>NC_064880.1:15511604-20511604 GCF_929443795.1 Astur gentilis
CAGTCAGTCTCATATCTTTTAGGACTATCCATCTTTTGGTAGGATGTCAATGAAAGCTAAGAATACTCATGAATATGAACTTTTATAGACCAACTGAAGACAATGACATTGTGCACTACTGTAGCTATGTCGTGGTTTAACCCCAGTCAGCAACTAAGCACCACACAGCCACTCACTCACTTCCCCCTCACCCAGCGGGATGGGGGAGAAAATAGGGGAAAAAAAGTAGAACTCCTGGGTTGAGATAAGAACAGTTTAATAGAATAGAAAAGAAGAAACTAATAATGACCATGATAACACTAATAAAGTGACAACAGTAATAATAAAAGGATTGGAACGTACAAGTGATGCACAACGCAATTGCTCACCACCCACTAATCAACGCCCAGTTAGTTCCTGAGCTGCAATCCCCCTGCCCCCACTCCCCCCAGTTTATACACTAGATGGGACGTCCCATGGTATGGAATACCCCCTTGGCCAGTTTGGGTCAGGTGCCCTGGCTGTGTCCCCTCCCAACTTCTTGTGTCCCTCCAGCTTTCTCACTGGCTGGGCATGAGAAGCTGAAAAATCCTTGACTTTAGACTAAACATTACTTAGCAACAACTGAAAACATCAGTGTGTTATCAACATTCTTCTCATACCTAACTCAAAAACATAGCACTGTACCAGCTACTAGGAAGACAATTAACTCTATCCCAGCTGAAACAAGGACAAGCTATGATATCAGTTCAGCATAGGTTCAGTGAAGCTATAAATAATTTATATCAGATAAAGACTATAGTCCCACAATCTTCTTCCCTGCTGATCTTGACTGTAGCTGGAAGATATTCTGGGTGGGAACTCACTAGAAGGAGTAATATGAACAGTATTTGCCTTTTCAGGTGAAAAATATATTGAATCTGTGCATTACTTTTTTTCCAAGTAATAATTAAGTATGAAAAGAACAGCTGTAATCAGAGATAAAACTACTAAATGCTATTTCTTGCACTTGGACACAAGCAGCAGATTTGAAACTTGACAGTAAGCACAGCATTCCTAGATCAATAAAACATGTTGCAGAAACAAAAAGTGCTTGTAGAATAAGGGATTCTTACTTGACAACAACTTGTACTTAACATCTTCCAAAAAAATTAAGGGGAATGTTAGAAACTCTTATGTCCAAATGCTACTTATCTGCATTCTGTGGACACTTCTAGGAATGCTCATGCCTATGAATTAAGCTGTCATCCACATTCACCACCAGTAGATGAAAGGTTTTTGAAAAGTTAAACTGAACATGTCCAAAGCAAAATTCATTCTATAATCACTTCATTTTCTTAAGCAAATTACAGTAGCAACAGGCTTTAATAATGAGAAAGAAGCTTAGTCTTTTTTCTTTTGTTTTTTTTTTTCAAATGAACATTGACTGATGAGCAAGTACAATTCCTACTGGAAATATTACAAATAAGGGCACTTCTCATTGCAGATGATCACAACTCTACATAGTCCTTCATCTGCCAGAAAAGTTTCTCCACTGAATGCCCTAACTACATCTCATGAAAACCATCAAGTTTCTGCACAAAGACACATCAGACATGGATAATTGATGAACTTAGCCTCCAGCAGAGCTAAGAACTCTGAAAGATAATTTTAATGAAATACAATTAATACCAATGAATTCACTATGCCCTTGTCTAAGAACACTACTAAAAATGAAGGCTTTTGTGCATGTAGCAGACATTAAATAGAAAACCACACAACAAAATTGCATTGGGAAAGCTCATTATCTTTCATGAACCTAGTCCTGTAAAACTTACAGAACTCCTACATACCTAGCCAACTGCCAAATAGCTGTTGTTCTCACTTCTTTCCATTACAGAAGGGAACTGTGTTGCAAATTACATTAGTTCCATGCACACACAGGTATTTTTCTAAGCTTTTCAGAACAACTGAGCTACTACTTTTGAATCACACTTTAAAATTAACCAGGAATCTGGAAACCTAAGGAACAGATGATCAAAGCCCAGTGCAGACTGACTAAAAATAATACATTGTTACTATATACATTACACTGAATTCAAGTTTCTAAGAGTTCTAAAGGAAACAGATTGAAGAGAGGACCTGCAATAAACTAACTGATATGTAGCTCAGGGTAATCCTTTACTGAGGGATAACTCACCTAAAGATGTATTCAGGGATTAAAATTTCAAGGTTTAGCTTTTACAAGAACTTCTTACTGAAAATTATCATTCCAATTGATAACCTCTTAAACTGTTTCAACAGAAGGCTGAGAAAGAAATGAGCACAGAAAAAAGCACCTTTTTGCCCTAGAGTGCTCCAATCTATTACGACATATAACTAGAACATTTATATTATCATGTTATGCTTGTCAATAGGCAAGAAAGTAGGTATGACCACGTGGCTTTTCGCAAAACAAACTTGAGGTTACTTCACTTCACTGTGTTCTGAGCCAGTTCTAATCCAAAAACTGAACCTGTTTTAGTGTGATGCTGTCCTGGAACTGATAACCCTTGTTTCTCTCAGGATTTAAGAACTCAGAGAACAATGTACATTAACGTGACCATATGACTTCCAGGCCAAAGAGGACAGAGAGCGGAGGAAACTCAGGTCTGCCTGAAATAAGCAGATTGTTTCCACTGTCTTCAGGGAGTTGTGACATGGAGGATAACAACATATATCCATTTTCTTCATTCTGCAAAAGGGAATTTTTTTTGTAATGACTCTACCTTTATACTCAGAGAAGACACGGTAGCTTTGTTGCATGTACTCCATTATGCACAACCCAGGCAATCTTTGCAAGGCATGCACAATACAGACATAGCTTTTAACCTTGCTTGGTCACGTAAGTCTATTCATAATTTTAACCACATCAAACGGAAAAGAATTTTCAAATCATGTTTCCGTAATTAGTCTGCAGCTTTCCTTTTGCTCACAGGCTGAAACACTGCCAGGTCTCTAGGAACACTTAATCAGAGATTACCAGTCCAATGAGTGTATTAACTAATCACAGTGATAGCTCCATGCACATGTGTGAACAGCAAATGATTCATCTGCTCATCAGACTGGCAACATGCTGCCAGCAGCCCTGAGCTATTTGGGATTAGGAGGTATAGACTGTCAGATACATGAATTTACAATTGATCAGCCCTTGCACTTCATACTCCAAAACTGTCAATCCAGTAACTTTAATAAGCAACAAAAGCACTATGAAGTCTTGTATATCAAAATGATAGAAAATTTAATGGTAAACTAGATATTCTAGAAGTAATTTAAGTCTAATTTAAAGTTCCTTAAATTATAACTGGAAGAAAAAAGTGTACGTGCAAGAAAACTACATAAAGAAAAAAGTCACTACAAGTGTGATAAAATTATTCATTACATCATAGAAAAAGAGTGGGTTTGGCTTAAAATAAAACTCAATCAAGTCATGACATTTTATACAGCTGGACAGTACCAGAATGTTTTCTCAAACTCTGAAACAAACACAGATAATTTGGTCCAATTTAAGTGACCTTTAGATCTCAGACAGACAATTATTTCAAAGCAGGCCTTTTGATAAATCTTCTCTACGTTAATTAATTTCTCATTTTAAATTCCATTAGTACTTGATCACCACAGCATGAGAGCGAGAGTGTCGTCCCAATACATAATGAGGAACCTGAGTACACTAATCTGCTCTCACTTTCATTAATATTGTAAATTATCTGTTTCAAACCAACATGAAACATTTTGAAATAAGGTATTAATGCAGAAAAAGTCTCAATACAGTGAGATTAGATCCTGACATGCTGAGCTCATTTGTAATGCTACTGAAATTAAAAATATTACTTACAGAGAAAAAATATATACATATAGCTAAGGATTTACAAGATATGGCCTGCTAAAGACCTGCACTTGCTCTGTTAAAAAGCTATTTGAATTTTGCCATTGATATAAATTCAGACTGTAAGTGCTTCAAAGAAAGCTGTAGTTTCATAAAAGGGTCACTATTTATATCTGTTTAGTATTAATTATCTTTTAGCATAAAAACCGTTAAACTTCAGAACTTAATGCTATTCATATCAGTTCTTTCATTGAAAAAGAATACAGAACTATAGTGCTCTTCTCTAAGGAATAATTTAAGTGGCACTGTTATGCTACCAAAACGCAGATCATTATTAATTCCAAAAGAACGCCTGATTGGTGAGCTCTACACTAATAAGACCAGAGCCTTGCAAATGACAGCAATGATTCCCCATTAGAGAATATTTCTAAGAAAATTTAAAAGCTTCAAGGCTTTTGTAGGAAAAAATAAGATGTTTCTAACTTTTCAAATTCACTAATTTTCAAATTAAACAATTTCAAAAGGCCTTATTAAAAAAATCTCGGAACCTCTCATCTTTAAAGACTGCCTACAAGGCAATTCAAAAGGAGGTGTTTCCACTTCTCAGAATCTTTCTTATATAACTTGCAGATTCAAAGCAATCTTCTAACTGTAAGTATTTCAATAGAACTTTATGACAAGTGTCATCTTTTGCTCCAAAGTAATTCAGCTCTCCTTTCAAGCTTTGCAACATTCCTGGCACATCATTCTTAATCAATATTTTAAAAACTATACATCCTGTAGGATTTTGTATATAAAGAGAGCAGTGGAGGGAGTGGAGTATTTAGACAAAGCTGCATGTTTAAACTTCTACACAAAATATGGGCAAAATCCCTGCAATCTATATAAGCTGGGAAAAAGAAGACAGCAACAGCTCAAGAGCTTACTCTTCTGATTACTATATGAAAGAAAGAAAAAACTAAACCAACCATATTATTTGACTGATGTACCAAAAATTACCAAATATCAAAATTTTAATTATGCTACTTAAAACACAAGGTAGCTATGATGAATGTCCAAACACACCCAAATAATTAAAGGTGCAAATACTATAGCATACTACAAAATATTCAGTTTTTAAGTAGGCACCCATGTTCTGGAAAGGAAGAAAATCACAAACCCACATGATTTCTCAGCACTGCTGAAATGAAATGCTGGTCATTTTGCATTGGACTCATTTGATCCAGTGATGCCTTCTGCACTGCAGTTGGTTTTAGTTTTCATTGGTAGTCAGTGGAAAGCAGAATATACTTGAAAAAAGTGTAATTTAATTCATTTTGTCTTAAAGCAGACGGCTTAAAGAACTTAGATGAGTGGCATCCTGAAAATGAGTATTTCTCTTCACTGGTCACAAAAGCAGCGTCAGGTGACCACTTCAGGCTTGTAAATGTCTAGTGTTAGGCAAAATGCATACAGTCCTTAAAAGGTACCTGTTTAGGAGCTCCCTGGAGTCAGCTTTCTTGAAAGTCTGTCTTTAAAACAATAGTTTGCATCCTCATTCTCAACATGAATATAATTATTTGGTAAAATACTACTTATTTAAGAATGACTTGTACTCAAAAGAGTTTTCTGGACATACGTCCTGAAATACTGGAAATACTAGCATCCTGAGCATCTACTTCCTAATTCTCAAAGTAACACGGTCACTTAAAATATTTTTACCATTCAGTCTGGAAGCAGTCAAGGGTTCTGGACATTCCCAATCTGACCAGGAAATTGCAGAAGAAATCATCCATTGCTTCAGGTATTTCAGACACTGATTTCTCAGAAGTCAGAACTGACTGCAAAGCCTGAAATAAAAATTCAATAATTGTTATTAAACCTGCAAGAAAAATGTAATTATCATACCTTCTATTTCTGAAGTAATTTAAAGTCACAGATCTACTGAAATACAGCTGAATGTTTCCCTTGTCTTTATTGATCACTTTAATCACTGATCCTTCCAATGTCAAGGTCTGTGAAAGGTTATAGAGAAGCTAACTCAAAAATCACCTGATTTAAACAAGTATTCTGAACCTGACTTGAAACTATTTCAACTGATGGATGATCTTCTGTCACTGACCCGGGAGAAAATATTAGTTCTCATACTCCTGCATCCTTCAGCAACTTTAAAAACTACTAATGAGAAAAATCAGTACCTTATCTAATGAAAAATGCAAAAGTCTAAGGTGACAGTAAAATGGCTTATATTCTTTTTTTGTAATGATGCATGCAATGGAGAGACGGAAAGAACTGCATCTCCATCATTAGATCTCTTCAGAAGTATCACAAAGATCAATTTTCCTCTTTCTTCTCAACATCCATATGCAGACACTGAATGAAGCTGCCAGACAACATTGCTACAAGTGTTAGCAGAATGCAGATGGTACACCAGGCTTCACATGCAGCTCCTCCAGTGCCATCAAGATAGACAGTTATTCAGATAAGATCAGCTCATGGGTCAGTTGCCAAAAGCTGAATCAAAACAAACCAGAACAATCCTACTATGGAGAAAAAGAAAATCCCTTTCAGAGTTTTCTGTTGCAATGCAAATTTCGTTCCTTCACTCAACCCCATTCGGCCCACTCAGTGCTTAGCTTGATACTAAACTCTCCCAGAAAGATTTCAAGGTGCAAGGAGGTATGAGAAAAGTAAAAATACAACCTAGTCTGAGACTACTCCCCCACAAAATGCATTCAAATATAACCAGATGAGAGAGACTGCCACAACTTGGCAGTCAAAGAGGTGCCGTTAATTCATTCAGACTTCAAATGGATTACAGCAACTTGACATTGCTAAACATGAGGGTCTCGGCATTTGGGAACTCCACATGGGCGCAATGCTACAATGGACTTGCTCAACAATGCAGGCTACTATCCAAGACAAGATACTGCACTGGGCATGCCTGCCTCCTGGTGAGAGGATGACAGAACAAACCTGGGCTTGACAACTATCACTCAGCGCACTCTTGAAAGAAACTCAGATTCTATGATAATGTGTGCCACATATTATTAAAAAAAAAAGAGATACCACTATAGAGAAGAGATGAGAAGCAGAAACAGCTTCCACACATGCCTACCTTCTTTTCTTCATTTCAGTACTAACAAAACTGAAAAAAATTCCAGTGAGATATTCATCAAGACATGCTAAAGGCTGTGACTGCAAATTATTTTCTCCATCCATTTAAAAAAGAATCTGTAGGCCAGGGATTTTTGATAGCTCCATTCATTTATGGCTTACTCATGTCCTTAGTGGGAGCTCTATTAACATGACTGCATAAATTACCTGGAGATAAAGGCATCTCTCCTGGTAAAATAAAAACACTGGAAAAATCTCATAGCCATTTTGTGTAATACACAAAAGAAAATGTTGTGTTTAATCCAAGCAACCTACCTAATATAAACAGAAAGAATTGTACATGGATGATCAAGGCCATGTAACACTCTATCATGAATAATACAATATGCCAAGTGCAATGTAATATTTAGCATATTTTCATTACTATAGATACAGTACATCAGACAGCTCTATTTTCTAATTGTGGTAATACAAGAACCAAAAAGAGTACATCTGCAGACATGCAGCTGCATCCCTTTTCTTGCTTCTTTTCCTTCTTTACTCTAAGTGAGGCAAATATCTAATATTGTTGCTTGTAGTTTCCCAAATGCATCTATAAAGCCTCTCTTCGGAAGAAATGACACAGCTTGATTCCCTTAGTAAATGGAAATATGATAGGAATTCATTTCATTTGTGCCAAAGAGAATTTATTAGCTAGATACTAGCACTGAGAATCATTTCAGGAACCGAAGCTCGAGCAGGGAACAATATAGGGAAAAATGAATGCAGTCTAACAGGCACGGTATTGGAACAGGGCCTCAGGAAACCAGAATTAAATTCCTAGCTCTTCTGCAGAGTTTGAGTGATACTAGGCTAGCAACTGTCTTTAATTTAATATTAACCTTGGATGACTACCCATAGAATGGCAAAACAGTAATTTTTTTGTATATATTTACCTATTTAGAAATGAGGAAAATACAATCTATTAATTAATGTGGTGCAAACAGACACCCTATAGAAGCTATATAGACAAAAACATCTTATTAAAGAATTCCAACCATTAAATCAAAATAAAACCCCTAAATATTTGCTTTGTTAAATATTTGTTAAATATTTCTTGGTTAAATATTTATTTTTTAATTAAAATCTTTAAAATATTTTGAGTGTAAGGACTGCACATATGGCCAGTAAAATAAAATAATTGCTAAAAGCTTAACCTTAAGGACTTCCACAATACTCACAAAAATTTCTGTCAAATGAAGAAAGATTAACACCAAATAAATTAATAATTTCTCTGGAAAATAAAATGAGATGTTCTTGCAAAACTTACTAAACTAAAAGTGAATAAAAAAGGTAATTCAAAGATTTTTAACATGATCAAACAAATTATAAATCAAACCTAGATAGAATATAACGTTAATGAAGGGCCATGTGACTTCAGAGTATCATTGAGGATATTAAGAAAATAAAGATCCTGGAACAGAAGTGTAATAGCTGTAACTACTGAAAAAAGCATTTCAGCCAACTTTCTTTTGTGTGTGTGGTTTTCCAGAAATTCTGCATCCTTCTCCTAGGGTCCCTATAAGCTGAAGATTTTCTTTCATATGCAAAATATTCTGTTCCTTGTGTTTAAAAATAATTTATATTACTTTACAATGCCTCAAAACAAGGACAACAGAAAAAAATCATGACTTGTGACTGAAAAGGAAAAATTATGACTAGAACAGGAGGCAGAATCACTGCTATCCAAAGCATATGCTGCCCAGCACAGCTGTATTTTGAATCAGCTGCCATTGTTGGGATCCAAACAAAAACATGAACTGTAACTGTTGAGGGAGCCTCACCAAACTCCTTAAAGACCAGTAGTTCTACTGCACACATGCAGAGATCCAGAAGGAGAGAAAACATGCCTCAATATCCCCTGTAGAAACATAGCTTTAATTCCTACACACCAACTATTTTCTTTTAAAAGGTGAATAGCATCACCTCTCATTTGCTTATGTTTGCTTTTCTTAATTTAGTAATTAGTGCTAATTACTTTGGAAGGAAATCGGAAAATAAGCATTTTTCTTAGATTTTCCTGGCTATACTTGACCTTTTTAACAGAGCGTAAAAAGACTGTAGTTACTCAATTTAGAAACTGTGGATATTTATAGTATCTGCATTTGGCAAATCACTTTCTGGATGCTCACTTGATCTCTATATAATTTCTTTTCCGTAACAAAAAGATTTGCATCTAGTACTGAACTGCAATCTTTAATACGGGTTTAGGTAGAAAAGTTACTATGAACAGCAAATATACACAGTCAGTTAAAACTGTTTATCATAGAGCAGCTATTCCAGGATATGGTTGTTACCTAATTTAACCTATTTTAGCCAAGATTAGAAGCTAATAATTGAAAAAGTGTACCAATTATTTATCATGTGAAGACAACAGCCTTCTACTGTGCTTCTTAGCTCAGAGTTTGGATATTGATCCAATATTAATTCACAGGGAACAGTGCTTCTAACTTGGGTCACCAAAAGCATTTGCTGCAGCACTTGGTCTTTCCAGTGAATTAGCATCAAACAATCTAGTCAGTGACCCTCACAAAATACACAGTAAATCATTATGAAAGCTGTCAAGCAACTAGCAAGTGTATTAAAATATTTTTCTATTCAAGTCTTTCTGTCTAAAGGCTGAAAATATTATTTCAATTTCAAAATTATGGAAAAAATGAGGCCTCCAATTAATAAGTCCAGAAGCAAGAAGGCAGATATCTATTCATATAAGCACAAAATCAAAGAAAATTTGATTTTAAGCACACCCATTCTTCTGTTTTAAGGAAAGGTAACACTTTCTCCAGTTTGATTAAATGGGATAGATATTAGCATATTGTTTCCTACCACTCAAAGTCCAACAAATCAATAAAGAGGTAAATGATTATATAAATACAGCACTGACAAAAGATCAAGAGATTATAAACATTCTTCCTTGTTTCACTTTTTATTTGAATGTCAATTCACACAGTAAAACAGACATAACTTCAGTTATCCCTAAGAACATTAAGAATTTCCACTACTCAGTTAACATTAAGCATGTTCCGTTTTAAAAACTTCTGCCAACCTTCCCTTAATTTTCAGGCACATACAGTTTCATAACAGTTAACACTCTGGTATTGTCAGTTTTCATTCAAAGGTGATCTAAAATACAAAATTGATCTGTTGATAGACACTAGTGCAGAAGAAAATGCACATTTTTGCTCCATTTTGATGTTAAGAATCATTCACAATTTTATCTTTTCATTATTAATAATTTGCTTTTGCAAAACAAAGACTATGACGATAGCTTACTGATGAGGCTATAAGATAGCGGCAATATTAGAGACACAGCAGGGAAAAGCACTTTTCCTTTAGATTGTTATAAGCAAATAAATTCAGGTAAATCATATTTTGGAAAATGCAATATAACAATCCCATTGTGTAACTCTGAACTATTATATGACTGTTTTGAAATCAAGCTGTAAATGTAAGAACTGTCAAAAAGTAGTAGCGTGAAATGATTGATGATTTCATTAATATTTTGATTTTACATAGCATAACAGCGCATTCTTTATTTTCAATATATGTATAATCTTTTTTAGCGAAGTATTCAAGTACAAGCTTCTGTGGGTCTTAAGCATATGCAGTTTCTTTCCTGTGTCAGGGATCACCCTCTCATTTAATCCATTCAGATAAAGAAACAAACCCTAAAATAACGATACATTGTAATAACATTAATAAAGGAAGATGAAACCCATGAAACATAAGTTGCCTTTTCCACCGTGGCATTTGTTTACCCCTAGAAACTTCTAAAAAATAAAGAGACAATCTCTTCTACACAAATATTTCAACATTAAAATCAATTATCATATGTAAATTTTAAGCCACTAATGCCAACTGAATTACAAACAGAGTTACAGACAGAGTCTTAGAAAGTTTAGGAAGTTCTTACTAAAATTTGGGCATCTTCAGCCTGCTCTTGAATAGTCTGCAAAGCCTTTGCCAGATCCTCATCATCTTCCTGAAGACTAAATTCATCATCATCTGGAATCTAGATGAAAGGATTTAAAGTTAAGTATCAGCGTATCTGATACGTCTTTCTTTCAGAATACAACCGTTTCTACTCCCAGCACACCTTCTGAAAATAGTCTCATTCTTGTTAAAATAATATTTTGCCATATTTAAATAGAATTTATATTACTGAAATATTCATTATAAATAAGCTGAAACTTCTAAATAGAAATACCTGTATCTTTGAAACAGTATTTAATGTTCAAATAAAAGTAAAACATTACAAATCAACTGACACTAAATCTTCTCTTGAAAAATAAAGATATGCCTAGCATCACCGCACTTTATAAAAGGAGATTCGTGTCATTCTTCCAAAGATGTTTTTGTGACTGAAGTAAAACAAAAGAATGAAGCATGAATACCACATATATCAGAAGATTATCAATTTAGTAAATTACCTCTTCGTACTGATAATCATCTTTAGAGTCATCCATCATGGTTAATTCTGCAGATTTTGTTAAGTCTGAAACAGCTGATGTATGTGATGAGTTCCAACTTAAAAAAAGGTATCATAAACCCACCATTTATAAATGTTATCGACACATTCCCCCTTGTTCTTTTTGACACAAGACTTCACACTTTCAAGGCTTCTTTCAGCCTTTAGGTGAACAAGCCCAGCTCCAGTGAAAACTATGTGTACAGAGACAGAATTTAAATTCAGAGTTTTTAAAGCAGGCTCAAAATTTGCCTCATCAGATCAAAGGTAGAAGTCAAGCACTGTTCTGAATTAAACAGTAGCTCAACTCTGCTCCTGCCCAATCATCAGTTTTTGCAGGGGTCTTACCGCACTGAGACTTTCACAGACTTTGTGCTTCTAAGCATAACTAGCTTCAAGCTCTCAGAGAATCACATTTTGTATCAAATTCAGATGTACCGATGTTCAAACATGAACATCTGAAATCAAACACTGAATACTAAAGGACCATTTACTGAAGCTGATCAAATACCTCAATAATTACAACACAGCTACAATAAAAAGATAAAGAACTTTCAAAATGTAAAAATTAATTTGGAAATTATCTACAGTTCCTCCAAATGCCTTAGAGTCAAATTTTTCATTAAAAAATAACTACAAATAGTGTAAAACAAAACCCAAATAAACATTTTTTCATCCACTAGCCTCACCACCCATGAAAGTACAATGAAAATGTTTTTAGCAAGATGCTCTGTTGACAGTTTCCCTAGGAAATCAGTTAGCCTACAAATGACCCGTGTAAATAAACCAGAAATTAACTTCTGAAGAAAAGAAACACTGGCAATTCAGTACCTCACACACTGAGGAAAATAAAAAGATACATGGTTTTCCAGCTTTGAGTCAAGTTTCCCAAATCTGAATTATTCTCCTAAAAACCAGGCCTTTTGCTACAGTTCTGACAGTACAATATATGTGTAAAAGCATCATCTGCATTCATGACCCCAGCATCACAGCATCAACAGAACTATCAGCTAAATTATAACCATCTGGAAGGCTAACAGCTGAAGATCATGTCCCAAAAAATGATAACCACCATTCGGTTTTTAGAGACGCTTTTCAGAGGTTTAAGATAAAAGAAGGAGAGATGTCATTTTCTCTTGTAAACAACAACAACAAAAAAACAAATAGGGAAGTCATTGAGTGAATAAAGGCATAATTTTTGAAGCATATCTGTGTACCTCCAACTACATGATAACTATAAAAATGGTATATATAAATAGGAAACCGCCATAAACGCTTCTTAAAAATCTCCTGTCTAAGCTTAGTACATGAAAGCAAATGCCTGTAATACATGTGCCCACAAATTTACTTCCCAAATTACTGCATCACAGACTGCAGGTGTAGAACACAGGACTTGAATTCAAGTCACCACCTCTCTGCAAAAGCTTCATTTTCTAACCTGACTGATTCTTGAACGTTTAATTCTAAAACCTGAACTATGCAGAAACTCATCTCCAGAAAATGTGCTTTCTTTCTTAAGGGGGGGGGCAGGGGAGAACGGAACACCAAAACTATTAGATTTAACAGGCCTAAGTCTTTTCTCTATCACACCAGAAGAATCTGGATTAACTCTTCTGACTTTAATGGGACGACATAGAAATTGTGCAGTCAACAAGTGCATCTTTTCTCAGCATGGTACTTCAGGACCATATGTGGGTCCACCAAGGTAAACAAAGAGAACGGAGATGAACATAGCTCATGTTGAGACATGACTGTCAAGAGCTGACCCAACAGACTTGAGATAACAATCAGAGACTCGGGCATCAGGCTAGCTTTTAACTGCCTGCCTGCTCCCCAGCATAACAGGAACGTTTTAGTCCTCACATCAGTGTCTGACCACATCCTAATAAAATAGCTTTGAAGTCCTGGACTATTTTTCTTCAACTTGGAAGGAGAAAAGTTCATCTGAACTGCTGATTACAGCAGAAAAAGGGAACAACAGCAAGGTGCGAGTGCAAAGCAGGAGGAATAGGTTTCCTTTATTGTTTGAAAAAGCAAGAAGGATACTTGCAGCAGGCAAGTCAAGATAAGACACAGTAATATTGAGCGACTAGTTAGGGTAATGTTCTAAAAAGTCCCTTTTTTAATTAGATTAAGATAACCTTGCACTAGCTAGCTGACTACATATTCTCTCTTTAAAGAATGAGAATGTAAAGTGTGGTCGTGTTTGTATAGCATGAATACTTGGGTACAACATTTTTTGTATGAAGCAGGGGACAATTTCCCTATATATGTAGTATTTCTACGTACAAACTAAGTATCTGCATAGAATCATAGAATGGTTTGGGTTGGAAGGGACCTTTAAGATCATCTAGTTCCAACCCCCCTGCTACAGACAGGGACACCTTCCACTAGACCAGGTTGCTCAAAGCCCCATCCAACCTGGCCGTGAACTCTTCCAGGGATGGGGCATCCACAGCTTCTCTGGGCAACCTGTTCCAGTGCCTCGCCACCCTCACAGCAAAGGACTTCTTCCTCACATCTAATCTAAATCTACCCTCTTTCAGTTTAAAACCATTACCCCTCTTCCTATCACTACACTCCCTGATAAAGAGTCCCTCCACGTCTTTCCTGTAGGCCCCCTTTAGGTACTGGAAAGCTACTGTATGGTCTCCCTGGAGCCTTCTCTTCTCTAGGCTGAACAACCCCAACTCTCTCAGCGTGTCCTCATAGGAGAGGTGCTCCAGCCCCCTGATCATCTTCATGGCCCTCCTCTGGACTCAGTCCAACAGGTCCAGGTCCTGCTTATGTTGGGGGCCCCAGACCTGAACTTCTGCATATTTCTGTGGAACTCCTAAGCCTCTTCATTACTTTATAGCACAGTATTTATCAACTTAATTTAAATAAAGTACATTTAAATGAAATACTGTACACAGCAATTTTTCACACCATCTTCAGTGATTTGATCAGAGACTGTTTTTTCTAAAGCTATCTTTTGTATGATCCTCCCTCCAACTACTTCTTTCTTCATTTATCAAATCTTTCAATGTAAATAGAAACATCACCACAGTATACCCTTCATAAGTAAAACACTTTCAAATACTGTGTTTTTTTCCTGAATTTTCTACTGACCTGACTGTCCTTGTGATCCACTATCGTCTAAACTAATGCATCATTGCAAACACTGTACACAGACTAAAATATTACATTAAAAATCCTGATTTATTTTTTCCTCCTTTTTCCAAAAATCATAGCCAGGTGCACAATAAAACAGAGGAATTAATTTTTAAAACTGTTGTATTTTCCCAGCAAATGCTGACAATTATTTTTTTTTTAACACATCCTGATGCAGTGGTTTTTTTAAGCACACCACACAGTGTGAAAACAGCTGTGCAGTTCCAAGGAGGTAGAAACTGAGGCACAAGCTCACAAAGGACAATCTTCCTTTTTTTATTTTTTCAATTGCTTTTATATTGGATTACATCTTAATTCTAGCAAGGCAGGAAAAACTAAAGTACTGGTAGGTCTAACACTTAAGCTGTGATTGTTTAACCTCTAAAACAAAGCTTGAAAGATCTTGATTTGGCAGCTCACAGCTGCAAAAGAGAACAGACAGACCTAGTCCGATCTAATGACAAAACCAGAATTTGGGTTGTCTGACCAAAAATTACATATTTAAAAGCCATAAACTCTTAAAATAATTTGCTACAATTCAGTTGTGAGAATTCTAACTGATCTTCCCCTCCCCCCCCCCGCTAAAAGCCACAGCAAATAGAATTATGTCTAGGTTATTGTATCATAATCTTTATAACTTGGTCATACACAGTACTAAACAAAACCACGAGTATCTAGCCAGTTACTCTGTGTGGCAGGCACTGAGGAATGAAGCAGCACCTTTTACAGCAGCACATTGGGACTGAGTCCTAATAACGAGTCTTGTCACTCCTCCCTAGATATTTTGCGTTTACTGATCAACAACTAACACAAGACAGGCAGCAAGAGTGTTTAATTTCAGGATTTTAGCTCTTGCTTAGACTGCCCCATCAGCAAGAGAGGATAAAATTACTCTGCTTTTCCTAAGGGTCACTCAGGGACTCTTACCGTCAGCAATGAAAACAACCATCACGTTAAAAGTGAGCAAGACCCTACTGTCTCGCCAGGTGGGGAACAAACAAACAAACAAAAAACACTGAACGCCGCATATTGCCCCTTTTTAGCCTCCAGGGGCAATAACCCACAAAAAGAAGCAATAAGGTACTGGGCGGTTTTTTGGCTTCCCCCCCCCCCCTTACTCTGTGAAACAACTTGGCAACCCGCGGGTCTCCCGCTGGGAGGGTCCTGCCCCGGCTCCCAGCGAGCAGCCAGCGCCACAGGCAGGGCTGCACGGGGCCCTCGCCCTGCCCGACCCTAGCCCCCCCCCCCAAAAAAAAGCTGCCGCCGAGGCAGCCCCCGGGGTCCCCCCGCCTGGGGAGGATAAGCACACAGGGAGGAGAGTAGGAGCGCTGAGGAGACAGACCCCCCGCGCCGCTCGCCCCCTGAGGCGGGGAACCGGCGGCACCCCGGGGAGCCCCGCACCCCCCAGCCACCCGCCTCAGACGAGGAGGAAGAAAATACTGAGGAGGAGGAAAAGGAGGAGGAAAATACTCCGGAGGAGGAAGGATACTCTGCAGGCAGAAGGACGCCTCAGAGCCCGCCGCTTCCTCCATGGCCGTTGCCTCCCCGCCGTCGCGCCGTGCCGTTGCCAGGGGCAGCCTCTCGCGAGAAGAGGGGCCCGCACCTGTCCCACGGCCAACGGCCGCCGTGGGGCGGGTCGGTGGCGGGAACAGGCACCCAGCGGCGATTTAATTTAATTTCGTTTAATTTAGCGTTACTCACACCTCACTTCGTTGCTTGCGGAGTGCTGTCTTTAAGCCGAGGCGAAGCTTCTCCACGCATTTTACTAGCAGGGGAGCGGCCCCGGCGGGGACCGTGAGGAGATTCTAGAGGTTTCCAGGGTGGTCGCTGGCCAAGCCTGGGTGGGCCTCGGTGTCCCCTCAGGGTTCTCCCCACTGACTTCTGGGACCTTTCTGACTAGGCTATACTGCATTTTCTTAAATGGAAGGAAAGCAACAGAAAAGGGGAGGGGGAAACTGCATCAACCTCATAAGGCACTAATTTCTTCTTTAGAGGAAACATTTTTGTAGCTGAAACAGGTGTTTGCTGGTTCACCTGAGCTCAGTCCTGTGGGACTGATTGCTTACATTAAGTTCCTGCAGTATGTTCAAGTTTAATTAAGAGCAGGAGTTTTCCCAGGCAAAAGTTTGGGAAAGAAGCATACCATATCCTATATACTTGTGGAGAAAACATGTTATGGTTCTTAGGAGTTTGGAATGAGGCTGCAGGAATCAACAAAAAAAACTCTGTCCCTTTTTTTTTGAAAACAAGCTCAGAAGTCCCAGTCTCAAATTTCCATTGAGTTAATGAGCGTTGCATGCAGTAGGAATTCAGAATCAGTGCTTGAATTCATGTACAGTAACTGAAAATAAATGCCCAAAGTCTCGGGGGGTGGGGTGTAAAAAAAGAAGTGCTCATGTCTGGTCTGAAAAGAGAGGGACCAGTTTTGCTTAAAGCTTTAAAAAAATACAAAAACCTAACCATTGAAATACAGTCTGAAGATTAGAGAAGATGGAAGTGGGTAAATTGAATTATATCATTCAATCCAGTCTTCAGCCTGAAAAAACAAGATGCAATCCTGCAAGAGGGCCTGTTACTTGTGAAACTATTGTTTTGGCATTTTCTTTCCAGAAATCTTCACACAGGATTGCCGTTCCTCTCCCATTGTAGACACATTCTTGAGAAACAATGAGTACTTTGGCACTGTCAAAGTCTCCAAACTGTAATAAAAGAACAGTGTTTTGGCACAAGGTCATCACAACACTGCTAAGGTGACAAGAACTGTTGTATTCCTTCATAAATTCTCTATTGTCAGCTTTGCCACTGGGTTGAGTTTGATATCTGTCAGGGCTTGAACTCATCTGTGTTCAAGACACGGAGGGCAAATGCTGGCATACCTTTCTTTTTGTCTTGCAGGGTTGGTTTTCTCCCTTCAGAGGAAAGGAATGTGACCAGAACAACATTCTTTTATCCATATCCAGCCCCACAGAGCAGTCTTGAACGACAGCAGAGCATCTCAAAAAATAACAAAGAATAAGCAGAAGTGGCATCATAAAGCATAACACCCATGAGTCAGTACTTCCAAAACTGTGGGATTAAAAAAGTCATAATGCTGTTGGGATGGCTTCAAATGAAGGCTTCATTCTCTTAGGGAAGTTCCAATTCCACCACAAATCACAGAGTAATTGTAGCTGTACTTATGTCATACAGGCAAGCACAGCTGATTAATATCATAAGTTAATACCACTCGTCTCAGCAACAGGTTTACTATTAGCCTTTACACAGAGTTGAACAAACAAAATGCTAAGCAGTACCCTTCTCTACTTCTGTGAGTTTCATCTGCCTCTACAGGCCTAACTTCTGCCTACAAATTTTTGACAGGACTTCTCTGTCTCACTAAAATATGGAAATATATGGTATCCACTATTGAAGAAGGCTGATGAAAGCTTAAAAAGGGCTGAGAAGTGCTTTAGGGAAGATTAAGATTGGAAAACAATTAATAGTGAAGGACAAAAGGATCTCAGTCTTGGTTTATTCAGGGAATAGTTAAACAGCTTGATCAAAGTGCATGGGTAATAGATTTGATAAGAAAGGCTACGCAAAGATAGAAACAGATCCAACCATATCGAGAATTAAATCAAAATAAATTACAACTAAAAACAAAGGGCAAATTTTTAACAAACAACTATTTGACTGATTTTAAAGTATAATGGAAACTATTCCTGGAGGATTTTAGCAGTGACAGAGTTTTTCATAAAAGTTATGTTCTACATTCAGACACCAGCTATTTCAGAATGTCCTATGGCTTACATTTTCAAAAAAGTCAGATATGGTCATTGCAATGGTACTTTCTATGAAAAAAAAGTTGAAATGAGAAGGTAACCAGTTCTACCATATGTGGAGATTTGCCAGTATCCTGAAGGAACCATAGAGTTCATCTGTTTGCTTTTAAAGATGAATCGGTTGGTCACTGATTGTTATTTTCCAAAGGTTTAAAGCTTTGTTTGGAAACAGTGTTTGGTTGGCAACTTCTAAACTATTTATGTCATCCCATCGTGACTATATAAATGAGCTGATAGTACAATAATTTTCCTCCAAAAGGCATAACAAGCCAACTTGTTTCTTTCTACCTTATTGAGAGCCACCTACCATAAATACATTATATTTGGTTATTGCTAAGCTGAATTCCAAACACCCAATTCACCCTGCTTTATAGCCTCATAACAGTCTGAGTTATGAATGATTATCCTCTCCAAAATGGCAATAACCAATGCTGTTGCTGTATCCCATAACTTCTTGTGACAAAGACACCGAAGCAGCATCTGCTGTAGCTTGAGCATTTCATTAGACAGACTGTTTACTTTTCTCACACAGCAAAGACTAAGCCATGCACCTTAGCCAGATATATTAGCCAGACAAGTTACAGTATTTGAAAAAGATCATTCATGAAAACTGGGTAAACTGGAATGCTCCAGAAGTGTTGCACATGGTCCCAAGCCCTAAAGGCCAGATAGTCTTCCAGCTTTATACCACCAGCTGAAGGATCGCAAGACTATCCTCTCATTCAGAGCAAAATATCCCCTCCTACTGAATTCAACAAGCAAACTGACTACAATTCTGACAAGTTGATTTTAAAAAAAATCACAGAATGTCCATGCAGGCTACTTTCAGTGACTTTCCCTGCTCTGCAGGAAGGCATCTAAAAGGTCCAGTTTATGCACTTCATCACAACAGACAAACCACCAGCGAAGAATTATCTGCCCCACTGACTTTACACACACATTTCTTATTGTTCTTCAGTACAGCTTTTGGGGAGGAGGGACAAGGGAATGTCATCAATTCAGCTTTTTGAAAGACCACATAGTGTGGTCAGAAACACTGTAAAGGCACTATCATGGTGACAGTCAAGAAGTCATTGTCCGCATGGTCATGGTGGAGCATGGGACCACAGCTGGAAGCCAGAATGAGTTGGCAAACATCTTGTTCCAACTTCTGCTGTGCCATCTGGTATCCAGTTAGGTGACTGACGTTAAATGTATTTTCTCCGTATTACCATCTGGCAGCTGCTTGTACAACAACAGAGGAACATGCAGAATTTGGCTAACAGTTATCCTAAGAATCATATCAAGGATACTTGCAACACAGACTCTGAAATGAAAAAAAACCTTACAATGAAAGTTTCTTTAACTGATGGCAGTACATGCTCAGAGTATTGCAGGTGGGGAACAGGGAGTGGGAAGTTATACATCCTTATGTTTTCCATGTATTTATTTTCCAGAGTTCCCCTAAAAGATTTTTTGGGTTTGTTGTTTTGGGATTGTTTGTTTTGGGGGTGGGGTTTTTTGTTTGGTTTGGTTTGGGTTTGGGGTTTTTTTTTGGGGGGGGGGGTTGGTGTGCATACAGGTTTCCAAAAGATGTGAACATTGTATCCAGTGAAATGTTCCATCTTGAAAAGTATCAACACTTTCGCCATGATATGGAAATACATTCACTTTTCCAAAACTAGAGAAGCAGGACTTTTATTTTTATTATTTTGCTGTAGTGATGCATGCCAAATGTAGTTTTGATAAAGGAAGCAAATTAAAGGAATTGGTAAGTACAAACACCACAGTCTCAAAAAGATGGTACTTCAACAAAAATTTCATCTAAAAATGTAAGGAGTGCCAAATAGAGTGTAACTACAGTATGAAATACAGTGTAATAGCTGTAATGCCAGGGCTTCATATTTATAAAGGTCACATTTGCAGAGCTTATGGACCATAGTACCCTGGCTGGGCTTTAAATGTAACAGAATGGGGTGCTTTAAAAAATGGAGTAGGATTTTCAATAAATATGATCCCATGACAGCTTAAATCAATACATTTTCTATTCTGCCTCCTGCTGTGCATTCCTGCCTCTTTCGTTGCTCCTGTGCTGGTGCTCATGATTCTCAAATAATTTAAACCTAAAAAAAAAGCTAATACAGATATAAAAAAAAAAGAGACACTTGTTTTTTTGTTTGTTGGGGGGGGTGGGTTTGTTGGTTGGGTTTTTTTGAATGCTAGGAAAAGCAATACTGAAGTGCTACGGGTTTGGCATTCAGAGGTAAGCTGAAGTTATTAAATGTAGTACTATTTTGTCTCTACTTTGTAGAGAACATTCAATGTATAATCTTCTACTACATTTCCAGATATTTCTATAGATTAATCTAGGATATACTAAGTCTCTGAAAAGAAGGGTTTGAGTCAAGATTATATGAAAACAAGATTGTCAGTTTCCCAATGCATCAGCACTTCTGTTGATGTTCATTGTCCTAAGCATTTTATTAAAAGCATAACTAGCATTAGCTGGAATACTAGTTAAACTATTTAATCACCTCATCCAAAAGCTGTTTTTCTTTGATAAATTTCTAAAATTTAGTCTGCCTTCTATTTTGCACAGCTCTCTCACAGGAAAGAATGAGACAATGCTCAAAATGCAACGATATGAGTGCAAACAAGTATATAGAGGTTTGGCTGCACTTACAGAAAAAATCAGGAGTGAATATTTTGTCAGTAATGCAGAGAGACATCAGTACAATGTGATCACACAGCACAGGTTTTACAGGGCACAGTACTGTGAAGTGCAGGTTTCCCATTGCAGACACTGGAACTGTAATGTATATAGTCTAGTCTGTACACTGTAATGTATAATAAAAGAGTTATTCTATCCACACTGATGCTGCTGTTTCCAAGAAATACAGCTTCCACCACTTCTGTTGTTGTTGCCTTTGAAAATTCTCAGGAGCATTGGACAGATGGTACATTTTGGCTCTTCATGTACTAAAGTTGGGAGTATTTCTGCATCACAGACAAGAATAAATCCTGCTAAGAGAGAGAAGAAAGGTGACATATAGTATTTTTTTATTTAAGAAGTGTAAGTGACCCATGTTCTCTCTAAACTCCAGCTTTATGAACACAATGTTATTTATGCAGCTTATAGGAACTAATGATCATCTGTTCCTGATAATTAGAGGCTTTTCATTTCATATGTTCTTCTCCTCTTTGAAATTAAGTTTAGTTAATATGCTTTTCAAAGTTAGGTAACTTTGACCACAAAGCAGCTCATACACTCCTAATACAAGCTAAAAATAAAAAAAAAATTATAACTATGTGACAGTTGGAAAAAGGAAAGGCAGCATCCTTAACACAAAAGACCAGAGAAAACGAAGTGCTGTATTGTTCTAATCTGTGCTTAGTAATAGAGGCAAGAATTGAGATGCCATCATGTCAGAAAAAACACAAACTGAAGGATAAGCGACAGAAAAGCTAGCAGAAATTATTACTTTTGTTTATTTTACCATGCTTCTTAGTAATCCACTACTTGTTACCCAGGTAATGTATCTTCCCATTGGAATTCTGAGTCTCATACTAATCAGCACATGCCAGAATCATTTTAGCTGGTTTCCCCAGAGAGAGTTTGTATGTGCACACATTAAGACCTGACATGACCAAATTTTCTCTGTCAAAATCAGACTAAAATATACATCAAGGAATATATCTTGTAAAAACATAAATTATTCTTAACTGTTGGATGCTTCAACAAAATTAAGTTTTCACCCTGCACTCAATCCTCTCTCTCTGTTATCTGTATCTTAATCAGATACAGGAGAGAATACTTCATTTCACCCTTGTTTCCCCCAAACACGTTTGCCTGCTCTTTGCCACTTTCCTAACTTGGACTCATTGTTTCTTTTTTGCTTGGGTTTGCCCTATTCTGACCAACCTCCTTTGAAATCTGACCATTTCCATTTGTGTTTTTAGCAAGCTTGGCAATCTTTGGGTATTTCTTCAAGATATATCTTTTCAGAGATACACCCAGAAGATACCATGTATTCCTGTTCCAGGAAAACAACCAAAAAATACCAAACTGGTCTTAGAAGTCACAAAATTTGATGCAAGACAGGCAAGGACTGGCAGGGGATTTGTAGCCAAGAGCAATGTTTGCTACCAGAGTATTTACCCAAGCCTTTTACTAACTGCTTAAAGCCAGTTGCATTCATCAACACTGAGCATGGAATTTTAACTCACTCTTTCTATTATTTTGTTTGCTCTTAGTGCAATGGCATTTTCTCACATACAGAATGTGAAGATATAAATAATTAGAAGTCAAGTCATCCACCTCTAATCTCTCTTAACTCAGCTGAGGGTGGCAGTGTATGCTAGTTTCTGTATATTAATATATAATGGAGACTGCACAGTCTTTATATCCATCTTTTTGCTATGTTATTATTAACAGAGCTAGAATCATAGAATTGTTTAGGTTACGATCATCAAGTCCAACCATTAACTTAGCACTGCCAAGTCCACCATTAAACCATGTCCCTGAACACCACATCTACACATCTTTCAAATACCTCCAAGGATGGTGACACCAACACTTCACTGGGCAGGTTGTTCCAGTGCTTGACAACCCTTTCAGTGAAGATATTTTTCCTAATATCCAATCTAAACCTCCCCTGGTGCAACTTGAGGCCATTTCCTCTTGTCCTATCACTTGTTACTTGGGAGAAGAGACCAGTACCCCAGCTCACTACAACCTCCTTTCAGGTAGTTGCAGAGACCAATAAGGTCTCCCCTCAGCCTCCTTTTCTTGAAGCTAAACCCCAGTTCCCTCAGCCACTCCTCATAAGACTTGTGCTCCAGGCCCCTCACCAACTTGGTTGCCCTTCTCTGGACATGCTCCAGCAACTCAGTGTCCTTCCTGTAGTGAGGGGCCCAAAACTGAACACAGTACTCAAGGAGCGGCCTCACCAGTGCCGAGTACAGGGGGGACAATCACTTCCCTGCTCCTGCTGGCCACACTATTTCTGATACAGACCAGGATGCCGTTGGCCTTCTTGGCCGCCTGGACACACTGCTGGTTCATATTCAACCGACGGTCGACCAGCATCTCCTAGGTCCTTTTCTGCTTTCCAGCCACTTTTCCCCAAGCCCATAGCGCTGCATGAGGTTGTTGTGACTCAAGTGCAGGACCCACCACCTAGCCTTGTTGAACCTCATACAGTTGGCCTCGGCCCATCGATCCAGCCTGTCCAGATCCCTCTGTAGAGCCTTCCTACCCTCAAGCAGATCAGCCCTCCCTCCCAACTTGGTGTCATCTGCAAACTTACTGAGGGTACACTCGATCCCCTCGTCCAGATCATTGATAAAGATATTAAACAGAACTGGCCCCAGTACTGAGCCTTGGGGAACACCACTTGTGACCGGCCACCAACTGGATTTAACTCCATTCACCACAACTCTTTGGGCCCAGCTGTTCAGACAGTTTTTTATCCAGTGAAGAGTATGCCCATCCAAGCCATGAGCAGCCAGTTTCTCCAGGAGAGTGCTGTGGGAAACAGTGTCAAAGGCTTTACTAAAGTCCAGATAAACAACATCCACAGCCTTTCCCTCATCCACTAAGTGATCACCTGGTCATAAAAGGAGATCAGGTTGGTCAAGCAGGACCTGCCTTTCAAAAGCCCATGCTGACTGGGCCTGATCACTTGCTTGTTCTGTACATGCTGCGTGACACTCAGGATGATCTGCTCCATAACCTTCCCCATCACTGAGGTCAGGCTGACAGGCCTGTAGTTCCCCAAATCCTCCTTCTGGCCCTTCTTGTAGATGGGAGTCACATTTCCTAACTTCCAGTCAACTGGGACCTCCCCAGCTAGCCAGGACTGCTGATAGATGATGGAAAGTGGCTTGGTGAGCACTTCCACCAGTTCCCTCAGTACCCTTGGGTGGATCCTACCTGGCCCCATAGACTTGTGTGTGTCCAAGTGGTGTAGCAGGTCACTAATAATTTCCCCTTGGATTATGGGGGCTTCATTATGCTCCCTGACCCCGTCTTCCAGCTCAGGGGTCTGGGTACTCAGAGAACAACTGGTCTTACTATTAAAGACTGAGGCAAAGGCGGCGTTAAGTACCTCATCCTTTTCCTTATCCTTTGTCACTATGTTTCCCCCTGCATCCAATAAAGGATGGAGATTGTCCTTAGAGCTCTTTTTGTTGCCAATGTGTTTATAGAAACATTTTTTCATTGTCTTTTACATGTCCTGGGTTCAGATGGGGTAGAGTTAATTTTTACAGGAACCTGGGAGGTGGGGGCACAGCCGGGGCAGCTGACCTGCACTAGCCAAGGAGCTATTCCATACCATGTGCCATCATGCTCAGTATATAAATGGGGAGCGGGCTGGGGGGAGTTCTCTCGGCTTTCGGTGGGGGAAGTGGTGGAGCGTCAGGTCCCGGGTGGTGAGCAGTTGCACTGTGCATCACTCTTTTTGTATACTCTTTCATTAGTACCGTTGTTGTTGTTGTAACCTTTTTTGTGTGTGTGTTGTCCCCGTAAACTGCCTATATCTCAACCCTCGAGATTCCAGGGTTTTTTTCTTTTCTCTCCCCCGTCTCCTCCCTATCCCACCGGAGGGGAACGGGAGGAGTGAGCGAGTAGCTACGTGGTCCTTTGTTACTGGCTGGGCTGAAACCACGACACAACAGTAGCCAGATTAAGTTCTAGCTGGGCTTTGGCCCTTCCAATTTTCTCCCTGCATAACTTCACAACATCCTTGTAGTCCTCCTGAGCTGCCCACCCCTTCTTCCAAAGGTCATAAACTCTTTTTTTCCTGAGTTCCAGCGAAAGCTCTCTGTTCAGCCAGGCTGCTCTTCTTACCTGCTGGCACATCTTTGGGCACATGGGGCAGCCTGCTCCTGTGCATTTAAGATTTCCTTCTTGAAGAATGCCCAGCCTTCCTGGACTCCTTTGCTCTTCAGGACTGCCTCCCAAGGGACTCTCAACCAGTGTCCTAAACAGTCTGCCCTCCAGAAGTTCAAGGTTCTGCTGACTCCCCTCCTTACTTTTCCAAGAATCGAAATCTTATCATTTTGTGATCACTGTGCCCAAGACAGCCTCCAGCCACCACATCACCCACAAGTCCTTCTCTGTTCACAGGTCCAGCAGGGCACCTTCCCTAGTTGGCCCTAGATGTAGGACTTTGGGCAACAATTCTGTAAAACTCCAACATTCAGATGAAAGAAGTCTTTTATATCCAACACAGATTGCAATTTGTGATGTGAATGAAGCATTTTATGGTTTTCATTTTCTTGTATCTCTGATGAAAACAATAGTACAATATTGACACCCTATACTTAAATGTCAAAGCTTTGCTTTGTGGTTTTTGTAGTATTTTGTTTAAATATTGAAGTGCCATGAAATTGAAGTCTGAAAATGCTATGTTTAAGTTCTTTGCTTTTACCTTCATATTGCTTATAGCACAGCCATAAATTCTGCTATCAAGCCATTTGCTCATTTTGGTATAGAATAGAATGGGCAAATATTGACAATTCAGCTTCTCTTAAACTATACCTAAATCTTGGGCACCCTGTATTGCATTTGAAGATGCCCAAACTGGTTTAAAATGTGGTAGTTCACACACTAGAAGCTTAACTTAGTATAAACTCTTACTATAATTCACTCCACTTTATAATTCAGATATGCTCCCAGTAATTTAGAGCCAAATCCCTAAGATAAGCTGAGAATCTAGAGAGGCCTAAAGGGATCCGGGCACCTGAAACCAAAAGGAAAATCCTCTATGTTTTCACTGACTGGGAATCCTCAAAATTGCCTTTGTCTCCTTTCTTAAAAGAGCAATTGCAGTGCCAGTATCCAAAAGATGCTTGCCGTATATGGGCCCTGTCTCTTTGCCACTCCTCTGAAGTCAGGGATGAGGTACCCAAGCCCTTGGAAAGGATGTCATTTCAGATCCAACTCTTTCCAGCACTGTTTTGACCAGATGAGACAGTTCCTTGCTCTCTGTGTTGATTACTATACTACCATCCTGGGGCAACTAGCTGTCCAAAACATGCATTTACAAGGCAGTCTGAGGGCTGCTGCTTCCTCTCCACTGGTCAGGAATAGAGAGAAACATAGCCTTACTTTTAACAGTAGTTTATTCCAGTGGAAATTAAGACGATATAGCTATTTAAGGATGTGATGGGTTGACCCTGGCTGGACGCCAGATGCCCACCAAAGCCGTTCTATCACTCCCCCTCCTCAGCTGGACAGGGGAGAGAAAAATATAACAAAGAGCTTGCGGGTCGAGATAAGGACAGGAGAGATCATTGACCAATTACTGTCACGGGCAAAACAGACTCAGTTTGGGGAAAATTAACTCAATTTATTACAAATCAACCAGAGTAAGGTAATGAGAAATAAACCCAAATCTCAGAACACCTTCCCTCCACCCCTCCCTTCTTCCCAGGCACAACTTCACTCCTGGATTTCTCTACCAACCCCCCCAGCGGCACAGGGTGACAGGGATGGGGTTTACAGTCATCACACGTTATTTTCTGCCGCTTCATCCTCCTTAGGGGGAGGACTCCTCACACTCTTCCCCTGCTCCAGCGTGGGGTCCCACCCACGGGAGACAGTCCTACACGAACTTCTCCAATGTGGGCCCTTCCCATGGGCTGCAGTTCTTCATGAACTGCTCCAGCATGGGTCCTTTCCACAGTGTGCAGTCCTTCAAGAGCACACTGCTCCAGCGTGGGTCCCCCACAGGGTCACAAGTCCTGCCAGAAAATCTGCTCCGTGGGCTCCTCTCTCCACAGATCCGCAGGTCCTGCCAGGAGCCTGCTCCAGCGCGGGGTTCCCATGGGGTCACAGCCTCCTTTGGACACCCACCTGCTCCAGCGTGGGGTCCTCCACGGGCTGCAGGTGGATATCTGCTCCACCGTGGACCTCCCTGGACTGCAGGGAGACAGCCTGCCTCACCATGGTCTTCACCATGGGCTGCAGGGGAACCTCTGCTCTGGCGCCTGGAGCATCTCCTCCCCCTCCTTCTTCACTGACCTTGGTGTCTGCAGGCTTGTTTCTCTTACATGTTCTCACTCCTCTCTCCGGCAGCTGTTTCCCTCCGTCCCAACTTTTTTTCCTTCTTAAAAATGTTATCACAGAGGCGCTACCACTATCGCTGATTGGCTCAGCCTTGGCCAGCAGCAGGTCCATCTTAGAGCCGGCTGGTACGGGCTCTCTCGAACACAGGGGAAGCTTCCAGCAGCTTCTTACAGAAGCCACCCCTGTAACACCACACAACCCCACCCCCACCCCCCCCCCCGCTACCAAAACCTTGCCACACAAAACCAATACAAAGGACTACATAATTTATCTGTTTAAATTAACCAGGTTTTTTAACAAACACCTGCCTGTAAAGGCATTTCTGACCCTTCAAAATAGACAGCTGGTTCAGAAGAGAAGAATCAGAATTCCCTCACCCAAATTCACCTCTAAACTTCTGAACACGTTTGTACTTTACTGGGACATAATACAAGTATCTTCACAGGCCAGCATGACCATCTGTCTGACCATCTTCTCCCTTACAGAAGATCCACAACTCACCTTGCTGCTCTTTGTAAAGTTGATCATTCTTGAAATGTCTCTGTTCAAAAATGACTTTTCAATACCAGCTCAGCAATGTGTAGTTCCATATCTACTACCCTTTCCCAGGGCCAGAATCAATTCAAACCCCACCTCAGAGCATATCTTCTTATAGTCCATTCCATATGATAGTGGGAAATCTGAAACAAAGTATGGAAAGAAAAGGAAAGTAGGCTGAGTAGCCCATGTGACACTTCCATCACTGACATGCAATTTTCACTTTCTATGCTTTTTATAAAGTTTTTTAAAGCAGAAGGAAACATTACAGTTTTCACAAGCTAGGGACTTCAAATCAGTATTTTTGAACATATGACAAATGACTACAGTTGTAATTCCCACTCTTGCAGAAGGCAAGATCGTTTGCTTTAAAAAAACAACTTTGTGGACAAAAACCTCTTTACACATGAAGTTGGGTTCTGAGTGAGCTGGAGTTGTTGCAGGAGTACATATCTGTCCAGACCCAAATTCCTCCTCCCTCTCTCTGTCCCTCTTTGTTTAAGAGGGTGCATGCATATATGGCACAATGCAAAGTATATGTCCGTCTTCAGCTGTCCTCATAGACTTCACATGAGATCAGACCCCTGGTGTCCCATCAGCTGGATCACTTTGAAACCTGGACAGCCTTTCTTTTGCCCATGCCCAGTGCTTTCACAGTGAGCTGGCAATTACTCAGACAGGCATGTGGTCAGGTCACACGTCAAAGACATTTATCTCATTTACAAGCAGAAGATTCCCCAATGAATAATTCAGAAAGAAAGAATCACCTTCGTGGTCCATTTTTCCAACCCAGGGCTTTGTCTCTAACAATCACCGGCTGAACCTAGTGAGACATGTTGACTACAGAATAAGCAATTTAAAAATTATTGTGTACACCATGCATGCAGACATCACCCAGTGACTGTATTCAGTGCTAAAGGCAAAAAGAAACCTGTTGGCCCAACTCTCAGTGAAATCAGATGAGGTTTTCCTATCAACTTAAGATGGAGCTGTAATGGATATAATAAACTGAACCCATAATGTCCATCATTCACAGGCTCTCATCACAAGTTAAACTACTGGCTTTTTGGAAGCTACTTCTTATTTTCTTTTCAACAGCCACAGGGCACATTGATTTGCCTAAAGCTTATAAAAATAGAAAGAGTTACAATATGATATTGCCCAGCAAATCTAAGGCTAAGGAAGTTAAAGTTGATGTCAGCAATGTTTTCTTCATCCCTCCATTTTTTACATGAGATTTGCCATACTTCACAAAGACATGGCTACGTCTGTTTTCTCCTAATTTGTGCATGAATCTATTATAAATATATTTAAGACAGTGAAAAGAACTTCTTTATTACATCTGTATAATATCCCATGGGTTACCTTACTTTGTGCAGACAAAACAGCTAAGTTTTGGCAATTAGATTACACAAGAAAAAGATAATTTGTGTTAAATAGAAACTCTGATGAAAAAGTGTAAAAAAACCCTTTTTCCCCCAGTCTTTTTTCATACTGAGAATGGCCAGCTAGATCAGTGTAACTGTCATGTCTAGCCCAAATCTTCTTATATCTGAAGGAGGACAGGTAGGACCAAACACAAGTCCATTTTTCCTAACTACATCAGCTAGTCTAATTAAAAAATATTATCACTCCTCCAAAGCTGCACCTAAAGAATAGCAGTTTTAAACACAGGAGGAATGCAGGAATAACCTCTTAAATTTCCACACTAATTTATGTAACAGGCAAAATAGCCCTATAGATTTTGGCTTTATAGCAAGTGGCATAACAGAGCACTGGTTTTCTGTACAACTAAGCTGTTTAATTGGACATTTTCAGACTTGGCATCTCTCTTGCCTCAGTTTCCAGAATCCATCAGGAGACTCCCTGTATGAAATCGGGCTCACAGAACAAAGGCACCTAAACTGAACAAAAACTGCAGGCATCTCGAGCTACAGGCCTGCTAGTGCTTTCATTCTCCACCCGTAAAAAGGAGGTGAATGCCCTCTAGCCAACTTCAGACATTCCCCGCTACCCTCAAGTGAAGAGTACAGTCCATATATGAAAAGTATTGTGAAAATATGCAAAAGCACTTTGCCTCTTTCATCATCACACAGAACACAATGTCTTAATTAGATTTGATTAACACTACCATTAGTGTAGATTAATATTAACAAGTAACAACAATTCTCAACATTGAGAAAACATTGATGAAATTAGTCCCTGTGTCTGGGTATGTCAGCAGTACCAATACACACAGACCGAAAGCTTCATTCTGAAAATCCAGACTGAACTGTTACTGAAAGCTGGAAACCAGCTCTGAGTCCAGGTTTCACAGATGGACTTTGTAAAATCAGCCAAAGCCTCCATGCCTGAACATTTATTCTTGCACATGTATGTAAATCTAGATCTCAGCTGTACAGCTTAGTCCGCCTTGCAATTATCAAGCATGATGACATTTCACTGCAAATGTAGTTTTATAGAGCCACCGGTTGTTAGTATACAGCTTTGTTCACCACAGTTAACCATACCATCTCAATTCATCATGCACCCACTGTACCATAAATCTATTAATTAAAGAGAGACTCATCTTCTACTACAGTATTTTTATAAGAGCCTTCCTCCTAGGCACCTATTCAGTTATGTTTCTTTCACTGTACTGTATCAGCTTTATGTTTCCACTGGTCACAGCTAATTAGGACTGAGTGAGCTATGCTATTGTGGATCTAAAATGTTGGTGTTATAAGCAGCTCATACTCATCTCTTGCCTACATCCCCAACATGGGAGGGTGAGAGGAACCTCCTGAAGCAGCAGGACTTTCCGTAGCAGCCTCCCTGCTCCCCTGGCCATAGCCACTGCTTTCTGCATCCTCATTAAAGCTGTCCAGAAGGAAAGACTAAGCAAAACTTGGACTAGGCTCAGCTGGTTTTAACACCAAAGTTTGTACCCAGCTGCTGTAAAGAGCAGCCAGCGTCCAGTGGATCAGATACGAAAAATTGGTAGAACAGAGGGTCTCCACATTTGAATGCTTACAGAAGGGACCGTTTGACTTGGTGACCATTAACCCACATGCCATTAGCAATGCTGAAAGCCTGTATGAGGACTGTCGGCTTTGCCCATAAAAGTTCCCTGCTTTTTCTGTAATTGTATCAGTGAAAATGAGGGCCCATAATGGGGATATTTATAATCTTTGTCTGAACCATCCTCTTTACTCCTTAGCCATTACTGCATAAAGATCTTTACTTCTGCACAGGGAATTTATATTCCAACTGTGTCAATTCCTCTAATAGTATATTGGCTGTTCCTTTATTAAAGAGAAAATTCAAGATCTGTTAAAATAAAGGAAAAGATCACATGGGAGTGAATGGTCTTTGGGTTAGGTGCCCGTGAAAGATTTTTTTCCTCCTAACAAAGCAGAGTAAATTTCTACAGACCAAGCATTATCGAGGCAACCCATTAATAGCAAAAAATCAAACTTCTGTGATTTTCTTCCCTTCTCACCTCAGGTGTTGTCACGTCAACTTGTCTCCTGTGGCAGTGGTAAACCATGGCCACCAGGGACACATGTATGTTGTCCTCAACTGAATGAGAGACACTGAATCTCTAACAAAAACCATTTCTTTCCTCTAAAGCAGATAAGTGGTGCACATAGTGATGTACATGGTAGTTAAATTGTCCACTAAGGCACATGTTACCCCCTCCTCCCTGCAACAGTCTGTCCTCTACAGAAGAAAGCATCCCTGGCAGAGCCAAGATCCCTGCCAAGTGCCGCTTTTACTGAGGTTTCTTGTTTGTCCCAGGTTGCTGTCAGGGTGATTACCCTACAGCTATACAAAGTACTGGTGCCTTGTCAATACAGGTAAAGGGTCTTGAAATACTTTTCCTGAACAGCCCATGGATCCTCATCCTCTGGTCACCTTCTCCAACTATAGACAGACCTAAAAATCCCTTTTCCTCACCTCAGCTTTCAGTGCACTGGCTCACATAGTAGATCTTCTCAAAACTTCTCCACACATCACATATTGTCCTTTTATTTGACAAAAACCCTTATTTTTTTAATGTTTTTTAAAAAGAGCAAGGCACTTTTACATTATCAGATATTTGGGTCTGAAGTGCAAGGCCATCTTGTAGCTCACACCTTGAATTCATTGTGGTATTTCCCAAAGGACATTGCACTACCCACTTTCGCTCCCAACCAGCAACTTTTCAAATTGACAAACTATAAGAAGGGCTTCTGCTACAGAATGAAGAATCAATAGCTGTCTACTTGGATAGCCTCAAAAAGTGCTTAACTTTTAATTGAACACTGGAAAAGAAATTGCAAAGCACAAGAGCTCAAAACAGCATGAAGCCTGCATAATTATCTTTCTCCTCGCAGTTCCTTATGCAGGCTGGAGACTAATTAAACACATGTGCAGGCTAGAAAATGATTTGCAAAGATGTATCTTTTGTCAGTTTGCAAGGGGACCTAACCAGAAGGAAAGTACCAGCAAGAAAAGGGAGACATTGCCAGCTGTCTTGTACTGTCATTTTCACTACTACCTTGGCTTTTAATTTCACCCTTCTAGAGCACAGACAAATTAGATTTTGTGTCTGCTTTGCAATGAGATGAACAAAGTTCAAGACAATGGTGAACTCAGGCCCCAGGCTTCAAGAGCAACATAAACACATATATAGGGGTTTTAAAGCATTTTGGTGCTGGTTTCATGCACTACAGAAATATCTTTTCCATTATAAATCTACCTGTCCTAACATGACCCATTTATAACATAGAAACAAATTAAAATAAGCATTTTTCTTGCTTCTGTTGCAGAAAGGCAAAACCAAGTAAAGCCTTCAACTTTAAAATCTGTTCTTTAATATTTAGCATGCTAACAAAAAGGTCTAAAATATCCATTAAAAAACATACTTAGTAAAGAATTTCTCCAACATACAATCACACCTACATCTTCTCCCTCCTTTCCAGGAGAAAAAAAAACCCCAAACCTCAGTCTACTCACCAGGGCCTTAAATTATGTCTCTTTTCATGTCCAAAGTGAAAGCACCTGCTCAGGCTGGCTCTCAGCTGGCAGGATTGAATTAGAGCCCAGCAACCATTGCCCTGATAGGAGGCAATATTATTAGCTTTAATTCCTTCACATCAGCATTGATCAGAAGCGGTTACTGAGTATCAGGAAGACATCGTGATGTCAGTACATGCTGCTCAAGGCTAGTGTAATTACACAGAAATGAAGGATGCTGTGATCAGTCCAAACAATTGTGTGTAATTATAATGGAAAACCCTGATCTTCTGTGGTTTTCATCCCACATACTCTACCTAAAGACTTACATCATTTAAAGGCTTGTGGTTTCTGTGAGTCTGAAGTCCAAAAAAAAAAAAAGTGTCAGCTGCTCCAAAAGCTGTAGCTGGTGAGTACATTTTTAAGGATGATAATATTCAAATGATATTTTCCACCAGTGAACCACTGTAGGGCAAGAGAAAGGAGACTACGCTGCTCATAAACAGTGCTTCTCCAGGCTTTCAAACCCCTGCACAAATTAAAATGAAGTTATAAGTATGTTATGGCACTGTGTGGCTCTGGCAGGAAGGTTCAGTGCCACTTTAGGATCCCAAGAGGACTGGTGGAGCAAGACTGCAAGACTTTGGATGTGTCAGTCTCTCCCATAAAGCGTTAGTTTTAGATATCCAAAAGCCTGAAAACCCACATACAGAGGGATGCCTTCCTGAAAACAGGTTTGCTGCAAGAGGGGCTGTGGTAGAAGCTGGGAAGGGAGAAGTCTCCCAAGATGAACGATCCTTTCTCATCTTTACCAGCGATTGCACTCCAGCATCATCATTTTAAAACCTCCCATGGAAATAAATGCACTGCTACATCCTGTCTCCGGTTCTCCTCCATTTCCCCGGCTCCTCTCCTCCTGCCAGACATCGCTTTTCTCCCTCCACACCTGGGGAAGCACAGGAAGGGTTGGGGGGACACAGCATTGGCAGAAAACTGGTCTCTTCTGCTCTCACTCAAGTGCCCTCCGGATGAACTCCCTTACATTAACATCACTGTCCCCCCCCAGCCCCAGCAGGAACTTTCTGTCCCCAAACTCCATCCATCCTCTTTCCAAAACACTGAAAGCAGGAGCAGACAGTGGTGACAAGAAGGCTGTCTGCTCACATGTGTCCTCACTGTGGCAAATATCATGCTCAGAGTCAGCTCGGTGAATACCAGGTGGCTGCACGCGGGCTGCCAGGGCCCACTTCATGCTATAAAATATCCCAGAGCTGTCAGAGAGTAACACTTCTAATTCCAGCATGGTGAAACATCAGCTCTGGACGAGCTTTGCAGGGCCTGGCCGTGAGTGCCCTACCGGACTGCTTCGTGTCCCCACGCACAGCCGGCCCTGCGCTCCCCTGCTTGCACAGCCCTTATAGCTCAGCACCTATCACTCATACAGGATGCACGGCTCTTGCCAGCACAGCCAGGGCTGCTGCAAGTCCCCATTGCGCGGCCAATGCTGCCACCCTAATGCAAAGCAAAGAATATTTCTGCACCAGGCAAGAAGGGAGAGCCTCCGCCACCATCCCTGCACCGCCGCTGCGCAGCCCTGCGGTGTACACGCAGAGCCCATCAGGGCACCAAGATGTGGGCATAGAGCTGGGGGATGTTTTATCTGCTGATTTTCAGAGATTCAAGAATAGGCACAATCAGCCTCCTTCAAGGCGTGGGAGTTTATCGGAAAGCCATCCCAGGCTGGTAAAACAGATGGGCAGGGCTATTGGTGTGGCCCTCCCTGATGGAGAGCGGGGAGAAGAAAGGCCACTTGCCCTTCTCAGACCCTGTGTGGTCAAACAAAGAAATAACAATTTCATATATTCTCTTTCTCACAGTCATACGATGTGAAAATCTGTTAAAGAGAAACCTTAAAAGAGTACCCAGCAGAGCATTAAACTGATGGAAAAAGACTTAGTGCTGACATTTTTATCCATCTTAAGATATCAGGTAACATCAATATTTTTTAAAAAGCCCGGAAATATGCAGAATAGCTAAAATAAATGCTCTCACCTACTAGTTTAATATTTTCTCTATGTGAATATTTCACTAATTTCCCCTCCAAGGAAGATTTCCTCCCAAAAGTAGCCAGAGAGGCTGTTCGGTGGGCTTGCTCCCCTTAGGAAAATGGCAATGCTGACATCTACTGTCAGCAGCACAGAATCGCCTGCACCATCTGCTCGCAGATGGGTTATCCCTGGGCCAGGTTTATTAACTAACAACTCTAGCTGAGGGCAAACACGCATACCAATAAACTAAGGAAATGGAACTCATGCCACGATGTTACAACCCCAGAGAATGATCTGAAGTGCAAATATTTATAGAAGGGTGTATCAAACTGATCTCATTTTTGTTACTGAGCTAAGGTACCTTCAAAATATACATGCTTGGAGCAGGTAAACATTTGCTTTCTTTAGGAGACCCACAGGACTTTTATGCATTAATTCTCTCCCCCTTCTAGATTTATTTTCTCTATTAGGTTTTACACTGTTCCTTTCATCCAATTAGTACTAAAATCTTTTTTTTTCATCACAGTGCAGATAAGAAACATGTTTTCTTTCCTGCAGCAAGAAAGAATAAACTGCCAAAAAAAGCGCCTTAAAGATTACAAATGAAGCTTATAACAGTGTTTGTGCCTCTGCTGCGGTGTTTGAACGCTGCGTCTCTAATAACATTTAAGTGACATTCAGGAGCCCCATGTCGTGTACATTATAGGAAGCATCAATGGGGTGGGGGAATAAACCTTGAAGCTGCAAACCAAATGCAATACTGACAGACACTGGCAATTAATAGAAACAGAGAAATTGTGTATGGCTGTGCATACACTAGGGAGGATAAGCAGAATCCACTGTTCCCACATGCAGCAAAGCAGGCAAAATGACTTTTGGTTGCGCATCAAAAAGTTGCAAAAGTTTCTTGTAAGAGTTGTTCCTGATTACATTTTTAAGAGTGCCCTTATTGGAGCATTCCCAATTATAAGCAATTAATTTCTTTATAAACTGGTACTACAGCCATTCCAGCTAGCATGTCCTCAACACGTTATGCACAACAAGCAGCTATTGGTGCAAAGTATAACAGGGTTCTGAAATGACCCTGCCCTTTCTGATGCATTTCATCAGAAGTCATCTGAAAATAATAGAAGCTTGGGGCTCATCTTTCCTCTCCCATCCTTATCAATATTCAGAGCTAGTATGCACGAGGCCCAGCTGTGGTGCATTGGCATGAAACTATGTAAGATCAACACCTGATGAGCATTTTAACTATAATACAAGGTGTATTTGAGCAGGAGTGATGGTTTTGGTGAGGCTCTTAGGAGGAAGGCAGCAGCTGGGCTGATCAGAAATTGTCTGATGAAAGACTTTGTCAGGAAGAGAAACTCCTCAGACAGGTTGGTAATGGTAGGGCTCTCTGGTATGCTGGAGAGCTTGAGCCAAGCCCCTCTGTTGCTCAGTTTGGGCTATAAACTTTTTTTGCTTCTTGTGGTGTTGGCTAATCTGGAGGAGCAATGTTTTGGGTTTTTTTCTCCCTGCTTCAACAAGGTTGTGTTCTCCTGAATTGCAAAGGGGGGAACCTCAAAAAAAGCCCCCTTTTTGCAAGATAGAAAAATGGTATCTCACTGAGCTGTTCTCTATGCTAACATTTATATTGCAACACTATCTGCTTCTTGCAATGTTTGCTGTACCTGTACCATAAAGAGCTGTTTGTTTGGTGGATGGATGGAGGAAGACCAGTGAGATCGTGATGCTGCCTCTATCCTACTTGTCTCTTTGGGGTTAGTTCTGATTTTCTCCTTGCAGGAGCTCACATGTCCCTTCTGCACAAGAGTGCAATGTCTCCTGTTGTGATGCTTATTTGTATTAGGAAAACATTTGCACACCCTCAGCAGGGAGGAGAACTTTGCGCTGTGGGCACTGAGGACAGAAGAGCTCCCAGGTAAATGGCAGAGAGAGAGGAGGTGGAAGGACTGCATGAGCCAGGAAGGTGGGGGCCAGGAGTCTGTGGGATCCTGGTGGCTACAGACACGCACACACACACACCCCGCCACCACCCAGCAATGGGGACCCGAGCAACACATTGTCATCTTGGCTGAAGCTCCCTGGGGAAAGAAGGGGTCTGGCCAGTTTCTAGGGACCTCCAGCCTTTTCCTTGTAGCACAGGAGGTCCCACCTACAACCCCTAAATTACGGGAGACTCTGGCCTATGTGGAAAAGCTGCTTTGAGGAACATGCAGTGCTTTCCAACACAATCGTAAAATAAAACCTAGCGGTCTCTAAATGGAAAAAAAAAAAAAAAAAGAAGAAAGCATTGAGTGTGATGTTGTTCTGCCTGAATTCAGAGCATTCAGCCCTACCTGCATGCCAGGGTGCTAAAACCAGCCGTGTATCAGCAAAGCAGAGACAATGTGGTGCTGGGCTGGGGCTGGCTGCTCTAGGTCAAGTACTTCCATGGGTTTTTGCCTATAACTGGCACCTTCCAACTTAGGGAGAGGTGGGGGAAAGTATTTTGAAGCAATGATATAATCCCACTGTATTTTTTCAGTGTATGAGGTAATGAACATTTTTAGTGCTTAAAGGTGCTGCAAGGAGCTCCAGGGCATGTGTGAATGTGTGAATGCCAACGTTTTATGGAAGGGGTGGTTTTACTGCCAGCAGACTTTAAAAAAAAAAAAATCCCTGCAGTTTATATTAATAAGACTGGATGTTATTGCGTGTCAGGAGTTATTGTGATTTATAAAGTACTTCTTACTTGGTGTGTAATGAAAACACTTGGCTCTCAGTCCTAGTCACTAACGGGAGATGATAGTAGCTTTATCTGCAATAGCCAACTTGACCTGGAACCTTCTATCATTTTTAACAATATTTTAGTGCTGCCTTTTGCTTTCACCTGAGCTTAGGATAGCCTCAACTTTCTAATGTTAAAAAAATAATAGAATCCTTTTTCTAAAAGAAGGAATTTAAGAAAAAAGGAGACAGCAGCACTGCTAGGTATTAATTCCCAAAACAGCCCTGCTCCGTAAGTGCAGATCCTCACTGTGCAATGCTGCAGAATTGGTCCTTTAATAACCTGCTCTGCTTGCTGTTACCAAGCAAGCATTCAGGACTATTATTCTTCTGTTGAGAATTTGGCACATGTTAAAGATGCCAAAAATATAACAGGGGAAAAGGGGTGGAGATGGGTGTAAGTAGATGGATGGGTCCAGAGCTAAATAATTGTTCCCAAGCGCGCTTCTTTGAAAAAACACCCTCTAATACCAAAAGTGTATTACTGTGAAATAGCTGTGAGTGGGAAAAAGACCCTTTCACAAGGGGACTCCTCAGGACCACACTCTTTGCCCTGTGTGCATATATATAAAATTTAAAAAGCAAGAGAGCCGACATGCACAGGGCTACCTTTGCTACTCCCCTGTTCAGCTGTTCTTTAAATGATTAGGTAAGGTATGGATATGGCTTGATAACCAGGGATCACTGGCCCTGGAAAGGTAGGGCTGGCTCCTAAGATAATGCCTTCCCCTATTGGCTCCTGCCATGAGAAAACAACCCAGTATAAAACTTTCTACCTGTGCATCATCTTGGCAACGTGAGCTATATCAGTATAGTTCTATGGCATCCTTAGGGTTAGAGCAAATGGGAATCACTGGGAAGGCAGAGAATAGCACCATGAACTCCCTGCGGTGGAGGGGAAAGGTGTCAGAAATTGCTCTGACCTGAGCAAAGCCCTAGTGCACACTAATACTGCACTGGGTCCACCTAGCTGCAGGGAAAGTTTTATTAAAAAAAAAATAAATTAGAAGTTGCTAATGCATCCTGCTTCTCTAAATGCCTACAGGGCTTCTGCCCTCCCCTGGGAGCAGCAGGGAAACTGGGCGCTGTGGCCACTGCATCCTGCGGAGCTGTGTTTCCATGCTGAGTGTGGCTGCAGGTACAGGGGACACCCTGCCCTTGCCTGTCCCGCTGTGCCTGTGATGGCCTGTGTGCTGCCTGCAAGAAGCCTGGCCCACCTGGCAGGGAGCTAGCAACAAGCATCAGGCTTGAGCTGCTTGTAAACTAGATGCTGGAAATGAGTACAATATAACTTTTTTCCACGGGTAGGGAAAAGAGCTTCCCAGCTAGGGGGCTGAAAAAATCTCAAATCCCCAGAAATTTGGTCATTTTCTGGCAGTGAAGATGGGTGATATCATCGGATCTGCTTTGGACCTCTTGTCTTGTCCCTAAGCAAGGCTGGCCCCATCCAGTCCCACTTTGCATGGAAAAAACTCCCATCAGGCTCTTGCTGAATTTCCACACCTACAAAAGCCCGTGAGCTATTTCACTGGCACCTGGGACATGTGATAGGGCCAAATCGAAAAGCTGGAAAAACCTGGGTGAAAGAAATTGCTGCTAGATATATTGTCATTGTACTTGGCAATCCAATCTTTTAGGTTGTGCTTATTTTATAACTAACTGCCAGGTCAGGTCCAAAGCAGAAATATGGTGTGAAAGGACAATAAAGATAAAATACACTTAACTTCAGGCAATGAATGCCATCTTCCTTTGAGATAGGGAGGCGCACCAGAAAAATGGCAAGAAATAGTCTTCTATAGAATTACCATAGCAGGCATGAGAGCCAAGTACAAGGGACTGTACAATTACCTTGGAGAATAGCAAATATTTTACAGGCAGCCTCCCTCTGAAATGCAGGTGGAGAATGACCACAGATGCTTACAGGAGACTTAATTGTCCTTGCCAGCAAGGCTCATTATCTATACATAAACATATGTGCTGCTTCTTAACAGCAAAGTGCATTTTTTCAAGAGAATATTTTAAATCTGAACTGCTTGTGTCAAATTAGTTGAGTCTGGCTTCGTTTTAATTACACCAGCCATTGGATTGTGCAGGAGGATGAGCGATGTGCTACTTTTGTAGGCAGAAGATACGTTTGCAAAATTACTACCTATAAAACATAGCTCTGTCACTCAGCGTTGCCACAGGAGCAATGTCAGAGGTCAGTAATGAGTCTTAATGCATGTTTCAGTGGGTTTTTACTCAGGGCCTCAGCCAGAGTTAACTTCTTAAGAGGTTTCTGCCTCTCGTTGACTGAAACCATGTAAAGTGAGAGCTGCACCTTGGCTCTGTTGCCCTACATGTCCTGGAGTCCCTTATACCAGAGCAGGCAGGTGGAAAACACAGCCAGGTTAGACTAATAACTTTTTTATTCCATGTTCTCCATTTGTGTGAGGCACTGGAGGGTCAGACCCCAGAGAAGCAGGCAATTTCCTGCAGGTATTTAACAAGGTGTGGCAGGAAAATGGGGAGAGGGCAGTGGCTCTGGAGGCAGAATTGCCAAGGAAGCGTTTTTCTCTCCTCAGGCACCCTTTATAACCGCCTCGCTGGTGATGAACATGAGGCCCAGGTACTTCAAAGCACATATAATGTTGGGAGTGGACTCAGAAAGAGCAGCCTTTGAAGTGTGAATTGAAGAATAATGGGTTGGGCATAGGAGGAGAGGGGTGAGCATCCCGACAAGTGGAACAGGTTGGGTGAAAGGAGAGAGGGGAATTTTTTTCTAAGCTATTGTATCCATGTTAACCAGGAGACCTGTTCACATCTCTTCAGCTTGGCCAGATTCTTCAAATAATAGTTAACTGTGACAGTAATGAAACTGCTGGATGTTCTAGTGGGTGAAGTACATTTGAAACATGCCAGAACACAGCTGCTGTCAGATGGTGCTAGATGAGCAAGAGGGTTGTCATGGCCCGGTGTTCACTCCCATCTTTTGATGGGCAGGAGTGAACAAAACCCACTTCAGCAAGTGAGCTGGCCTTGGCTGGGGCACGATACTGCAAGCTTGCAGAGGTCTGGTAATCCTGCACTTCACAGAAAATTAAATAGAATCACCAGGGTTATTTTGCAAGTACCCAGTCATTGATGAAGTGCCCTGGGGGTCCCACCACTGCAGCTCAGCAGCACGAGGGGACAACTGCTAACACAACCTCTGCTGTCTGCCCACAGCCTGAGCATGGCATTTCCAAAGCACAATTTGTGGGTTTTATTTATTTTCATTTCCTAGGGCTGAAAAAGATGGCTGGGACAGTATGGATGCCCGTCAGTGTGAGAGGCATCCTTGCATGGGCTTTTCCCATGAGCAGGATGGCAGATTTTACAATGTTGTTGGGGTTTCTTACTCTTTCTAATAGTCAACTCATTACATTTGAATGTGGCTTTTGGGGGATGGTAAAAGCCAAAGTTACAGTTCTGAAAGCCTGTAAAAAGTCCATCTGTCCTTGCATTGTAAACTTAGCAGGAAAAGCTGTGAGCTTGCAGGAGTGGAAACCCAATGCCTGCAGCGAGTCTCTCTTGGCTCATGCTGCTTGTGAATAAAGGTTAATAATGTTTGAAACTCTGAGTTTTAAGAGTTCAGTCTACCAAAAAAAAAAAAAAAAGACCTTTAAGAATTAATTCAGGATTTCCCTTGTCAGAGCAAGGCCATGAACTGAGGCTCTGCAGCCTCCTGAGTGCTGCTTCTAAAATCTCAAGCCACTTGGTGATACTCATATCAAAACCATGAGGGGAAATGTATGAGAGATGGCTATTTCTTCTAAATCTGTACTGAAGTGGGGAGTCCTGCCTGCTTGTTCCAAATAAAATATCATGTTGATAGGGCTGATATTTGCTGAGCTGTTCAGGCTATAGCCAGTGTCAGATGCTAGGCACAAAAGGAAAACAAGTAGCGTGTTTTGTCCCATCCACTACAAAGAACAGTAAACCACTGTGTACAATTAAGCCCAGGCATTTAAAAAACAAAACAACAACAACAACAAGCCCAAAACAAAACACAATAAAGCCAAAGTATAACTGACCAAGCAGCAAGAGATTAAAAAACAGAAAAAGACATTACAGTCCATTGTAATCCCCACTTCACTAATGTTTCAGTGTTTAGGGCTCACGGTCTCACTTTTCTCAGCTAAAGGTGCTTAGCTTTCACTTTTTTCTACCACTACCATGAGCTTTTAGTCACAAAAAAAAGGAGATTTCTAACTCTAGTGGGACATCTAGAAAACAAGGTGATGTCCCAAGACTGAGTCTGAAGTCACAAGCAATGCTAACACATTGAATGAAATGGGGACAAAACAGACAATTAGAAGAACACCCAACATACAAGTATCTATCTCCATCCTCATTAGTAAGACCCCCAAAAAGGCACGAACCCACAAAAGAAAATTCGCTAGGAGGCATGAATAACAAGCATATCTGAGCCCTGATGGCTATTCCTGCTCCTGTGGAGGGAGCGATGGCTGCAGCCCCACAGCACAGCTTGGGGGAGGGACACACAGATGGACATGAGAGGGGACACAGAACTGGGGGAGCACCTGAGGACAAGGGCTGCTGCCAACATCTTGCCCTTGTTTGGATTCCAACCCCCCAGTAGTTGGCTTTTCCCCTGTATTCAAAAATTATGAGCCAAATCCTGCAGAAACTAAGTCAGTGGTGTTAAAGAAAAGCACCCCAAACCAGGATTTTTCATTGATCTGTTGTTTGTTTTCTTTCTGGGTTTTTGGGCTCATTAAGTGTCACTGAACCTGGGTTTTCCATAACCATGGGAAGCACACATTCGCCTCTGAAAACTTATGAAATCACTTGGGGTACTGATAAAAAATCTGGCCATGGAGCAGCTTTGGGATTTGGCTGCAGCTGAAGGTGGTGACGTTAACAGCTTTCGGTTACTCTCAGCGACAACCTGAGGTCTGGGGCTTGTTGAAGGAGGAGTATTTTTGGTTTAAAAGCCCCCTGCACCCTACTTAGGAGTGCGCTGGGTGAAGGAGGGAGGGGTTTGAGCTCTTGGCCATGTGTGGTTGTGAAGCTGCTTGGTGAGTCCTGTTGCATTTATCCTTTGGGGAATTTGGAGGTCTGTCCTTCAGCTGGTCCTCTGTGCCTGTGAGGGTACTGTAATCCTGCTTCTGGGTGTAGGTGGTGGCTGCTGCCCACAGCATGTGGGCTCTGTCTCTTACAATGTGGCCTGGGTCCCTTATAAATAAGGACAATGATATTCCTTGTTTGTACTAGTCTGGCTTTTTCTCTTACCTTGCTTGCTTGCAAGGAGGTAACTTGCCCCACGTGCCCAGCTTTCTGCAGCAAAGCCCGGGCTCAGCCCAGTCAGGGTAGAAAAGTCTCACTTGTACTAACAAGGTCGTAAATCTTCTCTGGTCCCACACTGGGCTGATTGCCCTTCTGAGGAGTTTGCTTGGAGCCTCTGAAATCGCTGGAGCCTCCCACTGTGTGTGGATCAAAGGGAGCAGCTCTCTGTGATAAAGGTAGGAGCTATCAGGACATCAACAAATAAATGGGATTTCTGGCCAAACTGTCAGAGCTTGTGACTGAGCACAGGGTGGGTGACAGCCAGGCTCTATTATTATTATGATGATGGAAAATATCATATATGAGATGATATCCCCCTGACCCTGTTCTCCCAGGTGCTATACACACAAAAAGTCTCTTCCTTGAAGTTCTTGCTGCTTAAGCAGGGTTACGTGGGGAGGAAGGGAATTGCTCCAGGTTACATGAGCTCGGGGCAGAGCTAAGGATAGACATGGGCTTTGCCAGTTGTTGTCCTAGCAGCGTTTGCACATAGCTCCCACAACAGGAGCTATGGGCTGTCAGCTCTCGTATCGCTTGTGCAGGGGAGGGACATCTTGTAAAAATAATCACGTTTCTCTTTTCACCTATTCTTGCTCACTTTCCTATTTCCCAGGGGACTTCTCCTGAAAATACCAATGCTGTAGTGTTTGTGCACGTGAGGCAGGCTTCCTCTAACATCTGGTCGCATCTCGACGACCCCATCTTGCTTGTTGGCTGCTTCCCCTGCTCTCCTTCCTGCATGCCTTCCTGGGGAGCGCAGGCTGCAGCCTCCTCCAGGTGTGCTGCCTGAAAGGGCTTTGCCAAAGTCTTGCATACAAATTTGCTGCCATCGAGGTTTTCTTTGTTTTCCCTTAGCTGAATTATTGTGAAAATTTAAATTTAGTAAGAGAAGAGCCTGCATATTGTCAACTTCTGTGCTCAGGGAGAGGGACTGCTGCTTTTTTTTTAAGGTTCCCCTAAAAAGTGCATGTTGCAGAAAGAGAAACTGTGCTACTACCTGCTTGGCTCCTCTCTTTGCTGTTTTCAGGATGCTCAGGTGCTGTTTCAGGGCACACTGATGAGCTTACCATTGCCGGCAAGCCTGCAAAGAAAGGCTGCTCTGCGTGGGTGACTATTTTATTTTCTTTCCTTTTTTCTTTCCCCCGCCCCAGCCAGAGCCTTGGCGCAACTGCTGGCTCTCCTACGTTGCCATCTGACTGCAGCGCGTGCCTTGCGCAGTGGTTGGCACCCTCAGAAGAGCGTCTCGGGCATGGCTTTTAGCGAGGAACCATGAAGTCCCTGCCCTGTGCTAGGGGTGCAGTGCAGCAGGATGCAGCCAGCCCTGGGTTGGCATGTGCGATAGCCCTCCTGGGGCTTTTTCCCCCAGTGCCCTAACAGGGAGCTCTCTCTGCAGAGGGGAGAGCAGAAAAAGGAAAAAACAAAATTCAGGGTTCTGCAAGCTGTACTGTGCATTAACTAGCTTGCTTTCAGTGACTTTAGGAGGGATATCAGCATCGTTTTACCTCTTACTTATTTCTGAGACCAGGCAGAACTCTTGTATTTGTCATTGCAATTGCATAACATGGCATCCCTTCCCTTCCTCCCTTGAAGAAGTTGCTTTAAAAATCATCAAGGTTTTTTTTGTTTTTCTTTTTTCTTTCAACTAATGGCAAAAGGAGGCTCTTGTTACTGAAACGTACTAGTTGGTTAAATGCATGCATGTGTACTTCTGAATTTGCTCAGAGGGCTGTGAAAATCCCCAAACCTGCTGCAAAAGCCAGCCTGGTCTTTCTATCCTCTCTCCTGCGGGCAGCTTGTGGCAGCCTGAAGTTTAAATGGCTGGGGGGACTCGGGGGTGGGCCATTACCGCATTTAAATGTTTCTCCTAAATGCTAGGAAAGGCCTCCTCGGTAGGGGAAAAAAAATTAGGATGCTTAATTAACTGACCAAGATAATTAATAGATGCCCAGCTCCAGGCCTGTGGGGAGGGTACCAAAGTCAATGGGAAGAGCCGTGTGAGGTTTGGCAGACATTAACCCTGCGCTTTGCCTGCTGAATTAGTGCTGGGATGGCAATGCATGTGGGGTGTAAAGCCCTGGTTAAGGGATCTTGCGAGCTAGGGGGAGACTGACTGGGTTTAATGGCCAAACATCCCTGGCCTGTGGACCCATCTGTTAAATAACAGTGGTAAAGCTATCCTCTGCTCCACTGGTGAGGTTATGAAAAGTGTGGTGGACTACTGTCTTTTATAGCTGAAATGTTAGGAAGAAGCCATCCCAACTCTTTTAGAGCATCAGGGCTTGGGGAATTTTCTGCTCTGGGCCAGAAGGGGTTTCCTGCACAGGGCAGAGCCTGTTCCTGCCTGACCCTGGCATGCCTGGGGTGGTGGATGGGGATGCGGAGCTTCTCCAGGTGCCTTTGGGGAAAAAGCTGCCAGGCTTGGGATCTGCCAAGCCTTGCCTGTGGGTAGACTGGAGGTGAAAAACAAGCAGGTTTGTTCCATGCTGAACATGCCCACGTCTTGTCACACAAATGTGCAGCATGGATGAAAACAAAAAACAAGCTACAGATGGACACTGGCAACCTGTCGCTAAGCACAAGCCTCTAAATTCAAAATAAACATAATGCAGCAGCTAGCATCTTCTGAATGGGATCTGCTGAATTTCTGTCGTGATGTTGAAATGTCCTGATCGTTGTTTGCAACTGGGACTTAATTTCAACTTGAATTTCATCAGCTTGTAAAATAAATTCCTGAATGGGTCATGAATTCTTATATTGGTTATTGGTGCTGCAGGGCAGTGCCTGAGTCCCTGGTGAGGTATAAGACCCCTGGGAACTGCATCAAGCTCGGCCAGGAGTGACTCCTGAGAAGATGACTGGATCTGTCCTGAGACTTGCAGATGCTGCTTTGGTCACCCCTGAGAAGTTTCTCCAATCTAGAAAACACCAATAAAAAAGATGCCACAACCTCTTCAGGCAACTCATCTATTCCCATGCCTGTGTCCCCCTGCCACTAGAAAGTTTTTCTTTAATGCCCTCTCCTAGCTCCCCTTTGCTACAGGTGGCACCTCCTGCTTGCCCTGTCCTGTGCCAAACAAGCCCAGGAGAGGAGGCAGCTCTCCCCAGGAGGTCTGGTGGGCTGCAGGTGACAGAGAAATAGCCAAAGGAAACCATGCAAACATCACTCTCGACATGTATAAGTGTCCTGGCTAACGAGGGTTGTTTCTGGAGGGCAGGAGCCGAGGGCAGCCCGGGCAGACGGAGTGGGCGAAGGCATTTCTCTAGAGCCACAGCTCCTCTGGGCTGGCTCCCACGCAAAACTTTTCTGGAGGAACTTAAGAGACTTTGATTCAAGCTGCTTGATGGTGCCAAGGCTTTCTTCTCCTACCCAAGCAGATAAGAGCAGCTGTGCTTGGCCAGACCCAAGCTCCCTCTCGCCTGGTATTTTGTCTCTGGCTGAGATCAGAGGTGGCTGAGGAGGCAAGGCAGGCGCTTTCCCTCTCCTAACCTCCTTGCCAGCTGCACGGCCATGGTTTCCAGAGCACTGCCTCTGCCTGGAAGGGGCTGCCAAACAGGCACGGGGGAAATTGCGGGCCAAATTGTGGAGAAAAGATTTTTTTTTTTTTGTTGGCTGTGGTGGAGTCCCTGCGAAGTTCACTGAGCTCTGAGTAATTAATTGCAGAGCACATGTATTTGTGTGCATGCCCAGAGTAATTAACAGAAGTGAAACACGTGTATTTCCAATCTTATACACTGTGGCTAAGATAGAAGTGAAGATGACCATCAAATTGAATTATTTATTTATTAGTAAGGCTCAGGGTCATCTCTACAGCTACATAATTAATTTTAATTGTGCATATGAGTGACTCCTATCAGGGTTTGAAGGGAGATGCTTCATCAGTATCCCACAAGGAAGACCATAACTATTAGCGTGTAGGAAGGTATATGGAAAGTGAGGTTTTGGTGACCAATTTTCCTTTCATGTTTGAAGATTTTCAAGCTGATGAAAGCAGAGAAGCTCTTTCCAAGAATATACCTCTTCACCAACGGACTGAAGAAGGGATTTCTGCGCATCAGTATAGAGCCTGATGTTTTATACTTGGATTTACACAAAAAGAGACTGAAACCAGAATTAACGCTCTGGGGCCACAAATATTTTCTTAAATGCCACAACGGACACCAGCCACCCCACAGTGAGATGCGAGGACCTCACAGACATTCATACTTATTCACATTTGCCTTACTTGGATCAATTGGGGTTTATTACCCTATCTCTGCTCTTTTAGGTGGTGTGTAGCCTCCAGGTATGTCAAGGAGTCTCCTGAGTACATTAATATGCACACAGAGAGTAAGTTACAGCATAGAGAGGAGAAGAGGCCATAGAAGGAACTTCTTCTGTTCTCTCTGCCGTTAATTTGCTGAAAAACCTGGATGGACAGAGACAGCAGCCACCTTTTGGCTTTCCCCGCTGTTAAAAGGCGCATCATTTCTGGGTCTCTGTGGCATCACATAGGGATGCTCAGAAATCTTTGTTGGACAAAAATTACTCATGGTTAAGCTGTTGGAGAAGACGTGCATGTGAGTGCAACAGAAGTACAGGTGGGGTCGAAAAATGCCAAAATGGGAAACTCTGGCAAAGCAAGGCAAGTCCTGTGCTTGTCTCCCTTTGTCATGAAGCAGGTATAAAACCCTTCTGTGTGACACACAATTTTTAGTTATTTGCATAGTAATTTAGCTTAAAATATTTTTAAAAGGCTAAGTGCTAAAGCACAAAGCAGAGTTACAAAGTATAACCTTTATCATTACCATTATGGAGAAAATATTTACGCTATCTTAGCTTTCATTTGCTGATGAAATACTATCTAGTTGCATTAAAAAAAAAAAAAAAAAAAAAAGAAAGAAAGAAAAACCCAAACCCCAGACTATGCTACATTTTAATTGCAGCCTGGCTTTTGATCAGATGTGTATTTTGGAAAAAAAAAAAAAAAAGAAGAGAGAGAGAAATGTGGCTTTGTGTGTATTCTGTGTTACATTATTATTCAGTAAGCCCTAAACCACAAAAGCTCCTACGGGAAGATTCATTATCGCATTAAGCACGAGAGAGAAAGGGGATGCCTTGCTGGCAGTCACAGACAATATGTTACTTTTTTACTTTGTTTGGGTTGGCTCCCCCCTCCCCTTTGGGGGCTGCATGCTCTAGAGAAACAGTTTCAAACACAGTTGGATGGAAAAAAAGAAAAAAAGAAGAAGAAAAAAAAAAAAAGTCAGACAGAAGGAGGCAAGTGACCGCAGTGCAAAGCACTGTTTTGGCAGGCTGGAGGTTTTTAACGGCTCCCCTCTGACTTCAAACGCCTCCCCAGCCTGCAGCGAACTCTCGCTGTGCAACTTTGCAGCTTGATAAGCATCTCCAGTGAGAGATGCTGTGGTACCCAGCATCCCCCCGCGGTACCCAGCTTCACCCCACTGGCATCTCCCCATCCCTGCATGGAGCTGGGCTCTCCAGCCCTGCGCCGGGGATCTCTACCCTTTCTACTTCTCTGCAAAGCTGGTGTTTTCTTCTGCCCTCTGAAAGGTGGTGGTGGTGGGGGGGGTTGTTTTCCCTGGGGAGCTGGGTGCTGTGGGGTGATGGCAAGCACGATGGCCCAGATCTGTCGGGGAAAGGGCTCTCTGGAAATAACCAAAAATAGTTGCAGAGCAGCCAGATCTCTGTGTTGCAAGTAACAGGGAAATGTAAGCGTTTTCTTCACCAAATTGCTGATTTATGGTGGCTCAGCTTGTGGGTGACCAATCTGAGCCAGCACTGGAAAAAAAAAAAAAGAGCCGAGATTTTGGAAAATGCTCAACACCTGTCTTCTGACAGGAGGCAGGTTTCAGGTGTATCGTATGGGATGCTCACTAATGAATAGCCTGGCAAGCAGGGTATTTTTTTTAATTATTTTTTTTTAAAGTGTAGGTCATATTCTCAAAATAATGATACATTTAAAAACAACAACAACAAAAGATATTAAAGCCCATTTATTTTGCTTTGAAAACTGAAATCCATGTGATGGAGGCCCTGCCTGGATTGTTCTTTTGGTTACAAAACCCCCATTCTTCCTGTAAGGGAATTCCACAGCTTCAAGACTGACTGGTTCCCTAATTTGTGTCTTTAAAAAAAAAAAACAACAAACCCAACACAAAACCAAAGATACATCACTTGTATGTTACATTTTATTGATGTTACTGTAAAATACATATTTGCTTGCATTCCTAATTGGGGAAGCACAGATGGCAGTGGCTTCTGCTAGAGTGATATGCTCTTTAAAATATCTGGTAACATTACAACAAAGTATAGTCATTAAAATGAGTGCCTGCATGTGCCGCAGGAGTTTCATTCTCGGAAGGAAGGCGCTCTCCTGTTTTAAGGTGGGAGGGCTTGGTTTAACCCATCCCTGGGCTGGTACCAGGCATGGTGGGATAAATCTGGCACGGTGGGATAAATCCGACGTGGTTGACCTGAGCGCAGTGCTGCCGAAACCGCTTGCTTGAGGGCAAATTTATCCTCTCTGCGTGGAGGTGTTCATAACGGGGTGATGTGCCCACGGGGTCTGGAGCTGGTAGAAGTAATAGGTAAATTTATTCTGTTGTCGTGCTCCTTGTGCGCAGCTTGCGCAATAAAAGGGGAGCTAAGGAGCAGCGACTGCCTGCCTGAAAATGCACTGGTGCTTACAGTGTCTGGAGGGCTCAGCTCTTGGAAGGGTAGTGCTGCTTTGAAAGAGAAAGTAAGAAAGGGGAAAAAAAGAAAAAAGGTAGCAGTGGATGCAGGTCGTTCATCTTCTTCAGAAGACTGTTTTAATTCTCTCTTCTCTTCCAAATCAAGCTGTCATGAGCAACCACAGAGCAAGTGAGCAGCATTTTCCAGAGCGCTTGCAATGTGTTGGCAGCAAGCACGTGCCGGGAGGGAGGGGGAAGCTCTTTCAGTCATTTCATTTTGAAAGCGGTTTCGTGATAAAGCCACTGCCTTCGGGTATCCTATGCTCTTTGATAACGCTCCTCTCCCCTGCTGCAGCTCCCTGCCCCAGAAAGCTCACTGCGACTAGGGCATTTTAGCACCCGACACCTCGGCTCCTCTGCTTTGGGGACAACTCTGCATACATCAGTACCCTTACACCTTCCCTCATGTTAGGAGGGTTAAAATACTAACAGCTCATCAGGAGCTGGAGTTTCATTAACTTTCTGTTTTCAAAGGCTCCGCGCCAGCCAGCCTTTCGCGTGTGTAGCTGGTGTTGTTAGTTTTGCAGTCTCCGCTGAGGCTAAGTGTGTGCCTGACTTCTTACTCGCAGCATCCCCGTCGGCCAGGGTGTTTTTTGGGTGCCTTGCCGAGCCTTCGCAGAGCTGTGTGGGTTGGGGGCGGGGGGGACAGCAGAGCCCCCTCCCACAGCCAGGCTGCCAGCGTGCATCGTGAGACACTCAGAGCCATCAGCTCCTTCAGTTTTAATTAGAAGCCTTAACGATCCAGCTTGCGGAGCTGTGCAGTTATGAGGGCCTCCACATTGTGGTTTGCTCTGGAAATTAAGGTTGGCTGGTAAAAATCCAGCCCTTTGGAGCAAGAGGGAGCAAGCAGTGTGATGACGAGGTATGGAAACCTACGTCGCCTCCCCCCCGTCCCTGCCTGCTCTGCTCCGCTTTGCTGGAGTGGAAAAGGTTGCCATGGGATGGCTATAGGGTCATTTTATGGCTTCTAACAGCAAGCTTGCCCTTTGTTCAGTTGTAGCAGGATTGAACGAGCCACAGGGAATGCCATGGATGTAAATAAGTCTTGTTGTTTAACAAAAAGTGTGGTTTACTAATAAGTTGGGTGTTTTTTTCCCCCTGCTATTTGTGGGTTGAATTTCGTAGGTGTGTGAGGATTTGGGGGAGAGTGAGAAAAGCAGGCAGGTGAAGCCCTAGGGAAGGGTTTCCCTCAGAGCAGCACACCTTCACACTTGCATTTTGGAGAGGGATGGGTTTTCAGCACCCGGGACTTGGGGAAGGTGGAAGAGCTGACCCGCTCAAAGCTTTGCACGAGCTGTCAATGCACTGCTAAAAAAGAGTTGGCCAGGGGAGAAGATGCCTCTGGCTCCCCGTTCTCCTGGGCAGCATCCCCTGTGGAGCACCAGTGCCTTGCTGGAAGGAGGGGGTACTTTGGGGGTGCGCTCCAGCGGCGCTTAAGCGTGTTTCACGCGGAGCAGGTAAGCAGCAACAGTCACACACAGAGCGCTGGTTTTGTCTAAGGTATTGATACGCCTCCAGCCAGAGCGGGCGTGGGGGGAGGAGGGTGGGAGAGAGGGGGGTGAGGTACCAGCTGCGTTATTAAGCCTGATCCCAAACCCTTTGAAGTCAATAGAAGAATTATCCTCGACTTTGATACACTTTGGATTGGGCCTTTTAAGTCATGTGAAAGACATTCATGTTATTAAAACAGCAGCAGCAGAACGCCGTCAGTTACATCTGCTTTTATTTTTTAATGGCAATGGTAGGTTTAGCCTTGGGCACTATCTGAGACTCATAAATAACCCATGTCAAGTGTAACACACCTACTGAAGAGCCACAGAAGACAGAGGACTTGGCTGTTTATCTCCCTGCATTTTTCAGTAACGAGCCACTTCTACGCTAGGAGGGGTAGATGTCCTCTAGCATTCATTAATAAAGCATCCTTAAACAGCCAGGCTTCTCCTTGATCATGCAGGGCTAATGCGATAAATATCTTCTTTCCACATTCTCCTGACAACTGAGAGACAGGAATGCAGTCTAACTTACCGTGTTAGTTGTGCAAGAGTATCACAGGACTTATTTCTTGGATGCATGTGTCATGTCTAGGTACGGCACCCGCTTGCTGCCAGGATAACGAAAGCAGAGCGGGAGGCTTTCTGAAAAAGCATTCCCAGTACAGCGCTGGAGTCACCCCCCAATGAATAGGGGATAGCACGAAACCCCATGGAAAATCCAGGATCACATCAAAACATTATTCCATAGGCGCCCACATGGATGTGTATGCAAGCCCCAGCCTGCTCGGGCAGCGAGGTGCAGCTGACGAAGGTCAGATGCCACTATGAAAATACCTTAGGGACCACCATTTGCTCTCAGGAGTCAAAGCAGGCCTAAAGTACCTGAATCTGTTCAGCACTGCTTTTATCCAGTGTTTTGGTTTCTTTTTCCCAATGGTTCATTCCAGCAGGAAGGCCTTATGTAAATATGTATTACTGTTCACGCTGATAATGTATAGCTACCAGCCATGCAGCCATTCACCTATGGCACCAGCATGTCCCACAGCAGCTGCAGAGAAGCATCAGTTTAATTCAGGCAGCACAGAATCACACTGGAGATTCAGACTGTTACATTGCTTGCAACACAGCAGTCCTTGAAAATCCTGCATTTGTGTGAGCTTTGCTTAACTAATGTGTTTTATTTACTTCCACCTCTTTCCAAGCACGTGGGCATCTTGTCTGAGGCCTCCCATTTTTTGAGAGAAGAAGGGGACGTATATATATTTTTTTTCTCCTCCCCCCCCCCCCCCCCAGCCCCGCCTCCATGTTCTTACTCATCCTCTCTCTTCCCACCTCTGCCACCTGCTAATGACCAAGGAGGGCTATCCCATTTCCAAACAGCCCAGTAGCTCTGGGACTGCCATTGCTGGGTAGTGTCACCTCTCCCCCGTTTTACTGTCGATTTAATAGCGAGGCAAAGCCAGGGCTTCCCACTTAGGAAGTTTGAGTCGTGTGGTGGGGAACAGGTCTGCAACGAGCTGTGTTTGCAGTTAAAACAGCAAGATTACTGGAGACGTCTGGTCTAGAGCAGCCTGAAATGCTGATCCAAAGAGGGTTTGTTTTTAAGCTATTTAACCTCTTAAAAGAAGAAAAAATGAGGTCAACCATGAAAGGGAATTTAATAAATGCAGCTCATACATAAATATTTGCTTCTGCTCCCAAGTGGCTGATTCCTCTAGTTTCTCTCGTTAAAGAGGAATACCCATGGGATGCTCAAGTTTAAAAATGTTTGTTTCCAAAGCTTTTTTAAGGACCTTACATCCATACAGTCTGTATTGCTCCAGGGCAGGGAGAGGGGCCAGAAGGGACCGTCATATGCAGAAGCAGCTCTTTGACAGCTCCCCTCCTCCCTGGGTAGGGGTGCAGAGCAGACCGACCTCCCTCCAAAAAGTTATTACCTGCTTTCTTCCCCTCCCTACACCTTGACCTGGCAGCAAGTCAAGGTCTGTAAGTCTTTCCCCCTGGCTTCAGGAGCAGACCCATGCCATCCTCAGGGCAGCCAAATTCACGGAGGAGCGCAGTGAAATAACATCTCTGGAGCTGCAAGCGTATTTCCAGGCCGCCCTGCTGCAGAAAGGGCAAGCCAAAGGACGGAGCTCAGGCTGCAGCTCTTTGTGTGGGTATGGACTGGGCTTCAGGATCCACAAGAGGATGGAGCAGGCAGGGCTTCAGTCAGGAGGGTGCTTTAAGGGAGTGTGAATTAATCCCCCTCCTTAACCCCTGTTTAAATGGTCACAGGTTGGAGGGTATTTTAAAAGAAGCTAAAAGGCAGGCACTTCACTGCCTTATCCCTATGCCTTTGGATTTTCAAAGGAATTTGAGTATCCAGAAAGATTTTTACTCTGCAGAGGCCATGTGTTCTCAGCAGTCTCCTTTTCTCATGCTGCCTTTTCATCTCCCTGATCCCTTTCTCCCCGTCGCTGAGCCACATCTGTCTTTCCTGAAACCAAAGCCTCCATAAAAACCAGACAGTTCAAGCATTCAACCTCCGTTTTCCTCACTGAGATTCAGACGTGTAAGCGACAGCCCTTTTCAGCAGAAACCTTAGAGAAAAGGTGTTAATTGCTGAAGATTTGGGGTTTGGGTTTGCTAACCACAAATGCAAGTGGAAACAGCCTCATAGGACACAGTTGTGCTGAAAGCTGGCAGATGTTAAATAGCACACCCAGGGCTTCAGCATCCTCCGGCTCTGCAGCTTTGTGGTGGTTTCTGACTAATAGGTACCAACTTCATTTTTACCTTTGAGGAGCCTTGGCAGGTACTCACTGAACCCCCTCCTTCCCCAGGGTTCAAGCCACACTAAGTTAAAACCTTGGTTAAACCCTCGGAGGCATAGTCAGTCCCACAAACCGACGTATCAAATGGGGCTGCTCCAACGGCATCTTAAAAGCAGCTTTCCACTCTCTTGCATGTGGGCAGAAATGCCGAATTCTAATGACATCTATATGAAACTGCCTCTTTCATGTCAAGCAGCTACCATCCAAGACATTGAACCGAAATTTTATTTTGACGTATGAAGTGTTCCTGAGGTTAGTTTCTTAGAGGGCAGGAGATAGTTGCTTCCAACCATGGAGAAGCAACCACGAGATGGTTGCCGCCACTTTCAGAACACAGATCTTACTCAAAGACCGTTTAAATATCTTCCTTCTCCCCTCAACCTCTTCTTTCCACCTCCTGCTCTTTTTCACAGATAGGAACAAAAGTTTGTTTGCTGACTTGCTGTATTTCCAGCACCAGGTGCCCCAGTGGGACGTCTGCACATGTGCCAGTTTGGAGAGCCAAAGCCTGGACCTGCTTTGGTTTTACAACACAGGGCTGTTGGCTCAAGCACACACACATGGTCCTGTGTCTAGACTTGACACATTTATGATCCTGTGCGTGCAACAGGCCTTTTTTAGTACAAGTTGGTTATTGAGGCTTTCAGGATCAGGAATACGCTAAGTTTCCCTCTTCTACAAAAAATGAAACAGCCAAGAAGCTCCTGATTTTGTCAAATCTCACAGTGTTTCTGCTTATATATGAAGAGGGTTTTAAATGACAGCTGTTTCTAGCCCTCGTGCTTCCAGCCGAAAGGCTGGGCGTGGAACCGGCACGCGTGCCGAAAGCCCAAACCAGAGCGGTAGCAAGGACCAGGACCACAAACTGAAGACGCATTTTCAGGTGGACAAAGAGAGAACCAGCTCTCCCCAGTCCTGGCAATTCAGAGTGCTGCTAGTCCAAATGTGATCAAACCAGCATTAAATCTAGGACAACTATATTGGGTAGAGGTCATCTCATCCCCCCGGCATGCCGTAGAGGAGACATGACCAAGGCTTTCCGAGCAGAGGTGATGCCAGCACATAGGCCACGGTGCCGTGAGTAAGGAAGGGGCTGTGTGCTCCTTCTGCCTGTCTCAGATGCAAAACCAGCTCCTTAAATGCAGCTTTTCCCATCTAGGGCCTCATCCTGCCCCATATCTCTCATCTCCTCACCCTTCCCCCTGCACACCTGCCTCTCTCTTTTGTTGGTGGGCTTCTTTTGACTGCCTGGGGCCAGGGGACTCCCCAACTGCACCGCGTCTCTTTCCCTCTCTCCGCCAGCCCCAACCCTCTGGGTGCCTCCAGCAGCATTTTGGCCAGGTTTGGTGAAGGGGCAACCGCTGTCAGAACAAGCAGCACCCTCAGTTTTTGTGACCGGGACCAGCTGGGGAGCGAGGAGGCACCCAGACGGGTGCCTGCTTTCCACCAGAACATCTGGAGCCCACAGCTGCCAAGCGCCGTCAGATGGTGGTGGTTCTTCCATGCAGAGAAACCTTTTTTTGGGAAAGGGTGAGAAATTAAGAAAGCACAAGAAATACATGGAGGCTTGGAGGGGCCGGTGATGGGGTGGTGTTGCTGGAGCAGGGCAGCTGGGGAAGCCATCACCTCCTCTTTCTTTTCAACCCTTTGGGATTGCTCAGGGGTAACCAGTAGCTCACCCAGCCCTCTGCTTTTGAAGGACCCTTTCAGACCAGTTTTTCACACTGTGTCCAATATACTCCTCTGAGACTGGTCTTGGGCAGACCTTCTGCAGGATCCTGGACAACAGGTTCCCCTGCAGAACCTTTCCCAAACCCTGGCAGCACGCTTCCCTCCTTCTCCCTGTCTGCCCTCAGTTGGGCCCCTTGGATGCCGCAGCGCTCGAACTCCCCCTTCGCAGATGTCAGAGCCCCAACCCTGCAGGCATTTGGGGCTGGGCACCTCGGACCCTCCCGTGGTGTCCGCCAGACTGTGGGGACGTGCGGTACCTCTCGGGGCTCCTTGTATTTTGGTCCAGTGGTGTAAGCATCCCTACTGCATGGCCTAGCCAAATTCATCCTCTAAACAAAACTAGACTCTTAAAATGCCATGGGAGGGGAAGAGGCGAGTACTTTGCAGGCATTGTTAGTGTGGCACTTCTGCGTTGGCAATATTTTTTTATTATTTTGTAAGACCTGAGACTGGGAATTGGAATTTATCAAAATGCCCCTTCTTGCACACCTGGTAAGAGGGAGGAAAAGAGATTTTTTGTGGTTTTTTTTTTTTTTACCTGCAGAATGTAAAGGAATGAAAACATCTCTGCAGATCTTAAAATCCTTATTACTCCTGCATTCACTCAGAAGCTGAAGATGAGCAGAGTTGCATTTTAAAGCCCTCATTCTGTGCCTTTGAAAAAAACACTCTCTTCCTTCTGATAAATGATTAAAGTACCAGCAATTTATTTTTTAAAGGAAAAGATCACAGGAATTTCTGAGCTCCACACCCCAACTCAGGTACGAATTTGTCCTTGCTAAGGTGATACTCCTGTACTTTAACCATTGAATACTTCCTACCCTAGTAACACAGGGAAAAAAAAGGTGTTGCCCCAAAATAATAAATGCAGCAACAAAGAAATTGTGGTTTTAGCAAAGTTTTCCTTATATGCTTGATCTACCAGTTTCCAGTGGTGACATTGTGACATTGAATCCAGGAACAGTGAACTTGGCTTTTCAGGGTTTTTTTGTGTGTGTGCTTTGGCTTTTAAAAAAGTTATTACAACCAATGTTATGGACAAACTTGAAGGTGTAAGATTTTATTCTTCCTCTGCCACCACAGATAATGAAGTTTTATCAACTCCCTTTTATTATAGTAATCTAAAACTGTATCCTGTAATAGGGTCATAAACATTTAATGAAACTCAATGCTGCATGAATAAAAAAAAGAGAGGAAGACAGGCTTTAGGGTGGACAAATGGAGAGCAAAAGGGAATCCAAGTAGCTCGGCTGTCTGGTCCAGAGCCTCAGCAAATGATGCTCCTCTATCCTCATCTCCGTGCTGGTGTGTAGCCTGGTCACCTCTTGCTTAATTCCCAGGCATTAGTGGGATTTTGCCCTGGGTTTAAACTTTACCATACCCAGAGTGATGTCCTGAAATGCAGCCCTGATCTTTATGAGGTTGTCTGGGGTTTTTTTTCCCCCTACCGTTTAAACTCTTTCTGGTATGTTCTGTGGGGACTTTTAATGTATTGTTTCATCGTGAACTTAAAACGAAGGGGATGTTAATTACTCTGACACCATGAAAAACATAAATACTGCCTAACTGACATTCACCGGTGCATTTCAAAGAGCAGATGTATATTACTATAGGACGGCAGTTACATCAACTCTGTGCAATGACAATAGGAAAAACTGATAATAAACATCAAACTCATCTGCCTTTTACCCCAGAAAAAAGAAAGTTCAAGTGTAGCGGAAAGTTTTGGGGGTGGTTTTGTAAATTACCTCTTGCTTTCTTGCTCTAAAACCTTTTGCCGGGGAAATTTTTCAGGCTGGAGAAGAGAACAAGCAGCCCCACGTGCTCCCTAATTCTGCTTTTGCAAGAGGTGCTTGTGACCCTGCTTTCCTCTCATGCAGGGGTTTTACCGGAACACGTTGTGAGGATTGTGAAGAGTTTGGGAAGGATGGATGCCATATGCAAATGGATCTGGAGAGCACTAGGACCTAAGTTAGTGGAAAGTTGCGGAGCATGTTTTGCTCTGGAAAGTTTCGAAGAGATTCCCTGCAAATGCGTGCAGCTGCAAAGGCAACTTCTGCAGTGCAATGATTTTATCATCTGCTCTCAGTCCTTCAGAAATGCACACCTAAAAATATCCGTCATTAATTTTGGGTAGCAAGCCTATTGTAAATGATAAGATATGTTCCCTTGCTGAGAAGTAGCTGATATCAGACAAAATATGATAACCTGGCCTGTTATCAAAATATAACAACATGGCCTTTGCCATACCAAAATTGGCTTGTAGTGCCCTAAAACAAATAGGTATATGTAGGGGTAGGAGATTATATATCCCACTGGTTTTCTTACTGGCAAATGTGAAAATGGCCAGAAATATGATAGTGCCTTTTGTGTAAGGGCTGGTTGATGGGAACTACTCATGCTCAGCAACATGAACCTCAGTTTGTGCTGAGGGTAAAATACACAGAGAAAAAATGATCTGGAACACTCTGATATTTGTGACTGTGGCCTTGGTTTAATTTTTTAAATATGGTGGCAAGAAATCGTTGAATATTGGGGTCTGTTTACTCTGAAGAAGGAACTTGATCAGAATAAGGCAAATAATATTATTCCTTAGTTATTCTCCACGTGTTTTCCTTTCACAGAGCTTTTGCTGGGGACTTCTCCTTGTTTCTGTCCTCTCTTCAGTCTGTTGCCATGCCTGCAGCAATGGACTAAAAGAAAGAATAAAGAGTAAAATTAGCTGAAATTTTTTAATTAAAAAAATTTTAACAGAAAATTTGAATTTAAAAAAATTAACAGTGAAATAATTTCCATTCACTGTGCTCATTTTTTTCCTCAGAAAACTAAAGACCCCAAATCCAGAAATAAGTTTCCAAAAGTAGAAAACTTAAGTTTGAGGTGGACATTTTTCAAGTTTGACTGGTAGAAATTAAAATGGAGGAAATAACCCAACAGTTTGCATTTTTGATGGAAAACATTCCACCAAATTGCGCATTTTTCTATCTGTTGAGGTAAATTGTAGGGGATGAGTCTTCAGGTACAATAAACTTGCATAGCTTTTTTTTTTTTTTTTTTTTCCTATTTCTCCTATTCTGAACTAATGATCTTGACAAATTTATAGTAATTTGTACTAAATCCTAGCTTTCCCCTATTTTTTTGATCTTACTATGCATGGTATAGCTTGTGGCCCAAAACAACTAATGTGATATAGAGAGCAACATGGTGGAAATTTTATTCTTCATCTACATGGGTTTCCCTTTGGTGTATCACAGGTGGGCTTTTTTCCCCCGCTTTGTTTTAGTGAAAATGGAGAACATCGTTGTGAAAAGGGAAGCTTTAAAAATAACGTGTGATCTGGAAGCATGAGTGCATAAATTATCAGAGCCATTTTTGAAATATGCATTTGCAAGTGTTACAATCAGACACGTTTCCGAAAGTAAACTGTAGTAGTTGTAAGATAAATGGGTCCCCAGAGGAAAGCAATAAATAGTACAGCCACACACTTACTACGCCTCGGCTGTGTACTTCCATTATTTATGGAAAGGTAGAAAGCAAGCTACAATTCCAGAAAACCCTTTGACCAGTGTATTTATTTTTCAAATATCTTTAAAAATAATATTACCGCCCCCAAACAGAAGAGTCATTGAAAGACTGGAAATTGGCTATGGATTTTAAATATGGATGAAGGGCAAAAAATTGGGATGAGCACGCAATTTCCCTTGAAACCTTGAAATCCATGATACTGCAAAAAATTATTAGATGACTGGAAACCAACTCTTTTTCTGCACTTTATATTGCCCTTTCTTTCTCTGTCCTTGCTTCTTGTATATGTAGATTATAACATATTTGAGCTTTTTTGTTCTGCAATGGCCATGGGAAACTCTTACAGAAAATATTAAGTACTGTTACTATTAATGGAGGGGGGGGGGGGGGGGGGGGGGGGGCGCGGGGCGTGTAATTTAGGTTGGAAGGGACACCTCTGGAGCTCATCTAATGCAGCTTCCTGATGAAAAACCAAAAGGGCTAACTTCAAATGAAGACATCGGTTTAAGTGTTTTGTTAGATTGAGATCTAAACCTGAAAATTTAAAGGAAAAGGTCTACATGTTTTATGTGGCTGAAAGGAAGGCTGAAAGACAAAGAAAAAAAACCCCCAACCAAATCTGCAGTTCTTAATTATCAAAGTAAAAAACAAGCAGTTATCTCGCAACAGAAACATAGCTGGTAAAATCATGGAAATATTGGTTGTGAGTCTATAAACAAGTTTGGATTGAAAACAGTTAAAACTGGCTTTTGGTATTTCCTCCCTGAATTCACATCACTTATAGAAAGTGTCTGGATTGCATGTCTAGACTGGATGTCTGTACCTCTGTATAAATTTTGAGATATCTCGGTGAAGGTATGGCAAGTCAGAAGGGTTGCCTTTTTTCAGGGTTTTAGTATCTGGAAGTTCTTCTAATTTTATACCGACCCCTCAGCCAGCATGTAAGCATATATAAACATACAGTGATATATGGGTTATGTGATTAGCCTTTATCCAGTAGCAGAAACTTGCTGGGTACCATTTCCATCCATGTGTGATCCCAGTGAAATATACTCATAGATGACACTGAAAGGTCTCCACGTTGTCTCTCTCTGAGGGATTTCTCAGCATCCAAACCTTCAAAGGTGTTGGTGTCAGTTTGCCAAGGGCTTTGCGTTTCAGAAGTGTCCTTGAATCATTTGTTGCTACGTAGGAAAGACTACCATTTCCATTGCTGCAGATACATCACTCAGTATTAATATGAGAAGACGGAAACACGGGTAGTAAGATACTAACCTCACAGTTTATGGCACAGTGAAGAGATCTCACTAGGATGCAGTAGAGTGGGAGTGATGTCTAGTTTTAAAGACTCAGGCATTAATAAGATCAGGGTTGTACATCAACACCATATGCTCAACATGGACTTGGGAAATTGCAAAGCAGAGACACCCCACTATAACTCTCATCCAAACAGGACTGGGCTTTCAGAATGGTGACCTGATAGCACGAGAGAGCGCAGGGACTCTGTGTTCAAACACATCCGCAAAATTGCACGACCAAAATGGGTCCCATGCCTCTGCAAACATGCAGCCGCTTCTTGTGCCCCCACACTGAGAGCTGAAGCAAATTATCCCTCTTTGCAGATCTTGAATAAGCAGATACTCAGGAGGGCAATGGGGTGGGTCCTTTTTCAGAAATTGCTTTGAAAAATGAAATTTGAAAGCTAAACAATGTGAGGTTCATCTATATAAACAATTCTCTACCCCAGGAATCCCACTCTATAGAGACAAATATAGTCTGAATATGGAAAAGAATATTCAAATGGAAGCCAGCAGATAAAGCATATCATTTGTGTGGGCATGAATCGAGGTGGGCACTTACCCGTACTCTCATAACCCCACCATTACCTAAGGCATAGTCTGAAAATCCCAGGACTCTTTATTAAGCACCTTTTTTTGCCTCCCCTTTTTAACATAAAAAGCAATTTACTGACAAATCATTCCGATGTAAAGGATTTTTGCATGCCTGAAATCATGGCTAAGCTTTAAGCAAGGAAAATCAATAAATGATGTGTAGCCATCAGCCATGTGTACAGCAGCTTAGCATTATTGTAATAATGTTATCACTGCAGAAGGAAAGCGGGGGAGAGGTATCTGCTGCTTCAGTTCAGCATTCTGCATGAGCCCCTCTCTGCAGACGGAGCTCAGGGAGCCCAGCGTTACCCCCCCCCAGGGAGGCAGCAGGCTGTCCCCACTGTCCTGCCAGCGGCCACTGCCCCTGGGACACGGTGAATTCTGGTGATGAACAGGCTCCATATTCTCCAAGTAACCTCCTCATCCTCTGTCCACGATGCTGTGCATTTTCATTTGGGAGAAAGTGTAATTCAGGCAAGATTAAAACCAAAGTGAGAAGCAATAAAGAATATTTGTCCCACGACGCACAGGTTCCTGGTTGGTGCTTACCAAAATAACTCTGCTGAAGCCGATGACCCTTCCCGGTACGTCTGCGCTCGGATGGGACTTTCTCTCCAGCTCCTTCCCTGCTGCTCCCAAACGCCTGGGCAGACAGGGCATCTCTGCCTGCTCACAGATAACATCGTACAGCCGTGGGCCAAATAGTTCTGTCTTGTTAACCCAGATGCATGCCTTGTCCCTCGCTGACCCCCGTGAAAGGCTAACGCTTTAGAGCTGGGGATGGACTAACAACCAGGCTAAGTCAAAGCAGTTCGACCCTGGACTTGGGAAGTCAAGGTGGGATCTTCCTCACTTGTGAAACTGATGCCAGGTACGTGGCAATGAGTGGCCCTAATACCTCTGGCCGGTTCCCCCTGACGGCACTGTCAGAGGTATTTGTGCTCGTGTCTCCTAAGGACGCCCCAGCCTGCGATGCAGCCTGTCATGGAGTCAGGCCATGGCCCAGAGGAATTTGTTGAGGCTGAAGTGGATATAAATAGCATGAGGGAAATACAGAGCAACACTGTGGCCTCTGTTCATCTTAGAGAGGCTGCTGTCACATGTTGCCTTCAACTTATTAATTAACCAGCTATTAAACATCATCAAATAATCTTGTAAATTCATCAAGTTCCTCTAAAGCAATGCATGGTGATGTTTTGCTCACCTGGAGAAGTTAAAATCTGAAAGGAGAACTGTAAAATGAAGTCAGAGTATTCATTTCTGAGAGGGGTCTCCAAAAAATAATTGTTTGAAATATTATAGTAGCTTGTCTATTCTTGAAAACCCTTGTGAGACGATCTGAATGTATGAGTGTTCAGAAAGGGAGGGCCCACTTTACCCCGGTTTCCTTTTTCCCTTGAGGCTGAGGCAACACAGGCAGTGGCACAGCCAGGGAGCATGCACACGGATGAAGCTGCTCAGTCTTAAAAAATATTCTTCCCTGTTTAACGACAGAAGTTACTCAACACTGCCTGGAAACTGTGATAAGAAACAGGACAGCACTTTAGAGATACCATGCTTTAAATTTTGAATAATGTACTACCAGGATGTTTAAAACAGCTAAAGTGCAAACTGATCATGCAGGCATAAAAGGGCACACTGGTTACATAAAATATAATAATGTACCCTTCAGCAAAGTGACATGTTCCATGTAGAATGTAATGTCCTATATGAAATCAGTAACATATAAGAGAGTGGAGAAGAGTTTCAAAAACCAGGCAGGAGCAAGGAATAATACCCTGAGAGTAGCACATGATGATACATGACACGTGGACAAAATAAGAGAATTAGATTGAATCTCAGGGCAGATTGAAGTTCTCCATGAGGAGATAAATATAATCTAACCCAAAGATATTTGGTAGGAAGGAGCTACTTACAAGGCAATCATGTTGGAAGTGCCTAAGTGGATTGCAAATCAGGTATGAGCATGCAATGCAATTGAAAAATATATGTATAAATGCCAATGTAATTCTGGCCTGTGCTGTGACAGGGAGATGGAAAGGGACACTTCTTCACACAACACACAGGCGACTGTACTCGGTAGGAAACATTATCTTTGGGAGCCTTGATAATAAAGCTCCAGCGACTGGAGGTGACAGCGTGACGAGGAACGAGGATACTGCAGAGAAATTAGGGATGCAGAAGAGACAGACCTCCGCTGGAGCAGAATTGAGTAGGTCTGGCTGAGTGGCAACTGGCACATGGATGGCTGCTTGCAAAGAGCTGATGCAGGGAAGTGAGGTGGACTTGCGGGCACAGCAAACCTGAGATTGATCAAATGAAATGGCATCTTGATTTTGGGGGAAAAAATGGTCAGTAAAGCTGCTCCATCTTCCTACAGAAAGGGGTAGGAGCCCCGTCATTTGTCATGTAAAAGGAGTTTATATATCTGATTCCCAAAGGAGCAAAAGGGAGCCTGAGCATTACGTCATGCATCGTCCTACTTCATGGCAGTGGGGTTTGGGGGCTACCACTGACAAAGTTGAGGTCATGGAAGAAGGGCTGAGGTGAGCTGGAAGCTTGTTCCACCTCTTGTTTCTCCTGCTCTGCCCCGAAGCTAGGGATTGCTCAACAGCTCAAAATGTTTCAAGTACTGGGGGTGGCCAGTGGGTGTCAGTTTTGCTCTATGAAGCAGCTGATGGAGCTTCCCTTATCTAAAGTAAGAAACTACCTCTTAAGGGAGGTAGTGGAAAAAAAACATTCCCATGGAGAAATATGAGGTCAGTCTCACAGTTTGGCGTTTTGTTTTTTTCGCAGCTCTGTCTACTTTAAGAGCAGTCAGAGATAGTAATTCTTAGAGAAGTTGTCATCTTAGTTTTTCCTTTTTCAGTATCTCTGATTTTAGGGTGATGACAAGTAAATGAGGGGTTTCAACAGAGCTCTTTTGTCTTACAGAAGAAGAAGCCACCATCTACAGCCAGACAAACACTTTATTTCAAAGGGTCTTATGTGCAAACGTGCAAAAGTCTTTCATGAGCCATCTTAGGATAACCTCGGTGGAGGGTCATGATTTTGTTGTCAGTCAGTTAAGACAACTCAGTATAGTGCAGAAATCACTTAAAGATCAAGTCAATGCTAAAGATCGATAGCTACTTTGAATACAATTTCCATGGAAAACATCTTCAGATTTTAAGGGTCATTTTCAATAGCTATTTTTAACCAAACTTCAGAGCCAAATGTGAAATTATACCCTTGTTGGATTAAAAACCATCTCAACAAAGACAAACCAGCAGCAAGCCACTACGAAAAGCATTTATTTGCCTTTCTAATGCAGTGAGTAAGCTGAGACCTGGTACTTCTATAGCACTTCATAATAACCTCTGTAAATGTTTTGCATGAGGAAAGTTTTGTTATGAGAAGACCACTCTTTAGCAGCGTACGAACGCAATAAACCAGCAAAAGCAACTCAGAGAAGAATGTTTAAGACAAAAATTATGATAATGTCTGCAAAGGTTTTTCTATTTGTGTCCTCATTCATAATGCTTTTAAAATTTGAATCTTTATTTTTTACTTTTGTAGATTTTAGACAGGGACTTTTCAGCTGAAGTCAGTAGGAGAATTTCTATTGATGTTAGTGGTATAAGCTCAGGCCTGTGCAGTGAAGAAAAGATACCTAATAAAATGACACCTTCTTTACTCATTGTTCCACCACGCAAAATCTTAATTAGAAGAATCCCTCATGTTGCTAATAAACAGAAAGTAACATTTGTTCTTCCAGATCTCAGAAAAAAATAACAGTGTATTGGCAGTAGCCGGGAGTAAAAGATTGTCTCTTTAATATAGAGACTGAATGATATCTTCATTGATTGAAATCCCCAAAGGAGAACTAAAAAATAGAAACGCCTCCCTCTAAAAAACAAATAAATAAACAGAAAAAAGGAGGAATTTTCAAACCACAAGAATGAAGTTATGTTTTCTTTGCTTGCACAGTTATGTGTGGGTAATGCCTGAATGTAGAGAAATGTTATTCCTTTCCTGGAGTAAAATAAGAATAATAAATAAAACTTTGAAAAATGAAAAAATCCTCTACCACTAAATGAATCAGTCTCCTAAAAAAGGCTGTGGAGCACTCCATCAGCTATGCTGCTGGAGTGAGACAGGGGAATGCTTAGCAATAAAAATTAACATGCAGCTTTAAAAGGCTGTGGTCAAATGTTGTTTCATGTAACACTGAGAGGAGTGTAAAAAAATGCTAATGTTTTATTTTTATGATCTAAATTGTTGCTTGTGGTTAATCAAATTTAACCCAGCTCCACTTTAAAACTGATTAACAAATTAACTGGCCAGATAATTTAAGGTGACTATTTTCACAAACCAACCCCAGGACACTTCTATGATGACACCTTGCTTATGGGCAAGAAAGGCCTACAACCCCCCTATTTTTTAGATGGTGCTCTCTTGCACACTCGCACAGCCTCCATCACAGCTGTAGCCAAGTCCCTGCCCCTCTCACTGAGGTGTTCCTGAGTCTCAACACAGTTGACAGAGGAGAAGAAATACTATCAGCTTTATTTTCTAGGTGAAGAACAGTATGAACAGGGTATTCACCCACTGAAACTAACTAATTTAGCCAGCTGATATCTCCAGACTTCCTGTGTAGTCACCGGCGAAAGAAATGCTCCTCCAGAAAGCGACTACAAGCAGGAATCCAATTTTGGTGCTTGGAGTTGCAATCTGCGTGCATCAGCCTTTTCCATGGACTCCAGAAGCAGCCGAGGAACAGGAGGCTAAACAAGGTGCCTGTAGCAGAATACCCCTTGCAAACAGAGGGGGAAATGAATATCCTTCTCCAAAGCAAGGCATTGAAAGCGAGTCATCCACAACCCAGACTCAGGCTTAGTGCCCAGGCTGTCCTTCACCTCTGAGATGACAGAGTGTCAGCCCTTGGCTCAGCTGTGCTGCTGCTGGAGGTGGAAGGTTGGGTGGTTTTGTTTTCTCAGACAATTTTACGCTCTGACTTCATTACTCCTGAGACTCTGACAACATACCATTTCTGCAATGATCAAAAGACTGGTTTGGAAGGCAGCTTTTCACACCCAGCGCTCACTGTAGTGGTGGTACTTCACACAGAACTGCTCACTCTGAGTCCACGCGTTGTATGGAGCAGCACAGAGGGGCCTAATCCCTGCCTTGCTCCCCTGGCCTGGGACAGCTGTGCCCATCCCCTGGTTCAGGTCATGTTACAGAGCCCCACGCCTGCAGGAGCTGCTGTCACCCTGAAAGATGCTGTAGCTGTTTAGTCCCTGACCATCACAGCAACTAGTTTTCAATCCAGCACCAGCTGCTGCCTCTCCCCGGCTCCCTACAAGCACCAGCATGGTGCTGGAAAAGCAGTGAAGGAAGAGGGACAAGGACTTGAGGAGGGTGAAGTACATGCCAGTAAATCCGTGCTGACTTTTTTGTAGTGATGCATGCTGAACGGAGTCGGGGGTGTTGTTTTTGGAAATGTGGCGAGTGAGGAGTGAAGTGAATAAACAGGACATCATCCTTCAGGTGTTTTGAAAAAAGCCTCTGGGACCCTGAGGGAAATCATGCAACCACCCAGGTAGAATCAGGGAAAACAGCCTGTTTAAGTTCCAGAGAGGTCTGCAAGACTCTTGCAAGGTAAGGTGAGACGTAATCTTAAAACGTGCCAGTTACTTCTCTCATGCACAGCATCCCTCTTCAGTGAAGGAGGAGTGGGATGCCTAACAGCTCCTGCTGAGCAAGAGCATACACAATTAGACTCCCTAACTTTACAATAAGGTCAGCTACTTGTTTCCTTGTTTGAAAACTCCTACCTGTAGTTGTTCAGAGTTAAAGCTGAGCTGGCAGTGTGAGGACACTGAAGGCACTAACAGACCTTAATGACTGTGATCAGCCGCAGCTGGGGCCTCCACCCACATTCCTGCCATTGGGCCAGGAGCCCATTAAGCTCGGCCCCATGCTTTGTTCTTTTTTTGGGGGCTATGTTTGGGGAGTGCTGGTCTCCTGCTTGGCCAAAGTTGTGCCTCTGCCTAGCTGTGGACCTTGCTGATCCTGATCTGCGGATTGATTTCTCGGCTTGGCCTCAGACCTGCCTCATCACTGCAGCCTTGCCCGAAGATCAGGATTGTTGGTTAGACCTGGCCATCAACTCTGGCCTGCCCTACTCCTTTGCTGGGGGCTGTGGGATGGACCCTGGCTGCTGAGGTTCCTGCCGTGCTGGCCAGGGGCACCCTTGTGGCTCCTGGCCCCCAGGGAGGCACTGGCTCATGCTGTGCACTTACAGGTCGGTTGGATTCAAAAAGAGAAAATGTCTTTATTCCTCAATTCTTTGCCAAGGTTTAAAGAGAGGTAGTGGAAACTCTTTTCACGTTCAGAATGTATGCACGGGGTGGCCTTATTTATTCTATACTTCACCCAGGATGAGAGCTATGAATATAGCTGTAGTATATCAGGTTGAGCCCAGAAGGTGTCAGAGGCCTAACAAGACCTGCTCCCATGGTGTTCGCAGCCCAATTTGGTAGAAGTCTTCTGTGTTGTAGAAGCCCCTTGAAAGCCAGATGGCAACTTTTGACCTTTTGAGATTCAAACTTTATGTTAATCCTGTCACAGAGAAATGGAAGAACTCTATTCCCACCAAATTTTCAGATGTTGCAAAGCCATGAGCCTGGTCATTTGTCGCTGAATGTTCCCTGGTACTTGGCAATAGTCAACATAATTGACGCCTATAATTTTGCCAAATTTCAGCTCAAGTAAGAACTGTCTATCCACCTAAATGCCTTCAGCAGTTCCAGTAATTTAAATAGAGTCAGTATGCTTTTATATCAGCTGCTTCACGAACTTCATAATTCTGTGTTGTTCACTGTTCAGTGTTGGATGTATGCATGTCTGTTGGTACTGTGATTTCCAGCCATAAGCAAAGTAAGAGTTAATTCTTATTTTTGTTAAAGTACTAAGTGGGAAGCTAGGTCATGCATAAATCCTCATTGTGTAGGTGCTGTACAAGCAAAGAATAAAAATGATCCCAGGCTCAAGGCTTCTCTGTTAGTAGCTTGTGTCATAATTAAATTTTGTTAGGACACTTTAGAATTGCCCTTCCTCATAAATGATATATACATTTATATCTCCATAATAAAAGAGAAACCTGTACACTTTTATTATTGATAATAAAACAGAAAATATAATACTATTTTCCAAGTAACTTGGATATGGCAATTGGAATACACAGGGGTGAGGGAAAAGATCTTTGTTTCTTGTATACTTTTGGGTTATATACACCTAAAGTCATCCACTTTATAGAAGAAGGAGGAAGTATTTGTTGTGAAAACTGTCTCTCACAGAACACACTGAATTCAGGTGGAAAGTACAGAGCAGGAGCTGGTGCCCTTTTAAGAATCAAATATTGTGTCTTCATGAATAAAGCTCTGAAAGTAAAGATAAGAGAAGAAAATACAGCAACCATGTGATATATTAGCAGAATGTTTTACAAAGTCCCCCACAAAGCATCCGCTGCTCTTGAAAAGCCTAACCAGCCCAAGTGAGAAACTATTCACAAATTTAGTATTCAGATTACATACTCTGCCTTTTCAACTGCTCTCTGTACAATGAATGCCTGTACAACTACAGTAACAGACACAGATCTACAGTTTCTGTGGCCTTTGAGCTATTATGAGTATTGTGCCTCTCCATAAATTACATCTGCATGTCCTGAAAATACCAACTGTTTTAATAGGAATTAATCTATAGGCTTTTATCTTGGTGAAATACAAGGGGTACAGTATGTTGTGTCACTTTTAAAATTAATAGGGTATGCTCTGAAGATATTCAAGGATGTTCATTATTTTCTTTATAGGTCTCTTTATTGATGCATATAAGCATAAAACAGTGCTTTATTGTAGTAAAGAGTAGGAGATGAAATAATGAATAGATTAGTCCTTATATGGTTTTTTAGACTGCCCAGCACACAGTAAGTAAAGAAAGGTCTACATTTGTCCTCTTCAAAGTATATTGGGATTTGATCCAGTTTGTCTTCAAAGTGCCCCTTCTGTGGGGAGAGAAGACAGGGTTCAGTCTAAAGGCAAGAAAGCTGACGCAGGGGTCTGCCGCTCTGTGGTATTCATAGCTGTCCAAGGCAACAGTGTGTTAGGTATGTCTTTTTAATTTGCTAAATCTAAATAAAGCTGGAGCTTTTGCTGCGATTAACTACTATTTATGTGAATACCTAATACAAGCTTTGGGGGAGTGAACTCCTAGACTACCTTGACCTCACACAGGCATATAAAAAAAGGATTAGATAATTTAAGCCAGAATTTACATAAAAGCATTATAGCTGTTTTGAGTAATAGTTCTCACACACATGCATGTGCATATGCAGGCATATATATGGGTTAAATGTTGCATCTTTTGCTAAAGACAGGCTGAGCCCATCACTGACTTATCAAAGCATGTTACTGACAAGTGATAAGGAATTAAAATCTCCTCCCGGGGTCCCTGTGAGATGGGGGAGCTCTATTATCTCCAGCACACAGGAGGAGGACTGAGGCCCATGGAGACTGAGAGAATGTCTGGAGGGACATCATGGGTCTCAAGAGTAGGTGGCTGTTGGCACAGCCTGTGATCCCCAGGGCAGCTGGGCTTGTGTGGCAGGACACTGTCCCAGGGTAGGCAGGGCTGCATGAAGGCTGCTTAGGTCTTGTTGATGGAAATGGAAGGGAAAGGGGCTGCCCACTGGGCTCACAGGAGCTCCAGGGATGGCTCTTTCAGAGATGTGTAATATGGCAGAAGTTCGTGGCAAAGCTGAGAACTGCTCTTGGGGCGTTGCTTGGCAGAAGAAAAACTCTCCTTGCATATTTGCTGCGTTTTAGAAATGGAGAAGTGAAAGGCAGAGAAATAATGACTTGGCTGAAGTTACGTGGAGGACCTCTGACCATGGTTGGATGTGAATCCTGGTTTCCTGATCCCCAAACCATCACTGGGTCCTCAAGATCATGACAGCTGCTCTGCTGAGTATCACTTGGGGGCAGGTGTGTCGTTGATGTTAATCACTGTGGAGCTCTTGCTGCAGCCTCTGAGATGAGTTTTGCATTGGAGCCAGTGATTCACCCCTGTGTTGCTGTAGTGAAGATGTGCTCATCTCTGCAGTCCTTGGAGTTAACAAGCTGATTTTTAAAGGCAAATCCTTTCACTTTATTCCCTGTCCCTGACTTTTCCTTTGGTCGCTCCTCGTTGTTTTCACAGCTTCATTTGGTTTTGAAAGCTTATGGAGCAGCAGGATTAAAAAATCAGAAATAATTATGGTAGAGGATGGGTCTGGCTTTTCCCATCAGCTTCCATGGCTCAAGCAGGTTCCAGCAGCTTTGGGAGAAAAGCTGTTAGCTATTAAATTATTACCTGTAAGGAGAGCCAGCTGGAAGCTTTCAGTTTTCAACATTTTGATGAAAAGCACCATAAAAATCTTGACAACAAGACTTGTAGCATTTCAATGACATGTTTTGCATTTGTCCCTGCTTTTCAATGGTCTGTAAAAGAGATCAAAGGCTTCAAAACGCTGCCGAGACCCACATCTCAGGAATTTTGCCCCCACCCCCTCAAAATGAAGGCGCGGGGGGGGGGGAAGGCAGACCCCAAAGTGTGTGCCGTTGAGCGAATTCATTTGGACAGCTTTTGGGAAGTCACTTTCCATCTGGAGGAGGATGTCCGCAAGGAGAGTTATTCCGGCATAAACTGTTATGGTATAATTACACAGCTATAGCTATGCCAGTCTCTCTTCTGATGTAGGCAAGCCAAGTCTGGTTGTTGAAACGTAGGCGTGGGAAACAAGAAGTCTGCTTTCTAGGCTCAGCTCCGAGTGCTCTTTGTGGCCTTGGGCCAGTCCCCTAACCTTTCTGCCTCCTTCCTATGCAAAATGAGAAGAGTTAAATTAACCCACTTCACAGATGTGGCGTAATGACTAATTGGCTAAAATTTGTAGTGCTGGGGAGAGAGCTGTCTATTAACTTCAGTGTCTTTGGCTGGCTGAATAATTTAATGTACTTTTAAAAGTGGAGTTTGTCTCCCTCTCTCAGGATAGGGTGGCTCTGCCACCACAAAGCAGAATGTCATTTGATGTGAAGTGGCTGAGCTAATTAAACCTGGGTTTTACTTTACTGCCTCTAGCAACAGTATTGTGCTCACGTGTAGCTAGAGCAAGAGTTAAGGCTGCAGTTAAGATTTTGCCTGAAAGCGAAACTTACAGGTACCTAGAGCCTTTGCAGGCTCTTGACACACAAAGAACGTGGGTACGTAGTGATGGAGGTACTGCCGTCTGAACCGCACTGGCAAAATGCACGTGGTGTTATTCCCCTTTGGTGCCAGTGAAAATAAAGCATAGCTCCCTGTTATTCCTGTTGGGTGAAAAGGCTCAAGGGTGTACGGGCTGCCTGAATTCCAATGCTTCCTAGTGTTTGTCTGCTTAACTTTGCAAATTTAGATTTAGTAACAGCTGCGTATACGGTGCACGACATACGCAACCAGAGCTTCTTCACGGACTGTTAACTCTGGTGCCTAATAACGGCATTTCCACAGCCACCAGTACCCGGCAGTTCAGCTTCGATGCAGAGGTGCTGGAAGAAAAAAGGGACGATGCTGGCGCACCTGAGCCGAGACCTGTCGAAGGCAAGGGGAAGCTCCCGCGAGAGAGCGCGTCGCACGTTCGCGGCTGGCACTGAAGACACGGGGCGCTGCCTCGCCGCCTGCGGTGGGTTTGGGTCAGGCCCCCGAGGTGGGACGGTGGCACTGGGAGGCGTTCCTTCGGCCTCGGCTGCGAGGCAGAGCGAGGGTTTTCCTCGGGAGAAAGATGCTGTTCCTTCCCCTCGCCCCGCCGCGCCGGCTCCGCAGGAGAGGGGGAAAAACAGCGTGGAAAGGCTTTTATTTTAACCAGGCTTTCTCTCCGAGCCCAACGCTTACAAAAAGGAAAAGAAATTACCTCATGTTTACTTCGAACGTTCAACTAGATACCACGCGCGGCAATTCTGAACCCTTCCCCTCCGGCCGCCCCCGGGCTCCCGCCGCCCCCGGGCTCCCACCGCGGCGGTTAATTCGTGCGAAGCCGATACGGGCGGGAGAGCGGCGGGACGAGGGGCGGCGGGCGCTGCGCACCCGCGGCCGCCCGGCGGTTAAAAATAGAAGTGCTGAATCATGACTCCACCGGCAACTTCACCCGCCCGGCGGCGGCCCAGCGGCTGCCGCTTCCCGGGGGGAGGAGGCGCGGGGAGCGGAGGCGGGGAGGGACGGGGTGGGGACGCGGGACGACGGGGTAGCCCGGTGCCCGGAGGAGGGGGGGGGGGGGGGGGGGGGGAAGACGACAGGGACGCGGCGGTGCCCGGAGGGGGGGGCGGCGCGCGCGCGCGTGTCCGTCCGCGTGAGGCGCGGAGCGCACACGGCGGCGGCGGCGGCGGCACTTGTCCTCTAATCGATTGCCGAGCGTGCTGAGCGGCCCTGCCCGCGCGGGCACCCGCCCCCCGCGCCCCCCCTTCCCCTCACACCCACCACCCGCCCCCCCCCCCCGCCACCTCCAGCCGCGCGCCTTAGGGTGAGGCGCCGCGGGGCGGCTGGGGCGGGCGCGCGCCCGCGTGGCTGCGCGCACCCGCCCGCCCGCGTGTGGGGGCGCCGGCGGCCGCGCGTGTCTGTGTGAGCGTGTCCGTCTGTGCGCGACTCTGTGTGTGTGTGTGTGTGTGTGTGTGCGAGTGCGTGCGTGTGTGTGAGTGAGTGCGGGCGTGCGGCTGCCGCCGCCGCCGGATCGGTTTCTCGGGGTTTGACCAGCTGTCCCAGGCTAACCCTGCTCTCTGAAGATGGAGGAAGTAAAAACAGGATTACCCTTAGCTACAGCTCCACTGCCTTAGTTTCCATAGCCAACTGCCGTGCACAAACACACCTCCACTAGGCAGAGAGAGCCGACACTAATAAAAACACAAACAAAAGGGTGATGGAAGTGATTCACTGCCTGCGCGGCTGAGGTAAATCTGCGCCTGGCTTCTTTTTATTTCTTTCTTTTTCTTTTTTTTTTTTTTTTTCTTCCCTCTCCCCACCCCCCCATCCCCCCCCCCCCCCCCCTCCGGTCTTTCTTTCCCTGGTGGGGAGGACAGCTCCGTCCGGTGTGCGAGGCGGCTGCGGGGACGGCGGGGCTGTCTGTCTGCGTGTGGCCGTGTGTGTGTGTGTGTCTGTGTGGAGGGGTCCCCGAGTAAAGTGCGGTTGTGCTGCATCTCCGGTGGGCTCCGATGACTTGTTGCTGTTAGCCCCTCTTCCCCCCCCCCCCAAAAAAAAAGCGCCCCCCCAATCCATCCCAAGCGGGCGGTGGGGGCGGGTGTGCTGGGGGGGCGGCGGGGCTCGCCCGGTCCGTTAGTCAGTGCCGGCCCCAACTGCCATTTCCCTCAGCGCCCGTCGCCACCTGCGGGCCCCCGGGGGGCTGCGGCCTGACGCGGCGGCGGGGGGTGGGGGGTGGAAGGGACGGAGGTGACGGTGTGGAAGGGAAAGAGAGAAAATAAAATGAAATGAAAAACGAGGCAGGACTTGCATGACTTTGACAGGTTGTGGTATGGGCGGGGAGAGGCAGGGATGAGGCGCGGAGCCCGGTGTCGCCCAGGGCCGGAGCAGCACTCCGGGGAAGTTGGCCTAGGTTTCCTGCGCGGGGTGTGAGTGCATCTGCCGCGCCCCCCCCCCCCATCCCATCCCATCCCATCCCATCCCTCCCCACATCCCCTTCTCTCCCCCCGTTTTCGTGCCGATTCGTAAGGAACCGGTGGATCAAGTTTTTCTCTCTCTCTCCCCGCTGGTTAATCGCATTGCTGTAGCACCGGCTGACCTCCCTCCCTCCCTCTCCCTCTCCCTCTTTTTTTTGTTGTTTTGTTCTTCATCTTCCTTCAAAGTATGTGCCATTCCTGAGCGAGTTTCCCCGCCGGCTCATCCCCGGGGCTGCCCGGCTCCCCGGCTCTGCATGCCCCACCTGTAAGTGCCGGGGGCGGGTTTCTTTCCCCTCTCCCTCTCCCTCTCCCCCCCCCCCCCCCCCTTCTCCCTCTCTTCTTAAAAAATATTTTTTAAACTTTCCCGATCTTGTTCTGTCTCCAGCCCGAGCAAAACTCTCTCTCACCATTCGTTGTGGAGAGGGAGGTTTAGCAGCTGGGATTTGCCATCACCAGCCTAAAAATGGTGACCAAACTTTTTCTTTTCCCCCTCCTCTTCCTCCTCCTCCCCCCCTTAAAGAAATAAAAAATTAAAATCAAACCATGTTTTAATTTCGGTTATGGATGTTTCTGCTTTTCTTTTTGTCTTCCTTTCTCTTCCTCCTCCCTTCCTCCCCTTTCTTTCCTTCCACTTCATTGGTTGGGATGATCTTTCCCTGTTGCTTCTGATGTTTCTTTCTTTTTCTCAGTGTGTGCCTGCCTACCTGGACTAGGGGGAAGATAAGGTAATTTTGAAGGGCTTGAGGAAGCGGCTTACCTGTTTTGAAAACTTTTTTTTTGAGATCTCTTTTTAAGAGTCATGTGAAAATCAGTAATTGAAGAGAGTTTAGTAGCAGCTGGGCAGGTTGAAATTTAAGTGTTATGTGCTGAATGCCTTGGGAATTTGATCTGCTTTATACCAAAGAAGAGCACAGAGAAAAGTATTTATTTATTGGGGGAAGGGGGGGGGGGGGGAGAGAGGAAAGCGGGTTAAGGGAGGGGGAGGGAAGTGGTTTTGGAGACAAGAAGTGAAGCTGCCTGTTTTCCAGTAAGTAATGGAGAAATTCCAGGAGCCAGGGCTAAATATACTTGGCGATCAATACAGAAATGGCTCATTGTGAATAATTTAGCTGCCTGGTGCAGTGAGAGTTTTGAAACTAAAGGCAAAAAAGAGGCCGTGGAGGGAGAGAGGAAATAAAATTGTCCTCTGGTCATGTCATATTCTTAACTTTTCCACTTAAAAGAACATAGTTATGATTATTGATCTCTCTCTTCCCCCCCCCCCCCCCCCCCCAATATATATCAAATGATAGCTAGGGGGTGTCATTCTATACAGTTACTTGGGTTTCTGGAAAGTAATAGCTTGTTCTCTGTCAGCAAAGTGCTTCCAGAAACTTTAAGATTGCTTCACACCACAAAATGTATGATCTGGGAGTATTAAGTGTGATGTTCGGGCCCCATGCTGTGGCAGATAAATAGGGTTAGAGTGAACAGGTGTGTGTACAGGTGTGTGAGTGCATACGGTGGTGTGAGACAAAGAGTTGTAATAACTGTCTCAAAGGGGAATGTATGCTGGAGGGCTTTATTTTGTTTAGATAGGATGGAGTCTCTTGGAGTGCATGTGAAAAGAGCAATTGTTAATAGTATCCATCTCCTCAAAGTCTGTTTTGGCTGCGAGAGCTGATAATTGATAAATCATTACCATCCTGCCTTGAGCAAAAGTGGAAAGTCAGGGAGAAAAAACTCTCAGATCAGGTAAAAATGTGAGTGGGGACAGAGGGGGGTACAGTCAGACCAAGATGATCCCGGTGCCGCCTGCCCAGGAGGTAGCTGAATTTCTCTACTCACATAATTTGCAGGAAGAGTTCAGTGATTTGCAAATGAGCACATGCAGTACACTTGTGTGTTTCTGTAGGCAATGGTTGCAACAGCAGTAAAATGGGCAACTACTTAGGGCTCTAAGTAAGTTTAATCATTTAATGGTTGATACTGACAGGCGTCTTTGAGGGTGTACTTTTCTGCCTTGCAGCACTGCACTTTGACTATGGAAGCAGAGGCTGCTGATGGATATATAACATGTAAGTAGTGATTTGATTTGATTATTCTGAATTACTTTTCTTTTTCCTGCTATCTTTTCTATAATGCAGACACCTGGAACTTTAGCTTCCTTGTGTATGGGGTTTGCATTGAGATTGACACCGAATTAATAGCATTTAAGCATAAACTTTGTGTATGACTGAAACATGTATGGGGATGGGTACATGGGTGAGTACCTCTAGCTTTAAATATTTGCTGAGGATGAATGAACTTTGCAAATGAGAGAGACTTCATCTTCAGAAATTCAAATTGCAGCCTGTTTTCTCTGTCAGGGTTTGTGTAAGTTGTTGAACTGTCAGTTAACCCAGACCTTTGGGGGGAAGGTCTGTACGGTGAAGTACTGTTTCAGTCTTCTCCTGCCCAGCCTGGATTTTTGGTGTCCACAAATGGAAAAGTAATCCTAACTTCTCGAGACAGAGCAGCTGGGGCAAGGTTTGTCACAGCTCTGTGCGTAGAAGACGGGTGACAATGGGCTTGGGGGGGCTTTTAAAATTAGTCAGTCAAACTTGTGGCTACCGAGAGTTCAGTTTTTACAGGCTGTGGAAGACCCTGCGGGTAAGGGAGGGAAGGGTGAAGGGAGCAAGCAAGTCGTGCTTTTTAATCGTTGTGTTGCTCTGCTGAAGAAGGGGATGGAACCTTATGGGGGACTTGTTTTATGAAAGCAGGTGACAATGAGCTTTCGCCCGAAAGGGAGCAGTCTGGCATGGCCATTGACCTCACCTCCAGCACACCCAATGGGCAGCATACCTCCCCAAGTCACATGGCAAGCAGTAAGTCTCTTCTTAAACCTGTTTCTCTCTAGTAGTGGGTTTGGGTTAGTCTGGTCCTCCGGCTCCTCGGCTTGCTTACCGGGTCTTACCCACTGCTGTAGGCATTCCTAATAAAAGAAGAGGACAGGGTAGAATTTTTTTTTTTTTCTTCTTTCCTTCTTTCTTTCTTGTTCATGCTGGTGTCTCATCTAAACATGAAGGGGATTACTAGTCTGAACTATCCCAAGGTGGCATTTGAGAGCTGGTCCTTACCTGTTCCAGGTAGGAAAACACTAGGCTTGACATGTGGTGGTTTTGTTTCATCAGGTTTTGAAATCCAAATGGAAATTGTTGTTGTTGTTGTTGTTATTAGCTACTGTGCTTCCCAAAACAGCTTGAAGTAGCTTTATTTGAAAACAAACACATTTTATTTACAAAAAAGCTCTACTCTGGCAAAAGTGTAAAGTTAAAATATCTGGGTTTGGTGGCAGGTTGTATTTTACTATTCCATATAGAAACTTTAGCATCCTATTCATGACCTTTGCCTTGGCAAGTCCAAAAGTGGCTGGGATAATTGAAAGTTTATGGTACTCGGTAGTTGACTCTCTAACAAACTGAAAGGATTTTGTTTTAGAATGTCAAGGGAGAAATTGAGAAAATGTAGAGACATTTAGGAGTCTACCCAGAGTGTCAAGTACTCATTTTTATAATTATTTTCATGCTGTATTTTGGAGGTAGATAAATGTAGTTTACATGCATTTAATAAACCCAACATCCTTTCTTTTCTGTGCCAGTGCCATAGCTTGTTTTACTGTTGGTTACAATGTTACATCAAGATATTTACCTTAAAATAACTCTCTACTTGTACTCAAAAACATGTAACAGGCTTTGCTTCCAATATACTTTTGCAGGGTTCCTCACTATGTAATACTGATTTTCTTTCTGGTGTGCGTACTACAGATACGTATTTACCTTTTTAAACTGAGTGTTTGTATAATAACCCACCGAAAACTGTGAAAGGAAAAGAGCTTTTAGGGTTGCTTGCTTTAAAATACACAGTGTATTGCCTTCAGAGTCTTTCTTACTGAGAGAAAGATGTTACTTTCCTTTAAGAATTCTTCTTTCCTCCTACAAATTACGAGTAAAATGCAGTTTTTATGAGCCTTTAAAACTGAGGGTTATTATGAAGATCTCCCAATTATATACATGTTGCTAGAGAATATGATTGCTAATACTCTGGACTGAACTTTATGTGACAACCGATCATAATTCAGCATCTTTAGACAATTCCAATCCTGCTGCACTGGGATTCTGATATATTTTATTATGTTGTAAAAGTTTTACTACTCACTTTCTTCATTTTCTTTGTTTCCTTTTTATTAATGGGAAGCCTTCATTGGAAGGGGAAAAAAAGCTACCTGTTTTAAATCTTCTTTATAATCTAGACTAAAAACTGGAGTAAAATTAGAGAATGAAAAGATCTAGGATGAAGTCATGCAAAAATACTTTAACACATTCAATATTTTCCTGTTCATTGTGTTAACATTTTCAATGGATTTTAAGCTTCATTAGTTCTTGCAACACACAAGTATCTGCAGACTTGGTGAATATCTTATGGTTTTTAAAATGTGTTTTGTGGTATCTCCCAGGTGTCTCAACTGCTTTTATCACTGCAGCTCTGAATTAAGCATGTGCTGCTGTTGGAAAATTAGGGGTTCTGCTTGGGGTTCTTAAGGCAAGCAAAACTTGAGCTTCTTAAATTTGTTGTAATTTATTTACTCTTTGCAGGCATAAGAATGTTTTGCAGAGAGGTGGTTTGTTCTGTCTTACACGTGGAACGTATTGATTAGAGGTTGTCGGCTTTTGTGGCAGCTGTTATGTTGGTTCATTTAAGGTTTTTGGCTAAATCTTGAATCTGGTATGTGTAGACTAAATTGCCAGGCTGTACTTTAGAGCTTTCCACCTGTTTTGCAGGGCAGAGGAAATCCTTTTAAAGGTTCAGTAACCCAGGGGGCTGCGACTTCTTTCTTTTTCCCTTTTTTTTTTTTTTGTAATTTTTTTTTTTTCTTTTAGGGGAGGTGGAGGTGGGAGAGTAAGGAGGAATGGCTGTTTGAAAGATTTTGTATGAATTTGGTAGCTCCCATTGGATCGATCCATCATCCTTCGTTGTAAGTGGAGGAAGTGGCCGCATTGTATTTCAGTATGGTTTAATTTTTAGTGGAGTCACTGGAGACTGATCTACTGTTGGCCTGTCCTTACAGTGAAGCCCAGGGCATGTCATTCTGGCTGGGCAGGGTTTGCTAATGGACGAGGTGGTACGTGGATCAGACCCCAAATATTTCACTCCTGGTTTTGTTGCCAGTCTTCCCCAGAAGGTGGATGGCTCTATCTAGCTGTGCTCTGAGGATGTGCACCTGCAGGGCAGAGATCTAAGTCTTGACCTTTGTTCTTGCGTTCCATTGAATCGTTTTGAACCACAGCTCTTAATTTAGCCTTAATTTGTGTCTGGCTCAAACAGGGACAAAACCATAAGAAGCAAATTTCTTGGATCTGTACTGAAGCAACTGAGCAGTGCTCTCCCACCAACAGAAAAATTATGTGCTAGGTAAAGAGTTTTCTATGTTCATTAGCCCCTGGCAATCTGTGTTAGCAGGAGTTCTGGCTGGGCTACTGATGTTTTCAGGTTCTATTCCAAAAGGTTTCAGGTTAAATATTTTGGCTTGTCTGGGAGAGCTGTCTGCTGCATCCTTTAACCTATTATCATTTTCAAGTATCTAGACGGTATGTATAGGTTATGGATGGGACTGACACTCAATTTTCCTTGTGAATGAGATGATCCTGAAAGATAAATCACAGTAAATCGCCTGTCATAGCTAACTAATGATCTTATATATACCTTACGGTATGTATCTGCCTTTAGCAGAATACTGTATGTATGTTGGCAGATGCTCCGTTCTGAAATACGTTATTGTAGTTTTATGTAAGCACAGATTTAAAATACGTGTAAATAGTCAAACTGAATAGGTTGACAGATCATCTCGCTTGCCTCTGCAGCAAAAGACAAATTAGTGCTATACCTGCTGAGTACAGATGATACATTTACATAGCCCCAAATCTGGAAGTCTAGATTTTCTTTTGATCTTCCATAGCAAAACTCTTCCAAAGGCTGATGCCCAGAGTTGGGCGTCAAAGGCCTGCTCAGTTAATGTCGTGTTGATACTAGAGAGTTCCCTGCATGGCCTTAAGCCTTCCTGTAGACCCCACAGAGTTCAAGGGAGTTTGACTTGTTGCCTTCAGTGAATGTTGAGCTGTAAGTGATCAGGAACATCTGAATAGGAACTGGCATGCTAATTAAAGGCTGATGGGGAATCCTTATAAAAGAGGCTTTAAAAAGAAATAATTCCCAGTCACCTCCTCATAATACCACACTGAGTTCTTACTATAGTTATTAGAGAGAGAGAGATGTGGTTTTTTCCTTCTAGGTCAAAATGGACTTAGAAGAATGTCCCCCTTAGAAACCTCAGGGGCACAGTTGTTCAATTAGTTGACTCAATGACCACTTTGTATAGGTCAAAGGATACTGTTCTAAGACCACTTACCTGGTATCATGAGGAAAATAATAACAGCAGCTATTAGCATCTTACAGTCAATGACAGAGGAAATTACTTCTTAAATTAGAGACTTTACAGTTGGTGTCCCAGATAACTTTATCTCTGCTTTCATAGACAAAAGGAGCCCTTAAAAGAAACAGTCAGAGCAATCGTAAGTATCAAACCCAACATCTGATGTTTGAAACTGATTAAAATTGTGGTACGCTTTCAAGATGTGTTTATAGTAGCTTAAAGTATTACTAAGTTATGAGAAATAATTTATTAAGAAAATAAGAATTGTCAACTGACTCTGTTGATGAAAGTAATGAGGCGATCGCATTTTCTCCATGGTGGGGAATGATCATGCTGTCTGGCAAGATAGCTATTGGGACAACAGTATTAAGTGTGAGTGATTTCAGAGGCAGTATTTAAAGAGAACTCGGGCAAGGTCTTACTATAATGTAGCCAATACTGTATTCCCACTTATCCAGGTAGAGTGGAGTGGACTATCAGTTGCATTCTTTTTTTTGTAACTTCAAAGCCCTAAATCTTTCTTGATTACTTCGTTTTTCAGCTCTAAATTGTCATACAAGCCCTGTTTTGTCACAGTTGTGTCGCCCTGAGCAGAAAGTTTCATGTGCCACAGCTGTATCAGCACCACATCTGTATGGATATGGATGGAGAAATGTAACTATGGAGCCTGCCTTTTGGAATGAAACTAAAATTAGAGGTTGCTTCATGCCTCAGCTACGTGGCAAACAAGCCTTGCCATCCCCAGAGCCTACTTGCCCAGGCACATGAGGCCGGTCCTTGCACTGGGATTCCTTTTGGCTGAGTGTTTTTTCAGTAGAATGAGGTGACAGAGGCTGAGCCTCGGCAGAAGGCTTTTCTTTAGGGAGGGTGGTTGAAGCTGGCTGGGCTGGACTGGGCGGGGGGGGGGGGGGGGGGGGGCGGCACTGAATTAGTGCTTTGAGGCAGTCGCTCCCCTGACATGTGCACTGGGCCATGAAGAATTCTGGCAGCCAAACTGCTGTGCTCCGTAGTGGGGATTCAGGTCTTCAGTTCTTCCAAATATCTTGGAAAGTGTGAAACACTGCATATGGTACTAAAAACTTGGACTGGATAGCCTCAAGGTACTGAGGTATCTTTTTCCTCAGCAGCCTTTAAGGAATAGGATAGGCAACACCTATTGGTCTGGGTATCTTTGATCCTGCCTCAGTGCAGAGGTGGACTTTGGCAGTCACTTGACATGTCCTCCAGTCCCTTGTGTCTGACTTTCCAACCAGTTTGATGTTTAGAGAACTCGGCTGTGGAATTTCATGATGATGCCCAATACAGACATACCTGTGGTTTTACAGATTGAAGGACAGTGAAGATGCACTGTGCCAAGATGAGCTTAGACATAATGGATGAGCTCAATAAAGTGTGGCAGGGAACTGGAGGAAGTGAGCTCCTTTGACACTTACAGGAGTACTGACTTTGCTTCAGTCTTTTAACCTTAAACTCCCTAAGAATTGTCAGGGGAATAATACTCATCAAAGTTTTAGCCAATGGGTTTAGCTTTCTTGAAGTTTAAGGAAGAAAAAAATAAATAAAAAGGTGATAATCAGGCTTTCAACAGAAATCTAGGGTTTTGTCCACACCTAGGAAACTGAAGCTCTGTAGTGTTACACTGTTTGTTTCTTTCTTAAAAAAAAAAAAAAAAGGTTACCTGGAAATGCAAAACTTGCTGGGATGCACCTTGGATTATTGTAGCTTCATCCATATCAGCTTAGATTTTTCACACTGGTATGGTTAAAATAATGAAATAGTTCCTCTGATACAAACTCTGTGTGTAAATGAACACCGAGTAGCCACTGAAACTAGCAGGTGTTTAAGTAACTACTATCTGTAGCTCACAGTCCAACGGCAGAGGGTTGCCCTGTATATTTTCCATATCTTCTGTCGCAGTCTCTCTGGCATTCTCTGTGGAGTCAGATACTCAGCTGCAAAAACATTTCTCTTGGTGAGTGTTATAAATGAGGGTGGAGCAAAATGATCAGCTAATCTCATTAAATAGGTTTTATTCATTCTGATGGAAGTCTCTTGAGAGGTCATCTGCCCGGGCTTTGTTGCAGCACACACCTTTCTTAGGGAGCTTCTGTTATTCTCTTGGACTGTCAGGTTCTGTTAACTTTCCTTGGTACACACCCTGTTACAACACTCGTGCTCTTGCTAGCTTGGTAGTCAGCAAGTTTTCAGTGTTTGCTTCAGGAATTTCAGTTCCTTTTGAGACATGCCAACGAAAAGAGCAATCCTCATCTTCCTTGAAATGCATCACTTTGATAGCAGCTGGATGACGAGATACCCATTAGAGAGCGCTCTGTCTTTCCCATCCCTGAACCTGGGAGAAGGTGCCACTCCTGTTGAAATGGATGGGTATTTTCTACTGGGAAATTGGATCAAGGGCTTGTTTCCTGTTCCTGTTGGGCCACAGGCTCTATCTACTCCTCCAGCTAAGTGAGAGTTTGCAGAACTAGGTTTTACAGGTGGAAATGAAGCTACCTGTGTCATCTTTGTGCATTATTCAGGGTGACCTGTGCTCATCCTCCTTGCAGTGCCAAGAGGGCACCTTGAGGGAGTGATGCTATTCTAGCTGGGAGGAAAAAGGCATAGCCCTCTTCTGCTTTTTCCTCAGTAATCCCAGTGTAGGAAACTCCTTGGGGGACCTACCTTGAAGCAGCTCTGAGATAATTTAAGGGAAGGCTGTGCCACTGCTCTTTGTAGTAACAAGACCTGTTGCCAGCCCGGATGTGGAGCCTGTGCCACGGCATGTTGTCCCTTGCCTAGAGCGATGAACGCTTGTTTGGAGTCCAAGCAGCTGACTGCTGCATCCCAATGGAAGGAAGCAGAGCTGCAATTATCACCGAGAAGCAATGAGGCTTGACAGGTATGGCTCTGGGCTAGGTGACCAGAGGCCCAGTTTTTCTTCTGACTCTTGTCATTGTAGGGGAGTGTCTTCATGTTTCTGTGCCACATTTTTTCCCCTCGTGCCTTTTTTTTCTGAATCACAGAGGCTGTCGATCACTTAGAATGGAGGTTTGGATGGTACATGTTAGGCCTCCTCAAAAGTGGGAATTTTATTACCATATCTACTTGCTTAGGGGTGGTTTTACATTTAATTTTTGCAGTCCCACAATGAGATGCATTCAGAAGTACCTTAATACCAGTGTAGCTTATTTCCTGTCCCATGCAGGAATAATTGCCATAGTCCTAAAGCACCCTGTTCTGGTGTGTTTACATTAGAGCAACCACAGCATTTTAACTCTTCCCATACAGCTGAGCATTAGCAGGTCTGTGTGTGGACAAACCCCTCTTTACGCTATCCAGCAAAATGTGCCCTTGATTCAGAGCCAGGTCTACATTACTGGCTTCTGCTGGTACTGCTGTGTCAGCCTGTGGCTTTGAAGAGCTGTAATCCCTCACAGAAGGAGTGATGCTGGCAGAAGGTCCTGCTGTGAGCATAGCCCTGGCTGGCAGGGTCACCTCCAAGTGGTGTTACTAGTGTTACATTGTAGTGTACCATAAAACAGCAGACAGTGTTCCTGGAAAAGCATGGGGTTGATTGATCCCCCTCATTTCTGTGCTGATAGGTCACGTAAACTTCTGTGAATTAGAACTTTTTTTTTTTTTTTAATTGACTCTTGCTTTCTCCACACCTCTTATTTTTTGCTTTCCAGTTTTGGGGTTTACTTCTATAACGCTATGTGGCCAAGGCATAGCACCACAGAGGTGGTGGGCTTTGCGTGTATCTCTTAGCTCATGGGTGCTCTGTATTTGGACTGTCCGGGGGTCACAGGGCTCTCAGTCTCCCCTCCGGCAAAGCTGAGATTGCTGGTTGGATCCCTGTGGCCTCAGGAATTGGGGGGGAACACCTGTAGGTGGTTGGAGGTCAGTCCTAGGGCCAAACTGCACTCCCAGCCCTGGTGTGAAGGGTGTGAATACCTGCATCTACCAGCTGGTGGTGAATGAAAAAGGCAACAGACTTTAAGTGCATCATCTCCCTAAATAGGTAGGAGCCCCTCTTCTTAGCAGGCTGTGGGTTTTAAGCAAGGCATGAGCCAAGGAATCAGATTCACTACAGATCTACCTTCACTTTCCCTGCCATGGCTTCATGTTACCTGGAGAAGCTGCAAATACTTTATTTTCAGCCCCTCTTCTGCTGAGGTATTGGTACCACCTGTGATGCTGTTCTGGGCACAGGTGTAGTCACTGCAGCAGGGGAGAGAGAAAGGGAAGACTAGTGGGAATAATAAAGTCCTTTCCCTATCACTGGGCTGGAGAAGGCCTTTTGAGGATGTGGCTCTACCTCGAAGAAGCTTCATGTGGTGGGGATAGAAAACTGAGCCGCATCTTGGTGCTGTCAGTGTCAGGTCCTTTGTGCTGCGGAGCAGAAGTCTGAAGCAGTTTCCAAGGAAGGTAGGACATACCGAAGTACAAAAAATCTATTCGCCTTGTCTGCCTGTCCTATCTATCACCTTTTTTCTCATGAAGTTTCCTCTTATGTGATGAGGTAAGATGGTCTATGTTTCATCTCCAGGTAATGCAAGGTCTGGGCAGGGCTTGCAATAGAGATGCTCCATTTGCAGTTAAACCACATACATGACAAAACTTGAGTTTCCAATGAGGGATATTTTCTTGTGTATACTCTTTGTTCCTCCACTTGAACAAAACAAGTGTTATAATAAAGATACCAATGCTGTGACCTGCAACAGAAGGCTGGAGTCTTCTCGGATCCTTATTAGTCATGTTTCCCTTGCATTCCCCTCAGCCTCCAAAAAAACCCTAATCCCACCAGAAGTGATGTTGTCCTGGTTTTTCTCCAGGGACATGTGTTCCCTCAGTCTACGAAAGTCATGTTGGTGAGTGGCCCAGAAAGCTGGCTAGAGAAGCCTGTGATATGCCCAAGTCCATGTTAATTTTTCTCATAATTATTCTTTCATTTGGGAATGTGTGTGTGTGCAGTCATATGAGAATTCACACCTACTCTTTCCTAGTCCTCAGCTCAGCCTTCGAAGATTTTTATGATTCCTTCGGCAAGCAAATGTGCTCTCTTAGGTAATGGTCTAGCCATAAAACACAAACTGAGAGAATTTTTGGTAACTGTATCTGTGCATCCTTGAAACTCCCGCAGCGTGAATTAAACACCCACTTCTGTCCAAAGAGCAGCACACAGGATGGTATAAATCCCCTTCTTTTGAAAATGAAAGTTGCCTCTTTCTGTATGAAAACAGAAAGTCTTTTATACAGAAGAGATATGACGTCTATTCATTTGGGGAAGAGTAGCTGTTCTCTTTAGGTCATGGATGGTTTAAAAGTTTCCAGGAAAGAGTCACAGTAGATTGAAGACCTTGTTCTGGTTAGCAGCCAGGTCTGTGATGGGGGGAGAAGGCTCAAGCAAAAGAAGAAAACAGGGTTTGGTTTTGGTGGGTTTTAATCTTATTTCTTGAGAAACTGATCTCCTGCAGCGTATGTTTTGCCTTGTCCAGATAATGGCCCCTGAAGGGGAAAAAAATCTTATTAAATAGTGTTTTTACATATTGCTTTTAATTGTGTATTCCCAAGTATGGCCTTTGTATTGCATGTTAGTATCATGGTGAGGGGCCTCTCTCCCTGCATCTCTGGAGAGTCTGCAAAGGTCTGGCATCTGTGCAGAGTTTGCCAGAGTACAGAAATACTTTAGAATACACTTTTGGGCCTTAAATTCACACCATGCCTTAATCCTCATCACCTTTCAGATATAGGCATGTCCTAGACATAGATGTGTGTAATAGTTTTATGGTTTAATCTCCCCCAACTGAGTCAAATTTAGCAGTTGTTTTGACCTTGTTACCAGCACAGGTGGTTCCTGGGTGAGTTTAATACATCTCCATGCAGCTGTGTGGAACAATCTGGGGCATCAGCTTTACTTGGAACCCCCTGTTTGAAAATTTCCTCTAGCTTCAATATATAGGCCTCGCTCTCCATCACTGTTAGGTATTATCCTTTGGATAATCTATTCTTCTAGAGTGTAATGTAATAATATCTCCTCATTATATCATGCTTTTCCAACAATAAATCTTTAAGAGCTTCACAAAGAATGCCAGTTGAAGAGATGCAAATGGGTGAATAAAATTATAGGCTGAAGAGGTGGAGAAAAATTAGAGAAATTAGTGTTAGTATGAATTCAGCTCCTATAGGTGGGAGGCAGTCAGCTTCATCATTTGTGTATGTGACTTCAGAATGTCAGATTATAGGTAGCTCTTGAGTTCAGAAGAATGATGTGCTAGTTATGTATTTAAGGGTCAAGTAGTATATGACATTAGCAGATCGAGAGCTCTGTGAGTTTGTTCTTGTTTCCTTTTAAATTTGTATTCTATCAGTTGCACAATTTTTTTATTTTTCCAAAATCCCGTGCACTTATGTGAATCCCAAACCAGGATGTTCTCAGAGTATAAATGCTATCACCAGTCAGTTGTCCCCAGATTACCTAATGCCAAGTAAAGAAGGTAGGCAGCTGGAGAAAAAATATGAAAATATGTCCAGCCCTGGTTTATGACAGGCCTGTACATGTGCGATGTGTGTAAATACAAATTGAAGGCACTTATAGAGAGTTTAGGTCACACACAGTAAAGATGTACAGGCTTGAAAAATATTAGAATCCTGCAAGTCTCATGAAATTAGAAAGCCAGAAAGAGGAAAGATATGCGAATTGTGCCTCTGCTGAAGGAAAAGCTATTAAGCGCCACCCTTTTCAAATGTCAAATGCATGGGAAAAAGTTGTTGGAAGCCGGTCTCTGCTAAGACTGTTGCTTGCAAAACCTACTTTTTTGTTAGATGTTTGTGCAAAACCACCTTGCTGGTCAGACTGTGAGACCAGACATGACTCAGTGTATCAGCACGTAACGTGGTTTCAGGTTGCTGTCTTACTGTTCTTGCGCTAAAATGTTGTACAGAGGTATTTGCTTTTTTTCTCACACTTTAAAGTGATTTGTTTATTTAATGTCATTAGCACTATTGTTACTTAAATTTAGCTTCTGACTGGTAACCATTAAATATTTATAGAAAAATCGATAGCAGTGAGATTTTTGCTCTAGTAAATATATATCACATATGTATTCAAAACCAAAGCAAACTGCAGTGCATTCCAGGAAATAATCTATAATGATGGTCTGCAAAGTACTTGCTCATCTTCATGTCAAGATGCTTTATCTGTGTCCCAACTGCAGCCATTCCTGCAGTGGACCCTGGTTGTTTTTTAACAGCCTAGAACAACACAGTACAGTGTCTTAGGAGAAGAGTAAAAATAGTGTTTTCACTGTAGAAACGTGAATGATAATTGCAGTATAATTATCCAAGATTCCGTAGTGACTGTATACAGGGAGATCCTTAAGTTTTATGTTGCATCTTGATAGACAGCACCCCAGCAACAGACTACTGTGCTAGAAGAAGAGAATTGCGCTAGGGTATCGATTCTGCTTTGCTTATGCTGATGGCTATCATCTGTTCTGTTTTCTCAAACACATGAATGTCATTTGGTGCCCCAGCTTGTCATGTTTTCCTCACCTTTGCTGTGGCATCCAAATGCCCTTATGAAACTAGTGGTGTGTGAGAGTCCCTTTAAGGAATTTCTGACGTGTCTCCTGTTGTGAGGTCAGTACCTGGGTCTGGGTAGAGGCAAAACCAGCCCTGCATTTGGGAAGGGGAAAGTGTTTCTGAGATGATGGTTTAAAACCATTTAAAACCAATGCCTAGTTAAAAAACTAGGGCTGTGACCTTCAACTGGCCTCAGAGGCAGGCTAGGGTTCATCGGAGAGGTATGGAGAAAGGTATGAGATATACAGGACACCTGACATGAGACAATTTCTTCTACAGCTTGGGTCTCTACATCATTTTCTCGTGTGACTGTAAATTAGATAGATCTTGGTAGACCATCAAAAAGGTGACCTGAATTAATTGGTCTGGCCAGGTGGTTTGGGAGGGAGAAAGCTTCCTTATGAGCTGGCGACGAAATTCCAATTTATAATTATGACTCTAGTTTATAATAATAATTCTAATTATATATATAAACAGTTTAATCTACTGTAATATAATATGGTAACATTTGCTGAGCTTTGGCTGCTTTCAAATAGTGAAAATGTGCTGGTGGTTGTTGGCTAGGATTCAGAAACATTTGTCAAAATTTTGTGCACTACGTGAACAACAAAATTTTGTGTGGATTAAGCAATTATTAATTCTCCCCCGTTATCCATCAGAAAAAAACTACAACTAACTCATTAAACAAGATTAATGGTAAATAAAGCTGATCTGTTGTTGAGGAGGCTAATTAGAATGGTAATTGTGTAATGATACATTTAATTTAAAAATGCAGATTTAAAAGCTACTCCTTATGGCAGTGATAGAGCAAGGTGTTCTGAAATGAAGTGGGATGCTTGTCATTGTCACTGTCCTCTTAATTAATGCAACCACAGTTGTCTGTGTTTTCAGTCTTGTTAGCGTCCCCTATAGAGCACTCAAAAATGTCGTAGTTCTGCTCACGTTGAAGCCAGTGGTTAAACTGTTTTTTTTACTTCAATGGGAAGAAGGTGCTACGTGGAAGTGCTAGTGGAAGACATTGCACGCTCCTGGGTTTACTACCGTGGCAGCGCATCCGCATGTCTGAGCTCTGGGAATACTGGCCGTGCTTTGGGATTTGCTGCTGACTTGCCATGGAGATAGATCTGGAGTTTCAGGCCAACAAAACTGAATTGTGACTCAACATTTTAAAAATGATTAAGTGAGTAATTTTCCATGCAGTTTCATTACAGTATCTTTTGCCCCAAGGATTATTTACTGTAGATTAATTTCCAGCAGTTTTTCACTGCTATATGTAATCTGGAATTTTAATAAGAAAGGAATTGTTTAAATAGGATAGTAGTTTTTATCCCAAATTGCCCAGTTCTAACAGTAAAATTAGCATCACTAATAAAATCAGCAGTTGTACCTGCTAGCCTGTATGCACAATTTCTTGATTATTTTTTTTTTAATCTGTTGTCAAAATATATTAAATGCTATTGTGGGGTGTTGGGTTTTTTTAGCATAGTGTGTTTTATTTTAAAAAACTACCGTTGGAATCATTAACAAAGAAATGGGCATTGGATACAGAATATGATTTACCTTGTCTCATCACTTGTAACACTCTACTGATTTTTTTTTTTTCTTTTTTTCCTTCTGACTTGGTTTAGAGGGAATAGCAGAACTGAAGCATTGAATTAATCTTGACTGTTCCTACTAATCAGACTTGAAGGGAATATTGAGCATAAGTACATTTTACCTATTTTATTTTTAACTTTTCCTCTGTGAGGTTTTTTTCTTGTGCTTCCTGGTTCATGAAGAGAAAAACCCTACGAGCATGTTTTAGTTACATCACTAATATTAGAACTGAGTAATCGGGTGGCTTTGGCAGCAGTCTCGTTTATAAACTGTTGGTGAGCAGATGGCTCACCAAGTTGGCATGCCAACTCCAAACTTTCACAATCATGAGTCAAATTTTAAATCGCAAGATTGCCTTACATGCCATGAGTTGTTTTTTTTGTATGTGTGTTTGTTTAATAAATGCAATTCTCAATGTACCTTCTTGTTTCTGAGCTGTGTTTTGCACTGAAGCATGGCTTTTCAGCAGTCTCTGGGGTTGGGAATGCCTTTTTTTTTCTTATTCTTTATTGAATGAAAATGGAGACTCTTGCAGTCACTTATCTGAAAATCTTGCTGCTAAGAAAAAACAGCAAATATTGGGCTAAGGGTCATAAAAGTGAGTCTTGGCAATCCTGGCTAATGTCAAATAGTCCAAATGGTTGAGATCATTCACAATAATACTTATAGCAACTCCTGGTTTGTATGCACAATAATTTACTAGAAATAATTTGCTGATATCTATCTGTAATCCTAGATATGCAAATCTGTCCACTTTGTTTCCTGAGTGCAGGGCTTAAGTCCTTAGGTGGTATGGAGTACAAATGTTACATTTTGAAATGCAAGAGTGAAAATTTTCTGTAAGAAAAATGTAGCAATAAGAAAACAGAGCTGAGCTGGAGTGCTCAGATGTTCTCACTGTGAACACAGTGAAGTTCCAAAAGGGTCAGATCTTGACTTGATCCACTCGAGAATTTGGGCAAATATTATTGGAAGGATTTTATTTCTCCCCCCCCCCCCCCCCCCCCCCCCTTTTTAAGCTATTCCTTCAACTAAAATTAACATGGTATATGTGGGTTATAATGCATTGTGGGACCTGTTACAGAATGATAATAAGACCTTATTTCTAAATGATTCCCCACAAAGTGTGCTGTTGTAAATGCTAAACAACTGTGTTTCATCCATAATCATGTAATTGGTGTGTGCAGCTAATTAGTGTGTGTTCAATTTAGGCCCAGATTTTTTGGAAATGTCTCCCATTCTGGTCCTGATTTAGCAAAGCTCTTAAACAGATGATTAACTTCCATTGGCTTTAATAGGACTTAAGCACACTCTTAATCAGGGCCATTGTGTCAAATCATGTCTCTTGGTGACAATCAGAACAACCTGCCAGAGCCGCAGTAAAAATATCTGTAGGTCCTCCTTAAATTTACATTAATCATTTCTTTAACTTGTGAAGCATTTTGTTTCAGAACCTGAAACTGTGTAGAAAACTGTCTTCTACTTTTTATTTTTTTTTAAAGCAAATGGTTATTGTCACAATCTAATTGTATGTATAAAGTTTAAAGATTTTAACTAGCTTGGCAGGAGGCTGTTTACATCAAATCTGCTCAATACACCTTTGAGATGGAGAGGAAGAAAATATGCATCTGAGAGTGCCTCGCTGGAATATAAATGTCAGCACTGATAGATATCTATGATAGAAAATTTGTGTGGGAGTAATAATTTAGTAATAAAATAGGTCAAATTAATTCTTATGCTGAAGGGGATACCTTACAATAACCATTTTCTAATTTTATGTTTGACAGTTTGCTCTGCATTATGTGGATAGGTGGAGCTGAGATAATGTAATCCATTTCCAATTGTAAACAAGATTGTTTTAAGAGCTGCTGTAGTAAGATGCATGTTGGCTGACTTTAAGCTGAAAGGTAATTGCCTCTGAATATTAATGTGCATGTGGGGATTTTGTTTTTAATTCTGGGATTGCATCTTTGCCCTATAGCAGCTCTGAAGAGGCCCTTGTTTTCCCAAACCCCACTTTGCTGCTAACTGAAGCTGATGGCAAGTATTGCGCTTTAGGCCCTTTGCTTTTATGTGGCCTGTATACCTTGAAGAATGCTGTTTTATTTTTTTGTTAACCACCTTTTGAGTAGATGATATTTTTTTGGAGATGCTGTTGCTGTTGTACAGAAGCTAGGGCTAGTTCCTGGGCTAGGGGAGGAATGATAGGTTATGAGAAAGGAGAGAAGTTGTTGCACTAATTGAATTGTAGCCTCTTAGAGAAATGAGAATTAAGGTGCTAAACCTGTGCTGTGTAGCTGGAGAGCTTCCTCAGGAGTAATCTAGGACCTATCCAAAGCCCACTGCGCTTAGCGGGAGATTCTCTGTCTAGTTCCACACACTTTTGGACCAGACCCCTGTCATGGGGGCAAGTTGTAGGTAGTGACAAGCTTAGTGTGGGGGAACATCAGCTGGCTGCATTTGTATATGAAATTGTTTTAGGCATGGAAGGGAACAGCCAGATTTCAATCAAGTTGTACCTCATCTTTCCATGTAAATTCTAGCACTTGGCTTCTATGAGCTATTCTATTACCTGCTGCTTACAGTGAGGCTCAGCACTGGGTACAATGGGACTGGTGTTGAGCAGGGTGTAACTGTGACTCTGCTCTGAAGCAAACTGCAGTTGAACAATGCTGCAAGAGCTTGAAAATCTGTTGTGTGCAGGGTTTTAACCTGCACGTGTTTTAATGGCACTGGACGTGTGGGCTGTCATTAGTTTAGGACTGTTCAAAGATGTTATGACTGACAAGTGCCCCACATGTCCTTCTAGCAGAGATGACAATTCCTAAGGCAAGCATTCAAAGCAGAGTTCAATGTGCCTTGTTCTCGGTGGCAATGCCAGCAGTTTTTCTAAAAAAGAAAAAACAAACAAAATGGCGTATTTTTAGCTGGGATCAATTCACTGATCCAGTTTACTGCATGGCCTCACAAAGTGAGAGGGTGGTGTCTGAGCGGGGGTGGGAGCTCCTTGTGCTGATGTTTCTGCAGAAGCAAAGGTATGCTGAACTGTGCTAATGCCTGGAGCGAAGAGATCTGTAAATTTTGTTGGTCAAGGAGGCAGATTGGCTTTTCTGCTGCCTCTGCCCCAGTGTGAAGGGTGGTCACCTCTTGTAGAGAGATGGGACCAGCAGCTGAGATGCACTGACTTTGCAACCAGCCCTTTTGCAGGTCGCCTTTAGCTCATGGCTCACAGTTGGACTGTAACCTCATGTAACGTCTCTAGTTAAACAGTGGGCTGAAGATAGGTGGTGTTATGGGTGAGAACCACTAAGCAGAGCCAGACTTGAATCTTCCACTTCCCTGCGCCTTGCACAAACTTTGGGGTATTGAGGTTTTTGTTTTAAAATGATTTTTAAATTTCCATAGTGCCCTGTTTCCAGTGATTTGGTCTGACACTTCTTGAAGTTAAGGGGAGTTCTTGTGGTAATTCAGTCATTTTTGCAATGTGATGCTGCTTGTAGCAAAGCTGTTCTATGGATGCCTTTGCTAAAAAATTACTTAGCTACAGAAACATTTGACTGTAGGCTGGTAAGCAGAAAAAGTGAGGGTGTGTGGGTTTGTGAATGTATGTTGCCCATTAAGGAGTCTCACTTTATGCTGGGGCTGCTTCATTACTATGATAAAAATAACATTAAAGGATTCTAATAACTAATTAACTTGTTCACTAATGGATCAAGCATTGGCTTAAGGGCAGCAGTTTAAAAGAGTCCGTTTAATGAAAGTTGACTGGAGGTATGTCCTGTGGCTATTACAAACTTTGTTTTATAATAGCATGTATTTTTCAGCAGCTCTTTTCCATGCTGTAATGTGGTTGGAGTGGGAGAAATAGAAAACTGGCCATTTCCCGGCAGATAGCGATAAGTTTCTACTCAGTCAGAATGCTCTGTACGCTGTGATAGGTTTATAATTATTATCCTAAGATTGATGTTTTGGGGGGGAGTGTAAATTTGTGCAGCAGTAATCCATTAAGAAATCAATAATCATTCCATCCTGAAATGCAGTTTCTCTACAACATTATAAATACACACCAAAGATTTGAAACTCTGCTTGTCTCCTCTTCCTCCTGCTTCCCTGAACTCCAAGTTCAATGTCCTTTGCTGTGCTGGAGAAGCAGTTATGTAGTAGGACTCCTCTGTTGGAAAAAACAAGGGTGGTAGTATTAGCATAATCCTGAGAGCCAGTAAAACTTTTCAGTGTGAACTTCACTTTCCCCCCAGTACCCTTTCGATCTTGGGGAAATTCCCCCTCTCCTCTGCCTCGGTTTCATCCCTGGTAGATGGGGATGATGAAAATTCATGCCTTGTTTCTCTGTAGAGGACCGTGGAAGGAAGTGTTGTATAAGTGCGAAGTCGTGGTATGTGTACATTTCCTTTTCCTCACTCCTCATTCAGTCTTGGTTCTTCATGTAACAGTACAGAGGTTTTACTATCAGAGTCTATCATGTCCTGCAGGACTTCCCTTTTTGCTCTGAATTCTCCCCAGCTGGGTAAACACGTTTTTGAAATGCTGCTGTAAGTTATCCCCTGATCTAGAGAGCTGGAAACCTACTTTATTTCAGAGTAAAGGTGTTTGTAGCTGATAAATAGTAGACTGTATGAGGGAGACAGAGTATTATTTATGTTTCTCGGTGGAAGGCTAAATTATATGGCGTGAGGTGCTGGTCTGGTCTGGTTTTGATCTTGCAAAGAAAATTGTGGATGGGGCAGGGAGATGCTATTACTGTAGTAAAAGCCACAAAACATGGGGTACTTTTAATGTTACATTTCTGTGTCTTTTATTTTCATTCTTCCTCTACTTCCTTTTTGTCAGAGCTGGTTGAAAAATCAGTTTTAATGAAAAATACCTCAATTTTTGGTTTGAGTTTAAATTACTGTTATTTTTAGCCAGCTCTGCTGTTGATTGAAAAATGGGGCATTCTTTAATGATAAAGTTGTATCTTACATCCATGATATTTGTTGTCCGGGCCTAATTTCACTCTGTTTTCTCATCTGCCCCAATAAAAGGCATGCTTGGCTTGGGATGGGTGTGATAACTCAGTATCTGCCTTTTACTCTTCTGAGAACATTGTCATCTAGTGCATGGATGCTCACCAGCCTTTTCAGCTTTGAGAGGGAGAGAAAGACCAGAGTGTTCATCACATTTTTCCTTTTGAAATTTGAGAATCTCGGGTTATGTCCGAGGTCTAGCAAGTGTAAAGCATGAATTTTGCTTGTGATATAGCACATGTATACCTTGGCTTATCAGAGCAGGCCTTGGGAATACCTACACAGGTAGAATTATTCATGTACTTCAGTGTTCACAAGCTTGCATCTTAGGCAGAGGGTGTGGAAGAGCTGGTGATGAGCCAAACGCTGTTTCTCATCTGCATAGTTGCCCTAAAACAATTTAAGGCTACCATCATGGCAAATTCCTTCACTGTAATCCTTTATGGGGAGAGCTTTCACGCATTGCTTGATTGTGGGGCAGCTTGACTTTCACTGATTTGCATTGGAAAGTGTGAAGTTGTGATGCTAATAGGAAAAGGCCCAGATACCAGCAAAAAAAGTTGGTCTTGTCAATTGCGTTCAGCAGGTTTCCATTCAGCATTGACTTTTTGTCTGGTGAATTGCTTTTTTTCTTCTTTAGGGCCATGAACCCCATACTGGGTTGTTTGCCCATCAATAAAGAATATTTCTTCATTTACCTAAAACTGTCCCTCTTGCTCAGATGCCGGTAGCATATGAGTTTAGCGAGGACTGGCACTTTGTGTGTTTTGACTCTTCTTAATTCAACACCTTGTAACTTGCGTCACCTCTCCATTGGCCCACATACTGATCAATTCCTTTTATATCTCAATGCCATTCTTAATTTTGAAAATTACTTCCCCCCTGCACTGAGCTTGTGATATAGGAGCGGCAGCTGATTGACAGCTGATTTTTCTGCAATGATTTGCTGAATTGTTCATGCAAATGACTTGTAGCTTTTCAGCGAAATAGGAAGACTTTATCACACTTTTTGGGTTTTACCCATTACCATTTTTTTCCAGTGGTTTGCAGAATGGTGAGTGCTAAAAGCCCGATATCAGCTCACAGGATGCTGAGTTTAACAGATAGGGCTTTATTAGCTCTCAGTTGCATTTGTCTTTGCTTCACAAGTCTCTATTTAGAATTACCTGTGAGTTATTTTCCAGTGTGGTTTTGTAAGACAAACCTTTTTTTGCTTTTTGTTGTTGCTGCTGCTTTTTGAACTACTAAAAGCTCATCACCGTGTATATAATTCTTATGAATGTGTATGTGTCCACTGATAGCTTGAATGGCAAGTTACAGAAATTGGTGTAAGTGGCTCTTTGGAAAGAGAATTCTTCAAAGAGAAATATTTATCAAATTGAATGATCGAGAGATGCCATCTCAATCAATAAGTTAGAGCTAATTGGCTGTGTACAAAGCATTTTTAAACAACTTCCCTGAAGATTCTGCATATTAGGCTTAGAGTGCTTTTCTAGTGAGGCTAGACTGCAAGGCTACTTTCAAAGGCTGGTTTCTTCTAAGAAGTGCCCTTTTTTTTTTTTTTTTTTTTTTTTTTTTTTTTTTTTTTCATTTTCTAATTTCAAGACCCCAAACCATTTTGCATTGTAGCTATGGGTCTCACTGAGTGAATTTAAGACTGTTTAATAACAGCTTTGCGTTTCTTCTTTTTTGTGCGTGTGCCCCACAGGAGTACCCCATGCTCTAGTGACTGCAAATTGCTGCTCTAGAAAACAGTTGCCAGCCACTTTCAGCCTGTGGGCAGTAACAGTGCTGCAAATGTATTATATTCAGGTCTCTGTGTCACCTCATTTTTCTATTTCTGTTGCTGTGAGCATTATCAAAGTCTCCCAAGTGCAACATGTTGACCACAAGCCACGTGTTAGGGCCAACGGTCCTAAACTGCTAGTTCAGCTTTATGCTTGTGGACATGGCTTAATCCTTATTGGAATTAAAAGGGGAAAAGAACCCCAAGCCCCCTTATTAGTGCTAGCAGGCTATGGATAAGGTTCAGAAAGGGTTTTTTCATCCAAAGGTTTCAAAGCCCTCTTTAATGATAAACAAGCAGCATCCTCTGCACTTTCTGAGAATGAAGGTGGGAGAAGAGCTTACCCTCTCTTTTAGCGAGAACCACCTGTCTTTGGGATGCCTCACTTGGGATACTGTACACCTGACTTTTAGAGATGGCATGGATTGCTAGACCATTTGAAAATGGGTCAAGAATACATGAAGTTGGACTCTTGGTCAATGACATACACTGAGTCAGCAACCGAGCCACAAACAAGCCAAAACACCTGTCTTCCAGGTATGAGTTCACTTCACCAGACCAGTGTTTCTTGCTCCATGAGTTGTGTAGAAGTGTTAAATGTGTTTAATGAAGCACCTTCCCTCTTTTTCTTTTCCTGGTTTTTTTTTGGTTTGTTTTTGTTTTGTTTTTTTTGGTTTTTTTTTTCAAATGTCACCTCTAAAAGTCAAGGTAAACTGTGAGAAAGAAAGAAATCCCTAGCATAAAATCAGTAGAACTAAGTAGTTCAAAGCAAAACACTTTTTCTTCCTTAAATATTTGTCCTGGAGATTGTTCTTTCCTTTTGGTGGGCCAAAGGTCCTCACCAAGACTTGTAAGCTGAAGGAAGGTAATAGTTCTCAAATCATTTGAGCAATGCTGTATTCGAATGGAGAAATGTTAACAAATCTTGTTCAGGCTAATTCTCCCTAGCTCTGTTGGGAAAGGAGGGGGAAGTAAATCATTGAGTAGGTATATCTTCCATTCAGCAGGAGCTGCACATGATGGGATTATTAGTATTTCTAAACTAAAGCCCCTGACAGATCCTTGGATGCTTAAAGCTGTTGTGATGCTTTACCAGATGGTTCAGAAACTCAGACTGGAATATCTCATTGGCTGGTGCTGAACAATGACATTTCAAACCCACACGTTCATTTGGATTTTAATTTTCAGGAGGAATAAAGCTTTTTGGGATATGGGCTGTCTCTTTCCATATATATGCTCAGCACCTTATGTAGTTTAGATGCTTTTGCAGTGTCTTTATAATTCATCTTAGTACTTATGAAAGAGTAGTTTGAACTGTTGCATATTTTTAGCTGTATGCCTGATCCAGCAAAGTGCAGACAGGGTAAGTGTGCAAGTTGTTGCCTCACTTCATGCAATGAGCACGATGACTGCAACTGCTTTGTCTTGTATCTGGTAGTTATGTGAACAGGTGATTACGCTGAAACATGCCATTTTTTGATGCTGTATCCCTCTATTCTTTTCACTTTTCAAATCTTGTCTTTGAAGTCTAAATCCTGCAAATACTAATGCGTTTGCATAACTTGTATCAAGTGGAGTGTTTATGTTTATTCCTACTAGGTGTTGAGCTGTTCAGTACTGACTCTACTTTGAATGAGACCCCACTGCTCTGTGGGAGAAGATCAAACGAAATTGGTTGGGTTTTACTCCCTTTCAGTCCCATGCATTTTGAAAACAGGAATGAGTGCCCCTCTGGCAAAATTTTAAAAATTTTTAGGGCCTGCCAAGTTAGGCAGTCCTCCCTGGCTACCTGCATGACTGTCCTGCTTAGAACTAGGACCTTTCTGCTACTTCAGAACTGCCTTGAAGCAGGGATGGGAGTATTACTATTAAATTCCCTTTTAAATTCCTTAGGGCAAAGATTGCTATTTTGTTGTGTGTAGATATATCAGGTGGAGCTAAGTTACTATGCAAAAATGTAAGTGCACAGATGATTTGGGGGGAAGGATTTGAGCTTAGTGTTTGAGGAATGGAAAATCTATTTATAACACTTGTTTAAACAACAGTGTTAATGCACGTTGAACAGAGCAATGAACCAGGATGCTTTACTGACAAGTCTGAGAGGTTTTGGTTTTTTTCTGCCCTCTCTTACCCCTGACAACTCTATTAAGAGAAAAGCATTGGTGGGGAAAGAGCTTGGTTATGTTGAGAAGAAAAAGGACATTATATGTAATTATTTTTATGCATTAGACTGGTACATTCAATTCCACTGTTCTCCATATGATTCATTCTATTTGTACATGACTGTTGCACAGTATTAAATAATATGCATTTTTTTTCTGTTAAACAAGTATTCCCTTAGCTTGTCACAAAAAGCTGACACATGTTCGTTCTTCACTCAGGGAGTTCTGCATCTGTCGACACTTCAGACATAATCAGTTTAGATTTCAGTAGCTGATTAGTGCTCACCTCTAACCAAACTGAGAAGCTGCTCCTCCAAATGGTAACAAATAATATCCTAATTAGTCCTCTGCATAACGATAGCGGGAGTCTTAGCTGGAAGCTACTGATCTCAGAGGCCTTTCAGTTCTAGTCCACTGGCTTTACAGACTGTTGTATCAGCATTTATGCTGAGCTTTTATTCCCCCTGCCTCAAAATGCCTCACAGAGCAATTAATTATGCACCTGAAGATAGGCATTAGGCACGCAACAATATTCCACACACAGTTATGAACGTTTCATTAGTGCCAGTTAATTTATGTATGATTATGAAAGCAAGAGCAGGAATGCTGGGCAGGACTCCAGGATTATCCTATAGCACTTGTAGACGTTGAGTGTCCCTGCGAAGCTATTTGACCTGGCTAGCCGGTGCAGATGAGTGCATCTCACGCTGCCTTAAATACTGGTTTGCTCAAAGCAGGAATCCACAGAGTGAACAGAGCAGAAAATGAAGGGAGGACAATACGGAGAGTGACTCCTCTGTACTCCGGTGACTAGCTGGTTGTGACAGCACCAGGTTTTACCAGGAAGTTTAAATGGGTTTATGCTTTTCTGAGTCTGATTAGCTAGTTAGCAAAACATGCCCATCCCTGTCTATTAAACTCTGTGTACTTCCTCTTAGCTAACAATATTTTGCACAAGCCTGGGTTTTTTAAATAAATAAATGTCTACAAAGGCATAATTTAATAAATACCACTCACAGGGATGGCATAGGAGCCACTGGCATATCTCAGGACGAGAGTCATGTGAGCAACTATAGCTGGATTAGTGTGACCTCAATAATACAAAGAATTGAGGAAAGAAAAGAGGGAGAGAGGATGAGGGGGGGAAACGCTTTAAGATGCCTTCAGGAACATGTGAGGCTAAAGTTGTCCAAAGGCAGGCTGAGCAAGCTGAACACCAGAGTACATAAATATCCATTAGTTTAAAAGGAAGTTTTAACATATCAATTGGATTTTCAGATTCGAATCAATAACTTTTTAAAACCCTGTTTAAGTTTGAAATTGAGAGAGCACCTATTTTAAAACACGAATTGACTGTAACAGAAAAATCACTTAAATAACAGCAAAAGTGCGGCTTAAATATTTGCTGCTGAAATGTTAAAGAATGTCTAGCTACTAAAATTGAGGATGTCACAAAATCAGCACCTGAAAGCAGAGCTTGTTGCTGAAAGTGCTTTATTACTATAGTTGTTGCTTTTTCTGTTGGTACAGGGATATTTTCTTCAGTTTATTCATAGTTCAGTCAAAGTGGGTAAGATGGCTAAGAGAAGAAAAAGCAGAAAGATTTGTTCTCCTCTGCAAGCTGATGAATAAAAACTGGTTTGAGAGGTTGAGGCCAATTCCAATTTGCATTCAGGATAAGGTTGACATAAATAATGAATTTAAAAATCATCTAGAAAATGAAGCTGTTAATTATCTTTAATATATTAACATGTAAAACAAATGTGTGAATAAATGAAGGTTAAGCTTTTTAAATAGGTGCATGGTATATCCCAAGGTAATAAAAAGAAGTGCCTGATCTACTATAAAGCTTACATTTATTTGCAAAATCACTGGTCTCTGTGGCTAATAGTTTTTGTTTAGAAAAAAACTGAGAAGTCCAAATGTGAGACAATGTTAAGCTACAGTATTTAAACTGAAGCTTCTTGGTTGCTTCTTTAAACCCCAGCTTTAAAAGGTGATTAAATCACTTGATTATGAATTGATTCACCATGTCTCTCTCTTTAATAAAATTTATTTATCTCAGAAACAAGAAACACAGTCTACCTAATCTATCTGGTTTTCTGTAGAGCAGCTGATATGCTATTACTGAGGAAGTTCTTAGTTAAACTAAGATAGAAATTGATACGGCTATTATAAGGTGCATGAGAAAATGTCTAAATGGAAGATCAGTGCAGGCTATAATATATGGGAATTATCAGGCTACAAGAAGGTTGCAAGCTCCTGATTCAGTCTCATAATGGATTTGTTTCAAGTATTTGTTAATAAATTGCCATAAAAACGAGGAAGTACTGATGTATCTTCCAAGTCAAATCCGAAGGCAATATCAACATGAAAGAGAATCAGAAAATTGTACAGAAAGAGTTGACACACTTGGGTCGGAGCAAAGAAAATGAGATGAAACATGATAGTGCATGGTGCAAGGTTGGACACACAGGGACTAATAAGAATTTCTTTTGTAACCTGCATGCCTGAAAATGACAGAGGAAGAAAAAGATCTGAATGTTTTTAGGTGACACGAAACGTCTGTCAGGCACCAACATAATAAAGTTGCAAAAAAGGCACATGCCATGATGTGATATTGCAGGTAAAGCATTTCCAGTGGAGAAGGGAAATGTTGACACCGTTTTACAAGCCTGAGAACCAGGGTAACTTAGCCCACGCAGAGATCTGCGCTTCAGTGACTAGACGTCTTCCGTTTCATGAACTTCCTTTTCAAACTAGTTCGGGAATCTTTCCTCTCTGTCAAGAAATGAAGGTGTATTCTGCCATGTCTAGTCAGCCTGGTAAATTAAACCTTTTGAAAGGGCATGGGATTGGGCCCATTGAAAAGTATGGGAAGGGGTAAATGTCAGATAGGGTGGCAAGCTATTTAAACTTACAAAATTGTCACGAGAAGAAGCAGACAACGCATAAAGCAAAGTTACCCTTTTGCTTCTGCCAGAATGTGGGTGGGAGTCTGACACGTTTCTGAATAGGATCATATGGCATGATGGCCTGACAGCAGAGGGTTGAAAGTCATGTAGGACAACAAGGAACCTTTTCACTTTATAGAGATCACCAATTGTGTGGCCTGCCTGGAGCCATAAGCAATGCCTTCCTCATCTCAAATTCTCACTCAAAGGATGATAGCAGTTCCTTTCTATTCTGAAGTGCAAGCCAAGGCCTGCAGTGTCTGTGCACATACACAAGGTCTTGCATTTCATGGGCCACGGTTCAATTGTGCATCATTTCCATGTACTTTTCATTACTTCCTGCAACTCTAGCATGAGTTTGCTACCCTGTTGATCGACATGAGCTCCAGTAGAAAACCAAGGTTTTAATTGGCAAGACCTATGCTAGGTCTATAGCAAGGAAGCAGTTGCCTACAAGAAGCCCCAAGATACGTGGAGGCATGGTTATGAACTCCCTTTAGTTGGATGAGATGTTCCATATTTTACTATAGGCCTGGGGGAGCTTGGAGTTAGTGAGGACTGAGAGTCTATTTCTTTTTCTGTTTGCTGTGTCTTGCAGCACAGCAAAAATGAAAGTCTTCAGACATTTGCGTTTCCTCCTCTCCTTACGAGAGGAAGGTGAAAGAAGGAAAGTCATCTTGCTGGGCAGCTGTGGAAGGAGTCTAAATGATGTGGTGTTTTGGCACTGTTCAGTGTTGCTCTTTGAGTAACTGTTGGGAGCAAGGTGACTTCACTTCTCTGTAATAACCTTTGCTACCCAAACTTGAGGCTAGCCATGCAGCAGACTAAATATTTTGAGGGGGGAATAACAAGTAGAGAAAAAGAACATTTTAAACAATGTGTCCATCTTCCTAATAAATATCATTAAAATACATAGGGTTTAGTTTGACATTTTTCCCTTGAAAATTACGTTTCATAGCGCTTATGTGCATTTTAAGTGACTTTCATATTATTTTCTATAGCCCTATACTCACAACCTAATCCTGAGTACAAAGGAAAAGTTACATCGAGAAAGTAAGTCTGAGGTTTCAGTGTTCCTCACTGGTAATGGGTGACAGTAGGTGTGGAGTCTGAAAACATAGTGCATTCCTTTTTCCACTTGCTTTGTTCAGGACAAGGTTAGGCCCATCTTCAACTTTAAATGAATGAGTAGCAGCAGAAATAGTCTCAGGCCTGTGTCTGGAGCACTGGAGATTTAACTCTGCCTTGACCAACTGAAATTCTAATGGGTATGAAAATTTTGGCTGAACCATATATAGTTTTTTTATAAAACCTACTGTAAGTTGTGTATAAACATTCTGGCAAATTTGCTTTGATTTTTATGGAAAAGTATCATACAGAACAAAAATCCTCAGCTGCTGCCAAATTTTCATTTGGTATGAAGTGCCATAAGTATAGATCTAATACAGGGCTTCTGATTTAGAGCATCTGATGTTCCAGTTTACTAACTATTGTTTATTTCAATTTTAAAAATCTGTGATCATTTTTATTTAACATAAAGCTCCATAATAAAACATTGTTTGGTTTCCTTTCCCATATATTTATCATAAGAGGAGAAGGAATGCCATTCTTCTGTAGTATGGTTGAAATCATGAATTCACTCCAATGATCAAAATTCAATTTTACAACCTACCTCTCATCTACTATGAAATAGGATGGTATAATGTCACTTCTGTCAGACAAACAAGGTATGCTGTCCAGATAGTAAATGAGACAAGAGATTAACTGGGGCTGGCTAACTGGAATTTTTGGACAATAGTTAGTAGGCCAGTGTTTTCTTACAAAGAATAAATTATAACATCTTTGAGATTTGTAAATGTGCATGCTAATGCCAAAACAGTCTGGGATATGATTTCAAAGCAGTGTTCAGTAATCCTGTTAACAAATAATGGGATTTGTGCATGTACCTCCCATGAGCTGCTTTGAAAACATACCCTTCAGTGTCAGAAGTTTTCTGGACACATGTTTAAGACTTACTGTATTCTTTAAAGACTGAGAATAGGAGTTTCCCAATGTTCTTGGCATTTCTTGTATCTAAAGTACATACTGGAAGAAGCTACTGCAAGTGATTCTTAAAAAGACTACCTCAAAATGATCTTTTAATGCAGAATTTTCATGTTTCTGGGCTGCCTGATGTGACAATGAAAGAGGCTGGGCTTTTCTAGGAGATAAATGCATTCATTATATTTATGTAGGAGAATATAGTGCTATTCAGGAGAAAGGCTGTTTAACCACCCTTACCTCAAGATATCTTGTCTGTCAAACCTGAACAATGAGTAATTGTGTATGTATATGCATTGAATATAATTTGGTATTTTGTTGGGGTTTCGGGGGGGGATAAGATTCACCACAGATTAGTACCTGCTCAACCTGAGGTTGGTTCTTGGAATATGATAATTCTTTATCTCATAGACAATGTGACAAATAAGGATCAGTTCTTGCAAATTTGTTTGCGCGTCTACGCCTATTCCCACTGCTGGGTTACTATCTCGACAAGAGCTGCTTGACAAGAGGAAGAAAAAGCACATTTTGGTTGAAAACTACCAATGAGTTTTTGCCTTTTTCCTTTAAATGGAAGAGTGAACATTATGTATCCCTTTTTTTATCAAGGAATTTGTTTGCTGGAGCCAAGCTGAAAAATGGCACCTGGGGTCTATGGGTGGAAATACACCTCCGTGTTAATACAGCATCCTTTAAATATTGCATTGGCAATATTAGTAAGACCTGATGAGTCCAAGATTTTTTTATGCCTATGGCCTGCAGTAAAGCTGGAGAAAAGCAAAACAGTTGACTTGAGAAATATCTGTGTCTAAAAGCCAGGAAGTAGGGAAGCGTCTTCCTCTGTTCTCATGGTAGTTCTGCTGAATAATGACTTGGCAAACAGCTGTGACACATTAGAGAAGCTCATGGTTGCAGTTTAGGTATAGGATATTTTGAGAGGCCACAGGCTTTGCTAACATATATCTGGATATAGGAAATGCTGTGTGATAAGAATGGTAAGTTTCCTCTTTTACTTAAACCTTGTTGGTGATCTGCAGCATTTGAGGTACTTAGCTCAGTGCAAATGAGCAAAGCTGATGTTTGATGCTGCTTGATGGTGGTGGAACTAGTAAAATTGAGGACGCTTTAGGGAAAAGAGACAGTCTTTGGAATAACCTTTCTTCACTTTTCTTTCCTGAAAAAAGTATCAGGTAGCCTATGCTCACTGTCTTTTGTTCCTTCTGAGCTGGAATTTTGCTGTTGGCTGGCTTTTCAGCAGAAACTGGTCCAACACAAACCAGTTTATCTGGGAACTTAGGTGGATTCATCCAGAACTGCTATTGAGTAAGTCTCCTCTAAGCTCAGTTAAAAACTTCAGTTTTCTTCTCCAAGTTACATTTGCCTGAGTTAACCAGGCATTGAAGCAAAACTGTTTACTTCTGTTCTTTTTACACTGCTCCTTCATTTCTGGACCTTTTACCACTGTGAAACAGTTGGTGTGTGAACGATGTCTGTCCCTCCTGTACTGATAAAAAATTTCAAAAAGGTCCCCTAGAAATTGCCTCTTCCATTGGGAACCAACCTGCCTTCTTCAGTTGTTCTTCATAACATATGGGGTTTGGTATTTGGCATCTTCCCGATTTGCTTTTCATTGAACTGTTTCTGGGATAGTAATAATATGCCCTTGAGGAACTGAATTGGGATTTATACAAGTTAATCAGTATGGGTATTTAGCAAAAGTCTTGGATCAGAATTCAGTAGCACACTGTTTAGTTAAACAGTTATGCTCTTGTTTAATTTTGAGTAATCCTCTTCCCATTCACCAGGGGTCTGAAGACACTAGCAAGCCCATTTGGCTTGTATAGGATTTGAGAGTGCACCCAAGAGCCTTGTTGAATGAAGCCTTCTAGAAGAATAACCACATACTTTGCTTTTTTACTGGTTCCTGTGTATGGTACTTGAATTTCTTAGCCATGTTTCTGCCAGGATCTCTAGTTAAGAACAGAGGAGCCTTACTGTCTTTAGCTGTGGCAGAGGCAACCATGTCTCAGTTCCCTTAAGCTCAATCTTGAATCTGGCTAGGCTTTTTGCCCCTCTTTTCTACAGCTTTTTGAGTCCTTTTCTAGTTTCCAGAACAAACATCTTTGTGACCCATGTAAATACTGCCTAATCTTTTTTTTCTTTCTTTCTTTCTTCCTTGACCAATGTACTGGGTTGTGGTTTTGAGTAGTTTTGTATACTAACCCCCATGTATGAACTATTTAGGCACACAAGGCTGTATACTGATGCAGCTACTTCAGGCTCACATCTATCAAACATCACTTGATGTATGATGGCTCTATTTCTTCACTGATCTAGAAATAGGCAAGAAGAGCCTGTATAAATAAATGAGTACCTCTGTATTTTTTTAAGATGTTTAAACTGACCTCTGGAGTGGTCTTTTGATTTCATTCCAACCTGAAATATTTTCACTTTTGGTACCCTTTGGCTCTTGCTCTTAACTCTATTTACTGTATAGGCTCCTTCTTTAGATCTTCTTCCAAAACTCTTCACCTTAGCTGCTGCTGTCTGGTGCAGAATCTCGTGAAATGCCTTTTAGTGCTCTGAGTATACAACATCCCCCGAAATTCCTTCACGTCACTGCAATGCTGTCCTTGGGGAATTCCAGAGGCCTTGCTAAGCATGACCTCTTCTGCCTTGGTCCAGCCACCACAGTCGTAAGCACATCGCTTTCCACATTTTCCTAGTGTTCATTCTTATGGCATGCAGTTTTCAAAACTTCCTCCCCGCAGTTGATTTTAAGCATTATGGCTAATAATGTTACCGCTTATCACTTGACCTGATATAAAGTGATACTAAACCAGAGGCCTTTCTAACATAATTCACTGAAGATTAAGCCTGTGTTGTAGAAATCTTGGTACAGGGTCATTTCTGTGGCAGCATCATTCTTGTGATGCACTAGAGTTAAGATTCTTTCTATATAAAAGCTCACAGTTCTTTTAAAAGTTTGATATGAATAAAAAAGTTTTTGGCTTGTTACTCATGGGGATGCAAGTTTGTGGCCTTTCTTCATGGTTTTTTGGATGGTATTATCTGAAAACAACGTAATATGCTTATTTCTGGTTTGCAGAGAAGGCATTTTTACAGCAAGCTGATAGTGAGCCAAAGTCTCTGAAACCTTAAAGTTGTGGTTAGTAAACAGCCAGTCTAGGAAATTAGGTCACCATTACCTCACTCTTTATTTTTTTTTTTAAATATTTTATTTTAAAATTTCTGTAGTATATCCTGTAGCTGACACTGTTGCTGTCTTACCAATGATGCCCAAGATGGATTGGATCCCAAGCGGACAGCAAGAAGGAGACTGAAGGAAGGGTCTGAGGCTTCAGAGGGGTGAATTCAGAGTGTGAAATCAGTGCCAGGAGCAGAGCAGCAGTGGAAGATGACTGGCTTATGTGGGAAGGAAGATCTGAGCGTAAACTGGTCTTTGACACCCCAACCCAACCTACTCCTACAGTATCTGGGTAGTTTGCAGAGCTCATGGCAGGAGTTGCTTCCCTGAGGTCTGTGGCTCAGCAGAGAGGAGACCAGGCATGATCATGGTCCTGGGGGGGAGGCAGTTGCAGGTGCTCTGCCTGCCTGAGTGGATATTTGCCTCTGCAGTCTCAGCTGTTACAGCCTCCACTGCAGCAGAAATCATCCCCATGTGAGTTGGTGGGATGAGGTGGGAGCAAAAGTAACCCGAAAACCTGTACCTATTTATATAGATACAAAAAATTTTGATTTTTCTTCTCTTAGAAATGCTATTAGCGGAGTCTGGGAGTAGCTGAAAGCTTTATTCCCATCTGTTACACTGTGCATGGCTCTTCTAAGGTGTGACCTTATCAAAGCTGGAATCAAAACACAAAGTAAAACTCAAGGCAGGCTCGATCTAGTTGAGATTCCCTTCAGTAGACCATAGCAATGGGGAACAATGGATGTACCACTGAAGTTCATTCTTTCCTTAAGTGTGGTTTTATCGGCAATTAGTGTGTAAAAATAGCGCTTACTGGCTTCAGGATCCTTCCCCCTGCTTTCAGACTTGTATTTGCTTACTTTGCCTAAAAATAAGGGAGGTTTCTACTCCAACTGTAGTATTGACTGAGCCAGTAGAGTCGTAACTGCCATGTTAGAAGAACAGGTATTTGTGCCTCATCAATGAGATTATTTGTTAAGTTCCAGCTGCAGAACTTTTACTGTTGAGTTTTCTTCACGGGCCAGAAGGAGAGCAATTTAAATCTTGAATTAGTCTTCCAGGCCTAGGAAAAGAAATCCTTTCAGAGAAAGCTAATATATCATTGTACGGAGCTGGATTTTTGGTTGCTTTTCAGCTGTGCGTCCAGTGCTTTGTGAGGGCTTTCATGAGTCAGTAGGAATATTGTGACTAACTTGGTCATGATACATTGTAGGGAGAAAAGAGACTGAAAAGGGAAAGGAGGGATCCAGTGGGCAGACTTTGTTATTTGTATTTGTCTGTAATCCCCTGACTCTGGCAGAGTAGCAGACTACTTGAGCAGATAAAGGTAAAATTGCCATCTCCCCCATTAACCTGAGTCTTTCAGCCTGCACTTAGCATCTAGGGAAAATGTTTGACCCTGGAGTTTTGGTGGTTTGGAGGGGTGGTTGTTTTGGGGGAGGCAGTTTTTGATGCAAATTGGAAAATGGGAACTGTATTTTGTATATTGTTGAATTAGCTTTCAGAAGCTTAACAAATACTAGAGCATCAGCCTTTGCTTTTTTTTATTTTATTTTATTTTTTTTACTACTTCACCTGTGTCAGCTTCAGTTTACAGACCCCATTCTTCTTGTGGAAATATTATTGTGTGACCGTTTCCTTGTTTAGTAATACAGTGGCTTGGGAGGAAGCAACTTTATACTTTTGATCTAATTTTAAAGCCTCAGAATAGGTCATTCACACCTCCAAACAATTTCTAAAGATTTTCAAATAAGGCATAACTTGATTTAGAAGTCGAGGAGTAAAGTGTCAGGGCCAAAACTTTGAAGGAGCTTTTATGTGTAACCTTATTGGGATTTTTAATGAGCTAAATACAGCATTGTAGGCAGAAGCTGTAAGCTGAGAAGCCCTCCATCTCAGCAGAGCAGATCCTTGGGGATATGCCCTTGGGAGGGTTTCAGACTGCAAGAAAATGTGGAAAAACAAGAAGATTGCTCTGCAGGGATGGACATAATGTAGGGAGAGGTTGGGAAAGATAAATCCTGCTGGCCCCCTTCATTATGAGAGTAAAACGACACTTTTGGCTAGAGGCCAGTGAAACCTGGGAGATCTAGGATGGTGCAGACAGGACTAGCAACAAGTTTTGTCAGGGAATGGATTGGATGAGTGCAGATCTGCCTCAGCGTTGTGGTTTTTTTTTTGTTCTGAGTACAGAGCGTTAACCCCTCTGTTCCTGTTGCTTTCCAGAAGCAGAAATGAGGCAGAGGCGCTCAACCTGTCAGAGCAGATGGGAAAAAATTCTGGTGGATTTTAATTAAACTTGGAAAAACAAGCGGAGGTAGAGGAATGCTCTGACAGGAGGTGTAGGATTGTTGGAGGAGCATGTTGTTGTGATGCTGACCCAATGATACAGAGGTTAACAACCAACCCGTCTTCCCCACACAATCAAAATTAGCAGCACCGTGGAGAGGGGGCTGCCGGGCAGATTTGCTTACTCGCAAAAAGCATTCAAAAAAACCCAAATGTATTTTTTATCAAAAGAAACTGAAAATTATTTTCAGCAAGAATGCTGCAATCCGTCATCCTGAAAGGTGGTGATTTTGATTTAAAATTTTGACATGCCCGTTTGGTTTCACTTATGTTGGCCCACCAAGGTATGGCTGAGGTGGTGCTTTCAAGGAGACAGGGAAAATGCTTGTGATCTTGAAAGTCTTAACTCTTAAATAAGTTAAAATTCAGCACCTTTCTTACATCTATGGAAACTAGTTTTTCTGGAACTGTAAATTTGTCAGGTCTGCGAAAAGTGAAAAAGTTTATCTTTGAAATTAGACCATTAAGGCCTATTTTTTCAAGAGACTTCAGGGTCGCTCTGCTCCCCTCAAAGTACATCTACAGTGTGGTCAGAGGTGTGAATACAGCTTCTGCAGAGTTACCTGGGCTGGCTTTCAGTTAGCTTGTGTGTAGGTGTAGGGAGGGCCAGTGCTGCAGCCCAACAGCACAGGCTTAGCACACATTGGGAATCGACCCTGACTGCAGCCCTGGGAAGCCTGTGGGCCCTGCGACTGTGGCACCAGTACCCGAGAGAGCAAGGGAATGACAGATGCTGCCTTAGAGGAGCCTTAGGAGCCTGTGTGTATTTGCATGATCTCATGATCTTCAGGGGATGGTATTTAATTTTTTTATGGGAGTTCCATGTAAACATGGAAGGGTAGAATTTGGCCTGTAAATAGGATCTATTTGGGAATAAACCTTTTCCAGAGCTATATAATGATAGTTTTCATTTCTTCAGTTAGAAACAAATGAGGGCCACAATCCTAAAAAGGCTTACATGGAGGCTTTATTTTAAGATTCACCAAGTACTGAAATTAGCCTATAACTTAAGGGCTTTTAAGTTAAGTGTGCTCTTTTTCAGAGCTTCTGGCCATAGAGTATTTCACCTTGGAATATTTGTACTGTTCCAACTCCTGTAAGTCTAGGCATGGTATCTTTCTGTTTCCAAAGCCTAAGAGTTATTTTAAAGTCCAACTTTTTACAAGCGGGAGGTAGCAAGGGGCATTACTTTATAAAGATACGAGGTAGAACTGGATGGTTTATTAAAATTTCCATTTCTAACTAGGAGGAATTAGCAGTTGTGTTTTAGAATAGGAGGTCAGAATGACGAAAACACCTACAAAGAATAACTCTGAAGAGCCTGGTGTCATTTGAACCTTTCAGCAACCAAAACCCTAGGAAATACACTTTACAAGATTTAAGGACACAAGGCATTTAATTTTGCATCCCTTGGGCTTTTGTACTGGCAGTGCCCTAAGAAATGATACCATTGATAAAGATTTTCTTTTCCTGAAACGTGTAACTAATGTTTTGCTGCACAAAGAGGAATACAGTGGGGAAAGGGCGCTGAGATGTTAACCAGGTGTAGTGCCCTGGATTCATCAATGAAATCTGAATTGTCTTCTGTCTGAAGGCTTCTGAGGGCACTGGAAAAGTGCAAAAGGAGTTGCTGTTTGCAGTCAGGTTGTCACGCTTAGCACAGCGCCTTAGGTCCAGTCCTAATTTTATGCTTTTACCTACTCGCTTTCGAATATCATCAGCCTCCACAGTTCCCAGGGTGCTTAGTTATAAATCACACCAAACCTTTGAATCCTCAAATCATTTTTCGCTATGACTTTTCCTCCTCTGTGGTATGAAGTACATGTGTGTTATCTGCTCACCTGGAGCAGATCTGAGAGGTGGTGTGGTCTGTAGGAATGAAAACTGGGTTGGGAGGCAGGAGGTGGTGAAATCTAGTTCTGGCTCACAGGACAGACTTAAGCAAGCTGCTTCACCTTTCTGTTTCATTTTTCTCTCCTGTGCAAGGGAAGGGGTAAGGACATTTCCCTGCTTGCCTTCCAGGGTGGGCGTTTGGCAGAATAGTTAATTAAATCCCACCCAAATCTTCAGAAACATAATCGTACAGGACATGAATATCCTTTAATAGCTATTAACAGTGGTCTCATACACAGCAGTGGTCTGTCCTTATTTGCTCTGTAGTCGGTCTGTGTGGTGCGTGCATGATCTGTGCTTTCTGTGTTCCTGATCATGTTTACCTGTGGCTCTGGAGAAGGAGATGTAGCAAAGGTCGGCTGTCTCCATGCATTTTAATACAGACCAATATAAACCCCAGTTTTCTGGTATTGGGTATCTTTGTGCTCTGATGTCCACTTTGGTTGTTCAACATGTTCAAAATGTTGCATGTTCGCTGAACACTGAAAAGTCACTTAAGGGAATCCTGGCTCCCGCTTTTCGCTTTTCTTCTGCAGTTCCTACTTTATGAGCACCTTTCCTCCAGTTGGGGGAAAGGCTGGCAAACAAACATCCTCACACCTGCCAGCAAGGACCACACCTTGGGCTTCCTGAGAGTCATAGCAGTCAATAATTTATTGCAGGGAGTACAAATCTGTTTTCCAGCTCTGCTCAAGCAGCAACCGAAGAACTCAAACCAACTGATGATAATGCCTGTTAGAATAATCTCTAACCGGAGAACAGCCATTCTTAATAAAAGCCAAATAGTATATTTTTTTCCCCACTCTTAAATAGCACAGGAAACCTGTTTGTCCTTCGCAGTTTCACTGTAGGAAGAAGTGATTATTTTTGCCACCCCTCAGATCAGGACCCAGGCTCATGCAGTGTTGCTGTGCTGTTGTTCCAGCAGCAGTGATGCTGGCAACAGGGAGAAGATGGGACATGCCTTGCCTGCTTGTTTTCCTATTGCTACTGTAGGCTGTGCACTGCCTGTTGTTCTGGTTGAGTTATGTGTGACCAGGCTGTGCTTCAAAAATCAGGAGAAAAACTGGCACTGTGAAAAGCCAGAGTTTAAAAGCCAAAACCAAAACACGGTGTTTTCTGGGAGAGGATTTCTTAATTTCTAATTTTTATGTTGCAGATCTGGTTTAGAACACAGCCAGTACAAATCTCTTGAGCACTAACTAGCTTTAATAAAAATAACTTTAAAAAATACAATTTTTTTAAATTTAAGAAAGAATTTATTTTTCTCCATTACTTTTTTTTTTAAATGGCCTAGAAAATATCCAAGCATAGCTAAATTCTCTGTGTGTTTCTTTAGGACCTTTTTTTTCTGTCTGTCTTTTTCTTTTTTTGCCCTTTGAGAAAATGCGTAGGGTTTCTTTTCTGTATAAGTTTCTAGGTCTCTTCGACAAGACTGCTTCTTTCAGGGAGGGTGGGGAACTGTGTGAGTCAGCTTGCAGGACTTCTGCCCTAGCAATACTTGTGGAGTTAGGAGGAACTCCAGCTTCTTAAATTAATCTGCTTTTTTCCAGTGGTATGCTCTCATACATGCTCGTAACCTGGGATTAAACCTGGCCTTGCTCAGTGTCCTGGCTGGAAGCTTGATGGGAAGGAAGACTTAGTGTGATGGACAGCCAAGTGCAGCCAATGTGTCCCAGTATTTTCAGGGCAGATCACAGCACGCCTGTAATGAATCCTGAGTTAATTACATTGGTCACACCATTAGAGTTCAGGACTGTCCTCAGAAGAGCTGTGTATGTAATGTGCTTGTCATTTACAAGTGAGTGAAACAAGTTGATAGAAACCTTTGAACTACCTGCCTCTGGCACCAGCAGAGAAACAGCGTCAGTGGTTTAGGGAAAGAAAACAGCCAACAAGCTGTGGCTTCTGTGCAGGCATTGGTAGGAGAAGCTCTGTGGGTAGAGAGGTCAGACTAGAAGATCATAAAAACCTCTTCTGATCTTAATGCGTCTGAATACTACCTGACTCTGGACTTCTCAAATCATTCTTACCCCCTTCCTTATCAGTAGTTTTCCTTTCATTGTTTCACAGTGACTTAACGGTAGGTTCTGTCTCGCCATATGATGCTTTGCATGAATGCTTGTAACCTCATTGCAAAGTTGTATATGAAAGCTTTCATAGGTGAGTGTGTATCTTCATGTCTTTTCACTCCTCCTGTTTCTCTGTAGTTGTTTCTCCCATGGGAATAGGGGAAAGAAAAGGGTCTGGTTTTTACCACTGTAGAGCAGAAGAGTAGATCTTCAGCATTATTAAAACCAGCATCATTGGAAGGACTTTGACTGTACGTGGAAGACAAATGCACATTATCTTTCCCTCTTCCTAGTTTGAGTTTGTATTTCTTTTTCTGAGAATCAATGAAGTAATTAAAATGAGTACAAGATTTTCTTCTGGCATAAATTAATCTGTGACCTGTAAAAGGGAATTTGGTATAAGAAATACCAGTTACATAAAATACTGTGACTAAAACTTTCTCAAATCCAGACAGAACTTATAATATTGTAAGAACTTGACTTCAACATCATGTGGAAAACATAGAAATGAAGGCATGGGTAAGCCATGTCCTTTAGGATTTTTGAAGGGACAAAACAGGCAAGAAAGTAGAATGGAGGTGGTGGTGGCCAATCTGAGCACCTCCCCCAAAGCTGGGAAGGCATAGCAATATGGTCCAGCTTGATATCTAGTGAGGATGACTTGCTCTGAAGATGATTTAGGACTGTTGTCTTAGTAATGATTTCAGCTGAAATTGCTGGTAAAAGATTTTCCAGCTTCTCTGGAAGGATCTGTGAAGTTCTGCACTGAATAGTCCTGTCCACGTGGAGTTCATTTTGAGGAACTTCAGCCTTGCAGAAGCTAGATATCTAGTCCAAACTAGTCACTTAATCTTATTCTGTAGGCTCCTCCAGAAATCATCGTCTCACAGAACAGGTGGGATGAAATTATTTGCCCTCTGGAGATGCTTATTTATTTGGATTGACTTCACAGGGAACCTAGACAGTGCTAGCTGGGACTTGGCTAACTAGCTATTTAGATGTGTAAAACTAGGTGGCACGAATTTGCCCTCACAGCAGTAAATGGTGAGGTGATAGTCAAACTCACCATGGGCAAGGACAAAGACAGATGGGAATGCATGCACAAAACCATTCTGGAATTTGAGTACGGTGAGGACATCTCTCATGTTGGTTTCTTTAAATACAGTGGTTGTTTTGATATACTATATGCTCATAACAGTAACGATCTGTGTAGGATCATCCAGCATGCTGTCTGCTAGTGGAACTCATATGCACTGTAATGAGGAGTTTGGTTAAATACACGCACCACCAGATGATTACATCTGAGATTAAACTGGGATAAAAATTACAGGCTTCTCCATTTGCTCAAATAACAGAGACATAGCAACTGCTGTACAAGCTTGCTGATATTTTTTATTCCTTCTGGTGTTACTGTGGTACCTGGAATCCTTACTGAGGAGCAAACTCCTGAGAGGTATTTATTTAACTTTATAAATATGAAACACTTTCACTTTTCTCTGCTTACTTTGCTGATACGAGAAACTAAACTAACCAACCCCACTGAGACACTAACACTCCTTACGCAACACTACACTCAGGCTTGTTCCTCCACCGTCTCCCATTGCCCATCTCCGTGCTGGTTATTTAGTCTGTGGACTTTGGAGTTTTCTGTGATTTTTTTTTTTTTTTTTTTTTTTTTTTTTTTATTTTTTTTATTAAAAGAAGGAATGGGGGAAAGGGTCCCAGTCTGGAAAGGGCTTATATTTACATCATGGTCAGAAATATGTCAAGGATCTTCCTTGTTCTTACGTGGCCCCTGAGTAGAAGGTGTGCCAGGTTTTGTCTCCTTGAGGGAGTGACCGGACCAGCATCGCACCCAGCTGCGTTTGGTTCCCTGTCTCCGGTAAAGCAGATATCCATTTACAGCTGAATTGATTTAGAATGGCTTCAGGCTTCATCTAGAGCAAGGCTTCAGGGTCTGCCTCTGGATCTGTAGCTAGACAGCACAGCTGCTTTGCAAAGGGGTGGTTTCACTGAAGGAGCCTTTGTGGATTAAGATCCAATTTAGCATTTGTAAGGTTGTCACAAGTAATAAATAGTACAGCCTGAAAAACAGCATAGTCAATAAAATAATGCAATTCCTCTATGTACTGTAGCTCTCCATTCTAGATGAGGTGCAGAGTCCAATTCTGGACTTATTAGGTCTGAAGCTTCTCTTGTTCACTAACCTGTAAATTCAGAAAAATAGTTTTATTAAAGGCAGCAGGATGTAGGCAGCATATAAGACCTGCTGTTCCCGAGTCTGGGCTCGTGAGTGTTGGTCCTGAGTGTGAATGGTATATAGAGATGCTTTCTTGGTGTTGGTTTTTTTGGTTTTTTTTTTTAGCTCATGATAGTGTCCTGATTTATGCTGCCAATAGCTACTGGACTTTTTTTTTTTTTTTTAATTTGTGCTGAAAATGTGAAAAGTTTGAATAAATAATGAAATATGAGGCCAGTCTGTTATCTCCAGTGCATTCCCCACTATCTCTGTTGCATCTCCAGATACGTAGTTTTTCAGGCTGACTACATCTTTCTCTCCCCCACACCCCCTAATCCATCAGACTGTGTCCAGATTGCTACAATTCTGAGGTTTTCTGTTGTTGCTTGGTTTGGGGGTGGGGGGGCTGTGTGTGTGTGTGAGTGTGGTGTGTGGGTTTTGGGGTTTTTTTTTTGTTTTGTTTTGTTTTTTAATTGAGACATGTCCATATTCTCAGTAACAAATACCCTGACACCCAGCCAACACAAGTATAGAGCTGGCTACTAGTTATTTATCATTTGTTGTAAACTATTTTTCATTAAGCTCCCTCACTACATCCACAGTTCCTTAAGAGACCAACTGGGTGTTAATCCAGAGAGCAGAAAGGGTGCAGAGAAGCTGCTGCAGCCTTTGAACAGCAAGGAGCAATCTAGATAGCATCTGTTGTGTGAGGATAAGGATTGGAAATTGCAAGGCCAGTTTTGGAACAACTGTATCCTTGTTTCTCTACCCTTGAGGACGAGGGGGACAAGTGCCTACATGTGTTGGATTTTGTTAGCTGGATCCAGTTGCTGTGTTGAGTTAATGAAGGTCATGTTAGTCTGTGGAATGCTGGGAAAGTAGGAGAAGCCGAAACCGAGCTGGCCCATCCCCAGGCAAACTGGTTTTAACCAGGAAAAAGTCAGAGAATGCGAAGAAACTTCTTGTACATCACCTCAGGCAGTTATGTATTCTGTTTCCTAGTTACATTTTTTTTTTTTCCTGGTATCAATTCCAAAACAAACAAATGGAGAGAGAGAGAGAGAAAGAGAGAAAAAAAAGCATTCCTTAAAATAACCCTTTAACATCTTGGGCCAAATTTTCTTCTTCTCAAGCCTGACGATACAGTCTGTCTGTGCTGATACTGGTAGAGTGCACCCCAGATATATGCTTCAATGATTGTAAAATGAAACTCTGATCCCTTTTTATTCATTCAGAAGTAGAATGCGGCATGTATTAGGCACTACACCAAATAACAGGATAGATAATTGGGTACTGCAGGTACAGAGCTCCAGACTTTCTGCTGTTGTACCTTTTTCTTATGCTGGGTAAAACAGAGCACTGGGCAGGAAGGGACCCTGGCATTGTTTAGGATCTGTAGGCACAGCTCTGATGGAAGGGATAGTAGTAAGTCTGTTCAAACAGTAACTTGGGAATTAAGAAGTAGTAGTTCAGCACAAGTGTTTCCTGTTGGGCTTACTCAGAGAAATGACACAGCCAAATGCAGCTCCCAGAGTGCTTCAGATAGCTAACCTACCTTGTGAATGCTGAAACCCCAGGCCTCCAAGACTGGCTGCAAATTTTCACTTCACTGGGGCATTTGCAATGCATGGTTGTCATACTGCAATGCTTGAATAAACCTTTTTTTTGTCTGTGGGTGATCACATCCACTTTCCTCTCCTACTCTGTGTTATTCTAGTCTTTCAACTGACTTTTGACTCCAAAAAATTTAGGGGTTTTTATCATGCCCCACTTTGGAACTGACCATTTGATCTGCTTGAGAGCAAAAGCAGAAGACATTTCTTAACTTCCCTGTACTGCTGCCCTCTATGTCATCCTGTTTCAAGCTCCTCTATACAGTTCTTAAAGTGCTATATAAGGTTCTGAAAAGTATCACATTGCTTGGCTCCGTGCTTCAGGCAGTAGGGCACACGGTCTCTTTGGTGTGTTCCGGCAGCCAGTGGAAACAAGGGTAAGCCAGCTCATGTACATCTTAGCTTTGGCAAGGATGATCAGAGCCATAGCTCAGCAAGAAATCAGCATTCCCTCTGCAAGTGAAAGGTCAGGAATGCAGAAAGCTCACTGCCTTTTTAAGAAGGTTGAAAGTTTGCCCCCCCTTTTTTTCCAAAAAGAGGGCAAATAGGAGGATAACAATCCCATTTTCTGGTTTGTGTTTGGCTGAGAACGTGTCATCTGTTTAAGGAATGGTCACATGTAATATTTTGAAAAGTTGGTAACCTCTGGGTCAAATCTGTTCCATTCAGTCCTGCCGTTTGCTTGACTAACCAGTGACCAATGATGTTTGGTATCCAGCTGACATCCACATTCTTTTCTGCACCTAAATTCTCCAGCCAGCAAATAAAGATACGGTAGAAACAAAACCTATCAGCATAGGCATTTGCGCATTAAAACCTCTTGTGCTGGGCTCTAGGGCAGACAGTGTTCCAATAAGTTTAGGATGCTGTGATATTTTTCAAGTGAGGACATCCAAACCCAAGCTAAGAAGAGAGCATAGCTTCACCAGCAAAAGCACATGTGTGTACATATATACATGTGTACCTTTTCTATCCAAAAGCACAAGCACAAATGTACTGTTATCAGTCTTGCTGTGAGGGTGGGTGGGAAACTATTCAGAGAAGCTTTTTTCCTTCTGGAAGCCTTTGGTGTCTAGAAATCAAAGCTCTATGCAGATGTGTGCAAGTCTTGATGAAATCTAAATTGAGAAGATTTCTAAAATCCAGATGGAATTTCTGATGAAAACAGATGTTTGATCAACACCCTTGCCAGCTTAGAAGGTAGAGGCTGTAGCAGTGCCACGAAGAGCTTGGCCTCAATCAACCTGAGCAAGTGCTCGAAGTGTTGCCATAGACCCCAAAGGGAGGTAGAGGTTTCTTCCTTCGGCTTGAATTGGGGTCTGTTTCATCTTAATGAATTTCTCAATGACAGCCTTGACATTTTCTGTATAATGCAACCCTTCTTTAAAGCCAGCGCTAGTCATGCACTGTGTTTGTAGAGGGGGAGAATAATATGTATTAAATATTAGATAGGATTTCGCTCCGTGTCTCTTCAAGCAGATACTATTTTAGTGGACGTAGTTACTTTTTCTTTCCAAATTACTATTAATGACCTATTTTACCTCAAATTAACATCCAGATCCTGTTTGTGGTTTTTGTTTGTTTGTTTTTTTAAAAAAATCAATGTATTCTGTTTGCAATATGGGAAAAACTTACTGTAGTGACACAAATTAATTTTCCTTCTTAGCATGCTATCCAGCCATACTTTTCTTTCAGCATTGGAAATAATGAGTCATGGAATCAACAGCATGTGATGTGGTCCTTGTAAAAGACATCTCAACTGGCATGGGGTCATGTTATAAGACATTAGCATTAGAAATTTCTTCCCACTCGCTTGAACAATTTCTCTTTTGTACAAACATATGCAAAGTCCTGCCTGCCTTTCTTTTTTTGCAGCCTATGTTAAACTTCAGTTGTCGCTTGAATTTACGTTCCAAGTTTTTCTGCATCAATTTCATTGAACCCAACAGTAGAGAACTTAAAGGATGTACAGAGATATTTTTTCTGAAGGGCTCATAGAAGAGGCAGGCTGCTACTACTAGCCTGAGCCAAAATATATGGAGTGAAAATTGTGCAAGCTTCTTTGCAAGCAGATGTATCTTGTCCCTGAAAGAGAAGGTACTGGCTTTACAAATGCTGGGATTCCTGTAAGCAGTGTATGTCACTTATGCTGAATTAGAATTTGTTTCTGCTTGCATTGACTTAAGCACATGAACATTAATCTCCAACATTAATCAATTTATTGTTGCTGAACCCCCATAACATAAAGAATTACAACCTCTATTTTGTAGATTAACTGAGTTGCAAAGAGACTTAGGTTCCTGTTTAAACATGTGTTTAGGCACCTAAAGATGCAACTAGATGCCAAGTAAGATTTATGAAAGTGCCTTAACTGATTTTGAGTTACTGATTGGAAACTGATTCCAAACTGATTGGAAGTTTAGGGCCCAGAGAAGTGAGGGGCATTTATAAAATCAGCTAAGCACTGGATTATCTATAGCAGCCTCGTGCTGACTTCCATCATCACACCTGTGTTTGGGAGCAGAGCTAGAGCCGAACCTAGATTTGCACCTTGTGGTAGGCAGAAAGTGCATGCAGGAGATGAAAGCTGAGTCCTTGAGGAGCCTGCAGCTTGTGTTTAGGGACAGCACTACTCAGGCATACGCAGCCACTATTCCCCCTTTCAATTTATTCCCAGCTTCATGCTTCTATCAGCACCCCCTATTCACCTCAGGTTATTTTTCAGCTGGATCAATTCCAGACACAGCAGAGGGTATGGCGTCAGGACCCATGGAGGTGTAGTTACAGCAGAGTTGCAATATCCCTCTCATGGCTGGGCAGCCAGGAACGTAGTGAAGGCTTCTGAATTGACCATCTGTGCTGAAGAAAGGGATAGGAGGCACAGCTGTTTCACAGCTGTTTCACTCTCCAAAATATTATGTAACTATGCCGTCATGCAGTTAAGGACATATAGAGGTTTCAAATATTTGCTTTTTTATTTTGAAATTTTTTTTACTTTATTTAGTTATAAACAATGCCTGTTTCAGAACTCCCTTGATTTAAATGAATTCAGTGCTTCCTTAGTTCCTGATGCAGAAGACCTAGCTCAAGACTGGTTTGCATCCTTACAGCCTGCTTGGGAACGAGCTTGCTGTGGAAACCACTAGGTGGAAATGACAAGTAATAAATTTGTTGGAAAAGGCAGCTTGTGAGCAGGACCAGAATGAAATTTGAGTCAAGTTATATGAAAATATTGGGGGAGAAAACACTTCAGCAACATTGAAATGGCTTTTGATGTTTGAAAGTAGAAAACATTTCCATGTTTGCTTCAAAATTATGTATTTCAGTTCAAACAGGCCAGCACTTGAAAGGGGGAGGTTATACAACTTCAGAAATGTTTTATTTTCTTTTTGCTCAAATAAACGTCTCAAGTCAACTCAAATTATTTTCATAGCAAATGAAACATTTCTGTTTGTTTGACCCATATGATTATTTCTTTCTTTTTGTCTTCAGTAGTCACTGCAAAAACTCCATTTTCCTTATGTCTCCCACCAGAACTGAAAGTTGGAGACTGGAATATTTCATCTCCATGTGTGCCGGGGTGCAGCTGCCTAAAATAAATCTCCAAGCTTTAAGTATCTCAGACTCTGCCTAATGGTAGATGCTTTATTCTTACCCTAGAGTGAGAATCCCCTGTTGATGATATCTTTAAGGAAGACAATGATCCCAAACCCCTGGGCCAGAAACCTGACAACAGAGTAGTAACGAGGCATTGCTTATATGAACAAGTCACTTTCTGCAAAGACTGTTGAGCATATATGCATGAATAATGGTGCTTATGAATGTTCGGGAACATTAAAGGAAATCAATGGATCCACTATGCACATGAAAGCAGATAAATGAAGCATCACATGTGATATATAAAATTATATGTCCTACCTGGGAGTATGCATACTACCTTCGTGAACCCTTCAGATCAAATTTGGCAGCTGGGTAGTTGAATCTGACACAGTTCTGATCGTAACCTTTGCAACTAGAATTGTGTGGGTACATACACTTGATGAGAATGTGACAAGAGAAAATTGAATGTAAAGTCTGCTAGACAGCCAATAAATTTGTTTTATATCTTTATCTTTTCCTTGCTTGGCAATTATTTCAGCAGGTGTTGAACTACTTTCTGCTTGCTGTGAGTGAGAGTATCCAAATGACCTACTGTAAATTCTTGCTATTTCTTATACTTATGAGAAGACATAATCATCTCAGGAACTTGGATATTTACTGCGGATTAAGATGATTTTTTAAATAATGCTTTTTTTAATTGTATTTTTTTAAAAGACCAATATTGGTTATAACTAGTGTTAAGTTACTTAGTACTATATAACTGAAATGTGTTCGTATTGTCACCAAACCCCTGTTATCTATTTTTAAAATAGTGGGGCGGAGTTGTCGCTCAGGTCCTACATTATTTGTAATTCAGTAGATTGTTAATGACAGCATATGGCTATTAGGTTATAGCCCTCCTAGGTTATGATTTTTAGAACCGTGAAGCAAGAATTGAAGGGTTTCAGAGGTTGATTACAGAGGGAAGTTTATTGTTATTTCTTACACTTAAATCTGCTAGCTAAGTTAAAACAGCCAAGTAGGAGATCTGGAATAGAAATGATGTGCAGTTAAACACTGAAAAATCTCTACCTCTCCTATATAGGAGAGCTATTAAACTATTGTTTATTGTACATTAGTATTCTGTTTGTTATCTGAAATGCTACTACAGGCAGTAGTTTGAGCAGGCTTTTACCATTTCTAGCTTCATGCTATAGCATTCTCACTTGTCTGCACAGTTGACCCGATCCTGCATGTCATCAGGGAGGAGATGTTTAACTTGTGACACTACTAATCCTTTCCTGAAGGCTTTTCGTTCTTCCTGCATGTTGTCCTTTCATTGCTTTTGTGAGCTGGAACATGCTTGCTCAGCCCAATGATGAATTCATATAATTACCTATGATGTATGTACCGAAGTCCTGTTGACTTTAATGTTAAAGATCAGTGATTGCTCAAGTATTGCACTGAATCAAGACCCCCAGGCATTTTCACATGAACAAGCTAACTTGGGAATTGGTGCACCTTATTGTAGTTCTTCACCGATGGGAACGAACAGTAGGCTTTTGCAGCCCAGCCAACTGGGTGCTCGTCTCTCCCCAGGTGAACCTGCAGTCCACAGCTGGCCTGTATGCCTTTGCATTAACACAAGTGGGATACATGGAAACAAATAATGACGTTAGACGAAGTTCAGAGTATGTATTTGGTTAATCCAATTCTAGAAAGCCTCATTAGTCTGTGTGCAGGTATGAGTTATGCAAAAGCACGTGTCCGCACCAGGAATCTGCATCCTGGTATAGCTCTGTGTGTGTGTACCTCTGCAGAAACCCTGTTTGCAGGAGCTTGTGGTCCAAAGTCCTTTCTTTCTCAGCCAAGTTCTCACACAAGGATATGGATGATTTTCCGTGTGCCTCTTGAAAATGTGCTTGTCTCCACATTTTTATTTTGCTGATATAAATACACCTACTGCACTGTGATAGTGCTGTGTTTCATAGAGAAGGCTGCACTGCTCTCAAGCCTGAAGAGTCTAGGTTGGTCTTGGTGTATGTAGGCATCAAGCCTTCAGAGCACATGATTGTCCTCAGCTGGAATGACTGACAGTCCCAGGAATCACATCTGAATTGCAAAAAACCTTGGGTGTGCAGTTCATATGGTGTTATAAACCAGTGGACACATTATATATTCCCTGTAGAGGCTCATTTGTGATCCTTTCTAATACAGTTTGCACTCAGAATAGTGTTAACCCTTTGACAAGAGGGGAGATGTTGCTGTTAGAGCAGTTCCAGCCTGGGCTTCTGCTGGAGTTCTGTGGCATTGCTTTCCCAGGTTGATGATGGAGTGGACTTTTTCTTTCTCCATCCCTTCAGAAGTCATCTGTGCTGCTTCCACAGTGTTTTGATATTCTGCCAGCTGAGGGAGGGAAGAGCCATTTATAAATATTTCTGGTAATACAGTAAGTACTCTCACATGTTTTGCTCACTCATTTTCCGTATCCAGAAATCTATCCGACCAGAATCGGTTCACTCTCTTTTATTAGCAGAAATAGATCCACAACAATTAAAATTGATTTTAAAAAAAAAAAAAAAAAAGGAGAAAAAGAAAAAAAAAAGGCAGCAGCAGCAAGCACAACATCATATTGACTGACTGTGTGTATATTCACACTGGCTTCCAATCCATGGATAATTACCCCTCAGAGATTGTGTGCTATGTACAGTACGGTGATGGAATTATGCACTTTAAAGAGCTTTAGTGAGGTTCTTAGGATGCCAAATTATTTATTTTTTTCTTTTTTTTATTCTTCTTTTCATTGCAGTGAGTAATGATTTTTAAATGCACATCATCCTCCTCCAAAAAAAAAGTAAGGCATGTCAGTGATGTTCTGTGTCTCTGGGTCTCACTTTTCTTGAACCAACACAATAGAATAAGTGTACCCATAAGATGAAATCTGGGGCATGGTCAGAGGGTCTCTTGGGATTGCTGGCCCTTGTTAGTGAGGGGGAATGCAAGTGGAACTCTGATGTCACTCATTCTGTTTGGCAGCAGGAACCCCAGTTGGGATTACTGCAAGAAAAGAGGGCTTGAAAGAGACCACGGGTATAAATCCATAGAAAATTAGGCTTCACAAGTTTGGCCTGTCATGGATCACCTTACTTTGAATGCTAAGAACCAGTGGTGGTTTCTCCGACCTCTTTGTCAGAGCCAGTTTTGATTTGCAGTTTCACACAAAAAATTTAAAATATTGCCTATAAATTTCAGCCTAAATTGTTTTTGGCAAAGTGATAAGCAAGTAAAAAACAGGGCCTCATCGTAGGAAGTGTCAAGCAATCTTAATTTTAGGCAGAGATACCAGCTCCTCCTAGAGGAAAAGAGCCAGTACGTAAATAGCTCCCAACAGATCCTTTACCCAAGGAGACAAAAGGGTGATGTGCGGAAGTTGCTGCTAATGCCAAATTTAAGCTTTCCAATGGGAATGTGTCGTGTACATGAGTTTGAGTTTTGAGTTTTTCTGTAGGATGTGACTTGATGTTCAGGCAGGAGTCTTTCTTGATAGTCTGTGATATTTTGGAGGTATTAACAGCTCTGCAGACCTGTTCTCCAAAGAGCTCCAACATCTCCAAAGGTACTATCACAGGAGTTGAAAAAGAAGGTACCTTTTGAAACACAGGAGTCGGGAATGTAGTTGCAGGGCTGCTGCACTCTGTGGCAGGCACTTGTTCTTTGGCTGCAGCTATGTTTATGGATTTTTGTCTCTTGGTGATGTCTTTCATGAATGTTTAGTAACAGTGAGTGGTGTCGCATCCCATTCCACCAGCCTGGACCAGTGGGCTGTTGTGTTAAAGGGAGGGCTCCCAAAGATGACTTGTGGCCTAAAAAGAGACTCTAACTGTGACATACTGTAGCAGCTACGAGGTCCCCGCAGTTGCCCTACTGCTGCTCAAGGATGAATGAAGGTGGGCCTGGGAGTCCTCCCAGGAGTAGGTTTGTTGTACAAGTGTGCAAGCCAGCCCTCTCCTCACATCCTGCCTTCCTCAGGGCCCTGTGCCCCAGGAGGAGCCGTGTCCCCACTCTCCCTGGGTAACCTGGGCTGCAGAAGCTAGAACAAGGCATCAAGGACCTTCCTTGATGCTGCCCAGCCTCAGCCCCTTAATAAAACAAAGGAGACACGCTGCTTTACAGCAAACCAAAGACAAAGAAATGAAATAGTTCTGCTGTCCATCATTGAGGCTGTGTGCATGGCTGTACGTGGTGGTTGAACGTGCGATTTCCATGGAGTAGCTGAGTTTATGGAACATGTTCGGGAGAGGGCTGCATGTATCTGCTGGGGAAGATACTTCTGATACTTCTGGGAAGATCCCCATCTGATAAGATGCTTCAGTCTATGAATCTGTTAAGTCTCCATCTTCTTGACCTTTTGGAATAACACCGAGCAGTGCTCAAAGCCCCTTGCAGTATCTTTCAGCTTGTTTGGTGGCGGTGCATTGTATGACCTCCTCAGCAGATGTTTCAGCCTGGGGTTCAGTCCTGCAGTCCCTCATCCGTTCTTGTTTGAGCAGTTGATGGGGATATCTGCTCAGTGCTCTTGGGTACTGTGGTGAAACTGTGGTGGGTGCTTTTGGTGTTTAAGTGGTTGATATGACAAAATGTGTGTCTGTGGCCTCATTCTTAATTGTTTTAATCTAACTTGAGAAAACATTCATTACTTGTTAGATATGTAAATTTTTAGGTACCTAATTATCTGTTTTACTTGCCAACTCCCTCCAGTCCCTTTCTTCCATGATCCCACCACTCTCTTCCCTTCTCGTACCCTTAAATATGTGTAGATGATGAACAGCAAATCTTACAGAATTTTTCAGGAATATTTACTGTAGGGTTTTGCTTTTGTTTGCTTTTCTGGTGACTTGGAGATGGCATGGTGAGAAAAGAAACATGTGAGCTCAACCTGTTGGTTTGAACATTGTGTCAGAAAATATCCATAAATTGCAAGTTACTACACAGATGTATAGATTTAATGAGACTGTGTAATGCCATTTATTTATGCTAAAGAATCTGACACATACGGTACTGAAAAAAAGTTAATACTCTAAGAGTTATTTTATATTTTTCCATTGCCATCTGTCACTGCCTACATAATAATGATACAGGTGAAAGCCTAACACTGCTTTAAAAAAAAATCAGAATGAATAGTCATTTAAATATCTTGCGGCTTTAATAGCTTGTTTGTTTTAAGTTGTGGGAAGGAGGCAACAGAGATACCCTCCCCCCATTTTTAGTATATTAAATTTGGGGCTTAAACAGATTTAGATTCTTGAAGTGACTTATGAAAGTGGAAAATGATTATAAACTCTTCTGTCCTTTAAATCTGGAAAGGCTAAGGGACTAAACCCAGACTCTGCCATCCTTATAACATACTGTCAGTGTCTGGTTCTTGGAGTAGACCTTTCACGTGCATCTTTAGAGATGTAGGTGAACTTCTGTGCTCTAAGTCCTGCCTTAATGTGCTGAATTCAATACTGCTGGGGTCTCTGAACTGTGAGTGGGTGTCTCTAGATCCCAAATCCCCAAATCCTGGTCCCCATTGGCCATCTGAAATCAGTAAAGAAAAAAAAGTAAGGGAAATGTACTTTTTCAGCAGTATCAAGTAAAAATACATGTCTCAAAGCAGCACTATGCTGACAGAACTCGGCATTTACAAAAATACTGGCTTTTAAGAGTTTTCCTTCAAATTCATGCAGTCATACCATGGTTAGGCAAAACTGTTTCCCCCCTCCCCCCCCCCCCCCTTTTTTTTTTTTTCTTTTAATCATGGTGGAGTCCAACACAGCAATGACTGTGAAGTGCACAGTGAGAAGTCCCTATGCTCAGATGTTTGCAGTGATCCAGGGCTGCAAATGGTGCTGTACCTGGGGATCTGCCCATTGCTTTCTATCAGCCACCTGCCTCCAAGGGTGCAGACAAGGCTTTGACTCAAATAAAGAAATGAAATGGGTTTTGTTGTTAATCTCCTTTTTACAATGTAGTGATAAAGACAGAAAATATTTTTTGTGGCAGGTGCTTATCCTATAATTTTCCATGGGTTGATGAGCCAGGGGAGGTGCCTCCTTTAGAGGAGGAGGACATGGCTAGCTCAGGTTACGTTAAGATGATTTAGAGTTTATATAATTAAAAACAAATAAATTTTTTCCTGAAAGCTGTTAATGATTCAAAGGCGTAACTTTGTAATGAAAGCCTTTCACTTATTTAAAATAACGTCTGTAGTGGTAAAAATGCCAGAAAATGAAGCAAAGTACGTGGTCCAGACCGAGAGAAGTCATTCCATTGGCTTCAAACAACTTTTTCAGGTGTGTTTTCAAATATAGTGCAGATCCCTAATGGAAAGTTCCTTGTAAATGAGATAATCATTACTGTTATAATTACTACTCTTTGCATACATTGGAAAGCATTTTAGGAAGTCATGCACTTTTTAAGAAGCAGAGATGACAATGAGTGAGCAATGAGGTTTTGGTCACTTTAAATGGATGTTATAAATCACTTTATTTTTGTTTATAAGAGATGATCCATATATAGCTGTAGTTTGTCAGCATTTTCCATTACAAACTTCTAGTTTTGGGTACCATATAGAGCTCTTAGCAGCCTCTTAGAAAATCCACTTAGAGGTGAATGTTGGGTCATTGCTCAATGAGTTTCTTCTGCTCCCTTCTTAGAATTTGAACCGGCCTTTAAAAATAAAAAGGTGTTCATGGTTTAATGTTTAGAGAGACAGAGCGTTTCACTGCAGGACTGAACCTGATTTTATTTCTCCCTCCTCTCTCTGCTTTCCAGTGTGCATCAGAAATAACTCTACTGAAGTAAAAAAGAGCTGTGGTAGGAGAGGAGACTGGCAGTATTTAATGTACGTTGCAGACAGTAAGAGACTTGCTTTAGATTGGCAAGGAAAAGGGCTGTGAAAGACCACCCACATCACCGAACCCTGTCTCCTGTAGCTCATGGTAACTGTGAAATAAAAGTTTACAATGAAAAGGGGCCCTGGAGAACACCTGCTATGCACTACAGCCCCCCCGCCCCAGCTCCATCACCTGCCCATCTGTAACAAGCGTGAAGTCATTAAGACAAAGGCAGAAAGTCTTAGTGATTATGGTATGTGGCAGGAGAGAGCAGGGGAACACAAGGGCTGACCAGGTGTGGGATAAAGGCAGAAAGTTTGCTAGATGACATTTGCCCAGAAAAGCACATTTCATGCAACAGAAAATGGAGAGGAAAAAGAAGAATCCTACTATCTCTGACCCCATCAAAACAGCCCAAAAAGTAGCAGAACGAATAAACAGGTATCCAGCAATTGCTCCTGATTTGACCTTAGGGAAAAATCCATGAGTCCAAGCCTAATAACTGACTTAGCTCGAGCAACAGAAGAGGAGACAGCAGCTAGGAGCCAAGTACCTCTGCATTCCACTTGTCCTTCATAGCGGCCAGGTTCTGACATTGCGAATGGATGGGTGGCCATGGGGGTGAGGAATCTCTTCCTTGCACTTGTAGGGAATTGGCAGAAACCTTGTATTACATTAAGCACAATACGTGTTGCACCGTAATTACTTTGTAAGTATAGGCACAAAAGGAGGGGGAGGATGGGTCACCAGGAGTACTTTTCCTACCCTGGGTTATGAATACATGACTCTCACTTGTGTAAGTACAAGCTGCATAGATGCATTTGTGGGTGAAATTTGGCCTGAGGTCCTTCTGGAGAGGAATCTTGCGACACTGAGCAATCATATATATTCAATTAGGAGTTCTTACTCTTGCCAGATCGAGGTATGCAGCATGGGTGACTTGTGGTGAGCAAACAGTCATGCCTAAAGGCTGGGCATCTGGGGCAAATTCTGGTCTAGATACTGCCATCCTTACTTATATCAAGGTACACATTACTTAGTGTCTCAGCCTTTGGACTTCAGCAGCGTTCTCACTGAATGCGACTCAAAAATCATTGAAAGCATCAGAATTTGGTCCTGTGGTAGAAAAGAAATTTCAGGTCTTAATGCTGCACTTGCAGGGATGCTGTGTGCTTAAATCGGAGCCCGTCCAACTGTAACTCTGGTCTTTTCAGTTTAATATTTGTATAAGCTTTTATAACCATTTGAGCATAAAAGTTGTTCCACAGGTTTCACTGCTGTAGTCTTCATTCCTTGTGTCTGGCCATGGACAGCTGGGTTGCGAGAAGCTGCCTGGTATTTAAAAACCATTGCTATTGAAAGCATGCAGTGACATCCAGGGTGCTGCTTCACATTAGCCAAAGCTGGTTCTTGTGATGGCACAGTATGCCTGATCAGGGGCCTGATCCAGCTGAAAATGGCTGATTTTTTTCAGGAAGGTTCGTTTTTCAACCCGATTGGTTTACCACCCCGTTCCATGAGCACTGGTGCCAGTATAAAAGATAGAAGGGGTGGGGAACAAGAAGATGGCAGCCATAGTTTGTGTCAGCTAAAACCTGACTGAAGCTTGGCTTAGCTATGCAACTACATCCTAATTTAAACTAAACTTGGGTGTAACAGACCTGTTAGTCTACACTTACTGCACACACCACCTCCAGAAGATATGAAATAAGTACTCTGTTGCATTTAGTGAGAGTTTAAATTGACTTCAGAGGTAGCAGGCTTAAACTGAGATTCTTCAATGTGAAAACTAAAAATTTCTAAGGATGCCTAAATAAGCTGATCATATCTCACTGAATTTCTGGCGTATTAACTACCTCCATGTGGGCTTGAAGAATCCCATTTGTAGCATGCAGAAAAGGACTCTGCACTAAGCTTCTAAAAATCCTTTCCCTCCTTCTTCTTTATACTAGTTATGAAATATTTCTTTGATTTAACTGTTATGAATGGACATAACCCTGCTGAAGTCACTGTGACAACATGGTGTCACCATCTAAGATTCCCACTTACTCAGTGGCCAAAAGCTAAATCTTTGGCATGTTGTGATAAACAAATTTGACACCCAGCATCGGGGATGTCCACGTGTAATGTAAGAGGCCTTGTTTGGGCTTTTGTCGCTTGACTGGAGAAAGGAGTTAGGTAATTCCCCTTTCTTTGCAGGTGACATTCACCCTCATTTGTTCCATCCAGACCCAGCTTCACTTCTCTCTAAGCCTCCAGAAAGACTCAATCTACTGTGAAAGCAGAACTTGGTCCCTTAAAATACACCTTTCTAACCCCCAACTGAAATGTTTTCCATTACAGTGTTGTTAGGACAGTGTTGCCCGCAGGTGTCATTTAAGAGACATCTTCCTCTCTCCTGAAGATCACGGTTATCAACCCCAACGCAGCAGATGTGCTGTCAATGCCTCGAGCAGACCTGATTCTCCTTATTCCTCAGCATCACACCTATGCAGCTTTGGAGCAATACCTGCGCAACATGAGGAGAAGGGGAGGCCTGTTTGTTTCTCAGGAACTAAATATAATTTCCAGCTAACTTGCTTTTTAATGTCAACCTGTTTGCCAAGTACTTTGTGACTATGAGGCGACAACAGAGCAAATTCCTTGCCTGGTTCTGCTGCTGCTCAGCTGGCATTCTCACCCTTTGTATGGGTGCCTTTTTAAAGAGGGAAGATTTGTCAGTGCTCCCTTGTTTACACATTTAATAGCTCAAAATTAAGCCAAAATGGACTCGAAAAGCCTTGTTAATTAAGAGCCAAATTCTACCAGCAATAAGAAACTCAAAGGCAAGTTTTCTTTTCACTAAGACCCCTTTATACTCTTCCAGGAGGAAAGTATGTTTAAACACGCATTAAAGTCTCACTACACTTCTGGAGTGGTGTAAACAGCCTCTTTAAGAATCCTTTTTGCTACCAGAGTGCTCTTAGACTGAACAAGAGTCAGGACTCATTGTTTCCAGCTTTGGGCATTCCTTACCTTGAATTTTCAAAATCTGTCAAGACGGAAGAGTTCTGCCCCCTCCCCCCCTTAATTTTAATTTTACAAAACATTTATCTGTTTGACACTCCAGCTCTTAAAATTAACTGTATTCCACTCACCATTACTGAGTGCTTTTAACAGTATAGAGACAGTGCATTTAATAGTATAGAAACACTCTGCATCTGAGTCTTGCGATGTGTAAGAACTACGTACCCTGGTTCAAAACATGCAAGAAGCTGGGTCATTTTCTATTTGTCTTTAGCTGCCAATTAGCAATGTCATTAATCCACTGCCTAGGAGAAGTTCATGATTAAAATAGATGGTGTCACTGACCATTGACAAGACGGTATGCAGAAGGTTGTGCTGTAGCTGCCTGTCACTGTGCTGTGGTATTTAGAGCTCGGTCTCGTAGGGAAGTAACAATTTCTTAATTTATTTGCATTCTGGGGTAAAGACCGACATATTATCCAGGCTTTGAATATTGCATTATATTGTGTTCTGGACAAGGGATCTGCAGCAGACCCTGGGAGAGCTAATGCACCACCTGCCCCCCATTATCAGACAAGTTTGGTCAGAGAACACCTTGTGTCTGCATTAGCTGCTGATGTCCTTCGCTGTGTTCACCCACAGAGCTACCCCAAGGCTCTTCCGGGGCGGCAGATTTTAATTTTGCCTCCTCAAGGATGAGTATCTGAAGCTGGGCCAAAGCTTCGTTTCCTGCTGGTGAGAGAAGAGGGATAGGGGAAGAGGCACGGGGAGGGCTTGAGGGTTTAGGCATGCTTTTTCTGCTGCTCTGGGGGCAGCAGGAAGAGGCTGGTGGTGCATGGCTGCTGCCAGGAAAGGCTAACCTCTAGCTGAAGACCACAAACCCTTGGTGACAGTGGCCAGCCTGGTTTTCCAAGGCCACAGATAAAATAAGCAATGACCTAGGACAGCAGACAGTGGAGGAGACAGAGGGGCACAATCCTGTTGTGTTGGACAGAAGGATTTTTTGTTCTGTAGTGGGAATTGCACTCTAGCTTGCTTGCTTAAGAAAAAGAAGGCCAGTGCTTTAATTTACATCCCACCTGGGGATCAAATCTCTCAGCAAGACAGGAAGGGTTTTTTCCCGCAGATCTCACTTTTGGAGGAAACAAATTTCCATGTCAGAGGATGAAGTACTAGAAATATTTTTTCTTAGGTGGATCTTCCAACTTCTGGTTTGTAGCTACACTAATTTGTGGGTGAAGGAAATATTTTGATACTGAAAACTTGCCAAAATGCTGTTTAACAGGGAAATGCAGTTTAATTAGCACTTATGAGACATTAACAATAATTGTATTCAATTTGGCCACTCAGGATAAAGTGTGATTCGGGATCAGCTGGTTGGTACTCTAAAAAAAAAAAAAAAAAGAGACATTGCTGTGTGGTCTGGTGAATATGTGCCATTAGCTTCGTGTTCATAGGTAGAAGCTTTTGTTGGCTGCTTGACTCTCTTTTCCCATGAGGTATTGTGCTGGACTGGGAAAAAGTAGAAGGAACTTGTATTAACTGGAGGGAAATGGTTTGACTTCAAGTTCATGCTTTTGCAGTGAGCTGGATTACAGTTTATCCCTGCTATCTCTTTTGCTGTGATTTTTAGGAAAAGTGCCAAAAACTTTAATTTTTTTTTTCCGTTTACTTATTTATGCTTTGCTTTGCCAAGGAATGAGAAAGACTGCCACTTTTAGCAAGCATGTGAACAAGAAAGGCAAGGGAACCCAGGGTGACATTTGATGTGGAGGCTTGTGTACGGTGCAGGATAGCCATAAACATCCCTTGAATATTTTTTTCCTTTGCAGCAGAGTTCATTATGCTGAGTTGTGGCTGTAGGTGAAAACAAAGACAATGCCACAAAATGATTGTAGTTTCAAAGCCTGGCTGTGAACAGAGAAAACAAACTATATGCAATTTAAGCGCCTGTTTGTATGCAGGCTACCACACAAGCCTAACATATACACTAGTATGATGTAAGGCAGCGGAGATGACCTGATTAGCAAAGCCCTTTCAATGACCTGAAGACATCCCTGCTGCACCAGTGCACCCCTCCTTGGAGACCAGCAGCTAGTCCCAGATGAAGGAAACCTTCCTGCAGCAACAAGAGCTAGCGGAGGGTTTCTGAAAATGGCAATGACGGTGCTCTCTGTGTGTTGTGAAGGTGAGGGAAATAAGAAGAGTAAACAGCCTGCACAACTTTGCAGAATAGCTGGCATATTATGAAAGATGCAACATGAATTACTTGAGCTTTGTGAGATACATTTGCAGGAGCTGTGGAGCACTGTGTGTTTGGGGAGGGTGCATTTCAGGAAACAGGTCGCTCCGTTTTGTTGTGCTTTTTATCCTGTTGCATGAAAGCCATCGTTCAGCAGAAAGAAGTGCTAGGGCAAGATAAAGTAAGTGATCTTCCAGTTTGTAATATCTTGCAGCCTTGCTTTCATACGTGCTGAGCAGGCAAAGGTCCAGAGACTTGAATGGGAACTTGTGGTGCTCAGCACTTATTACAGTCAAGTGTTTATTATTCCATGTCAGAGAAATAGAGAGAAAAATTTATATACATAAGATGACACATGAGACACAAGGCTTTCTGTCTCTCTTGTGAGTACATATACACAATTGGTGTGAGGGTTTTTTGGTTATTTTGTGCATTGCTGTGTCTGGAGAGCGTGCAGGCTTGTGGCAGCGACCCGGGGTTTTAGGTGAGGAGTGCAGGGCACTATTTCTGGCTGTACCCTAGCTACTTGTGTGGCCAAGTGTATTAAATACTGCTCCTGAAGACAGCAAACCATTTATTTGGGCTTCATTCTCAGACTTGCTGAATACCCCCAGAGGCTGCTATTATTAGAGGGAACTGCTATTCCTTAGCTCTGAAAGTGGGCTGTCCATAAATCACAAACACGTGCTTTCCACGGGGAGGTGGGACTAAAACCTCAGCTTTCTCCCTGCCAGCCCACAAAGCTGGCAGAGCTCCCACTCTTCCAGCACTTCCACTGAGGGTGTGTTCTCCTGGTCACAAGGCTGGCGATGGCTGTGCCACCCACTGTACCTTGGGCTCCGCACGAGTGTTGGATGGCTTCCCATTGCTTCTCTTGCAGCTGTGGTGGGCCGGGCCCCCTCATGCTTGCCATGCAAATGGCCTCCTGTTGGCCTGTTTCTGCCTGCCTTCCCTCCCCTTTTTGAGGAGGTGGTGGCCTCGCAGAAGAAGCTATTAAGAAAGCTATATCTTGTCCTTGGGGGATGATTTGCAATTGCATAAAGTTTAGGCCGTCTTTCTCAAGGCCAGCAAGACATTGCTGTCATCCATGTATTTCTCTGTGTGTGCTATTGGTACCAGGGTTAGCACTGTGGAGCAGAGCGCCATCCCTGGGGGACTGTGCTCTTCCACCACGCTGGGTGTAGGTGGGGATGGCCATCCTGCACCCAGGCCAGCACAGCCACCCACTGGCACTGGCTGGGGCCAGGTCATGGTCAAGCTCTCAGTCTGTGCCATTGTTTCTTTTTTTAAACAATAAATGCATCTCTGACAACAAAAATATCAATTCCCTTCTATAAATGAAGCTCTCAAATATTTCATAGTTACAGGCCATTTTGATGACAGTGCCTGTGCTGATACTAGTCTGCTGTGATCTGATCTGCCTGTGTCCTTGCTCTGGATGTGCTTTGCTGTAGTAGTACCTTCATTCCTTAGCTCCCATTAGCACCTCGATGAATAGTGGAAGATGTGTTTCAACAATTTTATGATTAAAAAGCAACGTCTTACCATTGTTTGGTCCCCAGTACCTTTACCCTGTTCATTATGCTTTGCCTAGGATTAACAACAGTGATTTAGAGTTGCAACATCAACATCAGCCTCTGAACCTTGTGTTTTCTTTAACTATACATTCTGGGGAAGGAGGAGAAAGGAGGATGAAGGAGGAAGTCTAAGCAGGAGGGTTTGTTCTTCTGACATTTCCAGGCCTGCTGTTTGAAACTGTGGTGGCTCACAGCAATCAGACACATTTACTCCTAACTCTCTCATTGGGTTCCCAGACAGGGGCCCCTTGGGCAGCTGCTCTGGAGCATACCTGGCCAGGGTTTGGAGGCACCGGCCAGCCTCAGAGCACAGATTTGCACTCCAGGTCCACTGCTGTTACCAGCACTCGTGCTAATGCCTTAGTACAGAGGTCAAAGACTGCTTAGATATGAAGGCTGAATCACCTCCTTTTTAAACCCCTCAGCAGGATCAAGGCTTAGGGAAGCAGGCACGTGGGCTTGCCTTCTGGCTGGCTGTGTGGATGGAGAGTGTGACTCTGGGACAGGCCTTTCGGCAGGTTCGACCAACCACTGAGGCATTGAAATGGGGGTGTCTGGTGATTAAAACACCCTTGCACTGACACCCCTACATGAAAAAGCCTGATGCATTCATTTTCTTTAAAGATTTGCCGATCCCACAAGCTTTTGCTAGTTCGAGGAGGTTTGTCGTGTGACCCAAGGATCACAGAAATCAGTGGTGAGCCCATCAGTCTAACCAGGCAAATATGAAAGATCTTCAACTGTGCTTATTTCACTTGCAAATATAAATAAGCCAGCAGCATAGGTCTCACCTCAGACCTGTTTGCCTTGGCAGTGTCCCATTTACATGAATCAGAATATGGTAGCAAAAAAGCACTGGAGGCTCATCCAGACATTGATTTCCCCTCTGTCAGGAAACCTGCCCATGCAGGCAGGGTGATTTGGAGATTACTGACACAGCCCACAAGCCTGGCTTCACTAGGTCCCTGTGTTTTGAACAATTCTGCTTGTGAAGGGTTCTTGTTTTCGCAAGCTGTGGCGGTGCAGTGTCCTGTCTTTGGAAGCCCTGTGTCTTGGTGCACGAGGCAGGAGAGACCTGGAAGAAGCAGCTGTGGCTAAGTCCTTTGCTCTTGTGACTTGAGCTCCTTGAAAGGAAGGGAGCTTCTGTGTTTAAAGGTGAGAAGCAGGAGGTCAGTTCTTAAGCCTGCTGCATCTCTGCAACTTTTGGTAGGTCTCTGGATCATGCTGTGCCTTAGTTTCTAAGCTGTAAGACAGACAGACAGAAATTAGGAATTTTAAAAACAAACAAACAAGGCCTTGAAAAAATATGCAGTTGTAATCTGTGGTGCCATCATCACTATGAGGCCCTCGTGTTCATTTAAGCTTCAAGGCTGTGCTTTAATATTAATTAATAGAAATTTATTATGATATTAGCATTGGGAACTTAGAAAATACAAGGGTTTAATTAATTTTTTTTTTTTTCCCAGCAAATTCAGTAAAGCTAGAAATGCAAAGTGATGAGGAATGTGACAGGAAGCCCCTGAGTCAGGAAGATGAGATCAGGGGTCATGATGAAGGAAGCAGCCTGGAAGAGCCCCTCACTGAGAGTAACGAGATGGCGGATAACAGAAAGATCCAGGAGCTATCGAGCGAGGGAGGAATCCGGCTTCCGAATGGTAAACTGAAATGTGACGTCTGTGGCATGGTTTGCATTGGGCCCAATGTGCTAATGGTACATAAAAGGAGCCACACTGGTAAGCAGCTGAAAGAAAATCTGATGACTGCCTGTGGCGTCTGATGTTGATGTTACCTGACAACTCTTCTCTCTTCCCTTTTCATTCATGGGGTAGCAGGAGGCTGGGGAGGGGAAAGACGGGCTTCATTGGTTTGGTTCTCTTCCTGCTCCCCAAATTCTGGTGATGCTGTGCTTCTTGCAAGTATTGTGCTTCCTTGACTTTGATTACCAGCCTTTGGTTCTTAAAAACAGCACAAAAGTCTGGAAATTGCCTTTTTTATTGTTCTTGACCAGGGGCAAGATGGTGAGAGTCATTCTCTGGTGGGGGGTGGGGGGTGGGTGCTCACGTGTGTGCATGTGCAAGGCTTTTGAGCCTTTAAGGTGAGTCTTAGATGGTCTTCCCTTGGAGCTGCTCACAGGTGGACAGTGCCAGCAGCTTCCTGGGGATCTCATGCCTCCTTTGCAAGTGGCTAGGCATCATGCTTGTGGTCTGGAAAACCTGGGATTAGCAAACCCTGCAGGGGACACTCATTACCTAGTGATCCTGATGCCAGGGTGGGCTTGCTGCTCATTGCATGACAACTTCATCAGGGAAACCTCACCTGAACCGCTCCTGAGGGCTAGGGCTTGGCTCCCCCTTACCATCCAGGTACCATTTTGTGGCACCTTTCAATGCTGCACTCTCCCATAAATTATTTTTATTACTATTAGTACTACTACTGTTTGGAGACCAAAACAGCTTGCTAGGCTTATAGATTTGAGAATTCAAGAGGCAGACAAAACTTTTTGTAATATGCTGATTGAGCAGGTCTTTGAGGCCTGAAAGATGAGGCCTTGAGTTCAGAACAGGGAGTTTCAGGGGAGTCTTAGCTAATATGACAAACTAGGGTGCCCAAGAGGCTGGTACTCACTAGCCTCTTCTGCTCCTCAGGTGGGAGTGACAGTTACCTCCAACTGCATAAAATTACAGATGGTGCCAGAAGACAATGCTCTCTGGTCTTTCAGAGGTCTACCTGGCAGGGACTCTGATTCAGAAAAGCACTTAAGCTGTGCTTAACTTTTATGAGATTTAAGTACATGTAAGTCACCTGAAGTGCTACAATATATGCTTAAGATACACACTTAAATCTTATTAAGGTTAAGCACAGGTTTCTGTACTGGAGCCTCAGTGGGTGTTTGTTCTTCATGTTTTTTTGACAAAATGAAAGATATTTTGTTTTTTATATCTTTCTCTGCTATTATTTAATGGGGTGAGCGACTCTGACTGTGAGATATCTGCTAAGACTTAAAAAGAAAAGTGGGGTTTTAAGGTAAAGTAAGAAGGACTTTGTGTAATCCCTTTGTAAACCTAGTAGTTTGCAGTCAAGTAGTGTGCTCTTGATGGGGAAGAAATCAATAAGATTTCTGTACAGAGGAATAATAAATATATATTACATAGATAATGCCCTGTATATAAGTTGGATTGATAATAACTTAACATAAATGTATAATGCAAAGCATTGCAGTATCGTTTATGATGCAGTCATGATTTTAGGCAGCAATTACGACAGGGGAAAAGCATTAGCTGGAGAACCAAAATCTTGATTAACAATTTGACATGCTATTACTGGGAAAGGGAAAGAGAATAGAGAATGTAACAGGCTGTGTCCCCAGCTTTCAACCTCCCTAAAAGTTTTCATTGGCACTTGCACGTATCTGAGCATATGTATTGTAGGTGCATCAGATTCCATGTATTTGAACTTGAGCAGCTAAATTAGACCTGCTAAATTTAGATTTAGGTACTTAATTGAATGGTCTGCTTTTTTTGAGATACTGAATCGCTAGCACATCTTTTAAATGCAGACAAGCTGCCTTTTTCATGTTAAAGAAGATGCACAAATTCAAAGTGAACACAACAAAATCTCATCTGCGTGCAGGCAAGACGGCTGTATGCAGGTACACGGGTAGGAATTGCATAACTGGTAGCTTTTTCCTTTGGGCTACTGCTGGTTGCTCATAGAGCTCTGACTTTTCCCATCTGAGCAGAGGACCTGTGATGTATTGCTTTATGCAGATGATTTCAAGCATATGGAAATGGCATTCCTTTTAATGTGCAGCTCAGTGCTCTACTCTCAGTAAACCAGTTGGCAAGTTTTGCAGGGGATTCCCCCCCCCCCCCCCTTTGTTTGTTTGTTTTTTAATGCATGCTGCTACTTCACTGTCCACAACAGAAGGAGAAGTTTGCTTGGATTTCCACATCCTTGATTTTAAGGAGTATTTTTAACATAGTGGTATCTATCTTTTAAAATGCAGTATTTAAAAATATATTGCCACTTCCTCAGCAGCCAGGGGCAATGGACTGGCCCCAGCTCTGGAATGAGCCTTGACCTGTGGGTAGTCTGGTTTTGCAGCCCAAGGGTGAATGGTGGAGGGAACAGAGGTTGTCCCTAGTAAGTGGAAATGGATGATATTCCTTATCGGCTAATGCAACTGGCATGTAAATCCTTACATCTCAAAGCCAATTTAAATATGTTGGGAGCTGAATCCCGCCTTACTCTCCTCTTTATCTGTACACAACCAAAGCATGGTCTGGCCAGTTGTTTGCGTTGGCAAAAACTGAAATCCTTTTCCTTTCCCAAAAAACCTGTCAGCATTCTATGTAAATCTCACAAAATGCTGTGGTCCGTAGTAGAGGCTGTAATTTGCATGTATGCTGGGACGAGAGTGTGGCTTTCCTTACACCAGGGACCCAGGCTTTGCAAGAAGCTATGCCCATATGGCTTTGGCTGTGTTACGCACATAAAGGGGCACAGTTTTCTCCAGCCATTATTCATCTGTTCTTGACGAACAGTTGTCTTCCCCTGCCACATTATAGTAGTCAGTCAAACAGATACAGGGATGGGGAAAATAATCTGTGCTGTGGATGAGGCCAGAGTAGATGAGCTCAGTGCCCCATCTCTCATCCTCATGTGCTGCCATCACCTCTTCCCATGATAGACCGACCTGGGGATTTCCCATTCATCCTTTGGATCCACACAAGCACTGCCTCGTGCATGTGGTGGAAGCGATGCTTTGGCCCATGGCACCTCTGTCACAGAGCCCATGGCACTGCTCATCTGATAGCACCAAACACATTTCTCTGAAGCACTGATAATTCAGGTGAAGCATTTTTGTAATCTGCATGGGCATCAGGAGAAGGCCTTTCTATTTATTTGTCATTGTTGACAGAAAATAAATAAAATGCTCAATGTAGGAATTAAGCATGATGCACTCCCTGCTTTAATGAGTGGGGTAACCCCACACCCCCCTCCCTCCTGTGCCACATCCTTGTGTCAGAAAAATAGCATGTGTCAAGTTTGATTTACTTTCCTCCTTTCCCATACTATCCTCTTTTGATCCAAATTTCATATTCCACAGCACATGCCCCAAGTTGCAGCATCTTTATCAGAGTTTTTTGTTACTGCAGATGACTGGTCACATAATATTGCCACTGGATACTCTGGGGGCTTGTGCTTGGGGATGTTGAGGGAAGGGGAGAGGAAGAAGATAAAGTCAATAATCCAATTTGTCTGAGGTAATGAAAAGGAACTCCAGTGATTTCTCACCTCTTTAGGCTTTCTGCTAGTGGGTATGAATTAAAATTTCCTTGCTCCTAATTTTTGGTAAAGCAGAAACCATTTGCTGTTACAGCCGTGCTGCTGCCTTTGTGATCTGCAAGGTCCATGTGTTGTTCTCCTGTGAGCTGTGAATTGTGATTTTTCTCCACTGTAATGTCCAGACCTTTATCTAGTCCACTGCTGGATTTTGAAACACTTTTTTTTTTCTATGAGAGGGTTGGGATCATCCTCATTGTTTTAAGAACACCCAGAGATTAAATGCTTCCTCTGTGTAAATGCAGCAGGACAGTGGCAGAGCAAAGCCAGGTCCCCACGTACAGGGCATGATGCAGCAGGCAGCAGCGATAGCAGTCTTGCCCCACTCCCTCTTTGACTTGCTGAAATGTTATTTTTAGGCTTTTTTGGGGTGCTAACTGCAGGAGGGTCTCAGATCTTTGCTTGCACTCCATGTGCATTTTAGTACCCTAAAGTCAGTGAAATGGGATATGTTATGTGCCCATGAGGAAAGTCTTCAAGTTCTGCTTTAGCATCCACAGCATTATAATTGAACATATGCAACACTGGAACTCTGAATGCCATTTAATTTTTTTCATGCAGAGTTCAAGTTTTTGGGACACAATTAATAAATGAGGAAAACCCCAATCATACTGTTTAGTATAAAAGACTTCTATGCCTAAAGCAGCTAACCGGGAAAAATTTAAACAAATGAACATATTAACACATAACAATTAACTCCATTGGACTGCCTGTCTTATTCTTCTAGTAGAAAAGTTTTATTTTGTTTAATCTGTAACCTAGTGCAGGCTACTACGTCTTGCAATATGAGTTGATTTGTCACTGAATCAAAAATTGTAGGGCCAAATAACTAAAACTGAGGTTCCTAGATCTAACTTTTCCAAAAGTCTCATTTACTTAAGCATAAAGGAGAGCTTAGATTTTCAAAATCACTCTCTGCATAAGGATGTGTTTTACTTGCAGTACTCGGTAGCTAAGCTCTTCTGATATTTCTGCCAGTTCACTTAAAGGATTTTTCTCTCAAGAATATGGCCATAAATTTGTGTACAGAGGACACTTGGAAATCACCCGTTTTTTCCCAGGGATTTTTCATGGGAGATGCGTTACTACTGCTTTATAATAAATTGCCCTATCTGGAAGTAGGTTTTTCCCAACAAAAAACCCTAGTAAAGTCACTGATTTCAAGTCATGTGCAGCCCATTAAGCGAATCTGATAGAACAGTAAGTAGGTATGCAGACTAGACAGTCCCTAGAATAACAAATACAGAAATGGAGCAAAGCCTGCTGATCTATACCTCACATGGGTGCAGGCAGGTTGCAACTCACTGCCTGTCATTATGTTGACAGTGCAGCTGATACTTCATTTGTGCTCCTGGGACAGAGCAGAATCAGAGCAGTTGCAGCATCTGATGAATCAGGAGAAATGTTTCATTTTAACTGAATATTAACAAAAAGCCTACTACAGAAGTATGAAAATCAGTATTATTATTATGACCAAATACTTTCCGATGGCAGCATAGGCGCAGTAATTTTGTATTAAGAGGTTAAAAAAAAAAATTCTGTTTGAGAAGTACCTAAGTTATCCTTTGCATATCAAAAGTGTGTGCCAAACAAAAAAGGCTGAGATCTTAGATATACATTTAGCCAGGACAGATGTTAAGTATAGTCCCACTGGACCCAGTTCTTATATGTAGAAGGACTCTATCCTGGCTTTCCTTGTGAAGAGACTTTAAAACCAGTGTTTTTTAAAAAAAAGGTAGTTAAAACATTCACAGGAAGGGACTTGAGCACTGCTGTAGAAATAACCAGGCCTCACTGTTAATGAGAACTAGTGCATTATTTTGTCAGTCGCTCCGTTTGATTTCAAAGGGATAAAAGTTACCAGCCAGGGGTTATGAAAATCTAAGTCTCCTTAGTTGCGAGGTCTGCAGGCTCTTTGTCCTCAGTCAAATTTTTGTTTTGATACAGAAAATATCACTGATGTATTTTGCACCGGTATGAGTTTCAGAGAAGGATAACTCATACTGAAACTTTTGCGCAGCACTTCCGTGCTGAGGCAGTAAAGGAGAGTTATTGTGCAGGGAAGCTTCCAATTAAGCAGAAAAAGGAGTTGGTTTGCTTTTTGAAATAACATTTGACGCATACACATTGAAATATGAAAGCTATTAGTAGGAAGTTAATCAGCTCATTCACCTGGTTTCAGGTTGTATCAGCTAGACAGCATTCGTACTTTGTGCTGTAAAGTCTCCAGGCAGCTGCCATATATTAAAGGTACTTATGAAAGGACCATGTCTTGCTAATAACCCTGACTCCGTTGGTCCACTTCACCTTTCATCTCAGTCTTTGTTTACACAACAGCAAGTTAACTTGTGTACTTTAGATACTGGCGTAGCTGAAGAGCAGTAGTATTTCATTATTATTTTTCCTGGAGGAGACATAGCTGTAATGGATGCATGTTAAACAATGAACTGTGAAATTTCAGCAGTATTTTACTGTAATTTAGAGGTAAATATTTGAAATTGTACCTTTTAATGAATACTGTCTTTAACTGTAAAATTAGAAAACCCCATGGATTTATTTATTTATTAATTTAATCATCAGGGCTGTTCCCTGGCACAAGCCCCTTTTACTAAGCCTTTAGGAAAGGTAATACTTTGAAGCTCTGGCTTACCTTGCCTTGTCCATTCCTAAAGTAACATTAGATAATTAAATTGTCTGTGCTGGAGAACAAGGCTTTTTAGGCATTCTTGGTTTTGTCTGGCTTTAGATCTTAAATCTGGAGTTGAAACATCTTTTTTGTTTGGTTAGCTGCTTCTCCCCCTCTCCCCACTCAGAAAGTCTTTGTTTGTTTGGGGTTTTTTAATTGGGTTTTTTTTTTCACTAAGGTTTGAGGTTTTTCTGCCCTGTGCTAGCTCTAAAATAGAGAAAAGGTTTAGTACTTAAAGTAAGCTCAAAATATTTTGCAGTTACATTGCAGTCATACAGTTTTCAGCGCTGAAAAGCAAACCGCTTGCTTAGTCACCTTTCAGTACATGTTCTTATAAGGAGTTATTTTAATAAATGAGTATTAGTGTATAGTGTCAAATGGTAAATACATAGCTATAAATGGTGAAAAACACATGTCGTTACCTTCTTGTAGTCGTGTATGCCACCTGTTTAATAGGTCCATAGTTTCTGGTATGTCTGTGCTGCCATCACCCTCAAAGACAGGAAAACATTTTAAACACAGTCAGGAACTTTCATGTAGAGAAGAAATGTATTTAAAGACTTTGTGAGTGGATGTTTAGTTTGAAGCGTGATTCATTTCAGCCTGTGGATAAAAACTTTTAGTTTTCACAGAAGAGTAAGGGAAGTAAATAAGGACATCAAGGCTCTTATTATTAGGAAATAATAATACTGGAGAACAGCCTGCAAACCTACTAGAAAAGGCAGTAGGAGAAATAATTGGAAAACAGTCTTCTCAAGTCACTGAAGTGATAAAGAAGGCTGGTTTGGTGGTATCTGGAGTGGGCATCAGACAGCCGAGTTCTTGGAAAACCAGCAAAATCTTCTTATTACTCAGTCTTTACTTTTTCTGTGCACCCTTCTATTGGATAATGGTCTCACAGATTAGCTGTGCTAAATATAAAAGCTGCTAATCAATAACGCGAAGGTGTGACTAAAATTAAGTCATCCCACAAGGCTGCAGCTTAAACAAGGAGCAGGAATCAAATGATTGAACAAAAGTATAACAAACATATCAAAGCAGCTATTTACCTGAAATTAAAGCCAGTAGGAAAAAATAATTAATGCTGACATAAATAGATACAAAAGTTATTTGAGGTAAAAGGTGCTATTGTAGCAGCTTCTGTCTGTTGCAAGAGAGGAGCAGACTATCGATGACTGTGGTGAGCATTTTCATGTCATCTTTGCCACCGAACCGTGATGCAGCAACTACTTGAATTCCTGACTGAAGGGTTTCGGCATCTCTTTAGCTACCAGTTTATCGAGGAATAATACCTGCTCATTTGTGGCCTCCAAAATATTGAAGATAAGTGGGTGATGTAGCAGGTAAAACATATTAACTCCATAGCTTTAAATACAGCAGGAGTAAAAGGAAAGACTTTAGACTTGATAAGAAACTCACTACCTTCTTTAATGTTGTCATCCTGAAACTGAAGCTGTCATTCCTGAATACTGAGAAACATGTCAAAGGAAGGGGTTTTGCCTGTTTTCTCAGACAGCGAAAGCAAAACAGAGAAGAAAAAAACCCATATGTCTTTCTACTGCAGTCTCTTTACATATCTCTGTTATGGACCTTTTGAAATGATATAAAAGAAGATAATGGCTAATCAGATCCTTTAAGTATAATGTGGGAGTTTGAAAGGGAAACCACAAACTCTTTATCAATTCCAATGAGCTCGTGTTCACTGTATTGGAAGAAGAGCTTTATGCCCTGATTTTTTTTATCATTACTCCATAATGTTCTTGGCAAGATTGTAGGAACCTTAGTATCTTCTTCAGTGCATCTGCAGTGGTTTCAGATGTAATTTCCAGCTCACGCATGTGAAATGAATTTGCAGAGGTATGGCATATATGGTACACCTGCCTTCTGCTGCCCTCCTGGCAGGACTGTAATGCTGGCAGTGATTTAAACCACTGCGGTAAGAATTGCTTGTGGACATCTGTAAGAGCTCTTTTCCTCCCTCTCTTTCCATTTGAATCTACAGGCACATTTTGGACTTTACACTAGATGCATGAACCACTTTCATAAAAACATAGCATTAATTTTGTCGAGCAAGGGAGTAATCATTTTAAAGTAATTGAAAAAGGCTTTGGAGAGACATGACAGATCACAGAACGTGTTTGTTTTTCACGAGATCTGTTCTTCAGGCCAGTGAATTCAACCTCAGAAAGTCCCACCAGGATTTGACCAAGGCCCCATAATAGGTGATGCACTGAAAAAATGAATGAGGCTGCTTACATCTGAAACTTGATGTTCAAGACCTTGTTGAACTGGGGCCCTACTTGGTGAAAACATTTCAGCATCTAAAGCCCAGCTGCAGTAAAGCACTTAGGCAAGTGGCCAGCACAAGTATATGCTTGTGCCCTATTGATTTGCACAGTGGGACATAAGCAGATGATTGGAGCCGACTGCCTGCCCAAGAACACTGGAGCAGACTGAGTGTCCTCAACAAATGTTGACATAAAGTATGGTTTTGACAATTTTTCACAAAACCTGTGTGAGTTTGTCAGGGGTTTTCCTCTAAAAAAAAAACCAAAAACAAAAACAAACAAAAAAGGGTGTTTGGTTTTATGGACCAAATCCCTACTGTATAGGGCAAATATGAAGGATTAACATCAAAATCGGGTTTGGGTGTGGGTGTGTGAATGCATGGGGTGAAGGGAGAGAGTAACATGTAGAGTTTCTGTTCATTATTTTTTTTTCATCAAACAAGTCTTTTCAATTAGTCTTACTTAGAGCACAAATTTGCTTATTTCACAGTTTAATGGTATAAGATTTTTCTCAGTGTTTGCTACTGCCCAAAGCTTGTGGGCCCAACCCTCACTCACATTGATTCTCTTCATACCACTCTACCAATGCAAAGCAGCCTTTAAAAAGGGATTTCAAATAAATTATAATGTAAGCAAACGATTTGGTCTGAAGCAAAGACCTTAACATCTGTCCAAGTCCAATTGTTATGATCAGGTCTAAATACTCATAAGGATTGGACCTATACTAAAAATAAGTGCAAAACCATAGAGATAAATACTACAAAACCACAGTTATGGATCTAAATTTTGAGCAGAGCTCATGTTTTATGAAAGATAAAACCTCTGAGGTGGAGAACTTTAAGAAAATCAGGCTGCATTAATCACCTTAAGGAAAGAGTCTCGAATCACTACTGGAGGCTCTGCCCATTGTGCAAAAGAAACAGCCTCTGACTTTAGCAAGTGCCGTGTGGTTGTGAGGGCTGTACCTATGTAAGATGGCACTGTTAGAAAGAGCAGGATAATGGGCTCCATGCCTCTTCTGAAGTTTCTTGACAGTTCTCTCCCTTCCGTTTTCCTTCCAGGTGAACGCCCCTTCCACTGTAACCAATGTGGAGCTTCTTTTACCCAGAAGGGGAACCTGCTGAGGCACATCAAGTTGCACTCTGGGGAGAAACCGTTCAAATGTCCCTTCTGCAGCTATGCCTGCCGACGGAGGGACGCCCTCACAGGACACCTCAGGACGCACTCTGGTGAGCCCGCCTTGTCTTCTCTTCCTTCTCATTTCTTCCTTCGTCATTACAGTTCAAGTGAAGCAGATTGTGAAAATAACTGTGTGTTCCTGGTGGTTCTGGGTCTGTACCATCCTCTTCAGATAACACAGCTCGGAACTTTGGGAAAGCCTTGATGTGAATCAGAAAAGTTGTGGTTCAGCCACACCTCTCTTTTTGTGTAACTGAGCTCCTCTGCTGATGCTATCGCATTTCCCTTTGAATGTCTCCTTGGGTGTATCCAGGCTTGCTGGCAGATTGTTTTGACACTCTCAGCCCCAAAGTGGCTGTGAAATTCCAAAGATCACAATGAATAACTGTGTGCTCTTGGAAGCCTGCTTTGCAATTCATACCCATTTCTCCATCTAATAAATGCCATATGCTGGTCATCTTTCAAAACCCTCCTAGTTGCATTTTTGATTCAATTACATCTTGCTGTAAAGTCCTAATTCATGGCAGCCACAGCACTCACCCTAGAGCAGAAGGTGACGGAGAGAGATTGGGTTTGGTTTGTCTTGCTACTTGATAGAATTATGTCTTTATCAAGTCTACTTGATAGAGTTTCTCGATATCTTCTAAAAAAATACCTGTCGCATAACTCAATGTTAGTAGTCATGTTGGTAGCTCTGATGATCAGGATCAGATGTTTTTCTAGTCCCCATATGCTACACCAAGGGGCCACATTCTGCCCACTTACTCATTTGTGTAGGACTCTTGAGTAAGATCTTAACTTGCTGTGGTTTTTATCTCCTAGGATGTTCAACTTTTGTGTCCGGGCCATTTATAAGAGACTGTATTTTTCATTGTTGAATGAGCAGAGATAATTGGGCTGGTTACAAGTGACAGCATTACAGATGAACTTTTTTGAGGTGTTAGCAAATGTGTGACTACTGAAACACAGTGGTTGAAGTGCAGCTGCAGACAGAAACTCTGCATGTCAAAATGTAGTCATGGAGCTTCCTGACTCTTTATACACATTTCTTCTACAGGGTCAGGCTCACTTTAGTAGAGGTGTCTGTTTTATGAGCCTTAGGTTGGTCTTAGGATACAGAGTTGCCTTGACATTTCCAAGCATCAGAAAGGATAAGCTAGTAAGCTTCTCTAGGTAGACTGGAGTACACAGGAGGCTGTATTGATGCAAATGTGCTGCTGACAGAAAGCATGAGCTTCCAGGGAAGTGCAAGTGTGGTACTAGGCTGAGAGAGAATTGCTTGAGAGTTGTCAGCTGAGAGGACTTCATCTGAAAGTCAGAAGGGAAAATGTCTGTGGAACTGTGAGGTGCAATTTTCACACATCTGACCATAATGGTAGTTTCAACTTGAAATTTAGTAAAAAAGAAAACACGATAAAAATATTCACAATTAAAATAAAAAAGGGAGCTGTGACATAAAATAGCCCACATTACAAAACATGAGCATTGCGGTTGAAGATTGTTTTCATAATATGAATATAGATTTTGTTACCTAGATACAGCCATTGATAGAGGTTGTTCGTTCTTCCTGTTGAAAAGTACATGGCTGATGTTTCTGCTTTTTGCGTGAGGATGAAATGTAAAGGTGTGGGATTTTCAGAAGGCACCTAAGCTGCTTAGGCACAGGAGTTCCCCTGGAACTCCTTCCCTAACTGACTTAGCTGTGTTCAGCTGTGCTCAATTAGTAATTTTGTGTTTTGTTTTCAGTGGAGAAATAGTCACCCCTCTAAGCAGTCAGCTACAACAGTTTTCAGCAGAGGGCCAGCGGGAACAGACAGGTGCTCCCACAACACTCTCCAAGACAATTCTTAGAGTAGCACTCGCATATGAAGAGTTAAAAACCTGGGATATTGCCTTAAAACCCAGCATCTACCTACACGAAGGTGAAAGGCCAATCTGAATGAGTGTGGAAGTTAAGGTGTCTTTCTGTCCCTGTCATGTAGGCAAGCTTGGTTGGTTTATGCATACATGTGTGAACCTGGTTCATGAAGGAGATGAGTAGATGTTCCCTAGAGATGTTAAACAGTTTTGTATCAGCATACTATACAAGCACTTTCTGCTTTAATAAAGCACACATCAAAGTCTGTAAGTAGACATTGAAAGTATAGCAAGTCTAGTAAACTTCATCAAAGGTCTTTTCCAACCTAAATGATTCTATGATTCTGTGAATGTTTACATCTTCTGCTATTTCTGACCAGAAAAGAGGATATCAGATAAAATATAGAAAGAAGAGGTTGAAAACTACTTTGAAATATGAGACTTCAATCCAGTTTCAATCTGGTACACTTAAAGTCTAAATTGAGGCAAGTCTGAATATGTTTTTATATTTGTAAGAGGAAAGCTCTTTAGATCAGATCCTCAGCTGATATAGTTTGGAATTACATCCCCTAAGCAAGGAAAGTACTGCTATTTTGCACCAGCTAAGAACCTGGCACATGATTTCATGAATGCAAGACCAATTTCCTTTTTTTTATGTTGTATGTCCTTTTCCTCCTTAAATAAAAGAGTGCTATTAATCAAAAAAACCCCACTCTCTTTTCCTTCCCAAGAAGGTTTTAAACTACTCATTTTTTATGGAAGACAGAGTATGCAAGAGAGGAATTGAAAAAAGTTTTTGTATCTTTTTTTTTTTTTTTCCTCCCAGCTAGTTTGATCTGTGCATTTGAAAGCACTTTGTGTCACCACTTAGTTACACCCTCTCACTACTGCCAGTCAGTCAATTTTTTCTGTGCTTACTGCAGGGTTTTCATACAGTAAGACAGGAAAGGTGAAAAAATAAGGAAATGTACTTGCAAACAGAAATTAGTAGAAGCATCTCAGAGATATTTGAAATAGCTGAAACTACTATTAACTTTAAAAAAATGAATTTATGACAACTTTTTTTTTTCCTTTGGATGGATTTTTTTGTTTGTGCTTTCTAATGTTATTTCCTATTTACTTGAAAATGTTTCAAGCATCACAATCCACATATTGCTTCCCCTTGTGCAGAATAATATCTTACTATGTAAGTGTTCCCAGAATGAGTGGACAACAAAATATTACTTCACATCTGTAACGCTGCTGCTGTTTAACCCTAAATAATTAAGGACTTATCTTGCAGTGATTTACTCCTGCGATTATTTACCTTTTACTGACATACAGAGTTCTGGTGAACTTTGTGTCTATATTTTCCTCCCACATGCAGCTTCTTTGATTTCAGGAATATAATGATGCCTTCAGGACATCAGTAGGATAATGCCTGGGGAGAGATTCATGCACAGAATTACACTAAGAGTGGGCATAAGCCTCGAGGTACTTACAGGACTTTGAATGTTGTTTTCAGAATTAACTCCGTAGTTCCACAACACAGATAATACAGGAGAGGTGCCTGAGTGGGCTTCCAAGACGTGAGTGTAAGGACAGGCTGTGGAGGGCTGGGGCAAAAGGTCGTAGCCCCCTCCTGCAGCATGCACTTGACAAACCAGCAGGGATTGGCTTCACCTTGCCTAGCTTTTGCTGTTTTGAAATAGGAAAACATCCAGGCAAAGCTAATCTCCTGATGGCAGTCACAGATTACCTGCTATCTCACCTTAAGACATGCCCATCTTCTCCATCATCTCTAGAATTGCACAGAGACAAAGGCAGATACAAACCAGATGAGACAAATTCTACTGTAGGCAATTAATGAACAAAAAATAGACGTTTTAAGGAAGACAGTTGATCTGACAGATCCATCTGATGGTTAAAGCACCTAGATGTTGACCTCCATACTTTGAAAGATATGATGTACAACCTGAAGCAGTTTTACCCTGAAAAGCCAGGCATCCTCAAATAGACACGTAAAATTAGCAGTTATGTTTTGACATGAATTTCTCTTGTGACTAAAATGGAGCCAAGTCAGCCCTCCCCTCGTAATGCTATTGTAATCATAAATGCTTTGATAGTTCTTAAAAAAGTCAAAGCTGCAATGATGAGCAATCTAGAGGAGCCCATAGAAAACATCAGTGCATTAGTTTCCAGAGCAGGGCTTGGGCAGTAAGCCATAAATGCAGAATAGGATCACTTGCTAAGGTGAAAACATAACACGGAATAAGTTTTGATTAAGTGAGAACCATCCATCCATCCTTTGCACTAAGCAAGGATGGTCCTGTGGGAAGATTATTTTGTGATTTTTGTGATTAAAAGACTGTGTCATCATGCATACACACAAACTGGCCACATGAAGCCTTCTCAAGCAACCTTAATTCTGGAATTTCCTGATTTTTCTCTTTATCTTGGCAACTTCAATCACGTTCCTGTACTGTGGGAGTACGTAAGTGTTATTCATATCTAAAAGCAGTTTTACTGTTTATTTCTTCCTAAAAACGGGTAGTCAGATCATTATTTTTTCCTGTCACAGCAGCTTTTCCTCACAATACAATTTAAAATTTGCTTCCAAGCTACTTCTTTCCTGTTTACTAAATGCTTTTTTCCCTTTTCTGCTTTCAACAAATATTTGCTTTTTCCTCCCCCTCTTCTTCCTGCATTGCTGCTGCACATTGTTTGTTACTGCCCAGCTCTTCAATAGCACTGAACTAGTGGTATCATTTTATTTGCAAAAGAAAAGCAGTGAAGCATTTGTTTTGAAAAGAAAGGCTTAGGCAAAAACTCCCAAAAGCACAATCTTAGCAAACTATGTACAGTACATAAAAGGCATGTATAATTAAGAAGGTAAATGCCCTGTTCGTGGAAAGGTAGTTTAGTAACTCTTTCTATGTTTCTTGGTTTGCAAGTCTATCTTTCTCATCTCTTCTCCATAAGGACTTTCTTCTCAGCTCCTCCTGTGTGGTAGTGAGCCATTCAAGATGTCTTACACGCCTGCAATTGCATGGCTGTTGTTGGCAGAACTGACAAGTGATACCTGTGTATGCAACTGTGCTCAGAGGCAGAAGGAACCTGGTTCCTAATTCTGATGATGTGCCTGACTCAATACATGTTTGGGAGAGTCATTTCACCTTTGAGTGTCTTGGTCCAGCTGAAAAATTGGATGAACAAGCACAGTGCGGAAAAGCACAGTGCTGTGCATGAAGTCTTGCCTGTTAAAAGCCAGTGAGAGTTACTGAAACAGTGGCAGGGATGGTTATTTAGAATAATGAAGACTCAATATTTTAAACTGCTTTTTTAATCTTGAAGAGATTTTTACCACTATTACCATTTCCATTCTCAAAAGGCCCAGTATCTACTCTGTGACCATGATTTTGAGGATGGGAACATCATAATTAGAAGAATCTAGGGACCTGAAATTCTCATTATGCTCTGAGCTGGACTGACTCAAACACATTGTGAATGGGGGAAAAAAACCCCTAAATGTGAACAAGTAGGATACTATCTGTGAAAAATGAAGCAAGTACGTGAAAAGGCGAGGGAATATTTTGCATACAAATCCCAGGTTTGCAAATAGGTTAGCAAACAGCATCTTCCCTTAGTTGTGATGAGCCAGTGGGCATTTATTCTGTTGATCTGATACTTAGAGCTCTATTTAATCAGGCAGAGCTGTTCTTCCTCTCAGGTTTCCTTACGCTGTTTCAGTTAAACTCAGTGGAATTAACCTCATCACGAAATCATTTTGTGTTTTTCTTATCGGACTCCAGGTTCCAAACTGTTATTAGCATGTACACAATAGTGCAGCAGCTCTGCTTTCTCATTAATGCTTCCAATACCTAGAGGCCTTCATTCTGTGTTGTAGAGTGTCTAAAATATTTGGTATTCTGCTTTCCATATTGTTTGTATGTGTATTTTTGGAAGGTAAGATCAAAATGTGTTCAAGGGTAGGAGTTTGGTATGCCAGGTTTTCATCCCCTAGGCATCCTTATTTAAAGTGCAATCCTCTGTATAGCCAACTTGTATCCCATGCTTCACTAAAGCCCCATCTGAACCTGGTCCTTGAAGTGGTGGGGTCCTCTTTACCTCCAGAGCACTACTGCAACAAGTATTAGTATCAGCGATATGAAAAGATCATCTTTTATGTGCTCAGAATTATCTCAGTATACAAGCTTGGTCATGCTAAGCCTTTTCTACAGACCGTCATTATCACTGAGAAACCATCTTTGATTTAAAGATGCTGTAGGATCATGATCTTTCCAGGAAAAGTACATTTGGGCTTTGTTTTCAGGGGAACTTGTGAAAAGATATGGTTTCACCCAAAGCAAGAAGTGTTCACTTTTTGCTTGTTGGACTTTTAAAAGTCTAGAAATTCCATAAAGATTCCCTCTTATCTGCAGTAGTTATGGATCAATCTTTGACTGTTCAACCCAGGAGATCTGTTTCTGACAGATAAGACAGAGAGACAGGAGAAGTGGTCCTGGCGAGCAGAGGTAGATGTGCTGTACACCAGCCTCATGAATATCTCTCTCAGATCTGGTATCAGTTGGGTATCAGCTGCTTTTCCCTTTTTTTCCTGGATTTTTTTTTCTTTTTTTTTTTTTTTTCTCTCCCCCCCCCTGCCCCCAGCATGTGTGCTTGAGATGACAGGGGAACAGACACTGTGCAGCTCCTTGCTTCTTGTGGTGCTCCAGTGTAAGCAGGAGGTGGCCTCTTTAGTGCTTGGGGGCTGCGTGTAAATTGGCTGAATAGAGAAAGACTCGCCCAGTCTGCCAGCAATGAGAGACACCAACACCATGGCAGTATCCTTGTTCTAAATATCAGTTCACAGCAAGATTAGGAGGTGCTAAGATTTATCCTGGTATCTGTGAGACATGTCTTGTGCCTCCTGCTATATCTCTGAGTGGAACATGGCCTTGCTATGTCTCTGCCACCTGCAGGTCTGCCAGCAAGTCCTCTGTTCTTCAGCAGGGAGAAGGGGAAGAGCAGGTCTGGAGGGAGGTTGCTCCTCCTTTCCCTGACCATCCAAGTTTCCTCTCCTTAATGAGACAGGATGGCAGAATTGTGTGTTTTGTGTCAGGTTAAGTCTCCGGACCCTTGGCAAGGAAGTTTTGTGTTTAAGGCATGAGTTCCTGCACGCCAAAATGGGAAAGAGTACTAATACCCCAACACTCCAGCTTCACCATGAGGGAAAGTTTCCCCAGGGCAGATTTCAGTTCTGCAATGCAACAAGATGCTCACAAGGAGGGGATGGGGTGTCCTTTGCTCCTTTCTTCAGACCTCCTGAACCTGCTGTCACCTCATGCAGAAAGTCAGATAGCACCACAGTACTTGGGGGTACCAAGGTCCTTGTTTAGACAGCATCATCATGATGTAAGATTCACATGGGATCATCCCTCATTAATTTTGACCAGTTCCTTTCTTCCTGATGGAATGCCTGTGCAAAGATGGAAGTATGTGTTTGGGACAGGACTGCCGACATCCAGTTTTCTGTGTGTGTTCTGTCTCCCCTCCATGTTAGCATCCTGGCATCATCAGCCAGATTCTGTCCCTCTTTGTGTTGCCTCAGGCTATATACAACCAGAACAAAACACCTGGTCCTGCCCTGTTGTTTGGAAAGAAAACTAACGCTTCTCCACTGTTGGGTGATGCCAGTTCTTACGGCAGCTATCCTGTTTTGGAGGAGCAAACAAGATAGTGACTTTTTTTCCTCTGGGCTTTTGTTCTGCCACAGTGCTCTGTGTGGGATTTCACTGGCATCAAAAAAGCAGATGAATGTGATAAGACTTCTGCATATAGAGCAGCAGTCCTTCCAAACAGCATGCCTAACCTGTTTTTTAAACATCCGGAGAGACTGTTTCTATTGCCTCCCTAGGGAGACAATTCCACTTCCCATCTGCTTTTTAAGCTGTGACTCTCATCCTGATATTTAACCTAAACTATCTTTTCTTTTGCTGCATGTTATTGCTCTTCCTAACACTTTCTTCTGTTACCGTGAGTAATTCCTGTGCTCAGTTTACACTGCGATAGGCTGTAGTCATATCTCTGGCACTGATTCTGTTCTAGTCTGTCTTTATCTTCCAGTCCTCTCATCTCTTATTTTTATTACTAATTTTGAATTTTTTGCTACTCTTATTCACTCATTTATGAGGGATCTAAATTGCAAAGTCATTTTATGCTTTGGAAACATGGGCCAGTACAGATGCAGACCCCTTAACCTCATCTCTGCCTCAGTTGTCTGTCAGTGAAATCAAAATAAAGAGTACTCCTTAACCTTGTCGTGATGGTGAGAGGGCTGCATGCACAAATGATTGCAAGGTGCATGCATATCGCTGCAATGAAGATCATGTAAGTACACAGCAGAGTATTCCAGTGCTGCTGGTGCCCCCACTGCATAGCATTGCATATTATCTCCTTAGTTTTACTTAGCCTTTGTGCAATAGTGAAATGAGATAATTATAAAGTGGAAGGAATAATAACTTTGTATTGTTACCATAACCACTGAGGTATTATATCCTGATACTGGCATGATTATCTTAGACACAATAGTAAGGTGATTATTAATAATGCTAAAGGACTTACTACTTAGCCTGCAATTTTTGCGTCTTGTTTCTTTTATGAACCCTATCTGTTTCATCAGCACAAAGCCTGTGTGAAGTGCGTATGTGTTGTTCCCTTGTTGTTATCCGTTTCTCAGTGGTGGGAAAATGAAATAGGAAAAACCCCTGAGAGACCCAATTTGCAAATTCAGGTACTAAGCACCAAGGTAGCTTCATGTGAATCGCTTGTCTGCACTATGGACAGGCTGGCTGGTGAGAGTCTGGCAGCTTAGGTATTTAAAGATGTATAGTCCTTTGCTCCTTTAAGTTCAAACTACAGAGGCCTCTTTTGGCCTTGTTTTCCTTGTCATCAGGGATTGTTTCAGAAATCCACTATTTTTATGCTGGAGTTGGCATAGGTACATACAAACCCAGAATTTAAGGTGCAGCTGTAAACACAGGCATCAGACTGTCTTTGGGAGCTGGGTGTTTCATTGCATTAGAATAAGCTTGAGGGATGTGATGCAGTGCATCAGGAGTCCTCCTGCTCCAGAGGCAGCCTTCTGAGGTAGGTGCAGTGGTTTTTGCAGAACAGAGATCCAAGAGGTGACTGAGAGCTTTCTCATGCACTTGAGACAAGAACATGGTTTTGACTTGACAAAGCCATATCTCAGCAAAACCAAGGCCACTTCTTCACATACTCTGTTTGAGCAGCAAAATACCACAGTTGCTCTAAGGAGGAAAACAGTACTTTTTTTTTTTTACTTTTTTTTTCTCCTCTGAGAAAATTATTTTCAAGGGCAAAAAGCTTTTGCATATTGTCTCTGAGGAAAGGAGATCCAGCATTTGGAGCTGGCCTTCGTCATTTCTTGAAGGAGTTTGTGAAACCTTTCAGCTTGAGAAAGTTTGAGCTTGGAATCAAAAGATGGTTTGAGGCCATCTTTCACTGCTATCTCAGCTGTTTTATGGGGCAGTGCAAAATGGAGAACCACCACTGACATTTTTGAGATAGATAGATATATAGAGAGATATATATATATATATATATGAGTGCTTTAAGGTGTAAGAGAGGTATTTTTGCCATCTGGTAAGGAAGCCAAGAGAAACTAAAGGGGGAAAAAATAACGCAGTTAACACCATACCATAGCAGAGCTGCAGAAAGCTGCTACTGATATATTCTCCTGAGTTCTCAGCAACCTGTAATTATGAATTGGCTTACAGCTAAGATATTGATGGATATCAGTCAAGAAGGAAAATGAGAGTGTCTAGATTTTTTTACAGTGAACCTGTACTGAACTCTGTGTGACTTTCCTCCTATTTATAACCCTGTGTGAAGTTCAAGGAAACTTGTCCTGGAGGTTTCCCATGAGAGTGAACTGTGTTTTTACCTGACTAAAGCTCTCTGGATATTTTCCCATTTTTTATTTGATCTAAGTGTGAACTTTCTCCACCCTCTGCCCCTCCTTCCTTTCTGGAGTGGTTAGAGAGGTTCATTGCAGCCAGGATTACACAAGAGATGCCAGTTGCACACATGTTTTGCATAACTGTGCTGTGTTGATTTCAGACAGGGTGCCCCAAGTTCCCTCCCTGCCTTGCAACAGAGAGTCAAGATCTCTATCTTCATTCCTGAAGCTGGAGAAATGGTGTTGAGGCCCTGCCTATTGAAACTTTGACAAAGAGCACCTCGCTGGGACGCTCCCCAACCACACAGTTATCTGTACGCTGCAAAGCACTTGCGTTCAGAAAAGCCTCTACTTAAAGGTTGTTCGTTCTTTTTGTATTAAATATGCAAGAGTCACTGTACCTCTGTGGGAAGCACTGTGAGGGATCAGTTGGGCAGTGTAATTCAGTAGGATTTTCAATGTAAGGCAACAGAGTTCCCAGGGATGCTGCTGCTGCCCTGAGACTACCTGCCCAGAGAGCCAGCTACTCTGTATTAAGGATGGGGGAATGTGCTCCCCAAGCACATGTCCTTTCCCTCCCTTCCAGTGAGACAGGTATGAATGTTGTCATGTGCTCTGAGATGGTTGAGGGCCTGTAGCAGGGATCCTGACTGGAAAATTAAGACAAACTCATCCTAGTGCTGATTTTGGGGCCAGTTCACTATGGCTCTTATCTTCAAGAGCACTGAGGTTTGCTTGATTTCGGTGGGAATTAGGGGCTTTGACAGTCTGGGCGTTAGCCTGTGTTTTTGTTCCTTTTGCTGGGAAATAGGTATCTTTTTTTTCCTCCTGCCTCTTCAGTTTGGGAGTGGAAGTCTAGGACAGCACAGAGTCTCCCACCAGCTGAACAGGACCAGGGCTGTTATGAGCTGCCTACAGCATGGTACTGTATCGTGGGATAGAGCTGGTCTCACATGTAGGCAGAGCCTAGACTATTTAAGGGCTTCAAGCTCTTCCTAGAAAATAAATCACATGCAAAGGATACACTGCTGAGAATCTGATGATGAAATTTTTATATAGAAAAGCGACATGGTCCATAGACTCTCTCACTTGGATACCCTTCATGTGCATGCATTTTGTTCGTCTCCTTGGAGACAGTGGCTTGTCTGAGAGCAGCTAGCCTTGGCCAGGAAAGGCCTGACATTTCTGGTTTGTGGGATGAAGCTGTGCTGCTGAATTTTCCAACAACCACAGAGGCATGATTTGATACTGCATAAGCAGTTCTGTACAAGGTTATCCTGTGAGCATCTTTCTCTAATACCTCTCTGAGGACACCACTCAAGTCCCTGGTGTGAAAGACAGGTTCGAAGATCCTCGAGGAGAGCCTAGTGATCCCTGTATCTTGGATATCAGTAACGTTTGTGAAATTTCTCCCTTCTCTTTCCTTCTTCCGAATAGCTGAGTCAGCTGGACTGGCATGTCTGGAACTCTGTGGCACTGTGAGCAGGCAGTCTGCCAGCTGCATTACACACCGCATCCAAAGGAACACGTCACTCCTCTCTCTTGTTTTTGGTGGGGGTTTTTCAGCCTTTTTTTTTTTTTTTCCCCCTTTGCAATCTCCACCCTCTCCCTTTTATTTTTCCTTGTTGATCCGTGTAGGTGAGTCAGAGAAACCTGCTCATCCACAACCTGTTCCTTCTTGCCAAATCCTGGAGCAGCACTCCCAGTTCTTGTTAAGTGTCAGGAATAGGTTATGAAAACAAAAACTGATACAGGCAGCATACTGGGTATAGAGCACATACTGTAGATGGAAATTAAATGCACAGTGAATGTGCTACTTAGAATGTGCACCTAATATGAGTGATGTCTTTTGTAGGAGGCACTTTATTCTGTGATTCATATACAATATTAGTTTTCTTCCTATAAACCACCAGGATGGAACAGCAAAATTATTTAAGGCATAAGTAAGAGCACACTTAGGGAGGAAAGCCATCTTAACTCCATTGGATTTTAAAACAACAGGAGAGTGGAAAATTTCCAGTAGGAAAACAGGTGGTTCATGAAAGTGTTTCTGAACAAAATGATTGAGCTTTTGACATCAGTTGTAGTTGTACTAATCTGAAAAAACTCCAGTGATATTGGCATGATTCCTCAGAGTTTATGCTATTGATGTGTTTCTAACCCCAGGAATTAAAAAATCATGAATCTGGATCCCTGAGATCATAGACACTTACAAATGAGGAGAGTAAAAGGTAATAAATTGGCCTTTTAATTTGCCTTATAATATTTATTTCATGAGTGGGGAGGAAGTGATAAAACATGCAAGCTAACTTTTCTCCTTGGTCAATTGACTCTGGGAGCTGGAGATGAAGGAAAGCATAGTATTGTATCTGACTTCAGGTGAAAGTGCAGGTGTTGGTAATGCTGTACGATCAGGTCTGTCTCGATATCCATAGCTATGTTTCCATTGAGCAGCATGAAAGGATGGATTTTTGGCATGTTTTGTTGGAATGAAGCTGCTCAGCTTCAAATAATAGATCATCCACCAGGAAAAGTGCTTTGTTTGACTTTTACATGCCACATTAAAATGTCCACGTTAGCTATATTGTGAAAAATGTATCCATTAAGTTCATATCATTAGTCTTCTACAAGCAATGAGTTTGTCCCAAGGGCTAATGATGAGCCAACTTCAGGAGACTGCAAGTAAAGTTTTGGTTAAGATGCATGAGATTTCTGCTTTGATCAGCATAAAGTCCAGGACAAGTTTGACCTGGCTGGTATACAGTCCCTTGCTGTCCTGGTTTCAGCTGGCATAGGGTTAATTGTCTTCTAGTAGCTGGTACAGTGCTATGTTTTGAGTTCAGTATTAGAAGAATGTTGATAACACACTGATGTTTTCAGTTGTTGCTAAGTAGTGTTTAGACTAAAGTCAAGGATTTTTTAGCTTCTCAAGCCCAGGCAGCGAGAAAGCTGGAGGGGCACAAGAAGTTGGCACAGGACACAGCCAGGGCACCTGACCCAAACTGGCCAACAGGGTATTCCACACCATGGGATGCCACATCTAGTTTAGGAACTGGGGAGTGGGGGCAAGGAATCACCACTCCGGGACTAGCTGGGTGTCGGTTGGTGCATGGTGAGCAATTGCACTGGGCATCATTTGTACATTCCAATCCTTTTATTATTACTGTTGTCATTTTATTAGTGTTATCATTATTAGTTTCTTCTTTTCTGTTCTATTAAACCATTCTTATCTCAACCCACGAGTTTTATTTCTTTTCCCAATTTTTTCCCCCATTCCAATGGGTGGGGAAGAGGGAGTGAGCGGTTGCGTGGTGCTTAGTTGCTGGTTGGGGTTAAACCACGGCACTTGCATAGGATCACACCATTGGTGAAGAAAAGGGAAAGGACCATTTTGTGTCGGGTAATATAACTCATAGCAAGAGACAGTAATTTCTCAGATTGTTCAAGCCCAAGACAAGAAGACAGCAAGGTTTACTGCCCAACCACCTTCTGCAGAGGATGAACCTACGGTACAGACAAAAAGGGACTTGTCAAAGGCATTGAAGACATCAGTGTCACAGGAATGAGCCCAGATGTCCTAAATCCCTGCCTGCTGACTCAGTTACAAGACTCTCTACACACACACACACACACACACACACAGAAATAGATGTAAGAAAATGGGAAAAATAGATTTTTTTTTTTTGCCTTCTCCCAGGTATCAAGAAGTGAGAAGTTTTACACTCTTTCACTCTTGATTCAGACCTGTCAGAGAAATCACCTCTTTTTAATAGCCTAGTGGAACCTTCAATATGAATTTTTGTTAGGGTGTTTTTCTGTCAAAGAATGCAGTTAAGTACGTTCAGAGTTTCCTAAATTCCCTGGTTTTACAGGAAACCTTTTTAAAGTACTTCTGGATGTTTAGAGCACTCTGTTTTGTATTCTCTAGCTTTTCTGTCTTTACTTACAGCCCAAGCAGTTGCTTTTTCTTCCCTTCTTTTCTTTTTCTTCCTTTTGGTTTAATTTCACACTCATATTTAATTTCCTTTCATTTTGTCTGCCTCCCTTTCAGCCATGATAACGGTTTCAGAGTCTATCCAGGGCTTGTAGTGCAAAACTAATCGCACCAAAAAAGAAACATCCTAAACCCCCAAATCTTTCCTCTCTCCCTCCCTTCTCATTCTCTTCACTGAGCAAACCTAAAAAATCCTGGGGTTTAGGAAGTGCTCTGGAACTGTCGTTATTTATTTTTTGTGTTACAAAAAAAATACAGCAAGGAAAGATATTGAGGCTAACAGGAATTGCTGAATTGTATTACTCAGAAAAGATTAATGTAGCTTCAATGTTAGACATAGACACTTGATGTAGAAGAGCAGAAACTGTCCAGTATTCCAGATTAATACCTCTGAGAGTTAAAGGATCCTATCATCCTTTAAAAGATATCTTTACTGTTAATTTTTGCAGTGCTAAGAATTTTCATACAAAATGGTCCTGACTTCCCTTGCCAAGTACTGTGGCTAACTTTGAATGTGGAGCCATGAAGACCACAAGTGTTGGTGGCGAGTGTGGTGGGAAAAGGAAGTGTTTGTCCAGCCCTGGTGGCAGCAGATTCATTTGCCTTGACGAAGCTGGAGTAAATGCTTTGGGTGTTGGGAAGAGCATTTGGGAGCAGTGAGCTGGCCCAAAAAGCCTTACCCCGGAGGAGCCTTTAGCATGTGAGGTTTTCTAAAGTATGCAGCACAGCTTGGCTCAGCACTGTCTGCTTGGGAAAAGTCCCACCCTTATTTCCAGTTCCTCTGTAACGCTAGTGGTAAATATATAGGTTGTCAGGCAGAGAGCAACAGGAGGAGATAGGAAAACTGCCTAGGTAAAAGGAGTTAGTCAGCTCTTTTTCTGTTTGACCTCATTTGACATCTGTGCAAGACAGGACAAAACCACATGCTTGAACAGCATATCTTTACGAGGGTAACACAAAGGCATGGGCCACACTGGTTCTTGGGCAGTAAGGGAAGTATGAATAAAAATTTTCATGTCCCAAAGGAGCCCATTAGCTTCACAGCCTGACCTGTTTTTAGAAGCAAGGTTTCCTTCACTGCTGCCTTGATCAAAATAAATGAAAACTCCCAACTTCAGTGGTTGGGAAAAGAAGAGGAGCTGTCAATATTATTCTTTCTGTGTCGCTATTATCTTCATGACAGCTTGCTGTTAATAGTCTGTTTCCAAAACTTTGTTTCTGACAGCGACAAGAAAAGGGAAAACTTACGTGAAGGGAAACTGGAGCTCATTCTTCCTATCTCCTAATATGAGACATTAAATTGAAAGGTGCCAGGTGCTAAAAGAAGTGCTTTTTCTTGTGCAGGAGCATGTAGGTGGAACGGTGGAACTCATTGCCACGGGCTGGGAAGAAAAGAGCTAGAGTTAAGGGCTTGTTCAGTGATTTTATGCAGAAGAAAACTATCTGATGCTACAGTGCAAGTTAGATGTCATGTATTCTGTCTCTCCTTTTGTTTATATAGTATAAAATACAGTATTTGTTTATATATTATAAAATACCACTATGTTTGCCACTGCTTGCTTCAAATAACTCAGATTCTGTTGGCTTTGTAATGCTAAAGGGCTTCTGCAAGATGTGCAGAGGGGCAGCACATATAAACTGTAAGCAGCTGCTGTAAATTGACTTCAGGGTATTACTTCAATTGATGCTGTCTATGAATCTGGCCCAACACCTACACTTGTTTTACCCAAAGGGGGGAAAAAAACCCCAAAACAACAAAAGCACTTCTCAAGGGAGTGTTTGTCCAGCAGCATTCCTGATCTCCACTGAGGTACCCACACCCTGCGCTGCATGAGTGAGCTGTTCCTCTCTGCCTGCAGTCAGAGCTTGGCTTGCAATGACATGTGCATCTCCAGTCACCTCCTTAAATTCCTGCTGAGCTGTGGCACTGATGGGGAGCGGGCAGGGCAGAGAACAACAGACTGACCTAAACTTGTTTTTGGTTTTCCTACTCACTGTGTCCCAGGAGCAGGGTTAAAATGAAGAGAAGCCGATGAGCATATTTTGGAAGGTTTGTCATAGTCAACCAATTAACGCTCCACTTATCAAGTAGACTTTAATATAAAGTTAAAGGTCTGAAGTGGAGTGAAAAGTACAAAGCCAGTACATACAGTTAAGGTTTAACCTCTGTTTTAAGCTGGCTCCCACCCACATCCAGGTAGTGCAGAGGCATTGCAGGGAGGAGGCTCCTTTCCAAAGTCACCTCTCTCATATTCCTTGCAGGGCCTCTCTCTGTTTAAAAGTAAGTTGCTGTAAACGTGGCTGCCTTTAAGCAATTTTGAAACTGGCCAGGTGATAAAAACCTGGTTATTTTGTGGACATCCTGGGTTTTGTTAGTTTATCTCACCACCAGAGTGCTATTTAAACAGTCCTTTTTCAATAGTATTTAACCATTTCAGAGTCAGTGTAAAATCCCAGGAACCCCACCAGTGCCAGGGGTGCCTGAAGGACTGGGACGTGTTGGTATGGGACATGCACAGTGCACCCAGCTCAGTGGCCTCACAGTGCAAGCGCAGAACATTTGCACTTGAGATTTTCAGATATATACGGGGGGATCTGAGAGCTCCATTGCCATTAATATAAACTAAAAATGAGTGTTGAGTGCCATTTCCCAGCTTTGAAGCTCTTATGTTGAAGGAAATAAATGTAAGCCAATAGAAATATATGAGGAGATCTTCTATCTGTTGCAATATGTTTCTTGGGACACGGAATTGGAGCAAATATCTGTGGATTTCATCTTTTTCAGAACTAAATACAATGTTAATGTCCTTATCTGTGTTTTCCTTGATTTACTACGTAATTTATTTGCATGGTTTCACGTAGACATGTGTGTTTTTCTTTGTTTTTCACACATACATAGATAAAAAATACAAACCTACAAAGTGAACTGTTTGTCTTCTGTGCTGCTAAGGAAGAAAATGGGGTGTAATAGTCTTGCTTTTCTGGTTTTAATTATCTAATGGGTGCTGAGAGACTGTGGCAGGAGTCTTGGACGGTTAGGGAGATTTCAGTAATTTTGTGACTGTGCCAATGAAACAGGAGTTTGTTTGTTTGTTTCTTAAACTTCTGGCACAAAAATGCCACCTACTTATTTATAACCCTTGTGGCAGATTGGAACATTGTTTTATCTGTAAAATCCTGCAGATCAGTTAATAAATAAACACAATCTGATGAATCAGCTTAAATAATAGAGCCACCAGTAGCTGCAAGAGAAATAGTAATAAACTACTAAAGTAATAAAAGGCTGCAGACAGAACCACCTTGAAGGTACAAATAAGGAGCCCAACCCCTTAACTCTTGTACCTGAGCACTAATGTATACTGATTTACACTAGTCTGATCTGTGTTTTTATATGTAGAGAAGGTATAGATGCTTGAAAGTTTGTCCTGACTAGAGTATTTACTTGTTTTCCACATGTGCATGCGTGTGTTTTTCTGGTCCGTTCTAGCCAAAATGTAGCATGGATGAAGTCTTCGGAGTTTGTGTATAATCTGATGTTTTAGTGCTTGCCACAGAAGATCAAGGGAGGACTGAACACTAGTACAGTATTTCACCGCTAGCTGCTTATTTTACGATACCGTAAACAACTGGTAGGTAGATGCAGGTGTCAAGCTGCTGGTTTGTGCCCTGGAGATATTTATAGGAAAGGCAGGTGTGTCTAGAAAACAAAGGGTGTGTAGGTGCAATGTTTTGCCATTGTTTTACTGCATGCTGATGTACCATGAGTATCTAGTGGTGTTTCACTGCTAGCTCTATAGGGCTACTGTAATAGTACATGGTAGTTGTCGACAGAAATAACATATCATTGACTGCTGCTGTGCAAAAAAGGCAGGATGAGTCATTTCTCATTTGCTGGGAGGCTCACAAAATGTTGGAACATCCACACATGTATCAATAAAATGTTGAACAGCCACACAGTATCAATAGGCAATTGATAATAACCTTTACTAAGAGGCATTGGGCCACGAGGTCATGAAGTGAGCCAAGAGCTCTATATCAAGCTCCAAGTCAAGAAAGTACTAGTTGCTTAGTGGCATGTATGTAGACTTCTCCTATTGTAATGCTACGTTTTGGGTTTTGAACCTTTTGAGGTGTCCAGTGTCCAGAAACCTTTTTAAGCACAGATCTAGCTGTATGGTCTCTTCTTCCACATGATCTAGCAAACCTGTTCTTTACCACATTACATCATGAACCCTAATACTTGGCCCAAAATACCATAATCTAAAAAGTGCTAGCAGAATGGACACATCAGAAATCCATGAGGTCCAGAAATGTATCGGCATCCCATGAAATGTACTCCAGGTATTGCTATCTCTCCTTGGACTGGCAAGCATTAAAAGATTAAGGGCAAAGTTTTCATAATGTGATTAGAGATTTGGTTCTTTCTGAAAATCAGACTGCTTTAAGATGTCACAGGTTGGGTGCTCAGAAGTGGAGGTACTTGACACTGTGTGTCACAAGCCTGTGTGTTTGTGTGCTCTAGCAGAATTTATTTTAGATATTTACACGTCATGACTTTTGCATGCAGGTTGTCTTGGACAATCTCAGGTTAGCTATGGGACTTGCTGTTATTTCTGAACTCCGGTATATACCGATTTGTTTGTATGTGTGCGTGTAATCTCCCAGGCAAAAAAAAAAAAGGCAACAAATCAAAGAGCTCCCATGAATTTCAATGAACACATTTACAGTCATTAAGCACAGCAGCGAGATACAGCAGCAGAGTGGGAGGCAGTTTCCTTTGCAAAGCTACGTGCTGCTCAGAGCCAGCATGGGCTTAGGTCTCGCTTTAGGGTTTTCTGTGATTAATTTGTTCAGGGGTCTATTATTCATGTAAATATTTTTGTGTGTGAAGCTTTGAGTTAGGCAGCTCTAGAAAAGCTAAAGTGCACTGTTTAATTACAGTAGCGAACTGGAGAGACTGTGTGTTGCCTCTGTGCAGCCTCAGCCCTCCTGCCGAAACCTCAGCACTGCCTTGGACCTCCCTGGCTCTGACAATTGCTTCCTCAGCTGGGGGAAGCTGGAGGTGGGAAGGACCACAGTAGCTATTATATCTACCTTTTTGTGACTATTGCACACTCTGGGTTTTTTTCCTGTGTGGTGTTAAATATCACTAAGCTCAGGGACATTTGACATTCCCTTGGGCTGACCGTTTCACAGCCTGAAGGGACACCATGCCTGCAAATTGCCTCATATGCCACCTATTTTTTTTCTGGTTTGATTTTCTTATTCCTGCTTGATCCTCTACTCTGTGCCACCCTGAATATCTCCTCCCACTCTTTAATGTTCACTCCCTTATCTAATAAAATCACAGTGTATTATTAAGTCCTTAATTTCTCAGTAGAGATATGGGCCGCATTTTTCTGTGTCTACCTACTTGTGTGAGCTTCACCAAATTAGCCTCTGTGCATCTCACAAAGTGCATGAATTCATTTACATGCTGTGAAGAAGGGAATTATTACCTTAATCATACGTATGAATAATTGAAGCACAGGAAATCAGAATAACTTGCCTGTAGTCACAAAATTTGTAGCATAACTAAGAGTTGAACCCTACACTCCCTAGTCCCAACCCAGCACTTTAATCATATTTCCTATCTCTGCATTAAAACTGATCTTACTGTCGTTAAGTGCTATTCAAGGCAAAGGGCTGCTTTGGGGTAGGTAGGCACTATGTAACTGCAGAACAGCTCCCCTCTCCCAAGCAGCTTCCCGTTTTAGGGAAGAAAGAAGACATAATGAATTAATACTGGTTATCGTTGTGACAGACAATTCTGCAACCTCGCTGACAGGTATAAGTATCAGCCCAAAAGCCAATGCTGCTTCAGAAAAGCTTCAGTTAGAGAGTACTGGGGTTTCCTCCAGCTCTGGGGTGCTAGGGTTCGAGTGGGAGTTCAGATTTTACAGAAATAAGTCATGCTCGGTGTGCTGCTATCAGAGGGACTTCTTCAGACCAAAAGTAGCTACGTCAGGTGGCCACTTAGTTCAGAAATCTTGGCTGGCTTCCCTTCTAAGGGCCTGATGGGGCAATAATGCAAAAATAATAAAAGTCTGATACAAAGCTCAGTGCAAAGTCTCTAGTCCCTGGATTGGGCTGACGTATGTCACACGGCTGTAGTAATGCCCTTTCCTGTATGAGGTGGTTGTGTTAGCAGTTAAGCTGTTGCAGGGACTCAGGACGTGGGCAGGTGGATGGGAAGGAGTTCTGATCTGCACTGCTGCAGAGGAGAATGTGGTACCCGAAACAGGGAAATGTGGGAGTAGTTAATCCTGACTGCTGAAGCTGGTGCATGTTTTGTCATTGGTCTTAATGGAGGAAGGATTTTAGCTCAGCAAAGTGTATTGTTGCTCTTAACCCATTCTATAAGCCTTTCTCATGTTATATGCTTATGGCAAGGTATTACCTGGGATGCCTTGTTATTTCCCTTTGACTTACTTTATATTCTGCTATGCACTCCCATCTCTTTTGAGAACAAAATACTGTACGAATGCCTTACGGGCTCTTTCACTGACCTTTTTTTATGACTTTAAAGAAGTTTCCCTAGGCCCAAGTCTGCTTTCTGTCTTGAATATTGACCTTAGAGTTACACCATCTCATTGTCACTGCACGCAGACTTCTCAGCTATCAAAATTCACCCACAGGACTCAAAAGTATTCCTAACTCAGAAACACCTTGCCTTTTATGTCCTCTTCCTCTTCCCCTCCTCCCTCCACATGAGCATTTTAATTTCACAAGCAAACTCTGTTTCTCTATGAATTTCGACAAGCGGTTTACCTGTTTCATGGTAAAAATTGTACTTCAAATTTAAATGTCTTTTTCACTGTGACTGTCATAATATTTTCCACTTGAGGCTGAGACTCCACTGTGGGTTTTCTGTGCCACATTGTCATCTCTATGAATCTGAGCTTAAATGCGTGGAAATTCTGACATTTCAGTAAGAAATATAAAGTGTTTTTTTTATGTTCTCTAAGTTAGCTGTTTCATAGGTATGGCTGCTGGGGTTTGCCCAGTGCCTTGGTCTTTCCCAGTTCAACAACAGATAGAAGATTTCTCAAGATTTTGGGCTTGTTTGCATTCACTGTATTGTGTCACTTCTATGAGAATGAGTGATGGTAATTTTTTATCTGATTGCTTACCCTGAAAACGTGATAAAGGAATAATTACCACAAACCAGGGATTTCCAAACTGACTTTGCTTGGGTGCTGCTACCATTGGTAGCTGTGGTTACATACAATATCAAATGTGGTGTCCGTGTACCATGGTCTTCAGTGGGGATCTCGGAGAAGGCAGCTTCATACCAAGCAAGCTGAGCCAAACTTGAGTGGCTTTACGGTGGAAATGGCTCTGTGGTGGAAAGAGCTGCATTTAGTAGGGGCTTGGAGAGGGTTTTGGTAGGCTATAGTACTGTTGAACTCCTTGCCTTCAAGTCAATGGCCTATAGACCAAGACTGCTTGTGCCCAGTAGTGCAAGCCACGTATTTTGGGGGTACATTTTGACTATTAATGTTTACCTACTATACAGTATTTGACAAAGGCTGAAATCTCTCTTGGCAGTCATGTGTTTTCATATGGTGGTTTGTTATGTGGAACAAAGTGTGCTGTTGAGGAGATCACCAGAATTTAGTTCTCTAATAGACTTTTACAGCTTTCTGTTGGGTAATATGAAATATGTAAAAATGTGCACCTGCTCGCAACATTCATGTCCACAAATATACATATTTTTTGTCATTAGTTACTTTGAGAATATGAGGGGAAATTTGCAGCTATTTTAATGACTAGACGTTTGTCACAACGACAAGGTTTCTAAAATCCAGAGCATAATTGCTACCTTGGCTAGCTGCACCTCTTACCAAACAGGTTGTGAGAATTGCTGGTGACACAAACTGCTGTTATGAGAACTGATTCTACTGTGGTCTGACTTGACCAATTGCGCTGCAACCCAAGTCACAGTCACTTTGTGTAATTTTATAGTATAAATCAGATTTTACACATCTGGGGCTATAATGTGATTGCATCTGTCGAGCGGGGGGACAGAATTTGGAAATGAACCCAAGGGAGTTGTATTTGATCCTACTCAACTGGAGCTCACAAACTTTGTTCTTCATGGTTGTGTCTGAGCAGCTTCCAGTTGCGTATTAGGCAACACAACTAACATTTGTCACATGTTGTTTATTCTCTTATCTCCTCCCCAGAGGAAGGAGCGTGTCTGCTGGAGTATTTCTTTCCTTGGGGAGTTACATTCCTCAAATCCAATATTGCCTGTAGAAATCATGCCTTTATTATTAGCTTTTATCACCTCTATGACACTTGAAACTTGATGGAATTTGGGTAGCTGACTATTCTAGATATCATTGGAAAAGCTCAGCCTTGTGTGTGAACAGTTTCTGAAATTGTTGCAATGCAGGGAGCAACCATTTGAAGAGGTGTAATATAAACTTTTTTGATTGAAAAAATTTTTTTTTGTACTGTGAGCTTGTAGCAGAATATGTTTCTCTGTGCTAAATGATAATATATTTAATGATTTGTAGCTGTCTCTTGAATAGCTGAAAGCAATCATCCCTTTCTCCTTGTGTCTTACAGTTTATCTAAGTTGCTTGATAACCTGGTATAGCCAAACCGGGTGGGCTAATTCAGGCCGGCTTCAGCTTGGTGAACTTAATCCCTTCAATTGCCTTGGATTTTTTTTTATCAGATACCAAGTTAGCTTCTAATAAAGGTGTCAGAGTGACAGACATTGATACCACCTAGATGCATGATGAAGCATTCTAATGATAAGTCTTTCCATCTTAGGGAGGCACCAGTGCGTTTTCCTAAAGGTGCTTCCAGAATGAGATGCCTGGTTTATGTTTAAGAGCTGAGGCTTGATCCAGATCATTCACATCAAGGGCAATTACTCTGGGAATGATAATGAGCCTCACGCTTGGCCTCTGCTGAGACTTCCAGTACCAGCACCGGTTATGGCAACAGTGTAAGCCAGTGAGCAAAATAAAATAAAGACCACAACAACTGTTTGGTCCAAGACACAATACTTTCCCGAGGATAAGCCTTATCTCTAAATAAAGAGAAATAAATCCGTGCTTTGGATGCTTATTAACAGCAGCTTTTCTTTTTTCCCTGGTGGAAAACTGGGTTGTGTCACTGAACTGCACACACAAACTTTTTGAGAAAAACAGAAACTTTCTGCAAGTGTGTTCATTTAATCAAATCCTTTTTTTCTGAGACAAAAACATTTGAAACTTTTTGACCAGCTCTAATACCAGAGGCTCAGGCTTTTTCATCTTCCATCATATGGGTGGTGTGGGGCACACACTGGGGTATGTGCTAGTCCTGAAAACGCCCCAGAGAATTTCCCTGACTCTGGGTCTTCTGTGTTTAGGGCTTCAGCCCTAACACAAGGAGCCCTCTGTCCAGCTTCTCGTTGGCTACAGGTGTCCTCCCTGCAGTTCCCCTGCATTTTCCCATCCCAGTGGTGACAGTGCATTTTGGCTGCAGTTAGTACAGCTTGGATTTCTTTAAGTAAATGACCATGAAAAGCTTGCAATATTGGGACAAACCCAATAGAAACCTGTATATTATCCAACAGAGGATGTTCTCAATTTCTTTGGCTGGAAACTAAAATTATTACCTAAGATTTCCAAAACTCTGGAAGAAGTTTGATCTTCCCCATCCTTCAGCCAGCTCTGAAAATCACAGCTGATGGTCTTTTACTAGACTTGCAGTACTGACTTAATAGCTCTTTAGTTATTAAAGAATAAAAATGTTCATGTTCTACAAGTTTAAATTATATTAGAAGCCTTTTAGCATGGCTTGGCAAAATAAACTTCTGGCTAGGTTTCTGGCCTTGAGTTAGGCTATTCTTGTGGTTTCTTAATGACATACTACGAAAAGGATACACTTTATGAGAATCTGGTGCCAGGTTTTGCATGTATTAAGAAGCATTTGCCATTTGTTCATAATGCTGCTGAGTGAAAACAAACAAAAAAATAATTAAAATTTGGAGTTAACATCTTGTGTTCATCCAGCTTGATTTTCATTGTACATGGCCTTTTATATTTTATATATATATATTTATATTATATACATTTTAATATTATCCAGTCCTGTGCATTACTGGTGGCAGCTCAGTTCTGGCATGTAACAGTGCTGTTACGAAAGTTACTTTCTGTTGTCTTTTATTTTCCAACCTTCCCTTAGTAGTTTTGGCAAAGTTTTCTCAATGAAAGAAGAACTCCTGTGGGCCACGTAATGGGTTTCCCCACAGTTGTTGGGAGCAGAATTAGGCCACTGGGGCAGCTCTTTTTTTTTGAAGGCAACTGTTCATGCCATGGACAAAACGTCTCAGAAGTTTCTTTCCCACGAGACTTGGTGACACACAGGCAGCGCTGAGGTGTGATTCAGCTGTTTGGTTTGTTTTCCCCTCATCATCTGTTTATTTGCTTTGCGACCAACAAGTCCGCCTCTTTTTCCTTCTGCTGATACGACGCGTTAGAGTGAAAAACGGATGGGGCGAAGTACCCAGTGGGTGGGAGGAGGTGTGTGCGGTGGGAAAATGGGGCTGGGAAAAAAGGGCTGGGACTTGAGTAACCTTTCTTAGGTGTCTTTCCATTGCCAGAGTTGTTTGTTGCAAAGGTGTGATTTTTTTTTTTTGATAGCAAAAGTGCATTGCAGTGGATTTGACCTGATGCTCTCGTTCTTTCCGCAGTGGGGAAGCCTCACAAGTGCAACTACTGTGGCCGGAGCTACAAGCAGCGCAGTTCGCTGGAGGAGCACAAGGAACGCTGCCACAACTATCTGCAGAATGTCAGTATGGAGGCTGCCGGGCAGGTCATGAGTCACCATGGTGGGTGGAAACCGCTTTTGAGGTCTCTTGGACCTAGAGCATCTCTTGCTGGTTTTTTTCCATCTGTTTTTCTTCCTTCCTTTCCACTTTGCATCATTTCCATCTTATAGATTGCTTAATATCAGATAGGCAGGAGGAGAAAAGATGGGGTAAAATCTTCACTCTGTCCATTTAACAGCATTGGTGTTGCTGATTTGTTTTATTTTTTATTTTTATTGTTAAAGTCAGTATTTCACTTTTTAGTGTGTATAAATATGCAGACATGAAAATAGAGCAAAGTCACCTGTGCAAAGTTACCCTAAAAATGAACTAAGCCATGTATAAGATGTATGATTCTCCCCCCTTCCTTTCTGATAGTGACTGATAATTATAAGAGATAAGGATGGTGGAGGTTTTCAGAAGTCATTATTTCTACTCCCTGTAATATTATCTTATATCCCCCCAAAAGGGAGGGATAGATATAAAAATCTCTAGAGCAGAATGGAATTCAACAGTGTTGATGAAAGTAATTATAACAACAAAAAAAAATGTTTATATGCATTTACATGTGTTAGTATTAGTATGTTAACTAACACTGCATGTGTTAATATACATAAAGACTGAAGATTGCCAAAAAGATTGTTGAAAGCAAGAAATGTCAAACTCCATGAATTTGTTTTCAAAAATTTCTGTAGCTATTACTATGGATAATGAACATAATGTCTCAGACTGCAGGGTTGTAGGCTTATCTGTAGTGCTAAATACTAAATGGTAGCTGTCCAAAAATTGTTATAATTTCTTTCAAAATTAATGTTTTGGAAACTCTTCTAAAACTGAACGTCTTTTAATTTTTAAAAGTTGTCTTTAGATGATTGGTACTTGAAATATTTCATATTTCTTACTATCAGAAAATATAAAAATTACGTGTTTTCCATTTTGAGTAAAAATTACCACATATCTAAGAATACCAAAAAGTTAGATTGTAGATAAATGAAAAGTTGAAAGAACATTTCCTCTTTCTTTTCCATTTTGCTTTTCATTGTTGAGTGGAGTCAAATGGCTTCATTTGGAAATTAATTACGTAAAAGTTCTGAAAGGTCATTTCTAGAAACCTAAAATACAAGCTGAAATAAAATCTATTCAGCATTTCTAATATGGGCTATTTTTTGGTGAAAAAAACGACCAAAAATTTTTAGAGTACTTTTCCATCAACAATTTAAGCCTATAGAGGCATTCTAAATGTATTTAATATGTATTGCCAAAATGTTCATACAGCTCTAGTAAGTAATTACTATCTTTGTAGATACCCTGGAGACTAAAATCAACATTTAAAATGTAATGGATGATTTTAAAGACATTGAAGTTAGTGATTATCTGCTTTAGGCCTGAATTTACATTTGTAGAAGTCAGTGGAAAGACTGATTTCAGGACTTTGCTATTTGCAGGTACCTGTTGTATGCTTGGTCTGTTAAATGGAGTGCTTAGTTGATAGTAGGAGTTCAACCACCGACTTCATTCCCCCAAAAATATACGCTCTTCACTCTACAGCAGCATGCCTGCCTTATTAACCAGCTGGGTGATGATTTCAGTCAGCCTTTCCTTAGGGGAATAACAGTAGGCTGATACAGTTATGACAGCCAGCATGTTTCAGAGATCACGTTGTGGACGATCTTCCCAAATTCCACTCAACTTCTGGGTTTATTATTCAGTTATTTATTAAAATTGGGTTTACTCTTGTCAATAGTGTACTTCTGAGGAAATCTAAAGCTTTTTCTAAGCTGCTTAATGCTATGACAAGAAGGGTAAGTCCTTAACCTTGTCTACCCAAAGAGGCTGGAATGGTTGTCCTTGTGTTGATTTTTCTACCAACTGAAGTTAAACCAGTGCAAACCCCATGTGGACAGTTCTTTTATTTACACCCTGACTGACTTTGCCTGGGCTTAAAATAGCAAAGTTCACACAACCACTTTACTTTCTCAACAAAATTAGCTTAAAACAGCACTTTAAATTCAACTAGTGCCTCCTCTGGGCAAATATGTCTAAATCTCCCTCGGTGAATGTTTAAGGGGATGTTTGATCCACTGTCTTCGTTTAGCTGTTCAGCGAGGACACAGCAAGGACAGGCAGCGACAGAGAGCTCCAAATTCAGCTGGGACCAGTAAGAAATCTCACCTCACATCCCAGGGTCACTCTCACCTGTGAAGCTCAGCATGGAAGTGAGGGTCATGAGCACCAGCCTGTAGAGGGTCTGCAGCAAAGTCCTTTCTCCTGGGACTATAAAGACACCAGGGAAGAGTATACAAATGATTACTCAGCTTAAAGTTAAGTCTTAGTCTAGCCCTGAAAAATGTATTAATTTCCTTCTCTCCCATGTCACACATGGAAAGGATATTCCTGAGGATGACTGAGTTTATGCTTTGGAGGTTTTGGTTTATTCATTGGTTTATTTTGCATCACATTGGGGTTAAGTTTTCCTGAGTCTCTTTCCAAATACTTTTAAGTATTTTGTTCTTGCTGAATGTTTTGAAGCCCCTGAATGCCTTTTGGTGTGACTCCTGGTCACAACTTCACCATTAGGCACAGAATAGGTAGAGGTGGGAATTTTCTTACCTGTACCAGCATCCTGCTTTAAGGACGCAAGTGGCTGTACTGGGTCTCAACCAATATGGCCAATGTTTAACATTGCGCTAATTTTTTTCTGTAGAGATGAATTGTTCCAGAAAACTTGGAGGCAGCCCCTAGAGAGTTTGGACTTTTTTCAAGCATTGTACTCAAGTTGATCAGTTTATAGGCATGCTACAGACATCTACTTGGGTGCTTTCACCATGGCCTGATGAGGCCCTTAATTTCAATTATCTTTGTCTTGCTGATGGCTAGATCACCTGACTAAAGCCACAAGGGGAAGCAAGAGGAGGGGAAGGAGGGCTAGTTTCTGTGTGTGGGTAGGAATGTACAAGTCTCTGGCTCACTCTCCATCTTCTCGCAAGGTGCCGGTTGCTTGCTGAGCTGCCCCTCCTTGTGGCTAGGTCCTGTCCCCTGCTCAGCATGACGGCTGCTGCAAGACAGCTCTGATGACTTTGTTGTTAGCAACTTTTGGCTAAGCAGTGGTGGCCCCGGAGGTAGAAATTAGTCTGCGGTCTCCTAGCTAGCGATGTGTTGGGGGTGACAAAAGTGACAGTCTCTGAATGCCAAGAACATGACCTTTGTGGGAACAAACAGGGAGAAATGTTAAATGCTAGCTATGGTTTACACCCGTTTATATGCTCTTCTCCATCTCCACAAAGCAAGAAGTCCAAGGAAATTCTTAAAGTAGAGTGGAGAAGGATACTCTTTTTAGGAGAACGAGAAAGAAGCCTAGCCCTAGGCTGTGCGAGGCTCAAAGGCCAGTTCCACCTAAAACACACTATGGCCTTGTGTCCTTCCCTCTTACATAGTTGCTTAAAACATCGTTAAAATGCTGGTTCCACAGGAGACTTCCCACCAGGGTCCATGGGAATATTTTCATGGGAATATTTCCTGTCACTTCTCTGCACATACACACTTTTTTAAAATAGCAATATTGTGAGCTTAGGAAAGGAAATTGAGGTTGATGGAGTAACACTAATTTATACCAGCTGAGACTTAGCCCAGTGTCTGTTGTCTGCACACAAAAGTATTTATCAGCAAAAAGCGCATTGGGTAATTTTTTTACTTCTTTTTTCCCCTATTCTTTCCTTGCTAAGGAACAGCATAAACTTTTTTAATAGTATATGTGGTTTCTTACAAATGCAGAAGGAGAAACTGAGTGATAGCCATTTTGAATACTATGATTGTAAGACCAATGTCTTCAGGAAAATAAAGTCTTTGTTCTGAAGAGCATCCATGTTTATGTATTCAGAGTATGGGCTTAGAAACAACATTTGGCGTTAACTGCAATTGAGAACGTTAACAGTGTCAGAGGTGGTGAACGTTTGCATGGGCAATCTAGGAACGCACCCTGGTAGCTGATTAAGAACAGCCCTGAACAGAAGCATACTAAAATGTGAGCTTTGAGAATTAAAATGCATTCCTGAGCTGAGACCATAGCTTTCACAGCCTAAAATGAGTTGCTGTATCAAAGCTAGTTATAACGTTAGCTGTTCTTCAGTAGCTCAAACTACCAAGGGAATGAAGTACAATGAAGTACAACAAAAGAGGAATTGCATTTACTGCTGAGTAAATGTGTACATATGAACTTCTACCACAGAGGAGCTGATTTGTAACTGTCGGTTGTGTGTGATCGGTTTGCTTTCCCCCTTTTTTATTTTTTTTTTCCAAAAAAAAAAAAAAAAAAAAAAAAAAAAGGGCAGCCTGGGCTATTTGTCCTTTATTTGTATATTTTTAAACTGAAACGAAAATTAATGTATCTATAATTGACAATGTCATCCTTAGCTTAACTCTTTGGGTTTCTAAAATGTGATATCTCACCTGTTTGGTCCGGTTTTGCATGCAATTTAAATGGTTTCCAAAACTAAACTATTTCCATCTCTCCCTCCTCCCAGAAAATCTACATAACAAAATACATTCCAGTAACTTACTCCCATCGTAACACAAATATTGGCATGATTCACTGATTCTGTTGCAAAAGAGCCGTGCTCTGGATTGTAGAATTGAGTTCTAAGGTGGGAAAAAAGAGCTTGTAGCACAAAAGATAGAAAGAAAATGCTTTTATTGGTGATGATTTTACTTCTAAAGGAGTCCAAGCAGAATTTTTGCCTGACTTAGAGAAGAGCAGATGTCTTTTTTAGCACTATTCATTTTTCATGGAAGAAAGGTTTCAGATTCCATCTAGGAAATTTTACACGCATATGCCCAATGATAGAATTATTTAACTATTACTTAATTGTAGTAAGACATAAAAATGTCACTACATTTGGGGCTTAATCAGATGGCTATGACAGTAATCAAGAAGTTTTCAACTGATTTTGTGGGCAAGTACAGTCCTACAAAGCCAGCATGCCTTTAGCAGGTCTTCCTAAGGAGGGATTTAGAGCCTTCTGCACCTCCGTAGGTCCCCACCACCAGCCTTGTGTGTCCTGTACAGCAACAGCTGGAAATTCTTGAAGTAGCACTGAAGTAGCACTTGAAGTAGCAAACCTGCCCTATCACAGTGAGGATGGGTATTGTCACTGAGCAGGGATCCAGGGTTTCATGCAGAGTGTGTGTGCCTGTGCATGCATACGCTGATTTTTGGTAAGCCAAAAGGAGAGTCAGACACCAGTTTCCAGTGAAAATCAACAGACATAATCTTTCCTTTCTTCCAAAATGTCCTCGGTAAATAGTTGAATAGAAATAGCGCAGATAACTCCTGACCAAGCATAGTATTTAAATAGCTAAGGCTAAATTTTTAAGGTTATTAAAGTATTCCAGACCTCCCAGCCTGCACTGGCCATTAATTAGGTCACTTGAACACTGCATCCCATTTTGTTGCAACATTAGATTCATTTCATATTTATGCTTTTTCTTCTTTTCTTTCACTGATGCCAGCAGGACTGCCTTGTAAATGAGAAACCATTGTGTTTCTCAGGGGGAGCATCCTGTACAAATATAAAAGCAGCAGAGTAAATCATTTTATAGCATATGGTAGATTCTAAGCCTCAAAGTACTCAGCTTTCCATAGCAGCAGAGGCACAAATGGAATCAAATTAATAAATTGCCATGTTTTCTTATTACAAATGTCTGAATTGAGAAGTTCACCTGAGCAGATACTCTGTTTTGTAATTGCCTGGTATTTGCTCTTCCTTACTAGAAAGAAGGCAAAGACGAGGCTTTTATCACCCTATTTTTCATATATTATGTGCTAGCAAACAGCTGCATGTTTAAGAACAGGGGAGTGATTATTCCATATTAGGATCCTGAAGCTAGTAAAGTTACATGGGAGGAAAGTAGGCTGGTGGTGTTCATTTATGGCACAGTCTCAGTGAGAAGGTGTCTGTGACACAAAAGGCTGTTACTGTGAGAGACCAGAGGAGAACTAGCAGAAGATATGGGTTTCAGTTTTTCTCTGCTACCTCTGCAATACAACCTGTGACTTCACTGAAAGATTTATCTAATACAGAGAAAGCAATGGGTTGCTCACAGATTGTAAATTGTAGGAACTCTGTGCAAGATTATCCCAGTTTCTACTTCTCTGCCATCCATTCTTCTCAAGTAATTTTTTTACATCTCAACCATTCTATTAGCACATGGACTAATGGCTGATCCTTCTCACGTTTCTCTTGCTACCTTCTGAAGTTGAGTGTGGGACAATTAGGCCATGTACTAAATTCATGGCAGCAGACCTACACATGGAATCACACTTGACATGTACTGCAAATGACTCAGGCTCTCTGGGCCTGATCCTCAGCATGGTACTGCTGAGCCTTCTTGGTGTTTATAAGAGGATGCTCAACAAAAACAGAATACTTTGTAGGTATTTAGTGAATAGCTATGTCAGCAAGTAACATAAGACCCTGTGCGAGTTGGTCACTACCCTGGTCAGAAGCAATGCCTATACTTCTTTTGCTCTAGCACCTTATTCCCTAACCCAACAAGCAACAATGAGTAAAATGAGTAAAGACAGAAAGGGTCATTGATTTCTTGTTATTGTCTCAAAGACAATGTATGAGCATTCTCCTAACATAGTTAGCACAAGAGTGCTCCCTGCTGATCCCAAAAACTGGAAGGACAGACACAGAAGACTCACATTCACAGGTTGTTAGTTAGGTCTGTGTTTGAAGGGATAAAATATTAATTAAAAAATTGGTAGGTTCTGTGACTGATTCTGAAGGGAATTTCCATACAATGTTAATCCTTTCACTCCAGTACAGTGTTTGTTGATTTTACAATCTCGCGTATAGAGAGAGAAGACACGCTTTAACAGGTCTTCCATTTGGGAAGCCTTTGTCTTGGGGAACACATAGCCAGGCCCAGGAAACACAAGTCATCAAAGCTTTGTATGTTTTTTAGTCATTGAATTTAGTGCAAAAAGAGAATAAGAACAGTAAGCATGCCATATGGTAAGCATGAAGTTAAGGGAATGCACAAAGAATTATAACTAAAAAGTTACATGGGCAACAGGTGACCATATTGAAGGGAGAATAACAGAAAATGTCATCTACAGAGTGAGTTTTCAAAAGTGTTCCCTCTTCACTGGGGATCTTGAATATTCAGAACAAAACAAGTCCTTTAATAAATGCTTAAAGTTGGGCTTCTGATAAATGAGATGGTCCCAAAGAGAGATGTTTTGTAAATGTGGCTCTGCTTAAAGGTGATTGCTGTCTTGATGCCCAGTGTGTTCTTGCACCTTGCTTTATTTTGTGTTGCGCTTGTTGCGCAATCAGCAGGGCTCAAATGATTTGCGTTGTCTGTAAAGTGTAGACCAGACTTGTCTGATACGATTTTTTGGTTTTATGTAGTACCTCCTATGGAAGATTGTAAGGAACAAGAGCCTGTGATGGACAACAATATTTCTCTGGTGCCTTTTGAGAGACCTGCTGTTATAGAGAAGCTGACAAGCAACATGGGAAAGCGTAAAAGCTCCACCCCACAGAAGTTTGTGGGTAAGCTTGAAATACGCCTTTTATTATTTTTAGTGTGTAGGTATAGGCTACTTGTAATTTGTAAGAGCCAAAAGAACAAAGGAAAAAGTAGCGCACTCAGAACTTGTTTGTGATGGGGAGGGACAACAATGGAGATGGTTAAATCACAGCAAGAAATCCTGAAAATTATTTAATTACTTTTACCAAGCCAGAGAGTTCAAAAGTGAGATCCCCAGAATCATGAAAAAGGCTTAGAAAATCTTGAGCTTTTTACAGTGCCTTAAGGCTGTTTTGGTTTTTTTTAACTTTTCTCTGGCCCTTTTGAGATTTAGACTTGTCATCCTTCCTTCTCCTTGTCCCAGCAAATAAAAACTAAGACTCTCATACAATTATTTGTCTCCATATGTGTGTGTGTTTAAAAAAAAAACAAACAAAAAACAACCACAAGTATCTCAGTGCTTGTAACTTGTATTAAATTCTTGAGAGTTGACAACAACTGGTCTGATAATACTGGCATGAGGAAGTTTAGGCCCAGAATTCATATTTTGCTTTGTACCTTGACATCTTAAAATTGTTCAGCTTGTAACAGGAGACAGTATGGGAAATTTTAATGTAGCTTAAAGCTTTTTACTGCAGCTGAGGCAGTGCTAAACTTAGGAAGGGAACTGGGACAGAGAATTATTTGGGCAAGTGTATGCTGCTAGACTCCAAAGTCGCGTAATATGGGTTTTCCATGCTCGCTCCCTGGAAGGACAGTTGTACAGATTTTAAGGGTGTCAAATACTCATTCTGCCTACACTGAGGACACTTACAGAGAGAGGATCAGAGGACTGTAAGCAATTACCACAGCCATTTAGAACAGTCATTGCCCCTCAGCTAAATGCAGATTCAGATGGATTTGTTAAATCACCACTAAAGGTGGTTTTAAGCTAACTCACATGGTTTGGAATAGTAGGGAGCTAGCAGCATGCAGCAGCTTGCCTGGGGGGCACTGACACACTGACCTGGCTGCTCTCAGTCATCTGACCATTCCTAAATATCAGTGCTAAGCCAAGGTTAGGTCAGGAACAACCCACCCCACAGGAGGAATGCTGGGAGGCATCAGTAGTTCCTATACTGTTATTAGTCCTTCTAAGATAAAAGCTTAAGTCTTAGACTGTTGTCTTTAAGAGTGGTCTGAAATGAATTACTGTATAGCTGATAAGAATGGGAGGATTTATACTGATTTAATTTACTGCTGTGAAAACTGTTGGGGTTGAAGAGGGTGGAAATGGGAGCAGGACTCTACTGACAAGACAAATACAGCTTTATGAGATTGTAAACATGGCCCCATCATAGCAGGTTTCCCTAGTATTGTCTCAGCAAGTGCTGTACATTCTTGCAGGTTCTGATCAACGATCAACGGTGAAATAGCCATGCTGACACTTAAACTGGTGTGTCTAGACCTCAGAAACATTACAGCCTCAAAAGGAAGAAGGGCAGTTCACACCTCTTGCTCTTCCGGCCCCCCCCCCCTCCGAGGCTGTCCAAAGACTTGAACAGAATTGTGTTTGCAATACCTCTCGGAGGTTATCTTTGCAGGGGCTAGAGATTTTATCTGAGAGGACTGGAGACCTTTCTCCCTTCCCTTAAATTCTGGTGTACCCATGCCTGCTCTCAAAGCAGTATAGTTTACTGATTGTAAGTATACCTTGCAACTGATGCAACTCACTTTTTGGGTGGTATAAGTTGAATCCATTTTTGGAAGCTGTAGATTATGGTCTCTTTTTTAGACCAGAAAGGTTATTTTACTTGTCCAGTCACGTGCAATTGACCATATGTTGTTATTTTCTTCAAAGGCAAATGTACTGATTGGAAATCCTTGCCTGAGATACACTGTAGCAGATTATTATTCTCTTCTGTAGGCTATACTACTTTGTTGTTAGATAAACCTGTTTCTTCTAAAGGTGTAACAGATCATTTCAGTATTCCATTTTTCTGGGGCTAGGAATTCAGGGTTTCATGTGACATGCAGGTTTTTTTCCAGATCTAGCTGTAGGGGAAAAGCATCCTCTTTCATATTTACTGTATCTTATTTTGCTGCCTTTTCTGATCTTTCATGGCATCACAGCGTTTGAATTGAAAACCAGCAGTCTTTGCTTTGCTACTTTTCTTTTTTTCACCATGACCTTAATTTTCTTCCCATTTTCTCCCCAATGAAATATTGTTCAACTCTATCAGGAAGAACTTGTAATGGTTCTCTTGCTTGCAGGAAATTTTCTTGTGCATACTGCAAGTGTGGCACCTGTCCAAAACAACTTAATGGTGTTTATGAGAAGGTCATGTAATCATAAGCTAAAATCTTTGCATGCTACATCTATCAATGCTTTACTGCTCTTTCTGATCAGCAATCTCCCAGGGACTTTGGTTATGGACCACAGTCTCTACTCTGGCTGAAATTTCGGGAGGAAAGGAAGCGGCATACAGCAAATAGAGTTAATTTCTGAGTGAGAGACTTGGTTATATATCTGCTATTGAGGTACTAGTCTTACCAAACCTGTTGAAATAGTGGAGGCAGCAAGTATAACTTCTGATGCGCAGGAGTCTGAGTACTTCTTTTTGCTTCCCCTTCAGTGAAGCAGACACTATTGAAATTGAAAGTAACCATCTTCAAGCTGATCATGAAGCAGATTCACGTATTTTCAGTTTGAATGTGGTGCTTACTCTCACAGAGTGTCACTGAGGTTAAGAACTGGCAGGATACAAAAGGAGACATTTATGTGGCTTACGATAAGACCACGGCTGTTATAGTAAGAATTAAAAATACACCGGCATCTCAGAACAGATGAAGATCAACCAGCTTCAAAATTAGAGTCAACTTCTAGTTAATGGGGGTCTGGAAGAAATTTACCCAGTGGTAAATTCTGTAACTGCTTTCTCCAAGATTTCTTGCAGCTTTCTCCCACGTGTCCAGCATTGCAGCTGCTTTAGATACTTGATGAGATGGACTACAGGTATCACAGGACAGCTGTGTGTGTGTGCTTTGATCTAGTTTCAAATACCTGTTTTGAGGTTCTTTTGAATGTCATATGATAAAATGACCACAGTGGAGAATGTTTCTTCTTCTACTTCACTAATGTAGGGCAAGAATAAATAGAACTTGAGCATAATTTTGCATGCAAATTCAAAATGATGAATCTGATTAGTTTAGTTTTAAGTACAGATTTGGCTAAAGGGGATTTAAAATTGAAAACCATGTTGGACTGGTTTGTTAATGTTTCTTCTGAGCTCTTTGTTTTATGCCCTCTCCTCCCCATGTTATCATTTATTTTACTTTTTTATGTCACGTTTCATTTTGAAGGCTCTGACATCTTTGGAACCAGTTCATAATTAAAGGAATGAATAATTCAGGTCACTGGCAATTTACAATTTTCTCTACTCTGCTGTCTGTGGTGGAATAACTAAATGTGGAAAATAAAAGGAATCAAAATAAGGTTTGCCTCATTCATCCAAGTAGTCCATAAAGGATAGGTATTATTTCTTGATCTATATAGCCTGCAAAGGACTGACAGTGTGTTTGGAGACTGAATCAGACTCTCACCAGACCTAGTTCTTTATTCAAACACAGGAACGATACAGGTGGCCAGAGCAGGTGATAGGGTCCAATGGACTTTTCCAGTTTCATTTCTTTCTTCCCACCGTGCCAAAGACACCACATGCCTCCTGGAGCTGTCCTCCAGTTCTACTTTGGCCCCACCTGGGAAGGAGCTGCTCAATTTCAAGTGAAGCTGGAGCCACCTTCCGTTACAGAGTTGTCCATCCAATCAGCAGCAGAACAGCCATCACAGACAGCAAGACTGCCAGCCCAATGCAGAAACACTGAGAAGAGGATGTTTGACGGCAAGAATCACCCTTAGGTCATGTTAGATTACAAAGGCTGTCGTTGTAGCACTGTTTGCTTCTTCCTTCCTTCCTTCCCTGTTTTTCTCCAAGTGTCTGATGTGTATCAAAGGAAGAGTTTTCTACACTATGCTTTCTTTTGGTAAGCTATAAGGGTAACACAGCCATCCGTAGGGAAACATAGTGAGGTACATGAACATCAGAAGCATGTGAACAGTACTGCTGAAGAGAGTAGGAATATTCACGTGCTTCACTTTAGACTTGCATTTAATTACCTTGCTAATCAGGGCTAAGTTCCCAAGCAAAAGTGATGCATCATCTCTAAGGATAACATGATTGTACCATGGGTAATGTAAAATTATTTCTCTCTTTATGCATCACTTTAAGATAAGCCACACTAAGTGGAATGAATTATTATAGTCAAAAATAAAATGCTGAGTGATAGCTATGTTGAAATGTACTAATGCTATTTGGAAGAGATTTGGGCTTACAGTTCTCTTCCTTTCTTACGGTGGTTTACACACGTTTTGTTCCAAGCAATTTTGGCAAAAGGTGATAGAAGATTCTTGAGTTCTTTAACTCATGGTTAGCCAAACCAGTTGTACGTAGCGACTCCTTGAATTTATTAGGTTACATTATTGAACAAAAGTCTGGGTTTATGTACTGAGGCAGTGAAAAGTAACCAAGAAAATGAAAACCAACCAAAATTATTTATCAGACTTTGCAGCTTAAAAAGTTAACTGTCTACAACTAGCTAATACTTGTGTGTGTGTGAACATGTATGACCATCTATATCTTGTATCTTACACATATAGTTATACATATAACCTTTTCTATTTAAAAAGAAGAGTTATTATATGAACTTCCCTTGTACTGATACTCTAAAGCCATCACTGGAAAAGCAGTGCTGCTGAGCTGAGCCCTGATGTAAGTAGTGGTAAATTTGTTAACCTCAAAGAAGAGCTGTGATATGTAACATGCCTTGTGACTAGCATAATTTACCAGCATGTGGTTCTGGTTTCACATATCTGTAATGCCATTGGTTTAAAAAAGTTACAAGGATGTGAATTCGGATTCACATAGTGATGAATCAGCCAGCTTCATCATCATTATGTATTTATTTATCCTGTGTCAATGAAGTTGCTTTTGCCTTTTACCAAATGAAGTTTCTCTGTTTTGTTTTCTTGCCTAAATAGACACTGGGGGTGTGTGTGTATTTCTTTTCTCAGCCCAGAACATTGGGATAGGATTTTTTTTGAGGGGAGAACTACAAAGATACTATAGCCTGAACGTGAGATGGCAGATCAGCACCCAGTGCACCTGTTACTTGCTCTGTTCTGTGGCCACATGAGGTCATTTTATAGTTTTTCTGCTGGTTGAAGGATTTACATACTGTGGCTCTAAAGAAGCCACCACACCAGCCCCCTGTACCTGTTGCTTAGGTTTCTCGCTATGCAGTCCTGTTGTAAGGTATGTATGAGGCACCTCAGGGTGCAGGGACATATCTCCTTTAATTTTGGGAGAGTATGTCTAATGGTATAAACCAGTGGAGCTTCGTTGACCTTGGTGGTTCAATCCCATTTTCTACCAGTTAACGTGTATTTCCCTAACTTGAAGCGCGGGCACAGTCAGGCCCATTGGAAAGTTTGGAATCGATCTGGAGGTTGCTGCAGCCACATACTTCACCTGCACTAAAACAAACAAAAAAGTGGTTGGTGAGGTTGCTGTTTTACCCATCTCAGGACAGAAACTTTGTAGGAGGTCAGTAAACAAGTAGAATGAGGCTGACTTTGGACTCTGGGATGAATTTCACCCCAAGTCAGGGGGTTTCTGTCCCTCCCTACCCCTTTTACAGTGAAACCTTGGAGCGATTATGTTGATTTTTCTCATTCTGATTTGCTCTTGTCCCTTAGGTGAAAAGCTTATGAGATTTGGCTATCCAGATATTCCCTTTGATATGAACCTAACCTATGAGAAGGAGGCTGAGCTGATGCAGTCTCACATGATGGACCAAGCCATCAACAATGCAATCACCTACCTTGGAGCTGAGGCACTTCACCCCCTGATGCAGCACACACCAAGCACAATTGCAGAGGTGGCCCCAGTCATCAGCTCAGCTTACGCTCAGGTCTATCATCCTAACAGGATAGAAAGGCCTATTAGCAGGGAAACAGCTGACAGTCACGAGAACAACATGGATGGCCCGATCTCCCTCATCAGACCAAAGAGTCGAACCCAGGATAGAGAGGGCTCCCCCAGCAATAGCTGCCTGGATTCTACTGACTCAGAGAGCAGCCATGAAGACCGCCAGTCCTACCAAGGAAACTCTGCCTTAAATCCCAAGAGAAAGCCAAGCCCGGCTTATATGAAGGAGGACGCCAAGGCTTTGGATGTCACAAAAGCTTCTAAGGGCTCTTTAAAGGATATCTACAAGGTCATCAACGGAGAAGGGGAGCAGATTAGGGCTTTCAAATGCGAGCACTGTCGTGTCCTTTTCCTGGACCATGTCATGTACACCATCCACATGGGCTGCCATGGCTACCGGGACCCGCTAGAGTGCAACATCTGTGGCTACCGAAGCCAGGACCGCTATGAGTTCTCATCACACATAGTCCGAGGGGAGCACACATTCCACTAGGCCTTCTCATCCAAAGGGGACTTGTATGAAGTAGAAGAACTGCACATGAAGAAACACTGCACTTACAATCCCACTTTTCCTCAGACATTGAGACGCCTATTTTGTTGTTGTTGCTGTTGTTGTTGTTGTTGAATTATTATTATTAACCTTATTTTTTGTGAACCCAACCTCATTTGCTCTGCCCAGCTTAAGAATGGAAAGAAGGAAGGGAAGGGATAAAAGAGGGGTTTGTTGTTGCCGTCGCTTTTTGGTGAGTGACGCGCCTCACTTTCTGTGGGAATTGAAAGGCAGTCCATTTCTGTCTCAATCAGCTATACATCATGTCCTGTTTTGGAATATCGCTCCACCTTGCTAGGTGCTTTAAAGTCCCAATGAGATGCCACGCATTTACAATTTCAGATGAATAGGTAGAAACATTTCAGAGGAAAGCCTTTTTCAAACGTGTAGATACGGTGTGGGGTTTTAGTGACTGGAGGAGAAGGTGGGGGAACTTAATTCTGCAGAATGAACAATTATTTTTAAAGCAAAACTGTTAAGGATTTAGGAGCACGAGTCAAAGTTGATATTCCTTTCAAAATTACTTTCTAGGGTGAGCTGTTTTCCTGGGTTCAGTGTGTATTGCTCCTCTAGAATGTAAATTAAAAAAAAAAAAAAAAAAAAAAAAATTTATGTCCTAACACTGTACCACATTACAGCAGTTTAGTTTCATAAGTCTGAGGGCCTTCTGTGGTAAGTCTGAGGCTTTGTATTTTTATTTTCCTTAACTTATGAAGCACCTTTTTTAGAATTGTTGATTTGCTGTTACTCCATGCCCATGTGTTGATTCACTGGCTTCTTAGAGACCCTTGGGAGCCTTGCTTATTTAGTTGCACCCTATGTTTTAAGAAATAGCATTTAGAAATAACATTTAAACTTGCTTCTAGGACAGCAAGTGGCCTAGGAGTGGGTGAAAGAGTCTGCAGTTTATTCAAGAGGTTCTGCCGCTCTTCTGAAATAATTTTCTTTTAAAATTACAAAAGTACTAGTAGCAAAGTGTTCTTTAAATATAATTATATATCTATATATACCTATATAAATACTTTCTTATCACAGTGTTAACCTCTTGGCAACAGCCTAAACTAAGACTTGCAGCTGGGAAAATGCTAGCAGCCAGATCCTTGGCCAGCATTAATCCTCTTGGCCCCATTGAATTTAATGGAACTACCCCAACTACTTCAGCTACATCAGGATCTGAGCCCTGACCATTTTTTCTCTTGTTGACATCTTATTTGCTAATTTGCTGAACCAGTGACTTCCTTTTGGTTTTAAGTTATCAATTCTGCTTTAATTTAGGGGTGAAAGTGCTTGCAGATTTTGGTGGATAGCCTTTGCTCTTGGAGAGCACAGAAGCCCTGCAAACGAACAGATCGCATGTGACCTTTCCTTACTTCTTCAGAAAGTGATACATGGAGATGCAGGTGCTGTGCTTTGATTTGGATTTGCAGATTTCATTTTTATTCCTAATTCATTAATTTCACTGTAGGGAAAACAAATGGAGAAACCAACTCCAGAGCAAGTCCTTGAGCTACAGCCTGGACAAGAGAAAAAAACCACCAATCTCTTTTGTTTCCTTTCTTTCTCTCCCAATAAATAACAAAGACAGCAACCACCCAGTGAGCTGCAGGTTGCATCAGTAAAAATTGGGCTTAAACCTATGTGACAGATTGCCATTGAAACCCAACTGTTTGTACCAATCATAGTTGAAAAGTTGTTGTTTGGCAACAAGAGCACAGCTTGAGAATGGAAAGATCTGCATGGGTTTAACCCTTTCTGTGCACATGGTCTCCGTGCGCTTAGTGAGACCTTTTCCAAAGTATAAAGTTACTAAAGTATAAAAGAGAGAGCAAGATCAGGCCATAATGAATTCCCATCTGCTCACTTCAATCTGCGTACTCGATGCATATGCCAGTTTGCTGTTCGTTTTGAGGGTACTGGTTTTTTTCTTCTTCTCTTCCTAGACCTGGAGCATTTGAAAGTAGGAGCTGAGTGGTATTGATTGAAATCTTTTTATGGTGACATTCTTGGCAGCTAGAACCTGTGTTTAGAAAGGATACAGTAGATCATGGCCAGATTACCTGACGACTGCTTCCCAGCACTGAAATGCTATTAAGTAGGAGCTGGTAAAGTCTGGCAGTAGCCTATTAATTATAATACAATATGGAGAGAAATGTCATCTTGTGTAATGTGAGAGCTATCAAGGCTGGGAATATACGGGCTTTGGAGAGACAGATTTAAAGACCTATTCCCAACATTGTTCTTAATGTTGTTGGGTTCCTCCCCCTCCTTCTTTCTTCATCCTAATGCAGAGAAAACTCAGGCAAATGAACCGCTGCCGTCCTCCAGACCGTTCTCATTTTCTTGTGCTTGGTGCAATCAAAGGAGTGCTGAGGTGGGAAAGGTCTTTTAAGAACAATGTGCAAAGGGAATGGTGCTGGGCCTGAAGGTCACTAGGCTTGCATTGGCCTCCAGAAAGACGCATGCCTGAGCCAGAGAAAAGGGTTTCCAACAATCCCTTTCAGTCTCTGGGGGACAACACTCTGTTCTCCCCTCTGTGGTCAGTGGAAAGAACGTGGGCTATGGTTTCTTCGAATAGTTAGCACTAGGGAAAACGTGTTAAGAAATTCTGCCTGTGTTTGGAAAAGCACCGGAATACGGGAAAGGGAGAGAATCTCTTGTGGAATCTCTATCCGCAAATAAGTTAGCTGCAGTTATATCTGCAGTTTGTTAGTGTGCACTTTCATTCATTGATGATTCATTGGTACCTCCTGTAGTCTATATTCTGTAGATGTTGAAAAGATTGGGCGGGGAAGTTCAGTGGTTTTGTAGCTGGCTTCAGTTAAGCCCAACTTCTTGTTCCAATGGTAGCATGAGAGATCTGTATGTGAGCACTGCCATGTCCTGGTGTCACAGGCACAGAGAACTGGGGAGGCAGTAGGGAGACACTCTGGTTCAGTTATCTTCCAACAACTGCATTTTTTGGAGAGCAAGAAGCTGAGGGGTTGCATTAATTTTTATTTTCAATGTCCTTTTCTGAACACTCATTGAAGTTTTTCATCCTAGAGCCTGGGAAAGGAGAAAGATTAAATTCTAGTTCAAATTTAGAACAAAGTTTTGGACTAGCATTTATTTTAGCATTCACTTCCTACTGAAAATTATTGGAGGGTTTTATATAAAGCAGTTTGCCCCTATGTGGAAGTGTGCAAAATGGGGCCTCTGAGATTTTTTTTTTTCGTACTTGCTCTCTGTAGATTTCTAAGAAAAGCTCTTGAGTTTTGTCAAGTTCATTAGTCATTCGCAGTGTACAAGGAATTTCAGTAGATAATCCTTGGCCTGCGGATCCATTTGTTCTAAGTATTTGGTGTTGGAAATCGAACCTGGCTGATTTTTATTGGACTCTCTTGAAATTCTTGGAATCAGGTTTCCAGTTAAAAACATGCATTTGCAAATTTAGAATTGGCTTCCTGTGAGCATTCCCCATTTTCATTTATAAAACCCCCCCCCACGCCATTTCTGCACACATCCCTGCCAGTAAAACCTTTTGTGTCTTTTTACATCAAAAATGGCAAGATTCTGACTCAATTTAGAGTATTACAAGCCTATTAATTGAAAGAGAATTGTGACTCCTTATTCTGCTCTTGGTATGATCCATATTCTTGGAGCAAAGGGCATTATCTATATATCTGCTGTTATGGCCAATGAATTTTACAGCCACCTCTCTTTGCAATCATTTAGGAGTGCACATCAAAATATATAGCATTTTTCAGTAAAGCTAGCTCTTTACTCAATAACTTATGGGATTAAAACAATTTTATTCTCCTTAAAAAGTGCTTCCATCTATGATGTGATGTGAAAGGTGTCTAGGCATTAACCTCTATGGGTCTGTATCAGAGAGAAAGAATCTAAATTTGTTAATTGGCCTGATTTTTTAATGGTAGTAGTTTCTACAGTGTGAGGACAGAGCTCACAAAATAGCCATGTGGAACTAAAGTACATTTACTACAAGGTGAAGAAATTCTTAATCTTAAGAGTTTCCATATTTCTTTCTGTTTACAAGGGCATTCCTAAATTGGGGCTGACAGGCAAAAGAGGAGGCCAGGAATTAAACCAAACCCTTCAAAACTGGCCTTTAATAGGACATTATTACTGTTGTCTAGGTCCGGAGCTAGCTTGTTCGTATTTGAAAGAAGCCAGACAACTGACACTCCTTCCTCCAGAAAGAAACTTTGGAAATAATTTAGGGAAAGCTGCTTATTTCAGCCAAGGACAAAAGCCACAGTAATACAGTTCCTTTACTAGATAGTATTCCTTTCTTTAACTCTTTGTTGTGTGTTATAACATAATGAGGAGGGAGAAGGGAGGCTGCACTGATACCGGGGTCGCCTAAACTCAGTGCGGGATTTTAGGAAAAGTGGGATGAAATTGGCTTTGACACTATAAATTTGCATCTTAGCTTGGCTTAGTATCATTTAAAAACAAAAATGGATGGTAGTAATGGCCTGCGATCTAGGGCAGCTGGAGATTTTGAGAAAGTATATTTATATATATACGGTGTCATATAATTAGATATATGCTTTATTGTATATGTGCCTTTTTCAAATGCATTTTGGAAGTTTGTGATGTCATTCATGATATCCTACCATATCCTTTCAGAATGCAGAACGAAAACCAACCCAAAGTAAACATCCCTTCTCCTACAGAGTAGCGAGGCAGATCCCTCTCCCCTTCTGCACCTTCCTCGGCAGCTTGACTGAGAGAGAAGACTGTCTTAGTACTTTGCCATGAGATGTGCCGGACTCAGCTGGCTTTTGGGAGTGGGAAGGGCTGAAAATTACCCTAGCAAAGTGCATTCCAGCTATCCAGCCAGAGCTGGTCTTGGAGCCGGTCCCAACCAACATAGCATCCCCAGAGCGGCACCAAGACTTGCTGCAAAAGCCCCAGCTGCACACTGTCCTGTAGAATGCCAGGGCAGAAATCTCCTGTTTTCTTCCCCTCCACAGCTTTAAGTAAAGCAGGCTTGAAAATTGACTTTGCTGTGCTTTTAAGTTCCCACTTAGGAACGGGAAGCAGAATTTAAAGCACCTGCCACTTGCTTCAACCTGGAAAAAGAAATCCAGCAGGAACAAAAGTCCTTTGGAAATGGTTTGCAAGTTTGACCGTCATGCTTCTGCCGTCCTAATAATTGATGTAGAGATGAGAGAAGCCCATCTGTAGAAGACGTTATGGGGGTTTATTAGCTAGAACACTTTGGTGAAAAGCGCAGTGTTTGTTTTGGTACTTTTCTGGCAGGTTGGTGACCTAGTTTCAGATCTAGTTATTTACCCTGCACGGGTGCAACATCTAAGTGTGCCGTCAGGGGAGGTGACTAGATCAGACCCTGAGCCCGGCGGCAGCCCGGTGCCAGCTCCTTGGCACCTCCTCTGCTGGGGCCTGGGCGCATGGTGGTCACAGAGAGTATGTGGGAGGAGGAATTAGGTAGAAAAGAGGCAGAATTTGCTTTGTAGTAAATATATTCCCTTTTATCTCATTAAGAGTTCCTGTGAAGTATAGGCCAAGGAGAACATCACTGGTTTCTAATTTAGCCTCCTACAGCCATGCCTGGAAGCGTGTGATTTCTGTCCTTCTCCACTGAGGCTCTGAAGTGAATACAGGACAGTCAGGAGGAGGTGGTGTGCTGACGTTTTGCCATGCTGCACACTAACAGGCCACGATAACAATAAAACTGGTATCTATTTAAATCACCTAGCTCTCCAGTTGATCATGCAGACAAGCATTCCCGGTTCTTGTTCGCTTCCAGCCTTCGGAAAGGTGGTTATTGGTATGCTCATGTGCATCCTCATCTGAGAGGATAACTGCCCATGCTCTCTCCTTCTGTAAAAACTTTTCCTTTACATACAAATCATGGGACCTAATTAATCAGTGCACCGAAATGACCATTTCAACAGACTTACATTGCTGTAGTGAAACCTAATACTATTAACAGTTACAAAAAAATACTGTGATGTATTTACTAGCAGTATGTGAAGTATTTTAACTGAATGAATGAAAACAAAGTTAATCAGATCGTGTGTCAAGAGGGGCGAAAGGGAGCAGCTTGACCCAAAGCTTGGGCTGATGATTCCTTCCTGCAGCAGGTGTTGTTTTAGGTGACTGCACTGCAGCCCAAGAAAACATTTGAGCACATGATTAGCCTCCTGCCATCCCTTCGATTAGATCTGGAAGTGCACAGGAGCTTTGCAGTTAACCATGTGCTTAATAATTACCATTATTTGTGAGATCGGGGACTTATTTGCTAATTGGTGCAGCACAGCACCTCTGATTAGTTCTCAGTCATCAGCACTAGGTAGCGGGGCTCTGTGGTGAAGACGCGTTCGCTTACATTTGTGTAGTAGCCTTAATCCCTCACACTCGGCGATACATGAATACCTGTAGCCTCTAGTCCGTGTTATCAATCACAGATAAAATATGGACGCCTCCCACAAGGTGTGGTGGAGAGGATGACTTTGTTATTGGCACAACAAGGCCAGTTTGCAGTAAATCAGGCCATTTAGTTTTACCTCAAGTGACATCGAATAAGAAAAGCTTCTTCAAGGGGTAGAGGTCACTGAATCCCCTACTATGCACTTACTGGGATTTGACATTGCTTACTGGAAATGGATGTTCATTCCTGAACACACTGTAACAAGGGAAGGACTTTTTGGTTATCTTTGTAGTTGTTCAGATTCTGAAACTGTGATCAATTATTTGACAAATTGTCAAGTGTCCTCAGAGCTTGAACATGTTCACTTCCTCTGCCATGTAGCAGTCTCCTCTGGTTTTCAGTGTTTTTTTCTTTCTCTCTCCCCCTTTTCCTTCTCTGAGCTTTAAGTCTGGGCCTGCTCTTATCTCCTGTAGCTTTGGGCTGTCTAGGGGTTTGGGGGTTTGTTTTTTGGTTTTGGTTTTTTTTTTTGTTCATTGGCTGTACAGTCTGTTTACATATTTTTGTACTCAAGTGTAGTTTTATATTAAAAACAGGAAAAAGAAAAAAAGATAGTTGATTTGAGAAAACAAAAAAATTAAGGTACGTACTCTTTGTAACACTTTAAAGATCTAGGGTACCTTCCGAGATAACTCCACAGTGATGTAATTATTATACTGTATATTTGCCTTCCTTTTTAGTTGGTTTTATTTTCTGGTTGTATTTTTTTTTTCTAAAATGTATATCTTTTTATGAGAAACTGGAAACTTTTAATGCAAATGTTTAGAAAGATTTAAAACTGTAAAGTAAAAAAAGTCATATAATTTTTTTTTCCTGTTGGAAGAAAATGCTTTAAAAAAGAGTTTTACTACTGCTGTATTCCAGGGTGGGGGTTACCAACCCCAGATTTGCTTCTTATGCTTCATTCTTGGATCCTGCTTTCTAAACGTACTTATTGCCGACATGGATGATTTGCTTATATTAGTTTAAAAAAAAATTCACCAACAAAATCACCTTTTTGGGTTATTTTTCTGTTCAAGTGCAATACTTTCCCTGACGTCTTATTAATGTACAGTGGTTTCTTTTTTCTTTCCTCAGTCCACACAAATCGGTGAAACAAAATATTCTGTCTTAAATACATTCAAAGATAAGGTTCATGTAACTACGTAAATTAAGATTGTGACTGACAAAAGGTGAGAAACTGTAACTTAAGACTAAAGCCCGTACCTTAACTCCTGCTTTTATTTGACATTGAAACACATCCAGTGTATGAATTAAGGACATAGCTGTTCTTACCTCTTCCTTTCTTTTCTTTTTTTAATTGGAGCTTTCTTTTTAAGAAAAGCACTTAATATTGATGTTTATTGAAAATAATTTAAAAAAAAAAAAGAAAAAAAAGATTTTTTGGTCTGATCCAAAACCCACTCAGTGGAGACTCTGGTTGACTTTGATAATGGATTTTGGATTAGGCCTAATCTCTTAGCTAGGGCAAAACTGCCATTTACTCTAATGGGAGAGATTTGCCTGCGTAAGAATTACAGGACTCATGTCCTTTATCTACCTGAGAGACCAGAAAAGCTTCTTTAGAGTTGTCCTTGTCTTATATAAGTTTAGATGGGACTTGTTTTACATATCATACATATTTATATATAGTGTATTTTTAATGCCTTTTTTTCCCCCCAGTAGACTGAAGCCGCTGTTCTGTAAATATGTATTTAGGTACGTAATTAAAAAAAAAAAAAAATCCTGTTCATATTTCTTTGAAAGGCAGTTACTGCGCATGCACAGTAGCCACTTTTGTCTTTTAAATTTGTATTTAAGATATTTCTTTTTAGTAATAACAAAGGTGACGAGACTGTATCCTATTCTGATTGATTGCCAAAATTGTTTCCCAGACTCTTGCATTTGGGTTCAAGAAGAAAAATGCATTCGGTGGGTGACTGTTGTGGTCGCTCACAGGTTCACGCTCCTTGGGCCAAATTCCAGTAACCTCACATAGGTTGTTCAAGTCCTCCCACAAATGGGGACTGCACTGAAGCAGTGGGATCATAGCAAAGCACGCACCATTTTGTGAGCATAATTTCAGGCTATCGGGTCTGACCCATTTGTCATGGCATCTTCCCTGACTCATACAGAGTTGCACTCTGCCCACTTTAGTGCTGTTTTCCTGAAACATGCCGGGTGAGTAATCTGGCAAATGATCACTTTTCTCCCAGGTTCAATTTTTTAGTTCTGTGACAGATGTTAGGAGCTCAAATTGAGGAATCTTTTAAACTAAAAAAAAATTTTAAAAAAAGAAAGAAAGAAAAATCGGAGAAATCAGAGTTTATTCCAAAAGCCAGTGAAGACATCGGGAATTGTCCCATTGCTTTACATGGTCATTGGAACATGCTCTTATAAAAGGAGTTCAGAAATGATCACTATGGCAGTGGTGCATGTGAGCAACCCTAATGTAAACCTATATCCTCCTGCTAAAAAAGTTTTGCCGCTATAGACTTGAACTATGGACTTGTTATTATTTTTTTTCTTCTTAGTATACATGCATACGTATGGTTCCACATCTGTATGCGTGTACTCTGTACATGTGTGAGTGTTGTACAGCCATGTGAGAGTGTGAGTCTGTATGTGTGTATAAAATAAAAGAAGCTGCAGAAACTTTGTAATACTTTGTGAAAAGGATTATATTATAAAGGTTTGTACTGTCTTGAGTGCACAGCTACTGGAATAAATGTAGGGAATCTCAGGAACAAGCATATAATTTGTCCAAGAATTATTTCTTCTCAGAAGTGTAAGTGCAGTTTTTAATTCTGTATATTATTTAATATTTTACCAATAAAAATAAACTTCTGACACGAAAGGGTTTTCCATTCAAGCTTTCTGGAAACATTGGTATATGCAAACACTTTCTTTCAGCAGGAAACATGCATGGCAATTTGGCACCTCAAAGGAATCGCATTTCTACCTGATAACAAATCCTATTAATTAACTAAAGAAACTGAATGCGTTATGAGTTGGGGTTATGAGTTTGGGTTATGAGACTGGTGAATTGGGTGCAGATCCACTTTTAATATTCATTGAAGCTAATGACATTCTTTTCATCACCTTCAGCCTGTGCTAGAGAAGTAGTCCCCCTAAGGTCCTACCATGTAAAATGGTGGCATCAGTCACCTGCCACTTGGTCTACCATGTTTTTGAAATTAGTTAGTGGCCCAAGGTCCAACTCTTTCTGGAAAACACTTGGACCGCATGAACAACTCCTTTGAACCCTTCCCTCAGCATAGGCTTTTGGCTGAGTTCCCCTTTGTCCTATCCAGAGGTGATCTTCCCAGTAGGGATTTATTGGGTAGTTCACATTGCCCAACTTGTTCTTTCTTTCATAATGCAGCTATCAATCTGGTAGCATTCACAGTACAAACTCTTCAAAATAAAAGGAAGATCTCGTGAAGCTTTGCAAGATGTTTGTTGTTTGTTTTAAGAACCTCTTGTAAATTCATGGTTAAAGATTAACCAGCCTCTCCCCGTAATAAAAGTGTTCATCATTTGACATGAGAATGGAAACTCCTCAAGATATTATCTGAATAAAACTTAATCTTTCTTTAAGTCATGTTTGATGTATGTTGTCTCCAAGGAATGCCTCTGTCCAATGATCAAAATTTCCCCTGTTTTCTTTTGGTCAGGGTTGCCAGATTACTGGTTTTGCTTCGAAAGAACCAAGATTCAGCTAATGGGACAGTCCAGATATTTAATGCATGGAGGAGAAATCACATTGTGCCATTGTAAGACAGAAATGACTGGCTTGACCAACTCAAGGTCCTGTCCCAAAACTTACTGCAGATGGTGATGCTCTTTTCAATGACTTCAGATAAGGGTCTGAGAAGACGAGGGGAGAGCTCATAGGCAGAAACTAAACAACTAATAATCATTATGGCTGCTGAGTCATTTGCAGGAGTGAGATTCTGTGCATAGCCTCATGTTATTGAGGAAGAAAGTCTTAGAAACCTCCTGGCCGTGATGCAGGGCCAGCACATTGTTTGTGTTTGTTGAAGTGAGAGTCACACCACGATGTACCATCACCTTTTTTTCTAGAGCACCCTGTCAGCAGCTGCAAGCAAAGGGCAGGTTGACCTCACCCGTTCAACTCTGTCTAGGCAACAGGGAATCATGTCTAATCCTTTCCCTGCATCACGTTTGCTCAGAAACTCTTACTCTGTTGAAAATAGCCTTTTCCTGCTTTATAGCAACAGAGGTTTCAAAATTAGTCCAGTGACCAGTGTCTGCATATGCTGTCATCGTCAAGTCTTAATATGGTCTATGGGAGGCAACAGGTTTTAAAATATTTCATCATTTCCCATGCTACTGGATCAAATGATGTAATTGCAGTGGGTCTTTTAAACTGCAGCATCACCCTTCATGTTGATTGACTGGATCAATCTAGTAGCCAGGTAAGTGACACGTATCTGACCTGCCTGTCCAGCACCTTGGCATTAAGCTGAAATTCCCCTTGTCACCAACAGGCAGCAAAAGTGAATTTTGAGCAGCATGTTCTGACAAGTGCTTTACCAAACCCAATATAATTTTCCCAGTTAATAAAGATTAAGTGTTGGTTCCTGGCTTTTGCTTCTATAGAGCTAATATTTCTATTTTTATGCAGTCCTTTCAAAAAATCACTAAAGCTTCATCTGAGGGTAAATTTGTGTTTTTAAAACATGGTGAATCAAAGTACGTTTTTCTCCATTTCTGTGCTCGAATGTCAAATCCCAGCCCTCCAATGAATCATTTCCCACCAAGACACCGCAGAATATATAACAGAACTGTGTTAATGGGAGGCAACAGTAGGCCCTCAAAATTGCATTATGAAACTCACAATAATCAAGGGACTAAAAATAAATTTTGATTGGATTGCAGTTTGAACATCTTTGATTTCTTTTTTTTTCTTCTTAGTCAACCCTAATGTAGTTAGTCCTCAATAAACCCAGTTTTACCCTTCTGCCCTTCAGTGGTTATTTTTGTCTCCTCTTGGGTGCATCATATAAGCATGTCATAATTTCCAGCGTGCAATTATCAGTGGGGGTTTTTTTGTCACAGCAGAGTACCTTACGAGCCGCAACTTCTGGATTCAATGAAATATGAGTTGAAAGGATTACTGTGTAAGTACTTGGGTCACTTAAAATTTAAGACTAAGAATGAAAGCTCTTTTCAAAGGAATATACTTGTGAAAGGAATAGCCTCTGTGTGTCCTATTAATTCCTGGTACAGAGATTAGGGTTGGAGTCCCACAATACGACATTTCCCAGGGATTTCTGTCGGTGGAGAAACCGAGCCCTTCTAATGAGACTATATAAATGCTCAATATTATCTCATTATTTTTCATTAATCCGCGCACACCAGCCCGCCTCCACACACTGTAATTCCATGTTACCACCCATGTTCACATTAAAATAGGAACAGATTATTCAAGACTCCCACACCAATCGTGAACCTCTATCCCTTCTGATCTGTCACCGGCCATCCCTGGGACAGAGGAACCTCTCCCCTAGGCAAGAAGAAGTCTTAACCCCGGCAACCTTGCCCTTCAGAGCTAAATGCCTGGTTTTATTCCTGGCAAACACTCCTGTGGCATCCAACATCTGAGCCCATATGAAACTACCCTGTCAAAACTGATTTTTAACAGAAAATTGCTTTTCAATGGACCCATTCTCTATGGAAAGTGTCTGCTTTTCATAGATTTGGGAGGATTTGGGGATTTTTTTTCTTAATAAGAAAGCCTGAAACTCTAAACCCTCTGAAGGTTTCTGGGTTATTTTGTTTGGTTTCAAGAGGAAATACTTCCCTGCCCTCAACTCCTGTTTTCATATCAGTTCAAATAATGTCAAGACACTATTTGCTGCTCTTTCCCATTATTTTTGTTACTTTTCCTGTTTCAGGCTGCCTGTGTGTAGTTTATAGGGTGTGGTGAGGAATGTAAATTATTATTTTCATGTGGGTGTGGTAGCTATTCAGTTGTAAATCCTGTTTTCAATCCTTCTGACTTTTTTATTTGTGATCTGTAATATTGATCTGTCTTCAAAGCAGAGAACGCTGCAATCTATCAGGAGCAGGGACTTTATTCCTTGCTAAAATAAAGCATTCAAAGCACTCCCAGAAATCTCCAAGATGGAAAAAAAGAGATCTTGCTTGAAGCCTTTCTCTTTTTTTTTTCGTTCTTTGAAATGAGTAGAGGAATTTGTTTCTGTGGCTGATTTGTTTTTATCAGTTAGTTGCAAAATCTGACTGGCCTCCCTTTTCAAATTCATCTCCCATGATAGCCTGCCACTGGCTGTCTCTTGATAACTGACTTTAAAAACCCCCAAGTTTAAAGGTTTGCCTCTGAATGTGATTCATGATGGTGAAGAAACAGGACTAATCTACAAAAGACAGCTCTATGGTTGCTGTTGGACTCGAGCAAAGTTGTCAAACTGTTTTCAGTTCTACGTGAGCCGTAGCAGACATGCCTGAAACACAGCTGTATTTTCACACAAGCTGTGAAGAGGCATTTTGGCAGACTGCTGTCAGCGGTACCGCAGATGCTCTGGCTCTCCAAAACGCGTTTCTGAACCGGTCCCATCTTAGGAAGGACGAGCTGCTGTATAAGGCACGAGGGGTACATCGCCTACAGGACCAGATCCTCAGCTGCTACAAATCTACGTGGCCTGGGCAGCCTTGCTGGAGCTAAGCTGATTTACCCTGTTTCTCTGTGAGATGCGAGTGCTCCTCTGAGCTCTCTGGGCTGTTACACATGCTCTTATGGAGATGCACTCATCTGGCCGAATCCTCTCATATGTACCTGTCCTGGTGATAGCCATTATAACCACCAAAATGGGTGATTTTGAGACAGCATCTGCCTGAGTTAGTGCAACTTGACTTCTAGTTGTCAGTTCAAGTCTATATCTCATTTATGGGTAAATCCAGACATCTAGGAGTACAGACATTGAAGACTTTTTTTTTTTTTTTTTTTTTTTTTCATGCTTAGCTTGAGGTGTATAGATTCCTTATGCCTGAGGTTGTGGCTAGTATCAGTCATTGGTCTCCGTGAAAACTAAAGTTCAGGTGTCGCATGCTGCATACTCAAAACAGGTGGCCACGCTTGACTGTTTTGGCCAGTGTGCTATGAAAAGTGTGGAATATAGTTGTCCTTGGATACCTCTGTATATTGCTACCTATCAAAGAGATGTTTCGATGGCTCACCTGAAAACAACCCAAGTCCTACCAGCTGGAAAAGCTTCTCCTTTTCCTGAAGTGGCAGAAATGTGTAGCGTTTGGGTGACGGTTGCATTTCCTGAGCAGAGAATGCACGGTTTGGATGCCTGCAGTACATACTGAGTGTTATGCTGCTGCTGTGTGGCCATGATAAGGCATTTAAAGTGCTTTTTCCTGGGAGTTCTTTTTAAAAATTAATTTCTTTGGTCAAATGTTCCCTTTATTTGCCCTCAACTTTCCCCCCCTGTCTTCCAGTAAGAAAACAGAAGTTTTCAGTAGACATTAGAACACAGCAAGGTTTAAAACAATCCAGGTTGCTATTAATTGTTTGCATTATCTTAGTTCTTAGAAGCCCTTCAGAGCTAGGTGGTGTTCTAGCACAGAGCAGCAAAAATAGATCCTAGCTAGCACTAACAGTTTGATCATCTAATTATAAAAAGAAACCAACCTTCTTCTCATTTTTGGAAGTCCAAAGATATTTTTTGTAATGCTATTCTGACTCCTTTATTTGTCAAAGCATGGATACCAGGCTTGGAGATGGCATTCCAGTAACTGGAATGTGTCCCTCTAACATCTTGCTGCTTCTTGAGACTATTCCCCAAGTATTTGTGTATGGCTATATACAGAGATATATTCTTGTGCTCTGATGAATGGCTTTTCAGTATTTGTGGAGCAATGAGCTGTGCTTACAATTGTGCATTGCACTATTACCCTGTGTTTAGCTGACCTCTAAGCTTTGGCTGAATCACTGCTTTTCAGAATACAACCCGCCTCCTTATAAATATGACCAGCATTGCTGGTCCTTGGATGTCTGATCTGAAGCTGACCAACACGTGTTGGTCAAATGAGTCCAGGCACCCAACAGCTCCGGATAGCTTTGGATAACTGACATCCTAACAATCTTTAACCTAAACAATCTTTATCATGCTCTCACAAATCTGCCTCATCTGTGAACATTACTGGCTCTATTTCTCTGGTTTTTTGGTTAGATCTTTTGGTAAGATATTAAATGATCTGGGTCAAAAACAGATCTACATGGGACCTTGCTAGAGACGCTGCAGCAGGATGATGTCCTATTTGCAGTTCCTACTGAAAACTCTCCGGTACACAGATGGGCTGTGATCCATTTAATATGTGAGCATTGATTTTTTTTCTTTTCTCCAGAGAGGGAAAAAGCGATAACAGTATCAATAGGATACCATTTTTATGCCGGTCATATCTGCTGGAAAGTAAGTTTTTAAGATTAAACTGGTGTGACACGCCCTGTACAAAACACTTCAGCTGCTCTTAGAAGACAACTTTATGTAACAGATGAAAGGTGAAGGACCTTCTGCGTTTGGTATAGACCCAGTTATAAAAGAAAACTTAAGCTCTTAAGGAAGGAATGGTTTTGAAGATAACATCACTAGCCAGTCCATTCAGCTTCACGGGAAATTGCTGGTATTTTAGTGACCTCTGGCTCTCTTGTCCTGTCAAATTCAGATGACCGCAATACTGCCCATGTACTTCATTTCATCATATGTATTGCTGCGTTGCTGAGACTTCTTTGAGACCCAGGCTGTTTATAGGGAAACCTTTGCTGTTATTTCAGGCTGATCTGTGCATGTCTAAGCTAGGCTGAATAAACTATGGATGACCTCTGATGCAATTTTATCTTTAGTCATTTGCCCCATTCTGCTACCAAGCTTCTACAGTGCCAGAATCCCTAACCTGAAGTTTCTTTGTAGGGGAAAATGATGGTGGAATAAGCCAAATGGTGATTTTATAGCACAGTGGCTCTCTCAGGGCACCCTCTAATTTGTCATTCTCAGAGCCTTTGCACCACTACATTTACCCCGTTCCGCAGTGGACCAAAAAGAGGGTTTAGTGCAAAGCACAGTGTATCTATCTCGGGAGGTATTTAGGCAGGGGTATTCCACAACAGCTATTTTGGGCTATTTCCCCACATAGAGAAGCTCTAGTGCTTATCTCGATGGAACGAAAGTCAGGCCTGTTCTTCTAGATAAAATGTTTTCCCCTCCAACTGCCTGATGGCTTATCTCTGGTCTTGCAGCATCACTCGTAACCCTTCTCCTGACCCACTTAACTTTCTGCTTTTAGCAGAGCTTGAGTGGAGGCAGGGAGACTTGATTAAAGAATAATATTCGCTTTCTTTTAATGTGAAAAACTCTTCAAGTGGTCCATGTTCACATAAGTAGGAGAGAAATCTCTATTCTTAATCAGCTGATAAATTATCTATGGGAAAAGCTTTAAGAATGTATTTCTGGTGCCTTTGGTTCATATAAATTATTGGGGTTTAAGCATTTTTAAAAATCTCCTAACAAAGAAAAGAACTTTAATAATATCATTTGACACTTGTCACCTTGTTTTCTTTGCCTGTTTAAACAAACAAACAAACAAACAAAACCATGCTCTCTTTTCCATACCCAAAGCAATTTCTATGAAATCAGTATTTTAGCAAGCATAGCAATCTACTTAGTGCTCGCCTTTTGAGCTTCAAAAAATAGGTAAGGACTGAACACAGGTAGTCAAGGCAGTGAATGCATTGTCTCTTAAATTTCAGTTTCAGCCCAGCAGCAGGTACAGCCAATGCAAGCTTGTTTGTTAATTTATTTGGAATTAAACTGGTACTTTTATGCCATTTCCTAGTGAGTGTTTATCTATCAATACATTTTTATCAGCTGGACCTGACTGGTGTTAATTCAGATAGTTTCTCGGAGAGCCACCATGTGTGTAGTTAAGCAGAATTCTGTCCAGTTTGCTATTTGAATATTAATTTTTGTGAATGTCTCCATTCTACACAGCGTGGCAGGGACTGCTCAGAAAATGCTCTTCTCCCTGAATCTGCATGCAACCAAATCCAGCAGTATGAAAGAGACAATCCTATTCATATGTTGCCACTAGATGATCTGGCAAAACAAGAAAGGATAAAAGTTCTGGTGGTTGTGAGTAAGATTATTAAATGTTGGGACTCTGGACCCTCCAGGATAGACTGCTGGAGAGCCATGGACACTGCAGTTGAAGACATGGTTATGAAGTGGGACTAGCATAAAGGTTTTCCTCTTCCTGCCAAAACCAGTTTAAGGGACTGGTTAAGAGGGCTGCTGAGGTGCAGGTGACGCTCGGTTGACTTTATAGTTTCAGCTCCAAGGAGAGGAAAGATGGGGTGTAAATGTGCGCACATGCAAACTGTAGGGGTTATCGCCAGGTTCTGCTTTTGGGAAATAGCAAAACAAGGAAGCAAATCAGCTAATTAATAGCTTCACATGACACACAGCCTTTTGCATTCTTGCATTTACTTTCATTGCTTCCATTAATCGTATGAAATGTCACCGTTACACCCACTGCTTCCCAAGGACAATTTCACTATGTCACCTTTGATTTTATTATTATTTTTCCCATGCATTCGTTCATAGGTGGAGAGGAAGAATGAAACCCGCTTTACTTAGCCAGTGTGGAGCTATGATTTCACTATGCTGGCATATTGAGTTGCAGCCATGTGTCACAGATCTTTTGCTTGCCACCTCCCATGTTCTTACTGTTCCCCGTCACTTTAAAAGTAATTCATTGCTAATCACTTACTCCACCCAGATGATATCCATATTCTTCTACTCACAAGGCACCACGTGATGCTTCATTTGGGGAGGATGGAGAGAGGGAAAACCAAAACCTGACAACTGCGCCATGAACCAGTATAATTAATGTATCCCATAGGTAACATTTAATTGAAATAGTATTAATAATGAAGCTAGCTCTTTGGTCAGAGCATTGCTTCTCCAGATATTGCAATGTAATTTTGTCTACACAAGGGAGAGGAAAGAAGTAAAATCTTCCTTTCTGCTTTCTGACTTTGTACAGGATCTAGCAGTCCCAGCTCTAGGTGAATGACTGGGACGCTTTGGCATTAACACCGTGCAACTCATAGTTACATTAAAGAGTAACCATCTTCTCTGTGCCATTGCCAAAGTCACTTTTGGTAGCTGTGCTCTGAGTCAGGCTGGAGTTTTCTGAATCACAGAACAGTTGAAGTTGGCGGGGACCTCAAAAGATCATCTGGTCCAACCCCCTCCTCAAGCAGGGTCACCTACAGCAGGTTGCCCAGGGCTGTGCCCAGCTGGGGTTTCAATATCTCCAAGCATGGAGTTGCCGCAGCCTCTCTGAACAACCTGTGCCAGCATTTGACCACCCTCATGGTTACAAATGTGTTTTTCTTGTGCAAAGATCACGGCGGCGTTGGGAAACAGGATGCCCACGTGGAGCAAGGCAGGGTGTTGCACGCGCCAGACGGATAAGATCAGGGCAGAGCTCCTTTTTCAGTTGGCGCCAGTTGCTGGGCTCCGCTCCCTGCTTGCAGCACGTGTAGCGACGGGGAGCCGCCTTATCTACCGGCCCTGAGCAAGGAAGCCTCAAACCACAGCTGGGAACATTTTGAAACAGATTTTTGTCACACCAGAGGAAACATCATAGGAGAATAACATGCCCTTGTAGCTGTAAACCAGCGATGACAAGATAAAGGCACCCAACTCATCCTTTGTACATCTCTAATAGTGCAACGGCAACTAATTTTCATCCCTTCATTTCAGGGTGGGGAGGAACAGGGACATTTCTCTTTCTCAGCTCTTCTTACTATTTTGTTTAGCAATGTAACGTATGTGTACACCTCTTTTTTTAGGTATCTATAGATATGTAGGAGGCCTGGAGGTCCGTATGCACATACAGAGAAGTGGGATGTGCTAAAATGGTGATCATTAGTATGGAGTTTGAGGAAACACAACCATGAAAGTCAAAAGAAGGATTCCTACTGTGTTGTGTGGAGCATCTCGGGTACCACTGAGAGCCCAGAGACACGGCGCTGAAGGCTCTGCTGGACTTGTTTGACATGACACCTCAAGCCAAATTTACAGAATTAATTTTTGGCCAAAGGCAGTACCTTTCTCTGCTTGAAGGATGACTTATGCTTGCAGAGGTGTTCTAGAAAAATGTGGATGGTGGAAAATGCCCAGAGAAGGCAAAGTGTGGTTCAGGAAATGTTCTTCAAAAGACAAGTTGGGTTGATCTGGCAATTGCCCTCAGGTAGTTGATAGCTGTCACTGCTATCCTCATTAAAATAATGGACCAAGTATTAAATATCTGTGGAGAAGTGAGGGAAGGGAAGCCAGAAAACCACCCACAGGTGGAATGGGATCATATAAAAAGCTGCAATATTCCAAATAAAATTGATTCACTCTATTTACTCCCAAATAAGCACCTGAATCAGTATGAATCAATACTAATGGAATCAATAAATGTATCTCAATTTAGTCTAGTTTAAACTCTATTTCAAAAGAGAACCAAAGGTAGGCTCTTGGAAAGCATTTTAATACACCAGTACATGAAATACTGCTGTCAGATAAATTCAGATTATCCTCGATAAGGGTATTATAACACAGAATGAGAACAGGCAGCAAAGATATAAAAGCAAAGAAACTGTTAGTGCCGATTTCTTGGGAAATGTCAAAAAGGGTGACTTGAGAAGTGGCAGTGTTCAAGTCCCCGCACCAGCTAATATTTGTATTGCTGCTGTTTGCCCTATGCTTCTGCAGCACTAAGAGAGAGCACAGTCTCCAGCAATGCCACATAATGCTATTTTATTTAGCTTTTTGAGTTTTACTAATAAGCGAGAAGTATGCCTTGTTTTTCTTCAAAACTTAGTCATCTGTGACACACCTGGCACCGCTTCTGTTTTGAAAAAGGTGGTATCGTTTCCCAGTTTGTAATGACTTCTGAATTCTTTGAAAACTAATTACGGAGTACATTAATCTGTTTTTTACAGCGTTTTCTAATGTGAATTGGTGTCAGTGCATGTTTCTACCCGGTTTGCAATGTGTGCCACCCAAAAAAGATGAAGTTAATGTGAAAGCCGATCAAAAGCTGGACTAATGAAAAGGTCAAATATATTATTAAGCCTTAAAATTCTGAGAAGTCCCTGTTGTGCAGGAGATTGTAACAAGAAGAGGAAACAGCACAGCATGAGCAATCTCTCATGATAAAGATCTGGTGAGCAGAGAAGAGCGGAGGAAGTGGAGCATGTGTGATGATTCCTGTTACAGGACGTGGCCCTCCTCCTCCTCCCCGTCAGGTGGTGTGCTCAGGGCTTTGGCTGGAATTTGGTTAAACTTGGAAATAATTTTATCTTTTTGCTTATCTCATCAAGCCAACGAGAACCTTTGTTTTTATAGTTACAGAAAGGCATCTCAGGCTGCAGTTGTCCAGTCCCAATAAAGCATCCTCTTCTCCTCTGGCCCCCAGTGTGCTTCAGACCTGACCTGGAAGGAGTCGGTGTCACATCTCTCCAGGATCACTGTCTCTGTACCATGCCTCTCGTGTAACCCCAACACCTATTTTCTGAGACCTGGGATGGGACTACTCGTACTGTCCCATTTTGGCACCAAACAGGCGGGTACCCAATTGCCAGGGGTGGTGACAATTAGGGCTACAAACAGAGTCTGTTTAAGCTCTTCATGTGAAAAACTTCAAAGGTTTTTAAAACCCTGTTGTTCTTGTAAAGCTTGAGCAGGTTTGTGATATTTAGACACATCACCATAGAGATGAGCAAAAGTTGGTTAAATGACCACCAATATAAAGAAATAAATTATTATTCCCCTCACTCAGTACAATCTGCTGTTTACCTCCACCATGGAGGCTTGTTTTCTGTGTCACTTAATGATTAGCCTCTACTTTTACCTGCAGGCAAACCCGATGAACAAGGCGAGGTTGATAGAGGTCCACCTATGTCCATCTGTACCGTAGCTGTAGTTCATCCAGTAATGTACGGATGCCGAGTCTCAGAGGATGGAGTAAGATAGCACAACCTCTGAGGGTACCATCCTCTTCAGATACCCTGCCTCAGACTGGACCTGGGCTCAGCTCTGCGGGTCAGTGGATAGCTGAATTTCCTCCTCCAATGAGGACACCAACCAGATTACAAGCAGGATGGTTCTCCCCATGCCAACGGATGTTGGGTTTGCTCCTGGGGTTTTGCAGCAGTGGCAGCATTGCCGTTTCTTTTTTTTTAGCCCCTGTGTAGGCACAAGGACACAAGAAAGTGAATTGAGGAGAGGAGAAAACCAGTCAAATTTCACAAAGCTCACCAAAACAGCCGCAGGTGATTAATAGCTGAGAGTTGCTCATGGCAGACTGGGTGGGGTTTGCAAATTCACCCATGCATGCGATTTCACTGGGGGATGAGAAGAGGGGATGGCATGGCAATACGTCATGAAAGGCACTGGGGAAAGCAAGGAGTGAGGGGAAAAACCAGCTCTGTTCCCAGAGAGCAGAGGAATCACCTCATCTATTGCACTTGGAAAATGCTGGTATATGCAGAGAGATGCAGGCACCAGCCAGGAACCTATGTTGGGTTAGGGGAGTTTTTGACATGAATAAAGTCATTCTAAAACTTGATTGCAAAAAACGAAAAGGTGAAAAAAGTGACTCCACCACCTTCCCTCCCCGCACAAGTTTTTATCTCACTCCAATAATAAATAAGAAGCACAAAAAAGTGCAGCTGTAATGGACTGTAAGGAGACTAAGCAGTCTAAGAAAACCACACAGAGACAAGAATAAGTTTAACTCTCACGAGAAAAAAATTAAATCTGGATAATATTTATTCAAGCCTTTGTGCATGCAGTCCGTCTGCAGGGGAGATTTACTGTGCAAGGGGGATGAGGCCCATCTTCACCCTGTACCTGCTGAGGCCACCTTCGCAGGTAGAGACAGTAAATCCTGGCAGCATGGGGTTGATCTCCCCATTGCCCTGAAGGGTGCTGTGGTCCCGTGGTTTGGGTTTCCCCATTGCACACCAGCAAACATCGCTGCTGCAAGGCAAGAGGGGTGAAATCACCTGCCTGGCCCGTTGGAGAGGTTTGTATTAGAACTGGGATGCACAAGGGTAGGGATAACAGAAACAGGTACTTTCAATTGTTGTCTTGCTAATTATTCAACACTCATCAAAATAACCAGAAAAATAACTTTGCAGATTGTATCAGAATAGTTTGTGGTTGGCTTGAACTGGCACTTTATTCTGTGGGGACTGAAACATGCAGCATTTGTAAAGGCCTGGACTTCCTAAAAATGTTGACATAAGGGGTTGGGGTTTTTTCATTTCTTTCTTCCTTTCCCATTCACCACAGAAGGAAAAATTCTGAACAAAAGCCTAATTGGTGCATGTTGTTTGGCTTCCTTCCAAAATGCTTTTGTTTCTCGTTGTTGCTTGCTACCTAGTGTTTTCCCTGCCTTTGGAGATGGTAGCAAAGACGCAAAAGAGGAAATGAAACTCTGGTGATGCAATATTTTCCAGGTACACCTATGTTTTGCTGTGTGGAGATGAAAAGGAAAAACTCAAATCCAACCCTGAGATGTTTCAGTTTCAGGCCTCCAGATAATATTCTAACCCTCTTGCAAGCACTTTAAGATGGAAATTCTCTTGCTATCTGTGTAGATACCAAAAAAATGATCCTTTTCTGATCGTACTATGGGAAGCCCTTACATTACACTGTCCTACCCGTCACGCAGCTGGTTTGAAGAGCTATGTGATTTATTTTCTAAAAAACCCCAATAATAATAATAATAATCATCATCATCATCATCATCATCTTTTCAAAAACTAGCTTCCTTTTACCTCCCTCAGACGCCTTTCTGTCGAGGGCTGGTTTTAGGTCAAGAACCTGCCTCTGGTTTCAGGTGACAGCTTGTCAGGCAGGATTTTATTTTAAATTTTTTTTTTGCCCCATGGATGAATGATTGGCCTAATTCAGGAATTCTAAAATTATTATTATTCTCTCTGAGCATGAGAAACACACCTGTAATTTCTCACGGAATATGCTTTGTGGCAGAAAAATCGCATTCCCTCCCTTGCTGATGCGTGAAATGTATCCTCATGTAAAAAGCAGCTTAGCTCATCTGTTTATTGCTCCATCAGACTCGTCAGCCATATGTAAATGCTTGGTGTGTTTGTTTGTGTGCCGGTGGTTAATGCTCATTAAATGGGGAGACTAATAGCACTGCCTGGAGCCAAGCAAAGTGGAAGGCAGTTGCCATACGCATTTCCCCAGCTTGATTTGGCAAGCGCAGGCAGCGCTTAACCTGCAGCACCCCTGCTGCTCCTCTTGCCTGTGTCAGCAATGCAAGCTTGTGCTGAAGCCCAGGATGGCTTTATGAATGGCATTTCCCTGGGCAAAAGGCACTGATGACTGGGGTGGGGGAGTGGTGGGCTGCCACTGGATGAGGGATAGTGATGGAGCCGTCCCAGCGGTCCTGCTCCACCTGGGTTTCCTCTGTTTTTCCAAGCTGTGGTCCCCTTTGCTGCCCACTGCTCCTCCCAGGCATCCTCCACTCTATTTTCTTTGGGCTTTGCTGGCTAATTTCTCCCCCAGTTTCTTCTTTTGCACTCAGGGGATTATCTATGTGTGACAGCAAATGGGAAACTGAGGCATCTGGCTGTAGAGTGTGTCGTGTGAAATATGTCAGCAGTGGTATAGTGCTAAACTACGAGAAAATATCACCAGGCTGACAGGTTGGAGGAAGATCAGGGTGCTGATAACTCTCTGCTCTCTCCAGGCAGGAGAGACGAGCCAAGGCGGAAAATCCGGCATAGCACTGAGGACAATATGGGTTTTCCCCAACCTGTTTGCATCCCAGGCACTTGGAGAAAAGGTTCAATTAGGGAGAAAGATGAGAAGTGCTTTGATTTTGTTCTGAAGTTTGAGTCTCAGGTATAAACAAGCCTCAGGTACCCAGGACAGGTTTTTCCCCAAAAAATTGTACCTTGTGAAGTTGGGTGTCCACTGAGCTGGCCCATAACTGTCAGTAAGCATGAGAACAGCTGCAATGAGAGGTGTCTGCAGAGACAATGCCCAGGGGGATGTGCCTTATCGAAGCCATCGGATCCCAGCTCTGACAGCTATGACATCACCTTGTCAGCTGCACTGGGTGGATGAAATGCAGAACAGACCCTGCAAGGGAGCTAATATGTTAGGTGGTTATCAAGAAGCCAGGCTCCCAATGGAGTCGCTCGTTTCTAATGTTAGCATTTTATTAGAGTTGTCTTGTTTGGACTTGGCAAGATTTGAAGAAGTCTCGTCTTGTGACAGGAGTGATTGCAGTTGTGTGCGGCAAAGGCTGGGGTCTGCCTTCAGGCAGGTGTTTGAAGGTAAAATGTAGCGTGGTGCTCCCTGCTGTGGCTGGAGGCTTCCCGAGGGATGCTGGGGGACATGACCGCAAAAAAGCCTGGGCAAGGGCTGGTAGCAGGGTACTGTGTTCGTGGAGAGAGGGCTTGAGGTGCTGTGCATCACTTTTAACCAAGGGAGAGCTTTTCTCCAAGATCCCTTGGGAGGAGAAGAGCTGAGGGGGGTCTTAACCAGGGCTTTGGATGCTGAGGATTGTGCTGGGGACAGAGTAGGTGGATGTGGCAGGGAAGCTGGCAGTGTCTACTTCTGCCTGTCCTGGGGCTTTAGACATGGCCATGGCCATGCCAAAGAGGCCAACCTTTGGTCCAGGCATGTGCAGAATACCATGCCTGGGTAAATGTCATGCTTGTAAAAAAAAAAAAAAAAAAAAGCCAATTAAAGAAAAGCTAATCAGTCTTGGTGGGTGTGATTGGGGATTCTGCCATATGTAGAGCATCTGGCTTTAAGTCTCTTGAGATAGAACCCATCACATTTTTCTCTTGTTGAAAGGGAAGGATCTCAAGTCCATTGAGAAAGACTCTGCTGGATGGTCAAAGAATGCACAAATGAGGTCTGAAGGAGATTGTCCTCAACACTTACGGTTAAGCAGGTGGTTAAAATGGAGAGTGTTAATACCAGAAAAACTAAGCAGTGCTTACAGCATCCATAGGGCATTTTGCTGATAAGCTGTGGCAGGGGTGTACAAAAGTGTCTGAGGGACTTGGGCATCAGTGTCTCACTCATTTTTTCTGACAGGTTTGGGCTTCTCAGCCTTCTGCAAGCATTAACATAATTTGTCTGGATGATGAGTGCTTACGTTCAAGTTATTATTGTCAGATAACTTTGAGTCTCACTGAGTGATGGTGGCTCCAGAGTAAAACTTACTTACCTTTTTTCCTGCATGAGTTAGTGTTGAGTGACAATTTCACTCTTTCACTCTGCAATAAAGATGCATCTGATCTTGAGACAGAGGTTGAAATTAGGGCCTGTGTGTTTGGTGAAAAATAGATTAATCAAGGAGATATTCAATGAAAGCTTTTTGCTTTTTCCTTCTCCTTTTTCCTTTCTGGAAGGACAATTATCCTGCTCAAATTCGTAATCTGAAAGATTGAAGTGCCACGTTGAGGAGTGAATCTCAAGCATGATGAAATCCCAGGAGTGCAGAGTTAGGGGGAGGTGAGATGAAAGACACCTCCATCCTCATCATTCCCTTACTGAAGGTTTCCTAGTCCTTTTGTTGAGCTGGGGCAACTGCCCCTTGGTGTGATGCTTAAAAGGATGTTGTCTTGAGACATGTGACTCTTCCTACCCGTTCACAGTCCAGGGAACATCTCCATGCACTCCAGGCTCAGGTTTCTGCTACAGGGACCAGCCTCCTGGTAAGTCTCAAGGCTGCAGCCTTTCAGGCCCTTTCTCAAGAGCTTGACTCAGTGAAGTCAATGAAAGTGTAACCACAGCCTCTGAGAGCCTTTGGACTCCTATCTAGAAGCATATCCATAAGGACTGATGTACTGAATGCAAAATGTAATAGCACTCATTTTGGAATAAGAGTTGATTTGTTTTAACTTGACTTAATACATTTTCTTGTTCTAGCTTAAGAGCATCCAGAAAAGCTCTTCTAGTCCATTTTCAAGTGTCAACAAGCTGTTTTTCTTGGTCTCACAAACTTATCTTTGAAATGGGAATAACTTAGTCTCCCATATGGTGTTGAAAGCTACTTCATAGCGGAAATCTCCTGTATATTCATACAAAATTTTAGAGGAGCAGGTGGAAATTATCTGGCAATTAAAGCTAGTGCTATGGAGCTAGGACTTGGAATGACATAGTCAATCTATTCAAAGTTCACATCTCCCGCTGTCAGCAGTTGGTTACGTGACTGTTCATCGTGCTGCTCCTCAGGGGGGGAAAAAGCCCTTGAAGAGATGGCAAAAGATTTCAGCTGATTTCTGATAACTAGGTTTGAGCAGATGATTACATTATCTGAAAGGAAATGGTTAAAAGCAGTTCTTTAGCAGTTCTGGTCGTGACGTCGTTCTGCAGAATTATTGGGGTATTAACAGAGAAAAGTAGCTTTCTGTGAAGGCAGGAAGTGGCCTCCAATAAAGTTTAAAAAATTTCACAGAAAAACGGACTTAAAAAGGTCAAGACTCTCCTCAGCCATTCATGTCTAATTTTACTTCAAGCAGTAGATTTCTCTACTCACTTAAAATACTCAGGTCTGAGCAATAATATAGGACAGTTGTCATCACCCTGAAGGGGAAGTGTTCATCATCCTCTTGCAGCAGCTGCCAAAGGTGTATCAGTCACCATTTTTCAGAATTGCATGGTATTTTTGTGACTCTTTGTAGCTGATGTTAGATCATCAACGAAACATTTTTCTCCATTGCAGAAATGGCAAACTTCAGGATTTATTTTTGTTTCTCTGGCTTTTTTCAATTTACACAGAACTAATTATTCTCATAACTCCCTGAAAGGGTTTGCTCAAACTTTCCAAACTAACTTGACTGGAAGCCCCGAGGAACTATTTAGCTCCGGATTGCATGACTTGTAGGGAGGAGTGAGCATGTATAACTAACTGGTTTGGATGGAAATTGATTTACAATATAGTTTCAAATGTATAAATAAATGAAGCGCAACACTCCAGTGAGACCCCATCAATGGACAGGAAGATTTGCTGCCTGTGTCTTGTAGACACTGCTCCGGTTTAAATTTCTCTCTGCAATTATGGTGAGGAGCATCATGGCATTGCTGTGAAAATGCTGATGTGCTGTGAGAGTCCCAGAAAGCCTCCTTGGCAGTGTGGGTGCTCATCCATTCCTGACAAAACAGAAGCAAATCTGCATGACTGGTGAGAATGGAGGAGCTTCCATGGGGTGGCATCACGTGCAGGTGCAAACCATACTGATGGAGAGAAGTGCTTTGGGGTCAGCCATGAGGGTTTGGAGAATCAGCTGGGGGATGTCATTCTAAATACATAAAACTGCATATTCACTTCACCACATGAGTAGTAAAAATGGGTATGAGCGACGTGGGTGAGACCAGTTCCCCAGGGAGCAGATGCTCAGGCGAGATCCTGGAGCTATTCAGAGCCTGATGCTCAGGGAGCTGAGGGCTCTTTGCATCCCGCTGGGGCCAGAAGGTGATCGGGGAGTTCAGCGCTTTGGCGTGAGCAGTCTTGGAAGAAGTTAGAGTTTAGCTGCCTTAAAATTAAACAATGAAAATTAAAAGGGAGCATGATCGATCGCAGCTGGAAGTTGGTGCATTTTAAATATGGGATGGTTCTTTATTGCAACCTGTGTAAGAATTTGCTAATACCCCTGATCTATAATAGAAGCTGAAAGAAATAGCTTTGCACAGCGGGATAGGCATGCATTTGACTTCGTTCCAGTTACGGCAATAGTATGACAATAATAGCCATCAAGACTAGGAGGAAGATAGCTGCCAAGACTCCTAACTTGGACGATCCTGATTTTCTACTTGTTCTGTCAAACGCTGGTCCTTTGTTCCTTTCTGATGGAGTTGAGGACAGAATTTGCCTTTGAGAGCAGCTTTTTGTTCCTATCAGCATTAATCGTGATTTCTCTGTAGGATATGAAGAGCCTTGGAAAGAAGATTCTCTCCTCTGCCTTCCTCTGCTTTGCTGGCAAGAAATTCTGGGTACCGAGCATGGAGGACACACGGGATGGAAAGAGGTTTGACCTCTAAGGTTCAGAGTATGCCAGCAGACAGCAACAACATATCTAAGACGATACTCAGGAAAGCATTTTTGAAGAAAAAGATTTGCCATTGGAAGTTACCAAAGGAATATCATCCCCTGCTCCTGACTACAGCGGCTGGAAATACCCGACCAACTCTTTTTTCCCCTCCTCCCTGAAAAGGACAGTGAGAGGCCAGGTAAGCTTTCACCACTCCTTGACAAGAAAATACCTGTGCTGGAGAAATCAGTACATGTGGACTGGGTGGATGCTAGAAGATGTGCACTATTAGGCTACGGGATTCTGGTCTGAAATATAACCAGAGCCTGAGTGTTTGAGGTTTCCTGACACTGAAAATGAATGTATTTTTGCAACTGTTTATGATGGGGATTACGTACGTGCTGTGCAGTCGCAATGTTTTGGTTTGCATGCTCACATAGCACTGCAACTGGAGTTTTATGGTGCTTTTCCTCTTGTTCTGGGAGGAACACCTTCCCAGAGAGGTAGAGGACACAGTGTGTTTGGATGACCAACTAGGTAAGGTGATGTATAAAACAAGAATGAAAAATAGGACATTCTAACTGGAAAAATATAAACTTCAGGCATTTGAGCACTTTCATAGTCCTTTGACATAACTTGGAAACAGATGGTTAAAAGTTGGCTAAGAATGTTTACCCTAGCCACAGATTAAGCAAAATGTCTATTTTATGCCTTTTTTCCCCATCAGGCTGTTTAAGCCTACTAAGAAATTAGTTTTGACTATGAGTTTTCATGCATAATGTGAGCTGTACACATTTTTTTTTCTTCTAATATGTAATATAATTGGATTTTGAACAACGTCATAGATTTGAAGCTAGTCAGATATGTAACTGATGGTTATGAAATATGGAGGGAATTTCAGGTCATACTTTGAGGGTGAAGATGCTAAAGAAAACCACGACTTGGAGCACTTTGGTTCAAATACTTTCTTGGTTGCAGCTTTTGCTCTGTCATGTGAATTTCCATCCTTTGCCAGGATATCAGGGATAAAGACTGTCCTGAAGAAAAATAACTTCTAAGTAGTAAACAATACTGCAGTAAGAGTGTAGGGGGTGTGGCACATATGAGCTAGACACCACCTGTATGGGAAGGCTTATATTGAAACTTTGAACATGCAGTCCATAGTTTTGAAGGACCAGATACAGGGGTTTTGCCTTGTTGGAGGAATTTGACCTTGAACTGAATAATATAGCCTTTAAAAGCCCATAGTGGTGATGTCTGTCTTTCAGAAATCTGTGCAGGTGTGTAACTCAGTACTTTTGTACCCAAAGGCATTTTCTCACATGTTTCTTCATGGACTAAGACTGAAAAATGGCACACGCTGAAGTGCAATAATGTTGCTTAGTGGAACTGAAGATAGCCTTGCCTTGAAATCCTGTCTCCTCATTGCTAGATGCATCTGAAGGCACATGTTGTAACTGCCCTTATAGTCATAAGCTATATAATTATAAGCTATATATATAGTTACAAGCTATAGTTACGAGTAGCTATAAGCTACTTGGATGCCCTAAAAACTGTGGAGGTGGAAAGGATGAAATCTTTCAGGAGGGCTTGGGCAGAAATAGGAGCCCATACTTAGAGACAGGTCTCCCCTGTTACACACAGACGTGCAGGAGGGGAAAAGTGGACTTGAAGAGAAGCCCCTGATGGGTGTAAGGCATGGAGCCTTGGGATGCTACTGCCATGGCTCCAGCAGTAGAGTCCAGCTCTAATGGTTGTCTACCCTTTTGATATTATTTGAAAGTTTAGATCTGCTTTGGAGTGAATTTTTAACCTCAGCACAGAGAGTAAGGGCTGCTGGTCTTCATTTTTGAGAAGAGCAGCGTCTGTTTTCATCAGCTGCTGTCAACTGGATCTCAGGCCAACAAGGGAGGAGGACAAGATGTGTAAGTTTGGATGATGACCCCCTTTTCAAGACTATTCTGCCTCACTGGCAGTTTCTGTAGCTTTATAGCCAGTGTTTACTGTGTGGATGGGGGAGGATTTCTTTCCTTTTCACCCAGAGATCAAATCTATCACATCCACAGCAAAATCCATCAGCGCCAAGCTCCTTTCCCCTCCAAAATCCTTGTGCTCCACTCACCTGCCCTGCGCCAGGCATGTGGCTCTGGTACTTCCCAGTCCCTTGCTCCTTCTCCCTCCACACCTTTCTGAGGGGCTTCAGATTTGGGATGCATGTCTCTTTTCCCCTCCTCTCCTTTCCTGTGGTGGATTCATCCCAATCCAACCCTGGAGCCTGGGTTGGCAGAGGGAGGGTGAGCTCATGCCTCCATGGCAAGGTGAGCCCAGACAGCAGTGGATCGAATTTGGCTGTCTGGCAAATCTAAAGTCTCCCCAGAGTGCCCCACCTTGCTGGCTTGCAGGGCAGAGGGGAGGGAGAGATGATAAATGAGTCACAAAAATGCTGTTCTCAGGGAACAGTAAGTGCCATAGGGCTCCAGAGTAGATCTGAAAATGTAAGTCCTCGGTACATGCAAGCCATCCCTCCTGAGGCTGGGAGCAGCTCCTTTGCTCTCTGACAGCCCGAAAGCAGCCAGGGAAGCCAGCATAGTCACAGTCATTATTCTATGACATGTCCGAAAAAGGCCCATGGGAAGAGACATGTGGGCTGTCCAGTTCTCTGTTCCAGCTTTTCGTCCATCTGTGTCCTAAGAAACACAGTCCAGACAGGCACAGAATCCTCTTCTGAGCCCACAGCAACAGGTTGGCAAGCTCAGGTCCTTTGTGGACCCTCTTCAGATGCTGGTCATTGATCTTGGAAGATGCAAATCGGTAGTAACTGAGAAGATTTTGGTTTTCTTGAGGTTAAAAGTCACATTTTGTCAGCAGTGGCTTCAACTCTAAATTAAGCCAAGTTTTTTCTGGGTGGTATCTGACACACACAGTTTGCCACTTGCTAAATCTGAAATGAAGATGCTACGTTGGATCAAAACAAAATCCCCTTATATTAAGATATGATAGCTTTGTTTTCTCCTGTAGGATACTGAATAGAAGCTGCTCTTTAAAGGATTTTTAGTGGGAAGCATACATGGATGCTGATGGCAGCTCTCTCTTCTATCTGCCTGTAGGATGCAGACATTCTTGTTCAGTTTCAAGACACTACATCTGTATGTTAAATTTAAAGATTGAGTTTTTCTCGAGGTTTTTAGGTCTGTGATCCACATTGCTCAGGGATCATGTTGCAAATGCTATTTCTTTTTTTGCAAGATCAGCACAATCAGGCCATATGATTTGCCTGTGCTCTGGACTGAGTGGGCACAGTGTTCATCCCTGAGTACCACTATCTCATGGCACAAATGAAATAAGCTCATTTGGGTTTCATAGCTGACAGTCCATGTTACCCAAAGACCACAAAGTATGTGCCAGAGTGTTTGTCTGATATGGATCTAACCATGCTTTTAAGGAGAATTCCCCTGGGGTTTGCAGTTCACACGTAACATTACTTACAAATATTTATTTTCAAATACAACATGTCAGCTTAAAGAGGAGACACTGAACATGGAAAAAGTCAAATTCCAGTGAATGTAACACTGGATCTGATCCAGATTTCTGGCCAGTAGCTCTGATCAGTGTGAAGTATCTACCCTGAAGTTCTTGCTCTCCAATTAAGGGAGATGTCAGCAGGTGCACGGCTAACAAGCAGTCTGGTAAACATAGGGATGTTTTCATTAAACAGCTCTGGGATATAAAATTATTTATACTGACCTTGTTTTCCAACTCTTCAGAGGCCCAAGGAGAAAGCTTGAGAAGTAAGGCTCCTTCATTATACTGCTTCCCATCTGTTGGGTTAATTTTTAGGATCTATATGTATTCATCTCTTGGGAGCAACGGGGATTTCACAGGCGAGAAAACACATGAATGAAACTTTGTTTATCAATGAAGGGTCTAAGAGCACTTTTATGTGTCACATGGACATGAACTTAATGACGGGTGAGTGGGTTGCTGTGGTGTGAGCATGCTCAGGTTAGTTCCACGTTATATGGCAGACCACGTAACCTGCAACTGCTGTATCCAGAAGCACAGACAGGTGGGGGTTATGAAGTGGGACCGCAGGTTCACGTGCAAAAAAATCAAAGCCTTTGGGTTGCAAGAGGAAAGAGGAGCCTCTCCCCTTGGTCTCCGTGATGATAATTTCCTAAAGACATCATATAAGCTTGCAATTCTCTTGAATGGTTGAGAGGATGACAGGCAGTAAGTAGTCTGATGGTATAACCAGTGAGGGCAAGCCCTAAGACTGGATAAAGGGTACGATTTTCCCAAGCGCTTAAGAGGCTCATCACTTCCACTTCCAAGTTCTGTGATAACGTAAGGGGATATGTTTCCCTTTTTCCTTTCCAGTGCCCGGTGAATTTTTCATTGGGTGAAAGGAGGAGCAGGCACCACATCTGAAAGTCATGACACCATATGCATGTAGCCACCGCAGGGATGTGAGCCAGGTTCCAATGAGCACTGGCTGGGCAGAAAGCTGTGAGAAGCAACCTGGGCTCCCCAGATCTGGCGCGGCAGTAAGCGGGGCTTCATGTGAGAGGTGACATGACGCTAGGCGTGATGAACAAGTGCCTGGCAGTTCTTTTTGCTTTAATGGAACTGTTTATTACCTTTCGGAAAATGTAATTAAAAGTGAAATCACCCATCTGACATATGGGTCTGCCTGGGAGATAAGTGCTGCAGCAAGCGCAGGTGGGATCCCATTGAAATCCTACACCTGAAAAGCCTTCCCAGGGCATGTGCAGACCAGGGGAAAGAAAGATGGAATAAAAATGAATAATGCTGGCTGCAGGAAACAGGTGAAATTATTTCCTATTACATCTAGTGTGCTTCCTCCCATTGCTGTCCCCAGTGAACAGAGACAGGAGTGGGGGCAGTGCTGCACACGTGAGGTAATCCCCAAGCTGTACTCAGAGCTGGCAAACTCGTAATGAGTTTTTACCGTCCTTCTGCACAGCAGAGGCCCCACATAGCTATTTGCCTCTTGCCCTGCCATTGGCAGTCTTTCACATATATTCTTGTGATTTCAGAAAGCTTGGTCGGTCCTTTGTAAATTGGAGGTGATCTCTCCTGCACTTTTGCTCAGCATTGGTGTTCAGCAGGTAAAACATGCCCAGAAGTCAGATGTGTTGATGCTGATTTTTCCCTGTGCAGGGATGGGAAGGCGAGTCCCTCTGTGCATGGCTGGGGCATGTGTGGGAACTGCGAAACCAGGAGCCTTTCGTAGCAGGGGAGACAGCTCTGGCAGCAGTTTAGGACCAGCTCTAAACCTTGCAGCAGTTATGGTGCGCACTGGCTTTGCAACCCGAGTAAGCTGTCGGGCACCGAGTAGCATCAGGTCATGTCCATTGAAATCTGGTTGCTGGAGGCTATGCTGCCATCACTGCCTGTGCTAGCTGGCTTAGAGTAAGGTAGTCTGTCTGCTCAAGAAGTAATGACCTCCGTATGCTGCAGTATTGGTGTTCTTGACCTCTTTTATTGAAGGACCTTGAAACGAAGGTAACTCCTGAGTCCTTTAGAAATAGACCTGTGTCAGTTAGGAAGTGGCATCTTAAAAAAATCATATGCATCCCATTCTGTAGCTTTTCCTACTCAACCTGGAACACATTGTATGAATTTAAATGAGCAGCAAAGCACATGGTGTGAAGCCATGCTCAGGGACATGGAGCCCATCTCCATCAGCCTTTTCCTCAATACCCAGTACCTATCTGGGCCCAAATGCCATGGTGTTGCTCTGGCAATAGGAGAGCTGCTTGTAACATGCATCGCTAGAACAAAATAATTTTTATTTTAGTATTGCCCTCCTGGGGTTTTTTTTGCTACTCTGTCAATGTTTGGTGTTTCACCTAACACCTGTTTTCAGATAACTGATGGAGCATGGAGGACTTCTGCTCCTGTTGGAAAGCGCGAGCCTTGCTCAGGTGGCTGCAGCTGCAGGTCCCAGCCCAGTACTTTGCATTGCCCCTGGCTCTGCTCCTGCCCAGCCACTCGTGCTGGCCCTCGCAATGCCTCCTGAGATGCTCCTGGACCTCTTCTGGGCACCTAGGTGCCATCGGGTCATGGCCCTAAATCACTGTGCATGAGTGAAAACTTTGAGAAAGCAGGAGACGAGTAACATTTCTTCCCCAGTTCATGAGTTTCGAGGCAGCGTTGGGATTCACTGAGGAGCAAGTGGTTTGTCAGCTCTTAAAAGCTAAGGGAGTTATTCTGCTTGGTGTGATGATGGTGCATGCTCACCTTCTGAGAGGCAAAGCAGCCGTAGCGTCTCATCTTCCAGTACTACTACATTCAGCCTTTTCCCTGGCTCCTTCCAGTTCTCCGTGGCCAGCTTGCTCTAGACTAAAGCAAACCTTTGAAGGAGGTGCCTTCCCTGAGCCGGCGAACGAGGGAGAGCTCTGCAAAGCTGCTCTAACGAAGCGGGGAGAGCTTTCCTCCTGCTTGCTGCAGAGCTGGGCTCTTTGGCACCCCCTGTTTATTAACCCTTGCTCTCACACCTGTTCTCACTCTCGCACCTCCGGAGCTCCGGAGCAACTTCTTGCACCTCCCACAAGTGCAAATGCTTTTGCTCCAAGAGCCTCCCTGGATTTCGGACCTGCGTGTGATCGGAATGAATTAGACTTGGCTGAGGCATGGGATTATTGCAGACCTGTCACTTCACAGTATGTTCCTGTTACAGCCCACACTCATGTCTGCTAGTATTTTAAAGTAAACTTTAATTAGCATTTTCCGAAGAGTGTGAATAAATTGTTTTGTTGTTGGTTTAGGTTTGGTTTTGTTTTAAGGAAAAGAGTGTTTACTCACCAAGGACATGTTTCCAAACTCTTCAACCGCTCTAGTCCTGGTTTTCTGATATCTCACTGTGCGTATTACTGTGAAGCTCTGTGTGGTGCTGTTGGTGGGAGCAAGGTTGCTCAGCAGTGGGGTGGGATGTGCCGTGGAGGCATGTGCAACCACTGCAGTATTTCAGGGTCACGTTGGAGTAATGCTGTCAGACTCCTGATGGCCAAGTGTCACCCATTTACTAGCAAACTATTCCAGGAGAGTCACACCAGGCTACGTAGGTCTGTGGCTGCCTTGGTTCAGTGTAGAAGCTCCTTGACCAATAGTCCAGTGGGCAAGGCCTGGGCTTAGTACCCTCAAAGGTCTTAAATAGCTTCTGTCTGACAGTGCTGCAATCCAGCAACACTGGAGGGATGTCCCCCGTATTGTAAATAACATGTCTGAGATGCTCTTTGCAAGGCCTGTTGAGCATGTTTTCCAGCCTTCACTGCAGAAAGGGCGAGTCAGGTATCTGCTGTGGTCCAGAGATCTGCTCATAGACAGCAAAGGGATGCAAAGGACGTTTTGTACATGGCTGAATTCCTGCGGGATAACTTTACTGATGAAATTAAGCGTATTAATACTGTGTGAAGGTTTCTACCCACCCAACCCATTTACTAGACTGAATTTGTGAAAGTGGTGGAATAATGGATTGGGAGGGGATGAGCTACAGACCTGTTCGCCCTCTTTATGGGGAGAGCACTAAGGAAGGGCTGGGAAATCAGGCTGGGACTAGGGTGTTACCTGCTAGCGCTGGCACGAAGTAGCAATCCCCACCCCATACTGCCTGTTTTAAAAGGTGGTATGTGATGTGAGGAAGGTAAATCTGCTGCCTGGAACACTGGAGGCAGGAAGAAGTAAACTAGCAGTGGGGGAAAAAGACTAAATTTAAAGGCCTGGGTGGTAAGCAGAATTTTTTGGAGGAAAGAAGGTGTTGACTTGGGTGAGCTGTGAGGATTCCATCGGCCTTTGCATTGCAAGGAAATGTACTTGAGCCAAAGTGCTGGTATGAATTATTCAGGCACATAGATTGACTCCTTTTAGTTTCACCCATGCATGGCTTAAGTTCCACCCATCTTGTTTAAACAAACATATTTGGTGGGGATAAGGCAAGGAAAATCCTGTTCTCTGCTTGTGTTTGTTCTCCAGCAGGGACACTTGAAACACAGATGGAGCTCAAGGCGTTAAGTTTTAACAGATCCAAATCAATTTGATGTGCCCTTAAAAAATCCCACAGCCATTTCCAGCGGCATCCGGAGAGCTGCTAACAGCCAAGTGTGTGCCCAGCCACTAGCTGCTGCAGGTATTGGTTTTCTCATACTGAAAACCATACTTTTCATGTCATGTGAAGGCTTGAAGTGTGGCTTTTTGGTGGCATCAACACAAGAGCACCTTTAGAAGTTACAAAGTGGTGTTATCTGGAGTATCAACATGGGAGCAGTAGGGCAATGGAGACCAGGTTGTCATCTTGTGTTTCTAAACCAGTTGTTCCCAGTTTCCTGGTGAGACCTCTGTCAGTGAGTGCCACATAAAAGGGCTCCCTGTAGGTGGTCAAAAAAAGGATAACATCTGGAAATTGAAACGCCCAATTCTCTGACCCATCAGTAGCGAAAAAGGACTACCTGCACATATCAGCTCTCATTCTCTTCCAGCAGTTCCCCAGAAGATACAACCCACTGTTTGAAGGAGGACCCTCTGCCTACTGGGAAAGACTGGAGAAGAGTTGGTCCCCATTGCTTCCTAATACGGGATGGGGGGATGCAAGAGAACTGGCAGCCCATGCTGTACTTACCCACTGGTGTATGGCATTGTCCTCATTTGTGTGAAAATAAGTATCTGATGACTTGCAAAAATAACAGGAGGCTTCAAAATAGGAAGTATTGCTCTATTTATGCCACTTCTGCTTTATTCCTTCCCCCAGGGTCTCATGGAAGCGATGGTGGGAATGGACCTCAGGAGGTCTGTAATCCAACCTCCCATCTGGAGCATGACCGTCTCCAACACCAGATCAGGTCAGCCATGGCTTTGCATACTCAAAGCTTGATCACTGCTGTGGATGGAGATGTCACCACCTTTCTGGGTGACCTGTTCCAGGTCTGTGCTCTCCTCCTAGTGCAATTTTTTTTTTCTTAATGTCTAGTCTGAACCTCATAAGCCACAATACGTGACCATTGCTCCTACCTGCCATTACCAAGAAGAATGGCCCTGTTGTCATTGCAACTCCCCTTCAAATCCTATGGACAGGAGCTTGACTGTTAGAAGGTGACACTAATTTCCCTATTTTACTGGTTCTGTGTTCAGGAATGACTCTTTGTGATCTTTGGCATTGCTACTGGAGGAGAAAGCAGTTTTCCGTGCCCATGAACTCGCCAGCTGGGGAAGAGCTGTGCCAGATCCAGGCCCTATGGGAAGGGTGAGAAAGTCCAACCCATGCAAGTCCATAGGGCAAACTGTTTCCTTCTTTCTTCCATGGCTTATTCTACTGAAATCAAAGAAAGAGACAGAATTCAGTAGCTATTAACATTGATTATTAGCATAAAGGATTATAAAGGACTGAGCTCTGATTGGGAAGCTCTAATGCAGTTTCCCAGTCTTCCCTATTATCTTCCCTACTATCTTCCCCTTCTTCTGACTCGCCAGGTCTGGTTGCTGCATGTTGCTCCATCCTGGGGAAGCAGAGCACTCAACATGTTGCTCACCTCTCCTGTGACCTCTCCAGTGCCACACCTTTGTTGGATGACAGCAACAAAAACAGCACAGAGAATTCCCAAAAGGGTGAGGACTCCTTAATCCCTTCAGAAAACCAACCCGATACTTCGTGGGTGGGTCTCTGCTAGTCTCAAAATAAATTAACATCTCCTTCCTCATCCACAGCTCTCTGCCTTTCTGATCACACTAAACACAAGTGCCAATCCCACGTGCGTCTGGCCAGTCTGCCTCCTTGTTTGCAAAGGTAGTGCTTCATGGGGACAAGGGTCTTACCCTCTTAAAATCCCAGCCATTTTCCCTTTTCCTAGTTCCACATATGGCTATTTAATCATGGGTCAAGTTGTCTGTCTAGCAGCCAGTGAGACAGCCTCCTCATCACCACTGGCTTAGATTGGTTGACAGTTTTGCTGCTTCTTCAGTGATGTCCCTCAATGTTTTCTGTAATTGTGTTTCTCTTTGGACTGAATCCTTTGTCTATTTATTTAGCATCTTTCTTCCATACTGTATTTTGTACAGTCACATCACCATGGTATCGAGGCTCACTGTTGTCAGTAGTAGACGTTAACCATTCAGATGTTGGAGAATTTGCCTCCATTTTCAGAGAAAAAGGCTGAAAGAAGTCAATTGTCCAGGTTACGTGATACACTGCGGGTGAGACCAGACTCATGGACCCCGTTCCTGTCTAGTCAGATCATCCCTTCCATTTGGTGCTTCAAGACATGTTCCGTAGGGCAGACCCCAGCTCACCATCCCTGTCTTAAGAAATCTTGACGTTTTCCTGCCTTTCCCTGGATTTGTAAGGTTGTGATGTATCAAGCAAGAACATAGCAAACCAACATCTTGTTCTACAGCTTCACTGCAGGGATGATTCATATGGACTGCTGATGGCATCTGGCACCAAGTTTTGGCTGTTTTTCTGGAAATAGTGAGTCCTTTGTCGATATCTGGTCATTAGATGATGAATCTTTGTTTGCTCTCACCTGAACTTAATTCATGCTCAGGTGCCACACATCTTCATTAATCCTCTTAGCCCTGATTTGGTTGCACCCTCTTACCTGAAAGAAAGGAATTTGATAATACACCGATGAAATGAGCTGCAGCAATCTGACATTCAAACCCAGACAAACAAAACTCTCTTGACTCACTTGGAGAAAAACCACATCAATTACACTGTCAGTTGTATTTGCCTTGCACAGTCCTGAACCATCCCAAGGCTGAAACATGTGCTGTCAACATCTGGGGCAATGCCTCTGCGGTTAAGGATGTGCCCCAGTTGCTGGGATGGACTGGGGCAGAGCACGCAGAGGTGCATCCATGGGCTGAACAAGGCTGCAGGAACGCTGAGGGGCAAAGTCTCCAACACACAAATGCCACAAAATCTGACTGAGTTCAGCAAAGCACATTTTGTAAGCTTGTGCTTGTTTTTTAAAAAAAAAAAGAAGAAAAAAAAGGAAAGGAAAGGAAAGGAAAATAAGAAAGAACCTGCTGGAAAGGAGGAGTTTCCCAAGTTCCTGCAACATTAGACACTGCCTGCATTCTTGTGCCTTGAGGACAGTGTAGTCCAGAAATGCTCACTTCATTTGTTTTTCCCCTGGCCTTTGCTTCTTTCTTATGTCCAGCAATTTGCACTGTATGGCAATGCTCTCCTCTCCAGTTCCTGGGGTTAGAATGGAAACTTTGCTCCTTACTGTAAGCTGGCTGTGTGCCCATGCAGGGGAGCAGAGGGAAAGCGCCCTGCTCAACTCCTTGGCTTGCAACACCCATCGCTCTCGTCTCTTTTCTCAGTGCTGCTGGTGCATCATTTCCCTGAGCTCGGAAACCTGCCATCGCAACTCTCAAGAGCGGCTCTCCTCCCGAGGCCAACGAGCAGTGAATAAGGAGGGTATTGTTTTGCTGTCATCTACCTGTGCACGTTTGATGGGAAAAATTAAAACAGACACATGAGTGGATTAGGTGTCAGAAAATGTCTAATTATGGCTTACAAAATTACCATCTCAGTGGCTTGTGAATGGAAAAGTGCAGGGGAACCCTTTATCGGTGTAGTCTCCAGCTTATCCCTGAAAGCCTCATCTCCAGAGAAAAAGGGAAAGGAGCAAACCCACCAGAGCAGTCCTCTACAGCTGTGGAAGATGCAGGAAGTCCAGATCCCATCGTGTCTAGTTCCTTGGGAGCAGTCTGTGCCCTATATTTCAAAACACCCTGTCTCATGGAGGACAGCAAAAGATACTCAGCTATTCATTATATAGATTGTCTCTGCCTGCTCTCAGCTCCTTGAGGCTAACATGGTTTCTGTCAAGTTTTTTTTGCTGAATGGTGAGGATCGATGCTGTTCTTCACACTGCCACAGTGCTTGGAGTCTGTGCCTACATGTGCAATGCTTCAAGAAATTTAGATGGAGGCCTTCACCCTGCCAAATTTATAATTTGATATCTTAATGGTTATGGTTTGGTTATGGTTTCATGGTACATAATGATTTAATACTTCTCACTTTTAACAATTTTCCATTACATGCAGGGATGACGGCAAACAGATTTTGCTCTCAGTTTTGAGCACAGTACGTATTACGGTATAACTTCTGTATGTTTGTAGCCTATATGACAAAGACTGTCCCTAGCACTGTCTGCCAAGGCATGGCAAGGCAGAGGTGTGCCTCCCCAGTAGGTAATTACTTGCTTAGCAAAAGTTACTGGGAGTTTTTAATGGACTTTGTGTGCATGCAAAATACATACACACAAATAGGAATTCACCGAGATTTTTTCCAGCAATCTCCTTAAACCTTTCAGAGTAAATACTTCAGTGAAACTTCAGTGCAACAACAGCAAAAGTATGACAACTTTTTTTTTTAAACTTTCTGCAAGGTAGCCAAAATCTGGCCTTTCATAACAGACCAGCTGCATCCTTGACTGTTGGAGAGCCTGTACCCCTCCCTTTCAGGAACTAATATCCCATCCATAGTTTGTCATATACATCTTCCTGGGGGCTCAGAAGCCAAGTGCTGCTGCAGAGTCCAAGGGCCAAACCTTGGATCAGCTCAGCTTGATATCATATAGGCCATACATGCAATGGCTTTTCCTCCTACTGACTCATGAAAATAGGTGTGTCCTCAACTTCTTTTGGAGCGTTTAAGTGGAATAACTCAAATGGAAAGGGAACCTTATACCTTGTCTTGTGCACTTGTTACTGGTCTTGCCACAGCACTGGTAAAGACCCAGAGGTTTAGTCCTGCCTTAGATCCTGCGCACAAGGTTGTGTGGGGAGTTGTTCAAACTGGGTTATGTTTTACAGGAAATAGTGTTTGGTCATTTTGTGGTTTAAAGTGGATTGCAAGGGATGCATGTCCCTGGGCTTCAGATCTTTATCCTTTGAATACTTACCTGTGCAGACCTAATGAGTGTTCTTCTCAGCTTTTCTATGCAATTTCCTGAAATGCCTTAATTTTGTAACCGAGATGAAGTTCTCCTTGAGAAAATCCCTGAGCTACTACAGTAGGTACACAACCTGGACCACTACCAACCCTAGCAGTAACAAGTCAGAAAACTGTAGTAACTTTGAGAGCAAAGTTTTGTAGGAGTGGATGAATAAGGATACAAGGCTCGCCAACAGAGCTGAACGAGTCACCACAATACCTGAGGTGGCTGGGGATGCATGTACACAAAAAACTTGTAGGCTTGGGCTTGTCTGTCTTCTCCTTTGTTTCCATATTCATACAAACTTGTAGGTTTTCAGACAGTTAATATGAAAGCTTTAACTGAATCTGCTGGAATCAAGACCTTTTTGTCAAGGAAAGGAAAGGTGCTCCTCCAAGGCAGGTGGGCAGGTGTTACATGCCAGCAAAGTGAAAGGCTCTGCTGCACTTGTATGGGCTTTTGCAGGCAGAACTGCACTGACCTGGCCACCCCGCCTTCCAGCTGACTGCATCGCAGCACATTTGAAACCAAGAGTTGAGGGATGGCTTTGGCAGGTGATGCTCTCAGCACTGCTCAGCGTATTTGCTCAAGCGCAGCTTCTTCAGATTGCATATGTCCTGCTTAGGCACAAGCCTTCAAATGGCTGCAGCTATCATACCCGCAGGTATAGCTACCACTAGAAATGTGGTCTGAATATTGGGGGCCAGTTTGGGGTCACTGAGGACAGTTTTTGGACCAATGACCTTAGCCCGAGCAGACGTTCTGGTCCTAGTTGTAGCTATTGTCATGAGATGGCTTTGATGGCATGTCTCTGTCACTCCACATGCAGAGCGTGACCTGGAGAGCCAGTTTACACACGTGAACAGCAGTGCTGCTTTTGGTCAACTCTGTGCAGTGTTTAACATCCTAAAGGAGGAGACCTGACCCCAGTGTGGTGACTAGCAAAGTCCCTGCAGGGCTGATATTTTGCAGGACCCTCCCAGAAATACAGCTTGTCAGATTTACGGTGCAGCTTCCTCTTTTCCTTTGGTGCAAAGTTGTTCTTTTTTTTCAAGAAAAATTACCTTTTTCATGTGCACATCTGCTTTCCACCCCAAATCTTGGTATTTATGTATCGTACTACTGACAACCAAGCTGTTCTGGCTGAAAACCAAAGTATTTTTGTGCAAAATGGCATTAGCATGTCTCATGGGAATTGTGGTTTTCAGTGCCTTCTGCTTCCTTTCTCCTTTCTGGGCCAAGTTTTGTTGCAACCTGCAGCTCCCAGGATGTCCATAGACAGAAAGAGTGTGTGTGCTAAGCTAGGAAAGACTTTAGCTTTCAAGGTCTTATAAATTTCAGTGAAAAAACTTAGACTGCAAAACAAAAGGGAAGGGGGGGGAAGCCTTAAGGGACAAAACCTGAAGCACAGTGACACATTTTTGAGTCATGTTATTTTACTGAAAAATATTTTTTTCTCCTGTGGAAAATTCTGATAAAACCAAAATTGCATGTCAGCATTTCCTAGAGGAAAATCCTTTTCCTCCAATTTTCAGCCTAGTCTACTCCTGTAACAAGAAAAGTTTTGACTGTAGTTGGCTTATGTGGGATTTTAACAACCAGCCAAATGCATCAAAAGCCTTCAAGATATTTCATAGAAAAATTCTCTTGAGTTTCATAATGTTTGTCCAGCACCCTGAAATTCAGGAAAGTATTTTGATACCTGAAAAGTTTATTTGCAGAATTACAGAGTTGGATGTGTAGCTGGCTGAAATCAATCTCCCTTCATTGACTTTAGTGCTACAGTGATTTACAGCACCAGTGAGTGTCACTCAGTTATTTGAGCTTGCAGTTTGCCATGTGTATAGCCATCAAAATCAGGGGCTGCTCAATACGCCCGGCTTGTGCTGCTTTCATTTATTGATATGGGAAAAGTGGTATAATTTGGCTGCAACAGTTTATATAAATGTACTTGTTTCCATGAAGGGATAGGCTTTTGAATTTTTTTTGTGGAGGTTGTTTTGTGGTTTTTTTTAAACTATGTCCACTATCTACCAGTGGTTTTCTGGTATTAACTGTGTTTTGTAAATTATAGCACCTCTGCTGAAATACTGAGAACTGGGTGTATGCTAGTTCCATCTGAGAAGAAAAAAGAGCTTTTTTCAGTTGAAAAGTTCCTCTTGGTGTCAGAAAACAACGCATTCAGCTATGCCAATCCATGGAAATCACTGGTTGTGTTTATACAGCAATTAAAGGGGGATTACAGCCACCGCAGAGCTCAGCACCCCGTCCCCTCCCCTGCACGCACCAGGAGCCTCAAAGCCGCATTGTTCCCTGTAGTGTCAACACCAGCCCAGGGACAAAGCAGGTCATGAAAATGGGAGAGGGTAGTTTCTGCCTGGAAATGAGATTTATAAAAAAACAACAAAAATCCAAAACCAAATCAAAATGGTGGGGGAAGGAATGATAGGTTTTCTTCTTCCTCAGGTGTTTTCCATAGCCATCCTTGGTGCAGGGCAGCAGGGAAGGGAAACATCCTTTCCAAGTGCACCCTGGAAATCATCCTTTTAGGGGACGTATTGGGCAACGTGCTCTATGAGCACGTGGGCAGAGGCTGTCCTTGCCCTGAAAGTGTTGGCTTAGCGTGAAGGACCCTGCTTTGGAGGTGGCATCCTGAGGGCCTGTGTTCCTGCTCTGCTCAGAGGTCTTGCCAAACCCTCACACTGTGGGTGAATCACGGAGGCGAACACCTGTCTCTCTTTTGGCAAGATCCCCTTGGGTTCAGTGCAGCGGGAAGGCCACCAGCGGAGCCGGATTCCTGCTCCCGATGGAAACTTCCTGTAGCGTCCGTCCCTGCCCTAATCCTCCCTCTGCAGTCACCCTGAAGAGCCTCCTGGCTCACTTATCAGTGAGGATCTCCCTGTGGCAAATATTTATGAGAGGCTGCTTTGCAGGGGAGGCGGTGAGCCAAGGCGGGTGGCAGGGGGCCCACGCCACGGAGGAGGCACTGGTGGGGACAGGACAGGGCCACAGCATGGCCACCGGGTCCCTGAAGCCTGTGGGGCCACTGCAACTCCTCCGTCACCCTCCCGTGTAGGGGAGACGTGGCTGTGCTCCCCTGGGTTGCAGCATCCCGACCTCTGCTGCCAGCAGCAAACATTTAAGACAAGCATTGGGGTGACTGACCCAGGAGGAGATGATGCCCCAGTGACTGGAAGCGTGGCTAGAGATGGGGAGATGGGGGTTTTGCTCAGAAAAAAGAAAACAGCTTTTCTTGCAGAGAGGGGAGGTTTAGGGGGGAGGGGGAGCCCTGCTCCACACCAGGTACAACCCCAAGTGCTGAGGAGCCACAGGCTACGGCTGAGAGACAATGCCTTTGCAGTTAAATGGTCAGAGAGCTCCATTCTCAGTTCTCAGATACTTCTTTAAGACCCACCAGAAAACAAAATCCAACATTTATCCTGTCTGCCTCATGGGTGATGGATGGAGAGTTGTCCAGAAAACATATCCTCTGGACACAGCAAGCAGCAGGAGAGACGCTGCTCCCTCCCCCATGTAGGGTATAGATTCGAGCCCATGCACGGGTTACCCTGATGCTTGCACAGGTGTTTATTTCCACAAGTAAACGTATTTTCACTTGGCTGTGTGACAGGAGCTGTTTTGGGTGATGCTGTGGAGGACGTGGGCTGAAGCCCCCCGAGCAGAGCCAGCACGCGGGCTGGGCGAGCAGCGCCGGGTGGGGATTTACAGCCCTGGTGGGAGAAGGACCCAGGTTAGTACCAGAGAGGGAAAGGGAGGGCAATTGCAGAAGCAGAGGAGGAGGCCTGTGTGCTAGGGACAAAGAGACAATGCACGCATGATGCTGCCGAGCTTTGACACAGCGACACAAAGTGTGGAACTGTGAGAAAAGCTCGAGCAACTGATGAGAGATGATCCCGGCAGGGGCATCTTGGACAGACCGGCGAGAGTCAAAATGAGTCACGAGGCACTTCCTGCCCAGCCCCTCCATCAGCGGGAGGTGCATGTTGGTACAGATCAGGCTGCACGTTCAACCCCCAGATGTCCGTTTCTCTGAGCCCTCAGAACTGCATAGCCAGGTTTGTAGCTGAAATTCATAGTGAAACTGGTGCTTGCCCCACCCACGGGGGCACATGAGCCTTGGGCAATCTCTGCAAAGAACATGGAGATCTTCAAAGGAATTGAAAAAGAAAACACCACCACCAAAAAGAAAAAAAACCCCAACAACAAGAAGAAAAAAAAAAAAAAAAAACAACCGCAAAAAACAGGCTTTGGGAAAGTAACAGCTCCTGTCCCAGCTTTTGGTCGGACCTTGGTCATGGCCACAGATGCACCAAACCTAAGTGCCTCACTCCTAAAGATGACAGCACCTAGGTCCGTAAATACCTGTGCATATAGGTGTAAGCTCACTTTTTCTTTCTTTTCCCTCTGCAGCAGGCAGTCAATCATGCCTTAAGAAGGAAAGGTGAATGTGAAAGTTTGAGGGGCTTTGTTACTCTGCTAATGCCATGTAAAATAAATGTAAACTAAATGGGGACCTGAGGACAATTGAGCTGGAAGTAATAATCAGCCTGAGGGTAACATCCTTCTCCCTGGCCAGGCAGCATTGAGAGCATCTGTGGAAATGAGTTGACGCTACATAGCGCAGCACAGTAAGTAAACAATATCTGGAGCCTTTTGCAGCATTTTTTTCCCTTTTCTATCTCCCCATATTGCTCTTTCACACCCTGTAAACTGGCTGGTGGAAAAGGAGATGTGCCTTCACTTGGTCTGGGGCCATTAAGGTTTTGGGTTGCTTCTGAAGTCCCTTTGGACGCACATCCCATGTCCATTGTTATAACAGAGTGATGCCGGTTAAGGAGGTAACGCCCACTGTCAAAAACCCTGGCAAAAACAAAAAAAAGTGTATCTTCAACTTGCGTTGAACCTCAGCTTTGCCTCTTCTGCCTGCCGAAAGCCAGGCGGTGCCCAACAGACTGCGTGGCTTGCAGGGGCATCTAGTGGCTAAATGCTGTACAGATATTCGGGGCATCGCGATGTATTTTCATATCTTCCTCTAATACCAGCTTCAACCAGCCCTCTCATCTTAAGCAGGTCAGTGTCCCTCATTACACGAACGCAATAAATGCCTGGAGGTCAGAAATGTTGCCAATAATCCGATTTAAAAGCTATTCCTCTCGCCGCTCCCCCCGCCTCCTTCCCAAAATACCCATTTCAGATAAGAAGCAGAACTTTGCAGGTGGCTTCAAGCCTCCTTCTGTCGAACATGTGGAAATAATGCTTAGTGGCAAGTGGCAACCCTTCATACATCACTGTGGCTTCCGCTAGCACACCGAGGCGCTGCTATGAGGAAGCCTGGGTGCAAACATCAGTTTGGAGGAAGCCTGCTACTACTCCAAGTTTTGGTTGCATGATTTATTTCGCTCGGGCATGGCTCAGCTTAAAAAGACCAAAGAAATCACCAAACTGGGTGGGAGGAAGAAAAACCATCATGTGACTTTTTGCAAAGCCAAAACTTCATAGTGTGCTATGGGTGTTCAGGACCAAATCTGCCGCTGCCAGCAGCGAGGTGCCTGGGGAGAGCGTGGCACAGCCGTGCCTGCGACTGTCCCTGGCTCCAGGGCTCGGAAGGGGACAGGGAGGAGCAGGGGACACTGCAGTGACACCCAGTATTGCATTTGCTTTCTTTAAATCTTCAGAGGATGATACCTGTGGCAAACACTCCCTGAAAGTAGAAGTGCAATATAGCGTATCTGAGGCTGATAAACAAGGCTCTTTTGTAAGGACCTGTGACTCATGTCTCCTGGATTTTATAGGAAAATGCACAAAAAAGCAATTACTGGGGTGTGAATTATTTCATTTCTTAATGGCCTGGCAGTTTTGACAGCTCCTGGCTTGTTATCTATCACAAACTCTCTTGATCTCCTAACTTTAACATGACTTTTAATTATACTTTCATCTGAGTAAAAGGATAGACACTCTATAGTCTGGTTTCCATTCAGTCTAACATAGTTAAACAATAAGGGAAACTTTTCCTCCTAGCAGGGTATAAAGGGCGATTTGGTTGTCTAATGTGGTAGATATATTAAAAAATAAATCACAAAGAGTTCGGAGTTTGCACGAATGGATCCGTGCTTTCCTCCCCTCCCCTTCGGAGCTGCTGGGAAAGCCTTCTCCTCCTGGCCGTGAACCTGGCTAGCCTTTGCTACGCCTCACTGGGCTGACGGAGGTTTGAGTTTAGAGCGCAGCTGTGGGTGTTATTCCCAGGCAGTGTCCCATCAGGGAGAGGACTCCTGGGAAGGAGACGGGGACATGAGGAGGTCTCTGAGGGGCTCAGCTCCATGCTGGGCACGGCAGAGGTACGGAGGTTTCCCCATGTCCCAGGCTATAGGGAGGCTTCAGAGCTCTCTCTGGAGACTCCAGTTTAGGGCAAATTTATTTTCATGGTGGGAGAAAAATGTCTTTTGGTGAGCCTTGTAGAGCTTTTGGTTTCTCACCCAGTCTGAAACATGTGCAAGGTTCCTCAGTGTAACAGCAGTTGCTTCCCAAAATTATCACAAATCTAGCTAACTGCTCTCCATAGTTAAAAAAGAAAAAAAATTAAATTCAGAATTTAAAAAATAAGAAATCATTTGATCACCACAGGCCTGAGTTACCAATGCCTTTGCGATGTACCTTGCTGTAAGGGCAGTAAGCTGCACTACCTCACCTAGAAGATGCTTTTCTTTTCCAAAACACAGGCTTGCCTTCCCCGTCCTGCCGATGCTTGGCAGCGTCGTGCATCTTGGCCCCCATCGCACATGTTCCTCCTGCTCAGCCACTGGTCCAAGAGCAATGCCATTACAGGCTGGTGCTAAGAGGCTAGATATATTAAGGATTATAAAGAACTTGGAAGCTACAGTGATGGACATCACATACGCTGAAAGAGGTAAGATGTGAGCTGGAAATAAAGTGTAAATCAAAGTTAGGAAGGTTACACTAAAATTACAATAAAAGCCACAATGAACAAAGTTACAAAATAAGTTTACTGTGTTCTTCCAGATCAGTCATTTAAAAGTTAGGAGGGACCAGGGTTAGGGATACTTGTACAACACATTTTTTTCCTCCCTGTGTATGTGCATTAAAACACATTCTTTAATGCCATCACCATATATTAATTTTTTTCCATATGACCTGTTATGAGCATCTCTTACAATATTGGAAAAGAACAGCATATATGACCAGAAGGCCTCTGGACTTGCAGAGATATTAAATAGATCCCATACATCAGTTGTTTGTTGGCCTGTCTAGTGACAGGCCACTCTTTATCTTATGATAAAATAGCATGTTAGGGAAATGCCTCTCTCAACTGTGTTTCTATAGAAAATGTTTTTGTAGAGAGAAAATATAAGGAAAAGGTAAGATGAGAAAAGTAAAAAAAAAAATAACTTGAGAAATTCAGGGGCAATAAATCACCACACCAGATGGTATTCATCTGTGAATGCAGTGCAGAGCTATCAATTTAAAAAATTGCACAGGAGCGTGCCATTAAAATGCAGGCATAATATCTGCCCACTTTCACTGCCCATCTTGACGGTGCCTGAGCAGGTAAGAGGTTACTTGGTTCCGCCTGCCCAGTTCTAGGTGTCTTCAGAGCCCACCCAGCATCCCCACCACAGCCTTTGAAAATTTGACTCGATGGATTATGTGTTTATTTACTTACTAATTCTCTTAATTACAGTGAGGAAGTGCAACTAAATAGGTGTATTCTGAATATTATTTTAAAAATCCATGAGATTAACAATGATCTTTCTGCCAACTTACACTCCCGCAGAGAAAAATGCTTTATGTCGAGCTCACATGCCTTTTGCCCTAGGTTTTAGAGGGCTTTTGGATGTGTTGGCCCCATGTATGAAGCAACAGCCTGTGATACACCTACCTGTGGTTCTGGAGATCAGGAATGGAGTCTCATGTTGCCATCAATGTGTAATCCAACGGAGGCTGCTCTTGCTGTCAAGACCACTCTACAGACCCATCCTGGTCACTCTGAGTATGGCTTTTTGGTTAATTCCCATGGCTGGGGTACAACAGGTGAGAAATAGTACGTCTTAAGCCAGTCGTGGGTCTACAAGATAGGGCAGCATCAGTGAGAAAGCAGTCCCAGCTCTTCAGTGTGAGCTACTTGCTCTCCCAGAGAAAAATGTTATGTAGGGACCAAGCTGTAAAATACTGGGAGGGTGCAATCAGCTTGTCAGCTATAAGGAGAAAAACCCCAGCTTTATCTAATTTGGGATTTTTAGCAATTATTTGAAAGTGTTGGCAAAATAACGGACGTAAGGAAATCCAGGAAAACATGTAGAGGAAGGTAGCACATGGATTATGAAGCTCACACTGAGAGCTTGGGAAATTGCAGTCTGCATAAACGGGGACTTCAGTGACATTAAGTAAACCCCTTCATCTCTTGAATCCTATTTGCTCTCTAAGTTACCTTGTGGATCACAGTGTGCGGATAAATTCAGTAAAAGACTGTGAAATTAGGGGAGGCACACAGTTGCATAAAATAAGGGAGTCCTGGCACTCGCTAACCTGCGATGCGGTTCTGCTGTCATTTAAGATTTGGTGAAGAAAGGGAAAATAAAGGCTGGTTAGCAAGCCATGGCTGTGGCAGCGTGCAGACATTTCTGCTCACTGCAATCGGAGCTCCCTGCTGTGCCACCGACACAGCTTAGTGTAAGTGGACTGAGAAACGGGGCCCTGGGGCCAGCCTTTGCCTGGTGGGAAGGAAGGAGTGGTGTGCGTACACGGGGATGCAAGCTGAATTGGGTAAACTCTCTGTATTGGCTTGTAATTGAGAAAATATCTCCCCTCTTTTAGATTAAAGTGGGAGATGCTGGCTCCATGCCCTTGAGTCAGGTTTAGAATATATTCGGAGTGTGGGTACTTTTTTTTAATACTTAAAAAGAAAAAAAGTGTTCTTTCATTCGCCAGTCCTAAAATGATGATTTGTAAAGAAAAGAAAATTGATTTAAAGGCCATAGGAACAAATGAGGGGTCAATTTTTACTTTAATTCCAACAATTAATTAAGGAACTTTTCTGGAGAGGTTTGTAAAATGAATATTGATCTCAGATTTCGGGCACTCTGCAGTCATGTCTCCCTCCTGGTTTATATCCTCCCATTTTGATTTATGGATTGGGTTTAGCACTAGTGGAGCTACACGACAGGGCTGCTCAGCAGCACTGTGCGAGCACTCATCCTGAGAGCACAAAGCTCATTGCAGTCATCTGTACAGTAGAGCCGGAATATTTTAACGGCATGAGCAATGGATGTGTCACGTTCGGTGTGTGCTTTGATGACAGGAGTCATCTACTGCTGTCCTGCCCCAGCTCACCCTCCTGGCTTCCAGTAGATGTGCATCTGAGCAATGTTTTTGTCCCTACAGCAATGTAAAATGAACTAAATTCTGCATTGTTGGGAGGGCAAGAATGCATTTGCTACTGGAAGAAGCAGAAATAGTTGATAGCCTTTATTTTAAAGGAAACTTGTCTGCAAAAGGACTGCCAAGGTTGTGTTTGGTTTTTCTGAGTTGTTTTGGTCAGCTGGGTTGGGATTTCTTCATGGCAGCGCCGGGATCTGTCGCAGCCAGCTGTCTCTGATGGCTGAAGAAGCAGTGCTCGGGGGAGATGGGGGCGTGGGCGCGGGCAGGCAGAAAAGCTCCTCCTGGTACCTGCTGCAGATGGGTTTGCTCCGTTTTGCTGTCCTGCTCCATAGCATGGGTACTGCAAGGCTGGGCAGAAGTGCAGCATTCTGTCCCTGAAGAGTGTGCCTTTTCTCTTCCTGCTAGTATCTCATCCCATCCCATGGGGTAGCAAAAAGAAAAATCCTGGAATACTTACAGAAAAAACCCCACTGAAAATTTTAAAACTATGTCAGAGGTGACATTTTCTCTTTTATTATATTTTCTTTACTCTCTCTTACTCCTGCTCCCTGTGAACACTTGTTTTAAGCCAACAGATTTCAGAGGCGTGGATATAGCAGGGATAGGGGTGAAGGATATAGCTCTGTTTTCCGTTAACCTTTGCTGTGCCATAAACAGAAAATTTTGGGAAGAGTTAATCTGAAGAGCTGCCTTTAGCACTTTACCAGTTTCCCTTCTTCTTGTAGATGCCCCTTATGCTGTCTACAAAGCACAGATTTCTCCAGCTGAGTGAGATGAGTTTGCTGGGAAAAACGCCTCTGCCCGGAAAAAGTTTGGTGATATGGAAACTGCCTTAATGTTCGCAATCCTACAGTAAGTGACAACATCAAACAAATTTCTAGTGTCACCTGGACCTAAACCACGTAGCATCAGATTTAACGCTATTGTTGCATGTAGAAGCCTGAGAAGCAAATTTGCAGCTTCAGAAAACGTTCCTGCCTGCTCAGTATAAATCATGTTCACTCTTAGTGGGAGGATGATCAGTTTAACAGGTGAGAGATACTTAGCATAACTTAAAAAGATTAGGTGTGAATTCTAGTCACAGTGTAGCGTAAAAATCAAGGGGTTTAACATTGGGAATTACTGCATGGCTGAAAAAGTACCCCAACTATGAAATACAGCTGATAGTTAGAGTCTTATTGTTTCATTTACTACTGCATTTACAGCACACCCAACTAGTTAGCCAACTACTTATAAAACATATTTAATGTTTGGAGGCACTCCGTATGGCTATAAAATGATTCTTAAGGGCGTGCAAACATAGTGTGTTAACAGCATTGCACGCACTCGAGTTCCCTCTGGGGAAAAAAACCAAACAAACTCGCCTTTTCCAAGTAGACTCACTCATCTCACCCTGAGTTTTGCAGATGGGCTACACAACTCAAACTGGTTGACTTCCCAGCATTTGATGGGAACTACTTAAAAGAATAAACTTGAAGAGATCAATACCCCTTACATACTGTAAGTGATGTAGCACTGAGTACTCCAGGTCTGTTAAAAATTCTGCGATAAACGACTGCTCAGAAATTAAACAACGGGGGGGAAAAAACACCACACAGTGATTGTAGGGACTTAGTCCCATTTCGTTGCACAGGGGATTTATCTGCAGAGCTGGGGGCTGATTATTGTCTTTCAGGCAAGTTTTCCTCTGGTTTTATTCCTGATTTATACAGGTAGCAATGAAAACAATATCAGACGCAAAGTCTGCGAGCAGGCAGAGATGAGAAGAGATGCTGGAGAGCGAGAGAGGCACCCACGTGTGTGTTTATCCATTTATGAAAATGGTGAATCCAGAGGCAAACATGCTCAGCAGTCCCTTGGTGCAGATAATTGAAAGTGAGCGCTGAAAGCATGTGCTCCTCTTTCACGCTCCAAGGGTTAATAGTCTTCTGTGGCACTTAAGGCGAAGCTCCTTTGAGAGTCCACATGATATCTCCTGCCTATCCCTCAATCATTACTTTGTTTCTCCTTTCAGTAAATTCTTATTATTTAGGAGAGAGTGGTGGTTTTTTTCCCTGGCAAAACTCATGCTGGCTCACCCTTCACATATTATATTCATCAAGAGGCTCTACAGCTTTCCCTAAGGATCTTTGCTGCTATTTTTCCTGGTAGTGTGGGGAGGGACTGGGAGTCCTGGGAGAACCATTAGTTCCTTTTGAAAGGATTGCTCTGACCTGGCCTTCATCCAGTCCCTCTGCTGTAGAAATTGTAATTTATCATTAAAAAGCATACATTATTTTTGTTAGCAGTTCAGCTACTTCATTCTCAGTTCCCTCAACTTTTCTGGATGGGTGCCATGGAAACCCAAATGATTGATTATAATTTAGTGGTTGGGATTGAACGGGCACTTCTTTATCACTATTTGTACATCTGCATCAGCTCTGGGCATGGCACAGAGCAACCCAGCCCCAACACCCGGTGCAGGAGGGATGGTGGGATCTAGCAAGGAGACAGAGAGCATGTTCAGTGTCAGCTGCCGAAGTTGCTCGGCTGTGCAGCAATGACAGCGAGCTGCGTTTGAACTGGAGGCAGGGCCCAGTTTGCTGTCTGCTTCCACCTGCCTTAGGTGCATTGGGTTTCTGAACTGAAAGGAGTAAAGCCAAAAGATGCCTCTCCTTCTGCGTGCTGCAGTATGAACTTATTCATAAATTCAGGCACACATCAGGGCTGCTGAAAAGTGTTACTCTGCATTAGTCGTTTTGCTGTCACACGGAGGTGCATGCAGTGTCCCGTGTCTAGCTGGCTCCCAGCCTTCCTTGTAAAGCTGACGTATAAGACCAGGTCTTAAACTTGTTTCCCATTATCTAAACAACCCTTGCTTCTTTGCTTTGCGGCACTGCTTGCTGTTCTATTGGCATGGAAGTAGAAATAAGAACAGAGAGACTGAAGACTCATCAGTGTCTTCTCCGTGAATTCCTTCTCTTACCTGACATTTACAGATTTTTTTACAGTTGCCCCAGAGATTTTCCTCAACTCGGTAGAAGAATCTCAGCAGAAATATTGCAATAAATGAAGTAGTGACTCTGTGCTGCTCTATTGCATCTAGGAATGCTACACGTGCTATGCCAACAAATTTATAAGCCAGAGTAATGCAACAAGCCTGCTGCTACCTCACACCTGCATACACCTACGGACAGGTAATATATAGCACACATAATGCTGCCTTACATTAACAGCAGGATGGCCAAATCACACAGGATAGCAAACTTTCTCTCCTGAGATTATTTTGCTGGTGCAGACACCAACACTGAGACATTTAAACGAGAAGATGCAGATCCTGGGGGCTGAACATAAAATATTTATATGAAGAGACCGTGGACCAATAAATTTCAGTTATAAATGTTTACAGCTGAAGGTAGTAATAAATAACCTTCCAAAAGCAATATTTCAATTTGCACTCTTGTATTTGTACTACACGTTATATTTTCAGGAAACAATAATAATTGTAGCAGGACATGGAAATAGCTCATGTTTAATGAATGATTACCCAGTTTAGTTGTGATTGTTATAACATCAGGGCACAATTAAAACTGTGAAATGTTGTTTATTCTGGAGAGACATGGGGCTGTTTCTCCATGTCCAACTAATGCATAATCTGTTCATTAAATTGTGACAGAGGTGGGTACACTTGAATAAATTTGTCAGACCACTCCTCGTTCTTGAATTTCCAGTCATCTAACTTCAGCTGTGCAGGCTTCACATGGTCTTTGGCAACAGAGAGTTAAAGCCAGGAGAACGTTTACTCTTCAGTGAGTTTAATGGCCATGTCCTACTGATCTGCAAGAAACCAAGTTCAGATCATCGCAGGTTGTTCTCCTCTTTCCCCTCCTGCGTTTTCGCTGTACCTAGTGTGGCTCCTTTCTCATTACTTAGGGCAATACTGTCGTCATCATCTTTAACCTGTGTATGTCTTGTAGGGCAAGGCATGGCTTTGTTTCACATTTTCATCTTGCAATTAAACACTTGAGGTGGGTTTTAAAGAGAAATACCTTATTTGGTGACACAGATGTACGTGCTGTCTTGACATCTATGTCGGGTTGATCCAGCCTTGTGTGGTTGCAAGTGGACCAGTTTATGCTACATAAAAATGAGTCACTCTGGCTGTGAGGCAAGCAGCTGCTAATAAATTTGGTTGTCTATCTCACCTTCCGGTGACTGCAGCTGTCCTGTGGCAGGGACCAGTAAGCTCCTTCCAGAAGGGGAGAGCTCTTGGGTTATCCATCTGGCACATTGACATCAGATAGAGAGGGAAATAACAGAGTTACAAATAACTCTATATTGACTTTGCATGCAAGTTGGAGAACTCTTATCTAACCTGAATCTCTGACAGATGGGCTTCACCTTTCCATAGGAATGGCAGCTGTACAAAACTGTTAAGCACAGTCCTTAGGCTCCTGTGGGCAATGCACAGAGAGGGAGAGGTATCTATTAAAGACAGTTTACACCACACTTGTCATAGGATGCTGTGACTGTGGTTTAAGGATAAGGGTGAAACAAGGTCTGCAAGCAGCAAGTAATGTATTGAACAAACTATCATAGCTAGCAGGAGAAAACAGAGAAGCCTCAAGTCACGCAAGCATGGAGTAGAAAGAGCTTGTTAATAAAACCAGCAAATTTCAATGCTAAAACCAACCTGAGCACAGTTCCTCCAAGCCTAGCTAGATATGCAGCAAGTTAGCTGCAAGAAAATGTGATGGGCACAAGTAGACAAGAGGAGTTATTGGTAGTATGGGAGAGGTGATTAGTTGGCTTTCTCCTAAGTGAAAGGTGCCGGCAATTTATAATCTGGATAACTTTTTACTGGTTTTGCAGTTAATAAATGTTATGCATATTTCCCAGGCAATATCTAGATCTACTTGGTGGATGTTGGACTGCTGCGCTTGCTTCTGATGAAGTCTAGCATCAATGGGAAGGCTGTTCGGAGGCTGGGAAGGGGCGGCACTGGAGAAATGGTGAGGCAGAGTTAACTTTTCTTATGCTCTCCCTGGTCTGATGTGTTTGGTGAGCTGCCTTCTTTCTTTTCTTTTGTAAGAGAGTATAAGAAGACTGCCACATCTCCCCCTCTTAATCCACATCTCCCCTAATAATTACCCGAGATAAATTTAGCCAGGAAACCAAACCGGTTGGGTTGCCTTTTAGGGGAAAGCAACCAATTTGCAGGCTTTGATCTTCGCTACAACTTTTGGAATGTACAAGGAGACAGAAAAAGGAGAAACAGGAAAATACTTGAGTGCAGCCCTCCATGACAGCTCCTTAGCAAGGACTCCACCCAAGTCCCCCTCAGAGAGCCTTCAGCTGTTTTATCTCAGGAGTGACCATTAAATGAGCAGATGAAGACATCAAAGGCAAGACTAAAAGTAAGGACATGCCTGCTAAGGATGCACAGTATTTCCGCACTCCCCTCCACACTTCTGAACAAGCTCTTGTATGAGGTTGTGACCCTCGTACCCAAAAAGGGTTGTTCAGGCAAATTTTTCCCACTAACGAAAGCAAGAAAGAGTATTTCCAAGCCATCGATGAACTGCTCTTGCTCTTAAAGCCAAGAGTGCAGTTGAATGCTTCGGTGCATTGGGACCTTAGAGTAGATACGAGATCGTGCGCTCTACACCTGCCCTCACAAAATGCATCAGTTTAGGCTCTCGTTCAGTAGCTTTGTGCAGGACAGCTAGACAGATGGAAAGTTGGGCAAAAATGATGAAACTATTAATACATATTAAGGTTGCCATTAATTATTGAATTACTAAATCAATTATTGAAGAATAATTATTAATATTTATAGCATCCAGATTAGTGATGGTACAATAACGGTGATGGCATAATTTAACATATATTTATAATAAAACATTTAACAAATAACATTTCCACCATTCTTCCATCTTAAAGAAGTGTGAAGGTTTAATGAATATATGCAGTCTTTTCCGATGTTTAAACAGTTTGTGTGTATTTTATTTTTATAGGGATTGCTTTATTGTAGATTTTATCCTCAAGTTGTTTCCCAATGGACTTCTACACTCTCCGTGGCAGAAAGAAACATACGGCAAAATAAGCTTATAGTAACAGCACTATAAATCCATGGTGTAAGTACAGTACTAAGTAAATGCATAATATTGCTCTATTTCTTTCTACTGATTTCTGTTTCTGAAGTCTCTGTAACACAGTGATTGATGTATATGAAAACCATTTAGTACATATTAAACTGGGGAGTCAAAATATTATTTTAAAGTTTTCCAAGCTATATTGATCCAAATTTATGTCAGAATCTCCTGAAAGGTTACATTGGCCTATGTTTCGCAATATTCATTTTTCATTGCAAAAGTTCCTAAATGACATTGCGGTAAAATCCAACATACATACACATACCAAAATGCAAAATTCCACAAAGAAAATCTCTGAAACAAAACAACAAGTAAAGTTTGCAGTTTGTGCAAAATGTCAGATTTATAAAGGCATGTTTGGGTTTCTTTGTCAAAAATTATTTGCTAATATTTTTATCCCCAAGAGGTTTATTCTGTTGGAAAAAAAGGTTTGAGGAGAGGTCACTCCACCTGAACTTACGATAAGCCTGTGCCTGCCAAATTTTTAAGGCTCATCTGTAGGAACTCTTTCAGCAGATGTTTGCTGTGAGTGATATTATAATGTTGGTTTGTGGTTTTTTTACTTTAGTATTCGACTGCGCTGCATAGGGAAAAATGATTCTTTGACTTCCTTCACAATAACATCATGTCAAAAATAGAGTTGAGATCTTGTTATTTATATTACTGAAGTATTGAATGGCCTTGCCTGAGAACAGGCTGTTCTAGCATTAAAATGGAGTACCAAATTATGGTGGGAGATGGTCTTTGCTCTGAAGAACTAACACTGGAGGTAAACAAGACAGACAAGTAGAAGACGACAAATGGAGCATCCTAAAACTGCCACACATAAGTGGTGGAATACAAGTGGCAAACCTAAGCCATTTCCCAAAGTATCCCACCGTTTTCTGTTTATTCACCTCTCCTCCCCATCATTCCTCTCTGGCAGCCAAGATGGGCTTGGGACATGCTCCTGATGACAAGAGGTAGAAAATTCCTACTTTGTTTTAGTGTTTATACTGAGAAATAAGCTTATTAAGGAAGTAGATCTAGAAATGCCCCAGGTAACTCAGCTGAAGATGAGCCAGTAGCAAATGAGGATGACTAAATTTACTCATTCAGTGGGTGGACATTCCTGTCTTGCAAACCATGATGACTGATCCATCATAAAATGTTGGGCTATTAAATTGCTATTTAGCAAATACAAACTGAAACACATCCTGTATATCTGACATGATGCATCTTTGCAAGTTGTGGGGGTCAAGCTGGCCCACCTGCCCATGCGATTGCTTTGGTTACCTCTTCATAGGCATGGCTAGTAAGGCTGGTCCTTCACGAGGTCATCTACCCTGAAGCTCAGAAAGGAAGCTGGCTCACAGGTTCATTTTATTTAAATGTTTCTATTATAATTTATTTATTCTGGGGGAAAAAAGTAACTGAAAATCTGCGGGTTTTCGAAGCATCGGATTAAGTTTCTAATTTCTTCATTATTGCCCTTTTCAGGATGCACATGCCACTCCATGTGAGTGCTCTGGACTTCAGTTTCTTCTGCCCTATATCATATTTCAGCTGTAATCTCTGCCATGAATTTACTGGAGAATATGTAGAGTTTGTGAATAATATTTCCTTGCCTAAAAGACAAGGTGATGCTTCTTTAGCAGCTGCTGTTCTTTGAACTTATCCGAGGGCATTGTCAGCAAGCGAGCTCTCTTCAGGATTCTGCTTCCTCTCATATATCGGAGGCTATTTCTTGGCATGAAGTAATTAGAGGCAAGGCAATTTTACAGCGGAAGGCATGGAGATGCTTGCTGATCACTGACTTCTTCCTGCTCAAGTGCTGTGCTTGCTGATGAACCCCTCCTTGCTGGAGGCAATTGTGTTTTCTGGGGCAAATCAGGTCACTGAGATCTGCACGCTTCCTGGCGGCTAATGCAATAAGCTGGAGCTACAGGAGGCATCTCTTCAGGATGGCGCTTGCTACGGGTGAATGAGTGCCCCCTGCGAGGTGGAGGTGGTCATTACCTGTCCACCTAGCAGAGTTAGGGGATGGGAGCTGGTCTGGTGGGGTGTTCATTTGCAAAGAGGTGCTCATCCAAGCAATGAAAAGGGAAGAGCTGATATCTTCTCCAGAATGGGAGACTTTGACAGCAGACTTTGTGCTCCACTTGAAGGGCTGTGATGTTTCATGACATCCAAAGCACTCCCAGAGGGAAAGCAGAACTGCACGAAGCTGTCATACGTCCCACGGACAATGCCGATGGTCCCTGAACCACTGCTTGTTTTAGAAACACCTCTGAATGAGCAGGATGGTGGCCTGAAGTGTTATTACTGATGACTGCAAATGTAAATGGAGAGTTTAATTGTACAGGATATAAGGGAAGCCCAGATGTGACGCATGTAGTGTCTGAAAAACCTGACCTATTTAGCTCCCTCCACAATTCAGGTCACGACGATCTTCCAAAACCAAAGCTCTTCTCACTTTAATATGCAGAGTTTGAAATGGCTGCTTTTCTACAGCCAGAGGACCAGGATGGGTCTGTACCATGCAAAGAGCCTGTTTTCTCTTAAGTATTTGTGTAGGGAGACGTAGTTTCTCCAAAGAGACAGCAGTTCCCTTCCTCACCTTTGTCACCACAGCTGGAAGCCAAAATGGGTAATTTTATTCTTTTCAAGTATTAAGTTCCTGCAAAGAAGATTCAAGTGGAGCTTTGTTTGGTGGGACTCCTCCAAATGGGCGTACTTCAGGTTTTTCTGTGGAGAAGCTGCCGGTTTTATCCTGCTTCCCCGCTCTCCCAACGGTCATCAATTCAGCACTGGGGCATGGCAGATTGATGGAGCTGTCTGTCAACATGTGCACCTCCTCAAGGGCTGGTGCTCAAAGGCAGATGCATGGCAAAATGGCAATTTTCTTTGCCAGGAGGTATGGAGACAGAGGAAAAGGGTGGCAGTAACATAGCAGGTTTTCCTGCTTGTCTCTGTTCTTACTCTCAAAATTAAAATTTAGCATCCTTGCAGGAGGAGCAATGCAGGATGGGAGTGGTGCCTTATCCTTTACTGGTAAAGTCACACCTGGTGAGGAGAAGAACCAGAAAGAAAATGGTTTTCCTGGAGAAAAAAATGTCTTCCCAGCAGATGGCTTGGCCAGCCAGCAGGGATTACAAACCTCTCTGGGAATCCTTTCTTTATGGCTAGTGAGAAGGTGATATTGCTAGTGACAGCACAGAAAGATTGGCTGAAATAAAATAAAGAGGTTTCCATGGTGATCCCTTCATATTGCAGTAAATTTCATCTTGCAGTCAGCTGGGTTGTGTTTCTTCCCCTGGAGGAAGAGTCCTTGGCTCCCCCCGCATTATTAGTTACTACCGGTGCTAACGAAATGCCAGCAGACCCCGAGCAAAGACAGAGACACGGACATCTCTGCGATGGCCTCGTTAATTATCCCAAAGAGGTCGGACTGCCCAGGCAGCCTGGAGGTGCTTTAGAAATAATCCTGCTTTCTGTTTTAAACTGTAAACAGATAAAGAATAGATATAAAGATATAGTTGTGGTTAAAGATAAGAGACGAAAGAAGTAAGTTTCTTCCCATTTTACAGCTGGGGAAAGAACCATAGTCAAATCATGTAACTGCCCCAAAAACCAGAGCCCAGCTGCTGTTACAGGAGGGAATTGAATGTGTAACTCCCAAACTCCAGCACAGAAGACACCTTTTCTCCCGAGATTAATGCTGGGGAAGGCACTGACTTGCAGAGAGACTGCTGGTGGGGAAGGGAAGCTCTTTGCACCTGGGTGACTGATGCAATGTCACCTATGGGAGTTGTAGCAAAGAGGCGAGGGGTCCTCCCCAGTTGCATGAAAACTGTCCAATGAAAGAATGACCTTTCTTTTCGGGAGCAGAGAAAACCCCTCCAGCTGTTGTAGCCTGTTACTCACCAGTTCCACATAAGCGTGATCTCTCCTATGGCGCTGAAGAAATGAGCAGCCGCAAGATGCGTCTTGCTGTGGGCAGGCTCAGTGATGAGCTTCCCAGCTTGTTCCTGGGATGATGGCATCTTTCCATCTACATCTGAATTCGAGAGTCACAAACACAGTGCTAGTCAAGCTTTGCCACCCAAAACATACTTAATATGAAAAGCATTTCCTTAAGGTGTGTCATTGAATGCTGCCTTAGAGATGATGTAAATTTATGCTACAGAGCAAATCTCTTCTATCTGCTTAATGCACTACTCAAGCAAAAAAACGTTGACCTACCCATGGCCACATTCAAACCTCTGTGTCTTTGGGACGTTTATTTTATATTATATACAATTCAAATAATATGCTAGAGACTTGAGAAGCAAAGAGGGATGTGCAGGAGGGATGCCCTAATTACTGGTAGCTGTAACGGCTCAGGGCGTGTGGGGACTCCTGGGAGCGTGGAAGGCGCATGGGGGTGAGCTGCTCCTAAACATCAAAGTTGCTGGGGTTGGCTACCAGCCCCAGCTGGGAACTCATCATGAAGAAGGGAAAAATGAAGCCCCTGAAGGCCTTTTTCTTTTCCTTTTTTCCCCCTGAAGTTAATCTTTCTTCCAGAGCTTGGGAAGGGTGATCTGTTTCTCTCGAGGCCATTGTGCTTGGCTTTAGCAAAATGCTGGAGTAAAATGCTGGATCCCTCCTTCTGATTTCCCATTTGTAATTCTGCTACTACTACACTGTCAGGAAGCTGGTTGCTGCAATTGCGGCCCTGGGCTTGGAAAGCACCAGCCCTGGCAGATGGGCTTGTCTGCTACCGGGGCTCTGCACAGCAGCTGCAGTGGCCAAGGGCGTGATGGTGAGGGTCTCCACTGGCCACCAAACCAGCTGGCTGGACAGGCTGATGCACTTGGAGGTAGCTGCATGGTCTGCACTGGGACACATTACACCTGGAGTCTTGGGACTAACGTGCTCAGGTTTGTCTAGCCCCAGCCGTTTTTCAAGATAACCTTTCATAAGGTGAGACGCGTTTCGACACAACCTTCCACCAGGTGGACCTGAGAGAATCTGCTTGAATGATGGGAGCTTTTCGCTGGATTTTTTTCTTATTTTGCTGTTTGGAGGAAAACTGTTCCACCTACGGGCTGGAGAACTGGATCGGTGCTCCACGAAGACATCTTTTGAATCAGCAGCGAGGCCGGCAGCGGCAGCGGCAAGTGGGCGGCTAAGCGCTAGGTTGAGGCCGACAGGGAGGTCCCCGAGGCCCAGGAGCGCCGGGGCAGAGCGGAGGGACCCGGCCAGAGCCGGCGGCTCTCGCGAGAGAGGCTGGCGCGGCGCGGGCGTTGCCAGGGGTCAACCGCGGGAGATTAGAACTGCCCTGAGGAGCGGCGGCGAACGGGAGGGCGGTGAGCGGGACGGGCAAACAGGGCGCGGCGCGGCAGTTGTTGTTGTGAGGGCGCGGCGCGGCAGTTGGCGCAGGTAGGGCGCAGCCCCCCCTCTTCCCAGCTCGAGAAGGCTACTCGAGCAGTGGGTGTCGGCCCAGAGGGAGACCCAGGGATGGTTGCCACTCGGGGGAAAGCCGTTGTTAGGAAAAAGAGGTCAACGCAGACAGAGGTGCCATGTAAGCATGCAGCTGTCCAGGTCTCTGGCTGCAGGGAAGGCCTGAGTCTATCACAAATGACGGAGGTCAGCGGCGACACCTCTTGGGTGCGGTGTGACCAGGTGAATGATCTGCTCAGCCTGGTGGTAGAGCTGAAGGAGGCGGTGGAAAGGTTGAGGAGTATCAGGGAGTGTGAGAGGGAGATGGATTGGTGGGCCCACACCCTACCATCCCTGAGGCAGAGGCAGCAGATGGAGGCTCCCCAAGAAGCGGAGGTTCCCCTGCCCTCCTGCCATCAGGCAGGAGGGGACCTAAGAGATGGAGGGCAATGGATACAGGGGATGCAGGCGAGTCCCCGCCCGGTCTCCCTCACCTTCCCAGTTGCCCCTACACAACAGGTATGGGGCTCTGGACCTCGAGGATCAGGCCAGTGAAGATCAGGGTGCAGATGAAGCCCTGTCTAGGGAGGTGCCTAGGCCCAGTCGGGCAGCCCCACGCATGCTCACATCCTCTGAAAAAAGAAAAAGGAGGGTGATTGTCGTAGGTGACTCCCTTCTGAGGGGGAGAGAGGGCCCAATATGCAGACCTGACCCATCCCACAGGGAAGTCTGCTGCCTCCCTGGGGCCCAGGTAAAAGACATTACCAGGAAACTCCCTGGTCTGGTTCAGACCTCTGATTATTACCCATTGCAGGTTGGCAGTGATGAGATTGCAGAGAGGAATCCAAAGGCGATCAAAAGGGGTTTCAGGGCACTGGGACGATTAGTAGAAAGATCGGGAGCACAGGTAGTGTTTTCCTCAATCCCTTCAGTGGCAGGGAAATACACTGAAAGGGACAGGAAAACACACCTGGTTAATACGTGGCTCGGAGGTTGGAGCCGTAGGTGGAATTTGGGGGTTTTTGATCATGGGGAGGTTTACACAGCACCGGGCTTGCTAGCGACAGATGGTGTCCAGCTGTCTCAAAGGGGTAAGAGAATCCTTGCTCATGAGACGGCAGGGCTCATAGAAAGGGCTTTAAACTAGGTTCGAAGGGGGTGAGGGATAAAACTAGGCGCACCAGAGATGAGCCTGGGGGCAGCATGCTGATGTTAGGGGTGGATTCGACAACCCAGCTCAAATGTATCTATGCCAACGCACGCAGCATGGGCAATAAACAGGAGGAGCTGGAAGCCATTGTGCAGCAGGATAGCTATGACTTAGTCGCCATCACGGAAACATGGTGGGACAACTCCCACGACTGGAGTGCTGCAATGGATGGCTACAAGCCCTTCAGAAAGGATAGGCAAGGTAGACGAGGTGGTGGGGTGGCTCTCTATGTTAGGGAATGTTTTGACTGTACAGAGCTACACGATTCTGATGACAAGGTGGAGTGCTTCTGGGTGAGGATGAGAGGGAAAGCCAATAAGGCAGATATCGTGCTGGGAGTCTGTTATAGACCGCCTGACCAGGTTGAAGAGACGGATGAATAGTTCTACAAGCGGCTGGCAGTAGTCTCAGAATCGTGTGCCCTTGGCCTTGTGGGGGACTTTAACTTTCCAGACATCTGCTGGAAAGACAACACAGCAGTGAGTAAACAATCTAGGAGGTTCCTGGAGTCTGTGGAAGATAACTTCTTGACACAGCTGGTGGGTGAGCCAGCCAGGGGAGGAGCCTAACTAGATCTGTTGTTTACGAACAGGGAAGGATTGGTGGGAGGTGTGACGGTCGGAGGCCGTCTTGGGCTTAGCGACCATGAAATGATGGAATTTTCAATTCTTGGTGAGGCAAAGAAGGTGGTCAGCAAAACCACTACCATGGACTTCCGGAGGGCAAGCTTCGGCCTCTTCAAGGCACTGGTTGAGAGAGTCCCTTGGGAGACGGTCCTGAAGGGCAAAGGGGTCCAGGAGGGATGGACATTCTTTAAGAAGGAAATCTTAATGGCTCAGGACCAGGCTATTCCCATGTGCCGCAAGTTGAACCGCTGAGGAAAACGACCGGCCTGGCTGAATGGGGAGCTTTTGCTAGGACTTGAGGAAAAAAGGAGAGTTTATCATCTCTGGAGGAAAGGGCGGGCAACTTGAGAGGAGTACAGGGATCTTGTTAGAGCATACAGAGAGAAAATTAGAAAGGCAAAAGCTCAGCTAGAACTAAATCTGGCCGCTATCGTAGGGGACAACAAAAAATGTTTTTACAAATATGTTAACAGTAAAAAGAATCCCAAGGAGAATATCTTTCCTTTATTGATAGAGAAGGGAACGTAGCAACCAGTGATGAGGAAAAGGCGGAGGTACTTAATGCCTTCTTTGCCTCAGTCTTTAATAGTGAGTCCAGTCATCCTCAGGGTACCCCACCCCTTGAGCTGGACGGTAAGGATGAAGAGCATAACATAGCCCTCTTAATCCAGGAGGAATTAGTTAGGGACCTGCTACGCCATCTGGACGCTCAGAAATCTATGGGACCTGATGGGATCCATCCAAGAGTACTGAGGGAACTGGCAGAGGTCCTTGCCAAGCCACTCTCTATCATCTATCAGCGATCCTGGTCAACAGGGGAGGTCCCAGAGGACTGGAGGCTTGCCAAAGTGAATCCCATTTATAGAAGGGTCTGAGGGAGGATCTGGGGAACTACAGGCCTGTCAGCCTGACCTCGGTACCGGGGAAGATTATGGAACGGTTTGTCTTGAGAGCACTCACAGGGCAAGTCCAGGACAAGCAGGGGATCAGGCCCACTCAGCATGGGTTTACGAAAGGCAGGTCCTGCTTGACCAACCTGATTTCCTTCTATGACCAGGTGACCCGCCTAGTGGATGAGGGAAAGGCTGTGGATGTTATCTACCTCGACTTCAGCAAGGCCTTTGACACTGTCTCTCATGGCATACTCCTTGAGAAACTGGCGTCTCGTGGCCTGGATGGGTGCACTCTTCACTGGGTGAAAAACTGGCTGGATGGCTGAGCCCAGAGGGTAGTGGTGAATGGGGTGAAATCCAGTTGGCGGCGGGTCACAAGTGGTGTTGCCCAGGGCTCGGTGTTGGGCCCTGTTCTGTTTAATATCTTTATTGATGATCTGGATGACGGGATTGAGTGCACCCTCAGCAAGTTTGCAGACGACACCAAATTGGGAGGCAGGGTCGATCTGCTTGAGGGTAGGGAGGCTCCACAAAGAGATCTGGACAGTCTGAATCGATGGGCTGAGGCCAATCGTATCAAGTTCAACAAGGCCAAGTGCCGGGTCCTGCACTTCGGTCACGGCAACCCCATGCAGCGCTACAGGCTTGGGGAAGAGTGGCTGGAAAGCTGCCCGGCAGAAAAAGACCTGGGTGTGCTGGTTGACAGCCAGCTGAATATGAGCTGGCAGTGTGCCCAGGTGGCCAAGGCGGCCAACGGCATCCTGGCCTGCATCAGAAATAGTGTGGCCAGCAGGGACAGGGACGTGATTGTTCCCCTGTACTGGGCACTGGTGAGGCCGCACTTCGAGTACTGTGTTCGGTTTTGGGCCCCTCACTACAGGAAAGGCATTGAGGTGCTGGAGCGTGTTCAGAGTAGGGCAACCAAGTTGGTGAGGGGCCTGGAGCACGAGTCTTATTATGAGGAGCAGTTGAGGGAACTGGGGTTGTTTAGCCTGGAGAAAAGGAGGCTGAGAGGAGACCTTATAGCTCTCTACAACTACCTGAAGGGGGATTGTAGTGAGGTGGGTGCTGGTCTCTTCTGTCAGGTGGCTGGAGATAGGACAAGAGGAAATGGCCTCAAGTTGAGGCAAGGGAGATTTAGGTTAGGTATTAAGCAAAATTTCTTTTCTGGGAGGGTTGTTAAACATTGGAACAGGCTCCCCAGGGAAGTGGTTGAATCGCCATCCCTGGAGATATTAAAAAAGTGAGTGGACAGGGTACTTCAGGACATGGTCTAGTGGGCATGGTTAATGGTTGGACTCGATGATCTTGAAGGTCTTTTCCAACCTACATGATTCGATGAGTCTATGACCCAGCACAAACAGGAGCTTTGATAGAGAAAGGAACTGGCATGAAGTTGCCACTCTGAGCAAGAAAGTCATCCAAGTGCTAATTTCCTGCTGCTGTCGGTGTGAATTGGGGCTCAACCCCCTAGTTTGCAGTAGGGCAGCTGCAAAATCATATTTGGCAGCCAACTTTTAATGTGCAACCAGTGATGTTCATATTATTATGTTAAGGGAAAGCTGTGATTCTTCCTGCAAAGAAAAGAGCTATTAAAAAGAAAAAGAAAAAAACACAGAAAAAAATAAGAGATCAGGACACATGCTGACTGAATCTGCAAAGAGAGCTTGAGAAAGTCTTACAAGGCAAAGTAAAAAGTCATAGGCTGGAGGCTGTGATCTTTATCCCAGTTCAATGCTTTTGAGCTGCAGTGCCTTGGCGTCAGCCAGGCAGTCTGCTTGGGGTGATTGCTCACATCTCCCTTGCTTCTTCCCAGGAGAGGCACATGTATTACTGGCGTAAATTTGCTTTGCAAATCTACCTTTTTGTCTTCAGATTAGCTTTATTTGTTCAAGGATTTTGAGGTAATGTGGGGGAATATTCATGCTTCTATTAGTTAAATTGTCTGTTTCTTCTTAACATCATACCACCATGTCATTCAGGCCAGTGGGTATTTTGGGGATTAGAGAAGCATTTTTTACTTTGCTGTTAAATAGTTTCTCCTGAAATTACTGACTCCATTGTGGGTACGTCTCTGCTGCGCTCACTGCTGTGAGCACAGCTCAGGTTGACCATTGGCTCCTGCTTTTGCTATGTGGGAGTGCTGCTTAGCAGCACAGCTGAAAAATCACTGAGCCCAGTACATACAGTAAAATCATCCAAGGACAGATGTAAATATTAGCTATCAGCACCACCTGTGTAGGTGTGCTTTTGCTGTCCGGTGCTCTCTGCTCTGCTAGCACTGCTGATAGAGCACCCTTCATCTTCCTGCAAGCACCTCTCAGATGTGCACCCTTCTGCTCAGAACCAGACAGGGAGATAGAGTGCAGTATATGGTCTTCTGGTTGTGAAGGCTAAACAGTCATGTCTTGCCACTTGCTGTTCTGAGTAACCCGGCGTTAATTTTGGGGGTGATGTGAGAAACAGAACTTGGTCACCTGTGCTGTCAAAGCTGCACAGGGGGAAGCAAAAGGTCCCAGGTCATGTTATTTAGTCACCTGCCTGTGCCTGAGGAGCCTTGTGATGCTCTCTTACTAGCCAGTTTTATTCCCAGCAGAATGGTTTCTCATAGGCTTCTTTATTTAAAGCAGAGAGGAACTCCTTTCAGTAGGAATTTTTGCCTCAGACTAGCCCTGCCTCACATGTGCTGCATGTCCAAATTACCTGGGACAACCTAGCAACCTCAGCATGTTGCACCTTGTAAACGGGGGATTTTCAGTCAAAGACCATGGGCAGATTCAGAGAAGAGTCGAACAGTTTTCAAAGCATAGGAGGAGGGAAAGAGAACCAGTCATAGCATAGTAAAATACACTGAAATTGCACAAAATTGAGTTCTGATCATAAAACTATCTTTAGCTACCTGGCAAAAAAATGCTTCAGCATTTTGACCAGCAACATTTCCTGGAGATATGCTAGATAGAGCTAGTAGAGCAGAACAAGAGATGGAAAGGAGTGGGCTATTGCCATAGAGTCGATACTGGACACCACGCAAGTCTTGTTGGTACACTTGGTGAGGCCAAGACCATGTACCATTGCCCTTCAAGCTGCAAAGCAGCAAAGCTCTGCTTGGTCTAGCACCAGGCTGGCTGCTCACCATCCTGGTGGATGCAAGAGAAGAGAATTAGCCAAAATGTGCTGCCTGGATGGCCCAGACCTCAGGGATTACTCAGAGTTTGGGAGCAACAGAGAAATAAACAAGGCTAGCAAAGTAGCGGGGTTGTTTAGCTTGGAGAAAAGGAGGGTGAATGGAGACCTTATCGCTCTCTACAGCTACCTGGAAGGAGGATGTAGTGAGGTGGGTGCTGGTCTCTTCTGTCAGGTGGCTGGTGATAGGACAAGAGGACGTGGCCTCAAGTTATGGCAGGGGAGGTTTAGGTTGGGTTTTAGGAAAAATTTCTTTACTGAAAGGGTTGTCAGGCATTGGAACAGGCTGCCCAGGGAAGTGGTTGAGTCGCCATCCTTGGAGGTATTCAAAAATCATGTTGACAAGGCAATTCAGGACATGGTTGAGTGGCCATGGCTGACGCTTAGACTCGATGATCTTGAAAGTCTTTTCCAACCTAAATGATTCTATAATTCTGTGAATCTCTACTGAGGTTCAAAGAAGCCCAGAAGTATCTGCTGATGTCTCAGTCTTTGCCCTCCCAGGCTCTGAAACCAGAGAGGGGCTGTATTACCTGCTCTGCTGCAGGACTTTCTGCAGTTCATGGACATGCAACTGCACGTGATCAGTGTAGGCATCCATCCACTAGAAAGCATTAGCAGCATGCTCAGAAATTGCATTGCGGTAGGCAAGCACCAACTCCAACAATATGGCATCTGCAGGAATTTGTTACTCTTTATTAAAAAAAAGGGTGGGGGGATTTTTTTACAATTCCCAAATGTTAAAAACGTGCAAGCACCTCATTAACTGTGATGGTATGATATTTTTGGCTAGCTGCATTTCTAAGCATGTGTTAAGCTCTGTTGAAGTGCAAGAAATTACCTTTGTAACAGCAGTGGTGTCTTCTGAATGCAGTTAGCGCCTCCCCAGTGCTGATAAGGTGTGAAAAATGATCTTCCCATCTACAGTTGTGTCAGCTGAATGCAATTAGCACCTCTACATGTGTTTAAAATCATGACCGCAGGTTATACATTTCAGCAGTCTGCAATACATTAGCACTTAATCCCATCTTTGTGAATTGAGGAAAAAATCGCTGCAAAACCAGTGCTATGAATACAATTGCATGCCATTAACATTCCATTAACTCTTTTTAATGAAGTAAATCCAATCCCAGATTGGTGAACAATGGACAATGGACTTTTTGTAGCTCATGGACCGTAGTTGCTTGCTGCATAGACATGTGTCAGAGGAAGATCTCTTTACTCCTGCTAGACCTTGTTTAAACAGCTCTGTTAAGCTGAGGTGACAAAGCCAGTCTTTTCCCTTCATTCTTAGGGTACAGGCACTGCAGGATGCTGCAGAGGGTGCAGGCTACTCCACCTAAAAACGCTGCCATCTCTGAAGGGAAAAAAGGGAGAGAAAGAGGGAGGAAAAAAAGCACAGTATGTGTTTTTCCTTTGGTGCAAATAGCCAAGATCCAGTGTATTTATGACTTATTATATCCCTCTCAGAATATTAATCTCTTCTCTAACTGCACTAAGAGAGATCCGATCTATGTCTCTGTATGGAAGTATCTCCATGTCCAAATTATTGTCTCCAGATTCCTCCTTTTGCTGCTGTTTTCCTTCCAAGTTTGACTGACTAAACCTTACTAGACAGAGGATTAGTGTGACTGACACAAGAGCTTCAGTGATTTTTCATGCAAACACGGTGTGCATACAACATGGTCATCTTCAGACATCAAATACTTACACTTTTCTTATGAATATTTGAAAGCTGTAAATAAGAAAGTAATGCAGACATGCACCTCAATGGGATTGAAAATTACTTTCATCCCAAACACAGCTCTAAGCCATTTTCTGTGCTGGTACTTGTATGGCCCTCTTTGCACCAAGCCATACTTTTCAAGAAGTTTTGCTGAAGCCACTAGCAACAAGCACCTCCACGCTGGGGCTTGGGATGGACATGACAGCGGCAGCTTCTATATCTCATTTCTATTCATTTTTTAAAAGCCAGCTATTGATTTTTTCACTTTCAAGAGGGATCTGCAACAGCTGTGACTTTCTTTTATTTTTATTTATTTTTTTCCACTAAATTTGTAATTGAAAGGGATAGATCTCCATCCGGGACACTTGATAGCGGCTGTACAGGGGTTCTCCTGCTGCTGGCAGCAGCCCCGCACCAGGACAAGGCTGTATGGAGACTACATCTTGTTAGGGCAGAAGGAAACACCATGCCCAACTCGTTTCACTCTCTACATAATGCAGGACATAAAGCTTTACTCAGTGATTCCTGCACAGTCAAATAACTTGCAGCTGAACTAGGACATATCTTTGAGAAAGACACACTCAATCTCGTTGTAATTTTTTCTTGACTATCCTTTATTTTCTCTGTATTTCCAAAATGCACATCACTCTGCACAGGAATAACTACTCTGAGAAAGATTAACACCTGCAAAGATCTCTCCGAGAGTGATATTGTCCCCGTTCTGTACATAAATCTAAACCCTATCCCAGTTAATAGCAATGTCTACCGTGAATTTAGAAGTTCACAGTTTTTCCTTCCCAATGAAGCAGAGGCTGCTGCTGCAAGTGGGAGTGAGGGCCTCTTCCCTTTCCCCCTCTCCCTGAAGGTATGAGATGAAGTTATCATACAAGATGAACGTCTGTCAGAAAAGTCCTTCTCACCCTTGAGAAGCCTCTGAGGCAGCTGGGATGCGAATAACTGATGCTAAGTGCCTGGGACGCTGCTGTTGCTTTGAGCCTTGGCACAGCGGCACGAGGTGGCCTCCTCCTCTGTGTTCTTCTGATCACTGCCCCACAAAATTCCTCATGCCAGGTGTATAAATATTGCATTTTTATGAAGCAGTGGGCACACACATTCTGTGCATTTTTGTGAATACGACCTGCGTCCCTCAGGACAGCCAGGGCTGAACTTCACGTACCACAATCTACTGACTTTCTGGTGCCCTTGGGGAAGGGTCACCATCTTTTTCGAGGTACAAACTCTTGAGGTATCATGATGTACAAGCCTTCAAGTGGTCTTTTTTGTAGTCTGGGGGAAAAAAAACCAACTAATTTTAAAGATTATCTTTCTACACCAAAGCATGAGAGGTTGGGGTGTCTAACTCAGTCTTCCGGATCAACAGCGTTAACCAAAAGGGTCCTGATCTGAAGGCTGCTGAAGGCAGTGGGATTGGTGGTTTGGTCTGGCTGATGTTGGCTTTGCTGGCTATTTGTTTGACTTTTTGGTGGGGCCTATGTGAGAGTTACAGGTTCCAGCGTGGAAATCAGGAGTTGGGGAATCACACCTGTTCTTTTTCTTTGATTAAATCATGTCTTTCAGCAGTTCCCTTACTGCATTGGGATAAATGCCTCTCTGCTATGTATATCCATGTGTAGTGATACCCCATAGTGTCTCAGCCTTATTTTTGACTGGCCTGGCATTGCTGAGATCTGCAACATCAATCTGACCATGCTCCTTTTCTCAGGGCAATTCCTGCTGGCTCTGGGCTCTAGGAGTCATGCTGGCTGCTGCAGCGAGAGCTGCCAGGGGAAACAGCATCCAAGCAAGATGAGCTTGCACCTCATAGTCAACACGGTGCAAGGGTTGCTGCTGGCTCAGGGTCAATCTGGGGGACAAAGCGACTGTCCTGAATTGTTACTTCCTTGCCTCTCTAAAAGGTGATGCAACGTTGCGGTTGATAAAGCAGGTCAGGAAGAAATCAATCCATTTTAAGGAAAAGTCCTAAAGCTGGAGGTGAGAAGAGACAATTCAGCATTATTAAGTGGATTTGCGGCCGTGTGCCTGGCTGGGGCTAGCCAGTGCTGCAGCAGCCTCTTGCCTGGAGCCGGAGCGCTCTGCAGTCCCACTCGGATGCAGCCGGGAATACGTGGCGCTGACAGCCATCCATTCTGTAAATTAAATTTCACTCCTCTCGGTCATCCTCAGCTCGCAGCCCCGCTCACTTGCCAAAGGATTGCTGATTGCGCAGATTATTATGGACTGAGTCCAAAACCTGTGAGATCAGTGAGAAAGGCTTCAGCAGCCCAGGGAGATGCAAGCTAGGTGCTCCAGGAGTGGGTTTCAGCTCAGTCGTTGTCTCCAGCTGTGGGCATGAGGGGTGGGATGGAACCGGGAACCTCCTTTGCTGCTGGTGGGCTGCGGGTCAGCATATAAGCTGTTGGATGTTGTGGGATGCAGGAGCTGACCCTGGCTGTCCCGCTGCTGTGAGCAGGATGGGACAGGCTGTATTTCCCCAGAGCCTGCCTGGCTTCCTCTTTTCTCCATGCCAGCCTGAAACTTCTCAACAAGGACTGAACTAACAGACCAAAGAGCCCAAAGCATCTTGTTCAAAGCAGTGAGAGGGGACTGAAATCAGCTGCAGGATTAAGTGTCTCTCCTTGAACCAGGGTGCAAATCCCTGTTACGATATCCTACCTCTGTGGGGTGAAGTCCCTGCCTCTGGGAAGGGGAGAGGAAAATGTAAGCAGTAACCTGGAGCTGGGAGAGTACTGCTATGTCAGCAGGGTCTGAGGGGACCTTCTGGCCTCAGAAGCAGAAAAGCCCCAAAACCAAAAGCATAATCCTTGCTTGTGATTCCTGCTGGGTTTTCCAGTGATATGCTGGGGAAAAACAGTCTGTTTAGGTTATTGCACAATGCAGATATTTATAAAATTATATCTGTTTAAACAGAGGAATGTGCTTTTTCCCAATGAGGTTTCTGAAAAAACAGCAGTATGTCGCTTGACCCAGGCCTTTAACTGGAACTGTCTTGGCAATTTAATGAAATTAAATGGCTGGACTATGGGGAACTCATTAGTAACTAATCCAAAGTCTAAAGCCCTGTAAGCTAGTTCAGCTCTCAAACGCTTATTTGTGTTTACCAGATTCAGTAAAGTGAAACCCTTTAATAGGCGCTGGCAGTATTTATAACGGTAACACATGTACTGGGGTGACTTCATATTTCTACATGAGATTTCTACATGAGAAAAAAAGCACGTCCAGGATGTTCACAGGGTCGCCTGCATTTCACTGGGCAGGGTGGATTTGCAGAGGCGCTTCTGCTGCTCCATGTCTCAAAACACTTTCTTCTGGCAAAGAAAGTGAGGGAATCTCATTTCTTTCTGGTAAAGCTTTCAGTGATGGCTGCTGCTGCCAGCATTGCAACGCTGAACTTGTGAGGGACTCTGGTTTTCTTGTCATGCTGGGCCACGGATGGGATTACGAGCTGTTTTATTTCATGCTATTTGCCCAAAGAGGGGGACCAAGGATGCAAAGTGCCTCTAGGATTTTGGAGGGTTGTAAAAAAGGATGCTGAATTGCTGCTTATTTCCTTTGAGGGGATGTAGAGGAGTGAGAAGGGTAAGGATCTTCCTCCTGCTACGTAAGAGTTTCTGGAAACCCAGAAACCAAGTGAACGTTCTTAAGTTTCACACTTTTTAATTCACCAGGCATAAACAATAAGTGGTGATATATAAGTGATAAATAAGTGAGCTGCAGCACCACATAAGGTGTGGCAGGGAGTTCACTAAAGGATGCTTGAGATGATAGTCAAATGACTCCAGTATACCTGAACTGTATTTTTTAAGGTAGCATGTAAAGCCCAACCGAACCCTGATTAAAACCTCCTGCTGTGAATTTGGTAGAAGTCCAATGCAATCATGTGGTTAGCCCTGGGCTGGAGTTGAAGGGCTGTGGGTTAGATCCATGAAGGAAAACTTCTCTGACCTGAGTTAAAGCTGGTGACATCCTAGGAGGAAACAGGGGTTTTTTGTATTTGAAATCCATTTTGTGGAAAAATTCCTGCTGGGCTTTAGTGTAGCTGCTGCACAAGTTCTTCTAAGAGTAAATAATACCATCTGCCAGGTGTTTTTTGCAAAGAAATTGAATATCGAAAGGTATGAATATTATATAGGGAAAAACATCGATCTGAGTAATAGATATCCCAAATATTGTCAGATCTGCAGTGGTCTCAGCAGTGCAGTTTTTGTTCTGGAGTGTGCAAAATGCCCCAAGAATCAAGTGGATTTTAAAAGGATGGTCACTGCCAAACATGCAGGGTACCTGCGTCTTTTTACTGAGGGTGCCTGAACCTGTCTCGATTTACACCATGGTAGTGCATCCCTAAAAGAGCTTGCGCTAAATTAGGCATTGCCAAATGCAACTTCCATGTCTTAAACTTACAGTATGGAAAGAGACTGGAGATTTTATCCAGAGGTAGGATGTGAAAGGTCTTGTGGCAGCTACTGGGGATTTTAAGTTCTGCTGAAGCCCGTGTAGCAATCTCATCTTCTCTTCTGTGAGCTCAGGCCAGCTGCTAACCTTTGCAGGCACGTCTTCTTCTTCCAGCTTTTGCTAGTCTCTCTTGATGAAGTCCAGGGGCTGAAAAAGAGCCAGAATTAGCCACAGCTCTAAAAATCTTCATTCCCAGCGTGGTGTTGGGAAAAGCGGTCACGTGCCCCTCTCCACAGGGGCTGCACAAGCAGGGGCTTCCACACTACAGCAATGAGGGGGTCCGTTTTTTTCCTAAACCCTTTTTTCCATATAAGACAGAATCCCAGCAATCCCATCCGAGCAGTCTTTCTGCACTTGCTATGCCTATCCAAGGCAGCCCTGCACTCGAGGTCCAGGCAGGACAAAGCACACGCCCAACCCAGCCCGTTTTTCAAAGGGTGCTGCAAGTCCTGCATGTTTGTGCTGTGGCCATGGCACGGGAGGAGACCTGTGGACACTTGCTTACTCACTGGGATGAGTGGCTAGAGCAAAATATGCGTACCTCTCTCCAAGGCTCATATTTTAGCAAGAGACAAGCACGAGTCAGGTCTGTAGCTTCGGCAACGTCAAGTGTGTTGTTTTGCTGGGTGCTGCGGGAAGCCTGTCCATAAATGTCACTAGAGGCGTGGGCTGCTCCCGAGAAAATGGCCTGGAGCACTCGAGTTCGGGTTTGGATAGGAAAGGTGGTGCATTTCCCTGCAAGGAAAGCGGGGATGGGCAGGAGGGACAAAAGCAGCACAGCAACGACATCTTGTGATGCACAGAGACGGATGCATGGGCTTGCTGGGAGAGCCAACCGCTGCCGGCTGGGAAGCCCCTTGTCCCCCTGCCAGCTGGTGTCCTCCACTCAGTGGTGTCCTCGCTGGGAGGGCAGGGGCTGTGGGGCAGGGAAGGGGGAGCCGATAGACAAGGAGGGACGTTGTCCTCAACATGTTGTGATGAGCCGGAGCCAAAGCAGGATTTTGGCTACAGCAGAGCAGAGGCAGGAGTGAAAAGGAAACTCCTGCTTACTGCATTCTCTTTTTTCTTTTAGTACGGCGTTGCTGCAAAGCACTGAAATCTCTCTTGAGTACTCTGTGGAAACCTGCATTCCACCCATCTGCAGGTATCTGCTGAAATAGGTACACCAGTAACATTTCATTTTCTTTTTGCAAAAAGTATGCAAGTGCAAATATTCTGTCTTATATCTGAGGATCACTGTGGCTGAAGACCCACTTCTCAAGATGCAGACAGGCATTTCATCCCAAACAAGGGCAGTAGTGCCCATCCCTTCCCACTTCGATTGCAGCGAAGAAGAGCAGCGGTGAAAGTTACACCAGACTTGTACCCTGGGACTCAAAATTCAACATTTCTAGTGGAAGGGCAGCAGCAAAGACTGAGAGCAGGTTGAGTTGGTGCCTCACCATTGCCCAGCTGCTGAAGAGCAGCCACTTTATAGTGCCAGCCCAACCCACCAAGAGGACAGTTCTTAAGGCCATGTAGTTGTAACCTGGGTTAAATAATGACCATTTTTATACTGAACTCATGTAAAATCAGCAAGTTTTGGAACTGCGGTGGCTGAGTTTCTTTTTGAGACTTTGTCTTTGTTCACACCAGCACACCCTGTGTCCTTGTAGAGCTTGCAAGATGGAGGTCACACTCTGAGGTGCGTCAGAAATAAAGGAAAGCCTTTGCATGAAGCCCTGCAGCATCTAACTGCTGCACTTAAGGCAATCATGAGCAGAAACCAGAAGGCTGAGCTGCACCCTCCTGTCTGACCTGTGTTATGTTATGTCTCTGGGTAGGATTTTCAGAGACACCTACAGCATGTAGCAGCAGAAGTACTACTGAAAGTCAACAAGACTTTGTTCAGAACTGCCTCACGTGCTTTTGAAAGACTTGTCCTCTTGTGTGTTGCTTTTAAGACTTGTAAATTCTAGTTAATTCCTACATTTTAGGCCTATGAGTTGATAGAGCCCAGGATTACATTCCTGTCCTCTTTAGGATTTTGGTGCTGGGGCCTCCTCCTAGACAGCCTGGGTTGAAAGGTTGGCAGGGCTCAGGAGTAGCAACTCCTGCCTTCAGCTGCGTGAGAGAGCCACAAATGGTGCTCATGTCCCAGTGTCCTGCTCCCCAGCCTGAAGGGACAGGTCTGCATACCAAAGGTGGGAGAGTGCTCTTCCACCACAATAACTCAAACACATCCAACGCAAGGTGCTGGGGACAAAATAAAGCCAATGATTGAATTGTGGTCATCTTCCTGGCCGCCTCCAGCTGAGAAACTGTCCAGGGCACCTCTGCAAGGAAAATGAGAGCAGCTGGGGTTTTGCATGGTTTGTGATGCTGACTTCTCTCTTTCAGGTGGAAACAGAGGTCCCTGTTGTGCTCAGCCTGAAATTAATGCCAGCAAGGACTGTAACTAGGCCACCTGCCTACAAATCCATCATGCCATTACATGCCTGTGAGGGTTTTCTCATTGACTTTGGTTTGGGTGTTTTTTTCAGGGAATATCAGCCCTTCCCCCATTCTTCATAAATAAGCAGGAAGAAGTACCCTCCATAAATCAGATAAAAACCTGACAAGTTCCTATCTGACCTGTTATTCACTTTGCAGAAACTTCTGAAATTGGCTGGAGGTGGTGAAACAGCTGCAAGGTTTTGTCTGCTTCATCATTGGTTTTTCCAACCTATTCTAGTCAGAAACAGCTTGTTGCCTCCAGTGAGCCTGGCTGAGGCTGTTGGCTTCAGGCAGATTAAAAACCCTTGTCCTATACATCAGAAAGGTAAAACATGGTCTGCAGGAGACAGTAGAAGACTGAGGGTAGAAGGGGGTAATAACAGTCTTTTGCAGAAAAGTCACTATTTTTGTCCAGAAATTAGTGTCACAGCTCAAAACATCATAGGAAAAGGTTGGTGTTTTCATCTGGATGCTTGTGCAGCACCTGGCCTTTGGGGCCAGCAGACTCTTCAATTTTCATTGTCATGTTGGGCTTTGGTCCTGGACTACATCAGAAAGGAGGCACAGTTGTGCCTGTCCTCTGCCTGTGATGGGAAAATTCAGCTCTTGGAGGCAGTTTGTAGTATTGTGACAGCACGTCTCAATTCTGCTGATATTCCACAGAAAAACCTCAGAAAAATCTTAGCTGCCTAGCTGGCTCCACAGGCAGGTTTGAAATGAAGACCAAAGTTGTCCTCTCTGTGCATACTGTAGTAAAATATAAATTCCAAAATATATCCAGGTGGTTTGCTGCCCTAAGTCTTCCTCTGCTGGACTGGAAAAAGTCTGTAAAATTTAATATCTTGGGGGAGCACTGAGCAGAAGACAAGACCACAGCTGCAGACAGAGGCTCCTGTCTGTACCTCGGGTTGTAGAGCAACTCTTTGAGAAGACTATTGGGTGTGTGGGATTTTCCCAGCATGGTTGTCACAGCCCTGAAGGTGACATTGTGTAATGGAGCTGTAAGTCACCATTGGCATCAGACTCTAGTTTGGAAACTTTTTTGGAGGCTGCCTGACCCACTGCCTCAGCTGAAGCAGAGGGAAAGCAATGGCCATGGCTGGTCCCTCCTCTCTTGGTTTTCAAAGAGGGTGCTCACCCCAGGAGGTAGGCAGGGTAAAAATCATGCTGGGGATGTGCATTATGTCAAAGGTTAGCTGTGTCACCTTCTCTTTCTTAATCCCTGCAGACAGAAGCCCAGCTGCTGATGAATCAGGAAACGGTGTTTCATAGTAGAAATGGCTCTTGCACCAAGAAGCCGATACTGTGTCTTCACAGTGCTCACACTGAGACTAAAACCTTTTCATTGAAATTGGTAAGGACAGTTCTTCTTAGTCATCTCCAATGCCTGTGTGGATGAGGGTGGAGGTGGGTGGCGGGCGTGATTCTTTTTTTTTTAATTATTTTTCTTTTTCCCTTGCACCTACAGATTGAAGTGTTGCTCACAGCAGCTTAACGGCCACCAGCTCCTCAGAACAGTGCTCAGAGGTCCACGAGGGCTCAGGCTTGCTCTCGGGACTACGAGGGCAGCAGAGATAAATTAATGAAGACAGGAGAGCAACAAGTAAAACTGTGAATCAGCCGCTGCACACAGGGTGTTGTGGAGTGAAACGGGGCTCAGCTGACCCTGGCACTCTTGTTGAGGAGATGCTTGTCTGGGTGCAGTGGAAAAAACTTGCAGAGTGAAGTGCTCATGAACTATTTTAAGGTTGCGGCATTGTTTATCTTACAAAGATAACTTAAGTGTGAAACCCCTTGTGGATTTTTAATCTTTTAAAATAGATCCTTAGGTGCTAGGTTTTCTGCTAATCAGTGCAGAAAATGGTGTTGTATAATACGTCAGCCAATATAAAGGAGAGATTGTCCATTAAGCTACAATGTTCGTGCAACATCTGTTGCTATGATTTTTGTAAACAAAGAGAAGTCTCATGTCCTTATGAAACTACTTGGTCATTCCCTTGGAAGACTTGAACTCTGTGGCTGATTTCTGTCACATCTCATGGTTTCTTCAGGCCTTATGAGAAGAGGTTGGGTGAATCAGCGCTCCCCACAGAGGGTCTCCAGGGAGGGACAGGCTCCTGGTGCAGGTTCACCTTTTATTTGTTTCCAACAAATGCAGCAGCACACAAAAAAGGAGAAGAGGAGAATTTAGTCATTTTGCCCCTCTTGGAACTGACTCCTCATCGAACTGACTCCTCATCTCGACTAGCGAACTATTTGTATAACTGTATGGGAGGAAAAAACACGCTTGAAACCTCTCTGTGCTGATTGTCGTCTATAAAAAGATCTTGACAACCTCTCCTGTGAAAAGCTCTCACACCTCCACTCTGCAGCATGCCTTTGATGCTTTAGCAAGTGGGTATTCCTCAGGCTACTGAAATGCCTTTCCTTTGTCTTCTGCACTGCTCAGCTCTTGTCTGCCCGCCCATGCATGTCCCTCCTGTGGTGGAGGTGGACCTCCTAGATACGTCAGGAGCCCTCACCTTTGGTGGTGCAGGAGTGAGGTGGTGCTTGGAAGGGCCCTTAGTTTTCTTAGGTACCACAGGTTTGTCAGCTGCAGTGATTACAGCCTGTAGATTATTGGATTTCTAGGAGAGGGAAGAAGATATTTTTCACTGAAACTAAGCTTGGGCCAGATTCTCCATCCTTCTCTAGGCAGTGGTTCAAGAGCAATCCCTTCTCTGCTCCTTGGCTCCTATTTCATATTTGACTGATATAAAGGAAGCATCAACCATTGGTGTAATGGGATCACAGAAAAACAATGAGGCATTAAATTATTTTCTTTCTTTCCCAGATAAATCCCTTGTTGTAAATTAAGTAGTTTGCCCATTTAACTACAGGTGAATCACCGATGCCTGCTTAAGTCTACTGTTAATAAGGAAGGAGATTATCCAAGAAAAACCTTCAGGCCTCTTGGGTCTCTCTTGCTAATGGTGAAGTAATGTTCTTCACAAGTTATGTTATCACCGAGATAATGGGAAAGCTGGGGAAGGAGCACAGCTCTCAGTGTGTGGGATCTGGCTGGGGTGATATCCCCATGCTTTAAGCATTATCCAGTTCTCCATGCACAAAAGGAAGTTTCCATTGAAAAGAAACTTGGGATTAGCATGGGATCAATTTGTCTGTGCAGGCAAACCTTGGAGCAGGTGGATGAACAGCTTTCCTAAGCCTGGCAGGAGCATCTCCTGGCTGGGCTCTACCAGCAGCAGAGCTGGAGCCCCAGGCAGGGTGTCCCTTGACAGGCTGTGCTAAGCAACCCTGCATGGTGAGATTCACATTCATTAAACTCCCTGGAAAAATCGGAAACTACATGAACACCATAGCAAATGCAATCAAGTATAACTAAGCCAACAGAAAGAGAGGACTCATCCTATTTTTCACTGAATTGTCTTTCAATATGAGTTGGAGATACTGTTTGTTTCACACAGTGGATATCAATTCTTTTTTAAAGGGCTTGAAGCTCAGTGAGAGTTTTATCCCCATGGTTTGGGGATCGAGCCCTGAGAAGGCTTGACTGTGTGATAGGAAGAGTTAGCAATGGGAGACTTATTAGCAAGAGGAGCAAGAGTTGAACCCCCAGGCTGCCGCATGCAAGGTTGTCTAGTGCCAGCTGCAGGAGTCACTCATATTTCTGATTGGTCAAGTATTAATGGGGTCCTAACAAAGATAACAGAAAATGACTGCAAGCAGCAGGCTGTCATGGAAGTAGCATGTTCATGCAGCCAGAGCTCTCCTGGCCCGCTGTGGCTTGAATTGGCTGTCCCAGTGACGCAGAAACACTGCTGAGGGCAACAATTCCCACCATTATGAAACAGGACTTTAACCTCTAGAAACCAGATTTAGAGCGTTTTCCTTTAGATCTGGCTTATAACCCTCTTGTATCCTGGCTTAGCTGGGGTGTAAAGGTGTCTCCAGGACCTAAAATGTTTCCAGAAGCCCTTTAGTGGCTCTTAGGTTATCAAGACTACAAAAAAGGTTGGAGATGTAAGAGGTGTTGTGCAGGTGTTGGTTTTGGGGGGATTTAAGGCAGTTTATCTTCCCTGTGGGAAAGGAAGTTCACTTGGGCACTGACCTGGTGTTTGGCAATGCCCTCTGCAATATTTGCAAAAGTCAGGAAAGCCCTGACATCCCATAAGTTCTTGTCTCTTTTGTGTGTGTCTCTGGGTAAAATCTTGGTTGCCTAATGTGGAACTGCTGCTGAAAGTTCAACTCTGGATTTCAGTGGGTTTCTTATCCTCTAGTTGATTCAACAAAGGGGTTTTGGTTGCTATGGCTGTGGGTGAGGTGTGTTTCACAACAGTGTGACCCTCCAGCCTTTGATTAGTATGACTAAACCAGACTCCTGGCCTTTCCCACACATTGAGCAAAGCCATTCTGCACTCCAAGCACCAAGCCAGGCAGAAATCTTCCTTTCAGTCAATATGCAAGATATGTACATTTTTCCTCTTGCAGAAGTTTCAAAGGTGGGGAGATAAAAATTCTGTCCCACTTTATGGGAGAGCAAAAGGCACAAGGGGTACAAAAGGACTGTCAGATTTAGGCACTGAGTCTAAACCCGCTGAATGCTCTTCAGTCTTAACAGCATGTCCTGCTTCTGAGAGATGATATTGATGGACATGCAGCTTAGAAAATTATTTACAAAGGATTGTCAACATGCCTGTTCAGGCAAATAAGTGGTGAGCCTCTTGCTTAATCCTATTTTCAGAAGCACAGAAAGCGTCAGCTTCATGAAAGCATCAGCTTCAAAGGTGATGTTAGTTCTCCTATGCCTTTCCATTACCTTTCCTTTTTGGAAGCAAAAAGGTTAAATACCAAGGAGAAACAATAAGTTAGGACTAGTATACTAGTTTAGAGGAATAAGGCTGAACTAAACCTTTGTCAGAGCTTAATGCTGCTATTAACATTTCTGCCTTTTGGTGACATGGATGCTGCTATAACAGCCTCATTCACAGCTGAAATGCTCTCCAAGAGTATCATGCTCACAAGAAATAGGATGCTGAGATCACAGCCTTCTCAGGGGTCACCCATTCTGTCTCTACTAAGGCAAAAATCTGTAAGATCAAACATTTGCCAGAAATGGATCTGATGAAAGAGCCTCACCATCCCCAGCCACTCGGTGTTTCTCACTTATCATCATCAGAAATCTTCTTAATGTAAGCTTAAACCTCTCGATACGTCCACCATTCATGAGCACCTTGAAGAAATTGTTTCCTTCCTGTCAATAGCAGTCATGGAAGGTTATTTTTGTTGTCTCCTCTTCTTCAGACCTGATCTTCTACCCTCTTCTCCTGGATCATATTTTCTGGATGTCTGTTCTTGCCGGTGCTCTCCTGCAGTCCATGTCTTTGCCTTGAAGTCAATGCAGCACTTATCCAAGTACTGCATTGTTTCTTGCTGATGATATTTAAGCTGCAGTAATCCTGCAAGGACTTTTTCTACCTGATATCAAAGAAATTTTTTGAATTTTGATCCCATTTTAAGCCCCAGCCTACCTCTTTCACAAAAGCTGGAGTCAGCATGAGACATTTAAGTTAAGCAGCATTTTTCCTGTTACCTAAGACATTTTTGCTTTGGACTGGGCGTAGAATTAGTTCCACAGTTATCACTACAATAATGTAATGTTTCTGCCTAAGTTAGCAAAAAATGTCTGATTAGTCCCCTAAAAATTCCCAAGTGCCTATAACTCATGGTCTTAGCCGACAGAGGGTTCAGATCCAGCTCCATAACAAATTGCAGTGAAAATCCTACCGCACTGCCTCTGACTGCTTTCAGATCATTCCCTGCATCTCCGATTTACTTTGATCTAACTATAGCTTGCTGGCAAATGAAAATTCATAGTTAGGTGATTTTCAAAGTCTAATTGCTCCAGAGTTTTCTCAGTACTTCAAAATTTCTTAATTGTATTAGCCAAGGTGAGGATAATTGCTGCTTTCATATCCTTGAAACTTCTCATACAAAAGAGGCTTATGCAAGAATCTGCTCATTCTCTCCAATAAATGATCTCTCTGTTATTAAGGAGTGTGCATTGTGGGACTGCTGGGAAGCATTCCACTGCACCATTATGTACTTGAACAAAACCTGTAACTTGCAGATACAAGACTAAATTATAGTCTGGGGCAATCATCAGAACACACTCATTTTTTTTCCTGGAGGTGCTCTTTCAGAAGAAGAATAAGCCCCAAATCTACAAATAACCCAGTATTTTGCATTTTGGGGATCCTCTAGGGGGAAAAAATCTCCTATTTATAGGTCACTGGTGCTCCAACATTGTTCCTGATCACAGATACTGATGTTGTCCTGTTTAAAACTACTAGTCTGTGCCAGTCAGTGACCTTATTTTTCGCTCTGTTCATGAAATCCTCGAGCAGGGACCATTTCTTCCCCTGGTTTGTATAGCTTCAGGATCTTGAGCAATATGCAGGACCTCTAGATGTCTCAGTATTGTAGCGGTGTGCTTGTGCAGAAAGTGCAATAAAGCCACTCCAGCAGAGAATTAGACATAATGTTCTTCCTTAAGCTCCAGCAATTAAATATAAACATATGCATGCACAATAAAATGCCACGTATCACCTCTGAGGCTACAACTACCATTAAAAAAAAGAAGAGGATAAACCATGTATTTTCCAACATGCCAATTCAATAGACTGAATGTGGGAAGGAGGCATTCAGAGAATCAAAAACTTAATCCAAGAAGCAAGTTCTACACAAATTGCTGATAAGGTAGACAAATTTCACAGCCCGTTCGGGGGAAAATATTACATTTCATGGTGCTTTACAGATGATGAGAAATCCTATTAAAATCCTGGATATGTAAAATGATCCGTGTTTTTGGATGCAGGACAAGAAGTAAAATGGGTATCTCTTAGGGACACTAACAAGTGTCACAGAGGTTTTACACAGGGTCCTTGGTAAGAAATAATCTTATTGGTTGCAGGACCAATTTCTCTTGCACCACATGAAATAATGCTCGGAAATAGTCTAAGTATTTCTTTCAATTGCTAGACAAACTCAGAGAATAAATAAGAGGGAGACTCTAATGGTGGGTGTTTGAAGGACTGCAAGAATATCAGACCTTTCAGGTAAGGTCTTTCTTCACTCCAGGGGTTTAAATCAAGGTGGGCTATGCCATCATTTTGAGGCAGCTGAGCTATAATTTAGGAGCTTTTTCCAGTTACCGTGACTATCTGAAATACAATGGTATGAGCTTTGCAGCGGTTTAAATGATTGCTTTTTAAAATGAGATGCCAGAGCTCTGACTGCAGAGCTACGCCGATACAGCAGACCAGAAAGTGCTACCTACCATATTGCCTGTCCATCTGGGCGTGGACCCACACACATTGGTGCTTGCCTTGGCAGCCATACCCTTTGTTTCACACATTTTTATTACAGTTACTTTTAAGTCCTCCATCTGGATTCTGTCTCTCCAGGACTAGGTAGGCCTCAAAGGAGCTCTTGGCAGCAATGTAAAATTTCCGCACATCAGGAACCAGCTCACCCTGAGTGAACCTTGCTGTATGAATACATCATTGTGTTTTCCCCCACTCTGTTGTCTGATCATGTTGGCTTTTAAAAGCAACTCCAGGGTCAGGGTCGCAGCAGTATCTCATTTCTGTGGAAGAGAAGGATGGGCTCTGTACCAGAGTCCTCCTGGGGACACCTTGACCTCTAGTGACCAGGTACTTTACTAACCTTGTGCTCCAAGGGGCCTTTGCACTTCTCATACATTACAGCTATGTAACTGCAAACCTCCTGAACTCGTGGAGTACCGAATCTCCCCTGAGGGGAGCTCCTCGTGGTCACAAGACTTGGCGTTCAGAGAAACCCTTATATTCCTGGGAGTTAGTGCCACGTAATGACCCAACGGAGGAGAATTGCCCCTGAGGGACCTATGTTTATAGAGGCCATGGCAAACATTTTTTATGACCTTCCTAGTGCTTTTTGACCACCAAGTGAGAAACTCTCCTCTAAGAGTGTGGCAAGCTTTGGATGAGAGGACAAACATGGACTGAACCCAGCCATGCCCTATTTGCTTGCTATAAACCAGGTAGTGCTGAATTCCTGCCTTAGTCTGTTTTCATTAGCAATAGTAATTGAGGAAATGTTTTGAGGCGTGAATCCTAGTGGTGTGACAAAGACCCTAGCAGGTGAACTAGATGGCTCTATCTGTCATGGATCCAGGAAAGCCTGGTTTCCTGCAGGCTCATCCTGCACCTTGGCACCTCAGCATGCTCTGAAGTCCAACCAGGAGCTGTTGCTTTCCTGCGACCTAATAATAAACCGGTAGTCCGGAATAATTGGTCTTGGAAACTTAATGCCGACTTATTTGCTGAACTTCAATAAGAACCACTGCTTCTTTGTGACAGTTAAGTACTGGAGGTGCTAAAGTGGTCATAAAGTGAGTGAAGGATGAAAAATGATCAGCTTGTGGGGGGCTGTGTCAGTTATCAAACACCCAGAAATATTTGAGGGGAAAAATTGCCTCCAAACACAGATTACTTTACTAAAAATAGCACCGGGAATGACTCTTATGTCAGATGGTGTGAAATGATGTAAAAAACAAAGCCTTTTTGAGAGCCTCTATTATAAGCGAACTATGGATGCTGCTATAATAGTCATTTATATGATTGCCTGCCAGCAGGTCCATATATTTGTTACTGGCAATGAATGTCCACACTCTTGGAGGGAAGAATGTTTGTCCTCAGACTCTGACAAGATAGGTTATCCACTTTGGATGGAGGGAGAGGCTCTCAAAGGAGAATTATATTCCCAGTTTCTCTCCCTGCCTCTGGAAGCTCTTCCCAGAGAATTTTGTGACTGCTACAAGCCAGCTTGGCTCCTGCGAGGTTTCACAGGGCCATGTTGACTTTGGGAGTGGAAAGAAGACATGAGGTTTTCAATTTGACTGTCAGGGTTTGGATGTGAAATTCTGGTAGAACACAGAGAGATGAGACAGGCAAACTTACACACATACCTTCTCAGAGGAAGGGAAATACAAACTGGAAGGACAAAGAAAAGCTTTCTAACAAGAACTACAGCTGCCTGGGCATAGTTGTAGGGTGTGGAGGGGAGATGAAGGTGGCTTATCCCCAACGCCTTGAGATACTGGAGGAACAAGAGAAGGAGAAGGAGATACCAACAGGGTGCAGTGGCCAAAGGGAGCCCAGGATAGCAAAGGGTCAGTGCTTCCTTGCTGCTCTGCTGGAATGACTGCTCATCTGACCCATCTATCACAACAAGAACATTTTTTCATTAAAAAGCTTTTGAGAAGGGAGATCTTCCTAGTTTTCTTTTTATAATTTCAAAGAACTAGAAAATTGTCTTTGAAAATGAAAAGGAGGCTTGAAGCAACTTTCAGGCATGAAAGTACTTTCTATTCAGGTGTAAAACTATATGGCTACAGTGAGGAAGCATTTTTTGATTAAAATTTTCAACTAAAAACTAGCTCAATGACGAGTGACAGGACCAAACACCATGATGAGGTTCCCAAGTCTGTAAATACACACTTAATAACATGCTCATGTACCTGAGGGAAAAAAAGAGAGAAGATAAAGGCTGGCGTGAAGTAGCAAAAAACTAGCATGTGCCTTTTGCTATGGGAGCTCTTGCCATCATTATTTAACAGGAAAACTTAGGAACTGTTTTTGCTCTCAGAACATGTGATGTCTGTTCTTACAAACATGCTCAGAAACATGTTTTAAGCTGTTTGTATTAAAGTGAAAGGGGCAACTGTGGGAGAAACTGTAAACCCATTTTAGAAATCTTACTCCCATTTTCCAAGGAGGCTGAGTGCAAAGAGGGACTGGAGGAGGTTTGTGGCTGTGTTTGGGTCCCAATGTGTGCTCAAGGTTGGTAATACTTTTTGACATTGGCTGACTCAGTAGCAATGCACAAGATTTATGGGAAATCCCCTTCACTGTGCATGGTTCTGGCAAACAAAATGGATGGGCTCATTTTCCTGCGACCAAGACCCTAAATTTGCCACAGAAAATTTATTCTGTAGCACTTCCCTGCAAGTCTTAAGAAATTTTTCAGGTGCAGCTACCTGGGTATAATTGCAGGTTACATCCTGGAGCAGTATCCTGGCTCTCCACCAAGGATGCTGAGAGCTGCTTATGTGGTTTAAATAGGTTGCAGCTGCCTTTCCTTTCAGGTATTTAGAAAAAACACATGCTCTCCTGCTAAGAGTGCTCCTGAGTCTCTTGCAGAACTGCTGGAGAATTTCTTGAAGTCCAAAGCAGGGCTGACAACCTTCCCACTGAAACTTTTTATGCTGAAAAAGCTGGGTTTGCAACAAATCAACTCTGCTATTTCAGAGAATTACATTCTCAAGGGTTTCTTCTTTTTGCCTTCTCTTTTGAACAGCATTTTTCTTAGTCTTTCAGAGGTATGTTCTCTGGCCCATTACATCTCCTGGAGCGCCATTCTCCCCAGGGTGAGGCAAGGAGACCCTGAAAGCCCTGGCGGTATGTGTCCCTGGCTTCAGGAGACTTCACATGGTCTTTACTGCCCTGCCATGCAACAAGACGTGTAGACGTGGCACTTAGGGACATGTTTTAGTGGTGGACTTGGTAGAGTTAGGTTAACAGTTGGACTCGATGATCTCAAGGTTCTTTTCCAACCTAAATGATTCTGTGATTCTAAGATGATAGGAGGCCTTCGCTGGTAGGAGAAGAGGAGGAAAGGCCAGTACTCCTGACTGGGAGCTGGTTGCAGGTGAAAGTGGTTTGGAAATTACCTAATGGGAAAGGTCATGTGTGGATAAAAAAGGAAGGTGGGGCTATTTATTCATTCCTGGTTGTCTGTGTATATTTAAGTTGGGGGAAATCCACTTGTGATCTAAGGTTTTTTGTGTCTTTTTGTATGATCCTCAAAGCTAAAAAGAGGTACCTTCTGAAATGTGGGTCCTTCATCTCTTAAAATATTTCTGCCCTCCCACGTCTCCAGCAGAGGAGGATGACCTGATACAGACCTGGCTTTTCTTGGCAGCCTGCTTAGCAGGTGTAGCTATGGAAGAGGAAATGTCTCCTTACCTGGTACAAGGTCTTTCTTATGCTATGGGGATACAGGTTTTCCTTGTTTCTCATTAGCCTCAAAGGTGGGCAGAAATATTGTGTTGTGGTTTGATGCTGTTGGTGGAAGCAAGCCCATATCAGAAGTTGCAGACACCACAGTGGGGCTTCTAACAGGGCTGGGAGCTTGTGGATAAGAGCACCTTGAGTGCCTGTTCATAATGTTGAGATTCACCTGGGTTTACAATGCTTTCTGGAAGTGTTTAGATAACTTAATGGGCCCTGTATGGCATCTGAGAAGACAAGGTTTGACATTCCTTAGTCAGCGCTTTGACCTAAGTATTTAACTTGCACTGCTCTACAGTAATGGGTATGAGGCTGTGGAAATCTGAGCAGGGATGAGAACAACATTGCCCAAGTCCAGCAATGCAGAAAGAAATTATTAGTTTAATGGGGCATGAAATTATCCATTCTGTTTTCTTCAAATTTAATCATAGTTCAAAATACAGTCCTCCATGGCTGGCAAAAGTCCATCAGTGTTGCCCTCACAAGAAAACCAAAAACATTTGCCTTCACTGTAGTTCTCTGATGTGTAGCTCTGAGGACTGTTAGCAGTTTATCTGCCCCGGACACCAAAAGGGACTAAAGACTGTTGCCTGGAAAAGCTCACCTGGTTCTTCTTTTATAAGTTCTTTTTCCTCTTTATTGCCCTTGGTGGCAGGGCATTCAGAGGACTGTCAAGAATAAAGCGTTTTTATCAAAGCACGTGGATTTTCTGCAAGGGGCAATGGCCACAGAATGGTTTGCTTGCACATGCCTCACGGTGGCTCTGTGGCAAGTGGGAGGAAATACTCCCTGCTCAGCAGAAGAGTTACAGATCCAGATGGAGAAACCAGAAAATGCTGAATTTGGTCTCTGAAGTTGCTAATGCCTAAGACATGGGAAAAGAGAAACATCACAGCTTTCTTAGAGTTGATGGATGATAGTTGGTAGTGAATTGATGGATGACAATACAATGCTCTAAGGAGCTGTTTTTAATTCTTCCCAACGGAGGAAAGGTAGGTGGCTGGGTTCCTGGGCTGCTTTGGGCATACAGATGGGAGAAAGGGACAATGATATTGCTGCAAGTACTGAACAGACTTTTGTGTCTGCATCTTTGTTTTGTCCCATTCAAATAGTTGAAAATTTGTCCGAACTCAGAACTGCTTCAGAGTAAAATTGTGTATGTCCAAGAAGTCTTAAAATGTAAGTGATTACATGAATATTTGAAGGTCCAATAGAGGATGAGTGATTTTAAAAGAGTGAACAGAAATACCCCCAGCTCATCCTATCCAAACAATAGCAAAATCTCAGACCCTTGCAGTCAATCTGTGACTCAATATGAAGTCAAAACAAGTTTCCCAATACTGGCTTTTAGCTCAGCCTGGAAAGCTGTCTTGTTCCCACCCCATTTTAAGCCCACAGCCATTCCTGAGGTGGCATCCTTTACCTCTGCCATCTTCTTCAGAAGAAATGTGTAATGACACAAGAATTTATTTCTCTTGCTATTGTGGAGATGGAAAATCCAGTGTTAATTAGATGTGGCTCTGTGGCAAGTGGCCCTTTTCTGAAGTACTGCCATAAAGAGTATTTCTGTTGAATGTGATAGAAAGGGGGAGAACCTTTAAAGTTAAAATATAAACATAAAACACTTGCAAATATGTGGCAGTTGGCTGAAATTGCAGCTGTTAATGGCCTTATACAAAATGATTGAGAGCCCATTGCTTAACCAGCCCGTCAAGCCTCACAGCAATTGTTCTGGCGTTGAAATCAACGACAAACCTGTCGCGGATTTCCTGGGGACCAGGCAAATACTTTCTATGTGTCAGAGACTTTAACTGAATCATGAGCAATGCTTTAAAAGGAGGGAATAAAACCCTGGGGCTGATCTACACATGTTTTTACACAAGTATAACTTTAGTTGCACAGAGCAACACTGAAATCTACTTGCCTCTGATATGGAGGGCTATACCAGCTTATATTTCTTCTATGCCTTAATGGTCTCCAAACTAGGAGACCTTTTTGTGAACAATGTCTTTAAACAGTAGTGGGATGGCTGATGGATCTTGATTAATTTCATCCTGTCCAAACTAGCCTGATTATACGGAAAAGCTTATGACGAGCAAGTAGCAAGTACGTGGATTAGTTCTGCATTTCTTGGTAGCAGTGGCTGCAAACCCAAAGGTGTGTGGCTGATACCTTATTTGTAAGACTTCAGAGGTTTGGGTCCTTTGTTTTAAAAAGTGAAAGGCTGACAAAGTCACAGTTTTCCCTCAGCAGCACTTTGTTCTGATTGTGCATTTTTTGATGTTGGTGGGAGCTGTGGCCGTAGCAAACCACATGCTAGGTGCTGAAAAGTGGTTCCTGACATGGTTTAAAAATAAGCTCGTTGTGGACTGTTAAACTCTTGCAGTATCTGTCTGCTAGTTCTCCTTTCTCTCCTGGTAAGCTGACTTGAATTTTCAATGGAGACTGGATCTCACAAAGCAAATTGATATTTTGTCCTAAAATATGAAGTTGATTTATGGTTGACGGTATGATTTATTGCTTCTAGCCAATACAACAGTTGAAATGCCAATTTACATAATCTTCCCTTCCAAACTGTATTAATAGGGATCCTCTGAGCCATTGTTAAAGCAGCAGAACAAAAGATGTCTGGGAGAGATCTCTGGTCACCTGCTGTAAGAGTGGGGACATTGGGCTCCAAAAGCCATGATCCAGCATGCTTTCCATCTATTTCTTTGGAGAAACCACTTCATTGTGTCAAAAGCTTTTTAAATCAAAAGCTGTGCTCCATGTTAAAAAGGGAAGCAATTACTGTCTCCTTGCTTATGCCCTATCCTGCTGGTCCTGGGTCTGCCTGGCATATGCTTTCCTCCCTGAAAAGTCCCTCTGCTAAGCATGAGTAACAGAGGTCAAACTTTCTCAGCATGTGTCAGGATATAAAGTAGACCAGAGTGACTAGATTTGCTTTGATTTGTTCAAACCACACCGATTCAACACCCAGATTCATCAGGCTGGAGGAACACTAATGACTTTTCAGCATTTGGGATGGGATGGATCATTAGATGGCCACAGACCATTTCATTTTGTTTCTTTTCTTACTTTTCAGGAAGTAGATGGGAAAATTGTTTGGTCTTAATTTTTTTCCTTTTACTCAGGCTTTGTCTAAAAATAAGCTATAAATGTAGCATTGTATTTGGCTGTATCTGAAGCGCAAAGGTCCTTGATATAGTCTTCTAGAGGGCAGCTTAGTCTTAGATTTAATTTCAAATACAAGTATATTTGTATACTCATATACAGTAAAGTTTTACAATTTTCCGTACTTGCTTGGAATCTGTATGACCTTTGCAACACTTCGTTTATGAGTAGTGACATAACAAGATTAACGTTGATCTTTCTACAGCAAGTGTACTCCCCTACCTTTCCCCCGGGGCCGATAGGCTGCCGTTGAGTACAGCTAACACCACATACTTGAAATTCCATAGTGAATTTAATACATAGGTAGCCTAGGAAAAAAAAGGGGGGTTACTTATTTTGTCATATCTACTTGATGGCACACAATTTCTCATTCAATCAACACATGCAAAGTGAGATAGAGTAAAAAGGTAACACACTAGCACTCTGAATGGCAAACGACAATATCTGTTGTGGTCGTCCAGCATGGAGCGCCTTTGATGGTCAAGAAGGGAGTTGAGAGGTCGCTCTCCTTCAGCCCTGTGGTGGGGGAGAGTGGGAACAAAAAGGCTTTGTGGAGAGGAACAGAAAGGTGATACATCAGAAACAGGACCACCTGGAAGGCAAGATCTGCTAATTCCTGCAGCTATTAGGTACCTCATGAGGTTGCATACGTTAATTTAAACTATTTGTGCCGAAGTCCAGCCCCAGTCAAACCAGTCTGCATGGCAATTTGCTATAATCTTTGTTTCAGAAATGCTCCTCTTCAAGGACTGAAAAAATTTATTTCAGGAGGACATAATTTTAACTGGTGCAAGGCAACCATGCGTGGGATGATCTGCAAGGAAACTGTAAGCGGTAACTTTACAGTGAGTGTGCATCAGCTTCATTTTAATAAGATTTTTCAGCTTTGGACTTAAAAAACATAATCCAAATATATGTAGCCATCCCTCTTTTGGGACCCCAGGTACCACCTCTGATGCTGGCTAACAGCAATGCGCTCAGAGGAAAATACCCAGCTGTGAAAGTCCCCCTTGGGCCCTTGCCTTAAGGGAAGAGGTCTCACTAGATCCACATCCTAGCTTTGCATGGCCCATGGTTGCGTGGGCCCCTGTTTTGTCTGTGAACAGAAGCTCACATCCAGCTTCAAAAGCTTGCCTGAACTTCCAGAAAACTAGAGAAGATATTTCCTTTCAGCAGGTTTGTACGCAGGCCATAGCTCTAGGCAGGCAGGTAGCAAGGTTAATGCAGTCCCTCTCCTGTCTGTCACCGCTATAAATCCTAGCTGACACCTTAGCTGAGCAAATGTGGGACATGCCACCAAATATGTGGGAGGCAGGGTAGCAGGTATACTGATATATTAATTTAAAAAGAGTCATTATTTTTTGAGTTAACAGTGCAAGTTTGGTAATGCTGCAATATTTTCCTTTGTGTTGGGACAGAAGCAAAAGTTACTTATGAGCTCTTCTCCCTCCCTCCCCTACTTTCCTCCAAACTTTTAAAATCCAAGGTCTTTTAAAAAGAGGTATATTGCACAAACAGACCATGCACAAGCCGAAGGGATAGGACTGTATTCTAAACCATGTAACATATTGCTAGTGTGATATTGAGATGATGATAGGATACAATATACCTGGGTGAAATTTTTCTTAATCACTTGATTTGAGAAAATTTTTATTTTCTAATTCAAATCCAAATGAAAGGTGGCTGTCCTAACAGCATGAACCAAACATTGGATACCAGCTTTGGTTAATGTTGTCAATGTGTTTGAACCCGTTTTGTTACCTGAAATTAGAAACAGATTAAGATGTTAGTAAAATTGCTTCCGACAAAATGATGAAACCTTTTCATATAGCTAAAAAACTATCTAATTTCTTTCTCAAGGTCAAAACCTTGATATACAAGGTAGACAAAGGTTTCAAAGAAATAGGTATGCTTCCTTCCTTATATTAAAAATTCTTGGCTAGGTCTGTTAAGCAACCTTTAGCAAACATAGGCATATTTTTTAGTCTAGGTAATATTGGCAGGTACCTTTGGTGTCATGAATCTGTTTGACTCGGCTCCTCTTTTTTAAACTACTATTTCTGTGCAGATACAAACTGAGGGGAGAGGGGAAAGTGTGACTTTCTTTTGGAAACCTTTTGACCACCTGAGAGAAGGAGAGTTTGCTGCTGTACCGAAGCTTCGGTACCGAAGAAGCTTTATTTATTTATTTATTGGTAAGTCTTCATTCACCATGACTGGAAATTTCTGTAAGTGTAGGTAAAACACTGACATCTAGTGCCTAAAACAAAGCATCCAAACATGCTCTAAGACTCCAGTCTTGCGTCTTCTGTGCTGGATTTTGACTGTCCAATAATATTATGGACTGGGCAATATTCTGGATATTATATAAATACTGTGGTTTGGCTCTGGATCAGTGAAAGGAAGTTATTAGTTTGTGCACTTGGTATCACGAAATGCAGCTGGAGAGTGGCTGGTGAGTTGGGGTGGGAGATGAAGGTCTCTGGGAGCTGGTTGTACTGGGAGGCCGGAGTGGGGGTGGTCAAACACCAGGAAAACCAAATCTATGTGTTATCTCTTACTGTTCTGAAGATATTACCTTTGAATTTCCTCTGTTAATATATAGTAATATAGCACATTTAAATACAGAATATAAAGAGAAAAAAAGGTAGGGTTTTTTCATGAGTCTGAGTACTATCCTTACTGATCCAGACAGAAAGGTGTTGCAGGGTCAGGTTGTTCATCAGACTTGCTGAGGCAAAGCTGTTAACCAAAAAAATGGCTATACTCCAGAAAATGGTCATTGAGGGCCAGGTCTGAGCACTGGAGAACCCCCCTCTTGCTCGGGGAGTGCCACTGAGGGGTTGGCAGTACCCTTCACCCAACACCTTGGGCAAGATCTTAACTTTACTGACCTGGTGTCTGCCATTGCCCATTGCAATGGTAAAAGAAAACGCTGGGGGAAGTTGAATTTTTTTGAGCAACAGCAACTGATAGTGTTCCACTTCTCACTCCTTTAAATTTTATTCTTTTGTTTAAAGCCACCCAGTTGTCTCAGTTCTGTTTCAGCCCAGTGTTTGCTGATGTCTCACAGTGTGGTGGTTTGGGTGCTGGTAGCCCCATGTGTCAGAGCTTCTCCTGAAACACCACAAACTCCAAAGTAAAATCCCTGGGGAGGCCAGCACATGGGAGGGATGTGCACCTGACACGTAGCATTGTAATGCAGCATGTCTGTAAGGACATGCAGTCTCAGGCCGCCATAAATAAATCTGGGTTGATGCACTGTGTCAGCTCAAAAACTTGAATTGGTTGGAGTCAACCCTAACTAGGAATAGCTGATGTCCAACAGAAAGATAAACTTTCTCTCATTTTGCAGCCTTCTTCCTATATGTCAGTTGATCAACATGGGACTTAAACCTGGTCTGGTCTCGCCAACCAGCTCTCCCAGCCATCTCACTCGTGGCTGAACATACCAGCTGAGAGGAAAGGCTTAGCTCTTTTCCCATGGGAATGCAAAAAAGAGAACAAACCTGCTCTGTTGTGCCTCTGGTATGTTACTAACTTGGCTCAAGCAGCTAGGAAAATGAGTCCTTTTGGAAACTCAAGAGTATGACAAGGCTAGCAGTTGCCTCTACCAGAAGAGTGCCCAACTATTTAAAAATATTTCTTGGATGCGCGGTCTGGAGAAGCTGTGATGGTCTGACAAATTCAATGTCTCAAATATCTGTTAAAGAGCTTTGCTGCAGAAAACAGCCTCTGTAGAATGCTGGAGTTTTGTGAACAGGACAATGTGGCCAGAGGAGAGGGCCCCACGGAGGGTGGGAATGCACTTCAAAGCCCCAATTCCTTATCTTCGGTGACCAGGAGAAGGAACACAATTTATGCCTTCCTGGAGGAAGAAGGCCCCGTGGAAGTTGGGACTGTGCTTCTATCTTAAACGGTCATGCCAGCAGGAGAAGAGAGGCAGCTCCACAATGAACCCCCCTGAGCTCACTGACCGATTCCAGTGAACCCCAGGTGCGGGAACTGCGCATGTTGAGATCATCAACTAACACATTATAAAAGAAGAAAGAACGAGTCCTCAGTGAGCGCCCTCTGGAACTAGATCTCTGCGCTGGCTGGACCAACGCTGGACCCAGGACTGGTAAAACCCTTCTCTTCTTTCCCCCTCTCTCCCCCCACCTTGTCTTAAATTTGGAGTATCTTAATTGCTGTTTATTATTCCCAGGTGTAAAGATTAGCACATCTCTAAGTGTCTTGCTAGCTTCAAGGTAAGCAAACAGTGTGTGCCATTGACCAGCCTGGGAGGACACAACTCATCCTCTGAGCTGAGGACCTTGTAGTCAGTCTCCACAAAGTAACTAACTCCTCGCATAGCTGTGTTAAGCCCCATATAAGAAGTGGTTATCTCTTCTGGCCTGTATTATTCCTCTTAGAGGGCTGCTCCATAAATAGATGTTTCTAATGGTTCTCTAATCTGTTTCCAAGTTCAAACAACATATTTGTGGCCATCCAGATTGATGTGCTCTTGTGCCATTGCCAATCTTCCTTCTCTAAAGGAGATGGTAGGAAAAGCTGAGCTAAACACCAGATGATAGAAGCAACTCCTTAAAGTGATCTTTCTCACCGTGACTTTCAGTACCTTCCCATCTTCTCAAAAAAAGGGTCTTCTGATCCCTTTTGGAGTTGCTTTTGTCTTTGCTATAGCAGTCTCATGCTGGTGGTCCAGAGGCAGCTTACAGATCTCTGATGAGCCATCAGAGCTTTCCCTTTCTGGGTTGTCACCAGCTGATAGACTCCTGCTAGCAGTAGAGCTGCAAAATATATTCCTTAACATTTTACACCTTTATTACTATACAGGTACTTAGAATTATTTATTTCCTTCTGTTTATGATGATTTTTATTAATGATGACTTTCAGCAAGTGCTTCCAAAAAATCTCAAACACCTACACTGCCAGGGACCAAAATTTCAGGAATTAACAATCCTGGCAGCAGAACTCCTTTCCCCAGCTTCACTCCTTAAGCCACCCTTCAAATTCCGCTTACCGCCACCACCACCACAAAAAAGGAAAACCACCAAAAAAACCTTAAAATACAGTTATGTCCCTAGATTTGATTCTTCCTCCTCTCCACGTTCTTTCCCCTGCACTAACCAGCAACGTCTTTGACTGCTCCACAACTCAAGACACTACAAGCTCTTCTTGATTTTATTTGAGGCAATGGACTTGTTTGGAGTCTGTGCACAGCTACCTTCCTAAAACAGGGCCACCTGCTGAGTTTTAACTGTCATCTTTAAAATTAACTTTTTTTGTATAGTATTGTCAAGGCCATCACGAAAATGGCAGAAGAAAGCGCGGGTTTGCTTTGATACCACTGCTCCCTCATGCCCTTACCCCTTTCCCCTTTTTTATGCTTAATGAGATTTTTCATTTTAGTCATTCTGTAAGATGAATAGTGCAGACATGCACAGCTAAGTCCACCAAGGGAGAGCAAGAATGCAGTGAGGTTTGCAAGGCTATTCTTTGTAGGTCAGGCTTTAGTGGCTAGACCGCATGAATACAGAAGTTCTTCTGTCTCTGCAAGACCCCAGATCATAAAAGAGCATTTGAAATTCACATTCAGGCTGATAGCGTACCAACTTAAATGTCTTTAAAAACAAACAAAAACCACAAACAAGCAAAAAAATACTTGTCAGGTATCTCCATGTGCAGAAACCAGCAAGGCGAATATTAACTCACGTGTTTTTTCTACAGCCGACTCTGGTCTTTCCAAGTAAGATAATGAATGAAGCCAAATTGCTTTTCTGTAGATGCTTCTAAAAAAGGTTTATCAGACTTCCCAGACACAATGTTACAGAAGTCCCTTGCCTTGCTCATGCTATAACATGCTGATAAGCTGACAGAAGGAAAAAGGCAAATCTGCAGCACAGGCTGGGAGCCACATTGAGTGGGCTATTAAAACAAGTATTTATACTGATAGTTGGCTAAACTTACTTCTCCAGAGGAGGTAGCTAAGTCTTTAAAATCAGCTAGGAAACCAGCTCAATGACCTGGAATAATTACAGGGCATTTCTTGCTCATTTTTATATAACCCGTTAAGTATATCCTAGGTTTATCTTCCCCTTTCTGCTGTTATATGTCATTTACAGTGGCTAGTCTAAATACCTGTATTTATGGGATTAGCCAACAGACAGACTGCCCCTCAGATGAGATTTGGTATCTGGGATCTAAGCTTAGGAGCAAGGATTTCTTTCAGTCTGCCATGAATAACCCATTTTGCATCTTTTGTGGTCTAAATGAAAAAGCAAATATGTTCTAGATACTTTTGCTTCATTCCAGCCACTAAAATATATGAATTACAGAAACTTTCTATGCCAGCCTGTCTTTTAGGAAACCTGAAATCATATCTGAGTTATTGAAGTTTAATAGCTAATGGGGGGGGGGGAGTAATTACTTCCCATAACATCTTTCTCTATCAAGAATTTTGTTGTAACCCTTGATGCAAAATTATTCCACTGGCATTATAAACTGCAGTGTAATGTCTTATAATGTCACTTCTTACTACCACGGAGAAACCTTTATATTATGACTTAGATTATACATTCATAGCCTACATCAAAAATTAAGATGAATATAATGAAAGTAGATAGCTAGTGTGTCAAGGTGGCATTTGAGCTGAGATTTTTTTTTTTAATATAGATGTAAGAACATGAAATAAATTAGCCAGATTTTTGTCTTGCCAAAAAAGGAGCCAAACTCAATTATCTTTGATGTTTTGCCAATTTTCCATAGAAAAGTTGTAAGCAAATCTCAGATATTTTTTTTTTTTGGCTTCAGTGTTGGCTCTTCAGCGAGTTGTTTTTTGTTTTTTTATTTATGGTTGCTGGTGATTTGGTTTTTTAAATGCCATTTCTTTAGATAGAAGAAGAAAAGCCTGAAGGTGGGTTTGTCCTTCAGCTACCAGACTGACCATTCCTAATTTAAAGTCTCCCTTCACCCTTTTCTTCACCTTTCCTCATTCCCCACAAAAGACCCACAAAGACTGGAGAGGATGAGGGGCAAAGAACACCATGTGGGACACCTCTCCCTCTCCAGGGGCTCCTCAGCACCTGACATGTCTTGGATCTCTTGTCAAATAACAGCCATGTTGCAGTGTTTTATAGTAGCTAGAACACTGACCTGTGTTCTAGCTTTACCTTCTAGACCTTTACGCACCCCACACCCCCCCACCAAACTTGCATACCACCAACACCTCTCTGTTTCAACCTGATCATGGTAGAACAGCCTTCCTCTGTGCTCGGGTCCACTTACTAGGCATAGTGGGACTTGCTAGAAGATCCAGCAAACCTCTGGAAGACTCAGAATTTCAAGCTGATCCCAAACTTACAGAGTGCCAGCTCTCTCTTGCACCAGGGTATGGAGGGTTTTGTGAATGTTGTGGGACCAGAAGCAGATTTCTGAGCTGCTTGTCCAAATAGGAGGTTTATTAAAAACGGTTGGGAGGTCATTCCGGGCCTCTTTCCCATGAGATCACACCCCATGGGAAGTCATAGTGTCAGAAACAATGTGTAGAGCAAATAGTGCTTATGGGCATCTCTCTTGGCATCTGGGTCATCCCCCTCCAAAACCAGATCTAGTTTTGATCTGTTGACTCCTCTGGCTTGAAGGAGATGGAGGTATAGCAATGATAAGCAAGTAGGCAGCCATAGACAGTGATAATATAGTCTCCTGGCACATTTTCAGTGAGTGATCCTGGTCTCCAGCTGATTTTCAACTGGCCAGAATCAGGCCAGTAATTGATTTATTTTGGATGCATGAGAAGTGCAACTCCTTATCTGACTTCCTCAACTTCAGAGACTTAAGGGAAAATGGACCTGAAGTTGGAGCAAGCCTGGACGTCTTGTTTAATCCTAAAATATCTTCCTTGACTGATCCAAGGAAAGGCTTATCCTGGCAAATCCTTGTTTCTTTAATAGAAGACAGTCCACCACTTAGTAGGAAAGGTACTGGAGATATTAGAACCTCCCCTCCACTTTTTTTGTTGCTGGTAATAACTTCACTGGTCTGAACTTTGTATGAGCATGACAGTATTTCAGTGTCATTCCTCTGAAATAAAGTCTAGCCAGGCATGGATAGGGTGGCAGTGAAGAGAGTTTCCGATGAAACACATTGCTGTTGGAAAAGATGGAGTTTGTTCAAACAAAACACAGTGCAGAAATGTGTTGGACGTAATCAGCTGTGGACAGAAGAATGTCAAACATGAAATCTTGTTACCTGTTTATTCTGATGTTGAAATGCTTTGCTTGAACTTTCTTTAATTTAGTTTTGACTTTGGCCTTTTTGTTTTAACTTTAAGTATAGGATGTTGCACTGAAGAATTCATAAGGTAGGGAAATAGGATTATCTGTAAAAAATTCAGCTTTATTAGCAAGAAATTTCTTGGTACTTCTGAATTAAACTATTTTGTGGACTTTTTTCCCCCTTGGGTCTTCAATTTATCCATAAAAGCTATATTTCTGGGATGGAGAGTTGATTTCTGACTTCTGGACAACCACACCTATATGGGAGCTGAATTGTTTTAAGGGCATCAAAACACATCAAGTTCTTCAGACTCAAAGAAGCTTTTCTCTCTAACTACAGCTACAGCCTGAATTGCCTTTTTTTTTTTTTTTTTTTTAATAGCAGCAGTCATATTATTATAGCAAGGTTGTTTGCCTCGCCAAAATAAGGTCTTGATGCCCATCAGCAGAGACAGGTTTCTGACACATGCATTGGTTCTGCTGATTGTATTTCAAGTGACCCTTGTAATTGGTGAGCATCAACTGGCAGTGAAGTTTCACCATTAAACTTTAACTTCTTTCACTTGGGGTCTTAATTGTGCTTAATTTGTGTTTGATGGCTTGGCTGACCTTTTTCTGGGTTAGCTGAAGACTGAGATTTGTCTGCCAGGAGAGAAGCTGCCGAGGAAACCTTGGAGCATAGCACTTTATTGGTTTCAATTAGACAGTGTGGTCTGGTATCTCTTGGTTTCGAAATGCCTCTAAGCTTTTTATGGATTTTGAATGGAACTATAAAAAAGACACTGGGAATGCCAAGAATTTTACAGAGAGTAGGCAATGAGTGTATGTTGGAGAGCTACTTACATTAAATGCAGGGATTGGATCCTCTAATCTCTTTTTGTATTTCGAAGGCATTTTTTAAACCTTCCTTTCCCTGTGGGAAATCTCCCGGGGTGCAGCTAAATTCCCCTGCTAGTGGTGAAGTCCAGCATTGCCATCTACCCCAGAACACTTCCCTGCTGCCATGAGGACTAGCGCCCTGGCTCCCAGCACTAGGTGGGTCGAGCCTTATGGTTTGCAAAAACCTCCTTTTATGACCCGAAGTTGTTTCAGAGACCAGCAGTTTTCTCCAAAACTAGCAAAATATTTTTTCCTTTAGGTCTGATTCAGTGCTACGTCGAGGGACATATGATGCATATGATGAATACAGATATTGCATGCGTAGACTTTTTCCTGACCCTACGAATGTTCTCGATTTCCTTGCTGACCTTATGGCTCTGTGCTGACATTTTTTCTCACAGTCCCTGTGGAGCTCAGCATCATGCTGTGTCCCAAACCACCTGGTAAGGATGCAGCCCCTTGTCACCATGTAGTTAGTCTGAGAGCCAGGAGATGTCAGAAACCTGGCCTGACTGTGTTTGTGCAGGAAGTGAAGGGCAATATCAGACACAGAAGGTAAGCAATGGAGCAGGCAGCTGAATTCAGCCTGAGGGATGATATAAGGCAGCACGTCTAACGAGGGGGGCTCACTTGAGGGGGCTGCAGTGCCTGTGTGTCACCAGGGGCAAGGAGGCAAAACATCCCTCGGGATGCTGCTCTTCAAACCTCCGTTCGTGATGGCAAAAGGGAATTTGGTGTCTGTCCTGGGTTCAGCTGGGGTAGAGTTAATTTTTACAGGAACCTGGGAGGTGGGGGCATAGCCGGGGCAGCTGACCTGGACTAGCCAAGGAGCTATTCCATACCATGGGACATCATGCTCAGTATATAAATGGGGAGCGGGCCGGGGGGTGGCCTCTGTTTTCGGTGGGGGAAGTGGCGGAGCGTCGGGTCCCGGGTGGTGAGCAGTTGCACTGTGCATCACTCTTTTTTTGTATACTTTTTCATTAGTACCGTTGTTGTAATTTTTCTTTGTGTTTGTCCCAGTAAACTGCCTTTATCCCAACCCTCGAGGTTCCAGTTTCTTTTTCTTTTTTTCTCTCCTCCGTCTCCTCCCCATCCCACCGGAGGGGGGCGGAGGAGCGAGCGAGCGGCTGCGTGGTCCTTTGTTACCGGCCGGGCTGAAACCACGACAGTGTCTGAAAACAAATCCTCTGAAATCCTGCAGTAAGGATGCACAGGCTTGTCCCAGACTAGCTGCATCCCAGCCCACAGGTAGTGCCCATATTCTCACCGAATTTGGGAGCCCTCTCATTAGCAGGACCTGTGGGCTCTGGATCAGACCCCAGGAGGGAGGACAGAGTGAAGAGGAGGAGAAGGGCTGGCTGGCTTTTTTCCAGCCCCCAGGAGAAGGGAAATCCCTGCGATGCTGGGAATGACACTGGCAGCCAGGGATGCAGCACATTTTGGTAGACATGATGAAATCACCTACTATTAACCTTGATGGGCATGATGCTGGCATCTTACCTGGGGCTCCCCAACAGTCCCACTCTCAGCATAGCATCCCCATGCATGTAGAAGTTCTCTCCCTTTGGCTGATACCCTGTTAAATATAGCCTCCTGCAATATTATTTTATCTTGTATTTATAATCCCAGAGCACTGCGAAGAAACATTAAGATGAATACAGTTGATTACCTTACCTTCATTCTTAAGAGCATTGGGTTAAGCCCAGCCACTGAATAATTGCACCAGCAAAACAGATTTTATTGGAAGGAATGAAAGCGGGACAACTCTGCAGCTGGCAGAGATCAAGATCGGTTGCCTTGGTAAAACCATTTCAAGCCTCTTGGCTTGAAACTATGTCACTAGTTTATGTTGGTGACCACTTTGTGATGTATTCAGTAATGGACTATTTATTATACGTAGTTTAGTTAATAATCTATTTACTTTCCATTGCCAGAGCATCATACAGTCGTGTGTTGCAGCTAATACTGAACAAAACTCTGACCTCTGCAGAAACACCTTTTGACTTGTTTACTTGCCATTTATTTTCTTATTGGAATAAGTCCAGGAGATCTCAGTCTCTTGGCAAAACCATGCCAGTTATTTTTCCTGCTATGTCAGGCCTTGGTCCTCAGCTCACTGGTGTTGCTCTATTGAGATCATGGTTTAAGCACCATCCAGTCAGAGCCACTGTGGAGAAGGGCAGCGACAGCGGCTGATGAGCACAGGAGCCTGGAGCTGGAGGTGTTGTGGTTTAACCCCAGCCAGCAACTAAGCACCACGCAGCCGTTCACTCACTCCCCCATCCAGTGGAATAGGGGAGAAAATCAGGAAAAAAGAAGTAAAACTCGTGGGTTGAGATAAGAACGGTTTAATAGAACAGAAAAGAAGAAACTAATAATGATAATGATAATACTAATAAAATGACAACAGTAGTAATAAAAGGATTGGAATGTACAAATGATGCGCAGGGCTATTGCTCACCATCCGCCGAACGACACCCAGTTAGTCCCCGAGTGGCGACTCCCTGCCCCCACTTCCCAGTTCCTATACTAGATGGGACGTCCCATGGTATGGAATACACCGTTGGCCAGTTTGGGTCAGGTGCCCTGGCTGTGTCCTGTGCCAACTTCTTGTGCCCCTCCAGCTTTCTCGCTGGCTGGGCATGAGAAGCTGAAACATCCTTGACTTTAGTCTAAACACTACCTAGCAACAACTGAAAACATCAGTGTTATCAACATTCTTTGCATACTGACCTCAAAACACAGCACTGTACCAGCTACTAGGAAGACAGCTAACTCTATCCCAGCTGAAACCAGGACAGTATCCACCCCTTATTCTATACCATTGACGTCATGCTCAGTTCCCATACCTTTAGTTACATCCTGATCAATCATCACCACCTTTCCATCCCTTTGAGACATATGAACAATGATATATATATATATATGTATACACAAACTGAGATATCATTCCTTTAGTTCATGGGTTATGTTCATAAAATGTTTGTTGAGTTCATTTAGTTTCCGACTCTGGGCTCCATCTGTCACACCAGTCTGGGCAGGAGGGATGGTGCAAAGTCCTCTCAGTCGGTAGAGCAGAATTGGGCTTCAGTGCGGTGTGACGAGCAGATGACATCTGACGCAGCAGGAGGATGGTGTGCACCGTTGGATTGTTCCATGCTGGAGTCAGTTCTGGTTCCATCACTACTGCGCTTTGCCCAGTTTTATCACAGTTCTTTCCTGCTTGATCCAAGTGATTCTTACTATAGTACTATGGATATAGCATATAACAATTATAGTAATGATAACATACAGTGGCAGGGTTATATAGCAACTAATATCATACAGTTTAATTCTGGCTATTTTCACCTAAAATCAAATCCCCTTGAGGCACACATCGGACTTCTCCACCTTTTCGCATCACCCACCAAGTGCACCCAGGCCCTTGAGCAAAAGCAATCCCACGAATGGGTTTACCTTTGCCTGAGGCAGGAGTAACCCGGAGTGTTTTCCCTAACATATTTTTCATGTGCACTACAGGGACTTTATCCCCTTCTACAGTATGTAAAAATTCTGATTGTGCAGGGCCAGCCCGATTGGCAGATCCTTTGGTGTTGACTGACCAGGTGGCTTTTGCTAAATGCGTATCCCAATGTTTGAAAGTTCTGCCCCCCCCCATTGCTTTCAATGTAGCTTTAACAGTCCATTGTATCGCTCGATTTTCCCAGAGGCTGGTGCATGATAGGGGACATGATACACCCACTCAGTGCCATGCTCTTTGGCCCAGGTGTCTACGAGGTTGTTTCGGAAATGAGTCCCATTGTCTGACTCAATTCTTTCTGTGGTGCCATGTCGCCACAAGACCTGCTTCTCAAGGCCCAGGATAGTGTTCCGGGCAGTGGCATGGGGTACAGAATATGTTTCCAGCCATCCGGTGGTTGCTTCCACCACTGTCAGCACATAGCGCTTGCCTTGGCAAGTTTGTGGGAGTGTGATATAGTCAATCTGCCAGGCTTCCCCAAATTTATATTTCAGCCATCGTCCTCCATACCACAAGGGTTTTTGCCTCTTGGCTTGCTTAACTGCAGCACATGTTTCACATTCATGGATGACCTGCGCGATAGTGTCCGTGGTCAGGTCTACCCCTCGATCTCGAGCCCATCTGTATGTTACATCTCTTCCCTGATGGCCTGAGGTATCGTGGGCCCACTGAGCCATAAATAGCTCACCCTTATGTTGCCAGTCTGGGTCCACCTGAGACACTTCAATCTTGGCGGCCTGATCCGCCTGCTGGTTGTTTTCATGTTCTTCAGTGGCCCAACTCTTGGGTATATGAGCATCTACGTGACGTACTTTTACCACTAGCTTCTCTATCCGAACAGCAATATCTTGCCACAGTGCGGCAGCCCAAATGGGTTTACCTCTGCGCTGCCAGTTGCTCTGCTTTCATTGCTGTAGCCACCCCCATAGGGCATTTGCCACCATCCATGAGTCAGTATAGAGATAGAGCACTGGCCACTTTTCTCTTTCAGCAATGTCTAACGCTAGCTGGATGGCTTTCACCTCTGCAAACTGACTCGATTCACCTTCTCCTTCAGCAGTTTCTGCGACTAGTCGTGTAGGACTCCATACAGCAGCCTTCCACCTCCGATGCTTTCCCACAATGCGACAGGACCCATCGGTGAACAGGGCATATTGCCTCCCATTTTCTGGCAGTTTATTATACAGCGGGGCTTCTTCAGCCCGTGTCACCTCCACCTCTGGCGACATTCCAAAATCTTTGCCTTCTGGCCAGTCCGTGATCACTTCTAACATTCCTGGGTGACTGGGGTTTCCTATGCGAGCCCGTTGTGTGATCAGTGCGATCCACTTACTCCACATGGTGTCAGTCGCGTGATGTGTAGAGGAGACCCTCCCTTTGAACATCCAGCCCAGCACGGGCAGTCGGGGTGCCAAGAGGAGCTGTGTCTCAATACCAATCACTTCTGAGGCGGTTCAAACTCCTTCATACGCTGCCAAGATCTCTTTTTCAGCTGGAGTATAGCGATCCTCGGATCCTCGATATCTTCGACTCCAAAACCCCAGGGGTCGACCTCGGGTTTCCCCAGGTGCTTTGTGCCAGAGGCTCCAGGTAGGGCCATTCACCCCAGCTGCAGTGTAGAGCACATTTTTAACATCTTGTCCTGTCCGGACTGGTCCAAGGGCTACGGCATGAACAATCTCCTGTTTAATTTGTTCGAAGGCTTGTTGTTGTTCAGGGCCCCATTTAAAATCATTCTTCTTTCGGGTCACTTGATAAAGAGGGCTTACAATCAAACTGTAATTTGGAATATGCATTCTCCAAAACCCCATGACACCTAAGAAGGCCTGTGTGTCCTTTTTATTAGTTGGGGGAGACATAGCTGCTATTTTGTTAATCACGTCCATTGGGATCTGACGACATCCATCTTGCCATTTTATTCCCGAAAACTGGATCTCCTGCGCAGGTCCCTTGACCTTACTTTCCTTTATGGCAAAACCAGCTTTCAGAAGGATTTGGATTATTTTCTTCCCTTTCTCGAAGACTTCTTCTGCCGTGTTGCCCCATACGACGATGTCATCCATGTATTGCAGGTGTTCCAGAGCTTCACCTTTTTCCAGTGCAGTCTGGATTAGTCCATGGCAAACGGTGGGGCTGTGTTTCCACCCCTGGGGCAGTCGATTCCAAGTGTACTGGACGCCCCTCCAAGTAAAGGCAAATTGTGGACGACACTCTGCTGCCAGAGGGATTGAGAAAAATGCATTAGCAATGTCAGTTGTGGCATACCCCTTGGCTGCCTTTGACTCTGGTTCGTATTGAAGTTCTGGCATATCTGGAACGGCAGCACTCAGCGGTGGCGTAACTTCATTCAGCCCACGATAATCTACTGTTAGTCTCCACTCCCCATTAGACTTTCGCACTGGCCGTATGGGACTATTAAAGGGTGAGTGAGTTTTGCTGATCACTCCTTGGCTCTCCAGTTGGCGAATCAATTTGTGGATGGGAATCAGAGAGTCTCTGTTTGTGTGATATCGCCGCTGGTGCACCGTCGTGGTAGCAATTGGCACTTGTTGTTCTTCAACCTTCAGCAACCCCACAATCGAAAGGTCTTGAAAGAGACCAGTCAGGGTAGACAGCTGTTCAGTGCCCTCCGTCTCCAAGGTAGCTATACCGAAAGCCCATCGATACCCCTTTGGGTCCTTAAAATACCCCCTCCTGAGATTGTCTATGCCAAGGATACACGGAGCCTCTGGACCAGTCACAATGGGGTGTTTCTGCCATTCATTTCCAGTTAGGCTTACTTCAGCTTCCAATACAGTTAACTCTCAAGATCCCCCTGTCACACCAGAAATACAAATGGGTTCTGTCCCTTTATAACTTGATGGCATTAGAGTGCACTGTGCACTGGTGTCTACTAGAGTCTAGTACTCCTGTGGGTCTGACGTGCCAGGCCACCGAATCCACACAGTCCAATACACCCGGTTATCCCTTTCCTCCACCTGGCTGGAGGCAGGGCCCCTCTAATTCTGGTTAGAGTATTCAGTATTCACTTCTCGTAAAATTGGCTCACAAGTCCCTTCAAGAGGATCAGAAATAAGATCAGCCCTTCTACTCTGTTTGGAAACTGGAGCGGCATTTTTCCTGGTAGAATCCCCTTTTGTGGTGTTTTTTCCTCGCAGCTCACGTACCCGTGCATTTAGGACCGAGGTAGGTTTTCCGTCCCATTTCCTCATGTCCTCTCCCTGATCACATAGGTAAAACCACAGGGCATCTCGCGGTGTGTACCTTCTATATTCTCTCTCCTGGGCAGAAGAACGCTCACTCCTAATAGCTGAGATGTTGGTCCTTGCAAGTGTGGAGCAGGACATATCCTCTTTGATTTGTTGGACATCGTGGGACAGCTTCTCCACAGCCGAAATGCAGGCTTGTAGGGAGGAGGAGAGATTTTCTTCATATTGACGGAGTTGGCGAGCCACTTCCTCCACTGTTGGCGCCTCTTCATCCTTCCAGGACATTATTGCCAATGCGTTGGCATAGGACGATGGTGCACTCCGTACAAACTTTCGCCACGTGGGTCGTGTGCACTGGACTTCGTCTGGATCTTTGGGTAATTGTGGGTTGTCCGGGTGATGATGAATTGTCTCTAGCACAGCTAATTCCCTCAGATATTGAATACCTTTTTCCATGGTGGTCCGCTTGCTTGATTGACATATAACTTCTTCCTTAAAGGGGTACCTTTCCTTCACACTTGACAGGAGTCGCCTCCAGAGGCTGATGGCTTGTGTCCCTCTTCCAATTGCCTTGTCAATGCCACCTTCCCTGGCAAGCGATCCCAGATGCTTGCTTCCCTATCTTCTAATTCCAAGCTATTAGTCCCATTGTCCCAGCATTGGAGGAGCCAGGTGATAATATGCTCACCTATACGGCGGCCAAAATCTTTTCGCATATCCCGCAGCTCACTCAAGGATAGGGACCGGGTTATTACCTCTGGTTCTGCCTCTTCCTCCTGTTCCCGTGATGACCCCGGTTCACCTTCATCCTTCTCTAAGTGAACTGATTTTTTTTGTATATTTCTTTTTCTGTATGGGGGCAACTGATACTGGTGCAGGTTGGTCTGCTGGTTCAGTTGCAGCATCGCTCACCGGGTTTTGGATAACCGCAGTGTCTGTCGCCAAGGTTTGGGTAGCTGCTGTGCTCATTGCTAGGGCTGGAGGGGCTGCAGTGCCTGTTGTTGAGGTTTGGGTAGCCCGAGTTCTCGTCACCGGGGCTGGAGGGGTCACGGTACCTGTCGCCAAGGTCTGGGTGCCTGCAATGCTCCTTGCCGGGCCTGGAGGGGCTGCAGCGCCCATTGTCGAGGTTTGGGTGGCCGCAGTGCTCATCGTTTCGTTGTTAGGTCTAGAGACTTTCTCTTCCCCTTGAGGGTACTGAGTGGTGTCGAACAGGGCTCGATAGGCATGGGCCAGGCCCCAGCACGTTGCAGTGATTTGTATCTCTCTGGAGCTGCCGGGGTGACAGCATACCTTTTCCAAATATTTTACTAGTTCTTCTGGATCCTGTACTTGTTCAGGGGTGAATTTCCAAAACATTGGAGGTGCCCAACTTTTCTAGGTACTTGCCCATACTACTCCACACACCCTGCCACTCATAATTATCCAGCCTTGGGGCACATCTCTGGGTGATTTTCTTAAATAGCTGTTTAACCTTAAATGAGAGCTGAACCACATTCAGAAGCATGCTAATTCCTAGCAGTAGGGCTAGGAACCTGCTAGTCCCAACATCCCAGGAGTATTCAAATTTTTCAAAACTCTCAAACGCCATTGTAACTGGACTGAAGGAGAAAGGAGAGGGGAAGAAAGGTACCCCGCCCATAGACTGGTTTTCCGTGGAGGAAAGGTAAATAGTATAATTATTAATAGTTTCTCACAGATGGCTCCCGCAGTATAAAGGTGACAATGCTAAGTGCAAGTACTGGATTAATCCCACAGCTGATGACTTTATCATACCATAAACCAGTGTTATACCATACATCAAAACGAAAACCTTAATCCACCTCCCACGGATACCGGTAGAAGAGGAACTACGTACAGCAAGTGAGGTGATACATAACAGAACTTTAAAAACCAGAGCAACAACTCTAAGAACACATAAATCAACATAATGAACGCTTGGAACAAATTTGTTTTAACAAGCTCTGGTCAAGTTTGTCGTTATCTCAACCCTTCGTGCCCCACGTTGGGCGCCAAAATGGACTGTCGTGGTTTAACCCCAGCCAGCAACTAAGCACCACGCAGCCGCTCACTCACTCCCCTCCATCCAGTGGGATGGGGGAGAAAATCGGGGAAAAAAGAAGTAAAACTCGTGGGTTGAGATAAGAACGGTTTAATAGAACAGAAAAGAAGAAACTAATAATGATAATGTTAACGCTAATAAAATGACAACAGTAGTAATAAAAGGATTGGAATGTACAAATGATGCCAGATTGGGTCAGGTGCCCTGGTTGTGTCCTGTGCCAACTTCTTGTGCCCTGGCTGGGCATGAGAAGCTGAAAAATCCTTGACTATAGTCTAAACGCTACTGAGCAACAACTGAAAACATCAGTGTTATCAACATTCTTCGCATACTGAACTCAAAACACAGCACTGTACCAGCTACTAGGAAGACAGTTAACTCTATCCCAGCTGAAACCAGGACAGGAGGCCACAAGTCTGAAACTAGAAGGTAAAAGTTGAGGCTCAAAGTTTTTCAGTGAATCCTGCAGATCAGGAAATAACTGAAGTGGAGAGACTGAAGCATTATTGTGGACGGCTTACTGTTAGGCTGGCAGCATCCAAGTGCAGCTCGCACTTGTACCTGCCTGTTTTATTTCCAGCTCAGGAGTCTGAGGTGTGCAATAGAGATGGCTGTATGGTCAGTTTTTAATAGCATCTTGCACTTTTTTCTTTTTTTTTTTTTTTTTTTTGTAAAAGTGCATGAGGTGTCCAGGGAGTTATTTGTTTGAAAAGTGAATCCAGGAATCACTTATACAGAGGAGAGCTGCAGGACTGGAGCTCAGGGGGCACAGCTACCTGCTGGGGATGCAGTCATTTGATTTCCAGCACGTGTAAAACTGAAAACCTGCTATTTGGTATGGGCACAATTGATATGCTTGGGCCAAAGGAATGTGCATGAGCTGGCAGGAATGAGACTGAGCAGAAGAGCAATTTATCAGCCTTCCATGCCACAGCCAAAGTAGGGTTTAGACCCCATGGTCAGTGTGGGGGAGAGGCCGTACGGGGTGAGGTTGGGCAGTGCCATGGGGCCTCTTACGTCTTCTTGGTGCCAGGATGAAGAGATGGGGAGACCATACTGTATTTTTTTTCCCTCCATCCCAGCTGAGTCTGCCACACACACCCCCTGAGCCATCCTTCAGGGGCCTGGGGCAGCACCCAGCTTGGCTTTCCCAGGCATCTGCAGTGGCAAATCCTGCTGCCTTGTCACCCATTGAGATGCTCTGGGCAAACGTCTCCTTTACCTGGGCTTAGTGCTGACTTGATGTTACCAAGGGAAGTTTTTCCATATTAAGAGGGAAAACTGTCTCTCTTCAGTTTGCATGCCAAGGTCAAAGCAAGGAGGTGTGTCAGCAGCAGTCGATGCAGTGATGTGCTCTTCTGTATTTGTTTTTTGCGTGGGTGTGAACCTGGGGAGAAGGTGCCATCACTCAGTTCAGCATGGAAGCAGGGTGTTGTAACATGCCAGGCGTCGGTGGCTGGCCTCTCCCTTCAATTTCATCCCCCCCATATTGGTGATGAGCGGCTGTGGAGCGGGAATCAAACCCACCCATACCACCTTCAGCCTGGGGAGAAGATGAGGGATGCGGGTGGCTGGATCCCTGCAGCGCTCTACTCCCATATAAAATAGGATGCACAACCCCCCCCCCCCCCCCCCAGCGATGCTAGAGCTACAGAGGGTATAACCTCAGGATTTGAGGTCAGATTTGCCTGTGAGCCCCCGTAAATGTTGTATTTTGGCAGCAGACGAGCCGTGAGAGGGCAGTGTTGCATTGCAGGAAAAGGATGCTGCGGTAGCCGGGGTTGGGGGGTAGCGCTTGCAGCATCCCCGACGGTCTCCAGGAGCATTTTGACTGTATTTTCGTGGTGTCAAGCCGTGGTACTTTGCAACAGAGAGTAGTTGCAACAGACTCCCTGTTGCAAGATTAAATTTTGCATTTAAGGGAATTTAAAGATGTAATTAAAAGCCTCCCCCCCACCACCACCCCGAGGGAGTGCCCAGGCCTTCCAGCAGTGGTGATGCAGCACCCGAGGGTTGGAAGGTGACTGTTTATCAGCAGAACAACCCAGCCGTCAGTGGCTCACGGGTGGGTAGGTGCCCCAGCCAAGATGCTCACAATGCCGCACCACATCCCATCTGTTCCCGAACTAGACCGTCAGCCAAACCTCAGCCCCGTGGCCACCTCTGCTGTGTGCCCACTGGGGTGACCCTCCAGCCATGGAGCCCTGGAGAAGTGGTTACGCCACAGATTTTCCCTGGTTGGAAAAGAATAATAAGCTTCATTGGTGACAGCAATTTAAACAGGCGAGAATGTGCCATGTTGTTTTGCCTTGTGCAGTGCAAAGCTGCTCCTTTCGCTACATTGCTTTGTTTTATCTTGGTTTTTTTGAACGCTAAGTAATTGCAAATTACCTTCTCTTATTTGCTTTCCTTTCATTTCCTGGAAAGAAAAGCTTTCGATAGGTGCAAACTTATTGCACCTGAGCACATGTGGTAGTGAGCTGTCTTCACCTTCCTCTGATACTGTAGGACGGATGAATCCACACTACAGCAGACTACTCACAGGTAATTACCTTTCTTTCATGAAAATTTATTGTCGGTATAAATTGCATCTCAAGATGGCAAAACAGGAGTTCAGGTACTTCACTTTTCTTTCACAAAGTCAAACAATGAGGAGATGATGGTTTTTCTTCTGCTGTGGCGGCAAAGCCACCGGCTCATTTTTGGTTCCTACTCTGTACAAGGATATTAAGAGTGGGAGGGAAAGACAAAGTTTTGAGGGACCAGCTCTGCACCTTGCAGTTGAAGGGATGTCTACCAAGTGGGGTGGACGAACAGGTCTTGCCAAGGCAGACAGTATGGTCATCCCTCCGTGCTCACATAGACTAAGTGGGTCTTTAATGTCCAAGCCAACCTCTTATTTCACTGCAGTTGTCTGCATTGTGGAGGCTTCCCTTAATGTGTCAAAAACCTGAAGGACTAAACAGCCCCAGCAATGACTGGAACAGGAGTTGTTCCTTATCTAATGCATACCCTGCTGTAGCCTACCATTTCTACAGTGCTTGTCAGGCTAAGGAAAGCAAATGACCAACACAAGATGACTTTTTTTTTTCTTGGGCTCCTGTAGGTTAAAGTTTTGGGAGGATAAGGATTATCTTTGGGACTGAATCTTGCTTCTGAGTTGACTGATTCACTGCAGACTCTGCTCCCTTCGCACCCTTGGCTCCCCCAACAGCAGCAGACATGCGCAAACCAGAAAACCAACCTGCGGCAGCCCCATGTTGTTTAAGAGAATTCACCTACAAAGCCAGTGACGTTTGGAACACCACCTTCGAGCGAGGTGGCTCTGCTGCTCTGGAAAGCTGGAGACACATCCAGCTTTTGATGGCTCCCCACAACTTGCTCCTGTAAGGGACCTCGCTGCCGAGAGGTCATCAGGAAAAATGAGGTGAAGCCTCGTGAAGATCAGGAAGCTGCTCTGAAAGAAGCCCCTTCCAGCACTGAGTTTTACAGCAGTCCAACTGCCTACAGGTTGTGGTTTCTTTTACCTGGTCTCCGATGCAGAGAGGGAAGGAAGGCTTGGCCATTTTGATCTTTAATAAGTCTAGTAAATAATTAACTAGGAATCTGTCCACCTGTTCTGCATAGTCAAAAAAATATCCACCACAAAACACAATGGAGGGAATATCTGTCTGTCTATCTGTACCAGTAACTGGCATTTTGGTGAGAGAGGCTCGACCCTGGACAGTTTTTTCAGGGTAGTTAAAAGAAACACGGTGGTATCAGAAATGATACTTGCTCCTGGCTTTGTTAAGCATGGAGATCAACAGAAGTGAATATATAACATTTATCTTTATGCCTCAGCCTGTGAAAAGCAGATGGGTTAGTTTAATGACTCTCTATTTTTATTGAAATCCATCTCTGTAAGGTATCTTGGGGCTTACAATGACTAATATCTTTCCATAATGCATCTCTCTATCAACAGAGATGACTATGTTTACAGGGCAACATTTTTCACCTGCTTGTCAGCATGTCAAGCACCAACAAAACACACAATTGCCTTCTGAATCCCACAGCTAATCATTCATTTATTTAAACATTGTGTGGTGTCAGTAATGGTATCAGAGATCGGTTGACACAGCCATGCCTCTGCATACCTGTGGAGAGATGAGATGTTCAGAGCATCTGCCAAAGAGATGCCACCAGTTAAGAGGTAAAACCCTTCCTGGCATCCCTTTGGTTTTGTTTTGTGTTTTTTTCTTGCAGTTAACTGTAGATACACTTAAAGGAAGGAAGAAAAAAAAAAAAAAAAAAAAAAAAGCTAGCTGGCTATTAACAAGTTGGTTTAATATTGACAATGGCCCCTTTTCAGCATAGTGGGAGGTGTAATCTACTTAATGTCCCACAGCAGAACAGCCTTTAAATTCACAGCTTTTTTGTACACAGTGGCTGCAAAGGTTCCCGCAGATAGTGCAAGCCTTGTGTGTCATTTCTGAGGGAGGTTTATTCATAACAAAAGAGGAAAAATTGATCAGCTGATCCAGAGAAGGGAAAAAGCATGCTAGGGGATAAGTCATGAGAATTAATATGGGCAGATAGGTTTCTATAACTCATATAGGTAAAAACCTGTGCCTGGTAGACTTTAGGTTTATTAAAGGTCTCATTATTTTAGCTGTATTTCTCCAACCCACATAAATATTTCTGTCCATTGGAAAAAAAGGAAATTTAATTTTTTTTGGTAAAAGCTCTACAGTGATGCCATTATTAAAAACAGAGGGAAAAGATGTATCAGCAAGTCAAAGCAGTTGCAGTGGCATAGTTGTTTTCAATAATCCAGTGAGTCACTACATCTGAACAGCCTTTCATTTCTCCCCATGTTTCAGACTAGATTGTTTATTAGAATTTTTGTGTGTTATTTAAAAAAAAAAAAAAGGAAATTGTAGCTCTTTATTTTAAGAACTGCTGCAATAAAAATTTAGATTATTCATATTTATCAAGTGCATTGTATAAGGCAGTAACCACAGCCATTTTTATTTTTTTTTTAATACCACAAGATATTCACTGGCTTTTCCATCTCGTTCATGGTCATAAATAAGCAAACTGTTTACAAGACATTGTTACAGGGAAGAGAAATATTATAAAAATGAGAACCTGATCCAGCCAATGGCTGGAATTGTAATGAACAACCTAAGTGAAAGGTAAACGCCAGCTTAACATAATTCTTTAAATGTAGTTCTTGAAAAGTGGTGCATAATAGCTGCAAAGGGGATCTGTACTTCAGATCTTCACCCATGTAGAGGTATGGAATAGAAGAATAGCTATATTCATATATAGCTATACACATAGCTATAATGCATGAGAGCTGCCGAACAGACAAGCACAAATATTTGAGATATTTCACTATTTTTAAATCACAAAGATAATGAACTTGCTTTTTTTCAGGAAATTGGACAATTTTAAGATGAAAGGAGGCTGGCTGAAAGCGTACCAGAGCTCTACGGGGATTTCCTGTGCCATTTCAAGGAGGATTCACTGTGTTCACAAATGTGTAAATATTGTTTGGAGCTTGTTTTGGTTTTGTTTTTTTTAACTCAGATGCTTGCCAAGCAAATTGAACCTTACAAACATAATTAGCCAGGGGCTGAACATTTAATCTTAAATTCTGAGTCTTCATTAAGTCTTACTGTAAACCTTAGGAGGAAAGCATGCAACCATTCCCCGCTCATAGGGATGGATGCAATTTGTGGCAGGTTTTTACGGCAGAAGAGGGAGACTACTCAAATGAGGAAAGCTCAGAAAACCTGCATTGAAGCCACTAAGTGGTCAAGCGGTTATATTATGGTTAGTGGGATGAAATCCAGACTCAAGTCACCTCTTGCGTGATCAAAGCAGCCTGATCAGGAAATTAAGAGGGTGGTATAAGAGAGCTGGAGGGCTTGGTGGGTTGAAAGGCAAGGGTTTTCCCTTCCTGTGAGGGTTACTCCAAATCAGGATGGGGTGTTTGGGGGTTGTTTGTTTTTTCCTTGGGTGATCTTCTAACAACGGCATTGTTAGTTTTGCCTAAAAAAAGAAAAAAAAGGGAAAATTTCTGTATTTGGATTATTTTTAGTCTATCTATTGAGATAAAAAAACCTGCTGCTGTAGAACTTGAGATAAATTTCTAAACTAGAGATGGTAGGGAGGACAAAAAACTGGAGGAAGAAAAATTAATTAAACCAGGACCTTATATGTCGTTCTGCAAGTGCTTCTATGGGCTGGGAAGTTGTGGAGAAATGTGAAGGGACTGTGAGGAGAAACCTATGCTTTCCTTTCTGCTTTTTCAGTAATACGAGGCATCAAGCAACATCTCTCTGTGGAATGTGCCAGACCCTCTGCTCATAGAATAAAGCTCAAAAAGCAGCAGAATTAATCCCCTTGACCGTTCATGCCAAATCTGTTCTCCTGTTCGCTGTTGTCAGGGTGGTGGGACCTTTCTCATAACTTGAAGTAGCGCCCTTTTTTTTTTGCTGATAGCCAGATATGCACACAAGCAGTAAAGGAAGTTAAATATAAAGATAAATTAAAAAATAAATGAAAAGATTTATATAGTACCTAGTACTTGCTGGAAGTTTATTTTTCTAGTGCATGCTCTTAAAAAAAAAGAAAAAAAAAAAAGAAAGAAAGAAAAAGCAGTGCAAGAAGAGAGCCTTCACCTCGCAAATGGCTGGATTCCAGGAAAAAAAAGAAAAAGAGAAGAAAAAAAAGGGGAAAATTTGGGCAGACATTTGCACGGCTGCCTGCAGACACGGCGACCCACTGGCCTGCTGCCTGCTCCTGGCCTGCCAGCGGAAGTTTTGCACTTGCCTTGGCAGCGTCGCCCTGAAATCCCGCTCGGCTTTGTGCTGCAGCTCCCGGTGGGCTCTGGCGGGTGGGGGTGCCCCGCGTGTGAAAGCACCTGCGCGTGAGCTGCCTGCCAAGCAGCACCCGGAGCCCCAGGTACCACCTCGGCATCAGTTGGCACAGCTTTTGCCACTTTGATGACGACAAGCGATTTCAATCACCAAATTCATAACAAGCTGGGTTTTAAATCCTCTTTGGTGCAGTTTCTTGAGTGCTTCCGCTCACGTCAGCACCTTTGCGACTCCTACAACTATATGGAAAATCAAGAATTAATAGAACTATTTAACACGGGAACAACAACCTGAAACGATCTGACTGGTGCAGTCATTCTTGCAAACAAACTTGGTATGAGCCTGTGCTTAGCCGCTTATAAGCAAATGGGCTGGTCCCCTGGAAGTGACTGAACATTTTGTCCTGGGCACATTAATGACCGAGCTTGAAATAATGGTGATTTTTTGGAAGCTGATTTTGATAACAAGGCTCTATTTGTAAGGTATTAGGAACTAATAAAGCTATCAATGTCCTGGGAGTGCCCTCCTCCTTGAGCAAAATGGGATGCTCTTCTCGGCAGGTTTGCTACAGAAACAACGCATTATTAGCCAAAAGGGGGCCACCTGGCAAATTGTGCCAGACCAGGGATGTGTGCTGATGATGCCATGGCATTAATTTTCTCTATTTTGCTGTAAGCAGAGCTTGCGTCGCCTATAGAAATGTAAAAAGGCAGGTAAGCTGGAGTGTCTATTATTTATAGACACATTCTGTGCTGTAGAAATGAATTTTTCATAGGAAAATTTTGTACAAAGGCATTAGAAACTTCTTCATAAATAATCGTGACTGGGATCTTTAAACATGCTTTGGGGAATGGGTGGATATCCTTTAGGCCCCCTTAAAATTTTCCAGATGCATCCCTGAATGTGTTGGAAACAGTGGGGTGCTTCGACCCTGGAGGAGAAATCTCAGCCCCGTTACTGTCAGTCTGTAGCACCAGGCTTGCAAAATGCTGAACGGCAGCTTGTACTGCTTTCAGTCAGCTTGCAAAATTGAGTCCCACATGAGCAAATGCAAACCTTACTAGTATGTTGATATGTTTGCATCGTACAGCTTGAGAAGTGATGTATCGGGACTGGAGTGATATATGATCCACCAACTACAAGAAGAAACAACAAGAAATTCTTCTGGTATCAAGCAGGTGACCTCTATTGTCTTTACTGCGCTCTGCTCAACACCTGTTGGGAAGAGGCCCTTTTATTTCTAAAAAGAGGGAAGACTTGGAATATGGCAGGAAATCATTGAGCTGCAAGGAGCTGCCTGCGGATGTGAGACCCACCATCAGGATCGTGAAGAAGGTAGGGAAGAGGGAAGGGTGGGGAAGAGGGATGAGTGAGAGAGGTCTAGGCAAGAGGATGCTGTATTTGAATGTCATATATGATTCTAGTAGGAGGAAGACACGAACATGCCCACCATTTTGTATGTGGATGAGGGAGGAAAAAGGCTGCATCTTCCACTGGGCTGAGAACCAGAGCGCTTTAAGAGAAGGTGCTGTGAAATGTAAGTGAGGCCCTTGGAAAGGCAGGTTACCAAGGAGATTGATGTATACAGGAGGACCACCCACTTGCCCAAAACCAATATCATGCCCTAATTCAGGCAGGACCTTGAAGACCTGGTTTAGATCTCCTTAGGTTGAGAGTATATTTAAATCCTTTTGCTATGAATGACACATAAACACCACTAAAACCCAAACGTAGTCTAAAATGCTTTCTTGAGAGCAGTTGTCAGTTCCAGAAAATACACTTACAGAGTCTGTGTTTTATTGGCTACCTATTACTTCTGAAATTTCATGTTTATAACATAGCTTTTATCAGCTGGCTTCTTTCAGGTTCCCAGAATACACTTCTTTGTGCTCCAGGGGAATTTTTGTTACTCCCCAAACAACAATTCTGAGGAAAGAAAAAAAAAAAGACAAACAAGTGCATTGCACCCCCCCTACAATGGACCCACTGTTGATGTTGGATTAACTGGCCCTGGTGAATGGCTGAGCTCACATCTCACAGCCTGTGTGGAGCTCCACTCTGCTCTGCCTCTGGGGTTATGATATCATTTCTGAAGTCCTGCAAACACAGCTGAGCTCCACACTGCTCCCATTGTAGGTCACACTTCTCTAAACATGGAGCTGGGGATCTCAGCTAAGCGGCAGAGCATCTTCTCTGCAGGAGATGGAGGAGGTGGGGATGCCTCTGTGCTGCTCTTTTTCTCCCCATAGACATTCACCGCTGTTAGCCACAAAGGCAATGTACTTCCAAAGTGCTGCTCACGTGGGTGTCTGCATATAGATTCTGTATTTATTGTCCTGCTTGTCCATGCATGAAAGGAAAAGCCTGCACCTATAAAAAACCCCTCCATAATTAACTGTCTTGACATCAGTTTGAGGTGATCTAGTTGGCATTTCCAAGGGTCCCAGCTGTCTGGAGGTGAGAAGCCCTCTTCTTGCACAAGCTGTCTTCTTGCATGAGGTTTTGGCTGCTCATCATGCACAAGTAAGGCTGTGCTGGTAGATGAGGGGGTACCTGGGTGAATATTTCTTTCTTGTGGTGTGTTTGTATTTGTTACAGGGCTGCTCGCAACTCTTTGCTGACCCACTCTGCGCAGAGATGCTCGCTTCCAGCTTCATGTGCTCCAGCACGTGTTGCCTAATGACCAGGGCTTCTCATTCGGCACAGCTGACAAGGAGCGTTTCTGTCACCACAGCTGACACACTTGCCTTGTTAAATGACATAGGATGCTGCTGTGCAAGGCACAAGTTCTCCCGCGTTTTCAGCTAAACAATTTACTACTGTGATGCAGATATCCTTCTCCACCCCAGCGAGCAGGAGGAACCTGGAGTTCATTATACATGTGCCAGCTTGGGCAGCTCCATCCCACTTGACATTGCAAGAAGTGGTGAAAATGAAGTGATGAGTTGACCTAATGCCTTACATGTATGATTCAAACCTACTCTGCATGACATCTCGGGAGGTGCTTTGCCCTCTCAAACTGCCTGCTGAGGTTTAGCACAGTGTGGCATTTTTTTGCTCTGCTACATTGCAGCTTCTGCAACCCTTCTGCCTCTGCGCCATCCTCGGCACAAGCAAACCCAAGCATTTGGAAAGCACCCTTGTCCCTGCAAAATGCAGTATCTTCTGCAAATCAAATGCTCATCAGCAACTGGGAACATAACCAAAGAGTGGAGGGAGGAGATGAGGAAACCACGCTTGATCCCACGGAAACCACAAACACGATTTCACGCGGAAGGCAATTAGCCAGGCACTCATTTGGTTAGGGTGGCTGCGCTGCTTTGTAAAACATGACCTTTTAATGAGCTTGGGTTTAAATCTGGGGATTGGATCCGAGATTCTGCTGACTGCACTGGCAAAGGGAAAGCACTGGCTATAAATTGTCATCAGGAGAGGGGAGCAGGGGTGAAGCAGCCATCGAAACCAGCTCTGTGCATGCCCAAGTCCCACTCTGCATGACAGGACCATATGCTTGACCCCACGCCATCACGCTCAGCCTCCGAAAGCCACCGAGATGCTGTGGCATCCTTGGATTGGCAGCGCTGACTCAGGTGAACGGTCCCGTGCCCGTTCCCTGGTGCTGCTCTCGCCCAGATATTTCACAACTAGATATAAAGATCCCCGGGTTAGATGTTTGTGGCTGAAGTCCCTGCAAGGAGAAACAGTAAAAGGCTGATTTACGCTCTGAACCACAAAAAGATTTTTATTGCTTGCTTGCTTTTTTTTTTTTTTTTTTTTTTTTTTTAATGTAACTGTCTTGCCCTTAAATGCCTAATCCCTTTCCAACAACAGTCCCGTGGAAGCCGCAGGGCTCTCCATAGGTTAAATGTGCTGTTTTTCAAGAGGACCAAGATGGTCACCAGCTCCCCAAAGCCCCACTTGTGCTAGCACAGGTGAACCTCCTCCTCTTGGAGAGGGAAGGAGGGCAGCAGCAAGCTGTCTGCTGCCAGTGTGGTCCAGCATGGTCTCCCGTCCCTCAGTTTTCTGGGGTTTTTTTGAGGGTTATTCCATCACTCAGAGTATTCCCTGTCCTTCTGTTTGTGTCTTATCCTGCTGAGACAGTCATGGGAACTGCTGCTCCTTCGGGGGAGAAAAAAAAACCCAGGCTGCTCTAACTGAAACAGGGATTTAGGAGTTTGACTCCAGGCATACACATTTAAAGATATTGCCCAATTATTTCTTCATTTTTATTAATTACCATTAGTCATTTATGGCCCCTTTTTAATTCAACCTCTCAAGAAAAATATTACTTTAGGAAAAAAAAAAAAGTCATTTCATGAACAATTAGCAAAAGCTACAGCTGCGCCATAAAAGCGAAACACTTGAGGGGGAAAGAAATGTTTGAAATCGACTGGGGCATGCGAGTTGTCAGATGGATGGAAAGCCAGCTGAGATCCTAACAAGAGGGTGATGCTGGAAAGGGGCAATTCGGGCAGGGGAAAGTACACAGCGTGGCATCGCTGGGGTCATCATCAGGCCTGCTGTTCATTACTGGCTTTATTAATGATTTGGAAGCAATGGGAAATGTTGTGTTAATTACATTGGAAAATGACACTACGTTGAGAAGAGCTGAAAGGAGCGGTGAGAGCAGAAAAGCGAGCAGCGAGAGATGCAGGGAGGCTGCGGATGGAAACAGAGGGCCGGGGGATACAACAACGGGATTTTATGTGATTCAGGCTCTGGGCACTTTTCTACAGTTTCTCCTGATAAAAGAGCACTGACAGAATTTGTGGGTGTGGAGGGGGGCCCACGAGAGGTCAGACAGGAGGGTCTGGTTCGAGGCAGGCACCCATGGGGAGCCTTCCCACTGCCCTCCCTCGGCGGAGGGATGGAGCCTTGCCTGCAGTATTGGCCACGCAGGGTCCAGGCAGAACAGAATCAATCGGCTCAGGGCAGATGGCTGATTTCGGAAGTCCTGCCTGCCTCCAGATTAGATAGTGGAGCGTAATCAAGCACCTTTAAAAGAAAACTGTAGCGCTGCAAAAGTTAACGCATGGCTCTGCCTGCTGTGCAGCCAAACTGAAGAAAGGGGGAGAAACAAGAATCCCAAATCTAGATAAATTTAGAAATCGTGTTTAATGATAATCTAGAGAAACCATACGGCAAAATCGAGGGAACGAGCTGCCGTAAGCTGTTGGGGAGGGAACCCTCTGCCCACCGGATGCCACTGTTGCTCAACGTTAAATCACACGGAGAAAACTCCTGTGGCAAGAGAATATTTAGTGCTTAAAGACACCCAGCGCCCCAGCCACCCAAACGCCGCCCCTTTCAGCAACGCACTTGTAACTTATTTGGTTGTGGAGTTAAATCTTTTTGCAGCTCATCATCCTGGAGGTAGGTAGAGGTGGCAAAGCTGAGGACGAAGGACTGCGTAAAATTTTACTTTTACTCAGCGGGCCCTAAAAAGCCCAACTGGAGTTTTATTGTGCGGCTCCTCGGGCTGACAGTCTCCATTAACCATCGGCTAATGCTGCAGAGTCAGAGCAAACCTGGTGTCGCAGCTCTGTGCTATTAGAAAGCGTCCTTCATCCCAGCAAAGACCTCGGGGTGAGAATATTTTGCATGAAGAGCCACTGGCATAAGAGCCGAGCCTCTCGACTCCGCATTGCAGTCAGCATGGTGTGCACCATCCTTCCACGCCACAAATAAATCTACAATTTCTCAGCTGGGTGCCTTTGGAAGCCACACACTAATACACTTCTATGGGAAGAGAGACCAGACAAGGTTCAAATAAAGAGCTCATGTAATAAATAAACATGAGGTCAGTATAGGAACAGCAATAATTGCTTTGTATGACAAGATTTGCATAGCAAACATTTGTGATTAATGTACAGCCAACGTTAGGTAAGGAGCCTTTGCCATCGTTACTCCATCTGCACCTTCCAATCTTGAAGGTACAGCAGCTCTAGCCAGAGCAATTAGTCACTGTTTACTGAAAGGCAGATAGAGCAAAATTCTTCTAGTTCAATATTTGAGCAAGTTTCGTTCCACAGCCTCCCGTCGGATCCATTTCTGCGACAGAAAGGAATTATGCTTTTTTTTTTTTTTTCCCGGGGGTGGGGAGGAGGGACGATTAGCACTGTTTTCTAATCCCGTAGGCAAGAGCATGGGCTGGCTCCTGGCCGCTCCTGACTGGCCTCACTCAAGCGATGTTCTCACGGAAAACCCTAAGGAAGATGCTGAAGACCCTGCGCATCAGGGCTCTGCTTCTCCACTGCCTTTGCTTTCTCTTGCCGCTGCACTGGCTGGCAGAATTGCCACTGCTGATGCACGCTGAGCTGTTGCAGGGCGGTGAGATGCAGTGCTGAGGGCAATAAAACCTCCTTCTTTACAGCCTCTTTTCTGCAGAGCCCAGCTAATTCTTTCCAGCTAAAACTTTCGGCTCTTTGGAGAAAGGGCTGTAATCTGACTTGAAATACCATCTTGATTTGAGGATTATTATTTTTTTTTTTTAAAGACAAGCGAGCCTCCGGCTTCGCTGGAAAAGAGGCAGTTTGGCGGGAGGGGCTGGGGTTGATCTCTGAGGTTAATTCCTACGGGAAAACTCTTCCGCTGGAGCTGGCTGGAGGGAAGACGCTCGCTGCAGGGCTCTTCCACTAAATCTGCTCGTGGGTGCCGGGGAAAGCCGTCAGGGTCGCTGGGAAGAGGAGCGCTCCACAGAAGTATTACATAGACCAGACAGACAGGGGAGAGGAAAGCCCCACAAGGGCTGGATCGGGGTGAGGAGGCAGCAAAAACTTATGTCAGAGCACACATTTTGGGGAAATAAAACAAAGAGCTGAGGATGCTTCTGCGTTCCTCTTGTGTACTTGTGGAGTTCAGTTCCGAGGATGCCAATCAACTCATCAAGAGTGATAAATGGCAGCTGCCGTCACGACGAGACATTGGGGTTTCGGGTCGCTGTCTTGCCGAGACAAGCCCGGCCGAGACGCCAGTGCCTTGGACCTGCCGGGGAGGATGCACGCGTCAGCATTTCACCCCTCTGCCGGGGCGGGCGCAGCAGCGGGCGAGGGCGAGGTGGACGCTGTGGCAGCTGGGCTGGTGCTGGCAGGACCCCTGTGCTGCAGCTGTTCCTGCCGGGGTGCACCCGGGGGGGTGCCACCAGGCTGGCAGGGGCCGTCGAGATGGTGGGGGCCATCGAGATGGTGGATACTTGACGCGCCGATGGGAGATGCCACCACACCTCTGCGGCTGGAAAAAACGTGGCTAGTCATCAGCCGCTTCAGTGCAAAGTGCACCCACCGTGCTGAGGAGCGAGCTCCGCGGTGCCACCGCCCCACCCCGTCGCCCTTTAAAACTGGCCCCTCCTTTCCACCTCTTCCACCCCAAAGCTTTCCAGTCGCCCCTACCTGAGGGCCGGGTGCCGGCAGCCCCCAAATTTACCAGGGGCTGGGCTACGCTGCGGTAGCACCCCGGCGCTGAGGGGTGCTTTGGGCTTCGCACCGAGGTGGGGAGGCACGCAGGGCTGCGAGCACCCAGGAGACGGGGTGCGGGGGGGGCAGCACCCAGAAAGCACCCAGGAAGAAGGGTGATGTGCCAGGCCCCCGTCTGGATCAGGGGCCGGGGGGGGGGGGGGGGGCGGTCAGCCCAAAGCGGAGCGGAGCCTGAGCGCGCTTCACCGCAACGCCCGACGCTTGTCACGCTTCGCCGCCCGGGCGGTGCGCTGCCACGGGACGGCGGGAGGAGGGGGAAGTTCCCCTTGGCGGCCTCCCGCTGTCCCTCGGGCCGCGCGCGCTCACACACGCACCCAGCCGCGCTTTCTGCAAGCTCCGGCGCGCGCGCGCGCACACACAGTTCGGGCAGCTGCCCCGATTTCTTTATTCCCCTCCCCCCCCCCCCCACCTCCACGGGAAAGCCAGCGCGCACAGGCACGATCACACGCGCGCAACCCCCCTGGCCCCCCCCAGCCCCCTCGGATTTTCGGCGGGGAAAGTGAAAGCGCGCACCGCCGCGCTCGCGGAGGCGCGCGGCAATGCCCGGCGTTCGCACCGAAAAGTGGCAGCGAGAGAGGGCGCGCGCGCGCGCACCTGCCCCTCACTCTCGTCGGGGGGTGGGGGGTGGGGGAGCGTGAGGGGGCGCGCGCGCGCACCCGCCGCCCCGCGCGGCTCCGCAGGTGCGGAGGGTGGGGTGGGGTGGGGGGGGGGGCGGCGGCGCGGGGCGGTCCCGCACCGCGCCGTCCCCCCCGCCCGCCGCCCGCCCCCTGGCTCCGTCCCGCCGCTCCTCCTCCCTCCCTTCCTCCCTCCCCCTCCTCCTCCTGCTCCCTCCGCGCCGCGCCGCTCCGCTCCGCGCGTGCTGGCGGCGCAGCGCCCCGCGGCCGGCAGCGGCGGCCGCCCCGTCGGCGCCGCGGCGCGCCCGCGGAGGGGCGGCGCTGGGGGCGGCGGCTCGGCGGCGGCAACTTTTGGGAGCCGGCGGCGGCAGCGCGGAGGCTGCGCGGGGGATGGCGGCGGCGGCGGCGGCGGCGGCGAGGCGGCGGCGGTGGTGAGGTCGGCGGCGCTGAGGCAGCGGCGGTGGCGCGATGCCGGCGGCGGCCGGGGGGCTGCTGTGGTGGAGCTGCTGCGTGCTGGCGGCGGCGGCCGCCGGGGCCCCGCGGGCCGCCGCGGCGGCGCAGGCAGGTGGGTGAGCGGCCCGGTCCGCGGAGAGGGGCGGAGAAAGAGGGTCGCGGGGCCGGCGGAGCGGCGCCGCGCCCTCCCGCCAACTTCCCCCGCTAAGCCCGGCGGGGCTGCGGGCAGAGGGTCCGCGTCCTCCGCGCGGGGTGCGGGAGTTTGTTCGCGCCCCGCGGAGAGGCGGGCGGCCGGAGGACGGCGAGCCCTTGACGGGATACGGCGGCCGTGGATCTTCCGCGCGGTCCGCCGCTTCCAGGTAGCGGCGTGGCAACACGGGCTCGCTTCGTTACTGTTATTATTGCTATGAGCGATAGCGTGCTCCGCGCTGGGGGCGGCGGCGGCGGGGGGGGTGGGGGGGTGGGGTGTCTGCCTCGGAGTCCCCTCTCCCGCCCGCCGAGCAGCTGCCCTTTTCCCGGCAGCAGCTCTCGGGTGTCCCCGCTCGGCCGCGGCTGCTGGGGCTCCGGGGGGCCGCCCTTTCCCCGCCAAAGCACCCCCGGGCCGGGCGCCGGGTCCCCGCCGGCGGCAGCCGCGCAGGTGCCGCTGCCGCCCCGACGGGGCCGCGCGCTCCCAAAGTTCGCGCCGCGCCGGGCAGGCGAGGAACCTTTCCCCCTTACGCGTAGGCATTGTATCTATAAGGTCTGTCCAAACGCTGCAACATAAACACCGCTCCGAGTGTGTTTGCGCACGGTGGAGAGCGAGCAGGCGGCTTGAAAGTTAAAGCCAGACCAGGCGCATTTTCCTGCGGTGGCGTCTGCCCCGGTTTTTTAACTTTCTGCGGGGAAACTTGCAGCGTTGGCTTGTTTTTGGTTTTTGTTTTCTTTTTTTTTTTTTCCTTTCTTTTTTTTTTTTTTTTTTTTTCCTTTGGCGTCGGAGCACTGCTCTCCGCCGCCGTAGTACGGGGCTGTGCCGGTGTAGTGGCCCGGGGAGAGCACTTGGGATCGCCTCCCGCTGCATCGCGCTTCTCGGGAGCCTTTGCTGTGAATAAAACATTAAAAGGAAATCTCTTCAATCCTTGTAACTTCCCCCCCCCCCCCCCCCAAGTGATGCAAAATTTATGATGTTTGGGCGGTATTGGTGCAACAGCTCCTCATTCTCACAATTCAGTTTATATTTTGGGGCTTTATATAACTGAGATGATGATATATTTGATGAGAAGTGAAAGATACGTGTCCCGGCTTTGCTTGCCTGGTTAGGCTTCATAGGCAGTTTTGATCTTGGTGCACAGTTTACTTTTTCTGTGTGTGATTTTTTTCCTAATCCTTGAAATCAGGAGGGGTGAAGCGCTGGGCGGCTGCTGCTGCTGTTGCCTTCCCTTACCTTTTCTTTTCCTGTGGTTTCAATCAGTAAATCCCAGCTGAAGGAGCGTTGTGTTCCTTGTTTCACAAGCTCTGGTTTGCCATACCTTTTTGCCTGCCTCGTGTTTACACGCAGCTTCTCTCTTCCCCTGACTTGGTACTTTTCTGTCTCAGACTTTCCCTGTAGCCTGCCCCAATTTCAGGCAGCAGCTGTCCCCGCTGGGCTGCTCCCGCGCTCTCCAGCCCTCCTTCCCCACCGTTCGGATGTGGCTGTTGGGGTGGACGACCACAGAGATGCTCCCTCGCTGGATTTATACCCCAGTGAAAATAAAAGGCAACGGTCCGGGGTCGCTTGCCTGCCTTCCTGCTGCCTCCTGGGAAGCCTTTTGGATCTGTGCTGCAGAAAAGCCTCTATGCCCTGCTCTGTGCAAAAAAGAAAATCCGTTTATTAAAATAATGGGGTTGGAGTGACGTTTTCTATTTGGAGGGGTTTGGGCACTGCTGCGGGCAATGCAGCTATTAATGATTGACTCTTGCTGCTTGGCACTTGCTGAAATAGTGAGGCAGGCTGGACAGGTGAGCCTTGATTTACAAGTATTTAGGCCCCCCCTTCCCCCCCCGAATTTGGGTTGTCCTGGCTTTTGGGGTTGTTAGGATGGGGCTGTGGCTGCCACCTTCACTTTCAACGTATCAAGGGAGATGATGACGTCTGCGCTCATGCAAGCAAGCTGTTGGCCAAACTTTTGATTTCATTATCCCGTGTCTGTTGGTTAAGATGTGAATACATGGGTTTGTTTTTTTTATTTCTTCTATCTCCGTGCTCGGGCATATAATATTTGCACTGCACAGCTCAGCGAGGGCCACGTGAGCCAAACAGCTTGGGCTGTTACCTGGAAGCTGGCGAGTCTTTGTTCTGCTTGGAAATAGCTGATAAATAAACTCCTTTTTCTGATATATGGGGCTGTTGAGTTGTTAAATAATTACAGCCAAATTAACTTAGCACTGTTTGAAGTATTCAGCTGCTCTGAGAAATTAATTGTACTTCAGAGGTTTTTGCAGCATGGTTTTGGTTTTTTTGGTTTGTTGGTTTTTTGGTTGTTTTTTTGTCTCCGTCCGTCCCCCCGTCCCCCCCTTTCCAGCGTTCAGGCTGATGTATGGGCAGGCTTTAATTTCATGCCGCTGCTCCTCTCTGGGCCATGTTGGATGGGACATGCCACATGCCTTCGGAGAGATGCAGCTCCTCTCTTTTGCAGCAGCCCTCTTTGGCACCTCTCCCGTTTATTCCGCCACGATGTCTATTTGATGGTTAAAATTAGGCTGAGCTCCGAGTGCCTTTGCAAAGGCATGATAAATATTGACTGGGAGTTTCAGCCTGTAGCTGCCATCAGATGACTCAGTCCCTGCAAAGGGGACATCCTGTCTCGGCTGTTTTACCGAGGGGGAGTGGGGGCTGTTATGGACCTGCATCCCCTGGGAGTCCGGCCCCCCCCGCCCCTGCATGTCTGGCTTCAGGGCTGCCGTGGGGGCATCTGTGGGGAGGTCTCTGCGTGGTAGCCAGGGCAGGCTGTCCCTGTGTGTTCCCTGAGGGCACTGGGAGCCAGCGCTGCGGCAGGGCAGAGGAGAGGAGGCTGGATCTGGACGTGCTCTTGGGGCATCCCCAGGGAGCCTGGGGCAGCTTTGGCACTGGGTTGCACCGCGCAGCCTGCGTGTGTGCACCTGCCCTGCCGATACCAGCGCTGCAAAGTGCCCGAGTGACTTGGGTGTGACTTTTTTTTTTTTAAGAGATGGTAATTGATGTATATGTGTATGGATTCTGGCACCAAGAGCTGTGCTTGTAATTAACATGAATACAGTAATAATAAGGATCTGAAATACATAACTGTGAGTAAAACAAATAAGACTTGGCATTAGCAGCTCATGAAGGGAGAAGCCCCTCTCCTGAACCCGCACAGTAGCGAAGTGGGATAGGTAGCAGGGAAAACCATGTTGGTTCTCCTGCGAGCGTGGCAGTGGAGGGCCCAGCATCCTGTGGGTGCACCGAGCTGAGCTGCAAGTGCTGCTTTGCACCCCAGACCTTAATTTGTAATGCTGAGTCGTTCTGAAATGTGCCCTTAGTTTTTTAGCAGGGAATTAGCCACAGCCCTTAATTTAACTACATGTTTTCTTCTAGTTTTCAGAGGATATTAGTTATTTCTATTTTTTTTTTTTAAATTAAGTTAATTTAAGCAAACCACAGCAAGTTCACTTGCGCTGTATGTGAAAGCGCAGCCTGTCATCAAGAGCACGCACGTGCTCAAAGGCTTTATGGAAAAACATATTCATGCAAGTCACTGCCAGAGCTGGTGAGCTGCTCTGGTGGGTTGTGAGCTTTTGCTCAGGTGGGATGGGGCGCACGGGGTGGCGTGCCTGCAGCCTTGCTGTGTGAGCATCTCTAGGTGGCAGCAGGCCCCAGGAGCTCCCAGGCAGCAGGACACGCAGCTCAGAGTTGGAGATGAGATTTCCCAGGCTCTGGTCGCGCTGCTTAGCACGCCTCCATACTCCTCTCCTGGGCCAGGAAACAGTTTTTTGGGTGCCTAGAAGGGAAGGGGGGGGTGCAGGGAATTGGCCATCCTGGAGTCCTGTCCCCACCTCCCACGCCCTTGCTTGCGGGATTGGGGAGGTGTAATAACATGCTGGGATAGTAACTTAGAGACTATGAAGTGCTTCATATGAGCAACCAAAGGAGCTCAGGTGACTTCAAGGAGGAGTTAAGGATGATTTGATCATATTCGGAGGTGCTTAAAACTGGGAGCAAATTTCTAGGTTTATGTTCTAGAGGACTCATTAAGCTAATCCTTAAGTCAGGACGAGACTGGGTGCTGACGGTGAACAGGTTTAGACTAGGAATGAAGTGCATGCTCTTAATAGTGCAGTAACTGTTGTGGCAAGCTGGGAAAGAAAAAAGAAGATACGCTGTCACTCAGCACCATTAACTGAGATCAGATGGTCCTTCTAAAATACATACACTTGCTCAAAAGGATGGTGTAGCCCATAGGTTTCTCTTTTTTTTTTTTTTTTTTTTAAAAAAAATATTTGTTCTGGTCCTTTACTCAAAATGCAGATGCTTTGGCACCACAAGGAACCCTCACTTGATTTCTTTAGGACAGTAAGGGTGAGCTGGTACGTGGTGGTTGGTATGGGGCAATATGATGGTTCCCTGGAAGCTTCTGAACTAGCTTTGTGTCCTGCCTGCACAGATAGGGGTTTAATGCTGTGGAACCAGACTTTTATGCTCTTAAGACTACCAGTAAGTGATGGCAGCGCTGTAGGAACAGCTAAGCCAGGTCTGTCCCTGTGGTCTCTGCTGCTCTCAGTGTGCTCAGGCAGTTTTGCCAGGAAGGGAGTAGGGTTTTGTTCCTGGGATTTACTTTTCGCTGTGGCATGAGTAAAGGCAGGAGGAGGTGACTGCAGCTGGGCTGTTTCCCATGTGTCACACATGTGCTGACGAGTCATCGGGGTGTGCGACAGGCTCTTGTTTTCACTGACTTAAAGGTTTTCCTTTTGCAAACAAGCACAGGCTGCTGGTGGATTTTATGCGTACCCACATAGCTGAAGCTGAATTATCCCATGGGAGTACTGGAATCTGCCAGAAAGATTCATCATTTCAGCAACTTTAGTTAATGTTTGTTTAGCGACTTCTTTCTTTGGATGAACAGTTTACGCCATGCTCGGTGGCAGCTTCCTTGTGATGAGCTACGTGTCCATGTGATAAATGGTCTCATTTCTGCACTGTCCGCTACCTCTGCTGGGCATACAGGCACATGCCAAGCCTCCTGAAGTCTTTGAACAGCTGCTGGTTTATATATATCTTTTTTTTTCTTTTTTTTCTTTTTTTTTTTCCCCTCTCCTCACCCTGCCAGGGAGACTCATCCTTCTTCCCCCTTTGCATAAAGGGGATGCAAAGTCCAGGACAGATGAATAATTGCTTGTGCATCAGTGATACCTGAGGGTCTGGCACTGGCAGGTGTTTGGACAGCAAAGTCTGTAATTTAAATTACAGGAGTGCATACTAGTCAAACTCTAAATTTGTACTGTAAGAATACCAAGAACAGAAATACGTACAAGGAATAGAAATTCATACTGTAAGGGCGTCAAAAAGTATTTTTGTTTTGCAGTGGTAACTGCTTTTTGTTTCCATGCCTGAAGGCTATAAAATCCAGCTCCTGACAACAGAGGAGGTGTGAAAATAAAGTAAATAAATGGGAAAGTAAGCCCCAAACTTTTAGTGGATGCAGTTATTTTCAGAGCTATAAAAAAAATGATCAGTCATCATATACTGTTTCTGTAAAGTCCTTTTTTAGAGATTTCTAAGATACACTCATTTTGTGTTTGGTTCCTCTTTTTCCTGATCTCTGTGCAGCTAGGTGTACAGTAACTGAATGGGCATTTTTAACTTGATCGTTCTTAATCTTTTCCTAATAAATCGGTGTTGCACCGTGGTCTCTTGTCACATGGTGACATGACTTCTGTATCTCATCACCAGCTGGTGTCGAGCTTACAGAAATCTTCCAAAAACCCTTCTGGGTGGGCACTGGTCTTGGGGACCAGCCCGTAGCTGATGCTGGGGTGGGGGATGAATCCCTCTTTCCCCAGTCCTTCTTTCCCAGCGGTCATGGCTGGTTTCCAGCCATGCCAGGGTGATGCTGCTGCACCCTTGCCTCTAGCAGCATTGACCCACTCCACCGAAGGTGGGGAGCCTGTTGTGTCCCTGCTGGTACGTGGGGTGGCACCTACCTGCCGTAAACCTCAGTGCCTCTCTTTTTTGGAGTGTGTACCAAACCGTCAGTGCAGCCGTGAAGAGTAAGAAAGTCAGGGAAAGGGGGCCCGGCAGGATTTGGGGAGGGCATGGGCCCTGAGGCAGAGCTCAGCCCTGTGCAGGCAGGTCTCTATCCCAGGCTGTGCTCCTAGCCTGGCTCGGGAGGATGCTGAGCTGCGGGACATGCTGTTGACAGGATTTAAATTCATGTGGGGAGGCTACTGTGGCACTGCAGGACATTATCCGACCCTTCGCCTGCAGCTGCTTGACTAAACTGCCTAATAAATGTCTATTAAGAGTTGTGATACCTGACCTTTTTTTCCAACGCACCCCTGAGTTTTGTGACATAGCAGTTCATGAAGGAAATGGGTCGAGTCAGAGGGAGGTTGAAGAAAAAAGCTTGCACGTTTTAAAAAATAACCCCCTTCTGAACAAAGTTGTGTTATGAATAAGTTGGAAAAGCCCAAAGCTCTGTGAAATAGCGATGCAGCCTTGGCTGTAGCACTGCTGCAAGAGAGCACGCTACTCCTGTGTCCGGGGCTGGTGATGATACACTGGGTAAAGCTCTGAAACCTGTCCCTGTCCTACTGACTTTTGGCATGGCTTGGCTCCTGCTGCTCTTCTGGGCCTCTCCAAATAGTGCTTCTGTGCCTTTGTCTCCTGTTTTCCCAAGAAAGCATCTCCTCTGGGGTGTGCATCTCTCGCTTGTGCTTGCAGTTTGGTGAGGTGCCTGAGCAGATATTGCAGACCTGCTTGCACGCTTTACATTTAAGCATGCGCTTAAATAACTTTGGTGTGCCGAGCTAAATGTGCTGGGAAGAGATTTGCTTGCTTGAACCCCAGCGAGCTGCTGAGGACCTTCTCCTGTGGACGTAGCTCACGTGGCAGGAGCTGGCACTGGCGGGATGGAGCCGTTTTGGTGCATGGACCAAAGGAAGAAAAATCATCACGCTTAACTTGATACACATTCTAATGTTCAATTTCCATTAATTGAAATTAAGTTGAAATATCGAACATTTTAAGCATAAAAGTTTATGTACCGTGGTTAGTATGCTAATGGAATGTTTTAGTAATCTTTTAAGGTTCGCGTCGCAGCCACATGCAACGATAAGCATTTGTTTGTAAGAGTTACTTTGCTTTAACCCCTTTTCCAGGAGTGTCCACATACTGGTGACTGTTTATTGGCTGCACTGTGGCTGCCATCCAGCTATAATTTTAAGATTTCTTGATGCACTATGCAAAGTTGAATTGTGGATATTTTTGCTCATTAGCTTTGGCAGTAAAAATGTATATATCTAAATTTAAATTGCTGTTTGCTGAGGATGTGTGGCAGTATTTAGAATTCAGTATTATTTTGTTATCTCCTTGAAAGGATAAAAAAAGGCTCATTTATTTCAAGAGATATTTCTGCAGCATGTAAAAATACCAGTGAAGTAGCTAACGTTTTCCAGTTGTTGTTGACTTCAAATTTAGCAACCATTGTCCCTGTTGATATAATTGATGCTCTAAAAATGTACTTGCCATTAAGTAGGAAGCTGAAGTGATTGGTAGGCAGATAGTATTCTTTAGTAGCTATTAATAATGCTCAGAGGACATATGCATTGGAGTGTATGGAAAAAGCCATGGAATTGTGTAGTAAGGAGGCAAAAATAATGTATATATCTGCTTTATTTGAAAGCTGTCTTTATTACTCTATCTATGTACCACAGCGATTGCTGCCTGAATTAGCACATTGTGAGCGAGAGAAACTGATACGCAAACAGAATAGCGTGCAGCTAATTTTGTTTAGCAAATTGAGATCTGATCCCTGCTATTTCACGCCTTCCACGAGCTGACTCAGTCGCTCATCGCAGCGTCCCGGTGAAACGCCTGGGCACCCGATTCTGCTGGGGGCTTTGGCGGTGTAAGGCGGGAGTTGTTCCCCCCAGAGCCAGTGGAGCTCACTGGAACAAGGGAATTAATATCCCATTAAGAGAAAATGGAAATTTTCAAAACAAATGTAAAGCCATTGCAGCTCTTCCCTCTCTCCTTTTGTCTGTTTCTTGAGCCAGAGGAGGGCTTTTGTGCCGGCACTGATGTGCCCCCAGTAGATGGAGTTTCTCCCTGGATTTGTCCGTGCAGAGGGTTTCTCTTTGTCTCCTAGGATTTTGAGCTGCTCTTAAAATCACGCATGTTTGGGTCCTCTCGTGCAACACGTTTAAAACTGCTGCTAGCTCGCACAGCCATGCAGCCCTGGTGTCACCCAGGGCTGTATTTTGTACTGGGAAGATCATTTTGGAAAAATGTAAAATTATTAGAGTCTATAAATAGTGGTGATTAACTTTTACAGCATTTACATTGCCCTTGTGCTGCATAACACACTGAAGTCATGAGCTAGATTTGCTTCTAGTGTTGCTTCATATGTCACTGTGAAACCTTGTTATGTCACGATATAACAAGCAGCTGCTGTGTTGATAATGCAGTGCCTGCAGCACAGGTGGGGGGATTCTTTATGGAGTTGGTAATGACTGTAGCAATGCTTTACATTTTCTGTGGCTTGGTCCAACTTCTCAGAAAGGAAACAAAATCAGGTCTGTGCTGACTGTTTCTGGCTGCCCAAGGGTCTTAAATAGCCTTTTATTAGCATTTACTTTCTTGTAGTAACTAAAGATTGGGGACAGAAGGAGAGTGCTTTGTTTCTTCTTTTTTTGGAAGATTTACAAATAGATTCACACAGTGTTATTGGCCTCAAATTTCTTCGTGTTAATTTTATCCCAGGATCTTGGAGTTGTGAGGATTTCAGTCTTCACATAAGAAGAAAAAGCATCTTTAGCTGCTCTGTGTGCAGAGAAAAGTTAAAACTCCTGTAGCTTAAAAAAACAGGGGAAAAAATCCAAGAATTATTTTTATAAGCCATGGTTTTAAACTCATTTGTAAGATTTTATGCAGGTGCTGGTTGACTTATGGTTTTGCAGTGTCTGGCAAATATTGCTGGTGACTTTGGAGATGGAAACATGGGTTTATTAAGACTCCTAATAGCTTTAGTCCAATTGCTGCCATGACATGTGTTTAAGGCATTAAAATACGTGGGTTATGCCTTATGCTAACAGTAAAGCAATTACTGGGTAGGAGTCCTTTGATACTGGAAAATGATCTTGCCAAAATTCTGCTGTCAGCTTGAAAAATCTCAGTCTCGCTGAAGACCCTTAGAAATGAGAAAAAAGCATTGTGAGTAGAGCTTTCTCCAAGTACAGGCCATATGAGAGTGCCTGATTTCTGTAGGTCCTGTCTGTGCCACTTGGATTCTGTCCATTTGGGCAGAAAGCTTCTGCTCCAAACACTGTCTACCCATGGCTTTGCTGGGTTAAAAGTGTCAAAATTGTCCTAGGTCACGCGAGAATTGCTGTGATATGTGTTTCCATTTGGGTCTAGCCTGGCTGTTGTTTTGCAGTGATGCGATAAAATGACATCAGCTACCAGTACATTCATGACTTCAGTGTTTATGAGCATCCTTTTTGGCTCACTGATGACTGGGCCCTTCTTCCAATGGGGGCACTTTGGCACTGGGTAACCCTTGTCAGGTTTAGATTTGTTTGTCTTGCCTTCTGGGGCCAGTTTAAGGTTTTTATTGGTTGTCCTGAGTCTTAATGATGCCACTGTCTCCCCTGGGTATGGATGGTCTTTAAGCACTTTATGGAGGCACTGCTGCTGCCTTGGAGGATGAGCTCTGGAGCAGTGCCAGGTGAGGGGGAGGGATGTGTTCCTACCTGGGTTGTTGCTCTTGATGTGAACCAAAGTGCCGGGGTTTTTGGGATCCCAGCTAACTCTTGCAGAGCATGCCTAAGATCACTGAAGCTCATCTTATGTGTGTTTCTTGAACCAGTCATTGATTAAATTTGCTGAGAACTTGTATGAACTGGAGCATGCTTGTGTTTCGAGGAATACCTGGAATAAAACCCCTGTTTGTTTGGTGGCACAGGCTCAGAGGCTTATTTTGCCAGGTGAAATAAGACTTTCCTTGGGACTCAAAAGTATGAGGTGCTAGAACAGCATCACTTCTCAGATCACACAAGCCTGACTTAATAATATTGAGAAGGGTGTATCTGGGTGCCAGGTAATACAGGGCCTCAGTGGCATGTAGACATGTGATAGAAATAAACATAAGCAGTGGATACAAAGGTACCAGGGAAGGGTGGAGAGAGGAGAAAGTGCTACTTCGCATCCTCTCTATGGTCTAAATATAGGTGTGACGCATGAAATACAGGCTTAAGGTCATTGGAGTTGCTGTTCCCCAGGTCTCTGCAAATGTATGTATGGCTCAGGGATGGTGACATCAGATCTTTCTACTGACATGCATCCTGAGGGAGCTGGCAGTTACTACCTTGGCAATAGTAATTTTTTTTTAACACTCCATTTCTTTCCTACCAAGTTTGGGTTTCCAACAATATGATTACTTATGGATTTGTAAGTCAGAAATAGCTTGGTAATTGCTATATTGCTTTGCCTGCAGTAGCAACAAGTGTCTTAAATTTAATGCATCATCCACATGGAAATTTGATACTTAGCCAAAACTTGAGGACTCTGACAGTTAAGGAGCTTTTGGTTGACATGTAAAATAGAGACTTGTGGATGACAGTCATGGGGAAACTGATGGTCTTTAGGATTATTCCATAAAAGAAAAATACTCGTTACGATTGGTTGAAAATACTTGAGGAAGATTAAGTTTACATGGAAACCTCTCCTTAAAGGTCAGCAATGCAAAGGCCTGGGACATTGACTGCTTGGATCACATGCAAAAAAACCTGTGCCACCTCATAATTAAAAACCTGAATTTTCTGTGATCTTCAGGGTCTGTCTGGTGAAACCACACTCATGAGCTGCTGACTGGCTTGCTAATGGTAGGTTTCTTTTAATGTGCTTCTACTTTGATTTTCCTCCCTAGAATACAACCTAAGCAGCAAGAATGTCCCAGAACAAGTTTTCCTCTGAAAAAATTACCATAACAAACTTGCCAGCATTTCTGATGAAGATATCTGGCATGTTTGTACAGATAAGTGTGCCTACATTTATTACGTGTTTTGATGTAAATTGCAATTTAAAGGACTACAAGTTGCCACAGAGAAACTTGTGGCTCAGTTTGGTGGGCACGTGCTGCTTTATGCCAGGGTTACATGATGCTCTTTTTTGGGTAAATATGCATTTCAGCATGTTTTGTCAATATTTGGTTTTGAGTCAGTAGGTCTGGATGACTTTGCTTCAAAACTACTCAATACCTATTTATTAAATATAGTGCTCGTGTTCAACAGAAAATGTAAGACCTAATTTCAAAATTAGGCCCACACAATTATGCAATCAGGTAATCGTGCGTGTAATTGCTCGCACAAATGGTCAGTTAGATGTGTAACTGTCCATTTGTATGCAAAATTAACCAATTTTTGCAAATTGGGCTTTGAATATTCACGGTAGAAAACACAGCTCTCTAGAGATGGCTGCATTGTTGCACCTTCCGCTTCCATCGGTGTCCTCCCTTTGCAAGCCTTGTGCGTTTTGTCTTTGCTTAAAGGTTAGTAACAAGCCACTGGAACTGAAGGAAAAAGTGTCTTTTCCCTCTGAAACTTAATACGTATCAGTATACTTTCAATGGGTAAAAACCAACGAGCATCTGATTAGAACTGCTGCTGAAATACAGGTTGTGGCACAGTAGTTCATTACTGTGCAAAGGGCATGCTAGAGGCTTTGCCCAGTTGGTGTGGATAAGCACCAGATAAATAAAATACGGAAATCCAAAAGCCAGTTGCAGGTACGTGGAGGTGTGTAGTGAGCAGGTGGCAGGTTGAACAGTAAAGCTATGGATGCAAGCGCTCTTTCAGCTGCAGGTGAGTGAGCACAAAAGGTGCTTCTCTGTTTTCAGCCATCAGCAGTTTGTTGCTGCCTCCTGCTAGGGATAGTACTGTCCTCCACAGCTCCCGAGTGCAATTCTTCAATTACTCGTGCAATGGATTTTAATAACATTGCAGCTGAGGTTGGTAACGCTATTGGTGTAATGCACACAAGCAAAGCAGCGGGGAGGAGTATGGTGGGTAGCCCATGTGCCAAAGGCTTACTAATTTAAAGCCAAAGGTGGAAGGAAAAAGATGCAATGCCGAGGAGTGATGTGACTTACCCACCCTTGTACAAACCGGGGGCCAAGCCAAAAGCAGCATTGGGCTCTCCTGAGTAAGTCTAGCAGATTTGGGTTTTGCTTTTGCTGTGGCCTTGTGCTCTGGATCTGTGAGATTTGTTAAAAGGGCCATGAACGGTGGTGCCTGTGCGTGTGTATTAAATTTAAGACCTACTAACATACACGTAACCTCATTGTTCTGGACTTTACTGTTTTGAAAAGATGTGATGTGATGCTTTTGCAATGGTAAAAGTGATTGTTCAATTGTATATTTATATATATATTTACACATACACACACACTTAAGAGTTATTTTTGTTGTGTTGTTTTTTTGTCTGGTGTGCTGCCAGAACATTTCTTTTCAATGCAAGAATCCAAAGCCATAGCTGGAGAATCTGTAGAAATACCTGCATTTACCACTTCGCAGTTAGTGCAAGCTCTTGTTCATCTGGTAGGGTCCCTAGGTGCTCACACGAGCAAGGTTTTTGGTCTCTCTGTGGCCATTGCCACTCTGTGTGTTAGGAAAAAGGGAATTAATGTCATCTCCAAAAAAACCCCAGAATAATTGCGTAAATGGCTGATGCGTGTAGGCTCTAACCCCCCAAGATAGGTGGTGGTGATTTGTTATCAAAATTTGGCGCTGCTTCCAACGAGGGAGTACTTCTTCGTGCCTTTACAGAAGGGTGCGCACTTGTGCATCTCTCCAGACTGGGATGAAGGAAATACTGTTGTCCAAATTGCTCCCAGACCAGGGAGCCACATTCCCATCCAAGGCATCATCCGACTGCACTGTGCTTCGCAGTGCAAACCTCTAGTGTGTGTGCCTGTTTTAGGGCTCGGTGTGGCAAGTTTCTCATGTGTGGGAAGGCAGATTTGGCAGAAATCTTTAGGATTTTTTTTGTCTGGGACCCCAGAGGTTTGAAACTCTGAAAAGGAGAAGCCACAGGCTAGCAAAGCCTTCAGGCCTGATCTGGGGCAGCGGGGTGAGCATAGCGGGGCATTATAAATTAAATATCTCTTTTTTTTTTTTTTTTTTAAAAAAAAAAAGGTACTTTGGAGTTTTTCCTTGCAGCTTCAACAGCTGCTGTGCCCCTGTGCTTGCCTGTGGCAGGATGGGTGCTCCCATACAAAGTGCCCATCACTCCCGCGTAAGTGGGTTTAGAAGCAGAAGCAGTTTCTCACGTGTACCTCCTCATTAAAACCTGACCCTTTGAGCACGAACCCCCTGACTTTCCCTGAGAACTAGCTGTTTTGAATAGTTACCTGCACATCGGTTCTGCGCTCTGTGCTTTCCAGCACTGTATTGTCCAGCTGTGGATGCATCTGCCCTCCTCTTGGTGTGCTTCTGCTGCTGTGCAGGAGAGGGGTTAGTTGACAGCCCTGTGTGGTACCTCTGCTCCTGCTGCTGCGGTGCTCCCTCCCAACAAGGGATTTTCCACAAGGAGCCGACCAATGCGCACGTGGGACGGATGCTTTCACCAGAGGGTGGAGTGGCACCTTGGTTTCACACTGGGTTGTCTTACCAAAGCGATGGTATGCTGAGCCTGGGGAGGATTAAGCGGGAGCATATTAAGGTCACTATTCATTCCTGAGCGAGAGGTTTATGTCCTCTGTGCATATTAATTTCACAGCTTGGGACACGGTAGAAAGGAGAGCAAATACGAGTGCAAACATGTTGGGTAGCCTCGGCAACTGAGTTGAAAGAGAGCTCAGACTAACAAGCTGCCTTTCCCTCCTGTGCTGCACTAGCACAACTGCCGCGAAAATGGTGGAAAGATCCAGGCCTGAAACTCCCAAATGACCAACGTTGTAGTTTCATTTTGTTTATGCCTGCATGGTATTTAATTCATTTTGGCTGGCATTTGTGGGAGGTTACGGGCAGGTTGCCGTATGCAAAATTTGCATCTTTCATGTCTTAAATGCATATAAGCCAGAGCTCGCAAAACCCTTCCTCGCGCCTTCCCAGTAGCTTTGATGAAGTTTACACATCCACAGAGGATGAAGGAGATGGCATCAGAAAAGCACAGTTTGTAGTTGAGCTGCAGCCAAAAATACAGGTGAAGGGTTGTCCCTGAAATGACATTTGAACAAGGCAGCCAGGAGCGGTGCTGGAGCACGTGAGGCTTGTTGAGCTCTGTCTTGGTCCACTTGAATAAACTGAAAATCCTTTCACTTTTTGTGGAGTGTGTGGGCAGTCCTTCCAAATTTGAGTGGAGGTGATTGCATTTTCTTTATTCTGGTGTGTAGAAAACCATCAGCCTCCTGCTTTTGGGGAGGATGGGATGTTAGTAGGGGATTTTGGGCAGGAGCTGGTGGCTCCTTGGTGGTAGCTATGGGGTTGGTGTTGCTGGACCCCATGGAGCATTTAGACATTGCTGGAAAGCCTTTTGTGGCTGTTGGCAACCACCAGCTCGTCTTTCTGCTGTTGGCACTCTGAGGATTGGGAAACACAGTCTTGAAGACTGGAAAGCTCTCCAAAGGCATGGATTTCTGGTCCATGTCTCAGTTCAGGCTTATGTGATGGACAGCCTTTTAAGTAAAAGTATAAATCCGTAAAGCATTTTGGGATAGGAAAGGATAAAAAAATGCACTGCGTAAATTTTAGTACTAATTATATTATCAGCAGAAGAGCTAATAGCTATCCTTGCTCCATAGCAACTGCTATGCTGTTACAGCTACTGCTGCGAGAAAACACAGATGAAAGGGTTAAAGTGTGTTATACAGGGATATAACACATATAGGAGGATGCAGGACTGCTCTCTTTTGAGCCATGTATTGGTCCTGTGGGTGAGAGTTGGCTGTGTGACTTACAAGCGCTGTGGGGTCTGTGGGTTGTAGGGCTTGACCCCATGGTGGGGGTGAAAGTCAGCCCCACGGGAAGCTTGCAAAAGCCTTTTTGCATTCATGTTTGGGTTGCTCTGCCTCCTCTCGAGTCACAGCTGCAACTTCCACAGTCTTTGGTACAGACTTGCTTATCTCTTAATCTGGCTGTGAAATAAAATATTGCAGGTGAATTAAAAGATGTTTTTATTAAGGCAGTTTTGGATTACTGTTTGTGACCTAAAAACAGGCTGTGGATATTCTTGATTTTTCGAGGCATTAGCCTACCTTTAAAAAACAAGTAAGGAATGTGGTATTTTATACACAGCTCTTAGCGCTGTATGAAAAAAAAAAGCAGAGTACAAAGCACAGCACAGGAAAATTGATTTATCATCAATTTATTGCTTGGAGCTCTAGGCAAACTCATCTCAAGACAGAACAGAGATCTATAAAATCTTTTCATCTGAAACTATGAATTAAATTGGGAGGAACTGCTGATGAGAGACCAGAACCAATCCTTAATCCAGATAGGCTTTCAGGAACGGGTCTCCTGGTGCAGCAAGGGGAGTTGGAGGGATGATGCTGATTTACACCAGCTGAGGATGTGGAGCTTAATTTCTTATTACCCTATTTCTTTCCTTATTGTGAATCTGGTTTACGCAGGAGCAAGCCTACAATACTCCCCAAGCTCCTCCTTGATTTCAGTATAAATTTTCCTTTCTTCATTGGTGTGTCTTCTTAATCTTGCAGTTTTCTTTTCCCAATGTGTACTCTTTTCTTCTATAGTGTGTGTGGTTTCTTCAACCTCCTAATAATGGGGTAACTTGCCTTTTTCAGCAGGAAGCCTCTAAAAACAAGCTGATGCATCTCCATTGTCAGATTGCTATATAAATAAAACCTGTTCATATCTTCCCTTCAAAGAAGTGAGACAATGCTAAAGAACTCTCTTCCCTGCTTTTTTTTTTTGCATTGGGGAGGGGAGAAAAAAAAAGGTGTATTATGTCAGAGACCAGTAATAAATAGCACTGCAATGAGAAGCGACAGCCTCATTCACCTTGCATCCATGCAGAAATAACTAAGCTCTATTCCCATGCCTTGGGAAAAAAAAAAAAAAGAGAGAAAGAAGGGAATTAAAAGAATTGACCTTGGCTTGCAGTCGCTCCTGTACTACCAGGGAACAGTCTACCAGCAAGAGATTGAAGTTTCGCTGGCTATTCTTGCAGGCAGCATATTGCCTGTGTTACTGCAAGCTATTCAGCCTAGAATGCATGAAGTATGGTCCGTGTCTTTCTCTTGCTGCCTGAAAGTGTAGTTAGTTGAACTCTTCATTGGCAAAAGACAGAGGTTTGGAAGGCTTAAATATTTTAATGGGAAAAAAGGAAAGAAAGAGCGGTTTATACAATAATGAGGTGCAGTGTAGTCAGACCACTTCTCCGCAAAGTTATTTTTTGTGTCCTTGATTTGTCACGGTTTATTATGAAGTTAAGCTAATTTGGAGGCTTTCTTGTAAGTTCAAGTAGATACCAAATTAAAGGGGAAGAAATGTAAAAGGCCTTTAAGAGAGCTGGTGGAAGACAGACTGATGGAAACGTACTTTTGTACATCTTTCTTTGTAACACTTTTTGTTGAATCTGTGGATGGTTTTCTTCATTGCTTTCTCATTAGGGTATTTGATTTTTGAAGTTTGCAAGAGGCACTGGAAACAAATGTTACTTTGTTAGGGTTACTAATGTGTAGGGTTTGTATCAGCAGGTGCTTCCCCTCTCCCTGTGAGGACTCTTTGTCTCTTCCTCTCTGTGCTGGGATAGCAAGAAAGTTTCTAGGGGTTGGGAACTGGGAGACAGAAGGAAAAGTGGCACCAGCACCATTGCTTTCACGTTTCCCCTTTGCCCCCTGTGGACCAGACCCTGTGGCTGCACAAGCTCTGCTGGCTTTGGGATCCTGTGGGTCTGGATCCGGCTCCACGCTGAGCCCCTTGTCCCGCTGCATGGGATGTCACAGGCACCCCACATCCCTGCTTTTGGTAACCTTTAGTGGGAGCTGCTAATCCCCCAGTAATAGCCCAGCTCTTGCTGCAGTACCCAGCAGGTTGGGATGACTAAGCTCCTCCTTTGGCTTGCCTAGGAAAGGCGAATGGCAGCTGTCATATTGTTTTAGCATCAGGTTACTTCTGAGCGCAGTGCCGATGTTATTTTTAGTGTGTGTGTCCGTCTGCCTGTCCGTTGTCTATATATGACTGCATGGGTATGTGTTGGAGACTAGGGAGAATAGCTCTTGCTTGCAAAAATGTGGTTTCCCCTGGCAAGGTGAGGAGGGTAGAAGGATGCAGAGGGAAGAGCGCTACACAGGAGAGAAAACAGACAAACCAGTTTGTTGGTGTTTGTTTTTGTGTTTTTTTACGAGCCCTTTCAGGCAAGCTTTGCTTGCTGAACATCATAATCAGCTGGGGTCATCCTGAAGTAAATACAGTTATTGGCCCTGTCCCCTGCTGAGCAGAAGAGGTGTGCCTGCTTGGTGTTGGTGAAATTGTGCTCGGTTATCTCCCCTAGCAGCTTGCCTGGTCAAGGCTCCTTGTGGTAAGAAAATGCAGGTTTCGAAGCAGGAAAGCCTCGCTTCCCACTGCTGGGAAGACCTCTGGTCCCTGTCAGCTTGTTAGAAGAAATAGATACATGCATCCCATCAGTGGCTGCATCCCTCTGTGAACTGCATCCTTTTCACTTAGTGGTGCCACCTCCCCGAAAACCATACTAAAACCTCTGTCGGGGTTTCGCTCGCATGCACACTCCCCAGGCTCGTCCTTTCCCACCGGCGGGGAGCAGAGATGCTCTGCAGGGAGGAGTCGGCACCTTCCCAAACTTCAGTGGGGGAGAGCAGTGGTGCGGAGTAGTCCAGTGAAAAGCGGGGGAGCGGGATGTGAGGCGCATTGGTGGCACAGCTCAAGGGAGGCTTTGGGACAGAAATGCAGGGAAGAAAAGAGCATTTTTTTTAAGATTAAGTCCCAATATGACAAGAGCGGGATACTTAACCCTTTCTTCTTGTGCTTTCCCAGGTCCGGGGGATGGAAAGTTGTCGAGTAAAAGTAGTTCTCGCCCTGCTTCTACTTCTTGGTGGGGTAAAATTTTCTTGCAGCAGTTTCTTTATCATAAATTTGTTTATTCTGTCTATAAGCAGTAAAAATAATGAAGCCATTTAGAATTCTTGGGGATGCCACATGTACTTTTGAGAGTATTTTATTACAGTTCAGCATTGGTTAATGGTTGCTTACAATAAACTGTTATTGCTTGGGTTGCCTCTCATTTCTTTCTACTGAGTATTTTTCTTTAACACAGAGTACCATGCTGGTTTAGTTCATATGATGCTTAAAATATCACGTGGCAGAAGTTTACAGAGAAAGAAGGATAAACACACATATATGCTACTGGAACGATGCTGCCTGCTAGCTGTCCTGTCTCTGTGACTGGGTTTGGATTGGGGCGAGGAGGTGGTTGTCGCTCTCCATTCTGCTTTGGGGCCTGGGAGGATGTTGCCCATGTTGTGCTGTACTCATCTGGACATGAAGATGGGTGCTCCTCTGTCCTTGGTTTCATAGTCAGGTCTGGTGGGCAACCTGTCTGGGTAGTGCCTCATTAGACCTACAGTAACTTCAGCATCTCTGGGGTTGAGGCAGGCTGGTTTTGTTGAACTTGGCCACAAAATGCGAGGACTTGGAGCACTTGGACAGATGCAACATGCTCTGCAACTGTCTAGAATTTACTTTCAAAAGGAACCTGGCTAAAAAATAAAGAGGTTCTTTATGTCCGACTATTTTTTTTTTTCTTCTGTACAGTGTTTTTGGCAGGTCAGAACACTTGTTATCTAACTACTCTTTCCAGCATTTCATTGTTAAGTGTTTGTTAATTAACACTTAACGACTGGGTTATGATGGAACTATGGGAACCTTATCTGAAGGCATAGCAATTGGCAAATGGATTCATTATGATCAGAGCAACTCTAATGAATGTTAAATTAATTCATAATAATGTGACACTTAAATGTTAAGCATATTGTTAATAATTACAGATGCACTTTTACTTTATCTGCTTTTAGTATTATTTCTTTTTACTATGTATACTAGAGGGCCAGCTTTCCAGTACCTATTTTTTTATACTGATAATTCCAGACTTCTATAGCTGCAAATAGCTTAATTACCTATTTATCTCCTTCACAGTAATTAGATACACAAGTGTGAAAGCTAGGAAGTTGATATAAATATATATAATTTATTATGAAGCTTCTGTAACTGTGGGTTGTTACAAAAAAGTGACAGTGTAATTAATGAGGATGGTCTGTTGCTTGCCATCTTTCATGGGAGAAAGGGGAGGGGACCAGTGTCAAACATTCCCACACTTAGGATTAATACAGTATCTATGGTTAGTTATTACAGTTATTTGAGAACACAAACTGATTTATTTTAAATAAAATTATACATTTGATACTTAGATTTAATAAAAAATGCATAAAATTAGTTTTACATGCTAAACCCAGCTCCAAGTTGTCTTGCTCGTGTTTGTAGCTTTGCAACCATCTTTATTTTATTGAATTAGTTTTCTTGCTTATCTGATGCTTTAAAAGTGGGAACTGTCTTAAAAAAAAACCTTAAAAATTAAAAAAAATCATTGTCCTAATGTCTGTGAGATGCAGTAGTGGCAGGTGGGAGCATAGCAGGCAGATCCTAGCAAGGTGAGACAGGACAGTGTGTCCCGTCTTTACTGTTTAAAAATACCCCTTGCACCATGCTTCAGGATTCAAAGGTGTTTATTAATACTTGCTCTGCCATCCAAAACACTTCAATATTTGCCTTTGCCTGCTCCCAAAGTACTCACAATGAGGCTGTTTGACATGAAAAAATTTGATGGAGATGTCATGTCTGTGTTTCCTGGGATTGCTTGCCCTGGCTGTCTGGGACAGGGAGACTAGAGGCTGTTGCTGGAAATGGGAGGGGGAGGGGAGAATTAAAAAATTAGTGGAATTTCAACATGGGTAGAATGAGCAAAAAGTTACCAAGGGCCTTAATGGGCATTTGGTACAGTGTTTTAGGTTTCAGTGCATCATCAAGGATCTCGTGCTTTGCTTTACTTAGAACTCTATGTTGATGTGCACATTATGATTGAGTCGGCCATGGTGTTGGGGCACACTGTGGTCCAGCGGAGCCTATTAAAGGCAGTTGTTCCAGTGTGACTTTGTCTGGCCCATGGAGCTGTTTAAAGTGATTTTGGTGCAGAAGGCATGGCCCGTGGGTTGTGCTGCTGTGCCGTGGCTGTGCTTTGCTGAGACCGGCAGGGCTGGTTTCTGCTCAGCCTGGCTCATGCTTTCAGATCCCACTAAGAGCAAAAGGGTGTATTTTTTTAGAAAGGAAAAAAGAGTGAATGCTCATTCTGTTGGTGGAAAATAGTGATCAATAGTAATTAACTTACACCATCTTACTACTTTTCCCTCTGCTAGGAGTCCATTACTGTTGTTTTTGCAGAGCCATGAGAGGTGCAGTGGCAGTGCCTCCTGCTCTGATGGCTCTTCACTTTTCTGGCTTCGGCAGCAAAAGGTCTGCCAGGAAGGTGGCCATGAACTCCCTTGAGTTAGAGCTGCTGGGAGGCAGTGCCTTGGAGGGGTGTTTCTATTTTATCATCTTTTCTCTCCTGCAAATGACGGCATGGAAGCGAGAAGGAAGGCTTCTGTGGGCTGTTCCTCCAAAGGTCATATAACACTTCATGTTTTCCCCGACATGACACAGCGTGACAGAACAAAGTATTTATCTTGTGTACTTGTCAGCTTCATTCTGCTGGCTCCAAAATGATGAAATACTACCAAATATGCTGCTGCTTGTTTCCTTTAGGGACTTGCACTGATTTGTTTAAAGTGTCGTCTGCACCCAGTAAATGCTTCATTTATTACAGCTGACACCTGAAAATATCTGAGGGAAATGTATCAAGGCATTGCGCAAATATTATTTTCTTTATTTGCTGTTGTTTACTTATGTCCTAATATAAATGCAGTCCGTAATGGTAAATTGTGTTTTTTGAGGGTGCCACTTGTGTATGTGTGTGTTTTGAACTGCCACGGTGAAGTTTCTGGAGACGCGCTCCATTTCCATCAGAAAAATGCATTTTGACTCCTGATGGGGTCAGCTTAATTGTTAATTATCGTGGTGAGTCACTAATGAGCTCTTGCCTCCGGAACTTCGTATGGCCTCTCCTCAAACTTTTACCCATTACTTGTTCTGATGCTTAAGCGAAAATAAAAATAGATCTTTTGCAAAAGGGGTGTGGGGGGAAGCGAATGTTTGAGATTATGTGACCCTTGTAATTATAATATCTGATGCAAAGGCTTTCAGATCTAGCTCTCAGTATCGTGTTAGGCATCATGGGTGATTTTTTTAAAAATGTTTTTTTTTACATTAGGTACTTCTTCATTGTCCCTGAAGAATAATGGAGAATCCAAATTCCTTTCTCAGCAAAACAATCAGTGCAAAAATAGCAAACATCAAAGAGATGGAGGGAAGCAGTTTGCCCATAGTACTAATTGCTAACGTTATCATGTGTCAAAGTAAAGAATTAAAATGTGACTCCAAGTTCCTAAAAGTCTGCTTGCTGTGAGTTTGAAGGCTGTGTGTGGTTCAGGGAAGTAGCTTTGGTGCCTTCAGTCTTCTGTCCCCTGATGGTTGTGTGGGCCGCTGAGGTACAGGCAGTATTGGGACCTCCTGCAATTTACTGTTAAGGGCAAAAAGGACCTCTGGGCACATTGAGGAGCCCCTCTGCTGCTCCAGTGGCACAGCTTTACTTGGACTTAGCAAATCCATAACACAATGTGTCTGCATTTTCCTATACCCTGCTATGTATACATCTATACAGTATACAACACATGTATGCATCTATGCAACGTACTGATGTCTCAGTATGGCAGGTGATGGGGTCTGTATTTTGGATGCTTTATGGTATTGTGAGAGTCCTGGCCCTGCAGCCATCTGCACAGGTTATACTACAGAGGTTGTGCATTCACTGAAAAAATACAAATCCAGGAGAAAAGTAAGCATATCTGTAGGTTTTCCTTCCCCTAGGTAAAACAATCAGTGCTGGGGAAGGAAGGCCTTCTCTGTATGATGGGAACTCGTAAGTGGCAAATATACTGTGTGCTTTAATCTTGTTTTGTTTTGCAGCTGCTGTTATAATTTTAATTAGTGAAATTAGATTCTGTGCTTGAATAGTGTCCTTGTTTTAATTTGCTGTGGTGTGCCTTCCCCTTCTTGTGTGCAGGTTGGAAAGGAAGAAGGGCTCCACTCCTCCAGTGCAGTTTCTCGCTGCGGCTCTGGACGGGGCGGCTGGGTTTCCTGGCATCCCCCTGAATCAGCCGCTTCTCCCCTGCCTTGGTTCCCATCCCTTTCTCTATTATCTTTTTATGGTAAGTTTTTTGGATGCTAGGACTGTTTTTTCCATGTGGTTGTGCACAGTGGTACCTGGATTTTGGCTTGTGGTGGGAGCACTGAGACGACAGTTGCCATGACAGTAATATAAGTCTCATGAAGATGGGAGTTGAGGCACTCGACTACTATGTTATCTGTATGTTGGGGCGAGCAGGTTTTGCTGCTGTTTTCCACTGGTCAGTGGGATGTGTGTGCCCAAGGTGGTCCTGACTTCAGGTGCTCCTTGTCTGCAGTTGCTTCCAGAAGCAGGGTGTGAAAACCTGGGGTTTGACTGCTAGCTGCCCAAGTGGCCGAGTTTCTACTCCAGATGGGCAGGATTTGGCTTGAGTGGGAATTGTAAAGAGAAGCAGGTGGTCACCCCTGATCCAGCCTTGTGATCTGAGATAAAGCAGGGTGATACTTCTGTCCCTTGTTTTATATGAACCAGCCAGAGCTTGTGAGAACTCCTTAATCACCCAAAGTTTGGTTAATGACAGTGAATTAAGAAGTGACCCTAGTTGTGGGGCTGCCTTCATTGTGCATGGGGCTGACATCCTCTCTCTGGAGAGGTGGACCCTGTGTCCCTGCAGGAGGGGTGAACGCTTGCTCGAGGCAGTGAGAGCTGAGGATGCTGGTCCTATTAAATTGATGGTATTGGAAAGGTCCATCACTGGTAAGCTACTGGCTTTTATGCTCAAGAAAGTTTGGCTGCATCTTAGTCCCCTGGAAGAGAAGTTGCCCTCCTGTCACAGGTGGAGCTTCAGTGAGGTGGTGAGATGTCCTCTGTGTTAAGGCAAACTCCTTAAAAAATAATTGGTGTCAGTCATTTCTATGTTAGTGTATCACCGTGGCTAATCTAGCAAACAGATGGTCGTCTGTATTATGGCACATGCGTGGGGCTTTTCCCTGGGCCAAATGATTACCTCCCTAGTTTTCAATTAGCAAAGCATGCCAATTACCTGGAGTGGTTTTCATTTTAATTATGCAGCTATTGGGGCAGGTAGGTAGCCAGCCTGGGGTGAGGAGGAGAGACCTCAGTGGCAAGGGCAAATTCTTATTAGGAAAACACATAAAAACAAACCAGAAAGGAAAAGTCATATGATGGGAAAGAGGAGGAGATGCACAATGGGGCAGCATGATGCATGAGCTCCCTTTCTGGTGGTGTGAGCGTTGATAAATAGCTTTAAAATGCCTGTTTGGCAGATTGTGGCACATTGGTGGTTGTAGCACAGGGGAGGAAAGGTGAGGTCTGAAAGATGCTCTGGTTTGGCAGTCTGCTCACTGTATGCCTATTTTTAGCTCTGGAGTTCACTAGTTGGAGGAGACAAGCCAGGAAGAAAAGCCAGCTCCCAAGCAAACTGCAGGATCCTGCTGACTCCCCGTGCTGGTGCAGGTGTGGGCAGGTGTTAGCTTAATGACAAGGAGGGGCAACACGTGGCTGTGGCTGATATATGAAGTCTCTGGCTGTCATCTCCTTTCCTATCCCAGCTATTATTAGGCAATGAAAAGAGATGTCTTTCATAATTATAGACATCTCATTTTTCCTTTTGAGCCCCACGTTTAAATCATCAGGCATCCTCTTCATCTGAATTGTTTCCTCGAGCTTATCTTCCTCTGTGGATCAGTCGTTTATTGTATTTTATTTTGATGAGACTTTTCATCTTCCTTTGGCTCTGTTGCTTCCAAAACCCATTCCCCTTTTGTCCTCAAGGAATGGGGAAGGAGATGGAAGGGGCTTTGGGCTTGAATTAGCCAGTGATGAGGTTGGGTCTCCTTTGGGATGGAGGAATTAATGCAGCATCATGAAATATGAGGTCTCTCTTCACTTTGGGTGACTCTGATAATGAAAGAATGTAATTAATCATATTTGGCTCTGCAGAGGATATGTAATCTGGGAAAAACACCTGCCCTTAAGGTGGTGGGAGTATGTGAGAGGAGCAATGAAACAGAAAGAGGAGCTGCAGCAGCCCAAGCTATTTATTTCTGTAGGAGTATTCAGCAGTGCTTGGGGGAGCCTTTAATGACAGGATTTTGTTGCAAATGTCCCAAATCCTCTGTTTGTTGTTGTGTGCATCCCTTCTGCGTGCATCCTCAGAGTCTCCCCCAGCAGAGCAGAACTGTTACTTGGTGCAGTTTATGGCATGTTAAAAAGCAGCACTTTGTTGCTGAAGTGCAAGCTTGGGTTTGTGCTTTAGCTGGCTGCTGCAGCATGCACCATCACGTTGCAAAATAAAGGAACCCCTCTAAATCTTCACTGAGTCAAAAGCAGTTGCTTTGCTTACTCAAGGAGCTGATTCAGCCCCCAAATAATTGTCCTTTATTTATTTATTAGCATGTTAAAATACCTTTAATTAGGTTGAGGTGCAGTATCTTGAATCTTCTGACTTGAAAGTTTTCTTGCTTGTAACTTACAAGTCAACCCTTTGGTGTGGTGTTACAGGTCCACAGATTACGTGTGGAGTTAAGTAATAACGATTGAGGTGCAGGGTATTTCCTTGGGATTAATGACTGTCTGGGAGGAGTTGATGGCCCAAGGTGTAGCAAAGGGCCATTAACACCAGCCAACTATTAATTCTAAGAAAATGCCTTGTGCCAAGGTCATTACTGCTATTAGAAGTTGAGGGCAATGAAGAGGTAGGTGTGGGGGGAGATGAAGTAACATGGGACCTATATGGATTTTGTGGAAATGTGATATGGTTATAATGGGTATCTGTGCAATGTACCTGTTGATTAGCCAGTCTGCTTCTTCCCTTCATTCCTTACTGTTCTGTCCAAAGCTTAATGGCCAGGATCACGGTGAGCAAGGATGATGCTTTTCTCATCTGGTGCCCTTTATCTTAATGGTGCCTCATATTTTGCCCACTTTAGAGGATACTTTATGTATATTACTAATGCCATATTTTTTTTCTCCTTTTAGGAGAAGTCTTAAAACCCCAACCTAGCAGCAACGAAAAGCATTAAGAATATCATGGCTTAGTGGGATGAGATGCTAAGTTGTCTGTATGAATAGGAGGGAGAAGAGTGGTGCTATTGAAAAGCCCACAGGCTGACCCAGAGCTAGTGCAGGATTAACCACAAAAAGTGTGTCAAAGCACCTGTTTCTGTAGCAAAAGGACCGTATTTCAAAGCTGAACTGCAGTTGCAATGTGGCATACTGCATTTTGGGATTTTGGTGGATGGCTAAACCTAACTGCTCCCCAAAGGCTGTAGGATAAAGGTAAATCTTCAGGTAATTGCTGTGTATATATTAAGTTAAAAGCTTAGGAGACTTGGATTCACACGAATTGTTACAATTGTTGCTTGACTTCAGTTGTGATCTTAGGATCTCTGGCAGAAAGAGAGACCTATCCTGGACGAGTTTTTAATTACACTTAATATTCCCAGCATCAAAGCAGCAGGGCTTTTGGCAACCTGAGGCTGTTGTCCACTAGTGAGTTTCCTCTGTGCTCTTCCCTTCCAGGATAGGCTCTGATATGAGTACTTGTCTTTTTCTCCCAGTCCCAATATATCACTGATCTTCAGCTGCTGACACTTAGATTTATACTTTCGGGGGTTCAGAGTTATAGGACCCGAATTTCCAAAATTGGTGATATTGGTGGCAGTTTGGAGGAAGGAGCCTTTTCCTCAGTGGTGGATATCTCATGGGTGGAAGCATTCAAACATCTTTATCTCAATACGATGGTTTGTATTATTAACGAATTTTAAAAACCTCCAAAATTTGAAGAGGAGGGCTGTAGTAAAACCCATCAGAGGGGCCATCTCAGCTGCTGAAGGGGGGAGATAAATATATTGGTATCCATGGTGTAAACAACTGATTACTCCCTTGGGCAAGCCCTGGCCTTTCCTGGAGCAATGTACTTGCCACTGCTTTAAAATTAGGTCCAGAATGCCTCTCCCAACCGATTTTTCTGTTATTAGTCCTTGTGAAATCTGCCTTTCTTGTGTGTTCTTGTTTGGCTGGAGGTCAGGAGGAATGAATCTTTTAGTGGTAGGACTTCAAGGTGTCTTTTTCAAAGGGGCTTTGGTTGAGTTTATGATGGAGTTCAGGCAGTCTTGGAGGAGCTGAGCATCCTCCCATCCTTGCAAGAGGCTCCCAGCAGCTCGGGTGAGTGGCAGTGCAAAAGCTGCCTTGGAAACTCCCTGTTGCTGGCATCCTTCTGCAGTCCCTGGTCATGTCCCAAAATCAGTGTGTCTGGCTGGTGAAATGGGTTTGGTTTCTTTCTTTCTTTCAACGGCCCCCCCCCCCCCCCCTAATTAATTAGTTCAGACATTTAAGAAAAGTTTTGAACAGAGTGGGGACAGATGCAATTGAAAAATCATGTTTTTCATAACTTTGTAATTTTCTTGTGCATTATTGTAATCTTAATAATGATAAATAATCTGTTAAAAGCAATTATGGCCTGAATAATAATCCTAACTAATAAACAGAATGTACTGTGTAATTTTGGTCGTTTTCAGCCATCTGGCTCCAGTCTCCCTAATTGACTTAAAGCATAGTGACAATGTCAGCAACATGCAGTGTTCAGCTTGGCTGCAATTACTGCACAGGCATTCCTTACAGAAATCCAGTTTGTTTATTTTTTAAAAGCAAAAATAAATCAATACATCAAAATTATTACTAATTCTGTTACAGCAGCACAGATCATGAATCAATCAATGTTGTCTTCCACTGAGCTCAAACAACTTTACTTATAATGATTTGATTGTGTACGGTTTCGTTATTTTCTAGTGAAACTGCAACTGGAAGACTTTGAATGTATCCAAGTATCTAAATTCATGCTGGCACTTACTTCTGAAGCTGCCAGAATTTAAATGCTTTCACTGTTGGCCGGACTTAAGGCGTTTCTTAAAACTGAAGCGCTCCCTTTGGTTGGTTGCTATTTGCCATTTGTTTTTTTGATTAATGCACATCATTGCTAAAATTTCCGAGGTTTGCACTCAATTTTTTAGACCCCTCAGTTTCATTTGCCAAAATGAAGCAATGTGTCCATATCTACTTTTTTTTTTCAGATGCAATGGCTTGCCAGGTTGGAGCTGGATATTTCTCTATACTTCCTGCAGAGGTGACTTTGGAATTTTCTAGCCAAAACCACAGCATAGCAACTTTGTGGCAAGCTTTGCTCAGGCTAGGTGCTTGCAGTCTGTTATAACTACTGTGACAAACCTGAAGTGCCAGCCCCCAGTTTAACCTCCCTTCAACACTTACTACTGGCAAATAGTGTGTCTGCTCCTTTGCAGTGGGCAGACTTTTTTTTTTTTGACTTAATGAGGAAGGGTTGAGTGATGGGGTGGGATCAGCCTGTGCAGATGCAGAGCATAAAGCAAGGCATAATAGTCCGTGTGAGAACATTGAACTTGGCTGGGTCAAACCATGGTCCTCCTTGTCCAGTAACCTGGCTCTGAGAGTGGACACCGTGGGTGCTGAGGGAGGATAAAAGAGCAAGACTCACAGAGAAAATTCTCCCCATAAGACTTCACTGGACTCCTGCTAATTTCTGGTTCAGACCCCTGAGCAGGAGGTGGAGACCTGCATTGAGTTGCACTTGATGGAGGTTCCTCAGCTGAGAATTTCCCTACTTTTTTTTGAACCCATGCAAACTTTGGCATCTGCAGTGCTCTGCAAGCTGGCGTTTCACATGCGTTGTGCTTTGTGTGCAACTTCCCTATACTCCCTCTTGCTCTGATATTTTAAGACATTTTTAGAGGGGTTTTGTAGAGCCCTCTGAGACCTGTTGCGGCTTAGCCCATTGCTGTTAAAGCTTTGGTGTTAACAGCGGCTATATGCTTGCCAACATACAGTTGACAGTATAGCTTCTGTGCTATGTGAAATGTAGATTTTCTGCAGCTCATACTGTTATTTTTGCAGAGTGATGATGGGAAAGCTTTGGTGGGGCACCTGAGCAGAGCGCAGGTACCTGTTTCTCACAAGCCAGACCTTCGCATCACGCTGTGCTTCCCTTCGCCTGACTCAAGGCTGCTCTGTCAAGCGTTTGTTCTTGGGGAGGACACAGTTTATTTCTTGGTTTTGCTTAATGAAGCAAATAACCTGGTTTGCCATTCTAGCCACTGATGTCTTCTGCTTAGTTTGCTAAATCTGATTATGTCATTTGGACAAGTTTTAATATTTACACACTGTTAGAAGGAACAACTTAAATGGCTTTAAGAAGTGGAAAGACGTGAATTGCAATTTCTGCCCTTAATTTTGTGGGATTCTGGTGCAATAAAGCTGTGGTTAAATGAGTTATGTACTCCCACTGAATACATGGTATACTGACTTAGTACTTATTTTCACCTATGCTACTGTATATAATCATAGCTGCTCTCAAATACTGGCACCTATCCCTTGGTGTCTATCATCAGATAACGTTCACCTGTATAAGGGGTTGGATGTGATGTGGGCTTTCAGTAAATAATGATGTGACGAGTTGGTAAGGAAGAAACACAATTTCTGTGAGATCTGGTGAGAGTGCAATGGTAAAAACTTGAAGTTCAGAGGGAGCTCTGCAATCTGATCCATGTGTTTGGTTGTTTGTTTGTTTATGGAGTTAGATTAATTGGTTACTCATCCCAAACTTTGCAGCCCTCAGAATGGGAGCAAAGCCATTGGGTCAAAGCCAGTGTGGGATGTGTGCCAAAACCTGGGATGAAAGTTGTCTCATTTTGGGCTGAGGCATTAAGATGTTCCCTTGTGGACTTTTAAATGGCTTGTGAGTGAACCAGTCTTCCTCAGTGTGCAAAGAAGGGTGGGCTCCATTAAAAGTCTCTTCTGGGTTTCATGTTTTATTGGTGTGGGTTCTTTCCCCCCTTTTTTTTTTTTTTTTTTTGGCAAACACTGCAAAACTCTTCCCTGCTTGAGCAGCAGACTTCATCGGTAAGTTTTTGATCAATGTAAAAGCAGAGATCTGCTGGGAATATTCTATTAAAATAAATAAAATAAAAAAAAAGAAAAGAAAAAAAGCTGTATGTGCAGTATCGAGCACTCAGTCTGTGTCTTGTGGTTGACAGGGAGATGTGAAAGCCCTTGGTTAGGTTGATTGCCTTCATGATATGCTTGATATGAGTTAACTTGTTTTCTGTACCTTCTACCATTTCATTTTGTAATAGCAAATAAAGCTTAGATGTAGTAAATGTAATGTCGACTGCTGCTTGATTTTACAGGCCAGTGAATAAATGAACTTCCTCTGATATTCTGTATCTTCTAATAAATAGAAATGCTGCAGTGGGATTGTGTGTGAGTGACTGGGAATTACTTATCTCTAGCTCATCTCCTTAAAGTTGTTTTTCTCATGCACTTGCATGTTCGTAGTTTACCAGGAAAATAATTTTTGACATCAGATTTAGAATCGGTGATTTAAAGCTGAATCAGGGCACTTACCCATGTGATTGTTGAGTTGGGGGTCTGTGATTCTGCAAGGCTGCGAAGTCAAGAGGCATTTGAAATCATATGCCTAATTGAATCTATTGAAACTAAAAATCATTAGGAATTTTCAGTGTCAGAGAGTGCAGGGAGTAGCAACAACAGCTTTTTAGATGGGTCTTGATCATGCAGTGCTTCTTGGAAGTTTCAGTTGTTTTCAAAACACGTATTTTAAAAAAATCATGGTGTGGGAGGCGTTAAGGAGGCAGAGATTTTGAAGATTTTGATGCATTACAAAACCAGTCATCCTCCAGATGGGTGCCTTCCCATTTGCTGTGTGGGGAGGTCTCGGAGCACGGAGAGCGCTGTGTTCACTTGCGCAGAATCCACTGGAAAGCGGGGCGATGCCTTGCAGAGTAGACCGAAGTCAACAGAAGAGGGAAGTGGAATGGCTTTATTAGTATTGCACATTTAATTGGTAATAAATTCCATGTGCCACTGCTGCAGCTTGCCTGTGCTCATCATGGCATGAGCTGAGGTCACCCCTTGCCCACCTGGTCGAGCAAGCGGTGCAGCATGCCTGACCTTGGTGCCGGTGAGCTGCTCAGATAGAAACCTTGGCATGTGCCACCTCGGCTCCTCGCCAGAGCAAAGAGCAGCAATGTTCATCCCAGGCCCATAAGCGATGACAGAACTTGGAGAGGAGCCTTTTGGGATTAATGCTAAAAATATTCGGGTAGCCATTTGAGTGCTTGAAGTTTGTTGTTTTGTTTTGTTTTGTTTTTTTGAGGCATGGCAAGGAAGGAGATGAAGACTCCTCATCTGTTTGCTGTCCTCATAGCACAGCCTGCCCGCTGAATAGCTGAGTGACAGGCAATCTGGCCTATCCATATGACCATATTGTTTTCCTCCCCTAATTAGCCTGGTCCTTACTGTGCTGATGAGGAAACAGATGCACTGAGCAGCAAATTACCTTCATCTTGCCTCTGAATAAAAAAGATACAGCACTTAATTGACTCATTTGATCTCCGGCAATTCAAAGCAAGTAAAGTGGAAATATTTAAAAGTGGCACTTCCTTTCTGAAAAGGGGGAAAGTATGTTGGGAGTGTATATAAATGCATTTGTGTATGCTTATGGATTTAAAGTGTCAGATGTGAGGGTGATGCTAAGGCTTGTAGAGTTGCTATTTGATGCCTTCAAAGAGAGGCACAGAGCCTCCTGTTACCACAAGCAAAAATGATGAAAAAATACCCTATTATTTCCTTTGTCAACAACAAAATATTTGCATACTTAACTACACCAATATTTTTTTTACAGTTCCTTGGCAGTAAATGTTGATTTCTTGTGCAGCGTGGCATGCTGTACATACTAGCAGCTGAAATGGCTCACTCCTGCATCCCTGAGCTCCTGTCTGTGCTCCTGCCTGGGCACTGGCCATGCCACAGGGCTTTTCTGTTGTCCATGTTTTCTCTTATTTTTTCCTACATTTATATAAATACATATGTTTTTTCCCTGCTAGTTTTTTTGTTTTGTTTCTAATATAAATAAAATAAAATATTGTCCTGGTTTCAGCTGGGATAGAGTTGATTGTCTTCCTAGTAGCTGGTACAGTGCTACGTTTTGAGTTCAGTATGAGAAGAACGTTGATAACACACTGATGTTTTCAGTTGTTGCTCAGTAGTGTTTAGGCTGAAGTCAAGGGTTTTTCAGCTTCTGATGCCCAGCCAGCGAGAAAGCTGGAGGGGCACAAGAAGTTGGCACAGGACACAGCCAGGGCACCTGACCCAAACTGGCCAACGCTGTATTCCATACCATGGGACGTCACATCTAGTGTATAAACAGGTGGTGAGCAATTGCACCGTGCATCGTTTGTACATTCCAATCCTTTTATTATTACTGTTGTCACTTTATTAGTGTTATCATTATCGTTATTAGTTTCTTCTTTTCTGTTCTATTAAACTGTTCCTATCTCAACCCAGGAGTCTTACTTCTTTTCCTGATTTTCTCCCCTGTCCCACTGGGTGGGGGAGTGAGCGAGCGGCTGCGTGGTGCTTAGTTGCTGACTGGGGTTAAACCACAACAAATACATATGGGTATGTTTTGAAGGTGCTACTCAAGGGATTGAGGAGAGGTCTTAACAGCTGTGCATAGCTGGTGCCTGATGCGTACCCCAGCATTGGTGTGGGAGCTGTGTTCTGCCACCTCCTTTTGCAGCTCTTGGGGTCACTGGGAAGCTCTTGGCAAAGATCCACATTGTACCTTACTGAAATTCTCATGTGGACAAAGAGGATGTGTCTGGCACAAAGCAGTCTAGTCTTAAAGGCTGAGAAGAAATTTGTCTTTTATTTTATAATCTGGGTGCATTTGTGCCTCCAGCCACATCTCTGGTCCCCAAGGTGAAAGTCATCTGGTGGAGGTGAATGGTCCCTCTCTGAACTCACTAGCTCCTTGTGGATGGACTTCTTTCATGGTGTCTTAATCTTTCAAGAGGTGGTTTTGCCTGCAACTCTCTGCAGTGAATGCTTTGCAAAAAGAAAATTGTTTCCATAAAGTTGTTGTTGTCGCCATCCCATTTATTAGGACAGTGTATCTTAGCAGATCCTAAGGGATGCTTAAGGTGCAGATATTTTTTGTCCTCTTTGTCTGACCTAACTTGGCCTTCCCTACATAGAATGTCTGTTCCATTGATTTGTCCCCCTGCTGTGCTTCAGTAAAAGCTGTTACTAAGTCTGCTTTCATTTCAATTTAACTTCTTCGGGGTGTTAAAAGATTAGTGTAAGTGCATGTACAGGGGCTGCTCAGAGATTTGCATATAGTAATAGTACCCTGTTGCATACTGTCAGGACATAAATGAGTATTATTCATGCCAGTTTGCATTTGTCAGAGGAGGGATTTCTTTGTTCTTGACACCTTGCAATTTAGAAATATTAAACTTTCCCTTTAAATGGCTAAAATTCCATATTTATGCCTGTAAGATGATCATTGAAATGTGTTAAGGCAGTACCAACTTCACTCAGTGGACTTTGCCCTACTCTGCCTCTCTTCTGTTTCTTCCCCTTTTCCTAGGCTTTCTGCCTTCTGTTTGTTACAAATACCTATTCAATAGATTGCTGTTGCTGTTGAGTTTGGGGTATTTTTTAAATACTTTTTTTCTACTTGATTCCGAGTTTCATTTTATTATTCTCCTCTGGGTTATAAAGCGCAGGCATGGAAGAAAACTTTTGGACTACAGTGGGCCAGTTCAATCAGGAAAGCTCCCGAGCACGCACCAACCCGAATGTGCAGTGCTAATTCACTAATCAAAGTAAACTATGCTGTAAAGAAAGATGAGGGTTGACATAATTAGAAGGGCTATTTTGGATGCAATGTGAATTACACATGCTAGATTTGCCGTGATAAGAATCCCAGCGTGTCTGTTATCTTGGTGATTTTTTTTTTTTTAATAGTGAGGTAATGAATACTTTTTCTAATAAAAATTAGATATGCTTGTTCCATTGTACTTGAGTGTAAACCTTCCAGGGGGAAAGAAGTGGGCTTAGATAGTAGAGTCAGATTGTCTGTAAGCATCATCCTTGCAGGTATATTTTCAAAGCTATTTTTTCTTCTGATTATATGATGCTGAATTTCTTGTACCTGAACAAGTAAGTAAAAAGAAACAGTTATTAAGCTACAGAAGGTAGAAACTACAAGGGTAAAGACAATGATACCTGTAAAACAAGAATAATGGAAAGATCACTTTAATTACTGATACACTAAGTGGCACCTTTTTTCCTAGCATCGTATTACTCTCATCTATTTAATTATCTGTTGCTTTTTACATTGCATGTGCTTTAACAGAAATGAATAAATAAAAAAATGCGTCTGCCGTTGAGTCAGACTGTTACGTTTGTTATGAGCTGTTTGGATTTTAAATAATCTGTTAAAGCAATACTCTTGCAGTTTGTAGTTACATATTCTGAATCAGAGGCCATTTGAAATACAGTTGGTACTTTATATATGTTTGCTTGCCATGCATTCTTGTGAGAAAACCAAGATAACAGTCAAAGTAAAACTCATGTCTGCTAGTATAGGTTGTGTTAGGTGACTTTTTTCTTTTTTTTTTTAAAGTGGCTGTGCTGTGCAGAACGGCTGAGGCTCAAGACCCCTGTTCTGGGGTGTTGTGTGTAGCAGAGGATAGGCCATGCGTGCCCACATTGAGGGGTGATGCGTAGGGCAGCCTGTGGTGTGACGTGATGCCTGTATGATGAAACAGCTTCAGCAGGAGGGTTGACCAACAGGTTCCTTGGTCCGTATGGTGTTGCATGGTCTCAGTGCCATCCTGCAGCCATGAGTGTTTATGGATAAACATATGGCGAGTTGAAACTGCAGATGTCCCCTTCGAAAGTGGATGGGCTGGATTGTTTAGGTTTTCAGTGGATAGTTTGCACTGTTGGTCTCCAGGTGTGATTGCAATGCTAACTTGAAAACCACAAGCACTGTGTGGGCTGTGGGGCATGGGCAAGTCAACAATACACAAAAGGCACTGAAAGTTAAAAGGAGGTTTCTTGCTAGTCCTGCATGAAGAAACGTATAAAGTTCCTACCAAGTTTCAGCTGAGGAGGTGTGCTCTTCTTGACTGGTGTGAGACCCCTGCTGTCAATCAGAGCAGGGCTTTTAGTATTACTCTGGGACTGGTGCTGTTGGCAATCGGGGCTCTTGTGCATGAGAGTTGTTTTGCAGCAGATCTGAATGTGGCTGCGGGTCTGGATTTTGTTGGTTAAAGAAAGTCTGGAAGGTGCTGGGGAGATACAGAGGGAAACTTGCAGCTGCAGACACTGAGCATTACCTGAAGGGGTCTATGAAGCCTGGGAAACTTGAAAACTTACTTTGTTCCTTTCTTTTTCAAGATTATTGTCAGAACTGGTTTGATTTTGTGGGGTTTTTTTGGATTTTTTTTTCCATCTTGTTTTCATTGTTTTGCAGCTCTGGCTGCCATTGCTAACAGATAAATCTATCTTGCCACTGCTGGGCAAGGTGGTTCTTTGGAAATCTGCAAAATCAGGGATGGGATTTCAGACCAAGGGAGCCCTTGAACCTGTCTGGTTCCTCAGTTCTTGAAAATCTGTCCTAATGCAAGCACAGACTCGGAGAACCCGGGGCAGTGCTGGAAGCAGGTGCTGGTACATGTTGTCTGGCTGGGCCTGGAGCTGTGTGGACAGGCAGAGCAAGCCTGCTGCCAGGGGTCAGCGAAAAGATTGGGATCATCACTCTTTCATTTTACGTTCATTTTATGTTTCTCGTTATTGTCCTGCTCCTCAGCCCAGGATGAAGGAGGGCCCTGAGCATCCTAAATGACTTATTTGTTGAAAAGCACCCAGGTGCATATGTTCTCCCTCCCCCCATCAGGATGGATGAACAAAGAAAAAAGATTAAGAAGTTGCTTAATATTGTAACAAAATAATGAAAAAAGCATTAGGGCAGGAAAAAAAATCATTAGTCTGCAAAAAAAAAAAAAGTAATTTAAAAACATGGCTAAAAGGATCAGCTTTTGGGTGCAGGGTGACCATCCTGGAACTTCCAGGCATTACTGACAGTACAACATTGGGGAGCTGTTTTGGTGCTCTCCTGCCTTAGGTTTGGAGTGCTGGCAGACAAGTATTAATGCATGCACTACACCACTGCGTCGGTCATCTCATTGCAGAGTGGGAAATTAATTGTTCCACTGCAGACAAGCTCTGAATGCTGAGTGCCTTCCTTCTTCCCCCATCTCTCTGCTTTTCTTCTTTCAATATTTAGCCAAGGCAGCTGTGCTTAAATCTAAGATTTCCCCATGTCTTTGCATATATCATTGAGGGTCTATAATTCCATAAACCAGAATAGGCCTCAATTAATCACCTTTTGAACTCAGCGGTGCAGCTGATTGAATGAAACTTGCTGGGAAAGAGACAAAATAATTAGTTTGTGTCTGTTAGGTTGTCAGTGTGTGGCTATTGTAACAGTTCCCCCTTTCCTCCCTTTTTCCTCCCATGACTGCAGTCTATGTGTTAATTATACTCTAAAAATATGGAGAGCCAGAAAATATGTTTTCTTTATTTGTGCTGAAAATGGCTAATTGTCACTTGTCAAGATAACAAGATTTCAGGAACGTGGAGATAAATACATTTCATGGAGAACTTCCCAAATGCATTTCCAAAGTGATCTGAAGGCATGGGGTTTCTCAAGGGTGTAGGCGGGTGGTCAGGCTCCAGTGAAAGTGTGGCAAGCTGTGGGGGGACCTGGGTTACACTTTTGTCCCATTTCTTGGCCGTTGGTGAGGGATTTCCCTGCTCCAAAAGGAAGTCTCTCTTTTGCACTTTCCCTCCTGTTTTCTGCCAAACAGAATAGTGATAAAAATGAGGTTTCCTTGTGTTTTCAAAGTGTGGTTGAGATTTGTGGGTGAAAATAATCCTAACCCAAGTAGTACTTGTTATGAAATGTGATCCAAGGTCTAAGCCTTGTGGTCCTTACTTGAGTAGAATGCCCTTGATTTGCTGGCAGCTGGACCCAGGCAAAATAAGTATGATGCTATTTGTGGCTTGTGTTTCCCAGTGTTTTATCCAATAGAAAAAAATGTGCAAACCGTCTAAAATGGCTTTTTTTTTTAATTAACTGGGTGGGAGCACCTGGTACATACAGATCCTGTCCTGGTGCTCAGTGCTGCAGGGGAAGCCTTCAGTGAGCAAAGCACTTCAGCACATGAAATGTTTTCATCTGTATCAGTGGGGCTGTAAATGTAAGTTCAGGGGACTTTTCTTTGGAAAAGAAGGATCGAGGGGGGAGAGAGAGAGAGAGGTTTTAACTTACTGGTAATTTGTTCCACGCAAGTGAGATACCCTGTAGTTATTTTCAGTGCCTGTGGTAAATTGCAGTGTTTGGAGTTTGCAATTTTGCAGGACAATGGCAAGAGGCAGGTTTCTATCTGTGGGACAGTGAGGAGGTAAATTCTGTGTTTGCAAGCCTGTGGAGCACTCCGCTGGAGCTGGCTGGATCCAGCTGGAGCCAGGACTGCCCTAATGACTTGGGTCTGTCCTGGCATTTCTGTGGATCTGACTGAAGTGTGTTCGCTCATAATTCGGTTTCTCTCCTCCTCTTTTTATGGAAAAGTAGATCTAATTTAGGCGACTATCCTGAACATTACGTGTGCGCGCAGGAAAGGTGAATACGTGATCCATCTTCTGGTGGCTTGCAATATGTGTTTGCGCTGTGCAAGATGCTCAGAGTTGGTGTGCACCTGCAGGTTGTTAGCAGCATAAGAGAGCAAATCTGTCAAAAGAGTGGTTATTTCATTTATTTGAAAATAGGTACATATCATATTATCTGGTTTCCTAAATGATTTCTGTGTTCGCAGGCGAAGCTGGTGCTGCTGAAGGGTCCTGGGCCCCTCGCAGCGGGCACTGCAGTGTGTTTGCTCGTTTGCCTCGCAGCATTTTGGTCCCCTCCACCTTCTTTCAATAGCACTTTTCTTTGCAGTGTGAAAGCTTTGCATAGTAAGGACCTCACAACACAAGAATGAGTGTTACTTCCTTTTCTTTCTTCCTTTTTTTTCCCTCTCCCGTTATGTTCTCTGCATCAACAGTTTTTGCTCTCCGCTGCCAGGCCAGAAGCTCCTTTGTTCTCTCAATAGGGCTGGCCAAGCTGGGGGGCTGTAGCCCTCTTTTACCCATGACAGCTCACTAGGAATATGTGTGTGTTTGTGTGTATCTCTCTCTTTTTCCTCCCATTAGCCTTTCAGAGTAATTAGTGTGGCTTTATGGCTGAAGTTGATGAAGAGAGTAACGGTGAAGTCTGTCTGCACTGAAGTGTAGCAGAGGCTTTTATTAAGCTTATAATCGAGAGAAAAAAATCAAAACGAAACCAGTAATGAATTGCAAGCAATGTCACAATTTGCTACGCCTTTCATTTATGCAGGACATCAGCCTGCAGAGGTTGAACCCTGTCTCTTGTCATGCATCTCTAATCCTCAGCCATTTGGGGCTGCAAGGGAGGGGGCTGCAGCTTGTGCTCCCTTTGGACCTCCCACCACAAACCTCTATTTCCTCTCCCAAAAATTTATTTGCAAAAGTTTCAGTTCAGAATGTTGCACAGAGAACTGTTTTCAAATACTGTATGGAAAGCCCTGACTTGTATTAAAGTGTATGCTTAGGGGAAAAAAAATAAAGGTAGCATGATGAGACCGGACTTTGGCAAGATTTTGGCTCACTCTGTTTCTTCCACATCTGAGAACTTGTTCCTGTGTGAATGCTAGCTTTTCCCGTATTGGTGCTCCTGGATTTGAAAACCGGTGTCATACCTAGTTGACTTTATGCTTAGGTAACTTTCCTGTAAAATACTTAATTTTCATTAGCTTTCTTATTAGACTGCTTTTTTTCCATGTAGAGTTTCATGTAATAATAATTGGACATTAGTTGAACAAATGTAAGTCAGCAGTTTTCAGCCTATAGAGCACTTTTTCACACCCCCCCCCCCCTTTTTTTTTTTTTTTGATAGATGAGATGCTTTTGGTAGACACATAGGTAATTTCTCCTGATCTGCTTCCAGTTGTCATACCCACAGAAAAGGGCTCTCTGCAGGTACCTGCCCTTCCCAATAAATGCCCAAATTGCCCTATGAGTCTCTGCACTGTGGGGCTGAGTCTTTGTGGTAGAATGGGAGAACTGATGCTGTAGATGAAGAGCTGTGAGAAATGAGGCACAGGGCTCCCTGACATACTCAGGAAGGACCATTTGCCATTGAGTGAATGTGGATAACTGGGGTGAGACATGGTGGGTTGGGTGCTAAAGGTGGTGAGCATTCAGCTCATCTATTTCATGTTCTTGAATAAATTAATGTCCCCAAATCTGAATTTAAAGAACACTGCTTGCCTTGTTCATTCACTTTAGTGGCCTGTTATGATAGCTCATTTACTTCTAAAGCTGGTCAAACATTTTCACATGAATAACTTTGTCACTAAGAACATCTTGTTTGGTTTAAGTCAAAGTTTTCTAGAAGAAAACTACTCTTCTTGGTTTTTTCTTTTGTTTTTTTTTTTGTTTTTTTTTTTTTGTTGTTCCCCTCCCCAACAGTTGAGTTTTCAGACTGCCTTAGCTTAATAACTGGGAAAAACCTGTTATTTTTCCCGCCTTCTCAGTCAACTTCTTTGTATCTTTCTTCTTAAACAAAACTGAAATAAAACATCTTAACATCCTGAAATAGACATCCAGATGTTTTGCAAAATTGGAAAGCAAGTGGTGTTTCAAAGTAAGTTGAAACTGGGAAGGCACCTTTTCAAAAGGGAGAAAAAAACCCCCAGCTGTGCTTCTAAAAGTAAATGCCTTGTGGAAAAGCAAACTTTGGAAATGGATCTGTTCTTCTTTCCCTGCTTTTTGTGTATGGTAATATTCTGCAAAAAAATCCCCAATACCTTTGGCTGGTTTGTTTGGCAGTAAGAGAATAAATGAGCAGGATTGCATCCCTGGCACTGCTGAAAGGTGCAGAGGAGACTGTTCCACTTTGCTGCTTGTGCCTCCCCAACCACAAAAGGTGAGGTGGTGACAGTACTTCCTCCTTTAAGGTAAATTGAGGCAACTTCATTTTGGGGAGCAAACTCTTCTTTTAATAAGTGTGTTTCCAGCAGACGCTGCTCTGGGAATACTGCTGGTGGCTCTCTGGCCGTGTCCCACCTGTGGTCTGCCTGGACCTGGCGCTGGTCCTATGAAATCTGGGGGTAAAAAGGTGAATACAGCTACATTGTCACCCATGATGAGTGAGGATAGCCAGTGCGGTTTGTGGTCCAGATTATACATTTCATATATTCTTTGGAGCTTAAATTTAATTGCCTCGTAAGTTTGAGCAAATAACTGCAGTTCTAACTGAGAGTGACTTGTTTTGAGGTGTGCGTTTAGTAAGATTAATGGAATGCCATGAAAGTAAAATCCAGATTTTGTCAACAGGGTGGACTTGCGGTATTTGACTGCTTACCTTTTGCTTTGAAGTCTCCTTGTTTGTTCATTATCCAGAGGCACATCTCTGTACAGACTGTGTGGAGTTGTATATGATTTTCAGCATCCCCGTTTTAAATGAGAACTTTTATAAAAGGACAGAAGTTATTACAGCACTAACTGTGTGTAGTTAGAAAAAAAAGTAAATAAAAAAAATCTAACAACCCTCATCAGTCTGTAAGAGTTGAGATGAAAAGACCTAACGATTGCTATCTAAGTGATAAATGGGCGAGTGTCTGAAAGGGCTTTGGCAACAATAGAAGACAAATGAAGGCAAAATGGCTGCTGTCTGCTTGCCTTTCTGTCTTTGAAGAATATTATGATGAAAACATATTTAGCAATCTAGCTCCTAACTTGGGTCTAAATGATATTTTGAATGAGACAGTGCAACAGTAATAAATTAGAGCCATTAGTGACTACGTAATGCTTTTTCATACAGAAATGGCGTGCCACAACCTCATGTGGAGAGGGAAAACCTGATTTCAGTGTGTGAGGGGAAGACATACCTGTGGGAAACACACACTGGGGTGTCTTCAGTTGATTTCTCCATGGTCCTACTCTCTCCAGTGAATGGACTTTGCATCATTGTCCATGGGAGTGAGATCCATGAGGTTTACAAATAGCGTGTGTGGAACACTCCATTATGGTCATGCTAGAAGGTGGCTGAAAGGATTGGGATGGGACTTAGGGAGTTCATTTTGGGAAAAATTTTGATCAGATCTGACTGTATGCATTGGATTTGCTGCGTTCAGGCTGTTTTTGATGGTAGCTGTCTCAGTGCGTGGACCAGTGCAGGGGTGAACCTGGTGCTTTTTAATGCCAAACCACTCCAGTTCAGTGAGCAGTCAAGGACCAGGTTCTCCAGAGGCACCTTGTGAACCTTCCATGATACATAATATGGTGCTTAAAGTTCATCATAAGTGCTTTAATGCGGAGGGATGAGTGTTTGTGGAAAAGCTTTATGGGATTGGGCCTCAGGCAGGAGAGGGACCTGCTTTTTCTTTCTGTGCTGCTGCTGGAAAGGTCACTGCCTTGGTGGGATCCTGCCCTTGCAGAAACTAGAGCTCCTTCCTGTTTCAGATTTATCTGGAGCAATGTTTCTGGAACAAGGAGGTCAGATAAAACATCTTGGTATGTGGCATTTGGGTTGCACGCTGCCTGCTCTTGTCAATACCAGTAAGCAACGTGGGGCTGTGCTCGTCCTGGGGGAGAATTGTCTCGCTTGCTTTGTCACCCGTTTGGAAATTGCCTCTTACGGGGCATGTTGCTGTTGCCTCTGGTTTGAGGTGTCACTAGTGCGTGGCCTTTACGGAGCTCGTTTCCCAGCCTCTCCACTGTTGAGGATGTAAAGCTGAGTGCCTGCAGTCTCACCATCATCCTTCAGCTCGTAAACCATGTTTGTGCTTTGCTTTTCTCTTGCTCCCAGAGCCTATAAAAATTAACTCCTGGTAAAGAGACACAGGTGTGAAGTTTTTAAACTGGTGCGAGTGAAACTTACTCACTTAAATATTTGCAGAAGGGTATGCAGAGGAGACCCATGTGAATTTGTGCATCTGCAGAAGTGAGGACTTGGAGTAGATTTTGTCTGGCTGTTTTACCCAGGTGTTGCAATTTCTGAACATACTACTTCTAAAGTTTATTTACTGTGCTGCTGTTCTGAGCAGTGAGACTTGGAGCTGTAGAGGAGAAACTGCTGCGCTCCTCTCTTTGTAACATTGAAGTTGAAAAGAGCAAAGCAAATTTGTCATATGGAAACAGCCAGGTCTCCTTCCCACTTAATGTAATGTATGGGGAAGATCATATGCTAAACAGTTAACACACTTTTTTGTGCTACTGCTCAGCAGCTGCAGCAGGGAGAGGGCTTTGGACCGCACTGGTGTCAGAAAGGAGGATATGAAGAAAAAGGAAGGGCCATGTCATTCTAACAGTAAATCTTACTGAAGAGGTATCTCCTGCTTTTCAAGAAGATAAATGGTTTGTATGAATAAGGTAGCCAATAAAGTTTAACTAAGAAATAGAAGACTAAATTAAAATGCAAGTGCCAACTCACTTGATACAGTGTCAGCCTTCTGATAATGTGCTGGTCCCTTGAACTTAATTGATTAATCAGTCCACTATTCTTTTCTTAAACAAGCAGTTATATACTGGAAGAAGGAAGTATAGTGGGGTTTGAATTCTGTACATCAGTTATGTGACTTCATGTTTATATAGTGATATGTAGGTTACAATTCTATAAAAACTCTGAAAATAGCAAACATAAGCATTAATTAGTTGTTATCAGTTTCTTCTATTAGATTCTATACCTTCTTCTCTAATTCAAGTGACTGACTTCGTTAGATGAGCTTTAACGCTGTGCTACTCTCCTGTCACAGTTCCCAATTTGGAAGTAGCTCAGTCTCACCAGATTGGCAATGATCTGCAGTCATGCTCAAAGTAGATATTTTGACTACCAGGGAAGACAAAATAAACTAGAAAAAATCAGTGCTGTATGGGGAATTTTTAGTGTTACTGGTTGCTACTGTATAATTTGATCTACAGTACAGTCTCAAAAGTGCTCAAGCTGCCCTGGGGGAAAGTTTTGGGTACTCACCATAACCTTGGATAATCGTCCTCTTATTTCCTTAAATTTTGTATTGTACGTGCAGCAGACTTCTCTAAAGCTGTTCATCAGCTTCTCTCACTTGCGTGACCTGAGAGTGGGAGGGATGTGCCCCCCCCCCCCCCCCCCCCCCCAGCAGGGGTTTGGATGCCTCTGCCTTCACAAATTTTCAAAGAAGTGGAGAATGAGGTTTGTTGTGTTGCTGGGCATGGTAAATCAGGAGCAAATGAGTTCATTTTTACCTCCTTCCAGATTTCACATGTACTTGGGCCTTTATCCAGAACCTAGCCTGAGCGTTGTGGTAGACTTGGTGGCCCTCAGGTCCAGTTCTTGAGAAATAGTGGAGAGTGAGTGTCTGTGCTCTTCATTAGCTTCAGTGGTAAAAGTGGTTGGCAGATGGGATCTCTGAACTGTTAAAAAATTCATGTTGTGCTTCTGGGGACTTAGGCTGCTCTGTCTGGTGTCACATCTCTGACTTTCACACAGTATGTACTGTCCCATCTTAGTGATTTTGGGGTTATTGATTCTTAACAAAAATACATTCATTTTGTCATCAGAATGAACTCATGCAAGTATGTAATTGATTATCACATCAACTGAGATAATACATTTACTAGCCAATTATAATTTTAGAGTTATGCAGTCAATTCCCTTTCTCCCCAGCTTTCTTTGGGAAAGGCCCTAAGTCTATCAGGATTTGCATTCATATTTTGTCATGAGTTGGCTCCTCTGTTTTCTTCAAATTTCTCACTACCCTGTTTGAAATCCCTGCAGACTATGAAGATGTATAGAAAAGACATAAACCCTACTGTTGGCATTTATTACATTGTGGTGCCCTAGAGCATGGGTGAGTTCTTCACCCTTCAGCCAGGAGGAGGAGTTCCTTATATGAAACTTTCTGCCTTTAATCAAATTCATGTCTGAGAGGGGTCACAAGGAGGGACCAGGAAGGGGTAGTCAGTCTGATAGATAACACAGGTAGAGCTCTAGGGAGAAGCCCTGAGGCTGAAGCCCATGAGACCTTGACCTCCTCCTTGAGGAGCAGATTGAAAGGGACCAGCTGGAGAAGCAAGCTGGGGGCAGTTGGGCAGAGCTGAACACTGATGAGGGGAAGAAGAGGTCTGTGTGTGAGAAAAGGCTTTGATACTTGATTAGGTCTGGACAGCAAGAGGGGTAGGATGATGCTAGGACGAAGGAACTATAAGCATTGTTCAGAACCTACAGGTTTTAAACCTATATGTTCAAAATGTATTGTTAAAATTTATTAGGTCAAAATGGTTAAAAAATCTTGAATAATCAGGTGCATATTTCTGGGTCTGTACTTATGTAACCTTTCTGGTCCAGTAGGCCATATATATTGATGAGTTGCAATCCCATATTGTTTGTTTCATAACCTGTGATGTCCTCCTTGGCACTGCAGCCAGAGGTGGTCTGCTCTGACCTCCCCTCCTGCGGTAGGGAGCCATTGGTGAGCATTGTTCTCTGCAGCCTTTCTGGGATTGAGGCCTTCTTTGTGAGCAATTATCTCCTTAAGGAGGATGTTGTGAGACTCTTAAATTGGAGATATCTTATTAGCCACACTTCATATGCCAAGCGTTAGTTATAAAAAGATGCACCTTGCTGCTAAGACTGAATGATTAATTTGCAAGCCAGTGAGTTGTTAGATTGTGCTAACAATTACCATATTTGATAGATTAAAGCCCACACTAGGATATCTGTTGCCTTGGGAGTTTATTTACAGTTCCTGATCTGTGGTGGGCAAAGAATTTGTGGTGTGACAATTACTATATAATGTCTTGATGATCCTGTCACATTTAAAAATAATGTCCAAGCAGAAAATTTTACCCATTTGTTACGCAGGGACCCAGCTCCACCATCCATGAGTCAGTATAGAGATAGAGCACTGGCCACTTTTCTCGTTCAGCAATGTCTAACGCTAGCTGGATGGCTTTCACCTCTGCAAACTGACTCGATTCACCTTCTCCTTCAGCAGTTTCTGCGACTTGTCATGTAGGACTCCATACAGCAGCCTTCCACCTTCGATGCTTTCCCACAATGCGACAGGACCCATCAGTGAACAGGGCATACTGCCTCCCATTTTCTGGCAGTTTATTATACAGGGGGGCTTCTTCAGCCCGCGCCACCTCCTCCTCTGGTGACATTCCAAAATCTTTGCCTTCTGGCCAGTCCGTGATCACTTCTAACATTTCTGGGTGACTGCGGCTTCCTATGCGAGCCCGTTGTGTGATCTGTGCGATCCACTTACTCCACGTGGTGTCAGTCGCGCGATGTGTAGAGGAGACCCTCCCTTTGAACATCCAGCCCAGCACGGGCAGTCGGGGTGCTAAGAGGAGCTGCGTCTCAATACCAACCACTTCTGAGGCGGCTCGAACTCCTTCATACGCTGCCAAGATCTCTTTTTCAGCTGGAGTATAGTGATCCTCGGATCCTCGATATCTTCGACTCCAAAACCCCAGGGGTCGACCTCGGGTTTCCCCAGGTGCTTTGTGCCAAAGGCTCCAGGTAGGGCCATTCACCCCAGCTGCAGTGTAGAGCACATTTTTAACATCTTGTCCTGTCCGGACTGGTCCAAGAGCTACGGCATGAACAATCTCCCGTTTATTTTGTTCGAAGGCTTGTTGTTGTTCAGGGCCCCATTTAAAATCATTCTTCTTTCGGGTCACTTGATAGAGAGGGCTTACAATCAAACTGTAATTTGGAATATGCATTCTCCAAAACCCCATGACACCTAAGAAGGCCTGTGTGTCCTTTTTATTAGTTGGAGGAGACATAGCTGCTATTTTGTTAATCACGTCCATTGGGATCTGACGACATCCATCTTGCCATTTTATTCCCGAAAACTGGATCTCCTGCGCAGGTCCCTTGACCTTACTTTCCTTTATGGCAAAACCAGCTTTCAGAAGGATTTGGATTATTTTCTTCCCTTTCTCGAAGACTTCTTCTGCCGTGTTGCCCCATACGACGATGTCATCCATGTATTGCAGGTGTTCCAGAGCTTCACCTTTTTCCAGTGCAGTCTGGATTAGTCCATGGCAAACGGTGGGGCTGTGTTTCCACCCCTGGGGCAGTCGATTCCAAGTGTACTGGACGCCCCTCCAAGTAAAGGCAAATTGTGGACGACACTCTGCTGCCAGAGGGATTGAGAAAAATGCATTAGCAATGTCAGTTGTGGCATACCCCTTGGCTGCCTTTGACTCTAGTTCGTATTGAAGTTCTGGCATATCTGGAACGGCAGCACTCAGCGGTGGCGTAACTTCATTCAGCCCACGATAATCTACTGTTAGTCTCCACTCCCCATTAGACTTTCGCACTGGCCGTATGGGACTATTAAAGGGTGAGCAAGTTTTGCTTATCACTCCTTGGCTCTCCAGTTGGCGAATCAATTTTTGTGGATGGGAATCAGAGAGTCTCGGTTGGTGCGATATTGCTGCCGGTGCACCATCGTGGTAGCAATTGGCACTTGTTCTTCAACCTTCAGCAACCCCACAGTCGAAGGGTCTTGAGAGAGACCAGTCAGGGTAGACAACTGTTCAGTGCCCTCCGTCTCCAAGGCAGCTGTTGAGAAGCTTAGCTTCTTCCTGCAAGAAGTCATCAGCCAGATGTAAGTCTCTGTGGAAAACTTGCCTTCTGCAAAAATAAAGAAACCAGGAAATTTGTGTTTTGCCCTGAAATGAAAATGTGACCTTTTAGACTATAATTATATAGATATACACACACACTGTGACTATAACTATTTACATATGTGTATAAACTATATATAACTTTTAGTGTGCACAAGAAACTTCAGATTCTCTTGTTGGAGGTACTTCAGTTTGGCACCAAGATGCTTGATTAGTTATGCAGAGAAAGAGCATAACTGACTTTTTGGTCCAGTGTTCTGAGGGTTTCATATTCTTCAAAACACAGGTTAAAACAGTTGGGGGTGACGGTGGCAAAAGATGCAGAGAAGAAAGTCGCTGCCTCAGCTTTCCTTGCTGTCCTATAAAGTGACAGTGAAATTCCCATTGCTTTCTTTTTTGCAAACCAATATCCAGCTGGCCAAGAGCTGTTGCCATCTGTGGGTCATGGCGTGAGCATCGCAACTGGTGTTAACAGCCCTCCTTTGCAGCAGCGTCGCCCACAAAGACAAAAATAGATGTGCCCCAAAACACCCATACCTTCAGGAGATTTTTGACCTGCATCCATGCTTATGTGAAGTTTTCATACCTTTTATCTCCCTCTTTTCCAAACAGCTTTATTAATTCTGACTTGCGATCAGGCCCTGTTTTAATAACTTGTGAGCCCATGTTGTCCCCGCAAAACAGAGAGGAGGTCTTTGCACGTCAGAAACCTTTAGCAGTAGGCAGCGCATGAAAGGTCATCGTCCAACCAGTGTGATTTATGGGCCCTGGGCAGCTGGGCTGCTTCCCTCCTCCGCATTCCCTGCATACATTTGTGCCCATGTCATTGTTGGGCACTCTCCCTCACTCCCTGCTGTTGTATTATTACTATTTTTTTTTAATGTCAAAATGAATGATGGTAACTGCCTCCCATAAACAAGTTGTGGGGAAAAAAAGTGATGTGAATTCCCAGGTGATGCATGGGGAACAATGTCATCCTTGTTCTCCTCTCCCTCTGGGGCATCTGCAGCTCACCTGTCCCCAGAAACCCGGCTCCGTCCCAGGGATGCGGGGCAGGCACGAGGGCATGGTATGCCATGCCAGCTGGGGGCTTGCAAAAGCTGGCATGTCCCTCGGCAACTTGGTGATGTGGCGCTTGGGATGGCACCGCATCCTCCACACAGGCTTAGTAGTCGCAGGGCTCAGATGAGTCACTTTGGGGTTTGTTTTTTTTGTTGTTGTTCGCTGTTTTGGGGCAGTCCTGCAGACCTAAGTTTAGCAGACTTACCAAGATGATTCATAGCCATTTAGTCTCTGTCGTCATTGTATCGATTCTGCAATCATCACTAAGATATCTCTATTACTGTCTTTTTCCTTTGGCTTTTGGTAAATTTTCTGCCTTGTGCTCCTCATAAAGACAGTAGCAGATGACAAGAATGCTTTGAAATTACATTATGTGGATTGCAGTGGATATAAAGACATTCTACTTTGATGGAGCTGCTCTGATTGACATTACCTGAAGATCAAGCCTTCACTGTTTGTTTAACTCTGGTACTTCTGTTAAAAAATAGCTCTCAATGATAAATTCCTATTCATTAGAGAAGAAAGGAAATGAAAAGGACAGCATCTTTGCACCTTTGATATTTTGTAGATGGAAAGGTGTGTTGTGGTTTGGTTTTTGTTTTTTTTTCCTGGTTTGAGCTGCATCATTCCTCACTTCTTTAACTGGGGTTAAAATTTTTGTCTTCAGCTTTCTATCTTATATGGGAAAGGAAACGGAAAAGGAGCTGTGCTTGGCCTTGCAGGTAGCACCCTGAGAATGCTTTTTGTCCCTTCCTCACCTGTAAGGCCTGGGTATTGATATTTATATTCAGTATATGGCTTTAGTAGTGTTGGCAGACCTATTCAGATGAGTGACACTGTGTGTGAGACAGCTTCTCAGGAGACATATCAGAATCAGCTCCTTAGTTAATAGCAGGTAAGGTGGTAAATAGGTGGGATTTTCAGTAGGGTGATCATAATTGAACAAGAAATATGTTTATCAAATGACAAATGATGGAAGAAAAAGGTATTAATGCATGAACACAGGTGGAAAGCATTGAGTTGTTATTGTAGAAATTTAAATAAAAGTGGTGTATCATCTTGTGTGATGAGCCACACAAACAAAACAGTCTCCAAAGAGTGTTCCTCCAGCTTTAATGTTAGTGTTAAACACAATAACCGGCCATTGCTATCTCGAGGTCCAAGATAAGTAGTTGGTACTATGCCACGAAGGATCACTGAGATCACAGTGGTTTGGGGCTACCTGTGAAAACGGTATGAACGTGTTTGCAAAAACATCAGAGCATTTGGTAGCATTTAAAGCAAAACTGACTGAGTTCTTGATGAAACTCAGCATTTCAGTTTGAAAGATTGATTTGTTAGGAAACTTTCCTAGACAAAATGTTTTGAACAAATTACCGTGCAGTCCTCCTTTCCATGAAGACATTGGTTTTCTCCAAGTAGGACTGTCTGGTCTGTGAGAAAACGAGGTGCCTGACACACCAGTAAGAACTGTCATGAACTATTTGTGGCAAAAACCAAAAGGAAAATTGCCTGGCACAGGAAAAGAAAATGGAAAACTGGGTGGGATTTTTTTTTTTTTTTTGGTGACAAGATATGGACTGGAGGTAAAAGACTGGTGTTATTACTAAGTGTCCTGGTTTCAGCTGGGATAGAGTTGATTGTCTTCCTAGTAGCTGGTACAGTGCTATGTTTTGGGTTCAGTATGAGAAGAATGTTGATAACACACTGATGTTTTCAGTTGTTGCTCAGTAGTGTTTAGACTACAGTCAAGGATTTTTCAGCTTCTGATGCCCAGCCAGCAAGAAAGCTGGAGGGGCACAAGAAGCTGGCACAGGACACAGCCAGGGCAGCTGACCCAAACTGGCCAATGGTGTATTCCATACCATGGGACGTCACATCCAGTATAGGAACTGGGGGGAGTGGGGGCAGGGGGATCGCTGCTCAGGGACTAGCTGGGTGTCAATCAGTGGGTGGTGAGCAATTGCACCGTGCATCGTTTGTACATTCCAATCCTTTTATTATTACTGTTGTCGCTTTATTAGTGTTATCATTATCGTTATTAGTTTCTTCTTTTCTGTTCTATTAAACTGTTACTATCTCAACCCAGGAGTCTTACTACTTTTCCCGATTTTCTCCCCCATCCCACTGGGTGGGTGGGGGGAGTGAGTGAGCGGCTGTGTGGTGCCTAAGTTGCTGGCTGGGGTTAAACCACAACACTAAGGTTTAGCAATAGCTAATTATTAACTGTTAACAAATAGGGCTAATGTTATTGCTAATAAATTGCTAGTAAATAACAAAAATCAGAGCACAAGTGCTTATTTCTCCTCCTTGCAACTGAACCCTCTGGTGGTGGTACAGGCTTTGCACTGGTGTGTTGTGGACATCCAGATTAGTTAAGGGAAAAAAGGTAGAGATAAAATCGGAGTTTGGACAGAAGAGATGCCTGCAGAGAGAAGTGTCGTATAGATTTTGGTATCAAAAAAAAAAATTAAGGTAATAAAGCTAGACACAGAAGTGGAAGGGAGGCTATAACCTCAATGTCCATATGCTACAAAAAACCAAGCAGGATCAGGATCAGTGTAGCAAAATATAAACTGCAAACCCTCTTTACTGGGCTTAGCAGGACTTAAAATAAATGGGAAGATAATAAACAGTGCAGCAAATACAACAGAAAAGAAAAATACTCCAGCGCTGCTGAAGAGGTCAGCCAGTGTCTGCTTTAAAAACTGTGACGAACAATCCCTCATTTTCTGAAATGGGGATTTGGGGCCCTTGCTTTGTCCCAGGATGCAGCACAGAGTGTATACGAGCTGCAGAACTGAGACAGGGGAAGAGGAGAGACGTAACATCCCTTAGCGATGACAGAAGAGTATAGTCCTGTTTTCCATGAAGGGGAAACATTTAAAGAAGAAAAGCCCATGGCTTGATATCTGGGGTTTTACTGTTGCAAGCAGGAGTGCCTCAGTTTCCCCATCTGTAAAGTTGTACAGGTTTCTTCATTAAATGCACTTTGAGATCCTTTTTAATAAAAAAGCTGCAGTGAGGATTGAGGAGAGATACCTGATTGCACCCAGGAAGCATTTGTGAGTTGAGCTAATGTCCTCTTGAAAATGTAACCCAAATTTCCGTTAAAGGAAAGGAGGCTGTGTCTTTCCTGAGAAAGATGGTATTTCTATTAATTTTCTGCAAGGGACATGGCAATGTTTGCAGCATTAATGGGATTGTCTGTCTGAATAGGAAACTTAGGACTCGTAATCATGGGCCCTTTTTTCTCCTGGTTTTGCTTGGGTCCTCAATTGTTATATCGATATTTAACATTTGTCATAAGTTCATTTTAGCTCTATCTCATTTCATGTACTTGTTACTTGTTCTGTCACTGATTTGAAAAGCACTCCCAAAATCACAGGGATTTTTCTGGCTTCGTACCATTCTTTGAATTATGTGTTCTAGGAGATTTTCATGCATCACAGACTATGTTTTTTTGGCTGTAACTCAGAAAAATGTTCCTCGGGATGATGAGAGTTCAGTTTTTCACCAATTTGCTTGTCTCTCAAATGCAGCAAGAAGTGTTTTTGTTGGGTAGTTGATTCCATCCTCCCACTCTTTTCTGGCTTAAAAAAAGGGCAGTTACCCAAAATTCACACTTACCTTGTCACCTGCAGACAAGGCATCTCCGATGCTGGTGCAAGCTGCTCCATATTGTGTGACAGACTGCTCTACACCAAAGCTGGGGTGGAGAATTGCCTGGGCTGGAAACGACCCTGTGGAAGGACTGTGCTCCAACATACCAAAATGATCCCATACTCGTGTGTGTGTGTGTATAGAAGTAGTGGTTGTGTATGGGTGTGTACATACAAAATAGGTGGCTATATGCATGTGCCAGTTTGTGGGAGCCTGGCTAGAAACCTCTGTAATAGCTCCTAGACTTGCTAGCACTGACGCTTCCTACCACCCGCCAGCCTGCGAGCCAGAGAGCTGCTTTGGGTTTAGGGAAATGTTGCGGCGATTCAAGTCTTGCCCTACAAAATGTAGTCTATTAAACAACAAATAATACATAAGGGTTTTTCAGGTGTGCCCAGATAACTCAGAAGTTGTGGTCTGTGGTCCATCTCTGGCAAGGAGCAGTGCTGGCTGATGGGGGAAGCCTTTCTCCTGAAGGCACTTTTGGTTTCATTTGCTGCAGTTTTGGTTCAGCTTTTCCCAGCTGCTCTTAACTACAGGTCGGTGCCTGCCCTGAAGCACAAGCGTTTGTGTTTCTTCCAAAGCTTTAATCGTCGTGGTGGTAACCCTAGTTGCTCTCCTTTTAACTTGTGGATTATTCACACATAGTAGAAAAGGCAAAATATGTTGAATAAATTTTTCATGATTAATGGTTTTGTCCAGAGTTATTGCTGGTGAAGGTGCGGGCATAACGGTAGTATTTTATTTTTTGGCTGACGTATAAAAGCAAGGGAAAGCCAAAACTTTTTTTTATTTAATAGAGAGTTCAGAATGTCTGTCTTTTTAATGGGGTTATTTTTAGGAATATAGAAGGAACAGGTTGTAAATTGTGAGTAATTTAATTTTAATTAGTTCTACTAAAAGCTTTATTGCTCTTTCCCTGAAAGCGATGGCAAGGCAAAGGCAAATGTTCGTGATCCTGAGTGCTGTAAGAAGGTGCTGTTTTTCAGACCTCCTGGCATAGATTGTCAGCATCTCCAAAATTCTTTGTGGTCCCAAAAGCCTGCACTTTTTGAAGTGCTCGGCTCTGCCCAGAAAAGCTGTGGCAAATGGTATCCATGCCAGGTAGTCAGGGCAGTGGGTTGAGGTTATTAAATAAAGAATTTGTTATGGTTATTTTATTGGGTTTTTTGTTTGTTTGTTTCCCCTCAGGAACCTTGTTACATGGAGATCAGTAGTATCTGTTATCTACAGGGCTTTGAAGTTGCTCTTATCCAAAAAGGAAGGAATTAAAAAAAAAAAAACCAAAACCCAACAAAACCCCCCAAAAAACCAACCAACCAAACCAAAACAAAAAACAAACCCAAAGTAAGAGTAACCACTGCCTGTCCTGTGGCACACAGACAGATGTTCAGTGCTCTCCCAGCTGCTGTAAGCTTTGCTGATGGAGGTGGCTGGGAGATTGCAAACCCTTTGGGCAGTACTGGGGAGCACAGCCTCTTGCTCCTCTCCTTCATCTACTTCCACAAAGACAGAATTGAAAATCATCCTTCATGGGACATGCTGCTTAAACCTCCTGCCACTGTTTTATGCAGAAATTAATTGGCATGTTCTAGAAAAATAGGCTGCAAATTCAGAAAACAAATTATTTTTTAAGTTACAGGACATGGTGATCCATGCTGGTCAGTGGACTGGCTCTGGAGAGCTCAGACAGGCTGATCTGGCCTTTAGAAACCCCCTCTGGTAAGGTCCTTCCAAGTGCTTCCCCCTTTTCCTGGAGCTTGGTGGCATTTACTCAGTGCTGAAAATAGCTGCTACTCCTGCCACTGCTGCCCAGCCGCAGGGCAGGGACCGGGACCGTGCCTGGGAGCTGGTGCTGGTTGCTGGAAGGCATCATGGGTGCTTTTTCCCAGAGGGCAGGGACAAATGTGCAATTTTAAGTGACTTTTCTGAGTCTGCCGTGGCCCTCGGCTCTCCCCTGCCTGCTAGCCAAGATTTTCACCTTGCCTTGAGGTTTTGTGCTGGTTTTGGGTCAGCCGGTGGATGCTGTCCGATGTCCTTGTGTAGCCACTGGAAAGCTGCGGGGCTCCGCAGGAGAGCTGCTGCAAGGTCGGGATTTACCTTGTTTGTCACTGCCATTCTCCATGGTGATGAAGTGTGCTCATTAACGAGCTCAGCGCGGTCCCCTTGCCCAGCCCTGGTGATGGGATGGACCCTCCAAGAGATGCTGCCCTGGTGGGCTGCAGATAACTCTGCTGGGCAGGTAGCCTTGGGTAGTCATCCCAAAACGGGCTGTGGCATACATCCTTGCTCGTGTTAATGATGTGTGCTGGTACTCCTACACTCATCTTGTGTTAGTCTGACTCTCACTGTGCCTTTCTCGCTGAAGAGTTTGGCCAGGGCAGGTTTTAGTACCAATATAACCTGTTGTGCATGCTGTTACTTGGATCCCTGTGATTGCTGGGGGCTTAGTGTTGGAAGGATGGATGCTTTGCTTTTATTGCTGCTGCTGTTATTTACATGTAGTGGTGATAGAGTAGGTCTCGCTGTTGATTGTCCAAGAAACTAATTTTTCATACGGTTCTTTTGGGGAAAACCTTTGAAGCTTTCTTGTCTGGCCTGATCTGCAGTGCTGTTGCTGCCAGCCTCCCAGGGCTCAGCTCTTACAAACAGCACCAAAAGAACACCCCCCAGCCGACCACTTGTGTTTAATGAACTCGGTTGCACAGCATGAAAATGCAGCTCAGCGGAGTGTGGCGATGGCTTTAGAAAAACAATGGGGGGGAAAAAAAAAATCCCTAATTGGATTTTCTCAGGTAATCTTCGCGATGAAGCAACACAAGTGCTAATTACTGCTATTGGTGATAGGTAGAGTTATCGAAGCATAATGCTGCTTTCAGGATCAAAAAAAAAAAAAAAGGACTGTATTTACAAAAAATAAGTTATTTAACACTCAACAGGGTGCATCTTGGATAGCGTTGCAATGCACCTATTTAATTTTTAGTGCCAGATTATGATTCACAGCCAGGGTACAGAAATTGCCGAGCAGCATAACCCAAGCAACAATTATTAATTAATCAGGTGCTAAAAGTGCCTAAAGAGAGAGCAGTAGGCAAATGATAAGAACCTCCCTGGGATACAATATACTTTTTTCTTTTTTTTTTTCTTTTTTTTTTTTTTTTTTTTTAGATTGCAAATTAGTTGAAGCGTGTATCATAATGTGATGTCCCTTTAGCAGATATTGCATCCATTATTCTTTCTACCCATATTAATAAATGCATTGATGAATACGCTCATTCTTTAGACTGTTCCCCAAAATGATTTGCAGTTGTAAAACCATTTAACTCAGCAACTGTATGTACTGAAAGGAAACTTTGGGAGATACTGTAAATTATTTTGACAGGTTTGAAAATGCTGTTTATATCCATTAGTCGCTACAAATGCCAGGATGTTGTGATTTGACTGCCTCATTCTTCCTTACTGAAAGAGGATGTATTAGATAATTTTTGAAGTCAGTAAAGAATGAGGAAAAATTTATTGTAGGAAAAAATTATCGAGTATGTAGGTAGTTTTAGTTTTCTCCCAGGGTTATCAGTTAAGTTTCCCTCTGGGGAGGGACTAGGGGGTCTCTGGAGCAGCCCACAGAGCATGGTGCTGTGTATGCATCCTGTGGGAAGGGGGAAAAGCCATTTCGTGTAGGGGTGATGGAGCTGTGGGGGAGCCAAGCCAATCCGATCCAGGGCTCCCAGAGCCTTGCATACATATTGTATTATAAATGCCATCACTGACAGGTTTATTTTTGCAGAAAGAAATCTGATTTTTAAAGCTTCCCAGTCATTTTGAGTGAGAAATAATGTATATATTGGAGGTAATTAGCACATCTTGAACGGTCATTTTTGGTGTCCCACTGGTTCTGTTTAGCTCATCATTTTCAGTGTAATTAGTTTGCTTTCTGGGAGCTCTAATGCGTATGCTTTTAAGAGTGGCTTGACCTCCTCTCCACTTAATTTTCTTTTGTTAACCACCAAGTCAAGAGAGTAAGTAGGAGGAGAGGGGAAAACCAGGGCACTGAGAGAGAAAGTCCTGTTCCTAAAGAACAAAGCAGCATCTTTGCAAGGATATATTGAATATAAACACCTCTAATAGCAACAGTGCTATTGAAGCAGAACACAGTCCTATTATCACTCTTGCTGGACATCAGTTGGTGAGTTTACGACTGTCCTGTCATCCCTGTTGCAGGCACTGCCATTTCTCCTTGTTGGAGGGACGTGCCTTGAGCAATGCTGGTTCACAGGCAAGGTGTGCTGCTGCAGTTGGAGCTGGGGGCTGGCCTCCTGGTCTTACCTGGTGTTTGTGTTGCAGAAATGCAGAAAAACCTGAAATCTCACTCAACGCAGGATCAGAAGCAACATTATCAGAAGATACTGTTTTACGTTTTAGGGTTGATGTTTTGGTTTGGTTGCATTTTGGGTCTTCAGCTATCACTTGCATGTCCTTGTCATTGTGTCCATGCAGCTTGTTTTGAGGCTGCTCTGGGAACTTGGTGGGTGAACTAATCAGGCTTAAAAATAATCCTTTCTTTCCCTTCTTTTTTTGGCCACATTTGTGAGCAAGCAGCTCAGGGTAGAGAGGGATAACTCCTTAATTCAGCTTTGCCATTAAATGTTTTCCATCGTGGAGCTGGAGACTTTTCTGCCCACCTTACCTGTTACAGCTGAACTTGGTGATTAATTGTCTTGTGTCTAAATTGGAGATACATGGATTTGATGAATGGACCACTCAGTGGATAAGGAATTGGCTGGATGGTCGCACTCAAAATGTTGCAGTCAATGGCTCAACGTCTGAGTGGAGAGCAGTGGCAAGTGGCATTCCTCAGGGGTTGGTATTGGGACTGGTGCTGTTCAGCATCTTTGTCGGCGACATGGACAGTGGGATTGAGTGCACCCTCAGCAACTTTGCTGATGACACCAAGCTGTGTGGTGCAGTCAACATGCTGGAGGGAAGGGATGCTGTTTGGAGGGACCTTGACAGGCTTGAGAGGTGGGCCTGTGCAAGCCTCATGAAGTTCAACAAGGCCAAGCACAAGGTCCTGCACATGGGTCAGGCCAATCCCAAGCACAGATACAGGCTGAGTGGATCGAGAGCAGCCCTGCGGAGAAGGAGTTGGAGGTGTTGATTGACAAGAAGCTCAACAACCTGGCAATGTGCGTTTGCAGCCCAGAAAGCCAACCGCATCCTGGGCTGCATCAAAAGAAGTGTGACCAGCAGGCCAAGCGAGGCTACTCTACCCCTCTACTCTGCTCTTGTGAGACCCTCCCTGGAGTTCTGTGTTCAGCTCTGGGGTCCCCAACATAAGAAGGATGCGGACCTGTTGGAGCAAGTCCAGATGGAGGGCCACGAAGATGATCAGGGAGCTGGAGCACCTCTCCTATGAGGACAGGCTGGGAGAGTTGGGGTTGTTCAGCCTGGAGAAGAGAAGGCTCCAGGGAGACCTTATAGCAACTTTCCAGTATGTAAAGGAGCCTACAGGAAAGATGGGGAGGGACTCTGTTAACAGAGAGTGTAGTGATAGGACAAGGGGTAATGGTTTTAAACTGAAAGAGGGTAGATTTAGATTGGGAAGGAAGAAGTTCTTCACTGTGAGGGTGGTGAGGCACTGGCACAGGTTGCCCAGAGAGGTTGTGGATGCCCCATCCCTGGAAGGGTTCAAGGCCAGGCTGGATGGGGCTTTGAGCAACCTGGTCTAGTGGAAGGTCACCCTGCTCATGGCAGGGGGGTTGAAACTAGATGATCTTTAAGGTCCCTTCCAACCCAAACTATTCTATGAGTCTGAATTTCTGCTTAAGCAAGGGCACCATGGTTTTTCCTGCTACAGAGTCAGTGTATATAGTTGCTGTTCCCAGTGCTTCTTGAAGTCCTTCCGCTGTGCCTGGCTGGTCTTCTGAAGGCATCATGTAGCTCATGGGTAGGGATTGTGACTGAGAACTGGAGATGGGGCTGTATCGGGCATACTTGTTGTGCAGCTGATGGTTTGTATGAGCCCCTGCTGATGCACAGTGGTTGTTTTGCTTCCTCCCTGCAGCTTTCTTGGGCAACTTTGGTCTGTTGCTATATGTCACAACTTGGGAAGGCAAATGTGTAGCTTTTGTTGTGTAGTTTCTCAAATACTCTTTTGTGATATGTGAAACTTAGTTGGGAAATCTCTTATCTTGAGCTGGAGGTGGGCTGGGTGATACGCTTTGTGTATCGTAAGTAATTTTTGGAGCCTTGTTGTGAAGTGGACAGCGTTCAGAGCTGAGAAAGTTTCCTGGTTGTCTGATACCTGGGTTTTCTACGTGGGGGTCCTCGGAATGGCAATGTGATCAGTGTTCATATCTTTACTGTCCAGCTGTCGTTCTTGCCTTTCATTTGCAAATGAAGATGCAAGTAACCTGCTTTGTAACATATGGCCCATTAGCTACCTCCTTCTATTCAGATGGTAATGTAATGGAGCATTGGTGATTTAGGCTCTGACTTGTATGGAAAATAACAGATTGTTTACGCTGGTAATTATATTCATTTCCATATCAATTGGTCCGGCTAGACCAGCGCCTTAAAATGAAAAACTTATGGCAGGACAGTACTTACCCAAATCGGTTAATGAAAAAGCATTGTGTTTACCTTGTGTACTACTTTGAATTGTTGGGGAACCAGACAAAGGGAGAAAAGGTGGTTACAGATGAATCACGTGTATAAGGAGTGAAGACTTAGGGTGTGTTATAAAGTCCCAGCAGGCATAACAGATGTGAGAAATTTGATGAGGCTGAATAAAAAAATGACTTTGAAGTATTAGTCAGAAAATACTGTTCTAGATCACTAGCAGATAAGAGTCAGCAGGTGACTCCGTGGATCTATGTATTTTTAATATAGGGGTTCTGGCCTCTTGAATTCCCTGGAGTGGCAGTGATTCATACCAGCTGAGCACCTGAACATCTTCCATGAATTATTTGTATTGTAGCTGTACAGACCAGGAGCAGCTGAGATCCTGTTGCTGTGTTTGGTAGTCAACAAGAGTTTGTCATCAAAACAGAAAAAGCTTTTTTTTTTTTTTTTTTTTTTTTTTTTTAAAAGCGTTGAATGATAGGTGTTTTATGCCTGTTGCATGCATTCTGTACCTGAAGTTGGCAGTGATTAGGTGGCTTGTGCAGATCACACTTGGTGCTGCTATCTGAGCTGAGGTTGTCAGAGTAGGTGCTTCAGAGAGGTCAACATCAGCTGTCAGTTGACAATATTAGGTCATTCAGCCCCTCTCCCTTCTTGAATGCCTTGTCATGTGGAGTTAGTAAAGGTGTTGAACCCATGAATTAGTCGGACGCCTATCAGAATGTCAGTGATATATGGGACTGCAGGGTGTAGTCTGCCTGCAGAGGTGCACCAAGACTGCTGTTGAACATAAAAGTTGGACTGCACATTGCCAACTCATGTACCGCTTGTGAGACTTTTTGGTTGTTTTTTGTTTGGTTGGGTTTTATGTTTTTTTTTCTTCTGACCTGGCCAACATGTGGCAGGTCTCGGCCCAAGCAGTGTTCTCAGATTGAATGTCCCAATGGAAAAGGGCAACTGGGAAGAGTGTGAATGGGAGCAGCAAGAATGTTTGGGAGCCTGGGGGACAAGGTAGTTGGAGAAGGTTGGTTGTTTAGCTTACAGAGGAGAAGATAGAAGGTAGACCTGGTGACAGCTCTGATATAGCAGGTTGCTGCAGAGAGGAGGAGATACCCACATCAGTCAGGGTTGGAAAGAGTAGTGACACAAGCAAGGCCCTATGTTACTTATGTCCTTCAGATACTTTACACTAAATTTTTAGGCACTGCTGGTCTTCCTTTGTAGTGTGGGGTGGTTGAAGTAGACATTTTCTTGGTGTCCCTTCCAGATCTATCTTAAATTACTCTGTGTTCTTGTTATTTTAGGCTTAGAAGGGAATAACACAAGGAAATGTGAAGGTTTATGTTTAGGGAGTTAGGGAATGTTGTGGGACTAGAGAGTTTCCAGGATTTTGGTATTACAGTTGCACTCTGTGATACAGAAATCCAAATGCTTCTAGCAGATGAGAGGAGGTGAGACAGCAGACTGGAGAGGTGAGTTGATAACAGACTGAGAAAGGGATCCCAGCAGTTACGAAAGAGGAATAGAGCCAGGGAGCAGTACCTGTCCTGGGTTTTCTCTCAGCAAACAGCCACATGGAGCTTTGCAGCACTTTGTGTGTGGGACACCATGTGCTCATTTGTGCAAGAGCTGCTGGGCAGGAAACTACTGGTGTCTCAGTCAGTGAAGCTGGTGGTGGTGCAGGAGAATTCACGATTATTTAATAGCAATCAGTTCCAAATTAAATTAAGAACCAAACAGTGACGAAATGGACACCCCAAACCATAAACCGAGCATGCAACTCAAAGTGTTCAACCAGAGACGATGGGCAGACCTACTGCTTGGCAGAAGATTGAGATTATTAAGGTACAAAAGAGACAAGTTGTTGCTGTGACTTTCTAGTACGTATAGTTTACCAAACATCCCAGGGCTGCCTTTACTACAGGTTAATATTTGTTACATACTTTTTGTACAAAACATAGAAATTACATATGTATATTCCAGAAGTGATGAGCGCATTATATTTTAAAATGAAAATTATCTAGAAGAGAAATAACACAGAACAAATAGGTTTTACAGGACAACTATTACAATTAATGTAACATGCTGTGCAGAGGTTTTTCCTTTTCTTCCCCATTTGGCTTCACAGCCATTTTTGGGAATGGAAGACACTGACTCAGACTGAATATTATTGTGAATGGAATAAAGACACTTTGTTATTAAAAAACCTAATAGACTACAGTTGAAATATCAATAAACATTCGTCCTGGGGTGTACTTTTGAAGATGTGCAGAAATGCTGCTTGGCATTGCAAATGCAGGAGCTGATTTTATTTTGTTAAGCACTCAAAGATGTGCAGCATCCATCAGTGAATTTTCTGTAGTAGAATATATGGCCACTTGCGAAGCTTATAGAAGACTTAGCTCAAGGTACAGAAGTGCATAACAGAATTTTTTTTGACATTAACACATTTTGGCTTTGGACGATACCCACTGAGGAGCTGTCATGTCTGATCTGAAAGGTGTCAGACTGAAAGGGGTTGGATAAAACTGATCTTTGTAGTGGTGGTGAAGGTTGAAGTTTGGTGGTTAGGGCACTGGGGTTGCTCTAGCAAGGTGATGTGATGCTGGGTGAAGCATTGTACCTTCTCTCTGTCTGTTTTGTCTCCTCTTAAACAGGTGAATTTGAAGGATGTTGGCGAAGTACCAAAACTGAGAAAGGGCTTTTTATAAAAGGTTCCATTAACTACAGCTAAATAGGTAAACATCCAACTTGCAAGTGTTGCTGCTGCTGCTTTGCACCATAAATTTGAGGTCTAAAACAGAGGGGAGGAAGTAAATGCATTCCTTAAAATGAATTGCTGAATAAATATAAGACTTGCTAATCAGAATGAGCTGGGAGAGTTGATTAATTTTTCTGTGAAATATTTTTCCACCCATTAGTATACTGTTTTAGTAGAAAAAAGGCAGACGAAAATTTGGTTCTGGGAACATTTGGACGGCACAGTGTTAGGCAGTATGGTGGAGAGAGATTAATTAACTATTGTACCAAAGAACAAAAGGTAAATCGCACCATTTAGTAAAAACGAAGACAAGTGATGAAAAAGACCAAAATGAGAGCATGAGCAGCTACAGACTGCCATAAACAGCCAGTGCTAACTTGCAGCATGAAGATGCACTAAGGTGTCTCACCTAGGATATACTCTGACAGCTTTTACTTTACCTTCATCTCTGTCTCAACTCTGCTACTAAAAGCTTTCCCATAGTTACTGCTAAACTTCTCACCTTTCTAGGAAAAACCCTTAGCTGCAGCTCCTTGTAAAAAGTGCCCAATTATAAATAACTTAAAGATATGAAGTTTCAAACAACTCGTTACCCTGAATGTCTCTGTTCGAGACATGCAGGTTAGATGGTGGAAAATATGCAGTAAAAGAGAGAAAAACATCTGCATCTCACTAGGAAAACGCAGTCCATGTATATAAAACCTATGTATTGTGTTATTCTTCTCTTGGCTCCCTTCTTAGGAGCAGCCTGGCAGTAAGGACTCTTTCACGTGCATTTTCCCCCTGTTATTTGCAGTAGCCAAATGCAATGCTGTGCAAAGACACCTTGGTTTTAACATAGGTGCTCAGGCACTTGCAAGAGAGGAACTCCGTGGAGCTTTTGTTATGGGCTGACTTGTGTGTTTCTGTGCGTGTTTAATGGGGTTTTGTAGAAACAGCTTAAAAAAGTGTATTTAATATAAATTATTAGCCTTTACTTTTGTTAACCCTTCTGCAGGCATTAGGAATGAGGATATGGTGTGTTCAGTCTTGTCAGATATTCAAGAAGAGATTAAATCATGTTTAATAATCCTTAAATTGTCATAGTGTTAGATGTTGGAGGTTGGACTAGACGATCTTTAAAGGTCCTTTCCAACCCAAACCATTCTGTGATTCCTTTGCATTGCTTACTGTGGTGTTTGCAGCATCTGGTCAGACATTAGCCCTATAGGAGGGGGAAGCGTGGCGAGGCTGAGCCATGTGCTGCAGGATGTGCCCAGGGGCAGGCTCATGAATTCAGAGGCGTGCCAGCTAGCAGGGCCATTTACAATTTGTGCATCTGCCTTTTCAGAGCTATAAAAGAAAGAAGATGAGGAGATGCACTTGGAGTTACTTTGGGTCTAGATAACCTTTAAGCCACAAATCCAGAGCTCCCAACATGATCAGCAGCTCTGTGTGTCTGGGAGTAAGTCCCTTTGACCTTTTCTTGTGAGAATTACAAGGTTTTTAAATTTTCTTGTGAGCACAAACAATGCTATATTTTTCTCCTGCAGCCCTGCTTTCCCTGCAGGAAAAAATAATCTGTGATAAAATCTCATCGGGACTATTCGAAGCACTGTGTGGACCAAAGGAACCTGAAAGAAATCCAGCTTATTTCTGGTTCAGAGTCAGCAAACTGCAGAATGCCAATATGCTGATTTTTATCTTGTGCATTAAAGAAACTGGGTAATGCTACTTAGAAAGCAGTTTTTTCCAGCCTTCATTTAGGAGTCACATTTATTTTCACTGTGACTGTGCATCCTGACTTGAGCTGTCTGGGAAGGGGGGTTCACTATTTAGGGACAGCATTCTTCAATGTCAGCCCAACTCGAAGGGATGGAATTTTTCTTGTCAAAAGCATAATGCCAAGGGGCATCCAAACTTTGCAGTTTCAGTTCAGGTGCTAATACCAGCATGGGTTGTTGGGCCCTTTGCCTTTGGACACAAGTTTTGTGCTTACCCAGTGCTGGAACACAGTGTGGTAATGGGTTTAAGGGGATATTTTTAAGCCCATTGCATGTTGCATTCTGGAGGTGCTTTCCTAGCATTACATGGGTTTGTATTTGTCAGTGTCACAGCTAATGTTAAGATTGCTGACCATATCTGAGAGCCAGTAAATTTGAAAAAGAAATATTCAACAGGAAATACTCCCTTGTATTCTATTGAAACCCCTCCCACAAACATGTTTTCCTATGTTGTGGGTTTTTCCATGTCAGACCTTTCAGTGCCTTTGGTTTAGGGCTTATGCTCCCTTTCTAGGAACCAAGCATTTGCAATGAAAACGGAGCTATTTTTTTTTTCTTTATTTTGTTATGAGAGCTCTTTTCCAGGATGAAAGGGTTGATGGAAATTTTCTTTTCAATCAAGTACCTATGTTTTATGGTAAATTAATACCTGCTGTATGTTCCTTGTAGGTATTTATATAATCTCTATCAACAAAGGATTTTGGCAATTTTTCCCGCTTTGAGCTTCGTGCATGTAGATGTTTCTGCTTGGGGATTAAAATAGATATGTGAAACTGGCTGTGAGGTTGAGGCTGAAGAGGAGTGTTACCTTGGCAGAGGGTCCATCAGGAGACTGACCCTCAGCAGATGGTTTTGCTCAGAAAAGTTGACTGCGTTCAGGCAGAGCCAGGGGTCACTCCCAGCTAGTGGAGCCTCCTTCATGCCATAGCTTATTGCCTTTTTTTTTTTTAAACTCCTTTTTCTAAAATGGAACAAAACAGGCATGTGGCAGAATTGGCGAGCATTGGGAAGGTTTACCTGCAGCAGGGCAGCCATGCAGTCATAAAAACCTGCATCGCGGCCGTTTGCTGTGGCATCACAGCATCCTTGGGCATCAATGTAAATCCATTCAATATGCTTCTTGCTTCCCAGCCTTATAAAGTCATTGGAAAATGAAGTGAAAAATGCTGCACTGATTTCTAGTAACTTTACTCTGCAGGAACCAATTTGGAAGCATTTCAGTGCACATTTGCAGGAGGGTCCGACTACGAGCGCTGCAAGGTCTCCAGCAGTACATTTCCTTTTAAATACTGTAATTGGAGGCCTGAAATTTCTTTAAGCACTTTATTTTAGAAATAGCTGAGGTTTTGGAATGAAGCCATATAAAGTTATGGTGGCACTTCACAATTTTAGGAGACTTTTAGCCTGCCAAATTGGAGCTATGGTATCGGTATGCACAGAGCCTCTCCCTCAGTGCGACAGCAATCATGCCGCCAAACTGCGGACTCTAAATCACAGCTATTGGCCAGAGCAGTGGAAAATGAGAATACAGGTTTTTATGACCTTTCGTGAACAGGACCATGAACCTGTCACTTGTGAAGTTTTACAAAACATCCCCTTAAGAAAGGGACTTGCATTGGTGACCTTTTATGTGAGCAGGTATCATTAGCAAACTCAGCTGCTGCTGGCTAGGGGAAGACTCTTACCACGTTCTACGTAGAACTGGATTTCACAGATACTGCTGGCATTTCCCCCCTTACATCTTCCTCTTTTACTACTTAGATATGAGTGCAGGAAAGCAGGGCCTGAGGAGCTGGATGTTCTGCTCCTTATCCCACCCTGGAAGTTACCACTTTGTGATTCTTTTATGGGTATTACCTTTAATCACTGTTTTCTTTTTTTATCCTTTTTTTTTTTTTCCTTTTTTTTAAATGATGTAAAACTATTACTTGCTAATAAGTTCCTCCTGACTCAGGCACCCTGCCCAGCACTGCAGGCTGAAACTTGCACTCAGGACTAGAATTGACATCAGCTCCCTGGGAGGTACCAGGGCAGATCTCAGCACCAAAGAATGTCTTCATGTCTTTGGGTAAACACAAAGAAAAACCTTCATACTCAGCTGTCACTTATATTTCTCACAATAATTTAAGGTCTTCATAAATTGACAGCCCCCCCCCCCCCCGTGAAACCAAGGCTCTGTTGACAGAAAACAAATGAATCAAATGCATTGGTCGCATCCTTTGGTTGGGCTTCATGGGGAGCAGAACAGCAAATAAATGCAGTGAAGACCCACGCTCGTGTGTGAGCTCCCTCCCACAGGTGTATTTGTATCCAGGGGGAGTTGTTTTTTCTCTATAGGATGGGAAAGCCAAAAATCAAATCTGAGAGAAAGAATCAGCAGCTGAAGTATATTTTTAATAAAGGAAAAAAGCAAAGATACCCTCTCAAACCAAAGGATCATTTTGACTCTTTTGTAAATGCGTTTAGGTCTCTAATGACTTTGCAAGCCTATGTGCAGCTATAAATCTGTCCCCTCAACATACTCCATTAGCAGGCTTGGTTTTCCTGCTGTGCCATGGTTTTTGGCAAACATTTACGCTGTTATGCCTTCCCCGTACTTCATATTCCAGTAGCACGTAGGGGAGCATTTTGGTTCAGAGTAGTAGCACAGTTTTAGGCAGATCCTTCCAGCACCCTCACTTACAGCATGCCGGTTCGGATCACAGCATGTCCTTGGAGCAGGTATCCTAAATTGCCTTTGCAGAAAACAAAGTCTGGTGCTCCACTTCAGGTGTGCACCAAATGCACTCCCCAAGAGACTGAAGAGTCTGAACCAGTCCTGCAGGCACCTTCAGTCCACACTTGGAGTCAGGCTGATGGACCATCCTGAACACTCCCCCTAAAATTTTACAAAGCTGTGGTGTTTGATGGTTCTGACCTACTGATCTGTTCCTCCTGTTGCACCAAATTACTCGCACGTGTGGGCATAACCTTTGCTGTCCAAGTCGGTCTTCCTAATTTGTGGTTGCTGTGCTTCCCTGCTGCACTGTGTGTAGAGCACAGTAAAAAGAAGGGGAGGGAAAGCCCAGCATGTGTCATGCCTCATCTCTCTTTTATAAGACAGAAGTGTCTCCCCATATGTGCTGTTCAAGTTTTTGGTACTATTATGATTATAAATATAGCAAAGCGTCTAGAACCAGGCAAGGTTTTATCTGGAAGAGCCTCCCCTCTCTCCCAGGTGGCGTTGGGCCAGTGAGCTGTCAAAGGGAAATGAAACATATCAACATTTCATAACCAACACTCTTCAGAACTTTTGTTCCAAGAAAATAATTAGGGTAATTTGACATTGCTGTCTTGATCCAGGATATACGCCCTGTGTCTGGCTGGCTGGCTGCAGCACTGGAATTTGAGAGCACTAGATTTACGATCTAGTTTACACATCCTCTTAGTGTTATATGTGGGGAGTTTTAAGCCGTGTGGTTTAAAAATTTTTATTGATGAAAATTTGTGGTGGCTGGGTTACCCATGGTGGAGGAAGTAGAGTCTGAATTACACTTGGCATCTTTAAGAGTAGCCAGGAAAGTGCCTTACCACATCATAATATTTCTGAAGTATTTTATTTCATGTCAATGCTGTGGTTGATATTCTGTGCATCATTTTCCTTTGTACACTGCATTAGCTTTGGTGGTCAAAGACATATGATAGGAATATATTTCTATAGTGCAAGTGACTTCAGGAACTTGTAAAGCCTTTTTTTTTTTTTTTAACAAAAACATACTTGACTCTGACCCCCCCCCACTTCAAGAAAAAGTGAGTCTTTTTCTAAAGACTTTCTAAAGACTCTAAAGCCTTTTTCTAAAGGCTTACCAAGCCTTTTTCTGTATATGTCAGATTTTGAATGCTAAGATACCTGTCCCTCAAGGGTCAGAAGCCTATGTCTCTTTGTAATTAGAATTATGTTTTTCTGGCTGTAAAGGTTAAAAAGTTGTCCTTTCTAGGTTTTGGTGGGTTCTAGCATGCATCTGTTAGGTTTTCCAAACTGAGGGCTGATTCCCTGGGAAAACGTCATTTAAAATGAGCAAACAAGCTGGCGAAGCTGCCTGGCAGTGTGGAAGGTTCTGGCAAGGTGTCAGTGGGAACAGCAGAAATATGTGTTAAGTACAGCCTATGTTCACTGCTTGTGTGATAAAACTGTGAGCTGCTGTTGGTACTGTCTGGTCGTATTAGCTCGGATTGCTTGTCTCAAATGAGATTTTTCTTATTTCATAGTCTAAACCTCTGACTCCAATCTTAAACCCATCAGGAGGACTCTATCTGTGGGCAAGAACAACTTTTGCCTGAGACCAAGCCATTCTGTGTGCTTTAAGATATCTATCTTTGTCATGGGATCAGGCACCTCTATAAGGTGCTGGCTATAGAGGAGACCACATGGCTTGTTTAGAGCAGAGGCTCAAGTTCTGGGTGATGGGTATTGGGGAAGGAAGGAAGGTTCCTCCTGCTCCCAGATGGGGATATTTGGGAGTGGGAGTGACTCCCTGCTTCTTATGGTTTTATACTTTTCACAGACTTTTCTGAGTTTGATTTATCAGTTTATTTTGTCTGGAGATCCCAGTGTTGGCCCAAACCCCTTCCTAAATCTCTGTTTATTTCAGCAGAATTTATCCCTCGTCAAGTTTAATCTCTAATGACCTTGCTAAGTCATTCACGCATTAACTCGGCTCCTCCTTCAACATAAATCTCATGTCCAGCTTTCAGAGTAAGGAGGAAAGGAGAACGGTGCACTCATTTAAAATGAGCAGATGCCCTTGGGCTGGGGCTTTTGGCCCTGACCTGGTGCTGGGAAGCATTACAAAAAGAAATTTGCGGTCCTTTTGCATGAGGCTGCGGTTGCACTGCTAGTTTGGGGAATGTGCTGTTGGGAAGTGCCTTCAGATACTAAGTCTGGCTGCCCATCTGCCAAAGTACATCTGATGCAGGACACTACCTGGAGAGCATTGCAGTTTCACTCTTTTTAGACCCTTAAAAAGGCCTTTAGATCCTTTGTTGTTGTTTTTCCTTACTTATTTCTTCCTTCTAATAGCCTGTATCTTCAGTACTTGTGAAACACAGAACAGGGTAGTTTTTTCCTGATTCAAACCCCCAGTCAGTTATATTTATTAAAAAAAAAAAAAAAGCATATAAAGCTTAGGAGCTAGGACTGGTGGAGGGATGTTGTTTATGCTCTGCAGGTTGTCTTTAGACGTTGAACAAGGCTTCAAAGTTGGAAAGGAAACGCAGCATTTTAAAATTGTACAGAATAGCTAGGATCGAAGAAATAATTCAGAAATAAGGAATCATTGGGTTTGTATAAACAGAATGGTATTGAGTAAAATAAATAGAAGTATAATTCAATTAATATACATGTCTAAAATGTCAAATTTGAAACACAGATACTCTGTTCTTATTGAACAGACATGTTTTGACAGTACTGAAAAGAAAAAGCAGAAACAATTATCTTGGAATTTTACCCATTACGTGTTTGCTGAAAAGTATATTTTCAATTGAATACTCCTGTTTTGGTTAAGGTGGATTTTGCAGTGGATACAACTCTTGTTGGAAAAAATTTCAAAAATGCTAGTGGGATTTTAAACATTTTTGGCATGCCAGAGTTCTGCCACAGGTAGAATAAACCTGTGCAGGATAACCAGTGATTGTCTGCTATTGTAAAACATGAAATACAGTTGTTATACCATCAGTATCTTCTCAGGTAGCAACAGGTGTTGGACTTAATTTAAGATTTGGCCAAATATTTGTGGTTTTGAGACATCTGGATAAGGATCAAGATTCTCACCTGTACTTAGCGGGCTTTTCAGAAGCACAGCAGTGATCTCACTCTAGGCGTATCTGTACCCTTGGGCATCTGAATATTTTTAAAATCTAGTCCTTGTAAATGAACAAAGGGACACTTTTCTGACCCTCACCGATTTTGGACATGTTTTACTTCACATCTGTGTGATCCAAAAGTTCATCCCTGATTCTGAAAACAATTTTTTGAACTGCATAAAGGAGGTTGTGTTCTAAATTTCCAAGTCTGTCCAGTCTTGGCGCATTCTTACTCGGGAAGGCTGGTGCTAGGTGAGTTCTGGGAAGGGACAGCAGATAGCAATACGTTTCAGCTCACCTTCCTCATCGGTTCTGGGCACAAAAGGGTTTCTGAGCTCCAGGGGTTAAGCCTGGAAATAAATGTGACTGACAGTCCCTTAGTGAGCTGCCAGTGGGAAGCCTTGCTATGCTAATACGATGGGTCTTTCTTTTAAGCTTGACTTTCATGGGATCAATTAATGACAGCGAATTAGAAGACTGGTTGTTTTACAAAGTCAATAAGTGGTGCCAACGTTGAATGATTTTGTTACAAACCTCTCATTACTGGGCTGAGCAAACAACACAACTTCCAGTCCTGATATTTATTGGCAGCTGGGACCCATGGATAACCCAGTATCTTTTTCTCCAAACATGAAAGAGGTATAAATAAAACATCGGGAATGTACAAAACAATGCAGGCAGAGTGAGTTTGATTAACCCAGCTCGAGGCAGCTTTTGAATGGAATATAATAAATTAAAGCTCTGATTGCATTTGATGCCATTTGCCTTTCACAGCCACTCATTTTGGGAAAGAACAGTCGGAGGACTCTGGCATGTGAAGGTGTTTGTGTGCATGCACCTTTCACGCTGCTGATTTCCATGGGATCACCACCTACACAAGTTAAGGGTGTATGCCAATTTGTACAGGTTCTATTTTACTCATTAGAAATGAATATCTATAATTAAAGTGCATGCTGGTGCTGCAGTCCAGGAGATGACACATCCATTGCCTCTTGCATTTTGCAAGTCATTGCAAGGTATGGTGCCAACGTATGACATCGAGTGAATCTATCCAGGGAAAGGTGTGACCTGCCAGGGAGAAAAGCTCTTTATCATCTGATAAATTTGTTGCCTGTGAGTGCTTCCTCTGCTGTGGGACCGAAGGTCTGGAGGGGAAGCGATTGGGTGGGCTCAGTCAAGGCACTCCACTGGTGTTGCAGGGCTTTTGTTCTGTAAAAGCAGTGAGCCTATAGTAAGTAGGAGACTGATAATCCTTCTCTCAGAGAGGAAGGGTCGGCTCTGGTGTAAAGTGTCCTTAAGGGATCTTACCTGTGTATTTTCACACTGCAGCCTTAAATTGTGCTCCTACAATTACACTGAATATACCCATCTCTAAAGTCCTTTCTTAGCTTTCCCAGAGCTCCCTGTTGTGGAGGCTGTGATACAGACCTGCTTTCCACCAGCACAAAGGCACCTGTAACTGCAAGGTGAGTGTGCCATAAATACCTGCAGTACATATTCAGAGCAGTGCTTTTTTCCCTAGTTCAGGAGATTTGTTGATGTTGGAGTTCAGAATTATCCTGATTAGTATTAGAAAAGGTCCGGTGGGCTATGTTACATGAAAAGCAATATTTCAAGGCTACTTTTGAAGTCTTAGAGTCTTAATGCTCTTAGTCCTTCCTAAATGGTACTGATAGTGCTGCGTATTTGAAACCATAGCATAAAAAACTGCAGGTGTAACATCAACTTGAACAGTGGAGAAAATCCACCATGAATGCAGTCAGAGGACTGAAGGTTTTTGCAGTCCCAATCATTATGCTCTCCTATTGTCATCCCTCCGCAGCCCTCTGGGGATGGCATTCCTCTTTTGTTTAGTTTGATAGATAGATAACCCTGTGCCCCTTGTCACTTACTTGTGTGCTGGATGGTGATGTGCTTTGTGATAAATATAAAAATGCTTAAATAAAAAGAAAAAAGTCTCTGTACATAGGCATTAATTGCTATCAGATCCTCATGGTTTGAACCAAGTCATTCTGAACAGGCACACATTTGTTTGCTCTGCTTTGGCACTGGTGAGATGCTTTAGTATCTGTCATTAATAGCAAAGGAAAATACTTGGTTTAACTGTTTGGGGAAAAAGGCACAGCGGAGGATGAAGGTCCAAGAGCACTTGCCAAACTTCTTTCAACCAAATTGGCTTCTAGTGTGTAGTGTGAATGAAGACGATTGAGAATGGCAGCTAAGGCTTAACTAATGCAATCGTATTTGGGGCTGCAGACAAAGGCTTTGGCCTCTCTTTGCAATGTCCAACCTTCCCATTGCGGATTGAAAGCTAAAATGATTGCAGGATTCAGTTTGACCAAGAAAGTACCAGGAGAGTGAGATGGAAGCAGAAACCCTGTCCAGATGTTGCTGAAAGGACATTTTGTTTGATGCTGGAAAAACAAAAAGCTCTGTCTTCATCTGCAGGTGTACTTCATAAGCAGACTGAACAAAATTTTCAGGATTTTGGGAGGTGATGGTGTCCCATCTAATGCCACAGGGATGCTGGGCTGTTAAATAATCCCTAGCCCTGATGGTCTCCAGAGTTGCTAGCCATTGTCACAGCTTGCCTCCAGCTCTGTCTCTCAGGGGCATCTTTTTCTCATTAGCAGTTATTCATATGAAGAGCTCTTGGGTCTCGTCCAGTATTAGCTCTTCATTCTCTCTTTTGTTGGATGCCCAAGGAAAGGCTTTCCAAGAGGGGTCTTTCTTTGCTGTATTCACAGGCCACTCTTGGCTGATTTGCTTGGAAATACACACACAAAATAAGCAAGCCCATCTGTTCCCTTAAAGGGAGTGATAGTAAAATCAGCTGCCACAGCTAAAATTTAAATAAAACTAACTGGCAGTCTGCAGCATGCAGGTATGAGCACACACCTGCAAACGTGCCTGTGCAGCCTTCCGGTGATGGTCATACTGTCCCAAAATCTGCCGAGACCGTAGGGCAGGCTTTCACCCCTTGGGGAAAGAAGTAGAAATAATTTTCTGTACATGCCCTGAAGCCAGACGGGCTGTGCCATGTGTGTCCAAGGAGGGGTACTCAAATTTTCATTAAGATTAGAGGTGCTCTGGCAACAGGGCTGAACTCAGTTCTGGTGTTGGGTCTGAAACAGCAGCGTGGAGGAGCTGAAACAATGTAGGAGTTGGTTTTAGTAAAACACTTACGGTTTTTGAGTGCTTTCCTACCATTGTCTTTTTTTTTAACAGGGCTCGGAAAGTCAGAAAATGTGGAACTGTTCTAGAGTATTACTCATGAAAATTGTTTCAAGAAGCTGATGACTGTAAACACAAAAGCAATTAAGAGCAGGAATGTGTCAGGTCTTCTTTCTAGCCAAAGCCCCAAATTGTCAAATGTGGTTGTACTTGAAATATTAAAGTCAGCTTTCTGTTCTTTAACCTTACAACAAGGTTTTACATAGTCCACTACTGTCATATTCACTAGATGTCTTTTAATGTTGTGTGTGTGAGGTATTGGGGAGGTCCATGCAGTCTATATTCTGCTATTCTGTTAATAATGTTGAGAAAGTGGTTTGCTTATCTAATGACAGCAAACTGCTACTTTAGCAGCATTTTAAGTGATGGGGTCATCCTCATTCAGTTAGGGGGTAAGCAGTCAGCCGTTCTGCAGTTGTCTTAATTGAGGAGGTCCTTCCACAAATCTACCTGCGTTGGGGTTGATGTGCCTGGGCTGTGTGGTGAGCTCCGTGACATGGCTGGGTATTAGCTGGGATGGCATTGCCTTCAACAGAAAGAATTAGGAAGAAATAATTTCCCTGTATGTGGTGAGGGAGTAACTACTAGTAATCAAAAGTTATAAATAGAAGACATCCCTGGCTGGAAGTGAGTAGCAAAAATCCATCCGCATACTTAGTGATACAGTACCATGTCCGGAAAAGATGAAACGTCTTCTCTTTCTGGCTTTTTGCCGTAAACCACACCATTTACTTGGGCTTTCCACCGTGCTGCGCTCCAACTTCACAACTGTTGCAGGTGCATCCTGCAGCTTGGAGACCTCCCATTGCATTCCTGCAAAAACATTAAGGAAAACAATTTTAGTTTTGTGGGAGAACTGACAGGCAGCTCCAGCGGTCAGACAAAAGACTTGAAAATACAACACTTTTTGACTCGGAAGTACCAGTGCACGTGTCCTATGCTCACCAAGGCCATTCCTCCCTGGTGGCCCTGCCCGCATTGGGGGACTTTCCTCAAGAAGAAAACAATGAGGCATTGCAGCCTGGTGTTAAGATCTCAGAGGTTGGGTTTTGCAGTGGTTTTGTTCTTTTTTTCAAAGAAAATTGATAATTTCCAGTGGGGAAGCATACTTTTTCCCACTTCAGAATGTTTTCTTTTTAAAATCAAAATAGAAGTGTGTGTGTGAGGAAGCATTGGCTGACCGTGTGCGTGCTATTTTTGTTTTAACTCATGGATGATGAGTTTCTGGGGGTCTTCTTAGAAACCCTGTGCATCATAGGAGGCTCCCTGGTAGTAGAGACAGTGGATGGCAGACCCAGAGTACCCGTTCAGGGTGGAAGCAATGGATAGAGAGATGAAACCAAGAGCGAATGCTCTTGGGTCCTTGCTCAAGGAGGAGGGAAGAGCAATGTTGAAGGCTTCTTCAAGACATACCTGAACTCTTTCTGAGAAAAAGAAGTAAGACTTCATATTGAGTAGTTAGTGGTTGCTTTTCTTGCCAATTGCTGTTTCTTTAGAAATGTCTTGGAATTTTTAAGAACTAAAAATGTAAAAAGCTTCAAATTTACACTGTCTTGTTCTTTTTCTTCAACATTTTCCATTCTTTGTTTTCGCAGAGATAAAATTAAGAAAGAAATGTTAATAGTGAGAAGTGTTAAAAAAAAAGAACAAAAGTATTTGATTTTCCATGTAGATAAGCCCAGAAAATTCTCTTTAACCCCCTCCCCCTTATTTTCCAAGATATGACTGCGAAAGACTACTCAGTACTTCTTAGCACTCACACCCTCTCCCCCAAAAAATCATACTTTCCACAATATCGCTGTATTAGTAATAGCATAGGATCTTCTCATTGCATTAAATATTTCCTGATGGGTCTTGGAAATGAGATGTTTGTTTAACTATACCATGCTTACTTGATTTGCTAATTGCTTGGTTTTTTTTCCCTGTATGACTGAAGATCTAGGTTTTAAATAGTTGGTAAATACACACATGCATGTGCACACACATGTAGACGCTAGCATGCCAATCTGCTTTCTACACGCTTGCCTTTTTAATGCTTTTTTTTGTTTGAAAAATCATGTAAGCATAATAGGGATAATTAGCTTTGACTATGAGCAAATCTGGCAATAAAACACATTAGCTACAGCTTTAAATCAACATCTCAGCCTGCAGCCTTGACTTAACTCATAGTCCTGGTAAAATCTAATTAAAACTGAAATGATCATCTAGGCATTGGATTTTAATTGTGTGTATGTGTATGTTTGGCTATTTGGCCTGTACAGCTGATTTTCTTGAAGTCGCTGAATTTGCTGAGAGCAGCTTTGGACTTTATGGTATAATCACAGGGAAAAGACACAAAAACTTAACAGACACAAGTTCAAAGCCTGCTAACTGTGTTTTGAAAAAAATACTCCTATAGGTAGCATGTCTGAGTTGCATTATTAGATGCCTAAGAATATTAGTTATGCATTGGCCTAGACTTGCAGAAATCAGGAGTATATTTTTAAGTCCACATTCCTAGAGGAAGAAAAATGTGCGAGAAACTCAAGCTGAAATGTATAATAACGGAGCCTCAGCTTTCCCCTACCCTTGAAAGAAGAGCTCTGGGTTGACTTCAGCCATGAAAAGACATTTGTAATGCAGATTAAATCTGTTCACGTGAGGAATTTGTGGGGAATTACAAATGCATGTTAAATTTGCGCTCTGACTTGCTCGGCACTAATTTCACCATGTAGACCAGCCCTCCATCTCAGTAAAAGCCGATAGGGGTCGGGCACCATTTTTTTGCCTTGGAAAACCTTGTTGGGCATCTGCTGGCACACCCCTGTACCAGATGACTTTGGAAACAACGACCTTGGGTGCTTGTCTCCTGTAAATGTGTGTGCTGCCACTGATTTATTCTGACTGGGAATGTGACCTCAGGTCTCCAATAATAAACACCAAGAGAACAAATAAAAAGAATGCAAGATGTCTCGTATACTTTCAGAAGAACAAAGTCTTAACACTTCTCATGCAAGCCTTTTGTGATGGGGAATATCTTTGGGAGCCTAGTGCATCCTCGGGAACCTTGGAAATCTCTCTGTACGAGAATGGTGTAGGCTTACACAGCCCCTATGGTTGGGATTTACGCAAAATGCAGCTTAAAACTGAAAGCAAGGACAATAGCTACTTTGGGGGCATATAATCAGATTTAAGTGAGACTAATGTTGAAGTGCGTTATTTCCCTTTTATTTCCCGGTGCTACCCAAAATAAGCAGAAGCAGCTAGGAAATTTCCATGTGCTTGGAAAAACCAATGATGTGTTATTTTAATATGTGCTATCTACAACTGGCTGGTTGCACCTGGAGTTGTACAAGGTGACAGAGTTGAGGCAGTTCTGGAAAATGCAAAAACCCCCTTAATTTAAATGGCTACAATGATTTAAGATGGGTTTGAGCTCAGACCAATGGAAGGGTACACCTCTTTTTTGCAGATTCTGGATGATAGTAGTTTATAGGTGTGTAGCGGCTGCTCTGATGCAAGCAATAGCTTCAGATGCAGCATGGCAGAGTGGTCAGAGCATTGGTAAAGTCAGCTATTCCAGGCTCTGCTCCCTGCTGCACAGAGGTTGTGCTGCGGTAGCAAACCTAACAGCGAATGCAAAGTGGCTTTTGTTTGGTGTGGTGTTTTTTTTTTTCTTCTTCTTATTTTTCATTCTTATTTTTCATTCATACAGGGTGCTTGTCACCAGCTGGAGTTTATTTTGCATTCAGAGCTGCTGCGCCATCTGCCTTGTGCTTGTTTGGCAATCCCTGTCTCCTTGCTGCCAGGCTGAGTGGCCTTGTTGAGCTCATAATACTGTTTTACAAATTTATCAGACATCAGTAGTATGCCCTTCATAGCCAAGGGTGTCTGGGCTTTTGCATCTCGCTGACTTCAGGGTGGGTTCCAACCAAGATAATCCAGCTTTAGGTCTGCTGGTGGATGCAAGACCATGCCATTGACCTGTTTGGCCAAGCCAAATGGGTTTGGCCTGTTTCTCCAAGATGTAGTGTTGAGCTTGGACCATGGACCCTCCCTTCCCTTGACCAAAGATAGGTAGGTAGGGAAGTTCAGCCTAAATTAAGGGTGGAGATAAGTTTGGGTATGGGGTATGCCAATCTCAGCCATGGAGTTGGTCTGTGATGCCACAGAACAGGCTTTTTAAGAAGAGGGGCGTTGACGGGTGTGGGGAGAGAGTTTGCTATTAGAGTTAATTTATCAGAGCAAACTGTTTGGAGCATTTCAGCTGATGGTGCATGGCATTCCCCAAAGAAGCAGTAACTCGTTGCCTAAAGCTAGCTTCAGTGCAAATGCTAATGATTAATGCCTGGAGATCCCAGTGGTCTTGGAAGCAATATAGTTAAGTAAAAGGCAATGGGTTGGATAAAAGGTCTTAAATCAGACTAATGTTGGCAAATGTCACTTGAAAGAGAGGGATTTTGGAGGGGAAAAAAAAAGAAAAAAGGGAGAGTAATTTAAGAATAAATTCAAAGGAGGGAAAGCAGACATTCCCACAAACTAAAAAAAATCTCTGCAAATGAGAAAATGAGCTCGCTCAGATTGAAATTTAATCACAGAAAGGATTTTATTGTAACAAGGAGAATTATAATTACCACTTTAAAAAGGAGAGGTTTTTCCGCCTTTCAGCTGGCATGTGGCTGCCAGAGCCCGGTGCTGAGCAGGAGGAACGGTGTCAGGGAGAGAAGGAAGGGCCCACAGCAGTTGTCCTACCAGTAATTAATATAGTCTCTGCCAAAACCTAAACCAGATTCATTTAAAGAGGCAGTTGTGAATGTTTCACATGCAAATACTGTGAAAGCTTTGCTTTAGCAGCGAGCATCTATCTTCCCCAGCAGTGCAGGGGTGCCCAGAGATGCTTTCTGGGGGGGTCTTCATGGTGCTTCTCTACCTGAGCTCCTACTGAGACATGGCTTGGGAGGGACTCTGGGGCGTTGGAAACCCTTGTTGTGGGGTTGTGCCACAACTGTAGTTATACTTCAGACTCATTTAAGGCCACCGAAAAGGTCAATAAAAGCAGAAATGAAGTGCAATATAAATAGAGAGGTATTTCAGTGGCCAGTAAAAGAGTACCAGTGTGCACACCTTGTATCTCCTTTTGAAAATTAGCAAGTATTTTTATTTTTGTTCCAAGAAAAAAAAAATCAGAGGAGAAAAGATGATAAAAATCCCATCTGTTGTTTGTAGTTCAGCAGTACGAATCCTTTCAGGAGCAGGCTGACCATGCAGTTGGACTTTTAGCTTTATTTAGAAACAATTACAGCTGCCTTAGAGCTCAAAATATGTCTGTAGTTTCTCTTTAACAAGTCAATATTTTCTCTGCTGTTCCCCTGCTGAATAAGTTGTTGTTTCCTTCCTTATTTTTGTTATAGATGCAATTCAAGCTGGGTTGGTTTGATTGATATGTTCTGTTTTGTTTCTCTATTTATGGTATTGAGCTCCTGGAGTCTCCACTGACCTCATTAGAGTATTTCGGAAAATAAGTACCCTCAGCATTATTTTCTCTCCCTCTCTTATTGGGGTAAAAAAAAAAGTAAAATAGAAAACCACATTGAAGCATACTTGAAATGAAGAAAACAAACAAACAAAACAACCAACAAAAAACCCACACGTAGTTTGTGTATACGGTGGAGTGGGGAATGATGCTCACAACATTTAACACGTTCCCTTTTTAGTATTCTATCAACTGAAAGGTTTTTAAAAGAAATTAAGATTAACATAATATTTGACAGCTTTTACCACATTTAAAATTGCTGTTGAAGTGCTTGGTGGGCAAAACATGCATTCTGCTTCCTTAATTTGGCTCCTTAATAATTATTTTACGTCCACTTCTCTCCTGCTGAATTTTAGAAATGTTGTTCGCTTCATTTCTAATGCTCTCATGGCTGATCATGTCAGGAGGAGGGGATGCATTTTGAATGGCAGAGGGTGAGCGTTAGAGTGCAGCCACACCAGCTACCTGATATGGTGCGAGACAGGAAATGAATTATGATCATCGTTGTCAAAATACACACGGTCCCATGTCAATAGGTGCTCCAAGTCCTCCTCTGAATGCAGTGGGTTACCAGTGGGCCACCAGCGGGTTGTTTGAAGAAGGTCCCATTAACCTTTAAGAAGGAAAGTTTAATGGGAATATATGTCTTTGTGACAGCACTGGAAGAGTTAATAAGATTAGGTTTTAAAAAAGAAAAAAAAAATAAAGCTCTTTATTTGGCCAGAATATGCAGTGTAGACACAGCCTGTGCTACATCTCTGGCTCTCTGCACCAGCAGAGGCGTTTGGCTAGTGGGAATTAAGCAAAGAATTGTGCAAATATTGGGGAGCATCGCTGAAATTATTCAGCAGTCATTTTTTTGCTACTTTAGGATTAATTTGTAAGTTTGCTCTTGATAATAATTTGTAAGATAACCATAACCCTGAAATATTTCAGGTCGCAGCGAGATAGTGGTTTAAACATGTTGAGCCTCATAAAATGAAAAGTCAATCAGAATAGAAATATTACTTCTGTAGTATTTTATATTGCTTGGAAAAGGATGGTTTCAGAGAATTAAAAGAGAGAAGTGAGTCCCTGGCCTCTTTACATTTGTGTCTAGTGCTCTTGCCGGCAGTGAGCTGTGCTTCTAGGAACTCTCTGAGAACATAAATACTTGATTTTTTTTGTTTTTTTTTCTTTAATATTTGGAAATACTGTCTTTTTTAATTATCTCAGTGATTAAACAAAGAGCAATGAAACATGCTTTTATGCTGTGTATTTTTACAGCAAAGTATTTAAACCAGCCTCTTGAATAATTTCATGCTGCATTAAGTTCAGTAAGATCTTTTCGTATGCATCATTTTTAGTGCTTCCTATATCTTTGGCCATAAGCTTTTTAATTACCATGTGAAGAAATGTAAAATGAAGTTTAATAAGAAATAATTTTTTGGTAGTTTGTCTTCATCTGATGCAGTGTTTTTCAGGTGATGGAGTCAACGTCAGCTGCATGTTTTATTTGGAAATCACTGGACCGCCTTTAGAGTAACTCTGTCCATTGTGCTCACCAAAGGCTTCAAAAGTAGCTGCTGCCTGAAGAGGAGAAGTTTTATTAGGGCAGAAAGTTCAACCTCTAGAACCCAAAACTGAGTGGCTGTAATTCTAGCACTCGTAGCAATTTGTTAAATCTCAGGGATTTGGGAACGAGCACCCCAATGACAGGGAGGACACAGGTTTGGGGTTCTCTTGCCCACCTCGTCCTTGGTCTGGGGCTTGCACCCGTAGCCTGGGCTGGATTTCCTCTGCAGCAGGCAATGGTTGTCTTATCCCACAATGTTTTTTGGCTTGCAGAGGCCTTTTCATCTTCGCTCTGGTTTTGACCAGATGTTGCAGTATCAAAATTATGGGCTTTCTCTAATAAAGTTTTCCTCAAACCCAACTTATTTGGGTTTTGAGGAATTAGTATTTTTAGCAAAGGAAAAAAAAAATACGTTTTGTCAAGAAAGATTCCTGGCTTGGTCTAATTTAGAGCTGCAGGCTTAGGCTGGGTGCTCCTGAGACACTTTCCTTGCAGCTGTTTTTTAGATTAGACCTTTCCAGAAATATTTAGAGTTAAATTTCTAATGTTGACATTCCTGTAGCCTTTTTGAATACAAATGATGTGCTCATATATTCACCAAAAGGGAAACAAAAAAATGGAGGCCGATGAGCCTGTCATATGTCTTGGAGAGAAAAAGGAGAATAAAAGGTGAACTGAAGCCCTGGTTTTCCTGCAGCTCTGAGCTGCACATTGCCTTATGCCCATTTCCATGCCTCTCCTAGTGCCCGTGGGTGAAAGCCCCTACCCTGGGAGCTGATGTCTAATGGGCAAGAGAGAGATGCCCTGAGGTTTACCCACATGTGTTTTAATGTAGGGTTGGGGCTCTGGCTTGGTATTTTGCCATCAAATAGTTTCCACCCTATTTTAAAGATTTTTAACTTGATATTTATCTGCTTTTAAATCATTTTTTAGTGTATCCATTTTTAAATGGTAGTAATTTGAATGATTATCTATTTTTATTAATTTATCCAACGCTTTAAATCAGCCCTACAGTACTGAGAGTTACGTGTGCATTACTGATAAACACTACCTGTTTGCTAACCCAAGCCAGTGTTATATCTGGAAAGCCTTTTGTTTTTGTGAATTTTGGTGTTGCAGATCAAATGTACTTTTGAGATCCAAATTTAACTTGGATCTTGAATTTGCAAAGCCTTGTTATGGCGCCTGATCCTGCAAATGGCCTGACATGTCCTAGGAATTCACCTGTCAGGACGGGTCCTTTTCAAAGTGAAAGGTGCTGTGTAGTTGATCAAGCCTCACCAGATCTATCAGTGTTCCTTGGGAATGGACCTAAGGTTTTGCACATTGTCACAGTTGAAGATGCATGCAGATGGCTGCCCTGTTGCCTAACTGTATTTTTAATAGGATGATAGCAGAGGGCTCTCATTTTAGCAGTGCATTTCATAACTGCTGACCATTGTGGCTGAGACGATGAAGAAATCGGATCTGGAAAAGCCAGATCCTCCCCAGGCTGAAATTGATGCTGGTTTGGTGTTAAATCCAGCTATAAGTTGCTGCGCCTGAAAAGATGTAAAGCAATGAGAAGATCCTAGTTTTCATTTTCTCTGGGATCTGTGAAAGCATTTTGTTAGACATGCTGACCGAAAGACTTGTGGGCTGTGGGGGGTATATGCATTTATTTTAGCCTGCTCTGTGCTCTGGGGCTTAACCCAGTCCTTGAGGACTATAGGTGCTGCTCCAGTACCGTCCCCTTCTTATCCTCAAATGCATATTAGAGAGGAACTTGCGGGACCAGTCATGGTTCGTCTTCCATGCTGAGCATTAAAAATGCAGGGGAAAAAGCCTAGCTGGGTGAAACTTGGAAGCTTGAGCTTAGAGGTCATCACCTGCAATGTGGGAAAGCAAAACTGAAGTGTGACTGCAGCTGTGGGACTGGAGGTGGGTTATCCAGTGTGTTCTTTTCAGGTTTCAGAGCTTCCCTTTTGCGTGGCTCAAAGGTCCATGGACTCTGTATGTGCCCCAGGAGCATCAGTCTCTGCAGCTGGCTTTGTCTCTAGGTAACTAATGCAGTGGTTGGTTAGAGGCTTGTTGGGGATGGACAGATGTTTTATTCCCTTTTAGTGGGTTTTTTTTGGTGTTTCGTTGTGGTTTTTTTTTTAATTCCTGTTCAAGTAGGTGGAATACTCCTCATTTTCTTTTATCATAAGGTAAACACTATTAACATGATATATCTTCTCCAATTTCTGTTAGGACCATGCTTTGAAACTATAACCTATTTTTAGTTGAAAATCCTTAGAGGAAGTCTAAGCCAGAAAATACTTTAGTGGGAAAGTGATATGTTCAAATAAACCTTACAGAGCTAGTGCTCACCCAGCAGATGAAAATATTAAGTCTGAGGATTGTTAGGCAGAAGAGTATCTCCAAATCTCTCGTTCCTTTCTATCCAAGGTAACCTGATTATCACTGTAATCTCTTTTGCTCTGTCAGTTTGAAAAGACAATATCATCTGTCATTCTGTAGGAAAAAACAAAGCCCCTGAATAATTGTAGGTAAAAGCAAATATTTCTTATTTGAGCTTTAGTTTAAAAATGAGCGTAATATTCATACAGCTGGAAGAATATTTTATATTTTTTATATATATATATATTTATATTTTTTATATATGTTTTAAAAAAAAGCACTGTGGGTTTTTTTTTTTTTTTGAGCAAATACATGGCACAACGTTTGTGCTCTGTATGGTTTCTGCAGGAGCTATCTGGGCTGTTGGGCCATTACCTATTAAATATTAAATCTTCTGAGCAGAGATCTTCTGCAAAGGGGCACTGGCACTGCTTGAGCATGTCTAAGCATGTGTGTGCCAGCACATACATTTATCTTCTAGAAGTGGACTTTGACGATGCGTAGGACTAAACTGTTGAAGAGGACTTGGGAAACATGAGATATTTTGCTCCACCAGCTAAGATGCTTATGAAAATAAAATTTGGTTGGGTTAGATAATAAATGAGAGGAATCCAGTTATTTTTGGTTTGTTGGTCTATCCTGAGTAAACTACCCATAAATCAGTAATAGCCTATGTGATGTGATAACTTATTTAGTAGAGATCCCATTGAAAGGGTTGGGTTAACTAAGTATTGCTATTCTCAAGATGACCAAAATGAGGACCTGAGTGCCTCTCCCATAACCAACGGGTACATTAGCTGGATGGCAGATGCACACTTGGACACAGGTTATTGTCCCCCCATGAACATCCAGCTGGTGCCAGGTCTCTCCTGAGCATCCCTGGGTGGCCGATGCACTTTTGGGGTCTGGTGAGGTGTTGGCTTCTGGCTGTGCTGAGCAGCCCCTGCGGGCATGAGGATGCCCAATTTGGGCCTGTGGGTTTTTGGCCACTGTCGGTACAGCTGCTCTGCTTGCTGGCGGGGAGGGAGGACACCTGTGTGCCCTCTGCATGAAGGCAGCCTTCGCTTTGGGAGGGATGCTGCTGAGGTTACCACAACAGCACTGCCCCGTGCAGAGTCACAAATGCTTTCTGCCACACATGCTCAGTCGCATACTAAGGAAGCAGTGACGGGGGAATAATAAAAGGCACTGGCTTGTCAGCCGACTTCGCCGCTATTCAGAGCTTGCCCAAATTAGCAAGGCTGGTGTAATCCATTCTGCACACCACAGTAATACAGTAATGTTTGAAATACAGGGGGGGAAATCCTGGCCCTGTTACATTCATGGGAGCTTTCTCCTGTGAGATCAGTGCAGTTTTCATCTCTTATGTTTAGTGTTTGGTGGAAGAGTATTTCCTCAGCATCTGAAACCAATTTTTTTGAAGCAAGAGAGTAGGGTTTTGTTTGTTTGTTTAACTATGCATGGTAAAATAAATTGTGATTTTTTACAGTCGGGACCAATATTGGGATGGTTTCTTCTTGGTCTTTTGCAGCAGCTACAGCTGGTGTAAACTCCTGGGTGATGCCTGTCAGAGGGAGCTGGAGCACCTGGGAAAGACTTTGAAAATCTCCCCTCTGCTCTCTCCTGCTGCTGTTTCCCACTGGCTGGAGGAGCCTCTTCCTGTTGGCAAAGTTGCAGTGGCAAAACCCCTCTGATGTCCGGAAACAATTTGAATGGCAGCTCCTACAGCTTCATTAAGCCCAGATGGTTGCGGCTCTCTGCCCTTTTGTGTTGGCCATAAATTCACTCTTGCAGTCTCAGGGCATGCAGGTGAAATCTTCCAGCTGTGGCTGTCGCTTGCTCATGCTGCCCGAATCTGCTTTAGCCTGTTGATGGAGGGACACTTCCTATTAGATGTTTATAAATAAGAATTTAGCACGAGTGAGTTATGTCTAGAGATTTCCTAGTAATTTCTTCAAACGCTTAGTAATAGATGTGTCCCTGAATATCTTCTCTGTCTCGGCCTTAAGACTTTCAAGCTGTGACAACTGCTTCGGGGTAAGAGTGCTGTGTATAGAAGTTTTCACTTCTTTTTATAAGAAAAGATTTCTATATGTTTGCCTTGTGCTTTGTTCCATGCTTTTCCTGCCCAGTACAACTGGATGTGCAAGTAACTACTAGTCCTCTAAGAGAGATCTTTTTAGATGTTATCTGTTTTTCAAGTCATGCCTGTTCTTTCTTTGCATCACCTCAACACACCCAAAGCATAGAGGGAGCAGTACTAATCATAATTAAACAAAATCTAACTTACAGGAGCTTAAAACCCAAACAATAGCATTCCCCAGGGGACGAAGGCTTATAACTAGTTCTATTTCGGCTTGGTGGTCGGTGTCACTGGAGGTCTCTGTAGGCTGCAGATAATAATAAATTTTGCTGGCAGGTGTTGATCTCTCAAGACAGAAAAAAAGCTCTCTCAGCCCACTTCTGAGCCTCTGTAGTCTGGAAAATGGCTTTCAGCAACACTCCAGACAAGCTTTCCCTCTTCATTCAAGCCTGAGCTTCCTGGTAAACCACCTGCCTAACTGTCTGGATGACTTACTTGAGGGAATTAAATAGTGCGGGGAAATAAAAAAATTAAAAAATAAAATAAAAATATGTTTTTGTTTGACTTGACTGTATTTTTTACCTTGCTTAGCAATTTTGTAGGATGTTTCAATCAATTAATTCTTTTGTTGCAATGGCATGCATGAATGTGTGAAGGTGTTTGCCAGTATGTAATGCCATGCACGAGTTATATGTCTTTTCTGAAGGAATCCTCCCTGGCTGGAAGAGTTTCGTGCCCTCTAGTTCTTACCCCAAGTCCACAGGATTTGGGAGTTGGCTGTCCTTTGTGTCTGCCCTGAGGTGGACTCATTCCCAGAGGAAGTGGAATGTTTTATTTCTGGTCTCAGTTTGTTCAAAGAAAAACAGGAAAAAGAGTTGTCTTTCCCAATATCGTGGCACTTTAGCCAAATATTTGCAATGCAATTTGTAGTGAATTATAAATGAATCAATAATGTGGCATAAATTTAATATTCAAAAATACCCTATCGTGTCACACTACCTTCATTTTCTCCTTTATTTCCAAGGCCTAGGTGGACTGGTAAGGTTGGCAGATGCAGAGTGTGAATGAGGTAGTTTTCGATTCAATGGGTGCAGCTTGAATTCCTTCATGAAGAACAGTCTTCCCTCATTTTAAGCTGTCAAAACAGCACTTGATTGAGGCTGCGGCTAGCACAAGTGCTGTGTTAGGCGGAGAGTAGCCTGAGTATTCAAGTCCTTGCCATTTGGGCTGTGTCTTCTCCCTGGGCTGCCTGTGGGTCTTCAACCAGAGGTTGCCTCCATCCTTCCTCCCCTCTGGCCATCTTGTTGCTGCAAGACTAACTTAGGTTGGATGGAACTGTGGGAGATCATCTGGTCCAACCCCAGCCCAAAGCGGAGCCAATATGGACATCGCATCAAGATACGCAGGGTCCTGCTGATCACTGGGTAACTCTGTGATAAAGGTAGACCTGGGGACGTGTCCAGGTCAAAATGACGACTCAGGAACCATAACATGAGCCTTATTACTGTGTTGTTGTGCTGGGTAGTTTCCTGATAAAAATTAGTCTGGTTTTTATGTTCTGTCATAACTGATAGATGGCTTTAGGGTTGTTGGCAGAGCTGTGTGGTGGGGGACCATTGGGTTGGTCCCAGATCATGCATTGGTGTTGTTAATAAATGAAGACATATCACCAGCTCCAATGTACCTCACCAAGGGCGTGCTCAGATAGTTAAACATTTACAGTGTCTATTTGTGCAATTAAAAACTAGCTGAAGACAGAAATCCTGTACTGCTAACTCCAGTCTCTGCTGCAATATCCCAGTGATCAGTATCAAGCTTTCCTAACAGTCTGAGATGATGAAGTGCTGATTGTGTCCTTTCTAAACTCTCCATAGTTAGGTTTTGTGTTTTCCTAAACAATTCAACTTTTTTTTAGTGTATTGTAAGCACAATCATTAGCTCCTGTGCTTTGCTGAGGCAAATGGGGTAAAGCAGTGTGTTTTGTCTTCTGCTTTGTGTTTTTTAATACAATTAAGTACAGCTTGGGTGAAAGGCTGAGTCTGAGGTTCAGACTGTTCCCAAGGAAATGGAAAAGTCAGAAACTCTGAATATTGATACTTTTTTTTGTGATGCAAGTTCATAACGGTCATGATTTTCAAGATGTGGAAGCTGTCAGAAGTTTTGCTGTGTGGTTCAGGAGCAGGAAAAGGAAGCTCTTTTTGAAGGATGCTGGGCTAACATTGACTTTGCCTCCAAAACTGCGTTGTAAGAACCTGTTGTGGAGCTGTCCTGGTAATGCTCCAGACTGGAGTATACCTCAGTGTTTCCATGTCCATTTTCTCCTAGTGAACAACACCGGATTGATTAACTGATTCCCATAATTAATGAAAACCATGTTTTGCTGGCATAGTTGCTGAGCTGAATTCCAATGTGACATTTCCACAGATCTTACTAAGTTATCATGGAAGGATTACAGCTCATTTAATTGCCCATTTTGTTATCGCTACAAGTGTCTTAATCTTACCATCTTGTCATGCCCAAGGTTTGCTTTCTGCTGTCAGCTAGCAGGGAATACCAAAAGTTCACATTTTTGTGTTGTTTGATAGGTACAGTCACTCTTGACATCAAATTTCCATGCCTTTGTGGACTTGGTGCCTTGGTAGTTTTTAACCTGGGGAAGATAACTTAGAACAAGCTTACTGTCAGAGGGCTTTGAGGTGATACTCTAGATCAAGATCAAGTAACAGTTAGGCATAAGAGATACTGATGGTTCAAAGGAATCTGCCAGCAAAGACCTTTTTGCTGCTGTTAATGTAAGAGGAGCTCTGTGTAGGATTTCACAGGACTCTTGGTGACTTTCAGGCAACTTTTGCTGCAGAGAGTAAATAAATTATGCTGCCTGAAATGCGATGCTAAATACCCTGTTTATAAGGAAGCAAAATGTTAGGTTAATAGAGAGTGCGCTGTAGGGATGTTCAGGATGGTCAAGAAAATAGAGAAATAAGAGGGAGGAAGAAAGAAATGACAAACTGATGCAGACTTAAAACTTTTTATTTTATTTTCTCTGTACAGTTTTTAGAGTTCTTGACAGACGTGTGGAGTCATGAAACCAGCGGACAGGCAGCTTTGAACTGTGCAGTGAACGCACAAAGAATATTGATTCATCCAAGCTTTCACTAACCTGGGGAATAAAATACTTCAGAGTCCAGAATTTCAAATGGTCAAAGTGTTCTTCAACCTTTTCTGCAATGTACTAATTGCAAACTGGCTTTTCTTCAACAAAAGGCATCAGGACTTCTCTTTCCAGCAACCTTTTTTATTAAAGAGATGTGAATGTAGTAGAAGTGATCTTCCTTTGTTGTGGGCAGGTTTGAGGTCCTTTCTATGGTCTGTCTAGTGCTGTTTATTTGGTTACTTGGAGTCCTTGGAGGATGATTCTTAGGGGTGGGAGTGGGGGTGGAAATCTGGTACACTAACATGGCTTTTTGTTTTCTTTCTTCTCTGTAATAGCAGCTATTATGTGACTTTGCTATCATTTAGTTGGGTGTGTGTGTGGTTTATATATAGAAGAAAGAGTTGTTTTCATTAATTTCCCCCAAAAAGAGAAGAGCATCATTACACAATGTTTTTGTGAGGTTTATTTATGCTCTGACATAGCAGGACAAATGCAATGATACAGTGAAAAATCAGGGTTTTTTTCTGAAGTAGTGTAGGAATTTCCCTCTTCCAGGTTTTAGGCTGGTACCCCATGCTTTCTCAGCTTGAGATCCAGCAGTGCAAAAAGATGTTACTGAGTAGACTTCTTTAGGTCAAAAATGTTGTACGGTTCCACACAGCTTTTCACTATCGATTGAAGGAATTGTGGTTTTTTTACAGTAGAAACACACATAAACTGTGATTTGTTCTGCTTCTCTGCTTCAGATGAGTAATTGGTAAGTGTTTTGAGTAAACTTTTATTTGGTTGCCAGGTCTGTGGTAGGAGGTTTTATCCAGGATGTATTTCAGTGTCAGAAAGGGATTGGGAAGAGGGAGCGAATGCAGTGGTGGTTAACATGCTAAGTTGCAAAATGTCTTGCAGGAATGTTGTTTCTCCTGCCGCTGCCACCAGTGGTACTTACCAAGTCATTCGCCGCTCCTGGACTGTGCCACATCAGGGGCACTCTGAGTTTCTCTTCTCCTTGGGTTGAATTTGGACAGGGACAGCAAGCCTTTCTTTCTGGACAGCCAATGCACAGGAGTGTGGCTGCATGGTGATGGTGTGTGCCTTTGCCTCTGCAGCAGAATTGGCCAAGCCGCTTCGCAGTTGTGTTTTCTGAGCACTGAGCTTCTCTCCTTGGATTTGCCTGCCAGATGTTTCCCATTCAAGCCATATTGGTTGCCAGTACCACCTTGAAAATTGACTTGAGGTGGAAATGAATATTGCAATTATAGCACTTTTGCATAAAGTAGTGCCATTTTTACTTAAATATCCTGCCATTTTGGTCAATTGTAGTTTATTAAAAAATAATAGTAGCTGTTTGAAAGCATCGTTTCTGAGTTCAGGGAAGGGCTTTTTTTGTGGCTTTTACACACGAGGCTCCCAAAGTGATGTGCTGCCATCGAGGCAGGAATCTGAACATCCTCAGAGGGTCAGGCAGCAGCTGGCAGTAGTGAGTAGGGTGAGCCCTGCAGCCCTCAGACTGTCTGCGTGGGCATCCTGAGATGCCCTTCATCTCCATGCTCCCACGGCCACTCCAGGCAGGGAAGGAGAGGTGGAGGTTGAGTGGAGGAGGGTGCAGAAAGCAAGCAGAGGGCACAGCTTTGTGAGATGTCATTGTTCATGGGAGCCTAGTGCTATTACACAAGAGTTAAATTGAATTACGTAAAATCCTTAATACAGTACTAGATGTTTTCTTTAGGAATCATGAAGCATGTAACATCCTTATGTTCTCCAAAGGGTTTATTTGGCAGCCTGTTAGCATCTTGCTGTGATACGCCTGAAGGGGGAATAACCAGAATAACAAGGAGGGGGAAAGAAGGCAGCAGTCACCAAATTGGAATAACAGTTTTGTAGCATAGTATATTTGAACCTGTGACTCTTTTCTTTCCTTTCCCTGGATGGGTAGGAGGGCTTAATGCCCTTGAAGACAACATTACGCTGGTCAAATTGCGATTGGGACTCAAGTAATTTTGCCTAAGGCTCCCAGTCGCTGCTGGATTTCAGTATGTCTGAGGGTGAGCCAGTCCATGTAATCCAAGGCAGTGTTTGCTCATTCACTTTATTCTTCTGCAATGATCCATATTTTAGGCTGAGAAGCATCTTTGCAGCTAACCATGGCAGCATAAAGTTGCAAGGTAAGTATTTCAGACAACAGGAAGGAGATCTGTGCTGTAGGTAAAGATTGCTGCTTACAAAGAGACAGTAAGTAGTCAAGGTAATAAAATAAAAGAAAGGAGGTGAACAAAGTAAAGGATTAGGGTATTCAAATAGCTGGTGAATTACTAGGGTACAGTGCATACCTTGGGGTCTTCACTCTCTTGATTTAAAAAACAAAACAGCTTCCAACTCATCTGTGATATTAGTTGTTATACGGGTACCTTTAATCCTACAGTTTCCATTTTCAGAGCAAACAAAGATGTGTTTGTTTTTCTTACAAGCCTTTTTCCTATCTTCCATGCAGTATTTTTGAAGCTAATGACCTAGATAGACAGAAACCAGAGGAAAGCAGGAGTAGGGTGCTAATGACAACTTGTCAAAGGCAGCTCCAAGCTGTGGGCTGGGTACCCCCCCAGCAGGGGAACATCGCTGCTCAGCACCCATGGAGGGGTGCTGAGGACTGGTGTGGTCCCCTCACCTCTAGACAGGGAGTCACTGGCATGTGGGCTACCCCGGACTGTGTGTACTTGGGAACATTTATATATATATATATATATTTGTTTTACTAAAGAAGTGACCATTTTTCCATCACTGTTGCAATTTTCCATATGTTTAATGGAAGCAGCAAGCCCATGGCCATCCACAGCAAGTGAGCATCTCACCACTTTGGAGTAGTCCCTCCTGGCTCATTGGCCTCTCTTTAACTTCTAGGTTGTGAATGTCCTGGAGTGGCTTTGGGATCCCCTCTGTTTGGGAAGGGTGTTGGATTACAGAAAACCAAGATAGGATGCAATGCCATGAAAGTGATGCTAATATTATGAAAAGACTGTATGTGTTTTATAGAGGAATTCCAGAAAGAAAAGCAGCTATAGGAAGCCGTGGGAACCATGGGAAACCTTTCAATGTTTTCCTAATTCTCCTGCTATTCTTTTTTATATTAAGTGTTTTTTCTTGCTCTCAGTGTTTTTTTGCTGTGTTTTGTGTTTTTGCTGGCTTCCTTGCTTTTCTTTTCCCCTTGCCAAAAGCAGCACCATTAGATAAGGGATTGCAGAACTTGCAGTTCCATGCAAAACACGGGGAAGGATGCCACTCCTCTCTTGTAAGTTTTTTCTGTGTCATCTATGATTTTCGAAGTCTGCATCCTTTTTTTTTTAAACATCCCTAAATCTAATGCAAAGATTCAGTGTTCTGTGCCCAAATATATCTATATATGTGCATGTGTGTATGCATTTGTGTATGTATAAATATAAGTACACATATAATCCGCCCAGTCAAAATAGTTTCCCAACACATCTGTTGCTGAACAGATGCTCTTTGTATCGGTCAGTTCGGCTGTTGCTGGCTTTCTGTGGTTGATGTTAATGTGATTATTTAAAGAGTAATGAAGATCTGATTGCTCTCGTATAATCTAATGTAGCACAGGAGAATCCCAAAGCTTTGACTTGCCTGAGGAGTGCCACCTACCCCTAAAACCATGTGCAGCTGAGTTCACTCCTTTAAATGAAGAAATCAGCTATGTGACTTTGCTGGCAGATGGCAGTGGACCTTGGGCTGTTTCAAGGGGGATGTGTATGCAGATTAACCTGTCATTTGAAATGCTGCTTAGCAATGGTGTGTAGGCAGTATTTATAATAAATTAAAACAGTACTGTAAAATAGTAAAAAGAGTGAAAGGTAATACAAGAGATGGCTTGCAAGAGTCCAAATCTTGCAGTATTTAAGAACTCTATACATATTAAGCATTTAGTTGCCCGAGTCCAGAATGTCTACTTTTAAAACCTTTAGAAAGTAATATTTTTATACAAATAATGCAGTTATCCCTTGCATTTATAATGTAGAGATACTCCAACTGTTGTTAATTAAAAATGATTATGTGGGTGGAGGGAAGACTATCAGTAGTCCTGCAGGTGCTGGTGGCTCAGGTGTGGTTCCTTATTCATGGAACTCCATGAACTTCGCCAGGAAGAAGAAATACTAGTGTCCTCACCCAGTGGCTCCTCTTTGCAGGGGGAAGGTGTCGGAGAAGGGAAACTATGCTATCCTGCTCCCCAGCATGGCTGTCCTCTGTGTCCTGGGATATCATGTGCATGCAGCAAGAATTTGTTTTCCATAAGCGTTACATCTGTCTTCATGGCAAAAACTGCTGGGAGGCTTTAGCCCTGGATTTGGGGTTTGCCTCTTTTTTTAATTACTGTATGTTATATACAGCATGTGTGTGTGTATATTCTATATACCTGTTGTTCCAGGCAGAAATCCTGCAGATTCATCACTGGAAAAACATACCCCCGACTGTAATCTCTACAAATACTTAGGTTTGCAGTGATAATGTTTATAGCATAATAATTAACCAGCCCCTTCCCCCAACCCAATTATTTTATACAGTGCCTCAGCTGATTTAATCAGTGCCCTTTCTAGCAAGCCTGTCCTTTTTAAAACAAATGGATTTCCAGCAGGATCAGATTTTCTTTCTGACTTTTTTTATTGCTGGTTTCTTTAGAGATCATTTAATTGCTGTAAAACTGGTCTTCGTACTTGCCATTCTTGATTATATTGCTACTTAACAAGCTGTATTAAATGCATGAAAAAATCAAATCAGAAAATTGAGCACTAGACAGTAACAAGGAAAACCTTTTTTTTCTTCAGTACTGTTGCCACTGATGGGAAGTGTGTGTAATCGAGTTATTTTTGAATTATGTTCAAGCTGGGAGAAAAAGAAAACTTAGGATAATGAATAATTTGACAGTAACTGCACAGAAGTGCTGCTAAAAATGATGGGCTATAACTTTATCTTGAATAGCGAAGTCCCTGCCTTCTCAGCTGAACCAGTTGTGTTACCTTGTACATGCAACAGGACCTTATTCGTCTGGAGCCTGCCACACCATGGAGGTTTAAAGCTAATTTGAATGAAGTTAGTGTTGTGGAAGGGGACTCTCCTCCTTGCTCTGATCTTGGCAAGTCTCCCCCAGAAACAGCAATTCTGGGTACTGCGCAGCAGATCCAACCCGTGGTGGGCATGCGGGCTGACGGTGCAAGTTTTGGGTGGTTTCACAGCCCTAAAAAGTAGCTATAACAAAGAAGAGCCATGGCACGTGACTACAGTAGTGCTCTCCAGGGAGGGGAGCCCTCCAAAATCACAGCACATCCCTGAGAATGGAAATCAGGTGCCTCTGAGGGCCAGAAACAAATGTGGAGCTTCATCCTGATGTAGCTGAAGGCAGTGGCGAAGCTCCTGGGGCTTCCTTGGTACATGGTCGGGGCTGGAGAACCACAGCCTCTTTGGGCAGTGGGGTCTGAGCTGCTAAATATAAATAGTCCCGTTGTCTACCATGGTCCCTGTTGTGACCCCCCCCCCCCTCCCCCCCTTGATTTTCTGCAAGGGGAAAGGCATTGCATAGAGGTCGGGTGCTTGGGGCTCACACACACATCCCCCATGGGAAGGGACAATGTTGAAAGACCAAATCCCACGTGACAGGTAGGATGCTGGTGCATGGGAGGAGATGGACAGTGCACTGCAGAAGTGTCGTTCTCTGAGCAGAAATGCGAGTGGCACTGTCAGGATGTAATAGCCTGCTCACAAGGGAAGTTTCTTTCTAATGTCCATCATTTAATGGTTGGCTTATGCCCTTGAAGCAAGATGTCTCATATCTGTAATACAGCCACGGTAATTTCATTCTAAAAGTACCCTATTTGATTAAGAACCAGCCATGAAGGCAAATATCAAATCTCCAGGTGGAAACTTGGCCTGGCAGGAGAGGATGAGAAGTTCCCATTAAGCGAGACCGGGCTGGGGCGTCCCCTCTGACCAGGGGCACAGTGCGACATGGCCCATTTGTCACAGCAGGAATATAAATTTGTTTTCTATTACTGACATGTATTTGTCCTTTCCTTTATTGCAGCAATAATTTCTTCAAAATACCTTTAAAAAAAAGAAAAAAGGAAGTGTTGAGAACATGAAAGTTTGATCTTAATTTTGTCCTAACCTTTACAAAATGTATTAAATTACTCTGGCAAGTAACACCAGCAGCCTTGCTCACCCCAAGCAGTGATGGCTTGTCAAAGTGCTTGTGAAAGGGGCGAGCTCTCCACCTTGTCATAGTTCTTAGACCATGAAACGTTGGGTGCATTTAAACAACAAAAAAAGGTGATGCAGTGTGGTAGAGAAGCATGGAAATGTTAAACCAGTCTTACTGAACTGGAGGTCAGTCTCTGCCACCAACGTGGTGTGTCCCCCCCCCCCCCCCCCCCCCATAAATTTTTATGTTGCTATATAAAATACGGAGACGCTTTCATGTGATGATGCAGCATCAAATTATCAGAGAAAGTGGAGGAAAGAAGGTGTTTTACATCAGAGATAAATAATTGCTTTTCTCGAAGGTTTATGGCAAAGCTGCGTGCCTGGCAGCATGCTGACTCCCAGGACAGAGCTGTAGGCAGGAGGCTGGGATTTAGTGCGGTCATGATGGTGGTTTTATGAAGCAACCTGTGCCTGTGAAACTATCCCCCCAGAGCAGTTGGGCTCATTTCAAGCAAAGTAAGAGCAACTACAGGAAGTACGGAAATCGCCTGGCTGCTCAGAGGGTCTCAGGCCTTTTTGTTTCTGATCCCTTCTGCAGGAGTTGGAACCGTTTTCCATGGGCCAGGCCACCACTAAGGCAATTTTATCCCAGCACACCTGGAGGATGTTTTTGCTTTTGCCAGCTAACCAGAGATTATTAAACTGGGGGTGGTGGTGGTGGAAGGGCGCAAGAATAAGGTGGTTATTTTTTTGGAGTCAACTCTCTTCGGTAAACCTGTCCCTTTTAAAATAAGATAAAATATTTGCATCTTCTGTTGCACCCAATTGTAAGTCCTATACATCTGCCATAGTAATTCATGGGTCTTGGGGAGTCTCTTGCAGTGTCTCTGTTTGGTGTCGCATCTGATATATGTGGTGGGGGAGGTGGGGTGCTGTGCTGCGAAGTTAAGTGTCATGTTTTCTGAAGCTGTATAGGTGTGAAACCAAGCTAATAGTTGCTGAACTGTCCCAGGAGGACTGGCCTCTCCCTGCCTTCATAGACTGATGTGTCCTGGTTGTGTGGTCTGTTCCCAGCCTTGCGTTTGGCCCTTTTTCCACCCTTGAAGAAGCTGCACAATGCTTCTGGCCCCCTGTTAAATGGCTACAGCTTATTTTGCTATAATAAATTGGGGTGATGCACTTGTGCTGGAGGAGCTGATTCAGCTGGCTTTGCAGAAAAAAAAAGAATAGGTTTTGTTGGTTCTTTTATTTTCTTCTTTTTTTAAGGGAAAAACAGAAATCTCAAGAGAGATCGTGTGTTTGTTCATCAACCTTTTTAGTACTTCTCTGCAGTGGTTCTTTTTCTCCCCCTCCACAAAAGCAGGCTGTCCCAGCCTGCGAGGATGCTGACCGAAGCTGCTTTAGTAGCAGGAGTCAAGAAGCTTGAGATGGAAACGCATGTTGTTGTTTTTTAATAGGTAGAAGTAAGAGCTCTAGTTGGAAACACCTGGGAAAGAGCATTTTGTGCATTTGTAAAAAATCTTGGGCAAAACACCCTGTACCTGGGAAGAGGGCAGAGGCTGCAGTGCTAGGGATGGCCTCGGGGGACTTCTGGGCATATGGCAGCTCCAGCTCAGGCACTGGTTTCTCAGCCTTCCTTCAAGATGCTCCATATTTCTTCAGCTCCTTTGCTTTAGAGTCTGGCTGCATGGTTTAAGCGTTTCAAGCATTTTTGTATAGAAAGTCAAGCTCTGTGCGTGATGCTCTAGTCATTAAAAACGTGTCACCGGGAAGTTCGGCAGCAGCATGAACTGGTGGCTCCCTGTTTTCTGTTTATCAACATTCATCTTTACCTGCTTGCCTTCAAAATAAAGGGCTCAGAGTTACCCTCTGAGCTGTTATTGCTGTTATACTGAAACATGCTGTGTATGGGCATGCAGGTACATGCCACCATGCTGCAGGAGGGGTGAAAATACACATATGCTCACACTGCTTCAGTGCAGGATTCACCAGCATAAAAATCACAGTGGTACTGTTGGTAGATGGGCAGTGTTTTGAAGCTCTTAATCACTGTGGTGTTCACCCAGTAAAAAGCTGCTTCACGGCTGGCACATAGAAACTGGCAGGCTGTAGACTATGATTAAAAATAAATTTATATCTTCATCAAATGTCCCTGGTGTTGATGCTTGACTATTTTTCTTGCTTAACTTTCTAACCAGGGAAGTTAATAAGTAAATTATTCAAACAAAGATGCAAAGCGAGGGGAGTGGGCAGAGAAGTAGGGATTTAGAGATGGGGTTCTTTAGCCTGGTGACTTGCTCTTGAGTTTTATGCTGTGGTCCTCGTGTTTGTACTGAAACGGATAAAGGTGAGACTCAGTGGTATGTACAAAGTGGTGTTCAATCATTTTTCCCTGTCTTGTAATTGAATGTCTGTTGGCACCCACCACATATAGAGGTGCATGGATGTACCCATGCAGGTCTCTCCAAGAAAACGTCTTTTCAGTGGAGCACCTGCAGCAGGCACAGGAGACAGGGCTCCTTCCCCATCTCGCCATCTTACCCTGGGAAAGCCACCTCTCCGTGGCTTTCCCGGGGTGAAGAGCAGTGAGAGGGGAGCAGGAGGAGGTTGGGCTCTGCTGCGGTGCTTTTGCCCAAAAGCACGAATTGGCCCCAAATGTGGGAAGACACACAGTTCAGCCACCTGTTCCAGGAAAGCTGGCTTGTCCGTCTGTCTGCAGTGAATGGCGGGGGCCAAATTAATCTCTAACAGGAGTAGGCACGACTCATCACTGGTATCAATCACTTATTTATGGTGGTGACAGCTTTAAGGCCAAGTTCCCGAGTTCATTTAAACACCACTCAAATCAATGACATGTTTTGAAATACAGTGAGGAACACATTCATAGAAGAAAAATCCATAGAGGGTTATTAAATGCAGAGAAGTAACCTGTGGCTCGGGAGGCTCCTTGTCACAAGCAGCTGGGGACCAGGGGAGGATTCTGAGAAATATGGAGCGGTGAATGACAGTACCTGCTCCAAACACATCTCTGGTGGACCTTCGTCGACTTCAGTCATGACAACAAGGTGAAGCCAGCTGGCGTTTTTCACAGGCCCTCTCGCTGTCTCTGGTGCCAGTTTTGGAGCTGCGTGTTCCCCAGACTCACCCTTACTCCTCTGAGGTTTCCCTGCACAAAACCCTCTTTCAGCAGATTCCTTATCTGCTATCAAGGGAGTGTTTACAGCAGCTAAAGCTTTTAAGTGCCTTGTCTCGGAGACTGATGGCAATAATTAAAGCAGTGCTTTCCAGCCCTCTGCTCTTCTTTGCTGAATTGCTGGGAAGTAAGGAATGGGGTTGTGCCAGCCAACAGGAACCCTGGAAATCCATGTTCAGCAGTTTGGTGTGTATTATTTCATTGGCTTGTTAGCACGTCCTCGCTGCTGGGTGCAGGTATCTAGCTCGTGAAAACCTCCAGGTAGGGGAGAGAAGTGCTTGACAATTATAGGTTGGTTTTTGGTTTTTTTTCCCCCTTCTGTGCTGAAAAGAAAGTACATCATTATGTGATGTAATTTAATCAACATAACCACCCTGTGTATTGAATTATGAAATGATGGGGAAGGCTAGTGGGATGTTATCTTTTTGGGATAAAAAAATAAATAATGAACCAACTAATTTCTCCTGTGCTACAATTATGGATGAAATAGCACAAAACAGCATCCAGCTAAAAAGACAGACGTGGAAATCCTGGCTGGTAATTACAGTGACACTAGGATTAGTTTTTCTAGAAGTGCTGTGAAATTGTGCAGTAAATTACGTTACATGAGATGTATTATTCCCTGGCTTAGTAAATAAGCCGCCTGACAGGAGGCCCCAGTGAGGCAGTTGCAGATAGCTTCACCACTGTGCTAGAGCCAGGGCTTGGCTCAATGAGGTGCAGCTCCAGCAGTTTGGGAGCAAAGTGCTCCAGGAGGTGCTGCCGAGGGCTCATGTGCTGAACGAGCTCTTCAGTCAGGCTCCTTTCTTCTCTCTTCCCAGCTTATTCAAAGTCTGGTTCTGTCTTACGGTCCTGCATCGTGTGTTCCTGCAGGTGAGCAAGGATTGCCTGAGCACCATGCGGCTGCTGCCCTGGCGGTGCCCTGTCTGCAGCTGTCTTGTATGCATGGAGGATGTCTCTCACTCTGATCCCTTCGTTTGCCCATGGCAGGGGCTGATCCCTGCTCAAGACCATACGGTACTACCAGTTCTTGGTGCAGGCAGCGTGCTTTTGCCCTGGCTGTTCTGGACAGGAGACCAGAACTGCTGCTCCTGGCCGTGTCCGAGGCTGGATCCTAAGACATGGCTTCATTTTTTTTGACCTGGGAAGTGTGAAGTAACTATTAAAGAAATTGAACTAAGGCCATCGGGGTCTGATGTCTGGATAAAAATAAGACAATTTGTTCTGAAAGCAATAATGCAATGAGAGCATCCAAAAAGTCAGCTCATGCGTGAAGCCACGGAGTGTATCAGGTGGAAGCTATTTCCGTAGCCTCCAGTGCCTGTATCCATTACCCAAATTAGCACTTTGCAGAAGAGGGGCTCTTCCCCCCACTGTGTTCAGGGGCTCCTTACTCCTACTAGGAGGGGATAAGTGAGCAATCATCTGTCTGAACCCGTTAATGTGCTGTCCTGTGGGTAATCACTGCTGCACATTGCCTCCCTGGCAGTAGGTGCTCTCCAGGAGCTGAGGGATGGTATTACAATACCTTCAAGAGGTTTAATGATAGCATAAAAAATGTGATCAATATTCAGTTGACTTAAAATTTCAGTATTCAGTTGTAGTGTTTGATTACATATAGCAGCTCTCTTCCCTGCTGTAGCTGTTAGCGTCATTGGCTGTGGCATCCTCTTGGTACAGCACTGAAATCTGGGGCTGTTTGCTGTCCAAATCCTATTTTTGCTGAGACACCCCCATAAGGAATGAAAATAAATGTACTGATATGTTGATTCGGAGATTTCTTTAGTAAGGAGGTGTTTAATAAGCACCTACCAATGTAAACAAATTGAGTTCCTTGAGTCACAGCTGGAGTTGCAACTTTTTCTCCCTTGATTATCAAGGAATATATTCTGCATGGAAGAATTCACAGCTTATAAAGACATCTGGTTGATAAATAATATAATTAGAGTAAATACGTCATTACAGGGATCTACTCCCATGTTCCTACTGAGCAGAAAGTAGGTTTTGGGCAATGCATTAGCTGGTGGAGGGAAGCAAGAAGGAAAGGGCAAAGGAAAACTATTGGGGGAAAAACTAGGGAGAAGGGTAAGAATGAACAGAGGAGAGGAGGGGGCAAGAGAAAGGAGATGAGGGGTGCCTCTGTGCCAGAGCCTTGAGCGAGACAATGCCCAGAGGCTGTTTGCTGCCGGAGGCAGATGGTGGTGGGGCTGTGACAATAGCAGTAGACCCAGGTGGTCCCTCAAAACTGGTAGGGCACTATCTTGTGGGGCATCGAGCTGTGTTGCTCAAAGTTTAGAGGCTATTTTTCTCCCTAAGTGGTTGTATAAAGGGCATTTTTCTTCCCAAGTGATTTGCTTTTCCCTTTTACTGTTTCTATAATTTTGAAGAGCGGAAAGCCAACTGTTGACAAATCTGTGCAAAGCTGCTATATTTAGTTGCTGAAGTCCAAACTGCTCACAGGAGCAGCCAGGTGGAAACCAGTTAGCTGGGCTCAGCTGACCTGCTGCTTGCAAGCCACAATGTTTGAGTAGTCAGCTTGGGTTGCTCCAGAAGGGCTTTTCCAGTCCTTCCAGCAAAGGACCGTGGTGGAGGTAGTGGTAACCTTGACCCATAATCTCCTGAAGGCACCTTGTCCCACGGGCAAAGCTCAGGCACTGCCATTGTCTAATGCCAGGGGAAGAAGGTGCCCCTTTTGCTCCATAAGGAAGCCAGCGTGGCATTTGGGAGAATGTTCCTCTAAGGTCTCATCCCCAGGGCTTGGCTGTACAAATATCCTGGTCCTGCTGCATGATGGGCGTTGCTTTCACTGTCTGAGCTTTGCTCTTACTCCGCAGCTGCAGTGCTTATAGTGGGGTCCTTTTCCTTCTCTAACTCATCTCATACGAGTGGTCGTTTTGGTAGTTACTTTTTTGGCATTACTAAAGGTGCATGCTGTTCAGCCGTAAGGGTAAATCTGTACTTTTCCAGAGAGTTTTGTGGGAATCGTTAGGCCAAGAATATTCTTCCCGCTCCATTGTAGACCTGGGTTATTTTGGCAGAAAAACATGTTTGGGAGATCCTGGCAGGGCAGACTATCCTGAGGATAATTTTTCAGGTGCAGTTTGGACAATCTCTGCTGAGATAATAAACCCCATATCTGTTTGGTTGCAAGCCTTGCGCTGCTCGTTCGATCCTCATTGTCTCTAATATTGTACCCAGTAGGAATTAAAGATAGCGGTAACTTACCTTGCTCTGGCATCAGCACGTCTCTGATGTTCCTAGAACAGACAGCACTTGCTGTTTGTGCAAGCTCACCACCAAAGGACTATGCATCACGTTGGTTTGGAGAGGTGAAGCACGGAGAGGCTGTTAGTGGGGGCTGCTGGGCTGAGACGCAGCACGGGGGGGAATTGCTCGTCCATTTTCTTTACCAACCACAAACAAATTACAGCTGATAAAAGCGTGGATGTGGGTTAGTCCCATTCCCTTACTAGCTGCATCTTGCACAAAACGTTCTGTGGCTATGTTATTACAGACCTCATTGTGAGAAACCATCATGGGGTTAAGCAATTTACCAACTGGGAGGAAGAGTTGGGCAAAATGATAGTACCAGAACAAGGACTCTAGTTTTATGGAAAGCAGGCAATAACTATCCTTATCTTTTTTACATTACCACACAAACCTTTCATCTACTCTGCTCTAAGGAAGATTTTCCCGTCTAATACCCTGCTACCAAATACATTTTCAATGCAACCTAAGATAATATATTCCTTTATTTATTATATTTTATGTTATTGTTATTTTTCTATGTCTGGTTGCATATAGTGATCTGCTGGTAAACAGCCATTGCACTGATGTATGGATTCCCCACAACAGCAGTGTATGGGTGCAATATCATGTAAAGAAATCTTCATAGTAAAACTCTCCTGTGAATTTTTTGTATGAAAGGCAGAGTGACCCAAAGCAAAAAACCCAAACATCCAACTATCACCCAGAACATTTCATAGAGGACATTTTGAGTTTTGTCTGCTGTTCTTGAGTTGGTATGAGATGGAAGAATTCAGAAGGTCGCTGAGTTTATTCTCTGTTAGTGTATTCCTGCATTGAAACCTTTGTGTGAGGAACTGATTTATTTGCTGCTTAAACATGCAGAGCAGTAGCATATGTGAAAACAGGTGCAAGAAGTGCAAGGTGTAGGTTTTGTGGTGTTGTGGGCTTTTTTTAATGGGGTTAGATGCCCTTGTAATGGAGAACATTTGTTTATGTGGTGATCTGATAGCTCTGTGAGCTGCACGGGGAAAACAGTTTGCCTGTGGGGACAAATGTCTAAACATAAACTAATTTTTCATGGTGTTCATACCTGACTCACAAAGAGGTGGAAATTCAGGACACTGCCCCCCAAAACTACCCACATGAAGTCAGCTATCTGCTGCAGAGGAGGATTCGGTTGGTGCATCCAGGGTCCCCATGCCTTTTGAGAAAAACTCGGAATAAAGGGCAATACAACAGAGAAGAAATTGCAAGCGCTGGCGCCTTTTGAGCCTGTGGATGGCACGTGGTGCTGGGAGGGGAAGAAGCGGCACTTTGCAAATCCCCAAGCAAGGAGCTCTCTGAGCCCCCAGTGGTACAGAAGCCCTACTTCGTTATGTGGGCAGCCTTGCAAGCCATCTAGACTTATGTAGGTATGGGTTTTGTAGCATTAGATGGCCTTTTTTTGGTTTAGTTATTTTTTTCTTTGTGTGTGCATGTGTTACAGAAAAATGGTGGAGATGGTTCAGAACGGTGCAGGCAAGGTAGGTGCATAACAGGGAGAGAAGCCAGCAGTGATGGCTGTCCATGTCCAGACAGTGTTAGCAACACTTTCTCTCATCTCCATAGGATTTTCCAGTGCTCTTCAAAAGGCTAAATTTGGGAAAAAATGACACAGTGGCAATTTAAGGACTGCCGGAGGTTTTCAGTGGCATAGAGCTTTGCTGTCAAGTGACGTATAGAGGCAAACACTGGTCCTGGAGCCAGTCTAAATTTATCACTGTGTCACAATAGATAGTTAAATTCAAATGTGTGTCCAGTATTTGCCATTTCAGTGGGTTGCAATCAGCTCGAATTGATATTACCTGAATAAATCAAAGAGCTGAATAGCACATCCATTTCTTATACAACAGAGCAGTGCTCATTACCCGAGGGTGAAAGGAGTTGGTGCAGAGATTCTGACTGGTGTTATTGTAACCACAGCTCAACACTGCAATAGAAAAGAGCAAATTTTGGTATATTGTGGACTCCTCCAAAATGGAAAGTGCTTGTCACTGCAGCGGCCTAGCTGGTAAATTACTGTGATTGGTTGTACAGAGATCACATAATCTGTTGAACAGCTACTGAGCAGTTGTATGTGCCATCATCTGTCTAGGCGGGCCCTATTTACATGATTCTGGATAGGGTATTCTTTACGGTAGTTAAAAATGACAACCTATTTGGTGCGGCTGCAATTTGGTCTTGGGACAGGTCAGCCTCGGGCAACACCCAGCAATTGTGACTCCCTGTGATACATCTGTATTTTTCCCTAGGGAAAAGTTTTTTCTTGTTACTATTCCAGATCACACCTGGAGCATGTTTTTGAAGTGCATTTCCTAACTGTCCCCACTGTCTGTGCTTGGGTTCATGCTGTGGAGCTTCCTCAGGGTGCATGTGCTGAATTTCTTTGGGGTGCTCCAAATCTCTGTTAAGGCTCTCTGGTTGCTCGCAAGCATTTAGACCATGAAATCACATTGGACCTAGTCTGCATTAAAATTCCCCAAATGCATGTGCTGTGGGTGGGCATTGGGCCCTGGGTGCTGCTTTGTTTCGTTCTGCAGGTCCATTGGCATTGCTGAGTTCCATGAGCTAATGTAGGTTCAGGGGAAAGTGCATGGAGCTGGGTGGTGGACGTGCACCGCAGGACACATTGTATGTCCAGTGCGGGGAAAGGAGTGACTCCAATTGTCTCTGCTTTTCCTGCACCATGATATTTCCACCCAATGTGGTGTGAGAGTGTCGAATGAGGGAGGAGATCTCTTTGCGTGCTGTTTGTTCACTCTGGACGGCTTTTTAAGGCTTGCCATCCTCTCTGCTTATTGCTACTTTCCTACAAGATACTGAGAAAACCTCTGCGCTAAATCTACCTGATTTGATTATGTTCGGGGAAAAAAAACCCCACTTCCCATCTTACAGCTCTATCAGCTTCATGAAGTCTTTCTTTTTGCTCAAGTTTGTGGTTCTTCTTACAGACATGTAGGGACATAATCACATCTCTGCTTTCCTCTTCTCTTTTCAACCCACCATGAATCTTCTGCTGCTGTCCTGCCTCATTTGTTTTTTCCCCTGATTCTCCTCATTAAATAAATTGCAGCCAGAATGTCCTGTCAGATGAACAGTAAATTAATACATTGCAGCCCAAACTCCAAAAAGGAAGAAAGACTTTAGTTACAATGACCCACATCCCCATCCCACCACGGTCAGCGATAAAATGACTCGACTTAATTGGGAATAAGGCATTGTTCCCCCTAATTTCATGTTGCTTCTTTATTTTCATTAATAAATTGGGCTTCTCATTTGTATGGTGAGCAGTCACACTGGTCAGCCAAACCTTCCCTCTTTGCTGGTATAATGGTTAGGGAGGTTTCACGGCTGTAGGTCAGCAACCTCCTTGATTGAGCAGGTACAGGGAAGTACCACCTCCATCGGGGGAAATACAAAGAAACTCTGCAATATGAGATAGGAAATAACATACCAAGTGGGTATAAAATGCATTCATTTGGCTCTAGACATTTTTTTTGTTTAAGTTCTGAAGAGAAAGCCATATGGAGATTATCTTTCTGTTTTATATATTGAAATACAGGAGCTTGGGGGCAGAATTGTAAATGATGCAGTTATGAGTTTACTCTGCACTCACAGGTATGTTCTCTTATCTTGTTATATGGCTGCTCCTAGGAATCAAATATTTAAGTTTACATTGCACTACTTTTGATGGCTGGAAGCCTTCGTTTTTTTAGATGATGCTATACATCAGTTTTACAGTACTCCCAGTAGTTTAAAGGAAAGGGAGATCATGCTCTCATGACTCTCAACAAGACCTTAAAACTCTCTGGCACTCTCTTTTCCTGGAGGACAAGATACATTCTGGTTATCTACAAGTGTATGTTTTTCAGTGACTGCAATTTTTGGTGCTGTCTGGAAAGCAAGGCTACTGATTTTGATAGAGACAGGGTTTCTGTCCTTCTTGATTTCAGGAGAAAAAAAGAAAAGAGTGCCTCAGTTCTGTTTTCCTCTTCAGCATATACACCGTGTCATTATACAGTAACCGTGTTATTCCCTTTTGCTCCCGAAATGCCTTTTCCTTTCAGTTACTTGCTGTTGTGGAAGCGTTTCTGGCACTACATGCTGCAGCATCTTTGTTCTGCAAACAACAATGAACTGGAGGCAATGCTGGGGCTGGATTTGAAACCCTTCATTGAAATAAGGAAAGGGCAAACTTTACACTTGCATGTTAGTGCATGAGTCATGATCTAAAGCATGTCATATACTGGACTTCTGTTTGTTTTTCCATTGTGCATCCTGACTTTGTCATATTCCTATGATTTGATGGATAGAAATGAAGAATAAGTTGTGTATCTGGAGAGCTTTTGCTGTAGCACCTCATCACCTACCAGGAACATCTTAGCACCTCTTTTTGTGCCGCTTCTGATTTTCCAAGTGTGTTGACCAGTTTTCTGGATTCAGGGCATCACAGGTCAGTCCAGGTTTGCCTTTCCTGCCTTGGGGAGTTAAAATGAGCTGTGCGGTGTGGTACCCCATGGCATGGCAGCCACCAGGCAGGCAGCATGCCCGAGCTTGGGAGCATTTACTTAGCTCTTACTGCACCTTAGATTCAGACTCTGCTATGGAGAAGTCATTTTGATTATTCAAAGGTGTTGCTCTTGCTGCCAAAATACACGTTTCTGTCTGCGCTTTGGTTTTGCTTGGGTCTATTCTGAATAGAAAAGAAATGGTATGTTGCAGCTATGGCACAGATTGGATGTCTTGCTGGGGGAAATGCTATGTCCCCACAGAAAGTGATGCCCACTGAACGGCTGCAGAAGAGGGCGTTCACCAGCTGAGGGGGGTTTATTTTGTGGAGGAAGAGCAATGAGCTGCAGCCACAGGTACCTGCATTGCCCCACCACTGCAGGTGATCAGGCAGCCCTGCCTGAATCCAGCCCCAGCCCCACCATTTAATGCAGCTCCCAGGGTGCGTGGTTACAGAATCGGGGCCATCTTGCAATCGCGGAGGAAACTGCTGATCTGAACCTGCCATGGTTTCCCCAAAGCTGTGTCCTACCCTGAGCTAAGACATACGGCATCCCACTGTCAGGGGATGCAGAAAGTTACTTCTGTCCTGGCTGAACTTCACTGCAAAAGACACACGTCCATGATGCCGGTAGAAGATGGGTGCTTGCGTGCACCTCCTGGGCTTCCTCTGAGGCTGCGGCATCCGGAACCGGCCAATGTCTTCGTGGCCTGTTTGTCACCCTGAGATTAAACCAAAGGAGTGAGAGGAAATTAATAAATGTTAATACATGCTGGTTTAATTCAGAAGCACTGTTTTCATCAACTGCTGTTTGAAGAACAGACTTAAGTATGTTTGTAAGCTGAAACAAATGTTGGCTTTTTAAAGCTGTTGCACAAATACAAGGATCTCGCCGCCGCCTTTAAAGAGGTTTAGAGCTGTGAACTATTTAGAACCCAAAATCTAAGGGCGAATAATGTGGCTGGGATTCAGTAAAGCCTATTAAAGATAATATTTTTCTACTTGGTAGCTTAAGCTAAGCTTAAGCCAAGCTTAAGCCAAATCAGCCTTCAAATCCTGACTCACGCACCTTGTTTTGTGAGTAGCTCCAGCACTGCAGCACCTAGCCTTCTACATTATTTGGAACAAGCAGAAGTGATCTCCATCTCATTCCTGTTTTCATGTGCATGAATATGTTTTTCCTCCAGACTTTGGAAAGGCTTCACCTCTGGTTCAAGGAGCAGGAAGAGCTTGTTCTGCATGCCGCTGAGGGACATTGGCCATTCCTGCTGCTCTTCTCACCATCCTCAACACAGAGGAGTCTTGGGGCAATAATTATCATGGGGGGGATGTGATCTCTGAAAGCAAAACTGAGAGTGGTGTTTAAAAACATTTGAGAAAACTCCGGCTTTCCCAGGGAAGGCAGTTGAGATGTCCTTGTGTCCTGCAGCTCAAGTGACATTCACCTTGGAAACATTTTTAAAAATTATTTTTAGGTGAAATCAAGGACATTTCTGTAAATTAATTACACTTCAGAAGTAAAGTGCAACATAATATAAAAGTTATACACCAGAGCAGCTTTTCAAGATTGGTGAAAAAGTCTGAAGACTGCAGACCTATTTCTAAATGTAGTCATGGTGACTTCGCTTCTGTCTTACAGAAAAGTTTGTGCCTGATCCACCAGGCAGGTAGGAAAGATAAGACCTATTAACTATGAGTAGCTGGTAAACCTTGAACAAGTGTGCTTTGAGAAGGGATGCATATTAATAAATAAACATGACTTCTGTAGGTGAGTTCACGCACAGCAGTATGCATGCCGAGCATCACTGCCTCTTTCTCTTCATGCAAACCCAAAATAGGGTTGTTTCTTCAGAGACGTGCTGCTGACAGTATGAGAATTAGGATGTCCTTGAGTTCAAAGTGAAATTTGTGCTTGAAAGCAGCATATGGGGTCCTTGTATTCTCTTTAATTAATTCTTGTGATTTCCTATGGAAATGGCCCTTTCATTATTTCATCGGTAGCAAAATTAAAACGTGGCCCTTACTCAAGAGCAAGAACAATAAGCTCATTGTGATATACTATATAGCACTAACCTTTCTTAAATAGAGCCACAGATTCAGATCTGTAATATTAGGCATAGCATGTTTATTATGCCATCGGAGACCTTTGCAAACCAGTTTTCTCTAATTGAGATAAAACCTGGAAAAATAGACTGTCCTGTAGCTCTGATCTCCCGGGGAGAGGAGATAAGCATCCCTTGTTGCAGTGGGAGGATGCTCGGGGCAATGCATATATTTGTGTAGTGCCTTCCACCCTCCTCCCCGCCTTAATCAGGGTTTATTTTAACTTACTGAGGGTTCAATAGCAAGCAAAAACCTTTTGGGATTGAAGCGCAGCATTGAGCCACTGCTGCCAGCTCTGTGTTTGGACTGACACAGACTCTGTCTGCGCACAGACCACTATTGATTTGGCTGGCACAGATGCCAATTCATGAGGAAGGGCCTGGCTGACAGCACCCATGGCTGTGGATTGTGCAGGAGTGCCCAGTGTTGGTATCCTTCCCCTTGGGAAAAATGAGCCACTTCAAAGGCATTTGTATATCAAACCCCAGCTGAGGGGCAGGGAAGCAGAAACATGAGGATGGGGGCTTTTTTGTTTTAAAAGTGTGCAAGAAGGTTGTTTTGTGACTCTAGGCAGATTAATTTCAGGTTTTTGTCTCTTCCCTCCCCCCCCCCCCCCCCCAGTGCATTTAGCAAAGTTAAATAAAAATGTGAGAAGCTGCTGGACTTGGACGTGCTGTGTCAGATATTTCAGGCAGCCCCAGCTGTGACCAAGAGTAGTGGCAAAAATCTAAACTGGGCAAAGCACCGTCTGTATGCAGAGACTAAGGGCATCTCCTGATGGTAGTAATTTTCAAGTAAATAATCCCATGTAGTTGTTTATTTTCATCACAAACAGCATTAGGAAACTTTAGAAGATACATCACCCTCATTTCTTTAGGTGCTTTTACGGAACAACTAGGAGGTGGAGAAGCAATCAGATGTGAGTGTTGCTTTTCAGAAATCATAGCTTTTCTTTCTTTGGTTGCATATTTACATTAAGTAAATATTCTTTATGCATAAGGCTCTTATGGCCAAAAGAAAATCGTTACAAAAGATGATGATAGAACTATTTTAGATGGTCTTCTAAAGTTTGTAGATAACCTAAAGCTACAGTGCTAAGGTATTAATTCTGGTGTAAGAAGAGGTAAATTGGAGGCTGGGGACAGTTTCTCTAAATGCACGGGTCTCATTTCACTGCTTGAGGGTGATGGGGAATGGAGAGGAGCTGCTATCTTAGGAAGATTTTGACCATGCTTCCACCAGTAGAAAAGATTCACAGGACCAGCTTGGGAAGGTGGGGTTTACATTGCTCGCTGCTGACAGCATTCGAGGCCAGAGAACAAGAAAGTAAGCACTGGTGTAAATTAAGCAAACAGGGCAGTGTGGACCCTTGAACAAAACAGTGATTAAAATTTGGAGGCTGGGAAGGGTGGTTTTCATCTAGGGCAGCCCAGAGAGCCTATGTGGTCTCCTGGGCAGGGGTGGTAGTTAAAGGGGACATTTGGGAGGAAGAGCAAGGAGGGAGGAAGGCAGCCCTCTCAGGCTTTTAGGAAAGCAGAGCAATGCGCAATATTTGGGGGGAGTTGGTGAAAAGAGAAGTGAGTGTTAGACTATAAAGCTTGATGACTACTAACAGCTGCCTGCCACAAGTGCTCTGCAGAGAGCTGTGATGGTTATTTTCCCAGTCGTTTTTTTTATTTGTCGTTCCAGAAGCAGGAAGGCAATGCCCAAAGTCTAATGCAAAATAAAACAGAGCAGTTTTTGATTGCGCCGCACAGTCAAGTGGAAAAATGCGATAACTGGGACTCCAGTTTAAGGCACATCTAAGCCGAACCAAATAGGAGCCTGGCTCCAGGTCATGTGGTGGAACCATTGGGGCTGCCTTCAGGAGGGGAGCTGAGTGAGGTCTGCTCAGCAGCCTTCAACAAGGAAATTTGATCAGGAAAACTGATTTTTTTGTAGACTTTAGAGTGGCTGTGCTGTTTCGAATGTGCCTTAAGTTCATCTGCTTGTTAAGGTGATGGGCAGAGTCCTACGTCCTTTCCTTACCAGAACAGTGAGGCTTATATAAGATTAACTGTGCTGGTGTCAGAGATACTACCTAGGTAAAGAAAAATTGGTAGATCAATTACTAGATTCTTTTAGAAATGTTGGTAGGAAAAACTTCTGTATTTTTTTCCTTCCTCCAGCACCAAATTAGTCAGGATGCCCGGGAAATAAAACGGAGTCACAGTGTTTACTCCCTGTGAAAAGTAATGCTCTTTTTTCCCCTCCCTGAGGTTATGTTTTTGTGAAGACCAATGCATGAGCATTACTTCCTCCTTCAGCAGCTTGTGGCCCTGAGCGTGGGAATGTGCCAGCAGAAACGGCTTGGGAAGATGAGGGCTGCTCTTCCCTCCGATGACTGCCCATCACCCTGCTGCTGACCCCACCAGCAGTGGAGTAAGTAATGATGGAAAGAGAAACAACCAGCCATGAAGGCTCTGGTTAGACTTTGAGTAACATGCTTTATTTAACAATTTTGGTATAGAAATAGTCAGAAACAGCAGGAGAAGCAATACACTCTTCCAAAAAGATAGAGATGCTGGTACCTGGGACTGGGAAATAAGCTGTGCTCCGGGAGAGGCTTTCCAGCATAGTCACCCCTCTGCACTCTGCTTTGGCTTCTCTGAAGGATGGCAGCACATCCCTGTTTGCGATGGAGTACTGCTTTAAAGTCTAAAACCCATCTCAGACATGAAAAATTATTTTGTAAGTTGGTAGGCACCAGCAGCACCTGGCAAGTTGCGCTAAACTGATGCTCAAAATGAAGGGTGGCATCAGAAGCAGGTCAAAGATCGGGATTTTTTTTGAAGGACTTCTTTGAAAGAGAAGTGGTGCAATTACAAAAAATGAAGTCAGAACAAGGGCACAGTGCCCTGGCAAGGGCTGCAGGGCTTGCAGAGCTGTGCTGTCCCAAAAAGTTCTGGACTCTCTAGTTCCTGGAGAGAAACAGGGTGCTGTGCATGGGGGACTTCCCACCACGAAAGGAGTATTTGTCCTTACGGCACGTGCTCTCTTCTCAGCAATCTTCCTTTGTTCCCCATGCTAAATTAGTACCATCCTGTCTGCAGCATGTCTTGCCCTCTCATGCGTTGTGCAGTGTTACTTTAGTCTATGGAGAAATTCAAGGGAACAAAATGCTGTATTTTTCATGAATTCTTGCTGAAAAAATATTTTCCCTTTTTTTGGCAAGCTACCTTTGCCAGGGATGCTGAATCCCACGCAGTATTTGTGGGTGAGGCAGGTAGTCCCCAGAAGTTGACATTTTTAGTACCACTCTTATTCTGGGCACCCAAACACACAGAAAACCAATGAAGCCCAAACACATTATGCAACCACTGACCTTGATCAAGTTCAAAATTATCTTAAACATTAAACAGTAGCAAGTGTGACTTTTACTGTGGGAAGTATTTTAAGCTGCATTCAAGCATGATTGCTGTAGTCTGGGGTCCAGGTTTGACTTTATTATTCTCCAAGTCTTTCAAGTTAATTTATCAAAATGACATACAGCTCTGGGGGCAGCTCCGTGGTATATGATTGACTAAATAATACTCTGCATTTCTGAAAGGCTTTTACAGTTCACTGCTTTCACACCAGGTATATTTGTTGTTCTAATGCAGGTCACTTCCTCTCGTAGTCGTGCCATCCTCCAAGCAGAGCCTACTATAAACAGTTTCTAATGACATAAATTGGATCGTAGGGTAGAACAGCGATGTCTGAAAGGTTTTTTTCCTTGTCCAAATGCTATTGAGCCAGTTGTTTTGTTTTCTTTTGACACACACATCCATTTTCAGATGCGATTAACAGATTAAATGGCGAATTTTGGTAAGAGGCTTGGAGTCAGCCTTTGTTTTGCAGGGTGGCTGCAGGCATCGCAATATCCTTCTTGCTTGATTTGAAATTCACCCGTCGCTTTCAGTAGAAAGTGAAATAACTTTTTAGACCTTTTAAGTATTACTCACGGCATGGTAATTTTAATTGTTGTCAATTCCTGGCTACTAATGAAAGAGCATGAAATTTGAGTGTCCTATTATAAATGTATTTGTATTTCAGAACAGTGCTGAAGAGGAGATGTAGCCTGGGCAGTGCTGATTAGGGCAGCAAAGTGAGGACACTGACGTCATTTCAGGATGGGGCTCATTCCTGTTTCTTCCCAGGGAACATCGGCCTTTCTAGTTCATTAAGTTCCAAAATAGGATTTTAGGCAGAAATTCCAGTTTTTGACAAGTTATTTGTCTTTACACCTAAGAAAAGATGTGTTTCCTATTGTATGAGGGAATCTGGCAGGAGTTTATTCTCCTTCCCTGGTGGTCCGTGGTTGTGACTGTACTTCACTAAGCAATGATACAGTCGTATGCAGGGATTTCTTCCATCCAAAACCCATTTTCTAATCTTCTTCTAGCAGCCTGCCTCAAAACAGAATAGTTCTCTCATGAATGTGCCAAGGGCTAGGTAAGGCCTGAAGGGAGTAGAAAGTCAGAGAAGAGGCATCTCAGGAACAAAGTAGATTAGATTGGGGGGAAAAAAGTGGAGAACAGGCTCAAAGGTGTGGAGGAGAAGTGGAGTTGCCTGAGCCACAATTTCCTTTTTTCGCTAAAGTAAAACTCACAGCCTGGCTTAGGTCACGTTGTGTGTTCTGTGCTCTCTTAGCAGACAACGTGCTGCAAGCATTGGCCGCGTACCGTCGAAGGTCGATGCAGCTTGATGACTGGGTGAACAGCTGTATTACTGTAACAATTTCTATTTCAAAAAAGATAATGAAGCGTTTGTGAAGGCTTGAGAACAAGGTTGAGAGGAGAAGCTGTTCACGCCAGGCGATACACTGAACAATAAAGGAGCTTGGGGTATAGTGGCATGCTGCTTTCAGACCTTACCCAGAGCCAAAATGAGGTGCTGAGAGTGCTTGGCCCTCGGACATGATCGCTTTGGTTTGGAGGTCTGTGATCATATGCAAGGTAACTTGGAAGTGAGACAAGGGGATACGATATCACCTCTGCCTGAGTGAATATGTCCTGTGTTTTGTAACCTCAGCACGCGCGCAAAGCCAGAATTGCTATCACTTGCAAACAAATACACGTACTATAAGCAATAGAAAAATACAAGCTCAGTAAGAATCATGGGAGTAGCTCTTGAAGGCTGTGCATGGAAACTAAGCTGGCTCCAGCTGACATTAATAGGAAGGGTGTAGTAATTCTTTTCATCCCTTCTCCTAGTTGCAGATGGTTTTTGAGATATCTTGATGAAGATTTTTTGCAAACCGAGGGTGATATCAGCTCATGGTAGGAAGCTCCGAAATGGTAGGTTTCTTTACTGCCACTGTGCACTCTGTAGAGTCTGCTAAATCTTGCTTGCTTGGTTGAAAATGGGGAGATTTAGTTTGCTGACTGCAGAGAGTGTGGGATTGGTGCTGTAATGGAAGGAGCCATACGTTGTGTCAGTTGCACAAACGGCTCTGACCACTTTTCAAGCAAACTTTTCAATGTCTGTGCCTGCCCTAAGTCTAAAAGTCAGTGCCCTGTGACATGCTCCACTTAGGCTCCTTTGGCATTTGCGCTGTCTGCAACTGCTGTAGTAGATCAGAGCGTATGCTACTCAACCAGTAAGCGGGGCTAATCTGACAATAAATGTGTATTTTAAGTGTAGCTGTTGCATTGCATTAATGTTGTTTATCTTCCGATGGTAGCCCTGCATTAGCACATGACATGAGCAATATTAATAATGTGGGAAAGGCAGGGCTTTTTAAGGGGCCATGGTGGTGCAAAGTCGAGTGTAGTATAATTAGAGCAATATCTCTGCTGATAAAATAAAGGCAGCTAATTGCCAACATTTTCATTTTTTTAGTTGCTCTTACTCATCAAAGACTTCGCTCAGCTTGGCGAACGTATCCCTTTCAGGATAAGGTAACTCATGTGAAAGCATTTGCAAGATTAATTTCCACTTACTCTCAAGAGAATTGGGGAAGTTAAAACAACCATGTACGTTTCCATTTTTTTTTGGGCATATTTGCCCACTGGGGCTGTTTCAAAGGTGCAGAAGCAGTAGGTAACATAATTGTGTAAATCGAAAATCTTCAAACTGCCAAAATATAGATGCAGAAGTTGCTGCACCAAGGGAGGGGGGTGAGCCGAGCTGTGGCTGTGGGGACTCCAGAGGATCAGTGTCATGCATTACTCATGCTGAGACAAGCCCAGTGCTGAAAGGCGCAGGCACGTGGAGTGGGACAGGCGGCTGCTCACGCTCGATGGGGGCCGGGAGATGCAGTGCCAGATCAGGGGAGTGATGCTGAGATGCAGCGATGGCTACGTCCCATTGACACCCTATAGGCAGGCTTGACCTCTGGTTTTTGAGAGAAAATAACGTACAGCACACCACTGTGGAAAAGCTGCCAAGCTGCAGCGACGACAGGTGCGGATAAGGAGGCTGAGTGAATGAAGCCTCTGTTTTTTATGAAAAAACCATGCAGCATGTTGAACAAAGCCAGCTTCTTCCCACGTACAAGGCCCATTAGGAACTTTTCAGCTATCGTTTATTTAGACAGGAAGTATATTCTCCTTTTTACAGTAATTTATTAGCTGATTTATAAAGGTTGCTAGTTAAATTTGTTGGAGTGGGAGGACTGAAAGATGGAGATGAACCAGTAGCTAACTGAAAAGTCAGCCCTTCTCACAGGAACCATGGTCCGTAGCGTTTTCCAAACAGGAACATTAATAACAGAGCCAGTTATTTCTGATTGTTTTTCTTTCACCTTATTGGAACTCATGTGGTTCCTTTGCCAGTCCAAATACTCTTATGAGATTCCTGAATCCTCTGCTAGTTAATCAAAATTTTGAAGTTGGTTAATGTTGCGATTGGGAGGATTCATAAGCTTGGGTTTGAAATCTGTTTAGAGGCATAAATTTAGTAGACTAAAGAAATAACGGTTATATATAGAAGAGTTCTGTTATGTGGATCTCCATGAGTTTGTAAAGTCAGTCCATTTCTATGGAAATAACCTGCTATTGTTAGCATCTTCCTTGAAGATGGATGACAAGGTTCTGTTATTTATTAGGTATTTTCCTTTCATTAAAAAAAATAAAATTAGAATATAGGATTTTTTCCAGCCGCTATCACATTTAAGTCTATTAAATCTTCTGTATACCTTGTATCTCTCAGAGGCAGAATACCACAGGCTTGGAGCAAAGTGTTAAACGTGTGAAGCTGACATATAAGATAATATGGCCATAGGCTTCACCCTGATCTCTAATAGGGAGAGACTGCCTTTTCCACCAAGGTTTACAGTTTAATATAGCTTCTGCGATGTGCTGTCATTAACCATGACTTTGGAACTAAATCCTGTGTCTTGTTTTATCTTCGGGACATTGTGAGGGCTTACAGTGTTTATAGGCTAGAAACCAGAAGTTTCATGGCATCACAGAGATTGCAGTTACTTCAGTGCCTTAATTCTCATGCTCCGTCAGCTATAGTGAGGCAAGGCAGACCTCCTTCACTTCTACCACACTGCTACCATATGAAACACCAGAAAAACTGTATAGAGCCTACTCAGGATTAGTAAACCTGGGGAAAATTATACTACTTTTACTAGATGGTACTTAATTTGTTTCTGGGGGATGCAAAGTTTCTGTCAGCCCTCCATATTAGGTAGTCGTGCCATGAAAATTAATGTTGCTGATTCCTTGGGTTGTATTTCAGACCTTGTTCTGTGATCTGGGCACACAATTTCCTTCATAAGGACCTCTGTACGTTTTACTCATCATAGGTTCTGCTGACCCACTGGATATATCAATGAAAAAATAAGAAGAAGGGTCATAGAGTATTATGGAGCAATATTTTCTGTCCCAGTAGAGCCTACATTACACATCTTCCATTCCTGTTCAATCTCTTTGATTGCAAGAAGAGTAGAAGCAAGGATCAAGTCATTTAGGAGGGGAAACCGGGTTTGAAATTGTGAAGACAACTTGCTAGGAGGCAAAAGGAAAAGTTCAACTGCCTTTAAAGGGGAGCTTAGCCTTCAGCCCACTGTGGATCGGGGACTTTCCTCGTGGGGGTCAACAGCCGCAGCTGATGGCACCCCTCACTCTTCCTCTCCCTGGAGAAGCAGTGCTACTCCATGCATGGTGTGGTCTGTACTTCTGGATTGAAGTAAAAAAATTCAATCTGCCCTTACAGTCCCAACATAACTGAATAGGAGGGGCTGAAAAACATGCCTGGGCAGAGCTGAATGAAAATTTTGCATGTGGGATGTGGAGTTCTGCAGTGTTTGGAAACAATAACAGACTGGAAAATGAAAATAACCACCTTGTGTAAACTAGTACCTGTGAAAAATATAATTTTGCTCTGGGCATGAGACGATCACCATGTAACAGGTCTTAACTCCAGTCAAGTGAGTTCAGTATAAGCTATTGTATAAACCCTTGTAACATGACTGTCAAAGACGGCTCAACAGTCTTTGGATACTGGAAGAGTAAAGGATGTCTAACTGTTGCATCTCATATTTATATCTGCCTCAAACCTCTTATTAACCTTACCATAATGGATTGTCTACTGTTCTTACTCAGGAATGCACTTAGGCTTGTGCTTAGCTTTGAACACATTTGCAAACCTGACTGGGAATTAAACATTGCTTAACTGCTGTACTCAACAGAGACCTTGGTTCAAGGGCCACCCTTTTTGCCTCACAAGTTTTTCCTCCATGGTCACCTATGATGATGTTATGTCTTTGATTCCCAGCTGCAACAAATGCCCTATATCCCAATACAGGTCTACCAGACTTGTTCCGAGTGTACCTTATTCTTGCTCAGCTCATATAGTCTATGGTCTTTCAAGAGAAAGGAGGTTATCCTTAGTCTTGGGTCTTACTGACACCAGTGAGGAGCCCTCACTGGAATGCGTGGAAGGCTTTTGCCCACAAACTCTTTTTTTTGGCTACCCTCTGTGAAAATTTATATATATATATATATTATTTTTTATATATACACATGTATATATAGGATGTAGATATACATATATTCATTTACACATACTCATATGTAAACATCTAAATAAACATACTTATGTATGTATACATACTTATATGTATATGTATTGTTCTTGTTTGGTGAACAGCATTTCTTTGATATCTTTCTGAGCACAAGGACTAGAAATGTCCACTCCAGCAGGTATCTACTTGGAGAGACTTAACATACAGAGGCTATAAATTATATTAAAAGTATTTGTTGTTAAACTGTGATAAACTTAGCTGCAGGGAAGTAGCTGGCGCTTTATTGCCTATGAGTTCCTCTGTGTTTCCTTAAAGCTGTAGCAAACAATGGCACATTTATATTTTTTTTTTTAAAATGAAATTTAGGGTAGAAAGAGCCATGTTGGATTCGAGATGCAAGGTGCTCCAGTGGGAGTGCTTCTAAGTCATACAGCTGGTTACCCATCTACTGAAAGCCTTTCTCCCTCCTTTCATTCTATGTTTGGATGTCTTTATTTCCCTGGGAAAGGGCCGTGTAAATGAGTGATTCCCACAGAGCAGCTCTGCACCTTCAAGAAAAATGGATAAGCCTGTAAGTGGAGATGCCCATTTAAGAACTATTGGTGATTCCCTTCCATGGACCAGTGGTGGCCATGGCCACTTGTGCTCAGTAGTTGCTAGACTTAACCATTGCTGCAAGCCTTCTGCAAAGTATGCTGTCGGAGTTTGGGACTGCTAATAAAAGAATGCAGAAATATCCTTCAGTCCAGAAACAGACATTTTGGTTCAGCAGAACAATCTGCATAATGACCTAATTCCATCTGGTTTGATACTGAACTCATTATGTTTTATTTGAATTCATATATTTAAAGTCAGTGTATTGTCTCTCTGCATTTTCAGTAAGCCACAGATTTTTGCAGTGTCCACATACAACCACCTGGTAGAAGCCCTTAGTTGTGGCTCTTAAACAGAAAGAAGGTATCTAAATATCTCCCAATAATTAAAATGTGAGCTAACAAGTCCAGTGTTGTTACAGGCAGAGGAACAAGCCACAGGCCAAGTGGTTGCCCAGACGGTGAAGGCAAAGTTAGGTGTGCTGGGAACTGGTCCTGCCCACCTTGAGACACAAGCTGATGCTGTGACCATGCTTACATTTCTCCTTCCCTCACAAATGTGGGACAACAGCATGAGCTGGGTGTTTTCCACTAAAATAATCAGAAGTGAAATGGCTTATAACATTATCATTTAAAATACCATCAGTAGGTTGGAGTTGATGTGCCTGTGTTAGCACTGCGTGGGTCTTAAGCTGCCTGTAGATCTGAGAAAGATGCCGTACTCATAATCGTATGGTAGCTGTCTCATCTCTGGCCTTTGAACCTTCTTTTATTTCTGCTGTAATGATAATATGCCATGGACAGTGAGTCTCTGCTTTGTTAATATGATTTTTCCCTTTATTGTGAGGTGGAGAGCTGACTAGCACAAGCACATACTTGATGCAAACCTCCTGGAGCTGGATTGAGGAAACTGCAGTGTTTCATGAAGAGGTACAAGGCTAATATAAGGAAGAGGTAGCGTGTTGGTTATGGGAGTCATGTCTCTCTGAAACCCACTCTAAAATGAGTATTTAACGGTGCATCTTCAGTATGTTGCTAGCAAGGTCTGGAAAATGCTCTCTTTATTCCGAATTGAAGGTCTGTGTGCACGTGCCCTATGGACTTGCTAGCGCCTCTTCGAAGGCAAATAAGAAGCCAGCACTGGTGTCTATAAAGTGCTACGTGTGGGTGGGGTTCGCCTGGTATTTTTGCGGTGGGTGGCTGTTGTGGGGCTAGAAATTCAAGTGAGAGCAGGGCTGAGCAGACTGCTCTGAGTTATCCTGAGTAGTTGATGGGATGCGTTATCCATGCCCAGCTCCCTCCTGCAGCCAGCTCAGCTTCTTTGTGTAAGGGAAAAGGCTGGAGAAACAGTGGTTTTGTTACAGTTGATGGGCCCTTTAGGAGGACTGGTACTCAAATATACCTGCAGCAGAGTGAAGCCCCGGTCTCATCTCAGCTGGGGGCAATTTCTTTAGTTGCTGGGGGGCTGGAGAGCACATAAGAGAGCCTGCTTGTACTGGGAGGTCTTAGTTCTCTGGTTGGGAGCAGGCAGGGAGATGTTCCTTAAAAGCATGGGAAGACTTCACTAACTTGCTTTGTGCTTTGAAGCAAAGGAAGATTGTCCTGGAAAGCAGGAAAGGGTGAAAGGGGAAGCAGACTTGCTTGGATGGGAGGTAAGTCCCAGCAGCTATGGAGCAAAGAGCTCTATGGGCAAGCGGAAGATAGTTGCAAACTGGAGGAAGAGTTGGTTTCTTTTTTAACTTGCGTGGTCATGGACTATATGTGTTTCATGGTGTGCTTATAGAAAGCTCAGCTATGCTCTGGAGTGTAATTCATGGGTGATGAAACTGGGGGCAGTGGTAGAAATGAAAGCAGAACTTAAGGAATCCTGTTTCTGGTGTCTAACTTTGCTATCTATTGGCAATTAAATAGGAAACAAAACCCAACAAATCAAACCAACTTGTCTCAAAGTACACATTTGCTGTCAAGCAACTTCATGAACAGGTTTTTCTCTCCTTCTGAACTGGCCCCTGCATTAAGCTTCTCTGAGATCCCTCACTGGCACTCGGTTTGAAGTCTCAAGGCCCAAGTAATTTTTTTTCTGCAGTAAGGAATGGCAGGCAATGCAGTAACCTTCAAACCATGAGTAACGCCAGTTCTTTGTCAGAAAGCTGTATAGCTGAAATGGCTTGGCCAAACTACCTGAAGTCAGAGTGCAGACAAAATGCAGTTGGTCACAACTCAAGTTTTATAGGTGTGTAAAAAGAATGGAGCTCTCTCTGATGGGTTTTAAAGGCTGGTGGAGTGAGTTACTGACAAGTTGTCTTTGTAATACAAAGCCAAGTCTGGAGAGTATCTCTGGAAGTGGTGAGACTGTATTGAAATGCATTTGTGTTTAGACCAGCTGTGAATGGACATATATACTCAGCTGTATATGGGGAAGTGTGATGTAAAAAGGTCAGCCTGAATGCATTTTTAAGGAGAATAAGTTAGGTTTTGACTATTAAATCGAGGGTTTCTATTTTATGAGCCAATGGTTGCCTTTTTCTTTGAACAAAACTGGGGCTGTGGTGGTAAAAGTGTGTTTATATTTGGAAAAATCTGAGATGTCACTTGATTTGGGAGCAGAAGGCTGTCCAGTTTAGTCCTCAGTTCTTGCAAACCATTGTATCATGTAATCCCTTCTGTAAAATTTATTGTGCCCTGCCTTGGAGTGCTAGGTTGCCATTTTTGCTTTTGTTCTTGCTCTTGGAGGATGGTTCTGGGATTCCTGGAATGTTAAGAAACGCTTATTGCTAACCTGAGTCTGTTCTGCCTCTTGTTTGTTCTGGTGCCAGCATTGTGTTAAATAAATTCAGTTTGGGTTTGTTTGTTTGTTTAGTGGAAATGTATTCTATCTCCTTGGTAATGTATGTGTAATAAACAACTAAATGCCCTCTTAACCTTTATTTTCTGAGTCTAAATAAGTTCAGTTTCTCAGTCTGCCCTCTGAAAGTGGGCTCCCTGACTACTCTGCATGCCTGTGTCTCTGCCTCTTTCTGATTGAAATCATCTGTACGGAGGAAGTTCCTGTCGTTTTCTCACCAGGCACTAACACAGATCTTTCTCCATCTCTGGAGGGACCCTGCTTGTCATACCGCCTGGCTGCCTCATAGTATTTTTGTGGAAAAAAAAAACCCCAAAACCACAACCGCTTCCTCTTCGCTTCTTCCTTGCAATTTTGTCTTTGGTTTCTCAGTGTGCTCTCCTGTGCAGAAAATTTACTCGCCAATTCAGTTTCTCATTTCCTGGGTGGTTTTTTTACTTCTTTTTGGTACCACAGATATATTTTTCTTGTTTAAAATCTGCACGTAAGTACCTGCAGGTCTCGAATTGTCCACATTGCCTCTCTGCTATTATATCCTTATTCCCGCTGTCTAAGCTTCAGCATCGTTCCCAGCTCCTTTTGTAGTCTTTGTATCATTTTGATGCCAATCTGCAAGGTATCCTTCGTGCATCATTTCTGCCAGATATTTACTCAGTGTGCATCCTATAGATCCCGTATCCTTTCATGTTTGTTGCAATTCTCAAATGTTTTCTCAATACTGTAATCTTTTTTTCCGTGTAGTGCTTGCTTATCTTCAGAGAGAAATTGAATAAAATTCTTGAATCTCTTTCCCTTACAGAGCATCCTGTTTTGCGCTCTGAAAAATCCCCACCTTCTTGGGTTTAAACCCTTTTCTTCTTGCCCTCCTGTTCCACCACTTAAGCTTATGTCTGTGCTATAGCAGAGCTCAAAGACAGGAGGATATCCTCATTTATTAGAGCTTTGCCACTCTCAGTGTATAGCCACCACCTGAATGCACCACCAACCTACAACCAGACAGCACAGTCTTCAAGCAGCAAAAAAAGCCAACCATACAGCAATGTGTAATGTTCATCCACACCAAAGGAATACAAAATGGGAAAGGAACAGTCCCAAGCAAACTCCCTTGGCGATTTTGTTGTTGTTGTTCTCAGCTTTTTATTTTCTCAGCAGGGATATTGGCTTTTTGCATTCCTGTCTGAAAGCCAACAAACCCACATTGGTGGTTTCAGTTTTCTGTTTGAGAGCGAGCCCCTCCATGCCTGAGAGGAGTCCTAGAAATCTTAGCAGGTACTATCCTCAAGATGTATATAGCTCTATGTCTGAGTTCATTTCAAAGTGTCTTCCATAATCCAGATAATAATCTACTATTCACAATTAGATGTAGTTCCAATTTCTTGAATGCTCAAGCAATTATTTTCTTTGGTAATTGAGTTCCCTATAGAATTCCACTATTCTGATCTCCTGCTCAGAAAACTAAGCATATTAATTTGAAAAGCTGCATGAATGCCTGGCCAGGATAATGGCAGCAGAATAATTGCAAGGAAATCTCTTACAACAGGCTTATTTTCATCTAATAAAGCTTTCCCTGATGGTTACGCTGCATGCTATGAATATGATACAAGCTCTAAAGTGTGCCTGTGTGTGTTTGCATGTGCAACTCAGTTTAATTTTAACATTCTGAGATTTCTTCCTTATATTTTTTTATACATGTTTAAAGATACATTTTTTTAAACATTTACCATTCTGTCTCTTCATGATGAATTTTGGGTGAGAAAGGGAAGGGGCCTGCAGGATTTATGCATGTATCGTATCCATTTAAACACATTAGAATAGAAGTTGCATTCCAGTGTCAAAATGAAGTTTAGGTTGTTGTCTTCTAGATGTAGGCCAAACACTTAGGAAGGGACCAGAAGCGTTCAGAAAGAGCTTACAGCTCAGCAAAGCAACAAAGGAGAGGAGAAAACAGAGGTACAGGGGGATGAAGCTACCCCAGTGTCATACAGCAGGCTGGTGGCAGAGCGTCAGCTGCTGAGGTCAGTGTTGTTGGTGTTTGATAACAGTGAGTAGAAACCTTGATCCATCATGTCAGCAATAATACTGTCTGGTTTACAGTAAGAGCCTGGTTTGACTAGGTAATTCAGTTCTAGTTCAGCAGTTTAGGATGATATAAAATACCTGTTTTTCTCCTAGGGGGCTTGCCTACAAGGAATATCTGTGTGTGTTCAGACCAAGTAGCAGTTGCCATTATCATGCAAGATATGTCTAGAGAATGGTCTTCAGACCTTGAATGCTACCTTATTAATTAGCGCTGTTGAGCTCTGGGCCTGCAGTTGGTGAACAATGGGCCTGCTGTGTTTCATATTGCTGGAATTACTCCCCCTATTTTTTTTTTTTTTTTTTTGGGGGGGGGGGGGTATTGTTCCCCTGTTGTTTCACCTTCTGGAGTCTTTTGTGAACTGAATGCTTAAAAAACAGAAGATGTGAAGTTGAGGTAATTAGTGGGGGTCCTTGATAAGGAAATGGAGTTGGTGCTTGTCTTACATTTCTAAATGGGATGTTTTTTCGTTTTTTTCTCTCATAACAAGGTCAAGTGGCACAGTCTTGCATTTTCAGAAGAGCTGGGTGGCCAGCTCCCATTGAAGTTGACTGGGTTACATGAATCTGTATCTTTTGAGATCCCAGATGTGTTTTGGGCCCATTTTCCTTTCATGTGTGTTTTGTAGTTTGATGGACTTAATGAGACCCAAGGAGGCAATAGAAGTCAAATGACTTGAATCAACATAAGACAACAGAAATATGGCCCACAGTGGAGCCAAAGTACTCTAGGGATGCAGAGCTAGTTATGAATGAGAGATCTGTCTTTTTCAGACTTGCAGCACCCCCCACTTTCCATAAAAGATAGCACAATCTATAGATGAATGCCTCCATAAATATTCGGTGTATGTCAACAGTTACGTAGCACAGTGGTGTTAGCTTTTTGTTATTTACAAGTAGCTGCTGTAGAGATTTTGCACAGTAATCCAGTAGCTGGAGCATTTCATACAGAACTTTTACTTCATGGCAATCAGATGAGTGATGTTTCAGATACCAGATTTTCAAAGGAAAACTGGACGTGCAAAACCCTGTTCAGGACCTTGTTTCCTCTGCCACTAAATATTGATCAGCTGAAACTGTTTTGGAAGACAGTCCTATTTTCATAGTAAGAATTTTAAGCAGCACCAGAGAAAGATCTTTCTTAACACTCTCCCTGGCACCTAGGGCATGGGCAAGCAGATCCCTGGACTGACCAAAGGTCTATAGAATAGAATATTTCAGTTGGAAGGAACCTACAATGATCCATCTAGTCCCACTGCCTGACCAGTTCAGGGCCTGATTGAAAGTTAAAGCATGTTATTAAGGGCATTGCCATTTCCCTATGGAAAATGCTGTCTGTAATTCCTAGGATGGAGGAGGTAGAATTTGGGTTCCCACTTCTGGAGTCGGTGCATAAGGAATAACAGTGCTTTGCCCTGTAACACAAAACAGCTTTCTTCAAATGTCTTGATGTTTGCCTTTGTTCTGCTATGGTACTTGTACAGTGATGTGTTCATCTTGAGCTATGTTTGTAGTGCCATAGAGACTGCTCTGTGTGTTTGCTGATAACATGGGATTTTGCATGGCAAAAAAGCAAATGGGGATGTCAGGCTGTGCAGCTGAAAGGGGTCAGTTTCCCCCCAGGAAATGCTGGCATAGGAGCTCTCTCTGTTACTAACTGAGCTACAAATTCAACTGTATGCAATGGCAAAAATATGTCTCTATACCTAACGCTGTTGCCTGATATTCCCATCTAGGTACCGCAGTGTATTGAGGTGCAGCAGGACCAGACACTGAAATCAAAGGACAAATAATCTTTGTCAGGTATGAATAAATAAAAACAAGGGAAATACAGTGTATGAACCTAGCTATGACTTTGCTACTACGTTTCCACTTGCTGGGTTAGCTTAATGTGATGTAATGACAAGAGGCTGAATATTGAGGCACTTCTGCTTCCGTCAGTGGAAGTCACTTTCAGTTTCTGCATTACCTCCCTTCTGGCAGTTGTAAGTGTCCTTAGCAAGATCACATTTATTATTTATATATATATATATATAAAAAAAGCAACTCGTCCCTGGCGCATTTATTTTCCGTTTCCTGCCTCACTTCATTGGATGGTAGAACAAGCTCCTTATGTCTTGTGTGTCTGTGCAGGTATGTGTATAGGTGTGGAATCATAAATATTGAATATTGAAGGTAGCATTTTATGTAAAGCAGAGGGTAAGCTGCAAAAGCCAAGCTGCTTTTTTTGCCAGTGGGTTTTCCCTAGTTCTCTCTGTCAGCAGTGTTGGCGTTTTTGTTGGTACGTTCCACATTTCTTCCCTGTTGGTATATATGATCCATTGCTACCAATCTTTACAAAATGGCTTTGTGCGATGATTTACAGGGTTTTTTGTGGAATCTTTATTTTGTTGGACAGTAGCACCACTTGCCTTGCAGAAGGCTTTGAAGGTGACGGTGATCTTGAGGTCTCTCCTGTTTCCTTGTGCCCTCTCCCCCTTGCTGGCCCAGCTTGGGAAGGGGGGCATTGTGCTGAAACACCCAGGGACCTTCTCCTCTGGTAGCGCCAGACATCTGAGGCAGCTGGCTCTGCTCCTTCCCGGCAGTCCCCTTTCCCCTTCAGTGGGAGGCATCTGGGCTGCTTGGCTGCTGTCCTCCGCACCGGCTGCTGACCTGGCCCCTCACTGCCAAGCCTGTGCCTATGGGAGCACCCCACAGCCTCCCTCCCCTTGCCCACTCCTCGGTCACTACTTTTATGAGAATTAACCTTTTGGATAGCTTAATTGTGTTTCTGCGTGGATTGCAATAAGGTGCATGCCTGTGCAACATGCGTCTACTTGTATGTGTGTTTTTTGACTTGGGTTGGTGGTTAAGCATTTTAAGACTGGCAGCAGTGGTCTCAAAACCCATGTGCGGAGCAGTTCTCTGAGTGTAGCCCTTGTGTTGAAATGGGAGTTGGCGTGCTACTTGGAGAAACTTGCTTTGATTTCATGTGATGGACTCCTGTGACTGTCCCCAAATTAATGGAGGAACAAAAGGTTTGCATGTTCTGAATTTGTAGAGAGATCATGATAGGTTAAGAAAACTTTTCATTCCTTTCATCCTATCTGTAATGTGTTGACCCCCAGAGAGTAGATGAACTGTGTCTTTAGGGCTGGCAGCAGCATTCTGTGAAAGAAAAAACCCTCTGTCGTCGTCTTAGAAGCTAGACAAAGTATGTCATGTAGGAAGGGGCATGACTGGGCAGGGGGTGAGGGGAGGATAACAAATTACATGTGCTGAAATAAAGGGACTAACAGGATGAATCAGGGCAACGAAGAATTCATTCATGTCATCTATGGTTGTGTCAGACCTCTGCATAGAACACTGGACCTTAGTGATGGACTGTGGAATTCAGCTGGGTGTTTGGTTTGGTTTGTTGTTTGTTCTTTCTTTTTTCCCTTCTTCTGCCGCCCCCCCCCCCCCCCCCCCTTCTTCTGCCGCCCCCCCTTCTTCTGCCCGCCCCTTCTTCTTCTGCCCCCCCCCCCTTTTTCTTGGGGGCCCCCCATCCCCCCTTCTTCTTGCCCCCCTCCTCCCTCCTTCTTCTTGGCCACCCCACCCCCCCTTCTTCTTGGCCCCAACACACTGGTGTGTTTTATAGCAAACACCAGAAACTGAACATGTACCCTACAGCAACAGAATATATTTGTTAATATATTTTGGCATTCAGAAGTAATCTGTGTCAAGTATTGAATATCTGCTTTCCACTCCAGTGGCAAGTCCAAGGAAATGGCAGGACATTGGAGAATCATTGATTTCTAGTGTATGTCATTAGAAGTGCATTATAAAGCTTGGCACAAGGTTTGTCTTAATCCATCTCTTCACATACTTTAGAAAAGAGAGAGATAAGTGTTGTCAAATCACCAAGTGCCTCTTCTGGTCAAAGCTCTCACACCTGAATGCAGGAGTGCCCAGGTGTAGCTGTTCTTCCAAACTCAGATCGGTGATCAAAAGCAAATTGAGCCACCGCACTTCCAGCCATCTGCTGACTTTGGCATCTGCTGGAGTGAAGGATGACCATCAAGATGTATCTTCCCTTACTTCTTGTATGACAGGGAATGTCATTTAGCTCCCTAATGACAGGTAGATGTTGATTTAGCTGACTGTTCACTTACTGTATTCTAACAGTAAACACTATTAAGTGTGATGGAAAGAAATACAGCAGTAAAACTGAAGGACAGAATGGGGTGGGGGTTGGAAAGAGGTATTCATTACTCTCAAAAAGTCACTTGTTTTGCTTTGGCTAAATGAGTTTAGTGGGATAAATCTTACAGGATTTAAGGAGATAAATCCCGGGAGCTGTGCTCTTCCTCATGGTGCTGCCTAGAGTGAAATGCACAAACTTAACCCTGTTCAGTTATCTGAGGCAACTCAGGTGGTATTAAAATTAGGTTAATTTCAGATTGGTTGTTTTTGTTTATATTAAAAGTTTTTCCACTTTCTGCCTTGTGTTTTGTAAGCTATTCCGTAGAGGTCTGATGCTTTCAGTCATGTCTTGCTTGATATGTAGTCGTGTATTCTTTTTTTCCAGTTTGAAGATGTATAATATGCCATTTCTGCCATCATTTGTCTCTCCTAAGACAGCTAGCTTTTGTACTGAAGTTGCCTTCTCACTGTGGCAAGTACCTAAAATCAGTGAGATCCTGTATTGACAAGACTCTTAGCTGTGATGTGTCAATACTGACAATAAAAAGATGACCGTTTCATATATGTGTGTGTATAAGCATACACTTTATGTATGTATGTGTGTATATGTAGCATAAATGAAATTATGATTTAAAAAAACCCAAAAAACAACACACCAAAATTGCAGGTCATGTGCCTTGCAAGGGATCTAGGCAGTTCTGATTATAAAAGACAATAAGCTGTCCCTGATTAGACTTGTGGCCAGATGACATGGTAACCTTAATTTTTAACACTCCTTGAGTCTGTAGATTCGCAGCAGTCGGAGTTAATGCAAAGACACAGGGCTTTTGTGTCAGTATATAAGGTTAGAGTTAGGAATTTCTGGAATGCCACAGTTAAAGAAAAGGCATATTCAAGCTGTTAGTAGCTTGAAAAAAAAAATGCCTGGAGCTATATAACATGTTAAACATTAACATCTGCTTTCAAACCAAAAAGAAAAATATCCTGCTCTTCTTTAGAGAGAGGCCAAGCTGGAATGCTGAATGAAAAATTAATTTTTGGAGGGTGTTATTTTTAAAAATAACCCAACTGGGCCTGAATTCTTTCTTGACACTTAAAAATTACCCTATTTTTGTAAGTATAAGCTAGTTGCTCAGTTCCTGTCCATCAGCTGGCACTACATACTATAAGCAGGCACTTTCTTTCAGCACTTTATTGACAAACCACTTTTATCTAAATGCTACGGGCAATGTGGGTGCAATTCTGAGAGTGAGTGATGGGGAACTTGCTCACAATCACTGGGGACTCCAAGGTAAATTCACCTGAAACCTTGTTTCAGCATGAGTGAGAGTTACCATACAGCTTGTGTACACCGAGTAGAGGAAATCTAATGATAAAAGAAAGAGTGTGAAGTGGGAATTGGAGTAAGTATTTGCTTGCTGCAAATATCCAGTCATTGAATCTGGTGAAAGGGCAGCTTTGAGGAGCCTGGATGTATGTCATAGCAAAAGGCCAGCCAGCTGATTTCCATCAAGAGAGGTGGTGTTGGTGTCTGAGTTGTGTTTTCCTCAAAAGTTGAGACGTGGTGAAAATCATTTAAGTGCAGTGTTTGTCAACAGTTTTTGCTTATTTAAAAAATTGTTGTGACAGTAAAAATAGGAATTCAACACCTGAACTAGAGAAGTTTAATAATAAAATATACATAGAGGCCTCGGGGGACGTTGCATGTCTAGTAGAAGCTGAGTCCTGCTGTTTTATGCGTGTTGTGTTCAGAGTTGATTCAGTTTGTCGCTAACTAGTGCACATGACTTCTGCTACGTTAGCATGGTTAAATGCTATTTCCCAGTGGTGGGGCTAGGTACAGACCCGAGTTGAAATTGCCTCTAGGATGTGGAGCTGAGATCAGCTTAGCCAGAGGCTCCCTGCTCTTGTGCTGACTGCAGACGGGAGAGGCCTTGGGGTTGGTCTTTCTTACTTGTATGAAGGTTGTACCTTGCAAGTGGGCTGTATGAGCACCGGGTACTCTGGATAGGCCTTTCTCATGTTGGTCATGTGGAGAAATGGCATTTGGGGTGGTCTTACACTGCCCCAATATCTGTTTAAATGTTCTTGATTCATGAGTAATTATAGCTCCAGTGATCACAATGGATCATACAGTCTTTTCTTGTTATACTGGATCAGCTTTACAATGGATGTAATGTCATATGTTTGCACTGCAGTATTTATTTATGTGTGTGTCTTTCTCTTCTAGAGGGCTTGGGTAGCTGTTTTTGCAATCACATGCAAAAATATAGCAGGAGGGTTTTTTTTTTTTAAATTGGTAGTGAATTTGGACACTAGAAACTGGGAGTTCAGAGATGGAGCACAGCCTTTTTCAGAAAAGTGTGCCTCTCAGGTAAGTTTCATACTCCAACTGAAGCCACCCAAAATAACTAGTTAATGAAAATGTAAACCTTGTTACGAATCTCAAAAGCTGTGAAACATAATCATCTCATCAAGAATTACTGCCTCTTAACTACTCCATCTAAGACTGCATAATTAGCTGAATAGTCTCATCTTTGCTAGACATTTAACCTTATATACTTATAATTTGTGGTGGATTAATTTAACAAGTTTTAAAACTTCCAGAGCAGGACAGGAGTTGCGATCCTGACTGCGAACAAGCTTTATTCATATTTGCTCTGCTTCCCTTTCCTTTGTGTCAGACTCTTCTGTGGCAGTTTATAATACTTTCAGTGAGTGGCCACCTGTAAAAGCCAGCAGTGTGCTTGTATAGGTTAGTGAGGTGATATGTGACTGTCTCCCTGTTGGCAAAGTGTGTAATTTGTGCTATATACTGATCCCACACAGGCCCAGGGCATCCAATCCACATCAGATTCAGAGCTCATCTCTCCCACTTAGCAGTTCACTTACACAGCTGCCTGAAGACTGGGCTGGTCTTGATTGTTTTCATTGTCCTTGAAATATTCTTTGGTTTTGTGCACCTGTGATTTGTTAATGTTGTTCTCCTTGGTGGAAAGTAGCAGGAAGAAATCAGATAGGTGAACAGACAAGAAAAACAGGGTGTGGTAGTCGGGAGATGAAGAAACACTCAAACAGAAACACTCAAATGGAATCGCTCTACTGTGCTCCTAGCAGGGAAATTTAATTTCTGGCAGTACTGCTTTGCATTGACTCCAGTTACTATCTGAGGCCTGTTGCGACTAAGAAAGTAGTTTTTGTGGCAGTGGGTCCTTCAATATCTGGCCTATTCTCTTTCTCAAATGCCTGTTTTCTCATTGGCATGCATGGCTGAGTCCTGTGACAGAGCTGGAAGCCTGCAAGAACACCTCCAGCCATAAGTAACCCCTCAAAAACCTGCAAGAAATTAACTCAGATTTTCTATCTAACTTGGATCATTAATTAATTCTATCTTTGCCCCCATTACACAATTAGAAATATTGCCAGTGTCCAAATGTGCAATTACTACATCTGTTAGGAAAGGGAAGAAAGAAAAGAATTAATGTTGACGATAATTTATACTGACACACCAAGGATGGGGAAAGCACTCAGGGCACTGAAGACCTGGCCAGAGATTTCAGCTGAACATTTGGAACGATCTGATGATTTGGGCAGATTTGGATATCATTCTTCCTTCTTCTCCTTTGTTTTTCCTTTATCCCCCCACCACCCAGTGACCCAAAAGTCTTTTGAAGTACACTAGTCTACTGTTCACACAATCCACACTGGAAAATATTCCAGGGCTTTGCAAAGATTTGGTTAGCAGGAAAGTCTTTCAAATGGAAATAATTTTTAATATATATATATGTATATTTTTTTTTTAGCATTTTGAAGGACCTTACGAGGTTGTTTAGTATAGCACTCTGCACTTCTGTCTCTGTACCCCTTGGGTCAGACTGGTGGTTCAGCCAACTCAGTCTTCTGCCTCTCTGGATGGCAAAAGGGACTGGTGTTTAGGGACAGGAGGCAGCCTGGCCTTTCCTACAGCACTCCAACCCCAATTGTTTTGGTGATGTAAGGTTCCTGTCTACCATCCCAGTACCTGTTTGTGGACCTATTGTCCATGAGTTCATCCAACCCCTTTTGAGTCCCCTGGCACTGCCTGTCTCCCCAGCCTTGTACCAGGTGTTCACCACCTTCTCTGCAAAGATATTATTTTACCTCTTATAAATTGATCTCTTCCTAATTGTACCAATTCCCCCTACTTCTTGTTCTGCAGCACTTGGCAAACTGCACATCCTTAAGCTTATCCACTGCATCCATGTTTTTGTAAACCTTAAAACAGCAAACCCTCTTCAGCTTTCTCCCCCCAGGCTGGAGAGCTTGTACTCGCTCCTTGTGCAAGGTGGCAGCTCCATCCCCTTCATTGTATCAGTTGCCCTTGCCTAACTGCTGCAACCTTCCCGAGACCAGGACTGCATACAGGATGGGGACATGCCAAGGGCTTGTGAAGTGGCAAAACAACACCTGTCCCTTTCACAGTATCCCTCCAGATGATTCACAGCTTTGTGTTGATTCTTTTTTTGGAGGCCACTGCACAATGAGCTGATGATTTCAGATAACTGTCAGTGATGACTCCCAAGATCTGAAGTTGTGACTCCCATGAGTTCAGCATCACCATCATGGTTTAGGTTCTTATCCCTATATGTATTACCTTTAAGCTTATCTAGTGAGGCTCAGCTGCCGCCTCCTTGCCCACTAGGCTTTTTGGCTTTCTGCTGGTGTTCTTCACCATTGTTGTGCCATTTGGCTACTCAGAATGATTTAGTTTCATCTGCAGGCTCTGAGATTTCACGGTTTCTCTTTTCTCCAGGTCTGTGATGAAGGTATTGAATGAAATCCTCATGGACATGTATCCCTGGGGGCCCTGTGCTAGCTTTTCTTCATTGCCAAACCTTTTGCTTCCTAACCAGCTTTTGGTCCATAAAAGAGACTTTCCTTCAGGCCCATGACAGCTTAGTTTCTTTAATAATCTTTCATGTGGGACTTTGTCAAAGGCTTTTTGAAAATCCAATTATTTTGAAAATCCCTTTCATTCACACACCAACTGACCACCTCATATGACTTCAGGTTATCGAGGCAGGATTTCCCTTTATAGAAGACATGCCAGTTCTTTCCCAACAAGATCTTACTTATCTATATGACCAGAGGTTTTATTCTTCATAATAAACTTTACCATTTTAGCAGGGTTGGAAGTTGGCCTCGGTGGTCTCCAGCTCCCAGGACCCCCTCTGAGGCCATTTTGGGGATGGGACTCATTCTGGCCAGCTGCCATCATCTGGCATAGCGGCGGCTGGTGCCGTGGTCGCACGCCTTGGCCCGCTTGCCTGCATTTTCTCACTGAAGTTCTTCCACCACTCTCTGGTGAATACCACCCTGCTTGTGTAGTCTTGTGCTGCCTGCAAACTTGTTTTGGCTAGACTTAGCTTCTCTGATATTCCTGCTGGAGAGATGCCTCTGGGCCTTCTGGGGGTGGTGATGGGAACCCGGCTGCTGTGAGGGACGGCGAGGCGCTCCTCTCACCGAGGAGCTGCAAGCAAAGGAGGGAGGAGGTGCTCTTTCTCCTCGGGAAACATTTTCGGCTCAAAATGCTGAGGGAGAGGGTTGAATCCTCTGGCAGTGCCTGGCTCATGGGTTACATTGGTGTTTTTGGTGGATGCCTAGGCAGTCCCTGCGGGTGCTCACTGCTGCCCCAGTAGTAACCACTAAAATATTTGTATACGATCAAGGCAGGCCAGGACCCTCCTCTGGCTTTGGGAGCATTTGTGGAGATTTCCGTATCTCCTTCAGGTACGTCCCCCCCCTTTTTTTTCCCTTCCGTTTTTTCCTGAGAAAGGGCCACTCAGGAAAATGGGGTCCCAGGCAGGAAATGGCAGCCACGCTTCGGCCGGCTCCTGCTGCCTCATGGATGGGCTGCTCTGAAGGGCTCAGCAGGGCCGTGGGCTGCACAAAATGTAGCCCTGCAGCCCCCTCCTCCTCCTGGGGGAGCATCACTGTGGCTGGGTGTCAGTGTCCCTCAAAGGGCCCCAGAGGTTTGGAGGCCTTTTTGAGGTATTTCTGCCCTGATGCCATGGCACTGAGGAAGATGGGGCGGCCGCAGGTGGCCCCTGGCCTGAGGCACCTCTGGGGGACTGGGTTTACAACAGACGAAGTTGGAGCCCAGTAACAAAACTGTGCATGCTTATCCACTGGAGAAAAAAACCTTTTTGAATCCATCACGGAGAGCATATGTGGAGCAAATTTAAAAAAAAAAAATATAAAAAAACCCCAAGAGGTTTGGAGAAAAGTGACCGTGTTTCCATGTAGCTCTTCCTGTGGCTCCAGGAAATGTGGGGGCATGCAGAGCAGAAGCCACAGTGTCTCTGAAACTTCAGGGAAGCTCTAATAAAGCATCACCAGCTCTTTAGCGCAATGGTTGTCAGAAAAAATTCAAATGTGGTAGGTCTCGCATGTCAGTAGCTCAACAGATGCTAACTGTAAATGTGATGTCCCAGACAAAACCATGTAATTAATGCTGCTTAACACAATGGCATTTTGGATATATGCAAATACAAATTGAAAAAGCATTAAAATAATGTCAATATTAATGCATTCTGTTAATAGTGGTGGGTGGGGACTCCTGAGATTTCTAATGAGTTATGCTCATAGGCAGTTGATCGAAAAGGGATGGTGTGGCTGGTTTTACTGTGCTGCTGCACCCTTGCAGTATTTTAAAATATTTGGTAACCAGACGAAGGATTTGTTGAGACCGTAGGGAGCAGGTGCCTGTTGTCGTACTGCAGGCAGAGTGTTTCGTTACCCTCCCTCTAATATTAGCTCATGGCATTGTGCTGGGCTGTGTGTGTGTTGGCTGTGATGCTACTATGGCCACTATGCGCGTGGAGTTTTCCAGGTGCCAGCGGGGGAACCTGCCAGTGGCAGTGCCTGTGCCCCATTGCCTTTGTCTTAATGAGGTGCTCTCCATTTTCAACCTGGGAGAGGGGTGGAAATCTGGATGATTAAAGATGCTGTGCTTGCTTTCCGATTTCTCATTTCTCCTTATCAATAACTCCTTGCAATGCTGCGGTGATATGTACTCCCTGTGAAAAATTAATAGCTACAGGCTCCTCGTTACTAAGGCAGACTTCTGATGCCCTGACAAGGGAAAAACATACTAGCTAGCAGGCAGTGGAGCTCCAAGTGGAGATCAAGGTATTCCTCTTGATATAGAAGATGATGGCTGGCCATCTCGCTCTCTTTTTACTTTAATTAGTGCATCAGTGCCACACATGTTTTTAAAACTAGAATACAACTTTATATCTAATAGCAGTGTTAAGGATCCTTTAATGAGTTGATTTGTACATCAAATCCTTTTCTTGATCCTTTAGTGGGTTTAGTTAAAGTGGACCTTTTAAGGAGCTTGTCTAATTTCAGGAGATGGTGGAGGTTTTTGCACCACACTGGCCTCTGCAGAATGTGCTAGGCTGTAATTCTGGAGATGCTGAAGACCATCACAAGCTTTCTGTTGATTTCAGTAGGACCAGGATGTTATCTAACCTTTTAGTACAAACTAGGATGCTAGCTCATTGCTGTTAAAATGTGCACATGCTTTTTGGTCATGTGTGTGTTCTTTGCCACTGTATATACCAATACACATATTAAGTCAGCCATGTCATGTCTTATAAATCAATGATACAGCACTGCTCTAACGATGAATTGATGCTGCATTGACCTGGCTGTAGTATTTGCTATATAGGTGAATTTGATACATGCATAGCTGAAGTTAAGCTTCTTGGAGTAGATTTAATAGGGATAGCTTTCTTGTTTCCTTGAATTTCTTCATTTCTTTCCTGAAAGTCTTTAGTCATACAGTGAGATAAATGGCAATATTGACACTACAGAATACTTGTTTTCTCAAGGTCTACCAGATCAAAGCTTTCGGGGGCCCTCTTTTTCCTTTTAAAACTGAGTCTGAGATTGATCCGTAAAGCATGTTTCCTGTCATTGGAACAAAGATGGGTATATTTATTCAAACTAAAATTCTGTTCCATAGAAATGTTCTTAATTTTAGATGGAATACTGTTGATTTTGGTGTTGCAAAGTCCCACTTGCTTCAGCAGAAGGTAGGCACATCTCTGTAGGTTTTCAAGGAATAAGAAGATATTTTACCTTTCGCTGGTGCTTGTTTCCTTGTTCCCATGGTGATGGCTATTAGTGGATGGACCAGCTCTGAAGTTGTAAGTAGCAATAGCCAAGTTGTATGTTATATGCTGCAAGATAGTTTAGTAATAGGTTTTCAGATGTATCTGCAATTTCTGGGTGACCAGCTGGAGCTACTGTAAAGAGATTTTATTTGCAGGGTGCTAGATACTGTGCAGATTTCCTGAAAGGAGATTCCTTTAAAGCTTCTTAAAAATCAAACCTTCCAAACTTGCCTATTTTAGTTTTTACATATGTTGTAAGCTTGCAAGCAGATATATTTGAAGGTGGATTTTTTTTTTTTTAAACCTCTTGCAAAAAGGCAGTGTTTGGGGCAAGTTAGTCAAGAGGAGGAATTATTTAGAGCAAGTGTTTTGCACATCTATCACTGTATGTGCAGCCAGACAAAGCAGCTATTTTAGAAAGGGAGCATTTTATTAACCTCAGAGGTCTACAATCTGTCAGACACAACTGACTGTTAACTGTGTTGCTGGAGAGTCTGTCAGGAACAGCAAGTCAGTGACTGAGACCAACGTGCTAGATCTGTTCAGAGCAGTATCTGCTATTGAAAGGGTAAGGAAATATTTAGGCATTGGTTAACATACATAAATAGTGAAATTTATCTTGAAATACTGGAGTACGTATGCTGAAATTTAGAATGGCAGCAATCTTCGTGTTCTAGTATATCTGTGCCCCTCCTGCTCTAAGCCTCTTGGAAGGTAGAAGAGCTGCATGTGGTATATTAAGCACAGACTATTTTTCCTTGTTTCTACAAGGTCTGATACAAGAGAGTCCTGGTTTCCTAAGGAGTGTCTGTGAAAACGTTGACTTGCTTAATGTCTAACTAATTTTTAAGTATTTTTTTTTAAGAAAGCAAGCAAGCAGTAAACTAAACCCCATAATGCTGGCTGGCATTTTCAGTGCAGCAGAAGCAGGAATAAGAGAGCCATGTGGGAAATGTTCTTTGCATAGTGGAAAGAAATCCCCCCTGCAGTGTTACACGCAGGCAGGCTCGCACACATCCCCACAAATACTATCTCAGCACTGTGCTGGCAGGAGGCAAGGCTGTGATGGATGGTTGCCTTGCTAGAGACGTCAGTCATGGATGCCCCTCACCTGTTTCATTATTTAATTACAAGCAGTCCGAATGCCGGGCAGTAAAACTGCATTTTCACCCGTAGCTGATTTCCATTTAGTCTGTCATGTTAATAGTGAAATTAATTGCTCTAATTGTGTGTAAACTTCATCAAATTCATATTTCTTCCCTTTTTTTTATTGAATATTTATTAAACTTCATGTCATGTCTTGCTTGGTTGCTAAAAGTGGTCCAGTCGCTGCATAACATTATGCTTTAAAATACAGGTTGTCACATTTTCTCTCTTCCTCTTGAATTTTAATTTAGATTGTGAAGTTTTGCATTTGTGTTCATATTAATCGTGCCATTTGAAGAAAGAAGAATGAGTTTGCAAAGCATTCTTGTCTTTACGTAGGCTACAGTTCTGATTGAGCCTCTTGTTTAAAGGAAGAAGCCCTGTGAGGGCCAAATCTGGGGCTTATGTGTGTTCCTGGCAGAGGGGTCTGCTGTTGGTGTGCATGGACTGGGAGCGAGAGGCTGTTTTCAGAACACTAGAATCAGTTTAAGTTTGTGAAATGCTTATCCCTTTTGAGCTGTATGTGTTTGTGTACTTTTGTACTGCAGACACATGCACGAATGGGTCAAGTGACACGTGTGGGGAAAAAATGAGCAGTGGAGTTTGTTGTCCTCCAGGAACTTTAAAGAGAAGTGACACAAGCCCGAATCGATTCTGGATTCACTGTTGGTTTAATACTTGAGGGTGGGGGAAGAGGATATTCCCATTTAAGCATCCTTGAGAAAATCACAGTGTCGTGCTAGCATTGCTAAAACTAAATATTGGTCATATGTATTGTTGTTAGTGTTTCCCATTCTGTTTTTCATACATCCCGTGATATTAGTTTTCTTCGAGAATCTTTGCTCTTTGATTTGTTTATCTACATGGCAATTTCTGCTGCTGCTTGGTTTTTTTTCATTTCTTGAAAGTAATGTCTGGACTTCATGTTCATGGGGAAAATGTAATAGATATGAAAACGAAAGGCTCCAAAACCATATGACAGAAAAAAAATCTATGAAAGGACTAAACTAATATTTTCAGTGATATTCGCGCCCCCCCCCCCCCCCCCCCCCCCAATTTTAGGGTTGATTTGATCGTTTTATTTATTTATTTTTGAACAGCTTGACTCCTGGTTTGCATACTGTGTGTATTTGTAAGACTGTGACTTTAGAAACCTCTGGATAATACCATAAATATTGCATAATACAAGGCAATGTGCACACTTCCAAAGATTTAGGAATTCAGACGGGGTCAGATATTGAGGGGCAATTTTAGGTACCATAATAATTGCAATTAAATATTTCCCTGAGGGGGAAGGTAAACCACCTAACCTCTCATGAGAGTGAAAAAGAGAATGTTGCAGTGGTTAGAGCATCATTTGACTGCTTTGTAAACTACCTTTGTTTTTTAGCTCCTCCAGAATTTTTCCTTTTTCTGTTCAGGGAAGGTTCCTCTCTCTTGGCTCTTGAGAATGATAGCACTTCACTACCTCTTAGGTCTTTGACAATGAGTGCTCACCAGCTTCTCTTTCATGCACCAATATGATTCTGGGAGCAGGGGTCCAGTGCCTTGGATGCACCCGTCAGCTTTGTTAGTGCTGCTGGGCAAGTGGGTGTCCATGTGGGGAGATCTTGCTTCCTCTGCTTGCCTTTGGAGAAGATCTTGGAGCAGTTGTAAAAGAAGTTGTATTTTTAGACTTTATTCATTATTGTGTCCAAATATGTATTTGAATTGCTATATTTTGCCTCCTTTGTCAGCTCTGTCGCTTCCAAAACTCACAGGAGGTAAAATTCAGCCTGCTCAGACTCAGAGGAAGGCAGATTCATGCCAAGTGATTCTTTGATCCTTTTTCCAGCTGCTTGTAGGTTTAAGGTGCTGAATGCCCTCTTTCTTTTTCCTGCTCTGCCACTTAATCATTGAAAACATGTTCTTAAAAATAAGGAAATTAAAATTAACTACCTCTTTCTTTGATTTTTCTGTTTGTTGGGGGTTTTGGGTGGGGTGTGGTGGGTTTTTTGGGGTGTTTGTTTTTTGTTTTTTTTTAATCCCATCCCCAAGCTTCTAACCACACTAACATTATTCCTTGTGGATATAATCAAAATATGGTATTTGTACATAAACAAGGTGCTGAATCGAGAATGCATCTTCATTTTAAAAAAACCCCAAACATAAAGAAGTTAACCAGAATATTGATCAACCAAAATACGAAATGTGCTGAAGAGGGTTTATCTCTCTGTGAAAGAGGGTTTATCTCTCTGTCAGAGCACCGGTGGAATCATATATAATGGTTTTGTGCACCATTCATAGTCAGTGGTGGTGTTACAATGACATAGACTTGCTGAAAGAGTCCTAGCCCATTTAATTAAAAGAAAAAAAAAGAAAAAAGTTAAAAGTGTGATTTGTATTCCAACTAAAGAAATGAATGTGTAAGTACTTATCAACAGGCACAGCTTTCATGTTTATTCATCCAAGGACTAGAAGCACATATTTTAGCATCTGAATGATTATAAATATGTTTACTAGCTATCAAAATCAAAGCTATTTAATTTGAGAATACCAGTTCATATTCAGATGTGTTTTGCTTTTCACTACTAGTGTTGGTTATCCTGTTTAGCATTCATATTTCTGGCATACATCATTTTTAGCTCACAACATATTGAGATGTAACTGAGGACCAGTGTCAAAGAGGTTAAGGGACATGGTTGTATATTTTGATTACTCTTGCTTCAATGTGTCTTGTCAGAAAAATTGGATGGATACATTATGAGTATATGCAGTATTACCCATCACGTCAGAAAGGTAGCATTTTTCAATTTTTCTTGTTTCAAGTAATGTACTTGTCCAAGAAAAATACGAAATACAAAGTCGGTAAATAAGCCTGACTCAGTTAAAAATGATTGATACCTGCCTTGAAATAGCCATCTCCAAAACACACCTTTTGTAGCTGGAACAAAGCTGATGATGATTGTGATGTAAGAACCCACTGAGGCACACTTGCATGATGCTGCATTCATTTCCTATGTTGTCTTGCCCAACATCACAAAATGTTGATTTGCTGCAGCTCCTCATTTTTGTTCATTTTTAGTTTTTTGGTATCTGGTCTTTCCCAAAAGTTCATCCAACTGGAGTTTATGTCAGCAAAATCAGCAGTCCACCAAGGTTTGCTGGAGTCAAAAAGGGAAGAGCAGGCAGAAAGGGAGGTCAGAGCAGTGCTCCCAGGTTCTGGATCAGGTCCTTACAGGCTTCAAGTGTAGCCTGTGATGCTGTAACCAACGCGTTGAAAACAGTGGGTAGGAAACCCCTTCCTCATTGCATGAGTGGGTTTTGCTGTAAGACTTGGTAATTACCTAAACTCTCCTTTCCGAAAGTTAGATGCAAAACTCTGTATGTGAAAAGCTCTGTTTGGGGTATAATTCCCTCCTTCCCTTCTGTCTCAGTCCTGTCTGATTTCTTTCCTTTCCTAAGCCCTATAACAGATTATTGTAAAATATACATGGGTGTAACAATAATGTTTAGTAGCTCACTTTCTCCTAAGCCTTGGGCTTGCCTTGCAAACCAAAGCACAAATGTCGCTCAGATGATTGCACACTGATTTGTGAACATCACTTTTCATTTCAGCAGCTCTGTGCTGGCATCTGAGCCAGAGGGTCTTGGCAGTCCCTGCCACTCTGGTGCTGATTTTTCCAGTTTTTTGGGCCTGATGAAGTTGTAAGTATTTGTGCAAGTGTTTGTGAAGTTTACCATGGGCTACTCTTTCTGTCTTGAAGAATAGCTGCAAAACAAGCTCTCCCTGAGATTTCATCAGTCTCAAGGGTCACTCAAAATGCTTTGCTAGCTGGCAGCTTCAGCTTAGGATAAAAAAAAAAAACCCAAACCAACCGTGAAGACCTGCTGATGTTTTACTGTTGTCCTTGATGACTTACAATAATATATATGAGCTAAATGCAGCTCTTTTTGATCAGGCTCTTCTGCTTGTGCTCAAGTTTTATTTTGTCCCTCTTGGTTTTTTACATGGGAGCGTTTTGATGCAGAGTTCTGATGTTCTGGCCAGAATTACCTATAATGTTTCTGAACTCCTTCCTGTTTCTTGCAGGTCTCAGATATCTGTAGTGCCACATGGTTTCCTGCTGTACATCCACCCCAAATTGAAGGATGGTTGTGGGGGACAAAGTAATGGGAGTATTTTCCTATCGTATAGTGAAAATTCTGTAGTTCAATGATTTTTCTTCCTCATAAGTTTGTTCTTTCTTACCCAGGTCCTGCATTAACCATTTTGTTTTTCAGTGTGCAATATCCTTCCTCATGAGATTTCTGCCTTCCCCCGCCATCCCTGGCTTGCATACACTCTGTTTTTTTTATTTTGTGTGATGCCAGCAGTGGCTGCGGGCAAATACTATTGATTTGAAATCAAGGCATACTGTGCAAAGGCAGTGGGAGGGGAGTTTTCCAGTATGTTTGTTTTTGAAACAATATGGTTGTCTTGGGAAGTGTTATTATCATACATTTGCTTTACAGACTCTTTGGGGTTCACATTTTCAAGGGCCTTGTGGTTAACAGATGGTTGTTAGGGCTGAATGTCCAAAAGCACTTGACATCCCCCAGCTCCTGTTGGGAACAACTGTGGTCACTGGGGGTGACCCCTGCTGCGCTGTGCAGGAAGATCACGGGGACTTTCTGTTGTTGCCTTGAGTATGGGGTATGTAAACCTTGACAGTGTAACATCTGTCTAGTGATGTTTGGGGAGGTGGTTGATCTGACATAAAACTCCATATGGCATAATCCTTTTAAATAGCCATAACTGCAGCGATGATGTAAATCCACTGAAGTCAAAAGAGATTAAATTTGTCCATTATAATTCTCACTAACTGCTATAATTTTGATACATCAAGAAGTATACAAATTAAGTACTTGTTGAAGAAACCTTCAGGTGAGAGGATGGCTTACTGGGGGGAGGGAGGCCTTCAACTTGGTGATGAATTTAATTCACAAGAATTGTTGTTTTGCCAACAAGGCTTTCAGCATGTTTTGCAAGTTCCATCTGTCCTTTTAAAATAATCTTTAAACTATAATAGTACAGTGTTGCAGTGGTGACTTCCCAGACTGATATCTGTTTCTATGGTCCTGGCTCTCAGTTAACAGGAAAATTGCCCATAATATTGGAGTTTAGCTTCCTGCTCAGGTGAACCTAGTAGTTTGATCTAGTTAGTATTTCTGAAATGTGCAAATACTCCCATATAATGCAGCACCCAAATGTGGAGACATCTACAAACTATCTGCTTTATTTTATATATTTTTTTTTAAGGCAGGGGAACCTCTGCACTTTCTGAAGATTAGTCCTTTTTCTCTGTGTGGGTTAAAGTACCAAAAGTGGCTGCTACTATAGGAAAAAATAATTTTCTTTGATATTGCCACTTGAAAGGGAAGTTTCAGTATTTAGCTTAGTTATTCCCCACTTTCTTTCTTTCTTTTTTTAGATGGAAAATACGAGAGGAAAGTATCCAACATTCTTAGAGAGATACTTGCGTTCTGTCAGATACGGAAGCGTGAAAGAAAGCATTATGCATAACAAGTTATTCTCAGGAGATCTGTTTAGCAGAAGGGCACAGTGTTAGATGTAATTTGTTTACTGACAGAGTTTCCAACAATGGTGCAATGGACCAGGAAACATCACTGAAGTAACAAGTCCTTTCCTTTTTTAAAGTGATTATGTTTGAACAGTGCAAATTAACCTCCTTTTTGAGGCTGCTGCTTAGGTGAAACAATTTGCCGATGTAAAGGCATCCCCCAACTTGCTCCATCAGCTGATATAGAAGATGGCAGAGTCCATGCATGCATAGGAGAAAAGCTGTTATCTGTAAATGAAATGTGAGTAGCAACCAGGCTGATCTAATCTAGGACCTAGTACAGTTAAATTGTGAGGCTAAAACCAAACATGTTATACTGTGTATAAAGAAACTACTGTAAATAAAGTTAGCTCAACTGGAAGAGCAGCATACTTCCTGGGGGAAGAAAAAGAATTACTGCAAATACTGCGTGATCTTTTCACACCAACAGAAATGTCTATCAGCTATCCTTGCTCATTTGTGCCTGGAGTCTGGGATTTCTACAGCCCACTGTTCATCCTTGTGGCTTACTACAGTGATGGGGCACAGATATTATTAGGGATGTTATCTCTGAATAATGCAGTGTCATTACCACTGTGTCTCAAACACCATTTATTTCATATAGCTGGCAATAATGAGCCGCGATTTGAGTTCTCCAGAGAAATCACTCAGTATCTTGCAAAGAGCATGTAATTAATAAGTGGACATATAGCATGTTTTACGCAGATGCTATTGGTTATTTATGCTTGATGAAAGCAGAGATGCACGTTACATTTCTAGCAAACTCAGATTGTGAATTGTCTATAAACGGCCTCTTCTTTTTACATTGTGGCGTTTTTGTTAGTAGCAAATGCAAGATGAACTATGTGCTCATCTGAAAATTAACATAAGGAGTATTTGGCAGTCCAGCATAAAAAGTCATATGGAAGATTTCCATATGCCCTGCTGAGAATTAGACTTGAGTATCAGTGGGGTCTCGGTGCCCAGCTGCCATTTGTCTCTCTTAAAAAAAGGCTTTTCATAGACAGTGCTTAATGGTAAACAAATCTAACTTTTTCTTTCATCTGGACAACTGGAGGTTCCTCTGAAGGAGCAGTCTGGCTTATCCTCCTTAACAAGTCCTTACAAAATGATTTGGGCATATAGTTTTGATTTCCTTAAATACTGGATTTGGGCTTGAATGACTAAAACCAGTGTATAGTGTTATCTGATGCACTTGAGTCTCCCGATGGAGATAGGTAGCTCAGCCCTTCAGCACAAGGTTTTGTTAAAGACTACTGTGCCTACTGGTTATAAAGCCAAGATGTATCCTTCATAGTAATGCAAACACCTCCCTGGGATTATTGACTATCCTTTAGTGAGACCTGTTAACTTGAAATGATCACGTGTTTCAGAAAAACACATCTGCATTAATGACTTTCAGCATCTCTTGCTTAGATCTTTTGGTGACTATTTCCATTTCAGTGACTAACACAGTTAATAACTGTAATCGGAATTCTTTGTAATGCCATCCTCTGATATAACTAGTAACATGAGTATTTTTGTTTTCCATTGTTAAATGTCTTTCTTATATAAAAATTATATGTGTATGTGTTTCTTTCCAAAGTAGAACAAAGCTACTCAGGACTGAGCACTACAGCTTCTGCTTTGGTGTTAGAAAAGCCAAATATTAACACACCCCTTTTTCTCCTCTTAGCCGAGTTACACAGGAAAAATCAGAAAGCACGCGTTAACCTCATGCGCGTCAGCCTTTGAAAAATTTTCTGCTTCAGGCTGAATGCAGTTTCTTCCACCTCCTGGCATACGGAAGATGATGATGACCTCTCAGCAACCTTTGGAGTATTCAATGACATTTAATTCTCAATTAAAAACTTTGTGGTTTTTCTGTTTGCCAGCAGATGACGTTACTGCAGATTTCCCTGCACTTAGCCTAGGAGGGGCTAGCTAGGGAATACCAGACAGCATCATAATGTTAATTCTCTGGAGTGATTTTTGGCAGTAGGTGTTGTAAGCCCATACAGCTATTACGTTTTGTAAACCCATCCCTAATGCTGTTCTTCTGATTATCTTCATTTTTGCAACTTTAATATTAACTGGCAGAGAACTAGGAATTAAACCTGTGAGAAAAACAGGAAGCTGGCAGAATAAGCACACAGGAAAATACAAAGATGGATTGAAAGTTCACATTCAGTAGCTAACTATCAAGTCCAACAGCCTGTTGTGATTCTGATGCAAATAGATCAAGCACAGGTATAGAGAATAAAATAAAATAAAAATGCTATGTCACTTCCATCAATAGTTAATAAATCTTTATTTTGTTTTCCTCATGTTTCTTACTATGAATTTCCCTCGGTTTTGCCTTTTGATAAGAAAATCTTCTGAAGGCTAGATGTTTACTGAATTTCCTACCCAGACTCTCAAGTCTGTGACATACAGCTCTTTTTTTTTTTTTTCCTCTTTTTTTTTTCTTTCCCTTTATTGTGGCACTGCGATTTAGAAATGATAATTAAAAAAATCATCAGGAAGAGCTAGCTCACTTAGAAATAACTTATTTTGAGGAAGAGAGTTTCACATAGGCTTTAAAGTGCTGTTTTGTTCACAGATAGTGGAGGTCAACAGTGAATTACAAATGCAATAGATATCTGGAAAATTATCCTTGCTTCTTTTCCTGGTAGTGATGATGTAGGCCAGGCTTTTGAAAGCAGCAGTTAAGTGTAGTAATAATTTTGTCTTCATGTCTTGCAATACAAGTACTCAAAAATGTTTACTGACATTGGTGTAATAATTCCGAGAGAAAATCTCTGTTCAGACTTATTGTGCATTTAATATACAGGTGAATGCAGATGCAGTTGAGCTGGAAAGGGGCTTTGAAGGAATCTTCCTTTTGTCGTCTTCTCACCAAACTGATAAAAAGTAGATTTATGGATTTGTGATGAAAAATTGAGATTTCACAGTGAAAGTTGTCCTTCCAGAGTTCTTCCCTGAATGCCACCTTCTTGCCCTATGAAACCCCAGCATCCAGCAGCTGTTTGAAAGTGCTTGTGCAGTTTCTGTGCATGTGAATGGCAGAGCACCTCTGGTTAACAAATCTTCTTTGAGGTGTAAACATGAGGGGCTTTTACCTCTGCTTGGGCAACAGAGGCTCTGGTCTGTCACAGTTCAGTTCCCAGAAGCAACATGATGGGAATCATCAGGTGTGTATTGTACCTGAAGATTTGATTTTGTTTATTTTATTTCTAAAGGCACTAGCATGTTGTATTTATTTTGATGTATGCTAAATTGCTTCTCTCAGGAGATATCAAAGCTTCTTCCAATTACTGATGCCAGCTCTCTTTAGTGGTAGCTCATGACATAGCAACATAAAAGTGGTATCTTATATTAATCTGCTGTAGAGCTGTTTAGCTTCCAAGGGTGTAAAGAAAATGTGTTCCTTTGAGTTTGATCACTTCTCACTTCTGCACGTAGAAAGACAAGGAGGATTAGGGAACCACTTACAAAATACATCAAACTATTTCTTGTTGTTAAAAGCAAGAGTTAATTAATACTGCAAACTTACTTTTGAACTACTTTGTGTTGTTTCCTTATTTAAAGTGGGGAAAAGAGATGACATTACACTATCAGCAAACTAAAAAATAATAATAATAAAAAAGGACAGATGGGCCAACCAGTCAGATATTCAGTACTTCCCAGTTAAGGATCAGTGATTTTGGTCCTATATTTTATGGCATTGTTAATTGCAAGGACAATGCCATAAAATGTGGTTCATTCTGGATGTAAATGTTATTTGGTTATCTATCTAATGTACCATGGCAATCGAAAAGGTAGCAGTATCTTGTTTCTTTGCCCCACTCAGTGGCTGTTTATTAGGAGGCTGTCTCATAGAAACTGATCTCAGTTTTTGGTCTCTTCCTCCTTTTTGTTTCCATTGGCAACTCAAAGTGAATTCCTAGGCACAGCATTTCTGTGGTCTGAAAGATCTGTGCATCATATTACAGATTATGCCAATTACATGCTAAGAGTCAGGTGGAAGGTTGTGATCACACACCATAACACGGCAACGAAAGATGTGTGCAAACCCATGTCTGGCTCCAGAGGCTGGGATTCATTGGGAGGCTACTGTGAAGGGAGAGCTGTGTTTGCTTGCCATGCTCTTAGTCCTCTGTAGGCATCTATTTCAGCTGTGGTTAGAGTCCAGCCAAAGGCTAGCAGGTGCTTTCTTCTGACCTGGTGCAGAGGCTGCTGTGTAATGATAGTTTCAGTAAGTGGTGGTGCTGCTTGGCCTCTGCTGTCACTGCTTTCTCAGCTGTACCACAGGGCTTTCCAATATGCATGTTGACCTGCATGGACTAAGGACTGGTAAGGCTTTGGTAGAAGAACATGATGGAGTATGTGAAATTCTGCTTACCTGAGCTTTACAGTTGTCCAGAAGCTGAGTCCAGCCAACCCAGGCTCAAGGCCCTCATTGCAGGACTGATGGCTGTTCCACCAAAACACCAGTTGTGAGAAGACAGTATGGGTGTCTTTGCCTATGATTGTAACTAGAAAGATGGAAAAATACTCAGCCAAGTCTCTCAGGAGTAACGAAAATATAATGAAATCCATAATAATTTGTTCTGCCATGGATGCTTCTTCTTTTCCTTTGTCCCAAGTCATTAAACCCCTTACCAAATGGGACTGTTGAATGCTTTCCTGGATGGCAGTAAACCATGGACCTGTCACCTGGGGAGTTGTTCATGCTGCTCTGTGCTTTAAGTTTGTAGCTAATGACCTCTGCGGTGGTCATACCACCAAATGTCACACTCAAAAGGCTGGAAGTCAATGAAGCATCCGGGCCACTCAGTATATCAGCATTTAGTTCACAATGTGCAAGACCTGTTCATGATTTATAGCATGATAAAGGGACGCACTTTTTATGTTCTGCCAACACAATTGGCAGAGTATTTTAGGCACAGATGGCACATTAGCCTTGGACAGCTGGTTCCCTCTCTGCTGTCACATCCTAAGACCATCTAACTAATACTGTCACACATGACCCAGTTCACTGGGTAACTGAGAGGGGTTCTCACGCGTGGCTTTGTGTCAGCCTGAAGGCACATGAAAATCAATCTGCTAAAAGGCAGCCTCTAAGAGGTTTCCAAGACTTAGCACCCTACTACGCCCTCCTGGCTATTCACTTGCTGACCTTTCTTTTTTAGCTGTATGAGTGTAACCAAAGAGTTTCTTCCTAGTTGTGCGATGTGCACATGTGCAGCCTGCAGAGTATGGTTCTCTCCTTGTAGTACCCTCTACTTTGCATCTGCACAAATGTGGATTTAAAAAAAAAAAAAGGCAATTGGCAAAACACGCTTTTCTTTAAAGTTAGAGAATGAGCGAGGATCACAGAAAGGTGTCTATTTTGAAAGTTTTAACTTTAATACTTAGCAGAAAAAACCCTCAAGAATCATGGTAGAGACACAATGTATAGTGACAGTATAAATTATATGTAGATGATAGCAAGGATAAAAGAACAGAGGATGAAGTAGAACTTCAGATGCTTTTGGGGAAAAAAAAAACCCAACACAACCCCAAACGTTTTCTGGAATATAGGCAGGAAAGGTCTGAGGTGGAAAGCTGAAAGCTATGTTTGTTGGTAGATGAAACATTTTTCACATCAGAAACTTAGTATTTCAAGTTTTATTTTTCCAAAGCATAGGAAATATGAGGTCCATAATTTCTTACTGTTCTATCAGAGCTTCACTGACTTTGCTGTGAACAAACTGCTGTGCAGAAAGCCTTTGAAATGTATTTTGGTTTATGACATCAGATACAGAGTCTAAGAAGTGGTGATGGGATTAGGACTAGCTTTTATTGATGCCAAGCAACTAGACCAGAAAAACTGGAGTTTTGTGTTTGTGTTTAAAGCCGTAATTTAAATAAGGCAGAATACCGTTTGTCATAGAATAATGCTCTTGGGTTGTGTAGAGGTAACCAACCGGGGCAATGTGTGGGCACTGGGAGGGAGGAAACATCACCCTACCAGGGGAGCATTGGGAAATCACACACTTGCTTTATTCCTGATCTCTTCTGTGAGGAAAGCTTCACTGTCTGTGTCTGGGGAGCAGCTCGCTTTGTCTTGGAATGGGGAACACATGTATGTCTGTGCAACATGATGCTTAAAATATTCACAGGATGACAGAGAAGGGTCTCTTGATCCCAGTCCCATGTAGCAGGATTTCAGTTAACTGAAGCTTCAAACTATTTAGGTGTTACCTTTTAAATTTTTGTGCTATTTTTTGAGGTTAATGGTAACAAAAGGTAGACTGAAGAGCCATTCAAGTTAAGTTATTTTCCAAATTGGGACTATAGAGAAAAGCTCTCCTTTGGATGTTTCCTACAATATTATCTGCTGTTGTCATGAGGGTTTACCCCCAAAGATGAGAATCTCATTGGGCTGGGTAACTGTTTAATGGCAAAAACTCCTGCTTGAATATACTATGAAGTTCTTCATTTCACATGACATACAAGCAGATAGCAGTAGTTCAACTTCGTTTTAGGTGAAATCAGCATTAAAGTTCATATCTACAGTGGGGGGGGCAGCAGATTTAGGATATCACTGTGAGCTATATTGTGTGTTACGTGGCTCTGTAGAAACTGCTATAGAAGTTGTAGGTTTCAATTTTTGTGGATTCTTGAATATTTCAACAGGGGATGTGTGGGGATGGGTTTGACCGTGGCATCGAATTTCATTTGCATTTGCGTCACAGGGAGCTGCAGATAGCATGTAAAAACAGCTTTTAAATCTGCTTTTAGAGGCATTGACATATATTTCTTTAAGATTTCCAGTATACATCTCTTGCTGTATTACTTGACTGACCAACTGCCTCTTTAAGAATAACATTTTTGAAGTCTGGGTCAGGGTTAGGTAACCTTTTCAAGACTTTGGGCTGGTACAACACAGTAAAGTACATCAGTGATTTACTATCCCAAAGGATTTGGTAATCTATAGCTAACAAATTAGTGCCAATCAACAGCCTGTTTGGACATTAACAATCAATTAGTGTTGGGATTGACATTGATGTGCTTTGGAGTCCCGATAAATCATTTAGCAGATGAGGACCTTTGTGCAGTAGAGTATGAAAATGTGCTGTAGTCTTGGTAAAGTGGGGAGAGTTGTCAACCACAGGTAGGAGTTAATAAATACTCGCTTGTTCCCAAGCTGAGCAGTGGGCATGGGGGCCAGGGGAGCCAGTTAGGGGGCAAGTGTGTGTTTGAGTCACCTGGGAATCCTGCAGGTGAAATGACCTTCCCTCCCATTTCTCTTTTCCATTTTACTCCTGCCTGCTTCCGGCAGTATGAACAGGGGGGAAATGCTGATCAGCTAGATCCATCAAATGTGAGCTGTAATTTCAAGTCAGGCCATTATCCAAAATTAGAGCATATGTGGCAAGGAAATTAGCAGTCTGCCACGGAAATGCAGGTTTTACAGTACACCTGGAGGTGTTATCTGCCTTTTGTGTTCTCTGCTTCAAGATTAGGCAAAGGGTAGCCTGAAGTAAGTGTGGACATGGATGCAAAACTTGAGCTTGTTTGCTTATTTCTAATGTTGAAGTGAAATATTCTATCTACATTGAAAACTATATGTTCCATTTGGTTTAATTACGTGATGGTACTTCTGATTGCACATGAGCCATAGACAAAATCGTTAGCAAATGGGTACACTTCTCTGGTATACTTACTGGCATGGCAGTTTTTGTTCCAACTTGTATCATCATCCTTTCAGATCGTTTAAGTGATGGCAGAGATCATGAAAGCACTTCTCCTAAGCTTTTATTCAGAAAGGAGTTGTGCTGCTTACTCTTAATGAAGATTAATAAGAACATGCATCTAAGTGGCACAATCGTAGAATTGTTTAGGTTGGAAAAGACCTTTAAGATCATGAAGTCCAATGTTTAACCTAGCACTGCCAAGTCCACCACTAAACCATGTCCCTAAGCACTACATCTACATGTCTTTCAAATACCTCCAAGGATGGTGACTCAACCGCTTCCCTGGGCAGCCTGTTCCAATGCTTGATAACCGTTTCAGTGAAGAAATTTTTCCTAATATCCCATCTAAACCTCCCCTTGCACAACCTGAGGCCGTTTCCTCTTGTCCTATTGCTTGTTACTTGGGTACTCAAAAATAACAATGTCTTAAATGCTCGCTGTTCTGGCTTTTTGAGCACACAGTGGATGAGCAATGCAATTTCTGTTCAGTGTCCAAGGAAAAGTTTACTTAATTTTAAGAGTGGGTTATTTTCTGATGCCAATTCATTCTGAAGTGAATGAATCCTTTTATTTTACCTTTTCCTTAAATATGTTAGCTTCTAAACAAAAAACCAAAGAAAACCACCAAAACCCCCAACAAACCAACAATTAGCTATGAAAAATACCTTAAAGTTTCAGTATTTAGAAAATTAAAAATAATTTACATGAAACATATTGGCAACTTTACAATACCTTATTTTTTTTCTCCCCTGGAAAAGCTGTTCAATTAATTCAACTTGAAATTGTCTTTTCATCTAATTTTTGGTGCAGCTAATTGGGACTTATTTATCTATTTCAGTGGCCATAGTAAATTTTTTTTAATAAAATTTACAATTTTAATTGACTAGCACTGGGCAGTTTTTGTTGTTCGTTTGTTTGTTTGTTTTTTTAAATGGGACAAAATCGCAAAAGAAAAACCCCTGTGCTGTCTTTGGGACCAAAGTGAATTTCTTAGTACCCAGAACTTCTTCGTTATCTATGTGAATATTTTATCTCTAGCTGCATCTGAGTTTTGATTTGGAGATTTGCTACAGTGTGAGGAGAGTGTCAGCTGATGAAACCAGTTCTCTCAGACTACTCTGGCAGCAATATTATTGCTGTTTGGGCTTGGAACTTGCTGGGCAAGACTTTTATATAAATTGGTGTAGTTCCATTAAATTACACTGATCTGTCCCTGCAGAGGACTTTATTTTTGTATAGTATTACATTTAATAATTTTCCGTGCTTTCCACTCTCTCCAGGTATGGAGTGGCAGCTTGATAGCATGTGCTCCTCACCTCAGCCAAGGTTTTGCTCTATTCTAGGTATGCTATGCAGTATACAGTGCCTTACTGTTGATTAAGGAGTGCTTCAGACTCCCAAGTTGCTGCTGGCATCCAGCGCCAAGCATCCGTATGATACTAAAAAGCAGAAACTCATTCACTTATTCAGTGCAGTTTTAGGCTGCTGATACCACGTGGTGGTGCAGCAGCCAAGCTTGGGGCTTTGCTGGGAAGGACCTTTGCACTGTCCATAAAAGGACTTAATGTCACCTTTCTGTCTGAGGCCAGCACAGTGAGGACTGACAAGGCAGCTGGAGGTTGTACAGGTTGTGGACTCTGGCATATTGCAAAATATTGCTGCTGGTTTGGCCTCTAATAGAGGAAATGGTCATGACCAGGTTGGGCTTGGCACTTTGGGAATGTCCTGGGTTGCCCTGTGTTAATAGAGCAGGGAACGTTTCCCTTCCTGAGGAAAAACTCAGACAAGAGTTGACTCCAGCTGAGCCGTTAAGATTTTTGGCAAAACGGAGATTGTGTTTTGAATGAGAGTTCACTCCAGGTGAAACTTCAAAACTGTATTGATCACCTCCATAAGTTTCACACAGGCTTTTCTTTCCTCATGCTATGGTAGTTAGCTTAGGAAAAAGAGTGGTGTGTCAGGGTTCGTTTCGTTACAGTTGGGCAGCTTACCCAAGTATTCTTTTTCAAAGAAAAAAATGAAGTAGATTCCAGGGTAGACATAGAGCAACTCGTAATGACAACTTTAAATCACTGCTCTAATTAGTGAGGACTCCCTGGGGGACTCATTAGAATTATAAAAGCATTATTGTCGGTTATGTAGTGGTTGGAACATGTCGAGTTTTGGGCAGTTCAACAATACTACCTTGAAGAAGAGAGTTTTGCAGGCTTTAAGAATTTTCTGTAGTTTGGGAGAAAGCACAAATTGCAATGTCCTAGAAATCCTTTATGAATTGGGCCTTATGTTCTCTCTTGTAAATAAGGAAGGTTTTTGAGTTTATATGCCACAGTCCAATAGGTATATAGTGACTGCTTAATGGGATTTACACTCACTCAAACAAAATTAGGTTGGTAAAAGACAATGCAACATGCCGTAATGTAAATGGGACTGACGGCAGAATTAAATGTTTGTGGAAACAGGGCAGCAGATCTATCTACAGCTAATTAGACAGAGAGTTCAGAGACAGGCTTGGGAGTAAACAGCACCAACAAAGAGAGAGGGAGAGCAAGAGTGAAAATGGAGTCTTTGTGCAGCAATGAATAGGAGTTATAAACAAGGTTATTTAAATTGGAAGGTCCGATGGAGCCTATCCCGTGAGAAGGACTTAGTCTTATCCAAACCTGTTGATTAACACACGTTGAATGGCAACTTTGATAACTCCTTTTATGTGTAAACAGTTCTTCTTTGTTGCAGTTTGCTATTCATGGTATCTTCCTCTGATACACTTTTTCATCACAGTATAATGTTTCCATTTGCTGTTCAGCCTTTCTTTCAGACACCAGTTTAAAAACAGTTTTTGGCCAAAGTATTTCCAGCAGCGGGAGGAAGCCTAGAGAGCGGCACTGGGGAAGACAAGACAGTTTAGGTCTCTACTGTTCCCCGCAGGCATGTGTGCATGGGAGGAAAGCACCCCTGTGGAGAGCGATCAGGTGAAAATGATGCTGTTGGCACAAGGGAAGACTCTATAAACTTGGCACGTAAAGGATCCTGTTTGCGTGTCATGCAATCAGCTGTGGTATCTTTGCCATTTTTGCTGCATTTGGCACACTTACTGCCTTTTGTAGGTTCCTGTTGTCAGGTGAAGGAAGCAATACCCGTTTGAATAAAAACCTGCATATATTTAATTGACAAAGGTCAGTCCCTAAATTCAGCGGGAACGGGGTTTGATTAAAATTAATTTATTATAAGAAAACTTGCAAAATCATTAACAAATCAGTTGGTGAGGTACTTAAATAATTTTTGTTTAGTCTTCATAACTTCTTTTTTCAAACCTAGCTTAAGAAATTCTCTGGTATTAAGAAATTCTGGATAAGAAATAACATAGTAACTTCGTTGTGATTTTACATTTATAGGCTAGTTCAGGGCAGGCCAGCATTTCAGTTGTTACCATCTTTGGCAAACCGAGATTTGGGGTTATTTTTGTTGTTTTTCTTTCTTTGCACTGGAAACAGGTGAGTCTTGTTTGAATTTTGCTGGTGGGTGTTGCACAATGATGTCTGTACTTGGAAGGGATCAGAAAAACCCTTGTGCTTTTTGGGTTATATTTAAAATGGGAGAACTGTCCTCTTTGTTTTGACAGCAGAGCTGGGATTATAAGCATGTAAGAGTTGGGACTAGAAGCCATGCTGGCTTACCTGACAAAGTGTCATTTTTCAGAGGGAACCATAAAGCCTTGTTATGAGGGTTTGGTGAAGCAGGAAGAAGGGAATGCCATGTCTCAGGGCTTTTCCCTGAAATTTGAGCACAAATTTCTGTCTGAAACCAATTCCACTGACTCTGAAAGTCAGATCGGGTAGGAGCAGGTTTCTCTGAGTGTGTGAAACATCTTGACAATGTAACTCTAGTTTCAACAGAAAAACACGCTGTAGTCTTGTCTTGTTTGCTCAGAGATGCTGACTCTGGTAGGTAGTATTATTTTATCCCACAGGGAGTGTTATTTGATGAAAGACATTGCGGTTTGCGCCAGGAGGAGCCAGGAGCCCATGCTGGGTCCCAGAGCTGTGGGATAGGGGAGATGGCTCTCCAGCTGCAGGCTGTGGCTCCCTCATGCTGCCTGGGGTGAGCTTGGTGCAGGTCATGTTTACAGGGCTATTCCAGCAAATTGTCCCCCATTTCCTCCCTTTACCCTTAAAACATGTGGGAAGAAAGCAGAGGACAACACACTTTGGTCCCAGAGGAGCCAGGCTCTCGCCCAGCTACCAAATCTTACTGATTTGAAGTAGGCACTTGACTGTCTTTTAGATGTTGGCTAGGCCCCTGAGGTGTCAGAGGTATGGGTTCCTGGCAAGGATGAGTGTACGTACTGTTCTCTTCCTCTCTGAAGATTTCAAAACACTTTTGTTTTGATGCAGAATAAAACTGAAGGGTGGAAGACATTGGGAAGAAGATATTCATGAGGGCCAGTCCCAGCCACCATGAGCTGATGTGCCTCATCTCCCTCTGTAGGCACTGGGAATGACAGGTTCCCCCAGAAGATGATCTGGAGCAGACCCTTAGCTTTGTAGGATCTAGGTAATTGTTTTTTCTTCACCCCTCTGCTCCCGACATCTCAATACCACCTTTGCATAGGTAAGAATACAGACTGGGATGTAACATGTGCCCCATAATGAACTGGTCTATAGGAGGTGATTTTTTGTTTGTTTGTTTTTAAAGTAACTTAGTGGTTTTGTTGTGATGCTGAAAATCCGTGCTGCTTAGAAGTTCAAGTTAGAAGTTCAAGTTACAACATTGTCCTTTTCCTGGAGTAATACTGCTGCAAGGCTCAAAATCATGTGGGTTTTTTTATTTCATCTGTGCAAAAGGCATTCCTTGGGAAAAGTAACCTGGCCTGGGTGTGGTAGTTACCCATCAGAAATGGATTACATTCTTTTTTTCCAGATTAGTGTTCTGACAAGTATGGGTCACATGTAGTTTTGTTGTCTTTGCTGCATCAGAGCAGCTTCCTTGTGTTTGGAAAGGTCTGTGGGAAACTATTGACTTTCACGTTCATTTGATTACAGTTTAAAAATGAAAGGTCTGCATTTTGGCACTGACAATAAAAGCACAGGGATGTTTCTGATCCCCTCTCTTTGCTATCTAATGGAAAGAGAAAGGAGAGCTTGTGTATTTCAGAGAGGCTTCAATGGGCCTAGGGTTTCATTAGCGAGCAGCTGAGGTGCGAGTCTGGTGACTGAGGGGAAGATACTGGTGGAGAGAGGAGATCTCTGGTGTATGGTGGTCACGCACTCACTTTTTTCAAGTCCTGGGGCAGCATCCTCTGAAGAAACTCTATTTGTGGAAGGGTGCCTGTGCTTGAATGGCAGGGAAGAAAGAATCTCCAGGTAAGAAGCTGAAACTTGTTATGTGGTGAATCTGACAGATCTCTTGCTGTAATAATAATTGATTATAGAAGTGGACAATGCTAGTTGTGCAGCGTAAATTTGGCAGAAGCCTTAGCATATGTTACCACTTTGCTAGTAACTGTCACCAAGCTTGTGATTGACTGCAGAAGGATAAAACTCACACATCCTTTTACCTTGTTTCAGTCCTAGCAGAGCCTTTGACAAATTATTTTCTTGTTTCTTGGGTTTTAGCTGAAGAATGCAAAGCAGCAACTCAAAATGTCTGAGGGTATTTCACTACAATTACATTTCTCACAACAACAAATAGATCTATTTGCTGGAAAAATGTGGATAAAAATATTAGTGCTTAAGAAATAAGGCTTGGTGGTTTTCATTTCTGGTTTTTAGGAAGAGCCGGAGTTGTCCAATGACAGTTTCTTAGAAGAAATTACCATCTCTGAACTCAGTGCAATGAATAATTTGTCTTGCTTGCCCTCTGCTAGTGTTCCTGTGTTGATGTAGGATCGGTTGCTTCATGCTGTGACCAAACAAGAGCATACATATTGCAGATCTTGTGAATGCTTCAGACCAGATATAAAGAGCAACTCCTGCTCCTTGCACTTAGGCTTCTTAATGTGTGCTCTTATTTATGAATGCCTTGTCTGAAAGGCTTTACTTAAACAGCCCTCTCTGAAATCTGAAAATGCACTGGCCAAAATAATGGTGTTTTTGCAAACTTTTGTCTTTCAGAACCCAATATTAAAGCTCTATTTTACTGGGTAGGAAAAAGCTTGGCCTAGACCCCTTCAGTTGTTTTACAGATTGTTTTCTCTAAAAACATAATGTCTAATCTTTATCCTGCACTGGATGGACACCCTTGAGGAGTGAACCTCTGGTTCAGTTCATTCTGTGAAATAGAAAGATAGGTATTGTTTTGGCAGGGAGGTGCTTTGAGATCTCGGGTCCAGCTTTGCATACAGTCAGTGTCTGTAGTCAACAGTCACTGGCTATTGCAGGCTCCTGGGGACTCTCAAGTTGTTTTATTGCAATGCTTTGAGGCTTCATATGGATTTTTTTTCTGTAGGAAGTAAATATTTGTCTTAAAGTTTTATCCTCCTCAGTTTTTTGGTACTTCTAGGACATCATGAAATGCATCAAATTATCATATACTTACTTTGTGCTGTTATATGCACTATATAATTTTAGTGCAAAGATACTTTTCCAACATGAGGCCACTATTTTATGTACAAGTTTCATTTTATTTCACGATAAGAGAATTTTGAAAAGTAAGAGTGGATTCTTGGATGTAAAAATCTGCCAGTTTGAAAAATCTGCCTGCTTTGATTTTCGATTTCACAAGGCTGCGCTATTCCAAATGCCTGGGTTGCTCCACTGCTATCTTCTCTGGTGTTCTAGTAATACAAAATTGTATTGATTGATTATAGTTGCCAGATGCAACTACTGTACAGGCGTACCGTTTTTTAAAATTTTAGGTGTAAGCAGATTTTAGTCCATGGCTTCTCATCTGCTTCCTAGCTTGTTTCTTGTCCACCCCCTCCCACCAGGGAGCATCCTTGCCTGCTCCTCACGTGATAAATAACACTGTCTTATCAAGGTCAGTCAGAAAGGCCCTTTTTACGTATCTCATAAATTTTAGCCAGGTGCCACCGATGTGAGATTAATGTAATGGCACTACAGCAAGCACTCAGGCTTGTCTTAATTATGCTAAGGTTGCTGGTTCACCATTTCTCTTCATCTGTCTCCCACTTTAGGGAACACTAAACACTATGTCATTAGATTGTCTGTTCCACAACATTGGCCCTTTGCATTTACAAAGTCATCAGATGGCTTATGACCTAGCTTTTCTATGAAATTAAATTAAATAAATAGTGAAAACAAAAAATTAAGCAGAAAAGGAGCCTATCTGGGGGGGAGGGCAGAAGGGGAGAGCCAAGAGGGCTGGGGAAAGGGTTGGGGGTAGCTCTTCAGTGCTGCAGGCTTTGAGGAAGCAAGGCTTGCTGGCAGGGCTGTTGTTTCTGGGATGCTCTGCAGGGCACGGCTCTCAGGTGCTTCCTTTTAGTGGTATAAATGGACATGCCTTTATATGTGTCACAGGGTCTGCAATGAAAAGGGCTGCAAGGTTGGGGTTTTGTCCTGTTTTTTGGGGGTGTGTGTGTGTTTTTTTCTTGGTTGGTTTGTTTTTTTCCTTTGGAAGTTAAAAATCCTCTACTGCAGAGGCAGTGTTTGGGATATCTGTTTACAAGGGGCTCCCATGAGTTCCCTGAGGCTCAAGCCAACCTTAGATATTTCTTTCCTCGGCTCTGCAAAGGGGAGAGAGGATAGCAGAGTCCTGTGGCAGTGTGCCAGTGATGGCTTTACATCCTGCCAAGGTAAAGCTCCTGTTGGGGCAGGGAACCGTTCCCTACTATGTCTAGGAGATGATGAGAAATATTTCTTGAACATTTATTTCTTTCCATCTGCAGGCTCAGTTTAGCAGCCTGGAAAAGGCTGACCTTGATTTTTATTTATTTTGTGTTTTATGGCCATGTTGTAAGAGACTTCTGTTTCTCTGCTGGTTTTCCAGGGAGAAGAATTTCAAGATAATCAGATAGGACTAATTGATGCACCAATTTTAATTTCTATCTACTGATAAAAATAAATGCTTCCAAAAGGATTGAGCAAGGATTGTGTCAGAACAATTGGGCTTGTTGGCTGTACTGTGAGTGGGGGAGTCTCAAACTTTACCATGAGAAAAGAGAAACCAGGTATCTGGTATAGTTTGGTAGCAGCTACCTGAAATGTGCTAAGATGGCTCGCTCTCTCTTTCTCCAGCAATATATATGAAAATTAACGTGGGTATTGCAGATGAGACAAGTTTATCTGTTGGTTGCATGCTCTGAGTACCAGTCAAGTCTTAACAATTTCTGCAGTCAGGGCTAAATTAGAGGATTGTTCTCCCTCTACTTCTTGGTACTTGTAAGAATGTTTTAAAAAGAAAAGAGAAAGTATTCCTCATAAAGAAGGGCATTATGTGAGGCACAGAAAAACAGCCAGAGCAAAGCAGTCATGCTCTGAATGACACACAGGGCTTACTCTCTTCCAAGCCCACTAAGCAAAGACAAAGGACCTGATGAAGAGGTAATGAGAATAATTGAGTATTTTCCAGTGTTGTACACAGAGCTGCTGACTTGTGGCACCCATGTGCTTGTGGTGTTGGCCAAAACGCTCCATGAAGAAGAGAGAGTCTGTTTGTGGCTGAGGTTCAAATGGGAGCGAGCATGGAAGCATAGTGTGCTAATGAGGGCTTCTCCCCTGTTGATGCTACCGCCGTGAGAAGGTAGTCCTGTACAAACATTGTCTCTTCTGGCTGGGTTTCCTGAGCTACCCCTGCTACAGTCATACGTACAGGCATCACAAGGCTTGCCAGGGTCCTGGGATACCTGCCTCGATTTCCCTGCTGTTGGTAATTAATGCAACTGCCACATGTAACACAGGGTGTTTTCCTACTAGGAAGGTGGTGCCTATCTGACCTTTTAAAAATTAAGTGCAAAACTTTATAGTTTTCCAAAATATACCAAAGCTGATCTATTCTCTCTGAAACTAAAATTGCGAAAGACTTTCCCATATAGACTACAAATCGCCGGTTACTCCATCTACTATTGGTGGCTCCAAGGCACAGATCGGGTATCTGTCACTTTGGCATCTAAGCATTAGGTCAATAAATTAGGCATGGGTTGTTAGCAATTACCAGTAACATGGGCATTATTGCTGTCATTTTATTAACATAAAATAAAGATAAATTTATCTAAGTTTTGTTTAGCCATAGACTTCCTATAGTTGAATGTTCAAGGAACACTTATTTTTTAAACCTTAAATATTGTTTTAAATTCAACTGCATTGTGCATGTAGGCAGCTTAAGTGAAAATGTTTTGAAAATAATATTATCACCTCTGTTCAGGTTCAATCTCCTGCCAGCATAATTCCAGTGAAAGCTTCTGTCTGTGGTAGAGCTGACTAGCTGCTCCCAGACATGATAACTGGAAATGTGGTATCTAGTAATGATCTGTGCTGTTGCATTATCACAGCATTATAGTGAAAATAGCTCCTGTCACCACAGTAGGAAGCACATCTATGACTTCCTCTAAAATGTCTATAAGATAAACATGGCTATGACAAATCCAGCCCTAATGACACATTTCAGAGCATGGAAGGTCTTGTGATATCAGCTTGTCTGAGCGGGAAAAGATTTATTTTAAAAAGTGATTTGTTAAGGTGAAATCAATATGCTCCTACACAGCTTGAATTTCAGCTTTGTTTCGTTTGTCTTCTAGACTAGGAGAAATGCCACTTTCTTGTTTCTGGGAGTAACTTTATTGCAAAAACCTCTAGGGACAGGTTTAGATGACCATATTCTGGTAAGCGTTCCCACAGAAGCCAGACCCCTGGGCTGGATATTTTGTTCTCATTGTGACTCTCGACTTTACTGCAAGGACTATTGATAAGCATGTGAACATTGTCCTGATGGCCCTTGGAGGAAGACTGAAGGAAAAACATTGACTTCATTGCCTGACCTACCCATATTTCTCAGAAGTGAAGGTATGGGGGGAAGAAAAAAGCTGGGAAATGTAGCTGTACCATGAAAGGCAAATAGTGCAGTGCCTTGTTTTGGTAGAAGCAGAAATGTTTAAAAATCAACTGCAAATGCAGTGTGGACAGATACACTTTAAAACACCATTATTTTTCACTGAAAATTTTCAGTCTTGCGGGGGTTCTGTGTTTACCCAACTAATTTACTGCTTTGAGTGCAGTAATTGCATGTTTAAAAGAAGAAAATTGCTTCATTTTTATCTCTTGTGTAAAAAAGCTTGTGAGCAAACTGGGTGGGTCTGGCTCTTTTCTTTGTCCACCACCATGTTCCCATGTTGACCAGGTTTTTCAGAGCTCCTTGTCCTTACAGATGGGAACTTCTCTCCCTGCTACCCAAACCCCCTGGTGATAAAGTCAACCTCTTCTCTGGTGTCACGTCTTTATTTCAAAAGGCAGACTGGGAGAAGACGTCAGCGGAGAAGCCACCAAAATGCTTGCTGCAGTTCACAGTGCCTTTTTTGGCTCTTGGAGTGAGACAGGCCAAGCTTAAGTGTTTCAGGGAAAAGAATGGGAAAAGGAAAGAAGTGGAAAGGCTGCCAGCTCCTAGTCTTTTGAGTTGTGAGATGATTTTGAAAATGCTTTATTCACTTGGGTGTTGGAGGCAAAAACTGAAAATCGCTTTTGCAGCAAAACGTACCATAAGGTCTGCCGGGACCGATTAGCACAATGGCTCTGTGTTTCCTATACAGTAAATGCTGCTTCAGTGGTTACTGTAAGATAGGATATGAAGGTGAGAGAAGTTAAGAGTTGCTCAAGCCCCTGTGGTTCACAGTTATCGTTATATTAAAAGATACAGGAGTTCTGATTGTACTTAATTGGCAAAGACAGCAATCAATCAATCAGTTTAATGCAGAGGTTTTTTTGTTGGATGACTTGTAACTTCCTGAGGCGTTTTTGTGCAGCTATGACAGAGGAAGTTTTATTTTGCCGTGATAAGATGTATTTAGTCAAAACTGTCTGGATGATGGCCTGCTTTGATCCTTGCTGTACATGGGTGAGAGGGAGGGAAGGGGGTTAATTTTGAATAGGCTGGAGAGGAGCAGAGGCAGCAGGGTTCTAGATGTGGATGCAAGATGCTGTATCTGTGATGGGTAGGATGACACTGTATAGTCTTCAGAGTCTGGTTTAATTCACCCTGGTACTGAGAGCAAGCCCTCAGCCCATGAACAACTTGATGATCCCAAATTAGGGTCAGAGTATCACTGTTAACTTCTTTGAGGAGATCAGAATTGTTCTTCTGGCATCTGATTTTTCTTCTTGTTTTCTTCTTTTTTTTTTTTTCTTTTTTGAGTGGTGGTTGTTTTAGAGCTGCCACAAGCATACCTTTGACTTTGACAAATCTATGTGGACTTGTGCAAAGCATTTGACACTGTCCTGCATGATGTCCTTGTCCCTGAGTTGGAGACACATGGATTTGACGGGTGGACTACTCAGTGGATAAGGAATTGGCTGGATGGTCACACTCAAAAAGTTGCAGTGAATGGCTTGATGTCTAAGTGAAGAGCAGTGACAAGTGGCGTTCCGCAGGGACTGTTATTGGGACTGGTGCAGTTCAACATCTTTGTCGGTGACATGCGTGGTGGGATTGAGCATGCCCTCAGCAAGTCTGCTGATGACACCAAGCTGTGTGGTACAGTCCACAAAGGTCCTGCACATGGGTTGGGGCAATCCCAAGCACAGATACAGGCCGGGCAACGGATCAAGAACAGCCCTGCAGAGAAGTACTTGGGGGTGTTGCTTGATAAGCTCAGCATGACCTGGCAATGTGTGTTTGCAGCCCACAAAGCGAACTGCATCCTGGGCCACATCAAAAGCAGCATGACCAGCAGGTCAAGGGAGGTAATTCTCCCCCTCCACTCTGCTCTCATGAGACCCCACCTGGAGTACTGTGTTTAGCTGTGGGGCCCCCAACACAAGAAGGAACTTGACCTGCTCCAGTGGGTCCAGAGGAGAGCCACAAAGATGATCAGGGGGCTGGAGCACCTCCCCTGTGAGGGCAGGCTGAGAGAGTTGGGGTTGTTCAGCCTGGAGAAGAGAAGGCTCCAGGGAGACCTTATAGCAACTTTCCAGTACGTAAAGGGGGCCTACAGGAAAGATGGGGAGGGACTGTTCATCAGGGAGTGTAGTGATAGGACAAGGGGTAATGGTTTTAAACTGAGAGAGGGTAGATTTAGATGTAAGGAAGAAGTTCTTTACTGTGAGGGTGGTGAGGCACTGGCACAGGTTTCCCAGAGAGGTTGTGGATGCCCCATCCCTGGAAGAGTTCAAGGCCAGGTTGGATGGGGCTTTGAGCAACCTGGTCTAGTGGAAGGTCACCCTGCTTATGGCAGGGGGGTTGGAACGAGATGATCTTTAAGGTCCCTTCCAACCCAAGCCCATGGCAGGGGGGTTGGAACGAGATGATCTTTAAGGTCCCTTCTAACCCAAGCCATTCAATGATTCTATCACTTGGACGGGAGTTTTGCACTCAAATAGAAGCTTCGTTTATGTATTTTCTGTGAACAGTTTTGTCATCTTTTTTGGTAGCACAAGTCTGATTTCACTTGTGATCATAAAGCAAGAGCTGTATAAGAAATACCTATGAGAAGAAAAATCTGCTTTAAAGTACTTATAATTCAATTTAGGCTGGAAAATAGAGGAGGGCTTTTAACTGGCTAGAGCACAAAGTGCTGGAATGGTTTCCTGTTAGGAGCACTGGGAAGAGGACTCCTCGCAGGTTTCCATGTGCACGAGAAAAACGTGAGGCAGATTGTGTAGCCTGATGATCTGCCTCACCAGGGACTTGCTCAGAGTAGTTGAGGGCCTTCATTCCTATTGAAACTGACTCTTCAGAGCTGGGAAGGTCGCTTTTGATTTTGTGTGAGTTACTCATGCAAATGCAAGTTATTTTTGGTGGAAGGTACCCAAGGTCCAGATGTTTGAGATGGCCTAAAAAGCCCCCTCTTCTCCATTGTCTTCTCACATCCCTGAGCTGAGGTGCAAGCACAGAAGGCTTGAGCAGGCACACCAAGAAAGAGGAGCCAAGTCTTGGACGTGACGTGCAATCAATGTCCTGCAGAGCCTCCGAGAGATGTTACTTCAGAAATGCTTGGTTAGGCACTCTGTATGCAAGAGAGATTTGTGTCCACCTGCTTGTTGTGGTTTAACCCCAGCCAGAAACTAAGCACCATACAGCCACTCACTCACTTCCCCGCAACCCAGGGGGATGGGGGAGAGAATAAAAAAAATAAAAAAAAAGTAAAACTCGAGGGTTGAGATAAAGACAGTTTAATGGGACAGAAAAGGAAGAAAATAATAATCATAATAATAACAATAATAAAATTACACTACTACTACTAAAAGGTTTGGTATATACAAAAGAAGTGATACACAATGCGCTTGCTCACCCCTTGCCGACCGATGCCCAGTTAGTTCCTGAGCAGCGATCCCCCCAGGCCAACTCCACCCAGTTTATATACTGGGCATGACATCACATGGTATGGAATACCCCTTTGGCCAGTTTGGGTCAGCTGCCCTGGCCGTGTCCCCTCCCAACTTCTTGTGCCCCTCCAGTCTTCTTGCTGGCTGGGCACGAGAAGCTGAAAAATCCTTGTCTTAGTATAAACACTACTTAGCAACAACTGAAAACGTCCGAGTGTTATCAACATTCTTGTCATACTAAATCCAAAATGTAACACTGTACCAGCTACTAGAAAGAAAATTAACTCTACCCCAGCCAAAACCTGGACACTGCTTTTGCCTGCAAGCTGGAAGCTGAAAAGGGGACTTTTGTGCATGCAGTGAAGTAATGTACATCTGAGAAAACTGAGCAGCCAGGGGTTATTTTCCTGTGCAGCCCTGGGTTAGGGCAAAGCCTGCTTGCAGAAGAAGGAAATGAATCCTATAAATGGGTTTGATATTATTAGCAGAGGGCATCAGAACATACATGCAGAAGACGAAGAGATCGTGGCTGGATGCACTATCTTAATAGTAGTGCTTCCTGGCTTGACCTTAGTAAAACATCTTTTTCAGTAGGGAATATCTATTAATGCATGTAAAAACAAAGACATGAATAATAAAATACAAAGCAAATTTATATGTTTATGTATCTGAAAAAATGCTTATTTACACTCTGTATATGTGTGGTGGGCTATGTTTACGGGCTGTGTCTTGCAGATTTTACTGGCGTAGAGGCAAGCAGTCTCTGCTCAGGAATAGATTTTCTTGCATTTTCCAGGTCACAAAGACAGTAGCCCAATATATATTAAAAAGTAATGAAAACCTGTACAGGGTAAAATGACGGTATAAGTAAAATGATGTCTGGAGCATGCTGAAACCAGTAAATTGTCAGCAAAGGAGACTTGTGCCCTTTCCGTTTCTTCCTCTCATGTTTTAGTGGGCTACATGGTGGGTGCCTGTTCCAGCAAGCTAATGAGTTCAGTTGCTGCCTATTTGGTAAAGTCCCTGGCTTGTGCTTGGTTGGTCATATGTGCATCAAAAGTAAAGCTCGGCATTAAATGCTTAAGGTTTTGCTATAGTGGACTTGGGGCGTGGAGGATGTGCGAGGTGGGTATCAGCTTGGGAAGACAGGTGTTTGTTCCTTTTGATTTTAGTAAGACTGAATGAAACACTGCAGAAAAGTTCTTATTGGGGACTGTAGCTACAAAAAGCAGCTGATCTTAGTACTGAGTTCTTGCTGATTTACCCAGGCTAAATAATTGCCTCTTCGTTTCAAGAGTTTGCATTTGCCTGCAGATGCAGAAAAGGGAGAGTGTTACTTCATTTAAACAGATCTTTTGTTTTAAACTATATGTAGAGAGCCTTCCTTGCTGCTCACTCCTTTAATCAGGCAACTTTTTTTTAATCTTATTTTGACATTTGAGATGGAATTAATGTGATCAGCAGCAGAATCCAATAAATGAGAATTTCAGAGGTGTTTCTGTGATGCTAAATGAACCTTTGCCTGCAGTTTGACTTGGCAGCACTTGTAGAGTTCTGCATCAGCTGGATTTTATTGTGTGGGGAGATGGATAATCAGAAAGGGAATAGCACGTGCCTGCAAATTAAACATTTTGTTCAGAGTGCTTGCTTGCCGTTGAGCAGCAGTGTAATGTCAGGCAGAGAAGGCGGGGGTACACGAGCCCAGCGTGCCGCGTGCTAAATGTCTCATCGTACAAAAGCACAATGGCAAATGTTCAACAATGCAGTTGTGTCAAAACAAATCAGATCATGAGGAGCACCGGCTTGCTTTGCTTTGTTGCAGGGAAGTTTTTCTCATCCCTGCCTCGTGACTAATGCTGCTGATAAGCGCAGGGGGAGTTCCTGTATATAGCTAATGTGTGCTTTAATACCTGTTTGAATATTAATTTCCTAGTGAGATGTTTTTGACTTTTAGCCCTTTGCAAGCCTTCCAGAGCAAGTCATGATACTGCTACACAAATGCTGTAATTGATGTAACTGCGCCAGTATATGCTTTTTTTCTGCCTGTTGCATTCAGAAGGCATTGCACTGTGTAGAGAAGAGATGCATCCAGAAGTGGACAATACCTCTCTTGTGCCAGGCCAGGAGCTTCAAAATCAATGGGCCATGCTCTGCTTCTTGGATATAGAGCTAGTCCTACTGAAACACGCTATGCTAATTTGTCTGAATATTGATCATATATTGGGAGAAGTCCTCCTCCTCCCACTCCCCTACCTCAGTGGACCTATTGCTCTTTTTGTTGTGATTCTGTAGTTAATAGACCTTGCTCTGGTCGTTAAGAAAATTATCTATTGGGCAAGTTGATTTTCAGTGTGTCCTCAATATTATGAGGGAGTGTAAGCAACATAAAGCTACAGCATTTCTCAATTGTGTGTGATGGGACATGGCATAAGCCCCGTAGCTACCAAGTTGTTTTTGATGTGTGGAAAACATTGGGCTCTTTGTGGGTATGAGGGTAGTCAGCCTGTGCATGTGTGGGGGACTTGGGAACTTGATTTCTGTTTGTTTTGATTTAACACCCCCCCAACCCCCCAAAAAACAAAAACAAAGTGGTGGGGGGGAAGCAGGTGGTATTAATGCAAAGCAATATAACTCAGTTTTGCTGTTCATACCTGGTGTGTGGACAAGCATCACCTAGTGTTTGCTGCTTATGTGTCCCCTGGTTGTGTGTTTGCCTGAGGATGCTTCTCCTGAAGCTGAAAGTGGGGTTCAGCAGCAGCTTCCCTCCCAGCCCCCCCAGGGGGAATGGCACTTGCTCTGCTGTGACTGTGCATGCACACTGCCTGTTAGCTGCGTGCTCCTCTTACCCATAGAAGAGCCGATGCCATTAAAACATGAGATCTGTCAGGTGGCTCATGTTAGCAAATACTGCAGGAGGGGTTGTCAGAAGCGCCGATGTGTTATGGGATTTCTGGGGCAAGTTTTGTGGCTATTTCTGAAGGGCACATCAGAATATTCTGTAGTTCAGCTTTGTCCGAGTTCCTCACTGCAGCTACTTTTGTAGAAAGAATTACATGTTTTAAGGTAATTTTGAGTTTTGGGATGTTGTTTTCTGTCACTTCTGCTTCTTTGTGAAATGGCTAATTATTAATATAATTAATGAAATAACAAAATGATTGCAATACCACAGCTCCATAAAAAGCTCCAGGGCTTATAAGAAATTTTAATAACTTAGGAGGTATTTGGCTGAGTCACAATTCCTGAAAACAAACAATATTTAAATTTTATTAAAGTACTCCAGTCCTCCTTGCTGCTGTCATATTTGGAACATTGTGTTCCAGTAAAATGCCGATAGTTGTTGTTGTAGCCTCCCTTGGGACAGGACCAGAATGGATGACTCGCTCTTTCAGTGGTTTAAGCTGGCAGTGGTCAGTCTGTAACCAGAATTTTTTGCTTTATTTCTGGAAGGCAGTACTAATTTTCCTAAAGGTACAACCTTTGCAATTACCTTCCAGAATAACTCGGTGCTTTTCTCTGTGACAGGTAGATCTGGAAATGGTAATGTACTCTCCCACAAACTTTTGGTCTAGAAGATTGAGGGAGAGACCTTTGTGTGCTGAAAACTGGTACCACCGTCCTTGCTTTGGGACAGGATGAAGAGCTTTGTGCTGTTGAAGTAAATGAGGGTTTGGACATGGAGGGTGGGAGGTGCTTTGAGGCAATTGCCAATTGAGACCTGTGCAGGGTCTTGACCCCCTGTTAAATGTAAGATAGCACTGCAGCTGTGCTGCCTTTGCTCTTAGGTGCTCCAAGAGGTGCTTCAGCGATAAAAGTGTCAGTTGCAGGGTGCTGCCTTGGCTCCCTTGCTCTTCCTATGGACATGATGCCTTCCTGAGGGCATCCCTGCTAGGAGGAAAGAAATGTGAGATGTATTAATATGGTTGTCCTGTGGCAGTCGCTGCACAGTTTGAAGCAGGGATGATGAATCAATAAATCATGCTGGGACAGTTTTTTGCATTATTCTGTTTACTGAGCAGATGGAGGATATGTAATAGAACAAATACACCACACACACCTTATTAAAAGAGCATTAGGGTTGCGGTGGTGAGCATTTGGAAAATATTTGAGGAACTGCATTGACCATAGAGCTTTAATTTTGCCTGTTTTCAAATGCAGTGTGAGGTGGTCTTCAACTGCATGATTCTTTTATCCTGAGATACTTCTTTCTTGGACAGGCTCTGATTCAGCAAGGCATTTAAAGTTATTGGCAAACCCATTGACTAGACATCAGTGTATGCATGCGTCTGCTTAAATAGGTACAGGAATGTCCTGGTGATACATAGCCTGCTTACATGGGGTCTGTGATGGAGAACATTATTATAAAGGTAGTGGTTCCTTATTTATTTACTTGTGCTGTTTATACAAACACAGAGTCTTCCATTTGTCCATCAAATATTTTGAAATAATCATTCTTAATCCTTCACCAACCCCAGACTGGAGGCATCTCTGAGTGTTACTAGGAAAGCTTGATGAGGTTACCCAGGAGCTGGTTTTCACGGTGTTTATGCTCATCACTTTGGCATGATAAGCACTCTTCACAGTGGGTAAAGCAAAATAAAATAATAAAACACATGCTGTGGATCGCTTTCAATAGTACTCTTTCAGTTAAAAAACAAAATTTTTTTTAATAGAAAATGGCATCCCAACACTATCATAGTCTCTGTTTTAGTCACATATGAGGCAAGAGGACTGAACACCATTTTTCTTACTGCCTTTTTAAAAAAAACTTGCAACAAAAACATGAATGGCAAGCAGCAAAATATAAACTGAAGCTGTGTGTCTTACTGTGTATCCAAACAAACAAGAAAAACAGTCTCAAGGAAAGTCATAGGTTTGAAATCTGAATTCTCCAAATCATAAATAATGTATTTAGTCTGGCTATTCTGACCAGGAGTTTCAGCCTTAATGGGCATGCTGGGCAGAGCTGATGGGCAGAACTGAACAGATTAGACATGTAAACAACATGATCTGCAAAGAGGATTTAATCTTGGGGGGGAATCCTTCATAAAATGTGTAAAACTTCTTTAACAACTAGATCTGGGAGGAAATGCATGGAGTTCCAGCAGTGATAATCAGTGCTTTGACTCACTAGAACAACAAGCGAACCAGAAGATTTGCGTTTACCTAATTCCTTCAGGACTTGAACAAGTGAATGTCATTGCCTTCATGCCAAATAAGGGCACATACAGAGAAAAAATAAAAAGAAGGGGTGGTTTATGTCTATAATTATTTTTTTCATGATTTGGGGACTGCCTTCTACAGATCATTTTCTGTGCTGAGTCCATCCAGCCTAGTGTCCCGTTGCGGACAGGGATTGGCCCTGAGTCTTCTTGGATACTTCCTAGAAGCCAGTGTTTAACCCAAATCCCATTTCTCCCACTACATTAGCCTGAAATGCATGTAAGTACTATGTACCTCTTGCATCCACCACACCCACTGGCATCCAGTTGAACTGGTATTTGTAGATCAGGGCTTTGAATTGCTCACTCTGAGCTTGTGCTCATTTTTAATACACAGACATTTGCAGAAATTAGTCAAGGTGGGCAGACCTGTCCTCCAAGGTAAGGTCCCCCTCTCTGGATGCTGCAGTTTAACATAGGGAAATAGCAGTCCCCACTGTCCCAGGGTGGGCAACCGCCTCTACCCCTGGGGGTGCATGCGAAGGGTGACTTCCTCAGAGTAAAGCCCGTGCATCAGTTGTCCTGTTTTGTGTTTGGATACAGGATTTAGGAGGTGGTGTGTCACTGGTCACAAGTTATATTCACCTGAACGTGTGCTTGGCTGGAATGTGCGAATCCCAAATACATGCAAGTCATACCTACTTTCTCTGTGTCTTTGGCCGTGGCTGCTGTTTTTATTGATCTCCTTTTGGATGAAAGCTGTCTGAGAGCCACTCACATCCATAGCCCTGCCACTGGGAGGAGGCTGTTGGAAGAAACAAGGTTGAGCGTGTCTGATTTTCAAGGCTGACTGTGCTCCAGCCCTGGTGCAAGGCACAACCAACCTTCCTCTGCACTCTGTCAAAATACGCTCTGGTTGACCTCAGCACAAAGGTTTGTACTTAAGCGACAAAGAGCTGTAGCAGAAGTAATTATTCATTCTCTTTGCTGCTGGTGGGCTTGGGGCCCCTCAGGAAAAGCGATCAGTGAGGAAATTTTTGAGCTCTTGTATGAGGGGTAGGAAGTAAGAGGGACTCCTCAAGGAGGGCTGAGTTGAGCTGTAGTTGGGATATTAATACTAGTAGCCTGATCTGGGAAGCAAGCAAGAGCACAGTTTCCCTCTGGTCCCTGCAGATGCTGGGAGAAGGCTGCTTGCTGTGCAGAGGATGGACTAGGCCTCAGATTTAAAGGCAATTTAGAGCTCCATTGACTTGTAAGATAAAACGGTGATTTGAGTTTATTTCATTCCTCCCACGACTAAGGGATGGTGAGCCAGTGCAAGGGAAATACGAACTACCTTAACCCAACTGCAGTCTTTACCCAAAGCTTGAAGGCAAGCCAGGCCTTTGCTGTGTCTAAGGAAAATAGCCTTCTTCAAATGCAGTGGGGTGCAAAGCCTTTTTAGTAGGAGGTTTTAACCTGCACCAAAGATCATGGCTTGGGATGGCTCCAGGGAGAAATGGAAGTTTGCTGGAGAGAGTTTGCTCTGGACTTGAAGTAGCATTGTAGGAGCAAGAAGATGGGGGATAAACTGCAGATACTTTGAAAAAGTTTTATGTTGTACTCTACTTAATATTTCCCTTGCTGTAGAGTTGGAAGAACTTGGCTTCTTTCTTTCTGGTGGTGTCGCTGTATTTATTTTTTTCTTTCTCAGGGCAAAAAAAAGTAATCCTCAGCAGTGGCTCAAAAAATCCTGGGTTGCTGAATCAATAGTGTCTCTGCTTTCCTAAAAATATGAGCAGCTTGATTTTTAAAAAGTGAGATGTTCGAAAGCCAGGCAGTCCTGCATTTCTTGGAGCTGCACAACAGGGACTTGGAGCGGCACACAGTCACACTTAATTAGACAGCCTGCAGCATGGATGGTTAAATGCCACCTCTACTGAACCTGAGTGAGGTGGATACAAACCTCAGCAGAAGTCTCGTCTGCTTTTATCCACCCTGGTAATGGTACAGAAAGGCATGCTTGTAACTGTTGCAGAGCTGCTTCTTGTGAGCCAACTTGCAAGACCCCATGTCAGCTGTTCTTCTGCACCAGAGATGTAATGACTTGGGACTTTGTTTGCCACCAAGTTATGTTACAGGGTAGATTAACCTGGATTTGTGCACTGGAGTCTCTGGATCTGTACAGCGCTGTGTAACCTTTGCTGTTGTCACTTGTGGAGGCTTGTGGTTTAGGTCATTTATCTTGATAATGAGTTCTGTTTCACACCTCTTCAGACAAGCACAAATGTGGAAACAAATACCATTAGGGAAGGAGGAGGATCTGGAGGCTGAAGCCTCCAACAGATAAACAGGGTTTTTACCTCTGGCAGTACATGGAGGTCTTTTCATTTTAATACCTAGCAAGCAGCTGATGTCCTTGCTACCAAGGACGAGATATGTCTTGTCCTTCTTCTGCTCTTTCAGTCAATACCAGTTGTCCGTCGATAGCCCAAAGGCTGTGAAACTTGTGGGAAGGGTAGATCTGTTCTTTACAGAAGCTCATCTGCTGTGTGAGTGGTGCCTGAGTTGGGGGCTCGAGAGGGGTGGAGTCTTTTTCTCCCTCCAGTTAGACCCTCAGTTATGCAGTTTAAAGCAATGTGGGCATTGTCATTTTGGAGTGGGATTTTTTTATGTTTAGAGCATTTATGAAACCCAAGTCTGAAAAAGGAGAACTCTTCTGTATAAAATGTTTTAGCCTATACCCAGAAAGTGCTGCAAATCAAAAGGCTTGAGCTTTTTTGTGAAATGAGACAGATTGCTGCTGAGCATCTCCAGAGGACAGCTGCTGTTCCTGGTTTTCAGAGAAATTTTGTTGGGGGGGGGAGAGTGGCAAGAAGGGCTGGAGCAAAGCCCTTGTTGACTGGTAGTACATGCTTTCCTTTTCTCTTTCAAAAGCTGCACTAGAAGCTTACAGGAGCACAGGAACCGCTAGGACCAGGCTTTGCAGAGAGCTGGTCATGGCTGCCAGCCTCTCCCAGGAAAGTCAAGGGGGGGATTTGGTCCCTGGGAAGGTGCTTAGATCAGGGCTCTTATGCGGCTGTGTGAAACACTTCTGCCAGCATTAGGCTCTGAGATGGGTTTCTAGGAAACCTGGATTATCATCCTGCTTTTATTGCGCTCTTTGAAGTGTTCATTGATCTATTCATTTTTATGGCAGGAGACTTCTGTTGCATTGTCTCCATTGGGCTGTACCTGCAGGTTTTGGTTCTAATGCCTAATGCAGCAGATTTTTGTTCAAAGGTCTAATCCCTTTGTATCAAGGTCTTGCTTACAGCCCATTAGTCCCATAGTTAGACTTAAAGCTCTTTAAGGAAGGACTTTATTTGCGTGTGTGTTTTCGAAGGAGATGTACCTGAGACAAAAGAGCCATGATCTGGCATCGAATGTGTAGCTATTACTGCAATGGAAATAACAGCTCCCTTTCTCCACTTGGGCATGTCTTTGCTCATCCTAGGAAGTTATGCCGGGAGGGCCTGATCTTGCATCTTGGGCACCAAGTGCCCTGTCCTCGGCATGTTTAAATACTCCAGTTCATCGTGGATCGAGAGAGCACTGCTGGTTGCGAGTGACTGAGGATTGGCCCTAGCACCTTTTTACAGCATTCAACTGGTTTCAGCTTGCAAGCTGGAGGGACAGATCTAGTATTCTGGGAAAGCTGCAAAACCTTTGTGGGCCTTTGTTACCCAAAGGAGAACATGTAGCCCCGTGCAGTGCTGGAGGGGATGGTACACCAGTGCTTTAAGGACTGTGCTGTTGAGCTGCTGTGGGAACGGAGGCTTACGACTGTTGCGAAGGTGCGTGGATCCTGCTCAAAAAGTTGCACTGTCAACTGGCTGGTGTTGCAGCTGCTAGAAATACTAGAGATGTGGACAATTCAAAGATCCATTTGTTGTGGATGTTTCATCGCCCTAAACACACTAGGTTACCAAACAAACTGGGCCTTTTTGTGAAGAAATATGCTCTTGATAACATCGTTTTATTTTATTGACCCTTCTCAGTTTTTAGCACTCGGGCTGCCTTTCTGCTATTGTGTTGGTTGTGGTTTGCAAAGAGTCTCCTTTCCATGCAAAGCAGGACAGCAGGGTCCTTGGGTGTAGCAAGCGTTACTCTTCTCTGTGTAAGCAATTTGGCCAAGCTAGTTTTCCTTATGCTTTTTTGTGGTCTTGCAGGCAGCATCTTGCAGGCAGCAACGTGGAGGAGGAGGAGGAGAAAAAAATAATTGCCCTTTAAAAGCACGGAACTGTGAACTTGAAAGTCAAAGCACTGTCACCCTTTGTACCTCAAACTGAGTAGTTTCAAGATGAGGCTGTTGTGGTTTTGTTGTGGTTTTTTTTCTTTTGTTTTGTTGGTTGTTTTTTTTTGTTTGTTTTGTTTTTTTTTAAAAACAGCACATTGTCAGTGTAGGGATACTATATATTCTGAAAGAATTCCCAGGGTTTAAGCATAGCTATTAGTTGCCTGCTTTTAAATGAGCCATTTCAGGGTAATAATCTCTCCCTATCAGATTATGATTTTGAGCAATTGGTATCTCTGATATTAGCTTTGAAAACATATACAGGGGAAACCACACAATCGTCATCTTTCAGTGAGGATTCCTTCCTCTTCAGCAAGAGAAACAGCTTAAACAACAGTCAATAGTATGTTGTGGTTTCTCCTGCGAGAGCACCATGGAATAAATGAGATTGTGGATTCATGAAAAATGGGTGTCACGTGCCACACAGCAGTGTCCTCGGCTCCCTCCGATACTGTCACCTGCAGGCTTTGGTTCAGGCTGTTGATCCTTCAGCGGAGGCGACTGAGCCAGCAAAACCTGGCAGAGCAGAGCAGGGGAGGAAGAACACAGCAAGGAGCAAGATGCTTATTGATGCTGCTGAACGGGTGATTTTTAAGAAAAAAAAACACATAGGGCTTTTGTTTCCTTAGTACTGTGATCTCTGCAGGCAGATCCAGTGCTGCTGTCTGCATTTCACCCTAATCTGTACAATGTTGATCTAGATGTTTAATGAGTGGATTGGTATGAAGTCAGGCTTCAGGCTCCCAGACAGTGGCTTAGTAAATACAATAAGCAGTTGCTCTTCTAGCCTGGAGGGGTTGTTATTAATTCTTTATCACTGATTTTTATGACATGCCATTCCGATGGTATTTGGATTTGTAGAATAGAGGAAAAAACCCCCACCTCTCACTTTCCCAAGAAATCTGCATTTCAAAGGTTTACACACTGCAACAACTACTACCTAATTGTTGGTGGGTAAGCTCCTTGAGTGATTATGCAAGTGGGGGAGACAGACACTTGAAAAAATCATCCTTATATTTACCCTGACAGGTGGATAGAGAGATACCATGAGGCTGATCAGAGGGTGTCAGGCATGCTCTGACTAGCTGCCTGGGAGCCTTGGGACAGGAGTAACCTGCTGAAGCCCACATCAGTCTTTTTTTAACTCTTTCTGTCTGCTGATGGTTGGATTTTTAGCAGTGGTGCTTTTGCCATCCCTGTTATTTAATGATGCTCAAAATGCCTCCTGGAGTAGCAAGTGGACTGATTCTGTGCAATTGCCCCATTAATATGGTTTCAAACCTGTCGTCTTGCTCTTAGTCTCTTGTAAAGACTAAAAACCCACCAGAACACTGTAAAATTAAAAGCAGCAACTTAAAGATATCTCTGCTAAATCAGAGGGTGAAGCCTTTTTAGTAGGAGAGACGAAGGGAGTGGGGGCAGCCCAGTTCTCCAACTTTTATGATAAGATTACTTGCGCTACAGGGATACATAGTGCTGAGGGCTGTGCAAATACAGCCTCAGAGCACTTGCATGCTTGGTAAACAAAAGGGAAAGGCAGAGCAGGGAGAGGGGGAAGGGGGTGCCCTGGCTTCCCAAAGCAGGGCACCGGGGGACAATGAGACCCTGTGCCCGGCACACATGGGAAGTGGCTGAGGGGGCTGTCCCATGAGCAGCTGTGAGCTCGCCAGCTCCCTGAATGCAAACCCTCCTCCCCTGAGGTCCTGCCCTGTCATACGGGATATTGGTGAGGCTTAGTGGGCTCCAAATGTGTTCAGATTTGTGCCAGGCTGCCGTAGTCCAAATGTGCTCCTCGGCATTTGTCAAAAGTAGGTGTAAAATGCTGAAAACTTGCTTTGCATGGGTATAAAAAGCTGCCCAAAGGAACAGAGCAATGAGGAAACGGGTATGTAGCTTGAGAACGCCTGTACTCAGCTGTATAAGCAAAACCTCCTTATTTTCTGCTGCTTGGTGCTGGGGAGCAGGGTCTGTCGGACAGCCGTGGGGCTGGGGCTGCTCCCAACCATTGCAGGAGAGCACATCTGCTGCAGCACATGCAAACTGGAGCTACGTTGGCCTGCTATTAAAAATAGGTAATGGGCCGTGATGTCCACCAAATGAGATCTTGTGATAGTCACAATAAATGCAGTGTTTCAGGCAGATGAACGTAATTCTGTCAGTGGGATTAAGAGGAAATTCTGCAAAATTACACAGATGGTTTTCAAGAAGTCGTAAAAAGTTAATTGAAACAGGTTGGGTTTTTTTTATTAGTTGTGTGCTGTGTTGCCACAGGGCACTGGGCTGGCTGGATTTTTAGGGAGGCAAGGTGAAGTGGGAAGGATTCAATGGGACCTGCTGGAAAGAGCTCAGGGGAGGGTTTTTTCTTGCCCTGTCCTGCACCTTTGCATCTGCCTAAAAGGAGGATGCTCCTCTTAGTACCTTATAGCAAGGCCAGCTGAGAGGGAGAGGCATGAGTATCCATGCCAGTGGACTTGGGGATGGGGCAGGTATGGCTGCTAGGGTGCTCTGGGCAGTGAAGGAAAAATCCATTTTAAATTGAGTTTCTTTGATTCTTGCCTGGCCAGTGCCATTTTGCTTGTGCTGAGGAGCTGGCCAAGTACACAGCCTCCCCTGGCAGCTTGCGCAGAAGGCAGTGGTGTCCAGTTTGCCTGGCAGTCTGACTGAAAAATTACAGTAGTCTGAGGAAACCTCAGTTGCATATGGGCTTCCTCATCCAAGTGCTTCAGCTCCAGCCTTTCCAGCTGAGCTGCAGGCCCTGGCTTTTAGCCTTCACAGCCAATTTGGTTCCATGAAAATTAAGTGTGTGTCACATTCACAGCACAGATTTCAACAGAGTGAGTGTGCAACTTCCATTGCAAGGTTTTCTTTCTGACAAGGTGTGTTTGCTGCAGGGATCTGTGCTAGAAATTAAGTAAATACTCGCTGCTCCTTGCAGAGCAGGAATCTGAAAGCTCATGACTGGGTTTCTTCTTCATTGCAGATCCAAGCCCTGCAAATGGCTAATGATGGTTGGGAGCTTCTGCACTCCCTGCCTGTAACACTCGCATACCTTCCAGCTTAGCAAGTCAAGGGTGGGTTTTGGAAATCTGTTAAGACAAATGCACAGAATTTGAAATATGATTTATTACCTGTTTTAAAAATAACACGCAACTGTGCTGAGATGTGAGCTCCTTGTGTGGGAGATGATTTCCATCCCAAACACATTGTGGACTAGTCAGAAGGCAAACGAAAAAATAGAAGCACAGAGTCCAGACAATTTGCCTAACATCACAGGCAGAATTTGCCCTCAGTATTTGGGTGTCTGATGCATGGATGGAGTTTTTGGATCCTGGGCACCCTACAAGCACTCACATGGTGGTCAGTGCCTTATAGCTGTGCCGAGGGGACAGGGCTGTTTTTGCGGAGGTTGCCAGCTTCCCATGGACTGTCCTTCCCTGCCCCATCCACCCTGTGTACATGGCTCAGGGGTTCAGTGTCCACGTGCCAAACTTGTGCTCCCTCCCTCACTGTGGTTAGCAGAGGCCTGAAATGGGAAGATTTCATGGCTCCCGAGTCTTGCAGAAGGAGCAAGCTTTTTTTGCTGAATATCCAGTGCTGGCATCTGTGTGTGGTGTGTTGACCTTGGCTGGATACCAGGTGCCCACCAAGCTGCTTTATCACTCCTCAGCAGGATGGGAAGTGGGGGTGGGGGATAAGATCTTGACCCACAAGTTTTTTCTATAAAAGCAGTTTGATAAAGCAAAAGTCATTCTCTACTTCCCCATAGCAGGCAACGTCCAGCCACTTCCCAGGAAGCAGAGGGCTTCAGTACGTGTAGTAGTTGCTCTGGAAGACAGGCATTGTAATAATGAATGCTCCCTCCCCTTAGGTTTTATTGCTAAGCACGTGTCATATGGTCTGGAATATCCCTTTGGTCAGTTGGGGTCAGTTGTCCCAGCTGTGTCCCCTCCCAAGTTCTTGGCTACCCCCAACCTACTGGTGTGGCGGTGTGCTGCCCCCCGCAACCTGTATTTTCTGTAACCCTGCTCAAGTGAAAACCACCAGTGATGGTCCTGATGGAAGCATCTGGTCATTTGAGGGAGAGAGATAACAACATAATAGCCAAGGACTAATTTGAATAGTGTGCCCATCTAACCGTGGTGCTGGTCAAGGTCTGATTCAAGCCAAATTTGGAAGAAACTAACATCCATAGTCAGTATGTAAATATGACTGTAAGTCAATTATCTTGCTCCATAAATAGTGGACAGCCCAGGGCCTTTTGAGCTTCTCTCTTACAAGTGAAGTGCATGACTCCATCCATGACAACTGGTGAGGGGGGCGAATGTTGGAGAGAGAGCCTTGATGCTGTGTGAATGCTGCTCAGCAGTAGCCAAAACACTGGTATGTTATCAACACCTTTCTAGCTACCAATACAAAGCACAGCACTATGAGGGCTGCTATGGGGAAAATTAACTCCATCTCAGCCAGACCCGATATGCTGTGAAATGCTGCTATTGATTTTACAAAAGCAGTTAATGAGTTGACTGTAAAGCAGGGAAGTTGGGGGAGCAACAGCATGGGAACAAGCTGTGTGTGGTGAGGTTTCGATGAAGGGGGATGCCAAAAATTATCACCTATGCTTGCTGAGTGGCAAAATCAAGCTATGAAATGCGCCCTCTGTGTTGGCACCTCCCGGGTGGGTGGGGAGGCAGTGCAGCGATGTCCTTTCCCAGCACAAGCAGGGCAGGCTCTTACCACAGGTTTCTGCACAGACACCTTTGCCTCAGGCATGTGTCTGTGGGCTGAGATGGTTCAGGCCTGCAGCATGGTCTGGATGGGGCCCGTGGACCAACATGCAGCTGGCATCTGTGTCTCAGCTGGTAGTAAGGGTGCAAATAGAGACCAAACGTAAGAGCCTTAACAGGCAAACAAATACTGAGTGTGGTTGGTAGAGGTGGACAACCTCCCTCTAAGCCTCTCTGTAAATTTCAAAATCTGAACCAGGGCTGAAATACTGTGTCTGCAGAGGACAAGTTACCAAGGAGGATGGGCTCCATCTTGATTTGAGCGGGCTGTAAAGACCTCTGTAAAATGTTCCTGTGTTCATCACCACGAAGGCAGTGCCTTGGGAGAGCTCAGTCTGGTCAATGAAACACCTCCCTCTGCAGAGCTGCATCTTTATTTAATGTTTTACAGTGACCTCGTGCATGGTGATTTTCTCCAGTCTGAGAATTCATGTGTGGTATTTTAGAGCTTACTTCTTGAGGAGGGATTTTTGGCATTAAAGACCTGGGTGGGGAAGTGTGTTTCAAAGACTTCTGAAATGTTACAGTATTCAGCTCCTATGGTGTCAGAGAGTTAATTTCGTCATTTAATCCTCATGTGATGTTGCTTTGCCTGTTGTACAGCTGTGGGAAATGCTGAAGAGACTTGCACTGGATTTGTTTGGCCCTGCCATGAGGCTAGTAGGATTACATTTTAGCAGTTTTATCAGCCTGTCAGCATGCATCATTTTCTCTTGGGAGAAATAAGTGATCCACTTGCCTTCCCTACCTATTTCACATTTGACTCGGTGCTCCCACTGTGGTAAAGATACCTGGAATTCTGTTAATCGTGCCCCTTTGGAAATGGCAATAGAAAAAAAAAATCTGCTCTCTGAAGACATTTCCTCAGCCTGCAGGCTAATTGGGGCCACCGGTGATTTGAAGTAAGCATCCTTGTAAATGAGCCCCTGACCAGCTTTTGCATTCCTGTCTCACTAGTCTGTCCTTACATTTTAGGGATTTTGATCATCAAGGCCAAGTCTGAGGCACCAGATCTCAGTCATAGCTCTGCTTAAAGCAACTCTTTTTATGTCTCTAAAGCAAACTCTCCTAATTGTAAGCAGGTAAGAAGGATTAATGCTAGTTAGTAATTTGTCTCTTGTTCTTTAATACACTTGTAGCCCCATAGGGATGCACACTGACTCCAGTGCCTCAGAGGAGGCATATAACAACAAGGCAGCTGGAGCTGGAGGGCTCAAGTGGGCCTTAGGCAAGAAATAAATCCTTGCCCTCTGTTCAGGTACTTAGCCAGGGTTCCCTCTGGCTCGGTAGCTTTGAAATCTGCTGTAGTAGCCCTGCAGTGGTTCTGCTGGAAACTATTGAAATCTACAGCCAAACACTGGGCAGAACTGCACTGTTTTGCCAGAAATTCATCCTTGAATATTCCCTGCATCTGTGGTGTACCTGGGGGATGACTTTCAGATTTCCCATTGTAATTTTGTCAAATTTGCTTTATATGAACTGCTTTGAGATTGAAATGGAAGACGTGGCCTTGTCAGACAGCTTGCTTTGTGATTTGGGCTTGTTCCAGCTTCAGTTGGTAAGGGAAAACATAGCATGAAAACACCCTACTTGAGTTAGGCACATGAAAACGTGGGATCGAACCGTCCGCACTGTGAAGTGGCATCACGTCACATGCTGTGGCTCGCAGGGCCACTGGAAGATTTTCTCAGATGGTGTCTGTGTTGTGCAGCCCTTCAAAGCAGAACGCAATGCAGGTAAAGTGTTCTCACCAAAAATCTTGGGAACTTCACAGAATAAATAGCCTAATTAAGACTGAAGAGGACTTCAGTGCTCTGAAACACTTGTGAAGTGGTTAGTTGAGTAGGAATAGACGGAAAGAAAGAAAACCTAAGGTTTTTCCTTTTTCTTTCTTACACACAGACACTGGTAAAAACAACAGTTTCATCTTTGCAGAAATTCGGGTGCTAGCGCACATAGTCACAATCAAAACACTTCAAATAAAAAATTGCCACATTTAATAGCGGGTTTTTAAACAGAGCGATTGCCAGCTACCTGTTTAGTTCGAGTGAATTTACTGGTATAAATTAGCTGTTTTTCTTTCAGTTTCTTCTACTATTGTGTTATAGGTTTATGCACAACCTCCTATAAGTTCTGTATTTAAGATATTTAAAAGGATATATACAATCTGTCTCGGTTCCTGACAGCTTGAGCAATTAGTTGTAATTTGTTGGCAAAGAGAAGGCAACTTTCCTATTTTCCTAGTGAGAACAAAGCTTACTGACTTCTGTAATGGTACACAGAAGCTGCATGCCTCAGAAGTAATGACTGTCTGGAGACTCCTCATCACTTGGATGTCCACTGGTGGTGCCAATTTGCTGTGCTTTATTTGCACAGAGTAAGAACAGCTGTAGTGGGTCAAAATCTAACCTTTCTGCCTGTCTCCAAAATGCTTAAAAGAGAGTATATGGACCAGGGAAGCAAACACCCTATGTCCTGGAGGACAGAATGTATTGGGTTACCCAAAACAGTGGTATTTCCCTGAAAGGCAAATACCATGCGGGCAGTATCATGCTGCTCCTACTGGGAACGGATATGAACTGATGGGTTTGTGCAGTCAACTCTACAAGATGCAAGAAGCCAGTGTTAACTTAGGAGAAAACCATGCTTCTGTTACAGTTTTTCTTTGCATTTCCAAATCACGTCGGTGTTGGGGTTTTTTATTTCTTGATGCTTAGAGCATTTAAGTTAAACTTTACTATCGTCTTCTCCAACGGTTGTAATCTTTTCTGCTTTCCACCATAGAGCCTCGGCCTCTTGGATAGCAATAGCTGAGCTGTGAGAACACTTGAACAGTTGCCAGGAAAGTTGAGTGATGGTCAAAACCTACATAGAAGAAATTATTATGGATGCTGGGCATTTCATTCCACTGTTTTCAGTACTGTCTGATCTTGTTGTTTTGCCATGGTTTTTGACATGACCCTGTTATAGCTAAGCCGTAATGGGGCGGTGCTAGAGAGCCTAGGAGACTGCAAACAGAACTTCAACAGCTCAGATGGGCAAATGTGTATTGAAGGAAGAATAGCCAACTAATAGTAATTATCTTGAAACAGCAATTAAGTTGTCTTGGTTCACTGTTGTGGGCCAGTGCTTTTTCAGATGTCAGAACAGGAGCTGGGAAGCCACAACCTCAGGTTGTGTCATTGTGATCATTTTTCTTCCCTTCATGCTGTCAACTTCCATTTCAGGCTGTGTCATGTTCAAGCAGGCAGCATGCCTTGTGAAAATCCTTGCCCACGTGCCTCGTTAGCCTCCTTTACAGCTTGTGATTTTTTTGATCACATCTTCTTAATACTCACTGTAGCACAAGACATCATCTGGTCACTTGGCTGCCTTTCTCTGATGCTTTCCTAGGCAATCCGCTGCCTTAAAGTGCTCTGGGCTTCACCTGCATTGCTGAACAGTATGTTTAGCTCTTTATCTGTTTGGTTCCCTATCACAGTTGATATTTTTAGGAGGTACAACTTAACCACTTCATCTTCTGCTGCGGGTGATGAAGCCCTCGACAGGGTGAGTGGAGGAGGAACATGGCTGGTACTGATGTAGCTTCCTTGAGAACACTGTGCTTGCCCTGGCTAATGTTACTATCAGGAACGTGCTTGTGGTTTATTTGCCCCTTGTAGCTATGGTTGCTTCACCTTTTAAAACAAATACAGGCTTTGTCTGCATTGGAGAATGTGCACCTATTACAGCTAATGGTGGGCAATTAGTTTGAATCCAACAGAAGCTCTGCTGTCACAAATTGCAGCTTAACTTATTCTTCCCTCATTCTGCTGTTGGCAGCTGTAATTGGGTCAAATGCCGCAGCACAGAGGAGACTGCCGTTCCCTGCATCCCACTCGGCAAAGCCCCCATGCCGCCGTCCAATGCGCCATAAAGCAGCTGATGGCTGCTGGGACTGCGTGTTGCACTGACCAGACGTACCCAGTGTGAATTGGTTTTATGACAACCTGAGAAGCAGGAGGGAGACCATGGAGCACATGGTCCAGTGTTTTTTATTTGCTCTTTCCGTTGCGTGAGATGGCACTGCCAAAGAGGAGAGGGTGTCTGCCCAGTTTGCTCCTGTGCTTCTATGTAATTAGAGTCCATCCCTGTTCTGAAAAGTTTATGGGTTTATATAGCTTAAGTGGGAGAGAAGTACAAATTGTTTCCATTTTTCCTGATGGGGGAACTATGAGACAGAGCAGTGTTTGACCTGCCCACATCACATTGCTGACATTTGGCACAGCTGAGTATTTTGAGTGGAGATTTCTTGAATGTCAGGCCAGTGCCCTATAAACACAGGTTGCCTTTTGTTGTTTGCTAGGCTCAACTGTATGGGAGAAGTAATAAAGCAGATCTGTAGGCAGGGCACTGAGGAATGCTAGCTCAATTTACATATGAAAACATTTATCCTAATACTCAGAGCTTACTTAGCTACTAGTGAGGGGTTTCCATGGGCCTGAAGTCTGGCAGAAAGAGGGTCACATCACCCTCTTCAAATGAACTGCTTTAATTTTAATTAAGTCCACTACCTCCTGGGAAGTTACAAGCTCCCAGATTTCTTAATTACCTACTGTGCAGCTGAAGCTCAATTGTAATTTAGGGCTTGGAGATTTTTTTTTTCTTTCCTTTTTAATTGTAAACAGCAGCAGAGAAGGAGTGTGTACTGCAGTAGATGCACTGGCAGTGACAGATGAGCCAGTGGGGAGAGAGGCAGAAATAACATGGCAGATTGGCTGTGGTTTTTAGCTGTCTAGGAGCAAAGCAGAAGAGCACTGCCCGCACACCATCTGGATGAGACAGCGAGAGGTGGTGAGCTTCACATGAGCGCAGGAAGAGGAAGGTGCTTTTCACTTGTCGGAGATCAGAACTGACACTTTGATGTGTTCAGGGTGCCGTCTACCCTGTCTAAATATTTATTTCTTGTGCTGTGCTCAGTCTAATGCAATCAGACTACAGTGTGGAGGGCTGCCATATCCTTTTAGCTCTAAATTTGTCTTGCAGTAACAGGCTCTACTGCCCCCAAACTATGCATGCATATTGGAAGTGAGGGGAAAAGTTGCAGCACCAGCTCATGTTATAGCACCTCACATGTTGCCTCTCTTCTTGCTATCAATTGGAGCCGACAGAGCTTGCTGTATAGACTACCTTAGGGTTTGTTGTGCGGAGCTAGAGAGACACTAATCAAGTTACATGCAAGCTTGATTCCCTTCATATTAGTAAGAAGATAAATTAGCTAGTATTTTCTTTTGAAATATAAAAATGTAAATTGACTTCTACTGATACTGATTTGTTTTAATATTTCCACTGCAAATCGAATGATAATGCACTCTGCATGCTTTCACACCAGTCGAATATTCCCACTAGTTGAAGAACAGTGTGCTGTGAGAAAACCAGTTCAAGCAATCTCTCTGCTAAGCAGAAACTTGCTCAATTTGAGCACGTGTCTTGGTTTAACCCCAGCCAGCAACTAAGCACCACACAGCTGCTCACTCACTCCCCCCCCCCCCCCCCCCCATCCAGTGGGATGGGGGAGAAAATCGGGAAAAAGAAGTAAAACTCGTGGGTTGAAATAAGAACGGTTTAATAGAACAGAAGAGAAGAAACTAATAATGATAATGATAACACTAATAAAATGACAACAGTAGTAATAAAAGGATTGGAATGTACAAATGATGCGCAGGGCAATTCCTCACCACCCGCCGACTGACACCCCGCCAGTCCCCGAGGGCGATTCCCTGCCCCCACTCCCCCCAGTTCCTAAACTCGATGGGACGTCCCATGGTATGGAATACACCGTTGGCCAGTTTGGGTCAGGTGCCCTGGCTGTGTCCTGTGCCAACTTCCTGTGCCCTGGCTGGGCATGAGAAGCTGAAAAAATCCTTGACTTTAGTCTAAACACTACTGAGCAACAACTGAAAACATCAGTGTTACCAACATTCTTTGCATACTGAACTCAAAACATAGCACTGTACCAGCTACTAGGAAGACAGTTAACTCTATCCCAGCTGAAACCAGGACAGCACGCTAATGCTAAGTTAAATTATCCATTGCACCTGCGCTCCTCCACCCATGCACAGACTGTCCTGTGAGCGTAGGCTGCCTTAGGAGAAATTTTTTCTTTTTTTAAATCACATCCCTTGGACCTGGGTGAGATACAGAGTTGGATTTGTTGAGCCTAACACCCCCACTGGTGCTTATTATCATCAGTCCTATGGTACCTGTCATCTTGGTCTGTGAAGCTCTCTGTGATAGACTTGTACAGAGTTGGTTACATAAACACACGTTGAATAAGGAAGGTAAACAGGTTTTACTTGGAAGAAGAGTGATAATTCTGCTTGGTTCAAGCATGATTGTGATAGTTAGGTTTGGTCCTTTGTTCTGCCAGAAATTTTTTGAAATAGTATGGTTAACTTGAACTCACCACCCTGTTACGTCTGTAGTCCAGACTAAAACTGTTTCAGATAAAGAGTATGGAGAATAATTTATCAAGCTTCTTGGTGTGGAAGAGCTAAATCATCGAGGAACGTTCTTGTAGTGCTGTGTTGTTACTGCAGCATGTGGAGGAGAGAAGTTGCAATTAAGGAGTGGCTTGACCCCATGCAAGAAGTGCACTGTTAAAACAAGCCCTTTCCCTGCTCCCTGCAGCTGATGCAGGTAGGTGCAGAGATTGAGAGCATCCCTGGGCAAATCTTATTTTTGGCTGTGGAGAGACTCAAAAGGCTAAAATAAGCTTCTGCAGCCTACTAGACACTTTAGGGTGGCCCAGACACTTGCTGAGTGCTAGTAAACGTGACGCTGGACCCATAAGAGAACTTCGGTGGCAGGGGGAGGCCAGGCAAGATGTCTGAGAGTATCTAAAATGTCCCCACATGTTCCTATCTGTGCACCTGGGTATCTCCTGAACTTTCCAAGCCATATTCTTGCTGTGTCCTCACAGAGCTACCTGGTTGCACTCCGGCAGCTCCCTGCCCAAGGTGTCTGTGGAGGAGTGGTTGTACAGTGCTTTCCCCTTGGCTTTGTTTTCCTGTATCTCAGCTGTAAATGCTATGGGACAGAGGGATCTTTCTGCATGCAGGCATGTGCCTCCAAAATGGCTTGCTGCTGCTGGTGCCCCATGACCAGGATCCAACCCCGCTCTGCTGTCCTGAGTGCCATGATGCGGCAGGACTCCCGTGTCTTCCCTTCTCTCCCTGGCGCAGGACTGGGGTCTATTGTGAAAGCTCAGAAATTAGGCTGAAACTAGGAAAGTATTCTGATTTCTTTTCTTTTTCTTTTTTTTTAAAGTAAAGTTTACTTCAATTTGGTTTTATAAACCATCCTTATCTGTTGCAGGCATTTGATTTAATAAATTTAAAGAAACAATAATAGAGGAGATAGTCTCCAGTTTTATAATGTAATTACAAGAGTAATCCCTGAAAAAAATTTGTTTGCATATGTGCATGTATAAATAAGTTTTAATGATCATGTGTAATTTATGTATGACTACATACATTCACTGTGGGATTTACAGTATTTAGTTATTAACTGTGTTGAACATCTAAGTTGTGCTTACAACTTAGTGCGGGGTAAGTATATATGCTTATGATTTAAAGGCCCCATCAGCTGAATGAGAACTGGTGAGCTCAGCAGAGAGGAGGGGGGATGTTGGCTGCGAACTTGGTGTGTTATTTTGTTAAGGCGGATGTGTCCACCAATGTTGATAGCAGGGGCACTGGGTGAAAGATTGTCCCTCTTCAGCACTGTGGTCTTACAGCCAGCCATTCCCAGGAAAGTTTTCTAAGAAGGCATGGGTTTTTTTTGTTTTGCGTATTAGAGAATAACCTCTTTAAAATAGCAATGTAGAAGTCAGTCCCCACTGTCAAGTATGGGCACGTTCCTGGAGGGGCTCAGACCCAGAGGCTTGTCTGCTGAAGCACAGCAGGAGGGCAGGCTTAAGCTGTGAGGGTACCTGGCTTCTTCGTCCTCTGATGAGAATGAGGATAAGAGACAGTGGAAGCAATAGTAATACTTAATTAAAAGATATACTATTGTCCCTTGTGTATATTTGCCATAGTGTATATTGTAATTAACATTACTTTAAAGATGTGTGGAAAAATACCTGCTCCTTTGGGGATGTAGTAAGCAGCTAAAGGACTTTGTGTGCAATGCCACTTCCTTTATTTTTATGTAGTAGCTAAATGGAAAATACATGCTGAAGAGGAACAGGAAAGCTTGTTACGTTGTATAGCCCATACAAAGTGAGTTTTATTTGTCTGTGTTCGGGACAGTCTGTATTCATCTCCCCACAACAGCCGTCTTGGATGATCTTTTGGCCATGTCAGGTCCCATGACCATGGATGCAAGGCAGATCCTAGAGTCCCCTGGGTGCTGGCCCTGTTCGCGAGTGAGTCAGTGCAACCCTCCAGTTGCTGCATCCTGCCTTGCCAGTGGCTCTGGGAGCACAGGGCGAGATGCCCCAGCTCTTCCAGCCATCAGGAGATGGCAGAGGATGCTTTCCGGATGCTCTGCCTTATCTTTAGCAAATAAGCTAAAACATAGGGTCAAAGAGAGGGAATGGGGCTGTATGAGAAGTGCGGGAGACTTGTATGCTGCTGCTGTATGGTCCTTAGGCTCTCACTGTGGTTTCAACCCTCAAATATATGAGTGGACCAAGTATACCATTGATAGGTAAGGTCTTCTGCACAATCTTTATGGCTGCAAATTTATTTTACATATTTTTTGAGAAGTTTGTGCAGTTGCGCCATTGCTTAGGTCTTACAGAAGCCCTGACCTCCCAGCAAACAAAGTGCTCATGCTCTTAAGGTTTGTACTGGAGCCTTTTGTGCAGGTCCCAGAAAAGGTGTTTGCTTTAATTGCAGGTATATTACGATTCCAACATCTTTGTATTATCTTTGCTTAGTTTAGCCCTTGGAGGTTTTTTTGTAATTCTTCACTCTGTTTGCATGAGGGGTATTAAAAAAAGTGTTATTCCTAGCTCTGCATGAGATCTCCTCGTTTATGAAATCGTACTAGCCTAACAAAGTTATCTCCAATAATTGTCAAGAACACTTGCTCTGAAATCTAAGCTTAACTTTTTGGTTATTGTTAGCAATGTTTTTTACAAACTAAGATTGGCTATTTAAGGCTGAATATTGTGTTCTTATACTTGGTAATCTGGCACTGAGACTGTGCACTACATTAAGACTTTATTATCCTTAAGTGGCATTTATTTAACTGAAGGAGTGAGAGGGGCAAGGTTCTGGTCCTTCAGGTGATGGGGACAAAGAGTTTGGAAGTCACTTCATCCTTACCACCCTGCCAGGGAGGTGCCATGGTGGACAAAAAAAAATACCGCCAGAAAACTCCGTCCTTTCTGACAAAGGAAACTTAAGAAGATGCGGTCCCATAGCATGAAACCTTCTTTGTGTTATTTCTCAGCTACCTCTGGTGCTGCTGTGTTGCCCCGTTAGTGCTACAGATGCCTTGTCCCTTTGCTGTGGATGGGTGAAATGTGGGCCCTCCTTCGGCATTGTTTGTGCCAGGCTGCAGGAGTGCTAGTGTGTTGGCGTGAAGGATTAACGCTGCTTATTGCATGCCACGTAGCAAAGTTGCTTTCATTTCTTTTGGTTTACTTTTCTTCAAAAACTTAATTTCATGTACAAATAGACATTTTTCAGGTTCTTATCAAAATAAAAAGTAAACTACTCAAAGCAAGCAAAAGCTTTGGGGGGGTTTTGGAAGAAAATTGTAGGGGTTTTACTGAAAAATGTTGATATACTTTTTCATCAAGATACTGTAGGGCCGTAGGGGTGGGTGAGTGATAAGAAATGGAAAGTATAAGAAAGGCTTTCCATTAAACCCACTCCCTTGAGAAATAGAGGATAATGCAGAAATCAGAGAATGATGCTACTAATGACAGACAGTGTGGGGTCCCACCCCTTAAACCCCATCTAGTCAAACAAGAAACTAGGATTAGCTGAGAACTTGGGGGATGAGTCCCTGTTCTTTACAGAGGTCAGATGTGAAGGGTTGTTTCCTCTGATACAGTAAAAATCAGAAGATAATGAAGGGCTCTGCTGGGAAGGGCTCTGCTGCGTGGGCTGGGTGCTCGGGTGCTGCCCTGTGTACTCGGAAGATCAGCAAATGGCCGAATAATGCTGCACTGTGCTCTTTCATGGGTTTCTGGCAGGGAATCAGCATCTCAAAGAGTTCATGGCTTTAATCTCAATAGCATTTTGTTATCATTTCCCCCAATGGCTAGTGTATGCTTTTATTTTTAGATAATGGGTGCTGGTGGGGCTGTATTTCCCACCACTCCCTTCCCTCAGGAAAACCTTTCAGCTTGTCAAAACTGCCATTAAAAACAGGGTTGACTATTTCCCAGGAAAGGGAATTTGCCCTGAGCTGTTATTAATGAGTGAAGCCATCATTGGAAATGTAGGGTTTTCAGAAGGGTGCTGATGAAAGTCAAGGAGGTTGCGAGAAATATTGACTGCCAGAGATGGTTGGGTTGCTTTGCTGTGTGCTGGGGAATCTGGCTCCTACAAAAGGTGGTGTATGCTGGTCCTGCCATCGCAGGAACAGAGCTGGCATTATCACTTCATAGTCACAAAAGCTCTTAACTGTTTGAGGAAAGGTTTGGATGCTGTGAGGATAAAAGTTTCTGTAACTTGGAACAATCACGAGGCAGAATGGCTGCTTTTTTTATTTTAAATTTATTTCCAAGATAACACGTGAGCTCTTTTTTAACTGTGCAAAATTATTGTGTAAACTGCTGCTCTGTCATCTCAAAGCATCAGGTCTAATATTCAGATGCCCAGTATCTGCAGATTCCCAGCTGCAGTTTTACTTCTTAAAATCAATCTTGTGAAGTTTTGCATTCCTAAACGCTAAACTCCAGGAACTGTGTGATTTATGAGAATTTCAGCTTTGATAAAAAGAAAATCAGAGAGAAACAGGAAAATGTAAACATTAAATGTGTAAAACAAGCCAAGGAAAACTCCAGCTTTTATTTTTCTCTCTCTATATGTATGTATCTGTGTTTGTGTGTGTGTGTATAACATAAATGATTCTGAGGAAGTCCGTTCCACGATTTTTGGATGCTGATGTGGTCAAATGAAAAGCATAACAAGGTCATGTATAAAATGCAGTGCAACTATTCACTGAAAAAGATGTCTTCACATTAGAAGATATATTCTGTTTTATGTCTACAGATATTTCACTGAGTACAATTCCAGGACAGAAGTTCTTTTCCTCTCGCAAATAAAATGTAGAGATGCAGCAGGATGTCTTAAAAACAATTCCTTTGTGAAGAATAACTAACTGAATTTATTGCAGAAAAAGCATTACTTACTGTCTGAAATATGGCAGATCTCTAGATGCATGCTTTTGGTTACTGAAGTAATTGAGAAAATTAAAGGATGATCCTATCTGGCATGAAATGCCTGCTCGTGCTTCGGGCTGGGTGCCTCGTACAGCCTTCCTTGAAAGTCACTGGGAAGGGAAGGTGCCGGTGGTCTTACAGGGCTGGACTCTAAATGCACGTTTTCTTCTGTGTTGTTTTCACTCGAATTGTTCTGTTTGGAACTGGAGGATCAGTTAACAAGTAATTTATTAACTGAACAGTTTTCTCCACTTTTAAAAGCTAGCTGTATGCCTATGCACGTCTGGCTCCTGCCAGCTCCAAGGCATTTGTACATCTTTAAACACGGGAGTAGCTCCCAGAAATCAAGGACATTGCTCATGTGCTTTGACTGTTTACAGGACTGAGACCTTAAAGAAAACCTGGTCTAAATAAGAAAAAAGTATCTGAGGCTGCCGCTTCTATGAGCAATGCTGTTACATTGAGTAGGAACTTTATATGAACATTATTGCAGGATGAGGCTCTAAAAAGAAGGAGGAAAGAGTCAGACTGGTGTGCTCAAAAGCAGCATTTGATTTGGGTAACTCCTATCTGTGGGCTCCCACCTTGGAGCTTCCCTGAGTATACCGTGAACTAAATCTTCAGTCTCTTTAATGTGTATGATCCTAAGGACTGCAAGTCAGTAACCGTTTCTAGAAATGGTGGCTAAAAGAAGATGGAGATGGGCAAGAAAGAAAGAAATGTCAGGAAGAAAGAGAGCAAAGGCTTGCAGGAGTAAATAGTTTTAGACAGAGATTGAGGTAAGTGATGGACAGTTTTCCCTATTTTTATACAAGCTCTTCATCAGTGCAGTAACGTGACTGGTGTGGCATGGCCTTTAGCTGGAGTGGGCTGGCAGGGAGCCACTGAATCTCACTTGTTTTTGCTTGACAGTGCAGTGTCAAAGGACATGGTGGCTCATCGCTGTAAATCTCGCTGCTATTTATCCTGCACCACCATGCACGGGTCTTCAGGCAGAAGTCATCTTTCATAAGGAGTTTTTTTTTATATACTGACCAATAATCCATAGGGGCTGAACATGATCTCTTCCATCTCTAGTCAACATCAAATGAAGGTACCAGTGTAATGAATAGGGATTTTTCCTTCTGCTGCTGTGGTTAGGGGCGTAGCGATGGGAAAGCAGAGCACAGTTCAAAGATCTGTGTTACTGAAATTGCCTTGTAATGCTTTATTCATATCTCTGATACTGCCTGATAGCAGGCAAATTTATTAATTCTATTGCCTGGCTGTGATAGAGAGTGTAAGTACTAGGGTAAGTAAGATAAGTAGTTTGCAGAGATGCTGTTAAAGCCTTTACCTGTAGTTTTTGGGCTGCAGAATTACAGAAATGCCACCAAAGGGGCCTTTTGGAGGTCACCCAGCTCAAGCTCCTGCTCCAGGGGAGCCCCCAGCACCAGGGCAGGTTACTTATGCTGGTGCAAGGAGCATCGCTGCATCCAGGGATGGGGTCCTTCTTCCCGTTGGGAAGATAGATGTGGGCAGCTGGTTGCTTCCTCTCCACCAGCATAGGGAGCCCCATAGATAGGTCGGTGTCCCTGGTAGCCCTCTAGTCCTTCTCTGTGGGGCCACTGCTCTACTGGTCACTGCATGGTGTTAGTCTGCACCCCCAGGCAGAAACTGACCCTTTTCCTTATAAGACCCCACTAGGTTTCCGATGGGCTCCATCCTCGGGTTTATCAGGGTCCCTCTAGTGTTGGGTTCTAGCTTTTTCTTAGGTTGTTGCCTCCCACGCTCTAATGTCACCTGCAGATTTGCGGAGGACACGCACATGTGTCACTGATGATGGCCCTGATATTGACCTAATTTCCTCCGCATCCTTCACTGCTTGGAGATGGATGCCAGGAGGATGGGCTGCCAGGGAACTCACCCAGAGCTACCCATGCCTGCCCTTCCCCAGATGTCAGGGACCTCCCCTGATTACTAGTTTTTCACAGATGATTTTCCAATTTTCTGTTTTACAAGTTTGGATTTAGTCTTTTTGTTTGTTTGGTGGTGGTGTTTGTTGTTTTTTTTTTTGTTGGGTAAGTGATGTGACACACAGAGAGTATATTACAAGCTGTAAGGTTTTATGGTGTATCAGGAATGGAAGCAAGCAGATCTAGCTGTTGGCAGCAAGTATTAAAAATGAAGCAGGTTTAGAAAGGATTATTTCTGCCTTTTCATTTGGAGAAATAATCTCCATTTAAAAGTTAGTTATTAATATGCCCCATGACTATACATTCATCTTTACCCCTAATAATGGATTTTATCATTAATACGCATGAATTTTCACTTATGTTATAATCCAATCAGCAGCAAATCTCCCTCTTTAAATGCAAGGTATTCAGCAGAACAGGGACTCTCTGAAACTTTGCTGTTGAGTGAGATGGCTTGAACATAGTGGCGCAAGTTTAATTTTCATGATACTATCTGACACGGCAGCCATCGCCTTTTGCTGTATAATTTGTTTTCACATGTACAGTGTAGATGTGTGGAATGAAGTACTGGAATACCTTGTGCAAACTTGAAGGCTGAGGTTGGGAAACTCAGAGGTTGGGGTTTTGTTGGGTATGGGGAAGGTACCAATGGAGGGGCAATGGGTAACAGAGCTTTCTAGGGACAAAAAGCAGACCACGTTTGAGCCAGAGACTTCTGGAAAGGACAGTGTTCTCTCGCCCTTGATTTGACTTGCAATTGCAAATGTATCCTTGGATTATCTGCATGCTCACCATGAGCTGCTCTTGAACCTCAGGAACTTTTACAAGCACTACTGGAAAATTGAGTGCTTGCTTGAGTGGCACAAAAAGGTTACAGAAGCTTCTGGTGCAGCCCAGCCAGCATCACCCACACAGGGCCAGCAGAGCTGCTGTCCTCTCCAACTGGCAGAAGGTTGTGGTTTGTAAAGCTGTCATAGGGTCCTTGGCTCGATGAGGAGGTTTCAGTGTGAAGAGAAATTTTGCTGGGTTTTACTCCTCTCAATTAGATATCAATGAAGTGGGGGTTTTGTGGTTTTTTTCCCTAATGTTGATGATGTGTCATCAACATTGAGTTTTTTAAATTGAGTTTCTGGTTTCACTAACTTTTTCCTAGTAGAAACCACTACTCAGTCTGGGTTTGCCAGCCTTATTTTCAGTTAGGCTCGACTGAGATCTTTTAATAAGTGCAAAATGATACTAAAGCTCACTTCTGCAATTTTGGGGTGGTATTTTTTTCCTTGATGTGACTCTCTTTTCCCCCAATGTTACAGTTTTCAGCAAGTCATTAAAATAAATTCAGGATTCGCTTATTGACACAAAACCCTGAAACTGCTGTTCTTTTTTCTCTGTCATCTGCCACTCTGGCATTTCTGATGTTTTAATCTTGAAGTGCAGCTGGCAGAATGGATAAAGCTCACGTGCCCACCCCATTGGGAAGCTGAGGAAAGCCCTGGGAGCAGAGTCCATCCCAAGTGATGAAGTGATATTGCTGTCCATTATGGTTTCCAGCAGCTCAGACATAGCGTGCGCTCAGGACCCATGTAATGCTTCACATTCTCAACTGCGGTTCATTAAGTGGTGATAAAGGAAAGGAGTAAATGCCATTTGAAGAATACCTCCTTTTATTAGGGCCTGACCTTTCTGACCCTGAATTAAGCCAAAGGGGACTAGTGCAGAGCCAGGTACAAAGTTTATTCCCTTCCTCCTTTGCCCACTGGGCAGAAAAGCGTTGCCAGCATGGGGCAGATGTGGTAGCAAACCTGCTAGCCCATGATAAAGTGCAGGCGGTCATGATTTTCTGAAGTGTGGGCACTTTGGTGTACCTTAAAACTCTGGGTTGGAAGTGGAATGGAAGAGCTCAGTGCTTTGCTTTCAATCCGCCTCGTGTGTAGCACTAGCACACAGGGCGGCCCCCCCACCCCCCCCTGCTTTGTTAATGGATTTGCATCTTATTCAAAGGCATGTGCAGGTGGGCTATCCATCACTGCCAGCTTTCATTACACCTCTCTGGTCGGCAGTGTGCTTGCCACGGTTGCTGCCTCTCCCACCGCTGCAGTTTAATTGGCCCCTCAGAGCTACTTGCCGGGACCCTGGCAGGCCAGCAAGATTTGAGTGCTGATTTTGCCTTTTCTTTTTCTTATTATTCCTTGGGCAAAGGCTAACACTTGGGTCTCTGTTCCCCCCGATTTTTATGCACTCTTGTGCTGAGCTAGCACTTTAAGGTCATTTTATTTTTATTTATACCTACAGCCTTGGCTTTGTCAAGTTGCTCTCCATTGTCACCGACTAATGACTTTGGTAGAAATGTTGTTGCTCAGGTCTTACAGGAGCCTAATGCAGTACTAGCTGCACAGAACGAATAATTGGATGTCCCATTTACTTCTTGCATACAGGGTGTGCTTTAAAGCCTCTGGTGCCTAAAGAGTGCAACCAGATGCAAAGCCAGTACCAGACCTTGCTCATATGTACCCGATTCACAGGCTCTGTAATTCACACAGTGTATATACATGTTAGAACATAAATGAGAAAACATCTTGAGCCCAAAGTGAGAATCATTTAAGTATCCAGCTGTACAGAAAGCTAATCAAAGAGGTGCTTTGGGGTCTTGTTATGCCAAAAGGTCTTACTGCAGCTCGTGTTGAGGGTCCTGTGCCTAGGAGGAGTGTGGGGGTTGAGGGTATCTGTTCATACAGAATAACTCAGATTATCTTGGGGAGCAAAAAGGGAAATTAAATTCCCTGCTAAATCACAAAAGCCTAAAGAAAGGCGTGCGCTGAAATGTTCATAGTGCCACAGGAGTTTGGAGTAGAGATTAGAATTAGGGATTTACCAGGTCGCATAACATCATGCTCCTTTTAAAGTGCTTGTGCTGTGCTGATGCCTTTTAGTTTGTAGCATTCAAAGAAGTCCTTAAACATGCCTTATGGTAAGGGACTGTGATATACAAATAGGTGAGCTGGCCTAACATCAGATGGACTTGTGCTATTTTACACAATGGGGTCAAAATTGCACACAGCGAGAGCATTTAGAAGAAGGTAAAAATAAACCCACTGAATATTTGGATAAGCCTGTAGCTGTTCAAAATGTTGATGGCTTGATTATTTGCCTTTGTCTAGTTAAATGCTGTTTTCTTAATCTTTTGCTACCAAATGACTGATCTCCAAGACACTTACAGTAAAAAAATACATACTTAATTGGGAAAAAGTCTTGCAGGGAGGAATGTATTTTTGCTGGTTTACACAATAAAAGGGCAAACCACTTTTCATTCCTGCCTGAATTTTTTTTTTTTTTTTGAACTGGAAAAGGCAGCTTTCAAAGACAGAAAATTGTCATTTTGCCATGAAAGGCTGTTTTTGCTGACACAATTGGTAGTTTAGCTCAGCTTTCATTTCCTATTCTAAATATGTTGTAAGATTATAGGGTACATCCCAAGAAATATTCAGCATTTTTTTTCCTTTTGAATTGCTTAAAAATTAAGAGAATGATTATAAACATGGAGTAAGTCTATGCAAGATGTGTGGTGGGTTTTTTGTTTGTTGGTTGTTTTTTTTTAACTCTCCTTGACATTCAGTGTGTGCACTCTTGGGATGATATTTTATTACAGAACGCTGATTCCAAGAATATATTTTAAGTACATTAGGAATGAATTGAAAATAAATTTAAGGCCAGAGACTCAGCTGGTGTAAATCAATGTCACTCCGTTGAAGTCAGTAAAGCCATGCCAGTTTATCCCAGCTGGAGATGTGCCCTATGGTTATTTTTTCTATTTGTCCATAGGGAAGAGCTGGTTTTGTCACCATAGATAAAATTTATATGTATCTGTGGAAAAGAAGAGGGGCTCGGTAATTTAAAATAGAAAGGGAAGTAAAAAAACGATTTAAATACTTGTGTCTCCAATGTAGGCAGAGACAAGGGTGACATTAAGGAATAGCTTCTTTTTCCTTTTACCTCCTATGTCTCTGAACTAATAATGATTGCTCCTAAGAAATCAAGATACCATCTAATGAATTGAATTACTGGGTATTTCCTCCATGGTTTCCCAGCAATATGGGAGTTTTACCCAGCCATGGAAAAAGTGACCCATTTCTAATTCAACTGGCTATCTGCTGGGGTGAAAGGAATGGTTTGGTACGGTGCCTCTCCTGCTATACCCAGGCTTGCATGTGCAAGAAAAAATGGCCAAATCAAACCTTTTTAAATGATTAAACATCTGCCATCTCTTCTGCAATTGGTACTGTTCATTCCCTGCCTTGCCAGCCAGGTGCCTTCGATTTGCCTTCCCTGGCGTGGTCCTTTACCTCGGCTTCTGCCTCTGTCCCCTGCCCTGGTTCAGCCCTCCTCCCTGCAGCTCCTGGCTTCGCACCCTGGCAGCCCGCAGGGACAGAGCCCTTCTCTGGCAAGGAGTGGGGCAGGCATGGTGCAGACTGACCCTCTCAATGGTTTCTTTCAAATTGTGGTACATCTTTCCAGTGGGCGTAGGTTGTGATGGACAGCATGGCCAGAACTACTTTTTCTAAATTGAAAACACGTTGCTGATGTGGCAGTGAACCCTCCGGTCTCCCTCTTCTCCAGTTTTAAGGACCTATGCCACAAAATAGATGTGGTACCAATTTTTTTTAAATTTTTTTTTCCCAGTTTTTTCAGTGAGTCAGTTGTAAGAATTATTTTTACAGGTGCAAACCATATTTTCCTAAATTCTCATTTGTGCAAATGATGAATCTGTTTTGGTATTTCCACCATCACCCTTTCAAAGGAAGAAAAAAAGAGGCATGCATCCAGCAAGGGAGGTGGGAGCCTGAGCGATGCTATTGGATTCACTCTTATAACAGGAAATGTAGAGCCGTCATAGAGTCAAGGTAGAGGTACTGCCCCATCTGACATACCTCTATCACTGTGGCATTAAGTTAACCTTGAGGTTTGACAAGTTCATTACATGCAGCTGTTTACATCAGCTTTTTATGAGAGAATTTTTATTCAGGGAGAAACCCATAGTTGTACTATTTTTACAGACAAGCAACCCCTCGTGGTTAGGGTTGGGTTTCTTTTGCCTACTTATTGATGGCAAATGCTTGCAAAATGCAATACAGGTCATAAAGTCCAAAAATACAGCTTTTGTGTGTATGGAGTCACTATTGCAAATGTCATGTTTGCATATTTCGAAATTAAAAATCAATACACCATTACGTATCGAGAATGAATATTTCACAGCATCTGTTGTGAAAAGGTTATGGATTTCCTCGTTAGCAGCTTACTTCTAATAGAGCTGAATGAGGAGTGGGGCTCTCAGCAGGCAGACGGAGCAGCTCGGGGCTGTGCTGGTGCTTATGGTTCAGCATGCTGCCAAGCCTGGGGTTTGGAAAACGCAACGGTCCGCTTTCGGGAAATTAGTCACGCTCTGAGTTGGTGCCTTGTGTATTTCTTTTGTAAGGCCAAATCTGAACTGCTTATTCTTGTTGTACAGTACGCGTCAGAGAATTAATTTTTTTCTTGTAAGTAGCTATTGATGCAAATCTTTCAGGACAAAGCTAGAGAGGGATGAATCTTAAATCCATTTTTTAAAAAAAAAAATAAAGGAAAAAAAAAAAGGTAGCAGCAGTGCAGACTGGGAATTAAAATGATAAAACATAAAATCTCTTCCTTTTTTCCTTGTCTTTGCTTAACCAGTCAAGGCAACTTAGTCATAACAACCTGTTTTGCTTTCACAGAGTTTCCCTGTATGTCACTGCCTGAATCCTATGTACAGCTGTTTAGTGTGTATGGATGCATGGGCATGTTTTTATTAAGATTATACACAAACAGCCCTTTAAGCAAAAGAAAACCAGAAATAAGTGCTTACTGGGGAATGAATTCTTCTTGAGTCAAAGTCAGTGAAAATGTATTGAAGTAAGAATTTTCTTATTGTTACAAGAATAATTTGTTTTGGTGGGTAGCACATAAGATTTATGATATGATTCACCTATTCATTTCTTTGATTTTAAGAACACAAATTTTGTAAATGATGTGCCAGTAAATATAGAACTCGCTAGCCCTAAGCTTCCCATTGAATGAATGTATATGTGACTAATTCACTGTCTAGGATATAAGCAAACCGTTCTCTTCATTAGTCATAAAGTTTCCTCATGGGCCACCAGTTCCAAGTGATCTAAATTTTTTTCACTTTTTTGAAGTTTCTGGAGTAAGCCAATATGTAAAGATATCTGTAGGGTAAGTGTTGGATTAGGTAAGGCATTGGACGGAAACATTTCTAGCACAGCATCTGTTAGAACTGATCTGGGGTCATAGTCTAACCTATCTTTCTTTCCAGCCACTACATATCTTATCAGCCTTTACGAATTTTATGAACATTTCCAGGACCAATCATGCTGCTCTTATGTCTGCAGGAGGCCGTTCCAGAGATGCTCTGTGACCTGTTAAATGAGAGAAAATGAAAAGTAATCAAATAAAATGTTTGGGTGGTACTTAGTGCAACACCCGGGCTTGCAGGTTGCTTTCCAGTGTTACAATAAGCTCTGGGAGGGCTCCAAGGCTCCCACGTGAGGGCTCAGAGCTGCTGGGGGGGGAGAGATCAGAATGAACCATGAGTTTTACTCAGAGTTGCCATTGCCCAATTATTTGTATTATTACAGCGGTTTGTTATGGTTCGAGACTGTGACATGCTGGGTCCTGTACAAATGCTGGATGAAAGCACAGTCCCTTTCTAAAGATCTAAAGCCAGGCAATTAACTCCCTAATTTCCTAAGAAATGGTGGCCTAAAAAGTAGGGTGAAATAGATTGAGGAGGCCAACTGTCTCATAAGCACTATTGCACTGGCAGGTTTTCATGTCTTTTATTTCTAATATTATTTGATGAGTCCTGTAAAAAATTGAAGGATTGGAGCAGTTCATGTTCTTCAGAGACGTGTCATTTCAGCCTGGGGTAATTTTGCCCTGTTTGTTGGGTTTGGCCACTGGTGTTTTCCATGGTCTTCAAGTTATGGAGAAATGCCAATAGGCCAAACAACTGGGCGCATCTACGCTGTCCTTTGGAGACTGTGATGACAGTGGAGCCACGTCTTTGGTCTGTACCATAATCATTATACCTTTTCAGGGGGACAAGAAAAGTGGAAATAAGTGATTGCATACCTGTCTAAATCATATGCTTCCTTATCAAGTAGTTTCAACCAGTAAATCCCTAAGCTCTGCTGTCATTAACTTACTCTGTGCAACTCCGTGATTCTGGAAGAATAAAAAGTGTATAAAAACGAAGCAAACTACAAAACCAAAAACTAAGCATGCAGTTATTCTACCAGTTTTTTAAATATACATTGTCAGAAAAGCTAAGTGGGAAAGGTGATTTACTGCTTTTCTGCTGGAAGAAAATAAAAAGCATAGCCACGCAAAGGGCTTTGTCAACATGGAACACTGTAAAGTAAAAGAGTTTGGTAAAATGCAAATGACCATTACTCAAAATGCTGCTGGAAAGATAAAATGGCTGTGTGTGTTTGGATAGACGGTTGCAGAGTAAAGATCTATTGTGCACTAAGTCGTGTGGCGATAAAGATAGGCAGATAAATGCGGGTCAGCAGAGAAGCTAAGACAGGCTATATAACGACAAGCCACTGTTTGAGGTAATATATAAATCTGTAAGAGCCTTTGCAACAGATGATGTGAAAACTTACAGCACAAGTGTTTTACACACAACACCAGAGCAAATCTTTTTTTTTTATTAACTGAGTTGAACTTTAAAATTATGTTATGACCAAAAATCAATAAAGAGAAACTGATTTAAGTTCATCCAAGTGTGAAGGGGTTTATTACCAGTGCTACATCACTCTAATGATGTACTCTTAAAAATTTGTTTTTGTGATATATTACATCTATTATTGCTAAAAGGATAAAACTGCAAAGCAACAGTGGGCATTAATAAATCAATTTAAAGAAAAATGGGCAGGTAGCCAGGGGAAAACAAAATCCAATTTGCAGTTTTTAAACGTTGTGCAATTGTAATGTATGCAAATGACACCCACAACAAGGCTGTGGGTTTTCAGTTGCTAATGGGATTCTCTCCTGGTGCTTATTTTGTTTGTTTGGCATAGGATAATCCTCCTCAGTAACTGTGCTGTGACAGTACACAGATAAGTAATATTTCTAAAGCTAATTTTCTCACTTAACCTTCGATATAGATCCACAGTATAAAAACAGCCTATAGGGCTTTGTTGATCAGGTTGCATGAAGCATTTCTTGGCATTGTTAAAACACAAAACATCTGTCTTCCTGTCTCTGTTTCCATGTAAATTTATTGTCCTGGTTGTCGAGCATGTGCCATGTAGAGAGGTGCTGAATCAGTCCCGTCTTTCTGCTTATTTAATACAAGAGTTAAAGTAACAACCTATGCTGGTCTGTCTTTGAACAATATTTAGCTGAAAGTTTCTGAAAATGTTCCAGAAAATTTGCTTGTTCTCTTCACCTAGCTGTAACCAAAATAAATTTAGCAGTGGAGTATATTTTTTGCAAAGCAAACTTTGAATTTCTACTGGGAACCATTCATTGCCGCATCTCCTAATGCTGTCTGCTTGCGGACTGTTCTTCACAGAGAATTACACGAGATCCCTCTTTGGCTGTGACCTTTCTTATTCTAATGGCATCTGACAGTGAAAAATGCTAGGATTTTCAAAGGAGCCTGGGAATTTAATTGGACATCTACCTCTTTAAAGCTCTTTTAGCAAGCCAGGCTTATTTATTTTTATTAATATGCTCACAACTCTGGGAGAGGGCGATACAGTTGAAACCAACCCACGTACATAATTACAAAGACTTTGTGAAATGCAGAGATTAAAATAAGGCAGCGGTGAATAAATACGCTTTTGTCAGCGCCGCTCTAGAAACTCTTCAATCTACGTTAAGTCCAGGGGCTTCTTCATTAGGGTGCCGTTGTATGTGGAGAGCTATGCTCTGACAGTGCAGGCAGCGTCAAGCTCCATGTTGATTATTTCCTAACGATTACCATATCAGATGTGTTTAGGTCTGGGAGGGGAGGAGGAAGGTTTGTACTTTGAAGTGTCAGAGTTTAACCTCCAACCATTCGGCATCACCTTGAGAGGAGATGCTTTGTGCCTGGATGCACTGCTAGGTGCACCCTCATGGATGGGTCTGGCTTGTTCCCCTGTGGATGTGCTTACCTTGTCAAATGGGCAAGGATGGAAGTTGTGAAAATAGATTTGCTATCTTTCAATGCACAGACTGCAGAGGTTTGGAGACAGGTCTGTTGAGGATGGGTATCTTTATATTTGTTACTTGCTGAGTGCTGGGCAATATTGTGAGAGGACTCAATGAAATTAAACTGTTAGAACAGTTTTGTTTGTTTGTTTTTTTAAATAGGGGTTCTACTTGCATGTAGGGCCCAAGGAATGTATATTCAAATCCGTTTCTGTAGTGTCCTCCAAATGCTTCCTGTAGGCTCAGGGAAAGCTGAATAAAACTGAGATCTTTGCTTTCTCTTACTTTGCTTTACAAGGTTGAACCCTAAGTAATCTTGAGCTTGTTAGCAGCCACTTTCATTTCTTGTATCAGTTTTTAATTTCTTATAATCTTCTACATTACTAATGTAAAGTACAGACTTTGGGATCAGGCAAATTAAAATGCTTATATACTCAGTAATTGGATCAAGTGATGATTTTTGGACAGCCAGTGGCTCCGACTACAACAATGTGTAGATTACCTTCAGGAAGCTGAAAGGTAAATGCAAGCCAGCAGTCAACAGAGACATTGCAAAGCTATTGCAGAAGGATCACTACAATGATACTTGAGCACACTTCTTTATTAATATTGAAATGTCAATGGTATTTTTAGCCCAGGGTTTATTACTCCTTTGAGCAGGGTGCCCAGATGAATCCAAATGACTTGATAGATGTGTTTCGTTGGTGCCTGCCCCAGAATAGTTGAGAACCAAACAATAATTACAATCACTTCTATACAGGCAGGAGAATGATAATCTTGGATCTTGCAGTTTTCTTCTGTCTTTAGCTATCATGCAAGTCTGTCATTATTGCAAGTTTTAATTTCTGGCATCTGCTTGGCAGGAGTAAATTAGCTTAATTGCTGTAAGATTTTTCAGAAAGTCTTCCAAGCGTTACTCCAGCAGAAGAATTGTCTTTGCCTCTCCACAAAGAGAAGCAGCGATAACACGTGTCCCAGAATGTATTATATCCACTTACTTAACAATTTCACTGCTTACCTCACAGTCAGAGCACTGGCATTGGAGAGCGGTGGCAAAGTTATCAAGCAGAAAACTTCTCTGTGAGTAGTGATCTCTGTTATAAAATCACAGGATGTGTTTCAGTTGATTAAAATGTGATGATAGTACAGGTGATGTAAATACTAGTTCTCTCTGTTTTCTATTGAGGGATGTCCAGTGAAGCGTTGGACCACTGCATGCTGGCAAGGATGACTGATTAAAGGCAAATGCGGATCCAGTCTTTCCCAAACCTTTGGGGTGTTGAAGCATCTCAGGGACCCACTAGTGAGAACACAACAAAGAGCATACTAAATGTGTCCCTGTAGGAAGAGGCAAACACCCACCTATCTGCAAGAAATTACCAAGAAATTTGAAGCAAAATATTTAATAACGTTACACAGGCTTGGGGGGGAGGGAGATCCTTGTTGCCATGTCAATTCAAATTACTCACATAAATGGTGGTTTCAAAAAAAGGGTGCTGAGTCCCCAGATGCTTGGCATGATCTAGGGCATAGGGTAATTGAAGGAGTGAGACAAAGGAATGTCACCACATGTAAGATTATTGCTGTGGTGCCACGTCTACCTGCTCTGGGAGGATTTAACAGGACAAAAATGGTAAACCCCAAGCCTATTTTTTTTTTTTTAACACTTTAAAGGAAAAATAGATCTAAAAAAGCATGAGAAAGTAATTTTTTTTAATTTGCAGTTTCTGTTTACCTGTTCTTGTGTCTGAATTGTTTATCCACAAGTGATTAATTTGTTACTTTTTTTTTAACTATAGAAACCACTTGGTTGCCAGAGTCTATTTAACAAAGTATAATAGAAATAAGTACGGTGTTATTCAGTAGCGTGGACAGGGCTTCAGTATTTTCTTATTTCTCAGAATCTAGAGATTCAGACTTGGAAAAACACCGCTGAGCTGGGGAGAAGAGTACTTCTGACATCTCACCTAAAGCTCAGCCTTCACACTTCACGTCATTCCCATGCACCCATGGTCATGCACTGCATGGGTTCGCAACTGGTCGAAACATAGACTTTCATTTACCTTTTTTTAAATACTGAGATACAATTTGAATCAATGTCCTGAAGATGTATTTTAGACATTGGTTGACCTTTTCCACCTTTGTCTGTAGTGAACCATGTTTGTTTGGGGCATTATTTTTGAATAAGTCTGTCTTTGCATGGCACGCGTGGTGCTGTCTGTCCAACTGCAGTCACAACTGTAAGTCACCAGAGTGCAAAATATGCTGTGTCCCTCTCCTGTTCCACAAGAGTTTCAACTTCTTCTAAGAGCTGGGCATGAAACCTTCATCTCTGTGAAAAAAAGGCAACGATCCCATTGTCTTGAATGAAGCCATGTTTCATGCTATCTTTAAAAGACAAAGAGCTTCCAGCAAATGTCAAGTGGTTTTGGCTGTGTTTGAGAATCCATTAGGTATCTGTTAGGTTACAGTCCTTATTTTGTCAGTCCTTCCTCTATGAGTAGTACCTTTAAATTGACAATAAAAGGGAAGTATCTAATACAGTGAGATAATTACCTCAGGCAAGCAAGAAGGAGAGTTGCTCTGCATTACACAGGACTATTTCTTGATAAAGACTTCTCTTTTCTCTTTTTGTTTCTGCAAGGGCATACTGAGTGAGAATTAGATGGAGCCAGGTTGGCTGGATTTGTATTGGCAGGAGATAAATGCTGTAGATGAGAAACATGTTTGTCTGGGCCAGAAACCTGGTGTTGCAGAGACAAGTCCAACAATATTCACTGATGTCCAGTTTTCTTGGTATAAATTGGTGCAGTTCCTTCTTTCAAGGTACCTTCTACTTCCTGCAGTAATTTAGCATGTTTGGCTCAGGATAGCCATTTAGTGTTAATAGACCCTTAAGTTCAAAGTCATTAGCTGCAATGAACTCAAAAGAGAGTCAAGATTTATTTAATCTGTGTTCTGCCAAAATTAGATGGCAAAAGGTAATGTTGTCAGTCAAATAAAACATTGCCACTTGTCAGATTAAAAACCTGGTGATTCTGGTTGATGTGTTAAACTAAGCTGCTGATTTGGTCACTTCTGAAAGGACATGTCTTCTTGTACTTGAAAGATCAGAAAAACTGTAGATGTCATCCCTCTGAGCCATAAAGCTTTCTTCTTTCTCTCTGTTACAAACTCTCATAAGCCCTTCAAAAGCTCAAGCTTGTGTAGTTAGAAGTCTCTTTATCTGTCATATTTTTTAAGCTTAAATACTTCATGGAGGCATCAGACTTTCCACAAAACTTTTCGGAAGTAAACGTGCTTTCATAACGTGAATAATGGTTTGGGATAGAAGGGACCAGAGTTCCAGTTTCTGGCTTGCCTGATTTGGCAGCTTTTAATGGAGTTTTTCTTCCCTGGGACTATGCAGCTTGCCATTTGCGTAAGAAATTCCCAGTAGTCTGACCTGTGATGTTTCAAATGAAATGTTTGGTCTTTGGAGTGTAAAGGTCTTCATTCAAGTAAATCTGACAGCCCTAATCAAAAGTGTCTAAAAGTGGGTAGTTACTTTTCCAGATTTTTTTGTGCAGTGGATTATTGATGGATATGGAGAAAATCAGGAGTGGTGAGTGTATGGCCCCCTGGGGAGACCCAGGCTGGAAGCAGTGGGCTTGAGGACCTTTGATGGGAAGCCCCCAGCACTTGAGCAGCCCTTAAGCCCTGACCTCCAGGCTGCCCAGTGCTTTCTGGAGTCCCACAGATGAAATCTATCTGCTCTATTTAGTGCAAATGCACAAAAGCTCCATCAACGGAATGGTTAGAAATAGACTTTTTAAATACCAAATAGCGGCACCTGCAATTCCTTATCCTGATCCCTTCTCTCACCTTCTGCCCTCACCCCTCTCCAGTTTTACATCCCAATAAAACAGCTGCGTCTCTAATAGTTTCTGACTGGTGTTTCAGGAGGTTTATTAAGGTTTTTGGAAGAATTTATAGTTACTTCTTTGATGACCTTTCCCAGTTTGTTGTTGATTAATTTCCAGGTTTGCAAACTGGGAGCATGACAGCCCACAGTGCTTTTTCTCTCTTGCTGGCACACTAGGGCTGGCATTGCAGGAATTGTTTTGGTGTCTAACACACCATGTCTGTTACCATTTTCCATCTAATTTTTCTTCCCTCCTTACTGGGCAGATGATGCCAGTGTGTAATCTGATGTTACTTACATCTTTTCACCTTCAAATTGTAATGGGTCAGAACATCCTTCATTGGAGGGGTGCGGGCAAAGAGTTATTTATCCTTGGGAGGAAGTGTACCTTGGCACTTAACCCCTGGTCCTTGAGTTCAGTGGCTCTTTAACTGTAGCAAGGCTGAATGTCGCACTTGACAAGGTAACATCTAAAGAATGTTGTTTAAAAAAAAAACTTGGCAAGGATTTTGCAGTTGGTTGCTTTTGGCCGAAGTCTGTTGACATAGGTAACATTGTTTTCACAGACAACAAAAAAGTTTAAAAAAGCAAAACAAAAAGCAAAGTCTTTAATAACCTGCGAAGTCTCATTTGGGATCTATGTGGGAGTTTTGCTCATTTTCATATGATTAGAAAAAGGCAGAAATTATGTCTGTATGTTTTTTGAAAGCCAGTACTACATGGCAGAAAAAACAAATACTGTTCTGCCTTGATCTCAAGGCCGAGTGATGCTTTGGCATTGAGCCAAACCCAGTCCTGCCAAAATAACCTGGCTGGGACACCAAAGGCAAGGCCTGCAGCATATTGGAAGGCAAGGACTAGCTCAGAGTCGGGATGGTGACATGACGAGGACTATGTGATTGCAAGCATCTTGGCAATGATTTATAGTTCCTACGTCATCTGCGCTCTTACTTGTTTCACTCTGGTTTTCTTCTGAATTTTTGGCTAAGTGGCTGTGGAGACTGAGGTGGACTTGGCGAGGTGGACCGGGGAAATTAATCTCTGACCAGACACTGGGCAGACAGATTTAGCAAGCTGCAAGTCTGGGAGCGGGAGAGCTATTCCTAGGAATAGTTTTGTTCAGCCTTTTAGACTTGCTTCTGGTGATATATCTACTGTAACTCTACCGTGGCTCAGATGCAAAACTGACCTGGGTTTAATGATCCTGGACAAGTCTTTATACACTACCTAAGCTCTGGGTTGCAAAAGTGGCATCGCAGTATAGGAACTGCATGATGGAGGCTTGCGTGCCTTATCTAATGAGGTCCATGGGTGACACTTGAATAAATCCACGAGCCTGGGGAAATAAAAATGTACTGGCTGCAAACAACATCTTAGGTTCATTTAAAATTTTCTCCTAAGATAATCAGTGTTTATTAAAAAAAAGACAATAGGTAGCTGGCCCCAAGACCTTAGGATTGTGCCAGTGTGTGCTGTGTGATGTCCACAACACTTCTCTGTGGTTTGCTGGGGGCAATGGGATACAATACATGCTGTTGAGGTATATTAAAAAAATCTCCTTGGTTATAGTCTTTTCATCAGATGTACTTAGAAACATATAATATAAGGGCAATAACTATCCTCTGGTCCTGATTAACTATCAGCAGTCTTGGAAAAATGCTTGGTAAGAATCTGTGCAGGTTTCTGCAGAATAGCCAGATTTTCTGATACTGAATTGCAAGCTCTAAAGGAAAACAGTGATCAAATGCTATGCTGTTTATTGACCTAGTACATTTGCTAGTCCTGGAATACAAAAGCAATGAAGAAATGAGGAAATTCATGGGTTTATCTCCTAGGATGTGTTTGACGCTGGCAGTGTGCCTCATTCATGCTGCAGTCAACTCAAGGCAGAACCAGTTGCATGCTGGTGGCATCTGACATAATGCCACTTTTCCCTTCTCGAGAGAGAAAAGCTGTGGTATTTTAGGAAAAGTGCATGTTTATAGCTTAGTGCCTTACATTTTTGCCAAGATCATCACTGGTAGAAGGTTTTTCTAGAGCTGTCCCTTGGTCACATCAGAACCTTGTCCACAGAGCGTGCTACATTGCTGAATCCTGCAATGGAGTTGAAGGAGTCTTGGGCATCACTTTCTCTTTTTTTTTTTTTTTTTTTGTTTCTTTGTTTGTTGTCGTAACATTAATGTAATTTTAAATATGCCTCTGTATTTTTGTCAGCCATATAAGAATATGTTATCTGTCATAAAATCCCATTAATACGAATATTGCTCCTTTCCAGTTTGTTTTAATAGAAGGCACTGCCAACAAACTCCCAAATTGAGTTGTATTACTTTGCTGTTTCTCTGAATTACTTAAAATAGAGGAATTGGAATAAAAACCAAATTAGCTAGGGTCAATTTATCTGATACCAAACTGAGGTCTGCAATGCTGCAGCTGCTTTACAGCTTTGCAGCAAGAACACCAGGAAATCTTGTGTTTTGCAGTGAGTTTCCTAACATCAATATATTTGTGTCTCATCTGCTTTATGGAATTACTTAAATCTGAATAGTTTGTGTAATAACAGATCCCGTCTTGCTTCAGACCTTAGCAAAAGAGAGAAGGAAGTAAGCCTGAAAACGTGGTCCAAACTACTATTTTGTTCTTGAGAAGTTTGGGCGAAGGACTTTTCAAAACATCACCAGAATCAAAATGAATAGTATCAACCTCTGTGCTGAGTGACTATCTCCTGTGTCGTCCAAAGTTATTCTGGTATCGTTCTCAGGTATGATTTTGTATACTGTAAAGGGGAAAAACAACACACTCCATTGATTTTTATCATTTTAAGGTAATTTGTCATAGTAGGAGCTGCATGTTGATTAGCTGACAATAAAGAGGGGAATTAATAGACATTAGGTACTTAAACATTATGACAAGTGAAGAGAGAACCTGTGGAGGAAATTCAGGAGTCCTCTTTTCTGTTTTGTTTTGTTTTAATTCTGGCTTCCTGTAGTTGCTTATTTCAGGGTAAAATAATTGTTGTAGATGAAGCGAGATTGGATAAAAAACACAATGCTGAACACTTATTTTGTGTGTATTACAGAAAAATATTTCCCTTAACACCAAGCCTATACAAGCAATTAGTATTTACCAACATGGAGGTCTGATTTTTCTGTTAATTTAATCCCAGTAAGCAGGTAGGTTTTGTTGATTTCTGTGTTTGTATTCACGGGGACAGCATTGAGTGGCACAGAAGATACCACATTGGGCAGCCACCCATTTAAATGGAGAGCTGGTGACCTCTACTACCTTTTAGCCTGAGTTCCCAGGAATTCAGAGAAGAAACATTCCTGGCAGAATATTGTGAATTAAAAGAAGAGACTTTGAAAAGAAATCTGCCGTCTTAAAGTAAGGGTGATGTATGAAGGTACTGGCCTGCGCATCAGCTATGGTGATGTTGCAGAGGGCAGGGACTGTGTCATTGTTAAGAGTTGGTGCTCAGGAGGAGGATCTGCGATGACGTACCTCAGTTCTGCAGTTGCCCCTAAGACCAGTTAATCCAGCTGCAAAGCCACATAGCGATTCGTGCTCAATTTCTTGATGCTGTAAAGTGAGTATCCATCCAAACTCCTTATTTACTCCAGGTCTACGACGGTTATGTAACTCATGTTTTTGAGGCACTTTGAAATGGTGATCTACTATTGCCGTGTGTGTAATACATGGTTTTATGAAGCACTCTTCAGTTTGCCATTTACTCAGTCTAGAGGGAAAATAAGGGTATTTTTAGATATTCTAACACTTTTGGGCTGGACCCTGCTTTCTTCAAAGCCTGTTGGAAAAAAAGAGCAAGATGGGGCAATCAGCTAGTGGTGAGTAGGCATGTAATTTTGTCGGGTTTTTTGTTTGTTTGTTTGTTTTTTAATAAGAAACCAGTGTTTTTACATGACCTAGAATCACAGAACATAAAAACAGATCAAGAAATATTTTATTGGCTTAGTTATGTCACTTCTGTTGCATTCTTTAGCTGTGCATTTATATGAAGATTTTGAATTGAGAAATTCAGTTTGACTGGCACTTTTCAGTAGTGTCACTCAAAAGGGAGAAAATCAGGAAGTTTGAAATGTCTTAATGCACAACAGGCATCGGTGTAGGAATTTGCACTGCTGTGAGGGTGGTTACCAGAGGCCCACTGAAACTGCTGGGGAGAGTCCTGTTGATCTTGGTCACTTCTTGGTTTCTCACATGATTTACGTACGGAGACCTAGCGTAGGTGAAAACGTAGTCCTCTCATTCCCTAGCCATTTGGTGCTGTGGCAAGTCTTTAAAATATAGTGATGGAAAAAAAACCACAGGAGTGCTGAAGACGATTCATGTCTTCTGGTTGTGCTGCTCTATTTCCAGAGGTTTCCAAGCACATGGTATGTTCCTGTAAGAGTGATGCTATATACATATAATTTGAAGACTTGAGGACAAAAAGTACTTGCCTTTTCACATAGTGAGAGTCTAAAAACTTGGAGAAACGCTATCTGAAGGGACCTGTTGTGGAGCCATCCAGGTGCATGGTGGCTGCATATGAGGGTAAGGTGAGGTGCTGGAGCCTCGTGCTCTGCAGTCTTTGGTGTGTATCCAGCCCTCCGGAAAGGCTGGAGGCGCACCGGGACAGATGGACTGAGTTTCATTAAGTCCTCCATCATTGCTGCTTCTGCCTTCTTGGAGTGGGCTTGTCTCAAAGCAAGTTCAGGGACTTTCTGAAGAGCAGGGAGGGGAGAGGACCAGCTCTAGGTATCCATTCCTGGCTGAGTCTTACTAGCAGCACATTTTCCCCTCTTTTCCAAAGGAGGGGAGGGTGTAGGAAGGACCATTGGACCAGCAAAGTTGTAACCATGTGAGCATTTATTGCCTCTTTTGGTTGGTTTTGTGTTTCTGTGGCAACATACCCTGTGTGGCTTGAGATCCATGGTGAAGTGGTACCTGTTGTGTCTGTGAGGGGCTGGACAAAAAATAGGTTTTGTGAAGCTACTAAAAAATAAATTGGCTTCAGGCACAATTGGTTTTTAAGCTAGATTTACATGATAGGCATATGGCTTATATGGAGACAGATAACCAGGGAGTAACTGAAGCACCCTATGGTTGGGTCTTAGTGCAAGTGACAGAGAGGGGAAATGCAGAGTGAAATAATCTCATTTAAGTAACTTTTGTAGTGAATTAATGAAAATGCTATTTTTAATGCAGATTATGGAGCAATTTTGTGATGCTTGAGGGCTATGAATGAAGCACTTCTTGTGGAAGAGGGTAACATTGTAACATTTCAAGGTGGCCAGTATAGAGAAAATGGCTTGGGGTTGTGCCTTCCTTTTCCATCTCAGTGTCTACTTTTTCCTGCTTTTATTGATTGGTCTGTTAAAGGTACTACTGTTTTTACTAGTGGACAGAAGCTGAAAACCTCAGCACACAGTGCTGAGTTCAGACTGAACAGCTACTCAGCAACCATTAATTCACTTAAGCAAGAGCTGAATTTTCAGTATTGGACAAGGCACCTCAAGAGCTGCTTCTGCGAGGGGCTGGAACCTCCCTCTGATGTGTTTGGTGACTGATGTCAGCTCCCTGAAAGTGCCAGGAGGTCATCTCCCCAGTGAGATTCTATAGTCCCATTTCTGGCTGATTTACCTTGTTTTTCCATCCTGAAGGATCGTTGCTCTGCATTCCCAAATACTGAGCTGGCAGACTGGTTGTTCCCCAAAATATTAATCCCTAAATCCCTGTTATACCACTAAGTCTGAAGCAATTACAATCTTTTCCCCTCTTCTACTCATTATATTCATTTGGAAGCAGATGTAGCAGGTCTCAAAGGACCATCCTTTTAATTTCCTTTCCACGTGTAGCAATTAGCTGGGGGTTGTTACGGGCTGAAACAATGAAAGCACTGAATAGGCTGGTGTGTTAAATACAGTGAGAAAGTTGTAGGGCTCTAATGGGGTAATGTGAGGTGTTGTCAGCCAGGGCTTGACATAAACAGCTTATTGTCAGGTGATCGATGCTAGGGGAAGCCCTACCGCTTAGTCACATGCTGGTGGGATCCTGCTTTAATCAGTTTTTAAAGGAAAAGTGAATTTTTAATTTTATCTTTTTTCCTTGCCATCACAATGCATCTGATATCAGTCACGGGTTGCCCTGGGGAAACAAGTGTGTGGTTTCTTTTCAGGGCTGTATGAAGAATTTATATGGTGTAAGTAATTTTTGCATTGTCTGGAGTGCCTTGTTTTTAATCTTAAAATGTACATCTATAGCCTTTTTTAAGTCTCTTTTTTTCTTTTTTTTTTTTTTAAAGTCTTCATCACTTGGTAGGATATAAAAAGTTAATAACAGATTTATAATTTTATTAGCATTTGTGCTGCAAATGCAAGAGAGTTCCCCAAACCAAGTTTAATGCATCCTTAAAGTCCTTTTTATTAGCTTTTTAATTCCCAGCAGTACCATTTTATGGAAGTGTGTATTAAAATTTTTTTCTAGAGGAGAAACAGTGGTTTAGATCCAGATAATGAAAACATGGATGGATTTTTTTGTTTTGTTTGGGTTTTTGTACAGGGGGAGGGGGCAATTCATCATCTTCACTTCTCCAAAAGTGGCTGGTTTTTTCGTAGTGTTGCAAGTACTTTTGACAGACATAGGTGACAACACGTGGTGATAAGGAGTGGGCACCCAGGGTCATCCTTTCTGGCAGAAAAACATGACTGAGTGCTGGGCAGGTGTGAACACTGCATGTGCAGTGGGAGTGAATGACAGCCTCTTGGTGACCCAAACCTGCTCATTCTCTTCTCTTTTCCGTCAGACTTGGCCACGTTCACACACTGGTTGGGTGTGTTTTTGGTTTTTTCATAGGTCTGTCTGTCAGAGATGAGGTCCCTTACTGATACATATATTTTGACAAATGCCCTTTATGTTAAGATATTTTGACTAACCTCAACTGTTTCACACCCTGAAGATGGGGAATTATTTTTAAAATAATTTAAATAAATAATATTTTAAAATAATTTTAAATAATTCATAATTTTAATAATCATTTTAATAATCAATAATTTTCACATTCCATTTGTAAACTGGAAGTTAAATTACTTTGGGGGAGGAGTTGTGCGTATATGAAATATATTTCAATATATTCGAACTATAGGATTATGCCCATGTTATTTTGAACGTTCATTCATATAATGGAAATTATTGTGTAAATTACAGGTGTATGGTAGCTCTTGCACACTATATGCACCTCTCCGTTGCTTGTATAGTCATCCATCCGTGCTTCCATGTGGGAGTGACAGAATTTGTGGTTATTGTTCTGTTTCGCACATAGCAGGAGCTGGCAGCAGACTTGTGCAATAAAACAGATTTCAAACATTTTCTGTATCACCAATTGTAATTTTGAAGGTTTCCTCTGTGACAGAGCGTACAAAAGGGAGCTTTAATAAAAACTATCATTAGCCTCGTGGATCAATATAGTTTAGGAAATACAAAACAGCTTCAGCTGTTTAAAAATAGGAAGTGCCAGAGGGGGTTCCCACCTCCCTGCTGAAACAAATCACAGGATTGATCTGTCTGCAGTGTAACTGCAAAATTTGCAGAAAACAGGTGAAGTAGCTGGGAATATAAATAGGGCCACACTGCAAGCCGGGATCGTTCTTAGCCCTCCTGGGCAACCCGTGACGGGTCCTCTGTAAATAAGACAGTCGCTTGCTTTCAGGGGAGTAGGAAGGGAGGTAATGCCAGCCAGTGGATGCCTCGCTCAGTGTGGCGTTTTTGTATTTCTCTTTCTGTTAGTGTTTTATTTTCATCTCTTTCCCACTCTCAGATCAGAACAGTTTCTCAGGCAAGTCACAAGCCAATTTCAAGAAACCCACCCATGAACACAGCACAAGTCACGAAAAGAGAGACAGCCCAACTGAAATGACACTGGTAGCCTAGTCCTAGGTCAAGGAAAAAAAGAGGACAGCTGAATGTTCTGAATGTTTAAAATACATGGGATAGTTGTATGGGGCTCCGTAAAATGTTCCCCAGGTAATTTGCTTTGGGGTTTCTGAAATAATCTCTGTGAGTTTCATCTCTATTTACTCTTCCAAGGTTAGACTTTTACATTCTGCTGTGAAATGCATTTCCCCTTCTCTCCTTGCAAACCTGCCTCCAAAATGACTGTAGGCTTCAATCTGTCAGCCAGCATATTCTCAACACGACTTTGACATGAGGAAGATTTTAGAAATTCAGTGTTATTCTGAAGCGTGACTATTTGTCTGTGGCAAAGCAGCAGAAGACCCAAAGGAATCGTCCTGTGAACCTGTCTGTGATATCCAGATATGCACTTCACTATTAACATTTGTTGCATTCCCCCTTTATACACAGAGTGGTAAGAACGTTTCTAAGATCGTAGCTATGTCATTTGCTGGGCTTTTCAGGGATTAAGGTCTGTAGACTTCCTTTCTGGTGTTTATTAACAAGCGATTTATGAAGGCAAGCACTTAGTCCTCCACCGTTAGCTCCGTATCGTATTACATTCCTTTCCAGCCCACAGGGATAGTTTTCAGGAAAAATGCATTGGGGGTAGGACAACAACAGCACTGATGTTGCTGCATGAATTTCTCTTGTGAGAATGAATGTGGCCAGCTGTAGGTGTCTAAAGAAACCTGAATCACCTGGGTGGCACTGGGCTCCTGTATTTTCTTGACCGTAACCCACTGGAACCAAAGTTTCTCTTCTAAGTGTCATGTTACTTCCAGGCAAGGAGGAATTTCTGACTGTTTGATTTGTTCTGTTTCTACCTCAGCTTGCCAGTACTGAGTCCGCAACTTATTTTGACTGGTATTTTAGCTTGTTAGTAGAATCCCAAATAAAAACTTCAGGGTGATGAAAGCCATCTTTGACTTGACTAGGAAAGAAACTGCGGCATCCCAGGACTAAAAAAGTAAATTTCTGTGGGCTGAGCACATGCCAGAGAGTTTATTTACTGAAGCAGTGGCCAGTCCTCTGAACGCAGGGTTCCTCTCAGTCTTGTAATGAATGTCAAACCAGTGCATTATATCAGCTTATGGGGAAACTATCCTTATTCAACTGCAAGTCCAGCTTGGAAAGTTCTGTTTAAAAGATACTAATTAATGGTTTGCAGTGAGTATCAAATCAGTTACAAATTACTATAAAACCCTGATAAACTCATTAAAGCAACCTAACTTCCATGGTATTCCTGTCCTTGTGCAGATCAGTTCAGGTACTCAGTAGCTCAGGATGCAACGACAGGCTGACCTGTGGGCTCAGCTGGCACTGCTCCAGGCTGGTGTGTTCCCGGCAGGACAACCTCCTTCCAGCTGAACCCAGCTCCTCCCTAAAAATGATTTTCTTAATTGATGAGGGAAGTAAAATCACTAAGATGCATGGTGATGCTGTGGTATCACAGCTGGACTTCATGGTTTGAGCCTATCCCTTTCAAGGAAGAACTGAAATCTAAAGAAACCTACATTCAGAAACTAGGAAGGGTGACTTCAATTAGGTTTAAAAGATGCTGAAATATAATTTTGCTTAAGTATTAAGGTAGTGTGCTAGGCTCACCCTCTCATCAGTAAATACCTCTAAGGGTGATTTTATCTGAACTGAAACAATCATTTGAAGTTGAATTGCCCCCTTTCAGTAGCATGCTCTCTCCCAGACTATAGGCAAAACTTACTAGTGGCACGGTGTTGCACATTTGGATGGCTAGAAATGCATAGGAGGAATCCCACTCTTCCTATTATTAAGATCTCTCCGATTGTATTATTGCATTTTAAGAATCACTAGCCTAAAGATACACAAGCAAGCACGACTATTTAATCCATAATTAACCTCTTTACTGTTGTTTCTCAAGGCATGCTTAAATATCGTAATCTCCTCTTATGTATTCAGTGAACTCGTTGGCATTTGTGCAATAGAGAATAGCTGAGGGAAATGGTCTTATGTTGCAATTTAGTATCATTCACTGGAAGCTGCCAGGCTTTACATCTGAAGAAGACATCTTACACAATTGTTTCTTTAAATCACCACCACCCCCTTTTTTAACGTGTGTTCAGTCCATGCTGTCAGCACATTTCTAAATACTACAGGATGGTATTTCAAGTCAAAAATTCAGACTTCTCTGAGTCTCTGAAAGCTCCACAGATAAGAAGTTTTGCCTGCCATTAGGAAAGATACTGTAGATCAGGTAGGACTTACATAAATATCAGTGATATCCCAAAGATGATTTAGGCCTTTGAAAATGCTTTACGTAAGGATATCTTGTCTTGAAGATCCAGTTTTCATGGCATCAGTTTTCAGAGAGTTGTTTCAAAATATGAAATGGTTACTTTTCCTCTTTCTAACTTTTCCTTTGTTAGTGAAGGGCAATATAATGAATTGCTTCTTAAAATTCTTTTCCTTCTTGTTCTAAAATGTTTCCTCTTTTCTCAGGCTGTGGTTTTGCAGAAGAAACAACAAAACAGTGATAAAAACATATCTTATACCTTTTTTATGCCTTTGCAGTTATTCGGTAACAGAAAGAAAGGAAGAAGATGTTTCAGTTGTACACTGTTACTTTCCACAGTAAACTAGGTGGAAGGGGGAACTAAACTGGTAGTGTTTAATTAAAATTCTGAATTTGAGTAAAAATGCCCGCAGTTTTATTTAAAAGAATAGTTTGATTTTTAATAGATGACCAGTTTTAATAATGGCATCTGAACCACAAATGTGTGAACTCAACTTTCTGTATCAATCCTCAGATCAAACGTGGCACCTGAGATGTAGAGCTGGGTTTTCATGGGACATAACACTAAATGCATCTGGGGATCTGGACCTAAATATGCACCTAGTTTAAAGCATGTTGTAAGTCACTTTGAAGTTGGTAGAATTACTTATGTGCTTTAACGTAAGCACGTGCTGCTGGAACACCTTGCTGTCTAGTGAGGTCGATGTACTGAGTCCAAGAGCTTCCTTCCTTTATAGTTACATTGGGGTAGCTAAATTCTTCATTTCTCTTGAGCAGCCTCTGTTTCTAGCGCCTGTGATGCAAAAATACAGTGTTGCAGAGAGGAAATAATAGCCAAAATTAAATCTTTAGAAGCTCCTCTGCAGCTGGGGGGGTGGCAGATATTCCTATTGGCATGCTGATTATTGTAGCAGAGTACTGGAAGAGACAGGCGGTCCTAATATTATCAACGATGGCAGAGCATTATCTGAAATATTCAAAGAACAGCTGTGGTGTTTTGGCTATTGCAGTCTTGATTGTGTCAGCATAGATAAATTTCTTTCTGTTTTTCCTGGAGAACATAATAGTCAAATGAAACCTGGCTAACTATAGCCTTGGGGCTGAGTCAGTGTTCTTTATCTGAGATGTGATTGCAATTTTTGACAGGTAGACAAATGCGTGTTTTATTGTTGTGTATTTAAATTTGATTTGGGGCTAGAGGGAGAGAACGTTTTATTAAAAAGGGAAGAAGAATAACTTCTTAAAATATTTCTTGTTGCTCTTCAGGCGGGCTCTGGAAGAGAAGACAGGGACATCTGGGCAGTGTTTTTTGTTTGAGGGGGTTTGGGCACTGCAGAAATGTTTCTGTAATAGTTCCAATCCAATACAGACCTTGATTAAACAAGACCATTTAATTAAGGGCTTAAATCCATCCTGGTTCAGCAATTCAATGAAGCTGTGAAGTTAGGCACTAGATAAATTACACCTATATTTTGCATCAATGAAGTTTAAAATCACAGTGTTCCCCTGTCCAAGCAGCTTGGCACATGGTGGAAGGGTGTTTGTGAGGCTGATCTCTTGCACGTGAGGTCTGTGGTACTGATGTGCTGTGTTCAGTGACAGGCGTGATGGAAACTCCTTTGAGCTCCCACTTGCTGAACATACCTGCATTGGCAAAGGGAGTGTAAGATGCTCCTGGTTGCAACAGGGAGCTGTGACACAGTTTCCTTCTGACTCTGCCTGACCTCTAGCAAAGTATAGTTTTGTGGCTCTTTTCTCCTATGTGTAGAATAAGGATGTGGTTTAGCCATATAAAGTATTTCATGAGTCTTATTTGTCATAGCCTGAGCAGGGGGAGATTATTTCTCCCACACAGTCTGAGAGGTCCAAGACATCTGATGTTGGCACCATCTAATGTAGTACCCAGAGCTGAGCTTCTGAATCAGCTGAGAAAATTTATGGGGGTTTTGGGAAACAGATTTTGAATTTGCTTGTAGTTCTTTTCTTCTGGAGAACATCTGCTTTCAGAGGGAAAAATGGGGTTTGGGGCTTTATATTCTGAAATAAACAATTTATGTAAGGTGTGTGGTGTGTAGGGACAGTATTGCTGTAAACAGCTCAGTATCCCTCTAGAACAGGATTTTTAAACTGTGATCTTTCTTCTTAGGGGCCTATGTGCATTTTGCAAGGAGGACCATAAAATGCAAGGAAGAAAAGAGGTTTGCTGTTAACAGACATAAGTTTTCTGTATGTGGTTGCAAGCTTTCACAGTGAAATTTCTGGAGCCCACAAACTGAAAAAGATTAAACCTGCTTTTCTGGCAGCTCTGTCTTATATTGGAAACCCTTGTGAGAGCCCTGGATGTGAAAATAATAATAATAATAATATAATAAGAGGAAAGAATGGGCAAAGTGATTCCAGCTTCACAGCTGGGTTTGTATACGGTTGCAAGCAGGCTGTCTTTGCCTTGGAGATGCGTATGTACAGGAGCTGTACATGCATGGCACTAGCCAAAATCATGGGAGCATTTTTACTTTTAAGTATGTGAAACTCCTGTAGGTCCAGGAAAAATAAAATACAGATCCTGTGTGACTTGACAAGATGGGAGCTGGTGTGAATCATCATTGAGCCAGACGTGAGCCATCAAAGTAAATGGAGTTTCAGCAATTTACAGCTTGGTTCAATTGCCAGTTGATACCCTCAGATCTGTAAGAAGCACTGTCATTCCTTCAGCTTACTAATAACTACAGGAGCACAGGTGGCTCACCTGCTCTTTTTTGGGCTTGGAGTCCTAATATTTGTCATGAAGAGGAGTTGTGAACTTTTCAAATTTTATTTTCTTTTGTTTAAGGGAGAAGGTGAATGGGGGTGGGCAGGAGGGGAGAGGGAGCACCTTGTACTGTATATGCCATTTCTATTTCACTTTCCAGGATTTTCTCAACCCTCAAGGCAGGGTGACCTTTAGCAGTCTCAAAATGAAGGATCGTAGAATGATTTTTCATTTTATGAGATATATAATACAGATGGCTAATAAATATAATACTGTGATGGGCAGAGAGCTCATCTGGATGTAAGGCAAGTGAAGAGCACGTTCCCAGTTGTGAACTGCTCTGTGGAGAGTTTGCCATCGCTGTCAGCTGCTTCCTGTGTCCCTGTAGCATGGGGGAGCCAGTGATCAAAGGAGATAACATAAAACAGAGTTTCACTGCTGAAAATCATAAGGAGAGAAGAAATGAGTGGTAACAACCTTGCAGGTTGTTCCTGCCTATGCTATGTGGTCCTCTGTCCTACGTGTCCCTATCCCTCAAGTGAGCAGTTACCTCCTGGTGATGTCCAGGTGCTGTGTTCAGAGGGTGGGAACAGCCACGCAAGTCATACCTAACAGTCGTGTAAGCCTGATGGTAAACTGCAAACAGAGAGATGTTTCGGAGCATATTCAGAATGATAGGTGAGATTTGAATGAACTCCCTGCAAATTTGTGTATTCGTTACTTCACCCATTGTAAAATCCTGCAATTCCTCTGGATCCTCGTGGACTTAAGATTTGTGTTTCCTGGGCATGAACTGTAGGATTTTTTGCCTAAAAAACTACCAGCAGTAGAGTTTTGTGGATAACTAAGAGGGATTCAGCTACTTAGCTGTTCTGAAGTCACAGGGGAGTCCCATGGGTGTACAGCCTTAGGTTAGCTTTCTGGAGCCTGGCTGGAAACTGTCGCTCTCACTAGAGCTAGAGACATCAAAAAGAGGTTACACCTGATAGGTCTAGAAATGAGAAATTATAATTAGTAGAACTATTTAGTCACCATTTTTTTAAGGGGAAAATAAGTAGATAAATACTAGGGTTACTACTGCAGACGGAAAAACAGGTATCCTAGATAGACTGTGCTTACAGGTATAATGGGTTCAAAAATTACTGCATTCCACATGAAATCTTGGCGCTGAGCTGGATCCGAGTTACCCACATCCATTGGCTTCAAGCTCCCTGTCCCCCTTTGCTTCGTTCCCTGCAGTTGTCAGCTTCTGGCAAAGCCCATTGAAGTTGCTGGGATTTTTTTTCCCCCCCAAATTTTAAGTGCTTTATAAACCCAACTGGGGTCTGTCATTTCTGAAAAATCTGGGTATTTTGATGATGGGGTAGATGCTCTCCCTAAGTATCATTTTTCTTATCTGCTGTTTGGTGTTTTCCTTCAGTCCTGCTTTTTTTCAGAAATGTTTATGGAATTTTTTGATGTGTAGGCTTTTGTGCTTGGGATGGTGTGGCGTGCTTCTTGGTAAAAGCCTGACACCATGAAAACTCCTCTGTAGAGTGTCCCCTGCATTCAATGTTTCTCTTCCATAATGGTGATTAATGAATAGCATAACATTAAATTAGTTTCAGGCTTATTAGCAAAGCTGGTCGAGTGCAAAAATATTTACAGGTGTATCATCATTCAAGAATCAAATTTGCACTTGTAAGTTGAACTTGCATTGTCTTTGGAGTTATGTGTGATCTAGTAATTTCCTTCAACTTGCTAGCACAGTGTTTCCTGCTTCTGCAGAGTCAATATCTGCTCATCTCAGGACCTGCTGTCCAGGTTAATAGCTGGCAGGATGCCATTTGGTCCCCTTGATGTATGTGTACCTGTCCTTCACCCAGCGCCCTGTCTGTTTGCAGCCTGGGCGTGGAGATGGCATCCTGCACGTGGGTACAGGCTCAGCTAGACGCCAGTGTCTTCACTGGGACCAGATCGGTGTGCGTTGTTCTGAATGTGGGCCTGGCTGTACGCTGAAGCAGCTCACTGTGGTCCCCTCCCTGCTGCCAGAGCAGGGCATGCCGGCAGGGCTCTCATCCTACCAGTGCTCGTAGGGTTCCCTTGCCAGAATGGAGGCATGGCACTTCTTTGGTTTTTGTTTTTATTTCCCTCTAGCGCACTCACTGCATTTCAGAAACATGTTGTTACTGTATTGTTACTGGGCCGTGCTTACTGCAAGGGCTGGGTTTCGATGTCCCCATTCAGATGCCACAAGTATGTGTATGACAAGCCGGGAGTGTTGCAAACCTTGGTAATATGGTCTGTGTTTTTACTGAGCCCTTAAAATCGATGGACGATGCTGTCCCACCTTGAGAGGCCAGTTCAGCATGAATAGCATAAAGGACAGAGTCTTCCCTTTCAGAAGTAAACAAAGAAAAACAATGGAAAAATCTTTGTGGGTTTTGGGGGTTTTTTTTCCCTCCTTCCTTTTTTCCTTATCTCTTACCTTGGGACTTGCAGGCTCTCAAATGATTGTTGGCTCTAATTGGAAATTGAGTCCCTTGCTTTTAAAATCTTTTCATAAGACTCTCTCCTACTTCATTAAATCATTAAATGAGTTTAGCAGGTATTAGTTTTGAGCTTTATTAATTGTGACTTGTTTTTCATTATGTGATAATTGTCAGTCACGAAATATAACTGCTGTAATGTATCTGAGCAGACAAAAGTTTCCAAGAGGCAGGGAGAGAGGAAATACAGAAAGGTCGCTTGTATTAAAACTTCTTTAAATAAATCCTTGCTGGACATATTTAAGGATTCCTGGGAGGTAACTTGTTTGGGATGTAATACCAGCAGCTTAAAAGCTTCTCTAAAGCATCAGGAACTCCGGCAGGAATTTGGTAAAGAACCTGATGTGTTTATGGTTTGTATTGACTGTGAATGTAACCAGTGCTGCCCTCAATGGGAAATATTTCCAATTTCCAAACTTCCTTGGTTAGGGTGATTTTACAAGCATGGCAGAGCTATACAGCTTCTTGAAGGCTGGGTGTATACTGGGGGCTGCAGAGGGAGATTCAGTTAACTTCTGAGACCTGGGGCTGATTGCAGCCAAAATTGCTCCTTCCCCCCCCCCCCCCCCAAGGCTACACAAATTCTGTGTTTTCTCTGGGTCTCCCTAAGCTGCTCAAAGTGCCCCCCATGTTGAGGGGCATGAGAAGGTGTACAAGCATAGTGCACCATGGGCTCGGGCGCTCACCAGTCCCTGTAGTGGTGGTGATGGAAGTGAGACTGATACTGAAGAGCGTGGGGCCTGCCTGGTCTGCATTGACAAGAGCGGTGCAATTTATCTTGAGCTATTTTCCAGGGACTTCTGGGAAACAAACTATGTATGCATCATTTTAAATATGCTTCCATGAAACAATTAGGCTGCATTGAATTATTTCTACTTTAGTGTGAAGCCCTTCCTTGGCATAGACAGACTTTGATGCACAACTCCATGGACTGGAGAACAAATCCAAGCTGCAAACTCAGTTTGGAAGTAATGCCTGGTAAATACATTTCAAAGTTTTTTTGAGTCTTGGTTATTAATCTAAACATAATTCATCCTTCCACTCACAAGAAATTACAGTTGTAATGCCAACATTTGCAAGCAGTAGTGAGTGATACCAGTAGCCTCTGAACACCCATTCTTTACTGAAAATAGATTTGCCATTGCCAAGCGATAAGTTAAAATCTTTTCTGCAGATGATGGCTTCTGGAATATATAAAAAAATATAGTTTCTGAGAATCCTGAGAATAAAATGTATGTGGTCTTTTAAGGGCTGTGTCTTAGAAACCACAACGCTGCTATGGTTTCAGTAGCCTGGTATTTCATCTGTTGTTTAATGGGCTAACAGAGTAAAATATCGCCCTGTAATGATTCTTGAATGTGTGTGGGTTTCTTTATAGCCTTTCATGGAGACGCAGGCTTCAATTTTGTCCTGAAGAAGCTCCTAATATAAATGGGTAATAGATCGGTAAATCAGATAAGACCTGCTGGCTCTGGGTTGGAGGAATGGAGCCGAGGCAAGAGTGGCATGGAGGAGAGGACGCCTGCGGCTGCGAGTGATGGCAGCTGCGTCTCACCGAGCCCCCCAGCCAAGCTGCTGCTCTCCACTTTCTCTTCCCTCACTGGCATCAGGAGCCTGTCAGCTGATGGGCAAGGGGGAGCTTGTTGACTTTTAGGTGAGGCTGGAGGAAACAAATGCATCATCTCTAAACCACATAGCTCAAACTCATTTTTTGAAGCGCTCATGGGAGGGATTCACCCTGTAAACTCTTTATCTTCTGTTCTTTACTGTATTAATGGAAGTCGTTTGTTCAGGCACTGCTACTGCAAACGTATTCAGATCTAAAAGCCATTATATAGAGCAAATTTCAGAATTGGAGCCTAATTCTGTGTGTGGCAGGACCTTGCTATAAAACATACAGCACGTTGTGTTGGAATGGATGTAAAAGCAAGGCATTTTCTTCCCTGTAATAGCCATTATTAATATGGAGGTTATGGGGGATTGTAAGGCAAAAGCTAGGCATGAGCTCCTGCAAGGAAAACTTGCATCATATTTGGTGTTATAAACAGAGTATCTCAGGAAGGAATATGAAGTCACCTCTTGGCTGTAGCATTGCGCCCAGCTTTGGGCAGACTGAAAGAAAAAGGGGGGAAGAAGGATGTAAAGTTTGGCGTAGAAGAGACCTGGGGCAGAGGGAGGTAGCTAGCATCATGTGTACAAAAGGGTGCTGCAGAGAAGGACATTGGATGAGTCATACCAGCAAGAAGGACAGAAGTTAGTTATTAGGGGGATCTTTCTAACGCTGAGGGTGGCAAAGCATTGCAATAGATTCACTGGAGGGATTGTGGGATCTTCATCGCTGGAAGATGTCAGGAACAGAAATGTTTAAATAGGGTTGTGTGTTTGTCTCGGAGATACAGGATGTCTGTGTCAGAAACCTGTAGGTGTGAAGGCGGATTAGGTCTGGCTATACATAGCCTAAGCAACATGTGAGTTAGAAAAGACTGCCTCTCACTTCAGGCACAGTCCTCGGTAACCATTTTGAAGTTTTTTAAGAGTCGCCACAGGGTAATGAAATCATTTTGAGATTGTTCCAATGAGCCGATGAGCATTTTTTTGGAGACATGATTTGCTTCTTATTCAGCTAGTTGGTGACAGAAGGAGAGTTACTAGGTTAGGTTAAAAAAAAACCACCAAAACTTGCTTGTAATCTGTACTCATTCATAAGCAGATGCAGTTTCTTCTTAAAACTGATATATATCTTTTTCTTACAACCCCAGGTAGAGAAATGGATATTCTCCTGTGTGTACTTGGAAAGCTTCTACCACAGATTTTGATTCACAGCGCTCAGTGGAGTTCGAGATTGTGCAAAGCCAAACAGCTCTTTTATGGAGTCAATGGAAATGTTGTTTTTAGGACTTTTTCATCTAGTATATTCCTAGGCAGAGTCATCATTTTCCTCTCCTGCTTACAAACTGCACCAGAAGCTAAATGTTACATGCTGGAGTTAATCAAAAGGCTGGACCTGATGGAGTTCCTGCCATCATCTTCAGCTCTCCCTAAAGGATGAAGACAGTAGCATTCAGAGAGAGGAGAAAGAGCAAATACTGTGTTAGGGTTATTGTCTGAAAGATCTGTGCACCTTGGCAGACTGATTTGTTTAGAATCACATTTCAAGAGAGCCAAGTGAGAGATCTGGCTGCAATGCTAAAGCTGTTAGGAAGGAGGATTATTGTAATGGGTACAGGTTGACATGGAGAGCTCACCCTTTCAGTCTCCCTGTGCAACAACTGTGAGGGATCCCCCCAAAATATGTCCACTTTTGGCTGGCTGTCAAATCCAAAATGAAACACCTGTGTGCAAGATAAATTTGTGGATGAGTGCTAGCTAGTTGTCTGTGGTACTGACCACCTGCCAGGCTTTATGAACTTGCATTTATTCATGTATAGTTATTATAATACCTTTTTGCAGTTTTTTTTCCTGAGTCATCTGTAGTAAGAGTCAAGCAGCGTATGAGCATATTGTTGTGCACAAGGCGTCGTGGCAGGGAATGGGAGTTGTATTCACTCTTTGCTTAAATACCTTTAATTTAGACCCCTCTGCTAGCGTTTCAAGTAGGCACCTACTGTAGTTTTGGACTTTGCAGATTGATTTTAATTTCAGTGAGCTTGGGCTCCTAAGAAGTCTTAAAACCATTCCTTCCACAGGTACTTGGCTAACCTGGATGCCACTCTTCCACACAGAGGGGAGGATTCAAGGTCAAACTTGATGGTACTACTTCATTTTCTGCTAGTTCCATTAGCATTCACAACTGAGACTCTGTTGTGTTTCTGTACTTACCTCCCTGCAGAAATATATAGGCTCTCCATGAAGATAGGATTCCATATGTACCGTTTTCAGTGAAATCTGTTTATCTTCGTAGTTGGCCAAGAATAAATAAAACAGCCTTATGGTTCCCATGAGTATACATTATATGCCTCAATTATTGGTGCATTATATTAGTAGCAGATGCTACATTCCCCCATATAAAAGGGAAGAAGATTTCTGAACAGTAAACCCAAAATTTTTGCTTATACACTGTAATTATCACCGTTCCTTCATTTCAAAGGCATCTGTCTGCTGTACCCTAATTGTGATGGGTTGTATTACCATTTGCATTGCATTTTGTTCCTGAAAATAACAGTGACAGTGATGGTTAAGATTGCAGGAAGGTTTCTGCTCAGTTCAGGTGCTTTGAACCTTGCCATAGCATTTTCCTTTTAGCTTGAATTGTTTCAGGCATTTCTTCTGGGCAAGCCAATTAGCTGATTTTCCCTCAAGAGAGCTGGTGCAGATACAGACCCACCGGCTTAAGGCTGTGTGGTTTGTGCTGCTTGGGAGCTGCCCAGGGCAAGGGGCTGGACAGACATACAGCTCTGGCATCTCCGGGCATCATGGTATTTGCTTTTACTTCTCTTAAAAATGTTACTATCATGCATTTTGTCTCTATAAAGAGCTTTGGTTAAGTGAGGTTATGGACTCACTTGTTCTCAAACTACTCAACAGAAAGATTACCATTCTTAGGGTGCAAGAAAAAAGAAGTGAGATTGGAACAGGCATTTTTGCTGACACTAGACGCCTCCTGTAGGCTATGATATGAGATAAAATAGACAGTTTTCAATAATCTTACCAGACTTCCTTTCCAAGGGACATAAAACTCACTCTTTCACCTTGGCTTGCTTCTGTGTTTGAGTTCATAGCTCCAGCACACAGGAGCATTACCCCTTGTCTCTTGTAAAGCTGAACTGAGAAATGCTTTGCAGCTTCACCCTCCTTTCGTTTGTAGGCAGGATGATGGTAACGCCAAGAAAAGGTATTTCAGCTGTCTCAGATTCTTGCACCCGTAAAACTTTTTTTAAAAGACTTCTAGCCTTGTCACACTTTCCCCCTGACATATTATGGCCCCTAGGAGATCAGCCCTTGGTAATTTTTCAGTGTTCGCCTGTGTCCTGTGTGAACTCGAATGTGGTCCTTTCATCCATGTTGCCTTTTGCAGCTTGAACCTTACTGGAATGGGCTGGCATTTTTCCCCCAGTTTAATGCACAACTATATCCTCTTCTGCATCTCTTCCTGCATGAGAGCTTATGCGACAGAAGCAGCTTTGCAGGGGGACAGGTGGAGAATGGGGGCTTAAGTATGTGAGTGGCCTCAGCCCCTCCCAAAATTGCCACGTAAATGTTGTTTCCCTGAAAAACCTCTTGTGAGTCATTTTTAAAGATGTGTTTCACTCTAATTCCCTGCCCTACCTGCAGTGTCCAATCAGAGTGGCTGCAGCAGGAGGGTGTCTAATAGCCGACCTTTTCAGAGACAGGCGGTTAATGGGAACAGTAGCAGGCCCCGAGGTGTGTTTATACAGTTGGTCTTGCTTCCTCTGCTCCTGTGATATATTAACTACTTCGGAAGTTTCCCAGCTGTTTCAGGGGATAAATAATGGCAGTGGGAGCCCATATTTAACCTTCACTGTTCAGTCTGTGTGCTTTGTAGTTGTCGTCTTTTATCTCCCTGGCTATCTGGGAAAGCCTTCAGACGCCTTTCTGCTCTCATGGCTGCGCTGCCCCCCTTCTCTGCCTGCTGCCGTGCACATGGGCAGGCACAGCCACTTGCATTTGTGTTGGTCAGAGCAAAGCCTTCGTCCTCTTCATTTATGGATGCACTGCAGGCTAGAGGCTGGTTCCCCCAGCAGCTGTCAGGGAGTTCCCAGAGGCTCTCCCAGCAATGTCTTTGCATCCCTTGTCTTGAAGTTATTTGCTCAGATGTAGCCTGTCATTCATTTTTTGTTGTGTGTTTGTTTTCCTCTAGCTCAGTGACTCGTAAATAGAGGTGATTTGGGTTGTTCTTCTTTATTTTGGTGAATGATAAATATAGGTGGTTTGGGTACATACCAGCAAACGTCAACTGAGAGACTCCCCCGCACCTCTTACTCCCCAAAAAGGTTCCAGCCTGGAAAAGTCCTGGCCTGGCATGGAAGAATTTAGTGTATTAGCAGTGATGGCGTTCCACCAGGCTGCACTGGGAGGCAAATGCAGCTATGCTGAGATATCTTGGTGATCCGTGCTTTCACCCAAGTGTTACATACCTGGGATTAAGTTTTCCAGTTTTAAATGGGTGGAAAAGAAGGAATCGGATGAGTTGGGGGGGCTGAACTCCCCTTGGGTAAACCCCAGTGGTAGCTGTGGATGGGACTGTCACTGAATGGCAGATAAGGATTTTACATGGTGTGGGTCTGAAGCTATTAACAAATACTAAACTATTTTGAAATAGGAAGGAAGGAAGGGGTTTGTTCTGCATTATTTTGGACCACAAAACTGTCCTTGCATATTGTTATGGACCCCAGAGCCATCAAAATAGAGGGCTGCATTTGGTCACGTAGGGCTGGGCATATAGCCAGCTGCTGGTCTGCTGCTATTACCGACCTCAAGCGAGGAGCTGGTCTTGACCCTGCAGCAGAGATTGCTGTGCTGAGCGTTTGGTTGGGATTGCTGCAAAGAGGTGAGCAATGTTGACGTGCACCATCAGTGCAAAGCGTGTGACACCTTTTGTCCTTAGGTGCTGCATATGGTCTGCAGTAATGAGTCACCTTTACAAAATCCAGTGATCAGAGAAGCTGGAGAAAGTTCCTTTCACACTGGTAAGAAGTCAGCTGTGGAAAAGCCATGTAGGTGGGGTGGGGAAGAGCAAGCAGCATGTTCTCCTTCACATTTGCAGAAGGAAGAGATGAATTAGTTTGGTTACCGTTATTTTTACTGTCATATGCTATGGTATATTAAAGAACTGATTGAGGGAATAGGTGTCACAGATACTATACAAATAATGTAAAGATAGTCCAAGTCCTCAAGATCCTTCAGCGTTGCAGTTAGGACAGCAACAAGTAAGTAGGGGCAAATTAGATGGAAACAGAAGGTGGCAGGATTGTAGCAGAGACACGTGGGTATATATGTTCATTTTAGCAGTGGACTCGGTGTTGTATGGATGTATAACAAACTATATCCAATAGTCATTTTAGTCTTTAGTAGCATGTGAGAGTACACAGAGAACTTTAAAATATATTAGGGAGGATTATGCAGCTGGGCAGAGGGAAGGGCTCTGTGACCTCCCAGGACCTCTTCTAGACCTGCTCTTCTGATTCTGTGATGAAAAGTTTCCTTAGAGTTATTTTGCTGCAAAATTCCATGGTTTTGCTTGTCTTACTGATTTGTGTGTACTCCTGTGGCCACCCAAACGGCCTTTTCAACCTTAGTGCTGAGTGCCTCTGTCTCCTTCATTTCACCAAGGTACCAGCTTAGGGAGCCACAGGCTGAGACATTCATACCCTTATAAAAGTAAGCTTCAACTTTAGGATTGTTCAGAAGATACAGCAATCTTGCACTTTAGTTTTTGTCTGAATCTAAATTTCAAAATGAAAGGGCTTTGCTTGTGGTGGTTCAAGGGTGCTCACCTTTATGTTCACGAAATGAAAATACATGTTGTTGCAGAACAAATCGACTTCTGTCCTTGATACAGAGACGAGTGAGATATTATTTCCTCATGTCTCTGAGGCTATAGAATTATTGTTGCTGACTGTAAATGATATCCTTGATTCTAAACAGTACTGGAGCGGTTTGTTTTAACATACAGGGTTTGCAAGATGTTCAGTTTGTTCAAAACTAGTGTTGAAATCCTGAATCTGGCAGTTCAGTATGGACATCTTCCAGCTAGATGTAGCCTCTTGCTTAATGAAGTTACGGGACTAGCAGTGGGAGCTGTGATTTACTGGGAAATAATCTGAAGCAAACTGATAGTAGAAAGTTTTTATGGACTTCATATTCTTCTTGTTCTCAGTCTGTCTCACCTTAGACTCTCAGCAGTATCTGGTACAGGAAGCTCATCTCTGAGTGACTTACGGTGAAAGGTTTACGACCCACTTCAAGGTGGTTGGCTTTAGGCATTGCTCCATTCCTAGTGACTTCAGTGGACTTGCACAAGTACTAAATGAAAAAGATCTTTTCTCCCTCAATTCGAACCACAGAAAAGAATGTGTGTTTTCAGTTTGGGAGCTAGTCTTAAAAAACCTACTACCTAACTTGGGCATATTTGGTGTCCAGCCTTCCTTTAAAGCCAAAGAATCACACTAACATTTTCAGTATCCCCAAATCATTGTGGTAAGCTTGTCTGAGTAATAAAGCAGTCACAAGTGTCTCTTCCTTACTGCATCCTCTCCTAAACAGGTGAAAGTTGGCAGGTGCTGTTACATCTCCCTTTGAGATGTTGCTTTTATTTGACTCCAGAGGGAGTGCGGTGGAGGATATCTGTTTTGCTAATGACTAGTGCTCAGAAGCCATCTGAAACCCTTGGAAACTCGATAGCCGAACAGGTAGCCCCCGCTGATGTCTGCAAAGCTGCTGCCACCGCATCCTCCCTGCTGGGCCTGGAGATAAGGCACAGTTTGAATCTTCAAATACCACTGCGAGGATGATCAATCTCAATCCAGCCTCATCCTCCTTCTCTCCCCCAGACAACTTCTACTGAGCAAGAGAAGAAAACATAAAAGCAGCAGCTTTAGGGTGTGGGAATTTTGAAGGTGGTGGAGTTAAAAATCAATCATGACCAACAACAAAGGGCTCGCAACTTAATCGCAGGGAACGTTACTGCTGTGGGATCCCAAAAGCAAGTAAAAAAACATAAATGCAGACACAAGCCAAGATGAAAATTTTTGTATTCTTCCTATTATTATCCTCAGTGGAGGAAAAACTGCTTATTCTATCCACTCACCAGACAAAATGAAGTTAAAATAAGATAGAGGGGATCCTACTTACCTGATGTTTGTGACAATGCTATGCATATAATATACAGCAGGGAATTCACATAACACAAAATAAAATCTAACATTAATCCTCAAGAAATGTCTTGCAGACCTGAACACAAGATGCTGTATATTTTAATCAGGGAGTGGTTTTTTGAGTGATCTATTTTGGATTTTTTTTCTTTTTCTTTTTTTCCACTAGTTTCAGCAAATGGAACATTTTCAGGCATTTACCTAATTCTCTCTCCTCCGTAAAAGGGAGTAAGACTTGATGTTTTAAGGTTTGGGGGTTTTTTAAATTTCAGGAAAGGGTTGACCCCCAAATTTTCTCAAAGGTCTCCTTCCTTTCACTGAGATTTTCCATCACTTTTGGAAAATGCTTGTACCTGTACAGCTCTTAAGATCTGACACTCTGAGGCAGATACTTTAAATATAGGACCTAGAAACCCATATTTTGGCCTGCTTTCTGTCAAAATGTATCTTCAGATAAACCATGCTTCAATCTATGGGATACAGCTCTTTGCGCTACCGGAAATCCAGGCAGTGATTAAATGCCTGACTGCTCTTTAAGTACCCAAAGAAAGGCTTGGAAGTTTTAAAATTAGGAGTGAATTCTTACAGGGAGGTTAATGTAGTTGATGCTGTTTAAAATAAGAAAAGAAACCCTGTTGTTCTTGCTGATTGCCAGGCCGCTGAATAAAAACAGTAACGAAAATGCTTTTATTTCAGACTTGGTGGTGGCTTACACCTTCCCGACCTTAAAGCCATGTTGCTGTCTAGCTTGCTTTCTTTTTGGGTATTCCTCCACTGGCTTTTATTTTCTTTCTTGGTTTTGCAGATCCCACATCTTTGATTATTTCATATTGAGAATCCCATGTCTGTCCCTCTGAACTTTTTTCCAGATAATGATTTTGGATCTGTGAGTCTCCCCTTTGCAGTAGCTTTCTCTCTTCTTTAGTTTTTTGGAGACCTCTTCAATTCAGAGCACTTGAAATTGGGGTTTCACCGAGGTTGGTCCAGGAGCAGAGATGGATTTGAGCAGTCGAGGGACAAGTGTGAGCCATCTGGGGAGCAGGCTTGAATTCAACGTGAAATTTGGTCCCAGGTGAGATGCTGTCTTCTCACACACATCCCTGGTCAGACAGTGATTTCCTGTTGATACACAGCGTAAGGTCACAGTAATCTGTAGCCTGATACCTGAAGAATGAAGGCAAAATACAGTCAGGAGATACTGTTACACCCAGAATACACATAAAAAGAAAAAAGTGCTACCAGAGGTGATTTCCCTGAAGTTATAGGCTCTTTTAGAATCAAGTGATGTAGCAATAACAATTGTCTGATGGAAAAGAAAGAGAAAATGTCTGAGATTTCAATTAAACTTCTTTTTCTGTTAAATGCAATGGCCTGGAAAACGTGGAAATCTCTCTTCCTGTCTGCTTTTACACCAGAGCAAAGGCTTAATGTCTGCTTGTACTCTAGGTCTGCTCTTTGCGAGGTGATTTATCTGTGTCGAGTTTGCTGCGTGTCTATAAAATCAGGAGCCTGGCTGAGTAAATTAGAACTGAATGAAAAGTTTTTAGTCTAGGGACCAACAAGATAAATCCATCATACAAAATGAATCTGAATTTTTGCGGGGTAGTGTTGCTCGGTATTGTTTCACATTATTTCTTAAAAGACTTTATACGAATTGTAACAATTTCTCCCAGCTGGGAAAAAAGAGATTTTCCGAAGTTCATACATTTACTTTTTTTCAAGACCAACTGAACCTTTACAAATAACAGCATTACCTCCAGATCCAGAAATAGGTTCTTTTCTGCTGTTCTGCGAGCTGTCACTTGTAGAGGTTTTATTTCAGAATGATTAAAAAGTACATGTGTTTTCCCCCTGCGCACATGCTTTACATCTATTGTGTTGTATCTCAAATCAAACACTGAAATGTATTAGGAGGATTTCACAGCAGAAATGCAAAACACAACCTTTGTTGTCAGTTTAATTCTGAGCTTTAAAAAAAAAATAATAAAAAAATTCTTTCCTGAGGTTGGGGTTTGAAATGGTACTCAATTACAGTGATTCATTTGATCTACTCTGATTTCTTCAGCAACGATGAAACATGTTAGGAAACCCTCTGCTACTTTGCCTTTTTATGGTTGAGAATTTAATTGATTTGTGCAATTACAAAGTTGGAAAAATGTGACCAAAGTTTGCACACAATGTAATAACAGCCTATGAGAGCAGGACAGGGTGGGAGATGGTATTGCACAAAATCAATCCTTTCGGTTACAATTCACTGCTATCAATTGAGTCTTGAACACTTGCAGTTGAATATGTGCTTCTGTAATTTGCTGAATTGGTGCCTTGGAGTTTGCTCCTGCCAGCGCTAAAATTAGCCCCCAGTGCGGTATTTGAATTCCCCTCCAAAGGAATGGCATTTCTGGCAGAGTGCTTCCACCTGACAGCGCTGTGTAGTTTGGATGTGTTGGGTCAGTTGCTGTTGTTTAACAGGTTTCTCTTACTTGAGTGGGTTTGGCTCATTGTGAGAGGAGATGGGGGCTTTTAGGAGATGGGTGAGCAAACAGAGTGGCCTTGTAGATGAGGACTGTGCAGAGGATGCAGATGGACCCCGCACTGGGGCATCAGTGGGAGAGGAGCGGCAGAAGAAAAGATAAGGGAGAAGGCCAGAAAAGGAAGAAGCATTGCCACAAAAAACCTTGAGGGCAAGGACCAGGCAACTTCTCTGTTGAATAACCCTCTCCTTGGAGTGCTGTGCTCAGTATTACCATGTAGCAACAGTGTGAACCCTGTGGGCACTGTGTGAGTATATAACCAGGTAATCCAGGCTCATCAGTGGAAATTATCTGCTGAACTGACAACAAAAAAACCCCTACTCAAACCTTGCAAGGTCTTCAGATCCTCTCTGAATAATTCCCCTTTTCCTTTCCCATCATTTTTTGAGGCATTCTCCACAAGGTGGTACGGTAAGCACAACAACAGAAGGGAAATCAAAAAGGCAGGACAATCCTCAGGGGTGTGCATAAAACCCTGACACTTTAATGAAGTGAAAGTAATCTGTCTTTAAGAGAAAGATTGGATTTATTCAATGATATTGGACTGGAATTTGTTGGTATCTAATATCCTGTGTGCTGGGAATAGCTAGTGAAGGAGTTGCAGCCCCAGCCTTTTTCCAAATACGATTTCGGGGGTGTTTCTGGGGCTCAAGTACCTTTCCACAAGGAGAAGCATGAGATGAGACAGAATTTGATCAGTGTTCTTAAAAATCTATGTTAATATCAAGTTAGTGCTTTATAGTAAATGGCAGAAGAAAATCACAGATATGCTGTGAATCACAGAGCAAGATCTTTCCCCTGGAAAAGTCTGTGTTTATAGTCGGGCAGGCTTGATGGTGGCAGAGCACTGTTGTTCGTTGGAAGCAAGTTTCATGGACAGGAGGAGAGAAAAGATGGTCCAGTGGCCACAATGCAGGTGCAGGAGTCTGGCAACTCTGACTTTCAGTCTTTGATTTCTCTGCCGCATATTCCTAGTACATTCAAGATTGAGATGTGTTAAGTGCTGTAGTAAATTGGAGATGTCATTAGTAGTTTTGCTGTTTTGATAATAAAAGACGGGTGCCAAAGGAAATGAGTTGCAAACTGTACAGCCCTCCATTACAGCCACGCTTCATGTTAGCTTTCCTGAAGGCATTTCATGATTTTCCTGAGTGGTGACCTGGAATTAGGGAGGACAGTTTTGGATCCCCCAAAAAAGATACAGGAGGAGCAAGGGATGTAATTGGAAGAAGACTAGGAAAGGGAGGAGCTGCCCAGGTGGGATTTCAGATTGCATAAACTCTGCTTTACTGTGATGTATTCAGCTTTTGGTACAGGGCTGTATGTGTGACTAAAGCATGTGAAAATCCATGTGCTGACAACACTACAGAAGGGGAAAAGGTTTCAGAAAGATGTATCAGTTTGACAGCAGGGGGGTATGCACTGACATCCCAGGTGTTGGTAAACAGGATGTGGAGGAGATAAAAAGGAAAAGTAATTTTGTCACCCTCATTTCCGCTTCTCCCATTACAAAAAAATCATGAACACGATCTGCTTTGAAATAAAAAGCAAGCAGCTGTATAGTATTACTACTGAAGGAAGGATCATGATAGAATCAAACTGCCACAGAGAAAAGCAGTTATGGCTGTGGAAAAATAATCTTGGTGCTTTTCCTACCCAAATACAGGTATGTGGAGGAACATCACAGCATGGCAATGAGGTGATACTTGTCATTTGTGTGACAGAGACAAATTATAATCCAGCCATCTCAGGGTGGGAATGATTTTCGTGAAAATTAATGACTTGATTAGAAGGAGAAATGAGGCTTCTTCAAGGGGACATGCAAATAAAGGAGGAATCACTAAAACTGTCACCTGATGTAAAGTGAACATTACACAGAGAAAGATTGGTGGGATATTGTACAAAGACAAATTTGATGTGATATTAATCATATAGCACCAGTGGGAGCAAAGGGGAGAGGGAGGGGAAGGATTCAGTGCAGTACATGTCTGTGTTTTCTGCTGAGGCAGGGAATGAGTATCCCGTTCCCAGGCAAGCTGGGTGCACCCTCTGCACCCCCAGCCTGGGGGGGCCACTCTCAGGTGGGTTTGCCAGGCCCTGTATTTTTCTAGGTGGTGCTTCCCACTGTCCCCAAGCACAGAGGAAGAGATTTGCCTCCTTTCATCTAGAGGCAAGGGTAACAGAGAACCATTAATTTCAGCAAGTGGTTGTAGTTCCCTGATGGGAAATTTGCAGAACATGGTGGAGTCTGCATTGGGTGATTTCTGCAACATTTCAGGAGGAGTAGGGCCACCGTATTTTAAATGACAAACAGTTCTAATCTCTGTTGGGATGAAGCACATCAGGCTAAAACTGAGCAAGTATTAAACCCAACTTTCAACTTAGGTTTGTTGTATTCATAACCAAACCTACAGGGGCAATTAGTTTTAGGTTCAAGCCCAGCCTTACCTTCCTGGGGAAGGAACATGTTTGAGGACAAGCAAGGCACCTAAACCAAAAGCGCTGCTTTTCTTAAGCAGGAATATTACCTGCATTAATGACCACAGACATGCAAGTAATATCTTCAGAGAAAGCCTTGGTCTGAGTTTGAGTGCCTGAGAGGTTTTCTTACGTTTTCTCTAAGGCCAAATGATCTGTAAGGTATATTTTTCTTCTAGTCTTCTCTCCTTGGGTGTGGAGAGCCACAGACCTTTCAGCCTCATGTAGGTAACACAATAGGATCTAAAGCTGCTTATCAAATGCTGGGGTTTTTTTTTTTGTCCAGCACTGCCAGTGGGAAGGACACTGATGCCTCACCAGTTCTCTTGATGACTTATTTTGTCAAACTTAAGTTTGATGGGAATTTGTCATGGCAAAATGAGGGATCTTGCAGAGACCTAGCAAAATGAAAACCTAGTGCCATGCTCTAGCTGCACGTGACAAAAGGAGGTGCGGAGGTAAGCTGGGAAGTTCATGATGTGGTGATCTCTATTTCCTTGGCTGCTGAGCATTAGGTAGCGCTGGTGACATCGAACCAGCTGTGCGCTCTCGGATGGTGATGCTGGAGACAAGTAGGATGGATTCGTGCTGTTGGCAGGCATATTTTTGGCCCATTTATCTGAAGGCTCTGGCAGAAGTCCTGGCACAGTTTTCATACATTGAGACACATTTTTACAACAATATGGCTTAGATTTTTTTAAATTTTAAGGAAGGTGTATGTTACTGAGTATGTAATAGCTTTCCCCCAGGGAGGTAGCCTTTACTGAAGTAGGATTTGTTGCACAGCTTTGGGGCAGGAGCCACCCTCTTTTGTTTCCAGTTTTAGCCCACATGTTCTTGATCTACCTACTCCAGAAAATGCAATTTTTAATGTTGGTAAGGAGCCTGAAACACTTGGTTTTCTAGCTGCAGTATCACAACGACCTCCAAACATATTCCCTCCTGGCCAGGCATTGCCACCTGGAATTCCCTCAGCCTGCAAGATGGCTATGGTATGTTCTCTTTTGCCAGAGAATACAGGTACTTTACTGATCCGTACAGGACATGTGTTTTCTTAAGATCAAGATGATGTCTCCATGCAAAGCTGTGAGAAGCCTTGTGAAAACTAGTCTATGTATGTGTGCGCAGTTTTTACGCCAAGTTTCACAGGCATACCTGGAGCTGCCTAGCTTGCCTTGCACAAAAGCCCTTTGTGTACTCACATTTAGCATGCAAACTGGATGCGTGTTTCTGTGCTTTTTCATGCTTTCAAAACTTGATCCTGTAGGGTCACTTTATCCTTTTTTTTGTTTCGTTTATTTTTAATAAGATGAAGCCAGCCATTGCTGTCCCTCCAGGAGCCAGGAAATACTCTCTGTTAATAGCAGAGAGTATTTACTCATTCTCCAGCTAAGAATTTCCCTTGTTCTCCACCAGAAAGCTTTAAAGCCTCCACCTTTTTCCTCTTGTTTGAAAGTAGTCATTGGGACTGTCTTCATATTCCCCATGTATATTTAAAGATAAATTGCATCTGACTGTGGTGACACTAATTAAGGCAGAGGCACTCAGATGCAGCCCTCCTTGTGGGGAGCGCGGCCAATGAATCTGCCATGACTGGCAGGTGTTTCGACCACTTTAGACAACCGCAATTTCATAAAGTGTCCTTCCCCTTCTCAACGAGGAGGGGACTACCAGGCCCCCTCTGGGGCATCTGCTGCCAGGCAGGGACTGGGTGGCTTTGGGGAGCGTGGGGCTGGCACCCCATGTGCCCCCCCGATCTGCTGAAGTCTCATCCCATCAGGGGTCTTTTCAAGTCTGTCACCTCCCCTTTGCTGTAAACAGGGATTCCCCCCCCTTCTAAAATATGAAAATATTTTGTATTATCCCAGTGATTTTATAGTATCCCAGTGATGCGTTTCTGAGGTGTTTGACCAAATATTATTAAAACTCTGCAAGGGCTAATACTCCTGGAAGTAGCGCGACACCTTCCTGTGACATTGAAATAATTTAGTAATTTTACAGTACATTTGAATTTCAGCGTCGCTCACCCGCTCAGTTTCCATTAACTTTGCATGGAATTTCTTATGTCCGTGCACACAAGCAAAAGTGTCAAGTTTCTCCTTCATGCTCCAAAACAGCCACCTGAATCACAATTGTGCTGCAGCTAATTTTTATTAATTAAGCTGTTCCTAGCAGTCCTAGCTGGGTTGTGCTTTTTTTTGGTGGTTGTAATAAAAACCAAATGCATTTAGCAAGCACAGTATTAAGAAGGGAAAACAAGGGAGCCCTGCTCCTGGGAACTTCTCTGTGGCCAGTGAGATGGTTTTGGGATGGGTGTGGGTATTTTAAGGATGGGGCCACTGTATCAGCAAGAGGTGCAGCGCCAGGCTCATTACCATCAAATTAGCTTCACTGACCTTCACTGCCATTTACCCGTCACAGGCAAGCAGCTTCAAGGACATTTTGCAATGGGTAAATTTGCACTGAGCCGCTCCGGCTGGACGTGCTCCCGCATCACTTAAGCACACGGCCGTGGCCAAAGCCCCCGGCACACGGTTTGGCTGGGATCACATGCTGGGCGCCCTGTGTCCCCCGCCGGGGCTCCCCTTCCCACCTCCCTCCCATTTCCCAGGTTCAAGTGAACTGGGTCATCAAGTGGAGCAAGCAAGAGGAAGGTATTAATGAAGCGGGGACCCCGAGAGCAGCCTCCTCACAGAGGGCTTGCATTGGGAAAATTGCTTCTTGGCCCTTTCTTCTTAATGAGGCTGCTAATAACGTGCCTGTTGCTTTCTACCCAGTGTTGAGGAGTGAGGCGCCTGTCATTCATCCACCTTTCTCGGTGTTTGTTTATGAAAATAAAATCAGGCGGGGAGGTCTTCGGGCAGAAACACTGTCACCTTCTTGTGAGAGGCAGGAATATGAAGCTGCTTTTGGTCTGTGGGAATATGTCATTCACATCTTCAAAAAAAGCAACGAGCCATCTGCTGTGTCTTTTCCTTTCATCCCCCTTGCCTTGGGTTAAGAACCAGAAAACAGATTATTTTGGCGCATCACTGGGACACCTTATTTTAACAGTGAGCTAACGGTCGCCCTTTGCAGGATCAAGGTGCCCGTAAATGTCCTCTTAAGAGGTCAGGAATAGTCTGGGAATTTTCTGAGTTGGAAAGGGTCAGGGAATGTCTTGCCTACAGCCATAAGAAATAAGCCCAAGGGCACAAGCTGGTGGTTGCTCTGGATTGTTTACCGGTGGCCTTGCTGGAGCAAGCAGCATGGCAAGGGAGGAATCCCTTGTGAGGAAGGATCACAGGTGGTCGGGGTGGGAGTCTTCTGCACCATACTCAGTCTCGGAGTGATTTTCTCCTGCTCTCTGTATGCTACTGGCTGAAGCTTTAATCTGTGCCCGGATTCTCCTGGTGCTGTTACCGCTGTTCCTGGGGCAGCTCCAGTGTTTTACAAGGCATTGCCTTTCCTTCATCCCAACAAGTTCCTTGGCATTTTGCTGGTATGTGTCCGTTGTGCTGCTGGTAGTGTTTGCAGAAAAATGACCGAATACCAGCTGGCAGCCTGAGCTGGGGCCTGGGAAGTCAGTGAAAGGCTTTATGGCCATTTGCAGCGTTAAACCCCTCACCCTGCTCTTCCAGTCTCTTATGACTTCCTCCCAGGACTGCCATATTTGCCATAGCCTCCTTGGGCCCTTGGCGAGGTCTGGCCAGTGGATTTGGGCAGCTGGTTCCCCAGGCAAGGTCTGTGCCTGTTCTGCATTGCTGTCTTTTTGCTAAAGCAGCTTTCTTTGCCATGCCTGCAAAGGAGACCTGGCTGGCTGCCCTGGGGTGGGCATCTCTCTTCTTGCAGGTAAAACAAGAATCAGCCCTCCACAGTTTCTGTGTTTCAGTGAAAAAGGGCCAAGAAAATAGCCACGCAGGCTCCAAAAAGACCAACCATATTTTATATTTATATATATATATTTTTATATATATGTGTGTGTGTATATGTGTGTGTATATACGTGGGAAAAGCTACATGTGATGTGTTCCTGCGTTCCACATAGAGCAGCAGGGGAAAACCCATGGCATCACAGTGTTACTTATGACTGGTTTGTGTGATGCTGTGAGCGCAGATGTGCATTCGCTGTCTTTGCTTTCTCCTGCCTTCCCTGATTCCCCGCCAAGGGTGTGCAGTTTTGCCTGAAACTGCAGTTATTAAGGGAGGCAAGCTCCAGTACTGATTACTCCAGTGATAAACCAGTCCTGCTGTTGCCGAGTGGAGGATTCAAAACTAATGGTGCTTCTGCTCCTGGGATTTACCATTTGGAAGATACTTTATTGCTATCTTGTGACATTTCCCTGCACTTTTATGTTCATTTATATAACTGTTTTCTCTGATTTATGGCATATTTTCTTCATGTATAACAGTGTCATAAATTGTGCAGCCCTACTTTCAATGGTTATGAATTTGAGATGTTCGGTAAACTGTGGGATGGGGGGGGAGGGCAGAAGCCTTTTGAAGAGGCTTTTGATCACAATGCCAAACAAAATACACTGTTCTCTCAATACAAATCTGAAGCAAGCATCAAAATAAGTTGGCAGAGTCTGTTTCTTGACTAGCCAGCCTGTTATGTTTTGGGGGGTTTTTTTAAGTGCAAAATGTAGGTTATTCACGTATGATAAAAGGATGCATAAGGCCAAACCCACGCCGTGGTGACATTTGTGTGAGAATCCCTGGGAGCTCTGTTACCCAAGGTCTGCAGAGGTTTTCAGAGGAGCAGCAAATTAATGTTCTTCTTTTCATAAATCTTTCTCTTTTCTCTTCTTTTTCTCTTCATCAATCTGCTTTTTCACTTGTTATTTTTTAAGACCTTCAAACAAGCTCAGATATCCAAGGAGTGTTCAGCAGCCATCAGAGATTCAAAGCCTATCAAAGCCACTGGTCAGGCCAGTGAAATAAAGACGTTAGGTTTTGATTTTGTTGGCATCTTGCTCTGTAGAGGAAGAAAAACAGCTCATTTAAAAACCGCTTTCTGAGTTCAGCTGTCAGAGAAGCTTTCTGTTGACCTTTACAAATTGATACCGTCACAATCAATGAACAGAAGTTTAAGGGCATTCTCTGGGGCAGGGGGGCAGGAATAAACCCAAACATTTATAAAATATATATAGAGTGCATTTTAAAAAGCCAAATGGAAAGTATTAACAGGGAGCATACCTCAGCAAACTGATCTGTAAAGAATTCATAATACGTGATTTTGACAAGTATGGTTACTTAGAACTTACCTTTTGGGATGATTTCTGAAAGTACATGAAATAAAAAATAAATAGGCCTTGAGTTAGTGCAGCGCAGCAATAGGTTGGGCAAGGAAAACAATTAGAGATTTTGAAGTCGCTTTGCCAGATTTGACTGCAGGGGAAGGGTCTTTGAGGAGCAATTTCACTGCAGCTTTGACTCGCCCCATGTCCCCTTGCAGCCTTGGAAAGTTAAACCGTTTACAAAGGCTCAGTAGGAAATGCATGAAGAGGGGCAAGTCAGTCTGTGATTTCAGCTGCCAGCTCACTCATTTTTAAATAGTCAATGAGACAAACTGGAAGCTCATCAAATGCAGACACGCAGTCCTCACCTCCTAGTTAAAATAGGCAGAAGCTTCAGCACTGCAGGTGTTTGCCCTGAATATACTGTTCATGTACAATGAGGTTATCAATTCAAATGCAAGTCCATCCTCTGCCCCCTTTGTACAGATTTAATAGCAGCCTATGCCAGCAGTCTCGGTGAGGTTAAAAAGTAGTCGCTTTACTTTCTTAGCAATGGGAAAAACCTCTCAGTAGTGGTAGAGGTATGGTTTTATACGGCATGACCATACCCGCAAATGGCCACTGTGCTGCTGTTCACAAGAGCCGAAGCCCTCAGCGGCCTTGGAAGAATTTGTTGGGTGGTCAGGCTTTCATTTAGCTCTTTATTTTTGTTATGTTTAATTTAAATTGTGCAATCCAGGACTTGGTTCAAAACATGCAGGTTTGAGAAGGTGGAAGTTTGGTGTTCACTTGCACCACCTCTAAGCATACCTGGCAGCAGTGCCGTACATGCTTAGCAACCTGTATGAAGCTGTTTGTGCAAAATGGGCATGAACTACAACAGATGAAAGATTGTCTGTGGCAGAAGATACTAGCTTAAAACTAGGCTGTATGGTTTTAGATGTAATGTATAGGAGTAAAAAAGGTTCTTGTGTAGACTTTAGTTATTGAAAGTTTGTTCTTCCTGCCTATAAATCGGTGTCTGAAAGCACTTGGTTAAATAACATAGGCATTTAATTACTTAGTTTAGCTGTGGGCAATTAGGAAAATATGACCATTGGTTTAAGGAAGGCTTGTGCAAGAGAGCACTTTAATTCTTTGACTTGATGACCTTAATGTATATGACCACCACAGACCCAGGGACCTGTTCCCTGTTCCCAGGTCCGGTGTGGTTTGGCTCCAGATGAAGTGCAGCATCCACCCATGGACCCAGCTAGCCTCAGCACAGCCCCTGCTTCTCCCTGCAACTGCAACGCAGTTCCCCTCGTCTGTAGTAGGACTTCCAAGTTTAAGTAATTACTGTTTCAGCTGTCTTACACGAGCTGAATTCTCCTGTCTGCTTGACAAGGTGATCGTGTTGCTCAAGAGCCTGTTATTTTCATCAATGAAAAAGAAACTCCATGTGGTTTCAACTTAATAGACCTATGCGCATCGGCTAAAATAGGGTAGTTTCTTTAACCACATTCTCCGGTGTTGTACGGTCACCTTGAAGCACTTGGGCAAAGCAGCTCCAAAACATTGGGTTTGCTCTTGCCTGGTTGATGGGGACACCCAAGCCCTAGCATAGCCATATCAGGTGCTCCCCGTGAGATGTTGGTTTGCTTTATTTCCTGAATGTTTTTCCATGGACTTTTTCTTTAAGCCCCGCTGCTGTTTTGTCTTGCATCATTGCCAGAATCTGGGGAGGCTGTTCTCTCTGAAGCAGTCCGTTTCTTCATATGTTTAAATTTCATGGTTATTTTAATCATTTTATTAGGTGGTATTTGGGTTAGGTGATAATTACTAATGTAATGCAGGAAAAATTTCTGTGGGAGATCTTCTTTTATGTCACAAGTGGCTTGTGCTTACCCTGTAACGATGTGGCGCAGCGGTTGCTGTGTGCTTTAGGGGTGACTAATTACCCGCAGTTACATCAGCAGATATAAAAGCACCTGTCCCACCTACCCTGTCTGAGCTGTATCTTTTGCATAAACGGTGCTTAAATACTAGTAAGTAGGATGTAAGGGCTTGTGTGCATTTTGCCAAGTGTATTTTAAATATTGTACAGGCAGCGAGGATTGCAATCCTGTTGCCATCGTAGCGGCTGCCAGCGCTCCCACTGGATTTCTCAGGCTGAGAATCAGGCAGAAGCTGAATGAATGCGCTCCCTTGTGCACACACAAACTTGGTGTGTTTGTACAATGTTAATTAAAATGCATTTAAGTTGAGTGAATGCTTGCGGTATTCAGGGGCCCTCTGGGGAAGATAAAAAAAAAAAAAAAAGCGGGCAGGCGAAGGACCCCGGCTGTCGTGGAGCTGCATGAGTCCTGGTGGAGTGGCAGGAGCTGCTAGGGAAGACAGCTGCCTCCATAGCACTGTGGCAGTGCTCTGTGCAAGCTAAGCACCCCTGGGCCCCCAGGAGAGCACTGCGGGGGGGGAAGGAGCCCTTCATGTCCCCAGCAAAGCAGCCTGGTTTGTGAGCTGGGAAATGATTTTGGGCCAGCCTCACAGCAGATGTTACTGGTATCCCTCACTAAATTTATTTGTGTTGAAGACACACATACAAAAACCCAGTCCAAGTGCCTGGCTCCCCTCTGCTCCCCCTGTTCCTAACCGTGTATGTGTTCACCTGGTGCTTGTGGTTTGTCCTCCATCATCTTCGCCCCCGCTCCTTCCCTGGCATTGTAAAAACAATCCAGATCCTTCTCGCTACTGAGATCTGTAGAGATTTCTACCACTTTGCTCTGGTAGGGGGCCAGAATACGCCGTGATGCAGTGATGGAGGGAGACGGATCTCACGAGCTGCTGTGCTGAAACGGGACTTGAGAAGGGTGAGGGTTGGAAAGTGGGGAGAACAATGTTTGTAAGCTCTCTTAGGCCTTCAGCTTGGCACTTCGCTCTGTGTTTAGCTGCCTAAGAACATGTGGCCTTGTATTACGATCGTTTATCTGCTTACTAATGTTAGAAAGCATTGGTGATGGTCTTTGGTACTGTGTGGAAAGATTTTGGTTCTTGCTATTAAGAGCTAGATTCACAAGCATAATTTTGAGTGCTGCACTCAAGTGGCTGAACTGGAGACTAGTGCAAGATTAGGCTGTCTGTAATGGTCTTCACCAACAACAGGGAGAGCAATTCCTCTGTGTGATGGTTCAGAGCAATGGCAATGTTTGCGTGTGCTAACTTGCACTCTGAAGTGGTATTTAATTTCCTCGGGGAGGAAACGTAGGTCAGTTGGAAAAGGGGTGCTGGTGATATTCTTGATCATACTGGGAGACCCAGTAAGGAGGCTAAATTGGAAATCTGGCAAAAGAGAAAGGTCCTGCCAGTACTTAGAAGTTGGAGGGCAGAGGAGACCAGTGCTGTATTTCAGAGCTATTTGAAAACCTTTTAACTGTCTCAAATGAGGCCCTACCTGAACTAAGCCAGGTGTTGGAAGTAGAGACCTCTCAAATCTTTCTTAGATGATGTCTATTAATTGCTTGTTTAGGTTATGTACTTCATTGGGAACTAAATTGCAAATGCTGAAGATATTTCATAAAGTAAGTTATTTTTTGTATCCAGTAAGAAAATTCCACGCTCCTCCTAAAGCTACCATACTGTATATAGGTGGCCATATAAGAAACCTTAAATTTTAAATGCATATCTGTCACAACTTGCATGCCAGTAATTTGCCAATTTGGCTACAGGAGCTAGCAAGCACCTCCTTGGAGCTGGCCTGATGGGGGCGGCAGTGAGCAGTGCAGGGCCATGTTTCACTCCCGTGTCACCTCCACCGCTTGGGTTCCTCGCCAGCTTGGAGGCTTATCTGCTGTCTCCTCCTCGGAGCGGGCACTTCCAGATTCACAGCAAGACCTCAAGGAGAGCCACATGATAGAGCAGATGGCAGATGACTAATTTGGCAATGTTAGATGAGTGGAAATTGTTTGCTTTAATTGCTTGTCAAGTCCAGTACCTACGGTGTAGTTAAGAAGCAACTATTTACCCTCAAAATAGAAGGAAACAAGGAAAGAAAGTGTGTGTGTGTGTGTGAAGAGTAGGGAGAAAAAGGGAAGGAGAAGTACTCAGAGAAAATAATTTGGTACAAAAGCCTGGGAGGGGAGGAACCATTGGTACAGCTTTTTGTATTAATATATGCTTTTTTTTAGTGGTAGCTGTGTGATAGGTCCTGCAGTACATTTTTCCCATTTTGTCCTTTCCAGTTGCTCTATCATAATATATACATGACAAAACCAAAAGAGAAACAATGCTGGAAATGATGGCATAAAGGCAAGCGGATGACAATGGCTTGACGTGGTCGGTGCAGGCAATTATCCTTGAGATGTTGCAGTATAAATCTAGTCAACATTTTGATGCCATTTTTTAGTTGGTATCAACAGGAGTGCTACATCAGTAAAATAAGCTGTGTAGCATCCACCGAACAGGTTTTGGAGAGCTTGGTGCAAGGAGGGGGTGCCATCAGCTCAGGAAAGTGTTACCACACATAACTAATCCTTCTTGGTGAAGGTACAATCACTGTTAGTCTTTACTGTGCCTATTTGTGTTCCTGTTCATAAAATTGGGAAAGAGCTTCCCTTTGTAGGTGGCATCTGATCACCCTCTACTGAAGGTGGGACCATCCTGATAACACACACCCCTGCAACTTTTCTGGAAGTGCTGGGAGGCTTTCACAGTGGCATATGAAATGATATTTGGGAGTTCAGCAAGCAAATGCTATCGTGCATTGGTGCTATCAAACCAGGACCCTCTCCTCCATGCAAAGAGAAGAAAGGTTATAGAAGTGTTTCAGAGTGTCCTTTTAGCATTGCAGATTAAAGTCTGGATGAAAATTATGGTTAATTTTTTAATTTGATTTTATTTAGCAGTTGTGGAGAGCTTAACTTGGAATAGCGTTCCCAGGCTTGTGTTTCTGGGCCCTTGGCATGTCTGCATGCAGGTAGAAGGGATTAAAGCCATGATGGTGTGGCTCACAGCTGCCGTGGGCCAGCCTGTACTATGTCACCTCAGTCTGATGACACCCTGATGGACTGAATGGTGGCTGGATGGCAATTCTCCTCTCATGGCCGTGTGGCTGTCTAGAGGTTCATGACAGTTGGGTTTGATTGCATGCAACTGGATTCAAATGGGATGATAATTTTCTAGCATAGAGCAGACCTCACGGAAGCAAAACACTTGTCCTAGCTGAGCTTTTAATTAGGAGTACAGAGAAAATTATGCTTTCCTTCATTACAGTCTCTCACCTAGGGAAAGCAAGCCTCTAATTTTAAAACACTCTCTAAAACCACTGAGTTTACAGGAAAATGGCTGGTGACCTCAAGGAGTGTTTTGCCTTCTTCCAGGAGACATCTGCAAGACTGTAAATGCAGGTGGTCCCTCCCTTCATTAGGATGTGCCTAATTGCAAGAAAAATCAGGGCTTTTGCAGCTCATTCAAGTAGAGCTGTAAAATAATAATGAAAGGATTAAAAGTGTGTTTACCCCTTCTTCACTGTGCATACGTGACAGGGTGCCCAGGCTGAGAGCGTGCAGCATAATGAAATGAATGGGGACTGCTGCGGCATTGCTGGTAATTAGTTGTTCCTTAAGGGGCTTGAGTATTTCCCCCCACCTGGGGGTCTTAACAAATTGCCACGAGTGTTTGCAATTATTAATAAACAGTTATGTTTGCTGCCTTTCAAGAAACCCTGATGATGGTGCTGTCTGTAAAACATAACTAATTAAGTAAATAAGTGGGAAGTATGGGAAAAGAATGTGTTAGAAAGAGATGCTGACTGTTGTTGGGCTCGTCCTGTCTGGGATGAAGGAATGTGTGATTCTTTTTTCATAAACACGCTTATGAAACCAGTGAGTCTGAGAGGTGAGGCCTCCTCTTGCATTTTTGGCCCACTTGACAAACTGATCAAGAAAGAGAGGTTGTGCTGCAATCAGGTGGAGGTTGGTGTGGGGCAAACGTGCTGCTCTCCCGCATTCTTGCCAAAGAGATAATAATAAATGTTTTATGATTCAAAAGAATATATCCAGATGCTTGAGATGACTCTCTTGGACCTGGCCACGAGGCTGCCTCATCGCTGCTTGTCTGAGAGGAGTGAGACACTGGCATTTCAGGTGGGGGTGACCATGCTGGAAATGATGGGATTCACTCTTCCTGAGTTAACTCCAAACGTAGGCAAATCCAGAGAGGGGTTGAAAAAGAAATGAAACAAGTTGACCTCCTGTCAAAAGTTAGTTTATCTGTTGAGCTGGGAGGATTATAAAATCCATTAGTATTACAAGAAACAGAACTAGATGGAGTCAAATGTGGTTTCTTAATTTAACATATAGATTTATCATCAACAGAGCAGAGCAAAATAATGGCCTAAAAAGCAGTAGCTAAAGGACATTTTTAAATGCCTCCATTATTTGCTACCTTTAAGTGAGCATCCAAATGATTTGGCTTTGTTATAAAAAAAATGTGAATGGGAAATTAATTTCCAAGTCATGCACATGAATATTGATGAATAAACTAAATTCAATTCAATACAGGCAATTATTACTTCTGTAATTGGGGCCATTAGGAGCTGAAGCTCTTTTCTGTTACTTGAGGTAGCTGGTAATAAGTAAACAACGGAATGTGAAGTGTGAATGTGTGAGTAATGCCTGAAATCCATTTTTTTGATGGTCAAGCAGCGCCCTACCCCAGTGCCCACCCAAAATCACCCATGTTTGGTGTGTAGATGAGAAGCAGCCATGGGCTGACAGCCTGACTGGTCACTGTCACTGCCGGTTTGGAGCTTCCCATATGGGAAGGTGCACATCCTTCAGCTTCAGGATAACATTAGTGGTGGGTGTCTCTGGGCACGTACACATGCACGCTCTGTGAGGTTTGTTGGCAGAATATAGCAAGAGAGGGAATGGCCATGTGTGTATTGGTGGAGAGATGTGTTTGAGAGCTGCATGGCATGCTGGTAAGCTGGTACAGGCTGTCAGTCAACAGCTCGCTGGGGTTTCTGTCAGGGAAAATGCAAGGAGATGTCAGGTTTTCCTGGTCATGCATTGAAACGGCACTGAAGGGTTTCCCTCATTGAGATGCCTCTGTAAGACCTGAGCGGGTCAGGAGTATATGTGCTCAGAGATGCTCAACAGTGAGCGAAGCTGCAGACTGGAGGCACGTCTTGAGCTGCTACTTTTTTGACCTCTGTTAGAGTCAGGGGAATTAGTATATTTTATTAACTAGGAGAGGTTCTGCTGCAGGGGCTGCTTTTAATGTAGTTTTTATTTTCTTTCCGCTCATCAGGTTCTGGGGCTATAGAAAATAACGTGTCTAACAATATACAACAAAGTGCTTTGAAGAGAGTTTATGAAATACAGATTATGGTGGTTTTGCATGGCATGACAAGGAAAGACGTTTTGTTGCGCTCATGTTTATGCCTATATATGGCTGGAGCATCCCTGAAAATATGTAATATTTTGGCACTTAATTTTAAAGAGCTGCTACAACATGTAGATGCCTGTTGCTGTTCCAAGAGATGAGCAGGAGGGTGAGGGGGAGATGTTTGTGCTCTCTGTCGAGCTTGGGGGCAGAGGGACTGGGGATGCTGTGCGACCCCAGCTCAGCTCCCACCTCACACGTGGTTACTTCAGTGCTGCTTAACTATTTTGGCAAATCAGATGCACAATGATTGATTTTGCCTTGGAGCAGCTGAGAACTGCCTCCTGTGGCTCAAAATGGGGGGATAAAACTTACTGGTAACTACCAGTTCACAGCCTGCTTTCTGGCCTGTGTCCTTCCCCGGCTTGGCTCCCTGGCGTGCATGGGCAAGTAGGAGCACCTTTGTAATTGTACAGGGCAGCAGCATTTCTCCCTCATGGCAGGAATGGCTTTTTACCCTATTAGTTGTACTTTGCCTTAAAAAAAACGCCAACAGGCTATCTAATCTCTCTGTTTTAAAGGATTCTTTGCAAAGGATGGAGTTACTGTCCCAGCTCTATCTTCCTGCGAGTGATGATTGATCTCATCTGCTTTTCTTAAATACTTTCACAGTTTTCTCTTTTGTATTTTGAATCTGGCATAATTATTAGGTGCATCAAAAGTATATGTTCAAAACCCATGCTGTAAAGCTGAGGCACAGAGAGATTAATGGCTTATAATAATGGATTATTAATGATCCATGGTTATACCCCCATTTGCTTTGGGACTTCAACTTGTTCTGCAGCTCAGGGTTCTCTCCTGCTGCGAGCACTGTTTCTGCATCAGCTGCACTGCTGGTTGGGTACTGATGGCAAAAAATCTGCACTGCTGCACTCCAGCATTGATGTAGGATAGTTTCACTTTTGGTATATGACTTGACATGAGGCAATCTGTAACCAGTTTCTTTTTTTTTTTTTTGTTGTTGAGGGGACATGACCTGTCAGGACAGTACTCAGCTGCAAAAGCCGATCTAGGCCATGCAATAGTTGGGAGGATTGTTGCTGGGCAGTGACTTTCCCTGGTTTTCCAAATTTTGTGGCAGACTGGGAGGAGCTGGGTTGCATGTACCTTTTGCCACGTATCAGGCAGGCAGCAGAGGCCCAGTTGTGAGCTGAAACAAGGAGGTGTTTTGTGTAACTGAGGAACAGAGGATATTTCTCTTTTTAAGACATAAATTAAATGGCTTGGAATTAGCATGAAATAAATTTAAAGGATCAACGTGATTTCTTCTAAATTTGCTTTTAGTTATCCAAAAGAATTGATTTCCATAGCAATATCAAAAGCTGTGAGTAGTTACTGCAATGGTTTGCTTGTACAAAATTAATCTCACTCAAATAAAACTTGCAGCCCCAGTTTACATGTGGGCTGGCTTCACCCCCATTGAATCCTTTTGCCAGAGCAGGCTCCAGGTGTTCTGCCTCCTTACAGCAACAAATGGCTACATTAGCTTTCGGGAAATGTCTAATGGATGTGCAACATGAAGTATCAGTGTTGCAGTACATAGCTTTATTAGCTGAGCTGCTGGAATTGTTTTCTAAGCTATGCTGATCATTAGCACCGATTGCAAAGTGGAACAGAAATTATTTATTAGTCCTTGGAAGCCTTAAGACAGAATAACACTTAATCGGCTGGAAACACAGTCAATCTTTTTGTTATAGATGCTGCTGTGTTTAAAGCAGCAGCTAACAAACTGATACGTAGCGACGGTTTTAGAAGTCTTCTGACAGGGACAGGCATGCATCTTCCTGAAGGGTGGAGGTGCTTGTACAGCAGATCTTGAGATTGTTCTGAATGAAACTTTAAATATGAGCTAGGACAGGGCTTTGTATTTCAAAAAGATGTGCCATCCCCTAGCAGCAGTGGTTAATCCTTCCAGGTGTTCCCACTCCAGCAGAGCTACGTCAGGTCCCAGCTGGACTGTCTTTCCATCTTGGGAATCCCCCAAAATGGCTATTAAAAATATTATAAATAAAATCTTGTTTAGGTATGTTTTACTCTGTGTCGTAAGGTTTTACGAGAAAGATTTCAAAATGGGAATGTTCGTGCTTTAAGTTAAGCCTTGAAATGAGGTAGTTTTTATTTCAAAACCTGAGCAAACAAACCAGTTTTGTTTCTCTGCAACACAGTATAAGGAATGTATGCCAAATATTTCAAGTTTTTATATTTACCAAGGACTCTTGAAATTTTACTTTCACCAGGTCATAGAAAGAAATAAAAAAAAATAATACAGCCTTTACAATATTTACCTTGGTAACTAGACCAAATGTGTATTTGGAAAAGCAGTCCTATGTAGTGCCTGTTCACCTTTTGTCCAGGCTTCTTAGCCGCTGGAAACACAAAACCCGAAAATGATCTGATAAAACCTTCAGCCCATGAATGGTTTGCAATGAAACCAGCCCCTGCTATCCCTCCCCGGTGAGGAGTTACGGTTCAAGAGGAACAGATTTCTGCTGCTGTTTTTAGGGCAGAGGGAGTTTCCTTGGGAGAAAACTCCAAGCAGTTTGTGGGTTTCTGGCTTCCTCCTGAAGCCCTTCTCCAAGATGCTGCTTGAAGCTCGAATTGCTCTGCCACAAGAGCAGATTGTTCTCTGCTGCAGTCTCTCTGCTGCAGAGCAGAGATGAGAATTGTTCCCATTTCTATTAAAAAAAAAAAAAAAAAAAAAAAAGAAGAAGAAAGGTGGGGGATGTAGTAAGCAAGCAGTCAGTAATAGTAGTACTCAAAAAAACTAATTACTTTTGATATTAAAAAAAAAAGACTGGCATAATTCAAAAGAACATGTTTTAGCCATTTTTACTGATTATGCCTCCAGTCATGGAGAGTTTTGTTTGTACTGATCAATCCAGGAGTGGGAATGGCTCCAGAAATGCTATTCTGGTCTGGCTCATATTTTGCATAATATAATGCCCATTTCAAAAGTTTGGATATATTCATATTAATTTGCTCGCAGATAAGAACAACCCACAAGCTGATGGTAATCAGGAAGAGTAAGTGCATGCAAAAAAAGCCCAGCCCCACACTTGACCATTTAAGTAGCATTGCTGTCCTGGTAGGCTGAGAGCTGTGTGAAAAACTGCTGTTGTAAAATGCTGCTTCTGTGTTTCTTTCCCGCATTCATTTTTGTCATTGCTTGATGCACGGCAAGCTAGTAGACTGAGCAGAGCTGCGATGCTGCAGTAGCTTTCAAATGGACTTCAAAATTTAGAGCAGAGTAATATAATATTAAAGGGCATCTTCTGAAAATTAACTGTATTAGGATGGTGTTTCCTAACTCATCTGACACATCTCCACTGTACGTTCAGATCTGTCTGGTGACTTGTGGAAAGATGGTATGTTTTTTGCTATTGTCTTTCTCCTATTTAATTGTATAAAGCTGGGAAGAGCTGGGTTCTTAAGGAAAGTGATGGGGAAAACAATGTTGGGTATAAGCCTTCTGGTCAGGTTGCTCTTGGCTTGTCCAACAGACTGTTCTGAGCATCAGCTGAATAGGGAGAATGTTGGAGTACCCAGGTCGGCTTGGGTGCATGGGTCTCTCCAGCCTTACATCCTTTAGTCTGTGATTGGCGCATCTCTGTTCAGTGTCCGATTCTGTCATTGGCAGAACTAGTAGGGACTTTGCCGAGACCTGGGTTTGACCCTTTAGGTGCTGGGGTCAACTAGTCTTGCGTTTTTCCTGCATTTCTGCATTTTCAGCCTTTCTACATTTGGTGGTAAATACCAGCACTTCATCCCATTTGGTGAAATGTGTTTAAATTGCTGAGATGATCGTGGACCATATTTGTACCTTCCTATCTCTGGTCCTGATATTCAAGTATCTTGTGCTGGGTTTTTTTGTAGGATCCAATCCTATGAATAATTCAGGATTTTTGTTACAATTACCTGCATCCCTGTATACGAACTTTATTTCCTTCTCTGCTCCTGTGCCCCTCTTCTACTCATCCTGATTGTTTGTCGTGTGTTTTCTTGCAGTGTGTGCCGGCACTGAGAACAAGCTGAGCTCCCTCTCTGACCTGGAGCAGCAGTATCGGGCCCTGCGCAAGTACTATGAGAACTGTGAGGTAGTTATGGGCAACCTGGAAATCACCAGCATTGAGCACAACCGAGACCTCTCCTTCCTACGGGTAAGCAATCTTTTTTTTCCTTCCCTCCATCTTGTGTGTTTAGGGGAGTAGCTACAGGTGTTGGGCTGCAGAAGGGCAGGTTGCTTTCCTACCAGCTCTACTGCAATATAAGAGGATAATAAAATGTCACAGATGTGCAGAGAACAAGAGCAATGTCATTGCTGTGACAGATGCTCTGAGTATGCGTCATTTAGATTTATGCAGGACTCGGGGCAGAAAGCCATGTCACTACGCAGAAGGGTGACACCTTGCAGGTCTCTATCACTGTGTTGCCAGCAGGTATGGAGCAGGTAAGATAGGGTTGAGGAAGGTCAGAGAATCATGCAGATAAGCACTGGAGGCTTGAAGAAGCTATATATGAACTGATTGATAGACTAAGCAAAGGAAGAATTCTGGGCAATGTTTGTGGAGCATTTAAGGAAAAAAAAAAAAAAAAAAAAGGTGATTGCTGAATGAACATAAAACCCTCTTTGTGTACAAGACTGGAGTTATGAGCTTAACTGAATCTCCTGCATCCAGGGGAAGCCTGTGATAGATGAAGGCTGTCCTGCCACTGTGGAGTCTGGGTTGTACGCTCCCTCAACCCTCTTTACATCACATTTTGCTTAAATATCATGCTTTGGGGTTTGCGAAGAAAAACATTTCAGTGTAGTTTGTACATTCCCTGATAATGTGCTAGGGAAAGGTGAATGCCGAATTAAAAGAATTTGAGCCCACCATTATTTGGCGTTCAAGACTAATTAAGATTTAAGAAAAATCCCAGTAAAGGAGTGATCCGGTGCACTCAGGTGGGCATCTGAGGATGCTGCAGACAATGTGGCTGCAACTTGGAAGAAACTGGTATGTAGGTGTGACGACCACGGCAGAAAAGGCAGCCCATGGCAGTGTGGTTGCAGGCTGTGCTGGTCGCTCTCCAATGGAAGAAGTCAAGCCATGACACAGATAAGGGTTTACACTGCTCATATCATATGGCATCGCTTGCATATACTTCTGCAGAATGCTAATGTCATGTTTCAAGATACGTGTCTGTATGTAACTGGCATTTTCATAAAAAGCACTTAGGCGAGTGGTGAAGTTTAAATCCAGCAGCAGGAAAAGGGCGGCAGGAGTCTGCCCCAGCAGGTTGTGTTGTACTCAGTCATTCAGTTTGCCGGGTCTCGGGTGAACCTAGTGCTCAATTTCAGTTTGTAAAAATGTGAACTTTCCATTAGAAGTTCTAAAAAAGGCAAAGCAGATTCTTCAACAGCGTGTTTAGTTTTGCTTCGTGTTAAATTTGTTGGGGATTTCACAGGATTTCTACTCTATACGTTGGCCTATATTTACTCAAAGTGTACACCAGGCTGCTAAAAGATCTGCAAGCAAAATTCAGCTACTAGATAAATCTGGATAAAGTTTGGGGTGCTAATTGCACTCAGACTAACAGGTTGCCTGTTAATTTGAGTGACAAATGCCCAGGAAGTAAATGCTATCTATACATTTCACAGTTGTGACAGGTGGGGAAAACACATATGCTTGTGCTCTGAAATAGATACAGCCTTGGTGCAGCTGGACTAATGTTTCCCATCATGTTAGACAGGCAGCAGATAGATACCTCCTGCGAGGGCAGGATCCCCACACTGATCAGGCATTGCTGGATTCTCAGATGCCTCCTGAAACCCCTGACTGGGCTATTGTGCATGGCTCGAATTCACCAGAGATGGTTCTCACGCTTTGGCTTTTCTTCTTTCTTATGCTGCCTGCTGGTAGGTAGGGAAAGCAAATTATTTGGAAATTAGGGAATTAAAGTTCCTTGTGGAGAACTACTATAAGCAGAGTAAAGTATTGGTGGAAGGTGGGCAGTAAAATCGGCAAATGAGAACAAGAAAGGGCCCTGTGTAGTAAATGAAGGTGGCTCAGTCACTTGTGCTTTTTGGTGACAGGTACTATCACATTTTTATTAGTTTTGTTACTTCTCTTACTTGTGTCTGCCCTCTCACAGATGTCTCAGCAAAAAGCAGAACTTGAAAAAACCCCAGCAAACTGGAAGTCTAGTTAATATGATAAATTGTAGTCATTAAAATAGAAAACCAAACAGAGGAGAACATGTTCTTGGGGAGGCAAATAAATAAATAAATGTTGGCATATTTATGCCGATAATTCGACATTCATTAGTTAGGCAGTATTACTTGTTTTATCATTTTAAAAATGGTTTTAATGGCCAAATGAAGGTGGCAGATGGGAGATAACTAAAAGAAAGGCTGTTTGTCTCTCTCAGACTTAAATATGGTGAACTCATTGTGCAAGATGATGCTCCTCCAGCCTGCTCCAGTTTTCCTTAGTCTCTGCTGCAATAATTGCACTCTCCTTCCACCAAGCAGACATCAGGTAGGCAGTTGATGCACCCCTGGGTTACCTGTATGTCTGGCTGACGAGTACCATGGCTTTGTGTGCCCACCTGCGTTCTCGTTAGTGTTCAGCTTAGCTGAGCAGCCTCTCGCTCCAGGACAGAGGGAAGACCTAGTGAGCTAGGCATGCTGAGCCTTTTTATCATGCAATAATAAAAGAATACCATAAATGAATTGGAGTGAAAAAAAACCCCATAATTTTATTTACCCTGCAGAAGAGCATTAAAAGATCAGCATCCCATCTCTCATATTTATTTAGACGTTTATTCCCTAAGTAGATTTGCTTTATGTCTAGGAGTTAGGTCTCTGGATATCTGCTGATTAAGACTAAAAAGGGCTGCCTATCACCTGAATGAAGTGTTCAACCACTTAAACTTCCAGGCCTGCAAGCGAGTGCATGGCTTTGAGATCATGAGGAGCTTCATTTATGTAAGAAGGGATTGCACATACCAGTGGTGTTTTTTCCTAGCATTCTTGTATGTGTGCAAAACAGGAGTACAAATCTTCTGGTTTTGTTTTATGTATTTTATTTTTGCTTCTAGTTGTGTATTCCTTGCTATTCCTGGCTTGGTATTCCTTGTCCGTGGGTGGCCAAAACAAGGGTGAGCAATTGCAATATGAAATTGTGCTCTGCATGTGCTACCCTCCAGGTCCATCAGCTCTGTTCCTGCTGCTCAGTGCTTCTCTGCATCGCAGTCGCAATGGGAGTCCTGGCAGGGGAAAGGAAAGCTCAGTAGGAGGAAAAAATGTGTCTGAGCCCGAGTGCTGGGAAAGGCAAGATGTTTCTAACTGCGGGTTGATAGCTGGTTTTCTTTATTATTCTTTTGAGGCTCAACCTACCCACAGAAAATGTACACTGGGGTAATTCAGTCTTTGGAGTCCCTCCACCGCAAGCTTTGGCAATGAAATGAGGCTTAGGTTAATGCAGCACATTGCTGCTGGAGTAGCAACTCCCTGTCATGGCCAAAGCAGGCTCTCCACTGGCTTAGATGCTGCAGTTGGGAAAGGCACTTACTGTTTCCAAGAACATGACTGAACGGGGCAGGACAAACAATTGGGTGGAAAACAGGCCCCGAGAACTCCCTTGTCCCTGTCACATGTCTTAGGCTCACCCAGCAAGTCAGCAGTGACAGCGGGAAGAGGTTGGGCTCCATCTCCCACTGCTTCCCAACCCACTAGCATCCTTCAACTGATTGCATGGGCCAGGCTTTTGTGCTAGGACTAGCTCTGTGAAACTAGATGAGCTTGTTGAGGTGGTGCGTGTCTTGAGTTTCATCAAGGCTAGAGCCGAGATTTATTTCCCTGCTTCAGATTTCAGAAAAAAAATATCTTGAGAAAAGCTCAGATTGTGCACTGGTTCATATGGCAAATGACTGTTTGGTTTCAGAAACAGAAACCTATTTTAGTTTCACTTGGCAAAGCTGAGAGTTTGTATTGTGGACAGTTCTTATTTCTTAATAGCATCTCTGTATTCAATTTTTGAAATAAAATACGCAATTAGTATACCACAAAACAATCTTCTGCAAGCACTGTTGTTCTGTTAAACACATTTGGTAAACGAGAGTTATCTTTGACTAATCCCCAGGCTTTTAGCAATTCACGGTCAGTAAATTGTCTTCTCGCGTCTGGATTTTATTTAACCATTCAAATTATTTATTTTTGAAGACATGACCAAAGTTCTGTGCTGTTCCCTGCAACAACTCTCCCAAACGATTATGAAACTTATTTCTAACTGCAATCAACAGCCTTCAAAAATGATCTACCACCACTTTATAAATTCTTTTTTCATTTACCTCCATGGTGCCTCTGTAGCACCCTCAGCCACAGCTACATTGGCAGCTATCTGCCTGCCACTTAACAGGGTGGGCATTTCATGGTGGGCAGGTTTACAGCTGCTGCAGTTACTGCAAAGATGTATAGCCTCATCTTCCCTTTGTCAGCATACATAACTGCGTGCTTGGTGAAAACCTGCACCGACCCATACTTGTCACTTCCCTTACAATCACGTTTAGACTTTGTGGCATATTGAATTTGGGAGTTTGGGCTTTATGTATTTTTGCTTCTGATTGTGTTATAGCCTTGGAGGAAGTCTGAGTCAGACCCCTCTGAGGGAGGAGGACTGCCAGAGCAGCCGGGGGAAGAGTTGGTTGCAAACGGTGCTGCCATTCAGAGCTGCTTCTGGTTAAGCTTTTAGTTAAAGTTTTTTGGACTTTTATCGAAAAACGCGTCAAAGCAGACTGTTGTGAAAGCTCCGGCAGCAGAGCTCAGCAGAGACATGGGCATGGAGAGAGAGTTGGCAGTCTGAACAGAGGTGTCGGGAAGGGGAGCGCAGAGATGGGAGGATATATTGCCTTGTCCAGTTTGCTCAGCGGATCATTGTGATGATACGTATTGCTCCTCAAAGCCTGGCAGCACAGCTCTGCATCCTCTTCTGCAGCAAAATAGTATCTTAATTCCCACCTGACAGGCTTCAATAAGGTCCCATGTCAGCAGAAAGGGAGTGGGATGTGGAGTGTAATGCCCGTCAGGAGTTCCCAAAAAGAGAGGCTATGGGGTGGCTATGCCTACATGGAGGGGGATTTTGCCCAGAAGTGCTTGGAAAGCATTGCAGTCTGGCCCTACACCAGCACAGGGATTTTGGGGGGGTTTGCTGGGCAAAGATGCCCTGTAGCATTTGTCCCACAGTGAGTTACATCAGGAAAGGCTTGTCAGCCTGTGTTTTTTCCTTGGCTGGCAAGAGGCAAAGTGGCCTCCAGGTAAACACAGACCTGGAAATCAAATACATGTATTTATGTATTTGTAATTGCCCTGCCAGGATCTTACCCATTAGAAAATGAAGCATAAAGAGCCAAATAGTATTCCAGCAGCGGCCTGAGGGGCAGGCCTCTGTGTGCCACACAAATCCAGGTCGAAAGAGGATACCTCCAATTTGCTGTGTAAACCTGGCTAGGGCATGCTGTGCACACAGCAATAAACACAACTGCTGTGCTGTGTGGGTTACAAGAGACCAGTGGCATGCCGGGCCATGCTTCTGGAAGGGACAAAATGTTTTATGCTAGTTGTGATCAGCTGCCAACTGTGCTGGATAAACCCGAGCCGTATTTAAAGTGAGTTGGATCCAAGACTCCAGAGGGTGGAGTGGGAGCAGAGGCTAACCGCAAAAAGCATGTGTGATACAGCTCTTCTCCAGGAGGACAGCTTCTTCTGCCATTTTCCATTGCTTTTGCAGAAACAGTAGCTTAAAATAATCCCTGTGGTTTAAACTGGTCTCAAAATGACCGGGACGTATTGTTTGCCAAGGTGAGGAATGGCACGGATTTGCGGGGTCTTCCAGACCCGTCCTGTGGTCAGAGGTGGGTAGTGAAATGGGAAGCCAATGCTGCAGCCGTGGTGAGTAGCTGAGTGTAATTGGTGAGTGAGTATTTGGTGTTCCCATTGTCCTCATCCCTTGATGTGTGGGACAGCACCTGGGTGGTTGGTGCCTGGTCCTTGCAATTGAAGATGAATGTCACATGCCACGCAATCCCTAACGTAATCTCACCCAGCTCCATCCTGACCCCACCACTCCGAGAGCCCCCCAGCTAGTAGGTAAAAGGCATCCAGTGCTTTCTGGCCTAAATGGGTTCAGAGGTGTTACATTATTTTTGTGCTCCAGTCGCTTATTGCCTTTATGTTACACTGATAGGAAAGCATCCACATGTCTGCAGCACCTATTTTCCCGTGCTGTCCCAGTCAGGTGTCTGTAATGCAGATATGCCCTTGTAGCTCCACAGACTGCCCTTAGCGGCCCCTGTGCCCCCCTTCTTTGGATTCTCAGAACCCCCTTTTCAACAGCCTGTCTGATTTCAACCCATTTTTGGTAGATACAGGACATGGTACCGCTCAATTCCTACCTCTGCCAAGGCCTCTTTGGTGTAAGCCTCTAGCTGCTGCTGGTGCACCTCCTCTGCTAGATGCAATGCAGCAGCACAGGGACCCTATTCCCACCTCCCCTTCCTTCCCCCCAAAAAGCTGCCTGCACGGCCACCAACCTCCCGTCTGCCTCCCTCCCTGCCTTTCTGTCAAGATTTCCCCCTTGCACTGGGCCACGCTTGCCTACTTGGGGAGACAATCCCAGCTGGCTGACAGCCGCCCTGCGCCTGCCGTGCTGCCCCTGTGCTGCGGCGGCTGCTCCCTCCCACCAGACCTCCGTGGAGCTGCAGAGCACTGAGGGGTGACCCCAAGCCCTCTCCCCATCTCCTGTGTCCTCCTCACCCTGTCGTGACAGCCCTGCTCACCACGCAGCTATTTCTGTCCGACTCTTGCTGAGCCTTTTTTTGATGTTGTTTACAAACCTGGCAGCTTTGTCTCTCTAAGCAGCAAATGCTTTTGCTAATTCCCCACAGCCAGATTTTGACTTGGGTTTTATACTTCTCCCAGCCCTATTCTTTTATTTTTATACCTGTCCTGGGCATTGCAACAGGCAGAATTAACCGGGCTGGGAGGCTCCTTTCTCTTTTGTACACACCACTGACCTCCTCTCCCTAAAATAAACAGAAAAACCCAGTTGCGCAGCCTCTCTTTGCTTTCTCCTCCTTTCCCTACTAGTAACACAACATCAACAAGCAGCCCAGGTCAGCTCTGCAATGGAATTTGGGCTTTGCTGTCGACTGGGAGAAACTTAAAGACTCTGCAAGCTGGTGCTTTTCTTCTTGAGTCAGATTTTTAGCTTCTGCAAAACAAACGTAGAGAAAAATTAATATACAATTACTCCTCAAGCTGGGTTTGCCAAGCCGTAACCAAATATATGTACATTAGCTATTGCCCCATTAATTTAGCAATTATTTTTGGTGGCTTTGTATGGAAGATAAAGTTTCAAATAACCACTTGTGTTTAGGAGGAGATTTTTGTGTTGTGGAAGTGCAGGCTCCTGTTTTGGTGCAGGGATGGACTGTAAAGCGGCCTTTTACATCTGTGTGCGGCAGATGCTGCGCGGTCCCCCAGGAAGCATTTTTTGGGGAGGTTGTAATGGAAGAGGGCTGCAGACAATGCCTTTTTCCAGAGGAGCCTGGGTCTGCTGGTGATGGTACTGGGCTGCTCCTCACATCCCATCTGCTGCAGGGCTGCTCTCGGGAGTGCTGCCGAAGCTGCTGGGGCACTAGTGGCTACGTTCCCTTGCATCCATATCCCTGTGATCAATTTGCTGTATAAAACACATGCCGTCATGCATGTGGAGTGACTAGTAAGTGGTGTCAACAGGCCCTTCGCTGACCCATGCACACCCACGTACGGGATGTTCAGAGAGGCTCATCACCTGCCAGGGCTCTGGGAGGATGTAGGGATGGATCCCAACGTGGGGCTTTGTTTTCCCCTTCTCCGGGTTGGCAGTGGCCAAGAGGTTCCTCAGCTCTCCCGCAGCCTTTGCTTGTGTCCACTTCAGTTGAGGGGAACATCCTTCAGCTGTATCACATGTGGGGATGAGAGGTAAGGATTTGAAGTCCAGGATGATTAAGGACTCTGTTTAAATTGTCTACTAGCATTTTCCTTTCAGCTCCTATTGTATGGGAGGCACCCCACCTCTAGCCGCCTGGGAAGCCTGTCTGATTAATGTGCGTGGCAGCAGTAGCAGGAGAAAGATAAAAGAAGCCTGACTTAAATTATTCAGAGTAACCCAGACCCACGCACATGCTCAAGATCAGTAATACCCTTTTCACTTGCTATCCTGTTTTCCTGGTTGCAGCGAAGCCACCCTTTGTTAGGCAGAGCAGAGCACTGGAGAGGTGATGTGGGGCAGGTCCCCCATGCCCAGGGGCTGCACCAGTCCTCCTCGCAATGTGAAGCAGGGGTCTGTCCTTCTTGGTGGTCCTGCTGAATCTCATGAGCCCCTCAGGCAGCTTTTGGGTGCTGCAGGGGTACCTGCAAGCCCAGGTGGGTGTGGGCGGCACGGTGTGGGAGCGCTTTGACTTGTGACGGGGTGCCAGCCATGGCTGCAAGTGATGTTTGCCATTCAACAGTATTGTGAGACCCATTGCTGGGAGATTGAAGTGCAAGAGGCCCCAGTATCAAAAATATGGCCTGGACATGGGGTTCACCGCTCCAGGTGGAGTGCTTTCCAGGTTTGTCAGAGGTAACGCAGTGGATGGGTGCTGGCTGGCAGCAGTTCAGCCTGGGTAGCATGTGGAGGATGCTAATGGTAGGGGAAAGCATTTGGAGGAGCTGGTAAATTCTACCATCATCCTGGGAATACCACGGAGAGGTCTAGGGGCTCTTTGCTTAAACTGATGAGCAGTCTGCAAAATAGATTCATTCCTGCACTTTGGTCGTGTATCATCAGCAATAGCTAGGAAGGCTTTTTCCCTTTTTCTTCTCTCCAACACAGATCTTGTTCCATTCCTAACAGCCCGCTATATGGGGCTGTATTTCTGGGTACATGCTGACCTCAGCCCTTCCCTTCCTGATCAACACCTGCTGGGGGAAGCACGTTACTCCTTGGGCAATATCTGCCAGGGATCTTTGAGGTGCAGGTAAACATCCTTCCATGGGCTGCCCTGTGTCGGTCCAGGGTAGCTCCTGGGCCAGCACTGTCACCTCACTTGTCCGCTGTCTGACCTGCCTTTGCCTGTCCATGGGCAGCCGAGTGTCTGACAAACTGGTTGTGCTTTCCAACTGGTCCTGGCACTCTGAATCTTAGCCACTGACAAAAATACAGATCAGGAGTCAAATTCTTAACGGGAACAAAAGCAACTGTTGAGAGTCATGGCTCTGTCTAGGCTTGCTATTTTTTTTAATTAAATACAGACTATTAATTTATTTCTTTTCCTATTGTTTAGCGTCTCATCAGACTCTTCCGTCTGTTTGTCCGTGAATGGGTCTGATGCTGTCAGCTCCTGTGTGTCTGCAAAATAGGTGTGGCTAAGCCAGAACCCAGAAGCTGCTGTGATGGGTACTACAAAAACGCTGGTAGTGGAGTGGAGGAAATTATTAAAAATAAAACAGTGCAAACCTTAATTAGGTGTTGTTTCTCTTAGAAACTCATCTTCCCCCTAGGCAAGTGAAACCAATTATGTCCTCCCTTTCAACCACCTTATGCTGTTAATGATCTTACTCTTGTACATGTAAACCTCTCCCCTACTGATAGGATTGGAAATGGTGGCCTAATTGAAGCTAGACTAAAGCAAACAATGGAGTAAAGTTAAACTAACCAAAAGGAAAAAAAAGACAACAACCAACAGACTAGTTGCAAAGACTTTTAAATTATAAATGGTTTTATTAGGTTATAAAGCAAATGAGTAGTTTTCTTCCAACCGTAGAAAGAAAGGTTATTTGGTGTAAATGGTGCGTGAATGAGTTTTCAAGCATAGTCTTAACCCTAGCTAGAAGATGGCATAAACTCCACTGCTTCACGCTGTTCACTGACAAGCTTTGCTCAGATATTGTTAAAGCTTATTTATTCTCTTTGTCCACCCACCCTCTCAAATCTTTCCGTGGATCAGAGATTGAAGTCAGGAGGCACAGACGAGGTATAGATAGGCATATAGATACATACGTAATTGTGGTATAGCAGCCTGTGCCAAGTGGAAGTATTTTACACTTCCTGTTGAGTGACAATTTTCTGTTTTCCAGAGCATTTAAGCAATATGTTGCCAATTTTTCCTCTAGCATTCCCTCCCTCCAATCCCATTTTACTATGGAATAAAATGAAGTTAAACAAACCAACTGTCAGAGAGTTGAATAATCTTGCATTGTAATACACTTGACTCGGAGTCTTGGATCAATGGGCTTGAATTGCTGTTAAAAGCCATATGAAAGGGAAAGCAAAGTCTTTTGCTGTAAGCTGTGTCAAGGGGTGGAGGAGCAGAGGGATGGATGGAGGCTTAGCCAACACTTTTTGTGCTAAACCAGATCAATTTTAAAGGCTTCCTCTGTACACACCTGCCGGAGGGCTTTTATAGTTCAGAAATGTCAGCACAATTGTGCAGATTACAGCATTCAGCAACAGCAACCCTCCCACCCCAAACCTGATACTAGTAGTGGCCCATCTAATTACAGCCTCACTTGTGTCACGCAGGCATCTTGAGTAGGTACCCAGGAAGGCTGGGGTGGAGGGAGAAGTTGGCCTTCCTGAACATCCACCTCAAAAATAGCACGTCAAGGGAGTGTTCACAAGGATGTGTCCTAGCAAAAGCTGCTCTGTTGTGTGGGTCTAGTCTGAGGAGCTAGGGAGGCTGAAGCTGGCCGGGGGGTGATAGTGGATGTGTCTTTCTGGGATTGAGGTTGAGTTTGCTCAACCCAACAAGCAGGCAGCAAGGACATCTCTCTTAACCACGTGCTGGCTCTGAGTGCTGAATCTTATGGGGTATGAAATCAAGTACCACAGACTTCTCAGCTGAGATGTCCCCAGTGTCAAACATCATCACAGAAAGGTGGAATCAAGAGGTGTTGGCTAAACTGACAAGGACCTAGTTCAAGGCAGTACTTCTGCAGGTGGTTTGAGTGCAGCTGGTCTCATTGACTTCTAGTACTTCTGTTTGAAGTTAGTAGGAGGGTAATAGGGTCTGCATGCTGTACTGAATAGTGCATAGTGTTTCTTTTCCCCCTTTGTTGGTGATTAGTCCTACCGGAGAGGAAGAATGAAGTGCTTTGAGGTACTGTCTGAACATAATAAACTTGAAAATGTCAACAGGCAAATTGGAAATACCATGCCGATTTTGACAAACCTGCGCTGTTTTATGCAGGAAAAATAATAGCGATAACTTAATGTTGCTCACTGGAGAGAGAGGTTATACCAAAAATACACTTTGTGAGAGAGTTTATGCTCCTGCTTTAAGAAAAGAAGCCTTAACAAGCCCAAGAGGGATACGAGACCCTCAAAGTAAATGCCATTGAAGTTTAATAGGATGGAAGGGATGTAGCCAAGTGGTCCAAGAGCCTGAATGGTGGCCAGAGCCACTCATTCTGATTTCTGATGTTTTGGGATTGATTCAGATCCTAAGGGCCAACAAAGGAACTGTAAAGCATTATAAATTGCTTTATAATTCTGGGTAATCATGGTGACAGTGGAAGTGCTTGTGTCTCAACTGCACGGGACAACCTGTGAAAAAAACAACAGGGAAACCCACCAAAACCCATGGCTACCTGCAAGTATATTGCTGCCTCCAAATGGGGAAGCCTGAGGTATGAAACATCATTGCTTTAAACCCTTTTCAGACGAGCATTGCTTGTTTGCACATAGAAAGGCTTCTCCTGCCTTAAATTTGGAAGGGGACTTCTGAAAACAGCCCCCCAGCTCTGTACTCATCGGCTTCCCCTCCAGAAAGGGCTGAAGGACAAGGGAGAGTCAAGGGGACGGTGAGGCACATGTTGATTCCTGCTGTAAATCAAAAGCAACAACCCTGTGTAATGCATACCTCAGGAACGATAATGTCAGTTCATCCTTCAAAAGTATGTTGCAGAGTGAAGGCCTAAGAAAGTAAAATCCATAGTGAATATCAGGGAATTAATGGCTGTCTCTGCAAAAGTGTGGAGTAACCTCTTTGGGAAGCAGAAGATGTTACTGGGTTTCTTTCAAACCTGCTGTGATCAACTAGAAGCAAATATATCTGTTGTAAGGAGCTGTCTTGCTTTGAAGCAAATATATCTGCTGTAAGGAGCTGTCTTGCTTTGATATGGGTGTGGAAAACCTGACCTAATAGGTATTATAGATTGCTGTCATTTTTAAAATACTGTATTTAATTTCTTGTGGAGTCTGGCGAATTTTTAGGTAAAAGGAAGAGAAGGAAGGTGCACTCTGCAGATGGGTTACTCTCCCACTCCCTGAGCCAGCGAGCTCAATGCCAAACGTCCCTGCTGCTGCGGTAGCCAGTCTCTGCAGCCTGCTTACATGAACACGTTTATGTTTCATCTGCTGTGCAACCTCAGTTATCTTCAGATTATTTGGAAAAGGCTCTTGTAGTTTAAAGCACAGAAGATGATTAAGGAAAAAGAAAAGGCAACTGCAAACCTGTGTCCTCCCTGCATTTGTCCCGTTTGTGTGATGTTCTCGTGAGCAGGTGGTACCTTGCCTTTCCTTGCCTAAAATAGGGAAACCTGTTTAAAACAGCTGTTGCAGGAATCCCAACGGAAGGTCACTGCAGAAAGGGATGGGGTGAATTTCAGTTCTCATTAATTCAGAGATGTGCAAGCAGAGAGAAAAAAAAGAGGAAAATATTTGCAAATATTTATGCTGTGTTAAAACTGCTGTAGAGAGCAGAGACAGCTGCGCAGCTTAAACCTAAAATGTTTTGCTGGCATTTGTTATAGTCACAGTCATCTGACCAGTGGCTGGGTATCCTCCTTTCCCACCTCCTCTGCCTGTTTGTTTCCTGAAAATGCTGATATTTGTCTTTGAGGCCAGGTGAGGTCCATCAATTTAGCAAACCACGAGCTGATCCCAGCCATGCTGTCAATTAGCTCTGGTGCCTGGCTTCAGTGTGGCCAGAGGTTACGGCAGCAGTGCCCAGTAATGATGGCGGATGCTGAAACACGCTCCCTTGTCAGCTAATCATTTCAGTGTCAAAGTAATCATTTGATCTCAGCAGAACAGCTGGTTTTAAACCATAGATTATCCACTACTTTATCTCCTCACTTAGCTGGGGACCTGATTTGTTTCAGCTATATATCAATTATACCCCCAAAACAACACTCAGTTAGCTTGTACCGTGTGAAATGAAGATAAAACGGGTTCAGGCACTAACGATAGATCTTCCATTACAGACCCTCTGTCCCAGCACATAAATACCCATAACCTGAGAGTGAGTATTCATTCATTCCTGGAGCCAGTCATGCTGATTTCATTAGGATACAATGAATTATTTTAGCGGAACAAAGCATATATAAAAATAAAACACAGTTAAAAGGCCATTTATTTCTTGCGCTGCCGGGTGACACCAAAATCACTCAAACTGATCGAATGTAAAATCAAATACTTCTGGTTAGAGCTTGTTGGGAAACAATGCGTGTTGTGCGCAAGGAAATCCAGTCATTCCAAAGGAAGTGTTTTCATGTGATCTTTTCCTTGACCTCATTATGGCCTTTTGATCAAAAATTTCTCCATTACTGGCCACTGAAATAGAGAAATTTTGCTTCCTTTGCAATGAAGACCCCTCGCCTTGCAGATCGATCTGGCATGTGCTCAGCCGGTGCACGCTTTGACTATGCTGATGAAACGGCAAAGTCCCAAAATCATGAAATAATGGCATTGCTACAGGTGTTCCTAGTATGCAAGCCAGCATTTCCTTGGGCAGAGTAGGTCCAGCACATTTAAATCTATACCAACATCAATATGTTTGCATCTGCAGCCCTGCCATTGCCCGCTTTGGGATTGATTCAGCTTGTGTTGGTGGATGTGTGGCTGAGCAGCGTAGGGCTAAATAGAGCTGGCTGGAAGTATTCAGAAACCAAATTTTGGTAACATGTTAAAATACTGTTTTGCTTCGGCTTTGTAAGCCTGGTGTTTGACCAAAATGTGTTGGTTTTCTTTGACAGAAGAGGTAATGAGTAAGTATGCTTTTCCCCTAAGGGATTGCGGCAATGCAGGTTATCGCATGCCAGTTATCATCGGAAAGTTCCCCAGTTCTTCCTGCCACAAGCATTCAACCCCATACGCTTGTCATGTTTTCTGATGTTCCTGAGGTGGAATGAAATGCTTATTCAGCATCGATGGGAAATACTGGGTTTATGTCATTTATCTCAATATTTTGTTTTCAGTGTGCAGAGGTTTAAAGCATGCGGTTCCTGGTGTGAGTGGGTGCTTTTCTTTGTGCTTGGCTCTGCGCACTTTTGGTCACCTTTTCCTTTTCCAGCTTCCGTTACAGACATGCTGTTTGGGGAAACAGCATGCCAGGAAACCCAAGGGTGCTGTTGGGAACAGGGAGCTGTGCCGGGAGCTGGCATGCTGGGTCTGTCTTCCATTGAGAGGGCCGTATTGTGTCCTGCAGTGCAGACACCCATGCCCCAAGGGCTGGATGGAGAGGGAACGGTGCAAGGCAGGAAAAATCCCTGATCATCCAACTGTTTTGCACCTGGTTCGATGGTTTTGATGTTGTTTCTTGTTCTTGTTAGGTTTCCATCACAAGTGAGAGATAGCCAATTTGTGCAGTAGAGATCCTGCTGCAGATCTGTTGCTGAAGCCTGCAGGCTTTTGTGCACCAGGGAGGAGTAAACTACCTGCAGGTATATTTATGTATTTTCTGAAAAAGGATTTTTCAGGTGGCATTTGGAGCAACCTTCTTTAGGAAGTTTTCTGTCTTTCCTTAGGCAGAGCAGTGGGAGAGGCGAACATGGTAAGGGTGGTTTCTTATGGCCCTTGTGTTGGGAGATGTGGAGAGTTGTTTCTAAGAGACCTTACAGCACTTGTTAGTCCCGGGGCTGGTGTCCTCAGCTCGATCGGCCTGACAATATGAATGCGAAAATATCAGCACTGGGTGGAAACCATTTCAAATACGGTAATCTGCGCACACTTGCACAAGCACGTTGGAGCCAGCTGAGCCCGCAGCTAGGAGTTATAAAATTCCTACTTATTTAAATGACTTTGAATGGAGTTCACACACTCCCGGAGATTTTAGTTTAAAAAGAAATAATTTTGATTGCCTTTCTGCACCTCAGCTCCTCCCATAAAAGATCACCTATCTCGAAACGTGCCTTCAGATTGTGAGACGTAGTCCTGGTTTTTGGTTTTGCTCCTTTTAAAGTTTTAGTTGTTCATGAAAGCCCTTGCTGAACTGCTGTACCTAAAGTGTTTGGTTTTAACTCTGACCTCTGGAAGGAAATTACATATCTTTTTATGTATAATAAGGGCTGAAATTTTGTTAGGTGAAGCAACTGGCAGTTTTACAATGTCTGCTGCCTGTAAGTATCCCTGCAACTGCCAGGAGCCCCAACCTGACAGCTCCTTAAGCAATTTAAAATTTTTTTCTACCATGAAATTTTAATACTGCATCATGCCATGAATTCATAGTGGATGCAAATATTTATTAGATCTGTTGCAGACAGTGTCTACTGGATGTTAATTTGCCAGGATGAATCCGGCTGTGTCTGGTTAGCAGGGACTTCTCAGAAGCAAAATAGGAAGGCCTTCATTCTGGGTTTCAGGAAAGCCCCCAGCAAGGCTGCTCTTGTTTCCTTAAATACATGTCTTCAGCTCCATCCTCCAGAGGCATCTCAGAGTACCCCACTGGGGCTCTCAGGAAACAATAAAAGGGCACTTGTCTGATAGCACTTCTAAAAGGCAATGATTTTTCTTAGCCCTCACTTAACTGGCGGGTAATCGGCCATCATCTCGGTCAATACAAGGCTTTGTTTTTATTTTTTTATTTTTTTAATTGAGCTAAATGCCTCTTCTGCTTTCCCACTGCCTCTGATCTCTGCTGGAGAGAGCAAATCTTAGCAGCCTGGAACATCACACGTTTCTCTGATGGCTTTCGGCTCCCATATGTTCTGGTTCAGTAACAGTTTTGGCTGATCACTGTGACAGCAAAACACCTTCTTTTATTTAAGCTACAGCTTTCTAGAAATATGTCTTTGGGCTTAATCAACATAACCTTCAGCAGTACTTTGAAACTCGGGATCTAAACGCCATGAATGTCAGAAACACTTTATGGCTTGTGGGAGTCTTTAGCGCTTCAGACAGATAAAAGTGGAGGAGGAAGCCATCAAAAAATACACCAAATACAGGCTGGAATGGTTTTTTTTGCTGGTAGCTGACAGTTGGGCCCCGGCATTGGAAAGGACAGGCTATCAAAAGAAACCAAAGGGAAATGTAGCACTGAGTGTACTGCGGTGAGCAGCCAGTTGGGTTTCGTAGAGTATACGCTCCGTAAACCGTCCATGTGCACCGAGCTTAGGCACCCTTTGCTGGCAGAAACAGTCCTCTGCTGAAATGTTTTTCAGACGTGAGAGCTGATGGTTTATTACTACAATAGTAGTGGTGGTGTTATTTTTAAGAGGAGGAGAAAATGAGAATAAATTACAGTAAAATGTCAGCAACTGCTGAAAATACAGGAGTAGCAACAGTGTGTCTTTGACATTTTTGCAGCCAGTCACACACATGCAGCAGGAATGGCGCCAGCGTGCAATTTCCATCGGCTTCAATTACTACCTTTGCCTGTTTTTAAATATTTAAAGTTTAACGTTTAATTTTGGATGACGCTGAATACCAAGAATCAAAATACAGAAATTAACATTAAAGTATTGGTTGCAGCAAGCACATATCAATAATGTAAGCAGGACGGGACTGAATGGCCACGGTCTTCCAAGAAATCTTTTCCATTTCTTTTGTCTTCCCTGTCTAGACAAGATTATTAAATAATCCTCTGAAGGGATTGTCCTTCTCCGCTACCTTTTATTATTGGTGGGAGCCAATTGGAGGCTCACTTTGTTGTGCAAGGGGCCAGTTCCCTTGTGTGATTGATGAGCCGGATGGGAAGTGATTAGACTTTTACAAGCCCATGCTGCTTGTAACAATACTACCAGGAAAAAAAAAAGGCTGTTCGTCAAATTTCAGATTCATTGCCTATTATTTCCGAGCTTCAGTTTCTCTCTCCTTCTCTTCGACATCTCCTCATTTTTCTGGCTTGCTTCACAAGATAAGGAAAGAGAGTGGAAGATCTGCATGGTGCAGCTGATAGAGGTAACCGTAGGAGGAAAAACTGCCAGCTGTTGTGGGCAGTCTTGCTTTTTTGTTTTATTGTTGTTAGTTTTTATGAAGACTGATTGCGGTTTGCTCTTGATACGCTTCCCCAGAGGTCTGCCTTCTTCAAAGAGACACAATAAACTGGGCAAGCTGTGGAACAAGGTTGGTAGGAGGAACAGTAGGACAGGTAGGACATACGTGGTGTTTTCCTAAATACAAAGGGGAACAAACAACAATCCATTATATTGGGGCTGTCAGTGTGAAACCCCTTTGCCCTCTGCAAAAGAGTATTTACTGGATCGCTGCATGTGAGGATGGCAGAGCAGTCTTTTCTCACAGGGATCACAGCAAACCTGATATCTGACTGTGCGTAACAGGCAGTTTTGCTGCTGCCTGTCATTGGGGCCTGAAAGCCTTTTTAGAGGCAGAAATCCAGGTCTCCCCATTTCATTCTGGCTCTCATCCAAGCCACCCATTTACCTTTAGCACACAGTTGTTTCATCTTACGTTAAGAGCTCTGCTCCTTCTCCTCTTCTGGGTGCCCGGCAGAGAATTTCATCCTAGAAATAAAAGAAGGCGCGTAACCATTCTTGCCTTTAAGATTCCTAATTTAATTCCTCTTGATTTTGTTCAGGGGTTTGCACCTTTTTTTTTTTTTTTTTTTTTTTTAAGTCTTCCTCAGGAGACCTCTAAAACTTCTCCACTGGAGCAATGGCGAATTGAATCCAGATGGCTGTTTTTCTTTAGCACCTCTGAGGACCACTGATGCAGGCTGAAACATATACAATATACAGCAACCAGGTATTACAGTGAATGGGGGAATCCTATTCCCCTGGTAAAAGTCAAATGAATTATTCCATTTTAGCTTTAAAACTCAACTCTTTATGCATACATCAGAGCCTCATGGGGAGTGTCCCTGGCGGGCCTGTTAGCTGAAAGTTGTCACTGAGGCCAATCAGAGGCAATACCCAGCCTAGTACCTTTGGGGAAAAACATGCTGGAGAGGTGAACATGAGCACCTCTGCTCACGGCTTCTTGGCATCTCTGTGATGTGATTTAATCTTGTTAAGCTGGAGTGGAGCTTGGGGTATGGGTGTTCTTTTGTTGGCATTGAAAGGATGTTTCATCAGTATTTGTCCTGCTGCAGATGATAAAGCTTTTGCAATAAGAAAAAAAAGGTAATGGATGATGTTTTATAATTGAGAGACCTAATAGTGACAGCAGTCATGTGGGTAAGGGGGATGGGAAAGGAGGATTTGTGACCAAGAGAAGCAAACTACTGCAAAAGCCAGAGCTATGCAAGTATTTGACACTTCAGCTTGGTGACTGAACTGGGAAAGAATTAGAAGTCATATGGGGTTGATCCAAGTGAGAAATGTCTCCCCCCCTCCCTCCCCCCCCCCCCCCCCCCCCAACTAAAAATACTAGAAAATGTTGCTTTGTGACATTTGAGGGTTTTTTTGTTCAGCTCAGAGTTCTTCATTTGTTTTAAATAAACACATTCTGGTAAACCACTAAGCAGTGAGCACCTTGATTTTTCAAGTGTGGGGGTTTTTTTTCCCCTTCCCAGACAGAGCTGTTTGCCACATTCAAGATTAATATTCAATTGACTTTGGTCAACCAAAAATTGATCTTTTTTTTTCTCCTGTGCTGATATGTTTATTCTTTGAAAACTTTCTCCAACCTAATAAGGATAGATTTTTTTCATGGCATTTTATCAAATCTGCCTTCTCTTTGCTGGGTTAAAATTTGATGGAAGCAAGTTATTCATAAAAATGCAGGTCAGTTTTTGTTGTACTGAAAAGAGCTCTTGCCTCCGTAAGAAACATAATAAATGAAACAAAACAAAGATCACAGATGTTGTAATAAAATTAGTAAATGTGTATATTGTTGAACCTCACTGAAATTATTGTAAATGGTGCTGTTACATTGTTTAATTATGTACAATTAGCCCAGGAATTGCTAAGTCCCTGCTGGAGCCTTTTCTCTTAGATTTACAATAGGTCATGGTAGAGTATTTTTCTCATTACTGTCATGGAGGGACTAATTGAACTGGATCCGATCTCCCACATTGACTAGTTTTATCCATAGAAGAATAATTTATTTATGTACAAATAGTTGTTCTTTGCCATATTTAACTGGAGCCTGGAGCAGGCGTAGAAGAGATGGCAGAATTTATAGTCCATTAAAACATTTTCCATCGAGTGTCATCTGTGAAAACTGTTTTGGGCATATAAAGCAGGAACAAGATAAATTTGTTTTTGTAAGTTTTGGTAAGTCTTGAAAATACTTTGCTTCAGGGCCACAGCCAGCCAGCATGGCGAAGCTCTGGGGAGTTGTGCAAAAGAAGTCAGCAATGTTAGGGGTTTTTTACATACATATATATATATATATGCATTGAGAAATCCTTCTGCAGAAAACCTGGGAAATGTAATATTTTGGTTTTGCTTCCAGAAGGTTTTGTGGTTTCTCTTGGAGAGCTGAGATAGAGCTGGGAGCTGCAAAGCACAGCAGAGGTGTTGCTTTGCTAGACGAGCCTGCAGGCAGAAAGGGGTGTGGTGCGTCTGGCCCTTGGGAGGCTGAACTGATACTGTTAAGTTGTCCATGCAGGAAAGGTGGCAGAAAGCATGGGAGGTGGAAGAGCTCATCATTTATTTCCAACCTGAAATCCCCCAAATGCCAGAGAGGAAGCCAGCCCTTGCGAAGACTGGCGTACTGATCTGCTGGATCCAAGGATTTTGCCGTGTTAAGCATTTCAGAGCATTTGGGAGTTTCTTCATATTGATCATCCAAGCTAAACCCACTCAATAATATGATAAATAATTTATTTGCTGACACTTTTCCCAGCCTGCTCTATATGCACCTCACGTAGGTACGATGTGAAAGCTGAAGGTGTGCTTCCTGGAGGTTAGCTTTGCAGACAGGGAGGGCAGCAAGAAACAAACACGAAGTTCAGCTGAAGCCTCTCTTGCGAGCGTGGCTGCCTCAGGCATGTGCCAAGGAGAAGAGGGTGGATCTGTTGCAGAGCCTGGAGAAGGCTTTGGGTGTCATGGAGACAGTGTGTCAGGCATGTGTTAGACTAAGAGGTGCGTGCGCGGTGCTGTGCAGGGGTACCACCTTGTGCCTGGACACGGCAGCTCTCCGTTGTGTTTGAGCTTGAACCAGATGGGGCTTCAGGTTTTAGAAAAGGCCAACCCACTTGATCTCTTCCTCTGCCTGTCTGTAAACCCAAACTCGGTGCAATTTAACATGTGCTGTACCCATGGAGGTCAATGGATATAGCTTGCAACTGTCTCGCCTCTCTAGACCAGGAGATCCCTTTGCCTCAGCTCTTTTATACACCTTCCACCTTGCTCCTAAAACACCAAGCACTGCATCAGATGGAGTAACAGCACACCAAAACTCACATCGGTGGTTCCTGGCAGGCGCAGTACCTGTAGCTGTGGACCTACTGGAGATGTCTCAGCAAACACTGCCAGACGTGTGCAAATTTATTCAAAAATGTTTCCATCAGCAGAGGAGTGCATTATTTATGATTCCATTTTCCTCTCTGTTTGGAGAGCATTTATCGAATCAATCAGAGAATTCATTAGGTAATTATTATTTTTTCATTATTTGCCTAAGCCTTGGTGTATTTACCCCACACAAATAGAAAAGCCATATGTAAATGGGATCAGGAGCTTGAAATAGCCATTTTCCTCCCCACAGTGCAGAGGAGGAGCCTGGCTGGGAGTGGCTCTGTAGTGTGACAGCTAGCAATGAAGTTGTGATATATAAGAAGTGACGGGATGCTGTCGAGTGTCATTTGTCATCTGTGGCCTGAACGAGATCACTTCTGCTCTGTGCTTGTGGATGGCCAGAGATGATTTGTGCCCAATTTCACATGTGTGCAAGGGAGGCACCAAGAAGTTATAAGTCAACACACGTGAAAGGCCCTGAGCAGCTGCGAGTCCCCAGCTTAATCTTGTTTTGCCAAGTCCCCTGTGTGTTTATTAGCATCCTGTCCCACATGGTATCCAGTGCCACCTCCACCACCTTCTGGTGGTGGTTGTGGGTGGAGCTTCCCAGGGTAATACCAGCCACCATTCCTCTGTTCTTTCCTCAAAGAGGGGTTTGGTGGTTTTTTGTTCACAGTGGCTCATTTGGTGATTTTGCCAAGGACAACCCAGTGGTGGGTGGCCTGGCTGGCCACTGGTCTTGGGGACCAGGAGCAGTGGGGACAGTGCTACTCCTGGCACCACATTTGCTATGGTGGCCACAACTCTGTGCTTTCAGACCCCGCATCAGCACGTAGTTTCTGTAGTTTGGGATTTGCCTCTCCCTGACCTGCAGTGAGGGAGAAAACATGTTCCCGCAGGATGAGGTTATCTCAGGTGCACAGGGAGCTCCGGAGTGAACGGGGCCACCAAAATGTGGTGCTTCCCGTTTCCCAGTGTAGGGGAGCTCCTGGGCCAGAGCCTGTGGTTGGATGACAGTGGGTAAGGATGAAGTGGATGGGGAAATTATAGCAGCACCATGTCAGGTCTACTGAAACTGCTGTACAAAAAGCAACAGTTGCAGACATGCTTCAAGAGCATCTCAAGGTGAGGGGCCAGGGTGGGTTTGGGTTTCAGAATCTTTTCCAAGATGCTGATCCACGCAGGCTAAGGGGATTGCTGGGAAGATGACTCTGTAGCTGCCTGCGTGACCACTGTACCCCACCTCACCTGCTTTATGGGGCTTATTTTCAAGTAGATGTCGGCTTTCGTTCTTACCAGCTGCTTGCAGTGTCCGAGGCATCCCCGTTGCAGTGTTAATGAGAAAGCTTTGCTATAAGGTTTCTCTCCAGGTGACCCAGCTATTCTGAAAAGCACTAAGGGTCACTGAACAAAAATGTATAATGTATAATTAATGCAATAATTGTATAATTTTATTCCCCTCTTCATCAAAGTTGGTGTACACAGTGCATGTATTAAATATGACTACAGTGCCGTTTCCCAAGACAACTGCTGAAGATGAGTTAGGAAGACCTCAATAGGCTCTTCCAGTTAAAAATTTTCTTTGCAAAATAAATACGGGCTGTCTTCTGAATAAGAATGAGATTAGCTGAAGTCATTAATTAGTATGACTTTTTAAAAGGAAGCTGTAAATGGAATAATTCACCACATACAGCATCTTAATTTTCCTCCCTGTGAAATAGTTTTCACTTTTTATTATTTACTCTCTGTTGCTGTAAAAAGCCTTTCATAAGTTCAGAACTTCTTTTTTGATGGGTCCCTCCTGCTTTTTTACCTTGTCTCTTTTGCTCCCCTGTTGTCTGTCATCCCGCTTCCAGGTTTTGGACAGAGACAACATTATAATTGTGCCCAAACCATCTTTGCCTCCTTCCAGCCCTGTCCCTCTCAGAGTTTCCCATTGCCATAGGGTTCAGCTTGGTGACCAGAGCTCAGCGCCCAAGGCAGCTAGATTTGACCTGGAGTTATCTAATAAATTAGAAGAGTGTGCAGGGCTGGAGGTCTCTGAAGCAAGGAGAGCTCAGTATTGCCACTGATTTTTCTATTAGCGTGTGAGCATCACCAGTGCGCACCATATGATAACATCTATCATGTCAGCATAAGTTCTGACAGCGATCTGGAGACCTGAAATCCTAAAATGTGGCACAGAGAAGCTCATGGGTCCTTTCCCTGTTGGCCTCATGTTTGTTTGTTTTTGTTAGGTAGTTTAGCTTGGAAACTGTTAAAATACATGTTGTAGGAAGATTAAAATGATCCTTTATGATGGATGGAAGCAGTTAAACTGAAGTTAAAAAAGAAAACTTTTGAGAGGTTATTTCAGAACGAAATTCAGAAACAAAATTGGATGGTTTAGTCTCATAGCTTTGCCCTAAAGCTTGGAGCAATTTGTTTAAACATTGATTTTAACATTTATTTTCTTACTGTTTTGGTGTTTTTTTTTTCCAGTGGCTTAATTTCCATTCCTTGTCTGGCGTGCCTGTTAATTTTGCACGCTATCACAAGCCTAATTCTTCTCTGTTTCAAATGAATATCATATAAATTAATTGCCATATGATTACCATGTAATTACATTGTGACTCATGACAGTTTAGACAAAGTATCATAGCTACATTTTAAGAAATGATAAATGTTTGACTAATCTGTCAGAAAAATGTAAATATATTGTGATTTTTGTGGCACTTTTAAACGCATTAATTCTCCCCCTAGTTTCTGTAAGCTGTCAGTCATGCTGTGGCAAAGAGCAGTCAATCTGAGCACCCAAATTTATTTGTGTTTAGGCAACATTTAGCATTTGGGAAGGTTTTTCCACCAAGAGCCAAGGAGGAGGTACGTGACCTGAGTTGCACCATGGAATCATGCATGACACTCTTGAGAGACCTGTATCTTCCAAGTAAGCTGCTTATTTAATAAGCGTATGCTGATACACACTTCTAGCTACCTTTTGCTGTATTTCACAGCATGCACACAATTTTATTGCAGCTCAGCATTGGGGGCTATCAGTTAGTAATTTGGGGGCTCTCCTAGCCTGCCTCTCCTAGTCTGCTTGCTGGGGCATCTCCACTGCCCAGGACCTTGACGCTGGCCATGGGACTGAATGTGCAGTCGCTGTTAGTGATCTCAGCCATTTTGTCTGTCTTTCCCCATCTCTCGCTCTCTCTTGTTCTCCAGAGCTGCAGAACAATATAGTTAATTAGTGTTTAAGCACGCACCTTGGTCTGTGGCAGGGCACTAATTGGAAACTAAGCCCAGCATTTTGCCTGCAGAGTGTTGCCCTGGGGATGCCCTGCGGGCTGGCAGTGGGAAGGTGCATTGCTGCTGCGTGGTGTTGGGACGGAACGGGATGCAACAATCCACATAGCTGTGGTGCAAAAGTAGTCCAGCTGCCGATGCTTACAAAGGCTTGGGTGAAAGGAAGCTTTGGCTGTCCAGCGCTGATGGTCCCTTCCAGCACTGATCAGTGGGAAAGGGACGTGCTCTGTTAATGATCAATAAATGAAGTTCTATCTTCAGCTGAAAATTAGGAGTGTTTTTCATCATATTAACCAAGTCACTATTCAGATGTCTTATGGTCGATGTAGACAGGGACAAACCTTTTTAACAGCTGCCATGTGGTGTCAGACAGACTCCTGTTGATGGTAAAAACAAGTTTAGCATCGAATTGCTTAAAATAGCATCCTTAGTTTAAATTGCTCTGAGCTCTGTAAAGGTATTAGGAAACATAACAGCCATGCCAAGGAAGTCACTGAAAGCCAGATAATGGGTGCTTAGTTTCAGTTATGAATACCTTCACCACTGATCTTGTCTTATCACTTAGAATGAAGTGTCCTTAGCAAGATAGCAAGATTACAAAAGAGCACTTTGCTGTTTTTCAGCTTTCTTCTTTGCTTGTATGTCACCACCGTACAATAAAGTCAGGATAAAGTGTAGTTATTTAGACCTACAGTGATGCAGAGAGCATTTTGTCCGCGCAGGTGCCAGCACACTGTTGCAGGGATTTTGGCTGGGATGCCTCAAGGGCTTATCTCGTCCTCTTCTGTATGCCGGTGGCTGCTGCTCTACACTTGGTCCTGCCTTTGCAGCATGCCCCTATGCTACTTGAGGTGCTTTCCAAGGATTTAGAAGGGCTTCATGAGCAATTTCAGAGTGGGACAGATCTGGTTATAGGCCCCCTTTGATACTTTGCTCTAGGGATTTATTTTTGTCTGGATTAGCAGGCCGGTTGCTGCTGCTTTCCCAACCAAATTAAGCAGCCATCAGTTGCAGTGATTCACTGAACTGAGCCAATGGCACAATGTCCTCTGCTGATTTAAGGTCCTGGTGCAAGACTAGTAGCAGTTGACAGCAAATAAACAGGCAAATCCATTAAAAAAAGTAAACGGGAGCTTGTGAGAAGGGGATGGGCAAGGGAGGTATTTTTAGTGAATTTATAAGCTAGAAGTGATCAACCCCATAAGTTAGGATCCCTCCCCTTCCTTGATCATGAGTGACAACCAAGTTAGTCATCCGCCTCTGATGGGCTTTATAAGGGAGGGACTGTAGCTAGCCAGGCTGCAGGGAGCTCCTGAGGCTGTAGGCATTTCTGAGCACCTGTTTACAGCCATCCAGCTGGAAACCAGTGTTCCAATGCCCTATAAACCCACCTCTAGAGAAATTGTTTCCAATCAGTAGCCACAGTAAAAGTGAAATCAAGTCACCCCAGTTCTGGGAGGTGTGAACTTCAAAAGCCTGCACAGAGCTCATTCAAATATTAACAGTGTTGAACACAGGTGGTTCCTTTCCCCTTCTTCCTTACTTCCCTTTTATTAGCTGAGAAAAGTGGGGAAGGAAATAAATTGAAAGACTTGGTTAACGCAATGTGTGACATTAGAAATTGCCTTAATAATGAAATGCATGATTAGACCAATTAGAGAGGTAGGATGGAAATGCTGTGTGTGTAGGTAGTGCATGCTTAGCATACACAACCCTTAGAAAAAGAGCTGATAACCACTGGGGAGTCAAGAAAAGAATCGTGTGTTTCCTTGGGTCCAGAACTCTAGTTTTATGGCCTTTGCTGTGGCCAAAGCCAGGTCACCTTTGTCCTCCTGACTTTAATTTGTGCTAGGATGGCTAATTCTCTTCTCGTGGTAAATCTAGTGTTTCACCCGTTTCTCCCCTCTTGCATTTTGCCTTGCTGTTTCTCCTTCACTCCTTCCCCAGAGGTCTGGCAGCACAGCCCTCGAACACTGGCACAGGTTGGTCTCGAAATTAAAATCCTGGTTTGCTTTCCAGAGGTGTAGTAGCTTTGCTCAAATGTAGTGATCTCAAGCAAGCTGCCAAGCGAAGTCGGAGGGGCAGCTCCTCAGCTGGTGTGGGTGAGCACAGCCCCCTGGTTTTCCCGAGAGGATGTGGACATGCCATGGCTGATCATCTGCGGGCTCCGCTCCTCACAGGTTTGTGAAAGACGATAATTTAGATCATCTCTGCTGCATGATAGATAATGGGCAAAAGCTCTGCTTGCAATCCAGTGATGCATTACCCTTCCTCAGCCACTGTTCTCATGCTGAAATCTTTATACTCACAGATATTTTTAAGATGTATGGTAATGCATGATTTCTGGCATTAGTGCCAAGTGTCTTAAAGAGGTTTTATTTAGATAAATTATCAGTCAGATATGAATAAGTAAGAAGCAATAAATTACAGAAAATCAACTGTTTCAGCCAAACGGGTGTTTTCATATCTATGATATAGTCCAAAAGGAAAAAATCTGATTTTTTTTTTAGTTGTTTTTTTTTTTTTTTTTTTTTTTAAATTGAACAAGGTGGTGCTGAGGCATAGTAAAAGACATAGGCCCAACGGTGTGTTTAATTATATTTTTGTAAGCTAAGTTTTGAATTCTTTTTTTATCTATACCTTTGAGAAAAGACAGTGCTGTTTCAGTGAGTAGACTGAAAATGAGCATTTTCTAACAATTGCCAGTCCTTCCTGCTAAATGTGGTGTACAATTTCTGGAAGGTTTAGACTATATTCTGTGGTTGATGCCATGGATACATGATCACAGCTGTGCATGCCTGAGGTATGTACAGCAATTGTTTCCATGGAAAAGCAATACTAAGAGAATATTTATGTGCTTGTAGAGTATATACGCGTGAATCCTGCTGGAAAGCAGCTTATCTGTCCCATCCCTGTAGGATCACTGATCTCAGCAAATCTCTCCTTCAGTCACTGCGTACCAGAAACTGGAGAACTGTTGATCTGCACCTTGCAGAGTTTTATACTTCCCATCCTGCTGCACCAAATGTGTTTGATGCTACTGGTCAGTGTGGATCCTCCCTAGGGAGGTGCTTCTCCATTTTTCCTCAAAAGGTCTTCCCTTTCTTTCCCCTGTTTTTTTCCTAAATCCAGACCACGTGCTTGGGAGTCCCTCTCCTGGGGTGCCAGGGTCACAGCTCTTTCCCCAGGAGGCTGTTGCCATTCCAGTTAGCTTATTCTGTTTCCTCCCATGAAATAGTGATTTAGGGATTTATTTTTTTAAAAAACTTCTGTTGTTGTTAGGAAATGTCGGTTTTGCCCGGTCAGCATCTTTCACAGAAACCTGTCAATATGGGCTGGGGATTTTGTGCCAGTGCAAATGGAAAACTGATTTTTTTGATCTCCAAGTGGCTGAAAAATAGAAACACTGTTTTCCAGCCAGGTCTATTCACATCACCTTATATAAACACAGTAGCACTAACATCATGGTAAATGATGTTAAAATGCAAGAAAAGGCTATAAAAGTTAATTCAGTGAGGTATGCTAGGTAGCTTTTTTTAACATGGCTATTAGTGTGCATGATCACCTGTTTCTCACCATAGGCAAGATGCAAAAGTGAATGGCTAAGGAGAGGAGGGAAAAGTTAAAAATCTAGGGCTGTTTTTAACATATCCCTTTGTATTAAATTTGAGTGTTTGGAGTGTACAGCTGTACATTTTTTTACATTGTTCCTTAAGACAACATGTTTTCTGGTCTTCCATTTCTCAATGTCATGTATTTCTTACTGGTTAGTCCCTGCTTCTGTGCAATTTTGTTATTCACAGTATGAGTGAGCTGATGGTCATAGCAAAGCTCTACTTACAGAGTTCTTCTTTGTCCCCAGGAAGGCATGAGCATCATCTTTGTTACAAGTCCAGCACTGATGGCAAAGGCAACATTTTTTGTGTGCTTCCTGGGGGGATAGTTTAGCATTTCAGATATTTCCTGATGTTTTGTGATACTGTGCACTGTCAGTTCTCTCTTTGTTTTCTACTACTGCATTTTCAATTATACGTGCATGTTGGTATATTCTACTTGAGGGCTGTTCTTTAGATTGCTGAGGGTTATGCATAAGCAGGCGTAAACAAAGATGCTGTATTGAGGAATATGATATTCAAGAGCCTCATTTCAGATGTATGGTGATGAATGAAAGAAGGGTTACAGAACAGAATAGAGCTGGGAGTCAGCTTAGCCACAAGAAAATACTTGACACAATAGGAAAGTAGGGAATGAAAAGTAACATGCTTGCCTCAAATACAGTACTTTCTGTGCAAGAGCTAGCAGTTGTTTAAATAGAGTGAATTTAAATTATAGTGCCATTTGGCACAATAGTACTTAGTCTAATTTTATCAATTACAGTACAAACCTGTCAGGAAGAATGCTGATTAGGGGCAAGCTGTTTAGCTAGGGAGTGTCGTGGCAGGTTCAAATAGGTGCTAAGCGTCTGGTTATTAGCTTTATTAAATGGAATGTTTTGCTTATAATGTTGCCCAAAGGCTTCCAGGCTTAAAGGAAGAGGCACCTCTGTGCATCCATGCACACATGCAACTTGCTCCAGATCTGGGTAAAGGTAGGAATTCAAGTCTGGAGGTGCCAGAAAAGAGGTGGCCCTGCTGTTTTAGTTTCACTTTCATGTCTGTGGTATGATGCAATCTGCTATGCTGTGATGCAATATGCTGCTATGCAATCCTTGCAGTACAGTTATTTTTTTCACTCTGGACTTCTGTTTTCCTCTGCGCCTGGGCAGTGTGAATGCATGCTAGAGTGAATCCTTGGTATTGCAGCCCTTCCTAATCTAAGCCATTGCCCAAACTTCAGTCTAGCAATACTTTTGTCCAAGAAGAGATGGATTTTGAAGACATTTTTAATGCTTATTTCTCAATCATACTTATTTGTATGGAAATTGCTGAGGATTTAGGTATCCCTGCTATGATGCACTTTGCTGTGTGCTGGTTTAAAACATGTCCACCTCCAGCTGCCTGTCCCACCAGCAGAGTCCCCTCAGGCTCAGGCTGTAGCTACTCTGGATTGTTGGCCAACATTTCAGTGGAAGCCCACCTCCATTGGCAGCTTAAGTCAAGAGCCTGCGTCCTCCACCTGGGATGTGTCTGGGTTGCGAACGCTTGCCTCTGGTCACCTTCTGCTGACACCACTGCTGCAGGGCCGTAGCACAGACGGGCTGGCTGGACACGTCCAAAGCCTAAAACCAACACAGTAAGACTCACGAGGGACCATCTGTCACTGCCCAAAGCTCTTTTCTCTGAACGCAGAAGGAATTTCAAAAATAAGAGGAGGTAATTGCTTTAGTTACTCTTCCAAGCTTCACCCAGCAGTCACTGCTCAGCCCAGCGTATGCTGTCCTTGCATGGGGCCGGGTTTCCTCCAATTACAGGGGCTCTTGCCTTGTATTTCTGCTTCTTCCTCAGGTTTTCTGGGGTCTTCATTTCCCATGCTGTCCCTCACCATGCTGGCAGACCTTCCCCCCATGCAGCCGAGACAGGGACATGCCTTTTGTTTTGGTGGCATCTGCCATGCTCTGGTTACCGGCCCCAGTTGCTTTTCCCATTTATCCCAAAGGAGGAGCAGCATCTGTCCCTACTGGTTTCAGCGTTTATTGTCTCCAGGTCTCCTGCCTCCCCCGTGGTGGGAGATGAAAGGTACAGCATTTGTCAAGGCACGCTGCCATGCATTAAATGGTGGAGATGGAAAGAAATGCCTGACAGTGACAGTTGTCTCTTTCTCCAGCTCTCTGTACAACCTCGTAGATTTGAATAGGCATTGAATTCCTCTGCCTTCAAAAAATAACAATGTCTGGCATGCTGACGAGGCCTTGATCTTCTGGTAGAAATCTTCCTAAATGCTCAGCATACGTGTCTGTGTCAAGATGGTTGAGATTTTGCCTGTTTTTTTTTTCTTTTTCATGTGCCATGTAAAGGATAAGATTTCTGCTTAAAATTAATAGTGCTGTGGGTAGTGTTGGTGAAGAAAATTTCCCTTTGCATGGCGGGTCTGAGGAATCCCTCTTCTCCCACGTTGGTTATTGGAAGGAGTTAATGCACAAAGAAGTGAACAGGGTTCCTGTTGACGATTTCGGTTATTTCTGCTACTCCTCACAGCTTTACAATAAAAGGTAGAAGCCATTTCAACATTGCTTTTATTTTTTCAAGACAGAGCATGTGATATGTACGTGTCATCTTTGAAAATTATATTCACTTATTTAATCTTGGGATGAGTCTGGCGTGGCACTCTCTTACTTGACCAGAACCCTTCTCAAAGAAATGATACCATGAGCAAGAAACCCAGTAAGCGGTTTACGCTCTTTCCAGATAAAGGAAGGAGTGGTAGCGGGGATGTAAAAGGAGGAAGGACTGGTGCAGGGATGCATTTCATTTTGCCCCTTGTCATGCCTATGTAATTGCCAGCTACGCAGCTGAAACACTGCTTACCCCGCTCTTCACTGAACTTCTCCACGTGGAGTGCTTTCTCCTGCCTTACTGACCTGAAATGGAGTCACAAAATTCTAGTGGTGATTCAACTCTGTGTTATTAGCCCATTGTTGTCCTTGCTTTGGCTCGTGCATGCCTCTTGAGACCATCATTACAGGTAGTGGAGTTGCTGGAGTGTGGTTCAGTTGCCACTGGTGCTGCGGGAAACCCCCGGAGAGCAGGAGAGGTGTGGCGGTTTGGGAATGTGCTGGGCTGCTGGCGCTGCTCCTCAGCAGGCAGATGTCCTGGGCAGTGCTCCAGGCTACGCCTGTCTTCTGGGCACAGCAGTTTTCTGGAGCTGTAAGGGAAGAGATGGCCCCACTGAGATATTCCAGTGACCCGCACAAAACCCTAGAAACCCCTCACTCCCACTGCCCAGCTCGAGTATTGTAGCTGTATGTGCCTTAATCAGTCAGCAGTACCTTGCTGGCTATGGGGGCCCTGGCTAGGTCTGGTGCAGATATTGCGTCTGGGGTGAAACGCACAAAAAGCCAAATATTTATAGTTTTATCAAGATCCTTTTAGGATGAATCATGGAATTGTTTCCTGATTTTATTTGGGTGTCTAATAACCCCAATCCTAATACTAGGCATATTAAGTCTGTAAATAATTTCTAGAACCACAAAGATGCGTATCCTGATTTTATCTGGATGTATGACAACCCCTGTCCTAATATCAATACTGGACATGCAAGCTCTGTCCAAACTAAATGATTTCCAGAATTTCAGTAAATACCTTTGGGTGCTAAAGGGCAGATCTACTGCCAGTATAAGTTAGCTGAGCTTGACTGATGCCAGTGGTGCTGTGCAAGGTTTTATCTGCTCAGCAGCTGGTTTCTTGGAGTTGGGACCCCACAAACTTAACCTTCGGTATGTTTTCAGAGGGAACTTAGTCCCTGTGCATCTGGGAGCACTGACAGTCTGCGCCCAAGTTTTTCCTAAGTGTCGTGTCAAAGGGTTGAGTAAATATGGAGGCACATTTAAGCTTGCAACCTGTGCATTTGAAGAGACCATTCTTGAAACTACCAGCAGATTCACCAGGAGCAAAACCCACAGCTTTGTGAAATTCAGTGGGAAATTGGCTTCAAGGAGCATTAATTTAGGTTCTCAGTGAATATCTGTCTTCTTCATTAAGAGAGGAGGAAAACAAGAAAAAAAGAACACCTTTAGATACTACAGTCACTTTTTTATTTTCCCTACAAGTTTGAACTTGTCCACTTCCTGGAGTATTACTATTTTATTTATTGCTACTGAGGCAGAACTAGATTTAGGTTTAATACTAGGTTCCAGATGGTTTTTGGAAGGTGATCACGTTTACAGTCCTGAGATTTGTGCATGGCCGTTTCCCCCTCCATGCCTTACAGCTAAGCCCCACTCTCTCAGATGCATGCTCCTGGAAATGCTTTATGGCATTTCACAGTTCCTATAAAGGAAAAGATCTTTTTTCTGCAAAGCCTTTGACATGATTTTTGTCTCCACCATGTTCCCTCCCACCAGTGTGAGATGGCAGCGTAATTTTTCCCAATGCCCAGGCATGTGTGTGTGTCTCAGCAGCATGGAGGGGTGACAGTCTGGTCTGACTTTGCCATGGGGTCTTTGGAGAGATGGATTTTTTCATCCAGACCTCCAAGGTGCAGTGGGGCCACAGTACTCCCAAGCTGCCAACGGGGGCTGAGACACCCTGAATGCTGGGCATTGTATGGCATACCCAAATGACAGCTCAGCTGGAGATTGGAAATGGGGAGTGATACTTTTAAATCATTTGGTTCGTGTTTTATCAAATTATTCTGAATTACATGATCTTAAGATGAGACTTTTTGCTGCTCCAGGTCAGTTCAGTGTCAGAGGATCATGTAAAAATGCAAAAGACCCTCTGGTTCCCCTCCTTGGACCCTGGAGCCCCTGGGTAGCTGCCTGATGCTTCTCCCACCTGCCATAGTGTAGGAGAGCCTGGATCTGTAGGTCCCTTTCTGCTCTGAATTGTACTTAGCTTGATAATGCACGTGATAACTTTATTTTAAATGCCATAGTACAGCAGTATGTTATTTTGTAAGAGGAGCATCCTTGTTATCCAGCCCATGGCTTTCTCTTCCCTTTGTGCTTTTTTTTTTTTTTTTTTTGCAAAGGCAAGCTAGAAACCCAGCTTTTTGCAGTAAGTCTAGTGCAGAGACTCAGTGAAGTGCACTAAGGCAGGATCTGCTCTTCCCATGCCATCTCTCCATTCCCGTAACCCATGCTGCAAAGATGTGCATCTCCTGTTTTTCATTAGCAACTAGAAAAGTCTATCTTGTTTTAGCAAAAAAGTATGCAGAAGCTGTTTGCTTGAAGAGAGGTTTAGGCTACCAAAACCTTACTGAATGTGGGTACCAATGACGGAGACTAGTGTGAGGAAGCATGTTTCATCGTTTCTTTGTACATTTGGTTTTCAGCTTGCTTGTGTTAAGCTTTTCAGATTTTGCATCTGCTATATTATTTTGCTTTCACTTTTAAAGTGTTCTGTGTACAACTAAACCCACATGAGGATGATCTGTTTTCTCCTTTTTGTTTCTTTCTAAGGCAATAAGACATCTGGCTGCTACTAGTGTGAATTATCAAGTCGCATCCTTTTAACCCTCATAATTTTATTTGTAAAGTGCTCACCCGCTGAGATACCAGGGGCAATGTGCAAACAGTTTAAAACAACATTGGGAAATAAAGGGCATGGGCAAAAATGATGAGCTGTTTTTTAAAGCTGAAAAGCTGCGAGTGCTAAAAAAAAGCATGTTGTTGGGGAGGGGGGAGAGAGAGGTAAGATCAGTCCAGCATAGCTGTGGAGACTGAAGCCGACTCTTCTTCTGAAAATTAAGTGTAAAGTGCAGCTCTTGAGCTGCAGGTGGTGACCCCAGCAGACAGTGGGACATGCCTGTAAATCTTTTTCTGAATTTAGCCAATACTATAAGAAAAGCCATATCCCTGACTGGGAGAGCAGGATCCCAGTGCTGCTGGGGTGATGTTCACTCAGTGGGGGGAGACTAGAAAACTTTTAAAAGCTGAGCTTTTCTTCTGGAGGCAGCTAGTGGGGAGACCTTTGCATGAAGGCACTGGGTCCATTGGTGTTCAGGATGTACCCGCACCAGCTCTGTGTGCCGGGCCAGTCTCCAGAAGCTCTGCTACAAATGAAATTGCAGTAATAAAGCCTGAGTGTCCAAGGTGTGTATGTTGCTTGTGCAGAGTCCTTAGAGGATGAGTAAGGATCGAGGCTAAACAAATGAGCAGGCTGGCTATGTTTGTGTGCCACATCTGCTAAATGGCTTTGTTTGGAAAGAGTGCTGCCAAAAAGAGCCTGAAACAGCAACACATTGCCAAGGTGTTGAACTTTCTATCCCTGCTCCAGCAGATAGAGATATCAAGAACAAAAAAGTGCTGCGCTGATTGCTGCCTGTTCGTGATGCTCCTGTTCTTTATTCATGCGCGAGGCAGCTTGCAGGCACCCAGATGGCAACACCAGCCCGCAGCTCCTTCAGGGCTGGCGTGGAGCTTGCCAGGGTTGCGGTATGAGAGATGCGGCCACACACGAGCGATGCTGTGACCTGTGCATGCAGAGATGGGGCTGCAGGGCGGATCAGAGGACAGGAAGGCATCAGCCCCTGTGTGCTTCTTTTCAGCTCTGTTTATTGTTTTGCAGCACTGTCTTGCGCTTTCACAGTATCTCTGAGAAGAACTTTGTAGAAAATAAATACAAGTTTTCATGGAAAATAAGAGGGTGATAAGACAAATAACACATCCTTGGTCTGTATGATTTAAAAATAACTTAAAAGTAGGAGAGTTGCCAGTGGATGAAAAGAAACTTCCAAAACTGATCACAGGTTGTCGTGGTTTAACCCCAGCCAGCAACTAAGCACCACACAGCCACCCACTCACTCACCCCCCCATCCAGTAGGATGGGGGAGAAAATCGGGAAAAAAGAAGTGAAACTCGTGGGTTGAGATAAGAACGGTTTAATAGAACAGAAAAGAAGAAACTAATAACGATAATGATAACACTAATAAAATGACAACAGTAGTAATAAAAGGATTGGAATGTACAAATGATGCCCAGTGCAATTGCTTACCACCCGCCGACTGATACCCAGCTAGCTCCCGAGGGCGATTCCCTGCCCCCACTTCCCAGTTCCTAAACTAGATGGGTCGTCCCATGGTATGGAATACACCGTTGGCCAGTTTGGGTCAGGTGTCCTGGTTGTGTCCTGTGCCAACTTCTTGTGCCCTGGCTGGGCACGAGAAGCTGAAACATCCTTGACTATAGTCTAAACACTACTGAGCAACAACTGAAAACATCAGTGTTATCAACATTCTTCGCATACTGAACTCAAAACATAGCACTGTACCAGCTACTAGGAAGACAGTTAACTCTATCCCAGCTGAAACCAGGACACAGGTTTGAATGGCCGCAAGAGCTGAGCCGTCGGTACCTCCATCCGGGATTAACGCAGTCTATCCTGAGCACTGTGGGAAGCAGGAGTAGCATCAGAGAGGATAAACACTGATTTTCCTGGCGCTTTCCCATCTGACAAAGCCTTCAAAGTCTCACACCTCACCCAGAAGCGTTAAGACTAACACAGGGAGGAGGCAAGCAAACTCCAACCCTTCATGCAAGCAGAGTGCTCATGTGGAAACCTGTCCCTGCGTTGGAGGACAAAGAGCTGGGGTGGCAGGGATGGGGTGCGAGCAGGACCAAGACAGGCTTCAGGGGATGGATACTGAACACCGTTGAGTGCATTATTAATAATGAGGTGGACACAGGTGTTGCAGAGACATGAAGCCTTCTGGAAAGAGTAAAAAAAAAATTCATTCATGCCAACTTTCCATCCTCAGTATGTTTATTCAGATGCCATACATTTTTAGTAATCCTCACTGGGACAAATTTAGTTAGGTCCTTCAGGGTTTTCTTGGGTAGAGATGAAGGCAAGCACAGGCTTGAGCACTTCAAGGGCTGGTGCCTACAGCAAATGAGGAATGTTGCCCAGTAACAGCTTGAGCATGAAGATGAGAAATTTGGCTTTGCTATGGTAGGTAGCAGAAGACTCAGTGGGTAGGACTGAAATTGAGGAATTTAATCAACATAGCAAATGACAGGCATGATTTTAAGCAGTTGTCATTCTCTTCAAATGGAGAAAGATGGAGAACCCCCCTGTGGAAAGCTTGGTAGGTGGATGAGGAAAGTCAGTGCTGTTTGGAGATAGACTGCTCCCCAAGTGTCTGGGGTCAGACTGCATCACCAGTGTCTACTCTGTCATCATACCAAGGCACTTTGCTCATATTTCTGTGTTATTATATTGAAAGAACTGTTTGATTACAAAGTGTTGATTGAAGTGCAACAGCCATGACAGTAGAGCATGGCTGAAAAGAAGAAAGAAATAATCCCAGAATGGAAGCTAGCCAGCACGGTGCCACCTAAAACTGATGCATCCAGTGTTTTCACCAATGCAGTCCTGTGGACGTTTTACAAGCATATTAAAAATATTTAGCCAGGAGAGCGAGAGGGGAAAGGCTATACAGTAACATATGAATCGCTTGCATTGACTGAAAACCAAATGAGCAATTTTCAGCCACAAAAATCAAGTGAGAGGACAAAGCAAATGAGACCTGCAAGGCAGGGTAATAATCCAGATAAGTGCTAGAGACAAAAAAAGTCTACACAGCGTTATTGTGTACTGCACAGTGTTTGTTAGGAGATTTCCTATATGCCATGAGAATTTGCTGATGCTGCTCTCTAAATTGAGTCAGACTTCTTGAATAGTTACGCTGAGCTTGTTGTCAACGTTTTTCTTCAGGGTGTTAAAAATAAAGTGCAAAAAATACTTCCGATTTTTTCCTTGAGGTATAAAGTAACATAAATATGAGGATAAAAACAAAAACAGGTTTTGGGGTTTTTTTCCATTTCCTCCCTATTAGCATAATCCCATGATGTGGCTTGAAGTGTTTTAAAGGAGCAATTAATGATTCATTTATTTTTTACACAAATATTTCTCTGACGCTTTTCTATTCTGGGCAGCTTTGGGAAAACCAGTTTGAACTCAAGAGGAAAGAAGTTTAAAATATTTTAAATACATTAGCATCTTCTAGGACCTTAACTAACCGTACTGTCTCAGAATTTTAAATGAAATTGTTTGAATAAAGTATATGAGGCCCTTTTTTAAAATGGAGGGAAAAAAACAACCTCTGAAGCAAACCAGAGAAAAAGAAGATAATAGCACTTGGAAAGCAACCTCTTGGCAAAGAGGAACAAGAGCAGTGGAATAATTTAATTGCTTATCAGCTAATTATACGGTATTATAATGTTAATGTGTCTTCATCATGACAATGTAATAGGTATAGATTGAAGCATATGAAAAAGAAAGTGTTGATGCAGTAATTATAACTAAGAGCAGAGCTGTTAGAGTAATTATAACGCTTCATCAGGTAATTAACGTATTGTTCAACTTGAGACGGAGAACAAAGAGTGAAGAAGTTAAATATTGAAGGACATGCCTTCCCCGCTCTGGGGCTGTCTTCCTGCGTTTGCCACAGAGGGTGATACTTTGTATTGATACTGTTATTTTCTTATTTCCTTGTACATATTTTATTGAGTAGGTGAAAGTTGTCGGGGTGCATGCAGCAAAATAACTGGCAGTGTGGCAATTGTTATTTTAAGCTGTTCATCCTGAAGACTCTTCCCGTTCCTTCTTGCTGTGGGGGCAGTCAGTTTGCGGACAGGTATCTGGGACTAAAGGGCAGAGAATGCTGCTGCAAATTAACCTCTGATCAAAGACACCTGTTCATGACGGGCAGAACTGATTCACAGGAGAAGTGCTGGAGCGAAACCACTGCCCAAAATGCATTTGAATTTTTCCCGTCTGCCTATTTGACTGCTTTTGGAGCACTGGGGGTTGCTGAGGGCATCCCTGCTGGGGGGTAAATGGGGATGCAGAGTCGGTGCCCTGCACTTCTGCTGCTCCTCTGCCCACATCTTGCTCGTGCTGTCCCCAAAACCCTGGGGAAAAGCAGCACTAGCCTGGCTTTCGCTACGAAGTTCCCGGGCTGGGAGCTTTCCTTAATCTGATCAAATCAGCCCCGTGCCTAGCAGTCTGATGTCCAGCAGGGAAGGCGTTGGGCTGCCGCCTGGCACACCCCCATCCGCAGCCGACAGCGTAACTCACTGTGATCTGCAAGGCTGCAGTCGGGGGGAAACTGCTGCCGTACGGCTTATGGACTAATCGGTTTCATATTGATGTGCCCCAAAGAGGGATGTGAGATCTATCCCGCCTGTGCAATTTGATTTACGCTGTAGTAAAAAGCTGCTAGGGATTAAGGAATGGTGCTTGAGGGGGGTTGATGTATCTGGGTTTGATTTTTCATTTGCTGGTGAAACGGATGGAGTGTTGGTTTCAGCTTTGTACAAAACTAATAATGAAGCCCTTGTATCTTGGGTAGCAAGTTATGGCAACATAAACATTACTTTTAAATATCCGGTTTTGTGTCTATTCCTCCCCCCAAACAACAGAGTAGGAGTTTCTCCTTGTCTCCTGCATCCCAAAGGAGTGCTTTAAGTTATTAGACCAATGCAGTAAATGCGTGGGTGCACTTAACCATGAATGTATAAATACACGCGTCTAAACTAACCTTGTAAGATCTTATACCCATCTCAATGTGCAAACTTTGACTCAGCAATGATTTTTGTCAAGGTATCTCCCAGTCAAGTCTACACCTAAACCATGGCACATGCTAATAGCACAGGGCGGGTTTGTCCCCCGTCCTTGGTCCATCAGGACACCCGCAGCACCGATGCTTTCTGCAAGACTGCAATCTGCATGCCTCCCTGGAGAGCTAACAGTATTGTTGTCAGTTTTGGCTTAACTTCACTCCACCTCAGGATAGTTTTCTATTGAAAATCAAACCACCTCACACTGTCATCATCAACAGCATAATTTCTGATTGAATTAGGACAATAGTGGGCCTGGTTTGGTCAGTTTGTTTAGTGATGTGCAGATGTGCAGTTCAGTTTTATGCCTTACTGTGTTTTATTTAAATGTCGCATGCTTTTGCAGGGTTTACAGGCATAATGCTGTAGTACTATACCCAGCTAAAGTACTGAGTGTTTGGTCGGTAAGAAACAAATGAAAGGTTAAAATGTTATTTTAAAGCAAGTAATGTCATGCAGCAGAAAGGAGGATGTAGTGCTTCTGATGAAAGATGTGGAAATAGATACTATATGGTAACAGAAAGGTGGGATCAGTGTGAGCAAGTGAAATTTGCATGAGCTGAGCTGCTAGGAGCTTGGCTGCAAAGATGCAGTGCACTTGCTAGCTGCAAGCTGGGATCCTATTGAGGTGAGTTAAGTCATGTAAGTGCAGTAAAGAGAGGGTTGAAAGGAAGGAAGATTGCTGGTGGGGAAGGGAGAAGCACAAAAGAATAAAAAGAGGTATGGCGGCTAAAAGGACAGAGTTAGATAAGGCTGAACAGACTGAGTTTAGGTTAGAAAAAGGTGTCTTGAGTATCAGAGGGTAGAGGCTTTGGAGCAACCTTCTGGTCATAATGGCGAGTGGAGTTTCAGGATGGATGGGAGTTGTTAAATTTATAAGGGGAATTACATGCTGTAGTGCCAGCAAGAGAAGGCTACTTCAGGTCCTGCATTCAAGGGACCTTGTTCCACCTTGAATCAGAACCACCTAAATGCATCCTGCAGACAGTGTTTGGTTTGTTGGGGTTTTTTTTGATGGGGCAAGAGAGAGGAGCTGGAGAACTTGCAGCTTGCAGTGGCTGTGCCCTGGGGTGTGCAGGTGTGTTAAGCTGACTCTGCCTTGGGAGCAAAGTCAATAAATGTGATTAAAGTCTCTTACATCTTAATCTGAAATGCCATCGTTTAGGACCTTGATTCATTATTGTGTAATAACATAGTGTATGCTAAGTTCACGTATTAACAGCATGCTGTGTTTCAGTGAATAGATACTAACCCAGTGCAGTGTGCTTTCTGACTGAGCATTTCAGCACGGCTGAGTAGAGTTTCAGTTACTCTTAAAAATGAATGAAAATCAGACACCTGCGTCTTTTGAATATCTGTGAAAAAATTAGCCTTAAAATACAGTTAAATGACACATCCTATACGCAACAAATTATAGGCAAAATGGAACAAAGCTATTGCATCCAAAAAAAGGATTTTAATACACTTCAATATTTTTCTACACTGTATTTGCCTCAGTCTGCAGAAAAAATGTTTTATTGAGCAGAACCATGTATTCTTTTGGTTGGCCCTTTCCTGTTAGAAGTTTGGGAAGTTTGTTCTCTGATAAGAAGCGCATTTCTCTGTCTTGTAAGGATTTCATTGTATTTCATGAGTGCCTCTGTTGCAGGCATAGAAGATGTGTTATTTTAGCAAGTCTGTTTAGGCTTCAATGTCTAATATCAATAGCACTCTAGAAAAGTTCCTTTAAGCAAAACAGGAAAGCTTAGTCTGTGAGCGTGCAGTAGTGACGGATGGCCATAGGGTATCTTCTGCTGGACTGCAGCTGATGCTGTGCAAATAGCTCGGGACTAACCTGGTACAATGTTTCCAAGCAGGGGAATCCAGTTCTCTAATTGGGGTGGGGGCCCCTCAAGAACTGCCACCACTCATCTCAAGGATCTGCTCTTAGTTTGGGGGTCCCAAAATCCTAACGGGGTGAAGCCAGCCTCCGTCTTGCAGCTCCTTCAGCTGATATGAGCATTCATGTTCATCTACCTGGGGTAATTTCTCAAAACTTGAGTGGATTCTTTCTGGAGGGTTCAACTCGTTTGTTTTTATAATATTCATTATTCTTTGCCTCTGCATTTCTGGTTTGGGGCTATTTCTTGCAGGAAACAGCAGGAGCAGCAGAGGAAGGGTGGTTCTTGAGAGGCTGCCAGCCCAGCGGAGCAGAGCCCCTGGGGCTGGACCGGGCAGGAACCCATAGGTCTGCCATCAGCTGGTGCAGGCAGTGAATCCTGAAGGAGACAAAGCTCCTTCTTAGCCCTGATCGCAGGCACAGCTCTCTGCCCCAGGCCTGGAGGGATTGTATTTACACCTTTAAAAGATGTGCTCTTATAACTGAGAGTATTCTGGTCATCTTTTCAGCTGTGGGATCCTTACTGAAATCCTTTTCTAAATGCATGAATTTAATGGTACCTTAGAGTGGCGAGAGCCACAGCTAACTGGGCATTGGAATTAATTTTTCATGTCTGTTTATCAGGTTTAAATTTGGTGGCCTTCACATCTTTTCAGTGATGGTTATGTGCTTGGATGGAGGCTGAACAGAATTTTGCAATCCATCTCCTCCCCACCACTTAATCATGGGAATATTTCTATCATTTTTCCTCTTCCTTTCAATGGCTACCCTTTTATTGTGGCTTTCCTTATTTTGGCTTTGTCCTTTCTAGTTGTGAACACGATGTCCCTCATGGACGTGGACTGCCTATACACGTAGTGTGTTACAGCATCTCTCCAGTATTTACTCTCCCTTTAATCCTCCTAATATTTTTACATTATTTTCTGATTTCTCGTGGATTTAAATCTGGGGTTATATATTTCATAATAGCCAAGACAGACCTGTTCTGAAGTACTTGACTGCCACTTGCAAAAGGAAATTAAAACCCCAGGTCAGATACTGAGGCAGATGGGAAGTCATGCCCATCTCCTCTGTTGGTAACCTCGCTGCTCACGCTGTGTGTGCACTTGCCGGCTGTAGTGTCTTCACAGCTCCTCCCTGGATGTCTTGCAAGCAGCCTGGGCTGCAGGGAATTAGAGGTACTGCAAGCTTTTAGGACTTTACCCCAAGTTGTACTGAAAATCTTTGGGGGTTTTGCCTGCCATGGCTGCATTCACAGAGATTTTTTGTTTGTGGGTAACGGTGATCAAAACGTGTTCTTTTTTTCCCAGTACTGCCACATTCCAGCCATTTTTCCTCCCCATTGATCCATACATGGAGTTTAAAAGCTCAGCCAGGGAGTTTTTGTGTTGAGGCAGAAATGCAAACACATCGGTGGACCTTATTTCCCTCTCTAAAAGAGCATTCATTCTGCTATTGACACCAAAGCCAGGCTGACACTATGCCTCGCTGAATTAAAAACTAGAAAGCAATTAGAGGACTCCCTTTGGACAATGTCATCCAGCACAACCATGGCCTAATATTCGTGTCGTCCTCCCCAGCACCAAACACCTTTTGAATTTCTTTTCTTTTTTTGCGAGTCATCCATTCAAATTGCCTGGGAGTGGAAAACAGAGTTATTGACTGTCTTTTCATGAGCTGTCATGAAGCAGTAAATAGAAGCAAAAGACAAATGTAGGCACTTCCAGGGAAAGAAAAATAATAATTAATATTTCAGTAGAATAAAATGCCTCTATAAGGACAAGAGTGGAAATAAAAGGAGAAAGAGATATTAGCTTGACATATATCAATGTTTTAGCTATATTATATATAAGTTCACATAAATCTATACTGTGGTTGTGCCTAGAATGCATGTTCGACTAGTAGGGAGCATAAAGGCAGTATAGAAATGAAGCCTTTGAGTGAGTTCTTAAAAGAGTTTCCATCAGTTGTCAGAGATGCGGATAAGTCTTGGATGTCAAAGTTGCAGGAGTCATTGAGTTGCATTTCCTTATGGTGGTGACACTGTAAACACTTACAAACTGAGCGTTTAATGCAATGCTATTAAAAATGTTATAAATACAATATATTAAATATATGCATATGAATGTATCACAATGCAATAAGTAGCTCTGGTCCTCTTATAAAGGGTCGTTCTTTGCGAAAAAGGATTGGGCATTTATATCGTTAACAAAAGTATCTGCATTTATGGTAGGCTAAGCTGAAGAAGAGATGTCAGCCTTGAGCACACAGGTTAAAGTAAGGATTTCCCTCAGAGGCACCATTATAGCTGGCCCTGTTTCAGACAGTGAAGTGTGTAGAAGCTCCAGGATATCAACATGACATCCCTCACTCCTTCCTCCTGCTGCAACACCACCCTGCATGGTTGCCCATCTGGATTTTGGAGGTGGACACCATGTTGCAGCTGCTGGCAGACGTTGTTCAGTAGAGGATATGCAGTGCCAGTCCTGTATGTGGGGCAGCCTTTGCCCAGGATGATGTGTCTGTAGAAGGGCAGATCATCCTGTCCTGTACACGTCAGCATACAGACTTGCTGTTTGATCCTACTGACCAACAGGGAGTATTTCAGAGATCCTCACTGTAGAAGTGACTGTGGTAGCCCACAGTCAGACCTCCCCATGTTTCTCATGGTATTTCTGGAAAGAAGTACCCTGGAAGCCGCAGATTCCTGTGCGGAGTCTGAGGTCTGCAAAGTGAGGGAACACAGGATAAACTCAAAAGCTCTGAAACATCTGCCCTCTAATTATGTAGATCATTTGAAAGTGAGGCCTGAGGCCACGAGCAGATAAATTGCTCAGGCAGTATCCAATGAATTACAGCTATTGTGTGACTACTAATAATTGTGAGTTTTTTTTACCAGATACATGTCTTGCACAAACACATTTACTGTGTTTTACAGCAGTCAGTGGAAATCACATGTTTCCATATTGCATACCAACTTGGTATTTGATTAGTGCCAAATTCAATTTGTGTTAATAAGCCTAAAACAAAATTAGCTTGATACAGCATCATTTAGCAGTATTTAGACATGAAAAACAAGTTAGTTGATTTTGCTTTACTTAGGTTTACCATAGTACAATAAATAAGTTGATCCAGGCTGTTAACCTGAAAGATTATTCTATCTGGGAAAGATGGTCTGTGTTGTCAGGGAGGCCAAAGGTATGGATGTTGACATTACAGAAGGTGTGATGGTCACAAACTTCCACCTCTGAGCTTACAGGAAAGAGTTCAGATGGGAATAGTACGAGAATATCGATAGAATATTTCTTAGGAGTCCAAGAGGCACCTCAAGCCCATGCTACAGCTTAATAATACCTTTCTAAATGCCAACAGTAGTTGCTTTTGGTGGTGTGTGGGCTTAGGGACTTAAAGCTTAATGTGATTTAGAAGATATTGTTAAAGTGTAGCCCAGAACACAAGGAAGCTATGAGGACCACTTTACTGCTTCTGAGACCAGCCAAATACTGCCTGCCTTTAATTATACCTGTGAAATCCCGTTGATACAGGACATCATTGTTTCGTTTTGCAAAGTCAACTGTTCTCACCAGGACTGGGTATAGCTGGACTTCTGTGTTCACTAATACTGTGTGAAATGGTTTTAAAAAGGGTAATATTAATCCCTTTAGTGGCAATTTTCATATGCAAATCAGTTAGGAGCACACATATCCCTTGGCTCTTTGTGAAACCTCAAGGCACCGAAGCACTCCCACAAGGTTATTTTTCATTTTTCCCTTTGAGCTGCCCCTCCTGTCGCTTCCTGGTTGACTGCTGCACCAAAACTGATATTTTCCCTAAATCCAGTGGAGGGTAAATGCATTTTACTTGAGCTGAGTCTTTGCGAGGCCTTCAGGAGCTTGAAGAGCTCAAACTTTCTACTGTGCCTCTCTATTTACATGTGTACTTAATTGAAGATAGCACACTGTTGACCCCATATAAACTGTAAAGTGACCCAAAGTATTTTTTCCTGTGTAAATGAGCACACTGCTCTGTTTGTTTTAGTAGGTATATAATGTTTTACACTAGCTGAGGATCCAGCCTGGACCTTCTTCCAGTCAGATGGGTGTGAGAGTGCCTGCAAGACCTCGATTGTCAGTAAAAAGCCGATGTTAGCAATTTTCATCAGGCAGCATGGAAATTAATTAGCCCAATTTTATGGAAATTAGCTCATTATAAATAATTTTAGCTGGCCCATTCACAAAGCACTTTTCACATTAGGGGGAAAAAAAAAAAAGGAAAAAGCAAAGCTGTGTGAATTGGATACCGAAAAAACTCTTTCTCCCCTCTTTCTAAAAACAAATGCATTTCAGCAGCTGTGCCATTTGCAGGGGAGGGGCAGCACCCGCAGATTGAGCCTCTAGGCTTCGCTTTCCCACTCAGCGCCTAAAAGAGCAACAGTGAGTGATTTGTTCCACTGGGTATTGTTTGGGGCTGCAGATGTCCTTGCACAGCCTGAGTTTGCGCATTCCGCTGTCGCTGCCTTTGGGCATGGCTGAGGGAGGAGTTGGTGGGGAGAGTAGAGATGGGCATCTCTGGAGGCATCTCCCTGGGGATACTGGTCCTGTGGCTAGTAAGAAATAAAATAGTTCAGACGCAAGTATGTAATTACAGGGGTGAGAGCAGGTCCAGGTGCTGGAGGAGCTGTGCCGTCTCCTCTCCCTTAGACTTTTTAGGCTGTAAGGTCTTGCATTGCAGAGCAGGAAGGGTACATGAGTGCTGAGGGGTCTCATGCTTTTTGGTATCTGTCACAGCCCCAGAAGATCTCATGTATCAGCTGGGCCATGTGAAATCTCCAGACAGTCCTGGGCAGATGACCCTGAAACTGTTGTATTTTGATCCCCACCTTTTCTAAGAATTTGTTGGTTTTGAAGAGGATCTAGCACAACCTCGATCTCCCATTTCAGTTTTTGCTCCCTTTGGTGCTTTTGCCAAAGGGGTTTTAATAGAATCTGTCTTCAGACTAGTCATGAAGTACAGAGGTCATGCAAGAGAAGAAACATTTTTACCCCATGCTCTATCTCAGTGTTGTCGCTTCTCTTGGGAGTTTTCAGGATTTACTGATCTTCAAGGTGTCTAGAAATTTGCCTGGGGCTCATCATTTTCCTCTTGACTTACAGAGCATCTCTGTCCAGAAACCAGTTTTCTCCCAGCTTGGACTCAGTGTCCAGTTGAAAAATGGTTTTTCCCTCTGAAAGTATTATATCTGTGGTCCAATTTAATTCTTTTCTCAGATCTTGATGGTTTTGGGGCTGTTGTCTTCTCTCCCTTTGGCAAATGCCATTCTTGAAACCACTGGAAAGAACCTGGGGGAAAAAAACCCTCATTTTATTTAGGGTGCAATGTATGCTGTGTTCCCAGTGAGCCAAATGTGCTCAGGTGCACGTTTCTTCAGCCACTGACACCGCCATTCATGTACATAGCCAAGTCTGCAGGAATGGATCAGAGCATCATGTCTTAGGAGATTTATTCCCTTTCACTTTTTGCGTATCTCTTTGTCTAGGTCTCTCCCTGGCAATAATTAGTGCCCAACTGGAGCAGCTACAGGATTTTCTTTCTGTATAGCCCCTTATTAGGGGTCTGGCATTGCTCATTTCACAAATGGGCAACTAACAATGAAGGCCGATGAAAGAGCAGAGCACCCCGAAAGGTTCTTGGGCTGGTGCAATTCGGGGTGCGGGAGAAGGACCACCTGCTTGAATGAGGAATGTGGGCAGTTTGCAGAGGGGAGCAGTGGACATCAGGAAGGGTTGGAACATTTTCCTGTATTTTAAAGTCCCTCCCAACCACGCCTACTCCTGCCGCAAATATTTGCAAAAGTCTTTTGAAAAATTGCCGTCTGTTTTGCAAAAGGGATTCATTAACACGCTGCTGAAGCTGACTGGGGAAAGGAGAAGGTGTGGGAGGTCTGGATAAGTACGCTCTGTGAAAATTTACAGAGGGGCCTATTTGTAATCGGCTCTGCAGTGATGAGGCAGTGTATTTGAGAAAACTTGTCCAGAGTGCCGGGCCCTTCCTGGATGGGCAGCTTTGAGCACCTCTGCCTCCTTTCTCTACCAAGAGAAACTGTTGCTGCTTGCTCACGAGCAGGTGACGATGCACAAGAAGCAGTCACTGCTATAACATGCATTTTCTAAAAACCACTATTTAGAGTGAATTATGCCACAGAAGATGCTGGTTTGTTTTAAAATGTGAACTTTAAACAAATTGAAGCCAAAGGAATGTTTTGGGGGTGAGAAAAATCTTTCTGGCATGTGACAAGATCAGAATTGTTACTCCTCCACAATTTGCTTAAGCAGCTACTATAAACAGCTACTAATCAGGCTCCCTTGGTATTTAGAGATATCTGTGGATTGATTTTAATTAGATTAGCACCTCTTTGTTAATTCTATAATGTTTGTTTGCTCATAAGTTAGAGTATTTGGGTGTTGTGATGCTGTTTGTTTAACATGTTTAATTAAATTCGAATTAGTAGGCTCTTAGGCATGTTGTTCTCTCTGCTGGTGGGGTTTTGCAAGAAACGGAATGTGGGCTGATTTTTTTGACATGCCAACTGCAATTTTTTTTTAAGTACCTCAGACACCTCCACTGAATTTACCAACATTACCAAATGAAATGCAGGAAAAAGCACAGACACAAAAAAATGTCAGTGTTTGGGTGTCTTACAAGCTTATTATTTTGCTGGTTATTCCAGAGCAACGGGTTTATGTTCTAATAAAAAAGCAAAGGATGAAAAAAAAATTCTTGCAAGGTGTTTCGGAACCAGTAATCCCCGGCACTGAGTTTTGTCTGGTGGGCCCCAGATCAGCTTTCAGTGGGCGCCTGTCTGCTGCTGGAGCCACCTCGGATGGGCTGTAGACCTTAGCAAGCAATTCCAGTGTGTTTTAGTCCAGACTGAGGAAGGATTTCAGTCTGTGTCAGCAGTGAAGATGCTGAACCCACACAAACCAAATTGAATCTTTTAAGGTTGGAAGTCCATTTTTGCTTTCCTTTCTTTCTTTGGCATGAAATTTTTTCTCTGCAATAGTAGCTGATTATCTCTAATCTGCATCTTTTCTATTATGATTTTTGTTGGTTTACCTTGATTTGAGTTTGGGTTTTGTGGTTATTATGGATTTTAGCCTACTTTCCACATGTTGTCGGAGCTCTTTCTATGCTGAACCTATTTCTGTCTGATTATCTGAGGGTGCCCCTGATGCGATTGTGATGAAAAGTAGGTAGGGGGCTTGTAAAGTGAAACATGAACTTTAAAATAACCCCCCCAAAATGGAGAATGTTCTCCATGAGAAGAATATTCTGTGATTAAAAGACATTTGTGCTGTACTCCCTTTATAAATTTGGGGTTAAAGAAATGAGATGAGGCATGTTTTATCACTGATACAATAGGCTCCGCATAATTGCATCTGCAGCATCTTATGTGCAACCAGGGTGGATTTGTTTAAGCCGACAAAAAGAATAACTTTGGAGTAAAGGCTGGACCAGGAAGCGGTTACTGTTGCAGTGGATGTGGTAATGCAGCAGTATCTGTAAAGCAGCCCTTATTCCCTCAGGCCCCGAGCAGAGGCCACCCAAGGTGCAGCACAGGAGAGGGGCGAGAAGCGGCTGCCGGAGTGGAGTGGGACCATCTGCCGGGACACCTGAAGGTCTAAGTCTCACCTCAGGACTGACACGTGGTTAGGGTTAAGTTTCCAAAAAGGAGAAAGCGGAGCCCTGCAATGACAGTGTTGCTCAGGATGAGCTGCTAAAGAGCAAGGGAGGGCTGTGGCTAGAAATTCCCCCCAAGCACCATAAATTTTGGAATAGGGTTAGGCAGGGGCGATGCTGACATTGGGGGTGGTGGGGTCCATCCCAACCACTACTGCATAACCAACCCTCTGGTTCTTTCCAGTGTGTATTTGCCTCCAGCTCAAGGCTCCAAGAGAGCACATATTCTGGAACCAAGCCCAGCACTATGGAGTTATCCATGTTTTTCTCCCAGCACCTCTGTGCAGTTATTTTACATCTTCTTTGGGTTTCAGTCTTTCATCTGGAATTTCTGCCTTTCATCCTAGAGCATCTGATCTCTTCTTGATCTCAAATCTGATGACAAAAACAAACCAAACTTTGTCTTGCTGCAACAAGTATTTAATTCAAAGGCTATTTGAAGATCGAAAGAAATTTCACTTTTTGCTGAACTAGTTGGTCCAAACAGCCAAAGAACCCTCAGTGTTTTCTTTTTAAAAACTTTATTATAACAAGTGAGATAATTCTCTTTGGGTGGGAGAATTTGGATTCTTAATTTTGGGAAAAATAAAAGGGGGGGGGGGGGGGGCACAAAATAATACCTTGGGTCTGTAAGTATTTGTACAGTATTTGTATGATGATACAGTCCAAAGAGCCTCATGCGAGTATCATTGCAGGAAACTTTATTCTGGAAGAGGGAGTTCTGATCTGCGGTGTTTCAGTTCAAACAGTCCAGGGAGTTGGAGAGGTTGGGGAATAGTGAGAGAAAGGGCCGAGATGTGCAGAAGCCCTGGCAGGGGATGTCTGAATGTCCAGAATGGTGCTCTGCTGGCCACACCAAACGGTCCTTGGTCTAGGAGTCATGAACTTGCAGTATTGGGGAAAAAAGAGGGCTTATTTATTTATTCTTCTGTTTTATTGTTTATTTTTATTATATGTGAGCCATGTGTATGTCAGTGGTAGGAGGGAAGCTCAGCAAACACTGGGACAGGACTGACTGAATACTGCATGGATAGGGTCAGCATGAGGATGGCAGCACTGTGGTTGCAAACAGATAGTGTGATGGACACAGCCATCATTAGGGTTAGGACGGGCAAGTACATCTCCACCAAGGTACATTGGTGGGTGCCTGGCTTAAAATGTCAACATTTTAGCCAACAGAAGTGGTGTTTGCTTATGGTTTCTGTATTATGTGCAAAGCAGCAGCTAAGCCCCCTGTCATGGGGGTGCTGCTTTTCCAGGTGCCTTTTCCTCTACTTTCTTCTTTCCAATGGCAGATTTGATCACACATCCCCCTGCAACCTTTGCACTGGGCCACGGACATGGCATTAGCATGAAAATCCAATGCACTATTCTCCCTTGGAAGCATTTGTGTATGATGTCCACCAGCTTAATAATAACAGTACATACATCTCCAGTGAAGGCGAGCCCACAGCCAGGATCCGAGCCACACACCTCGTGTTTCATGTGGGCTTAGCTCTCAAATGTGTTCACGTTAGTTGTCGACTCCTAATTAGACAGACAAAATCCTGCAGGGACTCACAGTGCCTTGCTCCCATAAACTTCAGCTCCTGACTTTGGTGATTTCTGAGCCTATCTCTCTGTGAAATCCCCGTAGCAGTTTTTCTGTGTGTTTCTATAGCTGAGCTGGAGGTGAGTCCCTTGCCTTGACATGAGCAATGCCTGTGGCTCCTGACTTACAGGCTAAACTGATTATTCAGCAGCAGTCAGTAAAAAATGAGGAAAAGAGCAGCTGTATTGAGTGATGGTTAACAGCAGGGAGGGTTAGCAGGTGTAGCTGTGTTTGGGACATACATACTCCCTTTTACATGAGGAGATTACCTTAAAGGCAGTTGTAATAGTCTGACTTAAACCTCTAAATGCAATTAAATCCTGAGTTAAGCCTGAAAAATTTGACCTGACATTCTGCCTTTGACTCATCCGTTTTTGTGTTTCAGTATTACAGTGAATACACTGTAACAGATCACACACTCCAAAGAGTCTGCTGAAATAGCCGGGGTAAATTAGGGACAGCACATCAGGCTGGATTTTCAGTCTCAACCATCAGTTTCATTTTATAATGTGCACTAATGTCTGACAGCTGAATATGTATTTAATGAGATTTTAAAAACAGCGGAGTTTTGATCTGTTAGAACAACATGCCATGTGAGAAGGTGCCTGTGCTGCTGCATAGCTGAATGCTTTAGGAAAATTAACTCACTTGAACACTAAATAAGGCTGAAAACCAGCTTGTTAGTGGGAGTAATGCCATCCGCTCTGTCCCAAAGCATTGCCTCTGCTGAAGGGGGAACCCCAGCCTTTTTTAAAGGCTCAGAAATGTTTAATTAACCTCACTCTTCCCATTATTTTTCACTTTATTATGCTACATAACCTGTCAGCCCTTCCATCCAGATGTCCTTCAGATGCTGCCTACCACCCATTTGATGGGAGAGAGGCTCTTGTTGAAAGCCCAGAAAGGTGCAATCTGGCCTTAATTCTGATCTCCCTTGCACACTCGCCACAGGCAGAGCAATTCCCTCAGCATGGCAAGTGTGAGCATGTCCTCCCCAGGTGATAGTGCTTTTCAGTTCATCCCTGAGCTTTCCTTCTGCTTCTCACAAGAGATTGCAGCATCTCATGGTTTTCTCATGTCTTTGAGTTTGGCTATCCGTTGTCCAAGGGAGGGACTTTCTTTGGGTCAATGTTGCTCCCAGCTGCTACTTCAGTGCAGGTAATAAATAGCATCCAGGAGAAATACAGCATACAGCAATAGGCTGAAGTGGAGGGTTGGTTTGTTTTTGGTTGTTTGGTTTTTTTTTTTTGTTTCGGTTTGGGTGGGTTTTTTTCCATCTGCAGCTGTCAAAAATACCGGGTATAGTAAAAAGTATCAGGAGTACCAGAAATACATCAAAGATTGCTTGTGAAGAGCTGCTGCTGCAGCCCATCAGACACAAGAGGCCAGGGTAATTCAGGTAAGCGTCTAAAACGTGGATTTCTCTGAACTTTGAACCTCTCTGTGGCTTACCTGTTATTCATGTGAATCAGCCAACATCAGGTTTCAGTAGAGTAAGCTCATCCCTGGTATAAGAGCAGTAGCTTATGGCTGTTTCTTTAAAGCTATCGTTAGCCCTGTGTGCTGGAGATTTGCAATTATTTTCAAAATCTGGAAGGATCCTAACTATTAGCATCCTCCTGTGTGGAAAAGCACGATAAAGTTGGCCATACAGCAGCTGAAGCATGGTGCTTGGTTTATCAGTTTCTATAAATATTTAGAGGTGCTGGAATAAAGGAGAGCGCACAGCGAGGTGATGTGCTGTTACTCCATCCCATTTCATGGTCATGATAAGGACTGATGTGGCATGTGGCCGTAGTCCAGGCTGCTTTCACCAGGGAAAATGTGGTAGCATTGGAGCCATCCAGCGGAATTTCTCTATTAATTTCCATTGTGCCTTTAGATATCTTTTCCTTTGCCGTGCCTCTGCCTGTGACTGAGCCAGTTAAAATCCATTTAGCTTCAGTGACAGGCTGGTACCTAAACAGACACCTGCATCCAGCCTCTTGGAATTTTTTTTTAAGCCCCACCAGCAAAGATTTTTTGGGAAAACAGTCAACAGAAGCAATGACGAGCTTCGAGCTACCCGAATCGTGCAGCAGTAATTGCAAGCAAATGGTAAATTGTATTGCCCTTCACCTGAAACACTGCTATTTTGGATAACTCCTTCTGTTTCTCCTTTCTGACTGTTCAGGTATCTTTATTCATGCTGCAAAGGCTGGGAGCGAGATCTGAGCTATTCCACTTGCGGGCTGAGGAGGGCTGTGAGCAGCCACTTGCCAAATGGCCACCTGACGCCTACAGACAAGTGTGACAAGTGGGATTTCTCTTGTTTTATAAAATGTTCCTTTGTCAGGGTTGTGCCTCACAAAACAGTATAAAACAAGAACCTAGTGATTGCAGAGAAGGTGTAATTTAAAAGCTCGTGTTTTCCAAAGGCAGAGAGTAGGGCTGTGTAGAAAGAAAAAAGCAGTGAAAAAACATTGTAGCAGTGTCATGTAATGAGGTGATTGTCTTTTTCTTTCAAGCACTTAACTTTTGTCCTTGCCTGGGTGGGTAAGAAGTATTTATCAAAGGCAATAAATTTGATGATTTTCTTGGATCCTGTGAGAAGACAGCCAGAAATCACAAAAAAGGGTCAATTAAAGGGTCAGGGTGTCAGATTAATCGAGTGCAAGGTCTCTGTTTATAGAGGATGCACTTTGATGCTGGGCAGTTGGGAAAAGATATCACAGGGTTTCATAGTACAGGCAGCACATTCCGATCCTGATTTTTTGATTTGATACAAAATGTTTTCCATGGCCCTTAGCTAAAGAGTAGGGGAAAGCTTTCATACCTTTCCCAGCTACAAGTCTACCAGAAGCAGCCAGTGGGGTAGAAGGCAGCACCATCAACTGCAGCATGGCTCAGCATCTCCCAAATAGCTCAGTTCACGTGCTTCAAAGCTGATCAAGTGCTCTTGATTTTAATGACCAAGATAAAAATAAGGACTATCCACCTGGTTGGTTTTTGTCCACCAGATGTTTTCAATGAAGGGTTTTATAAACAAAACAAATGTTCTTATAAAACCCCCCTTTGGTTCCAATTTTTTTCCTTGAAGGTCTTTGCTATTTATAGTTTTGTGTGTTGTTTCTAAAAACTGGCATTTCTTGGCCACATGTGTTTCTGACAGCGGGTCTGCTTTTCTCTGGTTGAATATTGCTCTTGCCCTTTTTAAACCTCATCCTGTCAATCACTGACATTTGCCAGAGTATGTTGCATTTTGAAAGTAAAATAAGTGACTGTTTGTTTTTTGTTGCTTTTTCAGGAAATAACTCCAAACAAAGTGTATTTCTGTTAGGTTCTCCAGTTGTGCTTTTTCCAGAGAGTATCCTGTGAACAGGCAGCACGTAGGTGAGAAGGATTAGTGAGCTGGGTTTTGTTAAACAGAATGTCAAATCAGACTTCAGAAATGAAACTTTCTGCGGATGCTGAGATTTTTAACTCTTCCTTCTTGATGTTTTCTTGTCAAAAGTGGAGCTGGGGCATGGGGAGGGAAAACAACTTTCATGTGAAAAAATGAGTTTTCTGTTGTTATTAGCATGCACATCCTCCATGTTTCCTGGTTAACTGTAGAAGCTGGAAGCCGTGCAGGTGATCGGATAACTTGCACCGAGCAGCACCTGTGCCATGGGAGGGCAACAAGGCTTTGGCTTCTGGCACAGCCACTCTAAAAGCACAGGTCAGAGAGACATGAAGCAATTTTTTTCAGACAGCGGGGTGTGGGACATTCCATGATTCCTTCTGAAATTACAATGTTAGAAATTGTAATTCCTGAAAGACTGTGGGTCAGCAAGAGACAGGGATCCTAGCCGTTACCTTGGTACAAAGTCACATCACCTGAACTCAAGCCTGCTTTCCTATGCATACAAAAGCATGTGTGTGAGGATTTAATATGCTTTAACTTAATTTTATAGACTGCTTTTATTTTCAGTTTGTTCACTGTGTTTTCGTATGCAAGCCTTTGTGGTACAAAAAAGTATCTTTGTAGAAGCTGACAGTATATCTGTGTATCAGATCCATAGAAAACTCTCTGTTACAGGGTTTAGGAATAACTTAGAAATGTGTCAGCTGAAGATAGGGGCACCAAAGGAGTCTCCAGAGAGTCTTTCTTTGAAGTCTCTGTCCCTGTAGGTGTGACAAGATCTCTGAAGTATAAAACAGTAGGACAGATTAGAACTTGTGTCAATTGTAGTGATCAGAGTAGGGATTTCAGGGAAATCAGTTTATATCTGCAAAGTCTTAAGTCTTGTGTGTGTCCCCCCCCCCCCCCCCAAAAAAAAACCCCAACCAAACCCTGAAAAAATGTGAAAAGCAAAAAACTGACTGCTGAAATCTCCACAGATTTTTAAAGCAAGGAAAATAACAAAACTTTGTGCCATGATTTTTATTTTCTTTTTAAAGTGTCCTAGCCCAAATTCTGCAATTTCCAAGGCAGGCAGAATTTTCCCAGTGAGTAATAAAAATGTTTATTCAAACCCCCTGTTTAGCTATGGAAAAAATCTTAATCGATGGGTTTTTTTTTAACTATTTCACAGTTCTCTAATCCATGATTCAATGTTTGTATAAAATCTGTTGATCATTTTGTTGAAGAGGGTCCTGTGACATGTGCTTTTGCCAGGTACCACAAGAAAGAAGGTAAAGGGTACCACCAGTAGCAACTTCAGATGCCTGTGTGAAGTTCCTGGGTTAGGAGGTTGCATTCCTTCGGGGAAAGATTCAGACCAGCTATGTTAGATTGTGTTAGGCAGTTTGAATATCCTTCAAAATACCCCATTTCTGGGGTGCTTTCTAATTCTTTTTTATTTTTTATTTAATTAGTTTCTGTGCCCACTGCTCCTTTAATTCATTCTCTAATCAATTTGCAACCTTAGAATTCATGGGCTTCCTGAGAAATCTTATTCCAATGGACACTAACAGTGCAAAAGCTGCATTCCATTATGGGGGATAAATCAGCCTATGAAAAAGTGAGCTATAGATTAAATCTCTTTGTAGTCTTCTTTTATATGTACCTTCTTTGTGCATTTGATCTCTTACATGCCTGTGAAAAAAAAACAACCAAAAAACCCAAGAGCTTACTTACCAAGCCACCAAGAAATACTTGCACAATGTGTTTTACTGCGCAAGATGTTTTTTCTTGCTTGGTCTCGGAAGACTGCTCTGTTCAGTGCAAACCTAATCAAGGCAACCCTGTTTCACGAGGGCCAAGTCAAATGTCAGCTCAGACACAGATCTTGTCCCTGGAGTCTGTGGTAGCAGCTGGTCTTTTATGGGCTTGGGTTGTCAGAGCCGCCAGCAGTGCCTCAGAGACCGGGGCAGTCAACTTTGTTTCTTCCAGTTTTCCGCAAATTTGGCAAAACGAGTCCTCAGACGGCTGTGGGGACTTGCCCTCGGCTTAAAACCGCATGACTGCTGGAGAGGGCATGGGCTGCATTAGCCTGTGCTCTCCCGTGGGGTCAACCCTACTGACCCGCAGGCTTGGTCAGGCTTTCCAGGGCAGCCGGCTCTGTAAAGAGAGAGTGGTGCCACCGGTTGTTAGGGGTTAGCAAATACTGGCTGAACCTGTTGGGGTTTTTATTCTTGTTTCTCAGGTTCTGCACCAAGGTATGTGACTACATGGTCTGCGCAGGCATTTTGTGTTTTCAAAAGCTGCCTCATTTTCTGCTGGCTTTTGCAGTGCAAAAATAAGAGTACCTATTTCTAGGCAGAGGAAGTTCCCGTAGGGCTTACACAGGTACATCTTGTGCCTGTTCTGGGTCATGTCCCAGCTTTACTGGCCTCTGCTTGGTTGGCTTTAGTGACAACTTAGAGCTCAGCATAAGCAGCAGCCATCAGCTTTTCAGGACCCTTGGCTGATCATACGGTATTTTAGGAAAGATTTCTGTGTCATTAACTTCACTCTCCTTTGCCTAGGCAGGTAGTTGTCCTGGTTTCACCTGGGATAGAGTTAATTTTCTTTCTAGTAGCTGGTATAGTGTTATGTTTTGGATTTAGTATGAGAAGAATGTTGATAACACACTGATGTTTTCAGTTGTTGCTAAGTAGTGTTTATACTAAGGGAAGGATTTTTCAGCTTCTCATACCCAGCCAGCAAGAAGGCTGGAGGGGCACAAGAAGTTGGGAGGGGACATGGCCAGGGCAGCTGACCACAACTGACCAAGGGGATATTCTATACCATGTGACATCATGCCCAGTATTTAAACTGGGGGGACTTGGCCTCAGGGAGATAGCTGCTCAGGAACTAACTGGGCATTGGTCGGTGAGTGGTGAGCAATTGCATTGTACATCACTTGTTTTGTATATTCCAATCCTATTATTATTATTGTCATTTTATTACTGTTACTATTATTATTTTCTTCCTTTCTGTCCTATTAAACTGTTCTTATCTCAACCTATGAGTTTTACTTTTTTTTCCCCCTGATTCTGTCCCCATGCCTCTGGGTTGGGGTGAATTGCTGCATGGTGCTTGGTTGCTGGCTGACAGTAGTTCAAGTAGCTTTTAGTTTGGGCTAAAACTCCCCAGATGGTGTTGGATTTTCATGTACTCTATAGGACTCCGTTGAACCTGTTTGCTTGTGGAAGCCCAAGAACTGCCTTTTGTATTTGTGCTCTGAGTGGAGCAAATAGTGAGCAAGTCTCTGACAGGCCTAAGGGAGATACTTTAGCCACAGCAGAAGCGTACCAAAGTTGGACAAATGGCAGGCAAGGGAAGGACAGGCCTTCCTAATTTGGGCTCAAGCCAAACTTCTTAGCGGGATCCTGAAAAGTGAGATTATTTGCTCTTACCTCTGTATTCTGGCAGTTGGAAACGATACACCAAGGTGAAAAGAAAACCTCTGGTCGTTCTGGTATTTCAGTCAGGGTTTGAACATGGGCACAGCTACAGGCTTTCAGGTCAGTCCCTTCAGAGATAAACGGGAAGAGAGACTTTTTGCCCTTGTTTCACTTGTGTAAAAAAAAAACTTGAGACCTAGAGAAAGTGTATGACTTTGAATGATCTCAGGATATAGCTCTGACTGCCAATGTTCATTATTATACTCTTGTAATAAGTTAACAAGGCTATGAACAAAATAAAATGCAATTACCCATGTTCGTTTTGCAAACTAATGAAGAATTCAGGAGGCTGTGAGAAGTGGCAGTGAATCATGCAAAGACATTTGTGATCAAAATCAAATCTGTTCTTTTCCAAAGAAAAGTGCCTCTAGACTTTAAGGCAAGACACAGGCGAAGATATATGGTGTGGTGTCAGCAACGGTTAGACCGATTGCAGTGGGTCTAGGTCAGGACTCATTATATGTGATGATAAATCAATACAAATGAACCCAGCTCTTGCTCTTGGGTTATTCATTGGCTGGAGCTAATTTTTGGCACTTAGAGGGAATTTTGCACCAAAGTGACACCCATGGTTTAGGAAAGCACACTCTTTCCCTAAAACTGTAACAGGGGAGTTGGCTGCTCCTGATGTGACCCGCTGCAAGGTTTCATAAGGTACGTCTTGGGGAAGTCGTTTGCCTTCCAGTCTGGTGTTCATGTCTGAGTGCCTCTCTTGCTGTACTGAGATAACCTCAAGTTTGAGGCATGGGGAAGTTGATAACACTTAGCATGGATGATGCTCTCAAATCACTCCAAAGAGATTAGGGCTTGGGGAGCCTTTGGATATTTTTTAAAAGGATATGACAAGCTGAAGTTACTCCAGTAGGATTTCATGGCTTGAGGGAAGACCACATCTATCAAAAGCTTCACAGGACTGGCTTAGTTATTGTGTGTTAGATTCAAAGCTTTTTTCTGATCAACTTTGGCTTTGAATCCATGCCAGCCTCATAAATCTGGTTGGTGGTGGTTCTTCCCCCACCCTCCCCCCATAGTTAAAAATAAAGAAAAAAATGCAAAGACTTTAAAGCTGTGCTGTAATGGCACGAATAAACAGTCTTTGTATACTTAATATCAAAACATTTAAGACAGCTTTCTTTTCCCATTGATCAAAAAATAGCCAGAAAGGAAACTCATTGAGCAAATGTAGTGCCTTGAAATATTTCAAAGAACCTGCAGGCAGCGAACATTTCCCCAGTCTGTGCTGGTGACCCTTACAGTGCCTGAAGGAAGTCACAATCTTGAGAGACAGTTTGAGGCATTTATGAAGAGCTATGGACTTAAATGCTAGTCTCTACTAGTTTAAATTGGTAGGATTGCATTCTTACTTGGAGATGGTCCCCATCCCTCAGATTTTTGGAATTGTACAGTGTGGACCCGTAATAGGCATTTTTAATACTATTCAGAATGAACAATTTACTTCTGACAAAATATAGTACTTCTATTCACATGCTTATTTTTCTAGAGAACATGGTTTCTAGAGCAAGAAACCTTGATGCTTTGACTTTCCTGCTGAAAATTACTGACCTTTGTGAGGCTTCTTGAAATGCTTCATGAGATCCCTGCTCTGGACCAGGAGACCGTGGGAAGTCACACTTTGTAAGGCTCCAGGTTGTATTACAGGCTTGAGCATACATGTCTAGAAATTGAAAAAGTAGAATTGAGGAAGAATTTTCCTGGGTCGCAGTTCCTCTGGAGGTGGAAAGAGCTTTTCTGTTGCAGCATGTCAGCTGGCCTGTGCATCCATCAGCTCCTACGTGTTACTGGGACAAACTCCAGAGGTAAAGCACAGGACTTGAAGAGTTCTATACTTCTGCAAGCATTCATTACTTTGATCCCAAATGTTTTCTGTCCATGTAAGAGTTGTATCGCGTGGAGCTAAGGCTTCTGCCTGAACTAGATGATGTTTAGAAAGGAGAGGCATGGAAGATTATCACGTAGATCTCCAGGAACTTTTCCAACACATTTGGCTCTTGAATGCCATTTTTGCATGTTGTTACCTTTTCTGCATGTATTTGTCACTGTGTTACTACTTCCCATCACTGATCTTACCTGGAGTCCATGTCATAGATGTGTCAACCATTCATTCCGGCTTGGACTCCATGGCAGACCGTCCAGCAAAGCTTTTTGACATCTTTTTAACTCAGAGAATGCAGGTAAGTCTTTGGCTTGCGGACTTGAGTACATGCTTCACTATGCTAAATAAAGATGAACTTAAGCACTTGCTTATTTAAAATTATCATTTTCTAATGGTCTGAGGTTTCTGCTCCTGATGAGGTTAGCAAATTGCTGATGACCAATTTCATATTCTTCACACACTTCTGGCATTTACAAGAGTTTTCCATCTACTGTACCTTGGAGAAATATTTCCCGAACCATGAGTTGGCAGTGAACTACTCTGAGGGATATTTCACTGTTTTTTACTGGTAAGGTGTGTTCAGTCACAGCAATCTTTGCTACCATCTACATATGCCATCCTTAATAATTTCTGTTCTCTCACTGGGTGACTGGAACTATTTTTTAAAATGGTTTTCATGAATTGCTAAAGACAAATAATATTTATTGTATGAATCATCAAATGGAGGTTCTTGTGTGCTAAAACTCATGTAACTTAAGGACACAAATAATTTTTTTGGCATTAATCAAATGCACTAAAACTTGACTCAGTAAATGAAGGTGAATCAAACTCACAGTTATGATTCACAAAATTACATACAAACCTCTCATTATGTTTTTAAACTGTGTCCACAATCACAAAGCTGAGTTGCAAATTGATTTCCAGAGAGCTGTGATACAAAGTGATCAGCTTCTCTTGTGCTTTGCCGATTCTGCAGCTCCTCTTCTGTGTCCTGTGAATCTGACATTGCTCATCAGTTTATCAGAATTACTGACTATACCTTGAATGTGACCTCCATATGCATGTGATTTTTATGTAACTATGCTATGCAAAAGGTTTGTGGCTGTGCACATTTACTGATTTATTGATATGGCCTATGAAGAGGCTGTTTCTTTGAGGAATCCGGTATGAATTTGAAATAGGTTTTGCAAACCAACTAAGAGATCTGGGTGCAAAGTTCAGTGATCAACTGCCAGACTTTGGCTGGAAAACAAGAAGGTCGCTGTGTGCTAAGGGCGAAAGCCTCAGCGTGTTTTTCCGAGTCCACCCAGCTGGGAGCAGAGTTAAGGCCCACCGCCTCACAGGGTTTCCCAGGTGCTTGCAAGGGATTTGGCAGGAAAATGGGATGGCAGCGGGAGCAGGGCTTGGTGCAGCCTTGGAGCCAGGCTCAATGGAGCTGCCGGGGCTGGAGGAGCTCCTTCAGGGAAGGTGCTGTGGGGCTTTGAGAGCTGAGCTGGATTTCTGTGGGGCCACTGGTTTTGGAAGGGTTTTAGGGTGTCGTGTGTGGGAGAAAAGAGCCAGGGCTGTGCCAAGGCCACACACATATAAATATATTGAAATCACGTAATTTCAGTCTATGTTTCAGTATATGTATTTTCAGTATAGTATATAAATATATAGACACTGAATTATTCTTGCAGAGCACTTTGAAGCACAAGTGTGGCTAGCCCACTGTGGGCATTGTCACCGCTAGCAGTGCTTGCATAGGTTGATTAATCTTGAGGCTTGAATGTGAAATTCAGTAGGTTTTCAAATTGCTCCAATCCTTAAAATTTCAGTGACTTTCTAGAGCCTGTAAATGCAGTTAAATACCTGGCATTATCTACTGCATTACAGACCCTGTCTTTTAAATGGTCCTGTACAGGCAGGGAAGCGCAGTCCAGGTGGGGTTGGCTGCAAGCTTGTTACTTTTGCCCTAAAAGAGTTGTCATAACTAAGTCCGCCAAACTTTTTCTGGAAATCAATCTATTAAGCTCCATATTGAAGGGTGACATAAATAAATGACTGTCATTTACTTGTTGATGCCTGGTAATATTGAACCTAAATCTTAACTTTCAAAGGGTGAATAAATTATGGACGTGTTAATTTTATGTTGTTTCCAGCTTGCTGGTAGCAATCCCGTCGTTTTGCACAGCTGTTCTGCCTTTGTCTTGTTCCACCAACAGTGACATCCAGTACCTTGGCTCATTATATTCTGTTCAATCTCTTTCTCCCTCCAGCCTTTTTTAATTATTTCAATCTATTTCGACTAGTCTTGTGCAAAATTTCATCTTCCTCATGTACTCGCCTCTTTCAAGATGCGCTATTCCTCTGCCAGCATGCGGTACAGGTTTAGGAATATCTACATGGCCCTTGTCTAGGGTTCCCTGGTGACTTCGCAGAGAGTCGTCTTGAAGAAGGATGGCAGAGTAAGGCCCTGTAATGGTAATTATGTATGTATTAGGTGTTTACACATTTTTAGTGAGAAATCCATTGGTTGAGTTGCCATGCGAAGGGAGGAGGACAGAGCATCTGTGTAATTGTCCTGGTTCCTTTTTTAATGCCATTTCTGCTTGATGGCAGGAGTCTAGAATCTGTTCATTTCCCGTAACCTTATTAAAGACTAATTTGGAAAGCTGAAAAAGGAAGGATTTATTTTGGGTCAGTCTAACTACAGTTAAAATACTTCTGTTTGTTGAACTGGCCAGAAGCTCTCCATTCAAGTCAGTTCATCAGTAGCTTGTATTTCTGTATGTTTAGCAGTCAGGATGGAGAAAGGGAGGTAAGGAGAAGAGAATTATTCTTTCTCCTGGCATAATAAGGCCTTGATAATTCTTGCGTGAAGCAGATTTTATTTATCTTCCTGAGTATTTCAAAGGTTTTCTTTTATAACTAAGGTAGCGGTACTTTCTCATCTTGTCACAACTCATTCCTCCTGCCATCACCTTGGTGTTGATTTTTACTAGCTGCAGGGTCAGTGAGACCAAATGGCTTTTTTCTTTCAATTCTTTGGTCATTCAATCTTGGCAGGGTTGTTTTGGGTTTTTTATTTTAAGTATGCATTGCCAAATGATTTTGGATAATGAGCTATTGAAGAGCAGCAGAAGACTTCTTCGCTAACAGCAGCAATGTAAACTGCAAGGCTAAATGCAGCATTGATATTCCTGCCTTATGGGAAAATTCTGCTCTTTCAACACATATGGTAATCCTGATTTGGGACGACAAGTTAAAATATCCAGAAATTTGGCAGAATGAAATGCCCGCGCAGAAACATATTGGCAATGACAAAGTGAATTTTGTTGTGAAGTGTGATGGTACCAGCTGCACCATGGTGTTGTAGAGTTGCAAGTTCAGCTTAAAAATTAGCAAACTATAAATCATAAGTGCCATGAAGCAACACATTGGCAAGTTAAGGTTGAACTGAACTGAACCAGGGTATTCCAGTCAGCTCTTCAGAAATATTTCAGTCCGAGGTCAACCAAAGCATTCTTTTTTTCCTTCGGGTTTTCCAAAATTACTGCAAAAGAAAAAAAATTAGAAAATAAGTATTGTCAGTTAAATAAACAGCTAAAAGGAAGAGAAGGAGGCACTGCCAGGAAGCTAGGCTTGGGTCAGTGGAGCATTTTTGGCTCAAAGCTTGAAATCCATCTCCCTTGCCTTTCCCTCCTTAAGGAGAGCTGTGACTATCATTTCTGGGCTAAACAGCTGTGACATGGTTGCTGCAATTTCAGGGTATTAGGTTTTGATCACTCTTGTCCTATTTTACATAATTTGTAACAGAGCAGAAACAGATTTTATTCATCCTTATTGTTCAGAGGAATATTTAGGAGGGAGTCAAAACTGAGCAGAAAGAAGTAAGAAATGGAAGGTGAAATTATCGTTTGTTCCCCCATCAGAATGACAAGAAACCGCACAGTGCCAGGCTCTAGAGCTTTTGTACATCCTCCAAAGAGAGTTGATGGAAGTAATGAAAAAATACAAAACTTGTACAAAGAAAGGCAATGGATTTTCTATGAAACTTTCATGTGGTGTCTTAATTCAAACATGCCCAAAATTCTGGGTTATGCCTACCTAAAACAGCAAGCAAATCCTTTGGGCTGTGAATTCTTCTGTAATAAATCAGGGATCACTGACAAAGTCCTCCAAGAACTATTCTAAAGATAGCAAGTGGTTTTCTGGAGGAGACAACCTTTTAAAAATATCTGTACGTCCAGGGGAGCTGGTACCAGCTGCTGAACACTGGCCACAAACATAAGGAGGTTTTGGGAAAAGCAGTCGAAAGGGAATTTACAAGTTCTGTGGAAAGAACTGAGCTGGTATGAAAAGCAATTCCCAGAACAATTATAATTCACCTTTGGGGTGTCAGAAGTTCACAATATTAGGCAAAGATCACTCTAGATCTAGGCAACAGATAGAAATATGTCTGCGTTGAAAGTGAAATAGTAGCAGCTTGAAAACAAATTTTTAGAATATATGAAAACCATATAATAAAAAATGGTTAATTAGGTAGCAGAACATTTAAAAGGAAAACATTTGTACATAAAGGTTTCTGGTGTCCTGACCGCAGGAACTAAATTTGGTGTTTAATTTGCTTTGCTTTTAGATATCTTGCTTCATCATACACTGCCAGGTCAATGATGTGTCTGGGGTTCAGATTTGGATGCTGTCGGTAAGGGGATCACAGCCTTGCCACCGATTTCTCTAAATAAGTGGCTGCTGCCTGGAGACCACATGCATTTATTCTCCACCCTTCACATTCACAGCCCGATGCAGCCTCTGTGGCAGCTTCTTCTTGTGCACTGTGGTAGGGCAATTCCTGCCAACCTGGTGATGGATTTAATTCTTTCTGCTGACAGCTGCAGATGTTGATGTCTGTTTTGCACCTTCAGGTCACCTTCTTCCATCTTTGGTTTGTTACTAGTTTTAGAAGTTTTTGTGGTGCGATGCATAGGGCTTCCTATGTGGTAGTTCCTTCGTGTTTTTCAGTAGTCTAGAAGATTACTTAGGACACATGGGTTTAGGTAGCAAAGACTATAAAATCTGTTCTGCTCCACTTCACACCTACCAGCAGCATCTCTCTTGGCCGCTGCCTCAGAAAAAGATTTTCAAATGGAAAACTCACAATCCTCAAGTGCCTGCTGCGCTGGGGTCTGGTCCCTGTGTTTGACACTGTATTAAGAAGTGTGGTGTGCTTCTAAAGCAATTTTCTTACCCAGCGTTCTTAGGCTATCTTTTCACCAGGGTCAGTGCTTCACAGCCTGCAGGACAGCAAGCACTGACAGAATGGCTTTTTGAACGTTATCCACCTTGGGCATCTCGCAGCGTGCAGGCACGTCTCCTCCTGGCCTGCTCGCCTGCCCTTGCAGATCCACGGGATGTGCAGCTCCTATTTTCAGAAGGAGTTAGGATCTTGAGTTCAATTGGAAGCCAAAGGTTATTTGAGTTGTAATTAGGGAGTTCACTCTGAAAATAAGACATAAGGCCCCAAGTGATTTTAGGCCCATAGGAAAATGTAAGCGCTTGACGTGAGTTTGCACTGTGGAGCTCTCTTTGGAAAAATCCTTGTATGCTTCACAGGGATGGGTGCTTGAGCTGAGGCTTACACTGTGTATGCCAAAGTGAAGGGCCGGGAGAGGGGAAGGTGCTGGGAATGGGGAAAAAATCCCTTCATTTTATAGTGTGCGTATGATGCTCTCAGTAGGCAAATGATTATAGTTTAAGAGAGGTTAATTAAAATGCAGTTGTCTTAGCATTTCCTGAGCAACGCCTCCACGAAACACCTCGCCATTTCTTTTAGGGAGAGGTTGGGTAACTTGCCTGGTGATCACTGGATAGCAATACAGATATTATTTGGGGCTGATGAAGGAGTGCTCAGAATACCAAAGAGTGTTCACACAGGCACTGGGATGAGGGGAAGGGATGAGCATCCTCTGTGGACATCTGGAGAAAGAAACGTTGCTGTTTTACCTCTTCTGCCCTAAGGCCATGGCTTCTGAGAGGCAGAGAATGACAGCTGGAGGAAAAATTACATATGCTAATTACTCAAAAAAGGAATTAATTGCTATTAATTATTTTATCACAAAATCAATTAGTATTGTACTGCAAGTCATTTTAATTAAAGTAGTAGATAAACATCAGATAAACTGTAGACACAGCAAAATTATGGCAAACTTCCAAAGTTAGTCTCTAATAAGAAATGAAGCCCCAAACAGTTCAGCACCGAGATTGAATTAGCTGTTATTTTTATTAAAAAATAAGAGCCCACAGCAAAAACATGAAAGCGGAAGCTTCTTTGGAAAGGAGAAGAAAGCTTTTGGTGTTCACGAGTGAAGTTGAAAAGGGCAGTAGTAGCTATGGGTTTTCTCCTATCTATCTACATATTTCTGAGATGATTTTCACCTTAATTAAAAAAAAAAAGAAAAATCCCTGTTTTCTGCTGTTTAGGTTATTGTACTTAAATGGATGCTTTAAAGGGACTTGATCTTGAATATTTCATCATCACCTTAAACGAAAGAATGCTGTCTTTATATTCTGCACTGCTAGTTAAACAAATACAGGAGTAGTTTTGGTCCTAATCTTGGAGCAATCAGGTTTCTAAGGGGAAAAAAGAAAATCAAGAAAATTCAGTTTTGTTGAACTTTTTCAGTAGGAATGTGGTTGAAGAGATGGTATGCAAAATTTCAGGGCCAGATCTCTTGGTGGCATAACTCAGTGTTGCTCTTTTGGCATTTGTGGTGTTTTTGCCTTGCGTACCATCTGACAGACGCAGCCATCCACTGAAAGAGGCTTCTGCGAATTTAGGGATGCCAATCTTTCAGAGTTGGATAATGGTGAAAACAAAACCTGGAGAACATCAGAGACATAATTAATCTGCTGCCTTTGCTTTTGAGTCATTATGTGTGGTACGTGAGTGGGTGGAAGTTTGCATTAGAAAGGAAGATGTTGTACTGCTGTCTAGAAAAGGACGTGGAAGTCTGACATGTGGCAGAAACATGCAGGTGTTTTGGATGCTGGTATTTTATTATGGAATTATTTGCTCAGTGGTTAATGACAGCAGCCAGGAGAAATGGATATGGGCATTGCACAGCACAGGTGGTTTTTGCAGGGAGATGCGAGAATGCTGTAATGTGTGTGCCTAACAGAACTACATGAAAGACCATTTCTGTTCTGACAAAAAAATGGCTGCAAAAGAAAAGTTATCTGGACTGAATTTTTCGAATTCATGAGCAGAATTTAATGTTTGGGACTTCATTGACTAATGCACAAAGCGATCTGAGTAATGAAAAACCACTCTTTGTCAAGCAAGAAAACAAGAGGCATTGATGGAAAGGCTCATTTATTTACTCTTTTATGGAGAGAACATGCTTTGCCCAAGTTCAAAACTGACTGTGCAGCTATTGATGAGTATTCCTACGAGTAAAATGGCTAATGAAAACACTGACGCTCTCCCCATGTCTCTCTTTTGAGGCTTTAAAGTGCAACTTCACTGCACAGCTGTAAAGGAAGGGCTCACAAGTGTTCAGTGAGCACTTGTCAGTGTTGCCATATGGTAAAAACTTGCTTTTTTCAAGTCTTTAGTGCTAGAAATAGCTTGTTTCAAAGCACTAAATGATGAAACAGCTGGAAGCCATTTGGTGATTACTGACCCCATCCTGGCTATCCCCATTCTTCCCTTGTCCTGCCCTCTGCAGTCTTCTAAAGCCCTCTGCACGCCTGCTACAGCTGCAGCTCTCTCCAGCAGGATCTGTGATCTACTACTTAGGGGCAAAAGAAAATTTGCTCATTTTTCATATAGTTGACAGAATAGAGTAATTGCTGTAATTTACTGTGCCCTGCATATCACAAGCAGTTCTGATACCGTTGCATATTTATGGGTCCCCATCTGAAATCTCAGTCCTGATGTGCAATTTAGGAGCACTTTGGTTCATAATTCCTGATTCTAGATCCTTGTAAAATTTAGTTACGACCAGTTTAACATCCACATGTGGTATTACCAGGTGAGTTGTGTACTCCACTGACTAAACTCAAGTCCATCTTCTGCTCTAAGAGCTGTGCCCATAACCTGGTTACAACAGGCTGGTTGCCTGAGCACAGTAATGCTTTGTGTAAGTATCAGTGTAAAATCAGAGTATAAATCACGAATTTTGCTGAAGCTTGATTGAGGATCTGTCATTTCACTCTTCTCTGTGCCACAAGTCTGCACCAAGGTTTTAAACTGCAGCTTTCATGCAAAACCATTAAATAGAAGATGTTGGGGGTCCTTTTGCTTAAGAGAAGGAAAATGCTGTTTGGAAGATGGGAGGAAAGAAGGGAAGGAGCTGAAACTGGGGCAATTTAGTGTCTGTACTCTTCCTCCCCACCCTAATGAATGAGGATTTGAATCCTCACCTGATCCCCTCCATCCACCTTCACCTTCTCTTAGACTTGCTGTATCACATCCATGAGCTGTGGTTGCTTATAAAGCTTAAGAAGTCCTATACATGACAACAAGGATATCGCAGTCTATGTTAAAAGGTATCGGCTTCGTATAAAGACAGAGAGGTGTCTGAGTAAAAATCGTAAAATGCCGGCAATCCTCTCTCTGAAATCAGTGTGCTATTTGCCTGAAAAGACTTTAGGCTGTGGTCCTGTAAAATTAATCTTCCCCTGTACAAACTCCTACGAACGCATACAGAAAATGAATGGCAGCTAAACAGTATTCACATACAAGTATGCTGAAATGACACTAGTGCCTACAGTCTAAACTATGTTAATCCCACAGACATTTTTGGTGGAACTGTATCACACTAACCTTTGAATTTGTGCAGACCTGTGCAGTAGGCTGCCCACACTGGAAAGCCACACTCATGTTTACTGTGGGGAAAGTCTGTCCGGACTCCTACATGTTGTGCAGCACCAGGCAGCTGACTGCACTGAAGGGATTGAAGAAAAAAGTGTGTGAACATACCAATGTAAACCATACCGATATAGTTTTAATAACACAGTATTTCTATTGACCTCTTAAAAATAAAATTGTGGCATGAGCTAATGGGCATGAATGTCCATGATGGGCCTTAAAACCAACAGCAAAACTATGTTATCTTCAGTGCCTTTCTAATTCCACGGCTGTTATAAAAAGACCAAAGCAAGTCTCACCCGCCCACATCCCTGTCCCTTTTCCACTGCCAGGTGGAAAAGCCTGTGCTAGCAGCAGCCACTGTACCGCATTCTTCCTCAGGTTCGGCATGGACATTACATGTAGATACCAGCAGTAGGCATAAGATGATAATATGTGCCTTCTTCCTTGCCCGTCCTCCTGAGACCAGCTTCAAGGCAGTTAATAAGCAGGTTAGTTTGGACTCGCCCTTGAGTATCACCACAGTCTGTCACTTCATTTCCCCCCCCCGAGCTGAGATCAGAGTGCACCACATTTTACTCGTTGCTTACCCGGGTTGTTTTCATGCCACCTACCCAGAAGCGGGGAACCCCCCCCATGTCTTGGTACCCCAAGACCTGCACTTTCCGCAAAAAAAAAGCACCTTTTCAAAGAAAGATATGTCTAGAGCTTTGTCATCTTCTTTTACACTTCACATTTTGTTGTTACTGATGTCTTGTTCCATCAAGTCATGTAGCATAATGTAAGAGGACAAGTGCAGTAAGGTGCTCGCTATGTAGGTGGAAAATCTGCAGAGATGGAGTTGTCCAACATATGGCTGGGCTTTAATCATAGATCTTTTTTTTTTTAAATGCTTCACTTTTTTCAAAGGTCAGTCTGTCTGTAGGGAATTGACATTTCTGTGAGAGAGGCAATCCAGTAGGCATGTACAGGAAAAATAAAATGCAGAGCAAATCAAATCAGCCCTGTTTCGGCTCTTGAGCAAACACACTCAGCCTTGAAAACCTCCAAGTGAGATCCCCAGTATGGGTGACAGCGGACTGCTGCTGAAGAGTCAGGATCCTGCTTGACAGGTACTGAAGCATTCCTTATCCAGTGGTCTTGGGTGTTATGCAAAATCCTCATGTTACAGAGAGGAAACAGGCAGAGATTAAATGTTTTGACTAACAATTTGGCAAAGGTGGGCCTATAAAGTACCACTTCAGCTTCCTGGCTTTCAATTTGCTCACTAGACTGTCTCCAAAACGTACGTCTGAACCAGTCTCTTCTGAAAGGAAGACCATCCTTGTCTTTGATCGATTTTTCATGAGCTTTGTGTAGAGGGTGACTCATGTCCAAAACATGAGCACATCTGTTTACTGCCGAGGCCTGTATGTACTTCCCAGAAGGATGTTTTCTCTGTTTCCATGAATCTGGCAGAACTTGCTTGTATTCATGGAAATGTTTGTTCAAAAGATGGAAGGTTCTTGGGAGAAAGCAATCAGGGTACATAACATTTTTTTTTTCCTTGTTATCAGAGCTTTACACACCACGACTTTGAGAGCTGTTATCATAGTTTTCTGCATGAAATCAAATTAAGATGGAGCAATGCAACCTAGGAGAGCTACAGGTGCTGTGCATCATCACAGGGGTACTAGTGAAATGGCAGCCAGAGATTGTCCCCAGAGAAGGATGTCTTCCATTTGCTTTATCTCCCTTGAAAATAATGCTGGGTTTAAGCACGGGGCCACAGGCAATGCTGCAAGGAGTCAAGGTGACTCACTAGCTATTCCTTGGTTTTGGGAGAGGGAGCGTGACAGTGTTTCGTGCCCAAGGTAGGTACTGTTTGGACCTGCTTGTTCCTCTAGGGTTTAGCCACTGGTTTGGGGGTGGGGTTGGGTGTGTCAAATGGCGGTTCTGAGAGAAATCAGCACATTTCCAATAATTCTCCAGATCCTAGGGTTTGCATGTGCATTGCTGTGACTTATGGAAACACTGTGAGTATTGATGCCAAAGTAGCTAGCACAAGGATCACAGTGAACCCATGCACCAGCATTCACTAGTGTTTCTGTAATACCTTGATGTATGATCATTGGCTCTTAGCGGTCACTGGCTGGAGGACATGTCTGTTGAGGGTATCCTGGTTTTGAAAACAAGGCATATATTCCCCTGTGGTCTGACTTCTAATGTGGCTTTCAGCGTGGTGGTTCAGCAGGCTGGCTGGTAGGGCTTGCTAACCATTTAATGGGGGCTTCTGATTGGAGCTACCCAGCAAAACTGTCCCGTATTGCCTGTTGTTGCTTATGAAGGTGTATTCTTGTGGAAACCTTCCGGTGGGTCTTCTAGTCTGGGGGCTGAATGCTGTCCCCTGCCACGTGCTTGAAAACAGTCGAAGAGCAGCAACAGGAGCTAAAAGCCTCTGCTTTGCGGTGGCCCAGCCAGCCAGCCACAGGAGACGTGTTTATAAAGCACTTCCTAATGAAGGGAAAAGAAGCTGGAGAGTTACTTCCTAAGAATAAAACTTCCTTTATGGTTCTTTTGAAAATGACTTTATACTTTGTACAAACGATCACTTAGCATCTGGCAGCCTGGGTTTTTGCCATGTGTGGCAGAGGATACAGTTTGTGTAGTTGCAAGCAATCTACTCAAAAAGCTTTTGTGTAGTCCTGGAGCCCAGGAACTTGTTAATTTTGAGCAGTCATTTTCCACATTTAGCCCATTAGAGACTCTATTTTTGGTGACCTAGTTTGAGCTCTTTAAAAAATAATCAAGCGGCATTTTTCAGATCTGATTTGTAATGGGACTGTGGATTGGTTTTGCAACTTGAAATGAAAGTTAGTGGGAGGGAGTAGAAACTGCTTTTTATCTGCCTGGTCCTTCAGAGCTAACATTTGCAATTGATTTTAGAAGGCCTCTAGGAAGGTTAATCTGACAAAGAGTATGGCTTGGCTTCACCACTTCAAGGATTGTTGTATGGCTTGCTGCTGGGAAAATAATAAAGTAGCTAGGTTTAAATAATATTTTCTATGCAATAACCTCCAGGAGTGCTACCAAGTATTACTGAGCATGATCCAAACGTTGTTACAGCCTGTGGATTCGCTCGCTCCCCAGTGCATATGATGGGGTTTGGATTTAAGAGCGAGCCATTGGGGTACATGCCAAAATGGCTTGCCTTGGGTTATGCACTGACTCTGCTGCGGCAGAGCTGGGATTAGGGCTTGGGCCCAAAGATCCTATTTCCATGCTTTAGCTCGGCTGTGGGAATTAGTACAACACAGAAGAACTACCAGCCTCTGGCTACTTGTGACTGCTGGGGGGCCTGGGCAGTGACAGACCCTTAGTTTTTGTAAGAGAGGAAGGATGCTTACAGCCAAGAGCTGCCCAGGCCCGAGCGCCAACTCGTTCAGATGGGCAGTTGTGAGCAATTCCAGCAAAATTAATGGAAAGAAAAATACCTGAAAATATAATCTCTGTTTCTAACTTCATATATATGAATTGTTTTTGCATTTTGTAGCAATGCAAAATTACATTCCTGAATATCAGGTGGCCTGGAGTGGCTTTGCAGTGAAAACATACTATTTTTACTTACGTGTCCTTCATTTTCTCCGGATACTCCTTGCCACACTGTGGCCAGCAAGCTGCTTTGCTTGGGGAGCACACCCTGACTTCAGGCTCCCTCCCGAGACCAGGGAGAGCAGCCTAGCAAAGCTGACATTGCAAGGAGAAACACAGAGTGATCCTCTGGATCCCCAAGAAGAATCTCTGTGATATTTTTAAGGATCTGCCAATTCAGTAGGAAGGCAGAAGACAGCCCCCTCTCTAGGAGACACAGCAGTGGGGAGTATCCCTGTCACGGAAAGACTCAGAGTTTGTTGAGGTAACTACAGGAAAAATGTGCAACTACTGTGTGTCACGGATGTGTGCACCTCCTGGCCATTGTTCTTGGAAGCTCCTTCAACAGGGCACATGGAGAGGGAGGAATGGAGCTGAAACATGCAGAATTACAGCAAGGATTTGGAGCAGCTATGAGATTCCTGCTAGGGCCAGCCATGCCCTCCTATTAGGGAGGTCAAAACTGGTCCTTCATCCCTCTTGATCCCTGCTTGTATGGGGCTGACCCGCAGAGCACAACTTTACTTCAAATTGTAGTTTCTTACTGTCAGATGCTCTGTGCCTCTGTTTTCTCAGCGTAAATACCCTTCCAGGGGCCGGGAGTTGGCAAAGATGATCATATAATTCAATTGAGATCAGATTGTTTGTAATTGAAAATGTTTGGCTTATTAGGAATATGAGACTCCTATATTTAATTTATATTTGATTTTAAAAAAGGAAGGAAATTAGTAATTTACCAGTTGCTATTGCCATTTTCGTGTTTCTGTAGCTCAAAAGTATCTTGATCCAACAAGTAAGAGATGGCAAATGTTCTAAATACTGGGGGTTTTTTACTGAAAAAAATATGTAAATGCCTGAGGAATTATACCGTGCAAAGTGGCTACTACAAATTAACAGCATTTCACATGGATCTTACTTTGCATTTTTAATACACATAATGTGTGTCCCAAATTACATGATTTGCATTATAAACCAGAACAGCTCCTGTGTCGCTGCTGCTGTCCAACAGTTGAATAACAAGGCTTTTCTCTCCAAACTGTATAAATACATATTTACCCAAATGATGCAGTTTAAGGCTCTTTTATTTACATTTGCCTGGTCAGTCAATCACACTGACATCTTTTATAGTCAATGCTTTTTAAACCTATCTGAGTAAATCTAGCTTTTGAGGAATGGAAGTGCCAGACATATGCTGGAAGTAATCATTTTGTTATTGTGCTGACATTTTGGCTCCAGAGTTGCTGCCTTCTCTGTCTCTGCCCTCGATTTACATAAAATGTTGCGTTACCGTGTTGTGCCATCTTCAGCCACAGCGGTTTTACCTTTCCCCAGTGGGCCCGCGGCGTTTATCATAGGGTTGGGGACACCCTGGTTCCTTGGGCCAATCTTGTCCCAGGCTTTATTCTGCGGGCGGACTGGCACATGTTTCATCAGGACCCAGGATAATGAAAGTGCATCCCTTCACCGCTCCAGAGCATGCTTAAGGCAGGGGCCTGTCACCTTGAGAGTCTTCCTCCTCCTGGTCCTGCCTTGTTTCTCCAGCCTTCTGCTGTCTGAAGCATCTGGAGAAAGAGTTGGATGATCCCATCACTGTCAACATTGTCACTTGTTCAAAGCCCTGACTCGGGTCATCCACACCTGGTTTTGGTAGTTTTCTGGGATTGCTGGTCCTTGTTGTCCAAGGGTTTATGGGTTTAATATTCCTGCATCATTAGCATCGTGTCCCCACTGCTTGAATTTCATTCCAGTCTGGAGGTCAAAATCATAAATGATCTTGAGTCAGCTCACTGTAGTATGTGTTGGCTTCTGGCTTGAATGCAAGGAGGGAGAAAGTAAATGGGTGGATAAACTTGCTATTTCTTTAGTTCTGTCTCCCTTACCCAGTCCCTTTACAGACAAGTTTCTTGAGCATTCAAGGGCTGTGTGTACCTGTTACTCAGTCGCCTTCCCTTTTAACTTTCATTGTCTGGTTTCAACCAAATTTGTCAGTCAGGTAGAGTTTCCAATAACAGTATGTTCCAGCAAGGATTGGGAAAACGATCACAAGGTAGATGTCAGGGGCCCAAGCCAGTGCCTCCCCATAGGGATTCATTGCAGCTTGAGCTTCACCACACTGTTAGTCTCAAGAAAGTTCCCTCCAGGAAGGGAAAACCAGCAGCTGTGCTTTCTGCTGCTCGTGAACCTGCTTCTCTCCCTCTCCTCTGGCTCTCGAGCAGAGCCCTGCAGCCTCCCGAGCTCTCATTATCTGTCCTTGTGCTGCTCGTGGAAGAGGTTAGTTGTGGCAGACAAGGTAAGTAAAGTGAGCAGGTCAGTTTAAATATCTCTCACTTAAATGAAACAAACCCCAGAGAAGGGTAGGAGTTGTATGATGTGTCATACTACCTAATTAGCAGGCACAGTATCTGCTGAAATTGGGAACCTGTGAGTTTAAGAGTTGTCTGAATCTAAGAGCACTTAGGACTTGAATCTAGCCATGTCTGTGGTGACAGCATCACTGACAACATCTGCTTGGTGTTGCTCTCTGCTTTGCTCTGTGTAGACTGTGTAGGTCCCTGTGATTTTGTACCTGTCTAGCAAGTAAATGGGAAGTGCTGTTAGTAAGTTCATGGTTTTTGCTTCTAAGATAGCCTGTACTTGTGGTTGTAGCCGCGTACTACCAGACTGCAGGGGTGTTAGGTGCGACTTGCAAACCCAGCCATGGGCAGCCCTGATCCTAACTTTCAAGTTCGTAGGGCTGCGTTAGAGCCAATGTTGTAGCTCTGCCTGCAGGTTGTGAACTAATGTTCACTTACAACAGGCTTCAGGAGGAGGGGAAAAGGTCAATGCCACAAAACTAGCCATAGATGAAATGCCTAGTACCTGAGGCTTTTCAGATGAAAGAAACATGATTATGATAAATGATCAAAGCAACAGCACTCTATGCTGTTCAAATAATATCTAGCCAAGTGAAAAAATCCAATAAATGCCTGTGGTTACCTGGCTGTGCAGGACCTGTGCCAGTGCCAGTCGGTGTCAAACACAGCTCCTTCAGGTCATGAAGGATCGGGGATGAGAGCTGGTTGATGTGTTGGCTCCTCAGGGAATTATTTCCTGTGCAGGAACCATGGATGGCAGGAGCTCTGGTGCAGCACCCACTTAGCACCTGTGCCTTGGGAGGACTGGTGGAAAACAGCTGGTTTCTTTTGGCGAGTAGCAGCCTTTCTCCTCCATTAAGAAGGCTGAGTGCTCGCTGGAGGAAACCAACGCAATCCTCTCTTGGGTTTGCCAGGAGCTGCCACACTGAGACTTGGGAGAGTTAAAGGTGGTAGCAAGGGAGTTGTCATGGCTCTGGCGGTGGGAAGTGAGAGGTGTGCTGGGCAGTCTTTCACCTGGGGACTGCCAGGGTAGCTGCCAACTTAAAGGGACGTTTGGCAGAGGATTGAAGCAGGTTTTCCAGCGCTTTTCCCCTGCTGATCACCTGCATTATGCAAAATGAGCAGATTCTCAACTCACTCTCAGTAAGCAGCAGGGAGGTTTTTTTGAGAAACAGAAGCCATGCTCTGCTTCTAATCAACATTTTCACAGCATCCTATTTATTGTGCTGATCTCAGTGCAGCATTGCAGACTTGGGAGGGTTCTCGCTCCCCATTTGCTACTTTGATATTACACTGGCGTGACCTCCTCCTTCCCTTGTGCCCCACTCCCTGAACCATGTTTCGCACCTTGCAGTAGGTACTGATGGCTAGTAAAAGGCTGTGTACTGCATTTCATGCATATGCTAATGGCTGTGTCCTTCTGGAATGTGTAATTAAATCCAGAGCTACCAAAGTGGAACCACACCATGGAGTTACTACTAGTTATATCACTATTTTCAGGACAGTAGGAACTGTTCATGGTCTCCCATACTTTGTCCCCAGACTTTTTCTGTGACATGTTGAGGAGAAGCTTATCTGCTAAGTGATACATAGGAACGGTACAACAGAACAGAGCTGTCTCAGTAGCAACGCACGTGCACCTTGGGAGTCATCTCTGAGATGAGAAAAGGGTGGGAATAGCAGCAGAGGGATACTGAGAAATTGGGAATTGAAGACACATAACATAAACAGGTCTTTTGCCAGCTGAAAACCCAGCAGGGTGATGTTAAAGTGCACAATGTTTATTGATATCTGAATGACTATTTGTTGCTAAAAAAATGCATTTTAAAACTCGGCATAAACTCAGTTATCTGATTCTAGCACAGCTTAGTATTTATTAGGAAATATATGCCTTATTTATAGCCATTGTTCACCTTAGGGAGAAAATAAAAAAGGAAGAAAACCATTTTATTTTAATAGCATTGACTTCCTAATCTAAGCACTCTGTACTAGCAGCTTGGTTGCAGAGTGGAAAGAGATGGTGGATATTACCATTTATCCTTTTTTATGGAACACTATCACCTCTCTCTATCTCCATCAGCAGAGCCAGGCAATAATTTACTGCAGCGGTTGCTGAGGGTTATCAGCTCCCAAGCCGCTCCAGTTCAGGTAGTTTGTCATCATGAGCTTTCAAGAAGGTAAATAAGTTGATTAAGGGGGAATATTTGTCATGTCAGCATTTTTGCCCACCTAGGAGGCAGCGCTCTTTCCCTCCCTCCTTATCCTACCCCTGTCTTTCTTGCGCTGAGTTTTCTTGTGTACGTAAGTAGCTTTGATAAAGAGTTACTTTCTTAGCCGTGCCTCAGAAATATGAAGTGTTATATATACGGAAACGTAAATGATGCTCATGAGTGAAGTGTTGTGGTTTGAGGAGAAAAGTTCAATCAGAACATGAAGAGCAGGAAGAATTATTTGGCCGCCCTATGCACAATCAGCCCTTCAGCAGCTGCCAGAGAGATTCCTACTAATGCTTGGAAAAGCAGGACCTAGGAAAAGCAGTCAGTAACTGTAAACGATGAAGATACATGCCTGGTTTAACACTATCTTTCTGGACTGTGCATTTGCACTTGCTAAACCTCCTTTGACAGTTTTCTTGTTCTGTAGTTCATCTCCAAAAATTCATAAACACGCTGAAAAAGGTAAGCATAGGGAGACAAGGAGAGCAATTGCAGAGAGCAATTCAGCATTCTGATCATCTACCACTGTTGCCAGATTCTTAATGATTAGGATATTTAGAGAGCTGAATGCTGTGCAGTAATTTCTAGACCTGGTCATACTGTAGTTAGGCTCTGAACAAGCCTTCAAGGCAGATCTTGTGGCTCTGATAATTTGTGAACACCTTGACCCATAGCAAAACTTCATCATCCATCCCTATCTGCTTCAGGTGGAGCCTCTTTGGTTATGACCCACCACAATGCACCGTGCTATGCTGTGATTAATTTTTAGTTTTCAGAGAGTAAGATAATAGTTTTCCTCCAGCACCAGGTAAGTCAGATTCTGGAGGTGGGCGACTTGGGCTCCTCCATGCCTTAAGCCAGGGCTGCCATCTAGACTCATTCAATGGTTACACTAAGAATTTCTTCCTAACAGAACAGGAAACATGACAAGACAAGAAAGGACTAAACCCAAATGTCTGCACCACAGCAGCGTTCTGAGACATTGGCCTCCAAAATATGAGCCAGACAGAGTTTTGCATGAAGCGTAGCTTCAGAGACAGGTATCAGAAACTTTTTACCCAAAGATGTCCTTCTGACTAAATCGTTTTCTCTTCAAAATGCTGTTAGCTTGGAAAGGATGATGGAGTTTGACATGTTGACATCACCCAGGGAGGACATCCTGAGGCAGAAAAGAAGACACTTCCATCTGTGTTATGACAGTAGTAACTGTGTGTGGTTGTGTACTTCGCAGAGCAGGGATAGGCCCACAGCTTGCATGGTTTGGAGCACATTCTTAAAGGCAGAATTCAGAAAGCATTTAAGCACATGCTTTAGCTTACGGAGCAAGGCTAAGTTTTTCTAGTCTATGCCCATGCACATGTGCCTCCATTCAAAAGTGCTGGAGTTTCAGTTCCAGTCTTTTCTCAGTGGAAACCTCAGATGAAGTCCCCTGGCTATAGCTGGCCTTAACATGGTTCTTTGTCCTCGTGCCCAAACTGACACAGAGCTTATGCTGAGGGAGATGGACATTGTCATGGTAAGCACATCAAAGCCTCTAGGGACATGAAGTGGAGTTCCTGGTCTTATGCTGCAGTTCAGGAGCTCTCCGGATCAGCCCTGAGCCTGTTTGCTTCTCTGAAAGGAAAGTATTTCTTTCTCCTCAGCCTGTCACGTAATTGCTAGTATTGAAATACACATTCAGTGTTGTCAGTACAGTCGACATTAATCCCAGCACAACTTACTATATTTCCTAGAAGGAAAATACCTGCTGTGAGGAGCCATGCAAGCAGGCAAACCTCTGTGTCCGGCCTCCCGTTCTGTAGCCCTCCCCTTTACGGGCACGCGTAAGCACACACGTGCAATCCCATGGTCGGCTCTCACCAGTCCTGTTCCTCAGGTGTCCTGCAGTGCTGAAAGTGATGGCTTGCTGGTGAAGATAGGAGTGGAGGAGGAGTATTTTCAGTTCCATGCAGGGACATAACATGAAGATAATTAATTAAAACTATTGGGAGTTCCTTTGAAACAGCCTGTGATTAAACATAAGGATTTCTTGTGGAACAATTAAGTAAATTTGGCCTCAGGTATCTCCCCTCCGCCTCTTGGCCCCTAGGGGGGGAATGGTGAAATTCTGGTTTAGAGTGATGCTTTGTTAGAGTTTTGTCGGGTTTAATTGATGCAGCTTTAGTCATAAATCTCATCAAGAACACCCAAAGCAAAGGACAGTTAATTTATAAGTGTCCTGTGAGTTAACTTTGACTCTGGCAGAAAAGGAAAACACAGTTTGCCTTGTTGGAAACACCAGAATGTGAAGTGACATGAGAATGAGCCTCCAGTGCTTTTGAGATCCTCATCTCGCATCTGTTTCTTCAGTCTAATATCTGCAGTGAGGGTGGCAAATGCTGTGACAATGTAGTTTCTCCTGCGGACATTATCCCTTAGACTGCAATTCTATGTGGAGAGCTGGGGAGTCAGTTCTTTGTTCCCTGAAGTTTGCTGTGAATCTGGTCATTTGGGTTATTGGAGTCCCATGTAGCCACTTGTGCCATTCTGGTAAATATTCTGGCAAGGCAAAGCCTTGGAGTGCCAGAGCTGTCTAGACAGGGAGTGCCTGCTGATTTTTAGGTGCTGATGAGAACCTTAGTCTTTGGGCTCCACGTGACCCCAGTGTGAGTTGTCGGAAAGACAAGATGGAAAAGCCAATGAACCTTCACTGGAAATGGCAGGATTGCTGGGATCTATAGTGCAGGGTGTGCAGACATTATCATCGGCTCTGTTTTAATGAGTAGTTTGAAAGAAATGCTTGTATAGAACAGCCACTTTTCTGCTCTTTTCGCTAAGCTCTTAAGCATTGACTTGCAAAGATCACAGCCTTTTTTATGTAACTACTGATAAGTTGTGTTTTACTCTTGACTTTGCAACTTCATTTCAGTTAAGAATTCCATTACGCAGCCTAAGGACATTGTATGATGCAGACCTTTCTCTTTTCTGGAAAGCTTACAGCCTATATGGACAAGAGATGGAAAAAAGCTGGCAATTTTATGAAGGCAAAAGAAAATTTGCTAAATCCTCTCTTGGGGAACAGAGAAGAAGAGAGGTGAATTACTGGGCTGGCGGAAGGGAATAGAGAGCCTCTAAAAGAAGAAACTAGAAGGGCTGAGCTTGGCCTGCTTAGTGTAGCAAAACAAAACCTCAAATGGTGTATTAATTTCTTTCAATACCTGGGAGTAGTTTGAACTAAAGGACAGAGCAAGGACACAAGCAAATGTCAAGTAAAATAAAAACACTTTGCTTTTGAGAAGGCGTGGGGCAGGTGACAGTTCCCTTCTTTCTCACGCTCTGGTTCAACAGAAGCCAAAGCCCAAAGCTCTTGCAGTGACAGGCCTTTAACAGTCACAAAGGAAAATGTAATTAAGATCTGCGAGGGTTGCATCCTGGAGAGAATTTATCCCTCGGTTTGTAATGCTTTAATTTAGTATCAAATATTAATGCACTGGCAGGGTCAAATAGGGATAGGAAAGTACTGTAACAGACATTGGCAAAGTAGGATGCAGAAGGATTCAGCCGAAAGGTTAGTCATCCTTGGAAACCCATTAGGAAAAATACTGTAGATATCTTCCTGTCTCTGTCAGTCACAGAGATAAATGTGAGCCACTTCTGCCCCCAGCGTGTAGGACTTTCAGAGTATGAAGTGCAACATGTGCAAGCGTGTGTGCACATACACACCCCACATACACTCACCCCCCAAAAGTGGCAGTGTTTGGCTGGTTATATTAGTTACATATATGAACTTTTCCAAATGGTGAAGCATGTGGGGTATGCTCTGCACATAACAAGTCCATTGTATCTCATGGGTTTAAGGGACAGAAAAGGCTGGTTTTGAGACATCTTGGAAATATCTATGCAAGGTTGCCATATGACCAAATAATTTTTTGGGGCATGCCCTGACCAATTAAGGATATGATTCAAAGCCTGTGAAATGATGTTTATTGACTTCAAAGGATCAGGACTTATGCTGTCCAACTTAATGCTCACAAACCAAAGTTATTCAATAAATGACATTACTGAATTAATTCAATAAAACTGAATGGATTTATTAATTCAGTAAGATTGTTTTGAGGCCTGAAAGGTGTGTTTGGTGCATCTGGTAGGGAGTTCTCAGGTTGGGATGAGTGGGTCAGGAAGCAGGGGAAACACAGCCCTCAACCAGTGGGACCATGCAAGTAAGTTAACTGAAATTCAGAACAGCTGGGAATAATGAACTGTTAGAAGTCAAAGTGTCTCTTCTGTCTAGGGCCATGTGAGAAAAGAGGGAGGAGAAAAATAATTGGGTAAACAGGCTGTGGAGCAGTATGCAGAGAGTAGGTGTCTGGCTGCAATGTCTGGAAATGTGTGGTACTTTAGGAAATAGCATGTATGCATACAGGGGGGCTACACTGAGTATACTAACTATATGCTCCATCTCCAGGGGTAAAATACCCCTGACCTGCCATCTTCTGTTTTCCCAATTGGCTCTCAAAAGCAGTGGTTGCTACAAGTAGAAGAGAATTGGGTAAAAAGAAAAAAAATCAAAGTCCTTTGGAGCCAGAAATGCCTGCAACTTTAACCTGATATTATACCTGCTGATTGAGCCCTAAAGTCAGGCTGGGTGCTGTGAGAATGAGAACTGGTTTCCCTCAGCTTAGAAAAAACTGTCATTTTAGCCAGGATTTTTCTTTGGACTCACAGCAGCATGCAACTCAGTGAGGAAAATACCTAAGGATTGAATTTTTAGACACCCAAAATATTTGAAGACAAGAAATCCTGCAGGAATACAAACACGTGCACCTTTTTGTTGTTTTGCATATATGTATATTTGTAAATACATTCAAAAACTATGTATATACACATACGTACACACACGTTTGTTGTGCAGAAGATCTGAAATTTCTGAAAACTGCACAGTGGCAAAACTTAATTCTGCAAAATCCTCAGGCACTTTTTACAGTTAAATTAATACTTGTATAATTAAAATGGTAATACTATTTGTTAAAAAAAAAGTGTTTAAATAATTCATTTTCCTATTGGTTATATGGAGTGTGCTTAAGTTCAGCAGTATTATGCAAAGCAAAAGCAGCATCCCCTGTAACGATTTCATGATAATCTGACCTTTGATGGTCCTAGCTCACAGCTGCTGGCACTTTCTGTATAGTTTACAGACTGTCCAGTATATCTATGAAATACCACTGCTGGCCTTCTGATGTCATTGGGTCCTTGAGCGCTCCCTCTTCTCTCTCTCTTGAGCTGTCTTTTCTTTCCTTGTGACCCTGAATATTGAATGACAGACGCATTTTCAAGGCCACTACCAAACCCAACAGCCAGCTGCCAACTTTGGGCAGAGAAGGCCCTTGTTGGATGAGAAATTTCTCCTGGGTATGCTAAAGCCTGGTCTTAGGTCTTGGATGACCACTCAACCCCCTGTGTCCTCTTTCCGAGAGTGGATATGTGGTCAGTGGGGTTAAGGAGACAGTAGCGGACAAGTTCAGTCCACTCAGTCCAGACTTTGTTGTTTCTGTGGTTTTTGGACACAGCCTAGCTCACTCAGGTGCAGTGCTCAGCGTCTCAGAATCACAAGTGGGTCGTGGGTTTTTTGGGGTCTGCCACTGGACTGCTCCTGCTGAAGGGCATATCCCAGCTAAGGGATGCATTGGTGAGCACCCTCTGTTTAGCTGTTCAGAAGACATGATTCAAAATCTGCTGTGCTAAATTTTATTTAATATTACATACAATAATAGCTCTTGAAGAGCTGTCTTTCAGGGAAAGGTAATAAGGGTATTAATAAAAACAAGTGAGGAGAGAAGCCCTTTTTTTAGCTTGCTGCATTATTTTATCATTGTCAATCAGCTGGGAACTCCTTTGAGATTATTCCTGTATAGTTAATAACATTGTTTCTGTGATGGCTTTAATGACTGAAACTTTCTTCCATCCTTAGCTATGACAATAACCACTCTGCTTTTTCTCCTTTGACGAGCTATTGTGTGTGGTTCAGTACATTAAGGAACATTATTAAATATAGAGGTTTCCTCTAATTAAGCCATAGGCAAAAGACTGCTTGTCCAATCATTTGCTGGTGATAAGTATTGAAGGAAATTATATCTTGTACAGAGTATTCCACTTTTCCTGCCGTGCTTCCCCTAAAAAAAGAACAAAATGATATAAAAATAAAGCAGTAGGATTGCAAACTCAAGCACTCAGAAATTAGATAATGCCAAAATGACAGCTGCCTGAATCTGCCTTGTGTTAGGGAAGACACATTCTGTCCTTCTCCACTCCTGATCATGAGCAATTCCCCTTTCCTCTCTGATCTCTTGCCGTGTGCGCCATCTTTTCCTTTCATAAAATTTCCATTTCTTCTGGACTCTTAATTCTTAAGCTTTTGGGAATTTTTATATCAAGAGCAAACCACTTTTTCTAGCCTTGTTCCTGGAAAAGAGAGAAACAATTTTATGCAGAACTTTTCCAACACCCTCGTCCGTGAACTCACCTACAATTTAAATAAAAAAAGATGGTGTTTGTGCACCTTGAGGGAACTACCATTTGTTCATTGTTTCAGTAATTGCATGTAGGATCAATGGTATATTTAAGGCGTCTGGCTATTCTGGACATGATTTTAAAAGTTCTCATCTCCTGTAAGATTGTGCATCTTGCTCGGTTCAGGAACTACTCAGAAAATGTAATGAGGGGGAGAAGTTTTTAACATGCCCCTTGAAGAAAAACAGTGGAATTAATGCAGACAAAAATCTTATCTTATGATTAGTTCAGTCACCAAAGATTAGAGGTTGTTTTCCTGGTTCATGGCACCTTGCATAATCTCAAAATCTGGAGTTTACATGTCTTTCCTAGAGAATACCTCTGAATTTGAAAATCAGATGCATTTACTAATTGCTCACATCTTACAAATTATGGATCTATCCTTGAAGGAGAGTTTAACAATGTATTAAAGCCTGAATAACAGAGCTATTCTCCAGCTTCTAGATAAACAAAACAAAAACACAGCTTTAAAAGCAACAAGAAGCCTCTTCACTTTTTATCTTAATGGAAATAAACCTAATCAAAAGGCAGTGATTAATGAATCTCTCCAGAGTTTCTATTCTTGAAGAGATTACAAGAAGCATTATAAAGGCTGAAATAGTTTCAATAGGTAGGTGTGATGTTGAGCTCAGATGATGTATTTGTATATGCTCAGCTAGAAATAAGAGTTGCTAAAATCCAATATTTGGATGAAGATTCTCCTCTTCAATGAAACCAGGCAAACAGACAACAACTCCTCCAATATTGACTAATTTATGTGTGCAAAAATGTCCTGCAGTGCCAATAAAGTTGGGTCCTCCCATGAAACACATTTAAAATACTCATTAGAGAGTGGTTGTTGTACATATGAAACAAACTGGAAGTATGTTTTTAAGTATTTTGCGGGGGGGGTGAAGGAAAGGAAAGCTCTCAAAAAATAAGCTAACTGCTGTTTCAGGATTGGACAGGCAGCTATTTGCTTCTTGCAAAAAACCAAAAGCCCAGACTTAGAACGTTTAGCTGAAATTTGGCAAGGTTAACCCATTTTCACTATGTGTAGTCCGTTCCTGCATCCAGAAATAGAAACAGCCTTTTGCTGTCAGGAGTGGCCTGACACTTTCACCTGCAGTTTGAATAGAAAAATATAAAAGTCCTGTTGTTCAGCTCCACCTCTGTACCAGATGTCTGGGATGTTTAATTCATTCTCCATTGCTCCAAGGAGTGGGAATCATGCCAACCGAGGGCTGCCATTGCTTCCACAATAGATGGTGGAGAAATTTTAATAAACACATTTAATTTACCTGGCTAACTATAGACTTTCCCATAATTCATACCAACTAACCTGGCTGATGACTAGGAAAAAAGGAATCACAACGTCCAGTGTACAAAGCCTGTCACTCATCATATATTAAACAAACAAATAAATCCTTCTTCTACCATTAAATGCCCAGAAAACATTCCTGGGATCTTCACAGGCAGCTAGCTTACAGTGGTGTGTAATTCTGGACACCCTGTTACGGCCTGCACTGCATTTGTCATGTGTATTCTTCTATGACTTCTGATCAGATGCTTGACCTTTCATAACCATCATGGTAAAAACATCCTTTTTCATCTCTGCTTTTTGTTCCCTGTATAAAACTTAATCCACTTGCTGTCTCAGGCTGCATGTAAGCTGGAGAAGCTGGAAGTGCTTATAAGCTGTGAGAGACTGTGAGCACCAGTCCTGTTCCTCCTCCTCCTCCTCTTCCATTTTCTTTCTGTGGGAAGGAGGCTTGGGCATGGATGGACCTCTTGGCGTGCTCCAACCAGTTTTGTGATCCGGAGGACCAAATAAGCCTCCTAAGACTTAGTTCAGCGTAGAATCAAACAGAAATGTCATGGGCACTTAGAGTATCACAAACAGGAACAACGAGGAACTGAATGCTGTTTTCTCCTTTTGTAGATCATGTCTTGTTTTGCCAAAATAAATACACCAACTTGGTTCAGTCCACTGACATCTTAGGATGCCTGTGGCAGTGCAGTTGACACTTTGTGTAAATATGACTGTGAAGCATTGCGCAGCGAAGGTAACAACTGGGGTCAGGGCTCCTTGTGTTGTTAGGAAAGCACCTCTGCTCTGAGGACTATGGCGTCTAACTACAAAAAAGAAATGTCGAAGTTGATAGCGGACACAGACATCCCAGTGCAGTGCTCATGCTGCTGGCCCACACTGCCTCTCTAAAGCAGTTTCAGGCATCGTTTTGATAAGATGGCCCTCGCTTTGTCTTTCCTGGTGAAAGCATTCCGAGACCTTTGGATGTGCTCACAGCCTCTCACAGGCTATGGGTGTCTGAGGCAAATTGATAAAAGAGGATGTGTTTTGCCATGGTTATTACTTTCCTAAAATCCTTCCAGAGTGTTGATATTATTTGGTTTATGAAGTAGTAGTTTGTGCAATTTTATGCTGCCTGGAAAGAAACCATGAGTTACTTGATTGAAGCTCCCAAAAGCAGGGAAAGTAAAAGGCATCAATCTCTCCAGTTGGAAATTCTGTAACTGGGCAGCTATGAGCTCATGTGCTTGAGTTTCTGCAAAATGTAGCTACTACAAAATAGCCCAAATGGTAAAGCATTTTGTAACAGCATAATGCTCTCATTTTAGTCTTTCCGATCTAATTTATGACTAAGTTTTACCTTGGGAAATGATACAATAAACTCTCTGGGAACTATTCTGCAAATATGTTGAAGGCCAATCAGGTATTACAGATATAATGTCAAAATTCTTATTGACTTGCTAAATATGTAGTCATCCATAGCTTTCCTTAGGACACAAAGATGTTAGCTGTGAAGGCTGGGTTGTTAGAGAGTGGAGACTTTGTCTAGGTCCTAACATTGCTTAACATAAACAGCTTAGGATTTATTGTGTGCACTCAGGCAGCCTGTGTACCTGAAAGTTAGATACTTCCTAAGCAGATACACGGAGGAATTGTGTTGCAAACAGATGATGTTGGGAAGACTCTCAGATATTGATGTAAGTGCGATCAGTTTCTCTATTCAGATGATATTTTTAACTGAAAAGGAGGCATAGACACATGGTGCAAGCTGACACCCAAGCTTAAATCTAACTCAGTCAACAGGAAGAGGATGTGGATACATCTTTAGACACTGTATTTCAAAATTTGAAAGCAGAAGAGGGGGGGGTTTGGTCCTGTTATTTACCTATTATTTCTATTTAATGTTCCCATCCCTACATTATTTTATTACTTTGTTTATTCTTATTTTATTTTTCACATCCCACATTGTTTTCCCAGCAGTACTTTGCAAAATTAGTCAAGATACACATTTCAAAGGCTCCCCATATTTTTGTCCATCGCCATCACTTATGTGTTATTTATGGGGCTTCCTTTCCAAATGCCAGATTTGGGCATTGATCTGCAGTTTAATGGATATAGACTGGCATTTGTTTTGCCTCCAAGCCCTCCCTAGACCATTCTGTAATGTATATTAGCTCAGATTCAGCCTAACTTGCCTCATGTATGCAACAGTGTGATTCCTACATCAAACTCGGTAAATAAATAACTACACAGTTAATTCTGCTATTTTAATGTATGAAAAGTCCCACTCTTGGAATAATGAAATGAAAAGACCAACCATTTGGAAAACAAAGCTTTAGTTCAACAACTCCCAAGGTGGGTTCTATAAATTATGTGGCAAAATCTTCACTTACAAATTTCCAATGGCTTTAACAAAACATGCATTTAACTGACTGCTACTTTAAATTTGAGGCAATAGAATGCTATCTATGTTCAATCCATTGATCTGCTGCTCATGATATTATTAATATTTTGTAAGCATATTACCAAAGAAGACTAGATGTTTGTGAGGACAAGAATATGAGTTAAAGTTTCTACCAGCTGTCTTAAATAACTGAATTACAGTTCGTTCTGCAGCCATGCAGCAGTGCAAGGCTCCTCAAGTACAGTTCTTAACAAAATTACATCTAAGCCCCTGCTTTGCCTTTAATACATCTTAAAGCAAACTGAAAGACTACCAGAAGTTCCTCTTTTTTTGGTAACAAATGTGAATCTAAACTGCAATGTTAATGTTTTGGGCAATAAATTCTCTGCAGCTGCCAAGACAACTCTAGTTAGGATACATGGCTTGCTTCTGGATCAGGCATGAGAAAAATGTTTTTCACAATCTATGTTCTGATACTGATCAGTGTGCTCAAAATTGAGGGACTTTTGTTGAAGCTTGTACAGCATATCTGAAAAACTGCTGGTGCTCAGAAGGGCTTAACATCACAATTTCACAAGTGTTGACATAATTGAAGAATGCACAGCATGGAAGGAGACAAGATGTGAGCTTGTTGTGGAACAAAATTCCTTATGTGCGTGCTTTGTGTTAGCTTTGATGTCTCTAAATTGAGTGTCCTCTTAGACGTGGGAAATGTCAGTATGTGCTACATATTTCTCACAGCTATGGTTGGGGCTTTGAGAGAAGCTGGCAACAGCCATGCACCTGAATCCCATAAACACGTCTCCTGAAGTCCTTTGAAAATCTTGGTTTATTGTGTCATTAAAAATTCATAACTGTCAACGAGCAATGCATGTAACAGCTAATTGAGCTCTATATTGGCTCCAATATAGCCATTGTAATAGGCTAGCTATTTCCACATTTTGGATATTAGCATTTTCCTTAGAGTTAGCATTGCAAGTGCTGTAGCTGGTTAGAGGCTACTTTGTGGTTATTCAGTAAATGCTGATTTTTTAATTATGATAATGAAAGCTGTATTGCATTGCATGGCTGAAAATGTATGAACAAATAGTGAAAATGAATTGATGGTGTTTTAGGTTACCAGCACACTCACAAACATGCTTGACTGATATTTGTGAGGGGGGATATTATGATTGCCCTGAGAACTTGTTTCAAGTTAAGCAAGTGTTGTCTTTGCCATATTGTGTTTTTTCCTCATAATAAAAACAGGAGACAAATTTGGCCAGTTGGATATTGCACATAGTTCTAACCAGATATAAATGTATACCTTTTATTTGATCAAAACCAAAATGTGAAATACTCTGTTCAAGTCAACCTGACGTGTGAAAAGCTTCTGAAGGAGATGACGTGGTGGTGACTACTCACATTTGTTATTTTCATTGTGAATTTGCTGTGGCACGTTAACCTTTGTTAAGGTGCAAAAAAGGACAATGCACTTAGGAAATATTTCCCCCTTTGTATCACTTAGAAATCTGGCTTTCTTAGGATTTAATGTATTGCAACAAAGCGCACAGTTCATGTTTAAGGTTCAGCCTAGCTCCTTGGATCAGAGTCAGGAGATGTCTGTTATCTGCTGGCAGCTGAGCTGCGTGAAGAGCCTTGCTGCTGCCTTGTGAAATGGATATCCCCTGAAAATAGAAATTACTGTATTTGGAACAGATGGGATGAAAAGTGTCCACTGGGTTTATTCCCTATGTATATCTACTTCAAAGTTCTTTGCCCTTTCTATTTCCCACCTTGTGGTGGAAGAAGAAACCCTTTCCCTGTGGAAACCCCTGCGCTTCCTGAGACTTTTCCCAGTAGCTGACTTTCTTTATACCCCAGGGGGTGGCACCCTGGCTTCCCCTGGGGACCAAAGCACCTCTGCCTCACTGCAAAGGAGTGCTGCAAAAGCAAAGTCTTTTGTCTTTGTCTCTCAAGTGAATATGCTGAATATATATATTCTTTATGGCTTTTTTTTTTTTAATGTTTCTGAATTAAACACACTCATTCTTAAGGTGATCTTCCTTTACTGGTACTTTCGAAGTGACATCCAAGCAGACTCGAAATGTACTTAGCTTTTATGGAAAAGGGGAAAATCAACCTAAAAGATAATTAATTGTCTGGGGTGGGGTCTCACAAAGTGTGAGCTGACCCCTGCAGCAGATTGCCATTGCTCTGACTCCCATGCTGGGGACGTGTGTCCAGTCAGATGAGGCAGCAAGAGCTTTACTGGATCAGGTTCAGCGACTGGATAAATAACACATCTGTAGCTGAAATAAAACCCCACAGTATAGCTCTCTTCTGTGCCTTAGCCACAGCCTAACCTTCCCCAACAGATGTTAAGAAGACTTGGTACTGTTTATGAGAAGCATCAGTTCCCCTAATAGTTCATTGATCTGTTGTTCTGGGCAGAATGATGACGTTTTTGCTGTTATTTTGCTCCATTTCACACGGATTTGTTTGACTTGAGCTGAAGGACAATTTAAGATGGCAAGGAACAATCTTGCCTTTTACTCCCAGCTGACAGGGTAATTCTGGCTTTGCTGTTGGGAGCTTAAAACGCTTTACCTGTGCTCAGCTAATGTTAGTTGTAATTAAGGGAACAGGTTGTCCAGAGCTTGTTTTTACAGTTCAGCACCTGAAAAAGAACCTCTGAAAGTAACCCTTTTGGTGTAATTTTGGGACACTGTTTCCCTGCTCACCCTGCGCACGCCAACCTGCACCCTCCAAAGCAGCTGCCCCAGCACGGCTGAGGGGAGCAGCGGCCACCATGTTGTGGCAGCACCCTGAGGTGCAGCAGTCATCTAGGGCAGGGCAGGGCAGCGCCCAGAGGCACGAGGAGTTTGGGGTTTTACGGCCTTGACTGGGTCCATTGTCATTGAAGGGTAATGTGCTTTTAGGTTTAAAAACAACAAATTGGCTGTGTTGCAGATAGTAGAGGCTGTTAGGAGACTGGGTTATAGGCTATCGTGCCTGGGTTTGGGATGCAGGGCAGCGCTGGGCCTTAGGGACAGCAAGCTGTGGAGCACAAGTACTCATCTCCTGTCTGAAATGTAGACGAAGAGCTTTTTTCTGGTAAATACATCAGACTTGAATCCTGTGTCTTGGTGTGGTTTTAAAGCAGCTCGTGAGGCTTTAGATTTGTCAAGGAATAATACTTCCCTTCCCCCCCCCCCCCCCCCCCCCCCCCCGCTCCTTTTGTTTCCTGCTAGAAGCATGCCCTTTCTTATTTCGGGATCTAATGCCTAACAGGCCCAGTCAGAGGAGCAGGCACCTTTGGCTCTTGAATCCTCAGAGGTGTCTCCTCATCTGCTTTCGAACAGCCAGGCAGGCGTCTAGTCAGAGGGCTCGATGAACAGCCTCCCTTGTCCCTTTGCGACACAGAGCCTTTGAATTTCAGTCTTTTCCTCATTCAAATCTATACGCTCATTCCCGCTGCCATACCCAAACAAATTTGGGGAGCCAAAATGTGTTCACCGAAGCAGCAGGCGTGCTATGGGAGCCTGAGCCTGTCACTGCCTCACTCGATGGCTTCTTCACATAACAGGTCAAGTCTCAGGAGCTGGAAAGGTGACAAGAAAAGGCAAGATCATGCTGGCCAGGAATTCCCAGTCAAAATAATGCTGTAATGCGGTTGGGGGCAATCCCGCAAAATCACAGCGGTCAGGGATCAAGATTAGGTGTTGCCAGAGGTCATTTGGTTTTCCCTGTCGGAAACTTTTAGCTTTAAGTCTGTTGGAAATTGATCTGCCTCTTTCCATTCCAGTTGTAGGTTATGGGAACAAAATGCAGTTATTGGCATCCCTGTCTCCTTTTTTTTCTTTCCTGAGGGACACTCATGAGAAATATATTTTTGCAAGGACCTCCAGCCTTAGCAGGAGAATCAAACCAGGAGGTGACACTCAAACTACCACTGCTGTAAGTCACTCCACCTTCTTGGTGAAACACAGACTAATCCTGAAGCAAAAACAGCTCAAATAGAGCGTTAGGATACCTAAGCTTATACGTGAGTTCAGGATACCTGAACAGGAAAGTGTTCAGCCTTGTATACAAAGGGTGAGAGATTCAAATCATGCCTAATCTTGGCACGAGTTGCAGAGGAGATCAGGCTGGCTGATTCCGTCTGGTGTAAGGATTTGTGAGTCTGCATGGAAGCCAACAGGCATCTTTGCAGTGACTCCAACAGGGCTTGGAGTGAGGTCCAAGTGGGCAGGTGTCCGTTTTCAGTAAGAATCATGTCAAAACTTGCAGTAACTGGCAAAGTGACAGCATTGGTCAGGAGTGGCCAAAACCTGAGCTGCCTGCTGCACTCCCAGTACATTTTTTCAAGCTGGACCAGTCAGAAAACAGACCATCCTGCAAAACATGTTATTGCTCTGCCTTTTTCATTCGAATTTGAATTAAAAAATAAAATAAAACCCCAAATTCATATAATAGACCATTAGATTTGGTCAGTCAGGTTGCTATGTTTTAGTAAATTAGAAACCCTTTGGTTTATTTTTATAATTTTGTTTTGCAAGGATTAACACGGCAGTTTCTCCAGCAAATAAATAGGTATTGCAGTATGATGGTAGCCATCAGACTGGAAAGGACCCTCTGGCTTGACAAATTATGGCAAGTATTTTGACATTTCAGTCGGATAAACCAAACATACAAAGTACAGGGCTTCTGGGGTAGTGCACAATTATCACAACAAAACTTTGTTCTTTTCTCCTTTTTTTTTTTTTAACTTTAGAATGAAGAATTGCGGCTGAGTGTGTGTGTAATTTCAGTGCCATGCTGAATTAGGGCCCTTTCAAGTGGACGCGCTGTTCAGCAGTAAATAAGACATACCCTAAAAATAGAAAATGTGTTTGTAAGTGACAAAAATTGGCAGGGAGGACTTGGTCAGATGCAGTTTTGGAACTGCTTTTAATTTTTTTCAACTCAAGTCCAAGTTAAACATCCCTTTAAATTAATTAGAGCAATCACAGTATCCTTAGAATATCCATCAGTGGAAAAATTGAAGCCATGAGTATAATCTTTAAATTTCCTAGATTCTGAAGAGACAGCTTAAGGAAATTTTTGCGTACGATGAAAAACAAATTCCTGACCAAACTGGCTAAGCTGAAATGTCTGAAAGCAAAGAGCTATCATGAAAGTGCTGGAAAGCTTGTGGTTATAATGGAATTGGTGTCCCAAGGTATAATGCAGCTCTATATTTAATATTGAGCTACTGAACCGTACTTCTCAACCTAGCTCAACTCACTGGGTTCTCATCAAAGTCCTGTAATGACACTGTGCTCTGTTTAGATGCCAAGCAAGTCTTGAAATAGCTCCAGAGCATTTTCAGCAGCTTCAGCTGAGTACAGATGTCTAACTTCAGAAGGACAGCTAGTGCGTAGAGTTTGTGGCATATAAATCCTTCCTTATGTATACTGGCATACTTGTTAATAATCTTAGGAACTTTTATAAACCTAATTAAAAGGCTCTTGCACACTTATGTATGAAATCATGGTGACAGCGCTGAACTAGCAAAGCAAAAGCCTGCCCTTTGTGCTGCAAATCCATGTTGCCTTTCTTTATTAATGATACATATGCAACACATTTAATTTGATGCCTGCTGTTGTTTGCCTGCTTGTTTTTATTACGATATTGACTGGAGTCCCCATTATGTTACTTATATGTATATGTACTTATATGCCTGTGCACTTTAAGCAGAATTTTTCTTTCTGTGCATTGTTTAAGGTATTGACTTGGCCAAAGGGAAGAAAAAAGTGCATGCATCCACTTAAGCACGCAAGTAGTTATATCAATTTCTGTCCATTAAATATACATACACACATAAATATACATGTATACAGTGGTTACAGGCTGTTGCAGACATGGAATTAGGTGAGATTTGAAAACCGTATTTGAGAGACTCTTTCCAACATGGAGGTCTTGTTTCTGGGAGCAGCTCTTGGCCAGAGCATCCCTCAGCCTGTGTTAAGTCCTGCTGAGGATGGTGGGGCTCTATGTGAGTGTTGAAATGACACTTTTCAAAGGCATTTACAGATTTCTAGGCCATTTATTTAAATTCCTTAGAATGAATTTTACTTTATAAAAGAGCATACTTTTAAATCTTTTTTCTTCTTTCTAAAAAATCTTAGTTTTGTTAATCTTTTGGACTTTGAAAAACTGTTCATAGTTATTGGGTTTGGGGGTAGTTTTTCCCTTTACAACCCAGGCAATCAATTCCCAAGTATGAGCAGGAAGGTTATTGAGTAGTTCATCTAAAGCAAACAAAGATTTCAGCCAACCCAAAGATGCACCAGTAGCTTTGCTAAAAGTTTTGATACCGGTTTTGATCAAAGTCTGGGATATATAGCATGTATGGTTCCAGCACTTCCAAATGAAACTTGAATCTTTACAAATGTTCAGTGCTTGATTCCATTTAGATGTACAAAAGTTGGTGTTAATACATATGTGCTTTGTCTTCATTTACTCTTCCAAATCTGCCCCCCTATTTCTACCATCTATTCCTGTTCAATGGTGAGTTCTTCCAGAGGTGTTTCTCTTAGCCCATGTTGTGTCCCTTCAGTCTCACCCTGAAATATCCTGTACAACAGAGTTACTTGATGACAGACAATCTTATCTGAACTGTGGCATTGCCCCAGTGGATTCTGCTTATGTCCTGCAGAGGCCTTTGACCTGCTCTCTGCTTTGAGTTGTGCAAACCTATCCTTTTGTGCATCTTTAATGCTTTACTGTGAATTTCTGCTCAAGTTTAGTAAAACTGAGAAGAATGGCTACCTCTTTATTCTTTACTTTTCAAACAAGTATCGAACAAGTATCTCTAATAAACTCAGTTAAATTGAAACAGAAATGTGCTTGCAATCAGTAAGTTGAAACAGAATTTTCCAAAGTTGTGGGTTTTTTTTCTTGGGTACCAGCATGTCATACTAAAGCACCCACTGTATGAGAAATTCAGAATAATTAAAAATGGACTGTTTCTAATGTGTTTGTTTCATTTTTGCCTTTCAGTCTATCCGAGAAGTCACAGGCTATGTTTTGGTGGCTTTGAATCAGTTTGAATACCTGCCATTGGAGAACCTACGCATCGTTCGTGGGACCAAACTCTATGAAGAGCGATATGCTTTGGCGATATTTCTTAACTACAGAAAAGATGGTAACTTTGGACTCAGGGAACTTGGCTTGAAGAACTTGACGGGTAAGTGAAACTTGCAAATGTCATGGGTTAGTCTCAAGAAAAAAAAAAAGAGCTTGTTGAATATTTGCACCAATGCCGTCAGTCACTTGCATTCTGCAAATAATGGAGGTGGCACGAGAGGCTGGCAGTTGTACATTGTACTTTTTTTGCTTCACAAATGTACTTTTCTCACTACTGATCAAAGGCTGTGTATGGAAGTCATGCATTTGAAACAAAAATAGTTGTTGAAAGAGTAGGTTTTTCTTCATTTTGGTATTACGAGCATGTTGGTTTCCTTGTGATCCTTGGTTATTGCACGAATGTTCCTTCAGGTGTTACGTATTTTCTGCCAAGTTAGCTTAGCTTTAGCATCCCCTCTGCTCTTGCTGCTGTCTGTGTCGCCATTGCTCCTCCACTGAGGGTGGGGGAAGAGGAAGGGCGTGGGAGAGACTGTATCATTGCTGTATTAGAACTTAGTTCCTTAGAACTCCCTTTTCTAAGGAAAAATAGAGCATTATATATAGTGAGAAAAGTGCTTATTTTCTTGACAAAAATGTAAGCCAAGTCCATGGTTTTATATTCATTTGTAAATTCATGACTGGATCATGATATGGGGTAGATCAACATTTCATTTCTCGCAGCTGAGGATCTACAGTCAGTGGTTTGGGAGATGAAAAATTGGCTAAATATCACCAGACTATAACTTATTTAAGTGCAGGCAGTGGCAAACTCTTTTTAGGGACTTCGTTGGAAGTATTTTATTTATACGTGGTTCCTCATCAGCTGTGACAATTTCTACTCTAAACTTTGGTGATTGTGAAATTGCCTTATTTCTGCTAGTGGCTAAATGCTGACCTGAGCTGGATGTGGAGTTTGAACCTGAGTACAGAGGGCTGGGAGCCTTCTGAACTATATTTAGGCACCCTTCACCCTCTGCTAGTTTTTATGTCGTGGTATTCAGAGTGGCACACAAGTGCTTACAGTTCCCTGTTGTTCAAGCCTTGCTGGGCTATACAGCTAAGCTTTCGAAAACAGGAGGGAAAAGGAGGCTTGAGATATTTTACAAAACAGTTTTGGCTGACTCTTTCTCATCAGGCTGTTTCTTCTGGTCATATTTTTAACAATTTTCTTTACTGAGACCATCATGCTAATATCATAGTGCTTCCCAAGGTCTCTAAATCCCTGCCATCTACTACTCTTGTCTCTATCACTGTCATAATCCAATTTCCTCCTGTTCTGTTCCTATATTTCTTTCCGTCTTTCTGATTTAGGGTGTTCATTGTGACTGTCTATGACTCCACATAATATAGAGCCATAGTACCAGGTAATAATAGTATTATCTCTTTCTTCGTATACTTTTTCTTGTCTGTGGGTCTCAAAATGCTTTGTAAAAGACACTAGGCTGGGTGAAACTGAGACAAGAGAGGTGACGTGAGGCCAAGGCCAGAGAAGGACTGGAACACTTTCCTCTTGGGTCTGAAGCTGTTGTTCTTCCAGGAGGGTGAGGGTTTACTTTCAGTGCTTGTTTAGCCATGGCTTTGCTGCTCAGTAAGGTAAAAAACCTTATTTTTTAGGCTCCAGCTCAAGATTTTCTTCTTGAACCAGCTGCCCTGTGCCAACAGGCAGTTCCTCAGACTCCAGAATCTCTGGAAGCTGCTTTTACATGATAGGCACAGCACCAAAACTGCCCAGCAAATAGCTTGACTTTCTTTTCAAGTGTTGTATGAAAACCTGTCTTAGCTCAGCCTCTGAATCGTTCCTAACATGAGATCATCACAGCCACTTCATCTGATTTAGGTGTTTACAAAGGCCTCTGATGGGATTATTTGGCTCAAAATGTATTGCTGTCTCTTGGAAGAAAAGTGCCCTAATAACACTAGCTTGTCTCCACTGAGCACTTAAAATAGCTTCTGGGTGCTGAATACGAGCCAGCACGTGCTTAAAAATACTCTTAATATTTTCTAGATAGCATGTGCCAGGACTTCATGAGTCTTTTTAGCAGCTATTCTTTGACCATTTTGTATACTGGTTAAGATGCACCTGGCTATGTTAACCCACAACCTGCTTCTTGTTGCAGATGCTCTCCCTGGAGCATATTGATACTTAATTTATTTTCCTAACACATCCTTAGCATTAATAACTGTATAAAAATAACTGGTGGATGTGGGAATCGGTGATGTTGCAAGGCTGAGATAGTTCAGCTGTGTCTGAACCTGTCCTGTGTCTTAACAACTGCTCCATATTTACATCTGAAACAGCCAATGATTTGTTATTAAATTTAAGATGAAGCAGCCCCTGTGAGCTTGCATCCTTCCAGTCTACCACAGGTTTCAAGAGATTGGCTTTTAATGGTGCCTCTCTTCCACTTGAGTAAAATATAAACATAACTCCTGCCTTGCTTGTGAAGAACTGTCTTTCCAGGGCTTATGCCTTGTTCACAGAAGTTTGGGAAGTTCTGTTCTTATATGTGCAGTGTCTGGATGATGCGATCCTGAGGGTAATTCTGCCCAGTACTACACAATATATGAATACAAACACTACTCCCTGTGTTAAATAAATGAGGAAGCTGCTCTTACCTGCAGATTATCCTCAGACTTAACCAGAGACAGGGTTTCAGCCTCCTGTGCAGTACCATTGCATTATTTTCAGTATGCTGTTAACAGCTGTGTTTTTATTGCCAGATATGTCTATCAGGTTTTCATATTTAAATATAACTTTAAATGCTTGAATTTCCCCCCTTACGCTATTAAAATTGACAGCAATGAAGGCAGTAAGTTTTATCTCACACAGAAAACATGATCCAGTTCTCACTCATGATGTCTGTCAACCCGAAAGGGAGTTTTGTTTGTGTAGCACAGGCCAGGACCATGTCCTAAAATTCATGTGACACTTTCAAAAACTCTTACCTGTAAAAATCCTTTTCTTGCTTGTTATAAAAACTTAGTCAATGGTTCCACATAAGTGTCAAAACCAAACAGACATTGAACTAATGAAGTGGCTGCTGCCATCTCAGCTGCGTTTATCTCAGCTTGCAGATTCAGCTGCCAAGTAGCCTTTAAGTAAAAAGGAAGGTTTGACATACTGAACGTATTATTCAGCCTGAGATTAGCAGAATAACCGATGCTGAGGGAGAAGGTATGCTACCTTCTTCCATTCATTGCCTGTGAGCTAGTGCAAATCATTCCTGTCTTCCCCAGGTGGCTAGGCAGTCAACCTTAACTTATCCAATGAAAGGGCATAATCATTGTTCACACTTTGAGTACTCCAAATATAGAGAATACCTGATGGCTGCATTTCATTACGGCATTTATCTTCATGAGTGGGGAAAGAGGGATAACTCACAAGTGCCAAAACCACTTATGAAGTATCCCATATTTTCCTCTGAGTAAAGATGAATAAGAGAGATCTACAGCAAACGATGTATCTTTGACTGAGCAGTGATAACCTCATCTCCCCTATTGCCCTTGGGGACAGAGGCTCCCTTGTGTGTGCATGTGCAACCACTGAATTCCTTCAACATATTAGAATAAAATGGACTTAGCAGTGATTAGTTCAGTAACACAAAAAAGCAGCAAAATATGTAGCTCCTTATCTGCTTGTTTTGCAGGGATACAGATAAATGATAAATTAAGATAACTGAGGTTCAAGTGACAAGTGGATATTGTAGCTGAAAGGATTTGGTCAGTGATAGCCAAAGAAAGGAAATCTGATTTGATGGGCAGGAGAATCATAGGGAAAGGACCATCTTCACTGGGTGTAGGAAGTGATGTGTTGTAAATGTTTCCTTCTACAGATTTTTGTAATAGGTTGTTTTGGGTTTTTTGAGGTTTTGATTAAATTTATTTTTAATTGTTCTATAAAACAAAATTTTAAAGTTCTGTGATCATTTCTATGACATTTTCATTTTCCTTTTTTTTCCACCACAAGAAATAGAATATGCTAAGGAGTGCTTTAGAGGAGGGAGAAAAAGAATTATACCTTTTATGAAAAAGGTTGCTTTTCAATGAGTTTCTTGGGTTTTTTTTAAACAAGGACTGCTCATTCTCTATAATTATATTGCAGCTGGATCAGGTTGGATGGAGGGGCATGGGAGGAGTCGAATTTCCTTTCAGTTTTCTTCACTGTGCATGTTTTGGATCTACAGTGGTTTTGGAAATCTTATATAGATTTGCGCTCAGAGCCTGAGCTCCTTCAGAGCTGTGTAACTGCACATAAATCATCTTTGTGGCAGGGATTAAAGCCCCACCCCCTTTTTATTGCCTTCATCACAAAGCCCTGTGTCAGCAAGACCTTTCCTTGGACCACATGTACACTGCACGAGCCACTGTTGAGTTCACAGTGTTTAGAGATGCAAATGCCTGTGTGTGTGACACCCGGCCTGAGCAGACGAGACTGGATGATGCTGATTGTGGCATATTCCTTAGTGGCTGCAGCTTCGTACTAGTGGAGCAAGCTGGGAAGAAAGCAATATGTAACTTGCCTCGGGCTTCCTGTGCAACAGGTGGGCAAGGCATCGCATCTCTAACCTCAGAGAGGTGTTGCTAGGATACATGGAGGAATGACGAATTTGTTTAAAAAAATCCCTTTGGTTACCCTCTGCATGTGGGGCTGCTGCCAGAGTTTTCTGCCCTGCAGAAGAAGCTGCAGTGGCTCTGTGACTGCCCAGGAGCGTTCCTTTCCCTATCCTAGGAGCTGCGCGGACCATAGAGGTGTTTGTACCTCAGCACATCTTCACTGACCAGCCTGTGGGTAGGAGAAATGGGAGGAACACCTCAAGCATGGCTGTGCTTCCCTTGGGAAAGGAGGGCTGTTCTGTGTGGTGGCACAGACCCTGGGGGCACAGTGCAGGACCTGCTATGGGTTCCCCTTGCTCACCTCACCCCTGTGGAAAGAAGGGCCAAGGCTTGTGGCTGCCCCCGCGCTTATAAATGTAAACGTGCCTGCTAGCGCACATCTGTCTCCTCTCCCCCAGGACACTGTTAGACTATTTTTTTGGAAAAAACCCTTGCCCTAGGTGTGATTTGACAGCCAGGAGAGTCCAAAGACCGATCTCTGCTGGCAGTCAGTATGCAGCTGCCCTACGCTGAGCATGGAGGCAGTTACTAGCGTGGATTCAGGCTGCTCCCTGCCAGTTGGCATCAGGGCCTGGGAATGCTTCCAGGCACTCCTCAGCTTATGGCTGCAGACATGGCCCTGAGGAATCCCAGATATGAGACCTGCAGGCTGAGGAGCAACTGCCTCCAGCTAGCAGAAAATGGCTCACAGGTGTTATCAAGGCAAATAGGTATATTGTATATGGCCAGAAATAAATACTGCTTTTGAGCCCCATGAGATTTATACTTGTGAGTTTATTATGTTCAGTAACAAGGGTGGGATGTGTTTTTTTAAAGTTCAGTAGGGCTAGAATTTTGCACAATCTCTTTGAAGGATTTGGGTATGCTTTTGTCATGCCAAATGGTATAACAAATGTCTGTGATTCTTTGCAACTTGTTGATTGACAGTTTGTGCTCAGTTTTGTTTATTTCAAAGCACTTTACTGTTTTCAGTTCTGCCTCTAGTGTTAGAATGCACAACCTTGTTTGGAATGATTATAGCAAAGAATTAAACAAAAAACTCACTATAATAATGATATATTGGTAAATGTTTTTAACTGGAAATTCAAGGATTCCCACAGAAAGTTGTTTGCTGGTGTCCCCCTGCCCCCCGATATTTGCACATAAAGTATGAGATGCATATAGTGGATTGTGAATGGTCTACACCAGTTTATTGAAAGTAATACACAGAATGTTTGATGTGACTCTCCAATGTCATGCAGCAGGATAACTTCATGTTACACAGCTTCTCCTGAAAAAAACCAGCTTAAAATCATGGGGAAGAGAAACTAGGCCAAATCCTTAGCTGGTGTAAATTAGCTTACTTTCTTTGACTTTGTAATGAACTGAAATTTAAATTGCCCTTTACTTTCTTCAGTAGATAAGTTAATTCACGCTATAATTTATTAGTTCACTAGTGCCTAACTCCCACTTAAGCCCTTTTGAGGATGTTGTGTTCAGGGTGCTCTGTCAGGATTAATACCAGCTAATGATAGCTGACTCCAGGCATGTCTACACCGTGCAGTGGGGCTCTGCAAAGGGATTCTTGAGCTAGCATTGAGCCTTGCTAGCTTTAGAAGTAGTTTGCCATGCCACTTGGGTCCTGTGCTTGGGCTTGGTGGACACAGCAGATCGCTCCTGTCTAACTGTGGTCTCTGCAAACAGAAGCACATTGTCCTGGGCTTTCAGGGTCTTAATTATATGGCTGCTGGGTAAGGAATGGTAGTGGATGGGGAGGAAGGACTGGGGTCTATAGTAGGTAGAGGAAATCCTACCTAGTCCTGTGGTGTAACCTATGCCTCTGCTGCTTTCTGTTGTCAATCACCACTTCTACAACAGAGGCAGTAATGCTTGCCTACTTTAATTAGACTTATTTTGAGAGTTTGGTAGGAAAATGCTACTTGGGTTGGATCTGGTGTGATGTGGAATTCAACTTTTAACGCTGGCAGATGTTAGTTTAAATGTTGTTATAAAATACATCCAGGTATGCTGCCATTGTCACCTGGTAATGCCATGTAAAATAACAATGTCATTCATTCAGCTTTTCATTGTAGTTTCTCCTTTTTACCTCTCTGCAGTAGTTCTATCTGTGCATTTGTCAATTATGAAGTAAGAAATTCTCCGTGTTCCAGAGGTGTGAAACACCCTTTAGCTTTTTAGAAATATGGGCAATCAAGATAAATCCAGTAATACTGAAGCCTTCTAGTAATGGAGTAGCTTTGCCTGACTTCAGTGACTCGAGAGCTTTAGCAGCACAGGGATTTCTCTGGCCACATGCTTCGCAGGGAGTTAAACATCTGAACAGAGTAATCCCTCCATTTCACTCACATGGGTCAGGAATGGGTGGCACTTCAAAACATCCAACTTTGGCAGACAGATATGTGTTGAGCTACACTATAACTTAGGTAAAATGCAATAAGCATTACAGTCAGGAAGAATCATACAGTTTATAGCAACAGCACTGCTTAAAAAATATATCCCAGCTCCCCACCTGCTTGGAAAGGAAAGAAAGAGCTGGGTTGTACTCCACAGCCCAGGCCAAGCTCTGGTCTTGACTAGGTATTTTAGAAATGAAAATCCTTGCTGCTCCAGTGGTATATCTTCTTCAGTTCAGGTGAATGAAAGAAGTGTTAATTTCAGTGGGTTTTCTCCTTTTCCTTTTTTCCCCTCTTTCTCTCTACTGTCTTCTGAATTCATTGCTTTTCTTATTTCCTTCTGACAGGCTACAGCTGACAAGGAATTTGGTGCTTTTGTAAAATAATTAAAGTCTTGCGTTACATGGGGAATGTAACCTATTAGCACTGCCTAGCAAAAGGCAAGTTACTGAGCAAGGCAGTTCAGTTGCCACGGGGTGCTGGGCTCTCTCTGCCCACCCGCAGTGGGGATGTGAGCTGTGAGCCACTGGTGGGGCAGAGGGACCAGCCTCCAGCTCTGTGGGGCTGCTGATGTCTAGGGCTCAAAATGGCACGAAACTCTGGGGGGAGATCCAGTGTCCAGTTTGGTGTCTTGCTTAAAACTCAGCAAAGGCATATGTCTGCAAGGCAGCATATACTTGCAGACCTGGATTTAAACTCAGATCAAAGAGTAAGCTCCCTTTTCTAGCTTTTCTTGGCCAACCTATAGGAGTAAGGTGTTGGCAAGGACACCATTCATTGCAAACACAAAAGTCCCGCTGAGTTCGAAGAAGGTTGAATCAGACCCCTAAGTTTACACAGTGGAAATAATTGTTTTTCCTAGGATATTTTCATGCCTCTTCATTTTCATGTAATTTGCTGCTGAGGGAAATTCCCTAGAAACTCTATACGGAGGGATGGGAGAGGCAATGAACCAAAAACTCTTTCATTTGCTACATGTAGCTCCAGGGAAGCCCCTGCAGACAGAGGAGGCAGAGAAGCCCTCCCAAACACTGGGCACAGGGGCGAGACGGTCACGTAGCCTTCACTGTCTGCAGGCTGACAGAGGCAAGTACTCCCACCTTCTGCTTGGCCAGCTCCATCCCAGACTGCTTGTTCCTTGCCTGCACACAAATCTCTTTCTTGCAGCGTTGCAAGTCTCAGCCTGGCCAGCACTGGGACTAGTCCTGTCAAAACCAACATGGTGTAGTTTTAACTTGGGTGGGTCTGCAGCAGCCTCAAAATGTGCAGCAGTGCAGGGCCAAGGAGTGAGCAGCGGTTCATTAAGAGCTTACCTGAAACTGAGTTTGATCACACAAGCTTTGTATGTTGGGATGTGAAAGGGAAATGCTGCTGTTAAGAGGATGCATTGTGTGTTAGTCTATGAAAGAAGTTGTTCCAACAGATTGAACCTGTCTGCAGTGCTACACTTACAGGTCCCGCCTGCAGTTTCCAGGGTGAGAAAAATTCTTTGTTAGCTTACCCACAGGAGCACTGCTACTGAATTTGCACACAGGTAACAGGATTTCTTGATGAGGAGCAAGGAGTTTACTGTCAGGAGCTTTCCTTATGTGACTGGGGGAAGTAAAAGGGACCGACAATTACAGTTGTCTCAGGAGTTCCTTCCTGGCCTGCCTCATTTGCTACCCACGCCCCACCCTATGAGAGTGGACATGCTGACAAGGATGCATTCAAGGGCAGCAGTTCTGGGCAGCTCGGTGTGCTGTGATGGTGAGTGTGCTTTGTAAACATTGAAACACATAGCCTCCTGCTTTGCATCTCTGCAAAGCCACTGAGGCAATGTGGAGGTGGGCAGGAAAACATAACTTTGAGGGGAACATAAAAATAGAAATACAGAGCTGTAGAAGAAGGGAAATCACCATGTGAACAGAGGTAAGAAAGTGGAAAACATCCAAGTATGTCCCCCACAATCTCTTGGCAGAGCAGAACTACCTGAACTATAACTGCCTTACAGATGAAGGAGGAGACAGGCTAGGCAGGAGTGCGTCTGATGCAGAACTGCTGGAGTTCTCTCAGACTCAAGACTCCCTGGTCGGTCCCACCTAGCTTCGCAAGAGCCACTTTCTATATAAAATGAACTTTGATTGGTCTGAAGTGACAGCATGAGGTAATCAGAGCGGGAGGCAGGTAATGCATGTGGACACAGAGCTGTCCATGGGGCTGTAGGAGCCTTTTGTGCATTGCAGGGAACATGCCTGCAGGCATGGAGTGGGGGAACAAAGGTATCAGATGAGGAGAACATGCTGGAGGCCTTTTTCTTTGATGGTTGGAAATCGCTCAAGGGGCTGTCTTCTCTGAAACCCCTTTGCCTTCCTTTTTTTTCCTTCCTTTTTTTTTCTCTTTTTTTTTCTCTCCTTGGTGAAACTGTCATAGATGTGCTTTCATTTCTTTAAGGCTTAGAAGTGAGAGGGTGTCCATCTGGCCAACCATCATACAAATGCCATGCCCACACTGAAGTTCCCCCGGGAGCTGGCTTCTGCCTGTCAGAAATAGCATAGCCATGTGCTTTGGGTTTGAAACTGCGGGTACTCCTGACGTGGGGGCACCGAAGGAAGGGCAGCATCAAAGATGACTCTGTCTACTGTGCTGGATAGAGGAGATTGTGGTGTTGTTTTGGGGTTTTTTTTGTGTTGTTTTTTAACTGGTCAGCTGGGCATGTATTCAGATTGGTGCTAAAGGTTGTGAAAACTCTGGGAGCTGGTTCCATCACAGTGTAGGGGCTGTAGAGTCATTCAGCTTTGAAAATGGCTCTGGGGCACAGGTACCTGAGGGCAGGATCCAGTGGCTGAGTTTACATGGAGAAGTTCAGTATGTTCTTGCCAAGACTATTGTGCAGGGTCAAAGAAGCTCATCTGCTTCAATCTCCTATATGTAGACTTCAGTTAGAGCTAGTAGCAGATTTTTTGACACCTTTTTTAGAACTGAAAAATATCTGACAGGGAAGCTTTCTGCAAGAAAGGAGTGGTTTAAAAAACAAGGGGAAAAGTGCTGAAATTGTCAGGCACAATCTTTCATTTTAAAGTGAAAATGTATGGCTTATGGTATTTAACAGCTTCTCATGCTTTCTTCTATAAATTAACTTGTATTTTCAACCAAACAAATCAAAATAATTTTTGTTAATTGAACAATAATAATTGAACCTGGTTTAGGCTGAATTTTCTTTTCCATCACATTTTAGCTCACTGAAGTATGTGGTCTTGGCTTGTGTACCCGGTCTAGGAAATGAAAGGTTTTAAAAAACCTTAAAAAGGGCTGAGAAGTTGCTTTCTGCTCATATTTCATCCCAATATCAGCCATAAAATACTTCCTTTGTTGTAAGAGTGTGTCCAACGGAAAACAGATACAGAGCAAGTTGTAAATTAATCGGTTCAGCTGCTGGTTGTGGTGCAGGTCTGTCAACATGGTTTGACATGAGCTACCTGCTTCTTGGCAGGGTGAATTGTCTTTTTTTGGGAGCTGCTTGCTTCCATGTTTGAACTTCACCCAATATACTAGCTTCAGACTATCCCCTCTACGGGCATGTCTGTAGAGCAGGGAGCAATCACTTCTGAGGTTATACTGGATGCATAGTCCTAAATTCTGTGCATCTCTGCTAATTTCTAAGCAATATGATGAACTCCAGGCTCCCAGTATGTCTCTGTCTGGTTCTGGAGTAAAGAATTAAATGCAGGAGCACATTGTGTCTTGGAGTGGTGCCCTTGGTTAACTGTTGTTCTAATTTCTTTTATAAAAGCATGCTGTTTCCTTTTTTTTTAAAGCCAGAGCAATGTCAAATAAGTGCACCTGAATTACTGGCAAGGTTTGTGGCGAGCTTTAGGTCATGACTGAGTTCATTCCCTGGCTTGAGGGCCCAGTACAGATCCTACTGAAATTACTCTTTACTAGCTTTGTATGAGAAGCAAAGTGGATATGTAACCCAGGAGACGGGTTTCTCATCTCTGGTGGAGTTAACTTAGTTTCATTTCCATGAAATAGTAATGATTATCTTCCCCTAATACTTCAATTCTTTACAAGCCTCAGCTAGTTAAAGATCCATTATCCTGAGCACAGTGTTGCAAACACTAATAAAAAATGTAATGCAGAAGAGGGGCAAACATTAATAGTAGTAAAAAAGTTGTAATGCAGTAAAGGATAATACAAATACAAGGAGGATAAAGGCAAAGCTCCTTGTCCCATATGCGATCGATGGGGAAGCTGGAGTGGGCACAGCTGAGTGTGTCCTAAGCTGTGTAAGAAAAGGGTGTATAAGAAAAGGCTGTGGAAGAAGCCCATGGGAGTTGATAAAAGATTTTCCCTTGTATTGAATCCATAGTTACAAGCTATGCTCTGGGAGAGTCAGACATTTACCAGCTTCGCCAGGACACCCGAAGTCTGGCATATCCATAGCATCAGTGCTCTCTGCCAGCCTCACTGGGACCGAGCAGGAATTGCATTTTGTTCTGAAATGGTGATACCACGCTCCCTAATTCCGCCCCTCCCCCCTCCCCAAGAAGGAAACACATTGCTGGCTCTTCTTACAGACCAAAGAGCTGTTTGTTTATTTCTTTAACAGAAGAAGTATGCTACTCTTCAGTTAGATGTCAAAGCCCCACTACCAAGAGTTGCCCCTGGCTGCTGTTTGCTGACAGTAAGACGCAGGTGCAGCCAGCCAGCTTGGACTAGTGCTGACGGCTCAGGCTGTCAGCACGGCTGTCTAACCCCCCCTTGGAGGCTGTGTCGGGGAAGCGGCAAAGGTTGTCGAAGGTGGAAGGGATTATTCTTCTGAAATGCTCCAAGTACAGGAGGAACTGGCCAGATCGGGACTTGAGTCTCCTTTCTTTTTTTCTTTGCCTATGCAGGATGTGTAGGAGTTATGAAATGTTGCTTTTGTGACCCCATGGCTGTCGTTTTCTTCACTCCTGCTGAGTTAACTATTACTTGTGGTAGCCGTGCTCCTGGCTGTCACACTTAAATGCTGATACAGGCCAGTTCCAAGTGTGCGCTGTAGTGCTGCTGTCAGGTGAAGGTGACAGTCGTGAAGCACTTCAGCAACAGCTGGACCCAGAGGCTCTTCTGCTTTAGAGAGTGGTGATCTTTAAGAGAGGCTTGATGTCTTAAAAGGAGGCACTGAGCTAAAATATGCATAGGGTAAGGTTGCAAGGGCAGCATCATCCTCTGTGTGTGTCAGAAGAGCTGAGAGGAACATTTTAATGGCTGCGACTGCATAATGACTTAATCCCATGGGCTGTACAGTTAGCCCCACGCAAGCTTGGTAAATCTCACTACAGCCCCTGTTTCATCCAGGAGCAAGACTTCCAGATGTTTAGAGCTGAGTGGTTTTGATTTAATATTCAGAAGCATTCAGCTTCCTAAGTAAAGGTAATAGTTTTGCTAGTTGAGAGATTTATTAATATCTTAACATGGCCCTAGTTTTAGCTTTTTATTCCTCTATTTCTAAAAAGATTTCTTACCACAAACCAGCCTTGAAGTTTGAAAACGTAATCAAAGCTCTGCTGAGCAAATTTGACTATACTGATGGGTTGAATGAGCTGTGACCTCTGCTGACCTCATTCTGCTCCATTTCCCCTTCAGGCTCATAGCAGTGGCTGGAAGTAAACATTAATCTGTTAATTTAGCCTTTGGTATAAATAGAAAAAAACATATAATTGCAATCACTGTTTTGTCAGTGGACCTATCCAACCTTACTGCTTTGCTTCTGAGGAAGAAGCAGTAGTGCTGCCTGTGTGCTTCTCTGCTCAGGGGACTTTCCATCCCACGGTGTTTGGGTGGGGCAGATTATTGCTTGCTTGTTGCAGCAGGAGGGCCAAACAGGGCACCTGCTTCCTGGGCATATATCCTCCAACATGCCCATTTAGGAACTCTTCCTCTTTCTTGCATCCTTCTCTGGAGATAGCTGCCCTCCATCTTGTTTTTCTTTGGGTGTTTCTGGGAAGAGATAAAGTTTGCCTGTATGGAGACAGGTTGTGACAGGTTACCTTACTGTGCCAGTCCTAGGAAGGAAGCTATGGGACGTGGAAATAATGTCCTGTCACTTAGGAAGGGAGAGCTGGAAGGGACTACCTTCAGTCTGGTTGAGTTCAGGTAAGCATTATAGCATATGTAATCCTTTTATAACCTTCTCAAGGGCCAGACATGGAAATTTAGGGAGGGGAGGAGGGAGCTGAGCAAATGGAGTTGCAGCTTCCTTCCCGCTTTCCACTAGAATGGGGAGTTTGCGTGCTACATGGCACACTGACAGCTGCATGGCTGCAGAGGCAGATCTGGTCAGGGCTGTGTCTCCTGGCAAGCACCGGCTTGCAACTCAGTAGAGGGGTTGTTTGCGTATGCCTTACAGGGCCACTTCCAATCTCTTCTGTGCCTGTCTGTTGTTGGTATCCAAACCAAGTCTGAGGTCTTTCCATGAGCAGCATGATAAAGCTGCCTTGCTGCTTCCGACTCGGCACAGGCGTAGCCTCAAAGATGGAAGCTGTGCTGTTCGCAGCATCTCAGAGGTCACTGGAGGATGTCGCTGGCTCTCTCCTGGCATTAGCCTGTGACTGGTGTTTATGTGCTTTGGCGTTGCACGATGGTGGTCTCACTGACCCAGCAATGGCAGGTTTACGATACAAGGTTCTGATGGCCAGTTTCACATCCATCTTCTGTGGGATCTGATGCAGAGACTCAGGGTAGCCTGCCTGGAGATACAAGGGTTGCTTTCCGCCCTGCTTTCTTATGTGTGTAATTAGTGTCATAATCTAGGGTTTAAGGATAGCCAACAAAGAAACCTTACTTGGGTTTAACTAAAATTGCTCCTTAACATGACTTGCTAAATTGAAATGAACCCCACATGAATGTTCTTTCAAATGCATTTACAAGTGCCTTGTATTGATTTAGCCTACTTCAGTAACTCAGATGAGCTAAATTGATGTCTGTGCACTAAGTTAAGTGCATTCACTTGGGATTTCATACCTGCTGAACTGACTTGACTTCATAACTGGTTTTAGTTAAACCGGTGCAAGCCTTGTGTGAAGAATAGGCCTTTCTCATTTGTTGCTACTGGTTTGACCAAAAGCAATGTGACAACTTGGGGGAAAAGGTGTCTTTTGCCTTACTGACTGTAATGCTGGGATGCCCTACTAACCTTGTCCCTAATGTTGACCTTCAAGGGATACTGGCTTTGCCTAAATGCCTTAGTAGCGGCCTTCTTTCTGCGAGGCAGCCATTTGAAAAAGACTTTATTTAATCCTTTTGCTCCCAGGTGCACTGTTACCTAGTATCTGGAGAAAGGAAAAGGAGCAAAAGGCTTACAGACCTACTTCTCTATCATTCTGCCTAATGCACCCCAAGCCAAACAAGAACAGTTAAGAGCCCTTAAGCAAAGGTTTCATTCCCTTTTCAGACACTGTCTTTCAGCTTTGGCTGAGCTTGGTGTCTCTTTGTGCTATATAACAGAGTTCCTTCAACCATTAAGCTGACAGGCTCTTTTTATCTCGGCCACCAAGAGCTAATCTTAAGTGCCCAAACTAACACTTGTGACCAAATCTCTGCTTGACTGACGGTGTAGAAAGGAATTGAAACTTAACCCATCATCTTCCTGAGCTGGCCACTGGGCCTTGAGGGCCATGGTTTCCCTTTAATCCTCTGTGAAGATAGGATGTGGACAATGATGGCAGGTGTGTGAGTTACCACAGGTTCATAAGTCACTTGTTCATAAATAATCACTCAAGAGTTGAGCTGTGATATATACTGGTGATGTATATGCTCTTTGCACCCTAAATGGATTACAGGAATGTGTTTTGCCTTATTTTTATGTAGGATTATTGGATCTATTACCAAGGTTTAGATGGTGGGACAGTGTTAAATGGCAACAGCAAAATCTCCTGAAACTACTCTCAATAAACATTGAACTTTCTCTTACCTGTTGAGAAAAGTGTTTCTGCACAGGCATTTCTAAATTAGGGGCTGTGTTCATGTTTTAAGTAGTAGGTTTGCAAGTAAATGTAACCTTTTGTAAATGTTAAGGTATAGACCTGAGCTACTTTTTTTAGAATGCAAGGGTCATCAGTTTAGAGAGGACTCATCTGTAAGCATCACTTCCCAGTCATGGCTCAGGAACTCATAGGAGAAGAGTGAAAAAAATAGCCCCTGCCCTAAATAGCTCAGTGTGATTAAGACAGGAGGACACCACTGGACCCAGAGAGGTGGGTAAAGCAAACACAGGAAGACAGAGCAGCTTCTTACGGAGAGCATCAGTTCTGCACATCCAAAGCTACCAAGGCAGCCAAGTTTTACTTCTATATAAAGGCAAAGAAGGTTTGAGGGCAAGGGTTTGAAAGAGGTCAATGAGATAACTTGCTGGACGTCCACATCTTTGAGATACATCACAGAAAGAAGTACAAAAGATGTTTGAAAATGTATCTTGTGTTTCATGAAGGGTGGCATGATGGGCTTATTGAAGGTGGGAGAAGACATAAATAGCGTATGAGAGAATGATAGGCTCTGGAAGATCCTGAAAGTGAATACAGTTTGCTTTTATTTGATGTGATGAGAAGGCATGAAATGGGGGGAGAAGAAAAAGGCATGTTTAGAGTGGTGAGCTAGAGCAGTCGTCACACAGTGGCATTTGGAAGGAAACAGAGAAGGGCAAAATTGCTTCTTAAAGGAGAGAGGCTATTGTCAAGACATGAGAAGAGCCTGGTCAGGAGCTCTAGATTCAATGACAGACAAAAAAGGCTATGTTAGAAAGAGAGAACAGAGGTGGCATCAACTGTGTCACACGGATTGAGACTGGAGAAGAGGTGAAAGGAGAAAGGCCTCCAGGTTGCAGGAGCAGTCAGCAGCACTGGCCACAGTGGCTGGGGCTGAAAGAGTGAGGGCAGAGTATGTGTGGGAGAGGAGGTGCAGAGTTTGTTCTCTGCGACAAATATCTGTGGAGTATCTAGCCCGCCACCTCGAAATATATTTTCTAGCTGTCTGCGATCACTGTCTCCAGGTGTATCCCCACATGCCAAGTACCTCCTTGGAAGGCTTTGTCAGGAACTGCAGATGCTGAGCAGTTGGGGAGGATTGTCCAGGCTCACCTGCTATCAGAGCCTGTGCTTTCTTATGTCAACATACTGTCATGCTCATGGATGTCACCAGGAAACAAATACTGGCTTTTGTAGCACAGACTTGCTTCTGATGAGAGACACATATCCCAAAAGGGAGAGTTACAATAAATGCACAAGGAGGCTGCAGCAGCTGAAGTTTATATTGTTTTTTTCTTGCTATCACACTTGGTGTATTATATAAATCTATGAGTGAGGTGGTAAAACAGAGCTTTTTTAATTATACACCACCCAGCAAACTGATAAGGCAAACAAAGCAGGCAACCAAATAATACAGGCATGAGCCACTTCAAAAAAAATAATGTGGTGTGAACAATAGGGGAGTAATTCACAGCTTTCTAAGAAATTTTTGCAGTTCAGAGGGGTGAGATAGCAAGCAGCTATTGACTGTTTTACTTTCATGTTTTCCACCTGTCTGCCATGTGATTGGGAAGTATATTACCTGAATCCTTGCGAGAGCTTTTTGCACTATTGTCTTAAAAGCCTTGCTCTACAAGAAATGACCCTAATGGAAACTGAGATGCAGGTACGAAATGCATACAGGGAATGGAAGGAGAGTGACAACTAAGTTAAATATAGTTTTAAGTTCTTTATAACTTTTGTTTCACGTAAATGTACAGGGACGGCTCCAGCATTTCCCTGGCCCCTTTGGGCTGCTCTGATACCGCAGAGTGGGGTGAACTGGCAGCTGCTCAGCACAAGGGAGTTAGTTCCCTTCGGGGTCAGGCACTTTCCACCATCACTAAAGCTGGAGGGGAGAGGGAAGGTTGGTGTGAGCTGACAGCATGCTTTCAGCACAACAGCCAAGTGTTAGTCCAGCAGCATGCAGGTTTGGCCAAACTGAGGTTTACAAGTGTGTGTTTGACGCAGGTATTTGCTAACTCATGAAACCTGCAGCATACACAACACAGGTGCTGCCTCACAAAGCACCAGGCAAGGTGAAAGGTGAGAGTGGCAACCTCAATGTGTGAAGAATTTAGTAATTCTGTGACCTGATGGTGCAAGGTGGCTGTATGCTCTGCCTTCTCTGCACAAGTGCTGAAGCACATGTCTGCACTGGAGAAGCCAGGGATTTAAGCCCTAGCTAGCTGCCTGGCTCGGTTGCTCTTGGCAGTGGAGCAAGGGAACCCAGCATAGGCTGCAAAGGCTTCCCCAGATACTAAGTAAACATTTGGGCTGCAAGCCAAAAAATTCTCTCTGTGCTACCCAAGTCACACTGTTCGCAGTATGAGATCTAAGTGGTCTGAAGGCAGCCCAGAACATCTACTTGAGATACTGTGATTGCAATACAGACATAACCTTTAAATGAGAAAAGACATTTTGAAATCCCAAGGTGCTTCAGAGTTCTGTAGCAATTCACATCTGATCTGCAGTCCAAACTGGGGAAGAAAAGAAAGCTCTCACAAGCTTGTCTTGTCCTTTCAGCCTCGAGGTGAATGAGAACTAGAGGAATCAACCCACAGTTAAATTTCTTCACCTTCAGTTTTAGCATCTTTCTTAAGGAACATTTACATGCTGGAGAGATTTAGTAGAGGTATTCATTGCAAATACATTAAGGCTTGAGATGTGTTTTCAAATACCAAGTGGAGCAAGAATCCTGACTGGGTTGTGTGTGTGTTAAGGCGCACATTGCTTGCTGTTTTTGTAACAGACCAGAGAGGATTGACTGCAAGAGAAAGCTGTCACAGTCTAGGGTCTGTAGGGGTAAGCTGTGCTGTTTGCCTTTTATAACTTCATGACATTTGCAAGACTAAAGGGCATTCCTATGCCTCTGTCTTTGACAAGCTAAAATCTTAATATATAAAAGACTGGCAGCATTCAGTTGTTACACTTATGGAGTTTGCTCTGATTGTGTTAACTGTTAGAGAAGTTTGGGGAAACAAATTCTACTTCTCCAAGTCTACTCCAAACACAGATAGAAACAAATTCAATCAGTGTAAGTAAGAGGATGGGAAGAAGAAAGTTTTCTGGTTTGTTACTTCTCTACATGTATCTATCTGTCTATCCTTTCAGCTTACCAGTGATTTCTTCTACTTTTTTGCCAATGTGGCAATATTTTAAGTGCAACTTTCAAAAGCCAAAGACCTAAAATAATAAGCCTGGTTTTCAAAAGGTGACAACAGCCACATATTTAAAAATAGAGAAGCATGTAACTCAAATTAGTGGGAGTTAGCCATCTAAATACCTTTTAAAATGGTATGCACTCTAGGAACACAGTCCATTTTGGAAAGGGTGGGACACAATCCTGAAGTCTCAGGTTCCTGTGCTATTCTGAAAAAAAGACACTGAACATCTTAAATTACATACACAGGTTTGAGAAGGTCAGTTTGAGGATTCTTCTTAAAACCGTAGCTGCTCAAGTTTTGTGATGGCCTGGGAATTTCAGCTTCCATTTAAAACCCAATAAATCCATTTCCAGCCATCACAAACGTGGAGCACAAATGAAAAATATGAATCCTGAATTCTCAGAAGCTAGAATACACATACAAAAAATAACATTGACTATTTTTAACATCTCAGCATTTTTTAGTTATGACTTCTCGGGGGCTGACTAGATCCTGGAATGCTGAGGACTAGTTGTGCCACATTTGTAAAAACAGTACGAGTCTAGCAACGGCAAAAAAGCCGAAAGACTTTCCATGCCACCTTTTATTGTGTGCTTGCAGGGTGGGGTAATGTAACATACTTTTGCTTTACTTTTAGAAGGTCCAGGTACTTATTAGGAGTTGAACAAGTCACTTCTATTTCTGTGAATATATTGTAGATGATGAAACTTTCTTTTGCTGGCCCCTTTCCAGCCAGGACTATCTGTTTGTTACAGGCCATGTGTGGGAAAGCAGTCATAAACAACCTCTTACTTTGGCAAAACCAGAACACTAGTCACTTTTGTATTAGCTCCAATAAATCCTGAAAAAGTTAATGTTGTGGATTAAAAACATAATAATGTGCTAATCCTTTCTGTGGTCACTGACCATTTTAAGCTGTTCCATTTCTCATGCCTGAAGGATAAATCCTCTGGCTCTTGATGAAAGGCTAGATAGTAAAATATGTATGCGCATCAAACACAGGACTTGTTATCAACAAATGCATTTTTCTCACTTGCACATAATTTTTGATCCACTTTTACCTTCAATCTGCGATCTCGGTTTTGCTCCCCCACCCCATCCCCTGGTCTTCTGCCACCAGGACTCCTTCATGGCACAGTGATGAAGAGGTGGTTTTACAGAAAGACCTTCCTCAGCTCCTGGCTGGTGATGGAGGTTCAGAGGACTTTCTGGCAGAAACTCTCCTTTACTGGAAGAAATATGTGAAATTCTTGCAGGGGCAGAGAGACTGATAGACTTGAAGTGGCCACATAAAGGTCACTCATTTTGCAGAGTAAGTGTATCAGAAATTAACAATAGAGCGTTATGGACATACTCTGATACCCATTGAAGTCAAGGAAGAGGTTCTCCAGCCTTCAATGGGCTTGCTAGGGTGGGGCTGTCTCCTCTGGGAATGGAGTTACCCTAAACTAGAGCCAGAAGAGGAGGAGAAAGGGGTAGCGATACAGCTGAAGACTTGGAGGTGATACAAACAGTTTTCAAACTTTCTTCCTCCTTTTCAAAAAAATGAAATAAATCCCAGCTTGAAAGTACTTCTGACTTTAGGAAATTCAGTAGCTGGTTCTAGAAGTTTCAGTTGCATGTGCCAAGCTGAGACATGAAGGTAAAAACGTCGTTTGGGTCAGTTTCTGCTACTAATCTCCAGTAAAGATTTTTAACGGGTGTATCAAACAAAGCCACAGTAAGTGCCAGCATGGTCCGTAAGCCATTAGTTACAAGATTGTTCACATTATATAGCGGTCAACACACTTCTGTTTTTTCATGTTTGGCATTGGAAGCAGTGTTTTTCTTTTGCAAAGTGAATATTATTCTTCACACAGAAACACAGGAACTGCATAGTGCATGAAACAAGCAGTTGATTAAAGATTAGAATAGCAATGAATGTATTAAAGTGGAATGTACTTGGATAATTGATTAATTGGTGCAGTCTAAGCTACTTGCAGAGCATTACATTCATCCTCTGTTAAATCAGTCTCTGTCTTCTGTCTAAGCCTTGTGACTGAGAGCTGAAAGGCATGAACAACTTATTAAAGTCATCCAGATCGGTTCTACTGGAACAGGGGGAGGTGGTCAGTGCCCAGGATCCCATTTGCAGCCTGTTGCCTGTGCTGGATCTCATGCTTAAATTTCAGCAGTATCACAGTCAGGTGGAAGGTATAATTAGCAATGCTCTTACCTTCCCATACCCCCCTTTTGCATTTCTCCCACCTTGTTGCTGTGTTCTTTTTAAAAACAAAACTGCTATCTCATGCAGAAATAAATGGCACAATGACATTTTAATTAACATCTTTGTCCAAGGGAATATATGATTGCTGTGAGATACTGTAGTCTGGGATAGGAACTATATATTCCTCAGCAACGCAAGAATGCCAGAAAGGACTCCCTTATTAAAGTTAAAAATCGCATAGCAACTGAAAGCCATACACTCATTGCTCTGGGGTAACACCAGAGCAACAAGCTCTGTATTCAGGACTAGTTATTGAGGACCAGGGAGAAGAATGAGGTGGGATAGGATAGGCTTTCTAGACAGCCTGTTTTATGAAAAGCTTCTGTTTCCTAATTTTAATAACTGTTTGGCTGTTTGTTAAAGAATGATATTTCAGCTCCTTTAGGGGTCCAGTGGAAGAAGATTGTACAAGAAGGTCAGTGAATTGGTGGATCACATAAAATGGATGGCAGACTTTGTGCCTTTCATGAGTTTTCTTTCAGGCTTTTCAAGGTCCATGCTGTCTTCTGCTTTTCTGTTGCTGTGCCACTTCTGCTTTCATGTGTTGACTGACACAGAGTCAAATAGATCAAACCTCATTGTATGTGCATGTACAGTGTGTGTTTAGAGGATTTTAGGTTAGTTACCGGCCAGTCACTGATGTTCATCTGTCAAATGTCCTAGAGAGGTGGGAAAGCCCTTCTGAGAACGCTTCTCCTCTGATCATCTTCTGACTACAATGAAGAACTGCAGCTCTTTGTGCCATCATTCTCCCTGGTGACTCTGTCCCAAATGGACTTTTCAGTCCATGTTTATCCTTCTCACAGTTTATTGAAAACAATGAGTGAATCTTTTTGGAGTATATAACAAACACAAGGTGGATGCTTTGATTCATAAGCAGGGCATAGACCCATCCCCAGAGTGTAACTAGCATATTCTTCTCTTCTTTTGTTATTTGCTTAGGAGTATTTCAACAGGCCTACGGTTTAGAAAACTAAGTGCTGAAAGCGAGGCACTGACATAAAGTAGTAATTTCCCAAATATTTAGAGAAGCATGTGTATAAACATTTGCAGAATTAGAGCCTAGAGTGTTTTGTTTGCTTCTAAACCCTACAAGTATGGAGCTGTTTGAATGCGTCTTTTATTTTGATGCCTAAATGTGACCTTTTAGGAGGCTTCCTTTCAGTTGCTGCTTTAAAAATGAATTGTCTGTCTAGTTTTGTATTTCTTACACAACCTAAAGCTCTACCAAAACCCAATGACGTTAACCATCGAGTACGGTTAGCATCCAAAAATTACAGCTTGATTTCCCACCATGAATATTCAGAGTTGAAAGCCCATAACACTGTAATATGATAATCACCGAGGCTGCAGGCTGCTGCATTCACTTGCATAGGAACCATTTATTATCAGCAAACATGGTTTTGACAACCACTTTGAGGCAACACGGCTCTATATCAAATATCAACAGAATTAGCATGCGTTTTCATGTTAATTACTGTAGTGCACTGTGCTGTGTGATGGCCAGGGAATGCAACAGGGAGTTCTGAGCTTTGCCAGTCACTTGCAATGTAGAATTCAGCTAATGCAAGTTTATTAGCTCTGAGGAACAGCATTTAATGAGCTGCTAACCTCACAATAGGCCTGCTTTCCAAATGGTTAACAGGGCCTGCCAACTCATAAGTAATGTATGAGAGAGGAGGAGGACACGACAGTAGGTTTCTGGTATTCATTAAGCGGGCCCACAGAAGTCACAAGTGTCAAAGTGGGTGACCCTGTGGTAATCTCTTAGAAATGGAAATAAAATGTGTGTTCCACTGACTGGCTTTTGGGCAATTATGTTTACAACACTATTAACCAAAATATATGGGAAGGAAATATAAACATGTTTTGTTTTTAAGCTCCTGGTGTTTTCAGCAGTCTTTGAAAACTTTAGGAAGGTCCTGTTCATTAATAGCACCATAAAAACATGGGTGTTTCCATGGGCGGATACTATTCTGTGATATAGGGACAACTGTAAATTAATAAATCAGGTACTCATGTTGTTATTGGATGTAACTGGAAAAGAAAAATCCTTAAGGGTCTGCTCTTCCTCATAGTACAGTGTAAATATGCTTAATAGCATCACTGTAAAACATTGATTTCAAGAATACTTGGTACAACATTCAGGGTAAACTGCTCCTTTCTCAGTGCTCCTGTTACTTTGATTTATTCCTATAGTATGGCTGCTAGTTTTGACTGGCATATCTGCTTCTCCACACTCTTAATTGATCGTTGTATTGGTTTATTATTTTAATCAGGATTCTAAGCTGCACAAAAAGAAAAGGAGCCCATTTTGTAGGGACAGGCAGTCAAATCTTTTATCACTAGTTTCTCTGGGGGACTGTCTTTAACAGTCTCTCTGATACCGCAACACTGATTGGCAAGAACAATTTACCACTAAGGCATAATAAGGGAAAAGGTAATAAAATGTCACTAGGCACTGCTCATTTGCAGTTGTTTGGCTAAAAAATAGGTTTCATAAAACTCAGGTGAACTTGGAAATCACCTGAACACATTACTTCCTAGATTTATGGCTCAATAAGGCTGCATATATGCTCATAGCCACTTCAGAGTACTATGGCGATTCATCTCACCTGCAGTCAAAAATTGTGCAGAGGGTTGCAATCAGATGTGTCAGGGAGCATCCTCCAGGTGGGAGATGCTGGCCTGAGGCTCCAGAGACATGGCTGCTGTTGTCGGTACAGGCACTCCATTCCTGTACGACCTCTTTATTGTGCCTTATGCTGTCCATCCTGGTTCAGCCAGTAAAATAAATTTAGCCTATAAGTTAGTAAATGCAAGTTTCCTGTGAGGTACCTAAGACAAAGAGGGTTACCAGCCTTGTGTGGGCCCTGACCACCCTTCTGTAGGGCAAGTATTTAATGACAATGCTATGTTTCCTTTATGGTAGTCCTGAATTCATATTGCCATGCTTATTCCTACAAACACGTTAAGTGGCACCCAGCTATAAGAATTTTCTCCAGAATATGCAGCAGTATACAAAACCTTTCTCAATTACCAAAGCAGTGTGAAGAAAATAAATATGACCCTATCAAAGGGATTACACATTCACAAATGGCTCAAAACCAGTTTAGTCCAATGCTGTCCTATGGTCTGCCTAACGCATTTTGATGCTGGTATCTCAGAGTACAGACTTATCTTCAAAAGAGGGACTAAAGTAGCATCCCTATTCAAGGAGTCTACTCAGATTACTGCCATGGAAGTTATTTCCTGCATGTCACCAGTGCTATTGCTGAGCAGTACGCTCCATCCCAGAATAGCACAGAAGTTGCACGGAAGAAATTGAAGACTCTTGCTTGTGTTGCAGCTTCACCTGTAGCACTGTCCTTACTGTTGGTAGAAAGATGCCTTTCTCTTTTATCCCCTGCTCTGAAAAGGCAGTTTCTCATTCCTGTCTGCTAGTGAGCTCCTGGAGTGGGATGTTGTCCTGCCTGCAGCAGGAAGCAGGCAGTGGCAGTCTCTGATAGTGTTTCCAGGATAGCGAACAGGTAGCTGAGCCCCACCCCAATATTTCATTATCATTACCGATTATGGAGTTCATGTTCAAGAGGAGCTAACTTTTTAACTTGTTTTCAGTAGGTATAAAGAAGACTGCTTGCGTGTGTCTGGCCTGGCATTGCATGGGTATTGAGAATGGAGGAGGCATTTTGTGGTCAGAGACATGATTTTCTTCTGATACTGTCTTAAGACAGGCACACTTCTAGACTGTTTCTGTGTTTAATGTAGTAAAGCTGTGACTGGTTGCCCACAGCATTTGTGTGTTCAAAGGACTTCCCTTCTTTCAAGATTCTTTGCATCTATTACCTTAAACTTCCCCTCACTTTGTAAAGGGTTCTTTATGTTCCTACAGTCTTTGGGACTGTAAGGTCCCATAGTTGGCATCCTGGCATGTATATGAGCTCATTACTTTACAGGTTGCTATGCTTACAGTTGCTTTTCTTCAGAGAAACCAGTCTGAGCTGGGTCAGTTTTTGTGTCAGGAACTTGGTTGCTTGCCAGCAAGTCTCACCTACGAATGGCCCAAATCCAGTTTGAACTTCCTTCCATTAGACCTGGGCCGGGCTGGTTGCACCAGTGCCGCCCCACCTGCTGCCCTGGCCACAGCCCTCTGAATAGACCTTGCCCTCTGTTTCCTTGTTTGTGGCAAGGCTGTTAGTCCTGAAATGGAGTGACACGTCTGGGAGAATTCCAAAACAAAATGAAATGAATCGACTTTTTTCCACTGACTTTGGATGAGAGCTTTCATCATTAGTCTATTAGATATTTTAATTTCATAAATTGTTTTACATTTCCCATGACAAAAGAATGACTTACAATGAAAATGAGGGATTTCTTTATACAACATCACATCCTTTAGTGCTTTGCTCCATGAAAATTGCACATTATTACAGCTGAATCAAGTGAAATGAACATTTGCCCAAAATAAAGGTTTGTGTATATGAGCCTACACACACACACACACAGCCTAAAGCCACGCCAGTTTTGCTTTAAAGTTTTTTTCTTACTGATCATACTTAAATTAAAAAAACCCTTATATATGTATTAAAAGCATACATATGCTTCCCACACAGTATTTCCCCTTTTCTGTATATATTGTTTCTGAAAGCCATAGGTATACAAAGTGCAAAATAGAGTCGTGCTCAGAAAGGATGTATACCTGAAGTTTCCAAAGCTCGAGAGCCCTACAGCTAGCCAGTGTCCCCATCACTTTTTGCTGAAAGTATTGCTGCTAGTTTTTTAATCATTTCTACTGTGAGGAAGCTGCTTTCCCCTGGTTTCTGGGTGCTGTGCAGGGCTGGGGTGGGAGCTGATGGGTGGGATGCATCTGGGAATGCGTGTGGCACCCGCACTATGCCCCTGCCAGCCACCCCACATGCCATGAAGCTGTGCCTCCCCTTAGTGTTAGGCAGGACTAAGCTTCTAAACCCCATAGTTCAAAAAGGCCTTTCTAAAATTTGATCATAGGAAGGGAAGCATTTATTTAAGACTATTCCTGGAAAGGTATTTTAAATAGTTCCTCACTGTACAGTTCCATTATATTTAATGTGAAGTGCCAGAAGAGCAGAGAAGGTGGAGTGTTGGCTTGCAGATGTAGGCTCGGGTTGCTCACACAACAAGCTGAAGGGAGTTGGGTTTAACTGTTTGGTCAAGCAGCATCATGTGTGTCTAACAGGAATTTTGAGAGCGTGGGGCTGGAAGACGCTTCCTTTCGGTTCCCACCTTGCACGGATGCACTTGTGTGTGTAACCGTACACAGTGTGCAGCTTGGCTGTAAATGTGATCCGAGTGCTTGACACTGAGCCTTGGAAGTAAAATTTTTCAGAACAGCAATGAGTGTAACTTGGATAAGCTTTTAAATTATTGGAGACGGAGTTACATAAGACTGTACAATCCTTTAAATTTCAATAAGATAGGGATTTATTTAACAGATGAAAACTTTTCGTAATTGCTTAAATATCTAGTGACTTTCAACACTACATGTATACTTTTGTAAGACCATCCACAGAGACTGTGCTCTGGTTTGATTATATCACCTTGAATTCATACCTCAAATGGTGCCAGCACAACGTGCATATACAAGCCCTTAGTCAGGATGCTGCCCTTGCTAAATACACTGTGGTGCAGCTCCTCTAAGTGTTAGATTTTAAGGCAGATACAGCCTTTTGCTTTTAAAAAGGGATTACAAACAAATGGTTGGTGTTAAAGCCACAGCTTAAATAAGCGGCAAAGTAAAATACTGGGTGAACAGAAGTTCCCGTGGGCTTCAAGCACAAGGACGTTTTCCTGCTGTTCTCATAGGTTTATAAATACTTGAAGTGTGAGTGGTGGATCACCACGATCAGTGTCGCTATGGTGTTGCAGTAAATTGAGGATTCGCTTCTAGGACTCGGACGCTGGGATAGTTATTTGGGTGCAGACTCAGGGTTAGGTGGGGTAAGGAACTCCTGAAGTAATGTCACATGGAGATGTTCTTGATCCCTTCATTCCTTTATAGGATCAGCTAAATAATTGCCTTTTTGATCTAGGAATAGCAATTACAATTTGCTGCTGGTCAGGGAAAGGTTAAGCCTTTCTCCAGGCCTATTTTTAAATGTGGCAACAACTGTCTTCAGTGTTTGTAATCTGTCCAGAAATAGATGCCACTTAACAAGAGTGCTAAGCAAAGAGAAGGGCCTTTTTCAGGAATTCCCAGTCTTCATAGGCATTTCGGTTTTGAGATCACTTTCAGCCCAGGGACACTTGTGGCTGATGGCAGTCAGGTTGGTGACCCTGTGCCCTACCAGAGCGGGAGCTGCAGGCAAGAGCAGCACCTTCTGGAGCGCAGGCTGAACCACAGCGGCTCGGGAAGGGACGGTGCGCACAAACCCGCTCTCACAAAAGCAAAGGGCTGTGCTGAGATCAGGAGGGCGATTTTCCCCAAGGCCAACCAGGGTGAAGCCAGCGTGGTTGTGCTGTGTGGACATCCCTACCACCGTGGAGTGTGTGTCTCGCTTGTGGTTTGTGTCTGCATCATATCGCTCGTCACATGCTAAGCCCAGTCACTTATCAGGCAATACTAGTGCGAACAGCAGTTTTGTACTTCACTGACAGGTCCTGTTAAATTCAAACTAGCCAAGCCAAACTCATCAGGGGGATGGGAAAAAATCTCCACAACTGTAAGACTTCCCCAGCTTTCTCACCTGCTTCAAAGCAGTTCATTCTTTGGGTTTGACGACGTTTGCAGAAAATGCATCTGCCTTTCCTATTCCTCATCACATTTATTGGGTTATTCTTTACATTGCATATCGAGTGCTGCTACATTACGTACAGATATCGAAAACAGACTCTGGAAAATGCGTAAGGTCACCAAATGCCTGGTTCCCTTGGTCACTGCCTGTGACGAGAGATGCATCTGTGCAGTGCTTGCGATAGCTGCGTACCACAGTGGGAAGAGCCAGACTTCTTGTCTTCAGTATTTCTGCATTGGTATCCCAGTATGCCCAGGCACTTGAGCTCTGAACCTCTAATTTTAAGCAAGCCAGAGACCTATATATATGCATGCAAGGCTGGATTACATATGGTTTTGAGTCTGAAAGTGGCATCAGCTGCCTCTGTAAAACCATGTAAGTACAGGAAGATGCTTGAGTGTAAGACAGTGCAGTGGAACTGAAGGGCACGTTTGTACCTTCATTATACAGGGAGCCTGGCAGGTTTTCAGGCTTGAAACTACAAAAAGCTACGGTACCCACGGATAGGTCACCGGTTAGAATATGAACCTAAATATTAGAGGCGCACTCTTGACTCTTTGACTCCCATGTACAGTTTGCCTCATTGCAGAGGATTGAGCCCTTTAAGATGTTATTTTCCTCAGACATAAGAAGCTGGCAAATTTTTATTTTAAATTAGAATAGAAAACAACTCAGTGTATGCGAGACATTGTCAGTTGCCAGAGACATTTCTGGCATACCTGCATGAAGTAGTGCTTTTAGCAGGAATTAGAAATGTGTTTTTCTCTGCCGGGGTTGAAGATGGTAGCTGGCTGTGATTTCTGTGTCTGATAGTTCTGAGCTGTGAAGGGAACAGTTCATTCTCAGCCAGCTCAGATATGTGAGAAACCTGGGATCTGGTTTTAGAATATCCCTGAAAGCTTAATTTACCATACCAAAGTTACAACACCTCATGAGCAGTTTAGCAGATATACCCAGACCTGAATTACATGGATCATGGTACACACTAGCTTGTAGCTGCACTGTTCTTAGCAGAAAGGCAAAGAACTCACTTAGTGAAAACTGATGACTTGCTTTTGGTTAACTAAACACACATGCATATAATAGTAATTTAATAATAAGTTTGTGACAGCATGTTTTTCCTTTACTTGCCTGTCAGCATTCATTCTAGTGTTTCTTAAATCGCTTGATACTTAATACAAGTGGAAATACTGACTTTTAAATTAACTGGACTTAAAAACAAAGTTATGGAAAGTGCCAGGAACTGAGAAGACATCTATGAAACTTAATGCACTGCTGCATCAAGACCCTGTTCAAGAAAAAGAAAATATACCACCCTGTCACTGCTCTATTGAGGGCAGAGATTTAAACCCCTGCTCCACAGGTGTGTAATGAAGATACAAGTGGTTGGCTGCATGTTGAAAGAGGTGCAGGAAAAGAGAAATGGAGAGGAAGTAGTTACAAATTCTAATCATGTTGGTAAAAAGCTATAAATTGGGTAATAATTTACTTTTTTCACCTTCCCTATTCTATAATTTAATAAAAAGAGTAGTTTGGGGAGGGGGGAAAGTTGAGGAGAGAAGGAGAATGTCACCATGCCAAATGAGCGATCTGATTTTACCACTTGTCTTGTCACTGCGAACAGGTATTTCCCCACATAAGCTACGTATCTGTGGCTAGGGACAATGTGATAAAGCTAAGGCTAAGCTGAAGCTTGAGAAACAGTCCTCGCTCCATCCTTTTGTGCATCTGGGGAGGTGGACAGGCAAACTGTTGGTTCTTCTGTGTTCCTTCCCTGCAGTTCCCCTTCTTGCTAAACACATTAAACATGTTAAACATAGTGAGGAAATGGGATGCACACAAAAGTTTCATAGGGTTTTCCTACCATGTGGATTAGTAGATTTGGCAGATTTGACTTTGATGGAGTTAAGTACAGAGTTCTACTTGGTCACCATAACTTAAGCATTCTTACTTGTATTGGCTGGAGAAACTGCATCTAGATACCTTGGGGTGAATTGCTCTTGACAGCCATATGTATTTCCATTTCCGTTTATAATGATGCATAGACACTTTGAAGGTGATCCATTATGACTTTTCTGGGATAGATAAAGTATTGATCCTTGGCTGAGGAAGACCTCCTCATTCCCAAGTGCCGCAGGCACCAGAAGGTATCTAATGAGTGGGCTAAGCATTGTTCCCACTGGAAGTCACAAGTTATTCTGTTTACACAAAAAAAGTTTTAGCAAAATATGAAGATTGTTTGAGATTAAAAACTAGCACCCCAAAGCTGCCAGCTATTAAAGGGAGTTCAGTTCGACTTTATTCACTGACTCCAGCCAAAGGACTAAAGGAACAGGGGAAGTAGGTGAGGTGAAGAAATTACTTTTGTTAGGTCAATATCCTACACTACTCGTTTTTAATTAGGCCATGGCAGCGACACTCTGCCTGTCTTGCACTGATCATATATTCAAAGATCATGCAGAATATGCTAATATAAGGCTTCTAGTATCCTTCTAGGGATACATTTAGTATATTAAAAGCATACTCTGAGCATTAGCAAGACATATTGTACTGGTGGTTCACAGTCAGCCAGACCTGGAGTTTACTTAGGCCATGGCATGCTCTGTGTCCTGTAAATTATTACTATGTATATTTTGAAAACTGAAAGCAAGTCACTGTTTTCCTTACTAATAAAGGCTGGAAGTTTATTCCACTGTGCTTATCTGTTTTATATGTGCTGCTCAATGAAGTCTCTATTCTTAACTGATTTATTTAAAACATGTAGATGCTTCTTACGTTCTTTGAGGTCTTTTCCATCAAGGCAGTCATGACTAAGTAAACATAAAGGGGTGAGTTTATCATTTAGCCACTGTTAGTCAGAATTTGGACTTTATAGAAATGTAGGCCAAAGGGAGTCACTATGTCCACTGGTCTCTAGCTGCTGGGTGTGGAGCCTCTCTGTCCCAGTGATGGAGACCGGCCATTCCAGACTGGGGATCCTCCTTCACTGAAAGTAGGCAAATGTTTTCCCTCCTCTCTGAATGAATGGCATTCCCCTAGGACTTCCCTGGCTCCTCTGTGCTGCAGCAAGGACTCCTGTCTTCTTTCCATCCTGCTTCACTGCTGACCTAGACCAGGCCACCTTTGGATGAGCAATGGCTAACAGCAAACCTGTCTGAAGGTATGTTCCTCCCTGTTCCTGAGAGGAACCTTTGAAAGGATCTCCAGGGAGTGGGAATTATGATATGTAAACAGGAAATATTTCATATTAGAAATGGCAACAAATGTGGTGCAGGTGGATCTGATTGCATTATATTAACTTATTTCCTACGTACCTGCTCCTGGGATACCTATTGTGGAGTTGCCTATGAGACCTGGTTTGAGGATAGTAGGTAGAGGTGCAAGCATTTGTTGTTCACTGACTTCCAGTCCAAACTAGCAAATGGTGAATTTAGTTTTCCAGAGGAGTTAGGAAGTTAGTGGGAAGAGGTACAGAATAAGAAATTTCCCCTGTTAGAGAAGTAGCTGGCCACCCATGCCACCTCATTATGGTGAGTGTTGTGTGGTGACAGCAGATGAGTCAGAGTCCCATGCGCTTCTCCTCCCAGCATCCCCCTTACTGTTGCTCTGCATTTCTCTTGTACTGCTGGACCCTAAGGAGCAGCTACAGCTTCCTGTCCTCTGGAAAGGCTTCGGGCCTCTTTGAAGAAGCATGGTTTCTTCCCTTCGTGCTTCTACAACATTGTGTGAGAGACTGCTGCAGGGTTGTTCTAACACCTCTGCTTGTTTACACCTCTGAAGGAGTGTTTCAAGAGCCAACTCAGAACAGGACACTAAAAACTGCAGGCATTTTATAGAATTAAGTAATTTCAAAATGAACATAGCAATTTGCATAAATTACTATGTAATCAGTTTTAATATTTTTTCAGGCTGCCCAGGGCAATGTTTTAAGGGATGTTGCATAGTAAAAGTGGGATGAAGCTAATGAATGTTCATGCACATTGGGCGGGAGTTTCTAAACCAATCAGTGTTGGTGGTGTACTGGCAGGATTTTTCTTCACTTGAAGTCATTAGTGAAAATCTCACTAGATCCCTGCTGAAAACTCTATCCATATAGTGTGGGGATGTATGGGTGCTGGCCCCTGTGAGTCCTGCAAGGTATGAGCACAGTCTAGCAAAGAGTTTGCCTCTAGGAGTAGGCTCATAGACTTCCATATTATTATTTGCGTATTTTATTTCAAATGCTCAGGCTCTTAGAGGACTAAGCCCCATTTGACTCCACAGTTTCCAAAGACCACCATCTCATTATGAAGCCTGAAAAGGGTATGTGATTATGTAGTTACATCACCTGCATGAAACAGCCCAGAAAATGTCTGTTTATTCGTAGGTACTGGCAATGGCCTGCCTGCCTTTTGAAGGCAGATGTCCATGAAGGAGCTTTGCCTCAGCTCTGGCCATTTGCTGGGGTGGCTGGTAACTGCTCCCATTCAGAGCACATCCAGTATTTCTTGCCTGAATTCCTGTAGCATTGTCAGGTCCAGCATATTTGTCTGCTAGAATGAAGGGCCTTTTCCTGTCCAGTATCTGTTCCCTGTGTTGATGTGTGCAGATTGTGAGAAGGCCAGCGCTTAGCTCTATTTTGGAAAAGAAAATAGATGGAGATTCAGAAGCCTTTCACTATAAATCATGTTTTTTAATCATTATGGCTCATTTCTGAACCTTATTCAGTTTGTCTTTATTCCAATTTTGTCACCAAAACCAGACACAATGGTCCTGCTGGTGCCAAACACAGCACCTACTCATCAGCTGTTTTAGCCAAAGCCCTGACCAGAGAGCCTGCTTTGGGCTCCCATGTTGAAAGCCCGGCTTCTTGCAGCCCCCTCTGTGCAGAGAACCCCGCTTCTTCATGCTTTGACAGCTTTGGCATTGTTAAAATTGCTCACTGAACCATCTTACAGGTTTTAATGTGTGGTAGACTGTTGGTTGTCCAGGTGGGGTTCAGCACTTTACAGCCCTATAGTTAATGCTCTCTTTCGGTTCGGCAAAAGTTTAACGTAACTTTGTCAGAAGGGCAAAGAGAATTATTTGCTGGTGTCTTTTGCACTTGGTTAGTGCCATGTTTCTCTGCCGTCTTGTTTAAATTGTTTTTTCTTTTTGATGTGACTCAAGAAATGCATCTTGAGCACTGTAAAAAATTTCCTGTATGCAGATTTATTTTGGAACTGATTTTGCTGTGCATCACGAGTTATTGAAGGTGACCAAAGTCATACAAAGCATTAGAGAAGATTACGAGAATTATTTCTCTATTTCACGTGTCAGTCTCTTATTGTTCTTTATTCTAGCTGTCTCTCTTTAAATCTGTACATTTTCAAAATGGTTTCACCATTCTGTCACTAAAGATTCAGCTTTTTTACTGAACCATCTAAGAATCAGTTATTGACTTACTTTCTGTCTGGGCAGAAGTGCTTACCTTTCAGCTTCTTCTCTGTGTAACAAATCTACTTCATCGTTCCTTTCCTAGGCTTAAAGACTACAGTTTGGTAGGGCCTACTGTGCAATAAATTAATTCCAGGCTGAAACTGAGAACGCTTTCGACAAGAAATAAATTTTAAGAGGAAGAGAGGTACACATCTGTGTATGCACTTTTTTTTTTTTTTTTTTAAAGAATTAAGGCAGGCATGAATTGGTGTCAACATTACATGTTTATTTCTGTTGTAATTTCAGTAGAACTTTCTATGAAATAAACTTCATATACACCCAAGCATACATGCGCACATACATGCACATGGCATGTACTTTTTTGTATACTTACAAAAACTACTACTTTAATCAGTGTAAAAGTGTGAAATGCATTTCCCTTGCTTATTTTCTCACAAAAAGCATTGGTGCTATTATCATTATGGGGCAAATTTTTATGATCTCGTTTATACTGATGGTATTTTGAATTGTGAGGATTTAATGGATGTTAAGAAAAACAAAGCGCTAGCATGTTTTCTTTAGTGATTAGTAGATCTGATTTGAAATCATTGTCATCTGAATTAATTTTTAAATGCAGGTAGTGCATAGTTTATTTTTGGACAAAGGCCCATAAAATTTGGGTTATTCCAAAGTAGACAGAGCTCAAAAACAAAAACCATAAAAATATCCATAGGAGAGCCATAGAAGTAATGCAAGTTAGGTAAGTACTTTTGTATGAAATAAGTGTTTGTTTACAACTGGAGAAGGGAGCAGTCTGGGAAGAATACTTGGGAAAATCATCTGCACATAAAGAAATAGAAGAGGGTTGGAGCATTTCTGTACATGCTTGATTGGATTCATGTGAACAACTCTTACTTCATAAAGAGTGTTCATATATGCCTTAGTCCAAAGCCTGCCAGGAAGACCTCCCAGAATCTCTTGCAGATTTGACATTGCGTGTAACACTGCCACTATGTACATATATTTTAAGGAAACATTAAGTATCTTTCTTCTTTGTGCTGCTTCATACCCGTGCTCTAGTTCTTTGTGTAGCTCACGCTCATTAATTGGTTAGTCGCCATGTTGTTTGTGTGACCAGACCTCAAAAATGCTGTTTACTTCTTTTCTTGTTTGGGTTACTTTTAAATCTCAGATACTAGCTATTGGCAAAACTTGTATTTTATCCTCAAAAGAAATAGGATATAGCTAATTGAGCAATCTCATCTTTTTCGTTATCCCTGAAAGAGTTACCACTTTGGGCAGCGTTGAATTCACTGTGAGGTTTGCGTATTGGAGAGGTGTCTCCACTGTCGGTGATTTGTGCCAGGGAAGTTTTGCTCAAATCCTCTCAGCAGCCCTCCATTAACATCTACAGGCACTGTCATTCTTCTTCCAAACAAAATAAAGGAAGTGCAGGAAATTCAGAGGAGTAATTAAGACTACAAGACATAGGAAGCAACAGACATCATCAAAGCTTTAGTTTATACAATTCTTTAATTTAAAGCTGGCGCTTGTGAAGGTATAACACCAAGGTAATTAAACTTGTTTTGTAGTTTGGTCACTTTGCCTGTTATCTTGCTGATTTGGGTGGTATTTTATTAATGATCTCTCAAGGGAAAACTACTGTAGCTGGAAAATATTAATAACAACCAACGCAAGCCTGATGTGAATGTGCTCTGCACTGACTGTGTTCTGTGAGCAGAAAAGTCAGAGCAGAGCATGTGTGCCCCATGCTGCTGTGAGCGTGCTGAGTGCAGCTTCCCTGGGGGGAATCTTCTGGGTTAGCAAGTAGGAATCCACAGGTAAAGCCAAGTCAGGTGTGGACAGTGGAACAAGATCTACAAACCTGCTGAGGTGAAAATGGACCTAAAAGAGCATATCAGGCAAGATTACACCTAAGTGAACAAAGTCTCTGTGGAGGTCTGGAGAAGAAAAAGGGGACAGAGCTATAAACATGATTCAAAGAGGCAGAACTGCCAGAGAAGCCTATCTTGGTCCTGAGAGGACAGAAGAACTCAAGTTGAGCAGATTCAGCTTTGAGCACCTTCCCTGATTTTTTTTTTTTAAATCCATCCCCTAGTGCTGTGCAGGTGAACCGTTGCTGTTCCACAATAAGTGCCAAATCCCCCTCTCCTTGGTGTGTTTATCACGGTACATCTTTGAATTTGGCCTTTTCGGGTAAGTTGAGGTGGCAGCTGTGTCTTGGAGGTTTTTTCCATCGGTAACATTAGTTTGTTTGCCCTGGTCGTGATAAATACTTGTTAAGAAACTGCTACTTTACTGAGACTGGAATAGGCTTGAGGCAGGCATGTAATACAGTAACAGTTAAAATAGTCCAAACAAGGTTCGTGAAAACTGTTAGTTAAAGTTTTTGCTAGGCCTCTGGCAAAACAAGAGTTTTTCAGAGACATTCAACCTTATTAGCTCTGTGAGTGTTTATATACCTCCACATATATAAAATGTGAACTGTTTAAAAATAACAGCATTTAGAGGATGGCCCAGATTTTTGAAGAATAACAAGTCATTTCCAATTCCTCTGAACCCTTCCCCTCTTTCCCTGAGTGTGCAGCATTTTCTTAGTTTAGAAGCTTTTTGATCATTTAGGAAACTAACATTGCAGTGGCTTCTGAAGGGATGTGCTCATCAAGGAAACCAATTCAGATAACAAAAAGGCACAATTGTTAGTTGTCTCTATCATTATGGGAAAAAAGAGACCCTGCAAGCTGATCAGAGTCCTCTGTAGCTGCTGGCTCCCAGATACCACCTTCCACCCTCTTCTTCCCATCTTCCCAATTGCAGCAGCTCTGTGAGCAACACTACCATGAAGATGCATCCTTACTGTATGGTGGTATGCGAAAGGAAACGTGACATTGGTCATCACAGAGCTGTCTTGGGTTCCCTCATGGAAAAACTGTGCTTCTAGCTGGCCAGATGCCTGTGGATGATAGTCTGGAGATAAAGAGAGGCTAGAGAGGGAATGAATGTGCATGTTCTGGAGAGTTCTCCCACGCTGAATGGGATGGGTAGATGCATGGATAGATAGATAAGAAAGTGAAAGGAATCATGCAGCCTAATAGATTTTCCTTGGGAGATCTGGGCTCAGACCTTACTTCTGACTTGGGTAAGTAATCTCTTCTGTCTTTATGTTGTTTCCCCATCTGTAAAGTAAAATGGTGGTACTCCTCTTTGGATTTTCCTTTTCTTTTTCTTGTGCCCACGTAAGTTTGGGGACAAAGGCTGTCTCTTCCTCAAGGTTCTTACAGTGGCTGAAGCCCTGGATAGCTGTGTAATTAGAAATAGTGACGAGTTGTTGGGTTTTTCCCACTTTTGAATATGAAGTCACAAAACAAAAGGCATTTTAGCGAGGGATGTATTTGTGCAGGTACTTCTGCATGCACACCCATTAACATAGTGAGTGAAGCTGCTGAAAAATAAGCCGTTGCCAATACTGCCTCTTAACATGTCTTACACCCAAGTGCACACAGCAGCGTTATTGACTGGTGATGTGGAAATGTTCTTTCAAACTAGGCATTCATAATTAAACTGAGATCAAATACCCAGCCTTTACTCTAGTGCTAATGATGTGGAATATCTTCCTCTTCTTGTATTATTTTTTCATGTTTGTGTGTGTGTGTGTGTCTGTGTATTTTTGCAGCAAGCTGAAAATTATATTTTTAGTCAAGAGGACTAATTAATAATTCATTCATGAATAATCATTAAAGTAGGTGATTAAAATGTATGTCTAGCTTCAAAAGGAATAATCTTTAGAAGTTATAAGGGTTTATAAAGTCCATCTCACCCCCCCATCTTCTCTTCCCAGCCTCTGTGCAACAGCTGTTGTTATTCCCATTCGCAGGTATCAGGTAATAATTAAATTAGGGAATGTAATCCAGAGTAGCAAAGCCTAGTTTTCTGAGGAGGTGGGCAGCTCCTGTTGAATTAGCCTGGTTGCTGCTCAGCTACCCCGGGCATGGTAGGAAGCTGGACTGCCTCTCCTGATGGCAATACAATGTGGAGCTTCAAAGATGGAGCGCTGCAGCTCAAGTGATGGCATGCAGGGTGTGTGTGGCACAGAAATCAGAAATGCATGTGGTCATTAAATGGGTGTGCAGTCAGAACTCCCGCAACAAAAGGGCTTACCTGAAGATTTCCTAAAGATGACCTCCATTTACCAGAGTCATCCTGCCAGTGTTTTCAGCTACTCCTGGCAGCACACAGGATAGCCTCGGGCAGGGAGTGTTAAAGCACAGTGACATGTGAGCATCCTGATTCCTCAGGGGGAGTAGCTCCTTGTAACCATCAAAGTATCATTGAATGTCCTTGACCAGCAAGCAGGCCTGCAAATGACCCACTGCAGTTACAAGAGGTGGAGATGTGAGGGAAATCGGCTGCAAATCTTCCATTAGCCTTGTATCTCTTGGTTTAGTGGGACTTGTGTTGGACTGTGTCCTACCTATGAGTTCCTCAGTGTCTGTTTTTCTCTCCTTTAATCTTTCTTTGGAAGAAAAAAAACCCTGAAAACACAACACAAGGAGAAAAACTAAAAAGAGAAGAGTGATCAAAGTCTTCTGTGAATGTAGTGTGTGTACAACCACCTGCAGGGGCAGATTTGTCATGGTAGATTTTTGCAAAAATCATTAGCTTGTCATGGCAAAATGGAAAAAGTAATAAAACAGCAGTAAAAACAAGTTAAATTCTGAGCCTGGAGGATCAGCTTGTCTAAAATAAATGGCACTTTTTTTAGGGGTCAGGTCTTACTTTCTCCAATCCTGTACGACCCTTGCCCTTTTCCTTTTAGCTTAGCCCTTTTCCAGGCCTCAACGTTTCTGCGGTATTTTGTATTTGACATGTTGAAGAGCACTCATTATTACCCTTTCCCCTCTGGATGATCTTTTTTTTTTTTCATCCTGGTGATGTAGTGGTGGCAGTACATAAAATTATAGCTAATTCCACTGGCCTGGTCCTTTCTGCTACTCTGAGCTTACCTCCTCAGCTCAAAAGTACCTGAAAAAGTTACAGCAAGTTTTTAGGCAAAAGAGCATTTGCTTGTCAGATTGCTGAGGCCTCTCCTGTTGTATCATGTCTTCCCGATATGTGAGTCCTTATTTTCTGTTAGTGCGGATATGCTTATAACTCCTTGTGAAACAAAGTCACATTACATGCGCAGTTGGCAGTGTTCAACTCCTAATAACTCATCTGTGTTTGCATTCTGAACTAAATGACCTGAAAAATTGTAGGTTAAAATGGAAGGGAGGACGAGGAGGGGTAGACACATTGGAGAGAAGAGAGGTTCAGGAATGCATTTAGAACTGAGAAATCTTAATTTTCCAGCCTATCTAAACTGCAAAGCCACTGGAAGTGTAGGACTAGATGTTAATTTGGTGTAAATAGACATGGTTCACTGATTATAAGGGAGGTATGCAAATTTATATCTGCTGAGGATGCAGCCCTCAATTTAAGAAAAGGCATTTAGAAACCAAAGGGAGAGTAAGAGAGGCGTTTACTTCTCGGTAGCTGTGCCAGGTTCACCCCAGGTCAGCAATGAGCAGAAGGTCAGTGCTCTCTGCTGGTGCCTGCATCTTCACCGCCACATTCAGCCAAACATTGCCATTAGTATTCGCTCCCGCAGGAAGCTGACTGCCACCGTTACTCTCTTTCCAGGCTGACAGGTAGCCGACTGCTGCCACAGACTACGCCTTTTTTGGTAATCTCGGAAGAACCAGATGAGTTAGCCCTCGGAGTGCTGCCTGTAGGTCTGAGGCAACATGAAGGCGCTGGTGGCATTAGTGCCACCTGCTGTACGCTCTTTCTTGCTCCTCGACTGATGTCTCGCTCCGTCCTGGCTGGGACTCATTCCTTCCTGCAGGTTGTTAAAAAACATACAGGAAGAGTGGCATTGAATAGTACTGCAGGCATTTAGCTGGAGTAACGCTACCTTAGCTAGTGCCATTACAAGTTAGAGTTGCTCTTGTCTATTAACTGACACTTCTTTTTTTTTTAAATATAAAAATGTCTGTTGGTGAGAGAGCAGCAGGCAGGTAGTGTGATATAATGGCAGAGTTGGTAACAAAGTCAGGACCCCACAGACATTTACACATACAAAATCTATCAGCCCCCTTTAAAAACAAATGTGTTTTTCTGTTTTTTTGCTAATTTATGCCCCAGGGATGAAGCTCCAGCATGTACTCTTGTAAGTGTCAGTTTAACATCCCTTGAAATTCAATTGCAGAACTCCCTTTCGCTGCTGAAGGATTAAATGTTACCTGTGCATTTCTGTATATAGACCCTCTGGTGCAGTGACATCTTTCTTGTGCAATGCACTCTGTGATGTGACAGGTTAGACGGTATTTGAAAATATACTGTGGTTTTAATGTATTGGAGCCCTGAAGTGTATTAAAAAAGTTTTTGGAAGATTTCAGGAACAATAGAAATTTGTACACTGGTCTTTGGGGTTTTGTTAGTTGATGTAAACCAGTTTTCTTTGAACCAGTGGCCTTTTTCCTTATGGTTCCAACATGCAGTGGCGGCTGTCTTGATAACGCAGAGGGAAGGTGAACTCTCTTCGGCCTCAGGCCAAGGAAGCTGCAGAGACCTGAGCTCAGCTCACCAGGGACCAAAAAGCAGATTTAGAACATGGGGGGTGGTGGCGGTGGTGGTATACACATGCGGGCATATATATATTTTAAAATGCTAAGGTGACATTACTGAGGAAGATGCCCTTTAGCACTGAGGGTGAGAATAAATTTGGCTATTTTGATTCAGGACCCTGAAATGCTGAAGCAGACCCTTAATTGATGAAAACAGCACTTTACTAAAAGCAGCAGACCAATGTTTGACATCCATGTTAGCTGTTGTTTTTCTGTTCCTAGCTTGATCATTTCTATTCTCTTCTTTCAATTAACAGGCTTGGCTTCAATCCTCAGCAACCTCCTGCCCATGTCCTACCCCTTAAGCTAGCTAACCTTAGCCCTCTGCCAATTTTTCAGTAAAGATAGTACTACTTCAGTTTCTAGCTCAGCTGTTTTGGCTTTAGAACCTCCGGCCCTGTCCAGTAGGCCTATGGACTTTTATTTTCATCTGTTCTTGGTCTCACTAATTAAACAGTCTTGTTTACTATAATAGTCCAAGTGGTCAGATGTGGTTTTCATATCTGTCAGTCCAACAGCTTTCTTAGTTAAAACAGTAACCTGCAATATATTGCAGTTTCTGTTACTGTGAGAAATAAAGCATTTGGGGGCATACCAAAAGAAAGCATGCCCTTATAGTTTAAAGTGTTTAAAGCAAAACTGAAGCATGCTTTGTATCAAATTAACTTTTGTGCTTCCCCTTCAATCACACTGCCAGATTTTTCTTTTATTACCTTGAATCAATTTTCCCTCCCTTCTCAACTTCACCCTTTTTATTTTCAGAGCTTTGCTACTATTCAAGCTCAAACTTCGCTTTTATTCAGTGGTGATCCTTAGGTGGCCATAATCTGGAAAGTGCTGCTATTGCTTGGCATTCTTTTAATTATTAATATTTCAGTTGTTAATATTCAATAAGTAACTCATTATGCAAAGTTTATATCGTCCTGAAGAGCCACAGCTTTAGCAGGGTCCAAAGCACCAGAGGTTTCTTCTGAGAAAATAAAAATTTATGATATTTACTGTCAATAAACTTGTAAGATAAAATTGTATCAGCAAGGGGGCAGAAAAGCAGAAAATTGCAGACTAAGATGTGTGAAGAGCTTACAGAATAGAAGGGTTAGTTAATTATTTACCTTAGATGGGTAGGATGGTGTAAAATCCACAGATAACAGTAATTGGGGTGACTCATTCTGCATTTGCTTTGTTAACACTTAAAAAGAATAAACTTTTTTAAATCGAAAATTGGACACAAATAAACTGGTTCCATTAGTTTCAAGTAAAAGATAGAAAACAAAAAGCAATGAGCTTAGCTGTTTCTTCCAAGGAGGATACCTGTTTAATTCCTCCACTTGAGATTTAATGGATGTGATTCAGGTCTCACTCGAACCGCCTGAAAATCGGAACATTCCCTGGCCATCTTGGTAGATTGTAAAGCAGGAGGTGAGACCTTGCCTGGTTGCTGTAAAGCAATCCGCAACCTGCTAAATGATCAGGAGGTAATTTGGGTAATTGAGGAAAATAGCGTGATGTTTGTCAAGTCATGAAGATGCTGGGAGGACATGATGCTTTTGTCCACTGCGATAAATCCAACAGCCCTAGATTCTTACTATCTGCAAAGGGTGCTTTTGACACAATTGTGACGTACAGCAATAATTGGTCTGTGGCTCCACATTTGCTGCAATGGGGATCCAAATTGTTTTTTGACAAATCCTTAGGAAGGCTGCCAGAAGCCTTCTGGCACACACTAACAATCGGTTTATGGTTCCGCACAAATATACAAACTCCTGACAGAGGTTAAATGTACTGCATTAGCAATTGTAGTCTATTCAATCGTGTGACAGGAAGAGAGATGTTGTAATGAATTAGTAATTCACTTGAGAGTAGTTTGAAAATACTGCAAATTTGACATATGGCAAAAAGATAGCTTAGCAATGTTGCATTATTCCTATTGCGTTTTAATATTTAACACCTTTGCTCATTACATATTAAAACCAAAAGCAGTAGACCAACACTTGGCATAGCTTTTTGTTGCAGATTTGTCAAATACACAGTTTCTCACCTGGGAAATCCTTACTTTCATTTCCATACTAGAAATCACAATATTGTCTTTCCAGAACAAACCGTGAATGCAAGCAGGGCATCTCAACTCCACTGATTTCAAAGTGCCAGAAGAACCCAGCTACTGCTTGGTTTCTTTATACTCCACATAGTAGCTGAAATGAAAACGTAGAAGGTGGCGCATGAAGCCAGTTTGTCTTGTAGCTTATGTTCAGAAAAGGCTTTCCCTACATTTTTTGATGTAGAAGGCTTTGAAGGTGTGCTCATGGAACAGGGAGTCACATAACCATGTGTTTTCATGCAGAAGCCCACCACAGAAGAGTACTAAGTATGCAAGTCTCACTGCAAACAGTCTTAAGTTAAAGAAAGAAGGAATTGAAGATACTAAACTGGCCCCAGTCCAACCAGGGACAGAAGCGAGGCTGGGGCACCACTCTCGGCAGCCTGTGTGGGCTGGCCAGGAGTCCTGGTGCAAGTAAGAGCAGTTTCAGGGCAATTTAGTCCTTTTGATGAGAGTCAGCTGCTACTGACTCACTCTTGGTCTCTTCTGCCCACTTCAGACAGCTTAGAGCCTAGACAGAAGAGGGGAAAGAGGGCCAGACAGCATTAAACTATATATCCCAGTGCTGGTTTGTTAAAGGCTTTCTCATTTTCTGGGATTCCTCACCTACCACTACGGTGCAGCTTTTAACATTAGAGGCAGTAGGGGGACCTGAGAGAGGATGGTCCAGCCCCCACAACCACCAGTGAACCGCCTTTGAACTCTCTTCATTCACGGGTGTGGAGCTGGACAAGGCTCCTGGCAGTTTCCCATTCCTAAAGCTAACAATTTCTATAAGCTATGTCACCATGCCCATCACATTACATTTTGAGATCTGTCATTCATTTTTTCCTTGTTCTTTGCAGTTAGTCTTGGTTTTGCCAAAGGAAACATTTTTTTTTCTCCCATCCATGGCAGTTTTTGCTCTCTTTGCCTCCCTTTTTTATTTCTTTCCTCTTTCCGTCATATGAGGCAATGCTAGTAGTCCTTTCCATGTAAAAAAATAAAACCAAAAAAGGAAAAGAAAGCATTATTTTGGTACTGTGTTATGCAAACATATTCTTCAGACAAGCATATTTTATCCATTAAGGTAGAGAATAACTTTCTTTTACACTGTGACTTGCAAGCTGCTGTGGGATGATGGAACAAGCAGTTTTCAGATACAGTAAAATCATCCATGTGGAAAACCAGACTATTAAATGTTCCAGACAAAATAGTTTTTCAAACCCCTGACCTAGAGACTAGTATATAACTAGTAATTCTGTGGCCACCAGCTGTTTGGATGAAGAAAAAAACCAATATCAACCTGTTGCCTTAAAGGGACATTGTGTCATAGAGGTGTTGCAGTTCCCCATGCCAGCGCCTGTCAGCGCCCAACGTCTGGTTAAGAGTAAGATATTCTGTACAATTTGAACTGCAGCTGCTTACCAAAAGACCAAAATAAATAAAAGCCCCAGCACCAGTGAGAATTTCTGAAGCTGCTGACCTGGCATTGTGGCACGGAAGAGCTGCTGCACCTCCTGAAGCTGTGGCCCCTCAGGCTCAGACCTCATCAGTGCCCAAGTGCAGTGAGCCGAAGCATGGTCAGTGTGCGGGGACCTGCTAGGACATGCCAGGCACTTGCAGGGCACTGGGCGAGGATCACTTGCAATTACAGTAATAACGCAGGACAGCCTCTGTTCTGTCTCTGTCCTGGTTGCCTGAAGCTGTCAAGGAAAGGTGGCTTAGCTGAGCCTTGCAGCAAGTGGTGGAGAGCCAGTGTTGTGGTTTTTGCACCCCATCGTCCTTTTCAAGTGCTTGTTGGGGGAAGGGGAGGAAGATTTAGGGACCTAGAGAGAAAGGAGATGTCAACTTGGTGTTGTCTTGATAGTCAGAAAACCCCTGTGAGCTGTGGTGGGAAAAAGGAAGAGGTCTGCTTTAGGGTGTATTATGATGGGCTCAGGGGAAAAAGGGAGATTCCTTAGCGTTTGTGTTTCTTGCTGGTTTTTTGTTGTTGTGCATATGCCTTGTCATCTGAGATGCTGCAATGATGGGTATGTCCATTTGTGATGGGAGGTGATACTCTGAAGGTGTTTTGGGCAATGGGGGTGTGTTCTATGGTTTTCAGAGAACAGCCCCATCTCATTTTCTGCCTGGTGTTTCAGTGAGGGAGTGCTAGAGGATTAATCAGACTTGACTCCTTAGGAGGAGATCTGCTTACACTGCTAACTGCAGGGTGGCTGAAGTTATGTCTGCAGTATTTTACGGGTCAGTATGAGTTTGCTTTGCTCATACCTATAGCTGAGTCTGAGCTGTCTCCCTTCAGTAGCACTGTGCTGAGTTGTGTGTCAGAATATATTAGCTGAAGTCTCGCACTGTGCTAAAGCAGCTATATAGCTTTCAGGGGACTTGGAGCATGGGTAAAGCTTGCTCATCTGTACCAGAGGAGTACCTACTCAGAAAGGTACCTAAACTAGCTCGAAATCAACCAGCGTAGCTACCAAGCACAGCAACATTGTAAATTACTCCATTTGAAATTCCTGTGTGTGAGACAGCTTGCCAGCTCGCGGTATCCGTGAGCTAGTTCCTTTGCCACCAGCCTTAGGGAGAAGTGGGTGTTTCTGTCTTACATTCGAGGACCACATAATCTTTTCTGATGCTATGCAACAGAGAAAAAGCATTTGGTCTCTACTACGCTGCTTTTCACAGATACACGAAACAGGCATTCAGGAGGGATTTCAGTTATGTTTTGTTGGGTGTCTTTGAGAGGCTTGGTGGGCCACAGGTTAAGGCCCTGCATTGTGCACCCAAAGACTGTGGCTGGGGCCGCAATGTTGCCACTGCTGCTCTGTCCCACTTTGAGATGCCCTTTTGCACCTCTCTTTCACCTGCCTTGTCCATCGTCTGTACAAGCTGCTCAGGACAGGGACTGTTATGCATAACTTTGTGTGCAGGAATCAGTTCTTTATGGAATGCAGAGGAGCTGGTTTTATACTATTATTGATAATAAAAAACTTCACAACATAGCAACAAATTGATTCTTTTAATCATTTCATCTTCTTCCCCTACTGCTGGATGGGATTATTCTGTCTGTTAACCTTTAAAGCTGTGGTACTAATTTGCTTTATTGGTTAAAAACCAACGTGAATTTCCCTGAGGCTGTTCCAGAAATCACTTGCTTTGTTATCAAAAGATCAACAATTCAATGAAGACATCTGGGGTTTTTTTACCCAAAGCTATTCTAAGAAAAGAATATCAAGATGTGTATAAAGAACAACTATTGAAGTAGTTCAGAAAGGACTGCTGCTCCTGTAACAAGCTGTTCACAGTGCTATGCAACAGTTGTACCATCCCAAAATGCTCACTCATCCCTAGAATGGTGTGTGTTGTTCCAGGCACCTCATACAAATCTTTGCACAGAGTCTTAAGATTTGTATTTCATTCTGTTTTGTACTATAAACTGACCAGACCCCAGAAAATTGTGCAGAGGGAGGTCTCAGTGGAAGTACTTGGGCAGTTGTTGAACTTAATAAATTAAATTAGATTAAATAACATGAGAAAGACTAACACCACAAGCATGAAACAAGGAATAATAAATACAGTTGTAGGCAGCTGGCTGATTTGTGGAACTCACTGCTGCGATACCTGCTGCAGTCAGGAGCATAGCAGGCTTGAGTAATGAGGCAGCTGGTGGTGCAGGTAATACCAGCTTTCACCATTATAGTGCTCTTCAGAGCATGAAACTGCCACAACTCCCCACCTGTAGGAATCCATTTTCCTTAAAAAATAGACACTTCTTTCAAAGTCTGTGTAACAACAGAAGAAGGAAGGACATAGAAGAAAACCTTGTCTGAGCTGGGTTGGCTACTTTTGTGCTGGTGTACTTCTCATGCTTTGTGACTAAGTTTTTGCATTTACTTTTGTTTGACCTTCTAAGAGTGTACCTTTGACTCTGAAGCTAGGTTGTTTTCCAGATAGAGCTGCTGGAGCAATGTTTTGGGTACAAGCTATTCTTCCTGCCTTTAGATTTATGTTAGACATAGCTTGTTCTGCCATGCAATACTATCCCGGGTTCACTGAAGGCATGTTGTAATTAGTTCATTTGTTTGACATGATACTTTTAAACTACCGACTCTGATGGCTCCAGTCTGCAGTTGTCACCTGCTCAGGTCTGCATTGGTTATGTTGCTCTTCCTTTTGTTCTCACTCATTTTTATGATTTAATTGGAATTCAGCAATGACCCTGACGGAAATGAAGAGAAAGATTCAGGCAGGAGAAGGCAAGGTATGTGAAAATGAAGCGCAGTATAAAGGAAGTTTTTGTAAATTGGGTGCCACAAAAGGTGAAATCTAAGCAAGTTAGTTTTCCAGGGAGCATCTGATTTCATTCTTCATCTGCTTACTATACTTAATGAGTACGATTGTCATTAACATTGAGGCTATTTTGCATGACCCATTTTTTTCTATTGTAATACCTCTGAGTGGTGTAAACTTGTCTGCCAGGGAAATGAGACTGTTGGAGACCAGCTTTCAAGAGCATGGCAGAATCACCCTTCCTGCTTGGACTTTGTGGCAGGAATAGCTTGTTGGGTCAGGGCCGCTACTATCCTGCATCTTGTGCAGTGATTTTTGCTGGCAGTGCATTAAGCTAACGTAGCTACTGCTTTTTGGGTTCAAGAACATTTTCCAGTTTGCAGGGGCTGAGGATGACTACAGGAGTGGAGGGCAGTGAGCAACAGAGCCATGGTGTGTGTGAAAGCTGACCTTGTGCACATTTAGATTGCACTGAAATAAGTGTGAAGTGGGCCTGAAGTGCTGCCCAATTGCCTGCTCTGTGGTCATTGTGGAAACACCTACTTAAGGGGTCAGGAAAGTGGAGCTGCTGACCTCTTGATGGACCTTGTTTGCCTCCTTATTCATGTTATTGTAAATCAGCAGAGAAGGAAATGGCACAGGCAGAGGTAAAATGAAGCAAAGGGAACTTGCTGCATCTTGTGGGGTTATGCAGGTGAACAGCTAAAGCTGCAGTGTAGGAAGCATGCATATTAAAAGCCTGAGACAGGCAGTGTAGCAAATTAGGTACTGGTGCATCACCTCTCACTGAACTCAGTTGAACATTTCCATGTGAGTTGGCTCTGACATCGAATGTATTCTTTTGGCCTTTCATTCTGGTTTATGAGACTGGCCTGAAGACCTGCTACAGGGGTTTCCATGCTGTGAATCCTTGTGTTTGAAGCGTTAGCTGTTCCAGGGCATCCTTTTCTCCCCTAACAATTTCATGAAGATTCACAATTGGTTGTGCTATATAAGCGATCCACCAACCTAATCGAAAGCCCTAATGTGATATTCATGTTTCTGACAGCCTATTTTATATGGATTTCAAAAGTCTATAACCTTCTTTGGTTAAATTCATGAAATATTTTAAATTTTTAATTAAAAAATTAACTATTTTTGCAAGGCAATTTTTTAGAACTAATAAGTACTTTACTGTGTCTATAAATCAGGAATAGCCCTTTCCATGTGTGACAGTAATACCCTAGCAGCTGAAAAAAAAGTTAAAATTTTCATCATAGGGGAAAGAAGTCAGACTCTCTGAGCTATGGGTTTTAGCTAAGATTGTTTTATGCCTACTAGGAGCGAGTTTATCAAAGAACTCTTTCCATATTTAACAGATTTTATGTATGTTACATTTTACATTAATACACGTGCAGGAATATATATTTAATACTTTTTTTCTGCATTTCATTTACGGTGTTATTGATCACTAATACATTGGTGTGGGAAAGCGAGCATTCTCCATCTTTTCTATACATGATTTCAGCTATGAAAAGAGAAAAGCTTCTTTATTATGCTCCTTGCAGAGCTATTTGCTTGGGGACCCAAGTTCTTTTTCTAATTCAGTGTTTCTGTATCTTCTGGAACAAACAAAAGGGAAAAAAAGGAAAACAGAAGAGAATTACAGAACAGCAGTAGTTTCTTTAACTGCAAGCAATGTACAAATTGTTCCATCTGGCTACATTGACACCTTTTTATTGTTTATTGCTCATTTGGAGATGAGAGTCACGATTCCCTTGTGCAGAATGCTCTCATCCTTCTCTACAGAAGAACTGACAAGAAAGCCCATATCTCCCAGGGCTTCAGCGCAGCTCTGTGCTGGGCTAGCTCACGTGTGTCTCTTACCTGCAGCCATAAAAGAAATGTGCCCAGAAAGAGGGTGACACAGTGTCCCCACCAAAACTGTCAGGGTCATCAAATCAAATCTTTATGTAGATTGGGGTTGATTTTGTTGGGGTTTCCTCATTTAATTGAGGAAATTTACTTGTTGTCAACAAATATTTTAAAGGAAGAAAATTAGTGTCACCCAAAATTACCTTTGATGAAATGGAAATGCCAATAATCTTAATTCAGGTTAGCAAAACACTTGGTATCATTATTTCAAAATCTTCTATTTCAAAATTCATCTTCCAATTGGTACAAAACCTTTAATCAACATTAATGATGTGTTTTGGGGAAACCTCTAAAATCTTCTTCAGAAATTTCAATTTCAGTATTCCTAGTTGGTAGTGAGTTACAGTAGACAGCCCAGGAAGAGAAGTGCAGGTTGTCTTAACTGGAAGAGGGTACGTCACTGTGCATCTGAGAAGTTGAAAATATGACTCTGCAGCTTTTTGAAGGGCCTTTTAGGACGCCGATACTCTGTGCCTCCAAACTGGCAGTGGGATCACTGCTGCTTAGTGGCTTTTACAAGGAATGGAAGCAGTTTGGAGAAGTGTGCTCAGACACAACTGTTTCACAGAGATCCCGCTTCCTTTCACGGTGCCAACCTGAGGTATTACAGACACTGGATTGTAACAGCTGTCAGTCAAACTCAGGTGAATGTCAGCTGATAAAATACCATTGTACTTTGTTGCATGTAGCAGTACTGAATTTTGCCCAGCTGTCATAAAAGACAGCAAATTTCAGGCATCTGATAGCATCACAGCTTAAATTTGTAAAGAAACAGTTGGAGGGCAGTGTGCGGAGCTACCAAGGCTTTGCAAGTTATTGCCTCTAGCTTCTGGACCGCTGCACAACTCAAATCATAATGGACTTCTTAATGTACATGCAGGGGGGGACCCCACTCATACTCTGCTTGATGTTGTCCAAGCCAGTCATAAAAACACTAACCCAGTCTGCCCCAAAGCACTAAAGAGACTGATACAATGTTAATTAGATTAATTACTGAGCCCTAATTTGCAGATTATCCAAATCATTAAGCCAGTGCTATCCCTGGCCTTCTCTGATTGTGCACAGCAAGCCACTGAGTGCTTGAACCTCTCTGTCGATGCACCGAATGTGATAAGAGCTGCTGACGGTCTATCAGCTAACATCTGAGAAGCAGTAGAGACAGTCTTCTTAAACCACCACCCAGCAACTGAGAACCACCCCTTCCTTGTAGCAGAAAGGTAGTGCAAGGCGACCTGTGTGCTCTGATATGAAGGAAAACCAGCCTTTTACTTGCAAGCTTTTGCCTGTGCTTGAATGCTGAGGAACTCAATTGCAGGACAGGAAAGCAACTGTATGCACAGCAGGTTGGGGCTGGCTGTGCCGGAGGCTCTGTGGGAAGCTAATGGTCACAGCCTGCAGGTCATCAGTATGTGCTTCAGTTTTACCTCTCAGTGGAAGGAAAAAAGAGGTTTTGGACTTTCATTGGGTTGTAGACTGATGAAAGCAAAGCCTCTCTGGTAGGAGGCATGGGGGAAAAAGGTGGGGGCAGGAGAGGGTGTGAAGTGGGATGTGTTACTGCCTCTTCCCGGACACAGCTGATAGCTCAGTGGCCCAGGTGATGGTCTGAACATGGGACCACCTCACCCCTTGCTCTGTCTCAGAAGAGAGAACCAAATCCCCCCACACCCAAGCCTGAGCACGAACCGCTTGTGAAGAAGTTGGCTGAATAGAGTGGGTCTCTTTCCGTGAGCTCTCTCCCAAGTGAGATATGTCTGTGCTGAAAGACTTGGTTGAAGTTGCATTTTCACAAAAAGTTTTGGTTTAAACAGGTTGGCATTTCCCCAAGAATAATCCATTGAGTTGGAAAATTTCCAAATAGCTCTAGTGCAAAACAATGTGATTAAATTTCAGAACTCCTTTAAAACTGCGAGATGGGGGGAAATGCTCACAGAGAGGTGCAAGCAGACACATGGATTTGCTTTGAAAATGGAGTTAAAGAAGGAACTCATTTGACAACTACTTATTAAAGCCATAACAGCAGAATCTCAAATTCTGAAATTAGCCTCCCTGCTTCAGTAGAAATGTCTTTGCTCACTGTCTTATTTGTCTCTTTCTTATGTCTCCACTAGAGCAGTCTTGTGCTGGAGTCTAACCAGATCTCCTCCCCAAACCCCCTGCACTATTTTTTGTATATGTTTTGGGCAAAGAGGACTTTAGCCTAGGGATCAGATGATTTACAGAGTAGAAAAATATTGCTTTATAATAAAAGGAGGATATTGAATAAAGCCCAGATTTAATACCCAACCTAACAGAACACCCTGATGAATGTAATTGCATTTTAAGCATTCTGATTGAATTTTTGATCCATATTGCATTTGTTTTGCTTGTGAATCTTTTATTAAAAAAAAAAAAAAAAGTGTCTGGAGATTAAAGGATTACCAAGTTCTTAAGAAGCCGAGGCAGCTGCTAAAGCATCTGAATGTTCTTGCCTAAATTTGGTGGGAAAGCTATATTAATCTTGTCTATTCTAGCAAGCGATATGTCTTAAGCCAAAATAGCCCAGGGGAAGGGGGACAAGAGAGAAGAGATGTAAGGGACAATTGTTTCTACAGGTGAACAAACTGCAGGGTATTAGCAAGAGCTGGAATGAAACAGTGCTGTAATTGAAAAAAAATAATTCATCTGAAATTATTATGGGGGAGGATGAGGTTTTTCTTTTTTTCTCTCTCTTAATTTTCTGATGAGGTGGAAAGAGTGAGCAGTAACTTGCATACACTTGGATCATGAGAGTCACTCATTTCTGTTCTTCCTTAGTGGGGAGGAGTGTGGGCAATGTGCTGGCCTTTAACTCCTAAAAATAAGGTTCCTGCAGGAGACATGGAGACAGCAACTGTATTTGCAAAAGCGGATTCAGCAGTGCAGGTAGGACTCCAGCAAGCAGGTTCAGCACAGAAAGTAAGTGATGGATTTAGCCAAGGGAATGATTGAAGTAATTTAGGGTCCGGGTGTGCCTTTAGGCAAGACAGAAGGCAAGTGGCTCCGCTTTCTACATAAACACACACAGCTATGGAGAGCTGTGAAACTCTGGTATTGACTGGAAGCTCATTGCTCATTTGTGCAAAATGCTGTTTAGTATTAGCTCCAAATAACCATTGTATGTGCATGTAAAAAAGAAGCAAGTAAATTCCTAAAGTTGGCTGCACACAGAAACAAAGTCATCATCTCTCAAGGACAGAAAAAACCCTACCAAGCACTGCGAAATCAAGGGAGGTCTTTCAGGCTTTAACAGGCTCTCCCAAATCTGTAGCATGCTATACCAAATGCTGACTGCCTCTCAAAATCGTCTCCTAGCTGAAAAAAAAACCTCAAAGCAAGTCTTAGGAAATGACTTCCAATCTGATGAGGGTACATGATAAGCAGAAGGTGAACTCAGCAGTGCTAGTGGGGAATGGCTTTTGCCTAGTGGTTTTTGATCTGTGTGAGCAAGAGATCACCACATGCTGTTGTGGCTGAAATGTGTAACAAAATAAAGTGGTAATTGTTTTGTTGTTATGAAATGATACACACAATATTTATTTTCAGTGTTCCAAAACTGTAAATATAATACTTCACAGGTAGCACCACTTTAAAGTATGCTTAGCTTAATTTCTGTGCTGGTCAAAGCTTCTAAAACCATTAAAAGTGAGAACAGAACTAAAAAGCTGAACAACAAAAGCAGCATTGGAAAAAAATGCCTAGGGAAAGAACTTTTTAATTTCTTCTATCTAATGCTTTTGATTAGACACACAACGTGGGGTTGCTGGGGGAGGCTTTTTCTCCAAGTCTAGAATAGGTGGATGAGGTTTGTGGATATTTCTAAACACTAGCCTTTCCAAATCCATTGCAGGCAGGTAAATCCTCCTCCTCCCCTGCCTCCCTGCCTCCCCCCCCCCCCCCCCCCCCGCCCTTTCCCCCCCTCCCCAACACTGCAAAGACTGCAAAGTCCAAAGTGGTTTTGTTCAGGACAGAGAAGCCCCTTAGACTTTGGAGAAGGGGTAGAAATCTGGATTAGAAATCTGCAAGGGGAAAATCTATGCCTGCATGAAACCTCTGGCTTTGTTTAAAACCATTTTTAGTCTTCTGCACAGCTCAAATTAGGTATAACCCATAAGCAGAGCTGCAGATTCATGCCTGTTCCTCCCTTTTTTCTTAAAAGTCCTGTGAGGTGTTCAGAGTTGGATTGAAACGTGGGCTTTTGTGCATAATGGAGACACGTGAAGTAGTCATTCCATATACACTTGACTTTGGGCAAATTTCATACCCCTATGCTATGTTGTTAGGGCTTGCTTGTCATTTTGTGGCAGCAGAAGCAGATAGATATATCCAGAAAAAAGGGAGGCTTTGGTTGTAACCGGAATCTTAAATGCTGTAATTAGGTGACGGTTTTGGCTTCTGTGGACTTTCCAAGCCGAATGTGAGAATTGAAAATGGCTTTCTGTGTGTGCTTTTAGTCTTGAACCAAGTTGGGCCTGTGCTGTGAATGTGTTTCAGGTATCATTATATCTAAGCAGATATCCTCTGCTGATAAAGTACACTGGTACTTGGATTCTTTATTTGTTCTTTTATCTATATACAGCAGAGAGTAGTGGATGCCTTTGAAACCGTTTGCACCAAACACTGCATCAAATGAAAGGGATAAAAAGGTCTGGCTTGATCTGCCAATCTCATCCACAGCAGTTATATCCTGGCCTAAGAGCTGCCGTCTTCGCTAATCACACTTCTTGTGGGTCAACCACAAGCCTGTTTGGCTCCATTTGGATATGCAGGGGGATCCAGTTCAGCAGCACTCAGGGTGCATTTATGGTCATCTTTTTTGAGGTTGTTGATGGATGTAAGTAATCAGCTCAGAAAACTTAGGACTTAACATGCAAAGGCTAACATTTTTTCATGCTATTTGAGTGGAACAAATGCCGTGCCGTTAAGGCAGTGGTAGCACCTGGACAAGCCCTCCTTCTAGGCTCCTGCACCAGTCTTTCCTGTGACCAAGTGAAGCAAAGTTTTTTTAAAAACTATAATAAAGAAGTGGTAGCTCCTTTCATTACTTTTTTTCCTCCTCATTATGAATTCTCCTTCCAACACAGGGGTGAAACTGTCTGGTTTTTACTGACCAGTATGCAAAGATAGGGCAGTATGAAGTCAAAGCTTTACAAATCATTGAGAATGCAGTGGTAGACAGCCACAGTCCTCTGCTAGGCTCTAATAATTCATATTTGGATTTGCTTGTGTCTGTCATTGGTTTGCTTATGATGATAATGCTTATGGAGACAGAGCTTAGCTTTTGTTGTTGTTGTTGTTAGAAGAAAAAGATCCTTAAGCCCCATGTATTTAAATGAACTCATGTATTCCGTAGGAGCTAAAGGATGAAAAAATACAGGATCATAATTATTTTTTCCCAGAAAAAAATCCATAAATCCTACCATCCCTTCATTGCTAGCGGCAGTCACAAAAGCAAATCACTGATGTCCTTAGGCATAATTTTCTAGCGAGCTTTTTGCACTTTCTTGACCTCTTCTCGGCACTGCTGTGATGGGAAAGAAAGGGCAGAAATGGGAGATAACCGAGAGTGTTGCTCCATGCTGGGAAGTAAGTATGTGTGAACTGAGCTGTCATTGTCATGCTCAGAGCGAAGCCAGCTTAGTGATCCCTCCTGCTTCACCGGGCTGAGGAGCCAGCCTGCCCTCAGCTTCCCTCTGTTTGCAGCAGTTGCATGTAGCAAACAAAATCAGCTAATCACCTAATTCTGATGGGTCAGATAGGTTTGCTTTTGAAATAGCCAATTCCCTCAGCATCAATTTGCTGGTAATAAGCAATTTACAGTATATAGCGGTCAAATGTGAGATTTGAACTGTTTCTCCATTCAAAATAATACTGCAGTTCCTACTGCAGATATTAATGCTGTGGGAAATAATCATTAATAGGTTCAGAATGCACAGTTGGCACTGTGACATGTATTAAACATTAAGATTTGCCCAGGCTAATGTTCTAATGTTAAACTTTTTCTAAATATAATTAGATGTTTGTGTTAAACCAACAAGTAAACACAGTGTATAATTTGGAGTCACAGATATTGAAGTCAGTGAATGCATTTTATTAATTTCATATGGAAACTTGGAAGTCGAGGGGAACAGCGTGGGAAGTGTACCCAAATAATGCCGTTTTAAAACAGCGTGATATATATTCACATCAAAGTTTGCTGTAAGAGAACTGTGCCGTTGGGTCTCAAAATGCTTTCTGAAAACAATCCCCCTGCTACTTGTTGCCTGGACCCTATGATTTCATGCAAGTTTAAAATGGCAGTATGGTTGTAGCAGTGAAGCCCAGGCAGCAGTTATGGGGCTCAAGTGATGACGCTTAGCTTTTGGATTAAAAGAAAGAGCAGGCTTTGTGGTGCAGAAGGAACAAAGCAACATATATCTCAAAGGCCCCAAAACAAGGCAAGAAACAGACTCTGTCTTCAATGAGAAGACAAAAGAGAACAAAGCCAAACCCTCCAAATTTTTGCACCATTCATGGGAATTTGGGGGCCTTTTTAGACTGAAGAGTTAAGCTCGGCCTGGCTAACCCTGTTAATGGATATTGTTGCTCCCTGGGCTTATCTTGTTTAGCAGGAAGGGAGGAAATGAAGCAGCCCAGAGGAGAGACTCTGTAGAAGGGAAGGGAGTTATGGCCTCACTGGGAAGGGAGGAGGTGGCAGTGCCTATCAGTTCTCTGCAGATTTGATACCTACCCTGAAATGTAGTCTGAAATCTTCAAAACATCAAGTTTGCAAAACAACCTTTCTCCAACTTGCCTTTTCCTCAGCTATGGCAGGCAACATGGTATTTGTCGTTTTTATGTCTTTTTGTGTCACAAATTATAATACAGTTAGGGTGAAAAGATGCAAGAGCATTTAATTACTGGGAAATAATAAATGGCCAGGAATCAGAATATATTAAGAGTCCAGTCACTGTTTTACCAGAAATTGGTTTCTCTTTTAAAGCCTTTGTTGCTTCTATAGATATGATTAATCGGACGTCTTACTCATGTGCGGGTTCCTTTTGCTTCTATGATAACTTGCTTCAATACAAAGTGTGCTCATAAGAGCTCCACAAGTAGCATATTCTGGTCCTAAATATAATTCAGTTTACAGGAAGGATAAAAACCAGTTACAGGGAGAGGAGGTCATGGAGCTAAGCCTACATTTTCTGAGGGGCTAGCCTTGATCCCCTAAAAGGGTTCCTTGCAAACTGTTGAAAAGTGATTACATGTGGGTAGAAAGTCCTGTGTGATTTGCTTCAATTACTATGCCGGAATTGTACTGATATATTGCTGTATACCGTGGGCCCTACCTATCTTGAGCTTGCTTATTTAAAGGAATGGTTGCAAAAGTGTGATTTTTAAAATTGTTACACCTGGATTATCAGCTGTTCATCATTAGGATTAAAGCCAGGTTTGCAGATTTCCTTTCTTGTTTAGGCATGTAAATAACAGCTATTCTTTTCAGAAACATTCAGGAAACCTCTGCTGTCACGGAATGGAAAATATTTGAAAATAGCTCAACACAGCGAGCTATTTTTGGGCTTCTGTTTTCATAAGGTACTTCCATTTTTGGAGGTCTGTGTTGACGTTCCTCAAAGTAGTTTGTTTTTCCAAGAGCAGTGGTTACTTTTCCCATTAAAAACAGGTCCCCTTCTCAGTACATCAACTTACCCCTTCTATTAGCATTTATTGCTCCTGAAAATCTTGGTCCAATGGCATAAAGAATTCTTTTGAAACCTTGGCTCTAATTAGGGGTATTAAACAATTAGGAAATTTTTGCCCTAAGGTCTTCTGATCACAAAAAAAGTGTAAGGAAAACAAATGAACCAGACAAATACGAATTAATTTAAATTTGAATAAAGTTCAGGAAAGAAAAAGACATTATTGCTGGTGGCTTTGAAAAGTCCTTTTATGTAATGCACTCCTAAAAGTCCCCTTTCTGTTTGGAGGCTGAACCTTTCTGAGTGTTGGTTCTGAGTGTGCTGAATAAGGTGTTGCACTTGGTGCGTATAATAGTAAGGGATATGAATTACATACTGTAATTAACACCCTTCTCGAACCTGTGGCTTGTCTCCCGGCTGTGCAGACGTACTGTCAGGATTGGATGGCATGTCCAAAAAGACATTTGAAGGCCTTGATACAATGTGTAAAGCTACCTTAGCCATACATACATTAGTTTTCTTTGGTTGTTCATTTTGTTATTTGCAAGTACTGACAACTTCAGATAGAACAAAAAGGAATGTGTCACCTGACTTTGCCAGTCAGATTTGTGCTCTCTTATTTATAGATGGCATGATTCAATGAATTTTGTTCTTTTGCTGGGGGGGGTTTCATTCATTGGAAGCACTGTTTTGCTTTAGTTTTGCTTCACTTTAAGCTTAAGAGGATGGGAAGCTAAGTGCTTCCCACCTCCAGAGCATGCTCCTTAGCCAGGCACTACATCTCCACAGCAAAGATAATTGCATCTCCTGGACGGTCGAAGTGGCTGGTGGCTGAGGAGGCATCTCATACAGTGAGCTAAGTGATCTAACAGGAGATGTACAGAGGAAATCACTGTGCCAGTGTTACAAGTGAAAGCAGCTCTTAGATCCCAGATGACTTCTCAAGGCATGCTGGTATTGGTCCTCGTGCTTCAATCCTGAATCCTTCCTCCCTCTGCTGTAGCTCGTTACTCCGCATCTGTTCACCATGATCAGGGGAGGAGATTATTCCCTCCCTCTGTACAGGAATGACTTTTATTACCTTCCTTCTCAATCCTCTTTTCCTTAGACCAAACAATCCCCTTTCTTTCTACCTAACCTTGTAGGTCTCTGCTCACTTCTCATTTTTTTTCCTCTGGATTTTCTCTGTGGGTCCATCTCGTTTTGAAGTGCAGTGCTCAAACTCAGCTAGTGTTTGAGTTGCTGTCTTGCCAGGGATGAGCAACGTGAAAGGATTATCTCATAAACATTGCAGGTTCTGTGCCTCTCTGCGTACTGCAGTATGGTCTTCACCTCTTTATCTGACAAGGTGTCACAGCGGCTCGTGACAGTATCTTTCAGCTGCAGATCAAAATGTTTTCCTGAAGAACTTCTCTCTCTCTCATCTTTTCTCATTCAGTGTTTGTACAGTGGATTATTTCTGTCTAAGGATAGTTCCTGGCACTTGTCCCTGTGAATGTCGTTCTTTTCAGACAATTTTTTTTATTTGCCAGGACCATTTGAATTCTAATTTTATTCCCCCATTTATTTGAGGTCCTTCACAGATTGACATTGTCTGAAAACATATGAGCATACATTCTTGCCCATCACCCAGGCTGTAGTTGTAGAAAACCAGACAGGCTCCTCAGCATCGCTCCATGTAGGGCCCCATTTTGACCTCAAGCCAGCCGTAGCTATTCCCTGCACACAGCTACTCAACCAGCTGTCACCCACCTCCACGTTCTCCCAAGACTGTCTTTCTCTGGCATGCTTATTAGAATATTAGGCAGGACAACCTTATGTTCCATCTCAAGTAGAAGAACGTATGTTTTCTGAAAAGATGCTCATGTATTTAAAGTTTCAGCCTTCTGAAATGAGCCCGTAGCTCCGGAGGTGAACACCTCTGTGATGTTTTGCGCTCTCCTGCCAGTCTGGCTGGTGGGAGGCAGTGCTCCAGGCACAGCAGCTCTTCCTGCAGGTATTTACAGAGAATAGAAATACTTTAATCAAGGCTGAAGAAAGGAATGAGCTAGTAGAGCACTGATCTGGAATCAGCGCTTCTGATCTCCCACAGAACAGTGATCCTAATTGAGATGGCGAGTGTGATTTGACAGACCTAATGCTCCTCAGAATGGGCACACTCTTGGATCTATGTGAAGAGGCACTCCTACAGGTGTTAGGAGGCGTCTGCACAGAGAGGGACATGTCGAGCTTAGGCCAGGCTTTTCCAAAGGGCTTGTGTTGAGAGCCCTGAGGCGCTTCTTCCTGCTGCTAGCATAGATCCAGATTGCAGCAGCCAGGGCAGCATAAACCCACCTAATTTTTTCCCACCAAGAGACATGGTGGCTTCTTCTCCAGAGCAAATGTTTTTGTCATAAAGACATTTTGAAAACACAGTTAAGAAACACAAGATGAGAAACTAGCCAACCTCACACGACCATAGCATATAACCAGAAAATCAAGATGCTGGCTCTGCACTAGAAATGGTACTGTGAGCTTTGTAAACGAAGGAAAGCAGGCTGTTATTTCATTTAGCCTTTGTAAGAAAAGTGGACCATTTTGGTATGTATGGTACAATGCTGCTCTACCATCTGGGTGTAACTGTTAGAAGAAAATGTGTGTAGTTGAAAATATTAGGTCTGTGAAATTCCTAGTTTCGCAGAGAGTTTGCTTCCTGTGATGGTGAATTACAGTTATCAGTACTGCATTCCTTTAGAGGAAAAAAAAAAAATATTTCCCCGCTTTAGACTGCATGAGGCTCCTGCACTGCTGAGAGGACATTGTGCTCTGCCATCTGAAGCAGGTCTCTAAATTTACGCTGTCCTTTTCCAGTACATCCTGGTTGACAAACAGAAATAATGATGTTGGAATCATGGTTCTCCAGTCTTATGGCACACATCTGTATGCTGTGTCCCTTTTCCTTGCTGGGATTGAACCGTATCTCCTGAAGTCTGTCATTTGGTAGCTTTTCGTGCTGTGATACCTCCTGGGATGTGGTGTTTCTGCAGACACTGTAAGTATCTGTATTGCTGTTGTACACAGGCCACACCCCTCCTGAGATTCACCGACTACATAAATACAGTTGCACGGCCCAATATGTTGGGCTTGGAGCAGAGACAAAGGTTGAACACCGAGGGTTATGCTGAGCAGATGGGAAGGAGAGGTGGGCAGTTTTCATTTGGAAGGGTCAGAGTAGTTTAGGAAAAAAAGTCTGTTCCAAGAGCTGTGGATTTTTCTCAACATTGAATTCTGTGTATGAAAAGCGTGTTTTGCCAACAGCAGGTTCAGGAAACAAAGTACTTGGGGAGCTACTGAACAATGAAAAAACTGAAAGCAAGTGGTGCAGATCAGCCATTAGCTAGTGTTTGCTGCCTGAAGTGTTTCCGTGCTCTGCCACTGCTGTCTAAAATGTTTATTTGGGAGAACACAATTACTCCTTGGACCAGTAATTTCATGTCCCTGATTTGAGAAGCAGAGTAACCATTGTTTCTAGCCACGTGCTGGTGAAGCTTTTTCCACTGAACTTGTAGCTGTGCTGGGTGGGATGGTGTAGGAGAGCCATGCTGGAGAGGTGCCTGTCGCAGCTCTGCAGTGTGCTTCCAGAGCCTACAGCATTTGCTGTATTGCCTTACTCAGTTCTGACTGCCATGTTGAAATATGTTTATCTGATGACCAACCTTAATTGCAGAGGCTTTTTCCTTTTAAGGGGCACCCTCTGGGTCTTGCTAACATGATTAGAGATGGGAAAGACACAGGTTCCAGCTGTGCAGCCTTCAGCTCTTCTCAGCATCCAGACCTGCTTATCAGCACTAGAGCGGAAGCCACCGGTGTTTCATGTTGATATGCTACTATGGCATATTTCATGTACACTGCTAGTAAGGATCTGGTAAGGAATTGGAAGAGAAGAGAAACGGTGGGATTTTTCATTTGGAAGGGACTTTGCTTCCCTGTACATCCCATAACTCCTCTTTACTGTATAATAACATTGGTAAATCCGGTGAATACTACTAGAGCAGTGCACAGATTCCTGAAGCACTACGCTTTTACTAATGCAGCAGGTATTGTACTGAGCTACAGCAAACAGGCTGTGGTGGTTTAGCTTTGGGGTTTTAAATAGAAAATTTCCTCTTTTTTGTTTTGTTTTGTTTTGTTGTTTGGATAGCTTTTCTTTCCTCTAGTTTTTGGGGGTTTCTTTTCTGCTTGTGATTATTCTTGATTTTCTGAAAAAGCAGAAGACGATTTTTTGTGTACAGCAGCAAAGTTAAAACAATCAAAACACTTAACAGGATTTAATTACAGCTTAGCAAGTCAATAATGTTATAAATAACCCACATACTACATGAGCAGTTTTTGGTTTTTAGGCAAATACTCTTCTCCTACCTGTCTGAAAGTCATTCCTATTTTTCCAAATTCTGTTTTAGCCCACTGATTGCAAGCTTAACAGTTTTTATTTGAAGATTACAGCAATATAGGGCTTTTATGTCCTTTTTTTTCTTTTATAGGCATGAAAGTAATACTAATAAAAACATTTTAGATTTACACTGTTAGGAGTGTTGGTTCATTTCTTCTGTGAGAACTTGGTGAAAAAAAGACAGAAGCATTAATTTCAAACTCTAGCCCCTAGGGTAGCCACAGAATATTGTCTTCGATTAGAGAAGAAAAAGTTTTGAAATTCCCAAGGGAAGTTTCTGTATTTTTTGGACTGAATCATTGAAGTGGGATATCAGAGTCATCATTCTTTTTTAAAAAAAAACAAAGAGCTCAAAACCTTCAACTAAGTAAAAAACCTGTTAAATGTAAAAAAAGAGTAGGGAATCCTATAAACACAATAGTCCTAATTTAAGCCCAACTTTAGAAAAAGAATATTTTCTTGTGTATTTTTATTTCATTACTTCTTGCTCCAGTAAATAATCCTGCATTTCTCCACATCTTGTACAAATATCTTCAGAAAGCAAATATTTATGCATATATCGGATTGCAGCCTGCTTTGAGGTGGAAATCAGTCTTTGAGAAAAACTGTGAAATGCTTGGTGTCTCTTTGGTGGAGGAAGTTAAAGGGGATATTCCTTGTTAACTGAAAGTGCAAGAGGTGTATTATTTCTCATTTTTGGTATTGGGAAAGAGCTATCTTATATGCTGCTTTATGGTAACTTTTTTTTGAAAGGTGATGGCTGCTTTTTCTCCTTTGATTTTTAAAATTTTATGAACTGTTGAGAGTAAATATGCAATATTTAAATATCTAAAATATCTTGCTGGTACACTCTCCATAGGCTGTGCACACAGATGAGTAATCAACCTATTTAAAAAAAAAAGAAATTTGGTGATTTTCCTATAATGGTAGTTAGCTTTAATCAAAACTTCATAACATTAATGTTATATTAAAAGCAATCACATTTGCCTTCACAGAACAATGTGGGTATGAATAAACCAGTTTCTTAGGGAACTGAAGAAAGCAAGTTCTCTCATGGGGCAAGGAGCCAAGGTGCATATTAGTTGTGTAGCCAATGAGCAAACTTGCAAGTTAATAAGACCACTTAATAATTCTGTTTTAGTGCTGATCCTCTGTTGCACTTGTGGGAGCACCAAGATCTCAAGACACTGCGGTACTAAAGCCCCTGCACTCTGAGGAATATACAGCACTGAAGATGAAAGATCTTCCCCAGAGCCACTGTGATGTGCAATTCCAGAATGGAAACAATAAATAATTAGTAGGTGGTTCTTATATAGATATTGAAGTGCTTTATAAAGAACAGGAGATGGATTTTGTTCCCTCCACCCATCGCACACACAGTGAAGCATATTTCTTCTTCCAGCTCCGCAGTAGCCTGTGGAACAGCCTCTCCACAGCCAGAATGTAAAGGAGCACTTTATGATTTGAGGTTAAGATAATGTTCTTTGTTCTCGTGGCCCCAGGGAGCAGTCTTATGCATTCGACAAACGGTTTAAAATGGGAGCCTTCCAGACAAGGAGGTTCGTCCCTGCTTCTCTGATGAAGCAGCTGTTATTTTTTTTTACGTACTGGTTTCAGCTGACAGAGGATCTCGTAGTTGTTAATGTCTGTAGCTTTACAGCATCCTCAGGAGTCAGAGACTTGCTGCTGTCTCCATTTTACTGATGGAGACCAGGACAGGGATGGCTTGCCCAAGGGTGCAGAAAATTTTGTGGCATAGCAAGAAAATTATACCCAGATCTTCTGGGTCCCAGACCTTGCTCCAGACACCAACACGTTCTGCTCTCAGATTTATAGCTCTTCTCTCCTCTTGTAGCATTATGTCCAAAGTTGCTCAACTACAAGATGTGTAAGGAAAGTAAATTAAAAAAAAATTTAAAAAATCAGAAGATACCTAGGAGTCTAAACCAAATGCCTGCTGGAAACAACTGGGTTTTTAACTCAGGAGATGGAGTTCTCTTTATCAGAAAGATCAGAGAGGGTTTGGCTTTAGTAGATAAAGATCAGGAATGCAGGAAATTTGCATCTATTTGCATCTCTATGGGAGATGCTCCATGATATGCTTTGTGCTGTCCTTTTTCAAAGGCAAGTTAGTTGAACTGGACCATGTAAAACAATAATTAAGAAGTAAACAGAATAGTGCATGCAGGTTCTGGTCTTACAGTTTCAAGAAGGCTGTTGCAGAATTACAGTAGGTACAGAGAAAGGCGGCTAAAATGTTTAGGTGCATGGAGCAGCTGCTTTATAAGTAGTATCTAAAAAGGCTGAGACTTCACTTTGTAGAGTGGAAGGCTGGGGGAGGAGAGGAATATGATTGTGGTTTGCAAAATCAGGAAGGTGATGGATAAGTTGGGAGGTAGAATTGTTGTTCACCAAATCCTGCGATACTAGAGCAAGAGGTGCTAGGTGAAAGAAGTAGGAGTTGATTTGTAAGACATAAAAGAAAGAATTTATTTGAACAGGAAGTGGTAAGCACCTGGGACTCGCTGCCATGCGAGGCTGGGGAGACAGGCACTGCCAATGGGCTCAAAAGGGTCTGGACAAGCTCATGGAGGACAGGTCCATAAATGGCTAAGTAGGGACCTGACATCCCCAAAACAATGGCTGTGGGTGGTGGGGGATGCTGAAGGAGAGGCCAGGCTACCTCCTCTTCCTAAGCAACAGCCCTTTTGCCATGCAGAGTGGCAGACCAGACTGGCTGGACCACCGGTCTGTCACAGCGGGACATTTCTGATACTTAATAGACACACTGGCAAACTCCCACAAGTGCCTGATTCACGTTTAGTGTGGCAAATATATGCACCACTTTCCATTGCATTTTCTTTGTGAGGTTATTTGTTTTATACTGGGAAGGAGACAGAAACTGCTTATGAATTCTGAAAGTTTTCTGACTTTCTGCATAAATAATTATTCATTCCAGAATTCATGCAGGAAGCATGTTACCCATTAACCTGCTTTGGCAGAAATGTTGCAGTTACCCAGAAGCAGGGAGCAGGAGGTACTACCAAGCCTCTCAGGGGACTCCAGCTGTCTCAGGTGACTACAACTGCAGCTCTTGTTCTTTTAGTAAAAATGGAGGTGATTTTAGTGATAGTGAGAACAAGTTACGCTGTAAGTTATTGGGGCCAAAAAGGCATCATCACGTTAGGAACTTTTCTTAGCTGCCCTGACAGCTGTTTTGGCTTATCTTCTCACTTCAGGGATAATGAAGACACATAGTAATGTACTGAAAATGGTGTCTCCTTGAAAACTTGAAACCTTGCTGTGTAAAATTAGTTGTGTATTATCTGTAATGAGTGACTAGGAATTTACCCAGAGTGAAAATGCCAAACTTGCCAAAGGTGTGAGTTTCAGGCAACTATCATGAACACCACCTTGAAAATAAGAATTTATCACACAGTGCTGTCATCCTTTGTCTTAAAGGCATTGGGAAGCCCTTTCATGACCTTTCTTGTGAAGGTGTTGAGGAAGACATTTCTTGGCTTTTTATGCATTTCTAACCAAATGGTAGTGTGAAAAAGTAGCTGACTCTCTTACAATATGTTTTATTTCAGTCATCTTTGCTAGTTTTGTGCATCTGCTAATATCTCATCATGATATTCTCTTGTCAAGATTTCAAGGCAGGAGGGAGCCTTCTGACAGCACAACCTTCCTATTGCCTGGGGAAGCATATTTTTAGTTTCCCAAGATAATATATGTTTTCTTTTTAGATTCTGCATATTTTGAGACAAGATCTTAATTAGAATTAGTTCTGAACATGATGAAAATATAAAACCTGTTCATTTCAGATTTCATACACTCAATTTTTTTGCAAGGCATTTCGAGTACTGAAAACTAGTAATAAAGAGCAGAAAATACTCTTCTAATTAAGTAATATACTTAGTACTCCTTTTACAGTAGCCTGGTTTAGCAGTTACCTCTTTTTTTCAGTCTCAGCTGGGAACATGTTCTTCTGTGCTTCACTATGCCCTAGAGAATGTTTTTAGCCTAATTAATGGAAGGACACATCTTTTCAGGGCTTGTCCTATGGACTTTTTTAGTGCATGAGACATGTCTAAGTGGGAGCTTGGCAAAGCTGCAACTGGACCATGTTCTGTGACAATGTGTGCCTCTGTCAAAACTGGAAGGATTTTGTAGAGGAGGCTGTTTCAGCAGAAGTTACTTCGGGGATTTCCTGACTCTCCAAAGACAGTTCTGATGATGCGCTATTTCAGCTCTCCATTTTAAAAATATGTTTTGCTTTGAATGTTTTCCTTTGTAATATATATTAAATTTTTCTAAGGGCAAATCAAAAGGAAATATTTACATTTGCTGAAATGAAGTGCTTCAAGTATTCTGAGAAAGAAATCTTTTTTGCCAGAGGAATTTGAATTTTTTACTTTCAGTTTAAAAGACAATGAAGTCAGACTTCAGAATTTCAAATACCCTGAAAACAGGTCTTACAGTCTTCACATAGCATAGTTATGAAACCACTTCCCATGTTTTCTCTCTGTAACGGCTCTACAGCTGGATTATTTTCTGATCTAAAACAACATGTCTTCACTTAGTGATTCGGGAAACTAGGCCAGATAATACTAATGATTTAATCCCAAATCAAAATACCACTCATAGATTTATCTCCATCCTGCAGCAATTCAGTCCTGTGCAGTGGAGATATTTCATTGGCCAAACTAGTTAGTACAGAAAATGGTATCAGGCAAAGCGAATTGACATAGCTATTTTGGCACTCTCTGGATGCATCAGGATTTGTCAGAAGAGCTTGTAAATACATAGTACTAATAAAAATCTCCCATTCCTTTGGGTTCTGGTCCTCATGCTGTACCACTAAGGTTTGTTGGGGCTTTGGCCAAGCCCCTATCTCCTAATGTTTTTCAATCAGGTGAGCCCTGTGTATTTACACAGTGTTGGTAGTAGTAAAACTAACAGAATACCCATATTTCTTGCTGGGATGGCCAGCCTGGGAAGTCCTGGAAATGCCATCACAGAAAATTCCTGCAGTAGTTTATTGTTTTGGCCAAATCTTCCGACAGGTTTGTGTAATCATTCCTCCTTTCTGTGTCCCCATGTTGCAGGATCCAGCAGTCAGTGTTGACCTGCAGCTGGCTGTGTAGATGTCTCTGTTCTTTCACTACAACTTTACTGTTTTCACTGTAAAGCACCCAGAAAAGTACGCTGACTTATTTGTACTTCAGTAGTACCCAGAGATGTACTACGTACTGAATATTGGTAGATGGCTGATCAGTTGCTGGTGAGTGCCTAGCTAATAAATAAAACACCGGTTATCCATTGTATTTATTTTAGAATTAGGCTGTTCACTACAAATGAGCAAAACTTACTTTACAGTTTGCCACAGGTGGATAAGCCAAAAAAAAAGCAGTACATCTTGCACTCTGTGCCTTTTTGGTGTTTTTTCATCTCACATGTTTTACACTGCTTTCCATCTATCAGATCTTTCACTGTTCTGGTCTGGTAATTCTGAGAGAGGATCTAGACCTTTGTGCTTCTGGCTAAGCATTTAACCCCATGGATGTAGGTGTGATTATGCCTTTTTATCAGCTTCTTTTTCTTTTCTGTTGTTTGTGTAAGCATTTTTCATTTGCTTTCACCATTTCTTGGTTTAGGAGAGACATTCTCTTCTGACGTTCTCTTCTAAGAGAGTTTCAAGTTTCTAGCGTAGGGGTTGTTTTTTTTTTCTTCCCAGTGTTATAATTGATTTCAGGAATTCATCATCTCCAGGTGGCTTGTCACTGGGTGATTTGTTTGATTTGAATCTTCTGTGATATAACACTGAAAAAGTTAATGACGAGTTCAACCCAAATGTGCTCCCTTCTGCTATGAGAAGTGAGCATGCAAACTGCATAGTAATGGTAAAATCTCCCCTTCCTTTGACATTTGCCACATGTGGTGCACCACTGGAGTCTGGGGAGGCCTTGGATGGACCATCAGATCCAAGCCCGTGTCTCCTAATATTTTGCAGGATTCTGCTAAATTCCCCAGGCATCCAAGAAAAGCATTTTCATATTACCAGGCCTTTGACTTTTACCATAACCTCTCCAACCCACTTTCCTAGAGAAAGCTATATTTGGGCACAATAAACACGATACATGGCATTCTCAGTGGATGCTCTGACAGTCTGTACTCCAAAACTCTGACATTCTGTACAGACCCTTTCTACCAGTGACCTCAGTCCACCTTAGATTTCACCTTGTTCTTCCCAAACTCTGCAGGGCAGAGACTGTAACGGCACAGCTTTCACTCTGATTGGTCTGGGGTCTTGTTAGAACTGAAACATCCTGCAGCACTAAAATTAGGTATTTGTGATTACTTGACAGGAGCAATCTCTCTGCTGGTTTATTTCTGACACCATGTCATCAAAGCTCTTCTGAAACAATATGCACTCATGGGAACAGCAGCGTGGTCTCAATACATGGGCAATGCTTCTAGTCCTGACGTGCTGTGGGTTTTGTTCTGGCTTGTTATAAGAAGCTACAAAGGAAGCAAGCCTGCCATTATGGAAATGGGATGGTAGCAGGGAATATTAGAAAATGTTTCATGTTGGTAGAACTTTTCCAGCTCAAAAAGAATCCGGATTTGGAAGGTCTTCAATTTTGTATGAAATACTGTGGAGGGCTGTGAATGCCACAGCAATGAAAGCTCAGCTTGTTTCTTTGCTTAAATTCAGAAAGAAAAAGCCCAGGCACAAGGAATGAACTGTAACTAGAAGTACCCAAATAAACTGGGCACAGAAAAATTGTGGTAGGAAATTTTTTCCAATAATAAAGCCTGATAGGCCACGATACAGACTTCAGAAGTATGACGAAGCCTTTGTCCTGATTTACTTGAAGTTAGCCTGGAGAAAGCCCTTTGGGAATGGACTGTTAGGAGTGTTTTGCAGGTAGCAGTGTGATGCAAACTCCAACTTCTAAATGGCCTTTCTGTGCAACCCTGCCTATGAAGCCTGTGCACATCCAAAGCAGGAGCTTTTCATGTTCATTCATGATGAATGGTTAACATCTGTTGTCCAGAAAAGTGCTTTCATGAACTATTAGGTTGACACTTACTTTGCGTAGCCTATTCTATTGTAAAAAAAGAAACAGAAATCAGAAGCAGTGTTCCAAGCATAGTGTATTTAAAAATGTAAATGTGTTCAGCACTGCCTCCAATGTGACCAGGTATGGTGGTCAGAGTCCTCTTCCAGAACGAATGCAGGGAACATCCAGCATGAAAGCTGCTTTATTACAAGTATCTCTAAAGGGCAGTTGGCATTTATCCTGATGGAGCATCTTTTTCCTGAGTGGTGACTTGTGAGCTATCACAGAGAAGGCTGAGTACATTGGAGGGCAAAGCGAAAGATGTAAGGCTGAATTGGCAAATGCTGTAAATCAGCATGGTTCCATGGACCAAAATGTGATCTTCAGCCATGCTAAGGCCCCAGCACTGATAAAATGAGGGCATGCAGGTACTCCTAGTTTCAAAGATGCTCTGATTAAAGCTGCATGTTGATGGCCTCCAGTGGGCCTTGGCAGTAGCCAAATTCTAGTGAGCCACAACAGTCATCTCCACAACCCTTTTATGTGGTGATAACCCTCAGCAGGCATATGGGAAGGCGAAGGGTAGGGCTGCCCTGGGAGTGTTATATCACACGAGGAATCCCTGTGAAAGAGGAATCTGGTACAAGATAATAACCTCCACTAGGACAGCCCTGGCAGCCTGAAGTGTTTAAGGGTGACCTAGACACAGAGCAGAAGGTCTTAAAATAACTCTCTGGGCTTTGCAAGCCAAAGTTCATTGCTTCCGAGCCTCGTGGTCTCAAGACCACAAAGTGTCAACTGTAACTGAAGTGCAAAAGCAGACTTTGAGGTTTAGAGAAAAAGTTAACCTGTTATTGATACTTAGCTATCCCTTTCCAGTTTCACCTATGGTACCGGTTCTGGGGGATATGGGGATTGAGAAGGTGACAGGGTACTTTGTTCATTTTTATTTAAATTTCATTTTACCCTGGAAAATGTAACTTTTGAACCAGAGCATAGTTTCTGGGAGAAACATAACACCCCATGACCCTCAGAGGAATAGAAACCTCAGTTAGAATCAGTGGTATCAAGAGAGGAAATTGAGAATGCAGTATCACATCTTCCAAGTGGCAAAGCGCTGAGACCAGATGGCTTCAACTCAGTTTTACAAGTACTTACAGGAACATCTGGTTCCTTGAATGCATCAGCTGTTTCACCTCTTTCTGAGTTGCAATAAGTTACTAGTTGCTTGTGTTGCCACCTCTCTTATGCATAGTCCTAAAGTGTGCAAACCATAACTACTTATGCCTGTGATTAATCAAGAAATTAAAATCTTACAAGTTACAATCAGCTTTATTTACTCCAGTCAGCTATAACATTAGGAAAATGTTGTACATCAACTATGGATAAAAACTTGCCAAGAGGGGCCTCATTTTGATGAGGAGGTGAATTCCTGACTATATGTAAACCCATATTCTTGGCTCTGCTCACATTTCAGGAGGCTATTTTAATTGCTTCAGAGTTTAAAATTCAATCCAAATATTAGAGGGAAAAGGGAAATCCTGTGTGGAAACTACTCTTTTGAGTGTTTTCTCATGATCTTCTCATGATCCTACAGCTCTTCTTTTGTTGTTCATCATTGTGTACTATGAAATGAAAAGAAGAACTCTGAAAAGAGCTGATGGTACTAAAAATTGCCTAATGGTAGTCATTTTCACCAAAAGCTTGTTCTTTGTGGCCTTTGCACCAGAAAAATCATGGGCAGATTGCTGCGGGTCTGTATTTCTGGACTACAAGCCTCACAAGTCTGCCAAACCCAGTGTTAAGCAAAAAGCCTTATAGTGTCGAATACTGTAGCCTTCCTGTTTTAAACGTGCTTTCTTCGATGATGCTTGGAATGGATTTCGCATCTCCCTGGGCTGAAGTTTTGCTAAGTGAGTGTGTATAAAGGAGAAGGAGAAAATAGGACATTTTATGTGTTTTGAGTTCTGTTTTGTTTTGCTTCACTTCATTACCTAAAAACCTCTGGTCATAAATAAGTAAGTACAGTGTTTGATCCAGCAGTGTGTAGAAAGTAGGAATCAATGGGAGCTTCGTTCCGGAACTGCATCTGAGAGACACGTGAGGAGAGGTGGCAGCGCTTGCATGGTGAGTTGAAAGTACACCATGTTACCAGCGGGGAAGAAGAAAGTGGGTCTTTCATTATTGACTGTATTATTGACTCTAGCATCTGGGATGTGTTTCAGGGACTTCAGATTTTCTCTCAGCCTTTCAAAGCTAACACTCTGCATCCCTTGAGGAAAAGGCAGCTTCCACAAAACGCAGAGCCTGCACACAGTAGTGTTTTCGCACGAGCCGGTAACGCTGGATGCCTCAGTTTTTCGGGTCTGTGCTCCCGCTGCTGGAAGCAGTCAGAGTGGAGGGAGGACTTGAGCAACATGGCAAAGCTAGTTGAGTGCCAGGGCTCTTAGTTGGCCTCTGGCAGCAGAGTGATGGCAAGAGAAGAAGCAACTTAGATCAAATAGCTCGTTATTGTGTTGCGTGTCCATATATTTATGGCAGATGTGATCTGAATGGATCCTTCCTGTTACAATGTGTTGATCATGTAATCTGCCTGTATTACAGGAAGGGGAGGTGTTAGACTTTGAATCCTTTGGGTTTCCCCTGTCTGCATAATATAAATGCGGAGTCAGTCTTTCAAAGCTTGGAGTGCCTGCACAATAGCTCTTTTCTCTCCCACTTCCTTTTTTGGTAGATTCCTGTTGCTGTTTACCCTTGTCAGTATAAATAAACTGAAGAAAAGCATAACATTTGATTTTAAAGGCTTAGGTGTCATATTTAGTTTACATATTTGATAAAAGGCATGGTTTTGCATCATTTGAACAATATACTCTTAGCAGGGCTTATGAAGTTTTTTTGGGGGGTTGAGCCGTGGTATTTACTCTCTGAATACAGCAGAGCACTAGATTATTAATACAACTAGGAATTGATCCAACAATTTATGAAGGTATCAACACTGGCATGTATAAGTGCGTTTCATCTAGTCCTTTTGTTACAGCAATAGTGACATCTTAAACCGGAGAGGTTTTGGCGGAGGTTCCCAAGCACTAGGCGTTTCTTCATTTTGTTGTTATTTCTCCATTTGTTTTTAACGACAGCCTCTGGCACTCTGACAGATGCCTTCCCTTTGCTACTCCAGAGAGCAGGCATGCCCCTTGAGAGCTTGGCAAGACAAGAAAGTGGATCTGTGACAGGTGCTAGAGCAAAGGACATCATATCTATACCAAGGTTATCTCTCTAATATGAATCCCTTATAGAAGTAAAACTTTGGAAAAGACTGCTTGCCTGCGTTTACCCTTTATGGGAAGCCCATGCCTTAGGCTGCTGTCCTAAATAAACTAGTACTTGTGTCTTCTCATGTCATTTTACATCTTCAACAACTTTTAAATTGGATCAAATCCATTTATCTTTTTTTACTTGCTTAGACTTTTTAGAAGAATGATTTTTCATTCTTCTCAGACAGCTGAGTTTGAAATGGACTTTTGAAGGATGAGGGTCCTGCCAGTGATGGAGAAATATGAAGTATCAGGGTCTGGTGATATATCTTCCAGTTAGTCCATCTTTCTCTGTGGGAAGCTGGCAAAAGGCCAATTGCAATAAGCCCTGAAATATTCCCCAACGAGAGCCTGCGCGGCTCCACTGGAGTCCACTGAAAGTTCCCATCCCTGCGAAGAGGCACTGTGCTAATGTGTCACCAGGCATGGTTTAAAATCCGTCATAAATGAAAATACTGCATGTTTTCATAGATTTGTGGATGTGCTAAGTGGTCAGAAACATTCAAGAACAGAATTTGAGGTCACTGAGAAAAGGGGACGGTTTCCAGAGAGCTCATTTTGACATAGAAATCCATCAGTTCATTTTCTATCTGCAGCAGATCTGAATAGTTATGAAATTCTGGTCTGCCAACTGATTGCCACTAAATAGTCAGCAACAGCTTTTAGGAAGAGGCAAATGAAATTTTCTATAGGTTCCACATCCCATAAACTTGAAAACTCTCTGGGATTTATCATTAACCAAGTTGGCGTTTTAGTTGCTGTGTGCATAAAGAGATGAAAGTCCGTATAAAATGAACCACATTTAGTAAACATATTGAGGCACAACTGAAATCAAAACAAATCAACTCTTTTGTGGTGTAATAACATGCTACCTAGACCCTTTCAAGGTTTTTCTCCTTGATTATAGGCGTTATCTGCTTCATTAATTTAAGTGCTGTTATTGTATCAATCAGGTACTTTGCCAATTTCTAATTGCCAGGCTGGCAGCTGAGTCACAAAGTTATCTTGGCTAAGAAACAGTTCAGGAATGACAGTTATTTGGGTATTAATTTGTTTTCCTAAAGACCTTGATTATTTTAAAATTGACGTGAGTTTCTTGTATTTTTTATTTGCCTTGGTGCATTTTATTGGCCTTTAAAAGGGTCACTCCATTTATTAGCCTTCAAGTCCATTTTAATAAGTGCTATATTAATAATATATACGAGTACTGATACATTTCAGCAAATAAAAACTTCAGTGCCGGTAGAAATCTCTTCAAGTAACCCAGGTTTGTCTTATATTTGTTTCAAATTAAAATACTGTAAAGAACATTTGAAATTGTAGGAAGGTGTGTTCCTCAGCTGTGCAAATAGGTGTGAGACCCACTGGATCAAGAATACATAAAAACCTATACTTGGTGTAACTGTGGCTTGTGATAGTTTGCAGCCAGTTTGATGCCCTGTTGGTGTATCACTGTAAAAATTTTTTTTTACATGATTTTATCTTTCAATCCAAATAACACAATAGATATTTTTCCTGATCAGGATTAGCTAGGAGGTCCTGATAAAACCATTGCAGTGGAGTTAAATCTAGTTGTTATTTGAAGGGCATGGTGGCTGGTCATGCTCATCATGGCATTCATTCCTGGTCCCTGGTGGGTTGATTGAAACTCCCATACGCTGAAATAGGCAGTGAGAGACTTTTCAGGTCATCCACATGGATTTTTCTGGTTTGAAGTGATACACAAGCTCTTCTATGTGCGTCTCGGAGACGTTCTGGTTTTCTTTTGAGCAGGAATTTACTTGTGCAAACAATCACAGCAAATAAATGAAAACATTTGGGAGCTACAGCAAAAGATGTTTGTAGTCTTTGCGAAATCTCACTCGCATGGGGATTGAAGAAACTCTAAGCCTAAAAGTTAATTTTTCATGCAAGAGAATGTGTAAGGTTCATTACAAGTTTCATCTCTTACGTGTTACCACTGTTTAGTACCACACAAAAGCCGTACTCAGTCCTTAAATATTTACTGTAATAATTTGTATGATTAGACCAGGCTTTGGTTTTTACTGTTGCTAGTACAATACCATTTAAGAACACTGAATGTATTTTATTTAGAAAGGCACTGACACATACACAGGGTTTTTTAGCAATTCATTGAGTCGTAAGCACAAGGTTAATTACACAATGAATCAACAAACAAACAGAAACTTCTGAAGTTGGTACATCCTTCCGCAACTATACAGCAAGGTTAAAAGCTAAAGACTTCTCTCTCTTTCTTATGTGTTTTTCAAGCAGTGAGAAACGAGTACAGAAGAAATGCATCTTAACATCCCATCCAGTTTCTGCCATACCTCCTGTCTAGCCCAACAGGCTCTTCAAAAGAGCCCGGTGATATATTTATCCAGACCAAGCGCTCGTCGTACCCCTTAGCAACAGGAAGCACATGAAAGCTCTCAGGGCAGGTTTGCACTATTTCTCTTCAGGGTTTCTTTTTAGTTCAGTGTCTTGCTCAGGCAAAGAGCACTGGTTATCTAATGAACAGTTCAAAATTATTGGAAAAAATCTGAGGTAAAGAACAGCATGGGTTTGGTATCCCTTATGTATAGACTGCTATCTTTTCCCAACTTCCCTGCATCCTGGATACTTGCATTGAATTAATTTCTGAGATAAGTATTACTGGAATAATAATAATGTAGTGTGGGGAGTACCTCAGAGGAAAAACACCTCATCCTTGAAGTTACCTCTATGGAACATAATTCTATATTTTGTGGATTAAAGGCACATGCTGCTGATAAGCAAAACTTTCCTACATCAGTGGGATGTTGTTTTATCATTTTCTGATAGGCACAGTCAATTTGTGTATCCATGTTCGTAGCTGATTGATAGCCTACTGTAACAGCTATACCAAGGGAAATGCTTTTGCCTATGGTGGCTTCTTCTTTATTGGATTTTTAAGTTACAAATTTAATAAATCTGTTTTAATTAACAAAGTAAATACAAAACTGAGTTATGGGTTTAAAGGGAAAATGTACAGGAACCCCATGACTGAACAGAACTGATCTGATTCTTTTTTTTCAGCCTTGAGACATATTTAGTCTTCTGTTTATTCTTGTCTGGCAAGAAGCAGTTCATATGCTAGGAAAGGTTAATTATTCCTGAAAAGGAATCAAAATCACCAAAGAAAAGAATTCCTAAATTTGTAGTTATAGGTGGTCATTTCATCATCGCAAGGTTGTTCTGCTGTTTATTTGATGTGTGGCCATATTCTCCTTCTGTCTTCTTATAAATAAGTGCAGTGAGTACCTTTATGTTTTTTCTTAGCTGAGCTTTCTTGAAGACCCCTCCAAGTACCTATATGCCATATGGTATGTTTAATTTACAGTATGGGTGCTACTGTGGCATGCTGGCACTGCCCTTTTGAAGGATGCAAGTTCAAGTCTCAACGGGGCACACTGAGAGTTAGATGCAGGTAAGAGCTGCCAGGACTTCTGATTTCTGTCTGCTCTGCCAGATGATTTGACGCCTGAGTAAGATGCCATTACCAATATACTGTGTGGTACAGGGAGAGCGGGCAGCATCCAGGAGAGTTCAGCCTGATGCAGTGTTCATGTCCAGTATAGTACATGCTGTACTTGAGAAAAGCAGCTGGTGTTTTAGTGGTTGCATTTGTCTGTTGAACCAGCTACCATCTCTGTGTCAGATTTAGGTAACTGTGAACAGAAAGTTCAGGTTTAAGCTTGTTTGGACTTAAATCACCTCTTCCATAACTCAGAAGCAGGTGAAGAAAAACAAGTGCAGGAGAGGCATCAGCACCCGTGGCAGCAGCTGTCGGGTCCTGATGACACTGACAGCATACTCTTAGAGCTGCTCGGAGCTATATTTTGCATCCTAGACCAGTAAACGTGTGAATCCAGAGATCTCAGAGTGCCTGCTGGAGCCCTGATTACTTTGTCCCTCTTGTGACAAGTGCTGGCAGGCAGTCAAGGACATTTTCTCCTCTGTTCACATTACAGGAAGGGGCAAGGCTTGAGCTAACTCAGGCTGAGCTTACATTCAGGCAGGTGGAGCACTTCACAGGGCTTGAGGAGGAAGACGAGCCTGAGCTTAGCTTGCTTATCCCAGTTCTTGCTCTCACCCAACTCTGCCTGCCCCGATGGTCCAGCCTACCTCCTCAGAGACAGTCTCACACAAGGCAAATTCATAGGAAAGATGGATGCAGTGGAGATGCTTTTCCCCTCTTGCACAACCTCAGCTGGGGTCTGCTTTGGTTGTGACCTGTGCAGTGCTGCTGTGCTAGGCCTGAGCACCGAGCTCCATCGTAAAGAACGTGCTTCCTCTTGTCAAACTATGGTGTTTCCTTGGGAAAAGGGGAGGAGAAATATTGCTGGTTGTTTGCAAAAATTCCTTCTACCATTCTTAGCAATGCTAAGCTCCCCTGGAAATCACCTGGCAGCTTTTGAGTGAAAACCAACCAAACATCCAAATACTGCAGACCAGAGTTGGCAACACACGCGCACCCCATGCAGTGCCCCAGCATGGGAGCTTTGTTGCGCCACTGAGTGGTATTAAGTTAGACGGGTGCTGAGACAGGAGACTGACACTGTCAGTAGTGGGATAACTTTGTTTGGGGGGAAAAAAAAAGTCCCTTAAAAAGCAAAAAAAAAACCCCAAAATTCAGAATTCTGTTATTACCAGTGTGGTTTTAAGTGGACGTTGGTCCAATTCACCTGAGAATACTAGCTCTTTCCAAAATGCACATGTACCAGCAGTGTCATTTCCAGAGGTCACTCAGACGTGCCTCTGCATGTGGTACCTCTTGCTCTGGTACATCATCAGAGGTTCGTATGTGTTACATGTTTTAGGAATTTCCCCTTTTTCTGTGTGCGAGGAGATGGTTTTGTTCATGTGCAGGCTGTGATTTGTACTAATGGTACGGCCCAGAAGACCAAGGTTGAATTTTATGTTGTGCCTTGTGGAGACTTTTTTACCTCCTTCATCCCCTCTTGGGTTAACCCAGAGGCAGAGGGGCTGGAGTGCTGTGTGATGTGGCACATTGTCTGGCTTGTCAGTGGGAATGGCCAGCGATGCTGCACCACTGTGTTGTGCCCCAGGCTTGGCTCCTGGTGGGATTTCTCCACAGGTGCTTGTGTCTGCAGAGCTCAGGGGATTGTTTGCTTGTCCCTTGCTAGTGATATACAGGTGTTTCCATCTGACACATGGGTCATTCGCAGGACCCTTTTCTAAGAATTTAATTCTAAAATGGTGTAAAACAGGGGAAAAAGGGAAGGGCAAGATCCTTGTGTATGTTAAAATGGGAAGGCCAGTGATTAATGGGCTTAAAACCCTGGAAAAGATTTTGCTCATACCACAGCACTCAGCCTAACTGCCCTTTTCAATCCCTTCCCTGCCAAGCGCTCGGTGGAGTTACCCACCTTCTCTCTGTCCTCTTGTCTGACAAGCTTTGCAGCACCAGGATTCCCCAGATGACCGTGAGGCCCCTCGCCCGGCAGGAGTAGGAATATTAATTCGAGGTCGCGATGGGAAAATGACAGCTTTTAATAGAGTAGGTGAGACATCGGTGATGGCTTTTAACAAACTGCCTCTCTTCTCCATGGGTGAGACCACTAGGCTTTTGCTGTCTTCTGTGGCTCAGAGAACAGGCAGAAATGGGCAGGGCAACACAGGGGAGGGTGCTCTGGCAGCAGCTCCCGTGTGGGTGCCACATGCTGTGCAGCAGAGGCTGCGGTGGGGCAGGGGGAGGAAGGCTGTAGTGACGAGGAAGGCTGCTTCCCTGCAGCGCTCTGGGACCAACACGTCCCTGGCTGAGAGCCCCCCGTGTGTGTGCCCGTGTGCCTTTGGAGGGCAGGGTGGGGCATGCAGGGAGGCTGTGAGGGAGCCCCAAAGCCAGGAGAAGACCCTGCAGAAGAGCAGGGAGCTGGCATATGGGACAATTTGGGATGGGAAGGAGGAGACTTTCTTATGAACGTAGGGAAGCTCCAGGATGCAGCTGCTTGTAGCCACCAAAGTTTGTCAGACCTATGGAGGTGGACTGAAAGAGAAGGCCACCTTCATTAGGAGGCAGCCTCTAACGAGGTGTGGGAAGGATGGTTTGGGAGCCATTTTATTTTCCTCTCCTGTCATTGTGTCTATGGAATCAGTTAGTTGCTCTGAGCACCTGCCCAGGCGCTGAGCGTGTGGGGAGCTGTGTGTCAGAGACTAGCTAGTAAATTTGTTAGGCTTTTTATTTTCTTTATTTTCATTTAAACATTTACATCACGTCTCCTTACCTTCTCTTGGCTGTAATTAGAAATCCTGTGGAATTAAGAACCATTAAATTCATAGAGATTTCAGCCTTGGGAATTTGCCCAGAGGCACACAGCTTACAGGCCTTCACAAGGCTTGGCTTTCCTGGAGTCGTCTCCCCCTCCCCTGCTGCTTCATCCAAGCCATTTTACAAAAAAAGGAACCATCTTTTCAATTTTGCTAATTAATTGCTCTTGCCAAGCAACAGATGTTTTGTAGCCCTTGAAGACCAGGAATAGCCAGGTATATAACTTCTGCAGCCTTACACTGACTGCCTGTGCAATTTAAGCAAGAACAACTTCTGAAGCTCAAGAGAAAGACAAGCTATTAAAGCCAAATAAAGCATTACAATAACTCAGAAGAATATGATTTTCCCCCTATATTTGATGGGATGAATATTCCCGTCCCTTTACCAACATTTATTCAGTACTGGGGCACAGCACTCGGTGAACTGAGAAAGAAATTATCATTTAGGATATCTCTTATGATTATTTATTCATTTATTTATTTATAAATTGTGTCTGAGATGCATCAACCTTGAAAGGCAATGGTATGAAAAGCCACAAAGCTAACCATGGGCAATGCAGGGGCAGAGATTCAGGCTTGAAACCTACCCTGCCATGCCCTGAAGCCAGGAGAACAGCTGCTTTGTTTTGCTCTCAGTGACTCTGTTCACAGCCTATGGTCTGTTTGTGTGCTCTCCTTCTCTTGTGTAGGGTTATTTGGGAAGCTCTTTGGCAAAAAATTACTAAGACTTGTTCTTAATGCTAAGGATAGCAGTTAGTAAGACAGAATTGGTGGGTCCGGGCACTTACTCTTCCCTCCTGTTGTCTACATTATTAAAAATGATCTCACTGAAATAAATACCATCAATCAGTGCCAGCTGCAGTTTAGCTAGAGTGTAGACAAGGACAAACTGCACTTTTGCTGCCTCCTGACAGAAACTGTTTGGACTAGTTTAACTGCAGAGTGGTAAAATGCTGGAAGGAAACCAATCCTTTTTTCAGGAAGAAAGTGTATTCTGCTATCAAATACGACAAGGAAAGCAACACTTGCTCCTGCCAAGATTGTATGGGTACAGAGCAGAAACGAGTTAGAAAGGGACTGTCCACCATGTGACAAGCCATTACTGAGAGCCGAGTATGTCCTCTGTTAACGGAGGCGTAGATCTCACTGCAGTTTTACTTCTGCCACTCCAGGCCACAGCATCACTCCTGATCTACTGCATCGTAACTGAGAGTAGCTTGGATTCAATGCAATTCTTTTACTGGGAAAAGAAGGAGGTGTGTTGGGAAAATGTTTGCAGCCATGTTGGTTACAATTGAAATATTGATGGAAAGAAAGAAGAGGATGTTTTCATTGTGGCTTTTAAAAAGCTAAATGTGTAGGATGAGGTGTTTTTAAAATCAGGATTGGTGGCAGATGAGAAGGGCTCGTATTTAAAAGCAGGCAGAAGAACTGGAGGACACTTGAGGAGAGAGGTGGTAGTCTCAAAAAAAGTGAATGAACTAACCCTGAACTCTCTCTTGTGCTTAGGACCTTGTCACCCATTCCTTTAGCTCCCACTATCCAAAGTGGTTATTTTGGCATGAATTCACATGTGCTTATTTGCCTCACCTAAGCATCTGGTTTGGTGTTAATAGTTTAAGGCAAATTGGCCTGAATTCTGGAATTTTTTTTATGTGACAGCCACATTTTAGTTGTTGCCATGGTATCACTACTACCTTATAATAGATGCACAGAAAACAGGCATAATTAAGGTCAAAAAGGATGTGGTCAAACATGATGATCACAGAAGGCACATGAGTTTTGGGAAGGGAGAACAGTTAGCAGGAGCACATCAGCTGTGTTTCCACAGGGTTGGCGGCTCAGCAGCGTGGACAGGTTCCCTGTCGTCAGATTTGAAACCTGAACTGAATGTGCATGCACAAGCAAGAAGCAGGACTGACAGCGACCTCCTAGCAATTATTGCAGTTAAAGGGGAAAAAATAGGAGTTGGGATACTTGAGGCTCAGACCTTATCAAACTCATTAACTTACAAAGAAGTCCTTACTGATTGCTGTTATTAACATGCATGTTTCTCAGTTTACAGGCCTTCTTTTGGCTACCTGGCTGTCCCCAGGCACAGCACTGAGAGGGCAAATGCTATCCAAGGTCCTTATGGCTTGTAGGAGCCAAAGAAGAGTCACTTCACAGTCCTCTGTGCGGGAGGAGGATTTTCAGCATGTCATATGCACAGTTTCAGTACAGGAGAGCCACTGAAAGGCACAGGCACTTCCCACCTCAGACAAATTTCAATTAAAATTCCTCTTCAAAGAGTCGACACCATATCTCAGGAGAGGTTAACAATGTGGCATGGAAATGTGAGAGCGTACTTGAACAGATCCCATATAGAAATTTTAAGCTCAGCGGACACAGACTCCTCTTTCAAGCCCAGAAAAAAGATTAGTTAGGTTATGCAATTGCTGGAGCTGGCATAAAACCAGCTGCATGCCAATTACTAGCCTGTATGCAAATGCTTGTACTGAAATGCAGGATGCAGCTGGATGTGGGTCTGGGCACTCTTCCAGGATTATTCCAAGCAACATTATGACAGTTTTGAAAGAGAAGGGCTCTACAGAGCCAGTAATTTTTTACAGCCTTTCAGAAAATGGAGGAAATTACCACTACATCCAGATCTTAACTATTTTTTTTTGAAGGGAGAAGGAATTTCTGCATGTTGATGCCAATCAGGATGTACTTGAGGCACTTGCGCACCAAGACAGAAAGCCATCAGTCTGTTTGCCAAGTGCATGGCCTGAGTGCCAGATGTGCTTGGGATAGAAAGCAGGCTTCTTGAATTTGTCAGTGGTTGTATGAAAAGAATTTAAAAATATATAATCAGATAATGCCAGAGTTGAAGCTCCCAGGGATGCTGCAAGGAACCCTGTTGCATTCATATGCCGCTGGCCCTGCTGAGGTTTCTGTTCCTACTGCTGTTTGACTTCCACTTGAAAAGCCTGCTTGGAAAGGGTGCAGCAGCAATGGCAGACAAACTGTCGGGCAACATTTACTTCCAAGATGCTTCTTGTAAAGAGCTGATGCCAAGAGAACAGGGACATGGTAGTCTCACAGTTACATATCTCAGCAGATGGAAAAGATAAATTGAGAGCTGCCACCAGCAGACATGAAACATTACAGGTTTGATCAAAATATTATATAGCAAATGGCCTGACAAGGTGAGGCATTTAAAATGCTTGTGTCTGTCTTGGCAACGCAGAAGTGTATCAGTCAAAGTATGTCACCTCATCCTGTGTGGAGAAATATGAACATCCTATGAGAAGAGAACTTTGTAAAAAGTTTAGGGGAAAAAATAAAAATAAGTACACTCAGTGCCTTTTCTCTAGTTTGGCCCACATAGATGATGTGAAATGTAAGGTAGTCTTCAGCAGAGAGCTGGTTTCATTAGGGGTTCAGTTTGGCTCAGTGGACCTCCTATCTATTATGTGGCTCCAAGCACCAGCTTCTACTTTTTCTGGCCTGGAATAGGACACTCTCTCCACTGGTGCCCTATGTTTCTTCAGACTCCCTTGACTGTGGCTGCCTGCCCTTGAGATCAGGGAGGGAAGGAGGTTTAATGAGTCCCTGTTGGAGCAGTGGGACAGTAAGGTTTAGGTCCCAGTATCATACACCAGGACTCTGAACTAGCAGAACAGCTGGTCATAGGCAGAGGAGGACGGTTGAAGGATCAGTCTGCAATCTTACTCCCAGGAATTCTTGACTGGTGGTTCTCTGTAGAGTTTGTGGGTGAATCTGCAGCCAATGGAAATGTCCTGGAGGCAGTAGGAAACTGCTGGAAGCCATTCATGTTGTTGTAGAGCTGGCAAATAAACATACTTCCCCTCAGGAGCAGAAAGCATTCATCTGGAGAAACACATCAATCACAGCAAAAGCTCTAAAGAAGTAATGAGGAAAAATGAATGTGAAACCATCATGGTGAGCCAGGAAGGGTGGCTTGGTTGTGCCTTGTTGCTGCACTTTTGCAGAGGCTGATGAGTGTGACAGATGAAGAAGTTGTTGCAACTATAGGGCATGGGTAGCATTTCAAGAGGGCGGAAGAAGTGACACTGAAGTCTGTTCAGTCTTCATTGAACAAATTTGAAGGATGACTGACACAGAAAGCAGGGGCTGTGTCATGAAAGACTGCAAGGCAAGTGCTGATACAGCTGCTTTGGGTTATTACACCAGATTATGTCCCATGGGATGCTCACCATGAAAGGTGACCAGACAGCAGAAATGAATTCCAGTACTGGGGTATCCATCAGAGCTTCCAGGCTTTCTGGAGCCTGCTGGGACACCAGGGTGACTTTGTTTGCCCTGTTGGTGCACCCAGTGTGCTGCACATCATCTCCCCTTCTGCACCTTCTGCTGGCTTTCTGCCAAAGAATAAGAACAGGGCAGAAGAGAGATGATTTATTTTGGATTCAGCAGGTTTTAGTAACTTTTGAATAATCAGATGCCCGCAGCTGTGCTTCCTTGCTGAAATCCATACTCAGAGGTATGGTTTTTGGAATAACTGAAAGGTGAGCACTGCCAAGCAACAGTGTGTTATCAGAGGACTTACTGAAGAGGCACATACCAGCGCACTGCAGAAATGGCTCATGACTTTCTGAACGCGCAAGCGCTGCTAACTGGGACGCAGATATCCCCATCAGGTAGTGCTGTGCTACCTGAATGTTAAGTCATGGCTCCTGTGAATGAAATGACTGCTCATTTCTGACTGTTGGTGTATTGCTGCTCTTATAGACCTCAAGAGTGTGCCTTCTGGGGTGAGCTAGTGATGTGTCATGCTCTCCATAAACTGTAATTTGAAACTCATCAGTGCTTCATTACAGTGACTTAAATGAATGTGATTTTCTTTCTGCTAACAAAAAGATCGAAGGGTGACAGTTCTTTCATGCTGAAAGCTGTAATGGTTCTTAGTCCAGATGTCCCCTTTGCCTGAAATGGGGGACAGTGGTGGTGACATAGGTTCTGTATTTCAAATACTATAGCACGTACTGTCTTTATATATGCGCATGACATGCTTTTAAATATATGTTATGTTCCAGATGGGTGTTTTGCATCACCAAATGCTTATCAGTAGATAAAAGTTTAAAATGAAGTATGCTTTTATAAAAATGGAGATAATGGATTGCTTATTGAGTGTTATAAGTACTGTGGTAGTAGATGATTAACAATCGTAGAAGGACAAAATAATTTAGGTTGGAAGGGATATCTGGAGGTCATCTGGTCCAATCTTCGGCTCAGAGCAGGACTAACTTCAGACAAGGATCAGGTTGTTCATTGTTTATGAAAATCTCTAGAGATGGAGATAGCACTATTTCTCTGGTCAGTCTGCTTCTGTGCTTAACCACTTATGCTGTGAAGAATATTTTTCTGATGTCTAATCAGTGTTTCCCATGTTGCATCTTGTACCCATTGCCTCTTGTCCTTAAGCCGTGCACTTCTGAGAAGAGTCTAGCTCGGTGTTCGCCTATAGCCCTCCTTTAGGTAGAGGCAGTCTGCAGTTAGGTGTCCCTCCTCCTCAATCATCTCTTCTTCAGGCTACACAAGCCCTGGTCCTCTCACCTCTCCTCACATGACAAGTCCTCCAGCCCCTAACCAGCATAGTGGTCCTTCCCTGGACTCTCTTGTAATTGGGCAACAACTGTGTTGCACTCAGGTGCCCAAAACCAGACCCAGTGGTTCAGATGCACCTTCACGAGTGCCCAGCAGATGGGCATCATCACCTCACTTTGACCTACCTGCTGGCTCAGCTTCTGCAGCCCACTGTGCGATCATCCTTCATCACTGCATGGGTGTACTGCTGACTCATGTCCATCTTACCACCCACAAGGACCGCCAGGCCCTTTTCTGCCTCTCTCCCTGATCTGGAGAAACCCACAGGAAGCCACGTGGATTATTAAAATGTTATGGTTTATATCTGTTAATCTACCTGTCACACCCCCCACCCCACCCCCACCCCCAAATTATATTAAGAAAACAGTAGTCAAGCACTTGGCTGCTAAAATCAGGATCAGAATTTGACTGGACAAAGAAGTAAGGCAATTAGCATCTCCTTCTGAAAATTAATATCCCTGTAACAGAGTCAACATATTACATGAAAGCTCCTCACCTGCAAAGTCAACAGGGTTAAACAGCTTTCAAAAGCTAGCGATGAGAAAAGAAGCAAACAAATGAGGTGGGTAACATTGTAAACAGCTACTGCTGCTTCTACAGTTAACATCTACAAAGGAAATGTTAGAGCTAAGGCTGGACATATAGCTTTATGTCTACCCTGTTATTAATTAACATCAAGGATATGTGATACTGATGGCAGGTGTATGGTTAACAAAAGTAGTGTTGGTTGGAATCGGTACATCTTTTTATTCTCTGTTGTCAAAGCAGAGTAATTATTATAGGAGCAGGAAGCCTCCTCCAGAATGGAGGGGAAGGAGATTATTTAAATGTAAACCTGGGCCTAAACACTTTGGAGAATCAAGATCCAAGTAAGCAGAAGCTGCTGTGATCATTGCAAGATGAGTTAAATTAAGCAGCCGCTAGGACAAGTGAATCTAGCTGGATTATGGAGAGAGACCATTTCCTTTAGCACAAGCCAACTGTGTTGAGGAAAACAAAAGTATACTTAGGAACAGGACTGTTTCTTGTGAAAAGAAACACATCTTAAATTTACTTTATACCCAACTGTTTTCTCCCCTTTTGGATGGGTGAGGCAGTTTTGTGTTACTTGTTTGATTCAGCTGTTTCTACTCTCCTCCATAGTATTTTGGATTACTTTCTCCATGCCCTGAACCCTTTGGGGCCATGTGGCCACATTTTATGTGCCCAGTGGTCTCAGTAACTGCTCAGGGTGCAAGGTGAAATGGGACCCATTAGCCTGAGACAGACTTGTGCTTCCCCGAGAATAAGGTAGTCATGGAACAAATAACTCTGGCACTTTTACTGCAAAGGGCTAGGATAATTTGCAGTGTTGTTTCCTTTTATAAAGTAACCAGCGAAATTATTTGGTGTCTTAAATTTTAATAAGGCTGCAGGAAGGAAGAATTCAGGGCATGCACAGACAGAAGAATAATCCAAGCAGATACAAATGTCATCTTTGAGTTGGTTTAATATGGCTGAACCCATTCATGAAACAGATACTCTCTTTGGGGAGATCACTAAAGAAAGGGTTGACTAGAGCCTGTTGTCCTTTAATGAAGTAGCTAAATGACTCACAAGGACCATGTGAGCCCATCTTCACACACATTTGCAGTGAAATAGTGAAAAGGGTACCCCATCAAACTCAGTGAAAGGTAATTAAATGACTCCATTTTTATTTAAGCAGCAAAATAGGTAGCTAGATTTGGAAGATTTATACTCAGGTGCTACAATCCAGTGTTCTTAGTTATTCAGCAGTTGGAAGTATAGACCCACAGGCTGCACATAACACTGATTGCTTTTGATAGAAATAAAGAATATCTTGCTGTTACCATCAAGCCTTGAAACTGACTTCTAGCTAATGACCCAAATAATCTTTACTTGAAATTGTATAATCGAGATCGAAGGCTGTCGGAGGCTTCTAGCTGGTACACAGATTCCACATCCATGAGCTTTTGAGAATGGTCATTGAGCTGAAATGGAGAAGGTTAAAACTCTCATTTTCATTACCAAGCTCCCCCCATCTCCCAATACAAATGTGACATTTCAATTTTACACAGTCCAACTCTTCTTAAATCATCTGTATAAAAACTTCAGATCTTGATTGATGATGGATGAGCTAGTGTCTCCTAGAGCACCCAGTTCTCATTACCCTTTAAGACATAGCTTATTAATGATGGACCTGAAGTGCTTTCCCAGTGGGTCATCAGCAATCAGCTGTGCTAAGAGATCAAAAGACTTGGTTTGGCATGAAATTTCCAGGCCAAAGCCATTTGCAGATAATGCATTCAGCATCTTGGGTGAAATATGACCGTGTTTTGAGAGTGATACAGTATCTGACAACTGATTCCCATCACCTGGGTGATGATGGCAAAGACGCAGCCCTGTCAGCATGCAAAGATGCTTCAGCTCTAATGGAGGCTGACCTTGGAAGTTAAAGGTATCATCACCATGCGTTATATAATACATTATGTCCAGAGTATACCTGTGCATGGTGTAAAAAAGACAGCTGTTTCCTTAGTAGACAATCAGCTTGGAACATATAAGGTATCTTCTGTTTTGCTTTTAAAGTGGTTACAGTGGACATGCCCAACAGTTTTCCCTAATTAACTCCTTCCCCTTTCTCTGCCGACTTTAGAGCTGGTTCTTTTCCCTCTCACTATGCCTTCTTCCAGTTTATTGTGCCAGCTGGCTTCATAGCACCAGGGAAGAGCTCTTAATTTGCCACCTTGAATAGCAATATCAATTTTATAACCAATTTTAGAACAATTTTAGAACCAGATTCTACTGCTAAATAGGTGCCTACTGCCCCCACTGCATATCAACACACACAAGTTACTTGCACTTAGGGATACATTGCACAATGTGAACATGTTTTGCCAATTTAATCCACATTAGAAATTAGATAACAGACCATGAGGGATTACACTGTACACAAGAAAAAGTCAGCTGAAGAAAATGCCTTTTTAACAGATGAAGAAGAGTTCTTTATATCTCTGGTCTAAACAGACAGCACACTTGCAAAGCTACTGTTTCTTTACCTTATTTACAGTGATCTTAAGCTTCTGGTGGCTGGTAACGCATTTTCACTGACTCCAGGTCAAACTCATTCTATTAGAATAGATGGTATGAATTTAGCCCCTTTTTGAACTCAGCAGACTAAGTATAAATTGTGTGTGATGTACCTATCCATGTTCATGGCAGTTTACGGAAAGTGTAAGATACTTGTGTTTGATGGTTGCCAGAGACCTGTATGTTTCCATTTCCCCTGTTAGTATTTTAAGTATTGTATGGTAGGTTACCAAAATTATGTGGTAATGGTTCTGCTTCATCACTGGGCTAATGGAAGCAAGCAAATAGCAGATACAATGGATAATACATTTCTGATTTAGCTTCCTGAATAAATAACCATTTAATAGAATTTTAATAATATGCAGATATAAATTGGATTGGACTTGATAATCTTAAAGGTCTTTTCCAACCTAAATGATTCTATGAATCTATGATTTGGCAGCATTAAGCATAATAATGACAGAAGTCAGTGGCCAGTGTACTTGCTGATTTATTTTCCTGTAACTCTAGTTACAGAATTATACTGCTTTTAAGCCAGTAATGTAGATCTAATAAGAAAGATAAGATTTTGCATTCACTTCAGAATGAGTGGCAAAAGACCTTGGAGCTACTCCTTTGCTCAGAGCACCAGCTGCAGCCCTAGTGCCAAAATGGGAGATCATGGTACTCTTAAGTGTGGCCATCAGTACCTTACAAGAAGGCATCCAAAATTGTCTTGACACCTTAAGGAAATCTTTTCCCAATGAAAGCTAGAGGGACTTCTGCTTCAAAATCTGTAACTCTGCGTCCCTGAGCAGCGTAGAAGTCCAAGGGTAGCATTTGCTGCCAGCATGGCACAGTAGGTATTTCAGGCAGCAGCTGATAGAGCTGAGTGCTGTGCCGCCTGCCCCAGGCAGCAGTGTTGTACTTAGACTAACAATTTTCCAATGTCACAAAAAATTGTTTTAGAAGACAAGAATACTCTCCCCAAAATGGTATTTAAAATACATTCCACTGTGCGCAATCCTTTTGAGTGCTGCTTTGGCAGGAACTAGCTTCTTTATTCACAGTAGAAATTACAAAATTCACTAGGAGACTTCTCATTCTCCTTCCTCCTCCAGCCTCAGAAAAAGCTGAGCAAAGAGGCACCTCAGGTGTTGCATGCAGGAAAAGAAAGCTCTTTTTGCCTGGCTTCCTTTGCTAGCTCATCTGCACAGGCAGAGGTGCCTGCCTTTCTCCTCCTGTTTATTGTTTAACTTTTATCTCTCACTTTCAGTGCTGTAAATTAAAATGAGATGATGACTTGATGATGATGAGTTCGTTTTACAGTAACTCTATCGTATATTGATTACATTTTTGCTTCATTTGCTTAATATGTAACAAGGTTTATTAGGACTTTCCAGGCATTGTTCTTGCTAAGAGAGGGCAGGGAAGTGCAAAATGCATTTGAGTTTAAGTCAGTGAAGCCAATGCATCTGTGCTGATTTTTACACATGCTGAGGACTCAGCATAAAGAAAAGCAGGATAGCAGGTTGGAACAGGAAGGTAGAAAGGGAATGAATCTGGATCCCACAGAGCAGGAAGAGTCAAGCACCAATACTTTAAAGATTGTACTAAACTTTGAACTCAGGGTTATTAATATCTGTAAGAGCCCATCTTTGATATTAGTACTCAGGTTTATTAGTGCCTCACTGCATGAATAGACCTGTAAACTTTAATCCTGTCACCTATGAAAAATATTACAGTGCAGGGCAAAAAAAAGATTCTGCGTCATGTTTTAGGGGAAGGGCAGCAGGAACAGCGCTTATTATTCAGTGATGAGGGAAGTCAGAGCATTCTCCATGTTTGCTTTTAATAAATCACAGGGAAAGCTATCAGCTTTCCTTACAGTACAGAGGGGACACTTTCTGGTGCCCTTACTTTTTATGCTGAAAAAAGTCCTTCTCCAGAAATTGAAAACTATTAGAATTACTTTTGGAGTGAGGTGCTGCCTGCTACACAAGAATGCCTCAAAGTTCCTAGCAGAAAAGAAAATTTTATAGGTATTGTCATGAGTGAATTTTGCCAGTGGCAGGTGTTCAGATGCACCAACTGATAGTGACACTGTTTGGAATTGTGTGCAAGTGTTTAAGAAGCTATGAATGTAGATTTTACAGTTTTTCATGGCTTGTTAGATATTATTTTTAATCAAAATCTGGGCCATAATGGATTAGGTAATCCTCTATAGCTGGGACAACGCAGAGAAATCATCACTAGTCATGTTTTCAAGTGTTCTTCTAAGTCCCACTTTTTCCCCAGAGCAGAATTGCTAACAGATGCTGCATGGGTTTTTTCAGGGATCATAAGAATATCATACAGACAGATCATTGCTATATCTCTAATCTGGACTCTTTTCTGTATAAGATTATTATTATTGTTGTTGTTTTCATTTTTAAGCCCTTTTTCAATGAAAAGCCAAGCTTTTAAACCAGAGGTTTCTAAGAAATAGTAGTACTCTGAACTGATTAATATGGTGGAAGGATGTATTTACAGATGATCCTTTATTTAATATGTTCTTTTCTTGGGGGCTACCTCCTCTACATGCTGTGGCCTGTAAACCCTGAAATTAAAAAAAAAATAAATAATGCAGTAATTCCTTCCTTGTTGTTAGTCAACTTGAACATTCCCACTACAGCTTTTAAAGGTTTTACTGGGAGATGAGGACTATCAGATGACCTTAATCATTGCTACCATAGTCAAGATTTAATGTCTCTGTGAGAAGTGTGACACTCCTGACTGTATAGCACCGCTTAATGTCATTCTAAGGTGACATTTGTAACTAACCTTCAACATTTCTTTGCTGAGGCTTGAATCTCTTGTCACTAGGCGGTGCAGGAGGTTTTAGCTGCATGACTCCTGTTAACTTTAATGAAAGTCACATGGATTATCCTCTGCTTTGGAAATACAAAAGCCAGGTTAAGTAGAGAAATTGTGAATTTGAACAAGAGTTTAGAGGGTAAAAAACCAAGTTATTGCTCCAGAGAAGATCGTCGTGCTACAACCAACAACTGTAAGATCATTTTCATGTTGAGATTTGACAAATCAAGTCTTTAAAGATAAAGCAACAAGCCATTTTTTTAAACAAACTGATATAAACATGAAAATTTAAAAAAAAAAAAAAAAAAAAAAAAAAAACAAAAAACTTTCATCTGCTCAGAAACTATCTCCCTTCAACACAGAGCTTCCAGCAAGGCATTGACATAATGGTAGTTTTGGATCACAGTATTTGAGTATTTTGGACCATGATATTACAGCAGCACAGTCTGATCAGAAAACGTGCTTTTCCAGCCATTGTGATGACTGGACCATTCTCATGTACTGTGGGCTCAGAAGATTCCTACCCCAGAAGAGCATGTTAGTTTATTGTATGTTTTAAGTGTTCATACAGATTAATAAAATACAGCATAGTGTGGTTGATTGCTTGTGTTTTTAAAGTCAGCTAAGTCTTGAAGGTTATTTTACCCACAAATAACAGTACTGTTCCATCCTTGATTACACTGGAACAATGGGTAAATCCAGTAACCCATCTAGCAACTGTGTGGCTGTCTTCATCAGGTTTCTTCTGCACATAAATAAATGGTTCCTATTTACAAATACTGTAAGCTACTTGCCCTCCAGTTTTCAGAGTATTAAGTGAGATTACAGTGAGTATTTTTTGCATTTAAATTTCATGCCCTCTCTCTCCAGTACACAAAGCAGCAATAGATTTAATCAGCTCTATGTCTAAAGTCTTACAAGTATGTTCTCTTGTCTTTTATGCAGAAATACTGAATGGAGGGGTGTACGTTGGCCAGAACAAATTTCTTTGCTTCGCAGACACCATTCATTGGCAGGATATCGTGCGTAACCCCTGGGCCTCCAACTTCACTTTGGTTCCAATGAATGGCAGCTCAGGATGTAAGTACCTTGTCATGCATTCAGCATGAAACAGTATAAATATGACCACAAGTTTTCCCTGATCCTCTGTTATGAAGAATTGTATTGTAAATTGTCCCTGCATTCTTCACTGCATTCTTCAAAGTTTGTACACTGCTTGTAGGAATATTTAGTCTAATCTTAAAAACACTTCACCTGTAGAGAGTATTTGTGAATGTCATGCATTTTCTGATTTTTCTCTCGTCTGTTTTCTCTCTTCTGCATATTCTGTTTTCTATTTATGGCTAAAGCCACTGTGCTGCTGTGGAAGCACAGACGTTGTTTGCTTTGCATTTGTTCCTGCTGCTCAGGTTGGTCCTTGAGTCACGACGGTCTGTCTATGGCATCATAATTAGATGCTGGAGTAATTATGGTACAAGCTCACAGATATTCTGACTTTAGATGAGAAATGAACCTCAGAGAAATAGTTATCCTGTTGTCTTGTGTGTAGAAAGAGAGAATTTGAAGAGGATGGGGAGCTCTTCACGATATAGCCAATACTTTTCTGGTTTTAATATGTTCTCTCTATTTTAATGCTCTCAATTTCAAACTTGGAGTATCTATGTACTTTGATTAATTTGTTTAATCCATTTCTCTATTTCCCTTCCCTAGAGTTATTCACCTTGAGTAGTATTTTGATGATTCTTGCAGCAATAATGAATTCTAGTGAATGGTGGTGACAGTGATACAAAGTGTTTAGGTAAAATATTCCATAATATAGTAACGTGCATTCAAAATGAACCATGCTATTAAACTGTACCCTCATGATGTATCAATATTGAAATTCAGGTGTAGGCTAGGAAGAAGTTTATATCTGATGTCAGAAGCGACACTACAGCAGACATGTTGTTCTGAGCATTCTGGATATAGGGACATTCTGGATTGCTTACCATATCCTAAGGTGTCCCTCAGGATGTATAAATGCCTGATTGCCTCTTTAGCTTCTGCTACAGCCAAGAGAGAACTCAGTTCTTCAGTTGTATGTTAGGAATTCAGAGAAAAAAAAATAATAATTAGACTCTGGGTAAAAAACATTTGATGAGTCCCCATAATTTCTAAGCAGCAAGTTGTTTTTAACCAAGTGCTTTGTGATATAATAGTTTTTATATAAAGCTGACTTGCTTTTGTATATCTCACCTGCTACCCTCAAAACCAGAGCACAGCTACTTGAGATAGGGCTTCCTATGGGAGCCTGTCAAACTCCACTGCTCCTCAATCTTCCAACTCCAGAGCTGAGGCTTGTCTCTTCTGCCTGGAAACCTGACATAGTTGTAATGCAGCCAGCTATCTTATTTGCATATTAACAATCCTCATCACTGGTGATGATCAGCTCTAAGCAGAACCAATAAAACCTTTGAAGGTTAGGGAATGCCTGTACCCTTTTATGAGTCATTACTTCAACAAGAAAAAGACTTGGTTGTTACTCTGTTTTGTTCAGTTATTGGGTTTTCTTTTAACCTTTGTCAGTTCTTCAAGACAAATGCTTCTGCAACACCAAGGTAATAAGCTCTTTTAAAAAAACAACCAACATCAATGCTATCTTTTTGAGATAACAAAAGTTTTACTGGTGACTCCAGAGGAATCAGAACAAGGGCAGTGCTGAGTACTTTTGGAATCACACCCTGAAAGTAATAAAGGCAAATATTAGCTCCCACAGCAAGATGAAAGAATGTATGTGCCTAAGTCCAGTTTTCTTAAAACAGTTTTTCATTACTTTTGAGGTGTTTTGAAACAATTTGTGCTTTGGCATTTGTGCTTGATGAACCTGATAAACAGCATTCTTTCAGTGATGATTGAGATCTATGTACCAAGTCAGCTTCATTAATATAGCCAACCAAACTTTACTTTATTTTTCCTTACTTGGGATGGAGCAGAACGCAGTTGAACTGTGTTTGATGTAAGTGTTCCTTCTCCAAGAAACTGTATTCCATCTCAATACTATTCATGACTTCACGAGTCTGTGAAATTTGATTAAATTAGTTAATCCAAACAATCTCTGTCTTCACAACTTACATAGGTGAAAATCTAAACCCCATCATACAGAAAGCCAACAAATGGCTAAAATGGTTTAACAAAGGTGTTAAGGCTTTGGGAAACAAAGAATTCAGGTACAGAAGTCACCATTTAAAATAACCTAAAATTACATAGCTGGCCGTGTGTGAGTGTGTGTGCGTGCACACACATGTATTACGCACGCACACACACATAGTGTCTGTGTATATATATAAAAAGCCTTCCAATGAAATCACTCAAATGTGGAACCTTATTACTACCTGTCAAGAGGTAGGAGAAAGGGAATGTGCTACACTGGTAGTTTACAAAAGAATTAAGACAAGTTTTTCGTACTGGTACAGAAAGAACTTGGAGAAATGAACACTGAATTATAACCCTAGAATGGAAATCAGTATAGAGTATCATTAAATAAGGTATATACTTCTCAAATTTGGCTCACATGTCACTTTTCATAATCTGCTAGGCAGTGTGGGTGCTTGCTGGGCCCAGCGTTTCTATTTTTCCACTGCTGCAAATGATGCTCAATGCATTACAAAGTCTTTGGTACTTTTCTGCATAGACCGTGACTCATACTTTTTTAGATCCAGAATGTATATGTATTTACTGTTTATTCTATATGACTGTATTCAGTTGCCTGAAGTCTCAAGTGCCTCCTATCAAATGCAAATCTTAGCTAAGTCCATTGGAACTGAGTAAGTACACATTGCTTGGCATTATTGAGAATATCCTAAGTGCAAGAGATTGTCAAAGAAAGCCCTCTGGGACTTTCCATGTCAGAGTATCTTGAAAAGAATGAGTGGGTTTTACTGCTTATCTAAAAACCTTTACAGGAGAGGGAGAAGGTCTGTCAAAGAGGCTGCATCAATCTGGGAATGTAAACCAACCAAACCTCCTGTGTCAAGCTCAACAAAGTCCATACTAGCAGTAATCTAGGAAAGTCTGTGTAAATGTGTGTTCTTGTAAGACCCGGGTAGATGCATTGGCCTATGTGCCATATTTAGCAACTGGCAGGACTGGAGGGTGGCTTATGCCCCAGGAATTGTTAGGGCTGTTTCACTGTGACTACCTCAGTAGTGCTCCCTGGCAGAGAATATTTTGGGGACAAAAGGCTGCAAACTGCCATGAGTGTCAGAATCAGATACTTCATCATTCCAGCAGGTCCTAAAGCCTAAACCACATTTGGTGTTTTGGCATCCCTAGTGTTGTTTCCAACCATCAGTAGCAGACGTAAAAATCTCCCCCAAGGTGTCTACATGTCCAAAAGAACAAGGGCCCACCTTCAGAGAAGAGCCGAACACTTGCTGGGTTTTTGCTGATGCCAGAGTGGACTCCGGCAGGTTGCTATAAATGCACTGTCATACTGGGAGCACCTGTGCTTCAGTGTGTGCGTGTGCTGAGGGCTCAGCTGTGCTCCTAGTTCATCTTCCCCCTTGAGGGAGCCGACACTGCAAGCTGCTGGTGCTGCTCTCTTCCTCAGCCAGACAGAAGAGCTGATAATGGTCCCACTTCAGGGATAATTTCACTTGCAACCATCCCTGCTGCTTCAAGGCAATCAGCAGAGGAGGAAGACAAAAGGGCGGAGTGAAATGAAGATGCTTTGAAATAAAATCGGTCCCCTGCCTCTGTGCTTGTTTCACACCTTGGATCTGCCAACTCTGGCAATCCCCTTCATTTACATCAGTGCTAGACAGAAGAGAATATGGCCAGTGAACTCTGGGAATAAAGCTTTTCTGATTCCCGTCTTTGCAGGCTTTCATTGTCACATCACTATTAAGAAGCCAGCTGAAAAGGCCATGGCGTCTTAACCGCTATGGTAGAAATACTGCAGACACATGAATCTTAAGTGCTGCTTCTCCTTTCTTCTTTTTCTTTAGCCTGAAATGCATCCTACCCATTGCTTCATGTTCTGATCAAACACATGCAGAAAAGCTCATGTTAGAGGCCTTTGAATTTCACGGTCTTACTGTTAAGATGAATACAGCCAGTGGCTGCCAGCACAGGGCTCAGCGTCTACTGCTGAAATGTCATAAGCAAATGTTGTACCAGGGACCACGCATACTTCAACTCTCCAAGGACAGATACCTCTGTGTCTGGCATTTTGACTCGTATGCTGAAATAATACTAGTATTTACTGTTTGCAGAGCCTTCCCATACTGGTATCCTGTAGCTGAAGCTTCTAAACTTAATTGTAATTTGAAAGCAGCCTTCTCTTCTATTTACCTGAAATCAACGAAATCAGCCTGGGGTTTTTAAGCTGGGCATCTTGCAGTGGGAATCTCAAAAGTGCTTAACTGTCTAAGGAACAAAATTTTCCCTTTAGGTATATGTTACTGAATTTTTTTTCTGCAATGCTGAAAATCTGTTTTCTCTCCTTCCAAAAATAAGACGTGAATTCAAGCATTAGCCAATCATGCTAAAGCCACGCTTTGCAAGAGCATGTTCCCCTGTTACCACATCCACTTGTTGGATTTAGTCTCGTAACTGAAGAGCTAGAGCTTTGCCCTTCAGAGCTAGAAAACTGAGGTGCAGGTCTCAGTGATGGTGCAGGAAATAAAGCAGGAAATAAGGATTAGACTTCTTGCCTAAAATGCCTCTAGATTGGTAGACAACTCCACTCTGACCAGCTTTGGGGAAAGTCCGGTGAGAACCTGGCTGCTTTGATCTGTCTCCTCGATGGTCTCCTTGATTTTGTTGTCAGCAGGAACTGGACTAGCCCTCCCCCCCACTCTGTACCAGGTGAACTCTTTTGCAGGATTTGACAAGAACTGTAGTATTAAATCAGAATTTTCAGTAGAGCTTTACTTGGAGATTTTGTTTCACAGAAAAGCCTGAAGGGTTTGAATTATGCATTGAGGTTGCTTGCATAGCTAATAGCATAGGTTCAAATAAATCAATGATGCATTTAAAAATACTGAAACTGTATGGATGCATGTTCATGATGGAGTTTGGGTAATACAGATCAAAAAATTACTCTCCATTTTCAAGTTTAAAAAAAAAAATAACGCTGCTTTTCAAGAAATTATTTGAGAAAAATGCAGGACTGCGTGTTGGCATATGCCCAGAGTTGTGAAAACTGAACTCTGTGAAAATTAAGCCCATTTTAAAGTATTCTTCTGAACTGAAATTCCTGCACAGACTCTGAAGTACAGTGAGATCTGTAGAGAAATTTCCCTTGACTTGATCTGGCTTTTTGACTGAGCCCGTCAGCTGTGAAAAAAGCTGGAATTTTTGGCAAGACATTTTTTCAAGCAGATCAACTTCAGTTACTTGCTATTCAGAACATAGTACTCCTTTGTCATAGCTTTCTGTCTAATTGCACCTAGTAATGTAAAAACACTTTCTCCATTATTACATGATGCACAGGGAGAAAAGGCTTGGTCTTCAGCTCTGTACCTGTGATTCAATAAATCCCGTGATGTATTCAAAGAAAACACTGCTTTAAAATGTCTTCCCTCCTTTTTACCTATTGATTCCTAGATTTTTCAAGGGCAAAAGAAGCCTTGAAACATCATTAGCTCTGATTTCCTGTATGCAGAGGCCCTGAAGTATCATCTTGTTGTCTGGCATTGAGCTCAGTAACTTTCCTAATGACAGCATATCTTCCAACCTGGCTTTGAGTTTCAGAAGCAGCCGCTGGGTGGGTGAGCGTTGGGCTTCAGTCCTCTGTACACTCTCCTGGTACTGGTCTGAAACTTTGCAGAAGTGCAGCCATCCCTCAAGAAGCTGGTTACTTCCCTAGTATTAAAAGAAATAATACTAGCTGCCTTTATTTCTGATTTGAACACAGCTTTAAATTGCAAATGTTGTTGCATCTTATACCTCCTCCTAGCTAGCTTAAAGAGTTCTCTCGTTAGCCAGCATTTTCTCCCTGCAGAAATGGCATGTACCATGTAATCAGCTCACCTCCTGATCTTTTTTTCATAAGCTGAAAGAGATAGAGGGTCTCACATCTCTCACAGCAAGGAATTTCTTTCCAGCCCCACAATAATTTTAGTTGCTTGTCTGCGTAAAATATCTGTATTTTTCAATGTGCTTTTAGAAGGTGGAAACCCAAGTGTTGATAGTGTTTTATTACTGATTTAACCAATATCCTGTAGAAGTAAAAATTGTATTCTTTGTGTTTCAGCTTCACATGAGGAACCTGGTATTCAGGCAGTTCTGACATCTGTGTGTTTTAGAGACTCCCTGTTTTCCAGAAAATGCCCGTATGCTTTATTCCAAAATATGCAATCTTATGTTTGGCTGTATAAAAGACATTTGGTGTGAATGAGTCCAGCTTACCCACCAGTCTGGCTAACTCTCTAATACTGGCAGCTCTTCACTGTAATTTGCTGGGATTTCAGTCTTCCTGTCATCTGTACGTTTTATTGCCTGGGATGTTTTAATAATTTCTAAACCTTTGGCTGGAATATTAAAAAGCATCAGTCCTGTGATGATCCCTGGGGAACCACACCCCAACTGTATTATAATTGCTCATTTACAGCTACTTTTGGAGAGCCCTCATTTACCTGGCTCTTAATGCATTTTTCATGTGTTTTATTAATATTGAAACATAGAGACAAATCTAATTAAATGTTTACCATTTAGCCCGTGCTTTGCATTTTAATTAAAGGACCAGAAAATGGACTAGCCAGCTGCACAGTTGCTTATGAAGTGAGCTCTCTGTTCTCCTGGTGCAGGTAAGCCAGGCTGTAATTGAACTTACCTGGGTGCAGGTGTGTTTGGAAGCATTATAGCTCAGTTTGACATCTTATCTCTGTATAGTATGTATTTGGTTGATGTGAGTCAGTGCTGGCTCCTTATTCTTTTGTGGGGTTGTTTTTTTCCTTTCTTCATTTTCTCTGTCACACTGTCTTTGTGAGTTGCTTTATTTAGGTTAACCTGCTATCCCATTGGCCCTGATAACTGAGAGTTTGCTGGGCCATATTCTATTGCAAGTTTTCCCACATGCTAGCAAAAGGAGTAATAGAGTTTCTAAAAAGAGACTTCTTTAAAATATTGCAGAAATGGGAACAATTTGGTAGAAACTTAATTTAGTAGAAATGTCTCTTTATGTCAGACTAGTTTAAGGCCAAAAGCTCCTTACTTTTTTTTTAAATTGGTGTAGGAGAAAATCAGCCATGTGAATACAGGAACTTTCAGCATACACAGTATATTCTCGTAGTGTGTTTCACAAAATGCATAAGCTGATATTTGCATGGAATCTTGTATAAGTGATAAGCTTTGTTCTCCACTGGGTGTTAACAGTCTGTGTTTGGAGTTGCTGGCAAGGGATGTAGGTGAATTTGTGTACAGCCATTTGTTGCATCTACAGAATGAGGTCTGATGGGTAGCCAGCCCGTTGATTTAATGTTCAGTAGTGACCTTGTAATTCTTCACAGAGCACAGTAACTCATTTTTTGTACCAGTACTGGCAATATTAGGAAAGGATCATTTTTACACATAGTGACTTATCTGGAAATTTATACTTGGGTCAAACCATTGGGTATTTAATTCTAAAGTAACTATGTGATAGTTATGAAAAATAGGGATTCCTCAGATCCTTGCAATCTCTCCCAAAAGTCCCAAACTTCTGCCAGTTCTCAGTTACTCTGTGGCTAAATTGTAGAAAATGCTACACATGGGCACACCAGTGTTTCCAGCTGGACCATCCAAAATGCTCTTGCGCAGGACCAGTTGGGAAACCACGCTCATGAAGTGGGGGGTTGTTGTGGTTTAACCCCAGCCAGCAACTAAGCACCATGCAGCCACTCACTCACTCCCCCCCCCACCCAGTGGGATGGGGGAGAAAATTGGGAAAAGAGGCAAAACCCATGGGTTGAGATAAGAACGGTTTAATAGAACAGAAAAGAAGAAACTAATAATGATAATGATAACACTAATAAAATGACAACAGTAATAATAAAAGGATTGGAATGTACAAATGATGCCCAGTGCAAATTGCTCACCACGCACCGACCGACACCCAGCTAGTCCCGGAGTGGTGATTTCTTGCCACCACTCCCCAGTTCCTAAACTAGATGTGGCATCCCATGGTATGGAATACACCATTGGCCAGTTTGGGTCAGGTGCCCTGGCTGTGTCCTGTGCCAACTTCTTGTGTCCTTCCAACTTTCTTGCTGGCTGGGCATGAGAAGCTGAAAAATCCTTGACTATCGTCTAAACACTACTGAGCAACAACTGAAAACATCAGTGTGTTACCAACATTCTTCTCATACTGAACTCAAAACACAGCACTGTACCAGCTACTAGGAAGACAGTTAACTCTATCCCAGCTGAAACCAGGACAGGGGTCTTGGATCAGAGCGGGACGGAGGACGGAGTCCTTTCCCTCGGATGTAAAAATGTCATTGCTTAGTAAAGATTCAGGAGAGCTGAATGCAGTATAAGTACAAGGAAAGCTTTCCTTTAAACCAGTGGATGCTCCTCTGTAAATCAACCCCCCAGCCCTCAGTACCAAGACACGGGTGATATAACCACTTTTTGTCCAGTTACTCCTGCAAGATATTTTGTGCTTTTTCAAAGCACAAGGATTTTGCTCTACAGAAGGCCAGGGTAACAGCAGTATATTTATGTATGCTGGCAAAAAAAAAGGGAAATGACTAATTCACGCTTAAAGTCAACTTTCAGAATAGCAAGTGTATCATTTCTGTGTACATGCAAATTGGAAACTACCTATAGAGAAAATGGCATTCCAGAAAGTATACCCTGAATTCATTCGTTATTGCAGAGTTTGTTAAATTATAACCTTTCATTGAGGTTATTACTTGAAGTTCAATTAACATTTTAATGTATGTTTGGAGACCAGCAAATGGGGCCTCCACAGACAGGTGGTCTCAGTACAGAATATGTTCCCTGCCGCCAGTGTCACCATGGCAAAGCCAGGAGGAGAAGCTGTTCTTTTCGATAAAAAGCCACAAATAACTAAACCATTTTGTGAAAGCTCCTTCCATGTAGAAACCACTTCATGGGCTTGCACCATTGCATTTTAGCAGCAGTTACAGTTTCATGGATATCTCAGTTGGAGAGAAAATTTATATCAGAGCTGAATATAGACAGCCAGGAAGTCCCACAACTGCCTTTTGTTCAGCGTATGTGGAGGTTGCTTTTCCTACTGTTAAGGAACCTCTAGTCAGGACAGAATTCATTTATTTACCTGGAATTGAAAGACAAATATAGCAATAGAAGAAACTGATTTTAAAGAATAGTTTTTGCCAAGCATATGTAGCTGAAGATGGAGGAATACATGAAATCCAGTGATACAATGAACTTGTTTTGCATTAGTATAGCAAGCTGAACTGCTTGAAGTTGCCCATAATGCTTTTCCTCAACCCAGAACAGCATGTTTTGAATAAAAGGGAATCAGTTTAGTTTCCTTATAAATACCTTTAACCGGCATTTTCAGAAGGGATTTGTCAATTGGTGAATGCCCTTGAAACAGATTTGAAAGGCAGGCAGATATGGAATTTAATGGAAATACAATGCCTCTAACTGTTGAGTTCACTGAATAAAAAGTAAGTAACAAATACGAGTATACCTGGCTAATACGAATAAATAATGCCATGAGGGGCAGAACTCCTTAGGCTGCCAGAGCCTAATCCAGGGATCTAGCAAAGGAACTGCTACAAAGCTGGGGATCTTTTGGAGTCATAGACACAGAAAGGAGGGCACTGATAAAGCCAGCATTAACAGTTTCTAAAGAACTTCTGACATGGGCATCTCTTTGCAGTGAGATATATATTTTTCAAAAAGATAAACAAAAAATGCCCAACCCCAAAACCAACCCCCTCCCTGCCAAAGTGCTGACCTGTTCGGAGTATTTTCCTTCCTTCTTATAGCAGTTAGAGGGTGAAAGTCACCCACCAAGTGACACAGGTTACCATGCTGATGTATAAAAATACAAGTGGCACTAGTTCTGTAGCTACAGAATTTAAGTAGTGCTGCATGTAGTATGTGGCAACTGTTGGTAAATGCTTATCTTTTAATGGCAACCTGTCTGTGTATAACATACTAATGTGTACCATGTGTTTATAAGCAGATTGGTGTTTAAGCAGTATATTGCAAAAGGGAGAGATTTTCAGTTTAAATGAAAGCGTCCCTTTCCATTATAAGCAGCTTGCTTTATCACAAACACCAGTGTTTCTTGAAAGTAGGAAATAAACCCCAAATATTCCAAATATTTAAAATAGTCTAATTGAATGGTAATTGGCAGATTTGTAGTGGGTGGGTGGGTGGAATTGGTCTTTCACAGCAAGCTCCAGCTGCTCTAGCTACCTGCCTTTGAAGAGCTTGCTTAGGGAAGGAGGAAGAAAAGAAGGACTATAAAATCAGCTGCTTAATTGCATCTACTGGTTCTTGAAGATGCTGTGTGCTTCCCACCCTTTTGAAGTTGTTTGTTAGATCTGCAAGATGCACGTTCCAGCTACCAGCTCAGAGTGGTCTTGGTTGGTGCTGCTGCGCGGGGCATGAGGGTAGGTGTATCGTTCACAGGCAGTGGGTGGGTGCAATGTTGGGACTAGCCAGCTGGCATCACGATGGGCTTCTCCCAACAAACTGTTCTGTTGCTTGCAAAAATCACAAAACCACCCCAAGCCTTTATTGCTAGCATATCTGCATTTTTTTTAAGGATTTTGTTACACATGCCTGTTTTGGCAGAAATTCTCAGAACTGTCACTAAAGTTCCTGTCCTGCTTTTGTGGACAGCCTGACTAAGGAGCTCTGGCCACTGGTCTGCTCAAACCCAGGGCTGTTTCAGGGGCTTCTGTCTGATCCCTTCACACCTCCTTTAGGGAAGAAGACAGTGTGGTGGCTTCAAATGAAGCTGAGTGACTAGAAGAGAAGTTTGTCTGCTAAGCAACGGACAAGGTGTAACGGACAAGGAAGTATCAAAGCAAAAAAGAAGAGTGTATTTTATGCTCTTGCAATCTCTCATGCTTTCTGTCCCTGTGTGTAGGATCTCCACATTCATATCTCCTTGGGTTCACATCTCAAAATCTTCTTTCTGATCCTCATGTAGGAACTTGTAATTGACTTTCAAAAACTGATAAAAGCCATCATCAGTGAAGTGTTCTGGCATAGGGGAAATGTTGGGAATATTTGCAGAGTAAGATACTTAATCCAGGGGTTTTAAGTGGTTTTATACAAATCGCTACATATGAAAACAACTTCGTACTTAATTCATTGCATTACACCTACATGATAGTCGCAGAATGTCCACAGCATCACCTCTCTGCAGATCTCTTGATAGCTCAAGATTATCCAGGAAATTGCAGTCTGAAACTTGTTTGTATGATTTTTTTCATTAGCAAACACTGAATCTAAATACTGGAGTATGTGCCCAAGCACTGTTTTCCAACAGAGAAAGGGCTTCTGTTGTCCAAGTATTGTTTGTAATAATCAGTTTTGTTTCTAATAGCCAGAGATACATTTTGAATAAGCATATTATGATACTTATCCAAACTTTGTCTAAAACTGGACTCCGGATTTCATGGACTCCAGAAAAAGGGGAGTTCTTTTCTAGTATTTCCATCTAATTGAGCCAAAAGTTGGTTAGAACATTAGTACACCTAACTGCACCCAGCCAGACTCTAGGAATATTACATGACATCAGGAAAAAGTAAAATTAATTTTAAAAGCCACTTCAATTTCACCTTCTCATTTCCTTTCTTTGAGGTTATTACTTTGTTTAAAAAGTGAAAACTGTATGCCCCTCTGTTCAAACTTTATTACTGATTTGGCAGCATTACAGGAACATTATTACAGGACATTATTTTGACTTATGTGGTATTGACTGACTTGATCTGTTTGAAGGGTGGAGGAGTTGGTATTACACAAGCACAAGAACACCCCCAGCTTTGATACTTACTTTTCAGTGTATCTTTGAGTTTGTTGACAACCTCCTTTGAAAATTTGCTCTAACAGTGCAGAGATTTCTCATCCAGTGTTACACATTGTGTCCAGAAAAGAAACCCTTCTCTGCATCCTTCGATTCTCAGCCAAGATTATGCATCGGGCAGTAAGTCTGCTTATATCTGCTTCATCTAAGGACAGATATCTGTCTTAAGATTTATTACAGGCACTGATACACACGTGCACTTCTGATTGCTGTGTTCAGTAAGAGTCACTGCTGCTTGGCTTGTTGTGGTTTTTATTTTCGTGTGTTGTCACACCATAAACAGAAGCACCTGGGCTGAGAGCTAATGGGCAGTATTTTAGGGCAAGGAAGGATGTGGGTGTTGCAGTGTTAGGCATTGCAGTGGTTGCTACTTAGATACAAAATTCATGTACTTCCAGACACCCCCATGCAGAGGAGGGAGCCCTTTAAAATAGTACCTTCCAGGAGCAAACCAGGGGGGAAATTCTGAAATGAATATAAAGTCATAGAAGATGTTGGCTTTTTATGGTCTCTGCCTGCTGGGAATCTGCAGTGCCTACTTGTCTGCTGCCTTCCCCTCACAGACCTGTCTTCTGCTCACACTCAAACTTCCTCAATAAGAAGGGCTTTTCTCCCCTTTATGAAATACATTAGCAGTTCAGGCGTTCCCCAGGACATGGGGGAGCAAGGTTCAGTTTCCTACCTTGCCTGAAGGCATTCAAATCTGTACCTCCTATCTCCCACTTCCCAGTGGAAACTGCCCCAGGTTGGTCTGAGTTGGGGTCTTTTCTACTCCTTCTTTTGAAATTCTGAGTAGTAAGTAATCATCAGTCAGATACAGAAATAGTCCTAGGGGCATGGATTGATATTTAGATGTACCCCTTCTCCAGTGATCATAACCACTGAGCTGTGGGGCAAGAACCCAAGGATGGTTGCATGCTGTGTCCAGCTCTCTCCCTTCAGGGCCGGTGAGTTCTCCGTGTCATCGGGAGAGCTGTCGTAGGGAGGGGTGGCTGCCTGCTCTGTGCTCTCCCCTTCCAGAGAAGAGCCTGTAGACTGTTTCTTGGGTTGCTGTCCTGGGAGGCGAGAGTCTTCATCACAGTAAGCAGAGGAGAAACCGGGGATCATAACCCCACATCTGAGTTGAGTGTTAACATCTGCAGAGGGTGGAACATCACCTTCTCCTTCCGCACAGAGAAAAGGGAAAATAAGAGCTACGTCTGTATTGAAGGATCCAGGGTTGCTGTGATCCATGTGTTTTAAGGATGGTCCATATGAGGGAAGGTGTTTCATTTTGACCCCAGTGTAGACCCCCCGTTAGGGACCAAGCTGCTCTGCTGTTCAGGAACAGAGGTCCTGCTGCAAGTGTGCGAGGATGGGCAGTTATCTATGGCTTATTGGAGGGGAATATATTTTTTTAACAATAATGGTTACAAGGAAAGATTCCCGAGGGCTTGTTGTTTTTGATGAGCCTGTCAAGCAGCAGGTATGACTTGACCTATCCTTTTAGCCTTCTGGCTGTATCTCCCCATTTGTTCAGGATCCCTGTGTGTGTGTGTGTGTGTGTGTGTGTTCAGAAAGGCATTTGATGCTGATTGGAACTAATTCACCACCACAGTGGGGGGAATTCACTTACATTGGTCTGTGCTAACAGCTATAAGCAGTGATAATTAATAGCTCCTAATTGCTTAATCAGTGTGAAGTTTTAGACTATGTCATATATGAAGGTTTTATTTTGTGTAGATGACTAAACCCCCAATTAATGCATTGAGTCGTATAGGCTTACCAGTGCTGTCTGCTCCAAGTGGAGAAAAATAACCAGTGTCTTCATTACCCCCCTGAAGTCCCTTTCCATAGTCATTACTGCGGCCTGAAGACATTTTTCTGTAGCAGCTGAAGTAACGTTACAGTGAGCTTCCTATCAGCTCAGAGCTGTCAGCGGTAAATATGAATCCACCAGCCTGAGCCTGTTCGGTGCTGCTGACATGCTCTTCTTGACTTTCCATTTATTCCTTTACCTCTGGTGGCCAATCTCTCTTAAAATCAAAACTGTCTGCCACCAGCATATCTAGCAATACTCTGTAATTTCGCAGTTCTCAACAGATCCCTGGACCCTCTGCGCACACGAGGCTTGTCTCCATCCCACATTACTCAAGAAAATGTGTCCCCCTTTGGTATTCAGGTTTTGTTTTCTTGAGTGCTGGTTCGGTTTTCTCTCTGTTCCCTCTCCTCACTCTCCCTCACACTGTCCCTGTATCTCTTATCTTGCCTGTCTTTCAGGGCATATCTCTTGGATTGTTTTCATTTCCCAGACCTATTTTCCATGCCAGTTTCTTTTCAGCTACCTGTGCCCAAGTCCCTCTCCATTTGTGTGTGTCTCTCTTCTTATCTTCTGAGGAAGATGAGGGGAAGATAGAGGCCTAGGATGGCAGAGTTGGAAGTCCCTATTGGAAGCAAACGTTAGAAGGAGTTTGCTTTCACTGATATTGAGCACCCATGGTCCCCGGATGCACCCACCTGGCAGTTAGGGGGTGAGCACTAGAAAACTTTGACTTATGAATGGTGGTAGCATCCACAAAAGGTGCTGTGCTTTTTCCACACTGTAAGTATTCAACATTGATGAACACTATGCAAGTTTTCACTGTAAAGGTATCCTGTTAATATTTGTGCAGGGTACCTCTATTGGGCATGGAGACTTCGAGGTAGAAGCAACGACACATATATGAGACAGAAAGGTGAGCTGAAATGCTGCCATTTACAACAACAGAAGTAACAATATCAGTGCAGGTACGGCTTGTTAACGAAAAGCTTGAATTTTATGGGACTAATCCCATGCTGGAAAACTTTTTCGTGATACATCCCGAGGTAAATCAACTGACATCAGTGAAAGCAACCTAGTTCAGTAGCAGGAGAGGAATTGACCCTTAGATTTCTGTATCCCATAATGCTTCTACAGAGAGTAAGAGAAAATGAGCACTACATATTTCTATAAGATGCTTTCTTCTTTTACAGAAAGTTTTACTTTCTCTTGCTATATGTGTCTTTTCTGCCATAAAGAAATGAAATCCTGAAAAGTGTGAGTCTCTGTTAGGTAATTAACTTTCAAATCAATAGAAGAGATCTGAAAGCTAGGACAGGGCTAGTAGAAAATGCAAAATGATTTTTACTTAGCAAAGAAGTGTGAATGAATGAATGAATGACAATAGGAATAGTCGGACAAGGACACGGAAAGCATTACAGCCTGATAAAAGCAGAACAATCCTTCACAACAATAGTATCTTTAATTCTTGTTAATGCTGTGCTGTGGTGTTTGAGTTATATTTTGATTTTGTTATCTCTTCATACATAAAACTAAGGAGTTTTAGCTGCCTAGAAAAAACACGCAAGCATATTTAAACCTTCTGTCCCATTTAAGCAATGGAAAGAAGAGACTGGGACTCTTACTGCAGAGTATACCTGGAACTTCTTGGACCTTAGGGCTAGTTACATCTAGAAACATCTAGATGGCATCTCTAGCATTTTTGTAGGAGTGAATTTTTGAGGCAAAAGATGAGTTCATAAATAGCTTACAGAAGCTAATAAATGATTTATAGATGTTTTGATAGTTAATCAATTATTTTAGACTGTTAGATAAGTAAAGAGGCTGCTTATAACCATGGCTTGTAACCATCAAAGCCACTTTATTTTGGGTGTGTTTATTCGCACTTTAGTATCAGTGTGTTGCAGATATGCTAACATTTATTAATGATTTATTAACCTGATAGAAACCATCTGTAAATGCAAGCTTTGTGCAAAGTTAGACCACTTGATCTCTTATTTCTGCTTTCCTTCTCCTACTGAGAGAGGTCTGCTTGATGCAGCTTGCATAGCTGATGGGGAAGAAGCAGTGTTTCTCCTCTGTACTACACCAAGTAACCTTGGTCTTTCCCAAGCTAGTAAGGAAATGTTTTCTGCTGGTGACTTTCCCCAGCTGGAAGAGCAGAAGCATCTCCCACAAATAAAACTATCCTGGAAGTTACAACAATGATACTCTGTACCAAAGTCCATAATGAAGATCTGTTGCAGTAGTATTGGCCAAGGGAAGACGAGTCCAGGAGATGAGCCATTGGTTTTCCACATGGAATTTGCCAAAGCAAAATTAATTCTTATGTTCCGGTGGGAATCTGCCCTTTCTAAACTTAGATTTCATAACAAGCCCTGTAAAATTACATAAGCCTCCCTTTAACTCCTTCCCTCCTCTGCAATCTAATGAAAAAAATGTCATCGTTTATGCAAAACAATACTAATATTCAGGAGCAGAAATATGCTCTAGCATCACACCTGTAATGGGGCAGGAGACTTTTCCAGGTTCTTCCTCATCTCACTTAGGAAAGAAAAAAAACCTGTTTTTTCTAATGTGCCTTCACTAATGTGCAAGAATTAAGTGAATGGGCAAGGTAGTGCTTACAAGGTAGAGCCCTGCAGAAATTTTTTTTGGCCAAATTCCAGCTAATTCTTGAATCACTATGTGATTGTAATAAGAACATACATGATGAGTTGTTGCAGATGGGCTGTTTTACTGCTGCTGAGTGTTCCTAGGTCCCACTGATTGCCACCAGGACTTTAGGACATTTAACATCTTTTGATGTCAAGGACTAGTGGATGAAGGATTCTACCTCTTTACTCGCTGCTGCATCAAAACAAAAGGAAGAACACTTCTTTAGTTTCATGGTTTGTCATTTCTTCGTTAGTTATTTCTTTTAGCCCTAACTGCTGTATGTTGGAGAGGGTTAGAATATTTCAGAGACACAAGGAATAACAGGAATAATTTATTTTATACCACAAATCATTTGCTAATTTTTTTCTCAAATCTGTCAGCTCCCTACAATCTAAAAATCCTAAGAAATACATACAGAAAGATCTTTAAGAAGTAGTATAATTATTCCAAGGACATCGTCAGTCTTGGGGCCAATAGATTTATTATTGTTTAAGCCTGATGCACAAATCTAATCGTGAGACCTGTTCCTCACATGAATGCTCTGTATGGTCCTGACTACTTATGTTGACTTCCATGGGACTATTTTTGTGTTAGATTTACAGAGCTGATCTTTAATGGGTAGCAATCTGTCCTGATTACAATAGGGGAAAACAGGTGAAATACTTAGTTATGTGAGGGCAGAATCTGGACCAGTTCATACTGAGAGCAAAGAAAGTTATTTTTCTTTTTAAACAAACAAACCAATATAGACGCACTATTTGGAGGGAGTTTGGTTTTTGTTTTTAATTCTTAGAATATTTGACCTTCAAAAGGACATGTAACAATGCAATTCAGAGGTGTGCTGCCTACAAGCTCAGCTCCTTGTTCTGTCTGTGCAGCTAAGAAAAGTGAAAACAATGAAACCAACACTTTGAGTTCCCAATGAGAAAAAAGGAAACCAGCAGCCTTTTCTTGCTTTATTGTTAAATATTTCTATTTAAATGCAAATGATCATCTGACACTCCAAAAAAAGTCATGTTCCAGGAAGCAGACATGCAGGTTAAAAAAAAATTTTAAATTATTTTTGAAGATGCTGGATTGCTTTTATTTCCAGGAGGAATAGAGGTGGCTGAATACATTTTTGGTTGCGTACCGAGGATCAGCTCAGCATGTAGAAGTTTTGAATACGAAGATTTTTATTTTAAATGTAGCTTTTGTAGAAGTGTGGGTGGAGTCCCCAGTTAGAGATCACTTGGAGGGATGCTTGAAGTTTCTTCTGTGTTATCTCACTGTATGTATTGCAGTGGAAAGCCCAGTGCATACGGTATGTTTTGGAAGGTAGTAGAATCGAGGGACGGAAAGAGAAAGAAGCAGCCGAACTGCTGCCTTATTCTGCCTCAGGAATATGTGGTTACAAGTGATCTGTGCAGTGCTTTATACTACATCTAGCTGCAAGACCTCTGGCTTTCTTCCTGGACTCCAGACCCCTTAAGCTAGCCAGGCATGAGACTTGACCACAAGGAAAGATCAGGCATAAAATAGAGTATTGCAAGAGGAGGCTTTGTTGTTCATGGATTGCAGTTGTTCCCGAGCTGTCCCCAGCAAGGACGCTCCAGCTCAGGTGAGGACCAAGCAAAGCAAGTGGTGGAAAGGTTATCTGGATGTGCATCTAGGGCCACACTCTTTCTCCTTCCCGCTTCTTCTGTTGGTCAGGGATAGCCACTTTATAAAACCCAGTTCCTGGGGATCATTTTTATTCAGCTGAGCAAGCACCAAAATCAACAAACTGCATCTTATCAAGCCACCTCTGTTAAAACTCTTCCTTTAACTTGCTGTTTACCTCACCTTCTTTTTAAACTTCCATTCTTATAAATGAATAGGGATTTGTTTGCTTTCTGCACAGGGTTCCAGCAATCTCTTAATAATCATAATAATCGTTATTACTGATTAAAGTTGCATTATTCATGCCAGATGGAGTCCCCTCCCTGTCAGGCAGAATGAGTTTGCTTTATGTAGTTATAGTACATTTGTGATCTAAATAAACAGATGGCAGAATGTGACAGCAAATTATGTGCTGGTGATGTCAGCAACAACACTTCCCAAGTATAATTGCTTTAAATGAACATGAATGCAGCAAGGAGCTGGTAGTTTTAACAAGGTAGTTGGCATACAGTGTGGTAATTACCATACAACATCATCAATAGCACCATGAATGCTGTGCGAGTGCTGAGGAAAGAACACTAGCTTTGAAAAAGTAGTGACAGAAAGTCCGACTTTACACAATTGTCACAATGGGTTTGCTCAGCTGTATAACGCCTCGTAAGTATAAGCACACTGCTAAAAGAGGAGCAGTGTTTTCTTTTGGGGTGATCCAACCTTAGCTGAGAGACATTTTGCACTTTCTCCAACACTATCTCCCATCAGAGCACGTGAGAAGTATTTGATTTAGTGTAATGGAGCAGTGTTAAGAGCAGCTGCTGCTAATACAGGGACTGAAAGGTAAGCTTCTGGATCAGGTTCAAAGGGGAAATTGGCTTAATAGAATCTCAGCAGTATTTAGTGATGAATAAAAGTTTAATCAAAGATGAGGTTAGGTTCCTGTGGTCAAAAGCACAGCGATAAGGACTCTGCATAGTCTTCAACAATGCTTACCTTGGGTTTCTCAGATCATCCCTTCAGGTCTGGCTGGGTGTAAAGGGCTTGGCTGCCTACACCTCAGGCACTGCCACACCTGGGTTTTAGCAGCTAGCGTGCTGTAAGGCAGGCTCTCTGTGTGTGCTCTGGGAACATTCAGGAGGGAGAAGCACTAAGAGCAGGAGTGTAACAGAGCTCTGGCCACGTCTGGATAGGAACTGCGGAGTGAGGTCTCCATTCACTCACAGTCAGGACTGGTGTGGGACTGTCTGAGTGTTTTCTCAAATAACCTAAGATGTAGCCAGAGGAAAATGAGCCAGTTCTTCTGCCTGCTTTCCATTTCCTCCCACAGTGGTCAGCATTTAGCCATGAAATGGGAGATGTGAATTCAACTCCCTCTTCAGTCCAAGAGGGTTTCAGTCACTAATTACTAGGTAGTTTGTAAAAGCTACCATTGCTAACTCTTCCTCCTCCATCTGTATTTCACAGTGAAAGCACCTACAGTTCCTTTTCTCAAGGGACTAAACTTGTCAGCATGTAGGACAATGTAGAGCATCACCTCAAGGTTCTGAAGGAACATGAGGTTCCTTGAGAAGCTCAACCACAGGCAATTAGAGAACCAGCAGCCAGAAAGAGAAAGGTCCTGTAAGCTTAGCTGTTGCTGGGGTTAAATGGTTGCACAGGGCACATTTCCTTTACCATGATATTGGACATGAAGGCTATGCAAGCTTTTTGGGGAGAGGGGTGGCTTTAAATCAAAGGCATTGAGTGTATTGCCCCACTGTTCAGATGAAATTGAACATGAGATAGATAGATATCCTTTCTAGCACAGCCATCTCTTCTCCTGTGGAGGAATGAGTGGGTCTTACATAGGACATACAGAGCAATAGTAATATCACCAGGTGATGAAATTGTTCCTCAGTCCTCCAGACTTGTTCATCTTTTTTTGTTTTAAAATATCCCAGTCATTGTATGTAGCAGAGAGGTATTTATGGTATAAGGCACTTAGAAAAGTAGCCAAATTTCATATATGCTTGACACCAATTCTGGCTATTTATCTGGGCCTTTTTACAGGCACTGTTTCAACCTTGGTAAAGCATAAAAAACCCTCCAAAGATAAGATGGACCCTCCTCTTCAGCAGTTGCTGGATGTTGAAGAAATGAAAGGAAGCCACATTGCTAATCTCTCCCTCTTTCTGTCTGTCCTGCAGGTGGTCGATGCCACAAGTCCTGCACAGGCCGATGCTGGGGACCCACAGAGAATCACTGCCAGACCTGTAAGTATGTAAGACTCAGAAACAAAGGACTGAAAAATGATGTAACGGGGATCCTACTTTTTTTAATTGTGGAGGGATACTATAAATTCTGGTTTTAGTGTAATTCTGAAATATTTGAAAATTTTTTCTGTATGTTTTAACCAACAGATGATCTACTTCTTTTTCCACCCATGTGAATTTATGTTTTTCTTTCCTCCCTTGTGCTTTCTAAAAATGCTTAAGCTAACTTGAATTAGCTTTTCACTTCTTGACAGCAACACGGAGCATGGCTTCTGAGAATATTGATGGTTATTTTGGAATACACTGAAATGAATACTGCAGGAATAGAAAAAACTACAAGGCAGATTTGGAGATCTTTAATGATAGCCTGATGCTGCAAAGTTCCTAATGCCAAAATACTCTTTAATTTCAGTGGGAGCTGGGAATATTAGTTATCTTGCAGAATTATTCTCTTTATAATAACTTTGGAATGTATTTCAGTTGTACTGAAAGAAAAAATAATAGGGTTTTTGTGAAGGAAGTAGTAAGTGAAGGGTTGTTCACAATGTCTGTCTGTCCTCATGAATTTAGAGAGTATTAAAATGAATAAAAAAGAACTATATTGAGAGACTTTCTTCTTTGCATGCTTTCAGCTCCTTCAGGTACGTGCTAAAGAGCTAGAAGTGCAGTCACAATATTAGCAAATATAAGAGAGCAGAAAATTGAGAGCTGCCTTTTCCTACAAGTTCCCCTCCCCCTCCTTAAGGGGATAGAGCTATCCTTTACATTTCCTTTCTTTGAAATTTAGGAGGGTGGAAATTGGTTGCCTTTACTGGAGTCACTCTTCATAGGAAATGAAACAGTTGCTGATATCTCCCCCAGAGAGCACTGCTCTAGCTTGTACTTATTTCCTTGGCTGAGTTGTAGATAGGAGGAGGGGATTGTGGCAAATTAATGGCTATCAAGTGAGCACACCAACTAACTCTCTCAACAGATGATAGCTCAATGTCATCTGCCTTTTTTTTGGAAATACTAGGAACAGTGCAACTATGCCTTTTTTTTTTTTTTTTTTTTTTTGACTACATGGAGTACAAGATAAGAGGAAATTAGAAACGGCAGACAGCTTGACATGAACATTTTATGAGTGAGCACAAGCAGGAAATACAAGCTGACCTCCTGTCCATGGCAAAGCAAGGGGCACAGGTGACAGAGCTTTGCATTTGCAGAGGCTCTGCCACCTTGCCGGGTGCTGCTTTTCATTAAGGAGCATCAGCTGATGTTGCTAGTAAAGCTGATGACAGTTACAGCTCTGCTAAAATTAATATGTTCTTATATTACTGTTTCATATTGAGCTTTATCTGTGGGTGTGACTAAAAACGCTTTAGGACAGGTTGTAGGAATAACTGTATAATGAACCAGGTACAGTGATGCTAAGCAGATTCTTCTTTCTCTGAATCGAGTTGGTACATTTCCTTCCTTTGCTGGCAGTCTGTATGAAAGCCCGAAAGAAGTCAGTGCTCAGAAAGTCTCTTTACATCAAGGTTATGTGCTGGAGTAGGTAATGGAAAGGAACTTAAACCCTAGCTGACCCAATCATTTTATATCTGTGATGGGTTGACCCTGGCTGGATGCCAGGTGCCTACCAAAGCCGTTCTATCACTCCCCCTCCTCAGCTGGACAGGGGAGAGAAAAATACAACAAAGAGCTTGTGGGTCGAGATAAGGACAGGAGAGATCATTCACCAATTACCATCACAGGCAAAACAGACTCAGCTTGGGGAAAATTAACTCAATTTATTACAAATCAACCAGAGTAGGGTAATGAGAAATAAAATGAAATCTCAGAACACCTTCCCTCCACCCCTTCCTTCTTCCCAGGCAGAACTTAACTCCCGGATTTCACCACCAAGCCCCCCAGTGGCACAGGGGGACAGGGATGGGGTTTATGGTCATCACACGTTATTTTCTGCCGCTTCACCTCCTCAAGGCGAGGGCTCATCACACTCTTCCCCTGCTCCAGCATGGGGTCCCTCCCACGGGAGACAGTCCTCCACGAACTTCTCCAACGTGGGCCATTCCCACAGGCTGCAGTTCTTCACGAACTGCTCCAGCATGGGTCCTTTCCACGGTGTGCAGTCCTTCAGGAGCACACTGCTCCAGCGTGAGTCCCCCACAGGGTCACAAGTCCTGCCAGAAAACCTGCTCCGTGGGCTCCTCTCTCCACAGATCCGCAGGTCCTGCCAGGAGCCTGCTCCAGCGCGGGGTTCCCATGGGGTCACAGCCTCCTTTGGACACCCACCTGCTCCAGCGTGGGGTCCTCCACGGGCTGCAGGTGGATATCTGCTCCACGGTGGACCTCCCTGGACTGCAGGGAGACAGCCTGCCTCACCGTGGTCTTCACCATGGGCTGCAGGGGAATCTTCGCTCTGGCGCCTGGAGCATCTCCTCCCCCTCCTTCTGCACTGACCTTGGTGTCCACAGGCTTGTTTCTCTTACATGTTCTCACTCCTCTCTCCGGTGGCTGTTTCTCCCTGTCCCAACTTTTTTTTCCTTCTTAAAAATGTTATCACAGAGGTGTTACCACTATCGCTGATTGGCTCAGCCTTGGCCAGCAGCAGGTCCGTCTTAGAGCCGGCTGGTACGGGCTCTCTTGAACACAGGGGAAGCTTCCAGCAGCTTCTTACAGAAGTCACCCCTGTAACAAAGCCAGTACAATATCATGGTTAGGTTAGAATTAATTAATGCTGCTTTTTATTCTGTCCTAATGAGATGCCTGTTTTCTATTAAAACTAGTAAGTCTGTAAGAACCTGGGTAATTCATCCGAACTTGAGTAGACCTATTTAGGCCTTATGTGTTTAGCATATCCAAGAATACAGGAAAATCTTGGCAGTTACGTAAGGATGAGAAGATTCTGCCTCAGGCCTTGGCTCCAGCAAGCGGAGCCTCCAGCCTTATGTAAAGTTGGAAAGTCCAACTGGACTCTGTGTGGCTGCACAAGTCCATGTGGCAGGATCAGCTCCCACAGTCTCAACCTCTACAAAGCACTGCTCTCAGATAAGTAAACTGATTTGGTGGATTAATGTAGTAAATCCAGAGAGAGCAAAACTTACCTGCAGTGTTGTTGAAGTCAGAAGCTTAGTAGAGCTGCACAGTAGGTTTGCTCCAGGAGTGACAGCTATCTCTCTCTTCACAGTGACTGCCCTCTCAAATCCAAACAGTGGGGACAGGCTAAGGCACAACCGTGGAGTTAAAATAATAAACTATGGAAAGACATATGCCATGTAAGTTCCAGGGAGATACACAGATCACACATTTCTAATTTGAAATAGCTACTCTACAGCCTTTTACCTTTGAGCACACCCTGCAGCCTCTGATTGTCAGGGACGGGAGTTAATTTTATATCATATACTTCCTCTTTGCCTCCCTGACCTTGCTGCACCTTGGGTAAAGAGCAGGATTTAAGGAAAAGACTGAATATTAGGCTGGCAATGGGCATTTCTTCATTGCGCTTTCTCAAAACGTGTTTTTCTGCAAACTGTTTGAAGCAAAGAATGTGAGTAGAGACTCAAAACATAAAAATACAAGTGATGCTATGCTTTTGCTGCCTTCTTTTCTGACTTTAAAAAACATGCCTGGCTTTCAAGCTCATAAATGTTATTCTTAGATACAAGCTGGAGGTAGGATGAATGGTATCACAAACATAGTGCATACCTTAACCTAGTCACCTTGGGGATACACGTCTTTCAAACGCGTGCAGGAAAATACTTCAGCAGTACTAGATCCCAGTGTTTTGTTCCTAGAAACAACTCAGAAGCACGCCTGCATTTTAATAATTTCATTTTTTTAATGGAGTCACTGAAGCAAAAAATTCTAATGACACCCCCTCCCCCCCGATAAGATTTAAATTATTTTCCTGGGAAAGGATAAAAAATGAAAGATCTTAATCCTTGTCTTTCATTTCAAATTACATATGGAAAAAAATCAAAATCCTTTTGTTTTTTGCATTAATATCATCTACCTAGCTGCTTCTTATGTTGCCTTCCAGCAATGTCTTTCTGTACTTCTAACTCTATCTGAAACACCATCTGCATCTAACCCTGTCCTAATGTCTCTCTAGATGTGACAAGAAAATGTATGTATTTAAGAAGACAGTTAATAAGAAATTTAAAATAAGCTTTTCCATTAGGAGGTAGAGAAGATGTAATTTCAGGGTACTGTTTTATGCAGTTAAGAGTCCATTTTTCTTTTATAATTAAAATATTAGTAAATATTAATATTGAACATTTAAAAGTTAGATGGTATTCTTTGTTTCAGTGTCAGGAAAGGCTAATATGGAAATACTTTAAAAAAGAATCTATTTTTCAAAGACGATTGAGCACCCACTAAATAGAATGTAAACCACTAAAAAAACCCACAGGAACAAATGCTTTTGGAAGTTACTAATCAAATTTGAAAATCTATGGCTAGGTTATTAGTATTCTTGCTGTTGATGTCTGTTAAGAATTTGTTTGGGTTTTTTTACTTTTCATATGAAAATAAATTGAAATTTTTACAAATTGAATACATTATTTTATTAAAATGACAGATTATGCACTTTATCCTAGAGGAACATAACTGAAATAAAAGAGAAAAATCTAAATTAAAATATAGGCCCAACTAAGGGAATGCAAAAAAGGCAAATAGCCTTTAAATCAAAACCAAAACATAAACATTCAGCAAATGTAAAATGCTCCATGACTGTGTACGTGTACAGGAGTTTTGCCTGAGCATAATTGCATTTATACAGTCTTTGTGCAGCTGATGTTGCTGAGAAAAAGAAGGTGCCGATGCAGTAAGTGCCCAATTAAAGTAGCAAAAGGCAAGTGGGAGCCTGGTAGGGGAGACAGAAAGAGCTGAACCAGCAGCTTAGATCAATCAGGGTAACCCAACGTTTTTGCTTGGAGCCAGCATCTTTAATTAAAATCCTTGTATTTCTCTAATAACTTTGCATGTTCATAAGACTTTTTCATTGATTTCAGTTACTTCCCATTTTTTCCTTCATAGATTTATAGTGCCATGACATAATTAAAGATTAAGGGAAACAATGAGACTGATTAATTGCACCCATACATGAAATGCCCATTCCACCCTGTCCCCAACACAGCTTATTGCTATATTGCAGAGAAATACTGGTAGAGATTGACAGTCAGTGTTCTGCACTCCCCCAGAAACCTGTGCCAATGCATGGAATGTTTTTTCAAGACCTCGGTGTTTGTCATTGTCCATTGCTGTCCTGGCTCCGACTGTGACAGTTCTGTGCAGCTGAACCCTTGGATTTCTTGGGATCCCACAAAGGGTCAGTAGGCATCAGGGCAGGTAGTTGTGCTGACTCTCAAAAGTCTGGTTCGAAACTTGGGGCCTCAGCTGTGATTAGTGAAGGGTCTCTTCACAATTATGTTTGATGAAGAAATGAGTATCTGGCACTTAAAATTCCTCTGGGGTCCCAGCCCAGCACTCCTGTATCTCACATGTTTATCTAGGCTGCAAGAAGGACCTGATGTGAGGGCTCCTGATCACCCCTGTCCACCAGCTCCCCTGTGAACAGTCTCCACCCTAGGTAGCAGGAGGAGGAGGCCGGTATTGCTCCACTCTCTCATCTTGCAGCAGGGTTGCTCTCAGTTGATGCTGCCTGTTCGCAGCTGCTCCCCAGTTCCATACCATCTGTCCCCACTCTCTTCTTGGCACCATCTCGAGCCACATGTCCCCTCTAGGAGGCACCCACCAACATTCATCAGCCTTAACATATAGTTTGATATTTTGGGTAATATTCACCTTTATGTTTCACCCTTTCAGATTGGTCTTGAGTCACAGCTATAAAATCAATTGATTGCAATTGGAGGAAAGTTTGGGAGGAAAAAGCTTGCTATCTTTTTAAACCAGAGCACCTATGTCCATTTTCTATAGGGTTTACCCCATGATAATGATTGCAGGAAGCTGAACTGTTGAGTTATGTTTACTGGAATCTGAACAATCAGATCATTTTGGGACTTTAAACAATACCTAGTATTGCCTTGTGGGGTTTTTTTTTTTGCTTTGGGGAAAACCCTTCATTGCAAACCATCTTGCATAGAGTCCTTAAAAACATTCAGAGCACACTAAGCTGTTTTCTGTCTGGGTATGTGGTGCCACTGAAGATATCTGACAGGTCGTCCTTAGATCTGGACCATCAATAGCAGTTATAATGCAAATACAGCATGCAGTGAACCAGGAGATAAATAGGGTATGTTGTGGTCTTCTAGAATGAAATGTTGGCATTTCTGTTGGCATTGTTTGCTTTCCCAGTAAAATAAACAATTAGGGAAAAACAGTGACAAACCTTTGCTGTAATTGTGAATTTTGCAAACCACTTTATAACTTCCTAGTCTTCAGGAAGTCTCAAAATGTTCCCTGTCCTGAACAGCATAGTAGAGGGCCTCGTTAAGCTGGTGCCTAATCATAAGCAAAGTATGCTTTCTGAAGGCACTCTGTTTAAGTATTGTGCTGAAAAGGGGGCCATATCCCTCCAGGTCAGCCCTGGTGCGGGGGGTGCTCTTGCTTCTTTTTAAAAAGGAAACACTCTGGAATAAATCATTGTAGTCTCTTAAAAAGTTGAGGAATTTTTAAAAAAAATTACAATACCTATAACTTTATACATTGCACAAGCCTTACAGTGTGGCTCTACAGGAGGGTGATAATTGAAATGATTTTGTCCTAGCCTAATAGTGTGAAAACTGCTGAAAAGATGTCAGTAAATTGCTTAAATCCATTGCTGTTGTTGGAGCTTGTTCCCCACCGCTGTTTAAGCTACACAGCCTAGGGAAGCTCTATTATCTGCAGCTCAGCTTGAAAGAAGTGTGTAATCCTGCAAATACAGATCTTGGCTTGCTGAAAGTAGTAACTCATGAGCTGACAAGACCGTGCCTTTTCTAAATATGCCAGCGGGTGGTGAGTGGGGTTTGTGGTCACAGACATCAGGCACAGGAGAGCCAGGTCCTTCCTCCCCTCGAGGCAGGGGATTCACCTCCTCAGGGCTTGTTTTTGGGAAGGCGGCAGGGGAGGATTCCCAGTACCTTTTGCAGCTGATGGTATTGGACATGCTGCTGGGCCTTGGCCTCTTTGCCCTTTTAAAAGTCTGCTAGGAATCCTTCTCCACAGGGAAGCAATGGTTATATAGTCATGGTGGACATCTTGACCTGCTCCCAACAGCAGCTGACGCTGAGGTAAATACATTGTAACTAAGCTGATTAGGTGGCTTGTACTAATTGTCTGCACAAAGGTGCTTTACACCAAAACTTCTCAGGTTTAAGCAAAACGTTAAATTGCTGTGGAGCAACAGCAAGGAATGCTTTTTAACAGCATCCTGCTGGTCAGTGACCATGGCCTGCTATCGTGTCCTCTTCTCTTTTCCTGTTGTAGCAGCGTTGATTTTATCCACCTGAAATTTAGCTCCTTGGCTCTCTGTCTCTAGTGCAATTAAAATAAAAAAAAAAGAAAGAAAGAAATATGCTGCTGGTGCACTGTAATTTTTTAGGGTGTGATAGGTGGAGTGGTGCTGGTAAGGGGAACCTGCACAGTGCACCTTCTGCCTGCAGAACCTTCTAGAAGGGGGCACTGAGCATGCTCAGGGGAGGGCAGCCATATTTGTGCACCCTGTGCTGCTGCTGCAAAGAAGTGGTTCAGTGCATGGCCTTGGGGTCACGGTCACTGTGTAGAAGGGAGGCAGAGCACTTGGATGGTGCCCCTTGGCTTGGGGGCGTTATGGGTTTGTGTGGCGTGGGTTTTTTGGTAGTGGGTGAGGGGCAGTGGTGGCTCCTGTGAGAAGCTGCTCGAAGCTCCCCCGGCTCCAGGTCAGACCCACCTCTGGCCCAGGCCGACCCCATCAGTGACAGTGGTAGCGCCCCTGGGATGACAGATTTAAGAAGGGGAACCGGTAGTGAGTAGGGGGATTGGAATGTGAGAGGAACCCCTCTGCAGATACTGGGTCAGTGAGGAAGGAGGGGATGCCCCTACAGCCCGTGGTGAGACAGCAGGCTGTGTCCCCCCAGCCCATGGAGGTGAACAGGGGAGCAGAGGCCCCCAAAGATGGCCATGACTCCATGGGAAAGCCCACGATGGAGCAGTTTGTGACTGAAGATCAGCTTGCAGAAAGGACCCATGCCAGGGAAGTTCGGGAAGAACTGAAGCCCATGGAAAGCACCCATGCCCGCAGAAAGGACTCACGTTGGAGAAGTTCGTGTGGGACTGTCTCCCGTGGGAGGGACCCCACGGTGGAACAGGGGACGAGTAAGGAGTCCTGCCCCTGAAGAGGAAGGAGCGGCAGAGACAAGGTGTGGGGAGCTGACCCCAACCCGCATCCCCTGTTCCCCTGCGCTGCTGGGAGGAGGAGATGGAGACAACCGGGAGTGGGGTTGAGGTGGGAAGGAGGGAAGGGTGGGGGGATGGTGTTCTAAGGTTTGGTTTTACTTCCTAATACCCTTGTTTTGTTTTGTTTTGATTTGTAGTAAATTAAATTGATTTTGTTTCTTCCCCAAGTTGAGCCTGTCTTTTGCCTGTGACCATAAGTGGTGAGTGATTCTTCCCAGTCCTTATCTTGACCCATGAGCCTGCCTTTGTATTTTCTCCTCATCCCACCATGGCCAGGGAGGGAGAAGTGAGCGAGCAGTTGTGTGGTGCTTTGTTACTGGCTGGGCTTAAACCATGACAGGGGGCCAGCTCCTTGTTTGAGGTGTGACACAGGTAAACACAGAGGATTTGGGTCATGGAACAGGATGAAATGAACATCTTTGGCTGCTGTGCCTCTCCACTGATGGTAGAGGGGAACCCTCTGGCAAATAGGGTCCTCTGTCAAGTCAGGAGGAATCAGGGCCTTGCCTCCCTTTGAGGTCAAAGCAGATGTTGCCCGGGCCAGTGCAAATCAAGGTGCTGTGGAACAATTTCTGAACTGGCAGAAAACTATTGGAGTCACTGACTAAATGAGGTCTTAACTGGTTTTCATGAGATGAAACTGTTCCTATCAGCTAATGGTGTGGTGGTGGCATACTGTGACATGTGTTTTGCTTAACATATGCCACTGTTCTCTATCTCTGTCCTAATGTTTATCAATACTGTTACTTAAATAAACAAATCCTGTTTCTCTAGCAGGGTTGACAGAAAGTGCATTTACAGAAATTTCCCTTATTTCTTAAATTAGATTGCATAAGGCACGAAAGTGTTTTCTGGCTGGGGGTTTGCCTCTGGTATCAGCAAGATGGAATTACTCTAAAAGTGCAGCACTTTATTCTGTAGATTATAAATGATGACTTCTCTTTCGTTATTTACATTTTTATGTTCTAAATAAATATTGTGTATGTCAAGAAGCTTTGGCATTACCTGAAGTATTTCCGGCAAGTAGTGGAGGGAATTTGGATTGCAAAGTACTTATAAAGCAGTTACTGATACATTAAATAGTAGAATCGAGCAGAAAGTTGGATGGAATTCTGTGTTCTCTGGCTTCCTGAAAAGTGTTTTCCATAGAGAAGTAATTAAATGCTTTTAACAAAATAAATGGTAAAGGTTAATTACAGAAGTGTAACATCCTTGCTTTTATCAAGACAGCTGACAGCACAGCTTCCTGGCATTCTGTAGTCAGTTGTTGGTATAGTCCTGTGGTTAATATTAATTTCTTTTTCTGTAAAATAAAGATAGAAGCTACAGCTGAGTGAGGGGAGGAAGATGCTCTGCTTGTTGACCATTCTTTGCACAAGATTAAGTCCTGAGATACAGTAGTGTGGTAACACTTTGTGCTGTTTTTGGCTGGGATAGAGTTACGTTTCTTCATAGTAGCTATGGGGCTATGTTTTGAATTTGTGCTGTGAACAGTGTTGATAATTCAGGGATGTTTTGGTTATTGCTGAGCAGTGCTTACACAGAGCCAAGGCCTCGTCTGCCTCTCACACCACCCCACCAGCGAGTGGGCTGAGAGTGCACAAGAAGTTGGGAGGGGACACAGCTGGGACAGCTGACCCCAACTGACCTAAGGGATATCCCAGACCATATGACATCATGCTCAGCCTATAAAGCTGGGGGAAGAAGAAGGAAGGGGGGGATGTTCGGAATGATTGCGTTTATGTTCCCAAGTAACCATTACGTGTGATGGAGCCCTGCTTTCCTGGGGATGGCTGAACACCTGCCTGCCGATGGGGAGTGGTGAATGAATTCCTTGTTTTGCTTTGCTTGTGCGTGCAGCTGTTGCTTTACCTGTTAAACTGTCTTCACGTCAACCCAAGAGTTTTCTCACTTTTGCTCTTCCGATTTTCCCCCCCATCCCACTGGGGAGGGAGGGAACGAGCAAGTGGCTGTGTGGTACTTAGTTGCCAGCTGGGTTAAACCATGACATGCTTAAATTACTGTGCTTTGCAGTTGGTAGAATATAGTTGTTTCCCTGTAAATGAAGGCTGGATTGTGTTATTTAGAAAAGGTAAGTGGTGTTTCCAGATCTGTTCCAATCTGCAGGTTGTATTCTGTTCTGTTATCTCATGGCCTGTTAGTCAAATTGGTTGCCATCAGGAATAACATTTGGTTCTGAGATTGCTGGCCTCACTCTGAATTTTACTCATTTACTCACTGTTGCTGTTCTTTGTGGGAGAAAACTCACACAGAACTGGTGGGCTCTTCTGTTACTTTGTGGGGGTTTTTTAATATCCTTCCATCAGCTGTTTATAAAAACTAATAATTTGAAAATAATACTCCACCTGAATTTCCAAGGGTAAGAGCAAACGCTTTAAAAATTATTCTTCCATAGTCCTCAAGCAACATATATGTTGCTAAAGAGGGTATTGAGAAGATATTGTGGAGGATGAGTGGCCAGTACCATTGAAGCAATTACCTTAAAACTTGAGGGTTTTTTCAGTATGCTGTTCAGTTTGTTGTTTTCCTCCGTGTGCAGTTGAAGAGCTCTCTCCTTAGTTCTGATTCTGACCTGATAATTTTTTCTGCCTCCTAGTAACGAAGACAGTGTGTGCAGAGCAGTGTGATGGACGATGCTATGGGCCATACGTCAGCGACTGCTGCCACCGGGAATGCGCGGGAGGCTGTTCTGGACCTAAAGACACTGATTGCTTCGTACGTGTGAGACTTCTCATTTTTCTTGTTCCTGGCAGTCACACTGCAAATTCTTAATGCTTTAATCCATGAAATTCACAATTTTGTTCCTTTTAATGTATTGCATGCACACTCCCAGATTTAGACTGCAAATTTTAGCATTTAATGTTTTTCACATTATGTTAACATCGCTTATATACTTAATATTACCCATTAACAGATTTATGAGATTTGTAAATACAGATTGGGAACCATTAATATGCTAATCTCTGTGATTTTTATCTTTTGCTTTTCTAAAATTAACTTTTAGAGGTTATAGGAAATTTTTAGAAGTATTTATCATTACATTTGAGCATGGCTTTTATTACTGCTCTGTGTGCTTTTTATTTGAAAGTCAAGAATACAATTTAGCTTCTCTGTGAAAGGTGTTCCCTACTACTGCCAGACTTGATTTAAATTCAGCTTTTTTACTGGGCATGCCTCTTAGTGGAGATGGAAGGAAAGTGGTTTCCAAAATACTCTACCTCAAATGCATGCTACTACATGTGCTTAAGATGAAAAGAGGAAAAGGCTAACTTTTTCCATAAAAAACAGGCAATCTGAACATACAGGCCTTTAGACAAATTTGTCTTGTTTGTAGTCCGTTATTTATAATACTGTAAGCAGCTTCAGAACCCAACGCTGATCTCACAAAATGTGTAGCTCATCACACTGGGTTGCAGAGACTGGGTTGCTGATGTTTTCAGGGGAAGCAAACCTAGACCTAAAGAAGCCTAGAACTAGAACATGCACAGAGGTGGATTTCAAGGGTACCCAAGCGATTGAAGAGCCAAATATCTACAAAGTTGGGTAGGCTCCTTTTAAAATCTGCCAGATAGGATTGGGAGGAGGGATCTTATGGTATGGAAAATTGCAGATGTTTTGTTAGCAAGTGGATCATAATGAACTGGCAAAAATGAATCTTTCCTTGGCTGGACCTGAAACTTGCTCACTGTTCAGGTATCATTTGATAGTTGTAGGTGTTGTGCTTCAAAAACGCATTCTAAATGCCATTCTTTTACTGCTGATGAAATGCAGTAATGGCCTGACTTAACTGCTAACAGGTTTTACTAAAGCTGTTCTTTGTGGCTGGGTCCTTGCACAGGTAGATACTCAGCACACATGGTACACCTGTACCAATGCTTGCTGGAAGTTCCGTGTTGGCTTTGGATTAGAGAGATGGGAAAATAACATTTTTTCCCATGTCATGTATGAACTAAATAGGTAAAGGGAAGAGGAAGAATGCAGTTACTGCTCCCGTGTGACTGTTGAGGAACATCCTCAAAGATGATGAGTTGATGTGTGTCCATTTTCAAAGGTTAAGGACAAGTTATTTGCAGCATAAGTTCTGTAATACTGCAGCCTGTAAGAAAATGAGTTAGACTTTCTGAATTGTGGCAGTTATGGAAATATGTGTGCTAAAAATCAACTAGCGTGTTTGTTCTGATCCAGCAGAGAAGCACCCAGGGCTTTATTCTCATTCACACCTGGCCTGAGAGTAATGTAAAAGAAATTCAGCAGAGGTCTGGCAATTTTCAGGACTAGTCATTACTTGCTTAGTACACACTGGGTGAAAAGTGTAACCCTTTAGGCTATAGACAACTGCGCTTAGCTTTCAGCTGAGATACAGAACTGTGTTTTTTTCCCTGGGTATTTTCCTGTGCTTTCATTCACAAATTAGCAGCATTTAACAACAAAGGCTAGAAGTTTGCATAAATTAGAAAAGCAATTACAAATGTATACAAAGCACTATGGTCGTAAATTAAAAGTTCCCAAGTCTTTGAGATGAGCTTTTCCTGAGAAGTGCCCTCTCTTCGAAGAGTATTGGTGTGCTTTACTTCACGAATTTGCTAAACCATTATCGGGGGATTGTCATGTACATGATAGAGTACCTTTTAAGTCAACAGGTGATGTAAAAAATGTGTTGAAGAAACAAATGAAATTAGTATTTATTAATAAGCAAAAGTGCAGTTTATGAAGCATTACAAATCCTTTAGCATATTATGGCAGCTTGCAACAGCATCCTGCTGTAAATATGGGTTTGGTATTTCTAGACAAAATTCATCCATCCTCCTCCATATGCTGCTATACAATCATTTGCATATTCAGTTCTAAAAGCAAGACAATAATCATCATCTGACATAACTGCAAGCAAACATGCTGAAACAAACTTTTAGAGATGTTCTTATCTTGTGTTCAAAACCAAACTGGGTCTAAAACTTCAAATGCATGGGAGGGCCTGGTTGAGTGCCCAACGGAACTAAAAAAGTGACACAACCCTATTCATAGGGTAGACTTCCTGTCCAGTTCTTAGTAAAGAAGTAACTGAGTGTATTTATCTTTGTAAGAAAAAAATAGATCTGGATCTGTGAGAAACTGACAGGTTTTGTAATACGCAGTTTAAAGAAACAGAAAAGACAGGATCAGCAGTTTGGTTTAGCTCATGCTTCATATAGGACAGTGCCTTTATCATGGAACTCCCTGTTTGTCCCTTTCAGCAGCAGATTTTGTTCTTCTCCCTTGGTTACTTTATTAGCCTCTCCATTCTGAAATCTTCTGACACAACAAGTAACCTCCCTCAGTCCTGCTGGTCCTGATCTGAATGGAGATAAGGACTGTTAGTAAAATCAGCAGAAGAGAGGAATCTTTCTCCCTTTTCTCTCAGTCCCAGCCCTGGAAGGGAGGGGTCACGACACGCATGTTGGTATACTTATTGACCCTTTAAAGAGTCAAAAACATCTGTATTTTTTACAACCTGGAAAAGGACCAGAAGGATTCATCCCTAGACTAAAACTTTTAAAGTAGCCTGCTTCAGCAGAATCCAGTAGCAGTGGTTGCTTAAACTGCTAGAGGGATCCAAGCCAGGCTACAGCTTTCATGTTCATATGAAATGTGACATTTATGGTATGCTTTGTGAATATTATTCCAACAGCTTTTTTATAAGCTGTGGTTAAAACCATAGACACAATACATGGTGATAAGGAATGTCAAAATTGGTGGTGTTTTTCTATTACTAATTATCAACCTTGCGTGGTCAATTATTTTCCGTGCATACAGTTACTTTCTCTATCCACACACTTGCCTCTTCATTTGTCAGGGCCCTGTCCTCTGTCAGCTCTGGGTGGCTGAGCTTGAATGCTAAGTGATACAAAGTCCTATTTTCTTTTCTCAGTGTGTGAAGCAACTGACCTTGTTAAATTTGCCACTTAGGGAAATGACCCCCTCCTGTGCTAGCTCAAAAGAAATTCTTATCCCTCTTGCTTTCTAATTGGGAATTTCAGTTTTCAGCTGGATGGTGGACTCATACTGTAGGGATTCTAAAGGCTGGACCTCTGAAAAAGTCATTAGCATTCGTTTAGACTGACTATGATAAATAGCTGTCCACTCTTGGAAGTTTTAGAATGTCCTATCAAGTTGTGAATTAATTGATTGGTAGTAGTAACAAGAGTTATGAAACAAATTACAGTGTTGTTATGTTTTTGTAGGAAGTGCTATAACAGTCAGCTGTGTTTCAAATTAAGGGGGCTCAGTGAGCCCCCTTTTATAAGTCATATATTTGCCAAGATCCTAGCAAGAAATCTAAGTAGCCAAAATGAAGGTTAGGAAACTGTATATCACATTCCTCACTGTTGCAACAAGTCTGAACAATCAAGACTGTATTTTAAACTAAAAAAACCCAAACAGACGAACAAAAGCAGCTATATGATTTAATTTAATATTATTTTCTCCCTTGTTTTGCAGGCCTGTATGAATTTCAATGATAGTGGTGCATGTGTCACGCAGTGCCCCCAGACTTTTGTATACAACCCTACCACCTTCCAACTGGAGCATAATCACAATGCCAAGTACACCTATGGGGCATTTTGTGTCAAAAAGTGCCCACGTAAGTGCTGTGTTAGCTGCCTTTTCCTGCAGGGATGGAAAGTTTTGTGTTGCATTTCAGGAGCCTTAGAAAACAATGAGAGAATGAGAGCTAAGTGCATAGTGCAATATCTCAAATCACTCCACATGTGCTTGCAGCCTGTAATAACTCAGTGATGTGTTGACTAAAGTTGTGTGTTAACATTCTGCGTTGCTGACACTTCCCAAGTATCCTATACTATAGTGATTTTCTTAAAGAAAGGGAATTCACTAGATATCTGTATTCATGACCACTTCTTGTTATATTCATGCTTTAGATCAGCATTTGTAAATTTCAAAATTAACTGTTAAAACAGCTAGTGGGATTGTAAAAGGGTATAAATATCTGTTTCACAAAAATAACAGTTCACCTCCAGTACTACCTGGCACCAAATGCTTTTGTGATACTGATGCCCTTTTCTTAATTTGGAATAATGATGGTTTGACAGAAAGTTGCCATAAATATTTTCTGAGCAGTTCTGTCCCAATGCAGAAAAAACATGCAATATTGACAACAATACCGCCTTAAAACTCCAGAGTAAAATTAGAGGGGAAGAGGGAGTTAAAAAAAGAATAATCCCATGCATGTACAAAACACATGCTTCTGAGATACCAGACAGATGATGACAAGTAACAGAAAAAATTAGAGGGTCATCACTTACATAGTCTTTGATACTGCTGTTGTAGTTAGAAAGAAAAATAAGGGAGACAGTATTCGTGTTCTCCCTTTCATTCCCACCAAGGTTTACAGTTGTGTTGTGCATTAATTATTTTATCCATAAATTACATACAAGAAGGATGGGTAATCTATAATAAATGGAACCATAGTTCAACCCAAACCAAAATCCAAATTTTGAATCTCTACGGAGAATTTCAGATTGACAGTAGGCTGAGGCCGTGACTGTCAAGGCTTATTTCTGTCTGTAATAGAGTGGTGGGTTTTTTGAAGCAAGGTATTTTTTATTTTATGAAACTGGTATACCATACACTACTTAAGGGATATGATTCTCTGTCCAAATACGTCATTGAACTTTTTTCATTTTTTGGGGTTTTTTTTTCCTTTCTTGACAGTATTAAGCTTTCAGTTAGGTAGGATCAGTCTATATCCCCTTTGGCAGTTGTTTTGCAAGGCAAAATTGAAATACTTGTCTTGTGGAGTGTTTTATCCCAGATGTATATATTTGTGTGTGTATGAAAGAGACAGGGCAGAGCATCTTGTTTTATTTCTCTCCAATTACTGTAGCTTTTTTTACTACAAATAATAACAAAATCAAATTGGGGGAGGAGGGAGGATCAGGCCTGACAGTTCATGGATTTTCATAAGTCTCAAAAACATGCCTAATTTGCTTGATCATGCACTTCTGAAAACACTGATCATTAAATGTTAATGTCAATGTGGAAGTGCTGAGTTAATTAATAATATGTGTTGACACAGAGTCCAAAAACGTGTGTCCCAGTATTATTTAGTCCAGTGGTTTGTTTTCTGCCAATATCTTTTTCTTTTCAGACAACTTTGTGGTAGATTCCAGCTCTTGTGTCCGTGCCTGTCCGAGCTCCAAGATGGAGGTTGAAGAAAATGGTATTAAGATGTGCAAGCCCTGCACTGACATTTGTCCTAAAGGTAGGCAGTAGTTTAGTATAAATTTTCTTGAATGTAGTCCACACTGTAGTAGAGCAGAGCAGGATGTAATTTTGGCATGAAATACCCTTCATGAGTACATTGTAGAATATTAATAGCTTTTGGATACCCACAGAACTTTGAGGAGCTATGAGGGCTGTGTGTGATGTATATACAATAGAATGAAAATTATTCAGTTGCGATGGTAATATAACCAATCCAATTACTTTTGATTAGATAAAAACGATGGAGATTTCTCTGTTGGTTTTAGAGAAATCTGAAAGAAGTCTTTATTATGTTATTTTAATGACAAGTGTTTCCTGGAGGTATTTTAGAGCTGTCCTTTTGTCATTCCAAAGGGGACCATACTAAAGCCCTGCCTTCAATGTATGGTATGTCTCATACTTGTCAATACAATGTTAGGTTTCCATTTATTTCCTCTGTTTTTTAAAAATGTCTGTTTCCCCAGAATCTTCTACCTCCCTTCTAAGTATCTAAAACAGAGACTAGAAGTTTTTCAGTGATGGTGCTGTTGAGAAGACTGAAATCTATAGGTTACCTTGCTGTCCCAAGCTCCACTAGGGAGACTTTCTGCTCTCTGGTTGAAGGTCTCAGGAGCAAAGCACCACCAGTTTTCCCACGCGGGCCCATGCCACTTTTCAGTCCTAGTGGAAGCCGTATCTGGAAGGGAATTCACAATGAAGCTACTGAAAAACTCTGTAAATCAACAGTCTCTCCACGTGGCTGAAACAGTCAAACACATCTGCCAAGGCAGGGTACTGACATGCAGTATTCTTAAGTGAAGGCAATGCCCAGCCCTTTAACTTAATTGCAGTAAATAACTTTTTTGCTGGATAGATAGTTTAATGCATGAAAATACATGTGTAGTGTTCCTGTCAAACTCTTAGCCTTGCTTTGTGAGGAGGAAAGTTACCACCTTTGTAAAAGATTCAGGTGTACTGCTGGTAGTTGCCATTAGCAGAGTCTAGTTAGGGACATAGGATACATTATGTGATGGAAGTCATGAAGGATTTGTTCCTGGATGCATCATGTGACCCAGAAAATGCAACTAAGTTACATAGAAAGGCTACACAGAGGTTTACTCACTGCTTACCGAAGTTTCTCCAGGCCCCAGAAATCTTTTTGTTGGGCTGATGAGTAAAGAATTATTTGTACATCCTCTCTAAAGTTCTTTATGGTATGTGAATGGTTAAGTTCACAAATCTACCAGAGCAAAGGGGACCTCTTGAGCTAGCAGTGTTAGGATCCTGCAGTTTGTGCAGTGAGCAGTGCACAAATAAATGGCATGGCCACCAGGCTAGTCTGAGCTAAGTTATCTACTATCTGTTTACAGCTGGCCTGAGTGAGATTTTTGTGTTGTTCATACTTGCCTTTAGATCCAGCGTGAAATACCTTAACCTATGTGCCAGTATGTCCTTCTATGGCAGGTACTTTAGCTTAATTGTTTTGTTTTAAATTGGCATGTGCTTCTTTGGGAATATAGGTAAGGGGAGCTGTTTTAACACTTCTCTGCTGCTTTTTCTCTGAAATAAATGAAGACTCATGTCTAGAAGGCCAACATGTTCTGTTTCAGTAATTGTTTTTCCTAGTACTTTACACAAACTCCTTGTTTTGGCAGCATGTGATGGCATTGGAACAGGGAGTTTAGTGTCAGCTCAGACAGTGGATTCCAGCAACATTGACAAGTTCATAAACTGTACCAAGATCAACGGCAACCTCATCTTCCTTGTTACTGGGATTCATGGGTAAGTGACAAAATGTTAAGACGTTATGTCATGGTGCCAGCTGAAACAAATTGCGTCCACCTCTTAATGATGTCTGCAGGCTTCCTTTATGGAATAGCAGATCCAGGATAAATTTGTTTTCTGCCTTCCATTATGAAGGAAAGTGTTACCTTGATTCTTATGATTCAACCTCTAGGAAACGAGAAGTAGACTGTTTGCACTTTATGAGATCCTCGGTACTAGCTTACAATAATGGTTGATTAGAGAATAGAAGGGAGAAGGGGAGGTTACCTTCCATTAGTTTGTTTCAGTTTTCATATGACCAGCAATCTAATGTGCAGAATATGCAAAGACAGTGCCTCACCTAGCGTAAATTGTCATAGCCTGGGTGGTTGTCAGTGCATGTACCTGCAAAAAAGCTGCCGTCTTGTCAATCAGTTTTGAAGTATATATTCAAGTTTCAATTGCAGAGATACACAAAACTCACTGGTATTTAAATCCAGTATTTTGGTTTAAATATGGCTGTATATTGAATAAGTGTTAGTAACAGTCGACGATGTGGAGGTACAGAACCAGTATTTAAAAGTCTCACCAATGTCTCCTAAAGGAAAATATACCAGCCAGATAAGTAGTGCCTTGCTGTTTACACTTTGGTGCACCGCATGTTTGCCATTGTAGCAAAGGTGAATGCATGGTGCAAATGAGGGATGTGTTCAGGGAAGACAGACATACTCTGTTTTGATGGTCAGGTGAGGTCCAATGCAACTAGCCCCTTTCTTGCATTGTATTCTTTCTGTCATTCAGAGAACACAAATATGATTGTATCAGTTGCTATTGCAATTGATCCTGTCATATTTTTGATCTTGTGATTCTATAGCCTGTCTTTCCCTTTCCTGAGTACTTGAACTTCAAGTCTTTGTGAATTTGTAATAATTTATATAAAAACTACATATATAATTATGAATTGGTTTTATGCACAATTATTTATAATAGGTTATATATAAATTGGATAATTATGGATTGGCTTTAGTTAGTGTCAAGAAGTGGGATGAAGGTAGACCTACATTTTGGTGAGTCAGTAGTACTTATTTTTCGAAGGTAATGCTCTGCTGAAGTGTATGAAGTATGGATAAAGTGATCTTCATTGGGGTACATATCTGCTTCCTGAGACAGAGGCAGAAAACACATTGGATGGAAAATTGTCGTGACCTGTATAGGTCGGATGCAGCCTTCTCTCTGCTGTTTTCCTCTGGTTGGGATGCTAAAAAGCCAAGCTGCCTTCTGCTTGTATTGTTGCCTGTGAAGGAGTGGGATATACCAAGGAGAGCTGTAGTTTAAGGACAGACAGCCCCAGATAGCAGCAAATACTGCCTCCTTCTCCCCCAATTTTCAGCAGGAGCAACAAGCCCTCAGTGCTCACCAGCTTTTTATCATCCCTTTAGCTGCCATCTCCAGTTTCACAATGAGCTGAAACTCTCATTGTTGGAGCTGTAAAATTCAGCTGTGCCTGTTCTAATGGTAGAAGATGACTGCATTATTCTACAGTTGTATATGTTGATAAAACATATCAAGACATTTGGCTATTTAAGGGGTTTAAATATATTTGTATCTTTAAAGACTACTTTATCTTAGGATTTGGAGGGGAAATTCAGCAACCCCGTGTTTATTACAGGCAAAGGTTTTGCTTTTTTAATAGTCATGCATTTTAAAAGCTAAGTGCTGTGTTTCTGTTAGGCAGTCAAAACTTGTTACTTAATTTTCTGAGAGCCCCAAATTGTTACAATTAAGTGTATGTGATGCTTCTGTGGTCCACTGGGCTTTATGTTAAGGTTCAAGAACTCATTTTGTTGCTGCTAACCTGGAGTCACCTCCAGGATAGTTAGAAGTGACCTCATCGGTCTGTCAGTGCATAGACTTGTGAGGCCTGTCCCCAAAGACAGCCTAGTTGATTACCTGCATGTTCCAATTCCAAGAATGATGTTTCCTGGGAAGCGGAAGGAGGAGAGGTGGAAACGGATGCTCCCGATTTACTAAGGATGTTTCCTACCCTCAGAAAACCCACAAAAATACCATAACATGGTGTTACAGAAGGATTTTTAAAGGATTTTTGTTTGGGTTAGGCTTCTAATTAGCTTCTTAAGTAGTTGGAGAGTCTTTACTCCTTTAAATATTAGGAGGAAAAAGAAGTATTTACTAAATGATGGAACTCTTAAAATCAAGTCAGCTTCATCTTTTTACACTAGCATACCTAACTTCGAGATTTTAATGTTTGGGGGGGGTATTTCATTTCTCAGGTGACAAACTTGCTTGGCAAAGATCTGTGCTTTTTGATGTTCCTTGTTCAACACCTTCTAAAAAGTGTACCCTTTTAATGACATATTTCAGGAACTGCTTATAGCTTTCACTTGTTTCAGTAGCAGTTTTGTTAGTCCTGGTAGTACAGTATTGCAACTGTACCATTTGAGCTAGTACTCCTGGAAAAAATGTTGAAAATTCATGTTTCCTTTAGGGTGGTCACCCATGGTTGTTTAGAATGCCTTAATTTTCCATAAACATAAATATTTGCTAAAACATTAATGATTTGAACCTTAAAGATGCTAAGCACCATTATTTTCCTTCAAGATGACTTGGGAGAGGTTAGACACAGGTTCTGCAGGAACAACAGTCTGAAGAAATTGGAAACATTCTGAAGAAATCTGGAGCCTATGCTGCCTAAAAGCAAAGTGTTGACCTCCTGAATACTGCTTTCTACATGGTATAGCTTTGAGAACCTGATCTTTTTTTTATTCAGTATCACATTTTGTCTTTAATCTTTCAGGGACCCATATCACACAATCGCTGCAATCAATCCAGAGAAATTAAATATCTTCCAAACAGTGAGAGAGATAACAGGTAACACACTTCTGATTTCCTATAATCTGAACTTCTCACTTGCATTTATGGTTGTCATTTGTTAGTTTTTCTGAAGAACACAAAGTGCTTTTTTCTTTAAACTCACTGGACTGTAAATTTCATAAAAGTTTAATACACAACAACTACAGTATCAGTTGATACAAGTGTGTTGTCCTTTGCTCATGAATACAGAATGCCTATTACATTTGGGGTACACAAGCATCAGAAGACCAAGACCTTACTGTTGAGTGGACAAGGTGTCGTGGTCTTCACTTGAAGATGTTTGAAATATGCCTTGGAAGAAAACCAGTCGAGTCAATCTGGTTTTGCAGCTACTTCTCTTGGTCTAACAGCAGATGATGCTGCAAATTAGCTTCTGTGATTTAAAGACAAATGTATACTGTGTGGAAGGTGGACTCTCCTATCTTTTGTGACTTTTCAGTGGGGTCATACAGCTAGAACACAGAACTTTGCTTTCTTGCATCTTGCTGCTTCTTGTTTCACCATTTAGGGGCAGGGAGGAAGATACTGCAGCTTTGAGTTCTTGATTGATTGCTGATTATATATAGATAGTTTGGGGGGTTACACTTCCCTATTTCATGCACAAATTAAAAAAAAAATATCTTTGGTCACTATAGCATGGTTGTAGCTGGGCGGAGCTCAACAAGTGTTTGGCATTTGAAATGAGTTCTCTCCCATGTACTTCACCTCTCAAAAGTTGTGTATTTCAGCAAGACAGTGGTATTAAAAAATGAAAGTAAGCCCTAAATCTCTCCCTAATTAATGTCAAAGATAATCTGGCATCTGGGTGTCTGTAATTTGCCATTGTTAAGCACATTAATTGACAGTCTCAGCTCCACTAATGTAAGTGGAATTACCCCTGTGCTTAAAGACGTACTGCATTTTAGTCCAGTACTGAATCAAAGTCATAGGGAACTACACTGTGTAGAGGTCTGTGTAGCACAAAATAAGTAGTCTGACATACTTGTGCAGAGAATGTTCTCTGGTGATGAACAGTCCTCACACACATACTCAGAAACAAATGCAAGTTCTTTGTTGTAGGAAAATCTTGTCATCTTTTAATGAATCACGACAGATCTCTCAACTTCTGTCCTAAGTCTCTGGCACATTTTAAAATGGAATGTTCTTAATTCAGGCAAATCTTCATTTTTTTCTGCTGCTGCTGCTGTTTAGACAAGGCTGGGAGGCCTTTCAAGATTCCAGCCCGTGTTTAGGTTCACCCTCACTGTGGCTGTTGAAAGTGGATGTAATGCTGCTGTGATAAGTCCTCCTTTGCTTTCTTGGAGGAGACAGTGGTGAGCAGCCTGATGAATTCCAAGACATTAGTCTGCAGCATTCATTACCTATTTATTTCTTTTTCTCAAACCAGCACTGTTTTTCATTTATATATATATATAAGCCTGTCCTAACTCATGTATGTGATAAAGCAGTCTTCATGGCTGAAATCATTGACTTTCATGCACTTGCCTTTTTCTCCTTCAGGGTATTTGAACATACAGTCGTGGCCTGAGAATATGACAGATTTCAGGGTGTTTTCTAACTTAGTTACTATTGGTGGAAGAGCTCTCTATAGGTAAGGTACTTCCTCTGTTGATGGAATAATTTTTTATTAGTATCCAATGACTCTTTATTCAGTAGCACAGAATGCAACATCCTTTGGGAAGGGCATCATAAATTGATATATTTTTCTCTGTTACTAAGGTATTCATTAACAGTAGCTTTGCTAATCAGTTGTTTATAATGCATAATACCTTTAAAAAAAACCACCTCTTGGTTCATTGCTGTAGCTATTAACTCATTCTTATTGTCAGGAAAATACATTTTATGGTTTTAAATACCTTGTGAATGTGAAACATAACTTAAAAGATATTAATAGTAAAACTTAGCCCCATTATGATGAAGTTTATATGGTTGCATTTGGAAGTGCATGCTCATGTGTCCAAAGAACAAGGTGGTCTTAAGTAGTGGTAAAAGATAAATGTATGGAAGAATGCTGAAATCACTGAAGGACCTTGCAGGTGGGTCGGGTGTACATTAGCTCTGGAGTGCCATTTTTACCAGAGATGTTTCTGTATGAAAACTCATATGGAGGAATTGGTTTGAAGGGAAGAAAATGTGGTGAGAGATAATGGGGAAGCACAGGAAGGTACCTGAATGCTATATACAGCAACCCCTGGTTCCCCGTTGTATAAATGTAGTAAATCAGTCATGGGATTCTGCTGGCATCTTAAACAGCAACCCAGGCAGAATATGAATATCAGTGAAACCTTGAGGTTGAATTACAGACCAGCATTCTGTTTGGAAGCAGCAATTTTTATTTGTAACAGCTGGAAAACAATTATAATCGTTAAAATACAATAACTTAAAGGATGCCCAGAAACTTGGTATTGTCTTCACTAATCTTCAGTCATAAAATATGTGCAGTCATTTCCATATTATACAGACAATCATTTACCATTCCTTTGATAAAGAAAGGTGGTAACCACATATTACAACAAAAGAAAAATGAAATGTAGAAAGTGGGCTGGAAAAATTTCCTTGAAAATAACAGTTTCTTCCTGTATTACTATAAATGACATTAATTTGATGCCTGACAGAAGATGTTAAAACATTTTGCATGTTTTTGTCAGTTTCTCCTTAGCATATAAACTATCATAGTATTAATTCTGTCAAAAAAAAAAAAATCTGGATTTTACTCAGTTTTCTCAGCAGCACTTTATCTCAAAAAATACATTAATGGATGAAATGGAACTAGTCGAGGAGTTCTGCTGGCCCACTTGGCCTAGAGCTGCAAGCATCGCAGCTTATGGTATCGCAATTCTTACAGGACTCATAATTTTCTAGGCAATAGAACTAGATGTTGACTTATAAAATATTTGCGTCACCTCAAAATAAAATTTTTCTGACCAAATTTCAGTTATGCTAGAAGGATCATCTTGACATTAGGAACTAATTCTAGTGGGAAATTTGCAACCAGCTGTAATAAGTTCCTCCTTCTGGAGCTAATTCCTGTTCTCTCTTACTTTTGTTTTCATGGCAGTGGCCTTTCCTTACTCATCCTAAAGCAACAAGGCATTACCTCTCTGCAGTTTCAGTCCTTGAAGCAAATCAGCGCTGGCAATATTTACATAACGGACAACAGCAATTTGTGCTACTACCACACTGTGAACTGGACCAGCCTCTTCAGCACACCCAGTCAAAAGACAGTGATTCATCGAAATAAAAAGGCAGAGAACTGCAGTAAGTACTGCTGCTTAGTGCAAATCTTGTTTATGATTGGCTCACCTGGGGGGAGGATGTTACAAGTACTGGCAGGATACAGTACAGTGAGCTGGCCAGAAACTTGGCTGATGTCTCTTGGAGCTACATGGACATCAATGGAGCTGTGATCATTTACAGAATCTAAGGATTTGGCCCCGTCTGCCTCTGGGCAGATTTGTAGGCAAATGAAATGTTTTAAGGTATGAGCAAATGAAAGGGAGAAGAGAGAGAGTGCTGCTTCCTTACCATGATGTGAACTTTCCAGATTAGAGACCCAGTTTCACAAATATGAATTCTGAAGGCTATAAATGTGGGCTGAATGTAGTGTTCATGAAAGGCAGTAATTCTAAAGATTTGAAAACTACAGCACTTTCCTTACGGAGTGCAATTAGCATCTTCTGCTTCCCCTACCCTGCTTCACCAAAGTGGCCCTGTCTTAATCCAGAAAGGTCACTTCGGACACTGTTTTTGATCACCGAGTTCCTCCTTTCTGTATTTCACCTATCTGATAAAGAAGATTACTGATAATTGGGCCTAACTGTCTTTTTGGAAGGCTTATGTGCCAGCACCTGGACTGAGATCATAGTACTGAAAAGCAAGTGAATGTTATGTAGGAGATGAAACTGTCTGGTTATACAGAAATCAGGCAGCAAATAGCATTAATACAGTCATATTGTAGCAGCAATACAGTTCCTTTTGAGCATCTGTTAGACTGCTAGCAAGAGAGGAGGTTTATTAAATTGCTGTATGTTTAAGTGATATTTCTGGGGTTTGTGCTTTGATCAGCCAGAAATGTTTGCTTTGGGTTTTTTCAGGCTGTGGTCCTACTTTTAACTTATTCTTTCTTTTAGTTCTTTTTTTTTTTTTTTTTTCCCCTCCTCTCCCTTTGAAGTACTATTCTGTGATACTTTGAGAGAGTTTGTGGCTGTGCTTATCACTGTAGTATGAGCGTACCTTCCCATGTTAGGTGAAACACCGCTATACATTTTATCACTGCTGCTCGGTTATTTTTCTAGTCTCTTCTGCCATATAAAAGCTACGTGAAGTAGAAAGTCTTGTTTGGTAGGTCACTGCATGGTTTTGTTGGTTTGGGTGGCATTATTATTATTATTATTATTATTATTAGGCTATTTCTCTACATACAAGTTTAAAAAGTGAAGTTTAAAGAAATGCCTCTTGCTGTTGTTGTAGATAGTTTAATTGTGATTGTGCCTGAGGGTGTAGAGGAAGAGGGTTGTTTCTTCACCTCTGGCAGACCACTGTCCACTTTTAAACTGCAGCATATGTTATCCTTTGATGTAAGATTTCTGTTATGTGAGACAGAAGGATGTGTTGAACAGAACCTTTCTTGGTAGAAGGTTTTGTGTATGATTGCAAAGGACATCCTTGGCATAGGCTGTGAAATTATGGATTAGACCCTTATATTTGGTAGAACATTTTGTGGGGAGGCAATACAGAAGGTGGAGGAGAGATGCAGTGTCTGCTGCTACTTCTGTGGTGAGGAAGTGCACAAGGGTGTCCTATATGTTGAACAGCTTCATGCCCTGGTGTCTTTCCTACTGTAGCCCAGCCAAGAGGTGACAAGGGCATGAGTAAATGAATCCAGGTGGTTGTCTGTGAGAGTAGCATAGCTCTTTTTGTCATCCAGAGATGATTGAACACATGATGATATTGTTATGTGGGAATGAAGCATGGATGAAGAGTCCAAGAATAGTGCTGAATGATGAAGGGAGTTAACCAGTTGCAGGACAAAGAAGGCTGCACAGTGTCTATTTTTAACACACCCAACTTTATCTTGTTATGAATCAGCTCCAGTTGTTCAACATCCATGAGCTTTGTATCATCATCTTTAATGGCTTGTGTTCTGTTTTTCATTCTTTCCATCTCAAGGCTTTTTCTTTGCTTTGAGTTCTTCTGTGGGTGAGTATTATTTGAACATTGAATAAGATCAGCCTTACAAGAGAAAAGTATGCATTTTCTGGCACCATCAGCTCCTTTGAATCTTGGATGAAAGCTCCTGACTTCCCATGAATAACTAGTGCCTTCAGTCTTGCCAGCTAGAGCATTTGTAGATGGCTTGTAGTTTGGTATGCATTTTGGTTTTTCTGCCCCCACATAGAAAGCCAACTATGAAAAAATGGTATATTATTTGGCAAATAGAGGTGTTGCCAAGAAAGGGAATGCCCAGGGGTGGTGGGTTGCTGGTTGAATTCCCCTGCGGTGGGGTTGGAGTTTAATAGGATCAAGTGATGAGGAGGAACCTAGTTCTGTGCTAGCAGTCTAGTAATAAGTGTATTTTGTATGTCATTACAGGAAAAATTAGCCCTTTGAGATTTCACGTGAGAAATTTCTTGGGCTGACAGAATAGAATCTGTCTGAAGAAGCACAAGGTCTTGATGACCATGCAAGAGTCACTAGGGTTATATTCCAACATCCTAGTGGTCCCATCTTGCTGGAGATACATGAACCTGTGAACCTTCCAGAGAGCACCTGTTTCCTCTCTACCGTATGAAAAACCGCTGACTGTGGGAGAAAAATCTTGCTCTTGGTGCTCTTTGATGTTTTCTAACAGCAGATTGGCTATAGCTGTCTGATAATGATGCATCATTTAATGACAGAACAACCAGCTCTCCTTCATTCCTAGAGATTTAGTATAAAAATAAAACAAGCAGTAATATGGTTGAACTCCGTTCATACAGTAATGTTTCCTCTTTGCTTTAAGCTCTCTATAACTTACAGTATGTTAGAAGACAATGGAAAACCACTCAAAGGTGAAATTTGTAAGGTGCTTTTCCCTTCATGGAATAGTGTCCCATTTGTTTCACTGGGTTTGAGAGCTTGGGGACATAACTGAACACGTTAGTTTGAAAGCTGTTCCCCTATTAGTTGTCAGGTCTCCTTGTCAAATACCTCTTTGCCCTTTCTTGTGATCGCTAAGTTTGAGTCCCTTTGAAGCAGCCACAACTACTGAAACCTGGGCTTCCAGGGCAAATGGAAACATGGATATACTGTCACATCATCCTCTTGCACTGTATGTCTTGTCACTACGTTTGCACAGAAAGGGGAAATGTAAACTTCATTTGACTTTTAGCTTGTTGAGGATTTGTTATAATAGAGACTTACTATTTTCCAGGAAGAAGAAAACTCGTAAAGATATTTTATGAAATTTAACACCAAGGGAATCTTCATGAGGAAAACAAATCTCATTCATTTCATTTTAAGAAGTCACAATGTAAGCTACAGTACCAAGGGACTAGTTTTAAAAATGGACTCCAACCTATGTTCATGTAGGCTGGGGGCCAAGTTACTCTGATCAGAAGGCATTGTCTTAGACAGCTGACTTCCTGAATCCTAATAGGGAACAGTGGTTTTCTCTCTCTATGCACGTCTGTGTGAATGAATTGATTAATGGTTTTTTGCCTTTTGAGAGTCAGCAGTAGATGAGAAGAACTATCCTGCTACTTCAACTCTGCCTGTCAGTCAGCAGCTCTCTGGGGTTAAATGGGTTCTGCTGCAGGCTAGATGTCTAACATCTTCACTAGATGTAGATAGTTACTTGGAGTAAGGCAATTACTTGGAGTAAGGCAATTACTTGGAGTAAGGCAGAACTGTTACTTGTAGCCAGATGCATTTCTCCAGCATCCTCTGAAACATCAAACAATTTTCAGGATAGGGCAACAGACTGGGGTTTAGGAGAGTTTTCTCTGAATCTTCCAGCACCTGAATGTTTGGGAGCTGAGGGCAAGCTTCTAGGTTTCCATTTCTGCCTTTCAGTTATTTTGCCTGTTCTAGACCCTGATCCTGCAGATGCTTGGGTATATGCCCATGCCTCTCTGAGTGACAAATAAGACTAATCAGAATGGGGAAGGGAAACAGTAAGTAACTATTTGCAGGATCGGAATCCATCCTCTATGGTAGAAATAGTGTCTGCTTGCATAGTAACTAGCAGGGTGTGACTTGTTAATAAAAATACCCATTAAAGATTTTATTTTCACATGGTTTCCAGTGAAGAAACCAGTCTAAACCATGTTAATTATTACAGCCACTCTCAAGTGTGTTTATTATTATTATTATTTTGTGTATTTTGAGTCACTATCAGCTTGGGTTTGTTTTCCTCACTAGTGATTGTTAATGGCTTAAAACAAGTTACAGCAAACATTTACTATCAATGTGTAGTTTTTCTTAAAATTCATGTAATAGCTTCCAAGATCTTCTAGTCAGCATCATATTTAAGTGACTTTTATGATACATCACAAGGTGATGATTATGTTTTCCGTACCATTTAATGCTGTGTTCAGCTGAACATATAAGTCAGTGAGGAAGTACTGAAAAATTGTTGAGGGAGTAAAATATTTGTGGAGAAGTTCAGTCTTTATTAATGTTTCATCTTTGAGATAACACTGACATTATAGACTTGGGCAGAAGTCTTGATGGGGTTTTTTTCAGTGAAGAAGATATAGACAACAGATTTCAGCCAGTGGAAAATGCTACAAAATTATCCAACGCACAGAATATACTCCTGATACCCTCAATGATTTCATCTTGCTGTTTCTGCCACTTCTTAACAATATTAAAATAGTCACCAAATATTTCATGGCCTCCAAGATAGCTTTTCTAAATGCTGGTTAAAAGCCTAGGGCAGATTTCACTTCTTTGTAGAATGTTGAAAATACAGGAGCAAAACATATGTCTGTTTTTTGTATTTTAAAAAAATCCATAAACCCCACAATGCTCTATTGCTACATCCTGTCTTTCTAATACTGTCCCACGCAGGGCCAGAGAGGGGTGGATACCTGGAAGGAGTGCGACCTCTCTCTTCTCTACCTTCCCTACACACATTCGGGGATTGAAATGTCAGTGTCCAAGTTTGTGTACACAGGGAACATAGCCTCTACCTTTGAGGCTGAGCACCATGGAAAGGGCAGCAGTATGTAATCATCAGCGAGAGACTTCTGAACTGTATAGACTCTAAAAGAAGCCTAGGCTTGGGGGCAAATTACAGGAGAAGACTTGAGGGCAAGGGACAAGATGAGGCTTCAACAGCCATTGCACCTTTAGCACAGTCTGATAGTGTCTCCCAAGTTTGTTTAAGGGTTCAGATGGCAAATGGGCATCTTCAAACTGATAAGCCGAGTGGAAATTAATTGGAGAGCATTTATCTAAAATGCAGTACTTGAAGCTCTCATCTAATGTAGACTTTTAATTGTCTACTACTATAAACTGTAATGTTAAACACTGTGCATAAAACTTACTTCATTATGAACATTATTAATGCAGAATGACTGACTGTAAAGTTTTTTGCTAGAGAATGGGCTCTGATAGTTAGGTTTTACTGTTGCTCCATGCTGAAGTAAAGATTCTGCCTTTTTTTTCCCGGCATGGGTTTTTTTATGGAACAATCAAAGGAGATTCGTATCAAATGTAAGTTCACACAAAATAAATATAGAAAAAAATGTTCTTTTATAAAGAGTTATTTAAATAATTCCTTTCAGCTTTAGTGACACCTGCAGTGCACAATGAAACCTTTCTAGGCAAAGGTTGTTATAAATGTGATTGTTATGAATTATGTCAATTTAGCCACCAATTAACAACATGAATAAATGATTACATTCATTAGCAGGCGTGATGCAAAGCTAATAGAAGTCTGCAAGAGCTTTTCTATTGAGTGAGCTTTGGATCAGGCCCATAAGTGTATAGCCAAATAGCAATAATTTTTCTTTTTTTACATAGCTGATTTTCTTGTGTTCTATCTAGGTTGAGGAAAAACATTGAACCTTTCTGCTTCTAACCTGTGTGACCCCATTAATAAAGAATGAACACTTGTTCTAAAACTCCTGATGAAAATGAGTTCCTGTCAAAAGCATTATTGTTCTTTCCTTCCACATATGGCCACGTGATATGGTGGAGCTTCAGAACATTCTCAGCCCATGGAAATGTCAAATAATGTGCCTAAAATTGAAACATTTCTTTAGCCATCCCTATAATTAAAGAAGAGGAAGACAGGCAAGCATAAGGGGGGTTTGTAAGTTGTCAAAAAAACCCACTCCCTTCTTGCCAAGATTCATTTATGAAAACATTTCTATGACTTAGAAATAAGCAGAAGGAAGTAGTGATTTTTTTTTTCTATTGCTTTTTTCAGATTTTTCAGATAGACTACAAGCATTGTGTTGGCTAGATTTCAGTAGGGTAATCATGATTTTCTTTACTGAAAAGCTCTCTTTTTATTTGCATAAGGTTACTCAGTATATTTTCTGAGCTATCTTGTAATTGTGTCACTTGCTATTTGAAGAGATATTTTAATGCAACACTGTGTGTGTGCGTGTGTAAATAAATTCTGATCCCAGAGTAGTCTGACAGCTGAGAACAGTGAAAAGACAGGAAATCGCTGGTAATAAAAGCACAATTTCAGTTTACCAAAAAAAGGTGAGAAAGCAAACAGGAAACTGCCTTTCAATGATGAGAGTGTGTAAAACAAAATCAGAAGAATTACTAATATTGTTAAGATTGAAAATGAGAACAAAGGGATCTCTAAAGCAGGGTGTTTTTTTAATTGCGTGACAAATACTTAAAGTGAGTCATTGACTAGAAAATAAAACTATTCATATAAAACGTTTGCTTAATTAGAACTGTGAGAGTTTCTGGGTTTGGGGTACAGTTTAAGCCTGAAGCTGTCTGTTAATCCCAGGTGTCCCTGTGGCAGGCAATGTGAGGCAGGACTCATATATTTGTCTGGTCAGTGTCACTCACACGTCACCATAAGACTGGATGAGATCAAGGGAGAGTGGCAGACCAGGCGTGAAGTGCTGGATTCTGCTCTGAGGGAGCCCTCACATGTGCTCTAAATCACAAGGCATAATTGGGGTTCCCCTGAAACGACCAGCTGTATCACCCAGAACTTTTTCCTGGGTGCTCCTGTAGACAATGAACATGAAATAGGCCCAAAGTAGCCTTTCATACCAAGTCAATGCACCTCCTGAACTGTACTGCACAAAGCCAGCATTAGACTGAGATATACATGAAACATCTAGAAGTAGGTGAGAAAGGAAACTGTGTGGGCTACACATGTAGCATTTGCTAATGCAAAGTTTTTGCCTAGTTCCTTTGATTTCTATGAAGTTCAGTTAGTGGCAGCATAGTGGAACTACTGACATCTAGTAGTTATAAGAATGTTGCTACGCTCTTAAAAAGTTAGGGTTGGGTCAATAATGAAAAGCTGAATTTTTTGTCTCTGCTCATACTGGCTTTGTGTGGTGTGGTTCCTTTGCAGCAGAATGATGCCTGATTCACAGCAGAGTTCAGGGAAAGAGAACAAGACACCTCTATGAAATGGCATGCTAAATAGCTCAGGTCTCTCTTGCTGGACTGGAATCTGCAATAATTAATATGCTTCAAAGGAAATTAAATGACCACTTGGAATTACTCCTAAATTTAATTATTTTATGTTTGACTGTACCTGATTTGAGCTTTGAGGCAAAAGAGGAATCAAAAAGATACTTCTGAACACCTTATGGATGTCATAATTAAGAAAGTATATGCGATATTAAAAAAACTAAATATATATATGTATTCAAGCATTCCAGCCTTGATAAGACATGAATGTGCAGACTTTTCATGTCTGAGGTTATTTGTGGTATTGTATTGAATAAGCTAGTGCTCATCTACCTGCTGGATTACATGTGTTGTAACAGCAGAGCCATGCAGGGTCAGCAACAGTGCCGTACAAGTAGGAAGCATGCTAGTGAATTGCCTGTTCTTGGATCAGTTTGCCTGCAAGGGCTGGAGGACATGAAATCTTTAATTGGTTCCTATGCCACTTGTAAAGGTGAAATGTCCTTTTTTGGCACTGAATTACAAAAATGTTCTAGGCAGAAAAGCAAACAATTAGATGAGGATCTGCCATTTTCAATCTCAGTAAAGCAAAATGTCCTATTGCAAGAAGAAAGGAAATATGGAAAAAGCTTCACTCCTCTTGCCTACTTGCTAATGGGCTAGGAGGGAGAAACCATGCATACAATTGTTGCATGTTTTTTTCTAAGAAGTGCTTTGTAATAAATTCAGTGGTCAGAAAGCAGGGTGACAGTGACAGGACAGGTAGTGTATATCAAAGGAAAGCACCCTGCCAGTGTGACATGACTTTGCACACCAGCAGGCAAAAGGAGGTGTAGGAATGCCTTGTAGGAAACAGAAGACAACGTAGGCTAGGCATGCTGTACAGATCAGAAGGATATGTTTGACAAACATGGTACCAACATCAAACAATGTTGCATGATGAAAAGCGGTGGTTAAGGAATGAGTCGCTGTAAGAAGCAGTGTGCTGTCCTATACAGTAGGCTGCTATGAGAGATGCTGAGTGGTTCAGACGTGGGACATTAAGTACACCATAGCACAGAATAACCAGTTTTAAAACATGCCATGGAGAGCAGAAAGCATCTTTATGCTGACTCTTCCATGACTGAGAAGGCCTTTGTGCTTCTCAGGAAATAAAACTCAGTATACTCTTTAATTGTTAAGGTGGATTGTAATGGACAGTACCTAACTGCACTGTTCCAGCCTTGGCAGTAGAGACAAAACCATCAGGTATCCTCAAATGAAAATAGGGCGCTTTTTTTTCCAGTCACCCAGCTATGCTGCTGTACTGAAAGAAGTGTAGAAAATAGCGCATGAAGAACTACTTTGTATTTAATATAAAGCTGCCAGAGGGCTTTTTGCATTCTGCAAAAAGATTTTCTGTTGATTTTGCTATTGCCTGTCTTTAAATGTGTGCTGGGCGTATGCAGTTGCTGTTTTATACATGTATTCAGTGGAAGTCTGTCTGTGACTGGATGTTTTAATTGCTACAGCATTGGAGGGGGTGGTAGAATTCTACCAGCAAACCTACTTTTATTTCATTATTTGATGCTTCCCTCAAGTTTTTTCTGGTAGTTTAAAAAGCAGACAAGTGTTTTTATATTTGCCATCTCTGATATTTCAGATCTTTGCTGTTTTTAATCTACTCAGTCTAGCGTGTAATCCATTTGTGTAAAACATTTCATCGTGCAAGAGTGAATTCAAATTAAGAGATCTACCCTTTCACATGCCAGGCTGAAACTGTGCAACTGGACTTTCTTGAGATGGCTGGAGAGATTAACACGTTTCCTTTTGCTCTTTGCTCATTTTCTCCATCTGTCACAGTCATCTAGATATTTATGTAGAGAAGGATTTCTGTAAAATAAAAGTACAGAATAAATTATGCTTTTTGAAACAACCTTTCCTTCTCACCCTTTGTTCATTGCTTATTTTGTGTGGTTTTGAGGGTTTTAATAGAAAGGCTCTTTGGCTTTTCAGGTGCATTTGCAATAAACAATTAAAAAATTACGGTTAATGCTGACCATCCTTCAACTTTTTCCCCACCATCCAAAAGTTTTATTTCAGAGTCCTCAATTCAAAGGTAGTGTTTTATAGTTTAGTTTAATAGCCCTTCTGTGGATTTGGACAATTGATTTTTCAAATCCTTTACATTTTTGGCATTTACCATGTCCTGTGTCAAGGAATTCTGCAGCTTGATCTAAAATCTCAGTTTTGAACCCTATTAGGTTCCTGTCTCTTTGAATGCCCATGAGGGACTTGGAAGAAGCAATGAACAATTGTTTCATGCTTACTTACCTTCTTGTCATTCATGATTTTATAGACCTTATCATGTCCTTTCTTGCCCATATCTAAGGCTACTTCTCTGTTTACTGCTGGTATAGAAGCTCTTCTCTAGTTTTGATAATCTTTGCAGCACTCTCTTAAACCTTTTTCTCACTCTACTGTATCCTGTCTGAAAATAACAGACCGGAAGCGTGTATAGTATTCAACCTGTGAGTGCACAGCGTGTTTCTGTAGTGTTATGATGATAATTTTCTGCTCTTTCTCTATTCTGTTTCTAGAAAATCTGAACGCTCAGTTTACTTTTCTGAGCATAATGGAATGCTGAATGAAATATTTTCCTGTGGATTTCAGAGGACTATGTAAATTAATAACAGTATCCTCTCTCTCTGCAGCTGCCGATGGAATGGTATGTAATGAGTTATGCTCAAGTGATGGCTGTTGGGGGCCAGGACCAGACCAGTGTCTCTCCTGCAAGCGCTTCATCAGGGGAAGGACCTGCATAGACTCTTGTAACCTGTATGATGGGTAAGATATTTCCCTTGCACTTTTCCCTGAAGTTGCTGATTACATTGTTCAGGACTTTAATGAATAAGTTATTTTGGGTTTGCATTAATCAATATCTGGCTCCATTGCCAATATTACTGATTTTGCGTGGAATATTTTGTGGGATAAGTTTTAAGGATTTCCAAATCTGAACTTGTGTAGGAGGCTTTACCTAGTATTCTGCTGACTAAAATCTTCATGCAGCATCAAAAGTTTGTTGCACCTTTTGCATTGCTGTTGATGTGAGCAATTCAATTTAGGTGAAGACTTATAAAAACCCCCACCATTTAGCCCTACTTGAATATTGGCACCCCTATTCAGAAACACATACAATTATGTTCTTTCAGATGAGTTAGATTTAGGCATGTGATAAAGAAATTCTCTGATTAAGGACCCCAAAGTAGGAAAACTCACTCTCTCTCTTTTTAGATAATGCACTGCGTATGTGTACACACAAATATAAATTATAAAACCAACATGAGTTCTTCCTCCCCTTTCCTTTTGCTACTCATGCACCATCTTTTCTTGAGGGTGGGTAGAGGAATACATACATTTGCACAGCCAAGGTGGCCGAATCTGCTTTGTGACAGAAGAATAGAGCTGAACTGCTTATATTAATTGCAGCAGCAGAAATTCATAATCAGGCCACGGAGGGAAACAGGTGGAATTTCGCTTCCTGTATAACAGTAAAATAAGGTTTGACGCGCCTCTTTAAAAATCAAGATAAAAACCCTAAATGATTTTAATTATCTTTTTCAGCTCAAACTGCTAATTGAAAATAAGATCACTGTATGGTTTTGTTCTCTTTCTTTTCCTGCCTTGGATGCCAACTCATGTAACTGTCAAGGAAGGAGTATTGAATTAACTCTCATATATACATAAAAATATTCTAAACTCTTCTATCTGGAGAATGCATGCAAAAAAAATCTTGTCAGAGTACAGTTTTATATGCTTAAAAGCTCCTCTTCTCTCCTCCTCTGCCACCCCCCCCCCCCCCCCAAAAAAAAAAGTTGCAGACCACAGTTGTGTTCTCATATGCACCAGAATATATTGGACCACATTTGGTGGCTTGCTGCCGTGAAGCCTGTGGCAGTATGATCACTCATGACCAGCCCTCAAGTCAGGATGTTCTGATCTGTATCAATTACTGAATTGTATTTACACTTTCCTCAGGCTCAATTCCTTCCTAAATATGTGATTTCTGACCTGGGGTTGGGGAGAAGTTTTTTGTTTGTTTGAGAGCTCTGTACATTCATCTCGCAGGGCAGCAACAATACTTCAGGGAAGGGTCAGAGGTATTTAATTTCTCTTAGTCCTCAACAGGCAAGATCTATCTCCAAAGTCAGAGAAGGATGAGCTCACTTGCAGTAAAGTGAGGTCTTCTTCAGCTGTATTGTTGCAATACAGCCTAATGGCTGTAGAGGAGTGGAGGGCCAGCATCAATAAACTAAGCAGAGAGGCCTTTACCCTTTACTTGGATACTACTAGTACCCACTAACATAAGTGTGCAGCACATGTTTAACTGGTTAATGCAATGAGATGGGATCCATCTGCAAAGCTTAGGTCTGTCCAGTCTGAGCTAGTTACATATATTCTGTCTTTGGTTAGTGGGAGAGAAACGACCTGTTCAGATGTTAATTCATCTCAGCCTAGAAGGGGGTGGGATGAATTGTGTTGAGAGGGTGCTGGAGGTTTGTTGTGAGGGGCAACTGGCAGCAGAAATGAGACACCTGGTGTTTGAAGAAAGAAATCCCACCTACTATTGCTACTCCCTCCCCCTCCCCCACCAGTGGTTAATTAAAAAAAAAAAAAAAAAAATCACTTGGGTGATAGTTTCTTGTGGGTACGTGAAATAAATGAGCAAAAGGATTTGATATTTTATAGATTCAGACCTCAGTCTAGAATTGTTGATGAAAAAGTTATGAGCCTTTTGGGCTCATAGAGACTTAACTAAAACAAGAGCAGTACTGTGATCAATGCTCTTTCTAATCATTTCCTACCTAATAGTATGTCTCACATGTAACAAGTGGCTTCCTGAATTTGAGCCATGAGTTACAATTCCATAGATAAAAATCAAAAAATGAGTTACTTAGTCCCATTAATGAGGTCCTTATTTTTTAAGGAGAGAGGGGAAAAAACCACTATAGTTTTATACTGGTAAACAAGATGTCTTCTGCTTCACCTGCCTGTGAATGAGGTTGCTGATGGGGCCTGCTTTTCAGCTGGTGTAAAGCAGCATAATGTCGTTAACAGAAGTGATCTCAGCTCACCTTAGTGAAGCTGGAATTATTTCCACCAGGTAAAGAGCTAGCCATTTTGTCTCAGTTTCAGTCTCACTTTTGGTTTCTCCTAACCTGCCTGCAAAATACTTTTCTAGGGAATTTCGAGAATTTGCAAATGGTTCTGTTTGTGTGGAATGTGATCCCCAGTGTGAAAAGATGGAAGAAAACATGATCACATGCTATGGACCGGTAAGAACAAAATTTGGTATATTATGGGCTAGCTTGTTAAAGTGTGCTAAAGCACAGACATTTTCTGTTTACAGACTTTAAAGCAGCTATTGAAAATTAATGTTAACAAAAGCAGAAAATATGTGTATTTTGCATGTAGGGAAAGAATTCTTCTCATGTTAAATTGGTGCTGGGAATAAACTTCCTTGGATCAACCTCCTTTAGAAAGCGGTTTAAAAAGTTTTCCTTTTCTTTCCTGAGTTGTCTTAATGCCTTAGTGGTACAGATGCACAAAATTTTTAAATGACAGATAGTATGCAGTTGTGATTTGAGTGCCCTATTTTATCACTGTTTCATTCTTTATACTCAGTTCTGTCCTGTTCTACTAAACTTCAGTTACATTTTTTTTTTCCACAGTAATTGTGGGAATTTGTCGCAATCTCTCGATTGGCTTAAACAATATGTTGGTTGGGTTGTTTTCTTAACTTAGGTTAGCCTTTTAGGTTGTTTTGGTAGAGCACTTTTTTTCAGGCATCCTAAATGAATGTTAACTGCAGCTGTCACCTTTATAATGGCCAGTGAGTCTTCTTTCAAAGATTATTGCTCTTTTGTGAGATAGAAGTTGTCTCTTTCTTTTAGTCCTTAGTATATTGCCAAGATTAAAAGTCACAAGTATCCTGGGCGATGAGGATTTGTATTTTAGGCTCTTCATTGTTGAGAAAATTTAACCCATACGTTATTTCCTTATTTCTGTGACTTACCTACTGAATGGAAAAAAAGACGTCACAATACTGTGTTTTCTGCAACACAACCATAAAGCAAGAAGCTAATGTTTCAAATGTTCAACCCATGAGTGAAATTTGGATTTGTAGCAGGGCTTATGGACATAAAATCCTCGACCAGTGCCCAACATGAACACCAGATTTGGTTATACACTGGCTTATCATCACAGCTTTAAAATTTTACTTTTACATTGTCCAGGAGCCTTGGTTTGTAGTTCGTAACAAGTCTAGTGTACGTATGTATTAAGAAGGAGACTTTGTAGTTCTTAAGTATTGTTGCGACCAGATACCACAGGGAGAATGTACTGTGGAAAAAAAATCTGGAGTGCAGAGGCAGGGGATCCCACTGAAGGGCCATCGCAGTTGGTTTGCAAATGTGGTTCATTATTGAACAATGTTGCAGGAAATTTCTCAGAGTTAAACTGGGCGTAAAGTCCATTGTGTTAAGTACACCAATAATATTGAGAAACCCATTTAGAAGCTGGACGTTAGTCTTACGCTCTGCAGAATAAGTTTATGGCCAAAAGAACCAGGATTTACATATCTGCTGCTCCTTAACAGAGACTGGAACCATACAGCAAATTCACTGTTCATTGGGAATGAAATGTTACTACAGTTATTGCTGACTGTGCTGTCAATCTAGGACCTGCAATTGTAGTTCTGCAGAAGACAGAATAACTTGAATGCACTGCATTTCTTTGTCCACACTTTCCAGGGACCTGACCACTGCACGAAGTGTTTCCATTTTAAGGATGGTCCCAATTGCGTGGAAAAATGTCCTGATGGCTTACAGGGGGCCAACAGCTTCATTTTCAAATACGCTGATGAGGATCGTGAGTGTCATCCATGTCATCCAAACTGCACCCAAGGGTAAGCGCAAATTCTGTGAAGTGAGCCATCCTATTTACTGTTTAGAGTACATGAAGATTTACATGCAGTTTGGCTTGGTAAAGCACTTGTCCCACTCCTGAAAACAGAGTGTGTGCAGCAGTAATGTAACCTTTGGTTTTCAGGTCTCTCGTGACATTCGGGTTCCAGTCATGAATGTCTAGCAGCTTATCAGAAGAAAAACTTAACACCCCTTTTGAAAACCATATAGAACAACTTTTCACAGCAATGCTCTTAGCCTTCCTTTTAGCAACCACTGGTTTGTAGCAAATGCTGCCATTGACACTTGAGTGTAGGCCTGTAAAATTACTTTATTTTTAGTATTTATTTGTTGATGGAGTTTTCATGTCTGCTTCTTGGTATTGGTGAACTAAACTGGCAGCACTACTGTGAAACTAAAGTGTTACTGCTCTCTTTTTTCTTAAGGGGACTGATGCAAAGGGTTTGTCTGAAACCAGACTTTGTACAGGAGTCTGAGTATCAACTCCCCAAGTCCTGTCTAAGTGTCCAAAATCACTTGTTGCATTTGGAAATATACAGCCCATGTATCTGAGCGACAGTTAAGAATTTGTGCAACAAAAGAATAGTAGTCATATATACAACTATTGTTTTGCATGGGCCACGTAAGTTATAAATGTCTTCTCAGTGAGATAGTTGATGGTGTCCAGCATACAAAGAAAGGGAGAGGCAGCCAGGGGATAAAAGAAAATTTCAGCCAGTGAAATAATCTTTGACAAGAGGCTCTTATTGTTTAGCAGCTAAAATTAAACCAGGAAATTATTCAATGTAATCTCGATGTCAACAGCTGTTGCCATTCAAAACGAGACCTTTTGCTGGTTTTGCAAATCTAATTACAATAGAGCCATTAGGAAAATGAAAGTGAGATTGCAAAGACACAGCCAGGATCTGTTACAGATTTATCTTCCCCTCGGACCCTTTAAATCAGTTGCACAATAATAAAAGTCCTGCTACTGTGGAAGAAGAGTGTAAGAAGAAACAATAAGAAAAGATCCACTTTCTTCAGGAGTGCTGGTCCTGTATTTAATAGATGGTGCAACTGCCAACTCTGATGGAATCTGACAAGCCCAGCTATGGATGATAGATTTACTGTCCATCCTGTGTAAAAAGTGCCTTGCAGCTCTGCTGGCCTCTCAGAAGACCAGGATGTGACGCTTCTTCCCATTCCATCCTCTTTTCTGGGGAGGTCTAACTGATGTAACTATTACTAATCTTCGTGGCACAACTGTGTTTCTCCTAGACCAGGAAGGGAGCAGAAAATTTTCCATGCCTTTCCACTTCTTCCTATGCATCAGTATTTTGCAAGTGGTTGGTTGTTTTTATCTCCCCGGATAGAACTGGATCAAGAAGGGAGGCTTTTATGCCTTGTGATGAAAATCTGACATTCTAGTTCATAAACAAATAGGAAGAGCATTAAGCAGTTGTAACTGAACTTGCCAGTATTCATTGGTGACCCTTGGTGACACAGAGTTCCTTTATGCTGAGTTATGTTGTCCTTTAATCCTTGAACTTTTAGTTTTCCCTTCTTTTTATTTTCTGCAGGTGATTAGGTGAAAGAACATCTCACTTAGCATTGTGTGCCAATCCCCAGAGAAATGACAAACTACCACTAGTAAAAGGGCCAAAGGTCTCACCCAGGTTACATAAGCAAAGGTGTGGTTATCTCCCACATGCAGAGCTATCCCTTTGCCATGAGTCAAATACTATCCCTCATAGAAATCCTCATCTTCTTATTACACAGTTGATGTGTCTATTCTTCGGTATTTTTTTACCCCTCACAAAAGCAACACCCCACCACCCCCCAAACCTGGGTAAGCATGGGTATTCTTTTCTAGTGTTCCTAAAGACTTTCTGGCATGTGATTATGTTAATGAAACTGTTAATGACTGTCCCAGATGTTTGGGGTTTATGGGTTTTCTATCTTCTTGCCAACATTGTCAGGGGCTGAATATGCCCACAGAGAGAAGGGAAATCAGTTACTCTCTCTCCTTTTCTCCTTCAATACTGAATTCTCTAGTTTCATACCCTTCCTTTAGAAATTAATATTTAAATTCCCCTCAGTCAGAATTCTTCAGTGAAATAGGTTGTGGCAGGAACACATCTTGATATTAGGCTCATGACTGAATGGCTACAGAGAAACAGTAATTCTACTTCATCTAGCATGTCCATTCTCCTCTTTGTCAGTTCAATTGCTGGAGTAAAACCGATGCCCTCGCAGTACAGCTTGGATACTCATCAAAAAGTGTTGAGCTGCTGCAGAGCAGTGCTCCCAGTGTGGTATTATCTCATTCCTGCAGTGCTGCTCTCTTTGAATCAGGCTGCTTGCTAAAATGGGTTGTTAGTTCTCATACATTGTTTTTAGTCATCCCTACCTGTTGTTGTCACCAAGGAAGATATCTGTCCCACCTCTATGTTTCCTCTGAGCTTTTTGCCACAATTTCATCGTGGCATTTGCCAGTGATTGCTTTACGCCCTAGAGCATGAGATTTGCTAACACCATTCTCCTCCCTTATTCAAGTATAATGACTGCTTCTGTTAATACGTGTGTAATTATCCAGCCCTGTTAATGACCTTACACTGACTAAGAGAACTATCAAGGAGTGACTTCCTTGGATGCAACTATGCTCTTTGCCTTGTGTCCCCATGATAAACATCAGCTACTTGAAGCCAGTTTGGAGCAGATCTGAGGCACGTGGAACAGCTATCCCATTTAATTCAAGAGAGTCAGAAAGCATTTGGCACCTTTTCTTGCAGAACTAGCCAAAATAGAACACTTTCACAGAAATAAAATACTAATTATGTAATAGCATTTGACAGTCTGCTTCCTTACTGGGCAAGACACAAATGGGAGATCTCGCTGGACAGCTCCCCTCATCATAAAAAGGCATTTTCTCATACAGATTTTTGAAGGAAGTGTATTACTCTTCACCAAAACTTTATTTTCCTTCTAAGCCAAGACCAGAGAAGTCATGGAAGCCGTATCAACATGCGTGTGGTCCAGAAGGGGTTTGAAGTCAGAAGTACTGTCTTGCCCCTAAAGCTTAGGTATATTTTTAGGAAAGCGTTATGAATTCCAGATGAAACAATAGTGCAAATTCAATGGCCACAAACTCTGACTACGAAACTGTTACTATTTCATTGATACAAAATTTCCTCCTACCCCCTGCCCTTGTTAAACTTTTTTACTATCACTATCAGTATGCAGTTCCTATTAGGTAAGTAACCCCCTGGTTTTGAGTTGACTGGCTTCATCCATAGCAATAGTTGTATGACTGGGGGCATTGCCACAACTAAGGTTTTCTCCTGTCCAGAGTTAGTCCATTTATGGTATTGTATAATCAATTTTGTTTCCAATGACAAAGATTTTTGAGTATTCATCTGACTAGAAATGGCTTCACTACTCCACATCCGTGAACAGTTAAGGCCCTACCTTTCAGTCTTAAGGAAAATTGATGAAAGACAATATTTGTGACAGGTGGGGAAAGGATTGTTTCATGAAAAAGCAGTTGTTACTCCAGTTTTCACAACCGTTTTGACTCATCATTTTCTTTCAGAGGATCATAGAATCATAGAATGGTTTGGGTTGAAAGGGACCTTAAATATCATCTAGTTCCAACACCTCTGCCATGGGCAGGGACACCTTCCACTAGACCAGGTTGCTCAAAGCCCCATCCAGCCTGGCCTTGAACCCTTCCAGGGATTGGGTATCCACAACCTCTCTGGGCAACCTGTGCCAGTGCCTCACCACCCTCGCAGTGAAGAACTTCTTCCTTACATCTAATCTAAATCTACCCTCTTTCAGTTTAAAACCATTACCCCTTGTCCTATCACTACACTCTCTGTTAACAGAGTCCCTCCCCATCTTTCCTGTAGGCCCCCTTTAGGTACTGGAAAGTTGCTATAAGGTCTCCCTGGAGCCTTCTCTTCTCCAGGCTGAACAACCCCAACTCTCCCAGCCTGTCCTCATAGGAGAGGTGCTTCAGCCCCCTGATCATCTTTGTGGCCCTCCTCTGGACTCACTCCAACAGGTCCAGGTCCTTCTTATGTTGGGGGCCCCAGAGCTGAACACAGAACTCCAGGGAGGGTCTCACAAGAGCAGAGTAGAGGGGTAGAGTAGCCTCGCTTGGCCTGCTGGTCACGCTTCTTTTGATGCAGCCCAGGATGCGGTTGGCTTTCTGGGTTGCAAATGCACGTTGCCAGGTTGTTAAGCTTCTTGTCAACCAACACCTCCAACTCCTTCTTTACAGGGCTGCTCTCGATCTACTCATTGCTCAGCCTGTATCTGTGCTTGGGATTGCCCTGACCCATGTGCAGGACCTTGTGCTTGGCCTTGTTGAACTTCATGAGGCTTGCACAGGCCTACCTCTCAAGCCTGTCAAGGTCCTTCTGAATGGCATCCCTTCCCTCCAGCGTGTCAACCACACCACACAGCTTGGTGTTGTCAGCAAACTGGCTGAGAGTGCACTCAATCCCACTGTCCATGTCACCAACAAAGATGTTGAACAGTGCCGGTGCCAATACCAACCGCTGAGAAACGCCACTCATCACTGCTGTCCACTCAGACATCAAGCCATTGACTGCAACTCTTTGAGTGTGACCATCCAGCCAATTCCTTATCCGCTGAGTGCTCTATCCATCAAATCCATGTCTCTCCAATTTAGAGACAAGGATGCTGGGGGGACAGTGTCAAATGCTTTGCACAAATTCACATAGATGAAATCAGTTGCTTTTCCCTTATCCACCAACACTGTATCGCTGGCAAAGGCCACCAAATTTGTCAGGCACAATTTGCCCTTAGTGAAGCCATGTTGGCTGTCACTAATCACCACCTTATTTTCCATGTGCCTTAGCATAGTTTCCAGGAGGATCTGCTCCATGATCTTGCCAGGCACAGAGGTGAGACTGACTGGCCTGTTGTTCCTCAGGTCTTCCTTTTTTTCCCTTTTTAAAAATGGGGGTTATGTGTCCCGTTTTCCAGTCAGTGGGAACTTGCCCAGATGCCACAACTTCCCAAATACAATAGATAGTGGCTTAGCCACTTCATCCACCAGTTCCCTCAAGACCCCCAGATGTATCTCATCAGGTCCCATGGACTTGTGCATCTTCAGGTTCCTTGGATGGTCTTGAACCTGATCTTCTCCTACAGTGGGTGGTTCTTCATTGTCCCAGTCCCTGCCTTTGCCTTCTGCATCTTGGGCAGTGCGGCTGGAGTACTTGCTGGTGAAGACTGATGCAATAAAGTTGTTGAGTAACTCAGCCTTCTCCATGTCCCAGGTAATCAGGTCTCCTGTTTCCTTCTGGAGAGGGCCCACATTTTCCTTAGTCTTCCTTTTAGCACTGACATACCTATAGAAGCTCTTCATGTTGCCCTTGATGTCCCTGGCCAGATTTAAGTGTATCAGGGCTTTAGCTTTCCTAACCTGATCCCTGGCTGCTCGTACAATTTCTCTGTATTCCTCCCAGGCTACTTGCCTTTGCTTCCACCCTCTGTAGGCTTCCTTTTTGTGTTTGAGTTTGTCCAGGAGCTCCTTGTTTATCCACACAGGCCTCCTGGTGGTTTTGCCTGACTTTCTCTTTGTTGGAATGCATCGCTCATGAGCTTGGAGGAGGTGATCCTTGAATATTAACCAGCTTTCTTGGGCCCCTCTTCCTGTCAGGGCTTTATCCCATAGTACTCTACCAAGCAGATCCCTGAAGAGGCCAAAGTCTGCTCTCCTGAAGTCCAGGGTAGGAAGCTTGCTGTGCGCCCTCCTCGCTGCCCTAAAGATCTTGAACTCCACCATTTCATGGTTGCTGCAGCATAGGCTGCCCTTGAGCTTTGAGTTCCCCACCAGCCTTTCCTGCTGGTGAGAACAAGTTCCTGCGTAGCACATCTGCTCGTTGGCTCCTCTGTCACTTGAAGAAATAAGTTGTCATCAGTGCATTCCACCGACCTCCTGGATTGCTTATGCCCTGCTGTGTTGTCCCTCCAACAGATACCAGGGTGGTTGAAGTCCCCCATGAGGACCAGGGCTTGTGAACGTGAGGCTGCTTTTATCTGTTTATAGAGGGCGTCATCCACTCGGTCTTCCTAGTTGGGTGGCCTGTAGCAGACCCCCACTATAATGTCACCTGTCCCTGCCCTCCCTTTAATCCTGACCATAAGCTCTTCATCAGCTCCTCATCCATCCCCAGGCAGAGCTCCATACGCTCCAGCTGGTCATTGACATAGGGGGCAACACCCCCTCCTCCTCTCCCCTGACTGGAGGGACAGAATGATTATCTGTGAAGCTAGGATGAGCTCCAAGTGTAATTTTCTGTATAAGCTGTATTGGACTGTTTTAAGGTACTGAATATATCATTAATAAATTGGCACGTATTGGTTAACCAGTTCATTTTACAGAGCGAACTTGGAAATGAAAATATCATCCAGACTCCACGCAGAAGAAGGAACCCTGGGGGTGAATGGAGTACCAGTGTGATGTATGATTGTGTCATGCTTATACTTACATGTGTCAAAAAGCCTGAAACCAAGGAAGTTACTTCCAGAGGAAAAATAACCGATGACTAGGTGGTGCAAAATAACTTGTTAATAGATATGGCCGCTACTCACACAGTATTGTACTTTACTGCATGTAATCAGGACAGCCAGTCAGAGAGTAGAAACTATTCAACATGACTAGGAGTAATGGAAATTGTACCTGGACAGAATTTTCTGTTTGGGGCTGCAAAATCCGCTGAAGAAGATTACGGGTTTAAATAAAAATCAATGGTGTTTCAGCCTAGAGTGGGTGAGGTCCAAACAGCGCTTTCTCCTTGGATTTAAGTTCTTTTCTCCAAAAGTCTGAAAGAACAAATGTACAAATGTGGAATGACTCCAAGACAACAGGCTCTTCATGTTAGTCTGCCAGTTATCTGAACTACTAGTAATGGGCTCTCAGATCTCTAATTTGAATAGGGCCTTCTTTTTATTTATAGTAAGAGTCTGAACTCAGCTTCTCTTGACATGCTAGGAAATGGAAGATCTGAACAACTTTTTTTCAGCCTTCTTCATTACTCAAATGTTTTTCTGCAAATTGCTGAGAATGCCATGAAAGGAAGAAATGTTGGATATGTTTGAGACTGGTTAGAATTCAGACAGTCCTGAATTCTGAAGTCCTGAAGCCCAGGGCAGCTGAAATTTCAAAAAACACCCTTCAGGAGTTCTCTCTATTAAGTTTTTGAACTGCATTTAAATCTACCCTTTCCATTTATGTGTTATCTGGCCACCTGGGTATTTAATGAATCCTTTTTATGTCTGCACGTTTGCTGAAGGAAACTGTTACTGAGGAAATCCTTACAATTTGTGTTTGCATGTCACAGTTTTTTGTAAAAATAAAAATTCAAGTAAACAAACAAGAGGTAAGGTTCACTATCATTCTGCTTTTCCTGATGGGCAGCTAAGGGGAAATTGAATTCACTGAATTTATATTATAATGGCAGAGTGATGGCTAATTGAAATGCAGCAAAAGCTGATGAGTGGCAAGTGATGGTGAAGTGGAAAGAAGATCTCAGGGGAGCACATTTGAACTCTTTGAGATTTTTGACATGCATATCCCTCTGTCAAAGCCAAACTGAAAGCAGGAGACTTTAAAAAGAGTTTGGGATCATACCTTAAATTTAAAATGCCTCAACAGAAATGAGTTTCAGTCTATTGATGTGTCAGATCACCTGCTCCTGTAGTAGATGTACAGCCAAAGAGCCCGTTAATAAAATGGCTCTGAGATCATGTTAAAGATTTGAAATTAGTGGTACGGTTTCCTTAAAATGCTGAGAGCTAGATACTCCTCACGGCTACAGAGGGACTAGCTGGGCATTCAGCTCTAAAGGGTGTCAGGTTGTCTTAACCCCTAAAAGCTTAACTTCATGTATTTTGTCTCTGAGAATCCTGACTGTGTGTAAATGTGTAATTGACTTGCTATTTGAATGCAGAGGACCTAGGACACCACTTCACTACTGCTCTTCATGAGGGCAGGGAAAATCCACGCATATCCATGTTTTGCAAACAGACTCTTTCTCCATGGTGGTGCTTTAGTGGTGCTGCATAAAGTGATTCCCTGCATTTCCATTGCCTTTGGTGAGCACCTACTGATTTTGCAGGTGGAGGACTTTTGGCAGCATCTAAGGAAAGCAGAATAAAATGCCTCAATCAGCAGACACCAGTTTGCTCTGGGTTTTGTTGGAAGTTCATCCTTGAGCTTCCCTGATAAAAGTATAGTCCGCTTCCAAAATATTTCTGTAGTTGCCCTAGCTAGGATCTTAGAACAGAATGAACAGTTGCATCAATTACAGAAATAAAAAAAAGTTTTGCATTGTGCTCCTGGAGGTCTCATCTTGCAAATGAACAGCTTTTGTGCAGTAATCACTGGTTTGATGATGCAGACAACATCCAGAAAAAGCAACTCTATTGTCAGGACTCCCACGTAAGCAGGTGAAGCTGCCTTAAGTGTTGTTTGAGCCAAGATACGTCCAACCTCGGAGTGCTGTTTATGTTGCTATAATTGTTCCCGTTGCAAGTTTGTTTTTCTCACAAGCTATAATTTTGTGGTGACTTAGGTCTCTCTTGAGAATTGTAATTAAGAATGTGGCACAAAGAGGGGATGCATGCTTCTTGGATCTGTAAATAACAGATTTCTCTCTTTCTCTCCCTATTCTCAATTTGGATTTGCTGCAGGTGCATAGGGCCACGTATTGAGGACTGCATTGGCCTGATGGATAGGTACTTGCCGAGTGATCATTCCCTGTGTGTCTTCCATCCTCCATGTGTGGACAAGGGCGCATGCGTGTGCATGTCCTTGTGAATGGCAAATGACGTCTTTTGTTCTGTAATTGCCTGCAGGTGTAGAGGTCCCGCTAGTCATGACTGCATTTACTATCCATGGACACGACAGTCCACTTTACCACAACATGCTAGGTAACATCCACCACTTTTCCATTTTTGTACACAAGGTCCTTCCCTGGTTACCGTAGGAATGTCATACTATCCATTTTGTTCTGAAACGCAAATTATGGGGAGAATATAATTTGTTCTTAAGTAAGATATGCCTCTGAACACCCAAATTTACTTTTGCATTTGAAAGCCAATTAAATATCTCGTTTAGGGTCATTAGAAAATCCCTTCTTTTTTGGTTTGGTTTTCTTTTAGTTTAAATCAATGAGGATTTAGTTCTGAAATTTTCTGCAGAAGTATGTAATTTTTGATGAAATTTTACTAGAAGTAAACATGGTGAATATTCTGGTTAAATTGGAATTTACTTCTTTTTTGCTGATTTGTTGGGGGTTTTTGTTTAAGACAGAGCTTAAAACAAATGAAGTTTTTTCTTCCATAATTCTTCTCTGGAAAAAAGTAAATATTTCAGCAAAACGGAATTTCTTCCTTAATTTACAAACATTATTATCTGATTTTTTTATTATTATTTTCTCTTTTAAAAAAAAATCTTAAACTTGCAGCAATTTTATTTTTCAGTAATGATGATTGAAACAAATTAATGCAAGAATACTCCAAAATATTCTGGTTATACTCTGCATTCTTTTTCATGAAAGCCCTTCATTGCCACTGAGTTTGTTTATTTTTAAATTCAAACTGGTTAGTATGACTTCCGGGCTTTGGGATTACTGTCCTGAGCTGACTGGATGAAAAAAATACCATTTCAATCAATTTCACCTCATTAAGGATTTTACTTTGGGTTTTTTTTCATGTCTTTTTTTAAAGATTTTAAGGTTGCCTTCCCTTCCTATTTGTGTACCTAATGTGAATATTCCTGTTTCTAGCTGTTGAAGGAGAACATGTTTAGGCTTGAAAAACAGTACTCTATAAATGGGATACTTGTTTAATTAAATCAATATCAATTTTCACTTAATTCACAGACCAATGAATAAGCAACAGAAGAATACTGAGTTTTTCAGTATTTTCTTTAATCTGGAATATCCAGTTTGAGATAATTCTGTGGGGAACTCATTTTCAGATGTACTCATCCAAAGTGAGTTGCCCAAACCAAGCAATCCGTTTTAAAGGTCTCCATTTTGTCAACTTTTCTCAAAGCAGAAATACAGAAAATGTGTTCTTACTTGCATAAGTTTAAGGGTTTACCAAAATACTGAGGATGAAGGCCTTGCTGAAGTTCTTTGCTTTAGTAACCAATTTAAAAATAACATGTATTTCATCAATTGGATTTTTAATCAGTTTTTGAGGGAACATTAAGGGCTTTATACTAGAAGACAACTTGTTAGCTGTAGTGTAACTCTTACAGCATTACAGGCTGCTTGTTTTGGCTTTGTCTGTTACCCCAAAAGCCAATCAGACCTTGTTCACTGTTTAATTCAAGTGGTATAACTCCAAAACTTACCTTTGCATTGAAAATGTTCAGGTAGTTGTAAAGTCTCTGAAGGTACTGCCAAATACCCACTGAATTTGATGGAAAGACTCCTGTTAATCACAGTGGATGTTAGATTGGGCCCTATATTTAAAAGTGGAATTAAAGGAGTGGAACCTCGAACATGATAACACAACGCTAAAGAAAGTGTTGTCTAGTAGGGTGCGAGGCTTAAGCCATGTGTTAGCAGGCAATGCTTATTTTGGTTTATATGTTGTGTAAATCATAGGTTTTGTCTCGTTGAATCTACTGGTAAGGTAGTAAAGCAAATTATTAAGGGGGGTGGAAATTAAAGCAATTGTTTTACTCTGCTCAAGTGATCAATTGCCTGCTCCATTCAGTCTGAGGGGAAGAGCCTCAAATGTTTCCTTTAAATCTGATGGATTTTTTTTTTTTCCAACTTTGCTGAATTTATTTTAGGAAAATTACTGCACTGTGTTTAAATGTCAGTAGGTATGTATTCTTTCACTTTTAAGCCAAAGAAGGAAATTTCATACCTTTAAATTTATTAGATTAGTGAAATTATGCATTTTTTAAATTTTTTTTGTGTGAAAATTGTTCGTTTTGTTTGGGCTAAAAATGGGCAAAACTGCACTGGCAAAGTGATACTTTTTATTACAGTAGGAATGTAAATAAAAAATGGGTATGTTTCACTTTAGATAGAACCTTCTTCATGTCCCTTTGACAACTGCGTGTCCTCCCTAGATTTACAGACCTGAAAATAATTAATAATCAGTTTTACCCTTATCCATTCACTTGAATGTCTTCCATTGATCTGAATTAGCAGTGAGTTGAAGGGCGGGATTCTCTGCTGTTCAGGCAGCTGAAAGTGAGAGGAGGGCTCTAACCACAAACGACGAGATATTTCTCATCTTCACCTATTTCCATTTTCATACCAGTGTTGCTTTTCTTTCCAGTTTTGTGGTTTGCAAATTGGTTTTGCCATGATCCATTGACTTGAGGGCTTTTGTAAGAGTCTGGTAGAATAGCAAAGGAATTCTTACTGTCGTGTTTAATAAAGATTAATCAGATGTGCATCACATGGCTTGTTTTTGAGATGACCTGTGAAACTTCAGGTTTTCTGCTTATGTTTGGTCCCTTATATTTTGTGGAAAAAAATCCTTACCTTTGGGATTGCATGTCTTTCTGCATATGTGTTTGGTTTTTTTAAAACCTTAACTTCAATAGAGTTCTGTCCAAAAGGATGCAAGAAACCCTTTTCCCATTTCCAGCTCAGTGCCACGTATAAGGGCTATCTTAGCCCTTTTCCTCTAGCCTACTTGAAAGACTTTTCAAATGACTGTTAGGTTACTTGCTGGATCTCACATGCCTTTTTTTTTTTTTTTTTTTTTCCTTGTGAGGACCCACATTTATTTTTGATGTGTTCAATTTATCCTCACAAAGGCTTTCACTGTATTCTTAATTGCCAGGAAAAGTTCAAACTCTAAAGGAGTCAGAAGTCACAGGAAAAATGAGTGCTGCTTCTGCTTGTGGTTAGTTGCAAATTCTAGTTATTGTCATTATAGCTCTTGATTTGCTGCAGTTGAAGTCATATGGTAGGGAAAGCCTTTCCTCACATTTGTGACATACATTCTGCCTGTATTTATACTGTGTTTAATTCATAGCATTCCTGTCTCAGTGTTTTCTGATTGTAATTCGTGTGATTCACTGAGGAAGTTTGCTGAGATGTTTTTCTGGCTGACCTCATCAGACTGCTCAGATGACACATGGGCCCAAAGGAATGGGACAGGCCAGCAGAGAATTCCACATGCAAAGTGGAGTCCTTAGCTGGCATGTAACTAACATCGCTGCTTCTTTGTCCTTCTTTCTGTCTTCTTCCTTCCTTCCCTTCCGTGCTGAGAATCTCAGCCCGAGGAACAGAGAGGAGACAAGAGCCTTGTGTCTTGGCTTTACTCAGCTGCTCGTAGCTCATCCGATTGTTCTCTGACTTTTAGGGGTGGGGGGAGTAGGTACTAGATTATTACTGTAAGGCGTTAGTTTGAGTTCCCCCTTCTGTATCAACCTTTCCTAGAAATCACCGAAGCAAAGATGGAAAACAGATGGAGGCTGGAATTTCCCAGTCAGCCCAAAGGAGTTAGCTGCCCTCCTTTCCCACCCCTTACTAGAATGACTGTCCTCTTTTCAATACTTTCTGAAAATTGTAGAGAGTGCTTTCCTTGGGTGGAACACTATACTTGTTAAGAGATCTGGAACAAAGAGTGAGAGGAGGAATATGCCTGCTTCAAAGATTTGGATAACCATTGCCTAAAAGGAAGATCGAAAAACTGTAAAAATCATGGAATCATTTAGGTTGGAAAAGACCTTTAAGATCATCGAGTCCAACCGTCAACCATGCCTGCTAAACCATGTCCTGAACTGCCTTGTCGATGTGCTTTTTGAACACCTTCAGGGATGGTGACTCAACCACTTCCATGGGCAGCCTGTTCCAATGCCTGACAACCCTTTCAGTAAAGAAATTTTTCCTAATATCCAGTCAAAACCTCCCCTGCCACAACTTGAGGCCTTTTCCCCTCAAATAAGAATTATAACAAAAATAACACTCTGCTGCCCATTAAGAACTCTAGGCAGTCACAAAAGGCTGCTGGTTCTATGCTCCCCTGTTCCCAAGTCCACCAGAAAAGTTTTGCTAAATCAGTTATCGAAGCTAGGCTGCGGACAAAGTTTTTACTTAAAGTATGAATTCAAAATGTGTTCATCCCTCCTATGATTCATTCAGCTTAATACTAAGAGAGAAGAGATCATCGAAGGAGTGAAGTTTCTGTTTTCCAGTGCATGAGAGACTGCAAATCTGAAGATGTGATCAGAAGCATGTGGTGGATATGATAGGAAAGAACTAGCACCTTGATGTTATTGGTCTGAGTAAGCTGATGTCTCTCTCCATTTATGCCCTAAGAAAATGTCATTCACATTTCCCTTTTAACTAACAGAAGCTAATTAGCCAGGACCACTGTTGTCAAGTGGTTACGTAAAATGATGTGTAGATGTTAACTCAAATTACAATCCTAATGCTAGCTTTATATCAACAAAGGACGTCCCCTCAACAAATCATCACTTCCTAAACAAAAAAAAGCTGGTTTTATGTACTGCATGTGTGTATAAGAGCTAATTAACAGTAAACCCTATGTAATGCAGGCAAATCCTTTCATAGCTGTTTTGTACCCTTGCACAGTATGACTTCAATAGTATTTCACAGCAGCTCTGAGTAGATGATGGGGAAGGGAAACCGCCTCTAATAAACTGCTAATGTTCATTGCTTTTATGGCACTCTGTTCCATTGCTTGGAGGAAAGTGTTCCATATGCTCTGTATTTTTATAGAATAATTATAGTCATTCTGGAGGGCCAGAGGAAGAGAATCTCTGTATAAAATAAGAGGAAAAATAAGATCTGTGAGTACAAACTAAACTACATTACTTGATTGGTAAAAGATGCTACTCTTGAGAGACTTTTAACATGGAGCTTTCTGGTGCTCTATCAGCACAGAGCAGTTGAAGAAACAGATTTATTTTTAGGTTTTTAAGAATCAAGATTAGAAAAACAGGCCATTTCTTGCCCTGCCTCTTTGGGTTGGATAGAGCTTACACTTGATCTGTCTAGGACAGAATGATAGAGAAATGTCTGTTCTGTGTGAGAACTTGCTGCTTCTGAACTGGTTCTCAAACAGACCTTTGCTGTGGACACTTTTATTGTCACAACATTTCACTGCCCCGTGCTTTAGGAGGAATACATTTTGAGTACCCCTGTGACATGAGTGAAAGTCACTGCAGTGATTTCTTGAGCTCCCCCATATTTACAAATCCCACTTAGGAAGACTGGTGTACTTAGGAAAGGGGCTTGGTGGGTTTTCCTTCTTTTCTGCTGTACAGATCTGACCACAGGTAAAAAAGCTCTCATTGTATTAAAAATTCTGTTCTATAACATGTTCAGAAAGATTTTTCTGGGATCTGTGAGGGTTTCTACTTCATCTGCTTTACTCAGCAGGGTTGGCTGGTGTGGTCTCATAGTATGGAAGGATTTGGTAGGATCTGCTACTATAGAGAGAAATGGACTGTTAAGGTTGGAAGACTGAAAGAATTAGAAGCACTTGGTACACAAGTGCTTTTTAAAGTCCATTCTGTGGCTCCAGTAGTTTGAGGATCCTGTTGAGAGTGCATAGGATGGAGTAAGGCCAGAAATCTGTTCCTAGTAGTTTATTATGAAAGAGTGGAAAATGAGCAAAATAATGTTGCAGTATATTGAGATTGTTGATACTCCTAGACCAAGTTTCTCAGCAGCTGTGCTTATTTGATGAGTTTGGGTAATATTCATGATTGTGCAGTGCTGCACGTCAAACAGAGAAATGCCACAGTGAGGTTACAGAAGTTGTCTTAGAATGTCTCCTTGTGGATATAGGTGTGGCAGTCCTTATTGTCTTGTTCGGTATGTCCCAGCCCTTGTGCCTTCTTCAGCTGCTGAGCTCTGAAGAACCATTAGTGCAGCGCCCAGTCTTACAAAGCAAGCAAGCGCGTTTCTTGCAGAAATGTGCAGGGACTTGTGTTTGATCTGCTTACCACACAAAGTAACATCATGAATTTCATAGTGCCTCTGTTATCCTTGAAGTTCATTCTAAGTGTTCATTAAGTCCTACCCCTCCGTGGCTTGAGTCCAGCTTGGTGAGCTGTATGCATATCTTCAGCCCCACCTTAACAGCAAGCTTCTCAGTTTTATGAAGAGTGTCATGGAAAATATACAGAATGCACTAAACACAGTATTTACCAAGCACTGGTCATAACCAATTTCTTTGCAGACACTTCTCAATAAAAGCTTTGGGGGGGAGTAGCTTTGCTACCACAAGTTGCAAAATAAATTTTCAAATAAATTTAAAATAAGAAAATTCTTTGTTCAGAAAACTGAATAAATTATTTTTACTGAAACTATGAGCAGAAAAAATAAGAAGTAATTAGGCCAAATGTGACAGGTCACTGCTGAAAGGCAAGAAGCATTAGGAAATTCCAAATTGAAAATGGTTTGTTAGAATGGAAAACAACACACAGCCCTATTGTAGATGTCACTGCTTTTATTTCTTATCAGGCTACATAAGCCTTGTGTTGTGTGTCTGTACTCGTTTGGTTACACAAATAATATATCATGCAGAAATAAAATTGTGCCATGAAGAAGTGACTTTATTATACAGCAACAGTATATATCTCGCCACCTTCCAATGGGTTTCTTTTATGGCTTGAAATGAGGATTTAATTTAGATTTAATGTTGTTATAAATGAATTATCTATTATTAAAAATACATTTGTGGAGCTTTAGAAATATGTGAGATGTAGAGTTGTTTAAACCTCAGTGAATGATTTCTTAATAATTCATTAATATTTAACATGTAATAAATCAGAACTAAAGCTTGTGGTCTTAAATCCTATCTACCTGTGTAATGCAGGATTTCTTGCTTTTTCATATTTAGACAATTTACATGACAAATGTATTTGAGTTTAGAGTCCAGCCGAGACTCAATTCTCTGCATTCTGGCTTACTCACCGTTACCTGTCAGGTGATATAGGAGCTGCAATTCTTGCGTAAAATGGGAAGGTCTTGTTGGGGTTCTTCTGAACAGTACATTGGTACTGGTAGGCTTGTTTTGTAAGGATTTATACAGTCAAGTTTGCTTAATTGGATCTCTTCAGATCAAAGTTAGTATGTCAAGCTGTGTAATCTACTGTATGCAGGGACCACATTTGGGTTTGGGATAGATTTATTCCCTTCTGGTATCCATAAAGTAATCTTCTTATTGTCCCTCCCTTCCTTGCCTGGAAGATGCTTTGGTGGAGCTGTATCTTTGGTACTATGAAGTTTTAGAAAGCATGATATCTAGATACTGTTTTTATTTGTATGTAGTCTTTGAAAGTGAAGTTTTCTTTAGGGATGACAGTACTTTTGTCAAAAAACTTCACTTTTTTTTCCAATCAGATGTAAATTTTTAATGTCACGATCTTCACACACTGGTGAACAACCTCTTTTGCGGTCTTATTGGCTGTTTCATCAATAGAAGATAATGCAGATAATTTCTGTAGTTATCTGAGATTAAGCAGATGATCAAACAGGCAAGGGAAGATTGTGGGATAAGGTGAAAACCAGGTGCTATCTAGTTCTGATCAAGGTTTTCATTGGCAGAGAGTTGTGAGGAGCTTACTGTGTATTTGCTTGTTCTGGTATATCTCTCAACAGAGCTGGTAATCCCCCATCCTGAAGAGTTGTAGCATTTATGCAGAAGTTTGAGAACAAATTGTCATCAGGACAAAAGCCAGACTTTGGTTAAACATGGTCCAGGCATGATGTAATCCCTGATTTGAAAATTATATGAAGTTTTTTCTTGTAGTACCTGCAGGAAAATTGTCTGAAACGCAATCAACCTTTTACTGCAAGAAGAGTGAATTGTTTCCTCAAACTGTTTGTCTTGGACTCCAAATAACCTGCCTGTGACAGAGTCTGTCCATTAGAAACACAGTCCATCAAAGCAGTACACCAAGGTGTTACTTGCCTTTTAAAATGCTTGCTTGGATTTTCATTACACTTTCTTGTTTTCCTTGCTGTGCCATTTTAACTCATAGCTGTCTACTTGTAGTAAACCTAATGATGTTTGGATATGTCACTGAAATTAAGCCGCACAGATATTTCTTAGAAGGCACAGAAGCTGTAAAGCAACATAATGTGAGTAAAAAGAAGAGGTGATGGTGGAAAAGTCGAAGCAAACAAAAGGACAGAGGATGTGTTTTTAATTATTTGTTACCATTTATTTTGCTCCAGTTAATGCTGTTAAGGTTCAGCCAAATTAGAACCTGTAGGCTTGATGTCAGTGTGACTGACATCACAGGTCTTACAGGTCATTCTGAAGAGGAGATAAGACATTGTGATCCCTACTTTTGGCACTATAGCATGTTAATCTGCAAACTAATCTGAAAACAATGCTGGGAACATGGACCATGATACACGGAACCTGTAGGTTGGTTGGTTAGAAGCAAAGAAACAGCAGTGACCTGGTAGACGGGAGGGAAGAGGTCTAATTCTAGGTGGGCAATTCACCAACGTGGCAGTGGCCAAACTGGTCTCTTCTAAGTTCCCAGTAGGCTTGAATCAGCCGTTGAGATATTTTCAGTTCATTTCAGTGGGCTCTGTATCAGTGGGCATTGCTTTGTTTGATTGAATAACCTTCCTTAAAGAAAATTCAGAAATAAATTACCTCTTTCCTGCACCTTGTGGTCTGATGGCACGGAAGGGCGGGGGGGGGGGGGGTGTGTGTGTGTAAAAAGTGTTCCTGCATTAAAAATGGACAACTAGGTGTTAATATGCGTAGTCTCAATCACAGTAAGGATAATAGACAAAGAACAGATTGAAGAGATAATATTCTAGCTTTAAAATAGTCCCATCTCCTGTAGATATGGGTTTTTTCCCTCCCTTGTGGCAGCGATATCCTCTGCATGTAAATGACTTGGATGCAGGCTAAGTTCAGTGCTGTCTCACCACTTCAGCTTTGCGTGAACGCTCTCTTCTTTATTTCCTGGATCAACCAGTGGATCAGGCTCCAAATTCCAAACTTTGCGAAGTCAGAGTCATCTTTTAATCAAGCAATTTTTAAAATAAGGGAGCTCTTTCCCTTTCCAGGAAAATTCCAGCAAGAAAAAGGCAATTACTAAGAACGCAAGCCAAAACCTGTAGCTATAGCAGTACATTTGTGTGTATTCTCTCTAGCTGGTTTCATCAACCTTTTTGTGATCTTCTCACTTAAATACTTCAAATACATATATTTCTGAAGTGGGATGAGAGGTGGTCCCTCTCTCCCTTATGATAGAGGTGGGAAAAAAAGATACATGAGCCTTCTCTCTCCTTGTTTTCTTGAGCCCTAATGAGCTTCAGAAGCTGTGAGACCTAAAAGACACGAAAAGTCAGCCGGATCCACTGTCTGCCAGAGAGGCTGGTACTTAGGTTTGGGAGTTTGATGGTGGGGGGAGAGGAAGGGGTTTGTGGCTGAAAGAGGAAAAAGAGATTTTTAAGCTGGATCACCATTTCCCCAGATGCTTGGCCTGCTCTGTTCTGGGATTTTAGCAGCTATTGCAAGAGGAGTATTTTTAACATTTGGAAGATGCATAGATAAGGCGGTATCTGCAATAAATTCTGGAATGTTCTATCATACTGAAATTTGGGAGAAGGAAGAGCTGTTTTACTAAATTATCATTTGCCTTTATGTGGGCCATACTGTACTGCGAAATAATCATAATAAAACAGCTGTTGTAGAGTCTAGGTTACTCTGAGCAGTATCCTCACCATGGACACAAGCTGTTTTTCTAATCAAGTCACATCTGTGACTATCAAGATGATAGGAGGTTGCTGTGTACATAGATGCAAAGAAAAAAAAAAATCATCAGTAGAGCTGAGAATACAAGATGAGGATAATATTCACAAAGGCTGGTTTCTCTTGGCTCTCTACAGCCAGTGAGGTGAAACAGATTCCTTTGGGTGGCTGTGGATACAGAGGAGTGAAGGTAGGTGGGTTCGGAGCTTCTAAGTTGAACTTTTCTTTTCTAAATGGCCTCTGGGGAAATGCTGGCACTGGGATGATGACTGGAATGAAGAGGAGTTGCAAGGTACACCAGAGTTTCTCTCTGTTTTGCTTGGTAATATAAGAACTGCTGAGAGATGACTAAGTTACAGACATAGAAGAATTTTGGGGCGTATTATCATATAGGAGATGATCCTGTATAAGCCTTGTGTCAGAAGGAGGATCTCAATTTTATGTGAGTTTTTCCCCATGATCAAATGGGATTTTCTAATGATTGATATAATTTGTGTAGGGCATTTAGACAAAATGCTATCCTTGTAAAATAATAGTGATAGATCCGAAAGCAGCATCAGGCATACTCAAAAATAAATTCCTTATGCCCTGCTCTTTATCTACCTTAGATTTTCCTCAATATTTATGAGCATTGGCTGCATTTATTCCCTGCTATGCTCCACGAAGATAAATTCTGCATATTTAGAACTCAAACAAGGACTAGCTAAAATGTATGTTGAAGTTAAGAGCATCATGTCCATTACTAGTATTCTAATAAATGTCTCAAATGCTTTATTTATATATACATTTATATTAGTGTGGAATGAAGCGTTACTATGTTGAAGTGTTACTATTTTGATTTGGACTTTGAAGGAAAAAGTTTTAATCATATGTGTGTATATATAGGCATGAATATATGTAATAAAAGCACGATATATGGGGGGCATATTTCCAAACACATTCTTGTGCAAATCCTCCATGTACTCTCATCTTGCACAGGTCCAAAAGATGCTTTAATGCCACCCCTTGTTAAAAAAAATCACCTGAAACCCATGTAAGCTCTACATTTATCACAAAACAAATGACTGGATATGACAAGAAACCTGAAGATCGTGAACTTAGTGTGAGTTTTGTTGTCGTCAGTTTATCACGTCCCATTTTATTTTGAAAGGGGGGGTGGAGTATCCCCTCTGCCAGTGTCCAGTGCTGAACCTTAGTCTGACTTGCTCACTCATGTTAAGAGGTTTGTTCACCTTGGTCAGATGGCTCGTGGGAGTGTAGATGCAGAGCTGGACCAGAAGTGGTGTGACAGAAGTTAGGGCTCTTTAAGTACAGAATCTGTTCTCACAAAGGAGAAACATGAAGTCGTAAAGACTTCAGAAGGAGAGAATCTGGAACAGAATCTCAGACTTGGTCCCCAAATACAGTCCTTGAAGGTTCCCTACTGTGACATACTCCTGGAGCTTGTGAAAGCAAATGCTCGCTGCCCCATATGATTCAAAACTGGAACAGGAAAGACTGCAGTGTTCACAACCACTTAGACAAAAAATCTGCTCTGTGCTTCTTCAATCTTCTGAATGATTACTCTCAGGAAAGACTGGCATTCCAAAAATCAATCAAAAGGGGAAGGTATAAAAAGAGAGATTAATGCATTTTCAAAATAAAGATGATTATTTGTAAAGTAAGGTAAAAATGAAGGGCATGGGCTGGAGAAACCTTCTTCTTGCAGCTCCTTAAAGGTAGGCAAACCACCTGTGCAGTCCTACAGGCAAGACTTTGCTTAGTTGTGTATGGGTTTGGATTTTTCATATGTTGAATAGCTCAATTTTAGCAAGCACTTAACTGGAACTACAAGCACTTTCCACCAGTGGAGTTTGGAAAGTGTTTTAAAAAAATAGCAGAAGGAAAAGCACCGTATTCAAACAGGTTTACTCCTGTTGGTTATTTAAAATGCTCCTGAACTTTCCTTCCTGTTCTATATTCTTTATGGTTTGATTTATCACCCAACTGAAGGGAATTGCCCTCTGTGTCCTGTATCATATTGGGTACCAAAAATTTTAGAGAACAAAGTAGTGAACGTCTAATTCATCATGAATACATGTCCTCAGAGATCTGATTGTTTTTCCAGACTCTGGAGCATACACCTGTCTATATAATTGTTTGTTAACTGTAAAGAAAAAATGGCATGCATTAGACTGAATCAAGCTGCCACCTGAAATGTTAATGAATTCTATTAACACTGACTGCAGTATTCACTCATCTGTACAGTCACTGGTGGAGCAAAGCTGAGAGCAGGTTGAAATAATTTCTGAGCCATTTAGGCTCAAGTTCAGCCTTCTGCTTGAGAAGTTGTACAGGATGTAGGGTGAAGGTAATTGGCCTGCCCGTGTCTGCTAGAACATATAATAGAAACCAAAATGTGGCAATGAAGAAAACGTTATAAAAATCTGCCCTGAACACCTATTGCAGAGCGAAGGAATGTTCCTGCTCAGTTTCAATGGCCAATTTTATGCTAGGATTTATAGTGTCTATACGACCCAGCTCCCACTGAGTGTTTTGGCTACCTACTGATTTAATATGGGCACTACCTTGTATTTCTCCAGCTCCTCAAGCAATGTAACACGCTTTGCCTCAGTCTGTGGTACTTTTGGGTTTGACAGTTAATGAACAGAAAGCAGTGCCACCAGACAAAGTAGTCTCTCAGCATATAACGTCATACAGGAAAATGTGCTTTATGTTTCTATTTGAGAAAAGCATGTTTTCTTATTAATAATTTCATGTATACAGACATAACTGTAGAGCCAGTTGACTGCAACTGGCTGCAGAGAAGCAGGCCAAGTTTATTGCTTCTAACAGGAATGCTTTATGCAGAGAGAAACCCTGAGCTGATGTTGATGGTTTTAGCTTCAGAGCAGTCCCTCAGCGCCCATGGTCATTACAGGTCTAGTTTTCTTTATTTAAAGCAAAATATTACTCTTCCCAAAGAAAATGGAAAATATGACAAGTTTATAAAGAGGATTGTTCTTTTACTTGATGAACTGGCTTCAGCTGTGAGTCCAATCTAGTGGATATAACTGGCTTTCTGTCACAGATAAATCAATCTACATTATATGGGGCCTGACTTGGCATATTTTACAAGGAAAGTTAATCTGTTTACTTAAAGTACAAGCCTCAAAACAAAGTCACCGTGCACGTTCTTAACAATAGCATTCCTTTTTTATGTTGTGGCAGAAGAGAAAAATCTCAGCTTAAAAACAGTGCAAGAGATGTCATATGGGCTTTTCAGCTTTATAGGGAGAGAAGCTCATGAAAAGCCTCCATATTGATACTGTAATCCCAGAGTTTTCAGCATTTATTCCCAGTCAACTGTATTAACAGGGAGTTAAAATTGAGAGTTCTTAGTAATTTCTGGTGAAAACATAACAGAAATGTGGTTGTTCTAAATTATGCCATTCATATTTAAAACTAGTTTTAAAGAAATTCATTGGGCACTATGTGTGCTTAATGATAATAAAGATGTCATACATTTATAATTGATACATGTTAATGTCTAGAATTCTAGGTTATATTCATTTTCAAAGCTATATTTCATATTTTTTTCTTTGTCCTCATTTATTTTGCTGAGTGGAATGAGGACTCCTACCTTTTTAAAAAAAGAGGCATGAATAGGACACAATTTTACAGTTTAAGGAATGCACATAATGTATTTGTTTGCATCTTGTTGGTGTTTTGTTTTCAGTAAACACTCTGATAACCAAAATATGTGCAAACCTTCAGCAAATGATGTCACCATATGTTAAAACATTTTGATGTATCCTAACAGCACAGTTGCTCTCAACAGCACATCTTGGTTAGTGGTATACTAGAGGAGGAAAGGGTGTACACTGTCAATTAGAGATGGCAAGTCTCTGTTCCGCACATGTTCTGTTCATCTGGCAAAGCTGCTGAAAAAGCTTTGAGCATACAGATAACTTGATTATAGTGATCTAGAAATGTCCTTAAATACGTGCTTGAGGAAGGCTTCAATATAGGAGCCAGTGCGGGTAAGGAAAAAGCAATTTTGACTACAGATATGTTTGTCAGCATTAGCCTCGTCCAAAGTGAAAACTGGGTTTGATGTTTAACTGCTGAATGGACCTAGAAATAGACTGCAACATTGCGGTCATTTTGCATATTGAAAAGTTGTGGCTAGAACTGCCTGCCACCAACCAGAGTTTAACTACAGCTAGTTGACAGTACAATGGAATGCAGTTTGCCTGTATCTAGATTAAATGCAGAATTGGTAGTAATTGTGAGATCAGCTGTGAGTTAAAATTTGTGTTTACACATGATAAAAATTCCTGATCTGTACATAAATGGTGACATTTGTCAGTGTTCAAACACCCTGAGATTAGGTGGAGGAAGGGGGAAGGGAGCCTTGTTCTTGAAAAATATAAAGCAAAGCACCTCTTAATGTGAATAACATTAGATGAATTCTTCCCACCCCCAGGGAGTACCATTTTGTGAACACTAGGCACTCTGGAACTTACGGTTGTAGAGCTCTGCCAGGGCAGTGCTGCACAGCAGGGAGAAGATATTAAAACATACACAAATTTGCTTCCCAGTCTGGCTGTTTATCTTGTATATTTTAAATACTAAGATTATCATTCCAGGATTAGCGGAATCTGTTAGGTCTCTAAAAGTGCAGCTTCAAAGTCGGCTGAACTCCCCACTGATGGAAGGAGTGAGGAATGCAGAGCGAATGAATCATCTATCAGGAAAAAATAATGCCTTGGTAATGAAAATTTCCAAGAAGTGACTGCTTCACAAATACTCAGGGTTGTAATGAATTCTGTTTGGATATATAGATAAAATTCAAAGAAGGGGAAGGTAGGGAAGGTTGAGGCAGGAACTTAAAGCCCTCTGACACCTTGGCTTCAAAGCTTGGGTTAATGCCAAAGATAGGAAAACAGGTGTTCTTTCTCAGTCCTACTCCATGGGCCACAATTCTATTTCCTTTCCCCTTCTGCTGCACTCTCCAGTCAAGAGTATGAGACCGTACACTCATCTAAATCAGTAATTAGGCTTTAATACTTGGTCTCAAAGCACTGTGGGAATTGCAGGTGTTTTTTGTTTTGGAGTGGATGGAATGATATGAGCCCCCCTGTTGAGCATCCTTGTGCATCTTGGAATACTAACTTTGAATTTTTTGTCTTGGTTTTCGTGTGTGGGAGTGGGTGTTACATGCTTCTAAATATGAAAATACAGTACACATTTTAAAAGAAATATATATCATTCATTTCTCCTGAGGGAATACTAGAATCTTAATTTCAACTTCTAGCCACAGACAGACAGTTTCTGGTTGAAAAGGCAGGATTTTACATGTTGTGATTTTTTTTTTCCGTACCACTGCCTCCCCTGCTGCTGCCTTTTCCAAATCATTAATTGGGTTTTCTGTCCTCAGTTAAGGCGGGGGGGGGAGATAACAAATTAATTATGTGGGGTTGAGTTACAATTCAGGGCCATATTTCTTGGACGGCTAAGTTTATTTTGATGAGCGTGAAAGTCCAGAGACACCTAGCAGAGATCTTTTTCTTCCTCTGGGGTAGATTTTCAGTGTGTAAAGGAAAGTAGTGGCTATATCAGGAGTTTCCTGTTGGTGCGTTCATGGTGGAGCTGAAAGGAGTGTAAGCTAGGATTGACTTTTGGTTGTCCATTATTTACGCTGGACAGGCAGGACTGACATGGAACTACTTCTCTTTGCTTGACTTTAGCCTTTTTGAGCCCTAACAGAGAAGTGAGGCCTCTATGTTTTTAAAAATTACTTTAACAACATGGGGGGGGGTTGATAGTGAAATTTTTGTCTCTGTATCAATATTGCTCCTGTTAACTTTCATGGAATTAGTTTTAAGTGGACAGTAGTCTGAGGTGGGCAAATGTAGCCAATTGCTTTCACAGAGATGGATGCAGGACAGTAATGTAGCAAAAATGTAAGTGGATTAAGCCCTTAATGCCATGAGATAAGGAGATCTGTGTGTCCAGCTGTATGTGAAGCTGAACTGTTGGTTAGATGCATATGCAAAAAAAGGATTGGATTAAAAAAAACAAAACGGGAGAAAGGTTTTGTGTCTTCAGCAATATCTCTGATCAGCACCACCTTGCAGCGATCCGTGTTAAACCACCTTAACAATTATGTAAAAGAAAGGTAAACAGCATGTTAATGAAATTCACCAGGGTATTAAATGTAAGACACTGCAAACATGAAAACAGTAGAGAAATGATACAGGAGAATTGAAGATATTAGTAGAATAGATAGAAAAGCAAACTCACTGTAATGAACATAAGTGAAAATAACCCAGATTAGGTAAGTGACATGCAGAAAACGGGGCTTAGAAAATCATCTACATGTGGTTGGAAACAACAGTGAAGTGCACTGATGATACCAGAAAGCACTGAAGGCAGTGACTTATCATTTGGAAGTGTAGCAAATAAAACACGCGATTGTTGACTTTTGGGCTTAGCTCAGAAGCGGCATGAGGGGAAGCTGCATGGTATACAATCGCATCCATTTCGGTCTGTGATGTTTGTGCCTGTCATGATTTTTATGCAAGGATAGTGGACTTAGGAGTGAAGACAACTGATCGCTATTTGAGTTGAAAATAGAACTTTTTCTGTATTTCAGTTATTTGTTTAGCATTTAAATATGCTTTTTCTCACATGCTATATTATTCCTTTTACACTACCTTTTTAAGCTTGCTTAACAGTGTGTTTAGATGGTACCTCCTGCAAATTTAGATATAATATGCAATTACAACATATTTCACATTAATGACTAAATGCTTGTTTGGTGAAGTTTTTGAAAATCATTTAATTTTTTTCAATTCACTACTAAAATTGATGAGGACTTTCTTTTAAAGTCAGTGAGAGTTGACATGACAGATCATAAAGATTCATTTTGAACCCCTGTACTCTATAACAATAAAAAGGCTGCAAAGAATGTTTAACTTCATTTTATTTTCTTCACTACTCATTATATCTCCTTTGGAACCATTTCCTTATTATGGTCTATCATGTAAATACCATTTGGATCATTTTTAGTGTAGACAGTACCATAAAACTCTAATTATTTATTTTGACAGCTGTTATGATAGTTATTAATACGCACTTCAAAGCCAAGAGCTCTCCTGCCTGTTTTGTCAGTCAGTGGTTTGATGGTGGTTGTTAAAAACTACATAATTGTTCATACAGCATTAAAAAAAAATAAAAATTCCTCTGCTCAAGACCATTAGTCAGTACTAGCTCCATAGAAGTCTTTTGATGTCCAGTGGTTTTCATAATTGCTTATTAAAGAGTTTCTTGCATCAGTAACATGGAAAGCACATGCAAATGAGGAGGAGTGTTGTTTTGGGTGGATATGCCAGGTCCTTTAATCCAAGCTCTGCACTCAAAAATTGGCAGAGTAACCAAGGGGATTAGAAAAGGCAATGTGTCTTAAGGCCAAACTAGATGAAGGAGGAGTGTCTCTGCCTGAGAAGTAGGTGGTACTGAACTTCTGTTTCCCAAACATCATAATCCATTTCATAGCCAGACAACATTCAGCTTCCTTTATTTGCAGTCTTTACGGTTTCCATCGCAAAGTCTTTGAACTATAATAGGCCCTACAGTTGTGTAATCTTAATGTGTTTTCCCTGGGCAAGCATGATAGTGGTGCTTTAAACATGGTGCTTTAATAACTGAATGTGGGAGTATGAGGCTTTGTCTCTGTTAACATGAAGCGAGTGACACAATAGGATTGGATCTGGAGGATGAAATAGGTAATGGTCTCAATGTCTAGGCTATGTTTGCTGCAAGGGATTTGTCTTTGGGTTAGCTCTAGTCCGATCCTGTGGACATTAATGCCAGTTAGAGGTTGGAGCACATTAGGTTCACTCCAGAAACTTAGCTTCTGGTTTGTATCTGAAATGAATCCAGGTTGCATGCTTTGAGACCTCTCTGAACCAAACTGCAGTAACAAGGGACAGTTAGGACAGTACAGAGATGGGCTTCAAAATGGTACTCAGTGGTACTGTAGACACACCTTAATATACCAAACCAGGTTACATGGCACTGCTTCCCACTGCTCTGCTTTGTGGTAGGACATAAAAAGAAGAATAAAGGGTCAGATAAATCAATTCACTATTTCTGTGGGAGACTGCTTTAAATTTTCAATAGCTGTGTGGTATATATTTATTAATAGGCCATAACGTGTCTTTCATCATCATTCAGAAGTAACCAAGGAAGGCTCTTAAAGCATAGCAGTGATATTTCCACAATCTTGAGAACAGTTAACTTATTTCCTGTAGTTACCAAGCAGTAGGTTCAGCACTATTTATACTCTGCAGTTGTCATGCTGTCTCTTTTTACCCATCTTTTCAGCTACTGTCCAGCCATTGTTAGAGGGATGTTAAATGCTGTGAGTGTGTTTATGTTGGTAAATTGTTGGTATGCTGTGAAAATGCCTAAACAAAGGTTTTGGTTGGGAGGCTGCTACCCACCCTTTAGAGATGGAGCAGGGAGAGAGAGAAAGAAAACTGAGTCAGAGCAACTGTTGCTTGACTTTTTTCTTCAGAGGGAGCCTGCTTCTCTCCACTGACTGTGTAGGCAGTCTCCAAATGTGGGCAACTAAGTCAGAGTGACTCTCCGAGACAACCTTTTTGGTTTGTGCTTGTGTAGCATCTACCATGATGCTAGCCTAGTATATCTTATCACTATGGAAAAACAAATTAGTAATTGTAGCTCATGCTGCTCAAGAGCCTGGAAAGCTGAAAGGAGTTATAGGAGTAGTGGGCGGACAACAGGTCTTGTGCAAAAGCTGAGCCTTGCTTGGCACTCTTCACAGAGTCTTTTAGCTCCAACACACCAGTCTTTTGGTCTGGGATTTGGCTGTGCTGAAAAGCCACAGCAAAACCAGATGGGTGCAACCATAACCCCTGACCAAAATGTTTGTGTGTAATAGTAATGAACCAGGAGTTCCAAGAGGGTGTGTGGTTCTAGTTATGAATTACATTGTTCAAATATAAATATCCTCTACTTGAGGAAGGTGTACGAGTATAATGCCTCCAGATTTGTCTATGAAACACCACGTTTGAAGTTGCCTCTCACTTCCTCCATATTCAGGAAGGCACATCATACTGGTAGTTTGGGAATTTTTCATTAGTTTGTTTTCCCCTAAATGCACAAGCCCATGAGTTAATCTAGATGGAACCAAAGAGTAAGCATAGTTAAAGCTCTTGCAGGAAAACTGCAGATACTTGTATCCTCATTTTGCCATTGCAGATTTGCGTTTGCCATCAAAGTGCATGTTGTGTCTCCTTGTCCACACGACTCCTCACATGTGCATGGCAGTTTGAAAAAAGTAGAATTGGTATATTGATTAAAACCAAGAAAAGTCATACCATATGTTAATGTGTTTCCCCTGACTTCCCATTTGGACTGACTTAGAAATTCTGGTGATAAGGCAGTTAATAAGCTTTCCAAGTGATTGTGTTTTATGTACCTAACCATTCTTTGATCTCTCACCCTACCTAAAAATAAAGTTTGTGATTCTGATTGCTAGAACCCCTTTGATTGCTGCGGGAGTTATTGGTGGCCTCTTCATCATCGTCATTGTGGGCCTGACATTTGCCGTGTATGTTCGGCGCAAAAGCATTAAAAAGAAGAGAGCATTGCGAAGATTCCTGGAGACTGAGGTGAGAGCGTGCTTCATCTCACAGAGTATTTGAAAAGATGTGCAGAGCCGTTCTGCTGTTATATTAAAGGTGTTCAGGTCTTCAATCCAGTTACCAGAGAGGTCTGTAGAAATCTTTTTGCTAACTTCTGCAGCACTAAGCTGATGGAATGAATGAAGCTATTTCAAGAAGCTACTTTTCTGTACATACGTAGATTCATGGCTTCTGAAGACCCAAAAAAGATCCATGTGATCATGAAGTCATGTTCCATAAGATGTTTGAACTTCCATCCTGCTTTCAATTGAGCTTCTATCCCAGTTCATCAGTACATTTAGCAGCTCTGATGCTTAAATATTACAGGTTTTCATCCAGTGCATACTGAGGTCAACTTTTAAGACTGAAGAAAGTTCCTTCAGCAAGCTCTGAAGCAAACTTAAGCTCATCAGGAATGCTTAAATGCTGAGACTGTCATTTAACTGTTGTTCCCTGTGCCTACATTGCCTTTATGGACCAGATTTTGTCAAAGCCTGTAGTCATGATCAGTAATAATAATGTATTTTATTAAACTGAGATACTTCCCAGAGCTTAACTAAATGAAGTTCGCAATTCTACTGGCAAAAATATGTAGTGGAGCTCTAGGAAAGAGTGTGGTGCCCACTCCATCCTGTTCTTTGAAATGCTGGTAGTGGAGGGGGCAATCTAGGAAGTATATTTAAACATAAAATTAAATCATTATCTGACAGCTATAGCAAAGGTGATTACTACCATCTCCTCAGTCATACACTTGAGACACTTTACAAGTGATGATATATTTAAATTAGGGTCCTCCTTTGTTAAGACAATAAAGCTTGGGAATAGTGATTCTTTGACAAGGCTTTGTTAACAATGCTGTATTCTGTTCTGTTCCAAGGGTCCTGCTCCCACTCATCTCCACTGTAGAGCCTGGGAGCAAATGATTTGCATATCCCCAGTCTGTTTGCCTAAGTATCTTTATGCTTGGCTAGAATTTGTGTTGCTTGTTAAATACTTTTCAGCTGTATAGAAAGCTTAACTATACTTGGTGCCTTTAAATACATAAATCTTGTTATTGCATCAGCCCCTACTTAAGCATAAATTATTTTAAGCAGGTAGTTTTCATTGTATTTGGGAGGTATTGTTTTTGAAGTCCAGCTCTCATTCTCCATTTGGTCAGATAAAAGCTGTGGCTGACAGTAGTTTCTGAGGGACCAAGGCCTCCTACTGAACCTGTGGGGAAGCTGTTGTCTTGGCTTAGAAACTGAAGATTAAATCATGAGCATCCTGAGATAAACACACAAGCAACTATCACTTCAGCTAAAGTCTCTGTTTCTATCTGGAGGCTGTAACAGACCTATTCCTTCTGTAGATCAGTCTCTGTAAAACTCTACAAGCACTTTTTTAGACCCCCACAATGCTTCCCCCTGCCGTACCTGTGTTGGTGGACTGTGGCACAAAAGCTGTTTTCACCTTTCACAAACTGAAAATACAGAAGTGTACTGCCAGTCTGTCGTCTACTTTTCTTTTACAGTGAACCTTCTTTCTTTCACTGTGTAAGTACTGGACATCTAAAGTGGGAAGGAGGAAAGAGAAATCACTGTAAAAATAGTAGAGCTCACAGATTATTTCTGTGATAACCTGACTTATTGCTGTTTGATTTTTATGTTTTCTTACCCCAATAATTTCCAGATACTGGTATTTTTACCTGAACAAAACTAATTAGTCTGGTCAACTAATTAAGTAGTTAATTAAGTCAACTAATTAAGTAGTTCATGATGCTCAAAGAGCCATAGAAGCGGTTCTCAAACTGCAGAGCATGGTGCATTAAGCCTTGTAAACAGACAACTTTGAAATGCTGCAGTGGTTTCAAACCAATCTGAGTAGGAGTAGCCCTGAATTATTTTCCTCATCCTGTAAAGGATCAGGCTATTTTTCATTGTTTAGAGTATTGTCCTTTTCATGTATTTTTAATTTATTTTTAAAGAAGCATTGTTTTTCTGGCAGAGACAGTATAACATTGAGATCTGAGAGCATTTTTAACTGAATGTGCCATTGTGGTTCATTTACAGTTTCTTGGGACATCTTGAGCAAATTGTTTAATTGTGCCTTTCTTGCAGTAAATTAGTGGCTGTTATAAAGTAGTGGTCTGCTATAAGATGTTTTCTCCTTAAAGCTGCCGTCCTGTGTGGTATAACAGAAGTTCGGAAAATAGTCCCTTCCCAAAACAGAATAAGAATGTGATGAGCCATTAAGTCAGGGCTATTAAAAAGAAATGTGGCCAACTCAAAAGACACTGAAATGGGCAAAAATAGAATATGGTGCACTGATAATAAATGCTGTATTTCTGTCATGTAGAAAATTTTTATACTGCCTCCATTAGCAAAAGTCCTTGGGTGCATTATTGTGACACCAATTCAATTTCCAGTTCGTAATTCCATCACGCAGTTCCTGGTGGAAATTATTACATGTTGAGTGAGGATTTTCTTTATCGGGTCTCTTGGTTCATAGCATTGCTCATTTGCTTTTGAAGGTGAGAAATCGCTCCACAGGTTGGCAGGTCACTGGTCAATAGATCCCACCACTGTCTTATTCCAGTATTTAGTTGGATTGGTTGTTTTCACTATAAACTTCTGATGGGTTTTCACATTATCACATATTTAAGACTGTTGGATTTTCCTTCATAGCTTGTGGAACCCTTGACTCCAAGTGGCACAGCACCCAATCAAGCACAGCTTCGTATCCTGAAGGAAACTGAGCTGAAACGAGTAAAGGTTCTTGGCTCCGGAGCCTTTGGAACTGTATACAAGGTAAGAGTCTTCACCATACAGCAGTGGTTTCCCTCATGTAACTTTTGAACCGTCAAGTTCTGCGTTGCAGCAAAGCACCCTGTATTGTGTGTGGGTTCGTGAGCCCTACTTATCTGGGAAACTCAGGATAGTGGAATTGTGTGGGAAGAGTGAATCTTCAGGCTCAAATGTTGACTTCAGTTTTAATCACACATGCAGTTATTATTTCTTGCTGAGAAAAGGAGTGTCAGCCACAATCATTCTTGCATGCAAGAGGACTACACAAGCTGGGCTGTCTTGATATTAAATGCAGCGTCAAAGTTTGTTCATTCTGTTGTTACATAATGGCTTTACAGTACACTTTTGGAAAGCTAGATAAACTTTGTCTCTCATTTCGCAAGTCACATGGATCTTGTAATAGCAATAATACCTTGTAAAACAATATTGTCATTAGCTAAACCATGATACTTTTTGTTTCTTCCATTGAAATAGAAAAGATGAGTTATGTCAATGCAGCCTGTAACAACCAGGATATAAGAGCAGAACCAACATGGGAAAAAAACCTTCCGTTAAAGATTAGGGTTTTTAAGATCTGTTGGTCATGTCTAAATCTCAAAGGCATGAAGTAGGGCTTAATGGGCAAGTCAAACCAATCACCCAGCCCTTTGGGAGCAACCCAAACCTGCCAAATCAAGGTGGTAGGTCAGAGCACTGAAGGAGGACAGATACTGCATCTGTCTTCAAACTGGGGAGGAGATGGAGGAAGTAGAGACCAGGTCACTACAGCTACAAGGTCATGGGAATACATTTTTGAATAATCAGTTTGAATATACTTAGACAGTAATAAAGTAGTAGAGATGGGTACCATGAGGTTGCCAAGAATACAGCAATAGTCAAGAAGGATGGAAAAGTAGCCTGGGAGACACACAGCTTGTGAATTTTAATTTTAAAGTTTACTCTTTAGCCATCTAAGCTTTTAATTCTCAGATATCAATTAATTAGAGAAATAGCCCCTAAATATATTGTTCTTAGAATGTCCTGTCCCTGCATGAGAGCATGACCTGGTGATAATCAGTTTTGAGAATTTCCTGATCGCTTCAGTGAGTTCAGTATCGGAATCCAGAGAGAAAATCCAGATTTTTTGTTTAATTTTATCAGAATCAATAGTCAATGGAAAAAGTATGCGCATCACTGACGTGCTGACATTACTCTAGAAACCTGGCTGTGGACAGGAAAATCAAGGGGGCCTGATGAGGACATTTACTGGTACAAAAATCTTTCATTTTACCTAAGAGTTTACTTCTGGTGTAAGAATTAGTTTTGTAGGTTTTTTTATTATTTTATAGCTGTTTGTATTCTCAGTTCTGAGGTTCATAACTGATCTGCATAATGTGACAGAATGCATCAGAAAGAACTGTAACTCTGCATGAAGTTTTTATAATTGTTGTCTTATTAGTCTTATGTCACTTTTTCTTCTTTTTCTAGGGTATTTGGGTCCCCGAAGGAGAAACCGTAAAGATTCCTGTGGCCATTAAGATCCTTAATGAGACCACTGGTCCAAAAGCCAATGTGGAGTTCATGGATGTAAGTAAGAGATGATCACTGTCTTTGAGTTTTGGTGGGGGTGTGTCTTTCTGTAGTCCACAGAGATTGTAAAGAGGAGTTTCTGCCAGTTTCCTTTCCTTATATTTAAATAGTAGAAGGAGGCTTGTACACAGGACCAGTATTGTGCTGATGTTCAGCAAGTGCTACAGTATCATGTCCCTAGAACCACTCAGCTATTGAGATTTTCTGTGTAGGCCATTTGCCTCCTTCCCTTAGTCTTTGACAAGCTGTCTCAGTATTAATGCATATCCATAGCATTCTCTATTGCAGCAATGTTCAAACAAACAAAGAAAACCAACCAACCAAGGTTACACCTAAGCTGCGGGTAGGTCAGTGCTGCTTCTCTGAAGCTATAGAGCTAGGCAGATGTATATGAGGCAATGCTCTGCCCTGTTTAGTTTATTGCATGTAGATCATTCCAGAACCATAAGTACTGGGGCTACCAGGGTAATGCCGGTCTCATGGTAATGAAGGGCTGGGGTTTTCACTGTGCAGATGTCACAGACCCTTAAGATGCTTGGAGTTTTCTTATAAATGGTCTTCCCATCAGTGGAAGGCTGAAACTCCTCTATCTCATGTGCCAGATTATTTTATCTTTCCATGGCAGAGCAACTAGAGATGACAGAGAAGGAGTTGTAGGGGAGCATCTTACCACATATGTGAGTCTCAGCTGGTGCAGACCTCACAGGAACAGAAATTTAGCCTCAGCTCTTTTCTGCTTCAGCGTTCCTGAGAACTAAGCACTGAGAATCTGGGAGCTGTCAGCAGCAGCAAAGCATAACAGGGAGGGGAAAATAAAATGTGCTGGATATTAAAAGCTGGTTTGCTTTACTAATCTGAAATATTGTTGAGAGGTCAAGATTGTAATTTTCATGAATGTTCTATGTTCACAGATACTATGCACTCTGTCAATATCAAGCCTTCTTGACCCTGTGAATGTGTATGTCCTATTCAGTGACAATTTTTGACAAATCACAGAAATTTGCACTTTTTTGTAAATCCCTCTTGTGAACTTGAAAATTACATAGGAGTTTTAAGTCTTGAAGAGTTGTTCAGTGTATAGGCTTAATTTGGTTAGCATTAATGAGACTGGAAACCACAAGGAGAATGTACTCTCGTTATATAGGCTATTCTTCCATCTAGAAATGAATAGAAATGTACAGTTATGGATTTAGCTGTTTCAGACAAACTATCATCTGTGAGTTCTTAGACAATTGATCGAAGGCTGTATAGGTGAAGGGATTTCCTGTGCTTTTTACAGAGAACTGCACATTTATGTAGATGACATTCAGTAATCATTGTGCACAACTAAATTAAAAAAAGGACGTTTTGGCCCTGTTCAAAAGGAATTAATTGCACTAAAGGGATAAAGAGTATTAAATGTTTGCTTAATGAACAAAATAATGGTCAAGAGTATTGTTAATGGTAGAGCTGGAGAAAGAGGAGAGCTGGTATTCAGCACGCTTTTGAAGTCAACGTGCAGGGAGTGCAAGGACACTGAATGCAACCTGCGCTCCATGTCTGATGCCGGCAGTCAGTGATGTAGATTCCAGCCTCAAAATGAGGGAATTGTCAGTGGAACAGAGCAACTTGCACCAGCTTAGGATCTGACCCCTGATCTAATAGAGAAATAGTAGTAATATCTCCTTCTTTGATATTGATTAACCTTAAAGCACTCTACAAAGAAAGCATAAGGTCCTGGTTAAAAGACAGACCTACTTGTCTGACGTTTCATAGCATCAGCTGACTTAATTCACCGGACCACATTTCCTTCCAGTGTATGCATCATAACATCTGATAAATGGCTCAGAAATTATGAAGGTTTTTTGGAAACTCTGGAGATTTTAACTATAAGGTACAGCCACACTAGGAAAGGTTTCTCTTTAAATTAACAGTTTCTCATGAGTCTCTGACCCAGTGGTAACAAGATGAGAGAAAAGTTAAAGTTATTTTTAGTCCTAGAGGTTAATAATAACCTTAAACGTTATTTTTAATCATAATAAAAAAAATTGCACTCCATCATTAGTTGATATAAGTGACAATAAGGAGAAAAAAGATGTTTTGTATCAATGCTGCATTTGATATATGTACAGTGGTCTGTAACATCCTTTGCTGTACAGCATTGTTGAAGATTTAATTTCATTCTTTTGAAACAATTGCTCATGCAATCATACAGACATTCCTGCCTTCCTCACCTCTTAACCCAGTCATTTATTTCCTGCAACAAGCCACATTTTTAAAGAGAATGACCTAGGCATTGTTTATGGTTTTAGTGTGACCACTCCTCTGTCCCAGAAAGGACATAGTTTTCAACTTTTTAAAATTTTATGCTATTATGAGGAGATAACTTAATTATCTTTCATTGAAGAGTAAGTTATAGTAGAAAAATGTGTTTTACTCATTCTCACTCCAAGGCTTTGGTCAGTATAACTGTCTGGATAAAACTCGATACTGTTTACTGGTGTTATTTTATGAGGAAAATTTAAGTGTACATATGAAAGCAAAATGTATCAGTTGTGATTTCAGTAAACAGAGTATTATGAGTAGTTGTTGGTTAAAAGCAGTTGTATCAGACTTTTTAAAGGCATATAGGTGGCTAAGTGCCATTATGAACATAGTAGGGGTTAACTCTTAAATAAGTGTCTGACATGTTGGTTGTGAATGGGAAGAGGAGGTTAGTGGGAAGGATTTGTCATTATATGAGTCACACCCTTGACTTTTGGAGTTTTGTACTTGTCAAGTACAGGTGTGCTTTTGTCAGCAAGTACTTCTTCCTGGATTGTGTATGTCCTTGTACTTGCAAGTAAAACTTAGCATTCCTTTTAGAGATGCTCTAGAAATGTAAAGCCTCTTGTAAACAGCAGTTTGTGTACAGAGAGAGTACTTGGGACATTTCAGTGTCTACAGAAATAGCTAGTACAGATATTAGTGGCATTGTCCATAAAGTCTGGTTAAAACTTCTAATGTTGGCAGAATTTAAGTCTAAAAGTGATCTGTGAGCTGCTGAAATTCTGCTAAATGTTATGCTAAAAGAGTAAAGAACAACAATTTGGCTACTAGGCTGTCATTTCAGCACCTTGAACACCCACTAATGGATCTGTAATGGCTATAATGATATAATGCATGATGTTAGAACCTGCTATGGCCAAACACTTTCCACCCTTCTCCCATCAGGGGATGATGCATTGGCCATCACCAAAAAGTACATCCCCTATTTGGAATTTTTCTTTGAGGAGTTGCAGCAGAGTCTACTTGTTGGGCTTTCTCCACACATTCCCAGCTGGCTCTCTTTCTTTTACTCTGCTCCCTGCTTTCTTACATAGTTTTATCACTGCAGTAGTCTGTGTCGTCTGTTACAGCAGTGCAAGCTGATGTCTAGTAAGTAACCCATAGCAACTTCTCCAGGGCAGAAGCAGAATGTACATGTGGACTTCTATGGATTTGTTTTCACCGTGCAGAGGTTATTGCTACTGTTTTGTAAAATGTAGGTTTACCTTTTTTCCACATATTTCTAAATACATATTATCTCTGGAATAATTTCAAAGTCTAAAGAATTTCCCTTTGGGTGTTGAAATGGTTAGGTGCTTAAGTTGTGGGGCATAGTTTCTCCTCCCTGTTTGGCTGGTCACACTTCATCATCCCCAGAAGGGGGCTGGAATTTGATTCAGAGTGCAGGCATTCTTGCTACTGGTCTGCAGTCTGGGAAAACTTGCAGCTTGCAAGCGTGGCTGGGAGGGGAGTCACCAGCTGACACAGAGGGTATCAGGAGAGAAGGATATCCTACTCCTCACCCTAAGCCTGGTAAAAGAATACATGAGGGTCCTGAGTGTTCAGGAGGAAAGAGGGGCTTGTTGTGAGGAAAAAAGGCAAATATGCAGCTAAGAGGCTACTTGATAGTAGAACAGGGACTTCTAATTTCACTTGTGAAAACAATTTCCCCTCCTCAGCCTCAAATGATTTGACTGTTATGATTGTCTGATAAGTCAAGTAGCCATTGGCCTGACAGGTGCTTTAACATTAAACCAGATGCTTGACTGATAATGTAATCCATTCTAAAGTCATGCTGCAGTTGGAAAGCATAGCAAACCATCTTTGAGGCTAAAAAAATTATATTTAAACTAACTTGTTGTGGGGAAACAGACAATTGATGAGGGCCTTTCCTCTCTAGCCTCTAAGCCTGATGTTTCCAGGAAGTAATCCTGTGAGCTGTGATTCTGTCCAGGGTTTTGATCCACTTACAAGTTTAATCTGTCCTCTCTGAATTTAAATGCTCTATTATCTGTTAGAAAATAATTAGAGGCTGCAAGCACAAGTCTGCATACACAGAGTTCCTTGGGAGTCCCTGAGCTCATTGAGATGAAGACAGTTTGACTGATGGTGGTCAGCTGATATTGGGCCAGAAGCTAATAATAGAAAGCAGTGCTGCTTAGCTAGGTGAGAAAGTTAACTTGGGAAAAATTAAAATGAAGGGTTTGGGATTTATGGTTGGAAATAAATTTCCTGTTCTCATTTGTTTCCTGGTAAGAGAGCTTCAGAGGTAGTTGGTTCCTTTTATGGTTTTATAATTAAGATCTAGGGGGCTTCTTGACTTCACCTGGACTTACTGTAGTTCCCTGCTGTCTCTCAGAGCAGCATTCAGTGTGCAAGAGAGCATTTGTCAAGCGAAGTGTAAAGGTAATAAGTGACAATGACCTCCACCAGGCATGCAGCAAACAAATTAAAGCTGCATACAGGGGGCTGATACCCACATCTTTTCTTTATGTCTGGCCTAATTAACTAAATTAATAAAGCAGTCAAATGTCTTGTACTGCAAAAAGGAGAAACAGTTTTTCCTAAATTATAAGCCCATCTTATAATAAAGACAGGTCCTCAAGACATATGAAACTTATCTTTGGCTCAGGGTTTCAAGAGGAAAAAAATCATGTAGATGACTAGCAAAAAAGAACTTTATCTCCTGTTCAGCTGAAAACCCAGAGATCTTGATAGGTCTAGATGATTTCTTTGTTTCTTCAGGTACGTCTAGATGCCGTTGTGGAAAGTACACTGGAGATACAGCTAACTAGTCAGGCAGGGAAAGTGAGAGAAGATTTACCTTTTCTTGGTTTCCACCACTGGCGTTAGACATAGGAAAGTTTTAAGCTGAAGCTTTTGGGTTCCTTCCCTGGCCCACGACAGCTTTCATAGAGCCCTTGGGGTTCCCTGTGGACACACTCTGTAATGTACAGTTTCTCAGTTGATACAGATGCATTTACACCAAGTCTCCTTGTAAGATCCTGCCTTATATGACTATGTAGGTGACTGGAGAAATATTTTTGTCTGTCTCTTAAATTATTTTTAATTCCTTGTGTACATCTCATGCTACCTAGCCAAGTGTTTGACACAGTCCATGTAGATGCTTCTGAAAGTCTGAAAAGACATTACTACCAACAGTAGCTGGATAGTACATCCAGGCACCCCACAATCATTTCACTGACTGCACAGCTGCTTGGGAAATACAACCAAGTTAATCTTGAACCTTGGTTTACAGGGCAGCTTTAGGATCAAATTAAATCCTTTATGGCAGCAGTGAGACATTTTTCCTTATCTTCTTCTGCTGTCATTTATGTAAACATCCTCCTTTTCAACTGGTATAAGGGATCTCTGTAAGAACAGCTGATAATGAACAGCAGTGTTGCTGCGCTGCCTGGCAGTGTGCTTCAGCTGTGATTCAAACAGGTTTTCACTCTGTCATGTTAAGTTGCTGGGGGTGGGAGGCAAGGGGTGACCGAACTCATCTGATTGTAGACTCCCTTTTGTGCAGTCTCCCCTCTGCTTCCCACTTACGCACACTCTAAGTATAGCCACTTAGGAGGGGGAACTGTTTGCCTGTCAGTTCCAGGCACAGAAGCTCACTGTGATTGCAATTACAATTTCCAACTTGTCCAGAGATGCCAGAAATCAAGCTGTCCTGGAGAACTCTGCATACCATGCACAAGTCCCAAGAGCGATCAGCCTCTACAGAAGCTGGAAATCTGAAGCTTAACTGCCTTTAGTCATCTGCAGATTGCCTGTGTTTCAAGGCCACATTTTTGTTATTTCCATCTTAAGTAATAATTTTCTGTTTAAATGTTTACTTACTCCAGTAATATTTCCTTCCATAGTATGCAAAGATAAGATGTGTGTGTATGTGCAGGCGGGTGTTAATTTTCCATATGCAAGAGCAGGTGGCTGTATGGAGAAAGTATACCCACAGCAAGGATGAAGTGCAAGCACAGACAGACAAGCTAGGCTGTTTGGAAACAACATAACGTAACACTCTAATGGGAAAATACAGTGAGGGAAAGAGTTTGCCTATTACTGGTGATGGGGGAAATTTGAGCCCTATTGAAATCAATGGGAGCTATGTATTTGTCAGTGAATTCAGCAGGGCCAGGACTTCACCTCTGGAGTGACCCATCCAAGAAGTCTGCCACAGGTTTAAGGGAGAATCAAAAGCTTTAGTGAGTGACTGACATTATGAGTTATTCCTAAATGAGTTAGGAAGTATGTTGAGAAGCTTTTTGTTAATGGCAATAGCAGAAGTCCTTATTTAAAGTTTGTATTGCATTATGACTTGGAAACCCTGCATAAGGTTGGGTAAATCTCTGAGCAGGGAGAAGATCAGGAAGGAGTGTTAGTTTATTCACTGGGAAACATAGCTGTGGATTAATTGAAACTATTAGAAATTCTAATCAAATTCAAGAAGTAGTTTTGGCTGTAAAGTGTGTGTATATGAAGGAAACATTTTGAACTGATGTCTTATATTATGATTTCTTTTTAAAGGTATGAGATACAGCAATAACATGGTTGATACTTGTTGCTTTGGAGTGTAGGTTTGAGCTTGGTTACTGAAACATGAATTCAGTTATTTGCTTATCTGTATGTATTACTGTTCTGAAGGTCATGATCTCATAGTTGACACTGTTTTATCAGGACACAGTAGAAGAGAGCTTTTTGAAAAAGTGTTTAGAAATTGAACAGGCAAAGGATGGGAATACCAAAAAAAAATAATAAAAAGGCAGAGAAGTGGTGCTATGAGTATCAAAAGTGGTACGCAGTAGTTTAATTAGGAGACTTAATCAGAAGCTCTTGGGATTTCTATTTCCATGATGGGTTTTCTGTTGCTTACAGTACCCTGGGTCTCTAGTTCTTGGCATTGTGCTGTATGTTGCCACCCTTTACTATATGTTAGATCTGGACCTGAGCCAGAATGCTCTCCTCCAGATTCGTATTTTCCAAGAACTTACTTTGTATCAGTATGTGGGCTTTTAGGAGAACAATCTTATGCGCTTCAGTAAAAATTTCTACTGGATACCGTAAGGCCATGATATTGGGGACCAGCCTTACAGTATGATAGTGCCTGCAGGTGCTGGTCTTTTCATCTGCACCACCAGTGGATGGTGTGATTTAAGGCAGAGGGGAAGATGTTATCTGTGCAGGAACAGATCTTGCTGGAGTGGTAGGCTACAGCTGGTAGACTTGTAATTACACACACAAGAAACAGCCTTCCTTAAATATCAAAAAAGTGATTGGGAATACTGGAATTCTTTGCGGAGTCTTTCTGAAGTTCAGATGCAAAGTGCAGAAATAAAACTGACAAAACTTGGCCAAATGGCAGATAAGATTACTGAATAATGCTTGATATCTTATGAGAAGAAACTGACACAGATATCCTGTTTTAAAGCAGACTTCGGCACCGAGAACTGGGCAACTAGTGCTGACTTACTGCTAAAGAAACTGAAAGCCTGTATCTAAGAAACTTCCTATTGCTTTGCATTTTTTTTCTTTGTGCCTCCAGCTCACATTAGCAATATAAAATAGGCACTTGTTAATGTTTCAGTTCCTAAAGGGCAATGTGTATGACAGAATGTTGTCATGCTGATAAAAAAATGCAAGTTTTTATGGGACCTCTGTTAATAAAACAGAGGTACTGTTTCCACAGGCTTAACTGTAATGCATCCCAAACAAGCCATCACTAGTTTGAGGTTAATGGTGAATCTAATGAGGTTTGAGGAAAAGACTGAAGAAGAAATGTCTTGATACTTAAGTCAGAAGAGCTGACTGTAAAATTGCATGTATATGCTGGCTAATAATTTTTGAAGTACACTTGCCTGTGATTAGTTCAGTGCCAGATGGGTAGGCTATTACATCTTAGATTTTTCGTGAAAGCAGGCTGATGGGGGGCTATGTGTGAGCTCCAGCACGTGCTGCAACTCACAGATCAGTAACAATGAAGAAAGTGAGCAAGTGCAGAGGGCCCTGGAGGATCAATGCATTGTATTTGTCATACTTGTTTTTATACTGCCAAAGTGCCAAGTCAACTTAAAGTTAAAGGAGAACAAGGTTTTCTGTGTTGTAGTGAGAAAAAAAAAATCCAACACCATTTATACATACAAATACTCACACTGTGTCCATTTTTGATAGTAATGTAAGGGTATAGAAGCTCAGGCTTACAGGAGCTGAACTTGAAGTATCACTGGCAAAATAAAATTTATCCTCAAGATATTGTAGTTTGGAATACTTCTCCCTTATTGCTTTGTTGCAGATAACGCTTCAAAAATTGTTTTCCATGTCTCAGTGCTGATCCAGACACCTATGATACATCAGCAACTGTCATAGATTTATAAAAATGAAATAATTAACATCTGTTCATATTAATATTCTACGTATTATCTACAAGTGATAGTCAGCTGTCCCTTTCGTTGCTTGTCACATAGTTGTAATGGAAGAAAAAAGATAGGGGAATCTGGTACATGACTGGCTTGCTGATAATCTTTGTAATATTCTGCCAATACCTTTTAGACTTCAGTGCAATAATTACGATAAACAGATAGAGGTGAGGTCACAGTGTGGCTGGCACTCCACAAAGCAGTAATTGCTGGTTTGAAATGCTTAGTCCTTCGATACTGAAACTGTAGTTCCAAAATGAAAAGATTTTGCAGAGTAATATTTTCCATATTAACTTTGGTGTTGTTTCTCGTTCTCATATATGGCATCTCTTGGGCCTGCTAAGATCAGAAAACCTTTGTGCGGTGAAAACATGGTGAGCTTGTCCCTGCCCTGAAAGGCTTTCAATTAAGATAAACACGAGATAAAGGGTAGAGGAATGATTATTATTATACCCATTTATCGATGGGATTCTGTGAATTGCAACACAGATCTCATAACATGTAAGCAAATCATTTAATGTTGTTTTATCAATTTTTATGTTTAATTACATTCTGGTTTTAAATTGGCTTGGAATGTTTACTTAGAAAAGCATATACTATATGAGGTTTGTTTTCAGACAAAGCTGCTTTATCTACTTAGCCACTGAGAATGTGTCTAAACTGTTCTTAAACATCTCTTGTTATCAGTCAGTGCTTTCCCAAAGTCAGGTATTTTAAAGAAGCTGGATGACACTTGATATAAGGTAAATTGTGTATCAGCAAGAGAAGAGAGAGAATCAGTTTTCTTACCTCTTAGTTACTTAAAACGTGATAACAATTGTATCCTGAAGGTTTCTGCTTTATATAGAATATCAGGTTTTTAATTACATAGACAAATATGCATTGTACAAAATAGAATTATGTAGGTTTCAGATGGACCAGGGCCTGTTGTTATCTTAATGCTTCACATGACAATTATATAAAAATGTTTACAAAAATATTCAAGTAGATTTTTGAGCTATGTTGACAAATTGCAGCTGCATTACATTTGCTCAATATGAGCTTCAAAGGCATTCATTGATCGACTTGCATAGGTAAATTCTGTGATACAGAGCAGTACCAATGCAAAGGTAGGAAATGGCTGAGGTACAGTCAAATAAGAGTTTATCTGATGGAAATGTAAGACCTCAGTAAAGTAGGAGAATGTAGAACAGGGACTAGCTATGGGTGGTTCCCCAGGCTTCAATTTACTGAGTGGAGGTACTATCAGTAGATAGGCAACGCCAAGGTTGAATCTATTTGGAAACCTCCTCCGGTGTCGAGGAAGCTTTTATTGTCTAGGCAGTGCCATTTGATGGAGTTCAGTGGGATGATTCGCATATGCATGTAAAAGCAGAATATAGCTGTTTGTATGTTTTCTGAAGCCAAGCAAATTGTTTGTTTGTTTGTTTAAATGAAGTATTGTTGGTTTAGGTCAGAGGCCAGAGTCACCTGCTAAAAATACAAGTCCTCTGAGAAGTTATTTTAGTAATGAAAGTTTGGAAAGAAATGGCGTTTGAAATGAGGAAAGAAAGTGAGTTTCCTTGGTGAAATATTTTCGTGGCAAAACCTGAACAAATATTTCTTGGTAAAATATATGAACTTGCTGGAATGAAATGGAAGAGAGTTTCTTCTGAAGCTTTTCAATGGGAGATAAATTCCAGTGAATTCCTCAGCTAGAAGATGTTTTAGAAATATGATAGTGATTGAAATACCTGTTTTGTCATTTTCTGAATGAACTCTGGTGGATTTCTGTTTTGCAGTCATTGGTTGTTTCAAAACTCAGACTGTGTTTATTAGACAGGAATGTTGTCAAAGCTAAATTTGAATATTAAACAATTTTCACATGTGATTAAGTTGTGGACAGCAGAGAGGAGGAGTGGGAGGACTGGGCAATTTTTTCTTTAGCTGAGTAAAGAATGGGAAATTTTCCAGTGCTAGGTCTTTCCAGAGGATCTGAATGCTGTGTCCTACCTGATTTTAAGCAGTGGGGAGATGCTTCTGGTTCCTCTGTGACTAATCTCTACAAGGTGTGAGCACAATTTACGTTCTTGACAGTACTGTCATTCACATGAGAACAGACATCCAAGTGAAATTCGAGACTACCAAAGGTTATTGATGTCAGTCTTTATATGACAGCTCAGTAAGCTCTCAAAGTGTCCTAGAGCTCCAGAAAGTGCCTTAAACCACATTGTGTCACCATATAAATGTTTCTAGCTCAACTAAAACTTGCAGATCAGCCCTCTGGTGGAGTTGGTGTTGAAAAAGTGAGTGGCACTCACTGTTCCATGTGGACATAAAAAGTGCCACACAAAGAGAGCATTTTCTTACCATGTAATTTCCTTATGTAGCCCAGTCATGAAAGACACGATACTGTACAGAGATGTATGTCTCACTCCCCTGCCTGTAAAAATGAGACAAAATTCCAGGTCACTTTCAAATTCACATTGGCTTGCCCATAGCTGGTGTAACTGATAGCTGTTTTCTCCTTTTCTACATAGTGATGGCACAATCTCAATGTGCCATCTTTATCTACTTCCAAAACGTCCTCTCAGTGAATGCTCTGGTAAGGCCTCCAGTGATGTATAACAGCTTGCTGTGGCTTTGGCATTTCACTGGCACAGAAGTCCAATGAGGATAACCAAAGAAATGGCAACTTGGTGTCACTTTGAGCTTCATGTGCCTCTTGGAGGCACAGCATATTCTTTGATACTCGTAAGATGTCATACTGTGGTAGTGTAGGTCTTTAAAAACAACTTTTAAAAAATCAAAACATAAATGCATGCAACAAGGAATAGATAGGATGGATTAATTATATGTAACTCTACTTCTGTTTTATAAATGTCATCCCAAATAGTTAATTGTGTTGGTTAGAAAGGCTGATGGTGTAACAGCTATGGATACCTTTTCCTGATTTTTATGAAATGTCAACCCCTTGACTACTGATCTTAGAAGTAACATGCAAAATAGGTGCTAGCTGTCAAAAGTCTCTACAGTGTGGATGGGGTTACTGCTTTATAATCAGGGTGCACATTGGCTGTGCTTCAGATCTGAAAGCAAGTGTGCTCTTTTTGTGGCACATCCATAGAGCTGCTGTGAATATGTCTCTAGCACTAACTTTGGCACAGCGGTAGTGCCTCGGGGTTCCAGGTTTTCTAATTGTGCTTCCTTTGCCTGAAGTTTCCCTGGTGGTGTCACTTAAGAGATTTTTTCACTTTCTTTCCTAGACAGCTGCAAGGTGCGGCTGGCTGTTGAAAAGCAGATTCACCCATCAGCCTTGTCACAGTTTGCTGTAGGAAATGCTAGGAAAAGAGGTTTGGGTTTTGACTTGTAGAGTCCTTTCAGTTGAAGAGTCCTTTGGAAATTCTGGGTCTGTGATACCATGCCATCATACTAGCATAGTTAAATGTTCTTGGGATTGTAATAATTCACAAAAGAGGATGAAAGTGTAACATAAATTATTATTTTGCCCTATTCATGCCACTCTCAAATTATGGATTACTTATAAAGTAGGCATTCCCTCCTGCAGTACTGCAAGTTTAAGTGGTGTTTGCCTATAACTTTATGTTCTTGGCTTCTATACTTTAGTGAGATCCTGTCTTTATAAGGGTGTCTACACAGCCACAAATACAAACTAATAAATGCAGTGATATTTATTGATTTGACCAAGGTTTTTGTATGGATAACGGATAACTGACCGCTCTTTCATGCAAGTTTGTTCTTGGAGTTGTTTGGCTTGTCCTGACAGAAGTCTGGACCTGAACATGGACACACATTGAAGATCAGACATAGTATTTGATGTGGGGGTTATTGCAGATGTCAAGATTTTATCAACATGACAAAAAGATTCATTATTATTATATTATATTTTTTATATACATATGTATTACCCTGACCGTAGGACATGCTCAAATCTTATGAAAGTTTAGGGAGGGATATGAAACCCTATGATGAAAGCATAGGACAAGCTGCCAGTCTTAAGGTTTATAAGAACACCACCCACTCCCCCCACCCCAAAACATATCTATAGACAGACAGGCCAAGGATGTAAGCTACTTTTGCTTTCCTTCACATTGACTTCCTAAATTCTGGCCACTTTTCAGAGCCAGGTTACTGAACTGGGTGGGCATCATCCCAGGGGTGGCCATGGCAGGGAGTGGAGGAGCTGTTCTGGCTCACAGCTGGTTGCAGCCAAGTCCCCTCACAGCTGCTCGCTCGCCTCCACCCACCCCACCGGGAACAGGGAGAAAATAGGATGAACAGAAGACTCCTGGGTCAAAATAAGGATAGTGAAATCACTTTGCAATTGCTGTCACAGGCAAAACAGACTCGACTTGGGGAATTTAACTTAATTTACTGCCAATTAACATAAATATTTAATAGCTGATTCAGTGTTAGGAAACAACAACAATCCACATTAAAACATTTGTGGAAAAAACCCACCTTTCCTCCCCCTTTACCCCAGCCCAACTCCAGTCAGCTCTCCTCCCAGCTGGTTGCTGCCTGCGGCAGTGTGGGCTGGCTGGAGTGGGCTGCGTCTGGTTTGGGCAGCCCCAGCCTCTTACCCCAGGGGCCTCCCCTGCAGCACCCCTGCTACCACAGCCCTGCCATTCACACCCAGCACACCCAATACCTGCTGTTCTAGGAGCGTCCTAAAGCCAGGCGGTAACTACCCAGCGGCAGGGGAAAGGACCACATTGCTGGGTGCAGAAGAACTCGGCCAGGATCGAGGTTCTGCTGTGGCAGGTGAAGCGCAGGGCAGAGCCCGGCCTTGCAGCAGTCGGGAGAGGCGATGAAGTGCACAGAAGATGGGAGCTGTATGAATTTTGGTGGTGGCAGTGATTTTCTTTCAAGCGTTTTTTTTGAAGAAGCTTTTAATTTTAATTTTATCTTTGGGAGAAGAGTAGGTTAACAGCATGTAAAAAGAAAGAACAAAGAAAGTAGAGAAGAAAAGGGTGAAGGAAGAACTGTAGAAACTCAGGACAAAACAGCAGGCAGAGTAATGTTGAAAGGAAGAAAGCACTGTAACACAGGTAATGTGTGGCAGCTTTTGATGACTTTGTGGTTCACTGATGCCAGCTTGGTCAAAAAAAATAAATAATCTAACAGTGAACCAAACAGTCCAATGAAACTTTTTTGTTCAAATATCATCATCCTTTTGCAGTACTTGAATCCTGAGTGTGATGCTCTTAGGCGGCTGAATATAGATGAGGGCAACATGGAGATGAGTCTGGTTTGAATTCTCAATTGTGAGAGATTAAATACCTGGGTTATGGGCAAAATGTATCTTTGATTAAAACAACTCTTAATGTTGATAGTACACTTGATTAAATTAGGTTTCAATCTGATGCTATCCATTTAAATGGGTCCTGAAGGAGGAAGGAGCTTTGAGTGTGTGATTATAAAGTCAAGATTTTCAGTGATACTAGAAAATTTCAAAGCAGTGTCCTAAGACTCTTCAGAAAAGAGTGAGAACTTGATTTTTTTTTCCCTCTATCCCTTATTCTTGAGAACTTGCTATCACTCATATTAAATCAAAAATCAAAGCAATAACTCCCTCCTCCTGAAAGGAATCTGCAGCTAAGGCTGAAAATATTTGTAAGCTGGTCAGTGGTAAGGTCTGTTTACTCTCATGTTCAAATAATTCTGAAATGATTGCTTTTTTAGACTGTATGTTTAAAACTTCAAACATTTTTGCTAGTTACACCAAAATAGTAGGAAACAAATCACTTTTGACAGACTATTCTGAAATAATGATGCGTGTCACAAACTCTAAGTAAAACATTTGTCAGAATAACACAATATTTTTTACAAAGAGGTGTGCACACTGTTAAAGCACTTACTGCAACAGGGGATGGCCAGTCTGAAACCCACTGTTACCTCACACTGTTAGAGCTTTCAATAGACACATTTCTGATTGCTGAGGTCCTGAACTCTTGGCCACTTACCCTTAAAGGTGAACTGAAAATGGGCTAGATTTTGATTTCTCATCACCAGAATCTATGTTTTCAGGCCAGGTTCACAGAAGGGCTGGTGGGAGTTATCCCCTGACTGGATGTTTGATAGAAAATCTTCACTTAGATTTTGCAGTAGAGGTCTGTTCCTTTAGACTTGAGATTCTTCCTCAGCTGTCTAACATGGGTTCTGATGAATTGGGAGATTTAATTGGTACAAAGTCAGCAGGAAGAACTAAGATGCATATGGTGTTCTACAAAATGTATCTTGTACACTTTCAAACATTTAAGCATGTGCGTAACTCTAAGCACTTGAGCCCTGTTGGAGTCAGCATGGTTGCCCATGCCCTCAGTGTTTGTAGGACAGGGATCACAGTACCACTTCTTTTAATAATTTATTTGTTTTATGTTGCTCCAAAATATATATTGAGCCAGATTTGCTGTTATAAGCACATTAAGGTATCTATTCGTGCGTGAATAGGACCTACTGCTTCTCTAAGGTAGGCATGGAATATTTGACCCAGCAGTCTGTAAGTGTCACCTTCAAGAGGGAGAGCTTTCAAATCCCTGAATTGTGCTAGTTTCAAGTAAGTGTTTGGAGGAGTGTGGGGCATTTCTCCCATGCATTTGAATCACATGGGGCAATTGCATGCATTTGAATTCAGTGTCAACAATGCAGGCTGTGCCTCTGCAGCATTGAGTCAGTGAAACTACATACCCCCTCTGCTGTGTGCACGTGCTGTGACAAGCAAAGGAGTCTCAGAGTGTATGCCTCCTCTGAGAAATGCAGCACATTTAAAGACACATACCACCTCCAGAAAAGGCTGTGCACCTGTTTAGCAATGCCTCAGCCAGAGACCAGCTCTGCTCCCGGGCAATGGAGAGCACATTACTCTAGTGTTATACCGTGCCTTGCTCATCACCAGGCTGCAGCCTGGATGCAGGGTGGGGCACTGACCTGGAGCCAGCTTCTCCCAATGACGCTAGCTTGGTGTATTGGTTTTGTGTGGCAAGGTTTTGGTAGCGGGGGGGAGGTTACAGGGGTGGCTTCTGTAAGAAGCTGCTGGAAGCTTCCCCTGTGTTCGAGAGAGAGCCCGTACCAGCCGGCTCTAAGACAGACCCGCCGCCGGCCAAGGCCGAGCCAATCAGTGATAGTGGTAACACCTCTGTGATAACATTTTTAAGAAGGAAAAAAAAGTTGGGACAGGGAGAAACAGCCGCCGGAGAGAGGAGTGAGAACATGTAAGAGAAACAAGCCTGCGGACACCAAGGTCAGCGCAGAAGGAGGGGGAGGAGATGCTCCAGGCGCCAGAGCGAAGATTCCCCTGCAGCCCTTGGTGAAGACCATGGTGAGGCAGGCTGTCCCCCTACAGTCCAGGGAGGTCCACGGTGGAGCAGATATCCACCTGCAGCCCGTGGAGGACCCCACGCTGGAGCAGGTGGGTTCCTGAAGGAGGCTGTGACCCCATGGGAACCCCGCGCTGGAGCAGGTTCCTGGCAGGACCTGCGGATCTGTGGAGAGAGGAGCCCACGGAGCAGGTTTTCTGGCAGGACTTGTGACCCTGTGGGGGACTCACGCTGGAGCAGTGTGCTCCTGAAGGACTGCACACCATGGAAAGGACCCATGCTGGAGCAGTTCGTGAAGAACTGCAGCCCGTGGGAATGGCCCACGTTGGAGGAGTTCGTGGAGGACTGTCTCCCGTGGGTGGGACCCCACGCTGGAGCAGGGGAAGAGTGTGATGAGCCCTCGCCTTGAGGAGGTGAAGCAGCAGAAAATAACGTGTGACAACCATAAACCCCATCCCTGTCCCCCCTGTGCCGCTGGGGGGGCTTAGTGGTGAAATCCGGGAGTGAAGTTGTGCCCGGGAAGAAGGGAGGGGTGGTGGGAAGGTGTTCCGAGATTTCGTTTTATTTCATTACCTTGCTCTGGTTGATTTGTAATAAATTGATTTAATTTTCCTAAATTGAGTCTGTTTTGCCCGTGACAGTAATTAGTGAATGATCTCTCCTGTCCTTACCTCGACCCGCAAGCTTTTTGTTATATTTTTCTCTCCCCTGTCCAGCTGAGGATGGGGGAGTGATAGAACGGCTTTGGTGGGCACCTGGTGTTCAGCCAGGGTCAACCCATCTCACTTGGTCAGAACCAAGTGAGCAGTACTTGCCTGATGCACTTTCCATCACATTTGTGCATGAGAGACCACAGTGTGTGGTCCCTGCTGTGGATATTTTACTTTATTTTATTTTATTTTTCATTCTTAGTTTTTACCCGAGAAAGTTTTGGGTGTAGTGGCATACCTGGCAGCTGGATTTCCAGAACTTTCTGAAGGAATAAGTTAATATCACCATTTAATGGTGCAGCACACTTGTACTCCAGTCTAAGTATGCACCCAATGGACCTCTGGTCAAGCTCCTCATTGGAAACTGAACTCAAAAAAGCTCAAATCTCTTATGTCCAAAAGAGTTAAAGTCCAAAACCACGCATTCAAAGCCTGTAGTCTCTTTAGTCATAAGAATTTGTCCTGGCTCTGAGGAAACACATGTTAACAATACTCATACTGTTATCTTCTCTGGTCACATACAGCTTCCTTAACATGGCTTCCTAAAGGAAAACAAGCACGGGGAGTTTCAAGGAGATGGTGGTTAGTGCAAAACTCTAGTTAACATTGCCCATTAGACTTCTTAATAACAGGCCCTTGATTTAGACCTCTAGTTGTTTCTTGCTGTGCCAGCCAAACTCAGTGTTTCTACAAAGAAAAAGTGATTGTTCTTGTGAATGTGCATATAGGATTTGGACCTGAATGTGCACTGTTGCACTTCTGTGCAACAACCACTGATGAACCTTTACCTACTCTAAGTATTCATCTTGCTTTATGCTTGGAGTATGGATGTGGATGTCTAGAAAGATTTTTTTAAAAAAATAGCTTTCTTCATTTGCTCTTGAGTCCTTCTTCAGTGAGAAGTTGAGAGAATTTGTTGCATGTAACCTAGGTGTTGTCACTGTCTCTCAGGAGGGTGCAGTGACAGAAACTTGTTTCATCACAGGACATGGCTTATGCTACCATAGTCACATGAGCTAAGTTAAAGCATGTAGCTCACTCCTGCCGTAGTAACCTCAGGGTTGAATGTGCCCTTGCAGCATTCAAGTGTTGTTCACTGTGTTACACAGCAGCAAAATTGGTTATAGAAGCTGTTGCCCAGTCCCAAATAAGACTTTTGCCTGAAAGTGCCCTGTTAAATGTGTCTGCTCCTAATGACTGCGAAACAGTTCCTGGAAAAACAGCTGTGGAAGTTTATGCTGTTACTGTCCTCCCTCTGTTTGCTACTGTCCCGCTGTGGGACTCTGATATCCTTTGTTCGTCCCTATAGCTGCATCTCTCATTCATTTTCAGAAATGGCTGAGACATTTCAACAGAAGCTTTCCAGAGAGTATCTGCCCAAGTGGTGAAAAATTGCAGCCCAAGGGTTGAAAGTATAGCAGTGCTGTAAAGCAACTGAAAAATGGCATCTTGCATAGGAAGTACAGGGAAAATATAATATGGGTATCATTGTCATACAATAAATGTGGGCAAGTATGTTGTTGAGTACATAGGTTGTGCCGTCTCTCAGCTTAAGTAATAGCGCAGACTGCACAGGCTAAGTCGGCTATAACCTAGAAAATTTGTAAGACCTAGCAGACAAACAAAAGGCATTGAAAATATGTTCGACTGTATTTGGATCTGGCCTGAAGCAGGTCAGACATGCATTCCAGACAGGTGTTTGGCCTAGCCATTAGAAGCAGTTGTAAAACTAATGTAAAAAGCAGTGTATTCACTGTAGTATCTCTCCTGTTACTACAGCCCAGCTTGTGCTTTCAGAAAAATGCGCAGCACAGTATGAAGTCAGCTTTTAAGTACATTTATTTACTCAACAATGATTAGGAAAAACAGGTGGATTGTTCTTTTCTGGCTTCTTTTGTTTTGTTTTGTTTGAGGACATTTTATGGCAAGAACAGTTAGAAGCAGAAGGTTGGGAAACCAAATATTTTTCAGACTGTCGCTGCTTGCTGAACTCTTTATCAGGTGTATATGTTCATCTGGCTTAACTGGAGCAGTAAAATTTACCCTGGGCTTGCTGAATTGGGGCAGCAGATCTGTGATACTTCTCTGGAACAGACAGCACATTTCTCCTTCACTGGCTCTGAGACACAGCACATGTATGTGCTGTGCTGGAAGGGGACATTGGCTACCTATGGGAGAGTTTCTCCTGGTGCTCTGTGTGGTAGCGCCATTGGCACTCAGGAAGTTCATGTGTTAAAGAGCAAGCCTTCAGAAGGATTATCTTTTCCTCTCTGCCAGATACTTACATCTGCTATAAGGAGATAATCAATATTGCTTCAAATGCTAATTCTCTTGTTAGATGAAGTCTTCAGCAGTAAGAAGATCAGGTTATCAAGCACTGCATTAGGAGGTGCTGGGATCCACCATGTGGTACAGGACTCTTAATGACACAACCTGTTAATGTGTTTCAGAACCTCCATAAGCAGCAGAGAGAAGGTCTCTTGACCGATTCTGATGTTCAGATTTCCTTTAGAGCATGGTTTTGGACTCAGCAGGGTGATGGCTTGCTGTCAGTTCTGCCCTGTTCCAGGACCCCAACAGTCTCAGGAGTTGCCTGCGTGCAATCTCTAGCCTCTCAGGAACACTCTGGCCAGGAATGCTTGACCACATACTGAACTGGTATACTAATTAACGAGGACATGTGCTGGAAGAGAGTTGTGTCCTGGACCACTCTAGGTCGAGAATAAATTTTCAAATGGACATAAGTATGGCATTATTTTACTGCCAGTGGCACATGCACCTTGCTGAGTCCACTGGTTTACAAAGTAAATGGTCAGAGAAACAAAACCGGTATCAAAGCATGCTCTTCAGGGACCATGATGCTGGCTAATATTTATCTTCAGTTGCAATTGTTAGCAATAACACATCGAAGTAGGAAAGGGAGAAGTTAAATGCCATCTTATAAGATGTGCTGTAGGTGTTACTCAGAGCACCCTTTCTTGTCACAGTCCTGAGAATTGTTTTTTCTTCCTCATCCTGGAAGGCTGAAATGCAAATCCTGCTTTAGCTGGATTTTGAGTTACTTTTCAGAAACAGCAGTCAAATTAAAGGCATTTCAAACATGACTGCAGAGTATGGATAGATCAGGAAGTAGTTTTAGGTGGGATTTTCAAAGCCATCTAAGGAATGAAGGTGACTTAAGTGACCTGTGAGAAGTGAGTGACTAGTTCCCTTCATCATCTGTGTTGACAAAGTGCTTTTAGCCTGGATGTAACTATGCATTGTATTATTACAGTGATGGTCAGCTCTTACAACTTAAATAAGCTCTACCTGTCTAAGCCTGTTTTGGCAATCTAACGGCAGGTGCTCTGAGGGCTTCTTCTGGCCTCTCGCTGTGCGTTAGCAATTGCACCTTCTCACACCCCTGTTGACATAGCTGTGCTGACAGAAACCAGCCATAGGTCTGGTGATGGATCAATGGGACCTACAAACTGACCCTTCTTCTTTGGTATGCTATTGTGTTATTAAATGCAGATGACAGACGGATCAGTGTAAAGCATTAAAAATAACATTTATGTCATTGTTTAATATAATTGTTTATTATAGGGTTGTGTATATAAATCACAGGAGTTGAGCTTAATGTGGCAATAATTCACCCACATTCAAAAGGGGCAGAAGAGAGGAATGATCAGTGTGATGAGATTGCTTTATACAAAACAGCATATCTGAGAAGTATAATACCGAGCTGAACATGGAAGGCTCAATTAAACTCACTTGCTGTTCTCTTTGTGATGAGGCTGGGGAACACAACAATGGCCCTGCCAAACTACCTGATTAGCTTGGATTAGCAGGGATTAGCTGCCTTCTTCATCAAGGTCTTTCTTTGCCAACCTTTCCCTTGGATGTATTAACACTGTAAGCGTTGCTGTGAATAGACTATACATACACAGCCTTGCTTTTAAGTAACTCATTTGAGATCTTGTAGTACCCTAGCCTCAGCTGGTCAGGGCTCACTGTAGACTGCAAAATACATCTTAAGAGGTAAGAGCAAGCTGAGCTCCACAACTGCTACCTGTGTCTAAACTGGCTGACGTATAGCTGTCCTGTGTATGGCTGCCATACAATGCTGTGATAATTAATACCTGAGCAGCAGCAGCATAAAGAAACTCCAGGAAGAGATTTGGTTTGACTGGGGAGTTACTCTTGTGATAAGACTTCCTGCTCCTGCAGATAGATGGAGGGTGCCCGATGTCCAACAGAAGCCTTTCAAAACTGTCACCACTCTTGTCATTTCTCATATGCTAGTGTGAGCACATGATGTTACAAAGACTCTGGCTCCTGGGGGAAAGATAAAGTACCATATCTTAATAATTTCTCTCCCCTCATCCCCTTTTTTATTTCAACTTTCAAAGGATTTTTTTTCAGGAGAGAAAGATAAAGTGATCTGAGGCTCAGTTCCCACTTCTGCTCTAGACTTACTATGTGACTATGGATAGTAGGTTGTGCTTTTCTGTACCTCAGTTTCTTCTCCACTAAATTAGAATAAGCCCAATTTTAGAATCATTCATGTGCCAATGGAGTATAGAGACAAGCATAGGGCTACCAAAAGATATGGGAAATGGCAGAGGCTGGTTTTGAAAGATGCCAGTGTCAGACAGCCAAATCTGTGAGTTTAGGTGCCTTACCTGATTAAATGTTTTAGAAAATTTAATTGGGAACCAGGCTGCAGAGTGCCTAAGTGCTATGGAGATTGTAGCTCTAGGGTCTTTTGTGTCCAAACAGATTTTAAAATGGAGACTCAGATTCCTTATTTGTTGAACAGATTTTTAAATTCTACTAAGTCATAATGTTTCTGTTGTTGTTGTTGTTTGTCTGTTTTGTCTAATTAGGCTCTAGCAGAACAATTGCAATCTCTCTTCGTGTTTGTGCTGTGCTGGGTAGACATAACCCTGAATTTAGTTCTCCTGTAGATGCTAGTTCAATAAAAATAACAATACTTTTACTAATGAGAATAACTATGTGAAGCCAGGATTCATGCTAAATTAGTATCCATTAGTGACTTAGATCTATAATGAAGGTTTCCCTGCTCTCTGTTGTGTGTCTCAATTCATTACAGAGCAGTCCATAATATTTTAACATTTTTATTTTTTTCTGGAACCATTGCCCAAAACTATTGGAAGAATATGTGCTTTCCCATAACATCAGAATGAGACAAATGGCACTGCTTGCTTTTGTTGTCGTACAGAAGTGTCTTTTGTTTGGACTCAGATAGACTTGTAAGTGGCAAATAGCTGGAGACTAATGGAGCACATGCTTCAAAGCTTTCCATCCGGTCCCTTGGTGAGCAAAAAGAGTATATTGTCTATGTTCTAATCAGTCCTCATTATAAAGAATAGTACTCCTGCTCCAGATTCCTGGAGAAACTCTTACCTTTACTCAGAGAGGGAGAGGGCAACAAGTACTATCCCCTTGTGCATCTGCAGGAGAAAAATGAATGGGGTAAAAAGAAAAAAATGAGGCAGAGTGATTTTATGCTCTGAAACTGGATAATGCACCTGTCAACAGGTATTTATTCTGGTGGCCTTCAGTGACATTTTCTAGTGACAGCAGAAAAGAGACTAAAATTTATCAAGAAGACCCCATACGTACCAGTTGAGTCAGTAAGAACTATATTAATTTGAATGTGAGCAAAACTACTTAAGATCCCTTTTCTAATTTGTTACATCAGAATCTTCCTCAGAGGTCCTACGCCAGTCATCCCATCAAATAGCCCCTATTTATTAATTATTTATTTTATTTTTTCACATACATTTAGGAAGAAAAAGGAAGGCAATACTCCCCCCAATGGAGGCCATCTGCTCTTTTCTTATTGGGAGGAAAAAAACCCTACAATTAGTGTCTTGTTCATCTTTTCATTTTAACAAAAAAAGAGAGGGAAAGAAAGAGAACTATTATGCAAATACTCTGCAATTTGGTTTCAAATATTCTTTGTACTATGATGAGCAATTTCCTTTAATACAAACTCAGCCTACTTGCCAGGACTTTTTTTTGTGTTAATATAGGGAAGGAAAAAAAAAAAAAAAAAACAACAGAACTTTTATGAGTTGTGGGGTATGCTATGTTCCTCTGGTGCCAACTTTTTCTCATCCTTTTTTTCTTTCTTTGCCGCTATTACTGTTGTTTTTCTTTAAGTTGTCAGAAAGATGTCATATAGGTTTTCTGAGAAAGAAAGAGAACCAAAATAGCTTTACAAAGCTGCAATTTCATCTCACTTTTCATTGTTCCGTTGCCGTGATGAAGTGGTCTTGAAATGGAGGACTCGGCTTAGTGAATGAGAGAGGAAAGCTTTCTCCCTGCCTTTTTTGAATGTCAGTTGCTTGTGATGGCAGCATTACCTCTAAGAACAGATATGTAAGTTTTTTATAAGGAGTTCCTGTGCTACTTGTCAGTGGTACGAACTTCAGACCCAAATAGTGTAGCCATGATTAAGTCCTTCCGGTCCTTGGCATTGGACAACCTAGCTAGCTAGCTGAAAACCTCTGAAAACTTAAGATCTGGAAAAGATAAAGTATAGAAGAAAGAATGGAATACTATCTCTTGTTCATTGTGTGAGAAGCTGAAGGATGGAAAAACAAAGTAACTGACCCAAGATCTATTATTGGTAGAGGGCTTTGGAAGAATCAGGAGCTGAGCTAAAAGGTTCAGATTTAGAAAGCTGCTGCTTTCTGTAGTGGTCTACTTGTGGCAACATCAGGAGACAGGCAGGACTGCTGCTGCAGCTGGGCTACTACTGTGCCACCACAACTTCTAGTTTAGGCTATTGCTGTACAACAGTCATAGAGACAGTAGCATGGTCATATCCTAACAGCTTAACAAATCTGCCGACTTCCAGTAGGACTTGTTGGCCAAGGTTGGATGGGGCTTTGAGCAACCTGGTCTAGTGGAAAGTATCCTTGCCCATGGCCAGGGGGTTGGAACTAGATGATCTTTAAGGTCCTTTCCAACCCAAACAATTCTATGAATCTATGACTTACGAATATCAGACACATTTGAAAGGCCCACATTAAACCTCCTGAATCTTAACCCTTTGCAGGTTGAACTTTGGGAAAGCTTCGATTGACATATAAATGTTACATGCTCAAGCCTGTAAAATCCTAAGCATTAAATCTCCGATCCAGTAAAGCATTTTAGCACAGCTTTGTCTTGCCAAACAAGGCCTAACTGGCCATCTCACACAGGTCACACAGGTGGCATAGTTTGCTTGCATACAAAAAAAAAGCTGATGCCCAATGGATTGACCACAAATTGGAAAAAGATATTCAAGAAACAAAATTAAGGGAAGTGGAACAAGACAAATGAGACCTTTAAGCAAAGTCAAATGTGTCACACTTACATCTTTGCTTCTGTGGCTGTAATGGGACAGGGAATATAGGGCAGTGCAGAATTTCTGATCTGAGCCTTCACTGGATCTGTTCAGATAGTCTGACCCATTGCTTGGTGCTCATTACATCAAGCATACATTACATCAGACTGTATTTTGCCTAGGTATGCCTAGCACTGGATAGACAACACAGGAATTCATGACACTTAGGCTATACTGATCCCCTTTAGATGCTCTATGGGAAACAGGAAATCTTCTACACATAGAGTCTTCAAGCACACTGGAGTAACTGGGTCACTTTTGTTGTTACAGGAAGCTCTTATCATGGCCAGCATGGACCACCCACACCTGGTGAGACTTCTGGGTGTCTGCTTGAGCCCAACCATCCAACTAGTCACTCAGCTGATGCCTCATGGCTGCCTGTTGGATTACGTTCATGAACATAAGGACAATATTGGCTCCCAGCTTCTGCTAAACTGGTGTGTCCAAATAGCTAAGGTATGTAGTTCATGCTGTTCTTTTTTTGTCATTTTCATAACTAACTGAAAAACATACCATGCAAAAAAACCCAAAAAGGATAAAAAAAAAAGTTTGTGTTTTGTTTGTGGGGGTTTTTCAGGTGTGAGTGTGTGTTTTCAAGAAGTTTGGGTAGTTCTTGAAATACACTCTTTTGGCTGCTTAGAATATTATAGATTAGTTGTTAATATGTAAACCAAAGTGTTTTTCTTGACTGTCTTTCTAACTCAGTGTTAATGGGGGAGTCTTTCGGAGGGGGCAGGGGGAGTGGGAGTAGTAGAAGAAGCCCCCCATGTGACATCTGGGGCTGAGCATAGAATAACTTTTCAGCCTCTTCTAATATTCACTATTCATAGATACTGATTTAAACTCATTGTCGTTTTCAACCTTTCTGATCTGCATTGCCAGTTAAATTCTGATATGCCATCAATTGTCTGCCCCAACACTGCCAAGAAGATAAGTATTCACTTCATGTCACTCCTTTGGGAACCACCACGGTTCTGCTGTGTTTAAGACCTATCACAACAGCTGAGGCTGGAGTGTAATATTGCTCGTCTCTGCAGAATGGGAAATCTCAAGGGCTGGATCCTGCTTTGCTTGCCGTGGTGTAATGCTCTCTGCCTTCCTGTGGGGTTTTAGGAGCAGCAGCGAAGCTGTTACGGTTCAGACACTGACTGCACTTCAGCTGAGGTGGAACAGAGTATCGGTCATAAATGCAGCCCTAATATAATCCTTGAACAGTGTTTCACATTTGGTTTTAGGTATGTTTAGGTATCCAGTGTTGTACTGAGAACAAATTACTCATAATCAGTTGCAAAGAATAACAAGATCTGGGAGTGTAGAGGGCCATAGTTTTTATCAATTTTAAAGGCTCGTTTGTGCAAACAGAGTTGTGTACAATGATGTTACTATGAATGAGAATCTGGAACCCACTTTTTATTTAGAGTTATTTAGAAGTTATTTAAAGTTTTAGATTATTTTGGTGAAAATGCTTGTTACATATACGTGTGTCACAGACTGCTCTCATATTAAATCTGTAGCCTTAAGTGAATTTGCTGCAACCTTTATTACGAAATCTTAATTTAAGTTGTAATGTTAAACTTTTAGCACTGGAGAGAAAAATGAAGATTTGGAATTGTTTTGCTGGACCAAATAGCAGCCATCAAGTAAACATTCTCTTCTCTTAAAAAGTTAAACACAAAATATTTTCTTACAAAAATAAGAAAACTGAGAAATTCAGCTAGCCCTGAGTTTTTGTTCAATGAGAGGAGGAATTTTGAGGTTCATCATTAAAAGGGACTATTTTCTTTCGAGGGTCAGATCTGTTGTCAAACTTGCCCAAAGGTGACAGTAGTTGAAATGAGCATAATGCTGGGTAGAGGAGTTGATCCATCAAAGGGGTGGGAGGAATCCCCAGCCCACATTCTGATGTTCCAGCATTTTGTAGATGTGTTAGTATCTGTGATTCTGCTGTGCTGTCATGGTAAAGCAGCCAGAGTTGCACGGAATATTGGAACACACTGATGGAGATTGCCTGTTTCTAGAGATGTGCAAAGGTATATTTAGGTCTGTTATCAGACCAAGGAAGGTGGCAGAGAAAATACGTATTCCTGTTTGAGTCCTTTCTCTCAACACAACACCCTCCCGATCTGTTCTCCACTTTCTTGATTGATAGTGGCTGTTATTATTTATTACAAAACATCTACACAGTGGCATACGTGAAAAGATAATCCACCTTTATTTTTACTTTGTGCATGCATATGGCTATTGAGTTGTTGGACTAATAGCTGTATTTGCTTTGCTGTGGACTTTATGTGGGCAGCTGATTTAGTGAAGCAAACAGCCTGATCCATAGTAGAGGCTTACAGAGCTGACAGATCCATGGGAGGGTCTGTGGAAGGCAGGTCATGATTTTCCCATGGTGATTCTTATCAAAGTGAAACAGGTTCTAAACTGATTTCCATTGTAAATGGTTTCAGCATAATATGGGGATTGGATTTAGGTACACCCATTTGAAAATCATTGCCTGTCAGTTTTCTTGATCACCGTGTGATGCAGGAGGAGAAGATGAGTTATTATAGATATTTGAGCTCTGAGATGGAGGGTAACCAAGCAGTGCAAAGAAGTGAGATCATACACGTAATATTAACTGATGAAGTATCAGAAAGAGAAAGGGAATTTCTTTATAACAAAAGGTGGCTTATTATTGAGGGGAAGTTTAGTGAAGTTTAGTTGGTTTCTTGAAGTGTAATTAATTTAATCTTCTTCTGCATCACAGTAATCTTGAGATTAATTTTGCCTTGGCCTCATGTTACAGCATGAAGCTCATCCACTTGGCTACCCATGAAGGGGACAGCAGTAAGTGACTGTTTTCTTGAAAAAGTGCAGTACTTGGTGCATATGGCTGACCTGTTAACTCTGGGCCATTGCAGTTCCTCTGGATTGTTTTCTCCTTGGTTTCTTTATGTGTCTTTTTCCCTTCTCCTATTTTTACTGCAGTGGTTGGCATTGGGTATGGAGAGAATCAGTAGACATCTGATAAGGAGTTCTGCATTTTGCTGCTTTTGCATGCATATCAGTGGTATTTAGTAGGGGATGGCTTGTTATAGTTGAGAAGGTCACCACAGGTACTGACTAATTGCATACCATGCCAGTATGGTGCAATCCTATTGCAGAAGTAGACTCCAAAGAATTAAAATGTACCTTTAACTCTTTATTTTCTTCTTGTGTTTGGAGACCTTGAATGACAGTTGTGTGTTGAAAATCTTCCCTGTCAGGTTGCATCTATGCATAAAGATAACATCATAATTATTACAAAGGAGGCTCAGTGAAGAGAAGAAAGAGGTAGGGACATACAAGGCTGTGCACACCGCATAATATGTAAGAGTAGTGCAAATGTTGCACAGAATTCTCTGCATTGCATTGTGCTTTCTGATGGGATACAGGAATGCGTAATCCCTTGGTATCTCTCAGACTGTAATGTTGATTGGGGTTAGAGGTCATACACAAGAAAATGTTTCAGAACTGGTAGGAAGAGTAATCTTTGAGGTCACCAGACAAGGAGTCCCCTTTTCCCAAAAAGTGGACTAAACATGCTAGTCCCCTGCAAGCAGCAGGGGAGTAGTAATACTTGTTTTCCACTCATCTGTCACATTTAACAGTGACTAGGAATCAGTCTGCAGCCTGCAAACAGGAAAGATTCAGTTTGCCTACAAATAGACTGGTCTCTAGAGGAATGAGTGCAGAAGGTGGGTATTGCATGCAGCACAAGTTTCCATTCACTGTGGGAAAGGTCTCTGTATCCCCATGTACTTGTATCCACTGTGCTCATATTTCAGGCTCTGCCATACGGCTTGAGCCACATCTTACTTTTCTAGACTTTTGGGAATGATTGGTTGTGTCTTTCTGAAAGCTACCAAAACTGTGATTAGCAATGTAGTAAGAGGCAAAAATGATCAGTGACCTCACAGTCCTATTCTCTGCTCCTTGAAGCAGCTTCTGGTATCTTCTGTTAGATACACCTTTCTACCCTCACCTTCCCTCTTTTTATGGTGAGAATTTTCCCCGACGAGAAGAGGACTGAAGGAATTGGAAATGCCTCAGTTCCGAAGTTCAGGCTGATTTTTATGAATTGGTTAAAATCAAGTTGCTGCTGCAATATAGTTCCTCCCTACTGCGCTTTTCTCCATCTGCCAATGTGCAGGCATTTATTTATCGAAGTCATTGCTTCAGAGTTCACTTGTTTTGCCAGGCTGTTCATTTCCATATGTCTCTACTTCTGTACAACTAGATGCAAAAACTAGTTAGGCGCTATGCCTGGTTGCCAACCTGCATATGCCTCTGGAGATCATTTCTGAAGGTTGACAATAGGGCAGTTATTAAGTATTATCTACTGCCAATTGAAAAAAGCTTGGATGCTTTTTCTTTTTGCTTATACAGATTGTGTTGAATTTATTCTGACTGTTATGTCATTGTAGGGTAATTGTGTTCTCCTTTCAGAAGCTTTAGCTTCTTATTTTATGGATGAAAGTTATAAAAATAGCGTAGCCCCCAAGCGTTCTGCATAAAACATGGTTGTTAGATAGCAGCTGTGTCTAAGGGGGTTCTTCCCTTCTGCTTTGCAGATACACAAGACATCTCCTTGTGTCTCACTTCTATGTGTACTGTCTCGCTTAAGGACTGAATGTTTAACCTTTTAGCTCTGAGTTCAGCACAGCAATTTTATGTGGAGTTTGATGTCCAGTAAAGCAGTAGACTATGCTCATGTATCAAGATACTTCCTAGTGTGGGGGAAAGAGTGACAACCTTGGTGGCCTTAGGGTATGGAAGGATGGAGTAATGCTCCATGGATGTCCATACTAGTGACTACTTGAGAAACAGATTGAGAATCAAATTTTGTAAGGTTAGCACAAGCCTATAAGTGAATTCTCAGTAGGTGAATTACATCGTTGTCAGCCGGTGTATGACAGATACATGTAAATCAGGAAGATTTAACACACACATACAGAAAGAAAAAGGTACTGTGTGCATTGATATTTCAATGTGTTTGATATAATTTCTCTCAGCAAGGGCTGCCCAAACACACTCACTGGCAACTGGGAGCTGTGGGAGTGAGGACATTCTTAAAGAAATGCATTCAATGAGAAGAAACATCTTGAGGTTTCTAGTTAGAAAGAGTTGGTTACACTCTGCCACTAGGTGAGGTTAATTATAAGGCACCTGTATTTGAGGCTGTATCCTCTCACTGGTACTCTAGTGGAAAAATTAGCCTGAGTCCTGTTGGACTTATTATCGTGGGCCTTTGTGCTGTGCTAGGCCCTCTCTCTGTCTCTCTCAAAGGCATATAGAAATCCATTTTTGCTTCTGTAACATTGCATACAACACTCGCTAAATTCAACACAGAAGTTCAACACAGGCAGCCCCATCTACTGCTTTACTGTTTTTTTCTGATACAATTACAGTTTCATTCTGCTGCTGTTGATTTGCATTACATCCACACCAGTTTGGCAGAGCAGTGTTCGAATCCAGACGAACTTTTCCTGCCCCAAAGAAGACAAGGCAGAGGAAGAGTGAGAAAGGAAGCAATCTTCCTAAAACAGAGCAGCTTGCCTACGATCACCTAGCCTGTGGAGGATAGCTCAGCTCTCCTGGGTCTTAGACAATGCCCCATACTGTTCTGGCCTGTACCCCCCAGGGGCTGCCAGTCCTGTTTTTTGCATTCTGAACTATAATAATTCATTCGCAACTCCTCAGAATACTAATGAGGTAAAGCAGAAGTAGTTTGTTACAGTGGAATGTCATGGAAGGAAAACCAAGTACTTCAGGGGATTACTTTTTATACCTTTTCAATATAAAAGAATTCTCAAATTACCTTAACTAAAGCCCTGCACAGCCTCAGTTATCCAGGTATGCAGGAAAACAACGTTTGAGAACACTCTAGGAAAGAAAGAGACAGAGGAACTTGGGGATCGAATTTTAATGAAGCAGATGCATGTCTTCAAGTCTGTTGAGTATTATTCCAGCACACTTGCAGTCATTGCTCTCTTTAAGGATTCCCTGCCAGCAGTGCAGATACACAGCTGGGAGTCTCCAGGAGCCGTCAAGCCAAAGGCGCTTGCAAAGCCTCCTTACCACTTCTTTCTGCTGTCCTGTTCTCTCTCCCTTTTAGCTGGTTCAACGTTACAGGGCTCAGTGCCCTTCTGTAGTTCTCTTGGCAAAAAGGAGGGCTTGTCTGCTGACTGCTCCTGGAGCCTCCCTCCATGCCAGGCTTTTTAGAAAGGTGTATTACTGCCCAGGGCAGTGCTTCTCAACTGGATGTAAATTCACAGGCTATGTGAAATTCAAAGGATCTGTGTTGATTTATGCAACTGAGAAGCTGACCCAGAAGCTGGTACAGCAGCGCTCACCTCACATCCTCAGCTAAATGGGTTTTGGTCTGCACTCCTCATGAATAGAGTGAGGGAGGCTCTAAGCAGGGGGGACCAGAGGCAAGTGAGTTCCCCTTGGCTGTACTGTGAGGTGAGGAGCCTTTCTCATCCATCAAGACTTTAGGGATTAGGAATGGCTTGTTAGAGACAGCTTTTATTATTCTGCTGCAGATGGGATGAGAGGGAAGCTGTGTGAAGTGGGAGGAATTGGAGGTCACTGGACAAGTTGGGAGGAGGTGGAGGATAGTGGCCATGGTTCAAGGTCTTTCTTTTTCATTAAAGAAGCCTACCCTACAGCTCAGTGACTATTCCATCATGGAGTGAACAGAGGAGCTTAATGACAGTCATCTATCAGCTGTCCACATTTTAAGCTTCAAGATGTCTCTATTCCCAGAGCTCCTTGCCATGACAAGGCTAACTGTATAATTATAATGCTATACCAACCCCTCCTGACGTGCTCACACTGGCAAGGACCAGGGCTAAGGGCTATGATAATTATCACTGCAAGCAAGTACATTAGCATAAATGTAGTTTACTAATGGGGCCGCTCTATTAGGAAGTGCAGTGTATAGAAGAGTAGGATCTAAACCAAGGGCTATGAAATTAAAGCCATATTGAAATAAGGCCTTAATTGTGTGAAGGAGCAAAATCAAAATAGGTGGGGAAAGTATAATTTTACTCTCCTGAGTACCTCTATGCAGTTTGCTTTTCTTATTCCTATTCACCATGACTATTTCTCACTCTGCTGGAAAGCTTGGATATCCGCAGATGGCAGATTGAAATGAAGGACCCTTTTTCTGGTTAGCTCTCGCTGAAAGAGGGTAATGCCATCAAGTCTTAGAGGGAAATAACCCCACCTTGCCTATACCCAGGGACTTTTTTGGTACCCCTGCTGGGCAGCTAGCTGGCTTACAAAGGTTCATAGAACTTGAGAAGCCCTTGCAACAAAATTCAGGTGGATCTTGCAGAATTCCGCATCCTAGGTTTTAACTTTTAAGTGGTGAAAGGGGACAGATTTCTTTCTTGCTGTGGTTAACTGGACTGTCATGGGCTTTTGCAAGACGCTGAAGAAGTTTCTTTTGATTGTCTCAGATATTAAGATTATTTTTTTTCCATCCAAGGCACGGCAGGAAATAAATGTTAGGACTTCAGTCATTGTGTCTGATCTGCCATGCTCAGATTAATGTGGGCACATTGAGTGCAGCCATTGCTAGTGTGCTGAGACATAGGATCAGGGCCTGGCAACTCTTCCCTTGACTGTTAGTTGCTGTGGCTGGAAATAATTCTCCAAATAAATCACGGCATTGGATCCTATTAAAAATAATTACAGCATGTCTGTGCTTTGCGTGTTTCCTTGGCAGGCACAGTATTCCACATTTTCCTGCATAGTTATGTACCTATTTATGGAGACTTTCATTCCGTTTCCTCCCCTTTCTTCACCAGTCATTTCATCTGGAGTATTAAACTGGTTTAGTAACTTCTTTATCTTTTCTACCAAACCCAGTTGTCCACAGGAGTTCCCCACATTTCCTGTGAAAAGCATTGAAATGAAGGAATGCGTGATAAAATTCATCAAGTTAAATGTTGAACAAGTTTTTTTTTTTCCTTTGTTTCATTTCTTTCTTTCTCCTTTCACCTCAGACTGACTGTCCACTCACCAAATTCACACTCTTTCTCTGTGATATTGTCCTCTGCTTTCTTCTGTCTTTCCCCTACTTTTACAGCATTTTGTGTCAACCTCTATTTCCTGTTGCTCTTTCTTCTAGTGTCATCATTTCTTCTCCATCCTCATTCTCTGGCTGCTTGGCTCCCTCTAGCTGGTGCCCAGTCAGTGCTCTGAAAGAGCACAGGAGCATCATGCCTGCCACCCACCAGAGTTTTTCTGTTGTTGTGTCTCATTACAGGGTTTGGAATGGACCTCAATTTCCTCATTTCTCTCATAATAATGCATTTGGCTTTGAGGGTTTTAATCCCAGCTAACTGGTGACTGCATGAATCCCATGTGCTGTTCTAGGTTGTGTGAGAGGGATATTTGAATCTGGAAGATTGCATCAGAAACACAGGAACAAAAATGTAAGATTGGGTTTATATAAAAATTATACATGTATCTTTCTTCCAGCTTTGTGCTCTGATGTCCGATTCTCTACGACTTTTCTGCATGCTGTAATAACTTCAGTATGATAGTATTTGAGGTTTTTGTGGTCTTTAGAGTGTGTGTGTGTATATATATATTTGGTGATTAGCTCTAGAGCTGGGTGGAATGACTCAACCTTTGAAGGTGACTATGTCTCTCCACTGACTACGCTGTCTACAAGACAAGCGTAGGCTGACCTTGTAGCTTTCTGACAGCTTAATTTACAGGGGGATAAATGTGAAGGGTGCGGGTAATGACAAGGACACACAGGAAATCTGGGACAAAGCAGGTACTGGAGGACTAAACTAAGGTCGGAACTACTAATGCAAGCATGGTTGGGTTTCTTTTCTGCACAGTATGGTACTATTGTGTTAGCGAGCTACAGCTTCTGTACTGCGTAAGGCCTGAGCAGGGGTGTTAATTTGCTTTCAGCTTGTCAGTGACAGGGAGAGGTTTGTAATGGGTAGTAATCATTCTTTTCCCAGTCTTAACGTGATTCCTTCTGGATTATCTAGGCTGCTTCTTCCCTTCCCCTCAAAAATCCAGTGTTCCCCATGGTTCATGGTTGTTAGAAAAAAAGCAGAGGCAGATTTTTCAGCCATTTACAAATCACATTGGTCTTTGCAAAGGCACAGAAATGAGCAATTTATTGCACAGAGATAGACAATTTATTGTTTTGTTAAAATAGAAGGTGCACTTAGCACTGACATTTATAGGGTTTCTGATATTGGGGACCTGACAGCCACAGGCTACAAAAGCCCTGAAGGCTGGCTTTTGCCTGAACATACCAGTATTCTCATCAAGTACACTGAGCTGCACTGGGTATGGGGCGGGGGGGGTGGGGGGGGGGAACATTAGAGTTTTCCTAGCAGTCCCCAACAGACTGGCTTGGGAAAGTGTTATTGAAAACCACTGCTAAATCAAATTCAAGATATTATAGGAGCACCTACTAGGGTCTGTCAGGATTTCCATTATAAGCCCATGTTTTTCACATTTATAACTCGACCATAAAATTCCGCTCTGGACTGTGACTTGGCATAAAATGTCTCAGCCCAAAGCAGGTTTTTTTATTATCATTCAAGAAATACACGTATTTGGTGATTTTTAAGTTGCTGGAGTTCAGAAACAAAAGCTGGATTTCTCTTTCTATATACCCATAAATTAAAATGCTGTTTTCCCTAGTGAGTGCCTGTCTTTCAATATTGTGTTTTATAACATAATTTATCGTGCTTGGGTAACTACAAAAAATGGATGGCCAAGGCATTGATGTTTAAAGTTAGGACCCCTCACATTTTTGCGGAGTACCACAGTATGTACATGCCCTACTAAAACTTACTCCTAGAACCACATAAGAGTCTTCAGGAAACTCTGCAAGGCCATTTGCAAAAGGTTCTGGGACAGTAAAGGATGTGCCTATATTTGAATAGAGCTTAGCTTTTTGCTACATCTCCAAGTTCTCCTGTGCAACCCAATGCTCAGGGATAAATGCAGTGGCCTTTTGTACAAGAGCAAAGAACTGGCCAGTTGAAAGGGGAGATGCCTAGCAGAAGCTATGCCCGATGAGGTCTGTGGTCCTTAAGTATGAGATCAAACCTAGCAGATGCCTATTAGCAGAAGAGCTACTGACCATGTCCCAAATCCAGATGTATCTTTAAAAACCCAAAACTGTCCACTCCCCATGTATAACTGCTTCTCTGTCCCAGTGGGAGCCAGGAGTAGTAGTGGACTGCCTGTTGTCTCCCTGTCCTAGCGTGACTTGCTGGGTCAGGGGCCCATGAAAAAAGTATGGACACAGCAGTCACTTGATACCTTTTTATGAAACCTTGCTGAGGAATATCTCAAGCCGTAAATGAGAGCTGAAAATAGCATCTTACATCCTGGTATTTTGCTGATACGTTCCCTCCATCCTAAAGTAAAGTTTTGCAGAAACACTGGAACGGGATACATGTCACGGAAGAGCTACTGAAACTGAGTTCCCCTGAGGCACAGCAATGAATACACCTGCAGCAGTGAGCAGCAGTCAGTTAAACAGCTCCTCGATGAACTGGGGATAGAAGGACAGTATAACTGAAAGAATACTCTTCCTGGGGATGCTGTGTAATCTCTCTCTGAGCTCCTGCACGATGCAGAAGAGCAAGGTGAATGTGCTTAATGAAATGTGAGAGGGGAGAGGGCAGTTCCAAGTGGCTGCTGGCACAGTTTTAGGTGCTATGCCAGCCTGCAAACCTACAGGGTCATCTGGCAGTCAGGTGTCATTAGTCAACACTCTCCCGCTTTCCCACATCCCATCTGTTTCTGTCTAGCCTGTTTGTGCAAATTAGCTCTCAGTATGCAGCAATTCTCACTGTAGTTTGGTTTTCTTTCTTCATCCTGTGACCTTTGTGCTTCCGTAAACTTTACCCTTGTCTGTGGGCCAGAGTAAAATCCTCACTGCTTCTATTTTTATTTACTAACTGTCCATGTTATCAAACAAACAGAGGGGATCGTATTCTGCACAGTGCATGACTTAAAACTGAAGTCCTGCAACACATTAATGTTTTCTGATTAGAGGGGAAATAGGATTGGGTTATGTATCCCATGAAGAATATTGAGCATTAAAAGAAGGCGTTGCCCTGAACCAAAACAGTTCTGAACAGTTCTGAATTTTCCAAATGAAGACATTTTTCCAAGACCTTTGAAATGTCTTTGATTTATACTAGGGTGGTTTTTTTTAATTCATTTTAAAGCAAATTGGTTTGGAACAAAAAAAATATAGCTGATTATTTCATAAACATTCTTGTTATGTTTTTTTCAAAATGGTGTTTTGTCAGGTTGTTTCACACATACAACCGAAGTCAGTTTTAGAGAAGGCAACTTTTATTTTTCAAAAAAAAGTGTTTTGACCAATATTTCCTAGGAACCTGTGTATGTAACTAAAATGCTACACTGTAATACAATTTGGTTTTGTGTTTACGCTCAACTTACATTACTTGCATCATGAATTCCTTTATGTAGGGACTTGCCTACAGCAGTGTCTCCCATGTCACCATTCAGTAAACCAATCCAAACTGCATGATGTAGTAGATAGGAAAAAAATAAATTAAATGTAAGCTATCAGAAGGGTACTTGAAAAGGCAGAAAATCCATGAATTTCCATATGTTTGGGAGTGGAGATAGTTTAAGAGCTAGATGTCCCTGAAGGAGGAGTTTGACATTGTGAGTAGACTGGAACAGTACAGTGGAACACTGTGAATGATAGGTGACAGTGATTTTAAGTTAAGGCTTTTGGAGGTGGCACGAGTAAGAGTACGCTGCTATGCTTTACTGATTCCTGGGAGTTACTGTGTCAACTCAGGCTGCTGGCATGCATAGTGTAGCAGGTAGTACTACATCTTTGGTACTCCCTGAAAGAGTGTGACGCTGGGATCCCTGTGTATTACCTTTATGTGCACTAGTGGTTCTGTTGGTGAGAAAGCTTGGAGTCCTGTTTTGTGTTTGCTAGCACGTTGCTGCCTACACATGCGTGTTAAGTCATAAAAGAACTTTGCCAGGCCTGTGACGTGAAGCCACTGCTTGACCACAAGTATTTCTGAATGTTGCACTTAAAGCACTTGAAGTTACATTGTCATTGTTGCACTCCCGTATCATACTTGGGCACTCTCAAAATGGTACTGTCTCCCACCTTGCAGTCCTAATACACCTCTGCTAAGCAGGGGAATATCATTGTCATACTAGACGAGGAACTGCAGGGTCAAAAGACCAGGTGATGTGTCAGGACTCTGAGGTTGGAGCAGATGTCTTTATTTTCCAGAACTCAAGGTTCTGGAAACCTTGAAACCTGGAAACTTCCTAACCTTTGAACAATTTTTTTTTTTTTTCCCCACAAGGCATAAATGCTATATATATACACAAGACGAAGAGAGGATTTGGTGTTTCTGAATTGGAAGGAACACAGATGACACTTTCTGCAATTGTGGGTTTGGCTGGGTTTACTCTGGGGTGGTTTTTTTGCACATTTTCAGATTTAAATACAAAATTTGACATCCCACATAAAGATAAGAATAAGTCTAAAATATACCAGCCAGGTCACTTTCGACAGAGAGAAGATGTGTCGTTATCTCTATATGAAGCTCTGACTTTACCTCCTCTGGATAACAGTGAAAAGCATCCACTTGTACCCAAAAGGTGAAATCAAATTGCACCAGTTGTAGTGGTTTGGGGGTATGCAAAGTTCATCATAGGAGAACAGATTAAATGTTTGGGTGTATTTAGTTTAACTAAATGAAGCTTTGTATGCTGAGTGTTAGCTATAAATTTAGCATGGTTAAATACCCAAGAGGAAAACAAGTATGTAAGCTAAAGGACAACACTGGCATGAGAATGAATGAGTCTTAACTGGCTATGAATAAATTTAGAGGGGAGATTATAAGAAGGTTATTAGCCACTATTAAGTGGTAAGGTTCTCAAACCTTCTAGTAGGAATAAGGGAGGCAAAATAATGAATGACTTTTAAGATGGAGCTTGATAAATTTATGAAGCAGCTTTGGACTGAATGGTACAGTTGCTTTCAAGGGGCAGACTCTGATGACATGGTTGCTTTTAGTTCCCTGTTTCAAAGCTGAGTAACAGGGCAAGAATAAACCATGAAAGGAAGCATTCCCACGCTTTGCTGGGAGACAGCCCAGGTCTGAAATTTGGAGCTTCTGCAGATAGAGATCAAGTTGTGTTTTGCACTTTGGATTGTTTCTTGTTTTTCTGTTTCTGACTTGCTCATGTAACTCATTCTTAATTCAAATTAAATCAGATTCTGATTCCATTACCTGAACTGAATAATGCATTACTCTGAGTTTTCATTGAAATCAGCAAGCCTATTCATGCAATGATGGTGCTATTCTTGTGAGTAAACATATCAGAATCAATCTCATGTGTGTTCAGCCTGCTTCACCCAAAAAAAAAAAAAAAAAAAAAAAAAGTAGTTTTCACTTCAGCTCTCTTTTTTTTCCTCTTGCCTTTGCCTAGAGCTTGCTATCAGTAATTCACGGTATGTGTACAATAGGTAGAAAACACACATAATGGCATTATTTAATGAAGACTTTATTACATTTAAACATAAATGTTCTAGTTTGTGTTAGAGACTAATGACCCACAACATTTCTTTTGCAAAACTGACGGTTCAGGGAAAAGATGAAATAACAGTGTCTTTCATTTTGGCTACATTTAAAAATACTTCATTATAGTTCAGAGCTCACCCACCTGGACAATATTTCATTGAAGAGGGAATTTATTCCATGTTCTCTTGAGTTTTTTCCTATCTATCTTGCCTTCCAACTCACTTTGTTTCTCGTGAGATATTCAGACCTACACGTCTTTTTGGACTACCAGTATTCACAGAGTAATGTCTCGTGTTTTGTCTGCCACAGTTCTTGCATCCCTCCCATTAGTTATGAATTCTTTTCTACTCTGCTTCTTACAAGTACAGCTTGTTACCTCCTCCTCTGTAATCTTTCCAATTTTGCTGTTCTGTCTTTTTAAGACTAAAATCTTAATAATGATGTTATGCTCTGTACAGCATCTTGTATATTGAATTGTAAGACTAATAATAATTCTTTTTATATCTCATTTTAAAACCATGAATGTCAGAACGAAAGGAAATCTAATCATAGAAACGGTAGAAAAACTTTGTTTTGACAGCTCTATATTGGTGCTACATTGTGTGGGTTTTTTTGCTTTGCCTCCCAAACTGAGGTAAGCACAGATTTAATTTGTGGCCTTTTTTTTTCCCATAGAAAGTTGCAAAGGCATTTGTAGTCATCACTGTGATAAACAAAGCAAAACAACCCACTTCTTTGAATCAAGTCCTATGCTTCTGAAGCAGATCTTAACAGTTGAGAAGGTATTTCAGATCCCTCAGTACCTTACTCTGGCTTGGTCTTGTTACTTGATGTTGCTGCTGAGGAGCTAGATTCAGACATTTGTATGGATCATGTCTGCACCACTAATGTGTATTGTATTTAGTAGCGTCTCAGGCAGTTGAGCAGTGCACAAGCTGTTACTGTACTTAAAGGATGCTCTCTCTTTTCTGGCCAGCAAGCCCATGAGGTGAGAGGAGCCAAACGGCTCTCATTGCCCAGCCTTGTCTATCCTGCTCCCCATCAGTGTTCCCAGTGGCAGCAATGTTGCTCACAGCCCTGTGTTCTCTTACACATGGAGATTTCAGTTCTTGGCAATCCTTACACATGATTATGCTTCAGTGCGAAGTGGGACATCCAAAATAGGCTTCCTAAACCTGATGGGGTTTTTGTTTTGTTTTGTTTTGGGGTGGGTTTAAGTGGTCATTTCTTCTCTTTGTTGCATTCATCTACCATGCTGTTCTGAACAGACTCTTAGCTGGGGCAAACTGGCTTTGAAGTCAATGGAGCTACACTGAGTGCTGCTACCTGAAGGGCTGGGATTCAGGGTTTTTGCCATGCATGTTAGTTAACTGAGCTACTTTTTCTTTAAATCTGTTTCCCATAAACATAAAGGCGGGGGAGGGGGGAAGGCAGAGGGACATTAACAAACAGAAAGGAATGTTTGGTACCTGTGCATTAAGTAAAGCCGTCTTTAGGAGCACATTCCAACTTGAATCAGATATTTGTGGCAAATTAAGAAGCTTTTTCTCATTAACTTCTGTTATAACCAGGTATTGTGAGATCTTCAGCCTCCTTTAAGCTCTTCCACTTTACCAAGCTGATCATTAAAGATGTCGTGGTTTAACCCCAGCCAGCAACTAAGCACCACGCAGCCGCTCACTAGCTCCCCCCCACCCAGTGGGATGGGGGAGAAAATCGGGAAAAAGAAGTAAAACTCCTGGGTTGAGATAAGAACGGTTTGATAGAACAGAAAAGAAGAAACTAATAATGATAATGATAACACTAATAAAATGACAACAGTAGTAATAAAAGGATTGGAATGTACAAATGAAGCACAGGGCAATTGCTCACCACCCGCTGACTGACACCCAGCTAGTCCCCGAGTGGTGATTCCCTGCCCCCAGTTCCTATACTGGATGGGACGTCCCATGGTATGGAATACAGCGTTGGCCAGTTTGGGTCAGGTGCCCTGGCTGTGTCCTGTGCCAACTTCTTGTGCCCCTCCAGCTTTCTCGCTGGCTGGGCATGAGAAGCTGAAACATCCTTGACTTTAGTCTAAACACTACTGAGCAACAACTGAAAACATCAGTGTTATCAACATTCTTCACATGCTGAACTCAAAACATAGCACTGTACCAGCTACTAGGAAGACAGTTAACTCTATCCCAGCTGAAACCAGGACACTGACTTAGGTTTAGAACTGTTCTTCCTCAGGGACCATGACAGAGTTCAGCGATGGTCAGCCAGTGATTTCATGAAACCCACTTATTTTAGGATTAAGTTGCAGAAAATTATAATAAATAAGCAATCTGTAGAGCAAGCAGGCTTTTGACCCTTTGTCTAATGCAGTCCTACATGATGACCATTTTTCTGTGTTCTCTGTCTCTTACACATGAGTTAGAAAGGCTTCCTCTACGGAACAGAATCATGTCTAAGATGTGGGGTGGGTTTTAAGTAGCTTGTGGTTTGTCCAGTTCAGCTGGGGATTTGTGGTTTTGTAAAAATCTCAAGGGTGGGTTGTATATTGTTTGACCTTTGGAGCTGGTTTTGATTTGACTTCTAGTCTTTTACCTTGCCTGCTGGATGAATGGGTTTACAGAACTGATGGAAAACACATAGGGAAGCTCCTTTTGCCTGACAGAGCTGGCCAGTTATCAGAATTTCAAGATTTGAATAGTGAACAAGATTATACTTTCAAAAAGAAGCTGCAAAAATGCACTTGGCATATTTAGTCTTGAAATAAACTCAAGCAAGTTCATTTTAAATACATATGTCTCATATTTTTACTGTATTTCCTGGAAGGTAAACTATGGTATGTCAAGTGTATAATCTGATAACATACCTGATTCTGACATAATATAATACATAATAGTACATTCTATATTATTATAATAATAAAAAAATATAATTGAAAAACTTTTGAAGATACTTTTGATTAGTGCTTATTTTATTGCAACACAAGTGAGATGTTTTTAACAAAGAAATAAGCTGTTGCAGTGTTCTTTAAGTAGTAGCTGCTTTTCATGCTTGTTAAGATTGTAAAATTTTATAAAAAAGAAATTGATACTTCCGTGTATTTTATCATGATATGGTGTCACATTATGATTACAGGAGTAGATGTGTCATAACAATATAAAATAATATACAATTATTTGAAGAAAGGGAGAAAAAATTTTAAAAAAAAAACTGTTAAAAGCTCTTAACCATATGAAGGATTAATATCAGGATTTTACCACTGATGTAACATGTGCCAGAATAGTTGTAATAATTACATCAAAAGATGCTTGGAGAAACAAAGCATCCTGCATTTGTGTTTTGTGGGGAGGCTGAAGCCCCCAGATGCTGTGCAGACTGATGCTTTGTGGGGCTAGCTCATCTCCAGGTTTTAGAAGACCAAAAATCCTGCACTACTGTGCATGTGCCGACTGTGCAGCATGCCCAAAGCTGCAACACCAATGGTGTTGATGATCTGAGCATGCACAGATTATGCACAATTCATGTCGGACACATTGGCTTTACCATATATATGTGCTTTAGAGCACACTTGCCTGTATTTTTGTCCTGGAAATCCTGATGGGCACATGGGAGTCTGAGTGCATTAGAATGCTTGCAGTAGATTCTAAGGGGCTATTTTGATGTAGCTTATCTTCAAATCCTCTTAGAACTTTCTAATTAGCTGTATATATCAGCCTGTGGGGGTTTTTTTCTGGTGCGTTCATTTACCTTTTTCTTTTCCTTTTTAAGAGCATGTAAATGCACATTTCTATATTGGCAGCAAAGCATTAGGCTTCTTGGTATTTTGCCCAGCAAAGAAAGAAAGAAGTTATACATGACATTCTTGAATTTATTTTCTTGGTAAGGTCCAATGTTCTGTTGCTTGATATGATGAATTATATCTAAACTGGAAATCCTCAAAATGAGAAGCAGAAAAGCAGGTGCATTGCAGAGAATTTTGCCTAAGTGCCAAGTGCATGCCTCCTGCTTATGCAGTATAGGAATTATGCTAAAGAAGCATGGATAGTGACTTGTAGCTGAAGAGTAAACCATGTGAAGTCATCTGGCACTTACAGTAAAGGTAACCTCAGACCATTTTTTATTTCACAGTCAGTTTGTGTGCAGAACCTGTCAGGAGGTGCTTTCTCGTTTCTCACCATTTTCATGAATGGTAGTCTTTCACTCCATCCAGGCTGCATGTGGTGAGAAGAGATACAACTTTTAATCTTGAATGTTTGCCCCAGAACAAATTAAGGTGAAAAAAGGATCACATATATTTTAAAGCAGCAGATGACAAAATGCCATTGATTCTTAAGCAAAAACCTACTCTAGCCAGTTGCTAGCATTCTTTCCTCAGTGGTGCCTGCACTCAGTGTTAGTTCAGAAGGCAATGATTCAAATGGGAGTCCCTGATTTTATGGTAAAAGACAAGATGCAAAGTTAAAAAGGGCTGGATTCTATTCCTGGCTGTTTCATTTTTTTAAAATGAGGTTTTGACACATCAGTTAAACTCTTTCCAGCAAATGGGCTTGCAGTCCTTAATCAATAAAGCATTTGGAGGTCCTCTACTGAAAGGCATTATACAAGTGCCAGGTGTTATTATTGATAACTGCTTCCAATTGGGAGACTATCATAAGATTATATATGGCAGACCTGTTACAGATTTGTTTATTTATGTTATCCTGAAGATAAGTGCAATAGTTAGATTCCAACTTTCAGACAAAGCATTCACCTTTGTGGTTACCTGAAAATACGCGTACTGGTGTATCTTAATAAATTTCCATCTGTCAGCTGACATACAGTAACCAACTATGTGTTACAGCTTTCTTTACTTGCACAACAATGTGAGGTCCCTTTCAAGTAAACTTTTTAGATAAAGGTGGTTTATGTTAACCAGTGCATTCTCAGTGGGTTGTAGCATGCACACACAATGTTTTATCAAATTGGAGCTCACCGGTGTTAAGTCTGAGATGTGATAATATCTGTCTAAATAAACGTGGAATATACATAAAAGCCAGCATGAAATCTTTGTGTTGAATATGCCACATAGCTAGTTTTCTGAAGTTACATGGACATAGTTTTATTTCCATCTCAACCAGTTTTAAAAATCTCATTATGTCTCTATTCCCACCAGGAGCATTGCTTGGCAAAGTCAAAAGTGTTTGAGCTGGTTACAATACTCACAAATACTGTGAGTAAGAATGATTAGGAGCACAGATATGTATCTGTGGAGCTGCACCATCTAATTTAAATCTTCGGCTTTGCAGATGCAATGACACAACAACACATCATTTATGGCCTATTGTTGGTTTATGAAGGCAAAGAAACATATCAGAAATGGATAGCAGAGACTCATAAGCAGTCTGCTTTATAACTGATAATCTAATCTTTCACTGCCCTGAAGAGAGACAACTAATGGATATTTTGAGCACGACAGCAAATTGGAGATTGTTAGCAACAACAGGTATTTTAGCTTCAGCAGACCTAAAACACACTACTTTTTCTAAAGTTTCTAATAGTACAGGTTCAATAACGGAAAACACATCTCTGTGTAGGTGTCTTCTGTACAGTTTCTAAAACAGAATCCCTGGCTTACTGCAAGTACTTTTTGTTATTCTTTAGGAAAAAAATGAAAAATACAAGCATAACCCCAAAGGAAAGGCAGCCCTTCATTTCAAATATCAGCAATCTCCAGAAGAGTCACACTTTTTGCTATGCCATATAATGAGTCTGGTAATCCTACTTCAAGGCTGCTGATGTACTTGAGTACCATATGGAGCTGGATGGCACTTCTATTCATTCTAGTTAGCAGTCAGAGGAAAACTTAATCTGAATGTTTATGTATCCAAGGCTATTCCCATTCCAGGAAGCAGGTTTTCCTGGCCAGCTACAACCTTTTGAAGGTGTCTGGGCTTAAGTATGGTGATCTAATAGGATTGGAACATAAGACCCCAGGTAAATGTTATTTAATTGAATCTGTATCTATATACTGATGCCTGTCTACAGAGCACATTCCTTTTTTCATCCATCACCTTGTTGATGCTCATTTACCTTGGCATTTGGAAAGGCTTCTTCTCAGATAACATCACAATTAAAGAATGAGTTCTGAAATGGAACTAGCCTTAGTGAAAACTGGTAAAAGGCATGTAAAACCATTTCATGTATTAGTACAGCATGCCATTTAAAAGGGAAGTTACAGATGGCTTTCCAAAGCTTGCCATTTCTAATTAGGTTCAGTGTGATTCAGACAAGTCTTCTGGCTTGTATTGTCATAGAAACTTGAACTGAAATTACAGCCCCATAATACCCTCACAGGGACAAATTTATCTTTTCTGCAGTTGCTGGCTTTATTAACATCGCCTAAGTCTATCATTATTGGCCATTGGCATTTGTAGGCAGTGCTAGTGAGTTACTGACACTTCTTTTACACAACTGTTGGATTTTCAACAAAATTTTAGTGCCTAAATAGCTTAGACTTTTGTAAAAACCTTAGCCTAGAGTAACAGAAAATGGTGTGTTCTGAACTTAAATGTTGTTCTGTTGTCTGGGTGCAACCAGTTGTTTCAGTCCTCAGTATTACTTTGAGCAGACTTTGGTACAAATAACATGACTGCAAGCGAGAGTATAGTTTTTCATAGAAATAGTTCCTAAGTTCATAGAAACAGCCCACTATGTATTCAGCCACTTACTGGGGATCTGCTTGGTAGCGATTGACCAGAACATACAAAACTCTCACTGGTATAGCCTTGTGTTTCTTCATGGAGAAATACAGGACTGTCTTCATACGAATGCAATTGTGTGCCATGACCAGCTTTCCGTGTGATTAAAGAAGGCCAGCCAGTGGCTGGTTTATGGTTTAAGTTCAACGTAAGTTAAAGTAATAGTAAAAGTTGGTGAACTCGCATATCTGGTGAAAGGCCTTCTCATAGCTAGACAGAGATGTGTGATCTCTTGTATTTTCAGGGATGTTCTTTCTTATAGATCTTTTACACATTGCAGATGAAGAAATGAATTGTTTAGAAAATACAGTTTTGCAAATTACCAACTTGTTTCAAAAATACTTGGAGAAGTTGAATCAGCACTGGAGATAGTCTTGCTTTGTGTCCTGGTTTCAGCTGGGACATGTGATGCCCTGCCCAGTATATAAACTGGGGGGAGTTGGTGTGTGGGGATGTGGATTGCTGCTTGGGAACTAACTGGGCATCAGTTGACGAGTGGGGAGCAATTGCATTGTGCATCACGTGTTTTGTACATTCTAATTATTTTTTATTATTATTGTAATTTTATTATTATTATAATCATCATTATTATTTTCTTCCTTTCTGTCCTATTAAACTGTCTTTATCTCAACCCATGAGCTTTACTTTTTTCAAAAGTAAAGCAGCTGTGTGGTGCTTAGTTACTGGCTGGGTTTAAACCACAACATTTTGAGGAGGAGGTTGGACTAGGTGACCTCCCGAGGTCCTTTCTAACTAACATTTCTATGTCTGTTCACAGCTCTTTGCAGAGAATATGAGCTGGTGTTTGTTTCTCAGTTGTGTAATTGCCTTATTCTAAGCCCAAAACCTTTCCAGTCACAAATGAAATAAGATTCTGTACAGGATTTTTCTGTGTGTTAGGTCCTTGTAGATACCAACCCGTGGCAGGCGTTAACCCTTACTTGTATTACAAATATAGTCATTTCAGGTGAAGTAAAGACAGGTAAGAAAGTGCAGTTCTGGACTGAGTAATTCTGACTTCTTAGTAAAGGACAAGCAAATACTTCTGTGAGGAGCACCATAAGAAATACACATCATAGCTACAAAGTAAAGTATAAAAAGTATTCCTGTACTTTCACGCCTTACATTGGCTCTGCATACTGAACTACTAATCTTTATTTACCTCTATCTGACAGCAACCATGTGCAGAGCATAAGTCTCAAGATGAAAATTAGGAAGAGAGCAAGTGAGGAACAGTGAAAAATCTAAGGGATGAATACACACGTTTTCATAGAAAATGTGATTTCCTTGGTAGAAGTCAGAATTCCAAGCACCAGCTCATACCTCTACTCATACATGTGGAGCAAAGTGCTGGCGGTCACAGGAAGTCATAATCTGGCTCTTTGTGATTTTTGCCCTAATGTCAAATAGGGGTGCAATTGCTAGAATTCTTTAGCAATTTTGCCGTCATTCAACTTTTGCAAAACAGCATTGGCTCCCAAGAAAGGTGCCCTCATGTTTCTGTTCTGCTTCAGATGTCCCTTCTATTCAATGTACAACCTCTCAAGCACTAACAGAATGTACAAAAAATAACCCCCTTCTCTCTACTTTCTGCCTTGTGATTACAGATCCCTCCTACACTGTGTACAATAGACAGCATAGCGTTGGCAAGGGAAGATAAAGAGTACTTGAGTGATGCAAAGAGCCAGCTAACTAGAGGTCATAAGCCTACTCAGATGTACTTGAACAGATAACAGTTGTAAACGGGTTTTTCTGAAATCACCTAACTAATAACTAATGGGATCTGTAAGGTAGGAAAGGCAGTCAATTGCAGTGTCTAAGCATCAGTAAATTCTCTGTTGTCTCAATTGTCCTTAGCCTATGCTTGATGAAAAAAACGTATGCACATTCATTTCAGTTTTGGACAGAAGATTGCACAGTTCTTCCCCATGTATTTGCCCACTCTTCTCCCAGAGTTAATTAAAAACCACAAGCCGCAAGTACTCAGTAAGTCAGAGAAGCATTTACCAATTTCCAGAGCTTTGTATGCTGCTGGCCAGCAACTCCAGCTGAAGGGTGACACTTGGAAGCAGCTAAAGTAGTGGTATGGTTGGACACTGAGACAATTTTGAATTGTAGTCCTGATTAGGAGGGAGCCTTCTCAGTAGAACTGAGCACAGTATTCAGAGTGTATAACCTGTTAGGTTAATTAGGGCCTTTTTTCCCCCACTTTGTGAATTATGAAAAATAAGCAAATTCTGTCTGCCTGTCATGTTTTCACTGATACTGTAATGGTCCACCTCCAGATGCAGGGAAAGCCTGCAGCTCCTCTTTGCTCCAGATGGCTCCCTTGGGTGTATGTGTTTCGAATGCACATTCCCGGGGCTGTGCCTGCAGGAAGGGGTGCATTTGGGGTGGCTCTGCTCCCTGCAAAGCCCCTGCAACAAGAAGAGCTTGGCTCCTGGAAATTGTGCTGTAATTTTCATCCAGTGCTGGGTCGGGCATAAATGTCAGTTGGTAGATCTGTTTCCTCCTATGGCTTTGAAGGCTATTACACTACTAATACTTCAAAAGTAGTGGTTGCTTTTGGTTTTCCTAGATTCTTTAGACAGCTAAGGGTCTATAGTAAGGTAGCATACATTAGATCACCCTCTTTGATCTTCGCTGTGCTTTCAGGCAGTCCAGCAATGGCTGGTGCAGACAAGTCCACAAAATAACCATTTTGCAGTTAATTTGATTCACCCCAATATTGTAAACATACCTGAGCAGAGGGAAGAATCTGTCCTGTCATTTGCATTTATTGTGTGAGTTTTAATTTACTTTCTGTTGGTATTCAGGTCACCAAAATACCCTGTTATGTTTCTTGTTCTATTTTCCTTCGTATAAAAATAAATGTCAGGAAGATAATTTGAATAATCTTTTTTTTTCCTGAAAGGGTAGGTACTTTCTGTAGTCTCTTGTGTGCCTTCTTTCTGTTTAATGTAACCTTTCATAGATTAAAAAGGCAATGATGTTAATAGAATTGCATAATTGTCAACAGATAATGTTCTCCCAGTGAAATATAGTTATTGAGGCTTGGCTAAAGCATTTATAGCAAACAAGCATGCAGACACAAAACAAAGATGTTTATTTTCAAAGTGACATATCTTTGCCATCGTTGGCATCTAAATCCTCACATATGTCATTTAGCCTCTGCAGGACTGGGACCCCAGCATTCCCAGTGCAGCACTTATTACTGGTAGGTGTGATGACTTCCATCAAGTGCAGGAAGACCTAGCCCCAGTAATGACTGGAGAGAAACAGAAGTTTCAGAATTCAGACCCAGATCCAGCCTTTCCCAGAGATCCAAGGATGTCTGGGGGCTTGATTCTATTGGCTACCTTTTATCTTAATTCCATACCAGTTTTCTCTTGTTCCAATGCAGTTAGACAGGGGGAAAAAGGATAAAATGAGAGCAACTGGGCTCACACCTCATCACTGATTTTGAAGGTAGTGGGAATGGTGACCAGTCACCGCCAGCTTAATTTCTGAATGTTAAGTACAGCATGGTAGTGAATGATGAAACTAAATTGTACAGTATATATAAAAATATTTTGCTAATGGATATTGGTAGTGACAGTGGAAAGGTCTGTTTAGAACTGAGCAGAGGACTAACAGCATGGAGCAGTGTGGTCTATAAGGAGAGGAAACATAAGAAAGTAATGGTTGTCCATTTCTGGAAAGCCAGGGAACAAGCATGTTCTCAGAAATGATAAAAAGAAAAACAGCAAAGTATTATCTTTCAGAATGCTTATAGCTGCAAACCTGGATTTCTCCTTTATGGATGAAAGTGCAGCTCAGTATCTAGTTGACAGACAATGCAAGTTACTGCCACTAGGAAAGCAACAATTTAAAGTATGTATTTTATATAAAGATTCTTGTAATATTACAGAAATATCTAAAACTCAGAAAAACTGCTTCAGTTTCCTGTCGGTAGTTTCAAGAATGAAACCATGAAATGCGTGAAGTGGTTAATGGGCTTCTTTTTTTGTGTCTTCTGTGGTCATGTTTGAGACACATTGCCCAAATGACATTAAGAAATTTGAGTTGGAAGTATGTGGACAATAGCAGATAGCGGTGTGCAGGACTGTCACTGGCTGCACAGCCCCTGAATCCACGAAGGTGGGGCTCTGAACCCTCTAGCTGACTGAAAGTCAAAGAAAGCTCTGCTTCTACCTCAGGCACCTCTAAATCAGGTAATTGAAAAATGAGGTTTGACTTTGGGTGTGATTGAGGAAAGGGCCTTAAGCAAGTGCTCAAACTTAAGCATGTGCTTAATGTGCCCCTTAACATACAGGGAAGTTTTCCTGAACTGGAGTCTCTCCTGACTCACTAGTGCTTGGAGTGAATGCCAGTTGCAAACAGATGTGCCAGCTGTGGTCTGAGCCAAACACATGCTGGTAGTTTGAAATGAGGAAGACACCTACCTCCTCCTCTGGAAGAGTAATGCAGAGATGCTCTAACCTAGGTTATTAAACCATGACATACTTTCAGGAAAGAGTTTTTGAACTGGATTTTGATTTAAAATACTCTAATACAAGATTTTTTAAAAAGTAATAAAGCAGTTCCTTTATTCAGCTGTGCACATGCTGTAAGCGTATGTATAATCAGCTTTCTGTCAGGAGGGTTAAATTTGGGTATATGGAAAGGCTTTGTGCTCTCATGAAAACGGCAGGATGAATGTGCGATATATTCGGCATTCACTGAACTTTCTTAGTCTCAGTCCATACTTTTGCTGTCAAGAAATGAGTGCTGGATGTGGTGCCACTGCCTGATAGTGTTTTTGTTGCAACAGCAAGCTGTGTTAATACTCCCATTAGAGGGACTTTGCTGTATTTTTCAGTGGAAACTCTCAACATCCAGAACTACTTGCAGTCCTTTGAAAAGATTCTGTAGGAATAGCATTGTGGTATTTAAAGTGGTTGGCAAATCTTGTACCTGTGTCTCTAGAAGCAGAGAAGAGGCAATTTGGTGATGTACTTCAGCAGCCCAGCAGCATTGTTCAGAAGTTGCAGCTGCTGAAAGGCCGGGGCTGGGGAGGGGTGTGTCTGAAGGCTGTCCAGTGGTACAAGGCAGTTGCTAACACACTAGTGCTGTCTTAAAAGAGTCTAGCACAACTCAGTAAATAAAATCAATCTCAAATGCAGGTTTCCAACTGCACTAGAGAAGGATGGTGGTGCGTATAGTAGAAGGGATGACGTTAAGTATAAGGGTTGTCCCCCCAGCTTATATTAGGAGGATTTTAAATTTCAAACAAAGCCTAACAATAATAATATGAGGTTGCATGAAGGTTAATGTTGTTTAGGCAGATGGTGAATTGCACAGTCAACCTGTTGTCACAATAATGAATGTGTTTGAAAAGACGTTCGTGTAGCAAATGGGAGCAAAATGAAATAAAATACACACATGCATGCACACACAAATTTAGCGTTGCTGGCTATGACTCAAATTATGCACATATATGTACTTTTTTAAGGATTCTGTATTGACCCATTGCCACGAACCAAAGTGAGAAGCAGGACTATAGATTCAGAAGAATGCACCATTAATGCTGATGTGCCATAATTTTGCCTGACAGCAATGACAGAAGCATTTGATCTGAGTCAGGCAGAATTTTATAGCCCTATTAAATGTAATTTCCGCCCCCCTCCACCACAGGCATTTTTTACCCTTCTCTCTTTTCCCCTTTTACAGCATCGTAGCAGCATAGCCTACAAAATAAGTCTGTTTTACTGGGGCCTGGAGTGTTCAGCCAAGCGTTCCTCCATTGCTTTGAAGCTCTGTGGTTCTTTGCTCCTTGGGAGCCATCTTAGAAAATGGAGTGGCTTTACAGAAAGATGAGAATGAACTTGCCTATTCCCATTCCATCAGGTGTTTAGTCAAAATAGTACAGACTCAGAGCTTTATGTTTTATTGTAAATCCCTCTGAAAATATGTGAGCAAATTCCCTGTAGGTGCAAATCCATTGGAGTCAAAGCATCTATGAGGATTTGTTCAAGCTAAATAAAAAGAATATGCGAGGTTAGCCATACCAATGGTGTTAAATCATTTTGCTTATTATGAAGAACACTGCTTTTGAAAATGATTCCTGATCAGACATACTTGATAAATATTCATCCAAATTATCTGGGCTGGTTGTCAGCACTACTGTCTCAGAACTTATACTCAAGAATTCTTGGTGAGACTTTTCACTTTTAGGCTTGATAATCCAAGGAAAAAATGGTTGTCCTTTTGTCATATTTGGACATTTCTGGATTACAATCAGAGTTTTACTGAAGTCAATGACAGAACATAAATAGGCAGAAAGGGACATTAGCCCACTGCTTCAGAATTTATATTGTACATGAAATCAAAAGGAGATTTAGGATCCTTCCAGCTTTTTCAGGTTGTATCAGTTGAATACATCCCTGTCGTACCCTGTTTTTCTGCAACTTTCAGTCAAAGTAAAAGACTTGGGGACACCATTACTGAGTGTATCAGAAGCACGTTGAAAATGCCCTCTGTATTTGTAAAAACCCACTAATCCATAGCTGAAGAAAAATGTCATTTGCTGTAGATAGAGGCAAAGAAAAGACACAGACGAAGCCAAAACTCTTAATACAGCCTTTGCAGGGATTGCAACTCTATCGGGCAAGGTTATGTGTCTACTGCAGAGGTAACTGTCCATTTGGACTATTAACAGATTTTAGTCTTTTTTTTTTACTATTCTTGGAATAGTTCAATGTCAAGATTAAAAATACTTAGCCCTTCTGTCAAAAGCCATTTAAAAATCCTTACTTTTTTCTACCCCTTCTTTCTGAATCTGCCTATGAAGAGTTGTCATTTTCCATCACTTCCATTTTCTCCAAACTGTGTATTCAGCTCTTTTTAAATATTCATTTTTCCATTATATTTTTAGCCTCACTGTGATTATTTTTTGCCTAGTTACTTACCTGATTGGTTTCAGCATATCCTGAGGGGGAATGCCAGACTAAACCAGCAGTGTCACTAGATAATGTCTTGAAATTGGGAAGCTAGAGATAGCTAAGAGGGACCCATCAGGGTCCTTTGGAGAATGACAGTTACCATAATCAGTGGAGGCTGGAAAAGAAATTTTTTTTTTATCCCCTCATTTATTCCTTCAGCATGGCATTGGCATTCTGTATGTAATCATGTTTGCAGAAAAAAATTGCTCAGAATCTCAGAACACACTAATCAATGCTGTATTTCTGCCTAAAGGTTTCCAGAATAAAACATGTGAGTAGTGGTAGTGACGTGAGTTGCACTAGTGTCTGAGAACCCCGACCCTTTTGTGCTGTGTAACACAGAACCCAGAAGACACCTTTTATATGAAAGCTTCTCATCTCATCCTTTCCATTTTATCAGAGAAACACGCTGGAATAAACAGAAATAGCAATTGTTACATTTAAACTCTCAGCTGTCTACTTTCCAGCTGCAAATATTTACCTCCAGTACAATCCAAATGTGCGATGAATTGGAGAATCAAAGGTGTTAACTGTGTAGACAAAACTGCTTAATTTTAGAGAGCAGAGTAAACAACCTGGAATGAAATTTTGGGGAAGTAAAAAAGTATTTGAATTGATCAGCTTCATTAGCAGACTGCTGCAAATTTCAGATTTTCTCTGAAATCCTTGCTTGTGTAATTAATCACACCATTTGTAAGGGGATTTCTGGTATTTATACAGGTACAGCTGTGACAAGCAAGATATCTTTCAGTTCTCATGAATTTCTAGTGGTACACATCTAGTAGGTAGGGAGAGGAAGAACGGCTGAGATGTTTCCGGCATCCTCAGGGACTCCTGGCAGTGGCCTTTGCATTGCTCTCTGACAGTGCATACTACTTTGCTCCCCCGCAGTATGGAGTTCTTTGAAAAAGTCTTTATTAGAAAACTATAGGTTGTAACCTTTAAGGTCAGTTTTATGTATATATTTTCAGACACAGTGTCAATTAACAGGGTCGGTCTTTTATGGCTAATTGACAAAGAATGAGTATGATACAAAGGTCACCTAGTGAAGGATGACATGAGTCTGGCCCAGTGCTGGTAAAATAACAATTGCCTTGTTTACGTTGGCCTGGAAGTACTGATCTTCTTCCTAGGTAACATTCCTGCATGGCTGCAGGAATGCTGCTCTTTAGTTGGAGTCAGACCTGAAAGAGCAGTCCTGCATGGACTTCCCTGGCCCTTGGACAAGGGCTGTGGCACTGCCTCTTTCACCAAATCATTCAGTGTTTGTCAGATCCAGAAGCTCCTTTAAAAGCCTTCCTCTTTGGGGACTTGACTTTGTAAGATTTTGCTCCTCTTGTGCCAGACACGTGAATTTTAAATACTCTTTCATTGGGGATGCCCAAAGTAGATCTAGCTTTGCCTGGTAATACAGACTTCGGGAGTGCATGCACTTCCTTCTAAATCTAGCTTTGTTTTGGCTCAACCGACAGCGCTTTATTTAGGTTGATGTGTAACAAAAGGAAGAACAAAAGCACATTTAGCTTAGAGTGCATTGTCATGCATTTTTACTCCCCACCAAAACAAAGAGAAGAGAGAGAGAACAGGGCTGTTATGGAGATTATCATCATTCTTTTGAGTCCGGATGGTATTTTCCCAAGGAGGCAATGACGTTTCTTAATTACTGTCTTCATGGGTAGCCATGTGTAGAGATTACCAGCGGCTCAGCAGCGCATTGTTCTGCCGAAGCCTTGGAGAATGATAATGCTGACAGCACAACACTCTGCTGTCCAACACTTCTTTTTCTTGCTCTTCATTACACCAGCTAATTACTTCTACTACTGGTGGCTGTGCAGCATTGCTTATCCCATATAACCCCAGCAGCCCTCCACTGTCAGTGTAATTTACAGTAATAGCATAATGCTCTCTTACTGCTCAAGCTCAGCCCACGTGGAACTAAAAGGCACCGTTCTTTTATCAACAGCATTCGAGTGAGTGGCAACCTGTGCTCGTAACTGGGAAAAATACATGAACATCAGTTAATACTGGTGATTCCTTGAAGTTGCAGTGTACCGAAAAGAGAACTTCAAGGGATTTTGTTCTGTCTCTGCTTTAAAATATGCATGTATGTGTAGGTTCATTTCTGCTCTCAGCTGGTCTTCTCCATGTCAGTAGTAGGGTAAGAATAGCATTTTTTTTCAACTTCCCACTACCTCAGCTTCATTTTCTAGCGGAAAAGTTTGAAAGTGCTAGTACAATGGAGGTGTTATACTGCCTTTTGTTTGGTTTTTTTGGTGGGTTTTTTGTTTTTTTTCAATTATGTATATATTTTTCTCTCTAAAGCAGTTAAGAGCACAGGTATGTTTTTACCATATATATAATATATACATATATAATGGTAAGGTACTTGGCAACTAATTTCTCTTTATCTTTGAAAAGCTCACTTCCCTTCCTCCCATCCTCCCTCCCTCAGTGTACCACAGATACATATATCTCTGCCTGTGTGTGTTTAGAAAGGATGAAAATATATCCTACTGCTGTCTAGCAATATATTCATATTTTGACTCCACTGACAGCACACAGTGATGTTATCATGTGGAATTAAACTTTCAGTTGGTAAGAAGTCTGAACACTAGTTTCAGGACTGCGTGAAATATGGTTGATTCTGGGTGTATAACAGAAAAACTGAAAATAGACTTACTTTGAGCCATGGTCTTAACAGCTTGGTAGTTGCAGAAATAGAACCAGGGTCTTAAGAGCTTGGCAGTTGTAGCATTCTCCATCAGAGTCGTTCAGACTCTGTATTAATGGAAGAATAATTTTGAATATGTAAAAAAGCAAGTCTTCTTGGTTTAAATAAACTTTAGCCAGTGTGGTTTTGTAACATATTTATAAACAAAATATACATAGCATATAAATATTCAAATATTTACGTAACATGGCATTATTATATATATGCTTACAAACTAAATATTAAATGAGCAGAATTGTCTATTGAATGTATTCACTGCTTAGAACTATGTTTAAGTAGCCTGTGATCCTTTTCTGAAGGTAATCTTGTAAATCTGTGTGGTGCAGAAGTTTGCTTTACAATAAAGTGAGCAGTCTCTGTCCTGCCATTCTCGAAAACAAGAATGGCCTCTCCCCCTCCACTTCACAGACCAGTAGACTTCAGAACATACCCTCCTTTCCTAGCATATTAAGGTATTGTATTCACAGGCTAATCAGATGTATTAATAAATATAGGCAGATAAATCAAGGCATATTTTATTTATTTAGGGTGTCCTGCCACACTGGGAAGCAGTTCTGCAGTCCTGTCAATGACTGACTAAAGTTCAGGGCTGTGGGAAACCCACCTTTTCCCTTCAGTAAGTGGTACAATAGATGCAAATTCCCTTTCCAAGGAAGCCAGCATCCTTTGTTGCCATCAAAATTTCTATGATTGCTGAAGAGCTGGGACTTGGTTCAGATCAACTTCAACCAGAAACACCTCATTTGTCTTGTGTGAGAATCACCCTCATAAATCCAGTCTGAATTTGGCCTGTTAAATGCACTTAGGTCCAACCACATGGCTCACAATGACAGCCGATGCCAAAGTCCCTTTTAATCATCTGGGTCCTGCTAGAGTAAGAAGTGAAATACAAGCCCTCTCATATTTCCCTCCTTCGCAAAACTTGTACCACGTGGCGTATGAGTTCCTGAAGCATAACTCAGCTCTGCTTCATTTTCAGTATCAGAATGCATCTCTGCTCTCTTCCGAAGCTGGGAGTAAGGGTTTTTACTTTGACCTCCAAAGAGGCAATCAGCTGAAATTATTTTAACCAGAAGATTGACACGTGACCAAAGCCAAGTAGCCAAAATGGCTGGGAATTTCTTTGCTTTCGGTGTCTGCTATTGATAACCTTCTGTAAGAGGGGAAAGCCAGAAGATCTGGCCAGCTCCCCATCGTGCCTAGCTGGTGCTCATTGGCAGTGGTCTGAGAGCATCACTTTGTTCCTGACCTCTCTTGCCAAATTTGAATGTGTTGTGGTTGATTCTCTGTGACAGCATTCCCCTTTCTCAGGCTGGTTGTTACTGGCCTAGAGACTGTGACTGTGACTTCTAAATGAAGGTTGTCCCATTGTTTGGCCCTTTTAGGATACATCGTTCTCCCAGTAACTTTACCCCACTTAACTACTTTTTAGGTTTATTAATGAATGAGCATTTGGAGATGTAACTTTTAAAGCATTTTGTAAAAACTCTGCTCTGTAAGGAGTTGCCTATCTAGTAGAAGAAGGACCTGGGAATAAGTCATTACTGGAGTCAGCAATCGTGGTGTTAGAGAGTTAACTGCCCTTACACTTGCCTGAGGCTCTAATAAACAAACTTGGTGGTAATGAGTGCTTTCATGGGGACTATTGCTTATTTCTAAAACACATGGAGGCTGTATAAACAGCTCTGCAGTTCATTACAAAGTCAAATGTGGTTTGACATTTAAAATGGACAGAGGTGACTGTGAAATTTAAGTGTTTCTATTCATTTCAACCAAAAAGGCTGTATGTAGCCAGATGAAGGAACACTGAATGATTGAAACAAGGGATTAATCTTGGACAATGTTTATTTGGTGCCTGGGCTTTTTTAGTGTGCTGTTTTGTTCTGTTTGGTTTGGTTTGGTTTTTAATCTGATGGCCATGAGGAGAGCAGTAGAGTCAGGCAGGAAGAGAATAGCCTTATTCCCTGATGTAAAATCTTGAAGCAATACATCTGTTTGAAGAGGAATTTGAATACACTGCCACTTAGTATAAGTGTTAGAGGAAATAAAAAAAAAAGAGGAAAAAGTTTACAGTCTAATTCATAATTGAAGTCCCCTGAAAATACTATAAGCCTCCTGTTAAATACTGTTGAGTTGGTGAGCATGCTGTGAAAGCAGATAGTTATTAAAAAGGAAATTACAGTCTAAATCAAAAATGAGGATCACATTATTTATTTATTTACTTGCTGTAGAGGTAGTTTTGCAGAATGTGCAGTCAGTCCTAGAGGGATTTTCCATAGAGCTGCACTTTTTATCAGCCTAAACTGCAGCAATGAAGCCTTGGGAGTGCTTGCATGTGTGACTGTGTGTGCATGCCTGAGTATGGAGAAGTGGGGAAGGGAGAGTCACGTCACAGCATATATAGCTGTGCAAGTTCCCATAGATTACAGGAGGGTGTCCAAAAAGGTAACTTAGGTTGAAGTCTGTAGCTCTCTTGCTGTGTAGTTATGGAGAAAGATGATACTTTGAGAGGGGCAGTAAGAACGGAGAAAACAGAGGCATGCTCTGAGCAGTCCTTTGAAAGTGCCTGTCTCTGCTGGCTTTGAGGAAAGCAAAGAGAGAGGAACCACCTTAAGACACTGTCAGCGTTTGTGAGTGACATGCTAAGTCAAGGGAAGGCAGAGAACCATGTGGTGGAGGTGAGGAATAAGCCATGATCTCCAAAGGCCAAGAATTTCACTCAACATGGCCAAAACACTCCTGTATGGAAGAGGTGGTCTGGTTGGATGCCATGGATGTGAGAAGAGCACAAGCATATTACAACTTGTGTGATTGGTTTGGGGGATGCCGAGGGTGAGTGTCTGATGGTGACATCATGGAAGCATTGTCTTTGTCAAAAACTTGTCGTTAACCATTGGCGCATTCTCCCATGCAGAGCACTTGGGGAACATCTGCTCTACAGGAGCGTCCTCTTGGACCAAGTTCCAGGGGCCAGACTGGTTCTGGCCAGTGAAAGTTAAATTAGTATGTAGGATGATCTTTAAAAGGAATAACTCGTACCTTTCCAATGCACTGTTCCTTCCTAGTTTGCATTCTGATTGCTTAGTTTTGCTATAGTTCATGCATTAATTAATTATCTCCTGGAAAAGGAAACACCACCACAGTAGAACACCAGGACAGAAAGAGAGAACATGGCACATTAGCAAGAATGGACATGTAAATGGAAGCTGTGGGGTTTAGTTTCATGATGTGCAGTAAAAAGCATGTGCTGGATCACCTACATTAGTTAGGTCTTTCAGGCTGAGCAAAGAGTGAAAAATCCCATTCCCTCCCCTATTCCGAGTCATTCTGCAATGCTGCCTTTAATGGGAACAAAAGGGTCTCGCCCAGCACTTTGAAAAGTGAAGCTCTGTGTCCTTTCTCTTCCTCAAGCATTTCTTTACTAGCTTAAACTCTTGATGAATAAAAGGTCTCTTCCTCCTACTGCCTTTAAAGACTTTAGATAGATGAACCTCACAAGAAGGAGCCTGGAGTGAGAAGGTGCCGGGGCTTTGGCAGCCCATGTCAGCAGGGTCAGCGTGGCGATCCTGCAGTGCAACTACAGGGGTTTGATGCAGAAGCAGAGACCTGGCCATAGTATTTCCATCTGTTGTTAAAAGATGCCAAGCATGGACTATTAGTGTCACATGAGTTATACTTCAGTAGTACGTTGTCTTTCCCCAAATTACAGCATTGCCTATTAATTTTGTCAGAATTATCATAAACCTCATACATATCATACTCTCCACAGGCATGAGGCTATAAAATCAATCTTATTTCTGTTGGTATTTCTTTTCTTTTTTTGTTGTTGCATAGTGTCTGATTTTAATTGAGTTATAGTGGATGCAAGCCAGCAGCATCTCCATTTGATGCCGATTTCTTAGACTTCTTATTGTCACAACCACCTTTCCTAAGGAATTCACACACCTTAAAGGAGAATACCACTAGTTTGCAATGCAGTCAGACAGATTGCATGTCAGAGCAGGTACAACCCAAAGTCACATTTGTGAATATTATGCAAAGAATAAGATGTATGTTCCTTCTCTTTCTTTTTGTGTCTTGTCTTGGTGCTCTCTGGGTCTGGGCGTATACATATGTGTGTGTATTAACGGACAGCTGTACGTGTATTAATTTCATCGTATGTGGAGGTGGTACGACCATCCCGCATAACAGGCCCTTTTCTGCATTACTGTCAGAAAGGAGCATGAAGACTGCAAGCCCATTCCCATTCTGCACCTTTACACCAGCATACCACTAGTAATACAGAATGCTTTACTGAAGTAGGAATGATCTGACATCAGCATTGCATTAGGGTGGCAGTTGTCCTCTGCAGTCTCTTTTGTTGAGCATTCATCCCGTTAAGTCATAAACGATGTGATGCTGTAACAGGATAGCTCCTGCCATAGGCAGCAAACGTGCAACTATCAGTGTCAGCTTTTGGCTTGCTATCTCTTCAGCTTGCTGAGAGTCCTACCCTCAACCTCTTCAGCAGGTTTACTCTGGGTTTTCAGAGTGAATGACCTGCAAAGGCAGGGCATCTATTTTAAATACAGATCAGAGAGAGCCTGAACTTGCTGAGAGATGACCTCACTGTGGTAGTGGTATACGTTCAATAAGAGAAGTCACATGATGTTGCTAGGGGTCGATTGTTCATTGCAGGTGGTGGTGAATTTGCAGTAAATGGAGCAGCACTGGTACATTGTCTCATAAAAGGATCAGCGTGAGTGATTAGCTACCAGCAGGCCACCACTACTCTGGCATCTGACATTGAGCTGTGCACTTTCCAAGTTGCCACCACAGCCACGGTTTTTGGATTGCCTCACCTGCTAGGAGATTGTGAAAAGTCTTTCTGTTCGTCTGGAGTCTTTTTGGGCTGGCATCAGTGGGAGCAAAATAAAGGATTGATTTTGTTTGCTGCATTCAGTTGTGTGAAGTGCGTGTGTCTGTGATGGTTCCACAAGGAATGCAAGAGATCAGTTACATGGATACCAATTAAAGTGGAATTAGACAAACTAAATGGAGTATTAGAGCAGCTATGTTTGTTCCTTTTTTCTTTTTTTTTTTTTTTTTAATTTAATGAGGCCTAATATTCTCAGCCAGCCTTGTGTGCAAGACCTTCAGCTATAACTGTCACCCGTTAATGAGGCTTTTCCAGTGTGCTTAACCTAAGGCATAAAAGAGAAGCATAGATATGTCAGTATTTCCTTGATTTGACTGTATATTCTCTGGATTCGTGAGTAAGACACTTTGAGTGCAAGTTGGGTTTTTTCTAATGTAATATAAATTAATGCCTTTTTGCAGTGTATTTACGGCAAACAGAACCTTGACTTTTTGGTTCTCCTCTCGACAAGGATGCCTCCCCTGAGCAAAGCCACCCAGGAGGGAAGGCCCATGCCTGTGTATCTACATTTGCACACGCAGAAGGGCACACGTGAGGCTTGGCAGACAGCCTGTCTGCTCCTTCCCTACAGCTGGGGGAGGGAGTTTACCTTCCAGCTCTCTTCAGTCTCATTACATGCAGGATCAGGTCTGTGCCGTTCCAGACTTCTGCACAGCGGCTTCAGCGGGGTCCTCTGGAGAGCTGTCAGCTTTCTTATATCTGCCAGTCTGGTTGACAATGCAGTACATGAAGTGATGAAGCATAGAGCTCTGCTACCTTAAGGGTTGGGTTTTTTTCCTATTTCCTTTTCTGTTTGGTTTATGTGGGGGAGAATGTTTAGCAGGTTTTTCCTTTTTTTTTTTTCTTTTTCTTTTTTAGCAGAAGAAAAATTTTCTAGAGGAGAACAGCCTTTTTCTTATTCACTTGCAGGTTCTAAATTACCTAAGGCTTAGAAAATCAAATTGGTTTTAGTAATAAATCCCCTGGTGCATTATATGTTATTTGCAGTATTTCATGTACACAAGCTATTCATCTGATTCTTTTTTATAAATCTCATTTTTAATCAGTCAGTCAATATCATTGACCTTCCGAGTCATTTGGTGTATAATGATAACTTCTTACAGGATACTTTTTTTATCTGTGAATATCATAGACACTCCTTATGTCCAACAAATAACAGTAAAAGCAGACATCCATATGCTCTTTCACACCTAGGAAAATGCTAGTGCTAGCAACCAGACACCTGAAGTTATTACTATTTGGGGATTACTTTCTGCTTTTTGTATGAAACACCTACTAACACAATACTCCTTATTGTCAAAATAACCTTATTATTTGAACATCTTCTCCCTGTTCCATATCATGGCAGGAATCCCACGCACAACAGGGTATTCTCTGATCCTGTTGTGGGGTTTTTTCCTATTCTCACAGGCAAACATTTGATCTTTACTTCTAAAGCTTAATGTTTTTCAGCAATACTATTTTTTTTCTGTCATTCCTGGTTTTTACTTCTGAGTTTTTTCCCCTGGGAGGGCTGTGTATGTTCGTTCCTGTGCATGTTTGTTATTTGCTGCATATTTTATATGTGCAACTAAATAGAATTAATAGGCTTTTGTCTCTCTTTGGGAAGTATCTTTTCTGCTGTGCATCACTTCAGTTATTAGTAGACATTTGTGTTAGGTAATGCAAACTCTTGACTAGGCAAGTTGTTCTGCGGGGTGTTTACAAAGTTCAGATGCATGGGACCAGAGTATAATAATTAAGAAGAGAGGGGAAAATGCTGAAATGAAGATGCTGTTTCATACTGTAACTCTTTACAGAACTGGCTACTTGGATTGCTTAGATTTATAGAAGCAAAACTCAGAAGCTGTTTCAGATTAGTCAGCTGTTCAGGGAGCTGCTTGATAGACCATCTTCTTCCTAGGAAAGGGACAAGCATACCCAATATAATGCTATTTAAATGCATTACTGCATTTTTGCAGGAAGTTTATATAGGGGGATATCAGCTAAAAAAAGCTGTCTTCTCCCCCAAAGTGTAGTTGTGATAATGGCTTGCTTATCTCAGCCTCTCCTTTTCCTGTTTCTGCAAATTGAGGGATTTTCTAAGTGGAAACAGAACAAAACTTAAATTGCTTAAAAATACAAGGTGAAATCAAGGCCTTGTCAAATCTCACTCTTACTGACAAGGAGATAATTAGTTACACCCCAGAAACTGTAGGGACCTAGTGGAGGAGCAGGTAAAAGGCAAACCTAATTTCCGTCGCAGAGTTACTGTAGACTGACTCTGTAACCTCAGACCCAGCTGAAATGAGCTCATGAAGTCGAGGAAGCTACAGACACACCATTTTCCTTAAGTGCTGAATGAGTTTGTTCAGAAGACCTCAGAGTTGCTTTACAGCTGCGCATGAAGTGCAGAGCATAAAACCATTTATACGTCATTGTAAGCAGGTATTTTTTCTTTCAACTGAAATGTTTTATCTACTTAACTCCTTGTAGTGCTGTGAGGCACCTTTTTTACCTATCACAAAAAGACTACTGCCCTTGACTCCTGCTAAGTGAAGGCCATTGTGTTGAACAACAATGCTAACTTACAAAGGGAAAGCAATTCTGTGTAAAGGTTTTATAAAATCTTTCTCAAGGGCTGCTAACCCTGCCTTGCTGAAATGTTTTGGGGTTTTTTTATTCATGGAAAGATTGGAAGAAATCCACACACACTTTTACGATCCCCCATCGTCTTGCATATGAGTCAACCTTGCAGCTCTCAGTCTTTAGCCAAATGTCATGAAAAACACTTTTGCACAGATCAGTAATTTTGCAGGACACGGTTCCCAGGAAAAGGGGATGGACCTTTACTATCTGAAGCTGGATTTGTAAACAGTGAAGTCTGAAATTGTCATTACAGAATCTTCATTTGTTGTTGCTTTTTGGAGGTCCCCCTTGCTTTTCATAATATTCATAGTTCAAAGAAATGTCCTCCCTCAGAGGCAAAAAGCTGAAGTGCACAGCAGAGTTCACATTTTCTTGGAGAAGGCCATCATTTGACCAGTCCAGTAATTCTCTAACAGATCCAACTTCCTAACAGGTTCTCTCTGCGAAGTATTTCATTACTGTTTGCTGATTTAAATACAATCTTTGTGTTCATTTTTGATAGTAGCATGCACAGGCATACTACATAGAAGGGGAAAGTGGGTGCTTCGTTCATAATAAGAATGACAAGCTGATACCTTTAGAGGTTCACATGTTGACTTTCACTCCTTTGTGTCAGAAGCTATTGTTTATCTGCAGTTTCCTCACTTGCAATGTCTTGGGTATTACAGTTTTTCTCTTTTTGTAATTTGAGTGATATCAAAGTCAGCTTGCTGTTGCAGCTTAGGAATGATGTCCTGTTTTAATGGCAAGTGGTGTGTAAAAGCAGAATACTGGGTCTGGCTTGAGCATAAAGCAGCCTGCTTGGTTGCTTGTCCATGATGGCTCTCAGCCTCCTTGTTTAGCAGACAGGATGGCCTGTGATACTTGAGGGGACATGTCCACAATAGCTCAAATTACAAAGAGAAAGATTTGGAGAAGGATAGGTAATATCTTCTTTTAAATCACCTGATAAATTTGTTGAAAATAGGTAGCCCTGCAGGTGAGAAGAATCCCTCTTCAGGGGTCTTCTCCAGATTTCCAGTATCATGCCCCACTGGCTCACACTGATTTGGGGGGACAAATGCGCACAGCTAGTCCCAGAAATGAATAACCGTTTTTTTCCCCCACTCTATGTTAGACACAGAGAGGAAGTTTAGAGGGCCAGGCTCTGTATGTTTCTCTTTTTTTTTCTTTCATTTTTTGATGGACATTCTGTTGATGAGCAAATGGGACTAAGTGACTGGATTAAACATTTCAACCCCCTCACCTCACCGGTAAGGCAATCTGCAAGGGAAAGGTAGCAAACACAGAAACGTAAACAACCTGGATGCCTCCCTCTACCCACTTGAAATTCCCTTTCTTGCAACTTGTGCCTGTTACCTCAGGACACTTGCCTCTGTAACTTCCCTTTTGGTAGTGGAAGCGTGCAGTTAGATTCCCCCATTGGCCACCTCCTTTCCAGGGTAAACAAAACCCAGCTTCCTCAGCTTTTCCTCATATTTTATCTAGTCCATTCACCTAACCATCTTAGAAGTCCTCTGCTGGACTCTCTCTGATCTGTTGACATCTCTCTTGTACTGCAGAGAGGCACATGAAGTTTCATATGCAATTTCAAATAAGTAGAGGGGAATAATCTTTTCTTTTAAGCTGCTGTCTATTTCTTGCTTGTACAGCTCAATCTGTGGTTAGGCTTCATGACTACGATGGTGCATTGCTGACTGCTGTTCAATATCGTGCTCAAATGTGCACTACAGATTCCTACCATCTGAACCAATTATTTTTCCAAACTCCCACTATTTGCAGTGGGAATTTTCCTTCAGGTGAGAGTGTATAAAGGACTGTGAGTTCGTGTCTGGAGGCTGTATGTTCTCTTCTTTCATCTGGAGGCAAGAAGAACCATAATGATGTAGCATAAATAGTGTTGGGACACAAGCCTGATGATGAATATGTCTTGGCAGCATATTCCTTTTCTGTCTTCCTGTCTCCAGCTACCACTTAGCTAAGGAGCACAAAAGGGAAAAGTAAGATTAACTGTACATTGGCACGTACAGCAAAGGGAGTGAAAAGCCAGAGGGTTCGGAATTGCTGTTGAGCTTTAATATTCATCCTCTGTCTAGTGGCTCAGGAGTGCCTGTGATTCTGGTTGGGGACCCCTGGCTCTCTGTCCAGTTCAGATGCCTTCTCCAGCATCAGGATCCCAGTCAGCACAGATCTTACAGGAGAATGCAGTGTAGCACAAAAAGGAAATTGCCAGCTCTGTGGGCATCATCATAAAGAGTTTAACTTTATTCTTTCTGGTTTTGTGGCAAATGAAGGATTTCATAATGAAAAAAAAAATGCAAACCCCCACTCCCATCATAGAAATTCACCGCTCATAATGAAGTTGAATATGTGGCAGAGACTATACATTATTTCCATGCTAAACTCTTACAAGATGCCAAATTCCACAGAGCCAGCTCTGTCTGAAATATTTTGTAAACCTGAAAAATCAATGTCCTGGGTTGTTTCTTTATTAGCCTTGATCTCGCCTTCTCCTGAAATAGTGTAGTAGGATTTACCATCTTTTGAATGTGTTTGCAGCGATGTTCAAGTAGCTATTGTGTTGTGTTAAGGGAAGGACTAAATTCCCAATCCTTTAGAAGACCGATATCCCAGCTGTTGATGTTAACACCATGCTGTATCAAGAGCAGATAGTAGTGTGCTGCAAGCACAGGATGTCCTCAGACAGTGTTAACAGCACAAGATTGGGAGCAGTGTTTCTGATTAACCTGTGGACATTCTGTCTCACCTTTTGCAGGCCTCCTAATCCCTCCTGTGTTTCATACTCCCCACTGTGCAATGCCAGTGGAAGTCCTTACCTGCTTAATATATATGCATAATGAAAGCAATTCATTGGGTGGGTTTTTTCATGTTCTCCGAACTCAGTTGTGGAAGACAATATAGGAGTATAGTATTGCTGCCAAATGAAATAATCTGCTGTGTTTTTAAAACTAGATGTATTTGGAGCCTTATCACAAAATGAAACTCACCTCCATGCACACAGGAAAAAAAAAATAAAAAAATGGCTAGAGCTTGATCCTCAGTTCATTCAGATTGCTCATCACTGTTGGTATGGTGCATGAATCAGACTTGCAATATGTATTTTTCTCTCCCTCTGTCACTTTCTGCTAATCCATTTGGTATTTCATACAGGGACTTTTCCCAGCAGCAGCTGGCAAGGTGGCTTTAAAGAGAGGGAAGAGCAAGTTCCAGTCCCAGAACTCAGTTCTGCACAAAGCCAGAAATGGCAGGTGCATTCAGAGCATTCACATTGCTAAGGTCCTGGAGAGGCACAGTACTGTAGTTATCTTAATTGTGGTTTGGGGGTGAGTGGCTGTTAGCAGTATGATATTTTTAAATATTTTCCTCCTATTATTTTTGGTCAAAAATGAGAAAAAAACTCATGAGCATTTTTTTTCTTTCAAGCTTAACACTGTCAGTTGGGTTTGTGTTGATTCAAGTGCTCTTCCTCAGTGACCTTCATCTCCCCATGCCTGTGAAATGTAAAAGATGCTGTTGACACAAGCAAAGGCTCAAGCTCCCTCAGCTCATATCCCAGACAGCACTTTAACATGGCATGTTTGATGCTGCGTATTTTTGTCTCACTGACAAAGTGGCAGGGAAAGTGATTGCATTCATCTGGGAAAGGGAATGGAGCAGAATGAAAGCCACAGCAAACAGCGCTATCTTCCCTTTCTTCCTTGTCCTTGGTCTCTACTGTACCACCTCTGAATGCAGGAGGCAAAACAGAGAGGTCTGGGCACTTAAAACAAGGCTTAGAAATGCACCCCACAAAATATAAGGCCTAAAATTAAATCATCAGGTGCACAATGTGAAAATCCCAGGTCTTGATTTGCAGGAGCAATGGCTTCTGCATTTGTACAAAGAAATCAGCTCACACACACTGAAATGTGATTGCAGGACAGTACTAGAGGTAGTACTAACCCTCCTCATTCATATTTGTCTTATTATACTTTCCTCAAGCGCATTAAACCACAACAGAATCTGGAGGAAAACCAAAACAGCTTGTGTTGCTCCACACACGCATCAGGGCCACTGCAGATCTCCTTAACACCTTTGTTGCCAAATCAGCATGAACTAAGGCAATGAGGATTGAGAAGGCAGTATTAGGAAAAGTTCAGGATAAGTAAGCATTAATTTTTAAAACTGCAGTTTTGGGTCTTTTTATTCTCTGGTTAAAATTAGGTCTGCCTGATATAGTAGCCATTGTTAGCTATACCATTCATTGTAGGTTTGGATGTACAACCCTTTGCCTTGCATAGAGGCATCCAACAGAATTGATGTGCAGCAACATACTTTGTCATTTCTCTGTTACTAAAAGTGTGAGCTCATCTTGATGTGTTCTGCAGATTTTTCTTCCATCCCTTTCTTTTTCTGAGGACCTTGGTACTTCCATCTCCGTATTAAAGATTTACAAGCTATGTTTTGGGGGATGTGATGATCCCTTCTACTACTGCCACTTGCAGAGCGTGTAGGGGAGCATCCATGGTGTTGCTGTAGGTGGTAGCGAACATCCAGTACCTGGAGCAGTTGCTCCGCTCCTCGACCTGCCAGCCACACCAGCCAAGGCAGGGGTGTTGGGGGACACAGTCCCCTTCAGCTGTGCTTGTGCTGTCTGAAGAGGTCACTCTCCCTGGTGTTGTCACTGCGCTGTTTGTGCCAGTTTCAGTCTAAATCAGACCAATTTCAGTCTAAATCAGCTAAGCTGGCTGGAACAGTTTAGAAGGATGGTGGTTACTGTTCCTCTGACCTGAGAGAAATCTGGGAGTGTTTGTATGAGTCACCCAGGTGTAACAAGTTGCTGAAGGCAGGCTGGAGCAGAGGCCTCAGTGGCACACCCACAGCCAGGAGGGAAGCATGTGAAAAGACCTGGAGCTGGAACAGAGGGAAACATGCCCCGTTCCTGGTGTAAACGAGTAGTGGGATGCCTCTCTGCCAGAGTGGGAGAATAATAAAGACAACAAATGATGTGCTCCGAGTTTGCAAAGCTAAGAATGGTTGCTTGGAGCTTGTTCCTTCTCCACATCTCATTTCCTTTGGCCTGTAGTCTGTGTTGGCATTACCTGTTACTGCTCCTCTGTTTTCACTGCATGAATGCTGCAAGTGAAGTACAAAGCCTATTTAAGTTTCGTGCCCTGAAGAATATGTTGTATTGTTTTCTTTTTATGGGATGAAATAAATCTGTCAAATAAGGGAGCTAGCAAAGGGCCAGGTTCTCTGTTCTGACTCTGCTTTGAAGTCATTTTTGCTGAACTAGCTGAGCATCACCGGCTCTGAAAGGGGGCACATAAAGAAAGGCTTTCGGAAGGAAATCTGAGGTGACTACAACCAGAGGCAGGGCAGGGAAGGACATCCCTGTTGCACGTAACGTGTGAAAATCAGGTAAGGCCATGGAAGGAGGGGGCCGCTGGAATAGCCTGGCCAGCTGGAAAGCTTCAGAGCTCCTGGGTGCTGCCATCTATTGTAGAAACCTGCCCCCGGCTGGAGCTGCGGCACATTCCTCCCTTCCAAACACAGGCACTGCAAATCTGAATGTGCATTTTTTGTGTATGCCATCTAAATAACAGCTCTGTTGGGTGAAGTACAGAAATAATTTCCCAGGCCAGCTGGTAGGAAATCATGGTTATAAGCCTATCGGGGAATTACAGTTTAATTGCAGTCTATAGTAGAAAGACTGCACTACAGTTTAGTATTTTACATGAAAGCCTGCAATTGAAAAAATGTTACCCCCTACTTCAATAGATCTTTGCCGCCAACTGCAAGCAGTTTCAGCTCTGTTTAGCTGGCAGAGTTCCTTGCTGACAGACTAAGAACTGGAATTAAAATGTGTGACAGTGCATTAAAGAAGCACGCTAAAGGGGCTTTAAAATACAGTCAAAGAGAGGCAGACAGAGGGGTGGGAAAGAGGAGAGGAGGCAGCCGAGCAGCTGAATGGCTGGTTGAGGTGTGGGGGTGGCAGTGGCAGGGAAGAGGTGAAGGGATCACACTTTTTTCCCGTTGGAAAAATGTTTTATAAGCAGCTAGCAAACATTGATGGCATTATTCTGCCAGCCAGCCAGCAAATAACTTTAAGCAAAAGAAGGGGACAGAGCAGCTCAGGTGGATCTCACAAGCCCTGTGAGAGCTAGCAGCTCTTCTTGTTTGCCTAATAGCTACAGTGATTACTTCTGCCACTCATCCCTAAGAAAGCTAATGGGGCTCCTCAGGACCTCTCCCCAATAAATAGTGGCAATTACCATGGTCCCAATCAGAACTGGGGCAAGGGGAGAAGAGGAGGTCATTTGAGATGAGTAAGTAAATCCTGGTCTGCTACCTTTCTTGCTGGCTTATTCGTCCTTTAAATTCTCCATTTCCATGTTCATTTGTGAATGGCAGCTCAAAACCAGAAAAAAAAAAAAACCACAAAAAAAAAACAACACGGGAAATGGAAATGGGCAGGGAAATATTTGTCAGAAGGTACTTGCTGCAGTTGTGTCTATGGTCAGGCAGGTGCCTGGTGCCTCATTTGTTCAGAGCCATGTGCAAGGTGTCGCTGGAGCAGTGTAACAGCCATATCCTACCAGCACGTGTCCAGTTTAGTTATTTTACACATAGTCCCACTCCATGTGAATGGGCATCCTTGGCTAAAATGGGCAGTGTTACATTTTAAATGACTGTGATAGTCCCTAGTCTGGTGTGCTATTAGAAAAGGGAAAAAGTTCCTTGTACAGTCCAGTAGATAGCCGCAAGGGAAGCCAGTATTCTTCATGTTGCTGAAAATCGGCCATGAGCCCTGAGATGCTAAATACAAAGTAAGAAAAAAAACCCAAAACACTACAGGGGAAAGATGAAAAGAAAGTCTACATCTTTTTCTAACCATTGTACCTTAGTAAATATAGTTATAAATAAGGCCATGGAAGGCTCTCTTTGCTAATTTACTCTGTGGCTGAAAAACTGTGGGCTGTTTTTAACTATGTCTTTTAAAAAGTCCTTTTCTATTGATACCTCAGGCTTCAGAGTTTCTGAAGTTGTCTCTTTTAAGTTTTGTCCATGCCAGCTTTCCCAGTCACCACTTACATGTGAACAGCCTCACTAGATTTTGTGAAATAGGGTGCCCATGGAAGGAGGTGAGCAGCTGTTTGAAATACAGGCAGGCAGGCAGAGACAGCTCAAGGCCAGAACAGGTTTTTTTAAAAAAAGAAATTGCTTCTCACCAAGTATGGTGGTCTCACTGTACAAACTCTTGCTTCTTCTGTAGTAAGACTATACTAACTGTATCATCCACTTTCCATGAAAAGTCATGTCCAGAAATCGGTCTGGGCTGCAGAATTTTGTTTTCTGTCCAGTAAGGGGTGGATTTTGCTCCCTGATTTCAGTTGGTCTTATATCCATGCTGGAAATGCAGTCATATGTTTTCTGTTTGAGCCTTGGGTGTTGGGTCTGATCAACCTCTTGATTGTAGAATAACTGCAGGGAATTGGGGTCAGGAAGGAGAGTAATGCTCCAACCAAAAGTGCTCAACCCTAGCAGAGCTCACTTCATTTCTGTAGAAATAGTTTTTGTTAGGAAACATCCATTTCATGACATGCTTTCTCTAGTCCTTACTAGCAGATCCAACTGCAGTCCTACCAGGCTAAGCCCTTATCCTGCCCAACGCCCGCTAGCCTCCATGTCGATTGTAGCCCTTCAGTCCTTGCCAGACTTTGCCTTACTGCTCAAGAGTTGCCTGAAGTGAAACTCAGGCCAAGAGATGTCTCTTTACGCATCATCTTCAGTCCATTAGCGATCTCTGGTTGGGCTTTACGTAGCAGCAGAAGTGGCTTGAGGTCTAATTTGACTCCATCTTCTGAAGCCAAAGGATGGACCTGTGGTACCACTGCAGTAACTGGCAGACATGATCGATATCTGGAGCTCTTGTACCTGTCCAGTAGGGATTTAAGTTCCTTGATGCCCCTGTTCCTGGAGTGTTTGCCAAAGCAGTAGAGGCAGAGTACAGACAGTCCAAATACAATTTTGATAGCCAGCAAAGATGCTGAAAGCAGTGAAGATGCTTATTTCTTTACGCAGCAATTCCCATTAGTGGTTTTGGTCACTGGTGATACAGTCAAGCTTGATGATGATTTTTATAAAGGGTTAAGCCCCAAGGTACAATCCGCTGTGGACTTGACAGCAAGTATCCAGCAGTAATGCAGAATTTGAGGATTTTTTATTTTTTTTTCTCCAAATACTGATCTGTCAAAGCTGAACCTGATAATTATGCAGTATTTGAAAGTCATTGTGAAGGTACATTATGCTTTTTCTCAGCCACTCTCTAGCTTTTCCACCTTACTCACTTTAATCCAAAGGCCATGGGGGTTGAAAAGTCTTTTCATTGATGTCAGGTCAGGTTATCAAGAGGTTTTCTGTATCATAGTAAACATTTCATATTTGCTTTTTTATTTGTGTGTGTATGTATATATATATGAAAATAATTATTCTGTGAGTTATTGGGAATGGTCGCTGTTGGTCCATATATTACTGCTATAATCAGTTAATCAGCAAAGATACATGCAAGAAGCTTTTCCCTTTGTCATCTGAAGAAGATTCTGCTACATCTAATAATATGCCTGCTAGATCATTCAGTAGTTGAACTAAGTATAATGTAACAAGGATATGAACAAGTAAAATGTCCTGGTGCAGGCAGTTGTTAGTTGTAAAAGGTAGTTAACTTTGGTGGATAGTAGAAGAAAATTTTATTTCTTTTAATAGAAGAATCTATTTCTCTGGTCCTGGTTTTGCTTTAACTTGCGATTTGATTTTGCTTGAATTTTAGCGTGAATGCCAGGTGTTCTTGGTGTCCTCTTTGCTTCTATTGGTATTCTTTTAAAATAGTCATGAGTAAGCAGGAAGCTTTGACCATTAACAAGATCCCTAGACTTTCTTATCTATCTGTCTAATCACATCTATTTTCCAGTATTGGAGGACTTCGTGGTTGGAAGCAAAAGAACTTGAGTCAGGTGTAACTCTAAGCCAGAAAGTCTCTGGACTGGATTAGGAACGGGCATAAAAATCCTTTCAGTTTGTATCTTTATCTTGCGGTCTTGCATGTTAATTAGGGTCATTCATGTTGCATCTTCCAGTATTCAGAAAGAGAACAGTATTTATTGAAACCTCAACCTGGAGGAATTGTTAGACTTCAGTGTAACGTTGTGGTTTACATTTAGTCTTTTTCCTCACATTAGCTTCTTTTAGCCAATTCCCACCACTTTCAAATGTGAAATATCAGTGTTTGTGCCACTTACTCTCAAAACAAAAAAAAACAAGCTCCAGCCTTTCACATTTGGATATATATGTATAATGCATTCATCCACATCACCTTAAGCTTCCTGAATTTCCTAGTTTGCAAGCAAACTTGTTGTCTCTGAGGTGCCACGTATGTATGTTCCAAACTTCAAATATTCCATTCTGGAAATGTGGATGTGCAGTTTCTGTGTTGTGGCACTTCTGTCATGCTTCGGTTTGAGATCCAAAAGCCCTGAGGTCAAAATGGTCCTAATTAAGTCTATTCATAGCTTTGAAAATACCATCCATCTTAGATGTGTAGTTTATCTGTATCATTATAGGTGTTGTCTGCAAGTAGTGGGTTTATCAATTTGACTTCTGTTGTGAAAGTAGCTGAAGAAACTAGCCCAAACTAGAAATGAGTCCAAGTTCAGATCTTCATCAAAACTTTCCCCATGTTGAAGAGCTGTTTGGAATTAGTTACAGAAATAGGTCTTTTCTACACCATTTGGAGCTGACATTTCCCTGAACTTTGTCAAATTAAGATATGGGGATGTGGTTTTGTCGTGGTTTAACCCCAGCCAGCAACTAAGCACCATGCAGCCGCTCACTCACTCCCCCCCATCCAATGGGATGGGGGAGGAAATCGGGAAAAAAAAGTAAAACTCCTGGGTTGAGATAGGAACGGTTTAACAGAACAGAAGAGAAGAAACTAATAATGATAATGATAACACTAATAAAATGACAACAGTAGTAATAAAAGGATTGGAATGTACAAATGATGCACAGGGCAATTCCTCACCACCCGCCGACCGACACCCCGCCAGTCCCCGAGCGGCGATTCACTGCCCCCCCCCCCCACGTCCCAGTTCCTAAACTAGATGGGACGTAACACGGTATGGAATACACCGTTGGCCAGTTTGGGTCAGGTGCCCTGGCTGTGTCCTGTGCCAACTTCTTGTGCCCTGGCTGGGCATGAGAAGCTGAAACATCCTTGACTTTAGTCTAAACACTACTGAGCAACAGCTGAAAACATCAGTGTGTTATCAACACTCTTCGCATGCTGAACTCAAAACACAGCACTGTACCAGCTACTAGGAAGACAGTTAACTCTATCCCAGCTGAAACCAGGACAGGTTTGAACTCATTGTTAGGAGAGTTTTAAGGGCTTTATTATTCTCCAGGCAGATGTGATGCAGTTAATTTCAGTGGGTTTAAAGCAGCATGAGAATGGCTTGGCAGAGTGAAAAATTAAGTTCCTACCAAATAAAATGTGATCATTACCAAAATCTTACTTTAGCAACTGACTTGTCTGGTTTATGCTTTATAGCTTTGTACTAAGATCTGTATTTACAGTGTCATTACACACAAAATCTTCCATAGAGAATTTTTTTCTTTCTCATAATTCAAACAGTAGGAATTAATGACGGACTGGGAAGGCTTGCTGTTTCTGCAGTGATGAACTGAACTACTTTGAGTGGGTAAGAAAAGAATGTTAATACGGTGATTATTTTGGTCTGAACCAAGTCCTGTCATAAAAGATAAAAGTATTAAAATTGCATTAGACGTAAAAAAAAAATGCAACCCAGAACAGTAAACACATTGCAACTGTGTAAGTAGTATAGCTTTAATTCTAATGCTCAGCTAATTACAAGAGAAAATATGATAATTTCCTTCAAAATGGCAAACATTAAATATGACCTTACCTGAGGTCCTTTGAAAACTGAAGGCACTACCCTTGTAAATTCATCATCTTCTGTCTCCCTTCCCATTTTTGTCTGTTTCTCTTTTCACCTAGGAACTTTCAAATAAAAGTTACAATCTCTTCTGCTGGCTTAACTGAACCACATCCCTCTAGCCAAACCAGTTCTGGCCAAAACAGTGAACTCTTCCCCCCGCCTTTCATTTTCCAGTTCTTTAGGTCTCACCATTTCCAAAGGGACTGATGCACCTCACAGGATAAGCAGGCTGAGGGCTGCCTGCAGTAGAAAATAGAGCAGTATGGCAGAACCCAGAGGAGTCTAGGAGCCCAAGGTAGGTCAGGTGAAGCTGAGGTAAAGGGGCTAGGATTGTTCCACTCATGTCATCAGAACAGGGAATAGCAGCTCACTGTGTAGTCTGGGTTTGCATTTGAGAAATCCCATAAATTTTGGTAGGTCAGGCAATTTGTATTCAGCTGTTTGTCCCTTTTGTCTCTGGAAAATATTCTTGTCCCCACTCCTAAGAACAGTGTCGCTTGCTGCGTCACAGTGCCTTGGAACCACAGGGACATGCAAAGGTTGAACACCAGTAATTACTGACTGACACCATCCGCCAAAAATTGAGATCTGTTATCCTGTTTCCATGCGCATAGCAGAGAGATAATGTGTTTGAGTTTTTCTTTAATTAATTTTAGTTAATTTAGGAATATATGGAAAAGCCCTCCTTCCCTGGAGACAGCCCCTGACTTCCCCATGCCCGAATTCAGTGCAGAAACTGTCATTCTCAGGTGTTCCTTCAAGATATGCTAGAAGTCTTGTTCTAACTTTCTTTGTCCTCCTTTCTGTGTGTCATCCTACAGCATCCCTTAGTCACATGCAGACATCCAGTTGGCATTCAGGCAGTTCCCTTTCTCCATGGCTGGTTTTTGACCCTGCAGGAGACACCTGAGCTTCCTGGCTGGGCTCCTGGGGGTGGCCTCTCTTCCTTTGGCCATCTAATCCGTTCAGCAGACTGAATCCCTTCTCACACTTGAACTGAATGAAAGCTATTTTTCAGTCCCACCTGATTCTGTGTTGTTTCACACAACTCCTGGAATGATATTAGCCATTTTCCTTTGCCACTGTTAACTCTCTCATAAGAAAGCTACAGAACCAACTTCCTTATTAAAATACACACAGCATGATGTTTCCAAAAGATTTGGTGTTTGCTAGGTGTCATGGCTTAACCCTGGCCAGCAACTAAGTACCACACAGTCACTCGTTCACTAACCCCTGGTGGGATGGAGTAGAGAATCAGAAGAGTAATAGTGAGAAAACTCATGGGATGACATTAAGACAGTTTAACAGGCAAAGCAAAAGCTGCACGCACAAGCAAAGCAAAACAAGGAATTCATTCACCACTTCCCATCGGCAGGCAGGTGTTCAGCCATCTCCAGGAAAGCAGGGCTCCATCACACGTAACGGTTACTTGGGAAGACAAACGTCATAACTCCGAACGTCCCCCCCCTTCCTTCTTCTTCCCCCAGCTTTATAGGCTGAGCATGATGTCATATGGTCTGGGATATCCCTTAGGTCAGTTGGGGTCAGCTGTCCCAGCCGTGTCCCCTCCCAACTTCTTGCGCACCCCCAGCCTCCTCACTGCTGTGGTGGTGTGAGAAACAGAAGAGGCCTTGGCTCTGTGTAAGCACTGCTCAGCAATAACAAAAACATTCCTGAATTACCAACACTGTTCCCAGCACAAATCCAAAACGTAGCCCCACACTAGCTATTGTGAAGGAACGTAACTCTATCCCAGCCAAAACCAGCACATTAGGTTAGCTGCTTATTGTGATTTACATGCTGTTTGTTCAACACATACCAAGACTCTGCTGTTTGGGTGTTGAAAATGTAAACACATACAGTAATATTGGCTTGGGATTGTATTTTTGTTGGAGGAAGAAGGTGGTCTAGCACTGTGGGCCTAGGAGATATAAATTTGTAGTATGAATACTGCAGTATAAATTATAATAGATTTAAAAGATGAAGTAAACTTTTAGACCTTTGAGAGTCAGTTGTTTGGGGAATGTCTTTCGCTATCCAAGTCTTCTTGCACATCCACGCTCTTGCCATTGGTTGTGTTGTAAACCACCATTCCTCAGGATACTCTGAAAACTCCAGCTCTAGTCAGACTATGAGATTTTCTACTTTCATTTAAAGCAAAATCAAAGAGTGGATGAGCCTGCAAACAGGGTTGAAGTAGACCCTAACGTCTCAGAAGCCAAAGGGCAGCAAAGAACAGAACCCCCTAAATATTTTTAATTTCAGAATTTTGTAAGTAAACATCTTTTGTTTTAGAGGCTCTGGCCTTGATTTTTCAGTGTTTGAGGTAGGCAGTTATTGTGTCTGTTATGTTGGCTGTAATTCCACTGCATAGCGAGACATGACATTTGTCCATATAATATGTGTATTGGTGAACCTTCTGGAGTTCTGAGGGACTTACTTCTGTGACAGCCTGGCTGCTGGGGAATTATGGTATTGCTGCAGTTACAGGAAAGATCAGAAAGATATTTCTGGCAAAAAAACCCTGTATGCTGCCCAGGCTTGCTGGCCTGGATGTGCCAGGGAGCTGGTGGTCCAGTTTGTGATACATAGATGCTCCAGTACGGTCTTTCTGCTGAACAACAGCTCACAGTTCAGATGAAGCAGATGGTAGTTATCAGACCTATGTGAGGTTTGGCATCCATAAAATAAGGCCCAAAGTGTATTTATGTAGGTCAGGCTTTTTACCCCTCAGGACAGGGCTGGGTGGTTATTTTAAATTTCCTTTAAAAAATGGAAGGGAAGCTATTTTCCATTAAAAGAAAGGAATGTGTAAGGGCTTGAGTTTTCTTAAAACTTTTTGGACTTAAACTGGTTTTCTGTGGAAATTAGCCTCATTGCAATCTCTGTGTCTGTCTGCAGTTTCCCCTGCAATAACTTTTCAAAATGTTGGTTGAATTTATTCAGATTTGACAGGGGAGAAAAGGTCTCAAAGATATTATCTTTGTATGATTTTCATAAAAATAGGCACCTAGATAGATGAGACTGTGATTAGTACTCCCGCTAAAGGAAAAAAAGGTACTGTAGGCTCAACCACATTATTAAACAGCTGAGAGTCCACGTGGGAAGTCCATGTGGGAGACTGCCATAGAAAACCTGCCTTCAAGCTGTCTTGGAGAGTCTTGTCTGCTCCTGTTTCCATTTCTTTTGCCACCCAGATTGTCCAGCATCCCAGTGGTAAGAGCAGCAAAGTAAATGAATCCATGTCTTTTTTCCTGGACATGTCTGCAGCAGGATTGCCTCTTTGTTAGAGCAGGATACTAGTGCACCTGCAGCATCAGCAGAACACATCAGGACCTTCAGAGTGAGCTCAATGTTGCAAAGCTACCTAATTCCCTCAAAACTAGCTTATCTCAAGCCCTCTGATGTTCAGAGGGGGCTTTCAGTTGGTATTGGAAGAGGCTTCAAGGTCCTTGAGGAGGAGTAAATTAGTCTGCGTTAAATAAGCTTCATGAAGCCCTTTTGTGGTCTGGGGGATGTCATCACGGCTATAAGATAAGCTCTACAGGTCATAGACCCCCTGCAGACTGGAAGACGGGGCAGAAATGTACAAGTCAGTGGGAATCTGTGATCTGCAAGCGGGACTGTGTGGTGCAGTAGGGCACCATACAGGACTTACCAACTTGGTCCAGATGCAGTGTCCTGGCTTGCTGCCATGCTGTTTCCAGGTTGAGAAGACCTGGGCTCCCTCCACACCTACATGCAATGTGAGGCTCAAAGAGTTGCAGTGCATCCAACCTTGGCCTTTGCAACACACACACGGCTTAGGCTTTCCGAAGCTGCATGTCCCATCTCATGATTCTAGCCACAGAGTTAGTGAGGGAAAACTGTGCTTGGTTGTGTCTTTGCCATTCCTGAACACCTACTGTCCATAGGGTATACCACCTCACAGGGGACCATAGCTATTGTAAGTTTGAGGCCAGATACTCTTCAGCCCCTTGTGGGTTAAGCTGGGGGAGGCTATGTCACAGAAATTTCCATGTGACAGACAAAACTTTCAGTAGTTTTCCTGAAGAAAGGCTCTCTCTGACCCCATTACCAGCATCTCTGCAGCTGCCCTTTAGTGTCATTTAGCAACTCAAGGGAAAGAGGGTTCAGCATCCCATGGGTAGTTGTGTGCTGGTCTGAAGCTCCCCACATTAGGTGCACCAAGCCCTAGTTTTAGTCTGGATATGCGTATGTAAATAGGGCTGCATTTTTTCCTTCAGTAGAACTTCATGGAATTTGTGATCAATGAGGCCCCCTGGAGCTCTTTAGAAAAGCAGTTTTATGAGCAGTAGAGCTGCTGAGAGCTGGTTGCCTATGATTTATGTCTAGTGATTAGGTTATCTGGAATTTAATATGTTCCTAGTGCTAGTTAAAGTATCCTCAATAATGTCTCTCTCTTATGTGGAGTCTCTAGTGCCCAAGGAAGACTGCAATCACAATAGCAGGAAAACTATTACAGTTTTTCTCCTCTCCTTGCCTACCTGCTTTCAGGAAACTCATAAGAATGTAAAACTTGAGACAAGTGTAGTACCAAATCAGGCTGAAAACAATAAAAACATTAAAAAGTACTGGAGAAGGACGGATAGAAAGATAAATATGCAAACATCATGATTGCACCAGCCAGATTTCTTAGGAAGCCAAGTTTAAAATACATTGAATGGCAAAAAAAACCCCCAGCAAACCAACCCAAATGTCAATTCAAATTAAAACAGAGAATGGCCATTTCTGAGCTCTTGCAATAGAAAGAATTGCAGCTGCTGCATCCAATCCCAACCCATTGACGTGACCCTTAGCAGATGCAGTATAGATTTTGAGAAGCTGTTGGTACCTTTCATTCTGCCTGTGCTTCGCTGGGAATTTATAAATGAATTCTAGTACTTCTAGAATCTGGGATGGGAGGTGGACATATGATCTGTGCTATGTGTGCTAATGTGCTAAAAGTAATTTTCATAGTGGTGTGAGTTTTCTGGAGAGGCAGAGCCAGAATTATGTGTGGGTGTGTTATGTTCTAGTAATTGTTTCCTGGGCAAGAAGCCAGTTGATAGGTATCCATATGTGATCCCAGGCATCTTCAGTTATCTCAGTGCCTCTAGAAAAGAAGTTCTTTCCATTACAGTCCATACCACCTGGTGACTGTGCAGCATTTATTGACCTGATTTTTTATGCTTTTCCCAGTGTCAGCTTGATTCTCCTTGCCATGCTTATAAAGAACCCTTACAGTAAAGACCTTTTTAAAGGTATTTCTGTTTGGGGGTCATGTTGTGCCTTTGCCTATGTTTTAATCAATGTGTTTCAGTCAAGATACAGAAACATTTTAAGCCTGGTGCCAGTTAGTTTTAACTGAAGAGTAGAAAAAAACCCAGCATGATTTGGTCCTTAGGGAAATGGTGAGTTTCTACAGCTGAGCCTTTGAAATATCTAGGCAGTTTAAAAGAGAGAGGATGGTAACTGTGAATGAAGCAGCCAAGAAACGGAGGCATGGCTGAAAAATTCCATCCAAGAGACATATGGAAACTGCGCTTGGAGATTTCTCTTATGTTTGGTCTGATCCAAATGAACCAAAATCAACAGGAGACTTTTCTACTCACTGCAATGATTTTACTATTAGCAGACCCTTCCTTTATGAATCTTCTCATTTCAATACTAAGTAAAAGAAGATTCATGTATCTGTATGGTAATTTGGCAATAACAGTTGTGGCTATGTGGCAGATCAGCAGTGCTGGAACAATAGTCTGAGCATGGAAATGCTGCCGCAGAACCAGAGGAAGAATGGGGACAATTTCTTAGGCAGGGTGTTAGCAGCCAGTCCCCGTAAGGTATTGGTCACAGGTTAGAGGAAGAAGTTGATTCCTACTAAAAGGCCTTCAGCTACTCCAGGCAATGCCCCACGCATATTCCATAGCTGGGGCTAGCAGTTTGTCATTGTAAATTCATGGCTGTGGTTTAGAGTGAGAGGCAAAAAGGCATGGGTTCATAGCTGCGGAGAAAGGTCAAGTGTGAATCTTCTCAAAGAAGACTCAGGATTTTAGAGGAGCCCAAGAGTGTTAGGTTTCCTCTGCTTCCCTGGTGAATTACTTTGCCAATGGTTAAAAACCATTTCAACCCACTTTGCAGGTTCCAGCTGGGTGCTGTGCAGTGGTAGCAGCACTGACCCAAGGCTTGACCCTGTCTCACTTGTAATTAATTGAAAAACTCCCTTTAAGTTTAGTGACTCAGGAGTTGAGTCTTAAGACCTTGAAATGTTACTATCAGTGGAAATATACCTGCCCCAATTCCTCTTTGTTCTACTCAGGTCACCTGTTTCAGCTCAGCAGCTCTCAAAATTTCCAATGTATTCACCCACCCACATGCTCAAATCTTGAGATGTCAAAGTCATGAGTCTTTTTCTTTCTTTTCAAATAAATCATGGCATCCATGGCTCCAGAGACAGCTTGACAAAAATGTAGCTGTAACTGAAGTATTTGCTGTAGCTGGGAAGTGTAGAGAGATCAATTAAAAGAGCCAGTTCTCACTCACTGAGAAGTTTCTCAGATTTGGGAACTGAAACCTCCAGTGCTGGGATTCACCTTAAAAGTTAATGGCTTTTGAAAGCTTGAGCCAAACCACATTTAGATATTTCTGAGATCTAGGCAAAAAAAAGAATCGATTTTATTTTGAGGATATAATGAAGGTTTCTTTTTAGGCATTTACAACTTGAGAAGTAGTTTCTCCTCTGTGTAGGATTGTGGTCCCATGGTAAAACTGTAGAACCACTTTGCAGGGCAAGTGAACTGATGCTTAGCACAAAATATTACTGCAGGCAGTGCTCTGTAATTATCTGAGTCCATATACCTAAAGGGTAGAATTATACTTTATTTTGTGTGAGTAACCTGTAACAAAGTAACATGAGGGCTTGTCTAAACCTGGCGTGGATGCCTTATCCTCACATCTCCATGGAGTCGGTGTTACTGTCTAGATAGGGCTGAGCTGAGGTACAGAGGAGCAGGGAAGGGGACAGATCATGCACCCCAGTGCAGTGGGCAGTGCTCAGCTGTCCCTTACTTTGCCAGTGCAAAGTCACTGGCTGTTGTTTCCATACGCTCAGGAAGAATATGGACCTTTCATATATTCTTGGATAAATTATCTGTGTTATAAACATCCTCCTCAGCATCATGAAGTGAAAAGAAAAGTGACAGGCTGTATTTAATGATTAACCCCCACACATGCACTAAAGGCTATTCAGTCTGAATGCACATAACTAGCGGAGCACGGTGGCGGTTTGACTCACACTCTGTGGGCTCTCACTGTCAACACAGTGATGCTCTGAACCATTAATAATAATGTGACGTTTTAGCTGGGAGCAAATATGTGTCTCTTGAAACCACATTTCTGTCCTCCACCCACCCCACTCGAGCATTCATCTGGATTTATTGAATAAGGTTAATGGATTATTTAGCAGGTTTCTCCAGCCATTATCAGGCTAGCACGCTCGGTTTATGTGGCTGGCCTCTCCTGTTCTGTCAGCTGTCATAAGCTTCTCAATTAGAAAAGGGGAAAAAAAAAAAGTATGAAATAGGTAACTATGGTTACCTATGATGTGGGGTTTTAAGAAGTGCTCAGAAACCTAGTGGCAACAGAGTTTGGAGGTTCAAAGCTTTAATTTATTCAAGAACTCTCTTGAATCAGAGTATCAAAAGCATGTAGAATAAATTCAGAAAATTTTCTTTTGTACAACAATATTGCAGTCCTAAGCAGAGGCCACCATACAGACCACCTGCTCACTCTGCTCACATGAGAAAAAAACAGGAGTGGGAGAGGGTAAATATGCCCTTGTTCCAGTTTTCACCTGCAGAGCCCAGTGGCCCTTGCAGTGGAATAGCTTTTGAAAGTGGTGGTTTCTAGGAGAAGCGGTGCTTCCGTTGTCCTATTGTATTCCTATTTACACTGAAATGGTGATTTTAAAAGTGGTCATACAGAGCCCTGAAGCTGTCTGTGCTTCAGGGGCATCTTTCAGGTAAAGGCACCTACCTCAGAAATTCAGCCCCAATCATGCTGTCTGCTGGGGGGTGGGGGGGGAAAGTCATCCATGCTTAATTTAATGAGAACACAGGATAATGTTAAAAGCTTTTAATTGGACCAAAAGTGCCCTATGTAACATGCTTCTTGAGGTCAAACACTTCCCCTCTCAAGTGTTTCAGGGGGATCAGTGGAATTATATACTTATTTGCCTTTTGCAAAGCAGGGAGCTGCTGTGTGCTCTTCTTGCAGGATTTTCATCTGAACACACAAGATATTAGCCACCACAGTGTTCCCTGTACGGTCAGCGGACACTGCCCAACAGAAGGGGAGAATAAGAAGTTTAGCTGTCCAAAAACATTGTCTCATCTGAACCAGCCAAGTGCACAGAGTACAGGAAAGACCTGTTTTGTCATATACTTTATTATCATAACCCACAACATGAGGCATGACATGTCAGTTTATCAGTGCACTCCCAGTGGAAAACTATTATCTGCTACTGGGTCAGTACTCATTTCCCAAGAAAGCTGTACGAAAAAGGTGGGTTTGTAACTAAGGGTAGATAGGTGTTGTATTGGACCGGGGATTCCTGCGACCTAGGAGCAGTCCCTGGCTCTGCCCCAACAGCAATGATCTTGGGCAAGTCATTTCATCTTTCTCCTAAAACACAGCTTTGTTTATTAAATCTGTATTTATCAAAATACTGTGTTTATTAACATAGAGTTTGGGCTGTGGAGGGGTAGTAGAGATGGGGGTCCTGACTGACAGAAACCAGCAACAAAAATGCCTTTCTCCAGCCCCTGCCCAGCTGCTTCTAAGCCCAGGCAAATTCAATCTTCCACAGTAATTAAGCATTTAGCAGGTTGCAAAGCATAGTCTTCAGGTTGTTGGAGAAGTCAGATAACTGAATTCGTCAGTTATTGCTGAATCGTGAGAGTGACCTCCAGGATTACAAAGTCCACTTATTCCTCTGTTAGATGTTTGCTGGATCCGATCTCTATGCTGGCGATTTTGCTTTGTCATAAGACCATTTTCTAGAAAGCCAGCACAGTAACTCTGAAGCCTCTAAATGCTTACTCCAAGTCCTCCTCTTTAACCAACTTGAAACAAATAGCATTTAATTTATTAAGGGTGCATAAAGTTGAGAATATTGCAGTTCAGTCAGTTGCAGGGGATAGCCATGAAAGGTCACAGTTCTTACAGTATTGTTTGAAGCACTGGAGAATTTCTAATATGCTTGCACTGTGGTTGCATTTGTTCTGAACCTGGGGGAAGGCTGTGCTTGTATCTGTTAATCTGGAGGTTCCTTATTAATAGTCTGCACACTTCATTGATTTTTAATTAATTTCTGAAGAGACACAGAGAATAAGTGCTGCAGCCCACAGATAGCTCTGTACTTGTTGCAGTCCACATCTCTATTGATCGCCTGCCTAAGGAGCAGAAGTAATCCATTTTAAATACACTTTCTTGGAGAGAGTGAATGCACTACACAATATACTCTCCCCATTGTAATTGTATTGGCAAGAGGTCAGTGGCTGGGGTGGGGGAAAGGTAGCCTGTTGTTTAGTATGCTGCTGGCCCTCTGGGCGCAGGCTTCTCTGCAGGCTTTGTTTCAAGAAAGCCAAGTTCTCTCCTTCATGGACAGAGTATTAAGAAAGCACTGGTCACAGCTCCACTGTTCAAGTTGCACTGGGAGATCCTTTATAGGACACATTTAGGCTGCCTGCCTCTTCAGAGGAAGGAGCTGAAGCTAGTCTAACTGTAGCAATTAATCTAAGAGAGAAGAAAAGCATTCAAAAAGCCCTTTCAGATTGTTAATGCACTGATACCTCTCTCTTTGGTTGCCACTTTGAAAAGCATCAAACGCTTTCCAGGAGTATGTGATCCACTGGGAGCTGAAACCTGATGTCTCTGAGTACTCCTCAAATCAGAGGATAGGTACATTCTTCCTGCTGGCATGTGTAGCACAGGTTACTAGGATTCGCTTTTGAAACAGTAATTCACAGTCTTTGTCAAAAGGACTGTGTTCCTGCCAGCCTCTTAACTGTAGTTACTTTGCAGGAAGTGTTTATTGCCCAGCAAGGAGAGTTTTGCAGTAATAAGTTTCTTATTTAGGCAGTTAGTTCTTATTTAAAGGCTTCTTTTACAGAAAAAGGTGTTGACAATATGTAGCTGTAGTTGCAGCCAAAACAGTGCTAAGTACTTCTGTGCTTCCTGGACAAAGGTGAGTTGTGTTAGCATTAGCAGACACAGCAAGTGTTAAATTCTGACTCAGGCCTGTGGTACATCTGGGGAAGGGCTTCCCAGCAGTGGAACAGAAATCTGCATCTGAACAGTCAGTCGTCTTCTTACACAAGGACCATCAGTAGATTTCTTCCTTGCTTTTTTCTCTTACTGCATGGGGCAATGCACCCAAAGGACAGTGTCTTGAAAACACCTGTCTGGTTGTGTGCTCACCTTCAGAAGCCCTTGTGAGAAGCAGATACTGCAGAGCTAGCAGGGCGGCATCAGATGCTAAGTACTTTATCAAAGTCTTGGGGGTGACCCTTTACCCACAAGTCCCTGACTTTATTAAGTTTTTCCTATAACAGCTGTTGGTCCTGTTCAGTAATTGGAGGGTCAGAAACTCTCTTGGCGTGTCTCTGCTGCAATGTATATTTGTGCATCGCATCTATGTTGGCCTAGTAAGGGTATGAGAGGAGCTGCAAAGCTGTATCCAGGTTACTGTGTCCTTACTGGTGATATGTTTATTATAAGCACAAGTACAAGCTACAATTTGTCTCACCTCTTTGGGCTGCAATACCATAAGATGAGCTGTGATTTTCTTCATAGATTACAAGAGAATATCCCTGTCCTTTTGAGTACTTTGGGAATAGGGAGAAGGTACTGCAGGAGACTGATGTAGCCTGTGTCCACACAGCCCAGGAGGCTGGGATACCTGGCCCACGTGAAGTAGTAACACAGCCAATATGAGCCACTTTGCTCATTGAAGGCACTAAAGCTGGCATAGGAGAGCACCTTGCACCCAGCTGTCTTAAGGAAGCACTGTGGCAATAGCCTTAATTGCAAAAGGGAGATTAGATATAACTCCACAGCTTCCTCCCTCAGGAATGTCATGCATAGGAATGAACTTTTTTTTCTCCCATCCTAAACAGCCCATGTAGCAGCTGCACAGATGTGACTGTAGGTGGGACCAGAACTTGGAGGCACATGCAGCACGGGCAGTATTGAAATACCTGGTTTGCATCTCATCACTTATGCTACTTAATATATTTATGTAACATCTTTCATCAGAAGAACATGAAGTGCTTCATAGACTCGTTATGTTCAGCACCACCTAATCTAGATATCTGCATAATTTGAGGGAGCCAGCGACACAACTCGTACTTTTCACAGGAGTTCAGACAAAGGACATGTTTGATGATGACAGTGGAACAAACTCCCCTTCTGGTGATGCCTGAGGAACTTCCACACCCACCCAGGATAGATAGCTTCATTTCAAGGACCCCACAACCTCAGAATCATGAACCAGTCAGTTCAGCGGTGGCCCATTTATCTGTGCTTTGAAAGGGTGAGAAGGCACTCCTGAGATTTTAATTTAGGATTGTAGTGGGTCTGGGCCCATCAAAATGTCTGCTCGGTCCAGTCAATTAAGTTGTGAAATGTCATAAGCTTATGAACTTGCTTCTTCTCTCATTTCTTTCTGCTCTTTCTCCCTTTATGAATCACCTGTCATTTTGGAATAGCCTGCATTTTTCCTGTAATTCTCATCTAAACTTTAGTCTCATAGCCTCTTTCCCTTTCCTTTTGCTTCCTGGCTTTGTTTTGACCTGTTATGCTTTAGCGTCTTTTTTATTTTGTGTCTTGGGCCATAGCTCAGCAATGTAGTAAATCAGGCTTTAGGACTCCTATTACTGGAACAAATATACTACAGCAGCCACATGATGCAGAGCAAAGATCTGATGTAGACTTCTTTTTCCCAGACTTGTTCTTTTGATGGATAACTGGCATTTTTATACTGCCACAGGTAGCGTGTGTCCTCCTGTGGTTGGTATGAAGCCAGGTCATCTGGATTTTGTTCTTCAGCTGAGTCAGCCAATGCACAACCACACTCCCATGTGTGAGCAGGCAGAATTTGTACTTCTGGGGGATCCACAAGTGGAGACATGCAAGACTAACCTGCGTGCAAAACATCACCGCTAACTCTTTTCACGGCAGAAGTAGCTTGAGTTACCTGTGCAGGATTTGTATCTGCACCGGTACCTTTCCATAGGGGTAATAATCCAACTGCACTGGGATCCTGTCCCTTAAGTACAGATAGCCTTGGGCTTGCTCCTGTGTACTCTGAACTATAGTCTGATATCGTTCAGCAATGTCACAGCAGGACTGTGAGAAAAGGGATATATTAGCAGGCATGAATACACAGGATCCACGCTGCTCATGTCACACCAGCTAGACCAGTGCAGGTCTAGCAAAGTTTCAGTTGTCTGGTCCTGGTCAGGTAGACAGGTCTAAAGCAGCTGTAGGAAAATCCAGCTAGTTATATCAGCTTTGTACCCTAAGGCTGCATCTAAAGACAACCAGCTTGAGATAAAAGCACTTTTACCTCAAGATACAGCTTGTTACATGTCAATAGCACATTGCTTCAAACTTAAGTAAACTGTAGGTGGGGGGGGGGGGGGGAGAAAGAGAGAGAGAGCGCTTAGTCAAGGGAACAGGAGATGGGAAGAAATATATTACTATCACGTAAGTTTCTTTTGTCCACCCTTTACCAAAGAGAGGTATTAACTTACCGCATATAAATGGGAAGTAATTGAACTCCTAAATATTTGGGGTTATACCACAGCTCATGATGCAGGAATAGGCCTCCCTTGGCCTTGGCAGCTTTACCAGAGTCGGCAGAACTCCAGACATTTTCAGAAATCTTTGGCAGCTAACCTGGTGGAGGTGTGCATGGCACAAGGTCTGAGTTCCCAGCTCAGTCTGGCAGCTTTGGACCCAAATAGTTAGCATCCTTTGCTTTCCCTTAGCTGTGAGGATGACCTCCAGTCCCAGCTCCCAAGCAGACCTACATAACAAATCACACCTCTGCAGCTGAGTCAGTGTATTTGAAAGCAGTGTCAGTTTTTCCCTCCCACAGTTATCTCTGGAGTAACAGCTACTTAGATGATTCTGGTTGCTCCTGACAACAAAGGGCACCGTGTTTTCCTTGAAAGCGTATTTAGCCCCAGGTAAAATTACACTTTTTCCATGGGGTAAGTGGGGGAAAAGATGATCATTTCAAGCTTTCAGTAGTGATTCCTGTTATTAAGCTAGCCTCAAGTTATTAGGATGAAAAGAGGGCAGTCTCCAAGGCTGGAGATTAATGTCCATGAGATTTGGGTTGGACTTGAAATTTTCTTCCTTCACTTACCTGTTTGATGAATCTGCCATATGTGCTGGCTTTGGTGGGTGGAAGTTATTATCGAAGAAAGGCAGGCTGCTCTTAATTTCTGGATGGATAAGATCAACATTCCCTCTATTTAGGGAGGTAATAACGTTTGTTATAGAAAACAGCAAAAAGTCACACTGAAAAAAAAAAGTGTTTCTAGTACATCTGCTGGTATTGCCGAAGTTTTGGGGCAGGTGACAGTCTTTATTTTTTTAATTTGAATTGTCTTGCAAAATGATGTCTTGTATCATGCAAAGACATATGTATACACTTAAACTTTCGTCAGTGATTCAGCACACTTCAGTTCATCTCTGGTAATTATCCCAAAGGGACTCTGCATTTAACGACTTACATACCTGCTTAAATTCTGTCCTGAGTAATGAATACCTTTTTTCTGGAAATGAGGTACAGGCACCTAATGGAAAGAGCTTTCAGACAAGGCTCATGGAATTCAAAGAGTTGGACATTCCCCGAACGGCAGCTGCCACCTTTGAAACTAATCCAGAAGCATCCTCATGGGCAGGTGGAACTCTGAAAAGTCCAGAACAGTAAAGGAAATCAAATAACAGCATCTGAAACGGTCTATGCTTGCAACTCTTACACTCTGAGCTCAACAAATGGAGGCTGTGCTCAAAAACTACCCTCAGGAACTGGGAGACAAATGACAGCAGCAGAAAGTAACACTGGTAGTAAAGTAAGAAAACAGCAAATTATAACCATGTCTTAAAGGCAGGAGATCTTAGGAGACAAACCCATAACTTTGAAGAAAAACATCGTCTTGTTTTTTTAAAAAATCCCTTTATTCTTTTATTCCACCATCAGCCCGCCTTTGATGATACTCCTCTGTAGACATCTGCAGCACTAGAAGTCCTAATACTTTATGAACCTAATTTGATACTTTCTAGTGCAGTTCAGCGCTTGGAAAGATCAGAAAGCTGTCCCATCTCATTGTCTTCTGTCCTCCCATGTTTTTTTTGACACAAAGTCTCCTTTCCACTGTCCCACTTCACTTTGTTGCCAGCATGTTACCTCTTTTTCAGGTCTGTCATTTTTCTTGTGAAAAGAGCGTGAGTGTACCTGAAATGACCATACCAAATCTGTCTATCCACAATCCCAGAGACTTCACAAACACTCCATAATAAAACTGGGCAAGGCTTTCTTCTTTTATAGCTCTTAATGACTAACTTTTAGTCTGTTCAACAAGATAATTTTTGTTCTCTGTTATTTCTAGCCAACTCTGAGAGTAAACTGATGGGTAGAGAGCAGGATTCACTTCGGCTAATAAAACTGCTGGGGTTTTTTCCCCTAATTATTACATAGAAAACTATCACAGCTGAAAAGTGACAGGCAAGGTATTCTTACTGGTGTTAAGCTCCTAGTGGCCATTTACATCTTTCCTGTCCACTTCCCTTCTTTGAACAAAGCCATCTTGGCTTATTACAAACCTGTTCTACCCCTCAACATTGCTATTAGTTTCCCTGGTGCTGTTGCAAGCCTTTGTGAAATGTATAAACACATGGGCAGGTCAGGTTAGTAATTGTGTGGGCAAGGATAAAAGACCTTTAACACTAATCAAAGTCCTGGAAAGGGCGTTTGTGTCTGCTTCTGAAAGTAGAATTTACATTTTCACAGTTGCATAATTACACAGGTAGAAGGGATCTAGACTACAGGTGGTTTTACTGCTGTGTACATCTAAGTAAAGATCCATATAGCACAGGTTTGTCTTCATACGTCACGCTGGTACTGGGTGAGGATAAGGGGTGCCATTGTTAAAGATAAAAGGCTATTCCTCACTCATCCTGAAGTTCCAAAGGGAATTCCTCAACTTATCGGTGTTATAGTTGTTTGCAGTGGCTGTCTGACTTCTTAATAGCATTAGGTGCCAATTCAGAGAGTGGTTTTATGTTAAGGGATCCCAGCAGTAATTGCATTTCTAGTGGCATTCTCTGTGAGGAAACCTCTGTCGTGACTGTGATGAGGAAGCATCAGTGATTGGTAGGTCATGGCTGATTCTTGTGTTTGTGAGAAGTGAATCTGGGCTCAGGGATAATGAGACAACTGATCCTTAATGGCTTGATGTTGAACTTTTTCCTCTCAGTGATTTCAGCATAAAAGTCCCACCCTATTGTGGAAGTTCTAATATGTATACTAAAGTATGGGGTTTCTTATTAACTGGACTGGACATTTTATACTTTGATAATTATATAGGATCTGCATAGCTCTCATTTGCACAAGTTCTGAAGGGCGCTTCATTTCCCCAGCCTCACGGATCACACCGCAAATGGCACAGCATAGTGTCTTTTGGATCAGGCTTTAAAGTGTCATTTTTACAAACAGATCTTTTTCCATTGTCAGGGTCTAGGGTCACTTGTAGTTTTGTCTTGCAACTCTCGTAAAATGTCCTCTTGGTATTTGATCATGGGCTTGTTGGGTGGTGATGGCACCAGCTGTGTAATGCAGAGAGTATTTTTTTGTTATCGTACTTCTGTATCATGTAAAAAGATTAGAGATGCATATAGAGCACTTTCCCTGCCAGGTTCAAAAATGCCTTCAAATGATGATTCTTGGCGTAGTATAGGTTTAGACAGTATTGCTGTAGTGAATATTGTAGGATTCCCATTTTTAGACTGTTTTCATTCTGCTTGTATAATCTCATTTATTGAAAATATATACATATATACACCTTTTCTCTTATACTTCCACCATCCACCTTTAAAACTTGTTGATAGGGTATCAGGAAAATCCAACATGTTTACACTGGCTATTCCTAAGAGGATCTACATTTCTGAAGGTCATGGACCTGCAGAGGATTTTGTAGCTGTCAACTGTACATGGGTTGTTTTTAGCTTTGCAGGTAACACAGGGGGGAAAAAGCATGAGAAGCTTGTTTGACAGAGGTGAAGTAAACTGTAAGTTCAATGATACACAGACAGCTATTTCTGCCCTTTTTCTGGATAGAAAAGAGAACCAGGTGTGGTATTGGTTAGGAGCAGTATTCAGGTTAGTGATTACACATATTTCTAGTTCATAAGAGAGTATGAAGTTAGGTTGAATAAAATATAATCTTACTAAGATGATATTAAATAATAGCACAAGATTGAAATAAATGGAAAGGAATGAGTAAAATAAACAGTGAAACATCCTAAAGTGTTAGCCTACACGTTTAAAAAATGTTTGGAAATTAGATATGTAGAGAATGTAGAATAAGACCAAGGAGGCAAGGTTAAGAGTTTGATTGTTTAACTCTTTCAATGAAGGATGTTTCTGGACACCTTACCATGCATTTCTGCCATCATTAGCTAAAGACAGGAGGCTAAAGCCTTGGTCCAGGTCAGCTATTCTGGTTTTAACGAGACAGAAATTCTGTTTCTTCATTTCTGCCAAAATAAATCTGCAACATCTTCATATCATTTCAGTGCTGATAGGTGCAAATTAATCTATTTAAAATGAGAATTTTATTTGGGCCTAATGTATTCTGATACCAATAGAATTCTCTCATCAGATTCTCTGGGTTCTTGTGTCGTCATCAGATTCTGCCCACAAAGATCTGTTTGAAGGTTTGGACCTTTCTTTTCTCCTCCCCTTATTCTGAGGTATTGAGAATTTTGACCAAATAAGGATATTGGAAGTTATCTCAAATCTGTGATGTTTTAGAAGTATTTCTGTTCATTCTAAAAAATTGAGATACTTCCTAAACTAAGTAGAAAGGAATTGTAAGCAGCACCTTGAAAATTTCGGGGGGGGGGAGCTCCTTTGCAGTGAAAGATGCAAGACTTAAGAGAGGAGCTTAATCCCGTGGAAGGTGGAGGAAGAGATTGTGAGCTGCCGGAGAGAAGTGTTTGGGGGAAGTACAAGGATGCCTGTCTGTTTGCACATGACTGCAATCCTGGCTTCAAGGGCACCACTGTCAGGAACTGCAAAGAACTAGTATAATTTTAGATGTGTGAGGAATGACTATGTGGTATATTTAAGGGCACCCTGAAGCCACCCTTAAGATTAGATTCACTGTCTGTAAGAGCAGCAAAGCTGGACATGTGATTGTGGGCCAGAGGCTGCTCCGCAAAGCATGCAGAGCCCTGCCCGCCTGCATGCACTGTTCAGCCCAACACAACATGGGCATGGTGCTCTCTGAGTGGCTTTCTGTGGCACGTCCAGACAGGTTGGTTGACACCTACCTGCAGACATCTCAGCAGACTTGTTGCAAGACCCCCACGTGAAGAGGAGGGACATGAGACTGGGAGGTTGCTGTAGTCCACCTACTGCCCAGAGTACCTGTTATGAGCAATTTTGACACTGCCTTGAAGCCCTTTGTGGTTACTGTTCAGTGTTAGAGATGTGAAACAGGATTTATATGAATTCCCCATCTGCCTGAATTTTACAGGGCCGCTTTTGTGGTTGCTTTTCCTCTATTACGCAGTGTCATTGCTATTGACTGTGTTGTCTTTTTCTGGTTGGATTTCTTCAGGAGGTAATCCTTGTGCCAAGTCATGATGGTGCCTCTGGTTTCATGGTGTGTTTGTTGTGTGACTCCCAATTGTTTGACCTATGAGATTTATTTTTCCTTTTTCTACAGGTTTTAATTTGATGTCAGAAAAACTTTATGCTTTCAAAGACTTACAGTTCTGATGTTCAACAGCCAAAAGTATTGATCTGCAATTGGCAGGAGGGTGTGTTTGCTTCAACGAGTAGTGCTTTTAAAAAATAATTCCATTTGCTTTATGCCAAAGAGTCCCTGTGTCCCCTTTCAAACCACCTTCATGTTGACTGCAGCAAAGCCTACCACATTAAAATGAAATAGTGTTTATGCCAAATGTTCTCTCACATATTTTCAAACCTTTTAGTGGTGTTTGCACTGAAATTTTTCACCTAAAAGCCACAGCAGTTCAGAGCTCCACTGGATGCTTTTTTGTACAGACATCCACTTTCCACAAGAAAGAACTACATTCTTGTCCAGTGACCATGATTTGTGGCTTACTCATATGCATTGTCCTCCTTGTATGTATGGGGATAGGTTCATGTAAACTTAGCATGCTGTGAAAGGGAATAAAATCTGGCCCATGACACTGAGTAACCTGGTTATTTTAATCACTACCTGTGACTCTCTGAATTATCATCTGTATTATGGGATAATATGATCTCTTAGGTATTCAGCAGTGACTTTTTAAAAATTACCATATATATTATACAGAGCTAATATATTAAGAGATACCTTAAGGGTAATTATCAAGTGTGTAATTTCATCTGTAGGTTCTTATAATGATGGTTAATGTCATAAATGCCTTTTAATTAAATTATAGGCTTGTAACCCTGCGTGACTATCCTTTATGTGTCATATAATTAATAAGACCAAGCTTTGGTGTTCATCTCAGTGTCACAAAGCATCATGTAAACTTTCATCCTGATGGTGGATGGTTAGTCTCTTACCAGAGTAAGAATAAGGTTAAGGCCAGGCAGCTGGAGTATATGTTACCTTATATTTAAAGGCAGCTGGATGGGCTTGTTAACAAAAGTACCTCTAATGGAATATATATGCTCATAAAAAAAATGGCCATTGATCTAGTGTCTTATTATAATACTACATGCAAAATTTTAAGGGAATGAAAAGGCAAGTGGGTTGCAGCACTTGGAATAAAGAATTGTTTTCCTTCTAATCCACTGAGGGTAGTGAAAATTCGTGCCCAACTTTAAAAGCATTTGGAGATGAATAAGAAGCTTCATCTTGAATTGAAGACACTTGCCTGGAACATAGAAGAGCTGGGATTGTTTCCCAGTCTGGCCTAACTTCTGTGGGGCTCTGGCTAAGTTGAATATATTTTTACAATCTTCAGATTTCCTGTCTGAAAAATAAGGGCCGTGATATTTCTTTTCTTTGTCTTACATTTCCAGATTTTAAACTTGCACAAGCAAAGGAGATATCTATGTGGCTTTTTGTTGATTTTTTTTTTTTCCTTTGGCAATTATCATAGAATCTTACAGAATCATTTGCTTTGGAAGGAACCTAAGGTCATCTAATCCCACCTCCTGCTCACAGCAAGGGCAGTGTTGAACTTCTGCCCTCTAGGCCATTTTCTTAGTGTGAATACTAATAAGGGAACCAGAAATTTTACACGTCGCCAGTGAAAAGTAGTTCTAAAAAATCATGTAAGACTCATTAAGATTATTTTACTGTTCTTTGTCCTTCAGGGCATGATGTACCTGGAAGAGAGGAGACTTGTCCACCGGGACTTAGCAGCCCGTAATGTCTTGGTAAAATCACCAAACCATGTGAAGATCACTGACTTCGGCTTGGCCAGACTTTTGGAAGGGGATGAAAAGGAGTATAATGCTGATGGAGGGAAGGTGAGTACTGAACATGTCTAGAAGTAAATATATCACACTGTGACAAACCTCCTGAAGTTACTTGTGAGGGCAGTGTATTCCTATGGGACTATTATCTGTGTAAGAAAGTCTGTCAGTGACTTAGCAAAGCCCTGTCTTCTAGAAGAACTGTGTTGTGACAGCACACATAAAATCCACTCATTTTTTGCTCAGTGAGCTTCTCCAGGTGCCAAAATGTAATTGTCTGAACAGTTTTCACACTCAGAATTAGGTTTTGTTCAGATGCTCCATTTTGTGTCTTGTTTTGAAGACTTCTGAAGTCAGTTCAATGAGTGAAAGATGTTCTAGGGCATTCCTGCCAACTCCTTTCTTTGGTCATAAGGACCTCAATAACTTGCAGTCCCATTTTCCCAGACAAGTAATTTTCCAGAAGACAAAAAGGAAGGCCAGAGAACATGTTTGTATTTGTAGCATATGAAAGTTTACATATGCTCAACAAAGAGCCACCTCTTCTATCACATTGGAAGAGCCTGCGTATGCTATTTCTTGCATCCATGTCTCCAATACCATGCTGAATGCCAGGCCACTAAAAAGCTAGCTTGAGAATAATTTTGAAACCAGGCATTTTCCCATATAACTTCTCATCATACCGCACAACATCCATGTAGTGCCTCACCTCATTTCTAATGCCTTCAGATAAATACATTATAAAATTCAGAAGGCTGTAAGTAAAGGCTGTAAGTACCTACTGCTGCTGGCTGCTCCCTAAACATCTTGAAATTCCACATTTCAACCTGTCACAAAATCCCAAGGGATTCTGCCTCTCCTGTCATTCCTTTTCCTGAATGTTCAGTTTGCTTCCTGTCTACATGCTGTCTGTGTTTTTCTGTGCTCACTTACGCCCTTGTCTGGGACAAACAGCTGTTGCCAGTATGTGCTTCTCTCCTGGATGGGCTGCTGCCTTATTTGTGTGGCTGCTGCCCTTGGCATAGGCATTTCAGTCAATAAGGTGAAGAGCTTGAAAGGAGTCACCAGTGCTTTCCCATTTCCCCAGTAAAGAGACCTCCTGGCAGGGAAGGTGGAGTTTTGGCAGTTTTCCCTGATTCCTTCAGTTCTCTAATCCCCTCTTCAGTAACCCCTCTGCCTCGTCTCTCCATCAGCCAGTCAACGATGCAAAATGAGCTGGTCCTTGCTAACCAGCTGTTCCCTGGCAGCTGTTAGGTGGTGTCTTGGACTTGTGAGGCCAGTTACACCGCTGGGAGTTCTGGAGCAGGATTTACACATCAGGTGTGTCACTTCCCAGTTCCAGAGAAGCATCCTGTGAAATCCAGAAGACATTTGCAGCTTAAAGTTGTATTAAGAGCATGCTAAGTCAGATTCAGACTGGATAAAAGGAAAAACTTTTCCACCATGAGGTCAATGAGGCAGTTGATCAGGTTGCCCAGGGAGGTGGTGCGGTTTCCATCCCTGGAGATTTTCAAGTCCAGACTGGATAAAGCCCTGCGTAACTTGGTCTGATCTTATAGCCTGTCCTGGGTTCAGCTGGGATAGAGTTAATTTTTACAGGAACCTGGGAGGTCCGGGGGGCACAGCCGGGACAGCTGACCTGAACTAGCCCAGGAGCTATTCCATACCATGGGACATCATGCTCAGTATATAAATGGGGAGCGGGCTGGGGGGAGTTCTCTTGACTTTCGGTGGGGGAAGTGGTGGAGCGTCGGGTTCTGGGCAGTGAGCAGCTGCACTGTGCATCACTCGTTTTGTATATTCTTTTATTAGTACCGTTGTTGTTGTTGCAATTTTTTATTTTTTTTTTTCTTTTTTTTGTGTTGTCCCAGTAAATTGTCCTTATCTCAGCCCTCGAGGTTCCGTTTTGTTTTGGTTTTTTTTTCCTCTTCTCCTTTCTGATTCTTCTCCCCATCCCACCGGAGGGGGGTGGGAGGAGTGAGCGAGCAGCTGCGTGGTCGTTTGTTACCGGCTAGGCTAAAACCACGACATAGCCGAACCTGCTTTGAGCCTGAGGTTTGACTAGAGACTTCCTGAGATCCCTTCCAACCCAAGTTATCCCATGATGAGCAATGCAGCTTTGCTACTTCAGCAATTGTTCAAATTTGGAACAACCCAGTCGTATTTAATGGGAATGAAAGCGGTACATTTCTGCAGAGTTTAGTGGAGGAGGATGAACTGTCTTTACAAATGCTAAGCCAACCTTTATTAAAGAGTGCTATTTTTGCCATAACTGTATAGGTTATGTTCATTAGTCAACTTCATGGAAGGTATTTCCATAAGGGTTTGAAGACACATCCTCTGCTTTTACACCCACCATCTGTTCAGATTTTGCATGCAGTTATGTATCTCTCTGGTTTATTCCAGTACATATTCCATAGTTCCAAATTAAAGGTGACCCATACAAATCCATGCCAGGTAAAAATCTATTTTTAATGTATGTCCGGTAGAAATTAATGGACTTCAAGACTGTGCCTTACAGGTCCAGCTCAGGAATAGGAAACACTGTGAATCTCATTTTAACACAAACTTGACAGGGCAAAACCTTATGCCAAACCTAGGTTTGTGTTTGCCTGCACAGCCTTCTCTGCCAGAAGAGATGAGCTCCCCCCCAAGGGTGATTCAGAGTCTAAGGCTAGTTTGGGACTTTTGACTTGCTTTCAGGAGCAACTTTTCTCACTGCAGTAATGATACAGAGAACTGGGAAGGCTAAGTTCCTAAGGAATAATAGGAGTTAGAAATTAAGCACTGTAAATTCTCCCCATTGCCTGTTTACTCTGATGATGATTATGTGGACTGTGAAGTATAATGGACACTGCATTATTAACTAGCCTCATTAGAGAGATATTGAGATAGCAGTGTCTGGTCTTGCAAACTGTTGAGGCAAAAGAGCTCTGTATTCCACCTTCTCTGCTGCACTTCATATTTAGAGGGATTGGATGTAGTTTTTGCGTTGCTCCCATCTTTACACAGGTATGATGAAAAAGTCAGTTGTTCCACTACATCTGAATCAGTAAAATTTGGATGGTATGAGAAGTTCTGCAGATAACTGGTTCGTATTTCTCACGTCCATATGTTTTATGAGGCAAAGCACCATTCTAGAGGGCAGGAACAACCATTTCCTCTGCTGGGTAGTGCTGCTTTTTTTTAAGCTTGCAGTTGAAAAAGGAAACAGGGAGAAAGCTGATGTCCACATACAGGACCTATTTGTTTAATATTGGTTTAATATTACATTCCTAAGGTTACATTTCTTTTGTCTTTCCCTAGATGCCAATTAAGTGGATGGCTCTGGAGTGCATACACTACAGGAAATTTACCCACCAGAGTGATGTTTGGAGCTATGGTAAATCTTCATGTGATTAGTTTAAAAATTTGTCTCTTGTAAAGCATTAAACCAACTTGTGTTACCATGTTAAAGACATCCTCTTTTCCTAGAGGAGTTAATTCCAGTGGGTTTTGCTTTTCCTTTTTTTTTTTTTTTCCTAAAAAAAAAAAAAAAGTGTAACTCTAAACAGCAATTGTTACTTGTCTCCTGTGTTACTTCCCTGCTCACTAAAATACGTTATCATGATGTCCCTGCTGGGACGAGTGCCGTAAGGTCTGGGCTGATTATTACAACAGAAGGAGGCCTCTTTCAGCTCAGCCACAGATTCATAAAAATACAGCTGCAGGCCATAATTTTCAGCAGTCCTTTGAAAATCTTAACTCTAAAAGCCATGAATGTCAAAGAACATTTTCAGGCTTATGGGACTTTCTGTATCTACAGTCAGATAAAAGGGAATTTGTCATAATACAGAGCAAACAAAGCAAGAGAAAGAAGAGAAAAGAGACAAGCTGTCCAAGCTAACTAAAACAAGCATCCATTTAATTTCACAGAAAACTTGGGAACTGGCTAGACAGGTCAGTTCATGTGGACTCCACACACACCAAAAAAAAAGTCACATTTGAGAAATGAGATGTTCATTTACTGTTGTTAATTCTGTTATCCAGACAAGCTATTGTGCCACATGTGCTGAGCTACCTGCCTGTTTATCTAGTACAGCTATTACTAATAAAAGCATGTAGACCTTTGTAAGTGGAATTTTTCAGCAGTATCTAGGGCTGTGGACTCCTATTTGCATTTCCTGTTGCCGTATCATTTTGAAACAAAAGTGTGTACAATTCTATTCATTACTCACTTTTACCTGCGGGTAGCAGCAAAAGACACTGCTGTGAATGGTTAGATGCCCTCTCCTATTCAGATGAGAAAGTTAAATCAATCATGTAAATCTGCTCTTTTTCCTCAAATTCTGTATAGCTCGTATCACTTAGGAAAAAATACGCCTCTGTTTATGAAATTAATTTTCAATGCAGGAAGCCCAGAATATCTATAATCAGAAAGGACAAGACCAAAAACAATTGGCAAGTTACAGTTCTTGAACGTCAACAAAGAAGTGAATGAGGCTGAAATAAATATGTGTTTTATACATATGGTAATTTTGCTCATCACCTTTCACATTAGCGTGACAGCTGGCAAAATATGATTATCGATCTAGAGGCGAGTTTAAAATGACTGGTGTGAGAGCAGCATTTTCAATATTTAAGATTTTGCTGGGGGATTAATTCTGTTACCTATGATACGTGATCTTTGTTTCCGATGCCAAAACAAATCCTACGGCTATTCAAAAAGAGAATCTTGGTTTTGAAGAATAGCACTATCATAACTCAAGTCCATAAGGTGATTTAAGGAAAAAAATAACACAACTGGCTGTGAATGACTTACAAGGCAAAGACAATGATATAATGTTACTCAGTGCTGTACCTTTGTGGGAAATTGATGCTCTAAGTTAGGGAACATCTGCCTTTTTTCCCCTTAAAATAATAGAGTACCTCAGCCATTTATTTTCCGTTTTGATATGATAAAAGAGTGAGATGCATTCTTTTGTTATTGCATCCATTTACTTTACCACCATTTATTTGTCTTAGACCTTTCTCTTGTGCCTCAGATCTATCATGCTGCTTCTTACACCAATAAAACTGAGGGAAGTTGCTTTTCAAGATTAACACAAAGTGCTGTTTCACCATTTTCTTGAGCTTTTTAAATGGCAGACCAAACTTCAGTGTTTTTACAAGCAGTGGTAATGAAGAAGAGATTGCAGTCCAAAACTGGGCCAGAATACTGTGCTGTAAGAAATTGTGAAGGAATCTGAGTAGTATGACCTCAAAGATTAACACTCTTTTTTTTCTGTCTAGGAGTCACTATCTGGGAGCTTATGACCTTTGGTGGGAAGCCATACGATGGAATCCCAACTCGAGAGATCCCTGACCTCTTGGAGAAGGGAGAGCGGTTGCCCCAACCTCCAGTCTGTACTATCGATGTTTATATGGTGATGGTGAAGTGTAAGTAATTGTCGCTTTTAATATCCCTATGCTCAGTGCAAGAAGGACACTGGTTTTGAAGATTTGCATCTGTAGTCTCTCACAGTGCTGGGTGACAGAGCAGGCTGCTTCAAAACAAAAGCTTCCCAAGGTACTGTAAATTCCATTTAAATACTGTATGCACATTTTTTGCAATTGCAAAAGATATGAATTTAGCCATGAAGGGTTGAGTTAGCTCGGCTTCTTATTACTGTCAGATGGTATCTCATAGTCTTGCTGTGAAGTCAGAATTGTATGATTGTTATTGTAAACCCTTGTCATTTCCATGACAATTGATTTTGATGTTAAAAAAGATAGTATTAAACATAATTATGGTACATGGATACCCAGCCAGTGAAGGTTGTGAGGGGAAATGCTGGTTCCACATACTGAGGAAAGAAAGCATGAATGTTTTATTGTTAGTAACAAGGATGATGATTGCAGAAGTAATAATAAAAAGTAAAATTAAATTAATACAAGAAATGCTACAGAGAGGGCAATTTTTTATCATTCTTAGTGCAGTACAATAATTTATGAATATTTTTACCATAGCAAAAAAGGAAAACAATCTGCACATGGTTTCTTTTTACCCTTTTATCTCCAAGATACCCACACTAGTGACAGTACCCTCCAAGGCTATGCTTCTAATTTAAAAAGAATTAGGAACATCTCTCTGGTGTTTCTGACTTAATTTAAGTGAGATTAAAATACAGACATCTCATCCATCTTATATAGTCCTTTCCCTTTTGCTTTGTACACAAAAACACTAAAAGAGAGAAGAAAAAAAAGAGGTAAATAACATATCTTCTGAAAACAGTTGTACTATGCATGCAGGTATGAAAATGTCTGAATAGCGCAAGGAGTTCATGTTGGTCAAGTGCAAAAATGTTCCATCTGATAGGATTTCTAATGAGTATGGGATGAATCTGAGGGGACGAAAGGAAGTCCAAGTAGATGGAATATTCTTTAAGATGGAAAGTTACGGCTAGACATATGGACTTAGCCCTGTAATGTTTGTGTGAAATTCTTTAAAAGCTATAGTAGCTTTGTTTTTCCTGTATTGGTCACTTCTTCAGCTAAACAGCATGAAGGAGATAAGGCCTGCTTTGTTTAGCCTCCCTGGCAAATGAGAACATGTTCTTGGAAGGCTGCTGATAGGATCTTCCATTAGAAAAAGCTGACACCGAGATAAACTAGTTGTTGGTGGTGACTGCCTATACTACCTACTTGCTTGTTTTGCAGAAAGCATTAGCAGGGATTGAGAATTGTTGTTCCTAATGAATGTTTCCTGGAGAGTGAAGGACAAAAGAATCGCCCTTACTCAATTAAAATAGCATCTAATGCCTTGTGTGAGGTCTGTGTTAATGACGCAGAGATGTGAATGCAGAATTACCTGAAAGGCGGATGTGAGGTCAGTCATCCTGCAGATCTGTTGAACAGCAATTTTTAATCTAAGTCACTGTGGAACAGTAGGTCAGTTAAAGTAAAATTGTATTTAGTAGTCACTTTGTAATAAACCGACTAGACTCAGATGGGATCCGATTCATTATATTAGACATTGGACATAGTAAAAGGCAGTCAGAGCTAGCATCTAAATGGGCAAGACAGACACAGAAAATTGCAAGGCATTGTTGCTGTCTCTGTTTTGGGAATGGGGAACAGGAGCTCAGAGCAAGAAGAAATCCATGCAGTGTGGAACAATCTAGTCTTCTCTGGCCAAGATCAGATGTTTTCCATTTTAGATGCATCATAAAGTTCTAGCTTTCCATTCTTCTGGGCTCTTTATTGCAACTTTTCTTTAGGCCAGAGCTATCAGGGACATCAAAGTCTTCAAACTTGTGCATTTTTAAAAACTGAATGATTTCTTCCCTTGACAATTGACTGTTTTCTTTCTCATTTTTCATCTGTCCCCAGGCTGGATGATTGATGCTGACAGTCGGCCAAAATTCAAGGAGCTGGCTGCTGAATTCTCTAGAATGGCCCGAGACCCTCAGAGATACCTAGTAATTCAGGTAAGCAACTCTACAACATCAGGGAAAAAAAATAAAGAATTCTGTCTGCCAAACCTAACTGTTAAGGGGGTTGCCTTTGAATCACTTAAGTTCAAGGTGCTCTTGAACTTAAGTGAACAAACAGTGACCGCAGTATTATACAAGAATGAAGTAGAATGGCCAGGTTCATTATCTCAAAAATAATTAAAATAATTAAATAATCTGAAATTCACTTCCTAAGCTTGTATTTATAAGCCCATATACAAGATCTGGCTTTGCAAGCTACTGACTACTTTGCATTCTTTCATGAAACTGGGGACAAGATTTGTCTGTCAGTGGACAGTGGACCTACTTTAGACCAAGGACTTGCTTGATTCTGTGATTGCTTAGGCTGAATCTCAGCTTGCACTGCTGAGATCATAAGAAAATTTCTTTTCATAGCCTAAACATTAGGGTTTCTCAGAAGACAGGGAGCTGTGTCACATTGGTACCTCTCATGCTAGAGAGGAGTTTCCCTCTGTGTCCTCCTTAGGCTGTGTAGGCTCTGTATTGCTTTGCAGTCCCTGCGATAGACCCACACCAGCATGGTGCATCACATGAAACGACACTGTGGCAGCAGGGCATATCTGTTGACTACATCTAGCTGGATCTGTGTACGCCCTGAGTGCAGGCGTATGTGGAAGTTTTTGTCCTTTCACTCCTACATTCTGCAGAAGCCTAGAGTTCTGTATGTGTTTATTACAACTCAGACTCAAGCCACAGAAAATGAATCAGATTATTTGGTAAGGTCCTTAGATGGTCCCATTGTGTAAGCAGTTCAAATTAAAATGAAAAATTATAAGACGTAAGGTGATGTTGAAACACCAGAGACCAAAGCATGGAATTAGTTTGATCCAGGTAATGATACACTTATGCTATATCTGCTCCACATCAAGGAGTACAGGGCAAGGATACAGCCAGCTGGTCCTTAGCTTCACACTGATGTAAGAATTCCTAGCTGAAGAGCCTCCAGAAGTACAGTCACTGCCACTCTATTTCTCCTGATTGCTAAAGGGTCTAGTGCTAGTCTCATCGTATGGTGTTTCATTTCACTGTGTAGACACACTAGCCTACTCACGGTATATTATTGCACAGTGTGAATGTATGCTACTCTCCTTCAGCTTGAGAAGTAAAATATACTTGAAAAGTAAAATACTACTCAAGAGGATTTGTGGTGCTGAAATTTCAATTTCTCTTGCAGTAATCCCCACTGTTAAATTGTAAGTTCAGCTGATAGAAGTGATTCTGGAAAACGATTGAATTTTTGTTAGATAGGACATGTTTCCCTATTCCAAATACCTCTTCCCTCCCCTGCCTTTCCCTCCCCTGTTCTATAGTCTGGTGGATATTTTAGCCTGTGAGGCGACTTCTCTAATGATCCTTTTAGACAATATAGGCCATGTGCTTATTGAGGAGAAAGCAGGGTATCTCCATTGCACTGGTATCTCTGCCATTATGAATCCTCTTCTCCCCAGATGCAATCAAGAATGACAAGCTCGCTGTTGAGCTTTTAAACTGGTCTCTATGCACCACATAGCACAGCCATCATTCCCTGCTGGATTCCACCTGTGGCATAGTAATTCATGCGGAGTAGGAGGACATGCTTTAGCAATGCAGTTAAGTTTAGCATCATTTCTATGGGCTGTTAGGAGTCTGGGGCATGGGCTGCCTTTTGTGATGTTTTGTGGCACCAAGTAACCTGCAGCCCTGATTTGCCTCTCCAGCTTGTAGATGCTATTTTAATAAAAATACATATCATTGTTTTTGCTGTTGTTCCCTGGTTTGATTTTTATTGCTTTCAGCTCTGTTACATTCTGCAGAACTTTCCATATGGATGAGAGGCAAATTTAGCCTTTAAATCCCTAAAAATTCAAATGAAAATAAAGCAAACACCCAGACACAGTAGTTTCCATGTTATTTTTCTTCCCCATGTGTGCCTAAACAGCGGAGATATTTCACAAAATACATCAGGCCTTGACGTAACTTGGGTGAGAAACTGAGCTTGTATGGGAAAAAGAGAGAAGAAAGAATAAAAGCTCGATCACAAGAATGCCAAAAACTGACTTTGCTTGATTTATGTAGTTATTCTCTTTCTGTTGTCATATTCCCAGTAAAAAATCAAAACAAATGATGTGGATGCGGTGCTTTAGAACAAACAAAGCAGCATGTGTGGTCCCTGCAGCCTGGCTGCCAGGGCATGAAGAAGGCTGAAGTTCCCTGTTCGGGAAATTAATCCATTTTTTGACCGTTTTCCTTTGTCAATACAACCTATTTAGGGAGATGATCGCATGAAGCTCCCAAGCCCAAATGACAGCAAGTTCTTCCAAAACCTTCTCGATGAGGAAGACGTGGAAGATATGATGGATGCTGAAGAGTATCTTGTTCCTCAAGGCTTCAACATCCCTCCTCCCATCTACACCTCCAGGACAAGAATTGATTCCAACAGGGTATGAGCAAGCTCTGACAGAAAACTCTGGTTATTATAAAAGCACAGGTGGAGATTTAAGTACACTAATCAAACACATGCCAGAATTGCCTTAGGAATTACAAGCTCCCATTGTAAGGAGAGTGACTATAAAAATGTTGTCACTGGGTTCCCTGTTGTCGTGGTTTAAACCCAGCTGGCAACTAAGCACCATACAGCACAACAGGGAGCATATTCTGCAAGTAACGTATTGTGTAACGCAACTTTAAGAACAAGCGCACCAACTTTGAGAGCAAATAAATCAGCATTGTGACCAGTGACTATTGAACCAATACAAAGAATGCTTATAACAAATTTGTTCTAACACATTCCAGTCAGATTTGTCATTATCTCAACTCGTTGAGTCCCATGTTGGGCACCAAGAAGCACTATTGTGGTTTAACCCCAGCCAGCAGCTATGCACTATGCAGCTGCTCACTCACCTTCCCCCACCCAGGGGGATGGGGGAGAAAATCAGGAAAAAAAAGTAAAACTGGAGGGTTGAGATAAAGACAGTTTAATAGGACAAAAAGAAAGAAAATAATAATAGTGATGATAATAATAACAATAATAAAATGACAGTAAAAGGGATTGGAATATACAAAACAAGTGATGCACAGGGCAGTTGCTCATCACTCGCCGACTGATGCCCAGTTAGTTCCCAAGCAGTGATCTGCACCCCCCCAAGCCAACTCCCCTGAGTTTATATACTGGGCATGACATCACATGGTATGGAATACCCCTTTGGCCAGTTTGGGTCAGCTGCCCTGGCTGTGTCCCCTCCCAGCTTCTTGTGCCCTTCCAGCCTTCTTGCTGGCTGGGCATGAGAAGCTGAAAAATCATTCCCTTAGTCTAAACACCACTTAGCAACAACGGAAAATATCAGTGTGTCATCAACGTTCTTCTTACACTAAATTGAAAATGTAACACTATACCAGCTACTAGAAAGAAAATTAACTCTGTCCCAGCTGAAACTGGGACACCTGTTCATTGTGCCTCAGTGAATTCAGCCTTGAGTGAACAAAAACAAGATTTAACTGCCTGTCTTGAAAGCACAGCTGAGGCTTGTGAAGTCAAGCAGTGCTATTTCTCAGTTGCATACTGTCCTGGCCAGGAAGGACATAGCTCTGATTCTTCCATCCCTGCAATCCTGTTGGCTTGACAGGGTTGGCACTTAATGTAACTGAGAGCAGCTGGAATATATAGATAATGCAGCTTTTGTGTCTGGAGCTAGATTTCAGACCCAACCCTTTTTTCTATTTGTGTGTGATGCTTTCATGGTCCTCCTTCACAAGCATCTGTTTTTGTAGAGCATGTAACGGATTTTTAGCATGTTGATCTTTGTAACATCCCTGTCAGGGGAGGAAATGCTGTTCATTTTACAGGGGGAGCTGAGAGGCACAGAGAGTGTTCAGCTGGAATTGAGCTCACGTAACTCTAATTATCAAAAGCATAGGAATATAATCTAAGGTCTTCATCTAGCCTTCATTTCATGTCATTGGAGAAGAGTGGGTGTGTCTAGTGGGTGATTATTGCTGCCTGCCTTGGACAGTTACAGTGGGATAAGTTACTTTCTGGAGGTGTCTTTTGGTATTCACTGACTCCAGAGCAGTCTCAGACCTGTTGTGTGAGCTCTGGTGAATTGGATCCTGTCCTAAATGCCTCAGCCTCAGTGCCACAGGAGCCCTGCTTTAGGTGGGGACCTGAGTTCAGGTTTCCAGAATTCCTTTTCACTCCTGAGTTCCCTGCCTGCAGCTCTGACCTCTGCCTGTTCCTGCACTGGCTCCATCCTTTTAACAGCTTAGGTGCCACCCCTTTGCACAAAATTAAGAGATGGTGAAATGCATTACTAATGTGAGGACATTCACACAAGCATCAGATGTATTTAGGGACTTGTTTCTTTGTTTGTTTTTCTCTCCATGCTCCTCCTAGTGGAAAGTCTCATTTTAAATACTAAGTGGAGTCTCACTGAAATGTTGTTGTTTATTCCTCATGCTTTAGAAACCTTCTGGACATTTGTCCTTAGCCGAGGTAGTTCCAAATTCATATCCTGGTCTGAACTGATTACACCATGTGAGGCAGGGAAGAGGTAAGCAAAAGAGCTAAGAGTGTATAAAACAGGTCAATATTGATGCTCTGACCTTACACTGCATGAAGTTCTTTCACCTCTCCTGAGTTAATCAGTGCTTTTCTGGAATAAGGAAGACAAAATCTGATCTTAAATAATATCCAATCAATCCATAAGGAAATTGCTACTGTTTCTAAAGGCAAGGTGCCTAGAGAGGTCTTAAGAAGAGGCTGGGTTGTAATCCCACTGGGTAGGCTGGATTCATGTAGCATTTCTCCTGCATCACTGAAAGGCAGTGAAGGAGGGGATGATGCTTGAGGGGATGATGCATGATTTAGCAATAAGCAAGAAACTTCCTCTTTATGGCAACAAGAGTTAAATTTTAGTGTTGATGCTGATCTGAAATAAGTCAGTTTTACTCTTAGCTGCCTCTGGAGAGGTTCTGTTTCCTTTGCTGCCAACTTCTGAGAAAAGAAGGAAGCAACAATAGTTACCTTTGAAAGGTGCTCGCTGTCATACTGATGTAAATCACTGTAGCTTAGTTTTACACAGTGGAATAATTTATACCATTTACACCAACATAGGGTTGAGAGAGCAGAGTCAGACCCATCAGGTTTGCTATATTCATCTCACTCCCATATTTGCTGGCAACACTGGGACACATTTAAAGGAGAAAGAATTAGGAAAATGTTTTTGCCTTTTCAACAGTTCCTTTTGCCCTCTGTCTTTAGTGCCAGCTGAGCAGAGGAGTCCACTACAGCTGAGGGAATTAATTCCAACAAAAATCTTAGAGTAAATATTCTGCAAGTTATTTAAAATGTGCTGTTTGGGCAGCCAACATGCTCACTGGGATATTCACAGAAAGCAAACACAGAAAATTCAAGTAACTTTCTCACAGCCTTTGCCCAACTTTAAACTACACTGTTGCAGCTGCTTGCACACATGTGATCCCCTTGAAGTCAGCAGAGCTGCAGAAAGAGACCCTGTGCCTTTATTTTTGCCACACAGCAGCTCAATCACATTCTTGGTGTGATGTCTCCTCTGCACAGCTTACAATTTCCCATCTTGGTTTGAGTCTGTGATCTTGTACCACTAAAGTCAGTGGGAGCTTTGCTTTGCAATTCAATTTAATGACAGTAGCTAGACTGTATCCTTCTTTCAGTAACACCTACTGCTGGGAATTTTTCTCTGGCATCATATGACAATCTAACACTTAAACAAATCTGGAATTACCCTTTGACAAAAGTTTTCAGATTCTGAGCCAAGTTTTCTGACCCAGGTAACCTCGGAGGGGGCAGCTGGGGGACTTTCTGTATTTTTGCACTCCTTCCATCTTTATAGTGTTTTTCTTTATTGTAGGAGCATATTTATGGAGGGGTCATTTTTAAGGCCTAGAGAAGAGATGGGCAAAGAAGTTCCCATTGTAAAACCAGCTGATGTATAATCCCACTTGCTGGTATCATTGGACACTGACTCCTGTCCCATAACAGGATTACCAGTAGAATTTTGATGCTTGTCCAGTGTCTCAGATTAGCTTCAGTCTCAGCTTTGTTTGCTAACAATTCTGCATCTCCTAAATGTACTGCTAGTACTGCCATATAGGTAAGTACATCTAGATTGCAGGAAGTCCACAGCACCTTGTTGCTGGAGGAGCTTGGGGCCAAGTTGAGAGCCCCATAGCATCTTAGCATTCTTGGTTTCCTTTGCAGAGAAGTTTTTTTCTGGATGTAGTACATTTGTTTCCTCTCTGTGCAGAAAGCTACATATTTGTCTGTTGTTTTTCTGAAGCACTCAGGTTCTTGGTACGTTAACTATTCTTCCAGTGAAGATTTGTGTTGATTTAAAACAAAATACACAGTAGCTCCTTTAAGGTAATAGTGCATCTGTTGTGTATAGTTCAGTACAGATGGATGTCAGCTATAAGAATCACACAGAAATGAAATGCTGTCAGAGCTCTCTACCTGCAGTTGTCTGATTCTGTCTTTGTGTTTCCTTTAGATAGTTTGTGATTTATGTTTGTTTGGTGTAGTGAATATTAATATTACACAAACTCATTATGGTGCTGCTATAGCCATAGATGCCAAAGGAATTGATACAGCTTAGGTAGTTAGTGTTCACTGTGTCTGGCAAATTAAATTTTATGAGGAGATTGCCAGGTAATTTGGTGAAGTAAAACACACAGACAAGAGCTACTTGATCTTCATGTCATTTTCAGAGATCAGAAGCATGAAAGATACTGTATTTCCCATCTTAATTGTTCTGATTGTAGTTTTAGTGAAGAAAGAGTCAGTTATGTGATGGCAGAGTATTGTGCTCCTTCTCTGGGCGTGTTGTACGGACAGCTTTAGTTGAGTGTTACAGCAGCGCAGCTCTACTGCGGACAAAAGTTTGCAGGAAGAAAGCAGGGAGATCATGAGGCTCCTCACACTTAGGCTTTGAAGTCAGGGAATTAACAAAGAGCAAGAGCATTTACTTAATAAGAAAAGCTCTGAAGTTTCTCTAGGGTGATCTCAGTCCTAAATCCTTGCAGCTTGTTGCCTGGGAGAAGCACCAGTGGATGTGGTTTGTGTAGAACACTGCCTGCTTTCTCCCTCCCATGTGAAGAAAAAAGCTATTTGGGTATGAATTAATAGCACAGAGCTGCAGCCAGTAGAAGGAAGACTGGAAAGAGGGGAGCCTTCCAGGAAGTTCCCAGCTCCCTGGGAATTGTCACATCCTTCTTCTTCCAAGGATTACTGAGATTTATGAAGTTGTGAGGCTCAGACACAGCTTCAGCGTTTCCATCACACCCACACTGGCTTCATACTAGCATGTCTTTGGGACCTCTACTGCCAGGAGCAGAAGCCTGCACACGCTCTAGCCCATAACAGTACCCTCTGTTATGAGTCCAGCCTGACACTGATGCAGCTTTTACGTAAAAATTAGCATTCTAAGCTAAATTGAATTCTTTCATTGCAGCTGAAACTCTTCAATTACTATTTCAGCCCTTCAGCTTTTTCCAGTTTTTATTTTCCGTTGTCTAGAGATATTCTAGAAATACGGAGTTTTAGAAGCTCTGTGCTTCTGAGAGATAAGCTGAATCCTCAGCAGTGTTTTCATGAGCACAGTACTCCAGCTAGTGCTTGAATGTCCTACATTCACAGCCATTAGATGATTCATTCAGGTATTTGTAATGAGTACTGTCCTGTGTGCACAGAGATAATACTAACACAGAAAGCACTCTGTGTACCCCATGATGCTTTTTGCTCTAAATCCTTGGCTAATTCCTGCTGAAAACTGTCTATACTGTTTGTTACTTGCTGATACTGTCCCTGTAATTTTATTCCATTTGCTATATATCATGGAAGCACCTGCCAACCCTGCAATTAAATATCAAGCTATTTTTTTCAGAGATGTCTAAGTCATACATCCAGGGACACTATTCTGCTTGGCTAAAGCAGACTATGGTACACCAAAAGCCAGTTTTCAATTCCCTGAGTGGTGTCTGGTATGCCATTGCAACAGTCCTGGTGTGGCATTAGGTCTGGTAGTGTTTCATGGCTGAACATGTGTAAATGTCTGCACATAAAAAGGATTATTACAGAGTGAAACCAGGCAAGAAGCTATCTTTACGATTAATTTGTTCTGGTTTCTAAATTTGAAAGGTAGCCATTTTCAAATCACAAGATTACAAAGGAGATGGTTGTTAGTGATTTTCTGATGTGTTTCACATCAGTATGGTGAACGGCATCTTTCCTTCCAAAGCTTATCATGGACAATAGGGACTATTCACCCTGTGGGACTGCTACCAGAATTAAGTGACTTTTATTAGATTTTTAAGCTGAATTTCTTAGGCACCTCTCGTGCTCCAGTGTTAGAAGATTAGACCTGAAGTCTAATATGACCTCCTTTACATACTGAAATAAGGCAGACTTGGAAGGTGGGGGACTGTAAGCACTGCTGTCTTCAGTTACGGCTGGAAGGAAGGATTTTGGAGAGCAGTCAGAATTTGGAGGGGCACTTCCCAGTGTGTCAGCACAGCTGAGCTAGTATGAGAGGTACTGTCAGTGAAGGTGGCAGGAGGGAGTCGTGATTTGTCTATGATTCTCCTTCTGCCCAGGGCTTTAGTAGCAGTCAATGCCTTTCTGGTTCCCATTTCTTTTTCTGTAAAGAAAGGCAGTTAATTGTTCCTGCCCAAGCTCTCAAGCTAAGTTATTTCTCCAGGTGTGTCCTAGCCCTGTGGGTCTTATGACAGTAAAACTGCTTCATCCTAAAGTCAATAGATGATTTGTGTGAAGAGATATCAAGGCTAGATGGGGCCATTGCAAGCATTTTGTCTAACCTTCTGGCATAATATAGGCCAGAGTCTCTTGTCTCTTAATTTCTGGATGAAGTGCAGAAATTCTTTTTGAGGTGGAGTTTGTCTTTTAGAAAGATTGTCTTGATTGTATCAGGTGGGGTGTAAAATAGATCACAGTGTAGAAAAGTCTCACTGGGCAGTTAATGTTGACTCTTTAGCAGGGTTTGGATCCTATTACTGCCTGCCATGCACCCCTTTTTGTGCTAGATTAAGGAGCTGCCAGTTATCAGAAATCTCTTCTGCTTAAGGGGCTGAGTAGGATAATACCATTTGTACGTGTGTGTTATTAAAGAAGGACAACACTGATGTGTTCTTTTTATTAGGTTGGTTTGTGGTGTTTGCCACCCCTTTGCTTCTGCAGTATCTTCCCAAAAATAATATGACCAAATATTTTCTTAAATTTGATGCTTATTACTGCAGTCTGACAGGTTGTGGACTTTTTTATTGATTTCTCTCGCATTTCTTCAAATCCTTCTCCTTAAAAGGTGATCAAAAACTTTCTGGAAATCTTAATAGTCATTTTATTGCCTTTCTACTAGACTCTGTAACTTCCTCATGTAAGTGTTGCAGTGGAATCTCTAATGCCAGAACAGATGAACTTGTAAACTAACTAGACATTGTGTCAAAGTGTTTCATAACATTTCAGAAGATTACACTGATACTAACTCTATATTATCTCTCTTGCTTCTTGAAAAACTGCTTTATTAGTTAGGAAAGTTTATATGAATCCATTCTATATGTCTTTCATTAAATACTACATTTTGTGTACTTTCCTAGTAGAGTCTAGGCAACAGTGTACCAGATACCGCAGTTGCTGCCATCAAACCTGCCAAAAAGGGTAATTCTGGAAGTCCCACCAAGCTTTCTTTCAAGATCTCAAATTCCCATTTTCTGCTTCCCTATTTTTAATGACATCCTGGTGGTAGGAGGCTCCTGTTCTGCTCTGACTTTTACATTAAGCAGTTCTCAGTAGCTATTAGTGTTTTGTTGGTGTCTAGTTGACTATCACAAATACTTCACCTACTGTAACTTCATTCTTCTGGGAAATTCTTCTGTGTCTACTTCTAGTCTTTGTTGGAAATGTAGACAGCAGAAGGCCATCTTTGTCCATGAAAAGCAGGAGTTGAGCCCAAGCTGATACTACTCAGCCTAATTTCATTGCTCAGGGTGAATGAAGTAGTAAGAATAAACATGCAAAAATACCCTGTAAAATACATTAGATGGAAAATTATTTCAGTCTTAATAATTTACATGAAAAAGGAAAGCCGCTCACAAAATATGTATATGTAGAATATGAGTATTTAAATATCTTTTTAAAATGTGCTAAATTTGCCAGAGGAGAAAGGAAGAAAATTCATATGGAGGACTCAAACAGAATAGATGATGCCGGGCTCTTCACAGAGAATTCTTTGAAAGTGCTTTATGGCAATTAGTTTCTTGCTTTGCAACCAGGCCAGCTGAAATCAGTGATATTTCTCAAGGAATAAGCCCTTCTCAGCCTGAATAGATTATCAGGGCCAACTTGTCAAATTGCCTCATGGTTTTGCAGGTCAAGTGCCTTAAAACAGGAGGGTTTTAATGTTAGCTGTTTTCTGTCACGTTCAGTCTCCTGAATTCAGGCATATAGATTTACAGTCAGAGTTCCCAAAAGTCTTGGATAGCATTTTGGTTTCTACAAATTTAATATATATTTAATAACAATTCACCACCTCACAGTGCTTCCTGGTGTGACCTGCAAGTTCACGCTCAGTGGAATCAGTAGAAGAGACTGTAGCTGTATATTGCTTCAAACCTTGATGCATGACATGTAAATTTATTGAGCTTTAACTGGTTTAAAATCAGGCAGCATCTGCTTAATCCATGAATAGCTGCTGGCTGTGTTAACAGTCAAGAGAGCTCACAGCTGATCCATTTTCTTTTCTCTCATGAAAAGAAAAAAAGTCAATAGATGTAAAGAGAGTAAGTAATAAATATTTCTACACTGCACTGATGAGGCATTCTTGGAAAACAGCAAGCTAAACAAGTCTACATAATTCAGTAGATGGAAAAGTGGACTAAGAGTCAGGAAATAATTATGAGAGCTGGGAGAAAATTTTCCTTCAGTGACTAGATTTGAAGCAGAAATTGTTAGTGAAAAATACCCATTTCTGAGAAATCATATTTTTTATTTTCTTAAAATTATAGAAGCACCTGAAAATACAAGGGGCCATGATTTGGAAATGCACCTGGCAGGGCTCCAAAGAGTTGTCGTTTAAACACCTGTCTGCCTGCGACGGTTGGGGCTCACGAGCCGGAAAGTGCTGTCCACAGTGTCCCACAGCAGTGGGACTCGTGTGATAATGCTTCGAGTGTAAGGTGGCTGGAGAACTCTGGAGCATGCTGTGCCAAATACTGCACTTTCTAAACATACATGGAATGGGGATAAATGCCAGCACAGCCTAAAATGCCCTTTGTTAGCCAGAGTAAAGAGTCTGTCTTTTATGTTAAATGCTGCGGCAGGGGAGGGAAAAAAATTTCTCAAAGCTATAAAAAGACTCTCCAAAAGATGCAGTGGGGAGAAGTGGGAGGAGGCACAGATGAAGTTTAGATTTAGAATGTTAAAAAATGATTATTTTATCCAAATCAGCTGGATAGTTATTTCTTTTAGTGTATTATTGCCACCAGAACCCCAGCCCTGCTCTAAATCAACTCAGCATTTCATCAAGAAGCCTATTCTTTGCCATAAGAGACCAAGAGTGCACAATTATGGGTTTCTTTTCCCCCTTGCATAATAAAATTGGGAGATTATCATCAAGTTTCTATTCAGATTTTAGGAAGGCTTTTTTATTTTATTTTTGAAACCTGTCTTTGTCTGTAAGAGCTCCCTGTTCAGGCCAGCATGCTGTAATGATTACTGCTGTAAAGGCTTCAGTGGAGATGTGCTCTATTTCATTTTCAATGAGGGTTGATGGCATTTTGAGAGGCTCAGAATATCCTTTGATTACTGTATAAAACAGACTGGGGAAGATGGCAATGCAGTGTGCAGCATAGGAGGGGGCTGCTCCTCTGAGTATTGCTCATCAACTTTCTTTTGTGCCTTTTTTTTTTTTTTTTTTTTTTTTCTGCCATGTCGCAATCACAAATCATGACTGTGTTGTGGTTTTGGTCCCATTCCCCATCCTTTCCCTGTTTTGGGATTTGAAGCCTGAGGTTTGTACAGAAGAGTTGCTGCTGCTCCTGTGTTTTGGACAGATGCTACAGCATATGAGCAGGAGCAGCACCTTGACCCTTCTGTCCCACAGGGAATTGCTAGAGTAGCTAGGAAATAGTATGTTGTCTCTTCTAAACTGTGGGGAATTGGCCCAGTGTTAGAAGGTGCCATTTACTGTAAAACATCTTGGAGAGTATATTGAAAAGGAGTGACAGAAAGCTAGTCATGGGTGACAGGAAGGATATGGGAGTAAAAGAGATTGAAAAGGAAAGATAGACACATGCAAGCTGTCTCTCTTCCTGCTTTCCTGTCTGACACTCACGATATGTTAATACAAAATAATAGGGAAAAGGAATTCGTGCATCTTCATTCTTGTGTCATGCTTAGATCAAATTACGTATTGTGCCAGCTGAAGTCTGTTTGCCGGCAGTTCTGAAGTTAGAAGGACAAATGTTTCTGAGGTCTGGAGGACAAGGGGGTTTCCAGGGAGTGTTTTTGTTGCCATACAGCAGGAGAATGCTTCTATTCCCAGCACAGGTATAGGAGATGGGTCTATGGAAAAGCATTTCACCTATGTTTCCCTGTCAGTGTGCCTGGATACTGAGTTTTGTGGCCACATCACGCATCTCTTTAACAGGTTATTTTCGTTGGTGGTTTTGTAATCTTTGACTCCTCTACTTGGTGAAGTGTTAGACTAAAAATATATGGTGTATGTCTGGTATTTTCTGGTAACAGCACAGGAACTATTCTGTGCAATATTTAGGTATGTCATTTTCTATACCACTATACCAAGATTGTTAGGCATGTTTTGTTTGTGACACATGCCATTTACTGTTCACAGTCCAGACTAAACTACTCCGAGAAGGCTGTATTCAGATTTGGGTATCCCACTGCATATGGACTGCTCTAAAAGGGTTTGTAAGTCTGAAAGCAGACAGCTGTTAGGAGAGAAAATTGTGCAAGAGAAAGTTTAAATGACTCGTCCAAAGCTACAAAGTCAGTCAGTACTGACCTGAACCCAGGTCACTAGTGAAACATCCATACTGATTTTGAACAAATTCAGGGATGTCTTAAACCCACCATATTGCCAGGACGTGATCTGGCACATCCAGATGATACAGGCAGCCTATGTGAACTGAGTTAGAACTCAGGCTGCCTGAAAGTCTTACCTCTCTTCTGACAAACAGCAACCAGAAAAAACTTAGGTGCAGAAAAACTTATTCCTTGTTTCTTCTATTCCCCCACCCCGCACTGATCTAAACTGGATGTTTTGTTTCTTTATTGTGGAAGAAGCAGTCATCAGAGACTAGAGCAAACACTTTAGTTAACACAAGATGATGCATTCTTTTCTATATTTGCGTATCAACATTCAAGTTAAAATGTTTACACACATTCTGAGAAAGGGTAATGCTGGAAAAGGGACTGGGACGTCATCATTTCCAATAAAGATTCATTGATCCCCAGTGGCACTTCATAGCCATTGAACTAAGGGCACTGTAATTTGTTGCATAGCTACTGTCCACAATCTGTGTATATTATTCCTCCCTTTTATTTTTGTTGTTGAATAATAGGCTCCCATTTCCTCTCACTGGAAAAATGCATGTCCTGTCTTGCTACATTGACTCGGGCGGGCCACATTGCTGTTTGTGTGCCTGAAATAGGTGATGTAAGACACACACACACACATATCCCAAACCAGTTTCAGAGGATGAACATCTCCAGTAATGCTGTGATTGCTTTTCCTGTGTGCTGAAATGATGCAGGGTGCCAGCAATGACCTGTACCTAGTGCCAAGCCATGACACTTGGCAGTGACAGTAGTTGAAACTTTTCTTCATAGTCCTAGAGGAAAGTGCCCAGTGAGAAATGGAGTTTTCTTAATTATGGCGGGGAGCCCAGGCAGAACAGAAGAGAGAGCATGAGGAATGCCAGGCTTGTGTCAGGTGCTGCGAGCTGTAGGGATAGGCTTTAACTTTAATGGCCAGGGGTTTGTCTAATCCTTTCTTTTTATATATGGCCCTGCTCTGAGCAGGGGCTAGGACCAGAAATCTCCAGAGGTTTGCAAAGCCTTCTAGCTATTACTATACAAACAGCATTTCATTTCTGTTTAACCTTATACAGCAATCTCGTGGTACGTATTTTTTCTTTCCTTTGATTTTTGTCTCAGACATGTTTGCTGTGGGCTCTCTGAAGCACGGCAGAGTAAGCTGTTAGCTGTGTGGTCAGAGGGAAGCAGGACTGCTCCTGAACAGAGGTGGTTGCTCTCCTGGAGTGGTCTTTCCTATTTGAATTTCAGTTCAGATCAGTTGTAAATACCAGGCTACTCCCTTGAAATGTAGCTGGAGTTTGCTCGGGGCCGGTGGGACAGCTCTGTGTTGTGTGCTTTTCCTGCAGCCCCACCAGAGCATCCCAAACGTATTATTCAGATCCACTTGCATAAATCAGCTGTCCCTCTTCCTAGAGAACTGCTGAAAGCTCGGTGCTTGCAGCAAGATCTGCTCAGCCTGGTATGTTAGGAGGCTGTGGTTTGGTGAACTCAAGCCTAGAAACTGACTTGGTTTCAAATCAGGTAAACACTTTCTAGGGGAAAGTGAGTTATTTGTGGGGGCACACGGCCCAAGACTGAACTGGTACAAAGAAGTGTTGCAGAGCTCGATCAAAACAGATAATCACTGAGTTGTCTGAAGCACAGACCATGAGCCCCTGAACAGGATGTTTGAGGAGCATCCCAGTGAGAAGGTGGGAGTGTTTTATTCCTGCTTTATGGTTTGGTGCTTTCTGCATACGAGAGCAGGAGAGAGAAAGGGAGCTGGGTTTTCATGTGGATAGGAGCAGTATCAGAGTGGGTTCAGACCTGTGTGTATGTACATTGATGTTGGCAGAGCCTTGCCTTTAGTAAAGAAAAATCTTTCAGTCCCATGAGCTTAGCAGGCTGCTTAAGAACAAGAAACAGTATAATTGTGCAACTCTATCAAATGTGTGTGCACGTCTCGGTGGGTGACAAGGAAAACCAGCTCTGCAGCAGCAAGGGTGCTCTTGGGAGGCTCTGCTAGCAAGCAAAGCATGGGGGTACCAGATCATGCTGTAAAATACATAGTTTTATTTATTTTCTGTTCGGTGATAGTCCTGTACCACCCATAGTCCCACAGCAGCATCACATCACTGAGTACCTTCAGCATTTCTTCCACCTGAGATCTACTGTGGGTGCAGCTTTGAAGGCAGCTGTGGTCACTGTAGGGCTGGTGTGGGATGAGCTGTAGCACAGGCAGGGGGATGAACACAGCTCTGGGTGCCATACTCTCAGCATGACACTAGACGCAAATGAAAAGAGACAAGTCAGGCATATTCACATAACTATATAAATATGAGCGGCAGGACCCAACAAGGCTTTGATTTCATTACAGTTTAACATGCAGCCAGAAAATATTACGTCCCTGCTATAAAGGAGATATTTACCTTTGGGAGATTTTAGAAGCAAGGAATTGGAGAGTGAAATTAATGAATAGAAGCAATAACACAAGCCAATATTCAGAAAAGTGTTATTTACCTCTCTTTTATCAAGGCTCATTTTACACAAATGTTAGCAGTTGTAATAGCTGATATGTCACTGGTATTTAATACCAAAGGGCCTCTAAAGGCTTTAGAGGACATTTGCTTGTTTTTTAACTTTTCTCTCTGATGTCATGTTTGTGCCTAAAATTCAATCATGTGATATAAAGAACGAAATCTTGGGCATTTCTAGTTAGGGCTGCTCATGGGTAGTTAAAAAGGCTAGGCTCTTTCTGGAGGATGCTTAGACTTTAAATGGCAATGGATGTGTGCACTCCAGAGCTATTGGCTATAATGCATATTACACTATCAAAAGGGGGTGATTATTGATTCATCTTTTCTTTTTTTTAGTATGCGAGTTGAGACTTTTTAAGTAGACTTATGTAGTGAGGTCTTTGAGCAACCGGCCTCTGAAGTTTCTGTCCATCTCAACAAGCTAGAGATCTTGATCATTTAGGTCAGAATTTCAGGATCAGAAATCCAAAAATCTAGATTTTCTCAGTAAAGGAACATCAGCTTTTTTTTTCAAGATAGTATTTAAGATGCAAAAACTATGACAAAAAAAAAAATCAACAAAGTAAATTGGCAGATCAAGCTATTTAAGTTTTACTTGGTAAGGTCCAAGTGTATTTTCTGCTCACACTGTGTTTCATGTCCTGACCAATAAGAGCTGGCTGGGGCTTTCAGTAGTTATCTTGGAAGCCTAAAAAGTGATGACAATTAGCAGGCAATTTAAAGTAATTTAAACAATTATATCGCATTTTCAGCCCAACTAATTGGCACCACAGCTGTTTTCTTTGCCTCCTTTTCTTGGAACAGTGGCCACAGGGTATTAACTCATGGGGGAAAACAGTAAAGAATTAAAAAAGTGTGCAGACACCAGTGGTTTGGAGAAGAGCCAAGCTGTAAGGTTCTGTGTTAATGGTGTTGCAAGACAGCTATGTTTAGTTCAGAGCTAAAGGGGAGTCATGAAGAAAATACCATTTCTGTGATCTTAGTTGGCAGGTCACTGACTGGGAACGGTCTTGTCAGCAAAAATAGCAATAAATGCATTAATGCTAGTCCATCCTCTCCTGACATCTTGGGACAGGGCTATTCTAAGAGGGCCTGTTATTATGTTGTTACAGTTTCATAGTATGTATTTAAATGTTAGAGTCATGGCCAAGAAGATCTAAAGGTAGGATGGTGGGTTTAGCCTCTTGTGATGAGGGTGGAGCAAAGCATGCCCACGGATAGATAATGTGGCCATCCTAGAACAGTATTTTTTTAAGTTGCTAATCATCTAAACATTTACTGGCAGAGGAGCATAGCCCTGTGTACTGAAGTCAAGCCTGTTGACAAAAGACTTGATTTTCTAAGTTATCTTTAAGAGATTACTGTGGGCTGTGAACTAAAAATAGTTTAAGACAGCTCTCCCTTTATTCATTCAGAATCGATGAACCACAAGTTGAAATTTATGGGAGTGCCTCTGTGTAAATAGAAAGATGTAAAGTAAAGGTGTGTGATATAGCGTGGTGTAGTACTGAATAGAAAAGGAGTGGTTACAGTCACTGGTTTAGTGTCTGTGAAAAGTGGACAGCAGCAAACTCCAATACCCTGCCGAGAATACTAATACAGTATTGCTACAGCTCTTTTCAATCTTGTGCAGTCTGGATTGCTGTAGCCACCTCGGAAACCAAAAGAAACAACCCCCCTCTTTGGAGTCTCGCAGCCTCCAGGTGGGAGGCAAGGAAGCTGGGAAGCTTTACAAGGAGGTAGACGATTCCCAGCAGAGCTTCAGATTCCTCACTGTCAAGTTGACTCTCTCTAGTCACCACTTTGTAGTTCTTCTCTGGATCCTACCTGTAATCATCAGTTTGCCTAATTCCTCACCACCATCCATAGACCACAGCATACTACTTACCTGTCTTCGGTCTTTCCTTCTCCACTTCTTAGGAGTAGACAGAAAGCTTCTCTCAATTCAAGTAAATACAATACCAGAGGGCAAGGAGAAGGCAGATTAAGTCTCCTGCAGTGCAACATCCTGTAGCCATCAGTAGGACTTCAAAGTAGCAGCTGGCAGGCTCAGGGGATGATTTTTATCCATTTGTCTAACGCACTCTGGGCTGTAACCTGTCGTTGCCCATGTGTTACAAATGGACTGTAAATCTGTGGTACAAAAGAAAGGTGGGGGGTTTCAGAGGGGATTTGACCTCTGCAGTCAGAGCGTCTCTGGTTCCCACAGTGTTCCCTGTTTAAAGGGATCTTCCCAATTGTCCCAAACAAACCTTTTGCAGAAGACTGCCAAGTTACAAGCTTGCTGCGCAGCCTGTAACCAGATGTATATTGATGTCTGTTCCCATCAAAGAACATAATCTCTGGTAAAGTGTCTTCTGTTTCCTCTTCTGTTATGATCTTCGCTCTCAAGTGTGATGATCTCAGCCAGGCAACTGCTGACTTTGGTTCTTCCTTCCCTCCTTGTGAACTTTTCTTGGCTGTTGTTCTTCTGGAACTTAAGCCTAGGTCTTAAGTTTAAGCTCTACTTTTCAAATGTAATGAGCTCTTTGGCAAAAGCTTAGTGAAATCAGTCACAGTTAGCCTAGAATTCAGTGGTGTCTCCTCCCTCACCTGTACACTGACTACACAAAGCAGAGCTCTGCCACTTGCGCTAAGGGAGGACCGGTGGCTGCTCGGTTTCCTCTGCACTGGCTGAACCAAGCCTGCATTTGTCCATTTGGTTCAAGAGCAATTTACTGACAGCAGAGGAGATTCAAGTTCAGCTCCAGCCTCTAGAGAAGCTGGTGTTTTGGTGCTTCAGACTATCTTTTGTCCTTGTGCCTCCCATTCCTCCCTGTCATGTTTAGGTCTTACTACCATCTCTCCCTTCCTACTCAGCCTCCTGTCACATGCCAACCCTTTTTCCCTCCCAGCACCTCACAGTCTCTCTCACTTGCCATTGCCCTCTGTTCCTTTGCAATCCACCGTGCCCTGGCTCCTGACCATCCCTGCTGCCAGCTCCTCCAGCATCACTTCCCTTGCAAACCTCTCAACTCCTCTGCAGTCTGCTCAGTCTGCTGGTTCCTCCTCCTCCTCCCTTGGGCACTGGCGCTGGCAAAGGGGGTCGCTGAGACCATGGGATAGATCCTTTCCTGTGTTTCCTTCTGGGACCTAGTTTCCCTGAGGAAAAACAACGAGGGAGAGGGAGGGGGGGGGGGGGGGGGGGAGAGAGAGAGAGAGAGAGAGAGAGATGGTGCAGATAGACAATTCAGCTAACAAAGGTTTTCCTGCGCTTTTGTAATTTGCAACCCGGAGCCTTTTTTTACGTCACGACTTGGCTAAATACAGACGAATTTTCATGGGGATTGAGAATAGTGTATCTCTAACTATGGCCTATCACCACATTTACACCTCAAACACAAGGTTCTACATCTGAGTAACAAAGTGGCTGCAGGGATACTTCAAACAGAAGGAAATGGGTGTATTTTTGATCACTGGAAAAGGGTCTTCAGAATGACAGCATGCATTTAAAAAAAGGTTGCGTTTAAGGTTTTTCCCGGTGCAGGTATTTTGCTTACACACAAAACATTCCTTTATAAAGTAAGATATTTGACAGTGACCATCATCTCCATCCTGATGTTTTGGCAAGAAGTTTAAAAGGGAAAGATTGACTGTAGTATATCCAATCCTTAACTATGAGAGGATGCATGTTGTCTTTTCTTTTAATTTTGTTATGTTTCTTGGTGTGGATATGTTTTTGAAACAGATTTTGATGAAAGAGATATCTTCTAAAGTAGAGTGTTCTCAGGATGGTTAGACTTCTTTCTTGAGGCAGTGGGGTTTTCCTTCTTATTTATCTCAAGTTTAGACTTTCTTTTTTCAAACCCTGACTTTTTCTTTCCCCCAAGTAGGAGGTAAGGGAAATGCGATAAAGTTTTTGAAACAAAATAGGAAACAAAGTAATTATGAAGAACTGATCTTGTAGTCTCAAAAATATCATTTTTGGCACTAGATAAACATATGAAAAATAAAGAGTTCTTTGTTTTATTTTTATTTTCCTCCAAAAATCAGCATTTCCTCTATGAAAAACAGGCCAGTGTTGAGTAATAGGTAAAAATGCAGCCACTGTGCTGGTGATCTTACAGCAGTTCAGGGTCCACAGGGCAGTGTAAGATGGTTCAAGAAACCAATATCAAAATTAAGATCTCTGCATGGATATTCCAATATAAAAATGAAGATCTCTGCATAGATACTGCAGACTTCTCAGTAAAACCCTTTAGCTTGTGATATAGAGGTAACATTAGAAGGGTGGTATATGTTGAAAGCAGGACTCCTGGCGTCTTGAAATCCAGGAGCTGCTGTGCTATCTGGGTTTACCAAAGCTTAGGGGCTGTTCTTCCTGTGGTGCTTAAGCTAGCTGTGACTAATGATAGTCCTGCACCCTCCTGCCCTCCCAGTTATTCCTCCCCTGCTTTGTCCCTGGGAAAGGAAGCTTTGGTTTGGAGCTAGATGCTTTCTGCACTTCTCCTGCCCTGTATTTCCTCTGAAGTTGAGTGTACCATCTGTCATTCTTTCTGTACAATCTGCCTTTCCAAAAATTAGACACAAGACATTAGCAGGATATACAGCTGTCAGCAGGTGTAACACGACACTTGTCCTTACCCAGCAAGAGGAACTCCCTAAGACTGGTGAGGCACACAGCTTGTTGATGTTGGTGGGACATTTGCTATGATTGAATTCTTTGAATTTTGGATTCAGTTAGGAAATCTAACTGATGTGCATGTTGCTCCCCATTAGCTCATACAGCTCATGGGACTTGTTTCATTCATATGACATCTTATTACATATCCATCATTCCATTTTTCTTTCCTATTAGAGTGAAATTGGACACAGCCCTCCTCCTGCCTACACCCCTATGTCAGGAGTAAGTATTTCACATTCAACCTTCATCCTTTAGGTTTTCCTCCTTCCTTCACTACGTATTTTCTGTTTCAAACCCCTTTTTCCTACATACATGGCCCAAAAGCCAGTTGTGAATGAAGTGTGTATATAAGCACTCAAATAGTCAAGATCTCTACACTCAGCCTGGATTCATGTGCAAACTCTATGGACCCACACCCAAAATTCTGACAACTGCCAACTTTTCTTGAAAAAGCATTTAGGTAACAGGCTTGGATGAATCTGTACATTTTTCCTTCCTATTTATAGGTCATGATGTTGAAATTTCCTTGCACGCCCTTGCTGACAAGCAAAATGGTAGGTTGGGTTGAACCATTGAGTTGAGGTATCAGTACGAACACAGTTCACCAGCCTGAAATGCACTACCTGATGGAATTGCATAGTGTTTGGGTGACTGCGTGATTGTCACTGCAGGACACCCTAAAAGTAGGCTCCCCAGGAATAAACAGAGTTCAGAGATGGTATTGTCCTCTATCCCCAGTCCCGTTTCCAGAAGGCGATTTCCCTAACATGAGGTTTAAGGGTTTTGTTCAGAGATCAGGGGAGATTGCCAAAGTAATAGAAGAGGAGATACCATGTTTGCCTCTTGCAGCTGTGTATATCCAACCTCCACATGTCTAGGTAGGAGACAAGTTTTCCTGCCCCATTTCCAGCCCTGACCAGCCAGCCTGCTTCCCTGCTCCCCTTGCTGCACCGATGATGCCTCACTGGGAGGGGAACCTGGGTCAGCACCACTGGGCAGACAGATGCTTTGCTGGTCCACAACAGAGCCTGTGCTGCTGCTGGTCCCACAGTGCTGGAAGTGCAGTAGTCTGCAGGATGGACAAGGCTTCACCTGCCTGGTGAAATGCATCATTGAGCAAGTGTGGCAGGAAAGGCACAGGAGCCACAGAGATGACTTGCTGTTGAATCTTCTCTCCCTTCGGAGCCTCCTTTCTCATGCTGCCTTTTCTTCTTCAACAGAACCAGTTTGTGTATCGAGATGGTGGCTATGCTGCAGAAGTGCCAATGCCATACAGAGCTCCCGGCTGTGTAATACCAGAAGCCCCAGTTGCTCAAGGGGCCACAGCAGAGATCTTTGAAGATACTTGCTGTAATGGCACAATACGAAAACAAGTGGCAACCCTGGCAAAAGAGGACAGCAGCACCCAGAGGTACAGTGCTGATCCCACAGTCTTCATACCTGAGCGGGTCATCCGGGGAGAGCTGGATGAGGATGGGTACATGACGCCGATGCGAGACAAACCTAAAACAGGTAAAAAATTGCCATTCTGGAGAAGCTCCTGGTCTAGTCTGACTGCATTCTCCCTTCTTCTACATCAGCAGGTTTTCACCCAAAATGACTTTATGGAGTAACCCAGCAAGGCTGAAACATTCTGACTAGGTTAATATTTCTTTGCATGGGGGTTTGTTTTTCTTTGCTTAATTTTCTACTTGGAAAAGCTCAAATGTGCCAATATGTCAAGTTTGGTAATTGCCCCTTTTCTTTCTGGGAAATAACAAGAGAGAGGAATGGGAAAAAAGCCAAACCCCCTTCTTATCCAAACACAAATCTTCAGTTATTTCCAAGAAAAGGATCTATCTTTGGCCAGCTGTAGTCTCCACTTCGCTTTGTTTATTGATCTTCTTTGTCTTCATGGCACTGTGCTTGGTAAATGTCATGTCGAATGTATCACAGAACGGGTAAACACAGTTGGCATTTTATACCCAAGAGAACTTTAGGATTGAAAGAACAAGATGTGCTTCAGAAAGACCATCACTGCAAGGTGAAGTTTGCCTAGATCTGTGCCAGCCCAGAGTGCTACACTTCCCAGTTTGCCATCATTCGTTTCTTCCTTTTTAAATAGTGACAGCAGTCATTTAGATGTAAGGGGATATGTCATTAGTAATTTGCTTTCAAACCTTTGCATTAGCTTTAAAGAAATTAATTAATGCAAATGTAAATGCCAACTAACTACTGTGTTTCCTAAGAATTCGAAAGCCACTTAACCCTTTGTGGAAATAGTGGAAATGGAGGGAGCCCTGGGGCTTGACCCACAGCAGCAGCAATTGTGGGAGTGCACTCATGGCCCTGCACTTCAGCAACCACCCTTGCAGTAAGAGATTTGATGCTGTGAGTTTGCTTCAGTGTGAGCCTACACATATGTTCACGGACAGGTTCACCCTGGGGATCCTCAGAGTTCTGCAGGAACTTAACACTTCACAGGTGCTACCTGAGCCCTTGCGGATGCAGTAGTAGCGGCTCAGGAGAAAGCACCTCCTTCCTGTCTCACTGGGCAGAGACACAGAGATGTCACAGTGTGGCCACAATGCTGCACACTGTCAGGTGGGGGATTCATATCAAAGCACTGCTTGGCTGTCATCGCTAAAATAAAATGTGTTCTCACTATGCTCTTGGTACAGGCGGACGTGCCTTTGCTGATCTGAGGCCTCTTCACCTCAGATTCGGCAAAGTTTTAGCTATCTGCACAAAGGTACTCACTAAGTCTTGAACTTTTGCATTTAATTGTTTTGGCCCCATCCTGGATAAAAAACAGAGCTGAAGTGAGGACCATAGCCACCCTCTTATAACAGGCAGAGACCTGTTTCCTTGCAGGCAGGACTGTGTGGAGGTATCTCCAGAGCCCATGACCAGAGCCATGCCACTGGAAATGGAGGTCTTGTGTTAGCATCCCCGTGCAGCACAGGCAGGCTGAGAGATCGTCCCTCACTAATGGTGGTGGCTTGGAGACCCTGTTTTGCAAGGAACTTCTAGGCTGTGAGATGAAAGGCAAAATTAATAGTCGAAATAGGTTTGATCTGATGATTTCCAGCCTTGAATGAACTGGATGCTTTTGACATATCTTGCTGCAGGCATCACATCCCCAGTCACTCTTGTCCCTGGCTCACCTCCAAGCCATTCCCTTTGCAGCCCACTTGCAGTGTCAGCAACCTTCCTCCTGGCCAGGCTGACTGGCTTTCCGTTTGCAGCAAGACCTCGTTATACACAGAGCAAGGCAGGACAGGACACTCAACGAATTCATTGTTCCATGGCTCAGTCGGCTGTGTGTGACCATGGGAGAGACCTTATTAAGTGTGCGTTTTCAACCTAGGACAGCCAGTGTCTTTATGTTTCTCTTCTCTTCCCACCTCCCATCTAGCTTTCCATGCAAGCACCATATGCGTTAAAACCTTCCTGCAATTCAGCTACAATTTTTTTGTGGTGTTAATCCACAGAAAGTGATTTGAAGCAACTGTAACCCGCTCCAAGTCCTGTTTTGGAGCTGATGTAAGGCTATCTTGTACCCTTTTCAGGACTCATTTGAATCATTTTTTTCATAATGCTTCGAGGCCCTTTGTCCTTCAGAGATGGAAGGTTTTTAATCAGGCAAATTGTTCTGTTAGAAATGAAGCTGTCTTAGAAGTTGGCCCTTGGGTATTGTTTTTGTGCAGAGAGGCTTAACTAAGATTTCTGTAGAGCCTTCTGGATGGAAAGACTGCAGAGCAGAGGGCTTGACTGATATGTCCAAGGTTGCACAGAGAGTCAGCAGCAGAGGCAGAAGTCACTCGGTGTGTTGGGCTCTGTAGATCATACAATGAGAGGAAGTCCAGGACCATGCAAGGCACATGGGCTATGGCTTAGCGAGAGCTGTAGTTTAGTTTGCCAGTGTGTTTGATGAGTCACTTCATTTTCCAGGCCCTTCATTTTAACCCGTATAGTCTGTTTAGGTTGTAAATTCTTCCCTTTTAGCAAGTGTGCATTCAACATAGCTGGCACCTGATCTCATCTGGAGTTCAGGGAATGCCTGGGGTGGAGGACACACAAGTCCAAGTACTGCTTCTGGTACTGCCTGTTAGTAACATACACATGGTGCTTGCTACGTGGGTGGATAACTCCCTCTCTTTGCTGATATATTTTTTGTGTTTCCTTAGATTACCTAAACCCGGTGGAAGAGAACCCATTTGTTTCCCGACGAAAGAATGGAGATCTCCAAGCTGTGGACAACCCAGAGTATCACAACCCTCCAAACGGGCAGCCCAAAGCAGAAGATGAGTACGTGAACGAGCCATTGTACCTCAACGCTTTTGCAAACACCTTGGAAAATGCCGAGTACCTGAAGAACAATTTGCCAGAGAAAGCCAAGAAGGCCTTTGACAACCCAGACTACTGGAACCACAGCCTGCCCCCACGAAGCACCCTCCAGCACCCAGACTACCTGCAAGAGTACAGCACAAAATACTTTTACAAACAGAATGGACGGATCCGGCCCATTGTGGCAGAGAATCCTGAATACCTCTCCGAGTTCTCCCTGAAGCCTGGCACTGTGCTGCCCCCGCCACCCTACAGACACAGAAATACAGTGGTGTAGTGACCGTGGTCTTACAGAAGTGGAAAGGCAACCCCTTCTAGCTGCCTCACTCTTTCTCTCTCTCTCTCTCTTTCTCTCTCTCTCCCCTCCCTCCCTCCCTCCCTATCTTTCTCCCATGAGCTTCCTCTTCTTGCCAGTTCACTCATTTTGATATTTCTAAGTGAAAGGATATCTTGGAGTTGTTTGCAGATTGGGTTGTGAATCTGGAAGGAAGGAAGGAAGGAAGGAAGGAAAGAGACTGAAAGAAGGCATGTACAACCTGGCATTTCTCACTTTCCACAGATCCAGAGGGTCAGACGGTCAGAGAAGCCAGACAGTACCAGTAACGGCCAGTGGCAGTGTTGCCTGCTGTTGAGCTAGTTCTCAGTGATTCAACCCAGACACTGTAGGGAAAGCCACAGAGAGTCTGTTTCTTTCAGCAGGAACTGATGAGAGTCTGTACAGCGTTCCTGGAAATCTCAACGGAGTTTCCATAGGGGGAAAAATGGACAATTTTTATATCATGTGTGATTGCATAGTAATTGAGATTAAGAATCCAATTTCTTTCTCTAACACTTTCTATCCCACCAACTGAAAATGGCTAACCTGGCTTTTCATAATTGTTCAGATCTTCATCGTGGCTTTCCAAGAAATGATGATGTGACTCTAATACATGGCTAAACCCTTTTTCTGAGCCACACCATGATTTTGTGCCAATTCCTAACCACAGAGACTCCCGCTCAGAACTGGTACGTGACATGACCATTTTTGTATATGTGCCAACATGGCAAACACTTTAAACACAAAAAACCCTTTCAGAAGAGAGTAACAAAACCATGCCTCCAACATGTTCTTTTTGACGCTAAAAGACAGGCCAAGAAACCAAGATTTGTATGCAAAAACTTTGCTTTCCTGTTTTATACCTGGTGACTATAAATGCATAAAAAGACCTAAACAAATTCTTCCCTCTTTTTCTTCTTCGTGATCATGAAGGGAGTTGGGGATGCTGTCAGGCAACACTGAAGACAAGATGGAGAACTGGAGAGTTTCCTATGGGTCATGAAGTCTGCTGGTGTTACGTGGGGTGGTGGTGGGAAGGGTCCTTTAAACTGGAAGACAGACACTGGACTGGAGAAAATGCACATAGTGATTCACTGGAAAGTTAGTTTGCACTTAAGCTCCAATTTCATTTGAACTGTTTTCTGGATTTTGAATGAAGCAATATGGAAGTGACCAGCAAAATACAAAATAATAATTTTAAATTTTAAAAAAATGAATTATATGTAAAGGGTGACTGTGGAAATGCCAAAATGAAGCAAACCAAGTCTTTGGAACAATGTCTACCAGTTCTGAGAGGCCATTGCATTGACTGCTTCAGAGAATACAGTGACAGAGCAACCAGCTCTTACTGCTGCCATGTGAAGGACAGCAGAGCAAGCCCTGAAAGGGATCCAAGGAGACAAATGTCTTGCTCTGGCTTGCAGCACAGTATGGAATACTTTCTTCTAAAGGGAGGATTTACTCTGGTACAGAAGACGGAGCATATGAGGTTCGAGAAGTCAAAATACGCATGACTCCGTCAAAAATGTAAATAAGTATGAGTCGGTCTCCTTGCACTTAGTTCTGCTTTCATCAATCTCAATTTTTAGGTAGACATCCCCAACCCTCTGGCCTGCTCCTCTTTGGTAATATCTTTCAGCCAGAGTTCTGGACGTTTTTAGCAACCTGAGGCAGATGGAGCTGGGAAGGGAGGCGTAAGGGCCAGAGACACTGCTGGCTTGCTCCTGACACGCCAAGGCCCATGTGTGTAGGAGCATTTGTGTATATAGTTCCCACCAAAAATCTTAAGGAACTATTAAATAACTTTGAAGATCTGCCTATGTCTCTATCTATCAAGGCCTTTAAAGGGGAAGAAACAGTACCTGATGGATGGCAGTCTTTGGTGAGATAACAGTATTTCAGTTTATGCGCTTCAGTACTATTAAAGTCGAGATCTTTGGGGTGACCTAACCTGGCAACAAAACCAGCAACAACCAGTGGTCTGGAAATGGCATCAAGCTCCTCCAAATTCCTGCCATCTCAACAGTTTGCCAACTTTAATCGTAGGGAAGCAGAGGAAGGAGTAAGAAACAAGCAATAGTTACCCAGATCTTGGTGGCTGAGGGTCAGCTTGACAAAGGTATGAAGAGATTTCAAACCTGGGTTGGTTGTTATGCTTGTAGGTGCAAAAAAAATTGTGTATGATCATTAGGTCAAGGTTTGTGCGGCCAACAGCCTGTTTCTGCATCAGGTGTGTTCAGGCCAGCTTGAACCAGTTGCAGAGTGGATATTAAACCTGTAAACTGAGTACATAGCTGAAAAGTCTGAAACAAGCAAGAACGAGTACAGACATTTGAAGCCATTAAAAGGAGACATTGGGTCAGGCGGTACCAAGGTGGTTTCTGGTGGCAGAACAGAATGACCAGCAGACCGCTAAAGTGGGATAGATGGTTACAGAAGCATCATGCACATGAGAGGTCTTGCCTTTTCCTGGTGCCCTCCCGTAACTCCTCAGGATCTTGGCAGGGGGCAGAGGCAGGCATTGGGGAGGGGCTGGGGGTGCAGAGGGGTGGCACGAGGTCCTGGAGGCACCCCTCCAGGGAAGGTTTGCCAGCAGTAGTGCTCACAGGGTGTCTTCTGAAGCACAGGCAAGGGTCTGCCAGGTTGGGATGCAATTGCCAAGCTGCCTGGAGACAAAGACCAGTGCAGGATTGTGGATGTCCTCTTTGAGCGCAGAAGCAGCTCAGGTTACAGAGGTAGGTGGAGAAAGGGGTGATTTGTCCCTTCGCAAGTCTTGAAACAGAGTAACGGCTAATGGAGGAAAAATAAAATTCCAGTGTACTAGGATGTACTTAGGTGTTCGAATTCAAAGAGGTGCACTCATAGGCTGCTGGGGCAGAAGCATGCACACCCCCAAACCCAGGTGGGATGGTGCTGGGATGTAGCTGCTAATGGAGGTGAGGCCTGTTTGTTTCTCTGGTAATTAAGTAGTACCGGTGTTGGAAACAAGCCCGTTGAATAATCAAAATGTAAATAATTGTGGTTTTTAACAATTTAACATTTTATTTCTTACAAAACTTGAATTCTTTATTCATTTTAATTGTTGTCTGTGGGTGTGATATAATGTATTAAGTAGCGTGGAAATGCAGAGGTTCCCTGAAGCGAGGCAGCATGAAGGCCAGAACGGAAGCTACCTTACACCGGGGCTCTGACACGCAGCCAGGCTGGGCCGCGCTGAGCCATGCCAGCTGTGTCTTGAATAGCAGAGGGAAAACAAAGGGTTAATGAACACAGTAATTCCTGATGATGGAAAACTCAACAGATTGCAGCTGCACAAGTGGGCTTTTTTTTTTTTTTTTTTCCCCTGGGCTTCTGGTTTGAGTTGCAATTGCCAAAAATGGCCCTTACGTTTCCTGCTGTGCCAGTAGTTGACCTTGGTTGCAGTGCAAAGGGTCTGCGTGGTGCTGAGCATCTGGTTAGCCGCTTCCTTTTCCCCAGTAAGAATAGCAGTCTTCTGAACATAGCCTGTAAATCTACACCTTTCCTCTGGAAGAGTACTGCCTCTGAGCTACTTTGGCAGATTTTTTGTCTCTTTGCCAAAGAAAGTTTAACCATGGTTAAAGAAAGAAAGCAAAACTGAGAGCAGAACCATTTGGATGCTTTAATCAGATCAGCAGAAATACCTGGCTGGCCCTATGTCACACATTTGCCTTAGTGGGTATAGCTGCTGGCTTGGTGAAAGAAGTCAGGCAAATGTACATGCCAAAATCACGGCAAACATTCCACTGCATTATGTTGTGAAAAATGAGGGTCAGGCTTTTTAATGAATATTTACAGGTTTGGGGGGAAAAGCAGGTATTTCCGCACACAATCGGTGTTTGGTCAGCACAAAGCAGTAGGTGAGAGCACCAGCAGAAGTATTTTGTCTGGGTGTAATTAATTCTCTAGTTCAACAATGGTATCTGTACACAGCACTGTCAGTTTTTATGGATTTTATAATGAAGTCTCCTATTTGTAAATGTTTTCCTTTCCCTTATCGTCACGTGCGCGGCAGAAGAGCAGTGACTAACTTTTCAAGAGTAGATATCCAGGTGTGTATCAGCCATCATCCAAGGCACAAAGCAATGCGCTAAATGAAAGAGATCAACAGCTTATTTTTTTGTGATCTCTTTCAGTGATACTTGTCTTAGATATTATTATCTACCTGAGGGTTATTTCAAACACATGTGGATGCTGGATCTGATTGACTTGCTGTAACATAATTGACTGAAACCAACTGCTTTTAAGTTTCCTTCTTCAGCTCTTTTCAAATTTTTATTTTTCTTCAAAATAGCCAGGAGGGATTCTTACATGGCCGTTCACTTAGATTGTAGCAGAGTATTTACAACTTGCTTTCAAACTGGTCATCTCTCACAGGTAGCAAGCAATAGAAATAAATCCAAGTGCGTATCAGCAGTAGGAGCTGCCGTGTGGGTCTGTTTCAGGTACCTTAAGCTCAGCCCTGAAATCCTTTTCTTTGTACAGAAAAAGGTTGCGTTAATGCTTATTTGGTAGGAAACGCATTTCTTGACTGCAGGAATTGTATGCAATGACTTCATTCCAGTTATTTCCTGGGTTAGTGGGGAAATACCTTTCCCTTCCTGTCCCACAAGTGGTAAGCCCAGAGGCTGCCTGTGCAGATGTGGTGCTGGGGCAGGGCAGCCGGGACTCATGCCACCAATCCGATACCGGTTTCCACTAAAGATTTGACTGGGAGTTATAGGGGAGCGTGTCCCCTCACCCTCAGCCACCACCAGTCCCAGCCTAGAAGCAAAGAAAATGGCAGCTCCGAAAGACCGGGCCCTGGCTCTCTGTGGGTCCATTCTTTTCCATACCTATAGGTAGAGCTGGGCAGTACAGGTGAAGAGTACAGCTGTGAGGTAAGTCAGCCTAGAAATGTAGCTTGGGGTTGGGGTTTTTTCTGAGGATGGACCTATATGGGAAACTCGGATATTAAAGAAAAAAAATCTTTCCTTTCTGGTGGGGTGTCTGTGTAGGTGTCCTGCGTCATGGTGGCAGCTAAAGGAGTGAAGGGGTTAATTTGGACTCCTCTATACCGCCCAGGAGATGAGGAGGATTTGGCACAAGTCAGAATTAGGCTGTTGGTCATGTAATTCCCCGGGATAACTTAAGGCGTCCCAGCCAGCCTTGCTTCCCCCTGGAGCTCTGCGCACCCTGGGCAGGCATCTCTTTATGGAGAGGGTAGCAGCCACTGCAGCACCCACATACAGACACTCACACCCTCTGCCTGCTGACCCTTTAGGAGGGAGGAATTGGAGTAACGTAAATGCCCTGGGGACTGACAGCTGGGGCATCGCTCACTTGTCGGGATGGATTTTCCCCTTGCTTTGCACAAGGGGCTTACAGGGATTCCCAGCCTGATTCCCAATCACATTTGGAACTATTGAGTTTGGGTAGGTATTTACCTGCTTTGAGGGCTCTTTAGCTTGAGGGCGACTGGTGGAACAGAGGCTTTAGCATGAACCATCATAGCCGGGCGTCCAGTTGTTATTCACCTCTTTGGGTCTTGAGGAACACCTCAAAGGGGAGATTATTGCCTCCCGTTCCCTTCAGCAATTATTTTTCAAAAGGTGTTGTGATTTGCAGTTAGGTGAAGGCTGTGTACCTGTGCATTTCTAGCTCTCTCACTTGCAATAGTCTCATTTCCCATGGATCGTGGACCTCTGCTGCTGACAAAAGAGCTTGTCTGTTGTTATATAAATCTGTTTGGGTTCAAATTTTTTTAGAAAGCCAAGTCTGCGTGGGGTGGCTGTAACATTCATGCTCCATCACATGCAAGGAGCTGCGATTGTCCCACAGGGACAATCTGTGGCATCGCTGTGTTTGCGAGATTCCCCCTCTTTTTTATTTTCTGGCTCTTGCTAAGCATTAGAGGGGTGGCGAAGGTCACTCTTACGAATGGGGCTTTCAAACTCAGAATAAATAACAGAAATAAAGCTTTGTGGTTAGAAGCACCACTCTCAGATGTCCAAAAATCACTCGCCCCCACCTTTGTTTTAATTTTATTTTAGCATAAGGTCATATTCCTGTACCATTGTGTGGATCAGTACGTTGTTACACTGGTAGGCTCATTGCTGTTGCGGAAATGACTGACAGGTAAGGCTGCTGTGAGTAGTACTGCAGTGGTAGCTGGGATCCGCCTGTAGGTTTGGAGGATGCAGAGCACCATTTGGGGGGGCCAGCTCTGACTGATGGTGATGGGACTTGCCTGAACCACAGCCCAGCACGTCTCCTAACCAGCGCCAGCCTGAAGAGGTGCTTCTGCCCCAGGCATCCTCCAGCTGGGGTCTGTGCCGACAAAGCCAGGAAAAGGTGTGTGTGGGGGGGGGACGACCTAAGGACATTATCCCCATCGGGAACCAAGAGGAGTCAGAGCTGCTTTTTTTTTTTCCTTCTTTATTATTTAATTTTGAGAGAGAGAGCTTTGTGGACCTTGGTAGAGAGGGGTTTTAAGGGGAGGTTTGTAAGGTGTTGGGCAGTGTGACTCATCATGTCCCAGTTCTTCTCCCCTCCCCAATAAAAAAAGCCATGAAATCGTGCTCCAGGCATGTTGTGGACAAAACCACCAGGGCAAAGGCGCATCCCGCACAGCACCTTCTCGCTGACAGCTCGGGTGTGAGCAGAGCACACACATACATCGAGCCGTCGGCTGTCACTGCCGTGCGCTCGCCATGAGTGCTGCTTGCCAGCAGTCTGGTCCCCACAGCGCCACCGTCCCCACGCCCTGCCCAACCTTTGAGCCCTCTCGGGGAGAAAACACTGTATTGTCCATAGCACTCCGAAGACTAAACCCTTTTGGGATAACCACAGTAATAAACTGTGAATGGTATTTTATAAGTAAGTGTAGATATGTATGCCGTTCTATTGAGGTAAGGTACTATGACATATGTAGCATAAACTGGTACTGCTGTTAAATGGGTCGATTATTAACTGAGCAGCTGTGTTAAGGGGTAGCTAACTTTGAATGCACTAAACCACTGTTCCTTTGAAGACGGCGACTGGAAGGTCGTTGCTGGGTACTTGTCATTTCATGGTGGGGTGTGTTAAGAGGAAAATGCAGGTCAATGAAAACACAACATTTTTTAAAGCATTTTACTGTTGGAAATTGATACATTCGATACATACTCACAATGGGTTTAATCCCTTTTTTTTGCCCAGTTTTTGCAATTTCCCCAACATCATAAGCTGGAATTTCTAAAGAGATGACAGCCCTAGTGTAGGGAGGGGAAACTGAGGGGAAAAAGAAGTCTTTCTGAAAACCGAGACACCCAAAATGTATCATTTCCTGACCTGGTGGTCTTGAACTATCGACTTTTTCTTTTCCGACGAGGCTCAGATTCTCAGGTCAGGAGGATGACATTACCATCCCTTCGAAACCAAAGGCCAAGCCCCACCTGGGAGGTGACACAGGGATAGCACCGAGCTGCTGCGAGGCTCACGGCATGGAGGGGCGGCTGCCTCCCTGGGCCCCGCTTGCTGCAGCTGGCCTGTCCCAGCCACATCCCGGGAGGTGAGTGAGGGGCAGAGATGGGGAAGGTCTGGGTTTTAGCCAATTCTCCGTGTTCTCAGAGTGCAAAGAGACAACACAACAATACTTCTGCCTTACGGAGTACCATCAGAATAAGAGAAGCATCAGCGTGTTGGGGAAGACACTCATTTCTTGCGAAGTGATGCATTCAGAGTTAGCTGCCTTTCTGAAACAAAAATAAAAAATACAAAAACTACTGTATGTTACTTTGAAAATGTGAATAGTATTTTTATAGCTTGTTAAAGACACAGCTAGTTGCATTTGTAAATAAGGATAATGTTGCTTTTATTTTCCTTGTGAACACCATTATTTGGAACATAATTGTCCTTAGGGTTGATTTGTATATAGGTAATTTGCTTGTGATTTAAGCTGCTCCTCCCCTTTTCTTTCTCTCCCTTCCCACCCTCTGGTTTCGGTTAGAAGTACCATTCTTGGCATTCTGTGTGATTCTGTGTTTTAAGCACTATTGTGGTGTGTTCAGACTTTCTGCACTTGCTTACATGGGTATGCCAATCGTGTGTGGCGTGATGTTACTTTAACCTTTTGTTTCTCATATTTTAGCTATCGAGGATTATGCACTGTTAAAATACTTACTGACCTGGGTTAATATTAGGTACATATTTTAGCATAATTTCCCTTCTTTTCATGGTTTCTTGTTTTTTCTTTTTTTCCTTCCCTCCCCTTTTGTCTTGTTTCAAGGCTGGGGAGAAACCTGTGGATCTTCTCTTCATGTGGTTATATTCCCCCCCCCCCCCCCCCCCGCCATGTGCAGTCCCGAGTTTCTCCTCATGGTCCTTGGGTAGAGCTTTATCTGTTTGTTAAGGCAAATGTAGACTGCGACCCACCTTGCATCAACCCACGCTCATCCCAGCTGAACAATTTGAAAACTGTTCTGCCTTTTTGTTACATGAATCTGTCAGAAATATATTTTTAATTTAATATAAATGAAATTCAATAAAATACAAAACAAAGTCTGTGTACATGTGAAATTTCTTGCCAGGGCTTGAGCACTTCCAGCAACATCGACTGCCTGTGTCCTGGCAGTAAGCAGCCTTGGACCCTGCTCGGGGAGACCCTCATGCTGGGCACCTTGGCTGGGAGGGCAGCCCCATCCTGACCTGAATCTACCCACTCCCTAGCCCTGCAGTGCCCCTGTCAAAACCCAAAGTAAGTCCCTCCCTTTTATCCCCACCCCTACCACCACAATGCCCCACACTGCTGGGGTGGCCCTGAGATGGGGACAGCCCAGCAGGCTGTGGGGCAGCCCCGTGACTACAGGCAGGGAGTGCCTTTGGGGGACAGCCCCCATCGGGGTGTCCTGCTGGCACGCGGGTGTCACTGGTCAGCTCTTGGGGCAGGGAGCAACACCCCACGGAGGTTTGCTCCAGTAAAGGCTGAGCAGACCCCAAAGCCATGGCAGCCTGGGCGCACAGCCTGCCTGAACCCCCAATTCTGGCACCCCAGGACTGCCCAGCTTCCATGGGGCGGCAGTGCTACCACAGTACCACTGAAGTTAGCTCCTCCAGCAACACCCTTCTGACCACCGACACCCCCACACCCTTCTCTGTGTGTGTTGTATCCCCCCCAAACTTCTTATGTCACAGGGTTGTGCACTTCTGAGCTTTGAAGGGTTTCCGTCCCGGGGGGGGTATGGGGGGTGTTACCACGTGCCCTCAGCCAAATGCCCACTGTTGCCCCACAGGTGGCTTAAAGCGCATGAGTCGCACACAGTCTTGCACCCTCAGGACTGACCAGCTCCTGCCTGAGCATGTGTGGCATTCCCAGCACGGCATTCACTTCAAAAGCTGCAGTTAATCACATGGGGTCTGGCATGCACCCTAAATCAAAATGCTCTCACTCCACCACAGTCTGCCTCTCCGGCTACCCACGTTACCAGGACTCCGGAGAGCATTTTAAATTTAGTGAGAAACGGGAAAGGTCATTTGATTTTTTTTTTTGCGGCGCACTTGAAAACACTCCAGTCTCCCTGAATTGCAGCGATTTGTTTCACGACTGACCTCAACATTTTATACCCAGTAGTCTGGAAAGGTCATTGCACAGATACATACAATTCTCCTAATAGCCCTGTGGAGTGCTCGTGTGGATCGTCCCTGTTAACGTTCCCCTCCTACTTTTGGATTAGTGCTATGAATGCAGCTGGCCTTCTGCCAGCGCGCCCCAAGAACACAAGCCATTTGTAACAGCACTGCTTGCCGAAAAGCAGTTAGTTTTACATTATTAAGCATGCATGCGTTACAACTGTAGGTATTCTATTTTCTGGAGAGGTGGGGGTAAGATGAAGCACTGGTTGTTAGCAAATTGGAGTGCTGCTGCATGCCCACCCTTTCCCGGGAGGGTTGTGGGGAGGTGCAGGATGCCATTTGCAGCAGGTGGCTGGCACCTATCGGGGCCACAGCAGTGAAGGCCCGTCCACCTCGGCACCACGAGGCCCTTTCCGTGGCTGGCCTGCACTCTGCCCTGACACACGCACCATGAGAGGCTGCAGCTAATTTAATAAATGCAGTGCAGAGGAAATAAATAGTGTTGATGCAAAGGCAGAAATGTGACAGAAGAAACTAGTGACGTGATCACAGTAGAACTTCAGCAATGTTTCAGAATAAATACAAGCCAGAGACATGAGCAATATGAGACACAGTTGCTAAATACCCCTCTCTCCCTTCATGCCTTCCCCAAGTGGGTTTTACTCACCTGGCCAAAAAGAAAGAAAAGATTACCCAGCCAACTATTTTCCAGTGAAACAATATTAATTTAAAGCCCTCTGCCACTCAGTCAGAAAAGCTCGACAAAGGCCATTGAGTTCAGGTGTTTAAGCCGCTACTGAAAAGCATAGTTTAGCCTTTGTGAGGGGTTTCATGCTGCACTAATGGCAGTGAAGGTTGCTGCTGGTCTGTGTCACTCATGAACCAGATAGGCACGCGCATATGACATTGTTCAGACCCGAGGACTCATTTCTGAAGAAAGTTGATCCTGCGGCTTAAAAAACAAAATACAAAAAAAAAAAAACCTACAGGGATGGTAAAACCGAACACACCAACACCAGGCTTTACAAACAACTGGCCCAGGATTCAGCTCAGTTTTGCAGCAGTGAAACTGGCCAGCCTGCACTGCCAGATGCAGTTTTTGTCCACTGCTACAACCCTGTGCACTGAGCGTGTTGCCAAAAAACTCGGACTAAAGAACTTATCAACACCAATTTAGTGTAGATAAGCAGACACTTCTTTATTGACGGCCAGGTGTGCGGGTGAGTCCTCTCACGAACCACGCACACCTGAACACCAAAATCATACACCTTATGTTGAATTTATTCATTCATATTCATTAGATTTCTGAGAAAGGTTATGCATATAATGAAGGTTAGATTTCTGAGAAAGGTTATGCATAGACTCTCTGGTGGTCTTCTAGAGTCCTCTGGTGGTCTTTCATAGTCTTCCTCACTTGTCCGCTTCTTGACCTCTCAGGTGATTCTGCGCAGTGCGATTCTCACCATCATCTATATTAGTTTACATAAAAATGCATACTATGTCTATTCTTAAATATAACCTTTCTAATAATTGGTCCTTCAGTCACACCATCTTATTAATATTCTTATGTTAAAACAATCATTGGTTAATCTCACTTAACTCTACTGATTGGAATCCTCGATAATTAGATCGAGGTGGGAAGGGTTAGGGGTTTACAAGCAGCAAACTGGTTTCCTTAGTTTCTTAAACCAAAACACTACAAATCAACAAATCCTTGTCAAAGTTTCTGTGGTTGAATGATTTTAGACAATACTTGAATTCTTATGGTTACACATAGTACATTCTCTAAAGTTCCTAAGTTCCTATGACTATATTTCAAACTTAACATTCCCATACCTATCCTTCACAATTTTCTACTTCTTAATCAAAGTGTTGGTTAAATGTGTAGAAGGCAATAGATATGTATAGTTTTTGCTAAAATATTTCTTATAATTCTACATTCCTATTAAAATTGAATATGATTAATTCTAACTAATAACAAATCAATAACATTTCCCCCCTTTGAAAGTGTTGAAAATTATTTCAATACTTTCACATTACCTACATAACATTTATCCACTACTATCTTGAGAGTTAATATTTGTTTCAGCATATTTTGGTGGTGGACTGTATTCTGGTGGAATAATTGGAACCTCTCTCATGATCATGGGATTGACTGCAATTCTATTAGTAAATTGTCTCCTCAGACAAGCATATGTCAGCATGATCATCAAAAAGACAATTAGTAACAGAAACAGAGTTTTGATTATAGATTGTAACCAGGAGCTCAGATTCCATCCTAATCCGCTAAAAATTTTTCCCAGCCAATCTTCTGACATATCCTCTCGAACGGTTTCAGTTTCTTTTTCAATTTTGCTCAATAACTCCAAATCATGTTCTACGTCCTGAGTGACATTAGGAATATGAATACAACAATGGTCCAATCTATCCTTGAGGTATCCACACGCTCCATGTTCTTTAAGTAAAAGTAGGTCTAAAGCCTACTATTTTGAAGAGTCGTCCTAGAAGTTGCCTGCAGCTGTATATTCAATTCCTTAAACCCTTTTTTTGGTGATGTTTGCTAATTTTTCTACCTGACCTGTTAACTGATAGAGCCATTCTCTGTTTCTATATGAAGCTATAGGGTTCAAAAAGGGATTCAAGAGCCCAGCCAATTTTCACTCCTGTTGATGGTTCATTCCATGTATCGTCATCTATTTCAGACCTCTCGGTTCGTTTCAACTTTAAATTCTCCAAGGGTCCTTTAAATGGTGATTTCTTCCAAATTGGGCACAACATTGGCATGCCTAAAGTAATTTGTTTTACCGAACCATCTAATGATAACTGAGTTGTCCAGGTTCCATCACTTAATGCCCAAACCAAATGTCCTGGACTCTGAATGGTAGAGTTTCTGCAACTGAAAAAAGTTCCTCTTTTGGATATGAATGTTTCAGTCAATTTGAGATCATTTTTAAGTCCTCTACACAAGCAGCCATATTTCAAGGCCGCAGCTAAAGGGGGAATTCTTTCGATTGCTGGGTCTTTAGTGCTACAATTGTAAATTTTCTCACATTTCCACCAAGATACTAGATTTTCTTTTTCCCGCAATGTACTCTTTCTGTCATCTACTGATGGCCAGACTGTATAAACTGATCTGTCCCAAGTAAAGCACCAAGAAGTCTTGGCCATATATTGAAATTGAGACAGTATGGCCATAGACCATACTGAATCCCAACTAACTGTTTTTTCTGGTATAGTCTGATTAGTCTCACCACATTTCCATTCCATGATGCTCCGAGTTACATTTTTCTTCACTTGTTCGTCGTAGGTACAGTATCCTACATTATGAAATCTCCCAATTTTAATCAAAACAGAATTTAATGATTTTTCACAATCTGTCCTGCTCCCTGGAGACTTCCATTGCTTCTTAATAGTTGTCAGTTGTTCTTGCCATCCAACTACTGGCCTTTGTTTACAATAAGTGGTTTTGGTTTTATGTTCCAGGGTGGTTAAATTCATAGTTAGAATTCCCCAAGGAATAGATTCCCCTACTGCTCTTGGTATTGGCAAACAAGCAGTAATCTGGGTAACATTTTGCAAGCGGGCAAATCCCTTAATCAATCAAATTTTCTTCAGACATTTTTTTTAGGAATACTAATCAATTGTTCTGTTTCCACTTGTCTTTTGTTTCTAATCATCAAATCAGTCCAGGTCCCCACCAACATCATCTGCCGAACTAGTATAAAGAGAACAATTAAAAACTGATATAAAAAAATTAAACATGTTTCAGAGTCAGTTTTAAAGTCTTTGAGTCACGGCTAATAATCTTCCATGGAGTAGGTGCCTTCTTTACTCGAGTGTAGTGTATCCAAGCATCCGACTCCGCAATCTTAATAGCCATGAAGGTGGTTAACAGTATCTGGAAGGGTCCTTTCCAGCGTTCCTGCAGGGGTTCGGAACCCCACGTTTTCACACAGACATAATCTCCTGGTTGAAAGTCATGTACCGGAGCTTCCAGGGATAATGGTCTATTCCACACCACTGCTCCCCGAATTACAGTCAAAGTTTTTCCTAGGGAAAGCAAATAGTTATACACATCTTGTTTCCCTTTTACATGCATGTTCAGGTTTGGTTCTGGGGACTCGTAAGGTTTTCCATACAAGAATTCATAAGGACTGACTGAGGTTCCACTCTTTGGCTGTACTCTGATCCGTAATAATGCCAATGGAAGTGCTTGAGGCCATTTTAAATTAGTCTCTTGACAAATTAAGGTTTGATTCATTCTTTCTACTTTCCCACTGAATTATGGCCTCCATGGGGTATGCAAATCCCATGTGATACCCAGAATTTTGCTAACATTCTCAACTACTTCTGCAACAAAGTGTGGACCTCTGTCAGAAGAAATTCCAATAGGAACTCCAAACCTTGGAATTATTTCTTGTAACAACCACTTTACTACTTCCTTTGCTTGTGTGGAATGACAGGGAAAAGCTTCTGGCCATCCTGTAAAAGTATCAACCCCCACCATTATGTGTCAATACCCATTTTGCCTAGGTAGTTCTGAAAAATCTACTTGCCAATAATCTCCAGGCTCTGTACCAGATTTTATTCGACCCATTTGAACCTTTTTCCTGATTACTGGATTATTTTTCAAACATACTTCACATTTTGCAGTTATTATTTTTGCCATTCCTAACATTTTGAGCGATACTACTTGTTTTTGTAAAGAAGTTACTAAGGATTCTGCTCCCCAGTGTCATTCCTGATGCTTTGTTTGAATTATTTCTCTCATCAGAAAGGGTGGAACTACTACCTGTCCTTGAGGTGTTACCCACCATCCAGCTAGGTTTTTCTTAGCATTTAATAATTGACCTAAATTATCATCCTCTTCTGAGTATTTTGGTTCTTCCCTAGAAAGAGTTACTGTTTTGGAGGGAATTAATGCTATTTGCAATTGTCCTGGGTTCAGCTGGGATAGAGTTAATTTTTGCAGGAACCTGGGAGGTGGGGGCATAGCCGGGGCAGCTGACCTGGACTAGCCAAGGAGCTATTCCATACCATGGGACATCATGCTCAGTATATAAATGGGGAGCGGGCCGGGGGGTGGGCTCTGTTTTCGGTGGGGGAAGTGGCAGAGCGTCGGGTCCCGGGTGGTGAGCAGTTGCACTGTGCATCACTCTTTTTTTGTATACTTTTTCATTAGTACCGTTGTTGTAATTTTTCTTTGTGTTTGTCCCAGTAAACTGCCTTTATCTCAACCCTCGAGGTTCCAGGGTTTTTTTTGTTTTCCCTCCTCCATCTCCCCCCCATCCCACCGGAGGGGGGCGGAGGAGTGAGCGAGCGGCTGCGTGGTCCTTTGTTACCGGCCGGGCTGAAACCACGACAGTCCTTTTTGGCGCCCAACGTGGAGCACGAAGGGTTGAGATAATGACAGATCTCGCCAGAGCGTGTTGAAACAAATTTGTCAAACGCATTTCTTAGATAAATAGATGTTAGTCACAATGTAGTTTCATTTGTTTACATGGTGGCGTTTTGTAAGCTCTTGTATGCTCTATGTATTGCCTGTAGTTGCGTATCTCATCTCTGGGAGAGTGATTGGGATTATCTCTTTGCTGTACTGGGCAATGTCGATTTATGAAATCATTACATCACTGGTCATGAGGTTAAGCTGGTATCTGTATGAGGCAGTGATACCATTTCCATACTTTGGGCACCTTCTGTCGGATTTTATTGGTAATTACACCCCATCCATGGGGAAGATGGGGGGGGATACTTCCCCCCCCCCCCGTCCGTCCGTCCGTTCACATCCCTTTTCTCCTTCCAACTAATTACAACAGTTTTTGAGAATTTTGAATATCATTGGGATTGCGCAAGCCAGTGTGCTGTTAGTGCTATGCCTCCTGAATATGTTTCAGGTCTTCTTTAGGGCTACAAAAAGGCTCTTTAAGAGGACCACTCAGAGATCTCCCCCAAAGCTGGATACTCATGGGTGGCACAGCATGTGGGAGGATGTGGGCAGGTATCTAGAGAAATTCTCACCGCCAGTGACTTGGAAGTTCACTCCCAAACAACTACAGAACCCTCAGGAAGTGATAGAATATTTGAAAGAAAAATGCTGTGGCTATCCCAGAGACACACAACTCACTACATTGTGCTGGGCCCTGGCCAGTATCTACCAAACACTGCTTGATATTAGGCAGCACCCTCAGGGAGAAAAGATGGAAAACAGGACAACAGGCACCGTGGCTGCCCCTACCCCGACAACAAGCACCGTGGCTGCCCCTACCACGACAACAGGTACCGTGACTACCCCTAGCCCGGTGACAGACACTTCAGCTAAACCAGAGAACCAACCTGTGCCAGTATCAGTCGCCCCTGTACAGAAAAAGAAACACACAAAGAAATCAGTTCACTTAGTGAGAGATGAAGATGAACCAGGGTCATCACGAGAACAGGAGGTAGAGGCAGAACCTGAAATAATTACCCGATCTCTATCCATGAGTGAGTAGCGTGACATGTGAAAAGATTTTAGCCACCACCCAGGTGAGCACATTGTTACCTGGCTGCTCCAATGCTGGGATAGCGGGGCTAGTAGTGTGGAATTAGAGGGTAAGGAAGCCAAGCAGTTGGGATCTCTGTCTAGGGAAGGGGGCATCGACAAGGTGATTGGGAGAAAAACACAAGTCCTCAGCCTCTGGAGGCGACTTCTGTTAGGTGTAAAGATACCCCTTCAGGGATGAAGTTACATGTCACCAAGGCAAGTGGACCACCATAGAGAGAGGTATCCAGTACCTGAGAGAATTAGCCGTGCTGGAGGTGATTTATAATGATCCAGAAAATGCGCAGTCACCCACAGATCCAGATGAAGTCCAATGCACACAACCCACGTGGCGGAGGTTTCTACGAAGTGCACCACCAACCTATGCCAACTCATTGGCAGTAATGTCCTGGAGAGAAGGCTATGGACAAACGGTGGATGAATTGGCTGTCCAACTCCGGCAATACGAAGGGAGTCTCTCTTCCTCCCTACGGGCCTGTGTCTCAGCTGTAGAGGACTTGTCCCGAGAGTTCCAGCAATTCAAAGTGGATCTGTCCTCCTCCTCACCTGTACAGGCCCGCATCGCAGTTATTGGGAGTAAGCGTTCCTCTGCCCAAGAGAGAGGAGAGAGAAAGTACACTCGACGGGCTAACCTGTGGTTTTACCTGCGTGACCATGGAGAGGACATGAGGAAGTGGGATGGAAAACCTACCTCAATCTTGGATGCACGGGTACAGGAGTTGCGAGAAAAAACAACCAGAAAAGAGAATTCTTCTCGGAAAACTGCTGCTCCGGTTTCCCGTGAGCAGTCCCCCAGACGCAGTAGGTGGGCTGATCTCATTTCTGATCCCCTTGAAGGAACTTCTGATTCACGTGTGCAGAAAGTGAGTAACGGATGTTCTAACCAGGATTAGAGGGGCCCTGCCTCCAGCCAGGTGGAGGAGAGGGACAACCGAGTCTACTGGACAGTGTGGATTCGATGGCCTGGCACATCAGACCCACAGGAATATAAGGCTCTAGTGGACACTGGTGCACAATGTACCCTAATGCCATCAAGTTATAAAGGGGCAGAACCCATCTGTATCTCTGGTGTGACAGGGGGATCCCAAGAGCTAACCCTATTGGAAGCTGAAATGAGTCTAACCGGGAATGAGTGGCATAAACACCCCATTGCGACTGGCCCAGAGGCCCCGTGCATCCTTGGTATAGATTATCTCAGGAGGGGGTATTTCAAGGACGCAAAGGGGTACCGTTGGGGCTTTGGTATAGCTGCATTGGAGACGGAGGAGATTGAACAGCTGTCTACCCTGCCGGGTCTCTCCCAAGACCCTTCGGTTGTGGGGTTGCTGAAGGTTGAAGAACAACAGGTGCCCATTGCTACCACGACGGTGCACCGGCGACAATATCGCACCATCCGAGACTCCCTGATCCCCATCCATAAGCTGATTTGCCAATTGGAGAGCCAAGGAGTGATCAGCAAGACTCACTCACCCTTTAATAGTCCCATATGGCCCGTGCAGAAATCTAATGGGGAATGGCGACTAACAGTAGATTATCGTGGGCTGAATGAAGTCACACCACCGCTGAGCACTGCTGTGCCAGATATGTTAGAGCTTCAATATGAACTGGAATCAAAGGCAGCTAAGTGGTATGCCACAATTGACATTGCTAATGCATTTTTCTCCATTCCCTTGGCAGCGGAGTGCAGGCCTCAGTTTGCTTTCACTTGGAGGGGCGTCCAGTACACCTGGAATCGACTGCCCCAGGGGTGGAAACACAGCCCCACCATTTGTCATGGACTGATCCAGGCTGCACTAGAAAAAGGTGAAGCTCCAGAGCACCTGCAATATATTGATGACATCATCGTATGGGGCAACATGGCAGAAGACGTTTTTGAGAAAGGGAAGAAAATAATCCAAATCCTTTTGAAGGCTGGTTTTGCCATAAAAGAAAGTAAGGTCAAGGGACCTGCGCAGGAGATCCAGTTCTTAGGAGTAAAATGGCAAGATGGGCGTCGTCAGATCCCTGTGGACGTCATCAACAAAATAGCAGCTATGTCCTCACCGACTAATAAAAAGGAAACACAGGCTTTCTTAGGTGTTGTGGGTTTTTGGAGAATGCATATTCCAAATTACAGTCAAATTGTAAGCCCTCTCTACCAAGTTACTCGGAAGAAGAACGATTTTAAATGGGAGCCTGAGCAACGACACCCCTTTGAACAGATTAAGTAGGAGATTGTTCACGCAGTAGCTCTTGGGCCAGTCCAGACAGGACAAGATATTAAAAATATGCTCTACACTGAAGCTGGGGAGAATGGCCCTACTTGGAGCCTTTGGCAGAAAGCACCTGAGGAGACCCGTGGCCGACCTCTGGGGTTTTGGAGTCAGGGATATCGAGGATCCGAGGCTCGCTATACTCCAACTGAAAAAGAGATCTTGGCAGCGTATGAAGGAGTTCGAGCCGCCTCAGAAGTGGTTGGTACTGAAACACAGCTCTTCTTAGCACCCCGACTGCCAGTGCTGGGCTGGATGTTCAAAGGGAAAGTTTCCTCTATGCATCACGCGACTGACGCCACATGGAGTAAGTGGATCGCACTGATCACACAGCAAGCTCGCATAGGAAACCCCAGTCGCCCAGGAATGTTAGAAGTGATCACGGACTGGCCAGAAGGCAAAGATTTTGGAATGTCGCCAGAGGAAGAGGTGACATGGGCTGAAGAGGCCCCGCTGTATAATAAACTGCCAGAAAATGAGAGGCAATATGCCCTGTTCACCGATGGGTCCTGTCGCATTGTGGGAAAACGTCGAAGGTGGAAGGCTGCTGTATGGAGTCCTACACGACTAGTCGCAGAAACTGCTGAAGGAGAAGGTGAATCGAGTCAGTTTGCAGAGGTGAAAGCCATCCAGCTAGCGTTAGACATTGCTGAAAGAGAAAAGTGGCCAGTGCTCTATCTCTGTACTGACTCATGGATGGTGGCAAATGCCCTATGGGGGTGGCTACAGCAATGAAAGCAGAGCAACTGGCAGCGCAGAGGTAAACCCATCTGGGCTGCCGCACTGTGGCAAGATATCGCTGTTCGGATAGAGAAGCTAGTGGTAAAAGTACGTCACGTAGATGCTCATGTACCCAAGAGTCAAGCCACTGAAGAACATCAAAACAACCAGCAGGCGGATCAGGCCGCCAAGATTGAAGTGTCTCAGGTGGACCTGGACTGGCAACGTAGGGGTGAGCTATTTATGGCTCAGTGGGCCCACGATACCTCAGGCCATCAGGGAAGAGATGCAACATATAGATGGGCTCGAGATCGAGGGGTGGACTTGACCATGGACACTATCTCACAGGTCATCCATGAATGTGAAACATGTGCTGCAATTAAGCAAGCCAGGCGGCAAAACCCCCTGTCACATGGAGGGCGATGGCTGAAATATAAACAGTGGGAGGCCTGGCAGATTGACTATATCACACTCCCACGAACACGCCAAGGCAAGTGCCATGTGCTTACAATGGTGGAAGCAACCACCGGATGGCTGGAAACATACCCTGTGTCCCATGCCACTGCCCAGAACACTATCCTGGGCCTTGAAGAGAAAATTTTATGGCAACACGGCACCCCAGAAAGAATCGAGTCGGACAACGGGACTCACTTCCGAAACAACCTCGTAGACACCTGGTAGAACATGGCATCGAGTGGGTATATCACATCCCTTATCATGCACCGGCCTCCGGAAAAATCGAACGATACAATGGACTGCTGAAAACTACATTGAGAGCGATGGGGGGGGGAACTTTCAAGCATTGGGATACACATTTAACAAAAACCACCTGGTTAGTTAATACTAGAGGATCCACCAATCGGGCTGGCCCCACCCAACCAAGAGTTCCACATACTGTAGAAGGGGATAAAGTCCCTGTAGTGCGCATGAGGAGTATGTTAGGAAAGACAGTCTGGGTTAGTCCTCCCTCAAGCAGAAGCAAACCCATTCAAGGGGTTGTTTTTGCTCAAGGACCTGGGTACACCTGGTGGGTGATGCAGAAAGATGGGTAAGTTCGATGTGTACCTCAGGGAGATTTGATTTTGGGAGAGAATAGCCAGTGAATTGGGCTGTATGATATTTAACTGCTAAATAACCTGCCAATGCATGTCATTGTATCTACAGTGTCTATATGCCATATCAAGGGTATTATTGTGAGAATTATCCAAATGACTACAGGATGGACTTTTGAAACTGAGCCAAGTACAACAGCGATAGAACTTGAACTGGCACCCACCAATTTCCTCAAGATCAACATCTTCGACCTGCAGACCAAGGGCGTGGGTTGCACCAAATGTACTAGCCACAAGTTCCAGAGGCAGCGTACAACAACCCAACATCTCACACCATCTCTCTCTTATCCTGAAGAACTGTTACAACAGATAGAGCCCCAAAATCGATGGACACATTAGAGGGATAGCCCATAGGCTAAAGGAACACCATGTGTGTGTGTGTGCGAGGTCGGGGGGTGGAGTCCATATACTTATATATATGACAAGGAAGGTAGTAGTGGTTGATTGGAAAAAAAAAATGTAAGATCTGGGCATGATGTAGATGGTATAGAATAAGGGGTGGATAATGTCCTGGGTTCAGCTGGGATAGAGTTAACTTTTACAGGAACCTGGGAGGTGGGAGCATAGCCAGGGAAGCTGACCTGGACTAGCCAAGGAGCTATTCCATACCATGTGCCATCATGCTCAGTATATAAATGGGGAGCGGGCCGGGGGGTGGTCTGTTTTCGGTGGGGGAAGTGACGGAGCGTCGAGTCCCGGGTGGTGAGCAGTTGCACTGTGCATCACTCTTTTTGTATACTTTTTCATTAGTACCATTGTTGTTGTTGTAATTTTTCTTTGTGTTTGTCCCAGTAAACTGCCTTTATCTCAACCCTCGAGGTTCCAGTTTCTTTTTCCTTTTCTCTCCTCCGTCTCCCCCCCATCCCACCGGAGGGGGGCGGAGGAGTGAGTGAGTGGCTGCGTGGTCCTTTGTTACCAGCTGGGCTGAAACCACGACAGCAATGCTCGTTCCTTTGCTACCTTTGCCGTTTGGTTGGCTAAACTATTTCCAGCAATTTCCTTTGTGTTTCCAATTTGGTGTGCTTTACAGTGCATGATTGCTACCTGATCTGGTTTTTGAACTGCTTGTAATAATTGTAAAATTTCATCTTGGTGTTTAATATTTGATCCCTGAGAGGACAATAATCCTCTTTCTTTCCACAATGCTCCATGGACATGTACCACTCCGAAAGCATACTTTGAGTCTGTCCAGATATTTACTTTCTTCTTTTCGCTTAGTTCTAAAGCTCGAATCAAAGCAATAAGTTCCGCTTTCTGAGCTGAGGTGGTACTTGCCAATGCTCCTGCTTCTGTAACTGTGGTGTCTGTTGTTACCGCATATCCAGCGTATCGGACTCCTTGCTCCACAAAGCTGCTACCATCTGTATACAATTCCCAGTCTGGTCGCTCCAATGGTACATCCTTCAAATCTTCACGACTGCAATAAACATACTCTATAGTAATCATGTTCCAATTGTCCTTCTTCCTGTATGGAACTTAAAAACACCGCTGGATTTACCAGGTTAGTGGTTTTTAAAATTACATTATCTTGTTGAGTTAATATTACCTGGTACTTCATCATTCTGCTCGGAGATAGCCAGTGTCCCCCCTTTTGTTCTAGAACAGTTTTCACCATGTGTGGGACATAGACTGTTATTGTTTTTCCCAAAGTCAATTTCCGAGCTTCTTGTATGATCATTACTGTTGCAGCCACTGCTCGATGGCAAGTTGGCCACCCTTTACTCACTGTGTCCAGTTGTTTGGAAAAGTATCCAACTGGTTGTTTCCAGCTTCCCATCTTCTGGGTTAACACACCAAGTGCCAAGCGTTGTCCTTCATGAACAAACAGCTGAAAATCTTTAGTTAAATCAGGAAGGCCTAAAGCAGGTGCAGACATTAAAGCACGTTTTAACTCTGTAAAGGCCCTTTGCTGTTTTGGACCCCACTCAAAAGAAGAGTTCTTTTGGGCCTCATACAACGGTTTAGCTATTAGACCGTAGTTCATGTTCCAAAGACGACACCACCCTGCCATTCCCAAGAATGCTCTAAGTTCATGGATATTTTTCGGCTCAGGTATACTACAAATGGTTTCTTTGTGATCTTTTCCCAATTGTCGCTGCCCTTTTGAAATCTGAAAGCCCAGATATATCACAGTCTGACATGCTATTTGGGCCTTCTTCCTGGATACCTTGTACCCATTTAGTCCTAGAAAATTCAAGAGGTCAATGGTTACCTGTATGCAGGTGAATCTTTCTTCTGTAGCAATCAGTATGTCATCCACATATTGTAGAAGTAAATGTTCAGGCCTTGGTTTGTCCTGTTTCCAGATTTCAAGCTCTTTTGCCGGCTGGCTTCCAAAAATTGTCAGGCTATTTTTAAATCCTTGGGGTAGTCTTGTCCATGCCAACTGCATCTTTCACCCAGTTTGTGGATTTTCCCATTCAAAAGCAAACAACTTTCTGCTTTCCTTCTCCAAGGGTATGCAAAAGAAAGCATCTTTCAAATCAAGCACTGTAAAACACTGATGAGTCTCCTTTAACGCTGTGAACAACGTATAAGGATTTGCTACCACAGGATATATGTCCTTAGCTATTTGATTCACTGCTCTCAAATTTTGCACTAACCTGTATTCACCCGAGGGTTTTCTGACTGGTAAAATAGGAGTATTATATTCAGATTCACATTCCTCCAAAATTTTGTACTCTAAAAAATTTGTCAATCAATTTTTTCAGCTCCTGCCTTACTTCTGGTTTGATTGGGTATTGTTTAATTTTTACTGTTCCTGCATCTTCTTTTAAATCTATTTTTACAGGTGCTGCTAATTTTAATTTACCAGGAATATCTGTTTCCCATACTGTAGGAATCACTGCAGAATCCACCTCTGGTGGAATTTCCTGCTCCTCCACTTTTTCTTGTATCATCAGGATTTCTCCTGTTTTTGACTCAGGTATTTTCAAAAAGAGTTCTCCTTCCTCAAAAACAATTTGTGCATTTAATTTAGATAACAAATCCCTTCCTAACAAGGGTATCGGACATTCTGGTACATATGAAAATTCATGTGTAATTATTTTATTTCTAAATTTAAAATCCAGAGGTTACAGGAATGGTCTGTTTTCTTCTTTCCCTGTTGCTCCTATTATGTTTGCTGGGTTTGTTCCAATTTTTCCTTTACAAGTATTTAATACCGAAAATGTCGCTCCTGTATCCACTAGAAATTTAACTTCTTTTTCTCCCAGCTTAATTATAACCAGAGGCTCAGCTGGGTTCTCCTCCGGTCCCCTTCATTCATCCAAAACCATCATTCTGGCTACCTCCTTCCGAATATTTCCTCCTGAACACTGCTCATTTTTAGGACAATCTCTTTTCCAATTTCCTTCCTCCCTACACAAAGCACACTGATTCACTCCTAAGAGGGTGTTAAAATTCTGATTTCTAGAATTCATAAAATCCTTCCCGTCCAGAGACACCTCATCCTCTTCCTCTACCTTGTCCTCTGCCTGCTGTTCCTGTCATTACGGCTAGTAATCTATTTTCTCTGGTTTTCCTTTCCTTTTTTTCCCTGTTATTATATACTTTCCATGCTGCCTCCAGCATTTTATTCAAACTCCTTGAATCCTCTCCCTCCAGCTTCTGAAGTTTCTTTCTTATGTCTGGTGCTGATTGTCCCATAAAAATCAAAGCCAACTGTATCTGAGCCGCCTCCGTATCTACTCTTAAATCAGTATAGTTTCTGGCAGCTTCCTTCAGTCTTTCCAGAAACGCTGAGGGAGATTCATTCTTATCTTGTCTCACCTCATATATTTTAGACTAATTCAGAGATTTAGGCATAGCATGTTTAACTCCATATAAAATCCATTTCTGTTACCGACTCAGCCTTTCTCTATGTTCCACATTATTTGGATCCCACTGCGGATCCCCAGATGGAAAATTCTGGTCTAATGTTCCACCTGTTGTCCCACTCAGTACAGCCACTTCTGCCTGTGCTTTGCCAGTCTTTAGCACCATCTGCTTTTCTGTATCATCCAACAAATTATCCAAGATCACCTGTAAATCACTCCAATCCGGATTCTGCGTTCTAATTATAGCATCCACCACTCTGCCTACTCTCTCAGGATTTTCTCTATATACTCCAGCTGCCTGCTTCCAAGCCATCAAGTCCGTAACTGAAAAGGGCACTTTTACATACACCGGCCCATCGTTACCAACTCCCTGCCGCAGGGGAGCTATTGTTTGTGCCTACTGTCGGGTCCTCCGAGAAATGGGGGTATGAATTACAACTTCAGACAGCCCTTCCTCCACATCCTCTATTCCACTACTTTCTGGTTCTTCCATTTCTTCCCTATGCGCTTGACCCCACTCCTTCCTCTCCTGGGAGGGGATATATCCAACTCTGGCCCTTCATCCTCTTTGGGGGCAGTTATTTTCTTTAAGCACTCTTTTCCAATATCACATGCCAGACAACATTTCTTCTCTTTCCTATTATCAGAAGTTATAGCCATTACCAAATTGTCCCTACTAATTAGCTTGCATTCATTCTGCCAATCCCGTCTCTGTCTTAAGTAAAAGAATAAATCCACATATGGTATTTCACTCCATTTCCCTTCCCTTCTACAAAACAACATTAACTGCAGAATGGTGTTATAATTCAGTGTCCCATTCATGGGCCACCTTTCCCGATCCTCGAATGTATACAGAGGCCACCAATGATTACAGTATTCAGTCATCTGACTTTTACATAAATCATCACGCAATTCACCCCAATGTGCTAATAAACATCCTAATGGAGAAGTTTTTGGGATTTTTCCATCAGTGGACAAATTTCCCATACTCTTACTCTTAAATAATTTGGCCAATGCCATTACGTTTATACCCAATACCAAATATCTATTAGATATATATAAAATATCAAATATCAGAAATCAATAATCAATTATCAAATGTCAAATACCAAACCAAATATCAAATGCCAAGTATCAAGTACAAAGTTTCAAATACCAAATGTATGCATCAAATACTGGATATCAAATGAATACAAATGAATACAAATAACAGTTGTTGCCAGGTAATGGAGTCCACCTACTTGTCTAGGGCACGGACAAAGCCGACTTCCCTAGGCAAGAGTCATAACCAATATCCCCTGGCAAAATTATTAACCAACAAAATGTATTCACACTTTATAACTTCCAACCTCAGTTGGAGCTGTACAATACAGTATACGATATACAATCACTCAAATCTGTCACTTCATTCTTCCAAACTCCACACTCGCTTCGTGCACATCTCACACTTACAACACTCAACTCACACCTTTCCACAATTGTTAGTTTAAACAAAGGTATATAACACACTGTAACACAACTCTTAATTCTGATTTGTGATACTTCCAAATACACTAAATATCTCACAAAGGTACACGTATATTCTTAAAGATTCTTTGGAATTGGGACTCAAACCCAAAGTTTCCAAAATGCTTTTGAAGCTGGGACTCCAACCCAGAATCCTCAAAAGTTGTGGGACTCTAACCCACTCCAAAATGCTTTTGAAGCTGGGACTCTAACGCAGAATCCTCAAAAGTTGTGGGACTCTAACCCACTCCAAAATTGTCCAATCCAGCAATAGCTTTCGCTTATGTCTTATGGGCAGACGCCTAGGCTTCCACTTCAGGATCCTTTAGTCCAACCCTGCGCAGCTTTCGCCGCGTCTGACAGGCAGACGGTGGGACTCTAACCCACTTTAGTGGGACTCTAACCCACTACCCTTAATATTTCAAAGAAAAGAAGTGTCTTACCAAAATCCAGGGGACGTCGCAAAGAGCCTTATGGATCGGGGATCAATGGGTATCCCCGAGAAATTCTCGGTGCCGGCTGGAACCCATCAGGTCCCTGACTCCTCTGGTCTCTCTCAGCGAGGTCCCATCTGGGTCGCCAGAAACTGTTGCCGAAAAACTTGGAATAAAGAACTTATCAACACCAATTTAGTGTAGGTAAGCAGACACTTCTTTATTGACGGCCGGGTGCGCAGGTGAGTCCTCTCACGAACCACGCACACCTGAACACCAAAATCATACACCTTATATTGAACTTATACATTCATATTCATTAGATTTCTGAGAAAGGTTATGCATATTCATTAGATTTCTGAGAAGTTATTAGCATATACAAATGTCCTTTACGCAGGCGCATTGAAGGTCTCTGGTGGTCTTCTAGAGTCCTCTGGTGGTCTTTCATAGTCTTCCTCACTTGTCCACTTCTTGACCTCTCAGGTGATTCTGCGCAGTGCGATTCTCACCATCATCTATATTAGTTTACATAAAAATGCATACTATGTCTATTCTTAAATATAACCTTTCTAATAATTGGTCCTTCAGTCACACCATCTTATTAATATTCTTATGTTAAAACAATCATTGGTTAATCTCACTTAACTCTACTGATTGGAATCCTCAATAATTAGATCGAGGTGGGAAGGGTTAGGGGTTTACAAGCAGCAAACTGGTTTCCTTAGTTTCTTAAACCAAAACACTACAAATCAACAAATCTTTGTCAAAGTTTCTGTGGTTAAATGATTTTAGACAATACTTGAATTCGTATGGTTACACATAGTACATTCTCTAAAGTTCCTAAGTTCCTATGACTATATTTCAAACTTAACACTCCCATACCTATCCTTCACAATTTTCTACTTCTTAATCAAAGTGTTGGTTAAATGTGTAGAAGGCAATAGATATGTATAGTTTTTGCTAAAATATTTCTTATAATTCTACATTCCTATTAAAATTGAATATGATTAATTCTAACTAATAACAAATCAATAACAAATCAGTAACAAGTGCACGGGGAATGGTTTGGGGTTGGTTAGGTTTTTTTGGTTTTGGTTTTGGTTTTTGGTCTCCAAAAGAAAAATATGCCACCACTGCTGGCACTGTTAATGCCTCTGTTAAGCCCTGGAGAGCTTCCAGGCAGAAAAGGCTGTTTTACCAGTTTCCGTAATGGTGGATCAGCCCCAGAATTCAGCTCGTCCTCAGTTTGTGAACCATACTATGATTGTAAATCTACTAAAGAGGTCCAGTGACCATCCCATTTGAAATAAACCCCTCTCATGCATTAAAGTATGTATCAAATGAAAACCATCAGCAGATAAAAATCAGCTCAGCTCCACCAACTGAGGTGGTGGCTACTGCTAAGGCACAGCAGCTGAACATGTTGCCTGTAGCAGCTCTCAAACTGGCCCAGCAAATATTTTGGCAATTGTTGCCAGAAGCTAGAAAAAGTCAAAACAGAAAAGTAAAGCTCAGCAAATGAGCTTCCCTTTGGCTCCTTTAATCTGCCAACAATACTTTGCTCAAAGCACCCATCACACCGGCAGTTAAAGGCTGTGCAAAGCATTCATGCCAACTGCATGAGGAGCTCAGCCCAGAAACAGCATGGCTCTCCAGCTTTTGCCCATCCTCAGACCAGCTTGTGTGGGGGGCGGGTGAAGAAAAAGGACTGGACACATGCACGTGTAAGAGAGAGCTGGGAACTGCACTGTTGGTGGGGATCTTACCTGAAAAGGTGGATTTGTTGCCTGAGCCCTTCATATTGGCAAGTCCTCTCACTGTACAGGAAGGCTGACCCTGAAATACGTCCTCCCGAGACGTTTTAAGATCGCTTCAACTACACGTTTGCCAGCTGAAAAGCTGGCTTGATCCTTTCAAGAATTTGGTGTGGGAGAGTAGGGGTAAGGTTTGGGGGGGTGGTTTGTGTTTGGCAGGGGTGGTGTTGCCTTTTTTTTTTAAGATCCCTACACAGATCCCCCAGGCAGGTTCCTGGGGACACTCTGGAGTGTTGGTGCAGCCTTAGTGCATTCCCTGCTCCCTCCCTCCTGCCCCAAGGGGTTCATCTGTTGTTATCCTGCAGTCATGGCTTGTTCCTTCCCAGGGCAAAACTGATTTTGAAGGTTGGCCAGAAAGGAGGCAAAACCATCAAACGGCTCAGGCCTCCACTACTCACTCACATGGGGACTGCCGTTTCTGAGCCTGAGCCCTCTCCAGCCTCCAGTACAGCCACCAAGGGGATGTCCCAGTCTGTGGGCCACCACCTAACACCCAGACTGTCTCAGCAGCCACACAGAAAAATGACATGGGGGGTGTGGGTTATGATGACAGTAAAGGTGAATTGTGTGGGCAGAGTCATGAATGCCTGTGAGAGCAGTTTGCCCCTGGAAGAGCCCCTGAGACCGCAGGGAGCCTCCACATCCTCCAAGAGAAGCAACTGCTGGAAACAGGCAGCTGGGTGAAGTCCTCTGGCACGCCTGCAGCACAACTCAGAAGGCTAGCATGAGTCTTTACATGTCAGTATTAAAAAAAAAAAACAAACAACAAAAACAACCCAGATTAAATGATTATACTTTAAAACTTTGTCTGCAACCCTCCATTCAAACCCATCTTCCCACTTTCTTTCAGAAGGCAGTAGCATACACCAGAACAGGGCATTGCTGGGTTTAACTCTGACCATTAAAGCCCTGATGAACACCTTGTTCAAGGGGACAGCCAGCACCCCCAAAAAGGACACCTGCTCCGTGGCCCCAACCTGTTGTGGCTGCTCACCTCTCCAGAAGGAAGGTCTTGGCAAACAGCCAAGCACAGCTGCAAAAGCCTTTTTTCCTTACCACCTGTAAAAGTAGGTGTTTCTATTGCTACACTCCCCACAGCAGCCAACGCTGGAGGCCACCAGAGGGGACAGAGAGGCACCAGGAGAGCAGTCTAAGATGCAGATAGCAGGAGGTGTCTGCAGAAGTCCAAGAGGTGTCAAGTGCATGTTAATCATGACCTTTAACACAGGCCTACTTTTTTCCAAATATATGCAAAAAAAAACCCAACAAACTCTAAGTCAAGACACGTAGCAGGCTGGTCTTAGCAAAGCCCAGCTGACGTCCTCCCTCTGTGTCGCACTCCACTCTTCTGTCATGGGCCAGCAGTGAAATGAGTGTTTAACACAGCCTTTGAGCCCCCAGCCCTTCACATCACCCTCTCCACCATGCTGAATCAGGGCCATGACACTAAGAGGCAACATTTGGGAAGCAGAAAGTAATTATTTCATTTTGCATAAATGGTATAAACTGCTTCTGGCAAGGCTGTGTTTGTCCCTGTGATAAATCCTCCACCCCACCCCCTGTGTTTTTCCCACCAAGAAAAGCCTTTACTATTATTATGCAGAGAAAACCCATACGAATTTCTTCCTGCAAAGCACCAGCAAGTCAACATGATTGTAGCAAAAAGGGAACGAGTCATGGTTTCCTTTCAGCCATCCCCAGAGTAATCTGCTTTTGTCCCTGTCATACAGGGCACGTGTTGCTGTCCCCCATGCAAGGGCCTTGCGCTGAGCTGAACAGAGGAATTACAACAAAGGAAACCTTTTGTTCCCACAGACTAGAAGTGGTCCTGATTTTTCAGACCTTTGTACAAGTGTGCTCCTGGCAAGGCAGGGGCCAGGGCTGGGGAGGGCAGGAGGGATGAAGAAACAGCCATACTGCATGGAAAGCAAACTGATCTCTTTCATGACCTGCTGCTTTGGCACCTGTGTCTGTTTCTCTGCCTCTCTCCTTCTGACCTTGCTGGTCCAGTTGGGGCTGTGGACTGCAGTACTCCTCCAGCTTTCCTCAGCAGCTGAACCACAGCTGAAGGCATTGCATGCTGCAGCACAGCACAGGGAAGGCAACCAGGAAAGCAAACACGGACACAGCTCCAGCGAACCCTGCTCGCTGGCAATGGGCCCCAACTGCTCAAACACCCCGTCAGTCAGCAGCGACTGGTCCTGTACTCCATTGGCTCTGAGGAGCACAAAACAGCACCTGGGGATTGCTCCTCCTTTGCTCCGTATGGGAGCAGCTTTCCACAGATGAGTTGTTTCCTTCTTCTGTTGCCTTCTAACATAGCAGATGGCACATTTGGGCTCCCCAGTTGATAGCTGCGCTGAATGCCACATCATTGCTTTATGTTTCAAAGGAGTTGTGGCACCCCTGAATCTTGCCAAACCAAGGAAAACAAACTAAGTTAATACATACTTAACATGACTTTCCACTGAATAGCAACGCCAGTCTTACCCAAAGGCCACCCCACCTGTGCTGTTGTCTGTAAAACATAATTTACAAATGTGCTGCCCCAACAGCCCAGAGAAACCCCAGCCTGTCTCTGTCAGGGTGCTTCCTCTCTGCTGCAAGTTTGCAGTTTTTAAGATGTGCTGAGCATGCTACAGCCGCCCAGCAGCAGGGTGCTTCACTTAGTTGAACGAGGCATTTCAGGAGGGCCTGAGCAAACGGACGCACGCGCACATGTACACACATGGGCACTAGCCCACAAGCAAAGCTATCTGCCGAAACACTGTCACGCTATGCAATGTGGCCCGTACAACCTGAGGAGAGAGCAGGGCAGCAGGAAAGGAAAAATTGTTCAAGAAATATTTTCTTGTCTGAATTTGCTGATTTGCTAAAAGCAGAGTTTTTGATGGGGCAGTGATGGCTTCCAACCAGGAACCAGCAGTTGTGGCAGGAATTGGGGACCACAAAGCTTCCCAGGACCCCAGCAGAGGTGATATTAGCCATGAAAGCTTTCTGTATCTGGGGCAGACAGACTAAGTGTCCTGCCATTAGAGGTATTGTCTTGGCCAAAAGAGAGAAATGAGGCAAGAACTTTCCTTCTCTACCTTTTTATCTGCTCTGTGCAGGATTGCCAGATTATGCAGAAACACCAAGCAGCAGACAGTGAAATGTTTGCATTGCATTTGTATTGTTTACAGAGAAGAGTAAAACATGCTCATTTTGATTGAATGTATTTATAACCACGAGGGAGAAAATGATCATGCATGGAAGGTAGGAGCAACAACTGAGTAATTTTCCAGTGCTGGTTCCCAGCACAGTTACCATGGCCTGAGCTGTGTCCCAAATCCTTAAGGGCAGCAGAACTATGAGCTAGCCCTGGCTTGCCCACACCCACACACCCATATTTGCTCACTGACTTCAGGGAATAGGGCGCACACCCAGCAGACATGTCAATACGACACACCGTATTGGACAGATTCATTAAGGCAGCTTTGGTGAGTGCAAAGCTGTGCCTACCAGTGAGGCTGGGAGTAATGGATCACTTTGGCTGGAGGAGACCTCAGGCATCCTGCCGAGCGCTGCTGCCCCTCTCCCCACAGCCCTGTGGTCTCCAGTGAATTTTAGCCCAGTGGTGTTTCTGTACCCATGCCGGTGGAGTGCTCCAGCACTCACGCCTGTGTGACAAGGAAAAAGAATTCAGTCTCAGTAACTTTACTGTTCCTGCACCATAAAAGGCTGTTTTCTTTGGTTCTGTAAGCCATAACCAGGGGCAAAGGATCTGAAACCTGAGTTTCTTTCTTATGATGGGTTTTACAGTCAGACAAATTCACAAAGAAGTTTGCAGGTGGCTTATAGTTGTGCATTTGCAATGTAAATCGATACAGGCAGCTATTTGCTTTGCAGCGCAGAAGCTGAAACATTTGAGGCCGTGAAGCTGCAATACCCCAGGCGCTGTAGAGGTCTGCCTCTACCTCCTTCTTCTCAACCAGGCTGGTAACGCTAACAGCAAGTTTTCACCTCTTGGTGATATGCACCAGTTTGTTCTCAGCAAAAACTCATTGCTCCAAGTCACCCGTACCCACACAACAGCTTGGCTTTTACCTGTCCATTACCTCCCTGACCAGCACGTCTGTGGGAAGAGCATTTGGCAGCCGTCCCTTAACACCACAGATGGGATGGAGAGGTCCAAGAGCATTTACACAGCGCTGCCACAGTGACACACGGGGAGACATCCCTCCCTATGGGAGGAGCTGTTGCATGAGCTGTGTCTGGGGATGGGGCTGTGGAATGACCCTCACACCCCAGCACTGTAGCCAGTCTCCCTGGGCACAGCAGGGCTCAGCAGGCCTTGCTAGGCTTCGCTGGGAGCACAGGGATCTGATCTCTGGGTCTGGGATCTCCTAGGCAATTAAATTTTTACTTCTTACTACATCTGTTATCCCATCACCCCTGGCTAAATGCATGATGGAGAAGGAGACTGCATTCTGGTGGGCAGAAAGGATCTCAAAGCATCCAACCACCAAAGACAGGAGAGAGGATGGAGATACTGATCTCCTAATTAATTCAACTGATTGTATTTTGTATTTCATTGGAACCCACGTGCTGTTCTGTATCTCTGTTAGCAAACGGGGTAAAACCCCACTGAGCTTTAATAGTATGGAAGAAGATGGCTCTCTGAGACTGCAATAGTTAAGTTAGACTCCAAATTTAATAGGGCTCAGAATAGTGAACTATTCAGAGGTGGGTAGCTTTGTGCAGCTTCGTTTCAGTCAATTATAGTGGAGAAACAATGGAGCATGTTTCCTGTCACATTAGGAACATTCTATAGTTTTTAAGAAAGACAAAAAGAGGAGGAGTAGGTGAGTATTTTAGAAGCTATTGTTCGAATATCATAGTTTCAAATGGTATCTACAGTAACTTGGGACTAATCTTGAGGAGTAACATCCATAACACAATGGACGGGCTATGTCTCCTCCTGTTCCTTGCAACTTGGACAGCAGAAGGAAAATTTGGAGGCCTTGGATAGTACAATGGGCTCAGCCATCCCAGGCGTCAGTGCCTTTCTGAATAACAGAGTTAACATGCTTTCAGCCTCATCAGCAGAGCAAGGACCAGAGAGACTGGATTAAAATCGTGAGGCAGGCAAAAGATGGGAGGAGATGCCTTGCCTGAGCTTCCCTGGCAAGCTGGTGCCAGAGCCAACAAATAAAACCCGACCTTCTGATTCCCAGGCCAGGGTCCCTGCCGAGCAGGTGAGTGCCCCCTATTGCAGGACAACGTGCTACTGCAGCCCCAGGGCTTTGCTTAACTGCCTGCACAGGAGAGGGGGAGGCAGAGGAACATCACTCGTGTCCTACCACCCTCATCAACCCAGCACAGATCGCTTCAACTCATGGAAGCTGGTGACAGCATTAATATTCAAAGATCTGCCAGGAAAACGTGAAAGGGTGAGGAATGGGTTTTCTACACTGCTAAGAAGGTATTCCAGCATAAAGGAGAAGAAACAAAGCAAAATTCAGACCTCTTCACATAACATCCTATTGCGCTTACATTCCCTATTGTCAGACCTGATAGCTGGGTGAGAACAGATGTGAGATTGCCCTGAATTTCATTATTTTTTAACTCATTCAACAGTGAAGTTATCTTGTTAAGTTTTCACACCATTCTGTCAAAATCTGCCTGCTGTCTCATGCTCCTTGGCACACTGCAGCGAGACCCCAGAAGACTGCATTGGGATGACAGACAGCAAAGTCAGCCATCATTTTGCCCCGGGCTGCCTCAGAAGGACAAATTTGCCCATCTTGTCCCCATGCAGCCTGCCCCAGCCCTAACTGCTCCCCTGGGCAGGAGCAGCCCTCATAGTCCTTTGGGCAGGTTTCCCGCACTGCCCTCGTGAAGCTGCTCTCGCTGGCGTGCTGGGCACTGTACGAACCCTTGGCACATGCTAGTTTTCTCTCCCGGGAAGCTCCCAAGTGAACCAACCTAAAGACTGGAGTAGGAACAAGCCTGAACAGGCAAAGGGTCGCACTGAAGCAAGTCAGTGGCTGGGACAGCACTTGGTTCGCAATTGCCCAGGCCATGTTGTCTTTCCCACCCGCAGAGACTCCCTGCTCTTGTGCTGTTAAGAGAGGGCATAGACCTCATTGGGGCACCCCAGCAGGGCTTTGGAGAAAGTAGGGAGGTGCTAATACCAGTCCTGCTAAATCAGATGTGGAGACAGGAGGAGGTCACTTCCACAGCCCCTTTGCAAGTCCTGCTGGAGACCAGAGAGGATTGCTCTCCCGAGGAAAAGAAATCATTTGTTCTTCATCTATACCACTAATGACAACAGAAATTTTAGATTTACTCTTACCACCTTCTCAGTGTAGACAGACAGCCTTCTGAAACCATCCAAGCAGACAACTCTTCTTGTGGTTGTCACTGGCGCAAGCTTCACCGTGTCTGCAAAACACATCATTGTAAATTCATTTCCTCCCCTGCCTCATTTGTGGCAGGAGGCTGGGATTGCTGCTAAGGACTAACACAGGGGCCTCTGAGGATGCTGCCAATCCAGCACAGCTATAGGCTTTTCTTCAAATACCAAGAAATGCATTTTTTCAAGACCAGCGGTGTATGGGACATTACCCCAAATGAGAATTTCTGCAAGGTACAGTGCCTTGTGCATTGGAGGGCCTCCAGGTTGAGCTGGAATAAAATGTCTCCCCAGCTGAAAAGCACAAGTGCTTGGACTCACTCAGCGACAGTGGAAGTCACTGTGGCTTCCCAGGGAGGAAGAGGAATGACTTTGTGGGGTTCCCGGCCATGCCTCTGCCCAGACACCCCATCCAGCTCACAGACACTGCAGCAAACTGATTCCCACTTTTAGCGGGCTTCTATATCTGGAGGGAAGAGGCTGAACAAAACCTGCCTGCAACTGCCACATGCCTCTCTATGGCCAAGCAACACCGGTTTCTGTCACAGCCCACCCTCTGTAGGCAGGAGCCAGAGCTGTATCTTTCCCTGAAACCCCCTTGCAACATGGCATCTAGGCAGTTTGCGGCGTGCCTGCTCATCCCACATGACCGTGTATCAGCAGACATCGCTGCTGTATACTATACATGCTGTGCAGCGTATGTGGGGTTATTGCTGAGCGTTAAGCTGAGTGATCACACAGATGGGATGTTTCCTGACACTCTGTGGGCAGGTAACTTTTTAATAAAAGCTGATCTTTGTACATTTAGCTGTAATTTTCCTCACTTCCTTCTGGAGCTAGGCATGAAGGAATTGACACATTTAGGATACTTGACATAAAATTAGAAGCTTTCTGGTCTGACAAGGGCACTGACAGCTCAGTCAGAACAGGAGAGAACAAGAGGAAATGGCCTTGCCCAGAAAGATTTTGTGCCCCCTTGCTACCCTTGTGTGGTCCCACTGTGCCCATACGGGGCCCCTCCATCAACAGCTACTTTTCCTTTAAATTAAGTCCAGAATTACCCTAACAAGACACTTCCCCACCCTGAGGTCAACAAAGAGTCCTCCAGATGGGCAAAAGACGGAGAATCTCAGTCCTAAAGTTCACATGGTCCTAGGCGTCTTTTGACTGGAAAGCACTGATTGTAGAACAGAAAAAAAATTGGGTCTACTGAGAAGCAAAGGGCTGCCTATTAAATTCATTATTTCTCTCCATGGACATAAACCAGGACACCAGAAGCAAAAGCCCATGACATTTATGCCAGAAAAAAAAAGCAGAAGAGTCTATTTTCCTCTGTGCCCCACACTACCCAGCCTGAAAAAGAGACATGACTTTTCAACTTATTTAATAATGCAAACACCTGAGGTAGGGGTGAGTTGTGCAGGATCCAGAAAAAGAGAGATTGCAGAGTCAAATTTGCTGATAATACACTACTTGCAAAACAAGCTTTTGCTATTCCCCTCTTGACACAGCGTCTGTTGCCTACCAGGGCAATCATATCCAAGTGTAATTGTCTAACAATTGTTCTGCACTGAGAAAATAGTTCTGATTACAGACATTAACACGTTTAGGCATTAAGCTTCTTCCTCACTGTAATTACCCTTGAGCTTAGTCTCACAAATGAATTAATGTGCTGATCGCTTGGACTAATAGAACCAGCAAAAGGGTGATGAATTGCTTCCAAATCAGATAAAATCAAGCGTGACATCATTTAATTAATTTCAGGGCTTGGGGCGAGGAGAAAGGGGGTCAGCAAGATGCTGAAAAGAAATGTATCTCTCCCTTGGTGATTTCTTTGGAGACACAAACACGCAAGCAGGGGAGGACGGGGATGGGGAAGGGGAAAATGTGCACCAGGTGAGAAGGGGGTTGCTGGAGATGAGACTGTATAATTTCTGTGTATAAGCATGCAGCCCCAGGTAGCTGCGGCTGCGTGACCGATTTGGTACAGCTGACATAGATGCAATGGATGGATTTCTTCTGGGTATGAACAGATGCACTGCTTACCTTGGTCTGATTTTGAGTCATTCTCTGAGCACCTGGGCCCATGCATAACCCCTGCTCCTCCCCCAAGCAGTCAGCTTGCTCCTGGTCTTCCCCAGGGTCACAGTTCCTCCATGGGAGCTGAGGGCCTGAGGGCAGAGTTGCCAAAAAAAACCGGTCTCCTTTTTGTCATGTTTCCTGGCAGGGGATCATTTGCCAGCCCATTAGCACAAGGCTGCAGTCAGCCAAGAGCTGTGCTGGCCATTGCTGCCATTGCTACCATGAGCAGATATACTGCTACCCTCCTTGACTTCTCCCCTGTGAAGGGCCTCCCGATAATATTTTTTTTAATAGAAAGGAACAAAAGGGGTTGATGGAAAGGACATGGCAGGGCTCTGGACTGCTGCTGTCAAGTACAGACTCTCTCAAATTAATGTTTCCCCTCGGATGGCTGACCACATGTAAAATAAAATGGCATCATACAAGGAGCTTGTACCTGATAGGGTTACACACGGAGCTTTCTCCTTGCAGCCCAGCAGATAACGATCCATCACCAATTTCAGATTTTGCATCACATGGATATCCTAAACAAAGAGCCACAAAGAGAGAAGGCCTTATAAATCAAAGGTCTCCATTACTGCCTCCATCCAGAACTGGCATCTACAATTTGAAAAGCAGACTAGCTTTTTACGTACACATACGTGGATACACACTCTACAAAGACTCACAGTCCAGGCCTCATGCCAGTTTAAACATACGTTAGCAGCACACACACAGAAATCTACATTTACACAGACACATATTTGCTGCCTGTAGATAAAAGGCACTCATCTCTCCTAAGTGTACATACTTGTATAAGCATATGTAACATAAAATACATGTGCATGGACGCACACAAAGAATATTGTAACAATGCACAGCCAAAATATATAACCATATGCCTGATCTCATGTCATTTAAATGACAAGGAGTTTTGTCACTGCTGATTTCAGCAGCAGTGGCATAAGGCACACAATATATTGCTGCATGTTTTGATCTATGTTTTATGTGGCTGAATTTTGGAGCAGTGGAGGGAAGGAGGTGATGAGGCCTGTGAAAACTAAACTTGAAGAAACGAAGCTTTTCATTCTCAAAAGTGTGGAGAGTCAGCATGCTTTATTACAGAGCCTGGCTGCCCCTTTGATAGCAAAGGCAGAGGAAACAGGAACCCAGTTCCCCTCTTGCTGAGAACGGTAACTCTGGAGTCTCCCTGCAACAAGACCATTTCTTGGGTTTTGCCAGAGACCACAGGTCTCACCATCAACACCTTTGGCAGCATTCATCATTGTCTTGGATATTTTAATTCATCCAGTCGCCCTGGGGACAGTGCAGCTTATGACTCTCTTTGTTTGATGCAGCCTTACAATAAATCCGGTTAGTGGAGCGGAAAGTGCAGGTGACACTCATTGTGATATAAAGCGGATTCCTTATTTCCAGAACCTGATCTTGCAAGGCATCAGGCATCTCCTGAGACACTGATAGCTCTACTTGCTCTATTCTATAAATGACAACCAGCAACAACAGCAAGGAGCACCAGCAGCCAGGCACTAACTTCCACACATGCAGCAAGTTTGAAGGTCCTGAATTTCCTTTCCTAGTGGTGATCTAGCCGTACCACTGCAGTCTCACCACTGGCACCCTCATGGGCAGTCAGAGGAGAAGCTGGTCCTGGAGAAGACCCAACTGTCCCTGCCTGGTCTGTCCAGCTTATCACAGAGGCACCAGTTCTGCCCTGACAGCTCTGGCTGTGCTGAGCTGCAAGTCTTACTCTGCTCTGCTTTACTCCTAGGTAAGAGTAGTTAATCACACTTGTCTTTCTTCCATGCTAATGAACACATGGTGCACATGCTAGGGCCCAGTTTCTTTTAAAAACAAAACCAAACAAACACTAGATCCAAATGGTGCCAGGTGTTCAAATAATTGGTGCTGACATCCTTTGGAAATTTGTCCATGCATTGCTGGAGAACCAGCTCTGCACTTGGCGGTCAAGCCAGCTTTAGGGTTACAGAGACATGGAAGGGGAAGCAACAAAGTGGTCTGGTGGTTGATAACTGATTTTTAAGGGTAACTAAACTTCCAGCACAACCATCCTGTCAGCCACACCCTGAAAGTCAGGTGGGATGAACTTAGAACTCAGTCACAGGGGGATTTATGCATCTGAGCACCACAGGGGATCTGGGGCTTTTACTGTACTTCAGTTTTCCAGGTTTAAAGAAGTTGGAATAAAGTAATTTCCTCATCTCTGAGGGATGCTCTGCATGCAAAGGTTTATGAAATGCTCACAAACTGTGCTACGGGGAGGGGGCTCCCTTAAGTATCTTGCAGGGGATTCTTGGCAGTATGGGAATGTCATGGTACTCTGTAAGTGCAAGAGAGGGATTTGCTTTTACAGTATGACATTTGCCAAACAATTAAGGTAAAGAGCAATGTGCTATAATCACTTTTAGTATTAAACACACACAGTAAAAATAAACGTTTAAAAGGCATGTGGGTTTTTTTGAGTATAGGACATGTTGCTTTGCATGTTGTTGTAAGAATCCTTGCAGCTGCCAATCATAAGCTTCAGTTCAAACTGTGTAATTATTACCTTGGACCCTCTTCTTCTCCCATTATGTATTACCTGCACCTAAGAGATCCAGAAACAAAAGGATCTGAGCTTTCCTAATTTATCAGTCATTTGGAGAATTTGCTATGTGAGTTTCTTATTTTACTTTTGTCATAATTTAGCATAGTCTGAGAGATTGATACAGATAAATAAAAACGTATTATGCACTTATTGCCCAGTGTCTTAGAAATCTGCATTAAATTCATGAACTACAGGGAGAGACAGGAAATCATACTGTGCTTCACACATCTTTTTCTGTTTCCACAGGACTCCTTCAATCACTTCCCAGCCTGTAGATACGGTTTTGGAGGCAGCCTCCTCTGACCTCTGCTGTCATCCTCCAGTCCACAAATATAGGACAGGAGGCATCACAGAAGATGCCATGGGACCAAAAACAGCCAGTCCCCTGCTGCAGGGGCACACACTTCCTGTATCCAGAGGGTGTTACTTTATTCATGTTATTTTTTTAACTGTCCCCAAAGCCCACAAGATTGCAGGTGGAGTGTTTCCTGCACTTCCTTGTTTCAGGAATATAAAACCAAAACAGGCAGCGACCTTTGAGGCCCTGGTCCTGACTGCAAACCAAAACAACCCCTAGCTTCCTATCGAAACTAGCTCCCCAAGACAAAACCTACTGGAAACACAGGCTTTGGCACCACCACCAAATGCAATAGCTGAGGTGGGTGAGGTGCTGGAGTTACCATGAAAGAAACACATGGCTTGGGCCTAGACTTTGGCTCAAATCATATGGGAGCGTGGTAATTTGGATTGCTAGTTAATCTGGATCTGGAGTCATGTCCTAATCCAGCTCTAGACCTGGGGATTGTGTGCAAACCCTGCCTTACTAAGTCTAGGAGGAAATGTCTCCAAAACACAAGAAAGCCCTTGGAGCTGGAGTCATGCTGAATCCAAGGTCCTATCCTTGCAAACATTACACAGGGTGTTTGCATTTTTGCATGCAGTATGTTCATATTCATGTATTTGTATGCTGCCAGCCTTGGGACCAAGTAAATGTCCGCCAACTGCAATTTCAGCCTGGTCAAGGTAACTGACCTTTTTCATTAAGTGCTTCCAAATTCCCAATCTATTCACAGATGTGAAAAATCTGTGCTAATTACAGGCCTATCGGAGGCCAAAAGTGCAGAGGGGAGATAAGGGAGTTTCTGTGCATTATTTAAAGGCACAGCATGCCAATGGGGGTTTTGGCTTGCACTGACACAGTGCCCTGGTCTCTGTTATTCAGGTACGGTTATTTAAAAACAGAGTCAAACATTTAGGAGGGCTTGAGATACTGGGACCTGCCATTGACTCAGATGGCCAAGGTGAAGCTCCTCGGCCATGCTCGGCAGCAGAAGCACCACCATCTCTGTGGCTCCCCCTGATTTTTGTCCCAGTCCATTCTGTGTGCTGAACATCTGGTACCCTCGTGTACGGTATAATAACATCCCAAACTATGTGTGCACAACACTTATAAATAGCGCTTAAAACATAATGGCTTATTAATATAACACATACCATTTGAGAAGTGATACGAGCTCTTCCCCTTTTATATCCTTTTTAATAAAGCACATTTTGAAACTCACTGACCTTTTTTCTTTCTTTTTTTTTTTTTTTTAAGTTCCCTAGCTCTATGTAGAAAAACCCCATCAGTGTGAAGTGGAATATAATGCAGTTTATTACCACTAACAAGGGAATGGCCCATAACTCTAAAGAGACAAAGCCTCAAGTGAGCTATGAAGGTCATTTTCTTGCATCCAGAAAGAAAATGTAATACTGACTGTGTCATGCTTCCCATTTCAGAGAAAATGTGGGCTGCTTTTTGTTTTATTGTAATAAATAGTAAAAATGAAGGTTTTTTTCTTTAGATGGAATTTCACACAGTCATTCCTCCCCACTTGGGAGGGAATTAAGGTGAATATCTGTCTGGATTTTCCAGTGTTATTTATACTCCTCTGGATTTGATGGTTGGTTTGTTCATGAATCTTTAGGAGACAAAAACCCCAACTGCATACCTAGCTGCTGCTTCTCCCTGCTGCGAATACTCAAACATCTCAGTGGGTAAAGGTTCAAACAGCAAACTCACAGACTTGATCATTACCAGGGTTACTTCCAGAGGTCTCCAATAATATATTGTTTCAGTTTTTGGAAATCAGGTCTTCCTGTGATCCCCCATCCCTGCTTCATGTAGCCGTGAACCTTAGAGCAATGTTAAAAGATGGCAATGCTGCACTAAAAGCCAATGTGGCATCAACAGGTCAGTGGAGGGAGCAGGGTGTAGATCATATATTGGACAAATGTACAAAGCTGAAGAAGACAGTTTAATCTATAGGTCATGAATGAAAATAAACATCAATCTCCTTTTCCAGCTGTTACTATATCAGAGGCAGGCCAAAGCCTGCTGTAGCAAGCACTGGGAAAAAGCACTGATGCTGGTCTCTGAAAATGTAGCTTTTCTTTTCATCCCTGGAAGAAACATATTTGTGCACTGCTGCAGCTCTTGGGTCAGAGATAACTAGGATGTAATTAGGATGAGATACATTTTTCCATATCTCCATTCCCTGGTCCACCTCTCTACAATGTCCAGACAGCCTGGGGAGGGGAGATGGGTTGCACCCTCTTTGTCCTCCTCTGCCTCAGTACTGAGAGTTTGTTATTTTGGCCTTGCTAAATGGCTCAGGTTTTGTGCTCTACAGCTGTAGGAATTTGCAATATTTTCCTTGAGTTCCAAAAGTAATATCTTCCTTGGGTGAGATGATGCAGAAAAATAAAACCTAGTAAAACCTGTTTTCCCTCACATCACCATCTTCCCTTCCAGTTGCAAATGGTGTCATGTAAAACCGTCAGAAAGTGTTGTGGCATTATCAGCAGCTACTCTCTGTTTTCAAAATTATGACAATGAAACACTGTTGATTAAGAAGCTCCTGGTGTCCTTATGTGGGGTAGGAAGAGAAGGGGCACATAAAATCATCAGTGGCCACGTTAGGCTCAAAAGAGAAAAGCACACAGCAAACAACAAATGCTGAAACGCACGCAGGCTCCAGAAAGGAAGAGCAGTGAGCTCTGCCTGCACGCACAAGAGAACCTGCAGGGAATCAGCACCAAACATGTTGCGTATTCACAGCTAAATAACTCTCCTAGGCTCTGATCTTGCTGCTAATGCACCAGGAAGTAAGTACTCTTTTGAGGTACGTAGCTGGTAAATTGTCTTAACCCCACTTAAGTCAACAGAAGGACACTGATGCAGACGGGTAAAGGATTTGACCTTATCTGTTTGCTTCAGATATTACCCAAAGACCTGAACATCAATTTCTTATTGTTATTGATTTGGTATTGATTTGTTATTAGTTAGAAATAATCATATTTAATTTTAATAAGAATGTAGAATTTTAAGAATTTTAACAAAACGATACATATCTATTGCATTTTATATGTTTGGCCATGGGAGTGTTAAGTTAGAGATGTAGTCATAGGAACAAAGGAACTTTAGAGTATTGTCCAAAATCATTTAACCACAGAGACTTGGACAGAGATTAGTTGATTGGTAGTGTTTTGTTTTAAGAAACTAAGGAAACCGTTATGGACACCAGTTTGCTGCTTGGAAACCCCTTACCCTTCCCACCTCGATCTAATTATCAAGGATTCCAATCAGTAGAGTTAAGTGAGATTAACCAATGATTGTTTGAACATAAGAATATTAATAAGATGGTGAGACTGAGGACCAATCACTAGAAACACTAAATTTAAGAATTAACATTGAATGTACTTTTATGTAAATCTAATATATGATGGTAAAATCGTACTGCGCAGAATCACATAAGAAAGGTCAACTATCGGACAAAGTGAGGAAGACTACGGAAGACCACCAGAGGGCTACTGAAGACCACCAGAGACTTCACCACGCCTGCGCAGAAGGACATTTGCATATGTTAATAAATTCCCAGAAATCTAATGTATATGTATAACCCTTCTTGGAAATCTAATGAATATGAATGAATAAGTTTAATATAAGGTACATGATTTTGGTGCTCAGGTGTGTGTAGTTTTTTTGAGAGGACTCACCCGCGCACCCGGCCGTCAATAAAGTGTCTGCTTATCTACACTAAATTGGTGCTGATAAGTTCCTTATTCTGAGTTTTTCGGCAACATTATCACTAACTAGTTCATCACTAACTGATGAACACTTAGCAGCTTTGCCAAACACTGCAATTTGTCTTTCCTACTTGAAGTGTCAAATGTCACCTTAGCAATGCATAAACAACAAAACCCAGGGAGCATCCTCAAGACTGATATTTAACGATGCAAGAAAATGTTGGATTTTGTGAACCCCAGTCCTGAATTTTGATGCCATCCTTCAAGACAAGCTTGGTACATACTCCCATATACCATTCTATTTAACAAGTTGTACAAGAATAACTTGGGGTTTATCTCCAAGGGAGAGGGAAGTGATGAACCACACTGTCCAGGCCAGGCCAAGAAAGACATTTTGGAAGAACCAGTCCTTGTATCACAGTAATCATGGCCAGCGCTACAAGACACAGAGATGTGTGCTAGGGCTAACATCATCACCAGTTTCATTACTGTAAAAGACCTGAAGCAGCTAGAACAGAAACTGTGGTGGATCAGCATTTCTGTGTCTGCCCAGAATACCTGATCCAGTGAATCTGGGTTTAAGCTAATTCTTCTTGTGTGAGGGCTGGCAAGTGGCAAGACGCAGCTCCAGTCTCCAAATGACACTCCTGGCATGCCCCAGCTTGCCAGCCCAGAGCCACACAACAGTGTTATTTGGCTGAGTGTATCTGAGGAGACTAATGCTGCCAGCAGTGCTAATTATTGAGAGGCTTCGACAAAAGCTAGTCCCACTGAAGGCAGCGGCAGTACTCAAGAAATGCAAGCAGTAGAAAGCTCTGCCAAATCCAAAGCTTTTGCCATTCTTTCCCTGTTTGGCCACATCCCCCACCCATGCCGTGCTGAGCCCAGGCTGTCCTGAAGAATGACAAGAGGAAATGCTAGAGAAACTGCTTTAGTTTTGTAAGTAACAAGCAACACTGTCATTGAGTTAAAAAGGATGATTGTGTTTCTGGTGTATGTAGACCCTCTCTCCTTTCAAAAAACCACTAAGTCTTCCTAGGCATTCTCCACGTTTCACTGCTCTGTGCCAGTCCAGGCTGGGATCTAGATTTGCAGCAATTTAATACAGAAAAAAATGCTTTTTTTTTTCCTATAAAATGTTGCTAATTATGGGTCCTAACCTGCCACCACTCTGAGAGAGACACAGGAAATATTTTCAGTACAAAGTAACAACACTAACGCTAACTTTATTGACTTGCCAAAGGTATATACTTCATATGCTTACTTTTATATGCTGATATATAGTAATTTTTTAAATTTATTCTAGACTCACACCTCTATCGACCCAAAGTATTGATCCAGTACTGAAAATTTGTTCTTTCTCTCAATTGTCCTTCTTCTTTCAGAACTGAACTGATGGCCTGTGGGGATCACAGGGATGTTTCAGCTACAAATTTGAAGGGAAATGGCAACAGTTATTACCCTGCTTCACACATAGCTACCCCTACAAATGCTCCCTGGCTGTCTGGTTCACCCCCTTGATGTTTTTCATTTTAATTCCTTTAAATTACTGCTAAGCAACCCTGCAAATCATCTGATGCAAAGTTCCTCCCTTTCTTCCTAGGGAAGTCAGCAGAAGTTTCACTGGTACAGTTCTCAAAGGAGAGCAGAACTGGGACCATCACATTAAGCACTGAAACCAGAGCTCCTCAGTTCATGACAGGTTATTGGCATGTTCCCTTAGTGCAAGAGAAGCAGCCAAATGCAGAAAGTATCTTTATTTGCATTTCTGTACACCTACCCTGTTTGCAAAGTAAAGAGCACTTAAGATTCGTCATCCCCCTTTCCAGCTGATCACCCTCTGATTTCCACAGATTAAATGCGAGCTGCACGTACTGGAGGAGCGGGGAATCCACTTCCCCCTGCTGGCTGGGGGTCAGCCCAGGTCCTGGCACCAACCGGGCCAGAGTTCAATGCCAGCTCCAGCCTGCCTGCCACAGGGCACTGGAGCAGCATCCTGGGATCCTGCACCAGCCTCCAAAGGTGTGGGGACGCAGCGACTCAGGTCTGTGGCACAGGATGAGATGACTGTGCAGAGCAAGCTCAGGCTCTCAGGCCTGGCCTTCAATAACACTGCACTTCTCACAAGTGCCTAAGACTTGCCTAAGACCTCCGCAGCCACCTAAAATTAATTTTATGCACAATTGTAATTTCTTTTTAAATGTACCTCTTTCGAAGTTTTGCAGCCATGTGGGATTCTGCACTCAAATACAGGCTTTACTGTGTCATCAAGGCAAATGTCTCATATCCAAACAGCAAAAGAGAACTAGTGTTTAACATCAAGGAAGGAAAGCAAACATCAAAACATTCAGAAAATCCCCATCTGGGTGCGGATGGGAGCAGGTACAGTGAGAGGAGATGTGGACAGGGAGCTGAAGGGTGTTCACCACTGGGACTTACCAACCCCAACAAAGCAGGACTGAAACACCGAGTGCTGTGATCTCCTCCCCTTGCCATCACACCCCACTGCTCTCCTTGAGCAACCCCAGAAGGCACTGTGGGGGCTCTGGGCAGCTTTCCTGCCCTACTTACACTATCTGGAAGGTTATATATGGTGGGTGGAGGTTTGGGGTTTTTTATTCTTTCTCCCTAAATCTTAAGAAATCACCTGTGAGACACAGAGCAGCTATTATTTAAACTTGTAACAGCACCCCATTTTGGTATTAGCTATCTGAGAGTAGTGCCCCAATGCTGTAAATCCAGCTTTATTTACTTACACATGCCATTTCCCTGACTACTACCATTCTGAACTACCCAAATCTGTCAATCTAATAGAGATATACGGACAGTAAAAACATGCACTGGAAAACTACTGGCAGGTTGTACAAAATGATCGGATTTCATCAGTTGATAAATTATTCACTCCAATAGATAGTCAAACATACTATTCAAGTCTATTTATGGATGTCCGATTAGTGCAAGTAATTTTCCATCACTTTATTATGTTTGCTAATACATTATGAAAACCATGTTGTGATAATGGTCTTAAGTCATTTTGTTGTATGAGCGTATAGCAGAAAGCTCATTCCACTCAAGGCCAAGGACACATTCCAGTGGGCATCAGTTAGTTACACACCGCTATGCTATTTCCAAGGGCTTCTGCAAAGAGCAAAGCTGCCAACAGAGTGGGAATTTCATTCAAGGAAAGCCATTATGCTGCCAGGCTCTCTAAGTGGCACCGCACTATTTTCAGACACAACTGCCATTGCGACAAAGTGCAAGAAGAGGGCTGGGCTGGCTGCTGCCCAGACCTTGATGGATGTCTCTGGTGGCTGCATGGGGGACATAGCAGTAAATTGCATCATGTTGTTGAGTATTTGTGCAATAGCACAAGGATGCAAGATGTAGTACCAGCACCTAACACAGTAGCTTGCCAAATCAAGCCCTTGAGGCTACGGGCAGCCCTCAGAGTCAAAGGAGAGCACTATAGACTGTCACGTCCAACCTCCCATATGAGAGTGGCCTGAGCATTTCATCCTGTTAGCCTGTACTGAGATAATCTTTAAACAATTGGATGTGGATTCAAAAAAGTAGCAGCCACAGGCAGCATGATGGAGAAAAAATCCTTGACTCCATCACTTCACCCTCCAATGCTCCAGGCCCACCATTTGTGCAGAAGCAAAGCTGGCAACCCAGAAGGCACCAAATATTTTTTTCTGGCTTTGGTGCGGGTTCAAAGGAGTGCAGCGGCACGTGTCACATCTGCAGGGCCTCAGGTACTCTGCCCTGGCCAGTGATGCATTTTTGGAAAAGACCAGGCAGGAAAGGAGCCAGAACTGAAAAAGAGCTGGGTAGCACAGGCCTGCTGGCCTGCATGAGAATGGTACTGAGTGGGGCACTCTCAACATTCATCTCAATAACCCATGTCTGAAGGCTAACTCTTGCAGAGTCCCCTGCCACCAGCCTAACTCTTTCCTGCCCTTCTGGCCTCTTCCCCATGGCACAGAGCCCCTGAATCCAGCCCCCACATACCATTTCCCTTTCATTTTACACAAGGAGTCAGTTTCCCTTTCCTGCAGCCCATGGAAAGCACTGTCTGCTGAAACTGCAAGAACTGCACTCGGAAGCAGCGTGTAATTATAAATGAGAGCAACTGGAGTAAGCAGAAGATGAGGAGCCTGAGTTCAGCTCGCTCCCAGGTCAGTCTCACGGCAGTTACTTCCCTGCCACAGGGCAGGGTGAAGTTCTGCTAAACTGGCAATGCAGAGTTTACCCATTTTTTCATCTCTCTGCCAGGAAAGCCAAGCAGGTGAATCCATCCAAGTTTTAACCTTGCAATGGCACTGTGGTACTGAAAAGCTCCGTGCCAGACTGGGCTGAGACTTGAGCAGGGAAAGACAGTGACATCCCCATCTCAGGGCCAGCTGGAGGCACTGTCATGACAGGGACTTGAACACTCTCAAATTCCTGGTCAGTTTTTGGCAGTTTACTTTTTAGCAGTTTTCCCCTTCTCTCTGTATTCTTTGGCTTTTGCAAGTGTGCTAAAGCAGACAGATCCAGCTGTGCTGCAAACAGGGATGGGGCTGCACAGCTGCCCTGTCACCCACAGGGCAGATGTGGCTAGCAGTGCTTCAGGCAGGCACAGTTCCCCTTTCCCAGCTACATACTGCTATAGGGCTGTGCTTGGGTTTTAGTAATTGTGAAAGGTGCTACACTGACAGACACCCTTTTCAGACCCTCAGGGAAACCCATGCTCCCACACAACCTTCATCTACCAGCAACCAACCTGCAAAAGGTGAGAGGTAGCTCAGCTCCCATGTGAGAAAGGCAGGTAAAATCGTGTGTACAGCCCTATGGCTAATGGAGGGGGAGCTTCACACTTACCACCACATCACCTCCAGCAACCACTACCAGCTGCGAAAAGCCAGGGGTCCCAGCTGCCACGCTGCCCTCTTGGCCATAGGTCAGGTCCAAGTCCCTCTCTCAACATGATGCAAATGTCATTAAAGGAAGAAGGAGGTGGTGGGAGTGAGGAGGCGGGGGGGAAACTTTTGTTAAGACTGCGGAAATTTTCAGTAAAATGAAAACAAATTGCTCTAAGTAAACCATTTGTCACAGTCTGATTACTCTGCTGCCACTCTGGGAACACCAATTTGTCATGCTAGATCAGGATAACAGCAGGCTGACTGTACAAAATGGCACGCTGCCTTCTGGCTTTTTTGCCTGCAACCGGTGAGGGCAGCGGGGATCTTCCGCAGCTCCTTCCCAGTGCCCCATCCCTCCTGATAGAACAGGCACACGGCAGCCAGTGTCACACTGTCGACAGCCCCCTACTTCCCAGCAAGCGCTTCCACCTCCTGGTACTGCAACTCCACCTGAGACCTGTCAAGTATACTGCTTATACCTACGCTGCTTATACCTGCGTGTCTACCTAGACTACAAGGTGTCCATGGCAGGGATTACTTCTTGCACTGGTGTGGTGGGTTGACCCTTGTTGGACGCCAGGTGCCCACCAAAGTCACTCTATCACTCCCCCTCCCCAGCTGGACGGGGGGGAGAAAATATAACAAAAGGCTCGTGGGTCAAGATAAGGACAGTTTAATAAAGTGATAGCAAAGGTCGTGCGTGAAAGCAAAGAAAAACAAATGATGTTATTCTCTACTTCCCATCAGCAGGCAATGTCTGGCCACTTCCAGGAGGGCAAGATATCCATTCAAGGAAGATCTTGTCAATTCCTCAGAAAAGTGGACTACCGCAGATGAAGGCATCCAGTACCTGAGAGAGTTAGCAGTGGTGGAAGTCATCTACAGTGATCTAGATGATGAGGAAGTCTCCAAAGATCCAGAGGATGTCCTGTGCACATGGGCCATGTGGAGAAAGGTGATTCAAGGCGCCCCAGCATCATATTCTAACAGCTTGGCAGCAATGTATTGTCCAGATATGGAAACAGCAACTGTGGAGAAAGTGTCGTCTTGGCTCCAGAACTTTGAGGAAAATCTCTGTGTCTCCTCATCCCTACAGGACAGTGCCTTGGCTGTTAGGGATGCTCCAAGAAATCAGTCCTCTCCTGCCCCGGTCAGAAGGAAAGGGAGCCCAAGGCGTATGCCACATGGTACACTCTGGTTCTTCCTGCATGACCAAGGGGAGGACACGAGGAAGTGGGATGGTGAACCCACCTTTAAGCTGGAAGCCCACGTACGTGAACTGAGAGGGAAGACAGCTGTTAAGAAGGGGTCACCCAAGAAGGCGGCTGTCAGCATAGTTGCTATAGAGGCCCAAGAAAGCAATCAGCGATCCTCCAAGCATAGAAGAACTGAAACCACCTCCCTTGATTCTGGTGAGGGGACTTCTGGTCTGGCACCGCAAGGATCGGACAGTGAATACTCTGATGAGGAACAGCAATAGAGGGTCCCTACCTTTGGCCAGGAGGAGGAAAGGGATGACTGTATATACTGGACTGTGTGGATTTGATGGCCTGGCACATCAGACCCACAGAAGTATAAGGCTTTGGTAGACACTGGTGCACAGTGTACGCTGGTGCCATCAGGATACGGGGGCACAGAACCCATCTGGATCTCTGGAGTGATAGGGGGATGCCAAGAATTGACTATATTGGCGGCTGAAGTGAGCTTGACAGGGGACAAGTGGGAAAAGCACCCCATTGTGACCGGCCCAGAGGCCCCTTGTATCCTTGGCATAGACCTCAAAAGAGGGTACTTCAAGGACACAAAGGGGTACCGATGGGCTTTTGGTGTAGCCACTGTAAATGCAGAGAAGATCAAACAGCTATCTACCCTGCCTGGCCTCTCGGAAGATCCCTTCATTGTGGGATTGCTGCAAGTTGAAGAACAGCAGGTGCCAGTCGCTACCAGGATGGTGCACCGTCGGCAATATTGGACAAACTGAGACTCCCTGGCTCCCATCCATGAGCTGATTCGTCACCTAGAGAGCCAAGGAGTCATCAGCAAGACTCATTCACCTTTTAATAGTCCTATATGGCCAGTGCAAAAGTCTGATGGAGGATGGAGGTTAAGAGTAGATTATCATGACCTGAATGAAGTGACACCGCCACTGAGTGCTGCTGTACCAGACATGTTAGAGCTCCAGTATGAACTGGCATCAAAGGCAGCCACGTGGTATGCTACAATTGATATTGCCAATGCATTTTTCTCCATTCCTTTGGCAGCAGAGCTCAGGCCACAGTTTGCTTTCACATGGAGAGGTGTCCAATACACCTGGAATCGACTGTCCCAGGGGTGGAAGCACAGCCCTACCATTTGTCATGGACTAATCCAAACGGCACTGGAACAAGGCGATGCCCCTGAACATTTATAATACATAGATGACATCATTGTGTGGGGCTATGAGGCAGAAGAAGTGTTTGAGAAGGGAAAAAGAATAATTCAGATTCTTCTGAAAGCTGGTTTTGCCATAAAGAAAAGCAAGGTCAAGGGACCTGCACAGGAGATTCAGTTCTTGGGAATAAAATGGCAGGATGGATGCCGTCATGTCCCTATGGATGTGGTTAACAAGATAGCAACTATGTCTGCACCAGCTAACAAGAAAGAAACACAAGCTTTCCTAGGCCTTGTGGGGTTCTGGAGAATGCATATTCCAGGTTATAGTCAGCTTGTGAGCCCTCTCTATCGAGTAATGCGGAAATAGAACTATTTTGAATGGGGCCCTGAACAACAACAAGCCTTTTAGCATATCAGACAGGAAATAGCTCGTGCAGTAGCTCTTGGGCCTGTCCGGACAGGACCAGATGTACAAAATGTACTCTACACTGCAGCTGGGGAACATGGTCTCACCTGGAGCCTGTGGCAGAAAACACCAGGAGAAACCCGAGGTCGACCATTAGGGTTTTGGAGCCGGGGGTACCGAGGATCAGAAGCCCACTACACCCCGACTGAAAAAGAGATACTAGCAGCATATGAGGGGTTTCGAGCCGCTTCAGAAGTTGTTGGTACAGAAGCATATCTCCTCTTGGCACCACGATTGCCCATGCTACACTGGATGTTCAAAGGAAACATCCCCTCTACACATCATGTAACCAGCGCTACATGGAGTAAGTGGATAGCATTGATCATGCAATGGGCTTGACTGGGAAAATCTAACCACCCAGGAATTCTGGAAGAGATCACGGACTGGCCAGAAGGCAGAGATTTTGGAGGATCACCTGAGGAGAGGGCTCGTGCCCAAGAGGCACCACCATATAATGAGTTATCAGAAGACAAAAGGTGTTATGCTTTGTTTACTGATGGATCCTGTCATGTGGTAGGGAACCATCGGAAGTGGAAAGCTGCTGTGTGGAGTCCCACACGACAAGTTGTTGAGGCCACTGAAGGGGAAGGTGAGTCAAGTCAGTTTGCAGAAGTGAAAGCCATCCAGCTAGCCTAGACATTGCTGAACGAGAAAAGTGGCCGATACTCTACCTCTATACCGACTCCTGGATGGTGGCTAATGCCCTATAGGGGTGGCTACAGCAGTAGAAGACGACCAATTGGCAACGCAGGGGTAAATCCATCTGGGCAGCAGCATTGTGGCAGGACATTGCTGCCCGTGTAGAACACATGACACTAAAGGTACGTCATGTAGATGCTCACGTGCCCAAAAGCCGTGCCACTGAAGAACATTGAAATCATGAACAGGTAGACAAGGCTGCCAGAATAGAAATAGCTCAGGTGGACCTGGACTGGGAGTGTAAGGGTGAGCTATTTGTAGCTCGATGGGCCCATGAGACATCAGGACATCTAGGGAGAGATGCAACATATAGGTGGGCTCGTGATCGAGGGGTGGACCTGACCATGGAGGCCATCAGACAGGTCACTCATGAATGTGAAACATGTGCTGCAATCAAATGAGCCACCAGAGTAAAGTCTCCTTGGAACAGAGGGTGGTGGCTGGGCTTTCGATATGGCGAGGCCTGGCAAATTGACTACATTGGACCACTGCCACAAACACGCCAAGGCAAGTGCTACATACTCACCATGGTGGAAGCAACTACTGGTTGGCTAGAAACATAGCCTGTAAACCATGTCGCTGCCCGAAACACCATCTTAGGCCTCGAAAAGCAAATTCTATGGCGACACGGTGTGACAGTCTGACAAATTCAATGTCTCAATTCAAATTCAATGGTTTTCATTGGAATAGGCAAGGCACCCTTCTATCAGGTGGCGCATCAGTTTGCCAGGGTTACTTGCCTGTTCGGGTGTAAAGTCCCAGATTATGGGAGGTGATAACTGTCCTAGGAATCTGCCCAAATCCTTCCATAACCCTGCCACCCAGGGACCAGTCGCTTGAAGGCACATTTCAGTATTGCCTCACCTGAAACTTGTCTTCTCTTACACCAGGACGAGACCAGATTCCACAATACCCATAATATGCCACCAGTATTAATTATTAGTATTGAACAGCTCACATAAGGGTGAACAAGGACCTTGGCAGCCTGCATAATAAAACCATTCACATCAATGCCTGGTAGGGAGAGGGAGATGTGTTCCCTCATCTCCTCCACAAGATAGCTCCCACAACACAGCAAAGCCATCAGTGCCAGGACAAAGCACATAGACATTATTTGTATTAGCATGTTCCCGCATTCCTTCATTCTCCCCACAAGATAGCTCCTGCAGCACAACAAAGCCATCGTTGCCAGGGCAAAGCACACAGCCATTATTTGCATTACCATGTTCCCAAACTCAGCAAGATAGAGATAAGCAAGCAGCCAACAAGCTCCATGACCTGCACAGGAGCTTGCCACTTAATAACTAGCTATAGAACGCTTAATGCAAAACTGTCGTTGTCGTGCCCCACATTGGGCGCCAAAAAAGGACTGTGGTGGGTTGACCCTGGTTGGATGCCAGGTGCCCACCAAAGTCACTCTATCACTCCCCCTCCCCAGCTGGACAGGGGGGGAGAAAATATAACAAAAGGCTCGTGGGTCAAGATAAGGACAGTTTAATAAAGTGATAGCAAAGGTTGCACGTGAAAGCAAAGAAAAACAAATGATGTTATTCTCTACTTCCCATCAGCAGGCAATGTCTAGCCGCCTCCCGGGAAGCAGGGCTTCAGTACGTGTAGTGATTGCTCCGGAAGACAAAAATATGCCCCTCCTTCCGTCTCCCTTCACTTAGCTTTTATATCTGAGCTGGCGTCATATGGCCTGGAATATCTGGTTAGTTTAGGTCAGCTGTCCTGGTTATGTCCCCTCCCAAGATCTTGCCCTGCCCCAGCCTGCCATTGGTGGGGGGGGGGGGGGGGGGGGGGGAGCAAAAATGTTGGAGAGCCAGCCTTGATGCTGTGCCAGTACTGCTCAGCAGTAGCCAAAACACTGGTGTGTTATCAACACCTTTCTGGCTACTGATGCAGAGCACAGCGCTATGAGGGCTGCTATGGGGAGTATTAACTCCATCTCAGCCAGACCCAATACAACTAGTCAGTAGAACACTATCCCGAACTGAATTTTGGTACCTAAGTGGCCTGGCAATACACCTACTGATCATCTCCTGTTTGCTATGCCTTCAGGAACACCACAGCTGAGCCCGCAGCGCTTGCTGGCCCAGTCCCAATCCACATTTCCCTCTCCTTGGTGATACCTGAAGAGTTTCAACAGTTTGTAGGTGTAGAAATTAAAATAAAACACACACACACATAAAACAAAACGTTGCTGCAAGATTCACAATTAAAGAGATGCTTAAGGAAGGAGTGTTAATGCAAAGGAGAAAGAAGCAAAGATAAGCCATAAAGCATAGGAAAATAGCAGAAAAATCCCAAGTCCAAGAATTAATTCCCTTAGCTTCACTATCCGTAGCTAATAAACAATTATTGGACTCTCACCTGCTTGTGACTTTCTGGAATTATGCAGCAGTTTATAATGCTGAAACAAAACAACTCCAGTACAAATAAAAATATCTTTCAGCCAACAAAAAGAAAAAACCCTCAAAATGTCATTTTGGGTAAAATGGTTCATTCAGTCCAACACAAAATCCTTCATCTCATTTTCAGATTATTGATCCTTTTCCTAAACATCTTCTCCTTTTAAATTGGTAGGTCAGTATTTAAATAAAGAAATGCCTTTTTGAAAGGAAAGCAAAACAACAAACAAGTTTGGTTTGCAAACCACAGGAATGAACTAGCTGAGAATTTCCTATTTCTTTAACATCAATAAATAAAAAGGGGAAAATCAGAAAGATTTTAGAACTTCTCCTTTCCCATTTTGGGGCTATTAGGCCTTTCCGGGTCCCCACTGAAGCAGTAAATTATGTCAGTTCTCTTCCACTTTCTGATATATTCACTATTTCTCAAGAGCTTTTCCCACTGCTACTCTGGGCAGTCTTCAGCCAGTGGCAGGCAGGACTGCCTGGACCTGCCACCCGCCAGCACTCTTCTCATCCACAGCTGATGCACAGTCCTGGTCCAATTTCTTCTTTAAAAGCCACAAAACCTGGGAGAAAGAGGTGAGGTGGGATGCTATAAACACATCAGTTCCACAGGACAGCAGAAATCAAACCTTCCTTTCAAAGCATTAGAGTCCTCAGTGAAAGAACTATGGTGTAATTTAAAAAAAAGAAAAAGTATTTTAAGGGCTTGGGAATACTTCATGCCAAGAAAAGGCAGAATATTCCCAAAATTATATAAATGCCTCCTCGTTCTCACTTACAGGACCAGAGCCCCCAGGAATGGCACTGAGCCTGTAAGCACAGCAATCTGCTCCGCCACGCAGGTCCCCATGATGCTGAGCCATCAGGTAGCATGAGATGAAGCGTTTAATGGAAACTTGCTCAATGCGGAGACTGGTGGCACTGGTTACAGTGGAAAATGCCACTGCTGGCCTTTCTAAGCATTTTTCTTTCTGCTTCTAAAAAATGTAATGTACCTTCAAATATTAACAATTTTTGTTCTAATTGAAGGGAAAGGCCTTTAAAAATAACCTTTCCCTGGGAAAAAATGAGAGCTGTCACTACAACTAGCAACTGCTCACACAAAGAAACACTCCCTATGCCAAGCACAGTGTTGTTATTGGTGCTTGTATGGCACTGCATCCCACCTTGATACTCTCAATCTGTATGGAAGCAGGTTGACTAGTAACAGAAGATGAATCAGTGACTGAAGCTCCTCAAGAACTAAGCCAGGTGCTGGGCTGGTTGCTGTTACTTGTCCTAGTGAAGGTAAAGCTGTATTGTGCACACTGAGATCACACCTCCGAGACACAAACAGAACAGGAGTTTTCAGTCTTAGCTTTCCTCCCGGTTCTTTGGTATGGTTGACCAGAACAAGGGCACCTCAGACGGGGTATCTCGAGATACTCTAACTCTTCATAGGGCTGCCACACGGATGCTGTACAGCACTGAGGAGGTCTAGAGGGAGATAAGGTTGTTGGGGCAGTGCCAAACCACGACTAGGGTTTACTGCAGAGCTGTGGTGCAGAGCAGCATGCTGCAGCCCATGTCATCTCCCCAGCCCTGGGCTTATATGGCACTACAGCTAACTGCAGAAATGGGTACACAAAGCAAGAGTCCCCAGAGCTGTATGTGAAACGTTCAGCTAGACTGCCAAGGGGTGAATATGTTCCAGCCCCAAAGGACCAGGAACATTATGCTGAGTACTAAGCACAAGGTGCAAAGTCTGAGGCTGAACAGAGAGCAGAGATGAGGCAGCATTCCCTGAGAGACATGGTGATGTTCTGAGGCTTTCATGTCAGAGTGTTTTTGACACACACATACACAAAAGTGAGATACGGAGCTAATTAGACCTGCAACAGAGCTCTGCTGTAGCAAGACTATAGCTGATAGTCTGTATGGGATGTGATTCCCGCTGTAACATTTTGGATTCAAGGCAGGCAATATGGACATAGTATGTTTATCTAACGGCTTCCAGGGGCTGTAAACATCAGCATTATCTTTAGTAAGGATGGCAGTAAGATTTAAATTTTTAACTAGGAAAAACCTGACAGCAGCTGTACAGTGTAAGCTGTCCTCTCCATCAAGTGTATGGGGGGGTGGGAAGGGGAACAGGCACAACCCAGCCCATTCTGCTGCTTCAGAAGGACCCTGAGGCACAATTCAGGATTTACACATCTGACATCCCCCGTGTTTTAAAAGCATGATCGAGTCCACTGTGATTTATCCAGAGGTAAAGATGACATCCTAAAGAATAGTGCATGAAAAACTTCAGCTACTTTTGAAAGTTGAACTGAGTAGTAGCTGTGGCTTTGTTTTGTTGCTATCTGAGTAGTGCAGAATGAAATACTGATGGAGCAGCAAATACAGACTGGGACTTGTCTTTCTGACAACTGAATACAGTGCCGTGGGGCTATGCCACACTACTCGCTCATGACAATCATCACCACCCTTTGACATTGGCATAAAAATGCCCATTTGCACGTCATCTCACCTCATGGTATTCCATGAGGGTTTCTCAGCTCAGCAGCTAAACACAGACAGAGTGGGGCTGCACAGTTCTTTGGGCTGCTCTTGCTCACTTTTGTAGCCCCTTGAGTATTAAGCTTAGATAAGTGATGGCTAAGCAAGAAACCAATCCCACCCTGGTTTCACAGCTGAGCAGACACTTTCTCCTCAACACTTGGGTTGAGAAGCCCCTGGTTTGGACTGTAAGAGCTGTGTATTCCCCCCAGGCTGACAACAGGAATGAAGGTGAACTTGAAAAGCTGGGGAACAACCTTTTGTGCTACATTAGTTGTTTTATAAGGTGGAGATTTCACTCCTGGTATATTTGAAAAACATTTAGCAGAAAGGGACAGATCTGTAGGTATGAGTTCCAGCTAAATATTTTATAGCAGTGTCCTGATTTCGGCTGGGATAGTTAATTTTCTTCCTAGCACCTGGTATAGCGCTATGTTTTGGGTTTAGTATGAGAAGAATGTTGATAACACACTGATGTTTTCAGTTGTTGCTAAGTAGTGCTTAGACTAAGTCAAAGACTTTTCAGCTTCTCATGCCCAGCCAGTGAGAAGGCTGGAGTGGCACAAGAAGTTAGCAGCGGACACAGCCAGGAGAGCTGACCCAAACTGGCCAAAGGAATATTCCATACCATGTGAAGTCATGCCCAGTATATAAACTGGGGGGAGTGGGGCTGGGAGGGATCACCTCTTGGGAACTAACTGGGCGTCAGTCAGCGAGTGGTGAGCAATTGCATTGTGCATCACTTGTTTTGTATATTCCAATCCTTTTATTATTATTATTATTATTGCCATTTTATTATTATTATTATTATTATTTTTAGTTTCTTCCTTTCTGTTCTATTAAAACTGTTCTTATCTCAACCCACGAGTTTTACTTTTTTCCAATTCTCTCCCCCATCCCACTGCAGGGGGTGGGTGTGTGTGAGCAGCCAGCTGCGTGGCGCTTAGCTGCTGGCTGGGCTTGAATCATGACGAGCAGTAATAATAATAAAGTACTGTATTACTTATAATGGCAATTGCATAATTAAATGCATGGTGTTTCAATGGACAGGCAAACAACCTCTGGGAGCACTTCTAAGGAACCCACAAGAAGTAAGAAAGGAAAGAAAGCACATATAAGCTCTATAGCAGTCAGCACACTTGCCATTTCCAAATGGGTCCTCACTGCGTATTAGATACAATTTTCAGGGCTCAACATGTAAACCCCTACTGATTTAAGCACTGATATTACCTACAAGGAGATCATAATGTCCCAAATCTTAATAGTTTTCTTAATCCACTTTTATAAAGCTTTAAGTAGCCACTTCTCAGTCACAGGGATAAACATGAGCTGAGAGAAAAAGTTTTACTGGAAGCAAGCTAGGTGATTATCAATAGTCCTTTAAGTCCTAATAAAACAGCAAGAGCTGGTTTCCTCATCCCATCTCTGGGTCAGTTCCAGAAGACCACATATTCAAACCTACACAAGTGAAATGCTGGCAAAACCAAGAGAGTAAAACACAGCAGTGGGAGATCAAACTACAAAAGGGATTTCTTTTCCTCCACAGAGACCATTAGCTATATCATGTTAGTTGCCAGCCTAAGTCATCAACTCACCTTCATCATATTAGTCACAAGCATCTGTCAACAGCTGAGCACAGCTCTTGCAGTGAACACACTGCAAGGTAATGGAGAGAGAAGTGCTCATAATTCAAAAGGCAGGTTCAGCATGTGCTCTAGTTCAAAGAGCATAGAGAATTTCCTCTTTACCGTGGCCCTGCAAATTCCAATTGATCTGAAACCAACTCACATTTTCTAAATGTTGCTGCTGAGTTTGAACTTCAGTGAAAAATCCATTTGCTAGGAATGAAGGTTGCCAATTAAAATCAGTCTGTTTATGTTGCTTTGGGGAGCCGAGGTGGAGAGAGAGAGAAAGGAAAAGCCAAATAACTCATTAAGTGATCTACATTGTGCCAATACAGTTAGCAATTATAATTATCCTAATAAGACTTTCCTGCTTATATAAGCCTGTCCATTCAGGGATCTCGAAACACTTTGCAACCATTAATGATGTTAGCTTCATAACATTCCTGACCTTGTTTACAGGGGAGGAAATTGAGGAAAAGAGAGAAAACATCACCATTTTCTGTAATAGCTTTCATTTTGTAACTGCCTGTAAAGTTTATACCTGAAACTAAATCACGCTTAAAAATCAGGGTCAGTTCTGAGCTCTTGAGCCAGTAGCAGTCCTTGACTCACAGTGTGAGTGAAAAAAACCCACAAAACCCCAAACTAAAAGGCTAGCAAGAATTGTGTAAGCAGGGAAGGCCTATCTGCAAACGTTCTGCAAAGAGCCTTGGGTCACTGAAATTTGTCATCTTGGAAACGTGGCAGACTCAAGGAGAGAGCTTCTGCCTTGGGTCCTAACGCAAAACCATCCCTCCCCCTACCTCAAACAGTACTCACATGTGGGATGTGCGTTATCAGTGTCCACTTCTCCAAATCCACAGCTTTTGGTTTTGGCTCCTTCTCTGAAAGGAAAAATGAAATAGAAGCAATGTGAAATCTGGGAAAAGAAAAGAAAAAAAAAAACCCTGAAACAAATAGTTGAACACTTTGCATGTATGCACCTAGGAGAAAGCAGGATTTGAGTAGCAGCTACCATGGGTTTCTCAAGAACAAACTGTGTCACCAAAATAATTTCTTCCTGTGAGAGGGTGATAGGTTTTGTAGGTAGAAGAACAGCAGCAGATATCACATATCCTGACTTAAGACATTGTTTTTTATAGCAGTCTCACAGCTGAATTAAGGAAGCATAAGGACTTCACATTGCAAGGAGAATGCAAAAGTGGTTGGAAAGCAGTACTTGGAAAGCAGTTATCAGTGTTTCAGCATCAAAACAGCGGTATGGACCCCTGTGATCCACAGGAAGCTGCCCTGGGTCTAGGGCTATTCAATACTTCCACTAATGATCTGGATGATAAAACAGAGAGCATGCTTATTAAGTCTGCAGATTATTCCAACTGAAGAAGAGCAACACATCCTTTAGAGAACAGACCTGGAATTGAAAATGATTTAACAAATAAGAGCTCTAGCCCCAGCCACCAGAATGCTCTTTGACAGGACTGAGGGCTCCTTTTGCCTTTGAGGTACATGAAACAATCCTCCAGCTCTCTTTAGCAGGAAGGCGGCCTTGGTGAAGCATCATATTTGGGCTCTGCATTTCTAGAAAATCAGATGCCATTTGGGAAGAGCTTAGACTGGAGCACTGAATAGGATCAGAGATCCAGAAAACAAAATTTATGTGGAAAGGACTGCAAGTATTTCAATGGTTTCCCCTAAAAGGGGAAAACTGAGACAGGACCCAGTAACAGTCTTCAGGTATGGTAAAAATTTTGTTTTCTATTTCTGTGATGGATGAGATAAGGCCTTTCAGAGGAGGGTTCAGAAGGGACAAGAGAGGCTCTTGCACTGGGCCAACATGGCAACTATTAGCCAACAACCCATTAACCACTGGGCTCCCTGGGGAGAGTCTATGTTTCCCTCGAGGGACTATACAGGGCACCTAGTGAGATTAGCCTTTTTAAGCTGAAGTTGGCCTTTAGAAATAATTCACCTGTGTTATGTCTGTAAGCCCATTTGGGCCTGCTGTAGGGCTGGTGTTGGAGGAAAAAGGCCAGCAGGCTTGTGCAGGAGTCTGGGATCAGACACGGTTCAAAAAGAAGGGAGAATTGCAGCTTCCATATGGGAGCTGAAAGGAGAATCCAGGCAACAAAGACCAGGGGGATGGAGTCAGTTGTTTTATACCAGAAATCCAGAATCCATAATGTGCCATATTTGCTAACTGTTGTTTTAGTCAAAACCAATTGCCAGGCATGTCACAGGAAGCCGGGCACCTGTTGAGAGCACTGGGGACAGGGACACAAAGATGACATGAACAGCAAAAAGAGCTGCCCAGTCAGTCTGGAAAGCCCCAGGAACAGAGCTGCTGCCATCCAGCACTGCAAACTGCTGCACTCATTTCTGCTGTGGTGCAGAAGAAACTGAGGCAAGCCATGGCTTAGCCCTTCCATCACCATAAATCTGAGGTCTCTAAAGAGTCTACAAAAATGCGTTTACATTGGCATCCCAAATTTTAGAGTTTAACAGAACAAGGATGTTACTTTTAAGACACACAGGAGCTTGTTGGGGTTTCCAAAACTATTCTTCTGAAAAAAGAAAAGAATTCTATCACTGCAGACCACTCACTAATGTGCTAGAGAGATGACCCATCCCACAAATTCTTCTTTGTGTGGCTCTTCTCCACCCAGTAATATTCTTCTGAAAATGAAATTAACTTTCTTGCTCACATCATTGAAATTGCCTTCACAACCAGATAGCCAAATAATGTTAATACTAATTATAATTCTGAAAAGCATACAAAACCCGGGAATTTTCTCATTATTAACGGAAGAAAAACCTATTTAACATATCTAAATGAAAAGCGTAAGATCGATAACCCACACAATAGCAATCATGAAAAAGATACAAGATGGAATTATTCTCTCAGGGCTTTTATCAAGGTAGTTATCATAAGTTAAATGTGAAATCCACCCAGAAATCACTTGGAGAATTCAGTATTCGCATACTTCTCTACTGTAAATAATTCCCCATGCAACAGTAAAAGTTCTCTGTTTATGACTCCATAATTCAGGTTGTGTCAGCAATTAGCACTCCAAGTTACAGCAGTGCGCTAGATTTTTTAAGAGAGGAAGTTGCGTATTGCAGCCAGCCAGCCTGCTGCCCGATTTGCCAGTGAGGCTGGAATAGAGGACAGCACAAGAAGCGAGCAGTTGTGCTGGCCTCCTGGACTGACAGACACCCAGGGAAGGGGATGTGGACCACTCACACTCACGCTTAGCGCGTCCTCAGCTGCAAGAGGTTCCTACTGACCTCAAATGAAATAAAGGCATGAAGCTGCTTCCCACATGGAAAACACTGCTGTACACTTCAGGAGAATTAAAATGAAGACTTCCCTGTGCAGCAAATTCTGGTAACACCTTTGTCAGAGGGAGATGGGTAGCATCAGGCATGATAAACTTTCTGTTTCAAAAGGTCTCCTAATTAGGTATTACAATGTGTTTTTCATTGTGGAGAAGCTGTTTTAATTACTCCTAATATTCCCTGGGGAGAATTACTGCTGTGCAGAGAGCAGATCAGCATTCTGCTGCCTCACACCCATGACAGGAGAAGAACAATGTGTCATGTTGCTAAAAATACATTGTGGTACTTACCAGCTGGTCTTCTACAAAAAAGAGATGGCCCACTAAGGTCCAGTGAACTCCAGAGTGCAAAATAACCCCCTTCCTCTATTCAGCCCTTGCAACCATGGCTTATGCTCATGGTAAATCACTATCTTCAGGAAGCTGCATACCGCATAAGAGGGATCAGGAGGAAATCTTCATTCATTCCCTGCCTGTCTCTGCTTCTTACTCATAGCAATTTTGTTATGCTCCCGGACTCTGGGTCTGTGCAGGGAACATGCTGAGGAATAAGGTGAGCAATTGTGTATGATCTAAAATTTGTCTGACCCCTCCATATCCAGCACTAAGCTATATTTCCCAAGAGGTGAATTTTGAAGGCAATATATTTTTGTGTTCCCAAATTTTCATCTATCTGGCCATTTTAAAATCCTAGAAGTGGAGAAAAAGCACTTTTTAAATGGTACTTTGGAAATCATATGAAAGGTAAGCCTCCACAAATACAAGCTCCAGCCTTCCCTCAATGGAGCCAGAGGTAAAACCCAGTAAATAAGAATATCTGAATAGGAACAGACTTAAGCGCTAACTCCAAAGGTGGTACCATATACAGGGACCATCCTTCAAGGTCTGTTAATGGCATTAGCAGACAATACAACATAAGTGTAGCAGGAGAGATGCACTGATACCCTTGGACAGGTTTGCGGGGTGCTGGCAATGCAGAACACCTGTAAGATTCAGCTTTGCTCTATGGGACAGACTGAAGCTGTTCTAGTCATTTAATGCCACAAATTTACCAAAGAAACCAGAAGAGTGGAAAATGGAAGAGAGTCAGTTGGCAGATAACACACATCTATTATTTACTTCTAGAAAGTTCAGAAGTCTGACACCAGAAGTCCACATTAAATTAATGTTTCTTTCCACATTCATAAACACAACTGCTATTTTCATCACACTAATGATAATTCATTACTACTGCGCAGTATCTTTATATATTCTCATGAACTGATTTTATGCATTGCTATTTGTAACTAAATTAGCAATAACAGGCAAATGAAATCCTAGAACTTGTTACAATAATGCTGTTTGGAGTAGACCCTGATATCCTTCTTTAATGATATTCTCAGATGCAGTGAGTCTAAACTACTTCTCCAACCATGTTTGTGGTTGTCATCAATTAGACCCTTCTGCATGACCGGAGGTGGTTGAAGCCAACAGGAACAAGGGTCCAGGTGGAAGCTAGCCAGGTAAATATGGGCTGCATAGTCTACTTTAAAGCTGTTCAGCCTATTGTCTTGAGAAACATAAACTTTGGTAAGAAAGCCACAACTGAAACCTAAAAGCTTAAGCAAATCTTGCCAGTCTCTAACCAAACAACCAGGGAGAACATTTCAGTAACCAGGAATTCTTAACCTAGCACATAAAGACATAAAAAGATCCAATGGCCAGGGAATAAGGCTACACAAATTCAGGCCACATTAAGCATTATTTTCTTTTAATAGTCAGAAGTAATTAACCACTGAAACCATTGGCCTAGGGACTTGATATAAGCACCTGATGTCTTTAAAACTAGGCAGGACATCTGCCTTCTAAAAGCTCTGTGGTAACTCAAAAAAAGTTACCAGCTTAACACAGCAATAAGCATAGGACAAAATACTATGGGATGTTTTATTCATGAAGTCAGTCTAAAACTACAGGACACCATTGTTATGAGCTTCAGTGTATGAGGCTGCATTAATTCCTTTGCTTCTCCTGCAACTGGTCCTCCTGTAGCAACATATTAAGTGTGTTGAATATTTATTTAAAAGGTCTCACATTTTCTGAAGAAACCCAAACCATCTCCATGGCATATTCACAGCTGATTTTACAAACCACAAGCCCAGATCCTCAGCTAGAATAAATCAGTGCAATTTCACTGAAGTAAGTGGAGTTTGACCAGTTGTCATGAGATGAAAAATCTGAGTGCCTTATCACAGGCACCTATATATTTCCTAGTTTTCCAACATTACTCACCTAAATATTCCCTTGATTTCCATCTAAGACTAATAGCTGTGAACAGACATCTCTGCATCTTCAGCACTGTGTTCTGGGCTTTCTCTAGCATTTCCTTGATAATTCTGTTTATTCAAATTTTGCCATGTGTACGCCTTGTTTTCAGCATGTTTTGTCAGTGCTTAAAGGGAATAATCAAGCCTAGAGCTAATCAGCAAATAAATAGACTTAGTAAGGTTATGGCGACAGGATAAACAGGATTAGCACTTCAGGAGGACAGAACGAATACAGATGGGCACTCAACGGGCAGGTTTCACTATCAAGCCAAGAGTGCCATGCTAAGCAGGGACAGGGGAGCTCTTAATGCTTTTGTTTCTAACCAGAGATCTTCAGCAAAATAAAACACTGGATAGTGGAAACTGAATGTTTATAATTATTTATACAACAAGTGAATTCAATAGGAATGATTTTAAAAATTTTGTTCTCCTTTGCTAAATGGCTGTAACCATAGGCTAAAGCACACATAACTGTAACGTGTGCAATGTTCAATGCATACAGTGCATGCAATCATGCAGTCACAGAATAATCCAAGTGGAAAGGGGCCTCTGGAGGTCTCTAGTCCATCCCCTGCTCAGAGCAGGACTAACTTCAAACCTGGATCCAACTGCTCAGCACCTTTTCCACTCAAATTCTCAAAACCTGCAACAACAGAAATTGCACCAAACTGGGACAACCAGGACCAACACGCAGGACTACCTGCCCCCTTGCTTTACTGCTGCTGCTGTCAATATTTTTTAATTCTTCCCAACAAGAATTGCTCTTGTTGCAACCTGTGCCTGCTGCCTCTTCTGTCACTGTGCACCCCTGGGAAGGGTCTAACACTTCCACCTCCATAACGATCCCCCTTCAGTGGTGACAGTCTGCAGTTAGCTCCCCCCATACCCAAAGCCTTCTCTCCTCCAGGCTGAACAAGCCTGTCCCTCACTTTCCTGGCTTCTGTGCTCCAGCCTCCAAACACCTTCGTGGTCCGCCACTGGACTTGCTCCAGCTTGCCAGCATCTCTCTTGCAGCCTCCAAACTAGACATGCTCCAAAACGGACCAATCCCTGATGGTATTTGCAAAGAAGGGCTGAAATGAAAAGTGCCAAACAACCAACTACTGTCTTCTGAAATCCTCCAGATCTTTCATTGCCAGTGGTCAAAACCGAAACTCACCAGTCCAACCCAACAAAAGCTGAGAAATTAAAATAATTTCTGCCAGTCCTAATTAATTGCCATCTACATTTTCAAGCCTAATGGCCCATCTTTCTATCCACCTAGGAGAGGAAATAGTTTTTGCTGCATGCTGAAGAATTGAACATACGGGATATTTGGACTCAAGGGAGAAAGTGTATGACAGTTCAAAATGCTTTTGGGAGTTTTCTAGCATCTCCCCCATACTGAAACCAGAGGGGTTTTAGCCTGTCAGTGCCCAAGCTATGGCAGAAGGACATGGCCATGCTCTTTGAAAAGTCTGTCCCAAAGCCATGCGTTGCCTTCTGCAACTGCCACTCACAAAATCAATACAGAGCTTGTCACTTCCCTGTGGGAATGCATAGGTTAGGATAGGCTCAATAATAGAAAGTAATAAATCCTCTCTTGTGCTAGAAAAGGGCTTGAGCAAAAGTGAATTAGGTTCAAAGGAGTGAATCATTAACTCTTCCCTTAAAAAGAAGATTCATCTTGCTACAGGGAAGGAGTGGCGTTGTTCACCGAAAGGATCCAACAAAATTTTTTTGTTACATGCCAGACATTTGGACCAATTCAGAGATATTTTGTCATTCCACAGACCCAGCACAGGGAAGAGGGACTCTCTAACACTATGTCTTTATTCAGTGCCAGAGAGGAGACTCCCGTGGCAAACATGCTCTCCCCCTTAATTTCACAACTGATCCAGGGATGTGAAAAACCACTGTATGGGAAGAAAACCCAAGGCACTGAAGGACTCTTTGAACTAATGGAAAAAGGCAGAACAACAATGTGGAATTTAAAACAGCAATTTCAAACTGCAAATAGACACATCTTTAGAAGTTATGTATTCACCATAAGAAACAACTGATGTAAGCATGTCTTTCTATTTTTTAATGTTTTCCAATTAATAACCATAATCTTGCAAAACGCACGGTAGCACAACACCAAGCATATTACAGAGACACAGCCTTTCTACAGCCTGACTGACTTTTAATTACAGAGAAAGCATTCACTCTACTTCTACCCAGATGTTCTCAAAGTTGACAGCCTCACTGGCAGTAAGACTAAAAGTAGGAGGAATATCCTTACATCTGCAGATTTCCATGCAGAAACCAAAACAACTAGTAGAAATGTTACAAAATGAGTACATTTCCTCACACTTCAAGGGAAAGAGGGGGAAGAAGAAAGAGAGATAATAAGCACTTCTGGTGCAGTAAGTGATTATTTATCTTTGTTCCCTAGTAGCCTTCGCGAATGCAATCACTCCACTGAACTTGGCACATTGCCTGTAACATTTGAGGACTTTGCTGCCTTAGCAAAGTGTCTCTCCTGAATTCATTCCATTCACAGGTTGCTGCTGAACAAAGGACACTGTCCTTTTTTATTTTTGTCATCTAAGGAAGCTCACAGGATAATAGGCACAGAGCCCCTAGCCCTTGAAAAAAGCTTTTTGTAAACAACTTCCACCCTCCACTTTGGAAATTTCGTAGTTACGACACATTTTGATACTGCCATAAAGGTATTTGCATCTACTTTTTAAATTTAAAAAAGTAAAAATTGTTTGGGTTATTGTCTTTGCTTGATGCCTTAATAAAGCCTGAAATCTTAATGCATGCACTGGTGCTGACAACACTACATCAAGACATGGCTAACAGCTTTAATGAAGTCTAAGCCTGTCATCATGCTACAAAGAAAAAAAAATCCCAGACTTGCTTTCTCTTCTCCACTACATATGTAATTCAGGGCATAGTATTCAGTGACAATATGCTCAAATCTGCGTGCTTGATTTCCCTCTGCTTCCCTTGTGCTGTTGGCTGCCACAAGTAACTGAACGTACTTCTTGCCCGTACTATTCTTTTAAAGCTCAACTCATCCATATCACAAGAACAACTTGGAGAAAGGCTTCAGCTGTGCCTTCCTTTCCTGCATGTCAAAATGGGGTTGGCCATGTTTTGCCTTGGAGAAACCCCATTCCCCACACAGCCACCCCTGAGGCCAGAGCAGGTCCTCTGCACTGAAGGCAAAACAGCCTCCCCTCCTGTCACCTTGGCTGATGGAACTGGGATTGTTTAGCCTGGAGAAAAGGAGCCTGAGAAGAGACCTTACCACCCTCTATGACTACCTGAAAGGAGGTTGTAGCGAGGTGGGGGTCAGCCTCTTCTCCCAAGTAGCAAGTGAAAGGACAGGAGGAAACAGCATCAGGTTGTGCCAAGGGGAGGTTTAGATTGGACATTAGGAAAAATATCTTCACTGAAAGGGTTATCAAGCATTGGAACAGGCTGCCCAGCAAAGTGGTTGAGTCACAATCCTCAGAGGTATTTAAAAGACATGTAGATGTGGCACTCAGGGACATGATTTACTTGTGGACTTGGCAGCGCTAGGTTTACAGTTGGACTCGATGATCTTAAAGGTCTTTTCCAACCTAAATGATTCTATGATTCTATACATTGACTTTTTTTTATTATCTGAGCCATTCTCTGGGACATGGCTTCTCATCAGGGGGAAACAGTACTGAGAAAGATGGCTGGTTTATTGTTCAAAGAGCTCTGCAAACACAGCCCTAATTCTCAGCTGGCATGAACTGTTGTGATTGAAGTCAAGAGAGCTGCCGTTATTTACATCAGCTAGGCTCTAGGCCACTAACACCTGAATTCCTCCCTATTATCCAAGCTGCCTTAGACCCAGAGGGAAGAAAAATATTATTATTCTCAATATGCATCAAAATTATTTATTTTCTCAGTGCATTCTCGTTTCTCCCCTGGAAAGTAGTTGAGTATTTAAACTTCACTGAAAGCAGCAGAGGAGGCCTGGGCTCGGTTGCTGCCTCGCCGGGACAAGCCACTTTCCCTCTTTGCAGACCAGATTCTTCCCTCATGAAATGGGGATGCTCCTGGTACCATGAAGCACATTGAGTCTTCCCAATGAAAAGGCTGAAGAAACCCTGGGCATCATTATTACTGCTGTTCTTACTAATAATATTCCCAGTCCACTGCACCCTGCCCATTCTTTGGCTGCTGTGTTCAACCTGGCATATGGATTCATCAGGTTAGACACATCTGGAGAATGTGCTACTAGTTGTCTCATATACACAAAGCTAAAAAGAAAAGTGGATCTACTGTATTTATTTTAAAATATTTTAAGCTTATTCCTAGACACTGAAGACAAGTACTCCCTTCAGGTTTAAATTAATGAGAGGAGTTGGTACTAGCTGAAATAAGATCAAGAAATGTAGGAAAACCTTTGATGTTGCAAAATAGACTAACTACTGCTGTTTATCTAAGTATTTGGTAAATTACACTTCATAAGAAAGTATGTGCATTAGTCAAGGCTACTTTGCATAGGCAGATGGGTTTTGTTTCATTTTCCTTTGCCTTTGTGTTTCAAAACTTTTCCTAGTTTTCTTTTTAATTGTTTGTAGGAAAGTTAGGTGGAACCATTTGGAAAAAAGGCTCTTTAAAGTAATCTCAGCAAGGCAATGAAAAATGTTCTAAGCCATACTTTGGCAGAGGAATGTGAGGCACTCATGGTGCTGTTTTGGAGTCAGGAGAATGCAGATAAAACACAACCCTCTGCACAGTACCAAAATACGGGATATCTGAGTCAGCTGTGACAATTATTTCCACAGCACTGTGATAGGTGTAGGAAGAACTGTTCTGGTCACAAATAAGGACCATATACTGGTCTTTTAGAACAGAAAATTTATCCTCATCTTTGTACTATGCTCCAGAAGTCACACTAAAGAAAATTTTGTCTGGATTCAGAGAGTAAAATTAAATACATCCCAGAGATAGTTCCCTTAGGCTGCTATTTTACTGTGGACCAAAACTAAATAGATTCAAGAACTGTAACTGAGATGAAGAAGATAAGCTTGCCCATATAACTGCTGGGCAGTAAGGGGCCTCTGGGCAGGGCTAAGGAGCTAGTCAAATATCTGTTCATTTCAGTCACACTTTGCATTAAACCCATATGCTCCTCTAGATAGGCTTGTTTTGGAGGTCACCTTAAAATAAGACACAAAACACTGCATTTGAAAATGGTTTGGTGTCCATTGTCTCTATGGTAATTTTAATGTGATCACCTGGTGTGTGGTTAGCACTTCTTTCGGCCTCTGCTAACCCGATGCAATAGATAGCACAACTCCAAAATACAAGCTGTATGACAAGTTTTCAAAATTGGCTAAATATACAACTAGGCCACTGGCTGTTTATTGCACCATGTCAAGTTTCATCTCTCCATGAGATAGAATTTCCCCCCCCTCAGAAGGGAGAAACAGAACAAACACTAATACTTTAAAAAAAAAGAAAAAACCCACACACATAAAATGAAAGACAAATATCCTTTCCCAGCACTTTCTGGTACGGCTAAGGTACCTGTGTAGCTCAGATACAGACATTTGGGGAAATGACCTGTGAAGACGGGGGCTTTGGCACAGGAGGGCATGGGGAATATTCCCCCTCCTGGCCTTCAGCTGCCAATCAGCCTGCTACGCAGACTGAATTCATGAAGGAGCAGATCAGGGGATTTATCTGATTGAACATCATCTTCTTGTCCCACCCCGGCAAGGTGGGCTGTGGGTGGTGGGGAAGGCCCGCCACTGTGCAGGGGCAGTCTGTGCCCAAAGCACTTGAAGACCCAACTATTGCCTTCGAGCCAGAGTGAGCTTCAGGATCCAACACACATTTGCCTCAAGACAGGATTTTTCATGAACTCATGACCCTTCTTCATATCCTCCCAAATTCCTTCAGTGGGAAGCATGCACACCTCCAAAGGTAATACTGACTCCAGTGCCAATCCCAGTTATACTGATATAAACAAACAGGAACTGTGCTGAAGTTCTGCTGGAACTGCAGCTTTCCCACATGCAAATGAAGAGTTCATCTCCCAGGCGGAGAGGCATGTCAAGAGCCATGTAGGAGAAGGATGTTTACAAGGCCTTAATGTCCAGGGCGTGGGTCACACCTGAAATCTTTTTGACTATTTTGCGAGCTCCAAGCTGGATACAAATTTAAGAATACACATATAAAATATATACGTATATTTTTATATATATATGTAAACCCCTGTAAATTTCTGGCTGTATTTTGTATTAGCAATAATTCAGATTACTAACACCTCATTTCCTTCTTAAATTCTGCCATCTGCTTGCACCCACCATGTCTTAGGCTCCAACATTCAGTGTGTAGGCAAGAACACGCTTTCAGCCCATTTCAACCTTCCTGCCTGCATCATTTCCACCCCAAACCACTAGAAGGCACAATATCCCAAAGAATAACCTCAAACCAGCCATCTCAACCGGCGAGATACAAGACCACCCCAGGGGGCTTGAGTGGGTTCAATGTACAGAAGAGTGGCTGATCTCTCACCCTGCATCAGGCACTGGGAGTTTAGCATGTCACGACTCGTCACATCATGAGCCTGCAAAGGAGCTGCATGGGAAAGATTTCTTCCACTCCTTCCTTCTCAAGATATTTGCTAAAATCCTGTCTGAAACACATCAAAGGATACAACTGACTGGATTGGGCACGAAATGCGCAAATACAGTACTAGTGCATTTCTGATCATACCCTGACATATGGATCGATATCAGTAGAAGATCAGCAGCATTGCAATGACCATATCACTGCCTATGTATAAAAAGATTCAGGAAACTTATCTTCAGTCAGTGACAAAATTAATCTCCAGAGCAGCAAGGAACTATATTCCCTTTAACCTCAATGCAGTCAACTACGCAAAGAGTGTTTTCTACTACATATGCATTGTCCAGATATTCCTGCTCTCTATCTTTCCCCCTAAATTAATTAGTTTTCATTGGATAAATCAATATTTCTCTCAACAAGAAAAGAAAGACCTAAAAATGAATACTGTGCAGAAAATACAGTACAAATGTATTGAATTGCCTAAAGATAATGATATGTCCAGAGACTGTGGTCATTTAAAAGCCCTGAAACATAATTTTGAAAATTGCTTTACCTAGTTAATAAAAAGAGCACCACTGAAAAAACCACAAAGTTATGTATTTGTTAAGTTCTTTTCCCTATTTTTCCCAATTGCTGAAGGTTAGAGTTATGTCTTATTTGCCAATAAAAGATGTTCTAGGGCTCTTCAGGTATGCATCACAGAGCAGTTAACCTAAATGATCATAGCCAAATGAGACAGCTCTGAAATAGACTGACTGTATGTATAACTAATACATTTAGTATTATATGTAAGTACTAGCTTCCAGTAATTCAAAAAACATCTAAAAGAGTTCTCCATCCAGACGTAAAAAATACTTACCCCTCCACAAAGACAGATGGTATATCCTGAAACAGGACGTGGAGTGTCTAACAAACTAGATCCTCATCTATGCCTGTCCTGAAGAAGACACAGAGCAAAAAGACAAACTGGATGCAGGGCGGAGAACAACACAGGAGTGAAGTGTCCCCAGGTGCCCCGCACTGGGGACAGTGGACATCTTTGCTCAGGAAAAGCTCCCCTTGGAGTTTACCAGCACATGGAGCAGCTAGCAGGTCTGCTGAGTCATTGTCCTCCAGGCTCGTCTTTTGCCCCCAAAAGCTCTTCTCTTGTAAGAGCTTTCCACTCAGAAAAGCACAAGGTGCTTTCCAGATCCGTGGAGAAAGTAAAAGCATAAATGTCTTTTCTTTCATCATTGTTCCAGCCCTTCATAGCCTTAAAGTAGGGACTTCATTTCACACAGGTATGATTTTACAAAACCCTGGCCAGTCTCAAAAGCAAAATAACACCAACCCATATTATCAAAAATAACATCCAACCTCTATAGAAAACCAACTGCGCAAGCTACGCAAAATCACAGACACATTTATCTGCCTTCCTCACGTGTTGGTGGAACAGTCCTTTCAAGTTCCCATTAAAATACATAAAAACAGAGGAAGGGAACGTTGTTGTATTAAAGACTGCAGATGTATTCAGCACTTTTTGTAATACCTAAGTGTTCTACGCAGTAGGGCTATCTCTAAGAGGAATTCCCAATATACTATGAAAGGAGGCAGAATTCCTAGTTTGCACTGGGGTGAGAAGCACACTTCAGGACAGACTGTGTGTTTCCCTCCAGCACCGAGGGTCCAACTCTGCCTGGAACAAACACTGCTGGTCTCCAGAAGGAGCACATTACCTTCTGTACAAGCTAGGAAGACTGATGCAGCAGGAAGCAGAAATGCACATCTTTTGGCATGCGATTTTCCACTGTGGAGGATCAAGAGCCTCCATGGCACATAGTGTCACCATCCTTTGCCCTGGCAGCAGAGAGCCCCGAGTCAGTCAGATCCCAGCCCCATGCTTTGGCAGCAATGTGCTACCACCGAGGGCTCTTTCAGAGACAGCCTGTATGTTCAACATATTTTGTCTCTCAACCACTTACTCAGATGTTCCCCCCTTGGAGATATTTTTGCAATGTTGTTTGACCCTTGCCAGCCAGTGTAGTATAGCTTTTTTGGCAGGATGTTGCTGGCAGGCTAGTCCACTGCCTGGCTCCATCCTTAAGAGCTTCTCTGACCTCCAAGTGATGACGAGGACTGTGCTGATAGCTTTCCGACTCAGACTGTGCATTTCTGGGCAAGCCACATGCCTGTACTGCACTGTACGGGGCTGCCAATCTCATACACACCACATCGGTCTCTGCTATTTTCTGTTTCTGAGGGATTTATTCCTCCCCTTCACTGGTACAGCAGCCCCTCTGAATGAGTCTGTATATGCTTTAATTTATGCAAAACTCAATCATCAACTTGGCTCTGGGGAGTCTTTTCCAAAGGGGAAACTGTTGTCATTTCCTTCAGAAACAGGGCATAACATTACCTTTACAACATTTTTTTGGAATGACAAGCTGTAGGGCTACCGAGCTCCAGCTCCCATTAAAAATTACTACCATTTGTGAGCACTCTAGATATGATAGGCTTTGTCCCCATATCACCCTGCCCATCTTTACTGTAGTTCTTGCAACCTCCCCAGGCTGACAAATCTGCTGCTGCTCAGTTACTGCTATTTTTTTATGATCTCGTTTCACTCTAGCATATCTTGATACTACTCTACTGTAATCACAGGGGTTAGGACAGGGATAAACTCAGGTTTTTTGCTGGATTTCTTTATTGATGCACTTTTAAAATCAACTGCCAATGTAGAAGTTTTACCACCTCTAAGCTTTTAAGCACAGCTGTGATGGCAATATATCTTGCAAGGTCTCACAGAGCCCCTGCATAAATAGGACAGGATTTACTGAGCCACATTGCCCATGTTAATGACCCAAGATCCAATTAATAATCTAATTAGAGTCTTAATAACAAACAACTCCTGGGTCCAGCCATGCCATGACCCTAACACATTTGCATCTTTCCTTTCTCTGGCCTTCACCTCTGGTACAAGCCTGAGCATCTTTTTAGTGACTCTCGATAACATCTTCTCCATCCACAAAATTTTTGGATGCTATGTGCTCCTGCTTGCTTTCAGCACATTGCCAAGTTTGACAGGGCACTTGCTTGTATGGCATTTTAGGGGTCCTTGATAGCAGTGCAATCCCCTCCAGCCAGTTTTAAGAAAGACCTGGGGCAAATGTTTCATCTGACCCCTATGTCTTATTTAGAGAGTATGAGTTGGCATTTGAGGGAGAAGAGATCACTCACTGGACCAGTGTTTCTTATTTTCCACATGCCTTGGCTGCCCAGCCTACAGAGATGCCAGAAAGTCTCAAGCACAATGCCTTTCCCTGAAAACATATCAGCCTGTTTTAACTTGTGCTTTTTCTCTCAGAAGTAATCTGCCTTAGTTAGACAGATGGTCCAGCAAACTTCAGTGCAATTGTGATACTTGCACAAAAGTTCTGCATTCCCTTAATCCTGTTCTGCTAGGAAATATTCCCAAATCCTCAAGCATATATTCAAGACAATTCTTTGGGAGGAGCTTTCTTCCAAATTCTTTACCCAATAAAGAAGCAGTAGGAAACCGGAGCTTTGTTTTCTTCTTTCCAGAACCTTAATCTTACACTAATTCTAAACCTGAGCGGCTGGTATTTACTTCAAACTAAATAAATGCCGTTTACCCTGTGAACCATAGTCCTTATCATAACTTGGTCAAACATTCAACAGCCAATTGTTAAAATGAAGACCTCCCTGCTCTGTTTCTGAAACTCTAATATTAGTCATAAATCCAGTGTAAAACATATTGCTCAGAGCTGAATCAAAACTCCTTGTTCCTTCTGATATGATTCTTCATCCCAGACCTATGTCCTTCCTTAATATTGGCTTTTCAAAATGTTACAGGTTAATACATGTAACCTAAATTCTGAGGAAAACAGCACTCAGGTAACTGTTGTGTGCAAAAAATAAAGATCATAGTCTCATTCAAAATTGGTCCCTGCTGTGGACCAACAAAGTTTCAGTGGAAAACCATTCTGCTAATTGCTTCTCTTCTGAAACCCGATCTCTATCATGAACTTTGACCAAAATGTACCAGCATGAATAGTATCTATATAAAAGATAAAGGGTTTATATCCAATTCCATAAAGCATTGTTCCACATTCTAACATCAGGGTAAAGAAAACAGAAGAAAAACGTACTCTTCATGACATCGCCTTTCTGAAATCCTAACCTGATGTGTATGAAACTTAATGAAAGCAATCCAAAGTCTACACCAATACTAATACAAAGCCATGCACTCTTGAAGATGTTTCCCCTTTCTAAATCTATAGACCATGAAAAAATTTGAGATCACCTGCTACACTTAGAGCTCCCTTTCTAAGACCATAAATCTAACACTAGCAAAACAAACAAACAAACAAAACCCAAACCAGCTTTTGCCTCACCAGAACCATGAAACCCTTCCCATACCTGTTCCTAAGCTGACAACTGGCCTTTCTCTCCTCTCCTCTCTCTAACCAACAAGGCAATTCGGCATTTTCTCCTATTAACCCTCTTGTTCCAAATCCAGCAGAGCCAGAAGAAAACTGCTCTCCTGACTGCTTCCTTTGGAAACCCCCACCCTACATCAACTGAGCTGGTATAAATCCCAGTCCTCTACCCAGCTCCTGGGCATAGCAGAAGCCATGGAGGATCACCCTCCTGAGTGCCTTCTTCCAGAAAGCCATGCTCTAGCTGTCCCTGCAATTGCTGGTGGGGCAGAAAACCATACCCAGTTAAGCAGTCCGTGCATTGAAACTAATCTGAGGCTGTTTGTTCCTCCCATACACGATTCTTCTTACTAAACCCAAGGGCCATAAAATAATCAGCAGAAAACTGCACACCTCATTGCTTGCTTTCTAAATCCCTGGCAAAAACCACATACAGGTAAGGAGTGTCTACACAAAAAAAAATATATAAATGCATTTGCTTATACAAGGACTGTTCTTCCTCTAAACAGTACCATGCATGGATGAAAACTGCTCTGCACATCACTTTCTTTTAAAAAACTTATTTCTAATTACCTAGAAAACCATATCCACAATAGTAATAACTGTATCTAAACCAATGGAAAATTATTTGATGTTATTTGGCCACAAAAGCATATGTAGAAAACAATCTCATCTGCTTTCATTGTAACTACAACACCAGGAAAAACTACATCTGGGTTGTCAGTGCCTCTACAAAAACATACAAGAAGTCATTCACTTCCATAAGCTGTTGTTTCTCATGCTATCTTTATAGCCAATAAACTCATCACCAGAAACACTCCCTGTGTTTGCTTTCAGGAGTGGTAACTCTACCCTTCACCCTTACCTTCAACTATACCATGATAACCAGTCTCTGAATCAATAGCAAGAAAAATTTTCCAGAAAAATGGTCCTTCTGATTGCAATTCTGAAGACTAAATGCATAGCTATAAATATATATATTTTTATATGTTTGATATACATGGTTTTACATATACATGTAATTTCATATGGAGATATGTACAGATATGTTTCCATATATGGAGAAAAAGACCTTCTTTCTTCTAGAAATCCTACCCCTAAACCTTAACACTAGGTAAATGAAGCCTATGTGAACAGTGCTGTATGAGAATTTACTTCATGTAAAGACATTTGCTCTCACAAATGCCATTTCCCAGCTTAGCTTTTAGGGTCACCAAAATATTCTTTAAAATTTTTGTCCAATTACTTTCTTTCAAAAACCCTAGCCCTACCATGATGGACACATGGGAAACTGGTGTCTGCTGTAACCCTAGATAAAGCCTGTCTCTCTTCATTGTTCTGTATGCTATGACATGTTCAGACGAACACTCCCTTCCTTCCTTGCCTTCTGAAATCCTAAATTTACCATGCCTAATCTGAAGTATCTTGATGATCTATTTTCCATTCTAACACCATATCTTGAAAGATCTCGCCTTACAGATTCAGGCTTATTTTAGGTTGCTGGACCTATACGATACAGTGGGAACTTTTTCCTGAAACCCAGCCTGAATGGAAAATAAATGATACTAGCCAAGTGCTACCTCCACCAAAGCTGTCCCAAAGCTACTCCTTCAATCCTTCCACCAATATGCTTCATCCTTTCTCATATCCTGGCAGTGATTAAGATGAAGCACCTATTAACACTGCCTTATATTTCTATAAACTTCAAAATTAATATAATTGCACTTTCTGCTGGTACATTAAACATGAGCCAACCATCTAATCTGACAACTGCCTAACGCAATTTGGCTCAGAGACACCTGATGAAAACTGGAAACTCACACCCAGTATTTGCCATTAGGAGGAAACAGGTAACAGGCCCTCCTAGGAAAGCACATGTACATGAACTTAGGAAATTTTAAACAGTCAAAAGTTATTGGAGGTTTTGTAAGTGCTAGAAATACTGTTTCTGTTAAGAGAGATCTTTCTTTGATTTACATACTGTATGTGAGATTAAGAAAAATTAGTTTTAAGGCCTTTGTGAATATAAAACCATGGGAATTTGTGTTGCACGTAAGTAATTTATAGTATTCAAATTTCCTGGCAACTCCTAGAAATGGCTTTAATACTCAAGACTTTTTATTTGCTTGGGGTTTTTTTTCTCTTCTCCAGTGAGGGCCGAAAGGCCCTGAGAGATCTCATTCTCTGTTCTCTTCCTCTCAATTAATTAGATTAAAAAAAAACAAAACAAAACAAAAAACTCAGGAAAACAAACAAACAAACCCTAACTCTTCACAAAATTATTTCGTTTTCTTCAGGACTACAATCTGTTTGCAATTGCTCTTGCATGTTCTGTGAATCATGTGTCAAGTGTGTGCTTGAGGAACTGGTTTTCATATACACATTCATTTTCAAATATAATAGGTTCCTATCCCACTCTGGCAAGTCTCAGATAGGAGCAAATCTTATGCTAAAAGCTTAAAAATATTTTCCTAGGCTAGCAAAGAAAACAAGTGAGAGTTCCCATATAGCTGAATAAGAGCCTATTGTACTACAAGTCCATGTCTTGTGCTTAGATTTTTGGAGTCTAAGGAGAAAAGGGCTCTATCCTGAGCTTTTCTCATGGTTCACAGCTCCTGGATGGCTATGACGAGGGGTCCGTTGCAAGCTCTTTTTGGTAGTGGGGAACAGTTCTACACTCTTTCTCCTTTATCCAGCTGTTTATAATCATTGGGCTTGTAGGAATACTATGTTTTGAGGCTTTTGATCCCTTGGGAAATGTTGAAACTGAATAACTTCAAAAGTTGTTGGGGAAAGAATGACAGACTGTCCCATCTAGAAAGACATTTTATATGAGAAGCCAGGCTAAAAGAGCAGGAAGAGATTTGGTATGGATTCATATAAAATTTGAAAGCAGACTTAAGATGACTTCAAGACCCTCCCTGAATCCTTAGGAAATCTGGATCTAGATGTTCAAAGTTGGGCCCATCTGATAACAGAAAGCCCCAAAAAGTGTATCTTACCAATTTGTACCACACCAATTACAAATTTGGGGAAGTCAAATTTATATTTTGGACCTCTGTTTACGAATAGGTTGTTTTTCTTTTTTGCATGCTGCTTCACTGAAGCTTGATGAAAACTGGACACAAAATGGTTACACTTAACGGAAGACTAAGCAAAAAGGCAAGCCAGTGTATTGACTATATAGTCAATTCCTATATGAATATTAAATGTGTTTTCTCTCTTTAGCCCTCTTATTTTCACACGGGTTTTGCCAAGGGGCATTGTATATTGGATATTCAGATACATTTCAATGCCATAATGGTTTTTTAGTTGAAGTCATGAATAAAAGGATGGAGAACGTAGCACGCTTTACTGAAATAAGACCCTGTGAGCACTGAGGAGTTATTTTTAATATTCCTAATAAATGAAGCCTGTGCTACAAGGCATTTATGTAACTCTTCTTTGTTTAGTAACACCTCCATCAGAACATAAGTATTTGCAGCTCTCTGAAAGCAGCTCCCTTGCAAAAGCATAAACTACCTTGAACATATTATGAAATCTGTAAAAACCTTCCACTTGTTTAAAAAAAGAATCAAGCGGTTTGACCTCATGTGAAACAAATTAAAGAAATGCCTCAATCTACATTATTTCTTTTTATTAGAATTTGACTCCTTCAGCTCCTTGTCAATAAGTTGCTTGGCTTTCATTACAGCTGCCTATGCTGGCATGTTACTATCTAAGACTGGTAGACCTTCTTAGACATACAGTATGGCTCATTTTGTTTTTCCTTATATTAACAGGTAGACAGAAGTAATTCCTTTAACTTAGTGCAACATAACAAGTACTAAGCAAGTTTTTTTAGGGGGTGGGTGTAACATAAAAAGACTTCATCTGAGACAGGGAGCCTGCTTGTTTGGTGCTGTCTACCACAGATCTTAGGAGCCGCCAGAACTGGTAAACTCATGGTCTGTTGAGTTTCTGGGGAGCATAAAACCAGCCTGGGATGGGCTGTGCAAAACTGTATTGCAGATACCACCTTAATACTCATACCCTGGTTCAATTTGATAAATTGAGTATTTAACATTTAAAGTTACTATGCCCATCACCTTCTATATATAAAGCAAAGGCAGGAGTGCCCACATACCTGTTTTATAGCTGGGGAAATGAGACATAAAAACATTTCATCCAAGACACAGAGGTGCAGAGAAGTGAAGCACTTTGGGCAGCACGTACTTATCTATTACTTTCAAGCTCTTTATGCGGGCTGGTTTTACACCTGCTGAAATCAAGAGCAATTTACACCAAATACCTCATGACATTAGTTTATGTATGAACTATTGCCACAGGAGGTGCTCAGCACTACCCCAGCTCTGCTCTTACAACAGTAGATGGATTTTTGCCACTGACAGCAATCACCTATGCTGACTACTTTGGACATTTTGCTTTGGAAATTCTCCTTGTCAGGCAATGACAGATAAAGCCTCCCCTGGCTGATGGTCTCCAGATCGGATTACCACAGAGGGAATTTCACAATCACACTAAATTCCAGTTGTTTTTTTTTCCTCCTTATTCTGGCTAAGAATTTGAATTTCTTTTATAAGAAAAAAATATTGCCAGCATATCTTTCTCATGTAAGCTGAAGGTAACTTCACTTAGATTGGCTTTGCTAGAAGCCCTTCTCCTAAATGCAGTGCTCTTTGCAATGAACTTTGCAGTTTCTAAGTTGCAAGAATGCCCTTCATTTTCGCTGGCTTGTCATGATTAGACCTTAATACCGCTGACTGATTTCCTCTGTGATTTTTTTCCATGCCAGTCAATAAGGTGGCAATTTTAATAACACAGTTCTTGGATGTAATGTTATTCACAGGTCTGCATCAACTTCTATGGCTGCACTCTTGAAATTACCCACTTCAGCTATACCCATTAATTTCCCATGAAGTTTAAGAGTTCTCCATATGTTATGCCCCTAACCTGGAGCCACATCACATTACTTTTCCTAGCAGCTTCTACTCCAGTTCATCACAAAAGTCAAACAAAATGTTTCTTGAAATGTATTTTACTTTTCAGCTACTTCATGTTGGGGATATGGGCAGGCAGCATTTCCATTTTTTTTTTAGAGGCAGTGTTCACTTGCAAGTAGAGTCAGGCTTACTTATGAGATTCAAGTAGTACAAGGAAATCTTTTCATGAGACTGATATGAATTTTGATTCTCTAATAAAAGCTGGAACAGGAGACAAAATTGGTTTGATTTGATTTACAGTGTCTGAACCCTGCTGCAAATGTAGCCCTCCTTTTCTGCTCTCAAACCAGTTCCGATTTATTCCTGTGTGTTATTTATGCAGATACATTTACTGAATAGTTTATCAAGTGATTTTCAGATTGGGCTTGCTGCTTGGAGTTATTTTACATAAACTGATCACCAACTACCGGTTTATTAACCTGTTTAGTATACATGCTGCAAGGAAGAAGATCACCTAAAACACGCAATATTATTTCTGCTCCATCAGAGTCTCACAGAAGACATTGTACTGTCAGAAGAAAAATGAAAAGCAAACACTGAAATCCCAGAAAGGTAATTCATAATAATAATCAAGGAGTCATAGCCAAGTTTGTGTAACTTGCCTCAGTTAACCACACACAGCAGATTTTATATTATGAGATAAGAAAGAGGACTGAAATCAAAATCAGGGGTAACAGTGCAGCCCATTCCTCTGAATAACTCAGCATCTCAATTTGCAAAATGCTGGACATGAAAATGCACACATTTAGGGCATGGTATCTGAAGATGGGCCCTGATTACCGGGGGAGGCCAAGCCCCTCTCAGCATCTTCCACAGCTGAACCCACAGTCGTGGTGGCTTGGCAGTAAAGCACTGCTAAAATCCAAAGGGTGAAGGGCACCAGCCAGCCCTGGTATCAAGAGTGGGCAGAGGCCGCTTTACAGGACACTTCCAACCCCGAGATAGTCCCATAGAGAGCTCATGAAAAAAAAAAAGCACGATCCTTTGAAAGCTGTTAACCTCAGGACGCTATTTTAATTACTCAAATTTTAAGAAATATAGAAGGCAAAATACTACAGAGGTGACTCTAAAAAATATCAGTTTATAACTCTGAAATATACAGTAAGGAACATTACCATAATAAGCTCTGAGGAGATACAATGAAAACTATTACAGCTCCAGGAAAGACACATAAAGATGAGCATAACAATTACCTGCCTGACAGAGAAAAAGGAAGAAAGGTACATAATTTAGAGTACTGCTGTTACTGGCTTTAAGACAGATATATAATGAAGAATATTACAGTTACCTAGTTCTGGCAGAGATATAATGGCAATCATTAGTTATCTAGCTGTAAGGAGGACATGTAATGTGTAGTATTATTGTTACTTGTCCCTAAAAGAGAGCAAAAAAGAGGGGGAGAGAGAGATGGTGAGAAACCTGGACTGTTAGCCAGCTCTGGAAGGCAGAAATTATGGAAAGATTTGCTGCTGCCCATGCTTTACGGCTACTAATTCATGGAGGGAAAGGCAGAGGAGAATAGAAAGCGGTCCAAGTTATACTGTGGTTATATGGTACAAGGCCAGATTTCCAGCTGGCTGCAGCTCATAAAACTTCCTCATGTTTGCTGTAGCTACGCTGACTTTGGGTTTGTGGAGAAGGAGAGGATAGGGGAGATGGGGGCTGCCCCATGTGACACAAGCAGCACAGCCCTCCTAGAGCCAATATGGACCATGCAAGAGGTTCTAGGGTGACTGATCCCCCCCACAGCCCCCACTTGGCTCCCCAGCTGCAGCAACCTCCAAGCAGGCATCATTTCTCCAGGCACTCCCAGGAGCAGGCAGGAAGCTCCAGGCAAGAGCAAAGGTCAAGAGAAAGGGATGGCAAAAAAGAGGGCCTATAAAGGATGCAAACATGGCTTTTGAGAGCTCTGGGACACAGGATGTAGAGATGAAATATATTTACACTTCTGCAGAGAAAAAGATGCTTAGAGCTTTCTGTAGCCTTCAGTGTCTATCCCTTCCCTAGATGAATGATGTCTGCCTATCCACCCTACCTTTAGAACAAAGGAACAACTGGGGGGGGGGGGGGGGGGAGGGAATCTTTTTTTTTTAAAGTCTGGGAGCAGCAGAGAGTAATAGCATGCTGAAAAAAAGGTGGGTCTGTTAACCAAGACTGCAGGAATGAGGGAAAACTATGAACTTTGTCATAAGAAATAATGGCACAGATACTAAGTGGCCTACCTCTCCAATTTCTACAGCACTCCTCCACATTGTCCTCACACTCAGGCTTCAAATTTCTTTTCCTAGGTTGTAGTACTGACAGGGCTTGAGGCAAGGTCCAATGAAGTCTGTTTCATTCTAGTTAACTCAGTTTTCAGTCAGATCCCTGATTAAATTTTAGGTCAAGGAACATAGGAGAAACTCAAGTGTGATTCAAATTAATCCTTTTGTTTCTGTTTTGCCCACTATTTACCATCCATCAGGTGGAAATATGTGAAGTTCAGCTGAAACAATTGAATCTTGTGATGATTAATTTGTAATATTCCAAGAAGAAAGGCACTCCAGAAACCCTACTGTTCTTCACAAACTTCACGGCTGCTCTATCGAACCACTTCTACACCACCAGACTTGCTCAGGAGGCAGAGGGAGAGAAATGTGGGCAAAGAAAGAAAAGCAAGGAAGAGAACACTGAAGGGGAAGGAAGCACTTGTCTATTTAACCTGAATTCAGAATAATTCCAACCCTTCCTCTGATAGCATACCATTCAAACGCATGTCTTCCAAAGCAGCAAAATAAACCACACATCACCCTGAGACTTCTGGGCAGAAGCCGTCAGCCTGCAAACATCCTCCAGCGCCGCCATTGCCCTCTCCTCCAGCAATACCCCTTCTCAGCATTTACACTGTGCATTAATGAACGGTGCCGTTATCACGAGGGTGTGACTATTCATTAACACAACAAAGACGAGGGTGTGACTATTCATTAACACAGCAAAGAGCTGAGCCTTAAACTGGGGCGGGGGGAGCTCCTCATGGCAAGAGCCATTTACTCCTCTTTGAGGAGGACAGCTGGATGCCAGAAATCAGGTTAATTTGTAAATGACCTTCATTTTCACTCGAAAGTCCAGAAGTAAAAAGGATCAGTAATTTTTCTTTCAATACGTTTTTCTGTGAGTCCTAATATTGACCTCAACTGGGAAGGATGACTTGCTGAAACAAACTCTGCTCCTCAGACACTGTCCCATGTCACGTCTCTGACAACAACCTCTCTTGGGGACATTTTCAGAGTTATAGAGAGCTTGAGACATGCAGATTTACAAACACCCATCTTGGAGACTGAATTCCTGTCCTTAGTGCTATTTTACACTCTTTGCCAGCCAGAAGTACAGAGCCTCAGGCTTAAACCATATCTAAGGCTGTTTCCGTCACCCATATTTTGTGGATCCCCTGTTATTATTACTAGCACTTCGGTGGTGTTAAAGTGGATCTAGGTAACTTCAAAGGGTGTTTTACTCTCCTGTGTTAATGTAAACAGACTTTAGATGTAAACAGGCCTTAGAGTCAGTGAAAAGCGACTCCAGTAAAGCTGTTCACTTGGTGCAAGCAAAATGGCAGGATCCAGCCATCACTTGTTAATAAAAAAGAAATATATATTGTAAGTATCTACTTTGACTATTACATGAAGAGGTACGATACGCAGAACTTCTGCTGATTCCTTCTGGGAATACCATGCTGTTTCTTTCAGTGACTGTTATGCCTAACTCTGAATACTAATTTTTTTGAAATAATTCTGTTACCTCTCTCTCATCTTTCCCCAGACTTTGTTTTTTCGCGTTCAAGTTTGCTTTCTAATTTTTCTCTTTTGCTGTCCTTTTCTTTTTAACCAGTACACTTGGCTAGATGATAGGATTTCTGGTCTGCAGAATATTTGGATATGTCAACATTTGTTTTCTTTCCAATGCAGACTGACAACAAATACTTTCAAAGATAATGAATTTCAGAATACCATGTTTCTCTTTCACTTCTATATTTTATTTATGTGTGCATTCTACAAAATATAAGTGGCCATTACTGGCATGTTTTAGTGGAATAAAATGATATGTTATTTAAATAATTCTCTTTAAAACAATTTTGGGCAGCTACTACTAAAATATTTTAATCATCACTAAATATCAATTCTCTGTGGAGAGCTGAAAATAAAAATACATCAATTCCTTTCTGTTATGACACAAAATAATGTAAAACTATCTAACAAACATGCAAGAAATAGATTGAAGACAAATTTCCAAGCTTTCTAGTTCTGCTCCCAAACTTCCTTCAGCAAAAGTTCTGTAAAACTCTACTTGCACACTTTTTCAATTTAAAACAGCCTGAATACAGCTAGCGAGCCAAGCCCATGCTCAGCTCACAGTACACAAATACTTCTGCCACTGTCAACATGAGCTATGTAATATTACCTGCTTGGTTGTTTTTCTGGACTGGTGTCTTGACTCTAGAATATTGTATCGAGACCAGAAATGAGGGGGATCACCCACCTCCCCTCCTCCTCCTCCAAGTAAAAGGACACACCCCCTCCCCCCCCCCCCCCCTTCATTTTGGAGCCTGTCACCTCCCAGCCCAGCCCCCATATTAACATTCACTGCAAGTCTCTGTGCATGGGTCCTGCAGGAACATGAGGAAGCACCGACACTTCATTGGGAAAGAAATCATGGTTTACTTACAATCATACTTTTTTTGAGCTCAATGGCTTGAGAGGCTGTGAAAGGTTTTGTGGTTTTCCCCCTAACCACTTCTCCACTTCTTTGGCACGAAAAAAGTGACAAAAAGATGTTAGTTCAATGCAAAATGTTTGGCTGCAAGGGAAAAAATATCCCACCAGTTCCTTTCCAGTTGTCTCCAGCAAGAGCTGCACTCCCCTGTACTGATCAAACAATTATCTGCTCATTCATACATAGGGCAGAGGGGAAAAGAAAAAAAAAAGAGGAGAGCCTGAACAACCTTGTAGAAGTAGGGGAAAAAAGAAAAAGGCACTTTTTACAGATTTGAAACATAAGAACGGCCTTAGCTTTGGAGGCAACTGAATTAATTCATGTATAAACGTTTCTTTTGCATCTTTGTTTTCATTTATTTCCTGCTCGGTACCAGCAATAGCAATACTGAAAACTAGTGCATGACAAAACAAGCAAATGAGATATTTGGCACAATGGCTAATTTGTACTCTGTAAACCTCCCTTACAAATTCTATTAACTGTTCTTCCTGCTTTGCCGATGCTTTTTCTTCCTTGAGAGCACAGCGAGTCCTACAGCCCAAGAAAATTTTCAGTTTCTTTCCTCTCCCCCGTGACTGCCATGCCTTAAGCCCCACTGCTATCCACATAGGCAGATCCAGCAAGGAAGGCAAAGGGCATATTGTTTTGCAGTTTTTCTAAGGGTGCCAAGCTACTACTTAGCAAAGCCTATTGAAGAGCATGCAAAAGGAGGAGGTCAGAGGAGGATTTTGGATCTATGATTCGAAAACATAAAAGGCAATAAACTTGTTTTCAGCTTCCTTTGAAAGAGGCAAGACCAGAATGGATAAATATTCACAATCTTTGCTTTTGACCCAGACAAGAATAGGGAGATAATGAGACACAGCACCATTTGTGACACAGATGGATACCCTGGTGTGCGGCAGGTTTTGAGGCAGGGGACTTGAGCTCAGGGAGGCTGGGCAAGAAACTCCAGGTGAAACAAACCCCACACAACTGCTCTGACTTGGACGGTAAGTCAGGAACAGCACTAATCTTTCCTTTGAAAAGCCTTTGAAATCACTTGAAAGAAAGCAACAAAAGGAAAACTCCTGAAAAAAAAAAAAAAAAGCTACGTGACTTTCTGCACCCCACAGTTCCTTCAGTATGAATTTAACTATCAGTTTAATTACTTCTGCTTCCAACTTTTTTTTTTTCCATTTTTATATGGCTGCACTGGAAATTCAGGCAGATTATGAATGCTTCCCTCAGCGAGCTACCCAAATGAAGACTCAAATAATAATACCTCAAGCCTGTGAACATTTCGCTGCTAGCCTCATCACAGAGTCCATTCAGCACTCTAACATCTTATATTGCTATTTACTTAAGAACAGAATCCTTTGGATTTCAGCTGTATTTTTGTAGAAAAGAGAAAAAAGAGAAAGGTAGGAATAAAGTCAAAGTGTAAGTTCAAGAATGAACCCCTGTGTAAATTCACACACCTTCATGCACAATAAATCAAGCTCTGTTGTGCCAAGGGCTGAGTTTCCACTCTTGCCCAAAAAGAGAGGGGGTGACTCCTGACAGCCCCAGAGCACACAGAGTGAGGATGGAAAAACCGCGACATGCTTCCCACCTCCACCTAGCCAGGCATACCCACACCCTCACATGGCTAAGCTGACCTGTGCCTACAGTGCTGTGCAAGGCCCGGGCAGCACTGCTGCAGATTTTTCCCACCTGCCAACAGTCATTTTAAGCAGAGCAAGGAAGGGAACCCTTTAGGGAATGCATGCCTGTTTTCTGTGTGCTTCAGATCTAACTCAGCCCTACCCTTCACATGAAAATATTGAAGGAGAAAACATGTTCACAATAAAACAGAAGGGACTGGCTACTTCTTCTAATTTTATGGGTTTGGTTTTTTTTATTTTGATTGACTGACTCAGTCCTAACACAGAACTTCTGGGTGCGTAAGGAGACTATTTCACATTATAGCAATTATTCAAACAAAAGGTCCAGGTTTAGCCTAGTCTCTGTTAGGGATTAAGATAAAATTCTGGGGGAGCGAGGAACACATTTTTCTTTGCTTCCTTAGTTTAGCTCCCTCTGCAGCAGCCCCTGTCGGCAGCTGTGGTGGTATTACAGAGAAGACGTACCTCAGACCTCAGCCCACCTGGTACCACTGTGCTCCCATGCAACAGGAGCGCCTATGTATGGACAGAGAGAGCCCATGGTGGTGTACAGCTGCTCCTCTGAAAGCAGTGACATTACAGAGCAACTGAGGATTGACTCTGTGAATCCAGGAGGCACGTGAGTAAAGTTATTTTTCATAGGCAAGGGTAAAGAGAAGGACTGTGTCAGAGCCTCGTGCAGGCAGTCGCCAGTGGGGAGAAGGAAGAAGGGGTGGGAAGGGGACGGAGCATGGGACCACCCCAGGTTAACGGCCCCTGTGGCAGGCTGGGCAGGTGCCAGGATCTCATCTAGGAGGGATTGGATATTCTCACCCCCGAACCACACACTTCACCCATCAGATGGGCAGAAAAACTTATGTTGAGGGGCACTTTGTCTATTTCTGTGTAAGTGTTCATCACAACTGAAACCACAGCTTCCACAGAGGAGCTGTGAGTTAATATTATGCCATTAGTCACAACCAATCTCTAGGAAAGGCAAACACTTCAAACCAACCCACTCTTTGGTGCCAACAGAAGCAGAGGACTCCCAGAGGCAAAAGACATGGGCTGGGTGTCCCTTGTTTCATCAGGCTACAGAGTTCATGGCTTATGCAATGTTGGCATTGGGTCTGTATCATTACAATGGTGATGATGAGTCCTTCTAGAGAGCCCATTACCTACTTGTTCCTCTTTGTAGAGAGCTATAGGTTCTGTCATCACCTCTTGGAAATAGCCACAGTTTTTGTTCTTCAAATTTCTGCTTCAAGCACATCACTGTCTTCTCACCAGGTTTTGCCAACAGATATTTCAGAGGTTCCTATATGAGATCAAGTAACTTTTAGTTAAAGTGGATAGGACAGGATAGAATAACAAGAATACTGTATTTAATTAAGTAACACAAGGTAGAAATGCAACATATGTTACCTAAAAAATCAGTTTGAATTTCTAGTCCCTTTTAACACTTTAAAATACACCATGCCCCAAAGTACTATTTCATTCATTGCACACACATGCTGCACTAGAACAAGAAGTGAAGGCCCCTTTCATGGAACATTATCCGAGAGGCATTTTGCTACAGGCATGTTTTCCTTCAACCACCCTGTTCTGCTAACTAGAGTCATCTGGAGTAGTAAAAACAAGCAAGATGTATGTTGCTGTAATAAGACTTTTTATTGTCTTTGCATCTTTACATCCCAAAGAACTCTGCTGGAGTACATGGATAGCAACTGTAACACAGTCACACAGTGCTCAAGCAGTCCCTTAATAAATGGTTTAGGAAGGAGTAATACATTCTTAATAGATGTTTTAATAAATGCTTAATCAATTGTTATAGACCAAGAGATTGCTTAAAACCATTTAATTGTCAGAGCTGTTGACTAAAGGACAAGAGGGAACAGTGTATTAGAAATACTGATTTTCAGTGGCAATTTCACACCCCCCCGCCAGCCTGCTTACCACAGTCAGTGTCTCCCCAGCCAATATATGTTGTCTTTGGAAGCTCAAAGGAACACTGAAATCCTAATACACCTCCTGCATGCTACTCCTAGTAGTCCTGAGGGTGCAATTCTTGTTATATATATAAAAAGAAAAGCATTAGCCTTGGACCTATTTGCACTACCATTTTACTTGGGCTAAGTAGTCCCTTACTACTCTATTATGTCACCAGTTTTGTCCATCATTCACCGTGAGGGATTTGCAGGACAGACTGTATTACAGAAAATGAACATATTCACTCCCTGATATCTGGCCTTCATTTAACCCTATTCATTCTGAACTGAAGTTGCCTGATATGCAAATTCAAACCCAAGGTAGTATCCTTAGTTTAAAAAGACAATGTCATTGTTTGTATGGGTCATTTTCCACTAGATACATGGGCAATTCCAGGCTGACTGGCAGGGTATGCAGCAACGCACCCATCAAAATTCAATGAGGCAAGCACAGAAAGATGGAGGATTGCAGAAAAAGATCTGACCTCTGCTGAGTATACAGCATGGGCTATATACTTGAACATCTCACAAATCCCTTTCACAGATTAAAATTATTGGTCACCTTTTCATCTCCCTCCTTAGCATTTCCTGTAAATTTTCACATCATCTCTGAAATTTTCTGCTTCGTACTCCTACCACTTTTTTGCAACTCCTCCTTCTGTCCAGCCTGCCAATGTGGTATGAATCCCTTCATCAAAGAGGAGGAAGGTCAGGCTGAGGAAGCTGTCTAGCTGTGCCAGCACAGGTTCAGCACATGCCAATTTGCTTTGTGAAGCAGCTGTCAGCATAACCACCTCTCTTGTGTTTTAAAATTTAATTCCAGCTTGCAACAAATGATGGTCCTTTGTGCAGGTGCTTCCCTTTCCCTGATCCCAGCTAATGCACTTAATCTGTTCCTTGTTGCTAGTATAGGGAGGTCTTAACTATCTGTAATGCATTTATTTTTGAAATGCTCCACTGAGGTGGGAGCAGAGCTATCTTACAGGGAGGAGTGGAGTTATATAATGCCCAAATCACTGCTGCCTCCACATCTTTGACTATTTGGATCCACATGACCTGCCCCAGGTCAAACAGGAGTTTTGTGCTTGTGGGAAGAATATAATCTGGTCACCAGAGTCGGGCTGTAATACCCAAACCACTAATGGTCTGTTATCTTCTTAGTCCAGGCTTTCTAGTCTTAGTCTTTGAACTCCTCGGGGCAGAGATTTCTCCTATGCCAGGAAAGCATTTTAGCTTCTCCCACAAACAAATACCATGCTTGTAAAACAGCTGTACTACTAGTGCATAGAGAATCAGAGACAGAGAAAGGCTTAGAGATGCATTTGGCAAGTATCACAGGCCTGAAAGGGGAAAGGAAGTAGGCTAAAAAAATATGAAGGACGTGAAAACTTTGGAGAAAGTCACACTGGTTCCTGGGAAATTTCACATTTATTTGGGTATTTAGAAATAAAGCAGTTTGGAAGCACATGTTATGTTTGTCAAATAACATTAGTTAAAAAGTAAGATTCTCATTTTCCATGCCAGCAGATGCAACACATTTCATTAGCAAGATTCAGTTTTTTGCACAGACATTCAAAGCTGCCAACAAGAGTTTCTCTCCCAGTTCCCTTTAAAATGAAGAGAATGTGGCCATCTGAGTCTGCAGCAGGCTTTGGAGCCTCTACACCTTGAAAAAACCACACTTGTCTTTGAGGCAGCACTTTGCAGTGTCCCAGAGAGATTATTTCCCAGCCCTAAAGCAAATGAGGACCTTTGCAACAGCTCTAGTCTCCAGCACTTAGTGCGGTAGACATCTGCTCTGACGTGCAAGGAAAGAGGACAGCTCTGGTAGCAGATGGGACAAGCTGAGACACTGATGCAGCCCCAGGGAATGAGCTTCCTGGAAGGACTGCCCACACCTCAGTTCCCCAATTAGCATGTTTGCAGGAGCTTATGGAGAAGCTGGATTATATTTTGCCACAGCCTGGCCAGGAGTGTGGGCTGGATTGCCACAGACAAAGAACAGATGAAAAGCAAAGGGATCTTCCTCAAATACCATCCCTCTAATGAAGCGACCTGGCCACTGGGTTGCTTCTAAGGTTGAAATAGTGTTACCACCATGGAATAGGCAAATAAACAAAACAAAACAACATATTATTCTAAATTATATTATACATAAGAAATTAAATTCAGATGTTCTAGAAAGGATTACGTAAATCCTGACAACTGTCACAGCAACATCCAGCATTTCACTGGACACCTTTAGCCAGCATAACATCCTTAAAACAAATCTGTACAGGGGAGAAGAGTGATCTTTCCCTTGACTGTCATTTGCACTTTGTCAGTGACACATGCTATATGAGAATCCACGCCAGAATTTTTTTATCGCAGCATCAAATGTGACCATTTCAGAATTAGCCCTGACCATTCGGCCTCTGATTTGGACTTAAGACTCTGCTGCCCTGAGCAGCAAGTTGTGGCAGAGAGAGGAGCAGTGGTTGAGAGGCATGTTACGTGTTACAGCTATCTGCCACTCAGTGACTCAGCTCTTCAGAGAGCAGGGCAGAAGGGGACTTCTCAAATGCAGAACACGTCATTTTGCCCAAAGTCCCCCATCAAAGACACAAAAGTCAAGCTAAACCAAGCTGCTACATGGAGGCAACGTGCGCAACCCTATGCAGAGCAAATGCGTCAGAGGTGTTTGGGCTCAGTATTTGCTGCCTCCAGCCCCGTAATTTTTGTGCAGGTGACCTGAGCTTCCCCATCACATGGTGGAGACTGACCCCTGCAAGCCTACCAAAAGAGCACATTGGGCCAACAACACTTGCTGATGTAAAGAAGAAAACAAGCAATATACTGGTCTGATTGGACTCTCTACCTGGAAGAAGAGGGGAATAACCATCCTAAACCAAGAATGTTTATATTGCTAGAACTCTGCCCATGGTGGTTTTAGTATTATAAGCATCTGGCTAAGCACTTTGCAGCATTTTCCTGCAGAGACACCTGTAAGCCAAAGCAACGTGCTTCCTAAAAACTCTGGTGGGAACTCTCGCCACCTTCACCTAGGCTGAGTTCAGCTTTTAATGTGTTTTGAAAAAGGATTTGAACACATAAATCTGTAGGAACTACAAGAATCATTGTAAAACAGCATGGAATTGAATGGGATTGATCTGGGGAAGTCTGCGAGCTCGTCTAGACTGCAGCCCATAATGCTCAGTTCCAAGCTGCAGTTAATAGTGTTATGCTGGGGCTTTTTTTATTATTGACCAAGTCCATAAAACACGGTATTTCAAGGGAGCTCAGTACACATTGTAAGCAGGCCAGTTTGTAGTCCCAAGCCTGCAGCCCTTGTTTCGATTGAGAAGAAACACTTTTCTCACATGCAGTAACTCTAGAAGTGATGATTTTGAACTTCTAGGGAGTGAAACCAGGGGTAGAAACAGGCTACTTCTTAGAAGGCCACAAAAAAACAGCTACTAGGTTGTAACCCTCAGGGAACATGTCAGACACCTGGCCAATTTTCTAAAAGCAGGGGGGCGGGGGGGAAATCAATTATCAATATTTCAGTTTTCTAAAAATAGGCCTCAAACCCTGATGCTTTTCCTACAGCTGGGATTAATGACTGCCATTCTGACATGCAGCTGCCTTCTAGCACCCCCTGAGCTCTCCCATCCTGTCCCAAAGCCTGGTACTCCCAGGGAGGAGAAGGGTGATGGTCTCTCTCACCCACAGTCCCTAATTCCCAGATGCAGCATGTTTGGCCTGGGGAAGGGCTTTTGGACCACACAATACCACATATCCCAGCAGACTGGGAGATACCATTTATAGTTAAGGCACTTCTGACGCATAATCTGTATTAACCACTGCCTACAAACAATGCACCTGCAGGGTCTAACCACCCTGCAGGGCCATCTGTCCCAGGACCCAAGGAAGGACCATTCATCTGTCACCAGTGGGGCTGAATGCGGCTGCCTGGGACGTGCTAGCAGGCTGTCATCCTCTCCCAGCTCCTACACACATGGGCACAGCACACACCACCTCTGCCCTGCCTTCCTCTGGGCACCTGCCCAGCCCCTGGCAGAGCCCACCCTCTGTTAAATTTGACCATTACATATTCGGACCTGCAATTTCCATCGGAAAGAGAATCAAGGCCTGTGCAGCAAAACTCCTGTGCCTGTAATGAATGTTAAGTGTGGGATTAAGCCTGATTGCTTGTACAGGGTGGTTTGCTAAACAAGGAGGGCCCAGGACTACTTAACTGACCCAAAGCCATGCACACATTGATGTTTAAGCTCCACCAAAGCGTTTTGCACACAGCTCTTAGCATATGATCACTGTCCTCTATGCAATTCAAAGATGGCCCTTGCCCAAAGAGCTGTACCGCTGGAGAGAAAACAGTTGGAGAAAAATACAGAGGGGGAGAAAGTTATAGCAAAAAAACCTTACCCAATAGAGAAAGCAGAGTTATCTCCATCATTACTTTGCTGTTACCAGGACACACTGCAGGGCTGGGAAGCCAGCACAAACCTGTGAGTGACAGGCTAATTGATAAGAGAGTTTTCACTGCACACCAGCAGATGCAGAGCTTATTGCTTCTGCCACATCAAGCCCATGCTGTCTCTGATAGGGTTTCCAAGACAAAATTCTTACTTTTGATGTCTGCTATTATCATCCAACAGATCAGATAACAGAGGAATGAAGAACACTAAACATCATTAGATAAAGCAATCAAGAAAATACACAGAGAAAACAGGACAGATAGCCAGCTTTCTAGCCAGTTAGGTTACAGTTAAAGATTAGGCAGCTGTTGTCATTTTCCTTTCTTAATAGGGAGAGCAAAGTGGGTTAGCAGTGGTTCTTGAAGAGGACCACAATACCAACAGTAGCAACACCCTTTGGCTGCTCCGTTTTCAGGGACAGCACTTCAGCAGGGCAGGACGCAGTCCTACAGCTTCAGCTCTCTGCCCTGCTAGGGTAAACCAGGGGCTCTGCACAGAGATTTAGCTTCTCCTTTTTACAAGGGTTGGCCTAAACCTGCTCAGTTCTCTTGTTTCATCTGGCAAAAATTGATTGGCTTTGGTCAAATAAGCAATCCCAATGTTTACAAATTACTACAGCATGCAGTGGAAGTAAAGCACATCGATCACAAAGCCAGTGAGTTCACAAGAGAGGACAGAATCTTTATGAATCCTTTTATTTTTACAACCTTTCAGTAGTAAACTCTTCCCACTAGGCTTACAGACTATGCCTAGTATTGTCTATGCGGCCAATAGAAATGTAAGCGACATTGGAAGTGCTCTCTCTTGCTTCAGACTAGCATAATGTTGTACACTTTTTTTCAGGCTTGACACCATGAAGAAAGGCTACAAGAGTCTGTAAAGGCCATTTTCTCAGCTGCATGCTTTCTGCGGACAGTGATTTTTTTCCTCCAGACTGAGAAGTCTGTTACAATCAACAGGTTCTGAACAAATTCAGACTCAATTTTCCACAGGTGCAGATTCGCTACACAGGGCAGAGCAGAGGGCATTCAGTCTGTGGTGCAGAATGGGGTTCCCAGCTCTGTAGTAGGAAGGAGCCCATGCAGACAAGGTATGGGTACTAATGGAGAAGCTTATTCCTCCCCTGTTCTTCATTTGCTTAACAACTGCATTTTTTACAGTGCCTAAAGACTTAATCTATTCTATCTTTTTTAAAGGTTTGGCTGAAGGACTACCACTGTTGCTAAATTAACATAGAGGCCTTAAAGGAAGTTGTAACAGGAGAGAAAGATGATGACAACCAGTGCTTCTAGGAACAGGCCCTCCCTGTGAACATCAGTAACACAATGAATATGATGGCATGTCTAATAATCATTACTGATTTGTAAAAACACCCAAAGATCTTTAAAAAAAAAAAAAAAAAAAAAAGACAAAAGCCAAGGTGATTTTGAGCCATACTTTCAGTGGGGGATCCCTCTCTAAAGAGTTCACAGATGACTAAGGACTTTGCAGACAAGCAAATCTTGCGGGAGACAGCAACAAGCACGTTGGCAAACAATGTTGCAGATGGGCTTAGGGACTCAGCAACTATTGATTAAAATGTTGTGGCCCTTCGCACTGTCACTACTGATAGGCCTCTAAGAGATCTTTATAAAGTACCTGCACTCTCACTAAGTGTCATATAGGGAGAAACAAACCAACTTTTGATGTGTTAAAAGATGCCAGTTAGCCCACATTGGACCAGACTACATGTCTGAGGCTTTGATGAACAGGATTTATTCTATTAAACAGTTTATACATCACCTATTATTTATCTGCCATGTGTTAGATCTGATTAGGTTTTGCACTTCACAATGGTTTATAGTTTTGCAGCAAAATGGTGTTTGAGAAGTATATTTGTGAAGGCTATATTCAAAAATGAAATGCTTATGACTGTCATTACATTTGCTCTGTCTATCTCTTTGGAGATGCTAGATTTTTAATAACATTTCTGCATGTATCCTACTCCAGTAACACCTCTGACAACTAGACGGTGATGACAGCATTTAGTGAGTGGAAAGCTGTATTAATTTTTCAAGCCACAAAATAGAGAACTGAGATTCTGAACTGGTATTACTCTGCACGACAATGCACAAGAGCCACAAACTATTGACCAGCAGTTACTGAGTCTGGATAACCAGTGGCTGGATGTAAACCAGAGCAGTGACTGTAATACCACTGAAATTTGGAGTTGCTTAAAATGACCAAAACATAACTGAGAATTTTACTACTTGGCATTTTTTTCATATATTTTGAGACCCTCACTCAAGAAGCTTTGAAACAGAGAAAGGTTTTTAAATAGTAAAACTGAGAGGACAGATGGAGAGCACTTTTTGAAAATTTATCCCCTTGATATTTATTCCATTATACAGCAGTCAGAAAGTAGGGCGTCAACAGAAGTTTCTTAGAAGAACCATAGGCCTGAACACCCTAAAATACTCCAAATTTTGCTTTTAATTCATATCTGAGTTTATAGGCTAAGCCTCATCTCAATTTAAGGCAGTTCCATATCTTCTTTTATTACCAGTACTGTCTGTCTTCCAGCTAGTAGCAGACATGGTTCCCAGAACAGAAATACAGCAAAGCACCCTCCATGCAGACACAAAGGTGTAACATGACCACATCAACACACATTTTCAACCATATGCAAACAAATCTTTCTTTGAAGAAAATTCAGCCTACACCAGTTCTTGGGTCTCCTGGGATAGCTTCATCTTAAAAACAAACTACAGCCAGAACAGCAAGCACACCTGCTGCTCACAGAGGCCCCTCTCTCCCACAGCTGTAACCCAAGGCCAACAATGCAGCACACCTTCACAAGAGTCACAGCTTGCTCACACACTCAGAAAACCAAATTTAAAACCAAAGTAAAAACATCAGTAGGTGACGTACACCCAGACGACGTTAATCCCCCTATACAACACAGTACAAATATTTGGAAGCTGCTGGACATTTTGGCTTCCTGCCTGAAGAATTAATTTATTTTCTTCCCAAAAAAAGCAGCTTAAAGTACAAGAGGATAGCCTGAGTAAGTGAGAGTGGGGAGATTTCACTGCAGGGCAGGAGGACTCTCCCGAAAGTAAGTGGCTGGCTGGGGTTAGAGGCCAGATCCCAGGTACCTCCCACCCTTTGTGTCCGCTCCCCAGCCCTCACCCCTCACAAAACCCTCTCACACTGAATTACTGACTGTCAGACCTTTACTCATTTTTACACTTGCCTTTAGCATCCTCTGTGAGGCACTGTACTTTTTTTCCAGTAACAATTTACATTCCGGATGGATGCAGCATCACTCAGATTGTGCAGCCTGTAGCCAGCAAAAAGGGCTTTGGACCACAGTGTCCCTTCTGCAAAGTCACATTTCTAGCATAACCCCCAGGTCTGACCCCAGAGAGTGGCAGCCCAGACAGGTACTTTTGGTCTGCCCCAGTCCAGCTGACTTCATAATCTCTCATTTTTTGTCCCTGTAACCTCTGAGCCAGCAGGACCTGAAGCTTAGCTTAGCTCTAAGTATTTCAAATCCAGTGAACTGAAACAAAATCATTCGGCACTTTAATCAGTTGATCTCACTGGTAAATCAGAAACTAGAGCCAAAAGCTTTCAGGCCCAGAGCACAGTACTGCACAATGGGGCCCCAACATCAGTTAGGATCTCCATGAGCTGTCACAGAGCCCTCAATTTCTATGTCTTTTCCCAACACTATGGATCCTGCTACTTCAGAAAATCCCAAATACACCTACAGGTGACATCATGATTTTTGAGCTTTCAGCCCCACATAGGAAAAAAGTCTGATTGAGATAACCATTTAATTTCACTCACCTCCAAATCTTTTCTGCAAGATGCTGTTAAATCGTTGACCTCCATTTTATCAGTGATACTGGTCTTTGATTCACAACTGCAAGGAGGAATAAAATCAGAAAAGATTTTATTAAAAAGACATACACACAAGCAAGCACATATTTAGCCAAGACTTTTCTACAGAGTCAGATCTAGGCTTAAGAATTCCTCTACCTGTACTACGCTGTGTCCTTCTGCACATGTTACTCTCAGATACATACCTCCTTCTCTTTTATCTTTGTATGTGCACTGAACTTCTGTTCTCCACTGTTTTTTCATCCCATAAAAATAGATTATTTGCTTTTGTAACAGTTTTAATGTCACAAGAAAGGAATAGAAAATGAGGTTATTAATCACCATGTGAAATGAAACTACTAATGATAGCTTCCCTTCACTAAACCCACCCGTTAGCCCTGCTTGGACTCTGTGTCAGCAACTGCTTCCCAAGGGATAGCCCAACTGTTTACCATTCTTATTAAATAACACTCCCACTCCTGCTTATTTATGTTTTTTAAACAATGAAGTTAGCATTCATAAGAGCACTGGAAGCTGAAGTGGTCTCATTAGCTACATTTTGCTGAGGAAAGTGTAAGTGTGTGTTAGTAGCACAGTATTTTCAATAGCTGTAATCTCTATGGACTACTTTTCTACCACAGAATTTTAAATGGCTCTGTTCATACAGTTTTCTAAACATGACCACTTATTTTAAATACTTTTTCTGAGGCAAAACATCTTATACATTACATTGTAGGGCCTGTTTTTTCTTTTCTTCAGTGTTTGAATATGCCTTAGAAAACACTTCAAGGTTGGCTTTTATCACATTTTTAAACGAAATACTTTAATCAGATCAGAAATTGATATTAAAATATAGAACACCAATAGAATCTTTAAGAAATTCAGTACACTTTCTTACTGTCCTTTGTAATCACAGAAGAATGCAGGTCCCTCAAATTCCCATACAGTGACAATTCCCTGAAATCTGTTCACAGCTCTCCATGAACAATTGAACTTTTCTTCGGAGGATGTGTGGGGGGAGGTATCTCTTCTCTTCTCATCATTATTGATCATTTATGCAATCTATTTCCCTTTTTAGAACACCTACCATGAATGTTTGAAAACAATTAATGAGGTTAACACATATTCAGGTTTGTTCACTGAGAGGGAACAGCAGACATCCTGACTCTTCAGGAAAATCTGCGAATAATCATCAAGTATATCATGCCTTGAGGGCAGCCTAACACCAGCCCATCTCTGTGAGTCCCTCGCAGGCCAGCACAGGTAGTAGTCCAGTAGCACCAGCTCTGCCCAGTCCTTTGCCATGCTCCTGCAGGGGGAAACAGCACTCATCTTGGGCATCTCTTCTCCATCTCCTCTGGGCAGCAGGCAATAGGAAATACTGTGGAGTATTTGCAGGAGTTCAAGAAAAGTTTCATGTTATTAAAAATAGGAAAAAAACCCAGCCTGGAGATCTTAAAGATCTTCTGTGAAGGCATGGTTTTAAGAGGCCTCTTTAAAAACAGATAATTGGCTGCTATTAAAATTATATCCCATGACTTAAAAGGGGCTCAAAATCTGATTAACACTGAGAAAATTAATTTCCACGTTGCAGGAGCAAGATTGCCTACCTTCAAAGGGAACCAACTCTCTTCTAAACAACAGGACAGATGCAACAAAGAGGGTCTAAGTCAGGTATAGTCTCACTCCCCTATCCCAGACCACTAACAGGTTTGGAGGAAGCTTCACGCCAACCCCCTCCCCAGGCCTGGGTAACACAGGGACGTCTTCTTGTGGTAGAAAGCTGGAAGAGGCTGTTGCTAAGCTAATGCTGCCCAGTGGCACTATTGGCTGATTTTTACAAAGAATTGGCCTCTGGGGCTTAGTGCAATTGGAGCCAAATTGTACAGCAGAGGTGAGGGAAATGCAAGTATTGAACTGCACGAGATTGAGGAAAAGGCAGGGGTAAAGGGAAGAGACAGTACCACAAAGCCTGAGGCATTCCTGATTTTAAAGGTCTGAGAGAATCTGTACATCAATTCCCCTAGGTAAAAAGCATTAAACAGATTTCAGAATTTTCATTGGCCACAGCACTGTATAAAAATAATCATAAATGCACCCTTGCTGTTGCCCTCTGCTCATGTTTAGGTAACAGTCCCCAAACCATAATCCTTGCCACTCTGAATCAAGTTAAAACGGCAGAGAGTGAATGTGCAGAGAGATAGGTCATGTCCTCAGCTGCTGTGAGTTGACATGCTCCGCTGAGGTCAGGCACCCTTACCAAGCCCTACAGGACAAAATTTGGCCTGTAATCCTTTAGTTTTATTAATATATACCGCTACTGCCACAGCTGTTAGAAATGCTGGTGATGGAGCAGGTCTGTGCTGTGCTAGCAGCTGTGAAACCACAGCCTCGCTCCTTTGCAGGAAATCTGTGTTGTACTCTTGGGAGACCACAGCACCAGGAGAAAACAGGGACTTGCTAGAGCTCTGTGGAAGCAGGCAGAAGGCAGTTGCCAGTGGATGCTCAGGAGGCTCAGACCTGCACCCTTGTTAAGGAAGGTGAGACGTCCCATCATGTGCAGCAAAGACACTCCCACGGTACTGTGCTGTGCAGCAAAGGTGTGATCTACACTTGAACTGCCGATACAGGTTCTGGCCTGGCTATGCCCTGACCTGAAAACATAACTAAACACACTGCAAATTTAGAGGAAAAAAAAAAAATAAAATTAAAGGAGTAGACCAGTATGATAAATTCTATACTAGAGCCTTTAGACAGCTGGTTTTTCCCCACCTCTTTTGGCTGCTCTGTGTAGTAGAAAACAAAAAATAGGAGGTGAATGCAACTGGAGTTTGATCACATTGAGACAGAATGCCACAAAGAGTGGTTTGTGGGAAAGAAGAGAAGGTGGAAAAAACAGTTTGATGTTTAAGTTCCTGCACCACATGCTATCAGTGACAAGAAATAGGATGTTATTTTTATGAATGTGATGTCAAACGTTGGCTTTTTCTCACCTCAAACATCAAAGAAAGAACAGCTACAGCATTCATGAAATTTACTAGATCACAGTCTAAAAACTCATGTTTAGAGGTATTTACATCACTTTTGTTCAGTTTACTAGTGAAGACACGTTGTTTCTAGTGTCTTTTTATACGGTCATCCAAGTTTAAGAATATCAAACATTTCATTTTTCCATTGTTTCACACATCAGCCCTAATAAGAGCAAACAGTGGGAAACAATGATTTCTTCTTGCTAGCAGGGGATTTGCATTTAGGATCTCTGTGTGGAGACAAGCAGCAAGTGGAAACATTAATGCCTGATAATTTCTGATTTTCATTTTTCTTTTCTCTTTTCTTTAAATGAAAAAAAAAAAAAAAAAGGTGCCAAAGCAAAGGACACACAATGACAAAGTCCTGGAGAAAAAGAATAAAAACTGGCCTTCCAGTCTTGGCAGGTGCAGCTGCCTAGAAAAAACACACTGACAACATCTAAAGTGAAGAGTGAGATTCTCCCTTGAATAGAGCAGTGGACTCTTAGCAGAGGTCTCATCACATCTGTCTGATGCTTTTTCCTCCCTCGTGAGCCAGGCTACACAGTCCAAGACATGCTCAGCTCTTGCCAGGAGACCAAGGGATTTCTTTCAGTGATCATGTGTCTCTCATCCAGAAGCAAGCTTTTGTCCATGAAACCTGAAATAGCAGTCGCTCAATTCCCCATGCATCGGCTGTGTCCGATCCAGCTTCTTAATACGTCCCCAAGTGCTGTTCTCCAGCTGAGCAAAGCCAGGTTCTGCATGCCAAACTCTGAGTGCATTGCTGGGGCTCAGTTTCACTGGAAAACCTCCTGAAGGCATGAAGGAATTGCTGGAACAGGCCACCAGAGACTATAGCTGCTAAAGGAGCATGTCAGATCCAACTTGTAACAATACCTTGCATAATGCAACAAACAATGAATGATTTCAAGCAATTCAGAAATTTTCTTTGAAATCTTCAGTCTCTAAAATACCAAAAGGAATTGACTAAGTGCATTTCACAAATCATGTATTTCAAGACAGAAGGTTTGGGTCAATTTTTAAGACTGTGCTTCTTGCTGATGCCATACTATAAGAGTTTATATGTAATGCCTATATCCAAAAATGAGTTTGAATGACCTTTATCAGTCATTTATATTATTGCCATCTATACCGTAAGTCATGTCTAGTACTGACAAGGGTGAAGTAAACAGCTTTTCCTAGAGCAAAGTGGAAAGTACATGCTCAGAGCTTACTTTAGGATTCAGACTGACTCCAAAATGAAGGTCTGCAAAATAACTTCTACTCAAGCCCATCCACTGCATACCATACATGCACCTGTATATAAGTGGGTGAGGTCATATATTCATGGAGTTACTGTGTTATGGGTTAGTATATTTGCCATCCTACCCTGTCTTGAAGCACCTTCAACATCTGTTTGCAGATGATCCTAGGATGACGCTCGCTATTTCTTCAGCTCTTTTTTCTGCAATTTGATAGCAACACTGCGAAGAACACCAATTTAGCTACCCCTTGGACCAGAGCTTAACTATGGAGCAGTCTACTGGAGAGGAGAAAAAACATACAGAAAAGGAGGGGAAAGACAAACCAATTGATTTTGAATCCATAATATTAACAGGATCCTGATGGACTCACCTCTCCTGGTCCCTGATTTACTACTGTCATGCCCCAGTCCTGTGACCTTAAGTCTCCCTGACAATACAAAGGGTAGATAGTGACAGATAGACCAGGAAAAAGCAACAAAGGAGATGTAAATGGACTTTCCCATAAAACTCCAGCAGAATTAGAGCAAGGACTTTTTGTACAGAAAGCAGTGAGGACAGAAAGAGAACGTCCTACTTTTCCTGTCTCGCAAGGGCCACAGGAGAGAGAGGGGGAAGCAGAGGGCGATTCACTGGAGTTGGCATTGCAGCAGGATTCCCCAGGGCTAAGGAGGAAGGCAGCAATGGGGCTGTGAGAAGGACGTCTGAGAAGTCCCTTAGTATAAGCAGTGACAGGACTATCCTTCACAAATGATTGAAAGGAAAACCCCAGTTCTGAAGGACACAGAAACAGCTAGAAAAGGAGGGTCTTATTAAGAGGTATAAAATATGCATATTCAACAAAAAAGATCAATAACAGCTTTACTTCAGTTACCACAGCCTCAAGGCTATAGTTACTTAAGTACACAGAATTTTGTAAGATTATTTCATTGATACAGTACTTGATCAGTAATTCAATTACCATGCACAAGCCTACATCAAACAGCTACACATTCAGAAGATATCTTTGGCATACTTCCCAAAAGTGAACCTTCATGCATCTTTCATATGGCCAATATAATTAAATTTACGTGTACATGGAGCAGAACAAGCACTTTAAGTAATAGGACATAATCCTAACAGCATTTTTTCCTCTTTTTGAAAAGAAGGGAGAAAAAAGGACTCCAGTCCATGACCAAAAAAAAAGAAAGCATGGAAGAAGAGAAGAAAATACAGGAATGAGAACATACTATGCACTGATAGTATGCATATCATTACATGACAGTAATGAGGACTGCTCCAAAGCCTGCAGTGGACTGTGGATATCCTTACACTGGACTGGGATAAGTTTTTCTAGGCCACCAACAAGTCTGTGAGAATCAAATGTCCTGTGTGTCCCCCATGACTCTCCTGGGGTCCCTGCAGATCTGTAAAGTGGCTCTGCTCTGCAGCCTGACTCTGCATTGCCTCATCCTCCCCTGGTCCCAGGCATGCTCCAGTCCTGCACATACTTTGACAGGATTCCTATGGACAACATCCAAATCATGGAATAAGGGAAAAAGGAGCTCAGAGATGCAGAATCAAGGTTCCAGTTACTAGTTCCTTCCTCATAATGTCAGTCCAGCGTATTTCAACAGCACTATGTCTTATATTCTCAATTGAGTTAAATTCTGGCAAGAAAACCATTTGATTTCCATCTAGCTGTAGTGAACAGTGATTTATTTGATACATATTTTATTTTATCAACACTACATTTAGGCAGTTAGAATTTAATGGGAATATCCTCCTTCAAATTCCTCCCATCTGGATTATATAATCTTTACTACCAGGCCCTAGTCCACCAATCTTTGGACCTCAAAGTGATTTCACTACTTTCATCCAATGAACTAAATCTTCTTGCTCCGTTTTCTTTAGGGCTTATTTTCTCTCTGAGCAGAGTGTTAATAATAATGAAAATCTGCATGTAACACTAGTAACAACCCTTGGTTTTAACAGCTACACTTGATAAAAATTTATAATGGCTAAAATGCTCATAAATTTTACAACCTACTACACATTTGCAGATTTATATACATAGAAAGGACCCAGCTAATCCACATAGCTGAAGCAGTTTCAGATGTACAGTGCCTGTTAAGTAGATGACTTGTTCAATATTGCCTGTGACTATGGGAGATCTCTACAGTCATATTTGTTTCCAAATAATTACATGCACTAACGTAGTCGCAGAGCTGAACCATTAAGGGCTTCTTTTCCTGTCTTGCTTGCATGAGTCTTCACTAAACACATTGACAGAAAAAGGACTGAGCTACAAGTAAGGATTGTGGTGATCTTCCACGCTGAGAGATAACAGCCACTTTCACGTGGATGCCACAGCTGTTCTGCTCATTGCCACAAAAGCTTGCAAAGGCACCCGCTCCCCTGCTTCTTTGTCTATACTACAATTGTCTGAACAGGAAAAATCAATAGTTACACTAGGACTTTTAAACTATCTATTTAATTCCATCATCCTGCAGTAACCTGCCGCAAAGCTACTGCTAGTCAAAGAATATGTTGTTATCAGGGGAACAGACTAGGTGTGGTCTCCTTCCTGGTTTTATTTTGCAAAGGTGTTTGACAATATTAAGTGCAGCATTCAGTGTATGCCCATGCAATGTTCTCCTACAGGCAAATCTACCATGGGCTGTAAAGGCAACAGTGCAAGGCTTTGAAACACCAGACCCAAGGAACACCACTGTGACTTAAAACACATGCTGATGGAGCCAGCACACACCAGCTTCTTCAGAGCAAAGTATAAGTGCTGCAGAAAAAAGCTTCTGCAAGGAAATCTTTTTCCTTGTAAAGGAACTTTCTTCCTTGGCAAAATTGTTCTGTAGCCTGAACCATGAAGGCCTCCAAAATCTCCCTGGGTCCTCCCATTTTCACTACTAAACATTTTGTTACTCATGCAAAAATCTAATTCTTGTCCTTATGTTGCTATACGCTTGCTAACCAAGATATCTGATGGCTCTGAGTTCTGCCAGGTAACACTGAGATAGCATCCCCACTCAGCAAATTTAAACACTCCACTTTTCCTTATTGTTCTCCCATATTCTCCAAGCAAAATGCTTGGTATGCCCAGGTACTGGAGATGAAGGAGATATTGCTGAGAAGAGCAAGGATTCCAAATTCCCCAAACCTCAGAACTTTAAAGTGAAACAAGTAAGATAATACCTTCATGTATCTATATTGCTCATCTGTAGAATAGGTATAATTCTCTGTTGTACCCTGGAAGAAAAAAAAGAAAAGTCTACCGAGTGCCAGGTCCAGTGGAGCATCCATGTGCTGGAATCAGCCTTTAACAACAGGCTGAAGGGAGACAGACATGCCAGCTGCAAGACAGCCCCACAGCTGCATTGCTTGCTGACCTTTCCAGATAAGTCAGGTATTACAATTTGTACTATTAGCCATGTAGCATTGAACAGATGCTTCACATGCTGCACCAAGCCCCACTGTGCTCTATAATCATTCCATTTTTGGTACTGCAAACCTCAGCAGCTAGATACTAGCTAGCTAACAGTTTGCACGTTATGCTCAGAGTTGTTGCTCTGACAGTACCTGTCTCTGGGACTGTTATCTGGGTGGTCACATTCCCAGTGATGTGAATATGCTTCAACAAAGCCTTAAAGCAAGAAGAGACTGCTCTATAGGATGGTCAGCAAGGCATGTAGCCTTATCTTAACATTCTTCCCAGCTACCACTCCTTTAGCAGTTGCTCCTTTGCTGAAGGAGCAGAGAAAGAGTGAGTCGCCTTATTTCCTGCAAGGGACATGCGGGTTACTGCAGCTCAGTGGCTGCCAGGCTGCTCTATTGGCACCATAACCACACCTGGAGGTCAAGGATGGGGCTGGCAGCCTTATGACTTTATACTTCCAACTTTCGCCAAGCAATAACTGCTTCTACAATAAAGGAGAAGCATGTAAGATGGCATAGCAGGTCAGTAAGAGTCACCCGAGCCAAGCTGGCAGGCAGCATGATCACACTGCAGTTGTATTTACCACCAAAGGCAAGGGAATCAGGCAATAAAAGCAACACAGCTCAAAAGACAATTTGCTTGTATACTGAAGACTAATTTAGTGATGGGCAGGAACTTAAATAAGTAGTTTTTTCTCTGGGTTGGATTCAATACCACATGGTTTGTTTGCAGGTATCTAAACTAACGATCATTCAAAAAACAGCTTCCCAGGGCATCCCATTGCAATGCAGAGCAGTGCCTGCGAAACCGTCCTGCCCGCTGCAGCTGCGCTCCTCTGCTGCGCCCACCACCACATTAGCAGTCCCACGTGCACTGAGATTTCCATAAAAGCAGCAGTTATCAGCAATTACGGCTTGCCAAGGCAAAATTCTTCAAGGCCATTTTATAACTAGTGACAGATGTAGCATTCCCAAGTTTCAGCTATAATTTATTCTTAGACTGGGCAGAAACATAAGGAAAACACACTGTGCATTTTGCAAAGCCACTCATTTAGGCATCTGAGAAATAATTTTTAAAAGGGGGAAGAAGGGAAGATGAATAGGGACTAAAGGAAAGAATAAACTGCAGGCACGGAGCCAGAATTTAATATTCAACAAGGGCGATAAATATTCATACTGATTTGCTCCTGAACAGGTCAACTTTTACCTTTTGTTCACACCAGAAGATACCAGCACCCCATATTTCCCAGCTGTCCCGTTCCTTCAGGGTTTAATCACAGGTAATAATCACAGTGTGCAGGCCTTAATCCAACTGCATTAACAAGTGTCAGCCCAAATGCCTGGGAGGGAAAAGAAGTAACAAAGAACAAATCCATGCCCACCTAGGACATGGAGCAGCACTGGAACCTCTCTTCCCATGCTTCCCCCATCTCTGCCATAAACCCAGCCCTAGAGGGAAACACAGGCTGAAGAGCTACCACACCCTGCAGAATGCTCCTGTGGGTCTGGGTGCCAGGACATCCAAGACCTGGTGAAAGTCCCTCATTCCTTGCCTGCAGTTCTAGCTCTCCTCAGTATCATTCATTCCAGCTCAGTATGCAAAGCCTGTGGCAGAAAAGGTGAGAGAATTGGGACAGAAATTTCTAAGGCAGCCGTTGCATGTGGTAATCATACGATCATTCAGGCTGAAAGGGACCTCAGGAGGTCTCTAGTCGAACCCTTACTCAAAGCAGGGTCAGCAGTGATGTGATGTATGACGAGGTTGCTCAGAACTTTAGGATGTGTAATGTCAGGTCAGCATCTCCATTCTGCATGCTTTCTAGAAAGCAATTCACTCTCCTCACAAGGGGAAACAAAGCTGGGATGAGGGGTCTTCCCTCATCCGCTCTCTTTAGAGAAACGTGGACCCTTGGTGGCTTCCCAGCTAGCCACAGTCTGAGGTCAAAAACCTTGGCTCATGCACCCATAGGTCCTCTAAAGCAAAGTCCTCCTCCTGCTCTATACAGAAGATCCTTTCTGGTCCCTGTGTGGATTACAGTTTGCGTACTCCCACTTTCAGGAAGGTTTCCAGATGCAAAGTGGCATGGCCACTGCTCATTCAATGAGCTGATCTGGAACAACCAGTCCACCAGAAGATGGCAGCTGGGTGCACGTGGCAGGAATTAGCATACTCATCCTACCGCAGGCAAGCAGCACTTATGATCCATAGTGCAAGTGTGTTAGAAAGTTCAGTTCAACCCACCTGCAGTGTTAACAAGCAAATCAATAACAAAGAGAAGCAAGAAGACAGAGAATCTGGACACCTTCCTGATGTCTTTAAAATTTAACCAATATTGTTCAGGACCTTCTCTTGGGAGTCAGAAACCATTCTGATCTGATGACATAGAATGATAAGTGAGATGGGTTCATTGGTTTCTGCAGGCTTTGGACATCTATAATTCAAAATCCACTGCATATTTCAAATTGTTTTCCTATTTGATATAGCACAAGTGAACCCTTCTGCAGGTGAAATGTTGTTCTGAAGCTGTGAGCAACTACCCCTTTCCCAGTCCCAGCTGTTTTAAAAAGGAACTTCAGCACCATAGATGCTTTGCTGAAAGCTGACTCCAGCATAACTCTGGGGACAATCTCCAGGTCACGGTAAATATCTCTATTAGTACTGCAACATCATGTGCTCAAAGGTCACAGAACACCAGCACTAAAGCCTAATTCTCCTCGCCCGCCCCCATCTGCTCTGCATTTGAACAGGATGGCTCCCCTGCCTGCACTGTGCAAACACAAGAAGGATGCAAAAATGCAAACTCACATGGCAATAAAAGCGTCCCCCAGGGCCTACAGCTGCAGCAAGTTCAAACACTGACTTAGCACTGTAGTCCTGGGCCATGGACACATGGGCAGTCAGTTGGTGGGATTGAAACCTGCACCAGTCAGTCATTGCTAGAAGACAGAAAAGATGGCACATGCTCCAAGAGTTTGGACTCTTTGGAGTTTTTTCCCTGCTAAAATCAACAGGTCTCTCCACCATGTACAAACTTTATTCCCCAAACACCTCATCATGCTTAGTCTAACTTTGCAAGCAGAGCAGAAAACCGCATGCTGGATGGAACAGCCACCACCACCTGAACTGCTCAGGAAAAGGTTTCTACAATTTTTTAGTATGTACAGATCAAAGCAGCATTCTTGATGCCTTGTTCCCAAAAACAGGTGAACAGACTTGGCTAAAATAATAGTAATTTTAGAATACCAGCCTACAACTGTGTTTGTAGAGAAAATCAACCCAAGCAATTAAAGTCTGACAAAATTATCAGCAACTAAAAACAGCCTTGCAGTTTCCAGGAAACTGCAGCAAAGAAAGCACTATGTGACACATCTATTGTAATTCACACACAGTTGTTTGCAGTGTTCTTCACACACTGGATAAATACCAAAGCTATTTTTGCTTGCATAGGTTTTGTTACCACCTCATCTATCTGTGACCGTCTCATTTTGCAGTGAAAATAAGACAACAGTTCCCTTACAGGTAAGATACCATAAAGCTTAGTATAAGTAACATGTAAATTCATTTTTCCCTGACACAAGTAGCAGCTGTGTACCTTTACAATGGGACAAACTATCCTTAAATCTCAGAGTACCAAAGAAAGAAGAGGAGCTATGAAGGGGGCAAGTACTGCCGGGCAGCAGGCAGCGATCCTCCTCCTCGCTCCACAGTGACTCCTCAACATGCGCCCTGGTACCTCCAGCATCCCAGGCTACACCGCTACCTAAGCAATAGCCTAATCTTTCCTCTCCCCCATTGCAAGGTTTCTTCTTGGTGCCTTTCTCTGTACCTTTCATAAAAAGCAGGAGCCAAGTCCCTAATGAATTTCCTGTGGTCCTAATCCTCTCCTACAGGGTCAAGGCCTGCACAGGATCAAAGATGTTTAGCTTGTCTCTGCAAGTGGGAGGCAGGAGTCCTGGGAATCAGCTGTGGGACTAAGAGGTCACTTCTGATGTGGAGGTTTTCTCCAGGGGGATGGCTCTGCACCCTCCTCTCACTCATGGCACAATCAGATCCCACTTGAATAAATTTGCTTTTTCCCTGCTCTCATATATTCCCCTGCCTATGTGCTGAGAGCGGACACTTGTAACTGGAAAAAGGCACATCTGACAAGGTCTTCAGAGCCAACTTTCCTCCTCCTGTGTTTATAACACCTGCATTTTTCCCAGTAAGGCTTGTTTATTCAAATTTCACTTCCCTTCTATCCTGTATTATTAGGGCCTTCTAGTCATTTATGCCAAGACAGTAAATACATCATTAAATTATCTGTAGGCATAGCCACTTGCTAGGAAAAGAAACAAAAGTTATTATTTGAAAGTATTTTGTTACTTATATACATACATGACTTTATACAAACAATATGTGAATTGTATATAGATGATAGATTCATGGTTTGCTATGTTATAAACCCACTGTGAACTGCTTTAAGCAATGAGCAGGTAAAGACAGACTTTGAAGTCACTCCTTACAAGACTATGTTCAATGCAGGCCACAGGACACGAACAATTTCTGTAAGACCCACAAACATATGTGTGGCTCCGTTTTCCAGCTTCATATAATCTAAAAGACTATTTGTCCTTCAGAAAGAGGAGACATTCAAGGGACTATGAATAAGGGAAAAGCAATAAACAAAAGATGCAGCAAAGAATGATGTGCTTTCAGTGGAGATTTGGAGAGAGATTAATAGTGGCCGAGACACTTATGACAAACATGTTCCAGGAGATGCAGCAGATGATCCAGTTTTGGTCCAGTAAAACCAGGGAGGCAGGGGGGTACACAGTTGCTGAGGTTGAGGCAAGCCATTCAGAAGAGCTGCATTTCTAGTACCCATTTGCAACCATCTCCGTCTTGAAGTTCTTGCTTGTCACATGATGAATTACATATTGCAATATCATCTTCTGCTTAATTACATACACTGGACTCAAAGAAGGAAAGTACCCAGTAAGGAAGAGGCAGCTGACTTCCAACATACCACAAAATAGGAAAGTTGGATTACCCATTGAGTTAGAAAACTAGTCAACTGCAAAAAGTGACTGATAAGTTGGGGGGATATTTGTCTGGGGGGAGTTGGAAGGCTAATCCCTCCTCCTGCAATGATCGGGTATTTATTTGGGACACTAAAAAGAAATGAGAATTTCATTCCCAAACCAATAATTACTTATCTCTGGAACTCCTGGGCATTATTTGCTTCTTTTTCTTTCTCAGTCTTTTTGAAGTGTTGCGGAAATGCAATAAAAAACCAGCCCATCCTCAACCCGTGTAGCTTATTCCTTGTTAATCTTTCTGTATCTATAGCTTGTAAAGTAACAATAGATTGTTTGTACCTCAGTGAACATGACGCTGATTACTTCCGAATTCAAAGCCCTTCAACCACCCTCACAGACAGAAACAAAAGTCCCAAAGTCAAGCATCTGCCACCGTAAGGATGTTTATAGTCCAAGAGTCCTATTTCCATCCAGGACAAACACAAGGAGGTTTGGAAGACCTTGAACGCTAGCTGCTGAATTTTTGCCAGGCACAGTCCTCTGGCAAGGCAGAAGCAAACACAAATGGCTACTATGCTGGTTGATCCTAATCAGCAGATACCTGCTGCCAACTCCACACTGAAGGAGAGAAAATGGTCTCTCCATTTTATTGTGGCAGCTAGGAGGGCTTGGGAGGCACAAATGTGATCACCGCAAATCTCTGTGGTGCATTGCAGGCCGGGTCACCTCCTGTCAATGCCACAGACCCTCATGTTTCTTCTGAGGTGGGTTGGCCTTGGCCGACTGCCATGTGCCCACCCAGCCACTCTCTCACTCACCCTCCTCAAACAGGACAGGAGGATAAAATAAGATGAAAAAGCTCCTGGGTCAAGATAAAGACAGGGAGATCCCTCACCAATTACTGTCACAGGCAAAACAGACTGGACGTGAGGAAAATTAATTTATCACCAATTAAAATAGATTTAGAGCATGAGAAACAAAAGCAAAACTAAAATACCCACACCTCCCTCTCCTCCCCCTCCCCAGGCTCAACCTCACTCCTTCACTCCCAAATCCTCTGCCTCCTGCCTGGGATGGGGAATGGGGGGTTGAGGTCAGCACTGCTGCTCCTTCCTCCTCACACCTTCCCCTTGGCTCCACCATGGTCTTCCACAGCCTGCAGGTCATGCCTGCTCCACTGTGGCCCTCTCCATAGGCTACTGGTGGTACCTGGTCCACCATGGTCAGAGGCACCTGCAGCACACCCTCGCCCTCCTCCTCCTCTGACCCTGGCCTTCTCCCTGCTGTTTCTCACTCCCCCCCCCTCCCCTCATTCCTCTGCCTGCGTGGCTTTTTTGCCCCTTTCTTCAGTGTCTTTTCCCAGAGACACCACCACTAACACTGACAGGCTCAGCTGTGCGCCAGTGGGTCTGCTGAAGCCAGCTGGAACCACCTGCATCCCGCAGCCCTACCCTGTCCTCAGTGGCCACCGCCATCTCCACACACCAGCACAGCTTGGCATAGTGTCACCTCACCACCAGTGTAAGGAACAAGGTTGGTGCCAAGCTGCTCCCAGAGAGAACAGAGGGATGAAGGAAAGTCCTCAAGGAAGCTGGCAGTGAAATGAGGTTGTAATGAAAGTTCAGTGCTTGCCCAAAGTCTCCGGTGAAGAAGAGCGAGAAGGTTATGTTGCCCGTTAACAATTAGGGAAACAGCTTGTTTAAACCTTTAGAAGTCCAACAAAGTGTTTCATCAAAACTTCTGATGCTGTTAATTACACACCTCTCACTTAAAAAAGGATGAACAGCGTGCATGAATTTTCAACAAAATCCCTAAAATAAAAACCTTCCCCTGCACTTTAACCAATTCTAATGATGAAAAATGGGCTGGAATTGAGCAAGGGAAAACATGGGATAAACACCAGGAAATCCTTCCTGCAACCAACATCTCACAGGGCTGCAGCAGTGCCTCTCAAAGGGAGCAGGGAAAGCCCTGCTTTGTATGTTAAACACTACAGCAAAAAATACTTGTCTGTGATGGAAAAAATCAAACCAGCTCAGACTGGCATGGTTTCAAAACTCTCCCAGCTACACGTGGACAAATTCTTAGCACTGATTTCCACTCTGAAGCCAGGACCCATGCTGAGTTATGCCCCCACCTCATCCCGATTTCACCAGCATAGAGTAGTTCACTTTTTCCCCACCATACATGTCCAACTGCACATTCACACACAATTAAAATTACTCCTTTCCTGAAAGAAATATTTGTGGATTCACTCTGTTTTTTTTAACTCCTGCCAAGATTCTGGATTTCTTGCCAAGCCTCTGTTACGCTGTTATTATAGACTTTGCTTATTGATTTTGGTACAAGCAAGGAATGAACCTGTGATTCTAAGCTCCAAATTTCAAGTTGCTAGACTGCTGCTCTTTGTAATATGGGGATCCAATATTTGTCACCTTTTCCAAACCATAGGTACCACAAAAAGCTACCTTCTGTGTCCTGTAAAGTCTCTAACACGTTATATTTGCTATACGTAAAAAGGAAAACAAAACAATATACAGCCCCGAGCAAATAGGGGGTTTACTGTCACATCCTACCGTCTCCCATCTAAGCAGATCCTTGTGGTGGTTTATCATAACTGGCATCAAAGACATAATGTGGATTTCCTTAATAAAAGAGGATGTCACACATCCAACTGTTCAGGTGCCCTGAGTACTTCTACACCATGAACCAGACTTGAACAGTCTTAACAACGCCAGCTGCCACAACTCGCATCTTGCTGGCTGTAAGCCCATGACCAGCTCCTGTGCAAACCACTCAGGTGAGCAGCCCTGGGTAGTTTACCAGCTGAAAGCAGGGCTGCCAAGCTCCCTCCCTATCCATGCCCCAGCAGTCCACACCGCGAACACTGAGCGTGCTCCAGTCTGCTGGGATGCACTGCACCCCCTGACAACTTGGAGCCAGAGGACATGTTCACACTGAGGTGCGCACATATATCAAGGTCACTTGATCTCTATCTAAAGGTGGCAAATTTAGGGTAGGTGTACCGAGCTCTCTGATGCTGGCTAAATTCCAATCTGAGCACAGGTTTCTGCATATGATATGTAGTTGGTGGACAAGTCTGGTACTGGACACACACAAGACTGAAAGGGTTAATTTATAACACAAGGATTTTTCAGAATACACCTTCTTTAAAATACTATCCATAGCCAGTATGTGCACACCTGACCATAAGCACTGGTATGTGGATCCCAACTAGAGCTGGGATAAGGGCTACATGCCACAGAGGGGAGTAACAGACCATAGCTTCAAAATAGGTGAAGAATTTGGAAAGAGTTACACAAATCTGTGTTACTTTTTTCCAGGAGGAAAATCCTACCCAAAGAAAGCCCACTGTGAGAATGCATGCCTGGGAACACCAATACTCTTTGATGTCACATGTTAATGTTCCTGTGCAAGTTATGAAGCAGTTTTGAAATCTCACACTTAATCCCGGTGTCTGCTGTTGCTGAACAATTCAGCCTTCTGTCAACAGCTGTCTCTGCTCAAGTCACTGAATAGCTCATATTCGGCACAGCAAAGCCATCATTTATAGCACAGCATGCTTCCGCAACAGTCTTTTCACATTCCTTTTGATAAACAATTACGAGTATGGAGAGAAGAGGTGATCAGTGCTTGAACACACATCCGTAGCATGCTGGGAACCACATCTAGCAGGTTTGGGCTCTTTGGGCTGGTACAAAGTGCAACTTTCCCAATAAAATCTTCCAACCTCTGATTTCAGCAGCTGATGTGGCAGTGCAGAAAAACGCTGAATGCCCCCCTACCACCCAAGCATGTGCACGGCCTGACATCCAAACATATCTTGGAAATGAATGTCACCTGGGATGTGGCTCACAAGACCAACTGAGCTACTTGGGCATTTTCCCTTCCACCTCACCTGATCACTCTTTAAAAAGGTGAGAAGGCAGAGGAGCAACTCATCTGCTTGCAGCAACTGTGAAGCTGCTGGGATTTCTCAGAAGGTATCTCCACAGCCCAGGTTAAACAATCATATGTGGCACAAGATGCACATCAAACTAATCAATTCTAAACAAAAAGTATGCCAAAGATGTTCTCCTTTATTTTGGGCTGTTCAGGCACTTCAATAACTGGAGCATGGCAGAGACTTCAAGGGCAGTAAGGACCTGGATGCATATGAGGAAAAGCTACTGTTGGTGCTATGTGCAGCCAAATAAAGAAAACCATCAAGCTGGAAGGAGAGATCTTTCCCTCTGGACTAATGGGTCCCTGCGATTCAGATGCATGAACTATCCCATTTTATCATGATCTGTTCTTTTAAGATCTTTATACTCTCCAAGTTGCAAATTAATGGGACAAGATGCCACTACATGTCACAGTATTGGAAAATAATGTTGGCTGGTATAATCCCAAGAGTTTGCTTCATTTTAAGGAAAAAGTAGCTTTGGTTATAATCCAGGAGAACGATGCAGGTATAGGGGAAACTCATTGATAGCTCACTAGCCCCGTTCAAGCAGGCTCATTTCATTAATCCATCACACTGCCTTTCCTTACCAGCATGTGGTAACAAAGAGCTGCAAAAGCCTTCTCTGGCTCGGAAACCAATGAAGCTCCCCAGGCAAGGAACAAGTGCTCCTCTGGTGGTGACCTTGAGTCTTTCTCCAGGGGGGTCAGGTTAGTGCCTCTGCCCAGCTGACTGCAAGGACACCTTTGGCAAACGGAAGGCAAGTGGCATCTTTCTTTTCTAATTGAACAGGACAGTTGACTGATCACAAGGGTTTGTTAGAGAGGCTGTAACAGTGAAAGCGCACATCTTTATCGCTCAGGGATACTTAGTGCTTAATTGTGCTGCTTAAAGGGACAGGCCATTAATCCTCAGGGTGTCGGTCCCTTGCACAGACGTTTATGAATTGGGCTTTCCTAGTTTTCAAAGCAAAATGCCAGAGCCAGTTTTAATCTGTGCAAAATCCCAGGATGACACTGGGGATCTTCACAGGCCAACCCTTGGTTTGGGACCCTTCCCTCCCAGGCTGTTTCTAACAAAAGCTGGTGATTTCAATTTCTTCAGAAAGTTACAGACAGTTCCCACTGTATCAGCCATCAGCTGTAGCCTTCCAAGTTAAAGCAAAGGATGTGAAAAGTGTGATTAATGCTGGATTTCCTCAGAGACCAGGAGTATTTTAGAAAGGCCACTGAATCTTATAAGTCACTTATACAACATCAAGGAACATGTTATTTTGGATGTCAGGTACATCTCAAAATACACAGCAAGCATTCTTCTTAAAGTTATGAAGAATAACACCCCCAAGCCCAAGTCTCAGCATATGTATATGTACTTCAAGTCTGAAATAATCTCGCATCTTACAAGTCATATATACTCATCCCTCATGAGTCAACCCTATTGTTTCTAAACATCGTTCTTATACTTTTTCATTAGGCTACAAAAAGAGAAGAAAGGAACACTGCTGCTGCCCCTCTAGCTGACATAATTGAGCCTTCTTTGCCAAAAAAGAAAGGTAGCATTTGTCTTCAGTCATTAAGAATGAAATCTGTTACCAAAATGGGTATAGTGGGTCCTCAATCAGGCTAAAGGTGAGCTTGAAAAAGTAATTTGCTTTAATAAGAGTTTAATATGATAGATCTCAAGCACCTCAGTTGCCAGGCATGTACCCTCTACCTGCCCCTTTCAGATGTAGGGATCTGGTGGTGGGACTCTTCTCTTGCACTGAGCAGTCCAGAGAGGGAATCATCTGCTTTGTGATGGGCACCATGAATGTTTAACGGAGAGATGGCCCTGCCAGCCACATAGCTCCAGATAAGTGGGAGACTAAAAGCAAGACTGTTGGAGATTACAAGGTGACCAGGAGATGACTTAGATGCAGCAAAATGAGCAGGTGAACACAGAAGCCCCCTGGACATGCACAAGGGCTCCAGCATGTTGACGAGTGAGGGCTTGGCTCCAAGGCTGTGGGAGAAAGGCACCCCTGCTCTGAATCCTAGGCTGTCCCCAAGACCTGGCACTACCCATCCACAGGGCCTCTCGTAAGCAGGCTGTCCTCAACTTAGGTTCAGGCTACCTAAAAACCCAGTATGTCTGTGCAGCAAACCAGCTCAGGTTTCTTCCAAGAGGGAAATCTTGCCCCCTTTTCCCTCTGTGCTCCCTCAGCAAGCACTCAGTCCATCTCTTCAGCCTGTTACTTCTGCAAGGACAGAAGGTCACAGATGGAGGTACTGTGAACCCCTCTACACCCAGAAGTCCCTGTGGGAATACCACAAAAAATTGTCTCAGAGACAAAAAAGCTCTCCAGCACAGATCTAAAATGGTCACCTGCATAGACTATGAAGTATACATATATTTTATTTTCATTTGAATTACGGGAGCCCCACCACACTCTGATTGATTTCCTGCATGTGACTAATGAGATGGCTCCAAACAAGTACTGCTCCAAGTCATGTATCTTTCCCCCTTTATATGTTAGCTACCTGTCAGATTACAACGACAGCTCCATTAGTTTGGAGCTCTGTTGGACAAAACAAGAGCAAATGCCTTGAACAGCAGAAACCTCCAGTGGCCTGCACGCAGTGAGGGTGATCTAACCATCCTTTATAGCACTCTACTTCACACAAAGCTGTAAACCACATACATTTCGATTCTTTTTGATACAGGTGGAATAACTACTACCATTTATGCTCCTCATACCAAAATACCACACAGCCTTTCTGGAAACCATTTCAGCAGTTTACACTCAAAATAATCCTATGAGACCTTTGCAGACAGACCTTACTAAGAATCTCTAGTCATTCGTGCGCTTAGTTATTAGGGCTTTAAACGAAGCTGATAATAATTTACATACTGAGAAGGTCTGTTACATCACCTCAAGATTCTAAAATGACACTTATGGTTTCCCCTAGAAAGTGAGATGTAACACAGGCCAAGTCATTTAGGAAATTATTGTGCTGGAGCCAGCAGCAGGAATAACTGTATTAGCAAAGAAAATGCACGTAGGCAAAAGAGAGCAGGGTTTGGCCTTTCTAGTGGCTCAGATTTTGGTTGTATTATATGGTATGACATTATAAGTTTAATAGGAAGTACTCCCTTCTCTCCTCCTTACAGAACAGACTTGTTATTTTTTCCAAGTGTCCTGCCTTTGCCTGCATTAAAATCCTGCTCTCCTCTCCCTGGCCCTGAAGAGTTATTAGGCTGCAAAATAAGTTTTATGAGAAGGTGTGACTTTGAATGCCTACACCGCAGACTTGACCTCAGGGTAAAATGGAAATGCGGTGTGATCTGCTGGGAAGTATGCAAATATGTGAGTTGGTGAGCAGTGAAGAGGTATCTGAAACACAGGTGACTAAAGCCTTTTCTTGTCATTTTGTTTCTACCAGGCCGTTTTAAAAATGTGGTCTCCCAGCTTTACATTCATAGCGCACTGGCCAGATTTACAGACACAGGCACAGCACCCTTTTGGAAATCCTGTCTTTCGAGAGGTCCCTCAGCACTAGCACTGCAGTTTTTTTATTACCTGGACAATTTATGCATGCAACGCCCAGTGAGTGCCTTATGAACCCATGTTAACGTAACATCTGCAATTTGCAAACTTTTTATATCCAGGTTGGGATTTCTGCGAGACAGTTACATCATTTGTGTATTACAGATTAGCATGTCGTTGTCCCCAGTTGTTGCCTAATTCTCCCTAGGTTTCTCAGCACCCCCTGTCCAGCACGGTCCCTCTCAAGCCTCATTGCTGCTGGCCTGGGACCAGCTAACACCAGCACGGTTCTGCTGACTAAGTGCATGGGGATCATGGTATTGACAATCAGGACTTGGCTCCTGGAGGAGTAACAGATGCACTGAGCTCCCAGTAGCCTGGGAAGCAGCAACATATGCTGCAGTCATTAGTGACTGTTGAGCAACAAGGGAGTCTGACACGTCTGATTTGCTTTACCTTCCGCAGCAAGAGGAATTGTGGCTCTTTGTGGGGCACAGCATAAGGTGCTCAAACAAAAGAGTGAGAATAAATGGTATAATCGAATTGCAAAACCCCTATTGCTGCTCCTGCTCCACCCCACAGACCAGTTGTTCACACCAGAAGCAAAAGGCAAAAGCCAGTAGGGAAACCTGTGGGAAGCACTGTAAAAAATGCACATAATAAAGAGCAATAGACACTCACGCGCAAACAAGGTTGTCACCTCCTGACTTGAGACCAGTTGCTCTTTGTGTCCAGCATTAGCTGGGTGGCCCCATCATCAGCCAAGCTCCTGCCAGTGCTGCTGCAATGTGTACCATGTCTGAGCAGCCTTAAACCCACAGGTACGGGGCTGCTTTTCTCTGAAAGGTCACATTCTGCAAAAGAATGTGAAAATGGCATCTCGCACGGTGCTCCTGACATAAATGTTCCCTTGCAGAAAACAGAGATGATTATGCTCTTGTAAATGACAAACCTCATTAGGAGAAACAACTTTTGTGCCTTTAACCTTGCCTCTCCATACCCAATGTACCTCTCCTTAACCTCAACACTCTGGCAGCGACTAGAATATTTAGAGAAAACACAGCTGAAAAAGGACTGCTTTTCTTTCCTTTTGGCTTTTCTGACAATTAGCAGAGCTGAAAGCCAGGGTACTTTAAGCAGTATAAATGAACCTGGGAATTAGTTGGTTGTTTCCTCCTGAATGAACATGAAAACATATTAGAGGGCTAAACTTTTATGTTGCACTATGACACTGTCATATTTCTTCATAGCTTGATTTCATATTTTTCCTACCCTCCATTGACTTTAACCCTCTTAAAAGCACAAAGGAGGAGAGGGAAAAGGAAAAAGAAAAGATTTTGTGCACTTTTTATGACATATTTAATGAGTGAATATTTCTTTTTTTCTTGTTCCTTTCCAGTTATTTAATGCTAAGCAGACTGCTCCAGAAGTATAATGATATTTTGAGAATAAAACACACAACATCTTTTCTATTATGTTCCCAGATCTACAAAAGAGGTGCTGTGAGCTAACACCCCAGGTGCTATCTTCAAATCTGAGCCCTGGGAATACTTGCAATCACACTGTACCTGCAAAAATATGAAAAAATGAAAATGGCGAAAGAAAATGAAGCCATCAGCGGGCTTCAGATGAGCCTAACTGTGCTTAAAAGTCAAGGTTTAAGTCAGATTTCCATCTTGTAAGGGCACACAGCTCATGGTGTACCACCTTAATTAGCATCTGTCCAGAAGGAGAGGGTGGTTTATGTGGTCAAGATGACTCAAGTCTATTCCTGGTCTCTGAGAGGTGTTTCCCCATGGGACTTCAAACTAATGAGTTCATTTCATTATGCCTCAGTTCGCAGCCAGCATGATCTGAATACAACACGTCCTCTCTCTTCTCCTCATCTGCCACATCTATTTCCTATACAATTCTTTAAGGTAGGAAGACCACTGCATCCCACATGTGCTTGTACCATACCAAGTACAGCTAGAATTAATACTCACAATGGGAGGCTTTGAATCCCTGCTAGAAACAATATTGATGGCTTTCCAGCCCCCGTGTTCTGCATTTCTACACTAGTTAATTCCTTGTGATGCTGTCAACATGAACATGATATCCAGACCATGTCTCATCCCCACTTGGATTGGACACTGCTCCCTGCCAGGCACTTGGTTTGTGACTTTCAGACTCTGACAACAAAGCAAGGTACACAGTTTTGGCGTGTTTGTGTACACACACACACACAGAGCCCTATACCTTTTTATCAGCGTTCAACAGAGGATCATTTGGCTTTGCACTCTTTATGGACAAACAATTAACAACTAAGTTCATTTTGTAGACAAAAGGATTTTGTATTCATTTTGTTGACAAACTGACTTGAAACCGTGTAGGAAACCCTGTTTGACAGTCCTGGCACATACTTGATTCTGTGGCGAAAATGCATCCAGCTAACTGTCCAATCAGTTCTATAGACAAAATGAATTTCATCATAATTCTGTCAACAAAATGCTAACTTGCTTAAATTATCCTCTCAACAAAATAAATTAACTTAAAATCCGTTTGTCCACAAAATAGATTTAAGTGTTTAGTGAAGTCTTGTAAATACTATCTTCTGTTAGCTTAGCATATTCAATTCAAACATATGGCTTTGCTGAGTCAGCAGAGTTCTTGTCTTATCAGGCAGGGCTGGTCTTGATCCTTTCAGCTTTTCCCTTCTCCAAAAGGTCAGCCTGATAAGACCACCAGTCAGCTGGTATGCAACATATAAGAAAGTCAGCCAGGACCACGCAATAGAATCTTTTCCCTATTTTTATTTAAGCACTAGCAACTGGCAGGAAGTGTTTGACATAAGGTAAGTGTAGCAAGCCTAAACAAATCAGTCTGCTCCTCAGAAGAGAGGCTTCATCCTTAGTTCTGAAGTTTGACATGGGGTTCCATGACAAACCTTCAGGTAAATTAGCAATTTAATGAGGGACTACAGCTGAGGTACCTTAGATTTCATATTGAGAACAGAAAAATGTAATTACTGTGCTTTTAGATACTATGTGTCTGAAGTCCATTATACCTATGGAAAATTTCCTTTTTCCTTTTCTGTGTTGCTCCAAATTCAATTTTAAAATCACATATTCACATCCTGCTCAGAAATGCCAGAACCTAACGCTGAAAGAACTGAAAGCAATCAGAGCACAGGTATTGCTACAAGGAGCAAAATGCACTGAATTCTGCTCAAACCAGTGTAAGTGCAAAAGGAACTGCACCAGAATCAATGGCAACTGCCTGCCCACGAGTTCATGGCAACTTTAATGAGGAAGTTTCTGGTGTGTCTTCACAGGAGGGAATTCACGTGGTGCCTCTCCTATCTCATGTCCCCCCAGCAAACATACACATATAACTCCAGCCTGCAGAAGAAGAATCAGGGACGACACACCCTGCAGCTCAAGTCAAAAGTTTCACCCTCATTTGGACTGCCTCCGGAAAGCGAAACTCCCTGAGATAAGGCCGTTAAGCAGGTTTTTACTAGTTCCTTCTCCATGCTTTACCAAGCACTGCCTGCCCTGTTGTTCTGCTGCATTTTAATAATCAAGGAACATAGAGATAGTCAGGCCTATATCTTTAGTGATGTCAGTCAATGAATTTAGAAGGCTGGTGGAAAAATGAAACTCTTCAATCTGCTTTTGCAATATTCTTCCACTAATATAAACAGGGTTTTTGTCCTTTTTTAGGGGGCTACTGTGGTTACAATGGAGTTAATTTCCAGGTGTGTGGAAAGTGTACAGTAACACAAGAAAAATACCATATTAATATTTAATATAACACTTATGAGCATGAAAAGAACAAAATTCATTAAAATGCAAATACAGCCTGCAAGGATGGATAAAGTTTTATGTTTTTCCAGTAACATCTAATTTTGTTGAAGACCGACTGAGTCTTGTGCAACCTAAGAGCACTTGTGTGTGTGCAGTTCCAGACACTGAAAAGTCTGCCTCTGGCCAAAGACTTATTTGAGACACTTTTGCAATACTGTCTTGTTACAGCACTCATTGAAATACAGTGGGTTTATTAATCCCTTCAGAACCACAAGTTGTAGCCCCAAAGGGATGAAGCCTGCTGCAGCATCTATCCTGCCTTATGAGACTTCAACAGAGCAGCCAAAACTGTGGGATTGTTCCCTACAGCGTTTATGGGCAAAATTTTTTTTTTTCTGTGACATGCTCTGAATATACCAAGTATAACAAATGGCCTAGCCTGGGATTTTCAATGAAATTTCTATGTGCTAGATACCCAGCTCCTTCCGAATTTCAGTAGACCTGGGCCTCTAAGCACCACAAAGATCTTCTGACATCTCCAGTCTAGAAGAACACATTTTGCCAACAACATTTCAAGCACAGCATAATAGTAACCAACTGGGGATGCTTGTAAATGGCACACAAATATTTGCAAATAACTCTAGAAAATAAATATAAGCATCAGCCTAACTAGAAGGCTCCCTGGCAAACAGTAGCAGAGGTTTGGGGAGTGTGTTGCAGGGAACTCGGGTATGCTTTAACTGGTGTCACTTCTACCTATCATGGAATTACTCTTGATCCACCCCATCTTGTAGCACATAACATTGGCCAAGGCCATGCCACTGAATCAGCTTAAACAATTTTCAATCTAGTTCAGATAGATTTATTCTTTCGTAATGGCTCTGCCATTGTGCATGTCACTACCTTGTCTTCCAAATAGGTCCAGATGGAGTAATGCGTTAGAGTGGAAAAAATAACCTTACAGTGAAGGCTAGACATCATGATAGCCGAGTTCAACACCTGAATGCAGCACGTTCATTTGAAGTTACTTTGAGCAGGTTGCATCACCAGGCTCATTTCACTTCATGACAGGCTTCAATCTCTCTCCAACACTTCTCCACTCAAGGGTTTAACAACTGGGTTTTCTCTCCTGCTCCAGCCTGGATTACGTTAGACCCTTGGCTCCTTCAGTTTTACTCAAATATAAGCAAAACCTAAGACTATGGACTAGAGAAAGGCTCTAAGGCATGTAACGCTGCTGTCCTGGGGATCAGCCCCCTTGGGCACCTCTCACCAGGACAACCTGCAAGGGATTCAGCACTTCTCTGACTCTGCACCGGACCCTGCTGAACCACACGATTGCAGCAAAGTGGTCAAGGACCTCAGCTTGCCTTTGCCTGCGCTCAGACTTGGGCAATTCTCTGCACCCAGACCTTAAGTAAAGAGTCACCTAAGTCAAAAACAGGTGTGTAAGGGAGACACAGCGATAGCTCAGACAAGGAGAACGAGCAAGCTTTGGGAAAGCAAATAAACAGGAAAGTAGAAAGGTGGAAGGCATACTGGTTTTGTTTATTTGTTCTTTAACTCAGGTATCTCAAACTCTCCAACACCTTAACTTGGGAATTCCCCTTTGTGAAGGAGAACTTCAGAGGACATAAATAAATGGAAATGTATATGGAAATAAACATCCAAATATACACGAGGAAGGGAAGGGAGGGAAAGGATTGATTCATTATTATGGCTTACATATCATTACGCATTCATAAATTCCATAATATATTTTTCTTCATTGCTTGGATAATAAATCGTCATGCGATTACAAAAGGGGAGTACCTGGATGGAACAGCAGCCTTTCTGAAAAATACTCCTGGCAGATGAATGACAGGAAAATTTATGAAGAATTCAGTTGCCTGACTGTCCTGCCTCCAGGAGAGCAGACTGTGCCAATATCTAAACCTTTCCTGACAATTCACACAGCAGACACTGTCCTTGATGGAGTGAGGTTTTTAGACCTCCCTTGGCTTGATTTTCATTATCCCTCCTTTAGCAGCCTGCAGAATGTCTAATAGCAGTGCAAAAGGGTTAGAACAGAGTCATCCAAGCTGCCACTGAGCCTGTGCTAGCAGGCCTGTCTCTAGGATCTATGAAAAATATACTGCTGTATTCCCCACGTAGCTGGAGTTGTCCAATCAATCAGAGAGATCCTTCAAGGGTCACTACTATTCATAAGAGCAAAGAGTTTTCAAGAAAAAAAAAAAAGACCATCCAGTCTACTGATTGTTTGCTGTTTTCTAGTTTATCTCCGTTTCATCTCCCAGCCTTTTGTTTAGACCAATTCTTAATTTCTTTCCCCCTCCATAAACAAAGCTATTAGGCTCTTCTTTTCAGTTAGTGCCTTTGAGTCATTCTTCATTTTTCTCCCATTAGACTCACAGCAAGGGGCGAGTCTGAAAATCTGGTCACCCAGGCAAAATGTCCCAAGAGAGGGGGTGGGCAGCTGAAGCAAAAAGTATGGCAGAAAACTGTCATGTGCAGAGTTGATCCTTGCAGCAATAAGGGCAAACAACTTGGAGTCAAGCCCCAGCTTTTCTTTCCACACTCACTTCTGAAAGGAAATTGCTGTCTCCTTTTAGGAGCAGCCAAAGGGAATCAACATTCCCACCAAGTCTCGGGTCCCACTTTGGCAAAGGGTAAATTACACCCTGCAGAGCTCAGTGCTTCTGGTGGAAGACCATCACTGAGCATTTCTTCCAACAGCAGCACGGCTTGGAAACATGTATCTGTAATCTGGGAATTGCCTGTTCTAAGTTGGAGGACAAATTACATCCCTGCACTGGGCTTTGTGTTTTTGCACTGCTCAGCTGCCAAAAAACATACACACACAGTCTGACTCAGAAGAGGCCTTGTTCTCTAGAAGGGCCAACTAAGATCATCAGGGGAAGGGGCTGAACATATGGGCTAGAATCTGCCAGCTAAGATTGGACACCTACCTCTGAACTAGACATAGAGAGCCTCCCTTCACAGGTGGCAGAGAGAAGCACTGCATCCTATCTCGTCCTAATGCAGACATCTGAAACAGATCAGATGACTCATGCTCCAAAAATGCCTATATCTTAGCAGTGATTATAAAGAAAGTCTGGATGAGTAGCTCATCTGCTGCCATATGAATTAGAAGAAATTGGATGCATTACTTGGAAAGCAGAAAGAGAAAGCTTTATTTCCTGCTGGTTTCCAGTTTCGGGTGGCACTACAGAGAGAACAAAGCCTGTGCGGTGTCCTGAATTTCTGTATGGGAGGTGTTTTATCTCCTACTCTCAGTGCCTAGATTTCAAGGGCTGCACCAGAAATAATGCTGTGAAAAATCAAACTCAAGCTTCCTTCCAAATTGCATTCCTGTTGGGCACTAGCCATCACTATCCATCCAAAACATTAAAGACCCCCAAAGGCACCCTGGACAAAGGAATCCAAGATGTTTTCCAGGGGAATCTTCCAAGAATACCAATAGTTGTAAAATATACAGTTTTTAATTTGTTAAAAGGGAAGGCATTTGGGCAATAAATGCAACAGAGTAACTCCATCAATAACACGAGCACAAAGCTCTGATGCGTCACATTAGTCTTGGAAAAAATCTCAGTCTTCCAGTCATGCTGCCATATAGAGAGGTGCTCTCCAGGGCCAATTTAACTCACCAGCTCTTGCAGTACTTGACCCAAAAGGTTAACAGCCTTAATTACACTAGGACACGAGAGAATGATACAGATTTATGCCAACTGAAAATCTCTTATCAGCCCCCTCTTCACTGAGGTGCATTTGGTGTTCTTGCATTCCCTGGACTGTTTGCACTAGTGAAACTAGCAGGGCTGAGAAGACAAATAGGGTCTTAGCCTTTACCACTGTGTACAGACCTTAAAATCTGCATTCCATGGGTGCCAAACAGCATTCCACATCCACTTTGGCCTCCCTGAAACTGCATACAGCTCAAGGATATATATTTACCCTGCCCTCATACCCAGATGAAATCTCTTCTGTGGAATAAACAAACCTTTTACACATCTCTCCATTATGGTATCATTTGGCAGGATTAGGATGCAAGTGTGTTTCACACCTGATGCAGAAAACTCAATCTGCTTTGAGTTTTCACCCAGCCATGATTTGTCAGTGGATAGAAACCTTATCTCTGAAGCCCTGGGGCCTCAGCTAAACACAGTAATGTAACAGATTTTATTAGCAGTTTCAGAAAGGTAATCTAACACTTGATTAACATTAAATGGTCCAGTAAAGTAGACACATGAAGGCATCTGTAAACATCCTCTGGTGCCCTTGATAGCAAGAATATCTCTTCTTTAGGCAAAGAGGTAGCATTTTATTTAGATGCTTTGAGGGACCGATTTGCTTTGTATACAAACTACTGGGTGATTAATATCTTGGTGAGCTCTTTTCCTCATCAAAGCTAAAATGACTTGAAATATCGCACGACTTGAAATATCGCACGACTTGCTAACAGATGACTAGGTAAAGCTAAATTGTAAAATTCTCATTGCGTTTTGGTCTCTTGCTGAATACATGGATTCCCTAATATGAGAAATGTGATCAGGAAATAATCCTCTACTAAGAAGGCAATCCGAATCCCCTTTGGGGAACAGGCTGCAAGAGTACAGCAGTGAGGATGATATATTAGCATTTCAAGAAGAACCTGAAATCAGTACAGAGGATGCCACTGAGGAATAGCTAAAATTGCTTTATCTTTATCTGCTAATATTTCTGGGAAAATTGCAATATTGGGAAATTGCAGAAAGACCAAACACCTTGCTTATATTGAATTGGATCTGCAACTGTGTTGGACCTATTCAGAGCCTACCATATGTGATATTCTCCAATTAAAAGTAGGAATTTCAGTCTAGGATAGGGCTCCTTTGTCAATGCTACTGATAAGTTTTAGGGTAAAGAGAAATACTGAGGTCAGTATTTTTAGAAGCTGACAGTACATTTGAGTGACCAACTGAAGACTCCTTACAGTGGTGTAATTTACAAAAGATGGGGCTTTCATCACTTGCCTATCATCTCTTTGAGGGATTGAATATCCTCAAAAACTTTGTAAAAAAATGCCCGAAGTTGGTGTTTTGTTGTTGGTTGTTTGTTTTTTTTTTTAAATATACAATATATATACTCCATGTGATATCTCCAAATTTTCCTCCATGAATACAGACCAAACAATTACAAAGATCTGCATTTGTTTTTCATAACAAGGAGTTGTTGTAGGGACTTCATATATAGGATAAAATACTGCATAATAGAGAATTTTAGGATAGTAAACAAAAGAGCTTAAGCAACTTTCTAATGAGCTCAAATGATTTATAGCTTCTTGGGCTCTTGAGACCTATTTGAAACTCCGATGACTTTCTGCTGTAGGCACAGTTGATAAAACTTGAATTTCTAATCTTGGGTTTTCTCCAAATGGAAATTTTAACTAATCAAAACATCCAGTTGATATACCAAAGCAAGTACTATTGAGTGCTCCAAATACCAGCACAATAACAGACAGGCTAAAGTTACACAGAGCAATCTGAAAAATGCATCAAAAGCATGTACCAAACTGTTCTCATTTCACTTCTAAGTGAAAGGTATGTTCTAGTCATCTGGCATATGAATAAGTCTCTTGGATGTCATAGAAGAAAGGAAATGATCAAATACACCCATACTCTTTTAAGCTGAAACAAACATTAAGGAAGAATTACTTTGGGGGAAAAAGTAAAAGCTTGCCAATACTTTTTAAACTTATTTGCTGTGTTTTATATCATGGTGCTGCATTATGTCCCAATGCAAATCACTGACTAAACTATGGTATATACACATGGTGAAATATGGTCCCTGAAACAGGCTCACAGTGGAACAGAGAAGACAGAGGATGACATCATGTGGAGATATTGACCCACTCTCAGGCACCACCAGAGACCAACCCAGCATTGGTAGAGCACCAGCCCAGTGCTTCCGCAGCCTGCTGACACCACACACTCTGCTCTCAGCATCTCCTTCAAGTATGCTGTCCATGCACACTGGCAAAGCATCCAGCACAGCACTACACCCTGTTTGAACAATTAGTTTCTAAGTTACAGTGGACCTGGGGCCTTGCCAAAGTTCTCCTATACAAAATCGCTGCTTAAAAATCTCCCGACATCCTACCTTATTACATATGCAATAGTTCTCCCTCCCTCTCATATGGTACATACCTCTTTCTACACAAACAATTATTGATTATTTTAGCAATAGAAAGCTGCAATAATAGGCCAATGAAAATAGCTGAAATTGTAACCACTTTGCCTAGCAATTATACATGTGACAGTTTCATTTATCTGCTAGTCCAGCAGCTTAATTTACATCCCCACTTAATGGTTAATTGTGGAAGTGCACTTTACTGCAACAACGGCAGGGAAGAGTGAAGGCTGGACCAAGTATCTTTAAAGAAAAAGCCCCATTTAATCAATACCTCTGAAATTAATTATGCAACCAAAACAGCCAGCAGCAAGCAAGAATGGTGAAAAGAGGGAAAACATCACACTATTTACATGTGGAAATAAAACATCAGTCTGGTAAAACGTAGTTGATGCAGATCACGTACAAAAGTATACTGTCATCCAACTCTGACTCCAACAGGAAGTATGAGGATGCAGCCCGCATTATGTAATACCAGTATCTACATTTCAGTGTTTTAAAGCTAGCTGAAATTGGCTGAAAGATCCAGGGGGAGAGTCGGTATTTGTTCTTTTTGTTTGTACGTTGGTTTTTGCTCCTTACTGTTCAACTGGATTTTAAAGTTTTTTCTCTTTATTTGTAAGGATAGAAAAATTGCTTAAAACAAAACAAAACTGAAAACCCCAACCCCTCAAGCAAGCAAACCAACCAACCAACCCACCCCCACAGACAGAAACCAAGCCAATATTCACAGGAACTTAGGTGAAGGAGGTTTAAAACAACAATTACTATGAAAAGGCTGATAAAAATTAATCGGAAGAGATGGCAGCACTGTTTCTGCATTAGGAGAGCAGAAATTTTCAATGTCCGTAGTAAAACAATGATTTACAACTCTGCAGTGAAGAAAATTTAGACACTGACCAAAACTTTGGTAAGGTTTAGATCAGGTCAGGGAATTCCTGATCACATTTTGCTTTTGTTAGAAAATGTTGACTCATTGAAATTGCATCTGTTATTTACTACTAAAAGTTTGAACAGTGTTTATTGTTGTCTGGATTCCTCAGGTCCTGAATGGAATATCTGGTCAAAACGAGAGAGGTGCAGAGCAGAAGCAGCAGCTAAAGCACTTGTCTGCTATGTAAGAGACAAAGACACTGAGCCTGTGCTGACCCAGGCAGGTAGGAAAGTTGAATTTCTTTGTCTAACATTCAGGCAAAGGACTCTGATCACGTGACTGCTGTGGTGTCTTGCTCGTGGTCTAAGTGAAAAAGCACAATGTCTCGTGTGCTCTCTGCATGTGGACATAGAGGTTTTCCAAAAATCTAAGTCACAAAGAATGGAAAAACAGCCCCTCACATGGTGGTCTTGTGCAAGAATGGCCCAAAAGCCACCAAAGGCAGTGGTAGACTTACTTTTCCAGTAACTTCAGCAAGTCAAAGGTGGGGGGCTCCATTCTTTTTTTTCTTTTTTTTTTTTTTTTTTAAATTAACAGCCATGGTTCCCATTTCAGGTGTGCATCCAGTATCAAGCATTAGCTCCTTGTATAGTTTTTTTGACTGTAGATACCTCACGTGCCATGGCTCATAAAACACAAGGCACTGCTAAGATGCACTTCAAACAAGCCAAGGGCAATAGCCAGAACATTTGCAGCACAAAGCTGACATCTTTTGGAGTAGGGATGAGGAACTACAAGTTTAAAACAAGTATTGCAAATGTTTGCCCTGCTATTTTACCGGCCCTTGCATCCTACATGACAATAAATAGTGTGTGTTTCTGCAGGCATGTGGGTGGCTATGGCTCCCCTTCCTCAGCTAGGATACATATATATGGTATCACATGATGTTGCACAGAGATATCAGGTTCATTCTCATCACACTAGAAATTCATGCAGAACTGATGAGATCTGTTTCTCATTAGTGGTGCTTGCCTGTACCCCATGTTGTTTCAGCTGAGGGGACTTCGAGCAACGTGGGGAGTGGGGTGAAGGAAACCACACGAAGTTCAACAAGAAGTACAGTCTTGGGCAGGTGGAGTGAAAGAATTCCATGCATCATCACTACTGGCTGAGTATTTGCCCTGCTGAAAAGCAGCTGGGGTCGTGGCAGACAAAGTTGCAAGTGAGCCAGTGGTGGGCTCCCATCATAAACAAGGCAAACTGCCTACTGGGATGTCTGAGAAGATCCTTGCTAGGAGACTGGGGGAAACAATAATCATCCTCTACACGGTGCCTCTGCTGGTAAGGCTGCAACTGTGATGCTAGAAAAGCCAGGGGAGGATAACCAGTGATAAGGGTCCAGGATACAAGACCTACAAAAGAGAGCTTGAGGGAGCTGAGCTTGTTTAGCCTGACAAAGAGGAGCCTAGAGCTGCTTGAAAGGAGTTATGATGATAGCAGAGCTAAACTCTTCCTGGTAGTGGCATATAGCAAAAGATAGGATGGTGGCCACAAGATGTAGCTCAAGAGGTAAAGACTGGACACGAGAAAAAGTTGTTCCACTAAGACAGCAGTGCAGCCCTGAAATAGGTACCTGGAGAGGTGGTGGAAAGTGCATCCTTGGGGATTTCCAAGAGTTGGCTGGAGAAAGCCGGAGCTGGTGTGGTCTAGTGTTGGTGACTGTCCTGCAGGAGGCTGGACTAGAGACCTGCAGAAAGCTCCCCCAGCCAGTCCTGTCATTCTCTGACCTCCTCTCTTTTTATAAGATATTAAGAGTCAAACACTGTGAAGATAAATTGTACGCTGAAACTAAATAACCTGAGAGACTAAGAAACATGTTTAAGTTATTTCATGAATATGAAATTCCCTGATGCAATCTAGACAGTTGATCACTTCTGGCGCTAATTAGACTTTACATATTACTGAGAGACAATTTTGAAAAGAGAGACAGAAAAAGGGTCTTGAGGGGTGGCCTGGCACAATCAAACAGCAGTAGCAATGACTCTCTATTGGAAAGCCCAACAGCTATTTCTGAAGAAGAGAAGTATTTGGCCATGACACTGGAGATGGGACTGTACAGATACCAATCTGGAAGTTATAGCACAAAATCAGAGCCACCTCTTCCTGGGAACAGGAGCAACAGAAGCACAAAATTTTTTTATTTCATGATCCAAAACACATAGTCTTCCAGTGTTACCCATGCTATTCTGACTCTGCAGTGTCTAAGGATAACTGTTGCTAGACAGTATACATCCTTTTCTGAATGATTCACAATCTCTCATGAGATACACTGTAATTACTGTAACTGTACAAAAAGATACAATTTTCTATCTTACAAGAAGAACATTCAAGTTAAGATAAACATTTATAGAAAAGATTGAAATCAGAGGGCCCAAATCCTCTCTCATGGCTGGGTTTGACAGACATCATGTGAGATAAGATCATTGAGAACAGAATTATCAGAGGAATTTTGTCAACCAACTGGAAATGAATTCCATCTGAAATCTTTCTAATTAGTAAGCTGTTTTAAGGGTAAAACATTAAACATTTTGGGGAGAGCTGGGTATTTAAAACCAAAAATGGTAATTTATTTAGTCTATATAGACTTGCTCAGCTGTAAGTTACTGATGCATCAGATAATACTTTGCATTTTGTCTTGAAAAATCACACCAAGTAGAAAATATCATTTTTTGTGGTATCAGGAGTGGCAGAGGCAGCTGGCTCACTCCTTCTAATCCTTACTAACATATCCGCATAATCACCTCGCTGAGCACTGAACCTCAGCTCCGAGGGCTCTGTCTTCTGTTGTTAGTTTCTAAAAGCACAGGGAAGATCGTCCCCAAGTGGGATTTGCATCACTAATTATTATGGAATAATTAGGAACAACAGATGCCAACTTTTAAACTCACTGAGCCTGGTAAAAATCCCAGGGGCTCAGAGTTTTGGAAATGCTGAAATTTTACTTTTCATTCATGTGGGAGCTGGATTGCTGTCACTAATAACCATGTGATGGTATCAGGATTACAGTGACCCACAGTAACTAGAGTTGCACTGACCCATCTAAATACTCAGAGTTAAGTATGAGTAATCATTCGTAGTGATTTTTTAGACAGGCTCTGTAATTTCTTATTTTAATGGAGACTACCCATGAGTCAATAAGAGCGCTTTCACAGCACTATAAATGACATAACATTCTTCTAAAATACACTGCAAATTTTTAAGAGAGAGATATTTTTTTTTCCCAGTGTAGTTAGACAGTAATGGAAGGTTTTTAACTTACAAACCAGTCTTGTTCTTTTTAAGGAAGACCTTCCTACAGTGAGTTTTGCTGTACTTGAGAATATTATACTACATTAAATATGTCTTACAAACAGGAATTGCCTTTAAAGATTTCAATAGTTGCCTTGGAATATTTAACTGAAAAAGAATTTCTAGACTTGGATGAAAAATTTAAGTCAGCATTGCTGCCACTACAAGCTGTTGAGTAAACCTCACCTGCCTATGACACCAGCAGAGTGACATGCTTTCCTCAGATATAGCTCAACTTGAGATGGAAAAAGCTAAGAAAAACAAGAATTGAGCTTCTTTATGCTCAATTATTTGCTCAAGTTCTCATTTCCTGAAAAAGAAGAGACAGAAGCTTTGCTGAACTCACAACAACCCTGTGAGGAACACCCAGTGCCTATGCCACTGTCAGCAGCCACGGGCATGCACTAGGCACCCACACACATGCTAGACGGACTTTTAGCAGTGACACTTTCTGAAGATGGCCACCAACTGGCTGCTTGGATAAAGCTGTTTAATGAACTTGAGAAGGGACTAAGCTAAGGATAGGTCTCAGTCTCTCTGCAGCTTTGGGGCCCAGACTTAAAGGCAGCTCCAGAAAGTCCAAATCAGTTGTTGGGACCAGCAGAGGTCAGCAATACCTACGTGAAGGGAGGACCATTATGTTTTAGATTGAATTCCAGTTTGGGTGAGATCTGAAGTGCTCCCTGGCAGCAAAACATTCAACAAAACTATAAAACCCGAGTACACTGACCTGAAACCTGGTGAGACTGCTCTATCCTTCAGTAGTAAAACTGTTCATGAAAGTTCATGGAAAAGTAATGCAATAAAGAGCAGGAGAAGGTTGTTCTGGGGAATGTTCATTCAGCCTGATGATGCTTTCCCTTAGGCTACTTCCATTGCCAGTTGACAGAAATTAGCTTCTTTCTGAAAATGAATCACAGTCCCAAATTCCCTTCTGGAGGATCCTCTCTACAGATTACACTAACAGCTTAAAGAGAGGAGCTTCTAAAGCAGTCACAAAGCAGCTCTAAAAGAGGGCCAAAGAAACATCTGTGCACTTGCAATGAAGCCAGGGACACTCTGAAATAAATTTGTCATTGATTAAAAGGGGACCTGTGTCCCTGGGATGTCTGGACCAGTAAGTCTTGACTCCCACTGCTCCAGGGTTGCTGCAAGACTGCATCACTTGGCTCTTCAGGTTACCAGGCTTTTACAAATGAATAGTATGGCTTCTTTGTAATAATTACAAGGCAATTATGAAACTAGCAGCAAAATCTATACAAGGCCAACCCTGATCCTGTTGGGGAAACTAACTCCTACCAGCCCCATCCTAATAGTTTCTGGGGAACTCCAAGCATTTCCAACTCTGTCCCTAATCCACAACCCCATGCTGCTCACAGCCTTAGTTTTACCCTTACCCACAACACACATGTGTCTTTAGCACATCCTTTCTCCCTGTAATCCCACCTAAGCAGCTGCCTCAACATCTTCAACCTTTACCTGGCCAGGGTCCCAATTCTGGCCCCAAACATAGCAGGCAGGGTACTGATCCTAGCTTGGTGTCTGTGCTCCATTTGTTGTAGAGAGCCAAATAAAACAATATTTTGCAGGAACACCTCATTTCAGTGCCTAACAACCATTTATTGGGTGGGCTAAGCCATGCGTGTGATCGCAATCAATTCAGGTAACAAAGTCTGTGAAACTAATTTAAATTATCAGGATCAAATGCCATAATTCCTATTTTAAAACATACAGTTTCTGCCTGGGTTTTATATGCAATTAATCTATAAACAAATGACAATTACCCAAACACTCAGGTTTCTATCACTTTCTTTAAAGTAGTATTTAGATATTTGTTTACCTCGAGTTTTCAGTGCCACCTCTAAATCACAAGCTCAGATTAAAATGATATGGTTCTAGTTGCATCTGTATTCCCCCTCTATGCAGAGGCTGTAGGAACAATTGGTTCTCTGGCTCAGCTGCTGAACCAAAAAATATAGAGTGAGAATAAAAAAATTAAACAAACAGTCCTGGATCAAACTTTATTTTTCTCTGCAGAACAAAATCCCCCCACCAAATCATTTCACTTGACATACCGTTTGCTCCAAAATGAAATGTTTTGTTCCACGTGCTTGTGTGGAAAGGAAAGGAAATACTAACTTTAATAAAGCAGATCAGGGAAACCTTCCGCCTGATTTAAGGCTGGGAGTCTGCCTTTCATCCGAGCGTTTTAACCTCTGTGTGGATGACAGCACTCTTCTGCAAGAGGGCGCTGGAGAGGGTCTTCACCACCTGCAGCCACCACCCTGCTCAGTGCCATGGAAAAGGTCATGGTGAGAGGGCATGAGAAAGACTCCCTGCAATGGTGAATAGGACACTTCACTAGAAGCTTGTGCACCAACTGCAGTGAACGTCCACTGATTCACTGAAGAAACAGTGCCAGAGAGACAGGCTGAGGACACCTTGCCCTAGGAAAATAAATTCCTCTGGTAGTGACAGCAAAAGGAGAATTTAAGCCAAGCTAGAAACCACCCTGAGACTTGCTAAGGCTGAGTCAGTATGCTAACTTCTAAACTTCACAGCGGGATATTTAGAAGTTTGTGTGTCTGTTCAAAGAAAACCATACTCAACTTCAGGGTGGCTGAAACCGTCCATAACATTTGCCCCGAACTATGACTGCCTACCCGTCTTAAACGCTCAGTCACAAGCTATCAACTGAAGTGCTGCTTCTTGGGGAAACTTAATCCTGCTGAAAATCAAAAGTAAAAAACAAACATGGGAGAGGCAATATCTGGGGAATGGAGAAACACGGGCACGTGTAGCCACAACCCCGTAAATGGAAGTGGTCTTGGGGGATCAGAACATCCAGGCAAGCTGCCGACAACTCCCTGCAAAGTTCGTATTTCCCAGCAAATTTTAGTCACAGCTCTGGCACTGGTGTTATAATGACCTCAGTCCTCACCTGAAGCCACACAGCTCAGTACAGTTTTCCTTGGTGGAAGAAAAAGTAAGGAAAAAAAAAGGAAACTTAAGAATTGCCATTATGCCAAACACGAGTTAATGCCTGTTTTTTCTTCTGGCCTCTTCTACTGCTTTATTGCTAGCCACTTCTTCACTGCCTGAAATATATATGCAAGGACACACCTTTGTTTATCAGACTGTATTATGAGTTATGTGCTGTTCTCTTACAGGGAAGGTTGCTCTTTATGGGAGCTGAACACACACACACACACACACACACACACGAAGTGATCACAGCTAGCAGTCAGTGGTCCCAATTGCCACAGATTTAATGCCAGCTCTCAAAGTTTTCAAACCTCAGCTTCTAGACTCACAGGATTAGGAAATTATGCTTTCATTAAAAACTAGTTTCTAACATCCACAATGATGGAGGAAAACCCAGAAATGTTATTATCTCATATCCCAAGAACCCATTCCTCCACCAAAAGGCAATGAAACTAACACCAAGTTACATCTTTAAATGCTCACAGCATTCACCAACTAATGGCCTCTGCTGTACTTGCAGCGGAGAGCACAATATCGCCACTCTTGGAATTCCTCTTAGCAGCTGGTAAAACAGTCTTTGTCTCCTTCTGATCAGTCAAACCTCTCACATAGGAAAGTTGTCTGAATTCCCCAAGTTCAAACGCAAAGCTCAGAAAAATCAGGAACTTAGAATATTTTTTCATTTCTTCTGCATAAGCACTCGTTTCAGAAGCTCTGCTGATATTTCCACTGTCTGTTTGCACCAGCAGCTGAAGGATAACCTTTTGATAACATTTGCAACTCACACACTAATGTACCATCTATCTCTCATTGTATCTCTTCACTGCATGTTTTTCTGTTCACAGCAATTACTCAGATTATTCTGTCTTGTTTTACCATCTCTCCCTGTGCATACAAACTGAAGAAATTAGCAATGCAGAATTCAGAGAGATGTTTTGAAACTCTTCTCTCAGCCTTCTCCAGGCAGAGTTCCCCACTAAACCCCAACCCCCCCCCCCCCCCCCCCCCCCCCCGCGATTTGCCTACCATTAAGAGTGTCTTATGGCATTATGCAACCTATAGAAGTGCACCTGAAAACTGTGAGCACTGCCTTTATTTTCCATTGTTACTGTCCCTTCGGTAGTGAGAATGTAGAGGACGTGTGCAGTCAATTCCTGACATGCTGACAATTTTACAGTTGTTCATCTGAACCACCAAATAGCACAACATTTTGAAGGTGCTTTCGTTATGTGCGATATGAAGTTCACTTTATGATACTTTTTCATAATGTGCTGTCAAAAATCCATCTTTCCAGGACACTGACATTTCAGTGATAATTTTGTGGACCAGTATTTTTCCAGAAATATTATTTAGAAAAGTTCTTTTTTTATTTAAAACATAAAAGTATCAGAAAAACATTGGCTACAGTTCCTCTCTATATACAGCATTTAGGTCAACAACCAAATTGCTCGGGCATCTTGGGAGGCAGTGTTTAAATTCCTCTTCGCTGTAAATGGCATAGGATGAGTAAAAAGTTATTATTACATATACCTGAATTTAGAAGTGACATGAATGAATTTAGAAATAGCATATTATTTGCTAATATATAAATAACCATTAAGCCATATCAATCAGTGCACATCTTAATGAAAGTGAAACAAACCAACCCCATTAAATCAATACATGTTTCACAGAAAGTTCAGTTTTCTCCATATAAGATGGGCTTCTCTCAAAGCATTTTAAATGAAACTCAAACCAATGCTACAAAACCTCAAGAGTGATGAAGGGCGACAAATACCAGACTTCTCTCCCTGTGTTAAATTCTGCACACCTCTGGTAATTTCCACATCCAAACTAAAAGGGAACACAACCTTTTTTTCATAACATTGTAAGATCAAAGCAGTTTGTGTTCTCAGCTCACTACCTTCTGATTTCTTTTCTGGCTCTAAGGAGAACTTCAGAAGCCCCAGTTCAGCAATGTGCTTTAGAGGAATGACCAAAATCTTTCCAGCCACCGCACCACACAAGCCAAAATCCATCTTTTGGCACCTCCCAAGTCCCATTAATCTGAAACCAATCCTATCACAAACTCATGCATGGGAGCTTGGCTGAAACGTGCCAGGACAAATGCCTGTATCTGACTTGATGCAGGTCTGCATGTGTTTCTGAGCCTGTACCTGTACCTGCTTAAGTCGAGCACACAAACCCCATGGATGACATGGACACTAAGACATGCCCCTGCACTCAAGGCAGGTGAATGCTGCTTCTACAAGGGTGAGCAGCAACCTCATCCAGGCCAGCAAACTCTCCCTGGCTGGAAGCAAAGAAGCAGCTAAACAGAGCAGCTTGGATGCTTCCTTTTGTCTCATCCCACCAAAGCTGTAAGATATTCTTGAAGTATCCTATTGTTTGGATTGCCAGGTATAACAGGAACAAACCAGGCAAATAGAGGGATCTGGTCACCCTTCCCTGCAGCTGCTCCATTCCCTCCATTTCCCAGAAACCTCCTGCCCTGGCATCAGAGGGGGAAAATGGTCAAGAAGAAGGGTTCTGGCCACTCTCCCCTTTTTTCAGATTGAGTTAAATGAAGAAAACCCATCTGAATAACCATCATAGCATAGGATGAACTAATACTAATGCTTATTTATTACATTCATATGTCTCTTCCCTTTTTCATAGGTCCATAAACCTGATAATCAATACACTCAATAAATAGCTGTGCATCTGACCCAAATACAATATGGAAGTAAAATATATATACAATAAAATCTAAATCATCCTATAGTTCTGATAGATGATGAAGACCTAGGCTGTAAAATGGTTCCACCCCTCTCCATCTCCCAGAATCCTACATATCGACATCCATTGGCCCTCGGGAACATTACCAGACAAGAACAGAGTGAAAAGTTGTACAACAAAAACCCAGCATCTTGCTCAATATTTCCAATGAAAATCATTGTTAGAAAATAATAAAATGTATAACTGTAGTGTGAATTTACAGACCTGGATATGTTCTTTTATAGAAAATGATAGTTACAGATGGAAAGATAAATATCTCTCCAGATCCAAACCCAAAAGCATTGTTAGTTTTATTCCCACAAGATCGATACCAATCATGCACTGTAGCCAACCAGGAACAGTTGATAACAATCAGGAGGTGCTTAGATTCAATTCTGCTTTAGTGACAGGGCTGGTAAGTCAATAACTTCAAAAGGCATTTTTTATTTATTTTTTTTTTTAATCTAATTTTTAGAGAGGCGTATAATAGGAACCCATTTGTAAGTCAAGATTTTAAGCAGATATAAAAACAGAACATGGCCCCAGTTACCCTTCAAAGGATATTTTTGCTTGGGTTTTGCTCAGAGCCAGGAGAGAAAACTGCTGTGTCTATGCCAGCGTTGTCAGCATATTCTTATCGTTTGCTGACATCCAAAATTTCTCCCAAACCAGGAATATCCCAAAGCATTAAAGTGAAAATTCTCCAAGGCAGGCACATCTCTGCAGATGTGACACGGACCACTGTGGGGCAACCCTATCCTTAAAAGAGCAGCCCAAAGCCCACCATGGACTGGTTTGTCGGGCAACAGGCAGAGTCCTGACTGCAGCTACACCTCTTTGCACTTGCTGCAGAGTCCCTGTGGATCACCCCAAGCCTGGAAGCTACAGCACTTCTCACGTAGTGCTTTAGAGGCCTGCATTAGAAATTTCACATGAGCACAGCATGAAATGGCCCTTGCACACCAACACCTGCATCTACCATTCCTTGGTGGAAGTCTCCCTGAAGTTGCCAGGAACCCTTTTTTTGCTGAACTTGTTGAGAAATGCCTCTGTGCACTCTGACTTTTTGCCAATTCAGTTTACTTTCATGAAATCTGGCTACTGCCTCTGTGCAGTAGCTATGATAGGAAACAAGCACTGCAGGAGGGCTACAAGCTGTTGCAGTCGCAGACTCCTCAATACTGAGTATTTTTGCAGGCCCCAGAAAAAAAAAAAAAAAAAAAAAAAAAAAGACAATGAGGAGGCAGTGGAAGTCGAGAATTTTGTGGTTGTTGTTCCCACACTAAATTTCTACAAATTTACATGTACACACTGAGCACAGAAAAGACAAGACCTGGCCCCGAGTCATGTACAAATAAAGATGGAACAAGTGAGATTAATGTCAGGAGAGTGACAGAACTAAAGGCACTGGGACCCCTAAATACATATTTCCACATGCTAACGTTTCTGAATGTCTTTCACCTGTTACCCTCCCTCTGTATCTCTGGATTCTAATACTCAGAAATTCTCAAAAATAACGCAACGGAAGTATTTGAAGGGCTTTTTCTGAAAGACATAAGTAACTAAAGGATTTCAATTCCTGACCCCACACACAACTGTAGGCAATGTTCACCGATTACTACTGTTACTCAAAATCTTCCCACTATAGGACGATGTCCTGGTTTGGTTATTAGCTCTGTCAGACTACCCCCATTCAGACTAAAATCTTCTGTGAAAGGTGGTATACACGGCAGCCTTGTTGTTTGGCAGAAGAAAGGGGATTTAGGTTTAATGGTTTAGCTACTTTCAAAATTAAGTGGGGTAGGGGTAGGAGGGGAAATCGTTTTAAGGATTAAAAAATAATAGTAATTATTTTGGAGATGGTTCTTTTCTCTACAAAAAATTCTGTCATCACCCTACCAAAGAACATGGGTTGGATATCCTGCAAACAGCCACTGTGGCAGGGACACACAGCTTACCACCCACCTAAATTTGGCAAAGATATATGAAGTCTTTGAAATAAAGTACTGTTATTTAAGAGCAACCTAACTTCTAATTCCTGACCAATTCTAATAATAAAACCCCAACTGGCTACATAAGAGACCCATGTCCAACAGAAGTTTTTAAAATAATTTGATGCTACCAATACTGTAACATGAATGATGGTTTTGCTAATTAATCGCATCATGAAGATTTGATGTACAGCTTAATTTGCTAAAGCTTGTGTACTCTGGGGCACCAAAGCCAGGAACCCAGACTGTGTATGTTCCTTCAACCAATCCTCATATTGTTGCAATACAGCCACAAGCATGTGAAACACGTCTTGCTGTGCAATCAGAACAACATTCAGACCAAAATATTATTTCTGAATGCAGCCTGACTGCATTCTGGATTTTGAACCCTTCATTGGCTTTCAGGCTTTTCTTCACAGCCCAGAGAGTTAGTTGTCTTTCATTTCCAATGTGAGGTTTGAACATTGCCTACTTGTCTTTGGGAGCTGGTATGCACAAAAAAAAAATATCTCAAACCTTACTTTGCTTGTATGAATGTACAAAACCACTCTAAAAACATATTTAGAAATCAAGAAAACTCTTGAAGCATCAAAACCAGAAATTTTGCCATACATGCTGCAGATTAAACTTTTCAATGTAAAAGCCAGCTCAATCAAGTTTGGTGGCAGCAGAGAGACAAAACTTCCTTTTCAAATACTCCAAGTGAAGAGTGCTAATACAGCCCAAGGAGATGGTGCATTTCAAACATCCATTGCACGCGGGCAGCTAGACACAAAAAAACTTGGCATATGTGGGCAGCAGCTCTCCACCTGCAATTGCAAAACAGAGTTCCCTACAAACGGCTACGGGGCTGTCATCCTGAAAGCAGCTTGTCCAGAACTGCTAGTGTGCATACCTGACTAGTTACATTAGCGATGAAGCAAAGCAGAATTCAAGTGTTTCCATACAGAAGAAATACAAGCAGTGAAATCAGAGATTTGATATGTCCAGGCAGCATTACTTCCCAGTCGCTCAACAAAGCAAACCACTTATGAGGCATGAAATACCCAACTGACCTTGAAGCGAGGTAGCTGAGGATTTATGTACAGGGAGCAAACAAGAACACCTCACCATTGCTGAATTTTCTTTTGACTCTTGGGAAACATGGCAGATCCCTCACATATGATAGCTCCTGCCTCCGTTAAACACTGCAACAGCAAATAAATCGTTTTGCCCGCCATGAAATCCCAGAGAGAGCAATCATAGAAAAATCGACCTCCATTTGCTTGTCAGCAATTTGCAGTGTCAGCAGGTTTTGAACAAGTCACAGTCTCTCTGTGTTGCAGCCAGTGTAGGACAGAAGACGACCTAAAAATGGGCTAGAAGACGTGGGATAAGAGTCCCAGAGGGTGTGTGACCACCCCTGGAGAACCAGGGCTATGCAGGTACCCCAGAAAAAAAACATCTAACATCAGTCACAATGCGCTGGACAGGGTGCAGCCGCAGGGTGATCAGGGAGATGCAAGCACGAAGGCCAGCAGTGCTCCGCCTTTGCGTAACGGGGAAGGTGTGCCCCCAACACCTTGCAAGCCTTCAGGAAAAGCTGCGGGAACTGAACAGTACGTGCAAACAGAGCAATTGAAGCAGTAGGAAAGAGGCAACAACAACAACGTGAGATGCATCCTCCTGCTATGTCCTTGATGCTGCCATTTCTTTACAGGGAGAGCATTTCTGCCCCAGGAGGAGGGAATCTTCTAGGAAACACCGCTAGCAGGGTCCTCCTAGAAAGAGACAATTAACTCTGCAGCCAACTCGGCACTTAATTAGTACAGGGAAGTGTCGGGGGGGGAAAAATAGCTGTACAGAGAAGTTGTTGAAAACCCTTTTAAGATAAACCTCAAAAAGAACAGAAGTCCAGAAAATAAAACCACCTGAAGAGGAGTAAGGGGAAAGGTTCCTAGCAATTTCCATGTTATTTTTCATTGTTAACTAAAAACATCCCACAGCTGGAACTTTTGAGCTATTTACTCCACCTGCAAGAAGAGCCGTTCTGACTGAAAATTACACAGAGCCCATCACAGGGACATGCAACAGCCACTCAACTAGCCCAGTAAGGCAGTGCCATCTGCAGGTCTCTGAAAACACTTGAGCCTGTTATTTTTCAAAAGCCAGGAAAGCTGCTGTTGCTGCGGTGGAGGAGCACTCCCCCCATACAGAACAACGGCTGCCCAACAAACAAACCAGGTCACAACTTCTGAAGGAAATTAGGACAAATAATAAAAGATCTTTCAGCAACAAAAACAAGAAAAGAGAGATGTCACTACACAAGGAGCACGAGACCTTTCAAAGCACTGAAGTGAGAGTAATGAGTTCATTTTCATCTCAGATCATCTCGTTAGTCACAACATAACCATTTTGGGAAGGGAGGACATAGCACCTGCATAGGAAAAAAAGGGGAAAACATCTCGGGCCATTGCAGCAGCAAGGATCTGGAACAGCCTCCCAGGAAGGGTCAGAAAATCTACCTCATCTCCAGGAAAAGGGACTGCAAAACACAGAGCTTGTATTAACAAAAAACTTTATTTGTTGACCCAAAACATCTTACTGGGTCCTCTCTTTGTATACATGCAATAGTTTACATTGCAGAACAGACTTGGGAGAAGGCATCATTTCCTGGAAGGTGGACACTTGCTATCCATGCAGCGTTAGCATTGGAAAACAACTGGCACGGAGGATAGAGGGCCCCACACCACCAGGATGAGTAAAATGGTGCATGAAGAAGGAAACATTTACTGATGCTTTTCTATTCCTGCAGTAATACACAGCTTTAAACTGTTTGTTTTCCACCAAGCTTTTGTACCAACTTAATGACCAAACAGTTGTTCAGCCTGCAGTATGTTTAGAGCCTAACCCTAAGAGAACAGGTTTTCTGTTCCTTTCCCAACTTAATAGAAAAATAGAAATGAAGAAAAAGGTATCTGCTGCCATGTTGCTATCAGGGAAAAAAATATTCTCATTCCATATTCTCCAGTCCACTGTCCTGTTCAATTTTGCATTTCAGCTTTTCGTTGCTCTTCAGGGAATGTCTGAGATTCAGAGATCTTGGAATAGTGATTCAGGGCAGGGAACAATTTCAGTACACAAATTCACCCAGCTGAGAGCAGTGCCGAGATTGCAGATTGAGCCAGAAGGCTGGAACAATCAGCATTCTCCAACTGCAAGGACTTGAAAAAGACCTCTCCATTAATTGCAGATAAGTACCTTATGCTCAGTACCACACTGGGCTGTCCACCAGCCAGATTACTAAGTAACTGATAAGATAATGCACCTCAAACCTCTTGTCATTCGGAGTTCTGCCCATTCATAAAAGCCAGTACAACTTTTTTTTTTTTAAACTACCTTTGTGCAAAGCAGTTTACTGTTAACTGAAGTGAAGAACAGAGGCTAAGCTGAAAGCCAGCAATGAAACAGGTCTATTGCTGTGCTGTGCAGCAACAACCTACAGTAAGACCAGCTTATTAATTCTGGCCTGCAAAGCTCTGAAGTTGCAGAAAACCATTGCCTGAAAATGCTATTATTTTATTGAAATCAGCATCTGTTGTTTTCAGTGTAATCTATTCATTGTCACAAAACAGCATACAAGCATCCCTGCTGTCTGTTTATGAGAATCACCGCCTCCACGTTAACATTTGTTTATTCCCAATGCCAGAGCAACTGCGGCAGCAGCGGTGAGAGGTCAATACCCTGCCATAACATTTCATCCCATTACAGTCAAATCATGCTAGGAGGTGCAAATTACAGCTCCGAGTCCTTGCTGACCCCACACATCAGCTTGACTAAATGCAGCCTTCTGGAAGCGAATTTCGGTGGGCTAGGAGCAGCAAGCTCGACACGCCTTGCTGCACATGCCTCTTGCTTATCTCCACGGGCAATTAATAGGATCTCTCTTGAGTGATGGGTTTTTGATGGGCTGGGAGGACAGGCTCTTGAACACTGCAGAGTTGCTGAGATTTAATTACAGGGCCAGACTGCCACTTTCACAGCACTAGCACTCAGGTGGAGGATTGAGGCAGGAGGAAGGTGGGTGCCAGACAGCTGCCTGGGCTCCTGCTGCCAGTTCCCACCACCCCACTGAAACGCACGCTTCCCCTCCCACACCACAGTCCTGCTTGCCTGCACAACAGGAAAGAAAACAACATGTAGGCTGTTCACCCCTCTCTTGACTTCTTCTGAAAGGCTGCTATGCCACAAAAGCACCCATGGAGTCTGCTGGGAACCTTTACATTCAGCATCTTCAGGAATCGGACCCAGATGGACACACAACTGCAGTGCCTCTGTGTACAGTGGTACCAGACTCCTGCTGTTTTCCGTGGGAGCTAAGAGGAGCTGCAATATTTTGGGGGCAGGAGCGGTCTTGGCCGTGCCACTCTCCAAGCACAGGCCCATGAGTCCTGTGTCCTACTACTTCTTCCTCTGTCTCAGCAGAAAGCCAGGAGGTGACATTTGCTGATGATCTCTGGGGATTCAGCACTACACGCTGAGCTTAAGCTGAAGCTTGAGCACATTCTCCCTATCCAGGCAGAAGTCTAACATGGAAGTGGGGGTTGTTTTCCTGCATGACTGAGAACCAGCCATAGCCCTATTTACCAGTTCTCATTTTTAATTACCTTTCCAGCAGCAAAGAGTACATGCTGCCTGAGGTCACTCCAGCCCATCATCCCCTGAGAAGCACGTGAAACATGAATCACTAAAGCCTTCTAGTGAGAGAAAAACATCCAGGCCATCCATAAGTAATGGGTGTTCATTACAAATTTCAGCCAGTTCATTACAAATTTCAGTGTCGATGCGCAAGACCTCATGCCACAGAGGTCCATGAGCAGCCAGCAAGCATGACAAAGAACCTGGCCAGAATTCAATTTTCACAGGTTGAGTAAGGTGGGCAATATGAAATTAAAGGTACTAGAAGTTTTCTAGTGGCACACTCTGTATTTCTTAAAAAGTACACTTTAAAAAAAAAAAAAGAAAGAAAACGGTGTGTAGTGGAAAAAACAAAACCCCAGAACTCTGTGTTAATTGCAAATATTTACCAGCAGCAAGTGACATCTCTACGCTGATCACGCTAGCAGTGTCCATCACATTATCACAGCAAAATATCAGTATTATTATTACTTTATTTAATTATGTTATTATTGCAGATGCAGAAGGAAATCTTAATACTCTACTGCCCAAAAAGAAGAAATTGGGTTTGTGATAAGATCGCATGCATTCTGGTGTGTAAGGAAAATAGTAGAGATTATAAAAAGAGGGCAGGTGGGTGGGAAGGCAAAAAGGAAGAAGAAGGTGGAGCTAAATTAGAATGAGGTTATAATATATGTCAGAAAATAATTTTGGAGTTATAATACCTCCTCTTAATAAGAGTCCTCAGTATTATTATTTCATCCAGCCTCAGGCAGGTCTGCTGAAAGGGAAAATGGCTAGTAAATGAAAAAAGGCAACGGCAAAGAAACCCCACTCGACACTAGATGCGAATGTAGGGAAAACAACGGGAAATGTCTTTGGAGTCATGCACAGCAACAAAGGAGCTGGAAGGAAAGCACACATGGCATCACATGAACACTGAAGCATCTAAGCTACTCAGCCATGTTTCATAACCCTGCTATGAGTGTGCTCTGTAAGCACGACACTTCTGTAGGCATGTGAATGCATCACATGAGAAATGACAGATGAAACAGTCCATTTAATACAGCTACACACACTCCCACAGAACTGGGAATATAAGAAACAGAAACTAAGAAAACCCCATATAAAACCTGTTCTTCCCATTCTGATATATGAAACCATAGACATATACGTTTCTAGCACTTGCAGGCCAGCCAGTCCCAAGCACTGTGCACACATGCGTGCATGTAGGCATCAGCCAGTCAATACAAAGGACACCACATGCCGGCCAGAAACAATGCAGCATTTCTAACTGGTCAGTAAATTCAGCAAAGTTGCCATGGTTGTCAGTGGCTCACTAAAGCCCAGTGGCTGTGCAAACATGCTCACCTGGGCACTGCCCCCCAGTGAAGCAGAGGTTTGGAAAGACAGAAAATCTGTGTGTATCAGGAGGGGCATTGCTGAGTGCCCTCCCTGCAGATGGCAGAAGCCGCTCACCTTATGCTACTGTTTCAAGAAGTTCTGCATAGTCGGTACTCTCTGTCCCTAGGTGTGGTGGTTTAACCCCAGCCAGCAACTAAGCACCAGCAGCTGTTCACTCACTCCCCCACCCAGTGGGATGGGGGAGAAAATCGGGAAAAGTAGTAAAACTCATGGGTTGAGATAAGAATGGTTTAATAGGATATAAAAAGAAGAAACTAATAATAATAATAACAGTAATAAAGTGACATCAGTAATGATAAAAGGACTGGAATATACAAGTTATGCACAGTGCAATTGCTCACCACCCACCAATCGACACCCAGTCAGTCCCTGAGTGGTGACCCCCCCTGCACCCACTCCCCCCAGTTTATATACTAGATGTGTCATCACGTGGTATGGAATACCCCGTCAGCCACTTTGGGTCAGCTGCCCTGGCTGTGTCTCATCCCAATGTCTTGTGCCCCTCCAGTTTTCTTGCTGGCTGGGCATAAGAAGCTGAAAAATCCTTGACTTTAGACTAAACATTACTTAGCAACAACTGAAAACATCAGTGTTATCAACATTCTTCTCCTACCTACTGAACTCAAAACATAGCACTGTATCAGCTACTAGGAAGACAATTAACTCTATCCCAGCTGAAACCAGGACACTAGGGCTGTCGAGAAAGAAAGGAACAACAACAAAAAATATTCGCAGAATTTGGCCCTGAACAGCAATGTATTAAAAAATAGATTATTTTGACAGGAGTCCCATAACCCAGCTATAAATAAAAGGCTTGATTCTGCTTCCAGTTGCACAAGGGTGAACCAGAGTAACGCTTTTGGCATCTGTGGAGTAACGAGAGTGTTAAGCACATGAATGTGAATGCAGGAGGCAACCCAGAAGCCTCCTATGCACTCCAAGAGAGTAATTTGCTTGAAATCCGCTTAGCTTACTACACTAGGAAGAAAATCAACACAGTGCTCAGATCTATACAAGGGATGTACCAGGTGCCAGGATCTGAAACACCCTTCCTTCAAGCACCACACCATGATGAAGAGCTGCATCCTCTCTGGTGAGCAGGTCCCTCCATTCCTCGCTACCTCTTTGAGCCCGTGGCTGGACTGGGACCTGATACACCTGGCATAGCAAGGCAGGAAAAAACACAGCACAAACAAGGACACCAGCCACGCAGAGAAACCAAAACACAGATAAAGGAAGGCCGAGAGTAAGAGTTGACCTAAAAAGTGATGCTTTCTCCTGTTAAATGGAGGACTGGGGATACCTGTCACAAGCGCTCTTGCTGCCTACAGCACCCATCCTTACCAGAGAGCCCTGTTGAATTCATAACATGCATCGTCACTGGAGGATCCAAGTCAGACCTCAGCTGTTGTCTCCACCAGAAGCTCAATAATCACCTTAAGCAACTGAATTTTGCCTGTGCTGAGTCCCCTAAGAGTATGTCAGGCCACCCCTAACCAGCTCAGAGTGGTTGAAGCTACATTATTATTACATGGATGGCTGAACTGGTTGGGTCACATGAGGTGCCACAAACATCTGCTCATTCCTCAAAACAGACCCATGAACCTGACACAAAACAGTTGCATCTTCCTTAAAACAAATCTGATCTGAGCTTTTCACCTCCTCTCCCTATTGCCTAAACAGAGTGGACCTGAGATTGCTGAGCTGCTCAACACCCAGCATAAGACGAACCCTTTCCCTCAAACTTTTAAAACAACCTTCACTGATCCTCAGAGCTACCCTTCCCCCTTGCTTGTGCTCCTGGGGTGCCCCAGCAGGCTGGCAGAACTTGTAGCTAGCCTTTCCTTCCTTGAAATATACCACCCTTGGAAAAATCTGGAGACAAGTCCTCAGTCATGCCCCCTCTCCGGGGCAGGAACGGCTCGAGAGACTAACGATATCACTGTCCCTTGCTCTGAAATTACCTGTGTATTTTCCAAGAAGCTTTAAATGAATGTAGTCAAAAACCTTTAAAAAGATCCTACTTTAAAAGCCTGCTTTAGAGAGACACAAAGCATTGCAGAAGACATCTGCAAAACATTTTTGGCCTTCTCTCATACAAAACTACCCTTAATACCTTAAAGTTTGCATTAGCTTTGAAGTAACACCTGTATTTTGGAGGTCTTCTCTACCCAAGCTCCATGGTTGCCTGATGCCAGCTGGTTTGCTGCTCCTGCTCCAGCAGTTACCAGCCTTCCCACACTGCCTTGTGAGCCCCTGGCAACACCCAGGATACAATCTCACCCTGGCAGTTGTAGAGAGCAGCTATTATTTTGCAAACGGAGCTGTGGGATTCAACCCTCTGCTTATTCAGCCAACTCTGCCATTCACGGCTTTGTTGAGCTTATGGATTTCATTGTATTCATAGACTAAAGCTGACATTTCCTTATCAAAATGGACTAAACACCTGCTTTTTTTCAGCCCACATATAACTACCAAGAAATAACACAGTGACCCAGAAGCATCAGAAGTATCTTAGTCATCAACTACCCTATTTTTGCTATACCTCACACTTCAGAATCCCTTAGGACCACATCTTCATCATCCAAGGTTTGTTTTTTTTTAAAAAATTATGTATATCGAAATGTTTGGCATACCAAACTAAAATAAAAGTGAAAAACCCCCCACCACCCTGACATGAAAAAATTAAGCAACGTGACTCATGACAGACACCAGACATAGTCCAGTGGTGCTGGTTTTGCACTGGGGTAAATGCACTGACAGCTGTAGAGACTCTCATCATCCATATTTATGTCAGCAATATCCAGACTGAATGGGGCATACAGAGTTTTCAAGCCAGCATTTTCATCCAGCTCCTCCCAGCTGCATTTAACTGGATCCTGAGTTAAGTGTTGTCAGACATGGTGCATGGGAAGTTCACTCTTCTGAAGGTGTGCTAACACTAAAGCAAGATTACAAGCTTCTAAATGACTTAGAGGTGCACTTGTTATGGGCTCCTTCCTATCTCTCAGAATGCTTGGAAAGCCCTCTCCACCTACATGACACTTCACAGGATCAAAACCTCCCTTTGCAAACACTAACACACCTAAGTAAATTTATTTTCAGGGCTAGCTCTAATAAAGCCAGTGATGCACTCATATTCCCAGCAGTGCTCTCATTTGCATGATCAGAAGCTTCAAGAGCCTTTTAATTTTATAATGGAGGGGGAAGAAAATAAAAAACAGTGATTTCCCTGGAGCTGCTTACCTTAGCACCAGGCCTGGAATTTAACACTGAAACAAAGAAACACCAGTACAACATGCAAGGTCAAAAGCAGACCCTAACTGCTTGTCTATCACTGCTGAAATCACCAGGCACCCCAGAATGCAAGCGTTGAACATTTGTTTATAGAAGCAATCATGTATGAGGGGAAGACAACTTGTCCAGGTGACTGAGCAGGTCCCAAAGGAGAGTCTCCAAAGCACGGTCAACACCAGTAACAGAGACATAACATGCAAACCTTACGCTTACTCTGTAGACCCCTGTCATTAACTCAACAGTGCTGAGGGTTAACAGTCTCATAATGAGCATCCAGTCAGAGGAATACACAGCAACACCTAATTTTTCAGAAATACGTAAGTTTTTGAGGCCTCTGCTGACCACAGCGTAACGATGAACCAGTGTCAGTCCAGTCCATCCAGTCTACTCTAACTGGAGCATTTCTGAGTTCAGCAAGACAAGCGATGGGGAAGAACTTTGCTACCTATCATCTCCATGAAGCAACATTTCCAGAAGGACCTGCTTTATCTGACCCCATTGGAGAGCCTTTTATTTTTGCAGGATCCAAGTATCACAGCAGAATCAACATGTAATAAAACAGTACATGCCAGATCCTCAACTAGTGAACATTAGCTGGGAGTGGAGGTGGTCTGATTTACATCAGAAATGTCAAGCCCAGTATGCTAAGGCAATTCAGACTATGCTCCTCCAGAAATAAATAAGTATAATTTACAAAAATTAAAAAAGGTTAAATTTAAAACAAACAGAACTGAATGCCATCAGGGTTTTCCATACCTCTTCAGTTTGCAAACAAGGAACCAAAATGTATTACAAGGTCCAGCTCATTCTAGCCAGCATCTGCTAATCAGAAGCCCTCCAACAAATTGGCAACGCTATTTTGCTCACAGAAAAGAGGACATATGAATGTGTTTTGCTTTGCCTTGCTATCAGCTTTCTGCTGCTGCATCCAGTGAAGGCAGGAAAAAAGGAATACAAATCCACAGCACCACTTTGCTAGCAAGCTCTTGGCAAATTCATCAGAGCTGCTTGGGCTACTAATCAACTTGCCACCTGCCCAAGCAGCCAGAGCTATGAAACTATGCAGAGATAAGGTGGTAGTAGACATTTTCAAATGCATACCCGAATTTTCAAGGTTTGGATCCTCTTGTTTGGATAACCAGCTACTTTTCTCACTTTCTTCCCACTCCAGTTAGTAAAATGGGGCCTTGCACTTCAGTAGAACCGCCATGGATATCCTTATAAAACCCCCAAGGCATGAGACCAGGGCAAGGCCATGTGTGTACCCCATGTGGAATACCTGGGAAACCTCCCTTTGCATGAACATCATGGGAAATCTGGAAATCGGAAAGTTATAGATTTAATAAGCATCAAAGGGCCACACAGATGTTAGAGACCACTAATCCTGGCCACATAACAGGAGTACCCTCCAGCCCTGAAGCCCTGGCACAGGAAACTTAACCCCCACTGCTGATGGTGGTGGTCCCTGAGGCAGTGGGGACTGACAATATGGACTAGAGGAAATGCAAAAAATCATGCATGGCTCCTAAATCTACTTGAAATCACACCTTATGGTCCAAAATCACTTAGCTGCCTTTAAAAGTCAAACCATCTAGGATCTAAACATGTTACCTCTTCTGTGCCTACAGGCAGTTTGTGCTACAGGGCAGCAAAGCACCACATGGCAAATGCAGCAGCCCCACACTGTACATGCAGACAGACAATTCAGTGAGTGCTTTCTCACCCTCAGCTGCATGGCATATATATGTCCTACAAATGGCTCACAGACCCACTTTCTTTTTTTCCTGTGAAGTTTATCTACTTCACCTTCAGAGCTTGCAGCTAATGAGTAGTGCCACTCCATCATTTTTATAGAGGCACTCTCCTGTGGGCCGTTAAAATCACCCAGCAGCAGCCTCTCAACAGCTTCCAGTCGGGTCTGAAACCAGTGCAGATGTCTGAAAACATGAGACTTGATTCCAGACTCATTCACACTGGATTTACTTTATTTAAATACAATTTACTGACTTTGATGAAGCGTTGCTCCAGATTCACATAGAGCACCAAGTGATGCTGGCTCTGTGTGGCTTTTCACACAGTGATTCACTCTGAGTGAGTCCACTTAACTATAAAAACATCTATTTTAAAGGACTAATTTCCATGACAAATTAAAAGCTGTTCATCTTAACACATCCAGACTGAAAAATCAACTGTCTTAGCCATAACAGCAGAAGTGTCTTTCTAAGAACCACACTTTCTTTAGCACTGAAGTAGCAGGAGTGTAGGAAAAAGCCTCACCAGTGATAGACTGTCTCCATTATGAAGTATTAGACATGAGAGCAATTGAAATTAAGGAGTTTTCCCTGGAAAGCTTTGGACTCTTGTACGACAGACCATAAGCAATGTCCCGCATCTTCTGCAGCTGCAGAGCGTACCCTCAGAATTAAGGTGCTGCAGAGGATTTCAGCAGGTGGACTGCGAAGGTCAGATGCTCAGGTAGCATAAATCAGCACAGCTCTGCTGACTTTCATGGAAGTGCAGGGATTTACTGCAGGTGAAAGTCTTGCTGGAAGAGATGCTTTTACGCCTTACAAAGAAAGGTGCCCAGGAAGCAGACCATCAGCTGGCTAAAAGCAAATTTGCTCCTCTGAAGTCACTGCCAGATGCCTCAGAAGTTGATGGCAAACCTGAGAGTGACTGGCATGGACCTGCTCTGACCCCAGCATGTTCTGCTCTCAGAAATTAGTTTTGTTTGTGACCACCTATTGCTAAGTGGCAGTTTGTAATTTACTTCCTCCACTGAGCTTCTGGGGATGGTAGAACAACAGCAACAGAGCAGTAAATAAACACATATGCAAGTTTATTTGATCGGTACGCTTGAGAAGAGAGCAAGTGTACTGAAATGAGAAGATGAAAACTGCATTTACCCAAGCTTGTCCCTGGTGACTTTTCTGAAGGGAGCAGCCCTCAGTTTCTGCAGGCTCCCTTCAGCTTCTACCTGGCCACCGTGCAATGCCACCGACAGCCACAGGACTTCAGCCCAGTACCTAGGTCACCCTCTCGTCATCTACATCTGGCAACAAGGAGGCAGAATCAGAGGATACGCGTTTGAGCTCCCATATTGTTTTACAGCCCCAAAGGTAAATTCAAAGCAATGGCATCATTTCCAGAAGATACCATCTTTTGTGTTAAAGAATCTTGCTTTAGAATATCATTGTAAGGTAGCAGTGTTTGGGGGGGAATTTTGTGTAGCCAGCTAGCAGAACCTGGTATTTTGAGTGGCTCAGGACTTTCTAAAAATCAGCCCTTTTGAACATGGGAAACTAAGCACCCAGAGTTTAAAGCACTTAATGTTATTAGCCACTTTAAAATGCTGGCCCTTGATTATGAAGGAGTACAGCTGTACAAGAAGAGACAGAAGCTCCTCATAGGAATGATTTGATCTTCAGATTAAAAAGGCAAGAGCCTGGCAATATTTACTTGTGTGGCTTTTAAACAGTTGTGGGGTTTTTGTTTGTTTTTTTTTTAAGGAAAAAAAAAAGAAAAAAGAGGCCATGGCTGGCAGCAGCAAGCAACAAACTTCTCATTAGTGGGCTGTGCCAGATTCTTTATCTAAAAATAGTCCGTTCAGCAGCTTTTGAAAAAACACCATCATGTTTAATTGAGATGCCACAGTATATGCAAAAGAACAAACAGGAATATTACATCTCTCCTGCAATAGATGTATTTCACTTGCTAATTGCTGAATCTGATCTAGGTCTGAAACCACTAAGCACAGAATTTGAGGACGTGAAGGGGTTTCTGCTTACCCCCCTCTTTTCTGGGAATGTCTTAATAAAAACCAGAATCAGCATCAGTTAATTGACACAGTTAAAAAGGGAAGCAGGTAACAGGCACAGAAGATGACCAAACCAAGAAGCTTAACAAGGGCATATAGCAAAACTTTAGTAAATCTAGGTCTTTACCAATAAAACCCGAATAAACAAATCTCCCATTTTCCATCTCCAGTGGAGAGTAATACAGCTCTTTCACAACTCTTAGAGAAAATTGCTGCAGGAGCTGCTTATTTCTGTGTTAGAGTAATTTGTAAGTGATGACTTAATTTGTGGGCACAGAGGTTGATGTTGTAAAGTAAATAAAAATGCTCTTTAACTGCATCTTTCTGAAGGCATCAATACTTTGCAACATCAATGTCTCTTTCATTCAAGAAAAACTGCAGGTCATGTTTCAGCTGAGCAGTCCTTTGCTGACATTTCCCAGCTGAAGGCTCTAATGGACAGAAAGTGGAGAGAATTTTCATATATTTGTTGTTGGAGTGAGCTTTTGTATAGAGGACTTCAAGATGTCACATAAACATTGCAGACTCATTGATTTGTAGAATAGGAACTATACAGGGAAAGAACAAGGAAAGTCCCTTTATACCAATAAAGCCTGGTGGTGTTTCTCAGCTGGATTAAAGTTGAGTCACTTAAAAGAGGAGAAGCCATTTAATTCTTTATGACCTTACTGCTAAAAACACCTTAAGGAAATTATCTATTTTATTGTGCATCCATACCAGCTGGAATCTCTAGCAAATACACCTGTCAATCTGCACTCAGTATTACTCTGTACACCCCAGTTAGGGGTGCATCTGCCAGGCACATCTTTGTAGCTCTGAAGAGAGGCACTGGCTAACACAACCTGTTAGAGTCAGGAGATTCTCCATGGTCATTTCCGGTACAGTGGCCATTTCCTAACCTTTATTTTCCCACTTGCACAGTGACTTTCTAACTAGCAGTCTTCCATGGACACTTATTATTTTCTATCAGGTTGAGCTAGCAAACAAGGGATGTAATTAGTTGATAGAGTAGCAGCTTTACTAGAGGAACTTCCTAAAATAATTGCTCTCCTTTATCCCCGGCCCATGAGGTTTACCGTAAGAAACAGTATGGCCTGTTACAAGCTTACTTCAGCTCTGGCAGCGTTTCCTGGCTATGCTAATCTCCTGTTACAAACATCTAAAACAGCTTCACCAGAGCATGTGCATTCTTAGTAAGACCTGCAGCATCTTCAGATGTCTGGAGTTTATGTGATTTCATTGGCTTCCCTTGGGCGAGTTGGATTATCATGCTTTAACCTGAACAGGGAAAAATCTATTTTCTTTTGTCACAGCCATCCCTTTTGTTAGAAGTTACAAGTAGGGGGGAGAGGAGACGGGGGAAGGGGATATATGAGAATATTAAATACTTGAGAAACATCCCCAATACATTTGTGCTATTACTGAGCTTCAGGAATGTCACCTGTGTAAATGCTTTTATAACACCCCCAAAGAAACCAGATTTATCATTTTCTGCAGCAACACAGCTGTGCTAAAACTATCCCACTATACACCATACCAGATGAAGCACTGTCTACAGGAGAGCAGATAGGAACATACCAAAGGCAAGGACATGTATTGTCCCACAACAACAAAGCATTTTGTAAACGTGTGTAGAAGTGCTTTACCGAACGGAAAAGAATGACCGAAAAGGGGTTTAAAATGCCAGGCTGATTTCTGGCACAGAACTGAGCTGGCACATCTCCCAATTCTGTTGAATCTGGTTCTTTATTAGGCTGTGGATATATTGTAATTAGCGATTATACAAGATACTATCTGGTTAAATCCCCCAGCCCATTTTGTGGATTTGCTACAACTTGATGTTTCTTCTGCCCAAATGAACATCCTTTCAGGGGCACGTGAGTAGGGCTGACAACCAGCTTATGGCTCAGAGACCTGCGATCAAGTCTCTGCACCATCCCTGATCTGCCCTGATCCCCTTGCTCAGTGGCCTCCCCCGCACAGGAGGAGTTAACAGCACTGTAGCACCAGCCTCAACTTTGGTGAGGAAGGCCAGTGAAGTACAGTTAAATATCGAGCTTCCTTGCCAAATTGGATGCAAAGGAAGAAAGAAAACAAATCCTTTCTCCTTGCTCCTACAAAGATTTTACCATGGAAATACTAATGGAAATTTGAAGAGCTCTAGAAAGTACCACCATCCATAGCAAGGGGTAGTTGGAGGCTAAAATAAATTATACTCTAGAAGTCATGCAATTTTTAAAAACATCTCCAGGATCAAGATGTGCTAAACCAAATTATTTGGAAGAATATAGACCTTTGCATATCAGCGACTCCACCATTTACTGATACACACTGTAACGTTCCCCACCAGGTAATCTACACTGTAAGATTCACCAGTCAGGTAAAGTCTCAGAGACAACAAATCTTCAAACCATGCTGCTGACTCCCTCCAGCCTCTGGTACCTAAAGTACAGCTATTAGCACTCACAGCTTGGGACAGGGTTTTTGCTGTGGTTTTCCTTGTGAGGAAGGGATGCCAAGCCTGCACTTGCAAGAAGTTGTTAAGGGGGAAAATAAAAATACTTAAAACACCAGAATAAAACTACCAAATAAATGCCCATCTAACTAGGCAAGTTGTAGATCAAATACATTTTTAGGATGTTGGCAGAATTTCAGGGTCAAGGTGTACCTTTTTGCAATTTAGGTGACCTGTGCTTCAGCAGCCATTAAAGCAGAAAGATGGGCAGGCACTCTCTGAGAGTCAACCATCTTGGGGGATACCGTTGTTTATTAAAAACACACCCCATTGAAAATTCTCCTTGTTACCAGTTTTTGGGTGGGCTGGCAAGAGAAAGAAAAGGCAGTAACAGACAATGGGCAAGGAATTTTGGATAATTACCAGTGCAGAGGCCTTGCACTCCTGGTATCTTTTCAGTGTTTTAATACAACTGATGTCTAACGAACCTACATATAACCTTCACGGGTAGCACTCCAAGAATGCTGTTCAGTCTCATTCACCTCATATACCACATTTAAATACAAACATGCCAAAATAATTATAATTACAATATTGCAGTAAAGTATTTTCAAAAATAGCCAGATTTACTATTCTGTTCTGAGGACACGTGCAGAGAAATTGAGCTAACTATACACCCGCCCACCTGAATGCTGACTATGGAGTTTATTCATCCTGGCTGCAAAAATCATAAATAGAACAGGAAGGTGAATCAGAGGGTACGGTTTTATGGCTATAATTTTGCTTCCCTCTTCAGATCAGATGGCTGAGCTGGAAGAATTAAAGCCCATCAGACATCACATCACATCGCATGTGTGTGCTCAAAATGTTCAGCAAGGATAATACTCAATATATGGCGAACCAAATATTTAAAGGAAGATTTTGTAGGCTACTGTTTCTTACACATATAACCATACTAAGGAACAGGTTTGAAGAACAAATCTTAGTTTAAAGAAGTGCTTAACTGTATAGCTTTAAATTGTTATCTTCCTAGAGTTGCTTTTAACTAGCTGGCACATTTAACTTAACAGCTCCAGGTTTGCTTTTACCTGAATTCAAAAAATTGTTGAGTACGAGAATCACTAGTTTTGCTCTGTCTGTGATTCACTCAAGAAACAGCACACAGCAAAATCAGATTCACCAGTAGGCTGCAATTGCCAGTTACTTGACGGTTGGGTTTATTACCAGACATGGCAATTTACAGACACAATCTGACATTTTGAAATGCCTGTTCTCATACTGCTGTAAATTTCTCACTGCAACTTACATTACATTTAGGAAACAATTCAGAAAGGTCTAAAATTAACCTGACTCCAGCTGCTTCAATGTCCCTTAAATCAAGACTATTTCACATTAAGCAAAGAGCCAATAAATCTGAAGAGCTGGTATTTTGAGAAGGAGCTGTTTCTCTTAAGCCCTGCAGAAAGGCAGGTGGGAAGCAGGTTGCAGGCCTTCCATCCAGCTCTCAGTTCCTTCAACTTTGCATGGAAACCAAACACAAACCTTGGCCACCCTGAAAGTACCAGGGGTGAAATCTCAGCATCAGTGCTAACAGCCCCACTAACTGCAGTGGGGTATAATTTCACACCAAGCAACATGAGCAGAGTACAAATCTAACTAAGGAGCAGTGAAGTCCTCCCTCCCTCTATCAACACTCAGATCTTGGGATCAGTAACAAACAGCTGCTGCTCTCCCAGCTCTTGCGAAAGCATAAAGAGCCTCCTTACTTGGCATAATCCTGCGTCATAGACTAGTCCCTGGTCTGGAAGTGCTGCTTCATTGACATAGTGCTTCCGGACCCAGCTTCCGGATTTCTGAAATCTGTTAAGTGACACTAGCCACCAGTGCCAATGTGTAAAGGTTGCAGTCTTGGTCTTTGTGAAGTCAATGACAAACTTTTATGGAGTTGAATGGGGAAATAAGAAGTCTTTCTGCTGCAGACTGCAAGCTGTTGGTAGTCCACAGAAAGGGGGCTAATAGCCAGGTGTGTCTTGGTGGAAGAACCTAAGTATACCACTATCTGGGGGTAAAAAAAAGACTGGGGATTCATGACTGAGTCTTCACCTTCTATTGCATCACTTAGTCATTTTATTATATGAAATATTTTTTGCATTATATTCAGAGTTTACTATCATGCTAATAAAAGCCTACTGCATTCAGCTCCATTGTCTGGCAACTGCCTACAAAGGACTCCCGGGAATTGGTGCGAGAAGTGGTAAGCTAAAACTTCTTCATTTCATAGCTTTGGATCGCTACATTACATTGCCTTGTCCTCTCCTGAGCAAGAACAGTGGAGGACTCTGTATTGTCCTCCATTTGTGCTCTGAAACTACATCCTCAGCTGAGGCAGTGGTAAGACTCAGCTCTTCATTTGCACAGCACCCAACAAAACGAGGGCCTGATGCTTGGGAGGGTTTGTGGAGCCCAAAGCACCACAGTTACTATCTAGCAGGTATATTTCATTAGCAGCTTTCCAAGAGTCACCATCACTTACCATATTTGGCATAAGAAAATAAAAATAAAGCACTAAACATAAAAGGAACATCTACTGCACCAGCACCTGCCTCGGCTCACTGCAAGGCACCTCCTGGCTGTCTCTGGGAAAGGGGGAGGCAGAGGAACTCCCCAGGCTGAAGAAAGGCTGAAGGACCCCTCTGAGCCTTGGACAATCTTGGACCCGCAGTTCTAACTCTACTGTGGGCTCCCATCACGCTCGAGGTGATCATTATATGTCTCTGTACCTCCGTTTCCCCTCTATAAAACCACAAGAGCATTTCCCCCTTCCCACGCACTTTCTGCCTCACCTACTTTATGACTCAGGTTCCTCAGAAAAAGGGCACCCCTTTCTGCGGCATTTGTAGCACCACTGAATCCAAATTGTGACTGGTCCCCTAGGTGATACTTTAAAAAAAATACCAATAGAAATCTTTCATAAACAATTGACTGAATCCACCCCCAGGTACTGGGAATGTGCTGCAGCCATCCCCCAGAGCCCCCCTAGACTTCCTGGGTAAATCCAGAGAAGATGAGGTATTCAGAGCAGAAGGCAACAATTGTTATTTCAAGGTAAAAGTTAAGATGCCAAAATTTGCCTTCCTGCCAAATGAAGGAGAGATACATTCACACATTTTTCTAAAAGAACACACATGAAGATCTGCAATGTGAAAATCCCTTGTGCAAAGTCCCAGGACTGCAAATTACAAAGTACCTTTTTCTTTTCTTTTTCTCCCCCCCTTCATCCTAAAAAAAGGGATTCGAACACAAGTTCTTTGCAACTGAGGTCAGCACGTAAAACACTGCTTTCTGCCGCAGACCCAGGAGTCCCTTGCAAGAAGATCCTAGAAATAAATATGCCTCTGCAAAACCCTCCAGCTTTGATAAAATAACATTTTGACTGAATTGTTATTTTACCCACAGTGTTCTCACTAACTGCATTCCAGCTACAATTAAGTTAAAAAACATTACATCTCCAATCCTTTCTCCTGTTCTGAAACAGTCATAAAGAATTTAAAAAATAAAAGACATACATACACAGCCTTTTTTGTTCTTTTGTAAAACAATATTAAATCTGCCTTCTCACTTTATAGTAGAGTTAGAAGCAATTTTATTAAAGTATTTATGATTATGAAGGGCATAATATGAAAATGATTCATCTCTCCTTTTTCTACTGATTCATAATACAAGAACAGGAGTTCAAGCAATGAAATTACCAGTACACCAGTGTCAAACAAATGAAAGATGCCAGTTTACACAGTACATGGGCACCTTATGGAATTTCCTATTGCAAGATGTCTAAATGTCAGACAGGGCTGAATGGAAACGCAGTTGGACAGCACAGTTATGAATGGCATGAACCCTGCACAAGCATGGAGATGTCATTCATGCCATGAGATACTCATGATGTTTTTTCCTGACCATGAAGGTAGAAGATAGACCTGCACACCTCCATGCATTCCTATAGCAGAAGGTCCATCATGCCGTAACTGGAAAATTGCCCAAGCCTAAGGTGACATTATTTCATGCATGCACAATTTTTCTGTTTATCATTTCCAAGATGCAAAATTGGACTCGGTTGGCCAGATTCCACAGTTCCCATGTTCAAATGCTAATTACATTAGGTATTACTGATAGCACTACTGCTATTCTGTACAGCAAACTGCATGCCACTAAGTAATGAGTAATGAATGTGCAATCAAATCTGGGAGAGGGCGTTTTGCAAGCCTTTTAAACCTCAATATATTCAACAAACATGGAAGTCAATTCACAATCAGAAATGCAAGACATAATCTAAGGTACTGTTCCCTCAACTTCTACATGAAAGTAGATGCTCTCATTCCCTAGGTAACCTGTGGGGCCTCAGATAAGGAAGGTGAGGCCAGGCTGGTATCTGAACAACAGATACTAAAGAAGCGGTTGCATGCCCACTGTATGACAGTGCAGGTCACAGGCAGAAGCTGGACACAGCAGAAAGTGGCATGCTGCTTCAACTGTTAATACACCTGACTTAGTATGGAATCAGTGTTTCTAACTGATTTTTAAATTCTTGGAGTACTTTGCTTTCCCTGAACTGCAGAAATGAGAAATTATCTAGTTGATTTCCTCTTGTACATTGAATTCCAAAGGATGTAATTTACTTCCTTCCGAAACGGCTATAAGGAGTGTTAAAGAGGCTCAAAACTTCAGGACAGAAGCCACAGCACCATCTGCTATGTGAAATGAGGGGTGGCAGCCCCTCCGGATGGCAGCTGCAATGAAATGAAGAATCATTATGGTTGCTACACAGCTCTTTACATTTCCTTCTCTACTGCTGATTGCCAGGAACCCCCTTGAAGACAAGGTGACAAACTCTGATGAAAGTTTTCATCATGCCTCTAAAACAGGGCATACATTTCATTATGGGGTAAGGAGCTTGATGATATACATTGACTACAAGACTCATAAGGACAAACACATACAAGAAAACAGAGGTGCAGCTCTGAAAGCAAAAATCCATCCTGTTGGCTCCAGTTTGATTAGTATCTGATGGAAACCAGGCAAACAAATGCAACTAGATCAGGTGAAAATCATGATCACAACCACACAAAGCTTTCTTAATTCCTTTGAATTAATCATATGTTTTCAGCTTCCATACCACATTAGATTTTTTATGAATCTGCACTCTGGAGAAAGAACATAATGAATTCCTGCAGTATCCAAGCCAATGGGCTTACCTTTCAGAGGGGATAAAAAAAACCCAAATCACAAGCCTAGTATCATGATGTTTGCATGATAATGCTTTGCTTTTGATGCTTGCCATTTTGCTTTCATTGCATCATTTTTTTGTTAACATGTATTTATGCACACTAAAGATTACATAAAAGTCATTCAGCAAAGATAACACACAGTAGGATTTGGAAGGATGAATTCAAAGAATCCCATCAGCTTTGCATTTAGTACCCAGCTAGAAAAAGGGACAAGATCTACAACATCCTTTCTTGTTTACCTAGGTAATTGCTTTTGAGCTTTCTTGCAAGTGGATTTGCTGAGAAACATTGCTTTCTCTCCAGTAAGGTCGGCTTTCATCCCAATACACAAAGTTCTGTGACAAGAGACAATAAGGGAGATAGAATAAGGTAACCTTAAAGGCCAATGCCTCTGCTATTTCTTTCCCTGTACAAAACCAAACCCAAGTTTCTGATTACCTTTATAAACATGACCAACATTTTGTGGAATAAATGCAAAGCTGTGGATTACAGGCTCACAAATCTCATAATTACAGTAAACATTAAAATTGATTGAAGTGTTATCACTGAAAGTAATTGTCAAAATGTAAATTGTCAAAATGTAAAACTTCACAAGCAGCAGAAAGCAAATTACTGTGAATAACTCATTTTAAATCTACTTTTCTAAATAACAAAAAAAAGTAGCATTACCACCGAACATTTTGGAAGAGAGAGAAGTGGTGTTACTGGTGTTTACAAACATCAAGCTTCCTACTTGCCCTAGTGCCACTGCTGGATCAGAGTACCATTTGGGGATCAGAGTGAAAGCAGAACATGTGAGATTTGTTTAGTTTTTTGATGGAGACAGCTGAGGGAATGAGAACACAAACAGTTCACGTCTCCCCAGAAATCACAAATCCCGAGCCAAAGCTCCTAGAAGCCTGCAGGATTCTTTTCACTGACTTCAGTAGGGTTGGACCAAATCCTTACACATGCTGTGGCTCCTGAGGTTGGAAGTGCTTAAAGCTTACCCTGTTCACGTTTACTGATTTGCTCTGCAGGGAGATGATTTATTTGTTGCCTCAAAATTCTTCTTCTGTTGTTTAATACATGTAGTTTATCATTGTATTGAGCAGTTCACTGCAGGCAAGAGAGAAGGCAACGATGCCTTGCACTGGCTCATGAAACTCTTCTTTCTGATGCAGAGAAGGTGAGCTGGAGGAAGCCTTGTGCTGATGACCTGCAATTAGGCCTCAGGAGAGTAGGGGACAGGAGAAGAGAAAAAGAAGACAGACAAAAGAAAGAAAGAATAAAGAAGAATGGGTGTCTTAAGAATAAGATGACAAAGAGAAGCAGAGAAAAAAAGAAGGTAGAAACAGATACTGAAGTCAATTCTAAGTTATGTTAAATCATCCTTTCAAGAGTACTAAGTCTTGCATCAATTTTGAGGTGATCATGACCATAGGAATGAGGAGCTTCTGACCATTTATGCTAGGGCTGGCACAGAGACTGTCCTTCCTTTTTTATGTCACTGGCCAGTCCCCAGTGGGCTCGTATGGACAGGTTTGGCACTGCGAAGCCTCTTTGGCAAGATTCAGCTTCTGGCAATGGATCATACTGATGTTCAGCAGTGTTACAAGTGATCCCCTCTCCTGCAGCTAACTGCAGGGATTCCTCCGTGGATTACATCCCACATCTACTAGATTATGGGTTTGGCTCAGGTAAAGGTGCTCTTTATCTACATTGTTAAAGCAAGTGAGAAGGTCCAGGGTAGTAGCAGTTGAAAACACGGTAAGTGCTGCTTTTTAGGGCTCTTCTGTCTGGAGAACAGCCAACTGAAACTGAATCACACGGGTATTTTCCAATAAAGCCACATTAGAAACCCACATATAAGCTACATCTGGCTATATTTTCCCAGAGAAATAAACTGCATTTGTTCCTCAGGCTATTGCCCCTCAGGATTGTTTCCAGGGTTTTCAAATTACACAAGTAACTACACTCTGCTAAGTCTTTGCATCCTCTTCCTAATTAAAACATCTCTCAGGCTTATCAAAGCAGAGGTATTAGCATTCCGGGCCAGCTACCTTTCATTCCTAACAATTCCCTGCATACCTAGAGAGAAAGCCAGGAAAAGGGAAAGAAAAAGAAGCGGGGGCGGGGGAGAGACAGGCTCCATCTCTTATATCCAAATCAAATCCGTTTTAGCAGGTCTTTTCTAAGCTCCCCCTATCCTTACTGGCCATCACACTATTTTACAAAGCTGTCACCATATGTGAGATATTTGGCTTCAGGGAGAAAATGATCAAGATGAAAGAATTACTTACTCCACTTCTACCAACCTCGTGAATCATTCATGTTTCTTACCTGAATCACAGCCAGCTGCAGTATCTATCACATTCTGGATTTAAGCCATGTACGATGTAACATTTACCAGTGATCATTCAAAATATTCTATTAACCCCCCTTCAAATACAGATATTGTGCACTGATACAAAGTACAGGAAAAGAACAATTTATTATACAGTTCAACTTCTTGCCGAAGTGCCATAGTTTTAGCTGAAAGCTATACAGCCTTCTCTACAGGCAAGGAGCGACTTTGTTTATTATTTTTCAAAAGCTGTTTCTAAGGATAAGACACCATTTTCCCCTGGACTTCAGTAACAGCAGGTTTTAGATTCTCAAATGAAAACTGCATTAGGTGGAAACCAGGAGTAACGAAGCCTGTACCTACGATCAGACTAGCAGAATAAGCGTTACCAAGGGTGCTTACATACCAACAAGCAGTTGTCAGCTATGCAAAATCTCATCTAAAGCTCACAAAATTTGCTGGGAATGCTCCAAGTTCACCCTGCAAACTATTTAAACTCAGTTCAGCAGAATCTGGATGAGGTCTTATGTTGTATAACAGGAAAACTAGCACTCTAGAATATGCCATGCACATCTCAGTGTCCCCCTTTAAAAAACAGGTATATATCCTCAGACCCATGAAACGCTCTCTCCAAACAAAAATCACCACCCAAAACCAAACAGATATTGCTTTGAGGCTAATTAAGATGTTTTATAACTAAGTTGCTGCCATATTTACATGCTCCAGCAGATCAATTCTGCCCTGAGGCTTTTCTGTTGGTGCTGGACACGTTGCTCCTGCCAGCACAGGTCTCACCAAGGCAGAGCAAGGCCAGCACATATTCAGCTACCCAAACTTTTATTGCAGTAATGGGATTACAGTGAGGATTGGTTCAAAGATGAAATAAATTGTTCGCTTAAAGCCATTAAAAAGAGTTACTTTGCTGTCAGATTATTAATCGTCTGTCATAATATTCTTAGAGGTCATTATAAAAAGCATATTTCTTTGTAGTCAGAACGCCCTTCTGTCAGATCCGCCATAAATGAAGAGCCAGCAATAGACCACTGCCACCACACAGAAACACTGCCACCTCTTGATGATCACCAGGCAGACAGCTGCCAGGCATACACTCAAAACGTGGCAAAAAGCAAGTTAGCTGTTTCAAACCTTATTGATAGAGACATTCTCTAACGTGGCTTTATCTCACGTTTTGGGTAAAGGCACACATTGTTCAGCTAACGCAGGATAATTCATTAAGCCATGGTAACTTGCTTTTGAGCCTGAGCTCTGTCGAACCCAATCTCTTCTCCTTCGTGGGCACGATTTTGGTATTTTATTGCTGTAACACCAGAGACGCCAGCAGTTACTCTCACTACCAGCAACACAAAAACAGATTTAGTCCTGGGAGACCACAGAAAGATGCAGCGTGAAATGCTACAAAGCCTAACACGTTTTCTTCATGCAGAAGTTGTTGCTAAACCTCCTGTAAAAAAAAACAAAACATAGAGCAAAGCAGCAGGTCCTGAACTGGTGCTGGTGCCCCAGCACCGCCAAGCACCAAGACCCCATGCGCAGGCTTGCCTGCCAAAAAGTTTCACCCCCAGGCCGCTGCAGCCATGGGCGGGCAGCACCCACAGCAACTCTTTGTAGACCATAAAACACAGATTTCTAGTGAAAACTCCAGCATCTCACTCACTGGAAATGAATAATCTCTTTCAAACTCTTTGCAAGTCAGTTAATAGATTCCCCCCCCCCCCCGATTAATACCATTATGATCATGGTAAAGGCAAGAGTACATTTTATGCCTGGGCTGGTTAATTTTCGTGAATATTTTGCAAGGCATCTGGGTCTGCTACTGAAGCATCCATGTCTTCATTACATTTTAGCAGCACATAATGAAGGCATAAATGAATACTGCAAATTTGGGGATTCTAGTTCAGTGGGAATAAGAAACTGTGTCAATAGAACAAATGACCTGTTCAAAATTTCTGGTTATGATATATGGTAGAAAATGTTTTTTAAAAAAGTAAGGAATATTAAAAGACAACAGCTGTCTTAAAATAGTACATCCTTGAAATAGAGAATAAGAGAAAAACGTTCATTCACTTCAGGTAAGGCTTCCACTATATCAAAGACTATGTTACACCCCACCTCCCAAAAATAAATCCAAATAATCACCACAGACCCAGGTCCTGAAAGTCTGGGTATTTTTATATACCTCCCCACACCCTGTCAGTACTGGAAGCAACAAATGCCCATAACACCTTGTCAGAGGCCATAAATTCCATGAGATATGGGTTTCCAAACATTTCTGAACTTGCAAACCTGGCTCTTTGGCAAAATGATTAGGTTAAAATGCTGATTTTTGGGAGGAGTACATTGGCCCTCTGCTTGCAAGCAGCGTTAGTGGGCCGATTCAAATAGGGCTTGGAAGGAAAATAAAGTTTGCCGATAGCAACCACCCAACATCACTCTTCGCTGCTTGAGGAATGAAACCACCAGAAACAGAGAAACTTTTACATCATCCAACAGCATACTTTTCATACCCTCGCTGGGCAGCTTGTTCACAGACCTCTGTGAGCTCTGGCTTCTAACACAATGCATGACAAGAAGCCCACCATTTCTCACTTCTTCACAGCAGCCCTAAAGTACCATGGAGTGGCCCCGTCATGGCACAGGTTGCCAGGATACCTGTTTCACTTCAGAAAAGCTTTTTCCCCCATCCTTCTCTCCTCAGAAAAGCCCCAAGTGCCACCTCACCTCACCTCACCCCATGCCCACCCACACCCACAGGGCCAGGTACCATTATATGCCCTTTTCCACCAGGCAAGGGGGACCCATCTCCCTGGCCTCATGCCAGACAACAAGGAGGTGGCCACTGGCCTTGGGACTGACTGACCTGCACACTTGTGCCCTTCTGAGCCCAAATCCTGTGTGGGTGAGATAAGCCAGATCAGGAGAGGTAGGAAAAAGGCAGAGATCCTCAGGGTCTTGAGTTGCAGACCCACATGAGGCTCCCCTCAGGTTCCTACTGAGGGGACAGTGCTCCCCAGACAGACCCCACCACTTGTAAGCATGCCAGGCCCACGCCAGGGACCCTTCTCATGGCACCTACACCTCCTACCTGCCTAGGCAGTGACTGCTCTGAGGAGGTAAGAGCTGGGTGAGGAGAGGTGCACACCTGAGCCTGCTTGGGCAATCAGGTAATTAAGCAAGCTGGGACAGGCTCCACCCCTGCACCACCCCTCCTCTGGCATCCAAACCACCCCCTGCTCCTCTACCCACCCTGCTCCTCCACCACCTCCTGCTTCTCCATCATCTCCTGCTGCTCCGCACCACCTTCTTCTCCTGCCCCTGCTCATGCTCCTGCCTGTGTGTCCAGAAATCCAGACTCAGCACAATGAAATTCAAACAAGAGCCATCCTCAAGGAAGGGAGCTAGAGATCACCAGTGACCCTTGTGGGCCTGTGTGAGATGCCTCTGCCCAGGGGGAAAAGCCACTTGCCAGCTGCCTGTCCCCTAAATGAGTCCACTCAGTGGCTTTCTCACAGTAGCTGAGGAGGACTGCTGGCAAAGCACCTTGCTCGCTCATACAAAGGAAACACGAGGGCTCAAAATACGTGAACGTACTACGTTTCTCCACATTCAGACTCTATCTTGGGAAGCACACTGTACTTTTTGTTACTCTAAAGTGCAATTAACTACGAAAAATGACATTGTTTTTAAGTCATCTTTGCTGACACGTCTTAACCTCCTTAATACATACGTAACTCTTAGCTCCCTCCTGTATTTCCATTAACTTGACTGGCATTACAGCAACCATGGGCAATCCCCAGCCTTTCCCCGGACTTGTAAATAGCATCTGGGCCTCTGATGCAATCAGAGCTGCCACACTGCAAAGTGGGTCCAATAGCCCCTCAAAACACCCTAACACGGGGGGCCCTTTGCGAAGGGACTGACTACGATGCGATTGTGAAATGGTGCTGCTCATTCCCTGCATTAATAAAAAGAAAAGTAAATGCTAATGAGCAGAAGCAGTGCTATTATTCCAGGTCTATGTTATTCGTCAAACTGGTAATTAAATACCTCATGGAGGTCTGCTTACCTTCTCTTTGAACACACCCAACAAACTGGAGTTTGAGTCTCTTCCACACATCCGTGATTTGAGGGATCGAGAAATGATCTTGCAGGTTGAAGCTGACAGAGGTTGAACCACTTATCTAACTGAAAAAGAATATTAAGATCTGTAAGCAGAAGGGGGTTGGGTCACAAAAAAAAACCTTTGGGCTGGTGGGGTGGGTCATAACAACTTCCAGCGAAGTTGTTCTTGAAACCAAAGTCAATTTAAAAATAATTTGCAGTTGTGGTTCAGGGTTTTTTTGTTGTTTTGTTTTTTGGTTTTTTTTTAATACCAGGGTAGTCAACACTGGGAGAAATGATCCAGGCAAGCAATAGGTTATTTGTGTCTTCAAGTGAAAAATAAACACTTTTATGGATTTATGTAGTTAAGCACAAGTTACTGGGCTCCACACAGGCCTTAGTGGATGAAATTCAGTAACAGCAGCATGCAGAGGGTAAGAGTAGTGGTCTCTACTGTCTGCAAGAACCATGCACTGATATCATAGCAAGTTTGCTCTCCAGTACCTCTCTAGAAAGCAGCTCCTGGTCAGATTAAACACCTTTGCCATCACCTGGGGTCTCCTCTCCATGCTGGGGTGGGTGAAACAGGGTTCTTGCACAAATCCCATGTTGCTGTCATTTCATGTTTCACTCCTCCCCCTATCTCACACCACCAAAGAGCACCAGGACCTCAGCTTTCCCATGGGACTCAGCTGTGGTGTGTGGGTTGCCCACAGGCTACACCCCGGTCAGACAGCAGTGTGGCACTACAGAAACAGATCCACAGAGAGAAGCAGCCAGCACTGAGGACGTGGCAGCCCCACCATGCATGTTTTGCAGGGTGGTCGCTCTGGCATGGAGGAGGACTGACCCTCACATGCTGCAGAGGGAGGATGTTAGCTGCTCCCCTGGAGCACACCTCCCAGTCTGGCTTCCCCCAAATCCTGCTCGCGTGCTGCGAGTCAACGCAGCAACGGGAGCTGAAACTGTGCGAGTGCTGGTAACCAGGAGATTCACTTCAAAAGTGCACTCATGACCCTAGCTGAAATGTTCATGTAGATGTACCCAGAAACACTTTCAAAGTGGAAATGAATTAGAACTGGTTGAATTAGTATCTGTGAATAATTTAGCCGCTACGTTTTGCATTAATTGTTGAATAATTTATTAACAAATACATTTTCTCCATTATTTGACCTCTGCTGCAAAGTAATGAATGTTATTTGGCAAATAATTTACTGTACAATATTTATGTGAATACATTAATTCTGAATATATTTCCCTATTACCCCATTACTTGCAAATTCACTGAGTGATCGCAGCATAGGCAGCAGTCAGCCATTTATTATATGTCATTCCTATTGCCTGGTCTGGTATGGTTCATCCTAATTCAAATGTCTCAGTGCATATTCCAAAATATTTCAGCCTGTTCTGGGCATGTTCCCTCTGGATAAAGCCTGGACACCTCTTGGAATAAACAGAGTGATACAAAGGCAGGTGCAGTGGTGTGTAGCTGGACCAGGGGGGGAGCAGCAAACATGGTAAATATTCAGACAGAGGTTTTGGGGGTTCTTTTTAGAAGGCATCTGTGAATATCCAAAATCTCACTGAGATTTGACAGGGACTAAACAGATAATTCCAAGGCTCTTAAGGAAACCATGGCCTTTGCTGAAATCCTTTTTATCTCTGTAGTACAATGATGAAACCTACTCTTTATTTAAGCACAAGGGCAGCAGACTTTGCACAGTTGGAGTAACAGCCTGGAAGACGGACAAAACCCATGCTTCTTTAGAGACATCTTGTTACTTTGGTATTTAGGATAAGCAGGTGGGAAACTGGTTGCAAATATCTGCTTGAAATACATGTAATCAATACACTCCTCAGAAATCTCTCTGGAAACAACCTTTGCTCTCTCCTCTTGGACATGAGCAACACACCAACACACCATCAAGAAATTGTGCTGGATTCAACTCTGCCTTCAGGACAGCTACAGCAACACAGAAGCAGCAAGGTACTACTCTGCACATCCAAATATGATGAAAGAGCATTAAAATACCTAGACAATACATACTTTAAAGGATATTTGGTTCACAGATTTATGGGAAACGTATAAAACTTATTTTCTTCTAACCATGCTCTCATGCCTTTCAGTCCAGTAGTTCTCCTAGACAAAAGCAACAGGTGAACATGAGCTACATGAGCCCTGTGGCTGGAGGTCTCCATTCGACTATTTTGCTGCAATTCTTAGAACCAAGCAATGCAGCAACAAAGCCAGGGAGAAGTTCTGCAGGACTTCATCACCCTTTACTTGCCACTTTTTAATGAAAAGCTAAAATATTAGAAAATCTTTACTGCTAAATTTGGTTAACCAAATTGGCAGTTAAAGGCGAGAGTCCCCTGCTATTTTCAATTGCACTGACAGCTGAATTTTTTTCTGGCAGAGGACAGCATATTTGACATAAATATTTAATAAAAAACATCCCTGTAAACATGAAGACTGGTAATTTTGAGCCTCTTCTACATTTAACCAAACAAACTGCTTGTTGGGCTGGCATTGGTGGACTTATGATTTTCCATGTTCATAAATCGATCAACCATCTGGGACAAGGAACATAATCAAAGGGATTCACACTCTTCTAAGCACCTTTTCAGCAGTGCTACATGTGGATACTGTGGAGCTTATCCATGCTGCAACAACACACTTGATGGCCTACTGTTCTCTGCTGGGGAAGAAAGCACAGGAAAATTGTCATTCTCTGTAATTTAATACCACCATTGCAATTTGAAACACCTCAGAGTGCACCTCTGGGAAAGGGTATAAAGAAGAGAGAGCACTGTGTACATTTGGGATGATTTCATCTCCTTCATCCAGAGAGTAAATGTTGACTGAGACAAGACCTTTATCCTGCAGGGATCATATATATTCTCTGCCTTTCTTGTACCTTTTCCATGCTGTGTCCTAAGCAAAGAAAAACAATAGTTTCCTTCCCAGATTTTGAGCTTCTCTTGCCCTCAGTTTGAATAGATACCTGCTTTCACACAATAGCCAATGCTGCTCAGGAACTGAATAGCTCCCCCTGCCTTCCTTTGTTTTTTCTTTTTTTCTTTTTTTCTTTTCTTTTTTTCTAAATGTAACTGTTCAATGAAAACTTTTTCACTTTCCTGTGGGGAACAAAAATCAGTCCTTCTGGTGAATCTCCATCTGGAGAAGGCTTGCTCATATACTGTCTAGAGCCATGCAAGAGAAAGAGAGCCATAAAGCTGTAGACTTGTCACTGCAATTCATTCAAAATGCTTCCCTCCCACCCCCACCCCGGGAATCCCTTCCCACTCCAATAACAGTTCATATAATTTATTCAAGTTCAGATAGAAAAGAAAAGATTCCCACATACACTTATAGATGGACTTGGTTGCAAGAGATGATTGCCAGCTTGCAGCCAGCTCTGAACATAGACACAAGGTTAAAAACTTGAGATCCATATCCAGTACCATCCCTTATACATATCACGGAGTGCATAATTAGATAACGGATCTTGATCTTCACACAACAGGAGTCAGGTGTATTTTTCATTTATTTTCCTTCCTGTGCATTGCTCTTCTAGTCCTTGTTACTTCAGTTTTAATTCATTGTGTCCATTATTGCCTTCTAAACAATTTATCTTGGAGCTTACTTGCAGATGGAGGAAGCTGAGGAGAGGCAGAGGGATTTGCCACTCTCATTTTTGCACCTGCTTGCTTACACCTATAGGGTGCTCCTGTTTCATGCTTATTCTCTCATGTCCTTTTCAATTATAGGCAGTTTTCTTCAAAATGTCATCTCTAAGTAGCTTCCAGAGGAGATGCTAGCTGCTTTTTCTTCCCTGAATTCCTCTCTTCCACAGATACCATTAATGGTATCCCATGGGATACCTTAGGATTACCTTAGGATGCTCTTTCCCCAGTACAGACTATCTATTGTCATCTGTTTTCTGAATTTCTTATTCCCTGTATTGGGTGTGCATGGCATTCCACAGAAAATATTTTTTTCTGAATTATAATATTTACATAAAGCTGCATTTGTTGGAAAATTTGCACCAGTGGCAAAGGCCAAAAAAAGAGGTGGTCCTTACAAAATATATAGATCTTGAGATACTCCAGTAAAAAGGGACACATTCCACTGACAACAAATTAATTTCTTACAGTTGTTCAATTCCATTTGCTTCCAGTCATGGCTACAAGTGGTGCACTGATCTCGGTTCTGGATCTGTGGACAGCTAATGAGTAGGAAGTCCTTAACTGAGGTTCCTGGCTGCATCACAAAATAGTCTTTTTTTATAAACCAGAAATTATTACAGAGGGGTGGGCAATTTTTTCGCTGTGTTTGCTTGACCTGATAGTGCTCACTCTCGTAGTGGCCATGATCATGAACAGTGTAACATCATGTAACAGCTCATTCCTTCAGTAACCAGAAAATATGTTGATGCACTTCTTTACCTAGCAAAAGCAAATCCTGTGCTAGGAGTTTCATTTAGTAAACAGCCAGAATTACTCAGCCCTCATTTTTCACTAGCTAGGTCTTTTTCAGCTTTGTTTTCTGAAGACATTGAGGACAAGTAGCCATCAGTCTCTCAAGCAGCCTCCTTTCTTCCTGGGAAGGTCAGGATGCCCTTGGTCCCGACTGAATCAACACAGGAGGCTTCACAGCACTCAGCATCTATTTCTCCTTCCCACATTTGTCTATGTCCTTCCTTGTTCTACCATAACTCTATCACCTGGGATGGTTTTGACAATTCTTTCCTACATGCTCAATCTGATTTAGTTTCCTTATATTTCCCCAGGGACTGAATTGCTGTTCATGCCCCATTTAGTTTCCTTTTAGAGAGGACACCACTCAGTGTAAATGTAGTGTCTCCAGCCACAGGAACAGGAAGAGGAGTATGGAGCAATTTCAAGGCTGCTCGACTTCTTTGGCTCTAACTTTGTTCCCTTTCATACTGCTCTTCAAGGAGGATCCCCCACTAGACCTACAGAATTTAGACAGAGCACCTATTTTTTTTCTCTCTTTTCATGTATTCTTTGCATTGTCTGCTTGAAAACATAGCCCAGTCACAGCTTTCATCCCCTTGTGCTTCAGCAAGGAGATGTCACACACTTTCAACCACACAATCTCACCTCACAAAAAGAAAAAGTAAAAGAAGAAGAAGAAAAAAAAGTCTTCAGGCAAGTAAAGAGCAGTAAGTCCTATAAAAAAGCTGGATATGTTTCTTAATCACCAACTGTACTCTTATGAATGACTTGTTTTATTTCCCTTTTTTCTGGCCACTAAATGTTGAGCTGACAGGATAGCAACAGTTTCTCATTACCTTCAGGGATACAGGTACTACTCAAAGCAGTGGGACCAAATGCCTTGCCCATGTCCAAAAGCACTGAGATGAGAAATGCAGGTGTTTGAAGTCCCACTTGATTTTCAGATATTTGCAACTTGCCCTGTCCTGTGGTCTGGCCTTTTCCTCTCTACTTCTGCCTAGTCGGCTGCGTATTTTGCTTCAGTGATACAGCAAACACCTGAAACCCCATGTGATAATGCGATAGATGGCATTAAAGAGACTTATTTACAAGGGCTCACATTTTCCCAGGTGAAATTTCCTGATCCAAGATTGAAAATAGGGTGGAGTCTCATAATAAATACCAAACCAGTAACTCTGCAGTGTTCCCAATTAAGGCCAGTCCCCCACTGCTCTTCTGGCCTGCTCTGCCAACCCCATAAACAGTTGGTGTGAACAAGCTGGCTTGGAGCATTTTGGAGAAGTACATACTTGCAGTACTTGCTTGCAGGCAGGCTTTAGAAATAGTTTTAAACAAGTATAGGAGGATCTATGCTTCAGGCTGGCTCCTCTGAACAAAACAATTTTTAATTAATTTATTTTAAATACTGCCACAGGCCCCTTTTAAATTGATGAGAAGTGCATTCTACTTTCCTTTATGGAAAGGCATTGTATATTACATTTAATCTGATTAGGTAGAAAAAAAAAAAGCCAGCTGTGCTTCTAGGGGCTTAAACAGTGTTTAAACAGAACACTGTTTATATCAACTCTCTTTAATGTGAGGTAAAGCACATTAAAACAGCCATTTTAAAATACCACACAATGATTACATTATTGTGGCCCCTTTGTTGTGAAGACACCTTACAGAAGAAAAAATTTCTGAGCAAAAACTGCTGTCACCAAATCGTAATTTACTGACTCTGAAAGCGTTAAAGAATTAGAGCAATAGAGATTTAAGATTATCCACCAAGGAAATGAGCCTTGAAAGCTGTATCACAATGTATTTGGTTACAATTTCATTTCTGAGGGAAATTATATTAAAAAAAAAATCACATAAATCTTTTCAAATAAGGAAAGATATACTGGGGAATCAGGATGGGATTATGTCTCCTGGCCATTACTTCCAGAGGACTTTATTTTGCAAAGCAGATGAATAACCTTACCCACATGAGCAATGAAAAGCCAATTCATCACTTTAAATCAATGGTCCCAGCTGACTTAACTGAGCCTTGAAAAAGGCCCCTAGGGCTAGACTGTGATAGTGAAGGCTGCCCTGGTTATGGTGTTTGGGCAAGGCAAGGATCAGAACCGCAGCCTCACTTTCTCCATTTTACTATAGTACATGTTTGTTTGCTAATGGAGGAAGGTGTGAAAATAAAGACTGACATTAATGAGGGAGGTAAAATTGTAACCCAGCCTTGTAGTTTGGATATTTGTCCCATGTAAACAAAACCAAACCTAGAATTTAACTAACGACTCTGATATGATCTCCACAAAGAGGTCAAGACCAGAAGCATGAGAAGATGTTGAAGGGAAGGTTAAAACTGAGATAAAGCTATTAGCAACCATAAGTGTTTCAGAGAAGAAACTCACTATGTGGCCAAGCTGTATGTGTTGTAGCAGGACTGAAACTAAAAAGAGGTAAATTGTAATTTGTGTTAGGTAACATGCTTAAGTGATCAATAAGGAACTGGAATAATCTGCTAAAGGATTTACAGGCATCCAAGAGACGATGAAGCACTTACATGTGTGCCATGCCAACGAAAATCCTTCATTTTTGCAAACAGCCAGACAGTGGCATTCAGGAGTATTCCACCAGCTCTATTATTTGTTTCTTCTTGGTCTTCTCCATCACCTGATATTGAGAAAACCAAGGCAAGGTTATATTCTGTTGCTGCGTTCATATTTTTTCTTTCTCATTACCTTCTGAGCCACAAGACCCAAGGCATTTTGGGGTATCTGGTGTCAGCTGGAGAACTCTTAAGATAACTGTTGCTGCTATGTGCAGAAAATCTGGACCCTTTTCTACACTCTTAGTCCCACCCAAGCTCTTACTAATTTCTTCAAAGCAAACTTTGGCCAAGACTCTAAAAGCTACGCACAGCACAGTTGACAGGTTAATACCACAGAGGCTATCAGATCATCTTATAAAGGATAATACCCACAGTTCAGAAGATGCCCATATTGCTGTATACTTTATCCAGTGCAAAATGACTCATCAAACCTTATCATCTATAGCCCAAAGACCAGCAGGAAATGAAGATAACGAGCATCAGTAACAAAAGCCTACCTTCCTGGAAAAGCATGGCACTTGTTCCACACTAACCAGCACATGGTGCATGAAATCTATCTGATCCTGTTCATTTGGTCAGATCTTCTGATCAGAGACCTACAGAACCAACTCCTACCTCTTAGAGAAGGATATTGATTAACTCATTACAGAAGCATCTCACCTTCTAAAATCATTAAAATCTAGAACAGTTCAAACCTCCTCACTAATGATTACAGGAGTTTTAATCACTTCCATTTTGAAATTCAAATTGGACTTAACACTTGAGCACCTATAATTATCTCTACAGAAGTGAAGATTTCCATTTGGTTAGGGCACTTTACATATATCAGGCAGAGAAATTACAAGATTCAGGGATCAAAACCTGAAAATGCACAGGCTCTGATTCAAAGTAAGATTCACATTTCCAGTGATGAAGACAATTAACTACAGGAACACAGGAATGTAATGGATTCACCTCTGCTGTAAGTGAAGATTGGATGACTTTCCCAAGGGTCTGTTGTAGCTCACACATAAGACAGGAGCAAATAAATGTTGTTTTTCACTTTGTACTACACATGGTGTCCAAACAATTGCAATGACTCCTCCTGCCTTTACTGTTAACAATTACGTTAACACAAATTTGCAATTGTTATCATGAGCAGTCCACATTTAGATGCTTCATCATAGAATAAACTTTAAAGGAGGAAGTGATATTGTTAAGTTCTAGAGCTCAGCTGAAAACACCAGTGCATGGCATATGGCTGATTTCAAGATTAAGTTCTAAAATTGGTATGTAAATATCATACTATCATTCCTGATTCAAAAAGCAGCCAGGAGGACAGGTATGAGCTGTAATTGTATCACTAGGCATCCTTTATGTCTCTAATAAAGTACTGGAGTTCAGTTTCTGCTGAGAGGAGGAAAAGCTGATACTACTCCGGTTGATGTTGCAGTACAAAGGAAGTAGAGAATCCTCATCTGCAGATAAAAGAGACATAAACTCTAATGAAGACATGCTTAAGAAAAAAAAAAAAGAACCCCCTCCCAGTCTAATAGCCTGAAGGCATCTTAACAAAAATGTCTGAGAATGAAAACCAATCTGTCTAATTAATGCTGAGCTCTAATCATTAACAGCAATTACATAACAAAAACTATCTCAAGACAGGGATTCACGCACTAGGAAATTAGATACAGTAGACAAAACAATAATTAAAGAGCTGAACATATTTGCTTCTGGAACAGCATCTAGTACATTTACACTTGTGTAAATGCAGGACTGTATCCTTCAACTGTGGCACAGATGAACCATCTGGGCTGGTGATCTACGTGATGTTGGACTTCCAACAGGATCTGTGACATTCACTGCTACGGTTTGCTTCTATGCCCATGAGGAAGCTAGAAGCTGCTATTTCCCATGCTTTTCTTACAACTGGTTTGACTTAACTGGTCAGTGAGTCAGCATTTTGTGAGTACCATGAGCCATGGCATAAAGAGCAGCTGCTCATAGTCTTTTCTGAAGCAGCAATGAGGAGGTCAAATGAAGTCAGGAAGTAAGAATTCACAATACATGAAGGGAGAGAGGTACTTCAAATATTGCAGAAGGCTACAGATACTGCAATATACAGAGATTCCAAAAGTGATGAAATATCAGCATCATGGATGCAAGAGGAAATATACCTCTGAGTTGGAAGTTGGAGCTGCAAATGCCAGAAAACAGCATGAAGACTGAGGAAGTAGGGAATGGTTGCCTTTTTCCTGAGGTTTTACCCATTCCTGTTGCCTGATGCTGGCTATGGCTGCATACAAGACACATAGTCCTTTCAAGGCCATCCTTTTACTTGGAGATTTTGAGACTGGGCCTGTCTTTTTTCGTTTTTCCTCTATTTTTTTTTTTGTCACACCCCATTAGGGTTCACTATAATGCATGGTTACTTGGTGGATTTATGTAATGTCATGGCAAATGGCAAACACTAGGGGCATTTGCCTTCTCAGTGGCACGCTTCCATCTAATTATAACTTGAGCCCTTTGCCTTCTGCTGATGAAAGACTGGAAGATGCTCTTCAGATGGAAAAGGTGACCCTTGCCTCGACAGCTGCAGTGAGCTCCGCTCTCCTGGTCAGGCTGGAACAGCTGACTGCCTGCAGCTAAAATGATCACATCTCTCCCTTGCACCATAACAGATTATGCATGATTACTGGGCCTCTGCAATCTTGGCTCCCTGAGCTCTTCTTAAAAGAGCGCAGCTATCTGCTGGTACAGCAATCTTCACTTCCAAATATCTGCAGTGCTCCCTTGCTCTCTCCTTTGCTCCCAGCACCTTTGTTCCCAGGCACAATTCTCCCTCCTTTAAGGCCAAGTCTAACAGAAAAGACTGAGCCGTCCAAAAGCAAACAAACGAAATGGATCATTTACTTGTCTGACTCGGATCTCTGCAATGTGCAAAGCTTACACCTCCTGCTGACTGGTGGTCCCCAGACATCAAACTTCAGCAGCGTCTCTGAGAGAGATAATATTTGATGTTATCAAGAAACTGCTGAGCTGCTGTGGCTGATATACAAGCCACAAAGCAGTCACTTCCATCCAGCCTAATGCACCACCCTGAATTAGCTTGCTCACTCCCTGCACAGCTCTTAAAGATGCTTGCTCAATTTACGTCATTTGGCCAGAATTGTTTGTCTCAGCTCACTATGCAAGGCACAAGCCCTTCCTCTCCATCCCTCTTTGGTTATATTTTCTCAACACCCCCCCCCCCAATCAGAGCAGAATTTTGCTCAGTCCATCTTCTCCCTTCTGTCTCCTGCTCCCTGTTCACAGCACAAAAGCTTTCCTTTGTCAGATTTGTTGGCCTGTGACTGACAAGCAATTACAATAAGTAATTTCATTTCAGTGGAAGATAATAAAACGTGATACCATAACTACCCACAGAGCCTCCAAAGTATTCATGTTCACTCTAATAACCTGGTGAGATGCTGTTAATCTTGACAGAGGCTGCCCAGCAGGTGCTGGGGCGCTGAATCTTCATATTCTTTCACTGTTTGATGATCCTTCCACAGGGAAAGCTCCAAGCTGTTAAAATGCAATGGCCCTGCTCTATTTTTTAATTACATTTAGTTTATTAGAGGCACAATCAGATGCATAACTAATCCTGGAGCCTGCCCTACCTTACCGAAGAAGGAAAGGGAGGTCAACTCATTTAGGCTCTTGCAATCTCAGATGTGTGGAGCAGTTTCCCTCTGGGAGACAGAGGCGTTGAAGGGGAATGTGTGGCAGAGGGGGAACTCTGTTGTTTTCAAAAGCAGATGATTTTCACCGATATTTCCCTCCCCTGCCCAGGGACCCCTTTGACACAAGTTGCCTTTGTTTTCAGATATTCTTCCTAAAGCCAAGATGTGCCAAGGAAAAATAAGTTCCAATTTTCCATTTAAAATTCAGATTGTCTGTCCCCTCAGGACCAGAGTGCAAATGAGCTGTGTAGGGGCGAGGGGACAGATGCACTTGGTGCCAAAGAATTACAGGCCTCTCCCTTAGAAAATCTGCATTTACCAGAAACAATATTAACTTCCCTTGAGATGCCACCCTTGGGTGCACATCAGCACAAGAGGAGGAGTAAGGAGAAAGGAGGTGCCAGCAGAAAGCAGAATTTTCACCAGAAGCACATCGGTGTCCCAACAGTGAAATGGTGATGCTTGTACTTCTTTGAAAGCCTGGGCGTTTCTCAGGACATACATCACGTCGATGCACAAGCAACCTGTGGCCTCCCGCTCCCGAGCAAACAGAATCCCACCCTGCTGCCAGAGCAAAGACAAAACCATGCCCTCAGCATCCTGCCAGCACTGCAGAGGGGATGATTAAACACGCATAACTTGTTGAGTCCAGAGAGGAGCTCTTAACTGGGGCATGGCCATCTGAACTGTGGCCTTAACAGAGACAAACCTGACCTTCCTGAACTGTGCAAAGATGGCAGGAGGGAGAGAGGGAGCAGGGCTCAGTCAGACAGATTTCCACAGCATCGATGGTACTTTTTTTGACAAGACTATTTGCAAAATTTCTGTAACCACATACACACCATAACGGAAGTGACAGAGCAGAGATATGTCCTGGAGAGGGCTAGTTCAGGGACTAAAGCGTGAGGATGCTCCTTTTAAAGAGGGAAAGTGAGAGAAGCTGCTCCCAGCCATGGGAAAAAGAGCTAAAAGGCTGCTGCTAAAACTTCCATGTCTGCTTGGGAAGCAAGAGTCTAGCTACAAGATAAACTGGAAGGCCAGCGTGTTCCTCATTAAAATCCACCTGGCTGCTGTTTGATTGTGTCTTGTTCTTGTTAAACCCACAACTGTAATTAAATTGTTTTCTAAGCTATTGAGAAGTGAAATGCTTAGAAATGCTCTCAAGGAAATGACAACAATAACTGTGATATGACTGTCTCCATCTTCCAAAGATAACATGCAGATCTTTATCCACCAGCAGATGGGTTCCAGGCTGAAACCTATGATATTAGCTCTTTAGAAAGGAAGCTGTATATGGCCCAGATTTCACTCCTTCCCTAACCAAGAGGTGGAAAAGGCACGAGCATCGTTTCAGTCTTCTATTCTTCAACCAATATACATCCAGACCCTGCTGACTTTCAGGGAAAGTCAGTATTCCTCGTGGAGAACGGTCCTCTGAAACACACTGCATGAAGGTCTCAGAGAGTTAATTCCTCTGGTATCCCATCATTTCTTTACAGCTAAATGAAGCTTTAGAAGAGAAGAATAATATATATGTTGAAGATGATAGCTGAGATGTGTTTTTCTCCAAACATTGTTCAAAGCAAAACTACAAGATGTTCCTGGTATTTTCTGGAAATCTACTTATGTTACATCCTTAAACTACTTCCCTTTATTCCAGAGGGCCTTCTTGAGTTTGCATAGTGAAAATGGAAAAAAAATTAAAAATTCTGTATTTCTTCAATATTGAGAACATGGGAAAGAAATAACCTTGGGCTTTCTCTCCTCCAAGAAGAGAGGTGATGTAAGAGCAAGCTAAGTGCAGCTGACTTACCTGGATTCAGAAGTATGGTCCAAACCAATAAGAGAGCCTTTTGCATAAAATAAAAAGGTCAAGAGCATAAAGATGTGATCTCGATGGGGAAGAGACCCAAGGAAACAGTTTACTATTTAAATAGCTGATTAAACAAAATATAGTTAGGGCTAACTTGGCCCCTTTCACAGAGTTCATAAACTCACACAAGGAATCTCCGCTGGGGGCAGTACAGCCTGACACATGCCTTATTTAAATCAGGCCATTTAAACAGCTGACCCTTTTTAGTGTCAGCTTCTGCTTGTTCATACACCCACATCTCTTTCTGAAGCTAAGCTTTTATATTGCTGCCTGCTTGCTTGTGTCATGTCTTCCCCACCTTTAGACATAGCAGGAGCCAAATTAAATAAACCAGAACTACAACAGAATGAGAAGTTGCAGGAAACTCTTTGCTGCATTTTTATTTCCCAGGTCCCATTTGCTGAGCAACAGCCTGCCTCACATGGCCTTGAAGGGCTGGGCAAGCCCAGCTCCCTACAGTTTGAAAATCCCAAACTGTAAAAGACAGAGCTATGTTTTGAGGGAAGCACTGCACAGAGCTAATCCAGGTAGGTGTTTGCCCTATACTCATCAAGCTCTCATGTACACCAAAGCCTCATGTTGCGCAACTTCAGCAGCCTTGTGTGCTCTGTGCTGGAATGGTTCCAGTACCACACTGCTCTGCTAAGCCTGAGGAACAGATTTTTAGCAGCAAATTAAATCACTTGGGCACAAGCCCACCCTGACCTGTTTCACAGCTTCCAGACAGGTGGCTTATATTTTATTAGCCCATTGCTTAGGTAGAGTTGGCTTTCCATGTCAATACTGACCATATGGACGTGTGGCCCATATGGTATGGAGCACAGGGAATCCCTCCTTTAAAAAGAAAAATTCACACCAGTAAAGAACTTGCAGAATTATAACCACGAACGCCAAGAGAAAGAGTAGGGGAAGAGTGGGATGGAGAGGCAGTAACTGCTTTTCTCTCTGTCTAAAAAAACCCACTAAAGTCTGATTCAAAAAACTTGAAGTCAACAAGAGTCTTTGCATTGCCTGTAGGACGCTTTGGATCAGAATTTGATTTGGGAAGAAGGGGGAGAATTGCAGCTATCAAGAGCTTTCATTGAAGTGAAACAATGACAAGCACAAGAGCTAGAGTTAATGAAAGGACAATTATGATGCACTGCTCAGGGAGAAGTGTACACTTATCCTGCACAATGTGTTGTGCAGGAGGCATCTCCCTTCCAGCTTGTTTGGATGCTTTTGCTTTATTCTGATTCCTGTCAAAGCTTATTTGCAGGAGAATAATATAAATTCAGAAAGTGACCTCCCAGCTATACACATGGAAAATATGTCCATCCAATAAGTCCAAAAGCTAGTCGAACACCACCTCCCCATTATTTACATTGCTGCAAATATTGACTAAAATATATATATATAATTATACTGATGTTAGTATGAACTGATACTCCACATATTCTGCACACATAGCTGTTTTTACACTCTTCAGAGGAATGCCAATGTTAAACACTTTCATAGGAACAGAGTGAGCACAGTCCTAAACAAACAGACCAATTTCAACAGTGTCAAATGAGGTTGATGGAGAGAAGTTTGTGGCTTTTGTATCAGAGACCCTGGGAAATGTCTCAAGGGTCTTTATTATCCCCATTACAGTAGGCAGCACAGATGGATCTGTGAGATGGAAGGCCATGAACAAAATGCACATAAATATTGTGGAGCTGCCCAAGGTCAAGGAATAACTCACAGCAGCCTTACCAGGCCTGCTAGATTTACCATTTGTTTCTCCATCCCTCCTGTATGAAATTCCTTTAAATTGAATCTGTTGCATGTCAGGACCAGAACGCCCACATGAAAGCTGACCCTCCTAGCTGGTAGTTTCGCATTCACTTAGTCTTCCTTTCAGACAATTACGGCCCCAAACTGGAAAGACCAGAAGAAAGCTACTTGAGGATTTCAGCCCATTAGTTTAAAGGTAAAGAGTAGGAGGGATGGAAATTCCATTTCAGTGGCTAGTTGGGGAAACCTAGGGGTGCCTTAGGACATGTGAGCAGGCAATGTCATTTGCCAAAATTATTTGCAACTCTATTCTTCTGCAGTAAAAAGGTGGATTTCACCCTTCAACACCAAGATCACAGAGAATAGCATGACTGCTTCTCAGCTACAACTTTTTAGCTGCCTGCCCTGCTTCTCACCTTACAAAGCTCTCTTCTACTAACAACCCAGCAAAGCCTGCCCTTGTGCACTGCATAGTCCTGGTCCTGGTCTCCTCATGAGTCTTAGTCACAATACTCAAGGCTGCTGGATGGAGATTATGTTATTCAGATGGAAACTGTACTCAGAAAGATAGGTGAACTCACCTGTGGCATGGAAGACACATCCTCATGTCTGAGTAGCTCAACACACCATGCTGTGATATAAATCTGCTTGCTCACCACCACCTAAAATGAGAGACTCCAGACATAAGCACCTGGCAGAAAAGGAGTTAAGTAGTGCATAAAAGCTAATTGATCAACTATTTAGAAGGCTTAAACTCTTTTAAGGGATAAAACCATTTCTTTCTGAAATGTACTTTCATTGACATCAAGATGCTAGTACTGTATCATGTCTGCAGCACTCTGAGTCTGCATCAGCATGGGCCCAGAGGTACATTTTTGCTGTACTGATGCCTGGCACAATCAGGAGGTTTGGCCAAGTCATGCTGAAAGCTTTGATTTTTTCCATCCTGCTGAATTACAGAGCTCATGGGTTAAGAGGAAATCCTCCAGTTGTCCAAACACAAAAAAAGGCACAGACCACAGCAGTGTAAAAACCCCAAACCACAAACACCTACTTTGTCCCATGCTTTAGCCACCAGCCAGTCTGTTTTCTAACATATGAAGTGATTCTTTTGAATTACCAACTCTGCCAGATAGGAATTAATGATCACAAGGCTATTCTTCTGCTAATTCCCATATTCATTTAGGGTCTTTCTCCTTCCGCTTTCTTCCACTTGGTTAATCTAATGTTTTTCAAATGCATCATCATTAATAACATTTTCTCTATGATTGACCTCTCCTGTGTTCCTACCAAATTTTTTTGCTGTCTTGTCTACCCTGTTATACTTTATGAGGGAAGGATTTTCTTGAAACCATTATCCAGTGTTAATAACATAGAGACTCAAATATTCTTAAGAACACTTACCTTCTCCAGGGTTGCAGGAGACTGTGATTTCAATGAGGGACAGGGGCTATCCTGAACATGAACAGACCCAAATAGTCCATTCAGGACCATTCTGATTTTCCTGAATTTCCATGGACCCCTTCTCCAACAAGTTTCATTTGTCCTGGTATCCTGTGGCACTGGGAGGAGGGAAGCTGGTATCAGAAGCATGAAATAATCAAACAGCATTATCCACTTCCAGTTCAAGCCAAATCTTTGCCAGGCTCCTGCTCTCACTGCAGGGCAGTTACAGCTCTGCAATTCACCCATCTCAGGGAAGACTGGCAGGTTACAAACCTGTTCAAAACATGTGACATCAGTCTGAGCCAGTTTTCAATGTCTGACAGAGAAAGAAATAAAGACACATTGCTTCCACCTTCCCTCCCTTGAGATGGAGGTAACCCCATCTCCATCTCTCTCCCCGCCCCAAGAAATGACCACATTTCCAAACCCAGGCAATGACAGACTGCAAAATGTAGATTCAGCACATTTTACAAAGTATCTCAACTTACACATCAGCATAATAGCATTCCTTCTCTCAGGAGAAGATTCTGATAGCCCAGATCAATCTATTCACAAAGGTGAAGAGAACTTCCTTTTAGCCCTTTAACAAAATCATCTCGGTCATCAGAAGATCTGCAGTACGAATTGGCTTGTGCCTAGCAAATTTGCAGAGTCTGCTTTTTTGCATATGTGGTTTGCTTTAAACCTCACTTATATAACACTTATTTATCACAGCCACACAGGCTAATTCATGTATATGTATTTAGTATAAAAGCATTTGAATTAATGTTCCCAGCTTGTTTACTTTGAAGGACTGAATGCCCCCTCAGGAAGAGATATTGATCTTAAAGGAGGCCATTCTCTGATGAACACTGGTTCCTGCAATATTTATGGCAGCTGAAGCCTTTTCTCTACTCTTGATCTTTTGAAAAGAGATCCCGAAGGAGGGTGACAAAGCTCGGAGAGTGGAGGAGGGAGAAGAAGTACAAGAGAGGTCCCTTTGCTCCTAGTGCAACGTCAAAATGTAAACAGAAAGGTGATCAAGGACTGCGGTCGTTTCTAAATTAAGCATTTAAAAATTATATTAATGAATATGAGAGGAAAAAACCCATTGGAAACAACTTTATAGAGAATGCTCAGATGGAATAAAAAAGATCTGCAGCTTTTCTCTGTTTTGCAGCTCAAATCTGCTAATTTAGGCCATTTCAACTGTGATTTTGAGGCCAGCCAAAAGAACTGATGTCAGTGGAAACATCAGAAAGTAACCCCTTCACAGTCTAGCACTTGCCATCTTTCTAATTACACCACATGGCCATATATATTATTAAAAATAAAATATTAAATACTTTTCTGGCTTTTTCTTCAGAACTGAGTTTGCACTCCATATGGGCTGAAAGAATGAGGAGTGCGCACTTGTTATCCATGTGATATTCTCCCTCCTCCTCCATCCCGAAGGGAAATTACTATTCTTTGGTTGGTTTTTGTTTTCATGGCACGGTGAGGAACAGAAAAGGCAAAACACAAGCAGAAGGATCTTAGGGCTAGATCCAGTGCTCCAAAGTCTGAGTCAAAATATATCACTGACCCACTATTTTGTCCATACTTATTTATTCTCTCTAGCATTCTGCTTCCTCACCATAAACTCGGGTAATTTCTCCTCCTCTCTGTCTCTGGGCTAGCTGCAAATCCCTGGGTGCAGGACCAGTCTTTCATGTTTACATGTTTAGAGCATGCCTAGCAAGTGTGATCCTCATTCTCACCTAAAGCCATTTTACTGCACTACAGAGGATGGACAACACACACGCAGATCTTGCCCAAACTCTACCAAGTAGCTATTAGTCCTATCCCTACTGATCCCTCAATGGGCAGGAAACATCCAGTGTCTTGTGGGTCAGCTTCCTATAGTAGGAGAAAGCAGTGCTATCAACTGTGGTTATATCCCAAATTCACTTCACACTGTGGCTATAAACAAGCCATAGAGCAGTGGTGGTTGGGAACAGCAGGCAGGACCACTGCTTTCCTCTGGAGACACCACAACTCTCAGCCCATGTGGACAAGGTGCAAAGGCCAAAGCAGAGACCAAACAGTTTTGCTGCTGGGGTGGTCCCCACTACCTGGGGGACCTGCCTCCATGCTTTAACTTGCTTTATCACATGCCGTATACCACCTCAGATACAAAAGTTATCTATGGATACACATATGTATTTATATATGCTGAGAAAGGACAGGTGGGCAAGGTATGCTGCACTGTTACCAGCCATCCCCTTCACATTCTGTTCCCATGTGGGAAGTGGGAGTACAGGTAGTGAATAGAAAAACATCTGTTTCTCCCATTTATGGAGGATGTGCTATGATATTCTGTGAAACAGGTAGTAAGCAGAGCCATTTGCACCACTCTGTTGAATGGATGAAGTTTGTGAAGCTGCCAGCTTTGATCTGTGCCTTCCCCCTCCCCTTCCCTTTATTGAGAATTTATTTTATAAGAAAAATCCATGCTAATGTCAGAAACCAAGGCTGAGCCATAGCTGGGAAAAGATGAGGCCAGGGGCCAGGGTTACATTGTAAAAGATGCAGTTTTCAATCAGAGGGCTTTGTTGCACCTGGCTAAAAAGAATTTGATGGAACATTTGACCAAAACAAAATATTCATAGGTGTAATGTGATGGAAAAAGCAAAGATTCAGAAAAAAATTAAAAGGATTTTAAAAGCATTAGCTTCAAAACAGGTCTGGAAAGATTGATTCCTCAAAAGTGACCTGCATCTGACTCTTCCTTGCAGGAACAGAGGATGCAGATGGGATGTCCAAAGAGGACAATAAGGCGATGATAGATGTTTCGAAGATTGAGTGCAGGATAAAGAAGTTGATGATGGCACTTATGCTCTTGTTTGTACCTTTTCCACACAATACCAAGGAGATGTATCTGCCTGCTATATGAAGATGAGCTACCAAAAGAAAATTTCTCCTTACCCAGTGGAACTGATTGCCCCAAGGTATTTTGGTGGCCAACAGCAAAAGCTTTTTAAGAAGCTGTTACAAAACCCATTAGTCATTTCTGTGGGTGACTACAACCTGTATGCAGTCATAGCCTGTGTGTTGCAATACATATCCTCAGCTACAAACCTCCTGGTGAGTCTTATTAAGAAAATCCCTCTAATTAGGCAACAAGAGCTGTCAGTTGTCTCATGCGTCCTGCACTGACCTGAAGTTCTGCATTTCCGCATTTGCCCCCACCGTCACCCCCACCAAGATGGGGCTGCAACACACGTATCCTAGTCCTCTACCTGAAAGGTCCCTTTCAGGTGGGCAAAACAATCCAGATCTCTGTGGCTCCAGATCAAGGGTGAGTAGGAAAGACCAGAAGCTGCAGGGGCAAAGCCTGATGCCTGTCAAAGTCAGCACCGGCACTCTCCCTGATTTCTGCAGAGCTGGGATTTCTGCATTCATTTTGTTTCAATGTCAAGATGAGGAGGAGGGTTGAGATGTGCTGTCAAGATTTCTACCTGAAAAATTAAAATAACCAATTTCAGGTTAGCTTTTTGTTTAGTTACTTGTTGCAGCTTGTCACCAAAGGACCTCTTTTAGCTGCATAAAGCACTTCCCTGGCTTAGTCATGTGGAAGACAGAAGTCAGAGTTTGTTTTAAAGGCAGATCAGAAAACTGAACCATGGCAGAGGCTCAACAGAAGAGGTGGGAAAAGTAGTGTTTACCAAGTAGTTCAGTGTTGGAGAGATAAACGGACATTTGAGCTCATTTCACTACATAATGTTATTAGTTATATGAAATTAGACTGTCAAATACAGCACTATAAAATGCAAGGGGAATGCAAGAGGGCAAGAAGGAGAATGAACACACAGGGGACAAATCACTGTCACTCACAAAGGAGTGCCTGGCAGACTAAGAATTAAGTTCATTCCTCAGGGCAAGCCATCCCCAGCTGTTATAAATACATTTTAATGCCCCTGTCAACGTGCAGAAAGAAAGAGCCAGCCTTCCCCAACACAGTGTGTCAGGTGTTTTCTGTCATTCAGAGAGCTTGAAAGAGCCACATTTAGATTGCAGTTTTGTCACTTCTCCCTCTAGCAGTGCTAAGGCAGCTTCTTTACCAGTCAGATGGAGCAGGCAGTGATTTTGGAGCTTCCTCTTGGGAAGCAGCAATAGCTGGACAGTGTGGTTCCTGCCTGCTGCTGCCATGCTCCACCTTGCATTGCTAATGCAAACAGGGAGTTTGCTGGACTCCTTCAATCCCCCTCTGGGCTGTATTGCAAAATCATCATGTAACAGGCTGCTTGGCTTTTCCTCGGGGCACTGATGTGGCAGGACAACTCTGGCCACACTTGGATGGTAGGGGAGTGCAAGGCCCTCCGGCTGATGGCCAGCCTGCAGGAGACCTTGCTCAAGATCACACTGGGAGCTGTTGCTTCCCAGTAAAGCCATTCCCAGAGGGGTGAGGTGAGATCAAGCCTCAAGCCCTGAGCAAAAAGCAATGATGTCCCCAGTCCCCAGAGTATGGCATTACCTCCCTTTTCCCATTAGTCCAGGTCCTACTGCCTTCCCTAAGCTGCAGCTCGGCTACAAACAACTTTGGGGTGACTGCAAGCTAGATTGGAGCCAATTCTCTTTGCTACTGCCTTATTTTTCATTTCTGAAAAGCCCTGCAGCACTTCCTTCAGAAATAAATGCCAGGAGGGGACTTTTCCCCTTGCTGTCAGACAGTTGTGCAGTGTTACAGATGCCAGCCCAAAACACCATCTCTAGCAAAATCAGAGCCAATGTTGGGGCTACTGCCAGGCTCCAAAATGGAGATTGGATTTGTTTGAGATGAGCAGCTCTCAGATATGTTCCCATCAACCCAAGGGGAGTGAAATCACATCCCACCTTGTAAATGCACTTTTGGATTTCTGCTACCTTTCACTTCCCTCTGAAACATAAGTCTGGCCCCAGCGAGACCATGATCTCTGAGCAGGTAGTAAATACACAGTGTTTAGCACACAGGAGACCAAGCACAGGGACAAAATAGGATGTAGCCATGAATAAGCAACCCAAACAGGAGACTCTGAAAGAGGAGCTCATTTTAAATAAAGAGCGTTTTCATGAGACAAATGTGCTACTGCAAGGCAGCCTGCAGCCAGCTGCCCATCCATGGAGCCAGGCTTACAGGGCAAGACAAGCTTCGTGCTTTCCCTTTGGGCTCGAGTCAGTAATTTGTTCTCTTCCTGGCATCAGGCCAGTGGATGACATGGCACACCCGTCCCTGTCCCCCCCCCCAGTTATACCAGTACAACAGTTTGCAAGGCTTTGCTCTAGCCAGAATACTGAAACAAAACAAAAAAACCAACCCAAAACCAACAAGCCTTTGAAAGTCACTGAAACCTTTATCACTGCACTGTTATGACTGGAGAGCGTGGTCCCACAATTACTTGGATGACAACAAGCGGGAGGTAGCAAACATCACTTTTACTGCCAGAGAAAGCCAGCAGTCAGCACAAGGCACAGATTCAGAGCCACAACCTGTTCCTTGGCAGGCAGATGTTGTCAAGGTCCCACTAAGTCACTGCTGAGGATGATAAAAATGAGTTTGCTGCTCTTGCATTGCTACTTCTGTTGCTTTGCTGATGTGATATCTGACCTTGGGTCTCGACTGGTCCTAACTGGCATCACCCACTTGAAGCCAACAAAAAACATGGACAACCACACCAGCTACCGACCGGATCCACAGCAATGCTGAGGGACAGAGGCATCCTTTTGAAACAGAAAGGCTTTGCTTCTATGATTTGTTTTATTCTCATTTTATTTCTAAATGGGTCTTCTTTGCCTGCAATCGCCTCGGCAATATTTCACATACCGTAACATGCCAAGCTACCACAAAACATCTCAAGAAGAGATATTTCACTCAGCTCAGCAGCCCTTAAAGGGAAGTGTCTGCTGTCAGACATGTGTGCTCTTCACCCATTGATGCATGGGCCTGTCTGAGAGCAGACTTTGGTTCAGCACGTATGCCCTGCGAGATGGAGATTTTATCAGCATTACTGTTGCAACAGTTCTTTAAAAAACAATGTGGGATCTCGTATATCTGCAAGCACATGGATGCAATTTACAACCTTACAGGCAGCAGCACCGCAACACAGATTACTTAATCCATCATTTCCTGGGAGGGGAAGGTGGTTGCTAAGGCATAGGGAGGTTTCAGCTGAGTGAGACCTCGTCATTATCTATAGAAGTAACTGTTTTCAGAGAACACACTGCTTTCTAAATTTCAGCTGGAAGCAAAATTGCATCCCCAAAACCTGAGCCCCCATCCTGTCCCACCCTTAGCTATACACAGCCAAAGACTTCCATCAGAAGTGCCACACCAATAATTCCACTTATATATATGTTCACGAGACAAAGAGATAAGTAGCGAGTCTCATTAGTCAGCCTTATCCTCCTGACCTTAGGGACAAAGGATTGGGACAAAACTACCGTGCTACAAAAGAGAGACTTTCCTGTTCTCTACCACGTGCCATTTTACTGTCCTTATAATCAAGGGTTTTTTCTAGTAGGTATAAAATAGCCAGCACTGATGATAGCATAACAGCCTAAGTAATTTCAAATTGCTTCTCCATTTGCTATGATTATTAACCAGCAGCATAATGAGAAAGAAAAGTGTTTTCTAGGTATATACTTTCTCTCTGAGACACTGGGCTGCAAGGGTCTATTAGGTCTTTCACAAGAACCCACTGATCTGATCAGAGATGGTTGATAACTAGATTGAAAAGTGAGTGTCTGCTCTTTATTGGTGAGGGTTGGGGATGCTTATACTTGATTTCACTGAGTCCAGGTCTTCTAAGCTAAACTTGAGATGGTGCCACTCAACTTCACACTAAGCTCCATGCAAAAATACCACATGCAAAATTAACATCAGGTTATGCAAAGTTATTGTTTTCAGCCTTTCCACCTTGCGTTGATTTTATTCTCCAACTCCCAATCCACAGGCATCCAATTCTCTCCAGGAGTTTCTGGGGGGGGGGGGCTGCATGCAGGGAGTGCAAGGAGCACAAACAGGGCTTTTTCTTTGAATGGCCATCATTACAAAATGTTATGTATGTTCTTGCTCAGCACTTCAAAAATCCTGCTTTTGCTTTCTGAGAGCTGGTTGCCCAGGGCTCCCACAACCTCCTTCATCACATGCAAAGTGACATCACCTTCATGACATCCAGCACTCTGATTTTCTAGTATATAACTTCTTTCTTTCATATACAGCCAAAGAAATCTATCACACACCTTTCCCAGTGCTTGTAACCACAAGGTGGAGGCTTGTGCTAACATACTCCCAACCCTCAGCACCACAGAGCACCTGATCGAAAGAGGCTACATGAACTCTGCAAAGCAATATGAGGGGGGAACTAAAAATGTTTAATTGCGTTTGCAGCTCAGCAGATTGCATGAGAGAGATGTAGGGTTATTTAGGTTACATGTCCTTAGCAATGTGTCATCAAGGGTGGTTTCACCCTACCCCCAAAACATTATCAAAATCACAATATTATCAAAATCTTCTTCACTGAAGTAACCTGGTGTCAGTGAAAGCACACCCATTTACATCAGGTCCTCAGCAGTTCCCACTGGGGCGGGGGGGGGGGGTGGGGGTGGGTGTGATTTTTCTCTTGGACACGGGATCACTTGCTCTGCCACATCTACTGCCTTAAAAAAGTTCACCAGGATGGTGGAGACCAGGAACTCCAGGATTCGGTGTGGAAATGTAGGAGGAAGGGGAGAAAGGGAGAGAAATCATGACTAGCCTGACTCCATCCTTATCTCTCAGCATAACAACACAGAGCTTAATGGAGTCATAATGAACATGTTCTCGGGTACATGGTTTTTGCAGCAGGCTTTGCAGCTCTTGTGTAAGACAGACAGCTCCATCTCCTGGGATATAGCTCAGTCCCTGGGCCATTAACAGAGTCCTTGAAAGGGCTCATGTTTTTAATTCTATTTTTTTCCCAGTGTTGAAGAATTCCCTGTGAAAGTATAAGGTGACTGTGTGGGAGTTGGGGGAAGGAGAACATCTTGTTTTGCTTGCTTTTAGACTGCAGCCCTTTGACAATAGCTAACACTGCCAACAACCAGCTTGCAGGCTTGGGGCTTAGAAAGACCATAACCCACTGGTTCATTTCAATGGACACTAATGTTTGTCCCTGGATTTCTCACTCTTGAGGCACTGTTAGGCAGCCAAATCACTGTCCTTTCCCCTGAGCAAGTCAGAGTTACAAAGGAAGTGTCCCCTTTGGTCTCTGCTCAGACTGGGGCAGTATCAGAAAAAAAGGGAGCTGGGCTTCCAAACTGGAAACTTCTGGGGCTTTGGGTTTTTATCACTTATGCTGCAGCACAGAAAGTCACTTGGCTCCTGAATCTGGGGACTGATGCACAAGACTCACAATAAAAACACAGGGATTGGTAAGAATTGTTGTCTGAAATCACAATAATAATTCCAAAGTGTAGGGCATGTAACTGTGAAAAGCAAAATAATTTAAGGGAATACATTACAAAGGTTAATACCCAAAATGAATAACAAACTCTTGAAAATAAAGCAGAATATGGTCTAAAAATACTTGCTGCAAGTACTTGTAATGAAATAATGACAAGATAAAACTGTAGCTATTTTTATTGGAAAATATTATTGAGTTCTTATGAGGACAGTGTCTAGCAGCTTCAGCTAGGGCAGGACGCAGTTAAAGGAATGCACGTTACACCTCAGGGTATATAAATTCCCACTCCAGTCCGTATCTTTGAAGATACGACCTGAACGGCTTTGCCAAGGAAAGCCTGTTGTTCAGTCCTGCAGAAGACCTGCTGACCAGGGCTGTACACTTTCTGTCATGCAAGTGTGACAGTTTACATCTGCTCTGAAAAAGAGCTCATGACTCCTGAAGCATCAGCTGGTACTGCCTTTCAATATTAACAGAGCTAGGCTGCAGTGTGTTAGACCAGGCTGGTAGTTAATGGATGAGCAAAGGCATAACGCTGGAGGACATTAAAAGGCAAATCATAAAAAAAAATAAATTACTTTATAGCTTTACAATAAAAATGGGCATATAAAAGAGGTTCAGAAGAGATTGCTGCTTCATTCTAAACCAAGTCTGGAAATTAGCTAGAATTTATCAGACAGCTTTTGGATGAGAGATGCAATAAATGCTGATGTAGATGTTACAGCAGGTCTCTGACCTATTGTTCAAAATAGAAAATATAAACTTCTCTACAGTTTATCTTTTTCATTGGGTTTTTTTTCATTGCTTTTCTTTTTGCTTTGAACAATTAAATGATGCTATAGATAGCGCCCACTTGATACAGGTACCCCACAACTGGAGTGGTGTTGCTCTGAACTCTACAAAAATAAGCCATTGCATTATATGACACGGAGTGCTTGTCAGCTCATGACAACATGCACCAGTGTCATACTTGGGTCCCAGAAATTGTCCTTAAACAGTCTTAACTATCTGGGGAAGGAGGGCAGGAGGTAAGAAGAAAGTGTGCAAATGTGCCAGAAAACAAATGTATCACTTTCCCCAGCAAGTAACTTATCATATCTCTAACAGCTATCAATCTGCTTGTTGTTTTCTTATGCTGAAGTTACATCTTTTGTGGGATAGGAATTAATCTCTACCCACTTACTAAGCAATATTTTTAAAATGTGAGCTCTTCCTCATTTCAGGCCCAAAGCAGATAGAAAATAGAAGCTCCATGGTGAGATTTTTCCACAGCTTCTCATCACTGTCATCTCTCTGCTCTTGGTAGCAAAGCACCAACTGATCCCTGATCTATGCATGGCTGCTTCTGGTGTATGTCAGTGCCTATATGCCTCTGCAGCCCAGCAAGTGCAGGATGAGGAAAGGAAGGAGTATATCCAACTGCATAGCAAGGTGAAGAGCTCTCTGGAAAGTACATTAATTTTGGCCAAGAAGACTGTTTCAGCTAATAGAGATTCCCTAATGATTTTTCATGTTCACACAGGAAGAGTCACCCTTTAATTTCAAGGGCCAGTCCAAGATGCTTCTTGGCAGTAAAGTGTGTGGGACTTGCTCCAGGTAGGAGCATCCCCTTGCCAGTACTCAGACTAAGATTTCAGGGAAGCGAGGTCTGAGACACCCAGACCTTCACTCATGAAGTGTGGCACGCTGGGACAGACCACAGGTATGTATTAGCCCTTGTTAACCTGGTCTTTCTGATAAAGCTCATTGCTCCAGAGAAAGGTGACTTTACCTGACACACAGGCCCTAGGCATCTGTGCATAGCCACACTGGCAAGGGAGAGTGGAGGTGGGGAGGGAATAAAGCCATCCTGAGTCTGCTGCCAATCATCTTATATCCTGAAGTGTGAGGTTTAATTACCCATGTCATTAGTTTTGCTTGCTTCAAAAGTAGTGTTTAACAGACACCATAAAAGACTATCATACAAGGTCATTATCTGCTAACTAGATGGAAAAAGAAGAGGTTAATTTGGTAGAAATTAATAAACAAAGCAGAAAAAAACCCACAATACAACCATGACCTAGAAGCCAGCAAGTAAAGCCAAATGCAGCCCTGTGTTGGAAAAGCTGGTTTTGGAACAAATGTTTAAACACAGAATGTAAATTCCCTTTACCTCACTCTTAAATAAGGGAAACTGCAAAGTTTTTCAAAACAAGGAGCCATGTATATTCGTACTAAAGATAAACATGTCTTCAACAAGAAACCTCTATGGGTGTGTTCATCCTGGGCAGTGTGTTTTGTGGTACCTTTAAATATGAAGAGAGCAGCTCCTTTACTCTCTTGACTTGCACAGTCCATCAGTGCCTGCACAGCCCTGGGTCCCTGCAGACTTCTACCACAGCTCATTTCCTGTGACACCAGTTAGCGCTTCAAATGCACCACCAAGAATGAAAAATGAAAAAATAAATTGGATTTGCCAGGGCTCCTCATGCCAGACAAAAGGAACAGGAAAGAAGAAGGGACGGGAAAACCATTACTGACCTTACTCTATTGCCAGGACACTTGCTGGGGGAGAAAGGAGCCAAGATGTCTCTTTTTATTGCCTCAGGATGGGGGGAGTTAAGGGGGAGACTGAGAGTTGATGCTGGTGCCAGACACTGTGTGGACAGGGGCTCCAGGCTACCGCTGGTTTGGATTCAATTCTGTGCTGCCTTACCAATGCCTCCCGTTTCCTTCCCGCAGAGACAGAGCCAAACCACATGAGATGGAGTCAGATTAAATTACTAGGTGATTTCTGTGGCTTGCACAGACAGTCTGAGGGATGGGAGTGGAACAGTCCCATGGAGTCCCCCAGATCTCAAACTATGGGAGTCTGAAGGCCACATGGGCCCAGCAGCCTAGATGTGGTGCCTCTGGCAAGAGCCTGAGCCCCAGGAGCCCTGGGGGAGTGGGAAGGATGAGGAACACAAAGAGAAGAGGGGCAGACTCTCAGCAGGGCAAAACCAACCCACCTTGTTTCACCCTTTCCAAGGCTGTTTGCATTGGCTGACCGCCTATCTTGACCACCTATCCACAGAACCACTTACAAATGCATTGAAGAATCCCCTTTGCTTTCTAAAGCTGCTTCATCCCACTCTGTAAAGGCATATTCCCTTTCCACTCCCTCTCCCTTCCAGCTTCACCTCATAAAGTGTTTGTTACATGCATCCCACAATGCCAAAAAAAAGAGCGCAAAAACCCCAGCCCACTCCTCCCACCCCCCCGCCCCTCCTCTGCTCCAAAGACCAATTAAATCCCATTACCCTTCAGCTGGCTCACTCAGGCACAACGGTCACTGACAGCCTGTGAAACTGTCATAGAGCTATCAACGGCACAGTGGCTCTGAGCTGCTGTGACTGAGCCACCAGCACTGCTTGGGGAAGCCTCAGTCACAGATTTGCTTAAAGTTCCCTTACTTGCACAGCCGTCTGCCAGGACGAGCACAGTTGTTTTCTTGCTGAGCAAAGCACACACGTGCAAGCGCTTAACGCCCAGGGGGATCCATGGGCTTGCGATTATGTACCTATCTCCAGAAGCAAAAAACCCACCACAGCAAACAGTGAAGCACAAAGGCAAGGCTGCAAGCTGACAGAAGCAGGCTAAATGCACGGCAATGCCATCACACGTCCTCCTTTCCTTCTGCTTGAATTACTGAAGCAGTTTTACCCCACTTGTTTTGCAGCTAGGTTTGGGTTAACATCTTGAATTCTCTTTGACTCCTCTGGGCTTTTTCAGGGTTTCTAGTGGGTCCTGCAGCCATGTCATCTTTATTAGCCCCTAAAACACTGCCTGTTTCCATCTGCCAGTCACACAAATGCATCCTGAGACTTTAGCAGCACATCACCACATCTCAGTCTTCCTAGTGGGAGCAAAGACTGCCTTGCAATAAAGACAAAACCCACCAGCACAAACACATGTGACAGAAAATAATGAAAACTGGATCTTGATCAGCCAGGAAATTACCCAAAGGAAGAGAAGAGCTAAGGATTTGGAGAAAAGTCTCCAGCAGACAAATCTCAGCCAATCTATTCATGCCGTGGGCTCAAAGGTGGCTTTGCTCTGAGCCACAAGCAAAAAGAACTAAAAAAAACCACCTCACTTTAGCAGTACATAAGATGGAAGCAAAAAACCCATCTGGAGCATCAAGTCTGTCCCACTTTGTTTCAGGGGACTCCAGACATGATATCAGGCTATCTTAGAGGGTCAGACCAGCTCACCCATGGGCACGTTAGGGGGTCATACCTAGAAAAGGCTTCATACTTCCCAGCTCAGGCTTTCTAATAAGAAGTTGAAGTATATTCCCTCTGCACTGTTCTTCAGTCCCTATACACGACTCAGTAAATAGCACAGAGAAGACAGATATCACTTCTCTAAAACCTGCAGGCCTTAAGATGTACCAAATCATGTATCAAACAACAGTGACACCTTAAAATCACAAGTGACTGCTGAAAGCGTTGGCTTCTATTTTTGGAAGGTAATTCCTTCCCTTTAAGTATCTTGTTTAAAAAATAACAGTTTTTCCTCCCTTCCGTTGATACTTGTGACAGAATGATCTCAAGGTCTCAATTACTCTGTATTTGGCGTGCTAATCCCCTTGGAGATAACATGTTGCAGTCACTGTGAAACCAGGCACTTAATGAGTTGATTGAAAATAGTAATCAGGTACTAGGTGAAATGCTTAACCTCTGGCTATTTGGGATTACTGACTCTAAAGGACAAGTTGAATTATTTTTCTATTACATTTATTCACAAATGCATTCAAGCTTTTTATCCTTACTTCAAAAATACATAAGCAATGTTGTTGACTTCACAGAAGTACACTTGCTGTCACAGCTGAGGCCACAGGTCAATATGGCTGAAGCTGTAGACATCAAAATGCCAAGGAAGAGGGTGGATGGACTTGTGAATGGACAGATATGGACAACTTACTCAGCAGATCTGTGCCTTGTGGTAAGGGACCATTCCTTCCTTGAATTCCTCCTTTGCAGTCAGTTCATGTGGTAGTGGTGAGTTCACAGACAAATGCCCGCTACTGAGCAAGTGCAACGTCCCCATATTTTCCATGCTGTTGTTTCCCACACTGATGTTTCCTCTGGTGGGAGCAACTGTGACCGCACCTACAGCAGAACAGCCAGTTTCTCCACAATCTCAAAGTGTCCTAGTTTCATGTAAGCAGAAAGTGCTTAGTCCCCATCAGTAGAAGAGCTGTTGGCACCAGTGGAAGCAGATGGGAACCAAATCTAATAAAAGGGCAACAGCCCAGGTCCTGCAAGACAAGGACTCTCATCCAGAAGCTTTCATAGCATGTCAGTGAGAAAGAAAGGGAAAATCTAGCAGAAAGCCTAAAACTGGTCTGTGTAGTGGAAGATGTTCTCCTATGATATGGCCAGAAAGAAATACAAGTAAGAAACCACATGGTCTCTAGAAGTCTTTACGAGAAAAGATAAGCAAAGGAGTCTCCATCTCAAGCTGAGAGGAAGAGTGAGAGGCAAAGATCTGCCTTAATGTTTTCATCTGTTTATGTCTAGCCCCATCAGTCAAGACCTTCTGAGGATGCTGTTTTCCTTGGAAGACTCCACTTTTCAGACTAATAGCATAACAGAAAGCCCACACTGCAATTCCTTGTGTCATTCCTCCACAAAGCAGGGCATCGCCTGTTCACAGGTAGGATGTGTACCACAGCTCCTGCACTGGAAGGGCCTGCACCCTCCACACAGTTTTCCTTTTGCAGAAGCAAGAACCACCACCAGGTATATAAGCACTACATTTCAAGACATAAATAAGAACCTAAAGCAACCGGACCAATTTCCCCATTAAATGCATATTGCCACCATGAGGCTGAAATGAAGGCCTAGGTCTGAATGTATTGTTGACAGGAATCCATTTCCAGAGGCATCAATTATTTATGATTGCAATAAATCACTTACAAAGCGCTGTAAATTCCAAACAGGGTTGAACAAACACGAGGCTTCATCAACACCCATTTCTCTTACAGCCAGAGCTGGGCTAGGAAGAGGTGCCTATCTTAAACAGAATTGATTGGAGGTATTGTACTCAGGGTATTGTACTCTGAATATGGGGTAAACTTTATAAAATAAAGGGTAAGTCAAGGTTAAACCTCATTCAGGCAGTTCCAGGGCTGCAATGTTAACTGGTAGCGATACTTGAAGTCAGTAATTTACAGCTGGCTTGGGGATGCCTGGAGGGGAGGTCCACACACATCTCTTCTGCCATGGAGACATGTGTGTACAGAAGAGGTTCTGACACCCCTTGAGATGATCAGGAAATGCTCCATGGCATCTTCTGCCTGACCCTGGACAGTCACTGTGCTTACCTGTGGCTATGCTCAAATCACCTGGGCAGGGACAGCCCTGACTGGTGGGAGTCTGTCCACCATTACTAGGACTTGGAATTTCTCCTTACAACTTTTTATAAGCAAAACTTGGGACAGATCCTGTGAAAAAAATGATGTGTGAAGGTTTCATGAGGCACACATTAAGTAATCTGCTAAACAGGAGCGAGCTTCTGCCCAGTGTAATGTGAACCACACAGTGAAATGCTGCAGCCAGCTAATATGAGGTCAGATCCTGCTCATACTGAGAGCTCCCCAGCTCAAGTATGATTCAGCTGGTGGGACCCACTGCTGCGAGCAACCTTAGCACCATTCCTTCCTCCTTTGGGAGCTTCTACAGCTTGGCTGTTATCTTGCAAATCCCTTCCTTACAAATAAATAAAGCAATAGATAGATGGCGCTGACACAAGAGAGCAGCAAAATCACTGCCTGTTTAAATCATTTGCTGTTTGGGATATATTTTCTCTGCCAGACTGTTACTTTAGCCCTGTGGTTCACTTTCCCCTTTTTTCTGGATTGAAAACCTACCGTTTTCTCTGAGAGTCTGAGTGCTGCTGACTCCTTTGTCTGAGCCAGCCACTATTAGTCATTTGGGGCTAATTTCTGCTAGGGTTTTATTCACTGCAAGATCCACAGAGGGATTTAAAGCTTTACAGCAAGCCACAAAGGCCTCGCTGATCATTTAGCCAAACCCAGGGCTCTCTGTCAACTACCCATATCAGCCCAGAGTGACTCAAGCAAGATGAAGGGTGATGTGACACTGCAGTGGGTCCAGCCTCATGTCAGCAAGATCGGAGCCTGACCTCCAGGTTTGAGAGGCCATCTGGCCCAAGAAGGAGCCACAGGCTTGATTTCTCTTCACAGGGGCATCGCTGGCAATGTAAAAAAGCAGAATTAGGCCATTTGGAAGCAATGAAGGCTGTGATCCAGTGTCCCAGGACTTGGCACTGACACTGACACCACTGAGCCAGCAGTGATTTTCCCATACTGACTTACCTTGAAAACATCCCCAGTATGCCAGCAGTGATTTGGAGAGACATGCCAATGTATTCTGGGCCATTGAGTATATCATGCTTCTGTGCAATTTTAAGAATTGCAGTATCAGCCAAATCTCCACAGAATATTAAAAATACAGAAGAATTTATAAATATTTCACATTAAAATTCACTGCTAACAGTTTGCAAACTTCCTGCTGTAGTCTAATGCAGTCAATGGGTGATGAATTTTGCAGTTTTGGGGTACATTTATCTAGTTGTGTAATTTCAAAATTGCCCACATGTTGTGGGCAGCTATGGTCTTCTCTGGGGTCCATGCATGGCATGTAATACAGTATGTTCCTGGCCCACAACCTACCCATTAGGTTCAGTCCTTGAGATTATTACAGATAATGAACTGCTGGGAAAGAAACATGAGGAAGAGCAGTGGAAGGGCGGGCTGTCATGATGAACAAAGGCTACTGAAGACATCAATAACTGATTCCCATTCTCTCTCTCTTGGCCTAATGGGAAACATCTGCCATGTATTACTTCCAGCCAGGCTGTCAGTCCATGTTGTACACATGGTCCCCTGGCAAAACAGGGAGCCTTGGGCCATGCATCCAGTCTGAGTCAAGATGCTCCACCTTGTCAATGTGCTTCCAGCTAAAATGAGCAAGCTGTGCTCTCCTAGCATGGACAACATGCATTGTCTGCAAGGGGTCTGGAGTTTTCCCCACAAAGGCCAACAAATTATGTTATTCCCACCAGAAAAAGACAGAAGGATAATTAGCTTTCTGTCTGTCTGATTCACATGAAGGCATTTGAAAGACATTTTTGGTTTCCCCCCCTTTCTTTCTGTTCTGCTTGATCTGAGAGCCTGCCTTTGCATTTTGCCAGCAGGTTTCCTTACTAGGATATTTCTGAGCTGTGATACTTAGTTATTTGTGAAGGGAAAAAAAGTGAAATTCATCTTGCTTCTCTAAAACCAAAATAAATTCTAAACACATCAGTATTTCTCTGAGAGATACTGTACTTTCTGAATGTCCATAATTGCATGCATCTACACATGTACATGTGCATATTCCTACGGCTATTCTTAGAATACATCTATGTCACCTTTTGTAAGCAATACAAGGCCACCATGCTTATACTACAATCAGCCAAATGTCATTTATCTGTACAAGAATAACATTAAACCTGTATTATCATACCCATCACTGCCTGTGGGAAGGCACCATCCTAGCTCAGACTTTTCTGGCCCTCCTCTTTCAATTTTTCTAGCTGAGTGTAAAAGTTACAGAATTAAATAGCTGCACCTGCTTTGATATTTGGCTAATTATCACTGTCTTTTGGCTGACCTGAGACCACTTGGGTTGCAGCAGCAGCAGCAGCAGTCCTGGGACTATTTTACCTCCCTTTTCAAGCAGCCAAATCTGCAGCCTAGTAATTCTGCCTAACTAATAATTTCAGAATCTTCACTTCTAAAGTATTAAAAGGAAGAACATTGTTTTAGAAAACACTATGAAAATATGGCCCCTGTATTGAGCCTTGTGGCAGATACCTAAACATGCACGGACCTGAAAAGCTTGGTGAAAGTCTTTTAAAATCTGTCTCTGGTTTCCCAAGCTGTTCAGTTTGTCATCTACCCACATAAGTCACCTTGTCAAAGACGTACTCTTCACTGGCACCAACTGGCACAGGATGGGGAGGTGGAGAGAGGTAATATTGACCTCCTGGATCAGAGATGTGCAGCTCGTTTGGCAACTGTGGTCTTGTTTCCCTTTCCCTGAGATCTCCCCAAGTCACAGAGCTCAGGGAAGCCTGCAGGAAAGCAGTAACAAGGACATTTTCACCCCTTTCCCTGCCAGGCTTGGGACAAGAGGTCAGACGGACATTACCACCCAAATTATTCACACAGAGACCTTGAGAAAGGGAGGTAGGCTTTAATCAGCATGCACATTAGCTTTGGAGGTCCATACTTGTAGAAGGCAGCCACTAGCTGCACCATGCTCAGTACCACTCCTCACTCCAGCTGCCCTGGTGTCAGAGGTAGGTGTTGGTAACCCAGCACTTTCAAATACCACGGAATTTAGCAGAATTTTGGCAATGCAACCAACCAATGTAACCTGCTGCCAGTATGCCTGCCTACACAACTTGCTACTGCCCGCCAGCTGGTGGGAAAGCTATTGGGTATTCCTTGTGATAACCTTTCGCTTGTCCTCCAGTGCTCATCTGCCCTGGATCCCCAGGTTGCATGCATCTGTAGCAGCTTAAATGTACCCCAATCATCTTAAAAGTGAACAATGCATACCTATGGCAAAAGTGAGCCCATGGCCCATGCAATTGTTTGCTGACAACACTCCATCAGGCAAGACTTCAGGTACTTTTCCTGTTTGCAACCCTATCTAAAAACAAACCTAATTTTTCACAAACCCTTTGAAATCATGTCCCTTCAAGCTTGTGAAAAAGTCTGGAAGTATAGAAAAGTTCTTCTATCCAACTCATTCAGTGGGAACCCCTTCAGCAGAAAGAAGTAAACCAAAGCTCTTGCCCAGAGATCGGGAATTTTCCAATTCAGGCTTTTGTGGCTCGCACCCATCTGCACTAGTACAATAGCAGGGCCATGTCTGGCTTTGTGGCAAACTCAAATGCAATTGGCAGAAATGGGGAGAGATATAATTGTGTTTCTCCAAGGAAAGTGGTCATTAGGAGGGTATTATCTGGATAGTGGTTATATAAACTGTGGCTGAATGGGTTCTATTTACAATAAGAAAAATTGCCAGAAAGTGATCAGAACATATGCAATCTGATGAAAAGGCTGCACTTGAGCAACATGAAAAGCCAATAATCTGTGAGGAAGTAGCTGTTTGATACCTAGGAATTTTAAGCAGGGATAGTGCTGGGGGAGGGATTTCAAAACTAATCAGACCATCAGTTTCAAAATTTCTCAGTAGTCCCAAACCTTGTCTGAAATTTGGAGTAACAGACAAAGAGAAGGCTGCTGCAGTCCACAGGCCAGGTTCAGACCCGATTTATACTTTCTGCAAATCCACAGCATTTACAATAGTGCACCCCCTGCCCTTTGGTACATAACCTTTTCACAGAGGCAAGGTCCTGTCCTCACATATTCACTATGGAGGAGGTCTTACATATATGAAAGAAGGAATCTGTCCCATTACACCACAGTTTGTCCCATTAAGCTAATGCCAATCGTGACATCTCTGTAAAAACTTGTAACAGTCCTGAGACTCAGTCTCTCAATATCTCTTCTACACTTGCAGCCACAAAGTGCTAGATCAGCCCCAGTCAAATCCCTCTTTCACATCTTGCTGAAAAAAATTGTGTGAATGACTACAAGATATACACAGGAGGTTTTATCTTTGATACTTGCCTTCATTGCACATATCCCAACATGGATTCAAGAGCAGCATTTTTCCTTAAGACAACACTTTCTAGAAAAAGGCATAATAATTTTTTAGCATTATCTTTGTGAATTTGTAAGCATAGACTGGGACATAAAAAACTTGGTCTGTCAGAGGAGCTTAGTTTAGCTTGACAGGTTTGAGACATTACAGGGAGAATTCTGTAGGGATCTTAAGTAGCTCAGTGAAGTCAAGCATGTACTTGGGTTTCTGCTCCTAGATCCTTCATGAACTATAAACCACCAAACCACTACAGACATGTGGTCCTCATACAGGAGCACAACCTTATCTAGCAAAAGAATCAGCTCCCTATGAGTTTTTGGTGTAATTTATAATTAATGTAAGAACATAAAATGGCTGCACCTCCAACTGTTTTCAGCTCATCACCTTCCAGCACTGCACGTGATTGTTGTGTATTTATAATGCAGTGGATTACTCTTTCATGAACATGTTCCAAGTTCCCCTGAATACATATAAACTTGTGGTGGCTGTCTGATTCCCACTCGTTCTCTCCCACGCAGGTTTTTATAGACTCCACCACAGAGAATCAGAGCTTTCCAACTTATTCCTCCCAATAAATCTAAACTCTTGATCAGCTTTGTTGCCTTTTCCTGAGCCTCTCTCCATTCTACTGTATCCTTTATGAGATGCAGAGACCAGAACTGCCTATAGGATTCAAGGTGTGGGCCAGCGATGGATTTGTACAGCAGCACTGAGATGTCCCCTACTGCTCTCCCAATTCCACCAGTATTTTAGGGTTTCTGCTAAGCATTGGGCTGAAATTTTCATGAGACTTGCCATCGTAGCCCTAATCTCTGTCTTCATCTGTAACAGCCAACTCAAAGGCCACCATTTTACATAAGATGTTAGGTTTATTTTTTCTTAATGGCATTATGTTACATTGTGGTTTAGCTCACGCTTTATTGCTCACTCACGAAGTCTCAAGAAGATGTGCAAAGGCTTCATCCCCTACCCTGAATAACTCTGCACCATCAGACTAGATACAGACCCCTCCAAAGAGACATTTGTATCTTCCCAACACAGATATTTCAGATAAGCAAGATGTGGAAGAGTTTCTTTCTCTCCACAAGATATGTAATTTTTAGACAGCAAAAATTAGGCAGGATAAATGCCACTGTGGAGCTCTAATCCCCGAGTTCATGAAGGTAGGCATAAGAAAGCTCCTGTGATCTCGAGCCCTTCTATACGACCAGACAGAAAAGTGGGTCTGCAATTTCTGGCAGAACAGGATTAGTATTAGAATTAATATTGGAGTAGGATTCAAAAGACACAAGTTTCAGTCCTTTATCTCTACAGACTTTCCCTTCTCCTCCTTTGTTGTCAACAGTGCTGAGAACCACAAGACACAGTACAGCATACTCTGCAGACAGAGCTATTTGCCTGACACCAGCTCAGTGACTATGGAACTTCCACTTTTGTACCAAGTGCATATACCTTCTGGGGATTTAGTCTCAATCTTTTCCTGCTCTTAAATTTAAATCTTAAATTTAAGGTCTGAGAAATCTCTTCTCTGTAGTTTGCTAGCCATATGTCCCCTTCCCATATCATAATGGCCACCTGCAGTTTTACACACAGCATATGGAGGAATTGTGTGTATGTATTTGTGTGAGTCTCGTTCATTCAGCATGAATAGTCCTAGATCTTCCAGTGCAGATGTTAACAAATATGGCCAATATCCTCACTGCGCTCATCAAACAAGACCAACTTGTTCCTAACTTCAAGCTTTAGAGTACTTACAGACTGTCAGATCTAACTGTAATTTCCCTGCTTGTTATCTTCCTTCTCTGTTCAGCTAGACAAATGAACACTGCACTCCCTGAACTGAAGAGAGAAGCACAAAGATTGTTCATTAGGCAATAAGTACTCATCTAATTTGTAAGAAATGCAGACAGTTTTGCTGGATTTCTTTTTTTTTATGCATTGTTCCCTCTCTCAAAAAAAAAAAAAAAATTTCCAGCTGCCCTGCAATTACATAAGGTTATACTTATTCAATAATTAGATAGATGACCTTTAAGGAAAAGATGAGGTATCAATGAACCAATAAAGTGTCTCCTTTCCTCTTAGAGTTAATGGTGAGCAATATCCAGTTCTGCCATTGACTAGAGGTTGGTTTTAGTAAGGTGAGATGGTCCAGCTGTTCTGCCTATTTGTATTGTTTGAAGATCTGTTGCTAAACCACTGGGCACAAAAGAAATAATTTTTATAACACTCTTTGAAATTGTCTTTAATTTATCAGCTTTCAGAGTAGTCCCTCTTTTTACAAACACTCTTGCAGCACTTATACTAAGAGATTTGAAGGCTTTTCTGCTGCATTTGTAAAACCAAAACCATTTTCAAGACCACTTTTTGAAGTTCAATGAGAGCAGCAATTTCTTTTCAAAATAAAAGAGTAGTCACATGCAATTCTAAGATGTTGCCAAAACTAGACAAAAAAGCCCTCACAACATAGAACATATTGATCAGACATTTTAATGCTGCAGAAGCGTTCCAGTAAAAGTCTGCTTAGCATAATTACACTCTATACAAACTTCCCCACCAGCTCAACCAGAAATTGGATGCTGTTTATCCTGTCTTACAAAGAGATGTCTGGTAGTACAGACCACAACTTTAACTGGATGACTACCTCATTGGTACTACTTATTTCATAGGAAAATGCACACAACACCTACTATGCCATTGATGAATGCATTACATTCCCATGGTGGCTGGTAACCATTGCTTACATCCTAAAATGTTAGGAAACACATATTCTTGCTTCTTTACCCAGATAGATGCAAACAATGAAAAGTGAGTCAGGTCAGGGAGAGAAGCTACAAATCTATTTGATTCTTTCATATCTGAGGAAATAATCCTCTGGGATCTCCATAACGCCGAAGAAATTAATGGAATGTCTCCCAAAAGGACTCACCAGGCCTCAAGTCAGAAACTCCATCCCCATCATGGATATTCACAGATGTATTCTCACAGCACTCTAACAGAACAGGGCATACCTGCTTTTTCCTCTTTATCAGGGATGGACTGAGATAAAAGGCAAGGTTTGAATGGCATTAAGACTCCTAAAATGGCTATTGGAACAAAGTATGATTTACAAAAGCACGCAGCTATGAAACTTCCCCTGATCTGCATCTTTACATACCTAATTTCCTGAAAAATTTGGTCCTAGGTGACCACTGCTCTGAATATCATCTGCTTTCTGCAGCCCTTTTCCCTTTTTAGCTGTCAGAACTGCAGGACGACAATGGCTAAGACAGCAGCATGGAGCTGCTCCTTTGCATGCATTGCTCATGGCTTATACCTAAGCACCACAGGCATGCGCTGGGGCAAATCAGCAGCCCAACAACAGGCTTGCAGAGTTACCACTGAGGATGTGGCTTGCCTGCAGAACATTTACTACTGGAGATTAGGCATAAAAAGTGCAGAAACCAGCATGACCCTGGCAACTCAGATTGGATTTGCAGGATTGCCAGCAAAGGGGGAAGGCAAGAGGGAAGCGCAATGAAAAAAAAACAAAAACGTAAAACCTTTTTGCTTGTAAGCAGAGCACATTTTTGGTTGTGTGACTGAAAGGCAATAAACAGAGAGCCAAAGCTGTTTTCACAGAGCCTCTTCTCAGATTAAACTTAATTTCCCACTAGCTTGTCATTACTTTGATTATAGTACTGTTACTATTGGTGTATCATAGTCCGAGATGTAACGTTGCCAACAAGCGAGTACATTGCAACCCCTAACTGAGCAGCAATTCTAGGAAGCGCACTGCTGTTACTGGCTGGAAGCACTCTAGAAAATGGCTCCCACCTGCAAGATGCCAGTTTGCTAGCAGGCATGAGGACATTGCAATCACACCCTAACTCCACAGGAAGAAAACCATGGTAGAGGTTGGTGGTGTTAGAATGGGACTCAAAACCCCCAAGTTTAAGCCTCACCTTCGCAAGGGGTTTGTTGCATGAGGTGGGATGGGGAGGCTGTCCAGGCCTTTTCATCCTTTCCCTGTGTCCACCACAGACACCAAGGGAATACAGGGGTAGAAGAAAGGGACGTCATCTGCTCACTGGTCTGCTATCAGACCTCAGGGGCCTGAGATGCTCCAGGGAGATCGATGGATAAAGCATGCGCATTTTCCTCGCAATCACAAACATCTGCAAATCAGCACTATCAATCTGCTTTGAACAAGCCACAAATGGCTTGAGGAGGCCAACACTGTAACAATTTAGAGTACCTGCTGCCAAGTTAGCTACTCACTATCTGGCTATAAATCTTGACCTGACATATGCATATGCTATGTTTTCCAGCTTTCTGGCTTTCTATCCTTTTTTTTGTAATCCCAGAATGACTGCAATTAAGGAACACTATCTCATCAAAATGCCTATCAGCAAACTAGCTTGTAAACACTCATAATAAGTATGGCTAATAAAATACAGTTTATTAGCCAACCTTGTACAGTATTTTTACAGCCTTTTCCACTCATCATTGAGAAAAATAAATCCTTCGCAGCTGTGCTGGAGCTGGCATTGCTGCCAGCCTCCCTTGGTCTCACCTGTAACGAGGTGAGTAATTAAAGTCCTTATAGGAGCAGCAGGGTTTTTTATTGCCTGCCACAATTCCATCCTCTGCTCTTCTGACTGACTCAAAGACTGCTGCAAATGTTGCTTCCAAAATAGATCAGCAACAAAACTTGCTTTTGTTGTGTTAAATGATGGAAAAATTCAGGCTTGACAAGGCTGCTTAACAGTCCTTATTTCCTGTCCCAGGATACCCAGGAAAAAAAATCTGGTGGCCCCTCAGAAGTCTGGTGGATCAAAATCCCTGGTCAGGGGTGTGGGAAGACCTGTGCCTGTGAATCACTGCAGTTAAAATGGTAACAAGCAAATAGCTGGAAGTGGGGTGGAGGGAAGCCTTCACTCCATAAAGTTCTCAGGAATCAATTAATCTGGAGCGATGGTAGGTAAGTGATTATTTGTTTGGGGTTTAAGGGAACTATAAACATTTTCCTTTTATTTATGCCATGACCTTGCTTGTTCTCAGCCACCAACTGGGCAAATGAACCACAAAATAGGAGGAGTGCAAAAAAGCTTAAACCGTTGATTCAAAAGAGAATGTTTTACTTAGTGGAAAAAAAACATGCATAGTCTTCTCTAGTACAAGATGCTGTTTTGTAGCAGAGCCTTTTTTTCCAAAGGTACTTGGTAAAGTCAATTATCATGATATATGGAGTTACTTTCCACAAGATAAACATAAAACCAAATGCCTGGCAGTAAACATAAACCTCCCAAGTTTTCCTCCTCCTTCTCTCCTTTTATCTCTTTTTATTACCACATTCAGAAGTATAAATTGATAATTTATTGAAAAATGAATGGTAACATTTACCAAAGTGGCACTATTTGCTACCCGTTTTACTGTGAAGAGAGTCTCATTTTAAGAGCTTCTTTCTTTATGTTTTTTAACACAAGCATAAATAAAAATGATCCTGAAAAGATGACTTAAATATTTTGCCTCTTTTCTTCTTTTCCTTAAAAAAAGAAACACTGAAATAAACCCATGGAAAGGAATAATATTTCACTGTGTAAATACTTTTCCCCGTCAGGTCCCAATGTGGCATGCAGCCTGGAGGAGGTACCACAGACAGAGATGTGTCCAGGGCACCTGGGAACCAGCCAGCAAAAAAATTTAGAAGCTTCAGTCTGGGATCCTTATCCAGAGTAACAAAAATCCATGCAATCCCAGGTAGAAATGTAGACTATTGACTTGCTTAAGGCAGCAAAGTCATCAAAGGGATTACCCCTCATTAGCACCCAAGATGCTAGGTTACACTTACTACCAGGTGTACAACGCCAGGACCAGCAGATCACTCCTTCAGATAATGTTTGCAGTCAATTTCCCAGAGCAAAGGTTTGCAGAGAAGGTGAATCACTATTAGTGGCACAATTTACATACCTGGAAAAAAAAAAATCCTTCCCCATGTTATAAAGCAACCTATGTGCTTGGGGGCATGTGAGAAAACCACTGAGCAGCAGCTCTGAACAGACAGATCAGATGAGTTGGTCATCCAGCTTCCCCCAGGTGTTTCCCTTCAGAGGAGAGTAACATAAATCATGGCATCCCAGAGGAGCTCAAGGTTGCAATCCCCTCCAGCTGGGATCAGTGATATGTGGTGCTGCTAATTACAAAATGCTGTAAATACATATTCTACCATACAACCTTTCAAGGTTCACTATAGAGCATAACCTCCTAATCTTCCTGAGGCTCTTCCTTATCCAAGCGCCTATAGACAGATTAGCTGCTGAACTGAGCAATTGAGGGCATTTCTTGCTGCCACTAACACATTTTAATGAAAACCATTTTATTAATATTTTCACATATGTAAAGTAATTCAGCTGGACTGGAAACTGTCCACATAAATTTCCTGTGATGACACTACTTACAGTCTAATTCTCCCAATTCTACAGAGCAAATCACTCCTACCTTCTGCTATGTCCTGGAGCTGAATAGACAATGATAACTTTCCATGGGACAGATAATTAAATTAATCCATTCAATTCCAGAAGTTATCACAAAATTCTCGAGGTTTGTAACCCAGGGCCTAATACTCTATATAAGTTGTATAATGACAACTGTATGAAAACTATATAGGATTTTTCCATCAGAGCAGCATCCAGTGTGAGACAAAACATCTCCTTACTATAAACGCATCCTCTCAAGCACTCTAACCCTCTAAAAATACAGCCTAAGATTGAAGTTACACTGTATTAAGCACTGTAGTATTCTATTTTATACAGTTCTTATGCAACCCCATTCACCAGATGCCTTACGCAGTCCCCGCTAAGGATTCAGTCATCCTTTAAGTCATCCTCTCACGAGTGGAGAACTACACGCAAGTGGAGTTGGAGGTAGATTTGGATTAGGTTCTCTGCATAAGTGGATTTTATACAGCTGCCCACTGCTACGGATTAATATAAGAGATGGAAGGCCAAACACCTCCACTGTGCATGGCAGGGAAAGGCTGCAGAATTTGTGTTTCAGAGAGTGACCCACAAAGAAATCATGAGGAGATGAGCCCTGCTCTTCAGTTGAGCCCCAGGAGCACTGTTGCTGAGCACAGCCCTTAGCCTGCAGCTTTTGGACGCTGTTATGATGGCTTAGAGACATTTGGACGTGAGGCTTGAGACCTTGGCCTGGCCAGATAGTACCTGGGAGAACTAATGTAGGATAAAAGCAAGTTCCTTTTCCAAATACCTTCTGATGCAAGTAGTTACTATGTGGGAAGGGAAAACAAACTCAAATCCTGAGCAGTGAAAGGAAGGTCATGTTAGAGGTGAAGACCAGGTGTTACACCTTGATCTGGCTGGCTAGAAAGGCCCTTGGAGGAGACTATTTTTAAAGTGGGTATGATACTGCAAGTCCAACGGCCGGGGGGGTTTGCTTGGGCAAATCCCAGCTGGCGATGGATGTCTTCAGACAAAGAATGAGATGTGGCTGGTCTCCAACAAGGCATACTCTGGCTCTTCAGGAAGTCTATAGGACTTGCAAGTCCCACCCAGTGTCCAAACCAAGCTTAAAAAAAGTTTCAGCTCTAATGATTGGAAGGTCAGACTAAAGCCCAGCAAATTGGTGAGAAAAGGGTCTTAAATCAGCTTAACAGCACTAAAGACAACCACCATTCATTATTGTAACACGAGTGAACCTGTAATACATCCCTCCCTCTACACAGGATTAATTCTCCGATTAGCACCAGAAAACCATTTAAAAAAGAATTTATATGCAGCACTCAGTCTTAACACATCAGTTTGAAAATCTAACCAATGTGGAAGTGGCTTTCTCCATCCTCTTCTCTGATAAACATAACATTTCTGTTTAAACACTGGGAGAAGCCATTCTGTTTAGTTAATCCTGATCTGTTGAAGAAGATGTATTAAATCAACAGCTGTCACTTTTTAGTAATTCCTTAGAGTGAACAGCCTTTGCAATGGATTTTCTCTGGCAAGGAATGTAACAGAAAGGGCTTCTGGTAAATGAAGGAATTCTGCAGAAAAGCCACTCCCAATTTGAAGCAGATAATGAGCACCAAGAGCTAGCATGGAAGCAATTAATTCTAATCACTTATGAGACAATAAAATTTAATTATGGGTTCTTTGAAAACTAAAAACCCAACAATTATTGTTAATAGGCTTTTCTTGATGGCAGACAGTGAACAGAATTTGTTGAGGCTCTTTTTCCTGCAGTTAATTTAAAAAAATAATCAGCTTTTAGTTAAGGATGCCCAGGCTATTGCGCTAAGTTTAGATCCCACAGGACAGAAATGCAATTGTTGAGGAACTCTTGGATATGCTTTTATATAATTGGCATTCTCCTCTCTGCTGAGGTCTCAGATCTTTATTATCTTTTCAGAGGTACTTTCATCTCGGAACAGCTGGATGTCTCCAGCATCATTTCAGGTACATTCATGCTAGTAAGAACAGAAATTGCAAGTGGTTGTTTTGTCATGCACTTATTTAGGTGCTGTACAAGAGCTCTAGTTAGAGAGTAACAGTGGTGGTAACCCAGAGCACAGCACAACCAGGGGACTCCTGCTCTGTGTTGATGTGGCTGTGGCCCACATTCACTCTCTTCCTGCACCAGATGCTGCTGCAATTTCAAACTGAAAATGAACTACTTCCTCTCTAGTCTAGCAGCATATCTCACCCAGCTTGAACTGCATGAGGATGGAGAAGGACCATCAGTTAAATTGTGGTATTTCTCATTTTGATGCCTCACTCATCTATTTCTCTGCCAGCTAGCTACAGAGCATGCCTTCTCTTGCACTTGAAATAGCTTCCAGCCCTTTCAAAGTATAACAACCTCTGAGGCTATCACATCTACTAGGAATGACTTAAAAACATTTACTAACAAATATAAGCTAACAAATCTGGAATTTGCCCAGTGACTTAAATGTCAATCCTTCTTCCCCTGTACTCTCTCTCTCTGCCCTTTGGGGCCTGTGCTTAAGCACCCTTAGGAGTCTGTATTTTCTCTGTCTGGTTTGCACAGTGTTCAGATGGTGAATGGCATTACTCTTCTATACGTTACTGATGTCCATGATAACATGGGCATATATCTCCTCCTCACCACCATTACAGGACTTCTTTGCTTACCTGTGCCAAACTCTAACAGCCATGTTTTGTTGTCTATATGAAAATTGCAAAGGAGAGACTCCCCACGAGATACTATTGCTGAGGCCTCATGTGCTTGGGTATCCAAATGAGATATAAATGATACAGCATTGCTGAGATCTCCATTTCAGGATCAACAGCTCAGGCTAAGCTGCAAAATAGATCAATACTGGTACCTTTATAGCTGTTGGAAGAGCACTACAAAAGATTTCAATGCTTATTTTAGGATATACTAAGAACTCAGACCTGCTGGCAGAAAGAACACACTATTTATTTGCTTTCAGCTGGCCATATCAATGCATTCAACATTTGACTAAAGGCTTAGGTTTGACCCTCAGCAAAGGTCACATTTTGACCGCTTTACCTCCACCATTCTGTCTCCCATGAATCGTGAAAGGCATCAAGCACTTCAGCCCATGTCCTGTGATGCTTAGTCAGAACATAACCCACTTTTCTAAGAGTTGTTCCAAGTGCTTCTGTCATAAGGGGATGGATTGTAACGCCTCTCAAAGATGGTGAATAGTAGAGGGCCATTTTAAGCTATAATAAGGTCTCATTACTACAAGAGATCTTGAAGGACAAGAGCTTGGCAGCATTTAGTAATGCTCAGCAAGTCAGAAAAAAGAACAAGATTTTCTAGAGCTGGAAGAGCAAATGTTTTTCCTGAAAAGGTGCCTGATTCTCTATGATGAATATCTTGGGCAATCACTTACACCAGAAGCTAAAAGCAGTGTAAAATCAGCACAGCAACATTATGCTGGCTTTGCACTAGTGTAAGCAACTCTATAGAGACTGACAAAAAACATATCCATAGAGTTTAAGAAACTTCGTGCTATAGGATTTAAAAATTGACCTCTAATAACAAGAAACTTTCCCTGGGAGAATGAATTGTGCCAGAACTACAAACTCTTCGCACTCCTTGCAGCTCCCTGCAAAACAGCTGCACTTGCTACTCTTGGATACTGTCTTAGACAATCCAGAGCATTCATCCAAGATTATGGTAATCCCAAAGCATTACTCCCTAGCAATTATTCATCTTTTCCCCAAAGTACATTATCATAAAGCTTGAGCATAATTTGCAACAAATGCTTTTGTCATCTTTACAAACTTCCCTGAATTAAAAGAGTTTATCTCAACTGGTATTATCAGTGTGCAGAATTCAATATATTTTAATTATGAGGATGAGTGAGAGTTTAGCCTACCTAGTTAATGACAAAATATCAAGTTCTCCATTTAATTAGGACACATTAAAAGGTTCATATTTAAATTCTCTTCAGTGTATATGTGAAATAAGTGTTACAGCGTAACTAGATTGTTCCCTATAAATTACATTACGCAGTTTTAGACATTGAGATGCAGAAGGAAGAAAAACAGAGGCTTTGGGTACTATTTGGCAGTTGTAGCATAGGAGATTTCAATGTCCTGCAGATGGCTATACAGCAGTAGCATTCATATGCTTCATATGACATGGCAGCACCTCCTGTCCTTACAGCAATGACAAGAGCACTAATTACGTCCGCTGAAAGCTTCCTGAAGTCCAGGTCTGCTCTGGCTATGATTTGTTGTTGTAAACACTATAAACAGAAGGAGCCAGAGGTGCTCTCTCCTTTTCCCACCTTGTCTTCGTTGTTGCATGAGCCCACCTTCCTGCTAATGGTTGTTTGCATCCGACTGGGATACAGGCAGCAGGCATGCATCAAGCCACTGGTATTGCACACACACTGCAGTGGTGGGTTTTAGTATAGTGCTAACTTCCAATCCCTTCCCTATTTCCATGGATCACTTTATAATGAAGTTATAGAGGTGCTAAGCTCCCAGCCAGACTCCTAGATACCTCTGATGGAAACACAGAGAACAAAAGCACAAATAGGCTTTTAAACCTTGAGAGTGCAAAATATACTTGGTATGTGGGGGAAGGAAAAAAAGATGCCTTGCAGGCTGGTGGCAACATCCAGTCCAGGAAAACCCAGTGACCTGCAAGACTTATGTCTCTGCTCACTGGCAAGAGCTCTTTCAGATCATGGAGTCTCTCCTACTTGGCTACTTCCTAGGACTTTCAGAAACCTGATTTTTACTGTTTCAAATGGTCTTAGAGCGAAGAGGTTTCTTAAAGCTTTTCACTATTTTTTTTTTCCACTTGTATAAAGCATATGCTTTCATCTTGCTGTGTTTTAAGACCTCTAGCAGGAAAGCAGAAAGTGGTAGCAGTAAGTTGTCTTCACTCTCTTACATTCTTCTTGCTTTCAACATGCCAAACTATCACTGCTCTGCTACTAACCTCTGCAGGGGCTGCCTGAGCAATCTCCAACTGACTAAAATGGTGCTAACTGCAGAAGACTAAATCCAGGAAGGTGATCAACTGGATAAAGAGCCTGACCTCAATATTCAGCAGTGCCTCCTGGGAAATTGAGCCTCCAGGGCTTCCCAGCACTTGGCACACTTGGACAGCTATGGCTCCAGAGAGTGGCTCAGCAGACTGACTACTGAGAAAAAAAACATCTCTCTTGCTAAAAATTAGGTCCCTTCATATTTTATCATGGGTCTTGCCACCTTTTCTTGTGCTTATCTCAAAAGTTGTGCTTTGTACTGTCTCTTATACATTCATATGTCTTTTTATCAACCCTCTTTTAAGACAGTAAAAAAGAATAAAATTATCTGACTGCTTGTAGATTAGCAAATTTCTTGCTCTGAACAGCATCCTCTTTCATCTGTCATTGTCACCCTCCCCAAGATTAATAAGAAAAAGACATTTATAAGGCAGAATCTGTTGAAAGCAGAGATGAGCTTGGTACGAAGGATACCAACCGTAAGTTTTTTTTTTTAGATCTGCATTGATCCCCGAAGCTGTAGGTACTTAAAAATCTCTTCCTATAGTGTCCGCACCTTCATTACACAAAGAGGAAAAACATACTGAGAAATGGATTCAGCCAGCATTCAGTGTTTGCATAAGGTAAGCTGGGGGATGATTTCTTGGGTCCTTCTGACCATGATAGGAGTTATTTCATATTGCATCAGTCAGACCAAAATGAAACTTTTTTTCTTCAACAGGGTAAGGTGAGGAGACACCAAAATGAGATGGAGGAAAAACCAGCTCAGGGGACAGTATATATAGATAGATAGATAGATAGATAGGTCTGATTAAGTGTGGAAGGACATTAGTGTCACCTGCTTCAGAGGAGTGGGAAAGGGACAGGTGTTTAGCACCAGCAGCAAAACATTAACACTACTGCATAATTACAGAGTACTCAGCATATATTTAGCCCTGATGTGTTTTTCTACTAAATTCCACTCTAATTATACTAGAGCCTGTGGACAGCAAAGAAGCTGTGCTTTAAGTACCTGCAGCTGCTGCAGTAAGTAACAACAGGGATGTATAGATACATGTATACATAGATACACATACACGCACACTGTTAGCTAATTGGCAGGAGAACTGTTTAAGAAAGTTGAATTAAAAGCAGTTTTCCCATTTTCCAAAACTGGCATCCCCTTCTTTAAAGTTCCCATCTCTTCAGCGTTTCTTAGCCTGCTGCTCTATCATCTGGCTCCTCACTTACATTTCACATGTCTCTCCTGGGGGATCAGGGCTTCTCCTTTCTCTTGTGTACATGCAGCTGAAGAGAAGGAACATTCACTTTGTCCTGCTGCTCTTTTCCCAGCACCTCCTCACCTCTGAGGCATACAGCAGCTCTGCATTAAATGATGCATTCACTGTCAAACATAAGAATGATAGTTTCTTAACAGACTAGTGTTAATCAATGCCTTAAAAAAGACTTAAAAAAAAAAAAAAAAAGGCATAATCCAGGCCATGCAGAATTTAAGAATGAGTAGCTGTCACAATCCAGGGCATTTATTTCATTTTCAGCTCACGAGAGACATGACAAAACATAAGAGGAAGATCAAGAGAATACAGATGGTTTAAGATGTCACTTTTTTCACTACTAGAGGTAAAAGCAGGATGGGAGGATGTGAGATGACATGAGCTTTTAATGGGACTTTTGCCACTGAAAAAACCCCGTGCAGGATGCATTAGAGTGCTTCATTAACCACCATTAGTCATCCATTTTACAACTGAGTGGGTGAACACTTGATGGCTTTGGGCTCTTCTGGAGTTTTGGTTGGGCTTTTTTTGTTTGGTTTCTCTACTCTAAAAGTACAAAGCTCTCCCTATGCACAGCAGGCAGGGTTGTGTTCATCACAAAAGTTAGTGCTGAAGAAATGTCCATGACAAGAGCACTTGGAACGGCAACCAGATCAGAAATCAAGTCCACACCTGGTTCACAATTTGGTCTTGGCTCTTAGCACCAATTGTTCAGAGAGTCCCATGGTACCCAAAGGCATCACAGCCTCTGCCTACTCCTTTGCACTTCTCAATAACAGCTCTCATCAGATTTTATATCCTTCTTGAAATGTTTTAGCATTAATTTTAAAAACCCCAGACTATCTATCAACCCTTATTCTCTCTCTACACTCGAAGCTTCTTGGGACCCAAGGAGACTTGAGAGCACATGCAAGAAGCAGCCTAGGTTTGCTCATCTCCTTAACACAGCCCAAAGCACACTACTTTCAGCGTTGATAGCTTCAGAAAAAGCACTGCTGGGTGGTACCTGGCTCCACCACCATATATCTACCACTAGCTGGTGGAAGTATTTCTTGGCAAGGCTGCAGGCATTGGGGGATACATAAGAGGTAGGTAATTACAAGCTAGCGGTGCCCTGGGTCCAGCATCTCAGAAAGACAGAGCATGACTGGAGGAAAATGCTCCACTTTAGCTTACTCTAACAAGTACCAGAGAAGTTGTCCAACTTGGAACCCTCCTGACTCCAGGGTGTGCTGTGTACATACTGCAACATGGGGGAAAAAAGACAGGCACAAATGTTCTTAGCTGGTAAACGTTTAGAGACAGGCACTGTATATGCTGCAGGATGTAGTGCCATTGGCCATAGAGCTGCTGAAATCTTTTGCCATGCAGACAGCAAGTGATAACATGCACCATGCGGCACAGTGGGTGCCTGCTCTGTGGACAGCATTTGCAGGCATTGCCAGAGCTGAAAGAACAGCAGAGAAGGTTGGAGCGAAAGTGAAGGGGTAAAGCACTGCAACACTTTCACCTCGTTTTGAAACGATTCAATTTTAATGCCCACAATCATGCCACAAAATGTTGGACAGCAACATACAGAAGTCTTTGGGGAGTTCTCCACTTTTGAAGCCAGACACAAAGCTGAGAGAGTGCCTTTATGATATGGGGACAGCTGCCTGAATTCTGAATGTTGAACCAGAATTTAAAAAATAATAATAATAGCCTGAAGGACTGAGCAGAACTTGGAAGCAATTCCAGGACACACACACAGCCTTCCTCTTCCATCAAATCTACAGGCTGAAGATGATTCTTGGCCAGGGTTAAAAACCAAACAAAAAGTAGCTGCATTATGCCTGTCAGCTGTTGCAGGGAACTGTGGGGAATTCACTTTCATCTGTCTTTAAAGAGCTCCTATCACACTCATCACCATGGGAGGCATCCAATGGTATCATTGGGTGGATCAAGCAGGAGGGTGTTTAATTGCTACATAAAGTTGTAAAATCATCGATAATCAGCAATGGAAGGAGAAAGCTACATGTCTGTCTTTGGGAATTTGGGGCCAGGCTCTTGTAGTCCAGCATAAGAATAGCTGGAATTATGAACCCAAGGAAGATATTTCTAAGGAGGAGCAGGCTTGGTTATGAAAAGAAGGAACAATGCCCATGTATGATCACTTGTATATCCTTTCATCTCCTCTGCTACGATGGCATCTGGACCTACCCATCTAGTAAGTAGCTAATATTTGATCCTATGTGGAAATGGGGAGAAGATGGTGGAGAGGGTGGGGAGAGGATGGCTCTCCAATGAGCCATCAAAAGTATTGGCTAGGAATTAGTTTGCATGAGTTGCAAAAACAATCAGTGCAGATGCCATAAAATACATTGAAAGATGGTTAGGTGGATGAACTGAGATCCCCTCTCTTTTGTGGTGCCAGAAGCAGTAAGACTGTAGGTTGGATATAGCTCTTCTATGCAGTGTTTCCATTGTCAGACTGTCTGTAGTGGAAGAGACTCCTGGAGTCCAATTTCCCAGAGTATTTGACAGCTTCAGCAAAAAGCTTTGTCACCTGTCAATATAAAACAGAGGAGGACTGAGCATTGCAAAGCCTTCTGCAGAAGGAGTGTAGTGATAGGATGAGGGGTAATGGTTTTAAACTGAAAGAGGGCAGATTTACATTAGATATTAGGAAGCAGTTCTTTACTATGAGGGTGGTGAGAGCCACTGGAACAGGTTGCCCAGAGAGGTTGTGGATGCCCCATCCCTGGAAGTGTTCAAGGCCAGGTTGGATGGGGCTTTGAGGAACCTGGTGTAGTGGAAGGTGTCCCTGTCCATGGCAGGGGGGATCTTTAAGGTCCCTTCAAACCCAAACCATTGTATGATTCTAATAGAGCAGGCTCCACACTTCTACGCTGTCACCCTGAAACTACCCTGTGCAGGTCCAGTCCTTGAGTCCATCCAAATCAATACCAATTTCAAGGTGACTGTGCATGGGTGTTGGCTCCAACCCTCTGGAGCCTGCCTGTCCAGATGGAGAGACTTAGAGGTGCTGGGGCTGCTTTGGCAAGAGAGCTCTGTCCCATGAAAGCTGTGTTTTCCCCTACAGCCCAAGCCTTTTAGGAGGATACAGGGTTGTTTCCCTCTCTGAAAATGGGATTAAAACTCTGCAGTCAAAAGGGTTCAATAAAAAGCATCAAGCAGGTGTGGTAATAAATTTTGGATGGGGACCCCTGTTCTGGTTGTCAGTGTGTGTTTTGCAAGTAGACAAAGGATGGGTCTTCAATTTCTCATTGCTGCTAATCATGTTTGGCACTATCCTGTCTATGAACTTAGAGCTTGGCATTCTCTCTGCTCTCTGCTCACTCCAATCACAGCAGAAGATTTTGCACAGCTGGACACCAGCTCAAGTCACTGGGTTCCATGTCAGCACCCACTGAAATAAACCAGAATTTGGCTGCTGTGCTTAATGAGAGCCAGATGAGGCTCTTTTGTGACAGTTGAAGCCACTTGCAAAGGAAGTCAAAGTACAGCTGGCGGCAGGAGTCCCACTTTGCATTACCAAATATCTCTTCCACTATCAGTATGTGAAAGGGGTTTGTCAGGAGATACAAACACATAATGACTAGCAATTGGGGACTACAACAAGACAGGCAGCAATTCCACTTGGATGGCACTTTGGAACTGGATTGCCCCAAGGATCATTCAAGCAAGCCCAGCTACATCCTGCTGTGAGGTTTAAGGACTGTACTGGAAAAACATAGCCCTAAGAAACTGTTCCCATGCATAATTTAAACATGTTACAGGCAGTTGTGTGCAAGAAGTTTGCTCTGAAGTGAAAATGATACAGCAACAACTTCAGCTGCAGCACAGGACTTAAGATTTTCTTCTTTTTTGTGTATTATTTTAGGCGATATTATTTTGTATAGTAGCAAAAAGAAAATACATTCAAACAATTGTGTTGCCATGATTTTCAGACACATCATTATTTGTCAGAGATAATAAGGGCCCAAACACACTGGAATCTAAGGTCACAAGTGCTTGAAAGCTCTAAAGGCTCTTATGACTGAGAGGAGAGAGAAAAACATGGGAAGTACCTGGAAATTGGTGAGCAGAGCAATGCCACTGTCAATAGCCATCCTCCGGATCACATAATTATCATGGACAAACTTGGTGTTGCTGTTAGGCAGGTTAATCACCAGATCTATTTTCCCATCCCTTAACAGCCTGAAGAAACAATGCACAAGACAGTATCACAGTGTGTCTTGCTTAATGAAAATCTATGATGAATAGCACAGGCATGCAGGTAAACAACACTGAAAATTTACATTTGAGTTTAGTCTTACATCCCAAGAAATGAAGGTTGAGGGGTTAAGGCGCTAAGCTACAACTCAGGAATTTAGGCTTTATTTTTGTTCTATTCAGTGATGCAAAGCAATATTCAACCTTCATATAGCTCAGCACAACTCTGTTAAAAGGCATGACTGATTGTCATTAGAGGCTAAATATTCAGATCCCACGTATCCTTGCATGAAAATGTAATATGGAGCAATACATCCAAGCCATATTAAATAGGACTGTTCAATGAGATGTTCATTAATCAAGCTGAATCCTCCCTGCTGTGACAATTCCAGACAGAATTAGATAAAGCAAAACATTTGGATTGAATCCAAAGTCCCATTAAATCACTATCAATGATCTCAACAGGGCCAGCAATTTGACCCTTGCTGTCCTGGATGTTAACACAAATTTGACAAGGTGAGTATTGCTCTTACCTCCTGACCGGAGGGAGGTTTGGACTTTGGCTTTCCTGTGATGGCCATGCCACAGGATTTGCAGGGATACCGTTAGCATTGAGCCAGTCTGAGGTTGCTTCTGTGGCATAAAGCTGTTAAGGGGGAAAAAAAGTTACTTACTCTGTGCTTCATAAATACCAGAACTTTTCATTTAACTCATGTAGGTCTGACCCAATACACAGCCTAGCTGTCAGAGCTGATTTTGGAGGGTATTTTTCATCACAAGGGTGTCTCCATACACAGAGACATACAGAAAACAGCATGACTTTCCCAACATTCTGTTATCCGTGATTTGCTGATGGATGATAGTCAATGAATGGTAGTAACACATCCAGAAGCAGTTAAGTGGCTTAGGAAAACCTAAATCCCTCTGACTTTCAATAGGGCTTAAGTTTGATCACTTACAATTTTTTTTTCCTAGCACTAAGTTTTGAAAGGCGGAACTGTAAATCTAGTAGTTACACTAATGCCACTGAGAAAAATAGTTCTTAAATACTTCATACTAAAAAGCTCTCACCAATCTTTTGTGGCTGTGTTGTCAGTTACTTTTCAATAGGGATATGGATGCAAAATGATGCAGAAGAGTTACAAGAGGGATGTAAACACCACAAATTTCATATGTCTGCAAGTTGTGAATATCACTGAAGATGAAACACTGTAAAGACATTCTCCATATAAAAGGCTTCCCCTTCCTCCCTTCCTGTCATCCCTGGCATCCTGCTGGCATTTTTGTTTCCTGGAGAACTTGGAGGACTTTATAATGTGACATCCTGGTTGCAGGCTGATAGCAGAGCTAGGGTTGTTCTTGCCCTCATGGCAGTCTCATATGTTCAATTGAACAATCATGAAAACTTTTAGTTGGGTGATACCTGCTGACTTTATGGATCACTCAGCTAAAAATCCCTGTTGTACTTCGAAAATGTCCTTTCTTCTCTATCTTCAAATAAACTCCAATGTTCTCCATTCCTGTAGCAGGCAGAGTCCATTTCAGATTTTGAAAACTCTCTAGCTTTACATAACTGAAACCACCTACCTTAAAACCTTCCTCATGCAGTAGTTCTGCTACACTGAGGAATCTGGGGCGGAAGGACTTCTGAAAAAGGAAATTTATTAGATACAGCATCAAACCTAGGATTTAGAAACAGTGTTTTGTTGAGCAACATGAAGTTCCTCTAGACTGTGCTAAGAGGCAAATACACATTTCTGTGCTGAGAATGGGTGTGTGTCTGTGCATGCGTGCAGAAACGTCTGAATATGCATGTACAGTGCCATTCCAAGAAAACTGTCAAGATCCTGAAGCTAAAGTCATTCCCAGCTAAGACATACTTGTTACAACACCAGAATTAAGTGTTCCCATACTAAGTTCAACTGCAACTACAGAAGATTTACTACTGCATATGAAATATCTGGGCAGTTGGCTTATCAAATACACCAACCAGAGTCTCCTCTTAATTAAATATCTTTTTAATCATTGCTCAAACATTTGGCCTTGTCTTCTGGCAGATAATATATGTGGACAGGCTTTGGGCTGCCTTCGCATGCTCTGTTTGCAAATTCACATGAAGAAGAGCCTGGGTTTGCATAAGTTCATTTCTAACTCCCATGGGCATATGGAAATGGAAAACACAAAACCACTCAGGAGACTGGGACACCCTATTCCCATGAGAACTTGAATGCCCAGGTACTTAGGGCACTTTTGAAGGACTCTTTCATAATGCATGCCCAGATCCAACATAATTTAGAAGAAGTAAAGATAAGATGACCTCTTGTAGACATCTTGTCATGGTTTAACCCCAGCCAGCAACTAAGCACCACTCAGCCGCTCACTCACTCCCCCCCATCCAGTGGGATGGGGAAGAAAATCGGGAAAAAGAAGTAAAACTCATGGGTTGAGATAAGAACGGTTTAATAGAACAGAAAAGAAGAAACTAATAATGATAATGATAACACTAATAAAATGAGAACAGTAGTAATAAAAGGATTGGAATGTACAAATGATGTGCAGGGCAATTGCTCACCACCCGCCAACCGACACCCCGCCAGTCCCCGAGTGGCGATTCCCTGCCCCCACTTCCCAGCTCCTATACTAGATGGGACATCCCATGGTATGGAATACACCGTTGGCCAGTTTGGGTCAGGTGCCCTGGTTGTGTCCTGTGCCAACTTCTTGTGCCCTGGCTGGGCATGAGAAGCTGAAAAATCCTTGACTATAGTCTAAACAATACTGAGCACCAACTGAAAACATCAGTGTTACCAACATTCTTCGCATACTGAACTCAAAACACAGCACTGTACCAGCTACTAGGAAGACAGTTAACTCTGTCCCAGCTGAAACCAGGACACACCTGCAGTTGAACAAGCCATTTTAGAGCAACAGGTGAAGGGTAATTTGATCCCAGCATAACTTTCTTCGGGAAGTTGAAGGTACAGCAATGCAAAGATCAGATGCAACATATGCCAAGGCAGGTCAAATCTTGCTTTTAACCTTAGCCTGGTCTGGCCATTTGCAAGTAAGATTATTGCAAGCTTCCTTGTCCCTGCTGGAGCTACTGATAGCTTAACCTTTATGGGCGAGAAAGCAATATTCTGAAGGGTGAACTATCTCCTTTCAAGAAAAGGAGTCTATGGGGCGGGGGGGGGGTGGGGGGGAAGCACTCTGGAAAGAACCTCATTCTGAAAGACATCTCGTTCTGTACACTAACTGGAAAATATAAATATACAATGTGACAGGGTTGGCAGCTTCCCCATCAGAGAGAATAGTTCTGCCTTCTGGTCAGGGGAGTTGGCTTTCACAACAGTATTATAAACTTCTATCAAACATGTACTGAACACTTGTGACACATAAAACAGCCTCTCCATGAAAAGAAATTACAGCTGTCAGCTTGCATCGGAGCAGCCTCAGATTTACAAGCTGGCTGAAAGAACCTGTGTAAGAAACCATTAGTTACTAAAGGTGAAAAGTACAAGCAGATTTATTTAGTGGAAGATATTTATTGTAGGAGAATTGTATTCTTTTTCCTTTATCGGAAAAGTTCTATTTCTTATAACGTCTCTCATGTTTGCTAGCATGCCTTACTATTTGTAAAGGACTACATCCTCAGTTAATTCAATACCGTTACACCAGTTCTTACTAAGATCCAGCTCAAAATGAAGCCAGCTCATCTCCCGTGATATTATTGAATTCTGTATCCAAATCCACTGTGGAGCATGCAAAAAGTTCTGGTATGTAAGGAACCAAGGCAGAAGGTTACCTTGAAACAACAGACTTGGAGTGCTGGGGTTTAAAAATAAAATACTCCATCAATGCTTTCCGCATCTTGTGGTCACCAGCACAGATGTAAGACAGATGCACTCCATCCCAGAGATATCACTGAATAGCTCAATCAGGAAAGAAAACAAAATGAGCTTTTCAACTCCTCTTGCATAAAATATAAATTATTTAATGGCAGACTCAGGGATTTCTCCGAATTGTGAAAAGAAAAGAGGTCAGATTATCAGTTTGCATAAACTGGCAGAGATTCATTCATCTAACAAGAAAGCTGTACTCCATTTACCCTGGGAGAGCATCAGGCCTTAACAATCCTAGGGAACCTCAACCTTTGCAATGTCAGAGAGTGCTTACAACTGAAGGACAATCCAGTGGGTTTGCAGTCCCAGCTGGCTGCCCAACCTGCCTTGCGCTGTCCTGCAGATGTCAAGGAGTGCTCGCCTGTTTGAACTTGAGGATGATTACTTTGTTAGCAACACTTGTGTGGCCCTAGTAGGATTACCACTGGAACTGCAACCTGCAAGTACACCAACATGGAAGCCCCTCAGCAAGGTTGGGTTCACTACCTGAGCGTATTGAGACGTGTCTGAACTGTAGGGCCATTTGACTCTTGATTTGCAAAATACCCTGGAGTGAAACATTTGCAAGGAAACTAAGATCTCCCTCTCTGCTATTGTTAACTACACCTATTTGACTTTCACCTTCAAGAAGGCAGCCTACTCTCACCTCAACATAATTAACAGCAGTGGCATAAAGGTGCAGTATACCGAATAACCTAAATATGTTGAGCCTAGATACTTTTGAGGGAAGCAGAATTCAAGACCATTTGGCTTCTTATTTCTCTCTCTGCAAGAGCTAAAAGTCCAGTCTAAAAATCAGAGTGAGCCGCTGGTCACGAAGCAATGAAGCCTCCAAAAGCAGGGTATGTTTTGAGTTCACCATCCACTGCAGATAAAACATAGCACCTTCCTCAGAGACAACCAAGTGGGCTGGTGTACGTGCTCCTGACAAAAATCAGCCTCAAGTGCACCAGAACAGCTTGCAGAAACCATCCTGCAGTTTGAAAGCCAGGGGTCTCTGCCCAGGGAGGGACCTCTACCCTGTCACCTCCTCACAGCAATGATATTTAAACGGGAAGTGATTGTAGAGAGGGGCAACCTGGTATGTGTCCTTCTGAGCCTGTATTTCCCTTCTGACGATACACTGACAACTTTGCCCATTTGAGGTAGATGACCTCATGTTTGTGATTAAAAGGAGAACAATGCTGCTGGTGTTCACAGCCCGCCTTATGCCTCATTCCTTGTGCCTCTTGTTTCTGCAGTGAGGGGCTCCCCTTTCCTCCAGCCTGTAATACTCAGGGAAGACCACTCATAGCCTACATGTCAGGTCTAGGTCAGCATGTCAACCTTCCCTTCTTACAAGGCTTTAGTTCCCCTCTGTTTCGAAATGGACCATTGAAAAGCAGGTAGGTGATGAACTCCAGAGTGGTGAGGGAACAATACGTGGTTCTCAGCATTAACTTTACACTTCTTGTTTTGGAGTTTAGTTATGTAAGAAATATGCTGAGATGAAGAGAGACCTTTAAGCAATTGATCTGTTGTTTTCAAGTTTCTTTTGCAAAAAAATGAACCGTAAACCACTCATTAAAAAGGATAGAAACTTGTTAGTTTTAAAAGGTTTGGGGCATTGGGATTTTGGGGTTGTTTTATCCAGGTTTTTTTCTTTTTTTTTTTTTTTTTTTCTTCTTAAGACCTTTATACAAAGAACATTTGGCTCAGTTTAACAGATACTGACACAGAACCTACATAAATGCTTTCTATAGCTAAAATTACTCTTTGCTGCCTGTTCCCTTTTAGCTGCTATCAGGAAAACAGCCTTAAATTTTAAACACTGGGCTCTCTCCTTTTTCTTCTCCTAGCTTTTCTTTTCCCCCTTTTTAGATGCTGTTTTAAAATCTGCACTGATTACATATACAGTAGACATACAGTACCAAATGCCAAGAGTTTCATACTGAACTTTTAAATTTTATCTGGTAGCAAAGACATCTCTGCTAATTTGAGGTAACTTAGAGCAGCAGCTGCAATCCATAGATGTATGTATATACGTGTATATTTAAAGACTAAGTGGTAATCTGCGTTAGCAGAAGTCATATTCCTTTCTGGCCACTTTTCACACACTTTCTTCACATCCTCTGCTGGCACAGACAGCCCAACGCATTTTTCACACCCCAGTTGTCTGACAGGAAAATTCATCTATTCTACTTTTTTGTTTTATTGGCTTTATGCAATCATGTAAGGCGTAAGCCTATTACAAGCACAATGGGGAAATAGCAGGAGGCAATTGGTTGTCTTTATGGGGCCCAAGAACGTTCTAGTTGCAGGGGAAATGTCTGAATTATTTTGAGGAACGTACACACATCTCAACGTTTACAAGTGCCTCTGACTTCAGCACCTCCTGCAGTTGGTAACTATCCTGGGATAAAATACGAACACTTTTTGCTTTTCTGCCTGGCTACCTTTTCATCCTAAAACGCACATCCTCCTTACTGATACAGAACTGAGAATGGTGCAGGGCTGTTCCTAAGGCAAACCCATTGGGAACTCCCTCACAGTAAAGGCTGTTTGCATAAGCCATTACACTGGAGGACATTCCCATAATGACACCATTTAAACTTTCTGTTACATATAGCAACTTTGAGGGATGCTGACAGCAAGGTGTGAAACCCTAAAGTTTGAGCTCTAATCTGGTAAGGAATCACTGGACCTGCAGAATATGTGTCTGAGAGGCAGTCCCTAAGAGAAGAGAGCTCTGGCAAGGTACAGAAACCAGAAACATTCCTACACAAATGTAGCGTTGGTTCTTCCTTTCTGAGCTACGTACTCCTAGCTGATAGGAGCTGCATGGTAGGGAACAACACTGTCCATGCACCATCATCAAAAAGGGGAAAAAAATAATGGCAGACATGCCTCTACGGAGCCAGAAAAGTAGGCTGCAGGGTGAGGACTGTTGTCCTTTAATCCCTTGCCCCACTGCACTCAAGTATATTCCCATCACAACTTCAATGAGAAGATCATGACAGTGCCATACCTGGTGGAGGTCTCATTGCCTGACAGTGTTATACCAATAAACTAGCCCCTCAACACCCTTAGAACATCATGTTTGCTACGCTGTCGAATGATGCCACAGCTCTGCCTGGAATGAAATATATGCATCTATGGGGAAAGCTTAGCAGGTCCAGCTTTGCAGCACGGAAACTGGCTCACTCTTTTGTGGGGGTGGAGGGGAACTGGTTTCAAAAGGGCAAGAGGCAGTGTACAGATGAAGGGAGTTTATATGGCGGGATTGGAAAGTAGCATCCCCAGGGCTCCCATTTGGCAGGGAGCAAGGAGCAGGCTCTGAGTTCTACATGAGATGTTTCTCTGAACTGATTGTCTAAAGGCATTGTTCCCCACAGGAAGGTGGCTTCTAACTCTCTGATCCCAGGCTTCTGCTAGCAGCAATCCCGGGGGTTTGCCCCCAGAAAACTTCTGCAGCTCCCAGTAGAAACTGTCAGGATCCAGAAGGGGGAAAAAAACCCAGGCCAGCCCCAGGGAATCTGGTAAAGATCTCTCTATGGTGTTTGTTCCTCACTGTCTTACTGCACTTCAAGACAGATTGCAGAGAAACCCATTGAAGCCATAAAGACACATGAATGTAAACAAGGCAACAGTTACTGAGTTCCTCTGTGTCAGTCCTTTCTCAGCTTTGATTTTTGGGACTCACCTGGATTCCAATCAAAATTCCTTCCTTCGGAAATGTAAACCCTGTGGCAAGCATAGACTTCTGGAAAGCAGAGTACACATCCTCCCCGAAGCATGCAACCTGGGAAAGGGCACAAAAGGGAAAAAACCAAAACCAACCCAAAACCATTGCTTTAAAAAGAAACAGGAATGAAATTTTTAAATAGGCTCTTTTGACTTCTTCACACAGAATTAGACTGCTTTTGCATGGAGCCTGAAAGGGGGATGGGGGGGATAAATCAGAAAATCATTGCAGACAAATCTGAATTTTAATGAAGCAATAACGAAGGAATAAGCAACGCTTTAGTTTCAAACAGCACACCAAGGAGTAACAATTGATTCTGCTGAGTTATGGGAATGCTGTACACAGCCTCTGCTCCAATGTTTGTGAGTGCACTGCAAATTGTTTAACATTATGTAATGCTTAAATATCACTGAGTGTTCTACATGCAGGCATGTTGCTCTGTGTATGCTGCAAACTGGGATAAGACAGCGCTTGTGCTGTCATGTACTTCTGGCATTTCTTGTGAAGATAAACCGTGGTATATAAAGATGCTTTTCCATTAAAAGTCCATAGAAGTACAAAATTCAAGTAAAAAGTTAGTATGTACTTAGGAAAACAAAACAGCAATCATGCCAATTCATAATAATTTATTTTAAATAAACAAAAACTTGATAAAGAGATCAATAAAATTCATTTAGCAGTTCTCCATCATTCAGAACTGTCTGTGGAACTCAGTTGCTTAGAGACTGCCATACAGTAATGATCTTCTGAGAGAACTAAACTGTGTTCCTTACTAAAATTTGGAATTCTGATGACAAAAAGAAGAATGCATAAGCTTTTGTGAAAGTTGAAAAAGAAAAAGAAAAAAACAACAAACCCCTCATTTTTTCTGTCCAACTCTACACTTGTTGAAAAACAGTCAGAAGCAGAAACTGTCACAGATTTTTCTCTTTGAAATAACAAATCTACACACATATACAGATGGGATAAAGGGGCTGATTGAGAATTGCTCTCCCGTTTTCCTCTTACAGTCCTTCTCATCACAGAGTGAGCCATCACATTCATGGTCTCACTGTTATCATGGTGAGCAGAAACCAGTATTTTATGTAAGAAGAAGAACAAATGATTTGCCAGATCCTCTGAAGTAAAAAAAGAACAAACAACAAAACAAAAAAACTTACAAGGGAAGGGATAAAAAAATCATGACAACTAGTATTTCAGCTTTTATCTAAAAACTCATCCTTGAGTGTTCAGTCTGTTTTACAGTGTGTCTGGCTAAGGGGGTACATATGTGCTGGACTTTCTAGGGTGGTGGATAGCCCCCTGCCTCATAGGCTTGGACCAGGGGTTTCCAGCCTGCCAGGAGAGGTTTATCATTATGGTGTGGTCAAAACAGCCACAATACTGAAAGGGACTCCCAGCACTGTGTCTTCTACTGTTGTGGGAACCATGACTTCCAGCGTAATCTGCCAGACAGATGTGACAAATTCAAGCCCAAATTGAGCTCTGTGTGTGAAAACCATCTTTGAGGAATAATTAAGCATTTTACCCAAAGTAAGTTATTATCCTTACTTCACTCATAAGAAAGACTTTCATAACTGTCACATTTTATGGCATTTGTGAATATGGATCTTTCCAAGTCATAAAAGTTAATAATCCCTCCTTTATGACCAAGGTAATCTCTAACTCCATATAAAGCTCAGAAAAATAATTCTTGCCCTTAGTTACATTTTTATTCCTTTTTTTCTCTTGGGGGGGGGGGGGGGGGGGGTGTACAGACAGTGTCTGTGTAGTCAATTTTTTTCTGAAAATAAAGAAGTCATGGAAGTCACTTGGCTTTTTTCTGCCCATTAACTACACTGAAAGGAAATCTTCTGCAATACTGATTTCCCACATATTATGAGGAGCAAAATAAAGTAATTCTGGAGGGATGTAGGAGACTTAAGGCTGTTCTTACCTTGTATCTGTGTATAGACCTTTTTCATACTAAAATGATGTCTTTCCTAGTGAAAACAGCTCATGTAGATATACTCAAACTCGTATCAAATGGAGCAGCCCAGGCTCTGCGCCACCTGCCTAGCTATGGTAGAGCTGAGTTAAGCGTAATCTAATTGCCTCAGTATTTAACCACTTCCCAAGTGGGTTTTCTAGCCCAGAATAAGTTTCTTGCTACCGCAACTCTTTTCTAGAAGTAACAACAAGCAAGTTTAAAGATAGCTTGGGTATAGCTACAGAAGCTAATGACAGCTCAGCAATAACTCATAAGCTAGCCTCTTTGTCTTCAGATGATGTAGATGGAAACCTGTACCCCTTGAGGGGTGAGGGGTCCCATCAGTGCTGAGCCTATGCAGGAACAGCTTTGTGCCTTTGTAGTGTGCCAAGTGTATACCAGAGACACATTTCAAAAGCACCTCACAGCCCTGTTGTAGAAAGGATGGGTAAAGTAGCCCAGTCTCCCCCTCACCCTACTGACAGTCAATACTGCAGCCATCTCATTTTATTCACTCTTTATCAGCTTTTGCACCTTGGGACATGCCTTGATGGTTACCAGGCAACAACAAAAATATCAGCACCCATATCTGTTGCCTTTAAATAGCTAGCACGTTCCAAGACCAAATGTACATGACCTGGAGTCTCAATATTACTGTTCTGGCATGTGTCAATGGGGGGGGGGGGGTTGAGAGCCAATAAGCACTTGTCTGTCTAGAACCCGGTGATTCATAAAACAGACTGACACACCAAGAACCTCCCAGAACCCAACAGCTCTCAGATAAACTCATTTCAGGCTGTCACATCAACCAGGTCCAACTCAGGGAGCTGACATGCAGGTAAAGAGGGACATCCAGTGGCTGAATAAACTGGGTTTTCCAGGACAATTTGTTTTTACAGCTAAGAAAGATGTTCTCAATTTTCTGAAGAAGCTACAGATGCCATCATGATTCAGACAGTAATAAGATCACTTTCAAAGATTCATGATGTTTAAAGGCAACTTGTTCTAAAAAAAAAATAAATAAAAATAAAAAAAAGCAAATCTAAAAAGATACCTCCCCAGTAGAGGCCATTTCACATCGGAGAACAGGGTCAGCATCTCTCAGCCGGGCCCAAGAAAACATTGGGGCCTGGTGAAGGCAAGAGGAGGGAGGGAGAAAGAGAATGAAAATTTAATGGATCATTTAAAAAAAACAAACATCCAACTACGCTTGGAAGTGACAGAGACAGACATGAATTAATCCAAAAAAAGCACTGGTCAAGGCTGATAAGCAGAGGAGTACTTGGGAAATGAGTTCCAGCATCCTGATGATGGACTGGAACAAATAAACATGTTTTTCATCAATAAATCATCCTTCTAATTCTTGCAGTCCTGCTCACGTTCTCATGGCAGATTTCTAATCTGTGCTAGCCCACCATCACCATCATTTTTAGGACACATTTTAAAACAGAAAGGCTGTGAAGCATCTAATTAATGAAACAAGGAGAGATACTATCTGAAGCCAGTCCGATTTCTGAGAAAACTGTTCTCCAACAGAAATTTTTCATTCACAGGAATCAAACCATTCCACAAGAATGCACTTCTTTGGTGTAAACCTGATGAAACTTTGCAAATTATTTTAATATTTTCCCTCTCCCTCCCCAAAGTACACATCTGTAATTTAATCTTAAAAAAAAAAAGGGGGGGGGGGGAGAAACTCTCTGTTAAAGAGCCTATGAACACATGGCAAACATGGAACAAATTTTCTGCTAAGGAATAATTTTATTTTCTGTAGGGCTTCTCTACATCTTAAATTACTAATGGCATTTTCATAAAGACAGCATCCTTGCTGCTTAAAAATGAACCTACTTTTAAACCCAAAGACATAATTCTGTTCTTGAAAGTCTTTGAGGGTAACACTACAGACAAGACAGCCGCTATCTCATGACACCTAACAATGACCAACTAAAACGTGACAGCAGAAATTCATTGCGAAAGGTTTCTCAAAAAATGTAACATACCTTCATGACTTTTAGATCAGTTTTGCTTCTTCTATAATTAAAGAGAAAATTTTTACAGTGGCCAACTCTACAGTCTCAAGCTGAGATACGGCAGTCAAGGTAGATTATTTTTAATGCACACATTGTCTTGAAAGGTAACAAGCAACAAAGCCTTCCATCAGCTCCCTAACTTTTGTCTACCATGAACATGAATATGTATCAGCAAGAGCAGACTCTGGTACTGCAAATAAATCCTATTTAAAACTTAGCCAGTCATGCTCTATCTAGGATTTAATCTTGGCCAGCCATGATACATGCTTGCTAAGTGACGCAAACATGGCAAGACAATATTTCAGTCCCTAAAGCTAAAATGGTGGGACTCTAAATCCACAAAGGAGTAGCTATGTTGAGAAAGAAGAAAAGAGTTTCATATTCTCTTTTCAGAGCATTTAAGAGCTGCTGGAGAAACAAAATCCCATTTCCATGCAAATATTCCTGGCAATAAAAACATAAGAGGACACAAAATATGATGCGTGAATAATGAGAACCAGGTTTAATGGGAATATTTTTCAAAGCTTAGCATTTCCAAAAGTATTAGCTGGTTATTATTTTTGACAAATCCACACAGAACACAAGCAGTATAAAAGGCTTTGTAGTGAGGTTTTCAAGAATACAGTTGGTTTTCTGCACTGTAGCCAGCATTCCCAGGAGAGACAAAACTCTTGACAGTTTAGCTAACAACAGTGCAGAAGCACCAGGTCTAAATAATAGAAATTTATAAAAATAAATAAGACCTTCAAAAATAAAAAAAAAGTCTCAGATTAGAACTTCAGATAATGCCTACCTATGGCATCAAAGTAAAATGTAAAGTTACTTCTAGACTGACTGGTTTGCCAATAACCTGAGCTGGCTTGGGCCACAGATTTGACTTGCATTTTAATAGGTCTGAACATTACATTAGTAGAACGATAGTAGGTGTTTTCCGTTTCCTCAATTTTCACTTGATGTGGAAGCTATTAAAGCTTGAAAGTTTCTGTGTAAACAATTCTCATTATCCACTGTATTTTCTGCACTGCTGTTCTAGACTTTCATGATTAGGAACTTCAATTAATTTTTTTTCTTCCACTAAGCATTCAAAAATATCTACAGTACACGTTGGTATCTTGGGTGCTATATAAGCTTAGTAATTATGAAAAGTAAAATCTTGGCCCCACTGAAATCAAAGGATTCAAGACTTTCACTCCCATTTTAACTGGTGGTGCATATAAAGGGGATTCCATGCATTCAACAGCCCATATTCCAAATCCTGAAGATAAAATGTGGGGGGCACTCAAAACACAAATTTGTACATGTTCACATTTACATTAGATAGTATTATGAAATAGCCTGAACTTCAGTATTCAATTCTGCAAGTACATATTTACTATGCAGTTCATAAACATGATTAAGAGTAGGTTAGAAGTTAGAAATAAAGATTGATTTTGTTAATAATTACTGAATAACTTTTCTTTGATTTTTCTCTAAAATTCCCAACATATATTATCTTTACAGAAACTAGACAATTTGGTCTTTGGCCAAAAAGTAAATTGTTCTCTCTGGGCATTGCCTATTAATGCGCTAGGTGCTAGCTCTGTTGTGGGGTTTTTGGTGTTCTTTTGGAAACCATACCTTAATCCCAACATATCTAGATGGAATAACGGGATGTTCCAGTGTGGGGAGGGTTGACTCATTATACTCTTTTCCAATCATTACTTTTGTGGCCACATCGATGAAGTCCACACCCAGAGTCTTTGATACAAAAGGGAAGGAGCGTGAAGCCCGCAAGTTGCACTCTATCACCTGATGGGATTAAAAAGGAGAAACACCAGGGTCAGGCACTGTGCAGTGAAGAAATAGATTGATTCATGTTTCTGGAAATCAGTCCTTACTCCTCTTGGAAGAGATGGTCTTCAGATTGCCAAATAAGAGACACAGAAATTGTGTTCAATATTACAAAGAGCAATGAGGGATGGGTAGGGCCCAGCCTGAGATACAAGGAACCTGATGTTCTGCAACTCAGTTTCATCTCTATTGTCTGAAAATTAGAACTGAGTGTAATCCAGAGTTCACTTCAGAAAACTCGTTGTACTATACCCTAAATGTGCAAGAGGCATGGAAGCTTATGCACAGGCACTAGGTACAATCTTTAGAAGCCCACCTTGTTCTTTTTCCATGGTAATGACACTTCATGAATGACTGGGCTATCCTTACAGACTTTCCTCATCTACACGCAGAAGTCATTCAGTGACCCAAGCAAGAAACAAAGAAGTTCTGCATCTTGCTGAGAAACACAGCATGGAATTCATTAGCAAGGGAGGAGTTGCTCTAAGTGAGAATGAAGGGGGGCAAGAACAGGTAAGTTAAGACAGAATGGAATAGGGCGGTTTATCCAGAGGAAAGGCAAGCACAGCTGAAGGAAAGCAAGGAAGGAAAAACTCCATTCTGTCCCTTTCTGGAGTATCTGAATAACTACGTGTGAAACAGAAGAAAGGTGAAGAACACTAAGTACATTTTTCTCAACTAATAGCCCAAGCAGGATCTTTCACCAATAATGCATCTCTTCTATACCAGGTGAGGTTTTCTTTCCATTCACTGCTTCCTCAGTCATACTCTGCTCACATTCCTCTGACCTTCCTCCATTAGCAACAAAAAGCCAACTGTTCCCCATAAAGGGTCAAACATCTGCTGTACTTCTGTTACTGATAGCTACTAGGACCACACTATTTAGATAACCATCTTAATGGCTTATATTAAAGGCTTAAACACTTAAATTGTCTTGTTTTCTTTCCAATACCTTGGAAAGTTTATTTTAATGATCGAAACAGCTAAAGATGAGAGCAGATACTGGAGATCTAAAAGCAATGATAATCAGTTCATAGGATGAGGCGTTGGTCCCAGTCCTGTCCAATCACATTCAAAACTGATAATTTTGGGAAGGACAGCAGCCCACAGCAAAACAAAGCTAGTGCTGACACACAATGCAACCAGACTCACTTCACCCTCAATGAGAATGCAGGGGAGGATGTTCTCTCCCACATAGACAAGGATAGCTGCATGACCAAGGGTTGCTATAGGTGAGCCACACGTCATCAGACAAGGCAGGTTAGAAACTCACAGCTGCTACTGCCACAGAGTTTCCATGGCAGGGACCACTGGAACCATGCACCTAACTATCCAAAGCGGAGCTTGACTTCCTCCAATAGTCACAAGGGCTCTTACCAGCACATCATTGCCTCGTACCAAGAACTGAATGTTGAATGGACCAGAGATAGCAAAGGCATTTGCAATCTTTTTTGTAGCAGCTTTTACCTATAAAAATAAATAAATAAAGTTTAAATGTGTGTATACATAATAAATAAATAAATCCCACAAAATGGACAGCATCAGGGCAATAAATCATCTAATGTGTGGATTCCTTTAAATGTTGCATCTATCTCTCTGCTCTAGCATATTTTTTTTCTCTGTACCCTCATTTTGGCAATAGCATTATCTTTCAGAAGCAAACATGCTTAATTTGCCTGGTAACCTAGAGCACAAAGTCCCCTTTGAGGGCAGAAGTAAAAATCAGCTTTGTGTGTATGTGAGAAAGCAGGGGAAAGGAGGAGAAAGAGAGAGAACAAAAACTTGTGCTGCCTGTAGCAATTCCTACACTGCACACTGGCGCCTTTGTACCATTCTTGGTGAAATAATGAACAATGATGTTTTGTCATTTGAGTTTAACTACTCAGTTTTACAAGTGTCCCCAAAGTCTTTCACCAACATGTCTGTCCCATCACAGATCAGTGGGAGGCATCTCAGCAGATATACTCTGGAACAAACTGGGAGAAAACACTGTGGTCTTATTTTCTAGGTTTGTCAAGAAATCAGGTGCCATTTTAGTACAAGCATTTGAATAGCTTTGCTCCAGGAGATGACTATTTTCAGAAACAAGGGCTTGGACATTCTTGTAAACTTGAGTTGGAGCACAGATCACTGCATTACAGCTCTTGCTAGCTTCCAAGCAAACCCTTAACAGGATGGCATCACAGGGGACAGCACATTTCATTTAGAAAATGCATTTTGACAACTAACTCTTTATCACTAGGTTTATTCTTGAAAGGGGGAAAAGGCACAATTAGGTGAGGTTCATTCATCCTGATATCCCTTCTGGAAAAGCAGGCAGCTAGAAAGTCATACACCTGATCTAATCATTTAAGAATTGCAGGAGAAAAGGAAGTGGAAAGTGAACCATGGCATACATAAGAATTAGACAATCCTCTACTGGTATGGAAGCTGGTTCTAAACCAATGAAACAAAAAAATTCAATGGGTCTGAAAGTGTGTACATCTACTGCTTAAATTAATAGGATACAGTTCAGATGATCCTATGTACAGTATAGCCAGTCACAGGGGGCACAAGGACATCCTACACTTGCACATGTCATAGTGGCCTTTAAAAAAAACACTGGTGATTTGATTTCTTCACTGGTGTTTGAGTTCTCCCAAGCAAAGGGGGAAAGCAGATTCAAACTTTTATTTTATTTTCCCTTTTCAGTGCTAGTGCAACACATACCTTCTCCAAGGCTCCCTGGCTAATAGTCTGTGTGGGTAACATGAGGGTAGCATCTCCAGAGTGAACGCCTGCATCCTCCACGTGCTCTGAAATAGCATGTGAAATAACCTGCATACAGTAACAAGAAAGCAGTTTGTCACCTCACCCTCTCTCATGAACTGTTCCATCTCCAGTCCAGCACAGTCTCCTGAACAGAGCTGTACCCAGAAGAGGATACAGACAGAGGGGAAAAATGAAAAAAAAGGGGGGAATTTCCCAGTATTTGGGAGAGTATAGGCCTGAAGCAGACACAAGGCATATGAACAAGGGGATTATGTTAGTGTCTTTCATACTGTGGTTAAGCAAACTGTGAACATGATAAAACCTACCACAGTCTGGAGATCCTAAGACTTACTTCCTCTCTCTAACACACATTGACCCAGAAGGTAAAAGCTAATTGGGCTTTAAACCAGCTCTCTAAGTTCTGTTTGCCATGAACACAAAATAGTTGTCATTCCCCACTAGAAAAAAGTATGGACTAACATCATTTATATATTCCCACCCCCCACCCCACCCCCCCGCACTCTTTTCCCATGTTTTAATCATGGAGAAAAGCAAGCAGAGGAAATTCAGGCCTAAGGATTTGTCGTGGTTTAACCCCAGCCAGCAACTTAGCACCACGCAGCCGCTCACTCGCTCCCCTCCCACCCAGTGGGATGGGGGAGAAAATCGGGAAAAAGAAGTAAAACTCATGGGTTGAGATAAGAACGGTTTAATAGAACAGAAAAGAAGAAACTAATAATGATAATGATAACACTAATAAAATGACAACAGCAATAATAAAAGGATTGGAATGTACAAATCATGCGCAGTGCAATTGCTCACCACCCGCCGATCAACACCCAGCTAGTCCCCGAGCGGCCCTCCCCCATCCCTACTCCTCCTATATACACTAGATGTGGTGTCACATGGTATGGAATACAGCGTTGGCCAGTTTGGGTCAGGTGCCCTGGCTGTGTCCTGTCCCAACTTCTTGTGCCCCTCCAGCTTTCTCGCTGGCTGGGCATGAGAAACTGAAAAATCCTTGACTTCAGTCTAAACAGTACTTAGTAACAAGTGAAAACTTCAGTGTGTTATCAACATTCTTCGCATACTGAACTCAAAATATAGCACTGTACCAGCTACTAGGAAGACAATTAACTCTATCCCAGCTGAAACCAGGACAGATTTAAACTGAATTAATTGCATCAAGGCACACTACTTCAATACCAAAAAAGTGATCTTGCCTGCTGTTTAAAAATGAATACTAAACCCAGAATATTCCTGTTAAATGAGAAGTTTGTGATTTTTTTTTGTGAGAACTGCCTTTGATTAGTAATGAAATGCAAGGTGACATTGTAATAATAAAACAACTGTGGTAATATCATAACACATACTGATACAATTCTGATGGAAGTAATTTGTGAAGCCAGTGATTTGCGAATTCAGTAAAAATTATATTCTAAAGGATTCATTCACACAGTTAAGCAATGCTTAAAAAAATAACTATTTAGATGTATACAATAAGGTAGGTTGAGCTTTTCAAGCACAATGTTTTTGAACCTAAGATGAATTCATCTTTTCTTGTTTCTCTACTCTTCTCAGCATGAATCCATGGCTGTATAGTAAATCATTCAAACCACACATTTTTGCAAATCTCTGATCCTGAAAAACAAGTTTAATATTAAAGAAAAGCAAAGTTCTTACTCTTCCTGCCCTGGCTACAGCATCCATTTCCACCTCACGGGCATCTTCAATAAATTTAGTGAGTACCACAGGGTGATCCTGTCGTCAAGATAAGAGAAGAAAGTTTTTACTTGAGAGTATTTGGACACCATCCAAGCGGTCCGCTATTCATCACTAGAAAACCTCTGGAAGCAGAATCTCACAAGACCAATCTACTAATATCCTCATTTCCACAATAAGTGAACTTTGCAAAGAAATAATGGAGGGAAACGTGGTGTGATTTCCCCAAAGCCACTGATGCATTAGTTTGCAACCTCCATAACATCATCATGACAGGGAAATTTGAGGCAAAATCACAAAGAGCTTTTAAGGGAGATCATGGCAAAAAAAGAAGATAGTGGGACATGCACATGGATCCAGTGACCTCTGATCCTGTGTCCCAAAGATGATCCTTACCTCCAAGATCTTCAATTCTCCCTCCCTCTGAGCCTCCCAGCCACCTCACTGGACATACTGCTTCACAAAGTAATTGATTCTTGGCATACTTAATGACTTTGTATAGTGGCTGTTCGCTGTTTTAAAGAGTCATATATTTTAGGCAAGTGATCCATTCCTTTCTCATTTCTCTGCTTGGTTTCCTAAGTCTCCCAGGGAGAAGTTGCCACTAATTATAGCTCACCAAGAACGAGCTGACCTTGACTCAATACACTCCCTGGTATACACTGTTTTCCTTCCTCTTCTTCCTGCCTATCTCTGGGATGCTAGCAACATGCTTCCCACTCTCCTCTAGTGTTTTCTCCTTCCAGCCACCTGCTCCAACAGACAGTTAAAAATCTAATCCGCATTCTTTCCAGCCAGCTTTATGTCTCAACATTTTACCTGTCCCATCCACTATTAACTGCCTGTTATTTATTAGAGAATAAAACGGAATAAATGACAGTCTGTGCATGCTCAAAAGGCTCCTCTTGAAAAAATATAAAGCAACTCCAAAAGTTACAAGACACAATTCCTTACATTTATCAGTGCAAGGGTAAATTCACAGGCAAGGACAATGCTGCAGCCTACACTGTTTCATAAATTTAGTGGCTTGTGTCCTGTAACTTTCTGTCTTGCTGCAGTTTTTCACCAGAAGGTTTTATACGTGCATACAACCTTGTTTACTCCAATCTGTCTCAACTCGCACAAGAAGTTTTGAACATTATTGACAACATAAATGCCATAATGACACAACACCATAACAGCAAAGTAGCTAAAACAACAGAACAACACTGGTTGGGATGCTCTGTTGGATGGAGCAGAACTAGCCAAGGCTTTGTAACCAGAAAATTGAAGCCTATGTCCCACAAAGACGCTCATGTTCAATTGTATGCTCACAACTAATATTGCTAGCTTCTGTGGAACCACTCACAGGCCACAAAGGCTTGACAAGACTAAAAAAACCTCCCTAAGTTAGAAGCAGAATGCAGTGCTTTTGATCTAGTTTGCTTTTTGCTAGTTTAGCTTCAACTATACTACAGCTTCTGTCAATATAAAATACTGGATGAAAAAAGTAGTCTTCCCTTAGCAGTCTGACTACGCTAGCAAAAATTTAGCACATAAATCTAGCTTAAGTCTCTGCAGGATCAGGGTCAAAGCACCCAAAGACTCATGGTGTGCAACTGGTCATGTTTGCAGCAAGCGTCAGTGCCTTGTTTGTGTAGCAGAACTGGACATCATAAGGATCCCATGGGAACATCCACTCTTTCCCCTAGGAATACATCACGTATTGCCAGGACTCCACAGCTTCAACTCCCAGCAGTGCCTCCTGTACCAGGGATGAGACCTCTCAGCAATGAAGAACAACATTGTCTAATTCAAGTCAATCAAGCTGTGACAAGCTAAGCTGACCAAGTGTCACTTTCCTGAGCTTCGGCCTCCTATAAGGTATCCATTGCCATCATAAAGCCATCCAGTGGCATGAGAAAGTGCTCTGTCCCACTGAACATGGCTTAAGACTGCTGCCCAGTCTGCTTCTGTGAGTGTGTGGGGAAGCACAAAGCAGAGTACTTAAGATGAAGTAGAGAGAGAAGCTAGGTGTTTTGAGAGGCTGAGCACTGCTAAGAATCTGGTTTCTACCACAGGTTGACCCTGAGAATTAGTTATATAATTCCTTCTGATAGAAGTAACAGTGGTACTCTCCCACTTCCAAAAAATCCCTTTAAAGTTGTTCAAAGATGATAATAAGTGATCTGTTTGCCTCCTTCAGGATATTATTACTTTGCAAGGTATCTCCTTTTCATTCCATATTTTCTTGCTGACACTAAACTTCCATCACTTGCCTCATACACTTATAGTTCTGTTCTTGTTCAAGCTTTAACCACCTAAGAAATCCCCTGAGTAAGCAGCAATATGTCTGGCTTCCATAGCCAGTTGTGTTTTCAGAGAGTTCCTCTTTGACTTACTTATGTTAAATTCCCAGATTCCTGTGACAGTAGTGTTTATGGTGCTGTTCACTACTGTTCTGAACAGTGACCATTCAAAAAAAAAAAAGGGGGGTGGGGGGAACCCTCAGAAGAAAACAGACCAAAATGTGAGGCCAAACTCGGAGACTGTTGAAGGGTCAGACTTTGAATTCTGTATGTTCTTCATTCAACCTCACTTGTATAACTTTCTCCTCCTCCCATTTTCTCATCTCTGTAAACATCCCTTGTACAATAACACTGATAGAAGGTATAGAAAAAATTCAGGCTTTGAGTTGTTTATGATGTTCTGAAGCATTCATGTCTTTGGGAAATTGCTTCAGATTTTCCTTTTCTAAATTTCAACGTACTAGACAAAATCTCTCCCTTTGCTAGAAAAAGACACTTTAAAAAATCCCCAAATTAGCTTTTGAAAAATATTTAAAATGGAACCAGAACTTTCATCTTCTGCACTATATACTCTGCAGATCAATAATTCCACTGGATTAACAGTAAGCAGGCAGCAGTCCTACTTTTACATCAGAGGAAAATGGTACATGGTTTGGAGAGTTAAATGTCACAGCAAAATCTTGCAAATGTTCCTGCATTTAAAAGGGTGGGAAAAAAAAAAAATTAAAAAAAAAGGTCACTGGTGAGACAGAAGATGCCAGGATGAAGTTTTAAGTTGTTCAAAGCAGCCAGGCCAAACAGTTCAGAAATTGAGGGAAAGATGCTATCAGTTCTATGCTGGTTGGCATAACCTCCTACTAGCAAGCTTGGATGGAGTAGGAAGGGTCCCAGTCCACTAGCCTACATCTATTTATGTAATTAACTGCTCAGAAATGGATGCCTGGGTACAACAGCTAACTGCCATCCCCACTCATTGCAGGCATCCCAATGGTATCAGTAAGGACGCTCGCACAGGCTCCCATGGTCTGCCTGTTAGGGAACAAACTGAGGAGTCAAACTCTAATTTCACTGGCTCCTCCCCAAACAAGGAAAAGAGGAAGACACAGTACAGAAACAGAGAGATGGAAAACATAGTAGAAGTGAAACAAATACAGCAAACACAAAAAGAAAAAGCAATATCAGCACAAAGACTGGTACCTGAGACACTCTGGTAGCTTCTGCTAAGAACTTCTTCATTTCCTCTTCAGTGAACACTACGTTCATTGCAGATCCACTGTGAGAATGGCAAAGAAAAGAAAACAGGTCAGGTTCCCTTGTGACTGCAAGGGAGATATCAGAATGTTAGACACCACAGCACAGGGTTGCCAACTACCTTTGTATGACAGACTAGCCAAGCAAGCTGCTGACTCAAGCCACTTTCTTCACTCTTGACTGAAAGAAAGGCAGAGCTTGTACCTAATGAACCTCCATTATACTTCCCAGAGAAAATAGGTGACCTCCAGAACCATAACGAAGAATCAAATAAAGAAATGCAGTTGTGTAGCCTTAGCACTGCTGCCAAATCCCCTTTCTGACCCAAGCCTTTAAAGCTTCCCCTAAGCCGGAGAAGATGGCTAGTCAGTCAGACAGCCCCACTAAGGACCCAGACTTTCACCCTATGTGCAGGTTAGCTGTGAGGTCAGGATGAAACAGGTGCTTAGCTCACTTTATCCCAATTTCTCATCAGTGACAGATGAAGCGAGGAATGCACAGGCCACTGGTGATGGTTGCTACAGTGTAAATGCAGATGCAAAGGGGCTGTTCTTTGCTGGCCATTTCACTGTGCCTCTCCCCTAATGTCTTAGTCCTTAAGGGAGAGGCACAGCAGATACAGACACCATATCTGAAACCTACTTTGAAATGTAGCTGTCAGTAATATCAGAGAGGGGGATCTGGGAGAACATGAGTCAAGAGTCAGTGATTTGGGTCCCTTTTAAAGACCAGAATCTTTTTAAAACAGATGTTACATTGGTTATTTCTACCATTGATGCTCAGCTTCCCCTTTGCTTTGGTGGGCAAGCCCACAGAGGCTGTGGGGAAAAGTGGAAGAAGGATCTATCCCACGAAGTCAGTCACTTTAGCCTGAGATAAATAGACACAAGTACTTAGGTGATTATACTTACCAGACTACCTCTTCAGCTGATGTAAATCAATAGAGTTCAATTAAATCCTTGGACCTATGTCAGTAGCACCACTGAGGATGTGAGCTGGTGAACACAGTACATAACTGGTGGGAAAATGCATTTAGTTTTCCAAGGCAATTGGCAAATATTAAAGGCCGTATCTGTTCAAAGGATGAAGAAGTCTAGCTGTGGACCTGCTGGTGTTCTGCAAATAGAGGCCAGACAGTGTGCTGTGCTAGGGCTTTTCACTTTCTATTTCCTCAAGCTTTACATCTCCAGTTTCATCTTTCTCCCTGAAGTTCCCCTAACCTGCACAAACACCCTTTGGCAAATACTTACATGTAAAGGGCCTATTCTGAATTTAATATGGATAGAAACAACAGGCTAAAAGAAGCATTCCCTAAAAATCTGGAGAATTACATCAGGAGTAGTTTCTAACTCATCCTCCTGATCTGAGTGCTGGTTTTGAGCTTTGCTTCACAACCCTGCTGCAAGCTTCAGAAATTGGATAGAAAAGTCACATTCAGCAGTCTCTTCTAAAGAATATTTCCTTGAGGCATGAACATACAAGAAATGCTTCTTTTCTTCTTTTTAAATAAAAAGTTTGGGTTTTTTTTCTCCCCTGGACATGAATATTGCGCCTCTTCATTTTGATGCGCCTCTTTCATATGAAAAGGATCCTGTCTCCAATTTATTTTCACTTGTAAACTGTGCCCAGCAAACTGCCTCTCTGTACCTAGTCATCTAGCTATGAAGAAACTCCTTGCAGAAAAGAGTGATCATTCAGAACGTGTGAATTTGCTGTGTATATGTGCTGGTGTAACTTCTTCAAAAAGTCTAGCTGTTGGAAATGTGTGGCTTTGTACAATGTCTATTTAAAGAGAAGCAGCTGCCACAGTGTAGGGACATAAAACATGCCTGTAAGCAGAGAAGCTTGGCAAATAAGAAGCTGAATTCAAAAGATGCACTGTCATTTTCTGACAACAGATGCCAACTCCGATAAATGGCCTCAGCATGTTCCCTTCTGCTTTTCCTGGTGGCAAACAATCTTCTGGCCTAATTGTACAGGTAGTAGTCTCAGAAACCTTAAAGAATATCCCAGATGGTTCATGGGTTTGGCCTTGAGATATGAAAAAGGTAATGCAGCTAAACAGACATTCTTATGATTATGTTCTACCTTTGATCTCTGCCTAATGGACATAAGGGATCCATTGGCTTCCTTTATTGTTTTGAGCAGCTGTCCCACCTGTTAAGATGGACAGCTTTATGCCACATGCACCTATCATAGCCTTTTCCACACATCCCTTGAAACTACTCTCCCTTGTCTCAAAGAGGCTTTTGTAGTTCATACCCCCAACTTGTTGAGCTCTGATGGTTGAGCCTTACCTCAGAACATAGGAAGGCCTCAGCAAACATGGGTAACTCATGGAGCTTGCAAATTCAACTGCATCCCTCTAAAGAAAGGGAGGAAAAACATGCTGTGAACAAGAAAATATTTTAAAGTCATACCAAAAGTTCAACTGCATTTGCATTTTACTAGCCATTAAGACTGGGGAGTAGGGGAAAGTCAGGGACTACAGTCTGGGCTGAACGTAATACATGACTTCTTGGTTCCAGAGTTGTCATCTTCAGACCTTCCTTGTCTATAGAGCTTCACCAGGAAAAAAGAGCAGTGCCAACACATCTCTATTCCTTTGCAATCTCCACCTGCTAGAATAGTTTTCAAGGCCAGCAGGATAAATCAGAGTAGCCTGACAGCGGTGCTAACTTCTGCTGGGTATATACCCCATATTGTGTAAAGGTGATTTAAAGACACTTCCCTTCCAGTTTCCATCTCACTCCCAGTGATGCTATAGTATCACTTTACAGGGATCAAAAAGTTTTTCAACATCAGCAGTAAAAAAACTGTTAAATGTCTTTGGAATCTTGAAATGTATCAGTAAGTTGGTCCCCCCTGAGCCGGTGTAAATAACAACTCCCATTGGCTTCATCGTTTCCCAGATGCACATCCCAACTTACCAGTGTGCTGACTACCTTCCAGGGAGCCTGGGCCACATGCAGCTCATCCAGAACAGCTGAGAATATGGAGCGATCTTCTGCCTGGTCAATCTGCAAAGGATTTGTGCCAAGGATCTTCACTCCACTCTGGTGCAGTGGCATTGCCAAGTTATTCGGAATCTGCCCGCCCACAGAAATAATGCAACCACTGCATCCCTGTTGGCAGACAGAAAGGAGCACAGTCATGTCCAGAGTTAGCTTAACATTAAGAGCTATTATAACTAGGAATCCAATATTTAGATTACATCATTTTTCAGGTTGCTATGAGCAAAGGCAGATCATAATTGTCCTGATTCAGAGGCACCCAGGCTGTAAAGTGTGATTCAGAGCATGTAGCCTCTCTAAAACAGCAATATCCTCCTTGACATTACTCAAAAACCAGCAGTAAATTGAGATCAAATTCCCCAGGAAACCACAGAAATCTGCAGTGTTCACATGCCTTTTGACATCAAGCCAAAATTTTGTAACTTCTGCTAGAACCAGACTGTTACCTTGTTTTCATGCCATGTTTAGCTGCTTCTGCTTTCCCAGTGAGGATAAGCACTGAGCTGACCCACGCTCCCTTACTTTGCAGAGGAAGGGCGCTGTGCTAGGAAAATGTGATGCCCCACAATGAAGGTCAAAACTCCTCTTGGTGGGGTCAGGTTTCCCTCCTGTGTTCTCCTGCATGTGTGAACACTGGGACCATCACTTCAACTGAGCCCACTCCCATCCCCCTGTTGGGACCTTTGGACCCAATAACATGAACAAACAAGATGGTTTAGGTCCCCTTTCTTTCTCAGTCCAGCTCTTTTGAGAAGAACAGCCTCTCCCACCCACACAGTCAGAGGCTTCCAGTGTAGCAGACATTCATGCAAACTCTTTTTCACTACAGAGTTGCAAGGCAGTAACCTCCAGCAGAGAGGCAATGGGAAACAACTGGATTTTTTTTCCCTGCCAGCACTGTTATTTGCTAAGCAAACAACCCTTCCTAGACCCAGAAGCCAATCTTTAAGGAGTGCTCACTGCTGACGCCTTGCTGGCCGGTACAAAGCAAAGCAGAGTCTAGTTCAACAGAGCCCAATCCATCAGACAGCCTGTGATGGTGAATTATTCTGGATACACTTAGCCCTTTATTTTAATTCACCCTCGTTATTCCTGACTAGGTCCTCATTTCTGGTAGCGCACTCAACAGTAACATGTACTTCAGCCAAACTGTCATTTATGCTCATTTTTATGCAGGTTATTTGCAAGGACTTCAATTCCAGAAGCAGGTGAGGCAGGACAGGTGGCACAGCATTCTCCAGCCACAATGGCACATTTCATGTCTGTCACCAGGCAACCACAACATTTTAAGTGATGAAGTAATAAATGGCAAATAACAAGAGACAGGTGAGCAAACACACATCCTTCTTCAAGTGCAAATACGGGCATTTTTTTTTACATAGAATCCCCCTAATGCTTTCAAGAACAAGCTAGTCTGGTGTGAAAATTTTCAATACTAAGAAAAGGCCTTAGAGTACCTGCAACAATTATGAGGACATGAATTATGTTTAGATTGTGTAATAAATGAGGATAATTAAATAATGGGCACTTTACTTCCAAATTGAAGCTAGTAAAACTTTGCCCAAAGGAGAATCAGGCCCACAGTACAGCTGCAGTGAAGGGCTTTTTTGAACTAAATGTGTTTTATACCGTTTTACACAACTCTAACAAACAAGAAACATAAATCAAGTGATCCATGGTTTGGCTCTATCTTTTAGAATATCAATGTTCTTTTAATTAACAAGCGTGTTTTTCCTGAAGAAGGTTAGCCCCACTAGCCTTCCTGAAAGAAGAACTTCTTAATGAGGGATTTAAGGGGATTTATAGTGGCATATCTGTAAGCTGCAAGCAGGATGGGCTAGAAGTGACCGAGAAAAAACAGTACAAACCCTGCTCAACTTTAATGTGGTTAATTTCCTACTATAATAAAAAACCACTAAAAAAAGTCTAGCATTTAAGCAGCAGTTATTATCCCAAGGTCTACAAGATTATTATTTGCTGATAATATACAGTGCTGGAGATAATTTTTTTCCCTTTTCACCAAGCAGTCACTTATGGGATGACACGTTGCTGATGGCCAACAGCAACTATCTGAAAGAGCTTAGGACAGGGAGTGAAAAATGCCTCATTAGTAAAGGGTGGAGCAAGGACAGAGGCTGTTTTGTGCCCACATGGGGCTGTCTCATGACATTGGAGCTCACCATCTCCAACACAGAAGAAAAACCTGTTCCTTACTGCTTCCAGACCCATCTAAAATACAGTACTTATCTCTAGTCCCTGGACCCATTATCAGCCCACATGAACAAGAACCAGACAGTGAATAAAGCAAACCCCTTCTTGCAGCTTGCAGCGGTTCCTGTTTGATAATAAGTCAACCTAGCTTTGCTGCCAAGGTCAACCAACATCTTAATCTATCGTCAACATATTTGAAGTGCGAATGTCCCGGGTAACAGCTTTTCTTTGGCTGCTGTTTATTCCTTCCTTTAAAACAATTCTAGTCACGGAGCCTCTAAAATCCAAATACTGCCTGCATCAAAGTTGGGACGACATTAAGGACTCCAGCCCCAAGGAGATGGAGGACATGTCTTGTTCAAGCAGATAGCAGAGAAACATATACTCATTTTTACTCAAAAAGAACCATAAATTAAGACTCAGCTGCTGCTTCCTTCTTCCTTTAAAATTCTGCTGTTATTTCCCAAAGCATGCTCTCGCCCAAAGAGCAGCCCACTGCCCTGCTAGGGAACAGGACTGCTTCACTGAGATATGTGGGCAGACAGAACTGGATCCCACTCCATATCTCCTTGTCATCAGCCACATTTTAATTATAAAGAAAATTAGTAACATCCTTGCCATTAGATATCTTTAAAATATACGCTATACATAATCTGGTGAAAGAAGCCTAGAGAGAATTATTTTCCCCTTTATAACAAAAATCGCTCTTTTTATTACTACCTTGCTTTTATGTCATTAGTAATAGAGTTGGGTTTTCTTTTTCCCTGACTTTGAAAACAAATTAGACCATTAAAATTGTACCTAAGAGCCTCCTTTAGTTTTATGAATTGTTTCGGAATGATCTTAGAAACTGAAAAAGAATCAGAAAAGGCCCTCAAGCAGATAGATATTAAAATAAAAAGGGAACATCTTCTCTGGAAACAAAAAGCCAATAAATCTGAGGGAAGGAATTTTATTTTTTTTTAAATTATTGTCCTCATAGACTCCCACCTAACTTTGCACATTCACAGTAAATTAAACTTCTCTCCAAAGCACAGCTCTGTTGTACAGAGCTTAGTCTCTGATGAGCCAGAGCAGCTGTGAATGTCAACTGGAGAGGGAGAGGTAAAAGGGGACACAAGGGAGAGAAAGAGGAGGGACAGCTGAGTACGTCGCTGGAATAGGACTGTGCGAAGCTGTGCACAGCTCTTGGTAGGTAAGTTCCAGCCCCTTCAGTCTTATTGGTAACTTCACTCCTCAACATAGCCTAATTTGTCCAATCAGAAAAACTGGGACAAGTAAGTGCGCCTATTTGTTTGAGCTTAATAGTTGCTCAAAGTTTGCTGCTAATCCTAACAACGTTTAAGGAGTTGATGTATCATCTCTACTGACGGCAAAGGGTTGCGTCCATTGCTTGCTGTTGGTTTTACCTATAGTTTGTCAATGATCCAGGACTTTTCAGAGTATTTGCCATTGGTACATTGGAACACTAGAGGAGGCTAACGAGCAGGAGAGTTAAAAGATCAGTCTGAAATCATGGCACTATTCATGCTTTGTATATGAAGCTGGGAGAGATGGTTATCTGCAGGATTGGTGAGGAATCTCAGAAACAGATCCTGAAATTTTAACTTGATCATTTCCTTAGGGACTGACTTCCAACTGCATTTTGTTAACAGGATATTAGCATTTTGCTCACTCATTTTTTTAAAAGTGACATATAGTAAATAATATATTTTTGACTACACTCTGCTGGAGGTCTGGAGTCTGTCACCAGGTCTTCCTATGTCCTTTTGCATGACTCTGTGCAGTCTCCTCAGAGACTCTGTTTCCCTACTGGCAAATTAGTCATAATGATACCATTCCCTTTTGTCACTTAAGTGTTCTAAACCAGCTGAGCATTTATTATTCATCTTGGGATTTATTAGACAGCACAACTCCAACTTTGGATGTTTAGGCTTGGACCCTGATGGCTTTAACACCTCCAGAGCAAACAACAAATTGGTTGTTTTAATACCCAAGTCAGAGTAGCAGAATCCTCTGCAAACTCCCAGCATCCTTCTTCTCCCCCTTTTCACTCCCACCACCTCAGCTAGCTCCTGCTGCCTTCTCCCTGCCCTCTCTCCTCTCACGATCACTTTTTTGTTTACTTCACAAGCAGGACAGGCTAAAAACATGCCCAGAAGCACAGTCCAGCTGATGAGCATGGCTGGCTGAGCTGGGAAAATTGCCAACAGAGTATCTTTCCCCTTCAGCTTTGCGTACCAGAGGATGCTGCTATTAGACCTTGAGATCTGCAATGCCTCCCATCAAACTCACCAAGCCCTGCTGTGACAAGCAGGATAATCCAAGTTTCAACATGTATGCATTATTCTTTTCACATATTTTTCTTACCCAACTTGCTAATTACTAGCACTACATGTTTAAATGAGTAGTTGCTCCCTCATCACCTATCTCTAACTTCTCTTTGATCCTGCAGTAATTAGATGTTGTGTTTCAACAGTGTTACTTGGCTGACAAACTGTCACACCAGTATTCTCCACACCCCAAGTTCAGAAGTTCAGTTTTGCTTAAGTAAACAAGAGTTCAATGCTTATAGAGCTAAGCCTCATGGATAATCCTAAAGCATTCAAAAATCAGCCTTTAAGACTCCAGAGAGCCACCAGAACTTTTGGGCTGTCCTAGATCCATGCTTTCCAGTAAAAGCCTCTGTTTTTATGAAAATTCGAAGAAGAGGTAAAACAACATGTACAAATAGCCAAGTATGAACATGCAATCTAAAAATGGTCCTAGACAGTATTTTGCAAACGGTTTAAGAACAGACCCTAGAGACTGGGACTCGAGTTCTGATGTGCTTTTGCTTGGTTCCGAATTTGGGAATGATCAAAACGTAGCCAGGTTATAAAATCATTTTAGAAACTTGCACCCATTCGCAAAGGAGATGAGCTCAAATCACCACATACTGGGAAGAAGAGCCAAGAAAAACAGTAATTTTAACATGACCTAGGTTCTGCAAAGTTGCTTCAGCAAGTTACACGGCCAACTTGCACTGAATTTCAAGGGCAATGAAGTTCCTGTAAGCACCTTTGAAAGCCTCAGCCATGAGTCCAAGACAAGTGTGATACCAGTTAGAAATCAACATTTTCCATATTGGGACCAACTATTTATATTATATATCCTCCCATTATCAAATCTGTCTGGGACTCTTCTCCATCTCTTAGTATCAGCACTTCTGAACACTTGAAAGCTCCTAACACACAAGTGCAATGCCTGGTTCAGGAGCTGGAACGTGTTTTGGTTTAATGGCAACTCCAGTGCCCCTTCCTGATCTGCCTGCCTGCATGCTGGACCACATTCCGCCACATTGCCACTGTACTGCAAGGCCAAGACTCCAAGTTCTTGGGCACACATTGGTTTTATGCACGTAACTTGTTCAACTGCTTCAGGGGGAGTACTTGTGCTTAAAGTCAAGGATAAGCTTAAGTGCTAAAGCTCAGCACTGCAAGGGCAGAACAATTTGTGCAATAAATGACTGTGCAGCAAATTAAATCTGCTTGTAAATATTGTACAATATGGCATCTTGCAAAATAATTTAATATTTATTTGGCATTCATTATTGAGCAGTCTGCTAGGAACATCAATGATGTGTAAAATGCAACATTGGTATCCAAACCAAACAGCTTTTGCTAGCAAGCTCTCGCCTCCAGCTGCTCCGCCAAAGCAAGCTAGTGACATGAATTTTGAAAAGTTTGGTTTGCTTCATGGCTTTTTATTGTGCTTCTGCTTTTCTTTACCTCATATTGGTAGATGTCCAGGATCCTTTCCAATGACAGCTCCTCAAAGTACAGTCTGTCACACTCATCAAAATCTGTGCTCACCGTCTCTGGATTGCAATTCACTACGACGGTCTTGTTGCCAAGCTGACGCAGCGTGCGGATACTGGAAACAGCACACCAATCAAACTCCACACTGCTGCCTGCCAGGAGACAGAAAAGTGGGCAAGGAAAGGAAGCATGCAGAGAAGAAAACATAAACAGATGTTCTTAGCACTCAAGCTTAAAAAAGAAAAAGGAAAAAAAACCCAGCATTGCCTCCTGTCAGCTCAGAGCAAGAAATCTAATTGTCCTCCCATGGAAAATACTCATCCACAAATGTGAGCCTCCAAGCACAACAGGTAAGTTGGCTCAGCTGCTCAGGAGTGACAGGCCTCTATAGCCTGTCTGTCATCCTGCTCTCATAAACACTTATGTCTGCTCTTGCTGCCCATCTAGCTACTTACTACTACCTCCCAACCAACATGTTTTGAGATGAACTTAAGAGGCAGAAGCTTAGAGGTGACCAAATTGAGTGCCAATTATTATAAGACAGTGCTGTTTACTACAGGAAACGCAAAACATTTGTACAGACATGGTTTAAAAAACAGAAGACTCAAGTGTTTTTTATCTTCCAGAAGAGCAGAGTATGGCTAACCTAACAACAGAAAAATTACAACTCAGTAGGTTTGACCTTCCTGTGTGCTGACTCTAGATAAGGCAATTTGGAAAAACAATACTTTTAAGAGCTGCACTGTGATCCTTTTTTCTTGGTTTAAAGGCCACAGTGACTATGGCAACACGGTGCAGGAAGCACGTCCTACTATCCTGAATCCTAAGTAAGCACTGTGGCCACTCTAAAGGAAAGAGGCATGGAAGGAGTCATCTAGTGCTCAGGTGAGCACCAGGAGTTGGTGCTTGGCCTGGGCTAAGCTGCTGGACTTGGGACCTGAGCAACGCTGCAGGCTTCAGAAAACGCTGGTGTCCAGACTTGCGCTAACAGCTACTGTCACATAAATTTATATGTTCAAACATCTAAGAAGGGTACCATAAACAGAGAATGATCCATATTAAAAAACATCATTAAATGGTTATGCTTACAATCTACAAGAAAACCTTGGCCTCATCATGATGCGTTCACAGTCATTACATGATCGTTAACCACTGATATCATTATTTTTATATATAATTGTGTGACAAGATATATTGGAAATTCAGGCTGTGCTTGATTGCTGCCTCCACCACCTAGTCACAAAGAGATGCCTGTCACAGGTGACTCACTGACAGGCACACAATTTATTTCCCTACTTCTGTCAAACAGGAACCTCAAAACATGCCTAGGCCTCAGCTAAAAGCCCACAGAAAAGAGAGGGAAATCAAATCTGAAACTGGACATTTTCCAGAAGGGTCACCAGCTGCTCGTTAACTTTTTGTATTCCACTTACATTATTCAGCTATTCTTATACACGTAAGAAACCGTAACTTTGGGACACAATGGTCATCTGGAGTTCCCATCTGACTGCTTTTGATACAACCTGAGAAAACAGCTGAACACTTGTAAGTATGTTCCAGCCACATCCAGTAATGGTCATGTCCAAACAGTTGGAAACGGGAAGACAGCAAATAATTAGTAATACTAGTAATGACTGTTGTAACATAACCAGACACTGCTCCTCAGAAGATAATTACTACATCAATACAGGCATGTTTTTGAACTCACTCTCAGGTTTCAAGCATGTTAAATCTATGTGCACTCCTTAATATTCACAGAGCATTCTGCCGGTCCATGCAGTTGGTTGAATAGCTTATTTATACTGCTTTCAGGGCTGACTTTTACACAAACCCCCCTCCCAGGATAGGAGATACCCTCCCGGCAGCAAGTGAAAAGCAAGCATCACCTCGAATATCCGAGCAATACCCCCACAGAGCACAAGTCACACAGTGCAGCTCAGGCTCTCAGTGAGCCAGAGGCCTTTAAATGTGCATGAAAAGGTCTGTCAAAGCAAGCTCTGAAGTTCAAGAGTGTGCAACTGTACTGATTCACATCATGTTTCTATTTGGCATATTAGTTAACATGAACAAGAAAACTCCAAAAAAAGACACTTCAGTTTGGATCATTTTCTTTCTAAATACAGAATATAGCATGACTTTTGAAATGACCTCAGACTTCCCCCACCCAAATAATTTTATTTCTTTGCAAAAGTGTCAACATATTCAAGATTTTCCTGTAATATATTTCAAAATATTTTCAAATAAAATTCATACTTTTTTTTTTTAATCTAAAAAAACCCTCAGTTTTTACAAAGGAAATAAAAATCTTGTTTAAAAAAAAGAGTAATGTCACATGTTTAACTTCCATCCAAATCATTCAGCCCTTTCTGACCTGTTACTGTTTTGTAAATGTAAATCCCCAGGGAACACTAAGTTGATCCCACTGAATTATGATTACAATTCTGAAAGCATAGAGGAAAAGCACACTGCTTACTTGCTTTCAAAGGACAACAAAAGAAAAAAAAAAATCAACTTGGCTTTTGCACCTAGAGGGGAAAAATAAAAAAATCTTTCAGAGCTGCAAGTAGTGGTTTCCTTTAGCAGCCTTTATTTAGTTGCAGTCTCTTCCAGAGATTGTCTTGATCTAATCAAAGCTACAGAACAGGTTAAGACCAAAATCAGACCTGGATGGCTAAACTAAACAATTAGGAGCTTTAGGTGAACAGTAGAAAATGTGTTCACATATATTTGATCAAATATATGTGAACAACACTGCCGTCCTTTTTATGTTGATTTTTTGTAACCATGTAACAGAGCATGTTGACTGGCAGAAGCGTTCACAAAAAAAAAGCATAATCATGGAGTGTTCCTCCTGACTTCACTCATCTCAACATTCATACTGGAAACCGACTTCAAAAAGACACATTGTACAAACAGCAACAGGAGTGCAGCACGTGACCTCTCCATCCAAGCAAAGTAAATGGATGCAGTTTTAAATTTCAGCTTCTAAAAACCATCACCACTACTTGTGAGATGCAGTGCAAAAATATTTCTGAATAACAAGCAATTTTTTTCTTGTCAATAATTGCAAGCTATTTGGAATGATCCATGAAAAGGAAAAGGGAAAGTCATCATATATAGAATTTAGCAGTCTGTCTACCCAATACTCATAGCCATGAGGAAACTTGTATGTGCATAATCATCTGAGTGGGCTGAAAAAACAGCATACAGAGAATTGCTTATACAAGAGCAGCTGAAGATATAAAAATATTTTCATAGTAACCTATATTTACAGTGGTAAAATGCATTGTATATAAGAACATAGTCATGAGCTGGCAGTAAGCATATAGGAGTGGGAGCAACAAACTTATACAAGGTATCAGGTTCTCAAGAACTTAACATGTGCAAAAAGTAAGATTAAAAAAAAAATTCCTAAATCTTTGTGAAAATAACAACTAAGCGACAAGTGAAAAGTAATAAAATTCTCCTGTTTTTCCAGGGCGTTAAATGAAGTCTCCAAGCAAGTGTAAAAGGCAAAACTTGTGTTAGGAATTGATGTCCTGTGCCCGGTGCTCTGGAGGATTTTGTCACCATATGAGAAGAGGAACAAATGAACCACAAGAATATCCAAAGAAGGCTCGAGGGTGCAAGGACAACAGAGGAGTTGTAAGAAAGATTTACCTATGTGATATGGTCCACAGCCCAACACCATCACTCCACAGTCATCAAATTTTACATCGTGTTCCTGAGAAGGGAGGGAGAAAAGTCATTAGGATCCGTACTCCACAGTGCCTAACTCCATGCTTTTCAGAATAAACAGTTGATGGTGCTCAGCCCATATCCAACAGTCTGATCCTTCAGGGCTCAAGTCTGATCTCATTTACAGAAGTCTAAATCAAGTGCAACTCCACTGGAATTCGTGGTGCTGCACCCAAACCAAAGGAGACACAGGACCTCTAATTTGGCTATTCAAGCAGCCTAAGGAGCTGTATAGTTTCACATAAAAATGAATGCTAGGATGAGATGAGTGAAACATGAGTTCTGCATTCCCAGCACACAGGACGCAGGTACAAGTGATATAGGACAGGATCATAACAACATAGGGGCACTAACACTAAAGGCACTGGATCAGTATTTGAGCAAGAGAAAGTTCCAAGCCTGCTGTAAGGGGATTATAAGTAACACCATCCAGAGTAATTGCTACAGAGACCGAGACATCTGCAAGATCTCCAGAAATAACGCAGCACAGGGGAAAGAGCTCAAACTAGACAGCAATGAGCCTGTTGTTTCTGAATGTGCCTACCTGCCCACTGTACGTGGTGTAGAGGTAATTAGTTATCGCTGGGTATTCTGCTGCCAGTGTGTCAATCTGTACAGGAAAGAAGAGGAGGGGTTGTGATTTGGCCAGTCCAAGATCTTTCTTACACACAGGTGTTTGGGGTTTTTTCTTTTCCCTCTTTCCTTTTTTACTCCTATTTCTGTCCTATTATTTTCCCATTGTGTCTTTCTGCAAAAGAAGGTGATCTGAACCCTCATATGCTGGCAATGCAGTGCATGCCTGGCATTCCCCCCAGACCTTACAGTTCAGTCAACAGGACAGTTTACCATCTCTTTCTAAGCTGCAGTTTTAGCTCCGCACCTTTTTGGTACAACACCTTCACAGCCCAAGAACTTTCCCCATCCATCCCTTTTTGCCAAGGCCCTCATTCTCTAGTTTGTTTGGAAGCATTAATTACACAGATCTCCATTCCTCCAGGTCTCCTGTCCCCTTTAGCTGTGCTGTGTAGGATCTTCGCAATATACTCTTGACCCTATCTTACTCCCACACTGAATACAAACATGCACAAAACACCACTTTGAGATCATGCCAAGTAGCAGCCAGCAGTGCAAGTACTAAGTATTTGTTACAATATAACTTGTGCTTTGATAATTAAATGGTACACAAAGCAAGAGTGATTTTCAACCACCCCTTATATGTAGTTTTCAACAATTTCTTATGTAATTAGCCACCAGAGAGCCCAGAAGAATAATTTGCCTACTAGGCTGTTCACAGACTATTTGTGTCAACTACTTATTGCATGTTGTACATGGAAACTAGTCCATCTAGGTCACCAGCGATTGCTGAAGTTCCCTGAATGAACAGCTGAAACATTTCTACATAGAATACTGAACAGGGAACAATATTAAAGCAACCCTGACATGAATTTTTACATGCTATACCATTTAAAAAACTGTCCAATATTCAAGTATTTTCAGGAATCACCACTGGCTGAGGAAATCCTTGTGAATAATGAAGAATGTGACCTTACGTCATTAGCACTATGTAAATGTCTGCTGCTCATTACTATTGCTAATGCTGCAACTTGTACTTCATGGCTCAAGAAGAAACATATGCTTTGAAGCCACAAATGAAGGCATAAGTAGAATGACCTTATTAAGGGTACCTTGGCACACAAATCAATCCAGCACTGCAGTGCCATATGCAGCTGAAAGAATGCAGTGCAAGACCAGGCATGTTTCCGTGGGCCAGGTGAGGACGTAGGAGGAAAACAGCAGCTGGGGAATAGAAGGAAATTTGGCACCTGGAATTGGGCCTGAGGATACAGATGGGCTCTTTCAGAAACATTCAGGGGTCTGTGTTGGGGTTTTTTTTCCCCCTTTAAGGACAAAAAAAACAGCTGGTGGCAGTTTAATACCAACATACCTTAAATGCAGCAGCAGAACACCTAGCAAAGCACTCGGGACACTGCCATGAATACTAGATGAGCTCATTACTCTCATGCTATCACAATGAATAAATAGCAAATGAACCCATAACAATAGCACACTTCAAATTAAGTATTACCCTGTAAAAAGTTACTACCAAGAGAAAAGACATACTACACTTTTCATGGTCACACCATGGTGGGCCACCATTCTCAGCCTTTTTCTGAAGCCAGATAGCTGTGTTTCCTCCTCAGCCACACAGAACACGATCAAGAATATTCTCAGTCTCTCTTTGAGGACATTTGTGTCATTACATTGATGCCTGCAGTGCAGAAGTAACAGCTAACTGGGTGAAATTTGTTCTCCTCTAATGTCAAGGTCAAAACTCCTATGGATGTTAACAGAGACCAGGGTTCCACTTTACTTCAGCTGTTTCTAAGGATATGGAAGTCTCCTGCTCCTTGCACTTTTGGAAGCCCCTACCATGAACTGAGATGTTTATCACGAACCTGTTTCACCCAAGGCACTGTATTCTTCCTCAGTCTCAGCTGGCGGCACTGGACTTCAGTCAGCTTCAGGCATTTCCCAATCTGTTTGTCTGAGAACCCAATCTGTTTGGCTCTCCTCAGTGTCTCTTCTGGAACTGTTTCACTGGGATTAAATAAGAAAAACACCTTTGCAAGAGGGTTTACAGGAATACTTAGAAGATATATGAGTGCTTATGTATGCCATACTGCATAGATTTGCTATAGGATCATGCACATAAAGGCAAGGAAAGGAAGAAGACCCAACTAAGCTATGCAATCCTCATACATAAAAGAACTTTTTTGTACTGGATGCCCCCCACCAAACACCTATAAGGTAAAGTCTACAGGCAGACTGCTGATGCTAGGAAGTGAAACACTTTCTTTCCTCGCATTTTTGAGATGGGAATGAGTGAGTCATGATGAAGTCCATCATCTCCCAGGCAGAATTCTCCGCCAGACTAGTACAAGGTCACGGTATCCACAACTGTATGCTCATTTACCATTACAGCCTCCATGGAGGACCTGCAGTGATTCCTTTCTTGGATTCAGTATCCCCACATCTCCATGCTCAAACTTTCCCTTACATTCCTCCTCCCAGTCTAAATTTTAAAACACAGGCCTCACCAGACTGGGCTGGATCAGTAATTATGTATTGTCCTGGTACTCACATTTCCTGCCTCTCGTTGCAGCTGCCCACTCCACACAAAGGCATGAAATTCCTGAAGCTCCAGGATGAGCCATTCAGAGGCATAACTGTCCTCCGACCCTGCTGAACTGGGGGACAACTTGCCTCAAAATACTACAATTTGTCCCAAACGAGCCCTTCTTTCTGTTGTTGAGGATGGTCTGTCTACCTTCAGAAACAGCCAGTCTTTTGAAAAAGCATATGACTTCAGAGATACATAGTAGAAATGGCCTTCAGAGGCTCACACACAAGGTAGGTTTTTCCTTCTGACAGTCTCAAGTATATTTTTTTCTGTATCATTGTGCTGCTTCTCATATTATGAAAACAGGGAGAGGGGTATAGACAGGGGAAAGCAGGGGCAGCTTTTTTGATTTCACATTTGCAATCAGGGTCTCTCAATACTTCCTTATGTTCTTGTTCTCCTGGTTTTGCTTTTCAGGAGTCCTAGTTTTTGCTGTTTATTCCAAATGTATTGCTTTCCCAGGCCACGTCTGCAGGTCAACAGTTTCTTGCCCATTTTGCTTTTGATTTTTTTTCATCTGCTCCACTCCCCCTTTATTCCCTCTATTTTTTTCTCTCCCACACTATCTTTGTTCCACTTTGTTTTGACTCCACCTGTAGCCCTTACAGTTCCTGCCTAAGCTGCCTTTTCTAAGCCTAGCTTTTGCAAAAACATTTTAAAAGCCTATGTATTTTTATCAGCACTACTGCTTTTCATCTTCATTGCCAAGAGCATCCTTGCCTGCCCAATAAATCAATATTTTATGACCAAGCAAGCTCTGAATAAAGAAAAAGGAAATTATTAACAAACAAGCAATTTTCCTAAATCAGAGCTTTTGAATTATGTCCTTTGCTTGATGGTATTTTTAAATAAATAGCATTATGTTATTTAAGTGGGGGAAGAGGGGTAAGGCTGCTTTATTGGAATGTGTCAGGAAGCTGAAGCATGAAAGAGAGTCATTGGACTGGATTTTCCACTCTGGCTTAGGCACAGAGCAGCTCTGCTGCCCTCAATGAAGTCAGGCTAGCGTAAAAAGGTGAGAGTCACAAAGTGCCAAACCAGCTGTTCTAAGCGCAGAACTGGGGACCAGAAACTTTGGGGTTCAGATCCCTAGGTAGATGGGGTTTCCTCTACAAATTCCCCAATGCCACCTCTCTCCTTCCCCTGCAATATGAGAACAGGGTGCTCCACCTGCCCACAGTAGCATAGCAGACAGCTAGTGAGGATTTGCAGAAAGGAAACACGCACTGTAACTGCTATCCTATGCACTGTGTCCCAGCCTGGCACCAACGACCAGCCTGCTCTGCCCTCAGGGGACTCCAGGCAGGAGTATCACCTGCACCCTTGATCTTCTCCACAACCCTCCATCACATCACCCTTCTTACTGCAGCAGATCCTGCTCTTTACTGGTGTCAGAAGTAAACACTCCTGCCTAATCCAGCAGGCTGAGCTTCTCAGGTTTTGGATTTGCAGAAAGACTTCCCCAAATAAGACCCACTTTGCAGCACCACAGTTCGTTAAAGCCTGTGGCTGCCAAGCACTAATGCCTCCACCACAAAACTCCTCCGCTTCTCTACCTTCTGATCTCAGCTCACAGGCAGGACTTCTTGCATAACCCATGAATGCCAGAACTGAAGGCACGGATGGATGTTTTACAGGAGGAAACAAAGCAAGATCCACCAATTCCCTGGCAAAACAGATGCTAGCCATCACCAGCTATTAAGAAGAACGCAGTCATGTTAGATTTCTCTCTTAGATTCAGCATTCCCTAAGTATGAGTGAGCAGACCTGATGATCGCAAGAAAATGAGCCTGTTTCAGTGCAGTTTACTCCCTTGATCTCCCTCCCTTCTGCCTCAGAAACACACATAGCTGGCTGTCATTTGATTGCTGACAGAGAAAGAAAATTGCCTTCATTTGCAGCTTGTTTCAATTCAGTTTTTTGTATCTCATTATAACAGTATCATTCATTGCCATCCCCCCCAGCAGGGTGGGTAGAAGAAAAGCAGTGATTATTTGGTGACATGATTCATTTGCCTTGGGCTAGCAGCTTAAATTAGGTTAGGACCCTTACTAATCCATGCAAAAAGTTAACTTTTGTACAGGACAATCAGTGTGCAACAGAAAAGCTGAGTACCTAAAGGGAAAATGAAACCATGCATTTTTCACTCTGCTGCTCCCAATGCACGATGAAGAAAAGGTAAGAGATGTAGCTTTCAGTGTGGCTAATAAGAAAGATGCGGTGGTAACCTCTGTTTAAGCAGCACCTAGACAGGAAGGGTTTTCTCATTTCTCACTGCCATGGAGGCAGCTTAAAATGGAGGAAACACACCCAGCTCACCACAAGGCAGGAAAGGTTAGAACTGACAACCCAGCCCTGGGGATGTAACAGTTTTGCCATTTCATATTGTCACAGAAAACCGGCAAGAGTTAAAACAACCAGCAGTGCTGCTTTCCAAGCACTTGAAACCAGAATCTGCCACGAGGTGAGAAATTGCCAAAAGCCTCTGAGACAGCTCCCAAGGATTTGGAGGCACAACCAGCAGAAGGGGCAAGCAGAGTAAGCTAGCAGAATTGCTCCACCATGGTTAAAGGAAACTGGATCAGAAAGCTGCAAACCCTCAGCACTGGTATGGAGATCAGGCTGCCTCTCTGCACATACTGGACACACATCTTCATACCTAGTCATTTCCATTTACTAATAAGGGTAATTTTTAGCATTTATATCTCAGCTTTCATGGAATGAATATAAAGAGACATGCACACAGTATGGTATAGGGTGATGCTTATCTTCCAGATAGCAAAACCGAGACACGCAGAGGTTAAGGGGTAATGATTTTTAAGATCCAGCATTCCCACCACCGTTTAGACTTGCTGGAGACACTAAAGCCAGCAAAAGTAGAATCAAGCTGATTTCTTTGAACACTTGAGTGCAAATAACCCTTCCAAGAGTTCACCAGAAATCCAGCACTAAAAAGAGAAGAAAAAAATTCTCAGTTCTGGCTATTCCCAAACACACGATCCAGTCCTACATCACTGCCTCCCACCTTCCCCTGGAGCATCACTTACTTTTCAAACACAGAGCAAAAAGTCTTCCAAAGATTAAACTCCCTCACTGGTTTCTAATCAGTTCTGAAACAAGGGAAGATTAAGTGACCATGATTCCAGACTCCTCTAATGCTCCTTTTTCCTAACATTTGCCTTTGCAAAATGACAGAAGTTTTAGAGCTTCAAAACAAGACAATTACTTTTGCACACTGCTATAATCATCTAGTGGCTGTTCACTTCCTCAGAAAGCTAAAGTCCCCTGCACATTTTGCAGTTTACAAACAACAGAAGCCTTTCCCGAACCTTACTTGTGCCTTCATTTCAGCTTCCAGTGTTGATTTGTTGTTGCTTTTTGTTTAAAATTCCACCCTGTCATCTTTTGAGCTCCATCCACTCACTCCAATAATAAATGATAAAAGGAAATGGAATAAATTCCTCTTAATGAGGAAATTTTCACCTGACACAGAGGACCTGGGGAAATCTATTAACAGACTGGAGGAATACTGGCAGCATTGCAATTATCAGGAGAACCTGCTCGCTTCTGCATGTCCCTCTCTTCCACTTGACTGACTTTCATCTGATTCCACCAGTTTAGGAGTAATGCTAAATAAACACGCCAGCAGAAAGCCCCAGCTTAATATAGGAAGAAGCACGCTTTTTCCTGTCTCCCAAATCAGGCTCTACTTCCTTTTATTTATGTTGTCAAGTTTATGCCCATCCACATATTACTTAGGCACATGTTAATGGGTCTTGACCAAAAAGATCAGGAATATTTTGTGAACTGAGGGCCAAAGCCTGAGCTGGGAGCATGTGGGACATGGCTATTGCATCAGCTAACATCTGCCCTGTAAGCAGGCTCACCCTGCAGGTCACCTCTGGTTTATCTCGGCAACTATTCATGTGGCTTGGATATGCACATAGGAGCTGCAAAGATGAGCACAATCCAGCTCAGCCCACCAGTCTGGAAGTCAGATCCTCCTAAATCTGGAGGGGTGGATTTAAGCCCAGACTACAGTTTTGCTATGGCAAGCAAAGAGGACTGAAAGCAAGAAGAGATGGAGCCAAAATGCCTAATGCTCAGTCCTGAGAGAGCTCTTCCTTTCTCAGGAGTCAGAGACCTGAAGGGTTTCAAAAACCTACTTCAGGTTGGATTACATACAAAGACATATTCTTCCTCTTTTCCTCATTGCCCTGCTCTGCATCAAGGCTCCTAGTGGCTTCCTTGATTGCCTCTGATATTTTACAAGATTTTGAACATGCTACAATTAAAATAATGAGACTGGTGTATAAATTCTCTCTCTGCTTATCTTCTCTACCGTTTTTCCCCTCCTGAGAAACTCATGAGTGACAAGAAGCTGTCAAAGGAGCATTTAGGGAAGCAGGAGCTGTAAACCGTCAAATCTGGCTCACCGAAAAACTATCACTCCAGCACTCTGCATCCCTAACATTCAGGTCCCTGGGCTAATAAATCTCATTGTGGACATCTTAATTTAAGTCACAGGAACCTCACACTGTGCCCTAACACCTAAATGACTCACACCTAGGATTAAGTGATGCACTGAAGCAGCAGCTCACACCAAAACACAGCCAAGAAACGGGTCATAGCTGCTTCCTCAAAGCCTATTTTCCACCACTGGTAAAAGAAAGCTTTGAGGTCTTTGCTGGGATTCCATGGTATGGACTCTCCTGCTTCTGGTATTGTACATACCGGTTGCAGAGATTCCTCAATGGCTTTTAAAGGGTGATGCCTGTATATCCTCTGCATCAAGGAAAAAATGCATATTGATACTGTGTTTTTACAAATGTACAGATGCTTTGAAAGAAAATACAGCTGGGAAATTATTACCAATGGCTCTATAAGACAAATACAAAGTATCTTATGTCAGATTCACATAAAGCACAAACAACAGTGCTGAATAGCTGCTTATATTGTATTCTTCTCATGTACTGAATTCATACTCTGTTCCCACGTCTTCCCTGCCCCACAGTTCACAAAAAAGACAAAAGTAATCTTCCCAGTTAGTTAAAAGCGAGCACTACAAATATGTCAGTGACAGCTCCTCAAACAGTATAAATCAGTGCAGCCTCACTTAGCGTCACTGGACCTACTCTGCTTTATACCTACACAAGATCTGACTAACGCTTTCTGACCTGTCCCAGAAGCACACAAGTCAGCAGAAACAATGCTTTTGAGAAGTGCAGGTATGCAACAAACACTGTGGAAGAGCACAGGTTATTGATGGCCTGCCTGATTGTTCCTCCCTGCATTGTTTCCCAGGTCACCTCCTGGAGCCAGGTTTTAATTCCAGCACCTGTATTTCTGGTGGCTACTCCACCACAGTCATGTTTTGAAATCAAGTCATGCTTCCAGCAAGCAGCTTTCAAAGCACACCTTTTACAGACCCAAGGACATAAGCTTTGAAAAGAAATTCACAATAAACTTCTTCCATGGGCCACAGAGCAGAGCACCTGGCTACAAATGCTGGGCTGAAGTGGGTCTGTAGCCTCCCACTTTTTTTCTGCTTTCCCATCTATTAACCTGTGTCCCTTTAGGAACAACAAGAGCAATACTCAGGACCTCACTTACGCCTTTCAAGCAAACCACAGGCCAGGAGGTGTTTTCACTCAATGCCCACAGAGCAAGGACACATTCTCCTCCAAAACAAATCTCCAAAGTATAAAGTTATCAAAACATGATTGGTGCCATCATTTCTCACTGCTAGAATCATAGAAACATTTAGATTGGAAAAGACCTTTAAGATCTTTGGGTCCAACCATCAAGCCAACATCATCATGCCCACTAAACCACATCCTGAAGTGACTTGTCTATGCATTTTTTTAATACCTCCGTGGATAGTGACACTACCACTTCCCTGGGGAGCCTGTTCCAATGCCTGACAACCCTTTCAGTAAAGAAATTTTTCCTAATATCCAATCTAAACCTCCCCTGGCACAACTTGAGGCCATTTCCTCTCGTCCTATCTCCAGCCACCAGACAGAAGAGACCAGCACCCACCTCACTACAACCCCCCTTGAGGTAGTTGTAGAGAGCTATAAGGTCTCCCCTCAACCTCCTCTTCTCCAGGCTAAACAACCCCAGTTCCCTCAGCCACTCCTCATAAGACTTGTGCTCCAGGCCCCTTACAACGTGGTTGCCCTTCTCTGGACACCTCCAGCACCTCAATTTCTTTTCTGTAGTGAGGGGCCCAAAACTGAACACAGCACTCGAGGTGCGGCCTCACCAGTGCCGAGTACAGGGGGGACAATCACTTCCCTGCTCCTGCTGGCCACGCTATTTCTGATACAGACCAGGATGCCGTTGGCCTTCTTGGTGACCTGGGCACACTGCCAGCTCATATTCAGCCAGCTGTCAACCAGCACCTCCTAGGTCCTTTTCTGCTTTCCAGCCACTCTTCCCCAAGCCTGTAGCGCTGCATGGGGTTGTTGTGACTCAAGTGCAGGACCCACCACTTAGCCTTGTTGAACCTCATACAATTGGCCTCAGCCCATCGATCCAGCCTGTCCAGATCCCTCTGTCGAGCCTTCCTATCCTCAAGCAGATCAACCATCCCTCCCAACTTGGTGTCATCTGCAAGCTTACTGAGGGTGCACTCGATCCCCTCGTCCAGATCATTGATAAAGATATTTAAGAGAACTGGCCCCCATATTGAGTCCTGGGGAATACCACTTGTGACCGGCTGCCAACTGGATTTAACCACAACCCTCTGGGCTCGTCCATCCAGCCAGTTTTTTAGCCAGAAAAGAGTACACTTGTCTAAGCCATGAGCCACCAGCTTCTCAATGAGTATGCTGTGAGAGACAGTGTCAAAGGCCTTACTAAAGTCCAGGTAGAGAACATCATCCAGCCTTTCCCTCATCCATTAGGTGGGTCACCTGGTCATAGAAGGAGATCAGGTTGGTCAAGCAGGACCTGCCTTTCATGAACCCATGCTGTCTGGGCACTATCCCCTGGTTGTCCTGCACATGCTCTGTGAGCACACTCAGGATGAACTGCTCCATAATCTTCTCTGATACTGAGGTCAGGCTGACAGGCCTGTAGTTCCCCAGATCCTCCCTCTGACCCTTCTTGTAAATGGGCATCACGCTGGCAATCCTCCAGTCCTCTGGGACCTCCCCTGTTGACCAGGACTGCTGATAAATGATGGACAGTGGCTTGGCAAGCTCCTTCGCCAGCTCCCTCGGTACTCTTGGATGGATCCCATTTGGTCCCATAGTGACCTGTGAGTGTCCAGGTGGCATAGCAGGTCATTCACTACTTCCTCCTGGATAATGGGGGGTATATTCTGCTCTCTGTCCCTGTCTTCCAGCTCAGGGGACTAAGTACCCTGAGGATAACTAGTGTCACTATTAAAGACTGAGGCAAAGAAGGCATTAAGTACCTCGGCCTTTTCCTCATCTTTAGTGGCAATGTTCCCCTCTGCATCCAAAAAAGGGTGGATATTGTCCTTGGCTCTCTTTTTATTGTTAACATATTTGTAAAAACACTTTTTGTTGTCTGTTAGTTTGATTGAGTTCTAGCTGAGCTTTTACCTTTCTAATTTCCTCTCTGCATGATCTAACAAGATCCTTGTGCTCTTCCTGAGTAGCCTGCCCTTTCTTCCAAAGATGGTAAACTCTCTTTTTTTCTTCTTTTTTCTGAGTCCCAGCAAAAGCTCCCTGTTCAGCCAGGCCAGTCATCTTCCCCGATGGTTCGTCTTGTGGCACACAGAAATAGCCTGCTCCTGAGCCTTTAAGACTTCCTTCTTGCAAAATGTCCAGCCTTCCTGGGGCCCCTTTGCCCTTCAGGACTGTTTTCCAAGGGAGTCTCTCAAACAGTGTCCTGAACAGGCCAAAGTTTGCCCTCCAGAAGTCCATAGTAGTGGTTTTGCTGACCCCCTTCCTTACCTCACCAAGAATCGAGAATTCCATCATTTCATGGTCGCTAAGCCCAAGACAGCCTCTGACCACCATATCTCCCACCAGTCCTTCTCTGTAAAGAGTAGGTCTAGTGAGGCTCCTCCGCTGGTAGGCTCACCTACCAGCTGTATCAGGAAGTTATCTTCCACACAGTCCAGGAACCTCCTAGACTGCTTGCTCTCTGCTGTGTTGTATTTCCAGCAGATGTCCAGAAAGTTGAAGTCCCCGACAAGAAAGTTAAAGTCCTGCACAAGACTAGTAGGCTGGCTAGTTTGGTATCCACCAAAAGGAAGATCTGCTGTTTTCATTAATGTTAATTTGAAGAGTTGAGATTTAAGAAGGCAGAGTTTAGTTCACTGCTCAACCAGACTGTCTTTGAGACTTTGGCTAAGCTTACTATATCTATGCTTTGCTCCTCAGCTGCAAAATGGGGGTTTATCATGCTCCTCATTTCTCAGTTGAATTCTACTTTACAGCCTTTTATCAATATTGAAATGTTCCTCTTTGGGCAATATACTTACACTTCTGCCTGTTGCAAGATGGCCCAATCTTCCCTGGGTCTTACTCAGATTTTTCCCCAGCAGTGAACTTGACCCCATTACCTCTCCTTTTTCCCCATCCCTATGAGCTCCCAAGTAATTGCAAATACAATCAACTGCAGGTTCAATTGCTACAGAGGTGCCTAACTGACTTAGGAGCACAAGTCCTACTGATTTCAACAAGGTTTCTGTCCCCACATCACTTGGGTGCAAGTGATGATTTCACCATATCTGCCTACCTCTTTACCTATATTTAATGGTATTTGTCATACATTCTCCTTGCACACAGCCACAGTTCTCAGGGATCACAAAACCAGGAACAGATAAAAATAACCATGGCCACATGCAAGCAAATCCTCACTGCAGACAGTCAAATAACAGATGCAAATTCCAAAAGAGGCTTTCCCGTGCACCCAGGCTACCAGTGTCTTGAGTTGAACATGCCCCAGATGTTACTTCCAAGTCTGGGCTTCAGCTGTGCTCTTGGGGATGATGGTGTTACTGGACCCTACTGCAAATTTGACTCGCTCTGGACAGGGTCCATAACCCTGGCCTTAAAGTCACATCTAACTTCTCACTGCCTCAGACAGCTAGACATGGTCTGATCAAATTTCTATCTCCTTCACAAGCTGTCAGTGTGATGAACAGCCAGTGGGGTCACCCAAGGGCTCTTCCCCTCCATTTTCTCTCAGGGGACAGGCAAGGGCAAATCTAGGGAAAGAATTCCCTGATAAGAGCATATCCTATTGCACAGCCACTGCTCCGTACACCATTGCCTATTCATGGACTGTCAGTATATGATGGTGCTTGCTCTTTCCATGTGTGTATGTATATGTGGTTTTGTTTGTGTGCACATGTCTGTGGTGGGGAAGGTTATACTTAAGATTACGTTACTGAACGTACGAAGGTAATTGGTCAAAAACAAACAAAAAAGCCACAATATAAGTTTCCACATAAAATGAAAAATATGTAGGTCACAGGAGAAACAGCACAGGCACATGTTTGATGTGTGTGTGATCTTACTGGATATTCTTGCAAGTACTCTCAAAATGGCTTTCTTTTCCCAATTCAACTCAGGCCATTTGCTTTCCTGCAGCCAAATTACATAAACTGAAACAACTCTTTCTACATCTTAGCAGGCCCGGAGGCAGAATCAAATGGAAACGTTGCTGCAACATGACAAAAGCTACACAGTCTCACCAGCACCAGGTTAAATCTTAAGAAAGAAGTTTGCTGGGACAAATGTAAATGGGGCAGAGGGTGCCCTTCCAAGTCTACTGTCTCTGCAAATGGCTGTCCTTGCCTGTACACCACTGAGAATAGACAAACATTTATAAGTCCGAAAAGTTTTCCCCCATATAACATTATCCCATACAACCTTTCACACATGGAAACAGATTCCCTGCATAAATTGGTGAGGCCTTCTGCTCACGTCTGAATCGCTCCAAGTGGCAATGATGCAAGGCAGCACACAGTGTGTGAATGCTGCTTGCTGAACTGCTCACAAAGGCCTCCACCTGCCTCTGATCCCTCTTGCCCATCTGTCCGTCATAGCCTCTTTTTCTAGCTCTAAATTTCCTCTTGGTAGAGACCATCTCCTTGTTACCAGTCTCTACAACAGCTCTGAAGGGCCCAAATCAAGACTCTTGGCAGAGATGTTACTCCAACTGCATCTAAAACCTTGCTGCAAAGAAACCCCAAACCAATCCAGAGACAAAAAGGAAGGGATGGATTCGACTGAATGGAGAGCAAGCTTGTAACCAGCAACAGTGCCTGGGAACAGGGCAACTCTTCTGGTTTTGGTAACTGTATTTCAACAACAGAAAGATTTAAAGCAACGATGGTGTCACAGCTCATTCTTTTCAATTGGAAATAATCTGGTAGCACAGGTAAATCTCATGCCAGGGACTGGAAACAGCTGTCTGCAGGAAGAGCATGTGTGTGCCAAGTCTCATTTGCATCACTCAATTAGCTTTCCATCAGCTATTGCAGACATGTGTTTCCTGATGTCACTCACTGGACTAGTCTCTCAGTTCAGGTCAGAAATGTTTTTCCCTGGTTCTTTGCCTTTGTGCCAACACGCCTTCAACATAATGCAGCTGGACAGTCCATTCCCTCCCTCTAATGCAGGTTATGTGGTAAGACAGTTTCCGGGGGAAAGTCTGAGTAAGGATAGTGGAGCAAAAATCTGCACTGATAAGTGAAAGGGACTAAGTTAATTTATACCACCTGCAGTCTGAGCTGAATTGCATGAATACACTTACAAGGGACACAATGTTGCTTATGTATGATATGAATGCAAGGTTGGATACTGCAAAAGGGCTTTCTGTAGCAGGCTGCCTATACAGTCTGATGCCTAGTCATAGAATCATAGACTCATTTAGGTTGGAAAAGACCTTCAAGATCATCGAGTCCAACCATTAACCATGCCCACTAGACCATGTCCTGAAGTACCCTGTCCACTCACTTTTTTAATATCTCCAGGGATGGCGATTCAACCACTTCCCTGGGGAGCCTGTTCCAATGTTTAACAACCCTCCCAGAAAAGAAATTTTGCTTAATACCTAACCTAAATCTCCCTTGCCTCAACTTGAGGCCATTTCCTCTTGTCCTATCTCCAGCCACCTGACAGAAGAGACCAGCACCCACCCCACTACAATCCCCCTTCAGGTAGTTGTAGAGAGCTATAAGGTCTCCTCTCAGCCTCCTTTTCTCCAGGCTAAACAACCCCAGTTCCCTCAACTGCTCCTCATAATAAGACTCGTGCTCCAGGCCCCTCACCAACATGGTTGCCCTTCTCTGAACACGCTCCAGCACCTCAATGCCTTTCCTGTAGTGAGGGGCCCAAAACTGAACACAGTACTCGAAGTGCGGCCTCACCAGTGCTGCATACAGGGGGGACAATCACTTCCCTGCCCCTGCTGGCCACACTATTTCTGATGCAGGCCAGGATGCCGTTGGCCGCCTTGGCCACCTGGGCACACTGCCAGCTCATATTCAGCCAGCTGTCAACCAGCACACCCAGGTCTTTTTCTGCCGGGCAGCTTTCCAGCCACTCTTCCCCAAGCCTGTAGCGCTGCATGGGGTTGCCGCGACCGAAGTGCAGGACCCGGCACTTGGCCTTGTTGAACTTGATACGATTGGCCTCAGCCCATCGATTCAGACTGTCCAGATCTCTTTGTGGAGCCTCCCTACCCTCAAGCAGATTGACCCTGCCTCCCAATTTGGTGTCGTCTGCAAACTTGCTGAGGGTGCACTCAATCCCCTCATCCAAATCATCAATAAAGATATTAAACAGAACAGGGCCCAACACCGAGCCCTGGGCAACACCACTTGTGACCCGCCGCCAACTGGATTTCACCCCATTCACCACTACCCTCTGGGCTCAGCCATCCAGCCAGTTTTTCACCCAGTGAAGAGTGCACCCATCCAGGCCACGAGACGCCAGTTTCTCAAGGAGTATGCCATGAGAGACAGTGTCAAAGGCCTTGCTGAAGTTGAGGTAGATAACATCCACAGCCTTTCCCTCATCCACTAGGTGGGTCACCTGGTCATAGAAGGAGATCAGGTTGGTCAAGCAGGACCTGCCTTTCGTAAACCCATGCTGAGTGGGCCTGATCCCCTGCTTGTCCTGGACTTGCCCTGTGAGTGCTCTCAAGACAAACCGTTCCATAATCTTCCCCGGTACCGAGGTCAGGCTGACAGGCCTGTAGTTCCCCAGATCCTCCCTCAAACCCTTCTATAAATGGGAGTCACTTTGGCAAGCCTCCAGTCCTCTGGGACCTCCCCTGTTGACCAGGATCGCTGATAGATGATAGAGAGTGGCTTGGCAAGGACCTCTGCCAGTTCCCTCAGTACTCTTGGATGGATCCCATCAGGTCCCATAGATTTCTGAGCGTCCAGATGGCGTAGCAGGTCCCTAACTAATTCCTCCTGGATTAAGAGGGCTATGTTATGCTCTTCATCCTTACCGTCCAGCTCAAGGGGTGGGGTACCCTGAGGATGACTGGACTCACTATTAAAGACTGAGGCAAAGAAGGCATTAAGTACCTCCGCCTTTTCCTCATCACTGGTTGCTACGTTCCCTTCTCTATCAATAAAGGAAAGATATTCTCCTTGGGATTCTTTTTACTGTTAACATATTTGTAAAAACATTTTTTGTTGTCCCCTACGATAGCGGCCAGATTTAGTTCTAGCTGAGCTTTTGCCTTTCTAATTTTCTCTCTGTATGCTCTAACAAGATCCCTGTACTCCTCTCAAGTTGCCCGCCCTTTCCTCCAGAGATGATAAACTCTCCTTTTTTCCCTCAAGTCCTAGCAAAACTCCCCATTCAGCCAGGCCGGTCGTTTTCCTCAGCGGTTCAACTTGCGGCACATGGGAATAGCCTGGTCCTGAGCCATTAAGATTTCCTTCTTAAAGAATGTCCATCCCTCCTGGACCCCTTTGCCCTTCAGGACCGTCTCCCAAGGGACTCTCTCAACCAGTGCCTTGAAGAGGCCGAAGCTAGTCCATGGTAGTGGTTTTGCTGACCACCTTCTTTGCCTCACCAAGAATTGAAAATTCCATCATTTCATGGTCGCTAAGCCCAAGACGGCCTCCGACCGTCACACCTCCCACCAATCCTTCCCTGTTCGTAAACAACAGATCTAGCTAGGCTCCTCCCCTGGCTGGCTCACCCACCAGCTGTGTCAAGAAGTTATCTTCCACAGACTCCAGGAACCTCCTAGATTGTTTACTCACTGCTGTGTTGTCTTTCCAGCAGATGTCTGGAAAGTTAAAGTCCCCCACAAGGCCAAGGGCACACGATTCTGAGACTACTGCCAGCCGCTTGTAGAACTATTCATCCGTCTCTTCAACCTGGTCAGGCGGTCTATAACAGACTCCCAGCACGATATCAGCCTTATTGGCTTTCCCTCTCATCCTCACCCAGAAGCACTCCACCTTGTCATCAGAATCGTGTAGCTCTGTACAGTCAAAACATTCCCTAACATAGAGAGCCACCCCACCACCTCGTCTACCTTGCCTATCCTTTCTGAAGGGCTTGTAGCCATCCATTGCAGCACTCCAGTCGTGGGAGTTGTCCCACCATGTTTCCGTGATGGCGACTAAGTCATAGCTATCCTGCTGCACAATGGCTTCCAGCTCCTCCTGTTTATTGCCCATGCTGCGTGCGTTGGCATAGATACATTTGAGCTGGGTTGTCGAATCCACCCCTAACATCAGCATGCTGCCCCCAGGCTCATCTCTGGTGCGCCTAGTTTTATCCCTCACCCCCTTCGAACCTAGTTTAAAGCCCTTTCTATGAGCCCTGCCGTCTCATGAGCAAGGATTTTCTTACCCCTTTGAGACAGCTGGACACCATCTGTCGCTAGCAAGCCCGGTGCTGTGTAAACCTCCCCATGATCAAAAACCCCCAAATTCCACCTACGGCTCCAACCTCCGAGCCACGTATTAACCAGGTGTGTTTTCCTGTCCCTTTCAGTGTATTTCCCTGCCACTGAAGGGATTGAGGAAAACACTACCTGTGCTCCCGATCTTTCTACTAATCGTCCCAGTGCCCTGAAACCCCTTTTGATCGCCTTTGGATTCCTCTCTGCAATCTCATCACTGCCAACCTGCAATGGGTAATAATCAGAGGTCTGAACCAGACCAGGGAGTTTCCTGGTAATGTCTTTTACCTGGGCCCCAGGGAGGCAGCAGACTTCCCTGTGGGATGGGTCAGGTCTGCATATTGGGCCCTCTCTCCCCCTCAGAAGGGAGTCACCTACGACAATCACCCTCCTTTTTCTTTTTTCAGAGGATGTGAGCATGCGTGGGGCTGCCCGACTGGGCCTAGGCACCTCCCTAGACAGGGCTTCATCTGCACCCTGATCTTCACTGGCCTGATCCTCGAGTTCCAGAGCCCCATACCTGTTGTGTAGGGGCAACTGGGAAGGTGAGGGAGACCGGGCGGGGACTCGCCTGCATCCCCTGTATCCATTGCCCTCCATCTCTTAGGTCCCCTCCTGCCTGATGGCAGGAGGGCAGGGGAACCTCCGCTTCTTGGGGAGCCTCCATCTGCTGCCTCTGCCTCAGGGATGGTAGGGTGTGGGCCCACCAATCCATCCCCCTCTCACACTCCCTGATACTCCTCAACCTTTCCACCGCCTCCTTCAGCTCTACCACCAGGCTGAGCAGATCATTCACCTGGTCACACCGCACCCAAGAGGTGTCGCCGCTGACCTCCGTCATTTGTGATAGACTCAGGCCTTCCCTGCAGCCAGAGACCTGGACAGCTGCATGCTTACATGGCACCTCTGTCTGCGTTGACCTCTTTTTCCTAACAACGGCTTTCCCCCGAGTGGCAACCATCCCTGGGTCTCCCTCTGGGCCGACACCCACCGCTCGAGTAGCCTTCTCGAGCTGGGAAGAGGGGGGGCTGCGCCCTACCTGCGCCAACTGCCGCGCCGCGCCCTCACAACAACTGCCGCGCCGCGCCCTGTTTGCCCGTCCCGCTCACCGCCCTCCCGTTCGCCGCCGCTCCTCAGGGCAGTTCTAATCTCCCGCGGTTGCCCCTGGCAACGCCCGCGCCGCGCCAGCCTCTCTCGCGAGAGCCGCCGGCTCTGGCCGGGTCCCTCCGCTCTGCCCCGGCGCTCCTGGGCCTCGGGGACCTCCCTGTCGGCCTCAACCTAGCGCTTAGCCGCCGACTTGCCGCTGCCGCTGCTGGCCGCTGACTGAAGTCACCAGAAGGATGAAAAACTATGTGGGATGGTACCAGCTACTGATCCATTACTAGCAGTATTATTGCCTGCCACCCACTGCAGAGAACGAGAAAGCAACTTCAGTGATATAGGACAGTTTGCCACGATTAGTCTCTGTGGAGCGATGCTGGATTTATACCAGCTGAGGATGGGGACAACCTCTGGGGTCCCAAGTGCCTTAATCCAGAGCATGCCACTCCAACAGTGAGGAAATCAAACTGATTCTGGATATATTGTTTTTCTTCTTCAGGAGCTGCACATATATATATTTAGGGCATTCGAGATAAATGAAACATGACACGGATGTTAGAGGGCAAAAACTTGTGCAGCCAAACAATATATTTCTGTAAATAATCAAGCTACTCCTTCTCTTCGACATCTCCCTCCACATTTATTTTTGTTTAGCTCCACATGCAGCTTGTTCCGAGGGGCAAGGGAGAGCAAGAGCTGCTCAATTAAAACGCGCAGCTGGTCAAAGAAGCAGAAATCACAGCAGATGAACTAACTAGCACCTTAGTGATGTACTGGCTACGGTGCGCTCCCAGTGCCATCATGTGGTGAAACGTGGTTAACACAACGCGCATCCGAAGCAGAAAAGCCGGCCAACATACAGCCAATAACTCAGCAAGGAGCTCTCCCAAGCTCGTAAACCACGAAGGGAAAGCTCAAGTCAGCAACAGCTGGAACTGAAATACAGCCCAGCGCTTTAATTTACTGCTATCTTTCCTGCTTAGTTTTATATGGTCATTTTTCTTGGAGAAAGAAGATTTATATTTAAATATGTCTGGAATTATAGATGTTTGAAAGTGCAGTACAAAAGCAACACATACTGCATGATCACAGCAAGGCAGAAAAGCTTAAAAATCAATTGGCCAGGCAGGAAAAAAATGCAGTGTATTTGACCCTCAGGTGTTGTAAGTCAGGACAAGTCCTGTGTTTGAAGGCTAACTCTGTCCTAGTTACATGAGTGCAACCTGCTGTTATTCATTGTAGTCCATCCGCATTCCCAGCCTTAGCCTCAGGGATACAGTGAGGATTTTCCAAAATAAACCAGAACTTCCATAATCCCTAAGAACAGCCAAGATGCCTAAGCACTCAAAGAAGTTCTTTTACTAAGAAGAGTGGTCTCAGAAATTTCCCCTGTCCAGGTGAGGCAGTGAACTGGGTTTTACAACAACATTGCTTACTCCAAGCACTGAAATAAACTTCTCAGCGTTGACTGCATCTATGCTCAGGGCTTACCACAGGTTCCCCAGCAGAAGGATCCCCAGAAGGACCGCTGTGTCCTAGGACAAGGCTTTTGGCTTTTCTTACCTGTTCATTTCCTTCAGGATCTTCTCCATGTTCACGATGTTGCGCATCTTATACAGGAACCATTTGTCAATGGCTGTGAGTTTGTGAATGACATCCACGGGGACTTTGCTATCCAAGGCCTGCCAAAAATAGGACAGCACCAAAAAGCCCCTTTAATACATGCTTTGCAAATACAGATTTAGTCTACAAATTGGTAGCAGCAACTATATAGTATAAAGACATAAAAGTACTGTAGACTATGCTGGATAAATCACAGGTTCATCTACCCTGGGATCCTGTCTCCCACAGCAACAGAAAATGTGCCCCTCAAGCAGTGTGGGGAGGCACCAGCCACTTCTGCACATGCTTTGCTATCAAAAACTGGTTTCTGTTTGAGCAAGAAAGAGATAATTTGCTTTTCACAGAGCCAGCAGCCAACCTTAAACTAACGGCAACAAGGCTTGGCAGCCACAGAGTATGTGCCTTAACTACCTACAGCAAGGCATATTCAGCCTGCGGTGCCGACTCCTCCACCTGCACCCCTCACCACTCAAGTTACCTAAATGTCAGAGCCACTGCCAATCTCCTAGCTGCAAATATTAAACAGCAAGGTCCAGCTTCTCAGCTGTGGAGGAACTTTTTGCTTTGGAGCACAAATTTTGATTTACCCTTGACATACAAGGTTGAATCAAAATATATGGCCTTGAAATACCCCTGAAGTAAAGGAAAGTCCAGTACTGGGCTATACACTGCTGCTACAGCATAATTCAGGCTTCTGTGTCTGTATTCCCAATTTGATGGCAAGATCATTCACATTCCCCTGCATTATCTTGCTGGAGCTATTTTTTATTTTATTTTATTTTATTTTATGAAGCTATTTGCAACCATGGGGTAAAAAGGAACACCACAGAGTTATTTCTTAAATGACAGTCTTTTACAGGACACTGCAGTATTCAGAAAAAAATAATCTCAGAGGAATATGCTAGAGAGCCCCCCCAATATGATTGTATTGGGGAGCAGTTGTACCTGGATACATTGCAGTTGTACCTTCTATCACTGATATTTCTTGGGACTCACAAGTGGTGTACAGTTACAACTCTCCTGATAAAACAACTATAATCAACCATAACGATAATACCAGCGCAATATCAGCTGAAGTAATTCGGTTCATTAATTTGTTACCATGCTTGTTTTCTTGCAGGGCAGCATCCTTGGAAAAAAAGCCAGAGCAATGCCACTGAAGAAAACTCCAGCGTTAATCCAGGAATGACTTTGGCCCACTGCACCCTGTCATTATTCCTCTGAGTTATCAAGCTGCGCACACATTGTTGTACTGTCACCACATGCTTCAGCACTGTGGCGTGGATACTTTACGCCAGCTGAAAGAAATGTACAGGTCACTTCGGTGCTGTGCTCCAAGAAGGTACCACCTGACAAGAACAAGGGATGGGTCACAGCTCTCTCACCAAACACTGCAAAATACTGACACCACCTTCAACTTTTTCTAAAGGATTTCCAGGCAGCTTGCTTGGGTCTCCTTCTCACAATTCTCTTGTCTTGAGAGGTAATAAGCTGCTGACCTGAATATCCTGCTTGCTCACAAGCACTGGTTAAAATCTGTAGTGCACATTTTGCTCCTCTAGAGTAACCAGTCACTTACACACCAAACCTTCAGCTAGCGCTTGGCACCCAACAGCCACTGCTCTTCCAAACACCTGCAAAGAGAAGCCTGGGGCCATCACAGCAGTCCCTGAGCACTGGCAATAACAAGGCTGGGCTTGTCACACATTTCTGGGTACAATAGTGGTTTGAGGCAACTAGTAAGGAGTCCCTCCCATCCTGATTTCTTAGTGCTTGCAGAGTGAGGTCACACTGCCACATTAGTGGGACGTGAGCAGGTCTTTCTTCTGCCCAACTCTTTTCTGAAACCACATGCAGACTTGCATGTGTGGTCCCTGAGCCACACATACACACAGATGTAGCAAGACCGCTTACACTTAATCTGGTCAGACACTTCATTTAGAAGTTCTAGGGATCTTCAAGGGAAACTGAAAAAAAAACAAATGCCTTCCCCTCCTTAACCAGAAGAGGGGCAGAGAAAATAAATCATCTTCATCCCTGTAGGATAAGTCTGGAGACTGGGAGAGAAGAATGAGTTTGCAGAAAGTTCTGCAGGATTTGATCAGGGGCCCTGGACAGCACTCTGATTTACTGTATTCAAACCTACATGGAGTACAGCTTAAACACACTGTGGAAGACAGGGGAGGGAGCTGCAGAAGGACAGCGTGACTTTAGAGCCCTGCTCACCTTCAAGAGTGTCCCATCCAGTAGACATTGGCCCCACACTGGGAAGCCAACCTGTTTATAGGACTGCCTTCACACCGTGAAGTCAGGGAGTAAACCTGGTCTCCAGGCCATGGAACAGAGGGCGGATCAGCTGCCCATACCGTCTCTAGGGCTGGCAGCCTTGTTCCTTCAGTCCCATCCCTGCTTCTCATCAAAGGAACTATTCCACTGCCTGTGGACAGGAACACAAGTGCAAACTAACACATCTGTAGTGTGACCAACTAGGAGACCAAGGCCTTGGTTTGAAACAGAGCATGGATCAAATCCACAGCATAAGTATTCTGAGGCCACTTGTATACAACCTTAAGAGGACCCAGAAAGGATCTGATACAAACTGAGCAGCCCTGGTCATCAGGCAGTTACATCCTCTCAGCACTTGTCCACTCTGGCCAAGGAATAAGTCTCCTCTATTTCAGCCTTTCTCCTAGTGCCTTCTTTTAGATTACAATGTCCCATTAACAACAGCAATAGCTCTGAATGGTAGCTGAACTCCCTTCCCTTTCACCTGAACAGTTAATGTTTTCATCAAACAACAGACAAAGGAAGGAGAGAGAAAAATGAAAAAACCTTGGACAGCTGACTTAGTGGGGCTTAGAGGGGAGGAGAAGACATACAACAAAGCTCCATCCTGTTCCAAACAAAGCTGATGGCTAACTGGGACTAATGTCAGCAAGCTAGAAAGGGATTTCCAGGCAGGCAGCCCCAGCTGCCAGACGTACCTCTTACTGATATTGCTTGCCTCAGTTATTAACAGGGATGAATTAGTGCACTGTGTCAGGCAGAGGCAGCTCTTTGTAGGGAGGGATTAAGACTTTGATCTTGCTTTTTTCCACAGCTCCCAGTGAAAATGCCACCAGCTGGGAACACCCAGACTGTTCAGTGGGACCCAAACTCACCTTCATCTCCCTAGATCCCCTGTGTTAACATGTGGCTAAGATTAACCTTTCATAAAAGCACTCTGAGCCACTCAGAGAGACAAGAAGCAAGATTTTTCTCTCAGTCACAAGAAAAAGCTATAATAAAGACAAGGCAGAGCTGCTGAAGGATGTTCTGCACTTATGAAGACATTCATTTCCCCAGCTTGAAAAGCGAGAGTCAACAGCTGGACAAGCCACACATTTATAGAACACCTTGTGCTTTTTGATCAGGTCATTGATAAGAGGAACAGCTATATGAAAACCTTTTTCAAATACAGCTCAACCTCATCTCCCCACACTCATATGGAGGATGTAATGAGATAGTGTCTACACATGAATACAAAGGGCTTAAAGTCTCCACCACAAAACGTCAACGGCACAAAAAATAGTAACGCGGCATTCCCTGCCAGGAAGGCTTGCAATCTTAAAAAAAAATAACAACAGGTAAGTATGAGATATAAAAGACAGCTATCCCCTCCTCTTCATAGAGGGTATGGACAGAGGGACAATTAGCTGCAGCAAAACCGAAGTGTGAAATTGCACCTACCTTCTAAAGTAACTAACCCTACATTTGCCCCCGTTGCCCCACAGGCAAACACTGTGGAGTTGAAGGAAGAAATAATTTCACACCCTAGCTCCTCTTACAATAACAGCCCCATTACCCAGCCACCCTGTAAGATGAAGTGATATGCTCCGTGTGACAGGAGAGGGGTTAAAACAATGCTAAGGGAAGTTGACCCTTTTTTCAAAGAACTGGGAATTTCCAGCACGCTAAATTTAACATAGTTTTAATTTTTTTTAAGTTTCAAGCCCATACCAGTGCAACAATTGCAAAAAGACAGTGTTCTTACAAATTGCAGCTTGCCATTATTTATCACACTGTTTAAGTTATCAAAAGGTTATTCATTTTTTCCTTCCTCCTTTCCTATAAATTAATGGTAATCTGCAGAACTGGCCAACTTTGACTGACACTTACACTAGTGTAATAGGGCTGTACAATAGCCAATACTTAGTAACCAATTATGTTTTAGGAACAAGCAAAGGAAAGTGATTCAGGTCTTCACCAACACAGAAGTGCCAGGACACAGGAATGCACCTACTGCTGAATACAATGAGCATTGGCTAAGATTGTACCAAAAGGCAAACACATTACCTGAATATAGAAGATGCAGGAAAAATTAAGTCATATACCCATGCAGGTATTACATTCTGCAGAGGAAATTACATGCAATAGAGAATACATCTACTTCAACAACAAGGATCCTACAAAAGGTGGTCCCAGTGTGCTTGACAGAGGCAAGCAAAGAGGTTAAGAATACTCAACCTCTGCCACCTCACTTGATGAAATCTGGTAGGTGTAATTCAAGGGATATAGATCAAGGGCTTTCTATCATTTGTTACCTTGGCTATTGCATATATCCGTGTGCTGGATGGCTCGGAGAGTTCCTTCTGGAGATCTACAATATCTGGCCAGGCTTTATTCATAGGAAGATGTGAAGTGAAGCCATCTACAGAGGGGTCACACATTCTCAGGGCCTTTTGGAAGCTCTCTTCAAAAGTGCGTCCAATAGCCATGACCTGTAACAGACAACACTTTCATGTTAGCTATGTTGAGCTGCTGTCCTGCTATCCCCTGAATAACAACGAAGATAAAACCTTAATTTAAACTATGAAGATAGACATACAGAAAGATTACTACCTTTGGAACTACTCCCTAAGATAGTCCTGCTGGCTTTAACACAGGTACAGCTAACTGCGCCTTGGGAGTCCCACTTCTAGGCCTCACTTTGCCAATATTATCAACAGGGAGTTTCAGACAAGTGACCTTTCTGCTTTTGTCTCCCTATCTGTAAAATACAGGAAGCTGCTGCTCTCCTCTATAAACTGCTTTGAAGCACTTTAGTAGAGGGAAGCATTATGCAGCAGCATGGATGTAGTAATATAGAAGGATATTTCTGTTTAACAACCTGTTACAGATAGAAACTCACAGTGGGAATTTTAAGGTTCAGAAGAGATCTGCTCCTCTTCTTTTAAATTACATTTAATAGTGACTCTCCCCTGTGAGGGCTCTCTTAAAGGATTACACTTCCTTGGCATAGCAGCACTGGGGTTTCGCTCCTTCAATCTTGACATCACATCTAATAAGAAAACAAGCCTTTCTCAGTGGAAACTTGTGAGGTCAAAATTCTACATTTTTATTTCCCAGTGCAGTGAAATCCTAACAGCATAAAATACACAATCTTGGAAAATGTCAAAAGAAAAAAAAATTTGTTTTCTCTTTTCTCACAGCTCCAGGCCCACTGCCCAGCACAACAGAGCTCAGGAAAAAATGAGGCCAGGCCAGACTGTTCAATTAATAAAAACGCTGTAAATGCTGCAATCTGGCTTCAAGTTCAGGCCTAGGAATACAACTGTGCCATACATAATAAAGACACAAGAGGCAAGAAGCTCTTTGCTTCAAAGACACCCTCTCCTGCTCACAGGTCCTGGACACTAAACTTTTTGCTGCAAACGGCATCTCTTAACCATGTTCATCCCTGTTTCAGTTCACCCACCAGCAGTCATAGACCTGCACTGTTACAGCATTGAGTCTTCCTGTATCTCCTCCTTCCCTTTAAATAGCATCCTGCCTTGAGAAGGACAGTGAGTTCATGCAGTTCTGCTTTTGTGTTATATGACCACTGGAAGGATTTGGTACTTCCTCCCGCAAATGTGTATGGCCAGAAAGTGTTTACAGCTGATGGTGCACAAGGCAACTATATTTAGGATCCCCAGCTCTACAGAACAGCCCAAAAACCCCTAAGCAGAGAGAGTTAATATCAGTAAGTATCAACTCACTAAAAAAAACCAAACCACCTCATTGCCATTGAAAGCCAAAACTACCACTGGAAAATCAAGTTTTAATTAATCCTTCCAGTTGTGATGAAGGCTTGTCTTCTGAGCAAGGTAGAATTGATCTTAGGAAAGTCTCATGTGTCAAAATAATTTAATAAAATAGCTACTAGAAAAACATTACAAAAAAAGGCAGCTCCAAAACCACACAATTAATTATTTTGCTTTGGTAGCTTATATGTAATTAACTAATTAAGCCGGTAAATTACCCATTTTGCTTCATTTCTCTCCTCTTAAAACATGGTCTGAAAATGCTGTTAGTGTCCCAGACACCTTAAAATCAGGATTTAAAAGTCACACTGTCATGTTCCAGATATAATAGATTTAATCACTAAGAGAAGTCAAAACTATAGAGGAAGATTACAGGTTGTATTGGGATTTCAAGAGCAGAAATAGGCTGAGATTTGGCTTAAGGTTTTAACAGAGAGGACAAATAACTGTGGGAACAACTGAGAGCTGTGCCTCATCGGCATCACGGAAAAACCTTAACACACTACAACTCTTGAAGTTATACTCTAATCACCCACCTCTACAGAACCCCAAACAAAAATTAACTGAGAGTCCTGTAGCGAGTGATAAGAACACCTCAGTCAACCTCAGGTGATCCAAAGTGGTTTCTTCCCTTAGGAGTCAAACCATTTATGAATCCACACTGTGATATCCAAGATTACACAGTCCTAACTAATTTCAGTTAACTATGGTACTGGATAAAAAATAATTTGAACTGAATAAATATCTTCAAAAGCCATTAGGTCCCTGAAGATAGATTCTAAGGGTATCCAAGAAAGAAAAATTACTTTCCCAAGTGGTGGAATGGAAGGGAAGGAGACGGTCTTGCACTCACCTCTCCCACGCTCTTCATGGAGCTTCCAATGCGATTGGACATATGCTGAAAACGGTCCAAATCCCAGCGGGGTATCTTGGTAACAACATAATCCAGGCTGGGCTCAAAGCAGGCAGAGGTTTTTCCTGTCACCACGTTCTTGATTTCTGGCAAGGGTATCCCCAAGGCAATTTTGGCAGCAATGAATGCTAATGGGTATCTGCCATAGAGAAGAAGTAGAGAATAGTAGAGTGGGAAGTACTTTGCTTTTGCTAATTCCAGGAGCGGATCAAATTAAACAGATGTCAGGTGATTTTTCCCTCCTCAACACAGTGGAAGGTTACCGTGCTCAAGCACAACAGGGCCTGTCCAGCTTCCTAACACAACACATTATTTACCTAACTACCTAGATCTGGAACTTGCTTTGTATTATGCAAAGCCACCATTTTCAGTATGTCAAACCCACAGTGAGACCACATAAAGAGGAGTGTTTTGCTGCAAGTCTGTCATCCAAAAAGAAAACAATCAAACACCCACTGTCCAACATCATGGCTTATCTCCAGTCTGCTATGGTACTTCAACAACCACAAGAGTTGTTGAGAACTGAAAATCAGAAATTAATTTGTGACAACAGCATCAGCAAAGTGCAATTAAGCAGCCAATTTTTAAACAGCCTGCTCTGACCATCCTTACCTTGATTAGTTTATGATTAGCCAACAAAGCAAAGGCAGCTTAGCAATACTATTTACATCAATCTGACAGACAGCTCAGTAATAACTGTGTCCTCTGGGTCCCAGAGATGATTTGCAGCCAACATATGGGTGCAGTGGATATGCTTTGTAAGGACAGCCATTAGGCTCCCCCCCACACCCCTTCTGGGACTTTTTCCATTTGTAGTAACAGCATCAGCAGGCTGGTATGGACCTGGAGGGCTCACTAACCTCTTCCTCCATTTCCCAGCAGGACTGACTCTCCAAGGGTCAATCCTAGTAGATGCTGACAATAACTGTTATTAGAAGCTTCCCATGCAGAAATCTGTGCCTTACTGAACAGACCACTCTAGAATTCTCCATAACAGTGAATTTCTGTCTTCTTTGCCACAAATTAAGCCTGCAACTCCTTGTCTTAAGTGAATGGAGAGCAGATGCAGGAACTTTTCTTCCTTGCAGCTGTCACTTACATATTTAAATAGTACACTGATCAAAGACCCTTATCATAATTCTTTCTTTCTAGTCTTCTCCCCTCATTTTTTGTTTATTCATTTGTTTGTTCTGTAGTTTTGGGGTTTTTTTTATATAATCTTACCCTGTCGCCTTGGAGGCTAAAGCTGAACTTCTCGAGAGCCTGGCATTAACTTCAATGATGTAGTACTCCTGGGAAGTTGGATGCAGAGCAAACTGGATATTACACTCTCCCACAATACCCAAATGTCGGACAACTTTGATGGCACGATCCCTCAGCATCTGAAATTCCTCATTAGTGAGTGTCTGGATTGGAGCCACTACAACAGAATCTCCTGTTTGTCACAAGGTAGCAGAGAAGGAAAATGAGAAGCAGCTCAGTGGCAGTGAATTCTAGCCACAAAGGTTACTTTCTTTGCTAACCCATTGCTAATAATGAAGTTACTACAGGCATTTAAACCTGTGGATCTGCAGTTGATGAAAAGCACAGAGAGTTAGAAGCCCAGAGTTGGAGAGGCCAGGCAATCTTACAGAAAACAGAATCATACGGGTAGGTTTAGCCTAATAATATCTGTTTCACTACCTAGCTGGCTGTGTCCAAGTACAGAAGAGTATTTCTAGAGCCCAATTCATCAATCACAAAACAATGTCAATAACAGCAAGCACAAGGGCACTGCATAAAAAAGTTAACAAGCCATTTCCAGTGAGCCACCCTGTGCCCAAGCCTACCTGTGTGGACTCCCATAGCATCAATGTTTTCCATATTGCAGACAGCAATACAGTTATCAGCAGCATCTCTCACAACTTCATACTCTATCTCCTTCCAGCCAACAACTGACTTTTCCACCAGAATTTGGTTAGTCATTGCAAATGCCTGAGAGTATGTTAGGGAAAATGAACAGTAAAAAATAAAACCTTTTTAGAACATGTTCCTTATTTAAGATTTCTGTGGCTTATCTCCAGACATCCCAGATGAACATGAAAATTGAAAGATGAAGACAATTGAAGTTCATAGCACCAATGACAAGCACTTTATATTTGTCTTTAAAAAAAAAATTGCATTAGCTTTATTTGAAAGGCACAGAAAATATTTATGTGATGTGATGGAAAAAAGGCAGGGCATGTGAGCTTGCAATGGCATATAAATAGGAATATAAAAAAAATCTAAGGCTTCAATCATGCAACAGACATATACTTTTGTTTGTGTATGTGGGCAGCCCCACTTCACTTCAATAGGAGAACTCTGCAGAAAGCTAAATGAATAAGTGATGGGCATTGTGGGTGCCACCAAACACTATGTAATTAGTAGCACTAATAATGCTACTTATTGTTGGCTAACTAACCAGAAGCAAGAGTCATGATTTAGCCTTAAACTAATCTTGAAAGCACTCCTCAGCACAAGAGAGAAAAATGAAAAATACAGTTTGTTGGTAAATGGGCATGATCTAAGTAAATAAATGGCCTCAATATTAGCAGATAAAAAATATTAATTAATTCTCGCTTAAAATCCTAGAAAGTAATGTGCACATTATCAATCCATCCTTTAGCAAAGCTTCTGGTTTTAATGCTGCCTATGAATCAGTCTTCAGTCTCATCCCCTCTGTAGTTAGCTCAAGCTGTTATTCCAATGCCTCCCTTAGCTCAGTAGCCAAAATTGCCCCCCCAAAAAATTTGAGGAGTGGTGCTTCACACACAGCCTAAACAGGCACTGAAATTGTGATGTAGCAGGAACACCTAACCACACTTGTAAAACAATCTACACTGCTCTTGTGTTACTGTCTATTGTATTCTCTCACTCAAAATGAGGAGAATCAGGAGACATGAACTCAAGGCAGATTACTTGAACCAGCTGTGCTATTAAACTTCCATAGGTACTCAGTTATATAAATTATATACAATTCAGAAACTAGCATCTGAAAATCCAGTTCACAGAATTACTACAATGATCTTTGTAACTAAAAGGAATGGAGTTTATGCTGGGCTGTGGAAATGAGCATCCAAAGCTGAGCTAATTCAACAAGAGCCTAATTGTTTTTCAGTGTAAATTTTGAAATATTGCTACCAAACTGGGAGATGCTGTTGATACTTTTGAGGGACAGGAGGCTTTGGAGTGGGATTTAAATTGATTGGAGCATTGGGCTATGGTTAATGAGATGAAATTTAACAAGTCAAAGTGCTGGATTCTGCATTTAGGACAGAGTAATGTAAGGCACAAGCATAAACTGGGAGATAAGTGGCTGGAGAGCAGTCCTGCAGAAAGGGATCTGGGGTGATGGTCGACAGCAAACTCAATGTGAGTCAGCAGTGTGTGCCCTGTCAGCCAAGAGGGCAAACCGCATCCTGGGGTGCATCAAGCACAGCATAACCAGCCAGTCAAACGAGGTGATTATTCTGCTGTATTCAGCATTGGTGCGGCTTCACCTGTGTGCACTTCTGGGCCCCACAATTTAAGAAGGATGTAAGGTCCATGAATGCATCCAAAGGAGGCAAAAAAGCTGCTGAAAGGGCTGGAAGGAATGTTCTATGAAGAGTGGCTATGGACTTCGGGCTTGTCTTGTGTGGAGAAAAGGAAAATGAGGGGCGACCTCATTGCTCTCTGCAGCTTCCTGAGGAGAAGTGGAGAGGGAGGTGCTGATCTCTTCTCCCTAGTATACAGTGATCGGATACATGGAAATGGTTCAAAGCTGCATCAGGGGAGGTTTAGACTGCACATTAGGAGCATTTCTTTACTGAAAGGGTGGTCAAACACTGGAACACGCTTCCTAGAGAGCTGGTCGATGCCCCAGGCTTGTCAGTGGTTAAGAGGCATTTGGACAATGCCCTTAATACCATACTTTAACTTTTGGTTAGCCCTGAATTCCTCAGGCAGTTGGACTAGATGATCATTGTAGGTCCCTTCCAAATGAAATAGTCTATTCTATTTTACTCCTTTCAATATGCTCTTTTAGAATAATTTTTTAGAAAATTAAAACATTTACTTAGAAAGTAAAACAGAATCAGACTTCTGGTAGAGAAAAAGGGAAGTTTCAGGAACACAAAATTTACCAAAAATATGAACTGCCTCTCCTAAAATCTTACAGATAATACAATGTTTATAAAGAGCAGCTGTTTCACAGATTGCAAAGAAAAATGAAGATGTTCAAAACCACTTTTAAAAAAACACCAAGAAATGCTGATAAAACCCGGGTTTTCCCACTAAAAAATATTTTGATATAAACCTTTCAGACTGCACTCCCAGGGTTTTTGGGTTAATTTCTGCTTTCTCTAAACACAGAAGTGTTTCCAACCTCAGCCATCAATCCATAAGGTGGGGTTACTGCACTTACTGCCTCCCTGTCTCCATCAGTCCTGTCCACTGAATCTCTCTGCAGCTGACCATGCCTTAGCAGATGTCTGCTCAGCACAAAGTCTGTTTGCATGACAGTAGTGTGCAGGAATACACAAATGTCATTTTCACATACAGCTCTTACTGGCATCAGCATTATTTCTTTCCGGAGACACATGAAAGATTAAGAGGTTCAGCAAATCAGGAAAAGACAAAAACATGAATTTTAGACAGTAACTCATAGAGATGTATTTCCTTAAATTCTGCATTTTTCCAAGGAAAAAAGCATTTGTTTTCCCCGATTATCTGTTTATTTTTCACAGCAAATTTATTAAAAAAATCCCAGATTTCCTACAGAAAAACAGCTGTCTCTTGATTCTTTACATGAGCTTTTGACCTAGCAAAAATACTCTTTAGACACAGCAGAGGCCCAAGCCTCCCAGCTCTTCTGTCCCTGATACTACATTATCACTCAGCATTTTGAATGTTTCAACTTCCCTGACATCTTTCATATGCCATTTACTCATGAAAGTAGGTGAATATATTCCACTATGTTTCTTTTCAGGCCGAAATACTTGCTAAAATTATGACTTATTTCTCATTAATTTAACAGATCTGTCATTTAACAATTTTCATTACCCAGGTCAGCAGGAATTATGAAAAGAGGGCATTAGAAGGATAATGTTTTACAGATAAGATGAAAGGTAGGGTATGTGCCGTTCCAGTGTTTGTGACTTTTAGAAGAATATCTAAGAAAATCAGATGGTCAGTTGTATTCCCAGAGCTTGCAATTGCAGACGTACCTTTGTACCAAGGTCCAGCAAACTTTCCTTATCAGGACATATGGCTGACCCCAGACCACCAAGTGCATAAGCAGAACGTATCATGACTGGGTAGCTAATCTTTTCAGCTGCCTTCAGAGCATCTTCAATCTTAAAGGAGAGGGGAATACATTTCAGAGATATGATAACAATTAAGATTAATAAAGTCTTGATGTTTGGTTACATGGTTAACTAGAAATCCCATCTAAGCTGCCTGAAGATAAAATGAAAAGATTAAAAATTGGCTTTGTAACATTGCTTTTTTTCTGCCAAAAAGAGCAGAAAAGTGGAACATAGACTCGAAGAGATGACTTCTGCTATGTGTGGACTTCCTTTATGACTTTCCACAGACAACATCCTTATTTCATCTGTCTTCAGAGAGTTTAGCATTAAATAAGCCATACAACAGACATCTTGGTTTAAGACCTGTTGATTTCCTCCAAACTCAAACAGGCCTTCCCCATGAACCAATTTTTCATTTTCATACTCAGGCCCCCAAGAAGGCTTTCAGTACCGATGATTTTGAGGACTTGAAATCCTAAAAGCCTCTGACATGTTATATATTTTCATGCTGCAGCACAGAAGTTACCCCAAGCTAATTTACTTTTCTTGACAATGGGTAAATTACCTTAGACTCTCCAAGTGCTTAGTTGCATTTTCACTCATTTTAAATGATGGTGAACCAGCATCAATCACAGTGGAGTGCTAGTGAAAGCGTACAAACTACAGTATCCATAGTTGTATTCAGTTTCACTCAACAAAACTAGAAAACTTTTTATTAGCTCAAGTGGGCTACAGTAATAGTAATCACATCTTCAGAATAATCTGATTTACCGATTCTGCTGCAAAGCTAGGAGCAATCTTTTCATTTAGCTCAGTCAGTTTATCGGAAAAAAGCTTTCTATCTTCTGTAGCCATGATGGATTCAACTGATGTACCTAGGACCTTCACACCATACTCCTGCAGGACTCCTTTCTTGAAGAGTTCCACTCCTGCAGTGGAACAAAGCCGCAGTTTTGAGGACTGATGGTAGACAAATTAGAAAGTATTCAAAACATAATCTGACTAGCTGGCAACTTGTCTGGCCTCATCAACAGCTAATTTCATTATTCTTTGTCAGTATTAGAACTCAGAACCACAACATGAAAGTTTCTGTCCTCAAATCTATTAACCCTGGAATATTATTAAAGTTACTACTTAGCCATCATCTGCAACACAACACAAAGCAGTGCTTTTGGATACTGTTGCCAGAAGCTAAATGAAGCTAACTTTTCCATTTGATCTCTTCCTCAAGGTGGTCTGGATATCCCCAGTCTAACTGTGATAACTAAGAGTTAAGCTGAAGAGCAGGATATATGAATTACTTTTAAGTATCAAAACCAGCAATTAGATTCTATGTTCACACCTTAGCAGTTACTCACTCCCCACAGTCAGTATCTCTACTTGTACCCCTTAGTAACCTGAGCACAGGTATCAGGCACATGGATTTTGCATGTCTGCACAAATAAAGCCCGCTGAATGCTTGGTAAAAACCATGAGTTTGCCTGCAAGGCAAGGCTCCTGTATTGTACTCACCACAATTGAGAGCAGTCTGGCCACCCATGCCCAGAATTAATCCATCGGGACGCTCTTCCTTGATGACCTCTATGACAAACTGTGGAGTGATGGGTAGGAAGTAGACAGCATCAGCCTTCTTTAAGCCAGTCTCATTGGTCTGCACTGAAGCAATATTGGGATTCATGAGGACAATTTTCACATTTTCTTCCTGAAGAAATGAAAATCTGCATTAAAACTAGCCATATGTGGAAAAAGAGCTAACACCAGCAGCAAGGAGATATGGGGTTCAACAGCCTATTTACTAACAGCAGAATTTAAAAAGCCTGGTTCCTTATGTACTTATCCCTTACCCCATAAGGGCTTTCTGCTATCTTGTACCAGGTTGAGCTAACGCCAATACTTTGCTTTCATGCCTCTACCTGCCTGTGAATCTTGAGGGAATGGAGATTCCTGCCTGATTCAGAAATTTGCTTTATATTGTTTAACACGTTTAGGAGTTACATAGGGGAGACGGGAACAAACTCCAGCATAGCCACGTCCGTCTTCTGTTGGAAGTTAGACTAAAAGTGACAAAGCAAAAAAAACACATTTAATCAAAATCCAATGTTTTCTTGAGAAGCAGTAGTTCTTTCATCATGGCTATCCAGATACTTCTCAAGATTTTTGTACAGACTAGTAACAGTACAAGAATACTTTTTTTTGCTTTGACTTTCCATAAAGATACTTTAATTTTCCTTGTGTTATCCCTTCAAAAATCTTGTCCCATAACATTTGTATTTGATATTACACATACTAAATAACAAACTCTGCCTCTATATGCAAAACAAACCTGAGCCAAAACTTCACACTAGTTTTCCTCTATAATGGATGAGCAATTGAGATAGAGCAATAATAATGTTTATCTGTTTCCTGCTATACCAATGGGAGTTTTGCCACTCTTTTGGCTACAGACAGAAATTCACTACAGTTTGCTCATTAAAAAAAAGTCTGAGTCAGAGCTGGGCAGATCAACTCTCCTCGTTCTTGAGATACTAGTGCATAATGAGGAAGACAACCAAGCTTAGCAAAGCTAATAATGTTAATAATGATGAGACCAGAATGTGGCCAAGCTTAAAAAAAAAATATCGATGCTAACCACAAGAAGATACAGAACAATGTACCACTGCTTTGTTGAAAGGTGGACTGGGAAGTGCAAAGGCTGTGGCCTCATTTTTTTGGGAAACTATTCTAATCTCCATCATGTTCTTGTAAGGTAACAAATCTCCACAAACAAACCATTTGCAAGCAATGCTAATTATAAATTGAAAATACATTTTAAGACAAAGATTTGCTATATGGAAGCACAGAGGTTAAGAAAAAATGACAAATCTCATTAAAATCAGAAACTGTGATGATACTACAAAAACAGTAAAAAGAAATAGGAAGAAGACTTGTAGACTAAGTCAGCCGTCCCTCAAGCAAATGCTATGGAAGTGTTGCTGGGACAAGTATAGAAATTGCTATTTTCCCCAATTCACAATAAGCATGAAAATGCCATAGGGTTTTTCTGTGTTTGTTTAAAATTTGTGACTGCTTAACTGATTGGTTTGGGGGAACAAATATATAGCTCCCCTGGAGTGGTGGGATTCTCACTCAGAGCTAAGATTGCTCAGTTCAGGTATTGGATAACATTTCTTCTCCTTCCTTTAATAACTTAACATACTGCCTTAAAGTCTGGCTGTAATCCCCATGAAAAGTTGGATTTTTTTTTTATTGAAGCACACTTTCCTTAGAAATGTGTGGAATAGAGAAGGGAAACAAGATAAAATCCTTATGGAAAAATGGATTTAGCAAATGACCCCAAACTAGTTTGTTTTCATGGTGGTCCTCAGAGAAAAGGGTAGATCTCCGACCAAAACTCTTTTCTAATAAATGTCTTCAGAAATTCATAGCTATAATTTTGTTATAATGAATAGGGGAGGGAGAGGTATATCACTTTCCGAAAAGCTGGAGTATCTGTACATATTAGGCCTTTATTTCCCAGTCATCTGGGGTTAACTCACATCACTCAACCGTCAAAATCACAAACAAAAAATGGCTAAATTGCCCTACAGTCATGTATTCTCACCAGCTTCCCTGGCCCAGTGATACCACAGTTGGATGATCAGTTAGATGTGAGAAAGGAAAATAAATTATATGAGGTTAGTATTTTCAGAGTGTCCGCTCACCTTCATGGCTTTCACAGCCTGGGATCCAGAGTAATCAAATTCCCCTGCCTGACCAATCGACAGACCCCCAGATCCTAGAATGAGAACTTTGGAGACCTAGAAGTGTCAAACAGCATAAAAAACCCAGTCTTATCATAGTGGATGTTGAAATTAACAGAGACCATGCAGCACTGAATAGTATCAAATTACAAATGGTAAGTTCTATAAAGAGAAGAAAAGCCACCTCCAAAAGCACTGCAGTTTTACTTCTAGGAGAATTTCTACTAGACTTCTCCCATATATCACTGGTTAGCAATTTATGCATTGTGCATACAGTAAGTGTGTTAATTGTATCATGTGCTTATAGACAACCATGCCACACTTTGGCTGCCCACAAAGTCCAGCTGCCTTCCAAGATAAGTGAAAATGTATGAAATTCAGCTCACACTAGGAATTTCATACTTATTTGCTAAGCAACAGAGCATCAACGTTACGCTGCTGGCACAAAATGTCATGGCCAGATTATCACACGGCACCTCATATACTGCTATGAGAGTACCTTTCTTTGGACAACTACATAGAAAAATGCATGAAATATCAAGTCTTAATACCTGCTCAAAGATAAGGGAGTTGTTAACACACAAGAGATGCCTGATGACTGTGAGATAGCCAGATGACAGGCCTTTTGTAAGAGAAACCTCCTTTGACTTCCGTGGTTAGCTTTTGTGCCATTTTGTACCATGGGTTCAGTAGGAATTAATAAGTTCCTAGCCTCACCGCCAGGCATGAATAACAAGTATCTGTACACTGACCTCCATTCTGGAAGCTGACACTCCAGCCTTGGGCAGGACCGAGGATATGGTAGTGCCTTTCCCTCTCTTAACCAGTGAAATAAATGAATCAAAGAGGAACTAGGAAAAATAAATACATGTACTTAATAGCCAAACTGTAATTAAATACATACCAAGAAAAGAAGGAAAAACCCAAGCCATTTGTAAGCTCTGTGCTGCTGCCTTCAGAAGGTATATTTACACTGTCAGAGGAGAGGGGATCATCTGAAATTTATTTAAAAACTTAGACATAGCTGACAAAGCTGCATTCAAGAAAGTGAGGACATATCAGGAAGAAAACACATATCAATCCCATCTGTATGCTCTGCTTGTATCTGGCTGGCAGTGTAACAAAAGAACATGCGTTAAAAGCTAAAATACAGAAGAGCCTATGCTTAACTAGCTCAAGAGAACAATCTGGAATGAAGCCTGCTACAAAGCTGGTATCTGAACAGGTATACCTAAGCATGAGTTGTGCTAAATAAGCATTGTCCTTCCAGAGGAGATCCCAGAGCAGCTGTGAGAAAAGTTTTCTCTAGGCAGGGGAGGCAGCATGACCACTGCTGGCACACAGGCAGCTACACACAGAGGGACAGGCTTCCCACCTGACCCCACACTTGTGGAGCTTCTGTCCACACAGCCCCTGACGGTGGCTGCTGGGAATTACCTGTGGAAGAAGTACGGATGGGTCCTGCAAGCCTATCAGGATAGGCATGGTCAAACCCATCCCAGCAGTGGGAGTGCACAGACTTGGAAAAGACACAGCTGACTGTTTTTTTGAGCTCTCTGAGATTGACTTGTCAATCAGATTGCTGTGAAACTTCTTGATATTAAGACATTTACTTGCAGGTTTAATCATCATCAAATTAAGATTAAAGTAAGCACTTCTATGTATTCTTCCATCTTTCCCTCTCAAGAAATGCCAAATAGTTTTTTATGTTCAGACATGCCTCCTCTGCTTTCCACATACCCTGTTGCTGCTTAGTCGTACTCTGTGAATACACAACCAGTTGTTATAGAATTTGTGCGAAGTCACAGATGGGGATTAAAATTTGATTTCTCTTAGGAGAATCAGAGTGAGGAAGTGTGAATCTGTTTCCATAACTCTACAGTAATTATAATGTTTGAAAGTGGAACAAAAATTTATTGGAATGTTAATGATTTTATTACAAAGCATCTGGCTAGTATTTTTTTCTGTTAAGATAAAATCCTTTTCCTACTGAAATCATCCCAGGTACAAGAGATTTCAGCCTTATCTTGCAAAGTCTTAAGCACGTCAGTAATTCCCAACACACAGATAATCCCACCAGGACTCAAAAGCATACACATCACATGAACAGAATCATTGATCCAAAACACACAGAAGTCAATAGACACCTTGCTGCTGATTGTAGTTAGCTGCAGATCAAGCTAAGAAGACACAAGCCTAGGTGTGACTGGGCCCCTCTGTCAAGATCCCAACATTTCCAAAACCAAGATTTAGGACTGTCACCAACAAAAAGACTTGTCACTGTAGCTGATACATATCTGCAATCCCCCGGCCACCGGAAAGCAAGACCAGATCAGCCCTTATACGATACCTCTGTGTCCCTTGGCCCAGGATTTGCATCTGGGTAGAACTGTGCAGTGAAAATCGGTCTGGTCTCGTGCATAATTCCCTGCAGGAATAAAAATGATTGTCCTAGACTACTCCTTGCAAGCAAGGAAGAGAAAAGAAAGCCACAGCTAATACCTGTAAGCACTGAAGGCCAAAGGACTGGCATGTTTTTAGGGACTGCCAAATTGACACCCATTTCATTTCTAAGTCTTCAAACAATGTCTTATCTGAGGAGTGATTTAGCCCCTTGCTCTTCTGCTAACACTCCAGTGCCTCTATAACCCACTGAGTTTTGTGTAGACAAGAACCTACAACAGCAAACACTACTAAGTTTTAAGCACTTAAGAAAGTAGATACGCTAGTCTTCCTCCAGAGGTAATCCTGGACCAGGCAGAGAAGAAAAACATAAATAGCAAGAAAAGATCACCTTGGACAAGGCTGTTATGGAATGAATGGTTTTACCATCCTGATCTTGTTGGTTCTGTCACAGGAGAAATGGATTTAGGAAATGCTCTTGATTTCTATAACTCACTTGAAATGCTGACACAGGGCCTTGCACATGATCTCTCCCCTGGGTTGTTTTCAGGGGTACAATGAAGTGTGACCACTGCTCTGGACAAACAATAGCCATGAAGGACCCAAACCGAGTTTGGAGATAGTGCTTGTAATTTTAGTTGAAGCGAGGAAAAACAGACTTCTCATTTGCATGGCCTGATAGCACCAAGCAGTATGGGTCACTGGGAGGCTACCCTGTAGCTGTTATTGCTCATGGCCCCCAATTCCAGATGGAGGTAGAGCAGTCCCTTAAGAGGAAATCCAGGCAAAAAACAGTTCTGATACAACCTGCTTCCATTAGGAATGGACAAAGGAGTCCCAACAGCTTGTGTAGAGCAACAGTGCCATCCAGAGCTGTAGGATAAGGTGCTGGGATAGGAGAAGGATGACAGAAGAGCTGCTGACCACAACTGATCCATTATGGTATGAGTTTCTGCCCTCAAAGTGAAGAATGCCACCAATCTGTCACATTCTCCCTGGATGCTCAGGTTACTTCTATGTACAAATATCTTTTTAAAAATATTCACTCCATGGGTTGTCAGTATTTGGAAACCTGTGTTGGTCCTGTCCAGCTGTGATGGGCCAGGTCAGTCACAAGAAAATCTTTTTCTTTTTCAAACAGAGGAATGCAACACACTGTACATGAGAGCCTATCCAACCCTGTTCCTATTTGTGTATCCTATGCTGAAACACCATTGCTCCTTGTCCATTTCCACCTATGAAGGTTTAGGAGACTGATGCTGCTTTGAGGCTCACAGAAATGGTTGTTTAGCTCACATAGAAGAATGTCATGCTTCTAGGGCCAGCAGATTCTTATCACCTGCTTTATGCAAAAGCACCATCACACTAATCTCCTGTCTTCACCTAAAGCAAACATGAAAGGCCTGAGGAAGAAAGGGTTCAGGTTTTTAACACAGCTAAACCAAAGTCATTTGAAAAATTGAGCCAAACAGCTGTAAGGTTTTTTGTATTAATATCTTGATTGGTAACATTTTTCTCTGTTTCGATAAGTCTGTAAGGATAAAGAAAACAGCAACTAACACACAAAACTTATTCTAAAACCATCAGGACTGTTCAATTTGCCAGATGAGATGTGTGACATTTATACAAAAGAATGGAGAGGCATATTCCTATGAAAATACCTCTTTTCAATGATTTTCTGATAAATAACAAGACTTCACTGACTTGCACAACACTGGGCCTAACGGAGATTTCAAATGGGCAATTACAAAGCCTGAGCTATGTCTCAATGTCTGTCTGACTTTTTCAAAACTGAGCAATGGGATATTGTTTTCCTTCCTATGCTTTTCCCTGTTCATCTGTGAACCTCCAGGGTCCAGGCATTTTTAATTTTTTTCCCCTGCATGTATGTCAATTGACATCAGATATCTACCTTACATCTTGTAAGTTGTTGTCTATAGGCAACTGCGTCTCCCCTTCATGACTTTAGTCGTTGGACTTGTACTTACAATAACAGACTAAACTAGACTCCAATAATTTTCCTTTTCTGTGCTGGGCAACACAGAATCAACTCAACAAAACTGTGACACAGGCTAACACACCTGCTGCGCAAGCCTTAGGACAATGGTAACTGAGTGAGCACCACTACTAGGGGAAAACATAGAAGATCATAAGTCAGCGCTTCAAGGGAAATAGTAAGGTCACTGTTACTATCCTAGTATGGAGAACATGGTAAATACCTCACCCCCACCTTCTGGCCTGTAAGGCAGGGACCTTAAAATATATGGTCAAATCATCAAGTTTAGCTCCGATAACTAATTTTAATCTGACAGCAAGCTTCCAGCAGGTGGAAAAAAGTGAGAAGACTCTTCGTTCAGTAGAGGCTGCTATGTGCAAGTATCTGGAGAGCATGAGCTCACCTCATTCGTTTGATCGTTGGCATTCACAAAGAGAGGTTTCCAGCCAGGTGGGAGGGTAGAGCTATCAATGGCATAACCATGGTTCTGAGCAGTGATGACAGCCTGTCCATTCACTGCATTCAGGACAGGCTGATTCTGTCCTCTGAAAGAGAAAGGATCAGAGAACAGACGATGGAAGTGCAAGATGTGTTCAAATGCCACAGTTAGAAGAGTTGATAACTGTGGGGCTATACACAGTTCGACAGTAGCTGTTCAACACTGTCAGCCAATTGCAAAATGATAAATCCTAGGAGAAACTTTACTATCCTTCAGTTTGATGGGGATCAATTGCATCAAATAATATCAAAACACCCTTGAAAAAGTAATACATGTCATGGCAGTTTAAATTAAAGGCAAGGAGAATGGCTGGAATGAAGAAGTAATGTCACTGACATGCTAGCTCCCATCAAGGCAGTTCAGAAGCAAAGCACTGTTGCTCTGTGGACTTTTGCAATGCTGAGCTGGTCTACCTGGGCCCTGGGAAGCAGAAGAGATGCCGCACCTGTTCGCCATCTGCATCTTGTAGGAAGTAGCTCCAGCTGCTATTCCAGTGATCAGATTCCCCATGCTAATTCCAAACAAAGGCTCTGGGCGATTGCTCTCCAGGACCTTAAATGAAAAGTTTTTCAGAGAGCTCTGTTCAGCAGTTACAGCATAAACCTTGCTAGTTCCCTCACAGCAGCCACACAGACTTAGGAAAAAGCTGAATGCAAGTGTGGCAATGGCTAAAAAAGGAAAGTTTACTCTTCTCCTCTGCTTCAGAGGGAAATCTGAGAGCACAGCTTGATATCTCGGTCTACTCTAGGGAAATAAGCAATGACACTCTACATTACAGCCATTTAATGTGCAACATTATTTCAAATAGGAGCACTGTGATATCAGGGCTGTTCTTTCATAAGGTCACAGAGCTCCCAAAGGAGTACAGGATACTTTAAATCTTAAGGTAATAACGGTAATCATGTTTACCACATATTGTTCACCAAGGTCTGTATAGCTTTATTGTAACTGCTGCTCTGGAGACAACTCCCAGTGGATCAAGATGAACAATATCCCAGGCAGCTGATATGACTGAACGACATTTGGTCCATAACATCTTAGTACAACAAAGAGTTTAGATTTCAGGCACTTGAAAAAGGCAAATATAAAAGAATAATCAGTCTCTGGCTATTACGCTGTACCTTTCTGACATTCTGAATCACTTCCTGGGCCTTCATGGGATCCCCTGGACCTCCAGAAATTATGAGCCCATCATACTCCATGCCAGTGAAATCATAGTCCCATGGAACCAAATGCACTTCTGCACCTCGCTAGGAAAAAACAAGGGAAGAAGAAATGAGAGAAGAAGGGGAAGAAATGAATTTGTGTCAGGAGGTAGATCCCATGTCCCAGAGGCTGAGTTTGGATTTCAATCATCCCTTTGCCAGGGAAAATAATGAGGCTTCTCTCCACTATCTGACCAGACTATTTTCACAAAATTTTTGTCTGAAATTCACTAATGAGATCAAAAGTTACTAATGGAATGCCAAATAAGTGTGTACGCAGACATGTAAAATATATTCACTTTTACATTGTGCATTCATCCTAACTGTTAAATTAGGGCTTCAGAGCTTCATTCTATTACATGCCAGGAATGGTCCTGCACATGAAAAATGGGTCAAACGTCCATGTAAAATAAAAAAAATGGAAAAAAGGAAATCCTGTACTTCTAGCGAATGGGAGGACATGGCCTTTGTTCCTCCTGTGTGGCCAGAGAAGCGAGGACTGCTACAACACTGTGCTAACAACAAGAAAATGTTTTCATATAACTCAGGGTGGATGGAGGAACCTCAGGAGGTCATCTGGTCCTATTCCTGCTCAAAAGCAAGGGTAATTTCAATTTTAGGACAGGTTGCTGAGGGCATCGGTCAGTTGAGTTTTTAATATCTTCAAGGATCGACATTTGACAACTTCTCTGGGCCTGTTTCAGCCATTCATCACCCTCATTGAAAATTCCCCCTCCCCCCCTTTTTACAATATTGGATTGAACTTTCTTGGTTGTTCTTCACAGAAGCTGTGCCTTTTCTTTTTAAATCTTACCTCCTAAGAATTCTTCTTGTGGCTGATAGGCTGCTGCATAGGTCCTTTCCCTTATCCCTTCAATACAGTATACCAAGTTCAGAAAACACCTCCCCATCTATAAAAATCATCCTAAAAATTATACCTCATTTTAGGAGGAAAACTCCTACTAGAATAGATGTGCCCAGGTGGAAGTAAGGGTAGTGAGTATATGCGAGGCTCTTACCAAAGCAGAACAAGAGATGAAGGACATAAAGTACTGACCTACCTTTACTAGCAGACGGATAACATTGTGCTTCAACCCACAGTCGACAGCTACAACTTTAATTGGATTCCCTCTGCCATAAACCTTAAGTTCCTATAAAAAGTCAGACCATGCTGTAAATGACAAATTATCCCCTGTCCCCAAAAGAGCAGAATAACTTTTCACCAATATGGAGCAACTGCTATTTAAGAATCAATTTACACAGGAATCTCCAGAAGTACTGCAGACATTAGAATTTCCATCATTTTTCTGTGAAAGTAGAAGTTATAATGCTCTTTTATATACTGTTGACTACAGCAGTAACAGCAATTCCTAAGAAATCACTTGTTTCCATACCTAATGATGAGATTATTTTTTTCTTCCTGTGTTTCACCTCATTAGCGGTGAAGCAGCAAGTAGTTCTCACAGATTATTGCAGCCCAAGAGAGATTTTTACAGCTGAAGTCATCCTGCTGATGCCAGTGGAGCAAGGCTACTTCACACTAGCTACAGATCCATCACATTAAACACCACCCTGGCATAGCACAGCTGAAGATATCCTATGAGTGACATCTAGTTCATCAGAGCAGAACAGACCAGGCCAAGCACATCACTGAGCATGACCTATGTTCATATGGATCTGAGAGATTTACATACCAGAAAACGCTTTTCTTCCAGCTGCTGTTCCTTAGCTCATTCCACAAAGTAAATTGTCACCAGTTTCAAATCTGGACTGTTATGCTTTGTACACCCACTTATCTACTGAGCACAACCAGCATGGAAGACAGAGATGTCAAACCACTGTATGTTATATGGGCTTTTACACTGCAACATGCAGACATATTGACAGGCAGCTGTAGCACAGCTGTATGAACAGCTTCTTTCTGAAGCTTGCTGAATTATTTTGCTTCTTATATTACAGCAGTTAGCACCACGCTGGGATGTTATTAATCAATAAAAATGTAAGGCAGCCTTCTTCCTTCTGAAAACGAACTGTGTGCTTAACTTCAGTTATTCTGCGCTTCTGAAACTGATGAGTACTTTATCAAAAGTGGCTTTTCTCTTGTTCTATACACCACTGAAAAAAAGTCTTTTTTTTTTTTTTTTTTTTTTTAAACTATCTCACTCCCTTTTAATCAGCTTCCCTGACAATCAAATTTCACATATGGGGCTCTTTAGAAAAGATGCTAAAATCAAAAAAAGGAGGATTACGACCAGCCAGAAGGAAACGCATCCCCTCTATGTGGAATTCAAGATGAAGTTTATTAGCAGAATATTACAACTCCTCCCTCTCTGTTACCCTAACTCAGTTCTTATTTGAACTTTTACCTTCTCAAAGGTAGCAACAAGCCCCAGACTCAAAATACAGTGAAGGCATTGGTGTGACTTGGTGAGAGTTCCAAAGGTCAGATGTGCAAGGTGGCCTATGTATTCCAATGGCATCCCAGGTAAACAGTTATACTGTAAATCCAAGCTTGGATGGAGACTGCGCTTCAAATTCCCACTTGCTCAACGAGCAGTCTGTTCAGGACTGCTTCTCAGCCATGCCACTAACACAGCAGTTTGTGTGCAGAACAGTACACAAGCATCTATTTGCAGAGCTCTTCCAGAGCCACACTGATCTTGAAGGAGACGAAAACAGTCTAGTAAGCATGGAATTTGTAAAAAGGGCTCATACACTCAAGTTTTCACTTCAGTCAATGGGATTAAGCATGCAAGACACTCTTTATCTCACAATTAAATCCCCAAAGGGTCCATAATTTAAGACTTTATCTTTTGCATTGGTACAAGAATAGTTACTAATTTTAGTATGGGCCTGGTTTGCTATGTCCTCATAATTTGTAATGTTATTCTCAGCTTGTGGTTGAACACAATTTGCATGCCCAGCTAACAGAGTACAAACTTAACTGCTGTTCTGTACATATCTATACACAAAGCAGCTAATACCAGTGATATTAGATCCAGGGGATTCCTAACTTTGTCCGTTTTGGATATGTAGAAATATCTTCTGAAATCACCTCAATAAAATTATACCTGAACACAGATTACTGAATGTTATTGTAAGCTTTCCTGAAATTTATTTGAGGAACGCTACCATTCTTTTCATTAATTCTGCTTGTGTTTGAAAGTGTCCACCATAAATCACGTCTAATGGTATCCACAATACTTCCCAATCCTGCCTTTGTATCACACAATCCTCTGAATCAGAGTACTGATCAGGCTCCATCCATCTCAACACAGCTCATTTCACATCTTCAACACTGCACCTAAGGAGCCATGGGGGATTCTGTGGGGATGATGTTGACATGACAGTCCTTCAAAGATCGGGTAAGGCATATCGTTTAGGAAAAGTCCCCACATTGTTTGTTTAGAAAGACCGGATGATCCTCAGAGCAAATGAAGAACAGTTACTACCTGGAGCGTACAGCCCTGTAAATAGAGAAGAATGTCTAACCTTTGTTGAAACTTCTGCAATTAAGTTTTGCTTGTTTGGGTCTGCAAACTCCACAGGTTGACCTTCAAATTCAATCTTCCCAAGTACCGTGCCCTGTGGAAATACACCAGTAAATAAAAAAGTATGAGCAAAGGAGAAGCTGTGAACACTGGGACAAGGCGCTGACAGGCACAGCAATAGGAACAGCTGCTTAGAGGTGGTTTCTTAGCAGCTTATAACCATTTCTATCATCTTCAGAAGTTTATGAGCCTTCCTGGATATCAAAACTATGATTAGAAACCTTCATTCAGGGGAGAGGCATTGTCAGCAGTAAAATTGTTAATAAGCACTCCGGCAAGTTGTCTAGTGACAGTAAAATGGGTTGCCTTCTGAGAGGATCAGAATTCAGATTCCTCAAATAACTGTTTTGTAGATCTGGTAGTTATCTACAAAGCAGTTTGAAGCTTTTTTTGTTTTGGAAACCCACTGTTATTTCTTCAGCTACCTCCTGTGGATAGCTGCAAGGCAGCACAGCTGGGGTAAGGCAAAGCTACGTAGAAGGCTGGTCGGCACAGCTGTTTTCTGAATAAGCTGTTGAAAAAAAAAAAACAAACCAAACATCCAGCAAGCTCTTACCACCGGACAGAAGCTAGAACACTTTTGCTCTCCTAGCAGCATATCCTTCTCCACCTGCTGCTCATTAAAGTTCTCTTTCAAAAAATCATTTTTTTGGCTTTGCCCCACTCCTGGAATAAGTGGAATTAACCTAGGGTTAACTTCTTCTCCGCATGGGAACAGAGTGTGCAATATAGAACTTTTCAAGGATGGAAGGGGAAAGAGAAGGAGTCACTGTTTTGTTATATCTTTTAACACATAAAACTTTCATGATAAAAATATATTAAATTCAGCTTGTCCTGTGGATATCACACTAGAATGCACACGAGGATTGCTCATTGGGTTTAGCGACACTTCCGTGAGATACTTCCATGGGTGGACATATCTGAAGTATCCTTGCCGTTTTTTTGGGGCAAGAAAGAGCCAGCATCTTGCATTGCCATGTGCACTACTAAGGGTAATTTTTAAAGACAGAGTTTTGCTCTTAACAGTGTCTGCTGTCATCATGAGCAGTAAGTTATGCCAAAAGCATACAAGCTCCATGCTTCTTTTCATGGAGCAAAGCTGAAAATGTCAGCATCATCTTCAGCAAGTCAGATTCATGGGAACCACAAAAACTGCTTAGTGGCACCATGCAGTAAATCCCAAAACCACCAGTGACAAAGCCTTTGCTCTCAAACAGGATCCCTGTGTCTTACCTTGCTCCCAGATTTTTCAGCCAAATAGTGCCCTGCATTTACCTGTAGAGTCCAGTTTAACAAGTCACTGCTCATTTCTGCATTTATCATAAGGAAGACCTGGTCTCACAGCCAATTTATAAACAGACATGGAGTGAACTACTAAGCTTTTATTTAACCTAAGACTGGGAGAAAAGGCTACATTATGAACTATTTTAATAGCCATAAAACAATACCACTCAGAGTTCCAGTATAATATGCATTAGTACTGTACACTGCTAAGTTACAGGATAAACATTGAAAGTGTATTTACTTTGGATGAAAGGAACACTGATCCATTAAACAGTATGTCTTAAGAAAGTACAAATCTTATTGCCATTTTCTATTGTATTAAACTGCACTTGTCTGCTGTCTATAAGAGCAGGACAACACCCTGTCTTCCCATAAGAATTCTTTTCTACAAATATTCTTCTATTCAGGCTGGGGCATTCGTATTTTGCTCTGTGGAATGAAAGGAGGTGTGGTCTTGGACTGTAGACTGCAAATTGATCACCTACAGAAAAGAGCAGCTTCCAATAATCCATTACAAAAGAAGAGCCTCCAACATGCTTTTATTCAGACGGGCTTTCATCGCTGTTTTTAACCAGTGTGAAATGTACCTTAGCATCAACCTCCATTCGGTAACATAATCCTGCTCAAGTCCTTCAATTGTCAGCTCTTGGAATTGAGAGAAAAGTAATGACTGTTAAAAATATTAGTCTTCAGCCAAAGAAAACCAGCCTGAGTTAGCAGTCCATCTTACCTTATTGTAGGCATTCCTTTGTCTCTGAGGAGTAGGAGAATTTGCACTGACTAAAGGCAGTGATATCTGTGAAATAATATTCACAATATCTCACAAAGTTGTTGCGGTCTCTGACTGTTACTATCTGATGCAGCATGTAGTTGACACTACTACCTGTTGTGTGTGACATACTAGACATACAACTAACTGAGGCCTTTCATTTACAAGAGCTTGTGCTGGGTCACTTATGTAGAACAGAAAACCCAGATCAGAGCATTGCCTCAGCTATACAGAAGACATAGAGCCTTTGGAAGAGCACAGGAATCTGAGTAGCATCTGATGTCAAGGCAGCCCAGCAGCAGTGTTGCTATCACAGGTTTGCTGCACGGTTAGAGAAAGGGCTCAGCAACACCAAGGTTAATGCAAATGGATCAAGGGAACAGATCATACCTTCCCACGAATTAATTTGGACAGCATTCTGGTATCAATCCCATACAGTGCAGGCACCTGAAGAAAACACAAGAGAAGGATAAGTCAGGGAACAAGCAGCTAAGACAGAGGAAGACAGCAGCCCTATCACTTTGCTGAGAAGAACATGTCCCTGTTTAAGGAGCTTTGCCTCTTAGCAGCAGTATCACCAATGCTGCCTCACTTCCAGTTCTTCACTTCTCCCTATTCCCAATCATAAATGGCTTAGTACTTCAAATCTAGTTTCTGTACTAAAAGCACAAAATATAAAGCTCATGTGGCAAATATCTCTCTCATTTCTGAGTCCCATTTTGCCTTAGTTATGAGCACCTAACCCTCCCTGCTGCCATAAGTCAGCGGCAGTCTACTGACACATCCTTGACTCCCACAGCTTCAAGTCAGTGGGGTTCTGACAGCTAACATCTGTTGAGGTTTTGACCATGGTAACCACTAGGAGCAGCACTACAGAAACATCTGCAAGAGAGTAGAATATAATCTAATGTGCATCGTTTTTATGGAAAACCAAACACTCCCATTTAATTAACATTGCTTTTGGACAGATGCTGGAAATATCACTGCACACTGAAAAAGAGAAACGGATGAAGAATCAGAACGAAGGAACACAGAATAAGCCCAGTACAGACTGGTGAAGAGCGGTTACCAGCTTAAAGCCAGCAGTTCTTTCCCCTTTTCCTTGATTGCTCACCTCTTCTTCCTGCAACCACTCTCCTAGGCTCCTAGCAGCCTGCCAGTGGCTGTACTCGTTGCTATAATCCAGCACCAGCAAACCTGAAACCTGCATGGAGAAGAAACATCACTTTACACTGAAAGATCACTCTGTACTTGCCCTGGACCTTCTGAGTTTTTACTATTCATCCGCTGCAAACCACATCACAGAGAGGACATGAAGCTAGGCAGACATGCTATGGCTGCTCTTATATAGCAAAAAGAGAGCAAATTTGACTTCACAAAGGGACTGCAGAGAACATGTATCTGGCAAAGGGGTAAAGACTTCATGATCTGTCGTGATTGTACCTGGGCACTTTTAGTTAGGAAATTCACAGAATAATGTGGCTTCCAGGTAACCAAAGCTGCAAATTGCACTGAACAGGGAAAATAGTTCTCGCTACAAAGAAAATGGAAATTTAAGACAAGACAAAATGTTTTATTTTTATTAATTTTTCATTTAAGAATGCTTTTCACTTTTAAGTGACATTTCATTTCAAAAGTCAGCTCCATTTTACAGTGGAGTTAGATAGCTTATAAAGGACTCACTTCACCTCAGGATGAATAAAGCATTTAAGTGTTTGTGCAATTACATATTTTTTTTATTTTTCAGTACTGCCACCACTGCACGGACAGAGCCCTGCTCCTAGCCAATATCCCCTGTAACCACATTGTAAATACTGCTTCCTGCACTGGTATGTATGGCCTTCACACAACTGTCACTTCCCGTGTTTGTGGTAGTACAGGCATACAGAGAAGAGTCTCAGCATACAGGAATTTCTCATTCTTACTGGCATTTATCTCCCTGTGGCAACCAGTCCTGAGCAAATACAGATAGTTATGAGGCAGAAGGGAATGTGGGGAAAAAAAACCACCCAGGCAGCGCTTCACAAAAACTTCAGCATGTCTGTCACTGATGGGAAATACACCACTTTCAGAAAAGCACATAGGCTGGTACAGAAAGCAAGATGGAATCCTTTGCCACCACTCCTCCAAAGGAGAATATCCAGAAGAAGAAAAAGAAAGGCTGAGCATCATTCATTCCTTGTGGGGGTTCCAGTAAACTCCCACATGCACATACATGCACTCACACACATACAGGCTGCTAGCACCACTCTTTGACCAGGTCTGCATCTGCTGCTGTTACCTTGATACCATCAGACTCCAAAAACCTCCTGAGGCCTACTTCGTCCAAAGCAGCCATATCAGGCACTCCACCATTCCCAACTAAGGGGTTAGCCAGTGTAAGAATCTGTCCTTTGTAGCTGGGATCTGTCAAGGTTTCAGTGTATCTAGATGAAGAAGCAATAGACGAAAAGTACATTGGTCTGGAGTTGAAAGGAAAACAAAAGAGCCAGTGAAAACAAGACAGGTTTGAATTCCCATATGACAAAACGACAGAATTGGTTTTCACGTGAAAGCATTCTCAGTATAAAAGCAAACACATCTGTGAATCTGCCCTGACTGTGCCATTTGTGATTAAACATTTGACACTGAGAACAAGGAAAGTTTTGGGCTTCTCATGATTCATTTAAGAGAAGCACAAGGAGCTATTAACAAACTGAGACTCCTTGTAATTTATCATAAAAAGTAAACAAATACAAAAAGTACAAAGTGATCACAGAACTGCAGTCAGTGCATGCACAGCTAACATCTTGGGCTTGGTCATTCCCTGAGCCCACCATGTGGGCAGTGCTTTGCCATTGCTGTGTCCTTCCCTCCGTGTGGTGTAAGAACTTCTTCGTCTGTGGCAATAGAAAGCTCAAACTGAAAAGCCAACAGACAAGAGAGCTGTTTGCCCACGCTTGATCCTTTCCCCTGTCTGGAGCTTGCAGGTCTTGAGATGTTCAAGGCTGTAACTGCCCTTTCTGTGGGGGAGCAGGTAGACAAATCTATGCCTATTTTTTTGTCTGGGGATCAGGGAAGCAGCTGTGAATCATAAGGATGATTCCTCACTACTGCTCTGGACTCTCCTACCTGCTCTGTCAACAAAATCTGCCACAGTACCACTTCTGCAGCTTCTCCCAGCAGAGGCCTGGCCTCTCTTCTAGGCAATCTCCAGGTTCTCACCCACAGAATGTCATACATTTCTCCTGAGAAGACTATTAAGCGCTTGGAATTTGGTTTGTGTGTCTCTCTAAAAAAGGCAAGTTGAAGGCAATGCTTTGCAATTCAGCAGTCCACCTTGGTCACAAGGCCCCAAGGCATGCCCTTATATCTTTAGCCCAGGCAGATGCCCCAGGAACAACAACTTTGTTCAAGCACATGCCTGAATAACTTTCTCAGCAAGGAAAGACCAAAAAGCGTGGTGGAGCATTCTTCTGCAGTGGAGGATCAAACCTAGGATTTTGCAAAGCATGAACTCTGGATCCAGTCTCATTTTCAACCCAAAAGAGGGACACAGGGAAACCATGATCTACATACCCATGTTCCTATTTTTCAGCGTCAAATTAACACACAGTCCTTCACTTTCTCCCTTATGCTCTAGCATACTGTTGCAGCAATCCATTAAACAACTGCTGTCTTTCAACCCAAAAGCAGCTGTAATTTAGCAACAGATGAAGTTATCCACACAAATATTTAGCCAAATGCAAAAAGACACTTCAGGATGAATCTGCCCTATACAAAATATAATTTATTATTGTCATTATTGTTTAAACAATACAGAATTGGCAACTCCAGCCATCTACCAGATATCAGCAAGTCACACGAGACATCTTTATGGAACATTGGACTTACTGCCAGAAGATTAATTGTCAAACATTGGGAAACTAGTCACAAAATACAGAATGTTTGGAGGCAGATATAGACAACGCAGCACACCAGCCAGCTCTGAGAAATGACATGTCAAATAAACAATGGCCATGAAATATTTTCAGGTAAGCCTCGCTTGCTATTCACACCTATACGTCCTGCTGCAGGTAAACAACTACACAAAGTGCAGTATGATCACAGAACTTAAGTGCACTTAAGTGCATGGCATGTGCAGATTTGGCATTTTCTCTCTCTTCTGAGTCAATTGGTTATGCTTCCAAAAGGCTCTTCGTTAATGTCAAAGCTAATGTAATTAACCTTTGCATAGTATTTGTAATCAGAAAACAAGTGACAGAGAACCATTGGGTTTGGGTGCGGTATGAAGGCACAGCTGTGCGCTGAGACACAATGCCCTTTAAGCAGGCAGAATGCCTTGTGGAGCCCAGAGGAACAGATGGGAACACAATCTCCAAAGATGGTGCAAGGTCTAATCCTTGCTGTGCCTGCCCAAAGGCCTGCATGATCTCTACAAATTCCTGTCAATCAGTTCTCTCGCTAGAATATAATGGGAAACACACAGACTTATTGGAGGCAAATGCATTTACTGAGCTGTTTCAAACATGGAACATTTTATGGGTTGCAATTCTTCTTTCTTAATTTGAAATCTCCTCTCTTCCTTTTTTGTTCCTATATCAAACAGATGTCTGCAATGCTAGGTTGTTGGGGTTTTTTACCAAATGTTTCTGAAAAGTTCATTCTCATGCTTTTCTAATGAAAATTCAACATTCCACTTCCAAACAGTACTCTCTGCCCTCTATTCCAGAATAATATGACAATATTTCAGCCAGCTTTAGCTATTTCAACCCTGAAAGCTGTATGCACATAAAGTGCTTTGCCTCCCAGTTCTATGACAGGAATCAGAAAGCGGGAATCCAGATGAGGAGACATGGTGCAGAGCAGCATATTAATCATCCCAGTACAGAGCCCATGCTGACCCCACTCAGCATCTAGAAAGAGCCACTTTACAGAAAGGAGTGGTCTGAGGCTTAATGGCAGCCATGACAAAATCATCCCCATACTAGCCTCTTGCTCCCTATACTGAGAAATTGCTAAGTGCCCAGACAGTGTGTAAAAGGCCCCAACCCTGGACACTTTCCTTCACACAGGCACTTAGCCTCTTACTGTGTCAACGTAGCTGTGTTCCTCTGGGAACATAAGGTCTTGATCTACGCTCAGGAGCACTACGCAGAGCTACAGAGTTTCTTTCACTGTATAGCAACCTCTGGACTGGTAGCAAATCTGTTGCTTTTACGATATGCAACAATGCTGTCAACTCTTATCTTCCTCTTCTCCAAATCAAGCAAGACCATGTTCCTGGACAGTGCTCTGAAGATACAACCTTATATTTTAAATTTTCCCTCCGTAGCCATATGCTTCCCAGCACAGAAGAGATCTCTCTTTCACAGGCGTCTCCTTCAAAACATTAGAAAATGAGCAAACACAGGTTCCGCTGCCACAGTAGCATGTGGAGAGGAAATTAATCTGTCAGGTCCTCCTTGACTTTTGTGATGTAACAAGATTTATTGCCTCTAATCTATCACCGAGAAAAGAACTCTGGTGCCCTCCATCATTCTGATCTGTATTAAACAGTTGCTTGTTGGCAGGTATATTAACACAGGCAGTAATTAGTGCTGTCAAAATACTTAAATAATTGCATCCTAATGTAAAACTTTACAAAGAGATTCCCCTCTGCAGCAATTTACCATTCTCACCTATGAGATAATTTAAAAACTCCTCCTGCAAATACTGGTTTGTCCAAAGGAGAGCAGCTGGAAGGCAGCTGGGCAAAGACAGCTATGAATGACTGCAGAAAAAGGTCAAGACCAACCACCTCAAGCTGTTTTACTTACCCAATGACATGTCCCTTTCCTAACCAAAAGCCTCATTCCTCTGGACAGATTTCCTCTGCTCAAGCAGGTCAACAAAAGCGCTGGCAGCATTTGCCTGCCATACTAAGCAGCCACTGGCTTCTACTACACAAATGGACAGAGTCATGCCAGCTTAGGCATGAATCTGATCCTACCTTTTAGCTGAAAAGGCCACAGAGTTTAAATGCATCCTTAACTATGGCATGAGCCAACAGATGTCATAAAGGTGACCAACTTGGGAACCTCGGGATTTAAAAATTTTGCACTCAGAAGCCAAGTTCCGTTACCAAGAACACTGCAGACGCTTCAAACCTCTGCACCACATGCTTGGATCAGAACTCTACAACCTAGGAAAAATTAGCTTTGGCATTTTAACAAGGTCCTAGAAAAGTTTTCGTGTTTATATCTCATTTGCTTTTGCCTTACCCAGAAAGACCAGTGTTGAATACGATTTCCCCTGCTGTGGAGGATGGATAGCCGAAAGAGTAGCCCTTCATCTTTGTCCCATCTTCCAGCACCAAGTTCGCTGTCTGCGCCTAGAGAAAGGCACACAAAGAGACTCAAATACAGGAGGAAAAGACTTGATGTTTATATAGGTAACACCTACGACACCTACCTTTCACGCCTCATGTTTTAAAAGTATTGCTGCCCCTGCTCCGTTCCTAGCTGCCAAGACACTGTCTCTTTTATTAGTCTCCTGCTGCTTTTTTTCTTTCTAATACTTAGGAAATGTGCTCCTAATGAGGGCAGTGCAATGGCAAACCTCACTGCAAGCAGAGCATGTGCTGCTATTACTGTGGGATCACCCTTCCATATCACTTTTATTAATTTCTTCCACCCATTATATATTGCAATTAACCAATATCATAAGTGTATAGGGAAAGGATTACTTCTCTCCTCAATGTTTGCTCAAGGCTTGCTGCTGAGTATGCTGGCTCTCTCTCATCCAGCTGTGACCTTTATAGGTGCTTAACTTTCATTGTAACTGTACATCTGAGCTGCTAAAAATAAGTGTATGCTTAGTTGGCCAGGTGTCAGACGGCAAAATTAAAAATACCAGTCCACTCCACTGAAGGACGCAATAAGAGAGGAACTGGTGGATCAGTCTCATGGTCTCAGTTACCTGAGGGATAGGCATAAATAATCCTGGAAGAGGTAGATACGGAACAAGCAGCCTAGAAGAAAACTTCCCACAAACCACAACTCTTTCAGAGCTTGTTTAGCAGAACTGAGTCCCACAATAACTGTGGGATCCCTTACAGGCACACAGACAGTGACTTTTACTGAAATCGATAAAAGATTCAGTGGCACAGCTGGGTCTTTGCACATACCAGACTAAACAGACCTCTTTTGCCTCATTTGGAAACTAAATATTTCTTACCCTGTCCAGGAATTGGATGGGAAACCGCCTGGGAATTCTAGCTTCTACCAAAAAAACAACGACTATATACACAACAGAAATGACAGATTCCTTCAGACAGCAGGATCATTAATGACATGCAGGGGAAGAGAGTAAGCAAAGCTGGAAATCGATTTGCCAATGAATTTCTGGGCTTAAAAAAATTTCGACAATGAACCTTTTGTGTCCTGAGCAACTTCCACGTCTGGAATGCAAGTGCAGTTGCCTCCTGGGCACAGAGCTGCAGTCACAGAGTGACCACCAGTGCAAAAACCTCAATGGTCTGCGCCACAGGTGTTGTGGTGAACATGTCCATCAGAGTAGCTCTCACCATGATTTAACGTCATATTGGGTTGTTGTTTTTTTTACAGAACAAATCCTCTTACCGGGATTTTTTAAAAGAAGAGTCAAGCTAAATTTGCTGCAGAAAGGAGCAGGAGAGCTACTTTCCATTAGCCGTAACTCAGATGAACAATCACAGCAAGGAGAAATTTCACTCCCAGCATTGAACATTTTGTAACTATCATGGCAAACATTCATCTAGAGCTCGTCTGCAATTACAAATACTGCACAGATCTATTACTAAGGTACTGCAAAATACACTAAAAAAATCAAACTGCACTGCCAAGTAATTGAATTCTGTGCATTTGGGATGCTTTCAGCATTGCAGTTTTTCCTCATTGGCAAACATCCTGTCATTCTCAAAAGGTTTAGCCATCATTTTCTGAACCCTCCCAGGCCAAAACCCCCTCACCAGTTATAAATATAGTTTTTGTGGCTAAATCCCCTAGATTTAGCCCAAATAAAAATTACAGTTTGGTCAGCTCCCTAACCCTCTCATTACATGAAGCTGCCACACACTCTAAGCATTACAAAGTGCATAGTTTGCCTGCGTGCCTTAGATTGGCGTTGAGCAGGACCTCTGCCCTTTCTGAAGCCTGCTGAAAATCCAGCCTACACCGTCGATATGGGAAACTGCCTGTAGGAACCAGTTTCTTGCAGCCTTGATTTCAAGAGATGGATCCCTTCCCCCAGCAGGCCATGTATTTGAGTCCACCCAAGTATCAACTCCAGTTCAAGCAAGTCCTACCGCTTGCTGGTACAAGTTGTAGTAATCTCTTGAATGGTAGTCCCAACTGCAAACATAGCCTGGGAGAATCCTTCAGGTAGCAAAGTTCAAAATGGCAGAATGACCAGAAAAGTTAGGATCCATCTAAGACCTGAGGGCCAAAATGCAGAGCAATCACTGTGACCTTTATAGCCTCACAATAGTACTTTATAATAATCTGCATGTCTTTCATCCCACCACAGACTACCTGCCTTTCTACACACCAGGTCAGCACAGAAATAATTTCAATTGAACAAAAGCCCACGCTGTACTATTGCAGCCCTACACAGTTTTCAAATAATGCAGAAGAATGTCCCAGAGCAACCATAACCTGCCTGCAAGTTCAGCTACAGCAAGGGATAGATGTTCAAATGTTTCCTTCCGTTACTTGATTTATTATTCTTAATTAAGTGGTTGGTTTGTTTGTTGAGCACTGTAGAAGCAATTATTCTTGCTTACATTTCCAGCAGAGATGTTACCATATCCCTAAGCTGCCACCTTACCTTGTCTTTCCAGTTTTGTTTTTAATGTGAAAAAATGATTTACAGGATACAGAGAAGTCCAGTTGCCTCAATCAGGGATTAGTTGGGAGATATTTTCACTTTCAAAAAAACAACAAGCAAGAAATAAACAAAAACCCCAGAGCTTCAGTGAAGTCTTTTTGTCTCTAGCCTTCTCAGAACAATTCCCATGTATGCTCAGATAAATCTCTGTTATAGTCTTAGCTGAAAAGTTTCTTCCGCACACCCCCAATGTGACACACACCATTTGCAATGTTTCTCCTTCCTGCACGCCAGTATCTTTACCTTTAGCAGAGCCCCCTGTGCTCCAGAGAGGCTGCAGGGCTCCTGAAGAGCTTTGAGGATGGAGATGGCTAACAGAAAGGGTCATGCTGTTGCTGCAGCATTGCTAGATTTTGTGCATTTTTGTCAAAGCAAATTGCAGAGGTGCCACTTCACACATGAAGTAAAGCACTATAGCAGTTAAAAACCCCACACAAACAGTAAGAAAGTAAAAAACCTCAGATTAATTTAGTTCCAGTTAGTTTCCTGCTGTAGCAGCCCTTCCTATCTACAGGATGGATGAAAGATCAGCAAAATCTCAGAAGATTTGCAGTATAATTTGCTTTTATCCTGGTTTCAAATGGGATAGAGTTAATTTTCTTTCTAGTAGCTGGTATAATGTTACATTCTGGATTTAGTATCAGAAGAATGTTGATAACAAACTGATGTTTTCAGTTGTTGCTAAGTTGTGTTTAGACTAAGTCAAAGACTTTTCAGCTTCTCAATCCCAGCCAGTGAGAAGGCTGGAGGGGCACAAGAGGTTGGGAGTGGACACAGCCAGGAGAGCTGACCCAAACTGGCCAAAGGGGTAACGTCATGCCCAGTATATAAACTGGGGGGAGTGGGGTTGGGAGGAATCACCTCTTGGGAACTAACTGGGCATCAGTCAGCCAGTGGTGAGCAATTGCATTGTGCATCACTTGTTTTGTATATTCCAATCCTTTTATTATTATTATTGTTATTATTATCATTATTATTTTCTTCCTTTCTGTTCTATTAAACTGTTCCTATCTCAACCCACAAGTTTTACTTTTTTTTCCCCAGATTCTGTCCCCCATCCAACTGGGTGGGGAGAAGTGAGAAGCTGCTTCATGGTGCTTAGTTGCTGGCTGGGGTTAAACCACAACAGTTTTTAAAGCGTGTCTGATATAATCCCCTGTACTGGAAAGCGAACAGGTAATTTTTCCTCTTTCCTACTTGCCTCACAGAGTAATCATTAGGGAAGTCAAGTTTTTCCCCTCTAGAGAAATCCCTCAGTTTATCTGGGTAAGGCCAAGCGAAACCCTTAAAGCTGGGCTGCTGCAGGACTATGAGTATGCAAAGTGCCCAAGCCAGGACGGGCACTGATGTATGGCAGAGACACAGCTGGGACTCAGTTTCAGTGCAGGCCAGTTTATTTCCCTCCAGTAAGAAGATGACAAAATATTTCCTTTCTAAGACAGGCCATGAGTCCATGCAGCAGAACAGCCTCTGGCACATTTCTTGGCACACCTATGTGGCTGGCTATGTTAAAAGCCAACATATCAGAAATGCAAAAGAAGAAGTTTTCTCTTTGATAGAAAAATGTCCCTCCTTGTGAGTACTATGCCATCATAGGCTGGAAATCTATCTGGACATTGCTAACAGTCAAGACTTCCTTTTCCAGCCCTTTTTTTAGATAAAATTTTATTTTAGCACATTTGCTTTTGGCTAAAATTAAGACAAGAAGAAAGAGCAAAATAAACAACGAATCAAAAGCCAGGTCAGTGTCTTTAGATACAACAAAGAAGATTCACACTTAGGCTAACTTTAGGGAGAAGCTTTGGATTAGTTACTTTACCATCCAAGCCAAAGAGAAAGCAAAGACAGAAATGCAATATAGGTACCATGGTAGAAAAAGCAGGGCTCCCTGAACTCTTCTTAAGGTGATTCACAACAATGCCACAAGTACTTGTTCATGACAAAAATCAAAGGAGGGGCAACCAAGACAGGTAAGGCAGCTAGCAGAAGTCACTGAGCACCCAAGTAAATGAGCAACCCTTCTGTCCCCCACAGTAGCAGCTCACTAAATTCCCCCCTTCTCTGAGGGATCAGGCCTCAAGATTCTGCATCCCCTTCAATTTCACCTCCAAAGGGAGAGGAGTGTAGTAGCTGTGTCTGATATTTCACCTCCTCACCCATCTCTGCTGCCCACACAGTCATTTTCTTAGTTACTTTCCACTTGCCTCACAATATATTTCAAGACCCCTTTTACAGTAATCTAAAATAGTTTATAAAGCCAGTGCTCAAACATTTTCCTCCTTTCCCTCTCATTACTAACTATATTTTTAGCTTGCTCCTGATGATTTTTATATCTCTCCCAATCCTCTCCTTCCTGAGCCAGCTATACTGTTACAAGCCACCTATTTATTGCTTGCACTACTCTTTAAATCCCCATTTAACTACATTGGCCTCAGATGAGCATTAAGTGATATGAGCTTTGAGCTGCAATCTCTCTGCCCATTCCTGAATTATAAAGAAATTTGATTACCCTGAAACTATTAATGCTAAGCACCCCTACAGCGAGTCCATAGGGGTCTGTGATCTGCTCTCTATGCCCCTGTTTCACTCATGGATGTTCCATCTCTTCTTTAGAACTGAAGGATGGAATGCAGTAGGGAAATACGGACCGGTGAGTCCCCACATCTCAGACTAGTCACCTACAGTGCTGTTGCCCCACATAGGCTGAGCTTAACTGGACAGGAAACAGGCTTGGGAGAAGAGTTGTTAGGCACTCTACTAAAACTACAACCTCTCCCTCATTCTCTCTAATACTTTACTTAGCTAGAAAGGAAACCTAGGTTAGAAATATGTTTTCATTGAATTTTGTTATGCTCCCTAAATTAGCCCTCTGAGAAAAAGCAATAAAAGGCAACTAAAAGCTCATTTAAGCCTGTGATAATGGGAGAATGGGATCATTACTTATACTGCCATTAGCCCGCGTATCTTAATTACTCCCCATTTTACACTTTCTCCAAACGTCTTACAAATATCTATTACCTCTAATGATGGCTGGAACCCAAACCCAGCCATAAATCACTACTTGGTCACTTGTCTCAGAACTACAGTTAACTTCCATACTTTGATGCAAAGCTATGCAAAAGGTTGGCTTTCTAGGACCAATTATCCTTAAATTTTCCCTCAGGCCTCCTGCTTTACTGCTTGCATATGTATATTAGAGAGTCTCATGGAAAAAAAGTGTATAAGCCTGTCACTCTTAAAGCAAAAGCCCCAGGCCAGGAAAGAGTCAAGTTTTTTTATTCCAGATTCTGAACTCAAACAGAAGCACATGGCCACTGGCAAAGGTGGCATTAAAAATCTGAGCTGAGGTCTCAAGAGCCACAGGCTCTTACAATACCCTAGATGTCAGCCTTCTTACACTCCATGAGTTCAAGCATCCGCTCTGGCAGCACAAACTGCTGTAGGTATTGAACTCAAATAATCACTTCTAATAAGGAAACAACTTTTCCCAGTGTCAATGCAAAGGCAGAAGATGTCACATAATGCATATCAGAACGAGACTTCTGGGCTGACTGGCTAGCACCACACCTTGTGGTGAGCTAGCTAGTCACAGTGCAGGTACAAATGCTCCACTGGACTCAGCACTTCAGATGCAGAGTAGGTCTTGGCTGCCGTGCAATAGATCCTGTCATACACCTCGAAACAGAAAGAGGGCTCAATTCATTCTGACCCACCTCGGGTGTATTTGCAGTTGCTGGGACTGAGGTTAAAATAGCTCCCAAGGATTTCACTTGGCATTGCTTTCTTAACAGGTATATTCATTCTCCTTGCCTTCAGCATTGGTGTCGTTGGCTTTAAGCAATCACTCTTTAGCTCTATACGCACAGAATTAGGTACATGTTACAACAGCTTGTACTGTAACATTACCAGAGTGGGGCAGCAGTTTCCCAAGAGCATGAAACTTCTTAATTGGATGCCTCAGCATTATGAAATATGACCTTGTAGGTCTGTCAATGTGCAGTCCTTGAATGAGTGACAAAACATGTACCTAACACCATCAATCTGTCATTTAAGATGCCAAATCCAAACTTCAGATGCTAATCCACCAGTAAAAGAATGCATCAGATCCAGACCACTGCAGGTGCCTACCAGAATTCTCCTGGACTATATAAAGAAAGATAGTGTTTCATCAAAAGCTGCACTTGCAATCCTAACTATGGGCTACAAAGCCTTACAAGTGAAAGATGCCTTTTACTACAGCAGACTTACAACCACAGTCTAAAGTGTCTTTGAACTCACTTCTCTGTGCATCATAAGGCTTCAACTGCTGTATTCTACAGAGCATGGCAGAAATAACTGAACCAGCTCAAAAAAGCAAGAAAGGTACCAGAGGCAGTAGAGACGAGCAAGGATGGCATTCCAGCAAAACTCTTCAGTCCTACTAGTTGGCTTGACAGTTTCTAAAACCCTAGTGAATTTGAGTATACCTGTATGGACTCCTGTTCTACAATACATAAGATCAGTATACTGATATAGGCCATCACCAGCCATAAATCAAGCAGCCAAGTATGAATCTTGGGCTCCTATCCTCTAGACACTGCGACATTTGTCAATAGCATATCTTAGTGCATTCACAGCTTCCACTCATCCAGCAACACTTGCAGTAAAATTGTCTCCATTTTCTCCTATCCCATTTCAATTTGAAGTACAAAGCCCAAAGAGAAGAGATTGTTCAAACGGTGTCACACCAAGAGACACTTTCTAGCCCAGTGCTAAGATTTCAAAATTGAACAATAGAAGTTGACACCTGCCGTGGAAGATGTGAGAGTCAGCACTGCCCCACCTGACAGCTCTGACATAGTTTTAATATGTGGTCAGTGTCAAAGCAATATAACTTTACCACGAACTTGTTCCTCATGTCAGAGCCCTACTTCCTCTTCAAATGATGCAGCTGCGGAAACTGGTAACCATGATGGCTTTCTAATTCACAAGTAGGACTCCTGTTATCGTCACAAGGAGGAATAACTTCTGCTAAGCCTGATCTGATTGCAGAGTCAGATTCAATCTGCTGGGAGGAAGATTGCTGTGCTGTGTAATAAGACAGTAAAAAAGGTAACAGTTCACGCCTGCTGTGCACTCTCAGGATGGGGAAGAGGGGTGCATTAGCAAGAACACTAGTCACAACATAGGCTCTGTTTTTAAGTGTGGGTGAGACAAAGCTAAACTGAGAACTTACAAGCTGAAGAAAGGGATGAAAATAGGGATGCCTCCTTCCTCACCCACTTTTCCTCTGCAGCCAATTTTTGCTTTAAAAGTAATGGGTCTGTTGCCAGGAGATCAGAGAGCTCCTGAAAAATCAGTGGCTGTGGGACAGGTAAAAGAAATCCTAGTCCTCAGTAGACAGAAATGATACTGATCAGCCCTCTACACCATAACAGGCAAGGTGGCATCCACTGGGTAAGTGCAGCCCAAGTCTCTTAAGTGCTCTTCCCCACCACTTGCTGAAACATTCTGATTGCAAATTCTATTACACTGTTGATTCAACAGGATACATGTGCCAAGAGAGCCTTTTCAATGCAAAGTGCATGATTGCAAAACACTGACAGTGCTACAGAATTCACACAGAAAGTCCCATTTCACCACTGTGCTCTGCTACACTTGCCGGAGTTACACTAGCAAAGCTGGTCAAATGCAACTCTTGTACAAAGAGCAGAAGAAAATTGGGGAAGTGAACTAAGTGTTTCCAATCCCAGTAAATCACGAGGTGGTACACTGATGCATTCAGAGTTGTTGGTCTCTCTGCTAATATCAGAGCTACCATGGTTTCCAATACATTGAAAATGGATCCTTTGTGGATCCAATAAGATTAGTCACATGCTTCAGGTGATGCGGGTTTTTAAATACCTAGCTGATTCATGAGCATATGGACTGAAAGATCTGCTCTGTTAACTATCGGTCCTATAGAAGGGTGGGTGTTTCCAAAGAAAATACAGTGTAATAATTAACTGAAACCCTGAACTTCCCCCTTTTGGTGCAATTTACCCTATAATTTCCATTCTATACTACACAAAAAGTGTGTTTGCTTAGCTAATTAATAAAACCATGTAGCCAAGCAACGCCCTTGCTTAGGGTTTAGACAAATCTCCTTTAGTTCAATTTTAGGTGTCTAGGTAAGCCCTGTTATCTGCAGCAAGCTTATGTCTCAGCATGCCAAACACATCTGTTAAACCACGGTAGCTCAGTTACTGTTACCTTGCTGCTCAACAACCTGGTACCAGTCCTTGAGAAACTCCAGTGATCAGCAGACACGCTGCAAAACTGCAATCTGACTTTCAAAGTCTTCACCACTTTGCAAGCTGTCAAAATTCTTGTCATCTTGAAAGTTGCCGATGGGGAACTAAAGTTTAAAGAAAACAAGACAAAACAAAAATCTGCTTGTATGTATTTCTTCAAAATTTGGTGCAGACAATATACTCTTGCAGATCACCGGGGAAGAGAACAGAGACACAGCAGGTGTGCTGTACTGACTGTGCAGTGCTGCCCTACACCTTCCCATTTATTCTGCCATTAAAAGTCTCTAGTGCAGCCCCACCTCCTCCCGCCCCTCCTCGGAGGGGTGCTTGCTTAGAAACACTTTCAACACTTTTCTTCAGGTTGGTCTCTGACCACTGTTGTAGGGATTGCATCACAGCCCAGACACTAGCTCTGCCTGCTGGAAGAGATCAAAACCTCCTAGAGAAATCACACCCACAGCAATGAAAAGCAGTCCTCATGCTCTGAAACAAACACTACATTTCAGTAAGAGACAAGGAACAGCACCCACTTGTTGTCCTAACAGCACATGGTCTAGGCAAATTAAAAGGGTCATAGTGTGCTTTTGACTGCTCTACAACATGTGGTCTGGGGTCCACACTTTAGCTAGTGGGACAGCCTGTGACTGCTACAAGCATAGTTGTACTAAAAGAAAGAAATCAGTAAGACCAAATTCTGTGGAAAGTTGTAGTTTTTTTATTCTGTGTGCAGAGCATTCAGTCACCGGAAGCCCTTGCACAGGTCCCCATGTGCTGCCTCTCTCCAAATAAATGAAAAAGACATCACCAGGAAAAATAAATGGCTGCAAGAGAAAAACATCTTTTGGTAAAATTTCAATGGACAACAGCTGAAATGTTCTCTATGCTATCTCCTAACTGACTACAGACCTTTGTAACTAGCACATATTTCTTATAACCCTATGGTCTTCGAAAAGAATTATGTTCCTCATTAGCCAGACATGAAAATGCCTAATGAAGACAAAAGCTGTGGGAGAAGCATGCACATTAGTATTCTTCGAGAGCTAAAATGGTGAGGCATCTTTTGAAACCCAGGTGATCAAAGCTTCAATTAGCTCGGAGAAAGGGAAAAAAAAGAGATATACAGACTGGTTTTTTGCATCTGGACACATACTGCGGTAAAGGATTTAAGTAACCTTTTCTAATCACTGACAGTAATAATCAGGACTTCTTTGTATACAGTGGTTTGAGATTAGTCTAAACTGACGACAGTATCACAAAAAATTTTTTCCTGCACAGCACATTATAGCACCAGGATGAACTGTCATGCACATAATAAAAGACAGAGAAGAGAGGGCCAAAACCAGGGCAGATGTGGGGAGCTTATTGGAGACTTCGATGAGAAACACATGGCAAAGGCCTGAATCAGATGATTGAAAGAGACAGACAAAGATAGGGTGGCAGACAGACTGGGTGTAGAGGAGCTCAGTGCTTTAAATGAGCTTTACAAGCATACAGAGCTGGGACAAGCAAACCAACAATATTCCCCGGTAACTTGACTATGGTTTATTTAGGAAAGACATAACCATTTTTTCTACAAGAAGATACCTGACAATCATTCTGGTTCACAGAAGGAGCTTGAGAGAAACAAATTTCACTTTTTGCAAACAAACAAACAAAAATATAAGGAACTGGGAAATGTTTTTGTTAGCTGTTCCTTTGTTTGCTTGACTCTAGCCTGTAGTGATCCAGGTTGGAGGTACACACAGGACAGAAGACATACAGAAAGAAAAGGCATGCTTATAAGTGAATAGATTGCAAAGACCTACAGCTTGTACTAGAAACACATGTGCACTGACACAATTCAAAAACCAACTTTCTTCCACCATCACATTTCACATTATGTTATCTTTACACTGCCACGAATGTCATACGTAGCATTTGGACGGTTACAAGCACTACTCTTTGTTATGGCTATACTGAAGGGCAAATTCTGCACTCCATTTTACTCTCTACAAACATCAGAAAGTTACTTTGGGCCTCGGGTATACACGTGTTTGAACCAGGGCCAGTCCACACTGGCATTTTCAGCACCACGACTGCTACTTCCTAACTACTTCCTTCCACCATGTGGCTGCACAATGAAGTGGATTGATCCAGCTAAAACTGAACCCTTTCCTTTCACCACGAGGGCATTCATAAAAACAGGGGAAAATGAGTGAGCAGAAAAAGGACCACACCTTTTGGCAGATCAGCGTCTTTGCCACATGAAAACAGCTGCATAATCACATCATGAACTGGATACAGTTTGTCAGACATCTGCAGTACATACACAGATCTAATGTGGCAGCTGTATATTAAAGTTGAAATGCTATACAGGGGAACAACAGGCAAAAAAATACTGTTCTTCACCACCTCCACAGCAAAGATGCCCTATTAACCACTGATATAGATTTGATCCCGCTGTCTTCCCTTTTTTAACCCATGTTTTATTACGAAAATTGATTAAGCTCCAGCGTAAGAACCACCTTCCTCTTCCAAGCCTTCACCATGATGGAGGAATTTCCCTCTGCTCAAACCAGATAAAAACATCCAAGCTATTTGTCTCACTGCCAACATGCTAAAAAGAGGTGCTGAACTCTTGACTCTTTAAGGCCAGAAAATACATCAGGTATTCCTGAGAGAAGCCTCAGTTCAGAAAAACCTGTCAACATACAAACAAGCCTTCTGTGGTTTGGACAGATCTTAAGTATGTACCTTGCTTAACATAAAAACCAGAAGAGGCAAAATCACTAAGAAACAGGGAATCAATAGAGAAAAAGAAACCAACCACAGAACAGTGGAAAAAGGAGAGCAGAGACCAATGGTTATATGGAAATGCAAACACACTGCCTGAGCTTAAAACTTGCCTGCCAGTACATGACTTGCAATCATATCATCCCTTCAGAAAAGAAAGTTTGGGCAGGGGCTCTTGGAGGAAGGATGTATATCAGAGAAATCAGGACTGTAAAGCCATGAAAGCAGAAGATTCACTCAGACAAGAACAGTTCAAATACTGCGGGAGGGGAAGTACTCACAACTCAGGCTTCCTTAACAGGGTCTTAGACTTGGCATAGCTGTCTAGAGAAAGGCAGACTGTCTTTTGTTTCATACTCCTTTATGCTATATTGTACACAGACAGGGAGTAGGACAAGGAGACCAAAGTGCTCATTAAAAGAGGAGCTTTTTCTTACTGTTTACAAGTGAAAAACACCAGAAATGCAATTCATCACACAGTCCCACTGTACCATAAGAATCAAGCAAAATCAGTGGTCTGTGGCTTTGTAAATTCCCAGGGCCAAGATATTCAAAGGAAAAAAGTGCCTGCATTTTAAGAGGCTTAAAACAAACTGCTTGATTTTCAGAAGATAAGTGCTCAGAGCACTTGAGGCCCTGCTTAGTTACGCCAGGAATGGCACCCCAAAATGGAAGCTCCCAAAGCCGCTCGTCACCACTGGGAAGTTCTGCTACAAGCAACCGAGCTATGCAGGATTTTTCATTTTCAAGTTCTCTGTAAAAAGCACAAGATAGTTGTGGTCTTACTTGAAAGACAATACATCAGGGCTAATTTGGCACGTTGGCCCAGATTCACATCAGTGTAAGTAAGTCCCAAGTAACTGCCTCCAGCTTAGTGGAGCGCCAGCGGCATATGTCTCCTCTGCATTGGGATCAGTGTAACAAGCAGCCCAAGTGAATTGCTTGGACTCTCCTTGTAGCTGAGATCAGAGAGGAGTTGGGTTTTTTTTCCCCAAGTGTCTTTCAGATGTTTTTGGAAATCTCTCCTGCCACCTGTCAGGTTGCACCTGATCCCTGACTACCCTGTCTTGCCCCAACTAAAACACATCTCAAAAATATTGACTGGAAAAGCAGAATAGTTGAAGGTGTCAGCAAAACTGAAGTTTTCTGCTGCCACTGGGAACAAGACAAATATTATCCTCCATCCCTAAAAGTAGCAGATAAGCCCCCAAAGTGATTTGGAAACCCTGTCTTCCACTTCAAGGCAAGCCCCACTTGCTTCCCAAGGAACTTATAGGAAGAGTTTTGAAAGTACCTGAAAAATATTAAGATTTACCATACATTTTCTAATCAGGTGCTAGTTTATCAAGCAAGATCACTGCAATGGCTACAACAGTAAGCTTGAGCCAGATAACAATTTTTGTTCACAGCATACTGCTAACAACTCTATAAAACTCCATTACCCCAGAGATAATAAATTACTTTTTTTGCAGTATTTAGGGGAAAATAAACTGAGGTCATTTTGGTCACATGCAAATGAACTAACAAGCATCCAGGCATCCCCTATCATGTGATCCTCTTGGATTGCTGCAGGGGAGAAAGCAAGCTCAGTTACACTTTCAGATCTGCTGCTTTGAGCCAATCTCAGATCAAATGAAGCATTTCAGGCAAACCCCACAATGTTCACCTTACTATATGGAGAGAAACTGAAAGGAAAAAGAATCAAGTGCAAGCCTTACCCCTCAGCTGTCCAGAATTCTGTTACTTAAGACATAGCCAGAACATGGGGTTTTTTCCACATAGTTTGTTCTATTTTAGAGGAGGTCTGGGGAAAAGGGTATTTTAAATTTTACTGGGAGATGTTCATAGCAAATCAAAATAAAATCTTCAGATTCAGGTGCTGCATTTTGATTCACACTTAACAACTCACATGATTGTACATCCTGACATTTTTCCTTCTTCCTGAAGTCCAGACAAACAGTAGCAATTCATTATTAGAGAACTTCAGCCTTCATAGATGAAGCAAAAAAGATTTGTAGGTGTCATAAAAAATTTTAAGACACAGTTCTGATCTCTGCACAGAACATAAATTTTAAAGAGTTACATTTCAAATTATAGGAACCAGATCCTATCTTTTTCCAGACAGAAATTCTGCATTAGCAGGAATTGATGGTTTCATATGTTCATTCAGAATTTCTGGACAGCTAGAAATACTGGCTGTGTCCGCTCTGCCTGCACAGATTGACTCTCTAGAACTCAACATGGAGATCAAAGTTTTGTGGATCTCCTACGTGTGTTGCATTTCAACAGCACACCTGCTTGGAAGGCAAGTCTGGCACTGCCCTACAGTTGGGAATTCACGTCACAGGAGCCATAGTGCATATCCACAGAAATATGACTGGGAAAAGCTATGAAACCTAGAAGACTTAGAATGAAGCATGATTTGGGGGAATGGCTAACCCATTCTGCAACACCTGGGATCTGACAGCTCCTGCCAACTGGTACCATGACAGACGTATACTACAGCTATGTATATATATAGATGGAAAAGAGATCAAACTTTGGCTATAGCAACTCCTCTTCCCTTTCAGTCTCAGTCAAATTTTGAATTAGCAGCAGACATTCAAGCCTGTATGCTCTCTTACTGTTTCAGAGTGCCTTCATGTGACATAAACTTTGATAACCACTTTCTTTGCTTGCCTAACTTATTGACAAGCCAAATAAACCTTATTAAAAATCCACCTGCTTGATTCCTCAGAAATGGAAAGACTCGTTGTTATCCAAAAAGCCAAGCACTGCTGATTGTTGACTTTTATTTTACTTATTATTCTATCACAGACCTGAATACATTTACGTAAAACTCTGAGCTTTCATCCTCCTGCTCTAGTTTCAGCAAAGCATAAAATGGATGTGACAATAGACCAAGTAAACTAGACTTCACCCTAAACTATTATCTACCCTGAGCTTCCCAAAGAATACCAAATTGATTTTAAACTAAGACAGAAATGATTGAATATAAACGCAGATGATTTTTTTTTAGATGGAAACAATAGTGACAAGGCAAGAACAGGAACTAAAAACGGACTGCTTCTAGCTGCCCACTGTGTCCTTATAGGTGTGCTCTTGCTTGCAGCTTGTTTTCCATCCAACTCAGTGCCTTCCTGAGATGCAAACTGCCCAGTCCTCGCCACTCCCTAGTCCCTTCTAGACCTCAGTTTTTGCTCTCTGTTTCCTTCCACAGTTTCTCTGCATGAGTAACATTCTCCCAGCTCCTTGATGTGAGTCTCCTGCCCGCCACACTCCATGGGTCCTGAAAGCTGATTTCCCTTGAGTGTGTTTCAGAGGAAAGAAGTCACTCTCCCTGTCTACAGAAGTTCAGTTTCCCCCTGTCCTGGTTTCTGCTGGGATAGTTAATTGTCTTCCTAGTAGCTGGTACAGTGCTGTGTTTTGAATTCATATAAGAATGTTGATAACACACTGATGTTTTCAGTTGTTGCTCAGTAGCGTTTAGACAAATGTCAAGGATTTTTCAGCTTCTCATGCCCAGCCAGCGGGAAAGCTGGAGGGGCACAAGAAGATGGCACAGGACACAGCCAGGGCACCTGACCCAAACTGGCCAACGCTGTATTCCATACCATGGGACGTCCCATCCAGTATAGGAACTGGGAAGTGGGGGCAGGGAATTGCCGCTCAGGGACTAGCTGGGTGTCAGTCAGCGGGTGGTGAGCAATTGCCCTGCACATCATTTGTACATTCCAATCCTTTTATTACTACTGTTGACATTTTATTAGTGTTATCATTATCATTATTAGTTTCTTCTTTTCTGTTCTATCAAACCGTTCTTATCTCAACCCAGAAGTTTTACTTCTTTTCCCGATTTTCTCCCCCATCCCACTGGATGGGGGGGAGTGAGTGAGTGGCTGCGTGGTGCTTAGTTGCTGGCTGGGGTTAAACCATGACACCCCCATTACTACTCACTTACAGGAACACAACAAAAAGTAAGAATTACCAAATCAATTGTGCATAATTTTTTTAATTTTTTTTAATTTGCCTGTGTGGTAGTCGCAGTCACTTCTCTTGTAATTCCCTCAGAATCTCTGATGCTCCTAATTCGTCAACCAGTAACACATCAGCCTGAAAGGAGAGTTGATGTTTTATTTTACAAATAGGCCTGCTGCCTTCACTGGGAACTATTCTCTAAAGTCATGCACAATTTTTGTAAGCATGGCACCATTCAGCTATAAGATTTTAAATACACAGTTTTACCCACCAGATTAAAATGTATCAGGGCAGCATACTCAGCACTCATCCACAACTCCACTCCATTGTTTCTTTATGCTGACCATTTTACTTTGTGGAGAATTGCAGAAAATCTGCTCATTTCGGTTCCAAATGTCACTGAGAAAGGCCTTCCTGTTGAAGAAAACCAGGTATTTAATGACATGGTTGAGTAAATATTGTTAGGGAGATCATCTGGAAAAAATTAACTCACAGCCATCATAATGATGGCAAGTTCATATCAGATCAGCGACACAATCAGATGTTTACTGTTTAGTGGCCTTTCTATATCTTCACACTCATTTATTTTTTTCATGCTCTGTATCTACTAGCCAAAGATTCAGCTTAATACAGAGACACTACAAGGGCAGTTTTATCTGCTTCAAAAGACAAAGCTGTAAATATTTTATTGACAGCTGTAACTGGATTGTAGAAGTCAGCTAGAAAAGCATAATTAATTCTGAATGTCTATACATCTTTTCTCTTTGTCTTACTCTTCTACTTGATTCTTTTTCCTGCAAGGACAGACTCTGACTGCCATCTCTGCTAACTAGCACCTTGCACTAGAAATGGCAAGAATCTTATGAAACCTTACTTATTTCCTGAAGAAGGCAATAATCAATACGAAAAACAGTATGAAATCTGTTTTTAACAGCACAATGACATCTTATTCCTAAGTCCCAGCCCTGCAGTCCTTGCTCACAGAAAACATGCATGCCTGGGTGAAGGAGAACTCACAGATCTGACCCCTGAGCCAACGTAAATTAATGAAAAACACAATGCGCAAGTATTCTTTGAATAAGATATGCGAATCTCAGGTTGGTGAGGGCTTTAGATACGGTGCAAAATTCAGCCTGTTCTCCTCATGGGTGTTTGGCTGACAAAAGCCCAAACTGAAGAACACAAGGATACATTCATACTTGCAGATGGAAAACACAGTAAGTATAACTTGAAACATCTTCCTAATTCTGATTGAATGTCACTTCTTGTTTGGGAGGCCAAACAAACAAAAAAGTAGAAAGAAATGTTTTAAACAGAGTTGCTCAAAATCTGATTTTATTAAATACTGCAAGTACTTATTTGAACTACTGCAGAACTTTCTTTTTAAGAGAAACATATTTTTCCTTTTTTAAATTGAAAACAATAAAAAACAGAAAAAATTAAAATACAAACAAAAAATAAAATTTCAGCAAAAAATAGTCTTCATTTAACTGAAATCTCAAAAAGCATCAGAATCAAACTGAGATGAAGTGTCACTTTTCTTCAAAAATACTAGTTCAGTGTAGCTGATGGCTAGTAGTAATTTAGTTCAGCAAGGTAAATACTTAGCTGTGGAAACAGACACTCATGCCCCATGCAGTTTTATAAAATGAAGGAAACATGCCTCAAAACAAAGTATCCAGGGGCAGTAGCAAATACCAAAGGGATTCAGGATACAGAAGTGTTAATGGTCAATCAACAGGCTCTGTGACAGTTTCAGTTAACATCTTATATGATAGTTTAAAAGCTAATAAAGATTTTTTCATTTTGTAAAAGGAAAAATTACTGTAACAAAATAATTGAAAATCTCGAACCAAGGCCATGTGAAAGAAAACTTTAAAGGGGGGGGGGGGCACAAATTTCTTGTTAATTCCAAATTGCCTACCTTCGCAGCTTCCTTGTTTTCCATATTTTGTGTAAAAGCAGTAATTAAGACAGCCTTTTGACCACTAAAGTTTATGTAATGCTTGACAACAAGACTTATATATCTATTGCCAGGTTAGAGAAAATCCATTTTCAAGGAGATTAAGCTTTTCTTTAAGGCCTGAGCAGTCCAGAGTACACTCATCTGCTATCTGGGATACTGAGCCCATGCTTCACCCAAATTTAACATAGATAAGGCTCTTATCTTCAGCAAGAGAAATAGAATCAATGTCTTGAAAATGGGTCAAATTCCATTGCCACTGGGATTAGCAGCTCCTCTTAGATCAGCTGACTTGGAAGAAATAGAGAAAACCCTTGCAGTATCTGAAAGAGACTGACATTATTCCAAAAGGCCAATTTCACAAAAACCTTACTTAGCTAAAACTGAGTACTGCCAGAAGAGCATTGCCTGAGGGGTAATAATGACCATACAAAGTGCAGTTTGCTCCCAGTGCCACGACTCAGCACCACACCTCAGACACAATTCTTGTTTTCATGTTGATGCAACCAAGGGAGACTGGCCCCAGGAGTCTTAGAGCTACCCGATAGGAGTCTGCAGTGTCTGACTTGAGTCCAGAGCTGAACTCTATTTACTGGAAGATGTTTGGAGGCAGCAACATTTGTCATTTTCTGACATTTTTCTAAAAAGACATTCTTACAAAAGGGGGTCAGGATTTGGAGTCATCCCTTTTCCCTTGTGATTCCAGAGACTCATACATTCCACTTCCTTGTTCCAATGGATCACTAAAAAGGCCAAACTGGCTTTACAAAATAAAAACAAATCAAAAGGCCTGCACAAACACTGTCTCCCCCTTGTTACACATTCTTTACAGTTTAAAAATAACATGACCTTACAATGCAAGATTAGCTGCATTTGTTCAAGAGTCATGTTACGCTTGCTTCCTTCTGTGGCAGTCCTATCATGGGTGAATATCTGATAGGTTATCAAACCCCAGTGTGTTTGTTGTAGCAAAGGAAAATAAAATTGACATGCCCTTGATTAGACTATAAATAAACAGGCTTTTATCTAGAATGAAGGCTACAAAATAAACTATCCCTGAGCTGCTAATTTATGCATATAAAACTGCTTATGGGCATTCGCACATAGTGTGTTCACTGGACAGTGAACACAAGACATTTTGTCTTTCGACTTGATAGTCCTTTTTTCCCCAGTTAAATATAACTTCACTAAAATCAAAACTTCTATGACCAACTTGTTTTCATGGACATTTTGACCCGGGACAGGCCATTTGGTCCAACATTCTTGGTGGACATCTACGGATGATCTTGGCCAGACCCATCACACTTCACCCTGTGGTCTGTGATCTCAGATCTATGACTAGGGAAACCCAGAAGAGAAGTAAGGAATTGAGGAGAGAGAGAAAGTATCCATCAGAACAGATGAGCACCAGATCAGAAGAGCATGTTATAGACATATATATTTCCTAGAGCAACAGGTCCTCACAGCTAGGCATTCTGAAATACAATTTGCAGTAACTCACTGGTAGGACAGCTACCCGTTCCCTGGACTATAAAGAACCTCAGATACAACAGGCTCATTGTTTCCAGCATATTACTGGGTCAAGCCTAAAGCTGGGCTCATTTTGAGGGAAAAAAGCAGCTCCATTGAAATAGTGGAACACATGATGAGTCCAAATGATTAGTTATGGGCTAGTACCTTGAGTATTTAGGTAAAGTATCACCTCCCAGCCTTATTCAACCAAGCTTGTTCTGAGCAGGAAATATGCTCTAACACTTCTTTTACTACAACAGATGTTATATCCACTGACAGGACGCGTGGGAATGGCTCAAAGCTGCATCAGGGGAGGTTCAGACCTGACTTAGGAAGCATTTCTTTACCAAGAGGGTGGTCAAACACCAGAACAGGCTTCCTAGAGAGGTGTTCAATGGCTCAAGCTTGTCAGTGTTTAAAAGGCATTTAGACAATGTCCTTAATAATATGCTTTAACTTTTGGTCAGCCTTGAAGCGGTCAGGCAGTTGGACTGATCATTGTAGGTCCCTTCCAACTGAAATATTCTATATGAGAAGATACAGAAAGTTTTCTACAGAAAGCTTCTTCCCTAACCTCAAGAGCATAAATGTGAAATAATCTTCCATTTGGTATGAATATATTTACTCTTTGAAAAGGAAATACACAACATTTGTCTCCAGCCTAGTTTATTACCCTTTAGCACCAGTCTATCCAGTGCTAGATGTTCCTGGTTTGGTGGAAGGGGGAGTTAACATTTCATAGGAGTTACTTAACATGGCCTTGGCCTCTCACCATATATATAGCATCCCTGATCAATCAGCATTTTCCTTGTTGCTTCATGCCTGGTGCTCCAGATTGGAAGGTTTTGCAAAATTTGTTTGTCTTTTTTCTTCTCCTCAATCCTGCTTTTTTTGTTGTTTTTGTTCTTCCTGTGGTTACCCTGGGGAAAAAAAAAGATAAAAAGCTTTGGCTGCTGTACACTGGGCTATGCACTGAAGCATTTGCTTTAACTTACAGATAGCTACGCATTAGGCAGATACATGCCTGAGGATGGAGATTTCTCTTTAAATAGCACAGCAAATTCTTGCTATATGGATCTGTAATGTCATTTCGCTGGGAAGAGGGAGAAGGGACGTGATTTTGACTGACTGAAAAACATTTTCAGGGCAGGAGAGCAAAGAGGTTTGAAGAAGTAATTGATGCTGTCAGGTAAGTGTTCAGGACTTTAACCCCAGAACTCCAACACTGTCTATTCAGCTAGTATTTTTATAATAGTGAGGAAACTTTATGAGCTAGTTAATGATAAGACTATATCATGCTCCATGGGGATGAGAGACACTTGATGATCTTTTATACCCAGCAATACATACTGTTGTACTTCAACAAATACAGCCGGAAATAGGCTCTGCCCCAAAAAGACCAGCAGGCTTAAAGAGAGTCTACGCTTTTGAGCAACGCCTTTTATTGTACACCATAAAACCTTAAAAGAAGACACACACAACCCTGGCAGACATGTGAGTGGGACCAGTGCTATAGGCTTTGCGTGCAGTTAGGCTGCTCTTTCCCTGAAGACTCTGTATTGTAATGTCCTCGTCACTCATTTCACTCTGACACCCACCAATGTTCAGCAGGGTTTAAATTAACCAACCCATGGGAAGAAATCACTATATATCCAAAGGCAGCAGGGTCCTAGTTCTTTGTTCATTTGAAGAAGGCAGGATCTCAAATACTGAACCATTTTGTCTCATTCAGCTTAGGAAAAGACAAAGCAGATGACCACCGAGGAAAACTAGGGAGCCCCAGTTCACGATGATAAGGCCAAGGTAACACAAGATGCTTTTCCTTCTTCCTCTAAGTATACAGACCTTTCCCGCCAACAAAAACACAGTAACTAACCACAGAGCTGGAGACACCAAAAAGGCCTGTCTGGTTAATGCTCCTCCAACAGCCCTCTGAATTGGCTGGTATCAAGTTCCTTGCACAGCCACAGTCAGGACAGTGTCAACATGGTACGGTACCATCAGAAAAAAACCAAAACACTCACATCTTGGGGATTTGCTTGGCTTAGCCCCACAAGAGTCAAAGCTGGGGCCTGAATATATCAAATATACGTTGGGGTTTTTTTATGCCTACTTCAACTAAAGACCTCTAAACACAGGCTTTAGTGTTCAGATAGTTAACTTCATGAACAGATGGGGTTACAATATTAACAGATTTTAGTAAAATGAGCAATCAAATTGTAAAGGAGAGTGGTACAAAGGTAGTTTATTCACTTCCCTGTACTGATGAAAGAAATTTAAATACTCAGTTTTCCATCTTTAACCACTGCTATAAATAAAATCAATTCTATTCATTTATTTCCACTTCCTTTGGATTCCATCATGCCACAATCCATTAGAAATAAAGCAATCATAAACGACTACATCCAGTCCAAAGAATCGCATTACCCTAATAAAAATGCACAAGAGCTAAGTACAATTGGAAAGTTTTCCTTTTGTTATTCTGATCACAGAGGTCTAAACAAGAGCATGTGCTTTGGAGATCACAGCAAAGATGAGGTGTTGGCTTATATAGGCCACATGGTCAAGAAGAACTTCAGTTTGTCATTTCTGACTTGAGGAGGAAATAAGGCTTGAAAAATACAGAGCTCTCGGAATCAGGAGTACTTAAATAGCAGGTATCCACACAGTGAGGCATCCCAGGATCACTGGCTGTTATCATCCATGGTAAGCTAACATGTTATCTGTGAAACTCTGGTTCAAGCCTACTCCAGGGTTGTTCAAATATGGAACAAAAATACATTGAAGCGCTGCTTTGTCTGAACAACTGCATATTACTGCATCCACCTCTGTAACACAGGCTTCTTACAAGCATAATCTCCATCTCAGACAGCTGTCCAGAAATCAGATGCAACCCTTATTGCACAGGATTCTCTCAGACTACAGAACAGGACCACCAAAGCTGATACATGAAAGCTGAAGCAAGGGAGGAGGTGACTATTTGAAGAATTAGCATCTGAAGTGTCATAGCATGTCTGGTGCAGAAAAAAAAGAGACCAGAATCCTAGGGGTGAGAAAGCTTATCAAGAGACAACATTGTAAAGGAAGAATTCAGCAGTGCTTCAAGCAATGCAGAAGGGCCACAGATAACCGGGATACAACTTGCTGCTGTCTAAGCCTCACACAGTCTGCCTCTGAGCAGCAAGGAGTCACAGAAACAAAAAGCATCATTTGAACTAAGCACAGAGTATTTAGCAATAATGTAGTGGAAAGACTATATCAGCTGGTAGGCAGGGTGGATGGAAATGTTGTCAAGGACATCATCCACAAAACAGCGCTTTACATAAGTGTTACCTCCTTCTTGTTCCAGTCAGGGAATCTGCCAGTCATGCACTCCTGCAATCACATTTAACCTTTCCAGACAACCTAATTCTCTCTCTCTCCTTCCCTTCTGGCCCTAGCAATCCCTCTGCAGCTGTGGCACACTCAGGAGTGTGCTTTGAAAAATTCAGGAGCTCATTTTGGCCAGCATGGGTCTGATTTCCAGCATCAACAGCAGAAGATATTGGTCTCAAGCCATGACTTTGGAAAAGACTCAAACTTTTTATTCTGCTGATTCACATGAATCTTAAAACCTTCACCCATACAAATTTCTGGCTTTGCCCTAGCCCTCTTCCTCTCTTGACCCTTATCACAACACCTCATCCTGGCAAAACACACTCCTTTCATCAGAGCTCTGACCCTAATACATTTACCTGTGCAATGCAGCAGGTAGAACAGCAGTGCTGGTATGCTGTGAATGCTTCCAGTTTTCTGTTTACCATCATCCTCTCATTATCAGCTTCGTATAACAGATGCACTGTAATTTCATAGGTACAAGAAGATTCAATAACTGGGTGGGAGAGGCAGGAACTACTGCTGCTTCATTAGTAAGAACCCAGAGGGAAAAAAAAATCCAGAAGATTTTGGAAGAAATATGGAGACCTGTGTTTAAGCACAAGCCCAGTATCAGCTATGAATACAGCTGCAGTTAGGGTAATTCAGACTGCCTTCTGTTGCCAATTCTGCCTTTTTTCCAGGGAATTGGATTCCATGAGATGCAACTAAAGACATGATAAATCTCTGTTTCAAGCTACTATGTTCCTTCTCTTGGGACAACATCCATTTTGATAACATTAGCCACAGCACTCTCTAGTAAAGGTCCCTAACAGCATTTCTATCCATCCTGCCAGTCAGCTAACATATACTCTCTCCAAATTTGCAAATGATCACGAGGGGAACCAAGATGAATTTCATCCTTTCATTACTTGCGTCCCCCCTGGAAAAGTCACAATGCAACCCTTTTTAGGCTTCTCCAAAGGGCAAATAAATAATAATTAAAAATCTTCGAAGCAAAATAAGGAATGAGAAATTCTTTGTTTTGACAGTCATCAGCTTTCAAACTCACCACACTGGAAATGCTGTGGTGTTATGCACACCCTTTTCCCACCCTCTACATGCCTAAAATAATACATATGGGACACTTCCATCATATTGCTCCAAGGCTGAAAAATACATAGGCATTAAAGCCACATCTGTGTCATTTAGTGTAAGTCTACACAGTCCTTCACAGGCAAACCTGTGGTTGCGTTGCCTCCATTCATATCCCATTCAGCACAAGACAAGCCCACAGTAGAAGCTCATGAACTTCATGCCTTGAGCACAGCACTGCTGCCTGACAAACGAAGGAATGTCTGGTTTCACACTTGTTTTTTTCTGCTGCCTCTTGGACAGGCCTGCTTGCAAGGGCCATGTCAATGTATCTTTAGTCATTCAAACTGGCAACATCATCAACTAATCTAGCCAAGTGAGCACATGATAATCTGCAGAGTGGGGCAGACATTTTAAGTGCCAAACATCTGCACCACCCTAAATCCAAAAGCCTTCTTTGAGAAGGCTCCCATTTTGTGCACCAGGTTTCTTCTTGTCTGCATTGTACGTGGTTTTGAAAACTCCTTCAAAGGGAAAATTAGAAAATCAGAAATTAGAAATTAGTTAATTGCAGAACAGAATCCTAGAGGAGCAATATTTTCTGTATAACATGTACACCTATAATCTGAACAATTAATTTCTTTTCCTTTCATCTGCATCATAAGGCAAGTCACAAGAAAGCAAACTGAGATGAAACAATATTCTTGCAAGGTGGGAAGCTAAGAGGTTGAGAATATAGCGAGTAAACTGCCCCTTTGCTTTGAGCAACATTATGACTTGGCAAAATATTTTCAATTCTTAATGGCCAAGTTTTAAAAAGCCCTTCTGAAAACAAAAAAATGGCAAAACATATAAAAGACAAGGAGAGCAAGAAACTCTCTGGCACACAGCAAGCTCTGTTCCTGCGTTCCAGGCAGTGACCCATCAAGAGATGTCACTCTCTGGAGAAGAAAGCATAGCCCTGTCTCCTAGCACTGCTAGCATGGCTTGTGGCTGAGTGACAGCCAGCTGTGCTGGCCCTGTGCCAGCTGGGATGAGTCCTCCCTCTGAAAGCCTCAGCACAGCAGCTTGCTTTTTTTAAAGAAAGAAAAAAAAAGAGAAAAAAACATGCAGAGTTATGGATACATTCGGGAAATAGCATTCTCTAAGGTGAGGTGCACGTCCAAGCCTGAGTTTCTGTAGTGTTTTAGTCAGGGGCAGATCTTTCCCTGGGGACAGTGAGGTCCAGCCTCAGGAGATCTATGTGCTGGGAAAAGCCCTGTTGATCTAATTTCTTTTTATGCTATGCATAAACCTCTGGGCTCCACACAGCAGCACCCAACCCAGCACCAGAGCTGAGGAAGAGGAGCTTCGCTGCACCTGCCTGTTGAGATACCCACCAGCTACAAAGATTCTTTACCACTATTTCTAGCATGCTTATGTTAATGACTGATTAATGCTTCAGTCCCTGTTCAGTCATAAAACTGTCAACACAATTAAACATGTGTCAGAAAGGATGATATGACCACCTCCATTCTCTACATTCAAGGTAACCCCAAGCCCAGCTTCACTCCAAGAAGCACCCAGCTGCATTTGGGGCATACCAGATACTGGAAGTCTTTGCAAAGAGCCATTTTGAACATCTGACCCATGAGAAAAGGAGTTCAACAAAATTTCACAGGTTATTAGCCTCTGGAGTACTCAACAGGTGACAGAAGCCTATAGAAAATTAAGTTAATTAGGTGGCATTACGCATTTATATGGGGCAGGATTTAAAGTAATTTATTTAGAAGCTGTCTCAGGGCTTCTGTGTACTGACACTGTTAATTACTGCTATTACTAGCATAGGGACTATGTTAGGTGATACTAATGAATACCTGTCTCTTGTAGTTGTGTGATTCACTGACTCTACCTGCAGGAGAGAAATGTGGTTGTAAGAGGATCTGTGAGCTGTGGGAAGACTTCTAGGATACTGGTTGCAAGGAAACATTTTGGGCTGAAATTGCACCACAGGCTTTATCACAGTCAATCTCCAAGCAGTAGGAGACTGCCCACTACCTGCTCTGACTTGCTTTGCATCAGAATGGGAATCTCTCCTTCCTCACTAGCTGCCTTCCCTTTTGAATCTAAAGTCTGAAAATGCTGGCCACAGCATTCATGAAATGGACAGATCTCTACTCGGTTTCCCTGAAGGAGAAGAGAAGCTCTGAAGAAGTCCTTCTTCAGAGCGATCCCTGACCTCCCTTTCCAGTGATGGGAAGAGCCACAGAAACACATCAGTCAGCAACAAACCTAGCAGGGGACAGGAATCAAGGTGAATGATCTCGATGGAGAATCCAGAAAGAGTGATCTTCAGAGAGCTGCAGAGAGTGACAGCTGCTCTGAGAAACAGCAGATACCTGAAACCTACCAGAACAGCAAACCTGGGACCTGACAGCACATATTTACTGACCAGGACAAATCTAGACAAATCTGTTACCATAAAGGTGGACGTGCAGACTGAATATCAAGATACTGGCACAGGTGCCAAAGCATTGCTGCATCAGAACAGACCTTGCAATGCTGCCTGGGTGTCCCAATTGCCAATGGCATAGACACTTGAGATTGAAGGTCCTTTAAAAACATGACACCCGACAGTTTCCCCAAAAAACATTTGCATGCTCTGAGCAATAGCAGATTCCATTATAAGGAAGAGGTAAAAGGTACCTTCATATGGTACCAAATGAAACAACAGGGTCCTTTCAGTGCCCCTCAGAGTCCTTAGCTCACCTGTAAAGCCTAATTTTATTGCTCAGTGTCACAAAAACCCTGGTCACCACCACCCCAAACTGTTCACACAGCTAAGCAAACAAGTCAACAGTCATGCTTGTGCACTGCTGATCCTGTAGATGTGCAAAGATGAACGCAGGAGCAGACATGTCAAATACAGAGTCAGGTTGAGCAACCAGCCATACCCACATCATGTTTTCATTGCCAATCATGTCCAATCCTCACACTGAACTTTAAAGACAGCATTAAGGATGCAAGTGCCCTACGCAGAACTACTTTAGTCATTACAGCAAAGCAAAAGAAATCTGACTTGATGTCAGTCCTGTCCAGGGATCAAAGCTTCAACAAACCCTACTGTCTTCCAGATGACCTCATCACCAAAACAGAGTGCTTCATCCAGCTCTCAGCAGTTTCCTGTCTGGTTGTCTTTGCTCCTGCCCACACATAGCCCTTACTGACCCCACCTTCTCAATCAGGTCTGCTCTCCAACCTCTCTCTTTCATTTGCTAAGAAAGGATGGATTCCCATTGCATTGGGGGTCAATATCTTATGGTCCACTAAGAGGACGAAATGGCAAAATGTCACAGAGGATTGCTACGTGCCTACCTCCAAAGAGTTCTGGCCTGATGCACAGAACCACTGATCTCTGCTCATTACTTACAACAGAAAAGAGCCACACACCCCGCACTGAGCAGTGCATAGCTGCTTTCCCTGTGCGTGTCAGGCAGATGAGATCTCCAGCTTCTTGCTGGTGAGAGAGGGGCATCTAGTGGCTGACCCCAAAAGAGCAGGGTAAAGCCACAGCAACACAAGTTGCAGCTACAGTGCAACAAGGGATATGTTGGTAGCTTAAGGGGGATGCAGCTGCTGCCGACATGGAGACAGATCATTATAAAACTGTTAGGCTATTAACTACTCTACCCAAGCTAACATGTCATAAAGCAAAATATAAACACATAGTATCAGGCACACCAGCTTAGACGTAATTCTCCAATACTACCTTTCATGTCTGATGCTGAGGCAGTATACTAGCAAACACATGCAGCAACATCGCCTAACAGTCTGGCAGCTCCCAGAAGTTGGTGGCTTAGGCACTTGCCATGCACAAGAACAGTGGTGTCTTTTGACTTGACAACCTGCCACAGCTTAACTATATGAATAATCTCCTTCACCTTTGAATGCTGCTCCAGTCATTTCAGTTGATGTCTGCCAGCTGTGAAAGCCAGTGTGTTACCTTCCCCTATTCACATTTGTGACACTGCTGAAGACTTCAGACATCTACTACAGCCCTCTTTAGATATCTCTTTTCCAGCCTGAATAGTCCTAGCCTAGCTAGTTAGTCCTTGCACATAAGCCATTCCACACAGATGATGAGCTTTTTTTTGGCCTGATGAGTTCTATAACTTGTACCCTTTCTAGTTCTGCTATCCTGTTTGAGATAAGATCAGAACTAAACATGGTATCTGAGATGCAGGTGAGCCACGGACACATGGGAATTGCTACTTAAATTGCTAATTAAAACCTACTACTATATGTATATATAGAGTCAGGACTGGTTTTTACTGAATACTTAGCTTAACAACTGGCCACAATAAATGCAGGCAGACTATAGGTGAGTTGTGGCCTAGATATACTGTCAATATAATCAGCTAGCTTAGTTCAGCTTCTGTGACGAATACTCAGGCTTTGATCTCTTCACAGAAGCTGCTAAAAGAAAAACAATCAATGCCATCTGCAATCATGCTTACTGCGAATTGGAAAAAAGAATCCAATAAAATAAGATGCTTTTTCCCTCTTCTGGATATCCTTCTAAAATAAAAATATTACCACCATAATGCCAAGACTTAATACTTGCTTTACCTTCCAAAAACAAGTCTACTTAGCTTCCGAATGGCACTAAGATCTTCAATCTCTTAATATAGGTTCGAGTTTTTGCTGAGATCAAATAACAGTGAGCCACAGCTCTAAAATTAAAAAACAGCAAAGTTTCTAGAATTATCACTGTTTTATACATAGCCTTACAGCTGAAACAACATCTGATTGCTTTAATCACCTTTTCCTTTTTTTTTCAGTGAATCCAGCATGACCCTTTTCAAAGTAAACAAACAAGCTCCCCACCCCCAAATGCGGGAGCATAATCATGGACTCAATGACAGATCAATATGATCATAGTTGAAGACCCGTTACTAGACCATCAGACATCATTTTTATACATTGGTTACATCCGTACATGTGTTTAGCTATTTTACTATTGGTTACACAGATTATTCACGCGCTGTCCACGCGCCTAGTTACACTTAATGATTGGTTATATCTAATCAGTACACGCACATAAACATAGGACATAATTGGTTACATCAACTAAAACATGAGAAACTTGTCTCAGTCTAATTGGTCAAGATAAACTGCTGAATTGAGGTTCTTTGTGCCAAGTTCCTTTTATCGTGGAATGCGCACCTGTGTTTTTCTAATTGGGATCTTCCTTTTTCTGTCTTCTTGTTTATTCTGTTCAAGGCCTTCTAAAGGCGTCTGGAATGCTCTTGTGACCATGAGCTACTTTCAGGCCCAGTAAGTTCCATATAATTGACCCCTACACATGAGATAGTCTGGATTTATCCTGGGCAGCACTAGGTCCACTGAAGCCTAAGTGACCATAACCATTTAGAAAATAACATACTGAAACATAACTACTTGGCTGGGTGGGTGAGAAGAACAGCCAGGATAATCTGGGAGAAGCATCTTTGTCTTTAAGTGATCTGGGGAAAAAAAAAATATGGGCAGAATCAAAGACAAAATAAAGACTCTGAAACTGAAATGGCGTGCCTTATGCTGGAAGTTAACACTGAACTGTGCCTGGGGGAAGGAAGGCAGTGAATATTGTTTTGCCCTGCAGATTGAAGGGAAGACCATAATACAGGGCTGTGAATTTGGCCAGAAGCAGAAGACCCTACGTTATTTTTGCTGATGTTACAGCTGCCTCTGAATACTAAAGCTGCACAGTCCATCTCTGTGCCTTGAATGCAAGGTAATGTTGACATGATTGAAATTCACTAAGCAAGGAACAGCTGAGTGAAAAAGGAACTGGAAGTGAACATAATTGGGATTCCCTCTTTTCTGCTTGTTTCTCACCATCTCCTGCAATAATTTTTTTTTCTTTTCTTTGAGCTGTGATTTTACAGATTGTACTAAAGCATGGACACATGGAGGGAAAACCAGACTCTTTTATATAATACAATTGTCCCAAGCATGAATGCAGAGGCCTAATGTATTCCCATGGGTGTTCTCAATCACCACCAAAAGGTAAATTCTTAGAGCAGCCATTTCCCCTAAACCCACTCAGATGGATTCAGCTCCTACAAGGGGCAGTGCCACTGCACTTAGACTTTTACAAGCCACCAAAAGCTTCAAGCTCAGCCACATTCATTTCCACTTCCCTGAGAGATCCACAGAGCTAGAAGTGCTGGGGAGCTCCAAAGCTGCCTGTCGTGCACTTCAATGAGCCAGACCCCAAGCAGGGATGTCACAACCCATCTCAGGCTTACAGGTGCAGGAAAAGGGGAGCCAGGCACAGTGTTACACCAGGCAAAAAGGCAGCAAGGTCTGGATTCAGAAATACAGCACACAAGGACAACTTGGCCCAATGAATGCTATCCCATAGCCAAAGGCATGCTGTACATCGCTGGCTGCACAGGGGCACACCACCACAGGACAACTGCAGCGAGAACCCCAGGGCATCACAGCTACATGGCATTTGGGATGAAAAGCACCGCTCAGACCTATGAGTTGTAGGGACCTACCCTACATTCATGAGAAAGACATGGCTCAGCCAGCACAGGTGAGATGCAGCAGCTCAGCAGAGGACAGTGAGGAAGAGCCCCTGTCCCTCATTCAGGCCTGGCCCCAACCAGAGTGAGCAACTACAGTTGCTGGAGGGGAGCAGGAGTCAACACATGCTCTTTGGACTGACCCTCTGCCACCACCTGCACCAGCTGGACACCACACCCACAGGGCCACCAGCCCCACAGGGCCAACTGCATGGTGCCCATCCCCACAAGACCTCAAAATCCCCAGGGCCAGCTGCAAGAGGCCCCAGACCCCACGGGGCCTTCAAATCCCATAGGGCCAGCTGCACCAAACTGCACAGGGCTCCTAAACCCCACAGAGACAGCCACATGGGATCCCTAAACCCCACAGTGCTCCTAAACTCCACGGAGCCAGCTGCAATGGGCCCTAAACCCCACAAGGGCTCCCTAAAACACACAGAGCCAGCTGCAAGGGGCCTTAAACCCCACAGAGCTCTCTAAACCCCACAGGGTCAGATGCCAGGGGACCTCAAACCCTACAGGACTCCTAAACCCCACAGAGCCAGCTGCAGTGGGCCCCTAAACCCCACAGGACTCCCTAAATCCCACGGGGTCTGAAAAAAAAAAAAGAAAAGTGGGGCCTCCAAACCCCACAGGGCCAGATGCAAGGGGCCCCTAAATCCTAAAGTGCTCCCTCAACTCCACAGCACCAGCCTAAAAGAGCCTCTAAACCCTACGGAGCCAGCAGCAAGGGGCCTTTAACGCCCCACAGGGCTCCCCAGACCCCACAGAGCCCCTGAAGCCGCACAGCACGATCCGAGCCAGCACCCCAGAGCGGCGACGCGAAGGAAAAAGAAGCGGCGGAGGGACTTACACCGACACCCGGTCCCTTCCGGGGCGGAGTGGGGGCGGATCGCAGCTGGGCGGAGCGGGGACGGCGGCACCATGATGGCGCAGCGGGCTCTTCCTAACCCCTATGCGGACTACGACAAGTCTTTGGCCACCGGCTATTTTGATGCCGCCGGGAGGGTGAGTGGGAGCGGAGTGAGGCGGCCGGGGCGGGAGCGGGCCCATCCCCAGGAAGGCCCCGCTCCCGCCTCGGCCGCGAAGCCAAGCTAAGCAGCCAGGAGCCCAGCCTGGCCCTGAGGTACCCAAGGGTTTCTAGCAGAGACCTCTCAGGTTAAAACCATACGGTTTCCTGGTTGTGCTCCCTCTGGGTACCTCCAGCTTACCAAGAACCCCTCTGCCTGCTGATCTTTCCTTCAAGTTTAGTGTTTCGGGGTTTTTTTTCCCCTCCGCAGCTGACCCCTGAATTCACGCAGCGGCTAAATAACAAAATCAGGGAGCTACTTCAACAGATGGAGAGGGGCCTCAAGTCTGCTGACCCGCAGGACTGCACCACGTACACTGGCTGGGCAGGTAGGATGGCCGATCGGATGGGATGGAGCAGGAGCTCTCTGGAGCGGACTTCTAGGTCAGGCCAAGGCAGACCGTGAGATTTTCTGTCTGTTTGAACAATCACAGTACATCCGTGGCAAGAACATTGCTGCTTCTGCATGTTTTAATCAATTTTTCAATCCATTTTTAATCCATTAAAACAAGGGGCTGTCATTCTCAGCACTCCTCATTTTTCGAGCAGGTTTCAAGCTGCAGAGGGAAGACGGTAGTATTGCAGGGCGGGATTGCGTCTTCTCTTGGTTAATAGTGCCAAACTTTTGCAACAGAGAAGGCCAGCACCTGCTTGAGAGCAAACATGGGAGCCTCCGAAGGGACTGCTTCCAAATCTGGCCATGGTGGGGATGGCAACAAGTAAACCAGTGCTCCGTGAAGTAGGCAGATGCGCGTGGTGGGTCATGTACCTGCGAGGAGTCCTTGCATATGGCAGTGGTGAGCTTACAGCCTAAGATAATGTCCATCTTTTCTGTTTGGGTTGAATTTTATCTTATGACATTGTCTGATTGGCAGGTTGCTCCATTCCTGTTCCCCAGGTAGTGCCCCTCCACTTAGCCAGGGCTAGTTCTGCTCCAGTACCTGCTGGAAGGAGCAGAAATGCAAATGTGAGTATAAGGAAGGATGGAAGCCTTCCTCACACTAACTCTTGTGTGCAAAGCTTCCAGGAGCTTGTCTTTCTCCTGTTCTGCATTTTCAACTTGGTTTTCCTTCCTTGGGAGCATGCCCTGCCTTCCCCTCCCTATTCCTACCCACTGGAGCCAGGAGGACTCACCTCTCTCTGCCATCTCATCCTTGGCTACTGCTGTGTGCTTTGTCAGCTTTCCTGCCTTCTGCACTGTGCCAGGCTCTAGGGAGGGACCCTGGGGTAGTTGCAATTAATCTTATGCTTGCTGCAAGATTTTTTGCTGCTGCTTTTTTTTTTTTTTTTTTTTTTTTTGGCAATACACTGCCATCCTAAATGGCAGCTTTCTGCATTGTAATTCGGGTGTGGCTGGCTTGTGCTTCGATGCTGTGGAACTCAATGCCAATAGTTTGCTTGGGAGAATGATGTTCATAGTGTTGGTGCTAAACTAACATCGCAATTTGATGACAGCAATGCCAGAAATGCCTGGTTGAAAATTTTAGTAAGGTAGACCAGCACTGAGAGCACTCTAGAGCAGTTCATAAGAAATACTAGGATGCCAGTATTAAATTCCAGCATGGGAGAACATTGATTTCTTCAGTTGCTGCCTGGCAGCACTCTGCTGCTGCTGCTGCTTGTGAATTTATGCATTTTTGTTCAGTGCTGGCTGATTTCACCTTGGGAGACAGGTTCAGTCTTCCAGTCTGTGTGACCCTGCTCTGAGGTCCCCTCAGATGAAAAGCACTCCATACTTAAAAATGGTCTCCAGTCATGAGGGTGCTACTTAGCATAATGGTAGAGTCTACCTCTGGCCAAAATAATTCAGGAGATAAAGCAGGGGGACAATTAGCTGATGTTAGGAGTACTCCAGAAATCTGTGAGAAGGTAAACACCTTTCCCCAGAGACCATGTTCCCTTTCCTTAGGGTGGCCTTAATGAGCTTCATGTTGGAAAGTGACTGCAGTTGTGAAACACGGGTTGAGAGTTCTGGTAGCATTTCAGCTTTTTTTATTTGGAAGGGAGTTTCTCAAGAGGGATTCATCTCTTTTCCTCCTAGGAATTATTCCTCATTGGGCACACAACCTTCTCACCTTGGCTAATAGGATTAGAAAAAAAAACCATGGACAGATTTCCTGCAGGTCACGGACGGGGAAGTGAAGTTTGCAGATATTACACTGCATCTTTGTCACCCTCCCTTCTTTTCTAATCCTAGCTATATTAATTTATTCAGTGCCGGTTTCCAGAGAGAAAATTAATTTGGCCAAGACAGCAGCTTTTCCCTGTAATTGCTTATGTAGAAAAGGCTTGTTGAGTATCTTCTCATGTAAATCATTGGCCAGCAGTCTGAAATCAACCCGCACTCCTGTGGCCGCTAATAAGAGAGATTTGAAATGTGGTTCTCTGGGCGCAAACTCAGCGTGAAATGTAACATACTTGAGTGTACTACATTACATCCATATACAACATATGCTGGCATTTTACTTCGGTGCCTGTTTCTTTCCCAACACACTTGACAGAGCCCTGTTCCCCTGGCCTGCATTTGTGCCAGGGAAGCCACAGCTTCTTGGCATGTGGAGTTGGAGCAGAGGGAGGGAAGGACCTGTATTTTCAGCTCAGAGGCAGTGAAAACACTTTGGATCATGATTATCCAGCACACAGCTGAATGCCCTCAAAACACATTTGAATTGGCTTGTTACAGTTTCTTTCAGTTCCCCATAGAGATCAGGGTCCCATAGGCAACACCTGGTACATGCCTGGGTATAGACCAGACTTGGCTGTTGTGTTCTGTTTTGTCTTTTAATCAGTTTAGCTAGACTGCTGTAAGAGTTTTTGTGGTCTTAATCTGTTTCACTGGTATCAAAGTGTTAGTTTCACTGGTTATCAAAGTGACTGAGGGAAGGTAAACTGCCGTAAGCTAATTCTGAATCAGAAGCAGTTCAAATCCTGGCAGAAGTACAACTGCCTCATCCATTTTCAAATAGATTAGGACGAGGATGCTGAAGAATATGTACATGTGTGTTGGTATTTCTCATAGTACACGAGGCCTTGCTCCAAAGACTACCTCAATTGGGAGCATAGATGATGGAAAGGGAATGGAAGGAGACTGACTTCACTCCTGTCACTTCTTAGCTGACTGCAGAAGCTAGGAAGCTCCCGAGTCCAGTGCCTGCTCGACTCTTGTGTCCTTCCAAGATGATGAGGTGATCTGCCACCTGAAACTGTATATAAGGGAGAGATTCCCCTTCCTCCACATTATGGCAATGCCTTTGGAATTTGTTTCCCATGTGAGCATTCCCTTCTCTAGCAATGTCATAGTCATGGATTTCAGAGCTCAAGGGCCTCTGAAACAGACCATTGAGTCCAACTGGCCTGCCCCACCCACAGCTTTTGGCTGGCCTGTTGGCAAGTAGAGGTGAGGAGCAGGGCTGAGTTGCCTTTTGAAATGACACTTCAAAAGACACACCAGATAAAAGGAAAGCCATTTAAGAATGGGTAGAAACTCTGACCATACCAGTTCAAGAAAGCTTCTGGAAAAACACCTTTCATTCACTTTAGTGCAATATCTTAGTTTTAACCTGAGAAGCCAGAGAACTTGCATCTCCTTAAGAAAGTTTGGTTCAGAAAAACAGAAATCCTCGGATAATCCCTACAGAATAAGAGGCAGTGAGACTGCATTTGATGAGAGAGAATAGAATGCCTTGTGTCATCCACATAAATCACATTCCTGCCAAGTGCTTGGTGGCTAGTTTTTGTGAAATCTCTGTTCTTGGAGATAGTCAGTATTTGACTGGACAAGGCTCAGAGCAATGGGATGTAAATTTGAAGTTGGCCTTACTTTTAGAGGGTTGGATCAGATCACCTCCACAGATCCCTTCTAACCTAACCTGTTGTAAGATCTGTAATGGGTTAATGGGTAGTTTTGGTTTGGCCTGGGCTCGGTTTTTTGTTTGGGTTGTTGGTGTTTTTTTGAGGGGGAAAGCTTCTCTTATAAAAAGTAAGGCTGGAGAAGCTGAGGTGTCCTGAGAAATGCCCCATAATGCACTAGGAAGGCAAGCTGCAAGCTGTAGTAAAATGCACCTGTGCGCAGACAGTTCTGAAGATGGAGTGATACAGCCGTCTGGAGAAGATGTCTCACTGCCCCATTCAGCATGGCTTTGGCATGCATTTATGACTGCAAGATAACATCCCATGCATCTGCACCAGAAAAGATGCTTTTTATCCTTTGAGCTGGGCAGTAAAGCTATGGTACCCCGTCTGTAACTTTTACTCTATGTCTGACTCCTTAAAATGACATGAGGTTTCTCACTAGAAACAACCAGGCTTCGTCACTATGTGCAGAGTTAGGTTTCTGCTTCTTCCCTCTGTGTTTGACATCCTGCTTTGAGTGTGCTGGCTGACTTCCCCAGGTCAACGTGAGATCTCTGAGCTCTTTATTATTGTAGATGGCAGGTTTGGAACTGGTCCAAATTAGGTGAAGAATCTCTTGCGGCAACCTGACGTCCGTTGTGAAAGGACCACATTGCAGCTCAGCTTCTGGTGGACAAGGAGGCACGTTCAGAACAATCTAATGGGCGTCCCTGCTGGTGCTGTCAGCAAGGGGACTGCAGTGGAGTAGTGCTTCCTCTCACTTTTATCCACTCTGTACAGCATGAAGGAGAAGCTTTGTCTCACTACTGCTGTTCTCCCACCAGCAGAACTGTTTGCAATGGTAGTGCAATCCAACATAAAGAACAAGCCTAAACTCGCAGGGAAGTTGAGGCACAGCTCTGCTTCTCCTTGATCAACAGAATGGTCGTATGGATGAGATATTCTTTCAGCCTACTGCAGTGCTTTAGCTCTCAGGCAAGAACTTTTCTGGTATATCCAGTGATGTATGCTCTGTTGAAAGCAATGGTTGCTAAAGTCAGGGCCATTAGCTCTAGCCAGTTGGTGCAGCTGGTGTAAAGAATTCCATTTCTACTACGTACATTTAAGTCTCTTCCTCTGCCCTGCTCAAAAGAAATCTCTAATGCAAAGCACCCCTCTGCATCTACAATATACTGTTTATACAGGATGGCAAGAGGAGGGAGATGTTGTTTACTGCCCTACTGAAGGTGTTAAATAAACAGGCTTTGTGAGAGACATGCAGAATTGATTTTTGCCTCCCTGCAGCAAGCAAGCATCTCAGGCATTAACACTCCAGTGTTTTGGCTTCTCACACATTAGAGATGGCAGTTTTGGTCATCAGAGCCCTGCTAAAGGATATCCTGTCGGTAGCACATACGTTCACTGCAGTCCTGCACCATCAAGTGATGTCTGATGCATTCTTCATCACATGTGGCTATGCAGCAGGTGTTACACTGCAAGGAGCAAAAAACTTTGAAGTCTGGAGAAACTACAGAGAAGAAGGTTGAATAGCAACCAATAAACAGAACAAAGCCCATACATCTTTGGCAGTAGCAGGCCACAGGCAGTCACTGCGTGGCAGTTCTGCTAGAAACAACCAGGAGTCTCAGAGGTCACAAAAATATGTCACATTTCCAACTGGGACACTGAACACAGACCTCCAGGGCACACAGAAATGGAGCAGACCCACTGCTTACCTAGCCCCATTTGACTGATGATGCCAGGTTTGTATAGCACTTAAAGCATGCCAAACAAACACCCAGTCAGTTGGCAAACCCTACCTAGTCAGTTGGGGTAAGGAAGATATTGGAGAGGGAGTGAGGCAGAGCTGTGGAGTAGCTTCTGCAGAGCAACACTGCCTAGCTGAGCCAAGTTCATTAGGTGGAAACTCTCTTGTCTCCAAACTGCAATGCCTCTGAAATGTGCTGTCTACATCTTGGCACTCAGGTCAATATAGAATATTCCCCACCCAGGTGGCTGCATTTTGTATCCCTCTACATACATCTGTAAACATTGCCTCTTTATGCATGGGCCTGCCCCTCTCTGCTGGCCTTCCCTACTTTTGGGCTCTCAGATAGCAACAGAGCGAGCAGCATGCTGAAGGCAGCACTGCATTGTAACCTTGACTGATCAGCTTGAGAGTATGAATTCCTTGAGGAAAGAGTTGAGAAAATTGGCTTTAGATTCAGTTTGTAGGGCCTTCGGGTTTTAAAGAAAAAGGAAAAATGAATTATTTGGGGAAGCAACTCACACCTTCCATCATTTAGTATAGGTCAATGGTTTTTTGGAGTCTTTTCCGAAGATGCTTGGGCCTGGAGGAAAGGGGGCAAGAAATGTTTTAAGAGAGGAGAGGCAAAGAAGTCGGAGGAAAACAATGGTGAGACATTTGCTTTCTAAGAATTCAATCCGAGCAGTGGTCTTAGCATGGTAGTTATGTCATAATTAGGAGGGTATGATGGCAGTGGGAGTAGAAACTACTTACAAAGAAAAAAGTTGTATATTAAAGCAGGTAAGTCAAGAGTGCAAGTTGTGCTCAGATAGCTATCAGGCCTATTGTGGTGGGTTGACCCTGGCTGGGTGCCAGGTGCCCACCAAAACCACTCTATCACTCCCCCTCCTCAACTGGACAGGGGAGAGAAAATATAACAAAAGGCTCATGGGTCAAGATAAGGACAGGGGGAGATCACTCAACCAATTACCATCATGGGCAAAACAGACTTGACCTAGGGAAAATTAACTTAATTTATTGCCAATCAAACCAGAGTAGGGTAATAAGAAATAAAACCAAATCTTAAAACACCTTCTGCCCACCCCTCCCTTCTTCCCAGGCACAGCTTCACTCCCAAATTCTCTACCTAGCCCCCTCCCCAGCGGCACAGGGGGATGGGGAATGGGAGTTGTGGTCAGTTCATCACACATTGTCTCTGCCACTCCTTCCTCCTCGGGGGGAGGACTCCTCACACTCTTCCCCTGCTCCAGCGTGGGGTCCCTCCCATGGGAGACAGTCCTCCACAAACTTCTCCAATGTGGGTCCTTCCCATGGGCTGCAGTCCTTCGTGAACTGCTGTAGCACGGGTCCCTTCCATGGTGTGCAGTCCTTCAGGAGCACACTGCTCCAGCATGGGTCCCCTGCACGGTCACAAGTCCTGCCAGAAAACCTGCTCCGTGGGCTCCTCTGGCTGTGGGGCCACAGGTCCTGCCAGGAGCCTGCTCCAGCACGGGCTTCCCATGGGGTCACAGCCTCCTTCAGGCATCTGCCTGCTCTGGCATGGGGTCCTCCATGGGCTGCAGGTGAATATCTGCTCCACCATAGACCTCCCTGGGCTGCAGGGGGACAGCCTGCCTCACCATGGTCTTCACCATGGGCTGCAGGGGAATCTCTGTTCTGGCGCCTGGAGCACCTCTTCCACCTCCTTCCTCATTGACCTTGGTGTCTGCAGGGTTGTTTCTCTTATATGTTCTCATTCCTCTCTCTGGCTGCAGTTTCTGTGCTGCAGCAACTTTTTTCCCCCTTCTTAAATATGTTATCCCAGAGGTGCTACCACTGTCACTGATGGGCTCGGCCTTCGCCAGCAGTGAGTCCATCTTTGAGCTGGCTGGCATTGGCTCTGTCGGACATAGGGGAAGCTTCTAGCAGCTTCTCACAGAAGCCACCCCTGTAACCCCCCTGCTACCAAAACCTTACCACGCAAGCCCAATACACTTGTTAAAGTCTAGCTGTACTAGGTGCTAAATAAATCAAGGAGAGTGACTTGACATTTGCTATCTAGAAGAGGAGTGTTCCCCTTTAAAGAACGGCTTCATATCCACATCCTTATAGAGGTAAGTGATGGCACCGTACATCTGAGCTCTCTCTGGAAATACTAACACTGAACTGCTTAGAGAGAGGACAAGGTTATTAGCTTCAGGAGGAAATGGAAATTTGCCCTTAATATACATGTGGAATTGAACTGTGTGTAGCACGAAGCTTTGGAGATTACCCATGCAAAATGAGAAAACGATCTAAATTTAAAATTGTCCTCAGTACCATGGAAAGCAATTTTGCAGCATGCTTGCCCCCTTCACCTTACCACATCAAAATCTGCAGAGATTGGCTTTATTAATTTAGGTTTGAGTCTTCTTAGAAATGGTTACCGGTAAGGGAAGAAGCAAGCCTCTCTCAAAGTGATGGAGGCCAGTAGCTTTCTTCAGTGCATGTTTGAGGATGCCTTCCAGATCAGAAGGATGGTCCAAATGTGGCAGACCTTTCAGACACAGACATACTGAGGACTCCTCGGTTACCTACTAAAAGCTTCAAATGCTGGATGAAGACAGGGCAGACAGAGGCAAAGGACAGCAATTGATGTGAGTTCTCAGTAGCAGAGTTGTTTCTGTAGCTGGCTAGCCCACTGAAAACCTTCAGGGAGGACCATGCAGCCTTTTCCAGCATTCCAGGTAGCTGTTTATGTTTCAGACAACAGCTGATCTCATGAATCATGTGATGCAGTGAGGCAGCCCCTTTCTTTTCTAGGACACACCGGTCCTTGGTGTAAGGCTTGGGACCTGCTCAGCACCAGATGATGTCCGGGGAGCTGTAGTAATCTTGCTGGTGCTTCCCAGTGGGAGGGAACGGGGGGGAAAAAAAAAAAGAGAGAGACAAGTAGGATGTCTCGAGGATGCTGCTTCTCAGTGCTGATGATGTGTCACTTTTTTAAAAATCTAATCCAAGCTAAGTGACGCAGCCCTTTACCTCCTGGCATGGGAAAAAATAATTGAGATAGGGTAACAACTCCACACTGCTCTGCCACAAGTACCATCTTGCCCAAAGATGATTTTTTTTTTTTCCTCTACTGTTTTAGCAACAGTCCCAGGTACAGTTGATAGATTTTAGGTTGGTTTGTCTAGGTCTCATCTTTTGCTTCTCTCTATTAAAATTGTATGTAACCTGTGTATCAAAAGTTCTGCAGTCCTCCAGGACCTCCTGGGTCAGACACTGCTGTTTGTCTTGACCTGCAGTCCAGTTGCACGCAGCATCAAGTACAAGGAGGTCACAAAGCAGGAAAAGAAGCTGTGGCTGCTGCAGCTATGGTTTATGCCCCTGGATGTGCCTGAGAAGCCTGTCTAGAAGGCTTATGCGCTAGACAAGGCTGAGGGCCAGGCTTTTACATTCATTAAAACAGCCAGGGCACATAGTGGGAAGGGTAAACTTTTCAGGTGGGTACAACCTTTATGTTCCTTTTGCAGGTATTGCTTTGCTGTATTTGCACCTGTATGATGTGTATGGAGACCCAGCCTATCTTCAGGTGGCCCACGAGTATGTGAAGAAGAGCCTGAGCTGTCTGACAAGACGATCCATCACTTTCTTGTGTGGAGATGCCGGGCCCCTGGCAGTGGCTGCTGTTGTCTACCACAAACTGCAGAACCAGAAGCAGTCAGAAGACTGCGTCACTCGGTAAAAAACACTTGGTTACATCTTTGACCTAACGTTCTACTTGCTAATAGAGCTGGTCTGGGCTTGTACCAGGCACTCTCCACCAAGCCTGAATACATTTTGTTGCAGTCTTATGTGAGAGAGAATTCAGTAACTTAGCAAGGCAGCACAAATTTATTCTGCCCTGGGGAAAGAGCTGGCTTAAGGACAAACATGCTTGCCTGGCAGCCTGCAGTCCGGGGAGCAAGGATATTGTTCAGCTGGTATTGATATCTTAAAAATAATTCCAGTAAACACAGAAGAAAAAAAATGCCAAAATTTAAAAAACCCAGAAGGTGAGGTTTGGTATTTTTTCAGAACCTTTAAATTTAGCTTTACGGGCATTTTGATGAAAAGGAGAAATGTGGTAGGATTATTAGATTAATTTTGTCACTCACTTCCACTTGCTATTTGTTAGTTGACTTTGACTTAAACCTGAGATTGACAGCATCCCTTTCAACTGCTGAATGCAGCTGGTTATGATTCATTTATTTCTATTTCCTGCCTTTCCTCAACTGTTTTCAAATGTATTTTTGTTGGGTACTTAAGAAAAGGACAAATAAGCAGTCCTACAGTTAGATCAGCATGTGGCAGAGGAAGGAAAAAAGTTAAGGAGATGCAGTTGCAAGCTTTTCTTGCTTAAGGGAGATCAGTTTTGAGAAGGTGAGAAACAGCCCTGTAAAGAGTTTCCATTTACGCATGGTCAGCACAAAACCAAAACAAACCCCCTGACACTTCAGAACAACACTGACTGCCCTTAAACAGCCATCAGCAAGTGATGCACAATGTTAATTTAAAAAGCCATGGGTGGGAATCAGAGGTGCCTGTATGGTTTGGACACCAAGTTCCCACTCTCTAAACTAAGAATAGCTTCTGGGTTATGTGGATACTGTCAGTCTGAGGACAGAACTCTTCTTTATTCTTGAAATAATCTGTGGTTTAGGTTTTGCTTAATACTGGTCAGTGGTGAATCTCACTATGATTAATATATTTGCTAACAAAAAGGGAACTATCTGGCCAGTTGTGGTCAATGCATAAGCCCTAAGTTGTGAAAAATCCCTAATTCATGTCTTCTTGCTGTAGCTCTCCCCTCCCGGTATCCCTCCTGTTCTGCCTACAGTTTTGTGGCAGAATGGAAACTCATGATTTATTCTGCAGTGCCATCTAATGGTATAATAAAGGCAGAGCCTTGGAAATTGGTTTCTTCATATATCTGAGAGGAGGAAAAAAAGAAAAATGTGGCTTTCTGGAAGGAACGGTTACACTGTCCTTACTCTGCCACCAATTCCCAGAGTAGTTAGCCTGACCATGCTATCTTTAAAAAGAGATTATTTCTTTGAGAAATAGCTCCCTTAATCAAAACTCTTAAATGGATTTTGAGTGTGCTGTTTAGTTGCAAAACAGTTTCTAAGTTGTGCAGTGCAAGTGCATAGGAAGAGCACTTCTGTTACAGCTGTGGAGAAGGAAGGCCTCTTGTCCATTTTGTTCTCTGTCTTATAAAGCACCTCATCTTTACAGAGCCTGAGGAGACAATCCATCAGCCAGCTTTTACTTGCAGTAGAAGAGACCAAAGCTTGCTTTTTCTTAGCTCCTTGCTCTTGCCTAAATGAGCTCATGACCAACAAATGTGCTTTTATGCTCTGGAGAGACTAACATTTCAGGGCAGCCCATTTTCCAAGAGCTTGTGAAAATCTGAGCTGTGTTCTAGGAGTCCTCTTTTCCCTCCATCTCCCACCAATTCAGAAGGTCAAAGGTTTGCTTTTAGAGCCAGTGGCATAGAAAAATCCCATCTTGCTCTACAGCTGCCTTGCTTTCCCTCTATCCAGAAACTGCTGATTTTTGACAGTTGAAGTAATAGGCTGATATGTGAGCAGGAGTGGTTCTTCCTTTCAGGGACCTTGATTTACCCCCTCGTGCCCAAGAAATGCATTCTGCATGCAGTCAGTCCAGCAGCATCCCAGGCATCTCTTGCTGCATGTATGCCATGCAGCCCTGCCCCACATTTCAAAACAACAGAAACTGCTGGCAGGCTTCCTCCCCTGATTATCCTGACTGGGAAAGCAGCTAGAGGTAGATGCGGTAATGCATAAGGAGCAAGAATAGTAGCTCCAGCTGCTCCAGATTTCCCCAGGAAAAGAAGATTTCACATCCAGACCTCAGAAAATCCCTACTGTGGGTACTACTGTTTATCTGCCCATCCATTCTTTCTTTTGCACCTGACATTTCCCTGACATCTGAGCTGAACAATATCACCAGCCAGCATCTCTTCTGGCCAGCCTGCTGCTGGGCAGAGTCCGTCTGGAAAAAGAGTCCATTTCCTCCTTGGAAACCCTCCTTTTAGTCTGCCTTCCTTGGCCCTGGGGACAGGGGACATGAGGAAGCAGCAGGGCTTTCCTTTCAGCCCACACAGCTGAGAGAGGGACACATGCTTACTCGTAGTCTTGGATGTAAGTCTGTTGCTTGGGTTTAATCTGCGACAAATCTCCCCCATGGAGCAATGCACATCTCGAGTGGCACATGAGGAGACAGGGCTAATCCACCTTGAGACACTGCTTTCTCCTTTTGCCTTCAGTATCCCTGCTCACTTTTAGTGCAATGCCAAGGGAAAGTTTTCTGCCATGGGGAGTCACAGCCCACCATCCTCTCTCTGCTCCGAGGGTACCCTGGACATTTGGTTGCTTCTTTCTTTTGCAACACATTGTTCTGCCCAGGAGCAAAGGCTGCCAAGGCACCTTTTCTGCTCCTCACACTGCTGTGACAGGGAAGCCCTGCACACACACAGCTCTCCTGGCTGGTTTCTTAGCCCTCTCCCTGTTGAAGCCACAGAAGGAAGCAGCTGAGGAAACAGCCTTGAAGCCACTTAGGTTGGTATTTTAAAAGTGATGGCATTTTTCAGATTGCTGTCTCAGGGGTGAACAAAAAAATAAAACCAAAACTAGTCACATCCCTGCCTGCTGCTCGGACAGGGAAGGACATCCAGCCTTGTTGGAAGTGTGATGAGAGGCAAAACAAAGGAAAAATTGCACCAAGAGTGAATTGGGCTACAAAGCACCAGTGTGAGGAGCTGTCAGTCTCTGTTAGTACTACAGGAATATCATCAACTTTGCAACACGATAATAAGAAAAATGGCAAAGAAAATACCTGACTCCAGCAGACCTCTTGCTCTGCACTTGTGGGCTAAAGCCTGGTGCCAGCCAAGCTGTCCTCAGTGTGGGGTTGCACCACAGACAGCCCACAGCACTCACGCTCTGCTGATAATTTCTTAAATGTGCCACAGCAGCTTGATGTTAAACAACATTTCCAGCCTCTTTTCCCCACCTCTTACCTAGGCTTTTAGCTCATGGAGGCACCTCTTTCTCCACTGACAGTGTAGCCCTGGCCACTTGCAGGCATGGAGAGAAAGGGGCTTTTCTGTCATGACTTCTGATCTTAAAGGGTGAGATTTTTCCACATACCATCAGCACCAGTTTGCCTTCCTAGCATTCCTTGAGCAGCCAAATTAAACAGATACCAGTTTAGTTTGAAAATAGTCATTTTTGGCAGAGGGTCTGCCTTGCCAATGGCATCACAGAGAGGTAATGGTGGGCAGCCTTTCCTGAGCAGTCAGCAACTTTATGCTGACCATTTCCCATAGTCCAAGTTTCCCCACAAGTAGGTTTCCCAGAGCTGGTGCTCTCAAAAACAAGCACATAGTACGACCGCATTGTGAAGAGCTGAGCAGACTAAAGGAATAAGCCAAACAAAAAGCAGAGGGGAAGGTGGGATTCTGCAACTTCCATAGCTGGAAGGCTGAGATGCAGAAACTGGCCTGACATCTATCTCCTAGGGCACGGGCAGCATGAAGGAACAAACCATGTTTTTGAGCTCTAGTCTCACTGCTTGGTTACATGGCTTTGAGTGTCCTCTAATCTCCCCCATGTGAATTTTTCTTTGTAGTTTGCTCCATCTACACAAGCTTGATCCACGAGTGCCAGATGAACTGTTGTATGGGCGCATGGGCTATCTCTATGCACTAATATTTGTGAACAAGCACTTCGGAGAGGAAAAGATCCCTCAAAGTCACATTCAGCAGGTACTGTGGCTTCTGCTGATTTGTTAGCTGTCTCTTCCCATGTAGCTCATCTTTGGGCAGATACAAATAAATGCTAGATGTAGAGAGCTCTGGCAACAAGGGAGAAACCACATCATGGTACCCCTGCTGCTTTTCTTCCAAAGGGACAAAGCACCACACCCCACCACCCATTTAAATCCATAGGCAGTACTGAATTGGCATTTCACTCCCTCACCCACACCCCTCCCTCTGCTTGGGCAGAAAACCAGCTCTTTTGTTCTGTGGCAGGATACTCACTGTGCTGTGTCCAAAACAGCAGCATTTCCCTCACCCACATCTGTTCCCATCCACAGGTCTGTGAAGCAGTTGTAGCCTCAGGAGAGAGCTTGGCCAAAAGGAGGAACTTTACAGCAAAAAGCCCACTGATGTATGAGTGGTACCAGGAGTACTATGTAGGAGCAGCCCATGGTTTGGCTGGGATTTACTACTATCTCATGCAGGTAAGAGGCACTGGAGCGGAAGGGCCTTTAGCAGCTGTTTCACATTTCTTTGAACAAGGAGGAGCATTTGAGTTGGTGCTTGGTGATGTCAAACTGGGCAAGATCCCTTGGGTGGTAGACTTAGTCCTGTGTCTGATGATACATCCCCATTTCTAAAGGTTTTCCCCAAGTCTCTTGAGATTGAATTTCCCACCTCCATGGAGATCTGTTTCACATAATGGAGGCCTGTAGGTAAGCTGGGTCTGAGCTTCCCCCTCTTGTGTTAATTGCTTACAAAGTATTCCCATTTGTTGGTATGTGTGGACTTCCTGCATTTTTTGAGGTGGTTACTTGAAGCAATCTCAGATTGTTACAGAGTGAGAATCTCTGTAAGAAAAGCATGGTGAAAGAGATCATTCATAGTAGGAAAATGGGAAATGCCTTTGTTTCTAAATCAGGGTTTATATCTAATTGTGAAGGAGGTGGGACTTTTTACTTTGATAAAGCAGCTGAGTTCTGTAGTGCCTGAAGCAGGCAGGGCAAGACAAGAGGCTGGGAGCTGCAGCGCCCCTTTGCTTTGATGCTGTCTTTCTCACGATTTTGCACAACTCACTGGAGCTCTGGGAATATTCCGTTCCCTGGCTCTGAAATGACGGTGATAATTCCCCTATGTCAGTCACTTTGTGACTAAATTTACAGTGCTTAAGCTCTTAAGAACATTGCACTTTCAAAGCATTAAGGGCACCCACTGAGTAACGCAAATTATTTTAACATAGCAATGTTCATAAAAATAGGTGATATCTTTTACTACAACTAGCTCTCACAGCAGGTGGAAAAGCAGCCACCAGTTTTCAAGTATTTGAGCTTTCCTTCAGGACCCTCAAAGTTCAAGCCCATACACAGGATAAGCGGAGTTCCTGTGAATACAACCCCCCTATGGAACTCAGAGAGGAAAGAGTGGTTGGTGGTTTTAAAGCAGAAGGAGATTTGGCAAGAAGAGGATGCGAGGTGATTATTCCCCAGGAGCACATAACGGCTAGTTGGGAGCAGGGGAGACAGCAGTGTGCTCTGAGCACAAATTTGCAGAGTCCCTGAGCTTGTTCCCAGGCTGATGTTTTAAACAATTTTAAGTGTAAGACTCCCCTAAAATACTGCATGAGCTTCATGCTTCTCTGCTGTATGAAGTACGAGGAGCCTGGATCAGCCAAGCATGATGCACAAAGAGCCTTGAGGGAAGCAAACAAGGCAAATATGGAGGAGGACATTGGACTTTTATCTCTAATGGTTTTACAGCACAAGTATTGATTTTTAATTTTCACCCTATCAACCTGGGAACAGTGTGATCCTTAGATGAGAGTGCTTATTGCACTCTGCTGTGGGAAATTAGAATGGCACAGATTTCATATGGGGCAGTGTCATTGGAAGAGGACACTGAAGCTACTCCCTTGCTTCCATCTGAGGTCAGCGGTGAAGCCACCCGCTTGCAGTTACCCAGAAACATCTGTGAAAATGCAGCATCACAGCCTGCCAGCTGGGCTGGCCCAGCAGCTGAGAGCTGAGATGCTCTAGGTGCTAGGAATCATTCCTGGTATTCATCCTTAATATTGATTTTAGACAGTTTATCTCTCTACCCCAACTCTGGGTACCTGAAACTATTCCTATGCATCTTCAGGAAAAGGAGCAGCAAGCTCTCTTGCTTAGAAGGCCAGGTGACACGCTTAAGGACAGTCTTTGTTTCTGGGAATGCAAGGGTATGACTGGAAGTAGGTCCCTGGCAAAGGGCAGAGCAGCCTGGGACCAAGTGGGTATTTGTGATGTGTGAAAGCCTGGACCACAGAAGTTACTTCATTTACAAGGAGCAAGTGGGTAAATAGCCATAGTTGTTTCTGTCTTTCAGGCAAATCTTGGGCCTCTTACGGACAGACAGAATGGTAATCCTCCCTGATTTAACACTTTCTGTCTCTTAGCCTGGCCTTGGAATGAGCCAAGTAAAACTGCACAGCACAGTCAAATCCAGCGTGGACTACGTCTGCCAGCTCAAGTTCCCATCTGGCAATTACCCTCCATGCATCAATGACACCAGAGACCTACTCGTCCACTGGTGCCATGGGGCACCAGGTGTTATCTACATGCTTGTCCAGGCCTACAAGGTACCAGAAATCTTGCAGAAACTCTTTGGGGACCCCTAAATGTGGAACTTCATCATGGAGAAGACTGTTGAGACCCTCCCTCCCTGAGAGTAGGATGGAATGGAATCACCCCACAGGGACCACTGACTGATACGGAAATCAGTCTTTTAAAAAAATTCTTTCTGAAAATACCTATCAGCTGTGTGGGGTGTCCTGTTGCAGGTGACTGATGGTGACAACTAGTTGTGTGAAGTAATGGTCATACAGCCCCATTCATCATACCAAAATCATCTTCCTTTAAAGTAGACAGCAAAGTCACAGCATTAAGACTTTGGTAGGAGAGAAACTAATTAACCCAAGCCTCCCCACTCACACAGGGATGCTTTTTGTGTGGAGGAAATCATCTCAGCAAGAGGGAATATTTCTTGTCTCTACAGGTCTTTGGGGAACAGCAGTACCTAAATGATGCCCTGCAGTGTGCAGAAGTGATCTGGCAGTATGGGTTACTGAAGAAAGGCTACGGGCTGTGCCATGGGACAGCTGGCAATGCTTACAGCTTCCTAGCACTGTACAGCCTTACTCAGAACATGAAATACCTGTACAGGGCCTGCAAGGTAAGAGCCTCTGTGAGGATGGAAGAGGGGAGTATTCATTTCTGCCTTTTATATCACCACCTTTGCCTTTGCAACCCAATTTCTAGTGTGGCAGAGATGCAGCTAGATCTGACCAGCTCCACCAAAATAGTCCTTCAGCAGTGCAGTCACTGTCTGACAGCCTGTACAGACGGAATATCCTGAAGAAGCCTTGCTCTGCAAGGGATAATGTGAGGACGAGGGTGGTATTTTTTTTAAGATCTGTCTTTAACAAAATTTGAACACTTTTTGTTCCTCTTTTCTCAGTTTGCAGAGTGGTGTTTAAGCTATGGCCAACATGGGTGCCGCACTCCAGACACGCCATTCTCTCTCTTTGAAGGTAACCTCCATCTCTAGGCTTGTATTTTGCTCCTGGATCTGAGCCAGTCCAGGACCAAAGAAAACCAAATACCCACTCCACTGAAGTCTTTGCAAAACTCAGTCTAGAGGATGGGAAGGAAATTGTATTAATTGTTTCTATCCTTTCCCAGAAGCAGTCTTCTTGTAGTACAGGCTAATGTCTTAGCTGGAGCTTCTTGTCCTCCTTGGGCCTCCTGCACAGATTCTGCACACAGGTCTCAATGGAATTCTTCAATGGGTACAGGCCAAAGTCTACCTTATGGTAATTTGTATTCTGGCTTCTCAGGCAGTTTCTTTCCTGTGCATTTTTAAGGATTAAAGTCCTGCATGGGCTTTCCAGTTCTGTTCCAAAGGTGAGTGAGGAACAGATGCGGCTGTTTTCGTAGGGTTTGTTGGCTCCTGTGGCACTTTGTGGCTCCTGCGGCACTTTGTGGCTCCTGCTAACGGCTCCCCCAAAATCTGCCATCAGCAGGTATTGCTGAAAGATCCTGTTCCTCAGCTAACGTAAATCTCCCTAGTTTTGCTGCAGGCCAAGGAACAAGAACAGTTACTTCAGTGAGGACCTCAGACAACAATGTCACAGGGTCCAGAGTTTTGCAAAGATATTCAGATTGTTAAACCTCTGAACAGGTAAAGCAGAAGGGAGGGAGCTGGAGGGGGGACAACCCATCGTGTTTTCCCAGGTGCTTTTCAACGTTTGATTAACTTCAGAATGCTTTCCCCACTGAAGTACCTAAGTTGCTTGGGAAACCTGGGTTCAGACCTCGGAAATTATTTAGGTCCTTCTGAAAATGTTTACTTTTCTTCTCTCTTCATGACTATTCACCCCCTGGATCATTGATAAAATGGGTGCCCAAAGAGAATCTCTCTGAAACACATTGTATTTTCTTATCCTCAGGAATGGCTGGAACAATTTACTTTCTTGCTGACCTGCTGGTGCCAACGAAGGCCAAGTTCCCCGCATTTGAACTCTAAATCTGAGCTTGGCAATTTCCTGCCTGAATCCTTCCACACTTACAAAAGCAGTTCGAAGCTGCTTTTTCCTTCTTCCGAACTCATATTTGTTCACCTAACTGAATGTAAATCCATCCTCCTGAGGGCATGCTAAGTTTTCTGGTCATCTCATTGCATTGTTTCAATTTAAAAGACAGAATGCAGGTTTTGCTGGTGTCTCTTAAAAATGCAGGGCTGCAGGTGGGAGCGGGGAGAAAATGTACAGTATTTTGTTGGCTATAGAGTTTTGCTATTTTGTGTATCCCATTTCCTGGGAGAAAGTTTTCTATTAAATGTAACTTAGGCCATTTAATTTTTGATTGTTTGTTTGGTTGATTGGTTTGGTTTGGTTGTTTTGTTCTGACAAGTAATTGCAGGAATTTAGTTGTCTTTGGAAAACAAAAGATGAAAAACTGAGACTATTGCCCAGCAAGTTGTTTTTAAGTGTTTTCTTTCTGAACACCCAGGGAGTAGGCAGTTCAGTAGCTGGGCTGCTCCACACAAAGTGAATGTGATGGACTGTGGAGTCTTTATATAAGTTTCTTTAATGTCAGATTACAAGTGGCACAGCTGGAACTGACAGGCTAAAACCTTGTCCTGAATTTTCCACCTGTCTGCTTTAACAGCAATGGCTATGTACAGCTCTTTTGTGCATTTTTTCCAGTGACAGACAAATAATCCACTCGCTTTTGTGCTTATTTGCCATCTTATGCTAAACTTTGCAAAAGTCCATTGATCATCTAATAGAAAACTCCAATCTAAAAGCGAGCTAAGCATGCTTGTTGGTGTGGTCTCTTCTGTTTAGCTTAGAAAGTTTATTTTGCAGTCTTTATTTAAAATTGTGTATGAATATTATAGGTGTTAGGTGGTGCCAGGCCCACCAGCAGCAGCATGGGAAAAGAAGTGTATTCTACTGAGTTCTGTCAGTGTTTAACCTATTACCTGTATGGATGTTGTTTACATGCTTTGTTTTATAAGCTTTCCTGAACCTGGATAATTTGAGTCACTTGTTTGCCTTGTTACTGCTTGTTGTATTTTGATATGCAACCACACATCTACCCAACTGGAAAATCTGCCCTAGGTTAAATAGCTTTGACCTGTCAAGCAGACCTGATACTTGCAAGGGGTAAATCTGCTTTTCCATCCTTAGCTGATGCTACACTAATTTGCAGCAATTAGGGACCTGACCCTGTAAACCACTTTCTTGGTACTGGGCATGAGCTAAAACACTGAGCACAGTGAGAGTTACTGATGCAGCCATACCGCTTTGTGCTGTTTCAGGGCAGCTCCTCAGCCTGCACAAGAGTAGGTGTGGGTTTTAATTTTTTAAAGGCCCAGTTGCCGAGTGCCTCTGGCCACCTAAGAGCAGGCAACCAGCTGCAGGGCAGTGCGGCCAACCTCCAAGCCGGCACACTCCTGCACCAGCGATAGTGAAGGAGGAGGACCAAACCTGGCACACTAACACAGCTAGCTCACATGTGCCTGAACACAAGGCAGCCTAGTCCCAGTAGCAAAGGCAGACCCTCAAGAACTTCCTGGATAGGCTGCTCCAGCAAAGAGTAGAAACCATTCCTGGAAGGCTGCCTGTTTCCTGAAAGCTCAGCCTCCTGCTGCCATCACATGTTTCTGGAAGTTCATCAGAAGACAGCCTGAAGCACAGAGAAGCTCATCTGCTTTGGGCTGAGCATCCCTGTCAGAAGCCTCAAGCTCCTGCAGACTCGGCGGTTGTCAATCCCTATCATTCACGGGGCCTAAGTAACACAGGGAGGTGACTGGAAAGGAGAAACAGCCTTGAGAGTGGGATTTGGCTAATCAAACAGTTTGGAGGTGGGATCCTGTAGTATGAGACCTGCTCTAAGTTACCTCCCAGCTTGGCTGGTGTGATGGCAGCATAGGGACACTGCTCTCAGCCTGGGTTTCTCCCAGGCACTGCTTCTGTAAAGGAGATGGTTCATGCAGCCTGATGTCATGGCAGCATCACATCCCAGGGTTTGTACACTGATTAGGGGATCGTCAGGGCCTGGTGTACAACTGTTGAGTGAAGCACTGTTTATTAAAAATGCTGAAATGAACAACCTTTGGGTTATTTTTATCCCCTGCTTTGTGACCAGGATTCATGTCTGAAGAGATCAAGATACACCACAACAGCCACTCTGGTGGCTTCTGGAGGCTCATTGGCCTCCCACCCACCCTGAGTGTTAAAGAGTATTTCACGCATTTTTCCCTGTCTCCAATCTGTCAAGGCCAGTCCTGTGCTTTCATTTGCAGGCTATGCTTTTCTCCCAGGACATCCTTTTGCAGTGCTGTCTCTGTCCAAGGCCCCGCATCCTCCCTGCTGTGGCTTCCATTGGAGACCACAGCCCTGTAGGTTAGTCCTAATTGCATCAAAATACACCTGTGTGCGCCACTGGCCACCAGAAAGAGGATGTGGATCCTCCCAAAAAAGCACCTCCTCCCCAGTGGAAGGAGGTACAGGCTGCCTCGGGGAGCCTGTGACTGTCTAGCACCAGAGGCTTTAAGACCAGCCTATCAGGAATGGTATGTGCCCTCCAGCACAAGCATAAATTAGGTTGCTTGAGGTCCTATACAGCCTGGTCCTCTACAATTTTCCTTTCTATTAAGGTTTGTGGTAAAGCTCGTCAGAGAGGGGTTCCAGCCATTGGGATGGGAAAGCAGCATAGCGCAGAGTTTCTCTGGTTGCCCTTCCTTTCTCGTACAGCAGTGTGGTGCTGCCCTTTTCCACCCATCTTTATGCCAAGTGGAGGGTGCGGGAGCAAGACGAAGCCTGAAAACACACAACTGCTCCTGCTTCAACAAGCTACCCAAGAGGGACTTTATCAGAAGTGTAGATGCTTAATACTTAGTTCTTGATGATGGTTATGTTTGTCCATGGCAGTGTTCTATTTTAAAAAATCAAGTGCCTTACACTCCCAAGAAATAAGTAAAAACATATTTTGAATGCATTGCCATCTGGCTCGGTTTGTGTTCACCTCCTGTGGTACCAGTGTGATCCATAAGATGAAAAATGTCACCAATACTGTTAACCAAACACCACCTGTAGGCGTGCATCTCCCCCAAGAAGCTGTTGTGGTTTCAGCTCTCAAGAGCTGACAGCCTCAGCTATGAAAGAAGTGACATAGGGACAGGGCAAGAGGACAAATACGTTATTGCTGCCTCTGCCCAGCTTACTTCATTTCCCATTCCTGCATATTAACTTTTCAACCCACAAACTGAGATCAGTACCAATGCTAAATCCGTGGCTAAGACTATGTTGCAAGCAAATCCACCCTCCCCTGAGTGGTGGTCAGTCCCAACAGCATTAGCAGTCAGACACACAGCTCATCTGATAAATCAGTTTACAAACTACCACTGCAGTCATTTAATGCACGCTGGTTTCACATTGAAACCACTTCAGAGTAGGCTGCTGGCTTCAGCATGTCAGACACCCTCGTGTTGATAAGGAAGAAGCACAGAAGAGCAACTTGGCCTCCACAAACCACAACTCTGTCCCTGTCTGGGGGCGGAAGGCTTTGTTTCCATCTGACAGGTGTGGAGCTGGGCAAGGTGGAGAATTAAGGTTGCATGGTCCCACCTGCAATACCACAAAAGCAGCTGTGGGAGAAGCAGCTATGAGGGGCACAAAGCTGCTGGCAAAGGGCTTCATTTACACAAATCAGCCAGCCAGACCTTGCTTCTCTCCAGCATCTCATCTGACTTCCATCCCTCTGCACCACTATCTCACCTTTTCCCCTTCCCCTCTTTTATTTTGTTCATGTTTTTCCACCACAGTGTAATACCTTGGCCAAATGTGAGTGGGGTTTTCTGATGGTAACACCCAAGGGAATGTGGCTGCTCCTAGTGAGGCCACAAGTCCTGCTCCAGGCTAGCAAGGTCCCAGCACATACAGTTGATTTGTTGCAAGGGATTCTTATGTTTTAAATTATTTTTTTATATTGGGAAGAACAACACAGGTTCCTCACATCTCACTGCCCAGAACAGCTGAGGCCTTTGGCCAAAGTGCCCCCTGCATCCCTTTAGCTGCACCTGGGAAAGAAACTTGAACTGAAGGCCAGTACCCAGACCAGGAAATCTAAACCCAAAGAGTTACAACTCAACATTACGAAGTGTCTGAAGATAAAATCCAACAAAGCAGGAGGCAGCAGGTCTGCCCAAAATAAGCACCTGAGGAAACACGGTGGAGCCCAGCTAGGCTTGCCCCTGGCAGGAGAGCTGGCCTGGGGGCACCCCTTGCCAAAGGGTGGGTGGCAGTGGCCTCAGAAAGGGGCTGTGTGCCCCCAGCAGATGGCAATGTAGCTTGACAGCAGCAACCACCCTGCTGCTGCCAAGCAATGCCTGCACCATCAGCTGCTAAATCGTACCTGGAGAGAGCTGGGATTCAGCTCTTGGGTAGCCCTGGGGAAGTCGCTCAAACCAAAAAGCCCACACGGATGAGGCTGTATTTGTATACTGTGTGGATGACAGATGTGAGAAATGTGGAAGCCCTTCAGAAGTGCATGGCCTCCAAGTGAGTCATACGCACCCTCGGAAAAAAAAAAAAAAAAAACAAAACAAAACAAAAAAGCACATCTTTCCCAATCCTGCCTGAAGCCACCCAAGCTCCTCCACAAGCCCCTGCAGGGAAGACAACTCCTCATGCTTTTCCACCACATGGGTATGTTTTCACAGAAATGCTCCACATGTTGGGTGAAAACACTCTATGCTTCCCCATGTCAGTTTTACAGACCTTGCACAAGTTCTGCCACCAGCTACTTCCAACTCCCAGGAACTAGAGAGCCAGCAACCCCCACCCCCACAGGCTGCCTTTGGCTCTGTGAAGTCTCCTGCACTGAACATGCCTCCCCTAGAACTCCACAGGGTTTGGGGACATCCTAAAAGGGCAAGAACATCAAGAAAACCCAGCTGGGTACACATATAAGGGTGCCAAGGCTCACCACAGAGGTTTTGATGTCAAGGGAAAAACCAAACCTAGGCAGGGCTGAAATGGCTCCTGCAGATGGGCTTGCAGTGCTGTCTCTGTTGGGACACAGCCTGAAGCCAACAGGGCCAGAGCAGCCTCAGGTCTCCCTGACCCTGCTGACAGGCAGTCTTGGAAGTTTTCAGGCAACCCCTTATTTCTGCCACACATGGGGACAGAGGAATACAATGCAGGGAACTGGACCCCATTAAGTGGGGGGGGTTTCAGGCCAGTGGGTTTTTCCATGTTTTCAGGGGGATCCCTGTGCACAGTGGGCGTGCAATGTTAGCATCCAAACTCACTCTCAACGCAGCAGGAAGCGGATAACTAAGCTTAGGCCAACATACACTCAAAACCACAAATTCTGTATCATAGCTGGTATGGATGGATACTGCAGCATCTTTACAGCTAGCCCTTTCAACTTAACAAGCACAGCTCATTAACCTTTGCAAAAGTGGCAAGCATGGATTTCCAGATTATAGCCGAAACTGAGAGGGTTGCTTCACTGACTGTTCTTCCTGAATCAATCAACACACCTCGAACCTTCTGCTTGCCTTTTTGGTTTTGTTTTTCCTCCTTACTTTTGCGTTTCTCAGTGGCAGTAATTTTCTGGAAAAATCATATATGTGGGCCAGACCTGCAGCTGCATAAAGCCCATGGAGTTAAACTGATTTAGAGCAGTTTAGGACCCAGCCCTTCTGCAACAGCTGAACACAGAAGTCAGAGGGAGTTTAATTAACTTTGAACAGTTGATCAAATTTCAGGCCTAGCTAATAAACCTGTTTGTGCCTGACCTTAACAGCAAGTCTGGGTATATTAATTAAAGGATCCCAGCAAGATCTGACAGGTAGCTTTTTGTTGGGTTTGGTTTTTGTTTTTATTTATTTATTTATTTTTGAAAGAACAAGCAAACTCTTCCATCATTCAGGAGGTCCCTCACAGAACAACCCCTTACCATGAGCTGGAAACCGATACTCCACCACTCTCGCTTTAACACAAACATATTTACATCCCTCCTGTACCCCCCTATCTTTGCTAAAGATTACAGAGTATCACTTCACACCAACTGGGCTTCAGAGAGCATCTTCCCAGCTCTGGAGTGAGAATCAGGGATGCTGCTACTGCAAAAGTGACATTGTTTGGCTTGGGTGATGCTTTGCAAGCCCAGAAAAGAGATGAGGGGCTCACAGTGCCAATGGCCATGCTGGTTCTACTGTGAACATGGCATCTGGTGTCTGGGGATGAGTGTTGCCCACCATTCTGGTACCACTCCACTGGTGCAACCGACTTTTGAAAACAGAAGATGAGCATGAAGATCTCTATGAAGATCTCTGCCTGTCTGGGCTGGTGGGATGCATGGCTGCTCCGAGACCTGAAGAGGGCCATCACATCTTTGCATCCTGCAGGTTTTTTGCTGTTTCAGAATCAAAACCACTCCCTCAAAAAGTTGTTGGGGAAAAGCACAACACGGCTCTCAATACAGCTGCTGATCAAAACATAGCCTGCTATTGCCTCACCCACAAAGCTTTGTATTCCCACGTGTTGCTTGAGCCAGCTTTCACCCTCAACATGGTGCTCCCTACTGTTTCCTCCTGCAGCAGAGCTGCCTGAAGACACTTCTGTTTTACCTCTCTGCACTTGTTTCTTTCTCACACGCTTGTTTCTGTCTCCATGCTGCCCCTTTTGGGGAAGAAGGGTGGCAGCTTTTACTCTGGATCATTTCACGAATCCAGTTTACAGCATCATAGCAATGGGAGGGCAAAATGCAATGTGGGAGGAAGGCAAAACCAGCTTAGCGCAAGGAAATCTGCACCCTCACAGTCGCTCATGGCAAGGAAGCATTTGAGCACAGCCAGGACCACCCAAGAACAACCTCATTCCCAATATTTGGGCAATCTAGATGCTAAGAGTTGCCAGCAGAAAGGGAAGAAGAAGATTAAGTTTTTTCTCATGTAGCCCTCAACTCGAGAGGCACAAAAGTAATTTGTTTTTGTCACCCTCTGTGCTGGACAGGGCACCTTGCAGCCACCTTTTACCCTCAGACACTGTGCATCCCCTCCACTTTCCCCAGAGGGTGAACGAACAACAGCAAGTATGGCCAAAAAGTACAATAGATCCTGTAATAAATGGCCACCATGGAAGCCTGTGGACAACAGTAAATTGCTCTGCTTCCTCTGCAGCAAGGAAGACAGCCAGCAAGGGAGAAGGCACAGTGGTGGCACTAAAACCAACTTGAAAGCCTTAATGAGGGAAAAAAGAGCACAGCTGTGGGGACCCATTTAACACCATCTCTTCATGGCTGGGGAATTTCTCTCTGGCAGGACACGTGTCAGGCAGCCCTTGCAAAAAGCTTGTTTTGCAGCCATTGCAGTTTGCTGCAGCATTTGCAGTGATCTCAGGCAGTAATCAAATCCACTGGTAGTACTTCACCATCCATAAATCCCATTGGAGCCGGGCCCATAAATAGTTACACTGTAGTATGCAGCTGCATACAGGGCAGGAGCAAATGTTCCACATTAACGGCTGTTGGCTCTAATCAGATTAACTGAGGAGTCGATCATATTTCCACCATTTGGCTGAGTTTTATTATAGCTACCCCTCCTTAAGGATACCCCTTCACTGGTGAAGGGGACACCACAGTAGTGCCAAACAGCTTGTAGGGGAGACCCAAAGCACCCCTTAGTTGCAGAGGTTTCCCCTATTCCCATAAGTTTTTTTGAGCTGTTTTGTAGCACTTTGCTCTGTCATTGAGATGCTCCTCCTCCATACTGCCACTCCCAGTAGCGAATAGGAAGAGATCGATCAGATTTTTACAAGTGGCTGAAAAAATAAGGGAGAGACACCTCAGAAGACAAAGTCTAAGAGACTGCAAGAGGATTGCCATGAAACACAAAACTTTGGATGAGAGCATATCCTACATCCAGTGATACCCTTGTTAGGAATTCATAGCTCATTTATTGCCATGGGAAAGAGGACAAACCCCACTTGGGTGGCAGCTACAGCGGGTCGCAGTTAGGTGAAAGCCACACCAAGATACAGCACATCAGTTCCCAGAATAGGGCTCACCACCCCACCAGTTTGCAGTGCTTAGTATTTACAAGCCTGACAAATTCATCTGCAAGAAGCTGGGCTCTGGAACAGAAGTGGGAAGTTGCCAGTGGAAGCGTTTGGGAACGCCTGGTGGTTCATCACCACAGGGGATAAACTCCAAGGTGTTTATACCACCCAAAGCTGGGAAATATCCTGTTCCCACAGGGCTGACCCTGTGCTTTACAAGCATGTGGAGAAGACACAGCCTGATGATCCCAAATGAATACAAATGTGCCCAGGTTTGGGGAGCACACAGACCCTTTTTAAAACAGGACAATCATGTTCCATTATCTTTCCCCCTCTCTTTTGTTATCTTCACAATACCAATAGTTCCAATTCCCTGGTTTTCATCAGCAATAATCTCATTCATTCACTCCAATAACCACTTAGCCTTCCACTGAATAGTCTATGCATTCAAGTGTTGAATTACTGCCTTGTAAAACCAAGGAGCAATGATACTAGCACTTACTTCCCATACCCCTGATTTGTGACAGGCGATACCAGCGAGGGTGAAATAGAGACATTCTCTGTAACAATAGGAAAATGGCCCGACATCCTTTCCTTGCTTTTCTCATTTTAAGATTTAAATATGATATGTGCTTTATAACAGGGCCTGATTTGAGACTCTTCCCAGCTGCAATTTTCACAAAACCTGTAGGAAGGTGATCACCTTCCTACACTTCTGTCCTTCTTTCTAGTTTCGCTGAAATAGTCCAAAAGAGTCAGAAGTATCACTGGGAAAATACAGAAATATGGACAAGCAAGGCAAATCCTTAAGTCTTGCCTTCTTAAGAAACCAGGCCAAGAAAGTGAATCATATTACTTGGAGTATGGAAGTTGCAGCCAAACTATATGGTTAGCAAATGTATTAGATATACCTGAACAAAACTCTTTAATGATCCATGTGAAGCTTTGATCTTCCTTGGGTAAAATGAGGGATAAATTCCTCAATGAATTCCACCATTTGGAAAAAGCAAACCCTACTGGATTACATACTGTAAAAGGTTCATGCCCATGCAGAGCTGAGCCCTTTAATAATTTCAGATGACAGAAGTTTCATGTGCCATTCTGCCACTCCTTCTGATCTGACTGGGAGATGCAGAGTCTACACTGGACAAATCGTTTTTCAGGTGTGCTCCAACAACTGTCTCCTCTATCCAATCAGCTCAGGATGGTGCCTTCACACCACTTTTGAAGGCAGCTTTGGGAGGTCCACTAAGAACTGGGAGAAAGCCTCCACCCACTTGGGACCATCAAAGGGTTGGACTCAAGCCTACAAAGTCTCTACATGACACCCCAACAATTCTCTCAACACTATAATTTCATCAAAAGGAAAGAAACCTAGAGAACGGGGGCTAGAAGCAATGTTTGAAAGCTGTTCAGGCGAGACAGCTTGTTCCAGTGGACATGGATTGTACCACTGTTTCCCATTAGGTTCTTTTTCTCCTTAATTTGAACCCTAATCATGCAATGTACAGTGTACTACACATTCTTGTGGCCCCAGAGACATCATTAAAAGCAGACTTAGCTATCACTTGCTCTTTAAAAACACATCCATAGTAATGGATTTTCAAAGTGAAGCGAGTTGAGACACCTTGATTTGGAGGATGTTCAGCTTAAAATCCATGAAAAGAGGCCACGGGGTTCTTTTCTGTTTTTTTGGGGGGTGGCAGGGGAGATTTTTTTTTGTTTGGGTTTTGTTGGGGGGTTTTTGTTGTGGTTTTTTTAAAGAAATGTTCATCATTTTCCGAAAACCCCAAATTGGTCTCTGAAAATCACTTGTGACTACTGAAATCCTTGGCCAATAGATAACAATTACCATCCTCATTACTGAGCAAAGGATGACGGAAAGTGGGTCGGCGTCAGAGCACACAGAGGGGAATAGCAACCCTCAGCCACTGAAGCTGCTAACACCACATTCCTCCTGGCAGATGTTGTTTTACCCAAGAGCTCCCACTGCCACTTTCTCCTGGACTGTTTTCTTCAGCTGTCTAATCCTGAGCTGCAGCTGCAGCAAACACACAGCTCCTCTCCTCCCAGCAAGCAGACGCAAGAGCGAGTGTTCACAACCATGCTGTGGCTTTGGGTTTCTCCTTCCCTTTGAAGGGACAGAACTATGGGACAAAACACACTTGTCAAGTTAATTAGGAACTGGGAAATGTCAGTTTTGAACTCTACTGTGAAGAAAGCAGATCTGCTAAATTAGATGTGCTGGGAGTGAGGGCAAGGTGCTTTTCAGCATTCACCACCCCCAGGTAGAGAAGCAAATGTGCTACCCAGGATTAGCAGCATGCTTGTATTAAATTTTAAAGCCCACAGCAGACTGAGAGACTTGATTATGGTTCTTTAAATACTGTTAAAATGATAAAAACTTTATATAAAATCCTTGTGGAAATTGAACCTTTCAAAAGGGGAGATAAAAACTTTGCCTCCATCATGGCAACAAAAGGAAACTGTAAGAAGTAAAAACCAAAACAAAACAAAAAAAAGTGATGCAAAGAAAAGATGGCAGGGACTGCATCCACACTGGAAGCTTCCTTGGGGACATCTCTACAGTGACGCTCTAAAGCAGCATAAGCCCTATCTAATTTTAAGAGACTGAGAGTCTCAATTGATTTCAGATCATAAAAAGCACAAATGGGAGAGATACTCCCAACTCCAAAAGCAGAGGGCACAAAAAATTACATTCCAGCCTCAAACCTTACAGGCTGGTAACTATGGCATTATGAAAAGTGCAACAGCCCCCCTCTCCAAGCTGTCCTATAAAAGTTGTCTTAAACTGACATTCAACTCTGGAAGAGGGAGAAAGGAGGCACTGGCAGAAGGTTGCTAACATTACACAACATTCCAACCCTTGGGAGACGCATCCAACAATGTGAAGGTTCCACCCATAGCCATAGACAGATTTCCAAATGTCTTGATTCTCAGATCCCTCAATTATCTGAATATGATTTTATCATAAGAAGAAACCTGTACACTCATTGCAGAGAACAGCACTGAAACTAGGAGACTGTACCTTTTTTACAGCTGCTATACAAATGCTAAGTCTCCAAAAGCTTATAAATTAATTCTAAGCAATCTCCTTTGCCCCTGCCAATTCACTTAAGCACAGTAAGAGAATAATTAATAAAACATCCTCATCAATCATTATCTGTACGTAACATTCACAAAGACAAATCAAAACACGCACACAAAATGATTTCACAACAGTTCTGAAGGAAAAGCACTGGCTTGTGTTCACCGCAGAACATACAGTTTCATTATTGCTAGTTTAAAGTATTCAGATGTTCAGCTAAGTTGTTTACTTCAGACATCTACCAAAAACCAACTCTACGTGCCTCACAGGGGATCAGCCACAAAACACATCACCAATAAAGAGGAGCCAAAATGAAACTTTTGCCTGTACCCGCCAGGCAGAAATGCTCCACAGCAACAGACACCTGGAGACAACATGGCTACGCGGAACCCACATCTGTAGCATGATGCCTGACAGGGGTCATCCTATTATACTCCCGAGGAGGCTAACACTACAGCAAGGCATTTGAGATTGCAAAGGCAGGGGAAGCTCCTTTGTGATGAAGCCAACTTTATTTCATTTTATCACACCAGTTGCAAAATACTACTGGAGTTCTGCTCTCCTGGAACAGTACGGGTGCCACAGACTATTGCTGAAATAGCAGGTAAATATCAGAAACTAGTGTTTCATTTCTATGTGAGAGATGAAAAGCATGTCTGAATTTTGTAAAAACTAGATACCCTCATGGATAATGCTGTTGTACGAGTATGGGGAGGGGAAATTCCTACAAAATACACACTTGGATTTCTAAATCACTTCCATTTTGGGGAAATGTCTTATATTCTTTGGCAAAAGTCTTCATCAAATCTATTTACTTTAGAAAAGTTTATCAAAATATTTGCTTAAAACTAATGATGAACTTGTTATTGCAAAAGTTTTATGCCAGCACCACATTCTGACAGTTAGACAAACCAGGCAGGAAATAAAAATACTATGTGGTCTACTTGTTAGTCAAGACTGTCCAGATTTTAAGTTGTGAATAGTTATGTTTACCCATCTTTGACAAATCCAGAAACTAAAATTCATTTGCCAAAATGAATGGGTAAAAATTTCAAATGTGACCATTGCCAAACAAAAAAGGTAGCACAAATAATTTAAAGAAGTCATGAGGTTGGAGTTTGTGTCAGGCAACTCTTGCATTGCAGCATCACATCTCAGGATCTTATGTCCCACCTATTTCAGAGCCCCCCAAACTACCATAGTGAAGACTTCTTCTACCATACTTACCACTGTCATTTAAACTGTCTTTGCTACAAACATTGATCCAAATCAGCTTTGGCACTTAGGGTCCAGGTGCACTTGCTGTTCCCCTTTCTATGATCCAATATTTCTTAAGGAGGAAGGTAGAAATAACCTTATAAGCAAAATGGGTTAAGAGTCACACCTGCACATACACACACAGCAGCCCACAGCCAACTGCTGCAGTTCTATCAGCTTAACAGAGTTGCTTGGGAGAGATGAGCTTGGGACAAAAGTATTTAATAAAAATAACAGGCATTTCTGAACTACCTTCAGGGGTAACAGTCTTCATAAAGTATGTCATCAGCCTCTCACTGGCAGCTCTGAAGGCATCTCATATTGCAAAGCAACTGACTTTGGTTTAACATGGAAGGGATAAACCATCAGGGCTGGCTATTCAAGCAGAAGTGGCTGACATTGAAGCCTTACTCACATTGACTCTGTAAGTGGACCTCCAAAGCCCTGATTACATGAATCTTATATGAAATAGCAACTTTAAATGTAATAGTTAAAAGATCTGCAGATGGAGGCAGAGGCAGCTTGCACTGGCTGCCAAACACCAGGCACACAAAGCTTTCATAGGGTGTTTAAGGTCCTCAGTCACTCCCTATGGCCAGAAAGCGCACACACACGCACACACACCCCCCCCGGAGGGTCCTTCAGCCCTTGTGCTCTGACATTTCGCCCAGCTCCACAGGATTTCTAGGTTCTGGATCTAGCAGCACCTTCTGTGAGAGACACTGCATACCTCCTGCTAACAACCTCTGATCTCATAGGTCACATGAGAAGCAAAATGACATTCTTGAGCATCACTGTGTCACTTGCCTCCGTACAGCTAAATAAGGGGTGCAGCAGCAGCAGGCTATTTAAAGAAAGCCAGCATAGCTATTTGACTGATCCTGGAGGAGAGACATTACATGTGTATACATCACCGCTGCCCAAAAAACAGGCTCACACCCACAAGTGGCTTCAATGGGAAGATTTCACAGTGCTTCACCAAGGTTTGTTTTCACGTGCAGATGGGACACAGAGGTGTCAGGAGCACAACACAAAAGGCCAAACTCCATCACCGCTAGTTTTAAACAGCTTTGCCACGTTTATCCAGTGTATCACTGGCAGCAGTGAGACCTTCCTGCCTCTTGTAAGAAGCACCTGACTGCTCACTGCATGCTCTGTCCCCTTGGACCACAACACAATTGGTTGCTGAGTCTCCCCTCTCCCAATAAAAGCATTAAGGGACACATCATCTTCTTGTGACACTTCTAAAAGGAGGGTCTTTATGCCTGACTGGCTAGAGAAATGCGAGGAAACCCTGCCAGGCCCTGCCTGCAGCCTCCTTTGCCTGCTAGTTGGAGGACACCTCTCCAGCCATGGGCCAGGCACTGGGAATTAAAATCCTGCTGGGGTAACAGGACACAGTGCCATCAGAAAGCACCTGTTAATGCTCTGGAAGAACACAAGTCTATAGACAACATTGAGCTGAGCATCATGATGGCTACGAGGCTGAACCAAATGCGCAGTGTCATTTACAGAGGGACGCTACAGCTGGGGTGCCACAGAAAACACTCTGCCACCAGATACAATAGCCTCAAATCCCCAAAACTCCAAAGCAAAATGCCAGCTCCATCTTTCTATGTCAATTCCCTACATAGACACTTTTTACACAGAATGCTCAGAAACACTCTCATAGTGATACATGACAAAGGAGGAGCTCAACAAATGCTTTATGCTCATTTGTGCCCACTCAGACAACCACAGTACAGATTATATTCTAGATATTTGTGTGGATCTCTATCAGGGCTTAATAAACCTTGACAATGCTACTTAGATTCTTAAAACAGTTTCTGAGATACATACAATACAATTGATCATATGACAGTGTAGTTACAGCCCTCTCTCCCTAAAGAAATCATCTTCATGGATCTGATTCAAACTGTACAAGTATTATCTGAAACCTACATAGGTTCCATAAATCCAAAGTACTTACTGCTAAACATGGAAATAGCTGAAAAATTTTAGTGCCTACAGCTTTGTTCTTGCTGGGCTGTCTAAAGGTTTGCATATGACTGATCTCCATACCACTTAAATTCTAACACAACAGCAAGACTCCTGTATGCAATTAGAAAACAGGGTGTTGTGGTATATTGAACAAGTTTTGCAGTGTCTGGGCATTTAGCAATATTTAAGCAAATGCAGACCACATGCTTGGCAGAGACAGGATTTCAATGACAAGGACAGAGAACACATCATCACAGAGTGATGCTTACATCTCTAAGCTTCGGGTCTTGAAGGCTATCCGTACCTCCAGTCATCAAGAAGTCTTACTGATGGCCAAAGAGAAAAAGAGGTCTAGATTGTTACAGTGCCAGATTTCCTAAAAAGAGATACGATCTTTGAGTTTTGAGAGATTTCAAGCCCAGAGCATCCCTAACAGAAATCAGCAATATTTAACCCACATCACATTAAGCCTGGTTATTTATCCCACCGGCCAGTTTGGCCTTTAGATCCTGCGCTGACTCAAGACCTTCTGGAGTACTTCATATCAAAAATGAGAGGGAGGAAAAAAGTGAAAGAAAAGAGGTTGATGCCCTGTAAGTCACAATGAAACCTTCCAGGCAATGCAGGTATGTGGGGACTCTGTGGCATATACTTAGCTATCCTTTAATGCCCTTTCCAACTCTGAAGTCACTCCATCTCCTAGTAGATTAAAATGGGACCTGAGAAAGACACAGTTCATTTTAAGCAGGCAGTAATTTAACTCTTCTGCTGCATGCTCCAGGGAAAAGAGAGGAAGGGAAAGGCAGCAAATCTCTGCAGCTCACGCACAGGCTGTGGGGCCCTGAAGCCACAGGAATCCCAATTGTCCAAAGCAGCACTAAGGGGATTTTATCCTATGTAGTGTGAGAGAGTGTGCCAAAATTAAGATCTTAGGTAGTGCCTGATCTTTATGTTCCAACTATATAGTACCCCTCTGGGCCCATCAGCTAGTGCTTTCCTTGGTAAAGAGTTCTGCCATGTGGGATTTGATAACCACGTTCTGCCTCAACTGCAGCCCTTGCGAAAGGAGCTGGGCAACAGGAGCAAGGTGCAGCCCTGCTCATGTATATTTTGGTTACGTTTAGCCAGGCACTTGCATTTCAGAGCCTGGTTGCTCAGTGATACATAAACTGATGCTTGTGCCGAGGAAACTGAGGCACCAAAAAAAAAAATAATCAAAAGCTTTATAGGACAGTGGAAAGCAAACTGCAAAGTACATTTGGGTGACACTGTTTTTTCCTCAGGGAATGATGGCATTGGGAAGGTGAGCTGCCCAAACGTGAGCTGAAGGCAGCCCTCAAGATGTCCAGCAAGAGCTGAGAAGCAGGTATACCTTCAGGAAGCTGCTCCCCCCTTGTCAGCCCTCCTGGGGCAAGGCGGGGGGGTGATGGAGATGCTCGCGGGCTCTCCGAGGAATGCCTTGTATGTCTTGCTGCCAGTTGCTGGGGGACAGTGACATTGCCTGGGACAGAATTAGAAAACCTTGAGCAGGAGGGTAATGCGGCACAAGTGCTAAGTCAGCCGTAGGCTATATGTGGCATGCCAGTTGGTGCTTTCTTTCCCCTTCTTCACATGCTCATTCCTTTGCCTGCTCCTTCAGCACGGTTTGAATTCAGCCTACACTGCCCTGCAACTGGTGGGTGCCCCTGGCTGCACTCAGGCTACCAATGCCTTACACAGCACTTGAAGGAGCCAAGAGGTGAATCCTCCCTCCAAAACACACCCATCACCTCCCTTGAGCCAACAGAGCCCTTCATTTGTGCACCTAATCCAACCTTTGTGCTGTTATATAATGCTGTCTCCAGCATTCATCCATCATTGCCCTATTTCCCACCACCTGTAAATTCCATGGTGCCAGCCCTGACTGTCTGCTGGTGACAATACTCCACAGTCACCTCCAGGTCTCATCACGTGCTATGCCCTGCTCCCATACTACCTTCCTGAGGACAGGGCACTCTCATTGGACCAAGACCCCTGAAACCTGCTGACCTGGCCATTTGTTGGGCTTGACTCTCTTCTGCACAAGCTTCTACAGCTTATCAGGGTGTTCTGCAACTGCGAGCATCTTCGATAGCAAATAGCTTTGCTTTTCTGTGTTGAAAGTGCCTTGCACATTGTGAGCACTGACAAAGCCAAATCATTAGTAGATTAATTAGGCACCCTGTTGCACACAGTCAGCATTACAGCCTGAAGATGAGATCTTGAGAGAGTTTGCTGGCAGTGGATCCCTGGCTCGTTACTTTAAGCCTGTGGTGAAACGTGCGAGAATCAAACCAGACAAGCAGTCCAGCTGAGGCAGTAATCTCTCTTTTATGGCCAAAACCACGTTTCAGAGAGAGCACAAGGATCTCTGCAGCATCTTGGTGTGGAAAAATGCACCCAGCCTCTATCAGTTCAAGAACTGCTTAAGCACAGTGAAATGGATTATATATTCCTTCCAAACTTGTTATGAATTATAGTAACTCTGATATTCTTGATAACTGCCTAAATGCCCAGTTCCTTCCTGCTTCTCATTAGGTTCTTGGCCTCAAACAGTCCCCCACCAACAAGTTTCACAGTCTAACTGGTGTTGGAAAAAACATTATTCCTACATATTAGTTTTGAATTTCACTCAACCTCCTTGTTTGCATTCAAAAGGCTTCTCCATGAACTTCCTTGTACTTCTTGTAACTTTGGATAATAGGATCACTTCCCACTTACGAGCTGAATAAAGTAGGTGGTTGTACCAGGGCACAGCTCCAAACCATTGCAATCTTTCTCAAAGCTTGTTGCTTGACGGTACACGTACACTTGCAATTTTTCCTGCTGATACTGCAGCCACCCAACCTTCAGGAGGAACACGGCAAATACTTAACAGCAACAGGTGTCAGATAGGAGCTGATCGCAGGAAAGAGACAACATGTCAGACAGCTGAAATGATAGAAGATAAGTATGCATAGGACAGGAGGAAGGCTCCAAGAAGAAACTGGAATAGGTTGACTGTCCTTAGGTATTTGTAAACACTGTCTATGTTCTCTGTTACACACCTTGCCTGAAAGCAAACTCCCACCAGAGCCTTCTGAGTTACAAACAGCACTTCCCCTAGCACGTGATCTGGCATCCTGTGATGAACTTGCCAACAATTTCACAAAACAAAGCAAGAAAACCACATTTGAAGCAGGCACTCAACTTGCAGTGGCCCTTTTGGTCATAGAGCAGTAGCATATATATTAGCATGATCTTGTCCAAAAAGGATCTCTTCCACTGTGGCCTCCTAAACCAGCCCTCTGGCTGCCCTGGCTATCTTGAGCAGAGGGAAGCACCCAGAATGAAACCACTGGCCTAAGCTCTTCTGAACAAACTTACCCTAGAAGAAGCATGATTCACCTTCTGACCCCTGCATAACACTGCAGATACACTGTGACTAGTAGAAATGTCTCTTGGGCAGTCATTATAGCATGTGTGGCTTGGTGGATATACCAAAAGTGTAAAAGGCAAATAAAAGTTCCTATGTCGATAATGAAAAACCAAGTACCTTGTTTATAAGTTACCGGCAAAATAGGAAGTTAATTGCATTTTCAGGCATTTTAGACAGCAAAAGGCAAAAGCCTCAGAGGGAGTTAATTGTGAAACAGCAGAAGCAGCAGTGGTCACCCTTTCATCCATCAGCTCCATGACTTGCATGCTCCCCTGGAATATGGGAGATCTAGTCTCCTACTTCACTGCATGGATTTCAACCATCACCTCCCTCCTCGTGGAGGAAGGCCTGACTCCCTGGGCTGTAGGAAACCGCAAGACAGAGCCATCCTGTTAAAACTGGACCAGAAAGGCAGAGACTTTAGAGTAATTGCACAGGGAGTGCAGCCCAGCACAGGAACTCCCACTTCCATTCTGGTGTTGCAATCAGTGCCACCTCTGTGTGACTTTAGCCTGAAAAATGGAACATATTCCACTTCAGAAGCGTCAGAATGAATATTAACACTCCAGATGGAAAACATACTTCCCTTTTATTAATTCAACTAAATGCAGCCCAAATGCATAAAAGTTTTACGTTGGCCAGAACTGCATCCTCATCAATTAAACCTTTTGTAGAAACCAGGCAAGCCTCAAGCAAGCTGACCCCTGTTTCAGTGAGTAGCAGGGCTAACAGGGCATGATTTCTAACCAGCGGCTTTCTCACTACTGGATTTTCTGTGGCCTTGTGAAATCTGAAGCTCTGTCACCGTTCATTATGCCTCCCCTTGACATGGATTCTCCTACGAGAGAGAGGCATCCATGCACTCCCCAGGAGCTATGCACCCGACAAGGCAGATGCCAGTGATAATTCACATCCCCAGCTGCTGCCGCTTTCCCTTAGAAGTGGATCTCAGCAAGTCCCAGCAAGCACGAGGGAGAGGCTGGGGGTTAGCTCTAGCATTCCTGCTCACATGAAGCTGCCGCTAAAAGCAGAAGAGGAGCCTTCCTGCTGCAGCCCCTGGAACCAGCTCTGCAGGCCAGGGTGAGATAGTATGACACCGCCAGAGACCTGTGAACAGCAGTTCCAATGCAAGAGCACAGGGACACATCTCTGCTGCATCACCTAGGACAACTTTGCTCCCTTGGAACAGACCCGACGCACTCCCAGAGATGTCTTGGGACACATCCAAGCTTGCCAGGCAGATAAACCCATAGCATCCTGTCCCAAGCCCAGAAAACTGTCAGGATCCAAATTCTTAACCCAGTAATTGAAATAAGGACCTGCCATCCACCTCCTCCTCCTTTGCACCTGTTTATCTTCTCACCTGATCAATATACAATTATTTTGTGGCAGCTCCTCACAAAACCTCCTTTTCTAGCAGCATGAAGCATGTCCATGCACATCTGCATTCTTAGACAGGCCACACTGTGTACAGAGCCAGCACTAAGTTCATGCTTCATTTTTGAAAGCCTGTTTTCCTTTTAAAATATATTTGATGGTGGCTTTCAGGCTTATTTCATTGGAAACCTCAGGTGACCACAGAAATTATTAGATCATCACTGGTTCTTTCTTGCAATTAATTAACATTCTCATAGGTGTAGAGATGCATAAAAATTATTTTAGACTATTTCCACCCAAGTTATATCTCCAGGATCCATTTCTGCTGGTGGATTTTGCTGAAGTTTGGTCTGTGCAATGTATCACTGGAGAAGCACCTTGAAGGCAGCCAGCAGAGCTCATAAATCACAGGTTCTTTGTCCAAAAGCATTCACAAAACTAAAGGCAGAAAAAAGGAAAATAAAATCTCTCCTGGTCTGTGATCTCTTAAGCAGAGACTGAGCCAAGGCTTCAAATTGTATGCATCAGTATAGGTCTACTGATTTAAAAGAGATGACTCAATTTCCAAGAAGTCTACAGCCCATGACCTTGAGCAAGAGCAAAGAGCTCCGAGCACAGGTTTTCTTACACAAAAATACACCTTTAGCCACTCTTCATCCCTTTTTTTGTTGTGTATTTTTGTTAAGTTTACCTTCCTTAAAACACATTAATCTAAAATGCAAGTACATGGATACCCTGCCAGACTTTGGATGCTAAGCGCCTGTCCAGGCCTTCATGCTCTTAATTTCTCCTTACAAAACACTCCACCATGTAATTCATGAGGGAGAAATAAGGGCCCCATTAAAAGTCTTGCACTTAGTAGCACAGAACTTCAGGAGTCTGGAGAGTAAATGCGAGAGATGGCTCGACAAGGGAGGAACACTCAGCAGTCCTGGATTTTTCTGTAGAAAATCTCAGTTGTATGGACCTGGGTGAACCATCAGGTTTGAAAATGAAGCTGTTTTGCTATGCTGGAAAAAAAATCTACTGAAAACAGAAAAGTCATCTTCTGAAAGTTGTGTCTCCTGGAGAACATGGGGAGCAAGGAGGTCCATCAGGAGACTGAGGGATGGAAAAATAAACAAGAGACACAGGATTGGCAAGCAAACAAGGCGCTAACAGAAGTGCCTCCTTTGCCTGGTGGCTAGTTTCCAATCATAAATACATTACAAAAGGAAACCTTTTGTGTGGCAACACATAACATCCAGCTGATCTCCATGCTATCAGGGCACAGCTTATCCCTAGGAGAGGAACAATAAGATCAAAGGAAAAGATTAAAGGAAGCAATTTTCCATTTTAAATACAGTCTTAACATGATAGAAAGGCATAGTAATAACAGCTGAAAGACACTCAGAGTCTGGGAGAGACGCCTTGGCTTAAGGTACTGCACTGTTTTCCATATTTGTCTGCTTTATTTTTAAACACCCAGAGCCTTTGCTTGATCAACACTTCCTTGTAAAAGAAGAAAGCAGAGGAGGAGTGAGGGGCTGTGGGGAGAGAGGCAAATGAGCTTGGAAAATGATGATCTTCCCGGCCATGAAAGTCAAAATTGCTACTTGAAACCAAATCCTCCTGGAGCGCTGCACAGGCATGGGGGAAAAGGGGAGGGAAGGAAAGAAAGAAGATTTATTACTTAAGCAGAATTGAAATTCTGATGAGAAAAAAGATTGTTCAATCCATGCCCAAATGTCAACAGCAGATCTGAAACTGGGTTGGTCATACTTCCCTCTCCTTTGCACGCATTAAAAAAAAAAAAAAAAGACAGGGTAGATAGCTGGGGTTTTTAAAGAGGGGGAGGAAAGCCACTGAAGTCCCTTGATCTTATGAAGCCCTGAACTCTTATATTCCATTTATAGCTCGAGCTGGAATGACATCCCCCTTGATTAGCAAGCTGTCCAATCCAGCTGCATGTATCAGGACTGTACGAGGCACTAAGTGAAATATATATATGCCCTTATAGAGTTTAGCACATTGGGTCCACCTCCAGGGCATAGGCTGTAGCTCATTCTGACAACTGCTCCTCTCCTGGGAATCACTTTTAAGGGTTTTGGGGGGGCGGGTTTGAGGTTTTTTAGGGGAGCACCTTTACTTTCAAGTTTAAGCAACACAAAATGGCACCAAAGAAGGATGTAAAGAAGCCAGCGGCAGCCGCAGCACCAGCACCCGCGCCAGCACCAGCACCCGCACCAGCTAAACCCAAAGAACCTGCAATTGATCTCAAGAGCATCAAGGTAAATGGATGAACGTGTGCTGATTGCAGACCCAAAGCACCCCCAAAGGGGAAAGTTAGCAGAGTCACGGCTGAGACCTGCAGTGAAACGTTGTATGTGTTTGGTTTCAGTTTGGGGACTGCAGTGAAATGAACGAGTAACCTCAGTTGATGGATTTGTTGACCTGCCTGAGCTTTTGATTGTTTTAATAGCTGGAGGGGTGTAAGGCATGGTGCATGATTTAACAAGAGAGTGAAGCCTGGTGATTTCAAAAGTATTTTGGAGTGTGCCCCTCAGAACTTTTTACCAAATCAGTATCAGTCTGACCTGTTTGGTAAAGCTAGATTTAAAAGAGAAAAAAAATAACAAACCCCCCCAAATCCCTAAAGTAGGTGCATGAGGACAGGAAAGGGTTACTGAAACTTGAAATGCAATGTTTTCCCATAGTGCTGTACTAAAACCAAACCTTATTTTGCAGTTTCCCCTCAAATTCTCTTCTAAATTTTTGCAACCACCTGATGACCCTTTGGTCATGAGTTTTGAGATCAGCACTGCTTATCTTTAAAAGCAGAAACAAAACAAAACAGCTTAAATTAAAAAAAAAAAAAGAAAAGAATGATTTGGCAGTTTAATCTATTTTATTTTCATTTGCATTGTAGAAAAAACATTGATAGAGACCATGAGCTGGAAAGCCATGGAGGGAAGCATTTCAAGTTACTTCCTCTCACCTTAACATATTTGCTCAGAATTTGCAATTTGCTGCAAATTGAAAGCAACAAAGGGGAAGGGTCTTTCGGAGGTTTCCCTCTGACTATACTTCTATCCGATCTCTTACTGTCTTTAGACTTTGCATGCCAACCAACATCACTGATTGTTGCCTTGACCCTTTGAAGAAAACTCCTCCATGTTGGGAAATTCTTTACGCAGGAAAAAGGAGAGGGAGGTTAAGCGGTTAAAGAGATGACGAGACAGACCGATTTCTCTGGGTAGGACTATAAATACTTATTCTCCACCTACCTGACAAGCTGATTGGTCCCAGGACCAATTTGCTAAATTCTACATAAGAAATTGTGCCTATTATGGAGAAAAGGAGTACAAAGACTCCTAATAGGACCTACTCATTTTCATCTTGTGATGAATTCTGTTTCAGGTATCTTAATACATATAGTCCCGAGATCATGACCCATTTAGTGAAATTTCTTGACATTTACTTTAATTTTCACAATCAGTAATCAGTATCTTTCTGAAAAAGTATGTAGCTTCTCATAAGACTGAAGCTGAACCCACTGGCAAAGCAAAAGAACAAGAGAAGAAGGTATTTTGAAATTCTTTGAGTGATCATAGTAAAGGCTACATTAAAAGCCCACTGTTTTTGAGAATACTGTCTGAAAATTAGATTAGACCTCATATTTCACTCATCTCCAGAGATGAAGGGGAACACAAGCTAGATTTCCTACTAAATAATTTAATATGATTTGATAGCTTTCTATATCCAGATCATTAGCAGAAAATAGAATTTTAAAGTCCAGTGATCCTAGCTAATCTATCTTTAAATAAATAGACTTAATAGTATATTATCAGATAAAAAATGGCAGGCTGCAGTCTGAGGCATCTCTGCATGGCAGGAAATACATACTGGTAGCACAGAGAGGATGCTCCAGGTTTTGTCATATTCAAGACTGATAAAAGAAGATAGTCTCCCTAATTCTCTTTCTTTTGAAAGATAGTATCAGACAAAATATTCTCCTCTTTGAAGGGAGGGTGGGGGGGGTGGGCTAGTAAGACAAAAGTATTCTTTTAACACTAACAGCAGCACATAAGCATTACTATTCCTATTTGCAAATAAGTGAAGATATGAGCAGTGTGATGGATGTTGCAGGACTACCCTGCAATGCAATGGGTGGCACAGCCCCCTGCCCTGCATGCTTACCAGTAACATTTATCTTCCTACAAGCATCTCCTCTGCTCTTCATCATGCCCTTACCAGGCAAGGAACAGAGTGCCTCAGAGGTACTGCAAGGGTGGACAGAGCCACCCCCCACCCCCAGCAGGGGAGCCTACCCAACCACACAGCCATGGCTGCAATGTGATGCAGAAACCCACACTGCCTGTGAGGGTGACACGTCTCCTCTATCCCTGATCTTCCCCTCTCACCTGAGAGCCTACCTCGGTCAAGGGTTGTCCAGGCAGACTGTGGCACCTCCAGCGCTGGACTCTTCGAGAAGGCACCAGGAACAACCGTGGTGCCTTTCACCCTGCCTTGGAGCAGGGGCAGGGACTGGACAAGCTCCCAAGGTCCCAACCAGCCATGCTGGGCTATCCTTTTTCACCCTCTGAGAGCTCAGGCAGTGAAGGGAAACAATGTCGTCTTCCAAGTGATTTGCCTGAGAGATGTGGCAGAGTCAGGACTCAAACTTTTCTGAGTCTTAGCCCAGCCCCTTAATCAGCATTGATCCTGAATCCTTCCATTCAGCCACCAAAGTCTCAGCATAGGAAAAGGCACAGCACCATTTCCAGCAAAACTTTGGAGCCAGGGAGTACTTAGAACTAAGCTTTTGACCAGGACTCAGGGAATGATCCTATACTGGGTCTCTTTGCACTGATTTACCAGGCGTGGAGTCAAAGCCTCCAGCACTTTGAACAATGGCATCAAGTGGGCTCCCCTCCACTCCTCAGAGGGATTAGCAGCTATGCCAGAGCTTGCTACTAATGAGAGGCGGCTGGAATGCCAGGCTGCAGCACCATGATGATTTAGGGAGCCACACAGCAGGCAAACACACAGAAAGGCTTTGTTAGCTTTTATAAAGAGACATCCAAACCCCTTCTAACTGTTACAGCTGGAGTGGGTAAGGGTAGAGATGTCTAATAAGGGTTTACAGCAGCCAAATAAGTCACATTTGGCAGTGCACTTAATTTTAAATTGGCATCAGAGATCATAATATTCTCCAAAACAAACAAGAAGGTGGTTTACAAACATGGGTAGTGATTCTTTTGGTGGTACCCCTCCTCGCAGATGTCCTACTTGGCCCATCTTCAGAGAACCAGGTTTTCTGAGCCTTTTGGGGTACACACTTTGAAAGTTAGGTGCCCCCCCCCCCCCCAACAGGTCTCAAGCTGGGTTCTTGCAAATGCAGGCACCTCAAGATTGCCTGTCGCCATTAGAAGTTGTGACAGGCCTTTCATTCTCTTTTTTTCTTTTTTTTCCCCACTTTAACCCAATTAAAGCAAATTGTTGGTGATTTGCTAGTACTAATAGCAGATGGTATGGGATTTTCTATTTTTTTACTACAAAAGTGAGTAATAGGAATACCTAGCTGCTAAAGACACAAATGGCTGAACTCAGCCCTTTCTCCACTCACCTTAGGTTACAGTACAACCACCACAGGAAGAGAGTCTAGGTAGAGAGGAAGAATTTGTTTTTAAATGGAAATGTAAAGACCCTTTTCCCCCTACTCAGGAAGCAGCATAAAACTCAATCTGCTCTGTACCATCCTTTCCAGACCAAATTTATATTTCCAGTTTTCCTTATTACTAGCATGGCCTGGATTTGAACAATAGGTACAAAGGTTAAAGATTGAATCATAACTGAGAAGAACAGGGTGAGGGATGCATCTGAGAGTTAATACGAGGAACCAACCATGACTAAAAGCAAAACGACCACGAGTCATTTTCTTAAGAGACCCCCAAAAATTCTGTAGTTAAAACTGTGGCCAAGGTTAATCCCCAAAAGATAGCTTATCTGTTTAGTCAACTTCCTTCTCCCACACAAGCTTGAGTGAGAAGAAACATTGAGTTGACAAACAGCACTACGATGGGTCTATGTCTGCAACAACTGGGATGAGACAATGATGAAGATGTCTCACACTTGGTTTTGCAACTGAGGCAGTGGGAAAAGGATAAACTTCATATTGCCCAAAAAGGTTTAAGTCAAACCCTATCACCAACAGGAAAAGCGTGTTGGGTTTTTACCGGAAATCTTAGGGGCCTTCCTGGTACACACCACCAGTCCTTGGACTGAGCCCAGGCTCATAGCATTGACTGCAATGTTTTGGGTTCTGGGTGCTGCAGATGCCGAGTGCAGTGCTTCATACGCTTTTGCTCTGCCGACGGTGAAGTGAGCATGTTGCACCCTGATCTGGTGTCACACCAGGCCCTTTACGTTGAGGATACACCTGAGTATCTTCTCTTGAGCAGAGACAGAGGTTGGGTTCTTGCAAGTATCCACAGTGTAAGTTCATTTGGTACACAAGGCTTCCCATGCTGGTGTTTTCAAGACTGAAATCTCAGGACATCAGTTATGCCATGCCCAGCTGTAGATAAGCTACCTACGTCTTCAGGGGAAAAACAATTAAAAGGTATCAACTAGTAGACTTGCTAAGGCCTTATGTAACTGTGTGATGCATGACAAAGCCTGCTGCATGGAAGCAAACCTGTGTGATCACTTGTTTTTAAATACAGAGCTCTTAAGGCAGTAAAAAATGTTTCTCCAAGTGTCCTTAATTCTTATTGCATTCACTACTCAAGTAGGTCATTTCTGAACAGACATTGCATTGGATATAACCAGAGAGAGAGGAAGACTTGCTAAGATGCACTGACAGAAAGCTTCTGGGCTGGAGGGCAAGCAGGACTGCAAATGCCAGCTGAAGCGCTCAGACAGCTATTATGCTGCAGACAAACTCCATGTGAAGCTATGGAGTGAGAACAGGAATGTTAATAGTAACTTTGCTCATAGTGCTAAGGGCTTTCTTAGGAACTGGTAGGTTTTTGCCTGAAATTTTTGGCACAGGTCTTCAGATTATGCCTGATCCAGCTCCAGCAACGACTCCAGAAACATTCCCTAGGACTCATACGCCTGTTGGACAAGGTCACCAGTCCCAAGTGCCTTTTCACGTAGGAAGTTGACAAGCACAAATATGACTTAGCCTTAAGAGATGTAAAGGTGCCTATCTGATGCCATCCAGACCAGCTTCCTGCTACCGCTTTGACCACTGAGATACAGCAACATTTGGGATCAGCCCCAAAGCAAAGCAGCCCCAGACAAATCCCTCGCCCCTGTCAACCCCACCACTGATACCAGACCCACATTGGTGGCAGTTGCTACATCACTGCATGGACAAGGCATGGCATAAAGGTGTCCCAGGACAGGTAACTTGGACATCAGACTCAGCTACATACCAAGACATCCCTTCAGGACACTGCTGAAAACCAGAAGGAAAGCAAACAGCAAAGCTACCACTTAGTTTTCTTTACACAGTTTTCAGAAGAACTTTGCCTCCTTTTCTCCCTAAAGTGCTGCTAAGCAAGTAGTTGATCAAAAGTAGGGACTGTCCATATATTAGTAGACACTTTTTCTTATGTCTGCTAACCTGAAAAAATATTTGGAAAACAATGTTGGTTATTTTTACAACATCCATTCTAACTCACAGCTTTGGCAGCATTTAAAAATATATCTATAGCTTTTGGAGGTTCTGGGGAGTGACAAACTTTGGTAGAAACAGTGAAAAGAGCTCACAGATTAATTTCAAGTGTTAACAGTGGTTGTGTGGCACAGAGAGATTGTAACAAATAGTAATAAGATATTTATCTTGCATAAGGCAAGAAGAAGGTGACTAATTTAGCCAATGACAAGTAAAGAAAGAAGTTGTCTGTAAGGAGATATGAAACAACCAAGCTGGAAATTTGCCCCCACTTCACTGAGGCTTTATTACATCTTGAGCCCATTGCCAAAAAGCACTTTCAACTGGCTGGTTTACTGCACAGCACTTAAATGTCAAGTAGCAATATTTTAAATAATGTTAATACTCTAACACTGCCGCTGGGAGGCACGTTAAAACAACAAATCCCTCCAAGAGCAGGGCTCCAGAGCTTTACATTTCCTCACACATCCTCTCAATTATACACATTCACAGAAAACTAAATGCAGTTAGAAAAGGGACACTTTTACAAATGAGCAAAACTGAACACACTTCCCCCCATGAAGCTAATGAAATCTGTTCAAAATGGTACAATCAACAGTGCAGCTAGAGCACATTTCACTCCCAGACATTTCAGAAGGGCACATTAATTAATGGGCAAGGTTCATCCAAGAGTTTTTGCACAACTGCAAAGCAACTGTGAAGTTTAAAGCTTTAAAAGTAAACACACTAGAAAGTTACACAGGAAAAAAATATCAAATTAATCTGCAGTTCATTCCATTAAACTCAAAGAGATTTTTAACTGTTCTTCCAAACCTCAGGGCATCTCACACATACAATTTTCTCTCCTATATTAATAGTGGTAGTTTTTATTCCTTTTTCAACTGTATTTCCAGGCAGCTCTGTTCTCAGAACAGAGCTCTTTTTCTCAAGAGCTCATCTGCTCCTAATGTTTCTCTGCCTCATAAAAGACATGAGGCTAAATCCATCAGGCTGTTGATTCTTACTTGAGAAGTAGCCTCTCTAAAATCTGTGGCATCGATCGCATAAGCTATCGAACCGGGGTGAGGGATTGGAGAATGACAGCCTTCTTTTCAGAGGGGTTTGAGAGCTGTGTAATCCCGCACTCTGTGATGTCTACTAGAAAATATGTCCAGCTGTATTAATCAAGGAGCAGGCATTAATGGTGAGCAGATATCATGTGAACTGCTGTAGGCTCAATCCTAGCTTATCTCCACCCAAAAATAAAATTTAAAAAATCCCTCTAGTCCTGAATAGAAGGCTAAATATACAATGAGTATTCTAGGGGACTTTCCAATTTTCTCCTCTCTGATTTTCCAAGACATGTGATATGTTCTCAGTCTTCTACAGGGACAGTACCTTGAAATATCTGGTGACTCTCTAATAAAATCCTAAGATGATTCCCTTCTCTGTAATACACCCAAAGGGTAACAAGCAGATGGAGCAGCTGAATGCTTTAACTCCCAGCAGCATCTTTTCCCAGGGCTTTTCACCCTTTCCAGGGTAAATTTAAACATTTACGGTGAGCACAAAGAGACTTTCACTCAGCACAGCTATACTCAATTCCAGTGCCCACTAGCCTAAATAGGTAAGCACAGCACCATGTTGCAAAGGTTGGGGCACTAAAGCCCACGAACCAGTGATATGTTGGGTAGTTAGGAACTTTGGTAATAATTTGGAAATAAAGATTTGTGTGGATTAGGTCTTCTGCTTAGCTGGTCATAAAGAGTTATATACAAATGTATCCACCCCACCCTATATAACTGGGATGTGGCCAAAATGGCTGTATCTAGCAACAAGATAACTAGCAGGTGATCACAAACTATACAGGGAAAAGCCTTAATCTTAAAAACGAAACAAACAAAAAAACCCCAAACACACCACCTTCTTCTTTGGCACAGATAACCTTCTGGACAATAACTTTGTCCATGAATAAGGGCTAACCACAGTTAGAGAAATCCAGGTCCTTCTGGTGCTTCCATGTGTTGGAATTCCTTCAACCTTTCATTATTTCTGCTGGTGGGGGATGGGGGTAGGGGGGACGTTCATTTTTTTAAAAACCAAACTCTCTGAAATGTCAACATCTTCCCTAAAGCCCTGAGACTCATCATGCCCTCTGACAATGCAGAGAACACTGCCAGGATCAGAACAAAGCTCAGATCACTGCAAAATACTTCTTTCTACCTTCTGAAGTTTATGAAAGCTCCTTACAGAATCAGAAATCTTACCTTTAATTTTCTTTAAGGATTGTTTAAAATATTTTCTATACCAAGGCCATTTGTAGGGGCCCTTACTCAAAGCAAGTAGCATTTTAAGCCCCCAGCAGACCCTATTGGCTTAAAGCAGGGGGATTCTTAGTTCAAGTGAATGCAACATGTCCATGCTAGAATATTTCTCCCCAGCAAAATTCTGTCTAGTGAGGTTTCATTCAAGAATCAGTAATAAAATGAAGGGCTGATGTGGTGCGCTAGTATTTCATCATCTGAATTCTGAGTCAAAAGATCCATCAGTTTATATGTAGACCACTCTCAATTTATACATATTTGATAGCCCATTCAAGCCAGATATCAGGTATCAGTTTTCTATGCCTAAGAAAAATGCACCCCAAATATTTTCTGCTTGGCATCGAAAGTCTTTGGGGATGAGTTTTATTGTAGCCAACCATAAAGCTTACCTGGAAGTAAGAAAAAATGTTCAAGAAAATTAATCTAAGTTTTTATTTAAATTTATTTTTTTTTTAAATCCTGTTTTCAGGGGAACATTTCCCAGTTGCCAGCACTGGAGAGCAAGAGGCTAAAGACAGAAGGAAAATTCCACAAAAGGCAACACTGCATTGACCCAGGCAACATTTCAGCTCTGCCAAAGTCTTTAGAAAGCTCTGCTATTAATGCATTGGGACTGATGGCCAAGATCTATATTAGCTTTCTCACTGCCTGAGTTCCAGCCCCAGACAGTATTAATCAGGGGGTCTGTGCTGTGCTAAACCTATGTTAACTAATTCAGACAAAAGCATCAACCCCCTTTTCTATGCAACCACATTTGATCATGGCTACACTTTGTCTTCAATACATCTATGTTCCCACAGGCTAATAGATTACAAATAGCAGAAAAACAAAAGTGAAGGATTGGCAGTGGAGCATTTTTCATACTTAGTATATTTTCCAGATATTTCTCAAAAAATGCAAATAATCTGTTTGGAGATAATGTTTTCCAGCTAAAATGGAAAAAAAGCTTAGAAAATTCTTTGCAGTTGTATCTTTAGTTTCTAAAATAGGAGGTAGGATGTTAATGTCTCAAATCCAACCAAATATTTTGATCTATTTTGATTGTTTGGTTTAGAAAAAAAGGTAACATTAAGTCTGCTTGGATTTGATTCTTTCTTTCAGAGCCCTGAATATACCAAAGAGAGATTCACAAAGGTTATGCTTATCTTCAGGGTAGCTAAGCGAGCTACAGGAGAAAATTTCCCTCACTAATCACATTTTGTCATTAGAAAACCAGGAACAGTGAACGCTCAACAAAGGAAATCAACAGAAATTAGAGAGGGGATTTGAGTTTGCAACATGAAGTCTGTTGTTGCCACACAACCGTTCCCACCCTAGCTCCATGACACTCTTGACCCAGTTGAGGTGATAGGGAAACCAAGAAGTTTGGAGCAAAGTTTTCTAATCCTTTAACAATGTCTCACAGCATCGATTTGGAGATTTGACCTGGGCTCAGAGGATGCTACGTGGTGGGACTAGATCTTTGCTACTGAAGAGCGGCAGCCTCTACCTCCTGCAACCTACCTAGAAACTCCCCACTTGTAGTCCCAGCATGAGCCCTCTGCCCTGCAACCCAAAAAGCAAGTACCCCTCTCCCCCACGACGAACAGTCATCCTTCCGGTTCACAAAACCCTTTGGGAGGTCTTAGCTTCTATCATGGCTTCTCCCTTGCCTCCACATCACAAAAACCTCAGCAGCATCCCCTCTCACCACACCAGTAAGCTCTGAAGCTGGCATGCCAGTGCCCTGCCTAACCCCAGCCCTAGAGGAAGAGTGTCCTAGAGAGCACAGGCTACTGTGAATACAAGCTTCCCACTGCCCTGCAGGGTAAATCTACACATCAGCTGCTAACCTAACAATACAGTTGGGTCCAAAAAGCACTAGTAATTTTTCCCTTAAAAATGTTGAAAATTTGGAAACACAACCAGCATGGAGGAAGAGCTTCACTGTCAGACACTACCTCTGTCAACAGGTTAACCTTCTGCTTAGTGCCAACAAGTAGATCACACTGAGCAGACAAGCAGCAGCACCACTCATCTAACACTGAGCACTATATTATCCTTATAAGGGGTTGAGCAAAGCTCAGCAAAGGTACAAAGACCATTCAGCTGCATCTAACAGACCTTGCAAGCCACCTGTAAAAGCAGCCAGCTGGGCAAACAGGTGGCACCTCTCACCCTCAATGTTCCTTGCTCTTTGACTTTATAGCTTATTGGAGAAATAGAGTCCTTCCCTATAAGGAAGTCTTGGTAGGTCTGGACAAGGAATATCTCTTCTTGATGGTACAGACCCAGAAAGTGCTGACATGAATCAAACTTACTGCTTGCCACTCCCTGCCCCTCTCCAGCCTCCTAAAAATAGCCATCATAAGATGTCAATCAAGACATGGAGCCTCCTGTCACTTTGCCCTAAGAAAGCTAAAGAACTCATGAAGGGGAGGGACCACTTCCTTCTGACACCTAATCCAGGCAATGCCGTCAGCACCACTGGATAAATAAGGGGAAGAAAGGCCAGGAAAGCAGGACCACTCTTGAGACCTCTCAGCTAATCCCTCCTGCCTGTCTGCTGCTCTGCTTTTCCAGCTCTCAATCATGGTGGGTCCACTGGAAAGCTAGTGGTTATCAGCCAGCCAGTGTATTTTACATAAGTAAATTGGGCTTCTCGCTCAAGTTAGGTCTGGCGGGCGGGGGGGGGGGGGGGGGGCGGGGGGAGCGAAGGGAAGAAGGACAGAAGGACAGTCCAGAAGACAGTTTATGTTTGCTTGGCTTTCCTCCTTAAGCCTAAAGGACTATGCGAGTTTCTCCAGTTAGCCTCAAGTTCTGCACCAGGCAGACATGCAGCTCCTGTAGCTTCAGACAGATGGGTTACAATTCACTAGTGCTGTCTGCTAAGCACTTTTTTTTTTTTTTAAATCGGATGCAACCTGCAAAAGTGGCAAAGGAAAATAGTAATACTTTCACATAAGAAAAGATCATAGTTTATTACTTTATGAAACAATGTATTGTTGAAAACTAATTTGAAATACAAACTTTAAGGTATTGGTTTAATTTCTATGTTAATGTAAAAAAAAAGCGGCTTGTTAAGGAATATTACTTCAAATGGTCTTAATAAAACAGGTCTATACTAAAACAGTAAATGACCTCATGGTACATCGACAACTTCTTTGTTAGTTAAGAGACTTTAGATTTTTGTTGCTTCTAGCCATAACCCTGGCTTTCCCTGGGATGCAGATTTTAACGGAATCTTTAAGAATAGACCTGGTGATGGATTTTTACATGGGAAGTGGCTAGTTTAGGTTGCTGTAGCCTAATTACATTAGGCATGACAGATGTGAGAGCACTCAGCTACTTTGTGCTATTTGCTTTCTCTCAGTGCATTTTCAGCAGTACTAGTTCTCTTTTCTCTCTCTTTCTTTCTTCCCAACTGCAGTCCTTCACTCCTGACCAAATCAATGGTAAGTTAAATAAAAGTTAAACTTGAACAGGGGGCAGGAGGGGCAACATAATGGCTACCAAATGCTAAATATTCACTAGTCTTAACAGCTCTTTTGCTCTCTGCATTACTTCTGCACATCTGACAGGCCACATTTTTGCTGTTTTGGAAAATGACTCATGGATTGAGCTGGATGCTTTAGAAAACAAACAAGTTCTCACCCAGCCCCCCCCCCCCCCCCCCTTCCTAAGCTATTTTTTGTGATTGATTTCGTTCCAACAGATCGAGTTCTCCAAGGAGCAACAGGATGGTAAGTTACAAGAGAGCCAATGTGTTTTACATGTACATGGGTTCAGAGGAGCTACAGGCTCAGAACTTTAATCTTTACGAAAAGATGAGCTAGGACTTCAGGTGGTATAAACCACCACACTCTTGACTTCAGAGGAGCAGTGCTGACTTATGCTGGACAAGAATCTAACCATAGATTTACATGTAATTTATCTGAGTGCTTATGTGCTGCCCAAGCTAAAATGTTTATGCCATGGTATGAAGAGGAAATACTCTGGTGTTGCCAGCTGTACCTACTGAACATTTTTCAGTTGTGCTCCTGCACTGGCTATTCACAAGGATGCTGAAAACAGGTCTTGCATTTGAAAGTCATAGAGGAAATAGGCAGATGAAAGACAACAGAAGGAGGGAGTGGGCTGAAAATTCAACCTAGCTGCAGTGATGTTGCAATTTTACATGAACAGAAAATGCAAGAGGCAGACATGTCACTTTTGCCAGGAGGTGTTGTGGAAGGGGAGGAACAAAGGCTGTTTTATTGTAAATACATTCATGAAGCATGGAAATAGCAAATAAGTGACTTGTATAAACTATTGCTTATAAACACAATAGTCTGGATATGTTGCAATTCTTGAGCATCTTGCTGTATTCTCTGCTTCACAAGCCACCAGCGAGTTCTACATTTTTTTTTCAATCTGCTAGAAAGATGAGATTAAAAATTCTGACACGAACAAAATCCCCATTGAAGCACTGGAAGTCTAAGTTGGAGTCTTTTAAATATCCTAAGAGATGCATTTGGGCTATATTAAATAACATAGGCTTAAAAAAATGTCAAAAATTCAGTAGCAAATATAGTTGACTTCTCACTGTGAACTAAGTACTTAGAATGGAAGATACAAGGATTTACTAGAAATCCAGAGGGAAAGGAATAGCTAGAAGGAGGTTTTGAGAGCGAGCCCTAAACTTCCTGAACACCAGCCTGCTCTGGGTTACACCATCAAAGCAATAAGGAGAGGTATAGTGCAGTAAGTGAGACTGGAAACATTCCTTGCAATCCAAACACACCTGGTCACAAAGAAAATAATTTGAACTCTTCCTCACTTTTTAATTCCAAAACTTTTACAAAAGGGTTGGGAGAATTTATGGAAAAATGCCATCAATTCAAAGCTGCTGGCATGTACAACAAAGCAAAGTATTTCTTTCAGCTTCCCTCCATATTCCAGATAATCCAGCTGCTATAATGCTGTGATGACTGAACCAGGCAGCGGAGCAATTAAAAGCTACTTGAGAGAGGGAGAATTTCCCAGGAACAGAGATATCCCACCCTCAGTAACTATTTCCATTTCCATCCACCCAGGCTGATGCACCTGGGGGCAGTACCCTCCTCAGAGAGGGATTTTAGATGTGCTTATTCCAGCAGAGGTATAAACTGGGACCAGCTATATTTAAAACAGAACAAAAAAACAAAACAAAAAAACCCAAACAAACCAAACAACAAAACAAAAAGAAAAACCCCACAGCAAAGATATATTGCAATGAAATGCATGCCTGAGAGACAAAAAATAAAATCAGGCCTTTTGTCTGAGCTGGGGAGCAGTGTTCAGAACCCAGTGAACATAAAACTTCACAGGATTTACAAAACAGAGAAACTCTCCTGATGGCTCTGCTAACAGCGAACTGGCATAGTTTTATACCTCACTCTGGCTAAATGTCCTTAATGCATCAGATGAGAGATCAGATCACATGGTATAAATCACTACAGCTCTATTGACCTCAGCTGCTACAGCAGCTGATATCAAGGTGGTATATATTGTAAGGGGAAGCTCTACACAGGTCCAGAAGGCCTTTATTTCATACCCTGCAATAAAAGCTGTAAGGAGAGAGGGTTAGCAGTAAAGGGTTATAGGTGTCTCACATCAGACAGTAAGAGGATTAGTTTCAGATGTATTAGATTACAGCCTAGCAGGCTGACATCTTGCATCAGCAGTTTTACTGGCTGCCAGCAACTCCACTAAGGTGGTATATGGATGACTAAACCAAGAACCTAAATACCTCTGTGTCACACATCCCCAGCACAAGATGAATGAAGACACCATTTGAAATATGGTTTGTTACTCCTAAATCTGCCCCAAGGCACAAAGAACATTCCACCTATACAAGCTGTGAAACACAAAGCCTATCTTTGTGGTGCTGTGTGATGCTCGAAGTGCATCACGGCCAAGGGAAAGACACTTCACTTGGTTTACTTGGAGCTAAAACACAGCATTGTCAGACACCGCAGTGCAGAAAAGATCAACAACACAGTCCAAGATGCTCCTGACACATGAGGTTTGAAGATGACTTTTTAGCTAGACCCTTGACTTTTGCCCCTTCCTCCCCTTTTTAAGAACACATTTCTTTATTCATTGCAACAAATACTCTAAAAACCCTTAAAAGTATAGCAAGATGATTAACATGGAACTTTGCAACAGAAGATGAAGACTGGCAGTGGAATGAAGGCACCCATCTGTGCTGATTTTTGCAGGAGAAATGTCTCTACCCAAAATTCTTGGTCAGCAGCAAGGGGGAAATAAGTGAATGTTCATCACTTGGCAGCACTGAAAGAAGCAGTCTCAAAGTGTACACACTGGAAAGGCACTGGAGTAAGGCACTGGAGTAAGGTAGTACACAAGTACTACCACTGGAAAAGCCAGATATTCATGCATCTGTAAGAAGCAGGGACAGACCGCAAAGCGCAGAGAAGAGAAGGAACAAACATGGGTAAAATTGCCATTGTAAGGCAACTTTAAGGGAAAACAAAAGTAGAATTATTTGAAATCCACCTTCAAGTTTCCCATTAACACTGTGTAGTTGAGATGCTGGGATTGCAGGCAGGACCCGTCGAAGCAAGCAGATGTTTTGCACTGCTAGGTACTTTGACAGAAGACTCCCAGTCCTCTGGTGAGATAAGATGGAGTGGATAACAATATTTTTACCTTCTGCTGCTATGTCATGTAAAGAAAACTGTTACTGAATGGCAGTGTTTGTAGAAAGCTTACCTTTCTCCATGCTTGAAATAACTATGGGGTCAATCACAAAGATACTGGAGGCTATTAGCCAGGAAAGCAATGAAAGGTAAATATAAAAGTTTAAAAATAGTGAAGCCAAAATGTCAGAGGGGAAAAGTTTTTCTTGCGATTGTGGGCCAAAGATTCCCCTGGCTAACTCCCCCAGAGTTGGTGGAACAGTGCCAGAAGACAAGAGTCTCACATCTTTGTCAATACAACTTGTCAATAGGGAGCTGCCTGGCTCAATTTAATTGTTGCTCTTCTCTTGCAGACTTCAAGGAGGCCTTCCTCCTCTTTGACAGGACTGGTGATGCCAAGATCACCCTAAGCCAGGTTGGCGATATCATCCGGGCACTGGGGCAGAACCCTACAAATGCTGAGATCAACAAGATCCTGGGTAACCCCAGCAAAGAGGGTAAGTACCCCACAGTCTCTCATGGACCCTTCTTGAGGCTGGGGAACTGTAATTAGGCAACATCAATATTCACAGCAGGAGGGAGAAGAGCTCTTGCTCTGATGGAGAGCAAGGGGGGACTCTGTAGCAACAATACAGGGAATTTCTCCAGTTCCTTTTGAAGATGATGACAGTGATGGAGAATACAGTGCTCAGAAAGAGGAAAACGTTCTCCTCAGGATATGGGGAAGTCTCTGTAGGGACCATTTTGGTGTCAACTTGGTGTAGGTGTAACACATGCTCGTTGCTGCTCATAGTCCATTTGTGCCCTTGCTGAGGAGCTGCAAGTCCATTTCTAACAGCTGATACTCAGCTCTTCAGGTCCTTCCAGTGTAGGATCTTCTACATAAGCCAAGACATGCCAGGGGACTGGAAACCCACCTGTATATTTCTGCTGACTGGGGTGGTATGCTCAAAGCTCCTACAAACCTGGGCTTGCTGAGGCATATGATAGCCATTTATTATAGCGAACAGTTTCTATTTCCTTTTCTCCCCTCTTAGAGATAAAAGAAATGGTAAATACTGTAGCCATCTCCTTCTAACAAGGACCTAGCTGTAGGTGATCCCTGATTTCAGCCATACAGAACCATTTTAAGATGGGCTAAATTATATCCAAACCCCTCAGGCCTGGTAAAAGCAGCTCTGAGGAACAAATCAGAAGACCTGAGTTAAGCATTAGCATCAGCAGGAAGCACTGAGCAGATTATTAACACAGAGGTGAGACCATGAGGGTACTTCAAGTGACTACAGCAATAACTGACAGTGATTTTGATATAGCTGGGTAGTAAAATAGTTTCTGTAACAACTGTATATTCAAAAATCTCTCGCATGTTTCCATCTATTATATTTCATCACTGCCCAGATGAAGGCTGCTCTTTGCAAAGGTCCAGGAAGAAAAAAAAAAACAAACAAACAAAACAAGAAAAAAGAAGAAAAAACATCTTTTTTTTTGGTGGCTTTGCTCCAACAAAAAACATTTGGGGAAGGCCTCACTGAGGACTACAACTTCTGGCTCATGAGAACAAAGGGACTAGGTGTACTAAGCTTGTGAGTCCTTAAACCTCCACACTGAACATGTCAATAGTAAATTTGGACTCCACCCCCACTGGACATTCCTATTTTGAATTAGTTTATTCTTTTGCTAATAGTCTCTACTACCACATCCAAGAGACCCTGAAGAGGTCAGTAACCTGTCAGCAACCTCAGGGGCTTAAGTCACAATATCCCATGCTGGTTACCTTTTCCCATTGTTGGGGCTCAAGATTTCTGTTTTACTGTATTCTGTAGTTCCCCCACTCCCAAAATCTTTTCAAAAATCAACTCATACAGCAAGTTTTATTTCTGAAAGAAAAATAAAACATGCACATAGGCATATAAAATTATGTGAAAAGAGGGCTGGAGCAAGGATGTGAAAAATCAGATGGATGTGAAAACTAACTCCCACAATAAGAGAGAATCCAGATTCTGCAAAGGAACTGCTAAATCCCAAGGCAAAGACAAGAGTAAAGGATAGAAAGACGTGTGCAAATGAGGTGGGAGGCTCTCCCACATTTCAGTGCAAATATCCCCCAAAACACATAGAAGTGTCTAGGATGTAGCAACTGGTGCTTTCTTTCCAGAGATGAATGCCAAGAAAATTACTTTTGAAGAGTTCCTGCCCATGTTGCAAGCAGCGGCTAACAACAAGGAACAGGGTACTTACGAAGACTTTGTTGAAGGTCTGCGTGTCTTTGACAAGGAAGGCAATGGCACAGTCATGGGGGCTGAACTCCGTCATGTACTGGCCACTCTGGGTAAGTGATTATAATCTCTGCAAGCACTTTAAAAAATGCTGCTGTTTGAAGGCATGCGACAGGGAGGAAAGATTCTAACCAGTTTGGAGAGGTAGGAGACTGCAAAGCCAGACAAGACTCTTGAGTTTCCTAACTGGGAATCCATAAGGAAAGCAAACACAAAACTCAGTAGAAAGCCCAAAGGAAAAGCTTTGGTTTATTACTTCTAAATTCAGATTAGGTATTAAGAGTGCCTGTTATTTGAGTAACAGAGAGAAGAGGCTGTACACCTCAGTGACATAATGCACATGGACAAAGGTAGAGGACTTGCTGCATAGTTTCTTTACTCTGTAGGAATACTAGAATCCCTGTGTATATATGCACATGCAGAACTTCTAAAGAAAGTTAAAATTAATAAAGCTCAGTTCTTATCCAGGTCTTTTTGTTACTAACTAGAAAATAAGGAAAGCCTTTGGAAAAGCTGTAGGGTTCAGCCTCAGTTGTGTGTCTGTGGAAGAATCAACCAAGCTCTCTCCACTCTCCAGGTGAGAAGATGACAGAAGAGGAAGTAGAGGAACTCATGAAAGGTCAGGAAGACTCCAACGGATGCATCAACTATGAGGGTAAGTGCAAGAGTTCAACACCCTCTCATCCTACATTTCTTCTCTCCCTTGCAGAGTTTCACTGCAGTTGGCTTTTAGCTTCTCAGGCAAATCAGTTAGACAAAGCTACAGATGAGTTAGGTTGAAAGGCTTATGCATGAAAACGGCTGTTGTGATATGCTTAGCTTGCAGTCACACCACTCAAAATACTAGATTCACCCACAACAGAGAAGGTTACTAGATCTCTAGGCTCTCTGACTTTCTGTACAGCAGTTGCAGTGATTGGAACCAATCCTATAGCTAATGCTTAGACAAAGTGCTCTGTTCATCATATATTTAGTCTTATCACACTTAAGCAGAAAGAGAATTTTATTTGTACATTAAACATTTAGAATTTTCTATCACACTGTTGGGTCAAATCTGATCAGGAACATACGTTTTTAATGCCATAAGCAAATAAACAGCTGTTATTTTTACAAAGTATTTCCCAAAGTAACATTTGTTGCTCCTTCTAACTAGTGTATCTGTATTTTTCCACAGCATTTGTAAAGCACATCTTGTCTGTCTAAGTGGACTTCCCCAGATACCAAACAGTACGTTCTTCTCATTTGCACTCTTAACCTTGTCTGTTTGCTGTTCTTAAAGGCTTCTACCTGCCCATGACCAGATACAGGTTACAAAACCAATGTGACACCATCTCCCTGATGATACAAATAGAACAAAATGAGACTGTTGGACAAGAGCAAAGAAAACAGGAGTGCAGATTCCTGGGTCGTATTCACAGCTCTATAACTGGTTGGAAACCATTTTTAGTGAATTTTTCAAACATACCTAAACTGTGAAAAGAAATGCCCAGTTTATTCACAAGCATGGAAATGGTCACCCTAGATCTCTGTTTGCATAGCTTAAGCTCTAATTTTCTATGACAAGTGACAGCCTGAGACATTTATCCTATAAGCATGTTAAGATTTTGTGGTTGTTGTTTTTTTTAAAAAGGAAATCAAAACAACACCTTCTGGTAATTGTAGATCTCCGTAAAGACAGAGTAGCCTGAATACTTGTGTGAACTACTGAGAACAGCTCTTCAAACAAAATAATCATCTGAAAAAGAGCATTCTAACAGTCATGATCAATAGTCAAAAGAGAGCTTCAACAGTACGCAATCATTTAGCAATTCCCCTACAAGCAGGTAAAAAAACCAGCAAAACCCCCTGCAACCTTGATATGCTGCTATTTTGTCCAAAGAAAAACCCAGCAGCTGTCTTTAAAATGCAAACATAAAATATCAAGGGTTTGTGGGCTTATCTGAGCCGTTAGATATTCTATCCCAGGTAAGACATTTCCCAACTCCTGTATGAAAAACACACTTCAAAATAGAAATAAAGGGCTCAGTTCATAATTTTGCAAGTGCTTCTTCAGCCAACACTGACTTCAAGTCTGACTCTCCCATTCCTTCCCAGAACAAGTCACATTCAGAAAGACCAGATGGCACTTCAGATTTGCCTGAAATTCTTGCTCAGTCTGCCACCATCAACATGGAAACTGTTTGGAACTGGATGATGTGCCTCCAACCCCACCACTTTTTACCAGTGCTTCCATAGGTAACACCTCTGGGTCACTACACTTTCACTTAAAAAACCTGGACTCTCACCAAGGCAAGCTAGATGGAATAAACTGCTACCATCCAGGATCCATGCATCCCAAGCATCTCTCTCCATGTTGTTTGCATTGAAACTATGTAATCTCTTGGAAAAATAAAGCATCAATAAATCCCTGTGGTCACTTTGTGGCGATAAAGTCTTTTTTTCCTCTAAAGCTGTTCAAACCCACTCGAAGTAGTACTCAGCACTTAATTTATTTTCTCTGTATATTGTATTTCACAAAATAAAGTTTTATGAAAAAAACCCACACATGTCTAGGAGGTGACTACTTAATCTAAATTAGAAGTGTTTTCTTTGGGGACTGGGGGAAAGGAGTATTAGGGAACTACAACCTACATCAGCACTTAAACATTTGGGGGAGAAGGAGACCTGGTAGCTGGTGTCAGAGTAGCTCCCAATGTGGCACCTGCCCTGGTGCACCAGGCAAGACACAAAACCAGCCAGGGTGGACCTGCTGCGGGGGTCACACAGAGCCACTCTTGCCAGCAAAATCTCCTTCGTAATGCTGCAACAGCAGGTCCAAAGCACTATGAGGAAGAGATCCTAACTACTGCCTGTATTTATAGCTTTACAGGCAAGTACAAAAAGCAATCAGAAATATCAGCCACCCCAAAAGGCTCTGTATCTGGGAACCAGCCCTGGGGCTGTCATGCCCTGGGCCATGCAAGAGGAGTCAAATCACCTCTTCTGCAGTGACCGTGGGAATAGCCATCACTCAGTGAAGTTTTGTTACCTACAAATCCCTGTCCTTCAACGTGGCTCCTCTCTCTTTTCCTTAAGCATTCATGAAACTGCCTTAATCATCATTGGAGTGTCAGCTTGTTCTTGAACTTGACTTCACCTTACTAAGTTACTATGCACAAAATGACCATAATTCAAGTGCCAACAGGTGCAGCAGGGCACAGTGGGGGCAGCTGGCACCAGAATAAACTGCAGCCATTGAAATGGCAGCTGCCTCTTTTCCAAGGCTTCCCAGAAAAATCTCCCATTTAAATCCTCACCATGCTGGTAGACAGGGCCAAATGAATCTCTGAATTATACCCTACCCAGAGACTTATGCCAGCTGGGAGTTTAAAGGGGGTTGCGACTGCTACATGCACAATGGGAAAAACCCTTGATAGAAGTAAGAAAAAGGGGAAGGAAAAAAAAAAAAAAAAAAAGGAAGCTGTTATTTAACCTTATCCTAAAGAGGCAACAAAGAAGTGTGAGATACATTAAAGCAAGTTATTTGCAGGGACTCAGCCTAGAGGGCATTTCTCAAGGGACTGATAGACACCCTACTGTTTCTCAACATACTGTCTATACACACATGCTCCACATAGTTCCTTTTTCCAAGAAACTGCAGATCTCTGTTGCTGGAAAGCAAATAAACAAAACACAAAACAGCATTTCACCATATATGGTGTCAGCCACCTTTTTATGCTGCCCTGTCACACAGCATTGTCACGTAGTCACAGAACCAGCCTAGTCCAACACTGGACACAACCCTAAACGAAAGGCTGAAATTTCCATCATATTTCCCTTTCTGAAATGACAAGTTTTATTAATTTCTAAAATATTTGGGGCCCAAGCCCAGATGACTAACAAAATGGGATGACTTCTCACCAGCGCAGAAATAGACAGGTTTTTAAGTCACCCATTTTTAAAAACCTCACATTCGTATCTTTGTTTAAAACAAAATGCCAGATCATGAGACATAACCAGCCTGACAGTATTTCTCTGAACTCTAATTGCAAGGAGTCAAGGTGATATTATCTACACTACTCTCACTCCTCAAAAATTAAAGCAGAAATAATTTTTTTCAGACAACACAGATGAAAACAAAGAGAATACTCCTTTCCCATTAAACTGAGACTGAGTCTCAAAGTATTTCACAGAGCTGCACAGGCAAGGTATTTTAATGCTATGCAAAGGTTTTAGTAATTTTGAAAAATTCCCACCCCAAATTAGTGAAAAATATCTGAAAAAATGTTCACGTACTTATAAGACACATTTTGGGGTGATCTTAAATAATTCAGTAATTTATAAAGAATGGCAAGCTCCTTATATACTAGCCCCTTCTAGCTAGTGACAGCTTCAACATAAATGAATTTATTTTTTTTAATTTATTTTGAAAGTGTAGAAACAAAATGTTTTGGAAATTTAATGACGTGGGGTTTTTTAATTGAGAAACACACCACATCCAGATCTGTCTCAGTCAGCTGTAATTCCATCAATAAATCCCATCCAAAAGATACCCAACACAAAAGCACAGTCTGAAAATGCCTAAACAGCTCTGGTGCCTCATCTATAGGAGAGCAGGGAAACCTACTTTGCCTCAAAACCATTTAAAGGTTGAACTTGTTTCAACCTACTACCTCCATACTAGTAACACAAGCATTGGTCAGAGCTCTGATCCTGGGGAATGCTCCTCAGAAAAGGCTGCTTCCTCTTATATTTTTTTCTTCACCTAAGGAAAGAAACACAAGAAGTGTTTCCGCACAAGAAGTATCACTGCACTCCCATACGGTACATGATGCACCATGACTGAGCTCCTCTTTTACCCACAGAGAGAGACTGAAGACCCCGACAGCTGGGGAAGGCCACCCTGCAACTGCTCAGGCTCTGAATGGAAAAAGCAATTCTCAGTCCCTGTCATCCGACACCTCTTGCCATCCTTACATTTGCTTTGTATTTTAAATAGAACATTGTTAATGAACATACTTTACATTACTCAACGAAATTGACAGTTTAACTCCTAGGGAGCAGGGCTAGATCCCCAGAGAAAGGTTAAGCTGCAAAACACTGGTCCTTGGTATGCAGCTTTAGACATGGCAACCAGCACCATGGAGCAGGTACCCTACAAAACCAAGGCGGAAACATCAGAATGATTGAGGAGGGGTGGTCACTGAGCCCAAGAATGTAATTCTGCTCTTGACACAGGCTGCATGCGTTGAGAGCGAGCTACCACCACACATGAGCAAAGACATCTCTGCAGCCGTTTCTGCCAGGCCAGGGATAGCTGAGAAGCCTCTCCAAGAGGAGGATTTGTATGCACTGAGTGGGATGGATTTCAGACAACAGGGAACTGCAAGAGTGTAGGGTTCAGTTATATGGAACTTAGTTATTGGGCCTGAAAATAGCTCATGGTCACAAGACCGTTCCAGGCACCTTTAGAAGGCCTTGAACAGAATAAAGAAGAAGATGGAAGAAGAAAGATCCCAATTAGAAAAACACAGGTGCACATTCCACGATAAAGGGAACTTGGCACAAACAACCTCAATTCACGGGCTTATCTTGACTAATTGGACTAAGACAAGTCTTGTATGTTTTAATTAACACAACCAATTATGTCTTGTGTTTGTGCGTGTGGACAGTACCGATGTAACCAATCACCGCTTATGCTTGTGCGCGTGGACGCCAAATGCTTGCATGTAGTAGCCAATCAATGTTTCCGAACAACTTAGAGAATTGTATAAAAATGATCAGCTAAGCTCAATAAACTGGCGACTTTAATCATCACATTGGTGTTCCGTCGTCCGGGCCCCGCACGGATTAATCCCTAAGCCCTACACAAGAGGAGCAGCACCCCTCTGTCTAGCACTGCTCGAGGGTCCGGATACTCAGCTAGGAAAAGGCAGAGGCTGTTTTGTGCTGCTCACGGTGCTTTGCTTTGGAGATATCCCAGATACAAATGGGCTTGCACAACCATCCACAGTATCAACACCCACCACTGAGACTGTCAGGCACAGCTTGTCCCCACTTCCCCACTCACATTACAGGTGCCTTCCTCTTACATGCAGGAGTTGAGTGTTAAAAACATGGACAATGGGCTCTTGAAAGGAAGAACTGTTTCTGCACTCCATCAGTGATCTCCCTAGCCTCAGACTACATTTTAATTTGTTTTAGAAGAATGGTCCCCAGCCAGTGGTTGGTGCAGTTCTGTGTGGAAATGGAGATAAGACAGACAGAAAGGAGCATTTATCCAGGGCAACAAAGCACAGCAGTCAGGCATGCCTGATGTGTCAGGAGTTATTTACTGCTCTTACAGCACCTGAGCATTGCTTCACCCACTGCCCCAAGCTCATTTGGGCAAAGGTTGTTCAGACATGTCTTCTCACAACCCTCTCTGTGTTGCTTTCTTTTCTCACTCACAGGAACTGCTAGACACTGGTCATTTGTCCCTCCCACCTACAGATTAAGAAACCAAGGAAGCACAACAGCAGCTGTGCCACTCTTCACTAGAGCAAGAAGGAATGGGAAGTGCACTAATTGACCCTAACGCTGCAGGAGCCAGCATATATACTCACTGACACCTCACAGCATCAGCCCAAGGCTCTGAAGATTTGCCATCTATTTGGAGACCCCTCCAACACTTTTACGCAACAGCAATATATGTGATTATTTCCTATTACTGAGGTGCCTGACATCACTGTGTAACATCACCTGGGTCCTTCACACAGATCTGCTAGCCCCAGCCCTCATGCTGTGATGGCAAACCCAAGAAAAGAAAGTTTGGCAAAGATGTCCTCTTGCTGGTAGGCAAACTTGGCTGTTCACATCACTAAGCCCTCGCAGCCTTCATATCCATCTTCTCTACATTAGTACTGAGGAATTAAAAAGCCACAGTATGTACAACACTCCTGTCTGAACAAACTCCACAAATGTAACCCTCCCAGTGATGTAAACTTGCTTACGCACCAGAATACTTTCCTTTTTCACATAGCACCCCTCTTATGGTATTTCATACCATTATTACAAGAACAATTGTTCCACTTCAGCAGGTTTTCAACCAAATCTTGGGCTTTGAACACAACAAGTTCAGTCAGTCTTCTTCAAGTACTATCTTACTGTCCACACAATCCTGCTGCAGCTTTAAATCTACTCCCTTCTTATGCCAGGGAGGCTGTACAAGGAAGTGCTCAGATGTGTAATGAAGAAGAGATGCTTCCTTAGTAACCTATTATTTCTCATTTATTTTATAATGAAAAATACAATACCTTCTCATTTAACCAGGCACTTACATTTACTTCAAAATGAAGTCTGAAATGTTACTGAAAATATAAAATTCCGCTCTCACATCTACCTTCTAGATTAACTGGCACAGTACATATCAGACCACAGTTTATTAGAGCATTAAACTGAACTTTCCATTACCAAAATCTATGGTTTGGGAGGATGGTACAGATTAATTCATAAACATTTCATTTCTCCACTAATGTAGCAATAATAGGCAGCAGCACTCCTAAACCAAACTGTTTGTTGTAAATGAAAGGCTATTGCCAATCCTCTGGAAAGGCCTTGCACTAAGAAATGAATGAGGGAGATTGATAAAAGCATTAAAAATGCATGTGTGTACTTCTGCAGCAGGATGAAAAGTATTTCAAGGGGGATCATTCATGCTGGTTAAAAGAAACAGCAATGATAACTATTATTTGCCATTATAAACAGGCAAATTCATTTTTATTGTGTCTCCATGTAGTTTACCTACATTGTTTATTTCCTTAAGGGTGTACAGTATTCTGCTAGATGAAAGGCATTTAGGCATAGAGAAATGTCATAGGGCAAATTGCAGCCAGAGGCATGGCTCTGAGGGAATTCAGCTCCTGCCCAACTGCACAAACATCCACTGAAGCTCACTTGGCTTCTTCATGGTCTGACGAGTGAAACTGGGCAATGAGGAGTACATTAAGAGAGGGACCACAACAGGTGGACAGGAAAAAGTCTTGAGAAAGCCAATGACAAAAGCAGCACCTCATGGAGGCTCCTCAGTTATATTCTCTACAACCAGCTGGAGCATTTCTCCTTGGCACACTGCTCTCTGTGCTGACCTTTTCGTTTATCACCTCTGCATTGTATGCCAGGCAGCAAAAGGGACAGACCACTGTGCCTCTGGTCTACATCAGAGTACATAGGTTTGAGCAATTTCCAACCTCTTTTAAGCATACCTAGCGGGACAGTGCTATGTAGTGCAGGTCACATCCATTTTCTATGAAGGCAGATCCTTAAGAAAATCAGAAGTGAGGAAGAGTGCCTAACACTGCTTCAACCTCACCAAGTCTGGCCACACTTGAGGTTACTTTTCCAGCGCTGTGCTACAAAGACCAAGAGATCACAAGTGAACCCCAGGCATCACATGAAATAAGAAGAGTAAATCTCCCTCTCATGATTGCCATGAAACTTGTGAAGCAGGCTTAGAAGTGAAAAGATGAAGAAACAAACCACCCATAATTTGTTACATTTGGGAAAAACAAGTCTCATGTATTTAAGCCAATCACATTTGGAGGGGTTTGGACTTGAAACTTGATTCGCATTTCATGTAGACTTGCAGTTCAGAGCCACAGAATGCTTGCACTGTGGGAAAGGAGCCTTGCGATAAGATCAAAAAAAAAAGTTCCTTTTCAGAATAAAAGTATTATTTAATTCAAAGCCCTTTCTGGAACTGGCACAGTTGCATGAGTTTCTGTTAAAAAATCTCTACAGCATAGCCATGCTTAACTTTTCATAGCAGGATGTAAAAAAAGAGCAAATACTGAAGAAACCCTGTAGTCAGGTATAGCTTGTAGGAAGGTCAGTATAACACAGAGTTCACAACCTCAAAAGTTAAACTTTATCATCACAAAAACCCCTATGGGATGTCTCCTTCATTTCACATCCTCTGCAGATGCTTCAAAGAAGCATGACAGTGATAATCTCTGCCCACAACTATAGTGAGGATGGTGGTATTTGGTTTCCTACAACCTAGCTAATTAGCTAGTCATAACAACATAACTCTCTTCCACCCTGCAGTATGTTTAGTATGTCTAGGGACACCACATATTACTAGAAGCTTGGAGAGAGGCTATAGAGTGCCTGTGGGTCAGTTGTAAAGCCTTACAAGAAATTATGACAGAATAGGGCCTTAAAATAGCTACCAAAAAAGAAACTGCCACCCACCCCATCATTAAACTGCAGAATAGTGCAGAGATCCACTTCCCAAAGTAAGCAAACAAAGTTTCTAGACTGTTTTCCAGAATTCCTGGAATTCATGACTCATAAAAGGTCTCTTCTATCTGAGGAGAAGCTCCTCTTTCTAGGCTCTTGGCACCTTTTAACTAAACTCTTTTCCAGGGCTCAAGCAAACATGTGCTCTGCTGAATCCCAAAAGCCCCAGCAAAAATAAGAGAAAGCTATACCTCCTTCCAGGTAAAAGGAATTAGTTGCTTCCTATACCCTTGTTACAGAAGACACACGTATCCTAAACTGGGTATCATTCAAGGAACAACACAAACGTTGTGTATGTTAACATGCCATGTACACCTGGCACCCCAGCGGAAATTGGAGAAGGGCATTTTTATGCTCACACCTTAGACTATTACACTCCTCACTTCTATCAATTTAGAGACACAAAACCAAACTAAGTTTTCTCTTTTATCTTTCAAAATATCAGCTCTCCAAACTGTTCACTCAGGAAGGCATTTTCTTTGGCTTTGTGAGACAAAAATGGATCAATTTTTGACTGCATGCTATACTGAACGCTACCATTTTTCAAGTTGTTCTCCTCCATGCAAATGATAGTACTTATTAACTGCCTCATTAGTTTAAAAAGTGGTTTCAATTCAGAGTTTCTCATCTGTAACATTCCTGTATATCTGAAAAGCTAAGTTTGTTTTTAGAAGACAACAAATAAAACACCTCTATCTTTGTTTAACTTACAAGGTTTCCTGTGGCCTGTTCCACAGTCATTCAGGAATACATCTGATCTTTTGAGCAAGGGTTGATCCTATTACCATATCTCTTGTACATCCCTGATGGAATAAAACACAGCAATTAGTTGAACCCATATAGGCCATATATAACATATAACACATAACAAGAACATATTTTCAGAAGAACAGGACTTATCTACCTTCTTGGCAAATTTGCTAAGGTTGTGAAACAAGCCATAAAAGTAAGACAGGCCGGTAACTACACAAGCTCAGTGTACAGCCCTACAACGACAACACAGCCTTACTAATCAACATAGGGGTAACACAGGCATTCCAGCATACCTTTCTACATCCTCTGAGCTCAACACCTACACCTGTGCAAGGGTGGTGCTCAGCTATTTCAAGTTCTTGAGAGCAGCAAAGCATCTGTTAAAGAAATCCCTCTTTCTTCAGTGCAGATTAAACCCATTACGTTAATTTGGCTAGTTCAGTAGTAGCTTCCATTGCACCATTTCTGCCAAATTTGGTGCTACTCTCTTACACACAGACCAATTCTCTACCAGCCCCTTGCTGGGGATAAGAAAACTCACTTTTCTATTTTCCTGGACTAACAGGTACAGCCATGGTTGATCAACAGCTCCTGGTCTCTGTGTCTAACACAGCACAAAGCATGGGAATGAATTCATACCACAAGCTGAAACTGAGACCTCTCAAGGTCCTTTCAGAACACCAACACTGAGTTGATGAGAATGCTTGTGGTTAATGGCTGAGTTAGGCTGGATTTCAACTGAAGACCTGTGGAGGAAATGGTGAGCAGCTTGTTAGAGCTACTGCATCCAAACCCCCAGTGATTGTTAACTGAAAAAAAAAGTGTTGAAATGATACATATATATTCTGTATGTAAAAAATTATGTTAAAAGAGCAGAAAAGCTACAGAATTTAGGATTAGGAAACCCTAGCATGAAAGTTACATGGCACTTATAAAAAAAGAGTTTTTCATGAGGATGGATCTCAGTGTTATCTTTATAATTTCAGCTCTATTAAACCAGCCAAATGGAGCAGCTTTCTCCTAAATACCAAACAAATAACAAACATGAAGTCTGAAACTGTAAGCATCAATACTGCTTGAACAGAAACACTTTACTATTGGAAGTGCTTATTGCCACCACACAGGATGCCACTCCTTTTGATTCTGATATAATAAGAAGTACAGAAGTATCCTTACACAAATACAGTACTGATTACATATACTGGGAGTAGTCCTGTTCTGGGATATGATGCCAAATTTGCACAGCCCTGTTTCACACAACGCTTTCAACCTTCAGCAATACCTTAAGTATATTAATGTCTGCTGTATTCAGCAAATGCCTTTATGTGCCCTTTATATTCACAACCTGCTGCTCTATGTTACTTGAAAATTAAGCGCATTTTAATGGTCTGCAGCTGATTTATGTAGGACAACAGCTCTGATCGACAAACTTTGCTGAAATTTTGAATTCTTCATAGCCATCTTTGAGAACTTTTATCCTGTGTCACATGCTAAAGTGAACACAGACTGACAAATATCTGAGTAGCTGAAGTTTCCTTCTTTGGTACCAGACTTAAATTCTCCCTACAATCTGTAACTTCCATCTTCACTGGGAGTACTCCCTGAAACCGCTGCCCTTCTTGAACTTTGGTAGAAGTGATTTTGAACTAATTTACTGAGCAACTTGTACAGTCCTGCTCCAAATCAGTACTGCCACATGCTGAAAACAGCTGACAGCTATCCAACTAACAGACAAAGACATGCCGGCACAAACTTCAGGCCAGCATTATAGTTTGGCAACCCTTTTTAAACATGATAGTTTGAAGTTTCATGTTAAAAGACCTGGGGAAAACAAAATCTTGTCCCATGGTGAGAGACCACCTGCCACCACCATCTCCAGGCCTGCCAAGTCACCTTCTCAGCTCATGAGATTCAAACACTTGACTCCCACAATCGTTTCCCTGCTGATACCCAGCTATTGTTGGACCTCACATGCAGGTTTTGGAGGGCTGTGGTGTCTCTCTGGTGCTCCAAGGCACGTGCTGAAGGAGCTGGCTCTCCTGGTAGCGGTGTGCCTATATGTCACATGTGGTCAGAAAGTGAGAGTGCGATTGTGGTGCTCTGCCAGGATGGATGAATGAGAGCTGGTTACTAGGGTTACACAGGCTCTGAGGAGGCCCGCTTGAAGGCACATGCATCAGCTGCAGCCCGTCTCTCTCTATCCCATTGTCTCACACCCACATGATTAACAGTGTGACCCCGTGCAAAGGCACACTAAAGAGAGTCACATATCAAGGGAGAAGTAAGCTGAGAGCTCTGCATCTTATTCCAGCTTGCCCTGCACTATAATGCCAACATAAAAAAGTTGGACGAAGAACATGCAGGTCCCCTGATGGGCAGACGTGCTAAACTGGCACCTTTGTTCTTGAAAGAAGACAGCACATAAGTTTTAAATAACCTACTCAGAAACCAAACCTCTAGGCTATTCTTATCTGACATGAATAGCTGAACATGCTCTTTGCAACACAGACTGAAAGTCTAAAAAGGGGATAAGGTACTTTGTGAGAGGGGTCAGTGCTGTCCCTTGCTGTGTTTTCGAAACTTCTGGCCAGATCCTGCAGCTTGTCTTTACACAGTATCACCATCACATGTAGCAAGACAAAGGAATACAAATAACCATAGCTCTTTTAACAGGAGTCTCTATTATCCAAATACATAGACAACCATCTGGCAGAAATCACCTTCGGGGCTTGTACACGGTGTCTACCAGCTGTCAGAGGATCTCTTTTGAATGACTGATCAGCCAAGAACATACCTATAAGCAGTTCTTCCACTTCAGATTTGTACCTTGGATATCAAAAATTATTTAAAAGCCAAGTACATGCCAATGGCACAGGAAAAGCTCTGAGAAAAATTAGGACATTTGCATCCAAGGGCTGCATTAACTGATGGTTTTCCATGTTAAGGTCTGTTGTCAAAACCAAATCCAACACACCTAGCCCTGGAGGAGAACAGTCTTCCACAGCAACAGATGCTGCTGCAGACGTAATAGGACTAATGATGTCCCAGCTCAGGAATACCCATGGAAAGTTGTAGGTGACTTATTTGACAGAAAAAATGCATACAATGAGAATTGTTTGCTCAATTCCTTCAAAATTTCTTTTACTTGCAGTAGGAATGGAAGACAGAAAGTCTCTTCTAAAAAAAGGTAATTCCTTCTATATGGCTCTTTTGACCTGAATATACTTGTACAGTCTTCATGTCTGGAGAACAGGTACTCCTCAGATAAACAACAGGAACATTAAGTTTAACCAAAACCAAAACAAATTTCATTTCAACCTGTCTTACCCACAGAGCTTCACCTGAACGCTTTTTCTCCAGGTAACCTACAACTCCCTTATTTGCTAACTTTGTATCTTGCAAGGCCACATGCAATTTTTTTTCAGCAAGGTAACGCTTTAAATTACATCTACTGTAGTAAACACGTTAGACATTGTTCCCAACAAAGCAGGCACTGAAGAGAATACAGGTCCTTTCCAGCTGTAGCAATGACCTATTAACACTGGAAATCATAAAAAAAGAACACGAATGGGTGACTCAAAAGGGCCTGTTCAACCAAACCAATTTGTAACAAAGCCCAAATGTCACAGAGTCCTCAGGTCAGGGCAGTAACATGCTGCATGGGGGGTGGATATTGCTAGTGCTGGGTATGACTGGGCGATACAGTGTTTACCAGTGTAACACAGATATCTCTAGCCATTTGGAGTATTAAAGGAAAAAGTCTACCACTAACCACACAATTAGAGAGCAGGACAGCTACTAGTTCCAAAGAATTTACACCCAATAACATACGATAAAACGTATCCGTGTGACTCACCCTGTGACTATGCCCACACAAGGAATGGAGATGCAGGGACCAGACTGCACTAGGAAGGGGTACACAACTGTCACTTAACCCTGCTATGCTGTGTCTCTGTAAAGTCCCATTAGGCTGCTGTAAGAAAAGGACAATCCCAAATTGGAAACAGCATCTAGAAGGAGGCCAACAACACATTTGCACTCTCTGCCCTGCTGCAGTATCTATTTCTGCTCTGTTTTCTGCAAGCACATGCAAAAGAAAAAAATCAGTGTTCTTAACATCCAATTTTTTACAACCACCCTTCTTCCCAAAAAACCTAGTATGAAAAATGTCAACCTGTTGACCACTGTCTGAGGCATCTCCTGATCCCAGGAACTGATACTTGAAACCTGGACAAAGATTTTTTTCTGTGGCTTAGGGCAGGATCTACCATCTCTCAGCTCCCTTATCACTTTACCCTGTGTGTGGGTGATGGGATATGTCCTGCCAGATCTTCCCACTGCAACAAAGCCACCAAGGTGGTGGGCTCACCCTGGAGCCTATGCCAGCCCAAGGAGGGCACTCCCTAGGAGGCTCTACCTGATGGAGCCTTGTAGGCATGCCCAAATCTTACCTCTGGGCACCCAGATTCAGTAAATTCCCACCAAACTCTGTTTTACTTCTTTCCTCTCAACTGCCTCTGCATGGTTAATATGAGATCAAACTCCCAAATGAAAAAATGGTAGAAGTTTTCAGGCTACAACTGGTTTTTTAATGCAGGTGCTCTGGCTGTAAGTACACACAGACAGCTCGCTCTCTGTATTGCCAGTACATCACACTGAAAACACATATGCCCCTCAAGAAGCAAGACTCCTTTCAGGCAGGCCCATCTGTAGGAACAGCTATTCCTGTAGTGCCATCTTCTGGCTTAGGGTGTAGGAACATTATACCTGAAAATGGGACTGATCAAAAGATAGATATTTTTTTATCTGTTAAAAAACACTACAACAGATTTAGACTATGGATCAATATACAGAAACACCCAAACCACGGAAATTCTCTCAACATAATCTTATGTACAATTGACCTCCTAGTAAATTATTAGTTTTAAAATGGCAAGATTTTGAAAAATATCTTCTGGGCTGATCTACTTTGCATTTTGAGCCATTACAATCTTGCTTTTCAGCTTCTGTTTCATTTCTCAACAAACATCAAGGCTCAAAACTCACTTTTTGCTTATAATTTTTGTGCCATCTCATGACTATGGAAGGTAACGCTTGAAGGTTACCCAACACCACGTGGGGAGTGAGGAAAGCATATAAAATCCCTTTGATGGGGATTGTATACCATTTTATCCCAATCCTCATCACAATGACGACTGGTAACATCTATTTTCTAGTCAGTTTTTATCTCAGGGTTTTGTTGGTAAAGGAAGCAGATAGGAGCTCCTTTCTCAGTGAAATATGCCCAGTTACAGTTCAAAACTTTCCCACAGTTGGCTCAGGAGAGTATCACAGGAGAGCACATCAGGGCTGTGCACCGTGCTGCAGGGTAACCACCTGAGCTGAAGGGAGGAAGAACTATGAGCAGACTGATAAATTTTTATCCTTTCCCTCACTTCCAGTGGTTTTCTCTTCCTGAATGTAATACTGCCTCCATCCTTTGGAAAGACCCTGCACATCATAATCTTAAACCACGCTCTTTAGGGAAACAGCCCCCCCCCCCCCAAAAAAAAAAAAAAAAAAAAAAAGCTAAAAGATTTTGGTGTGCAGGTTCCGCAAACTAAAACCCACTGACATTAGGAGGCCATAGGGCAGTTTTCTCCCGGGGAGCGGCCGGCAGCGACCGCCTGTCCTGCCGCCAAAATGGACCGAGCGGCGCTGCCGGGCCCGCCGCTGCCTTCTTCTTCCGCACCGCCTGGAGAAGCCCCGGGGGGAGGGGAACTCAGTTTTCTCCGCCCTCCCCCCCCCCGCCATCGCTTCGTTGCCAGGGCTGGGGACGTCAGGTCCCCCAAAAGCCAGCCTGCCGACCCGGGGAGGGGTGACAACCCCGTCCCTGAGGAGGTGCCCCCGAAGAGGAAGGAGGGAGCCCCGGCAAAGCTGGGAGCGGCTCATGCCCAGCGCAATCACCCAAACAGCCCCTGAATCCATAATACGCTTCCTCCTGTCGGCCACCTCACCCTCCCTGGCTCCGCCTGAGCCGCCTTTGCTCCCGCTCTCCTCTGTAACGAGATTCTAAAACTACATTAGAAAAATAATACAGATGTTTCATCGCAATCCTATTGTAAGCCCAGATGTAATAGAAGGGATTTATAACCGTAGGAAGGCGGGAGCAGGGATGACTACAGGGGTGCGCCTTGCGACAGAGGCTTTGGGCAGCAGAAATCCTTCCATTTGCTACACAGGGTGAGGAGAGGAGCAACGCTGACGGAACCGAGAAGCTACCCCTAAACGACCCGGAAAGAAAACGACAATAACAATAATAACATGACCAACCCACGGGTTTTACAACGCGCCGCCGTGACGTGGTGAGGATCACCTCGCCCTCCGCCTGCCGCTGCCGCCTTGTCCCGCCGTGGCGCAAGATGGCGGCGCGATTGCTCCGCTTGCGCCGGTCGTTGAGGGCCGTCGGCCCCCGGCCTTTCTCTGCCCAGGCCAGGTTAGCGGGGCCCAGGGCCGGCGTTGGTGGGCATCGCCGGGAGGGGGGAGGGGGGGCGTTGAGTGCGCGGGTGGGAAGGCGGGTGTGTGCCGTGCAGGGCGGGCGGTAACCGGGAGCTGGTGTTTGGGGGCTCTGCCGGCGCGCACCGTAAGGGTGCGGGTAAGAGGGGAGGGTGCGTGTATGTATTTGCCCGTCTGCGTGGGGGTGGGGGTGTACGTGTTCATGGGGTCGCACGTGTTATATGTGCACGTATCTATAAGTATAGATATGCGGTGGGTGTATGTACCTCTGTATATTTGGGGGGCTATGTATGTGTGCTCTGTATGCGTGTGGCGGGAAGGTCATAGGCACGGGCGTATATGTATGCATAGGCGTGTGTGTATAGGTGTGTGCTTGTGCCCCCATCGCAGGAGGCAGCTGGCGTCTGGGTGAACGACCGGTGCCCGGCGCCTCTGGGAGCCCCCTGCGTGCCCTGGGCTGCGGCCTGGACCCCGCAGGTCTGGGGCAGTGGTTGGCATGAAGGGACGGTCTGGCCCCATCCCCATGTGCCATGTAAGCTGTGAGCTGCAATTAAATCAAAGAGTGGGCTTAGAAAAAGCTCAGTATTGTCTTCAGCAGCTTTAAAAATAAGGTGGAGCTTTTGGGAGAGTCGCTGTGTGCCAAATATGGGAAGCCTGCATTTGAGGGTACAAAATACTGAACAAGCAAGTTGCAGTAGCCCATTTCTTCCAAATACCACTGGAAGTAAATAGAGTCTTGTTTCAGGGATGTTTAATCCTTTGCACCAGGAAGAGCGTGAGTAACTTCATGTGGCAATAAATAAAGACCTTCGTGTCAGTAATGGAGTAAATAATTGCAGGCTCAGCTAAGCTCTGTGGGACTACACACAATTATTGTGCTGTGCTGAGGAACTGAGGAGAGATGAACAAAATAGTTTGAGAAAGGAACAGCGAATGCCTTTTCCATTTAATATAGCTCAGCTCTGTATTTATAATTTCTGATGGTTTATGGCAATAAAATAAAAGCAAGTCAAAGAACCCAATGCACAAATATAAGAAATGAGTTTTCATTTCAGCCCTAAAGTAGCATGTCCTGCATGACATTCTAAATCCCTAAAAAAGCTTTAAACCCTTCCTTATTATTTTGTAATTATACTTTCCTTGTGGTTTCAACTACTGACATTTACCACTGTTTCAGTTTTTATTTTTTGTTAAAGAAGCATTTTACTTTTACATAGATTTTTATCAGAGTTCTGGGAGGATTCCTGTACCACAAAAATTCTGAAAGTTAAAAGGAATTAGAAAGTAGTATTTTCAAGGTTAGAACTATGCAGTTGTATGTGATAACGCAGAGTGTAATACAGCCCTCAGAGCATGCAAATCCATGCTGTACTTGCTTTTATTTTGAGTGTGTGAATTTTTGGTGTCATAGATTTGCAAATTTGGGACTTTTGGGGGCATGTACAGAATGAACAAAACCCACAAAAAAGTTTACTTGTTCAAAAAGTTAACCCCTCAGTTTAAATTGAGCTGAACTGCATTTTGGAGGTTTTGTGGCAGGGGGAGAAGGCAGTGATGATTTTTAGCATCTCTAATGAACAGAAACTTTATCCTCCTACCTATGTAGGTATTATTATTGTTTTTAATTTATTTGAAGTGCTAAGGAAAACCAGTCTTGATTTACCTCCTTTCACAGCCTGGTGAAGTACAGTGTATTTTAGGTCTTCATATTTATTGTGGGTATACTTTGGAGCTAACAGTGTGCTAGACTTGGGGTGTGAACTGTGTTTAACAACACAGGTGTTTCCTTTCTTTTAAAAGAGTTATGTAAATAGGATTTCCTGTGTCCTAACAGATGCTTTCGCTTGTCTTTTGCAGTCCTCTGCAAACTGAACAGCATGGCACAAAGCGCCCAGAACCATCTTCTGCTAAAAGTTTGACTGATATAGGCACTCGGAGGATCTTCTCATCAGATCATGATATCTTCAGGGAGAGTGCCAGGAAGTTCTTTCAGGAAGAAGTGCTGCCTTTTCACACAGAGTAAGATAGCTCTTAAACATTCTGGTTTGCCAAATAATGCGCACTTTTCCCCCAAAATGCTTTTTAGGGTGTTACTCTTAATCTGATAGGATAAACAGGATATTTTCACTTACAAGCTTTCTATTTCAAGTTTACTCAATTAAAACAAACCTGCCTATGAAAATCATATGCGAAAAAATAATCACACATAATCAAAATTCACTGCGTTCTTTGAGCTCCAGTGTAGGCAATCTGGCATCCTTGTCTTAGGCCTCTGAGCAGACAAATGCAGTTTGCAGAGTTGCAGTGAAAGTATCCCTGCTTGTAGTTATTAACTCTGACACTGATGTCTTGAGGGTGGAATTAGGGAGGAAATTCAGTTCCCATGCTACTGTACTGCTGTCATCCAAAAAAGCACTGACATTATGTCTAGGTTACATTGCAGTAGATTTTGTAAATACAGTACATGTAGGATGGTAAGTTGGATTATATATTCCCAAGAAACTTGGACAAAATATCTTCCTTTACATTTCTATCTTTTTTGTTGCTGTGGAAATTAGTGTGGTCTTCTGCACAGAGTAGACGTGTCACACTTCCATTGAACTAGAGCTGGAGGGTGGTTTTCACCCTTATTTTAGCTATATCCAATCACGTTATAGTTGGGGAAAGAAAATAAATGAACTTGGAACATGTTTTTGAACAGAAAGTGTTAAGCTGCAGTGGTGTCTTAGGCAATTTTTACTTTACTTGGAAAACATTCTTGTGAAAACACCAGCGGGTAGTGAAGGGCTTTTATTCTTAAATCACGCTGCTAGATGAGTTTCTGTGATGCAGCTCACAGTGTGTATCCACAGTTTAGATGACACAGTTGAGTAGGTGGGGTGTTGTGGCTCGGGCAGAAATGAACAGCAGAAAGCAATGGAAACAGCTTACGTCAGGGTTGTTGCCAACTGGTTTTTTTTATCCTCAAACCATGACCTCAAAGTAGCGTGCTCTTCCACTGTACAATCATATTCTGTCCACAAAACCAAATGTTTTGCCTCATCTTCTGTTAGAATTGACTTCTAGTGCAGGTTTGTGAACAGGTACTGGCTCTGCTCGAGGTTACTGAAGAACCTGTTTACTAACTTGCTGACACAACAATTTTCTAGATAGACTGGAACAAGTTGGACTTGTGTTCTTGCATCACTTCAGTGACCTATGGACCATTCTGTTCTTGCACCTTTCAAGTAAACAAGGAGGCTTCAGGCGTAGTATATTAATTGGCTGGGCTGATGTGAAGAGACAAATATGGCATCAGTGAATGCAGTTGTGGATTATTGTGAGAAGGTTTGGTGATGGGTGAAGTAGAGACAGGAATGGCCCTAAGAGTGTGGGGGGGAAAGCATAGATGGTCACAAGAGAGACTTTTTTAAGATTTTCAGTGTAGGAGCAAAAGCTCTGGGAATAGGCTTAAATATGTGGGATAAGATACTTGATTAACTGTGGATAAAAGTGTTATGGTATAGCTAGGCTGCACATAGGTGTGTCAGAGGAGTGTCTCTGATACAATTGGTCTACAACATAATTTTAAAATTGCGGTTTTTAAAAAAAGAGAGACTTCAAAAAAAAAATAAAGCTGGGCCCTTAATGGCCATCCAGCTTTCTACTGAGTTGGCAAATTCGATAAAAAGGCACTATTTTTTCAAGAATAAGTAATTCCTCTGGTGTTAAAGTTCGCAAACTGTCAGAAGATAAGCTTCAACTATCTATTTACAAACCCAAAACCACCTTAAAGCAGTAATTTACCAGATACAGTGTTGACTTGTAGTAAGTGCACAGGGACCAGTTTTTATATAAAAGCGACTAATGTGTTAACACTTGGTACTTATAAAGAAGTTCTCATTGGCAGAGTTGAAAGCTTTCACAAAAGATGATGTGTTATACTCATTTTGTATGTGAAGAAAATGGAATGTCAGGAAGATAAAGACCTGCTTGTAATTATCGAGATGTTTGTGCCTAAACCTCCTAAATACCAGTGTGGTACTCAGACCAATAGGCAGCACTGCCCTTCATAATGAGGCTTGAAGAGATGTCAGGTTATATGTTGGAAGGAGGAGTTTAACTTGTTACACAGTTGGTGTCCCTGTAATGCCAGTAGCATCTGTGGACTTGAAGAATAGAAAACCTGTTATTAAGCCACTGCTTCTTAGCTGGGAAATACAGTTGTCTATGTACCCCACACATTGTGTGTTGGGGAGACTGAAAGTCTCTTCCTATGCAGTGAAACCTGGCTGCAGGTGCGCTAGTGTGAAGCAGCAGCCACGTCAAATAAACAGTAGTGCATGGGGGATTTAATGTGTGACTCGGCTCTTGTATTCATTTTGCAGATGGGAGAAGAATGGCCAGGTGAGCAGGGAGCTCTGGGAAAAGGCTGGACAACAGGGTTTGCTGGGTGTTGCTATTGCTGAAAAACATGGGGGCATTGGAGCGGATATTCTCTCTTCAGCTGTGGTCTGGGAGGAGCAGTAAGTATTAGATGCTTCAGGAAGAATTTCAGTGATATTGTCAGGAGACTGTATGTTTTTCCATAAGATGTCCTCATTGTGGAATATGTTTGCTCACAGAAAATGGTGTTATCTTTCTCATGGAAATGATAGTTTAGACGTATGCAAATCTCTCCTGTTTTAAGTATTCCAGATGATTGTTTAGGTAACAAATGTCATTGTGCTCAGCTGTTAGGACTCTGTGGCTGGGGGAAGCAGCATAGTTAGTCTGGTAGGTTATACACTCATTTGGCTGTGAAAGTACATTCTATAAATAACAGTACAAGTGCCATAAACTTAGATTATGTCTGAGACTTCTGTGTGGTGGGGATTTCTTCATTGTTGGGTCTATTGTAACTGTGTAAATGCCAATGTTTAAATCTTTGTAGTACTTATGTTTGAACTTTCTTTCTTTTTTCCCTTCTCCCCAAGAATGTATGTTAACTGTACTGGCCCAGGATTCAGCCTTCATTCAGATATAGTCATGCCCTACATTGCAAACTATGGTTCTGAAGAGCAAATTAAACACTTTATCCCTGAAATGGTTGCAGGCAAGTGTATTGGAGCTATTGCCATGACAGAACCTGGGGCTGGCAGGTACGCTAAATAAATACTAAACCAATGGTCTTAAATCAGTAAACAGCACATAATGTTCTCCATGAAAAAAATTCCTGACCCTCCTGGTTATGTGGTTATCTTAGTGACTAGACAGTATCCTAGATTAGGATAAAACCAACCTCAAAAACAACTGTTACTTATAGATTACTTTATTATAGCTTTGTTATTTCAAGATACTTCCTCAGAATCTATTTCAGTATTGTCCCGCTGTGGGCAAATATGCTTTGTATTTGTGTTTATAGTCACTAACTTGCTTGCCATGTGAACGTACTTTCAATATGAAATGTAGTCAGGAGAAAATTCCATACTTTGGTAAAGAGGGCTTGACTTGACTATTAGCTTTTGTTGTGGAACAGAACACCTTCTTTTCTTTCCTCTGAATCATTTCAAGCAGAAATGTCCCTCCTTGCCCTTAATTATTGAAGGGCAGACAGCACATGTTTGGAGCGGACACACCTGATCTGGCCAGCTTCAAAACAGAGAGGTGCACGTGAAGAGCAAAACCTGTTGGTGCCATGATTCTACAAATGGTAGATGTTGCCAGTGGCTTGTTACAGAGCCTCCTCATCAGAGTTGAGTCTGCTGGGAGGGTGTGGTTTTGTCTGGTGTTTGTCATCTAAGGCATATTGGCATAAGGGGATGCTGACCCGTTGCTGTCAGTGCTTGTTTTACACCACCTTCCACAAGCAGATATGTTAAAATGGGACTTCATGCTCTTGTACAATTGCATAGATTTATCATCCCTTTCCACAGCATGCTTGGGGTTTCTGTGTTGCACTCTAAGCTATTTCACAGTGTTTCACTATCCTCATATGTGTTTTCACTGAGCCGGTGCCTGTACAGTATAATATATACCTACCTCGCTTTAGACTGGGTAGAATTCAAGATACAAATTGCAGCTTCTGGAATGGTTTTTTGAAGGACCTTTTGAATTTCATTTTAGTGACTTGCAGGGAATACGAACATATGCAAAAAAGGATGGAAGTGACTGGATTCTTAATGGGAGTAAGGTAAGTGAACAGACATAAACTGCTCATAGACTTTGGGAACTGAATGTATTTAGACATTGAAGGATATACACCACTGTTAGTATCTCCCTCCAGTCCTTTCACCTTTGTTTTTTCTGTGGGTTATGTTGTGTGGTGTTTTTTTCCCAGTTACTTTTTTTATAGGACTGTTGTATTTCTTTTTTATATATCTGTTGCTGGCAGTTTATGGACCAATTTATGGAAGGACCCGAGTAGGTTCTTTTTGTAGCTTTTAAATTGCCCTATCCAAAGGCCTATTTCCCCTTAAAGAAGAAAAGGGGAAAATCCCCAAAGCCTGCATAGTATAAGCAGGACCAGGGCTGGTTTTTAGTACTGAGGTTGAACAACAAAATATATATACTACCACTGTGAAATCTTCTGTGGCCTGATGAAAAAGTTGTGTTGCCACAATGCAAGCTGTGGAATCTTTATTCAGGAGCCTGCTGGTCATGTTAGGAGAAAAAAAACCAAACTGCATCAGATGCTCTGCGTGTGTTGTCAAGCCATTGTAAAGCTGGCAGCATTGACCTTTTATTGCCGAAATAAAAAACAAGAAGGCAGAAACAGTGTTTACATGAAAGTGTGGGTTCAATGGGTTTTTTTTTTTTAAAGCTATGAAATGTCTTAATCTTCTTTCTTCCCCCCTTCTTTTGTACTCCTGCTGATAACATGGTACTGATAGAGACTTCTGGCCTTAGCAGAACTTCAAGTGGTGAGAATATGTGCAAGCAAGTATGTACGTACAGGTGTTCAAAAGGATACTTGCTCATGCTGCACAGTTGAAGCCAAGCAGGACAGATAGCTCATTTCTTTTGCTGGAGTTAAGATGGATCACTTTGGCAGGTTCATGAGTCATTCTACAGGATTATTGTAAGCAGTTGTGACAAGACGCCATTGATAGTTTTGCATGTTATACCTTGCTAATTTAATTTCTAGAGAAGAGAACCTCTGTGTTCCATTTAATACCTACAGTTGATACCATCTTCCTTCTTTATCATGGGACAGACAAAAGAAACAGATATGTATGTTCTTTAACTTCACACTTCTGACCCACACAATACTTCACAAACTAGTTCCTGCTTTAATAGACCTTGTTCCAAAACACTTAATTCAGACAGCTTAAAACTTAAAATTCTTCTGGACACCTTGTCTTTCAGTTCACCTATGAAAGTATTGATGCAATTTTTCTTTCTGTTACTTGATGATCTCTTCTAACTTTTATCCACCTAGCTCATTGCTTTATTCCAACTTGCATTTTTTACAGGTATTTATCACAAATGGTTGGATGAGCGATGTTGTGATTGTGGTTGCAGTTACAAACCGGGAAGCCCGATCTCCTGCTCATGGGATCAGCCTTTTTCTGGTGCAAAATGGAACCAAAGGTTTCATCAAAGGACGCAAGCTGAACAAGATTGGCCTGAAAGCTCAAGTGAGTTCATACAACCCCTAAGACATAATAGACTTGGACCATTTAATGCCTAGCTTTAGCTACAAAAATGTAAAACGGAACTGTGGTGCTATTCTAGTTCTTAGGCTTTAGAGTACAAATGATACACATGCAGAGTATGTATGCTGAGTTTGCCTATGGAAGTCTGAAGCATGTGATGTGCAAGAAGAGGCTGTGGAAGCTGGATTTGTTCACTCTGAAGAAGCCTGAGAGGACAGGATCTTACTGGTGTCTTAGGTCGTTAATGGTTGGCTGTAGAGGTGGTGGAGCCTGATTCTTCTTAGAGGGGCACAATGAAGGGAGAGCGGCAAGGGGCACAAGTTACATTAAGGAAAATTCTAAGTAGGTATCAAGAAAAAAAATTCACCATAAAAGTGATCAGATACTGGAACAGGGGTCCAGAGAGGTCATGGAGCCTTCATCTTTGGAAAGCATAACTGGACAAGGCCCTCAGCTGCTTGCTTTGCTGGAGCTGCTTTGAGTAGGAGATAAAACTAGATGACCTCTGGAGGACCCTTCCAACCTAAATGATTCTATAATTTCAAGTTAGTGTACAATACCAAGAAAAAAATGGAGCAAAAGAAGTGTGAAGAATGAAGAGATGAGAACGTCAAGCTATAAACTGTTGCATTTAAAATCCTCTTAGGACACAGCAGAGCTGTTTTTTGAAGATATGCGGTTGCCAGCCAGTGCCTTGCTTGGAAAAGAGAACAAAGGCTTCTATTATCTGATGGCAGAGCTCCCTCAGGTAAGAGGAACGTGAGTGTTTGCTGTCTGTAGGAAGTATACGGAGACAATTTTTGTCATTGCAAGAATCTGCCTTAGTCTTGAAGATTATGTATCATGGGGAGCCACGTTGGGCTCAGAATCAGGGTGTGTAGGCAACATTGTGTTGGTATTGCTGCTTTTTATCTGAAGTACACAGTTCCTAGTGCTAAAAGTGCAATTCTTTAGGTATTGGTAAACATGTTGATATCCCACCAGCTCAAAACCAGATCTAATCAACAGCCCAGCTACTGAAGAACCTGAGGGTAGTGTATTTAGAAGAACATACCACAGGTTTTTTTTGTATACTTCTATCATGGAACCACTTTGCTTCATAAATTAAATATAGCTTGGAAGTCTCTGATGCATTTGGCATTCTCATTAAAGAAACAAGCAAGTACTGTTGTTCTAGCTCTTCTACCAGTAGGAGCATATTAAAGATATAAGGAACTCTTTCTTTGTCCATATAGCAAAGTAAAGAAATTGTTCAGTTGCCAAAATACCTTGCTAGTGGAAATAACAGTTTATGACTTAGTTTATGAAGTTTTGGTGTTATTTGCGAGGACAAAAAAGGCAATGTGGTTTTTCAAAATGTGAATGTGCTTTATCAAAACTATGACTTTGTATTTGCCTCATCTGGTAGGGATCATGTTTATTTAATTTTATACTGTGAGTAAATATGAAACCTGATCAAAGGAAATTTTTGACTGGTTTAAAGAAGTAGATGTACTCATGAACAGGTTCAACATGATGTCTTGGATGATTTCAGTGGTGCTAGAAGTAACTGTTCTGTTCTTAGTTTCTGTTTTCAACATGTTATGAGGAAGGAAAAAACAACCAGGTTTTTTGTAGGTTTTGTTTTTTTCTAGAGGTGTCCTATTGAAATTGTTAAATACAGTTGTTAAACTGAGCAGTGAAAACCAATAATTGAAATAGAATTCGATGTGAGTTTTTCAGTCAGTAAGAGTCTTGTGGTTGATTTATAGCTATTTTTTGAGGCATTGTTGTGATAGAACATTACACCGGAAAAGACTTAAAAGTGAGTTTCAGGCAGCAAGGCATTTGTCCCACTCATTAATTTCAGTAATGCAGTGTGTCTGGTTTAATACTTAGTGTGACTTCTGACCCCCCTCCCTTAATGAATAATGAACATCTGTGTCCCAATTGTGCATCTGATATGGAGAAATGTAGAACTAATTCAACTGGATTCCGTAACTTGTGTTTTGAAAGGAAAGACTGCTAATTGCTGATATGGCTCTTGCCAGTTGTGAATTCATGTTTGAAGAAACAAGGAATTATGTGAAGCAAAGAAAAGCTTTTGGGAAGACAATTGCACACTTGCAGGTGAGTTTGAACTGAGAGATTCCAGTGTGCATTTGCTTTACATCTGTGTATGTAAAATAGCAAATGAAAATCACTGAGCTGTTTTCAAAGGACTATTTGCACAGGTTTCACTGTTGGACTGTGGCTAGTTTTTCCCTCCATGCCCATTGTTCATTTTTGAAAAACAAAAAAAATTCAAAAACCCAACATCACAAAAGCCTTAATGTATGATTCAGTTAGATACCTCCCAGCAGTGCTGCTTTTGGAAGTGAAATATGCGGGTAGAAACTATACTGGCTTTTTGCTGCTGATGAAGAAAAATTACCTTGCTGGTCTTAGCCTTGCATTTTACTGTCGGAAGCCCTAATCACAGGGTCTGTCACACCTGCTTATATTTCTGTATCTGCCTGGAATCCTACAAACCGCAGAAGAGCTTGGTGCACTTGCAGGTATTGCATTCCTCTGCACGTAATGCATTGCAGAAAAACGAACTTTGAGGCTAATGCTGGTGGGGGTTCCCGGGCAGTGACCTTGCTGCCTGAATGCCTGCAGAGGTGTTTGTATTCAGCTTTATGGATATTGTAATGAGATTCTTCAGCTAGCTGGGTATTTAAGTGACTGCGTATAAAACTGTTGGGTCATTCTCTGTGAGCATACCTTGCTCCTGGCAGTGGTAGCTAATTGTGTTTTGAGACATTTATGCCTACACTCTTTAGTTGCAGTCATAAAACAGATGTTGCTTTCCGCAATATTGTGATGTTACAATTTTCCTAAAAACCCCATTAGCTGTTAGGGCTGAAGCAGACCAAGCTCCTGCGTGTTTGGTTTATAGGATAGAAATGACTCATATGGGTTAGTGGATGTTGACATCTTTTTTTTTTTTTTTTTTTTTTTTTAAATATTTTTGAAATAATTAAAAAAAAAAAAATCCAAGTCCTGAGAGTTTGTCAAAATAAAATCTTTATTTGTGAATAGCAGCAGAATTGGGCCCTTTAGGGGCTGGAATGCTAAGTATCTTTCAGGAAATTATGATCTTCATCTGTTTTTAAAGTTAGCATTCAAAAATCTGTAATTCCAGATGGAATTTAGTGTGTGCAGCTTTAACACAAAAGAAATGTATTTCACTTTTTTTTTTTTATATAGGTAGGGGATGCTTTGTAATTGTAGTAGTTCACTGTGCAGAGGCATCCAAAATAATCTGCTCCTTTTTTAGGCTAGCCAACTGTTGACCACCAGGCGGCCAATAAACTTCATGAAGTATATTATTTTTGCCAAAATAATCCATTTGTGCATACCTTTTCAGTTTCCTTTTTGTTGCTGATGGCTAGAATGTGCACATAATCAAAAATCCTTTCAATTAGAGCTCTGGTTTGCTTAATTTGTTTAGGCATGCTACAGGACAGTGTTTGAAATCGAGTCTTTTCTTTGTAATAGTAGACTGGTCCATTGTATTTATTGTCAAGGGAAGCAAGAAGATTTTTTTATATATACAATTTTAGAAATGTGAGATTAGAAAAAACTTTTGTTACTGGGTGGTGTTTTTGTCCCCTCCCTACCAGAATTACAAGAAGATGGTTGAATGCTTGCTTGGTCTGGTTTTACATAATCTTAGTGAAGGATTTTTACCTCTTCTATCTCAAAACCCCTTTCCAATGTGGCAGAACTCAGTGTTGAAAAACCTTCTGATAGTTAGACTAAAATTTCCTTTTGTTTTGCTTGTGTCTCTTTGCATGTGACTTAAACTCTGAAGAACTGAATGCATAGAAAAAGCATTCAATAGATGATGAAATGTTATTAATTGGGGAAGTTAGTGGCTCTACAGAGTGAAAGGACATTCCCCCACAAGAGGGAGCTGAAGGTGACAGAGCACCCAGTGCCTCCTACTCTGTGCTCTCTAGGAATTTGTTTCCAGGCTCTTGGGGTTTTTCTCTTAAGGTCATGTTTTGAGTTGGCCTTGAGAAGTAAAGGGCAGTAATTTTCTCTAATAAGATTGGTAAAGACATAATTGTATGGAAAGTAAGCTGTCTTTTGGTGTACAGAGCCAAAGTTGTTTGAAATGGTGATTTCTAACAGAAATCCTCTTAGGAAATGCTCCATTTCCTACTTCAGATATCACTTTAAAACTGTACTACTTCTGCTCTTTCTTTCCTCTGCCTCCTCTATCCACTTCCAAAATAAGACGGTACAGCACAAGTTGGCAGAAATGAAAACGCAGATTTGCGTGGGCCGAGCTTTTATGGACAACTGTTTGCAGCTGCATGCAGATAAACGTCTGGACTCCTCCACAGCTTCTATGGCAAAGTATTGGTATGTGGTTAAAGTAATTTGGAAGTGTTACTTGCATGATCTTGACAGTCTAGTGATAAAAACACTGTTCAGATCTAAGGAAAAGATAAAATTACTGTCTGATTAATAATAACATTGTCAATTTCTAATAGAGACCACTAGCTTTACCTTTAGTCATGTAGTCAACAAAAATCTTAGTTACATTGAAAACCAGTGTTGGTTAAACAGATCAATTTCAAAATAATAGCTTTTAAAATGGGCTTCCATTAATAACAAGATCAGGACTCAGCTTTAGCATCAAGTAAAAGTGAGTACTTCATTGGCATTTAGACAAACATTTACATTTTACTGTAGCAAATTGTTGTTGGGTGTTTTTTTTTGATTTTGTTGTGTTTGGTGTTTTTTAAATTTAAAAGCACGGGTTTATTTGAAGCTCGTACGATACTTTTCAGTTAATGTTACTTAGCAATAGCTGTTTTGCCCAGCCAGTTTTTGAAGCTCTCTGGTTTTGGGAAGAAATAGCTGGCTACAGCTATTCCTGTAACTGAGACTAAACAGTGCTTTCCTTTATTGGCCAGAACTCCTCCTCTCTCTCCCCATACTTGGTGGTGTTATCTATCTGTTAACTTAGGTTTAACCAGACGAAGCTGGATAAATAGAAGCATTTTAAGATAGTGAGTAGCACATGAATTTGTATAGTTTTATTTTGCTTGCAAGGATGGGACAAAAAAGCACATCAGACATGAACAAATAATTTTATGGAAGATGCATAGGTTTAGATTCTAGACTTATAAAAATAAATATAGAGGAAATGAGTAGAGAATACTAAGGGAATCCAGAGAGACTATTTATGAGAGGAAGGATTTTGATTGCATGCTATTCCTGGCACTGATTACCTAGAAGTACCAGGTACATAAGCAGAGGCAGTTGAGGAGGAGGAAACAACTAGTGCCAGCTCAGATATGTAGACTTGTGTTGGGAACGTTGTTGAGGAAGTAAAAGTAAAGCATTTGAAACTCCCCCACCCTCCCAACTGTTTAGCGTCGCATTTTGTTATAGATTTCCCCTTTCCCTAGTGGAGTCCCTGTGACTCCCTTCCATAGAACTATCTTATATGGTCTAGAAAATGCTTGAATGTAGAATTGCTTTATTCCCTAATATTTCAGGACACCAACTCCAGTTGATTTTGCTTCAAACCTTTTGTAATAGTCAATGACTTGAGTTAGAGCTTTGAAGGATTTTAAAACATAGCTTGTGTATCTCTTTTCTAATATCTGATGAAAGGTCTGTAGGTTTTATTTCATGGTGGCAGGTTGTATTATATACCTAAATTAATTTGAAAATGTATTTAGGAGAGGCAGTTGCAGTGCCTCACTGCTGCAGGCTTAACATTGGTATAATACGCTCAAAGGATTTAGCTGGATGGGGAGTGGTTTGGAGAAAAGGACTCTTACATTTTTCCATGAGAAGCAATTGGCTTGAATTGTCATTTTCTTTACTTCTGTTGCCACTCTGAAAGTTGTATGCTTAGAAAGTGTTGGGTTTTTTTCATGTTTGTTTTTTTTAACTTTAGCTTGAACTTCGAGTGCAGTTAAAATCTTATTTTGCAGTTAAATTCATATTTTGCAGCGAGCAATACTGTTTAAGAATTACAGTATTTTTTTTTTTAGAATTGAAAACTATAAAATCTGTTGAGGAAAATAAATTATCCCCAGGTGATGGTTATACTCAAAGAACATTCTGGCATGTTGCTAGTGGGGGGGAGAAGTCTGCGATGCTGTTAATTTTTGACAAAGCTGAGGGATTTGGTATGAAAAGAGACTATATCAACCTGCTTTACAAAAGAAATCTCTTGGGCTGTGAGAAAGGTAAACAAGCTTGCCCATTTTGAAAGCTTTCCTTCTCCAAAAGCTCTTCCATAAGGAAAACAAATCTTTAATATATTAAATTGAACAGTATTTATTTCTTACCAATCATGAAGGAAGAAAAAAGTCTCTCAGAATGTAAAGTACTTTAATGGCCAGCATTTAATCGCAGTTATATAGAGTAAAAACTTTGGTTATATTCTTGTTCTGCTAACTTATTTGTATCTCTAGTAATGTTTCACAGCATAACATCCTTCTAAAAACAAATTTCTTTTTGGCCATTTAAGGTGTTCTGATCTCCAGAACAACATAGCTACTCAGTGTGTGCAACTGCACGGAGGATGGGGGTACATGTGGGAGTATCCAATAGCAAAGTAAGTGTAACATTTCAGACTTGAATGACAAAAGATTACCAGCAAAGTGAAATGAGGCTCTTCTTTAGGTCTACTTGTTAGTTGTTTTGTGTTAGTGTTGATTTACTGTTCCTTTTCTCATCATGGTTATTGAAAGGCAATCTACTGTACAGATGTCTGCTAGGAAGGCTTTGTTTTGATTCTCCAAATAATTCATAAGCTGCTGAGCAATTATTATCTATTCTTTCACAAAACAGAAGTTGCTTTTCTAGAAGAAAATGTTAATTAAAAAAACAGAGAAGCAATGTAAAAAGTAAAAATGAGGGGACCTAGTTTGTATGTTTTGTCTGAAATTAAATGCATGTGTGTGAAAGAAGGAAAACATGTTGGTCAGTCTAAATCTTGTGTAATACCACAAAATAACAAATTGCCTAATCAAGCCCATGGCTGTCTACATTCACCTTTTTTACACCTTTTTAAATGAAAAAGCTAAGAGATTTATATGTAGAAAGAGGAATTTGCCATTCCTCATTTTTTGCTTACTTTATGAATTTAGGGATATTTATGGAGTTCTTTTATATATTTCCTTGTGTATTATCTGTGAAGATGTGCTTCCTTTTGTGTACATGCCATTTGCCACACTAAGTAGAGTTTTTTGAGTGCTGTTTTTATTTATAAAAAAAAAAGAAGAAAAAAAAAAAAGAGGGTAATCTGGTAGTAGAAACAGCCAAAACAGGACTGCTATGCAGTTGTCATAAGCAGATAAACTAATTTTTTTAACTGAGTAGGTTTAGGGTTTTTTTTTTATTCTAAATATATTGAGTATGAAATGTTGCTTTAAAATAACTTTTTCCTGCACATTTTTAATGAGTGTAATTTGTGAGTATTCTGCACCCTATCTTACTAAATAGGAAGGCCAGCAAGCCCTGTTCAGGGTGTCCTCCAACCCCTACTTATCTATGTGTGCAGTTGTCCATACAGGATTTTATTATCCCCGTGGTTCAGCAACATGTGTGTTTCCAGAGAATGCCACATTGCTCCTGGGCTGCTCTCTGTATAATGAAGCAGAATTAAGATGGAAAAGCACACTGTCATCGTCCTGTGTGCTGTCACCAGCTGTGCATGTACTGGGGCCGGTTCCAGCATGAGGATGTACATGGTTTGGCTGCATGCAGCTTTTCAGCTGCTGGCCCAAATGGAGCTGGAGCTGGTGTCAGTAGAAGGCTGTAGCCTGCTGGTGTGAAACCAGTTGGCACTTTATTTTCCTCCAAGGTGTTTTGAGTCCCACCTCAAAGAAATAACTGACAGCACCATTAGCAGTCCTCTTGACAGGATCAGACAGGTCAGGGCATTAGAGCAAATTACCACGATAACTATCAGTTTGGCTCTGCAGGAGTTGTTTTTTCACAACAGTGAGGCACCTGGGTCTTGCAGTTCATGGAGGCTTGCTGTTCTGGAGGATTGTGTGTGGTGGGTGAATGGGGGCTTTGGTGCCCAGGGTTGAGTTAATGCTCAGGTGACATGAGGAAAGGAGGGAACAAGAATTGGCAGGCAAAAACTGGTAGAAGTCTGGTTTTATAGAGCTTTGTTTTATTTTTGTTTAATTAGAGGAGAGATTGGAGACTTTACAATGCAAACAAAAAAACAGGGAAGAGATACTGACCAAATTCCTAGTTTGGCATAGTACCTTGGAAAGATGAAATAAAAATGGGAATAGCATAGTTTGAAAAGAGGGGTCTTCAAAGATAAAACTTGACATCTTTTTCTTTTGATTGTATGTCCATTCTGAGGAGTTATTTTTAATTTTTCCTTGTTTTGTTTTGTTTTTTCCCCTCAGAGCTTTTGTGGATGCCCGTGTTCAGCCAATCTATGGTGGTACCAATGAAATAATGAAAGAACTTATTGCTAGAGACATTGTCAATGACAAGTAGGGCAGATGCTTACTACTTTGGAGAGTCTTCTAGAATCCTTTTGTGTCAATATATGGCATAAAATCAGACATCAGAATGTAAGTAAAACAAATGTGGTGTATTGTATTCTTTCAAGGAAGTGACGCTTTTTTTTTTAAAAAAAGAACTGTTAGTAACAGTGCACTTGTATGCAGGATATCTAATATTTAATGAACTTTCACTTTAAATATCTTTGGACAACACAGAGTAGTTCTCTGGGTTCCAAAAGTTCTGGTAGTGAAAGGCGATTTTGTGTCTGGAACATTATGGGTAGCTCAGTCTTTCAGACTTGATGCCATTATATTGAATCTAGCCCTCACTTTTCAGAATCAATCTCTTCTCCAGAGAAGCCATGTTCTTAATAAATAAACAAAAGTTAAATGTTAATATAAGTGTGAATTTGTATTTCCCCTTGAGAAGTATCACTGTGGTGAAGTAAAACATGAAACTTTGGCTGCTGTTCCTATATGCAGACGTGGTTACTGCCCAGCAGCCACTGGCTGTAGGGGGAGGGAATGAATGTATGACTGACTGCTATGTTTACCTGTAATCCAGAATGCCTTATTTTAATTACTTTCTCCACATAAAATATAATAAAGCATTTCTATGCAATCTCATGGCTGTCTGCATTACTTAAAAGCCTGAGGGAGAACCCTGATGCTTCCTCTGTGCCCATAGTCACCTCAGGGCTTTGAGGGGGAGTTTTGAGAAAAGGAAGGTGATGCTTGTGAATATTTTCAAGTATTTCCAAGTTGTTATCCCCTAATTTTTTGCTAAAAAATTATTTGGAGGGTTTCTTTTTAATTACTTATGCATAGCGGGGGTTATATCTTCACCTCCCCTGAAGCAGGGAGCAGTGTGCTGCTCGGAGCGCTCGCCACCATTTTCCCCCCCCTACCGCCCCCTCACTGCCCCCTCACCGCCCCGACCGAGAAAGGGAATAGCGCTCCGCGCGCCACCGCCCCCCTCCCGCCGGCGCGCGCGCAGCAGGAGGGCCGTCCACGCGTCCGGCGCCCCGCCAATGGAGGGCGGCCTGCCCCGAGCCCCGCCCCTGGGCGCGGCGGATTGGCCGCGCTCCTCCCCTGAACGGCGCGGCCCCCCTCCCCCTGCGCGGGGAGGCTCCGCCCCGCCCGCCGAGCTGCGCTTTAGCTGGGCGCGGACTCTTCAACAGCGGCAGTAGGAGCCGCGCCGGGCGCCGCGCCGCGCGGGCTGGGGGCGGCAGCGCCGCTGTGGAGAAGCCGGCGGGCGGAGGCAAGCGCGGGGTCTTCGCGGGGCAGTCGGGGGCGGGCGGCGAGGCCGCCGGCCAGTAGGCCGGCGCTGCACGCCAACGCGGAGCGCCGCGCTGGGGGGGGGGGGGGGGGAGAGAAACCGGGGCCGGGCGGCGGTTGGTTCCCGCGATGGGAGCGGCAGTGGCGCCGCCGAGCGCTGGCGCGCATGCGCGAGGAAGAGACCACCACCCACCCACCCCCCCCGGGTGAGGGCGGGGGGGGCGGGGGGGGAGGGCTAACGGTCTGTGCGCGGGGCGGGGCTGCGGGAGCTGAGGCTGGGGCGGGACCCGGCGCGTGGGGCGGGACCCGGCGGGCCGCGCCGCGCCACCGCCGCGTCGCCCGCTTCTGCCGGGTCCCCGCAGGGGTTCTCGCGTTCTTCGCCCCCCCCCCCCCCCCCGACCCTGTGGGTGCCGCTTTCTGCCTGCCCGGCCCTGGCTTCTGGCCGTGGTGCTGCCAGGCTGGCCTTGCCCCGCCTTGCCCGAGGGCGCCGGGCGATCCGCGGGCGCGGGGTGCCTGGTATCGCTAGCTTCCCAGCAGGGCGGTGGATTAGGTACCTGGTGCTGTGCTGCCTTGTGCTTTTCATTTTATTTTTCATGTTTGGGTCAGTAGATGGGTGGAAAGGTTTAGCTTGCATTTTCATGTGTGACTTTATTATTTTTATTTTTTTTTTCCAATTCCTGAGTTAAAACTTCCCTCTGATAATCAAGCTGAACAGATTGCCACAGATTCCTTTGCCTTCGAGTGACCCTGACCAAGCTGGCTTCCCAGACTACAGACCACTTACTCATAAACCTGAGTACTTTAGATAAAGTAGACAGCAAAGCTCTGGACAGCAGCTCAGATCGAGGTGTGTCCCTCAGCCTTCGTTGAGATTTCCTGTGTGGTCTTGAGCAAGTCTTTTAATCCACTTTGTGCATCAGCTCCCTGGCTGCAAAATGCTGAAGAATTTCCCAAAATAAAATGTAGCAGCAACTGAATTACTGGTACTCCTCAGCAATGAGGAGCAAAGTAAGCAATTTAAGAAAAAAATGAAAATCAAATGACCAAATTATTAAAGCCTGCTTTTTGTCAAAGGGTATATATTTCCTTTTTGTTTTCTGCTTAATTTAATAAAAAGGAAATACTAAAAATCAAACTGTATAAAGCATGGCTATAATGCTAGTAGGTGTAGCAACTCAGAAAGCTGGTGTGTGTGCCTTAGGAGTCTCCTTCTTTATTGGTCCACATTGTGAAACCCTGTAAATGTTTTCAGGAGTTTAAATTCCAGTCCTCTCAATTAGTGTCTAAGAGCTGAATGGGTCTTGTTTAACAGCATTTTTTATGGCCCTCTCTTCAAAGACTGAAATTCAAAAGGATAACTGAAATGTTGATATGGACCTTACAATGGATCTAAAAGTATTACAGATATTTATATTAGAGACATATGTATAACCTACTTACAAGGCACCTGTCATGTACTACAGAAAGTGTTTAGTGTATGTTAAAGATGACTTCACATGTTACGTTACAAGTATATTATAGACTGAACAGGAATTAGTCAATGGCATGGTATTAAACTTGGAAATAATATATGATTCTCTGTTCAGAAGCAGTTATGAACAAGGATAAAAACAACCCTGTTCAGAGATTTTAATGAGTCATGGATTTTATCATAAATGAATACTAATGAGTTCAACTTGAAGTATGTTCTTTTTGATGTTTTTTATGATTAAAACTGTTTGGGTGGTCTGTCTTAAATTGAGTTCTTTTACTGTTCAAAGAGAGATCCTTTTTAGGTGTGCATGTGTTGGTGGGGTTTTTTTTCAAAGAGGAGGAGTTTGTGCTTATATCTTCTGCGGAGTGCAAAACACTGGAGTTTGCAGTTTTAGCTATATAGTACTGTCTGCACAGTGAGTGCTGCTGAAAGCTGAGACTCCCTGCATAATCCTGTTTGGGTTTTTTTTCCCCCAGTCTATTAATAGAACAAAATACTAAAATGCTTAAAGACTTGACATGAGTAACTGGGCTGCTTTTGAACTGAGAACAAAAACTGCCTACCGAGATGATTTTTTTTTTCTTAAAAGGCTAGTCCCAGGTGTGTTAAATATGTACTTCTTTCCTTTTTCTTTCATATGCCTAACCAGGACATACCCAGTGGGACCAATATCTCTTTTGCAGTCATTGCTGCAAACTGTTCTGTGAGAAAATGCAAATTATGCTATTGAGCTGTTCTCTCTCTATTCTTAGAAATTATTATGATCCTGTGAGTTTTGTGAAAATTGGGAGAGGTAAAGTATACCCCAGTGGATGCCTCCCACCAGGCAAGGCTTGGAGAAGCTGGCCAAAGTCAGCTCCTGCACGCTCAGCTCGATGGTGGCTCTCAGTCCCGGCAGCACAGCTAAGGCAGTGCCAAGGTAGTGCCTGTCTGCCAGAGCACTGCTTTATTTTTGTCCAGCAATTATCAGTAAGGCTGTCCAAGAGGAGCTAGGGATTACGGGGCAAACAACACAAAGCTGTAGGAAACCAGGTTTTGGCAGTTGTGTTGTAGGCAGATCAAGTTTGCTCATGTAGTGCCATCTTTCCTGCAGGCTTTCTTTAAGAGGCCTTAAAGCAGCTCTTGTCAGTTTGAAATACAGTATTTTTGTTGAGTTTTTTGTATCTTGCTGAGCTTGATTTTGGGTGTTTCACCAGGTGCTGTCTGCTGCTGGTGACTTTGCTTTGCTTTTGAAATGCCTTCTAGAGAAGGAGTAAACATTGGAAGTTTGCTTATCTGAAACACTGTTAATCTATGAATAAACCAGAAACAGCTGTATTAATTTAAAATGTTATTTGTAGGCCCCTGAATTTGAAAGCAAAAAAAAAAAAAGTAAATGTAAAAATCTTCTCCTGGTCTCCAGGAATCTTGTTATTAACAAGAAAGTTTCAGCTGTTTGGGATGACAAAAGATGACTGAATTTACAAGGAGAGAAGGCTGGTACATGAGCCTTACAAACCCTCATGCAAATGGAATTTTATTGTCATTCAAAAGGAGATCACAAACAAAAAAAACACTAAAATACAAAGCAATCCAACCCCCAAGCAAGAATCCCCCAAAACATTGTCTGCAGTGTTGTGTAACAAAAGTGATAATGTTATGCAAGGGAGGGAACAGTCAAGAAATGAAAAGACTATAAACAAAATCTGGGAAGGGAATGCCACCCTGTGTGCAGGCAGGTTTGTGGTTGTGTTTTGTTGTGTTTATTTTAATAGGGTGCTGCTGATTACCAACATGTAGACAGTAGTTTCAGAATTTAGACAAATTCCATTGAGGTAAGCCTGGTAGAGAAGGGTATAATGCAGAAATGTCGAATAAAGACTAAGAAATAAGCAGAGGTAGCAGGGGGAGAGGAGCAGGCGTCACTGGTGGGTTAGGGACCCGTAGCTGTGTTGAGAGAAGGGAGCAGGGTGCAAGTCTGGGGAGTGCTAGGCCTATGGTAAACTGCAATTCTCAGCTATATCCTCCTGGGTAATTAAGGCATTAGGGGAGGATAAGCATAAAGTCACTTTAAACATCAGTTGATGTACTGTGCATGTCTGGTACTTGTTTGTTCCCTTCCCCAGTACTTATTTTATGTCAGCTTTTCTTTTTAAAATACTTTTTAGTCTTTCAAGTGGAGTGCATATTCAGCAGATGAAAAACAAACTGTTTGCCAGTTTAGTAGCATTTCAGCTGTTCTGGTTTTGAAACCTCAAGTAGTACATGATGGAAAAAATCCTTGAAATGGCTTACCTATGACAAAAAAACTTTTCTCAGAATGAAAATACAGACTCTTCCTGAATACCATGTTGTGGTACTTGTCTTCCCTCCCTCTGCACTTCCCCCCTCCTTGCCCCCTGAAGATAATAGGTTTGGCTCTGGAAACTCACTTCCAATAAGGGTGGAGTGAAATTATTTTTGCTGCTTCCTGCCAAAATTAAATAAAATGTGTCAGAATGAAAATTGTACAGTTCTCATTGAGCCAAGCACTTGTACTAAAATTTGTTTTTAATTTTTTTGCAGCTCATACTTTGTTTTGCTCATATACCAATGACTCTGTGTCTGTGTGTGTGTGTGCGCGCGTGTGTGAACTCCTTGGAGAAATGCCAAGGACTGGAGACTGGAACAGTGCCAGCTTTTATTAAGTCTTTTTGATGTCACTGAAATGAGGAACACACCTGAAGTGTCTCATATGACTGTCTTCAGGGCAGAAGTTTGCAAGTTGCTGGGTAAGGGTTTAATTGAGCGATTTCTCTCTTCAAAAGCATTTTATATATTTTTTTAGCTATATTGTAATAAAGCATCTTCTGTCAGGAACTCCTAATTAGTTAGTGGTTTGTCCTGCTCTTTAGTTTAATGTTTGTCGTTCAATTTGGGGGGTACTTTGATTTCTTCCCCTCTTTCCCCTAAAAGAGGGGGGGGGTAAAGTCCCCCAAACTCAAAAAAAACCTTAAAATAATATGCTATTGGTATTCATTGCAATTTAGGAAATTCGAAACTGTATCAGAAGTGTATGTAGTATTTGAGGGACTATGATCAAGTTAAAACACAGCACTATGAAAATTTTGTGCTGCTGGTTTTTTGAATAGCATCCATCTTCATATAGGTATGAAGGAGGTACATATCTCCAAACTTTTTTGCTTGAGCAGCAGCTCTACTGTGTGTGGATGTTTCCTGGCTTTCAGGAATAGCAATCTATGACTGTTAAACCACATGGGCTAAGGAAGGTAGATGGTAGAGTTGGAACAGTTATAAACTCATTGCTCAGTGTATGTAGATACTACGTAGGTATCAGTCTGACAGCTTTCTTCAAAGAGCTTCTTGGAGTTCCCAGGGCAAGATCTATCACAGGGACTGCCTTGAGTTCACAGTAACCCCTCAGAGAAAGTGTGGGCTTCAATTCTCTCCTTCTTACGTTTTAGCTGTTCTAAATCACTTTGACTTAGTACAGTTGTTTGCCATACGCTGAGAGGCGGGGAGGCATAGGTGTCTGAATCCATCTTCCTTTGGATTTAGGATTGTAAGAGCCTGCTAGCTCTTACAAGATTGGAAAGACAAAGCCATGAGTCAGCCAGGTGCTGAGAGCATTGCCAAGTCACCAGAGCCATTGTGATTTGGGGCTCCAGCTCTCATCAGTGCATTCCCTGTCCGATCCTAGTAATGGGGCTCTTATTGAACGGCTGTCTACTGGGGAGGACTTTGTACTGAATTCCTCCATAGTCTGAAGTTACTGGCTCGTTGATAAAGGTTAAAATCCTGGAGATTTTAATAGTATTGTTTAGGATTAGCATTGGGACCACCAAACCTGGTCCCTGTGATGCTGGGTAGGTAATGTACAGAGATGAAAACCTCATGGTTGAGGGTTAAGGAGAAAGTATACAGACTGGTACTTCTCAGCTCCTTAGGTTTCCACATCCCCCTTTAATATTTGCAGCTTCAGCATAAAACCTGTAGTTATAAACAAGCTAAAGCTTCAGACTGGGAATTTGCTTAAGGCCCATACGTGGCAGTCTCAGAATCATTGACCCCTTATGGGATCTGCCCACTGAAAATTGCTGAGCTAGGCAGTTGCTGTGGAGATCAAAGAAACTGAAGACGTTAAAAGGAGGGCAATGGAAATGCTGCTTAACTAGTACACCGGTTAAACAGAGAATTTACTGTGGAATTACTGTGCTACCCTCACTTTTGTTATTACTCTTTTATTGTTTCTGGTTTTGTCTCTGGCTTCTTAATGAAGAACCAACAGTAGCTTATCTTTCAGGCTTCCGCAGGCCATGTTCATTTAAATCTTTCATTTGGTTTATTTAACCATCTCCTAAACAAAGCTGAAAGTACAGTGTAAGGCAGTGATTCCTGCTCAGTAGGCTGTGGAATACATACAGTATGACATGGCAGCCTAGCTGCTGACAAGAAGTGGTGAAGGTTGACACTGGTCTTTTGATCCAAAAGTTTGGGAACCCATCATCTAAGCTATGGCAAGCCACAGGCAAAAGGATTTGTAAAGGAAAACTGTTTGTCTTTACTCAAATTGTTATCAAAGAATATTGTGTTTGTATTATGCAGGCAGTGCCTGATGAATAAAGAAGAACTGGATACAAAGGCACAGGAAATATTTTTTAGGAAACATTTAGAACTTACTGTTCTCTGTTTTTAAAGTATTAGCCTTGATGATTGGTTTCTAAAGTATATTTGTGAGAATATACATTAAATTAATTAATCAAATGCTTGCTTTGTGTAGATTTACATTAAATGTAATTCTCCCAATAGTGCCTCTGAGTTTATTTCAGTGTTTCAGCATGTGGTAGGTGTTCTGCTTTGCTGAACTTGTAATAGGTAGCTGCATAGCTCCCATTTCTGTAATACTGTTGATGTTGACTCTTTTATATAAGTATAAAAACCCCCACTTGAATGAAAACCAAATGCAGCTCAAAAAGTAACTAATCTCCAGAACAGATAAAAATAAAATGCAGCTACAGTTCTGGGGTGAGAGTGTGTAGATGTGCATCTCAGTGTGTGTGCGTATACATATACATACACTCGCACACGTATCTTAAAATGCATCCTTCCAGTCACGTGTCTTATGGTCATGTTTTTCAGTTTGGCAAGGTTAGATGACAGTCTTGAACTTTGTGAGTCTTATTTCTCAGCCTGATAGGATCAGAAATGCAATGAGGTATGAACACTTACTCCCCTGAGAGGTAAAGACTTTCATTGCACATCAAACAACCTCTGAAAGAAATAAAGAAAAAACAGAGTGTTCTTGTTTGAAGGGAGGGAGTGTAGTCTATCCGTGTTTAGATAATGTCCTTTTTTATGGAATCTTTGAATAATGTTGAAATGTTGAAAGAATTAAATATCTGACAGAGTTGTGTTTGCACTGTGTCATGAAAATGAGAAAATTTACATGGCCCATGTTATTTTCAGGTTTGCTGTAAACTACCTACCATATATAATGACACCAGCCCTCAGAGAGGCAGCAACAAAAAGTCATGGTATCCACTTGTCACCTTCTTTGTCCTCTAGAGCTATGGAGTCTGATACAGCTTTGTGCATGGAAAATTCCAGAGCAGTGGAAGAGAAGATAAAAGAGGACTCCATCGCACAGATTACTTGCTCAGTCCTGGGGTTCCCCACTGCTGAGCCCAACCTCAGAAATGATATCTTCAGTGTACAGCATTTTGGTTCTCCGCCATCCTCCAAGTGCTATCAGTCTGTCTTGTTAATGAGTACAAATTCTGCGTTTAGCAACAAAACCGGTAAGCAAACAAAAGTAGGAGAGCTTGACTGCTCCAAGATGAAAAATTCATTACATAATGGTGCTGACACATCATTTGGTCGGATTAGTCATTCAGAACCTGAGGAACAGGTCAAAGGGGAAACATTTTCAGAGACCACATCTCTGAATTTGGCAGAAACACAGAGACTTTTGGATTCAAATGTAACCGAATCCAGTAATGCAGAAGAAATGCAGCTTTTAAATGGTAAATGGTACAAGAAGAATGGTTTTCTGGGTAGGGCTTTGGAAGTCTGCACTGAAACAATAAAAGGGGATTTATTACATCAAATTCTTCACGGGCCTTCAGAAGGGATTTTGAGCTGCACCCCGGAGGAGGTGTATGCTCGATTACTCCAGTGTGTCACTAAGCAACAAATGGAAATCAGTCGCGCCAAAAGAACTCAGAAACGTTTACAAATGCTCCTGGCAAAGCATGTTATCAAACACTGTGATCAGCAGCTGAAATGCTTCGTGAAACATCAGCTACAAAGAATGAAGGTTTTCCATGAGCCAACCAGATTTTTGAGCAGTAGCTCCCTCAGGTGCACTGAAGGTTGGCCAGAAAACAACACAACTACTTTGGAGAGTAGTTCTAGTACGGATGTACAGAACGGAGTTAGCGTTGCACCAGGTGAAATCCAGGGCTTTGCACTTTCTACTGGAGGGCTGCTGTCTCGTGTGGAGAAGGATCTGGACTCTGATGCAACATGTAGCAGCTCAGATGAAGATGGTGAGGAACGGACTATAAGAACAACTGTGGAAGCGTAAGTGTTAAATTCCTGCTAGACTCGTGTGCTTCATGCTTATAAATCAAGATGGAAGGGCCTAGACCTGCAGATTCCTTCTTGTGTGAGTAACCTTACTCAACAGATAGTCCTACTGAAATCAGCAGGACTGCCTGCGTGAGCTAGGTTTGGCAGGGGCCAGACAGAAAGTAAGAACTCTCCTGTAGAGACCTAGATTTTGTACTGCACTATCAGTTTGCATTACATTAGTACTGCTAATTATTCAATACTCAGATGGTGCTGTAAATCAAATAGTGATAGCAGTTCTGTAAATGATATGAAAATAATTTTAATTGTATTCTGGAGTTATTAAGAATTAGTCAATGTTAGGATCTTGAAATTCACTGTGATGTGATACAGAGTTAAAATGATCATCTGATGCAGGTGTCAAGCCATCCAGTATTTGGGGGTTGTATATTGAAAAAGTTTGGTTCTTTGAATTAGAATTTAAAAAATGTTAATTTACTTGAAGTTGTTCTGCTACTGTGAATGAAGCTAGCAGTGGTGGTTTTATTGTTGCTGGTATCTTTTTCAAGAAGAACCAGAGGGAAATTAGTATCATTAACTAATACTGTCTTGAATTGACCAGGATCTTGTCAGTACAAATTAGTATAGCTTTGGAAATCAGTGGTGGGTAAGAGAAGTAGATAGTAAAGTTGTTCCCTGATGGTGGTACAGCCTCTTTTTTTTTCTTTTCTATTTCTTTCCCCTACCTTGCTACACTATTAACACAATCTCTTTGGTCAAAAAATTTTAGAAAGCGGTGAAAGGACTGCTGCTTTCCCCTTCTAACAGCTGGAGAGAACAGCGTATGTCTTAAGGTCTGTTAGGATGTGATAGTCAGGACAGTAACATACGGAATAGAGCTTCACACAAACCCAGCAGCTTGGTAGGAGCTTCATGGCACCTACATTTCTAGCACTTGGAAGTCTGGACTGGTTTTGTGTTTCCTGATCTCTTCTTATACTCTCTGCTATTAGGGAGTGTCTAGAAGGCATTAAGAGTGACAGTGGTGTTTGAGGAAAAATAAATATTTAAAAACATGTATTGATTGGTCTGTTTCTTAAAAAGCATAATATTCAGAAGAAATCAATGAAGCTTTATCTTAAACGGGAGAAGAGCTGTGCCCTGTTAGCATTTATAGCCTCAGTTAGGGAAGCTTCAGTAAGCATGGTTGTATTAAATAATGGCTACATTTTGTTAAACTCTGTAGGCCTGGAAAACAGAGGGGAGAAAAAGTGCAAAGTAAAAACTAGTCTTCATTTTCTTTTATGTATTGTTGGAATGGTAAATACTGTACTAAAGTCCAACCAAAGCATAATGACTTGCCAACTAAGTTAGGATCACCTTAAATATTTGAGTTTGCGAATGAATTATTCTCCTGAAATATTTTAATGAAAAAACAGCATTTTTGGCTCTTCCCAGCATAGGAGAATCTGCTTTCTTCTCCTAGCTGATATGTTTGAACTTCTGAGTAATAGCTCTGCCTCTAGGATTCTTACGATTATATGAACTGAAAAACTGCTGAGAAACCCTTGATTCTCGAAGGGTAGTGGATAATGTAAGATTTGGACCAAAGTTCCGTGCAAGGGTTTTTTTTCTTCTTCTCAGGGACAATTGAGTTTCTAACTCTGCCTGCCAGTTCTTTACCTTTATTTCTTGTGGCTTTTGAATTCCTTAAGTTGTCTTTCCACTTAAGGCTTACTCAGTTTGTTTTGTTGCACTGATGAAAAAATTCACAGAGGATTTTTAAGTATAAAGACACCACCTTAGTTTGGCACAGGAAATCCCCAAGCTGCTGTTGCTGGCAGCTGCGGGAGTATCTGGAGAAGCACTGCTCCCTCCATGCCTGCCCTGGTTTAAGACTCTTATCTTGGCCACTGCTAAGAGGCTGGCAACCAGATAGATCATCTGTAGTGACTCAGTGTGACCCTTAATTTGTGTGTTGGGCTTTTTTCCTCCATTTTTTATGTTCTTACTGCTGAACAGTAGTCAAGCAGCAGTGGTGACAAGGTTAGCAATGTGCATTAGGTAAGGCCTTGCTGCCTTGGCAGTGCAACGATCACTGGTGTTTGAACCGTGCTGCTGGGCCAGCAAGCTCAGACTTAACGTAGTGCCTAATTTAAGCAGAAGATTCTTGTCTGTGTGTATAGGCTGAGGCAATGCTTGAATTAACATTGCCGTGAGGACTGGCTGTCTCTTATTTGAATTTATCCTTATCTTCAGCTTGGAATGGTTTTCTTCATATCCTCAACTTCCCTAAGATTTGTCTTTATGGCTTAAAGGCTGCACTTTTTCTTCTAGGTGACAAAGGTAAATCAGTTATTCACCAGTGCAGCTGCTGAGATCTGCTGTTTCCTGAGCTTTACCACTTTAAGAGTCTTTGGATTGCCTTTCACTGGGACAAAAGAAACAAAGTTAACATCCATTTTTATTTCTGTTAAGTAGATTTACATTCTTTGAAATGCCTTTCTCTCCGAGGGAGTTGACTCTTAGTGCTTTCCAGAAATAATGTGTTCATGTGGGTGAGTGAATACTTATTTCCTTGTCTGTGACTTATTTTTCATAGTGAAGACCTTTAGTGACGTGGAAAGACTCTTCCTCTGTGATGTTCTTCATAATACTTAACTGTAGATGTTGTAAGGTTCTATTAATGGAGTGATGAACAGGAAAAATGTTTTGGTTTTGCCTACGTCACAGTATACTGATTGCATTTAACTTGAGGGTATAATCACACTGGTGGCCAGTCATTGTCATGACTGCGGTGCTTTTTATCCTTTTTTGGGGGGGAGGAGGTGTCAATCCAATAAGAGGGGATGAACCTGCAGTTACTGTGTTTACCCGAGACCAGTCTGTTTCCCATCAGGAAGGAGAAGTTGATTCTGGCTCCAGTTCTTCATGGTAGGAAAAAACCTGGAGTTATTCTTATCATTTTGAACCTGTTCATTCTCATTATCCTGAGAAGAGTTTTGCCCAATGAGTGTTGACAGAAGCTCTTCTGAGCTGTATGTCAATGCTTTGTGTCTCAAGTAAGATTGTCTTTATCCATCTATTTCAATACCTTTGTTGTGTAGTCTTAGATAGCTGTTATAAGATATTTAGACCATTGTTCATTGTTTGTGCATTACATGGGTGCTGTCCTCAAGACAAGAAAGGTCTGCTGGTGAAGGCAATTCTTCTAGTTGACAATTCACAGTACTTACTGAACTTCCCTAGTTCCTAGGGTAATTGGAAAGCCTCATCCCATTTCAAGAGCTTAATCAAAACACATTTGGTCCTTTGAGTATTTGCTAAAAAGAAATGTGAAAAAACCAATTGGCTCCTTTCAGGAATTTTGTCATTTTGCTGCTAGTGTCAGCTAATGAATGCTTTAACCTGTTGGTTTCCATGGTAGGTTTCTTATATGAAGCACCAGATTTCCATCAGTGATTTGTAGTGTATTCTAGTACCGTTCCTGCCTTTGGGTGTAGGAAATATCTAGAGACACTGCACAGGGGATATGGTAGTACTTCTCTCTGGCTTTTCAAAGGCAGATGTTAGGTGCTGTTTGCTAGGTCCCTGTTAGGCGTTAGCAACTGAAGTGGACAGAGGGCATCAGAAAGCTGACCATAAGTAATTCCTTCAGGAATTCACAGCTAACATCAACCATTTGAAATGCAAGACAGACAACATTTCACCAGCTGAGTTTACTTGGAACTTGTCAGTTATCTTTGTGGTTCATGAAGATGGAAGATTACCCTTAGAAACGGTCAGAGATTTCAAACAGGCTGAATTGGTGGAGGATGGGAGCTCGGAGTTTTTTCAACAACACAGCTCTGCTCTGGGAGCTATGTATTGTATCCTTCCAGACCAGCTCCACATCCTTATTCATGTATTTTGTGTGTGTTCCTGATGTGGTTAGAAGTTCTGGTTGTTTACAATGTACCACAAAGAAGTCTGATGCTGAGGTGGTTATTTGGGAAGCCTTTAAAGTTGCAGAGTACGGAGGAGTTCTTCTACATACACTACGTGTATGATCTTCCAGAATCAAAAGATATGTCATTGGGGTTCTTTGAAGGCACAGCTGCTCACTCTGTCAAATAGTAATACATGTACTAATTGATTAGAGAGAAAAACTGCTTACAATAGATTTTTCTGCAAAATAAGTAGCTCTGTCTACTCATGAAAAGTCATGTGCCCCGTTTCCCCAGTCATCCTTCCCCCATCTGAATACAGTCCTTTTGCATCATTTGGTGGGATTTTTTCTTTCTGAAGTATTTTCATGCTTTTCCTCTGATTTTTGAAAGACATGCTTTACTGATTATCCTCCAGCAACCTCAAGCCTGACGAAGAAGCACTGTTACATTTTTCCATGCCCACAGGGTTTATTGTGCCTGGAAACTTTTGTAATGAATGTGCAAAGATAGTAAATCTTTTTTATTATTCTTCCCCCCCCCCCCCCCCTTAGATCGCTAGTTGGAAAGAGAGAAGATGGGAAGTCTGCTTTTAGTACAAATACTTGGTGGGGAGGGAAGCAGTAAGGCGGAGAGAATACAGGAAGGAAGAAAATATTATGACTAGTATCTCCAAATCTAATCTGTTTGTTCTAGATTATTTTCCATTTTTCCTAGCGTTTTTTCTCATGACTAATTGAGCAACATCAATGCAGTTCTGCAGGCCTCACTGTAGAAGGCACTGCTTAAGGGCTGGGGTTTATTGCATGTCTTTGAGCCACATTATAAAGGGAAGCTGTTTGTTTTTGCAAGGTCAGATCCTAATTTTCCACTCTGAGCTGTAATTTCGCTTCATACCTGATATGAGAACCGAATTCTGGTTTTGGGAAGGGGAGGAAGAGAGTCTGCCAGGACTAAATACTGCTTTCCCTTTTTCTTAAGCACAAAACCCCAATTGTTTCCAGTTTTTAAGACCTTTTTAGTTTTCAAGTCCAGGAAATGTCTTATTGGCATGGAAGATTAATGTTAGGGCTTTTGAATAAGTATAAATTCATAGGTGCTAATAATACGCTGATTTTGAAATGTTTTATACATTGCTTTTTCATGAACTCCATTCTCGCAATTCTTGGCTCCTGTCACTGGGATGCGGGAGGAGAATTGTTACTGGGGAATGAAAGAAAAGATAGCTTTATATTACCTTCTGTTTTCACTCTAGGGATACATGTATGATTTCAGGACATATTCAACCTTGCTTGGTTGGATTTCCATAAGATGGATTTACAACTTCTTTAGGGTTCCACATGCATTTACTGTTTTTCTTTAGAGATCTCATGTACCGCAATAATAACTTGCTTTTGAGCAAGACTTCCTTCTCACAATACTGGAGTAATGTTCTTGTGAGAAGGGATCCTGATTTCTAACCTGTAATTACATTAATATTTTTGCAGCTGCTGAAAGCAGACTGAAGGGTTTTAATGAAAAGGCAGAAGGTTTGACAAGTTGTAACCTGCAAGGGAATCTCAGAGCTGGGAACGTTGAAGCTTTTGAGTTAGATAGGTGTTGAATGCATATTAAATAAAAACTTGGTGTTACTCTTCTGAATGACAGTTTAATACACAGTCAACATAGTATAGTAGAATAGAAAATCTATCATGTATACACATGTGTCTGATTAATAATCTAGCATGCTTAATTAAATGGTAAACAAGAAGAGTTTGGTGCTTGATGTCAACTGCTGATTAATCAGAGTTTTATGGCTAGGTTTTTTCTTTTGCTAAGCCATGAAATGTTTGTTTTTAATGAAAAGATTTGTTTACAACCAACAACAAACTGTCTTTATAACATCTTGCAAAGTGAGGGCAGCATTATTTCATTTCATAGGTAACACTGATTTCGTGAGAATCTACTTCAAAGGGATACATCCAGTGCCTTTGAAAATCAGTGTACTTGGGCCCCTGATACAGGAAATCATTTGAATGCTTTCCTTTTACGTGAAATAAAAAGTGTGCATAAAGACTTCCCAAAATAGGAATGTTCTCCTGTAACAGGGTTTCATTCATACTGCTAAATATGGGTTAGGAATGTAACTTTAGATGTTGGATTTAAATATATTGACCCATGCTCTTTTTTATTGAAACTGAAATAGCTGTAAATGATTTTGTTTTCATCCTAACATTTTACCTAGCTGTTGTGGGTGAGAAAAAGTTCTCTGTTGGGGAATTTAAATCAATTTAATTTTCAATTAGCAAACTTTCAATTACTGATTCTAGTATTGAAAAAAAATAAACTTGAAGGTCCATTATAAACTCTCCTTCCCCCCAGCCCATGGGGGTATACTGGGCAGCAATAAAACTCAGTGATAACTCCACCCCAAGCCCCTACAAACACCCAAACCCAGAAGGTTGCAACTGTTGAAACTTAGGTTCATTACACTCTCCACTCCTTGTCCCTGCAGACTGGACTGTAGGGTTTAACCTCGTAACAAACTCCATCCCTGCCCTGCAAAGCAGACAGCCGAGTACTGTTTGGTTACTCCTCTATTACTTACTCACAGTATGCTTACAGCAATTGTGCAGGGGCCCCAAGGACTCTGTTTCTGATGTACCAGGGTGTCCCATGTCCCCAGGGCAGGTGCTGGGGTCCCCACTGCGGCAGCTCTCGAGCTGCCCTGTGGCAACACTGCGAGGGGCTCACCCCGACCGGGGGTTTTCAGACTCGGCACAGCTCCTCTGCAGCTGCCTTTGGGTCCCACAGGTGGGGAGGGTCCAGGCCTCAGGGCTTGAAGCGGGCCCTGTCCCAGCTCTGTCCAACTGCCCTCCCACCCTCTCTGCCAAAAGCTCTGGGGCTTTTCCGGTTCTCCTGTTACCCCATTCCCCGCAGCACAATCTGACATGTGGTGGGCGCACTGCTCACACCACCTGGCAGCGAGGCACGTTCCCTTCCGTGAGGTGACTGGTGGCAGGCAGGAGGTGGAGGTCAGCATGGGGTGGTACCTTTGCTGCTGCTGCTCCTCATTTCTCACCCGATTGCTCTGCCGTGGGCTTCCCCGCCAGCCAGAGACCCTTCTGAGTCTCCTCTCAGTCCCTAACCCGGGAAGTTCTTCCCTGTCCTGCAGGGCTGCAGCCCCTCTGCTACCAAAAACCTACCGATGATTTCCGGTGCATCTGGCATGCAAGTTCTGGATCAACTGTTAGTTGTCTGTCCAGAAAGTCTCAAAAAAGAATATGCTTTGTATCCATTTTTACATTGAAATCTGATACTATATACAGCTAGAATGAAATCAATTATGAGCTGGAGTTAGATATTACACAAATACTGTACCTGCCTATTCTTTTTAAGAATGTATGTACAAATTTTGGGACCAGCTTCAGTGTCTGGACAGCATTGATATGCTGGTTGTATGCTGTAATAATATTCCATTTGCACATATCTTTAAAGGAATATATTGTAAGCTCTATCTTATTTTATGTTGAGCATAGGATCCAGACGTAGCACTACTTTCTTGATTTATTTTTCAAGGGCAGTTGTATAATACAGAGAATTTCTAGGTCTGTGTTCCTTGTGTTTGGTTGCTAGTCTATTGATGTTGTGCCATTTCAAAGGCAAGAAAAGAAGCTTGTTTCCAGGCAGCCCTGGTGTTCCTGAAGTTCCTTTGTTTGCATGTCAGCGCTACCTGCTTCTCTGCTCCACGTTGGTCTGATCTACAGCATGCTGAGGTTTAGTGGAAGAAGCTGGGGTGCTGGGGGAGCCAATGGAGTCTTAAAAATCTATTTTAAAATATCTTCAACAAAAGGCGTTAGCAGATACACATTTTGCAGTCTATTTTTTTAATTTTATTAAAAGAGGAAATGGTGCTGGTTGTTTACCTTTCGTGGGTTTTTACTTCTTGGGCAGTTAATATTCTAACTGACCCCACCTCCACCCGCCAATTTGGCCTTTTATCATTAACAGCTCTAAAGAATTATGTAAACAGAATTGAAGACTAAAAGCACCTACCAGGTTGTGAAGCCAGCTATTGGAAGAGTTCAGCACTATAAGAGACAACATTGCTTAAAGAAGCTAATTTTTAATTTCTGTTGTTGAGCCCTAAATTGCCTTAACAATTCAGTGCAAGTGTAACAGTTCAGTTTCTATTCTAATATAAAACCTGTAGTAATAGTGTGATTCTTTGCAGGAACCCTGTAGCAGGCAAGTACTGGCTGTGGCATCTCATCAGTTTGGAAGATGTGATTTCTCAGATGAGGGAACATATAGAGCTCCAGTGTGAAATTCTTACAACATTTCTCCTTTGCTAGGGTGTCTAAGCACAGAGACTTTCCCTTTTTTTATTTTCAGTTTTCTTCTACAGCCTTTTTTTCCTGAATATTGATTTTCCTCTTCTCCCTTTCCCACTGTCCCTTCTAAACTTACTTGTGGAAGATGTAAAAATCTTACTCTGTTGCTGTTTAATTTTTTTCCCCCACTCTAGTTCTGTACCATGAATTTTCTCTTCAAGGGAAAATCATGGCTATGGTAATTTCAGGTGTTACTGCATAAATTCCTCAGGCCTGATGGCTTAGCAGAAACATTCAGCTGGATAAAGTTTGTTGGTTTGGGAAGATAAGATGTATATTATGTGTTAGTATCGACATATGTTATTGGATGCAATTCTGAAAGTATTAAATGGCAACAGTATGTCAGAGATGGTGGGACCAGGTGTGGGTGCCAGAAATAGTTGTGATAAGGAGTTGCCAATGTTGGTAGATGATAGGGATAACTGTACCCCATCTGTTCTGAAGCCGTGTAGTGTTTCAGAGGAAAATCTCTGCCAGGTAAAAATTTCTGTTAAACACCAAAGAAGATAGTAACCCCGGAGACTCCAGAAGAATGACCTAATTGCAGATCTTTGCAGAGATTGCAGTATAATTTTGAGTACCAGAGAACTTCCCTTGATTGCTTGATTTTTTTGTGGGGGAGTGGGGAGGGAAGCATAGCTTGGTTTGGTGGTGGTTGTCACAAACCAGCAGCATATTGCTCTCTGCAGCCAGTCTGCGGCGAGCACTCCTGGATGATCTGAGCAAAGGCCGATAGTGAACTGTGAGAGTAAATAGTGTTTTGTTGTGTAGTGTTGATCGGGTATGATACCAGAGGACAATATTTATTGCAGTTTGTTTTGATCTTGTTGCACTCTGGAATGCATAGAAGAGATTGAGTTCATAAAACAGCACTCACTGTTTTTTTAATTTTGTGGTTATTATGGGTTTAGCAGTTAACTGGTCCAGGGGAATAAATACTTCAACAGCAACTGACGTTAGTTCATTCTGAAAACAAACATTAAGTAGGTGTGCTGGAAGAATTAGTCCTTGAGAAAGCATTTATGGGTCATTTCATAGCTGGACATGTTTGTTCAACCATTACCAGTGTTGGAAGTTTTTGTTGGGAGTGAGCATTTTTATCTCATGAGTAAAGTCTAGATAAGATTATCTAAAATACATGCACTACATATCTGAATTCACCTAATTTAAAAGTTTTGTATGATACTATCTCCTAGTTTTCATAGGTAGTCTCTTACTTACTGTGAAGTGTCTGCAGAGAGACGAAAAGTGGACATGTTGAATTTCACCACCGTGTTGATGGAAGGTATCAGAAGCCAGGCACTAACCTTAACGGCTTGCAAGAAAATGCTTGTATTCAGGCCAGGTGCTTTTTGAACATTGCCATGTATTGTCACAGGGAAATTGGTGTAAAATTAAGGGGAGCCCAGGAAGTTCACAGGCTTACAGCTCCAGTCCTGGGGGACCCCTGCCATATTAGTGTGGTGTTGAGCATTTGTGAGTGCCATGTGGTGAATATGAACAATTTTGTATTTTTGTACAACTGAGTGAGCTTCCCAGGAGAATTGGGGATGTATGGGTTTTTTCCAGTGTGTTAAATCTCATCAATTTCATTGTGAGTCATATGGTGTCTGGATGGGATTTAAAGATCTGGAGAACTTTCTGATCTTCTGCTTTTCAGTTTCCAGAGTTGAGTCCTTCATCAAAATGCTAAACTTCTGCTGTTGTTTTCAGTGACTCCCACCAGGGAAGATGGTTAGCTCTTTATACTGAAGGTAATCGGTCTGTAGTTTATGAGCTGCTTCTTGCTCCCCAATACTTCACTGTCACATGATTGGCAGTAGGCCTCTGATAGCTCAGGAGTTCCCAGCGAGAGGAAATGAACCAGCAGGGATGGTAGAGGTCAGGATCACAGGGTCACTTTAGGACTAAATAATCTGAAAACGACGTCAGAACAATGTGGATTAAACTGAAGGGGATATGGCCTGGCAGAAAGAGGAAGATACACTGTGTTAGGAAACTGAGCAGAAATGTATGAGGCGATGTCAGGCACAACTGCAGTTCTTAAGTTTAATGCAGAATTTTGGAATTTGAGATGTTTTTCCCACCCACGCTACATGGGTACCTTGCTTTCTGGCTTGTTCGTGTTTAAGGGTGTTGTAACTTGAAAACGGTCTTTGAAACAAACCTTTTGGAAGGAGACTGTGTTTTGGGTTGGCAAACCTGCATTTTGGGGTTTTGATGTGGGTCTGTTGCAAGCATGCTCCTTTCCTGTTCAGTAGGAAGCATCCTGTCATTGTCCCTGCAGGCATGTCATGGTAGGGGCATGTTACATGTTCTCACTGGGAGTTATGAGGCTGGAAGGCCTCAGTTTCCTTTTAATTTTCAGGATATAAGATACTTGTGGAGAATCTTGCCTTGGGCACAGGGCTGCATGCTCCAAAATACTCTTTCCTATGCTCACCATACCTATTTGAATCGACCTTCCTGGATACTTACTATCAATGCCAGGTTCTGTATTTTTTGTTCATTTTAAATACCACAGTGTTTATCCTTCATTATTTATGAACTGGTTTTCAGACTTCTTGTTTTGTTTGCTTATAAAAATAAAATATGCCTAAAAGGTTTAAATTCCACCCCTTCTCCTCTCCTGTAAACAAAAAGAAAAAAACTCACTCACAAAACCCAAACAACAGTGGGTGTCTAGTGCAGCAATTTTATCTTGGTTAGCAGTTCCCTTTGCACTCAGTTAGGTTACTTGGTTTTGTTTTTTTGGGGACAGACTGATCTTAGCTATTGGGAAAACATAAACCTCACCCACAACATAATGGAGGCACTGGAAATACTTCTCATAGTCCTGTTGTGTTTTCCAATGTTGGTTTGGTTGCATAAAAGCATGGTTTGTTCTCAATTTTCTCTTTTGGGGAAAGTGAGAATGCTGAGGGGTTCATCCAAATATTCTGTCCGTAGATCATGGCTAAAAACTTCTTTCAGTTCAAGCAATAGTACTGACTGTAGTAGCAATATATTTAGTGCTCTTCACTTGCCTCTTCAGTTTCAGCAAAAGCAAGTAGCTTTCATGAAATGCTTCTGCCGCCTCTGCTGGTGCTGACGATCCCCAGCTGAATTCTTTCCTATACTTTGGGGCAATACAGTACGGCCTGAACGTCTGCTTGCTAGTTATATTTTGGTCATACTTTTGACTGTCTGCATTTGTATTTGTGCTCCTTGTGGCTTGCTTGTTCTTTGCATTTCCTTCTTTCTTCTCTTGCAAGTTGTGCAGGACTGACCTCCTTCAGTCAAACCAAAACAGGGGAAATGCAAGCCAGTATCTCACATGGAAACAAATTTCGCCTCTAATGCAATTCCAGTGTGTTTTTCTAGGGAAATTTAAATGAGATGTTTTATTCATACGTAGTCAGTATTTCTCTGTTCTCTTCCAATTCTAATAGTCCTGGATGAATGCAGGAGATCATCTGCAGATTTAGAGTCATCGCAAGAGCAGTAAGTTTATATGTAAGTTTAATATTTCACTGTACTACAGTACCAAACATTAGAAACTTTTGCAAATGTAACATGGTTTATATTGAGTTGCCAGCAGACAAATGAATTTGAAATTCCTGTGGAGGATGTATGATGTTAGAGTCAAAAGCATGGAAACCAAGTAAAGATGCTTTACAAAAGGGGCACACAGAAGTGGGACAGACAGAAACCTTTTTTTGTGTGTGTGTCATTCCCAACAGAGAACCAGAGCAGGAGCATATTCTACTTTAGCACCTGCTCTGACTTCCTCCTTCAGTAACAGGCCTCGTTATTTTTGTAACCCGTTGTGGTTGTTTTTTGGTGTTTTTTTTTCTTCTCTGGATTTGTAGAATTAATGAATTCACTGGTGCCACCTTGAAACAGCTTTCTTTACTGAGTGAATGTTATGGTGTACTCTCTAACATCCCAGGAACAGATTTACACATTTTTTTAATTAATTTTTTTTAATTGCAGTAGTAGGTTATAATTTGTCACTTGAGTAACCACACCACTTTGCATGCAAACAGCTCACTTTAGGAGTGTGAGGATAGCTTATAGAGATTTTATCTTCCTCTGAGGAGTTACAATGTTTACTAAATAGCTTGTAGAGAAATAGACTTAGAGGCAAAGATGGTAAATAAATAATGCAAGATCAAACAAATATGAGTGACAGACGGGAACAGAATTTAGCAGTGCTCTCACCTCCTATCCTGTAAATGGGCGCTCACTCTCACTGCCTTGTTCTGAGCTTCCTGCCCCTTCCCTTGTAGCAGTGCAAAAGTCTGTCTGTCTGTCTGTAAGGCATCAAAACTGTGAAAGGGATCTAGACTTAAACTTGCTGCATTCACCCTGCCTCAGAAGTTAAAATTAACCATGAGCGACTCTCTAATCCGTGTCACAGTGTAGCTGCCCAAGGGCTTGTGCAGGCACTGTGCATGGGGCAGCCCAGGCTGGCAGGAGAGAGAAGCTAAAATTGATTCCTTTGGCATGAGCTTAAAATGTTTGTGCTTAGTTTGGTGGAAACTCTTCCTTACAGAGGAGCCTAAGGACATCGTTATTAGAGTGTAATTAAATCCTGTTAGTTTAATTATATAGTACACTTTAAAGCCTTAAGAAATACTTGCATAGTATTTTAGAATGAAGCAAAATTATAATATATTTAACAGTGAACGCAATTAAATCAAGATTTAATATAGTGTTTACAAAAAAACTGCAAACACGTTTTTTAAAAATAACTTGTGATGTAACTTTGCAGAGGTTTGTTTTTATTATATGTAAGACAGTAATATACAGAGGATATGATTTGTTTGTCTTAAGGTTACAATTTTTAACTCTTCTGTTATCTGCTGTGGTTTGGTATTGATGATGGATTCCCTTACTGCCATGCTGGTTTCATACAGTGTATGTGACGTAAGACCTTTCCATTCCATTTCTTGTTTCCCAGCTGTGTGAGCACTTTTTATTTTTCTCATTTGCTCCCCCTTCCTCCTTGGTCTGTTTGAGGATAGCTCTTTTTTCTCCCCAAACTGTTGCATCTAGCATGGGAAGTAATTCTCTCAGTATGATTTATTTTCTTTCACCTGGGCTTTCTTGTTATAAAGTCCTTGTTTGTGGGGTTTTGTTGTTTGTTTGTTCATTTGTCTTTTGAGAAAGGACTAGAAATAAGCACCTCAACACTCCTGTTGTGTTCTTCTCAGTTATCCTCTTTATTCCTATTTAACTTTTTTTTAAAAAAATGATTAAGGGATTTGTTACAGCCTCATTAAGCAACTCTTTCTTAGAACTGCCTTTTTGCCATCCCAGGGTCCTGAGACAAATAGTAACTATTCCAGCCACCACACTTCTGTGGACACATTATTTAATTGAACTCTGACTTGGGCCAACTAGGAATTCCGATTCCCCCCCCACCCCCCACCTGCTTTCCCCACAAACTGTATTTTATGACTTGCAGAAGCAAACACATGCAAAAGCTGTCAATCCCAGAGAAGTTCTTGGCAAGAAGACCTGGTTAAAGCATAAGTAACCAGTGCTATTTACTATGTGCTGGTGATAACAGGGCAACAAAGAGAAATAAGAAGGGGTTGTCAGAAAAATGGATATTCACAAGATGACTTCATATGCCTTTTTTCCGAGGACAAAATCGCTAATAGAGTATACAAAATAAAGTTTATTGTGGTATATATTTATAGAGTTCTTTGAGTTTCTTTTTGATAGTAATCCACTTTATTTGCTTGCATGTAGAGTCTGGATTTAAACAGAACATTTCAATCTCCTGTCTAATTTCATATGGTTTTTTGTCTGTGTAGGGGAGAGTTTAAGCTGGTTGTAAATTATGTGGGCAGATAATTTATGTTAAAAAGGGGGGGGAATGATGTATTTCAGAGGTAACCTACCAGAGACTGTGTTTATTCTTAGTATTTATGATAGCTAAAGTAGACAAAAAGTTCAGAGATTTTGATGTTTATAATCTTTGCCCTGAAAATGTTAGGATTCTCAGATTTGGTGATTCTCTGCTCATGCCAGGAAATGTCTAGCATCTTCTGCAGGGTAAGGTATTACCTTTCTACTGTTGTTTAGATAGTTAACACAAAATTCTGCATGAAACAATTGCACTTTTGTGATGTTCCTATGCCAATTCACAGGCATCTGCTTTTTCTTGTATCTTGTATCTTAGATACAGTGTCATCCAGGATTTAGATCCAGTAGTTATCCCAATAACTTGAGTAAAAGCACTTCTTTTCCAGAAGTTTGATTTTGTTTTTACAGTTCTTTTAAGTTAGCTGTGGCAAACTGTTTGACAACTTTAGTGGGGAAAAAAACACTACTCATTTTCTTTAAAAAAAATAAACTCAGTTAATGGTAGGGTACTAGTGGAAGCTGCATACTAAAATATTGCATTGTATTGTCTCTGTTGCTTAAACTTACTGGATATTAAGATTATTTGTTCAGTGGTACCATTATGTCATTTGGTTTTTTAATATGTAGATTAAGTAAAGTTTGCTGATACCAGTGATGAATTTAGCATAATAAAGTTAAGCTAATTACAATTTCAGGTACTGGGAAGTATATATTTTGTGTGACAAAATATACCTATTTGTAAACGGCAGTAAGAGTGACCTCACTATACTATACTGACACAGCTATATTTATAAAATAGCTTGAATAAAAGAAATCTAAACTACTTAGTTGTTTTTTTGGGCATTGACTTGATATCTAGCTGGTCATTGCTGGATGGTGTTTTATTAGATTCCAGTTGTTAGCAAACGATATTTGTGGAAGCTTGTGGAAGGAGGCATAGTGTAAGAATTTGGATTCTCACTGGTGGAGTTACTAGGATTCTTTACAAATCTGTAATCTGCATTAACTGATACAGTTTGGTACTTTCTCCAGCTGATGTGAAACTGGATGGGTATAATCAGATATCTTCTGAAAGCAACTGAGATGCTTGCAACATGAGGCAGAGCAGCTGTCAAAAATGTTCTTGTGCAAATGTGGTTATCTTTATTTTTGGACTAACCAGCATTTTGTCTTCACAGCAGCTATACTTCTGAATGGAAGTGGCTTGCAGACAGAGCTAGAATTGGCAGCCGTTGGACATGGCTTCAAGCCCAGATTTCAGAACTAGAATACAAAATCCAACAACTAACTGACCTTCACAGGCAGATACGTGCCACCAAGGTATTGTCTGTAAGCTTATAAATGGGCTTTTCAAATAATCTTTTGACAGTATTTCTTGTAATATTTATTTATTTGGTTCCTTGTTGTCATTGTCCTTGTTTGTTTTGCCCTAGAGTTTTTGTATCTGTGCAGGCTATCACATGTGGAGGTTAATGAGAAAGACATCAAGAGCTAAAATGTATTGTGCCCTAGAGGCACCAGTACAGGACAGGGAGTTGGGAACTCTTTACTTTCCGATCTGTGATAGTAGGGACTTTGTTAGTGGGGCACAGCACAGGGTACTGCATTTATCACACTGGTTTTTTCCCTCTGCATAAGAGGCAAGATTTGGTTTTCAGGTGGGGTGGTTGGTTATTAATTTTTGTGTTGTGGGGTTTCAGGGTGGTTTTTTTTTTTATTTACAGTGCATGTTTATTCTGAGGATTAGCTAGTTAATGTTTGTACAGTGCTTTGAACAGGTCAAGGGTTAATTATTACTAGAATTCCAACGTATGTAACTCATGCAGTAGTTTTTGTAAATCGAACTGGCTAGATAGTGGGAAAGTCACATTCCTAAAACAATAATCTATCTATCAATTTAATGGGTTCCCTAGGTCATTCTCATGTGCAAGAAGCCAAAACCTGTGATAATTCTGGTGGTGTGATAGTGAGGTGTTTTAGAGGAAGGCTCTTTGACTCTCCATTGTAGGTTGTTTGATCTCTGTTGGGGTCAGATAAGCACAGATGGAGAGGAGCCAGAAGATGCTTTAGACTTTATGTGGCTGAATGTGAGACTTTAGAGCGAGTTTAAAAGGATAGGGAAATCACCCCAGAGATAATTTCCCTCTGATCACAAAAAGAAAAATTATTCCCTCTTCTTTCACCCTCAGAGCCTTTCTTTTCCTATCGAACTTTGTCTCTCCTGCTCACAACTTTTTCCCAGTCAGGTTTTTCTTTAAAAAATAATTGAAGAGCCTTTGTTTGAGGGTCTGTCCTGCCTCTGTGCCCACAGAAGTGAAAGGAGATTTTGTATTTTGGTGAAGGGTGAGAATGCCTGTATTTTAGTGTTGTCCTAAATACCAGGTACATGCACACTGTTACAACCAAGGGCTGTCAGACTTTAAGTTGGCATAGGTCTCATGAGCTGCAGAAGACAGAGAAATAAATAACAGAAACGAGAGGAAAAACATTCCTTTAGTCACGCATTTTCTTCGCATTAGGTGGTATGTTGGCTTGGATCCTAGTCATCTTCCTGGTGGAGATCTTTAGTGACATTCCTTTTTGCAAACTTCATGCCCCTTTTACCAGCTGTGGTATTCAGTATTTGGCATTGAGTCCCATATTGAAGGTAGACACATTGCCTTCAGCTGTGATTTTTTTTTTTTTTTTTTTTTTTTTTTTTTTTGTATACACGTTTGTAGTACCCCAGTGCAGCAGCTACAGAAGGACACATGGGATGATAGAAGAGCTCTTTGTTTTCATTTAGTGGCTGCAAAGTAGTTACACAATATCATTAGAATTTGTATGCTGTGTTTAATAGTTTCAGAGTGTTTTTCCTGTGTTTTGAATGGAAAAAAATGTGATTCATAGCCAGTGAACAATGATTTCAAGCAAAATGCCACTCCTCTTAATACCCTAATGCAATAGGAAGGGAGATGGTTAACCTGTGGGCAGTTTCGTGGCCTACTACATTGTGTCTTCTCCATCTCTATGCACACAGAAGTAGCAGCTCTGGATCTTTGAGAATCCTTCCATTTAAAAAAAATGTGTACCTGCAAGACAAAACAATTCCATTTCAGGGTGGGGGAGAGGAGGGAGTTCATTGCCAAAACCTGCTGGTTGTGCAAGTACCTTTCCTGCTTTCCTTTTTCAGTGCTTCGTCAACAGGATTCTGCAATTAAAAAAAAAATAAAATTCCAGTGGAAGCAGGGTGTGGGGAGTGGAGTGTCCCCCTCTTTTCACCACTCTTCCTGTGTGTCTTCCTATTCCTCTCACTTCAGAATTGTGCTTTAGGCTTTTGTGAGGGTTTTTTTTGTTTTGCTTTCTCTGGTCATGACCTATGATTCTTTTACTAAAAAGATCTAAAGATTCTAAATCTAAAAGAGTCTAAAGATGTTGAGCTAGCTTGTCCTCCTGTTGTGGCACACAAAAATTAGATCTATACTTGAATTCCCTTACACATACCGCCTACTTTGTAACTGCTCTTGGTCTACAGATTATAGTATGATACTGTCTGGAGTCGTTTCCATCTGCTGTAAATGGAAAAGCACAGATGATGGGCTACTACCTGATAAGGAATGTGGAAAATCTAGCATTGGCTTGATGGAAATTCAGAATCTCTGCGCCCCTTTTGGGCACTAAAGTGAATTTTCAAGCACCAATATTTGTTTTTAGAGAATATCTTTGTTCTCAGCTCTGAATTTATAACTCAAACAGGGGAATAAGTTAGAGACACAATGAGAACAGGACAATTTCATGTCTTCTCCTAGTCTCCACTTTGAAGTCTCTTTGAGACTTGCTTTCATGTTTTAGGGCAAGTTCCTGCTGAGGCAGGAGTCAAGGTGTGAATAAAACTACAGGATCGTTAATTTTCCACAGCCACAACCTAGGTGAAGTCTATCTTGCTTAAAGAAAATAATATAGGGGTTCCTTGTGTTCACGTGATGACAATCTCCCTTGGCTTTAGTGGAATATTCTCACTGGAAAGAAAAATTTGAGGCAGTGTAATTGAATGGTCCCATTCTTTCAATATCTGCTTGATAATTGAGTAACAGTCAGTACTTGAAAGCAAGTAAGTTCTTTCCCTTTCTCTTTGGAAAAAGCCTCCAGGGGTTAGATAGCCTTTTCTGAGTACGAAATTTATTTACTCAAGATAATGACAAATTAAGGGACTCTTTGACAAACTGGTTTTGACTGTTACAAAGTTATTTTTGCTTATTATTTTGTTTAACATTGTAAGTTGTTAAAACGAACCAACTGAGATGTTACCTAGGATTGTATTTGACACTCATTTTCTAATCCATCATGTGGAAAACACAATGGGGATATTCTTTTACTAGTTCTATTTAAGAAACTGTTATTTCCCTACCATATGAAGTTACATTTATTGTATAAGGTGGCATTCGAGACAATAGACCACGTCTGATACCACATTTGTGCAGATTGTCTTGAAAAGCAATAAGATTGCTAGAATATTTAGGACAGTTACCTCTGTAATGACAAAACTCTAAAAATGCTCACGTTAAAAAAATGAATTATTAAATCGTAAAAGGCTTTTGTTTTGAATTGTGTACACCTCTGCTACATAATAACCTTGATGTTTTGCTTAGAATTTGGATAGGAATAAAAAAAAATAGAGCACTTTAAAATGCCTCTGCAAAATTTATTGGATGCAAAGACTATAGCCAGCTTCAAATCAAAGGGTGGTTTTTTTCTTACAGAAAAACCTCTTCTTAAATGAGTGGGCAAATGATCATATAGTTACGCTAAGAAGTATGAATTTCTGATTTGAATTTTGGCACAGATGTTTAAGCAGTGGTATAAGACTAGAATGATTGCTGTTATAAGGACTAGCATAAATGCTGCAGCTTTTCATTCATGAAAATACCTACTACTTCTATATTTTAGCTGTTAAGTGTATTTAAAACCTAGTTTAAGTGCTCCAAAGAGTGGCTGGGAGGATTTAAGGGGGATGTGCCAGGTTCTACTGCCCCTTAAAAATTATTAAGTAGGGTTAATCTGTTGTCAACCAACTGTGTTCAATTGCTGTTGTCTAGGGGATGGTGATCTTAGAAGAATTCCCATTTCCAAAAGACATTTTGAAGAAGCAAATACAATTGACAGACCAAGAAGCTTTATTAAACGCCACAGGGAATTCGCAAGCTGCCATTGAGAGACAGGATTCTTTGCCGGAGCATGACTTTGAAATGTCACCCAGCAGTCCTACCCTGCTTTTACGAAACATAGAAAAACAGGTAAAGTAAAATAAGAACTGAACGGTCAATGGAGCCAAATGATTTACTTCAGAAATAGGGCAGGTTCCATGGTACTGACTTCCAAAAAGGAAGATATTTTGCAGTCCTGAGAGTGGGTGCTGATGAATTGAAGGGCTTAAATAACTACATTGTACGCCAGGTTTACAAATTAACCTTTTATTTCTGATGTGCCTGTGTTACCGCTTTGTTTCCATCAAAGCGTCCACATAACTTCTAACAGCTATCCACAAATGTGCCTCTCCCTTATAGTTAGGTTCAATGTAGAGTTGCCACAGATTGTTTCAGGAAATACTTACGTGAGATGAAAGAGTACAGCTGAAGATGGAGGTATGTTGCACTTGAAACAAAATAAAAGCACCAACAGAATATAATTGTTGGTCTGCCTTTTCAAGCGTCATGGGACTGCAGTTCTGAGCTGAGGAATTCTTAACAGGCATAGCACAGGCATAGCTGTGAGCAGAGTTTCGGTTCATGGTGTTCAAAACAGTCATTTCCAAGGTTAATACCAGGAAATACAATATAGACTCCAACAGGGTTTTCTTTTGCTAGAAAGTACATAAAGAATGTGGTAGGATCACGTTGCTGAAGGAGATACAGGAAATTTGTTTTCAGAATGAATTTATACAGTTAGCATAAAGCAAACCTGACAAAGCCAGTATGGTGCATCAATATGTTGCTCTGCTGATCTACCTAAATTCTTGGTTATATACATGTTTTAAATGGGGTAAAAGTAGCTTTAGCTACTAATGCCTGTTCCTGAATCTCTGTGCCAATTTTTCTTATTTGATAGTCATACTTTCCTGTTCTTAAAATGCTTCCCCTGTTTGATAGATCTTATCCACAACAGACAGGAGTGAGGAAGCAATGAAACAGGAAATTTATATGCGCAGTGCTGGCAATTGCACAAGGTAATCCAAAGAGCATTTTTAGAATGTGGTGAATGTCCCCTCTTTAAGTGACTACTTGGAGAATTAAATGCACTTTTGAGTAAGATATTGGACAATTAAAGTAATAGTAGTGTGTTTCCTGGTCCCTAAGTAGCTACAAACAGAGGTCCAAGAACATTGATGATGTAAAGATTACTTGGAAGTAAAGGTGTTCTTCATTTAACTCATCTCACAGACTACATCAGATTTCTTCCCTTTACCCACAAAAAGCTTTGGGGTTTGATTTGCTTTTCAACTATCAGTTCTGTAAATTAACCTTAACTCTGAATGTCTGAGATACTTCTCATTCAGTGTCAGGAGTAGCGATATTGTAGGCTGAAGTAAATCCACAGGTAGTCCCACAGAATTCTTCAGTCCTATGTTAAAGTATTTCTTTGGTAAAAATAAATAATTTTACTTGTGAACAAAAAAAATTCATAAAGAATACAAACTGACTGAGCCTGGCAATTTTTATTAATACTGTTTTCAATTCCTTTTCATAGCTATGCAATGTTTTAAAAACATACATGTTTTTCCTTGTGTTTTGGAAGTCTGCCATTGTTTCAGTGCTTTTATATTCAGTAGAGACTTTGCTCCTTACAGATTGAATTCTGTTGAGATTTTTACATCAATCTGCTAAATATTTTACTGGCATCTTGTTTGCTCTGTCCAGACCTTTTGTAATTGACTTGCTATTTCTGTGCTTTAATATCCATCCCTGAATATTTCATTCTGACATGAAATTTTTACCCCACTGCATCACTTAAACATGAACAGAAAAGACATAAGTTGCAGTAACATGGAAAATAATTTTTTCTGCCTCTTTTTGCGTAAATGGTGGTGCCTCAAAACGTACAGAAAACTTAGGGTAACCTTTAGCAATTCTTGTTTTAAATAATCTTAGTTCTGAATGAAAGGCCTACAAAATAGTATAAAAGTTAAAAAAAAAAAGTATGGCATTTCAGATACATTTTATTTCTATTTAGTGTGCAGCACACAGTTTCTTCTAAGAAAGCTACATTTATTGTCAGAATAGCCTTTAAGGTTTGACATTTAAAACAAAAAAATCATTATGAAATGTTATCTGGAGTCAGTTCACAATTCATTGCTTTATAAGGAGTAATTCTTAGTCTTAACAAATTAGCTGCATTTGTTTGGGGGCAGTTCTGAAAGTCAGCGTTTTGGTTGGGTGGGGGCTTCTTGTTGCTATTTTTAAGGATACCAGAAGATTTAGCCATTCTGTCTGTAGTTACAGTAGTCCTCCTGTAGTTACACTTCCCTTTATAAAAACACCTTTGTCAAACTACAGTGAGCAATGAAGAGGATTCTTTTAACAAGAAAAATACTTCGAGTTAACAAAATGTACAATGAGTAGACAGCAGACCTTGGGGTTTTTTCCCTGTTGAAATGCTTGTTGAATGGCCAGTTAGCAGCTCTGGGCTGCAGTTGTTGTAACATCAGCTGTAAAGCGTTCTGGTTTCTTTTGCCTTTTTAAAAACCTTTGGTTAAAATACTAAGATCACTAATGTGTTGTGTGTACTACTAATTCAAGTGTATAAACAATGTGCTTGGCTGGTTGTTCAGGGTTGTGTTGTTTTTTTTGTTGTGTTTTGAGGTGGGGTTTTTTTGTATAGTTGAACATAATTGCAAAAGAAAAAACATGCCATACTTCATTATTCACATGAAAAAACTAAATATGATTATTCTATGATGTATGTGACTGGAATCATAAGTAGAAAAACAGCAAAAACCCAGAACCTTTGAGCTGTTGAGTCTCCATAAAAGTCTGACTACCTTTTATTTTTTGTTTTGTTTTTTTCCAGAGTGCACAACTGAGTGAAATCATCAGCAGCCTAATTGCTCCACTCAATCTGTCTCCAACTTCTTCATCTCTTTCATCCAAGACCTGTAGGCACAGACAGCTGGTCAATGGCATCTCCTTCAGGTAGGTGACAGTATGGTAGCATCTTTTTGAGAATAACTTTTGGTAAAGTTATGTAGATGGAACTGATAATCATTACAGCAGTAAATCGGGAAAAGAGAGCTGCTTTCTGCAAGCTTCAAGAGAAGTCAAGCCTTGCTTGTGAGGTTGAACATAGTAGGGTTTTGTTTTGTTCTTAAAGACATAAAAGTATGCAGTCACTGTAAGTACGTTTAAGTACTGGGAAGATGAATATATCGGTGAAGTAGTGAAAGGATACAGTAAGTAACACTGCTTCTGATTATTTCAGACTTAATGCATTCTGTCATCAGGGGTACAACTTAATTTCTGGAAAAGCTATGAACTAGACTTAGAATACATAAGCAATGTCACCGGTGCCTCAGCATGGTGGTTTTTGTGGCAGCTTCATTAATTCTAAGCATATCAGTCTTCAATACAAGGACAAATTTATCTTTGCCATCTACTTTTTCAGGAATTTGGAGATAATATTTTTCCATTTGTGGTCTTTTGTTCTGGATGGATATGCCTTCCAGGATGACTGTAGCAGCTCGAAATTAACGTAGAAAAATGTTTCTCAGTACTACTCCATACATCTTAGTAATTCCATCTTTTATTCAAAGATTTTAAAATACAACACAGGCTGTAATCAGTTTTAGTCTCAAAACAGCATGAAAGTAATTGACTATAGTCCTGTCTTAGAAAAGACCTAGGTATGTAGGGTATTTATCCTGAGATACTGGTAATATGATTTTTGAGGATGGAGGGGTTGCTGTTATTCGTAGGTCTTAATTAAGATCGGGTGGGTGAAGAAAGTGTTCCCTACTAGAGCTGGGGAGTTTATGGCAGTGTCTGCAGCAGAATGTAATTCCCTGGCTTCTGGCTCCAAGAAGAGCTGGCCATGCTGTCTGTTTCGGCAGCTTTGCCACAGAGGCTGTAGCTCCCACAAAGAGATTATAATGAGCAGCTTGGATGGGCAGGTTCTTTAACTGCCGTCTGTTCCAAAGAGGTTGTGTGACTGTGCCCTAAATTTAAGGATGAGGGGTCCTGTCACGTAGCATCCATGCTCCTGATGTATCGGTTATTTAAAGACAATGTACGGCAAAATCAGAAGATTCCTCTGAGTTTTGGAATAAAAATAGCCCTGAAATAGGAGTTGCTAGTAGAGATGGGTATGTGGAAGAAGAGAGTAATTTAGGCTGTTAGAAGGCTGTGTCCTGAATCTGTAACTTTTTCACAAAACAAATGAGGAAGGGTTCCTGCTTTTAAAAATATTTTTAGGAGTGTATGGAGTTGACTTCATGATGTAGGACTCTAATGATGTAACTTCAAGATGCTTGTCTTCTGATTTACCAGGCACCATCCCAAATCAGTTTTCTTTCCATTTTATGAGCAACACAGTTATTTGCTCATGGACCACTCTCTCTAAGGCAGGTTGCTTTCTGCTCATGACATATAAAAGCCCAAAGAAGAATGAGAAGAGTTGTAAGATTTTCTCAGTGCTGTAGCTCTGAACTGGAGTTGTTCCGTTAGGTGTTGGAAGGGAATCTGAGAGATGTGAGAGCTTTCTAGAAGTCATCTTAAAAATCAGTTAAATAGTTATTTTTAGTTATTCACTTCTTGTGAAGTGTTTTGAAATCTGCAAATAAATACTGTTCATTAAAGATGGCAATTAAGCACAATATAGAGTGATTATCATGAGAATCCTGTACGGAAGTTTACTGCCTCCTACTTCTTGTTGAGTGTGTTTCAGTTTTTGTGGTACTTTGTTGTTGAAGTAGTTTTGTGTGCAATTAATCGAGACAGTTACATACTATTAAATTCATTTCTTGGCTGCTTCTCCCCTCGCTCTTTCTAGAGCTCACTCTGACTGTATTAAGTACTTGAGAAAGTAGAAATCAAAATCAAATGGAAAGTAAGGTGATTTCTTGTTTTTGAAGAGGAAAAAAAAGGATGATAGTGATTTTTTACTTAAGTAAATTCTTGAAATTAGTTGTAGGCTCTTGATGTGAAAGATATAATAGTCCATGTTTAAAGTAGGTCTAGGTGTGAGATGCTTTGAGGTTGGTAATCATGGGGTTGCAATATGGTTGGTTACTTGGGCTATTCCCAGAGGAAGTGGTGGTGCATGTACAGTTCCTGGTTGATTAAATGTTGGAACCTTGAATTGCCATTTGTTGGAACCTTGAATTGCCATTTGTCAAGGTCTAATTTCATTAGTGGCTTCCTTTTTCTAGGTAGCTTTTCTTTGCTCAGTTGAATCTAGATGCCAAGATTAGCCAGGTGCTTTGTATGAAGGTAAATGTTTATGGAAGCAGTTCCCTAAACTAGTGATAACCACTTTCTTATGAGAGGAGAGGAATGAAAAAGTTCATTACTTCAGTACAAATAGTGCCTGTCTGATGGGTTGCTGTGCATGTGTGTATCCATGAGTAATGTCTCTGCTCTTTACCTAGGCTACGGAGCAAGAAAGTCCAGCCTATGAGCTTTGAAAGGACTGTTTCAGTAAATCCATGAATTTTACATCTGGCAATGGTTCGTTTCGCTCTTCTGTAGAATCACATTTTGAAAACCACCCAAACTAAGATCAAAATAAATGAATAACCCAAACCTTGACTGGGAAGCCTATTTACACAAGTGGCAGGAAAATCGTACTGCTGTGTAGTGGAGCTCTAAGCCACAGAGCTGAGATCTCTGCTTCATCTGAAAATGGAGCCAAGCATTACTGCAAGGCACAGGAGGGTAAATAGAGCAGCTGGCAGAGACTGAAGAGAGATTATCAAAGACCTGGGCAGACCACCAGAACAAAGGCAGGAATCACAGAATTTGGGGAGCCAGACTGAGCTTTTTGTTCTTATATACCTGTCCAAGTTGTCTTTCATGTAAGAGGGAGGTATGTGAAAGTCTAGAAGTTGGGCTTGGCACCATCTGACTTCGAGGTAGATAATTACAGAGAAAATGTTTTTGAGAATTCAGAGAAAGTATTTTAATAAGTCTTTTGCATGGAGTTTAAACATTGTATTTCTTTCTCAAGCCTTAAAAAATGCAGCGTTAGCATTAAGAATGTCATGCTTCAGGATTTGGGGCTTTTTCTTGGCACTTACTAATATGTTCCTTTAAATACTTTGTACCATCCCTCTTTTAATTAGCACATTTTTTTCATTGAGTCTGTGTTGCTTATTGGGATTGTTCTGATGTGTCAGAAGGAGAGCTCAAATTCAAGTCCATAAAGCTTTGTTACCACACCAGCACAACATGGGATGGTGTTTAATCACACTTTCATAACAAGCGCTTCTATTTAATAAAAACGGACTGTTAGAAGAATACTGCTTGTCGAAAAAGATTGATAAATGGCCTTGTAATAAATTTGTTTTCATGTTTTACTGTCTGTTATAACTTTACTAATAAGACTGTGACTTGCCGGATAAAGTTTGTAGGAGAAAATAGTCATTTGTGCAGATAGATGACCTGTTACAAACCAAGGCCAAGATATCTTGTATACTTGCGCTTCTCAGGCAGTTTAGAGTTGCAGTCAAGGTCTTCAGCATTGTAAAAATAAATGCACACTTGGGTGCTTTTTGCAGCAAGCATTCAGCTTTGCAGGCAGATGTTGCTACAGCAACAAAATAAAATCAGGTTACCTATAAAAGTGAAGTGCATTCTTCCCGTTGAGTCATTCCCACCCAAATGGGAGGGTGTTTTGAATTCTTACCTTGTAGCGTTCCCTGTTCTGATGAGCATGCTGTAGATTGGTGAGAATGATCCAGGGTTGTTATACGTGTAGGGTTTTCTACTGCTTTTGGCCCTGTGTTGACACATAACTTTTATGATTGCATACTGTATTACTAAGGGTGCAAGTGTGCATATAGGTAGGGTTGTGGAGGAATGCTGCTGTAACACTGAGGGGGATTTGAAAGGGATAGACTTGGGGAAATGCAGGTAATGTTAAAACGAAGCTTTCCATGTGTTCGTGTAGATCCTGTCACATTGTGACTGGAGCCGAGCTTGCATTCTTCCAAATCATCTGGGTCTGACCAGCTTCTAGGTCTCAAAGACAGAAAAACAGGCTAGGTTTTCCCTCCTTCTCGACAGTTTCCCCCAGGCTGGGCTTGGGCTCTATTGGAGAGCTCTATTGACACATCCACGGAAGTGAAGTTTAATGGCCTCGTGTTGCTTAAACTTAAGTGTGCAGAGTTCCTAATTTTGATAGAAATGCTTCACAGTGAGTTGCAACCCCTACGCTGAATGGACACTGGTTTATAAAGCTTTACTTAAGCTTCAGTTCTTGAGCAAAACTAGAAAATTTCGAAAGTATTAGGGCAGGACTCTAGGTCTCCTTTACGTTAGCATGACTGCTATCTTGAATGGAATATAAGTTTGTAGGGAAATGTTAATTCTAACTTAAAACTCATAGGTGTTAGAAGTATTAGAGTTCTTCACTTTGGAAAAACGAAAAACCATTATATGCTTGAGGGCTTAACTTCATTTTGACATTTGTTTCCATGAGCAAGAAAGGTGAACAAGAACAATAAACTTCCTTTCATGACCTAACATGGAATTAATCAACAGGCAAACAAAGCACCTTACATGGTTTCTGGAAACAGTGTGCTAAAACAGTGTATGAAATGTTGGGCTGTGCATGTGGAGCCTATTTAACTTTTTGTATTTCCTCCCCTGATAAATCATGAAATTGCAGAGCTTCAGACAACAGAGAAGTATCCTCTTCGAGCAGCTGGTTGCTTGATCATCAGCACATCAAGAAAAGAAGAAAAGACAGGACAAGACTAAGATCTCTCTCTGTGGCTAATGTGAGCACATCTGCCCGAACAAGGCCACTTCATAGTTTCCAGAAGAGGAAACTCTACAGAATGCACAGGGCCTGTTACTGGAATCAGCAGGTAGGCCTTGCCTCTCTCTTCAGGAGACAAAACCAAAGAGTCCAGCTTCTAGAGGCTGCATGTGTCTTCTCTGGTATGTTGGAAGAGAAGTGCATGCTGTGCTGCTTATTTGTTACATTCAGGAAGCATATAGTGTATATGGTGGGAGTACTAGATGTGTCAGCAGGAGCTCAGAGTTAATGAGTTGAAGATAAAAATTAAAGAGCGCTCAGAATCCTGCTTATCAAATCACTTTGTTGTATGGCTATCTTTAAAGCCCTTGTACAGTCTAAGAGACAACTTGAGACCTTCCTTGGGATGCTTGACTGCTGAGGAAACAGGCTACAGTGTACATCAGCTGCCTGCTTGTTTTCAGAATATTTGTTTTAGCTACAAGAAAGTTTACACAGCTGGTGGCTCATATAATTTTCTAGGAAATTAAATTGCAGTATCTTAATGTTTTTTCTGTTTTTGCTGCTCCTGATTAGTTATATTGCCTTTTTCATGACACTTTATAAATCCTTTAAAACTCCTAAAATTTTCCGCATAACAAAGGAATTAATATTTTTAAATGGGGAAAAACCCCATTGTCTCTTGTGTAGGACAAGGCATATCTGTTCACGTCTGATATTAATAGCATATTGCTGGTAGAGAATATACAATGAGTTTAGCTGTGGTGCATAAAGCAACAGTCTAATTTGGGAGCAGAGACGGTATGAACTCATTCTTTAGAGCAGTTTTAATCCCAAGCGGGTTTAATGTCTTGATTTTACTTTACCTTTTAAAAATGTGTTATATTGAGGGAAATCTCGATGTCTCCTTGGCTAACTGTCTAGGATTTACTAAGTCTACCAGTGGTCTGGGGAGAAGTTTCCCCTGCAAGGATGTTCTGTGTGAGTGTGCTGATTCAGCATCCTCTGCAAAATTGCAGAAGTGTCCTAGTTTTAGCAAGATATTTTATTGAAAACTGTGCAGTTTCTTATTAGCTTGACTTCCCAGCAGTGGGGCTTAAAGACTTGGCAGCCTGCCTGGAGGGTTTGATGTGGGGGATGAGGGTGGAGGCTTCGGGTTTGGGAGCTCTACCTCCTAGACGGGCTTTTCATCTTCCTTGCATTAACCAAGGAGGCTGTTGCTGACATTGGCTTCCTTGTTTCTCATTCAATCCAATCCATGTCCTGTTAAAAGAGGATGGATGCCTCGTTCCCCAACTGATGCCTGCAATACCACAAGTGCTTCTTGCAGCTGTGGAGGTTGCTCCTCAGCAAAAGACTCTAGGACTTTCCTTCTACTGAAACACGAGGGGTTTCCACTCCGGATGCAACTTCTAAATAACAGGCTCTCCTGGAAGCCTACATCTTGCAGGCTGACGTGTCTCATATTTCTGCAAGCACTGCCTATGTCTCTGTCCTTTGAAAACTGGGCCAGAGTTAGTGCAGTTCAGAGAATAACAGTAAAAGCTTGTGAACAGAAACTTCATTTTTGCAGCCCAGCTGCAGGAGTTCAAAGCAGAGGTTACCTTTTTATCTTCAACCAGCCGTAAAGCTAAGCTGCTTTGCATACTCAATCGTTTATCTTGACTTGTAGACTAAAAAGATAAATTTGTAGTTTACCATTGATTGTAAGACTGCAATCAAAAAGTGCATTGTAAGTTACTAGTTAAGGCTTCAAATACATTAGCTGGTGCAACTGTGTGTCTCCTCCATGCTCTTGACATTTCTAGTGCTGGGTTGCAATATACTAATCCAGTGCCAGTGTCCCTGTACCGAAAGCGCAGAGATGTCCCGAACGTAATGTTGTAAAAACCTCTGTAGGGACTGCTGTTTAGGCTTATCAGAGCTCTCATCTCAAAAACCTGTGTTTAGACTCTGTTTTCTAATGTCCTCTCTGTGGGGAAGTCAACTGAGAGGCAATGTGGAAAACTGCGTCATGGGCTACAGATAGATTCTGCTTGTTTTCCTGGCGAAAATAAAGGGTGGTGGCAGCAATCAAGCTGTCAGCTTCAGACTTCATGCAAGTGCCAAACTCAATTAAAGTTTTCAAAATTAAGGTAAAGCAGTGAACAAAGCCTCTTACACAGTGTTGGTTAAAAACAGAGGGATCTTGCTGGTGAAGTAAGTGATAAAATTGGACTGGACATTTCCAGCACATTGTGACAATCAAACCTAAATGGGTATAAAGTCTTTGAATTAAGAGCCATCATCAGTGTATCATTTCATTCAAGAAATCTTATTCTAACAGGCCCTGTCACTGTCTTAGTCCTGCACTTGCTACCCTTGGTTACCCAGCTGTTGATGAGATTGCTTAGCTTGTAATGGAAGAACACTGGCTATCAGCCCAGGCTGACTGCTAGATTAGGCAGATGTCTAAGGGTAAGAATGCAAAATGGGGAATGGCCTCTGGGATTGTTACCTAGGTTTTTTGAAAATGCATTTATATTCCCAATAGTAATCCAGCAAATTTCCTCTGGCTTTCATAGAAAAAGCAGTTACTTCTTTGCAGCATGGAAAATAGTTGGATTTTTAATGTAATGTTAGTGCGCCATCTCTAGCAAGTGCTGCTCCCATATTTCTTCAAGTTTTACATATTTATATAGCCCCTGGTACCATGGTCTGTGAGGACCCCCATTTCTTTAAGGTCACTGGCCTGAGAACAAGCTGGAGCTAGGGAAGACTTGCTGCCACCTCCCTGCAGCAGATGTGGAGTTAACAGAGACCAGCTTGCCAAAGTGTGAGGAGAACATTGAATCTTCTGAACATCACAGCTCCTGCACCAGCTTCCTCATGGTGCCTGGTTCACATAGCAGGCAAGTGAGTGCCTGGCAGTGCTGATGGGTGATGCTGGTCTGCAGACTGATCTGAGCAAGATGATGACTAAAGAATTCTGACCAGAGAATCACAGCAAAATGCAGGCTTCCCATGTGTAGGCAATTAAGAAATGCTGGGATAACTTTGAGGAATTTGGGGGATTTGGGATGGCTGGTTGTACCCTTTGCGCATTGAATGGCATTCAGAGTGTTGTCCTTCACATCTCTTCGGATTTGTTTGTGTCGTGGTTTAACTTAAGCTCATCCCGCCCCCCCCCTCCACCCTGCAACATCCATGTTAGGAAAAGCAAAGTATGAAACTGTGAAGTGCTATTCCATCTGTCAGTTCATAAGGTCACTGGGAAGACAGCCACATTTTTTCTCTTATCTACTGCCATGCCACATACATTTACAATGCTGTCAAAAGTTTGAGTATTTAGTGACCTAGTAGCCTCCCAGTGTCTGTTGAGAGATGCCCTATATTGTCCTCTACTTTGCTGTGTTTCTTTTCTGAAGAGGACTACACCTTCCCCTGCTCTGATATTTAAATAATGCTTACACAGAGTAGTATGTAAAAGAAAACATAGAACTCTGAAAGTCTAGAAGACCTGCCAGATGTACGAGATAGTTAGACTGCAGTGGGGATAAATAAAACAGGATGCAGGGTGTTTGGTTTTTCTGTCACCGTCCAGTATCCTCAGGAACTTGAAGCATCCTTTGGGGCCAAATCCACTCATCCCCTAATTCAGAATGACTAAGTACCACAGATGATCTGTGAGTCATCTCTTGGCCCTGGAATCTGTTTTGTATCTTTCTTCTTTCATTATCTAAATAGCTTGGTAAGAGTTTAAGCCTTTTCTTGACTGTGAGTCAGTGCACAAGCCACTCGGAATAATCCACAGGCACAATAAACCCTGAGATTGCAGTCTGTGCTTCAATCTAGAGGATGTGATTGTAGTGGTGCATTTCTTCAGTGTGATTTTTGAATGAATATTAAAACTTGCATGCAGGATAGCACAAAGGAGTAAACTGCAGGCATGATCTAGTAGGATGACATGTGCTTGCAGGCTGGGTTTAGAAGCCTGAGAGTGCTTCGTTCAAAATGCTGATCTGCCACTTGTTTGTGTTGTTACAGCTGGCAAGTCAAACAACGTCTGGGTCATTGTCTCCTCCTATAAAATGCATGTAATGTAGTTTTAACACTTAAGAAAGAAGGCTAAGAGTATCAAAACATTAAAACCAAGAAAGTGTGTAAGTAGCAGATTGGTGTGAGGACTTTAAGACATGAGCACCAGTTGAATCATTTCCCAGTGGTTGTTGCATTTATAACTGCTTCCCCTGCACCCAGTTTCTCCAAAGTCTAATGCCTGGGTGCTTCTGCAAATGGTTTTCCTACAGTGAGGACCTATAGTATCTCTGTCTCTGCCTATTTTTTGCCTGAAATTGAAGAAACTGATTATTTGTGATATACCAGAAGTTCTATTAAGTTTATTTGAAAGCAGATGAGTGTGTTACTAGTCAGAAGCTCTCTGAGAGGTCTTTGCTTAGTTGACATGCCTTGATGTTTTCTTTTCTAGTATTTTATCTGTGTGGCTTGCTGCAGGGTGTCTTTAGTAACATGGAATTTGTTCTGCCAGTACATTCTGTTAGTTTCTCATTTAACATCCTAACTAATGACATAAGTTCCACTGTTGTTTTTTTCAAGTTGTGCTTTGCCAAGAGATGTCATTGAGGCTATGTAGTGTTTTAATCTATGAAAACTTTATACAGCTATAGATAAAGGTAAGAGGCAACAGAGCAGTGAGATCTGAGTACTATCAATTTTAGTCCTATCCATTTCTTGCAGGGTTGTAGAACATAGTGGGTTTTTTAAATCTGCAATTTCTCATTGTATTTGTATCTTCACCTGCTGGCGGAATAGCTGGTTGTGTGGACTGAAGCACATGGAGAAAACCGGAATTCAAATTTGCAAAGGTGCCAACACCCTGAAAGTTGAGTATTGAGGTGCAGAAGCTTACGTTTTAGATACCACAAGGAAACAGTTGGTATAATGTTGCCAACTCTTGCAGTCGAGTATTGCCAGTATATTTTCTTTTCCGTCTCGATGGGGACTTAAGCAAGAGCAGAAGAATACCTGCTTTTGTTTAGTGGTTTAAAAAAAAAAAAAAGAAAAAAAAGTGAGTGCTTCTCCAGAAGGCTTCAAAACAGACAGGAAAAAAGTATTTAAATTCTAGGCTTTGGGTTTCTTTCTTTAATTCTCATGCCAGTTCTATGATTTTTGTGTCCTGCTGTGTTCCCAGCGCATGCTTAGGGCCAGTGATACTTTTTGTAGATGCTGCTTGATAAATACATATGGGTCTTTCACCAAGTCTTGTTATTTTTCAGTTATTAGGGAAGAGTATATATATATATACACACACACTTTTATAATTTGTATTATATCCAGCATGCAGAACCTTTATCTTACTTGCTGAATGTCTGCTATCTGTAGGTGGTCTGTAGCTAGCAGGAAAGGAGAATAAGGGACAGGGAGAAGGGTGTATTTGCAGACAAGGTGCTTAATCATAATATTGCATATAGTGTGGAAGCTGTACCCTGTTTTCCGCCAGGTGATATGTTTGTCTGGGAACAAATATTTTAGCACCTGCTTCCTAGAATATAATACCATTTCCTCTACCCTGTTATCCTATGTTGTGGTTTATTTGCATTTAAGGAGATACAGGTGAATTCTTTGTGGCTGTTACCAATTATTGCTTTCTCTAGCTCCCTCGGTCAGTAAATTTAAAGAAACAGCACTGTCCACAGCAGTAACTAGCAAGCATATTACTCAGTAGCCAGCTAGAAGTTTTGCCTTTCACACAGTGAAGTAGTAATTTCCCCTTAGTTGCACTGAAATGGGGCCTGCTGGTTGTCATCCCCTTTCTTGGTACCCGTAGATACTGGCTCCTACACATGCTTCTGCATAGTTTCCTGGCATTGCTGACTTTTAAAAAGCCATGAATACAGAGAATGTTGTTGTGTTGCCAAGTCTCCTGCAAACTGGTTTCAAGAGGATGAATTCTGCTTCAATGAAAATAGTGTAGTACCTCTGTGGAAATGTCAGTTTTCTGGGTTGGGGAGGAGAATCACTTGCTTATGGTTTACCAAGTTTGTAAGTGAAAATAATAGTTGATAAAATGACTATTTTAACACTGGAAGTTAAAAAATAAGATCTTCTATTAGTTAGATATCAGCAAAACCTGAATGGGGGAAAAAAAGAAGTATTCCTACACATTCAGCTATTCTGAATGTGTGACAAGACTGTTGTCTACTGGGGAGGAAGGAAGGGCGAAAACCTTTAGCTTTGTGATACTGTGATACTGCCAGTGGAACTAAATCCATCCTTTGTGAGGTTTACGGCAAGCCAGTCATGCTGTGAATTCTGGTTTTTTCCAGAATGAAAAACCCGAAGTGTGCTTTTTGCAGTCCTGCACCTTTAGCTTATTATGACATTATGTAGTGTTTTATTGATCACATCTATTCTTAATTTCTACATGGCATTTTTGGAAAGAGATCCCTGTGGATTAACATGTCTTTCCTTCTTTTGGTTTAACTGATCAAAGATTACTCACTAACCTTGATTTTTCAATTGATTTGCTAGTTGAACAAAAGGTCTTTGTTTCAGGATGTTGAGGACAGCATACACTTCCCACAGAGCAGGTGAAAGTCCATCTCCTGTTGGCTTATAACAGGATTAAAGAAACTAAACTCCATGTATACTTATGAGAGGTGGGTGATCTCCGAGAATGGTAGAAGCTACCACTCCTTTTATGACGCCAACCAAGAATCTGAATTTGAGACAAGCCAGATGCTAAGTTGCTCTTAGTGTTTTATGAAAGTCTCGGTTCTGTTCCTAGAAAAAACTGGTCTCTGCCACAGGATCTGCCACTTCAATGTTATCTGCAACTTCAGAGGGGCCAGAGGCAGTTGAATTTGTTTACATCCCAGGGCAGCTTGCTTCACCGTACCTGACCTGCATATAGATTGCAAGCAAGTGCATGGGAAAGGTCTGTCCATTTGACATCTATAGAAGCTTCATCTGGAAAGGAGAGTCTGTCATGTAATAGGTATTGTCAGCACCTTCCCACGTAGGGGTGTCTTGGATGCTTTGCCCACCTTCTCCCCCACGACCTGTTGATAAGAGAGAAGGTCTTTGGGGCTTTCAGATTAACCTTTCACTATCCATATATTATATGTTTCCCAAAAGCACTCTGCACTGAAATCCTGCTTAGGGAACCCCTGATGTTTAGCTTGTGAAAGGAAGACATTTCATTTAACTGTATGTTCTGCCAGAACATACAGATAGCTCTGCTCAGAGCAGATCATTGTATACAGAAGAGGGAGCCCATGGAGAAGTGGGCTGGCCTTCAAGGCAGATGCTAAAGCACAGAAGCAAGCAGGTAATGTGGTGCTCTGTTGGTTTGAGCTGTACGTAGCGCTTCTGGAGGATTAAAAGTTAGCAGTGTGTTAAGTGTTCAAAGAGGAGGCATCAGCCACCCACACGGTGGTTCGCTTGGATCCCATAATTAAATCTCCACAATTAGTTAGCCAATTTTGTTGGCTACTCATTTACTGAAGAAGTTTTTAATATTGAGGGGGATAGCTCTTTGATATTGCTGAAAAGGGGGGGGGGGGGTGTAGGGAGAATAAATGCTTTTTCCTTGCCTTTTTCAGCTTATAAGAGTAATCAGAAGCAGACGTGACAGGTATTCAGCAGAGTGTATTTGAGCTAACTTAATTAACTTACTGGATTCATACACATTGGTGTAATTCAACTGTGGCCCTTTGTACTGTTACACTTAGGCATGTTTCAAAAAATGGTAGGAGTTTTAGTGATCAGTAGCTGAAACCATGAAATGAGTATACACTTCATAATTTTTAACTGGGAGCACAAAACATTTTTCTTTTCAATTACTGCATGCTTCATAGACTCAAACTTTTTTCTCTGCAGAATGATGGTTGGCTGGTACTGTTCAGCCCTGTTCTGACCCTTCTAGAACGGAGGCATGAGCCAGTCGTGCTTTGTCTAATGCATCAATTTATCACAAGCAAGTGCAAGAATTGTTTTGAATATTGAAGTAAATTGCTCACTATATTTTCTGTGACCCAGTAAAACATTACTAAGGGGGGGGGGGGAGGGAGGAGAAATCCAAGATGAAAATTCATAATACTCTAGAAAATTAGATTCTGTTGGTGACATTACTCCTTATGATGTTTAAAACAGCTGCTATTTTAGTTGAAGATTTAAAGCTTGCACACTTCTGATTTCCTCTTAAATACAGTGTATTTTCTTTTCCTTAATAGAATCAATTTAATGTAATGTTATTCTTCGTATCTGCTTGAGCTCAGGAAGCATGAGGTTTTGTAATGATGAAAAATATTTCAGGAGATGTATGAGGTGTAGTATAGCAGGGAAAATAATTGATAAGAGTTTAGTAATCTCTCTTGCTTTCTGAAGCGTTGGCATTGTGTTCAGGCTTACTGTAGAGGCCTGACTTCTAAAAGCTGTACGTTTTCATGAAAACACTTGTCATTGCTGTGGCTCAATGGATGTATTTGTGGGTTTGTTTTCAGTTGGGTTTTGGTGGATTTTTTGTTTTGTTACAAAATCAATAATTAACTGTTGTAAAAGCCAGTTGGGTTGTAGACTGTGTTCTGTACTGAATTGGAAGGGGGGAGAGTTTAGTTTTCCAATAAACAATTCTTCAATCTTGTTTAAATAAGGTTGAACCACTTTCTTTGACTGAGCAACATGCTTTTATTCCAGAATGAAGGGCTTCAGAAATTTTTTCATCAAGAGTTGACTAAATCGACATTCCTGACAAACATTATGATTTCACTAATTCAGCATTTTCCAGTGGAAAACTACTCCATCAGAAATTTAAACCAGATCCAGTAGCTAGGACCACAGACATTTTTAGCTTTTTTCTACTAACTTCACAGGCATTTAAATAAAATTACTCTACTTCTATATAAGTCCTTATTTTCTTTTGAATTACAAACTGACTTAATGAAAGATGTAATTATTTAGGTGTTGATGCCAGAGCATTCAAGGAAATAAAGCACAAACTCAGGCATAAGGTTTGTAACTCCGACCACAGGGAAGATGAGGAAAATATGTGTTACCAGTGTTGGCAAATGGATTTTAATCCTGTTTCAAAATAGATTGAGACTGTGGAGGTTATTTGACCAGGTATGGATGTTTTTGAGCAGGCTTAGCTTTAAGCTATAGTCTAAAAGTGTTTGGGACTAAAGTGAATTAAAGCAACAAAAAGCAAGTCAGGGCTAAAGGACTGGATGTCAGTATGTATTGGTCTTATCTCTATATTTTCTAGGTAATTTTACTGATTAGTCTTAGGGGATTTATTTTTAAAGAATAAGAGATTGATCGTTTACTGTAATGTGGATTCATTTCTGTAAAAAAAAAAATGCAAGCAGAAGGGGTGCAGTTGCAGCTTAAATAGTGGAGATTCAGTAAACTAGTTTCTTTCTAAAACCCAAATATCAAGAGGAAATATGCTTTTGTGCATTTTTTAAAAGCAAGCCCTTATTGCATCAAAGGTTGAGCAACCACCTAAAAGCTCTCTAAGTTTTAGTTTAATGGTCCATATAATGGGAAACATTAAATTCGCTTTAGCATTTATCCCTCTAGTGTTTCCAAACACAGGTTCCAGTTCTGCCAACACTCTGGATGTTTAAAGTTTAACAGATGAAGAGTCTCATACATCTATCACAGGAAAATAACAGAACACTGATTTGGAGGAGTCCTGGGCTAGAAAAGAATTCTTTCCAAATTAATCGAAAGTACTCATGCATACGCCTGTGTATGGAGATCAAGGTGGATTTAGAACTGTTAATGTTTTCCTGTGGAAAAAAAAGTGAAATACAAGAACCACCACCACAGGGTCTCCTCTGCTCCAGCATTCTAACGTGCTTACTTGATTTTTAATAGTTCCTGTAGCACAGTACCAGGAACTGAGACTGTGAAGAAGGGAAGAGATGGAAAGAGGAACTTTTTAATGGAATATTTTCTGGGTTAGTGTGGGTTGTAAATACTGATGCCACCTGACAGAAGGACTGGTTTCAGTAAGTGGAGGAGGATTTTATGTGGTGGACATAATCATTTCATCACTAACAGATGTGAGTAGCAGTGCTAGAATATCACCTGGAATATTTCGGGCAGGAGGAAGCAGCTGAAGAGATTTCTTTGATTCTGAAAGCAGAAGTATTGAAAATGCAAATAATGTTTGTTTGATTGTCTTGCCTCTGATGCAACTGCTAGATGTTTTCCTTTGATTCCATAAAAAGTCTTAAGAAAATCAAGATGACCACTGTTACATACATTCTTACAGTTTTTTACATTGAAATACTTTTCCGGGAGATGATAAATGCGGCTCTTAGGCTACCACAGCATTAGGCTAAGACCCTTGAAGTACCCCATTGCCCCCTTCCCTCCCTTCTTGCTTGTAGGTTCTGCAGCATTTGGCAAAGTATCAAAAATCTATGGAAGACTAAAAAGGTACCTTGGGGTTACTACTGCTAGTATCCAGTAAGGCTGAAGGTAGCATAAGCAACACTGTTTCCCAGCAGTGGTTTTGTAGCGTATTCTGAAGCACAGACTAGGGTTGACACATTCAGTTCTTTCCTGCTATCTTTCAGAGCTCAGTATATTGCCTACACCTTGCTGCTTATTCCTCCCCATTTTCACCCTGCCTTTTGACTTAGTGTCTTGCTACCTCACACCTACCAGTTCTGTGCAATCCATTATTTTACCTTCTGTACTTTAAGAAGCCTTGCAAATAAGCAGCTAAATTAATCTTTCTTTGCAGCTCTCCTCTTTCTGGTAATTCCTCTTACTACCTATTAATCAATCCTCAGTGCATCCTTCTCTGTATTTATTGCTGTGTATCTTCTTTTGTTTGTGTTGCTTATCTGATATTTAAATTATAACAAGGTAAGGGCTTTGCCCTCTTGCTTTGTGTAAGTACACAGTGTGCTCAAAATGTTTAATAACGTGTCTTGCATTAAAATGTATGAGCTCAAACTGTCTAGAGATATCGATACTAAGAATCTTACTAAGACTAAGAGAATAAATGGAGGAGACCCTTGTATTTAGTCTAGTGTTAGTTTTGTTTGTGCATCTGTATCATGCCTATTGCGCTGGAATAGGATTTTCAGGGGTGTTTCTTTGTCATAGGATATATCAAAATAATGTAAGATATATCAAAATAATGATTGGAAACAGTTACATTTTCTCTGGAAACTTTTGACAGCTGTTTCCTGGCCCTAATTGAAGGGGGTTTTTGTATTCTTTGTATTGTGCACTATAGCCTATGATAAGTGGAGGTAAGTCATTTTTAGGCTACCTGAGGTTTATAGGAGTATTTTTCCCATTGCCATATTGAAGAGTGTCTCTCACTGAATTACCCTTCCCTTTCTGGTCTAATTTGAAGGAAGCGAGTAAAGGAGAAGTTAACCTTTGTTTCTGTGTATCCTTGCAGACTTTACCATCTAGAGATGCCTCCTTTCCATATAAAACTCAGTTACCATGTATGGTGCCAGCCTCTGCTTTGACCAGTAGTGAGTACAGCTCAGAATCTAAAATACTGGATTATGTGCAAGAGCTGGACTCTGCCTTCCATCCAGTCTTATCATTCCCTTCAGGTAAGTAACACCATGACTCTTAACAGTGGTTTTGCTTGTGAGAGCTATATTGTTTATGGACTAACTTTTCTTTTGAGTGATTTTTAGAACTTGGTTCTCTTACAGAAAACCTCACACTGGCATACGTGAGTTTAAACTAAATTAAAATCTTAACTTCATCCTGACATTTGAAAAACACACCTTCTAGGTTTCCCGTACCAGTAATGTGATTACAACCAAGAAAGATTGGTCAGGGAAAAGGTACTTTTTGCGCATTTCACAGTGTGTCTAATTGAGTTAGTGTTAGTCCTTTAGATGGTGCTTTTGCCAACGCGCTACCATATCTTGGTTGTGTTGTTTTCATAAGCAACTTTCGGTTCAGGCCCTTTGGACTAGGTCCATAAAGCTTTATTCAGGTTTTCTAATTGTTTTTCTGATAGTCAGCTTTTTTGGTGATCTTTGAAGTTTATGGTTTCTGTCATCTGATTCTTTAATCTTTTTGAACAATAATGCAGATGTTGTTGCTTGTGACTCAGCCTTGAAACTAGTGCAGGTGTGACTTGACAGCACTTGGGGCTTCAAAATAGCATATTAAATGCTGTTATCAGCAGAAGGGATTCATACTATTGGATTTGGGGCGGGGGAGGCTTATGTTAAGAGAAACCTGTTTCTAGGTAGTTGCTGACCAGTACAGGAATTCTGCTTTTTTGAGAGGGCTTCTTTGCCACAAAATAGTCCTGAAGGTGAGGCTGGGACTTTCATGGAACTGTTTGAGTCTTTAATCAAACCCACTGTCTTCCCAGAATGACAGTGTAGACACTGCAGCCTGGTATTTGAAGCCAGGGATTAAAGTAAGTCTTGGTTTTTTTGTCACTGGCCAGTAGAGAAGACCCAAGTGTGGACATGGAATCCTAAGGAGGTCTCAACTCTTGCAGGTTTACCAGGGTTTACATCCCATGTATGGGGTAAAGAGGAGATTATTTTGAGGAGCAGATAGGGGAAACAGAACACTCACTCCCAAGAGTGCAACAGCAGACATCCCAGTCAGCAGGACTCTGTTGTGGAGAGGAGAGAAAAACACCTCTTAAATCTTTCTTCTTTACACACGCTCTCCATCACTTACCCTGTGACTCTTGACAGCCCAGCTGGACAGGAGCCAGGGCGTTAGAAGTCTGTTCAAGGATAGTCATATAAGGCTTTCCCCTTGTGTTCATTCTTACCTTACTCTTGAGGGAGACTAGGAAGTTTAACAAGAATATTGACATTTTCTTTTCTCGAAAAAAGATTAATCATCATGAAAAACTGAAAGGCTTTGGATTGCATTGTGACTACTCTTGGTCACTTTGCCAGGATGGAGGAGGAAAAATGTTAATTTGGCTTCATTCTGATACCAAGAACATCTTTCTTTTGAGAAATATTTGTTCTCTTTTCAAGGAGCCTTGCTAATAGTAGTTGTGACAGCAAAAAAGTGCTAGACCTACTATGTCCTGCTCACATGCAGTCCTTGTTTTTGAGGGAGGCTAGATTCATGCTTTGCTTTGTGTACTTTGCTCACTCTATCTCCTCATGAAGACTGCTAGTCTGTTGGCCAATTTCATGTTTTCTTTGCAACTTCCTTAGTTATCCCTTTAAATACTGCTTGTGGTGTGCCCACATCTTTTTATCACCCTCTTCTGAAAAAAAAAAGTTTGTCAGCAGAGTAAAAGAAAAGGGTTTTGTTTTAATTTCCTCTGTCTGTTAAAATGGTATTTGTTCCATTTTGAAACTCTGGGAGTTTGATTTTTTTTTTTAGTATGCGAGGAGGGATTCAAGTTCAAGATTAAGATGATGTTCTCTCTTGTACATTGTTCTTTACTTTCAAAGTACTTACTGTCTTGTTTTTTACTTTCAAAGGAGAATCATAATTTGCAGACAACCTAGTAAATACAGTGTAATGGAACTGGCTCACTAGTGTACTCCTGGAAGCATAATTGTCCTTACAGTTCTAAGTCTTGCCTTCAGAGTTTCCAGATTACCAGGGGTCTTGACCAAAAATAAATATGTTAGTGGTTGCAGCATCCCTTTCATGTAAAAGCATCTCTTTCAACTTGCACCCCGATAACTGGAACATTGTATCTAAGAAGTTTGGGTCTCTGGTATTTCTGCACCTAGGCTGTGCATAAACTGGAACAAACACTCCTGCCCTTTTTGAATAAGATACAGGAGCACATAATAAAAAATCTCTGAGATATCCAGGTTGTTCCCCAGGGAAAAGAAAAAAAGAAAAAAACAAAAAAACAAAACAAAACAAAAAAAAAACCAAAACAAACAAACAAACAAACAAAAAAAACGAAAAAAACCCACCAAGCCAGGAGAAATGTTTTGTTTATTTCTTTACTTAAATGTTGTGACTAATAAACCTTTCAGGCCTGCTTTATGTTTTACTCAGAAGTAGAATAGGAAACACAGCAAAATCCTTGGGGTCTTGTGACAAAATATCTAGTTAGATCCATATCAAATTGAAATAAATTGTTCTTTTTAGTTAGCAAAATACGTTGAAAGTTTCTGTCCTGGCAAGTCCTGAAGGCACAGGAGGCTAAGGTTATATGTAAATAAAAGTAGTTTAATGCCCACCCTTTGGCCCTGCCCTTGGTCGTCTTCTCATTCTGAACATACTTGTCAAGCCTGCATCTTACATTGACCTATTTCTTTCTTATGTTGGAATATTTCTTTCTACTTACTTTCTCTTCTTTCTTGTAATTTTGTTTCTGGAAAGGCTTTTCAGATAGAGACCTATTTTTCTTAAGCCTTCCTGCCTTACAACAGTGGGTAAATTCCTTACCACTTGTGATGTTTTGCAGACTAATTCCAAGTTAGAACTCCCTCAGGAAATGAATCGTATTGCTCTGCCAGAGAGAGAAAGAAGGAATGTACCTTGAAATTACCTCTATGCTCTCAGCAGTAAGAATTTCCAAAAACATTAATTACTTGTACCCAAAAGGCTGAATTGAAGCCTTTTCAGATTACAGGCAAAGTGCACTGTGTGCTCTCTGCCATGCTGGCTTTTGTGCAGGAGTTAGTCAAGAGGGGAAGACCCCAGTCTTATCTTCACTTGGTATCCTCCAGAGCTTGTTTTCATGAAGAATAATTCTGGAGTAATTGTAGGTACAGATGTAGTTTATTCCAGAGTAATACACCTTGCTCTCTCTTACTTAGACTTTGAACACCAAAAAAAGCGCTGTTAATTTACTAAGTGTGTGTGCACCTGCACTGGGATTTGTTCAGGAGCATTCCTTAGGTTTGAGTCCTACCTTGATCCGAGTTGTCTTGTCAGCCCTTAGAAGCTCTGGAGAGAGCTGGAACCACTTACACATACTGCCTTGGTCAGCACATATGGCAGTGTAGCTTCACACCTAAACATGGATTTGCTTTTACCATGGCATAACTCTTACTTCCCATTAATAGAAAGACAGGTACCTTGAGTTCTTACCTCCAGGCATTTAGTGGAGCTTATCTTGTGTAGTACTTAGATAACTGATAGGAAAGACTAAAGGTCTTTGACTATAGTGGAGGATAGCACTTGTACAGTACCTGTCTTGCTGTGGTGGTTTGACCCTGGCTGGATGCCAGGTGCCCACCAAAGCCGTTCTATCACTCCCCCTCCTCAGCTGGACAGGGGAGAGAAAATATAACAAAGAGCTTGTGGGTCAAGATAAGGACAGGAGAGATCACTCACCAATTACCATCACGGGCAAAACAGACTCAGCTTGGGGAAAATTAACTCAATTTATTACAAATCAACCAGAGTGGGGTAATGAGAAATAAACCCAAATCTCAGAACACCTTCCCTCCACTCCTTCCTTCTTCCCGGGCACAACTTCACTCCCGAATTCTCTACCAACCCTCCCCAGCGGCACAGGGGGACGGGGAATGGGGTTTACGGTCAGTTCGTCGCACGTTATTTTCTGCCGCTTCATCCTCCTCAGGGGGAGGGTTCATCACACTCTTCCCCTGCTCCAGCGTGGGGTCCCACCAACGGGAGACAGTCCTCCATGAACTTCTCCAATGTGGGTCCTTCCCTTGGGCTGCAGTCCTTCATGAACTGCTGTAGCACAGGTCCCTTCCACGGTGTGCAGTCCTTCAGGAGCACACTGCTCCAGCGTGGGTCCCCTGCACGGTCACAAGTCCTGCCAGAAAACCTGCTCCGTGGGCTCCTCTCTCCACAGATCCACAGGTCCTGCCAGGAGCCTGCTCCAGCGCGGGGTTCTCACGGGATCACAGCCTTCTTCGGGAAAACACCTGCTCCAGCGTGGGGTCCTCCATGGGCTGCGGGTGGATATCTGCTCCACCGTGGACCTCCCTGGGCTGCAGGGGGGCAGCCTGCCTCACCATGGTCTTCACCACGGGCTGCAGGGGAATCTCTGCTCTGGCGCCTGGAGCATCTCCTCCCCCTCCTTCTTCACTGACCTTGGTGTCTGCAGGGTTGTTTCTCTTACATGTTCTCACTCCTCTGTCCGGCTGCCATTTCCGTCTGTCCCAACTTTTTTTTCCTTCTTAAAAATGTTATCACAGAGGCATTACCACTATTGCTGATTGGCTCGGCTTTGGCTGGTGGCAGGTCCATCTCAGAGCTGGCTGGTATTGGCTCTCTTGGACACAGGGGAAGCTTCCAGCAGCTTCTCACAGAAGGCACCCCTGTAACCCCCCCTGCTACCAAAACCTTGCCACACAAAGCCAATACACTTGCTGAGAATTACCTTGCCTCAAATTTTCTTTTTTACTCATGCAAAAATGCCTTCTTCGAAAGGTTTGGCTGGACTTTTTTGGGATATAGTCATCGAGTTTTTCTTTGGTCTCACCAGTTTCAGGATGTGTTTTCCTATATTGTCTTCAGCTTGACCCTGTGAAGACATTGCTGCCCTATAGACAAGTGATTGGTACTTGCAGGAGCTATTGAGTACTGCTGCTCATCATGAGTTGAAGGGCTCAAGGCAGCAATATTGCTCATAGCTTATGTTACATAGTGTTGTGTAAATCGATTCCCAGACCTTTAGTGATGATACATAAATCATTGGCTCATAGGTTGCCATCTTTCTGATACAGACCCCATTCCATTTGAATTTTTTTTTTTTTGTTAGAGATTCCTCTTCACATATACTTTGAAACATTATTAAGGAAGGATGACATCAAAGGAGAACCTGTTGATACCTCATCTTTGGGAGTGGAGTTTAAAGTATCTCCAGACAATGGTACGTAAAGCAAAATATTTTAATACTTGCATGACCATTTTTCGTTCATTTGCCAGTATTTTCTGCCCTGAAAAGGTTCAATTTATAAACTTACCACAAAGCAGGCTATCAGAGAAGGTAAGTGGCTAAGGCTTTAGGTGGAAGAGGAATCTCTTCCCAGACCACAGTGTCAGGTTCTCCTTTGTTGCACTGAAATGATCCCATCAGAACTGTAGGAGGGCACCAATACACGTGGGGGGAGTTTGGACCATGGGTTATCTGCAGACACAGGGGCCTGGCTGCAGTACTGCTTACTGTTTGGATTTCTATCAGGAGTCTTGTTTTTTTCCATTACAAATAGTTTAGTAGTTGAGATTGGCTGTAGATTGCACCAATGGACAATTAAGTTTTCAACTTGAGATACATGCTTTTTCTGTTGTAGACTATAATCAACATAATGTTTCTGTCAAACAATGGAGCAGTGGCTGTTTATCTAATTCCAAATCTCAGTCAGTGTCAGGAACATCTGACCAGTTGTCAGAAGGAAGAAAGAAAAGACATCTAAGTGAGACAGCAGTAGGTAAGAGCAAAATGGTATTGCTTAAGACAGCACTACTTCTAAAATATGTACTGTATAAATGAGTTTATCATCACTGGGCTTTGAGAATTAATTTTGTCTTCAAAAAGGATATTGTTATGCAACTTTACAGGAGTGAAGAAATGGACTTGGGACACCATGAAAATCATTTGCTATTTTCAAGCATACTAATTCTTCTCTTTCTTCTTGAGTATATATTACAAAAGGAGACAAGCTTCTGTATTTTACTTTTTTGAATACTCTGAAAGGAAACTGCTTAGAAGTCCAACTGTGTTTTTCTAATACTGGGTGTCATTTTTAATATGAAGGGGTTTTTTTATAGTAGTCAGTGAAACAGACTGAATTGCAAAGTTATCTGTCAAATCATGTGCCCAACCAAACATTTACTATTCCTGGCATCTTTGGTCAGCTATGTTTCATTTGTTGTGTACTGTCATTTGTGGTTCTGGTTTCCTTTCAGACTCTTAAGAGGACTTGTGGGTAGCCAGTGCTTTAATTAGTGTTTTCACCCTTGTTATCTTTATGTTTTAAGGCATTGAATCTCTACTTCAGCACCTGGTAAATTCATACAAAGTGCCCTGAAAGTTCTGTAGAATAATGTGATAATTTAGGGACAAAAAATTTAGCATACCATTGTAAAGATAAATAGCATCTTACCTGTCCAGCCTATTAGAATGTAAAACATAACAGATTCTGTTGCAGAGTCATTTATGTGAACTTTCAGAAAACTTTTTGGCAGAATTCCTCACAAGGCATTTGAAGAAAATAAATCACTGAGAAAGAGGACAAACTATATTAGTTTAAAATTTCTCCTAAGACAATTAAAAGATATAAATGATCAGTTAACATTGTGGAAAAATGCACTTCTGGTGCATATCCAGGTAAAACTGCTAGTGTAATCTTGCAGTAGAGGTGGAGATAGGGGAATTACTACAGAGATGATTTAACCAAAAATTATGATCTATTAAAAAAACCCCAACCAAACCCACAAAAAAACACCAAACAGACAAAAAACCAATCCACCCCTCCATCTCCCACCCCCCCCACCCCCCGCAAAAAAAACCCAAAACAAACACACCCTATTGATTAGAAAGTTACAGGAGAGAGTAAAACGATTTTTTGGACACACTGAAAAACTCTCTGATTTAGATGAGGTTTTTTCTTCTCTGCATCATTCCCCTTGTACATTACAGTCCTCCCCTTTGCTCTACAGCCTTCTCTTATGCTCTGTGTCTGTCTCTGCACGGGGGTGCTGTGCCTTGTCCCCTGTTGCCATCAGTAGTCCTTTTTTCCATGCTACCCGCTCCCCTAACCAGTCACTGGTCCCCAAAAGGCGGATGCTGACACAGTGTTTCTTGCAACCACATTGTTTCCCTAAGCGTACTGTCATGCACACTGAGATCAACAATTGGAGTTGCTTGGGAGCACTAGTAAGAGAGAAAACTTCTTGCTGTAAACCTTTTGAAGTTACAATTAGTCTTCTCTCAATAGTATTTAGTTCTTTGAGTTAATGGAACAAAAAAGCAATCTTTTATCACGAGGATTATAGTTTCCCCAATGCCAGAAAACCACTATGTGATGTATTCATGAGTAGCAGCAGAAGTTCTAGCTTATTAGTGCTATGGGTGTAGTACTACATATTTATTCCTAATTTGGGCGCTGTCTAGGAGAAGTCATCCATGGGGAAGGTCAGCCTGATGAAGAAGGCCAAAAATAAAAGCTGTGTGCCAGGGAGTCGCAGAGCTGCATGGGAGATGAGAGTTCATGTCTTCGACCCAGTCTATGCAATACAGTCTTTAGGATCAGTCTTACCTCTTCTTCCATGTTGGAATACACTGATTCTTTTTATTAGTTGGTATATTAAATCTGAGTTCTCTTTTGTTATTGGAAAATAAGGTAGAAGGAAAGCAGAACACAGGTGGTTAAATTCTGAATCCCCCTAAATGCTGCAACTGAATAAGAGTAAACAAGAATTACGATTTGTCTGGAGCAGTGGACCACTACTAGAAGAAACCACACATGGAGGTCTAGAAACTAATTTTGTTACCCTTGCTGCCAGTTTTGTTTTATCATTTAGGAAGGAAGAAACCATCAGTGAGGGCTCAGTGAACTGGTACGTGAGCAAGATGCACCCCAGCTAGGGAAGTGCTGTTAGGGAACACTGGGGAGCGTTCTGCTAAGTCTGACTGCATTTGCTGTGTGTGTAGTCCGTGGCAGCTCCTGAAAAAAGAAGCAGCGTTTGCCAATATGAACCTGGTTCCACAAGAAGAAATGCATTGTAGAAGGAGAGGGATGATTTTTGTGAACAACAATGACAGGATGAGTAGCAAGTGTTTATTTAGATGGCTTTTTTTAGTATTCAGTAAATGGTAAGTGGTTGGCTGTGGGCTTCTAGAAATGACTTTACTATTACTGTATGGAAAAATATCTTTAGTCTAATAGACAACAGTCCGTATGCATTTTTCTTATTTTTCGTGACAGGCGAACGTAACGGTAGGTTTGAGACATTCTCCTTTCAACATGCAGAACCAGAATCCCATAGCAGTTTTGCTGCCATGACCAATGTCAGTGCGATGTCTAGGCCCACTCACAGCACTTCATCACAGGTAAACCAAAAGTGTATCACTGTCTTAACTGAAATATCAACAGAGAGTTGTGCAAATCAATATTCCAAAAACACATGCCTTTTACATCTAATTTAGTGTTAAATTACAGTACAGAGCATTTTTACAGTGAATTACGTGGATTACATTAAGTAATTTATTCCAGATTGAGTATGTGGTGTTCCTAAAACAGATACTTGCGTGTAAAAGAATTTTGTAGATCATATAACTGGAGTGTAAATTTAGTTTATTGGCATTGGGCCTTTCATTTTGGGGTTTTTTTTCCAAGTTGCATTAAAAATACTGTGATTTATGTTCTGAATTTTACAGAAGGGCTCTTATGACTCTTTTTTTCTTGGTGCAGCTACATAAAATGGCCTCATGGTGCAAATACAGTCACAGAACTTGTTAACTCTAAGGTTCACTATTTAAAACCTTTTGTGTAGAACTACAGGCATAGTCTCAGGTATATAAATTTGCTGAGGAGCAGCAGAGCTCTGGTTCAGTTAAGTCCCTGCAGAAACACACTTTGTTTTATTCGAATTCATTGAGAATTTCATAATAATATTTAGATTTCAGTCCCACGGTTCTGCTGAGCCTAGTGGTATACTGGTGCTCTGTAAGTCATCATGATTCAGTCTGGTGATGACTCCTGGAGAACTGAGTTTAAATCTGTGTCTCCTATGCAGTTTTGACAATGCACACTCCTCCTTTTTTCCCTTGCTTGAGCAGACCATCATCAAAGAACACCTAAATGAGCGTTTTAGAATAGCCTGTTTCCATTGACGTTTGGCTAAAAATTGAGATGTTGTAATATGGAATGTATCATGATTTAAAACTAAACTTTCTCATGTAATCGAGTAACTTAAGGTTTTGACCCATGTAGGTTCCATGCACTAGTGGGCAAAGAACGCCACCAGGAATCCTACTATGATCACAGCAAAGAATTCAGTTTCTGTCTTTTGCATGTCTTTCAGAAAACCACTTCCCTTGTAGGCTGTTCTTTGCTGCTAAATGTAGCTTCATTCTTTTGGAATTCTTAATTGTATCATGCTGAAGAACCACTTGGGTTATGCATCAGTAGATATAGTATAGAAGGTTGTCTTTGTAGACTGAACATTATGGAAAAGGCAGCATTAACTTCAAAGTTCTTACAAGTATTCACCATTAATTGTAACTGAAATCAAGGAAGGGAGACTCCCACTGATTTCAGTAAGCGTTACGCCAGCAAGAAGTAAATCTCAGAGATGAGATAATTTAAAGATTTGTTGAGATTCCATTGGGGAGAGGGAGTCAGAAGTCATTAAACCACTAGAAAATGTGTTCAAGTTACAAACTTTCTTCTTGTGCAGTTTTAATGTTTCTTAGCTAACATGTAGTTCCTATGATTTGAGCTGATGAATTTCCTCTTGTATTGATTACATTATACAGCATAACTCCAGGAGGAGGTTGAGAAGTGAGAGCTCCTATGATATAGACAACATTGTTATCCCAATGTCACTGGTGGCACCATCGAAGTTGGAGAAACTACAGTACAAAGAAATCCTTACCCCAAGGTTTGTTTGTGAACTCCTTAGTTGCAAAGAAGATACCAAAATGAACATGAGAACGTTAACTAAGAATATTATTAACATGTAATTAGATAATTTTACGTTAAGGTGATCTTTTCATGCGCTCGGGGTTTTTTCTGTGCACTTCAATTTGTGTGACTGGACTGGTGGGAAGACTGGACAGCTGATAGCACATGGGAAATAGTGTGATACACACAGCGAGGTGGTAGATGCACAGACTGGCTAAAAATAGAAGTGGGTTTATATCATCTTAACTGTAGTGATATTCATGGCCTTAAATGTGCCATAAGGCTGACATGCTCCAAATGGTTGTTTAGAGGTTGCTGTCTTTTTTTTTTGTAGGTTATGGTTCATAAGAAAATAGTTAACTATTTTCAGTGAATTAAACAGAAATGGTTTTAGCATATATTTTAAAAATTTATCCATTCTGATACAGCAGAATAAGCTTAATTTTTTCCATACAGTGTAAACCTATAATCCATGATTACAGACACATCTCTTTTTTTAGAAGAAGAACGTCTTTAGATTGCTAAAACAGGGTAACTGATCTCCTGTGCTGTAATTCAGTTGCTTACTAGCAAATTGCCTGAAATGGCCAAATGCAATTGTTCCATATTTTAAATCTCTAATTTTTTTTTGTTTTTGTATTTTCTCTAAAGCTAAAAATATTATTAAGACTCTGTTGGATAGCTTAAAGACTGTGTTAGGAAAAGGAAAGGTTAGATACTGGGTTGGGAAAGGAAAATCTAAATTTTGGGCACCTATTATCAGCACCTTAAATTTGAAATTATTTTATTTGAAAGAAATTTTTAAGCACATGCAGCGCTGAAGAAGGAGTAACTACCAATGTAGTGTAGAAACAGAAGAGTCATCTCTACTGCTGAAATAATGAAACAGCATTTAGGTAAATTAATTTGACTTTTCTTGTCTCATTTCTAGCTGGAGAGTTGTTGAATTTCAACCTTTAGAAAGATCTCATACAGATGAAGAAGAGGTAGGCTGTATTTTAATTAAACCACCAGTTTTTAATTAAACTTGTTATAATATATAATACATAATTGGGATAATCGGTATGTATCCAAAGTCACTGACTTTGTTCAAATGCTGGTAAGTTTCAAATTTCAAAAATAAAGTATTAAGTAGCAGATTGTGAAAATGTGTCTTATCCCAACCTACTCGACCTGATGGTGGATGACAGAAGTGTGAGTGTCGCCATTAATAATTGTTGTCGCTTGTTCCTTTGGCTGTTCTGTCCCTTGCTGTTGGCACAGTCAGCACTCCCAAAGGGTCCTTCTGGTCAGGCCCCCTGCTCCTGGGCATTGTGATTCTGGGTCTCCCACTGCGACTGTTTCTTTGGGGCTGCCTGTGCTATAACGTCTTTCCTCTGTCATCCTCTTCTTTCATGGCCAGTTCCCATGGCCTGTTGCTCTTCAGGAGGTAATTTGGCATTTTGCCTGTGGGCCTAGCAGGTTTTCTCAGTTTTCCTCTCGGTGTTCATTTTCCTGCAACCCTCCTGTTGGGACCAAACTTTTCTTCTTTCTGCTTTGTCAGGAACAACGTAACCTTCAGCATCTCCTGCTTGCCTCTTGAGCTAAGTTTGAACATCGTGTGCTACTGTTGGTTCCTCCAGACATAAGCAGCTACCTTTTTCTTCCAGGGAACGTCTGTGAACTTTGCAGCTGGGGGTCCCTTTCTCCCCTAATCAGGGGTTTAAGGCATTTCCTAATCCCAGTGTGAATGTACCAGCAGGTCTGGTCTCTAGGCTGGTCTTCTGTCCTTCCAATCTTTTTGTGGTTCCTTTTCTAGAAACCTGCAAGTTTTGGTGTCCTTTGGACATCTCTAATCTCCCTCCAGTCTCTGCTACAGGCCACTGTCAACTCTTGTAACTGTAGGACTTGTATTTGTACCTTCATCTACAATATCTGTTCTTGAGCTCCTTTTTCAGAGAATTTCTAGAACCAGGGCTTAGGTGCCTTAGTAGTAGAAAAAGATTGCATTTGGGTAGCAGTACAGAAGGTTATGCTAAACACAGTAAACAAATCATTATGCCACTCCCTTGGGCTAAAAAATACACTCTCCCCAAAGGCGCTAGCTTCCACAGAGTTTTGCTAGGTCTGTAGCTGCCTGCTCCATGGAAATGAACCTTTTCTTTTGGAGAGCATCATGGTCTCAGCTCCCTACCTGGTGTAGTTGCAATCATTTGGCACCGTACTCTTGGGTCAGAAGGAAGAGAAAAACTTACTCTGTCCCTGCCTTTTCTCATGCACTTAAGAAATTCTTGTGAAAACTGGTGGTCAGATTTATGTCACCTCCACCACCTTTTGGTTTGGTACCAACTCTGCTAGTAGGAAACATGCCTGATCTTCTTTACTAGTGAGAAGGTCAAATTACATACCCAGGAGAACTCTCCTGCAAGGATATTTAATTAAACCATTTGGAGAATAACTAATAAGGCAGCAAGGGCACACTGTCCCTTGAGAATCTACTGTTCATTGCCTTCCATCCTGGTATCTGTGGGGGGAAAAAAAGAATTTCAACAGTGATTTGCCTTCAGGGCTTCAAGGGACTTGCTTGGAAGACTCAGTGGATTTCTTGTTTAGATTTCAGATCCCATACAGATGACTTGTCTCACGTACTTTTAGCGTATTTTGCTGAAGGGACTTCAAGGTGTCTCTCTGTGAAGCTCATAGGCTAATTGCTTGTTCAGTAGCCCTCCCAGTACATTTGTGTTTGGCATGACTAGTTGATCCTGTATGATTCATCCTTTGGGCAGGAAATGACTTGAGTTAACAATAAAGCAGCTTTGCCTCCTGCTGTGGTCCACTGCTTCTGTATTGTCTGTCAGCTGCTGGGTAGAAGAAGAGAGGAGAAATGTCAGACAACAGAAAAATGCTAAAGATCTTGTTTGTGTAAATCATCTTTTGCCAAATTTTCCCCCTTTCTTTTAGGATCGTGTTAATTGGTTTGGATTTTTTCAGAGTACTGAGAAAAGGTGGTTATCTGATCATAATTCTTTCACTTCCTTGCTTTAGGTTTTAGACTGAGTTAGGTTTGTTACCAAGTAAGCTTGAAAAAAGACATGAGAAAACAGCAGCGTTACCTTTTTGCATTTTGTGCACTCACTCTCTGGCACTCTTGAAATTATCCGTGGTACTGAAATCAAAGCAAGCTTCAGTAGATCATTCGTGAAGGACAAGAGAAGGCAAAATGTACTTCCTGCTTTTATATAAAAGTAAGCTTTTTCTTTGCTTTCCACTGCATAGTAGCCTGTGGTGGTATAATGGTTTCTTTTCTGCCTATCTTCTGCATGGCTAATTTAAAAACTTCTGGAGTTGTCCTTGTGCCAACCAGCAGTTAGGGGTTTCTTCCACTCGACACCTCCTTCCCCCTTCATTTAAAGGCTTTGAATGCAACAACCTGTATCCATGAAATAGACTTGCACCCAAAGTTTCCAGAAGTTACAAAAAAATGTGGGATCCCAAATTTGTCGTGTTCTACAGGAGCCACACTTCCAAGGATGGGAACTCAGCACTTTCTGAAAATCAGGCCTATTTATTTGAACACAAAAAGCTTACCTTTTTTGGGTGCCTAATTTTTGTTTCTGGAAATTTTGCCTTACAAGGACAAACATAACAGTTGGGCAATGCAAAAGTTAATCTACTGTCTATGTCTGCTCTATTACTTGCTCTAAAAATACTTAGTTTTTGGAAATAGAGCATTTCAGTTTCCTGGTTTGCATGTATGAATTTGCAGTCTGTTATTGCTTTAAGGCATAGGAGGGTGTGGCACAGGTTTTCCTGTTTTATTTTGGTTTTAATTTGTTTTGTCCAGGTTAAGGTTTCTGGCAAGGCACAGTTGTAAAGTAATGTTCAAGTTTATTTTGTAGTTGTTTTAGTAATGACAAATACTTTGGAATAATTCTGTGTGTAATTAGTTTTGCATAAGTGTTTTCAAGGCTTATGACTCAGTCTTTCCTGTGAAGCCAAAGACTGAAACACAGACTTTGTTGTTTGGAGAACCTTTCAGAAATGCTCCTGGTGCTATTCAACATTAATGCATAGTGTCTTGTAGCTTAACTAGATGTGATGCAGGGGGATCCAAACCTTAGTTTCCTTTAAGTCTTTTTCTTTGAGTGAAATCATTAGACATGCCTCACAAACAGGCCTTCCTAATAGTTTTTTTTTTTCTCAACATCACTGCCAGATCCATCCACCAAGGAATGACAGTTCTTTTGTCTTTTTTCAAACTAACTTTAGTGGGGAAAAAAAAAATCAAATTTCTCCAGTTACAGCAACTTTAAATTAACCTACAATTGGTGGAGGAAAATATAAAGCATTACAAAACTGGGGAGGGGCAGAGGCTGTATTGAACCAAGTAGAGACCTTTTACTCTGATGTAATGTAATTTTATCCATAGAACAAAGAATAATTTTTAAATAAGGAAATTTATTACTTGCTAGTCTTCAATGGCATAGGATAAAACTCATTTTAAATAAACAAGTAGTTAAGTCTGCTGTCACCAGCTATAGAAAAGGAACAGTAAGGCTTATTTCTGTATTTTTCAAAACTCTTCGCTTGGAGAGGAAAGTGGACTTTGATTTTTGAAAGGAAGCTTGTTAAAAATGAAGTTTCTTCCCAGCATGAAAAGTTTTGGCAATTTGCTAAGAAAACTATTTTCAAAGTCTAAGTTTTTCTTTCAGAATTATCTTTTGTTTCCACTTCAAAGGAAATCTGAGCACACGGAAAAATCCTTACTTTTCCCTGAGGGAATAGCACTTTTGTAGTTCATAAAATTCTCACTTTCACATTATACCTCATTGACCTTGGAAAGACGGAATCTGAACTGAGATGCAGCCCCATACTGATGCCATCCAAGTGACAGAGCTGGTGAATTTCTGAGAGGAGGAAACTGATTAGTTAATTTGCGTGAAAGGAAACCAGCAGCTAACAAAGTGGTTTGTGTTTAACGTAAATAAATAAAAGCAATGAGGAGTCTTCAAAAAGCAGTCATGAGATGGGCAAACAAAGCAGGCCTGTTTGTCTGAAGGTTCCTGTTGAGTACTGGGCTGAGGAGGAACCGGGCAGATAGTTTTAGCAAGCAGGTCCTGTGGCCAATTCAGATCGCACTGAAGCCTTTGGGACCCTTTTCGTTGGCCCCATTAAATTTCGCTGTGGTGCTGTAGTTCATGACCGGCCACCTAGGCTGGAAATGTGCTCTCTGGCAAGCTAAGTGCCACTAACAGTTTACAGCAGCATAAATGCATTGTAATACTTTGCGTTTGTACCCATAATGGTCATGAACTACCTCAGTGCTGCAAGACTTGATACAAAGAATGCCTTCTGCAGAAAACCTCAGGGACGTTAGTTGTCTGGAGTACTTCCAGGTGACATTGTATGGTGCTATCTGGCACTGCAGTGAGGACTCTGCATTTGGTTCTGTATTTTATCAGACTCAGTCGGAAGATAAATGGTGTTACTTGTATACACTGCTGAGGATTTTGCTTTATAGAAAAAATTCATTTTGTTTTCCATGACCCCCAATTATTGGTATAATTCTTGTCCAGGACTGATCTGGCAGTGCAGCTCCACAGCTGCTATGACCAGGAATTGTTCTTTCCTAGAATTTCTCTGTTTTTCAGTTGGGAGTGGCTGGCATAAAAGCCAGCTGCAGCATTTGTATGCTCTTGCCAGCCTTAGCTTTTTAGCTGAACTTTGAAGAGGCTGAATGGAGCACTTTGAACTAACTCTGAGCTGTGCTGGAGGGGTCTAGCCAAGAGCTTGCCTTGCCATTTGGGGAGTGAGGGGGCAGGGCAGCAAACAGCTGTGTCTAAGGAGCAAACTTCCTGGTGTGCTGCCAATGGAAAAATGAAGATGGTTCTTTCAAAGTAAAGGTCAGATGCAATAGCTACATCTGGGGAGTTCTACCAAAAAAGCTGGCTCTTGTTTGACTACAAGCAGTTGAGGTACTCACATTAGGGCCGTTTAAAGCTGTACTGGGGTTGTGCAAGTCATTTGCTAAGAAATAGTCTCTTCAATGCAGAACTATTTTCTGCTTGGTTTCGTAGCAGGAATGCAGCACCTCAGGTTTGCCGAGTTCCTCTCAATGTAGAGCTATCAAAGTTGGTGATCTCAGACCTATTTCTCCGTGCTTAAAGAGCACCTGGCAAATCCTGCTGCCTCCCAGCCTCCTCCTAAACCAGTCTCTGGAAACTCCTGGAATTTTTGCTTGTCTTTATTATGTGCTTTAATACTGCCTTGATTTGCAAATGAATACTTGTCCTCTTAATTTTCTGCCTCTCACCATAGAGAAAAATGTGTTCATTGCATGGGGGGTATAATTTCTGTATCCATTCAGATCAACCACACATGCAAAGAAATAAAGCGAAAGTGACAGCATCCCATATACTAGAGCTCTAGTGAGACTATAAGCTGAATGCGTGTATTTTAATGTGCCCTTATATTGCAACCATGCTTTGTGTTGCTGCCTCTTGTTTGCTGAACAGACCTTTGCAGAATTATATGTAATATTAGCTGCCTTTGTTTCTAGCAATGTTCATAATTATGGCAGCAGCTATCCCTTATTTTGTTACAGATAGAAGATCTGTCAGATGAAGTTTTTTCCTTACGTCATACAAAGTATGAAGAAAGAGAGCGAGCAAGGTGGTCGCTGTGGGAGCAGAGCCGCTGGCCCAGAAGGAATAGCAGGCAGGTGTATTGACTTTGATAAGAGCACTTCTATTGAACCACTGGTGTTGGTTGTTGGTGCAGCAGTTTCAGAAATGCTGTCACAGAGGAATTTGAAAATGAGGGCACTCTTCATTAATTAACTCATCAGGGACCAGTACCAGGTATGTTTGGTTTTGTGGCTGGAAAGGGAAGGCAGTTCTGAAGCACACATGCTTACAGATATTTGGCATGTTAGTGACCTGGTATTAGTGAATAAAAATCTTACTCCCATACTGAACACATAGCTGGGCTAGTTTGTGCCACTTCCAGTTATTATGACTTTAGCCACCAAGTGTAACTTCACTCACCTTAGATCAAAGTCCGCTGTATTCAGAGGTGTGTTACTGAAGGGTCCTGGGCTGTGCCAGGGGCCTTACACTTTAAAAAGTCATTGTGTGAAAAAGGTTAATTCTCACAGACTTGCTGGCCAGTGCAAAACTCATGAGAATTAAATATAACCCCTAAAAGTCTTGCAAAAAGCAGTGCATCTGCAATTTGGCTCTGGGAAAGGGATCCCCATAAATTGCTTCAGAATCTGCCAGGAAAAGAAGCATCCTATAAATGCAGGGATAACTTTTTCTGCTATTTATCATATGCTTGTGTCTACTCTTGGCTGAAAGTGAACCATGACACTATGAATAACTATGCAGAGTTATAACTATTTTTTTAATGCAGGATAAAATTAGAGCTAAACCATATTAAGGTATTCTATTTTAAGCAATTTTGAACATAAAAAAAAGCTTTAGAAAGTGTACAGAAAAATACAAGTTCTATACATACCCTTAATTTTGAAACTATGAACCCCTTGGTGAAATCTTTGTGCTATTTGAATTCGGAAGAAGAAATGCCATTGATATGAGCAAGGCCAGACTTCCACCTGGCATTTAAGATGTATGCCAGTATTTTACATTTAGTTCAAATGTGCATTAAAGGCGAGATCAAAATTTTTAATCTTACTGAATTTTGACTGCTTTGGAAATGAGTCCAGAGCAGAGGTGGGAACGGGGAGCCCAAGGACCTCCTGTTTCTTCTCAGGTTACATTGGCACAGTCTGCTGACAGTGCAGTTTGGACTCCGCAGGCTCCTGCAAATGATGCCATGTTCTCCTACGTGGGAACAGCCCATGGCTCGCTGACTTCTCTTGTCCAAAATATCAGTTCTGATGAGGGTGTGGAGGAAGGTGCAGGAGTGGGACCAGCCACCAGCTGTCCTGCAGCCGGACTGGGCCTGTACCAGACCTGTTTTATCTGGTTAGCCCCTCCACGTAGCACGCTTTGCTCTGGCTTGTGACAACGAGGTTGTTAAGAACCATGTGTTTTCATCTTGTGTCTCTTGATTTAAATAAGTAAAATGTAGGTAGCATGTATGGAGAAACAGAGCACTGCAAAGAAAATCTACACTGTTCTGGTGATGTGAAAGGGCAGGGAGTAGCTCTTAAGACTCTCACCTCTTATCCTGCATTAGATCTTACAGCAAAAATGCTGACGGACGACACAGCCAAGATTCGGTGCAGAAAGACCACCACAGCAGCTCCTGTACCCCACTGCATTGTGCTGCTGAACCTGTTCCTGACTTGACGTCGGAAGCACACAGCTCTGTTGGTTCAGGGATTGCACAACTCTGCAGGGAGAGCCAGGAAGCGAAGGTGGGTGCTTCCAGTAGCTTCTGGGTCTGGTCAAGTCTTCAGTGACCACTGTCTCTAACCTAAAACAAAGAACCTGAACATATCCTCCTGTCTCACTGATCAGAATCTCAGGCTGTCCCCCTAGTTTATGTAGACTGAACATAGTGCTCCTGTTTAGAACTATATTGGTGTGCTTTATGAATTAAGCCCAAGATTTGTCAACAGGTAAAAATTTCATTGCTTAGTACACACAGCATGTGTTTTTGAGGAAAGTACAGCAGGCCTGGGTTCAGGAATGCTAGATCTTATTTCAGGGATGTTGGCCAGGGTTCTAGACAGGCCTCATGCTTATGTGGTCAGGTATCCTGATGGTCTGGCACCATGGAAAAGAGCTTCCCCCTTCGTGCACTATGCTTGTTCAATTGTAGCTCTGTTACTAGTTCAAAACTCTATGAAGCTAGCTTACATTGACAGCCGGTGCCTAGCAGTGTTGTATTCTTTATTTGAAGAGCCCTGCAAACATTGTAAAGACAGACACTCATTTGTTACTTGATAGCAGATTGTTCTGCACATAGCTAATCAGTTTAGACTCCACTGAAATCCCTTTTTCCCCCTTTTCTCTTTTTCCACCCTCACTTCTACCCTTCTGATTCCTTTCAGTCTGGGCTGTGGGAACTTCGAGTTTTTCCACTAAAAGATGAAGAGGTAGAAGCTTTACTGTGCCAAGATCAAATAACGAATCAGACTGAAATGTCAAGTGCAGCTTTCTGCAGCGACTCTCTCTGTACTTCATGTACACCCATTGGTTTGCCAGACAATGGCCAGCCACCAAGAAAACAATCTACTGAAGAGCCAGAAGACTGCGAAAACGTTTGCCTGGGAATCAACAATACAAGAAAACAAAGGTGACAGGGAATAATGTGGTTCATTAAGAAAGCCAATTAAGGTGGAGAAAAGTGTAAGGTAAAATCTCTCTTGTTCACACAGCATATGACAGCACAATTCAAAACTTGTACGTTAGCTGCATATAATATATTTTCTTTCTTGCTTTGTAACAGGCAGGATAAATCCCAAAGACAACACTTTCTTCTTCCTGAACCCCAAGAGAAAGTAATTATTTCAAGCTGGAAGTCTAATATTCCCAATGTCGGGAGTGGGCGCACATAAATTGCTGGCACCATTCACTTTCTGTTGTCATATTGCCACATTTATTAATAATCATCCTTTTCTGTTTTGTTTGTTTTCAAATGCATTTCTGGTTCTGGTGGATTCTGTTGCAGCAGGAGATGCTGTCTACCTTAACCAACAACTTCAACTGAACACAGAAAAACTACTTGAAAAAATAGTGAGGAGAAGCAATAGCCTCAGATTATTTTCCTGTGTGGCATGACAATGGGGCAGAAATCTGCCTCTCTAAATGCATGTGTGTAATCTGTGTGTAAGATAAGGGTAGGTGAGAACCAGCAGTTTCAAAGCAGGCGTTCTGGAAGCCTTGCATCTAGCTTAAAATCTGTACTCAGCTCTCCATAGTGGCAGGGCATGTTTCATTATAGATGTCCCTCAAGCAATAAGATAGAAATAGACCACTGCATTTCAATAGTCAATATATCTGCTACTCAGAAAGTAGGGTTTCTGCTTCAGTCGTGTGGGTATAGAGAAATGGAAGGAGGGAGGAGTTGAGTCAAATCAGTGACGCAGCTCTTTGAATATTGTGGTTTGGGTCATCTTAACTTCCTTGGTCCTCCAGTAGTAATGAGGCTCATAATATTTTGCTTTAATATGTTAAAGACAAAGTCTTGTTGCAGTTTCTGTACAGTGCCTTGTAAGAGTCTCATAAGTATGCCAACATTTGGTGACTAGCTGAAAAGGAAAAGATGATTGATGTCTAGAAGACCAATAAAGAAAAAAGCCCCAAAGCTTTCCATTGTGATTCTGGATAGAATTTTAATTTCCCAGTGAGTTCACAGTGAGGAAACAAAAGCAAGTTGTTTAAACTTGCATCTGAATAGCATAGCTTGGAGTGTATCTGCAATCTCAAGAGGTATTAACAAAGATTAAACACTGAATGTAGGTATAATCCATCAACAGGAGGTTTTTCTGTGTAGGACAGTTGAAGGCAATTTAATAGGAGTCTCTGTTTTTGTGCAAAATTTTCTTCCACGTGTAATATCTGGAATGGCACTGGACAGATGACCCAGTTTTAGTGTCAATTTTTTATTTTTTTTTTTTTTGTCAAAATGACAGCAAATATACACTGGGCATCTGAAAACAGTTCAGTAAAGTTTCAACACTAGAACCTATTGCTACATTGTAGTTTATTGCACATTCTGATTATTTTTTTAAACACTTTTTTTAACACTGGTTTGTCTTAAACTTGAATCTTGCCTCAATGTCTGATACAATAATCTTTGATGCAAGGTTGGTTTTTAATTAAAAGTTATTTCTATATATGTTGTATATAGTCTGAATTTGATGGCCTTTTAGAAGTAAAGAAATGGCAGTAATGCTTCCTCTTGGCACAGAGACCTGCTTGGCCCAAGAATGGCTTTGCAAACACACTGAAGCAGCAGCAGCAGCACTAAGCTTTGCTGTCATACCGAAGCTCTGCCAGTGCTGTGAGGCTGACGTCCCCCTCAGCGTCTCAACAGAGAGGTGGATTTTTCCATCTCTCTTGTCCTGCATGTGCATCTGCTGCTGGGAAAAGGTTTCTGAAAGTTGTGTGTCTCAAATGCTTTGCAGGTCTTTTCCATAACCATCTCTGTTCATTAAAAAGCCTGATCCAACCAGCTCTCACCCAGCTTTGTTGTAAGGTCAGGGCTTCCTGCTCTGTCTGATCCCTGGGGCAGTGTAAGGAGTTTCTGTAATTTAAGAGATGGGACAGACCGAGTAAACCAGCCGCCTAGCTGCCTTAACGTGTCCTGAAGGTGCCAGCAGGAAATGGAAATGCAGTCCAGTATTTTATGGGAAGGAGCAAGAGGGGAGTGTTTTTCTAGATTGGGGGGTGGGAAGGGAAGGGTGTTAAAATGAGGCTGAAAAAACCTGTGTGAAAAGAGCTGGATTAACCCAAGTTTGGTCAGCCTTGTGGACTGTAAAGCTGTTCCTGCACTGCTGTTCAGTTCCCTGCTGTGGTGTGCTGCTGAACTATTGTGTTGCTTTTGGGTGAGGCTCCAGTGTGCTGGTCTAAAGCAGCTGCTTGTTACCTTGCCAGCTGCAGGGGCTGCACAAGTGATTATCGATAGGAGCAAGGGTAAGCATGTTTTCTTTGTCCCCTCTTCAGATGTGGTCAGCCATTGTGGGAACCAGCTAATGCCTCACAAGGCAGCAATAAAAAGGCTAGCCAAAGAAAGGCCAGGCAGACTGAAAAAAAAAAAAAAAAAAATATCCCTGGAGAAACTCTAAAAATGTCCATTTGGTGATAACCCCACCCCATCACTGTCAGAAGTCTTTTCTCTAACATCTGCCTCTCAGCTGGTTAGACCTGTGACAGCAAACTGCAGCTGCCTTCACACAAAGCTGCCTGAGTGACTGCATGGCCGGACAAGTGTGCCAGAGCACTTCTTCCTCCCCATGCCCCGGCCATGGGGCTGTTCTCCAAGTGTTAGTGGTGCGCAGGCTTCTGCCATCAGGTGAGCGGCACATGGAAGTGTAGCAGGCAAAGGCTGGTGGGGAGGGGTGATGAAGAACAGGCTGCATTTGCTTTTCTCGTGTCACCTGCCTACCTGCATCTGGCAGGGGCAGATGGGGAACCCTGTGCACACATGTCAAGTGAGATGCTTTTTGGGAAGCCCCAGGCTGCTCCTCACCCGCAGCACCTCTCATCATTTGCCACCTTCTTGCAGCAGACCAGGCACTGTGCCCTGCCCTCTCTGTTTCTACTCTGTGCATCTTTGCTCCAGCCAGAGGGGCACCTGATTTTTCAGTAGCCCCATTTCACTACTGGGACAAGGTTAGCAAACGCACTCAATGCCCAGCCCTCTCCTTTCTTGTTCTTTCCCTGTGCTGCATGTAGCTGGAATTGGCACTATTATGCTGGTTTATTGCCTGCAGCCCTTTTCCCTGCAGAGCTGGACTCCCACCTCCAGACCAGTTTTTGCATGAATGTTGGGGCTGTGAGGAAGCTGCTAGTGGCGGAAGAGGGCTGAGAGCTCAGAGCCAGGCTCATGCTTGAAAGCCATAAAATGCGTAAGAAACCTCTGCTTGTTTTCTTTCCTTTTCAAAGTTTTAAACAACAGGGGGAAAAAAAACCAACCAACCAACCTGTTTGTCTTTTGGTTGTTAAGCTATGAAAACAGCTGTCAGCACTGCTCCTAATGTTGTGGCTGAAGGTATTACAAAGGCTGACTATGCAATACCAACTTAATATAATGCAGCAAGCCCCGCCCCCGCATGAAAGTGGGGTTGTAGCTCCACAAAGCAAGCCATTTCCCTTGTGCTTTGTCTACTGCTTTCAACTGAGACATTTTTTAAGGCCACTTCTGCACCCTGCTGCTATGCGAGTTTAAACGCTTCATCTCTGCATCCAGGACCTTAATGGAATGTAAGTACAAATACAAACTTCTAAGCCCTATTAAAATTAAGCTGTGTGTGTGTCTACTGCAGGTTTTTATCTTGCTCAGGGATGTGTACTGTACCACCCTGTGGAACACACATCCAAGCCCAGCTCGGCTATATCAGAGTTTCTTTTATTCTGTTTCCCGGTGCAGACAGAGCCTTTGCTCTGTCAGATCACCCTGGACTGCTCTAGACCATGTGACTTACTATCACCAGACTGTGCTCTCCCTTGTTGCTGAAACTGCTTTATCAGGGTATTGCAACATCTAACGGTCCTGGGGTTTATCTGGCCCCGTGGATACCAGGCAAGCAGCTCTTTTGGTTTTCATGTCAGTGTTTGGTTCAAGTCCCGCAGCTGTGGTGCTTCCGCTGTGGGGTTATGTTATCAAGTAAAGGAGGACAGGCCTAAACAGAGCCTAACAGACTACTTTTGTTAATGTATAGAGGCGAGAAACTGGAACAGTCTTAAGCATTAGAAGACCAAGTATCATTACTGTTACTGCCATGGATGCTTTGTGGTCACTAATAGATTTAACCTTAGATGTATAAAAAGCTGCTGCAGTAGTAGCCAGCTGCATAAACCCACCTGGGTGGGATTTAGATCGAAAAAAGCAATTGAGTAATTTTACTGTGAGTGTAATTTCTCTCTCTCCCACAACACTCCTAACCTGAACGTCAATGGAAGTGCAAGCTACCAGATTTAAAACAATTACAAAGTGACTACAACCTGTGAAAGAAAATATACTGTACGGTTCCATGCTCAGAACAAAGCATAGTACCATCAGTTAACTAGCATGACTTTGGGAGGTCTGCCCCCCGCCCCTGCCATTAATTAGAAAAAAAAGGCAGAAATATTTTGATTGTCCTTTCAAAAACCAGTGTAAGGCCAACTGCAGGGGGCAAGGATACTACAGCTGCTGTCCTGCTGCTTTCAATAGCATGAAAAGCCACACTTCCAAATCCTAAACTAACATTTTCATTGCCCATTTGTGGCTGCTTGGCCTGCATTCTAGATCCCAGAGCTGTGACAGTTTCTCTATGCACACTCTATTAAGACTCTACACAGGTTCTTTCCAGAAGTACTAATAAACTGCTTTAAACACATCTAACAGCCATTTAGACTATTACCTTTCCTAGCCAAGTTTTCTTTTGGCAAACCTCTTCTGAAAGATGTCCTCAGTGCAGCAGCTCCAGATGACTCATCTTTTCTTTTGCTAGTTCTCAAATGGGGTTGCAAGGGGAAACAGGAAGCAAAGACATTTATTCACCTAAACCACAATTAACCACACAGGAAAAAGTAGTAGTTCAGGCATTTCAGACACTTGTCTAGATTGAACTAGTCCTGCCTCCTCCTACTTAACAATGGCAGTGACCCAGGCTGTACTGCAGCTGTCTCCTTCCACAGCCGCAGAGCAGAGGCCTTTCTGTGGGACAGCTGGCAGCTCCTGGGCTTAGAAGAAGGGGTGCATCAGCTCTAGCACTGCCTCACCATCTGCTAGGCAACACGTGCCCAACTTTGCTGCAAGGTCAACAGATTTGGCTTTGGCCTTGTGGAAATGGACTGGCTGCAGCTTGTTGAGCCTTCTGGGCTGTTCCCCTGGGGCAGCAGACCTTTGCAACCCTTCTTCTGTAATTGCAACTTAAAAACACCATGCAACATACCATGAACTATTAAAGGACTAATTAGAGCCATGGGAGACAGGGCCATCTAAAATGACCTGCTTGGGTCTTCCTCTAGTGGGTTGTAACTCTTGCCTTTCACGTGGCCAAACAGGCCAGGCTGCAAAGTCAGCACAAGAAAATTGAAGGTATGAAAAGTATCTGGCTTCATAACCAAGAGGAGCATTAAGCCGTTACACAGAGCCATCTCCACGCAGGGCATTTCAGCCTACATACGCTGAAATCACTTCAGCAGATAAGGTTCCTGGATGTCACTGTCTTTCTTACTCACTAGGGCATCTGTACAAACCAAGGAGACTGTGGGACAAGATAAAGTTTTTTAACTATCTATCTATCTATCTGTAGGGTTTTAAAGCAACATTCTTCCATGGAATCCCATCACTTCCAGGAATTTCAGACACAGCTGGCTGTTGAAAGAAAGGTAAATTGAGACAGTATTTCCCAGCTTGTAGCCTGGTAAAGAGGTTGCACTGACTTCCTGTTTGATGCTTGACTTATGTAGGTCAAGTCCTTCTGTGCAGTAAAAGCAAAACAAAGGAACATTACTAGCATCCGTGGGATTTTTTTTAGCCCTCTTAAACTGCATTTTTCCCAGAATTACTCCCAAAACCACACATTTTTGACAGCTTAAAGGAGACTTACCACACCAAGGGAGGGGTGTTTAATGCAGATACTGGAAAAGTTTTGTAGGAATGCACAGATCAAATGACAAAATACAGACAGGAGAAGGCAGTTTGATTAGAGTCTTCCCCAAGAGAGATTGCTTGTGGTGATGCTACACTCTTCTAGTAAGCAAAAACTGACTGAAGTTTAGTTCAATCCAGTCAGCATTATAGGTTGTGCCATAAAATTAGCCTCCACAGAATCAAGAGACAGGTTCAAACCATTGCGTTTTCAACCCTGAAAGACAGCCAGAATGTTTTTCACTGCTGCTTGCTTCATTGCAGCGAAGGAATGATTCCTCTGTTCAGCAGCAAAGAGTTTCCGTAATTCATGTTCATCTAGCCCTCCCTTACGCACGAGAAACAAGGGTTCTCCTGCACGCACAGAGCCTTGAACACTGCTTGGGTAGGTCTCACCGATCCAGACAGCGCTTTTGAGCTGCTTCTGAACACACGTTCCTTAGAAGATTGATCACAGATCTTGGATCTGCGCTCTTCATAATAGCACTGCCAGATACAATCATATTTGCACCTGCCTGAAAGACATTAAACACCCACTCAATAACACAGAACAGATCCACTTCTGAAAGAGTTTTCTTGCTGTAAAACACAGACGGAGGTAGTGAATTCTAAGCTGGTGGGCAAAAAAGTGCTATCTGTGGGACGCAAGTAACATACATACCTTTTAACTAAAACCACAAACCAAGTTCAGAAGACAGCTCTTCCCCAGATCACTAATTTCTTTCTCATTGCCCCTATTGACCTGAACATACAAGAAACAAACAACTTCTCTAGCTTAGTGGAGGCCTCACTAGCCACTATTTTAAAAAAAAGGCACAAGATTAGACCTCGTGTACATTTTGATATTAACTGTGCTTTACTGTTCTCTCTGAAAACTAATGGTCAAAACGCAACTCCTCCTAGGCTTCATATTCCGAGGGACAACTAAGTCTCTTGACACAGTAACCAAGAATGCTTCAGCTTCTTACCTCTGCACACTTATGGATGGTGTCAGGCCCAACTCCTCCATCCACTTCAATATCCAGTGAGGGAAACTGTGTCCTCAGCCACTGGACCTGAGAAATGGTATGAAAAGGTCGGCACCGAGATCCACGCTCGGCTGCTACAGCTACCTATAGCTTCTTACACGCCCAGACCAGATTTATTCGCTTCACCGTTCGCTCCATGCTGGTGATGACCTTTAAGATCAAGAAATAAGGAAACTAAAGTTTACCTTTGGCATCATGTCTTCCATAAATTTCTGCCCTCCGAATCCAGGTTCTACTGTCATCACCAAAGCCATGTCTATCTGATTGGCCCAAGGTGCCAAGTGTTCGACTGTAGTGCCAGGCTTGATCGCCAAGCCCACCTGCAGGAGAGGCAAGACAAAGCCCAGTGCGCCTTAGGATGACACGAAGGCAACAAGATTGGCTCCAGCCAGTCGAGCAAGCTCCCACGAAAACGAAGTTGTGTGTCTGCGTAAGCGTGGTAAGAACAGGCTGCTCTAACTAGCTCTTGTTAAACCAAAGCTGGAGACCAGCTGCACGCATGCAGAGCGCTAGGGCTGCACATGCCAACCGCAGCCCCCCCCCGATGCCACGGCGACGGGCCCTCCCCTGCCAGCAACAGGGTGGTTAGTTAAGCCGGGTGCAGCCCGCTACTCCGGGCCCACACTCCCCTCACCTTCATCCCGTTCTCCCGAATGTCTTTTATCAACGCCCCCGGATTGTCTGTGGCCTCCAGATGGAAGGTGTATTGGTTTGCGCCGGCGACGGCCATCGGTTTCACCCACTGCTCGGGTCTGGCCACCATCATGTGCATATCTGGAAGAGGGGAGAAGGGCCGAAAGCCCTCAGCCAGCGCCGGGGGCCGCGGCGGAGGCCGGCGCCCGCCCCGCGCCGGGCGGGAGCGCAGGGGCCGGCCCCGACAGCGCGTCCCGGGCAGCCCCCTTACCGAAGAAGGGCTCCTGGCCCAGCTGCTTGCGCAGGCTCTCCACGACGGGGTGGCCGAAGGTGATGTTCGGGACGAAGTGTCTTGGGGCCCAAGAGAGAGACCCGCCCGCCCGCAGGTTACTCCCGGCCGGGCCGGGCGGGGCAGGCCGCCCGCCGGCCCGCAGCCTGGGGGCAGCCGCCCGCCGCGACCCCGGCCCGGCCCCGCCCGCCCCCGGCTGTTACCCGTCCATTACATCCAGGTGGAGATAGTCGGCCCCGCAGTCCAGCATGCGGCTGCACTCGGCGCCCAGCGCCGCCAGGTCGCTGTTGAGGATGGACGGCCCGATCCTGCACCCCGACGCCATCGCTGCCGCCCGCCGCCCCACGCGTGCGCCGCCGCGCGGCCTGCCGGGAGGGGCGGCCGCCAGCGCCACCGCCCCTCCCCGCCCCGCGCCGCGCCGCCCTCCGCCATCTTGCGGGCCGGGCCGGGCCGGGGACGCTCCGCGGCGGGCGACTGGCTCCCCCCTGCCCAGGGGCCGCGCCCCATGGCCGGCGCGTTGCCGACGCGGAAAAAAGAAAGCGCGCAGCGTGAGGCCGTTACCGGCCACCCGCAAGCTGTGCGTCCGGGCACGGGAGAGCAGACACACCCACCCCACCCCCACCCCCTCCCGGCCGAAGCGGCTCGGCAGGGCCCGGCCCGGCCGGGGGCTTTGGCGGTTCCCAACAGTCGTTTGCCGGGGGCCCAGTCTCAAGGGCCGGCCCCCGCGCCCCACCGCCCGCTTCGGCTCGGGGGCGGGCAGACCGCCAGCCTTGTTCCCCGCCTGCCCCGCAAGGCCCCGCTGGGCGTTTGAGGGGGGCACAGAGCCCTCTGGAGAGCCACCCTCGGGCAAAGGGCCTGCGCTGGAGGAGGGGGGGAAGAACCCTAACCCCCTGGTTTTGACAGGTCTTTTTTCTTTTAAGTTGCCACAAAGTACACATTGTTGCCCCTGAAAGCGGCCTGCGGGCAGCTGTGCTCCGCACCCCACCACAGCCTGGGGGCCCGGGGCGGCAGCTGCCAGGTGAGCTGCGGCAAGGCAAGGATTGAAAGGAGATGGGTAAATTTTAACGCATGCAGTCTATATCCCGAGACAAAACAGCCTCGCCTCGCAGCGTATCAAAGAAAGGGAGACCGATGCGGTGTTGCGCAAGAGGCTGACACACAGAACTCTGTCCTTTTGCCGACACTCCTCTGTATTTAGTCAAGGTTTGCGTAAATATGCTGAGGCAATGGGACCGACTGACACGCTGACGAGACTCACACGGCCTGGACGTTTGTTGAACATGACATGCGCTTAAGGCCTCTAACACTACTTAAGCAGCATCCTTTGTTTTCACAGCAGAAATACACCAGTTCTGTTACAAGAGAGTGGAGGAAAGCACGAAACCAGCTAAAGTACGTTGTATGCACCTCATTAGTACAGTATTAAGTGCAACCGATAGGAAAATAAAACACATGAGAAAACAGACCAACTGGTCTGCCTGTTTGTCCATTTCTCAACAGCCATCCAACAAAATCAACACCACCTGCCCGGCCACCTGAATAAACTAAATTATGGATTACATCATTTATAAGCTGCATTGATTTCTAGCAGGGCAGACATTAAAAAGAGGCATTTTAGTCCTTGCTATGGCTTACTACTGTGGGTTGATTGGTGACCATGGGAAACCTGAATGGAAACATTTATTACATATATTGAATTAAATGAAGTAAATCACAGTTATTTTGTCATCATTAGAGTGGAGTACCATGGTGAGGCATCGACTTTTCATCAAGGAAGATGCTTCCTTCTCATTTTCAGCAGAAAAGGTCACTCTATAAAATGCGCCACAAATTCTGTATGTGTTCTATCCCAGCCATTTACTCAGCTCGCATCTAAACCTCTCCTCCCCCACCTGACTACCAGCCTACCTTGGAATTTGAAAGTGAAGCTTTTCCTCATTTGTGCATCAGTCTTAATAATAAAACTTAACATCTGGAATTTAGCAATTCTTTGAGTGACCTCCAAGCTAGGAGCTTAATCCAAAGCAGTCTCCTATAGGTAGCTGGCACTGGCTCCTGTGCGCTGAGGAGATAAGAAGCGGTACAGGCATGTTGTTGGTCAGCAGAGTATGTGGTTTGTCATTCAGGACGCCCATTGAGCAGCAGACCGAGACGCTGCCATCTTCACCCAACCATCTCTCTTACAAAACCATGTACACTTTAAAGGTGCATTAGTGCACCACCTATATATATATATAGTGGTGCACTACCAAAACTGTTGTGGCAGCAGAGCATGCTCAACACCCATGAGCCTGGGAGAAGGATGGCTTTTGCTATCTTCAGAGGCTTAACGTGCCCAAGTTCCCTCCTCAGATTGGTGTGCACAGCTCCCGTCAAATGTGAACATTTGGCAAATACCAAGCAGCACAGCCCGAAGGCTCTATGGGTTTCAGCAGGCTGAAACCTGCTGTCAGGTATATGGTTAATTTTCAACGCAACAGTAAAAACCGCATGCTGCGCTACAGCAGTGAGGCAGTTGTTTGTATGGCAGTATTTTAAGCAGCTATTTCAGAGCTGTTGAAGAGAGATGCGAGTCCTTTCTTGGGAGATGGATAGGAGGATATCATTCTGTCTCCTCAGTAAGGCTGTTTTATGATGCGTGCATCCAAATTACAAGCCCTCGGGAGCCAAACTGGTAATTAGCACATTTTACAGACTCTCAGGATGAGCTAGAATATTTTCCCCAGCACAATAATGCCATGATTATAAACTCTAGTTCTTCTAACATAAGCCGAAAAAGGCAGTGTGTGATTCCCAAAGCACAGGGTAACTTTGGGCGTTGCTTATGATTTCATGGTTTGTTTCACAGCTGTTTTTGCAGTTTGCCCATAAGTGGCTAATGGCTAAAGTCACATTTCAGTGTAATTCCATGATGCTGCAGCATAGCCCATAACTCAGCTGTGACTTCAGCTGATTCCCCCATGGGGATCTCCACTTACGTATAAATGTTACATATTTCTCTCTCTCTCTCTCTCTCAAATACTTGCGGCCATGAAAATTACATACATAAAATGGAACCTTTTTAAATACAATCTCAACATGCCAAAAATAGATTCTTTCATCAAGTTTCTGCCTTACAATGTCCATCTCTTGTTTACAATGTACATATATATTTATATATATATATAGGAACATGAAAATACCATATATAAATATTTACTTTAAATCCCTATATGTAAGTACATACAACAGCATCAGTGGAGCAGTTGCTAGGTACCAGAAGGTCCACACATTCCAGATGAGGTTTCTTCTTGGTTTTTTTTTAAGCTGTGGAGATGAATTACTCAGTACATTTAAGCAGGACAGTGTGGGCTATTTGTACCATCTGCAGACCGCTGGCCCCCTGCCCATCTATATCTGTGCACAGCACATGCACTCCTTCTTATGGTATGTACTGCATTTAGTCTTACAGAGCAAATATTTTTGTAGAACAAGGGCAATATCTTACAGAGTGGAATGAAAGCAACAGACAAAAGTAAACTCTAGAACTCAAAAGTTTGCAGTGCCATTGCTCCATGGTGCTTATCATTGCTCTGCAAGTTAGAAACAACTGTCCCAGGCTTGTGAAAATCAAGCTTTAGATTGGTACTTTTGGTCAGTGTTTTCACTATCAGTACTAAGGTGTAAGAGCCTTGGATTCAGCTACTATATAGCCCTCCTCTCAAAAATGCTACAAAAATAAATTGGGCACAAACTCAGAAGAGGCTTCTCTTCTCTCTCTCATGTAGTACAACAGACCCCTTACCCAGCAAGGCTGCTGATCACAGTACATGGCTACTGGATCACGGTTTTATGGACCACATATTTGCCCACACACCCCTACCCTGAGAATTTTATAAAAATTCTCTGTTCCTGTGGTCTTGCCCTGAACTGAAATAGATTTCACAAACGGGAATTTGCCAGTCTATAGCAACCGGTTAGCTGTTAGCTATTTTCTGTTAGCTATTTACTTTAGCTATTTTCTAAAGTGCTCTTGTTTTAATTAGTTACTAGTTACCAGGGAACTTAGAGGAGAAGGTATGCTTTTCTCTGCCTCCTCCCACTACTGCACTTCCCCAAGCGTTAAACGTGAGATTCATCTAGATCGACATCAGTCTCCCCAAGCTCCACGTGCGTGAAGCTGAAGTGAGTGGCCAGCAAGGGGTTCTCCATCCCGTTGTCCTCACTGATGTGAAGGACAGTGTCCCTGTGCTGCAACAAGCTGGTGGTCTCAAGGCCAGCATAGTCCTCGGTGTCAGAGAGCTGTGTGGGTGGGGTGCTTTGTGCTGTTGTTGGCCAGGACTCCAAGCCCTCTTCTTTTTCCTTCTCCTTCTCAGCAGAAAGTACCTCGCTCTGCAATTGAGGAGAGCCAGTGGTCAGGCTTAGAGAAAGTGGGAGGGAGAAAGGCAAAAAAACAAGGGAACATCTATAAAATATTTTCTCATTTGGAAATATTTTCTACCATAAAGGACCAGGCACTTGCAGATTATAAATCCCTAAAATTTTGCCCTAACAATGATCTGTTTTTGCTGGTGAATCAAATTTGTAGCAATGATCAGAAAGGTTATCTGATTTCAGTCATTAACGCTTCCTCATTTCATTTTTTTGCAGTGTATTCCCAAGACGGGTGTCTTTTATTTGTTCATGGCAAAGGACATAACCGCCAAAAGACACTAGATATCTGGGCATACAAAAGTGATCTCAATGTCACTGATGTTTTGAAGGGATGACTGTGATTGTCCCTGCACTGTTCTCAGTGGTGTCCAACCAGAAAAATGTTGGACAAGCAATTTCTTTTGAAATGTGATGCTTTTGCTAAAAACAGTCCTGAGGTTTTGAAGGAGTCCTTCCTTAAGGATGCATTTCTCCGAGAGCAAGCTGAAAAACCTGTTGAAAACTTGCCCTGCTGAGCAGGTCCAGAAGGACTACTATATGTGACAGGAAGGTGAAAAGGGAAGATGCAGGAAACATATTTGCAAATTAAGAATCATTGCATAGATCTAGAAGTGGATGGTTTACAAAAGTAGGGCGTTGGACAGCAAAGTCAGCCTAAAGGGTAGACACACAGAAGAGTTTGCTGCCTTCACTCACCCGCCAGCTTTCATTGTAGTGCTGTAATGCATCAGGCATTTCCCTATAAATTTGTGCTGCAGCTTTGATGAAACAGCAGACAGACACACATAGTAAAACCGTCAATCACGTTACCTGGCCAGTGGTCTGACTGTGGAGATCAGCTACAGCAATGGCAGGTGAGGAAGTCAGCACAGGTTTACTTAGCGGCTCTTGCTTGCTGGTCTCTTGGGGGCTGCTGTGGCTGCAGCCCTGCTGCTGGGCTGCTGGAGTCGACGGGTCCCCTGAGGAGACTGTTGCTGCCTCAGGCTGGGCTTCAGTGAAAGTCACCGACCGCTTCTGCTCCGCTGAAGGGTAGAAAGCCCAGAAAATTGAGTATTAAGATGCTACAATTTGGGAAGGGAAACACAACAAGAAAAGAAGAGAGAATCCCTGGAGTTTTTATAACTAAGACGGGATTCGTGATTCATCCCATCTTTTATAAGCTGTCTAACTGGAGTCTAATCTAAAAGCCTTTTACCCTAAAGCCACAGAAAGAATCAGGGTTCTCCTGAAGACTAGTCACCCTACCTTTGTCATGGCTTGGTGAGATAAATACTACCCATAACATCTTTCCATCCCAGAAGAATGTACTGAATTGAATTCCCATGTGAGCTAGGCATTTCTGCCTTCAACTAAAAAAACGAAAACTGAGATGCAAATATACAAGGGAATTGCCCAAGGTTTTGCAGGAAATCAGAGAAAAGAAAGAGGGCAGCTGATTGCCCCCCCATTCCTGCAGACGGAGTCCACTACCTGGGAATAACAGAACAGCACAGAGTGAAGACAGCTAGACTAAAACTTGATAGTAAACCTGCTATCCCTGCTCCTGCTCTTAATTACTTTGGGTCAACTTTTATGTTTCAGACATCTCCAGCAGCACTGTTGCCCCAGCACAGTCCTGGCTGAGAGGTTAGAAACCCAGAAGGTTTGCAAGCAAACGTTGGTCTTCCAGGTGTTTCCTCTACAGTTAACTGCTCACTTTAAGATGGTACAGAATACAGCCACCTGCTCTGCTTGGCAGTGCTGACTCCTGGAAATATATGACATGGACTAGAACAGTCCTATATTCACTTCCATATACAACCCTTAAAGCTCTGCACTGCTGTAAGCTTACAGATGATGGGAATTTCCTTCTTTCTACTACTCTCAATAGCAGCTTCAAAACTTACACATCTGGAGGTTTTGGACAAGGCATCCTGAATAGACGATACCTGTCCCCTAAAGTCTGCACACCTCTAGGAGACATGATAATTTACTGACCAGTTTGGAGAAACCACCAGTGTTTTGAGGGGATGATTTTTCTGACAGGTTATCCACTTACTAGGAAAAAGGATAAAACTGCTGGGACTTCACTTTAATACAGGCTACTAACAACATACTAACTTTTCTTTTAAGCTAAAACAACAACCTAGTATTTTCTTCTTTCAAATATGAAGCACTGGTTGTGGAAATGCAGCACTGCCCTACCGCTAGGTTTTGGTTTTGGCTGGATGCTCCGCCGTGTGGTTGAAAGTCGAGCTCCATGACGGCTACGAGGTTCAGTTTGAGTTTTCTGACATGATAGCAGTGGTCGCCGAAGCTAAACATTGGAAGAAAGAGTTAGGCTGATGCACGTTCGCATATTACACAACTTCTCCTCTGTAAGGAGAACCAATCATCGTTGTCTATTCCTCTAGATGTCCATTCACTCTACTTTTAGCAGATACAGGTTTTAAGGTTCCCATGGCTCAGACATCTCCTTCATATGAACTTTTGTGTTTTGTGCCTTTTCAGTTTCAATACTGAATGTAATACAATGCAGATTGTGCAGCCATTGTTTAATTAAAAAAAAAAAAAAAAAAAAAAAAAAAAAAAAGCCTGCAGAGGAAAAGATTGGGGAATTCAAAACGAAGTGCCCCTCCTCTCTTAGGGATTTGTCAGGCCTCACATCTACGACTTGTGCTACAGTTCCTGCTAACTCAATGGACTGCACTGGTATATCACAAATTAGGTAAATGGGACGTGTCACATCCACAAATCATTTCAAAACAGACACAGATGAGAAAAACCACACTGACTCAAACAGAAGGAGAGAAGGTTTCTTCACTCCCCGTGTTCTCACCTGCCGTAGGCCTCTCTTCCGCCCCAGGGGCTGCTGCAGAAGAAGGTTCTGCTGTCCTGGCTCGCTCTGCACACTTGCCGCCCTGTTAGATGTTGACAGCATTAGGCCAAGCACAGAAGCACCCTGTATAAGTAGCAGGTGTCCTGGTAATCGTGACTTAAATAAATAAATAAATAAATAAACCAATCACTAATGGCACAGTCACTTCAAAGAGCAATACTGTCTTTGAAGGATGGGGGGGACGTATCTGTTGGGTTGTAGCTTCCGGGGCTTAGGAAAGGGTGGAAGGTGGAGTCATGGCATTCAGGACTCGGCCACACACAGGTAGCATCCAAATATAAATAACTGCAGATTTCAGTTTTCAGTCATTGATTGATGCATCCCACTGAGCAACACTCACTTCTCTGCATCCTTTGCCACATCAATAAATGCAAGAATACCAGCTTCCTAGCTCAAAAGCCTTCTTGTTTGCTTTTCCTTTTTCAAGGCCAATGTTGTAAAAGCTAATTTTTTTCCTCCCAAATAGACTCCACAGCCTCATCACAATTTTGTCATCTGGTTTTAATTTCAATTTAAGTCAACAAACAAAAAACAAACACAAAGTGACAAAGGATCCATTCACAGAATGGATGCATGAGTTATGTGAACAAGGCCCCACACTCAACACTTGCAGCCTTAAGTCTTTTTGTGGCTAACAAACAAAAAAGACAAGTAAACGTAAACTTTATTTTTATATATATATATATATATATATATATATAAAAACACACAGCTTTTTTGGTTTTAATACCTTGGCACAAAATATCTGAAAACCTGCAGAAAAGAATCTTTAACAACAAAACATACTCGGCTACATACCATCTCATTCTACAATTAAACTGACTATTTAATCTATGTAATATAAAAATACCACCCTCCCCTCATTTTTATCAAAGCACTGTATTCCTCCAAACAGTTAAAAATTGGTCATTTAGCAGACAGTGGTCACAAAACATTTCAGCTGAATGAACTATGTCTGAGAGACATGGTTACAATAGCAACTAACATTTAAGATGGACTTATAAATCAGGCAGCTGCTTATTTGGGACAGACTGGAATCCACTGAGCCACACATCCTATTTAAGAAACTTGCAGCTTTATCTGGCATTGATTGTTGAAGATTCAGTGTTTGCAATCCATTTTGCCTTTGGCCTGCATTAATCTAAAGGAAAACAACATTCTTTTCTCTAGATGTTTTCCTTGGACGTCCCTGGAGGAGCTCAGTATCACCAACAGAGTGAATGTTTAATCGCCTGACCTTCCAGGAGCAGAGGAAGAAGACAAACCTAGGGACCTGGTCAGAAAAGACATGGAGGATGTCTGTGGAGAGGCTTAAAATGTTCTGTCTCCTGAACAGCTCGTTCTTCGCTTTGGCAGAAGTTATTGTCCTTAGAAGGTTTGGTGGAACAGAACATGAGAGCCTCCTGGTCTGCTTCAGGTCAAAGTCTGGTTACCTGACCTAAAAGTCCTATTCCTCCCTCCCTTATGAGTTTAAACTAAAACCAGACTTTGCACTAAATCATATGCGTGTGCTTCTACCAGCTCTACTGGGGTGACAATAGGCAACTTGAAGGACAGAGACATCTTAAGACCCTGAAGCTGTTTCTCTTCTGATTGTCTGACCACAGCCTAATAATCCTAGGCATGCCCTTGGCAATCTCACCACAGCTGCAGTGGTTTGGAAAAAAAAGGAAAAGCTTCTGCAATCTCAAAGCCAGAACAAACAAGATATATTTGAGTCCTTTTCTCCCTCAGACAGCTCTTCCAAATGAGATCACCAGTCTCCGGAACATATTTTTCAGCTTTTAGGTAGGGTATTGACACCCGCCTATGAATAAACAGAGTCTCCAAAGTTACTTCCTGTTAGTGGGATTGTGTGCTTGACCCAGACAATGACTGCAGCTTTCAGGTAGGTCCTGAAAGCAACACATCATTCCTTATTAAAGCAAAGAGACTGTGCGTAAATTTATCTTTAGATTTGTGATCTAGACTACCTGAAATTACAGCTTGCAGAATTTTCTTCATCTTCTGTTTCTAGGATTACATAAAAACTTATTCTTCTAAATTTTAAGAAGTTTTTAGAGTAGTTACCAGCATATGAATTAAGTAGGAATTAGCTGGAGAAGGTCTTGAAAAAATAATGGACTAGCTTTGAGAATACTGTTACAATTTCTGATGAAGGAACAGTAACTCTTAGTTCTATGAGTGAGGAGACATGTATGTCTGTAGCAGAAAGACTACAATTATATTCAGTACAAAACACTGTTTATAGTGGTGAAACAAACCCATTTCACATGCATCATGAAAACACTTTGAAAAAGTCCTTAGATAAAGGGAGTACACAGACTGCATGCGGGCACAGAGGCTACACATGAGGAAAAAACCGATTCCTGTGGAGTAATCTGTGCACTGAAGACAAACAATAGGTGAGCAAAAGAAAGGCTAGACTTTGTGTCTTCCTGCTGGAGTCTGGGATTTTCAGCCTGGCTATTATTATAAGTGAAATGAGTTTAGTGAGCTGGGGGATGTTTACTTCCAGTACTGAATCATTACATAAATTGGTATAATTTGGGATGATCTCATGAGCTGAAATTGAAGATATCTATTGCAGGCAAACGGTGGACCCGAGAGCAGCCGAGTTTTGCAGAGCTGCCTGTGCACAGCACAGTCCTGCTGTGGCTGTCTTTTTGCATTCTATCCCAAAATTTTGAAGAAGGGAAGGAAAGAGAGAAAATCATAAAAGACCACAAATTTCAGATGAGTGGCTGAATTTTCAGATACAACCTTTCACTTCATGAGGGTTTAGGAGAGTTTCTTTTCACATCAAAGAACAGCGCTACTGATCTTGTTTCCGTGAAAATTAGTGTGGCAGGCAGACTGTTGGCTCTGTGTAGCCATCCCTCCCTCCTTTTCTGTCTCTTCTTGTTTACCAGACCTGACCGGGAGTATACTGTTTTTCTGGCAGCCTGCAGGACCTAATTGAGAATCAAATGCCATTTTAGCTGACAGTATGTTTCCTCCCTGTGGCAATGTGATCGATAAGTAGGGGTTTTCTGCAGTATATAAGACAGATTTATTTGGGAATAACAAACCAGAAGGTTTTGCTGCCCAACACAAAGATGCTCTGTCAGCCTCCGAGTATCTCTGTCAGGGGTTTTATCCTCACAATAATGTTACTCCCATTACATAGTTAGGGCAGAGACACATGAGCAAAAGATCAAACCAACCCAACTTCGTGGAAGCATGTTGCCAGCACTACAAGAAATGACAGCCAGTGCAGTCACACAGTGGGGACTCAAAGAAACTTCATCAGGTTGGCAATTATAATAAGTAATGCTCATGAATTACAAGAATACATGCAGCCAAAAAAAAGAAAAAGAACAAAGAAGAAAACAAAACAGAGACAAAGGAAGCAAGGAGTTTAAAAGTCTATTAAAAAGATGTACATGCTTGCCACACCATTACAGTAGAACGTACACATTTTGTGTCCCAAGACATCTGAATAAGGGTGTTAGTGGACAAAGGCCAGTGGAGAATGGGTTAAAATGTAGATGAACTCCAGTTCTTGTATTCCCAGACACATCCTAGTCCAGACAGTGTTAGATCTGCTACACTTGACCTGGCAAAGTGAATCACTCTGATTTTCCCTATCAGGCACCATTAAGCTAAGATAGGCATAACAACAAACATTAAAGGAAAATGTGTTTGTGCAACAGATTTCCATTACAGTGACTTATTCTTCTTCCTTTCTGATTTGGGAAAATATCCTCCCCTCTCACATTATAACCACAACAAATCACAATGCTGGACACATATGCTCCTCAACCCCATACCCACCCTATGCTATCTGTTTACTTCTGAACACGTAAATGCTATCCTTTTCCCATCTTCACTGCTTTTCTACATGGCTGGCTCTAATTGCAATAGAACAAAGGGAAAGAGATATTCTTTTTTGTGTTTGTCACTATTTACTTAATTTATTTAAAACTCTTACCTTCCATAAGGGTCTAGTCTCCATATGATCTATTTCTTTATGTCAGTTATGACTAAACAGCAGCTTTTGAATTCAGAAGGCAATCCTAAACAGTTGTTATTGTGCTCCAGCTGAAATCAAAGTTATGTAAGAAAAACTCGAGTCTGCTTTATTCAAAACTAATGTTCCTGAATATAAAAACACATCAATTCTGTCCTATGATCCACACAGCACAATAAGCTCCTACAATCTCTGCTTTATTACTTCTGTCCTTTAGAGAAGGAATCCAATTTGCACATTTAACAATGCAGTTGAAACATCTTGTCTTCCTCACAGAACTCTAACCTAGCCTTTTTATAAAAATTTGCAGTATTTCCGTGTCTTCATTCTTTCTAAGGCTTTGCAGCCCTGACACCCCTCCTTCAGATGTTAGTGCCCGCTCCTTGAAAAGAATAATAAACCTCAACAGAACTGACTCCCAACTACATCTGTTAAGCTTTTTGCCTAAGGAAATGTCTGTACCATAGAGCAGGGTGGAGGAGAGTGTCCTGGTCCCTAGCAAAAATTGGTGTGACAGAAATGAGAGGAACCCACTGTACAGCTGATTACATTTTAGGGTTCAAAATAAATTATTGCATTTGAACTCATCTGTTGACTTAGCTGTCTCATATTCCTCAGCCTCACCACCGTTATTAGGAGTGACTCCCCCCACTTTACAAGATCAAAACATTTCAAATTCAACACTGATGTAACCCAGTATCAGGTCATTATATCTTTAACTCGGATATGGACCTTCTCCTTCGTCATCCTCCTCAAGTGTAGTGAGTTTTTAGCTCTGCTTAAGGGACAGCACTTAATTCTTTGGTTGAATGACTTCTGTTCTCTTTAGGCCCCCAAACACACTCAGATGACCATACAATCCATTTTGCTTTATCACAAAGCCAGATAACAATATTCCTGCCCCTGCCAACAAACCGATGTCTTTTCCTAATGCCACTCCTACAGTAGCACCAATTAGAGACTGATCTGCCAAAGCAGGATTCACGCACACAAAGGACACCATGAATCATTGGATGATCTCAGTGACACCACCAATGATAAACTCTCCATTTCTCAGCTAAGAAGAATGAACAAAGGAGCTAAGCAGCCTGTCCCCACCCCAAAAAAACCCACTACTGACATCTAAACTCAAGCTAACAAAATAGAAACCATCCATACAAACACCTCTCAACATATCCACATCTTCAGCTGGTGTGGTAAAGTAATGAAATAGCATGTTACCCTCCGTGTTGCCAACATAAAGGGCTGTGTTCTTCTGGAAGGAAACAGAGATGCCCTTGGGACTAATGACAGCTCTCCGACCTCATGAGGATGGGTTGAAAGGTGTGAGCACAGCATCAGGACAGCAAGGATGATTAACACGAATGAGCTGGCCGTTAAAGGCACAGACCTCCCTTCTGAGCTCACTCCTGACCCATCTGACGGGCATGGCCGTAACAGCGTTTGCACACAAACTCCCCTGTCCACGGGTAATGGGGTACAGCTAGACCTGAACTCCAGCACTGACAGGGCAATTTTAAATATATATTAATGGTGTTCACCTGCAAGCTTTCTAAGGTGTCATTTGATAATTGGAAACACTTTGTAAAATTAATGAGAATTACTGTAAAGCATCCACAGAGAACTATATTCCACAGGACTTATCATAATTAGTTTTATGAGTGAATGTTAAAGAACACAGCATGATATTAAGTCTTTTGTGGCGACAGCATTGTGAGATGAATGGAAAAACAGATGTCTCTGTTTTATATAAGCCTCTAGATTAATGCTTATAACAGGCTACAGCTAATGCCTTGTGGATAATCTTTCTCATGCCTTTCAAGCAATTGCTAAACAAGGGGAAACCCTGAGACTAGCCAGCCAGACTGCTATTTCACTTGCTACAGCTTTTTCTGTCCCCTTCCCCTTAGCGTCCAAGTTATTGGCAATCAAAGCTGAAAACTGAAGGTGGGTTGCTACACCTTTAACTTGCAGGCCTGAATATCAATGAGCCACAAGAGACAGAGATGGAGAGAGAGACAAAAGGTGAGGGGAAAAGACAGAGGAGATTGGAAACGGCTCATTTCCCAGCACACACACTGACAGACAGGTAGTGTTAACACTGTACCTAGAGAGGCTGCCCTCAGTGGCCAGGCTCGGGGAGTCATCGAGGACATTAGGTTCACTGCAGGAGGGGCAGGGAGATTAAGAATTTAGGGAAAGAAAATGCAAAAAGCATGCGATTGTCTCTGTTTTCAAGGGAAAAGATAGCAACGGAATAAAAAAGTAAAAAAAAAAGGACGGTAACATTAATTGGTCTCGCACGCTCAACAGCACATATGATTCAGAGGAGCTGAAAGAACATCTGATAACAGGAGCAGTCTTTAGAGGGAGTTTACACTACATGGAGATTTCTGCTGAGAGTTGGGAAGCTGAGAAGTTCAGTAGGATGTGTCTCCACAGGAAATAAGGGCAGGGAACTGTTTTCAAAGCCATTTTCCTGCAGCATTTTCATTTATTTCGATTCTATTTACTTCAACTTCATAGAAAACTTTTTTCTTCCCCCTTCCCCATGAGCCAGTTCTTCCTGAGGGAGGGCTAATCTATCTCCCATGAGCTATAGACTACTCTCCTTCTGGTACCACTCTAAGGACAAACATCTGGAAAACAAGGTCTCATAGTGCAATGAAACTGTAAGTAAACAGCTGGCATGGATCCTGGCAAATGACTACACAATTACATTGCTTTTCTACACTTCAGCCATTTGGGCAGGAGCAGCCTTCTCAGCCCATAGGAAAAACATGAAAGAAAGAAAGCAGTCTGCTGGGTTACCAGCAGGAAAGCAATAATGATATTACTTAACATTAATTGGTTTACATTTGTAAGGCATTCTGAAAGCCCAGAGACCATCCATAACTAAAAAGGGCATGACGTTGTGGACTAAGCTTGCTGAGCTTGTACTTTCCCTACACAGATGAAAAGCAATTCTCCTTGTATACTGTGTACTTAAAAAGTAGAGAGGAAAGCTCTGTTGTAATTAAAGTCTTTTTTTTTCTCAGCATCACCATGACTTGGGATTGTACAAAGCAAACATTGCTATCAGTCAACTGTGACTCTTAGGAAGTTTATGCACTGAAGATTATAGTGAAAGATTGAGGAAAATGCAGTCTTGCATATTAATTTTTCAAGAAACAAAGGGACTGAATCAGTTGAGTTCAAAAGTCAAATGAGTTCCTGTAAGCCCTTTTGTGAAAACTCCCAGATAAAATCTGTGTAACTTCTCTCTTGTAAATCATTTCTCCTATCTCTGCTGATATGTACCACGGCTGTTACTTTTCCTTCATGTATCCAAGGTTATTTCTTTAATTCCAAGCAAGACTGGGGAGGGAACAATGTTGTTTGATTTTCCAAGGCTGGTCAAGAGATAATGTAGAATTTATTCTTTAAAGGTTCAAAGGAAGTAACATAAATTAAACTGTCCATTGTCAGATATCCTTGGATAGCTATGTCACAGACAAATAAAACAATAAACATTGCTTACTTAGACAAAAAATCACATTTAAATGTAAAACTTCTCTCTACATCTTCTAAAGATGTACATTTCCCAAATTCCAATATCTTTCTCACCACTCCATGTTAACCAGGAGGCATTCAAGGTTATTTCTATCAACAAGTGTATTTCTGGTTTTAAACAGTATTAAATCCCATCTTGGAACTTGACATTCAGTTTCTGTGATGAGCTAGCTACTGTCCTAGGAAGGACAAAGACTAAAAGGAAGAAAATGAAGTAAATCAAACAGGATGCCTCTGCCCCCCCTTCCCAGGTTCTCAGGATTCCTCCCCACTCCCTACACAGATTGTGTACAGTCCCCTGGTTCAATGCATAACCCCAAAATCATATGTTTTCTTTTTGCTATCCACGGTAGTAGCAGAGGAAAATAATAGTGCTGAGGGTTTCTGAAACTGTTTAAGAGGAAGGTTTCTATGGATGACAGCTTGTTCTTATGGACCTTACGCAACACAGATCATCCTGGAAAATCATTATTTTCAACCCTGAATCCTTGGTCCGGCACTATTTCAGGATGAATGAATGTAGCATCACTATGCTGGCACTGATTCTACTATCCCACATCTCTGATGTACACATAATATATCTGTGCCATTTCTGCTCTCTAATATAGTGGGAAAGGTGAAAAGCCTATGTTGTTACCTTTGGCTGGGTAACATGCCCACCTCAGCCTGAGGTGCAGACACGCTGGAGAGATGGCTGGAGAACCGCCTCCTCCCAATGGCACCCATAAGGTATGCTTCTTGTTCACTTACCACACTGGGCATGCTCAAGGAGTCATCTAGAAAGAAAGAAAAAGCAGGAAAGGAGAGGAAACAACCACCCCGTACCCCACCTACGTATTCAAGTTGTCAAGAGGTAACAGAATGCCAAAGGTGTACCCAGCATTTACTCACCAAGACCCCAAGCCTGCAAATTTGAGTAATTCCATTAGATTTTACCGTCACTGTTCAGAAAGACATATGCTTTCAGCTTATACAGCTCTCAGGAAAACGTGTTTGGGGAATTTAGCTTCCACTAGGGCTTAATTCCTGTGATTAATAAATTGTTTTCAATATACAGTGTTTTCTGTCATAAAAGTTGTAACTGGACATTTTTCTGGTGTGAAATAAACTGCTGCTCTGATATAGCAAAGCACTGTTAAAAAAGATAAAATACACAACAGCAAAATGCAGAATTGACACCCTCTAACAGCCTTTGGGACATGCACTTTAAAATGCCACCAAAAATTGGATGAATTGACTCAAATACATCATACTGCAACTGAATTATGCAGACAGTTGGATTGTGTTCAGGACTGCTTGAAATTTTCAGTGCTGTTTCAAATTACATCAAGTACCTGGAAAGAAATGACTCTGTCTTGGGGTTTACCAGAACAACTTCTAATTACAAATAAACAAATCAAACAAAGGGGAAGTTTTGTGTAATTTTCTCTTTTCTTTTTGACCTTTTCCAGTTTTGATATAGTGAAATATTTTATGGTGGCATTAAGTCAAGGCAGGGTTGAGGTAAAACTGCCGCAAGCAAATAGGAAGATAGCACTCATCGTTCCACACAGTGGCTCATAATTAATCTGAGGCTGAAACCAGAGTTTGCCACAGCGAGTATCTGAGTAATGTATCAGCAGTACAATACTGGGTGGATTGTACAGTGTTTAGTGATGAACCCAGCTAAAATAAATTTGGGCTGACCCTGGAAAGTTTCAGGCTAACTGTCCTTTCCCAAAAGGCAATTCAACTGCACAAGCCTTTCTTTTGAGCCACACATTTTCACTCCTTTTCTTTAATGTCTTTAGGGAATAGTCAGCAGTCCTCAAATACAGAAGTGAAGCGCCTGAGTTTCAGGCATTGAGGCACTGAGGCACCCAACCATTGCAGCACCAGCAGACAGTATCCCTGCTAAAGTAGGGGGAAGCCCAAGCCTGATGACATATGAGCAGAATTTTCTACCCTGGCTTTCAGTGAAGGACAACTCAGAAGCAGATGGACAGCTCAGAAGCAGAGAGAAGGTAAAATTCCAAGAATAACATGAAACTCAGCTAAAATGACAAAGCAGTATTCAGGTCATTGCAAATTAGTCCCCAAAAGATTTACCATCCCATTCCTTCTAAACTGGCACCAGAAAGCCTGGCAAACCCAGAACCTGCCAGCTGCCCAAAGGGGAGATCAAGCTTTTGTTGTCAGTAGGTTTAAGGCTTAATTTCCTCTTTGTTAATCGAGTGACACAAGCACACAGACATTCCGTGTTGCAGAGAGCCACAGCTGGATCCCATGCACCACAAGGACAATGTATTCCACGTGGGAGCATCTGGACAGAAGTGATGAGCAGGAAGTACTAAGATCCTGCAGGAACAGGATCCTAACTACAGAGCCAGCCACAGCCCCTGCCTACTGGCATGATGAAGGTCAAAGAGGGGACTGACTGCCAAATGCCTTGTCAGCACTGCAAGGATTGCATGTCAGCCCAGGTCTCATACACCAAAAATCTGCCTATGCCCTTCTTTTTTTCACTACCCAGAGCTCAGGAGGGAATGAGGAGGTATGTAACCACCCAAGCTTTAACACCATGAACTGTGTAGCAACCACACCAGTTTCTTAGCCTCACGCCCTTTATGGGCCTTTTGTTCACACTGGGACAGGGACAACTGTCTTCCCCTGCCAGCCATCCTCTGGGCATCAAGAAAACATCTTCAACCTTGGGGCTTAGCTTGCATCAGTAGCCACGTACTTTCTTCATCCTCCTCATCTGTGCGGCTCAGTGTGTCCTGCGAAGCCTGCTGGGAAGGCTCGCTGTCCTGCTCCCAGACTGTGCCAGTGCCTGTGTTGGAGCGGGACATGGTGGCCAGGCTCAGGCGGTAAGCAGAGGTGGAGGTGCCCACAGTGCTGACAGATGTCTTCCCTTGGTAAGCTGTGCAAAAGTGGGAGAACCAAACCCAAGTTAGTGATGGCACTGGAAATCAATAACCAGCCAAGCATTCCTGTCACATCAGGCACCTGATTCTGCCCAGATTAGTGGGACGGGGGTTGGCAGAGGCGATAAAACAGACACAGCTGCCCTGGGTCACCTCATCTCTCCAAAATCTCTGTCTGTTTTTCTTACACCGTCTGGTTTTCCCCCTTAACCTTAGCACCATATTTTCCAGATCAGCTTCAACATTTAGGAACAAGGCAAATTATTATCGAGGAAAAAAGGCTGAGGCATTTTCTTTTGAATGTGTTTTCTTTTCTTAAGAACAAAGCACATAAAATCTCTTGCCGTGTGTGAGCAGTGGCTGCCATCTCGTGGCAACAAGGGTGACTGTTAGAGGAGAAAAGTGTCCCCTCATAACAGGAGAGAATTCAGTGCACTGTCCGCTCCGGGACGCTGATCTGGACCTCACAGTAGAAAAAGATCAAAAAGAGACCAAGAGGAGAAAGGAGGAGACAGATCTGCTGCTGACAAAGAGACAGATGTTTCTGCATGAGCGGCTTTGGATTTAGAGACGTAGGTGGTGGCTTGCTGCATTGTGGGTTGGGGCCACACAAGCCAGATGTGACAGTGACAAGCAGCTGCTGGGAAACAGGAGTAGCCTTAGTGGAAAAAATGGGCATGACAAGGTGCATTTCACACCTAACCTGGGCTTCTGTTGGCTGTCCTGTGGCAAGGCTAGGCTGGGCTGGGCATAGGGCCTGATCCACGGGCAGGCTGTTGGGGTGTGGGTGGACTACTCATCTCCCTCCTAGGCAGCTGGCACGTCTGCCTCACAAGTTAATTTACGGGTGACCCAGCTGGCCAGATTGGGCCGATGGCCCTTAGCTCTCCCCTCTCCTCCTTACCAGACCCACTGTGCACTGCCTCCTTCAGGATCTTCAGCTCATTATTGAATTCAGCAATGAGGGAGCTCTTGCAGAGCGGGCGCGGTATGAACCGTCTCTCCAGCTGGTCAGCAATGTGCTGTCGGGCAGTCAGCTCCTCATGGTTCTCAGCCGGCTGGGCCAGCAGCTGCAAAATTGGGACATGTTAGCATTGCAGGGAAAAGATGCCCAGGGAACTGGGACTAGTCTCCAGACCAGCATGAGCCTGCAGCCAGCAGACTGTCTTCTTTGTTGGCATGAGGTTTTGACTCCAGCTATGAGACTTCCACCCATCTTTCAGGGACAACCTTGTATTTGACTGAACAGATATCGAAACATCACTGACATTGGTACATGGGGATGAGGGCTTCCTTATACTAAGCTCTACCCTCAGACATGAGACAGCTCCTTCCTCCAAGATGATTTAGTCTGTCCAAGTGGTGAGACACAGTAGGCTAAAAAAGGTGGAGTACCGTGTGCTAGACTACCTGGTAAGCAGGGAAGATATCTTAAGCCCTGGCCACCTCAGCCCAGTAGCTGTCTGTCCATCCATAAAAGTCCTGTCAGAACCTTTACCCAAGAGATGGGAAGCAGAGTGGTCCTTCCTGGCTGTTAGCTGTATTGCCTGGCTCTGTGCAGAAGAGAGATTTCTGGAAGATTTCTGACAACCATGCCAACCCCCTCCTAAGTTCAGAGCGTCCACACTACTTCCAAGTGCTGTGAGTGTCTTTGTTGCAAAATTAAGTCCACATGCAAACCCTCTTGGTCAAGCCTGATAGTACTTTCCCATCTAGGGGAACTAAGACTAGCTCTATTCCATGGATCAGAGCTCCTGTGTGACTGGCATACTCTTTAGTGTTGTCTAGGAAAAAGCCCTGCGATTTAGTTTCAAAGGGCTCTCAGGCCTACTAACTTCTGAAAAGTCACTCCCTACATAAACACACAGTTCCTTCCAGGCGTGCTGTTCCTCTGTTCTCAGCAGGGGAATAAAGGATATCTTGCCATCAGGGAGTGATCTATCAGGAGCCAAATCAACTGTTACCTTGCACTGGATGAAGGGCCGAAGTAGCACAAAGATAGGGATCCGTGTTCGTACGATAAAGTCGAGGAAATCCCACAGGGCCAGCCCTCCCACCTTCCGCAGTGCCATCTCTTTGACTTGCAGGCTCAGCCAGTACCACTGGCTGTCCAGTTGTCGTTCAAAGCAAACAAGGATCACCTTCAGGGCTACAGGGGAACACACACCAGCAAATGGCAGTCAGAGATGTTATCAGTGTCCCTTACAAGCATTGAGGGAGGAATGGGGGGGCCACAGTGGGCACAAGCCTACACAGGCATGCATGCATGCACGTGGACATGCACACCCACACACCTCAGAGTCACAAGTGTCTTTTCTATCAGTCTCCAAACGTGGCAGGGAAGGCGGGCAACCTGAGGGCAGGCCTCAGGATCAGGACTAAGAGTCCCATTTCCAGAGAAATTTTCCTACTACACACCTAAGTTCCTCTGTATTTTCTTGCTCTAGCTTCCTTTCTCCCTCCCTGCAGAGTTCTTTTGTCTTCCTGGAATTCAGATATTGTGAAAGCAGCTCAGGGGGGGAATACAGCCCTGGCTGATCAGACAACCTCAAAAATCTTGATCAAGCATATCCACACAAAGAGTTACCCTGTCAGCACAATAACCTGCAGGTTGTTTATGGGGTAATGAAAAGAACCTTTCTAGCAGTGCAGCTGCATGAGTCACGGCCAAACTGTAATCTAAACAAAAATACAGTCCAGTAAGCCAAGGGCCATAATTCAAAAGAGCACTGCATTACAAATGGGCATGAACAGTGATGAGGTTCAAAACAACGTTCTATATTAAAGTGGGCAGAGAGCAGCAGTTAGCTTACAGGAGAGACTAGGAATCTCCCCCTTTCCATGCTCCCCTGGTCTGGAACAAACAGGGAGGCCTGGGAATTGTTGGGGGAAGGTTGACTACTCCATCTTTCTTGGTGGGATGGCCAAGACATCTCAGCCATCACATATCTGTACCCAGGCTTGTTGGGGTGGGGGGCTAAATCAGTGGTGAACTGTAATTTTTTCATCAGCGTTACCCATTCCTTAGATATAGGTTAACAAAGACCTGAATATAAGTCTTTGGATAAATGCCCTCACAAAATCATAAACAGAGAAGCTGTTTGAAGGAGTGAGAGCTTTGAGCCAAAACTCTCCCCATATAGCCCCGACAACCTGCAGTGCTGCTGCAACTCCAATTTGATTATTTTTTTTTGACTTTCACCTGTGGGTCATATGTGAGAAAATATAGTACTACCTTGCAGCAGCATACAGTGAGCAGAAGGAATACCAGTCAGTAAGGACCGTGTGTGTGCAGGGCCAGCAGGCAGACAGACTGCATCACACTTCACCCTAGCTAGCCAAGGGCCAGTGAAGCTGTGGTATTAGGGGCTGATAGGCAGTCTGACTTGCCTTTTGTGGCTTCACTGCTATATTCTGGCAATATGAAAACTGAGCGACTTCTACCTGTGGTGCAATCTCCTCCAGCTGCAGTGCATACACTGCTCACATTGCAACACATTCCAGAGATACTCCTGGCTTCATGCTCTGGCCTGACCCCTTGTTCAGGACAAGACCTAAAACAGCTCTAAAGAGATCAGTTAGCTCCTGCCTGAGACGGTTTTCTTTGGTGCTGTCTACAGTCTTGAATGCTCCATTTTATCTCTGTCTCTTCTCAGTGGTTAGCAGAAGCCATCACTCACCCAGGTAGGCAGCCTGGCTGGTGGACTCTGCAAGACCTTCCCGCCGCAAGTCCTTCCCTGCATCCCCTGGGGTGGAGCAATGGGCAGGGGAGCTCTCCAGCACAAAATTCTTGCTGCGGGAAGTGCTGATGATGCGAGGTGGCAGGAGGATATTGATAACAGTCTGGAGCAGCAGCAGGACCTCAGGCTGCTCCAGCCAGGGGCTGTCTGAGATGCATTGGGAGGGGAGAGAGAGAGAGAAAGATCAGGCTACATCCCATCAAAGACACCCAAAAGATCCAGACCCTGTTCAGTTCCAAAATGGGGTGCAATCTCATAGGTTCCCTAAGCCAAAACTCCGTCCCCCACACCTTGTTATGCTGCTTCTCCTCCTGTAAGCAAAGGCAAAGTTTACTTTAGCACAAACACACACACACAGAGCTACACAGCACAAAGAAATGTCCTGTTCAGTTGTCTCATGATCTCATTTCCTTTTGACATTCCCCTCTCCCTTTACTTTTTGCATTCATTTAGGGATTTACCAGTCATCACCCACTATAGAAGAAAGCAAGGAGCAGGACTTGTGCCAGACAAGTGGCATGGATTGGGCAGACTGTGATCCACAGGGGCGCACAATTTCTGTGACCTCTGCTCCCCTCTGTGGTTTCTGGTACAACAGATTTGTCTTGCCCTGCACTCCAGTTTCAAAAGAAGGAACACATCTCTGTAAGACCTGACTCAAAAACCAGGGCACAGCTGAAACAAAGAAACAACGACAACTTCTGCCAGTGGGGATCTTTTCAGTCTCGGACCCAAAGTGCACTTAGCTGACACACTGTCAGTGACAGAAAACCAAATTAAAAAATGAAAATAAAAAATTCAACAGAGGACAGGGAAAGTGCAAACATCAGTTGTCAGAAAAGGGGGAGAAAAATTCTTTTTGTTAAATTAGTCAGACCTTTGCTTCCAGATCCTACTGTGAGCACAAATGGAATCAGTAGGTTTAAAAGCATTCCTTCCCTTCTTTCCTGATTGGTGAATGGGGAGACGACATGGCTTAGGGGGAAATCTTCTTTCAAAGCCTGTGCAGTAATAATAAGAAAGGATTAAACGATTTCATCAGCAGATCACGTACACAAGTTACTGTAGGGAATGATGATCCCCCGGCACCCTGTTTACACAGTACAATACTGGCTTTGATGACCTGATTGAATTAGAAGCCCTGAGACCACTTAGTTAGGAGTAAAAGGAATTCACAGAGTAACATGGATGTCACCTGCTCTTGTCATAGCCAAGATGTCAGAAGCCCAGATTCCTAACTTATAGATATCATTAACAAAATCAGATGTATCCCACAGGAGTCAGCTAAGCATTAGTCCTCAACTCTGCACTGCTGTGAATGGCATCAGGATCTGACCCAGACTATGTGGAATAAAAAAAGGAACAGAGGAAACTGCACAAATGACAAAATCTAAATATTCTGCTGTCCAAACATGGAGGTTATTCCCAAACACATTTTTTGTTCTGCCTCACTTTGTGCTGCCCCATCATCCTCCCTAACATAAAGAATGAAAAATAAACAAAATGCACATTTACTTCTTGACACGTAGTCAAGCCTAAATTGAAAGGTCTTTCATCTTCTTTAGAGGAGGTAATACAAATGACTGTCACTAGAACCTCTGCTCATTTACAACCTCCCAGTTGCTACAGACTTAGCTGTGAAATGCAACTGAAACTTGCAACCCCTCAAGCTTGCAGACCCGGGCTGAGCAATTCCAGGAGAAGAAGTTTTCTGATGGCGTGTGAAGTGCTTCTGTTTCATATCCTGCTGGAAGTACTAGGAATTATGACTACTCGTGTTTTTCTGGCATGTTTGGCTTTCATTATATTTAAAGCCCATGAATGAGTGAATAGGGAGAAGAGTATAATAAAAGTAAAACCTCCCAATACTTAAAAAAAAATATTATTGATTTGGTATCTGGTTTTAAAAAAGAGAAACTATTTCAGAGAAGGTGAAGGTGGCCCTTTTTTTGCTTTTGATTAAAGAACTATTACCTCAGAGCTGGAAGAAATCTGTCCTCTTTCTGTGTCAGTTGGTATCAAAAAGTCCTTTGGTGCTTCATGCTCTGAAGGAGAGCAGTGTGTTTTGGTCCCTATAAGCCTTCCTTCCCAAGCCACCCTGCTGCTCAGAAATACCTGCTGAAGTATTCAACTGGAGGTGCCAATGCATATTTAAAAATGCAAGTTGGAGCTAGGTTAGAAAATCTGTCCGTTCTTTGGTCACCATTCTGTCTGATTTCATGCCAATGGGGAGGGAAAGGGATACAGAGACAGAAAGACTCTCTAATAGTTATGGCACTGCTATGAGAAAGGAATAGTGATGAAATTCTCCAAAATGCCCAGGATGGTTTTTGTTTTTATTCTGGACAACAAGGATGCTATTGAGTCAGCAGCTGAAAAGCCAAGTTGCCCTGCTTTTATGAGCTGGCATACTGTATGACCAGCTCAGGTAAGAGCAGAAGAGCACAAACTCCACTCTCACTCAGTTGCACACATGGTCCCACAGGAAAAGAGGTAGGGTTGCATGGACATGACTCAAGCCAGGGCCCATCTCCCTGTGGCAGGAGGATTATGCTAACTCCTTAGATCCTGCAGAGAATCCTAACCTGCTTGTCAGAGCCTTAAACAGCATCAATCAGCTGAACTCCCTGGCCTTTAATGGCAGTGTTAAGCTGATGGATGCTTGCTGTGGACTTGGCCCAAACAGGTGAGTTCTAAGCTTAGTTAAAGCCTTCAAAAAGAAGGGAGAATTTACATGTTGCTTCTCTTTCTTTTTTGGTGTATGTTCCACAGTTTTTGCCCAGCTTTTGCAGAAAGAAAACAGAGCACCGATGAGTTGGTGTCTCAACCAGAAGCTGTAACAGGCCTGGCCACAGGCCAGGGCAGACACACCTGTATCTGCAATGCTACAAGCCGGACAACAGCTGTGCTGAAGGGCAGAGGTGGTGAGAGATAAGGGCTGAGATGAAGAAGGGGTAATCCGTCAGCCACACTGGAGGGTCCTACCACTCCCATCACCTGCAATACAAACAGAGCACATCACCACAACTGACTACTTACAGTTTCATCCATGCCATATCCTCCAACGTCAGTGAAATGGAGGCGCCTTCCATCGAGCACTGAGTTGGGGCGGATCTAGGAGAACCAGCCCCCTCAGTGGTCCTTGCAGGAGCTGGGGCCAGTGAGGAGAGGAGTTCTAGCAGGGAAAGGGAGGGGAGAAGAGGGAACCAGCAAGGATGAGAGGAGTGCACGGGTAACCTGGTACATTTATAAATGTACCCAGTACCAGCCCTGAATGACCAGCACTGGACTGGTGGAACAGTTAAGAGTTGGAGGATATGTCATGTAACGACTGTAACAAATAAAAATATGTCATCAAAGCAAAAAGTCTGCATTGAAACTGGACATCTTTTCCCTTCTCTTGCTGATCTACTTGAAAAATAATGTCCTAAGTCTGACCCAAGCCGGGTTTTGTACAATGTTCAGATTCCTCTCAAACACAGTCTATTCTTAGGAACTCTAAGTATGATTCATCTCACCTGACCCCAGATGTCTGAAATAAGAGTCACCTGCATGTGATCTGGTTGTTTGGAACTCCTTGAAATATCAGCACAAGAAAATAGCACTTCTAGGGGACAGTTATTTGAACTGTTTTGGCTGTGTCCCTCAGGAGGAATTAAATCACAGGTCTGCATATGCCTGTTTCTCTCCATGACTAGACACATGTAGATATGGGACCAGGGAGAAGCTACCTGGCAGACACCTAAGCTCAGGGGAGATGAATGCACTCGTTTTTTATCAAAATCAGTGTGGGGAAAAAGGCAGTAACCAGTTTTCTGCCAGAAAACCAAAGGACAATTTAGAAGGGGAAGAGGCAGAGCCCTTTCTTTTTATCACTATTGATTATCATTTAGATATTTCCCCACCTTCCTGGCTGATCTCTCTTTGGGCTTCATGAATGCAACTGTTCTACATATGATACAGCATGCAGTCAGGGGTGCTCCCACAACTCACAGTGGCCATAGTTCTGACAGCTAAAGGTAAAACACTTTTAACAGTAAGAGTACATCTTTTCCTGGTAGCTCTCCCTGATGTTCCCAGCCAGCTGAATGTAAGCATGACGACTGCACTTCAGCACTGCAGAGCCCTCCGCAATTTTTACAGCACTGCCTAATTCCTAATGCAGGCCCTTTGGAGAGCTTGCTGGCATGATTCACTTTGCCATGCTTACTTGCCAAACTGCAAGTCCATTCTAAACTTGTGTTTGAGCTAACTCTGTAGCCACCTCCCCATGTAGCAACCCTAAGTAGTCTGAGGGCCTCCAAGTAGCTACCTCTGCTTGAACAAGGAAGAAGTCTCTTATGGACTCTGACAGGTTGGAGCTTCCCTGCCCTTGCAGTGATGAGTGTTGAAAGGACTTGAAGGATAAGAACCTAGCAAAAACCGATACTGCCTTTTAGCTGATGATCATTGTTTTTAAAGCCCCTCAGAGCACTGGTGAACCGTGAGAGGTTTTTTGTAACTGCTAGAAAAAGTTACAATATTTATGTTCTAAGGAGAAAATGTTATAAAACCCAACAACAATAAAAATGCTAGTGCAGCCCTTCCCCCTTTATTTGTATTTTTTCCACATGGAATGAAAGCATGCATGTTTGTCCAAATGGCTGATGTACACTGGTAGCAAATTGAGGGTTTGCCCTCAGTGTAACAGCTCCAGAAACGCTACAATCTGTTACTGAATGACCAGACAGAATCCATCTGTATCACGTCTCTGTTGTAAGACACTTAGAGCATAAATTCTACTACGAGTGGGATCTGAACATTGTACAGTGCAAACCTGTACTAGATCAAGCCAGGGACATTGCAGACAGTGTAGTGAATCCACCCATGTAAACCCTTCTAACTAGCCAACGTCTGGTGGCCTCTGACAGAGCCACCAGGGTCCTTCCCCACTGGAGACGGTAGGTATCCCCAGTGCCACCCTCTCCCCGTCTCTACCAGGTGTGTGCAGTCTCCACCACCCCACTCTCCAACTTGCAGCCCTCAACTCTCAGCTCAATCTGGCAAAGGTGGATCTTCAAAGTGGTGCGTGGGAAGCAACGGAAATAAATCACTTGACCACCGCTACCGGTCACTGTATCTCCCCATGCACCACTTCAAAAATGAACCTTGCTATCTCTAGTGTCACTTGCGAAGTCCCCTTGCGAGGGGTAAGGGGGACAGGTAAAATGACAGGAATGGGAATGAACCGTCATCTTCAGTCCAGAGAAGTCAACAGCAGGGGGAGGTTTAGCAAAGGTTCACGGGGTTGCCGCTCAGCTACTCACCAGATTGACACACACATTGATCAGAGACCTAAGGTGAGGCAGGAAGGATATGATTGGCTGCCTCTGAAGTGTCAAACAAACCCCTTCAATCAAATTGCTGGCAGGCTCCCACTCAACCTGGCGCCTGCAATACAACAGTAGGTGCTGTTAGCCGCGGGCCTCCTGCCCCCCACCAGACACTCGCAAACACGGCGACCAACACAAAGTGACGCCCATAGAGGAAACATTTCAGACAGCAATGACGTCCAAGATGAGCACAAAGTGCGCAACAGAGAAAAGGTTTTACCCACGCAGCTCAGGAAAGCACAGAGCCAGAGAGCACACTGTGCATTTGAGTGAGACAAGAAACGTAGCAGAGGGGTCTGCGCTAGCAACACAAACCCCCCTCACAACAGCAGTGGTGGATGAGCTGTGTTTCAGTCTGTGATGCTTCCCTCTGACAGACGGTGAACAAAAGGGAGCCACCAGACAGTTGTCTCCGGTGTGCCTGTGTGGGGAAAAGGTCTGTTGTGCCACGCTCCCAACTAAGAGCGACTCCTCCATCTCTTGTGGGTCGTGGATGTTCTCACTGAAGGGAACAAACCCCATCAGCTGTGAGCACCCTCTGTAACCTACTTTGCAGTCCAGTCTGCTCTGCCAGAGTGACTCCCAGACACAGTCTGCCCTAAATGTAAACTGGCCCAGCAGTACAATCTTTACCTGCCTCACCCTATGCAGGAGGGCTGATTCATTCCCTACCAACACCAAAGTCCTTCATTCCAGATCCTTTCTTCCCTGACACTTTGCTGTTTTCACCAAAAGAGCATTTAGGGCTTGTGACAGATGCTGCATGGAGTCCCTCCTAATCATGAGCAGACACAGCATAGGTGGTTCACACCCTTCATCTCAGGGCCTGACTCTTTGGAGTAAGTAGAGTTCTCAAGTGAACATCTGACTGTGCACTTATTGGGACAGAAAGACGAGGCTTGCATAACTTGTTAGCTCAAGACTAAACAATATCCTAGCCAAGCTCCTCAGTGGACTTCTTAGAGACACAGGGGGGATCAACTATGTTCACTATGTAAGTTCTTATGCAGACCAACATACGTCTCATCTTTCAGCATGCACTGTTCCTAAATCTCCAGAATAGTAGTTTGTTCTTGTACTTGTACATGTATGCTACTGCCATCAGACACTTTTTGGAGTGGGGTGCTCACAGGAGGCAGCGTATAAGATTCTGATGTAAGTACCCCAGTGGATGGCTCCTGGGGTCTGGCACCAAGCCCCATCTCTAAGAGACTTCTTGGCCCAATGATGCGTAAATGTAGTTGCTGCATTTGGTCCAGTGGCTTTGCTGTCTCTGTCCCTTTGTGTATGGAAGAGCAATTTCAGCCAGGCATAGGTACAGACAGCGACAGAGAGAATATGAAGGGAATTTTAATTGATGAGCATTCATTCAGCTTCCACAAAGAGGAAGGACCTTCAGGAACAGAAAGACCACTAAGCTGCCTTTGAGGCAGAAGAAAGTATGAGTGAGAAAAGAAAGAATAAGTGAGAAGCAGGCAAGACAGGGCAAAGAATCAAACCAACAGGAAGAAGAAGCATCAAAATTTCTGCCTCTAAATTCCCTAAAATGGCAGAAGTTTCTTAAAGCAAATTGTTAGCCAAAGGAAAGTGATAGATAGTGATGCCAGAGGAAGAGTTCACCTCCCTGTTATTTGCTCCATCTTAGTTGGGTACATATGATTCCTGGTGGGACCTAAAGTTTTGTGTCTGAGTCCTAAATTCTGATGTTCTCTAACATCATTTGGCTTCGCAGCTGAGACTGCCAACAGAGTGACTGATTCAAGCAGTTGAGGACATATGCCCATGAGGGTGACTGAGACCAGTGACTCTTTTTACTCAGATCACTGGAAAATCCACAGGGCTGAGACATGTTATGCTACCCAGACTGGATTTGTATCACTGCCTCTGAGGTAGGAATGCTGCATATTGAATAATTCTTGAAGTTGACAAAGCCTGTACTATAATGCTACTATGTGATGCACCAGGCTTTCACTAGTCACTGACTAGAAGCAATCACTGCAGTTCTCTTCCTTTTACTATGGAGCATTCAGAAACTACTGCATAGCTCCATACCATTTTTATCTTTACAGAGAACATAACAGTATTTTCATGAGAAGGCAAGAAATACTCTTACTACAGTTTAACTTTCCATTAAAAAATAAAATTAATCTCCTCAACTCACAGCTAAAATAATAAAGAGGGTAGTGAGATGGTACAAATCTGAAGACTTATTTTGGAGAAAGCAAAATCAGATTTCTGGAAGTTCTCTCTGTAGTTCTTAATAACCATGTATTTCTTCTCTTGCTACCAGAAGACACAACAAGAATGTCAACATAAATGCACACTTACAGAGATAAAAACATCTGTTCATTTTTTGATATGTTGTAAAGGTTCACTGCAACATGACAGTTTAGTTAGATGACATACCCACACTTCAAGGCTTGCAACATCAGAAATGGACCCCAGAGGGTTTCCGTTATATCTGCTCACCTCAGAGTAGGCATCTTGTGAATTTTATTGAACATACGATCCAATCTCTTTAAGATGAGGATAAGGGCAGGTCTCACCGCCTCAGCTGTCCAGTCAGTGATGGGCAGCATCTCCATGATGTAGCGCCGGAGACCTCGGCTTTCCATCGTCTGCGTGTCATAAGGTGCCAGTTTCAGCAGGGAATGTGCGATTTCTGCCAATCTAAAACCAGGGTTTGTTAAGAGGAAAATCAAATACAACTTGCATTTCTCCACACATGCCAATAAACTAACAGATAAATCTTCAGTAGCCTAGTAAAAAGAAAAAAGATGCAAAAGTCAAATGTCCTGCTATTTAAGCTCTTAGACTTGATACCACAGTTCCTGGTCTCTTAAGATTCTTTTGCTGGAATCACTGTTTATATTTATGTACACGTGAATGGTCTAAAGAAGATTTTTACATTGATATTAAATGTACCAAATGAACATCAGGAATCACAGATTTGTGTAGCTAAAAACAAAGTACCTGAGCTGTTAGTAAGATTACAAGATGGCAAATGCCTGTGAAATACAGCCCTGACATCACCTGCATGTCAATTAATGAGTGATTTATTTTGGGTTTGTGCTTGTTTTTCAGTGTCACCACTTTAAGAGGTCTCACTGTGCAATTTTCAGGTGTTAAATTTTAAAAATAATGTGCCATTACACAACATGTACTTTGTATGATTACTCCCTGCAGCTTTGATTTGTTTCTCCTAACACCTCTACAGATTGTGTTGCTGTTGCTTCTTCTAACCCTCCCAGATGGCCTCACTGATGGCATTTTCTGTATTGACTGTGAAATACCATGGCAACATTTAACTTATACTTGGAGCCTGACAAAAGATTACTGAAATACTTGAATATATGCAGTAGACAAAGACGAGTAATAAAGCTACATCTACTAATAAAAGGGATAGAAACCTGTACACTCCCGGAAACATCAATAGACTTTGTAGTGGGCGATTGAAGTACAATCCTAATCGTGTTGGGGGGGCCTTCTTCTGAAATGCCTTCAACTAATGGAACATATTTCTATTCTGTCTAAAATCTGCCTAGCAATATCAAGGGCAACGAGTTCCTCAGATTAACCAAAAGTGCTATAAAAGTGTTTCTTTATCCAGTATTTCTTTATTATTACTTTTTACAACTACTTTGTCCTACTGTGGAGTAGGTGTGTTTTCTTAAACACTGTGTAATTTAAATTATCACATAATTATGCTTCTTTTTGGCAATACAATATCAGTGGCACATGATGGTATGTGAAAACTTTCTTATGCATTATAAAGTGCAAGATAGATCTCATCCAACTTGAGACATCAATCTCAATTAATCTTCTAGCTCCGTTCATGCAGAAATAAGCAAACAGGGAAATTCTTATCTTCCTGAAATACTGGGATAAACAGCTCATTGAATGCGCATCTCCCTTTTCACTGGGTCCAAAAAGATCTTTATGACTTTTGCAAACTAAACATTTAACTTTTAAATGGCTAAAACTGGGTGAGATGAATCCTGTCTGAAGTGACTAGCATATTCTCTTATTTTCTGAAGTCTCTGAAATGGCATCTGTCAGCCTCCCAAGACCATGGCTGTCATATCACATTCTGGTAAATCTTCTTTCTACTTAGAACAAAGTTTTTTTTTCCTACAGCAGTTAAATCCTGTCACTCATTTCCCTCATACTTATGAAATGAATTTAAGTAAGAATCAAGATGATGTTCATTTTTATTTAGGGCTAACTATGATAAAGCAGGTCAGGTTCCAACCCCAAGAAAGCGGTTATTTCTAGCACTTTTCAGGAGAAATCCAAAAGAATCAGAGCACAACTCATTATCTTGTGCAAATCAGTCCCTCAGTTTTACTTCTGTAACCTTTGACCATGAAAGACCTTCTCTCTTGAAAGAATGCAGTATTTGCCAGCTACTACTCTGTACTGAGGCTCTGCTTCATAGAAATCTCACAATAAAGTTATCTTTCCAGAAAATATATCAATAACACCTTCTGTACATGTGGATTTAAGTTTGTGAAACTCATCTTTTAAAAAACATGTAGAAATGAAGTTTCCCCATTACTGTTAAACTGCAAATAACTTCTGGGTAGTACACTAGAGCATTCTGATGTTACATACAAATTTAAGACTAGGATAGTAAAAAGAAGCAAGCCCCTTACTTTACCACACTAAATAAAAAGTTCATTCATCAGACACATGTTCCTCACTCCCATTGAAATCATGAAAAAAATCTCAACAGGTCTAACCAAGGACATAATCTTTCCTGAGACTCTCACCTTTGTTTCTAACATAAGATTAAAGTTCTTATCTCAGGCTTCTATTGCTAAAAGTCATGGAGTTTGTATTGCAGCTAAACAGATGTATTGATTTCTAAGGTTTGTGTCCCTTGTCAAAAATATAAAGGTGGCACTGCAAAAGCAACCATGTCCATCAGGTTTTCAGGTTTTTTGCAGCCAAGTACTACATAAGAATGACATACACCCGTGGAAACAGATATCTCTTGTTTAAAATTACCCTCTAAATTATTAAACATTTGCCAGAGGATGGGAACAGCAACATTCAATTCGTATGCAAACACACAAACAAAACAAAAAACACCTCCCAACTCCCAAAGGAATTTGGGGCATTTGTTAAACAAGACCTAAATTAATGTCAAACACAATTTTGTATTCTATAGAGACAGCCTGAATCCAAAGATCTCTAATAGTGACAGAATCTGCCAGCTAAGGGGCTTTGCCATTTTTTTCAGAGCATGCATGGAAAAGGTAAAAGAGCTTTTAGAGGGTTTTCCTTGGTCCAGGGGCAGGAACAGAGCTGGCTCAGTGCATTGCTAGGATCTGTCACCCTTCATCTCCCTTTACAGGGTATTCCTGAGGAAAAAACTATAGCACTCAGAAAGGAATAATTCACAGCCAGAATGGCCTCTTGGGGTTCAGGGAGCAACATAAATTACTGTTAAGGTGGTTATGATTCACTTTTGAGGCCAGTCCCAAACAGCTTAAGATATCTTTGCTATCTTTCCTATTTACGTTAATACTCTACTGAGCACTGTTTAGCTTAGGCCATAAAAAAATGCCTCTTGGTATTTAGCTATTCTGTATTCACAGAATGATCTTGAAGTATTTCTCTGTCTCATAAAAGAATTCAGATAGCTGTCTCCCTGTGATCCCCTTGCCAAGCGACACACTAGGACTGCCTCATATTAATCCCAGTTTTCCTTCTGTCAAGTGTCAGTCAGAACAGTGCTAACTATGGCTCACTCAGAGAGTATCTGTGCTGTTTTCATTGAGACACAACTTACCATGAAACAATTCTAATGAGTTTGTGTTTCCTGAGGGAATACTATGCAAGAAAGGGGTTTCCCCTGAAAATGAACGAAAAACCGACAACAGAATCAGGTCCATTACCTCTTGTCCCAGTTTTTGTTGTCTTTTACATCTGGACAAACTTCTCAGTAGCAAATTATGCTACTTTGTGTTTACCATGAACAGCAAACACAGAGAAGAGAATCAGGTCCAAAGTGCTTAGAAGGCCCTACTCCCAACTTCTTCTAGGTCAGCACCACATGAAATGGTTTGCTGTGAGCATCCAGCCAGCAAGCTGGGCTCAGTACTGCACCTTAAAAGACTTGAGCACCTGCTGCATCACATGTTGAGGTGGTGGTCCTGTAAATGCCTTCTGCCATATCCTCCCTTGTATTTCAGGCATTTATGCAATACAGTGCAGTGGTTGATCTGCCTTTCTTGCTTGTTAGCAGGTGGTTCTGATGCACAGTGTCACAGGAGAGGATAAAGGTTGTATTCAGCCAGCTAGGCAGCTTCCCCACCTCTTGCCCTGCAGAGGCAGCCTTACCTGCTCTGCTCCTCACTGCAACTTATTCTGATATAATCAGATTGGCTTCTGCAGACCTATTTCATCCACTGGAGATGGGGATCTGAATAAGACCACAGTAGAGCATATGAAACCTTCTTCATACACAAGCAGCAACAGGTACAATCTAAGGAACATCCAAAACAAGCTCTGCATGTTTCAGACAGCAACATGCAACTACACTACCAAAAAGTGATTCTGTCTGCTATTATGAAAAATTAAGAAGTAAATAAAGGAATTCCCCTGCAATGAACAAGTAAAAGCAGAACGCCTGTGGAATACCTCATGTGGGATTTCACATCGAGCAGCTCCAGAGAAGTCACTCGGGGCTCACCAGCCAGATTCTGCAAAATCTTCAGCCTCGGACCACAGTGCTTGTAAAACTCTGTGCAGATATTCAGCAATGACTCCCGCGGTCTCCTGAACTCCTCTCTGGCAATTCGTTCATCCAGCTCCTCTCGGGGAAGACCCTGGCCCTCCTCCAGTAAGTGAAGGTTCTCCCTGGAGGATATAAAATGAGAAAAAGTAGGAAGTGTTATATGCAGTGGAACTCTCCAACTTGTTTTTTGCAATGGATGCTTTCTGTTGCAATTGAAAAGAAAGATAGTTGCATCTGCAATTAAAAAAAAGGGGGGAAATTATATTCTGCAAAGTCTTGTTAAAAATGTAAATAATTTCTATATAAACTATCCTTTGCTACCCTCCCCTGAAAAAAGGCTGCCAATCACAGCAACAGTGGGTGGGACCCCGTGAAGCTGGAAACTGCTGGGGAACAGTTCATCACACATCAGGAAAGACTGGGCGACGATTTCACTGTACCTGATAAAGTGTAGTTTGGCTCCCTGTTCTGGGTACCTGGAAAAAGAGAAACAGCGTGGTTTTAAACAGCAAATTAGTAGTACCTAAACTATGCCTTTCTGAAAGAAGGTGACACTTAGCCCAGAAGTATACTCGCCATCGGCAGTATGGTGTCTTGTGTCACTGGAACAGTGGCTACACGTAGTTAAGTGACCACATTTACCTCCCAACTGGCAGCAAACAGCAGATTCCTATAGTTACTGCCCTTGTGATGAAAGGAAAAATTCAGGCTTAAAAACCATAGCCCTCTTTCAAGCAATTTCTCTTACTGATTTTCACCCCAGTGCTTGGTCTGTTTCATGAAGCCAGAGCTCACCTAGTGGAAAGAATACCTCAGTGGTTTTTTTTTGTTTTATTGTCATTATCTTGTCACTTCTTGTTGAGAAAGCATTAACAAACCCTGCACCACTTGGCTAACAGGTCCAAGGCTGGAACAGTGATCATTCTACCATCACGAGACTCCTGCTGTTGCTAGCAGATGTCTGTTGCATCGATAAGACAACAGAAGAAACAAGGGCAGGAAACCTGGAGCAGTACAAAAATATTTTGGATCAGAGACCGAACATTTGATAATCAGAAAGATCTGGAAACATAAACCAAGGTGTCTGAGTCACACAGCATCAGGAGTCTCTACATTGCCTGTCAGCAGATACATTTTAACTGCTCTCCAAAATCAGCAGACAAATAATAAAGCACTACTTTCCATTACACCTTATTTTCCTTAGACTGGGCAATCTTGCAATGGAAGTAAATGGCAAATATCCACTTCAGACTTGATCATGAAGGGGTTTATCTGCTTCTCAGATCCAGCATTGAAAGTCAAAGCTGTGTTTCACCCATGCCTGAATCGGTCTTAAAGAATAACTGACTGATTCCAGGAGTTACCAACCAAGATGTGTACACTACACATCTATAAATTGACATAATAGCCCTCTGATCATCCATGCAGACAGTGATTTCTATCTCACTTGAATACAAAAAAAGACAGGGAATAAATTGGAAAGCGTATCTTGCCAGAAGGATGTTCCTGATTTTAAGTCCTATACAGCCCATGGTATTGTACTAGACTATTGGCTGTGCACAGACTTCCTATCAGCTGTTACAGACAAAAGAGAAATCCAGAGGAAATACTCTGCTCTGGAAGAACAGCTACTCCAGCTTTTGCTAGGGGAGAATTCCCTTCCAGGTCAGCACAAACATTCAGATTTTAAGCACAGTAAGGCATAGCCTGGCCAGGAGAAGGCAGGGCTGCCCAGAAGAGTAATCAGTACTGCAAAGAAAACTTTCATATTCCCAAATGCTTGCGGGTGGATTTTGTAACAAGATTTCTTAAAACCTTGCTCTGTGACCGAGTAAATTGTCCAGTGGCCTTGTCTAATTTGCAGCAACCTTACTGGAACGGCCAATATGGCCAAGGAGCAGTATTACAGTCTGCTGGTGCCATTTCCTTATTTCCTTCTTCCATGTGAAGTTATTTTTGTGTTGGTTTTTTTTTTTTTAAGAACAACAAAAATATTCCCAGTCATTCTTCCCTTTTGCTCAAATTCTTCTCCACCCACTCCTCTGCTATCTGTAACTGAAAAAAAAACCCAGACTAATGTGGAGGTAAAGATGATAGAAAGAGACCATAGGAAGAGTAAAAGTAAAAGGAAATGGGAAAGGAAAGAAAAGAAAATTAGAGGAGGTGCCAGTCTCTCTGAGTCTCAACCAACATGCATTTTTAGCTTTTACTGCTGTTCAGTCTCTCAGAATAAGGCCAGAAGGATCCGACACTTCTGCTATCCAAGCGTGTTCTGCCCAGTGGTTGTTTTGACAGTGGACTCAGAAGCAAAGCAGAGAACTGAGGGACATAGTTGCTTTGTCAGTATACTTCTAGAGAGCGAAAAGGGAAACAAAGAAAAAGACATTTAGGATGGGTGTCGTCCATTTTTATATCCTGGTCTTCTCTTTAGTCACATGGCTTTAAACTAGAAATTCTAGTCTTGGGGATTTTGGTTACTGTCAGAAATGCAGTCCTGGGCTATGTGCTCTTTTTATCTGACTGTTTTCTCTCACAGTACCTAGAGCAATTCCTCAGACAGCTGAGGAAGTGCTCCAAGCACTCTGAGCAAATGAGATGTTACCTTACTCAAAAACAAAAAAAAAGATGTTTAGAAAAATGAGAAAGAAATAAAAGCCCACTGACTTACCTGGTGTTCACACCTGCTGACATGGTGTGGTTTGCTGTTGTGGTCCCTTTATGGCCTTGGTCACATCGACTCATCTGTGGGGCTGTCATAGGCCTGGCAAAGGGAAGGTGAAGAGCACACTAAAGACTAAATCTAACAAGTGCACTGAAATTCTGCTTCTGAGCTGGTGAAATTCGGCACTAATTTACCATGTCTAAAACTCGACCATTACTCAAGCTAAGCTGCGTATCGTGACCTCCTGTGCATTCCCTCTCCCCACACTGATAAACAAATGGAGGCTCAGACCTTTGAACCATGTGGGTTACCTGGTGAGAACTTCTACACTGTACAAGAGGGCCTGCAAAGAGGTGGCAAGGGCAGCCATAGCAGCAATCTCCTCACGAGCTGCTGTCACAGTCTCCACTTGAGAGGTTTGTCGTTTCAGTTTCTGCAGGTAACAGGGAACCAGCGCTTCCAAGACCATCAGCATCTGGAGGCTGGAAAAATAACCAATACTTGGTCTGTTTTATTTTGTCAATCCTGAAACTCACAGCAGGCAGAGGCTTAAGTTTCTATCTGAAGACACCTGGATCTCTCACTGGCTTTGTGATTTCATTACTTCTCACTAGATAAGCAGTCCTGGGCCAAAGCAACTCTTGGATCAGAGACTTCAGGGGGAAATTAGCTGATGCATGAAACAATAATAATAAAACCAACCTGAACTTCTGGGTATCTTCTGAATATGTCATCCATTTGTAGATATTAATTTTCCCTCCCAAAGACTCCTTTCTTCCCTGGTTCCCTCTTGGAAACTAAACTTTTTGCTTTATCAGTTTACCTCAACTCTGTCTGTCTTTCTGCCCTTTCCAGCTGCCTCTTTTCCCTCTCTATTGCTTCTTGCCAGCAGAAACCTGCAGGACACAGTGCGATCCCCACTTGGAAATACAGCTTGCATGTTGCTGCTCATCCAGTTTAGTGCTGCAGATGGTGGCTGGCAGGATTTGGAGCTGGTGCCCTAGGAAAGGTATCAACAGGCAGAGGTTTGGCCTCACAGAGGAGCCCTGTGCTTGCAATGCATTTCTATATCCTCTGCCTCCATTTGTCAGCCTTGCTTTTGCATGCTATATGCAGCTTTTATGCCTTTTCTGAGTCTGCACAAACCAAGAAAACAGATTAGCACCTTCTGAATGATTCAGGAGCATAGGCCACCACTGTCACACACAGTTTGATGGCTTCACTGATCGAAAAGGTCAAGTCTTCATTCCCATAGCAGAAGTCTGAGGGAGTAAAGCAATATGAGAAAACTATTACACAAACATACTGAATACTGAATGTGAAAGGAGCTAGCACACTGCTTCCTTTTCCTCTCTCTTCAGTTCCTTGCTTCTCATGTTAACAATCCCCAATAGGCTCTTGATTTTTGACAAAAATCTGTCTATATAAAGGAAACATATGCTGTACTCCCATTTGCACCCTGCTGTCCAAGAACTCAGTAGGTGAGAAACAGTTCTTAATAGGTCGAATCATTGCTGAGCATAAGGCCTATAGCTGCTAATGGAGTCCCATTTCAAACATCACCCATCACAAGCAAAATCTCACACATGACAAGGACACATGTCAACTTAATCACAATTTTTATGCTCCCTCTGCTTTTTCCTAGATGTTTCCACCGCATTAAAAATGATGCTGATGCACCACTGATGGCAGAAGATAGTTTTACTTCTAAAAAATCAAGCCCCTTCTATACTAGTAGCCACATGGGTGCCAGCACAAAAGTGAGTCTGGTTTGCTAGTGATTTGAGAAAAAGTTTTCAAAAGCATTTAAGTCCCATACTACAAATATTATTTTGGGGATCATTAGTGCAAGGCACCAAGAAACTGAAGTATCCAAAGAGTAATACTTGTAATACAACTATAGTCCCATTTTCAGAAGTGACTTTGGTATACAGGAGCCCAAGTCAAAGTTAAGGTCCTAAAGCATGTAAATCACTTTGAATAATGGAACTTGGAAGTCAGATGTTTTAGGTAATTCTGATCTTCATATGGAAAATACCAGGCACATAACATACCATCTACAGTCCCATCATCAACACACACTTGAGAATTTTCAGAGATGCCTTTGAGTAACCCTCCACAGAACCCCCCCAAATTTTATATAAATGTTTACTACAATCCACAGAGAGGAAGAAGTACCTTCCCTTTCTGTAACATTTTATAACTTGTGATATAATTGTGCAGCATCATAAAATCCCAGTATATAACAAAGCTTTAACTCTAAGGCTAGACAGGCTTCATGTTCATCAAAATAAGTATTAGTTAAAGATGTGCAAATTTGGAAAATAAGCTGAAGATCCTTATTAAAATCAGCAAAAATTACTTCCCTGCAAATCACAAAGCAGCCAAATTCTTAAATGCTGCATTGCATGGATAACTATCAAGAGACACAGTGTCCTGGATATATCATATAGCCATATATATTCTGCTTTGTGATAAATCAGCCTCCCCCAGGACTCGGCACTGTTGAATGTCCAAATGGCATTCATCATTTACTAGTCATAGTCTGCCCACGGGGGAGGATGCTTTTGTCTCCTGCCCACATGGAGCAGAGGAGAGGATGACACTGATCTTGTCAGCATGATACACTTTATTAGGGATCTTTATTCTCCACCCACACATGATAAAATTCAAAATGCCAGGGGCTAGTCTCAGACTAGCAGGCTCAGTGCAGAAAAAGTAGCTTTGGAAAAAAATAAATTAATAATTCCCCTCCTGCAGAAAATATTAAAAGGATGGTGGTGATAAAGCCAACCTTAAAAGCCTCATGAGGCAGAAGAAACAGATCTGACTGCATTCGGGAAGAAGAAAAGGGTCCTGAACAAATCATGCTGCATCAAATGCATGTTGAATCAATAAAAAACAAACCAGAATTGCTGACTAAAGGGTGCTTTTCTGTTACCTAATGACTTGAGAGGCTTTTCTGCTTTCACCAGCTCTAGGATGTCCAAAATGTCTGGAGTATCTCCCTCTAAAGACTGCAGCAGGTCAAACAGGCACTGAGCTGATACTCCTTTGCTGGTTCCATTGTTTGTAGTATCCTGTTTCAACAACAGACATTTGTGGTTGATTTTCTGAGGGCCTGTGTTCAGCCTAGGAATCTTTATCTGGAGGCGTGGGCAACGTTTGTTTTGGTTTTTTTTTTGACAAAGGGCCCACATGTATGTAGTTCAAGAACTTACTGCTATCGAACAATAAGCCTTGCCTGGCTCAACAGATTGATGCATGATCTGAAAACTGCACACAGCTTTACTTCCCAGAAAGAGCAGATCTTTGCTGCCCTGTGAGGGAGAAAGATGTGTGTGCTTACAGTGTATATGCAGTTAGATTTGGCAGTCCCACTTCAAATCAAAATTCCATTAACTTGCTTTAACTCACTAAATGTTAAAAAGTAATTAGTGAGTATTTCAAAATATGGATAATCCAGTCTTATAGTTCACATGTACTAAAACTTGGCATTAAGCTTTTAGTTCCTATTGCTGGATTCTAGGACAGGACTTGCATTTAAAGAGTTGTCCTTTTATAACCTATTTATATACAGAAATTTAAAGTGAGACCACATTTACTAGCCTGGATACCAGTGGCCCGTTATCTCAGCATCCTGCTCAATCAGCTGATGAACAGAAGCATGCAGAAATAAGTTGAAGAAATGCTTCTGTGCAACATCAAGTGCAGTAAGCACATGTTCAGCAAGAACTGTGCTGCTGCTGCTCCAGCTGTTTTTTCTTCATGATCTCTAATGGGGCGGTGGCTGTGTACACAGGCTTCCCCACGCTGAGACTAGTGAAGCGCTTTTACTCACAGGGAATTCCAGGAGAGGGGCCACACTTGCAAACAGCTGCAGAATAAAGGGCTTGCGATGCAGAACGTAGAATTGGCGGCACGCAAACTCAATTGCTTGGCGTAACTGTGGGTTGCTTTCATAGTCAGCATATACCTGAGCAAATGAAAAAGGTCATGGAAGTACTACTCCAGTGGAAGGGCTCTTCATCTCCTGACCCCAGACTGAATCAACTACAGCCTTGTCATTCCTGGTATGTTTGCCTAACATGTTTTTAAAGATGGAGACTTGACTGCCCTACCAGGCAATGTATTTCAGGGACAAACCATCCTTAGAAAAAAGGTTTTGTCGTGCTTGAACCTTTTTTGTCACAGCTTTAGTCCATTATTTTTTTGTTCTATGTATCAGAGGTAGATTCCTTCCCTCTCCTTCCTAGAAGCACTTTACTTTTTTGAAGTCAGTTAGCGCTTTCTTCCTCAATCTTCACCTCTTTCAGTTAATCAAATCCCAGCTCTTTCAGTCCTTTCTCACATGACATGTTTTCTAGACATACATTCCTGCTCCAGTCTGCAGTCTCTTCAGTTAACTGATGCTTTTTGTGGAGTGCCCACAGCTGGACAGAGCCAGCACTTCAAGTCAGAGTGCCACTTATTGGAGCAGCAGTTATTCCATGTTTCTTTCAGAAGATACAAATCTGTGTAATCACCCCAGAATAGCATTTGAGATATTTTCTTTTTTATCCTTCAACAGAAGGGCACTGTTGATTCATGTTTGGCTTCAGATCTGTAACAACTCCAATATTCTGTCCTGCAGAAATGCTACTGAATCAGCTACTTTCCCTTCCATATTTATGTGGCTGACTATTCATAAGTAAGGACCTATGCTTATCTAACCTGATCAACATAATCCGGGTTTTTTTTCTCCTTTTTTCAGACTGCATCTCCAGTTTGTCAAGATAATTTGAACTCCTAGCCTATCCTCCCACACACGGACAGTTTCACCCACTTTTAATATATTTTAAGGTTTTTAGAGTGGCATTTCCTTCAGGGCTGGCCAGTAAACCATACAGCCAATGTGTTGCCAAAGATGGTTCTCAGTTATGTAAACAGTAAAAATTGCTAGTAACAACTTCACTGTGCTTCCTTCTTTTGTCTGTTTCAATTGCCTGTCTGCACTTCTCTCCTGGTAGGAGTCTGTGGGAGGTTTGGGGTGGGGGTAGGCAGGATTTTTTTGCTATTTGCTGGCAACAGGTAATGCTGAGATTTTATGTTAGTGCAAAATTCATATTACAGCACAGGGCTCTTGCAGGTTTCTAAAAAATTATTAGTGTGTGAGACCTCTGCAGAGATGTATTCACTTTCAGTAGCCTAGTAGGCTAAAGAAATTAGTATACATTTAATACAACCAGAAGCCTCTAGCATGCTTATGAGGACAGCCAATCACCACGGCCTGTTACACTTGCAATACCTCATTTACTTGAGAAAAAGGAAATAATTAACTGTATACACATTTACCAAGGAAAGCGGAAAAACCTGCAAAAAAAAGAGCCTGTGGGGGTACGTGCATGTATGCATCAGGAATTAAGGTATTAATGGCTGATTGAAGCACAGAAGTGGTAAAAGAATTTGTTTGTGATGACCACAAAAAAATCCAGCTGATCTTGGATGCCTGGAACAGAGAGATGTGAAGGTCTGCAAAAACAAACAAGCTCAGCAACACTTGAGCTTTCTTTTGGAATTGCTTTTTTGCCTCCCAAGAGTGGTATTTTATTAATTCAGTGGTTGACAATAATTGGTAAGGGAGGGGGCATAGGAAAGAATTACAAAACTAATTTCTCTCAATATGAAAAGTTAAAATGAAGGGAAAGTCCTTCACAGGGTTGAATGGTTACTGCCAAGTATTGCAAATGAAGTTATTATTTGACTTCAAAATGTCTTGCTTCTAATGAATAAACCCATACACTGCAGACCTGCATTCAATACACACTTACCTAACCATGTAAGGCATGATATTAGAGTTTCTAAAGAGTTTGTTTAGACAGCTAAATTCATCACTGGTCCTAATTATTGTGCTCTGTTAACTATATTAAAATGAACATACACAGGGATGTCACGGTCATTGTTTCTTTTACAGAAACAATACTTTTTTCTGTATTTGCATTATAATACTAAATCTCTATTTAGATACTGTCTTCGAGCCCTTCAGAAATAATCTTTATGTAAAAGAACTATATTGTGTTTTTTTTTTATTTTCAGTAGCTGATTTTTCTCAAATGTCAACAGGAAAAAAGGCACACGTACACCTCAAAGTGAAGAGAAATCCACCTCTACAACTTCCAATATTTGTCACCACTCACATATGAAAAGACAGCATACAGTTTTTCATAAAGAGTGTTTTCATAAATAGTGTTATTTTCTGTTGCTATTTAAATTGCAGATAATACAATCATCATACTTAAAGAAGTGAATATAATTTAGTTTCAATCAGCAAGTAGCAAATCCAGATATTTCAACTATTCAGCCTTCCCTGGAGGAAAAAACACTGAGGGAGACTCAAGGTCCCAAAATTTTCCAGAAATTTCACAGTTCTGTGTGGAAGTACATAGTGAGAGAAACAGACATTCATTTACTTAACATAAAGAAGAAAAGAAAATGTAGACATTTATTCTAGAAGAAAAGGGAATATAGTCTCAGGAATGCTGATTTGGGTCATCCCACTCTGATCTGTTGTCTTCTTGGGGCCCCCAAAATCTGTGATCTCACCAGGACCCAGCAGTTTAAAGTTTCTCCATTAACAGTCAGTTCTATAACAAAGTGCCCACTCAGAAGTCTTCCCTCGTATATTTCATGGAAATGACTCACCTGCAACATGCTGGGGAGGACCCACTGGTACCCACTGAGGGAGAAGAGGTGGTTAAAGTGCACAGCTGTGTTGATGACTGTGGCAGCGTACTGCCTCAACAAGGCACTGTCCTCAGGGTGCAGGATAAGGGCACCGTTGAAGACGTTCAAAAACAGCATGATCTCATCCCCCCAGGGGAACTCGCTGGGCATCCCGAGGAACATCTCCTCCAGCAGCTTAATCCACAAGCTTTTCTGAAGAGTGTCCAGACCAAAGAGCTCTTTCCCAGCTGTGGGGGAGAAGAGGCACCAACAGTCAACTCTGTTCACCACAGCCAGCCTCACAACATTCCCAGAGGCCAAAGGCCTCTCCAGAGAACCATCGCACAACACTGATCATCATTCTGCCTTTTTAAAATTATTTCACCCATCCTATACTTCTGAAGTGCCCACAGGGCTTGAGCAAACCTTGCTTGAAAGCAACGCACATGAAGACGAAGAATGATGAATATCACATATTATTAAATCTGCTCCCCACTGGCTGGAAATTCTCCTCTTAGAAAGTGAAAGCGTGCACAGGCATCATCTGCCTCACACAACCTGAATGGCTGTTTGGACTTACGCTGAGTTTTTATCCTTCAGGTGTCCGGCACTTTACAGGACACTGACGCAGAGTTACAATAATACTTCTGAAAGCGAGTGTCTTTAGGGCCTGTTACAGAACTTGCCAATGCTTACCATCCTGCAACAGTGGCCTGTTTAATCCCCAAGTCAGGATGGAAACCCTACGTGACTTTCAGAGCGAAGTTTCTAAGAGGGCTGTTTCTATATCCTTGATGCAGAATTTGCCCAATCTTCATTGGAAGTCCATTGTTTCCTCAAAGTGGATGGCAAAGGACTCTGAGCAATCCTTTTTAGGTGCAGTTATGCTACTAGACACAGTATTCCAGCTCCATTCTCATGCATAATTTTAATACATAATTATAACTTATTTGGGTTCAAAGAAAGTAGCTTTGTCTGGAGACCTCTAACAGCAAAGCCCTTTCTGCTTTTGTGCTTACAAACCAACAGCTATGTATCATTTTCCCTAGGAAGAGATTTATCAGCTTTCAGTAATGCTACAAGCTGGTGTGTTTCTAAGGCAAATGAAGCCTATGTGTTTCTACGGAAAATTAAGCACCTCACAGAAACCTTCCGGGCCCTGAACAACCACCAGAGAAAGCTGTTAAAAGACCATACCTTGGGGATCATTGAAGAGTGAGAACTCAGCATCAATGGCACTTCGGGGAAATGAAGGCAAACGGAGGAGGTCCTCCTGGAGCATAGATACATGGGACTGCTTGTGCGCAGTAGGAATTTTCTGTGTCAGTGATATAAGAAACAACACCCGCCCCACCTCTTCTAGCTTGCGGGTGAATACCTGTGAGAAAAAAAAGAGACAAGGATCAGAACCAGTCTGATCAAAAAGTTCCTTACAATGTATATGAACTTTTCTAGGATAGCTTCCATGGCTTTCTCTGATGGGAGGGACGCTGCACTCATGGCCCAGAGGATCCTGTTGAAATTCACAGGGCTAGTGCTGCACCCTTTTGCTAGAATTTGTGTGACCACTGTTCTTCAGTCCAGCTCCACAAAGATGGATCGTGTTTGTAAAAGAGGTTTTAACAACACTTTCTATTTCAGTCTTGTGGAGGACCCTGAGTGGGTGTCAAACACTTCGCAACTGTGCCATGCGGTATTTTGTAGATTAATGTAAGCTTTGCCAGCGTGAGTCCGAAGGTGGTCAGAGGCAACCCAATTCCAAACTGAAAGCCATACAGTTGCAGTTGCTCTCTGCAACATCTTAGCCTATAGTCAACATGAAGATGGAATTGTTATCTACCTTCTGGATTGAGGTTGGCTCATGTCTGGCAATAGAAAGTGTATGTATCCTTGCAAAAGAAAAGTAGTCAATAAAACATAGCAGACCAGATTCTCAGTTACTACAAATGAGCAAAGTCCTGCTGACTTCAGACTATTGCTTCTGGTTTACGGCAACTGGGAAACTGAGTTCCATTCTACCAGCCTCCTTTGAACTTCTGACTGGTAGGACTAGTCAGGCTAGCTATTTTATTTTGATGCTAAAAGTACCCATAAGGTGGAATGATGCTCAGTAGCAGAAGCAACTGTCTTTGGAAGCAGTTTTGGGATAGCTCTTAGCTACTGGGATGAAGCCAAAACTTGAAGCGTGTGGCTTAACACGTGACAAAGCTCAGCTTCCCACATCCTGCAGTTGCTGTGTCCTTGCTCTGAAGCGCACTCAGCTTAGAATTGGGTGCTCAATCAAGCAACAGTAAAGAAAGTACTTTTCCATGGATTGCTGCTCTGTGGGTAGACTCTACAGTGCTGTTTTCTTTGCTGAAGCTGGGTGTTGTCCAGCAACTTCTTGCATGACTACAGTGAGGCTGGTAGATGCTTGATGTACATTTTGCCTTAGAATTATTTTGGCCTCTAACTACTCTAGATACAAAATGTGGAATGCAAAATAATGCCCTGACAAAACCGGACAGGCCATTTTAATCTTCTTGGGTCACGTAGGGTATATCAGACTCATTTATTTGATATGTGGGAAAAATCTCCTAGAACCAGAGTGAGAATAATTTCTGTCAGAGAAGCAACCAAAATGATCCCAAGTAATTTCAGATTTTTATAGACTTTCTACTGACACATGCAGCATATGATACTTCTCCCTATTCTGTAAACATATGAGACAGCATTAACTATATTGTCCATTATTTTAGCTTCTAGTACCACTTAAGCAGTTTTATAGCTGCTTTTCATAACCATTCCTGGTGATCTTTTCCTGCCCCTACATTCACATTGCTAGGGACACAACTACAGTAGCTGGGTTTTGGCTAGAATAATACAACAGTTAATACCAAACTCATACTGTTTAACCACCTTCCACACCCTTTTACTTCCTGTTTATTATCATCTTCTGCAGATACAGCTAGAGTAACTTTTCCCTAAACACTCAGCTCTGTGGGAGAACATTGCTTTTGTGGAAAACAGAGAATGTGGCTTCTACAGGTAGACTGAGCTCAATACCATTGTCTTACTGCCTAAAGAAATACTTGTAAGGGTTCGCAGCATATAAAAGGCACTGACCTGCCACTTTAGTTAGGGTTTAGTTCCTAAGGGAGAGCTCCTGGGAGCTGCAGAACATTAGCAGGATTGGACAGATTATCAGGTCATGAGGCTGGAAAATAGGGAGGATAGTGCTCTTCTGAGGGCAGATACTCCCCTGACAAAACAATTGCTACTGCTGTGCCTCTGGGAGTAGCTATGGTAAAAGACTAGCATCTGAGAGCAGGACAAGGAAGAGAGGCAGGTAACATTCTCTACATTGAGAGGACAGAGAGGAAGGTAGAACAGATAATTCCTCCTCCACAGCCACAGGTCACGTTAATGAAAGGAATAAGCAACTTTTGAAGTTGAGGCAGCTGAAGCTCTTCTGGCCAAGTGTAGGAGAATGCAAAATGATCCACCTAAGAGAAGCTGGCTGGAGAGAGAGGGTGGGAATTCACATTGCATTCTTTGACTCTTCTTAAAATACTATACAACTGTCCAATGGCACCAGGGTAGATTTCATGCTAATTGCTACTTCTCCAGCAAAGCTCTCTATCTGCATGGAGCATGAGTGAAGGCCTTTAAAGGAAAAAGGGAAAAGGAAAAGAAAGGTTTATTTACAGGGTTTGTTTCTGGACAGAAGTGTTTGGTGACAGTAAGATACCTGCTTCTGAATGAGCTCTTGACCCTTTTCTGGATGCATCTGCACCAGGTTGAGCTGTGGAGAAACTGACCTCCGGAAAGGATAAATGTCACGGACATAGGTCTGCCAGGAAAGGAAACAAGTGTATTTTAAACAAATGCAATCATAACAGCATCACTCAACAAAACTGAATAAAAGGCCCTTTAGCCCTTTCTGAAGCTTTTGGGTAGGGGCTTTCAGACAGTGCCAGGGATCATGGAAGAGCATAAACAGAAGAGAAATTTGTTCTTTTCTAAGAAAGCTAGACATTAATGACTTAAGAGCAAGGGACTCCACTTCTGCTTCTTCCCTCTACTGTCAAACTCCAGTCTTTCACTACACACAACTAAACACCCAAGATGTGGTGCCCGCAAGACAGAATTCTGTCTATTTATAGGCTGCTTGTTCTTCTTTAGATAACCCTGATGTTTAAAAAGGGACAAGATGGAAAGAACAAAGTCACCTGGACCTGATCTTTGCCTTACCTTGTTGTAATGAATAAGATTCCATCGCTTATCCATTAAAAAGTAATGAGACGACTGTGTTTCAGGTATGTTAAAAAACTCCAAACACTCCTGAAAAGGAAGAAAGAAGAACATCCTGTTCATTAGCTGTCTTGTACAAAGACCACAGCATCCAAAAGAAGAATATCTATCTAATAATGTATAAAGGCACAAACCTGCATGCCTCAGTCAGGCTGGTGCACTGTTCTGGCATTAATTCTTCATTTGTTTTTTCAATCATAAAGTATATTAATAAGTTTGTGATAGTCAAGGCATGCTGATATCACAGTCCAGAAGACTGATGTTACTTATTTCGATGTCTTCATGTCTAACATATTTGTCTGGCTATGAGAGCCACGTGGGTATTGCAGCTTCCATTTCCATACTATGTATTTATCAAGCTTTAGTGATAGGTGATGTACAGAGACACTGAAGTTATGATCCTTCAAAGCACTAAGATGTGAGATTCCCATTAAAATTTAACATAGCTGGACAAACTGAAGGCTTTTACAAATCTGTCTCCTATGTGGCTTATTTAGGGCCACCTGGGAAATCTTTGGCAGAAGGGTGAACTGACCTCACATCTCCTAGATCCCAAGATATCATCGTGGCTACTGACCCATCATTTCCACTCTGATCTTGATCATTCTGTTTAGTTTTTATTATTGATAAAACCAAACATTTAAATGATTTATGTATTTATCTAAAGTATAGTATACAGCAAATACCCAACAAGCTGCAGTGTCTTCAAATGTAGTTGCACTTGTGTGGTTTTGGCTGTCTGTGAGGTCAGGGCATTTCTATTATCCTTTCATATGGGATCCTGCTTCTTGCAACCAAGCTGTCCTCACAGGGAGACAGAAATGCTTGGCAGCAAAACTTTCCTCCCTGACACTGAAACAGGATAATCAGGCAGAATGTATTGCTGGCATACAGGTACGGCAGGTAAATGCACTATTAAGTAGTTATTCCAGTTCAAAAACTCACTCCTACCTTCAGAAGAGCCTCAAACTGTGTGTCCTCATGGACTGGTAACTGAGTTGGGATGTCACATTCATTCTGTCCATGCACAACAAGGGTTTTTGTGCCTAAAGGAAGAAAAGCAGTTGCATTCTCCCTGGCTCCTTTAATTAACTCAATTTCAAAAGACTACCCATAGAGGAAAAGTGATAATTAAAATTCATTCCTGGGCAGACAGACAATGAAATCCATTATATAGTGTCAGCACAGTCTCGCACTTCCATAGTTAATGAGAAAACGATCAGTTCCTAAAGGATGAGCTGGCTTTAGCAGCAACTGTCACTCTGAGGAAAAAACAAACCTAAAAGGTCAAATCTGTTTTTCAGCAAGATAACTCTTGCCTGACTTGTGGTGTCCTAGGCTGACAGCATGCTCTTCTTGGGCTCTCTCAAAACTTAAATGAGAGGTTACATCAAATCAAATTGAGTCTGAATGGTACAGTATTACAATGATCATCCTGCCAGCCCTTCACAGCCCAACTAGCACAAAGCTCTGGGTTGAAAAGACTGTTCTAATTCACTTTCTGTTTGCTTCTTTTAGAGCTCTTCAAGTGGCTTTCTGAATCTCACTGAATTAGAAGTGGAATTTGCTGAATGAATCCTCAACTCAAGGAAAACTGACTTAGAATACGCAGCCATTTGTAGCAGGTCTTTTTCTGATCCAGTTCTGACGGATCTCCTTTTTGGTAGTGTGGATCATGAAATTGGAAGTGAAGGAGATTTAAAGACTCATATCTTATACCTGGCATTGAGGCAGTCACCAGCAGTTTCACTTCACATTGTTCCTTCTTCATAGTCTGCTTGAGATCCTTGAAGAAGAGTCCTTCTACATAACCCACCACTTCCCAAAGGAAGGTAAGCGTGGCAGAAATGGCATCCATGCCCCACTCACATGGAGTGCGTACAAAATACATGATCAGTCCTACCTGCAGGCAATATGTAAGAGGAATACCAAGTTATACACACTCTTTTAATGTGCAGAGCATTGCATAAACACAGAACAAGAATACTCCTCTTCTACCTTTCTTCACTCAGAGGGATAAACTCATTAAACTTACATCCTGAAAGTTTATACGTACTACAAAACAATCTGCCTGTATTATTCTTCCTTTTTCTAGAGAGGATGAGGGTTGAGGGCAAAAAGTACTGTTGCAGTCCAGCCTTAAAAGCTATTGTAGATGAGGAAAAGGGAGAACCTCTGCAGTAAGAGACTTCCTATGCCTTCTGCTCAGGTGTGCTGCCACGTAGACAACTCACAAGCAACAGAGGGATCCTGGAGTAGCATACATCTTGTCTGTTCCATCTCCTAACTACAGCAAATGCATTTTCCACAATCTTGAAAGAGGCTCCTAGATTTGCTCCAATAGGAATGTCCAAGAGCAAAGCACTTTCTGAATCAAAATTAAGTAAAATAATAAAAGGTTTCTGGCACTGGGATCCTTCTATTTGTCTATAACTTATTGTCCCTGGTTCAATTCAGAAATCCATGACAGGTTGCTTAGGGGTTTAATAAAAAGTTAAAGGTTCCTCTTCCTCTCCCTAGAAAGACTGAAAGGCTGGTGTAAGCCTGGTGACTTGCACCCACAGCTGGAAGCAGATATGAGCTATGTAGGAAAAGTTAAGACTGTTTATTTCCTTGCAGATTGTGACATTAAATTTTTAGGACACATGCAGACAGAGGTGAGATTTTGGGCTACCCAGTGGACCCACAAGCTGCTTACCAAGTAGTTAAAGAGGATATGAGATGTCTGGGCAGGGAAGTCTCCAATGTTCAACAAAAGCTTCCTTAACATATACATCAGCTCATCCTAGAAGAAGAGCAAATGTTTTTTCTTTCCATCACAAAACGGAGAATGGATTGCTCCCTTTTGTCCTCTCTGGCTTTGTTTCTTCCCCTTTTTCCATATTCCCTTGTTCAGCTCTGTCTCTCAGTGCATGAAGTAGAACTATATGGTTGTGACTCCTCCCACGTTTCCCAAAATAAGGGCCAGGGCACAGCACCCAGGTCCATGTCTTTCTTTTTTATCTCAGAGAGGCCAATACCTCCTATTGCAATTTGTACTGGCTATAGCATCCTGATTCTGCAATCCTCTCCCTGTGATAATCGCTGTGTTGCTTATAACAATGAATGACTACCTAGATGATCTGTGAAATCTAGTTCAGTTCAACTCAATAGCTGTGGCTGCTGGGCAGGAGGTGCAGGCAGAGTCTAACTTTTCTTCCTTTAGACGTTGCCTGCTTTAAATGAAGATTAATATATTTCTTATGGTGGGAAGGGGGCGTAGAGGGGAAGGAATCTCACTGTCAGCTAAGGACAGACTGTATCATAAATTTCTTCTATGGCCCTCATCCTCTTAACCCACAGCAGATTTGAACTACTGTTATGGGCATGAATATGCGTAGGACAACCCATGCCAATTATACATCTGCTGAAAGCTTCTAAGGAAATACACCTGTTCTCTGTGTTCTGTACTTGTGGTTGTAGTAAGCCTATAAAGAGACAGTAAAGCAGCAGACTATAACAGCTCAGAGGCATCTGAGGCTGGAAAGTGTATAGTTTCCTTCTGAAAGATACTTAACAAACAGAAGCGACCCTCTGAACTTAAATAGAAGCTTTGGGGACTATGGCTGAGAAGTCTCAGGAATAGTGATGCCACTGAGGCCTGATTACTCAAGGAACCATAAAGCAGCTTTTCCTGGCCTTCTTCAAGGTTTAATATTCATTTTGTAGTGAGTCTTAGGTGGTGGCTTGGAAGATGAGGGCAATGATATTATTGATATCATACACCAAGTGTGCAGTTGAGAAAGTGGTATGGAGAGTCTTACTGCCTTTCATCCAGTCAGAACTGGTGACCATTTCTTCCATAAAGCTTACCATGGCACTAGAAAGCAGTCTAATAAGCCAGGGAGAGACAAGGCCACCCCCATCTTTCAGAGAAAGTTGAATAGAGTGACATGGGTGGAGGCAATATTGCCTATGTTATATAAAAAGGGTTGTGCTTCGCTAAGCAGCTGTTCAAAGCTTGGCTTAGAGCAAGTCAGATTCTGGTGGTGTTAAATCAGCTTTGTCCCATTTACATTAGTGGACAAAGACTGAAGCCAACTGATGATATGGCCTAAAAGACTTTGAGCTACATTATAATAGCAGATGTTCTTCTCCAGTGATGCCCACAGAGTGATTCTGCTTGCAGCTGTGCTCCCCTGCTCCAAGCAATACATGCACCCACTGGGGAGAGGAAGAGTTTACCTGTCGGTTGCTGATTGTGAGCTTCTCGAGGAAATGGCGCAGAACTGTAGAGGGGTCTTCAATTAAGCAGTTCCACAGGACCTGCTGAGCAACAGCACTTACTGTAAAAGAGAAAGAAAACAAGGTCAGAACCATCTCCCTTGGAAAAGCCTTGAACTGGTACACTTGGACACAAATGTTCCTCACCTTCTACCACAATTGTCATGTTTTGTACTGAAACATACAGGAGACTCTTTGATGCACTAGGATTCCTGATCACCAGTGCAGTCATCTCAAGCAATAACAACAGGTCTAATATTTGAACCTTCTCTAACTACTGGTGATGTGACAGGAAGCACTTCACTGTAGTCAGAGGAATAATAAAGAAATAGCTATTTGGATTCACAACTCCAGATGGACAAATTGGCAATTAAAAAACATGAATTCATGTACTTTTTTGTTCATGCATAGAAGTTCAATTTCATGGTGATTCATTGAGTGATTTTATCTGGTATTGGTGAACAGTATTAGATAGTCATTAGGGAAGTGTGTTGATGATTAACTCCCCAAAGTGTAATTAACTGCAATCCTGTGAAGATTAACAACAGTTTTCAGTACTCAGTTCCTGATCACAAAATGATACATACGTTATTTAGGTGGCTGACTGCATCCACCCAAAACTGAATACAAAATGTAACAGAAAGTTAAATGTGCAACCAGCTGACATGATGATTGATGAGAAAGGAAGGAGAACAGTCAACCATCTATAAACATGTTAGAGAAACAAATACAGAAGAATGCATTATTACTTTACAAATACATCACAGACCATAACCAAAATGTTCAAGCTGTGTATAGGTGGCTTTCTGTCATAGGATCAAAGAAATGTTGGTGGGAATACCTGGAGGTGTCTAGTCCACGCCCGCTTGGAGAAGGACTGTCATCTACACCAGATTATGTTAACCATGGCTTTTAACCTAGCCAAGGCTTGATTACCGCTGTGGATGGAGAATCAACAGAAACTGCACTATGCTCCTGCCTTTTCAGCTTCTCAATATCCTTCTGGAAGTGGTGGCTTTTTTAGGGCCCCAAAAGAGCAAAAAACCCTCAAAACCAAGCACAAATCATGGAGAAAAACAGGAAAACCCCACAAAGTCATATTTCTGTTGTGAATCTACTTTCAAATACTTTGTGGGGATTTAATAGATTATTCATTAACTTTTTAACAAACATATATACTCATAACAAAATGTAACACATAATACTTCTAGGAAACATGAACTGTGAGCAAATACAAGGTTGTATTACGCCTCTTTCCCACTTTAGTTATGGCACCTAACAAATGTAAGCTATTGTTCAAAGTGCTGGCAGGTTCTGCCACCCTTGAGCAAGAATCTCCTGAAGTTTATCTAGGTCAGTACCAGCTACTCCATCCTCCCGGACTTCTCCATCTTCCATCAAATGGACAATGGGGAGCACTGCTGCACAGATGCATGCTGGAAACACAGCCTGAGGTGGCTGTGGCACGTGATGGTTTGGAGTATGCTCTGTAGTGTGTTCTTCATCTGGAGCAGTAAGAAGAGTAGAAGGTGAGTGTTAGTGAATAAGATGTGGTATTATCAAAGCAGATTAGCTAAACATTTATGTTAGGTGCTGTACAAACAGAACAAAATGCTAGGCTGTGCAATCACTGTGCAAGCATGGCAGGTTTACTGCTGTTTCCAAGAAGAAACTGAGCCTCCAGCAAACTTCTTGATCAAGAATTTTCATTGTAAATATATATTTTTTCAATTTACATTTATTTTCTTGTAAGGAATCCATTTTCTTTTTTATGAAATCCCATTTCATTAGCATTTTTCAGCTGGAGTGCTCACCGTGGCACTACTCTCTAAATGAAACATGAGAGGTAAAGGAAGACATTGTGACAGCAGGGGTGAATAAAATAATGCAGGACAGTAATTTATAATAAAGTGGCTCAAGCTTTGGAATACATTCAGCAAAAGGAAATGCCACCAGCTTTATGGGACAACAGGAAAGGCTTCCAGTGAATGAAATCCTAGGAAAGGATACTCCAAAGTGAAGTCAACCCACCTTCTGCACTAACTGCTGACCGCACTGACCAGACAGAGCCACGGCGGAAAGAATAGTTCCTATGAGAGGTACTGGAGGTGCAGGAAGGACTCACAGAGAGACGGCGGGAGGCCAGGTTGGCAACTTCTTCTACTGACAGAGAGAATGGGAAATGTCAATCCAGATCCAACTGACAGACTTTAGGGAACTTTCTGAAGGACAGCACTTATAACTAAATTGGAATACTGAAAATTCAAGTCAGATAACACTCAAAAGGCACAATTTAAAATCTATAAAGATCAGTCAGATAAGTAATTTGCTCATGCTTTGGGAAACAGCAGAGCATTGTTCCAGAAGAGTGTTCAGTGCTTTGCTGAGTCACACTGTAACTGAGTTGGCTCTACACTTCTTTTCATCTACATCCTGTTGACCATCGTGGTTGCTGGTGCTTAGTTTTTGCTCAGAATTGGGATTTCTGCTCACAGATTTACCAATGTATGTTGAGATCTGAACATCACTGTACTCATCTAATGGCATATACCTTGGAATGCCTTTAATGAAATATTTGTGCTCTGTTAGCCTGAACCAATGAAAATCCTTACCAAAGGCTAAGCTTTTCATGACTCATGTCCTGTAACTTTGGCTGTCTGAAAGTTTGGTACTGAGGTTGAGCTGGTCATGTAGGCTCTCCCTAGTCACCTTAAAGGTAGAAAACTCCAGGGGCAATTCAGCCTATCCCAAGCTATACGTCTTAAGACAGATACTGCCAAAGTATAAATCCTCCCATCTTTTAATTATTAAAGGGTTAAAGTTAGGAAAGACAAATTTCATTCCTAGTATCGCATATTCTCACTGTGTTAAATCCTCCAAGATGCTGGGAACTTTGAGATGTTAAATCTGGCAAGTTCAACTGAAGTTGGGGCGAGAGGAGTAAGGGGCTTCAGGTCACACAGTGAGCACTCAATATGTCCAAGGTTTTGTGTTTTTCTTGCACTAATTTTTAGTAACACTTTTTCTCAATGACTTGGACTCTTCAACAAATGGATGTGGTTGTGACTTCCGTAACACTAACAATCAATGTTCCTGGATGTTACACCCCTAAACAGTGCTCTGTGTTGGTGGCAGGTGCTCTCAGGTTCCTGGAATGCAGTTCCTGGCACTGGAGCACACCTTCTTCTTCCTGCTCTGAGCTTGGTGTACAGGTTGGCTCGTAGCAGGCCTCCTGAGTGATGGGGATGGCAGTGATGAGACTGGCTTCCCGGCCCAGGCGTTTCTTCTCTTCCTCCTGCTGCAGGTTCTTCAGGATGTGCTCTGCTCGCTGATGGGAACGCGACACAGCTCTGGCTGAAAATGACTTCTGTGAGGAAGAAAAGAGAACGCAGCCTGAGGCTGTTAGTTAAGATGCACACAACCTGCGTCTTCTGCCAGACCTCAGTGACATTCAGCAACTTGGTTTCTAAATACAAATCAGACTAGAGCTAGCTGAACAGAGATTCAGGAGACTCCTCTTGGAGCTGTGTCTACAATAAGCCTTGGTGCAGACTTCTCCCAGGAGACACCACATGGACCAGTGCACAGAAAATGGTCTGTCAGGCAGTTCTAGTGAACTGATCTTCTCTTGAAGAGAGAACAGCTATGTGCTCCTAAGATCTGAGTTACTGTCTCTCACAGGGATGTGATATGCAGTACAATACCTTAGTGAACAAACAGAAGAGCCTTATGCCCATGTAGAAAATTCTGTGTGCCCTATGTGGACTGTGTACTGGATTTTTCCCAGCTGAGGAAGACAAGAAAACTTAAGAGCTTAGTCCACATTTTTTGGCTTAACTTCCTCCATGTTGCTACACAGAATAAACAGTGCTTACTCTCATGATGTCTGCTTACCGACTGATCTTCATTTATAGGATCTTGCACACTCCCGCTGCACTGAGGGACCCAGGGGGGGTCAAACATTGGCACAGATGGCATCCCCAGGACAGGAGAAGGTAGAGTGAAGTTTATACTTGGAGGAGGGATCTAAACAAGAACATGAAAGACCTTTTGTTACAGCAGACTACTATTAATGTCAGTACTGCTAATTAAAATGAGCACAAGTACCGAAGACATAATTACCTCTGCAAATTTTTCCCAACTCCATATCTCACTACACTGTAACACCATGTATGACACACATTTCATTCTTTGTCTGATATTTCTGCTGACCTGTGTTCCGATTACACTCTTCAAATTTTATACAGGAGTTCTACACATCACCTGCCCCACTAGTGTGACTTAACCATTCTTTTCTATCCCACAAGGCAAGCTGTAAATGGCAACGTTGTGTTTCATGTGTCCCATCTACCTTAAAGATCTGCTGTGCTCCCTCTTCCATCCTTGGCCAGACTTGATACCTAAATCTCCAGAGCGTGTGAAATTTGAGAATGGCATTCAGTCTTTGCACTGTCTCTGGGTGATGAAATTCAGACATCAGCATGTCAGAAACAGCCTCTGGCACTTTCACAGCACACAGCAGGAACATGGCAGCTGCAGAGAGAAAACATCTGATCATCTCTTTTCCTTAATAATGTGTTTATTTGGCAGAGAAAAACTGCAGCTGTACAAACCCCCACCCAAAAGAAACCTAATCTTGGCTCCAGAAATTAGATCAGCAGTCTACCAGACTTAATGAAAATTGTACTGCTTCACGAAACCAAGCATGTGTGATTCTACCTTTTGAAGCTACACAGTGTTATGTGTGAAGCTTATAAAAGCTTCTGGAAAACCTGCTTTTAAGATAAAATACAGCTTTGTTCTCACTAAAAATCTCTGTCATGACTGCTTTAAAATAAGCATCTCTAAGTAACAGGACAAATCGAGTTTGGCTTTCAAAGATTACACTGCCAAATGATTTCCAGGATGATCAATAAAGGCTGGTTTAACAGAAGCTCTGCCTTCCCCTCAGAGCAGCAGGCAGTGCCCCAGTAGAGGTCTCACCTGTGTATTTTCATGGACAAAACAAAAAAGAAAGGTTCTTATTTAAATGGGCACCGTGCAATGATCACAATCTGCCTCCAAGAGGAAAATGGAGTTGCTATGAATTGCAAGACAAAGGACCAGATCACAATGGAAAACAGCACAATAGAAGCTGAGCTGGCCCATGGTTGTTTCAACAGAGATATTTGAATATAAACAGATGTAGTCAAACTCCAGACTGATGGAGGACAATTAATTCAGATGGGTGTCTGGGGGGCACTGAGCAGGAAACAAAAGCAGAGGGAACAGTGCTGCTGTGGGAGTTCAATGGGTGTCAGAGAGTCCATGGCTTCTTTGACCAGTAGCTCACCACAGATCACTGGGAGACAATTTCTCCAGATCTGGTGACTGTTCCTTCACAGTAGAAAGAGGACATTTGCCATCGTGTTTGCCTCAACACTTATTCAGAAGGTGCCAGCCATGAGAGCTGTGCTGATGGGAGGCAGCCTGAACATTGCAGAAAAACAAGGCTGCTCTTTGACTGCCTAGGTCCTGCCTTGCACTGTGAAGGCTCCCGTTCCTGCTCCAAAGTCCTGCTCTTTGTACTCTTTGGTCTTTTCAATGTAACTATGACAAGTCTTCGTAGGACTGATTTAAAAGTGTGAGGTCATACTGAGGTAACCAAAAAAAGAAATACAGCCTTGGAAGAGGTCAGTAGGTGGTGCTGATGTACACTAACACAGAAGTTCTTTACATCCAGCTTGTAGATATCAACATCGTAAGTTTTCAGGTTTTGACCTTGAGAAATGTAGTTTATGCTTGGGCTGAAATCTCTCCCTACTAAAAAAGCTACTAAAGCCCCTCAAATGGATTTTAATCCTCCCTTCAGGAAGGGGACAAGGAGGAAGATGTATCTCAGAGGCTGCTTTGGAGGAACAGCCAGCTGGCACTCCTCAGGAAAAGCAGCAACACTTTCCTCCCTCCCCTGTGAGCCATGGTAAGTTTTTCGTGAGAAAAAGAGTATCCAAAATTATTCCCCCAGAAAGGGACTTGAAGGGAAGAAAGGAGTGCAGCTTCACTCAGCTTGTTTCTCTTCTTTATTTTGCTCCTTTCTCTTCCTGTCTGCACATTTGGCCTGGGAAAGGCAAAGGGGAAGGGGAGATCACAGAGAAGACCTGTGGGCTGAAGAAGCGCACTGTGCACTGGTGAAGCAGATGGAAAGTGAGAGAAGCATGAAGAACATGAGACGTGGAGTCAAACAATGGACTTCAGGGCAGAATTCATTGCCAGCTGTGGAAAATGGACAAGTAAGCTAGACTGAAGCGTGATGAAAACAGGGAGCGATGTCTGAGAAGCACTTCAAAACTCTCGCTTTTGATAAAAATGCCTGTAATTTAATCTTCAGTGTAAGAACACCTGTGATGGCTCCCTTAGGTGTACAAATCTCAGCAAGATAGCAATCTTTAAGCCATTTCCTTGGGTGCTGGGGGAGGAGAAAGGTAGAATTTGAAAGTTGTGGGAGACTGGCTTACAAACAAATTTGATTGCTTTAATTTATGCTTTATTTAAGCAATCTGTGTATTGTGTGTGAGGGTTGTTCACAGTTTCTAGGGTTGTGGCTCATGATTTCTGAACATCTGGCATTAGCACACACTAGCTATGAGTGTTTGGACAGGACAATAAGACTAGAAAGGACCTCCGGAGTCACATCATCTAAATCCTTTTCACAAACTCTTAAACTTAAGTACATCTGCTCTCTTTTCTGGTGGTTAGAAGTCTTCTGTTTTCCAGATGAAAGAGGTCATAAATAGTTCATACTCATGTTTATGCTACCATGGCTTAAATAATTCTTCCTTCTTGCCTGGTCTGCTGTATTTACGGAGAGCAACAGTATCCCCTCTCAGTCTTCATCTGAATCCATTAAATAAAAATCCTTACCATATAGGCTCTTCATTCTTCCTCCTGTTCTACCAGTCTTTCATTGTACCTGTCCCATGTGAATGTCTCTTCTTCAGTGACCAGAATTGTGTATGGAAGTGCTGTGTTCTAGGTAATTGTACAATGTGTTTTACAACAGCATAAATAATTTGAAAGTCTAACGAAATACCTCTTCTGACACATCCTGACTGTGTTTATTGTTTCTGCTCGTTAAGTCAGACATCTTCTGGCCAAGTGATACACTCTGAACCTGTATCAGTTCCATGGGAGAAGATCCAAGCTCATAACAGAAAAATTCTTCTTATTAGTTTGCAAGGACATAATCTTACAGTTTGTAGTAATAAATTTCATCCCATGGCTGGAATTTCTTTTTCAAGGTAATACGCTCACAGGTATATGATGTTTTAATCTTCTGTCTTAAAGATGCCTCTCAACTATGTGTCATCAGCAAACATCATCTGCACAGTTTAATACCAAGTGGAAATGGAAAATTTAGATAAATACTATGAGACGGGAAACCAAAGAAACCTTAGTAGATATAGTAGATATATGAATGTAGATAGGAATTGTTTAATAATTATCTAGCTTATAATGAAGTTAAAGAAGTTTCAATAAGAGGTAGACATGGCCCAAGGGGATGAGAAGTGATGTTTAACACTTGCATTGTTGAGGCTGGCTGGGACAGGAGATAGTCCCTGATAAGAAGCAGCAGTGGCTCCAAGAACCAGCTAAGACGGACCTTGTGATTTGGACAAATGCCAAGGTCCAACTGAGTCTGTGCAGGGACAGAAGGTTAAGAGTTCACCGTGAAGAAGACATACAGCCTTCATCTTCACGACCACCAGACGACCACCATAAGGAGGCACTGCGCAAGCGCAATTGAGAGGAGGCTATGGAAATGACTTCCTAGAGCTAATTTTAATATGAAGCGGGGATAGATAATGCCTATGTATAGGCGTATTGCGAAACTCTATGTATATGTAACACTTGACTGTATAAATTTAAAGTGAACTCCCAAATCAGGCGCGCACGACTTTGGTGGGACTACCCCCCGTGCTGCCCAGCGCTGAATGAACATACCTACTTTACAATCTCACTGATTGTGGAGTCTGTTTTCCGTACATCAACTATACCACAAGACTACTTGTTGAGCAACGCTGCTGTCTCCATGCACCAAGAGAATTTTCCTTTCAGCACAACAGAGGAGCTATCACGGTTCCACTCATAGCCTTTCTCAGTTTTTGTATCAGCCCTCAACTGGTACTTACAATTTCCATGAGGCAACATATAAAATACTTCAGTAAACTCTGGACACTATGTTTCCTCTGCCTAGGAACCCAGCTAAACACAAATACTAATTTTGATGCTCTCTAATCTAATCATCCACCACAACCAGGGGCTGAGATATTGCCTTCCTGATCCTTCTGACCACCTCTTTTGTACAGAGCACAAAAAGACATGAAAGTCTATGAAAACCAAACAGCCCCCAATAAACCCTTGTTGGCTTTCAGACTCCTCCACTATAAAGCTGTCTGGCAAGACCCTGTGATCTACTGTGAGTTACAGTAGCCATACTAAGTGGTTTTATTCTCTTACCTGCTGCTCCAGCCATATGTTCATCCACACTGAGCAGGAGCTCCCACGCTGCTGGCTGGATGTCCCCATACATCTCTTCTGTGAGGATAGGAGCTGCCTTGATTAGCAGTGACAAAGGTGCAGGGGAGAGGCTCATTACCTGCAAAAAACCAAGCCATGCCTTACAGGCGAGCAGTGCAAACTATCCACAGTGAGCAAAACAGTAATTTTACCCTAGTTTTGGTCTGCAGATTACCCACTGGTAGCCTCTACTTTCAGCCATTTCAGATAATGCTCCATAGAAGAAAGTTGCTTTCAGCCTACACTCAAAGAGCAGTATTTGCAAGTTTGTTTCATGAGTCTTTCACTAGTCATTCATGTCACCAAAACACTGATAAAGAGGACAAAGGGAAAGCCAAACTCTCCCAATGTGGTGCGCAAAACAGTGACCCAGATCCATGAAAATCTCACTGACTGTCAAGAACAGGCCTGTGAAGAACCTGTTTCTTCTTCAGGAACACTGAACAAGAAAGAACAGAGAAAATTATTGCTGTAAACTGACAGGTTGTATTTAAACATATTTGTGGATTATTTTATTTTCTTTTTAGCATTTTTTTTAAATTTTTTTTTTATCCCCAGTTTTGATGCCTGTGTCACTATAGGAAGCCAGAGATACAGACTGGGATTTAATGGAGCTACATGTTTAAGGGATTCTTTGATGGGGTTACCTTAAGAGGTGTAAACTTAGCATTACTCAGCTAGGAAAAACATGCAGGGCTGAACTGATTGCTATTCAGGAATAGTTCTTCACATGGGCTTGGATATCCATATACATTTTCCTTCTTGTTGCAGTCTAACCTGACATCTATGTATCGCCCTCCCTAACTAGCATATGGCCTAGTTGGTACCTGGTGTCTGATGTATTTTAGCATTCCAGAGTCCTTCTTCCCTTCCAAGTTGATATCGATCACTCTCTTTTTCAGAGAAGGAGTTCTCAAGCATGACTTGTCTGAGCACTGGAAGGAAAAAAAGAGAAAGTGGAGTTCACATTTAGATTTCCCAAATTGTGGAAAGCTGCCTAATACCAGAGCTGTAGCATAAAGCCTTCTCCTGTGCTAGCAAGAGGCCCAGTATCAATGAAATTACATATCTCATTCAATTTTCTTCTCTTTTTGACAATGCTTTTCCCAACAAAAGTTTAAGGCAGAAGGCAGTACACCAAATGAGGAATGTGAATGTGCTCTGTGTAATCTTCACAGGTGGCACACCCACGTACTTCAGAAGAAGCATGGTAGAGGTAAAAAGTCTACAGCTTCTCTCTAAAAAATTACCAATGGAGTTGTTTAGCGCGTAAAACAATGATTCCTCTCAGCTACATTTATCTTCTCTTCTTTTTCAGCATGGTAAGTAATAACACATTTCAGAACTTCAGTTCATGCCTGCCTGAGAGTTGTTCCTAACAGATTGTCAATGACAGTGATAATGACAAGTCCTTTTTATGTTCATTATTCACAATACCAGGGGCTTTTCCCAGAATCCTGGGTTGCCACAGACTCTTCTCCTCCAACTAGTAGCCTGCTGATTAACACTGGGGTCCTTGTTTATCAGAGACCCCACAAGCCCCATGGAGCACATATAGCCAGGTCTGCATATTGCAGCTACCTCCAGCCTTTCATTCTGCAAGCTGTGAGAGTAAAAGAGAGGTTCATCTGGAACCCAGATAAATGTGGAAATGGTGCCCTTGCAGTCAGACAGTGACAACACTTGAATACCAGAGCATGAGGAACCAGGATGAAAAGTCTACCGTTACATAAAATTCAAAAGTTATCAATTGCTTTCCTGCAGTGAGGTCTGAATAAACGTGGTATATGTGTTTGTAGGAAACCTTATTGTCCCTCCACCTCTTTTTTCCTTGCTGTTGCTTAAAGGCTTTGACGGTTTGATGGATGATGAAATGTGTATCACTTTGCCTTGCAATTCAAAGCTGGAGATGAAACAACACACAGTAATGCTTTTGCTACCTTTCATGAACACTGCCAGCTGCTCATCTCAAGCCTGCCTTCTGTAGAAGAAATGACTGCCTCTCTTCCTAAATAACTCAGTGATACACTACTTTTCTGTACCAGAGGAAATATATGGGAATTGCAGTTTCCAGAAAAGCAGAATCATTAGCTGTTGTTTCATCTGCTCTGTGCTTTGTTCCATACAAATACCTTTCAATTTTCTAACTTGACAGGAAACAAACAATCTGCGGGTTGATGAAGAAACTTTATGAACTTGTCTCCTACTCCTTCATTTTCCACTTACAGGGGTGATAGCCTCTTTACCCAACTGAAATCTTCATGAGGGTTTCATGAACGCTTTTGTTTTCAATGTTACTGCAAAGCAGTTGAATGACTCCACCATTACAAGTATTCAGAATAACTGTAGTCTGTCTGTTGTTGTCAGGATTAAGAAAGTATTAACCAACTATTGACATGATTCAGTTGGTACCTGGGTGTACACTTTAGTGAAAGCAGATATGTATTTCCACTGAAGGTACCACTTATATAGCTAAAAAGGCACAATCTTGTTTGAATAGCCTGCTGAACTGGTCATTAGAAGTGTGTCACTAAAGATACTGTAGCATTAAAGACTAATGTATACAATTCTTGGAACAGCTCTGAGAGCTCAGACCTAAAGAAAGAAATCATGCAAGATTTCACAAGGATTTCAGGAGTGATTCTTATTAACAGATAAGAAACATGAAAAAAGAGACTGGACTCCAGGGGCTGATAAGTAGAGGCCATAAAAGAACATTAAAATTAAAGTCAGGTTATAAGCTTTTAAACGACCTTAGCAGCAGCTAAGGTTCTTCCCAATCAATACTGATTATGCTCCTTCCACAATGCTAAATGACTTAATAGTTTTTTTTACAGCAATGCTGTGTTTAGGAAGGGCTGTGTTCATTTTGTCATGAAAGAACTGTTTTGAGTACACTATGCAGTCTTTGAAGATAATTATGATCTGCCCTGACAAACCCCAAAACATTCTGCTTTTTCCATCTACTCACTTCCTTTTGTTTTTTGCCTCTTGCCACACTGTTCAACGTGCTGTTTTCTCGCAGAGAGTCCACTGTGTCTCCATACAGGAGTTTGATGGCCCGGACAAGGCGAGCACAGGATCGGCTGTGATGGAGGTAGCAATGTGGGTGACAGTAGTCAATGTGGGTACATATGAAACTTTGCTGGTTGCATAATAGGATCATAACCTTGAAAAGAAAAAAAGAGAATAGTTACCTATTGAAAAGGGAGTTACACAGAGAACTGCACAGGGCAGCCAGTGATGGGGACAGTCAAGCTAACTGATCCACAGCCTAGCTGGGGAGGCATGAAGCTCAACCCAGCTTTCTGAAAAGGTATGTGTGTCTGTGCAGAGCTCCATACCTGCAGGTGGTTTACAAACTAGGTAGGCATAGCTAAAGAAACATTAGTGTTAAAGCAGACAAAGAGACAGAACTGCTGTAGCTGGGTACGTTTGGCTGGTGGCAAGAGAAGACTGAGGAAAACAGTATTCTCTGTTTGCAGAAAAGCTGTTGTATTGCCACTCTGAGATGAGGGCTTAGACAGGAAATTGTCAACTATTCAATCATCATTAAAGCTGCAAACCCACCAGGTTCAGGGGTTAGTTTCCTTCAAGGAATGCAGAAGGAAATGTCTCGGTATGCTCTCAAGTAGGAATATGCTGTGCTAGTTGTTCTGCATATGCTTCTCTCACTGTGCTTGGGTAGGCCCATCCAGCCTAGCTTTGTTAGCTGGCTCAGTTACTATTTCTAGTGATGTTGCCATATGGCAGCAAGGAGCTCTAAAACCTGTCTAAGAAACAGAGTAAATATTGGGGCATTCAGCTATTCTGATCCCCGCTTTGCTGCAGCAAAACTGCTATTAGTCCCTAAACTAATTAATTAAAGACAGCCTTGGATAAGTCTACATTTCAGTGACTGCTCTGTGCTGTAACTCAAAGGGTTTCTTCCCAGAGGAGCAAAGCTCAGCGCAGCAGCTCTTTGTACATTGGTCTTCATATTACATACAAATCCAGCCACTCAGCAGCACTCCGTGGAAAACACACAGGCATCCCCAAGCCATTCATGCTGTATTTCGTAACTGGCCTTTATAAAGCCTTGTCTTCATGCCACAACCTAGCGGAGAAATACCCAGAAATACCAGAAGGAAGCTATCCCACCTTCTCCATCCATCTATGGTCTGTGCAGCTGCAGTCTGCTGGCTCTCTCAAGTAAGGCAGCCACATCACTCTCAATCCTCAAATATTTAGGCTTCTAAAAAGTCAGAAGCTTAATTTAAAACAAATCTGTGCTGTGTATGTGGGATTCTTGTCTTTGCCTGCCTGCTCTGGCCTCATGTTATTTTAGGGTCAATCAGGAATAACTCAAGCCACTAGTGTTGCATCAATGTGCAAATGGTATAAAGCTGATTAGCATTGTATAGTGTCTACCCAGCCTCTGGTCCACTGTTATAATTTTTAGTTACGGTACACTGACATAGAGTGAGGACATTGCACTCCAGCTGCTGTAAACGACAGGTAAAGGAAATGCTGGTGCATGCACAGAGGCAACTGGAACCCGTGGTCCTTTTGAGTGGTTTGCTCATGACCATTAAGTAAAGCAGGTTTTTGTTTTGCCTGTAGTTTTAGTGACCATCCATCCGCACCTTCTTCCAACAAACAAAAAGAGAAAGTTCTCATACAATACTAGTATTTGCGTGGCATTAACTGCAGCAAGTGATTTTTCAAATCTTCCTTTCACCTATGCAGGCTAATCACATGTAAAATGAGAAAAACATCTCAAGTTCCCTTCAGTTTATGCCTCGTATTTATGAGTCCACGCATCCTCCCACATTGAGCAAAGGCACCATGATTTATCCTAAGCTGCTTAGCTAGGGAGATCTCTACCTATTCATTGCCTAGTACACACTCTCATGTCTAACATACTCTTTAGTACACTGGAATTTCCAGATGAGGTGTAATCATTACCAAGAGCATTAGAGTACTGACAGAGAAGCACTAGCATGACAATCAAGTTCCCTGCCCTACCGCCCTCATCCAAAAAAGACAACTATCAAGAACGGCTTCTGACATCACAGTATTGGATTAAGCATGTTCTTGCCCACACTCCATAGGAATGGGGCAGCTGAGAGCAGACTGTGTGAAATACTTGGGGGAAAGAGGAGGATATCAACTCATTATTGGCAGCTGTCTTTCCCAAAAGTGACTCAGAAGTGAAAAGGCATCTGTCTTCATACATATGTGCAGGATACAATCAATCTGTACACAGGAAGTCAATCCAACTTTTCTGCAAAGCATATGCACAAGGACATACTGACTGTACTGCACCATCACAGCATGTCATGAGGCAACAGAGGTAGAGGTGTACAGTCCTTGGATACCAGTGGATTGAACTGTGTAGACTTTCCTGGCTGACTTTTGGCATGTCTAAATCATGGGTACAGACATCATTAGGCCCTGCATGACCAAATCACATTTGCACTGTTGTACTCCCCATCTGCGTGATAGAGTCGAAACTACACAGGGCGCTGTTGGGTTAGACATTGTGATAGAATGATCTAATGGAATCAAAGAATATGTTCCAAAAGTAAGTATTTTTTTCACCACAAGCTGCATAATTAAAAGTTTATTGCAATAGAGTTAATGGAGACAAAAATATATAAATTGGCTCAAAAAGGGGTTGGAAAAACTCCCTAGGAAAAATCATTTGGTAGTTAGTAAACATAGTGGTCACAACAGAACCTCCAGCTCAAGTGGCTTCTAAAATGCCATTTCCCGGAAGCTGGAAGCCCAGCTCACACTGTAGCCCATTCTGTTACTCTTCCTGAACTACCCACTACTAGCCATGCTGGAGACAAGATATTGAGCTAATGGATTTTCCAGCTGAGGTACCATGGCTGTTCCTGCACGCCTAGAGAGAAATAGTCCCTTTTCCCTTACAAACTAAATATATGAAATAGAGGAAGCAAGACAAAAACTTTCTGGTTTTAGTCCATTTTAGAAATGGCAAAGATGATTTCCAAAGGTCACAGTTAACTTACACTTGAGATCCTTGATGCTACATGGAGAAAGCACAGGTCGTGATCTGGTTATTGCCAGCACAATGGTTTTCTTACTGAAAATGCCATCCTTGAGAGCACTGCTAGTGACTCATACTTACATGCAGCCATGACATGTTCCGATGATAGTTCTCCTCCGTGCCTGTGTTGCTCAGCACCTCGGGCTCAATACTAGGTTCGCTTGCGCTCCAAGGGCTCCCTTCTTCAAAAGAAAAATACCCAAAAGGTGGTTGTTTTTATTGCTCCCTATGTGCTTTAAGACTAGGGACAGCACTTGTAAGCCAGGCCAGCCTTATGGGAACAGACCAGAGTACACAGAACATGCCACACTGGAAAGACTGCATCTGGACACCCCTCCCCAATCCTTTTATAATGCTGGCTTGACAATTACAAGAACCATTTAGACTTGGCTCACAGGCCATCTTGTCAGTAGCAAACACTGCTCCATCCCTACTTTTTTCTTTAATGGAAGGGGAGAAGGTAAACAAAAACATCAGAAACAAATTCTTTGCACCATTCAGATGCTGCAAATGGTTGGTTTAGTGATCTGCATTGACTGGGCTCTGTGGTTAAAAATATCAACAAAAATCCAACCAGAAGTGGCATCCAACTGGAAATGCCAATGGGCAAAGTCACTGCTAATTGCCCATGGAAACTGCTAATGCCATGGGGAAGAAAGGGGAAAAAAATCCTAATTCTAGCATGCTAGTTCTAAAGAACTCAGGCAAGGGAGAGATTTCTCTTGGAACTTCACTGATCCCTCTGTTTCCTCTAGCCATTTTATAACTATGGGCCTCCTATAAAACCAACGTTAATGCTGTCAAGAGATGGCTGGGGATGAATTCTGGTTAATCTTTTCTTCCTCCTTTTTAAGTGAACTGTGACTTGCCAAAGTCTACAGTACGGGCAATCCCACTCTCCATGTTCACCTACCGAAGCGTCTTTTGGGCAACATAAAAATGACCATTAGGCTTGGGAGGTTATTTCAGCTCCAAATGTATCCAAACCGTAGTTTTTAGTTAACACCCCTAGGAGAGGGACCCCCTTTAGTGCAACTGTGACAGAGATTTCTCATGGCAGAATGCACATTTGGTTTCAATAAGATAAAATATATGGTGATCCATCTTTTGAAGACTAAAGCAGGCATCTGTAAACTGTAAAAATATACGTATATGCCAATATGTAGAAATATAGTATGTAGCATGTACATGTTATGTTCTACATATATGAATATATATTACATGTCATACGACATGCCTATGACATCATATCCTATATAGAATATGAAGTGCATGTCCGTACACATATATATCTCCTGTCTGTTACTATGGACAATAAAATATCATATATGCATATGACCTCACATATTCATTATATCATGATTTAGGGGGGGTGTGTATGTGCATATACACACGTGCATGTGCTCCCCTAAAGACAGCATGCGTTTGGCTGGCAGGCACCAGCATTCCAAGAGTTCATGCTCTAACACGGAGCTCTGAATTGACAACCTGTGCACGGAGCCGACGTTGCACCCAGGATTTGAACCATGTTCCTCCCAGGCCCTAATTCAGGCAGTCCCTGAAGAGGACTTTAGGTTTTTCCTAGCCTTCTAGGGTAGGGGTCTCTTGTCATTTCTAGCTCTGCTGCAATGACATCAAGAGTTTAGGTCCTGCCTATTGTCCCCTCCCTTTCCACCCACTCATCTAAGTTACCTATATCAGTGACAGTGTCCCTGCTGTGGGACAGCTGCAGCTCCTCATTCTCAGACTCTGAGTCCTGCCGTGATAACTTGGTGCTCTTTAGGCTGCCGGCCCGGCGAATGCTGGAAAGGGAACCCCCCTTCTTCACCCGGAAACTGCGGGTTCCTTTAATCTGGAGCAAGCGGGAGCCTCCTATCCTGATCTTCCTGCTGGGAACTGTATTAAAAGAATAAAAGAGGACTTTTTTCCCCTTAATTTTTCCCCATTTAAAAAAGAAAGATATCCTGGCCCTCCCCCCCCTCCCAACCCTTTGCTGCCAGCCTGTATTGCAGCGTCTTTTCTTCTACCAGAGGCTCCCTCCAAAGCCACCGCCAATGCAGCTCTGTCAATCAGGCAGTAAATATGCTTTACGGAAATGTGTTCAGCACCTCATTTCCTGGAGACCTGGTACATCACCTCAGGCCTTGTCTGTATTTGGAATTAGCCCTTGTTCAACCACCAGCAAGTAGAGTCAGCTGCTCTAACAGAAACCCAAAACATGGACAAGGAAAACCTATGATTCACACCAATTTGATTTGATTCCTGCCAGGAAACAGGATCTGCCCAATGAATGTAAATCGCAGTTTTCTTTGCCAGCTCCTGGGGTTTACATTAGTGCAGAATCACCTCTTGCTAGGGATAGATGGCTGAATCCCAAGCATGAACAAGGCACCATGGACAAACCTATTTTCCTGTGGGCCTGGGTTCTGTAAACCTCACTGAGCTCTGCAGTAGGATCGATTATTTATTCATACAGCACGTGTGACTGCAGAAGGGTAGTCTGCTTCATGAGGCTAGCACACAAGACTTCTTTGAAGTAAGATTTGCATAAATCCGTGTCTCTGCATGTTACTCTTCTTCATTAGAATGCTTTAGAGGAAACGGGAGCATGTAGATCCTCTCCTTCAGACAAATCAGCAGCTTTCAGGCATTAACAACATCCACTGACACTCTGCATTTTTGATGAGCACAGACATGAAATGGTTCAATGTTCAAAGCACCAACCGTTTGCACTTTCATTCTCCTCTTAGTTCAAAGGCAGTACATGGCAGTATGTCAGTCCAAATGTTGCAACACTCAGTCATTTTACTGCAGATCTAATCAGGCAAGGCCATGTGTGATCAATTACCTTTTGGTGTGTTGTTGAGAATGAACAGGATACAGCTTGTTTGATACCACCGGTAAGCAAAATATTTTAATAGAATTGTATTTTGGCTTCAGGAAAAATCAAACACACCTTTACTCCTGAGAATGCCCCTAATTCCTCCAGAACCCAATTCCCACTCCCATTTCCAGTGGCTAATGTCCTGGCCGAAGACAGCTGCATAGGTTTTGAGAACTACTCTTCAGTCCTCATGAATCAGTTGGACAAATCACTGTTGAGTGACCAGAGAATCTCCCTCCAAGTGACCATGCTGAGTTCCTTAGCAATCACTACTGCTTGAATTCTGTTCAGATCAGGCTCTATACAGTGGTTCAGTTCCCCCGAACGCCAAACCACTTAAGCACTTGTAACTGCATTTCATGAAGCCTGCAGAATCCCATTTTTGCACCCAAATAGTACATACAATCCTCTGAGAGCCTGCATCTACCTAGCTTTAGTGTCTGTATTTCAGACCTACCTGGAACAGATTCTATACAGTAAACTCATAGCTTTTGGATAGTTGTGTAGCCACGCCTGGGGTGAGAGCAAAGTTTTTAACACTCCAGAAAAAATGAAACAGATTAGTACTCAGAGAGGTTGAGATAAAGAAACCTGTCACTGCAGGCAAGAAAAATTTAGTTACATTCACACGACAACATTTTCTTATCTAGAAAAGTGTAGATTACGAAAGATGCCTCTGCATCTGTTGTGTTTGGCCCACGTGGATCCCCAGAAGAATATGCTGTGGCCAGAGAAAAGAACATAATTATTGTACTTTTAAAATATAACATTATCTTGCATTTATTTAGCTTCCAAAATACCGCAAATACATTTTTGCTAGAGTATATTAGTATATTAGGGTTCAGCCTTCCTACCATAGTCACTTTCCCCATCTCTAAAATGTAGTAAAGAGGCAGCTTTAGTAAAGGAATACTACATGACAGCTTAGGGAAAAGGGAGAATGGGGAAAAAACCCCAACTGACACTGCAAGGGAAATGTAGTTTAATAGAGTCAAGGATGCAGAAAGATAATACTATTTTTGCAAAAATAACTCAATTCTGCATTATGCCTGTAGCACTGTAACACATGAAGGAAAACCTAAGTCAGCATTGTCTCTAAGAAAAATAGGATAGTTAGAGACCAGTCACCAGCATTTTCCAGCAGGACTGCATGCTTGCAGGCATTCTCCCACTCAGGTAACATCCCAGTGGATCAGAATGCTGCCTGAGAGGCTGAAAAGTGGTTTCAAGAAATTCTCATAACTATCTTAAAAAAAACCACCAACCCCCAAACCAAGCTTTTCCTCTTCTAAGTAGAAACATCTTATTCCACTGATCTTAGACTATCAGACAGACCATAAGGCTGCGTGCTTCTGTGGGCTGCCAATATGCCGACGGTACAAAAAATGAGATTGAGCCTGAATCTATCCAGCTCACCTTTCTTAGGCAGATACCTAGCTGTCTTCACAGGAGTAACTGCCCCACCTGATGCACAATTTTGGAGGCAGTTTTACACCATGTAAGTTTTGGAAGCAGTTCTAATATTTTCTCCAGTAATTGTGGCAGGGTCACAGCTGAAGACAACACAAACTATATCCAAAGCCCCCTGAAGTTAATAAAAGCTCCTCTGAATCATTAATACACATTACAGTTCCTAGAAGATAACTAGCAACAGACTCCATCCTTTTCAAACAATCATCAAACATTTATCCTTTTCAAACAGTCATCAAAATTATCATTCAAACATCTGAACCTTTATATGGCTATTATGAGACAGAATTTAAACAGTTCTAGAAAACTTGTTAGAAGGAGAATCATTTACAGGTAACTGTCTGGCAGTTTAGCCTCTAATTGCAAATACACATGATGACTGTATATTGTATTGCAACACTTGTACCATTAGATAGTATGTGAGTTTTGCATGAGATGGCTCAAAAATGAAAACAATCTGCTGTTCTCAGCAAACACAGTGAGCTTGAGGTTTGCTTGTACAGGATACAGTATGTTGGTAACATTAATCTGCTAGCCATCAAAAGCCACACAGGTATGTGTTTTTCATGTGGTAGCAAAGAATTCAAGAGATCAAGTGATCAACCACTAATTCTGTGAGATGCCATGATTTTCAAACCGGTACAGATTTTCACAGAAAGATCCCAATCTTCCCTCCTATCTGTGGTTTTCCCAAAATGAAAAACTGTAATCAGAATAAAGAACAAACAGAACACTTTTGATCTTTATTTTTAAAGTGAATCAAATAGTGATGCTTCTCTCAGCATTCCACTGAGAGATAGTTTCAAACAAGGCATCCTCCTTTTTAGAAATCTTGCAATGGTCTCAATCGGTTTCAGTCATAGCAGTGTTTCATAAAATTTAACATCTTTGCTTCTCACATTTATTATATTGAACCCTGAAGGCCAGAAGCATCTCAGAAATGATTCAAAGCCACGTGACTCCATGGCTATCTGCTTTTTAACACAGTCTACGCAAATGAAAACATAAAATCAAGCGCCACTTCACAAGCCCTGAGAATACAAAAGCCTTATTGTGCTGACAAACCTTTTTTCTCCTCGAAGCCAGCCTCAGATTTGAGGGTATGGCTGCTACTGTGCAGGGAATCCTTTGAATCTTCATTTTCATCCAGAACCCCAGCAAAGCTGATCTTTCTCTCATACCTGTGCCGGTCCATCTCAGGATCCAGACGCAGCCTGCAGGTCTCCAGATCCTGTGGCAGAATGTAGACCACAGAGATGTGCAAGCAGTATGAGCCCCCATGCTTTTCACTGCAATCACAGAAGGTTCAGGAAGAACTGCTTCAGATGGAAATTTATTTCTATGACACAGTTCTCCATCTACCCTGACACTTTCTAAATCCAACTACTCTTTGGGCTTGCAGCATGCTGAGCCACACTGTCGGGGTGGAAGAGTTAACAGGTATTAACACACATTTCTGGTTAACACTGCTGAGTGAATTGGCACCCTGTCTGCAGGTTCATGAGGGGGAAAACACATAAAAAGTCCCTAATGGATAGGTGACAATAAAAGGTGACTGTTGCCCAAGATGCTGGGTGGATGGTTAAGTCTCTACTACAACAGGCTCTCCTGTGGTTGATCAGGGAATGCATTGCCACGGTACTCATCAGAGGCAGAAAAGCTGAGAGAAAGCTAGCTGACAGTGCGACAGCCGTGACAGCATGGCCCAGAGCAAGCTTTCTGTGTGCAGATCAGGCTGAAAGGACACAGTGGAAAACAGAAAAATGTTGGCTGCACTTAAATTCTGGAAAACAAACAGCATTGCACCAGAGAGAAGCTAGTTTGCACCATCATTTTCTCAACAGAAATGGCACCAGTTGTGCCACCTACTGGCTACCAAGTTGGGCCAAAAAAGCAAAAGTCCTAAAATTCCACAAGCTATGGATTATCATCTGCTTTCTCTAACCACAGCTAGAAAAAGTGAAAGAAAGACCGTGAACTCACACACTGGCAAATAGAGTTAAAATGCTGGGCTCTTTAAGAACATCATTTGTACCTTTTGACTGGGGATGTCATCAGCTTTGAGATCTCCTCACCCAAAATCTAACTAGCTGAAATCTAAGATGACACAAAGCTCCTTGCTGTGAGTAAATGGCTGATGAATGTGAATGATAACATCACTGAAATTATCCAAAATAGTTATTCCTGATAAAATTATTAAGGCTCAAGAGAGCTCATACTAGAATTTGCATACAAAACTCCTATAGAAGTTAGTGGGAGCTACTTGGCTAGTGACAAAGTCTGCTGCTCTAAGAGTTGGTTTGGGGGAAAAAAAAGGGGGGTGTCTTTTCAAACATATGTTCTAGAATAAGCTGTGCTCAAATGGGTTAACTAGCCTATCTAACACTAGCTGAAGGCCCCAAACCATTTTCAGTCAGCTTTGCATCTCCAGGGAAAATTATCATAAATGATTGTCAGAAAAGCTAACAGTTGATTCCCATAAGGGAAATATTTTGACTTCGCTCAGTAACAAAACCTGGGATATAAGAAGGTGTGTGCCTAAAGTAATGGTTTGTAGTATCTCTAGCATTGAAAACTTCCATGCAAATAGTTGAAAATGTATCTAAGAGTTTAGGATATGAAATAAAGGCTAAAGTGTTTCAGGATTAAAAAAATCTGTGATCAAATCTGTCTGAATTACAGCAGCTTCATAAATTAGCATGCATAAGCTGCGCCATGATAGCAGTACAGGTATATTCAAGGGCACGGTCAGAGTTCCCCTTCCTGGAGTGTTTAAACACATTACACATCCCAGCTCTTTGTCAACATGCTTATATTGGAAATAGCTGGCCCCACAAATTAATTGACAGAATGAAATACATCCTCTGAGCACACAGTTAGTCTGACTCCATCTATCTTCAGCAACTGCTAAGCTAAAATAAATTACTTTCCACCACAGCAAATGACAAGTTCCAGTTCTCTGCCTCTACTGTGGCAGCAGTAGGCTCCAAGAGAGTGTGTTCATCACCCCCGTCCATTTGCAAAGTGAGCTTGTATCTAGTAGTATCTAGTCCACCAGCTTCAGTAGAAGGCTTTGGTTGAAACTTCAGTCAGGACTGCCTACCTCACTCAAACATAGGTATGGGTGCTTATGCCCTCAGCCTGGCAAGTCTGGATGGACTGTGGGTAGTTAAACTGGTTCACCACAACTAGTTCAGTTGCAAATGCTTCAGTTCTTCAAGGCTGCTAAGTCTGTGCTCATACCTATACCTATGGAACAGCTATGCCTACAAACACCAGTGGAGGTGAGATTTGCTCTACTGGAATTTCAGCTTTATGGACTGTAACATTATGTACCTGATTCTCCTGGAAAGGAAGCATCACTCCATAAATATAGACACTTAATATTTTAATCTGGAGTGTTGTTGGCTCTTGTTTTTCCCCTGTACAAAGTTAAAAGAAGCACTCTATGGCCATTTTCTCTAATAGGCTCTTGCATAACATGACCTTAAGGTTTCTTCTGCCTACACATCACAGAATAATTCCTCCTCCTTCTCTCCCATATACAAGTCTGAAAAGCTATAAATCAGTTGCATTTCTATCTGGCACAAAAGCACAAATTTCTGTGACCTTCACTACCCAACATATTCTTAGTTCCAAGCCTAACTACTTTACTGAGGTGAATTCTAAACCCTGGTATCATCCTGCTTTTGGATGCAGTCATTTATTATGTGGTAAAAATATCAAGAAAGTGTTTAGGAAGACTTCTGCTGAATTTATCCCTGTGTTTTAAAATTGCCCTTCTTGCATACCTGGGGGCTAAGTCACTTCATCATAGGTCATCTACAGCCTTTGAAATGAATTTCAGAACCTAATTACAATAATGTCCAGCCAAATCAGCCTGACAAGCACAACTGTCATAAGCAAAATTTGATCCAAGTCTGTCATTAACAAAAACCAGAATAGTAGGGCTAAATCCTTTGTGTTCACTTGGAAACTTAATTTCTCATTCTTTCTTTATAATTTTTATCTTGATTTCCTAAAGGAAATAGGCTTAAAAGATGAAACCGCGAGTGAGCCATTCAATTCTCATCTCACTCCATGCTAACCACCTCTGAAGCTCATGGATCACCTTCAACCCAATTTGACAAAAGATAACCGAGTGCCTGTGTGTTTTGTGAAACAGGCTGAAGACAATGTTAATCAGCGTTATTGGACATAAGAAAATCCACACAAGAATGAACCACTGGAAATCAGGTTTCATGGGTTCTGCTACTCACAAAATTAGTTGTGACCTAATCAGTCATTTAGCTTACTATTCATGCCAGGATTTGCCTGTGCCTCTCTCAGACTCATGGAGGTTTATTTCTTTCCTTGCTGCTTTGTCTCTGCTGCTTTCCTTTCTTCCCCCAGTCCCTTCGTCTTATGTTATTAATCAACCCATTTGATGTGCCCTGCCCATCTTCTATTCACCAGACAATGGCTCCTTTCTCCCTGCATCAAAGATCAACTTGAGTTATCACCCCTCCCTAGCTCTCCTCAGACAGGCCCAGAGCCCAATTACTTCTGTGGGCATGGCTCCCTCTTCAGTGTGTGTTGTCCACTTACCACAAGAGGCTCAGTACGTGGCCTGGGCATGTAGGGAAAGGTCTCTCGAAGGAAAGTGGTTATCTCCAGGAGAAGCTGACAGGCTGCCATTTTCAGTGCAAAAGGACAACAACATTTGGTAGGATTCACAGTGCCTAGGAAAAAAAATTTCTATGGTGAACAAGGAGATTATACAAAACCTGGAACCAAGAGGTGATGGACATTTTCACACATGGTGCACAATGCAAACTGCACTAAAAAATGAGGAAAACCCAGACTTCTATCTGTGGGAGCATAATCATGGACTCAACGGCAGATCAATATGATCATAGTTGAAGACCCTTTGCTAGAGCATCAGACATCATTTTATACATTGGTTACATCTGTACATTCGCTTAGCTATTTTACTATTGGTTACACACATTATTCACGTGCTGCCCACGCGCCTAGTTACACCTAATGATTGGTTATATCAACACTGTACACACGCATAAACATAGGACATAATTGGTTATACTAAAACATGCAAAACTTGTCTCAGTTTAATTTGTCAAGATAAACTGCTGAATTGAGGTTCTTTGTGCCAAATTCCCTTTATCGTGGAATGCACACCTGTGTTCTAATTGGCATCTTTCTTTTTTTGTCTTCTTGTTTATTCTGTTCGAGGCCTTCTAAAGGCGTCTGGAATGCTCTTGTGACCATTAGCTAAATATGTGTCCACATCTATCTATGCTACTTTTCCTACACTAAAAAGAACACAGTCAAACAAATACCAATCCATAATTTTACCAGTGCAGGCAACAGTACTAACACACTATAGTGTACTATAGTTACTGTATTATATTGTATTGTATTGTATTATATTATATTGAAGTAACACTACAGTGTACTATATTATATTATAGCACATCATGGTGAAGTACTTACTAAACATGATCTTATAGCATTTTGTATACACCTCATTTAAAGCTAATACAGGTTAAGAAGTAGATACCCTTCTTCCCCCTTACAGTTTTGCATTCAGCCAAATCTTCTGCAGTTCTAGAAAAGAGCCACTTTCAAATACAGGAACATTTCTCAAAATATATGGAGTCATGACTAGCCAGCAAAGAGGTACTGTGCCTATTATTAATTACTACCCTGATAACCAGAAAAGACAGCCTCCTTTGAATTTGGGCTTCTTTATTTGTGCAAAGAATCCAAGTGTCATTTAAAGATAACCAAGAAAAAAAAAATCAAACTGCTTAATCAAACTATACATTCAAATGCTTAACATAAAACAAAAGGAAGAGGGATTATTGAAATACTTGAAGTTTTGTCTCAACTGAGTCTAAACAATCAGCTTTAAAAGCCCTATAATTTGTAATCCATCTAATCACATTCAAAGCTTGAAAGGTATGAAGGATTCTTCAGTGTGTGATCTATTTGAAATATACTACTTAGGGTAATGGACAGCAAAAAAAGTAAATAAAAAAATTGGTTGTGACAACAACTAACCACACCCATTTTTTAATAATGCCTGATATTACTATCTACATACATTTCAGAGAGATTTGTGTTTTCACTTGCTTTCCTCCATGTATGATCTAAGTACTTTTTGCAAAGAAACACTCCAAACCAAACAAGTGAGAGGACATTGGAGGGATCCGATGAATTCTGTGATGCTTGCTAATTCCTCTGTACACATTACCAGTAACGAATTATGGACTTTGTAGGGACTAAAATAATCTGAACTATCAAATACAGATAACATGTACAGTGTAATGGAATATCTGACTGCATATTTTGTGTTCCTCAGTCTATTCCCTGCAGCATACAGGGCAGCTTTTGAATAATCTCTGCCTTCAGCAAGAATGCAGATCAGTTATTTTCAGACCCTGGCTTTCAGGAGGGTACTTGAGTTTTTAAATGGTTTTCTGGACCACAACCTGTTCTCTCTGTTTGCTTGTCTTAGGTAACCCTTTTAAAGAAGCTCCACATCCCCTTGAGTGCCTGATATCAGTGACTGAACAGGGACAAGAAAGCCTATTCTGTCACTCGGTCATGGGAATGCACTTGTTCATTCATGGTGCAGGAGAGGGAAAATTTTGGGTGCACTCTCCTCCTGCTTTGGATATATGTCCTAAAGGGCCAATAAAATATCCAGAACAGCCACCTACATTCACGTAGCTGCTAGCTCTGGCACACCACATAGTGGCACATGTGAAGGTCTAGCTTAGGGCCAACACCTTCTCTTGAGATCATTTCCCACAAATGCCATTTCACTGCTCCCACCTACTCCTCTCTACTCCAAAGTTGGCCCTCATGCAGTGATAAGAACAAACCCAGAACCACAGAAAAAGAAACCAGAAGTTACATAAACAGTGCTAGCACACTACATCCAATGGTGAACAACAGTACATGTACACAGGAACCAGTACATTACAGCACACACATATATACAAATGGTGTCTGGAGAGGACATAATGTTTGTTACCACCTTCACCTACACCTACAACAATATGTGTTTTGACTTAATTTATTTTGATTCACAGGGTTTGTTATAATTTGCATGCCTATCTAGACTTTCGGAATCAATGATCTGTCACCCCCCTCCCACCCTTATGTACACACAGGCGCAAATCTGTGTGTTTTAGTCATCTTATTGTTATAAAGATTTTTAATGATATTTTTTATACCACAGTGCTACATTTCTGCCTGAGAATCAGGCAAATATACTGAAGTCAAGATTTAAAAGCCATTGGTAGAGCTGTGCCAATTCACATCAGGTAAGGACATGACTCTTCAATGTTAAGAAACAGAAAAGCAGCTGATCTTACACAAATATTTTGGCAGAAATAACTGGGAAGAATGGGAGTCTGAACCACTTTTGGCACTCAGGTGACAGCAAGACTCAAGAAATAAATTATTACCCTGCTTATAATCGCAGTTGCCAGTATACAGGAATTGCAACTCACTGCCTGGTTTCCCCCCCTTTTCCTTCAAAGTCTCTCAGTGCTGCTACCCATCTGTCATGTTGTACATCCAGGCATGGAAAGAACAGGGAAAGAAGCCGGGGTGAAGGTGAGGGACTGGGAAATACAGCTGGGTGGCAAGAGGATGAAAAGAGAAGAAAAATTAAGTGCTCCTAAAGCAGAGGTTCTTACAAGCGGGGGTTCTTGTAGTAAAGGGAGTCTCCTTACTGTCATCTAAAAAGTCTTCTTCCTCATCCTCCTTTCTGAGGCGCCTCTTGGTTTCCTCATCATAAATGAGGCCCAGCAGGTTGGCAGGGCTCTCACTCTCAGCATGGCACAGCTCGTTGAGGCGGACACCGATTGCCTGCAGACAGGGAGAAAGAGAAAGCACAAGGAGGTAAGAATTTCAGCCCCACTCACTGGTGGTCAAGGGCTCTTCCCCGTGCATGCTGTGGAGATGTTCCACCCAGAACAGAATGTCCTGGCTTTATTTTTATTGTCTGTGAATGCAGTGAAGTAGAGAAAGGGATGACAGAAGATTAACTGCTACAAAACCATAATTTATTTCTCCCTTTTTTTCAACCAAAATTTGTAAATATTGTCAAATTTCAGGATGAAAAATTTTTGCAGAGTTGGTTAAGTAACAAAAAAAAACCCCAAACCCGCACATGATATGCAGGAGGAGATTAGGTCATTATTTTGTATGAATTTCTTCCACTTTTCTTTCTGCCCTCGATATATGTGTTCCAGATTTTTGCCAAGTCTTTCCACTGAGAATGTATGTCTTCTGTTTAACAAACTATCTTGTGACTTAGGAATCCAGTAATGGTCCCTGTTTCCTCTGCAAAACTGTTGTTGAATGCCTATGGGAAAGCCTGCTTCCATCTTTAAAGAGACTCCTTGATGCACTTTCCAAAAATGAGCTGACAACATGCTTATAAAAGCTGGGGAGGTGCATGGGTAATGGTGTAAAGGAGATCCATGTAAAGAACACAGACAGACAGATTTCCACTGAATACTGTTACATTCTCCAGAAAGGCATTGATCAGCAAAGCTACAGATAAGAGTGTGTTAGCAAGAAGAATGCTTTCCTGCTAAGACACTTCAGAGCTCTTAAGGATTTTCTTTGCTGCAGGTAGGCGAAGAGAACACAGGCAAGTATGTAAAACTTTATCCTGTGATATCATCACTTTGTAAGGGAGGAAATGTGTTTAATTACAGTTTTCATCAGCACTTGCCATTTAGCCTTTTTGGTTTGGCGATATTTTCAGAGAAAGATACTGAAGAGGTTTTCTGAATCTTCTGCAAGTCAGAACTGATGGTCATGCCAGCACCATATAATTTTCCTGTATCAGCTGAAGTGATGCAGAAATACATAAACAGTCACTTATTATGGCTGTTCTTCCTTGCTACTAAGCAGTTCTTGTGAAATCCAGCAAAAATGAAGAGGGTAGACTGCTACACAAAGAGAATAAGGTGATAGTGTTGTGGTTTGCAAGCTGATGCAAATAGTTGCCAATCTCAGCTATCTGTGAGCCTGCACATTGCTGAATAAACTCCACATCTCTCAATTTTTTCCCCCTTTCATGTTTCAGGCATTTAAAGGAAGAAATGTTCTGCATGTCTCTCCACAAAGCAGTAATTTATCACATATTATTTATGCTGTGCTGTCCACCCTAATATTAAGGCAATCATACATAATCCCACAGCTTCCTACCTAATGAGCACTGAATTCCTAACAAGTACTATCTGCATGAATTATGCTTGGTTTTCCTAGCAAATGGAGAGCGTGCCACACTTGAAAAGAAAATGCCTCTTAACAGAAGCAGCCAAAGGAAGTGACAGACTGACTCGATCAGAATAGATTTAACATTGTATTATTTCAAAAGACAGCATAACAAGTGAGATTGCTTGATTCAATAGGCTTATCACTGTTACAGGCAGTCCAAATCCCACCTCATGTGGTTTACCACCGTTATTCTCTGATGGCTATTAGGCAGGCTGAATTAAAGAGAATAGCGGTTTTACATTCATTCTAAGTCTCACTAAACTTTGACAATAGCACTGTATATCACAATTAGTAAGCAATGACGGACAAGCAAGCATCCATAATTAGCACAGATCTCCAGCCTTATTTACTGCAAGAAAAAAACAGAACAAGGCCTCAGTACATTCAGAGACTAATATATTCTTTTCTTTTGTCCAGGAATCTTCCTTCCAGAGCAGCAGCTCTGCTGCCACCAAGCAGCAAGGATGGCGTGCTGTAGTGTTGACAAGGATCTGGCAGCATGGAGGCAGAGATGGGCCGAGCGAGTAGCCCATTTTGGTACTGGAGCTGCTTAAGGAGCTATGAGGGTGCAGTCATTCCACCCTTCAAGCTGATATTGCCCACAGTGAAATGGGCAGGTTAACACACAGAAATGGCAGCATGTTCTACAGCGGGTGCCTGTACTACAGCAACAGAAAGCTGTTTCTCCTCACTGTTCACCTTACCTGGTTGGAATCTGGTCAGAGCCAACAAAAACAGCCAGCTGAGGAGCACAGCTTGCAGGGCTCCAGACCTACAGGCTTGGCTGGTGGCTGCTGCTTATGCTTGTAGCCAGCTTCATCTGAAACAGCTTCTGGGAGGAAAAAGCAGTGTCAGAGGACCAGCCTTGCCCAGCATTCAACATGAAGGACATAAAGAACTGCACCTCAGCAGTGCTATGTACAGACCAATCCTGAAGCATGACTCTGTTTGGGGGCCAGTGATGCTGCGGGTAGCTATACTGTCCTAGCCTCCAGTGAGAAGAAACAGAAATAATGAGTGGCAGGACAACTTGTAGTAAAAAGAGAAGAAATTTGCACTGTAAAGGCTAGTCCCCAAATCTTCAGCCTTACAGTAAAGTAAAAGTAAGGCTTTTCCCTTCTGGGATGTTCCTAAGCAGCTAGCAAACACACACTATTCCTAGCATGGAGAATGTATCCAGTTAAGTCTACGATGCCATTAAAGTTAGGGGAAAGAGAATGATGTTAAGTTGCCTGCCATCAGATTTCCTTTGCTCCTTTCTTGTAACCTTGCATCATGTGGTGGTACTTTAACATTTTGAAAAGAAAACCTTCCTAGACTTTTTCCAGCTCAGGCTATTTCAGTTTCTAAAAATGGCAGCTGAAGGGGAATCTAACTGGCTTCTAATAGTTACTGACTTGTTTTCTCCCATTTTTGTCAGAATCTGAAAAAAAAAGGAATGTCTAGAAGCATAGAGTCCACAAACAGAGATGTATAGTCCTGACTGTCAGCGATGCATGCAAAAATACAAGGACTACATAATCCTATGTTTTTCATGTGGAAGGAGTTCTCAAAGGAGTTAGGCTAAGGTGGTGACTTCATGGAATACAGAAGCAAATACATTCACACTACACACTTTTTCAAGGAACTTTGGTATTTGTGCTGTTATTAAGATAGTCATCTCTGTTTGAGATAGAGAGTAGGGTGCCCAGGTAGCACTCCCTGAGTTAGCTTCAGAAATGGATGGAGGAGAGCTGCCAAGAGACAAAGCTTATTAGTTTGGGTGCTCAGACCCAAGCTAAGTTCTCCCCCTGGGCTGTGTTTTGCGGTGGGAATGTATTGACATGGTCAGCACTAGCTCAAGGTTCCCTACAAGGTGCTCCACTGACAAGCATGCATTGGTTCAACATAGGAGAATACAGGTCAGCAAGGCTTTTTTGGCATTGCTTATTTAAGTACCCCAAGATCGCAGAATACAGTTTTCAAATTCCCCTGAGCCTTGAATTTTATGTCTTTTTGTTGTTGTTGTTGTTGATCATGATGCTCACTGTAAAAATCTCTGGTTTTGTGAAGAGAGCTGAGAAGCACAAAGCTCACTTCCAGATAGATATATGTAACAGGCACCAAAGAGGTCAAAGGAACTTCTCCCACTCTTTTGAGTTGTGCGAAATGACTTGCAGTAAGTGCCAGACCTTCAGCAGGTATAGCCTGGTGGGTTTCCAAACAAATTGCAAGGTGGCACTGACAGGGCAACTGCCTAGTTCATGTATGGTAAGAAATCATGATCAAATAAAACTGGAAGAAGCCAAGCTCAAAACAGAGACAGTTCTTTAGATGACATGTAGCAGCCCTGTAGAATTCCCTGCCAAAGAATGATGAATGCTAACAGTTTGTATGGGTGCAAAGAGAGACTGAGTGAGTATGTCAAAGAGAAATCCATTACTAAATATACAGCACCACATCTAGCTCAAGCAGCCCTGGGCTAAAAATATTTGGAAGCTAGGAGAAAGCAAGTAGTATCACATTCCCTGCTCTCACTCTTCCTTAGGCATTTACATGTAACAAGTGCTGAAAACAGGAGAGTGGACCAAATGGATCCTCAGAGGGAACATGGCAGGGTGAGGGGAGGGAAGGGGACACTGTTACGTCCTAACAAAGTCTATTTCCATTAGGAGATGAGCTGATTCTGGAAGGCTGTGAAGTGCAAGTTGGAAGCGAGGCTTATGAGTCCCCATTTTACTGGAACTGAAATTCTGTATAGAATCCAATTACCTTTACATTTTAGAATATTTTTTTAATGTAAATAGAAGAGAAACTTACATCTCCCCACTGGTAGAAGAGCTTAGCTGCATTCCATTGCAGCTTCTGGTTCCTTTTGTTGCCCACAATGGGAGAACGTCCACGGGACAAGCCTTTCTTAGTAATGTTCACATGGTGGCCTTTCATCCACTCGGGCCAGTTGCCACGATTACAGCGGTGAACAAAGCGTGCACATTCGAGGAACAGGGCTGCTCTTGCCACTACAGGAGCTTCCTGAAATGTTTGCAAAAAATCATCCTAAATACAAATACATTGGAAAAACTCTCTGAGCATTAGAGGATTTTGTGCTTTAATCAATTGCTTTGCAAGCTTGCCATGGAGTCACACAGACTGAGCAGTCTCTCCATCAAAATCTGAAACCAGGATCTCTGCCGTTAAATTTCACCTCTTGAGCTAATAAAACCAAGGCTCATAAACACTGAACAGTTATGCTTAGTCCAACCACTAGAGGGGCAGAAAGAGCCACATTATAAACTTAGAAACAACCTTGTACCAGTACTCCTCCCTAACACTTTCAGAAACCATGTAACTGCCAAAAAGAAGCGTGCATCTGACACTGTTACTGGAGGAATGAGTCAAGTTTTCTTTTCACCTTCACTAGTAAGGCTGCCAATATTGTAAGTGAAAATGGCAGCATGGCCACATGAATCCTAGCATTTGTCATGTTCAGTTCTGCTTGCGCACCTTGGGGGTGGAAGCATGAATGGAGGTTTGCTGAAACTAGGAAGAGTGCTATTTCGAACTTATATCAAGCAGATATGGAGAGTGAAATCCATTACTGGCATAAGTCAACAAAATTTCACTGGACTAACTTCAATGGCCTTAGCAAGCATCAGATAATTTAGTACTGAAACATCAGGCATCTGAGTTTTGAAGTGATTGACTATTTTCCAGAGGAAAATCCTCCTGCCCTCAGCTTGAAAGAGAACTTTCTTTAATGAGAGAAATTATATTGAGTGTATCTTAATTTGTATTAAATCACCCAGCAGAACCCATGTTAGACCAATAAAGAATGCTTCTGAAACTCTCAAATATGTTCAAAAATGGACACTGTAATTTGTTTCCTAAAGGGTAGCTTAGACTCAGGAAGGAGCTTTACTCCCAGCAGTCTACAACTCTGCAAAAATAACATCTTTACAGACAAGGAAAGTGACTAAAAGCAAATGGTTCTCATTTCCATTTAATTTTCCCCCCTCTCTTCCTGCAATTTGCACAATTTGCACTCCTATGGCCAGCAGGTTGTAAAATTAAGAATACAACAATGTCCACAATTTACAAGCTGGCTTTGAAAGGTTCCCTAACAGGGATTTCACAGAGCACAAACATGTATATTCCACACATTTAGATGCTGACAGCTTTAATGAGGCAATTTAAACAGATGAGCACCTACTTATAAGGGGAGGTTTCTCATCTGTGGTCCATAAACAACAGACGGTCCCTGAGACCACGGAAGATGGTCTGTGGAACATTATTAAATAGTGCCTCCAACAGTGCTTTAATCAAAAGTTGAAAGCAAGAAATTTCGGACCAATGCTCCAAAAGTTTGGGAATTGATTTAAGAAATTCTGTACTGCAGCTAAACTTACAGCCAGAAATTACTACCAACAGGACTGAAAAAAGTCAAGCCTTTTAGGAGACTGGCAAAAAAAAAAAAAAAAAAAGATTATGTTTTGTCTACATTAACAAGAAAATACATGTTAATTGCTTCCTGAAACAACATCCTGTTGCAGCTTTTTGCTCATAATTCATTCAAATGTTGGAAGAAAATAGCAAACTTTTAGCAATTCTTTTGAATAAGAACATTAAAGCTGGCCCAATGTTCTGATGAGGAAGGCAGAAATCTAAAGCCAGACTCTCACTGACAACCAGAAACAAAACTAATACTTAGCACCTGGAAAAACCATTACAAATTGCTTGTTGCTGACATGCAATACAGAACACAGAATAGGTGCGGATTTTATTCTTTTATTCTCACAGACTAAAACCTTAACCATGGAGACATACATGAAAAGATGAAGCCCCAGCCTTAGTCTTCTCCTGTTTTAGTTCACCACTGGTAAAGTCACAATTTCTTAGCATATAGGAATCTTGTAAAGATATGTGTTGTAAACATTATGGAAGCACTCAAACTACTATAACTGAAGGAGGATATGTAGGACGGGGGGTAAAGAGAAGGAGCAGAAATTCCAAATTAAAAATCACTGAAAAGACCCCCTGCATGAAGGAGGACTTTCTGAACGTCATGGGGCACAAGCTCCCTGTGATTGCTTACCTGAGGCTCAGAGAAACCTGAAGCAGCAGCAAGAAAAAGATGAAGATGTGACAGAATGGACAGGGATGGATTCACACCACAGAGAAACACATCACAAATGGAGAGAAATGAATCAGGCAGGTGATGCATAGCTGAAAAGAACACAAGTTACCATGGTCACTGTCAAAACTTAACACAGCAGCAATACTCTCACAAGCCTGCCAGTGCCTGTGAAAGTGTTTACAAGTCCACTTTTAACATCAGACCTAATATATCGCTTTGCCTTTTGAAAATTGTTCTTGTACTGTATAAATTGACATGAATAAGAATCCACCATTTTCTTAACAAAATTCCAAGCACTCCCATTGGAGCTCTTCAACAGAGAACCCGATTTGTACTCATAACAGCAAAAGCAATGACCTGGGTGGGAGGGATCACATACAGAATGGATTTGGAATTTTACAGCATCACATTATTGTTCAAGTAAAGCTGATTCTGCAGAGTTTTATGACTGCAGAGCATGTAGGTCCAGTTTTGTTTTCAAGGACGATGAATTTTATAAGACTAATCAACCAGTGGTAATTTCCTTGTGCCCTTTCTTATACTCCACAAGGCATTTCAAGCAAAAATTCATTTCCACTGGTCTTGTCAAGAAAAAAAAAAATTTAAAAAAAGGGCAAAATAGCAACAATCTACTTTTAAAAAGTAAATGAAGTAAATTCAAGTACTGTCAAAAGATGCTGACTGGGTACCTCTGCTTTGTCTAGCCACAAGGTAAGTCTGGCATGAGAAGTAACTTAGCAGGTATATGAAGACAGGTCATGAGTAAATTATTAAACAATGTCTTAGAGAATTGCCTCAAAAACGTTAGTTCAAATCTCTCTGATGATATCTAAAAATGCTCAAGTATAATCCATGACACAGCTCTTTGTTTCTGTTCCCAGTCATCTACTCTGGGAACCGGTTTGGAGCAATCTCCGATTTCATACCAGGTCATATGCTCTCTTATGGACAATATTTCTGCCATGGAAACAGGGACAGTACAGCTTGCCTAAGACCCTGGGTGACATGGAGTCAGGATACTCACAAGTATGCTTGCAGTTTAGACTGCGCTTCTGCTATCCCAATACTTAGTAGGTCCTCTCAAACACAGCTCTGCCATAAAGCAGCGCCATTATGGCATTTCAACAAGGCTAAGAGATTTACATGTTAGAACAGATCAGCTCACACATCTTATTGGAGAAGTGTAATGGTGATAGGTATCACACATTGCTAAACTGGTCAAAGAAAAGCTTGTATTTCCCCACCTGAGTCATTTACACCAGTCTAATCAGGATACTTTAGGTAACTTCTTTACAAAATGCTAGGCAGTGGCTCGTTGGTACCCTCTGCAGAAACTTGACCACAGATGGAAATACGGTATCACTTGCCTTTCAACCTCTAAAGTTTCTTAAAAAGCAGGAGAAAATAAATTTTATTATTGCTAAATCTGGATTTAAGCTGGTGACATAAGGATGAAACTGCAACATATTATCAATTGTCATTGAATGTTTGCAAAGCCATAAATTGATTGTAGTTTTATAAAATTCAGTCAAGGATGGATGCTAATTCTAGGAAAATACGTTAACTACATATTTTCTAAATCTAAGGCAACACTCCGTTTAATATATAAGTAATTAACTCCATAAGGATGCAGCCTTTATTTCACTGTTCTAAATTCTTCAAATCACTGTGGCAAACCTGTATAAACATCCAGACTGATCAAAGATCTTGAAGTTGGTATAAGAATGGAATTTCAAGAATCTGCATGAAAAAAGCATGCTCAGAAAGTTTGTGAAAGAACTGAAACTGGAGCTGTTTGCCTTTCATTTTTTAAAGGCTGCCATAGCAAGTAGGCTAGATAAAATTACTTAAGCTTTTAATTTGCATCCAACCTGATTCAAACTATTACTTCAAAAGCCTGAAAACAGAAGTTAAAAAACCAGAATGTTTTCTGTTGGGTGTGCTCTATTGACATGAAATGTGGGAATTTTCCATAACAGCATACATTGTCATTAAGCAATACAGTGAGATGGCAAGCTGTTATCTTTCGAAACCTGCAGTGCATTTGACTTCTTAACTTCTATCTATTTCCAATACTTTGTAGACGAAATGCCAGCTGAGCAGGTACTTGTAAGGAGTCTCCCAAGTCTATAATTAGAACAAGCCTTCTTTCATCTTTAGCTGCAGACCTTCTAGAAATTCTGATACCGATGCCTTCCACATCATTCAGCTGAAAGGAAACAGAGTCAAACTCTATTTTGTAAAAGCCAGCCCTGGAAGGCAGAACAGATGTCTTCAAACACTTTACTCTGAATCGTAGTTTTCAGTTGACTTCATACATGGGCAAAGAGTAAGTTGGTCTGTAGCTTAAGCATTTGACAAATTTAAAAAACAAATAAGACATTTACAGGCTATGGGGACATAATTGCCAAACCCCTGTTTATCATCTGATTTATTAGCACACAGAGTAGTGCATCCACAGAGGGAACTTGGTGACATACTTGTCAGCAATGAGCTCCTTCCTGCCCCTGCACCTTACATTCCCTGTGTTAGTTTAGAATTTGCAATGAGGTGGCAGCCTAGCAGCCTTGAAGAATGAAGTTGTCTTTGTGCAGCACACCCGGCAGGAGTGACTATCTCCCCAAGCCACCTTCTGAGTTCACTGCAAGCCTGAATGGTAGGAACCACTTCTGACTGTGAGAGCACGAGACAGGCTTCCCTATCAGCCACTGCTTCCATAGCTTCCAGACAGAGGGACAACAATCTCCAACAGGAAGAGTGGGAACCAGTGAAGTAAACACCTGCCTACTGGAAGATGGACTGGGACCAGTCCAAACAGTACAGCTAGATGTGAACTGATAGCAACAGCAACTTTGGGCCAATATCAATGCACACTTGCTTGAATCTGCAGCCCAAGGATGCAAGATTAAGAAGAATGTATAAAGGAGTAGTGAACAAAGTGTATCATACATACAACTATGGAGCAGACAAGGCAGCACAGATCAGGCACAGCACTAGCAGAATGGGAGAGTCCACGAGCCCGGCATCTCCAGCAGCGAGCAAAAGAACTGAACATGAGCACAAATGGCATGACAGTCAAAGAGGCAAGAGGTGGGGAGTGGGAAGACAAAGGGATAGAGAGAATGTGGATGCTCTGAGAGCAGTGTTTTTCAATCTTTTTCAGTTTGCAGACATCCAAACACTTATGGAAGGAAGTAGAAGAGCACTGTGCACAGAAGTTCTTAATAATTGGCTGGCTTTTCATACCTGTACTTCTCACAATCTCGAATTTGTCACATAAGCACCTCACAGAGCCCCAACTGGCCCATGAATTACAGGCTGAAGGCTACTGCTTTAGAAATGGAAGGGACTGTTAAAAAACACAGCAGCCGCAAGGAAAAGGAGGAGGAAGATACAGAAGAGACACTCAGTGTCAGGAAGGAGGCACTGAATAGTGTCACTTCTGTGATTTGCATCTGCAAATTAGCAATATTTACATTTAAAAGCATGTATGCTCTGACATTTAAGTTTTTTCCACTGCTTGGCTCTGGTGACTCATAGTTCAGTGCTGCCCAATGTACTTATAACTCTGTCAGAACTCCTGAGTGGAATTACTGTGCCTCTCCAGGTAGTTATCCGCTCTTCAATCTTTATTCTGTAGATTATTATTGACACTAGGAGCAGAAGCAGAATGGCTGTGAGCAAAATTTGAAGTCTGACAATGAAAGTTTTGCGCTAGAAATAATCTAGTTACAGGGAGACATGTAATAAAAAAAGATCCATTTTGTCTGCATGCTCATCCAGTCACAGATGCTAAAACTCCACCTAACAACAGCAACACCAGTTGGCATTGCTGTGATGCTTTACCTGCTTTCTGTGCAGGCATGAACAGCATTAGCGAATAAAAACGGACCACCACATATGCACATGCTCTCACTCAGCAGGTAAAAATACACCAATGAATGACTTACAAGATCTAGGGCTGCTGCCAAAATGGAGGCATCGGGGATAGTGCCTGGTTCACAGCAGTTCAGGAGAAACTGAAAGCGCTTCATGCCTTGGCGGATTGCTCCCAGGTTCACAACATTCTTGGATTTTCCTCCTTCTTGGTTGGAGGTCAAGTGATCATCAAAGCTATGGCAACCTAAAGAGGTAGAGAATACAGAGGGGATGCAGGGAGGGGTAGGGAGAAGGGAACACAGTCTCTCACCAATAAAAAAGTGGAACAAAAATTCTGATGAGTACAGTCTTGGTCTAAATCCCTTCCTCACCTTGATGCACTATCTTGAAGATAACAGGGGCATTTTTACAATATTCACGACGTCCATGAAATAGGCATACAGCAAGCCAGATTCTGGTCTTGGTCATACTGATGTCTGCCCCAAACAATTCTACTATACTCAGTGTGGAAGCCCAGGATCTACTTCAACATAGGTGAACTAGGATATGGCCCTTCCTCCCCACTTCTTTAACACAGATCATCTTGCTTACTGTCTGTTTTTCCTGAATAGTCTCCTATCTTACTTCTTTATTGCCTCTAAGTTTACCTTAAAAAGGAGCATGCATAAACCTTATTCCTTGTGTATCAATTTAGTAATATATCATCTACTAGGACAGAAAAATCAGTAGCAAATATTAGAAATGTTCTAGGTGGAAATCAAGTATGGTCCTCTTTTTAGGCATACATCTTCTGCAATTACCAGAACACCCAAAGTGAGACTGGACTCAACTCTTAGGTATCATCATTATTCCAGCCTCTCTCCCTTGAAGTGTCTTGCACTCTTTGGGATGGAAAGTTCCCTAATAAGAGCTCCTTTCGAAAATGAAGCTAGCACCCTGCTCCAGGGTTTCTTTCAAGCACGATTTTAAACTCCATGTATAGAGTTCACATGATAAACTAATTAATTCACATGATAAACTAATCCTGTTGCCGATGGGAATGAACACTTCTGAATGCAGAAGATCATTACGCAGTCGGTACCCAGAGTTGAGTGGTAGAACGACACAGATAAGAAATCAGGAAAGTAGTTTCAAGCCCAAGGTGGCTGGCCAAAACAAGAATAGTCGGCTTCTGGGCTTTTTGTCTTTATACATAATACTCTCCCTGTTTACTTGTGAAAGTACGAAAGTTTGCAGAATACTGAAGGATAAAGCACTGAAGAAGAGAACACTGAGTGGAGAATTCAAGATTGGCTTTAAACATGGGTTTGAAAGACAAGAGGCAAAACGTCAGCTCTACATGACTTTGTGACTTCTCCTTCCTCAGGAAAGAAGAATGGCTGAAACTCAAAGTCCCTTTGAGAGTGCACTCCCCAGAATTACTTGGAAAGCACTTATGTACCACAAACAATAGTCACAACAGAAAATGACAACAACGTAGATCTTCACTTTTTCCCCTGAAGACAGAGGTATATCAAATTTCAAGAGACTTCTTTATGACATCTGCAGCTTTTTTCTCTCCAATGAAGCTGTACCTAGTTTTCCAGTAAACAAAATGTTCCTATGTTGGGAAATATTTCATCAAAATGGAACAAACACACAAACAAAGTAGAAAGAACAGGTAGAACACTTACATAAATGAGCAGGCACAAATACCCTTTTCTTCCAACTCATCCTGTTTCCTTATAGCCTATAGCATGCTATCTGAGCCTTTCTGCTATGGCTGTTGTAACACTAACTCATTTGAGTTACAAACAAATGTTTTGTATTCAGGGCCCTGTGAGGGCTGTGCCTGTATGAACATTCTTCTGATACAGAAAGGCATGCCTAAGGCATCTCCCTAAGCCCCACTATAAAGATTTAACAAAGGCTTTGTCCATCTGGGCTCAGTGGTGCTACCTACAGTCTATCACTACAACCATTTGCAGTCCCAGCCTTGCACTTTGTTGAAGCTTTGCAAGAGAATCCTTCGGAGGCAGCTGATGACTGTCCTTCACTACGCCCATCCTGGAGTAGCCTTACTGTAAGCAGGGGAGCCCTCACTGGCTTAATATTAACGTGACTCAGCCCTGCAGAAAATCTCACACAGTGAGCAGAGACCATTTCCTAACAAAGGAGGACACTGGATACCCAAGCTCCCACCCCCACAGTTACTTCCTATGCAAACGCAAGATCACCCTCGGAACAAGCATGTGCTGTGGTTTGCCTGTGCTGTTGTGCCTTGAACACCCTGGCAACTTCTACGCTCACTCACAATGTCTTCATTAAGTGCCTGAAGGAGCATTAAGGGTCTCATGTAAACATCATGTAACTCACTTCTGTATATATGCTTTGTTCTTAGTTTAGGTAAAAAGATCATTAAAATAAACATTTTGTTATGCATGAATGTGCATATATTTATGTGTATATATATGTATACATATGCATACATACAGATACACACACACACACACACATATGCTTACATACATATCCAACACAGAATTTCTACTGGTCTAGATGATATATCACAATGAAGATTACAATTTATAAATGATGTGACAAATTATTCTACATTTTATTACTATTTTTTTACTGTAATGTACTTCTCCCTCTGTTTTCTTTTAAATTTGGTCTACTATGTTAAAAAACCCAAAAACACAAGAGGAAACATCACATGGAAAAAGCACAAGCAGAGTAATGGCATAGCATCATGAATGACAAGAATGGGAAGGCAGAGATAGGTTCCAAAACAATGCTTTAGGGTCAGACCTTGACAGATTTAATATTATGCCCATCCACCTTCAACAGGCTTTTAATCTCTTCTCCATAAGCACATAAAAGCTGCTGATCTTTATGGAAAATACAAAAGCACTGGAAATTTGAAGGCCCTCTGTAATGTTGCTCTTCCACTGTGTTATAAACTATCTGTCCTGGTTTCAGCTGGGATAGAGTCAACTGTCTTCCTAGTAGCTGGTACAGTGCTATGTTTTGAGTTCAGTATGCAAAGAATGTTGATAACACACTGATGTTTTCAGTTGTTGCTCAGTAGTGTTTAGACAAACGTCAAGGATTTTTCAGCTTCTCATGCCCAGCCAGCGAGAAAGCTGGAGGGGCACAAGAAGTTGGCACAGGACACAATCAGGGCACCTGACCCAAACTGGCCGACGCTGTATTCCATACCATGGGACGTCCCATCTAGTTTAGGAACTGGGAAGTGGGGGCAGGGCATCGCCGCTCAGGGACTAGTTGGGCATCGGTCGGCGGGTGGTGAGCAATTGCCCTGCGCATCATTTGTACATTCCAATCCTTTTATTACTACTGTTGTCATTTTGTTAGTGTTGTCATTATCATTATTAGTTTCGTCTTTTCTGTTCTATTAAACCGTTCTTAATCTCAACCCAGGAGTTTTACTTCTTCTTCCCGATTTTCTCCCCCATCCCACTGGATGGAGGGGAGTGAATGAGCAGCTGCGTGGTGCTTAGTTGCGGGCTGCGGTTAAAGCATGACACTGTCCCACCCTGAAAAGGACTCACATAGATTTCATTACCTGCATACAAGTACGTACGCACAGAGGCATTACAACTACTCTAGCATTTCTGCTATGTTATGTGGCTTTCCTTGCATACCAGGGATCCTTGTGGACATGGTGATACAACTTCCTTAACTGTCCCACTTTGCCTTATAAAATTTAAATGCCCTCCCTTCACTTCAGTCAGGGATCAGGCAATGGCTCAACCCTCCCCATCGACAATTTGCTTGTTTCTCTTTCTAACATGCAAGGGTCTCTGTCTTTAACCCATTGCATCACTTTTATTATGTTGTTTCTAATGCATGCATATGTCAAAACCAAGTATGTGTCATGTACATCTCTTTTCTCACAGGCACATAAAAGACATTTCAAGTCCTCTTCATTAATTACATAAATTCTGATGTTACTCACAGAAGGCTGAAGTATGGACACCTCAAAAGTTCAAAAAGCCAATACTAATGTGTCATCTGAGTTTTGTATAGACATAAGATGTGCCACACATACTGAACAAGGCTTTTTATGCTCACAGGGCCAAGGCTAAATCTGTGCCATTAAATCAAGAATGGGCACTCTAGGCAGAAGCAAGCTCAGAGTGGCATAAAATCAGTACTAGCAAGATGAAAAAAAAAATATTTCCTACAAGAAAATGTGAGGGACATCTTACATGAGCACTGTAGAAACAGCTGTGGCAGTCTATAAAGATCTCACTGCCCTTCAGTTTGCTCCCAATAAGAGCTGGGAGAAAACATGGCAGAAGTATCTCGCACCTACTACAGCACAAAGTAGTGGATGAAAAAAACAATGCAATTCCTTCCATTGCAGGCGGTATTCACCTTGTAGCTACCAAGGTACAACAAGCTGCGGGGCTGATGCATTTTTCTTCTAAAGGAACGACACTTTTCTCCTAGGAGCTAGTTGAAAACCACCACCAGTGTTTCTGCAGTGGTAGAATGATGACCAGTTTACACTGGCAATATATGCTCATACTTTGCTAGTATCATTTGCCTGAACAATGCCTCACATGCATTACACTGCAGGTCTGGGACAGATGATGGTGAAATACATACAATGCAGCGTCAAAGTATAATGTCAGAAAATAAAAAAACATAATCCCAGAGAATGTAACATACTGTAAAGCCACAGAAACCATGGTGAAAAAGAAAATCTACTCCTTTTTGTGGTTTTTTTGGGAGTCAGGTTGGGTTTTCTTGAAAAAACAGTAACAGAACTACAAGATACAACGTTGTCTCCCTGACAACGAGGATGAGCTCTGAGCTGAGGACATGAGCATGTGAATGACGGCATGACATTTTAAAACAGAATATATCATGACCTTGTATTATTCATAAAGGCACTTTTCAAACATTGCTGATTTTGAAAATACATTGCAATTAAATATACTTTCGTGGAAAGGAAAAGTAGTGTTATTATTATGTTGTGTGCTAAGAAAAAGGGACAGCATCCCTTATGAATGGTATGCAGACACTAGACATGCAAACACAGAAGAAAAGAGATAATTATAACAAGGTTTGTGCAGGGTTTTCCATTTCTGTGCTGATCTTTGCTAAAACTGTCAAATGGTCACAAATTGGAAAAAAAAAAAACAAAACAAAAAAACCTGATGGAACACCCATTGTTATATTAGGCAATGAAAGATTTACACACCTAATTTTGAACTGAATAAGTGCTTTGAAGCAAGCATTACTTTTTCAAGTGTATTCATCAAATTCAATTTGATTTTAAAAGCCCAAATGTTGTATTTGCATAATTTATTTGGACAATCTTGATTTTTTTAAAAATTGACTTTACTAGAGTTTTTTTCTATAATCAAAACAAAAGAAAGAAGGAAGGGAAAGAAAACAGTTACTAAGATTAAAAAGTTGGAGAAGGCTAGAATGGATACAAAAACTATGGAGAAAGCAGGAAAAAAAGGGAAAGGGGTAAAATACAGAAAGAGATTTAAAAAAAAAAAGGTAAAAAGAAAGAAAAAAGGAGACGAGAACCCTGATTTCTAACCATCTTTTTCTTCTGTGTGATGAAGCTTGGATGGGTGTCTTCGGCAGGTGCGCCATTTACCAAGACGCTTGAAGAAATTCTCCTCTTCATCTCGCCCGTTGTCCAGGCCACCTCCTGGCCCCCCTCCTTCTGACAGCTTCACTGCGCTGGTAAACTTCACCTGCGCAAAGACAGAGGGTCAGGTCAGGCTGCGCCGTACCGCTATCTCTTGGTCTTCCTTGCTTAGACATAAAGCATCTACAGAAGGGCTTGTAACACAGTGGATCACCATAGCAACACAAGTGGGTCTGCACAGTTTTATGTACACTGAAGCACCTCATCTTTTAAGCTTTCTGCTTAAAGGATTGGTCTTGTGCAAGAGGCTGTAAAGGCACAAAGAAGGAAGAAGTGTGACCAACAATTAAACCTTAAGTGTACTGACAGAGACTGCATTTCTCTCTGTGAACCAAGGTGGACTGACAAGTACAGTGTAGGTTTAACCTAGTCTTCACCATGAACTGCAAAAGTTCAGCATCAAATTCCCATGGCACTCTGCTCTGAAGACTTCTGTAACTGAGTCTCATTGGCTTCAATGTCCACGTTGAGTAGAATGTTTCTTTGGGCAGCTAAAATCAGCCAAATCCTGTCCTTCCAAGCTCTTTGCAATGCAGCCTGACACATTTACCTTGGAACTCTGCCTGATGAAAGACAGACGGTCGACAGAGCTGATATCTAGGAGATCTTCCACCCCGTCAGCCAGACCAGAGAGGGAGGAGCGCTTCAGCCAGTTCCCTGTTGCAGAATAAGCCACTCAGGACAATTCTGAAAATGCTTCCAAGCAGAACCTATTTATTAGCAATTGCAGCATACTTCTCCAAAGTGGCCATGCTAGGGCATGGGAAAATGGGAGGAAAGGGGAAGGCAACCTTTCATGTTATATGTATTAACTACCAGGCAAGGCTGGGTCTTGGGACTTGTAAAGGATATATTCTTTGTCCATCAAATGCTGTTTGGAATATTTCTCTTCTACAGAGAGGCACAATGCCTATGAGATTAAGGTACTAGCCTATTGCTTTGGAGACATACATTCAACATTCAATTTTGCCTCTGATATCCTCTTTGGCAAATTGCTTACATTTCCCTTTGCCTCAGTTCCCCATCTATAAAATGGAGAGAGCAACATTCCCCAGCTTCCCTTGGGAGAATATAAAATATATTTGGACAATAAGGAACTGTGTTGCACTATTTCTTAAGACAGATTCATGTATCTGTGTTTCTCTGCACATGCAATATGTATATAGAATAGGAAGAAACATACATTTACCTATGGGGAGTTTGAGTTTCTTTCGAAGGGAGATTCGTCGGGAACGGGAGCGGGAGCGCCTGTCTGTGGTGGTCCCAGAGTGAGCAGTGGTGCACTCGGATGTGTCCTGCTCAGACTGACTACTGGTATCACTCGCTGCACTCTGTGACTTGAACATCTTTCGCCAGAAGTCCTTGCGTCCCAGAACGGCCCCTTGGATTTGCTCATCACTATAAGAAAAGGGATGCAGAATGTGAACTGCATTTCAGTGAAGTTCAGATGCTCACAGGAATGAGGCCTCCCTCCCACAGCCCCCTCCTAACCTCTCTATTCTTTGAGGTTGTTTCATTTCGAATTCCAAACATACTCTTCTCAGTGGGACATAATCAAGTTTGACAACATGCTCGATATTGTTCAAGGCACAAAATAACCATCCTTTCTACCCTGAGGAGCTTGTCCACTGAACAGATCATTCCAATTTTTAGCTCCTACATGTGAAAAACAAATCATCTTCTTTAGGTCAAAATGACCCATATTGATAAGACTAAACTGGTGCTTTCCACAAGCATGCGTACTGGAGAGCTTCTGGACATCATGATAGCCCTTTGTGAACCTGCTGGAGTCATAGTTCTCATTAACATCTTGGAATGGTGTTATGGGTTTGTGTGGCACAGGTTTTTTTGGTAGTGGGTAAGGGGCCGCAGTGGTGGCTCCTATGAGAAGCTGCTCGAAGCTCCCCCAGCTTCAGGTCGGACCCGCCTCTGGCCCAGGCGGACCCCATCAGTGACAGTGGTAGCGCCTCTGGGATGACAGATTTAAGAAGGGGAACCTGTAGTGAGTAGGGGGATTGGAATGTGAGAGGAACCCCTCTGCAGATACTGGGTCAGTGAGGAAGGAGGGGATGCCCCTACAGCCCGTGGTGAGATGACAGGCTGTCCCCCCCAGCCCATGGAGGTGAGCGGTGGAGCGGAGGCCCCCGAAGATGGCCGTGACTCCATGGGAAAGCCCACGATGGAGCAGTTTGTGACTGAAGATCAGCGCACGGAAAGGATCCACACCAGGGAAGTTCGGGAAGAACTGAAGCCCATGGAAAGCACCCACGCCAGGGAAGTTTGTGAGGAACTGCAGCCCGCAGAAAGGACTCACGTTGGAGAAGTTCATGCAGGACTGTCTCCCGTGGGAGGGACCCCACGCTGGAGCAGGGGACGAGTGAGGAGTCCTCCCCTGAGGAGGAGGGAGCGGCAGAGACAAGGTGTGGGGAGCTGACCCCAACCCCCATCCCCTGTTCCCTTGCGCTGCTGGGGGGGCAGGAGGAAGAGAGAACTGGGAGTGGGGTTGAGACGGGAAGGAGGGAGGGGTCGGGGGAAGGTGTTCTAAGGTTTGGCTTTACTTTCTAATAACCTTGCTTAGTTTTGTTTTGATTTGTAGTAAATTACATTGATTTTTGTTTCTTCCCCAAGTTGAGCCTGTCTTTTGCCCACGACTAGTAGTTGTGAGTGATCCCTCCCAGCCCTTATCTTGACCCACGAGCCTGCCTTTATATTTTCTCCTCATCCCATCATGGCCAGGGGAGGGGGGGAAGTGAGCGAGCGGTTGTGTTGTGCTTTGTTACCGGCTGGGCTTAAACCACGACAAATGGGGACAGCGTATTTTGCTATACTCTTGAGATCTCCCATAGCTGTGGCAGAGCTCAGAGCAGAACAGCTTGCTGCAATGCTGCAGAGCAGTAAAGGGCTTTGTATTATCCTTGCAGTCTCAGCAACAGTGAGACTTCACAGGCTCAGCTAACGTAGAATACAAAATATAGAGCTGTGGGCCCTTGTGCAAGCAGTGTCTTTGCCCAGTGCATCTCAAAGCACTTTAACAAGACAGACCGGTATTCAGAGGCACAGACAAGTTAAATGACTTGTCCAAAGTTACTTAGGGACCAGTGGCCATTTATAAAATTTTCTAAAATTCTTAAGAGCATTGATTAAATTTACTTCAGTATTACATGGCAGAATTCCTTGGACAATAGAGACTTCAAAAGTGCAATGCCTAACAGCAGGTTGATTTGCTCATTAAGAAAACTGGTAGAGCACCTTACTGGTAGAGTAAATGTAACAATCTTCAGAGACTACATGCCCAAGACAGGTCAGGAATGGGCTGGCTCTTGGGAGGCAGTAAAGGATTAATGACCCTTAGCAACAACTTGGAAGTTGAAAATTAATAGTATCATCCCTCAGAAGTAAAAACAAAGCATGCAGAACAGCTGTGATGACATCTCTGGGGAATTAACACCCTATTCATGGCTATGGTAGTATGTGATATTGACAAAACTACTGCACTGTCATTTGAAAATCAAAATCAGGGTGGGTCCAGTTGGCAGCATTGAAAACAGGCATTACCTGGATGTTATCAGCAGCTCCTGAACAGACACTCAATGCATTTATTGTACCATCCAAACAGATAAGTCCTTGCTGTCCTGCCAATTTGTACTAACCCCAGAAGGAAGCTGCTGGCAATAACATGTGAAACAATTCAATATTTACTTACTGTTCTGGAGTTTGCATTGGGCGGCTTGAGATGTAACTACGGCATTCATCAGGGGCAGCTGATGCCTGGCCTTTGTCAATGATGACACTTCCCACCTCGGATCTATACAGACAATATAAAATCATCAGCTAAAGCGAATGGATGGCCCATCTCATCGTCATCACATAGCTACATGACATGGAAACCAGCGCTGCTGAGCAAAAAGCAGCTTTAGAGATGTACCCTCTCTTTAGCAACTTACTGCCTTTATATATATCATTCCTGAAAAAGGCATCAGCTCTTAGAAGCAAAGCCAAGGTTTTTAGGGTTTTTTTAACTTTCTTAATCCTTCTTCCCAACATTTTAATACGACTAGCCTCAAAGCACCAGAGAAAATTTCTTCTTGATAAAGAAGCATGTCAGGATTAGATATCTTCTGGGACTTGTTTTGCATACCACAGTTTACCTGTCAGATAAACAACACTAAGGATGTGATGCCCATTAAAAGCTATGTCCACAGAGTGTTTTGGGACTGACACTATGTTTCTTACTTCTCTGAACCTTTCCTTCTCCCAGTGTTTCCATTGCACTGTTCTCTTAGACCTCCTCTATGGGACGGTTAACACTTCTTGCTGCAAATCTATTACTGTCTCAGTTCATTAAATTTTAAAGAAGACTGCTCCCACAGTACAATTCTGTACTCAGGTAATGACACATACTATCAAGATAAAACACACAAGCCCTTAGACTTTCTACATTTGTGTTCAGTGCATGTAGTCATACAACCATATGCAAGTCAGTCATTTGCCTTCTCCCTCCTAGACACCACCCACCTTTTGCTCCCAGAAGGTTTTGGCTCTTGCTCTGTTTCCTCTGTTTTTTTTCCTGGTATTAACTTTTCAGCACTGTCTAAGAGGGCACTGAGTGCCACTCTCCGAAATACATTCCCATGAGCCTCCTTGATAAACTGGACCAGCTGTCGGATATCACAGTACAAGCCCTGAGTAGGAAGACATCATGAAAATGAAAGAATTCAGTCTGCAGTTTGTGAAGAAGCAGTGAGAATCAATAGTTTCTAAGGTACTTCAGCAGGCCGTTACTTCCTCCAGTTATTGTCTGATATACTCTCCATGTACAGGGTTTGTGTTTTCTGGCTGAGATCAAAAGCTGGAAATTCCATTTAGTGCACTCAGAAGAAACAGACAATGAGGAGCATTATTGTTATGGAACATGCTCTGCAATGGGCTACAACAGACGTAGAGGTATCGGAGACTAAAACAGCTGCAAGATGAGGGGGCTGCAAAGATGACTTAAACCCCGTTTTATCTCAGTCCTCTAGCCAATAATCTTAAAAGGCATGAAAAAGCTAAATGGAGGCGGGGTGGGGAAGTAGAGTGCAAAAAATTGCATGTTTTGTTTCAAAACCAGTGGGTGTCTTGGGATTTTTCTTAATTATTTGAAAGCTTTACATCATGGGAAGAGAGGAATGACTCACTCATTCCCCAACCTACTCCTACACTCAAGGCTCTTTTTAGTTCTGAACATTCATACACATCTGTGATGTGACAAAGCACCTCTATATCTGAGGGCAAAGGGATGGAGGGAACTGTTTTGCAGGACCTGATTTTTGATCTGTTAACTTTCCTGAAAGACCTTGGATTATTCCAAAAATTCCCAGCTAGGAACAGCACAGCCAGCTTTCAACAAAAAAAAAACCCCAAACAAACAAATAATTGGATCTGTATACTGGTTAAGGCTCTTTGTCATATGATATTGAACACAAGATTGACTTTAAAGAGTGATGGAACAACAGCAAATCCTTATATACACTCTGCATACTATGTTCTCCTTACAGGCAAAATTAACAGTGCTACGCTTAAAGATAAGTTTCACCTTACACACTAGCTAAAAAAGGGTCCAGAAAGATATGCAATTTATAAAGAAAATTTACACTTGGTGTTCCTAATCTAGATCCAACAATGGCATGTTCTTCTGCATCCCACCACTTAGTCTCTGCTGAGAAACATTCCAAAGGAGGAATATCTGTAAGAACAAGAGGCTTAAGATGTTACTGTGTCTTCCTTCTCCCTCTCCCTTCCTGTCACAGAGGAATACCATCCTTTTAGCTGGACTTCACTGCCTCTACAGCTCTGCTGTAAGGATGGAGCACAAGAGTGCTTCTTGGTTGCTTCCATGAAAAATCCTAATTTCTGATAATAAAGGAGGTGGTTTGAGATTAGCTGCGAGATTCTGCACCAGTTTGGAAGAAGAGAGCTCATGTCATCCATTCTACTGACTGCTCTAGGGACACAGTACATAGGCAGCAACCAGCAGGACCTTACTTTCCTCCAGGTGTTTGGTAAATGGAATGCTTGTCTAAATCTTGGTAAGACCTACCAAATTGCTTTTCAGTAACTCACATACTCTGCCACAGGTGGGCCCCATTCTTAACCAAGTAAACCAGCTTTAACTTTGCTGAAAGTTGATTTATGCTGGCTGTGGTCTTGTTCATTAATCCCTTGGCTCCAGACTATGCTACTAATCCATTTGGAAAAAAAACCCCATAGAAGCTGCTTGAACAGAGAGGGAAATGCAATTCAGAGTGCACAACTTTTATCCTGGCTAAGTCCCCAAGTTCCAAGGCAGGCATGCAAGGAGGGCAACATGTTTATATCATGTTTCAACTGTGACCGCATAGCTTGCTACGCCTAAGCGATTTGGCTAAACTGAATTAATTCTTCACTGTAAAGCCTCACTGGTGACACCCACGTGAAAAAGTAACTTTGTTAACATGAAATCAAGTGCTTACCAGGTTTTCCGGGCTGTGCAGCTCATGTGTAGTGGAAGCACAGCGAGTGATCAATGACTTGAACATGGCACTGACAATAATACCTTCTACACTCTGGGCTGTAGACTTGTTGTCCACTGTGGTGAAGTTATTCCCAAATCCAGCCTTGTCTGTGAAATTCACATACAAGAAAGCCCCCTTGTTAGGAACAGTTTAAAAAAGATGGCTTAAAGATACATGTAAAGGGATTCAGATATGAATCAAGGGCAAGTCCCCACCTAATATCCTATGCTCAGTTCTCGCAATCCCACCCCACAAAAATAAAGCAGAAGGGAAGGGTAAAATAAATGAGAAGGATGAAATCTTCCCAGATATAGTTGTAGTATGAAAAAGGATTGAAAAAATCAGGACCACTTTGGCTTCCTTTTATCCACATCTCTCATTTAGAGATGTACAGAATAAGGCATAAAATTTGAATATGTCTAGCTTTTCTATTTACTGTTCTAAAGGACAAGAGATGTTGATTAAGCTGAAAAGTGACAACACCCACAAAAAGAAAATCTTATGAACTACAGGAAAGCTGTTCTTGCAAGGTGCACAAGGAGACCAAGCTCACAGAAAAGAATTACACATTTATATGAATAACAAGAAACACCCCAGTTTCATTAGGTGAGAAAAGACTTTCAAAAGCTGCATGAGCTGCCATGCTTCAAAGCACGAGACAGACAATAATTAATGAATACTTTGGGAAACTTCCTATGGGCATCTTCTTCACAAAAGCCTGCTATATTGAAATGCTTGAGATCAGAGGTAGGCTAATAGACTAGTCAGACTCCCCAAGTGCTTCAGAGGAGCTACTCCTACTCTGTAAACAGTCATAGTTAACTGTTGTTACATGCAGTGATCAAGCATTAATGTTTGGTCATTCTGATAGCACCTGGAATAATTTTCCTAACTTAAAAAAACAAAAAGTATATACATAGACATAGACACACACTGGTAGCTGCAGGCACGTGATCTGTGTGTTCACGTTCTTGTTTATTCAATCTGTTCTTGCTATTTACTGCCTCACCTAAGGCACCACAGAGGGTTTTAATGCTCAATTGTATCTCCATTCAGAATAAAACCTGGATTAAACAGGCCATTCCAGCTGGCACCTGGTCATGTCATGAAGCAGAAAACTTCCTGCCTGCGGCACAGTTGAATGAAAATACTTTCTTTGAAGAGCCATGAAAAACAGATAGGATGAATCAAAAGAGAGGTCTTCAATTTCAGGTGCACTGGGTGATACAGGATCACTAGGTGAGATCACTGGGTGGTCAAATCAGAAGAGGTCCAACTCCCCTGACCCGTACTGGCTGAGGATATGCTCTGTATATTCTGAGGATAGTAATTCACAATTTTTTTCTTTTTTAAAGGAAAAGAAAAGGGAGTGGCTTCTTTCTGTTGGAACAGTTTGGGAATGTTCAAGTGAGAGTTTCTGATGCCAGCTATACTTACTGTCAGTGACTGGCTCCATGCAGAATCCCAGTAAAGCATGCAGGAAATCCACCACATTATTGAGAGAATCCCTGTTCACATAATCCCTCATGGTCTGCCGGAACTGCATCTTATCCAGTTTGTACAGCTTTGTGAGGCAGTTCTGAGCCTGCAACAATATCCATCAAATCACATCACATCAAAGTACGTGTTCGAGTTTTGCTAATAGGAGCAGGGTATTTTTTGCTCTTGCTTAGCCAGTGCTCTGCTGTGCTGTCTAAAGTAACCTCCCCTAGGAGCCAGAAGGTTTGGGTCCTGTTACAGAAGGTAAAAGACAGGTTTGCCTCTGAAGCCAACAAGAAATCCAGCACCAGGAGAGAGTGCACCAGTATGGGTGCCACTGTTTGGAGGTGGTGGTGAAGTCACTGCCAGCCATGTCTCAAGGCCTCTCCTCCTCTCCCCAGCCTCAAGCTAAAATCTCACTGAATATGGATGAAGTAGGAATGTATGACCTCAGTCAAAGCCTTGATTTTTCTGGATGACGTGTTCGGGCTACATCCTGGCACTTTCTACTGCTTCAGTTTGGGGAAAACCAAAAATGTAAGGAATCAACAGTAACCATCCAACCTGCCCTTCAATAGGGCATGAGTCTTCTGCTTCCTTGCAGCACACTAACACGCCTGCAAGAAGAGTGCACTCCAACTATCAGGAGCTGATGGAGCAGCCCAGCAGCAACCAGTCATAATCAGCTTGCCTTGGTGAAAAAGGTTCTTAGCCTCAGGCATCTGATTTTCAGCCTCTGGCTTAGACCCAACCCATTTGATGCACCTGTACCCAGTGACCAATTTATATCATGCAAAACATTAGCTTTTTATTTAAAAGCTATTAATGTCAACTTCTTACCACAAAAGTATCCAACCTACTGGGAGCCCATGCAGGCTGGAGTTAGAGAATCTGAAATACCAGCTCTATGGGAAACATGAACTGTCCTGCTACCCACAATAGGGTGCTTAACTTTCCAGTAAACTCAGACATGTGATTGTCCATGCAGTCAACACAAATGGTGCATGCAAAGCAGTTTGGCCAGACAAACGCACAGAAAATGCAGCAGACTTAGACATGTGGGAAAATCTCTTCCCATAAAGACCTCAATTCAATGAGTCTGATAAGAACCTTGGCTCCAAGAGACCTATTCATTTATGCTTAATGTTATGCATAGGCCTAAATGTTTTGCTGGCTCAGCTTGCACACAATGTAAAAGCCTAACCGACTTTTTGATGAATGTGGTATATGTTCAACCAGTACTCTGTGCAGAACCTTTCTACGGGGACCACTGGGACCTTCTTACACCATCTTGTCCCACTGCATCCAGAACTAATGTTACTGCTGCGGCCTCCTCAGTACCCAGGAGTTCAGCTAACAGAATAATGCTGCATGATACAGAGGCAGCCAATCCATCTGTGAGCCATCTAGCTCAGATCCCTGAACCAAATTATAGCTCTCTTGGCACGGCTCGGGCTAACCAAAGCCATGGAGAAGCACCCACATCATGGATGGGCACAGTGTAAATTCTCATTACAGTCATCGAAAATGCTCCCTGCTGCAAGCACAAAAGGCAAGGAGGAGACATGTGCTGGAGAGAGCCTTTGAAAGGCTCCCATTTGACAGGGCATTGGACTGATCTCAGGGAGTCAAACTGTTCTGGATGATGTCAGATGTTCGGGCTACATCCTGGCACTTTCTACTGCTTCAGCTTGGGGAGAACCAAAAATGTAAGGAATCAACAGTGACCATCCAACCTGCCCTTCAATAGGGCATGAGTCTTCTACTTCCTTGCAGCACACTAACATGCCTGCAAGAAGAGTGCACTCCAACTATCAAGAGCTGATGGAGCAGCCCAGCAGCAATCAGTCATAATCACCATTAGGAAACATGGACATAACTACACCTTAAGCCTTCTGGATTCAGATATGCAACCCAGGATAGCTGCACCTCTTCTAAATAGCGTATTCTGTTGGGATACTGTCAATATGAAAAATTACTTACACCAGCTCACACAGGGGATTTGCTCCCATGGATTTGTTCCTTCCCAGACAACCTGTCCATTGGGGCGGCCAGAAGCACCCTGGGCCTCAGGTGCACTCTTAGCAAGTCCCAGGGGCTGGAGGGTAACACAATAGCTGAAAATCTGCTATAGCTGGGCTGCAACACAGTCTGTGAGCTGGGGCAAAGAGCAACACGTTTACTGCCAATACAGAGAAAGCTACAGAGGGGGCAGACAGCAATCTCAGCAGCTGATGTCAAAAGTACAAGGGGGACGCTTTAATGAGCTTTAATTCTCTTACATTCTCCCGGAATACCTGGTGTCTCAGGCGATCTCCAGAGAGCCCTCGGTGTCCTTCTCCACAACCATAGGCACAACCCAGGGACTTCACAATTTTGATCAGCATTGTGAGTGCCAGCCTATGGGTGCTGATAGGTGGGCCTTCATCCTGAGGGTCACATAGGGAAAGATGGTCTGAAACCCTGGCACAACCACTGGCATTTTGTTAGCATTTTACTTTTAACAAATTACTGTCCATTTCTCCTCTCAAACACTCCATACTGAGTTGTTACTCTTGAAATGTTTACTCCAGTTATTTTTCAAGTTTAGGGACCAGCCCCCTCCCTTTCAGCTCCCCTCAAAAAGTCATGCTATAAATGCAAAGCCCTCTACAAGCTGCTATGAATACCATTCAGTACTTAAAAAAATTCTGCCTGAAAACCAGAGAGCTGGCTTGCTTGAGCAGAAAAACAATTTTTTAAAAATGTCTTAGGTCTTATGCTACTATGAACTGGAACTTTGGAGGTCAGCAACAGCAGGCCAATTTGCATAGCAATACTGAAAAATCTATGATTCCTGGCCATCAAAGAAAACAAACTGTGCTCACACACTGGATTCTGTTTTTCCTTATAAGTTATGAATAATAAACCTGAAAAAAAAAAATCATTGTCATTGAGGGTTTCAGGCACTTTGACAAGATATTGCAAATGTCCATGCAAAGCCCACAAACTTCACTTTTGGCAGCCCCTTCGCTGGAGTAGTTACAGTGCTTGAATTCCCAATCATGTTTCTTCAGTGGAAGCTCAAGTGAGTCCCAGAGCAAAAAAAAATTGTCATTGTAGTGCAAAAAAAAAAAGGAGATAAAACAGAAGGGCAGTCGCATACACATGCATACTCAGTCTTAACAGATCTTACAGTACATTCAGGAATTGTGTAAAGCGAAGCAAGACAAACCTTTTCTTGTTTTTTGTCATTCTTCTCATACGGCCCTCCTCCACCACCACCTCCATCACTTCCACCTCCTCCACCACTTCCACCACCTCCTTCTTCTCCTCCATCTCCATCTCCACTAACTGGAGGAGGCTCAAATCCACAAGCTGAACCAACAGAAGCAGACCCTTTGAGCTGGAAGGATCCATCACTTGGTCTCTTTTCCGGGACCTCATTTTCTTTGTTCTCACTCTTCCTCCGAACCTTCTCTACACAGGGCACCACACCAAGCTGAAGTAAGCACTCCACAATGTTCAGTGCCACATCGCAAATCCGGGAACTGATGTCATGGTTCAGGACCAAGTAAACAGCCTTCAGGACCACCTGGGAGATTCAAATATCATATTTAAAGTCAAGTTTATTTCCTTTCCTAGTACTATTTAGTGCCTGGAAATTCTAGTAACAGACCAGAGACTCATTATAGCAGGCACGGTACAAACTCAGAATGAAGTACACACAACCCTCAACCCCAAAAGCCTACAATCTAGGTGTAAGACAAGAAACCACAGGCTGGGCACAGTCAGACAGAAAAGGAAACCATGAAATGACATCTGTGAGCCTGAGAACACTGCTTCAGTGCACCAGGAGCTGTCAAGTCATTAAGGGGAATGCAGAAAAGGTGAGTTTTAAGGTGCCATTAGAAGAAAGGTGCTATCCAGTTTTATACTATTTTATAGGGAACTTGGTGCATGCCCCAGAAACACAGCCGCTACATAGTATCTCTTAAGATTTGATGTGTGCATTCCACATGCACATGCACTCCTTGGAAGGAGTAATAGGAGTTGCAGTATCTCAGAGGAGACTTTTATGATATGCACAAATGTATCTGACTGACCTTTATGTACTGCTGAGAGAAGTCATACAAAGAGGTGGAGGAAAAGCCCATCAAAACCCTGATCTCAATGGTACAGATATATTGACAGAAGAGGGACCTGGCTTTCCTCATTCCTTGCCAATTACCGAGAGATCCAGCATGCCGTTCTTGTGGACAAAGTTGTTGGTTCCATCAATGTGATCCGTATCCTCCAAGCAACTGTAATTGATGCAGGAGTCTGTCAGGCTCCGTGGGAGGTTGGCACATGCAAGTGGCTCATGGGGCATCTCAGGGATGGGCACCTGGTTGCAAAGCTTCCTCATGTGCTCGCTGAAGAAATCTGCATAGCCCACATTGAATGAGGCCAAGGTAGTATTGAAGGTTGCCACAGTGATGGTAGAGATCTGGGACCGCACTGCAGGGAGGAAAATGGCTACCTGTAAATTTCCATCTCTAGAGTTACGAAACAGAAAACAGAGGCTGTGCTTTTTTATAAGAAGGGAGACGCTCTTAATGCAGCTTGTAATGCTGAAAGACAAGACAGGTTCCTAGTTCCTATCATAGGTACATGGAGGAAGAGCAAAGATTCATTTCCTCCTTTAGGCCAGTGTAAATTAGAAGAACCCCACAGTTCCATGACGGCTTAAGTTGATCTCAGTCAACTGGGCAGTTAAGTACATCAGGGAGCTCAGCCAGCCTAAATTTAATCCAAAAGGGGGATTAGATTTGGCTAGCTTTGCTCCCTGTATTGGTCCAGTGCCTGGTCTTAAAAGCAGCACTGGCCCTGCAATGGAAAGAGGAAGGACTCTGCAGCTGATGCAGGAGTGAAGGTAGGGTAACAGCAGCACCAGTTTGGAACAGCTTTCTAAGTCACACCAGTTTGAAATATTTCATCATACCAGTTGAAAAAAATGGAGCAGTGTGTTCCTAACAGTACCTGTGACAGTCCAAACCATCTCCAAAATGCAAAGCTGACTGATGAGAAAAGCAATATGGTATCTAAGTTCACAGTGCTCAGAGAAGGGACCTCATGACATAGCCAAGCTTAACTTTAAATTGGTTAGCTCAGATAGTGACAGTATTTTGGCTACACAGGCCAATTTTTATCAAGAATTCACCACGGTTTTACAACTCATGCTGAACTCCAGGCCATGACATTAGTAATTGCCCACACTTAGTGCTTTGTAAGTAGGTTTATACACCCTGTAGTGTAGAACCCTATGTGTCCCACAATGTTGATTGGACCACCTTCTGCCAGACAGTACAGTAACAGGGCTATGGAATAACAAAGAACTTCCATCTAAGGCTATTTAAAGTGTTTTAATGAATAAAATAATATACATTTAATAAGAATCTTCAAGCACTGACTCAGTGATGGACTGGTTATATTATGCAAATAACAATTTGCCAGAGCGGTGACTACATTTCCTCATAGCCTGTGCAACCCTGCCAGCACTGAACTGGCACTATTTATTAGGAGAAATGTGCTAAGGCTGACAGCAGTACCTTGAACTAGGCTACAATTAGGTCAATGATCAGGGCAGGAATTAGCTGCCTGTAATCAGAGGATTACTTGCTGGCAAGTGTGACTCTTTAATGGCATTAACTGAAATTTGCATGGTAAAGATAATAATAAAGAAGGAATTAGGAAATTTTGGTCCTGAGCTACCAAGTTTGATGATTATCCAAGGGTACCTATTTTTTGTTTCACTAAGGTTTTGAAATGGGTAACAAAAATCCAAATCCTACCTAAAGTAACTTTTTAATGTGTTGTATCTTTATTTCATTATCACTGATAGGGCTGACTGCTGGATGAGACTCACAGAGGCAGGGAAGGAGGACTAAGGACTCTTCATTTACATCCATGCATGCCCGCAGCATGTGCCCATGTGCCTGTGACTCCTCTTTGAGCAGCTACCTAGGACATAACTAATTTTTCATCTCTGCTTTTCAGTGTGTCAGCCAGAAGAAATGAGTTCATTAGTAAACGTCTCCTGGCCAGGGGAAGTAGACAACAGATGGGAAATTATGAATGACCAGTACACTCGGATATAGTTGGTCACACAAAACAAAAGAAATATGTAATATTTGTACTTAATCTCTAATTACAGAATGGTTCATTCAAAGTCATAGAATACCACTAGAAATAGTATGATTTGTCCTATTATTCATATAGTTGCTGCAGAATTGTACCTGGGGTACAACTAGAAAAACAAGCATTGCATATGACTACCTTTTAGAAAGTATTTGGCTAGGAAGCTGGTGTAGTGAGTGGGATTATTGTCCCATAGAACGAATGCAGGTTGGGGAGATAGACTCCATAAAATTGATCCAGGAGAAGAGCTTTGCCCAGGAGACACAGAGCAGAGATGAGGGAGATGTGCCCATGCTAGATTAGAGCTGATGCAAATCCATCCTCTCTCAGACTATTCAGATTTGCTGTGCTAAAAGTGCATGGATCTTTGAGAGCTCCAAGGCCACAGCACATATCATGTGAGTGCACTTGTAGCCTCTTAGGTATGCTGCCTGACAGCTTGTGCAGAGGCAGACTGTGCCGTGCTCCATCATCAAGGTTTAAGGTTGCACTTGCCACAAGTGAGGCCCAATTTCTATGACCAGGTTTTGCCAGTAGCACTATGCATGAGGAAGAAAACAAAATCACTGTGTTTAGGCGGTAGGAGCAGTGCCAGCAAAGTGCTCTGGTGCAGAGAGCTCCGCTGACAGAGGACAGATTTCCTGTGCTTGGCTGACATTGACAAAGGTGGTGCTGCCTTGCCAACGGAAAGACTCTTACTTCTGGAGCAGACTTCATCCCACCAGGGGTTCTCCCATGTCTCCCATTGTGGTCACACTGGCACTGCTATTTCTGCAGAGGCCTCCAAGACAGATGGGCCCCAGGGAGACTTTGAGTGAATTTCAAAGCCAGGCTCCAATTTGGAATCAGGAGATTTAAGAAAAAATGGTGATTCTCGGCACAATCCAACAGGGGACTTCGAAGGGGCATTAAATACCACAAGATTCCCTATGAAACCACTAAAGTTAGCCATACCAAGTTTCTGCCCAAAATTCGTCTGTGTTGTGGTAAGGCGAAAAAAACCAAACCCTGCCTTCTCCCTGCTGATGGCTGCCAATTTTTTTGACAAACTGCACAAGATAAACACGAAAGGTTTGGAACACTTTTCTATACAGAACAAAAAAAACTCAAGAGATGCGGAAAAAAAAAAAGGAAAAAACAATTAGTCATATACTCATACATGGAAAGAGTAACATTACCTCAGCTTCTTGGATTTGATATTTCAGTGAAACGTTTCTTTCCTGATGTGTTAAATTTACCTTCTTTGACTGTGTTCTCTCCATGGCTGTTTGAGTGGTCAGGCAAATCAGAGACCAGCGTGTGATGAGAGTGTGAATGCCTAGCGCTCAGGCTCTCCATCTCCGTCGCTGTGTCAGAGCTTCCCCGTCTGGTAAACCTTCCTAAGGTGAAGACAAATGGATGTTTAGTTTACTCATCCGAGAGGTGCTTGGAGGCAAGAGACAGTAGCTGAGGTTAGAAATTGAAGGATTGGAGTCGGCAAAAGTCAAGGCCTTCCAGGACCCTGTGAAGCAGAACCAAGCAAATGGGATATCTCGCAGGGGTTCACTGACATAAAGACTGAATGTACAAATTCTCTGCAAGGCTCTTCCCCTCGGCACATACTGTTTTAGCTGACACCCACATTGTCGCCCACCAGCAGCTTCAGGAAAATAAGGTTGGTCAGCACTGAAAGACTCCACCCTTTGGGGCAGGTTACAGGAACTTGGTTTCTTCTCCCTTTGTCCAAAAGAAATAGGTGTGTTAGCATGGGGAGTGCTAAAGCAAAGTAAGTTCTTCAGGAATACAATAAAATACAAATCAAAAGAACCTACTGAAAGAGGGGGACTATCTCTGAAGTAGGCAGGATCTGTTGACCATTGGATCTGAAATACATTATTTCACTGAGATATCAGAAAGAAAGAACTGGAGGTTAAGCCATGACAAGAATCTGGAGCCCCTGAGATCAAAATTTAACAAACTTCTTGAGCTACTGAAGATATGGAAAGGAGAATTTGTATACTAAGTTTGTTATTCTTGTAAAAATCTGTAGGTGTTTGTATATTAACCATTGACAAAATGCTTACAAATCTTTAAGAATTCACCTGGCTAAGTTCATTGCCCTGTGTCCCAAAGACAGACCTGTTTATAATGAAGAGCTTACCAAAATGATGCTACCTAAGTTGGTGAAAATGAGGAGGCTCTGGCATGGCTTTAGGCAATCATTTTGCTGCCTATCATCTCCAAGAGAGGGTGCCAGGATGAAAATCTATGACATTAAGAGTAAGTCTGTGAAACAGAAACAATGCCCACTCTTCAGTGAACTTGGAAGCTTGAAAGAGCCAACATTTAGATTTAAACACTGTATCTTTGCCATATCAAGACAGTGTAAGCCTCACTATCTGAGACAATACCCTATTTATTTTGTATCCAACATTCCCTTGAGGAAGACTGTGAATATTTTCTGCCATACTCCTAATGACCATATTGCTGCCCTTCCAGAGACTTCTCTTTAAAAGAAGAGGATGCAACCATTCCCTGAATCTATTTTAAGCTGCAGTTGTGCAATGCTTGCTACCACTCAGGGAAATTGGTACAGACATCACTACAGGTTGCTACGGTAGCTATTGTTGCAGTAAAGATTGCAGTTTTCAGAGAAAAAAGTGAACTAAAGCGTAAGTCATTCAAGGTCTGCTGTCAGCAGTTGCCACGTCTACAAACAGGCGTGTAATGCTGCAGAACCAAGGACATAAGGTGGCAATAGGATGGATGAAGAAATAAAGAGCTTCTTTTGTTCTCTGAATGTTCAGGACAGGAATGACATGGAACCTGGGGCAGAGATAACAACATCTCACCTAATATGGTGGTTTGCCATCCTCCTCTCTCAATGCCACGCCGGTCCTCTCCAATTCCAGAGAAACTGCCGAAGGAGAAAGTGCTGCGAGTGGGTGAGACATCCAAATGGTCCTCATGGAGGAGGAAGGGCACCCCCATTCTTCGCTGCCGCTTCTTCCCAGTATGGTGGAAAGGAATTGACCCTTTGCGCTCACGCTCCCTGTCCTCTTTGCGGCTCTTAAACTGCAGGAGGTAGAGGAGCAGATACAAGAGCAGGTAGAGGCTCTGAGACATGGCAAACAACCATTTGAGGGAAAAAGCACAGATGTGTGGCCCAAGTGTAACCTTCCACTCTGAGCTTTTTATCTTGGCCATTTACCCTGATAGCAACCATCTGCACTCTGGGACCATATGAGTATTTAAAGGAACACAGTCTTGCCCTAGGCTGGGATGGATGCCCTTGTATAATTTTAGGACATCCTCAGACCACGAGCTAGATTCATAGAATCCACAAAACTCTAGGTTGCAAACCCAGAGCTCCATGAGGTAAAAACAATGGAATCATAGAATGGTTTGGGTTGGAAGGGACCTTAAAGATCATCTAGTTCCAACCCCCCTGCCATGGGCAGGGACACGTTCCACTAGACCAGGTTGCTCAAAGCCCCATCCAACCTGGCCTTGAACTCTACCAGGAATGGGGCGTCCACAACCTTTCTGGGCAACCTGTGCCAGTGCCTCACCACCCTCACAGTGAAGAACTTCTTCCTAATATCTAATCTAAATATACCCTCTTTCAGTTTAAAACCATTACCCCTTGCCTTATTGCTGCATTCCCTGTTAATGAGTCCTCCCCCATCTTTCCTGTAGGTGCCCTTTAAGTACTGGAAGGCTGCTTTAATAAGGTCTTCCCTGAGCCTTCTCTTCACCAGGCTGAACAACCTCAACTCTTTAAGCCTGTCCTCATAGGAGAGGTGCTCCAGCCCCCTGATCGTCTTCGTGGCCCTCCTCTGGGCCCGCTTGAGCAGGTCCAAGTCCTTCTTATCTTGGGGGCCCCAGAGCTGAACACAGTATTTCAGGAAGAATTCACTGAATTAGCTGGAACTACAATGAGCACCAGCACTTAAAAATCAGCACTGTTTGAGTACCCTCCCATCATGCATTTTTAGCAGGACAGTTATTTGAATAAATATTTCAGTACTGTGTTTGGAATGTGCATATAAAAACCTATGTAATAACACACAGAATCACTTCCAATGAAAAGAGATGTCAATCTCACACATGGCATGAATATATAGTCCAAGCAGACCTTCAGCTGCTACTTAGCACGACATCGAGGTGCTGAATCACAGGTAAATTAAAGTACAATTTTCTTCCACTCACCTTTTTGAAGATGTTCATCCCCAGGTCTGTGGAAAGATCTGGAACTGCTGGTCTACGCAAGTTGGTCAGTGAAACCTTGGAAAATGCCTCTGTGCTTAGTGATTTTTCTTCCTCATTACATTTCATTGTAAGATCCTGCAGCTCCCAAAAGAAGACATTAAGCACAAAGAGAAATAGAGGATAATCAGCTTTAAAAAAAGAGCTACTTCCAAGAGCTGTCATAGGAGCACGGTAGAGGAAAAGGACTTTCAATTCATTACATGAAACACTATTCACATATTTAAAGAAAAAAAAAATGAACAAACAAACAAAATTTAGAAACTCCCAGAATTATTGACCTTATCTAATACTTCTGTCACCACAGAAAAAAGTACAGCACGTTGCACTACCACAGAAAGCCTCAGGCATTGCTGTCAGTGTGGCCTAGTGGCACGGAAGACCATGCTCTGCTCTGATTCTGATCCCAGGTATGACTCTGGGTAGCTGACAATTTTCTTGAGGCCTTGGTTTACATTTATGAGCAATCACAATGGCTACCGTTTTTGAAGTGTTTTATTTACGATCTAAGAGAATACACCCTTAATAACATATGCCTTTAAACATGTATTTTGGAACTGAACTGCAATAAGCAGCACTGCCCTTTCAAGAGACTTGATTTGTAAAAAATTTATTTAGTCACTAAAGAAACCTAAGACTTTTACATCAATGAGCATACTTCACTTGTAATAACAGTGCTCCAAGATCTGTCCATCATAGTTCTCATCACAGTTCATATTTGTGAAAGCCCCTAGAGCTATAGCACAGAATGTCCCACAACAGTGAAAACCTCGAGACTAATTTACTCTAATTTCAGTAGAGGGCACTTTACTCCCCTTCTGCACTGAGCAAAACGCATTACAGCTGCCTACTGTAAAGAAAGGCTTTGCTACAAAAGGTGGCATAAGCTCAGCTCCTGGCCATCTGTTCTTATTAAAGATCTGACGCCACTTTTCATGAGATGTTTGCGCAGCTGACCTGACCACATTCCCCGAGGATAATTTTCTTCTGCCTAAATATCAGCTTGTTTCCACTGGAGATGTTGTTTTACCTTGCTCCCCCATCAGAAAGGTTCTGCTAAACAACTGGGTCATGTTAAAATATCTTTTTGATTTCAATCCAGAGATAGCCATATGCAATAGATGAAGTGACTCCTATGGTATAGGAAGTTTAGATTCTGCCTAGCCAGACTGCATATTGGAAAGATAGCCAGCACTGCAATACACAAGTGTGCAGTTTTATGCATATGAAGGTCCAGCAGAAGCCAGTGACAGCCTTTGCAGCTGAAGTCTTAAGCACCAGTTACAGTGTTTGCAGTACTAGGCTACTGAGGACCACACATTCTTCAGAGACTTTTCAGACTAATCAAAGACTACATTTGAATCCTTCCTATTAACTTTATGAACAAAAGAATGAAGGAGACACACAACAGAAAGATTCCTTTTCACTGTTGTTTTCAATCAAGGTATGTTTTTAAACCATTTTGCATATAGGACTAAAGATCCAGGGGAGGAGTCATGTAAAATCCAACAGACAGCAAATCAGGATTCAACTCCAGGTGCTCTCAACAGCAAGGCCAGCAAGTACTCCATATGGCTTGGTTCTTAAGCTTTTACAGCTCTCTGGCCTCTTCTGGATGGAAAACATCGTATGAATTTATTTCAGATTTATTATCTTTGTCCATTAGTTACTAAATCAGTGTTTTATCAGGTGGCTTACAGTCACCAAAAGGACAGAGCAAGGATCGGGGCCTACTGTGATACAAGCCATACAAACCAACAGAAAGACAGTCCCAGTTTACTGAAATCTGCTTAGGGTAGGTATCAAGCAAACAACACTAGAAAAGCAAATTACAGAATCACCTTAAATCTACAGTGTGGTATATGATGTATTTCAGTGAATCAAGCTAGCTCTCCTGTTGAAGACTGATTAAAAATGTGGCTATTCTGTGCAGCAGACTATGTGGTAATTATGATGTGCATAAGATGGATAAGAAAGCAAAATAGTTTGGGGGCTGCTACTCCAGATTTTGTTGTTTCTGTTTTCTATTGCCTTCCTTCTGCATGACTGTATGGCTACCAGCTCGTTAGTACTTCTCTCAACTCTCAAGACATTACACTTGAGACTCTTGGCTTTATATTAGCATTGCAGCAAGCACTACAGCTGCATTGGTCGTACACTTAATTTAAGCTTTGTCTCTTTGCCCCTGCAATGTTAATGCAAGACTGTAGGGGCTTGTAAGCCTCTGAAGGCTTCATTTCCTAGACCTGCTCTCATACTGAATTCACTGCATACAGGTGCAATGCAAGTTTCCGTTATCACGTGTTGCCAGGTCTGAAATATGTGTAGACTAAAGTAACTTTCTACAGAAAGGTAGTATTCCTTTTATTCACACTCCATCTCTTTTCCTATGCAACAAGGAGTACTGGCATGCTGCACTGAATCTTCTTCTACCTTGCTGTTCAGTTTACTAGGCAATACATAGAGGATTTTTCTCATGTTCTCTCAATCCCAACTACTTTAGCCCAAGCTTATATTTGAAATGTAATTTCAGGCACACAGAAACCAGGAAGTGCAAGAGTTTTGCTGAGGCTTAGGGCAATCCAGGAAGTTACCCTGACAAAACTGCAGAACAATAGCAAGAATGCAGATTTATCACAAAAAAAATTCTACTGGTCCCTGATGTGATTTGCAGGCAGCTGTTTTTGTCTTTAATCAGTTTTTGCCTGCCACTTTACATTTATCCTGCTGAAACACAGAATGCCAATATTTTGGAGAAGTTATTGATCAACCTTTGAGCAGAAATGACAACAACATGTTAGGAATTTAAGATCTATATTGAAAAGCAGGCTTTAAGCATATCCCTGTGTCTGATGAGCTTGTGAAGTCTCAGCATACAACCCCTTGTGTTGATAGAAAGAAATGACAAATCTTAGCCCTCTGGAGGTGGCATTCTCTCCTCTGACTAGCAGAAAGCCTTGAGAGATGAGACTCTGAAATTAAGAACAGCAGTTAAGTTCCTACAGTTGGCTGGGATGAAACAGAGCCTAGGTGTCTGTTCGCTGCACAGATTTCAGTCATTAGAGTTGTAAAGAACGGGGGCATGAGTTGAAACTTGTGCTGTGTGGAAGACCATTTCACCTCCTCCATCACAGCTGTTCTGCGTAACAAATTGGAAACCTTTTTAAACAGGATTCCAATTTGATGAAGTACAGTAAAAATACACAGGACTGACACAGAGGTTACCAAAAGCAATCAAACCTAGCCCTGGAGGGAAGAATGCCCTGGACAGAGTCCTCACATTAACAGCTAGAAAGTACCCAGTGGAATTGCCAAATGGATTTAACAGAAAAATATTAGTGAAGAGCAACTGAGTAAAGGAATCTTCTGCAAGAGAAACAGCCAGGAAAAACAAGAAATAGCCAAGCATGTGAAAGGAGGGAAGTGTTTCACAGTATATAGAGAAGCACAATACCAGTGCAAACAGTGCCTATGAAAGACAACCCCATTCATGCTGCCACTGTGCTGAGAACCACTGACTACATTCCCTGTTGCACTAGTAGCTAAAATTGCTAACGTGCAAAATAACTGGGTTGTTTTGAGCAAGAGCAAAGGGACAGTAAATGCATGGAAACAGTGAACCACATCAACAGCAGTATCTTCCAATTCTCCCTCCAGGAGATGATATTAAGGAGGATTTTCTGTACATACACAGCAATCCTATAAAATCCCCATGCAAAGGTGGATTAAGACTGAATAGTAATTCATATCACCTGGCCTTTATGAAGATATGTCAAGCTTTTACAGGGATGAAACAGGCAACATTTTATAGAAATGACACTAAAGTATAATACAGTTTAAACAATACTGCTGCTCCTGAGCCCTTAAAACCACAAGTAACCATCAGCCCTCATAAAAATCATAAGAATGGCTACAAAATCCTGAGATTTAAAAAAAACAGTACTAATATTTACATTGTTTATGCTTGTCTTCTGGCTTGTGAGCATCTAGTCCGTACAGGAAAAAAGACATTTCACCCTTCTCCCTTATAAAATGACAGGTCAAAACCTGCCAGACCTCTGCAATACTGAAAGCAAGAATTTTAAGAAAAAACACTAAATATTCTGAGAGTTCTGACTCAAAAAAGATTTGACAGCAACATTAACAGAAGATAGAGCCTTTTGCTTGAGTTGTGTCATAAAATTGGATTGCAAAAGTAGAATCTATATTAAATTTTGTTAGGCAGTTCCATTAACTCAGTAAATCAGAATTTGCTGTTAAAAGGCCACATGACAGGAAAAGAGCGCACAACCTAAAAGTAGCACAAATCAACAAGGAGATTTACTGAAACTGCAGCAGCATCCCTTCTTTATCGCTGGAACAACAGTGAGCTACCCAAAAGAAAAAACATTTAAGCTCTAACAAAAAGAGCTTTACTGCACCAAGGTCAGGAGTCTGGGGTTCCTCTTCCAGCAAAACAGGGAGCAAGTCTTGACACCTATTAGGACAGTTTGTCTACTGAAGTTTTGTTGGCAATTATAAGAGTAAAAGTTATGCAATAAGAACAACAGTAGAAGAGGTAACAATATGAAGGGCTCTTGCTTGCTGCCAGTGTTTGCAAAGTCTGCTCCAATATTTTATCCCAAGTGTTTGCCTGGAGTGTACAGTGCTGTACCAAGTGCAATTCCTTTTCTCTCTTTTGAGGGGCTACACCAAAGAAGCTCAGTGAGTCCTGAGCATTACACCATAATGCAAAGGCAGTCTGATTTCTTCTGACAACTACATTAGTATAGTCTCACATTAAAAACTAATGTTATCACAGTTCACCCTAGATTAATTATCCTAAATCAACCCTCAAGCTTTCAGCAGTCACCAGCTCTGACTCCCTACATCAGATTCTGCCTCCAAAACACTCATCGTTCTCAGAGTCTCTTTCTGAATCAATCCACATATCTGACCTCCGGGCAGTTTAACCAACACCAAAGCTGAGCTTTTCACTAGCTGAACAGCCATCACTTCCCATCATCACCACAATAGTTGCTATTTTCTTATTGATGGCAACTGCTTACCTGAGTTTTGTGGGTATTCACCAGAGAGGGTGCAGCAGCCACCATGGAGCTGCTGCGAGGTCTTGGCAAAGGAGTGATCTGTGGCTCAGGTGGTTTCTCCGGCTTTTCCTGTAGCATATGCCTCAGCCTCTGCAGGTAATACATTAGTGACCACTGTGTGCCCTCCTCAGACCAATGTGGCTGCAGCAGGCAGCGCAGCACTGCCACATCAAAGTATGTGGCATAGCGAGACTTCTGGCACTGTGGGATCACCAAGGACACCCTGTTCCAAAAAGTAGGAGTAGAAATCTTAGTCATCAGGCTCCTTAGCCTTTCTTAGATATTCAGCTTTCTGAATAAAGAACCACTCAATGATGATCTGTCAGGTTTGCACGTTCAACTGTTCTTAAGGGGTCACTCCTGATACCACAAAGTTTTCTTTGATAGCTGGAAACCAGTTCTGTCCTAGCATACATGCTGGTCCACCCCAAAGACCCAAGAGCTCTACTAATAGGCCTAAAATTTAGCCACTCATCAAGAGCTGTAAGCCATTCTCATTCTCCTGCCATCTGCAGAAACCACTGGGATGTGCACACAGCTGTGCCTGCTTGAGCTTGCAGGAAGATTTGATGCTGACCCTTTGGGACTAAGGCCCTGACTGAGGAAAGCATTACTGAAGACACATAAGTGGATATTTAGCTTTCAGGTCCCTAGAGGACTCAAGCACATGCTCTGTTAAGTGTTTTCTTGGACAGGGTTGCTTTCTTAAACTGTGGTCTGAAGATAAGCCTCCAGCACCTGTGCTGAATAATTTGTTCAGCCGGAAACAGACAACCCTTGAGCATCTGCTGTTCAGAAACCAGTAATATATATTTAGGAATGGTTTACATTTGTACACATCAGGCCTTACTTAAGAAGGAGCAGGCAGAGCAGCTAAGTCAGTTAACCCTTGAAGCCAAGTAAATTGATTCTCATATAAGCAAAAGTTACTGTTACGGACACTCTTTGCCAAGGTGTGCTAGAGAAAAGGACCGGTTTTAGCCTTCATTATAATTTTCCTGCCTTTTCCTGCCTTTCCTGATGGGTTTTAGTACAGAATTTTCTAAGTATTGTAGAAGTTAGTGCACGCAAAAGCATGACGTCTGTGTTAAGCCTCAGAAATGAGACACCAGAGATTTCAGGTTTCAAAGGGATCATATCTGTTTTCAGAGCCAATCTTATTGCAACAAAATGCCCCGACTTTTTTTTTTTTTTTTTTTTTTTTTTATACCACTTCTCTCCCAGCAGAGTACAACCAGCCGGATCTACCCTCTGTACAGTCACTAGCTGTTAGGAGACAATCTGTCAGAAAAGAAGCAGTGAAAGGGAGTTGGAACAATGAGAATCACATGGCAAAAGAAGGTGTGAAACGCTGGGCATGAGGCAGGAATTCTGGAGATCTATTTTTTTTGTCTGCTGAAGTACACAATTTGAGTGTTTTCACTCAGTGTGTTAGAAACACACCTCTGTGACCTGAGTACTTCGGTGGTTTTGGATTCTATAAAATCAACAGCACTTCCATGAATTGTATTCTCAGGCATTTGGGAATCATCACAAGCACATCAGGTATTTATTGTTTTTTTAAAAGCCATTTATATTATAAACTCTGCTAAGCAACATGCAAACAGCATTGGCAGGACACCCCCATCTCTAGCTGGGCACCACCACATTCCAAACAGAGATGTCCAAGGCCGTGGTCCAGCAAAGCATTAGGAAACAAGCAGCAATACTGACCAGTGGAACCTCTAAGTGCTTAAAGTGCAGTGCATGCTTAAAGTGCTTTGCTGGATCACTGCCCAGTGCCACAAAGCTGCCCTGTGCATCCAGGGCAGATATAGGACTGATCAAGGAGAAGGAAGTGTGCAGTGAACGTTGGCACCACTTGGAATCACATGAACCCTGCTCCATATTACACACTTGGAATTGGGGGGCAGGCGGCAAGGCTGGGCTTGGAGCAATGCGTGCATCCAGAACTCAAATCTGCAGGAGCTGGTTTGCTGCCAGCTCCACAGGCCAATGTTGAAGGCACTTGGCGACTGCAGACCAGCCCATCTGTGTCAGCATATGTCACTATATGCAATCTATAGGTTCAAAGCCTCTCCCCTAGTGCTGTATTCAAGGTAAAAATGTTATGTTTGATGACTTTAAAATGAGCTGTTATAAAAACCTGAAAAACTGAATTAGGAAGGGGAAAATAATGATAAATGGAAATATGCTACAAAGTTTTTCCCATAAACCTGATGTGAAGGCTGTTTTTGTCACAGTCAAGATTGTGTCACATCGATGCAGCCTGTAAAAAAACATAAGGATAGCTGGGATACTCAAAGCATCCCAGCAAAGGAAATAAAGCCCATGACCTCAGCAGCAATTGTAAAGGATGATGCATTGCTCCCTGGTCACTTTGCAGGACCCAGATCAATATCTGAGTCTAACCAGTCTTTCATGCTCCCCCATGTGCAGCATAGGCAAACCTGAGGCGCAACACAGCCTGGAGCAAGGCATGTTCTCCTTATGAAATATTTGTCACTAAAGTCCTCGGTGCAAAGTCTGTTTCCCAGGCAGTGTGTTCAAGGCAGCAGCTGGATAAAGGGCTGTGCCTTTATTTGGTACAGTGTTAAACAGTATAATCTGTAAATGGAGAATTTCACTGAGTGGAGCAGGGATAATTAGCCAGGATCAGAGGAACAAGCCATTTGCTCAAGAAGTGTCTGAGGAACCAGAAATTAAACTCTGTCCTTCTTTAGAAGGAAATCTAGTGTTTGTATAACCAGCTCTTGGTTGCCTGCGACTGCAGGGAGAGTGGAAAGGCAGCCTTCTTTCAAGCCAGGGCCAAGGACAAAGGAATACTGCGGCTGTTGCTAAGTAGAGTAAACAACATTTGCTCTCCAGTTGTCTGTTGCTTGGCAACCAAAGCTCCCTGTACAGTTTTAACTGATCAATGAGTCCTGCAAATGAGGAGGCATAATGATGCTCTCTTCAAAGCCTGTCTGAAGCTGCATCGCCATAGCAACCACCAGACCCCCAGCTGTCAAATTGGTCACCTGATTCTGTCTTCTTAAAAAGCTGCTTATTTTTTTACAGCTGTGCTCTCTCTGAGCAGTAGTGTTCACACTTAGAAAGGCAGTTCTGTCCCCAACTTCAGTTTCACTGGCTTACATTAATACAGATTAAATAAAGACCCAGAACTGACAGCAGGCTTGATACAAAATCCCAAGAGAAGCCTCCTGATAGGATCAGAGTCTTAGAGAATAGCTTTGCCCTTTCCACCAGTGAAAGGGTGCACCAAACCCTTTCTTGAGAAATCAGAGCCATTCCTAGATTACACCCAGAAACCCACTCCATCCCACATTTCTTCTGTCACTGTAATGAAGCAATTTCTTAAAACACTGCAGTGTTTTGGATATGACATTTCCCAGAAGAGATAAGCAACAGGACCAAAATTTTCAGGAGGAGTTTGAGTGACACTCCTAAATCCATAGAGACCTAAAAATATAGCTAGGCTTCCCTCCCTCTCCACCTCCTGAAAACACTCATCAGCTTCATTTACTTATGGCACTACCAAGTGTCCAGCACTACTGAAAATCTGTTTCTATCTTTACCTGCCCAAATCCAGATTAAAAGAAGTTAATTTATCAGTGCCATGCTGGAAAATCACAGCCTGAGTCCCGCAGTGCGAGCTGGGAGAATATCTGCGTGGCTGTGCTTCTTTGTTAGTCTGTTCCTTTGGGCCTGTAGTCTAAAGCAAGCTAAGCGGCAGGATGCAGATAAGTCATAATGAAAGCAATGGAGAGAGGCTTGCAAAAATCCTTTGCTAAAGAGAAAGAAAATTCGATCAGAAGGAAGCCAGCAAAGATACCAGTTGCCTCGGGCTGAATCCAGCTAAGGAGGTTATTTGCAGGCTGTTTGTTAGTGTCTTTAATTATAAGAAACCAACATATTAGAAGAGACCAAAGAAACTGTCTCAACAGGCCAGCTAGAGATTTCTCCAACGAAAAGTGGCATTGAATATAAAGTGTTAACAACTTGTTCATCACCTAGAACTGAGATTTGTTGAATTAAGAGTTTGAGATAAACATCCAGCAACCCTGGCGTGTATGGACAACACCAGATTCAAGACAAAGGACTTCTGTGACCTCTACCGTTGAATCACACCAGCCTAACTTTCTGCTGAAGGGGTTTGTACCTGGGATGTGTGGTACCCCTCTCCTGAGAGGTTTGGGAGGATACGCTTCCATCCAAGGAATTTCCACGATGACAGGCCGAGACAGTGGTCTTTGGAGGTACAGAATCTGGCTGGGTTGTCTCACAGACCACCTGTAGTCCCTTTGGATAGTTTAATAAAAGGAAATAGGTATATAAACATACTTCTCTCTCCCATATTAGTTTTTTTACTGCAATTTGTGCTTAGACATGACTGTTATTTATACCATAATACCATGGTGAAACTGATCAAGCCTGGGCCTTCTCAATACTAGGTGTTGTGCAGGCAAAGGGTAAGGCCTTTGCCTCTTGGCCTCTTGCCCAAGAAAATACATTCAGGCTTCCATCCTGTAAGATAGGATAAGGTCAAGGAGATCCTGACAACTATACTCTTTGGTTCCACTGCAGACAAGGCTGGGAGCCTTCAGAAGAACTGTGAAGAACTGTAATTTCTGGAGACAGAATACTTCAGGGTGGTAACTGCAAGTGGTCTTTCAATATTAATTTCCCACCTCCCCCAGTTCCTTATTCAAGCTTGTCTAACCTTAGCACAGAACTTACCTCAGTATGTCCACTGTCCAGATTAGGGGATTCACAAGTCACACTCTGATTGTTGGTGGGAGAACTTCTCTTAGCTGAGAAAAGAAGTCAGAGAAGGACATTTCAGGAATCACCTCTAATATCAAAATGTACCACTGAAAGGATAAACCAGAAAACAAAACCAAACCCAAAGCAGCATCTCTCTGCTGCAGACTTCCTAGGCATTAGCCACAGCCAGAAAAAGAAAAAAAGGACTGTTTTAATTTTTGCACAATTCTTTCAGTTGTGTTGTCAACAACATTGCCTACTGAAAATCTCTATTTCGTTAAAAATAAATCTGAATATAAATTTTATCCAAAATCCATTTGGCATCAAACTGTGTCTTCCTGTGCATACTAGTGCCTTTTATTCTGGAGCTCTTCCTTCTCCAGTTTTCACATACATTCAGCTCCTTTTCTAGATTACATCTCTCAGAATGTATTGTGATTTCCAATTTGACAAATGCCTTCATCACAGGAAACACACAAATGTCACACAAAGTTTGATCAGCAATACTGTAGAAGAACAAGGGTATCACAAAGACTAGGATGACAATTCTTGAAATCCTGTCACATTGCAAGCTATTCAGACGTGACTTAGTATCAGACTGACTCCAAACAAAACATTGCAAAGCTTCTTCAGTAGAATTTTTTTTAATTTGTTGTAAAAATTTAAGTAAATTTAACTTTTTTGTTGCAATTTGAGACAACAATGCTAAGATAGCAGAATATTCCATGATATAAAGAATCTCATTCCAATTTCTACTTCCTTTCTGCTGAAAACATTTTCAAAACATAACAGAGTATTTCCATTTCAGACTTTACTCCTAAAGTTATTCTTTAGGGATTTTCTAACCACAGTCCAGACCTATGGAAAAAATTCCAACAATGAAAGAAAACTTAGGACTAATTCCTTTTGTTAGTTCCAGGGCTGAAATACTATATTTAATTCCAGAAGTTGAAGCAGAGGGAGGAAGAACTAGAGGTCAAAGATGGTTTTAAATCATTTGAAAGGCTTGAATCTCTTCAATTCTGGACTGTCCCAGAGGCCTACAAAGCCTTGAGAACAAAATATGTCATCCAAAATGACTTGTCATCAGAAAAATCTGATTTAGCGAACTACATTTTCACTACTGTGAAAATTATAGTTCCATGCTTTTGAGAACAAGCAAGCAATGCTACAGCAATATACCCAGCACACTTTCAATTCACCACCTGGTAGGAATTACACAAAACTATTGTCTAAAATCATAAAAGTAAAAAAGTTTTTTTAGAACTAGGCCAGACACAAAGGCTTGGAAGCCTAAGCACCCAACTCCAGCCTCATTATGGCTGAAGTACAAAGGAGGAGCAAACCCTTCCAGTACGCAAAAGAGAATTTACAACCTAAGCCTTCTTTGGAGCCTCTTGAAACTACTTTGTTTAATTTCATAACATGGTGAAATTCAAATTTTAGGTAGGAGGAGAAACTACACTGCCAACTGTGTGCTCTTCACTTAATTTTTGTCCAGTGCCAGTCTGGGAAATCCTTCCCCACCCATGTCAGGCTGCTGCTACATACTGCCTTTGCCCTTCTTAGCAGCTAAGGAAGACATGGTGAAACAGAGATATGAGGCTGACAGGAAATGATAACTCTTCAGTAGAGTTTCTCATTTCCTATTTGTGATTTCTCTCTCATCTCCTATTTAATTATTATGCAAATGTAGGTTGGCTCTGAGGGGAAACAACCTTAAAACTACTCTCAAAGGTTTGACTAGATCCTGACTAAAAGGATTAACATATTCCTTCAAATATGACAGCTATAGACCATAAGGCAGCATCAGGCAAACAAAGGAAAGGTTTCCCAGCCCTCAGGAGCTACATTATCACAGCAAAGTCACAGACCTGTAACGATGTTCCTGACTGGTTTTACAAGGGCGTTGAAGGCAGAAACTTCAGGCTGCCTGTGTTCCCACATAGGCTGCCAAATAACAAGGCCACTAGCCAACCGAAATGTCAGGTCAGACTCCTAGAAAGACAAACAGAGGTTGTATCACACCGCTCACACAAAAGAATGTGGTTTCCAGTCTAAAAGGATTGCAGTTTCTCTGATGCACAGATCTTAAAAGAAATGAGTGATACCATGTGCAGTTCTGTGGTCAGTATATGCTAACTCAAGGGCCAATGACACTTCTCAGCAGATATTAGTACATTTCAAAAATGGCTGTTAAAAAATAATAGGGAAATCTCAATACAAAAATATACAAGAAGTTTTTCTAAATGAAATTTCTATACTAGTTAATGAATCCTGGTTTTTCCGGCACATTAAGCTGTAAAAGAAAAGGCCATTCCTGTGTCAGAAAGCATCCCTTCTGACCATGTATAACTACTTCATATTTAATATTCAATCTCAACCTTAGGATTTAGACTCCGAGATTTGAACTTCTTTCCCCAAAAGAATAAGAATCCTAAATATTAAAACGTTACTTAGAAATTGAGGAAACAGGAAATGTAACAAATTACTATGAAATAGCAGTATACAGTAATGTTGTTATTAGCACTGTTAGTACCTGAGCTATGTCAATACAGAGACATTGGCACTACTTACACTTGTGCCATCATTGTTTTACAAATGCAAGTAGCTGAAATCATTAAATTAGTACATGAGTAAATCTCAGCAGTATCAAGGTGCAAGTATCCACTTACTCGACCTAAGGTCAGATCTACATTAGGAGACACTGATGTTGGTATAGTCCAGCTATCCCCATAAGGCAAACAAACATGGTAAAAGCAGTTTTGGCAGCATAATTATAGCTGCACCACCATCTCCTGCTGACATACAGCTCCACATGCCTCAGTGGTAAATTGATGATGCAGACAGAGCTAAAGGAATGGCAGGAGTTGACTGCTTGTAGCTCTCCAGCCCTTCTCTTCCCTACTCTTCGTTCCCTACTCTTTGTTAGTGCTGTCTCTTCGTTATGAACTCACAAGCCCTGTTATAAACTAAGCTTGGTTTTAATTACTATTTTTACTAAGGAGCACCTTGCAAGGCTTTTGGAAGTGGTAGCAGTAACATGTGTTGCATTTTTACTTTGCACTACTAGCTTTTGGTGACGTGCCAACACTTTCATCTACAGTTGTTACGTTACAGGATTTCATGCATCCACCTCTCCCCCCAAAAGCCTCATTTAAAAACATATTGCTAAATACATAAATCCTCTCAGAAGTTTGGGATTCTACCATCTAGGTCTGCCTGTGCAAACATGTATTATCTTCCCTGAGCAAATGCATTACTTTAGTTATCTGATCAGATAGTATTCTTCCCCTGAGACCTCCACCTCTGTGAAACACAGAGGCGACAATGCCAACTTGGTGAGCCAGTTACATGCCTTGTTTATCTCACCTTCTTTGAGCTTTGCTTTGATGACAGAAACATGCATGTTCTCATGGGCTTTTCAATGTTCACCACCACAGTATCTCAGAGATCTTGTAAATGGGAAACAACATCCCAGGAATATTAATATAAAGAAACTGGAAACCTAATCACTAATAGCCAGGGTCTACCTCCAGTTTCATTTCATTTATTCAAAGAGCAGCCCACATTTGTGTGTGTAGCGCTTGGAAGAATTCAGCATTTCTTCCTGTCATGTCCCAGTCGCTTACAGAGAAAATGTGGAACTAGTAAACAAGTATGAAAAAATCGGGCTAAATAAATGGAGCAATTCTGTACAGGAACTCAGTAGCAGAAGTAGGGAAAGAATCTAGCACTCTAGACCTGCTTTCACCTGCCTTAACCAAAAGATTATCCTTTATCTCCTGTGCTTTCTTATCTTCTTCAACTGTTGCAGCATACAAGGCAGGATTAGAACAGGTAACAGCCTCCAACACTTCATGACTTTATAGAACTTTTCCAAGCATCTACTCTCCAGAACCAGTTTCTCTTCTGAGGCCTAGCTGGAAACAGCAGCCCTCCAGAGGGACTAAAGACAAGAGGCAGGAGTCAGAGCATGCAGAAAATGCCTCCTCATCACACTACTCTGCAAAGCTTATGCACTCAGCATAAAAACAACAGAAGGACCAGGCAGACAGGAAGCCTGCTTCCAACTTGAACAAAGGAATGCTTAATTGTCTTTGCCACTGCCATGCTTATACCACTATCACGCATTCCTGGTAATTAGCATCAAGATGATTAGTAATGACAACAACAAATCCCAGTGGCAGCCCCACGATGGAATCCCTGAAAAGCTAGCAAGGCCCTTCTGAGCAATGGTTGAGAATCACTGGAGCAAGTTAAAGCTCACAATCCTTTCTGCAGTTTCCAGGGTCCCAAAACTTCACAAGGGCCACAGATCTTTGACATTCCCAAGGGCTGAAAACGGCTCACTTGAGATTTATTTGCCTTTGTGTCTGCCTGATACTTTGGTGGTTGTTCATGTCACTGGAAGTATTTCTTCCTGGTAGCAGTGGTATTCTGCCAGCTTGTTAAAACATTTCCAGTGGTCACCCAGGCTGAATTAAATAACAATCACAAAGGCAGAATCATTCTTTTCCTGCTCAGAGCTGTCTCCACATAAGTACCCCATCGGTGTTCCACTTACTTTAATCCTGTGGACAAGGGGAGCAAAGAGAAACACAAAGAGCTCCACTGTGGCCATTGAGTTCTGGAAGAACTTCCTTGTGTTATTCTCCTCATCATCATTCGTGGTGCTGGGCCGGGGATGTCCTGGTGATCCTTGGTTTTCAGCCTGGTGGATAAAGGCGCTACTGCTCCCTCCCCAACTAGAGCCTCTGTCTCCTCCAAATCGGTCATTGCTGCAGTCCTGAGGAGCCTCCAGCAGCATCCAGTGAAGAGTGTGAAGAAGCTTTGTTTCAGCTACTCCAAGCTTATCCTGATGTCCTGGATAGAAAAATTCATCACAGTATCTCATGGGGTTTCCATTAATGGTACTGTTAAGACTTTCAGAGCCACACAGCAAACTGGGCATCCAACTTCCTGATAAGTATTTGAAAATTAAAATTCTACCATTACAAGTATCAGCATTCTGTTTCATTATGTTTGAAACTTCCTAATTCACAAGTCTCCATTTACTTCACAGCATTTGCAGTTCAGTCCCCAAAATGTCGGTTGCAGGGCAACTGAATGCGTGGACACAGAATGGTCCTAAAAGATGTCAGTTCAACAGTCTTGTCTGTTTGACTCTACTGAATAAGACACAATGCAAGTGAGCACTGCGAGGTGCTCAAGCTGTGTCCTGTTAAATGTTGCCTACTGGCATGCCTCATGAAGCTAATTACTGCTGAAATCACCACTGAAATCAGTAAAAGAGACTAGTAAAGTAAGTTAGATTTGGACCCAGCTCTAGCCTTATTATCTGATTGACTTATCTGCTGAGAACCACAAGCATTGGCCTGAATAAAAAGAAGAAAAAAAGAACTGAAGATATTAAAAGTACCTGCTGCAATTGGCCACTGCAGCATGCCTTGAAAGAAATATGTATCCCTTCAAGGAACCCATGCCTGCTGGGTGGTAAGGCTTTTGCTAAAGCTAGTTTCATTATCTCTGGAAAATAAATAGCAATATAATCGAACTACTTTGACTCTTCAGCTCATCAGACCATTAACTTCACTGTGGAAGCTCTCACAGGTTACCCTGCTATAAATGAGAACAGCTCAAGAAAGGCAATCCACAGAATGAACTAACCGGGATTCTAGGATTTAGAGTATGTTGGCACCCTGAACATCAATCTGTCATATTTTGACCAATAACTTCAGTAACAGAGAAACAAACTCACACAAGCACTAACCTAGCTTGTTTCGGTTGGAGAGCAATGTTGCGGTGCAGTGCAGCACATGCGGGAGCGCAGCTTGGACGAGTTCCCAGCGAGAAATGCTCTGGATGGCTTCAGAAAGAGCTGGAGAAAGGCCATGCAACTTGTTCTCTACTAAAACTCTTTCAAAAGACTAAAAGTAAGAACAAAGAAAAAAAGACACTGTATATCTATTTTTGCACATACCTTCTAGTACATAGAACATTCTCTTTTAAAAACCTGTAATCTGTAATTTTTCATTATACAACTAAAGCACACCTTATAATATTTTTTCCTGAAAGACACAGATTGTCTTGAAGCTTGTATTTGTGGAGCTGAGCGCTGGATATTCTTCTCGCACACACACACACTCTTTCAGTTTAGTGTAACATAAAAGGGCAACCCATTAAAGGTATATGGGCCTTAGGAAATGTTTTCACACCATGCCACAAAAAATAAACAGTGTACACAATGTTTTGTTGAGTCACAATGTAATGGTTTTGTGAACATTTAAAAGAGCTGATGGCTGCAGCAAGTTCATTATTTCCACCTCAAGCAACACAAAATAAGACTATCTGCCTTTGAAATCCCTAAGGAAGTTTGTTATTGCTAGTTGTTCAAAACATTTCACTAAGTTGCTCCTCCAACCAGGCACAAAGATCTCATTATAGGTCACAAAAGCAGTTACATTCCTTCACTAACGTTCCTAAGCAGAGAAATACATGTCGCTGCCATATACCAGCTTAATCTCCTGGCTACCTATTTGCTTATAAGATGTTTCACCAATTTTATCAAGCTCTGGGCAAACAAGTAACTGATGGCATTCATGACCTAACGGATCCTTCAAACGCCCTTACTCCAGAGTCATAAAGCTTATCCTTCAATACTAGTCAAACCAATTTTTCCTGTAAAATTGGGGGGGTAATACAAATAGACTTAATTACAAAACCAAAAAGGGCAGCAGACATAAGCTAGCTCTCCTAAATGACCAGCCACTCCCAGGTGTGGCATGCTAACCAGTGGTAACATGCACTCTTCTGCATACCCCAGCAGCTGTGCACATTTGTTCTCTAAGGTCATGGCCACATGTGCTGGTGTGGACAGACAAGAGCTCCTCTATCATGAGGCAGGATGGCCTAGTGCAAGCACAGTGCTGCACCATCATGGTTTTACAGCATTGCCATAACAGCTTCACTCTGGCCAGCATGGAGGCAGAGAAATGCACATCTATCTGTACCTACATCCTAAGACAGAAATTCCCCAATAGGACCAGGCATAGACAAATAGAAGGAGTGATGGACTGTATGATTTACACAGACGTATTTGGGGGTATTCAGAACTGAGTGTGCTTAGTCACAGGGTCCACCTACTAGAAACCCCAGGTTCTAGTCAGAAAACTCAACAGACTTTCTTTATGGAGCAACGGCTGAAATTGGAGACCATTAGTTATAATATGTGGACAAAAATGGGGATTAGTCAAAAATTACGTGCTGACAACATTAGGTTGTCAGCAATGTGTATTTCTTAGCACCAAGAAGGGATAATATGTCTACCAAGGAAAGGATGCCTCAAATCACTCTTACAGCAATCTGCTGGAGGCCACATTGTCTACAAAGGGAAATGATCTCCTGCCATTCATTCCTATCTGTTCGGGAATGGGGGGAACACGAAAGAGGTGGCAGGTGCTTGGAAAGCCTTGGCAGGCAGGGTGGGGAAGTACTCATTGTAAGGTCTGAGTATTCTGTTCCATTCAGGAGCTATAAAGTCATCAAACCATAGCAGCAGTCAAGAGCACATCAGTATAAAGACAAGAGAGGTCTAGAACAACTGTCTCAGACAAGGTTACCTAACAAAAGGGGAGAACAAAGCAGCAAAGTACCCCCAGAAGCAAGACAAGATGCAGGGTTAATGCATGGTTACAAACAACATAAAGTCTGAAAGAGCCAGTGAAAAGCATGAGATTTTATTTATTTTTGTCAAAAGGGGACAGGGTGCCACTCCTTATTTGTTGCTCCAGACACACACGCCCACCCCTACTCATGCATCAGCTCTAGGGCTCACTGAAGCCTTCACTCAGCCAAGTCAAGCCTCTACATAAGCCAAAAGGAAGCTCAGCATCGAGATAAGTAGTTTCTACCAGGTTAGTGAGCTGAATTAACTCACTGAAAGGCCTGCCAAGCACCAGTGCTCACCTAGGCTTATTGAAAGAAATTATCTTCTCACCTCCGGTAGAAAATTCAAAGCATAAGCTCTCACTTCAGTACAGTCACAAAGCTATTCTGTTTACAGAGCAAAGGGAGAGGAAAAAAAAAATAAAATCACCGTGAGCAGCAACACTATTCTGAAGCATGAAGGAAGACACATTGTTGATCTCTGGCTTTCCATTCAAGGTCTCATTCACAAGTACTTCAATGGCATCAGGCAAAAAGTCCCCCAACAACTGCCTTCTGGAAGCTCTGGCCAACATTCTGCATACTTCAGAAACTCAAGAGGAAGCCAAGAAGTCTGTAATTACGTCTTTAAATTACGCTTGGATTCACCTCAACATTTTGGGTTTCTGAGCTACATGAAGCTTTTCCTACATGGTTAGCCACCGTTCGTTCCTGGTCTGAGCCAAAAGATAAATATATTTCTGTACCACAGTGAAAGATTAGCTTCCAGAACAGCATATGTGATCACAAGCACCTGAGACAGCATTTTTCTGGCAACATAACAATGCTTCTAACACAAAGGCTACTGTATGGAAACCACTTGAGCATCCCTGTGTGCTACAGGCACTGGCTGGTACACAATTGCCACTCTGCATGTACTGTCAGCACGGGACCTAGTTGGCATCAATCCCCAACAGTCACAAGCAGCCCAACCAGAACATGTTCTTTTAACAAGTGTTCTCACGGGATTTGCCTGGAGTTCTCCATAAAGGTCTAACTCAAAGCAGCTTCTGCCTACACCAGACATTCAAGATGCAAAGCCCTGGGTTAGCATTTGCTCCTCTAGAGCCTCCCTTTTGTTCTGCCATGCCTCTACTCTTAACTTTCAGGACCTGCTACAGAGAATATACAGACATTAATATGAAAGGCCTAATTTTCACCCCACATGAACTAAGCAACTGCTGCTACAGCTGAGAGGAGTTGCATGCTTTGGTGAGAAGACTGAATGAGAACATCTGACTTAAGTTCCCTGTAACTCAGTCAGAAGCAAGATATTGTCATGCTATGAGTATGTCTTGGAGCTGCAGCCTCAGGCCTGCTGCTCGGCTAAGAAGACAGTTACCTACTTATAGCAGGCTTGTCCGTGCCTCCAACACCCCACATGCCAAAGGAGGATAAAGAACATCTGCCAAGGTGGTAGTGAGGGAAGTCAGTGCTGTGCCTTGGTTGCAGAAAAGGCAGCTCCTTTCAGCAGTGCTCTGTGTGTGTGCGTGTGTGTGTTCAGCTCCCTCAGGGCCACTTATACAAGCATTTTTGCCTTTTAGCCTGGTGACACCATCTGTTTTCACAGGGAGTGGCAGTCAGTCCTGTCTGGCTTCCTTCCCACTGCCGTTCTCCTTTTCTCTTCCTCTCCACCAAGAACCAAAGGGGCTGTCAAATACCTTGTGACCAGGGTCAGCCTGTGTGTCACTTTGCTACCAGAACTGTAACAGGTAGCTGCCTGAAGAAGCCTGGACGAGCAGTACAGGATAGAGCAGATTCTGGCTGGGCTTTGCCATGGTTTCCTATACAGCTTTGCTCAAGCTGCAGGAACTTGCCCTGCTCTAGGCCCAGAGGAGCTGTACCTGCAGTGAACTGCATAAGGCAGCAAGGGCTCAGCCAGGCCCCCAGCCCCCACTAGAGAGCCAGGACCTTGGGAAGCTCAGCAACCCCCTGTTCCACCCTCTCAGGAGTGCCAGATGAGCTGCAGGTCTCCTCCAGGGAAGTAGCCCTAGAAGATCTCACTTGAAAAGAAAAGAAAAAAAAAACCACCAACGAACCCCCCCTCAGTAAGCCAGGAGAGCAATGCCCAGTGCTTAGCCTAGTGTATGTACAGAAGGACCCTGACAGAGACACAGAGAAACTATCAATGCTTCCTAAACCAGACTTCTGTCCTTGGAGGGAACCTTACCACCCTGTTCTTCCAAAGCTCTGGCTGCATCATGGTAGAAAGCAGAGACCATTGCTAAAGTCACATCAGACTGACTGGAAAGAACTTGAAATGCAGACAGACAGTATTGTTAGTCTGGGGAAGGTCCTCTGAGTAGGGAAGAGTTCCTAGAAAGATCTCAAACACTAATCTAGGAGTTCATAGCACAAGGGATGGTAAGGCTCCATTGTTTACTAAACATAGTAATAGTACAAAAATTGACAAGCAATGAAACACAGATGCCAAGCACTTTATTTACAGAAAATTCCCATGTTCAGAAACTCAGTTTTCTGCCACCATGTCCATTGGCCAGATAAAATAAAGGCGGCCTCCTTTTAAACTTTGTTCCATATCTATCCTTTAATTAATCATAACAACAAAACATACTACTACATTTGCAAAGACAAATTAAAAAAAAGCAGAAAAGATGTAAACTTTGAATTTGCAGGATCCTCCAGATCTTCCATGCCCAGTGCAAACCAGGATAAAAGAATTTAAAACATATCCTTGAGTCCCTTACCCTCACCCAAAAATGCATTAGCTTTGTATAGCACTCATATATATATTCCTGTGAGGTCATTTACAGCTTTGACTCATGCACATTAGGAATGACATTGTGGCAGGGCAGAAGAACTTCAGAATGGGGAGAAGGAATAACGTTAAATCCATACTGAGGCACAATAGCATTTAGACAGTCTAAGACAACGTGGGGGGTGGGTATTTATCTTCAGATTAAAGGCTATTTTTCACAGACCAATTGAAGTCAGTGTGATTGTTCAGGTAAGGAAAAGAAGGCTATGAAAGGGCCAGGTTTTTCCTCAAGTGTTATGGTATAAAGCAAAGCTCAAAGAAACAATGCAATCTGCTTTTGCAGACCAGATGCTGTACTCACTGAATCTAGGCCTCCAGCATCTGCCTCCTCAATGCACAATATGCAGCAAATTCTACTGCAGCAAGTTTAGAGCCAAGAATAATAATAGAATACTGCACAATGTTGTATCACGTGCATTGTCAGACAGTTAACAGCCTATAGACATGCCTAGAGCAACTCTTGGCTAAAGAATTTTAAAAGGACAGGTCATGTAACAGGTGCACAGTATTTTTAGGCACTCTAGTCAATTCAGTGGTGTTAGATAATCAGCTTGATGTTTCAGAAGGCAAACCAACTACCTGCCAAGTTCCAGAAACCTTGTTTCACCCATGCACGCAGCACTCTGCTACCCCACTGGATAATATGGAAGGGCAGACATTCCTGTGCATTGGCAGGGATAGGAAACTGATGAGCAAAAGAAGGTGGCAGATGCAGCAGCTCAGGCTATATCCCATCAGTTGCTCAAAACTAAGCCCCACCTTTGAAAGCTTTCTACCATACTTTAGTGATGATGTTAAGAACTGGAGAAGAATCAAGTTCTCCTTCATCCAAGGAAATGGATTGGATCTTCATGAAATGCATTTTTCCAGAGCTCCCTTTCCCTTGGCTGAAGCATGTGATGATTTATGTTGTCTTGCAGTTTCTTTGGGGTTTGGGGGTGGGTGGGGGTGGGGGGGAGTTGGTTTTGGTTCTGTTGGCTGAGGGTTTTGGGGGGGGGGTTGGTTGTTTTATTCCCCCCCCCCCCCCCCCTTAGTAAATTCTGACACGTGCTTATAGAAGAAAGGTGCTTTAGAATCAGCCTGGGGGACATAGAGAAAGACCTGATGCCAACAGCACAGCATGAAGCACAAGAAAGTCACAGACAGATAGGTACATCATGGAGAATGCACAGAGAAGGAAGCTCTGTCCCTCTACCCAACAGTAACAGACATGAGCTCACAGGTGAGGCCACAGACTCAGATTATAGCTGCTTCAAGGTATGGCTCCTGCACACTACTGAGACTCCTGGTAAGGGATATATGGCAACAAGCCACTTTTTCTAACCTCTGAACAACCAGCAACTGTCAATGGTATAAACCAGTGATGATGCTTTTGCTCCATGTGCCAGAATTGCTACACATTTTACTCACCAACACACTAAGCCAGCAGTCCTCTGTTGGTATCTAGCAATAACCCTGAAAAATTTATGGATTTCTTAGAAAAAAAATTAGTCAGAAACAGCTAGGGCTTCTCCAGCTTAATATCTTGTGAGAAGGAAGTCACAAAATTGCTGCAGAGAGACCCAAGTACTTTAAACTATTAAGATACATGTCCAGACCAAGTTTTTCCAGTCTGTCAAGTTTGGCTGCAACTGCTTAATGTACTTTAAGTCATCCAAAGATCAGCAACAATTCAAAGAATTCTGAAATTACTTAGATACCCATCTTATTTGAACTTGCTGCATGCCTTCCTTTTTTACTCCCTTTATACAGTAGATTGAGGTTTCATTAGAAATACAGTTAGAAATAAGAGTTATTAGTATCTGCACAATAACCTCTCTTTAATTATGCTAAGACATGCTCCCTCCATTTTCCAGTAGAGGAGGTATTTTCATTTTGCACAATGGTAAAAGTATTATTTAGAGCCTGTTAGTAACGTTTAGATGTCTGATATTTTAAGTCTGAAAAAACTCCAGTAACCGCAAATTGAAATTACATCAATCTCATCTGAAAGCACATACACACATGATGAACTGCAAGTTTAGACCCAGACTGTCGTAGCTCAGTCTGCCCATACCATTATTTACTTTATTTAATTACTAATTAGTTCAATTACTAATATCCAAATCAGTATATTTTTGTAGTGTCCAGAGATGCACATGATATCCAAATTATCTACATGGGAAAAGGTTTCAAATCATTCATGTGATGAAAGTACAAAATTAAGCTGAATGGACTAAATCCGTTTCTGGAGTAAGCTGAGAAGCTTGCTGATCAGCCACCATGGTCAGGTCAAGTTGCATGAAAAGTTAGTTAGTAATAAGAGTTGAAAAAGAGAAACATGTACATACCACACATGAAGCTTCATATTGTTTCCCCAGTTTAGGTCTTAAAAATGCACTGAAGGAAGGGAGAAAAAGCATTAGAGACCCAGTACTTCAAGTGTGGATTTTGCTTAGTTATTTTTAGGATTCTTCTCATGTCAGAAGGTTGGCAAAAGGCTGAGAAACTTAATGTAAAGGAAGACATAAGGCCAAAACAACGTTCAGATACCTGTTGATGACATCTGACAAAATGCTGTCACCTTTTCTAAAGGACAAAAGTACCCACACTGATATGCCAAGAAGTAGTTAATCCACCGTCAAGAAAAGTCCTGTTCCCCACAGATAAACTCTTCCATCAGACAGTTTTCAGCCATTTTACCTCAGTGAAAGATTTTCAATATATTCTGTTTAAAATGGGTTAAATATTACTTTGTCTTGCCTCTATTTTAAGCCAGAGATCCATTTGCCAGTTTTGTATTAAGTATTTTGCTCTACGACTGCTGATGTGGAAGGCTTATGACGAAATGCAGGCCTGTACCCTGTAGGTAGAGAACACCCACCCTCTGCTGTCATTCCCCTCCAGAATGTGATCAGAGTTAAATATTTAAAAAATTAATCAGGTCACCTTATTACAGTATTTTTTTTTTTTTTTTGAGGACACTGAAACTGTGAAATAAAGGGATTTTGTCACCAAGGCCTTAAATTAGAGCCACAACCTTCAAACCTTTCAACCTCCCCCCACAGCCCCCACAATGTTTTCAGTTTAAAATTCTGGTAAGAGAGGAGACAGACAGGATTCACAAGGAACAAAGCCCCAGCCATACATTCAGCCTGCCCCCACACATAATTTCTGTCCAATCCAATGAAGTAAGGTGAGACTTTGACGTATCTGTTTGCACGCTGACCTCTCAAAGCATAGATTATACTTCCAAAACAGATGCAAATACAGATACAAGCAAAGCTGTGAGTCCAGTGCAGCACTGAGGGATGCTGCTTCTGGTACCAGAGCTCCAGGAGCCCTCTTAAAAGTAGGGGTGGAGGCGTGGGGGGGGGGGAACAGGACCAGGAGGAGGGGAAAGGTGTACAGCCACACATACACATGGATGTATACATATCAAGAAGCTGCCCGGGACTGCCACTAGGTTAAGATGCCTCCAGTCCTTCCCCCATCCCCGTTACACACAGATTGCTGTATATTGAGAGCAAAGAGAACAGCTTGTTTCACGCCTTCATGTTGCAGCTGCAGTAACCGCTTCCTCCCTGCCACTGGGCAGCAGCTGGCCCGCCTGCCCCCACCCCCCACTTCCACTGCCCTGTTGCAGCTGTATCCCAAGTTGCCAGGGCTTGCTGCTCTCACCTTGTTTGCCTCCACAGGAAGGTCTGGATGGGCAGAGGGATGCCACGGCTGCTCTCCTGCTCCTGGCCCTCTGAGCTTTTCCTTTTCACCATGATGCCGATGACAGCAGCTGCCGTGAGCCAGCCTTAGCAGACATACCAGCTGGGATCTCGCACAGCTGCCACTTCGGTCTCCGTAACTCTTTACCCTCTTCCCTTCATCCTCTGCAGCCCACTCCCTCCCTCACCTCCCTTCAGCTTTGCCGGTGCAAAATGGCTGCAGAAGGCAGGGAGGAAATTAGGGGAGCGAAGATGTCCGCGTCCCTCTGCTTCCTCCCTGCCTTCAGCACCTCCCTCTGTGGACAGCTCCCAGCACCGAGAGCCGCGCCGGCAGGCGGTGACAGGGGAGGGCGGGCTGGTGGCGCGGAGCCGGCCCCGCCCCGCGCCTCCCGCAAAACTTCCAGCGCCCGGCAAGGGGCGCGAGGCTGCTCCTCCCGCCGGCCCCGCAGCAACAGGGCTTCTGCTGCTGCCTCTTCTTCCCCCGCCTCCTGCCGGCCCGGGCAGCACCGCGCGGAAGTGCCGAAGCCACGCCAACCCGCAGCGGGAAGAAGGCGCGGAGCGGCCGAGAAGCGATCGGGGCAGGAGAGCCACTCCTTCCCTCCCTCCCTCGCCGGCAGCAGGGACGAGCTCAAACAGTGGAGTCTGACCAAGCTCCCCCACAACCGCAGAGGAGCAGAACTGAAAGAGGGCTTTTCGAGGTGCTGCCGGTGGGCAGTTCATTAGCAGTTTATCGCGCTCCTCCTTGGATCTACAGAGACAGGAGTCCTCGAACTGCCTGATACAGCACAGCGCAAGGCAGCAAAACGGGGAGATACCCGTTTATCTCTGGAGTGGGGAGAGAAGGGCAGCAAGTAATAAACCCTCTCTGGAAGTGAAGGCTGGTGGTAGGAGCAAGGGAAGTTTGGGGTAGTTATTCCATGGATTTTTCTTACACTGAAGGAGTTGAGACAAACAGAGGCGGAGAGGATGGTGAGTGCCAAAGCAGATGTACCTGCGTTTCCAACTAGACGCCAGACTGATTTGACTCGTACAAAGATAAATCCGAGTCAGGTTTGCTTGAAATATTTCTCAGTCACTGTCAAATTAGCTCTCCTTACATACCTAAGGATATCAAAAGACAGTATACTACTACAAATAGTTAATAGAATAAAATGAAAGACCAATGCAAGTCCACCCTTATCAGTTAATTTTTCACCAAAAAATTGCTTTTATAAAAAGACTGCAAGTTTAAAGAGAGATGTTCCAACAAGCCAAGGCCGTATTTCTTTGTGTCTCTCAATCCTCCTACTTCATATGAGGCACTTAAAGACTCAGAGGTCATTCCTTCCTGGAACATGAGCTGAACTGATCAACACCACCTACTTCCTTCCTTATGGGTACTTTGAGAAACAGGTTTGCTGAAAACCCAGTGCCATTCCTTTGAAAAAAAATCTGCATTTACTCCCACGTGGGATAAAGTTTTTTCTGGTGCCCAACCCAATACTTCCTTGCAGTGACTTAGGCTGGTCTTAATCTCCACTCATGCAGAAGAGGACCCTATGTGGTCTACATTTTGCTTAAATGCCCCTCTTGCACAAGAGGAGTATTAAGACAGTTAATTAGAAGGTAATATGTTAAATAAAACTTAAACAACATGTTTATGACCAAAAAGTTTTAAATAATTAAAATCACTAATCTACCTGAGTGCTAAAACGCTAAGCTAGTTGGTGGCGTTTGTCTTGTTTGGTCGGGTTTTTTTGCTAGCAGTAACTTTTTCTGCTGGTGCACAGAATTAAGGCCTTTTTATTTACAGGATTAGCTTGCTCAGACAGGAAAGTTCTTAATTACTATTTTCTTTCCTTCAATTAAATGAGGTCAGACAGGAAAAAAAATAATCTTGATTTCTAAAAATCTTACAAGAACTAATTGCAGGGACAAGATGGTTAAACCAAATTACTCCTAAACACGAGGTACGTATTAAAGAAGTTTCCCTACTCCACATCCCCTTAACGGATCCAGGACTTTTTATACAAAGTCTTCTTGTTTGGAAAGCAAATTTGAGTTCTAATTCCTGCCAGCATGCCGCTTGACAGTCAGAAGTGAAACACAACGCAATAGGACTGATAAGCTTATTTTTAAATAACCGCTTTTTCCAGTCCTGTAATGTGCTATGAAACTATGGAATAAAGCATAACCTCAGTTAGCGACAGATCTGAAGTCTAAATTTATTTGGAGTTTTAGTAATTATCAAGCAGGAGAATCACTCTTCTTCCAAGAAAAGTATGAGGACTAAAGGAAGTTTTAATGTTATTTGCAATTAAAGAAAAAAAAAATTAACTGATCTGTTAAAGCCTCAAAAAGTGCAAGGTCAGTGTCTCCCTCATGGACATTCACAATATGAATAACGAGAACTCATAGCTTCACTACAGTTAAGAGGATTGCTAATCCTCAGCCAGGGATGAGGGTTGCAGCCTAGGGATGGTTTATGGGGATATTATTTTAAGTGTCATACAGTCTCCCCCTCAAAATTAGTGCCATCAGGCATCATAGGCAGTTATTGAACTGGTCTGAGTTTAAGACGCTTGCATTCTCGCAGTAACCGGTAAGCACAGTTCAGATCTGGTTTGGGTTTGTTTGTCTGGGGGTTTTTTGTGGTTTGTTTTTTTTCAATTGGGTATCTCTCCTTACTCCTGCATTCAAGAAGCAGTCACTTAAAATAGCTTCCAGTTTGCTACTCTAAGCCTAAGCTTACTATTCCCATGCTCTGCTACACAACAAGAAACACACGAGCAAAAAAGAGCACTGCAGCTTGCTCACAGACTACGGCTGAAATCTCCTATGAATTCTCCTGATTGACAGGGACACCAGGGGCACTTGGTATGGTCAGTCCAGGGCAGCTGCTTAGGGGTAAACAGACAGGGATGAAAACATGAACACAAAGCTCAAAAACCCCAACAAGTTTAGTAGGAAAACAATGGCATTCTTTGGTTTCAAACCTACCCAGGGAAACAACATTGCTGCCCCTGAACAGAGGCAGTCCTAGAGAGCAGAGTTTGGAAGCTCACTAGCAGCACTTCACTGAGCCTCCAAAAGGGGAGGAGCAGGAGTGGAGCACACACGAGCTAACTGCACACTAGCTCCACATCTGTCAGCGTTAACTAACACCCAGAAAGCAGGAGGAGAATGTACTAGTACCTCTGCCTGGCTTTGTTACATCTTTGAAGGACTCTTTAGGAGAAAGAAATAGCTCTCGAGTACCGTATTATTTTCCTTCCTCTTTCTTTGTGCATAGCCAACACCTTGCCCTGTCACACAGCCATCAGCAAGTGGAGCTCAGGTAGCCCAACAGACACTGAGAGTAAACTGCATAGCTACTACTTTGTAGTAATCAAAAATGTAACTGCAAATTGCAGTTTTAGTCAAACTTGCCATTTTGAGTCCAGAATATTGCTCTCCAACATGCAGCCATAAAAGACACCTAAATCCCTGTTTGTACAGAGGTTTAAAGTTACAGAACTTCTGATATAAAACAAATCAGAGCAAACAAAAGACTATCAACAGCTGGCACTGTCATAAGAACTGCAGTCACAAAGGTGCAGATTCTCCAATCCAGCCAGGCTGTGACCAGCACTAAACCCAGGAGGTGGCAAAGGTGGTTTATGTTAGTTTGACCATGGCTGGAGACCAATTTTGTTCTTGCCTTGTTTTGGAGACAACACACACACCGCCACGCCACAAAGGCCACACAAAGCTGAAGTGATCTGTACCTATGTAAGTGAAACAGCTTGCAAGTTGGGAATTGCATGTGTAAGAGAAGAAGGAACTTTATGGCCTGGAAGATTTTCCTTCTCTCTATACTGAACTTCTGCTTGCAGCTGAGGCTTTCAGATTCGCAGTCAGCATTTGACTGTACCTAAATACTAACACTGCAGCAGATGCTGCAAACAAAAAATCCTCCAAATCAGTCCCCTGCTTTCCCTGGGGATAGAGAGCAAGGAAGCAAACTCTTCAGGGAGGTCATTATAGTAGGACAACGAGTATCCTGAAAATTCACCTGTGCTCTGTTCACTAGGCTACACTGGCATCTTGGGCTGGCACAGAAACACAGGTCCATCTGCCTGCAAAAAGATCAAGACTAGTGCAAGAAGTCACCACCTTTGGGAAGCTGGCATGGGGTAGAGCAGAGATGGTACCATTAGCTCTGCTGTACTCCAGCAGTTCCCAGCGCACCCAAGTGCTTGGGCACAAAAGATGCTCATGACACTTTTTCCATTTCTTCTTACTAGAGGCAGCATCAGCCTGACACCCCTCCAAATCACATGATTCTGCTTGATCACTGCTTTATTCATTGCACAGTTGTGTTTACACATCCATCACAGTAGGATTCAGTCTTGATCCAGAAACAGTCAAAGTGTTACAATACAAGGAAAAATCAGTTTTGTACTTAAAAGTTAAAATTGTAACCGTGGGGAATTGTATTAGGTGCAATGAATCATGTTAGATATAACCATAGAAACTTCATATATTTTCTATGAATTTTGTGTTTGGAAACTAAAATTATGATTGAAACAGAGGTAATTATAAAGTGTAGTCAAGTGATTAACTAGTAATTACTTATAAGTTTTATAGTTCTTTACTCTTATGACTAGATGTTCTTGTACATTAGATGAGAATAATATTGGAACTGACCACCTGTGACTGAAACTGTGTTAAACTTCAAAGAGCAAGGACAAGAAACTAAGGAGACCATCACGGACACCAGTTTGCTGCTTGGAAACCCCCTTAGCCTTCCCATCTTGATTTGAGTATCAAGGATTCCAATCAGTAGAGCTAAGTGAAATTGACCAATGATTGTTTTTAAATAAGAATATTGATAAGGTTATATAATCAAAGGACCAATCACTATAAAGGTTAAGTTTCAGAGCAAGTATAGTATATATTTTTATGTAAAGAAACTTACGTAGCAATGATTTGACAGAAAAAGTGTATAAAAACTGAGGGATTTTAATATTAAGGGGGACACGCCTTTGGAGGAGATCCCTGGCATCCCCAGCACTGCAATAAACGAAGTGCCTGTTTCTTAACATCACGTTGGTGTTAAGGAGTTTTATTTCTGATTTCGGTAACAAAAACTGGCAGCATGCCACAGAGTAGTGATATAGAGAAGGAACTGCTAATTGCTTAATGATTGTCTCTCTGTAACTTTACATACCGAAGGCTGGTGTTTGTCAAGGATTAAGCCTGTCTGAGACTGGTACTTGGGAGCGATGAGCAAGAAGGAACCATGAACAATCACAAAACTTAAATGTTTGATGAACTTACAATCTTGTTGAGAAGGCACAAGTAGAGGCCTTGCTTGAATAGATAGGGCCAGAAAAGATAAGAACTCCTGTCTTTGTTCTCATCCTTGTAGATAATTTAGCTTAAACTAACCACATGATTCTACACCACTAATGAAAACTTAGATAATAAGAGCACTAACAAACACTGATGTATCAAAACAAGTAAAAGACCATACTGCGCAGAATCACCTGAGGAGGGTCAAATAGCAGACAAGTGAGGAAGACTATGGAAGACCACCAGAGGACTCCTGAAGACCACCAGAGACCTTCAATGTGCCTGCGTAAAGGACATTTGCATATGCTAATAGTTTCCCAGAAAACTAATTAATATGTATAACATTTCTCAGAAATCTAGTGAATATGTATGTAGAACATGTACTTAACCTGCACAATTAGACCCGACAGCGTGCACGATAGGTGGAGCGATCCCCCGTGCATCCAGCGCGGCCAATAAAGAATACCTACTTAATAGTTAATCAAACTATTGAGTTAATTTCTTTGAATCAGTAGGAACAGCAAGCAGAACCTGAGCATGAAGCTCCTACCCTACACAGCAGTGCCCAGAGCAGGGAACTGCTCTAAACTTCACTGTCTTGCACTTGTTTCCATGCTGATGCTCTCCAAGTCCCCAGCCTCAATCCCTGCCACACACACTCCTAAGTATTCACACCTTTATCTGTTATTCTCTGTGCAGAAAGAGCCAGAATCCAAACTCTCAGGAGTACCTCAAACCATTCTGTTGTGCAGCAGCCTTTCCAAGAGCAGAGCTGTAAACAGCTCCTAACTGTAGACCTCAGAGCAGAGAACAAAGACAATTCTTAGGCAGACTCCTGAGAGCTTAGTCTTTTGTAAGCTGCCAGCAGGCTTTTGTCCTTGGCTGAAAGGACGCATGCTGAAGACCCTTTCTCCGTTGGGACACGGATCACAGAAAGTCAACACTGATGGATGCCACTCATTTTACCTTTCCTCATATGGGTCTGTCAGGTAGAAGCAAAAGTTACTCCTTCATGTAACCATTTCTCTTCCTAGGAAGTCTTTGTACCTTGTTAAGTAACTACACTAGGACACAGCAAAAACACCTGCAGAGAGTGGGTACAGAGGGCTATTTCATTGGCAGTAGTGTACATGCTGTCATTTACATCAGTGTAAAGAGCGGGTCAAAGACTGCTGTTTTGATGTGGCAACTGTATACATCCTCTTTGTACTATCATGAACTACACAAGATAAAAGTATAGGGGAGTTAAAAAAAAAAAAAGGCCTGATTCTCTCCTTCCCAGGTGTTTTGCAAAAATTAGGAAAGCTCCGTTTTTTTCTTCAAGGGCTTCTAAACTCAGCATGAAAACATTCCAGCTAAGGTTCTTCAGAACTCTCATTCACAGCTCTTCTTGCCAGCCCTGCTCAAACACAACACAACTATGTTTTCAGAAATGAGGAAAAATGAATCCCTAAAACCATGCAATGAACCCCTAAAACTAACCAGGTTTGCTGCTGTTGCTACGTGAATTTGGGCAGGAACAGACTGTAGTCTAGCTGGATCGGATTCCATAAGGACAATCAGATATTTAATCCTTGGGCCACATTTAGCTGGAATCGTAGGAGTGGCATAGCATTCATGCATCTGTGAATCCTATTTCAAAACAGAGCAGAAACACAGATGCTCCAGTCACTGCAAAGAGTTATTGCTTTGCATAAAGTTCAAACAACAATATTCACAGTCATTTAATGGCAATTAAATACATAATAGGTGCAGGTTATGTTCCAACTAGATAAAGCAGGGAGAGATGGAACAAAATCCTAGAGATGTCATAGGGGGGGGGGGTCTCTGGACAAGACTTGGGGGGCGGAGAGGGGGGGGGGGGCAGTAAAAAATCCAGGTTTCACTGTCAGGGTATCACACCACCCCTTGGATCAGGACTCTCCAAGCTCCAAGATGTGACTGCTTTGGTAGTAGCTGCAAAACTTTTACTTCCTTTTGGGGAAAAAAGACAACAAACCTCCTCCACCCAAACCCCATCCCATCCGAACACCTTTTTCATCTTCTTCCTGGAGAAGGAAGTGGGGATGTCTTGTCCCACTGAGTTACCAAACATGTCTTCCTCTCCACTGCTCAGAAGAGAGCCGAGAACTGTCTCCACCACATGCTTCTCCTTCCAGAGCAACGGCACTCACACAAGCTGTGAATGCTTAAATCAGGCTTTACTCTTTTTTTCCTCAACCTCTTAATCCTTTTCCTTTTAGCAGATGATATATTAGTTCTGCCTTGTGCCTAAGCACCCTTAGGAGGGTACTTCTAATGGATAATTAACAACACTTAATTATTCCTCCAGGTAGTCTGACTGCATTTATTTATGAATATTGCAGCATTATGTGAAAAGTCCAGCTTGTTCAGGGCCTGGGAAACTTAAGGTGGTCTACTCAGTTGTATTTCCCTCCTACAGCTCAGGCTCCCAGCCACGTGAGTCCCACTGTTATCCAACTCTGCAGAATATGCAGAGCTCACGCAGTAGCTGATACTGAAGCTCTCATTCCACCTGTGTCATTGCATCTGCACGGCACAGGCTTGAAACCCCTCCAGGGCAGGTATCAGAGCAGGAAGAGGCATCAGAAGCAGCCTTACTTGAGCAGGTCCAGAGCAGGCAGTGCAAGGGCAGGAAAGCCTGAGAGGTGAGGCTTCCCCGTTTCCCCAGACCACAGCCCCATGTTGAGAAGCCACCTGGTCCACACAGGTGGCTTAGGCCAGCACACAACATTTTCTGGAGCGTTTCTTTGTTCCACTTGCAACACAGAGCTGCACCTCCTCCCTGACCCGAGCTAAGGCAGGAGTTTCAGCACCCACCAACGGATCCAACCTAACAAACTACTTCAAGCAGCCCTCAAACGCCCGGCTGTTTCCCCGTTAGTTTTCAGGACGGCCCCAACAGCTCATCACCCACGGCTCCCACTACCTTTGATCCACACGACCACACCGTCCTCAAGAAGCTGCAGGGAACCGGCCCCGACCACGCTCAGCCTCTGCTGCCGGCTTGGGCTGGGTTGAGCCGAGCCCCTCACAGCGGGTGAGGGCGCTCCCGACAGCTATGAGAGGAGGGAGCGAAGCAGCCGAGCCCTCGGGACGCCAAACCAACCGCCGCTCGGCGACCGTTAAAGGCTCCGCAGTATTTCTAGCCCGCCGGGGCGCGCGCGCCCCCCCTACGGGCGCGAGGCAACCGTTGGCCGCGCGAGCCGTGCTAGGTGGTGGGGTGGGGCGGGGCGAAGCGATAGCCGCCATTTCCCTGACGAGGGACTCTCCGGGGAAGGGGGTGGCAGCCCTGAGGCCCGCCGCCCCTCAAGGCATCAGGCCTGTCAAGGGCAGCGGCTCCTGCCCGATGCGGGAGGCTGCCTCCTGGTTCAGCCAAAGTGGAAAGAGCGGTGGAGCCATGATCCAAACCTGCGACAAGTCCCAGCCAGCGGCCCGGCTGTCGACAAAGGGATATGGCTGTGGCCATTGGCAAAGCCTTCGCACACCTCTGCGTCAAAGGCAGCTAAAGGAAACACCATGACAAAGGAGGGGAAGCGGGCTTATTTGTGGGCCTTCTCAGCCAGCTCAGCACAGCGCGATACTAAACCTTGCCTCCAGGCGGGGACCCTAGGGTGAAGGACAGGATAATGTATTCACACAAAGCAGGGAAATATTACCCCGCAGAAGAGGGCGCTAGCTGCAAAAACTGATTCTTTTGGCAAGAAGTAACAGGGATTAGCTGAGAAATATGACTTAACCTGCTCCGACTTCTCCTTGCAAGACTGACTATACAGTGCCAGCAGGTGCATGATACTTCTTTTCCATGCAGGGCAGCAATGTGCAGTGACTGAAAGAAGGAGGAGCTGTTATCACAAACTGGAAACTGACACAAGCAATTAGATGACAAGCGATTTTATTTTGCAAAACAATCACTATACAGCAACAAATACAATTGCAAATCGGATTGAAAAACATGAACTACCTACCACCAGCCATTCAAGAAATGCCTCTTTTATGGTAACAGGCTCTAGACTTACCAGAAAAAACACAGGTTTGTAACAGCAGACTGTATTCCTTGACATCCCAGCATACAGCATGTTTATTTGTTGGCTTTTTCTCTTTGCTAAAGTTGAAGTGGCTTTTATATGCTTGACTTTTCCAAGTGTGAAACTAATTTACCTTCCTGCAGTGGGAGTTGCTGGAGTTGCAGAGGGAGTTGCTTTAGCAATCTGACTAGTGAGTGAACTCGACACACACCTAGGCTAGAAATCTACCTGCATCAGTTTTCATAGCAAACGTGATCTACTCTTCAAGGCATATGCCTTTGAAGGGACATTTGTACTTGGATTTTGAACAGTATTTGGTCCAGCATGGAAAAAACTGCTCACGTGGTAGTCCACACTGGCTGCCTTTCGACTCTCTTTGGGTCGTGTATATAGGCAAACTTAGATTTGTAAGCAGTCACGATGAGGTTACTACTGTACCTTAGCAGAGCGTTGAATGGATAATACCATTTACTGCTGTACAGTGAAAATATACATAGCCCTTGTGGGCACACTATTTCCCTCATCAGTATTAGTTTTTCCTCTACTTTGCTGGACAGAGGTTTGCTCAACTTTGCTTGCTTTCTGCTTGTGGTTACATAGAAACAGAACTCTGCAGATGAGGCAGAAGCACTTTTTGTCTCTACAGTTTGATGGATTATTAATTTAGGGCTCTCCCCTAGCTATCCAAACAAGGTTTCATCATTCCTTTTGTCTGGATTAATACTCTGCTTTGTTACAGAGTTGGGTCTCAGGCACCCAATATACCTGCTGGCTCAACATGCCTGTGGAAAAGAAATACAACGGATGCAGTTTCCAGGAAGCTGGCTCTATCTTCTTTAGTGGGCATTACGTATTTACAAAACCGTTGTTTTTAAAACCAACACTCTTCTTGCAAAGTTAAGATTAATATGAGCTTTTTCAGTGAACATCTAGAGTCATGTAACATAACTTGGTTTTTTTTATTACTTAACAGCACAAAACTCTTGATTTCTTTTCATCTAACTCCACAGTGTTTTAGGATTCTTTCTATGGAAGGATGATAACGATTACAAAGGTCTTTGCTTGAATCAAGACAAGAAAGCTCATTTTAATGCATGAAATAAATGACTTGGTGTGTTACACCACTTTAACTTTAGACTCATAGGTGGATTAACTAAGCTTAATTTTCTAGAGTATGGAAATGTTAAAAGCAGAATAAAAAAACCCCTTGAGTCTCAGGTTAACACTGTTCTCCCTAGCTGGTGTTCAGCTTCAGAGAAGCTGAGGTTCAGTAGTACCATAGACTCTCTCTCACATTGGCAAAAGGCATAAAAAAAACCCAACACTGCAAGGCTTTATATTGATTGATAGTATGATTAGAGCAATGTGATATACTGTTTTTTCCTTCTGTCTTTCTGTCGTTTTTCTGGAAAAATGGGAAGAGGCTTTTAATGCACCTCACTTCACACTGTTTCCATGTGAATTCTTAGGATTACTCTAAGCATAAAGTGTAACAAATACAAGGCAGAAATCAGAATCCTCCAGATGCACTTAGCATGGTTCTAACTTCACTATTCTTTGTATAAAACAACCAACTTGCAAACAGTATTAGGTACTTTAAAGTGTGAAAAAGCTTTTTGCAGAGCTGAAATATTGGGGGGGGCTGTTAGGAGTTCATCTTCAGTAAAATTTTTAGAGATGTAATAATTTTGTTTTGTCTTTGTACTGCTGTGACAGCTTAGCCCAAATCCCCCTTTGGTCCACTGAATATTTACTGTCTAGTAACTGTGCATTTACTACCTGAATTTAATGATAGGGAATCCTGTGCTATTAATTATTAGAATCCTTCTCCACAGACATAAAAATCTTCTCTATGAGTCTTTTCAGATCAAACCCCAACACACACACGCACACATACAAATTAAGGAAAAAGAACAGATCAAAAGCTTCCAACACACAATGTTAACCTAATACATGTATCAAGTATAGCTCAACCAACAGTGCAAAGTTTAGTTAAGAGATTTCAAAAGGAAAAGATCAAACAATCTGCAAGAATGTAAACTGGTCATTTCATAATGTCTACTGTACATATAGTATCAGCAGATTATTTTCTGCTGATGAGTAATACTACCATATTACCTTCAGTGTTGTCTTAGTGTCCATAAGATAGTGTTGGAGTTCTCCCAGGTAACTCCACTAGATCAGTTGTTTATATATCTCTGTCCTTTATCTTTTATGCACACTTTTTCTTATACTTTTTATAGTCAATATAATCCCTCTTTGCTCAGATTTTAAGATGCCCTATTTGTTAATGAATCACTATGGCAACGCAGTCTAGGGAGCTCATTTTATTTATTCACGTACTACAATTTACAGGCATCTCTGTTATGTTTATCACTGTTATCTGAGTGCCTGAGTGTATACATGAGACATCAGTAAAGGAGTGGAAACAACATCTTAATACTTTTTGTGTTTCAACTTTAGCAAAAGAAAAAAATAAATAAATCTAACATTCACTGTTACTACAGGAGTTTAGAAAGAAAGAAAGAAAGAAAAAAAAAGCCAGAACCAAACTATTGTGGATTTTTCAAAAATCCAGAATCCAAACTCAGCCATCTTTGGAGACCCTTTTACAAACATCTGGACCCCACAAAAATCATACCTTTGTGAAGAAAGGGAGGGAAGGGAAGAGAGAAGGAATCCTTTTTCTAGCATCACAGAAGAGATTTGCATCTGGCACTAAAACAGGGTCACGGCTTTTAGTTGTTACAGAAAGCAACTTCATGCTAAGATTTTCATTTTTTTAAATGTATTCTTATGAATAGGGAAAAAAAAAACCCTGCTAACATCTACTTTTACATACCTAAAATTGCAACACCAAAGGGTGCAAGAGACACAGATACTGTGAATAAAGAAGTAGAATATTCAAGTATATGAGGAGGGCATATCACAAATGGCCACAGAGAAATATATATATAATACTGTATCAAACAGATGAAAAGGATGTGAAACCAGTGGTGCGTACACAAATCTAGCCGCTTAACCAACTTTCTAATCAGACACAAGTCCATTGGGGTGGAAGTACTTGCTTTCAACGGCTTTTTTACGTCACTTCCCCAAGCATGGTTCAAATGTTTTCAATACTATTTTTAGTTATTAGTTAAATAATTTATTGGCTTTTCAGCTATACACTGACATAATTAACCAGGCCCAAAAAAATGTTAATAACTTAATTCAACTTTTGTTCTACTTATTTATACAAAATAACACATTTTTTTTCATTAATCTTGAATTTCTCTATAAGCCCTTCCTTCTGGTAAGCAGACTGTTAATCTAACCTGTAATAACTTACAATGGGCAACTTTTTTTATTTCCCCATCTATCAACAGAACAGTGAAATGAGGAACTTGGGGTATTAACAAGGCTCTTCAGAAAGAGGTGGATGGCCTTTAGGCACATGAAAGGTAAATGCATTTTATCATAGTACAGTACTCCATGCAAGACAGAGCAGAGCAACAATAATTGTCCAATGTAACATACTGCAGTTGTATACCCATATAAAGCCAGTGTCTTCCTGTTGTAAATGGAGATCAGGCCAATTTCTGCATCTATTTAATTTTTTTTTTTCTGTTTTTTTTTTTTTAAACTGTATGGTTAACTACAAGTCTTGGGATGTGACTTAGTTTTAGACATGGTAAAGAATGAATGTAACACCTGCTCTGAGCCCATTCCTGCCAAGAGCTCATGCCTAAATATTATTACTTCATACAATGCAAAATGAGCAAATTCATAAGCCCTGCTTAGCAAGGGCTGCCGTGACATCTTCAGCAAGGGTGGCAAGCTGGGGCGATTCAAGCAGGTTGATGCTTCCAGAGGATGAGACGTTGCTAAGTCTGCGTGGTGAAGCCACGCTGGACCTGCCTGGTGACTGTGTGATGATCTCGGCCCCGTGATCGACACGGGCTTTAGCATGCTCTCTGAAGTTTAGCTTCTGGCTGTCAATCTGCTCCAGGAAAGCAAAGAATTTAACACATTATACATTCACCAAATTATCTTGTTATAGATCACCTTTTGGGTCTCATTTTGTTTACTTTTAAGAACTCTTAAAAGGATTGAAGCTTCTTCACTCCTTAGAATAATTGAAACTGAAGATTTTAATATATGTAATATATATGTAATATTATGTTTAATATATACTGGCTTACTATGTTACATTCTCTTACTATTTTTATCTCTGATGGATCCTTTAATAAGCAGTACCATTGTTCCTAGCTGTAGGAATTTAATAGACATTTTATGAACATTGTGATTTCTTTCAAAAATCTGTATTTTTCAATATTTGTGGGAGTGATCTTAATTTCGAGATGTTTTCCTCCTGTTTCACAAAGCAGTCCTGATCCTCTGGGACACCCATACTACAAACTTATTAGATCACACCTATGCTATACAACAGTCCCAAACGAAGTTTATCTTTAGGGGAAAGCCAGTGCACAAACTACAGGATGTTTCACTTCAAGATTGACTCTCAGCTTAGATGTGGATGTGAGATTGGTTGTTCCAAATTCCAAAGGGAACAAATGGCGTGTGAGCGTGCTTGAAGGAGAACAAACACGTTTCCTACTCAAATCAGAGCCATTGCTGAATTCACAGCTCCAATAATTTCACAAGGCCTGGGGCACAGTGGTAGCCTTTTCTCTGATGGCTGTCCCCTTACCTTGACATTACCACCGCCAGGTACGTGGTGGGCATTTTCCAGTGAACCAACTTTAGCCTGAGCTTTTTCTTTGAAATCCAGTTTTACACTCTCAATTTTCACACGTCCACCTCCTACACAGAAAAAGGAAATACACATTAAGAGGCTGGAAAAGCTCAGGAGAAAGTCTGACCTGAGGCACACAGGTGCATCCACATTACTTCCCTTTTAGTTGAGTTCTAATGATTTTAGAGAAGCACAGAACACCATGCTGCATGTTCAATAAAATATAAACTCTTCAACACATATTCAAACTGTAAGCATGTGCTACAGCCCTACTGATTTTCATGGGATTTAAGCACACACTTAAGTATTTTGCTGACTTCAGTCTGCATTTCAGTATCTTATCAAACTGACATTATGCCACAGCAGCATCCTTCTGCATTACTTTTTTATCTCCTCTCTAAATTAGGTGGTCCCATATCTTTATGTCTTTATATATTTAGTTGAGTTAAGAATATTAGTTTTATTACCAAAGTTATTTACTTTCTCTTGGACTATAAAAGAGAATGGCATCATTCATGATTTCTCCTTCACATAACAGGATTAGGTCTTTGCTTTGTCCCACATCCCAGAAATTCTTACAATACCTGGCTTGTGGTGGATATTCTTGAGGGAGCCACATTTGGAAGTCACATGACTCAAGTCAATCTTCTTGGTTACAATTTGCACCTGTCAAAAGCACGCACACACACACGTTACAGGCAAGAAAAGAATAAAAAGCCAAGCCCTGCAGAGGAAGAGCCAAAGCCTCTACAAACCACTGGAAAAGGAGAGATGGTTAGTAGAAAACAGACCATGCCACAAAGGAGGAAACACCTGGATTAATACAGCAAGCTTCCTTCCCACATAGGGAAATGACAGAGCTGGGTTAAGCTTTACTATTAGCAAAACAAAGAGGAGGACAAAGCAGATCAGCTTGTGGGTTCTTTCTAAAGTGTTTCTGAGCCTTCTCTCAGGGTGGATGCTCCAAAGCCCTGCATGCAGCAGGACCCATCCCGTTTGCTTCCGCTCTTGAACGTGCATCCTGGCAACTAAGAATATTTCAGTAACTTTTTTTTCTCTACCATCTGTTTCACATTTTTCTGCATCTAAATATGGTAGGCATTTCATGACAATCCTCTATGAAGAGTGACAAATATACAAATGTGACTCCTGCACCTGTACCTAAGCCGGTTGGTGTTCAGCCAGCCGGCTCGGTGGTGCTTACCCGATGGCAGTGGCACCGCTCTGCTCAGCCAGGCAGCAGCACAGGCACCCTCCCTCCTGCTGCTCTGTGCCCTGCTGCCAGCCACATTACCATGACTGCACTGAGCCCAGCTCAGGAACAGCCACAGAGTGACAGTCCTGCATTGCTGCACTTCCAAGCAGCTCCCAGAATATGGCCCGCAATCACAGTGACTGTGTTAGCAGGTCTTAAAAAGTTGCAGCCCCTCCAGGCCAGACAGGAGCTCCAGGATGACTGCAGTGCCACTGGTTTGCTCATATCACCAGCAATGACTTAAGCCAGCACTGGTGGCTGCACTGCATCTGTTTGGATCGGATGTACCCACACCATCAGCTCTTCCATCTGAGGGGAGATAATTTCCATCAGGGGGATCCATAGCCACCTTAAGTTATTCCAGTGTAACTGCTAGAACTGACGGGTGTCTGGTCAAACCCTGAGCAACCTCAGTTTGTTATACTGGAATAATGCTGTGGCATTAGCATTAGCACTCAGCACGCTGGCTGATCACACCCTCTCTCTGAGCTTTCTTTGTTCTTATGTTTCATTTTTCTTCTTCCTCTCTGATGAATGCACGTAATTGAAAGGTTAGCTGAGGAAGGGCTGATGCACTGGAAGATGCCCAACTGCGAGGCTGGAGTCTCAGTGTGAGCTGCAGTCTCCGGAAATTACTTTCCTGGGCTGCTTCCATGAAACACACAGAACCATTTCGCCTCACACTGGACTTTTACTGTCAGCACCCTTGGGCATTTAGACATAATCCTTCTTTTCTCATTTCCTTTTCCTGTCCAAGTTATGGAAATGTGTTGTGCTCCGTGGAGAAAGATCAGGAGGCCACCACTGCATACACATGGCTCACACAACTACCAGACTAGACTCACATGTGAAACAGTAGTGAGAAGGAAAGTAGTGCTCAGAGGAAGGGAGACAGAGGGGTCTGGCTGTGCAAGGCGGGTCACCACAGTGGAGATGCCTGTTCACAGGGTGTCTGTACTACTTACATTTCCTCCCCCTGCAGAGTGTTTGATGTTATCTCTGGAACCACATCGGGATTGAATATCGCTAAAATCGATCTTCTTGTTTAAAATCCTAACCTAAAAGGAATCGGAGGTAACTTACTATATACCATACGCATGCTCCATCAGGGTGCAGGACAAGGGAGCTAGGGTAATTTTGCCTCTTGCTGTGACTCCTTCTGACACTTGTATTGAAATGTGAGAAAGTAAACCACACCAATCTCTATGCTTAGTATGTTAACACAGCATATGTAAATACACTATGCTGCTCTTTTTCTACCTCACGAAGTGGTGGTGAAATACAAAGGGTAAAGTTTTTATACTGGGAGATATGAGAGGTGGCTTTTCCCTGAAAAGCTCAAAGAACTCCTTGCTTGCCTGGACCGGATGTAGTCCTTGGACAGTCTGTCCTAGACTCTCTTGAGTGATGGCCAGTGTTTCTGCTGGCCACAAGGAGAAGATGGAAACCTCTTTGTCCTGGTTTCAGCTGGGATAGAGTTAACTGTCTTCCTAGTAGCTGGTACAGTGCTATGTTTTGAGTTCAGTATGTGAAGAATGTTGATAACACTGATGTTTTCAGTTGTTGCTCAGTAGTGTTTAGACGATAGTCAAGGATTTTTCAGTTTCTCGTGCCCAGCCAGGGCACAAGAAGTTGGCACAGGACACAACCAGGGCACCTGACCCAAACTGGCCAATGGGGTATTCCATACCATGGGACGTCCCATCTAGTTTAGGAACTGGGAAGTGGGGGAGGGAATCACCACTCGGGGACTGGCGGGGTGTCGGTCAGCGGGTGGTGAGCAATTGCCCTGCGCATCATTTGTACATTCCAATCCTTTTATTACTACTGTTGTCATTTTATTAGTGTTATCATTATCATTATTAGTTTCTTCTTTTCTGTTCTATTAAACCGTTCTTATCTCAATGCAGGAGTTTTACTTTTTTTCCCCCCGATTTTCTCCCCCATCCCCACTGGGTGGCGGGGGGGAGTGAGTGAGTGGCTGCGTGGTGCTTAGTTGCTGGCTGGGCTTAAACCACGACACTCTTTCCCACAGCTCAGCACTCCAGCCTTTGATGCAGAAATCCAAGATCCAGCCAGCTCAGGCATGGGTTGAAATCCTGAGGTATTTCACCCCTCCTTCTGCCATACAGCTGTAACAGCAGCTACATTCATAGAACAGACCTCAGAGTGAAAGGGGACTGGCAAAATTAATTAAACTGAAGTCAGAGCTCTCTACTGCTCTCTCTTTTTACTGTCGCCTACTAAAGGGCAATGCAGAAAACAACACCATCTGGAAACCTGCAGGTGCAGTCACTGCTTCTTGGTTTCTGGTGCTGGCCATAAAGTTGGTCACAACACCTTTCTGGTGCTAGCAGCACTGTGATTCTCCCCTGTGCTCTTTGTTTCTGGCAGAACAAGTACCCAACTTTCCCTTGATGGTGCCAGCCTCCCTTACAGATGCCAGGAGCCCACATTTTTTCTGTGTTACCTTAGCCATGGATGCACTGCAGGCATATGATAGTGCCTGGAGGTGAACTCTGTGAAGGGCAGGCCATGCTGTCTCGTACTGGACCCCTATGTCACAGCAGTTCCTCCACCTGGCAGAACTCAGGTGCCAACAATGATTGTCCTCCCAGGGAACCATGTGCTGCTGGATGGCACTTACCAGTAGGCAGGGACAACTGGGTGCAAGGTACACACCTGAGTGACACCACTTCAGGCTTCTTTCTGAGCAAGGGCAGGGGACTGTGCTCACCAGTATTAGGCTTTTCAGGTGTGTGAGAAGGCGTTTCTGGCCAAGGCTGCACCTGCCTTCTTTGCACCAGGAGCTTTTACTTACTCAAAGAGTGCCACCTGTGCAGCATATTCTTTCTCTGGGTTAAATATGAAGTCTTTATTCAAATGTTATGTTGGATTTTATTTATCTCTATGTTATTAATACACAATATGAATTTGCACTCTTTCCTGTACAGAAAACCACAGAATTTTGGGCATTATCTATTAATTTTGCTTATTGGCAGTTGTAGAGCCTTCACTGACATATTACTTAGCACAGTCCTGTCGGCTGCTGTTGAAAGTAAACCTACAGTGACTAACTGATACTGAGATAAGAGAGACAGAAAGATACACCAGGGTACCTTATTGCAGCTTCTTACCACTCCAGGAACACAAAGCAGCTGCAAACCAGCTGAAGCAGTCAGTGGGAGACAGAAGAACCCTCTGCAGTTTCTGCTTCCTGGCTTCAGGTCCCCAAACTGCCCCAGACTCCCTGACAAATCTGAGACAAATCACTCCTTGTGTGCCTCAGCTTTCCAAACTAGGAAAAGAAAATTTGCCCCTTATAGGGATATTAGATATTACAGCTCTTGGCTCCTGCAGTGGGGATAATGTCACGTTTAGATAACAAGTTGTATCCTCTAGCACTGAACACCTGGAGCACACCCTTGACTTAAGACCAGTAAACTCCAAGAAGAAATTTTCACAACGTCACACTTGCAGCTAATGTGAAGAATTTCTTCACAGCAAGCTGTTTCATGAGTCCCCCTCATTACATATAATGTAATCACTACATCAGTCAAACCATTAGGATGTTAAGTGTTCTCTCACTTTAATTGGTAAAGATCTGTGGTGATGGCATGCTCAGTAATAAGGCTGATAGCACCAGAAAACTCCACAACTGGCAGGTCACCTTCAGAAGGGCATCTTCAGTAGGGAAACTGATTTCTATCTTTCTCCCTCCTATCTGCTTAATCCATCCAAGTAAACCAATGTACACTGAAACACAAAAGCAAATGCCTTTGGAGTTTTATGCTTGTGCTTTTCCTCAATATACTATTTGTTTAAAAATGTACCCCCGTACTATACAAGACAGGTGTCACATCAGTTACAGAAACACACGTCTGATGTGCAGTCAGATCTGGCTCCCAGAGGGCTTCAGGCCAGACACAACTGGGCAAAACAGAAAGCCGTCCTAGCACTTTCTGAGCACTTTTCTCTCAGCAATGGATCAGCAGCACCTCTCAGCAATGGCCACAGGGATGCATTTGCTCTGAAAATGCTGACTTAGCAGTCATGACAAGACCTCAGCACTGTGCACTGGGGGCCTGTAGCTTAAAATGGAGGCAAAGCAAGGTGATAAGTTCAGAGGGTGCCTTTGATCAAGTGCCTAAAGGTTGATTTGCACCCAGAAGTCTGACAGTTTATAAGTCTCATGGCCCATGGACCTGGCTAGCAGATATGTAAAGGACCAATCATCTCAATTATCCTCTCTGTCTCACTGGGTGAAATGTGTCCCTGTGGAAAGGGGCCAGCAGGAGACCTATGTATCATTTATGTCCCATGCTGAGGGCTGAAGTGAGCTGAGTGATGTGGCTGTGTTGTGCTGGTCATCTGGCATGGGGAGGAACTGCACTGATCCAGGTTTTCCCTGACGATCTGTTTCTCCCTTTCCTGGAATAGATCAATATCCCTGCACTTATTTAAATCATGACTGCCCTCTATAACTAAGTGTTCCACAAACTAATGGCACCTTGTTTCCTATAGATTAAGGCTTTAAACTGCTTAATCCCTCCATCCTATATTCTTCAGCAAGCCCTATCCCCTCTTGCCAGCAAGTATCTCCCAAGCTTTCTCCCAGGTCTGCTAGACTGGGTAAATGGAAGCCAATACACAACCGGCCAGCTGTTTGTTGTCTCTGATTGTGGAGAAGGGCTGAGTTATCACTGCCTTTACCCCAATGACAGTATTATGCTAAGTCTCTGTTTCATACCCAGTCAACGACTATCACCCAACTTGGAAGGACTGCCTGCCTTTCTAATCACTGCTCCCTTGCCAGCCAGCACTGTTGAAATTGCCAGCTAGCCAGCATGACTGCAAGAGCTTTGTTTCCTTTGAGAAATCAGACTGTAAACACAAGAGGGAGAGTGCCAGAGAGGGACAGGAACTATTTAGGCTAAAAAGAAACTTTGGCTTGCAAACAAAGAATGTAAACTGACTGTGAATTATTTGAAGCTGGAATCTGGAGGGACATTTGTAACTATCAGAGCAGGGAGGCTTTGCAAGTGCCTCCCAAGAGAACAGAGCTACAACAAGAAAATGGTAAACTTTTATGATAGCACTTGATGAAAGGAATTAGATGATGCAGCTGCCTGCGAGAGAGACAGCATGAACACCGTGCCTCACCAGGAAGGTCTCTGTGTTCCTGAATGTGTGTGTACATCTTGTGTGGGGGTGGAGGTGTGGTAGAGATGTACATATATGTACTTCAATTGTGCTGCACATTAAATGAAAGATCAAGCCTGCTCATACTCTCATTCAGAAAAGGGAACATTTTAGTCTGTGGCAGAAACAGGACTGCTTTCTATTCACACCCACTAAACATCCCAACAAGATAATGTCCTGACAGAGTCCCTCATAACCCTTGTGCTGACCTGCCCATCTGAAATGGGTACGTTCTCTTCTGATCTGGTGCTAGTTTGCCCAGATTTGCCCAGATGCTGGGACAGGGCCTGGAAGTCAGTATTTTGATCAGGACCAAGCTGAGGTTCCTCAGCATTTGTCATATCCACATGAAGTTAAACCACAGTGGAAAAATTAAGCCTTACAAACAATGCTGGGTTTATTCCACAAAACCACATTGCCCAAGGAAAAACTGCCTTCCGTCTAAAGCCCCAAGATTCTGACAGACCTTCCCCCCCGCCTCTGTCCTCTGATGGCTCCTCAGCAATGGTCTAGAATTGAAGGCCAGGGCAGACTGTGTGCCAATGTGCACACAGTGTAGCCTCACTGACTCACACTACTTTTACGTAGTCCCCAGCAGGTATCAGACACGGTGCTCCAAAACCTTCTGTGGTGTTTGAATGCTATCTGTCAAAGTACTGGGAGATGCAGGGCATTTATGGGTAGCCTGCTAGGAAACTAACTGCTGAAGGTATTTTTCTCAGAGTTCATGTAGATGAGGCATATATTGATCTACACTCAGCAGGGTAAACTAACTCCCTTCCTACATATAGTGGCCCAGCTGGCAATCGAAACAGGAAGGGGCTGTGGTCCAAGGGCAACATCTACACTAGACCAGAGGGGATGTTTTTGGGTTAAGCTGGCTGACATGAGGAGAAGAGACAGGCTAGCAATACCTGTGAATCTCCCAGTTAGATATATGCCTCTCTAAGACTGTTCACAGAAAGTGAATTTGGATTTCAAAGTCTCTATGTACAACAGTCTCCAGTCCAGGGGCCTCGAGCAGGCCCCTCCTCTGTCAGTACTGTACCACTGGGTTCAAGATGAGCAGAAATTTGTAGAAACCCTGAGTGCAAGGCAGAGAAATGCAAGAGAGAATTCCATTCAGTTGTGCCCCTCACTGCTAAAGACACCATCGATGACTGAAAACTGTTTATGAAAGGAGAAAGAATTATGTTCCATTGCTGCCTAGAATCATTCAGTTCTGCTGCTTTTCACAACAAGAGGGAAAGCCCCTAACTTACCAGCATCTGGGCAGAGAATCCATGAACAGCTTCCCTCCTGTGGTGTACTACACTGGTACACACCAAAACAAAGATACTCGAAGAACAAAAATTGTGATGCTGATGAAATTACAGGCTCTGAATATACTTTCTGAGAAGCTGACGGTTTATGTTATCCCTGCCTTGAAATTATGGCCTCTGAGAAGCTCTGCCACAAACACTGTGCCTAAAGCATTTAAAAATACTCTAACTTGGCTCCACTTGCTGTTTGAACATGCTGTGGGGCTGTGATATTGGGAACAGCTCCCAGACTCCTAACTACTTATCAAAAAGGGCAGGTTCCTCCTACTTACCACAGCATCACAGTAATTTGACAGAGCTATCTCCCAGGAACTAGACATTATTTCAGTGTTTGGTCTCCTGGTTAACACAGGGATTAAGCGAGACAAGAATTGGTTTGAACAAGGTTAAGGTTAAAACCTGATTAGAATCAAGAGGCAGTTCTAAGTGCTTCCAAATCTATATGCTGCCAAGGACAGGTGATACTACAGTTTTCATGCTCCTGGCAGAGGCTACAGGTAGAGGAAAGGGAGGGGGGAGGGTATTTATTTGGCCTATCAAAGTCCTTGAAAGGAAAGACTGTGCCTCAGACTTTCACATGTACAGAGCTTGCAATCATCATCAGCTTTTGCACTCCTGAAATTACTGGTATCGTAGTTTCAGCTGGGATAGAGTTAATTGTCTTCCTAGTAGCTGGTACAGTGCTATGTTTTGAGTTCAGTATGTGAAGAATGTTGATAACACTGATGTTTTCAGTTGTTGCTCAGTAGTGTTTAGACGATAGTCAAGGATTTTTCAGCTTCTCATGCCCAGCCAGGGCACAAGAAGTTGGCACAGGACACAACCAGGGCAGCTGACCCAAACTGGCCAATGGGGTATTCCATACCATGGGACGTCACATCTAGTTTAGGAACTGGGGGGAATGGGGGCAGGGAATTGCCGCTTGGGGACTGGCTGGGTGTCGATTGGTGGGTGGTGAGCAATTGCACTGCACATCATTTGTACATTCCAATCCTTTTATTATTGCTGTTGTCATTTTATTAGTGTTATCATTATCATTATTAGTTTCTTTTTTTTTGTTCTATTAAACTGTTCTTATCTCAACCCACGGGTTTTGCTTCTTTTCCAGATTTTCTTCCCCATCCCACTGGGTGGAGGGGGGGAGTGAGTGAGTGGCTGCGTGGTGCTTAGTTGCTGGCTGGGGTTAAACCACAACAACTGGATACAAATGGTAGTGAAGCTACCAGCCTACAAGCTAGTGAGGTTCAAAATAAAAGGCTGCGCTGGACATAGCATAGACAAAATAACGTACCATGCTCATCTTGCTCTTAGTAAAGGGTGAACAAGACAGGTTCATTTCTGACTTTTAATAACATACTCAGAGGCAGACACTGAGCATGTAATATTTCAGCCTGAACACTTAAACTGTGAAACAATTACAAACAATTGAAAATAGGTACTTTCAATTAGAAGTATCAGTAAAATACACATCTTGCAATCAGCCATGTCTTTAATACTTGCATACGATGACAATGGCTCATTTACAAGCTTTTTTCTACCTATTTGCAAATCACTGTATTCATCTAATTAATACGGTGGCCACACTGAACTAGGCATGAGAAACACTGAAAGGTTTTGCATAATTGTGCTGGGAAATAAAAAGTGGAATGACCATTTTCCATGCCAAAGAGTTTACAGTTAAGAGACAACAGCTGAATTTAACAGACAGCTCAAGGAAGTGCAAGATCCACGTCAGATGAACTGTAACACATGTTCTGTAATCAGACTCCTCACTAAATTTGGGGAACTGATCAAAAGAATGGTAAAAGAGATTGAAGCAGATTCACACACACCAAATAAATGAGATCCTACGAGCTCAATTAATTCAGCCAAAACACAGGATCCTTGTTTTAGTACTCCCTTAAAAAAAAACCAAACAAAAACAAAAACAAAAAAAACCAACCCCAAACCAATTTTTGCTAAACTGTGGAGTTTGATACTTAAATTTTAGACACAACACTCTCTACTTATGGAAAGAGTACTAATAGCTTCAAATATCAAGTGTTGAGCATCAAGTATCACAGTTTTCAAATCAGTTTCCTTATCTTTAAGAAGGGATGAGTTTTGAGTCGCTATGTCTGGATTTTCTTGAGGTTCCAGCATAATGGAGAAAATTAGGTTGTTCAGTTCAAGTTCAAAAAAATACCTTGTGTTTATCTCTTCATGCAAGCTGGCTCTCCCAGAGATCAGCAGCTATGTCCCTTAGCATCTCTTTTTATTGTTCAAATCCAAATTTCCAAGATGAAAACTAAGGTTTTCATCCTTTTCTTTCCTGCCCTTTCCCATCTAGCAAAATAAACTCTTTCTCACCTTTCTGTGCAAGACAGAACACTATTATATGACCAAACAGTTTATGTATCACACCTGAACACTTTTCCCAAAAGAACAACCTTCCCCATTTTATTGCCAAAATCTAGACTAGTTAGAGCTCAGCTGAAAATGCCTCCTCTGCTGAACTTGCTGCTGGGATGACTCAGACTTTCACAGGACTTCGTGTCCTGGTAATTTCAAGTTACTCTAGAAAAAAGCTTCTCCCCTTGATATTAATGAGAGACCAATAATGTATCGTACGTCATGGCCAGGCTTTGTCTCCTCTAACATTAGCCTGCTAAGAGTTGGAAACTGGTCACTTAAGCTGCCACTGTAGTCGGTGGAAAGATACTGAATCCTCCAGAAAGTGATACCTTCAACTCTAACTAGACAGATCGAACACACCCCATTCGACTGGCAGAAATCAACACACTGCTGCTAACTGCCTTCAAAAGAGGGAGAAGCACTGGCTTATGGCTACTGTAGTCATCGGAAGTTTTGTTAGTGGCTAGAGCCCCATCAGACAGCTTGTGACCCTCCTGACTGTGGTTCACAGTTTGTCCTCAATGAGCATGATGCACATTTTACAGATGGCTGAGGCAGAGCAGTGATGTTACTCTGTCTCAGCTACATAGAAAGTGAATGTCAGCTCTGGATAGAAAGTCCTAACCTCCCTGCTCATTTCTACCAACAAAACACCCTTCCTCAAAGAAACTTTCCAAAACTTGCTAAAGCCTGGCTTCAATTTTCTAAAATATGAGCCAGGAAGAAGATCTTGCTTTTTATCTAGAATAATTAAAGGCTCAACTGTACAGACTGTACTCCGGCAAGTCTTCCATTAAATGAGTACAGTCTGAACACAGGAGCTGCAAGATGTTATTTCTGTACAACCTGCAATGATCAGCCAAAATACTAAATTTCAAAAAATTAAAAATCATGGTTTTGAGCACGACAGAGTTTTGAAGGTGTGCCTGAAACTCCTAATTTTACTTTGCATTTGTAGATTTGCAATTAACAAGGGGTGAATTAGTTTCTAATTTTCAGTCTAGAACAAATCCCTTCAAACGTCTTGCAAATCCACAAAACCGGGAATGTATAAAGAAAACAAAAGCAGAATGACAGAGATGAATTTATGTTACAGTTGTGAACTGTTGACTTGGTAAATGCACAAACTTATTCCAATGAATGCAGCTAACAGTGTGGAAACAATTGCCTCCCAGTCTCTCATTAGCTAAATACTTTAACAACAGCCACATCACAATGTCAATCCACATTTTCCTATACAGCTGCCTCCTGTGGCTCTGGCTGGGGAAGGCACCAAAGCTTGAACCTTATAAGCTCACTTATGTTCATCACTGTCCTGAGCAGGGACATTCTCTTAACTTGGGCCAAACTGGTTTTGGCTCAACTATGCTGCAGATCACAATGGACTGGAAAAAAGTGCATGATGTGCCAGAAGGAGATGGGAGACAGAATGGGACCCAGCAACAGCTCAGATTGCACTTTTTGTTAGGCCTATATTCTCCACTATCTTTTAGGACACTCTTCATCAGCCAGTGCACCAATAGCATATAATCTAGTTCTTCAGATTAATCTTTGGGCAATCATCAGTGTTCATAATGTGGTGCAAAGACATGTGAAACAAGAGGAAGAGGAGTTACAAGATGCCATCTCAAAGGGAACTTGCTGAATACCCTTTTGACCTGCAGTTCTCACAGGAGGTGCTCAGCTCCAGTGTGCCACCAGACCTGTCTCTGCACTGACTCTGCATCCTGGCAGGCTGTAGCTGAGGCAAGGAGCGCTTCAGAAGCCTACTGTTCTCTGCAGACTGGGTCGTAAACTGTGATGATGGGAGGGTGTGGAGGTGTGTTGTGGAGGAATCTCTCCTGCCATCCAAACTGATTTTGAAGCTAAGAAAAAATTGTGCAAAGATGATGACAGATATGCATCCAAGCCTCCTCTTCTGCCCAGCTCTGAGATGTCTTACCCTTCCCTGTGCCAGTCTATTTTATCATCTAATGTAGATGCCTGTTCTCCTTGCCAGCATTTTTGTGGTTTCTGGACTGGTTCTACTGAATAGTGGTGTCATCAATTTATTCAGACTTTGTGACCCATGACTAATTGCACTTTGTTTTCTACAGTTTAGGGAAGATGGTGTAGTTCTTCCTTCATCTTCCTAACTTCATTCTTCAACATGGCTTAGGTATTTAATTTTTCTACGTGTCATCTTACTCCTTACAAGGTGCCTGGCTGCTACTATAGTTAGTGATATTTTAAAACTTATGCATGGCATTCTAGTCTGTATAGCTCCATTCACTTTGATGAAGCTATGCTGATTCATATCCAGTGAAGTCCTCACCCATGGCTGAGATTTAAGGGGTACATTTTAAGATTTAATTAAAAGAAATCTAGGTCAGCTTTATCCTTGGTTGCTGGCCTATAATGCTTTGTAAATAGTCTGCCTGGTCAGTAATGAAAAGATTCAATTAGGGCACTTTGGTATTCCACTATGGTACAAACCACATCCATAGACAGGATTTCAAGAAGAAAAAAAATCCAAACAGAAAGGAAAAACCCCAGTCTTGGCATCTGAAACAGATTTCCAACCCCTTCCCCCAGCTCCCCCATGCTTCCCTTGGGCTGTCTGAGAAATAACAGATGCAAATAGGTTACTTTTGAAAGCAAAGCATTTCCTTCACAGCTGATGCAGTGTGAAAATCCATCTGAAGCCCAGCAGACATACCCATGAGCAAGTCGCCTCTGAGCTTTGCCAAGAATGATACATTTCACCATACTCTACTATAAAGAGAAAACCAGACAACCACCTACTGGCTACATCACAGAGCAGAGAAGCCCTCATTTCTCCAGACTGCAGAATACCAATTAAGCACATCTCAAGCCATCTATTTCTAGTAGGAGCTTAATGCAGTGCAAAGTTAGCTTGCTTCTTCCCCTAGAAGCATGCTCTTCCTCGCCCCCCCGCCCCATCAGGTGGAGGGATTTCTCTCCTTTGTTTCTGTGGCTGGCAAGTCAGAGCTGAAGTAAAATCAGTCTGCTGTCTGATGAGCTTTTGATGAAATTGAAAGCACTGCATTTCTTGATTTATTTAGCATTCAAACATCCCCTTCTTCTTCAGTTCTGCACCTCAGCCTCTGGCAGTTTCACAGCGCGGCTGCTTTCTCTAGGACAGCTGTAAGCTAAGAAAAGACCTTGTGCTAGGTTCAGATATGCCTCTGGTGAAAGGATAGTCTGTCTCCAAATGACACTTTTGGGCTGCATATCTGTATTCCTTTAGTGATTTGCATGTCATGTTTACGTACTTAACTTGCCCAGATATATGCTGGCTTTTTGTTTGCTTGTTTGTCCTGTGGTTATTGCTATCAGCACTTCCAGTTCAGGTTATAAAACTTTAGCAGCTTTCTGTTTGTTTCATGTATCATCACTAAAAGCAGATAATATCTCATTTCAGCCAGTGCGATATTTGCCACCAGACATTAAAGAAGTGTGCAGACATGAGGAAATGAAATTAGCTTTCATGTGTTCCTCTCACAGACTCTATAAAATTCAACTGCAGAAATTGGAAAAGAATTAATCCTAAAACCTCTTGTCTAGACTGAGCAACTATGGCATAAAGGAAACATAAAGGAAAAACTCAGTGCGTCTTAGCCCAACCCACAGCTCAGTGGCCATATACCACTGGGAATTAAAAAATGCTTTAGCTTCAGTGACATTATGTCCACCCAGCAGATTTCCCCTGTGATCCCTGAGAGTGAAACACGAGCTGCTGTGCCATCCTTCACTAACCAGCAAAGACTCTGTGCAACTCTACAGAACTGCTAAGGAAATGTAGCTGTCTAGGCACGGCGTTTACAAAGAAATACAATTTGCTGTGGTCCCCAGTCTTGTATGGTTGTTACAGTCCACAGAGTAATAGGGAGGAGGAGGACAGGCTAACACGGTGCTGGTTTCAAGCCCCACGTCCAGCAGTTGGGCTTGTTATGAGGAATGCTAATCCAGATGCACAGTCTGAACTGGTGTTCCAAGCCTCCTGGAGCCCCTGTGCACCGTGACCATCTGCTACACAATATGTCAAATGGGAGTTGAACTCCCATACAAAATAATTACACAGACACTTGTCAAAACAAATGCAGAAGAACCTTTGCTGAGGCATTGTCTTCTTGACTTCATATAGTAACTGGCTACTCCAAATCCTAGAAAGCACTGAATGTGTTAATTTACCATGAAAAGGGGATTAATGCCTAAGAGATACCTTACTATGTAAAAGATGAGCCTGTTTTTTTTTCCTCTGGAAGACCTGCAGTAGGCATAGGGTTGCAATGCTAAGTTTTGATCCAATTTATTATTTTTTTTCTGAGACAGCATTAGGCAAACCTCACTGTTCTGTATGTTCCATTTTGAATTCTAAAACTCAGATACAGATATAGATATATAAAAGTATCTGATCTGGAAACACCATGCAACCCAGCATTCTGGAATGTCTTGTTTTAAGGACAGCTGAATGGGCGCGTATGTTATTCACCCTGATGTCCTGTCTCTGGAGGTAGTTGAGAAGTGAACCTTTCATAAAGCACTCACATTGCCACTGCTGTAACTCAGCAATCTCAGGGAAGTAAAAGGGAGCTGGGGGCACTGGGTGTTTTCATCATGGGGTTGTGTCCAGAATCAATATGAAATGCACAAGTACTTTTTACAAAAAATAAATCATCATAATTGTTTACACCCACAAGACTGAGTTGTCCATATTTTTAGCATAAGTTTTGGTAAGCTATATTCTTTTTCCTCATTCAGCCTCTTTGTTTCTAAATAAAATAGGATTTCTTTCAGGTTATAAATGGTTTTATAACTCGTTAAACATTAATAGAATGGATCGCTTCATCCTGTAAGCTAGAACAACAGTTCTTCCAAACAGAAGGACAAACAAATTGCTTGGACATGATTTTGGCTTTTAATGCCATCTGTGTTACCATTTCAGCATTGCTCAAAAATGAGAGAAGACTATTCCAGCTCTGGCCATAGCTCTGCTTGGTAGGGCATCAACCAGAGACTCTTCAGAGGAAGGCAGAAACACCATACCTCAGGAAGATTTATGGTACTTCCTGTTTGATCTTTCCTCAGTCCCCAAAACCATCTGCTTAGCTTAAAAGCCTACATATTTACTGTCCTTTCCAAAGTTTGGCAAGTTCTGTCTGTAGTAACAGGGGATTTTGTTACCCTACACACATGTTCAGTCTCTAGCTGAAAGCAATCCTCATGACAACGCGCTTCATTGCATAATTCTCCAAGGTGTGAAACTATCTCTTTTTTTCACCTTTTAATTGCATCAACATGTCCCTGAATTCTTGTTCTTTCAGACAGTGAGAACTGAAAATCCTGATCTGCCTTGTTACACATCCACCTTTTCTTAGATTATGTACACTCTCCAGTTTATAAAATTTAAGCCCTGTTCCTGTTTATTCAAACCCTGCAGCAAGAAAAAACAGTTAAGTCTAGCATCTGTCCCCTCCCATCATCTTTAACTTGGGGTGGATTTACCAGGTTGGAGGCTGCAACCCTCATTAATGTCACCCAACACAATGCACATGTCACACAAAATGACAGAGGAAAAGGTCATGGTACTGTGCAATCCTGCTAACATCTATCTAGGTTGAATTTGAACTTGCTTGAATTAAACCAAACCCCTTTCATTTGCTGGTACTGATGAAGACTAAGTAAGCAGCAACTGCTGAGATACAGGCTGAAACATATCTATGGTATGGAATACAAACTCTTGTTTGAAATTTTGCAGCTAATGTCAGTGAGACACTGTTAATTTTCTAGTGACAAAATACTTTCTGAAGATTGTCCTGGCCCCTGCCAATTAAAATGATTTAAACAACCAATGCATATGGACAATAGAAGCAGCATTTGCAAGGCAACTCAAAACGGCTCCCATCCCGTACCTATCCCAAACGTGCACACATAAGACTAAATCACATAGGGATGAACATAAAGAGTGGAATTCTTACCTGCCCCCCTTTAGGCTGGTATTTGATGTTATCTGTTGATCCGATTTTGGACCTGACATTCTTGAGGTCAGGTAGAGGCTGATTAATAACTCGTAGCTGCTTCGGAGTGGCTGGAGATTTAGGAGGAGTGCGAATTATGGCAACTTTTTTCTCAGTAGGTACCATTATGGCAGATTTGGGGGTCCCAGGAGTGTGTGGGGTTCTGGAGTAGCTGGGTGTCCCTGGAGTGCCTGGGGTACGGGAGGCATAGCTTGGTGGTGTCCCTGGTGTGATGGCAGTGGAGCCAGGAGTAGTGGGAGTAGAAGTCCCACTTTTTCCTGTTCTGCTACGAATTGGCTCTGATCCTACATGCAAGAAAAAAAACCAGCATTAGACCCACAGAAATACAGCTCTTCTTTCCTCTGTACCTCCCAAGACTGCATCCCTGTACGCCAAGCAAGATGATACAGCTCTAGGATGGCTGTGCTAGGGCTGGAACAGCAGACTGGATGTCTGTCTCCGTGTCTTTGCTAATCAACCTGCCAGGAGTTAGCTTGTCACGTATGGTTGAGCTGGTAAATTGCCCATATGGTGACTGAGTTCTCTGTGCTGTAACACAGGTGTGCTTCCCACAACACCTATGCTTCCTGCAAAGCTCGCTAAACAAGGCACAATATCACACCAATTTCCATTTTGGGGAAAGAACAAGAAGCACACTGGGAATCTGACCTCTGGGACTCGATCCGACAACCTGACTAGCCAGTAAGAATGTTGTCACTAATTTCAATGGACTTAGGCATTAAACTAGAGAGTGGGAAAAATTCTGATTGTAATCCTGAAATTAAGGCTCTGAGTGCCTGCCTGCTGCTGGTCACCTACCACTGCTGGTAATCTGGTATCTGCAGCTGAACCCTGGCTGATCATTCAGCTGATGAACAAGTCATAGCTCTGTTCTGTGGATGGGTAGATGTACCTCACATTCAGTTGCTATTTTTCATTAGTGCAGTGAAAGAAAGCAACTACAGAAGGCAACCTTGATTAAAAGTCATATTCTAGTTATGTTGGCATGCAAGCTAAAAATAAATAAATAAATACTGTAATATTTTGTAGCCACTTCATTCAGTGTTTACGGCATTGCTGGTCCTTTTCACTGAGCACAAGAATCAGTTTAGTTGTGGCACTGTGCTTTCTGCAGCCAGCTCTGCTCGTAACTCTCAAATGCAAATAAACAGAACCCAAGATATCCATATGCTGCTTAAAGCAAAGGTTCAATGAGAATACTCAGGGAGAAAAAGACCAAACCAAACCCCAAAGCCTGGGAACCCCAATGCCAAATGTGTGTGTATATGTTTTCACCTTTAAAATGTTCAGGAATTATAAATCCAATGGGCCTCTCTAGAGTGTCCAGTGGGAGTAGTCAAAATCTTATTTAAAGTATTTGTTAGTCATTCTGTTTATGTAATGGTGGTGGACCAAACCCAACGCACTGCTGCCCCTGGTGAACAGGAGAAACTCTTTGCTCTACATGACTTGTTAGACAGACTGAACATACTCCACTCTCACCTCCAGTTTCCCTGAATGGTTTCTTTCTTTCCAAAACAACCCTACACCAGAACCTTCTCACTATACCAGCTGAGACAAAAAGGGAATTATTTTTTTTCCCAGCTCCCTGCAGCTTTGGTATATTTATTTCTCATTCCCCAGCCCTTCACCACATTGGCAAATGCTCAACGGCCTCTCACTCCTAGTCAGCAGAATGGGCTGCTGTGCCAGCTGGGGTGTCATTCTGCTTACAAAGGGTCTCTGTTTTACCCTTGGAGCATCACCCAAGAATTTCAAAGGAGTTTTTTTGTAGAATTTAATAATCTACTTCCCTTAAGCTGTCTTTAAAGGGGCTGAGATGAGTTTCTAAAGAGAGAAACCAGAGCAATTCCTATTGGAAAGCAGGGAGCCTCATCCAGGTTCTGATGCCTGGGCTGAATGCAAATCTAGCGAACAGTTCTGGCGGTATTTGGTGAAATTCTCTTTGTCCTGTAATTTCTTTTGGCTTGTGATTTGATAACACTGGTCCTCATAAAATGACCTTGCTGGTTTACTATCATAACTTCCCCCAATGAGTCATTCTGCTAGCTAACATCTCAATTCTCAGCAGAGTTTTTACCCTAGGATTAGAGTACAGGGAGATCATTACTGTGAAACAGCAAATTAATGACTGTAACTATTAGGTTTACTTTTCCAAGATCCATCAGAATATTTTATGTTGCCTACTTCAGGTTTGTCTTGTTTTTCTTGCTGCTGTTTGTAAATGCCCTCTGTCAAATACCTTAGCCAGCTCTGAGCTCCCTGCAAAGGCATTTTCTAGTATCAGCGATTACTCTGAACCGCAGTCCTAGCTCTGGGCATTGCAGAGTATAGAAAGGGTGCATCTTATCCCTGGTTTCAAGCCCTTGCTGCTCAGGACTTGGTACCTGAACAAAAACAGTTTGTGGGGCTCCGATTTCCAACAGCATACCCCAGACCCACTCCTCTGTGTAAAAGGTAGGGACACATGATGCTATGGCAATGTGACAAATCTATGGGAGACACCCACAGCAGTAGGAGAGGATTAATATGGAAAAAACATACGGGTGGTCCGTCGTACTGAAGAGGAAAGAGAAGCTGTGAGGGAGAGAGAGTTCTCCTCTCTGTCTCGGTCTCCTGATACACCTCGTCGAGGAGGAAGGATAGAGGAAGGTCTTGGTAGGGAGGAACGCTTTTCAGGACTCTTGCTTACTCCATCCTAATAGTAGCAAAATAAAAATGGAAGGTTTAGTTTTCAAAACTCACTCTCTGGGCTGTGATTTTTCTCAACTTATATACAGAGGGGGAAACCTCATCCTATGGGCCCAGTTTACTACTCACACAGGAACCTGTGGAGATCCAGCCACCTCCCATGCTCTGCTTAGCTCCCTGGTGCTTCTTTACTGCATCAAAACACCCAACAGTCATCTTCTGAGCTACTTAAGACAGATACAGATACTCTTGGATCTAAAGATGGATGGATTCCACATTTGGTTCTTAATAAGGAACAAGTGGTTTTTAGTGCGAGTTGAAAGTAAAAGAATTCTCTGGAGCTCAGATGTGAAATTCTTATGTGAATTTACTTGCAAAGTAACTGCAATACTGGTGCCCAGAATACACCCCACACTGTATTGTTAGGTGATGTGTGATTTTTGCATTTTCAAAAACTAACTTGTAATTTTTTTACGGAGAAAAATTTTTAGCTACAGCTTATTTTTTTCAGTGGAAGACTATTAATCCTGGTGTCTTATTTGCTTCCATACTCATCTTTTTACTTTTTGAAATCAGCAGATACCTTCTTATTACCATGGTTAGAGCAATGGACAGGTATGTTAGTATATTTTTGAACTTATGGGATAGGCAGCCAAAGACAGTCTTGCATAAGCAGATAGTCCTCCCAAAGACAAATGTGATGATGGTCCCAACCAATAAAAGACACACCAAGCATGGTGTTACACAGAAAATAGTAGTCAATAGTGAAAACAGTTTTTAAATGGGGATAGTCATCAACTCAGCATCAAGTAGATTTGAAACAGAAGTGAAATGTAAACATGGGGAAGCTAGGATGGACTGCCAAACATCTCTTTAAATTTATACTGCAACTTTTTCAATATAGTCCCATGCATAGACCAAATTTGGTTCCTAGAGCATTTGATTTCCACCCTTATTGCTGGTGATTAGAAATCCCTCCTACACTGGGGATTGAATTTGATTTCAGAGAATATTAACTGGTTGGAAATTACATTTTTTTAAACTTGGAAGGCAAATTAGTACTGCTGTTCTTTGCCACTTACCCATGTGCAAATGGGTGCAACTTCTTAGCAGTCAATGAAACAGCATCCATATCATCAATAGAAAGAAGATACGTCCTTCTAGTTATAACTTATTTCACTTACGTTTCCTCTGGAGAATCTCCTTTGTTTTTATCCATTTTGTAGCACAAATCTTGTAGCCTGCTAATCAGTTTTCCTGCCACTAGATCTAAGTAATCCCACGTAAGCTTTGCAGAGAGTTACTCAAATTCAGTGGGTAGAGAATGTGATCCATGGAGTCCACCTACACATCTCCAAGCTAACTCTTTCTCTAGCAGCTCTGCTACCTTACCTTAGCATCTGACTTTGAGTAGGACAAGCAGTCTCTTGGGCCCGCTGAGGAGGGCCGTACATAATAACTGTCTGTATCGAGAAAAGTGGCCCTTTTAGTAGTTAATGAGCAAGCTGAGCTGGGTCTTGGAGGAAGCAATGACTTTGCTCTAGACTTTGAGGCAGGAATCTTTGACAAAGAGGTAGTCTAGTCATGAGAAAACAAACAAAAGAAAACACAACATGAAGATGGACAAAAGGAAAATACATGCAACATGGACCAAAAAAAAAAAAAAAAAAAAAAAAGCCAAGCTATGAATTAATACTTCTCCTGTGTCTGGTAATGGTGTCTGTGCAGTTCTGACATGCGTAAAAGTTTCAGTTCTGTGTTGTTTGACTGAAAACATCTGGGTCTGGACAGAGTTACTGATCCTAGGAAGTGCCTTTTTCTGCAGATGCTATTTTTGTCTTGTGTTAATAGGACAAAACTGGTGCCAGGTACAGCATTTAACTGGTACAGCTGCTGGCTGGCTGCATTAGAAGCAAGTGCAAAACTATACAGGAGCACCAAGAGATCCTAGTCCTTTAAAACTAAGTTGTGCATTTGAAATACATCCCTTCAAGCTACAGTCAAGAATAAAACAGTGGGGAATCTTAAAAGCAAAGTTACACCAGTATTCCCACAACGGCAGAAGGACAAGACAGTATTGCTTCTTGTGCCACTGTGTATACACAAAATCCCTAATGCATGCCAAACACTGTAGTCTGTGCATTTGGTGCCACTCTACAGAAATTCATAAATTTATATTGACTATGTGGAGTCCTGGGAAACCTGTAAATGGTTGAAAGGCTGGCATATGTCATTGTAATCAGATACTTGTCTGATTCTGAATAATGATAATACCCATTGAAAGAACAATCAAACACCAGTAGGACAGATTGAAAATTCTTTGTTGACACTTAGGAGCACCTAACTGCTTTGCAAAAAGGAATCTCCTCGAAAGAGAATAGGGCTACTTGCTCAAGCAACATTTTTTTCTCTCATGGGTATAACCGATACTACAAAGAACAATTGCAAGGCTGTTAGCTTAGCAATGTAGGCCTGATTCTCTCTGTGTTCATACAAGCATGAAGTTACACACAGGAGCAATCCCAATGGGCCTGTAATTATGGGACTCGGTATAGAGCTTTAGCCATGAAAAATCTGGCATTTGATCTAAGTTAGTCACTTAGACTTTCTCAATGTTCAGAAAACATGTACGAGTTGCTCCTTAAGTTGTCTTTATTAGAAAATGAGAAAAGAATAGGTTGTCCAGCCCTGACAGGCACCTGGCTTAGGCTACACACCTAGCGTACAGAAAACTGAGGCTGGTGTGCTGAATGTCATCCATGACATCATCAACATGATTAAGAGTTGCAGAACTGTGTGTCCTGGGTTCAGCTGGGATAGAGTTAATTCTTACAAGAACCTAGGAGGTGGGGGCATAGCCGGGGCAGCTGACCTGAACTAACCAAGGAGCTATTCCATACCATGTGACATCCTGCCCAGTATATAAATGGGGACGGGGGTGGGGTGGGTGGGGGGGGTGGGTGGTGGTCTCTGTTTTCGGTGGGGGAAGTGGCGGAGCGTCGGGTCCCGGGTGGTGAGCGGTTGCACTGTGCATCACTCTTTTTGTATACTTTTTCATCAGTACCGTTGTTGTTGTTATAATTTCTTTGTGTTTGTCCCAGTAAACTGCCTTTATCTCAACCCTCGAGGTTCCAGTTTCTTTTTCTTCTCTCTCCTCCGTCTCCTCCCCACCCCACCGGAGGGGGGCGGAGGAGTGAGCGAGCGGCTGCGTGGTCCTTTGTTACCGGCTGGGCTGAAACCACGACAGTCCTTTTTGGCGCCCCACCCCCATCCCCGGCCCGCTCCCCATTTATATACTGAGCATGATGTCCCATGGTATGGAATAGCTCCTTGGCTAGTTCAGGTCAGCTGCCCCGGCTATGCCCCCACCTCCCAGGTTCCTGTAAGAATTAACTCTATCCCAGCTGAACCCAGGACACTGTGTAACAAAGAATTCCAGTAATACAACACAGCTGAGAGGACTTCTATTGGATATCATCATCCATTCCAAGTAGCAAGACAAGAAATTAGTTCAAAGGATGGAAGTGCTTTACTAGCAAGAATATATTCCTAGAATGAGTTTTGCCACATATTTATGTCTCTTTCTTTTAATACTTATTTCACTGTCAGAATAAACAGAATAAAAAAAATCTGTGAGTAAGTATTCTACACAGAAACTGTACACTATGTGTTTCTGTCACATCAAAGGCTTCTTCAGTCTTTGACTGATTTGTCATAGTTCAATTTATGGGTCCCATCCACTTGTGAAACTTTGGGCCATGTTTACAAATCCACTAAGGTGTTCATTGATGCTGAAACTCTGTGGAAGCAGAGTATCTGTGTTGGGTGGCTCCAAGAAACAGACAATCTGCGAACACCTTTCACCCAGTTTTCTGAACTTGAGATATAACTAAGTACGCACAGTTTGAGGCCCAAACGTTCATTCAGTGGTTTTTGCCTTTTTCAACTTCCAGACCATGCAAAATGTTTCCCCCCCATGAGACTGGAAGACTTACAGGTTAAGATTTTAGGCACAATGTAGAGACCTCGTCCTCTTCACTCATCTTGCATACAGCGTCCTCTGTCAATATGCACATCTAACAGGGATGCTAAAGATGGAGGAGACTGAGATCTTTCAATGGAACAGCTCGGAAAAGGCATGACCTTGAACTAAGGCACTGCTCTGAGATTATCACAGTCTAGATTGCCTCGGTGTTATTTAGGTAACAAGGCACTTTTTAGCATCAGTAATAGCAGCAGAATCTGGCCCAACCAGATTTCAGTGACATGCTCAAGGCTGGTAGAGCAAGCAAAGAAACCAAATGTCTTAATCCCTGCCTGTGCTTTACCCAGAAAACTGTTCTTATTCTCTGTTAGCGATATACTACCTTTGACGTCTGTTATAATTCCTGTTGCTGGAAGTGTCAGCTGTCCACAGGACAAAGATCTATGTAACCCTGTCTAAGACTCAGGGATTGCTGAAATTGGGATGCAGAAACCTCACTTTATTTCAGAGGCATTCCTAACACATGACCGATGTTCTCATCATCTCGCTACTGCAGCTACACAGCTCCTTCCAGCAGATGGAACTGCTTAGCCTTTCCTGAACTTGCTCTGCAAAGCAGTATGCAAACTGTAGCTTGAAGATGGATAACAAAACTGACTGGATTGGATGATCATTACCAGTGAAGAGGAAAAGGTTGCACTTAAAGATATAAAAGCTGAAAATGAGGAAGAAACACAGCAAGAAAAAGGGAGAGGTCTTTATAAAAGCAGAGGTGAAGCCAAGGCGCAGAAGAGAAAATGTCCAAGAGTTGCATGACTGTGGCAATCAGAGAAGTGAAGCAGCAGGGAGAGAAAGTAAGCAGGAGACAGACTTCTGATGTTTGCTATAATGTAAGGGACAGGAATAAGAAAGGTGTGTAGAAAGCAGATAATTTCAGAGAATGGTTTTGCGGTGTTTGTACTTAGAGCACTCCATGAACACAGATGACTCTGAAAATGGGCTAGTACTGACTTCTCTTGCATAAGTGTTGATCATCTCCCAAGAAAAGACAGTAATAAACCATACTGTTGACTCAGACCAGAAACCTGTTGTATTGGTTTTGTGTGGCAAGGTTTTGGTAGCGGGGGGAGGTTACAGGGGTGGCTTCTGTAAGAAGCTGCTGGAAGCTTCCCGTGTTCGAGAGAGCGCGAGCCCATACCAGCTAGCTCTAAGACGGACCGGCCGCCGGCCAAGGCCGAGCCAATCAGTGATAGTGGTAATGCCTCTGTGATAACATTTTTAAGAAGGAAAAAAAAGTTGGGACAGGCGGAAACGGCAGCCGGAGAGAGGAGTGAGAACATGTAAGAGAAAACAACCCTGCGGACACCAAGGTCAGTGAAGAAGGAGGGGGAGGAGATGCTCCAGGCGCCGGAGCAGAGATTCCTTTGCAGCAGCCCATGGTGAAGACCATGGTGAGGCAGGCTGTCCCCCTGCAGTCCAGGGAGGTCCACAGTGGAGCAGATATCCACCTGCAGCCCATGGAGGACCCCACGCCGGAGAAGGTGGGTTCCCGAAGGAGGCTGTGACCCCGTGGGAACCCCGCGCTGGAGCAGGCTCCTGGCAGGACCTGCGGATCTGTGGAGAGAGGAGCCCACGGAGCAGGTTTTCTGGCAGGACTTGTGACCCCCTGGGGGACCCACGCTGGAGCAGTGTGCTCCTGAAGGACTGCACACTGTGGAAAGGACCCATGCTGGAGCAGTTCGTGAAGAACTGCAGCCCGTGGGAATGACCCATGTTGGAGAAGTTCGTGGAGGACTGTCTCCCGTGGGTGGGACCCCACGCTGGAGCAGGGGAAGAGTGTGATGAGCCCTTGCCCTGATGAGAATTAGCAGCAGAAAATAACATGTGATGACTGTAAATCCCATCCCCATCCCCCCTGTGCTGCTGGGGGGGGGGCTTGGTGAAGAAATCCGGGAGTGAAGTTGTGCCCGGGAAGAAGAGAGGGGTGGAGGGAAGGTGTTCTGAGATTTCATTTTATTTCTCATTACCTTACTCTGGCTGATTTGTAATAAATTGAGCTAATTTTCCCCAAGCTGAGTCTGTTTTGCCCGTGACGGTAATTAGTGAATGATCTCTCCTGTCCTTATCTCAACCCGCAAGCTTTTTGTTATATTTTTCTCTCCCCTGTCCAGCTGAGGATGGGGGAGTGATAGAACGGCTTTGGTGGGCACCTGGCATCCAGCCAGGGTCAACCCATCACACCTGTCTAGATATTTCTTACTGTACTAGTAAAGAAGGTCTATCAGTTTCCCAGTTATGAGCTGAAACGGGTCAGACCTGAAAAACCACATGAAATCCCAGGATCCATGGCTCCTCCATAGCCTCCAATCAGTTATGCTGCTATCTTCATTAACAATTTCTTACAATTCATAAATAATGTGTAGCACTTTATGAGACAGAGATTTTTGTTCCCCAGAGAACTAACAATCTGGTTAGACACATGAAACAAATCAGCCATGGAATATATTAGGAAATTTAGAGGAATCCTAAGGAACTTTTTTATTGTTAATGATGGCTAACTGACAAAGTATTGTTGTGCTGCAGATGTGAATTAGCATGTGTCAATGTCATGTAACAATAGTTGCATAGGGGATAGTGAAAAGAGGTTGGTTTCCAGGGTATTTTGGAGTAATCGACAGGAAGAGCATAGGGTCAGCATGGTAGCAGGGTGGAGAGGCACTGCAGTATTTGCCGAAGGAAACTCAGCAGAGGAGTGCCAGACACAGGAAGCACAGCAGGCCGCAGAGCGGCTGAAGGCAGGGCACGTAACCATCAGGTTAAAACACACAGAGAAATCAGCAGTCCAGGAAATGGCCATCAGAAAGCACTTAATTGCATATAAAATGCTACTGGCCAATAAATTCTACACAGCCATGACCTCTGCAGAATGCATGGCTATGTAAATGGTGCATCAGAAGACATCCGGTGAGTCCTGGGTGAGGGTTTCTGCCTACATAGCAATCGAGCAAGGTGGCAGTATGAGTTGGGTGCTGTAGAAAGGGCCAGGGTACACAGTTTATCCCAAAGGATGACCTGGCTCAGAATACTGAACAACATCCAACTCCTGCAGTTTGGAGTCTGTGTGCCCCTTGTGGATTTGCAAACTGTCATCATCTACTACCTGGGACTGTAATTCAGAGGTTATTCAGGAAAGGTGGTTTTAATTACCCTTTAAAATGAATAATGAATATGGCAAACAAATTTTAAATGGTACACAAATTTTAAATGGAACACACAATTACTTACTGAATTAACACAAAAAGATCTGAAATAAGGACAAAAGGAGATTATAAAGATGAACAGTAAGATCATTTTACTCACTGAGAGCTTTTCCTTTGCTTGTTTAAATACACCAGGAGCCTGGTTTGTTTCACCACCTGCTGCTGAGAGACCCAAAGAAAGACTTGATAGTTAAAATAATAATAAGCATTTCCACTTAGTACACTTGACAGAACAATTAAATGCCTTGGAACTACTGTGCAACGCAATTACTTTGTGATTACTCTCAGTGAACTGTATGCAGAAATGTACCTGCCTTAAAAAAGTCCTGTATTTATCATACTTGAGGTAAAATGGTATTCTACATGTTTCAAACAAATCAAGATTTTGTATTCATGTTCCTAGAAGTCTAGAAACTACAGTAAATACTTCAAGAAATAGTTGACAACTATAAGACACTCTAGTTCTGAAGGTCAATCAGCCACCTTAGCTTCCTGATTTTCAGGACTGTCCTCTAAAAATCAGGCTCCTTTAAATAATCTGCAAATGAAAATTTTGAGAGGCCCCTGAAATCACCACTTCTCAAAATATTAGCCAACATTCCTAATGGAAAGAGAGAGATTCACTGCTGAATTATCATCCTAGTTGGGTCGACAAGGTCAGTGTGCTGTGGGTCAACTAAGCCATCAGACTCTAGCAATTCAAATTACATCTGGGACATCAAGTATGTTAATCCAGTATTTAATTTATCTGATACAACATAGTTTGAGGTGATTTTTTTCTCTCTGACTAAGATTTCCTTATGAAAAGTTTTGGAATGGGGCAGCTTTTGGAAAGCAGGTTATTAGCTTCGCCCCAACACTGTTGCTCAGGAAGCGATCTGCCACACAAAAACTAGATGTGAAATCTTTTGGCATCTGTGCCAGGATGCCCTTAGTAAATGCAGAAGTAGGACAGTAGTCACAGATGACAACCTTTTGCTGTAAACCCAACTGCGTTCCAACTGTAAAAGCAACCCCTTCCAGCTGTAAAACCAACCCTAGTGCAATGTACAGGACAGAACAGATGAATTTTCTCCTTTCCCTATGCAGCTTCCAGGCGTGGTGAGGAGATCCCTGGTTTTCTGTCACACTCCCACTCTAGTTCTCCCCTCTTAATATATTTTTTTTTTAAATTGAAGGAGTAGGAGAGAAAACTTGTGAAGAGGAGAACAAAATAACTGCATACTTCAGTTCTGAATTTGCAACAGGGATAAGTACAGCACAGCCCTCTTGCGTCACATCTTACAACACCTGTTACTGCTGGTTTTGCTCTGTTTTGCATCTCCTAAATAATCACAAATAGCATCTTTCCTCCTTCCCTTGGCACTGAACCCTAAGCAGCCACCACTATGAAGTAGAAAGAATAGCTGTGCTGCTTGTGCTGACTTACCTGAAAGCACAACTTCTCCATCTGAACAAAAGATCTCTACAGGCTCCGCTGCCAGTTTAAATACACAACAAACATGTTTTACTTCAGGGGGTGACCCCAGAATTGAAGACAAGGCACAGAAGTGTATCACATAGTAACTCCTGCTTATAACCAGTTAATTGTCCTGGCCTTGCCACTGTAAACGCTCCTCTGATGGCACAACTGCAGTGGTATCTCACAGCCACAGCCACTAACAAAACACAAGTCAGGTTGAGGTTTCATTCATGGAACTACACCAGTCAAGGCAAAGACTTCACAACTCTTTTCTCAGAGTTGGCCACACAGTTTCTTTTTCAAATGGCAAGGATGAATCTCTTAAAAAGCAGTCCCTCCCTTGTAAATATGGCACTGTAAGTTACCAGTATTTGCCAGTGGTTACCAGTGACATGGGAAGTTTTTTCTGGTATTGAAGGGAAATACGGGAAAGATGTAATTTCCTGGGCCATTACGCAGAAAATATGAGCAAATACTAACTTTTTTTTGTAGGCACTTGTATCTTTTGACTGGACATGTTTTGGTATAAAGTCACAACAAATGCAACATGGAGGTTTTAGCTGACTGCATACACTTGAAGCTGTATAGACTACACTGCCAAGGGACTTTTGGTGGGGCTCCATTGGCCATGTATCACTAAAGCTGACAAGACCATTCCAAATAGGACACACTGACAGTCGAAACTGGCTTCAAGAAACGGTGCTATTTTTTATGTAAAAGGAAAATGGGAGAAAGACATTGTCCCTCTAAATTCCAGATCCTGGAAAGAGCTGGATGACTGGTTCGGGCTTAGGATATATAGGTTAACATATGGCCACCTACACTCTTAGGATATCACATGGCACTTCCCTCTTTCTCATGGCCTCCCCTCAAGTCCCATCAGTAAGTATAAAAAGGTGAGGTAGAAGAGAGTAAGGGATACTGTGAATTTTCCAGCAACACTGAGTATGGTGAAACATTTTAAGAGATATTTTTGTTCATTTTGTGGCATGGTTCAAGCTCCTTTGCTTTAGAGACCAAACCTCAAAGTTCAACCCACATTACTTAAAATTTTATGATCAATCTGGTTCCATCATTTTGGCTGCTCTCTATCTCAGGATTTAAATGAACTGGGAGGTCATTTTTGTATTACATTTTTCACTTTGACTTATACATCTACTTCACCACGTATTGGAGTGAGAGAAAAAAGCTCTGACAGTTGCCAAGCAGCACACATTTAAGGCACCGGGCAGATTTCTTTATGCAAGTCTATTGGTATGACTCAGGCCTCTCCGGGATGCTATGGGCCAGAAGAGTTCAGATGATTTAGTGGTAGAGTACTTGAGGGCAAGACAGCACTGACCACATGGCTGTAGAAGTGTAGATGAAGTTGAGAACACTACAAAACTGACACTTGCCACCCCCCGCCCCCACACTTCCACTGCTGATTGAACCTCCTGGGTCCAGAGTGCAAGTTAAGACAGCCCAGAGACTTTGAACTGAGGAGGAGCCATCACTGCAACACAGAGGGGCCTGGATCAGCCCTTCCTTCCCTGGCTTCATTTCTCATGGCAGGGGGAAGTAAAAGGACCAGATTCCCTCACAGGAGCAAGGCGATGGGACCAAGTATTTAGCTCTGTTGTCCTAATGGAGTACAACCAGGAGACAATACACATTTCATACAGTGGGGGCATGATATTAAAGCTACCCTTGCATAACTGTCCTTTCACTGTATTTTCACTAGTCAGACCTCCATACTGAGACTGGTCTAAATTTAGAATAGGAGTGACTCATTGGTGCAAAACTGGATGGGAATGACTTCTAAGGAACACTTTCGGTATTGCACTGTTTAACTATAGGATGGGTAATAAATCCTCTTCTTAATTTCTAAGCCATGAGAAGAGGCCTATGTAGTTCTGCATTGCTGTGCATGGTTCTTCACTTAATAGCCCTAGTTTCACTCATCAACAACTGCACTGCAGTATGCGGCTATGCTACATGACAGAAAACTTGGCCTCTTTTAGCAATTTTTTTTTTTTTTTAAAGATCACCAGAAAAGTCAAGATGTTCATCTTTCTACCCTGAACTCACAGTAACGAGTAATATGATGAAAATGCTGAAAGTGTTCTTTTGGTCCTCTAAATAATGATACACCTATCAAGATGTAACAGGAATCATTTGTTTCATCCTTTCATCTTCCTCTACCAAATATTCAGATTTTTGCTTGGAATGCGTTCATAGTGTGAGCCCAGATTTCTTCTCTCTCAGCTTCATGCTGCATGTGGCTGGATTCCCCCTGTGGATTTTGACTGTACAGCATAAACATCAGTGACAGATTGGGAAGTGTCAATGCAGATAACATCAATCAACAAAATATAAGTCTGAAACACTTCTTATTATGCATGAGAGTAAAAAAGCAAAATAATGGAAATGCATACCATGGTTTAAGCTGTCAACATTTTCCCACCAGAAAAAAAAAAGAGCGTAATTAAAAAGAAAAAAAAAAGAACAAAATGATGAGTAGAAATTCCTATAACACCATACTATAAGCACAATGCCAAGTTACAACCACAGCACTTGGAGGTCCAAGCAATGACAAGCATACATGATCATGGCCTCCATTAAATAAACAAAAAAATACCAGGAAAAAAAGAAGAAAAGAAAAATGATAGAAAACACTAAAAAAGCAATACTATTTGTGAAGACTGACACTCTTGGAGGAAAAAAAATAGATAAGCTGCTATAGCCATGAGATTTACAGAAAAAAAAAAAAAATGTCTATGTTTGCCAGCCACATTGCATAACTGAACAGAACGCAGTCACCTGTCTGCTTCCGTTTAACACAGGAGAGATGAGTTGATCTAGTATATTTGATAGCAGGTTTTAAAATGATTTTCCTGGAGGGAGAGTGGGCCTGAACATCAGTTTTTTTAGCAAGTTCAGCTTTCTTATACACTGCTACGGACAAAAAAAAAAACAAAACACAAAAACATAGAATCAGGAGAAAAACCAGCAAACAGTTTCATATGACAATACATAAAGTGGCAGGCCCACTGCTCCACAACTCCAACCCAATGCATCGCTTCTACCAGGGTGAACAAATCCTAAGTCAGAGGAGGGGGAATACTGGTGCATTAACCTCAGATGTGTTACCCAGTGATCAGTGGGGATGCCTACAATGACACAGGACCAGTGGAGCAGTGAGCCTTGCACATGGCTTTTTATATAGTTGTACAATGTCTCATTAAAAAGCACTATCATTAATACTATTAAGCTGCACATCATCTACAACAGAGTAACCGGATAGTACTGTACAATAGTAAAAAAAAAAATATTTAAAAAAATTAAATATATATATTGTAATAGGGAGTGTTAAATGAACCTTTTTTCCTTCTCACTTCATCTCTGGAGAGTGTGCTAGGTTCCTTTTTAGCTATTTTCCTTTCAGGAGTAGAAATCCTGCCTCTCCCAGTTTTAAAAGGTTTCTCTTTTTTATGCTTATCAAGAGATGATCTTCGCAATTCTCTCTCTGCCTTCTCCTCTTTAGGAACAGTCTCTAACTGTTCAGTCATGATGCTCCTATCATCATCTGTAGGATCAGAGCAAATTATAACAACAAACAAAACATTAGTAACAAATGTTAACAATACTGCCGTGGAGCAGGGAAAAGATAGCTGAAGACAGAGCAGATGGATTAATAAAAAAAGGCAGACTATTTTACCATTTTTTCTGAAACATGCTGAGATTACTATTACAACTATAATCATTTTGCTCTTTGATCATTATGATTTGGAAGCAAAAATATTTAACAGACAAAACAGAAAGGATAATGCACACCTTGAGTATCTGCCCAGAGACTGTCTGTGTCCATGATGGAGTCATCGATTGTTGTTTCATCTTTGTAATCATCACACGTCTCTGTCTTGTAGTCGGTGAGCAGGATTTCTTCTCTCTGGGGTGAAGCAGGAGCTTCTGGGGAGCCCTCCTTGGGCTCAAGTTGAATGTCAGCTACTTCCTCAACCTCCAGCTCCTCTTCAGCCTGGGAGTCCCCTGTTTCGATGTCTTCCTGCTGAGTAGCAGCAAAGCGCACACTGTGAGAAACAGATTCACCCTCATCAACTGTTGTCTGCACCACTGTGATAAAGTCATCCTCTACTGTCACCACGGATTCAATAATGCCTTTCAGTTCAGGCAGTACTTCTGGGCTACCCTTGGCTAGCATTTCTTCAGCCGTAAGTTTCCCGAAGTCTATTTCTGGGGGCACTTCTGATATAAGATGCTGTTTATCCTCCTCTTTTTCTTCTTGCCCTACTTCTACCTCTTCTTCCTCAGGTTCTTCCCGTTTTGTGACCCCTGCTGCCAATTCACATGGCAGCAGCTTTTGGATTTCCATAGGTTTCACAGGTGTATCAGGAGTCTTTTCAGTTTCTTCTGCAGGCTGTGGTATGCTCTCCATCTGAATCTCAGCAGGCTCTTCCTGGAGAGGCTCAGCTTTTGGAAGGAGAAGCTCCACAGAAGGTTCCTTTGCTGGTAACTGTGCAGGAGTCTCTTCCCCAGACACGAGAGGTTTTGGAGGTTCTGCTTTGATGTCCTCTGATTTGAAGGATTCTCCATTCAAACCTTCTTGGGCTTGATCATGCTCTCCACTAGATTCATAAGATTCCTCTTTATCAACTGCCTCTTGATGTACCAGATCGGGTTTAGGAACTTTTTCCTTAATTTCTGTTTCTGACAGTTTGGTGCTGTCCTTCACATAACTAGGTTCAATCTTGGAAAGTAGATCTGCATCCTTTGCTTCTCTGGACAAGTGATCTTCCTGTTGAGTGTCTTTGGGTTCAGACTCTGCTCTTCTAACAGAGGCTTTGTCCTTCCCTGAAGGGAGAGAAACAACCTCACTGATCTTAGCATCTAAGTGACTCTGATATTCTTGGTCAGCTCTCCTTGCAGCCACTTCCAAATCGTGCTTTATAGCATTGTAATCTGGTTTAATTGGAGCTTCTATCTCAGCTATTTCAGGAACAACACTAAGAGTCTTCTCGTCCTTCTCCATCAACAAAGAAACAGCATCCTTTTCTATTGCTATCTCTGAAGCTGATTTTCTGTCATACGTGGTATCATCAGTTACATGAACTTTATCAGCCACACTTTCTTCTTTCATTTCTAAAATTGCCTCAGGTCTTGTCTTCTCTGGCTCTGCATCTTTAATGGGATAGGCCTCTTTAGAGTCAACTTGATCTTCACTTTTTTCTAGCACAGTATCCAGCTTCTCTTTTTTCTCCTGCTCAAAGTCCCTCACCAGAACGGACTCACCAGTGGCATGGTGACCTAAGTCTTTTTCACTGAGGAATTCTTTTGATTTTTCAGCTGCTGCCAACTTCACTTCTATTAAAGACAGGTCAGGAGCTAGGCCACGTCTCAGTTTTTCATCTGTGCCTTCGTAAAAGGGACAGGTTTCGCTTGTTAAATTCTCACTGTCCTGAACTGGAGAAGGGAGTGGGACTGTGTACTTATTGAAAACACAGTAGCCCAAGTCTTCCAGCTGACTTTCAGCTTTTAGAGTTACGTGGTTTTCATCTGTCACAGGTGGCAGGGCTGTGCTGCTGTCTTCCACAACAGTGTCAGAAGTAACCGATTTCTTTTGCGCTGCCTCAGCATCTGCACTCACGGAGGCTAATCTAGACCTTGTCCCTGCTAAGTCTAACATTTCAGGCAGGTCAGGAGCCAGGACAGCCCCATTTTTGTAATAATCTTTGGCCAGGAATGGTGATTCGGCCAAGGTCTCAGACTGGACTTTTTCTTCTGCCATTGCTTTTTCTTCTTCAATGTGCTCATCTTCCTCTCTACTATCAATGGGGAAGCAGGGGGCCTTCTCCAATGCTGGTGTGGTTGCTGGCAGGTAGTCATCACCTTCATCCATACTTCCACTAGTGTTAGTTAGAATATCCGAAGCAAGGGGAGAAAGATCATGTGCACGACCAAAGCTAAATCCTAGAGCTATTGAATCCAGGCAGGACATGGGCAAGTTAATAGACATACTTCTCTGTTCAATTGCAGATCTCCCTCCAAGTCCCAAGCTCCTGCTCAGAGTTAGGTCATCTTTATTTTTACTGTGGAGTTCTCTCTTATCCCCATAGACTTTGGGGTCAATAGTGAACATTCTTTCTGTTGGGGAACTTGGTTCTTCAGATTTGTCTGGTGTAAAACTCTGAGCCAGGGTACTGTACCCTACTTCATGAGCAGGCATACTCTGCTGATGATCCAATTCTGTCTGCAATTCTTTCTCCTCTTCCTCTTTGTCTTCAGGTATTGGATGATCTGTTTGATGAGGCTCATACATACTCTCTTTAGTGTCACTTAGCTCATAGTAATCACTGCCTTGTTTCAGAGCATCTGCTTTGAAGGCTTCCTCTTTCAGAGCAGAGGTTTCAAAATACTTCGACATTCCTGATCGATCCTCCTCTTCTTTAATTTGATGAGGAGCTGAAACACTTGTCTTATCCTCCTTGGTATCTTTTTTAAAATCTTGCTCTTGAGAAGCTTCTAGAGTAGGAGCCTTGTCAGTGGTTAAACTTGGTGCCTCAGGGGCTTTCTCTGTTATTCTGGATAACTGAGTGGTATCAGGGTGCTCTACTGTTTTCTCAAGGGTCAGTTCATGGCTTAACTGGGCTGGGGGTACCTGTGTGCTTGGCTGCACCTCCTTTTTCATGTCTACTGTTGCTGGGAGCCCCCTTTGGTCCATTTCTTTTTCTGCTTTGAAAATATTAGGTGACATTTTAGCTTCACCATCCTTTTGAAAGTCTGCTTTGTCTAGAGAAAGCGTCTTAACTTCAGGTTTTGTTGCAAATTTACCATCATCTAATATTCGAGCCTCCCCTTTATCGTAGAAGTCATACCTTTCTTCTTCATCACTCTCATCCTTGGTCATGTCCTTTTCCTCCCCCCATGCAGGGATTTTCTGGGTGCTCGGTGTTTTCAGGCCATCTACAGTTACTGCTGAGACTTCCTGCAGAGCTAGTGTCCTGTCTCTGTGGATGTGTTCATCTTTAGTGAGATCTTTGGCAACCAGTTGGTCAGTGGGTTCCTGTTTTGTTTTGGAACTGTCTTTGAGTGGAAGCTGCTGGGGGACAGCAGGAGATGGGCCTGAAAGAAGTTCACTTTTGGCTGCTTCTGCCTTGGGTTCTGACAGCAACAGAGAACTTTCACCATGGCTGATGTCAAGATCTTGGACATCTACAAGGTCATATTTAGATTTCACAGACATGACTTGGTTTAATGATGAGGGCACATCTGCAGTCCTTTCTTCTGTTTCGCTCCCTTTAGGCAGTTCAGATGACAAGTCCTGTTGTTCTTGAAGAGCAGGAGGCTTGACAGCAGGTTCTGCAAAACTGGCTTCCCCCTTCTTTTGTGAATCAGTTTCCAAGATCTGGTCTGATAGAGGTGAAGGTATTTTTTCTTTGTCTTTGCTCTGTGAATCCTTTTTATCTACAGCCTCTATTTTTGCTGGCTGTGGAACTAAGGCATCATGTTTAGGTTGCTCATCAGTCTTACTGTCTTTGTCAGATTCATGTTGCTTTGTGTCTAATGGTTCTGCTGCGAAAGGGCATGCGCCCTCCTGGACACGGAATTCCATCTTCGTAGCTGCAAGTAAATCTGAAGTAGTTTGTTTGGGTTTTATAACAAAATTATTTAAAGCACTTACAGGCAGGCAGTCATGTGGCTTACAACAACATCTTGGTATGAAGGATGGAAAGGAGAGGGAGAAAGATGCAAACATGCAGCAAGACCATCCACCTAGAAATCTGCTTTAAAGTGTTAAATCCTAGTTTCCTTTCAATATATGAGGTTTTATAGTGAAAATGTGAGTTTTACACATATAAATATGCGACCAGTGAAATGAGATGATTTCATGTGAATTCTTCATCATTGTGGTGTGTATACAACAGCAAAACCACAAGTAATCCTCACTTCATTGGTATGCTTTGCTGGATTCTGTAGCTTATATTAGTTTTGTGTTAGTAAAATTTGCAAGATTAAGTCTAATCAATAGTACCTTTGTCTGTTGCTGACATTTAAAACATAGAGTTATACCTTTCTATATCTTTTTTACATTTTTCTTCTACATGCAGCCTAAACTGAAGAAATAATGCATACAAAAGGTTTTGCAAGTGTCAGAAGAGGCTGTTTTTTCAATTGTACCAACTTCTGACATTCACTTTGACAAATGACAAAAATCTCACTGCTGCCATAAAACCGGTATGTGTAAATCAGCAACAAAGCTATTAGTAGTCCCAGATCTTGAAGGTCTGGTCTTCAAAATGGCCAGCCATCTTCAGCTGTAACTGAAGACAAAGAATACTTGGCATGTTTCAATGACACTAGATCAGGCCCTAATTAAGTTAATTTGAAACTAGAAATGATACTCTTACGGTCTGCCACTATATTTTTAGGGAGTAATACCTAGTTCACTATTTTAATACATGCTCTGTTAATCATTAATAGCTTGTTCTTTTTTAATATCCTATGGAAAATGTGGAAATCTTCCTATAATGGAAAATATGAAGAAAGATACTGCAGAATGTGGCAGAACTTTCTGCAGTAATCTTTAAAAAAGGTTTTATGAGTTTTTCTAAAGCTTGTTAAAAGCAGCATTGGGCCAGCTCTGAATCTCCTCATATCTGATTTAAAGTCCATGGAGCCATCTTTTTGCTCTGATGTATCTGAATTTTTTAGAACAATAGTATCAAAGTATTAGTCATTCTTTAAATATTTGCATATGTTAACATTTAGTCAAAAAAGCAACTGCCATTCTAAACTCTACAGGTAGAAAAACCAGAGGTCTACAACTACAGTAATTTTGCTCCTTTATGTTTTCATATTTGGTGACTTACTTGAAACCCTATGAAGTACAAAAACATGGCCATTGAGCTGATGTCACTCTCATTTCACAGAAATTAAACAGCTAGATACTGACTTTCTTTATGTATCCTACTATGCCTCTTACTGTAGTGCAAATGAATGATACCAATGGCATCAAAACATACTCGGACTGCCAAAGGAATTTAATATTTAGCTGGACCAACCAGAACACCAGCCTCCCAAATGCAGCATTTCTTAGCCAGGCAGTGAATGGGTACATCACTACTCTGCAAAATGTGTCTTTACACCTTGTTGCACTGGCTGAAGAGAAATACCATTAAAAGGAAGATCTTGAAGCCTAGTTCTTATGTACTGAAAGACAACTGATTGCAGTAAATATTTTGTTCAGTAAGGAGATCAGAACTTCACCCTATGCACCTGGTCCTAAACTTCACTATGAAGGCAAACATCCCAGTGGAAGTGATGGAGGTTTTGCCTAAGAAGGACACTGCAGCAGCGTTAAGCATTTGTAATAATGTAAGACACAAAATATCAGAGTTCTGGCAATGACTGAGGAGAGGTGGGTAGACTGCAATGAATGGCAAGGATATGACATAAGAAGCGATAGCTTTAGGGAAGCTAAACCAGAATGCACTGAAGCACATACCAAAAAAAAGAATCAAACAAAAAACCTGCACACTGCAAATGAAAACATTTCTACAGTTTAAGCCTCTTTATGTCATAGTCAAAGTCAATAAATGTACTTTTTGAAAGAAAAGCAGATGAATCTCTGCACCAAAAACAAAAAAAAAAATATACACAGATTAGCAATGTGACTGGCAAACACATCTGAGATGGGGGAAAAGGCTTACGCAGAGGAATCGGCTTAGCTGCAAAGCATATTTTATCATGGCAAAGTAAAAAATCAGGAATTGGCCGCAGTGGTGGGAAACCATGTTGTCATACAGCACCTATGCAATCATATTATCTGCTACACACTCTTCAAGCATAATAACAAGAGCAGTCATACTAATAAATGGGAAGAACAGCAAATGAAGCAGCCTGGGAAAGCACTGGAGAAAGCTGGAGGAGGATTTATCAGCAGCAAACACATGCAAACCTAAGGAGGACACACCTTCCCCAGCCAAGGAAGGGGATGTGTCTTTCAGGGGTGTTTCCGTTACAGTTACACTTTCCCTGCTGGATGCCACACTTGCCACTTTGTCTTCATGACACACTTTGGTCTCCAAACCAGAATCCGACTGACCCTCACAGAGGCCCTTTGCCTGGTCCGAAGGCTCAATGGGCCCGTGCTCTTTCCCCAGTTGCTTCCCAGGAAGAGCAGCAGGTTTTGCTTCCACAGCCATCGGACTCTCTACTGGTTCTTCTTCTTGGGGATGGAGAAAGGAGGCGACATCAACACCAACAGTAAACACCAAGCACACAACTCCACAGGACTGCTTTTACATAACACTTTCAGCTCTGAACATTTTGGATTTAAGTGTGTCAAAGGACTGCTATCAGCCCATTTTAGTCATTGTGGAACTGCATCTTCCTTAGGGGAAAGAAACAAACCAAAACAAAAAACCTGTCTCCCACAGAGAAGCACATTTATGCTGTAAGATGAGAGCTGAAAGTGTTTTACAGGTATACCTCTCCCAAAGATGACTGTGGGTCAAATATTCATTCCAAATGGAGATGGTATTGAATGATGGATGGCTCTGACAACACCAATGCATCAATGAGCTCAAAGTACACACATTTTTCTGATAAATGAGCTGTTTAATCCAGTACAAGACATTCAATTGAGGTGGAGGAAGGTATAAGGCATTAATTTCTTTCCACTGACCTTGGCAACACTGACTGCTCAATGCCAACAAGTCAATCTAGCACATGAATCCTGGATTTGACAAAACATTGAGCCACTTCCACAGTCTTAATAAGCCTTGTGCATGGCTGATAAGTAATGGTTTTACAAGAATTCAGCCAAGATTCCTACTCTGAGCAGGTTAATAAACAATTTCTCCCTTAGGCTGCCTGACACCTGGACTCTGTATGTGAAAATCACATTTTTGACACAAGGACTCTTATTTTCTTCTCTGTTTCCCCACTAGCCCCCAGGCTCCTCCTCACCAATTAAGTCAAAGAAACCAGTGAGTGCAATATAACTATTTGTTCATCTGAATTTCTAAAATAAATCACTCAGACTATGGGCTGTTAGGCTCAGTACAGTAATAGCAAGAGGAGTCTTTACTCATGCCATGGCAGAAGAATGATTAGAAAAGTCTCCATTGTGGACTGTACTCCTGCCATTGCTACTCATGCAGAATATTAGTGTGCTCTACTAGTATCCCCTCTGATAAGAAGTCAGGATTAAGTGTGAAACCTTTGATTCAGCAACATACTTAAGCAGCTGACCAGCAGCCATGCTGCAGTCAACCTGATGACCTCCCAGGTTTAAAGTGTGTCTCATGTTTAAGGACATTGCTGAATCAGACTTAGAACAAAGTAGTTTCAAATCTGGAAGGGGCTGTATCCAGCCTCTTGGTATTAAAATAAAACCTCTTCACAAGGGCTTGATTTTCTCCTGAGATTGGCCCAATGAAAACAAGACAATCATCCATCCACTTAAGTTATGGCCTTTAAAAAGTGATTTAAGGAACAGAAACACTATTTGAGGCTGACAAAATATCACTATGTAAAGTACAACACATTATTAATAACATATAAAAATGTAATTAAGGTTAGATACTATATCTTAAATGAACAGAAGCCAGAAGATTCAGAATCAGAACTGGACCAATGCCTGAATGTTACAGGGATATTTACACACGGGCAGATTGTAAAGCAGCCTGGCAGATCAGCAGGTGCTCAGCTACAAGAGGTCCTGACTTGAATAACTTGTTTTACTTTTCCAATTTTATGTAGTTTTATACGTGCATCCCTTTCAATTAAAAGAATTTAAGGAAAGCCTCTCATTGTACTTGGAGCAATTTCAGTTATACACCTCCATTTCCTTAGACACTTCACACAATGCCACATGATTAAAACTAATTACTCACCAAAGTAGAAAGTTATCGCTGACTTAACAGAAGAATCCTACAGACTTCCTTTGTGCAGCAGACTTTTATGCCAAACAGACTGCTAGCTTACAGGCAGCAAGTGAGGAGGGCTGTTTCATAATGCCTATCTTTTCACTGATGATCCAGCTTATTTCCCTTTTTTTTTTTTTTTTTCCTCATAGATGTTCTGAGATCTCACACTTTCAACAGGTGTAGATGCACATGACTGAAAAGGAAGCTGCCCATGAAGTAACCAATCCAGGAGTGCTCTAACTACAGCTATAGGCACCCAGCTTATAGTAAGGCTACTCCTGGGATTTTCTGTCTTCCCGAGCTTCAGGCAGACACAGTGACATTAACAATCTTCCAATTATTAGCATTGATCTCTTTCTGGTGCTGTTGCAGTATTAGGCTATATTAATCCTGTTAATTCTGAACAACTCTGGTTTTCTTGAGGTGACCCAGTGAGCAATTTCGGGTATACACCTTCATCTTCCTGAGACACAAACCTTTAGAGGATTCAGTACTGTTTTTAACTTCAACTCCTGTGTCCCAAGATTTAGTCAAATGCTGCGAGATGAAACGTGATCTATCTTGCCTTGTAGAAGTCAGCATTCCTGTTAGTCACTGAAATAGATTCTCCCTCAAAAGCCATTTCACTTTTATGTATGCTCAGGCCATAGAAAAAGGGGGTACAGAAACACAGTAGCAGTAATTATTTTTTTCTCCTTGTTTGCAGTCAACTGACACAATTTAACTGGGTGTATCCACAAAAGAACTAGAGATCAAACATGACCCAATACTGCCTGAAGTCACCTGTGTATACTGGGGTAAAACTGATTTCCTTTGCCTACTGGAGAATTAAAGACCTTCCACTGCTATCTTTGGTGTAGACGTGCTTTTTTTTCCCCATTGTGTTAACAACTGACTTACCTCCAGTAACAATCTTTTGGCTTATTTTGCACACTGTTCTTGGCAGTAATTCTCTGGCACAAAGAACAAATTAGCTTACGCTTCTTTTAACTATCTGCTCCTTTTGCTTCTGCTATAAGCCAGGCCAGTAGACCAAGAGCCCTGATTTAAGCAGGGACCATGGTTTCACTGACCCCAAAGTTGCATTCATTGCTCATGCTGCAGCTTCACTTTGATATGGAGAGACTCTGGAGGGGTGTCACTTCCATGTGGGGAGAAAACACAACTAGGTTTCCCTTCCCAGAAAGCAACAACCCCAGACACATATATAATGGAATGGATGGCAGGCGGGTAGAGGGGAAGAGGAACAAAATGGGACCATGCTCAGTTCACCTTCATCATGGCCCAACAAGACCTCTGTGCTCTTCACTGTGGCACTGGGATGTGTACTAGAGCCAGTCCACTCTGAGCTGAACAAAGGGTGTTCATAGTACTCCTCATCCGAATTGTAGGGCTCATCATCGGGCACAGACACTGAAATGGAGGGGGCCAGGTGTTTACGCCACTCCCTGCTGGCAGCAGGCCCACAGCCTGGGCAGTGGTGTAGCAGTCCCACCTTATCCTCCGCCCCTTCATCTACAAATAGACACACACAGACAAAAACTGCAGGACAGACAGACAAAGAAAAGACAAAACACGATGGATGCATGCACTAGCAACGCTAGCCACTATGTCATACTGCAGAGTGGATGAAATCAGCCACGCTACAGGTTAATGCAGGACGGAGGAATGAGGCAGCTGTGCATTTTAACACATGGGCCATGTCCAACCATCAGAATAAGTGAATTTCAAAACTATACACTCATTATTTAGAGGAACACGTATTGTACACAAACCACATCTCACAACTTGCACTGATACTCATACGTATTTTACAGCTGACCGACTGTATTAAAAACCTCTGAGGTATCCCACATAGTCATCATGTGAAGTACTTGAAAGTATAAATTTTGAAAATTCCTTTAATTAAAAAGCAAACCAGCTTACACTTTGGTCAATAGTGGGTTTATTTCTCATTGTATCTATTTCAAAATTCCCCACTTTCTTCTTTTCCCTATATATAAGTAACATTTAAACAACAAATAAAACCCTTACCCAAATAGCTAGCTACCTTTTTTCCTGATAAAGGCCACATAAAGCTGCTCACAGCAGTCTCTGTTAGTCCTATAGTTTACACTGTTGTGTCACATTTCTGTGGATGAAGTAGCTCCCACCTTGGTGTCTGCCAATGCTTTGGAACGACAGCTTTATTCACCCGTCACTGTAGCGCCACAGATAATCACACAATCATCTCAGGACTACACCAGCTACAGGGAGGGGGAGCTTGGATGTTTTTTGCAAGACAAATAAAAATAATACTGCCCAATAAAAATGACTGGGCTACCATCTGCTCGATACAAACCTAATGGCGAGACTTGAGAGCTCGTGTAGGCTAAGGTGCCCTCTCACTATGAATAAAGCTATGGAAAAGTAAACATCTAGTACTAGAGAAAATATGTTTAAGCCCATTTTCTGTGTATGACAACTGGCAGTTTGACAAACACTACCTTCACGGAGTGCCGTTAGCAGCTATCCCATTGGATTTCCTACTAGCTTCAAGAACAAGTCCGTGCTCAGTGTCCCTGGCCTTTCTCCAGGCAATTACAACTTAAAGAGTTTCTCCAGAGCCTCCAAAACTTTCCTCTTGGATCCAAAGCACTGAGTCAGAAAGCAAGGCTTTAACACAGGCAGCGTAACAGATATTAACCAGATCTCTGTGTGTGACCTGAAAACAAGATGGCTCACGAATGCTGCTTTAACCACCCTTACCCAAGTCTAGAAAGCAATTTTTATCCAAACTAATTCCATCTGTAAGACCTCTAAGGTTCTTCCTGGCAAATAACAATAAGTTTTAAGTTTCTTTCTATGGCACACTATGACAAGACAACATCTGTGTCTTTAAAAAAAGCACTGTCTGCTCTCTGCAGCAACATGGCAGCAAGTGTCCTGTAATGTAATGACATGTATTTCTTCCGCCTGGGAAAAGAATGCTGTAGTGTCAGCCCATTCAGGCTCAATCACCCACAGAAAGGAAGAAAAACTATTCCTTGATAGCAATATTAGTAGCTCCAGTATGTATCACAGTGCTGCAAAAGATAGATGACCCATGTTTCAGATTCCATGACAGCCCTGAGGCTGGCCAGGACTGGAGGCATGCTATGCACATACACAAATACCATCTACGGAACTTAATTTAAGAGACCTGTTCTCATAATTTCTTTCCGGGCACAAAGAATGCCTGAACCACCGATAGTTTAGCTGCTTCACTCTTGTAGTGGAATCCAAACCCCACATTCAGGGGTTTATGCATGCTTAAAGGAGGTAGGTGTGGAAAGATAAGCTGGCAGCCTGCTTCTGCCAAACAGCAAACTGCAGAGCATTGCAATAGGAAATGCTAAACACAGGGCTGTACCTGAGCTTCCCACCTTTCCCTAGTACTTAAGAACCAGCAGCAAGGTTGCAGGGAAGCATCTTGATCCACTTGCAATGCAGAACCCGTGGATTTCTTCTCCACAGAAGCTTCAACAAAATTCAGCCACAGATTTGAGTGGGCTCGCAGTTGCAAAAGGCTAGTTACAGGGGTGAGGACATGTCTCAAGGTGCAAGACACCAGGAATCAACCCCCTCCTAAACCTGAGAAGATTCAAAACTACAACCTCTGCTTCTTTGCAGGGTGCTCTCACACTAGTCCATGTATTACTGTGGACAAGAGTAGAAAGCGTTGACACACTTGCCACCTCTTCTACTGGAACATTGTGGAGAAAGAATGGAAGATTGGTATGTTCAGAAGCAGAACGTGGAAAAGGAGGATGTGCAAAAGGGGAGGTTCTCCTTCCAGCTGTGGGTCATACTTACCCAGGAGCCATTCAGAAGTAAAATGCATTGACAAGAGTGAAGATGAAACCCCAGGACTTCTCTATACTGATGCAAACAAGGCTGAAAAATCCCTTCTGTATAGGCTCGGAATGGATTGTAGGCAAGAAAATAGAAGCCCTGCCTCTGTTCCTTAAAACTACAGGAACTGACATCAGTAAAAATGCTTAATACATATTATTGTGATAGTCCAAAATCATTAGGAGTGCAAAGTCTAGTATTGTTTGGGGCTGTTATGTCTGTGCCTGTTATGGATTTACATTGTTTATTTATCAGTTTTAATAAAGATATTTTCAAAATTACTGCAGATAATTTCATTAACAGGATAATGATGTCTTTAAAGGAGGATATGCTTTTATTTCAGCAACAAGAAAAATCCTTTCTTTGTTATTTTAGTCCCTTCTAATAGTCCTTTTTTTCATCTCAAAGCATGGGAAAAATCCCCAGTGTATTCTGAAGTCCAAGATTAAAATGACTTCTCACAAAGGCTAATTCTGCTTTAGCTTCCAGGTATCTTTTGAAAATGCCTTTCAAGAAGTAATTTTCACTGTAAATAGAGCCATTTTTATAGGACACTTGGTTCCTTTCAGTTTGCAAAATATTCTTATTTGGCATATAAAGCCTAATCTGAAATGCCTATTTCAAAATGGAAGACAGGCCATCAAAGGCATCCTTCTATCTTGTAACATTTAGAATTTTTTTTACGTGAAGACATTGTTGACCATTGTCAAAAGGCACTGAGCACAAAAGAAATGCCAAGTTGGCAGAAGAATATCGCATCAGCCCTGCATGACCAGATATAACTGATAAAAGGATTAGACGGTACTAGGGAAAATTTCATTTCCTGAGCAAAATTATGTTACTATAGTTGAAATAAATGAAATAATTTCCATAAGGCAAATTAGTTCTCTTACCTTCTGCAGCAGTAAAAAGGGACAGGCTCATTTGAACGTTTTTCTGCAGCCAAATGAAAGACACCTACATCCACTGACTCCTTTCTCACACGAAATACACTTGACCCACAAATCTCTCTGTGTTTTCTATCTTTTTTTTTTTTTTTTTTAATTTGTGTTTGCTGCATGGCTGGCCACATCCACCTTTGTCATGTCTACAACAATGATTTCCTTCCTATTATGACTGAAGGAAGCCTCTTGGATTCAAAGCAATGCAACACACACTGACAAGTCCATTAGGAAAATGTTCTAAGAGAACAGGGAAAAAGGAGGTCTGAGGTAGATAAACATGCCAAGCGCTCACCTTTTTTGTTCAACAACTGTAGAATTGGGTTAAATTCAGAAATTGTATTCTACTGAGCAGAAAGACAGACAGACAATGTAAAGGAGCATGAGGATGGATAGCCAGATGGTATAGGGAACTGAAGGTTTAAACAAGTACAGTAAAACTGGGTCAAACCCTACTGAGGCAAACTCTTCTGAATAGGAGCTTTGTCCGAACAAAAATGACAGGTCTGGCTCACTCAAGTCAGCGAAAACTCAACTTACCCACAGAGAATAAGGACCACATCTTATAACACAGAGCTGTTAAGTGACTTGCTGAGTCATATGCACAGCTGGGAACAGCACAGTCCAGTAGTTCATAATAACCTCAAGTCGTATAGTGTTTTGCCACCTTCTTGTGTTAATACAACTAGCTAAATGGCTTCCATTTGCTTAGGGGGCAATCTACAACCTCCTGTCAATTAGTCAATACGAGTACTTTATAAAATCCTGAAATACATGCAAACAATACTGCTGATAAAAACAGTACACAAAGCTAATCCTCAACTAAGGGTAATGGAAGAACCTTGACATTGGCTTGAAGCAGAAGAACAAGCCCTTTATTGTGATATGAAAAAATCAAAAAGCATACACTGAACTAGTCAAGTGAACTATATACTAAAAATAGTGGTAAAACCCTGGTAACAATTCTAAAAGCCTTTGCTAATGCACTACTAGCTTCCTTTTCAGTTAGTACTTTTGATTGCCGTTACCTCTGGGTGATGAGTCTAGGAACCATTTTACTATTTTTTTAAAACACACAATGGGCAGATGTTTTTTAAAAAAACAACAATCAATTAATCAAATTCTTTATATTCATTACTAACCACATCCAGTAAGTATTTCCAGTACAGTGGATTGACAAATGTTGTTAGCATAGCCTGTAATTGCATTATCTCAAAAATGTTTCAGGATGGAACATGCCTAATTGCAGTGTCCTGATAAACTAAGAGTCAGACTACGTTAGCACATGAAATAGCAGCCATCCACTTGCAAAATTAATAGAGGCTCTGTGTTAAAACACCAACAAAGTTTCTTCAGCAGATGGTAAAGAAATTATTTTCATGCACTTATTTAAACAAAAAGAAAGAAAAATGCTAAAAGAAAATCCAACAAGGAAATAAATGGACACATAAAAATGCTATTGACATGGCAGAGTTCAACTGACAGTCCCCTGGAGATTCTGAACCCAAATCCTTCCCTCTTACCCACATGATACAACTCAGTTTTAACATATTGCTGTCTCCCTATACTGATGGCCTTGATGTAGCAGTCATCTTCTGTTGAACAAAGCACTGACGCACATGCTTACCATTGTGACAACTTCACTGGGATTTAGGCCTCTGCTCAAAATTAAGCCAACACTTAAGTTCTTTGCTGGAGGGGATTTTAGCAGGAGGAAAATGCAGTGATCATGGGCTACTGAAATTGAACATTCGTTGTGCAGAAGAGTAGAAATTTGCTTTGTGAGACTAGAATTTGACTCCTCCACTCTGTCTAGAACGCCCGATACACATAGGCATTGAAGCATGAATTACAGGTCAAAGACCAAAGAAATGATCCAACTCTGAATCTCCTTGCTTTCATGCATTTAAGATTCCAAAAACAAAGCTAATGGTAATTAAAAAAGCCAGCCAAACAAATCCTAAGAAAAGAAAGCTGAGCCACACTGAATCATAGTTTTGGTGACCATGTTGGGACAGCAGACATCTTGGCTCATTTTGCATATAACAGATAAAAAGGTGAGCATCACCTCCTGTTTTTTCTTTAATAGGGATGTACTTAACATATCCTGTCAGTTACCTCTGTGCATATGTGTCTACCTCACCCATGCATTGCAGCTGCTTTGCAGATGGGGAGTTACTGCTGGCGAATGCCTTATCTTTTCACATAAAGGTGCAGAAAGTATCTCCATTTTCTGATTCCCCCATCCTTTAGATTCATGTCTCATCCCTCTGCTGTCAGCTGTGTACTGCAACATCCAGAAGACCCTTACCTTCCTCCAGAGCTCCAGTCTGCTCGGAAGCTGGTGATGGAGGAGGGGAAGGAGGCAGGTTGGCTGACTCTTCAACTGCTAGAAATCAAACAGTGAAAATGAGATACAGCAATTAATTGCAGGGAGACCAATGCTTGATACAAGCTGCAGTCAGCCTGTTCTGCCCAGCTGAGAGAATTATTCAATGGGCACTTGTGCCTAGTGGATCTTCAGATAGACCCTTTCAGAATACATGGATTTTTAAAGTTAGAATAAAAGGATTTTTTTTTCAGATGATATGAATTATTTTCAAAATTCTGGTCATAGAATATAATACAAAAATCAAGTATGAAATTATCTTTTAAATCAGTATCGCCACTTAGAAAACCTTCAGTCACCCAAGGCCACAACAATAAAGCATCTGAGCGTGAGAGATTTTATAAATTCACGCTGACTGTCAGAAACTGGCATCCAATCTCTTGAATTTACCTTGAGTACACGAACAAAAAACATTCTGCATGCTCTTTTTTCTTTTTCTTCTGCTAAGTTCAAGGTTAATCACAGAATACATGCAAATACTGCTTGTCTAAATACAAAAGACATCAGCATAGGGAACTTACGTCAGCCATGACATAACAGTGATTCAGCTGAGCAAGGCACAGTGAAATCTTAGATGCACTTAGGCTAGGTTTTAGATTCATTCCCAGTCACGAGACTAGATGCTGAATCCAGATGATGTTTCTTCAATTATTTAATTCAAGGACGATGAAATCCTAAACAAACTGCTTCTTAAATGAACTCAGCATAATCTCTGCATCTGATTTCATAGCTATCACTTTGAGAATTTTTTTTCTTTAGAAAGAGATCCACTACTGGGGCTTAACCAATGTTTTGTTTTGTTTTGTTTTAAATAAATTAACAATCTGTTTTAACAGATCTGTCTTATAAATGGCAGTTTCTGATTCAGGGCTTCTTCCCAAGCATAGAAAGGCCAGTTTCAAAGCCCCAGTACAATTTGCCAGGCCTCCTTCTATTGATTTCAGTGTGGTTTGGAAGAGACCCTTATGTGACTTGTCCTTAAGATGTGCTGTCCAGGAAGAGAGTATTTGTATCTTCATCACAGTGCAATTCTACCCACACTTATTTAACAGTCACTGACCACAGGAACTGTAACACCAACAGTTGGTAACTTAAGACATACATCTCACAATAATTTTAAAATGTCTTCTCCAACTACATGGAAGTGAATATCCATTTAGCCTCACCCAGGCTCCAGTGAAGAAATCTGTGCTCAAATATGTATGAAGTGCTTTGCAGAATTGGGGTCTTCCATGTAAAATTGAGTCTCTGTAAAGATGGGAATTACTAAGCAACACATCTCCCTGCTGCAGTTCAAAATTAGTTCAATGAAGCAAAAGACCTTGGGAACCAAATTTCTAACAAATATTCTAAATTACTCACTGATTTTAATTCATGCCTAAGCAGGGTCCAGCCACTGTACCAAACAAAGCACAGTGACTGTGGGGAAAATACCACAAGGCATTACTTTGATTTGATCACAATGTGCATGCATTCAGCAGAACTTATCCTGGGGCAGGCTTGCAAGACTTACCCTACCTCAGGACAGAGTATGGCCTTTGGTGTATGTGTTTTGAGCTACTGTGGAAGTTTTCTGGCAGGGAGTAATCACTGCAGGTACGAATGGCTGTATACTTACTTACCTACACACACATACTTGTATTTCAGAGAGACATTTCAGAAAGGAGCCAGCAGGAGGATGGGGACACAGCATGGACCAGTGGCAGTGGTACCATTCCCAGTCTGGACCACTGGCATTTGCTTCTACCATGTGTAATTCCCTCTCCCACAATCTCCCCTCACCCTGCCTGGCTGCTAACCCCTCTCCCACCTTCACCCGGTGTGCCCCATTCCTCTCTGCTTCCTGTTGAGGTGCTCCTCCTCCATCTTTTTGAGTAGCTACCATCCAACCAGTGAAACCTCACTTTCTTTTTATATGTCTCTCCTCTAATCTTTGCCTCTTCAGACATTAATCTTTCTCTCTCACGTTGTACATGGCTGAACACAAACAGACTCCGAGTGCTGCTGGATCCCACCAAACACGATGACAAAACCACTACCACCAATTACATTCACAGCTGTGCCACTCAGGAGTCAGAAACCAGGTGGAGAACTGCTGTTAGAGCAAACAGTGGATGAGACGGTCACCGGGCCATGAAGAACTGAGGCAACAAGGATACCACTATTATTATGTGGTTCCAGCATTTATCCAGTGGTGCTGCAGTTTACCCATGACCATAACCTATGTGAATACACAGCTGTAACTGTTTTTTGTAATACATACATATAATATTAGCAGACACAAGGATACTTTGAACATTCTTTGTCTTGTTTTACCTAAAGGTAGTGGTCCAGGCTGATCTTTGTGCTGGGCTTCTTTTTCCTGTTCGCCTTTCAGGACTGCTACAGCTTCAGCTGTTACTACTTGTACTATCCTTGCAGACACTTCTTCTGTGGCAGCAGCAAAGGTAGAAAAAACAAAGAAAAGTATGCTAATGAAATGATGTTTTAAAATTATAAAGATTAGCTTAAACAATAAGAAATGGAGGCTGACTTAATTTTAGAAGGTAATCTTTTTCCCTGAAATATAAGCAAATCATTGAAAATAAAATAGAAGGACCAGATATTCCAAAGATCTTGGTGGAAAATGCTGAGTCTTATAAAACCCAGGACCCCAGCCTTTACAGTAAGATGCACAAAGAGTCATTATTAAATGCTCTTTCTGTTAGGGACAATGTGAAGCAACTGCAAAATTTTAAGATTATCATTTATTAAATGTCTAGAAATTTATTTTGCAGGTACTGTTTTGCAAACAGGGGTAGAACAGCCAGCTGAGTAATGGTATTTCTTGACATTTAAGCTGCATTTTAAGAATGCATTTTAGCTGCATTCTTACATGCACTTTGGATGATATTTCCTCCTTATCAGCACACAGTTAGTATGCATTAAAGGCACTTCCCAGACAGACACCTATGGTGATGAGGGACTTGAAAAAGAAGGGCCAAATAACATTTCTGTATGATTAAAATGTATACTTTGTCCTCTTCACCCCTTTTAAGACTGCAACACAAAGCTTTATTTAAACAGTATGTCTGCAGAGGGATCGGGGAGGATAACACTTGTTTGGTGGGATGGGCTCTCAGGCCCTGGTCCTGGACACAGGCTTGGCTCCCAGCTGCTCGCTCTCGCTATGCTTGGCACAGGGAAGGGGGACTCACATGGAGCTGGCTGAGGTGTTGCACGCTTGACAGACCTGGGTGCCACAGGACCCGTGCTTCACTCTGCCCCACCACCCTCAACGAGTGGCATACCCGAGAGAGGCTGAGGAACTAGGTGCTCTGGTGAGTGGAGGATGGCGGTGAGACCGCCCAGGGAGTAAATACTTCCAAATTGAGAAATTGTATCTCATCTCGGCTCTAGACCCACTCAAAGGTACGGTGAAATGTCATTGGGCACACAACCACCTGTGGAAGTAAACCAGAGAGGTTTCCTGCCCTAGGGGCAGTTCAGGCACCTTCAATCTAGCAAATCAAGGAATTAAGGGTTGGTCCAGCAGAACCACCTACAGAAGAATTCAGAGAAAAAGGGGTTTTTTTCTTATCTGTGTATTAGCCCACTCTTCCTTACTCATTAATCAACATATTCCTCCCTCTCATAGCCAAACTCAGTGGAAATAAACCCCTTCACTCTCCAGCTATTTCTGAGTTGTTTCAAATGCAGGGTGCTGGGACCCGAACAGGGAGCCAAGCCCTAGGGAAGGCAACAAGCTTGCACAGCCGTGCGCCCACCAGCTGCACGGCTGGGCACACACCTGAAAACAGAGCAAGATTTTCAGGGCTGCTCCATCCCTCACATGGAGACAGAGGTTTCTAATGGCAGATAGCAATACACCCTGCTCCTGCCAGGAGACACTTGCAGAGCCCCCATTAATCACCATCCAGAGGACAGAAATAAAAGCTCTCTGCTCACCCATTACTGCATTCTTCAAACAAGGACCGGCTGGGAAGGGGAAGCATATTTAAATCAGTGCCCCACAGGTAACTTTACAGCAACCACCTTAGCAAGGGAAACTGTCCATTAGATTAATAATGATGATTTCTTCTCACAGTTAGTACTCTTACAGAATTCCTTTGTACTTTTAATGTAAAGTTATTCCTCTTAATTTGCCCTGTAGAAAAGCTGATTTTTTTCCTCCCAAAAATCATAGATGTGAATTACTTGACTTTGACAGGTGTGTTTGTCTAAAAACAAAGTGCTATGTTAATCTCTCTTTTGCACAAGCTATGTAATGAGATATTAAAAAAAAATCCACCCACAGGCAAAGAACATTCAAAATTGTTGGTATTTGTATCTTACAATTCACTTCTCTCCTGACTGGTCGCCAGGAAGGCAGTGACTGCAGTAGTTTTATTGGCTGTGGCCACTAGCAAGAGTAGATGGATGTATATGTCAGAACACCTACCTAGCAATGAAAAAAATAAGCTGATTTAAAAAACTGCTAGCCCAAGAATACTTGCAAAGGATAAATTCAGACTAGAAATCTGAAGACACTGCTTTCTTACTGTCAGGGGTGTTAAGTTCTGGCAGTCTTCCACACAGCAGGAAACAACTCACCTGGTTTTGAGATGGAGCTCAATACATTTATGAAAAGGCCTACATATGATATAGGTGCCTGTATTAGCAGCCAGATTGCAAGTGGCAGCTCTAGTCCTCTGTCCCTCTATTCAACAACATGTCCCTAGTATGAAATGAAACTCCATTTTGTTGTTAAGTAGATCTAATTGAGCACCATAACCCCATAAATCGAGTCATGCCTGTGGCTAGTCCTATGAGCCAAAGAACAGGCATACTGATTTAAAGCCCATCAGTCTTCCCAGCTGCCTTTCAAGACCCTGCACCTCATTTTGGGGCTTTTCAAATTTCCCCTGCTTCCACGCCTGCTGGATGCCTGGGGGTGCTTCTTGGCACCTCTTGGTTCCTTCTTCTTGTGAGAAACATGCAACAGATACCTCACAGACCCTCAAAGACCGTCCCGTGGTGCTGCTGCTGCAGAGCAGTGGACCAGACACAAATAGTCCCCTGGAATCATTACAGGTCCTGACAATTCCCTGTGTTGTGAGGCACACACAGACTGCAAAGCACAAGCGATACAGGGGAAAACTGAGAGAATGAACCTGTGGCTTGGCCCATCCTCTTCCTGCAGACACGTGATAACCTCTCTCACGCCACACCATGCAGGTGGCGTGCTGCAGCACCTTGCATGGGTGGGACATGCGGGTAGGAAACAAACCACTCTTCCATAAAGCGTCCTTTGATACTTGGTATGTTCCTGTTCAGATTCTGCTCTTTCAGAACAGGAAAGAGTAGCGCACCAACAGCTTTGGTGAGCACAGAGAAGGTCACAGAGCTTCACAGTGTACCACACACAACTCCAGAAAACACCATGCTGACTGCCACCACCACTTTACACCTGGAGGATGTGACATGTGAGCCTTCTGTCAAAATTTCCACGCATCTACTAATCACAACACTACTGACAAAAGTAACGTCATCAAGTCTGTTGCTCAGATGAACAAGTCAAGACTCAATTAGGAAGACTGTTAGAAGAATCAATTTTTTAAGCTTATTTTCACAGGAAATTTTAAGAAAAGGCTCCAATTAATTTTTCAGATATAGAATATGCAAATGTATACCAGATTTAGTACCCTGGAGCATATCCAAAGGAAACCCACTCAGTCACTGGCCTTCCATCACCCAAGCTACTGCGAGCCTCCTCCCAGCAAGGTAAGACAAATCCCTATTAAAAATGGTCTCCTTTGTTACAGAATTTATACTTGTTCATATCCAGCCTGGTTCGGGGCTGCAAATGGGGTCTCCAAGGCTGGAAGACAGTTCCCACCCTCTCAGCTCTCTGCCTGATTTAATTTGCTTGGGGAAAAGATAATGTTCCATAGGGGGATATGGCTGGGGGTGAAGGGTTGCCTCCTGAAAAATGGAAAATTCAATTTCAGGCTATGCAAATTAAGTAAAGAAAAATACAAATGGCCTCTGGTTTTTGTGTGGTGGTTTGGGGTTTTTTGTTGTTGTTTGGCTGGGTTTTTTTAAACCAAGAAAGGCTCACTTCTGAACACTGTTGATGGGTATTTTGGGTGACAGAGGAAGCACAGGCAGTTCGCCAGAAAAGCAGTGCTTTTGCTATACATGACTGCTGCAAAAGGACAGACATTTTTGTACTAATGGACACTATAAATAGCAGATCCGATGGGTAAGTCAAATCCTCACAGGGCAGCTATTGAGACTCTTCATAGAAGTTTCCTTACGGTTCAGTTAAAGTTCAAGGAAGGCTAATGATAAAGAACAAAAAAAGAAAGAGAAGAGTTAGTCAGCCTGGATCCCAGGCAAATTCTTCACAGCCTAAAAGCTCTGGATTCATCAGACAGAGTTTTGCTTGTAGAGATTTATTTTCCTCACTTTAAGCAGGTAGACATTCTCTGACTCTACTTTGTGCCACAAAAATGGCACTAACAAATAACAAGTAACACGAAATACATGTTTCTTAAAGGGAACAAAGACCTTGGCTTCACATGAGACTCCAGCACAATGAACGGCAACAATGCTTTCCTTTGCATTTTGCGGAGAGTAAAATGCGGCTCCTTTTTACCAAGATGTCAGCTGCCCATGATACAGGACACAGACTGAGTCTCCCAGTTTGATTTCAGGGAATGTGGTACCGAAAAGTACAGGTGGTCCTCAAATGTGATGTCCATAACAGACAGGAGATATTATGAAAGACCCTCAGCACGAGCTTTCAAAAGCCCCAGCAATGAGCAGGCTGAGCCGAGAAGCCAGGAGCTAACACACAAGGATGGTGATTCTACCACTCCCTTAAAGGTTATCACTTCAGACCAAGCTCCAAGAGGGCTGTCAGGTCAAGCCTGCCCCATTGCTACTAATGCCATGGCTGCTCTCTGGTAGGAACAGAGGACTCTGCTCTGCTGAGAGGGCAGGCATTTGTCTTGGGCACTATGCTAATTTAAACCAAAGTTAAAACTCAAACCAGTAAGCACACTCTGCTCCTGGTTTTGGAAGCCAGCCCGGTTCTTCTACAAGGTGTGACAAATCCTAGAATGCCAAATCGGGACATCTGGAGTCCCTCTGCCCCACAGATCACTCAGGGACACAAACACTTTCAGAGCACTGGGATGCACAGGAGATGCTGAACCAGCTGCTGATAGTATGGGGAGCCGCAGCCTCTCCTCTTTGCTGTGTTTAGAAGGCCTGGTGCCTCCAAAAGCTGCAGCCCCTCTCATAAGCACACCCAAGGGCAAAACAGGGGCCCAATCCCCACGCCAGCTTGCTCTAGCACCGATTTTTAAACAGCAGTAGGCATCATCCAGCCACTGCCTCCAGACACCTGAGAGAGCCCCCCTTCACTGACAGAGACTCAACCAGGGGCCGTTAAAGCAAGGTTACATGCCAAACATAGCTACAGCAGAGCCAAAGATCTGGGATCAGACCCTGTAGAAGGCCCTGTAGATGTTGTGCCAAAGCCCTCTTTCATTTCTTGTTGATGCTGCTGCGGTTGTCAATGGACTGCAGATGTCTCCACTGGCACTTGAATCCATTACTCACAGTAATTTCATTTCCCAGGAAACCTTTCCAGTCCATTAAGTTTTTTAACAGACAGGTTTACCAGCCCCAGAGACAGATGTATGGATGGTGGCAAGAGCCTTTAAAAAAGGTGTCTGAGCTTTCACCAAATATTTCCAGAAAACTGTTAGAAATAATCGGCAACTATAAAAGCAAGAGCAAAAATTAGCTCTGTGACACATCTCCGCAGTGATGTACGGTGTCTGTTCCCTTTGTACCCTTTTTAATGGTTTTCCTTCAGCCTCAGGCACTTTTTCTCTTCCAACCTACCATAACCTCAGGCTCAATCCGTTGAGGAGCTGATTTTGCTATTAACACCACTTCCTAGGTGAAACTGCTCAGGCTCAGACATTTGCCTCTGACAGCCCTCATCCAGCAGTACCTTTTACCTTCTCCTCTCTCCCTCCTACCCCTCTATGCAATGCTGTATTATTATTCTGAGAATTGTTTTTGACATGAGAAACCTTCTATAGGCGGGGGTCATGGCATCTTCCTGCCTCACAGGTATGTGTGCTGGCACAGCGGCATCGATCCTGCCGGCAGATGAACTGGGGCTGGTACAGCTCGCCCTGGGGAACAGAGAGCCTGTCACCTCACATAACAGTGTCAGTTGATTTCTCAGGCCAGAGTTGCCCCGGTCAGACCAGAGTCTGTATCCCCAGCTCTTACTCTCCTTCCCTGACCATAGTTGCCTGTGTTTTGTTACTGCCATTCAGTCAGTTCACTCAGCCCACCTATCTATCGCTTCTTGCCACCTGAGCACCCATTTCACAACAGGGACAGCTCCTTCCAAAAAGAAAAAGCATTTCGTGTCCCCACAATTTCACTGGGACACTCTTCCCAGACTGCAGCAGCATCACACCCTGCTCCTTCTAGCAACAGCTCTATCCGATACCACTACAGTGGCAGCGGATCTTGAGTTTGCTGTAGCCATGGAAGATGCCATCTGGTCTCTGTAAAGCAGAACTTGTTTAAGGCATAGACAAAGTTTAACATGCTGGAACCACACGGCACAACAAATGCTCCAGGACAAAACCGAAGGAAAGGGATGATAGGGAGGGACAGAGAAGAGGAGACTGAAATTTGCATCAAAATTTCACGTGCATTCATAGTGTCATCCCTCAGACACCTACCAAGAAAATTAACAGTGAGTTCGGTTAAAGCAAAGGGTAATTAACACTCCTGGAGCACTGAGGCTAAAACAGGGATAAAGAAAGATGCAAACAGATGGAAAGGATAAATTAATATGTTTCATTAATTTAGCTACATTTTAGGGAAGAAACACAGGCAGAGCACAGCAAAAGGATTAGCTACATGTGTGCTTGCAGAATTGGGAAAACAAAGCAATTTCAGTCAAAATGTGCCTGTCAAAATCCCCAGTAGGGTGCAGAGCAGTTTCCAAGGTAACCAGCACTAATTGTTGGCACAGTGGAATTGAGTCAACAACAGAAGCACAGACCAACCTGCTCTGCTTAGTGAGGCAAAATACCCCAAATATATTCCTGCAGAAAGGAAAGATACAAAGTGGCTATTTGCCATCTTTGACAATTTGAAAAGCAAACAGGACCTATGGATTTTTTGCCCCCCGGGTACTGCAATTCCGAGTGCAGCAGGACTACAAACCAAATAGCTATTCGATTTGTTTAGAGGCATTAGCCAGTACCCTAAGGACAGGTCCTGAATTCATGCTCAGCTCTCCTGGTAGCTGGTGGACAACTCTTGTTTCAGTCAAGACTGCTGAAATGCTGGGGGAAAATGAACTGGGCTTCACCCAGTGAGTGGTATTTCTGATAGAAAAATCAGACACTGGGATCATGACAACTCTAAGTACTGCCTTTTGCACTTGGGTTAAAACAGAAATGCACAGCAGCAATCAAAGCAGCATGAATAAGTTATATAAAACCCAAATAATGCCAACAGATTAGTGCTTGCAATTGAAGAAAAAAGCAGTAACACAGCTTTACAGAATTCAATATTTGCTCTCAAATGGCTTTGTGTAAATATTTTGCTGTAAGTAGGTCCTTGATCTGGATGTTGGCAATATCAACAGTAATTGGCAGGAGGTATGAAGGCAAGTAATGGGAACATCAGCTTTTAAATTACATGAAAACACAACACAACTGACAAGTAAAATTTCCCTAATAAAGTTGTTGAATTTAAGCTACTGCAGCATCAATGAGGATAGTGACAGATTAATTTAATCACCAGGATTTACTAGCTAACCAACTGAACAGGTCAGAAAAGGTTTGTGTTTTGGGAAAGAAAGAGCTTTGATTGTTTAATGCATTGAAACACAAAGGTATGAACATTCAGATTACCTTTGGGGAAAGACGTATCGCAATGATTATGTGTAAAGAGCATGTACGGGGGAGCTACAGCTGGATACCCAACACAGCAGCTTCATGCCCTGGTGTGCCCCACAGCAAACAGCTTACACCTCTGTGTTTTGGGGTACTTCAGGTATTAAACAGACCCTTCTACCTTCTCCTTAAACTCAAGATTGTAAATCTGAATCGCCATTATCCAGCCCCTTAACATATCTGCTTTATTACAGAGTAAATCTGTTGCAATACTGGTGTCCTCGCTGCAGCTGAGCTGTGTCGGACCGGTTGTGCTCTGGCACAAGCAAATAAGGAAGCTGGATGACGGCTTGTCCATGCACCCCTGGCTGCTCCGCAGCATTCAGCCCAGGGTCGGGCTGCCTGTCCTCGGACCACTTCCACACCTTCTGCATGTACTTCAGCTCCACTACCCTGACTGCATTTTCCTGATCACCCTCTTCAGCCAGAGAGCTGGACAGATAGTCCAAATGTCCAAGGCACTCAAGTGGCAAAATCCAAAGCGACTCATGCTAGGAGCCAGGAGCAATTCTGACAGTTCCAGTGAGCCCCCCCCCCAGCTCCCCAACACCCCAGTGCACGTTCATTAGGCAGAGGCCTCTGCCACACTGTCTAGCAGCTGTAGAACAAAACACCAAGGGATCAGTCCCCACATCCTCCCTCCCTTGAAATATGAAAGACCGTTAAAAAGTAGTCATACAAATGTCACTACAATAAGGCAATGCTTTTAAAATGAGCCCTCATTACTGCAAATACTTACTCCCTGTGCATCTCCTGAGTCGCATCTTCTTAAGTTTACTGCCTGGAACAAAATATTTACTACTGTCAGCATTTCCCAGCCAAGTCAGAGGTGGGAAAAGCTAATCAGTTATGTTTTGTCTGATGCATCAGCAACACAATTTACAGCTAATATGCAATATTGAAGCAGACAACACCAGACCCTCAGCCAGGCCAATGCAGGGAGGTCCCACTGCCTTTCCCAGGACTAGGTATCAGCTGAAAACATCACTCACATGTATATGAAGCAGCTATATCTATCGTTCATTAAAATGTAAACTCCTTGGGACTCATGCAGAAGAAACCACTTTGGGTTCCAAACAAAGAACTGGATATTTAATCTTTTGAGTGCGAGTAATACACGTAAAAGGTAACTCACTTTTAAATCAATATTTGTTTTGAACTTCAGTACAAGTTAAGATTTTAAACAGACAGACTTTTAAGAACCCCCATAGAAGTCAGTGGAGCTTCAGCCACATAAAGCAGGAGGTGACATGTCTCTTAAAGTTCATTTTTAGCTCCTTTTGAGCCAATTTTAAACACTCTTTACAGTGTGCCTGTGATCTTTTTAAAAAAGAATTCAAAGTATGCTGTACAAACTATGCTGAATTTAAGTTTAAAATGAACATTAACCTGTGCACGTGTTGTGTGGGATATCTAGTCGTGCCTCGTCAGAAGGACTAAAGATCATTCTGTCAACGCAACAGAATTTTTGTTCATCCCATCAGGGGATATGGTAACACAATACCATGCCCTGTTCACCTTAGGGCTCACACTGCCAGTCCAACCCTGCTTAACCAGCTAGCTCTGCAATGCAGCAACAGCTGCACGGCTAATCTCTTCCCAGCTCTGCTTCCCAGCCTAGCCCCGCACCTGTACCAAGACAGATGTCTTTCTCCTGCTGACTGTGAGGAACGGTGTTGCGTACCTACAAACGAGCACGTGCAAGTGTTCCCACAGACAGGCAAAGCAGAACACGTCCCGCATCACATACAAGTTAACCAAGTCCCGCAGAGGTTGTGACGTGGATGGATTTTCAGAGCAGTTCTCAGCCCTGCTCAGCAGTTCTGCCATCTCTCCCCCTCTCTTCTGGCACTACCCCAGTCAAACGGAGCCTTGTCTCTGGCAGGTCACTGTCTCTGACCGGGACTCATCCCTGACTGCTCACATGGCCTGCTCCCATCCACTGCCTGCCCACCCTTGGAGACTACTGGCTCACACCTCTAAGCATGTGAAGTGGTTAGGAAAGAGAAATGTGCACCTACTCTTGCAGAAGGAAGATGCGAGACATGCATGTAAAAGCCCTCAGTACATCTTCTGAACTACCTCTTCCACTTCTCCAAACAGAGCTGTCTTCTCTGGGCACTTAAACACCTGCAAGCTTCTGCAGCCATGGTGCTGGGGAAGTCTGGGTGCTGTGGGGAGAGCTGAGACCAGGGTTTGGGTCACTGCAGCCACCAGGAGAGATCTGCATCCAGAGGCAGAGCTCTCAAGTGTACTAAAACTGAGGAGCAGCTGAGGAAATTCAAGGTCACAGAGGAGCTACATTGGGTGGCTGGGATAAGGCTTGGAGTACATAGAGAGGACAAGAAAAGAAAAGCCAGAGGCAACATAAGAAAAGAGAAGAAAAGAAGGAAGAGCTGACATAGCAATGGTTTAGAAGGGACAATATATTCTTAAATAGAAAGAAAGGATGACAGTGAAAGGAAAGAGAAAACTCATGGACAGGAACAGCTAAGGATTAGTTCCCTTTACAGCTCACCAAGAACCTGCGTGGGCTGCGTTACTCTGGATTTGGCACGTTACCCTGGCTTTGGGGTAAAAAGCAATAGTCACAGAAGCAGCCTTTTCCTTCCGTCATATGTAGTGCAAGGCTAGGGACGAAAACAGTTTTGGTACATCAGCAAGACTGCCACATCTACGCAGCACTGGCAGCTGATACTTCTGCTGCTCTTTATTAACGTATCTGTCTCACCAGATGCATGGGCTGCATGGATGGAGGACCAGACTGTAAATTAGTTTTATCATAACTGCCATAGGCTATATCGGTTGCTGGGAGCTGTACCAAACTGATCATACATCACTATGAATTAGTCTCAAGGAAAGAACTAGGAACAAAAAAGTGAAATACCTGGGGTTTATTCTTCCCTCCCAAAGTATATAGTGCCTCCAAGTGAAACTGATTTCCATGAAGTATTCAATCTACTCAGTCTTGAGTGAAAATGACTCTCTGAGAAGCAGCTAACAGATTTTGCTGCCTGGGAGATAATGATATCTCACAGTTATTTTCCATATACTGCATGCAAATAAAATTAAAGTATTGAAGTTCTGACCAGGTATTTTCCACATGCAGAAGAAGGGCTCACTCACATGATCTAATGTACACAGCTGGGATACCTTGAGTTTCCTGCACTTTTTGCATGTCATGAGGAATGCCTCAGTAATAACAAAACTCCAAAAACCAACCAAGACTGCATTTCTAAACCATCACCTCAGAATGGATTTTCCAAGTACCAATGACTCCACTCTGCAGTCGGTCTGTGAAACAGCACAGGAAAACATAAACGTTTTGCTCAGCATCTCCCAAGGAACAAATGACAGAGTCAAACCCAGCATGTAGCCCTCTCACTTTGAGTCATGCCTTTGAATTTTCACATCAGCCTTGTCACTGGTACAGACAGGCACTGGATCATCAGTGCTCATCTGCCAGCTAATGTCAGCAGCTTTATGCTGATTTCCGTCCCTTCAGCTGGCAAAGGCAAGCAAACCTGTATTAATGATCATTATAAGGATTTAATTTAAAGTGAGCAGTTAATCTACCAGTAGCAACTCCACAAAACGGAAAAACCCAAACCAAAACACCAGTACATGCTAGGTTTTGCTGTCCTCATTCAGGATATGAATATAGCACAAGAAGAGATGATTTCTTTCTCAATATTGTAACCTCACAGACTAGAACAGCAGGGAAGACAGAGACAGGGGCTTTGTCCCCAGCTTCCTTCTAATCTTTCCTTTGAGTTCCTCACTCAAATCAAAAACCAGATTGCCTTTGCTTTCCAACTTTAATATAGAGTAGCTCATCAGGGTAAGTTGAAACAAGAAATTCATGCATATATATATATATATAACTCTCTATACCTCACACATGTATTTTGCACCATAAATACGCCCCAAAGTAATATTTCCTTTTCATTTCCATGAAAGTCATGCTTCAGTGAGGACAGCAGAGTGAGGTCCCCGTTGCAAAGCACTCCCAGTCTCTTTCCCCATCTACCCTGTCTCCCTTAACCTTGAGAAGCAAATGCTAGAGGAAAGGATGAAAAAAATTAAATCTTCCTTTCCTTTGTCAGACAGTCTGGCTATGGCTCAGAACCGTTACAGAGAGGCTGTGCTCTCCTGAATGCTAAATAAGCTCCCAGGCTACATACTTTCTCTCAGCGGATCTTAAAAAGAGATCTCACTCTGTGCAGGGACGTGTTGGCATGGCAACAGGGAAAAAAGAATTCAGCAACGCCTGGCACCCCTCGCAGGAGCAGCAGACTGTTTGTGTGACTCATTTTTGTAAGTGATCTGATGGTACCTACCTCCTCTCCGCCAAAGGTTGCCCATGCCCAGCTGCATCTGGAAGGGCAGATGCCCAGCCTGCGCTGGGAGGACCTGCCTCCATCAGACACACCTGGGGATGGCAGAGAGCAGTGCCTTGTGCTGGGCTAACCTCTCGTTAGCCAGGGCTGGAAAGTGCACCAAGCCGCATGCATGAGCTTCTGCAATGGGAAAAGGGGAGAAAGGGATTTGTGAAGCATGGGGGTGAGCGAGTTAATGACTGCACCTCCAGGCTCTTCTGCTCCACGGCGTGTGAGACCCTGAGAGCTGATAATTGCCTGTGTGTGGGGCAAGGGGCCAGGAAATGAGGCAGGCAATGCCCACCAGCACGTCCTGGGCTGTCACCTAAGAACCTGCTGCTTCCCTTTGAAGGTGACTTTGGAGAAGCAGTTGCCATTTCAGCTTTGCCTGGAACAGGAGCAGCTGTGTGCCTGCAAAATAAGGCTCTATTGTTTGGTGGTGAACCTTCCTCCAAATCTTTCTGCCCTCAGATCAAAACTGGAATGGAAGATTATATGCTAGCACGGTCCCCAGCAATACCACCTTCCAGATGCAATTGCAAAGACCTCTGCCCACTGCCAAATATTGCCCAGTGCTCTTGCATGTCCTTCATGCTGCCGAGATGGAGACCATAATGGCTTCCCTTCAGACATGTCAGGGAAGAGCCGCTGAAGCGCTCCATTTACACCTTTCTGCCAGGGGAAGAGCCGAGCCAAGCCCGGAGGGCAGGAGCCAGCAGAAAGGCAGCACACAGCCCTGCACAGGGCCATGCTGCCTGCCTGTGGCTCTGCCATAGCCCTCCTGGGTAACCTCGGCTAGCTCTCTTCACACCTGTCTGCCTTTTCTCCTGGCTTTTACAAGCCTTGCCTACTTTATGTAATTCATAAATGCGCAACCTCTCTCCTACCATACATTGAAAAGGACTCCAGCAGAACAGGCCACAATTTAGAACATGGCCTCTGGACACAACTGCCCCCCCCCCCCCCCCCCCAGTCACACAGCGAACACCAGTGCTGGAGGGTCAAGATCCAGCCCACAGAAACAGCAAAGTCTGCATTTATAGCCTCCATCAGAGCAGGCAGCCAAACATGGATGGCGGGAAGGAAGGGCAGAGTCAAACAGAGAAAGGGCAAATTTTTGTCCACAAAAAGGGGAGACAAAAGCAAAAATTTAACTCCCAGGATGTGTTCTGTATTTGGCAGAATATTCATCCTTCAGCAATAGCTATCCTGGTTACAGCAGCCCTCCAAGAACGGCTGCAGATGTTTTCAAAAGGCAACTTTGATAAACTGCACTCACAGCGTACAGTCTGAATTACCAGTATGGTTGGAACAACACGTTATGAAAGATAGTTCCTCCATATCCCAGCCTCGTTGCTCCTTGTTGCATCTCCGAGGCTGTTATGGATTACGTTTTCTGGGAATACTGATGGCACCAAGTGAGCACTGGTTGCCAGGCCAACACACTCACAGGCATTTTGCTTGTACTCCTTAAGAAAGCACAGCTGCTTATGCAATTCCCTCTTATGATGCTCATACCCTAACAAGGAAACACCAAAGTGAATCAGAACACCAACAGGGAGCCCAAAGGAAATGGCTGGTTGATGCCTTCTGTTGGCCAGATTCAATGCTGACGTGACACAATGCAACAGTTGACTCTAATGTTGTTACTGCACCTGGTTTGAGATACAGTTTTCAAAAGCAAATCTGAACCACACACTGACATTTTCAGAGGAGCTACAGGGATAGAAGACACTGATGGCTGAACTTCTCTGGGTGTCTGACTCCCAGCCATGGAAGACAATGGCACCTGTGCACTGGGTTATCTCACCCCACTCCCTTTCAGGCAGTAATTTTTGCATGCTTACACTGCCCAAAACTGTGTCAGATCCTCCAGCTCCTACGAATACATTTCTATCACTGACTCATTTCCAAAGTCCCAAGAGGAGGTAGGAGGGCAGAGCCAGCCCCTCAGAGAGGTTACAGTTGGACAAAACGGGATGTCTTACTGGATTTTGTGACCAATAGTGCCAGCCACCAAAAAACATGCAGAGACTGGTCTCTACAGCAGTTACTGAATATTAAGAGTCAGGGAGAAGGTAGCTGGGGGAAGGGGACATGTGAGAAAAGATGGAATTTCTGCGGCTTCATTCCCAGTCCCCTGCAGAAGAACAACTGAGAAAGACCTCTACAGCAAGCTTAACAGAGAATGGTAAAAAAAACCATTTTCTACAAGTGCCCCAAAGAGGCTCTGCTGCCTCCACCTATGCTTGTCTTCAGCAACATGATTTGAACGTGTCTAAAATATTCCAACAATGTGTCCCAGAAAATGACACTTGTATTACTCTTGACACAAAGAAGAAAAGTTTCAGAAGTCTGGTATGTTTGCCTGTATCTAAATCGGCAAAGATGATGGTGCATAGTAATTACTGTCACATTTCCTTGGCAAAGGGAGGGAGATCAAAATGCCTAATTAACAGCTTCTTTCCCATGGGAGCCATCAATGACATGGTAAGGTGCATTCTTCCAGCTTTGTAAAATAAACAACTGAAATGAGACAAACACAGCAATCACATTCATCTTTGAACGTCATTGGTTTTGCATCATTCTGTGCATTCTGTCTGTGTTGCTTGAGATGTGTGGCTTGCTGAAAATGCACATCTGACAACAAGGCTGGGACGCTCCTTTGGGGAACAGGCATTGAGGGAGTTTGTGAGGGGTTCTGGTAACTCCAGGAGGGCTTGGGCAGCAGCAGGACAGCCAGCGCGAACAGCCAAACAAAAAGGAAAGCACTGACAAAGCAGTCCTGTTGGAACGAAAGACTAAAAAGTTCTCTATTCAAAGACAGCCTGTTTGTATGTTTACTGGCAGTGCCATCTGAGTATTATCACTTGTATGGCAAGAGAGACGAGAAAAAGGAAAAGAAGATTAAATGAAATGTCAGTAGGGGGGAAAAAAAACGTTAACACACCATGGGACCAGGCAATGACTCGGTGCAATTTCAGCCTGGAGAGGCTGTTGTGTTTACTGACACCATGCACAGTGCTGCAATCCTGCCCCAACACAACCTGCCATCGCAGCTCCAGTCCTAACCCTCATGGGCTGAGGGCCATGAGCCAGCAGAACTAAGCATCATGGTGATTTTTCTAACAGTGCAGTGGTGTTGAGGGCCGTGAACAAGATCCTCTTTACCTGGAGACTGGTTACTACAAGCCAAGGCTATGGAAGACGATGGGATACAGACTGTTTCCTTGACATGGTGACAGGTGGCTGAAACAAGTACAATCCCTGTCTTCAACATGGGGTTTTTTTGCATAGCCAACCTAAAGGGACACGCCACCTCTGCTCAAGTATTACTGGCTGCGCCAGGGCAGTCTTTCAGGCTGACACTCCCTACAGGGTGTTGAAATATAATTATTTAAAGAGTATTTGGTCACAGGAATGGATTTGTTACAGATGCCCATTTAGTCCCACTGAACAAAGCCTAAAACAAATGGCTGAATTAGGATAAATTACATTCAAGGCTGTAACATGATTTGCCCTTCCCACTTTTCTCTTCATTTGTTCCTTGCAGACTGTGCTATTCCTGCTGTCTGAATCCCCTCCTCTCTGGGGTGATATCTGCCATAATGCAAAAGCTGTGTGGGTTCTGGATGAACAGATAAAACTGAACCTCTTTTTATTGTCCTTACCTTATCTTCAATTTTTCCTTTTTTCCATGCCACTTCCCATCCCTGCTTTGCTCCCTCACAGCTTTTATCTCACCAGCTCTCGGCCCTTTGCCTCCCCTAGCTCTCCTGCTTCTGGGTCTGTTCCCTCACTATTTCTAAGCCCCCTACTCCTCCCTCAGCTTAATACTGACACTTCTTCATTCCTCTTCACAGGTCTAGGGCTCCTCCTCTTTCTGTTTCACTTCCAGACTAACATATACCAGTGTCTGGGTCCCGCCAGCCACCAAAAATCCTGGCCTCTCTCATGTATCTGTCATGGGCTCCCTCACAACTGCCTTTCCTGTGACTCAAGACCTCTGAAAAACAAGGCAGGAGTGCTCAACCCATGGCCGGTCCACTGTGCTGTGTCAGGAAGTCTGCCACAATTTTCCAGCAGTCTCTTTGCATCCCACATGGTTTGGGTACCCTGCCAATTAATGAAGGGCTCTGTTTGTCACTCTGGCAGGACACGTTACTGTCCTTAACATGGACTGACACCAGGACAGAGCCACTGTCCTGAGGCTCTGGTAATAGGATTTCAGGAAGTGCTTTCCCTTCATCTGTCAAAAAATAATTCATCAAATAACTGTGTAGGTAATCCAAACCCCCTCCAATTATAAACCTGAATTTGACATATAACGAAGAAAGCACTCAATCAGTTGAGTCACTATACATAAAGACATATTGTAGAAGATGTTTCACAAGGCATCTAACCACTTTTACCCCTAATTATACAAATTTGACAGGTTGCTCATTAAAAGACAGGTTACTCATGGAAAGAAAAATAAATGCATTTTAAGTGTGAAAAACCAAACCTTTGCAGCTTGATGTTCCTTGCAAGTCAAATATGATGGATTGTGCTGAATTGCTGGTTCCCAGAGAATGCTGCAACGCATCTGTACTGCTCCTCAGCGCTTCCTCCCAGTTAGCTAGCTGACCACGACTTTTCAGTAAGCAAAGAAAAGGCTGCCACTCTTGTATTTCATTACGAGTCAAATGCATCCTGTGCTCTACCATAGCGTCCAGTCTAAAGCTTTCCACATCAGCCCACTTCAGTGTGAGTTTCTGAAGATTACACTATCATGCCTCCTTTGCAGCACACATCTCACGTGACGTGAAAATGTTTGGCTTAACAAAAGCTACAGATCTCATCCTCCATTCTTAATACTTCCAAAATCCTCACCGAAGATGCTCTGTGTGTGTGTGTGCAGGTGAGGAAGGACATGGACAGACATGGATCAGGGAAAGCACACTGAAACTTGGTGGATCTCAGGCTGTGGGGTGCTGCAGACTGCATCAAAGGCAAGGTGTCTTCAGGAGCTCCTCAGGAGCAGCACGGGACCTGTGGCTGGCAGAGGCATGGGGCTGAGGATGGAGTGGGGCTGAGCTGGTCTGCCAGGGCCAGCCCAAGTATATACAGAAATATATATACACAAATACATATAAAAAGCAAGAGCTGCTTTACTCCCCTTACTCATACCACATCAGTAACAGCTTCCTATGCACTATGCCAAAAACCTGGCCTATTCTCTCGCACATATTTGACTTTGACTTCAGTGGATGCTGGATCAGGCCCCGAGGCTGCCCTGCCCACAGCACTGTGCATTCTCCCACGTTCCCATCACTCCATTTGAAAGGAGGGCATTGATGTGTCTCCATAATGTAGCCATTACCAGCACGATACCGAGACAGATCAATCAAAGGCAACACAACAGCCAGATTCAGAGGATTCCAAAATTGAGGTCAGACTCAATAACTCTCAGACAGATGCCAAGAGAGGGAGACATACATATATACAGGAAGGCAAATTTTAACTGTGCAAACCTAAAAAAGGCACTTGCAGTGATGGATTGGGTGCGTTTTGGCAAGAACTGTTATTTCCTCCCCCATTACCACCCCTCGTCCCTGCATCAGTGTTGCCATAAGGTGCCTTTGTCCCAGTGGCCTGACTCTAACCTTCCCCTTAACACACAGCTCTCAGATTTTACAGCACGAGCCCTGCAAACCAGTGCCCTGCTGCTTTGCTGTGCCCCAAAGGGACTATTGCACTGCTGCAGAATACCTCTCCCTAGGAAAGGCCTATTTTGTGACTAAATCCCAGCTCCTGGGTCAGTCAGGTGCTGGAGAGCTTCCTTAGGTGAAATGCCTCAAAACCTAACTGAGCTCTCATCAGCAGGGATGGGGCAATGGGCGGCTGCCTGGGAAATGCCCTGTTTATACTAGTGCTCCGCTGCAGGTGAGCTGGTTGTTGCAGTTGCTGGGGATTTACAGACTCTGACATGAAGGCTGAGAAGCCACAGATTTTCCTAGGTTATGGTGCTGGACTTGCACCAGGGGAAAAAAAATAATCCCTGTAAATCCACTCAAACCCACAGTTCGGCTTAATCATCTCGGTAGACCTTAGTTTCCTGTGCATTTTCTCCTCAGCAGTTTGGAGTTGATAAGCTACTACAAATGATTAAACAGTTCACATTATTGGTAATTATGTGTATCAGAGTGGCATTTAAAAACCCTACCTGACACAATACCCCACTGCAGTTAACATTTACAAGCAGACAAACACAGCAAAGATGACTGAATTTGGTGGCAAATGGCAACCCTGATTTCAAGATCAAACTCTGAATCAAACACCAAAAATCCACCTCTAAACTTCCTACTTCACAATGCATTAAGCACATCCAACTAGTAAATACTAGTGTAAAATGAGAACACATGCCCCGGTCCCTTTCTATCACTATAGTAAGTTGCCAACAGGTTTCTCCTTCAAAAAGAGAAAAAAGATTAAAAATATATGTTAAGTATCCTAAGATGGTTTACATTGCATTAATTAAATACAGGCTTAGCCAGTGTGTGAGTGTGCAGTTTCTGGAGAGCTAAGAATTCATGCATGAAGGCAGGTAGTTTTAGGGACTTTTCCAGTGTTCAAGGACAAAGAAAGATGCCATGAGATAAGCTTTAGTAAGACTTGCAAACAAAAACTGTGTGTATTGACAGCAAGTCCCCACACTAGAGATCTCGCAATCTAAGCAGACAGTGAGAAAAAAGCAGCGGAGGAAGAAATGAGGCCACAAAGTGGTGATCGAAGCAAGCTTCACCCTGATCAAGAGCAGCTTCGTTCCCTTGGCAAGTATGTCCCCCCAGTCCCGCTACCTGCCCTAGACTATATTGCCTCATTTTCTCTTGTTCTGCTGTGTAACACCTTGCCTCAAAAAGCAACATGAAAATACACCACCACAATGCCCCCTGATGGGCAGCAGTGGGTTCCTGCCTCCTCTCACCCATTAGCTGCAAACTCTTCAATTAAATGTTCAGACACCGACCACCACTCAGAACCTGAGCTTGAGAGAGCCTGAGAAGAGCATCTCTCTCCTCCCTTTTTAAAGAGAGGAAATTCCTCTTCATCTTGTAAAGTTATTCCCACTTCTCCACGTGTACGGGTAGCACTTGTGCAAGATTGTGTGAAAAATCTGTGGCAAAGAAATGCTCTCAGTCTTCCCACGGCCCATGTCAACCCCTAAGAACTGCAGCATCTGTGATTCCTGCACACCTGCTCCTGCTTATCTGCTGGCTAAGCATAGCACAAAGCTGGGTTGCAGCAAAGAGACAAGACCTCATTGTCATCCCCCCAGTCATCAACAGTGTGTTCACCTGCATGCTTACACAAGATTTCCTTTACCTTTGGCTTTCAAATTTTGGCTATCCGCAAGAAGAGGCCCTTAAAATCTAAAGCCATTTACTTTTAGCAGAAAGATCCATTTCCAGCACAATTGCTTATGAAATGACTGTAGGGTCCAAGAGCCTTAAAATACTCTGCTGCTGAGAAATTATGGATAGCATCTCCAAACGCTGTCAACAGCCGACAAACGGTGGTAGAAAGATCTCTTTAGCATGCATGGATGGATGCATCAAGGGCAGTTTTGTCTGTACAAGAGAAATTCCTCTTGCACTGTGCATCTGGGGTTTAAAGTGGGAACTCTGCACAGAGAAAATTAGCATTTACTTCTAAAACAGGAAACTTGCTTTGCGTATTTCATCTTGACACAGTCACACTTCCCCCTCCCACCAAATAACAAGCTGAATCCTAAAATCCTAACACAGTTTACAAATAGACAAAGTCCCAGTGAGTATCCAGTGAAATATGCCTGGGCAAGGGTGAATAAATGCTGACGCTGAATTGTGGTATTCCTGGTCAGACTGAGCAACACATTATTCTGCAAATAATTGGTGGTTTCAAGAAGGTGTTGTTACTTGTGAGCAACAACAGGAGAACCCATCCTTCATGCACACACAAATGCATGCCAAGAGCAACATGAGCTATCCTTGCACAACAGCTGAGCGGTTTCCTACTCTCTCCCAGGCCAGAGAAGCTGAGCAGCTGCTCTACACCCGCCTGTTCTTTTGTCCTCAGAGAGGTGACCCTGTCCCATCTACCAAGACGCACTAAGGCACCATCATGCCTTTCCTGAAGTCTTCTCAGAGCACTGCCCAGGGTCATGGGTAAGGATGCAATTTGTGCAAACCCGGATGAAGATGCAGCCCTTGCTGCGAAGAGCTAGTGCCCTTCCAAGGAACACGCTCCCTCATGTCAGCTTCCCCATGCCCCAGGGCACGCTTGGCTCCAGCTAATATTTCCCCTTGGAGGAAAATCAGTCAGTAGTCTGCAGAGCCCTGTATTTCATGGCGGGGTATCGAGGCATGTTACCTGCTGTCTCCCTGTCTCCTGCCGACAGCTCTCCATTGATCCCGTTCTCTTTGGTCCGAGCATATGTCCCTGGCTGCTCATGGCCACCCAGCCCCGGCTCCTCATCCTCTTGGTAGGGAAGTCCATTGGCACTTCTGACCAGTCCAGCACTCACGCTGCCCTGTTCCTTAATTTCGGGTGAATGTGGGTGTGAAGAAGTCTCTGTTAGCTGACCCGAAGTCCAGTGCGGTGCCTTGGCTTCGTCTTTCCTATCCTCTGCCATGGTTCCTTGCCTTCACTGTTTGGCCTGAAACGACATTAGCAGGAAAGATCAGCTCCCAGTGGGTGACCGTGCCCCTGACCATCAGGCAGCAACCGGGTGCAGCACAGGCACATTACCAGCAGCGCTGCCAAAGAAACTTGCATCCAGCAGATGAGAGAGGGTTTAAATGCAGAAGCGTCTCTGCTTGTCTGTCCTGGGCGTAAGCGAGCTACTTTAAAACCTAAACAAACCACTACCAGTAAAAATTACGGTTCAAGTCCTCCCCGACTCTCCTATGCCTTGCAACTATTAGCACCAGTTTCTTGAGGGCTGCCTTTTTGTTAATCTGATTTTAACTCACTAATTACAGTTAAACAAGAAGTGGATCAGTCACCATGATGCAACAACATCTTCCCAGGGTGATAAAGGGAAGAATGCCACAACTGCTAAAAGAAGTGAAGCTGCTGTTGCAATTTTCATTGCAGTTGCAAAGAACAGGTGCTCTTTGGGCACAGAACTACAGGGCTATCCATCCTCTGTAGTGCATGCAATCTGCTGCTAGCCATGACAGAAACCACATTGAAGAAAATTCACTGGGTTCCTGAACATATGTGCTATTTGACCCTGTTTATATCCCCTCTTACTTTCTGTTTCATGAACATTCACACTCATTCCCTTTTGTCCAAAACAGCCTGTGGGGAACAGTTGTTTCCCACACAAGCACTTGCATTCTCTTATGACTATCAGTATTTATATATAAACAAAACTAATAATTATTTGCTACTTCACATGTATTTCACTCCTGTTAATTAGCTCTCACTTGTCCAAGCCAGGAAAAGAAGCCACCGCAAAAGCCATAGGCTTTGGCTACTCCTCACAGAAAAATGTAGTAGTAGCTCCTCATTATGTAAGCCTAGGAAGACAACATATCGTAATCCATGTTCCGATGATAAGGTAACCTCCAGGGGGGCAGAGGAAGGCTTGACCTGAGCAAGCTACTTCCAAGTGAAAACCAGCAGACCTTTTCCAAAAGCACTTGCCATCTTTTTTTTCCTGGGAGAAAAAAAGATACACCTAAAAGAAATCAGATGAACGCAATAAATCAGCCGCACATCACAGAGGCTGAGCAGTCTAGAAAAGAATGCACAAAACTGGATGGTGCATATATTCTGCAGACATTTAACAAAACCCAAAGAAACCAACCAGAAAAAAAAAGTAGTTTCCACAGAGTCAGGTCAGTTTGCAGAAAACCTCTAAACATGAGAAAAAGCTATTGTTATTTGTCAGATAATAATTCACAATTGGTAACTCGACCCCTTCCTGATCAGATGTTATCATTTAGTAGTAATGGCTTTCAGAGCTACTTTAAATTAAAAAATCACAGTGAATCATGAAAATTAGATTTCATTTACAATAAATATGTGACTCAAACTGTAGTTCCACCCCAAAAAGGACTAATAACTCTTTTGCCTCCCAGTGAAGCCATGGTGTTTTGGGAAGCGCAGCTCTGTCTGCTCTCACCCTGACCCAGCACCATTTCCTGGGGATAACCAATTGCATGAAGACTGTAAGAGCAGGTGAAACTTCAAGCCCAGTGTTTACTCTGAGCTGTAATGAAAATGGTGGGCTGAGCAGTATCACAAAGCTCAGGAGCACTGAGACATGCCTTAATCAACCACAGAAATGGTAAACATGCTCCACATCCCTTTGCCTTCCCCTCCTCCTGTTTACCCTGATAGGAGACTCATCAGTGAGCCATTCTGCACATACAGCAAGAGCCTTAAGGCAGCCATCTCAAACCATACCAGAAGAACTGATGGGGTAATTACAAAGGGGAGAGCCCAAGCTTGGCAAAGATCATCTCCTATGTACCAAAGACATGAGTCTCTGCCTCTGGGTCTGTTTACTGCATGACACTAGAGAACATTTTCTGATCAGAGCCTTTCCAAAACATGAGGCCACAGGACAAACGTCTCCCTCTGTACAGGAGTGAGTACCACACATCCAAAGCCACCAACGTTTGGGGTCTGAGGACAGAACAGAGCCTGTTCTGGGAAAAAAGGGAGACATTCTCATCTATGTCCCCTGAGGAAGCTCAGATAGAAAAAAAGGGAGAAAAAAATCCAAACCCCAAAGTCTAACTCAAGGTTTTCCCCACCAATCCAGTATGGTTTGAACCTGACAGCAAGCCCCAGGAGCAGTATGAACCTGCTCACCAGCTTCAGCAGTTCAGCCCCTGGGTCACCCACAAGAAAAGCCCAGCACCTCAGCAAGGAAAGGGAGGGTTACCAAAGACCCGAGTGTGGCGAATGCAGTTCTGAACATCACCAAGACGAACATAACGGTTATCTCCCACTGCCGCAGTTTGGAGGCTATTATCCCTAAGTACCCTTCCCGGTTCCAGGCAGACACTCCCTGCTTCACTTGAAGCTCTTGACGAAGGATATTCACATCCTTACAATGGACTGTGTCACAGAAGTCCTCTGTGAAAGTAACAGAAGTGCTTTTATCTTTAAAAATAAATACAGTGGGCAGGCTTCAATGAGAGCTGTGTGTATCTGGAGGCAGAATTTGGCTCAGTATGGTTACAGAGTGAAACATGGATGAATTCATTCTTGACTCTGTTATTCATCAAGTGCTCTCAGAGTTTATAATGGTAGTAGAAAGACAGCAAGTGAGTCACACAATGCATCTTTGTACTCAGCAATTTAGCAATGACTATCTGCTGTATGGCGTGATTCATCCACAGCTCAGGTTCAACTCCAGAATACACAGGTGTGCCTTTCTACCATCAGGTTAGTTGTTCTCCTGTCATTTCATTAGCATACCATGGAATGAAATTAATCAGCTAATTTAAATATTGACACAGAAATACCAAGAGTGGACAAATATTACGGTGGAATTTAAATAGTGTTAGCTATACTAAAAGAAGAAACCTGGAATAGTTTCAACAATCTAGGGAAACAGTACTTCAAGGAAGCAAAAAGTTCCTCTTTCCACTATGATTTACTTATACTTTGCATAAACTGCAATGAACGCTTTCAAAAAATATCAGAAAAGAAGGCACAGCCAGTCCTCTAAAATGTCGTGTTGCCTTAGTTAAAAATTAACTTGGATATTTATGGGCCTTTCTTCCCCACCCATTATAGTAGAACCTCATTATCAGAGAATATGCAGCAGTGACCTTACTAGTATGTTCTCACTGCTTTTCTCCTCCATCAGCTGAAGTTACTGGCAGCGAGAGGGACCAAGAGAGGTGCTGGACTGCAGCAGGAAGGGCAGTGGAGCTCACAGGCTGTACCAACACCCTAGCACAGCCCCTTACTGCAAAGCCATCCTGGTGACACCACGTCAATATGCCACGGGGCAGAAGTACAAGCCTCAGCACAGGCTGCGTTAGCTAGACGGCATGGGATTGTGGAAACACTCCTCCCTCAGTATGTTCCTCACCTTGAAGCCTAATCAAAGCCAGCCATGCAAATCAGGGTATGGGAGTGGGGTGGGAAATGCCCCCTCCTTCCAGAGGGATCAAGCAGGCACTGTTGTGCACCACAGGCCACATCAGTGATACTGACCCACATCTGTGGGCCATGCACAGCCCTCCCCAAAAAGGCTTTCCTTGTCTAAACTGACATGGAGGAAGCTACTGAGACCCTGACCATTCTCCATCCGGAGAGATCATGCTCCACCAGCAGCTGCCAACAACAGCAGTAAAGCAGCAGTGAAGAGACACTTCACAGACCTTAAATTCATGTCCGTGTAACTCAGGTGGTGCACTAGGGATGGCATTATGGATCTGAACTGGACATCCTGCCTTCTAAACTAATAACTTGTAGCAGAAATGATGGTAAAAACAAAATCCTCCAACCTGTTCAGCCATTTGGGAACTGTATAGAGACAGAAAATACTTAAATAAATTGGAATTAATACAGAGGGATAAGCAGTCTGACTTTGCAGTTACCTCCTCCTTTCAAAAGCACTGTACATGTATTTCTTTACCCATATGCTCTTTTATGTGACACCAGCTCCTGCTGCCAGGGCTGGGTTGAACCGAGCCTGAGTGCTTTGAACTCGGCACACCACAAATCACCCACAGTAATACAGCATGAGACCATGACATGCAAAAACCCAAGATAATGCTGATTTAAACATCCTGCCATGCTAGCTGTCCTGTATATTTCATGAGTACAACTTGCAGAATCATCTTAGCATTACATTAACATTGTCTTTGCACATAAGCAGATGAATTTTCTACAAATTTCACTTTTTAAGGCAACTTTACAGGGGACCAGAATTAGGCCAATACTGAAGGATTTTGCAAATACCCTGCCTTCCTGCTTCAAGTCATGCTTTTACCTACTCCTGTGTCTATGAGCCCATTCAGAGTGAAATGAGGCTTTTTGATTTCAGGGAAGCTAATTCATTAACTAAGAAAAACAGCCACCAGGGTACATAGAAGAAGAGCTACAATTCCAGTTCAGGGGAGAGAATAACACTGGAGGTTCGTGAAAGGAAAGACAACAGACTCCTCCAAAAAGAAAACCAAACCCTGGCAGAGGGCATGGCCAGATCCTGAGCTCAGTGGGAAGGAGAGGGGAAGTGCCCCCTGTATGGCTCCAGGGCCAAATCCTTCTTCCCAGAGGGCTATTTAGCTCAGATGCACCATAGCACTCATTCAGCCACCCTGCTCCCAAGTCCAGAGCCAGGAGAGGGTGGGGATTGCTCCGTGGAGGCAGGCTGGGGCACAGAGGCATGGTTAGCATGATCTCAGGCACCCAGGGCTTCCAAAACTCCTGAATGAGACTGCCTAAAAGAGAATTTTTCATTAAATTTAAGAAATTCAGATAATTTCTTTCAGAAAAAAGAAATTTGTAAGGTGAGGTGTTCATAAATTTTTAAAAAGAAGAGGGCACCAAGAAGTAGAGAAGAATGAAATTGTCTCCAAAATGAGTTACACTAAAAACCAAATAAAAAAATTCCTTCCTTAACAGAAAAAGCCCAAACCATACACAAATAGGGCACAATCTAATTCAGACTGGTAAACAACACAACCGAGAAAACCTTTAATTCACGTCCACGTACCAACTGGCCAGTTGGGATGATGTGTCTGAATATTAAATATCAGGCACTGTGGATTAAGAAGTCCCAAGGGAATTTGACAGTAAATTTAACTCACTGACATCTATGTCTAGAATTGCAAAGGAAAGCGGGTAGGTATCAGGAGGTTGGAATAAAAGCAACAAGAGACAGAAGGTGGGAAATCTGAACAGACAAATTCCAATAACCTCCTGCCACCATCATAAAGCTACGCCTGTCATATGTAGTACACAAACCCTATCAGTGCTATTGTCTTCATGGACTCATTTACAAAACACAAGGGCTAATTTTGGATGCCATAAACACATGGAGAGCTTTGCACCCACATTTGACTCCTTCATTTCAGCTAATATGCATCTTCTCTCAAATTAATTTGATTATTTTCAGATGTGAGCGGTGTGCTTCACACTGATCAAAAAGAATCACAGAAAACAGCATGGATGTCATGGCATCTGACAGGGACCATGTTAGCTTCCCTCTTACGTAAAATGCTTGGTCATGGTCCAGAAGCCACTAAGCAATTACCAAAAGTTACCACTTGATGCTAAATGTCTAAGTGCTGTAATTCTAGTAATATGGTATATTATTAGACAGAATTATACATTCTCTCAGTTGGAGCCACTCTACCTCTCAAGCCTAATAAAGGATAAACACGTTTCCCTGCTAATTTGTAACAAATATGATTTATTTATTCCTTGTCCAGTGCTTAAGTTATTAGCTTGCAGCTAGATCCCTCTTTCTAGACAATATGAGTAGACTATCCTCTTAAATACTACCTTGCATCTGCTAAAAATGCAAGCAGTGTTCATCTCACACTTTTATCAGCATTTGGCAGTTTTTAAAGGCTTTTCCATTTCCACACTGCAGTTAGTCAATAGTCACATATTCTTTGTAGAAAATCCTTTTGATTGTACCTTGGATGAAAAATAACGGATGGCACCTGGACCAAAGGCTGAACAAAGGAGGCTCACTGGGGAAAGACGAAAAAAGTTTACTGCAATCTGAATCTTTGCCAGAGCTGAGAACAAGGGATGGCTACAGCCTCTGAAGCAGTCGATCAGACCTGCAGCACTGGCACCGCAAAGAGCCAGAAGAGCTGCTGCTCATACTCCACACTCCTCTGCTCCTTCCTGCATGGTGTCCTGCCCTGTGGGTGCAGAGATTTAAACCCCTCTTGGAGTTTCCCTCAGCTGGGCTGAGGATCAGTGGAGGCAGGCAGGTGGGAAGGGTGCATCACCCCACTGCAGCAGCCACGCAGCTCCTGATGAAGGGGAATGCTTTCACTTGGAGAAATGTGAACCTGACAAAGCCCCCCTGCTCTGTACTGAGTAACAAAACCTGCTTGGCCAGGCGGTACGCCCAGGTGGTGTACAGGAGTTCCGAGATGCAAGCAGGTCCATCCTGCTGCAGAACGCAGGAACAGGTAAGCGTACAAGAACAAGTCTTTCAGCTGCCACTCCTGACCAACAGAGCTCTTCCTCTGTGAGGAAGGTATTCATTTCTCTGGGCTGCTGGAAAGCAGAGAACAACTGAGCTGACCTGCCGTTGGATGCTCCCCTCCTGAGACACATAGTTGCCCACCACAAAGGGCTGCCCTTGCTCTCTTGCCCAGGAACTGCATCAACTTGCTCAGACTCCAGAAATCTAAAACTGGGTGCCCTTCTCTCTTTGCAATGGTGAAATCATGCTACTAGCAGCTTCTGCCTGCAAAAAAAAAATTCTACCATAGATCTCACTTCTAGCTAAAAAGCTAGAAGAATCCCTGTACAACCCTTCCTGCTCCAACACCACCCCTTTTTGACAAACTTTCTATCCACAATGCTGCATTTTTACACCATTTACCACTCATGAAACACCCTCACACACCCCCATCTATCATTAATCATAATTACTTCCTGCAGGAGAGAGGAAAGGCATTTTAGCTAGTAAAGGAGATGGTAACCATAACAACAGCACCATGACAACTGTAAGTGATATCTGAGAGAAGAAATAAGGCAAAAACTTACTACCAATAAATTTGGTCCATGATAAGGATGGCAAAACCACTGAAGAAGCAATACCAATCAGTAAAGGTGCCAACAGGAAGAAACACAAGTGTCTCTGGATTAAATTGCACACAATCCTTCTGCAAATTTTAAAATGAGGCACGATGACAGCCTTTTCATCTCCTGACCAGCAAACAAAGGCAGTCCCTGCTCAATCCTACCTGAGATCTCTCCTGCCTCGGAGAGCCGGAGGGGCTGAAGGATGGAAGGAGTGCTGCCGGGAAGCTGGGATGTTTCCTGGCAGCCAGAAGACTCCTAAATTTCTCAGTGGAGTCTTTTATTTCCAGGAGACTCATTGAAATGAGCCCTGAACAAGGACAGGATTGCTCCCAGGGGAGCACCTCAGAGTCAGACACACTGCATTGATTTTTCCACCAAGCACAATTTCAAATGGGCATCGTGAGCCCTCTCCATGCACTTCAGAGAAGGCATTGCATTGGCAGGCTTGTTTGAAACAAGAGGCTCTGCAGCCGTTAGCCAGCAACCATCTAAATGACCCATGCATGCCAAGGCCCTGACTTACAATCCTGGCAGAGAAAAAGATTCACCAACACTTGTGGCTACATCGGCTTTTTCACCCTCAGTGCAGGAGGCACAGAAAAACCGCGACAAATAAACAGCACTAGCTCCAAGGGCTGCGTGCAGATAGTTTTTTGGGGTGTGATTAGACAGGGAAATGTTCAAAGAAGCAGCTGCACTACCTGGCCCTCTTAGGGCTTTTCAGGGGGAATTCAGCTCACCGGTTTGCTATGCAGGATTGCTCAGAGTGGGCACACTGAAGTGGTCTTTCCCCATTGAAATACTTTGTCATCCTCTGCACAGCTTCCCTCTCCTAACCTCCTTATCTCCTTGCTTTTCAAAGCATTGCAATAATCTAACTGGAAATTAAACCTTTCTACATGGCACGCTTGGTTTTTCCACAATATGAATATAGACTTACAACTCTATATTTAAGACTTAATGAAATAAACACTCAACAACTCAGTCCTTATTTGTACTTTTACAGACTTTTTTTCACTACCAAAGTAATTATAAAAGATTTGACCCACTTATTACAAAAACATTTTCAAAAAGCTAAGAACAACAGAAGAAACCTTTAGTTTAAGGAGATTATTTTGAAGGGAAAAGGAGATTCAGATAGCATCCAGGAAACATGTCTCCAATAGAAGAAACATTTTTTTTTTTTAATTTTTTTTTTAATTTCCCTCTTACACAGTGCTCACTTCAAACCTTAGCAAGAAGACAGTTGAAAATCCATAACAACAACACAGCCAAGCTGGAGGACAGGCTATTTAAGACAAGGGTGCTCAAAATACTGCTTAAGGGGAAAAAAATCTTCATCAGTCAGAGAAGGAGTAGTATACAACTTGATACAGTCATTGCAGGCTGGGTAAAAAAAAACGGTACAACTACTAGAAATACTCACAAATACATCACACTAAAAGCACTGTGGCTGCCAACATTTCACAAGTTTGGCCAGCTGAAATTTTGTCAGAAGCAAACACTGGCTGGCTAATAAAAATGAACACTGAATGCTTGGTTCCCCTCCCTACTGCCACTTCCATCATTTTCAGTGTTTATAAAAGGCTGAAACAAAGTCATCTTCTGCTTATTCATTGCACAGGTACAAAAGGTGACGGCAGCACACACTACCCAGTTTAAGATCTTCTAATTCTTAGACTTGTATTTTCAAGCCTGTTGTTTGAAGGAGTGCCAGCCAAACTGTGTATTTGCCATGGCTACTGCAAACAGGCTACATAGCTATGCACTTCCTTTGCTCCCAGGGCCCACTAATCAATATTTGTATTTGGATTAGGGTCTGGTAAAAGTAGCCCACAAAAAGGCTGGAGTGAAATTTTGCAGGATTTTTTTTTCCCCACACTGACCTTGCTAAGACACATTGATTTGATGTTGCATCTCTTCTCTCAAGAGACTCCATGATAGATGACAGCGCAGATTAGGTAGCGAGAAATTAATTAATCATGCTAATATGTTACTTGGGTATTCTCCATGTAGGACAGGTCTGTGCTCTTGCCAAATTCAGTAGAGCTACTCTGTGTCCAGGTGAGGCATACTGGACCATTTAGCAGAGAGGTGCAACAAACATAACTGCTAAGCAAAAACTCACACAACAAAATCTCACTTATCCAGAATAAGCACTTCAACTAAACTGATGCATCTTTTCTTTCTCCGTATACATGAATTAATTTCACATGCCTTATTTCTTCCAGTTTCACTGAGAGGTCATCACACGATCTTAACTGTATTCAGGGAGCTTTTAATTAGGAAAAAAAATATGCTGCCTCTACAAATGTGTCTGCATTTTTTGATTTTTCAAAGGTCTTACCTAACTTTTAAAACTAATTCCACCCCTGCTACAGTACAATCTTTGAAAATATCCAGATGCTATCTTTAGGAACATCATCACATCAGCTACTACAAATGGTAAAAAGCACATCCTGGGCTAATTTTGGGCAGATTTCTTCCCCATAAATATATGGAGGAGAACCAGGCTGCAGCAGCAATCTGGAACACAGCATTTGCACCACAGTCCGGCTCTCTGTGCCTTCTCCAGGGCCAGGGACACCCAAAAAAGGGTTAGTTCAGGAATTCCAGGGGTGGAATTCCTGATCCAGCTGCCACCCCAGCTTAATTCTGTCCTTCCATATGGTGAAGTAAAGGAACACAGTCAATTATTCCACAACTGAACAACCAACACAAAGACACTGATGTGAAAATGAAGTATGGCAGTGGTAACAGGAAGGATCTTCGAGGCCATATGCTGCTCCAGTTTGTTTGGGTAAAAATTCTTGCTCACGTGAAAAAAGTTTTCTCCCCAGGTCAAGGGCAGCAGATTATTCCTTTGCTGAGAGTGCTTTTAGCATCACTTCATAATACTCAGACACACCAGGCAATCATGCCAGGCACACAGTGGAAGCAGAAGCATCTTATTTTCTAACAGAGGCATTGTTTATTCATGCTGAAAAAGAGCATCAGACAGAAGAAAGCTTGTTCTGAGGTCCCTCCATCCAGACTCACTTAAGGATCTTTGACTCTGAGTTTCGCAGTCAGAAAAGCTTAGAGGCAGGGGCCCGGGAACCCATTACAGCCAACAGAAACCAATGCTTTTAACTGCAGCACAAAACATCTAACTGTAAATAAATAAATAGAAATAAGGAGACAGAGGGATGCAAAACTGATTCGGAAAGAGGTTATTTGCAAAGTCTGCTTGCTTCTTTATTTACAGCAAACTTGGCATGAATTAGCTAGTGCTAGAATTTTCTTTCCTAGGGAATGTCTGAGCAGTGACTGTTGTGCTGCAAAAACTTGGTCCTACAGAAGTGGTGGGATTATTTCATCCCTTCATATTATTTTCTAACTGACAATGTTACAGACAAAGGACTTTTTAGCTTAAATATACCCTTATGCTTGTATGACTTAAAAATACGCTGTCCACCCACATTCAGCTACCCACTCATATGACCCATTACTGTATACCCAGGCAAATAAAATAATCTCTCCCTACCTGGAAATGCGAATACCCAGAAATCTTTTATGCTTTTAAATGCTCTAGACAGTAAAAATCACAATATTTGGGATATAATTTTATCACGTGGTAACTTTTCCCTGACAAATCTTTATTCAACCAACCCCACTGCCTACAAAAGAAAAGAAAGCAAACAGCCACTCCTCCAGCCTGTTCAGTCACAAGGACAGGAGGGCAGGGAGGACAGAGCCAGTATTGAAGGAACCTGAAGCCACAGGAGCTGATTTTGCAGTCCTTGCCTTCAGAGGCAGTTTTTCTCTCAAAAGGACTTCAGTTAAGATCTTGGGATGCACACTGAAACATGAAGAGGAGTTTATGTGCCCCAGCTTGTACTTTAACTATAGTGGTTTTTTAAACTTTAATTTTGAATTCCTTGGGTTTTTGAATTAAGAAAATTAAGGTATCTAAAGCATGAGGAGGAACGAACTCACTGAGTCATTCAGACTTCCCGAAATCTTAATTGCGGGACTTGCTGTCACAGCAAAGACCTATTTCAGAGACTTGTTTCCTCCCCACACTCCCACAGGTGTATGCAATTACCTGATTCTTGCTGCAGGTTGGGTTTAGCCTTGTTCTGCTGCCACCCCTTTTCTTCCCACTCTGTGCCAAGGGGCTGACGTAGGTACATGAAGTCAGTGGCATTCTCCCGGGATAAGATGAAGAATGAATGGGTTTTGTGGGAGGCGAGGAACAAGCCCAGGGCCAGGGAGTAAGGAAGGGTAGAAAGTTGCATTGGATGAAGAAAGCGCACATCAAGAATGATAAGATGTGACTGATGAACAAACTCAGTAACAGAGGAAAAAGTCTGGAAAAAACCCAAGCCATGGGACTGAATGTGTGTTGTTTCAATATAAAGAGACAGCCAGGGGGAAGGAGGGAAGCAAGGATTTGCCATCTCGAATCAAACCATCCAGTCTAGACTCCTGCCACAAGCAGTGGCCAGCACGAGCTGCTCCACATGAAGAGGCAAGAAGCTCCACAGAGCTTCAGTCTCACATCAGCATGTTCTCAACACAGTCTCCACCTGGTGACACAGACCTGCTATTCCCATCAGAGCCAGGTGCCTACATGTCTATGAGGATCCAGATCATCATGCTCTTTCCAATACAAGCAGTGCATACAGAAGATATCCTCAAGGTGACTTTCTGGACAAGTAACCTATCTGTGTCCTTCCATGGATTGCCATCAGAGATTTCCATTAAAAGGACAACAGGATGCTGAAAGCACAACAGGATACAGGACATGGAGAGCATTGATGGACACAGAAAATTCACACATGCATTTATGTGTTCAGGTGCTTCTGATGTCTCCTCTGAGAGGTACCCAGGATACAACATATGATTCGTCTTGCATTTCTCTGTATTTTTTCTTTTACAAAGTCTTTCAGCAGCACTAATGCTGATGGTTTAGGATGCCTGAAAGCATTAAGTATTAATCATAAATGAAATAAAGTACACCTGGAAAAGGTACAGAGCGCTCAATGAGGATGAGAAAAGATCTGGAGAAGCTTCTGTGCAAGGAATGACTAAATAGGCTATGAGTCTTCATCCTGGGAAAGAGGGGAATGGGACAGATGTTTATAAAAATACATGCAGCACAGAGAAGATAAGCAAAGAAGAGAAAACAATCACTCTCTTCACAAAAAGCTACGGTGCATCACACAGAACTCGCTGGTGGCAGGCTCCCTGCAAATGAATGGTGATTATTCCCACTGTAGGGAATTACACTGTGCAGGAGGTGCTGTATGATAAAAGTTTACATAGGTTCAAAAGCCAAGTACTGAATTTTTCTTCTATTAATTTTCCCATGGTTTCTCAATTTGAGAGCCTTTTCTGGGAAAGGAATGGTTTTGCCACATAAGTAATATCTAGATCAAATATGGCTTAGAGGCTTCATTTGCTATTTTAATATTGACTTTGAAAAACTGTGGTTTTTTCCTGTCATTGATTTTTAAAGGCGACCCTTCCCCATTAAGTGTGATGGAATGTAACAGCCCCTTGCTGAGCATCACAATATTTAACAAACCCTAAATGAAAATACACTGTATGACAGAAGACTGTATTCCACTGTAAATGAAAACCACCTATTTTACAGCCAGGCTTTAGCAAATGAACAGCTTTGTTGGTCTGGTAAGTTGCTAACTGAAACACAACATTACATCCCAGACACATATTCTTCCATATCCCTCTGCTGATGCAGCAAAACAGGCTCTGCAGACTACATCTTGCCACCTGCATGGGGCTGGTTCACCAGCTGAAGAAAGGGGGTGCTCATTTTCAACCTGTTCTGCAGAATCAACTTGACTACCTCATACTAAAAATCTACAGACAACACAAGGTGACACTGAGCTAATGATTAGGTTCAGGACATCAACAGGAAGATCAGCTGAGAAAAGCATTCTGGGGTAGGGGTGACACTGAAGAGAAAAAGCACATGAGCAGCTAGCTAGGAAGACAGATGGCCCTTCCAGAAGGACCTAGTTATGTATCCAGAGCCGCCACTTGTAAGAGGTCTCATGAGATACTATATGTAAATGTTTTATAGATGAGATGCTCAAAGCTGCAACAGCATAAGCAAAGTCTTGCATGTTTTCTTTTTCATTTAGGGCAAGCAGTCTGAAACACATGCCCCACCACTGACCTCTACTCTGACCCAGAGGGGCTGTCTCTGGTTGAAAGGATGATTCATTCACTCTGCTAGAAGGTCTGAATGAATAGGCAGTATTCAGACTGCAGAACGCTCATCACTTGGGATTCCCTCAAAATTTAGGTCTGATATGACTGGGTCAGTAACCACGCGCTTTTGTTCCTAGCTCCTTGAACAGAAATGTCTCTTTGCATCCTTCAGTGGTTCCCACAAACCAGGTCGATTTTTATGGCTTGCTAATTATTACTGCTAGACTTCTGCCGGGCTTCAGGATGAAAGCAAGTGTATTTCTGAAAGCTCAGGGCACAAAACTTACAGAATAAATCACTGTCTATCTGACAGCAACAAAATCCAGCCATGGCAGCCACTTAAATATACACATCTGGATAGTGCTGGACTTTATTTGTTTAGGGGAACGGAAAGTTTTCTTCTGCTTTTCTTGACAGAGCTAAAAATGCAAAAAGAGAAAAAGAAGTGACTGTCACAAATCGGATTTTGTCTAGAGGTGCATCAACACATATCACACACACAAAGCTATCTGAAATTACATTAAGGTTGCAAGGTTACACCTCAGGAGTTTGGCTGTGAAAGAATGAGAGATGACTGAATAATCTGGGTCCCGTTCTGCATATGTCCTAAGCTACTGCCTAGTTCAAGAAACTACTTTATTTTTCCCATTCCCTCTGCCTAGATTATCCTAGTCTTCACTACATCAGCTTCCCAGCCCAGCCCAGGTATTGTCCCTGTGGGCTCCAGTCCCCAACCCAGTGCCTGTCCATGTTTGCTGTCCAGACTATAGCTTTTACCATTGCAAACTTTGAAAGTTTTGTCCTCCTCATATTAAGGTCCACTTTCAGATCCTCTCCTGCAGGTTTCATCCTAAGCAGCGGTTTCCACATTCTCATTCCTCTATTAACTTCCAGCTTTCCGTCCTGGACTTCTCATCCAGTCTCTCTCTACAACTTGCCTCCATCTCGTTGCTTATCCATTCGCACTCTTCCCCATGCATCCTTTATCAGAGCTGACATCTTCTGCCCTTGACCCCTGCTTCCACAAGTTCTTGGCTATGTTTTCTTTGGTCACCTCTGCACTTGAAAGTGCGGACTTTCTCCTCTCCACAGACTATAAGTAAAGGAGAGGCGGCTTTTTTCACTCACAGTGATATGATACAACACAACATAAATTGGGCTGGTCAGGCTTAGGGAGGTTGGTAGCAGCAGAGGCTCTAGCAAGTCTCTCAATGATACTCAGCAAACTTTAAAAAGATACGTTGTTCCCTCCTCAACAACTAGGATGCTAAAGAACTTCACAGACAAGATCTTGAGTTGAAACAGCAAGTCTGGCTTCCTCAACCCAGCCTGGGAAGGCAGCTGTGCTCCAGGAAAGGGCAGCTTGGGCAAAAACACATGCATAAAGTGCAAGACGAGCCTGACTGCCAGAGAAGAAAATTGAAGCCTAAACCACAAAAAATTTGGCAAAGTGGTTATAGAAACAGGGTCTTATAATGGAAAGTAGCAAGCCACCTTAGCTGGCAGCCTCAGCTATAACACCACAATCAACAAATGGACCGTGTGTGAAAGGATGTGTACGTTATGCTCAGATATGCACTAGCAGGTAAGACCGCCATATCCATAGTGATGGCAGGCGATGCACTGGCAGTAGCACAGGCCAGAGTTTGATGGTCTGATTTGAAGCACAGGGTGTACAGAGACCTGGAAAGACTTTTCCACAGATGCAGACAACCCTTCTTAGTATCCCCTGAAAGAAAGTATAGGTTCCATCAGGGGAAAGCGTAAGCGCTCCCAACAAAGGCATCTCAAAGGCTTTGCTATACCCTTTTCATCAGTAGAGAGCTGCCTGCCATTCAGATCCAGGCCCTGTTCCTGCCCAAACTCCTGCTGCTGCTGCAGTGGCTCTGGGGAAGAGAAAGCTTGGATGCTGGGACTGCAAAAGGAATGGCTTTGGACTCTCTAGGACCCTTTTGCTGAGGGTAATACAGCATTCATGTCTCCTGTTATGGACCCCATAATACCTGGTTCTTTCCTCTGGCACTGCCACCACTACATGTCTGTGCCCCAGCCACCCTTCCCATGCAGGTCCCAGCCATCCAAAGGAACACACCATGCTGGGGCCTCCCCCTAACCTTTTCTCTTGGCAAGCTAGTGCTGAGTAATAGGCAGCAAGATACTTGTCCCAGATCCTGTCTCAAAGGTGCAAAAAGACCTGAATTTACTGAGCCCTGAACTCAGTTTTGTCCCGGCCAGAATTCAGGCTGTAGCCCAAGAAGTCATACTGAGGTTCCTTGTAGCCCACAGGACAGACCACATGCAGAACAGCAGGGCACCTTGTTCTGAAGTTGAGACACCTCCCTACCTCCAAAAATGTTCTGAAGGAATAAAGAACCATTACTTTCTCTGCATTTAGACTTATAACATGTAACAAAAGAGCCCCCACATCAAATGTTAGGCACTCCTACAAAACTGTGAAGGAACAGGCACTAAATTCAATAAGGTACAAACTAAGTGCCCAAGCACCAAGGTGTCCTTCTTCAGTCTTATTCCTCTCTTATCCCCTCTCTGGGCACAAGAGAAGACATGCCTCAGCATATGGCCCACGTCTAGCCTCACACCGATCTTTGAAACACCCCTATGGTCAGTGCTAAACCCTCACAGATGAAAATACTGATTCAGGCATTGAGACTTCCGGATTAATTTACAGATCATGAAAGTCTCCTCCCATCCCACACCTGATTTCTGCACGGTATTAGGCTGAGCTGACATTTGGGGGCATTTTTCCAGGGCACAGTATCCAGGTATTTTCCAGCATCACTGGGTACCCTACATATGCACTGTCAAGAACAAAGGAATGATGAGAATCACTTGTTTGGTGGTTGGTTTTTTTAAACACAATACTTACATATTGTAAAAAGAAGGCCTCTGCTGCTGTCCTTTTAGCTGTTACCAGTTTGAAATACTTTATATGAGTGAAGCTGCAGCACAAACTAGAAGAATAAAACCTTAAAGCTCCTTTTCCTGAAACACTGCTAGGATCAAACCCTACTGTGTGCCCGGCAATCATCAGAGATTTCCAGTGAGGATTTACTTTGATGCTTTGTCAGTGTTCTCCAGGAATATTAAAAAAGTCAGGAGATTTTTACTGAAGCAAATTTTTACTTGTCCTTCAAAGAGGCACCTTATTTGGTACAGGAGGATTTGATGTCGGAGCGTACTCCAAAACTGCAATCCTCACACATTTCAATTTTCTTTAAATTTCTGAACATTTTAGAGGGACTTTACTTGGTGAAGTGGGAATTGTTAACATCAGGCTGATAAAGACTACAATATCCACATCGTTATATTTGACATAAAGCCTGTGATCAAATGCAAAAAATTACCATTTAAAAGATACAGTTGATATTTCAAACATTAACCATTCAAATGATATCCTGCTTTGAAGAATATATTACGCTTTACTTTGTTGTACTGCTTCCAAGGAGCATTGCTCATAACTATTTTCAGCTTCTGAAATGAGGGTGGTATTCTTCCTTTTTCCACAGCAAGAAATGACTATTGAGACAACATGTTTTTAAATAGAAGGTTTCTTTCTATCAATACTAAATGAACACAAAGGTGACAGGAAGTTACTGTATAATCAGTTCTCTCCATATAGCTAATATTTCATTGCTCTCTTTGTTTCCTAGTATTAAAACCAACGTGGCTTTATTTTTTTTTGCTCTTGACCTTTTACTGCTTTCTCTATTGATTTACCTGTTCAGAACCCCAGGAGGTCTTAACATTACAGATTTCCAAAATCAATGGGGAGATTTATGAACACTGTGCAATGTTCTCCTTATCAGACCAGAACAATCTTCCGCGGCAAGAAAGGCGCAGAAGGAGTTCACATTAGGGACGATCAGTACAGCATTCACAGTCTTCTGCTCAAATTCCCAGACCAGTTCTCAGTCAGTGGTATGAAAAATGGTCAGGGAAAATACTCTGAAGAAATGGCATTGAGAGTCTTCTCACTCCAGCTCTTCTTAAAAATCCAGATTAAAAAAATTAATCACAACTTAATTCCTAACATTCATTTTTCTATTTCAGCAATTGCTGAACAAGGAAGTTACAAGATCATAAAAACAGGGGGCAGCAGCAAAGCCCGGTGCTATAGCCATGCTAGAAAATACATTAAGGTCCCTGAACTGTCCCATCTCTGCAAATCATTGTGAAGTGTTTATGCAAGGCCAAATTAGACAGGAAAGAGCACAACTGGACTTTTATACACTAAAAAAGAATAATCAGTCCCTTTGCAGCAAAAAGTCTAAGCATCCAACATGTTCTTGAGGAGGAGGAAGAGCAGAGCAGTCTGGCCTCACTGCAAAGCAGATCAATATGTGTGTGGAAGACCAGGGAGACAAGGAGTGCTTTCTTTCCCATAGCTGAGATGTTTCTGTCCTCTCCCAACCCCTAACTGCAGGGTTCTATCTTACTGGCAATCCTGGTATTTCTGAAAATCCTTCTTTCAACACTTTTCTGACAGTGTGGGCTTGGTCATACTGACAGAGCCAGACATGCCTATGCTGGGAGATCACCATGTGCATTAACCATCCCTGACATGCAGCTCCTGAGATAAGGTTGTACTACTTCTGCAGGTAAACTAGGCATGGACATTTGGGGTGTTACAATGTTAAATCCTACACTGTTAATTCTCCTGTAGGCAGTCTGTAGTGTAATAAATAAATAAATAAAAATCACTGGAACTTCATTTCCACACATATTTAAGAGCGGGAAATAGGCAATACATTTACTCATTGTAAATCAACTTCTTTCTCAACAGCTAAGTGAGCTGTATCTTACATTTTCTGACACCCCCACAGGATTACTGACTTGCATTCCCTTTTTCACTACATATTTGCAGGACTGCAAATATATTGCAATTTAAATTCATTAAGAGAATTTATAACACAGAAAGTATCAAATACAATTGAACATGGCAAAGCAGCAGACCATCTAGCAATCAGATATGATTGCCTAATTTCCAGAGTTAGCATGTTTTAGCCTTTCAAGATCAATTCATTACAGAAAGTGAAGCATTCAATTCAGATCTTCCCCAAATTGATTTTAACCCCTTCTTGCTGCTTTTCTCTGCATCTATTCGCACATATGGAAATAAATGACAACTCCATACAGCATTCCAGAGTTTCTCATGCATTTTCACATGTGTGTTTTGATGGGGGCTCATGTTCATGATAGTGAATCAAAACTTCTGTCAATAAAACTGCCTCTCTCAGGAACTACAAATGTGACATAACCATGATGCCAGACTACATCTAAAAAAATGAAAAAGCAACATAAGGAGTGCATTACACATTACTTTAATTGCACCCTCTTTACAGAGAGGACAACAATAGAACCTGGTAAAAAGATGACGAAGATTTTCTGCATTCAGCAACACCTCCTTCCATTTTACTTCCCTTGTCATCTCTACACCAGAAACACTGAAATAACAAGCATCACTGCAGTTGTAACGACTTAACACCCACCTCAAGCACATACAGAAAAAAACGTAATTTTCTAGGCTTCAGTGCTTTTAAAATATGGTTTTTACCATGAGAGCTTGATTAAAATGCCACCCACAAGCTTGCAGAAGGGGGAAAAAACAACAACAACAACAAATCTACTTTTAATCAGTGGTAGCACACTTGCTGCATTGCAGCATTTTCATAAGCTCCACAACCTTCTGCAGTAAGAGGCAGCAGAGATGCCAAGACAGATATATTTTTCTGAATACCTTATTCTGGAAAAAATTTAGCTGACAGTACGGTTGCCATCCAGTACTATTATGCAATATTCCATTTGAGGAAGATAAAGCATGCATACATGTTCTGCACCATGTTACAAGGCTTGATTTGAAAACTAGATGATTATGTGTATGGACAATGCGGGGGCAACTCTGACAGCCACTCAGATCAAAAATTAATTTTTGGTGATACCCGAGATAAATAAAAGCTTTGAAACACCCTGGTTTCCCCTCCATCTTACCCATTTGATAGCTTTATAAATTTAGGCTGATTTCTATGTATACATATTCCTGGAAATTGAGATGATAGCACTGTATCATCTAGGATTCTCTTTTTTTTCTTTCTTTTTTTTTTCCTCTTTTGAATTTATAGTCTCATCATCTTTGGATTAACGGCTACGGATGCTGCATTACTGCATTTTGACCAGGAGCCAGAGTTTGCAGAACAGACACCCCAAGCCTGCAGCCACTTCAAAGCAGGTAACTAGCACTGTGGGTGAATCAAGAGCCTGTAATAAACTACATAAAGTGGCTTGCCCGGCAGTGTATGTGTTAAATGCAGGAGTTGATGCAGATTATAGGAACAGCACACAACCAGTGGTGGGCTAGGAAAGGGGACGAGTTTCACACCTCTGATCAGAGTAACTTACTAGCCACTTACTCAAGAAGAAGTCTCACACAGCTCTCTCTTAAAAAACTATATCTACTCTTCCACAGGAGGAAAACTACTGCTATTGTAATTAAGAGACCGGCCGGACTGTATCCTATTTCAGGTAAGAACAGAGTGAATTTCCCCATGAAAGATCAATCACCCTTTCGAGGACACTGTCCATGCCAGAGCATTAGGCATCCTTTAGACTTCAAACAAATCAGCTCTAAGAGGAAAAATCTATCAGCCAGAAAGACATGGCGTGCGCTATGCTAGAAACCCTCGCTACCATCTTCTCAAGAGGGAAATGTAAAGTGAGTTGAAAGAAGGGGAAAAAATAGACCTTTGATATAACTTCAGTGGAGCAGGCAGGTCTCCCAGTTCTTCACTTGCACCTCTATACAACATTAGTAGTTGGTCTATCCATTTTGAATGTTATGCGTAATGTGTGTATTTGCAGCTCTACTTTGACCTGCCAGGAGTAAGCATCATGGATGATAAAGCATTCTTCACCAGAGGAGGTAACAAATCCATGAACCAGCAGCAGGGGACACCCTAAAAGACGGTGATGTCCCACCCGAATTGCTAAAGCACAGGGAGATCATACCACCTAGGCTGGGGAAGGCACATAAGGCAAGATCCTAAAGGAGATTTTTTTAATCACTGTCAATCAATATTCTGGGGAAGAATTCCATATGGCATCCATCATGAGTGATTTCAGTGAGGTCAAGAGAACTACCTTGACTTAGCCCAGCTCCGAATCTGGCACCCACTGGCTGCCTGGAGCTCCCATCTCAACCCTTTCCTGCTCCCACATATGTACAGAACTGACCCCCTCCAACTTACATGGGATATATACCATGCAGAAGAAACATGAGCAAAGCTTGACCCTATATACACAGAAGACAATGGGCATATCATACCTGAGGGTGCAACATGGTGCCAAGAGATTTGAGAGAAGAGGGCCAAGGTGGGACACGCAGAGCAACCAGAATTACAGTAGCCATGGTTGAGCTCTGTACAACCTGCTTTCATGCCTGGACACACAATGCTGTGGATGTGCCAGGTTTGGCCAGCAGGACCAGCTCAGACAGCTCCTTGGCTTAATGACATCACTTTTCTATTTTTTTCCTCCTTTCCTTCTCTTTCTTTCTGCTAATTGCACACAGGGTTGAAAATCCCCCACTGTTAATCCCACAGGGTTACAAAGAGAGGAAGAATGTTACAATCATCCAAACCTCCCAGTGATGAAAAACGAAACTTCTCTCCTTTGTGTTCAAGGAAAAGCTTGGCTTATTCTTCATAGACATGGATTTCCCAGGAGATTAATAACATCAGTAATTATAAGGTACTTTATCTAAAGAGATTTCCCTTTTATTATCTGTAGACTGCTGAGACTATGATTGTCTCACCTCTTCTCTGGATTATTGTTAATTTATTATTTGCTGGCAATTTATCTTCTTCCATTAGGCATTAGCTGCATAGAATTTGCTAAAATCGACCAAAGGATGAAGAAATCCATGCACTGATTTAAGTGCCTTCAAGATCATCTCACTCAAATAGAGGTTTTCTTCCTCCTACCACTGTGGTATAATATAGATATGCCTATAATCACAAGGATCTCTCAAAAGGCAGAACAGTTTTATGGTTAAGGTATTGAGATACAAGATCAGAGTTCAGTCCAGGGTTCTGCTGTTCATCTGCTCCATGACCTTGAACTTATGAATACATAAGCCTGTGTCTCAGTTCTCCCAGCTGTAAAACACAGATTATAATGTTCACGCTGTCTGTAACTTGGCTATTTATGCTGCAAACCCTTCAGGGCAAGGGCTGTCTCTTTGTATATGTGTGAGGATGCTCTGGCTCCTAACCAAAGCCTTCGAATCCAGATTTCAGAAAGTTTTGCTCAAGGAAGGACATTTATCAGACACAGCATCTGCCTGGAGGCAGCATGACAAACTTGCAGCCACAAAAAGGAGACCCAAAAGGAGAGGACTACAACATTGGCCACTGACACCAGAGCCTGAGTTGCCTCTTGAACATATTGGGGAAGTGGAGGGATCCAGGACACGGTGTGCCTGCTTGACAGCTCTGGGGACAGAGGCAGCCCTGAGCTTTGGAATCCAACAGCTCCGCCCCCAGGAGCCTAGAAACTCAGCTCAGGCCCCCAGCACTGCTGAAAGGGACCCTGATCTCTTAAAACTCTTGATGATCACCCAGGACTATCAGGAATAGCCAGAGTTTAAAATATGTACGTGAAGTCTCTGATGAAGGTTGCAGCCCACAAGCTACATTAAGGATCCCCTGCTGTTGATGTTAGCATAAAAACAAATGAAAATGCAGATTCTTATTTTAACTCCGTAGGGCTGCTGGCCTGACCAACTGAGTTGTCTCTAAATGACTTAATTCTTTCACAGAATCTCCATAACACTTCCCCCCTCTTTCCTCCAGGGATCTATATAAAGCTTTCTGCATTTCTTCTTCTGATGGATGCTCATTTCTAAAAATACTTTTATAAAGAACTGCCTTTGGTAGCAATTAAAAGTGTGACACAACATAGTGCCAGAATCCACTTAAGAAAACATAAATCACAAGGTATACATCAGGTCCCTGATACCAACCTGCCTCCACAACTACTCAGCAGGTCCTCAAAATTTCTCCCTGACATTAAACCAGTATTGTCAACCCCCTGCTCAATTCTGCTGGTTAACTCAGCTGAAGATGTGTGAATGTACAAGTAATCCAAAAATACTTGCTCCCTAATTCCCTTATTATGCTTTTGCGCCGGTTTCCTCTCTCTGCCTGTCTGCTGTGTCTATCCACATCCATAATTGTGAATCACACCGGCCAATTTCTATCATGTTTGACAGGAGATACTAAGCTCCTACCTACCACCTTTAGGAAATCCACAGATGGGCAGAGGAGAGAGAAGATATTAATGCCTCTGTGAAGGGAAATACAAGGAGAAGAGCTCAGCCCTTATTCCTTCTGTTTGGCAGTGTCCTGGTGGTCTATTCAGTAAATGTGGAGCTCATGCAGCCATAGCATATGCTCTTTCTGGTCCAATTAACTGTCTAAGCAAAGACAGGTAGAGGATGAAACAGGTGCTGGTTAACCTACAGTGGGAAATCACTGTAGACAGGACACAAAAAGTTGCTGAGAAAATGCTGCATGGAACTCAAAATAAGTCAGAAGACCCCAAAAGTCCAAGGAATAAATGGAGATAATTTGGGGAAGAATCAGAAAAAACAGGGGGGAAGAGAGCTGGTGATGCAGGGAAAAACCAAGTGCTGTGGGTCTGAAGGACCACAGGAGAGTGTGTGAATCTTTCATAGGGAACCAAGGAGATGAGAAAACTAGTGGCACCTGGGACCACAGGAAGGGAATACAGGGGCTGGAGAGTTAGGTGTAGACTGTAGGTAGTGTGGTGTCATGGTTTAAGCCCAGCCAGTAACAAAGCACCACGAAGCCACTTGCTCACTCCTCTCCCCTCCCTGGCCCCGGTGGGATGATGATGAGAAAATATACAGAAAACCTCATGGGTCGAGACAAGGACAGGGAGGGATCACTCACCACTTATCGTCATGGGCAAAAGACAGACTCAACTCGGGGAAAAAACGAAATCAACTTAACTTACTACAAATTGAAACAAAATAAGGATAATGAGAAGTAAAATCCAAACCTTAAAACACCTTCCAACCACCCCTCCCTCCTTCCCGCCTCAACTCCACTCCCAGTTCTCTCTACCTCCTCCCCCCAGTGGCGCAGGGGGACGGGGAATGGGGGTTGGGGTACGTTCATCACACCTTGTCTCTGCTGCTCCCTCCTCCTCAGGGGGAGGACTCCTCACTCTTCCCTTGCTCCACCGTGGGGTCCCTCCCATGGGACAGTCCTTCATGAACTTCTCCAACCTGAGTCCTTCCCACAGGCTGCAGTTCTTCACAAACTTCCCTGGCATGGGTCCCTTCTGCAGGCTGATCTTTAGGCACAGGCTGCTCCAGCGGGGGCTTTCCCATGGAGGGACAGCCATCTTCGGGGGCATCCCCCTGCTCCAGCATGGGGTCCTCCACAGGCTGCAGGTGGGTATCTGCTCCCCCGCTCACCTCCATGGGCTGGGAGGGAGACAGCCTGCCATCTCACCATGGGCTGCAGGGGCATCGACCTCCTCAGGCGCCCTTCCTCCCCTCCTTCACTGACCTCGGTATCTGCAGAGGGGTTCCTCTCATGTTCTAATCCCCCTACCCACGACTGGTTCCCCTTCTTAAATACGTTATCCCAGAGGTGCTACCACTGTCACTGATTGTGTCAGCCTGGGCCAGAGGTGGGTCCAACTTGGAGCCAGGGAAGCTTCAAGCAGCTTCTCACAGGTGCCACCTCTGCAGCCCCTCCCCTGCTACCAAAACCCCACCACACAAACACAAAACATGCGGTGAAAAAGGCCACGAGCTGTGAGCAGAGAGCCAATGCTGCATACCACCCCACACTGACAAATAATACCAATTATTTTAATTTACAAAATAGTTTAATTGGCAACAGCATTTCCAGCAGTGAGCTCAACACAAACCAAGAGGAAGACCTGACTTCAGACATTTCAAAGCACAGATTTGCTCTGAAAGGTGTATTTCAGATTGCGAGAGAAGGCACTTTCATGACTTTACCAGATCCTCCTCACTCAGGCCAGAAAATAGTTTTTCTCATCTTAATTTGGTGAGTTTATTGCTAGCTGAAGCCAGTTATGTAAACATTCAGAACCTGGGGGAAAAAGGGGGCCAGAGGGTATCTTATTCCATTTTAAGGCCAACGTTTAGATTACTTTTTAATGGAGCTGAACTATTTTGTCCATTTCTATTACTTGCTACACTGGCCAATATGCAGAAATATGCAGCTGCATTAGTAACTGGACTTATGCTGTATTAGAGAGACAAATACTCCCAATGGAAAACATGCTAAAACAGCGGAGACAGACAGAGATGAAGCTGGCCTCATGTATTTTACAACTCATAATACACTGGATTTTAAGTCAAAAAACCCAAGTAAAATAGGATTAGATCCCTTGTTAGCTGCATAATGTATGTGCTTCCATACTGATACGTCCCAGGTGAAATGCATCATGTGAGTACGGTTTTCCATCTACAATTTCCCAGCATCAACTACGGAGTCTCTAAGCTACTAATTACCCTGACAAATGTGGTCTCACCAGCGTGCTGTCTGGCTGCTGACACCTCCACGCCTCTTTGTAGATTTGTCTGTAAGCTCTTTGGGGTCTGGAACAACTCTGCTGTTTGAGCACACATCATCTAACACAACAGTGATCTAATCCGGACTTGGACACCTAGTTACTAATATTATGGTAGCTACAGCAATGAATCACGGAGCATTAACAAGAATCACAGCAAAAGCTGTTGCACACAGTATCTAGTTCCCAGGCACGCTGCCATTAACACTAGACTTGATCCTGTTGTGTCCAATACTGTTTTCATTACACTCATAAAATGGAAATAGAATTCCTCTGTGTTCTTATGATTCTTAGCAGCAAAACTGATGCAAGAGTAATTGTATAAGCCAGCAATTTTTTTTTTTTCCTACAAAAGAAGTCATAACTAAAATAAGGATACCATGGAGTTGTTATTAAGAATATGCTGCAGAAAAATCTTACAGATGTGGGTACAGATAACATTATTAATCACTTGTTAACAAAGGACTACTGATCAAAGTGCCTTCCAATCTACGCCAGATATCCCACACAGACATGGCAAAAGACAAAACAACAGGCGATCTTACAATTTTATCACAAAAACATCCTGAAGCCTTCTGATTTCGAATTCAAGGATGATTTGGAAAACAATAAAGAGAACAACCTGTGTCTGTAATGTCAGGATCTCCCTTTTCATGCAATGACCTCACTTGTACATTAAACCCACAGCATATTATATCCCTCTCCCTGCGTAATCATTCCAGCTGCCCAACATGTCATGGCCAGAGACCGGACTGAATTATACTTCCTGCTTCAGAAGGGACTGAAGTCTCAGAGGGATTAAAAATGAGGGAAAAAATTTTCAAACACCCATTCTTCTTGTAAGCTTCGCTCCTCAATACAAATGAATCTATGCCTCTCAAACTCCTCTCATGGAGAACACTCACAGCGCTCCCATTACTCCCACTATCTCTTTCAAAAGCATCTTTACTAACTGAACTGCTTAAATACACATAACTCAGGCTTAACTCTGAGCATCAGGTTTCCCAGCACTGAACATAAAAGGGTTGTAATGCTTAGGCGTTAGTTATCAAGTGGGAATGGGATAATTTCTTCCACGAGCACTTCACAGGCAGCACTGACTACCAGCCCCCCCTCAGTGCTGATAGGCAGGAGCACATCCTTGTGTGCTGTACCTCAGCCCTGACACCAGCCAGAACCAGATGCTTCACAGGAAAGTTCAGGAGAACTCTGCAGTAGGATGCCATGGACAAAGGTGGTTTTAAACAGCAGCAGGGTTTGTTGTGAAGATAAACAGGGCACATCTGGTAGGTCAGACCACTGGAGGAGGCAAGTGATACAAGGCCTTTTTGAGCAGGTCACCAGCACAGTAGCACCCTGATGGATGGCATAATCTGACTGACACAGAGTTGCCCTCCAGTTCCTGTAAATGAAGGGCTGACACACGAATGGCATGGCAAGGACTCTATACCTTTCAAAACCGAAACTACAATTTTTAGAAGTGTGGGCAATTCCTTTTTCATATAGGCATAAAGCTATAATCCTTAGCAAGATGGTATGTTTTCAAAAGGATGTTCATGCCAAAAATTCAACTGCCTTCAGGGGAATTGAGCTTCTCCTCCATGGTGATGAGTTTTCTTTCCCTCCATGTGATTCAGGGGACAAAATTCACGGTTGTGAGAATTTAACATCAGCACACTGGACTGGTTCTTGAGCTACAGGAAGTATTATGTTGGAGATGCAAAAGAAAATATACTTCCCGACTGCGTCTTCACAAAACCAAAAATCAGCTCGTTAACTCACCTTCACCTTTCTTAATTTTACCCTTCTATAAAGTCACTTAAGTACTGCACAGGAATGGAAAATCTCAGTATTGGGGTTGGCTGCTGATCCTGAAAAAGGCATCAGGCATGAGTTGCAACATACAAAATGGTGTTTCCCTTACTTACCAATCTCTTCCTCAAAATTAAGCTCCTTTGCTCATCACTACAGAGGGGAAAGGAAGAATGACATTTCCCTCTTCCTCTTCCTTCCTGGTCTCTCTGGCCCACCTCTTACATCCAGGGAGTTGGGGAGATGCTTACTAAAAAGCTGCAGCAAGTCATATAACCTCTGCCTGTCAATTCCTGCCTGAACAATCTTGCTTCCTAGCTGCAGACAAGTTTTAAGCACCTACTAGTGTCTCAGGCTGCAAGGTAGGATTATTACTACCACCACCACCATCATCATCATGATTTACTAGTGACAGGAGACATTCTCCTTCCTTTCCATTGCTTAACAACCACTCCTGAATCCTTTCAAAATGTAGCAAATGCTACCTTTGATAGTTGATGAATACAAGTAACACAGTGTTCTGCTTTTACCGCTTATGTTCAAAACAGGTGTTTTCAAACAAAAGAAGGTGCAGATAATGGCTATTAAGATAATAGAAGAAAGGAAGAAAGAGACAGGTTGATTATAAAATCGATGACAGCCCTCCTTTCAAAGGAGGAAAGAGGTAGACTGATGATAAGGGAGAAACACAAAGGAGGAAAAACCAAGGGCTAGTTTGGTACAAGAACCCTGTGGCCATTGATAAGTTTTAGCTGGAAGTTAAAGGTTTCTTGCAAGTAAGATTGCAGAAGAGCCTACTGGTTGGCAGAAGACTATTTTTAAGAGGGAGGTTGATGGAGAAGGAGTGGATGCCACACTGGCAGTGACAGCAGGCATGCCAAGAGCCTCCTTCAGCCCTGTGTCAGAATCACCCAGGTGGGTATGCCTCCTTGCAACCCTCCTAATGCCACACAGGAGACACTCAAGCTGGCTGCATGGGAAAAGAGAAGACAATGCCAATAACATCACTAAGCTATATCTTGCACTCTGACCACATATAATCTTTGCCTAGTGCTACAAAGGTCATTGAGAAAAAAAAACAAAGTAAGTAAAATGAAAAAAAGAGAACATCATCTCTAGAGTTTTTGACTCTCCAGAAATCAAGACATTTCATCTGTAGGTACTGCAAGAAATCATTCTAGTAGATATCAATTCACATCCCTTTTCCTAAAAACTGTTCTCATCATCGCTCACTGACATCTTTCTGTACAATGTCAACTTCCAGCCAGCGGTGAGGGAAATTTCTAAGCCTGAAATACAAGCTGCGGTGTATTTAAAGTGCAGTTATTTAAAGCACACTTAGCTCTCTACAGAATTCATCTAAGCTGCGCTCATATCTGAAGAGGTTCCAACCTAATCGAACAAAACATCGACACACAAATATTCTCCCTGAGTACATCACAGGTTCAGCTTGGCCCCATGCTGTCCTCAAGCCTCTGCTCAGTATGGCTGCTGCCAAACACCAACCCAGCCTACGTGCCTCTCCTTCTGAGCATCAGTAGATTCACAGTAGAAAAAGAAGTGCAAGTAATGCTTATATTTAAAAGGCTACTCAAAATTATTAGGAATCTCAACATGATAGAGCCTTTGGAGGGTGTTAAGAGTTCTCCCTCCAGCTCAGAAACAGCCACACACCAGCTGAGGCAGAGTCCACGTGAGTAAATTGTCTTGGTACCCTCCTGTTGTGGAGTACTTTCCTAGAACCAGCTTACACACAGAGACAGCACAGTGAAAACCTTCTGTCAGGAGACACTGAGTTTGTTCACAGTGCACAGGGAATCACAGGGCCCAGTGACCAGTGTGAAGAGTCACTGAAGCCCCAGAAGCATCAGAAGCAAAACCACACTATTGGAGAATGCTGTAAAGCTTCCAAAGCTGACCCTTCAACTCCAAATGCTGCAAGCAGGCTGTACTGACACCCCAGCTCAGAGGGATGTGAGCTTTATGACCCACCCCTGTAGCCCTCTGTGTCACGTTGTTGGTTCTGTTACGCCACTTCCTTATCCAACAGCCCAGCCTTGGGGAATGGATGCTCTTACACAGGAGGAAACGCACCAGTCTCCTTTCCCTGAGCCCCTACCTCCTTTATCACAACTTTGCCCTATCACCCACATGCAGCACATTATTTCCACTGCTAGTTTTCACTGTTACTTTTACTCACTACAGAGACGAAGGACACAGGACAGACAGCAATGCCCACAAGACCTTGTTTTTATCTCCTAACCAGTGATGCAGTGACCCTGTGTAGAAAATGCTAGTTCTGACGTACGATTGTTTCCCTCTCTTTTCATTTCAGACTTGCCCACTTCTTAAACTGCTTGTGGTGCCCCAGCAGCACCAAGAGGCTATGGGGCACTCCAGGGATATACTCTTTATTTCAAGAGCAATAATTTAGGTCTGCCAGTTAAAGATGGGACCTGCAGGGACAACCTAAGCTGTGCACAGTAGACGTTTAAGAATTTACTTTACCACCGGTGGAATATTATCAATGGAGAAATGGTGAATGCAGTAAAACTGCCCGTTACTTTAAGTCTTAGAGACTAATTTAATCCCTCATTTAGTATTTACATGCTGCTGCAAGGGTATTCTGGGGCCATGGGAAAATTCCTGAAGCGTGTAGGATCACCATAAGCAGCCTTATGCTGCCCTCCGCCCTGGCAGACGCTGGCAGGGAGCCAGCCTGCAAGCACGCTGGGTTGCTGTATGTGCTGGCTGCCCCCAGGGAGCCTGACGTGAGCTAAGGCCAGGGCTGGACCAGCTCCTGCCCTCCCACAGTTCACTGTCCAGAAGGCAAACACTCCTTCCCAAACTGCTGGGCTGCTTGTGCCACACTCTCCAAGAGGAGGAGTACCACTGAAGTTTACTGCAACAACAAAAGACACCCTAAACCTCAAGCACAACAGCAGCATGTCTCTCAGGGACAGGAGAGGCTGGCACGCACAGCCTTTATCTGACTCTCACAGCCTGTGGCAGGTCTTTGTTGCCATGGCTTGCAAGAGAGAAAAGTTCACGGATGAAAAGTTGAAAACCTTGGTACTTGTGGGTGTGCTTTATACAGGCTAAAAACCTAGAGGGCCAAATTTGATTCTTGATTTCCATTTCCTTCAAATTCATGGAGACAGGAGAGACTACATGCAGAAGTAAACTAGGGGCTGGTCAGGAAATATTTATGGACTAGATTTATGGACTTAGAAAAGCTCAACAAGTCCAAAATCAGCCTTGTACCCAATACATATGCTTACACATACAAGTGCACATGTGCATGCACACACAGATCCCAGATCATATGCTATTACTTTTTTTTTTAATTCTGTAGTATCAGCTTGCCTCCCTTCAAAGCTGTGCTTGACCTTTCCATTTTTTCATCATTAAGTATCTTGACAGCCTCAGAAGCACGGCACAGACTACTTGAGGAGAATAGGGGAGATTGATTTTTCTCACTCCTTAAGTATAATCTCACAGAAGGAACATGTCCTAAACTGGCATAAACCAGCACCTTTTTATTAATGACAACACAGAGGAGGTAACTTTTACCAGCTGAATAAAACCTCTTTGCATGTGTGTGTTCATGCTACTCCTCAAAGGATGCAGACTCTGAACCTCCTCTAGCTTGCTAAGAGGAGATCCTGGGAAGGGGACCACTACTCCATTATGCCTTACTTCTCACTCTCCATGAGCTTCTACAAGCATCACCTGAGCTCACTGAAACCCTCTTGTTTTGCTTGTATTGCATGGCCAGAGTGAACACAGCACATTAGCCGAAAAGAATGGCAGTATTACACCCTGCCCTGCCCAAGCAAAGTTACAACAGCAGAAACTTGGGCACTTTGCCACCCTACTCACTCTGCCCTTCTGCATTTCTTCCTTACACTTCATATGTAGTCTTTCAATCAAACTCCACTTCCATTTGCTGAAGTTCAGTTGTCCATCTTTAGCATTTCAAACTCACGCTTGTGAGAACAGAAACTGTGTTCACTTGCAAATCAAACTGAAATGAATACATATGCATACAGAAATACTGGCAAAACAAGTATCTGCTCATCTACATGACAGAAGCAGCACAGGTTCTCTCTAACATGTGTTTTTAGTCTTCTGAGACAGGGGTTCCTGAAAGTTTTCTCTTTCCCAAAGAGGAGAAAAAGTGCATTTCTTTGATCTAACCCGATCATTTTTGATTCTGAGATAAGGCAGTATTATGCTTATCCTTACTCTGCCAAACTGTTTTCATCTTTTCTGTGGTACAACTCACTGCACTGGCAGGACATGAGAAAGCAGCACTGTCACCTCTCTCAGATGCTCTGCCTTTCTATCAACACCATCCTAGGCCCTTTCCACCCAGAGCTGTAAGCAGGCTCTTGCTAAGCCAAAAGCAGGAAGACAGCTGCTTTGACAATGGGTACAGTGGCCCCTATCAGACACAGGACGCTTTTAAAATAAAAACCAAGAAGGATTACAAAAGCAGGAACTAATCCAAGAAAAACAAAATGTTCCAGGAGCTAGAGGAGTTTTCTTTGTGCTCCTGTCTCAAGCCTTCTTGGCCTAAGACAAGGAGTCTCCTTGTAAAACTACGCTAACAAGTAAAAAGGTCATACCTGTTTAAGCAGATGATAGGATGCTGTGTCTGTTGTTAAACAAGGGAAACTCTCTGTTCCTATAAAGAAATAGAGAAATACACACTCTATTTAGTCTCTATTCAGTGAATTTAGCATAAAGTCAACACTATAAGGACTACAAGATGCTGCGTATGTGCGCACTTACGTCCAAGCCTTTTTCTCTCAGCTTTATTTCCCAAGGCTAACTTGAGGCACATTAATTCAGATCCCCTGTTATGTCCAGCCTGCTTTGAGACCACCAAGTAGCTGCTTAATCCCTAGGCCTGCCCTAAGAAAAGCTGGCAATGGCTCCAAAAAGCCATCCATCAGGGAAGGCAAATAGAGCACAGCACGCTCGAGCCAGACTCCCCCCACTGGGAGACCTGGCAGGGCTGCTGTATGCACAGTCTCTGATGTGGGAGGATCTCAAGCAGGAACAAGGAAAGTGGTTGCAAATATGCCCAGAAAGTAATGGAAGAAGAGCAAGAGTCCCCCCACTGACTTCCCAGTATGGCATTTCAGAGCAGCTAAAGATACCAATGCAGGGAACTACTCCAATTGCTTCTTAAAACTGTTTTTCTTGCCTTACTTGTATAGCGGAGGGTCTTAAGTCTTCTCCAGTTTATCTGATAAATAGCAAAGGTTACCACAGACAGTACTACCCCTTTTGTGACCCTCTTTACTCAGTAAGAAATGCTTGGACACCAAATGCAGTTAACCTGTTGAAATAACCTCTTCTGCATGTCCTGCTACACAGACTCTCTCCGTATTGAAAGACTTTGATCAGAGCCCACCAGGCAAAACATTACAGATACAAGTAGCAGACAGACACTGAAGTGGCTGCAATGAGGGTGAAAGGGGCCTCCTTGCCACATGTGTCTTTGAGAATCCCCTAAGTATTACAGGGACAACTGGTACTATCACCTATATTTAAGGCTGCACAGTTTCTGACCTCTCAGATGCTCTCGACTACTATTTTTAATTGTTCAGAAATTAATTCCCCATGTATGATAACTGACTCAAGCTAATGCTTTTGTTTGGGAGTTGTTTCAAAGCTTCAGCAAGAACAGGCCAGGCATTTCCAGTAACTAACTTAGTGAGAAATACATGACTAAAACAAAGTTTAAAAGAAGCATAGTATTAAAGTAATGATAAAAAATAGGATGCAAGTATGCAATTAGAGAGACTCATAATGCATAGATATAAATGGGACTAACCTTAAGCTGTAGAGCAGTTCAGGCTTTTCCCATTTCCAAGTCTGAACTCCCATTCTTTGACACTGAATTAGTTTCCCTGACTGCACCATGTCACTGGCATGGGGCTGTGCTAACTACAGCTTTCTACTGGTTTGCCTAGTTAAGATCCAGCAAGAACTGAAAGATTTGCTGCCTTGAAGGGGGAAGGTTTCAGATGGTTCTGACAGCAAATAAATGGAAAGTAACTGCTACACCTTACTGCAGAGGCTGTCAGCAGTGTGTACCATTCACTTACATGCAATAATAAGTTACACTAAATGAGCTGTGGAAATGAGGCTCCAGCCAGCATCAATTCTACCCACCCGCAGGATGAAGAGGAATGTTAAAATCAGCTAATTAAATTTGCTCTGGCTCAGCAGAAAGATCAATGTTCTTGACAGCTGAGTGTTCAGCACTCAGCGTCCCAACAGCCCTCTGATGTGTCACCAATGCAAAATAATGTCACGTAGCCAGAAACAGAGGAGGTGGATGCACGCCTCTTGGGAAAGGTAAATGCAGAAGGCAGGGACATTCAACAGGGACATTAACAGAAGGATGGTCACACCTGCAACATGTATGCCAGATGATCAGATGGCATTTTTGCAAAAAAAATAATTTTGCATTGTACTTTCACACTGTCTACTCTATACCATTGAACATGCACTCTAATAGTCTGAACTGAAACCTCAATCGCCTCTCTGCTAAAGGTCTGCTACAATAAATGTGATTTTAGCTGGCAGTAGAATACCAAAAATACCAGACAACCAAAATACAGATGCCAGAAGTTGAAAGCAGTTTTGCTGCCCCAGGAATTTGCTGGAGACAGGCTGTAATCAGCATTTCCACCTCTTGCTGACCGGGAAGAAAATGAGATGTTTCAAAGATTCTTCCCCTAGAAAACAGAAGAGACCCACCCACACAGAGGAGCCAACAGCTCCACAATCAGTGCAGTTATCTAGAAAGCAAAAAGTTAACATTTAAGTGCCTGGTCAGAACCTGGCACCACATACATGAATGGGGTTTTCCACTCCCTGTGAGCATCTTCTAATAATCACAGTGCAGAACATGTTAGGAAGGGTTTCTTTTTGTTTGCTTTTCTCCCTGACCATCTGGCTTCAGACAGATATCCCTAAAGAACCTCTCCCAATAAGGAATTCATTGAAATTAGCACGGTCTTTAGAAAAGCTTTGTACTTTGATGAAGGGACATGCTGGCTTGTCAATGCCATAGAGCCAGGATGGCAGGGAATGGAGCCTTGGCTGCTCTAAGCATCACCTTTCCCAAGGGACAGGGGACAAAACAGATGATCTATTTTTCACTCCTAATGGGAAGCTGCCATTAGGAGACGCTTCAATCCTGGATACAGAAACCTTTATCAGATCATGCAAGCTTATCACAATGAGGAAACCTTACTGAAGTCCTATTCACAAATAGAGACTGGTAAGTGCGTTTAGCATACATTTACTTTCACTTAAGTACATCGTACAGATTTTCTGTTGATGCAGACTAACACAGGTCCAGACAGCTCTCAGCTGGATGCACTGTGACTTAGCATAAAATGGATAAGGATACCCGTTTATTCTGGCTCTGCCATCCACCTGTGGGTAGACCACGTCACCAGCTGCATCCTACTTCCCCTATTGTATATACTAGGGATTTCATTTCGTTCTTGTTAAACACTTTGACATCTACCTATAAAAACTGATAGAAAATAAACCTATGTGCATCTACATACGCACACACACACACAACAGAGGACTATGGGTCTCTCTTCCACACAAAGTATTTGTAAGTATTCTTCACTAACATGCACCTACTCCTGCTTCTCCTCTTATTAAACTTGCAAAAACAACCGGCTTGACAGGTTTATACATTTTATTCAATTAAAAAAAAAAAAGTATCTGTCTTTTACAGGAGCTGTTTCCCTTTCATTTTGGAGGGCTTTTCCAAAGACTCCTGTATGACCTGTCCAACACCACACCTGTTCTGCACAGTTACCTGTGATGAAAATTACAAGGACTAAGTGCATACTTTTCCTAAGCTGTTCCACTTCCTCCCCTCAGAAAGGGATTGTGCTGTTATCCGGAGGGGTCAGCCCATCCCTGCGCGGCCCTGACTCTGCCTTGCAGAGATCTATTAGCTTCACCAAGCTGCCTGCAGAATTGCACATTTAAGACTATAAACTCTTCAGTCTGGGATTTTGTCTTTTGCTACATATTCCCCCAGAGCAGTATGCAAGCAACGATAAAAACCTAAATTGTCACAAACTACTTTTACGCATTTAATGTTTTGTCCAACAATGCATTATACATGTTAGTCTGCTAACAGATCCGATCCATTAGCACCAAAGCTTTCCACATAGCTTTTTCCTTTTAGAGTACACTGTCCTCCTTCCTACTTTCCACACACACACGCCCCCCATGCCCTCCCCCCTGCTTTCCCCTTGGCAGCAGAGGCTTAAAATAAGATAACAAACATTTTTCAAAGGATGCAAAGAAAAATAATCTGATATCTGGAGGGCAGAATTCACTTCACATTTATTATTCCGTTTCCAAAGTGCTGTGGAATGAAGGTCAAATATATCTGAATTTCAGCTGGTATTGATCTGGATAGCGAATGTCTTTAAAGCACTGCAGTTACAGGAGGCAATCCAGAGCCCAGGTTGTGCTGGTGTACCCTGGCTGCAGACACGGCCCAGAAATTGAAAAAGGACTGCAGTAGGATGTTGCCTCAACTTGAGAATCAAGAGTCTGGTGCTATCCTGACTGAGAAAAACCCATACTGAAATTTTCACCATCAGTCTGAATGGGTTTTAAGCAGCACATAACTCAGAACTCCCAGCGCTCCTAGAACATGTCTACCCCCGAAAGCTGGCTTAGCAGTACTGTTAGGAAATGTTCCCTTTCAACCCAGCTGATCTAGAAAAAGTTTTGAAGCTGCAAAAACAAGCAATGCTGATCTTGCCCTAACAAATTTATTTTTTCTAAAAGCTATTAAACTGCTGCTTTGTTAAAATGACTGGGTTACTCTCAACACTCTTTTATTCCCAGTACTTGTCCAGTGACTACAAAAATCTCCTTTTCGCTATAATAGCCACATCAAATTTTTCAGTAGGTTAAAACAAATTTTAAAAACCCTACAAGTTGAGAAAAGTCTATTCATAGGGAAAGGCATCTTGGGGCTGCTACTGCTGGTCTGAGGAGTTTATGGCTGTGAAGGTAGAGGAGACAAGAGTCGGGCTTGGTTATGACTGCGAGGAGGAGATGGGGAAGATGAAAAGCTCTCAGCATCCGAGAATCTTGGGTAACTGGAGCCTGAAATACACTTCAGACAGGAGACACTGTTCAATCATTTATGGAGATCAAGGTTAGCAGTGTCAGCATAGTTGGCTTGGGAGGAAACAGTTTCCTCATCCTCTTGGCACAGAAGTAACTTGGCTACATTAGTGGTTGCCAGTAAGTAAGGAATAAAAAAAGGAAACAGAGAAGGACAAGGAAAGCAAAGGATAAAATGAGTATATCAGTATTTTCACAGCTTGCATACAGTGGCCCAGCTGGGACCCCAAGGGGGTTTGTTTCAGGAATGACAGAGACAATTGCTACATTTGATGAAAATATATGGTGTCTGGGTTTCACAAATGGTCACTCTAATAGTGCATGTAATTTTATAACTAGCTGGGAAAGAAATTATTCTGGTAACAATTACTGCTGAGGCATTTTGCCACATTTACTGGCATAGACCTGTCATTAACACTCCAATTCTCTTAACCACAACTTATTTATTTTGTAGTTGCTTGGTGAAGATAGGTCTGGGGGCTGTTTTCCTGGTCTTGTCAGGATGAATTTTAATCCATACTGCTTGAAAGATGTGCCACCTGCTATTTTATATCTATAATTTATTGTATAAAGAGTTCCTATAAATTCTTATGATAGCTTAAGAGACTTGTAAAATGAATTGCTGGCCTATTTTCTTCTCAGTTCGTCAGCAAAGCAGAAAGAGCTCAGGTCACTTTGAGATCCTCTAGAGTTCCTCTTTGGCTGCAGCCCTGGCTGGCTTTCTCCACAGAAGAATCTGGCCTCCAGGAGAAGGGCCATTGTAAGACTCCCACTGCTAAATGAGAGTGTTGGCATAGCAATGTACCACAGTTTTTGCCATTTGTTTTAAGAAGCTGCAGCTATTTCAGATGCAAACAACTGTACGGACACAAACTGTATCTTCACATGCTGGAGAGGAAAAGCTCACTAGAGACTCCTTTCTGGACAAGGACTATCCACTACAGTCATTTAGTGAAACAGAAACCAGCAACCCTACAAGTTGGTAGCCAAGAGAAAGTATTTACTCAAGATATGGGACTGAGAAATCTTCTACCTATTAGGGGCACACTGTCCTCACCTCAGTATCATACATCAAAAGACATGTTTCCACACTTTGGTCTATCACCACACACACAGAGCTCCCATTGGAAGCTGGAGACTTTTCCATTTGGGACATTACTTAACATTCCTCCTACCTCTTGGGGCCAAGACCTTGCCAAACACTACTACTAAGTTTGTAGGAAGTGATTGTGATTTCTTCCTTTTAAGGTGTTTTTTTTTTTAAATGAACAGAAAAAAACCCCAAACCCTACTTCAGAGTAAGGGTACTGTACTACATGCATCTTATTCGACACTGCATTTAATCTGTCTTTGGACTAACAGCACTTTCTAAAACAAGCCATAGCCTTCAGTAAGCTCACGGATGAAAAGCCAAAAGTGTGTGTTGAAATGAGACCATTCCCAAGCAGAGCTCTTGCAGTGAATAAAGCCAGGATGTGCCAAGATTGCAGAGGGCTTTCTGACTGTCATGAGCAACAGACACCATCAACAGAGAAAATGAGCCATTGCCTTTCATCTCCTTACAAAAGCCTTGACAGCCAAGCTGTTGCAAACCAACAGTATAGCAGTCCTTCCCTCAGACATCATGGTAATTTGGAGGGAAGAAAAGGGGAGGGAGGAGATGAGGGAAGAAAAGCGCCTGAGGAGCTGGGACAAAGCATCAGGACAAAGTATCAGGAGAAAGCATCACAATAAGACTGACAGCTGGGCAGAGCCACTTCCAGCTTTGCTGAGCATGGATTTAGGGAAGCTGAAAATGTGCTGCCCAGAGCAGGCAGGACCCTGTACATCTGGATGAGCGTGGTGTGAGCACACACCATGAACCAGCCAGAGGTCCATGCTGCCTGTGCTGCTACTCCAAGGACACACTTCAACCCAGCAGCAATGATGGCATTTTCTCAGTTGCCAGTGTTGAGTCTTGCCCTACCGAGGCGGTAGAAGACTCACCCCAGAGGGAAAGCAGCAGTACATTACTCCATGCTAAGCTCTATGCTGCTCTGGTTTCCAGGCTCCCTTGTCCAAAGTTAAAGGTGGGTTTCCTTTCCCTACAGCATCCAGGACTGTAATACAGATACAGCCCATATGTGGGGTGGAGGTGAACAGACAAGGCAGCTGCAACATCTGCCTTCCAAAGGACAGCACAGGAGTCTTTCACAGTTACTGGGGGTCTTAAGGGGCAGGAAGGGGGCTTTCTGCAGCTGAGAAATGAATAAGGACATAAGAGAGGGTGTTAGAAAGCAAGAGCTGCTGTGTTGGCTTGGCTCCATCCTCTTGCTTGAGGATCCTTTTCTAGCACACCAGTTCTGTTCATCCTGCAGATTTTCCTGTGATAGACTAGGCAGACAGAAAACTTCCCCAGTACATCACATACCCAAGAGTCAACTTGGTATTTCAGAGGTGTGATGGAAAAGCAATGTAAGACACAATAAAAATGTATCACTTTCTTTTCGCTTGGATTGGTTTACTTTTCTTGTCAGTGTGATATTACACAATTTAAGGGTGTCAATTAAACTTCAGAAGATGATTCTAATGAAAAAGTAATAAAATATTTGTATTGGTTTTCTGTGGCAAGGTTTTGGCAGCGGGGGGGATGGGGGGGTTTACAGGGGTGGCTTCTGTAAGAAGCTGCTGGAAGCTTCCCCTGTGTTTGAGAGAGAGCCCATACCAGCCAGCTCTAAGATGGACCCGCTGCCAGCCAAGGCCAAGCCAATCAGTGATAGTGGTAATGCCTCTGTGATAACATTTTTAAGAAAAAAAAAAAAAAAAAGCTGGGACAGGGAGAAACAGCCGCTGGAGAGAGGAGTGAGAACATGTAAGAGAAAAAAGCCTGCAGACACCAAGGTCAGTGCAGAAGGAGGGGGAGGAGATGCTCCAGGCACCGGAGCGAAGATTCCCCTGCAGCCCGTGGTGAAGACCATGGTGAGGCAGGCTGTCCCCCTGCAGTCCAGGGAGGTCCACAGTGGAGCAGATATCCACCTGCAGCCCATGGAGGACCCCACACCGGAGCAGGTGGGTTCCCGAAGGAGGCTGTGACCCTGTGGGAACCCCGCGCTGGAGCAGGCTCCTGGCAGGACCTGCGGATCTGTGGAGAGAGGAGCCCACGGAGCAGGTTTTCTGGCAGGACTTGTGACCCCCTGGGGGACCCACGCTGGAGCAGTCTGTGCCTGAAGGACTGCACACCATGGAAAGGACCCATGCTGGAGCAGTTCGTGAAGAACTGCAGCCCGTGGGAATGGCCCACGTTGGAGAAGTTCGTGGAGGACTGTCTCCCGTGGGTGGGACCCCACGCTGGAGCAGGGGAAGAGTGTGATGAGCCCTCGTCCTGATGAGAATTAGCAGCAGAAAATAACATGTGATGACTGTAAACCCCATCCCCATCCCCCCTGTGCTGCTGGGGGGGGGGGGGGGGGGGGGGGGGGCTTGGTGAAGAAATCCGGGAGTGAAGTTGTGCCCGGGAAGAAGGGAGGGGTGAAGGGAAGGTGTTCTGAGATTTCATTTTATTTCTCATTACCTTACTCTGGCTGATTTGTAATAAATTGAGCTAATTTTCCCCAAGCTGAGCCTGTTTTGCCCATGACAGTAATTAGTGAATGATCTCTCCTGTCTTTATCTCGACCCGCAAGCTTTTTGTTGTATTTTTCTCTCCCCTGTCCAGCTGAGGATGGGGGAGTGATAGAACGGCTTTGGTGGGCACCTGGCATCCAGCCAGGGTTAACCCATCACAATATTATCTTACAGCTTTGTAGACTGAGAGACTTCTTGTGGGTAACAGAGTGGGTTACTGCCTGAGACAGGGAGAAAACCAAGCTCTCTCAGCTCCTGCCTCTAACAATAAGGTTGAACACATATCCCCAGCATTACCCCTGATGTAACATGGTATGTATCTCCATAATCCTGCAGTAACCAAATGCAGCCTTTTCGCAGCATGCCTGTTACACAAACTACATGATGCCACAAGAAGGGCAATGACTTAGGGTTCAGGGCTGCTCTGGGGATGTATGGGGAAGCCACATTAGCCTATGGCTAGTCCACAGGTTTCTGTAATCAGCTGGCTGTATATTATCTCTAATTTTAAGTGCTCCAAAGTTGACTTTGAGGAGTAGCGAGCAGGCTGTGCAAATTGTGTGGTACCCATGGTAACTGAGTCTAAACTGTGGTTTTATGCTGAGACGGATAAATTTGAGATAATAAGGCCCAAAGCACCAGATTAAACAAGGAAGGGACACAGAAGACATTGGCTAGAACACATCCTTGAAGGCACGGCTCCAGTGTTGCTGTGTCTGTGCCACCAGAGATGTCCAAGATAAATACAAATGGCATAAAAACATTGCCTGAAGATCTCCACCTGGGAGCAAATGTGACAGGGGATGCAGTACAGGTTAGCAGGTATTCCCAGCCTTTTTTTGCAGAAATTTTAGTACCATACTTTGGATTTCTGCTTCTTCCTTCTTTCCAGTTTAGAGTAGCCCAGCCAAGCAGTGGTGTGGCAGTACTGACCACATCCCATGGCAATTATGGAAGTTTTACTGGCGCTATATTGGAACGAACCACATTGCTTCCCTCATGATCATATTGAGACATTCCAGTAGTACATGCACTTCCATGCAGGCACAATACAACTGCAGGGCAAAAGCTCCCAGAGGCTTTAAACCTTTTAGCTTTTAAATCACCTTTAAACTGCTTAACGCCATTAGCAACCTGGAATGCACAAGTCACCTGTCACAGGGTGAAGGGGAATTAAGTAAAGCAAAGTCTTTCAGTAGTTGACAATTGGAAGATTTTTGCTAGTTGACAGTTGGAAGCTTTTTGCTTGCTTTGCTGGGGATTTTCTGGACATCCCCTGCCATCATTATTTCCTCCAGGCCTGCCTGAAGGTCTGCACCTACAGAGTCCTGAGACATGCCCGCTGCCACCCCCTACACGTCCCAGCCAGAAACCCCAGGGACAGCGTCTACAAACTGTTATCAGCCTAATTAGGCCACATCACACCAGCTCAGGAGCTGCTAAGCAGGACAGCCCAGCAAACAACTCCCTCATTCAGCTTCAGAGGTTTTGGGGAAGCCTCTGAGGTGCCAGACGATTTCACAGAAAGATATCCACAGAGCGGACTTCAACACTGGTGAGTGCCAGCCTCCCTTCTGTCCCAGGGTATGAGCTTACCAGAGGAACTAGAGACCATAATCGACACCTCACCAGGGCCTGCAGCAAGAACACACAGCGAGAAGTGGCTTAGGAGAGGACAGGGGATGGCAGCAGCCCTTGAGGACAGAATCATCACCATCTCCCGGCTCTAGAGAGACACAGTCTAACCAAGGCAGCTGTCACAGTTAAGACACAGTTGTCCCAGGCCACCTGCTTGACTCTGCTGCAGGAGGTGCCCTGCCTGGTAGCCTGAGTGATGGGGAAAATAGCTGCATGTGCTCTGGCTGTTTGGCTTTGTCATTCTTCTTGAATCTCAGCTCACACTCGCTGTGTCAGTAGGTCAACCTAACATGCGGACCTGTGACCTGAGACACTTGGGAGCCCCGCAACATGGTCTGTCTTGCTGCCCCTCCAGTGGGGGAGACCACCATGGATGGACTGGTAGAGCAGACATCATGTGAGGAATATCTAAAGTCACGACAGTGAGCACGGCCAAGTTTTGTCTGTCAGTCAGGAAGGCTGTGCATGGGAGAACCACTGCACAAACAGCCAGACACAACCACTGGGGACTGCATGCTCCATGAAGACACTTGTAGTGAAAGGAGACAGACTTGCATATATGCATGCCTTCCTATAACTCAGTAAGAAGTAACAATCTTTGAAAAAATTCAGCTCCTCCTCACTCAAACAACATGTATCCCCAAATCTGAACTTTATTTTCTGCTTGACCAGTGTCAATGCTCGTAAAAGTGGACTGTGTCTCCCAGGCTGGGGACTGCTGAAGCAACCACACCTGCCATAAAATTCCTCTTAGCATGCATCTGGTTCCTGCTTTGTGGAAAAAATAGCGACCTATTGATGACTTAAGTAAATGAGCAATGCTCCATGCCAGAAAGAATATGATACCAGAACCAGCCAGGAAGAGATGTTTCCACTGTGAAACAGGACTTGCCAGCAGTTGCATGTTCACCCCCAGAACACAAGGTGGTTGGCACCAGCACACCCACATCCAGCCTTGCCCCCTTCTCCTGTCTTCCCCTCATTCCACTGTCCACCTCTCTTTTCCCTCCTCCTTGCTAAACTCTTAAGAGTAGCAAACTTAAATGACACTTGCCTAACATCAGGCATTTGGTAAGAAATGCCAATTTCATTAAAAGATCAGTGATGCTTATGGGACATGGGTCCCACAAATGCCAGTCGCATGGTCCCCAGAGGTGTGACAGTAGGAAAATTGTCTGAAGAGACTGAAGTATGATAGTTTTCCAGTCCCTAGGAGCCTCAGTTCCAGGATTCCCCAAAACCAAAAGCTTTTACCTTTGTACCTAATAAAGAAATTAAGAATATATTGGCAAAACCTCTTCTCCCACTCTCCTGGTTACCTGAAAGCCCTTGCCTGTTTGCAGTAGAGTACAGGTGGGTTGAGCTGATAAGAATTCAGGCACAGCTGTCTCACTGCATGCGAGTAACAAATCTGTAAATATAGTGTTGGGATTGGGCAGAGGGCTGTCATAAAACAGAATTTCAAGCTAGGGCAGAGGCTCAAAAACAGACTGTGTGTGCTTTCTGAGAGGCTGTCAAGGCCAAGCTCAAATCGCCTCTCCAAAACAGATGTGTAAACAATTTCTAGTCACAGAGTTTAGACCATTATACTCAGCAAGTCTGTCACCCTTCATTTATACAGTTCATAAAAACTCTGGAGCCCAACTTGCAGCAGAATCCTCTGACTCTTCCATTCCCCCGGGCCAGCTTATTTACCCTCCATAGGCTCTGGGGGACACAGTCCCACACGGCCTCCTGCCAATTACCCAGATCCCCAGCCAGGTTCAGTGCTAATCAGCATCAACATTACCATCTCTATAACAAGCGGGCACAAAGGGCCCGCCTCACAGATGGGAGCAGCCATCGGACTTCCCAGCTGTGTTTGGGATTCATGGGCACTTGCAAGTGCTTCCTGTCATTAATCCATTCTGCCTGTCTTCTTTTGCAAGAAATCCTACTTTATTTTCAGGGCTCTTTCTGCTCAGTATGTGGGCTGCAGGGTTGGAACAAAACAATATGCCCATACATAAAGCTCATGACAACAAGTATTGCTGCTACCCACTTGACCAGTAAAGTTTTTTCCTCCTCTCTCTCCTTTTTTTAATTTTTTTTTTTAATTTTTTTTTTTATTTTAAGCTGCTGATTCTTTTGCTTCTAAAGAAACTGTGGACTGGCCTTCTCCATGTGCTGGTAAATGGGCAGCTATTGGAGTGGTCCCCTCACACTACAGGGACCCTTCTCAGCTCCAGCAGCAGCAGAAACCCAGGCTGATTCAGTACCCTGCACCCTGAGCCAATAAGCGTTGCTGAAACATGAAGATTTTCAGCTGGGCTGAGGTGCCAGGCAAAGCAGTCATGCTGCTTTTGAAACCTGAGTTAGTGTTTCCTTACTGGGCTGCACTGAACCAGGTGGGAAGTCCCTGGGTAGATCAGCAGTGCTTGGTGTGGTGCTGCACTGGATCACTAAAGCCCAGAGCTGGCAGAGATCACCTTGCCAGGTCCCACAAGGTTTCTGAAATGTTTCCTCAATCCAAGCTCAAGGTATTAAAAAAAAAACAAACCACAAAAAACAACAAAAAAACCATCACTGCATATTTCACAGTAGGTCAACTGAAATGTTTCAACTGTTTTACTTGGTTTTTCTTTGAGCTGAGTTTTCCTTCAGAAATTTGAGCTATTCCAAACTGAACGGCTTTTTTCTCCCATTTTCAAGATGTCTAAAAAAAAGGCATTTTAAAATTAGAAAAAGGGGGAGGCATTTTTCCAGAATGGGAAGATTTTGAAACCAATCCTTTCTCAAGAACAGTTTTCATTTTATGAATAGGTTTTTTTCTGATAAAAAAAATGTTTGATTAGAAAAACTCCATTTAGCTCAACTTTCTAGCTCCAACATCAACTCTAACCCTAACTCTGGGAAACAAGTCCTTTGTTACTTTCCCCAAAGATAAGACAGGAAAAACTGACCGGCTTTCATTTGGGAGAAGTTTGCTGTGAGGACTCTCTCTCACAATGTCTATATTCCAGCCATTTTTTATTTGAAAATTATGTAGTTCCTGTGAAACCAAATGCTCTGTATTTAATAGCTTAACCTATAAGTCATAAAAGCCAAATTCATCACACTATATTGTTATTAAGAAATAGGCATCCAGATGGCTACCTGAGGTCAAGCCGAAGCCAGCATAGCCATAAAGAACACATACTTGTGTGTCCTTATTAAAGTTTAGGGTTTTAGTAAAAACAGGAGTGTTTTCCTTTTAGAGCGCTCATTTCAGATAACTTTAATAAAATATCCTACATCTTTCACAATGTTTAAAATAACCAGAAGCTGCCAGAAGTGGAAGACCACTATATTGTGGTTTCAGGGGGAACTGTTGCACCTTTTTTTCACAGAATTAAAAAATAATGCTAACTTGTAACTACTTTTGTTAGGAGCCAGAAGCTGTGTGGAGGTTCCTGCATTTTGGGAAAACTTCCTGGGGCTCGAGGGTCTAGAAATCCTATAGAAATCAGTACCACCTCCTCTTTTACAACCATCTGCTCAGCTAAGATGAGCCTGTGACAGCGACTGCCTCTAGCTGCAGATTTGTCATCATTTACTGCTTTGCAAAGCTCAGGTGGTTGATATTGAGTGAAGTCTGCGCTTCCTAGCCACTGTGGAATCACGCAGAGGAATCACGAGACGAAGTAGTAATCATCACTGCCCACCACCTCACCATTAACCTGACAGAGGACTTGGCTTTTAAGACAAGGAATCTGCAAATCCAAAGGCAACTTTTTGCAAACTATGGAGGTTTAGAGCAGCAGTTGACATCAGGTTAACATGAAAGGCCTTGGTTCCAACAATAAGTTTGAGAAGGGCTGGTGAGCACTGATCTGTTGGGGCTTCACCACTTCCAGGGTGAAGCCCTGCATGTCACCACAGCTGCCCCAGGGAAGGTGGGGGTGTCTGCCATGTGGATTCAGCAAGACCTGCCTCAGATCCTGTTTCATATTGACATTTCCCAACAGAGAACTAATTAACAGCTGATAACATTGTGACATGAGATGAGTGTAAGACGAAGCAGTGAAATAGAAATTGGTGGAAGACCAAAGGATCCTGGTGCTCTCTCAGTTCGCCACAGTATATCCCCTTCCCTCCTCTGAAAATCCTGGTGTTGGCGACCAGACAAAACGAGACAAACTCACCATGAACACCAATAGTCAGCACTGCAGGAGGCACAGATTAAACTGCTGGCCAAAATGCTCACAGTTCCTCCTCTCAATTTTCTATCACCCTTCCTCTGATAATTCCCCTTATTTATGAGCAGTTCAAAAGTGTGTTCTCTTATTATACTTTAATTGGCTTATGATTAAGCAAGCAGGTGGTGCTAAGGAGATGAGAAACCATGGTACACAGCAGAAAGCATCAGATGCCTTATTTCCTCCCTCAAAAAGAACTGTATGGTGCATCTAAAAACACTTAGCAAGCAGCAAGCCAAGAAGAAAACCAGGGCAAATACAGATTTCTACTGTCTTGAAACTAAATCCTTGTAAAGAAAATTATTATTCTCTCTCAGCACCACACACTTCTGATTGTACCAAAACGCCTTAAAATAACAATGCTTTTTCCTAAGCTGACCAATCTCAGGAAACGATTTATGGACTAAAAGCTGTACTTGACTTGCTGGAGACTACATAAGTACCAGGCTGCACTGGTTGTTCACAGTGCCATGGTTTCTCCAACAAAAGACAACACTGATGGCAATACTTTTATGAAGACAGAACAAGTCAAAACCAGTGTTTTGACTTTAAGATTATGGACTTTATGGGTCATAGCAAAGCCATTAGCACCAAACAGCCATTGAACAATTCTAAAAACTAGTGTTTTATTACCTAATTTACCTAGCGAACTTCCTCTTTTTTTAGAGCTAGCATGTAAACTTGGGGAACTTTCAGAACAGAAGTTCATTACTCAGCAGTGCGTAATAGCTTCCTTAAAACACTATGCTGCGTTATATAAATACCTTAATAAAGATTAAAGTGACTGAAAACCAAAGGTTACTGACCCATTTGACCACATGGGCTGCAGCCTTCTGTAACATAGGATTTCAGGTACTTCAGCACAATTTAGACCTCATGCCAAATGAGTCACACATGGTATGGAAAGTCCTAAAGAAAACCCAATTATATAGAGACCAGCACTTCTGCCCACCTGGCCAGACACTTTACATTCCTGATCCACTTTCAATTCACACATTTGAAAATGGATTCACAGATCTGGAGACAACATTACGGAGCAACAGAAAGTTGTTTAAAAACACTCGTGTATAGCAATGAAAAACACAATAGGGAGAATCTCAATTTCTGTACGGATGCATCTGCTAACAACAGTTATACTTTCTATTTTGCAGATATTACAATTTTTAAAAACACCCTATAGCTCAACAACTATTTCCATAAATGTAAAGAGATGCTAGATGTCCTTAAAAGAAGAGGCTGAACTATATTGCTTAGGGATATAACATGATGCCACAAGAAAAGGCCTTCCTTTCAACTCTAGAATCATTCTCTGCCCTTCACATCACATGCAAGAGAACGTTGGCAACACTTGCAGTCTTCAGTCCAAAGTTCAGGGGTTGCTCCTGGTTGAGTGCCTGTCAGGCAATGAGCTCTGCCGAGGGCAAACTTCTCTACTAGAAAAGCACAAGCAAGGTAAGTGATATATCAAAACCTCCCTAGCCAAGAGCTAACAGCAAACTTCCATGGTTGCTGTGCAGAAGCAGAAAGCCCTGCACATGCTCCCAGAGCTAAAAGAGGCGGTTCTTTCTGTACACATGGAAGATAACATCAGATTCCAGCAACATGGTTAGCCAGACACCTCTCACTGCTGCCAGATATTATAGTCACGGGTTCCCTTTATTGGGAGCACAGAGACACGTGCTGCTGGAGTCAGTTCGTACAACCCTGTGCATCCTGAGCGCAGGATGAGTCCCGTCTCACTTATGGAGTCAGGCCTGCACTGCAGCTTACAAAACTAAACCAGCTCAAGCTTTTCTAGCTGTGTTGTAGCTTAGGACCAGGGACTAACAAGCCTGAACTCTGAGAAAAATATTTTCCTTTCAACCACAGGGCCTGAAAGACTTAATTTTTCCAGCAGGACTACCTTTGAGTTCTGTATCCCATGGTTGCCTCAGCTCTAATCATTGTAGCAAGCACCAGCAACCTTGTAGGATCTGACCTACATGCTAAGTACATCCTTAACACATGCAGGCTTTGGCTGAGAGTGGGACCCATTACAGTAGTAGGCAGTGCACAGACTAAGAAAAGGCATTGGTCCTTGAAGAATTTATAGCCCAATGTAGACAAACAGAAAATAGAAAGGAAACCCCAGTTATTACCATGTACCTGTATTTATAACGCAGAGGCTCTCTGTAATAAATACAAAACTTGTAATTCAGCATCAGTGCACAATATGTTCATATATAAGTTACACAACAGGAAAGTTATCTGCCTTTGGTCTTCCATAACCTGTCTCCTATTCCCCAGCTGTTGTGCTATCGCCTGCTCCCTGCCTCTGATTTTTGAGGCTTATCTGTGGATTCATTTTCAAGGAAAATAGTTTTAAGAACTGTGTTGTATTGTGGCCATTTATTATTTTTTTTTTAAGATTATGAATTGAGGCCAAAGAAGATAAAATGCCTGGCCTGAAAACACACACAGGCTCTATAGCACATCAGGGAAGTGCAGCATGCAAGATTTTCTGAGTTTCAATCTGAGCTGTAACGACAGGACCACTGCTCCTGCTTAGCTAAGGGCTGCAGTCAACAGATCATACGAGCCATAGGCCTGAAGTTTATCTTAAGCTCCTTTAAAAGCACTGCTCATCATTCAAAGGAAAACATGTGACCTTTTGTGACATGTCTCTGGAAGGAGCTTTCATGTCTGTTGCTCTGAGATGATTAGAAGACATGGTATTTCAAATGAAAACTAAGAAATCCCAGCACTCTGCTGCTTCTTATTCTCAGGCATTATGAAACAGATTCTTCTGTGTTTTGTTGGAATTGGGGAAACATATGAAAACAGGAAATGAGCAGTGGAATAGCAGGGAGCTTTGTCTGGCCTCTCCTTCCTCTTGGTGGTAGCCTAACTCTTGTTTCAGCTGCTGAAGGGCACCCTCCACAGCTGCATATTGATCAGAAAAAGTTGCCTGAACAGTGGAGAAGGCAACAGCCAAACCAGAGGTGTGGAAGGAATGAAAACCTTGTTCAGCTAGCTGTTACAAATGGACAGCCACTCTTTATTCCAACCTTTCCTTCTGGGCGGGGACTAGGACATTTTGCTGAACACCAGCTTCTCCACCAAAAAGGAGGAGTACCTACCTCCTCATCGGACTGGCCATGACATGGTATGTTTTCTCTCTCCTGCTGGATGAGGACCCATCTGGGTAAGGAGGGAGAATATCAGGTAACAGATACCCAGCACACATGCTCCCTCCTCTGGGGAGTTGGTCTCCTCAATTCTAAGTGTGTTTTGGGGATGATGCTGTATGACTATGGGAACGGGACTGAGTTGGATCTGCCAACAAAAGGATGATGCCCTATCTAGTAACGACATCACCAGATATCATAAAATAGAACTGTACCTTATATAATACAATTGCACCTAACTTAATCACACTTGCACTTCTCTACGCTTACCTGGCCAGAACTGTATCTCTGCCTAAAACGGTGTATTGTTATCTGACCTGACCCAAACCAGCCACAGTCAGCTAAATGGCGCAACTCTAGATTTTACCAGCTGAGGTTATGGCCTCAAAGAAGCAGCTAGTTTAGGTAGACCTCAAAGATTGATCACCGGTACAATACCTGGTCATGGCAGCAGAACTGTCAGTACTCCTGGAAACTAGAAGGTATCTGAACTGAGCCCCCTTGAGGTTATTCAGACAGTATCAGCCTTTATTAATGTCTCATTCCTTCAAGCCCCTTGCATCCACATGTGTAGTGCCAATTTTCTGGTGGCCTGTTATTACTGAGCTGGCCCATTTCCCAGAAAACATATGCCATGTGAAGTAGCTCACCCCAAATTACTCCAAATCAATTAAAATGGTTTTCTAAATGAATTGCCTCTTTGCTGAGCATATTTTTGTGAAGCTGTATTTTGCTCTCCTTATTGACTGTCACAGTCTTTTATGCCCTTGCTATACCCCAGTCATGGGGGCATTAGCCCAAAATTACCTGAGGGAAACTACAGTCCTCCCTCCTGTGGCCAAAGAGCCCAGAGGTCAGTGCTGCAGGCTGTGCTGCATCCCAGCATAATGATGGGGATAGTGGGAGACAGGAATTAAGGGAGAGACAGAGAAGTTCAAAGGCCTCTTACCAGCAACTGCTAAGTCCAGTCTGACTTACAAAGGCAGAACTACAACATAGTGCTCTTCACTCAGGAAAAACAAAGGCATAGAGGAGAAGCTGCCACCAAAATAACACTACCGAAAATGTGTGTCTGAATTCTGTAGAGACGTATAGTGTCCCAATAACAGGCTCCACCAGAAGTAAATACGGACACAACTCATCCTGAACATCTGTGACAGTGGGGCCATAAAGTCTGGGAAACAGAAGACTGAATCTCCTGTAATCCAGTACATGTGCTCAGTGTCACAAGATAAATAATCGATTTGCCTTAATTAGGCTACATCCTCCTGCTGTCACACAACTTCTACTTGGCAACTGCACAGCTAGGTGAAATCAACCCTTTATGTATCAGTAATTACTGGATAAAATAATATTGCTATATTCTAGTATCTCAGTAGCTAACTCTGCAAAGTTAGCCATGGTATTTTCAATTCAGATGGATATAGGAGATGGCATACCTTAGTCATAGCTTCTCTAATAACAGCTTGAACAGGTGAAGAGGATTTAACCAACCAGCACAAACTCCAAGGAAAATGAAACAAAGATGCTGAAACAAAGACTGAGCACATGGTTGGTATGGAAGTAACTGTTTAAAGCAAGAAAATACTACTACAAAACAATTTACAGTATTTATGTGTGCACTTGTAATAAATTTGCTTTAGCTATTTTCAGTTGTTGATTAACAATCAATGAAGAAACAGCCTCACTAACACTACTCCACATGGCTGTTTTAATACTAAGAGACTAATGGGTGCTTATATGCTTCAAGAGGTTGGAAGAGGGGACTTACTCTTTTGGATAAACTACATCTTGTGATTTACTTGTTCCAATCTTATTATTCCTAAGAAAAATAAGGTAGCTGGTTAAAAGAAACAAACAATCCACCCTAGTCTTGCCAACTACAGAAAAAATCTTGCAAAAGGTATTTTATCATTGGAACTAATAATTGACCTATGCTGCACATGAGGCAATGCCTTGCATGGTAAGGGCTAGTCTGTGTCTTGGCTTCCAGAGATAATAAACTAATAGCCACAAGGGCACAAAAGGCTTCTTTCCTATTGCAGCATATGCATGCACAAAAGGGCAGCTGCCTTTGCACAAGGGCAACTATGGCCTCATGGACCCCTCAGAATGAGACTTGCTTCCCTACAGCTGCCTATCAGAGGGTAGCTAAGTCCCAACTCCCCTCCTGCTACCCACAGATGAATGCACAACAGCAGAAAGAAGCATCTCCCCAGGTACCTCCCAAGCTGCTCATAGCCATCCCACCCAGTACCAAGGGACAGTCCTGATAAGCACAATGTGCCAATTACCTTTTTACCCATCCAACACTGTCACACCAGCTGCAAAGGAAAGAGCTTGTTGATTATAACTGAGCCAAAAGGACCCCCTGCTAGAAGTTGCTTCTGTAACATTACTTTTTACTACTGATTATTAATAGAACCAACCAATGGAAAATAATGTCCAAAAGTGAGACACACAGTTTAACAGGAAACCAGCATTAACTGGCAATAGTTAGAGGAGCTCACAAGGGAGCAAAAGGGGGGGATATTCACTGTGGCCTGTCCTACCAATGCCATGAGTTCAAAGCTTGCATCCAACTTCCAGCATTCTCCAACAGCTAAGAAGGTGCCCAAATAGGACCTAATAATTTCTAACATGTTCTGAAATCCTGAAACATGTACAAGAAAGCTGAAAGGTATCTTGAAATTCTGCACCATTTTCACATTGTTAATGAGCCCCATTCTTTATAACACATACATCCATGGTGGGTTTATGGAGAACATATGTAGGGACTTCTGCCACTGGGATTTCTGTAGATGGAAAGAGTAAATACCATGCAGAAAGGAACTACACTGTAGGAAACAGTGTCCTAATTTTGACGGCATATGCTTTAATGTAATGTTTGCGACCAGTCAATAAAACCACAAAAATGTGTTTGAATACGGAAATGAAACCATTTCAATATGAATTTAATTTTTAGGGTTGAGCCCACACAGCCGCATGTATTGCTGTTAAACCACTCAGAAGAAATATGATTTATTTTAAACAGCCTTTTTGGTATTTCCCCCCACCATTCTTACCTTTACACATTCAGCTAAGTCCATCACAATTACTGCCTACAGAGTCATTATAATTATGTAGGTAAGTGAATTAAAACATCTTCATTTGTATAAACATGGCATATACCTAAACACCTCCATGTTCACACCACAACTACACCTTAACCAGCAATGTATGGGATGTCATTATACCAATTTACTCTACTAAAGATGATCAGCCAAGAAATAGACACCACCAGCAAAATGCAGATGTTTCAGAGGTTTTTAGATGCAAGGGTTGTATTACAAGTGTATCTGTAGCAGCCACAAGCATTTTAGAGGAAATGGCAATTTGGGAACCAAAGCAAGCCAAAGCTCTACCAGCTCAACATGAGTGAATAACTAGAAGGTGAATTTTAGTAGTTAATATTAAACAACAAGTTGTCCCATCCATCCAACATCATTAATGTCACTTTTCAGCATAATGACAGCCTCTAGCAAGAGGCTCTGTGGTGACAATTCCAATTAACTTTCTTTATCCTTATCTCACAGGTCACCTGTTAAAAAAACACGTTTACTCTGTCTTCTCTCAGAACAAGACTGACTGCAGCAAAGGTGAAGTGTTCTTCTAAGTCAAGCAGGTCACCACCTAAGCTCCACTTTGTACAAGTCACTCTGTATCTTGTGCGAGCTGTCATTTGACATACCTTCCTCCCCAGCTTCCGGGCTGAGCTGTCTTATGCCCTGCAGACAGGCTGCCTCTCCTTCCCTTAGCAGTGGAATGGAACCCAAAGAACCATTGTCTTCACCAATAGACCTTAGCAAAAAAAGCCCCCACTAGCAAGAGCAGCCCTTCTCATGCCAGTTTATAAATTAGCCTAGTGCGCTCTCTTCACTACCTAAAGCAGCTCCTTAGGGGCCCAACCCAAAATGCACTGAAGCTGACAAAAGTTTTTACTTTGGTTTCAGTAGGCTTTGAACCAAGTTCTGTTGATACCAGCATACGCTTCCCACAAGATACACAAGGGGAGGAGGGGCAGAATCTGTTTTAATCTAATCCTGTGTTCCCCTGACCTTAAGGAAAGAGCAGTCAAAAGGATCATTCTGTTACATCAGGAGTGCCTAGGACCTAAGAGATGATTTTAGAAATTCATCACAGCTGACTTCATAGCTGTGGTGCACAGTACAATGACAGCTACCAGTTGAAGACACCCACTGACAACGCGGGGTATGTCCTCAGAGGAAGCAAATCTGTTTACCTCTTGGATGCAGTCATGCACAGAGGCTGTTTATAGAAGTTGAGTATTTGCCCTTGTGGACATCACCTCCAGTCCTATCTCTTTCCCAGGGAGAGAGTTTTATCCCAAAAGGGAACTTGCCCGTCAAGGCTGAGACCACACAGACCATCATATCCGAGTGATATGGCACCAAAAAAGAGATCTCACATAACAGCAAAATCTCTACAGACCTAAGAGGCAGATCGACTGAAAATAAAAGGGATGTGGTCCCAGAATGAAGGAAACTTCAGAGTTTCTTAGACCACAAAGCAAAGAAAATGCATGTTTGTTTAATTATCCACAGCCACTTAATGCATGTATGTGTCAAACGGCAACTTTTTTGCATGCACACAAGCCTACAAGAACTGACTGCACACACACACACAAATTCACTTCATGCCATGGCAAGGTTAGATGATTCAAGAAAGAGGACAGTCAGCAGGAAGGTGAAGCTGCGTATTAAAGTGCTAAGATCAGTTGTTAGATCTTAGCTCTCTGAGGGAATGCAGAAAAAAGTAGCATGGATTTCATTGCCTTGAGTCCAGGACCATTTCTCTTTTTCTGGCCTTCAGTATCAACAACCGGGTCTTTATTAGGCCAGGAAACAACTAAACCCAAGCCCTCTGATAGCTCTGCCTTGACACAATCAAATAGGATGCACCCTGGAAGTGGCTCTCCTGACAGTTTCAAGACCCAAGATGCCCACAGGAGTTTCATATAATATATGCTGTGCAATACACCTTTCACCCTAAAACCAAGTTTTTACATGCAGTGATTTTTAGGCAGTTAAAATGTTCATTTCTGGTGTTTTAAATATCACAGTAAAAGAATTCACCATTTCTGCTTATACAAGCACTTTCTAGGCTAGTGCCATCCCATGTTACAGATTGCAGTGTTTTCCTTGCTCCAAAACCCAAAGCACTGCCACTTAGCTCTTTGCACTTACCCCATCAACTGCATGTTCTTACAGGAAGGACTTCAACCTGTGAATCCCCTGGGAGAACTGCAATCCTTTTGCAAGATCTAGGTCCAATCTTGGCAACTGACTGACCTAGTCAAACTAGTTTCATGCCAATATAGGGCATGTACAGGCTTTAGATGACTATATAAATGCATATATTTTAGGTATCTACCTCATAGCCTCCAGACACATGAAAGTTTGGGGGTTTTCCACATTTTCTAGGTAAGAAAGCTGAGTAATGTAGTCAGGTGTGAAGGCAGGAATTAAATTACTCATCTCAAGTTACAGAGCAATCAGTGAAAGATCTAGGAGAAAACTGCCTTCATTCAAGCAATTTTGTGTAACAACATCTAGAGAACTCTTTACATTAAGCACTGTAGAGTTGCCCCATCACATAAGCTACTTAAAGTTTGTGGATTTCTCCTTCCTTTCCATCCTCCTCCTCTCCCCCTCCCAGAAACTGCAACTGATATCAGATAAGCAGGATGAAATCACTGGGGCTTGCAAGGATCACCATTTGCATGACTGGAGCCTAAAGGACAAAAAACAGACCTGAAACACAGAAGTGGGGAAAATCCTAAAGGCAAGATGATCCGAGCAATAGCCAGCAAACATGCAATTGCTGCTGGACAGACTCCAAGCACCCATTTCCACAGGCACCCAGGAGATGTGGCAGCAGGCTTCCATAGCAGTACTGTGATCAATGCACTGCAAGCCCAGGGAACACCTGTCTTCCCGACCAGTACATTTCACATATACAGTACAATGTGCTGGAAGGTGGAAAAAAAATTAAGTCTTTTACCTGAAGGTGTTTATCTTCTTTAATCCATTTTTTTACCTCCAAGGATAGCAATTGTTCCATTGCTTTGAACTTAAAAATCACAGCCAGTGAAGCATACTTTGTAACTAAGAATATTTTTTCATGTGTGTAATCATGTTGTGTCTCAGTGTCCCCACATCAGTTTCTCAACTCTCAAACTGTTTTATTAAGTGTGCCTAACCATCTACAATTACTCACATTTTCTTTTACAATGGCCTGACTGCTTTGTCATTGCTTCTTAGTTTTGCTGAAGTGAGACTGCAGCAGCCCCACAGTCCTTCCTCTTCCCCCTAAATGCGAGTGATGATAAGGGGGGTTAGGGCAGGAGGGACGAAGGTTCATTTTCTATAAATTGTTACTCACTGCAGCAGAACAATACCAAAGCCACGCTAGTGGCCAGTCTCAACAGGAATTCAAAACAAAAAAGGATCTTCTTCCCCTCTTTCCTCTCCTTTTGCTTGGTTGTTTTTTTCGAGACACTCCCTCCTGCTTAAGTTTTGCAGATAGATGCTGCCCCTCCAGCAGCCACCTTCCTGCAAGGGATCCCCTGACACACTGTAGCCACGACCAGGAGCACCAAAAGGAAACACTATTGATCACACTGTCTCAACAACCCAGTCAAAGTACTCCATAACAACATCTCCTTTAGCATATATTAAGAACTGATTTATGCAGTGCTTATTGGGGCACTTCAAAGCTTTTGTAGAAGCTCAACAGATATCTATGGGACAAAGACTGGAAACTGGCAAAGAGACCAATACGTAACAGCAAAGACTTGCAAATTCAATTATTAACCCACTCATGCACCAACCACCTCCCAACCTTTACCTCTGGTGAAGGAAGCAAGGTCATGAGTGTTGCCACATTTTACATCCTGAAGGACTCACCCCTTCCCATAAGCCTGTCAGCACAGAAAGCTGTACAGGATTTTGCTATGGAGTGAGCTCAGACACTGTTCAATTTCTAATTCACAGATATCCACTGACAAGCGGCAGGCTGTGATAAGCACCCAAGAACAATTCAATAGTCTCTAGTCTCTGCAAAACCATGGGGCTACCCTGCAGCTCTCAGGAGCACAACAGTAGGAGGATGCCTCCAACAGCAACAGGGTGACCCTGAACTCACACGGGCTTAACCTCTCTCTGGGGGTGACAAACACCTTCAGAAATCTTCCAGAATATTCCTGCTTTCTCACACTTACTAAAATTCTCATGAATTGTACTGTTTGTCAAAGGGAAGAATTTCACTTGGGCACTTCAATGTTTGCAGCCCTTTAAAAAGTCTTCATTGCTGATGTTGAGAACACCTGGATAGAACAGATCAATAAAACACGAACTGCAGACCTACTCCTATTGCCACTCTCATGCAGTGCTGCAGACCTTCTGCAGCTGTTGCATGTAACTGGCTTTGGCCTTGGTCCAGAGACGCAAAGACCTTCAGTCTGCTCAGCACTGCCACACAGACAGCAGAACCAGCCACCAGCTTATGAATCAGTACCATCTCCTGACAGCAGGTAAGGAGTCTGACTTGGATATGAACTGGCACAACAGTGCCTACAATATGTTACACATTTGCCATTACATTTTTATTACTGTTAGCCCACTTTAAAACTCCTTCAAACCTCTCAACTCTTGCTAGCAAAAGTTTTGCAGAGTACCCTGATGCGTCTTCCGTGTCCAACACTTATTCTTCTCCAAACCTTGCATTTATTTCTCTCTTAATATATTAAATCATAAAACATAGTTTGGCTTTCAATGCTTAATGCTCCAGCTGTTGTTTATATGGCTACTGTCTTCTGTTTAAAGCAAAGAGCCCTATTAAAGCACAGCGATTAATCACAATGATAAATGCTGCAGTGAGGCCCCTCTTATCAATCACATTTCTTGCACAGAAAGGCACTCATGCTAAAAAAGAGGGGGAAAGGCTCATTTACCACTATTGTAGTAAGATTATTTTCTGTTAAGAAAAATGGCAGCTCCTTTATCCAATAATGAATGCACACTGACCAGCAGTTTAGAGACCTAGTAAGATATGGTTAAAGATAATAACAAAACAAAGTTATCCTGTGTGAAAGAGGACAGATGGCAGCCACACAATAGCCATCAAGCCTATTTAAACAGATAAGTAGTCTTCCTACACCCACCCCAGCTCTAGACATGTGCTGATTCAAAGACCAACTCTCATCGCGTGAAGCCCTCTAACCTGAAACAGGTGTAGAGGTCATGGTTTTTCTTTCCACACTTTCATTTACAGATTTGCCCATTCTCTGCATCAAGCGCAAAATAAGCAGAGGCCAGGACAGATACTCCTGCCCAGCAGTGATAAGCTATGCCTCTGTGCCTTGCAAACATGTGCTCCAGACCCCGGGGCATAGTGGCACAGCTCTGGGAAAGACAGAGGAGCACTGCATCAGAAATGCGGTGGCCAGCCTGGCAAGCCCAGCATTTCACCAGATTTCTGAGCCTCAGCAGAGACAAGCTGCCATGGATGATGGCAGAGGGGTGCACAAGTGATGCCTGTTTCACTTCAGAGGTGCAGGCCATCCCCAGGCAGACTTTCTGGACAGACAGAGAGAATCAAAGACAAGTACAGGGAAAAAGGAACAGAAAACCACCAGTGTCAGCCAGGGTGGCCAGAGCAGGCAGGCTGCAGTAAATTTTGAATGACATGGATCAGTGAAAGACTTAATGCCGCTAAGCAGTCAAGGGCCCCGGGTCCAAGGCCAATTTCTGCTATGGGGAACATTTTACCAAAAGCAAAAGGTGCTGATGAGCCTAAGAAACCAGCAGCCAGAGACAAGTGGAAAAGCTGGAAGGGAGGCATCAGGGGTCTGGAGAGACAGACCATCCCAGCAAGTTTCTTTGAGGTCTGACAGGCCCTTCCCCCACAGACACTGCTAGACAGAGGCTTTTAATATTGCAAGGATTACTTAAATCCATAGGCTTAACCCTCTTACAGGAAACCTGCACAGAGATGGATTGCCACAGTCTTTCTGCTGCAAGCTAGTCAGTCCATCAGCTGCAGCCTGGCCAGTCAGCTTTTCAGGCATGGCCCACAGCTAGTGCTTCTTTTAGGGGCTGAGTGCCCCTGCTTCCCACCTGACTGACATCCTGAACTTCATCTTTATATACGTCCATCTTCTGATGATCTCTGCAAGTGGCATTACTGGGAAATGAAAATGCTCTGGGTTCAGTTCTCACAAACATGTAAATCCTCAAAAGCCTTTTTAAGCTCTGTCATAGCATATGACTTACTTTCCCATGACATAGTTCATTATACAACTATTTCTTTCCCTTGTTTTAAGAAGAAAGGGAGCATAACTGCAAGGAAGCATGTAAGCACTGTAAAATGAATTGAATCCAAAGGTGATAATATTCTTTTGGCAAAATGCATATGAGCAGTTTGGGCCCCTCATTACTTTTACTAAACTGTACAAACAGAACTACAGGTGGAAGGGAGATGTTCACATCTGGGACTACCCTTCACACTACAAGCCTAGCCTAAGGCTTGTCAATTCCATAGAAGCTGGATTAGGCACAGTAAGAGTATTTTTTAAATTATTTTACCAATTTTACTTCAGTAACAGTATTTTAGAACACCTAAAAAACCTTTTTCCCTGATGAGATAGAAACAAATGTCTCTCCTTTGACAGATGTAAAAAGCTAAAAAAAAAAAAAAAAGAAAAAAAACAGGAAAAAAAAAGGCCCAAACGCTGCGTTTTTATAAACTGAGTGAAATTCTGGGCATATGAAAGAAGGTACACTCCTTTTCTCCCTAATGTTATGGATTTAAAGTTACTTTTCTGTATTATGCATGATTATACACACATATATACACAGGCCAAATTCATATTTGGTTACAGAAGGCTGATTTGCTCCAGGAATTAGTTTGTCCACAGTAACGTTATTCCAACAGACGTCATAAAAATACTTGTAACTCCAGCACTCCTTCACTGATGTTAGGAAGAAGAGTTTATTTTGGTATTTCTCCTGCCCACTTGGATACTGCAGAAAGGCATTTGATGGGTCAAGATGAGGTTATTACAAGGGCTCTTCATAATAAAGAGAGCTCTGGAAAATGTAAATGCAAACACTAACAAAATGAAAGTGAACATGTGGACACAGATGCAATGATTCAACTGTATCTCCTTCCTTATGTCTCATTGCTTTTCTCCATTTTTAATTACAGGTTATTTTAGGGGGAAAATCACAAATATTTTGCAAAGGTGACACCATGGCTGAATGTGTGCCCCACTGGGCACAGATTAACCTTTAACAGGTGAAGAACAAAAAAAAAAAAAAAGAAGTTTTGGGTTGCACAGCCAAGAAATATTTTGTAGCACAGTTGTGATGGTGTCAAATCGCAATCCAAACGGTAATTGAAGAGGCTCCAATGCTCAAGATGTCTCTGAAACAGAACCACAATCATCTGCCAAGTTGTCTATAAAGGATATTGCAATAGCCCTGTTTTGAACATAATCAGCAAAAGGTTGAGGGATTTTCCTCCCACAGATCACCTTACAACTGGCAGAGGAAAAAATAAAGAAAGAAAGAAAAAAAGGACAAGACAGATAAGTCTTGTTGCTACAGCTCTCAAACTGGCATCAGGACAAGAGCTCCCCAGGCTCAGATCTTCCTCAGAAGTGGTGCACAATCTCTAGCAAAAGGCGCAATTGCCTCATTTCTGCCTGCGCAGGAGGGCTGGTCTCCCAGCCCTAGAGTGACACAGCTGGCAGCAGTAACTGTGGCCTTCACACACAGTGAAGAACAATGTCACCAGCAGAGAGAACAGCAGACTTGGGAGGCACCTCTTGGCCACATGCAGACCCTCCTACCCAAACGCATCCATGTATACAACTTGCACAGCCAAACTGCAGCAATACAGCTGCACAGAGCCTTCTGCCTGGAGGATCTTGATCTCCACCTGGGCTGCCTGGCTGCCAAGCACAAATAAGCACAGGAGTTGTTACACTTAATGCACCCTTCTGCTGTTGTTCCCTGCATTCAATATGCTAATTAAAATTAAACATGTTGCATTTCCTGCACAAATACCTGAATGAGGAATGACAGCACACAAAAAAAGGCAGGGTCCTAAGCATTGGTGGATCCATAAATATCACTCTGAGGGTGAAACAGTTACAGGACAAGAACACTGAAAATAACAGGATTCCACCATAATAACAATATGCTTGCTCAAAAACTCTCAAGAACCCTTCCTAGCCAGTCCCACTGTACTCAGGACCATACAGCCACATCATACCAAAAGGTCTATGAATATCAAAATCTCTGACAACCTTGCTCTTACACTCTCCCTTGATAAACACAACACTGAGGTCACACAGGAGACTGAGCGGGGACCAGTAAGATGCGCAACAGTTCAGAATGACACTCTGTCTCCTTCTGTCTGTGATACAGCCACAGAGAACTTCTCCTTTTTTTTTTTTTCTTTTTTTTTAACTCGAATATTCTTTAGTGAGTTCTTTCAGGGAGTTATTCTTGGTTTGTATACTGTTTGCAAGCCACATGGATGCATTACTTGTACCATGGAGCATGGTTTCCAGCCCTTCTGTTCTATAATTAATGAATAAAGTGCTCAAGTTTCCTGCTTGGGAGTAATGCACACAACTGTATTTAAAGTCTTTACACATGTTGGCTAGTTATACAATTGTAAAACTAGTTTTAGTAGTTGTATACACCAGTCTTGAATTTACCATTTCACGATTACTTCCATAAGTGTTCACTGAAAGACATTTTTACTAATGGACAGTAAATACAACAAACCTAAGAATAAGCACATTCATTTAAAAACTCAAAGGCATTTTGTGTATTTTACAGGAAAGATTGCTGCAGTAAGCAATTCTGTCCATGTGTCAGGGCTGCTGTTACAAATACTGCTGTTCTTATCATTCATTACATAACACCACCACTACAAGTGATAGCACCAATTCTTATTTTAATGATTATTAATATGCTTAGTTGTACTGCAGCAGTATTTTGTGGCAACTTTCCAAGGAAAAGGATTAAATCTTCCTAGGCACTGCACATCCTATCCAAGTAGAAAGCAAGCTCCTGCTCAGGGGGTCATCAATAGGAGATCTGAGTACAGTAAGCCCACAGCACCAGATGCTGAAAGCACAAACCTCTGCGGACCCCAGTGGGTTTTGGAAAGAGATGGAAGCCCCTTTGGTATATGTATAGGACTACGGGGTGATGGGGGGGATCATAGAGTTTTGTATCTCAGACTTCTATCTTCTCTGAGGGCATTCAGAACATTACCAAGCATCCCAATTTGTTGCTTTAACTTCTATCTTACCATGACTATGAAAAAAAATATTATCGGTGCAATCTTGACTCATTCTTTGGCATCTAATATTCCTTTAGTTTTATCATCATGTTGCTAAACCCAGGAAAAGATTACTCAACTGTTTTCTTGTCCTTTAGAGATTCAGAGCATACAGTGTAGGAGCTTCACGCTGGCTCTAGCAGAGCATGTGTTATGAGTGAGGAGCTCACTGCACAGCACATTCAGCTGCACTTTGTTTCACTTAAAAATGAAGTGTTTGTGTTTCAAATTTCCTGTAAACTTTAGAAAGACATGAGATCAACACTTGACTTTGCCAGGAGCATGGGGAAGTCACCAGAGCAGCATGTCATCGGGCTGGGGATCTGTCCTCACTGGACAGCTGATCCTGAGAGCAGCTGAGCACCTCCATGGCTGGCCAGGATTACACCCTGCTGTAGCACCAGGATGAGGCCTGGCAACACAGACTTGCTGGCATACGCTTAAATTGAAGCAGTAACTAAGTCCTGATTTAACATCAAGTTATCAATACAGGTATCAGCCATCTTGAATCATCATAAACTTGGTTTATACTGCATTAAGTCAATATGGAGGACCCTAACACCAATTCATCAGCCAGGCCACCGCAATCACACTAAGAAGTGCTGAGAAGGGTTTTGGATTGATGCAAGTAAATCCACCCTTAAAGAGGTTTCAGTTAAACTGCTGCAACTATGGGAATCCTAAAGCAGGCAGTTCTATCCTAAACTATTAAACATTACTGGGTTTGTCCATTCTCAGACCCCCATCAGAGACCACTTCAGGTGGACCGTGACTGCAGACTGGGTTTTTATGTGTTTGCTTTCAGACAGAAACGAAACCAAGCTGGAGCTATCAGTGAGATCTGTTCTCCTGTGTGCTCAGGGCTGGATACACGGGAAGAAAGGTAGAGCAGTGCTGAATCCCCGACAGGGCAGCCTGGTTTCCAGGGCCAGAGTGTCCAACGGCAGAACCTCATCAGTCTCCAGATCCTTACAGCACTGTGTTTTCCACTCCTGCTGCCCTTTCTCCACAATATCTTCGTCTCAAATATTTTAAAAAATAGCAGGGGAATTTGGAAAATCCACGCTGGCAAAGAGAGGCTTCTAACCCTGTGAAATTCCAAATCAACTCTATTGACATCTTATCTTGGATATTATCTGCACAGAAATGCCAATAAACCCTACCACTCTTCCCAACGCTCACAGAGGATGTTAAATACAGTTCTCACAGAGGATGTAAAATACAGTTGCAAGAAAGCAGCAGCCACTAGCTGCTATTACTGCCAGAAGTACATGTGGGGGCCTGACAGCACGCTGACCAACACCACCACCTGGCAGCATAAGGTTATACCGAGTAGGTGCTCCTTGCTACAGAGCAGAACTAGGTGCTTTCCCCAGAGCAAAAATGAGAGGCCCGTTTAGGACAATTTTCTCTCTCCTATACTACCTATGCAGTGGACTGTGCTTCCCTGTACGCAGAGTCGGCAGGGATTTGTCAAAGAACTTTTCACAGAGATGTGTTGTGTATTTGTTTCCACGTCTGTAACTCAAACACCTGAAACCGGTGTTTGAGCATGTGCCGCACACAAATCCCCAGAGCCATCACACACACCTTTCTCTCCCCAACCAAACTCAGGGCTATGGATTCCACCATAAAATGAAGTTTTTCAGTATTAAATGCTACAATGCTGAGCCGCACAGTGCTCCCTTTGGGCATGTGGATGGAAGCAACTTCGGAACTACAGAGACCCAGACAACTGGACAATACAAGGAGTTTTATACTGACATTTAAATAAACAGCCCTCTGATCTCTCCCCCACTGCTCTCTATTCCTGTCTCTAGCAGTCATGAACCTCTTCCCCTTGATGATGAAAAGGCTAAAGAAAAGCACTTTCTTAAATGTGACTAATTTTCTTTTAGCCAATTAAGGCATAAATTTGCATTTTTAAGAGCAAATATACACACAAAGAAAAAGAAAAGACGAACCCAATTTACTAACCACACATACTGAAAAAATCACCTTACTGCAAGAACCAGGATGACTCAGAAAACAAATGTAAATAGCTTCTGTGATTTAGCACCGACTGACACCCAATGTATTAAAATAAATCACCCATGATTTCTCACAAGCTCCATACTAATGCACTCCATAATACGTCAGTGAAAATGCAGCAGTGCATAACTATCTAGAGGCTACACTTGGTGGCAAATAATACAATGAATTGTCCATTGACCAGGTCAGGAAAAGGAAGTTAATCTGCATCTCCAGCCTTTCAGGGAATGTTCCAGGTTTGCAAAGCATGAGTCAGCAGCATTGCTGCTATAGAGGTTTTTTCCTAGCATGCTACTGGCCACACAGTCTCTTCTGCCTTTCCCAGCTTTGGTATGGCAGCATAAGTGTACATCAGGAAATAGCCACCTTTTGTATAAAATGGGAGAGGTGAATTGATTGCCATTTATTCATTATCATGTTAAAAGTCATCACAGACCTGTATGATCACAATGTAATTCTATACACCAAAGAGCTTCACAGGAAGAAAGAGTTAAGTTGATGGGTGAAAGTGGGAGAAATCAAGTCTAAATACTAAATGTATTTTAACCTTTTATTGGTACTGCTACTACAGTAATACCACAACCACCTTTGTTACTGCAGCCAGGACAAAAGCCACCATACTAAGTCACATGGTCAAATTTTGCACATACGCAGCTTCCTCTAACCAAGGATGTAAATCATTTTGTGCAGTTGATGAATACTCCTACTGAGGAATACATTGGCATTTGTTTGGTTTGCAGACAAAGAAAATAAGGAAGAGGAGGAGGACACAAGTTTCCAGAAATTAACCTGGCAGCCTACAGACCTTCACAGCAACTGCAGGCCTGCACCTAATGACTTCTTCGTCCAGTTGAGGCCCTGTCAGCTGAGCTTCAGTTTACCCTCCACTGGATTTCTGTGCTTTGATATTTATTTTCTTGACAGGTTACACAGGGTCCTCCCTAAAGTTACTAAACCAAACTTGTGCTAGCTGTCTAACTGTCCCTAACTCTTAATATTTAAACACAGCTTGACAGAGAGTGAAGGACAGAAATGTATTTTCTTCCTAGAAATGGAAAACAATGCTGAAACGAGTCCTCCCTCCATTCAAATGAAGGGACATAACTCACCACTGACATAACTCACCACTTGCTGCCTCTGATCTTCCAGGGAGGCAGCACATGCACATGATGGCCAGCCAGCACCCCGGAGCAGTTCTAGTACATGCTGTGTCCTGCCCAGCTGACAGCACAGGGTGGGGTACTCTGGCGCAAAGGTAATGGAAAATGTGGTAGGGGAGGAGGGGCACAACGGATGTAAACCCAGAGGAAAACAACTTTCGTCAGGACCATGATGAGTGCTTAGCTCCAGTCTTACCCACAGAAAACCAGTTTTATGTGGTTTATGTTCTCCTCAGCTAATAATTTTTGAGTCCACTGACCAATTTCAACCTGCTTTGGTGCAGAAGCAGAGATAACTGTCCTCCTATAAGTCACGTGAAAACAGACATCCAGGTAGAAAAGACAGACCCTGCAAGTGACTCCCCTCAATGTCCCAAGTGAAAGGAAAGCCATAACATAGGACCCTTATTTGCCGCTGAAAAATTTGCCTAGGAGACAGTCTTTCTAATTAGTAAAACAGCAGAAAAATCTTCACTAAGAATTCTTCATCAAGCAGAAGACATAAATCAACAGGAAAGTCAGCACCATTAATCCCAATACTCAAAAACCCACTTGTTTCATGTAATCATAGGATAAGGTAACATTAGCACTGGTGATCTAACCCTAACCCTAGTAAACAAACCAAGGATGTTGAGACCCATCCTAGAACAGCTGTAAAGCAAACTTCCTCCTTACCTCCATCGCATATGCTAAGAGAGGGCCATCTAACAAGCGGGGTTAAAAAAACAGATGACAATCTCAGGATGGAGGCAGACACAGGGGCCCAGGTTCGCACTTGATGCTGCTCACCGCAAGGGAGCCCTGGGGATGAACTGACACTATGCATGGCTTCTAAATGCCTTTGGCACATTTGGTCACCATGCCACTTGTTTAAATGAAGGTGAGTGCCAAACATCACGTCATTTGTGGCCCTGGGGTCCACAAACTGTAATCCAACACACCTCATTGCCACTGCACACTCTGGTTTCTATTGTCTTTTTCTATTAGCTAACAAAATGTTTTTCTTTTGACAGTCCAAGCGATCTTATGCTACCTCTGTGACCATAGGATTTTTAAGTCCTTTTCATCTAGAATTAACTCTCTTCTTACAGTGCAAGTGTCCCTTACCTCTACTTCAAGAAAATTATATTGTTTGAAAAAATTTCTATTTTTGCCAGCATAACATCTCATTTTCTTCTTTGCAGCTGGAAGGAACAATTTGTAACATGAATCTTAAAAACCCAGATCAAAGGAAGAGGTTAAAATGACTGATAAATCAGAGGTGTAGGAAATGTATATGTATTGTTTATTTAAAAAAACAAAAAAACCCAGACTGTCCTCACCAACTCTGATTTGTTAACAAATAGCTGACACCTTTTCTTTGTTTTTAGGAGACCATAGAGGACTGGTAAGATGCTGTGCACAGGAGATAAGAGGTATTTCCATAGGAGATGAAAACCATTCATCTGAGGGGACCACATTGTCAACAAATTTGACTCATTATCCACTGATACTGTAAAAACTAGGCAGCTATACTCGTCTGCTAACAATGCCTTCAATTCTATTTATTGAGATCCTTCCTTTCCCCTTCTCCAATGCTGCAGCAAAACCTTGGATTCTGACATCAAGCCCAACAAACAGCATTAGTCCTTGAGACAGTTTGCAAAACATTAATGAACTCACAATGAGACTGCAGTTTGGCTTGTTGCCCTTGGATAATGGAAGTGAAATTAAAAGTAGAGGGAAGAGAAGGAACTTGCTCATAAGCTAAAAACAGATCACTGAATGCATTTTTCAAGAATTAAAGCATTTTATACACTAATTCAGGCTTCTCTATTTCAATAAGTCTAGTGATAATTGGTACCAGGAGGAAATAGTATTAAAAGCAACTAAGAAAAACTAACAAGTAAAGCATTTCTTTGAAGAATTTAGTTCAGCCAGGAAAACCCATTAGGTAAGAAGTCTTCTGACAAAGACAGAAAAAACACAAGGGCCAAGAGAACAGAAAAATGTGTAGAAGAAGAAAACAAGGAATAGAATTGTATGCAAAAAAAAAACCAGGAGAGGTAATATCCTGAAAATTTCACAAATGCTTTCCCCCAGGAAACAGTATCTATCAACCAGCCATAGCAATTTATTGCAATGAAATTGATTATTCATCACATTTCAGAGGAATGCATTGCTGCTAGCAGTGGCCCACATCCTCGCCAGTGCTGACGTTCTGGCTTGGGGTACCTGCCTTTCTGGGGACCCAGGCTGGCCACTTCAGGAGACGAGGGTTTCTTACAGAGTTATCATTACTCCTGGTTCACCCAGGCTAGAAATATAATTGCCTTTGCTGAAGAATTTCTCACCTTTTCTATTGTGGTTTTCAAAAGGCACCCTGAAACTTCAGACTAAAGACACATGTAGATTTTGATTCCTGCCCTACAAACATACATATTCCCTCCAGGTCTAAATGCAGAGCTAAGAAGTATGATCACCTAGGAAGAAAAACACATGACGAAGTCTGGTTTGGAAGGTACTGGGTGAGAACCGGCACCTGAGAAGTTAATGCAAGATGGATATACCTTTCCCTCTCTCCTTCAAGGTGGAGGGAACAGATTTTCAATCCTGCCTAGATTTTTTTTTTTATTTTTTTTTAAGGGCACAGTCCCCACAGCATTTCAATGAGGTCTGTATTCCTTAACCACTTGACACATCTGGAAGTTCAATACAAAGAAAGTCACTTAATGTTTTTTATTCTGCAGGGTTTTATCTCACTGTTTCCCTCACAGCATCAAGCGGTTAAAGCAACCAAAGCCAAAACGTATTAGGGGGAAGAGGATAATAAACTACGTCTCTTGGGAACTAGCAATGACACTGTCAAAAAAACCCGGTCTATTTACTTCATTTTGATATGTAGAAATAATTTCTGAATTGCCAGTGATATGTCAAAAAGCCATCAGACAGACTGCCCCACCCTGCCAGCCTACTGAAATACTGTGCATAAAAGCCCTGAGCTGATACACATGCAGTTTTTGGCAGCAGTGAACGGGTTAAAAGAAGTTTCCCTCCTCCATGAAAGCGATACAGTATGAAACCACCACTATGCTTTCTGCTGTGTGCTGTGATAGATTGTACCTGCTCCCAGCAAGCCAGTGAGTTTAACCCTGTCCTTGCTGGTGCTAAAATCAATATTAAGATGACCCCACATCCAATATGACTGGAGGCAGTTTTGCACCCCCGCTGTACTAACCCAAGACAATAGACAAGCACTCGGGCTTGTATCTCACCCTTTGGAGGCTGCAGCTGAACAGACTGATTAAACAGCTAGAGCATATGCGTACACATCAAAAATAACTTTACTGTGCTTGTCAAAACAATTTAAAAATCTATGCAAAGCTGCCACAAAACATAGTTTGACAAAATGAAGAATAACAGCTATTGTTTAGATTAAAAAAACCCACCAAACAAACAAAACCAACAAACGACAGAACCAAGCCCACACCCTGTGTCACATTCATTCCCACATTCTCAAAATCACATTCAGAGGTGTCCTACCTTTTCGATCTGTGGACAAGCAGATTCCAATCAGTGCGTCACATCCAAGACTATATACTGGAGAATCTGTTAATATAAAATAAAGGGGGGGGGGGGGGGGGGGGGGAACTGAAAATACTTAATTTTTGCTGAAAAGCAGTTTTCAGCTATGAGAAAAGTTTATTTTCTATTATAAAAAGACATAGATGCATAAACATACCCATACAAGTATGTGTGTATGAAAGTGTGTGTGCATATAATATGCCTTATGTATGCATGAAATACAATTATAAACAAAACCACAGAAGTTTATTACCTATACATTTTAATTCATCCAGCATGCACTGCCACAGAATTTAATCTACAGCAGACTAAATCCAAAAAACTACAGCATAAAGGTATAACTCTTTCAAATCGTCAACAAGCAAACAAAGATGACATTTTTAAAAGAAAATCATTACCAGCTATATGCTGCCATACCACAAAAGCCTATCCTTAAATAACTGCTGCATAATCATTCTCCTGGAGTGCTGTTATCCATCGGCTCGCTGCCTATCTCCAGACAGACGCAGTCTGCAAGCCACCAGCTTCTATCTACCATGTGTATGTCAGGAAAAGGAAAACTGCAAATTAGAAGTAGTCCCCGCAGTGGTGAAAAGGAAAAGAGGGTGAGTGGGAGAGGAAGAGGGAGTTCACTGGCCACAGAAATTTCGAGAATGATGACAAACCAGCCGGCTCCGCCATCATCCACTTACAATAGGATGCTGCACCTCACGGCTGCTGAAGCAGTTTGTCAAGGGGTTGCTGGTATCAAATGCCTGACAAGCATTTTAATTGCATCCAACTAAGTGTGTCCCCAGGAATCAGGCCTTTAATCCTATGAATATCATCAACTGCTTTCTTTTGTGCTGCTGCCAAACACACACAGGCACGCACTGCACACAGGCAGCAGCACACCTGGTTTCCACTGTGATGCCGATCCAAATCCTAAACAGGTTTTACGGACAGTACACACTGAAAAGGAGGTCTTGAGGGATTTAGCATTTTCTGCATTATGGATTAGGAGGGCGATTTGCTTTCTCCCTTTATTTTTCCATCTAGTGCTTCTGTTCACGTGTTGGAACCAGCTTGTCTATGCTGTTATTTGAGCCTTGCATTTGCTTATTCACCAGTGGGAAGCAAAACCAGGGAAAACACACAGAAGTGCTGCAGGACTGTAGGGACGAGCAGGGACCCTTCAGAACTAATACATCAGAGGAACAGGGCTCACTGCACAGTTCAGCTTGCAAATGAGTCGCTATGAGGGGTCCAGTTTTACTGCCACTATTCAGCCATAATGTCTGCCTTGATCTCACCTCCCTATTCCAAGGCTTTCTACAGAACAATGTTAATCTGAGTAGGACGACTTGTGAATTGGGAAATCACCCAGTGTTTTGGGAGGAGACACAGCACAATTGGGGAGGGGCAGCAGAGAAGGAGTAGAGGAATATAAAGGAATTCTTAAAAAAAGAAAGAGTGAGAAAAAGTTGAAAGATGAACTAGTTTGTTTTCGAGCATTTTAAGTTTGTAATGAAACTGCATAAACAGCAAAGGAGCAGTCAAGAGAAACCAATGAGCCTAACCACAATCTTAAGGGCTGAAGACAAGCTTAAATTTCTCTGCAGTCAGGACACACAAACCAACTAGGTCTACTTCCCAAGAGCAAGCCGGTGTTTCTCAGTCCCCGTGACAGCAGAGCCCTTGAGAGGTAAGAATGTCAACAGGAGAAGGAAACATCTACCTACGACAATTTTTGGGAGAGGTCCAACAAACCCCATTTACCTTTTAGAAGAACAAGGGGCTTGCAGGAGGAAGTAACAAGTCTCCCATGGATTTCCAGGGCTTCTCTCCCAAAACTTTAGGGGTAGAGGGCTGCAAAGGGATTCAGTTCCCTTCTGCCTTCCCCCACAACCATGACAAGATGACTTTTCACACATCCATCAAACTCTGCATCAACCAGAAGTTCCACCCTCACTGCTATAAACAGATCCTAGTGCCTTAAAACCATCTGTCCTGACCTGACAGTTTTCCCCCATTCTCTAAATCACCGCAGCAGTGAGAAAGACGAGGAAATGGAGAAAGGTAGCCCCCAAAGACAGCCTCTATGGGACAAGAATGATGGTGGAGCAGGTATCACATGGTGGCAAAAAGACCTTCAGAAGGAACAGAAAAAAATTACCAAGAGCAGCACTAGCACAATTCTTAGACCTTTCGTTTGAGAAAGCCTCCCATGACTCATCAGAAGGGGTGCCTGCTGCTGCCAAACCTCCCACTGCAGAGCTCATCCTCTGCAGAAACCAAGGAAACTCTAATCCTGCCCTCATCTTCCTCAGCTCCACCATTTAACAGTTGGTGCTTGTTCACAGCATTGCTACCATCACTCCCTCACTTCTACAGCTCCCCTCTACCAGCCACTCTTCCCCCAAAGCAACCAGCTCTAGGAGGTCCCAGAAACACCACCATGGAGTTGGGATGGTGGAGGGGTAGCAAAAAATCCAGAAAACTGTCCTGTAGTTTCTCTCAGATGTTCCTGACAGACCTCATGTGGTTCACAAGGTACTGATACATAATTGCCAGGCCACCTCCTACACATTGGAGCCCATGGCTGAATCTTCAACCAGCCATCCAAATCGCCTTCACTCTGCCCATGCAAGCACTTCCAGGGACCTGGTCTGCCAAAACTACCTATGGCAAATAGTTTCATCATAAGATACTGCAAATCAGAGACAATCTTCATAAAGTTTGTTCTGGCTGCGCTGTGAAATGTCTTTTCATATTCCTATAAAAGCATTTCTGGCCAGACAAATGGCACAGGAGAACAGAGGGATGAAGGGCCTAATCCAGGTAGATGCTGGAACACAGAGAACACTCAGCCCTGTCTGAGATTCAACCTCATGTTTTCCTGGCTCAGCCAGGAAAGCAGGTTCAGCCACAAAGCAAACTCATCACATAAAATTAACGAACCCCAACACAGTGAAACAGGAACACTTGTGAGCAAAAAGAAAATAGAAACACTAGTAAGTTGACAGGTCAAAGTCCTGGAAATGTTTAAATTATAAACTTGGGCTACACAGCATGCATTTTCAGCACCGTACCTCTCAAAGAGGAATAAAAACGTTTACAGTCTCAGTAAAGGAGGTGGTGAGACTGTGACTGAAACTTGGCCTAAACTCTGAAAGATCTTGCATGTCTGGGTGGGTTTTTCTCTTTAATTCTGACATTCATGCAAGACAGTGCACTCAGTTTCATTACTGTACTGTAGGAGAGCTTAGAAAATCCAGTTGCATACTGGGTCCTTCTGTGCAGGGTGCTGGGGAAAACAGGAGACAGCTTCTATTACAACAGATTACTTAGAAGAGCCAAAACATAAAAGCGGTGTCATAGTTTAACCCCAGTTGGCAACTAAGCACCATACAGCTGCTCGCTCACTTCCCGCCCCCCCCCCCCCCCCCCAGTGGGATGGGGGAGACAATCAGAAGGGTAAGAGTGAGAAAACTCGTGGGCTGAGATAAAGAAAGTTTAACCAGTAAAGCAAAGGCTGCACATGCAAGCAAAGCAAAACAAGGAATTCATTCACCACTTCCCATCAGCAGGCAGGAGTTCAGCCATCCCCAGGAAAGCAGGGCTCCATCAAGTGTAATGGTTACTTGGGAAGACAAATGCCATCACTCCGAACGTTCCCCCCTTCCTTCTTCCCCCAGCTTTATAGGCTGAGCATGACGTCATATGGTCTGGGATATCCCTTAGGTCAGTTGGGGTCAGCTGTCCCAGCTGTGTCCCCTCCCAACTTCTTGCGCACCCCCAGCCTCCTCACTGGTGGGGTGGTGTGAGAAGCAGAAGAGGCCTTGGCTCTGTGTAAGCACTTCTCAGCAATAACGAAAACATTCCTGAATTACCAACACTGTTCCCAGCACAAATCCAAAATGTAGCCCCACACTAGCTACCATGAAGAAACTTAACTCTATCCCAGCCAAAACCAGCACAAGAGGGTAGTGGCATCATTCTCCTCATTTTCAGGATAATGAAAAAAAGAACAATTGAAGGGCTTGGACTTGCCCAAGGTCACACACAAACTCTGTTGCCAAGCCAAGCCAGAAGACCCTCCTAGAACCTCAGCCTAAGATCTTTCCACTCAAACCACTGCTGAAATCTTGCAACCAGCCTTTAACAAAGGACTTGGGGGTCGGTTGCTTCTCGTTTAGCAAAGACTGGGTGAACATTTTATGCAATGCCTAAAATAGCATCCAATATCATCAGTGATGTAGATTAAGAAGAGTAAGTCTACTGAACAGAAACTGCACCACTCTGGTAAAAATAGCCCTGGAACAGGGAATTTTCTTTTTATTCGCTATTGTCTTACCACTTAAAACAGTGCTGGGGATGGCTGCCTGCTGGAGAGGTTGAGAGGAGATGGATGCTTCACCAGACTGTAAATATTGCCTGTTCTTCAGCAGTGGTAATAAACATCAGGCTACTCTATTCTACCAGCCATTTGAGGGACAACCTTGCTTTTCTTTTTCTCCCTCCTTGAGGGGGGGAAAAACAGAAGAGACAGGCATTAATTAATTCTGGAAAAACACATGCAGTATAGCACCCTAGCTTTTTCACTAGGGCTACACCGTGAGGAAGGCTGAGGCTGGAGTCACCATTTGTATCTCTATGGTTACTGATAACGGAGAGGACAAAGGGTGGGGAAGAGGTAGGAAAAGCTGCAGGCTGAGTTAGCAGCTTCCATGGCTAACAAGGTGCAAAGGATTTCAAGGCAGGTTAGGAGTTTTCAAGATGCAGGGAGGCCCTGCTTTTGTTTTTAGTCTCCCCCCTCCCAAAGAATGAGTGTGCAAGAGCTGATCTACCCACCTCATGCAGCCAGACCCTCCAGAGCCTTTTCAGTCATGCCATTTCCTTTACACCAGCAGTGCCCCCAGCTTTGTATCCATAGCAGATTTCAACATCTTTACAGATCTTACCTGTCCTTCCTCCCAGGCTACCAATAAAACAGGCCTGTGCTGGTGTCACTGCCCTTCCCCAGCATCCATGCAAATGCATCCCTTCACGCCAAGCATCATGGCCAGCTCTCTTGTACCCAATATGGGCTTCTGCGCAGCATGCTTATAGAAACGAGCCTTCAAAACCCAGGCAAATTATGTCCTCTTTCTCCTATCTCAGCTTACTTGTTTTAAACCTGTCAGACAGATATTTTCAGGCACGATCTCTCTTTTGTGAATCCAAGTTGACTCTCCTCAACTAAATAATAGATATGAGGAATACCTAGAAAGAGATCTCTTATTTCCATTTCACTCTGTGCCAGCATGTCACTGAAATCAAGCTGGAAGATATAGAATATTCAAATCCTCTCAGGCCTGCTTTTCAGAACAACAAATTCTGCTCAGAACGTTTTGAAGCTACCAGATAAATGTATTCTTGGGTTTTCTTAGGAAATTCTTGGTTTCCAGCTTAGAGACCAGTGAGAACAAAAGAGTAAAAGCAAAATTCATTAAAGAGTTTGTTAGCCCCCAAACTTTGCCTGTATATGCGTTATAGTTACTAGTAACAGCTGCAACACAAGCTTTTGTATAATAACCCCATAATAAACCATCTCCTCCGCCCTGGGTCCTACACATGGAGGGGAACAATGCAGTCTCACAGCTCATTCAGCCCACTGCTTCAGTGACAGCTGGGCAAAACACCCCAAGCTCAAAATCTACCCACAGAGGAAAAGCAAAAAGTAAAGAGATGAGTCAGTAGTCACACCCCAAATTTTGACATGGCAGAAGCAAACCTCCATCTCACAGAACCACTGAAACATCACTAAACTCATCTGATGTGCCCCCATCAGCACAGCTTGCAAATGCCTTGTCACCAGCACACGGGTCCCAGTGATTTCCCCACTGCCCCTGAAAGACATTGTCAATTTTCAGTTGGTTCCTTGAGCCTGCAATATCAGAAACAATTGATAGCACCAACACTCCTGCAGAAACCAATACCACTTGAGAGTACCATGACTTTCCACAGATCGCTGAACTGCACACATCCATGAGCACAATGTCTTCAGAGACTGCAAGATAGACCTGTGCAATCAACACTGCATTATTTGGAGGCTCAAAGATTATACGAGCTAACACAAAGCTCCTCTCTGACAGTCCTGAGCTGCTGGAGTGTCTACAATAGATTCATTACTGTTTTAAACATGTAGGTGAAAGAAGTGGGTTTATTCTTCTTTTCCATTTTTATTTCGTCTTTAATTCCACCTCCTGCAGGGAGCTAAACTGCATAGTTTTGCATTACCACATAAAGTAGTAGCTGTACTGTTACAGCCACAACAAACTAAGGTCATAAAGGAAAGCAAGTTTTCAGGGAATAGTATTTGCTCTTATCAGAGCAGTGCTGGTACATACTGCAGTCAAAACACAAGTTATAATTAATCCTCTGGTGTACCTAAAGGTAACATTTTTCCTACAAATCCTCCCTCACACACCAACAAGAGATGGAGGCAACTCCCACGGCCACCACAAGCACCAAGTCCTTTGAGGGACTCAGGATTCACAACCGCCCCCAAGATAAATAGGAGAATAAGGTTTTGTCAGCCTCTCAGAAACTGAGTTTTTTCTGAATGAAAATTAAGATTTAAGGGTGTCAGAAAAAGGCAATGATAGACTGACAGTTTAAAACAATGCTTGTGGTGTTGCCTTGACTGTTACAAGGTAATCAACTGTTTTTGTAATTCCAGTTCTCAAGATACCCCTTGCCACTACCTGGTTCTTTGCTCCAAGGCCTCCTTCCAGCTCTTTTCCAAATGCTGCTTTGTTCTCACTCCTCCTGTTCCATTTGTTTCCCACTCTTCCCCCTTTGCTTCCATCACTGCCCTCTCTCTTCATGCATCCTTCCTTTACCTCCCTCTTTCTGACACCTCCCCCTAACAACACTTGCATCCCCCCAACAGATAAAGGACACAGAAAAGTCAAAGGCCTGAACCGCATGCGCTGCATGACATCTGTTGAACATTGTGTTACTTATTCTGCTTGCCTGCATTAGTCCTTCCTCCACAGCTTCATCCTGTCTTTAGTGGCAATTCTGCCCTTTGCTTTCTGCTTGCAGAGGAAAGGACAGTGATTGCCCAACACACTCACATAAATTCCTGCTTCAGAGAGATGCTTAAACCAGGCTACTAAAGCTGTAGGATCCAAACCTATGAATTAATGATGAAAACCATGGTCAACTTTCCTGTTATGCCTCCGCCTAGACTGAGACACACACTCCAGAGAGCATGTAACAGTTGGTACCATCTAGTTCAACCCCAGCCTTAACCTCAACTTAGCCACAGGTGTTCTGGTACCCTTGAGCACACGTAGCCCTTGTCCCGGTGGGTGTCCACATGAAAGCCTCTCATACCATGTGCATCTTAGAGACACATTGAGTGTTTCTCCATCCTATCACGTGGTTTATGACTAAGAAAATACTGCAGATTCAAACCCTACGACTGCTTTTCATCTTTCCTCTCTTCAGGCCTACCAGTGAGGTGATGAAACAAGACAAAAACTTGCTTACAGTAAAATATCACAGCTACTGTGACAGAATTTATTCAAATGTCAGTTTGTACTTCACTTAATCATGTAACCTAATGTTTTTCAATTAACTGCCACGTCACACCTCATAACAGAACCTTTAGTTATTATTCTGTATTAAATTTATAAATAAAATATTTTAAATTAATGAATCATTTGTTGAATCAGATTTTGCAGGGCATACAATTAAAATATAAACTCTGAGCTGGCATGGCCTTAGACATATATAAAGCTATAATTGCAATGTAATATACTCAAATTTATCTGTTTTGTCTAATCATAGGCTTTGGGCAGTATTTCAATTTAAATCCCATTTATATTTAGGACAATGTGTAAGCAAACATTTAAGTTCTTTTTCAGTCAGTGGGACATAGGCACGCAGTGAAATGCAGTACTGAAAATAGAGGTCTTCCTGAAATGGGTCTGTGTCTGTGATCCCTTTCAGAGAAAAGGTATTTTCTCCTTCATTTTCATAAGTTAAAGACCAATCTTTTTTCAGAGATATTTTCCCTAGCAGCTAAGTACTGCCTTCCGAAAAGCTGCCAGCTAGTTATTTTCTTCCATGTCCACGCTTCCCTTCCAAGAAATTAAAAAAAAATTGGTTAGCCCTAGTAACTCACTGCTTTTCCTGGACAGCAAAACCAACCAGACAGGCAATAGAAATTGCAGTAACATGTAGTAACATGTAGCAGAATTGGTTTGAACAGCTTCTCACTTAGCAGCGCTTTATGTAACAAAGGCAGTCAGGCAGAAACCCATGGAAGAGCTACCAGCAGCTGAGCCACGCGGAGGGGAAGCAGCTCTGTCCTCACTACAAAGGAGAGACAACAAAAGCTGCCTTATAAGAATGCTGCTGACTAGTCAGCCTGACCCACATGGGCACAGATGTGACACTGTGCCAGCATGATGCAACAGCTTATTCCGTCTTCGCATGAGCATCCAGGTCCTTTGCATGGAGATGAGCCTGTCCAATAGCTGTCCTTCATAGACTGCAGATTTCCAGTAAAACCAACCGTAATTAATAGCCACTTAGACCTGTAAGACAAGGCCCAGCTTAAAACCACCAGAAGCCCTTCCTTGACTTCAGTCATTTGGATTAGAACTTGTATTTCACACACACTCTTGAAGCACTTCAGACAAAGGCAAGGAGGGCTGGCAGCATGTCAGCTGCATGTTACAGATACCCTCTTTGCAGAAGACCCCGTTGCAAAGGGCTTCTTAATGGATTTTGACTGTTGCATTTACTGTGAAATGGACATAGCAGATACTGCAGGCTAATTCATTAGCTACTTGTGATTGATTCTTGTTTTCATCACCATAAAAGCAGATTTCCTGTGGTTAACAAAATGATCCTGATTCCCTCTTTGCTTACACACATTTAAGTTGGCCACAGCTCCACTGAGCCCACAGCAGTTGCCACATCAAGACTAAAATAGGTTTAATGACTGGAGACTTGGATTGGGTAACTTAAACATAGGTTTCATTCACCCTGGTCTCACAGCACTGTCCAAAATTATTTTCAAGCTCTTTGTACATGAGAATTACTTCCCTCATCTCTACCAGGTAGTTGCCTCAAGGGTGAAAAGCAGCAGCTGTTTAACAGCACTCAGTTACACTGCCCATAAGCTCAGGGTACAAAGAGAAGAGTGCCACATCCAATTGCCATCACTAGGGAGACTTTTGGGAGGTGTAACATGATTATAGTCAAATCTGGTTTATCAGAATGGGATGGAAAACAAGAAAGTCATTAGGCAAAATGGAATTTCAGATAAGTGAAGGACCTTGGAACTTATCTGATATACCTCAAGGGACGTGACCTTCTTCTAGGTGAAGTAGTACTTTGATCAATGGCATTTTAGATGACAGGCCCAAACAGCAGCACTGCCAGTAAGTCAGTGAACTTCTGCTGTTTCAACAACTGCCAGAGAAATTCTTGCTGCTATAAGCCATCCAGATACTGGTTTACACTGTATTCAAAGGACAGTACTGTTTAGCAGAGTGAACCCACAGCAACACTAGGGCACCAATGAAAATATGATGTGGAATTAAAAGGGGAGAAGGCAGAGGTGAGGGCAGAGAGAGAAACTGCCAGTCTCCGCTCCTCTACCATCCTACCTGGGTTGGTTTGGAAGATTTCCATTCAGATCGGCAGGCAACAGAAGAAAGCACGGACAGCTCAAAAGATAAGGGTTTATACTCTGTGCAAGGCTCCTGAGATACACAGAACCAGAAAGGAAAGACAGAAATTAGAGAGTTTAGCAGCTTTAATGACAAAGTCTGCCGGTACAGAAGAAGAATACGCTAAGCCTTTTAAGAGCCTGAATACTCAAAAATCATACAAAAGCCAGAGACAAACTTCATGTAACTAAGGGGCAGCAAAAGCACAGGAATATAATCAGAAAAGCTAAGGAACAAAATGAATTACAATTAGCAAGGAACATAAAAGGCAACCAAAAAAGATTCAATACAATCTGAAAAGCAGACAGGGCAAGTCATGGTTCAGTAGAGAGGCACAGCAAAAATGATGCACTGAAGGATACGATTCAACATATTCAACATTTGCCCCAATTTTCACAAGTAAGAGTAACAGTGAGCAAATACTGCATGCAATTAATTTTAAATAGAAGCAGAACCTTGGGTCAGAATACGAAAGAGCAGCTTAAGAAACACTCAAAACAAGATATACGCAGCTAAGAAAATTTTGTGAATCCTCCCTGACTCAATAAGAGTATTTAAGGTTTCAGAACAGATCAGAGAAAAAAAATCAAACATCGCACTCTCTTGAAAGGAAGCCATGGGAAATTACAAACCAGTCTGTTAAACCTCATCCTTGCAAAGATTTTGGAAAAAATAAACAAGTAGTTTACAGGCACCTACAGGACAAGAGCATGACTGAAAAAATACTGCTGGCAATATGAGTTTGTCAATTACAAATCCCAACAAATTAATCTCATTCCCTCTTGATTTGGCATTTATAAAATTTGGGTTTGACCCCAAGTTGGAATGAGCTTGTCACTCTTAGGAAAGCATCTTCAAAAACTAAGATCATTGCAGCATACTGCAGAGCATTTCCCAAATCTAAAAGCAGGAAATCAAGAAAGAAGGACTGAACAGCATATTGAGAGACAAGGCCTCAATCACATAACTAGACAAATCAGGACTAAGTAGCTAGGCAGTAGCTTGGCAGGAAAAGTCTTACTGTGGGCAAAAAAATACAAATCAGAGGTTTTTTTATCCTAATGGGGATGCTGTCCCTAAAACACTGGGATAATTATTCCATTTTCTTTGTTGGTGGTGATGTCTCAGCTGAAGAAGTACCAAAATTTGGGGTTTGCACAGTAAGAAAGATATTGGCAAACTGGGGAGAGTCCAGTTATAAGCAAAAGGGAGAGTTTGGGAAAACATTCTTCTGATCTTTCCTTGTAAAGTACATGTTTTCAGATAGGTTTCCCTAAAGTACAGAAAATCAAACCGTAATAAAAATCTTCCAGGGTATATAATTTGTGAAGATAAAGCAAGCAAGCAATTACCTTCTAAATTGGAGGGGGGCAGGTGGGGGGGTGGGTGTGTGTGCAGATAAAAGGAATTCACTGGGACAAATAAAAGCAAAGATGATTTTTTGGTGTCGTATTTTAAAAAAACCTGCTACTGAGGAAGGTCAAACAAATTATTTATGTACTTATTTTTATAATAAGAGCACCAAGGACAGTGCCTAGACATGCTGGTATCTTCCTCAAGAGTGAATGAGGATCCTGTTGCCCTATCCTATAGGCGCCTGGTTTCTATAACCGTGCAACTGTGCATAGATTGGGCAACTGGTACAGCCCCCAGCAAAATTCACCTGGGCCACAGGACTGACTTATATTGCCTTCTCTCCATCCTTCAGCGGCCTTCTCGAGAAGCCAAATCAGGATCACTGGTGCAGAGCATGGCACTGCACCAACATTGCTCCCTCCACACCTCTCTAATCTGGGCCAGACATGGTGCTGGGGACCTCAGCCTCAGCCCCAATCTGCTGTTAGGGTTTAGAGAGCCACAAGGCCTACAGCTCCAGGGACACTGGAGTTAGAAACGGCATGCCAAGGAGAACATAGCACTGCACCACATTAACATGGTCTCTCAGAGGACAAGGCAGGTATGACAAACCCTGCAGCTCTTCCACGAGTCCCACCTACTGCTCCCCTCTTTGCTGCTGGAGCACCTCAGTGGGGTGGGGAGGGCACCAAGGCTGGCCCTTGCCTCTCCACAGTGCCATTGAGATCATACGTTAGGGTCTGGGAGCAAACAGTTTTACTGGGTCTGTGACCTACCATCCCCCAGACTTCCCACTGGTCCACAGAGCAGGACTGGTTCAGATGAAGTTGTTTGTCCACTTGTTAACACCAAAGTAGAGACTGAAGAACACAGATGCTCCCAGCATTTGCAAGAAGGTTCCCTACCTCTTTTTAAAGGGTTTCAGAATCAAAGTCCGCCTTAGGGGCACGACAGCTCTTATATTTGAGCAAAAAAACCAAGCAATGATGTGGAACCTGTGAGTGAAAAACCAGGAGAGCAACACTATTAAAAAAGACGGCAAAAGGAACGAAGAGGAGAGAATAAATGGAATAACTAATACACATTTGCTCCAAGGTTCTCTCTGCACCAATTGGCAAAAAGAATACAACTGAATCATTAATAATTGAAGGAACTTGAAGACAAAGGCATTTTCGGCCAACATTAGATAAAGGGATGAAAGAGGGCTGTACCAGGAATTCTGATGATGGTATCATTTGGGGGGCTAGGAAGGAGGGGGTTATATTTAAAAGAAACGGTTCCTTTGTAAAATGAGAGCAAGCATTCTCATTACTAATGCAGGCAGATGCATCTGAAAGACCTTATTCAGCTGATGGTGTCACCAAACACCCTTTTCAACAGAAGCTCTACACTAACAATATTAAACAAGGACAGGAGACTGCTGCAGCAAAATATAAAGTGTCACTTGTTTATATTTTTTTAGCCTTATAAATCATTAAAGGATGAATATTAACAAGCATCCAGCTTTCTGAGCTTTTCTTAACTCTGATGATTCTCTGCACGTAGTTGATGGGAGCTTGAGCTTTCATTGCTTTTGGAAGTTGGCCCTGCAGAACAAGCCAGGACCAACATTACTCGCAAAACACACTCGGTATCTCTTCTTAGGAGCCAAATCTTGGACAGCGGAATTTCCACCATTATCTTTAAAGGCCATCAGCAGTGGAGCCAGGCACATTCACATCTGCCCCTGGTTCAAAGCCTTGAGTTTTGCACAAGACAGTTTCTGAGCAACCAAACTGTGCAGAGACAAACAAAGGGCATGTTAATTTTACTGGCTTGCTGCCATATGTTGGGGGAAAGATGTTCATGAAAACTCAGTAAGACTGAAATGCATTCTTTTCATCATCAAGAATAAAAAAATACAACTTCAAAAACAGTACAGAAAAGATCAGATTAGATAAATTTCCCAGGAGGAGCGAAGGAATAAAAAAACCCCTCACAACTCTGCATCATCTGCAGAAAGGGGTAGTAGGAACCCACCATGAACCAAAAGCTCACACTATCAGGGTAACCAGCTCCAAACTATTGATATATTCACCCAAAAAGCTATTCTTGCAAACCTTTCCAAGCCCCAGGAATATGGTAGTGCAAACTACAAGGGCATTTTCAGAATTACACTACAACATCATCACTCACCACAGCTAAAGTTGATGGGAAACAACCAAGCCACTACTCTGCAAGAAGTTAAGACAGAAAATGCAACAGAGCACCACAATGTAGCACAACCTGTCTGTAGGCTCAGCTGAACAAAAGCCATAAGCAGCTGGAGGGGGCCCTCCTGCAACTGTTCACACCCAGAGGACTTCTTCCAAACTTCATACAAAGACTGTATTTTCTTGTCTGCTAGCTTTGCTCAAGCCACCTTCTGCTGTCCTCTGAATATCCCCACTGCCATCAGCAGGACAACTGGAGCTGTAACAGTCACTCGACCCAGGAAAACATGGCAGGACAGACCCTACAGAGCCTGTTCTTTGCTCTACTTTGCAGGTACAAGCATGGAGCCACAGAAACGGAATGGACAGAACCAGTTTATGAGGACAGTGGGGTTATTTTTGCATTCCCTTCTTTTAGTTGCTGGAGATCTCCAACATGTAGACTCACCTCCGTACCTCCTGGCTTTTGGGCACTATGTTATTCTTATGAGTCTTCCTGGGATCACCTCTTCCTGCAGATCTTGCTGCAAGCTTGGAAACACTTAGCCTGCTGTGCCACAGCTCAGCAACATTTCAGTGAGCAGAGAGGGAGCTCCAGGGGTCATTTACTCCATTCGCCTCAATACAAGTCTCCCCGGAAGACACACACCTCCCTCCCACAACTGAGCCTTGACTTTACCTCAGACTAGAAACCAAACCCCAAGACAACTAAAGTACATTAAACTTGGGATTCACCTCACTTAATAGCAGCCCTTATTCATAGGGCTTGCAAATTGCCTAATATTTGTACTGCCTTCATTAATCATTTTTGCTTTCCAGCCAATGCAAACCAAAAACATCAGAACTTGGACAACTGGCAACATCATCCTTCAACATTTCATTGCTTACACTCAGATATAAATCTTCTGCCTGACAGAGCTTTCACAGGGCAAGACATTAGTGGAAAAGCAATGAGGTTTCATTATAGGATTTATTCCCTATTCATTGTGAGGCTTTTAAGAGACAAAATCAGTCTGTTAGTTCATTTGGAAACTACCAATAATCTCTTCAACTTAATTTCTTATTTCTTATTCTTTCCAATTCAGAGACTAAATTTTGAAGAACAGAGAAAGAAATATTTATTGCACTTCTTAATAAAGGGAAACCATGAAAATTGATTATTAAATCATGAACAGCTTTACTAATAAAAAAAAAATACACGGCCCTGCCAAAATAACCAGCTTTCACACCTAAAAAAACAGCATGCAAACAAAACACAAGAGACATACACCTGCTGCAGAGAGTTGCAGGTCAAGAGTTAGAAAATTCACATCTGGTAAGGCTGCCTGAGCCTTTGTTAACTTGTGATATTTCTCCAGGATATTTTGATTCTTTGCTACAAGATGTCTTCTGTTGAGGCCATCAAAGGACTGGAAGCTCTAGAAAAACTCACACTAAGTGTTTCTCAAACAGCATCCACTGCTTAGACCTGTATGCTGGAAATCATCTGAGCTTTAACTACTGCAATGCTGGAAACACACTTTTCTTCCAGCCCTTTTTGTTCCCCCAGATGATTGTATTTGCTGATCCTTCTTGCTGGATTTAGGCCACTTTCAATTGCTGACGCCCATTATTCCATCAGTAAGGGGCCCTAATGAAACCAGCTTTCTCAAAACTGATTTTCTTTCTGCCGCTGTTCCCCACTCTTACATTCACTGATTTCTTCTCTGTTCTCTTCTTCAGCTGCTCCTGAGGGCAGGGTTCAACACCACAGAGGCAAAGCACTTAAGGAGCATATGCCAGGGTTCAGTGAAAGACACCATCAGGATGAAAGGACTTTCTTTACCTTACACCTTTTGGAGAGACTCAGAGTACCTTCTCAGTAAAAAGGCATCTCTACACATGCCCCATCTACTGATTGTCAAACAGACCACCTGATTCCTGTCTCTCACCTTTACCAAATTCCAAAATACTTGGTTACTCTAGATTTTAACAGGATCTATCAAACATTAAACACAGTTAAAAGCCGTGAATAGTTATAAGTATTCAAATATTAAAAATAAAGGGAGAAACCAAGTGTAGGAGCCTTCTCTATATTAAGCTATATTTTATTAATAAGTATACACAGACGCATTGGTTCAGATTGACTCCAACATATAGCCAAGACAGAAATAACAGAACACTATGTTATTTTGTTATGCCTTGGTAGAAATTATTTTACACTCCAGTAACTTGAAAAACAAGTCACTGTGACTAGCAAATGCCTTCTACCCTGCAACAAGCAATCTGATGAGCAGAAGGCAGAGTGCAAAAGGCAGGTATCACTTGAAAGTAAAAGTGTCCTGACAGCATGCCCCTAATATCTATGTACTGAGCAGGTGCTTGCCATCTGATAGAGAACTCTGAGAACAGATAAACTAAAAAGCTTAAGGCTTTTTTTACTATCACATTTTATTTTTATTCAACTACTACTCCACATGTTACTATTTAATTTCTATGGCTCAAGGTTTTGCCCCTTTAAAAGACCAAAAGACTCTCATCCTGAATTAATCTTTCCTTCCTGAAAAGCACTGGACTGAATCTCCTTATTTCCCCCTGGGTACACCAAGGGTAGTGACAGTTGATCCTTGCCTGTGCTGCCCAGTCAATTATTATTTTCCTCCTGAAGCCCACAAAGACTCTTCAGGAGTGAAAGCTCTCTCAGTGCGACGGCACTGCACAAACACCTGCTAAGAAATGAATGCGTGAGACGAGATAATGGGTGGGAGGAGGAAAGCAGCTGTAAGGGGCACAGTAGCTCACTGGAACCAGAGGCAAGAGCCCAGTCCAGCTCTTGCATCTCTGCCCTGACTTCCAGAAACCACGTGAGAAAAGATTTCCTGCAATCCCCATACTTGGTCTTGCTTACCCACTAGCAGGGCAAAGGATTATTGTACTGTTTACATTTTATCTACACTGCAGCAGCTTGAGGCCTCAGTCCCAAACCACCCCCAGAGTACTAGGTACCACATCCGCTTGCACAGAGCTTATCAGATGCACAGCAAACAACCAACAATGTAGATACAGATGGACAACACCTGTCAGCTGCAAGATGGAGTGGTGTCTCAGCTGGGACCTGTTGATGCACTTTCAGCTGGCACTGCATGACATGGGAATCCTCCAAGGACAGCACAGTGGTTTGGCTGCCACAAGATGCTTCCTCACACCTCCCAATCCACGTGGAGGGAAAGCAGGAAAGAAAGCAAAGAGGATGCACCTTGAAAATTGGCATTATGGGCTGAGAACATGAGACACACACCCCCCACCCTCAAACAAAATCCCTGTAAGCGGAGAGCAGTCAGGTCCAATCGACTTAAAGTTCATGCTGACCTTGGCCAACAAATCTCATGTCTCTACCAGTCTCTCTCAGTGAAAGACTGCCAAAGCGCTGATGTAGCCAGGTCTCTTTAAACTCTTAAAAACTGAAGACTAGCCCACAGATTTCTTTAAGATAAGAAAAATAGAAAAAAAAATTATTTGAAAAAATAATAATTACGTCTTACCCGAAGATTCAGAGAAATGACTCTGCACTAAGTGAAGCCCAACCCTACATCAATGTCCTGCTGAAAGCCTGGCTGCTCCCAGGGAAGAGCAGATCTGAGCAAAGCCTGACCTGAGGGACCAGAGTTTGGGAAGAGAGGGGAGGGGCCCCTCCAGGCAAACCTCTCCCCAGTAAGCTCCCAGCAGCAGCAGAGGCTCCAATGGAAAGGCCCAGCATTCGCCAACAAGGGATAGATAGCACAGAGCAAAGCCCAAGCTGAAAAATAGGCTTATTCATTTGCTTGCTGTTTATTATGTATAAACACGGTGCCATCTGCTTTACTACACCCTTCAAAAGGCTGTAGCAGAAAGGAGGAAGGCAGCCTGTTTGCCATCCTCCTGCTGTAGAGCACGGGCGAGGCAGGCTGGCTCTGTGCAGAACGGAGGCTGCCCCTTCCCTGAGAGCACCTGCGCTGAAGGGGCTAAGGTGCAGGGCGGGCAGGGAAGAACAGAGCTAGAGGAAGAAGACTAGCAAATGGCTGAAAAAAGCAGAGAACTCTCATCTCACATGGCTGGGTGACTTGGGCCCCCATCGCAGGCTGAGCACTGGCACTGCCAGCAAGGGGGAACGGGGAGACTGCAGAGTCAGGAGGGAAGTGGGATTTCACCCGTGCTCAGGAGAACGCCCATTATCCTGGTTGTAACCAGAGCGTCACCGGAGCTGGATAGCTTTTAGCAACCTGGCTGCTCCAGCACCCTTGGCGAGAGGAGGGAACCCACGGTCCTGCAACTTTGCAGGACACAAAAGTCACTGCTTCCAGGGTCAATTCTCCTTCTTCTAAAAGGGTCATTCCCTGGACTAAGGGAAACTACCCTGGTGTCAAAGCACTAAGTAAGATTGAGGCCCAGGTCCCTGAAGAAGTTTGTTTACTAATTTCAGAGCTGGGTGGCTTCAAACAAGGAGACACAACAACCTTAGAAAGGGCACCTTGAGGTTGTCACCAAATGCAACAAAGCTGCAAGCTATGGGACTGTTCACTGAACATGTGCACATCCCACGTGGTTTGGGGGATCCCAGTATTAGATCAATCACTCATCACATCCCACCACCAGTTACTGCTATCCTCTCCCCCACATGCACCCAGCCTGAGTAGTTGGTAAAGCCTCAGTGCAGCCCTGTGGAATCAAGTGCTAGAGAACTTCTTTTATATATGTATGTATGTATGTGTGTATATATATACACACCCCACATAACTGTGAAACACCCCATCTGCTCACGTTACAACACTTTAAACACATGCAATTAACTGAACTGAAATGGCATAAGGATCTGGATCAGCCAGTGTCTTCTTCCCCGACTCCCACTATTTCCACCTTCCTCTCACCCTAGCATATGGAATGCCATATGAATTACTGAATGGATCGTGCTAAAACTGGAGTCTGTAAAATGTATTTTTAATACAGATTACAGGGGGATATTGTCAGTCCATGGTGCAGCATTGTTTGCCTTACAAGCTTGGTCTGTCACTACTTCTGGCAAGCCCTACTTCCAGTGCTGACAACTAATCTCCAAACTCTTAAATATTTTTCCTTGGTGCTCTGAAATAAAACTCAGTTTCCTTCCAAGTTCCTTGGCAGGAACTTTGCAGGAATAGCAGGTCAGGCAAGAGTTAGTACACTGCAGTTATTCTAGCCTGCCACTGCCCTTCTGAAGCAGATGCCTGACAAGGATGCCCAGTTTTCACTGTCAAAGCTACCAAGGCATTTATTAATCAAACATGTAGGGCTGTTAACCTGGGCTTTCATGAAATGCCATTGAGACACACATAAATCATGTGCTGCCCCAAGAAATGGTTAGAGAAGAGTCTATACGGTTTTTTGTCCACTGGTACAAACCAGGAGGGTACACAGCTTTTTCAGCCCCTCACTGAAAGCCCCTCCACCCTAAGGAGCCACAACACCATGGTCAAATCCTTGGCAGGAGAAATTGGAGCAATCTAGTTTGTTTATATGCTGATAATTAAATCCTGATGCAAAGCTAGGGAGATTCACAGTAGAGATCCATCAGCAGACAGACACAAAAATATAAAATCTCTTTACAAGGCCACAGCAAGCTCTACTGGGCTATCTTACAGCCAAGGCAGGTCAGGTCAGCCAGGTTATTATTAGCTCTGAGCAGCCCATACATCAGTGTTAGCGTACATTACCTGAAATTGCAATGGTTATCAAGAACTGCATTTTCTCCTACCCTTGAAAAATCAATTAAACCATTACCAATCTCATCGTTACAGCCAAATGCACCATCAGCAATGCAGACTCAATCCAAAACCAATGTCAGATAAAAGGCTTCAGGTAAGGTCATAGAGAATTAGAGAGAACATGTGCCAAAAGAAAGCAATTTCTGGACAGTACCTGCTTCTTTCTTTTTAACCTATACAGGCTCATCAGAATCGGGCTCCACTGGAAGTATTTTCTTCCACAAAGAATTTAACGATTCAAAGAAAAGCAACCCACACAAACACATACACAAATGACCATGTCGATGCACAGTTTCTAACTGATTCCAGAAATGATGCTCACATTCCCATACTAGGTTTCTACCTGAGGAAATGCAGGTGCTGCCTAGGCAAAATGGAAGGCTGGGACCAATCCCACAGTTCCAGGCCTGGCTGGAGACAAACAAGCCAGTGGTTCACAGAGTTCCCAGCAGTTAGGGAAGGGAAGCTGGGTGCACTGAAGCAGCTTTAAAAGTATTTAACAAAGCAGAAAATGGACTGATGTGTCATAAACCACTATCAATTACCATGAAACCGTTACTTCATTTTAATGTACCACACATCTAAGCCTGCCTCTTCAGGGTACCACCATTTCATAAGCAGAGGCAGCTTAGAGCCTCACACTTGAAATGTTTTCACAGATTTCCTTTTCCCTCAATGAAAAAGAAATGCCCACTCATTCGTTCCTGGTTACTCTCTGCAGGACTCTGAAACTTCAGAAATGCTCTCACTTCTTTCCCTGTGACACTGAAATTGGTTGGCAAGGTTGTGCCTTCTTGTTGCGTATCTGCATCAGATCAGGCTTTCTCCCTTTATGTACAAACTCCCTTTCCTCTCCACCCCTCAGTACTATAGAGATTTTATTTCACTTTCCCTGATGTAACCACAGATCAAGGGATCTGAAGCATTTCAAAACAGGGCTAGGATCTGACATGGATTAGGCACCGATGTCAAGGAACAGAGAGGCCGTGTGCCCCCCCAAAAGCTGTCTTCTCATTGGACTGGTGCATATAGAACAGCAGGTTTCTACTCCTCCTTCTCCAGAGCAGGTAAGGAAGAAAAGGTAGGCACCTATCTCTTACAGTCAATGTTGCCAAACTCAAGTGGGAAGGAGGCCCAAGTTGAGAGACAATCACCAGGAAAAGCCAGCAAGAAATTAAACCCTCAAGAAGCAGCAGGGCTCAGGAGAGGCAGCATGCCTGAGATGGAGCCCAAGGAGAGAGACACCCTGGCCTCTGCAGCCAAGGCACTGCCCTCGCTCAGAGCAGCACCTCTCATCACAGGTTGGCTGAAGCTCCCCAAACACATATGTTCCTCTGGCTCACCAAGTGTGATATGCTATATGCCTTCACTTCGGCAGGGGGAAGAGGGGGAGGGAGAAGAGAGCAAATTAATTCAGAAGCTCTTGGCAGGCACATAAGTAATAAAATAGAGGCAGAAGTTATGTAGAACAGGCGTGTCCTGCCAAATGAACTCACAAGTGGCTTAGTTCAGATTTGAGCCTTTTTTCAATTTTTATTATTTTTGTTGTTATTATTATTAGCATTTGGCAAAAGGAGCCAGGAAATACCTTGCTGGTGATGTCTGCTTCTCCCAGCAGGAGCCAGTTTGGAATGCTGAATGGTTTACCCTGAAAAAGGGAGAATCACACTATTTCTGAGCCCCCGACTCCTACCAACATTTAAGCAGCATTGCAACAATTTTATTTTTGGTTTTATTTTATAAGAAGTTATTACACGATGAGAAAAAACCTTCCCAAGAATGTTCACTTTTCTCCTCCTCTATTAACTGGACATAGTCTCAGGGAGAGGAAGAAACTTCCAAACATACGCACTGATGAAAGTTGAGTTCGGCCTAACAGGAAAAAGCCTCTGTTCACTTAAAAGCCTTATAAAGAAAAGAATCCTGAAGGAATCCTGTCTTTCAGATATGTAAACACATAACCAGAATTCACTGGTTCATCTGAAAAGTGAAAAACACGGTCCCACTGCAAGATATAAATAACTCCCAGTGAAGCCAATGTGAATGACTTGGTCCCTGCAGCAGCAGAATGTATGGTCTAACAGGGCATCTAATTTTGGAAGAACCTGTTTTTAACTTCTGGGCAAAGAAGTTTAAGCTTAAGGAGGCTGAAAAATTATGTACGTTACTTACAAAAAAGGCCCAGTTTAGCAATATATAGAGCATCAAATTCATAGAACACTAAGGAAGCCACCTACAAACCTCTTGCTTGAAGTGAAAGTCAAAAATACACTGCTCTCCTCTGACAGAATATACCCCTCCATCTGTTTGCTGCTTCAGGTCAAATACTGCAGCTTCCTAGAAAGCTAAATAAACTTTACCTAAAGAGACCCTCAAAACACTCACATGTGACTCCGGCTGGCTTTATTCCTCCTCTCCACAGTTTGTAGCCATAGAGTACTGTGCCACTGCCGAGAGACTTGCCACACTTCCTAAGGCAATGCTTCCTCACACCAGGCTGTTGTGCCAAATGCTGTATCTTCATCCTGTTACCTAAAAGCAGTTGGATGCTTCTCCTGGGTGGACCCCAGGACCAGATTTCTCCATTTCTCCAAGTTGGGGTTTTTTTCAGAGGTGTGGCTGCTGGTAGAAGTAAGCTCTACACTTACATTTCACCCAGTCACAATAGGGTCGCATTTGCACAATCACACACAAAGCAGCATTTTGTACTCTCATGAGCACAAACAGTTTCTAGGGTCAAGCAAACTTTAATCCAACAGGCTGGTACCAATGTCATGAATCAACACAACAAATATTCAGATAAATATAATTACTGTGAATGTTTCACTCACATGGAGTCCTGGTTTTCCAACAGCAAGTCCTTTGCTTGAAAGCACCGGGCTTCTGCCATCTCAAATGATGGAGAGCCTCTATAGCTGCTTGTACTAGAGAGCATCCACCCAGTCTGGATTGGACAGCAGCACTCTTCACCCAGCACATTGCACTCACCAGTTTTGATATGCCAACACTCAATTTAACTCACTCTTCTGTGCCTGTCTTAATTTGCAAAGATGCATGTTGCCTCTCCTTTCTAACTACTACTAAAAGCTGACAGGTGCTTACATCACTGCACAGAAGACTATTTCATAACATATTGGATTACTGGAAGAACAAGTTCCTTCTATAAGAAGAGCATCAGCATAATACCTGTGACTTTAAATGCAAAACTAATACTACCAAAAACTGTCCTTCCTTAACTAAAACTGTAGCAGATGCAAGCAATAAAACCTGGGGGTAAGAAACATGAAATACACTTCTCAAGGAAGATACCTGAAACAGTTTCTTAAACATCCTGTATAAATAGCTGCTTCAGAAGCAGCTCTTATGCATGTGTGTTTAAGAAACCACCATTATTTCAGAGATAGCATTAAGTGTTTTATGAGGCTACATGCTCGAATTGGCTCTATTCTAATGTTTTACAAACTGCACAAAATTGTCATTCATTCTTATATCACCATAAAATCTTGACAGAAACGCAGCTCTGGTAACCAGCCATTTATAGATTACTGTTTCACATCTTGGCCTCACCTACCCATTTTCTTATAGCCATGGCTGACAAGAACCCCACGTGTCAGCTCTATATGGAAGCAAGAATTGCTAGATTTACAGTCATTACTAAACCAAATGAGAAGCCAGCGAACAGACCAAGGGAACCTGATGCATCATAATATCTACCACGGTGTGTGTATCTCCTATGGTTAGGAGAAAGGTAAAACAAATCACAACACCTACCCAGTTCTTCAAGAAGAAATAGGCCAAGAGAAGCCACAAATAAGCAGCAGCCAGGCACAAGCTGGCTGATGATACCAATAACCCCTCAAGGTGTATTGTCACAAACTGGTGTCAAGCCCACCAAATTACTCAGAAGCACTTGCTAAATAAATAAATGTGAATCGTTTTGTTGTAGCAGCCTTTTTCACCCTACACTTCGGTGCGACAGTTGTGTGACTGCAGCAGCACGAGACAGCTCCCCCAGCTTGCTTGCCCCAGGACACACATGCTTCCTCTTGCTTACAGAGGATGAGGTTTGCTCCCAAAGCCCAGACTCTCACAAGCACAAATGCTCGCAGTGATGCTACCGCAGCCATATACACATGCACCAGTAAAGCCTTTAGCCCAGAAGAGATACCACGATAAGCAGCACGCTGAAGTGATTCCCTCTGCTATCTTCCCAGAGCTCTGCATAGGACCATGAGATCCCTGTGAGGAATTCACATACAAACAGTAAACTAATAGAGAGCACAAAGCAACTTGCTTGCTTAAGTAGTTAATTGTCACACAGCCTACTTAGTATTAAATCACCATTCCTTTACCTCTGTAGTAGAGTGAGGTATGTCTACATGTATAAACAAAACATAAATATCTACAGGATTGTAGCCTGGTGCAAAACTCCTAATATCCAAATCCAGGTAGGTTTGCTATATGGCAGAAGTGCTGTACTGGTGTTATAGAAAGACAAGTCTCTCAATGGTAACTGGATGTTCATTTATTTACATGCCCACCAGAGCTGGTGCCAGGCTACATGACAGGCAGCAGGACAGCCACCATACATGGCAGGCCATGATGGTGCAAAGTTCTGCATTTCTTCCTTAATCAAATGCAGTTCTGCCCTTTTTCAACTCTTCCCTTTCCACTTCTCATTGCCCCTCTAAGCTGAAATATAAAAACTCTGGTTTGACAGAACCGCAGGGAAATGCAAGGACACAAACATGTTATTCACAATCCAGAAAATCTGTCTTCTGAATTAGAAGCAACCAAAGAATGAATTCTCCAAGGCAACTTGCTCCGAGTGCTTGATGAGGCCAAGGATAAAGCTGACAGGGAAGAAAAAAAAAAGCTCAGATTTAAGCAATCAATTGCTGAGCCACTGAACTGAATACAACTGCAACTAGGACTTCAGAACATTACAAGACACATTTTGGCTTCATTTGTTAATTGGCAGTATCCTCTCTCCTCACCTGTGTCACACAGCTGCAGCCCAGGTCAGTAGAGCTGTCAAAGCCAGTGTAGCCCCTCTGTAAACACCACAGACTGATAGCCATTTCTCTGTGAGGATTATTTGGAGTTTGTTCCCTTTAGCCATCCAGTTGCTGCAGCAATAAAAACTCTACGCCAATAAAATAAGACCTATACAGAAAGACTAAATTAACAGGAGTTAAGTTCAAACAATACCAAAAAGACTTATTATAAAAGTACCATATCCTAACATCTACATTACTGTGCACAACAGAGAATGGGTGAAGTGGATATGAAAAATAGGTCTATCAAAGCACTAAAAATCCAGCTAGTTATTGGAAGACATTTTCTATCAGTAAGGACAGTGAATCAAAAGTAAAGCAGCACTAGCACTGCTGTATGCACTACATCCCTGAACTACAGCGAGGAAACTGGGGAATATGCTCTAACTTCTGGCTAACCAACTTCCTTCACCCACCCAAATACTTTTATTTGCAGTTTTGGCAGCTCACAACACACCTATTTCTCCCCTTCATTACTGTGATTTTCAATTTAATACACCATCATTTTGTCCTGCTACATTCTCTCTGAGCTAATATCCTGCTCCTAGGGGCAGCAAAGAGCCTTTCTGCTAGATTTTAACCTTCCATTTTCTGTGATGTGCTATGAACCATGGGGTGCATATTGCTATACTGCAGAAAGTTTTAATTCAGAAGCAATCCCATGAACACCTTCTAGGCACTAGCTGGGCCATTTGGTGAGAAAAAGCAGCTAGGAAAGCCTAAGAAACACACTACATATGCCATAAAAAGACCAATCATTTGCTCAAGCAGCGGGATGCTATTAGACAACAAAGTCTTATCTCTCTTGCAATGCCTGTCTGTAGTAAAAGGGCCAGAGGCAGCTCTGTGCTGATTTCACCCCAGTAGGCAGCAGAAGGGCTACGCCAACATGAATCTGGCAGAGCACAGAGGCACTTTGGCTGGTGGGGAAGAACCACCACATTGCTCTCCCAGGGCCACCCCAGGCGCTGCGAGATCTCTGTAAGGGATCCGAGTTAGGGTCACATTAAAAGGTGCTGTCTGTCCCTGTGCCATCAGCTCTGCCATGGTGGGAGTGCTCCTTACATAAGGCATTCCCAAAGCCGGACAGAGAAGCCCTTTAATGCGCTGGTGTCTCATCCAATCCTCCTCCCAGCAATGAGTTTAATGAGGGCTGTTTTCAAGCAAGGTTAGGAGGAAAACAATTATCTTTTTTATTTGTATGAACACAGAAAGTAATTGAGCAGAGTACAGAGAGGTTGGCAGGAAGGAAAGAGAATACATGGCCTTTTTCCTCCTCCTGCATATAGCTCTGAGCCTTAGAAGTACTGGGGTAAATACTTAAGTTCAAGGGATACACAGTATCTGAACTGGAAAAATATGAAAAGAAAGTGCAAGAATAAAAACATCCACAAAAACCTTCCAGTCTTTTTCCTTGACTGTTTAGGGGGTTTATTTGGGTTTTGCCACTCCTGCCCCCAAATCAAAGAGAAATTGCAATGAAACCACAACTTTTTGTCCAATCACAAGATCTTTATTTCCTGAAATGTCTCACATTGAACTAGTCAGGCCAACATGAAAGACATTCTCACAGGAGTATGGAGTTAATGATTTGCTCAGTGGGAAAGGATTTGATTTGCTTCCTTCACATCAAGGCTTCACAGCTTACATGCTTCACCAGCAGCACCAAAAAACCCAACCTTACAACCACCAACAAACTCATAATGCTGCTCAAACTTTCTGCAGAAGTAATTGGCATTCTGTACCATCTCTTTACAACTACAGCTTCTCTCATTCTTGTGCTCAGCCAGGACCAGCCTTCTTATTGGCACCACTTTGTGGAGGTACAGTCCTCTCCCCATGTTTTGCTCACTTGTTGCAAGGCCAGACCTGATGCTGCAGTGACCTGTCGAGGGGACACCACAGGAGCAAGCTAACCCATGTGCAGCCACTCGAGCACCATCTGGCTCACAGGGCTGCTGGTTCCCAGCTGCTTCACTTCAGCGGCTCCCTTCCCTGCCAGCGACCGCCATGGCTGCAGCAAGGCAAAGCAGACACCTTTCTAAAAGGGATTAACGTCTCAGCACCAACTTGGCCTAATAAGCAGAAACCAAATGACACTAGAGCTCTGCCCCACACGTTGCTATCCTACCCCGCACCACACAAGGGCTGTGGCAGCACACAATGCTGCAGGCCTGCCCTCTACACTTCGCACATGCTTTGAAAAGCTCCTCTTAGTTCTTCTGTTTCCCCACAAAGAAAGTGCTCCTCTTCATCTACACTCACGTTGCTCCCTCAGCACAAGAGTATTCCACCTGAGCACTTTTGTGAGCAAGTTCATGGCAGTTTATACCTATTAAGCCAAAGATCACTTCTGCTTATTTTGATTGTAACAGTGTTTAGGAAACAGCTGAGAATGGGGCTGCATTGTACCAGGTACTGTACAAACACACAGCAAGATTATTTATATAGATACATAGGTGTTGTACAGTATCAATGTTTTTGTGAAAACGAGCAGTAAAAGCGTATCACAAACAGATTTTCTAGCAACTCCAGGGCCGCCTCTTTGGCAGGCTAAAAATGGTACTTTGCATGAAGTTATATGCACTTATTTTCACATGGTGGGAACCTGCTTAGCAGAAAAATTTCAGATTTTGAAAATGCTGGTATTACTGAAAGACAGAGGAAGATCTCTGTCCCAAAGAGTTTGCTACCTCAGTCACCATTAAATATCAAGGGGAAAAAAAACCAAACTCCTTCATTCATATGGTGTAAATACACAGTCTCTAGACAGAGACTATTACTTTAAGTGCCTCAACTTCTGTTTAAAGCAGCAGATTTTTATTTTATTATTTTATTTTAGATGACTTGGGCTAGAGGGCAAAATCTTAGATGTGGCAGAGTTAGCATTTTTATAACTTGTAAATAATGTTAAAAGACAAGAACCCCAGTGTGTTTAACATGAGTTTAAAAATTGTTGTAAGGGATCATAAACATGATTTTGAATGGAAAGATCTCCTTCCAATTTTAAATTTTTTTTTAAATGTCTCTGGAAATAGAAAGGACTATTCACGACCTTGAAAGGATGGATTGTCTGGGGAATTCTGTCCCGTTTCCCACCTATACCAGTTTTATACTCAAGGCAAGTTTTAATACTGACTAAATTATCCAAACTCTTATCATACTACACACACACTCCAAATCCCACCCCCCCCAACCCAGAAATCATACCTTTTGGTCATTTATTTTTTTAATGGTAAAATACGCAAGAGCATAATAGCAATAATATCCTTTCTTTCACACAGTTCTTTTAGCTGCTGAGTACTGCACAAGGTCCCCTTCATCATCACTTCCTTCACTGGAAGTTCCTACAGCATCCTTTGGGATAAAGTCCTTAAACACTGAGTTTACAAAGCATTTAAGCATCTGTATAACTTTAGGCACTTGGGCAATCCATCCTCACTTAGCAGAGCACATATGCACTTAGAGTAAATCATGTGCTTGGTGGCTTCACTGACTCAGGGCTTTAATGTTATGTCTTTACAGGACTATCCAGCTTCCATAGTGTGACTGAAATACAGAGCCAACAGATCCAGAAGTTACGGACCAAAGTTGTCTTCGCTTTAAGACAGTATGGTGAACAGATACAGTATGTGTACCATAAGCCTATTATGTGCAGTACATAAAAAACTCTGATTGAGATCAGATGTTGGCAGGTGTCATTAACTTGCTGTTAAAAGAAATAAATGTATGAGTTTTAAGTGACAAGAAAGCTTTGGAAACCAGCAGTAAATAAAAGTACTCTTTAGTATGAGGGCAGGACTGAGCACGATGGATGTAGCAGCAGGTTCACTACTACGTGCTTGAATGTCTGCAAATGGCAATGGGTCTTTGCATCTGTTATACTTTTCAATTATAGATTAATCCTGTTTTGCTCTAGTTTATCGGCTCTTGTCAACATGGCAATGTGTCTAAAACTACCAGATACTTACCCCTCTCCCTTCCCTTCCTTCAGCCAACTTGGAATGGAGTAGTTTATGTGGCTTTTATTTAGATGTCTCCCCAACATGCACATCTCCAAACGCTAAGTTACTACAGGTGCTCCAAACAGCAAAGCTCTGTATTTTGCCCTCTGCAGGTCCCAAGGTTAATGGTCTATATGATTTATTTCTGGCATTAATTTCTGTACACAGTTTGAGCTGTGTGTCAACTACTTAACAGTTTTCATCACAGGCCCACCAGAATCATTGGCAGGCTTGCTGTTGATTTAGTTACTGCTGCTCCCATTCATCTAATCATCAGACAAAATAATCCTTAATTTAAAAGAAAAAAAAAAAAGGCTCTGAACTCCCAGGCACTAATCTTCGGAGTACTGACCCTTTATCACCTAGGTTTGGAAGTTGCAATAGAGCCCTAAATGATGACAACTTATCTTCAACACTTGTAATACTTCTTCTTCCCCAAGATGAGCAATGGTAAAAATCTGTATTTATTAACCTAGAAAGGCTGTAGACAGGAGAACAAGATGTTTCTCTTTCAGAGCCACACAGTTTTCGTGTACAAAGAAGAAAAAGCTAACTAGGACCCAACAGAGCACCGGCTGAAGAAAAAACTGAGCCAGCAAGACATGCAGGCAGGACCAATCCGTCCTCAGAAAGTCCCAGAGGAACAGAAGACACTAAGCACATGGCTACAGCATCAGTTAAGAGCCTGCTGTCAGATCAGACTTGCCCACCATTCATACTGTAAATCCCTGGTTCATGCTAAGAAGATGCTTCAACCCAAGCTCTCTGGACAAAGAGATTAATCATATTCATCATCTTAGCACAGGCCCAGACTATAAATGTAACCTGGATGGCTTTGGCATGGGAAAGGCAAAGCAAGCTACTGGCATCCTACCAGCAGATTGGAGAAAGACAGCCCCACCTAAGCACACTTCAGATGCTTTGAGCCAGATATAAAGCCAGGCTCTGGGCAGCCACTGTGAGGCCTGATGTGCTGGAGCCTGCTGTTATTCCACATTGCAAAACCACCCAGAGCTGAGAGGTGCAAGAACTACCATAGAAAGGCAACAGTTTCATAGACCACCACGACAAATCATCAACATCTGAGACTGGGCCCCAGCGGAGGAAAGGAAAAGGCAAGGAGGAATTTGAGATGAGGTAACTTACAAACTGGAAATGTCCCAAATGAAACACGCAGTCAGAAAACTAAGGAGAGCACAAAGCAAACTACTTTATAAAAAAGCAAAAGTCCTTGTGCATTTCCAGAAGAGAATCACAAACTAGTTGAGTTGCCAGGGACATCTGAAGATTGTCTAGTCCAACCCCCTCTGCACAAACAGGGTTGCATTTGTTCATACGAGCAACTATTTGTCCAGAAGTAACCCATTTAAAATAACCCTTTGGTCCAGTTTAATTAGAAATACAATTAAAAAAATTTAAAAAAAAATCACAGTCCTGCATGTTAATTGGCCAGGTCAGTGGATGTTAGTCCTTTCCCCACTTGAAAACACTGATTTTCACCTTCATTATGAATCATATCACAAGCCCCTGGCTCTACACAGCCCTTAGCTAAACTTGTAACTCATCTTGAACTTAGCATCTGAGACACAACTTTTGATGCATTCCTCAGAATTACCCTAAAAGCATTTTCTGCTACACATTAAGAGTATGAGCATATGAGTCAGCACACACTGGGTGTGAACTTGTGTTGCTCTTTACTCCCTGTTCATTTATCCAGGTGTAAGTCAGGAACAACCCGACTGCTGTCAACTGAATTACATCAAAGAAAGAAAGTGCATAGAGCCTTCTAAATGCAAGACACAGTATCATGTTTTATAGCCTGCATAAAACACTGCATGTCATTATAGGCACACAGTAACATGAGTGCTTTATCTGCTATTTATTAAACCATACTTGCTGTCTTAATAGAAGAGCGACACAAAAAGGGGATAAAAGCCTTTTACAAATGCAAACAAATACAAATGCAAACCTGTTTGCTGAAGTCCTGCTAAAGCTTACACCAACACACACACCCCTCCCGTTAAAGGGATCAGGAGAAAAAGAAACTGAAAGAAAAAAACCCAAAAACCAGAAAAGGATACAGGACCGAAGTCTGAGATGCATGGCAGATAAGGAAATAAAAAGCACACATCCAGGATTGCAATTTTTAGAAATCCAGGGATCAGTTCTCAGTCCCAGCTTCATGCCTGGGCAGTCCAATGGGGGCACAGAGCACCTGCTTTCGCAGAAGAGTCTCCAGCAAAGAAATTGCCAGCAAAGCTACCCCCTTTGCCAACTGCCCCATGCATACCAGGAAAGCAAGGCTATCTTTTGCATCCTTGCTGAGAATCTCAGCTCCTCATGTAGGTCTCGTCACTGCGTTCCTTGTGATGAGACCATGCATCAAGCTGGATCAGTCCCTTGCTGACACCTGGTGAGCCTCAGAGAGGCTTTCCTCACCTCTGCTGCCTGGAAAGTGTCTTGAATCCTTACTTGCTTTCCATGAGTAGAGGACAAGAGAGATGCCTTGGTGACTTGAAGGGTAGAAATGAAAGGTAGGACTCAGTATTATTAAATTGGAAGGGCAGCTGTCTGAAGGCCAGAAACTGGGTAGATAAAACAACACATTTGGGTGAGTCCTTGTGGCATCACTTTGATAATGGTTTTCTACTTTTCAAAGGCACCAGAAGCTTTGGAGAATGCAACCACTCAAGGCCTTTGACGGTTCTCAATTAGCTGAACCAACGCTAGGACAGCCCTGAAAGTATTGGCACAAACTGGCTTCCACTCATCAAAGCACAAAACCTTTTTCCCTCCTCTGATAATTCTCAAGCTCCTGAAGAATGTGCCTTGACTCACTGGTATGCACCTGCATCCACAGATGTCTCCTGCATGGATCGATCCCACATGCTTCACCTAAAGCACTCATTCCCCTGCCTCATGGAGAACATTTAAAATCAGAGCAGGAAGGGGGGCAGAATTCTACAGCTCAAACCAGTCTAAAGGCAAACAAGAAATCTGTGCATTTCCAAAGATGGGGATAATAGTGAGCAGTTTAGTTTTGCTAAGGAAGACAATGTTGTACAGATGAATGTGCACATGCACTGAGCCTGTACCATCTGAAGCTTCAAGTGTTTGAGCTGTAATTGGGAAGGAATTGGCTCTTTCATCTGGTGTGTTGTTAAACAGCTATAGAGTCCCTCCTCTGCTAGTATAAACACACTTTTTATTTTTTCTTTCTTTAATCTGGGTTACATAAGATAGATTTAAAAAAAAAAAAGTAGTGTCCTTCCTGTGCTCTAAACACACCACATGGATGATATTTGGGATGTAGGCATTGCCAGACAGGAAAAGGCCAGTGTTTCCTCCAAGCTTGTATCCCATCCCCAAACATACTGGACTCCAGACAGTGTAGCAAATCGTCTCCATTTTAATTTTTTTAATTTTTTTTTTAATTTTTTTTTTTTCGCATTTTGTTCCATTCACTCTGCAGGTTCACTGACCATGAGGTTGACGTTCTCAGGACAGGAGTGGAGTTCAGTAACATCCCTTCTGCACAGCCAGAAACCCAGAGAATAAGGACATTTAAGCAGACAGACAGCACACAGCAACATCCACACCCAAGAGCCCTGGCCACAGCCTAGAAAAAAAGGTCTTATGTAGGAGTATAACTGTAATCCTATATGTAATCCCATAGAGCCTTTTTATGGGCTTGAAAATAAAGACTGTACTTGATTATTTTTCTGGAAGGAGGAAGCCCATGATTTCCTAAAGTGATGGGAAATAACAGTGTTCCAAGGCGACTTTATTTACTTTATTAAAATCCACATTTCTCAGTTTAGCAGTTCAAAAATAAATGCCTTTAAACAGCCCACCTGCAGCAATAGCTATACGATTGATTCAACATTTTCCAGTCATCCATGGTTATTTAAGTGCAAAATGAAGCCGGAATAAAAACACAACAGAAGCAAACACATTTGGAGTTCAGAAATAACAAAAAGTCCCTCCTGTTCTTTAAGATATTTTCCACTCATACCAAAGTATTTGTTGCTAGAAAGTGAATGAGGCTCTCCAGCCTAAAGGTAATTTACAAAACAGTTCATGGAAGAAAAAAAAGAGAAAATGGAGGAGGGATTAAGATCAGAAATGTCATCTTGCTAATAACTACTGTTTCTCTATCAAATATTTTCTATTAGTGAGGATGGTTCACAGCAAACACCACTGCCAGCCTACCCCTAGCAGTGTTTACTCAAAATGATGTTGCAGCTCTCAGGAATAACATGCAATAACCATATGATTTCCTGCAACGAAATGTCAGCCCTGAGTCCAATGCTATTGCTGTGAAGCCTATTGCTTGCTATTGCTGCAGCCTAATGAAGACCAGAAACACTCCCCCCCCTGCCCCGCAGTGATGCTTCAAAGCAATGGCAGCACCTTGTCAAGAGTGCAGAAGTCACACGTTTTCTCAAATCTGCCACTCTGATGATCTGTTGTCATTGTAGCACAAAAATTTTGCCAACATTTCACGGGAGAAAGGGCCATTTCAGCACACACTTCTGAATATAATTTATTTCTTCAAAATACATAGAAGCATTTGTTCACTGAAAGCTAGCAAGTGTCTTAGTGGTTTGAAGGACCAGTAGCCAGAAACCATGGGAAAAAGCCTGAAGGCAATTTGACAAATGCTTCCCCTTTCCCAGATCAGAAGACCAGATGTGCTCATCCTAGAGCAGCCAGGTTAATAAACAATTAAAACATAATCAACAACCATTCAAGACACGAATGTAATAGGAGGAAAATGCAACTGTTGCTAGATCTGACTTGTACAAACTGTGCTTCAGATGCCAAATGACTCCTGCGACTAAGTCCTGGGCATCTTTTGTCAACTTATTATCTATGAGAAAGCAGGGATATTCATCTCCTAATTAAATATCTAATTACCCTACTGTGGGCACAAACCAGGGCAACCGTTTGCAAGCACCGAAATACATGTCCACTGTCCCTTAATCAGGAAACCCACCCTTTGCCCTGTGCATATGCTGCATTCTTCTGGCATTTTGCTTGCAGAATGTGCAACTTTCTTGATCCAGTCCAAAGATGTGATTTGCAAAGTCAAGGGCGGGGGGGGGGGGGGGAGGGGGGAGCATGCCAGAAGAAGGACCAAGTCTTCTCCCAATAAGGCCACAGCACTCCAAAGCTGACAGTATCATCTGTGAAACAGTAACAGTCATGGCATTACCTTGCTTTCCTCCCATTATATTTCTAGGAATCTGGCTATCAGAATGCCTTTCAAGCATAATTTGTAACCTCATAAAGTCATATCTCCAACCTACTGTCCTGCATGACATTAACTGTCTTTTGAAAGGCTCCCAGATTCCTAAAGTCTTAGGAAAAAGTTCAGACTGAGATTGGTTTTAAATACACACATGCCTTGCAGCTTGATATTTCTATAACTGCAGCCAAGACTTCCATTTACTTTAATGGAAAGTGACTCTTCTAAATGAGTCCCCTCTTACATCTCTACCCTTCTGTGCTCCTACTTGGATCTCCTTTCATTTCCTCACTGCCTATACATTCAGACCTCCTTCACTGACACCAGGCTTTAGATTGCTAGGTTCCTCTTGCACGGTCAGGGTAAGTCTCCCCAGCTTTGTTCACTAGAGCCAGGTGAATTATCAGGCCTGCTACTGCAATTACTTATGTATTCACAGATCCTTATTCACATAAGTAATATGGTACAGCAATCAGGAACAAAACAATTTTAACTACAGTAATACAGAGTTACTTGGACCTGGCTTTAACTCAGCAACGATAACCAGCACAGCCAAGGCTTTGCTCTCATCTGCTCCCATCAGCTGATGCTCACTTTATGATGCAGATCAAAAGCTTTTAATTAAATATGATCAGGATACACATTACCTTCATGGCTTTTGTTGGTGCCTTTTAATAGCTGTAGCCTGTCTGGGTGTAAGAACCATTATAGTAACATATTGCCAAATGGAAACATCCTTTTTTTTGGGGGGGGGGGGGGGGGGGGGGGGGGGGCAGGAGAAAAAGGTGGTAAAAATAGAACTGGCTGGAAACCAGAGACCACAAGAAGAGCTGGCTTACAGGAAATTGCCCTCATCAGTTACTAGATGGGAAATTTTTTTCCCATGTATTACATGAATCATGCAGAGACAGGATGGTTTTACACACACTCAAAAAAAGCGTATTATCAGAGGGACAACCTAGCTTGCAATCTTGTACGGTTGGGGAGAAAGGGAATGGAGATGCTGTTCCTTTTCTGTCCATACCAGCAAAGCAGAAAGATGCTTTGTCCACTGCAATAGCAAGTTTCAGTTACTGAATTTTAAAATAAAAACATTAAAATGTTTCAGCCAACAAAATGCATCAAAACAAAGTCAACAAAACAGTAACAGATACACCATGAAACAGATGTGTAGGGCCCCTGACTTCAGTGGTTCTACTTATATAAGGGAGCATTATTCATAATGTCTCATTTGTTCAGGTCTTTACACGCTGTTTCATTTCAGAAGTATTACACCTATCTTCACTGTGCCACTCTAATTGAGCTTAATAGCATATTACTTAACCAGCTCTACACCTACAGGCAAAGCTTACCTATGGCCTTTTAATACAAAAATGCTACATTTCCTAACCTGCCAACATAAGTGGCTTTATCACAGAGCAAGCAAAAGTTTGCACAAACGTGGCTGCTGTTGCATGATGGGGTCTAAGCCATGAATGAACAAATAGCTAAATCTCCTCCAAAACAGACAGCTTTTGTGATGTGCAATCATAATCACAATTTGGCTTTATCATCTGGCTAGGACTTCAAGCAGCTTTTACTAGTTACTCCTCAGTGCTCTGCAAGCAGTAAACTGTAGGCTTCTCACAAAAAATGCCTAACTATTCACTGACAATTTGGTTTTGTTTATGAAACCAGCTCTCCTAATACACATGTAACAGCACACTTGCTCCAGGGTTCTGCAGCATGGTAAGTGTAACATTAGCCCTATTTTTATATTGCTTGAGGGCACCCAGCAAGTCAATAGCAGAGCTGGGTTTTGAGCACTGCCCTCCTGAACGCCATTCTCCCTTTCTGTTGGCCATGGGACTGACACGCACAGAGATGTTATACCGTGCTGTGCCCTGTATTCACAGTGCTCAAAGTTGTGGTTACAGAGTCCTTCTACATGCACAGCAGACTTTGGATCACTCCTGATATCACACTAATAAAGATCAAGAAAAGCTAGGACTGTTTTCTACCACTTGCTGAGCTTCCATCACCTCACTGACCCATTTTTTTATGCCGGTTCTATTATTTCCATTATGTGGCTCAAAATTATCATTCCTAGAAAAGCTATTCACCAGTGTGGACTATGCAACTTCCCCATCCCCAGCATCTTTTTTCTGTACTTCTTAAGGACCACATTCTGCCACCCATACACATGCTAACCAGCACCTTCTGCCCCAACGGCTACCATCACTGCACCGCAAATCCAGCACTGCAGCAGAGTTTGGCTTTTGCACAACCAGCAGAACTATGAAGGACCAGCAATGGTGCTAAATTACAGAAGTTAGCTGGGCTGCAGCCACAGATATGAAGGCCAAAATTTATATCATAAGAAAAGATTGGTCTGGGGAAGAAGTTTTATGAAACTTCAAAATTTAAACATGTAACACATAAACCATCTGGTCTAGGAAGTCTAGATAAGTTGTCGGATTCCCTACAAGAATGTACAGGCCAGATGTGGCATTACTGTCACCTCCCAGTACTCACTCCCAGAATTATGTAATGGTCAAAAACTACAATAATTCAGAAGTTGGGTTTTAAGACCACTGTTATGCCTATTTTAGATCCTTCATAATACAATCATGCAGCAACTGCTCTTATATTTCTCTAACAAGTATCTTTTTCCATTTATATTTTAAAAGAAAAACATTTCAAAGAAGTATCCCGCAACATGTAGAACTGTGTTTTTCCCCAGTACTTGCCATGAAATTGATATTGAAAGCTCAGGGGAAATACTCAGGTCATAATCATGTTTGATAATGGAAATCTACCTTCCAGTAGCTAGCAAACAGAAAAGGGGATCTGAAAGTTACTTTTACTACAATACAATTTAAGGTTCTAGACGTTTAAGACACTGCCTCTCCCTTAGTTCTCCACCAGCATTTAATACCTGAAACCATCATCGTTCCCACATACATGAAGACATGCTTTTGCAAAAGGTGGGGATGAATGTAGTGCCTTTCTCTACTAAAAGGCCTTCAAAATGATTTTGCACCCTGCCCATCAGAAGGCAGGTCAGAGACTCTTCCCAGACCCTTGCAAAGCTTATGTTTGCTAGACACCCCCTCACTCAGAGGGGTAAGTTTTCTTTGCTCCTATATCACACATGGCTATAGAGACACTACAAGGTACTGTAAAGTATGAAAACTGTTAAAAACAAAGGTCATGACAGAGTCCTGAAGTTTTTCACTGTTTTTTTACATGCAGGCCATACTGTACTAACTTTATCACAGCAAATTCCCCATGAATTCAAACAAGCACATAAGGAACAGCCAGTCACTGTCAGCCCCATTTCTCCTTGTCAAGGATGACACCAGAATACATCACCTCTGGAATCACATCTACAGGGAGCTCTGGCACTGCCCCTGTCCTGTCCTACAGCATGGTTCATTTACCTGGCTCTGAGCACTGACCTTATGGTCATTTTTATTTCCTAGCTGCTGCACTCCCTGCAGCTTACACTATCCCCGATCTAACCTCATGATGGTAAATAATCACAGCCTGTGATCTGCACTCAGGCAAAATTTTCATTTGCACAGCTTGATTTGGCATAATTTTCCTAGATGTTGTTATTCCTGCCTGAATAAACTATTCCCACATCTCCACGTGACTTTTTTTTTTTTTAAGTTCTTATCTCCATTTAATATCTTTTCCACCCCATCTCCTTCAGCACCTAGGAAGCCTATGGACACCTCTGCAGCTAACCTGTTATAGGTAAGAACATCCCTGCTATTTACCAATTTGTGTCAAAGCAGAATGCTACAAAAATCTCTGCTCTGCCCCAAGGAACAGAAGAAAGGTCATGCCTTCTACTGTTTTCCTGCTGATAATCCAAGCAATCTTTCCTGTTCAGTTTGCAATCAGCACTCAAAAGTCCTGCAGTTTAAAAGCATGACCTAGCACAACACAGCACAATCACATTATGGAAGACCGAGACAAGACACACAATCACAGGGGCTCTTTGGAGAGACACAGTGCCCCATAAAATACACAGACTGGTCTCTGCAACAGGGGATGTGCTCAGAGGCAAGCATAGCACCCACCTCCCCAAAACTCACCAATATACGCATCCACTGGTCACCAGTGGAGAAAAGGGTCTGCAGCATACTTTATAATCAAGTGGAGATCAGAAAACATCTCCAGAGGAGGGCAAGTATTAAACAGGAGAATCAAAGACAGTTTTAAATCAAAGCGGTAAAGGTGACAGCTCCCATGCAAAGAGCCTACCAGCACATATATTGAGACACACAGAGTTCACGTAACCCTACAAAACTAGGTAGCATATTTGCAGAGGAAATCAATTGGACCTGAAGAAAGTAGCCTTTCTAGAAATGCAAGCGCTGACGTTTTACAGGCTGCTTCTCAGGAACATGGATTTATTTCACAGTTAAAATATTTTGTTCAATCTGCCTGGAGAACAGGCCAGGAGCAATCTGACCAGACCCGGTCCTAAGCCCTTTCATTAGCACAGTAGCATCACCTTTGTCTATACCCTGCTCAGAGGGTCTATTTTCAGACTGCTAAGGTAGACAACAGCCTCCTGAGATCTGTTGCTCTTGTGAAAGCTGGTATGAAAAACACACTGTGGGCTAACATCTCCTGAGAATCTTTTCATTATGTCTGCACCTGCAAACGCAAAACTCGCTTTCACCCCACTTCCCCACATCTTCCGATTCCACATATACCACTACTGAACCTATACCTGAATCCCAACTTCCAACTGCTGTGTAAAGCTAATTATAGGAAGGTAATACTGCTTCCTGATTGAGGCACATACAGCCTAACAGGCAGGGCAGTGTCTACTCTGCACCATTACAGAGAAGGACATACTGACCACCCCCTCAGTCTTACAGCAAGGGTTCAGCTACACTGACCCGGCTGCAGGGCTGAGTCACGTTGTCCTCTCTGGCAGAAGGTTCTGCAAAATGCTGCCCTCTGCTCCAACTCCAAAGGCCTCCACAGGGCTCTGTGCAAGGGGGAAACACAGGATTTGCAGACAGCCTTTCCAGACCTGTAGGGCTAAGCTTGGGTTTTCCTGCTCAAAGACTCTAAATGAATGTTTAAAACAGAAAAATACCCCACTGCTTTTTGAAAACTTCTGGACCAGCTCTCAGTCACTCCACTTTGTCTAAATGTCCCTCTGCCTTCCCCCTCCCGCCCCCCTTGCAAGAGCAAGTTTTATCCACAAAGTCATGCACTTTAAAAATGCCCCAAACCCACAAATCACAGTTGCTGTGCTCAGGCACATGATTCATAACCACAATAAAGTTGTCTGTGGCTTGCCTACTCTCTTCTGCACCGACACTAATTCTAAAGATTAAAAATGCGATGCAGATTGCTTCTTCTGCAAATATACTCTGTAACCTTCACAAGAGCTGCATAACCTTCAGCTTCATTTCTTACCTGCAAAACATGTACCAGACAGGCAAGTTACTACCCTTAGTGTCTCCCATGGCTCTCTTCTTTCCATAACTAAGATGAAGTACAGCAAAACACAAAACCTGTTCACTTGGAGAAGAGGTCTAAGATCCTACATCTTTGTAATGTCAGTGTCACCAGACACAGGCTGGAGAAAGTAGCTTCTAGAAACACTGTACAGAACAGGAACCTTCTTAAGGTAGCTTTTAACGTGTTGCTTATGGGCAGACAGTCATTCAGGTTGCACAGCAGGAAAGAAGCACTCCAAAAGTCTACAATAAGGCTGGTCACAATAGGGAGGTGACACGACTGCCTGACATGCTTCAGCTAAAGCAGCAGACAGCAGTACATTCACATTGAATACGCCCAAAGAGATTACAGTGTGAAAAAGACTGCACCAACTACATCAGTGGGCAGTGTCTGTGAACCATCACACAAATACTGCTCCCAAAACAGAGTGCTTGTATCTTCAAAATTCATCTTTTCAACTGGGAATACAAGAGACACTTCCACAATAGCAGCCCCCCTGTGCCAGTCAGGGCTTTCACTCTTTTCACAGCCATAAGGACTCTCTGAGGAAGGATGGGTGAAGTTAGCATGACGGAAACAGACTTCCTGCTCCTGACTTCCATCTAAAAAAATAAATATCAGAGTTTGCCCCTACCCCAAATAAACTTATCCAGCACACAGCTTGTCCAGGCAACCTGCAGGGTCTAAATGGCATACACCCCGTTGAAACCCATGGGTCTCCAGGCAGGCCTCCATGTATTGCTCAGCTGAATTTGAACCTTCCTGCCTCAGTGAACGGGCTGCAAGGCCCACTGAGCTTTAAACCTACTGCTTTCACTGCAACTATGTGATACAGCCAGGGATCCCAACAGTCATGCCCTCCCACCAACAGGAGGACAGTCTGCAGGACTCCCCCATTTCTTTTTGATTGCTCTCTGGACTTTCCAGCCAGGAGTGATACAAGGACTTAAGCAGTGCAAGTTCATCCATCAGGTCCTAGTGGGGAGCTGGGTAGGATGACTGGTAAGTGGCTTCTGTTTGCACATTTGTTTTCAGCACCTTCCTGAGTGGAGGTTTTTACTTCATTACAGTAGCCAAGAAAATACAGAGCTGTTTCAGGGGAGGTGCAGCAGAATACACTATCTTTTCCTTTACCTTTTTTCTTTCAAATGATTGCAGTTACCCCAAAAACACAATGAAAGAAGTACATTGCCCCACAGGAAAAAATAGGTTACAGGATTTCTCCAAACTGCAAATTATTTTATTATTTGTCAATGATCAGCAGTGCTGTAGAAACAGACCAAACACTTCAAAACCCAGCTCTAGATATTGTTTATAATATCCTTTAAATGAAAGGTGCTCTCCCCTGTACTGCACTTGTAAAAACAGAATCACTTTTGTCTATTCACAGTGAGACCTGAAAGCCATTTAAAAAAGGGAGGGATTGCCCCTGCACTACAGTACTTCTGTGAGACTTGCTTCTTCCATCTCACACAGTGACAGATGAACACTGAAAGCACTTTTACATCTTGTTCTGTCAGCACATGAGACACCTAATAAATCCCAAGTTGTAGAAAGACCCAGAAGGCTTTTTTTCCTGTTGCTTTTGGCTGCATAATTACAGGCAGTAGTTACGACACTCACACTACCTCCCTCTCTGCCCTTGCGGAATAAATAGGCAAACAATATGAAAAACACAAAAGATACCAAGGGAAAACCTAATTGCTACATTTTGTGTAAATATAGGACATCTTTCAGGTGTCTGTCTGGCTTGTACAGGATCTGGTGCTGTTCTTTTCAGAATGGCTTGATCCAAGTAATTCATTTTCTTAAATGGTTTATTTGCATAAGACTGTGAGACACCTGACAGCAGGCAAAAAGCAGCCACAGCAGCAGGTGCTGCACTGAACTCAGGCCTCAGTGCTGATTAACACCGGCAGAGATGCTGATCCCAAGGAATACATAATCAACTGCTCATGGTCCGCAATTATTTTCCCAGCCCCAGTACCTCTTTCTCTGCCATGCGCAAAAGACGCTTTCTTTTCATCCCCAGGCAACTCAGCAAAGCCAAAGGGCCTGCCATTGGATGGCAGCCTGGGGCTTCTGCTGCCCACACAGCCTGCAACAGCGCTCCAGAGGGCCTGGAAGGGGAAAAGAAAGACACCAGACCCTGCTGGCAAAGTTTCTGATAGATTCAGGAAGGCCAGACTTCACATAGGGGAAGCGTTAATCCCATGGAAAACAAGAAGAAATCATGGAGACATGCTGCTGTGTAATGCCTTCCCAACCCTTCACACTGAACCAAAGCTGAAGTTCCTCAAAGCTGGGTCCTCACACCACCACCATAACTGGCTATTGTTTTAAATTTGGTAGGAATTACGCTCCCAGACAATTTGACTAGCCTGACCAAAAAGAAAGCAAACCCTCCACCATATGCTCACTATTACTGCCAACCTCTGAGACCAGAAGTAATGAGAACAGTGTAGAGGCTTTCCTGTTGCCATGTTACAGATGTTGCTTGGTATCTTCATGGCGCATTTCTCAGACTCAAGAAGCTGTTTGCTGGCTGTTATAAATGCATGTGGGTGTAAGTCTGTTGAAATCAATGGAGCTACAGCAATTTCAGAGATAAATAAGCATCTGGCCCTGATGCTTCAAGCTTTCTAGCACAAACACAAAATGCACAATTGCATTCTGACATAAAGAGCTTAAGCACAGCAATCTTCAGTCTCAGCTCTTGCTTATTATGAAAATGCATAATTGTTAATACAAAAATACTGGCAGAATCAGTCAGAATTGTATTTAAAAGTCCAAGCTGTCTAGGTCAGCTCCCACAGCTCACATATGAAACTTGCCTTTGTATTTACTTGAGAAAAGCAAGAGCTTTTCATCCAAAGCAATAGTTTTCTACTTGATGGGTGGGGGTCCATGTTTTTTCCTTCTGAGTACATTGTAACGTGCCTCAAATGCACACACCCCTGTTCTAATTAGAAACAAAACATAAGTTTATACACGTATCTGTCCATACTGTTACTATTTACACTATGGAGCTATTTCTTAGTTGTTAGCTCAGGATAAGCTGTTAATTAAGATGTACAGTGGAAACAGGCACTTTGATGGAAGCGACAAAGCACTGCATGAGGCTCAGGAGATTGAAGTCTGATCCTGGTTGGGCCACAGACTTGCCTACTGTCTGCAAATAATATTAATGTCCTGAGACATGCCTCATTCCCTTGCACGCGAACTAGAGATACTAATGCTCCCTTCATACTTCAGGAATGGATCTCCAAGGAGGCTCTTCCTTCACCCTCTGTCTGCCTCAGCTCTGGAACTAAACACCTTTACAGAAGAGTAACAGGCATTTTTTCTGGCTCTTAAACTTGGTCCCCCAGTCACAGGGTGGGCAAAGACACAAGGCTGTACACTGCTGGGGAACACGGGCTTCCCTCTACCCACAAACTCATTTGTGACTCAATGCAGGTTTGTTTCTGGAAACAATCAACCTCTGCACCTTTCCATTCACTTTCCATCCCACCTCCATAGCAAGGATTTTTGGGCAGGCACCATTCCCTGACGGGTGTTTTTTCCAAACCAGTCCCAGGTCCAAAAGCCTTTCCCCAACACAAACATTCAACCACACAGAGCCTTGCCCCCCACCTGGCTCCTATCCCCATTGCACATAGTCCCATAACTTTCTCTATAGGAAGATCATTATTTAGTTCAGCAGGTACCTCAAGGGAAAAAAAAAAAAATGAACAGAACCTTATAAAGTTCTGGATTTCAAATACAGCACTACTGCAATGCACTTAGCTTCCCTAGCCCTGAGCTTTTCCATTCAAATAGTTGGAAAGAGCAGTCTGAGTGCGACAGTTCAGATAAAAGCACATGAATCAGTTGAATTTTTGCCTACAATTCTGTGCCACAGTCACATCTCTCCTAGAACCACACTTAAAAAACTGAGGGTTGAGGTTTTCACGTTTTCAGCCACACAATTGCCCTCAACTCTTGTTCAGAAGAGGGGCCTTTGGAAGCCTCAGCATCAAAGTAACCACCACTGCAGCATCAAAGTGCAAGATAACGGCATTTATATCAATGTCTAGCAATGCAAAGCACCATGTTGTACAGCATTTGGATTATAAACCTATTCAATGGAGAAAAACAGCAAAGTGTAAACAGTCCCCTGTGCAACAGCAGTTAAATAAGGACAACAGTGGCATGGAGCTCTAAACAAGTATTTTCTTCTTTTTTGGTCAGAATCAAAACATTATAAGGTCCCACTCATGCCCAACTCTCTCAACTCCTAGGCTAAAATTCCCCACACTGAATCAGACTGCACTCCCTAGAAGCACAGGGCTAACTTGATTTCATCAGGATTTGGAACACTGGTCCTAAGCAGACTAGGAATTATAAACCCAATGGCTTCACAAAGTCATTTCAGAATCCAGAGAAGAGGTAACAGAAGACGTATGATTTGTGTATCCTAAAAAGTGTTATGTGTTTCGTTCACACAGTAAAACCAGATGATTATAACAGTAAAAAGGCAAATCAGTTCCAAGCAAAACCAGTGTGGTTTCACATGAACTTTTAAAGTGAAATAACTCCTGCCTTTATACATTGCTCAGACAAATGAATTGAAGCTCAGACAAATTAACTGAATTCTACAACCCACATTTCAAAGTCTGAAAATCAAGAATTTGGTGAATGGCTCCCATTAATCCCACATGCTTCCAAGGTGAGAAGCAACACTAAAAGAGATACTGTAGTGCCTTTAGATAATGAGGCATGTTTATGCCTGCAGCAGTTAAGAGCTGGAAGAAAAATAAACAATTCCTCCTACAACTGCAATCTCTTTTCTCTCAGGATGTCATAACTTTTCTCTTACAAACCTGACCACATGGGAAATCTGACATTCCCTTTAGGCAGAGCTGCAGTGAGACCCTGCATACTGCCCTATAGATAGAATAGCTTCAACCCTGGTTCTGTTGTTACTGGTACCAGTGGAAAAAAATACAAGTGGCTTTATGGGAGAAAGGAAGGACTCTTGACATACCACCTGTTGAGTAGTAATGGTTCCAGAAACGTGTGAGGATATAAGGAACAGAAATGAAAATCTATGAACAGGATATGACTCGGGACTGCAAGTAACAGAAAAGCTTCTCCTTCCGAGTGCTACACACTGCTTTCTCCGTACCATTAACAAAAGATACTCAAGTCATAAAGGCATTACAGCCACTATGCTCAAAGGCTGTAAGTGAAGCAAACCTTGTAGATAGCAATTAACATCTCCTACAGTGGAGGGGGGGTGGCAGAACACAAACACAAAAACACCACAAGAAAAGCTGTCGGAAATAGAAATTTTTATCCAGGTCTTCACCACTCACCTGCAAGCTTGCCTGTTTTTCCTGCCATATCAGATAACCTCATAAAAGACGTCTTCTCTCTCCAAAGAGACTGGTCTTGCTTAATTTAAACTTTTCAGGTGAGAATTAAAGGGCATAACATCTCTTCTTTAATAGCATCTCAGAAAATATCACTGCTATATTACAAAGCAAGGGCCTGGCTCCTACTCCCATTGGAGTCAAGCGCAAAACTCCTACTCATTGCTATGGAGAAGGATCTAATCACAATTGTTATTATCCTACTGCCTCCCAGCCTCCTGGTATGGCATGCAGGAGGTAACAAAGGGTATGTTTTTACCCCACCAGATTACTAAAATAAAGATTAAAAAAAAACCCAACAAAATAAAACCCCCAAGTATTGTAAGGGCCCACTAGCTGGTCTAGTAATTTATTCCACATAAATGAACTGCATCACAGAGTGTTTGAAGATTGAGCATTAAATAGAAGCAGATGCTTGCAACTCTACAATATGTTGTTTCCTCTTAAAAAAAAAAGTTGTGTACCACCTGTTCCTTCCATTTGCTGTTTTTTCCTGAAAACACTGCTGGTAATAGAATTAGTCATTAAAAAACAACCCACAAACACTTACTTGGTTAACTAACTAGTATTCGGGAGCTGCTGGTGTCAATAAGAACTACTTCCTCAGATACTCCCTCAAATATTTTTCTGGCCCTCCCTCTGGGTTTCACATCTGGTGTTTGGTAGAACATTAACTCAAACATTTGCTATCACTCAGAGAACTGCTGCTTTTTAAACTCTGCATTTTTATACATTATATGTAATCTCAGACAATGAAAAACAAAGTGGCCCTTAAAAAGAGCACCTATTTCTGTATATTCACATTCTCAGGCTTTGAATTATTTGAGTGAGTAGGGTCTGGACATGTAGTCCAAAAGCCCAGATGCACCTGAAAGAGAAGAAAAACAAGCCAGTTCTGCCACTGTGCAATATTGACATACTTGTGCTGACTTCAGCAGAGCCATGCCAATTCGAAATCCGGTCCATTAGACTTAGTACTGCAAGCATAGCTGGTTCAGAGTCATATGGGTGCCAGCTGTTTTGCCTGCACTACTGGAGAAAAGATACTACAGCCACAACCTTCATCCAACACCTCCCACTTCACTTCCTCCCTGGCACAAGACCAAGGGCAGACAGGCCTCTCTGGTCCCCAACCGACCCACAGGCTTCTGGGGAGGAAGGTGTCATGCCAGCACACTTCCTACTTTTCCACAAACAAACAAGGAGAGCGTCACACAGGTCTGCAAGGCACACTCTCAGTCCACAAGACAGGGCTGGTTAAGGTTGCAGCTTGATGGCCTCCATCCTAAACTGCTGGATGCAGCCCAGGACACGTGGTTTTTCTAACTCTTCAGCATACCAGCCAGACCACAGTCCTCCTGCCACCCAGGGCTAACAGGATTTACCACTGAGAGTGCAAGGCAGTGTGGCGCACATCCCAGCAAAGTGCTGCTGGAGGCAAACACCACATGAGATCTCTAGATGAAGAAACTCTCCCTCTTTGCCCCACGAGCTGGAGGGCTCCTTCTTACCAGAGGAACACCTGAACAACAATACAAGGAGCACGTCCAATCAACTGGATTTTTTTTGTTGCTGTTTTAAGGTCAAGTTCCTTTTGACTTCAACATGAACAGCCAAAGCTCAGCCTCAATAGCTTCTGCCTCACATCACTCTCTCTCTAAGGTATTCAACAGCCCTTAGCATCAAACCAACGGATGCTGGATGTGATGTCAATGCCTTCAACAGGGAAGAGGGTCTGGTTTTCTCTTTTGCTTTTTCATTTTAGGACAAAGAGAAGAATATCACACAGGAAATCTGTAACAGAGAATGGAGTGGGCCTAAGGATAACATCCTTGTTGTTTGGCTGTGTGGACTGTCCTCACTCCCCTGTATCACACAGGTGGCATCGCCCTCCTCAGGAACCTCTGCTGTAGGAGCTCTTTGCATTGCTAAATCCCTTCACACCTCCCCTTCCTAGCAGTAGAGTAGGAGAGACTGGTAATGATGAGTATATGTGAGCAGCTTCAGAAGCCAACTTAAGGTGCATAATCTTACACTGGGAACTAGAGAACCAGTACACCCTGGTGCAATGACAATTAGATTTCTCCAATATATCAGGTGCCTTATTACAATCATTTATTTGCTGTGCTATAGCAGACTACTTTTACAAGATAAATGGCACAAAAGAGCAGCAATTTTAAAGACAGAAGTACAAAAGACTCTGTGGTATAAGTAATGATCACAGTTCTCATATCACTCTTTTAACAGTATAGAGGTAAATGCTCAGCTATATCTGTCTGTTTATAGGGCTTGTAAGAACACCAGCTCTCTGTTTCTTCATACCTCACATTCGACAGAGAACAGAGGTGTCAAAAAACCAACAGCTTTTTCTAGATTCAATGGAAAGAGAGGCATTCTCCAGAAAATGGCTCAACCACACGTGACCTTCACAGCCCTCCTGAGCTGCTGATCTACAGACTCTGCTCTCTGCAGGAGGAGAGCAGGGCGAGCACAGTTCTTGCAAGCAGTAGCCACACACAAGGGCCTAATGTTAAGCGAGGCAATGCAGGCCTTCAGGCTTTTGATAAAATTATCTCCTCTTTTTTTTCATACCACACGGAAATTCACCGTGAACTAGTACAGGTCTGGGAACTAATTCCTATATACACTCATGTTCTTCCAGTGAAATATTCTGGTAATATTAAAGCCATGTTTTTGTTGCTTTCTTTTTTTTCAGATTCTCAGTAAAACACAACTGTTGCACTTAGATTTCATGTTTTGTTTTGAGGGTTTGGATTTTATTGCCCTGCAAGCGTGAAAAATCAGGTAATATTTAGGTTCAATATGTGCCCAAGCTTGCAGAGACAGCCCTGAGACAAATGGTCTTGCTTTCATTCCTTTGTGCAAGATACACAACTGCTATGTGATGAGCAAGGAGAGGGAAGGTGCTTTGGGGCAGTCCAGAAAGTGATGCAACAGCATCAGACCAAGAAATGTGTGAGGATTTTTTCTGTGCCATTATGGGGGCTGTATACAAGGTTGAGAGAGGGTTATAAGGAAGGTTATCAAGACAAAAGGGAGAGCTGAACATTTAGTGTGTTGTGAAAAAATAACATGATCTGAACATGCCTTAGATTCGCACAGGCAAAAAAGGAAAGAAAATAGTATCAGATAAAAGAACCAACAAAATTCAAAGTGTTTATTCACAGCCTTGGTCCCGGGCTGCTCCTGCAGCCTCCATTCACTGTTTGATCAGCTTACTAAAATGGCATTTAGGCAGCCGACTATTTAATTACAAGAAACTTTTTTGCTCTCCATTGTGAGCAGCTTGAACACAAGTGAAAGTACCCATATTCTGGGTACTGGGAGAATGGGATTACTACGCACTTCTAAGAGCAGACAGGAGTTTACCTATCCCTTTCAGCTGACAGCTCACCAGTCTGCACTGACTTTCCTGGTTACACACATCAGTGTTTGTGATGAGCTTTTGGTGAGAGCAGACAGAGCATTCAACACCTGCCATCAAGACTTTTGAAGCTCAGACTAGCACCAGTGAAATAAAAAGCAGAATGAACTCTTCTCAACTTCACTGCTGCTTTTTACAAAGAGCACCCACCAAACAGCTTCGTCTACACTTTAAGCTCAGATCCTCAAATCACTCTCTCCCACTAGAATTATTAGACTTGGCCTCACTACAGCTTTGAAAGACCCAGCTCTTCCTGACCATTTAACTTTTTGCCTAATGAATCATGTGCAATTACACGCAGAGGCTGACAAGAAGCAGCTAAAAGCAGCGCTTTATACTCACTGAAATCAAAGCTAGACCTTTTCTCGCTAGACAAGGATTAATATCATGAGCAGGACCCCTGGCAGTTTCATTTAAAGTATATTGACAGCTGGAGGCTTGTTGATAAATTTTCACACCTCACCTGTTTCACTGCCTTCCACAAACATGTAAGACAAGGCTTACATGACTGCAGCAATTCTTTTTAGCATCTTGAAAATACAAACAGTATGTCTGCACTGCAGCCTGTCACAGTTATAATGCAGTATTTCAGAGCTGGCAACAAACACTGCACTCTGAAATACCCAGCAGATCCTGCCACTCTGCACTGAAATACTGCCGCTCACTCTCCTGCTGTGGACACGTACTCTAGAAAGACTCATGCCTTCGGACAGAAGAAAAAAGAACCTCCAAGAGAGAAAAGAGGGGCTGCAGTAAGAGCAGCAATGTTGCAGCCAGAACAAAATGCCCCCAGCACACAGAGGTAACACATGTCCCAGTTTTTACTCCATTCCTCACCCTAGAAAGAAGGACAAGAACCAGCTCCAGGAAAGAAAAAAGCAAAACCAAACCTATGACATCATTGTGGCTGTGCAGTGTCACCACATAAACCTGGTGCTTGAAAACTTCAAGTAGCTGAGATCAGCACTTTTCTTGGCTGAAGAGGAATTACCAAATAATTGTCCTTGCAACAACCACTGGTTAAAGTGAAAATGGTGTTTATCGGCTTTCTTTGTGTTGTTTTTCACTTTAGCCACCCAAAAGCTGTCTGCACCCATTACACAAACACTCCTCTGAACTGATAATGCCAGGGCGCAGTGGGAAACCCAGGGATCAGCATTTCTTTGCATCTATGCTGTGTTGCAAATTTGTGTATTCCGTAAACAACCTCAATAAAACATTTCAACAAACCAGAGCAACAAACCCTCAAACAAGGTGAGCATATGGTGACTGACAGACAAGTAATCAGCACATGTTGCAGAGAACATTCTTGGCAGCCACAAACCCTAAATTTGAAGTGTGAGAAAAGAAAAATGCCACATCATAGACTCAGCTTGCAGTGCTTGTACTCAGCAACATCGGCTCTTGGACAGCTCAACTCGTACTGCCAATAGGACATTTCCTCCAGAAAAGACACATCTACACAAAAAAGTTGGCAAAAATCCCAATGCATTTTTATTTTCACTTAAATTTTCACCTCTGTGCCATGAACAAGTTCACTGCATAGCCCAGGAAATGTATGCATTCTCTTTAAAACACCATCAAAATACGTAACACACGTACATGCAGACATAGGAGGAGTCCTGTCAAACTATTTGTTTTGTTTGATCAAGCCACAGAGAATCATCAGGCAATCCATCCTAGTAAAGTCAAGATGTACAGCATTTCCAGTACTCTGGAATGACTAATACAAGACCAACCAAAACAGAAACCCCACCTTTTGGTGTCGTCGTCACGTCGTCAGTCACAGGATATTTTAGTTCAGATTTCCACAACCTGAGACAAAGCAAAAAGCTCTCAGTTAGTGGCAGCTATTAGAGGGAAGAGGCTCTGGTTTTATTAAATTAATTACAGACTCATGAATTGCAACATGTGATTAACAAAACAGCTTCCTTCTTTGCTTTTGGTAACATGTCCAAAGTTACACCAAACTCTCCTTTCCAGTGACTAGAACCTCTCCTGCCATCAGAGCTTACATCCTTTCATATGCATCAGACCATGTCCCACCAAAGAGCTTGGGCCTTCAGAATGCCTGTTCTCATATAAAGTGGATATCCACAGAAAAGCAGATTCCACTGAAACACAGGCTATACTGATGGTTTCTGTTAGGATCAGAGTTTCACAGAAACAACTAAACTCCTTCTTCCTTTACAGAAAGGAGAAGATCTGCAGGCAGAAGACTTCTCGTGTATCTAGATTCACTGGGGATGATTCACCAAAAATTACAAAAGATGGTAACAGCAACAACCTACAGTTACAAGGAGCCAGCAAACAAAGAACATAGACAATACGACATAATTTACCAAAAGCTTCCTTGTTTCTAGGAATCCCACAGTTACACTGCACAGTAAAAAAATATGGGCTTACAAGCTGCAGACCAGACTGATGGGACCTATAAACTGAATATCATGTAATTAAGTATCATGTACCACAGAAAAGCTGCAACGGGGAAGTGCTACTGAGCAGTCACAGAGGAGAGCTCTCTCTGGTGCTACAACTGTTTATTGCATGACCTTGGGCACATCCTTAACTACTTTGTGCTCTAGTTACTACCATATCTTACGATGGATGAGTATAATATTGTTGCAGCAGCGTAAATGAGGATTAATTACTGCTTTGCAAATCCTGGGAAATGCTGGGCAGGGGAGAAGCACCTATAAAGTGCAAATTGTCAGTATTTACAAATTGCATTGAATTGCCCAAGAAGGAAGGAGAACAGACAGACTTCCCTTCCCAGCTTCAAGCCAACAGCCAGCAAATGGACCATTTTCCAGTACTATCACCCTTAATCAGCATGCACCGTACCTGCAGAATTAACTTCTGCTAGAACATGGGTAACAAAAATCACAGCTGAACAAAGCTATGTAAGATATTCACTGCTTGACAGGGGAAGGGTGGGGAGAAGATAAATGCTAGCAGGAATAAAAGTACTTTGTATTTTTAGTCAACTTTGCCATGTCTCACTGTACCCATGAGCATAGGGATTGTCACTGAAAGCAACAGGAGTCTTGTCTCTGACTTCATCAAACTTAGAAATGAAGCATTTAATTTCACATAAGGATAGTGAAGGAAAGATTCAGTGTCTTGCCAAAGTTAACATGAGGCAGCAGCTGAATCATGAGCAGGAAGCAAGGACTCCATCCCTACCTCCTGCTTTTAAGCATGGGGCACGTTTCTGAAAGCTAAAAGACTAAGCTTGTATTGCACATTGCTGTCATAACTGAGGATAAAGATGGAGGTGTAACTAGGAGAAAAGTGGAAGAAAACTCAAGCTCAAATACTTCTTCCTTCCTCCCAATACCAGAAAATGAAAAGTCAGTTCTTATAATATGCTTGCCGGGCGTGGTCCCTATTATCTTTGGTTAATTCCGTGTGTCTGAGAAGGAAATCAGCTCTAAGCTGGTTAGACTTGCTAAATGAGATTTGTTTAAGGCAGCACCCCCAGGTGCAAGTGTCATGCACCAAAGATTTGGCATTCTTTAGGGAGATGCTACTTGTCCAGACACTGTTAATAATGGTCAGCAAAACACAACCATCTAACAACTCATGCATAGTATTTCCCTCTTGAGCAAAACCCCATTCAGCACCTCCTAATCTCTGAGGAGCCCCCAGTCCACATCCAAAGCAAGAAATGAGTCAGGAGGGGACCAGCAGGATCCCTTTTATAAAGCTTCTGATGAGCATATGATGACAACCAGACAACCCTGGCACCTCCAGCAAGCAGAACTTCCAGCATCTTTAAGGCCGGTCTACAATGTTTACTCCTTGAGAGACTCTAGACTCATCCTAATATCTTGGGTCATGATAAAGGGGAAACAAGACTTGTTGCTAGCAAGAAATATAGCTATGAAAGACTGATCAGACATCTATTTACTTTTCTGCTACAGTTACACTCAGTTAACTCTGCTTTAAGAGCCTCAAGATTTTCAAAATTGCAGCCCTGACTCATGCAACCTGTGGTGAACACCCAGGACACATTTAGGAATAGACTACTAATAAAGTACTATGCCAACTGCTTGACTCAGAGAAAACACAATTAGCAATGCTACGTGGTGGCATTTTGTCTTCTGCATGCCTGTTGGCTAATAAAATCAGGAGTTGTTTTTAAAGAACATGCTTACACTGAATAATTTATCTACCCTTTCCTGTAACTACAGTGGCATTTGCTAATGCTGTCCGTTTTTATGTGAAGTCGGTGTTCCTGCAAGGAGTCACACTGACAGATCTGGTTAGCAAAGTCTTTCACTAACAGCTTTCCAGTAACATACAATAGGAAAATGAAGTTGTCCAGTATTTCCCATCTTTCAGCCTATGCCAGCCCCAAGAGAGGGGCACATGCTATGAAGACAGCTGTGCTTATCCAAAATATCTATCGGCACAGCTGGGCACATCTTCTAACACCCTGGGTACATTTCATTTCAGAAGATGGAGTTGGCTTGGCTAAAAGGGAAAAACTGAAGATCTGAAGGCAGGAGATGAATTGGGTAATGGTGATCATGAAATGACAACACCAACTATTCCAACAGAAGGAAGGAACAAGTGCAGATGAAGGGTAGTGAATCTTAAATAAATAAATAAATAAATAAAAAGAAAACCCAAAAAAACCCAAACACCAAAAAAAACCAATACAGATTTCAAGCCACCCTGCACAGGTCAGCAGGACTTCAGGGGAGGCCAAAAGAGTACAGGAAATAAAATCAACCCCAAAACAAAACAACCACACACTAATGGATGAAACCACTAATACTGCGAACTCACAGGCAGATGAGGGAAGTCCTAAAGCACTGCCTGAAGGCAAGCACAGGATCACCATAAAAAGGAAAGAGGATGACAACCACACAGGGAACTAGGCACCTGTCAGTCTAACTTAGATTCCTGCAACAAAACATTAATCAATTATAAATACCCAAAAGATGGTTGCATGATCAAAATCAGCAAACCTGCTTTTGTAAAGAACTAAAAGAGACAAACTGGTCTAATCTAGTTCTATGTTACAGTATAGCATATTTATTGGGAAAAGGGCATGCTATACTCTTCAGGGGTTTGAATGAGTTCTCAGAGGGCTCAGTCTGAGGCATACCACTTCACAGTATTTTGTGTGACTAGCCAGAAGAAAGCACTGAGCTGAGAGAGTTACAGGTTATTTCATTAAGTCCAAAATCGTCCAAAATCGACACCATGAAACTCAATGACACAGAGTGCTGTAGTAGTGCTGCTGCAGAGGCAGCAAGAAGTGTTTCAGCACACTGCTTCATCCACCAACATCTTAGTTGAAGCCCAATGGGCTGAGCCCAGGTACACGACTTTGCACACGAGGATCTGGAGTGCAAACCCACATCCCTCTCTGCTGTGCTGTGGAGGCAAATCACAACCAACAGAAAAGCAAAGTGAACAACTGGATATTCAGCTTCCACAGTCAGATTTTGCAGGGCTCTCCTGTCAGATCCATCAACCTAGTACTTTTAACTGTTGTCTGCAGCACAGACATGCTTTAACGCAGGAGATAATCCTCCAAAGTATAAAGCTAGCAGTTGTTCAACATGTCTGAAAGACTTGCAAAGGAGATTTAGGCTAATCTAACTAAATTAGGAACCTACTGAAGCTGTACACCACCTTCACTGGACAGTCAAAAAGAACCAGGTAAACAGGACAGGGTTATCTCAGGGAACCTGCCTCCACAACCGAGGTCTGCATCATATCTCTTGCAGTGCCTTCCAGCCTTGTGCATTTACCTTTCTTTGATCTGCCCACTGCAGAAAACAGACAGTCCAAGATTTTTGGTTGTTTGCCTGCACACATGTGATGAAGCTGAGTAGCACGAGGTGTGGATGTACTCTGAAGTCCTCGTCCCTGAAAACACACTAGGCTAATTCACATTTTGAACCGAGGTTCATATTCGAAGGCTACTGCTGCAACCTGCTCACAGCAGTCTGTGTGAAGGAAGAACAAATTAATCTTCTGTTTCTTTAAAAAGCCAGAAATTTCAAAGCCCACTTCATCTCTAATTGGAGTAAGACTGTTCCTCATCTGCTACGGTACTTTTGATAGCCTCTCTTACCATGTCTCGTGAAAGGAAAAGTTTAATGAGTTCTAAAAACACCAGAATATTTTAGATTGTTTACCCATGAAAAATCATCTATGGCTTAGAGCTGAGGAGCAGTCACGTAACAGATCTGTGGGGCACCTTCCCTGCTGTGCAAAAAAGGAGCAGACACACATTCAATATCGTTAATGGAAGCAGAAAGCCTAGTTTCCCAGGAGCTATACAGAGCACATACCCTTTCAACTTTAATCTCCCAGTTTCAGGGACAGAAATTCACACCGGAAGTACATTGTGCACTGTCAGTACTTCTGCAGCAACAGAACCTCAAAGCTCCTGTTTGGTTCTTTGACTAATCCTGTTATCCTTTTGCCATTTTTCAATGCTTAAGCACATTTTTGAAGGTGAAACTCAACACACTGCAAGGGTACCAAGAGTGCAAGAAAATATGTAACAAAAAAAATATTTGACTTTCCAGAGCAAATCAGTGTTGCTCTAACACTGCTCCTTTTCAAGTAAATTCTTTATCCTCTCATGACAAGGCACTTCTGTTAGTATGAACCTGCAAATTCTAAACTGCTTCCTATTCTCATTCATAGGCAACACCTTCCTCATAGCATCTTCCTCTGATTTCCAGGGAGTTTATCCAGGATCTATGCAGTTGCAAGTAAAATTAAACCACAGCCTTTTATTACCTGCTTAGCCTTTTCTCAATTTATTGGCATCAACACTACAAGACATAATATGGTCAGAAGTTCTCTGTGAGGAAAGAATTGCCTGCAACTTGTTTCTTCTTCCATGAGATTTCATACTCAAAAGCCTGACTCCTAGCTAGGAAAGACCAGCACAGCTCTACCAAAATGCCAGGGAATGCCACTGATTCATAGTACCTACAGATCCATCTTGGATGCATGTCTTGGGGAACCACAACGCAAGTTGTTCCTTTCTCTGTAGTGATGAAAGGATGCTTGAAAAGTATTTTTGCTTTCTTCTGCTGCCAGAGAATCTGCATCTTCCCATTCTCTCCCTAAAACAAATCCTCAAGTGTTTCTCCTGTTACTCTCACATCTGGTCCTGAGCCCACAAAGTCAACTGAAGCTTCACCACTGACCACCACTTGCCAACCACATTACCACACTCAGCCTTGCCAGTCACAACTTTTCAAGAGGAAGCAATAGATGAACAGCCTCCCTCTGTCTTACAGGCTCCTACTATTTTCATGTCCAAACTCCTCCCAGTCTACAATCTTCACCTTCCCAATTCTTCTACAATATGGCAAAGGATCAGCTACCCCAGTACAGAAGGGTAACTGAGGCACAGAGAGATTAAGTTATTTACTGCAAGTTCCCAAGAAAACCTTTGAAAACACAAACAGACCTCAATTCAGATGACATCTGTCACACAGCCTCAGCTGATGCTAAGGGTACTCATTAAACAGACTCACAGCAGCTACACAACTTTGAAAAGTCCACAAGCAGCCCTAGTTAAGGCTTAATAGTCAAGAAAAACTCCTTAACAACTACCATAGGCAGCTTCCTTTCAACAACCAGCAAATCAAAGAAAAATATAATGCAAAGCTTCAATAATATGTAGAAGAAAAAAAACCCTGCAGCCAAATGACAGTCATTTCTAAAAAACAAATTCAACTTAAAGTGTTCATATCAGAAATCAATGAGAATTCTTCTGGAGTATCTAAGTGTCACAAGCCTGAAGGATTACTTTGGGGAAGCACATTTATTAATTAGATAATGGATCAATTCAATTTGTGGTAACATTAAAAGATCTGAAACACTCAAATGGGCTGATTTGGTAAATATGAATCTTGAATAATCTAAGAAAACTCTGCCATTCTAGATAAGAAAAAAAGAATTAAGAAGTTAAAGAATTAACTTTTCTGAGTAGTTTAAACTCCAGCTTCCTGCTGCACAGGTTTTAATTATAAGATCACACCGTCTTTCCACAGGACCTGCTGCTCACTCTTACAGAAATTAAAGCTACTCCAGGGAGGAAGCAAAGGAGGTATCTATAGGACAGCTCTCTGTGACACCACAACTCAAAGGCACATAATAAAGCAAGGATTGGGGATGGGGAAAGGACTGTCCACGTGTGAGGGGGGTGGCCTCGGAGTCAAAGCGGGATGTCCTAGACAACTATTTCTTTCCCAGCTTCTGCCCAGGGTCTGGTGTCCTACCTGGATCTCCATGCTCAAACTGCTCACACAGGGTCAGAGCAGAGTGCTGATAACTCCACAGTGAACCTTAGCAGCTTCCACTGGACACCGATAAGTAGGGTTACTTGGACTTTAAAAGTTTGTTCCAACTCTACAGTGCGAGTGTACCTCTATTTCACTGCAGGGTTCTGAAATACAAATTCCTAAACATGTGATGCAGCAAGGTAATGTAAGAATGACCTGTATGGAAAATTTTCAGAACATCCTTACACAGTTTGCAGAAGACAGAAAGAATAAAGACATGCACTGAAAATACAGGAGAAAAACAAAAACAGAGTGGTTGTTCTCAAATGGAGCAACATCCATACCATGCACTTAATGAGGCAGGAGTTCTGTGGAAACAAGTAATAATGTGATCCCATAATTAAAGACTGCTTTATAATACATATGCAGAAGGCTGGCACAAAGACTGCACAAACACCCTTTATTCCAGTATTTCCTGAAATGAGCCATTTGACTCGGCAATGTTAAAAGGTTCCTTTAAAAGCTTTTTCGGTCTGTGATACATTATCTAGATGTAACTGAGGTCAAGTGCATTAAGAATCGGAGTAACATTTTGCGCGGCAACATGACAAAAGAGGCATTGTCTGAGCTGAAAGGGCTGACTAGCACTCAGTCTATTTCTACAGCCATACTAGAAACATATGTGGAAGTGTACAGAACTTGGAATTAAATAAAAAAAACTTCTAAAACTTTTTTTGAATTCTGAATAAAATATATAAATACTAAGTCTTTGGTGGCCTCCTAGTCCCCGTATGAATGACAGTGACATCACAGAAACAGCACATTAACAACACTACCCCATCTAAAGGTTAATTGGGGAAGACAAGGTCATATAGCAGGGTTTTCCAAGTGCCTCACCCAGAGACCTCAGTCACAAGTAACAATAGCAAACTGATTCAAATCTGACTTAGATATCCCATTTTTTTAAAGATTTATGAACTTTTAATTAGCAGGCACAAGCATCATTCTAGTTTTGAATAATCCTTCCTTGGAAAGTGACATTATCTCTAATGTATTTGTTTTTCAGCCAAGGAAGAAGGCACTTCTTTATTAAAAGGTCTGACACTTAGTAACATAATTAATAAGCAGCTTTGAATGTGATCTTTTAAAACCCTCTATTCAGGATCAGAACGCTGTTTATAATTATAGGTGCTGAGCAAAGAGCTTGTCTTGGTACATTTCAAAATGCTACATATATAATTCATCTCCAGCTTTTTTTCAAGGTAGAGATTTTCAAAGATTCAAGGGGCTTTCAGAATGGAGGGGCTGGTCACTCAAAGCAGATACTCAGAAAACTACTCCAACAGCCCTAAGCTGACAACTGTGGCAACTATTCTTACAAGCAAAAAAGGAAACTGGGCTCTGACACAGCAAGCTGTGATTCTTGAAAGTAGTCCTTAATCATGCAAACAGCCCTACTAACCTCAGTGGGTCCTACCACATAACCATTTGTAAAACCAAGACATACCAAGCACAGGGCTCAAGGGATCCCATGCAACATTTTTGCTGATGCTTTTTGCTTCTGGAATAGTCTCTTTGACAGCTTATTTTTTTCAAAAGATACAAGGAAAGCACTGGGAGCAAGCAAGTACAGCTGCAGCATCAAATAAATTAGAATACACTTGTCAAAACTCTAGACCATGTGTTGATTTGAGATAGAGAAGGCATCTGACAGGACATGCAATGCTAACCTAACCACATAAGCAGAGGCCACTTGAAGTAATGATACTCAAGACCCATATCAAAGCAAGTAGAGGGTTTATGAAAGCTACACGTGTTCCTGTCCTCAATATTTGGCTGTGTATGCATGTATATATACACACAGAGTAATTACACAAACTTTTGGTTTGGGTTGTTTTGGTTTTTTTCCAAAGGAGAGCTGGGAAAGTAATGCACATGGAAAAGGAAAGGCAGCCAGGATGCAAACACCTGAAGAGCAAATCTATTGAAAATGAAACATCCTGTTCAATTACAGTAGGTTCTACAAGTATTTTCTGAGCACTGGCTCCTACAAGCACAAGACTGCCACTGAATCAGAATTACCACTTCCACTCTGTAAGGCAAAACCAACAGTGTACCTGATTTGAGCCTTCATGCTGTGTCAATTTATACTTGCAAAGCATGTAGCCATGGTCTCACTTTTAAAAAGGTTTAATTTTTTTTTAATCCTGTATCACAGTAACTCTGACATTGAGTCCTGCAGTGGCTGAAGCACACACTCTCTCAGGATAATGCCTTGTGCTGGCTGCCAAAGACTGAATCAAGCTAATCAGCAGTGTGCTATTGCATGCTGATGTTGACACTTCAAGGAATCACAAAATATTCAGTTCAACTCATTAATCCTTTAATGCTGATTCCCATCAATCACAGAGCTCACTGGAATTGCAGGTTTCAAAAAGCACCAATAAGATTATTAACAGGGCAATGCAGAGGACAGCACAACAAGAAAAGGGCTTCAGATGGCAAAACATTGCTATGCAAAGCCTGTACTAATGGCTGCAATTTCCTCATATGCATCAATATCAAACCATAGATAGAATTACCTGCGTGTGGTCCACAGAGGTACAGTAAGCCAACAAGCTGCAAGAGCATACTGCAAGCATAAATCATTTCCTAGGTACAATACCAGTCCCTAAATTTAGGTACAGGCACCTCAAATTACAAAGGTTGAGTCCAGAAACTCCACTGCTGATGATTTGGTTGCTGGACATTTAAGCCAGGGACCCAGTTCTGCTGCTCACCTCTGGTGAACCTCTGCATCCAACAGCCTGCTCTGACACTGCTGAACAGATCCCAGAACATATGGGAGTTGCAGGAAACTTGACTTAATGACTTTGCAGTCTCACTGCACCCTTCCACACTTGCAGCTAGTTTTTCTCCGCTACATGCAGTGAGCATACGATACTTCAGAAAAGAATTTGCTGTCTCTTACTGCCAAGTCCCATCATCCAATTTTCAGTTTCTGTCTGCACTATTACTGGCTTTACGGTTTAGACTTTCTCCCCTGTTCACCCCTCCCAATTTACTGTGCAGCATTTTGCAATCTCTCAGCAATGTGGACAAATCACATCCTACTGTCATCCTCCCTTCACTCTTCTTGAATAATATTAGTGAGACATACACTGGCTTTGGGTAGCTGGACAACTTTGGCCAAGACAAATTGAGGCAGACACTCTCTAGGACACTCAGACAAGAATCTTCAGGGTGCCAGTTTATTTGAAAATTATATAGAGCAAGTAAGGGTATGCTCTTATGTCCAGGTCTCAGGATTTTTCCCATCTTCTCCCCTCATGCATTAAGAGTAGAATCTTACACACACACACTGACCCCAAGAATACTGTAGGGTATGTGGCCCCAGCATAAAATCATGGAACACATCAAGAGGCACATGTGCTGTCAGGTAACCCTGATACGGGTGTTTACCACTTAATGTCAGTGTTTAAAATCAGCGGTCTTTGGGTAGGATACTCAGTACTCCTTACCTGTGATAATCCACGTGGAAAAACTACACTGTTCCAGAATTTCTCCCTCAGGTTTCAGTCCTCAGTGGGTTGCTCTGCAAATACAAAGTTTTTCCCTCTGATTTCCCACTGTGTCCTTGAAATCCTCAGGTACCTTCCCCCTATACCCCTTAACCGTACAACGTGCTGGTGTAAGGCCAGCTACTGTCACCCTTGTCAGCACTTTTTTTCTACTATTTCCAGAAGTCCCGAGGAACATGTAAGCCAAGTACTGTAATAGTGGAGGGACACCATCATCACCACTGAACAGATAAAGCACAAGATCTCCTGGGTTTTTTTCCTCGCAATCCCTATGACCTCTCTTTTCTGCCTAGCACTGACATCTCAACCGTTCCACTTCACAAAGCTCAAGATACACTCATAGTTCAATACAAAGATAACTTTCCCCATCAGCTGAATGCAAGAAAGTCCTGCCATACGTGGCCCTCAGGCAGACATCGGATGTGTGCACTTGAGAGGCAAAATTTCTGTGCTAAAGCCCTACACATAACACTGCACAGCGATAATTACTTCAGATAGGACTCTTCTGCATTTGACCATGCATTCACTAGAGCAAATTACCGAGCAATCAGCAACAGCACTCAAGTCAAATGCAATCATGGTTACATACGTTGGTACATTGAGTTGATGATGTCTTTAAGGCTAGAGCCTATTTTGCACTGTCCCCAGCTCAAAGGCAAATATCGCAGCAGTAACTGTAATTGAACCAAAGAACTGGATAATTCTGCCCTAAGGAGAAAGCATTTGGTAAATGTTGAATCAAAAGACAAAACATCCCCACTAGGAGAAAGCTTCAGCAACTGCTGTGACCTGCAAGTCACTTGAGCACTGTGAACAGATCTTGTTAAACACAGATGATGCACCTGGTCTAGGCACAGCAGAGGAAGCCACCACAACAGCACAGCAGGCCTAACACCACTGCAACAGAACAAAGGGGTACTGCAGGCAAGCACAACAACCAGCCACACATTCAGCATGCAAGACTTGGTTGTGTGGTCACAGCCTGTGTATTTTCTTTCATTCACATTTACTCAGCAAGCATCAGCCTTAAGACAAGGCATAGAACCACAGCACAACTTCCCAACTGAGACCATAAATCAAAAATTAAACAACGTAAATGAGACAAAGAGAATACACCTCGCCAAACCCATCAGTGAACAGTGTTTCCACTTCTTTTCTTGAAGAGTAAGAGACAGGTAAATAAAAAAAGAATCAATGGCTGCTGGGGTTTTTATTCATTTCCACACGTTTTATCTTTACAGGAAAATCATTCTCATCATCTTACCCAGTATTAACTCCAATGATATGAACTGACAGCTTTGCTTTTACCATTCATACCTGTCCAGGGCAGCAATTCAGGTTACTATCCAACACTTGAAATATTCACCTGTATATTCTACCCCTGTCAATATCTGAATCATCTTAATTATTCAGTAATCTGCTATAACAAGAATTTTTTTACAGATCTGCTAAATAGGCATATATGGAATCCATTTCAGTGAAGGATTTATTTTCTTGTCAGATTAGAAAATAAATTGATAAAATTACTCTTGCTTTCCAAGATAATGGATGTGTTACACCAATTCTTTGGAATTCCTAGCTTTAGGGCAAAATTTTTTAAAACATGGTAGCACATGGACAGACCACAGAATGCAAATTCCTTATCACCTTTCAAAAAAAGCACACCTTCAAATATTCAGTCCCTTCTGAAGAGGGTAACAGGGCCCACAGTATTGGTTATACCCAAAATAAGGTCTAGAACTGGCGATTATAAACCGTATTCTTTGACCACATGGAATTCACCAAGCAAAATCTAAAAGATTTCTGCAACTAAGGAGGAAAAAGCTAAACCTTGCTGCACAGAGAGGATCTTTTCCTAGCATGTATCTAGTTTGGACACTTCGCAACTGACCCACTGAGGAGGTGATATATATATACACATATATACAGACACACCTCAAAATACAGTGCTGGCTGCTTCTCTGCAGAACCACAAGCTGGATATCCTCCCCACTCCTCCCCAGATGCCTGGAAACTCCTTGTGGATTTATAAGAGCAGAGACCACAGCTGTCCAGATAAAAACACAGCAGCAGCTTTTGGATGACTACCAAACAGACCTTTACTTGGACCAGGGAAAACTGTCCTGAATCCTAGTGTGGGGGCCTGCCCTACCCCAAGATTTTGCACTTCCATTGCGCTGCAGGTAAGTGCAGAGCCACTCTGGCACAATGACATGGGCAGTGGGAGCAGGCTTAGCCAGTGGCCGCACCAGCGCCCAGCCAGCACGGAAGGGTATCCTGCGCCAAGGCAGCTGCCTCTTGCACTGACAGCTTCCCAAGGGAAAATAAAAGTGAAAAAGTGGTTGTGGCCTGGCTAATCCTAGCTAACAGCTCTCTGGTGGGGCGTAACGCTGGTGGAAGAATTATATAGCTTCTGTGAAAAATTATAAATTAAATCTGTTTTCCTTCTGGGGTTTTGTGGATAATTTTACTCTTCACAAGCAAAAGATTTCAATTTTTCTTTAAAATACTTTTACAGAAGTTTAAAGTTCATCAAAATGGCAATCTTCCAATTAAAAAAATACTAATGACTGAGTGGTCTTGGTAATATTTAATCATTATTAAGGTATTTAACACAGCAAAAGATGTCATTGGATTTCTTCCTCTCATTGCAAATACCTCAACTCGCGCTTTCATGGCCTTGCCCACCTACTAAAGTAGATGCTCTGTAACAAGCAGCTAAACTTTCAAATTGCCTAATACTGCAGGAAAGCATATGCACAAGAATTATGCTTTAAAACAGGAAGAGCCCATAAATTGTATGTGCAGTTTCCAAAAGACAGACTATATTCTGCATTAAACATTTAGACTACAGCTAAGGAAGAATAACTGGAACAACTAGAATACTTACTCAAACTGTGCAACAAGGGGAAATAAAGAATTTTCATATGACAATCTGTTTGACATAATATAATCTTCGATGTTTTTTTTCCAGCAATATACAGGAAAAAAGGCATGATTCTACTTACATTAAAAACAATGTCTGTGCTTGCATGTGTCTTTGAGAAAAGGTGCACAAAGTACTCCTTTTTCCCCATGGCCTTTGCAGAAAAAGAAAACGAAGTATCTCAGTACTTTCTGCCTCACTACCATGCTGTAACCAAGAAGGCTAATTAATGGGGCTGACTCAGCAGCTGTCATAAAAATACTACTTTTTTTTGTTCTTCAGAACAGACTTACTGCATTTTTACCCACTTAAAACTTTCAAGCAAATACAATGAGCATGAAGTTTTTAGTAAGTCTAGTTTTATCCAAATAGAAAAAAAAGTAGCCATGGGAACACACCTTTTTTCAATCATGTCTTGTCTGCAGATTACAACAAGTAAAATCTTGGAAAAAATTATTACTTAGTAAGATAAAACCAGCAAAAAGCTTTCCATTTTGACTCACATCCCCTTAATTTTCAGAGTTGCTTGTTTTTCTCTGACCAGCAATAAGACTGAGAATTTCTGAATTTCAAACCATTTAAAAACAATGTGAAAGTAGTTCAATCAAAATAAAGAAAAATTGGGAGAAAAAAAAAGTAATTTCCCCTAAATTTTGCTGGTGAAAAAGCTTGCCATCCTTTTCAACCCACCAGAAATGTTTATATTATTCAAGCTATCCTCATTACAGTACATAAAATCAATTTCAACAACAATGCTGTACTGTACCTTTTAATTAAGATATTTAACAGTAATTATAAGACCCTGTTACCACAGAAAGAAGAATTTACATTACTAGATAAATTTTAAAATACTATTTTTGAAACTTGTCCATCAGACACAAATCTTTCAGATTCTTTTCTAAATTAGCTCCTATAATAAGATGACAAACTGTGAAAACATTTCCAACCATTTCAGCGTTGCATACATCAGACGTAGCAAAGAATGCTATCTACATGCTCTCCTTCAGCCTGCTTTTTGCATATAAAAGTCAAACACATACAGTTTTCAGGATCTTTGTTTTCTATTTTATATACCATTCCTTACGATGATTCCTTAGACTCGAGTTTCCCCAATGGAAATCCCTCAATTTCTTTATCAAACATACCAAAGTTATAAAAGGAGATTCTATGTTCAAATCATTAAAGGAGTTTACTTTGCAAACAGCAGCCTTCTGGGGAAAATGTATTTTATTCAATTCTTCTGTTCTCACTTTGTTGTCAGCGCTACTTAATTCACCACAAATAGATGCTTGGCAAGTGTCTTGCCCTCTAACCCACAGAAATGTTTTGAAACTAGAAAAGATAGCAGTACTTTGGTGTTTTGGGGGTTTTTTTTCCCCCCTATGAGAATTTGCAGTATATTATACAGTAGCAAACCTCACCAGCTTAAAGAAAAAAGCAGTACAATGGTAGGGTGACTGAGATGGTCATAACTCCTCCTCAACCTTCTTTTTTATGGCATGTCTATCAGGTTGGCAATAGACAGGACAAAGCAGGGCACTCCACCCAGACAACACATCAGGAAAAACTGGATATTCCTCAGAGCAGTCAAGGCAGAGCTGCGAACCTGACCAGAGCTTTCCTTTCCATTCTCAAATGAGAATCAATAGAAGGAAAGGTAAGACATCTCTCAGAAATGCATGTATTTACCTTATATTTTATACATTTAAGTGCTACATCTTTTATATTCTGTGCTTTTCTAAAACACACAGGGTTTTTGCCTCTAACTATCATATACTACAGTCTCAGGACTTAAGACAGCTGGGATATTCTATTTAATAAGCATTTCACAATCCATCCATCATTTTCCTATCACCACAGACACTCTTAGCCATTCAGGCAGCCACAGTATATTACAGCATCTTAATTCCATTTATCTTCTAATGGTCAAAACAGTATTTCAGAAGTACACAATAAAAATATTTAAAAGGAACAACAGACATTTGAAAAGATAAAATAAACAGAGGTACTGGCACAACGCCACACCACCATTCCACCTCATCTCCTGGGTGTGGGAAGTGCATCCTGTATGGCACATCACCTGTTCTCAGCCACTGTTTACACCTTCAAATGGTCTTCCTAGCATGTTACTCTTTATGAAGTTTGATTTCACTTTAGGTTTATTTGAGAGAAAGCCTCAAAGTGGACCAGTACAAACTGTTTCAACTCTCAGTTCCCAGAACCAACAATGACATTGGTGTTTGCCTAGCCCTCTTCCTGTACCTGCAGCACACACCTCCAAAACTAAAAGCAAAAAAAAAAAAAAAAAAAAAAAAAAAAAAAAAAAGTCAGTGCTACTGCAGCACAATCTATGCTGATATCTACACGATCTAAAACATAGGGTCTGAAATGCAACTAAAGTAACTCACCAGCTTTCGGAGTCCTTATCACAACTATACTCAGCTGCCTCAATGCCACCAAGTCACTCTCACAGCAGAACAAACCAGACCAGAATCCTGTATGACAGAATCCTAAGGTGACTCCTCCGACCACACAGCCCAGAAGCACATCTGGCACTGCATCCCAGAAGCTGTAGAGCTGCATTAGTGTAGCATTTTCTCACAGGCTAATTGCCTTCACACCTCCACTAATATCCCCACTTCTGAGTCTTGGACTACATCAGGGCTCTCTGCATCATACAGCTTGCCACCTCGCTAGCTACATATGGTCACCAAAATGCAGTTTATATAAAAAACAAGGACTAAACCTGGCTTTCCAGGTTCCCAGTGCAATTCAGTGTCTTATTTCTTAGAGCAGAACTCCAAGCCTTGCCTTTTATTCTTTCACAGAACTTCAGTGTAGCAGAAACACAGTTCTCTGTTAAAGCACGCAGACTTAAATAGCACTTTCCCTTATTCAACTTAATTTACAAAATCCCAAATCCAGTTTTACAACTGATTTTAAATGCATCTGTCATCCAGTAGGCAACATCTGTTGCACATTGCTAAGACCTGCTTCCACTGTAAAAGGGAGTCTATTACTGCTACTGCCAGCTTTGCAACTGGGTTGGTTTTAAGCTAGAAGCAGGTCTTGGCCAACACACAACCACGTGGCATATGCACAAGTAAAACTAGTTGTGTCAGTGCAAAGCAAAGCCCAGCAATAACCCAGTCATGCACAGAACTTTTCACTAGCTCTCCCTCCACACGTGACTCCTCATGTAGCTCTCACTACCATGAAAACAACCATAAGGGGATTAAAGCACAGATGTCTCACTGTCTTCCTCTCCCCACCCTTAAAATCTAACTATTAGGCTGGCCTGATTCATACTGAAAAAAAAAAAAAGAAGAAACAAAGATCCTTGTTTGCCAGCATATACTACCCCTGGTGATGTCAAGAGTTTCAGACAAGTCTGTGATTCAAAGACCATGGAGAAGAACTAGATGCAATGTATGAAGGGGAAAACTCCTTTGCTTTTCAAATGCATATAAAATACAAATTGATTTAAACTAATATAAACTTAATTAGACCCTGTAATAGTTAGGTTAAAACACCATAAGCATTCTCTCTGGGTGTCCAGGGCTGTCTGGCGTATTTAGGCTAATGAGCATCATCTACTACTCTTTGACCCCTCTTTTCAAAAGTACCCAGCCACATGCTATGCTTCTCAGCCTGTGGGATGACAGGACATGGGGCTATTCAACAAGATAGGACCAAAGAACCAATGCTTTTGGAAAGGGGGGAGTTGAGTAGGGAGAGAGTATGGCAAAAGACCAAGAAACAGAATAATCCAAAATGAAAAAGGTAAAAATTTTGATGCAGAAGGGAAACAACTCCTACAGGTCCTCTGATAAGAAATTCCTTTCAGTAGAAAGATGTAACATAAGGATTAACTTGAGAGAACACCCAGGTATGGTGTGAGCATGGTAAGCAGCTGGTACAACATCATAGCTCATTACCCACCAAGGCTAATGCGAACACATGACACCTCATCCTCAGTCATTTTGGAGCACAGTTCACAGTTTGCTGTTAACACAGGAGCTGTTGCAACCCAATTTTTTAAGAAGTACCATTAGCCAAAGATGCAAATTTTCAGCCCCTCTGAAAGCAAGACCAGTGAGGGACAGCTCTAACCAGCTCAGGGGAGAAACCTTTTGCAGCCCTTCAAAGGCAGCTATCACCCCCTCAAGGGATGAAGTACATGTGCAGGTTGAGGACAACAGAAAGCAAACATTTCACTGATATGTGGGGATAACGGGGCATGGCAGTCAGCAAGTCTGGCTTTCTACTCAATATATTCCTTCCCCCGCCCCCCCCCCCCCCAATAACTCTGGGTGAATCAGTGCCCAGCACCCCTCCATCCTTGTCATACATTGATGTCAGTTGTCCAAAACAACAATGTACATCTTACCACAAGTCTTTATGTTGTCTAGCCTAGGCAGCCTCCCTTGCACACATAGATGCTGCTACAGCACAAATAGTTTTATAGCAAGGACACTTAGCATCCAGCATCAATGTAAGCGAAGTGAAAACTTAAGTCCTAATTTCAAGAGTTGCTTAAACATTTCTCAGCCTTGCTGCAACTCAGCAGGCCCCATATGACACCTCTCTGCAGGCATTAAGATTTCCACAAAGCTACTCCACTTCCCCTATATTGGCTAAATAAAAAAGGGAAAGCTCTGTTTTAGGAGCTAAACAACATCTCCAAGTCCAGTAAGAAAAATAATAAACAAACACATACCCTGGAACATACCAGAGCATACTCTAAATACTGATAAAGTTTGGGTTTTGCTGCCCTCAGTGACCCTCTATCCTAAATTAGCTGCTGAAATCCAAACTGATTTTCTTCTCTGTTCTTTTGGCTTTCAGACAGTTCTGACAGTCCCATTACCATTGCCTTGTTTATCTCCTCCTCATGGCTTCTCATCTGGACAAATATTTATTTTTGGTTCTTCTTAATTGGATGTGCAGTTTTCATTACCACCAGAAGGCACTTCAGAAGGATTAACAATAATTTCTGTACTTATTTGACGGACACACTGCTTTGTTTTCCACTTTATTTAGGAAGGGGAAAAAAAGCATTGATTAATGATTGTCAACTGTTCTTCAGCTTGTCTCCCAGGAATTGTATTACTGTCTCATTTACAGTAACATTTACACCCTTAAGCACAATTAAGAATTGGCTTCATGGATTACAGCTCCAAGAAGATCAGAATATCAGAGGCACAAAGGAAATTAGTTATCTCCTTGAAAAATAAATCTTGTCACAAACTTGGGATGCACATCTAGCACAGTCCTGTCACTCTTAGTCAAGAACATCAAAATCTACAAAAATGTTTATCAGCAGACTATCTGTGTAGACACACAGTTTGCATTTATGCTATCAGTAATACTCTAAAGGATTGCAAGTCCAGGCAATCAGTAGTTCTATAAGGCACCCTTGTAAGAAATCCCCTAATATTTTCAGACTTCTACCCAGTACAGGGGAAGAAACCTATCATTTGGCCATTCCTAAATACTGATTTTTAAACAGGTAAGAAGCACTTCTGGCTTTGTAGTGGCAGCAATTATATACTTGGGGTTTCAGCCTTTTAAAACATATTTAACTGTGCAAACACAAAATCCCCAAACCAATGGGTGGAACTCATTGGTCATTATTTCCTGCAGGAACTTGACCTGTAATAAAAAGGCAGTGAAACAAAGCTACTGTATCTGAACTGAAATCAGTAATTAATAGCAGGAAAGAAGCAGCAAACCAGGAATAGCAATATAGAAAATGAAGAATTATTTGATGCAAATGTAATTCATTTAGTATCATGACACTTAAAAATTATGTTTCATTTACCATTCACAGAAGACCACTTTTACCGCCTGCAATATACTGATTAATTATGATTAAAAAAATAACAGTGTCAGTGGAAATAAACTTATCCTGTTAAGAAAAGGTCAATGGTATGCAACAACTTACCAAGTGTGAAAAAAAAATAATGCTATCAGACAATTTTTTTACACCGAACATGTGTCATGAAGCCACAGATGAAATCAGGACCTCATTTTAGTCATGTGCTGCTTCAAAAATACTATAAGGACTTCTGTTCTGAAGCATTTCTCATTTAAAGACACCAAACACACCTCCACTCTCCCAAGGGGAGCAGCACAGGTCCCAGGAGCACCTGCCTAAGCAGGGAGGACAGGGAGAGGTGAAGGCAGAGGTCCCGGTACCCAAGCACCTCCCAAACCTCCCATTCCCTCCTCCCACACAAGCACACCCCCACACACCACAACTCCTGGCTGGGGCAATACACAAATACTACATATGTAGGAAATACCAACGTATGTATTTTTAATATTGACCCAAGCAATGTTAGCAGGATAAGAAAGAGACCACACAGGGGAACTAATTAAACATCTCTACCCAGACACAGCTGTTTTGTTTGTTTTCTTGTTGTTTTGGCTGGTGTTGGTTTGGCTAGTTTTGGTTTGCTTCTTCAACATTTATTTCTCCTTGTGTGTGATCCATCTATTCAAATACCACTGCAAAGGATATATCAATCGTTTTTGTGTGGTAATAACGCTGGGACAGGAGAAACAAACAAACATTTTACTCCCCAAAAATGTACTAATACTGAGAAAAGTAAAGTGCTCCTGGCTGAATTCCAGTAACTTAAGCAAACAGACCCTTAGTCATTAAACAACACACTGCCTAACAAGCAATGTCCCCTCTGGGAAGCCCTTTAAGACAGTTTATATCATCTACTCCATCTCCCCTTACTCACTCACCCAGACAGATGAGAAACAAATGTTTCTAGAGAATTATCATTGTGATACTTCCGCAAGACAGAGAAGCAATATGATTTGTTCAGGAAATATGCTATGGTAGATTTTCTAAAACCTCATTTTGCCATGCACGCAAAGCTTTCGGCTCAGGCCACACACGGCCTGCTGTGATACAAGGAGGCTCTAAGGCCCATTATCTGTTGAGCTGAACCCCACCAAGAGCCCCTGTGAACAGGGTGGTTTTAACTACAACATTTGCCGGTTTCAGTCTTAAGGAGACATAAATGAATTCAAGGGCATGGACAGCTGTGGCATTATGGTGCCTGACATGGCCTATAGACCTGTCTCAAACTGCAAAGTGTAAAAGAAAGCACCAGAGAAATTATGCAGACTAATTTTGCCTGATCAGAACCTACCAGATAAAATGCCAGGAGTCAGCAAGATTTCTGCTCTGTTAGAGTGATAGACACACAAATATCATGTTTGTATGTTTACATGCCATATTCATTTGCTAAGGGATACGGGGCTCGGCTTAGACCTGGCAGAGAGCCCAAGCACAGTAACGCTCTGGAACGAAAAAATCATTGTGAAAGCAATAAATCCTAAATAATATTCTGATATTAGCCACAAATGAAAGGTTCTGTTTATCTCAAGCACTTTTTTAAGAGCTTCTGAAAGAGGTTTGCAACCTTTAAAGAAAGAAATTTTGTAGTTTAAGTATTTCCATAGCAGATTCCCAAGAACGTACTGAAACACAAGCCAGTATTGATCCTCTGTTTTTCTCCCAGGCTCATGCACTTTTCACGTCCTACCTCGCAAAAGTCAGCCTTAAGCAGGCAGAAGAGATTTAACCTTGGCACAAGCTACAACAACAGCCAGCAGCTTGATCTTGGTAAAAACATTTGTGAGCCACAGACTGGCCAGAGAAGAAAAAAGTAACCTATGATCAGTGGACATGTTTTGCTGCTGAGAAGGAATAGCTACAGTGCAGGAACAACTATTTTGGTCATGAATTGCGTGCGGGCCCTGTGGTTGTTCAGCAGCTGAACTGTTATGTGTCAGAAACAAAACCTGCATCTTCCTATCTTTGCTGTTATCTTCTGTTGATCCATTTGGGCCTGTGTGCCTTCTCTCTTCAGCAAAAACAGTACAGCTCTTTCCCTGGCACCTAAAATTGACTCTTTGCTGGGCTGAGAACATCAAATAGAAGAGTCCCTTTTAACAAGCAGATACGGCATACAAAGATAGCAGATGACAAAACCCGTTTCTGAAAACTATTCTGCTGGGTTTGTACATACACTGAGGTTCCCTCACTGTTCTTCCCAATTCACCTGTATGTAAGCACAATTATTGTTCAATAACTTACAGCACACTCCCCAAAACAGAATGACAGCAGAGTGTGAGCTGGGATGGAGGGAGGACCTGCACACCTACATTACTCTCTGTTGCACTCAAAGTCAATGCTAGAACTCGAATTGATGGTTGCATAAGTCACACCAGAGCTGACCACCCTCAGCACAACTGATCTTCAGCATCAGTTTCCATTCAAGAGGCCATGGTCTTCACACAGAACTAGAATACAGAATGATACAGGTTGGAAGGGCCTCTGGAGGTCTCTAGTCCAAGCACCTATCCCAAGCAGGTCACCCAGACCTCATCCAGTTGAGCTTCAAAATACCTCCAGGACTGTAGAGTCTACAACCCCTCACAGTCTCTGCTACAGTGTTTGACCACCCTCAGGGTACAAAAGTTTTTCCTATATCTACCTGGAATTTCCCCTGTTGTAACTTGTACCCTTTGCCCTGACCCCTTCATCATGCACTTCTGAGAAGAGCTTGGCAGCACCTTTTCTACACCCTCCCTACACACAAGAAAGCTAAAGGCAGCATTGAGACTCCCCCATAGCCTACCCTCTTCCAGACAGAAGAAAAATATTTCTCTCTCCATCTCTCCTCAGACCTCATTGTCCCCTTAATCACCCTAGTGGCCCCTCCACTGGACTCATCCAGGACATACTAAAGTTTTTCTTACACTGGGGAACCTCAAACTGGGCATAATATTCCAGATGTGAGTTCTCATACTCAGCGTGATTCTGTAGATCACCTGCCTCAAGGTTGGGCTGTAGTACATTTCAGCTAAAAACAACACACTTGTGAGCGCACCGAAACACAAAAGCACTATAATTCTGCTTTTTACAAAAACTGCAGAGTGGAACTCCCAAAGACAGGTAAAAGATGCCCACCAGAAAGTCTGATTTACTTTCTGTCAAACCTTTGCTCTTAACTCACTTTGCAGCAAGACCTCTGCTCCCATTGTGAAGCATTTTGGAGATTCCACTTTGTCTCCTCCATCTTGAAAGCTCACCTGCACACACACTGATGCAGTGTATTACATCTCGACAAAGGCATGTATTTTACGGATACAAGCTCCGGTTTAGAGCTAAATCTTACTGGGAACAGCACAATAGCTTCCAATGACACATTATACCATGGAATTTCCCAGAGCTGCAGTGGGACACGTGGATTTCAGCTCTATCAGCACTGCCTGCTGGGACAGACTACTTCTCACACAGAAGGGAGCAACCATTTGAGCTCCCAGTGGAGGGGCTCCCTACCAAGAAGAAAGCATAATAAAACTTTAAGTGACTCAGAAAGCTGAGCCCAAGTGAAAGGCAAAACCCTCACCAGGTTCTGAAAACAAACTTGACTCTCTGTGCAGCAAGAGCATCTAAATGGGTGTAGAGGTTGGTCTACTGCCATGTGACCTATTTAACTAAATAAAACTCTGGAAGAGGAACACATTTCACATATTTCTGATCCCTCACCTTAAGCGACTGCAACCCTCTAAAAAATAAAGTAGGTTGTTCAGCAGCTGCAACATCTTTAACAAATCACCGGCATCATTTGGTCAGACAGACACAGTGAAACCTAAGAACCCCAACAGACTGTATAGGACTTTTCAGGACAACTGCTCAAGCTTGCACACATGAACTATACAGTTGCTGCTATACTGCATATAGGCGAGTCAAGTCTAAGTCTGTAGAGAAGGCCTAGTATGATGAGACAGTACAAACCACAGCATATATTCCTACCCTGCCAGCAAGGAGTTACATGACCCATCCAGTTGCAAGACACCACTGGTTTATGTCAGCAGAGAATGCCCTTGATTGTCACCTGACACATGTAATCCTAGCCAGCAAGTGCAAGGCCCTGAAAGTGCCCTGTCTACGACACAGGTGAACACATGTTTCAACAATTACAAGTTGAACCAAACCAATTTGGTTTTCATTCACCCATTCACACATACCAGCCTTCCCAAGTCTTTTAATCTCCCTTCCCAAATTGCCACAGAAGAGGGACCAAGTATTAGCTGAGGTGTCAGCCTGCAAGTGCTGCCAGCAGCTCCAACTGCAAGCAGTTCTGAAGGCTGAAATGCAAACACTTGCTCTAAATGGAGAGCTGGATTTAAATTGCAAGAAAGTTTGAAAAAAAAAATTAAACACAAAGCTCTCCTTCCTATACTGCCTACAAAGGAAAACACCTCAGTAGCTCTCCAGTCACTGCTCCCCAGGCATCATAAATACTCTGTCTCCTACTTAAGGTTGCCTCCCCACAAGCTGTCAACCCAGCCACTCACACGAACTTGTTGAACCAAGCTAGGTTAGCACAGAGTTACCACTGCACAATAACTCAGTTCATCAAACTCAAAGAGGGAGACTGCAGACACAGGTAGCTCAGCCAGGAAAGGGCATCTGTGGCTGAAGCATTAACCTCTGCCACAAGCACAGGTGCTCTAAGAAGAGAACAAACAAGAAAATATTATTTTGGATGGTACCACAGCATTGCCTATCTGCCCTACTCTTCCCCAGGCCTCACTCTGCTGCTCCACCCAACCTCCGTGCAAACAGCCTACGTGAAATTCCTTGATGGTGCAATCCAGCTGCTGATAGACAGAAATCCAGGTCACAAGATCCATTATCCAGCTGGCTCCTTCAGTGGCAGCATCAGCAAAGAGGCCAAGGACTGAATGGTCACACACCTCAAATGGAAGTGGATGGCTCACCCCCCAGTAATTTATTCAGTTATTGATGGAAAAATATTAGTGCATGAATTCATTAAATGTTATTTCTCCATCTTTGAAGCTAGATGAATAATGAAAACAATGATTCACAAATGGGTTATTACAAAAACAGCAAAACACTAAGATCTGTTATTTACAGAGGATTGTTGCAGCAACTTCACCTCAAAGTGCCAGGGTAAAGTCTCCAGGTCTGCCTCTGCACAGAAGGACAGTATCTCAAATGTTGCACTCATGCTGCACATTTACTATTCCTGTTTCTCAGTGCTTCCAAGACTATTTCATCCAGCTTCCAAAACAGAGCAAGAATTCATTTTCAAAAGAGAAACACATAAATTAACTCTTCATATTAAAGGGATGTATTTGTTTTTCCTTCAGAAACTGTGCACTCAATATGCCTGACACTATTACTAGTTTACCAAACAAACCACTTCAAGAGACAACTATTGTAAAACAAGCTGGAATGACTTCCTGGAGATGTCTCAGGTTTTTGCAAGGCATTGGTTCTCCTCAAGGCGCAGGAAGAAGGGGGAATGGAGAGCCATCCGACGCACAGAGTTTCCCAGACCAAATCTCTCCTTTTCAAAGGACCCCAGTGGAGCCAGAATGGCTTTCTTGTGTGCTGCAGGATAAGGATCTGTATCCACAAATGTGCATCTACATGCTACTGTCACAGCACACCTGCACAACTAAGAAGCCAGCGGCATGCAGGGACACAACCTCACAACCTTAAATGTAACTGTTTCTCTAGCTGGGCAGACAGGTGCATGCTAGAATTTACCAACACCACCCAGGCACCTCAACTCCCAGCACTTCCAGTAAAAGTTAGGATTTGTAGACACTGGCATTGTTTGCAACTATAGTAAGGTTAAGCACACTTTAAAAAAAAAAAACAAAAACAGCTGGAAATCATCAATGCATTTTAAAAAACTCTGCCCAAACCAGTAAGATTTCAAGTGGCAAGAGCAAAATTGCATTTCTCCTTTTCAGATGGCAGTTCTCACTGCAGAGATCCAACCCCACATGATAGACTGCTAGGAATTTTTTTAATCTGATATAATCTAAATATAAGAATATTTTTTTTTATGATGTGGTTAAAGAAATCTACTGTCAGGAGTACACGTGTGAAGCCAACTTCCAATGCCTTTTTTTTTTAATTGCCAAGTTGTTATTATCCTGTAATCCCTGAAGATGCTGAAAGTCCTTATAATGGAAGCACAGCCTTAACTACAGAAAAATAATATTCTGATATCTGAGCACACTCAGTTCATTTCTTGGGTGACAACAGATGTTAAAGTAGTTACAATTCCCAAAGTTGCATATTCTTCTTTGTCAGAAAAATATTTGACAACAAGAACAAAACAAAAACTCCTGTGACATGTGGTCCTTACCACTATAACCACCTGATCCACAAGACAAGCCAGAGCTTTTCTATTTTTAGGTACTAAATCAACTTCTATTAAACAGAACTCCCTTCTTTTTGAGCAGCAAAACCTATTGCTTACTTTCGTGATGGTGGCAGAGATGAGAAATGGGGGAGAAAAGAGAAAAGGAGTAATTGCAAGCTCATTAGATAATCTGAACACAATGCAAATGCACTGAAGATAAATTTAATGAGCATTCAGAGAAGTAAACTGAGTGACAAATTCACATGTTCTCTCCCTCTCTATTAAAATAAAAACTTAACTAGGACCACTAGAGCTTTTTTCCTCATTCCATCTCATGAGCTGAAATAGCAACACACTTTTTGAGAAGAAATATTGTCCCTGTACTCAAGACCTAAAGGCCTTTATCTTACACTGCATGGAGGGAATTAGGCCATCAGTACCAATGGTACCTCCATAAAGGCCCAAGTACCCTGCATCCCCTCCAAGAGTTACCCTCAAGTCCTCTAGGACCACTCAGAGCCAGCTGCAGACACAGGGTCTTCAGCCAGGTGGCACCCAGGAAGCCTGAATGCCCACCCCACACAGCTCCATGCACCCACCCAGACACTGAGCTGCTCAAAAGGGAAACATTTTACTTTGCATTACATACATTATGCATACAGCAGCAAGCCCCTGGAAGCTGCATGTGATTTAATGGCACTGTGTACAAAGAAATTCAGGATTTGTGTGCATCCCAATTCCCACAGCATTTTGCTCCTTAGACCCTTTTGAAAATGCCAGCCTTACAAGTTTGGGGCCCTACATCCACACCTGCAAGCATGTGGAATGTAACAGAACAATTCACAGAAAAAACAAACATTTGTACTCATTTTCTTTGAGGACCTAGATTTTTCAGACTAACAGGAAAGATTCTATGCTCAAAACTACAACCCAAACTATACAAACTGTAGTCAACACTGCAGATCCAATGGACTGGGAGACATATCACTTTACTGCAAAACAGAGTAGAAATTTTTGTTTTGGAAGCAAAGTAACATTAACAAAAATATCTCTTGCAGCATTAATTACAGTGGGAAAAACAAAGAAGAGCACGTTGGAAAGGGGGAGCAAACCACATTATCTACAAGGCACCATGTCAGCCTTGGGTTATTCTAACCCATGTGCATTTTTGTGTCATGTTGAGTCATCATTTTCCAGAACTTCTGGGAAAGAATTTGAAGGTAGTAATATTTTTGCCCTCCATACCAAGTGCTGAGGAGTTTCGGGCCTATATGCCCCTGCTGGAGGTTCAGTGTAAAGTCCTTGCATATCAGTACATCATGGAGGGCAGACAAAGAAACATGCAAAAGGAGCTTGCTACTCTCAGAAGGAGGCTGGGAGTCCCAGCTGTACCTCAGCTCCAATTAGCCACTTCATGAACTTTTCTCACAAGAGAGTGTCTTCTGAAAAAATAAATACACACTCTGATTAAGTAAATTGTGAGGAGTTAATTTACAATTCCACAATCCCCATGGGACTCCAAGACCAATCTCTGGTGTTTCATCTACAGTAATTTAATGGTTTACATTGTAAGACCTATGGCCTACAATGAAGATACCATGAAAAATCTTGACAACATTATTCACCCCAGTCCCACTGATTCAAAGGCACTACTAGGCCAATTAAAGCAAACAAGATTTAGCAGTCCACTACCTGCGTCGATGATTAGTAGAGCAAGCTGTTTTCCCTGCTGGAAGGGGCTCCACAGCTAACAGCTTCCACCTGCAAGCACATTCAGGTTAGGCACACAAAAAAGAGGCAAACCCAAATGTGTTCCTCCATCCGCATTCCACATTGCTAAAGTCACTACGCAATTTAATTCCCCACTCCCACTAACACACATGCAACTTAAAGTGAGCCTTCCAGAGTCACACATCCAAACCGTTCTGAGCTATGCTAAACACCATGACCTCTGCTCCATTTGAGGCTAGATTTTTTGTTTTCTTCCCACATCCCCTTCCTATGCTTTCCAGGACCCGAGTTGGTCATTATTATTTCAAGTAACATTGCCCCAGCCCTGCAGCGTCTCAGAGCTCTGGAACAGCAAAGCACTCTTTTTATGTAGAGTACACTTGATAACAAGATTAATAAAAACTACACAGGATCTTTAAAGGGCCATCTTGTATCAGCATAGCAAGAGAACAAGTTCTTAACAATGGATAAAAGGAGTACAAACCAAACAGCACTGAGTCCAGGCAGTTCTAAGCCTCTTCTGTTACAAGTCAATCAAACTGAACAGCCTCTAAAGAGCGTCTCCATTTCCAGGCCACACTGTGCACTGCCAAATATTCAAAAAGTGACTGTCCATGCTCTTTTAAGGAACTCACAATGACCTGAACACTATTTACACAAGTGTCATAATTCATCTTCTATACATAGAACATCTGAATGAAAAGCATCTTTAGATTTGGTTACATTAAAAAAACCTATATTGGACTCATCAATATACTGTTGTAAAGCAAATGATTTGTGTAAACTGGTGACAAACATCCCTCCTGTGCCGCACAACACAGAAGGTGTAAATGTAAGTCTGAAAGTTAATTTCTCTCCAATCACTACAAGAAATAAAGTTTCATCAAGTACGAGCTTAAGCCCAACAATCCTCACTTTACCAAAAAGGAGCATAATTGCTAAAAACTTTTGAGATTCTTTCCTAAGGAAAACAATGCATATTTGTGCTAATTTTCAGGTTTTGCAACCTAAATATCATCAGATATAAACTTCAATGCTTTGACGCAGAATACCTGAACACTCTTTTCAGAGCAACTGTGAGTATGAGTAATTCTGCTGGAAATTGTGAGGAGGTGATAAATGACTCGTAGAGTTCTCCAACTGGTTTTCTATGCGTATGCTTCAGTTGATAAAACACAACTTATGTATCTAGGACAAGACAACTGAGCAGTAAAGACAGCACAGGAAATGCCATTTCTGCCATTAGCCAAAATGCTCATGTGGCATTTACATTCTCAGAGAGTCATCGGGAAAGTTTGTTCCTTTTTTATTCCTTGAGAACAGAAGCACAAGTGTTTGTAAGAATCAAGAACACCTCCTTTTTTCTCCACCCACATGGACTTGGCAGCATGTCCCAGTATTTTGTGATGTCAGCTTAGAAAAACCTGCATTGCATTGCTTCGGGGCCTCTTAGAAAATAAAAACAATTAAACTACACACTGATTTAAGACCTGCCCTTTTCTCCTCTGTGTGTCCTGCATTCAAAGAGAGACTTCTTGGTTCCCCTAAAAAGTCTGGCCCCAATTCAGCTGCTGATTGGAGTTGGCTCATGGGATTAACATTTATGATATGAACTGATGGACATTTATGAATCAGGAGGTCTGTATGGTTACCTGGGCAGTGCAGTGGTTACCAGCAGTGCAGCTGGGAAGAGTGTTAGCATTAGGGCTTTAAGAACCTACACCAAAAGTAATATTCTTGAGCTCAAAAGCATGAAGGAAATAACAAAATCACTCGGAGATCCTTGCAGGACAGAGGAACTGTGAAGTGCCGTTTCCCCCAGAACGCGGCACTGTCCTGCCTGCCCACACTAGCTGGAGAGGCTGGGCACAGGAGGTGGCTGCCAATTCCATCAGCATTCACTGGCAACTCTTAATTTGACCAAACAGCCAAACACAAATACGTACCTCAGAAGGAACACAGGAGTCCAGGACCAGGGGAGCAGGAACGCAAACAAAACGTTCAGTTCAAGCATGCCTTTCCTCTGGATCCCTTGGCATGAACATGGTTCTGCCTGCATATTTATGAGCATCCCTCGGCTTAGTGCATCATAATGCCAGCCAAATCTGCAAAGGCAGATTGAAACCCACCTCTTTGTTAATACACCTACAATTCTCAAATTTATACCCACAGATTCTCTCCTAACATAGGCTTTTCTGTGCAAAGGATGAATTTTGCCCCAAAGGCTTGAAAGGGCTAAGGATGGTACCACAGTACGGTGTGCACTGTTCGAAGGGCAGCAAAGAAAACAATCATGCTGGTAAGCACATAATCATGCTTTAGGTGCTAATCCTGCAACATAGCCTACAAGCACAGACTCCTCTTTATCCCTAATGAAGAGACTGGGACTCCACATACATGCATTGAAGCCACAGATACCTGGTTTTTGCTAGAGCAAAAACTGACTAGAGAGTCAGTCATAACTGGAAAAAAACACCCAAAACCAGATTCTCACCCTGATTAGAAAATATTAACATTAAACCCTGATAAAATAACCAAAAATTAACTAATGGCCAACAAGTAATTCAGGCACCGATTTCACTTACACCTAAACAGTAAATCCTGCTAAGTGGCATTTAAGCATGTAACCTTCCATTGACGCATCAATATTTATAAAGCCTGCTAGCTATTTTACTGGAAAAATAACTCTATCACACTCATAACAAGATTTCCAGAGATTACAGTCTGGGCTCAACTGTTGTACTAGCTAATCCATAGAATACCGTATAAAGAAAGAGTAAATAGAAACGTCAGTTATCTTCGAGACAATGCAGCTAGATTCTGACCCAGCACAAACCCTCTCTGCCTGCTACTTCAGTGGAGTACACAAAAGAAACATGAATGCTTACCTCTGTGCATGCATATGCACCTATTTAAGTTTTTACATTAATTTGCCTGCTTGTGTTCATGGCCCAAACAGGTCGGAAACTTCCCTACTCCTCCCCAAAAGTCACTGACACAAGTTACACACAATAATTGGCAAGTGACACTGAAGGATCTGCATTTTCCCTCTTTAAAGAAAGATGTTGTTGTAGAGTTGACAGGTCACTGCTTTTGTTACACACTGCCCTCGGTCCCCAAGGAATCCATTCATAAATGCCCATGCATCAGCAATTAAGCCACAATCTTTAGCAAGGTCAATATGCAGCTCACTTGTAGGGCACTCTAGAAAGTTATGGCAAATTTACTACTTCCAATAGGTGTAATGAATAAAAACAAAGAAAAAAGATCCACATATCACTAACAATCTCATCCAAGTCATCACTGTCCTTCCCACATGCATTGTAAAGAATAAATGAAAGCTACAGGCTTGTTACAAAATGAGCGCTGTACTAACTTTACCAACTGAAAATAGTGTCCTTTATTTCTTCTGAGGATCCTAGGTAAAAAACATCTTGGTAGGAGTCAAAGATTGTATTAGTGATGATTATGGGTTCTCCCACAACACAATCTGCCCTCTGAAACTCTTTCAATGGAATATGCTAATTGATAATAGTTTTTTGCATTGACTCAAAGAGGATCTAGATCACATATCGTCACTTTTCGACCCTTTATTCCTGCTCTCCTATTGAATTCACACTGAAATTCCAGGCCCAATATGCTATCCAGAGCCCCTGGTGAAGTCCTCCGTGACAGCTAACTTCCTTAAGGACAATAAAACTGTCAGTCAGGAAGCTGAGACTCACAACTGAAGCTGACATTAGCCTCTTGACAACCAGCTTACAACTGCATAACTTCTCCCACTGCAATGGGAAACAGATCACAGAACCTTCTCCCTCGCAGAGCAACAAAACTTATTTCTTCCCCTTAAGGTCCTCACAGTTACAATCTGTACAACCAAAAATGCTACTAAGCCACTGAGGGAAGAGGAATAAGGGTCATACTTATCAAGATACACTGTAGAAGTCATCAAGGTGTCAGTGTGGCAAGTAGGGCAAAACAGGAAATGAATAAGATGATTTAATAGCTCTTTTTTTGTCAGTTGATTATAAAGATGGTTACAAGCTGAATGTTCCTATTTCAACATGCATGCAGTTTATTCTGTCCTCCTTCATACTGTAGCATTTTCTACTGAACTGACAGAGATTACATATACATTATTACACACCATGTTTGACAAACTATCCAAAGATGTTCTTTACAGTTTATTTCCTTTGGTACAGTACTACATTATTCTTATTGCAGAAGTCATTACTGTCATAGGAAAAGCTTCCTATTTAAAGTCCTTCTGCATGTGGAGGAGCTATTGCTCTAGCATGTAAATATAGTACGCAGAAGGAGTTATAGTCATTCATGTGCATCAGTACAAAACTGAATGAAGCAGCACCGACTGCAGGTAAAACATATTTCACTTGGAAACTGACCAGGTAACAACTCTCATGCACTGACAGTAACTGCCCTATTGTGACACTATTTCTGTTTAACATGGTCCAAATATTAGACTCCAGCAGTATTTGTATAAGAAGTTCCATTCAGCTCAGTGGAGTTATATATGTGAATACATACATATGTACATGCATAAATATTTTTAAGACTAAGGATGTACAATGGAAAGTTTGCTGAAAATTAATAAAAGGCACCTATGCTGATCAGTACAGAAAAGCCTTGGGGAACTTCAGAGATGCAACTCAGTTCTGTAAGAAAATCTGATATCCTCAGCACTTTGGGGGGAAAAAAATACTCTTCCTGATGAATTTTTGGTAACTAACTGATGGCATTATGAACAGGGATAATTCTCTAGTAAAGAACAGGAGTTGATTTAAAACTTTAACAGAAATGCAGTAATTCTCAAAAAACTCTGTCAGATTCAGCGTTAAGCTCTTGTGGAAAGTCATCTCTATTCCAGTCTATTCCTCAGGTGGGAAGAAAAAAAATAAATAAAAAAAGAGCCCTAATTCATAGCTCAAGATTCACAAATACAGGATTTAAAGTAGAAAATTATATGACTCCAGGAGACCGCAGAAAGCATCAAAGCTATTTGCTTAGAGTAAATGACAGCATTAGCCCACCCAAGAATTTTCCAGTTTCTCAAAGGACATTTTACAAACCTGTACTTTTCCATCTGACAAAGAGCATGGTTTCACCAGCTGTCACCATAGAAAGCTAAATGGCAAAACCAAAATTGAACTACAGCTTTTTTAGTATTGAAAAATAAAACCAAATAGCAGTTCTGTTTTCTGCCTCACTAGTTTGGGGGTTTTAATGTGTTAAGCTAGACAAAGTGGAAAAAACACTATTTTAAAGCACTCTTCTAACATTATTCATGTCTCTGAGCCACCAAAATTAAACATCAATGTACCAGGACCATGATTAACACAACAAACACAACACCACTTCATAACACTGTTAAAAAGCCAGGCTGAAAGGGGTCTTTTTCTGGTTTCAAACTGTAGGCTGGCCTTAGCAATAAAACTCAAGACCATTTAAGATCTCTTCAGATCATGAATGTCTATATCAAACTTAGCCCAATAAGGCAAAGTACTTCACTGCATTCCCTAGGCAAATTAGTATTATAAACAATAATTACTATTATTAAGTGGGTATAAATTTGGAGTCTTGAAACTATTCTGTCATTAGCATCCCCTACATAATTACACCACAAATCTTCCTGGGAAAAAAAAAAAAAAAAGAAAAAAGAAAAAAGAAAAAGAGGTTAAACACCTATAAGGCAAATATGCCAAAGTTGTCAGACACACACATGCAGCTCTAAGCACCTTTACACAGACATACAACATTCTCATCAGCTGATTTTTTGTGAAAGCAGGTGCCAAAACCCTAATACAAAAGAACAACCACCACCACAGCCACTCAGCTTTGAGCTGGGAACAAGTCCCAGCCTGCTTCTCCAGGCCCATTCCAACCAAAACTTAGCTCTGATTCTCCCTACCACTTCATACACACTCAGGCCTCCAGCAAGTTCCACAAGGTGTTAGAAGTAACTCAAACTCCCTGACAAAAATGAGGTTATTGTGTCTTGTTTTCCGCTTTCAATGTTTCTGCAAACTACGCTTCTTTCAAGGACTAATCCAAAGTCCAGCAGAGCCAAAATAAAGATGCCTACCAAAAGCAAGCCACCTCACAGCCCCATTCACAGAGGTCTTTAGTACTTTAGCAGGCCCATGGCAGCCCTCTCTGAGACAAGGCACTGCAGGAGTTCTCCATCCCAACTCGGCAAAATGCCATAAAAAATTAAAACAGGATCCATACCAGCACCTTCTGCTCATTTTAGTACCAATTACTGGAGCAATAATTCTGTATATTCAGAAGTACAAGTCTTCAGGTGTACACACTGTAGCAGCAGGACCAGTGGGGAAAAGAAACTTGTGCTCTGCTCTTTGTCACAACTTTCCCAAGCTGGAGAGCACCAACACAGCATGAAATTGCTAATCCCCTCCCTCATTGACACTGCTCAAACACTTCTTCACTAAAAAAAACTGCACACCCCCAAACACTGAAGCTGCCTGCACCAGACATTATCTAAAGGAAGTACCCTAATTATGCCTATTTTAGTATTTACATTTTAATTTCAGCTTCAAGACAGCTGGGCTCCTCTCAGGGGAAAACCAACAGCAGCACAGTAAAGCCTTGAGGCAAGTTCATCCTGCTTTTCTTTCCAAGTTGCTGCTTGGGGTTTTGCACTGGCAATGACACCATCAACGCATAACAAAAGGATATTCTAGCCTCTCTGGGTAACAAACTGTTAATGTAAGGACTGCCTAACCTGGGGCAGTAGCTTTCAAGAACTGAGAAGATTTATTTTTCCTCTCCCTAGGGTAAAATAAGAAATACCATATAGCCTTTCAGATTGAGAGATTAGAAAATGAAAAGACTTCCTGAACAATTTGATCCACCCTTTCAAGAGAGAGCTGTTCCACATCCATGTGGCTGCCCCACATCATGTGGTAGGGTATCATTGGCTTGTCTTTAATAAAATACAAACACTGTCATTGCATAATGCAAGTTATCTCACCTTTAACAAGGATCTCAGCTGCAGAATCAACCCTACAGATAATAGCCTTAACACCTGAAGTGATATTTAAAACAAGTTTTTTGAGGTGGATTCCTCAGAACTCACTGCATGAAATTCACAGTAGGCTTTGATATCAACACTAACAAGTAATTAAACAGATATTTCAACAATAAATGTTTCCAAGTTGTGCTTATCAACATTTTAATATGAAAGCAACAAGAGGGATACTGTTTGCAAAGAAGCTGCTCAAAGAATACACAGAATAAAAGTCAGCAATGCTCCTCTTATTTCCTTAACCTCACGAGAACGGAAGTAATGAACAACCTATTCAAGCTTCCTGCAGATGCTCCAAGCATTTGTAAGGAAGGCAATCAGAGTTTACACAGCTCCTAGACTAGCAAAGTTTGTTCTTCACTTCTTACTCCCACAACATACCTAAAGACATTTCAAAGCAGGACAGTAAGCAGAGTAGCAGTACAAGATGGTATCAATTGGTCCTGGATTCAGGCAAGAGCTGCTGATTCACAGACACATCTCCGTCAAGAGGAGGCATCTCCCAGCGCAGCAGTGAGACAGCCAAAACCTAACCACACATCTCAGTACTGCCATGCCTCTTTTACCTGCCCGAGTAGGCAGGTGAGTACAGGGATGTAGGACGGAGAGCAGTTTCCTCATGCTCACTTCTGTGCACCCACACAGGGCCAGCCTGAATTCCTGACCCACAACATGCCACCAACTGCTGCTGCTGACTGGTCACCAATGCAGAAAGGATTTGCATGCTAGCACAGTTCTTCCCAAATCTCTATTTCCCTACTGATATTCTCACAATTCACTTGAAAATTTAAAAACCTTTGAGTTTGCCCTTTCTGGATTGCAGGCACACTGAAGGGGAAATATAAAACAAAATTAAATACAGGTAAAATATTAGTGTAAGATACTGACTCAGGCTTTATATAAATCACAGTGCAAACCACACAGTCCTATCCTACTAACAGTCTGAGCAACTCTTATCTATTGCACACATAAATATTCAGAGAGAAGTACATAATGTCAGCCGCTATCGGGAAGCGGAATAATACCAGTTCCACGTTACTGCCATTGCTCACAGCTCTGCTGTCTCCAGCCCACCTGCCACCACCCCAAGCTTCTTAGTGCCTCTCACTGAAGTGCGTGGGCTCTTTTGTTGTTTGCCTAGAAAATACCACCCATAGTATTGAGCCCTAACATTTCAATTAGCTCTAATTCAGCTTTCAGTTCAGCTCTTTGTCCTCTAAAAATAACTTACATTTAATTGCAACTGGCTACAATTTCCTAATTCTTTGTGACCCCAAACCTCTAAATCTATTACCCAGAGACAGCCACAGTAATCCTTAATGAAGGTGTGGGTATGATGCAGCATGCTAGGGGCCATCTGGTTGCCAGGTGTTTCCTGGCTTAGCTTTTCCTCACAACACACATCCCTCCTCCTCCTCTAATTCCAAGGAAGGCAATTTCTACCTCAGAACAGTCCTTCATTAAAGACACAGGCAAGGACTTAATGGCAAGCAAGTCAGGTGCAGCACAGCAACGTTCAGAGCCTGCAGGAGAAAGCCTAGAAGGGTTTGCCATACATATCCCCGTGACTACCAGCAAAAGACTGCGCCAAGTGTATTTCTGACTGTTAATCAGAAGGGAGCCAAGTGCAACATTTTCACTGTAACCCTATGTCATGTCTTTCACTCACAATCAAAAAAACAAAAGAATTAAAAGGTAAGAGAAGATTTTTTAGAACAGGACCATTTATATAAAAAGCAGGTGATTTTAAAAGTACTAGGCAAGATTCACAACTGGTGTAATTTGATGTCTTTTAGGGAGCAACACAACCTATTCAGGGAGGTTAGATCCTGTGATCTTTATTTTCAAAATGGAGCATTAACTTCCTTAAAATCCCTGTCTTTCAGACAGGTAAAAGCCTTCCAGCTCTCAGACACACATTTCTGCCCCTCCCCTGCACCAGCACTCTCGAGTATTTTAGAGAGCTGGATTGGTAGAAGTCAAGTCATTTTTGCACAGCACTAGCATTGCCCCAGCTCAACTTACTGACCTGGCTTCCCACGAGGTCAGGCAAGGACCAGGCACCGTGGGAGCAAACAGGCACAGGACTCCCCCCCACCCCAGCACCAGCTGAGATAAGCCTTGACTGCCAAGACACCGCATCCCAGACTACCAAACTTGAAGGTTTCTCCTGGTTCCCGCTATCACACTAAGATTTAGTTTACATAAAGCATCTCACATTTCAGGCTAAACCCAGCAAACATTCACTTGAGTACTTACAGTAGTCTGTTCTCGGGAACAGTTTCAGACAGGTTATATACAAGTACCAGTGTTGGTGGACATGCATCACAAAATTGTCTTACTATTTCTCAAACTGGGTAGGGAAAACTGATTTTTGCTACAGCAAAGAGAAAAGGCCCTGTGAGTCCTTCCAGTGTACAGAAAGGGACTCTGTGCTGGGGAGTTTTGGAGAGTTCAGGCTTGATGCTCCTGCTGTCCTTGAGAATTAGTAGGGTAAGAAACAGCAACTGCTGCTGCTCAGCAGACACACAGGGCAGAAATGTCTACTCTGACCCAGCAGCCAGGAACCTGCTTTCCCAGGCTTGGCCATAAATGAAATACCCAACAGAGCCACTGCCTGCAGGCCACTCCAGCAGCCCGCGGTGCAGTCTGTACATACCCTAGGACTCATGGGGATGTCAGGTCCTAATCAAATTATTGGTGCATACAGAAAGGATGATTTTGCAAAGACAAGGCTGAAATTTGCCCATAAAATCCCAACAGGAATCATTTCCAAGCCAAGAGCTTCTCCAGTTCTACTGTGGATCAGGACCTAAGCAAACAGGACTAACTAAAACCAAAACCAGCCACATATCTGTGATGAACACACCAGAGGCTCTCACCACTAGCCAAGAGTCCCACCAGCTAGCATGTACTTACTGTCCACCCCATGGCTGTCTTGCCCATGATCCAAAACTCCTGTAAGCTCCTCAGAAGAGGAGCAACTCCTCATTTCAAAACAAGATCCAGCAGGAGAACATCACAGGTTCTTTTTCCATGGTTTCATCTATACAGTGGGTTTCTTACTTATGTGGAGCTCCGCCCAGAGCTATGTTTCAATGCAAAATGAGTGACAAAACTGAAAAGCAACAAATAGGAGGAGAGAAGCACTTAAATGCAGCCAGAGCTACAGTGGAAGAGGAAATTGCCCAGGATCATTGCCTGTTGTGAAGGATTTTCAAGTTCAGCTGTGAAGTAAATCCATCATGGAAAGGGAAATATTAACAAGTGACTAGAGACAAAGCACCTTTATTCTTGAAGCACTCTTGCTTGCTCATTTGACTATTTGCATATTTTAATCTGTTTTAAAAGGTAAGTTTCTGCTAGAAATTATTTTCACAAGCCTTGAAACGTTCTTCAAAGAGCTACTCATCTGCATAGTGACACAGGCATGGGGCAGGGCTTGTTTACTAATCTACAAGGATTATCCTTCAATCTAGATCATGCCTTGCCTGCAGGTAAGGGCAGTAGAGCAAACAATAAATACACCAGCCTTTCCAACTGCAAAGGCACGAGGGGAACAGAATCCAAAAGAAAGTTATGTTTGTAGCACATTTGGATGGGGAAAAGAGGGGAAGGTAGGGAGACAGCTGCTTCTTTGTATCTGTTGTTCAACAGCCTCTGAAAATCCTGGACAGGCAAATTCTATGCCTATTGTTGTGTCAACTCTGAAAATAAACCTACCAGCTACAGCTGAAACAAGTCTCCACAGCTCCACAGTTTTTCAAATAAAAACATAACACATGCCTCTGACCTCTCTTTTTGCCTTTTTAATGCATGCAGAGATCACTCCCCCAACTAGAGGAAAACTCATTTTTCGCTTACCTTCCTTCTCCCTTAGGCAATTGAGAAAAAGCCACCAAAACATTGCCAGAGAAAACACAAAACCACATTACATCTGAAGCATTCATTCTCTTGCCCATCCCAGGACACTGACAGACCACTTCACTGCACACTGGAATTAAGCAAAGACACTGGGGGTGACCTTGCAATAACTTGCAATTTCACTCTCTTCAGAAAAAAACTTACTACTCCTATCAGTATATAAAATGAATTAGCAGCCAAAATAACTCAGATCTTCTAAGTGACTGAAGCCTCAGAACTGAAATTCACCTGAGAATGGCAAAACAATAAGAGCAAAACAAATCACCTGGTGCTGACTACAGTCAGAGGTATTTCAGAGGAATGACCCAAAATGCCAACTCTGCAATACCATGTCTTCAAGGAAATAGTTCTTTCTGATCCTAGTAGTAAACATAGCTTCATGTCCTGAAGTATGGAAAACATTAAGTTTGCCCAATATCTTTTTCAAGTACTTATTCCCTCCTCCTGCTTGAAATAGGATGCAAGGAAAAAAATTATAATAAATAAATCAGTCCTAAATAAATAAGCAGTCCTAAACTACTTAATTCAAAGTGTAAACAAGTTACTTACTTTAAATACAGCTTTCAGCATCACCATGTTGCTCTGTCCCCACCACTGGAACAAAAGAGACAATTCATAACCCCACCCAAAAAGGAGTATCTGCCTTAAAACAACCAGTAGCATTTTTATCTGCTGGCTCAGGAAGCTACACACCTTCCACCAATTAAACTCTGCCATTGTCAGCATCTTAAAAAAAAAAAATAGTTTTAGTTATAGTCAAGGGCTGCTCTCTCATAAATAGCAGTGTACATATTCATTTGCACTGCAAGACAACAAGTAGAATTAAGTTCATAAAGAGATTTCAAAGCAAGGTATAAGGCATCGTTTCAGCAGATACTACTTGACTGGCTCTCAGTGTCTCAAAGCCTGAGCTTGTGATAGGGGCTTCAAAGGCAACTTAGTTCAGATGAACCAAAGAACAGAAACCCCCCATGATTACAGCTGCTTGGTGCACATCAAGCAACACTGGCAGCACCTGCACAAGTCAGCTCTCACCCAAAAGCGAGTCTCTAAATGGACTCAAGGGCTACAGAGATGGCTCATGGGAAAGACTTGATTAACTCTGTGCCTGTTGGTAATTACAGGTAATAATCCAGGTCAGTGCTGGCATCCTGATACCAGTGTTACCATCTAAACAAGCACACAACCATTCAGGCATCTGAATAATCACTATCATAAATATGATAAAATAAGAAAGTGTGTTTCTAACTTCTGAGTGCCTGTAATTATCAATTAAAGCCTTGCAACTTATTATTAATTCCACTTATTGCTAACAGTGATGCTGCAAGTGTACAGTGGACCAAAGCAAGTGAAGGCAAGAAAACCCCAAAAAAGCCTAAGTGAATTCAGTTTTTTTGCCCATAGAAACAGTTTTATACTAGAGGTCATTTTAAGTGAATGTAATTTGACTACACTTTTTTCCCCCCAAATGTATTCCACAAAAAAAGTTCTCAACTATTCATATTGAAAGTCACATTTAAGAGTATTTTTAATCTGGCATTCAAAATCCTGACAGCATTTTAAGCAACACTAGTAGCATACCATTTAAAATTATCTAACCTAAACGATTGTAAGTATTACCTATAAATCACTGCTGCTAATTTTGGCAAACTATGTGGAATATAAAATTATAGAAATTAGTCATATTATAAAATGCATTTTATTCAAAGTCTTAGACAAAAATTTATTATATGCTGTAACAGGTAGCAATAGGTAATATGAAATGCTTACATTCAATATTTTGCTAAGTCTTATTCAGAAGCACAACCCGCTCTCTATACCCCTAAAAGCTTAACTTTGCAGAACAATATGGAATGAAAGACCTTATTTACCACACTCTATCCCTTGATCTTTGGAATTAATCACATTATTAACTGTTCCCCAGCCCCCCAGGGAGTTCTGTTTGTTTGTTTTTTAATTTCTCTCATGTTTGCCACCTTTCCCTTTACTACTCCAGGAAATATACATATTTTATCTCCCTAAACAACAAGAAATATACAGTGTCCTTCCTCCTGATTTGTGGGCTGCTTCATCATTTTCCTGGGGGAAATTTTCTTAATGGGATATCAAATCAATAATGTCAGAAGAGACGGGCATGGGGACAAAAAAAAAAAAAAAAATAACTTGCCACTTTCCTTCCAGACACACCTAGCCCCAACCCTAAATGTCAGGTCTGCTCTGGACTCCTGGCAACACAGACACTAACTCCCAGGTGTATTCTGAGCATGATGACAGGCTGTGAAGAGCATCCTTAGGGCCAAACTCTGCCCTGACTGAATCAGTGCAAATCAAGAACACCACCGATACAAATCTGGACGAGCTGACTCTCTTAATTCAGAAATCTCCCTCCTATTCTTGTGGCTGTCTCCCTGCACCACATATTTTCTAATACAGGTGTGGGGGAGCGCTGAAGGAGGGCAGGGTAATTCTGCAGGTCAGGAAGCAGCTTAGAGCCAGCACACCTGGCTTCATCTCTGATTCACTCCCACCCCAAGTTACAGGTTGACAAGCAGGATGGGATGTGAATGACTGAACACCCAGAACACTCCTTAAGCGAGCTCTACTCTCCTTTTCCTTTGCAAATCATTCAACTCCACCCCTGCATCTCTCCTTTTTGAACCCTTGGATTTTTTCCTCAGCCTTCTTGAATATTTTCTAATTGCTGAGGGAAGTAAAAGCTAGTACTGATTTCAGCATGACTCAAGGGAAGCAGGCAAATGCCTAACTGCATGAACACAGTCTTGCTGCAAACAGGAGCGGCAGCCTGAATGCCCACCACACCCTGCAACACAATCACCAAACAGCAGCTTGAGACACCTGAAAAGCACGTCAGGCACCAGCAGACGGGGATTTGTCACTGAGAGGCATCTTTCACATAAATATATAGCTGCTGTTAATCAAGCCATAGTCACAGTAGCTCAAATAAAGGTAGCAGCTCTGCTTTCCAAGTGATACCACATGGCCAGAACAGGAATGGGTGCCCAAGCAATACCTTACCAGATCACAGGGAAGCAGCTGCAAGAATGGGACAGGGGCTTTAAAACTTTGTCTCACAATCGGCCAGGGAACAGCGGAATCACGTTAACATTAGCAAGTGTTGGATGTCATCACTGGGAGTCATTCCTTGCAGCATACAGCCTCAGGTCCGGAGTCCAGACAAACTCCCCAAGAGCAGATCAGAACCTGAACCCTCCTTAAAGTCAAAGAATTTTGAACATGCACTTTCAGCCCATTTCACAGCAAACACAGAAAAGAGGTTTTCCTCACAGTCCCCCTCAGTCTCTGAGCTTTCCCAGAAGTTACAGGGCTCTTTGTACTTAGGGTCTGGCACGTTGCACTTGCCTGCATTGGCATAACAAGTTACACAGATACCTTCTACAGAAATGGAGCAGAACACACACACACACACACACACAAAAGAGGGAGAGACTTGGCTCTGCCTCAAACCAGCCAGGGTTCATCTGGGCACAACCTGGGCAACACCATGGCTGAGCAATGTAGAGAAGCAGGCCAATCAATGCAGCTCTGAACTCACAACCAGCGGATCTGGGTTTCTGGCCCAGCAGTAAAGCAGCCAGGTCAATTTTTAAGGTCCACAGCACTTTCTACTGTTCATCTCTGGATCAAATTTGGACCAAGGCTGGAGTTTTCAAAAGCAGAACCCTAACTCTGTTCTGAACCTTTAGAATATTCCTATCCTATATTTTGAGATATTTTCTAACTTTGTTCATCCAAGATCAGAACCACAGGAAAAGTGGCAAGTTTTGCATGGTGAAGCAGCTCTTCTAACAGATAAATGTATGTTCCTCAAAACAGAACTGACAGCTCCTAGTTTTAAAGCAGAAACCAGCCCCTAGCATTCTCTCCAGAAAATAAAGTGAAAACATAGGGTTAATTGAATCAATAGGTCTTATAATTAAATGCTGCCAAGTTAGCTGACATGATTGGACTGCTGGTTTTGTTTTGTGGGTTTTTTTTTTTAAATGTTGTTTATCCAGAGGTTGCATATGCTTTAAATACAGCTGATTTTGCAAATGGCTATTGAAATTTAGTTTAAATCTGCCTCGGGGGACAAATTGACAAGTTTCACAAACAGAAAAGTAAGTTTTCATTGGCTCAACTCACTGGAAGCTACTGTGATCTAACTGCACTGTGGTTAATAGAAGTACTAACAGAAAACTCTTCCTGCTTCTTGCCAGGGGCTTGACCAACACGAGACAAGATACATTTCTCAGATCCTCGTACCCTTGAGTGAAAATTGTAAATGAAGGAGCAGAATTTGCCAGAGGGGCTAAATTCTACCTACAAATCCATAACTTAAGAATTCACAGGTATAAACTGATTATTTCCCTGAAGGGGAAAAGTACCCCAGATTTTCCATGAGAAAACAGCTGAAAAGGGCATTGTCTTTTCCAGATGGTGCGAGTCAGGTGCAGATTCAATGAATTCAACACAGTTATATTGATTTTCTCCACTTAACACTCACTCTTGCTTGTAATAGGGCCATTGTCTCCCTTATCCTATATGAGCATACAGATACATATACATATTTTATCTGGAAAACGGACACCATGTACTAAAATAAACAAATACTTATTACACCACAGAAAGTTAGAAAAACAACACTTTTAAAAAACGCTAAAAGAGAAACAGCCTATCAACGAGCACTAACCTGTCTCGTAGACTACAGAAAACAAAGAGCTTTGATAAATCTTTATACTACCAAGGTTGCCCCAAGCCTCACCTTTTCACCATAATTCCTTTCAAACTGGCACCCTTACAAAGATGCAAGATAGTGAGTACAAACACCAACACTCTGTTGTCTCATTATCATTTTGAATGATTGTGACAGGCTCCCTGCCACCTCCCCAATCAAGACAAAAGAACAAAGATCAGTTTCATCTGCAAGACTGCTGTAGAGAAAAACAGTAGTGAGTGTAAAACCATTAGGAGCAACAGCATTAGCTCATCTTTTCTCCTTAATACAGCAGCAAACAATTAGTGTTAAAGTAAAATGGGTCAATCAAGACTTCAAATCTTCTTAACAGCTAGTACAGTCAACCCATGTGGCCACAGCAATCCAAATTAACCCCATGGATACATCAGTCCTGTCCTCCAATATCCAGAAAGCAATTGCAAATGTCAAATTGAATCTCCTTCTAAAACACCTGCCTGTAGTTCAGTAGCATAACCTGTGATTAAACCTACCCATGAAACAAAAGATTTCACTTCTACTGAGGCAGACGGCTGAAGAAACCACTTCTGTTTCCAGCACCAAACCTCTAAATCAGCTCCACCCTATGGAAGTCAGTCTCATGCTGTTTTTTCTTATTAGCTGTGATGCACTACAGAACTGCTGCTAATAAGCACACCTGTACATGAAGCAAAGAATGGAAGAAAAAGCACCAGCCCTAAACATGTCAAGACCCACCCATATTCTCCCTTGGTGTATGCATGTGTGTTTAGGAAGGGGGTAAGCAGTGTAGTGATTTCACATAACATTGTTCATTTCCATGCTTTCTCTGGAGGCACTTGGCACCACCAGACATCAAGGGTTTTCCACCACTGAGCCCACATACCCCGAATTTACACTCTTTCCCTTTTTAGCAAAAATATTCCCTTTCCCCTTAAAAAAAACATGCTTAACTTTTAAGCATGCTTAAGGCTTAATTTCAAGGGCAATTAAGCATGTGTTTAAACAACTGAATAAACCCAGATGGACCAAAACAAGCATCTTTGAGTCTTAGGGAACAATTCTACATGTCAGCACACGCATTTTATTTCTTCCTCAAGTACACACATGGACTTTAAGGTAGCACACAAACAAAATATCCAGATCATCAGATAATTCAGGTTAGAAGGAACCTTAGGAAGTCATCTAGTCCTAGGATCCCAGGATATTACACCTTTCCAAATTTCTGGCTGTTAATTCATTCATGTGCATATTAACAGCAACACTCCCTGATCCCTTTCTAGGTAAGGCTTCAGTTCAGCTACAAATGTCCTGCAGGCAGGGGTGCCTCTTTGGGGTACCCCAATAAAGCCAAGGGGTGGTTTTTTTCTTTTGGTGTGAGCCAGAGGTTATACCAGATCAGTTCTCAGTGCAGTCAGTGCCTGTGCTACAGGCAAAAGATTTGTAAGGAACTTAGTCCTTTGAACTGACCCACAATTTATAGAGAAGCACTACTATCAGAGCTTTTTTTTTTTTTTCCCCCTTTCATAAGTTAATTATTTGTCCCATCATGGCAGATCAGATTTCAGACCTCACAGATGCTGCAGGTGCACTACAAGTCCTGTCAGCACCTTCCGACTTTGTAGAGCTTGTAGTAATAAAGAGGTAACTTTCTGAAAGCCATCATCATAAAGTCCTCACAACCTAAATTCTTTTTGACTTCTCCCTCTTCCCACCCCTTTAAAAAAACAAACCTGTCTCCAACACATGTGTATGACATGCCACATTTGGGGTTGATAGCTGAAATAGTCCAGCAGTCTGCAATGGGCCTCACCCACAAATTTCTGTCTTTAGATATTTCTACGATTTCCACAGCTCAGACAACTGTTAAGTGAGCACAGGGCCAGAGCTAGAGAGGCCAGAGCCCACTCTGGTGTCACCACACATTGCAGATATTTCCTCTCACGAATCCAGGTATATGGTGTAGCAAATGGTAACTCATATGGAAAGCAGCATGACACAGGCTGAAAGGCAAGGTATGCTTCTGGAAAATGATCTAGCAACAAGGGAATTCTTAACCCACAGACTGCAGCAATTCGTTTAGGGACTACTGTGATCAGATCACTCGTGCCCAGGCAGAGCACCTCAGGGGTCATTAAGTAATGACTTTTTCTTTGTTCTCAGAAGATATTTAAGGAGCACAGCTAAGTGGGTAATGACATGACATACCATAACAATTACATCAGATCTCTAAATCAAGGGTGTAAATGCCGCTTTATGTAACAAACTGCATGAGAAGCACAATGAACTGCCCTCCATGCTCAAAGTGTGCTAAAATTCTCCACAGAAGAACAGCAACTTTTTATTCTCAGGATGACAGCTTTGGCTTCTCTCAAACACCCACAGGCAATGCGCAATATGGGTGCAACAAATTGTAAAGTTCCATTAACCAAATCCTGTCCCTTGGGTAAAAGACAAGAGGAGATAGAACTTACACCACTGCACCTCACTGCTGAAATCACCCCTCTTCGCAGAGCCCTGCTGCACCAGGGCTTACCTGTGTGTTTCATTTCCATGCTGAACAGTCTCAATAACCTGGGGTTATTTTCAGTGTGTTAGTTTAGCTCATCTGTAAACACCTGAGCTCCAGGAGACTGGTACCACATTAAGATCAGGGTCTTGCCCACTGCTGAGTGCATCGTTGGTGTTTTGCAAATGGGTGAAATGAAATATGCAGGGAGGAACTCAGTGGTTCCTAGACCTAGGTGCTACAAGGGTAAGTCTGGGCTCCATTTTACATATCACACATTCAGAACATTAGCAGCAGAAACATACACCCACCCACAAACTTAACTAGACTTTGCTAACTGAGGAGTGTTTTTAGCACACACAAGGAAGGTGCCCATTCTCTCATTGTTGGTGAATCACTTAGTGATCTAAGAAGTAATAGCAGGGGTAACTTCACCAGGTAATGCTCTCAGCACATTCTCTCCCTCTTCCCAGCAAGGGCTGAGATGCTGTGATCACGTCATCCAATTGGGAGGGAAGCGAGAGAAGCTATAGAAAATAAATACATCCTGCAGCTGAGCCTCTTCTTGGGTGCATCAGCTATGAGATCTGTAGTCTAGACATCCCTGCAAGTCTAAACCAGCACAGGTGAAAATAAATAGGTTCTTTCCCAGGGAGAACACAAAGGTTTGAGGAAGAAATGGGAAGAAACAGAACAGAAAGGATATGTGCTTCAATCTTGCAAGGAAGAACCCTTCTGAAAAACAAAGGGACAGGTCTTCTGAATGGCAAGTGGCACAAACACTGGACAGCAAATGATTTTTTTGAGAAAAGATGGAGTAAGATTTACTGACACAACCACAAAGACATGACAAATTATGAAAAGGGATGCTAGAGACCTAGAGTAAGACTTACAAAATATGTACATATACGTCCCATTCTACTGCATGATTTTATGTTAATGACCACTTATGTGTGAAAGCCTGCTACTTTATATCGGGAAGAAGCCTACATGAAAATCCACCAACAAAGTGGAGAATACCTTTATTCAGAGGAAAATTGAAATTTCCTGTTTAGCATAGGGAAATAAACGATGTCAGTATCTTACATACAGGAAGCAACTCTCACGGCATGCAGCACACCCCCTTCTTTACCAAGGGTGTTTCATAAAGCACATCTTATTCAAACGGCAAGTCGTAATTAGTGTCTCAAACATACGCAACAAATTGAGGCAAGCAGTCTTTATTTGGTAGATCATATTAGGCGCAACATTACGCCACCGCAGAGCTGCATATGCTCACGGCTTGTACCTGCAGCACTTCAAGCAAGGCACATTTTGCATAATTTTCTTACATAAAAAGGCTTTGTTCTCCACCGCCTCACTGCGGCTACCAGCCTCCCCGTGCACAGTTGTTTCCTCTCCGCGGCTGAGCCATTCAATACAGGGAATGATTTTTTTTTTTTTCCCTCCCCGATGCAAATTAAAAGCGCTTACAACCATCGCACCCCCTCGTCTCACACAATGTTCTTTGTTCAGCCTTACAGATCCTTTTAGAGGAGCTTAGGAGTGGGAGAAGGACAGACGGTTACATCCCTTAAATGGTTTTTACAGCCTAGAGATGCTCAAAAAACGCTTAAAGGCAGTTGGCGAAAGTCGACTGCCCCTCCGAAGATAAAACAGGGGTTATCGGACAACTGCCCCCCTCCCTTTACCTCCGACCACCGCTCCGGCAGGTCCGCAGGGGCGACCGGCTGCAAACTTCGGCCCGGGTACACCTTCTGTCAGAGCCCGCGCCCGGCTGAGGAACACGCGCGGGGCCCGGGCCGACGCGACCCAGCCCCGCACCAACGGTCCCCAACGGCTCCCAACGGCCGCGAGGCAACTGGCGCGCGGCCAGCCCCCCCACCCCCCTCCCCGCTGCCGCTGCCACCGCCGCCGCAGGCCGTTTTGTCCTTTCTTCTCCTCGTCTTCCGACGGGCGCCCCCCGCCCCGGGCTGCGGAACCGCCGCCCCCGCCCGCAGCGGGGCGGCGGCGAGGGGCTCGGGAGGGTCCTTACCTGAGCGCCGCGGCGGCTGCCAGCACCGGGACGCGCTGCCGCGCCGAGGGGCTGAGAGAGAGGGCGCGCCGCCGCCGTGGCCGCCTCAGCCCGCGCCGCCGCTCTCGGGGCTGTCGTCGGGACGCGGCCGCCTGCGCGCCGCGAGCCCCCGGGACTTGCCCCCCCTCCTCCGGCCCCGCCCCCCTCCTCCGGCCCCGCCCCGGCCCCGGCGCCGGCGCCACTCCCGCAGGGCCCCCGCGGCGGCGGTAGCGGCGGCCGGCCCCTCGCTGCCGCCCCGCCCCGCCCCGCGCCCTGCCCGCCGCCCGCAGCGGCCCCTGCATTGCGGAGGGGCCCCGCGGCCCCTCCGGTACCTGTGCGGGGCGCTCCCGTTCCCGACACCCGCGGGGCGCGCAGTGCCGTCTGGCAGAGCGCTGGCTTAGGTGTTTTCATGGTGGCGTTTGTGCACAGCCGCTGAGGCGCTCCGTGACAGCCGGCCCCGGCCCCCGGCCTGGACCCAGCCCTCAGCCGAACCGGTGTCGTCCCGCCCTGCCCTGCCCTGCCCGTGGTCGATCGTCCCCTCCGTCGTCGAAAAGCATCCCGAAAGTCCCTCGCCCGATTTCATTTGGGTCTTCCAGTGGTGCAAGTCTCAGCTCAGTCCAATTTCTCCTTTTCCTCTGGAGAAAGAGAACCAGTAACGGTGACACAGGTTAAAAAACGCTTTTACAGCGCCTCAGAAACTGCACTGCTGCCGACTTACAAATTGTGCTCTTGTAGGGCCGAGCTCTCCAGCCGTTTCCTGGAGTGCGGCAATTCGTCACTTACCAGCTTCTCAAACTGAACTTTCCTCCTCAGCCCCTCGGGGATTCAACTGCTGTTTCCATATTCTGTAAAGCAGGCAAGGGCAAAGTCATCTGTCGTGTGATGCCACTGATGTGGCGGAGCTACAGCATCGGCTGATCTCACACTTCTAGTCAGAAGCACTTTGTACTCTCTCACCTTTTCTATTTCCTAAACAAATTAGTCTAATGGGTTTGTTGCAAACAAGTGTGAAAAAGCCAGTCTGTCAGAATCTTAACCAGCAATTCTGAATATGTCATTTATGTATTAGCCAAATAAATGGGTTTGAAGCAGGTAGTATGTTTTGATCCAGTAAAGTTAAATATTGCTATTCTTCTTTATATTTGCGTGCTGTCCTGGGTTCAGCTGGGATAGAGTTAATTTTTACAGGAACCTGGGAGGTGGGGGCATAGCCGGGGCAGCTGACCTGAACTAGCCCAGGAGCTATTCCATACCATGTGACATCCTGCCCAGTATATAAATGGGGAGTGGGCCGGGGGGTGGGCTCTGTTTTCGGTGGGGGAAGTGGCGGAGCGTCGGGTTCTGGGCAGTGAGCAGCTGCACTGTGCATCACTCTTTTTTTGTATACTTTTTCATTAGTGCCGTTGTTGTAATTTTTCTTTGTGTTTGTCCCAGTAAACTGCCTTTATCTCAACCCTCGAGGTTCCAGGGTTTTTTTGTTTTCCCTCCTCCATCTCCCCCCCATCCCACCGGAGGGGGGCGGAGGAGTGAGCGAGCGGCTGCGTGGTCCTTTGTTACCGGCCGGGCTGAAACCACGACAGTCCTTTTTGGCGCCCAACGTGGGGCACGAGGGGTTGAGATAACGACAGATCTCGCCAGAGCGTGTTGAAACAAATTTGTCAAACGCATTTCTTAGATAAATAGATGTTAGTCACAATGTAGTTTCATTTATTTACATGGTGGCGTTTTGTAAGCTCTTGTATGCTCTATGTATTGCCTGTAGTTGCGTATCTCATCTCTGGGAGAGTGATTGGGATTATCTCTTTGCTGTACTGGGCACTGTCGATTTATGAAATCATTACATCACTGGTCATGAGGTTAAGCTGGTATCTGTATGAGGCAGTGATACCATTTCCATACTTTGGGCACCTTCTGTCGGATTTTATTGGTAATTACACCCCATCCATGGGGAAGATGGGGGGGGATACTCCCCCCTCCCCCCCCCGTCCGTCCGTCCGTCCGTTCACATCCCTTTTCTCCTTCCAACTAATTACAACAGTTTTTGAGAATTTTGAATATCATTGGGATTGCGCAAGCCAGTGTGCTGTTAGTGCTATGCCTCCTGAATATGTTTCAGGTCTTCTTTAGGGCTACAAAAAGGCTCTTTAAGAGGACCACTCAGAGATCTGCCCCAAAGCTGGATACTCATGGGTGGCACGGCATGTGGGAGGATATGGGCAGGTATCTAGAGAACTTCTCACCTCCAGTTGCTTGGAAGTTCACTCCCAAACAACTACAGAACCCTCATGAAATGGTAGAATATTTGAAAGAAAAATGCTCTGGCTATCCCAGAGACACACAACTCACTACACTGTGCTGGGCCCTGGCCAGTATCTACCAAACACTGCTTGATATTAGGCAGCACCCTCAGGGGGAAAAGATGGAAAACAGAACAACAGGGCACCGTGGCTGCCCCTACCCCAGTGACAGATACTGCAGCTAAACCAGAGAACCAACCTGTGCCAGTATCAGTCGCCCCTGTACAGAAAAAGAAACACACAAAGAAATCAGTTCGCTTAGTGAGAGATGAAGATGAACCAGGGTCATCGCGAGAACAGGAGGAAGAGGCAGAACCTGAAATAATTACCCGATCTCTATCCATGAGTGAGTTGCGTGACATGCGAAAAGATTTTAGCCGCCACCCAGGTGAGCACATTGTTACCTGCCTGCTCCGATGCTGGGATAGTGGGGCTAGTAGTGTGGAATTAGAGGGTAAGGAAGCTAAGCAGTTGGGATCTCTATCTAGGGAAGGGGGCATTGACAAGGCGATTGGGAGTAAAACACAAGTCCTCAGCCTCTGGAGGCGACTTCTGTTAGGTGTAAAGGAAAGATACCCCTTCAGGGATGAAGTTACATGTCACCAAGGCAAGTGGACCACTATGGAGAGAGGTATCCAGTACCTGAGAGAATTAGCCGTGTTGGAGGTGATTTATAATAATCCAGAAAATGCGCAGTCAGCCACAGATCCAGATGAAGTCCAATGCACACAACCCATGTGGCAGAAGTTTCTACGAAGTGCACCACCAACCTATGCCAACTCATTGGCAGTAATGTCCTGGAAAGAAGGCCATGGACAAACGGTGGATGAATTGGCTGTCCAACTCCGGCAATACGAAAGAAGTCTCTCTCTTCCTCCCTACAGACCTGTGTCTCAGCTGTAAAGGATCCCGAGAGTTCCAGCAATTCAAAGTGGATCTGTCCTCCCCCTCACCTGTACAGGCCCGCATCACAGTTGTTGGGACTAAGTGTTCCTCTGCCCAAGAGAGAGGAGAGAGAAAGTACACACGACGGGCTAACCTGTGGTTTTACCTGCGTGACCATGGAGAGGACATGAGGAAGTGGGATGGAAAACCTATGTTAGTCTTGGATGCACGGGTACAGGAGTTGAGAGAAAAAACAACCAGCAGGCAGATCAGGCCACCAAGATTGAAGTGTCTCAGGGGGACCTGGACTGGCAACGTAGTGGTGAGCTATTTATGGCTCAGTGGGCCCACGATACCTCAGGCCATCAGGGAAGAGATGCAACATATAGATGGGCTCGAGATCGAGGGGTGGACTTGACCACGGACACTATCGCACAGGTCATCCATGAATGTGAAACATGTGCTGCAATTAAGCAAGCCAGGCGGCAAAACCCCCTGTCACATGGAGGGCGATGGCTGAAATATAAACAGTGGGAGGCCTGGCAGATTTGACTATATCACACTCCCACGAACACGCCAAGGCAAGTGCCATGTGCTTACAATGGTGGAAGCAACCACCGGATGGCTGGAAACATACCCTGTGTCCCATGCCACTACCCAGAACACTATCCTGGGCCTTGAAGAGAAAATTTTATGGCAACACGGCACCCCAGAAAGAATCGAGTCGGACAACGGGACTCACTTCCGAAACAACCTCGTAGACACCTGGGCCAAAGAACATGGCATTGGGTGGGTATATCACATCCCTTATCACGCACCAGCCTCAGGAAAAATCAAACGATACAATGGACTGCTGAAAACTACATTGAGAGCGATGGGGGGTGGAACTTTCAAGCATTGGGATACACATTTAACAAAAGCCACCTGGATAGTTAATACTAGAGGATCCGCCAATCGGGCTGGCCCCGCCCAACCAAGAGTTCCACATACTGTAGAAGGGGATAAAGTCCCTGTAGTGCGCATGAGGAGTATGTTAGGAAAGACACTCTGCCATGAGGAGTATGTTAGGAAAGACACAAGTCCTGCCTCAAGCAGAGGCAAACCCATTCAAGGGGTTGTTTCTGCTCAAGGACCTGGGTACACCTGGTGGGTGATGCAGAAGGATGGGGAAGTTTGCTGTGTACCTCAGGGAGATTTGATTTTGGGAGAGAATAGCCAGTGAATTGGGCTGTATGATATTTAACTGCTAAATAACCTGCCAATGTATGTCATTGTATCTACAGTGTCTATATGCCATATCAAGGGTATTATTGTGAGAATTATCCAAATGACTACAGGATGGACTTTTGAAACTGAGCCAAGTACAACAGCGATAGAACTTGAACTGGCGCCCACCAATTTCCTCAAGATCAACATCTTTGACCTGCAGACCAAGGGCATGAGTTGCACCAAATGACTAGCCACAAGTTCCAGAGGCAGCGTACAACAACCCAACATCTCACACTCTCTTATCCTGAAGAACTGTTACAACAGATAGAGCCCCAAAATCGATGGACACATTAGAGGGATAGCCCACAGGCTAAAGGAACACCATGTGTGTGTGTGCGAAGTCGGGGGGAGGAGTCCATGTACTCATATATAAGACAAGGAAAGTAGTAGTGGTTGATTGGAAAAAATGTAAAAACTGGGCATGATGTAGATGGTATAGAATAAGGGGTGGATAATGTCCTGGGTTCAGCTGGGATAGAGTTAACTTTTACAGGAACCTGGGAGGTGGGGGCATAGCCGGGGCAGCTGACCTGAACTAGCCAAGGAGCTATTCCATACCATGTGCCATCATGCTCAGTATATAAATGGGGAGCGGGGCGGAGGGTGCTCTCTGTTTTCGGTGGGGGAAGTGGCGGAGCGTCGGGTCCCGGGTGGTGAGCAGTTGCACTGTGCATCACTCTTTTTTTGTATACTTTTTCATTAGTACCGTTGTTGTAATTTTTCTTTGTGTTTGTTCCAGTAAACTGCCTTTATCTCAACCCTCGAGGTTCCAGTTTCTTTTTCTTTTCTCTCCTCCGTCTCCCCCCCATCCCACCGGAGGGGGGCGGAGGAGTGAGCGAGCGGCTGCGTGGTCCTTTGTTACCGGCTGGGCTGAAACCACGACAGGTGCCCAGAACATACACCAACTGTAACCCATACTACAGCACAAAAACTTTAAATGCTAATTTTCGTTTTGTTTCATTTTGCTGCACTACTCTGAGCAAGTACTCTATCTATATTTTTTTCCAAAGCCTCACTAATTTTAAATACCCAGCTTTATTTCAAGTGTGATTTTTCAGGAGTACTGAGCACTCTTTTTCTTCATGGGTTCTAGCAGGTGATCTAGAATATTTCACATCTGTAATTTGGGCCTTACGTATCTTAGACTGGGTGGTCAAAATGCAGGTTCAGGGAAGCCTAGGCTCCGCCATTGCTTCTGTTTCTTCAGCTGTGATACAGAGATGGCCATCCCTCAACAACTACTACATTGGATTATATAGCAGTCCCATGTTCATGTCAATAAAGCAACTTGGGGATGCCAAATTATTTTGTTAAGTTTTTTTATGTATTTGTAAATCTGGAAATTTTCTTTTCCTTCATAGGTGTGAGTCTATGTCAAGGCCACAGACAGCTCTTCCAATCCCTTTCCTGAAGCCCTCCTCAAGCTGTTTGGCAGAACTTCCCAACACTGCTGCTTCCCTCTTCCAGCATTTCATCTGTAAATCAGCAGCATTTAGATGGAGCAGGATCTTGCCAAGAGGACAAAACCATCATGTTCCCCTCTGGTTACTCACTGCCTGTGATGTATATCTATCTGGAGGAGATGCTTTCAGAGGAAATGGATTTGCTGCAGACAGTCTTTCTTCCAGACCACCAGGAGCAGACAGCTACTGAGTGCACAAGGAATGTGCAACAGTGTCCCCAGCACCCCGAGGATCAGCAGTGCCTTTTTCCCATTGTCTTCTTCTGTGCCTCCCCTTGGAGGCCTACACGGCCATGCAAACACCTTGATAGAGCTCTGTCCCCAAGCAGAGGGACTTCGTCCTTCCTTTCACCACCTAGCTAATGCAAATGCAGGCTTACATAAAGCCTAATCAGAAGGAGCCCTGAGAGGGAATGAGCAGTTGCTCAAGGAGAAACAGTTACACTTCATCCAAATGGAAATTAGATTTATTTAAAGCTTACAGTATTAAAAAAAAAAAAAAGAAAGGACAGCTAATACTTTCATTGGAAGCAAATACTGCAATGGGTGTCATGGAAGAAGGGTCTTAGCAGAAAGATACCATGTACAATAAATAGACCGCGCACTGTCCATAAACATTCCTAGAGATCAGAGGGGCAATATAACTAACTGGAGAAATGCTCTGAATAGTCCATGTGCCACAGAGGAATCGATGCCTTTAGCTAAGATGCAGCTTGGTAGCAGCCTCTCTTTTCAGCAGCAGCACACAGAGAGAAAGAAGGTGAATCTTGGAAGATAGTCATTCAGTTGCAGCTCTCCTTTAAACAATCATCAAAGGTGAAGAAAAACAAACACAGAAGAAAACAACGTGGCCTTTGCCATTTTCCCTGAGATGATTATCTAGTCAAATTACATTATACTTTACATTAAATATTCAGCAAGTGTTGACACTAGACATTTAAGACAGGAAAAATTCTTATAATTTATGTTAGAGATATTAAAATGCATGCACATATTTTTATTAGAAATATTCATGCAGAGATCAAAAAGCATCATCCCACTAAGAGGTAGTTGGGGAAGACTTTTGTACAAAGGAAAAATACGTTTTTACATAACCTCACAAACTATGAGCTTTATAGTAAAGCTTTGACATGCTGAATTATGGATCTCTATAAAGGTCTGGTAAGTCAAATACAGAAGATTTTTGCCTGCCTGCTAAAAGAAAGAGGAATGACATTGTCTGTAGCCCTTTTCAGCGTGGATTACTTTGAAACAGTGGCTGGGAAACACCATTCAAAAAGGATGTTGTGTGTCAATACATATTCTTCTTTTCCTATATAGCTCCAATAACAAATCACCATTGCTCCTCTGATAGTTTATAGAGCTACAATTATTGGCAACTTAGGTATTTGGCTTCACTTCAGATGGAAATATTTACTTTCTCAAAAACACAGCGTGACTCAAGCCTCAGTGCTAATATCACAACATTAGCTGAGCAAACAGAGCAGTCAACGCAAAGCCAGCTCTTATTTATTCATGATGGGAAGAGCTGCAAGCATTGAGAAGTATGTTGAAACAGTGGAAAGTATGGCTATGGCCCCTTTACACACTTTCCCTGGTGGCACATTTGCAGTCTCTGAGCCTGTTCAACTGTGGGTTCATCAGTTTTTTGCCACATTTCACCTTAGAAACATCCTACGCTAAGGCGACCGGGAAAGGCAGCGCTCCTGCCTCGGCATTGCTCAGATGTTTCTATCGGTTGGAAAACTCTAGGGTCCCTCTAGTGCCCAACGGACGCAGTGGGAAAGAAAGGTGAGCTGAAAAGCTCCTTCAAATGATTGTCAACCACTAACCAAAATAAAAGCTGCCACTGAAAATAGCATGTACTTATCCCTGGCTTTGCATAACAAACTATGTTCAGTTTGTTTCTGTTTTGGACAAGAAACTCCGCTGTATCTCATCAGGTCATACAGTAACATTTCCATGTTAAAAGCCTTCCTTTTTTCTGGCTGTCTCCCATTTGATAACATTTACCTTTTAAAGATTATTTGGAGATATTACCTGTTTGTAAATTTATGTCTCAGGTTGCTGCAGGAAAGCTTTAAGCAAAAGTGAGCTCTAGCCACAGCGGAAGGACTCGTACCAGAGGAAAGCTGCCTTTATAGATCTTAGTTACCTTTCATCTTTTTGTCCAAGGGACTGTATGTACCCATGTGAATTATGATGGAAGAATTAGCTTCAGGGAGCTACATTCTAATTTACTGAATGCTTCTGATGTCAAAAGCCAGTCTCTGTATGAGAAGTAGGATAATTTGAAAGCAGAGAGATTTACAAAACACTGGTGCCACCTGGTCTTGGGAAGGCAAGGAGACAAGAAATGCATTAGCGAATGCACTCCAGTGGACATCTCCATTTCTCACTGCTGTGATTGAAAGCAGAGGGTCCCCAGATAACACGCCAATGTGAAAAGTGGATGGTAGAGGTCCCTTACAGATTATGTGTGGAGCTTCCTTCTTCCCTTGTCATTTACCTAACTTTTTCCTCTCAGCTCCTGAGGTTTTCTGACATCTTGGTTATAGGGCTGGTTCCTTTGCTGAAGAGGAAAAAGCTGCATGTCAGACTTGTCATAGTAGACACACCTCACAGGAGGTTTTGTAAATGTATTCAAAAAGAAGCAAAGGGAATAGTGATCCCTGCAGGACTGAGCTGTAGAAAGTTCTTAACCTAGACCAATTTTCATTGCTCTACCCCATTTTCTGGGGTACAGCAGAGCAGTTCAGCTACTAAGTTTCCATCACTGCAAGAAGGAAAAAACCAAACTCTCTAGGAAAATAAGATTTGTTGCTCTTAACATTTTCTAGTTATGAGGGAATGATGATTGCCAGGAAGTAATAAATGCAAGTTTGAGGTTGGGGGAGGGTTTTTGCCATCTACAGCTTCTCACTACTACAAGCACTGCCTTCCTTATCTGTCCTGAAAGCTCCAGGAATAAAAGTACTGCATCATTCAGTCATACTAGGTCTGCTAATGAAATAAAAAAAAAATAAACATCCACTGCCTACATCAAACAGAACATGAACAGAACACACAGTAAGGTTTAAGTAGTAAAATCTCCTTACATGTTGCATCTCTAGCAAAACTATATGAAAAAGTTTCTTTTCAAAATAAATATGACATAAAAGTTACTGAATAGTCAAACTGTTTAGAACATGAGATATACTATTTTTGAGAATTTATTTCCTGTTCTGGGCACAAGTCTGTTTTTTTCCCAACAGTAGCTACTGAGGATTAAAGACCATAGAAGGAATCTATTACATACGGAAGCTCTTCAGTTCTATGATGTGCTGATAGCTTGCTTTTATTTGTGGAGTTTTGATAAGGCTTTTTAGTATGCTTCTCTTGTTATGTTCAAACATGTCAAGTTACGGCATTTTCCAGACGCAGGGCTTAAATTATCAGCTGAAAACAGATTAGCCTAATCAAGTAAACACCACAATATGGGGCAACGTAGTCCATCTTGGGTTTGGGGCTTTGTATTTTTCCCCTTTTTGTGAATAAAACACTACTGTTATTTGTTAAAAGCGAGGAGTGTCATTGTTAAGCCCAGCCGGTAACAAAGCACCATGCAGCCGCTCGCTCACCCCCCCCCCCCCCCCCCCCCGCCCCGCCTCCCCCGGCCACAGTGGGATGAGAAGATATAAAGTCAGGCTCGTGGGTCAAGATAAGGGCTGGGAGGGATCACTCACCACTTATGGTCACAGGCAAAAGACAGGCTCAACTTGGGGAAGAAACAAAAAAATCAATGTATGTAATTTACTACAAATCAAAACAAAACAAAGCAAGGATAAGGTTTTAGAACACCTTCCCCCCCACCCCTTCCCGCCTCAACCCCACTCCCAGTTCTCTCTTCCTCCTCCACCTTGGTCAGCTCCCCACACCTTGTCTCTGCCGCTCCCTCCTCCTCGGGGGACGACTCCTCACTCGTCCCCTGCTCCAGCGTGGGGTCCCTCCCACGGGAGACAGTCCTGCACGAACTTCTCCAACGTGAGTCCTTTCCGCGGGCTGCAGTTCCTCACAAACTTCCCTGGCGTGGGTGCTTTCCATGGGCTTCAGTTCTTCCCGAACTTCCCTGGTGTGGGTCCTTTCTGCGGGCTGATCATCAGTCACAAACTGCTCCATCGTGGGCTTTCCCATGGAGTCACGGCCATCTTCGGGGGCCTCCGCTCCACCGCTCACCTCCGTGGGCTGGGGGGGAGACAGCCTGCTGTCTCACCACGGGCTGCAGGGGCATCCCGTCCTTCCTCACTGACCCAGTATCTGCAGAGGGGTTCCTCTCACATTCCAATCCCCCTAGTCACTACAGGTTCCCCTTCTTAAATCTGTCATCCCAGAGGCGCTACCACTGTCACTGATGGGGTCGGCCTGGGCCAGAGGCAGGTCCGACCTGGAGCTGGGGGAGCTTCGAGCAGCTTCTCATAGGAGCCACCACTGCGGCTCCTCACCCATTACCAAAAAAAACCCCGCGTCACACAAACCCATAACAAGGAAACATTGCAAACAGACTGAGGGACTATTTTCTCAACAAAACTGTGGCTTGAGGTTAAGCATCAATGTACGTGGGCTGTTTCCCATGGAGTCCTGGGTTCATCGGGGATAGTTACTTTTCACAGGAACCTGGGAGGGGGCACAGCGAAGGACAGCTGACCTGAAGTAGCTGAAGAGCTATTCCATACCATGTTATGTCCTGCACCGTATATAAATGGGGAGCGGGCTGGGGGAAGGTCTTGGGTTTTGGTGGGGGAAGTTGCCGAGCGTCAGGTTCCAGGTGGTGAGCAGTTGCACTGTGCATCACTCGGGTTTGTATATTCTTTTATTTGTACCGTTGTAACTTCTCTTTTTGTGGTGTCCCAGTAAATTGTCCTTATTTCAACCCATGGTGTTTGGGGTTTTTTTTCTTTTCTCCTTTCTGATTCTCCTCCCCATCTACCGGCTGGGCTGAAACCACGACATATGGCCACTTAAACTCAGCCTCATACTCAGGTTTTGTGCCAACAACGAATGCAGTGGTCTAGTCTAGGTTTGACAATGGCCTCAGCTTCATCAGATGAGCATACACATCACCTATTACTGCAGCAGAAACACTTTCCCAGCCTGAGGAAGGTGGTCCTGAATGCGTGAAAACTACCTGTTCGTTTGCTCTATTATAAAACTGCTCCTCATCCAGTGTCATCTTCAGCATGTGACTCTCTAATTGTTTTGCATATGAAAGAGGAGCGATGGCGTTCTGAGGGGTTAGCACATACATAACATCTATAAATTCATGCTAGCTTATGCCCACATATTTACCCACGGTTATCTAGCTGCACAAATCAGTACTCCACGTGCAGTTACCCAATTTGAATTACAGATTTTTTGTATGTAAGCGCCCAGTCTAATGAACTGATACATTTGCTGCAAACAGTTTCAGAAATGCACCCTGACTGCCATAAATGTTATCTCCTGAAAGCAGAGATGAAGAATCTGTGAGATCAGTGAAGCTTATTGGCAGTAAGCACAGTGACATAGTCTCTGCCATGCCAGCAGATGGGTGAACCTATGTAAAAATATTCCCCCCAAAATGCATGTTTAGATCTTATTAAATCTGTTGTCACAACAGGAAAGCAGTAGTTCATGCAATGCGATGGGCAAATCACCCTCAGCCTAGCAGTCACAGAACTACATCTGTTAGCTGTGCTGACGTAGGCCACTTATTTTTTCAATTACAACTTTGGATTTTATCAGTTGCAGAACCTGTACTCCAACCAGGAAAGTCAACAGAGGAGCGGGGGGGTGCTCAATTCCATAAGGTACCTCAGCCAGTCATCTAAATGCAGGGAAAAAATCAAAACTAATATAATTCTGCCTTGAATCTTGTGTTCTGACAAAGAAACTGCAAGAGAAATGTAAAGCATGTTATAATCACGGAGCTGATGGGTGGACACAGAAGTATTTCAGTGCTTGCGATATTTATAAACATCCATTATCTGAAGCGACTCCTTGTCACCACTTGATATTTCTCATTTTCGAAGTGTCTGTGGATGCTTGCGCAGGCTGGTGCGTTGCCATGGATATCGTGGTCTCACCACCGAGCACATTAGCATTTGCTGATCTGTTTGTTTACCTTTGGAAAGAAAAGAAAGAAAAATCCCACCATTTGTGTAGCGTTTAGCAAAAAGTCCCTGACAGGGAAATTAAATGACTCGACATAATGGTTTTCAGACTCCCCTCCTTTTGGAAGTGATGGGGTAGTAAAGAGAGGGAAGGTAACAAAGCAAATGAGTGGGAGGAGCTGTCAAGCAGCTAGCAAAAACCCCGTCTGCATGGTTCAAGGCAAGGGTCCCTACATGATAAACATCAGCTGTATATTCAAGAAAAAATCAATATGAAGGTTTAATAATTCAGTTTCCTAATGGCCTGCCATCACTTTCTGCAAGAGCCACAAAAAAAAAAAACCAAAAAAGATAAAAGGCAAAAATGAGTCATCAATAGAAAACATAACGCAGTAGAATAACTTACTTTGAGCAATACCCTGGGACAAAGAAATGGACATGCAGTATAGAACTAATATACAGCTAGTACACATGTAATGCTTTTACCCGGGCACAACTCCACTGCTAAGTGGAGACAGAACAGGTTTAGAAGTGACAGGGAAGTGAATACACAGGACACCAAGTAAAAAAAAACATCGGCAGTGATCCAGGATATTTTCAAACTTACGCTTTTTTATTGGTGTTAGAACAAGTCCATAAATTACACATCTATATGAGATGGGAAACCAAAGAAACCTTAGTAGATATAGTAGATACATGAATGTAGATAGGAATTGTTTAATAATTATCTAGCTTATAATGAAGTTAAAGAAGTTTCAATAAGAGGTAGACATGGCCCAAGGGGATGAGAAGTGATGTTTAACGCTTGCATTGTTGAGGCTGGCTGGGACAGGAGATAGTCCCTGATAAGAAGCAGCAGTGGCTCCAAGAACCAGCTAAGACGGACCTTGTGATTTGGACAAATGCCAAGGTCCAACTGAGTCTGTGCAGGGACAGAAGGTTAAGAGTTCACCGTGAAGAAGACATACAGCCTTCATCTTCACGACCACCAGACGACCACCATAAGGAGGCACTGCGCAAGCGCAGTTGAGAGGAGGCTATGGAAATGACTTCCTAGAGCTAATTTTAATATGAAGCGGGGATAGGTAATGCCTATGTATAGGCATATTGCGAAACTCTATGTATATGTAACACTTGACTGTATAAATTTAAAGTGAACTCCCAAATCAGGCGCGCACGACGTTGGTGGGACTACCCCCCGTGCTGCCCAGCGCTGAATGAACATACCTACTTTACAACCTCCCTGATTGTGGAGTCTGTTTTCCGCACGTCATATATGGCAAAAATCCCCATAAGCTGAAGTCCCATACTGTATTGGTTTTGTCTGGCAAGGTTTTGGTAGCGGGGGGGGGGGGTTACAGGGGTGGCTTCTGTAAGAAGCTGCTGGAAGCTTCCCCTGTGTTCGAGAGAGAGCTTGCCCATACTAGCTGGCTCTAAGACGGACCCGCCGCCGGCCAAGGCCGAGCCAATCAGTGATAGTGGTAACGCCTCTGTGATAACATTTTTAAGAAGGAAAAAAGTTGGGACGGAGAGAAACTGCCGCCGGAGTGAGGAGTGAGAACATGTAAGAGAAACAAGCCTGCGGACACCAAGGTCAGTGAAGAAGGAGGGGGAGGAGATGCTCCAGGCGCCGGAGCGAAGATTCCCCTGCAGCCCGTGGTGAAGACCCTGGTGAGGCAGGCTGTCCCCCTGCAGTCCAGGGAGGTCCACGGTGGAGCAGATCTCCACCTGTAGCCCGTGGAGGACCCCACGCCGGAGCAGGTGGGTTCCCGAAGGAGGCTGTGACCCCGTGGGAACCCTGCGCTGGAGCAGGCTCCTGGCAGGACCTGCGGATCTGTGGAGAGAGGAGCCCACGGAGCAGGCTTTCTGGCAGGACTTGTGACCCCCTGGGGGACCCACGCTGGAGCAGTCTGTGCCTGAAGGACTGCACACCGTGGAAAGGACCCATGCTGGAGCAGTTCGTGAAGAACTGCAGCCCGTGAGGAATGGCCCACGTTGGAGGAGTTCGTGGAGGACTGTCTCCCGTGGGTGGGACCCCACGCTGGAGCAGGGGAAGAGTGTGATCAGCCCTCGTCCTGAGGAGATGAAGCGGCAGAAAATAACGTGTGATGACCATAAACCCCATCCCTGTCCCCCTGTGCCGCTGGGGGGGCTTGGTGGTGAAATCCGGGAGGGTAGTTGTGCCCGGGAAGAACGGAGGGGTGGTGGGAAGGTGTTCTGAGATTTCATTTTACTTCTCATTACCTTGCTCTGGTTGATTTGTAATAAATTGAGTATGTTTTGAAAATTGAGTCTGTTTTGCCCGTGACGGTAATAGTGAATGATCTCTCCTGTCCTTATCTCGACCCGCGAGCCTTTTGTTATATTTTCTCTCCCCTATCCAGCTGAGGATGGGGGAGTGATAGAACGGCTTTGGTGGGCACCTGGTGTTCAGCCAGGGTCAACCCATCACACATACTTGAATGCAGTACCTTATTATGCAATAACACAAAGCTGGCCCGCTTGATTCTCAGTTTTTGGGGTTTGTCCTGTTGTTTCAAAGGGAGCTCTACAAAGATTAGGCACATCGCCATGTGTTTCCCTGAGAGCTTTTCTTACTTTTGAGGTTGGGAGCCAAAAAGCACTAACACGTTCACCAGGGAGCTTTATTCCTTACATAGATGGTAGCTGTTAACCAAGAAGTAACAACAATGTGAGGCTGTCCTCGGTATACCTTTTCTCAGTAGGGCTAAGTCACCGTATATGAACCAGAAGTCTAGTGCGCAACTGTTTTTTATAGTGAACTCCTCTCTTTTTAACCAGTAAGGATTCTTTCACGTTGTTTCCTGGCCACAAAATGAAGAAAACGGAGTTGACCTGTTCTGCGGTCAACTGTGGTGCCTCCCTGGTATCACATCTGTAACAGAAATGCCAACAGCTATCTTTGGAGACACAGACGATAAATAGAAAGCAAAAACTGCAATCCTTGCCCTTCCTGTAGGTCCCCTTGGCCTGGCTGTGCACCAGCAGAGCAAGTTAGTCCATGGAAGCTCCCTAAGCATGAAGCTACTCTAGTCTCTCTTTGTGGCCTTGCTCTGGGGATGGTCCAGCATTGTCAAGCTGTTCTCTTCATTTCCCACTACTGACTCGCAGTGAAGGCAGCTTAAGGTGAAGAAAACCTTCCCCCAGGCTAACTTTCCACACAAACCTCTGCCATTGTCACAACAGAGGGGAAGCGCGAATCCTAACCAGATTTTGCTGGAGGTTCAGAGAAACTTTCTCCTGCATTCAGATGAGCTGCTATTAGATTCAGCTGTCGAGCTGAGTGCTCTCACCTCCGGACTATTAATTTATGTTGCTAGAAGCACACCATTTTTGTTTTTCATGTGTAGCTGCTGTGGGAATCAAAGATGTGTCCTGGGAAATCTGTGGCTTTAACTGTCATGAAACTGCAAAAAAAATGCAATCGCACTTTGCAGCGATATAAACACGTCACCTATGCAAGCTGGCAGGGAAAAGGTGAAGGGCGTCACAGATCAATACTTACATACACTATATGGCCAGTTCTGCAGTTCACTTTGATAATGCATCACATACATAAACCTGATTGCACTAACTAGGGCTTAACGCTGGCAATCAGATTTTTTCCTCGCAGAAACCTTCAAGGAGCCCCTTTCCTCACCATTGCCCTCTGTGAATGGCCCTCATTCAATAATTCCACCCAAACATACTTTACTTAAAATCAGTGTCCATGGACACAGCTTGCAAAGAAGCATCTTCAGGAAAAGCTGAGATAGTAAAAACCAGAGCTGTGTAAGCTAAAAGCTAAAAGTCACAGTCTCTAAAACTTCAGCATTAGGGACATGTAATAATTCCTGCACATAAATTGATTGCCATCATTTGGGTCTTTTATTTAAAATGCTTCAGTGCCCGCTCTGCTACGGTTCGGGCTCTTACAGCTGAGCAACAGTAATATCAGCAGGGAAGTCCAAGTCCAATTGATGTGGCAAGGGCAAGTTATTGTGTAGGAATATGCAGTGGCAATTCAGGAGAAAGAACACTTTGAAGAAAGTTGTGTTAACCAAGCTGGGAAAACCCCTTCGGACTTCAGTGAGCTTACATCAACACCAAAAGAAATCAAAATCAGCAGCTCAGTTTAGAAAAATAGGTCTACACTCAGAGAGACTGAGAAACAAACGTAGAAAAATGATCTGCACGGCTGGGTTTTTATGTCCTTCCGGGGGGAGGAAAAACTGGAAGAGCATCAGCGAGGTTAAAGAAATGCAGATGGGAAAGTTTTTCTAACACTCAAAATAGGAGAAAAATCCTGATCCAACCACAAGTGGTCCTAGAACTGCCACAACTGATCTGGAGGCTAAAGAGGAATAACAAGGACGAGTTAAAAAGCCCTCTGTGTTAACATAAACATTTAAAAAGAAGCTATCTCTTCCTGTGGATATGGGGAGTTGGGTGAGAAGCGCCACTTCTCCTCCTTCTTGTCAGAGCCACTTGGTAAAGCCCTGACTCCAAGCATGAACAATGTTAGTCCCCATTACAGTGCTTTCCTCCAATTCAGGCCTTGGTTCCAGCCTGGTCAAGCCGTATAAAGTGCTGCAGGGTTTTTTGGGCCAAAAAAGCACTGAAACTCACTATTTTCCTCTGCAGAGTTCTCTGAGGTAGGAATAGAATGCCATTTGGCAGCATTCCTGGAGAAAAGTACATGCATCATGAACTATAACTGCAGCACTGCGATATTCCAGCTGCTTCTGCACAGCAGTCTGATGCATTAAGCATCACGCCATAGTCGTGCCATAGGAAAGGCCTTGTTTGGGAAGACAGAAAACCTCAGTAGTTAAGATGCCATGCTGGAAGCGAGGGTGTACTGAGCCACTGCCTTGTCTTCCAGAGCTGCTGTGAACGTAAGAGCAGTCTGTGTCCATCCACTGGAAGCTCCGTCTTTTTTTAGGTCAGTAATGACATTTTTATCTTCTTTTTTGGCTGGAGATGGGTAGGCACATGAAGTCTGCACAGAAACTTGGTATTAGGCACAGAACAAGAGATGTTTCCAGCCCAATGCCATAGAGCATGTGTTTTATTAGTTGCTGGAATTAATTTTTGTTCCTTGCACCGTGCCAGCCATGAAATCAGAGATAATAATTCTTGCTCTGGAAATCACAAATCCTCTCATGAATGGACAACTAACGCTCGAGTTTTAAGCCCTAATTTCAGACCTGGTGTTATCGTTAACGACTGGGCAGCTCTCCCTGCTTTGAGTTACAATTTACACGGGTTTTACCAGGGAGACTCATGCTATTCCTTGCCTGTCAGGAGACATCTTTATAGGAACAGATGCAGCTGATTTGCAGAACTCACTGACAGAGTGTTCCGTGAATGCAAAAAAACCTACAAGGGCTCAAAGAAGGTTGAGACAATTTCAAAGGCATTGGCAACTACTGAAGGCTAGGGGATCAGACAGCTCACTCTCAGGCATCTGAGCAGGCAGCTTCTGCAAGTGAGTACCACGAGGCCTCTTTGCTTCTCCTACTCTTTCCCTAAGCATGTAGGACTTTCTGTGTTGTCTGAAACAGCCACAGCAATTCTGTGTGATTTAAAGAAAGCATCAACTTTAACCATTTCAACTAATAACCTCAGAGCAAAAATAAAAGCGCGTTTGTACCATAAACGTACGAGGCTCTTGACTCATTTCACAAAGTAAAGTGACAGTCATAAGGTGTGGTGTGATCTTATTGTAGAATTATCATATAAGAGTCCAGCTTCATTTTATTAAATGGAGCTATAACTAAATTTTGATGCCACTAGATCATACAATTAAATATTGTCTTGCCTACAGGTGTTTCTATTTTGCCCCCATAAAAATGAGTGGACATACAAATGGACATATTAGATTTTTCTCCTGCAGGATGTTTAACAGCTATTCACATATGAATAAATCCTTAAAATCTAAACCAAATATTTTTAATCTACAGAACTGAAATGAAGAAAGCTGTGGATTGATTTGGGATCTACTAAATTTTTGCTGGTCAGTGAATTCCACAAATTCTAAACCCTTCCATGTAGGTGAGAAATAATTCACTTAGCATTCTTCCCCTTCCAGATGAGATGATAAACAGTGCTCTCTATGTTTTCTTAGAAAGTAAAAAGAATGCGGAAGAGGAAATAGGTTAAACATTGCTGTATTTTCATTTAAATTACATTAATGTGGCCCATCCAACTAAAAAATATTTCGTATCAGCAGTTTGATTATTTCTTGATCTGAGACGTTATAAGTGAGGAATACAAAGAAAGAGTTTGAGGCAAAGGTTTGGGACCCATCAGAAGTTCAGAATTTGATGGCCACAATTTAAAAATTACATTTTCCTAACACAACGCAAGCCACCCCAACATATCTTGACTCTTACAGCAGCCAGAAAACCAATCAACTCCTAACCGTTAATACTGTAGAAAATGTTAGAGCTTATTTCCTCAGTTCACTGCAAAAAATGCATTCTGGAAGCACAGCAATATTAAGGATGGGGTTTGTGGTTTTTTTTTAACCGATAATGGCTCAATATTTGCATCCATATTAATGCGTGAGCCAACATACAGACTCAACTATGAATGCTGGGTTGTAAAATAAGTAAAAGCCCAACACAGCTTGCTATTAAAACATAATCGTAGTAATCATAAGGCGATAAGCCACTGGCTATTTAATTTACTTTTGGAAGAGCCAGTTCACGTAGGATGCTTTTAGGGGGAAATAGTAACCATTAATACTACTTGCCCACGAAGAGCTAAGGTACAGTCATGCTGCAGCTTGTAAATACTAAAAATAAAAATCACCAGCTTTGCCTCTGTCCTGGAGACGGAAAGAAAAAGGGCAAGAAAGGAAATCGTTATTTAGTGGAACTCAGTTCAGTGAGATCTCAGGTTATACCTTTATGTTCTCTGGTCCTTTCCTGCACAAACGAACGAGCTTCTGTGCACAGCACACAAGAAAGACCCGTATCCTCCCAGCAAATAGCACGGGCTGTGAGATGCCTCCTTCGCTGCCCTGAGAGCTCTATGCATGTTAGCAGCCTGGGCCTCTTTTATCTTTTCCCACAGATGCTGATTTTACTGTAAACACATTCTCCAGAGTGACATTTTACGTATGTCCTGGGGAAGAAATGCAAGGCTCAAAGCACAGTGTTGTGACTTCATTTTTTTTTCTACAAAAACAAGAAAATATGGTGTGTGCTAATATTTCTGTGGCAGATTCTTCTAGAGCGTAATCTTCCTTAGTATTACCATCAGGGCCAAATTATATGACATATTTAATGAACCGTTTTCTTAATCAGGCTTACTGATCTTCTCTGACCTCTCCATTAAAGACATAAATGTATCTCGGCAGTTGTGTTAGAGAAGAGAAAGCACGTAGCTGAAACGTGCAAGCTCGGGAAATAAAAGATAAATTGTTACGGTACCTGAACTAATTCATCAGCAGCAAGAACATCTGTGCAGGGAAAGAGCTGGAAGTCCTAACGCTACCGGCTGGTACAGGCTAAGCTCATCTGTCCTGTTTGGTCAGGGCCCTGAGTCTGCCGATAACATGTAAATTCTGTTACCCAAAGGATGCTGCCTCACTGATGCAGGTGGAGGGCGTTCAACCTTCAGCGTGGCATGTCCTGGGCAATAAAGGAATGCGTAATTAGCTGCAGTGGCATTTGCGATAGTTTGCTTTTATTACTCGAATTGCTACTGAAATTCATAATGATGTAAGGTGACTTCACACTCACACAGACTCTGATTTCTCAGTGGAGCTCTACCTTGAATTTTATTCATTATATATATACACACATATATTAAAAAAAAATGGATCCTACTCCAAGAACCTAGTAAACCTGATGAAATTGCTTTCATTGGCTTCCTTGGGCACTGGTTCAAAATATTAACCTTATTATCATTGTGGCTCAAATTCAGCCAGGTTTTTTACTGAAAGCACCTGAAAATTCCCATTATGATGATTTGTGGATTTAAAAATAGAACCATATTTAAATGCTCTCTTGAACTCAGGTCCAAATGAAATCAATACTTTTAATTATTTGCACAGTCTTAAAGGAAGAGACATAATTTATTATGATCTGTCTATACATAGCGCTGATTAGTCTGTAATAGAGCTATACATAATTTAATCTGTATAGCCTACGATTTAGGGGGGATATGTTCATTAACGTGCAAAGAGTACATTTTGTTAATGTGGGGATGCAGTTTTTTCTTTTGAACTGGGAATGCCTGGATATTCATTGTGTCCTCCCATTTCAATAACTGTTTTCAGAGCGGAAGAAATCACAGCTCCCTCTGCAGCTCTGAGAGCAGAGCCCGAAAGTGCCTAGTGGCTGCAAGCCGGCAGCTGCATATAGTTCAGAAGTTTGTGCTGCCCTGCGGTGACGGGCACTGCAGCGTGTGCCTACTCACTGCAACAGCCTTCAGTCATCCTCAGGACCATCCCTCTCCAGCAAAGCTAAGCATTCCTTGTTGCATTTAATGCTGTAGTCAGCTGCACAGGAAAAAAAGGGAGGCTGCCGTAGCAAAGCCCACAATATTTATTCGCTGCCAGGGATAATTGATATTTGCGTGTAAGCCCTTATTCTGTTCTGTTTCTTTTTTGCCAATGACATCATGCTATCTGTGGGACTTCCAGTAATATATGATAAGCACTCAAGGCAAGACTTCACCATATTTATGTAATTCCTACTCTGCCGTGCACATGGGGAAGTATGTCATCAAGCTGCTTAAACTCAGTATGTGTTTAGAATTGTTGCTCAGCTGGGAAACGCGTGACATATTTAGTATCTCCATCGTACACGTAGGTTTTAAAAGCTTTGCTGCGTTTCCTCACAAAGAGGAGGCTGTCCACAGCGATTCAGACGCAGGCCGCTCTGCCTGTGGCTGCCCGTCTCCTAGCTCCAAGGAGGTGCAATGAAGTGGGAGAAGGGGAAAGAAATGGCTCAGCTTTCTGCAGCAGAGCAATGCAGTTACAGAGCTCTGGTCTTGACCGGTGGCGGTGAGGTGGCAAGGTAGCCTACTGGAGTGTAGAAGACATCCTCAAACCACAGAGACAAAGGAGAGAGCCACATAAATAGACGGACACCTGAAGCACATCACATCAGTAAGCGTACTGGGGAGGAAAATTTGCAGAGAGCCGTGATAATGTGAAATATATTGAGCAAAAGTAACAAAAAGCTCACCGTTTTCTTTTAAGAAGTGTCTTCATCTTCACTCATAATCTATATAAAAAGTTCCTACTCAGTCATAAAGATGTTCTCTGCATCTCTGCGACAGCTACACTCATAGGCCAGATACGTAAATAGGAAATGTGATCAGGAACGTGAATTTAACCTTGTTTTTTTATCTTAGTGCTAGCATTATCAGCAAATCTCTGAAACAAGTCTCTCACCTGCTGGACCATGTTAACATTTTGGACTCCTCCAGGAATTGCATTCTAGTAATAATGGCTAAGTGCTGAAAACACCTGCTAAGGAGCAAGGGGAAATAAGTAAGTAACACGGTTAAAAAAAATTGAAACCTAAGCCACAAGACTTCCTAAAAATATATTCATTCATGCTCTGCACTTGAGAGGTTTGCTTTGTCCCGTATGTGCATGATTTAACCAATACAAACATGTTTTTCTCCACTGATGATTTAGAAAAACAGTAGCACGAAGAGCCATCTTGAAGAGGAGGGAAAGTTACCATGCAAGACTGAAAAAAACCTGGAAAAGGCAGTGCAGCAACGCCTAGACAGATTCATAGAGCACCCACCTCTCTTGCTCCTACTTCTGAAACCAACCCTGTAGTTTCCCAAACACCTGCTCTTCAATTCTCATTGCAAAGCACCGTCGGGGCACTGACAACAGACTGTTGTGGGATGAAACTCAATTGGCTATTCTGCTCCTATCACCAAGGTGAGCTGAGATTGCAGGCGCAGACTGGCGCTAGTCCGGAGTAGAGACTGGATGGAAAACAAGCATAGCACAAAGTCAGGTCCCTAGCACTTGGTATCTCTCCCAGCAGAGGCTCTCCTGTTGCAGTGCCTGCCACGTGGCAGAGGCACCTGTGGGGTCCTCCATGTATACCGCCACCACCTTGGGAAGACAGGGACGTATGCTGGCCAGTGTCACTCTGTTCCTTTCCTCACTGGACTCATGCACACATTAGTCTGGTTGGCGCCCAGAGGTTCCCTCTTAGTTTTTCCTTGTGAACAGCACCGTGCGGTGGCAGCCGGTGGAGCCTCGTCTGCAAAGTTCTACTCTTCCTCTCTAAAACTCCATCCTCACACCCCTGCGGCATTCAACAGTGGACAATGTCCTAAGAGAGTCTTTCCTGCAGAACTTGTAATCAGGATCATCTTTATGATATCAACTGCATTATTAAATCTGCAGCGTATGAACCATACCTAATAACACACTTGCTCCACTCAGAGGAAGTTAATGTCCCACAATCAGCTGTTAAACCTCAAAATATTTCTACTCAAGGTGCAGGGGTCATAATGGCTAAGCAGTAATTAAAAAATTTAAGAAGCACCCAGGAAAGCTTCATGAGGTCTTCTGCATTTCCTCATTTAACTTCAAAGGTCAAATAAAATCTCTTGTCCTGGCCGCTAAATGAGTCTGATATTTCATAATCCTCTGTAGCGGGGTGGAGAGGTCAGAAATGTGGAGATAAAAGCCCTTCCCAGAGCTTATATTTTACTTATGAAACATTAAGGACCTCCGATAAGTCTTTTACAAAAGGCACTTTTGGAGGCATCAGAAAAAATTTAAAAAAGTTATTTAACAGTAACGATGGCAGCAATTGCTCATTAAGTGCTGTGAGCACCCTAGGTGGGGCTGACAGTCAAGATGTGAAAGAGATGGACGGAGGAAAGAGAACTGGTGATTTCCTTTTGTGCAGTTGGGTAAATCTTACATGGTACATGGTGAATTACAGTAGGAGATGGAGCTCACAGCGATGCGTTCCCCATGGGACGCTTATTATTCACAGGCAGGAATTAATCAAGAGAGTCAACTTTGCAGTCCCCCCGCTGTTGACGTATGATAACGCTTTGAATGAATCCTTCGAGCTTCAACAGCAAAAGAACAGGAAAGACGCAAGGCCTAGGCCACAGTTTGAGACTTTTCCTCTGCAGGGCTGCTGTCATTGACAGCCAGCTTCCAGTTCTCAGGGAACAGAGATCATAGAACACTTGATGAAAGACAGTGTCCTGGTTTCAGCTGGGATAGAGTTAACTGTCTTCCTAGTAGCTGGTACAGTGCTGTGTTTTGAGTTCAGTATGCAAAGAATGTTGATAACACACTGATGTTTTCAGTTGTTGCTCAGTAGTGTTTAGTCTAAAGTCAAGGATTTTTCAGCTTCTCATGCTCAGCCAGCGAGAAAGCCGGAGGGGCACAAGAAGTTGGCACAGGACACAACCAGGGCACCTGACCCAAACTGGCCAACAGGGTATTCCATACCATGGGACGTCCCATCTAGTTTAGGAACTGGGAAGGGGGCCAGGGAATCGCTGCTCGGGGACTGGCGGGGTGTCGGTCGGCGGGTGGTGAGCAATTGCCCTGCGCATCATTTGTACATTCCAATCCTTTTATTACTACTGTTGTCATTTTATTAGCGTTAACATTATCATTATTAGTTTCTTCTTTTCTGTTCTATTAAACCGTTCTTATCTCAACCCACGAGTTTTACTTCTTTTTTCCCCGATTTTCTCCCCCATCCCACTGGATGGAGGGGAGTGAGTGAGCGGCTGCGTGGTATTTAGTTGCTGGCTGGGGTTAAACCACGACAGTCCATTTTGGCGCCCAACGTGGGGCACGAAGGGTTGAGATAACGACAAACCTGACCAGAGCTTGTTAAAACAAATTTGTTCCAAGCGTTCATTATGTTGATTTATGTGTTCTTAGAGTTGTTGCTCTGGTTTTTAAAGCTCTGTTATGTATCACCTCGCTTACTGTATGTAGTTTCTCTTCTACCGCTTATCATCCATGGGAGGTGGATTAAGGTTTTCACTTTGATGTATGGTATAACACTGGTATAATAAAGTCATCGGCTGTGGGATTAATCCGGTATTTGCACTTAGCATTGTCACCTTTATACTGCGGGATCATTTGTGGGAAACTATTAATAATTATACTATTTACCTTTCCTCCATGGAAAACCAGTCTATGGGCAGGGTATCTTTCTTCCCCTCTCCTTTCTCCTTCAGTCCAGTTACAATGGTGTTTGAGAATTTTGAAAAATTTGAATACTCCTGGGATGTTGGGACTAGCAGGGTCCTAGCCCTACTGCTAGGAATTAGCATGCTTCTGAATGTGGTTCAGCTCTCATTTAAGGTTAAACAGCTATTTAAGAAAAAAATCACCCAGAGACGTGCCCCAAGGCTGGATAATTATGAGTGGCAGGGTGTGTGGGGTAGTATGGGCAAGTACCTAGAAAAGTGGGCACCTCCAATGTTTTGGAAATTCACCCCTGAACAAGTACAGGATCCAGAAGAAGAGGTAAAGTATTCGGAAAAGGTATGCTGTCACCCCGGCACCTCCGGAGAGATACAAATCACTGCAACGTGCTGGGGCCTGGCCCATGCCTATCGAGCCCTGTTTGACAACACTCAGTACCCTCAAGGGGAAGAGAAAGTCTCTGGATCTGACAACAAGACGACAGGCGCTGCGGCTACCCAAACCTCAGCGATGGGCACTGCAGTACCTCCAGCCCCAGTGACGAGCACTGCAGCTACCCAAGCCTCGGCAAGCAGTACTGCAACTGAACCAGTGGACCTGCCTGCACCAGTATCAGTTGCTCCCATCCAGAAGAAGAAATATACAAAAAAATCAGTTCACTTAGCAAAGGATGAAGATGAGCCAGGGTGATCACGGGGAGGAAGAGGCAGAACCAGAAGTAAGCACCCAATCCCCGAGTGAGTTACGGGATATGCGAAAAGATTTTGGCTGCCCTATAGGTGAGCATATTATCACCTGGCTCCTCCGATGATGGGACAATGGGACTAATAGCTTGGAATTAGAAGATAGGGAAGCAAGCAGCTGGGATCGCTTGCCAGGGAAGGTGGCATTGACAAGGCAATTGGAAGAGGGACACAAGCCATCAGCCTCTGGAGGCGACTCCTGTCAAGTGTGAAGGAAAGGTACCCCTTTAAGGAAGAAGTTATATGTCAATCAAGCAAGCGGACCACCATGGAAAAAGGTATCCGATATCTGACGGAATTAGCTGTGCTAGAGATGATTCATCACGACCCGGACAACCCACAATTACCCAAAGATCCAGACGAAGTCCAATGCACACGACCCACGTGGCAAAAGTTTGTACGGAGCGCACCATCGTCCTATGCCAACGCATTGGCAGTAATGTCCTGGAAGGATGAAGAGGCGCCGACAGTGGAGGAAGTGGCTCGCCAACTCCGTCAATACAAAGAAAATCTCTCCTCCTCCCTACAAGCCTGCATTTCGGCTGTGGAGAAGCTGTCCCAGGATGTCCAACAAATCAAAGAGGATATGTCCTGCTCCACACTTGTAAGGACCAACGTCTCGGCTATTAGGAGTGAGCGTTCTTCTGCCCCGGAGAGAGAATATAGAAGGTGCCCTGTGGTTTTACCTATGTGACCAGGGAGAGGACATGAGGAAATGGGACGGAAAACCTACCTCGGTCCTAAATGCACGGGTACGTGAGCTGCGAGGAAAAACCACCACAAAAGGGGATTCTACCAGGAAAAATGCCGCTCCAGTTTCCAAACAGAAATTAAGAAAACCAGTTACATACCTGTTAACGAAACTGCTGCCTTTCTGTGACACTAGCACTGGTGAGTTTTTTCCGGCTAACTTTCAGGAATGACATTTGGAAGCTTGCTAAAACTTTTACAATTCCTCTAGCAGAGCATTCTCATTGCTACAGATCTTTACCACTGATTAAAGCACACAGCTTAAACACACCATCTAAAAACAAAATAGGAAACTAATCATTATATTCTGTTCCAGGGTATGACGATACCACAGCCATACCCTACCAGCTACATTTTACCAAAGTTGTCCAATTATTCCTTTTCTTTCCCTGATGACTGGATGGGCCACAATTGGTGGCGTCTAATGTTACGCTGCCCCAGCAGGTGCAGCCCTGGCTTCACTTTGTGTAGAGCTTTAATTAGCTGTGATACTTTGCGTGTAATGACAGGTTAAATTTGACTTCTCTTTTTTCAAAGAATTATTGACAGGCATATTTTTGTGTCTCACTGAGAAAAGGGATGCGAATACTAAAGGAGTTGCTGTATTAAAAAGGTTAGACACGCATATTCCTATTTTTCATATCCAAGAATTTTAACGGCACAGCAATTGGTGTGAAGACTGTGCAGGTTACTGATAAGAAGCAATGCAGGCAATATCCCCAGTAATGTCACCGGGGCTTCTCCCTTCCTTACGGAAAGATGCAAGCAGTAAGACACTACAGAACACAAGCCTGGAGGTGCAGAATGTAAATCCAGAGTTTGAGTCTTCCATATCCGTCTGTTTTACAGGTTTTTGCGAGATGGGGAAATGCACCGTACCGGGTATCTAAACATCACTCCTAAGAAAGCGTGTTTCTAATTGTTAAGACTCATTGCAGAATTATGAAAAAAAATTCCCACATTGATTAATAGCTTACTTATTTAAGCCCCATAGGTCAGCACATGCTTGTTTCGGTTGCTGTTACTTTCCTATAAAACTACTACTGAAATACGACTGTAAATTCTGTGACGCTGAAGGTGTTTCTTTAACTGCACCTGGTACTGTGGGATGTTGCCTGGGGTCTGATGCAACAGATTTGTTAAATTAAGTCCTTCTTTACATTGATTCCACACTTCAATGCAGAGCAAGACAAACCGGTCATAGTAAAATAACCTGGGAACGTAGTGTTCATTTCCCCTCTCCTCCCAGCAGTGGCCATGCTGCCGCTTTCCCGTGGAAGCCCTTGTGCTCCTCAGACCCCAACCGCTGCTCTCCTGCCTGTTGCCAGTGTGGGCAGAGCTCGATGTTGCAGCCTACGGAGGAAATTTCGGCATGGTTTATTGGTTTATTAATTCCTGCATATTAGACCTTCTGGCAAAAGTCCTTGCAGATCCTAAGGGAAGTCTGAGGCAGCTGTGGTGCCAGCATTGATTACATTGACTTACTCTTTGCCTTTCTGGAAAGGAGCAAGATATTCCGAGATGCTGATGTAACAAATCCCTACTTTATTACACTTTAATGCTGACCTTTTACTCCACACAAAGCTGGCTGCCATTTATCTTCAAGTTGCCTGCGTAGCATGTAACTCACCCTAAATGATTCTACCCCCCCACCCCGAGATACAAGTTTGCCTCCTCCCCAACTTGCCTTAGTCCTCCAGCCCTTAGTGTGTGTGCAGCTTAGAGTCCTGAAGGAGACCTGTGCTAAATATTAACCAGTCCCCTTCCACAAAACATAAGACCGAAACAACCTTACTCCGTGTGAAAGTCCTTCTAAAACATACCTGACATAGCGCAGCGCCATGGCCGGTTTCGGACGTGCTTCGATGCTGAAACTCAATTTTTGTTACAGACGGTGAAGAAATGTGTTTACCTTCTGAGCCTCTCTCATTTTTCATAGACAACATTAGTTTAAGTAATGGATTGGCAAATGTCAAACTTACCTTGCAGGGCTGAATTTGTGTTTGTTGGAGTTGCACGCATGCCTGGAATAATATATTAGCATATAATTAATTTCTCCAGTTTCAGATTGGACTACCTCATTTCAAGGCATATCACAATTTTCTCCTATATCCAATTAAAAGCATATATTCAAAAAATCTCTTAATCTGAAAAATATGCTTCACCCTCAAAGCTCTGTGGCTAATGTACTCATGCAATCCAGCACATTTCTTTTAGCGAGCGATTGAGACAATACTCTTTAACTGACTGCAGAAGATAGGTCTTTTAATGTCTTACCTAAAATTTTTTTGTTAAAAAGGTAAAGTCTATCCTCAAAAGTATGTAATTTAATGGGAGATTAACCCAAACAGTGTAATTTACAGCAGCGTCTTCCACACACTACCAAGGCATATCAAATAAGTGCTAAGAATTACTTTCAGAATAATAACAGTTCAAAGAAACATTCTTAGATTATGATCATGTTAAGTTGTTTAAAATACGGGGCATGTAGAATTCATCAAAAAGTTACTTCAGCTGGAAATCAGGCTTCTCTTCCGAAAGAGCTGAACATAGGGTAGATCTTAGCATACGGTTAGCAACTTTCCTGGACTGTTCCCAGCTCTCAGATGCCTTTAGCAAAATGCTTCTAAAAAGTGGAACAGACATCCAAAAGGGTTTTATACAGCACTATCAAATTGTAGCTATCATTTTGATAGATATGAGGGTGGCTACTTAAAAAGCAGACAGCAAGTAGGAAGAAAACACTGAGCGGCTATTACCAGCTTGTATGAGATTTAGGTTATTTCATACGAAAGAAGGGAAACAATAGTAGCCAGTAAATCACTCCAGCACACCCGGATTTAAGTGTCCCCCCGCTGCATTACTTCCCCAGCACACAGTATTCATTTGTCCATTCATTCTTCCTCTTTCACTTACCTGCCGAATTTATAATATACAAAGCCTTTACCATCTTACAGACTAGCAGCAATGTGCAGGCAAACTAGAGAATGGCACTGGCAGCCCCCAAAGTGGGGACCCTCACCGCCTACCTCTGCCCAGCAGGCTCTGGATTCACCCAGGCTGTAACTCAGAATAGACATATTTCATCCCATCATTGATACTACACTTGACTGATACGTTTCTCAGGTGGTACAGTAAAATTTTATTAAAAAAAGCCTGATTGCAGTTGTGTCATATTATAGAGTGTGTTTGATATCTTATCCGCCCTTTAAAAACTCTGACATCTTCTACTTGGCCCCTCGCCACACCCCCAAAAATCTTGATTTTTCCATTTTTCTCTGAACAAAGGTTTTCTGAAAGCAGGAGGCCCTCGGCTGCCAAGTGCTACCAGCGTGGGATGTTCCTGCAGCCCTGTTCAACTGAACTGTTCTCTTCTCATTAGCATTAATGTGACAGTTCTCACTGTGTAGACTCTGCTTACTGTTGGATTTAACAGAAGGAATTATGCATCAAAATAATAATACCGAGGCTGAAATAAGCTCTGTTATTTTCCTGCCATTGCTAATATGTGCAGAGCAGATTTATTAAAACTGTGAGTCAGCCCTTGCAAGAACCTAGAGATATTCCTTGTAAACAGGCAACTTTGGTGTTCGTTCTTCCTGCCGTCTCGTCTGCTGAACTGTACTAGCAAAGTGTGCCTTCTGATAAGCAATGTCAGGCTAATTATCCACAGAGATTTTTAAGCTGCATATTTTCTCTCTGGACTAATGTAACCCAGATGTGGGAAAGGCATGGTTTTAATCAATCCTTCTATACATGCCATGACACTCGTCATATGTGCACACGTAGGTATGTGCATCACCCAGTAAAATAACCATGTGGCACAGTTAACAACCTGACTGTTACATGGTGGTTTTGCTCTCCTCTTATAGAATTTTAGCGCTGCCTCCAAACAAACTGGTTCTGAAACTAAACAGGTAAATATTCTTAATGCTTATAAAGCACTCTTTCCACAGCTACAAAAGTTTTCATAACTGATTGAGCATAACTGTCAAGTAGTTTCACTGCAGGTAAAAAGGAAGATTAAAAGCTATGTAGTATCGCTATCCTGTTCTATAGGAGCTTGAGAAACAGAGGGAACCAGCAGGACCTTTAACTGGCTATCCTCCAGGACACGTACAGTCAGTTAAAAGGGATGCACCACCAAAGCCTGAAGTAGAAGCTTCGGCGCAGCCAGTGCTCTACAGCCAGCCAAGGTCTTTTTTTTTTTTTGAAGTGCGTGACAGAGCCAGGCTCTGGTGAGAACAGAGCTCTGCACAGTCTCACTGGAAGGTGACTTACCAACACCAAGCTCACCAGCGCAAGATACAAAAGGAACAGCTGCTTCTCAACTCTGGTGACACCTGAGGTCGAAGGCAGTGAGCAGAGGCAGGTTTCCTCCCAGACCATACTCCTCCAGTAACAGATGCTCTCAAAGTCGGACCCAGAGAGCTAAAGGGAACAGCTCGTGGCACATCGTTTTCCGTGGATTTCTAGCCGTGCCAGCACTTGTATGGGACACCCCTCAATTTAACAGCCCCAGCCCAACCAAGATGTGACGGCTCAGCCAGCTGAGGGGGCTCTCAACTGTTGCTGCCGACACTTTGCGTTCACAGAGGTGAGCCCATCTCAACAATCTCCCTCTTACCTCTTTGACTGCTCCCTTAGCTGAGGGACGACACACAGGGAACCAATCCTCCCGCCTGGCATGGTGTGAAGAGAGCGAACCTACCCCTAGCACTTCTGCTCTCCTGCAGAGAAAACCAACACATCCTCCTCTCCTCACTGGAAATGCAAACCAGCAACAGTTAATGACATTGAAAACAGCTGCCTCACTTTCTGGTCATCAACCTGTTGATCACATGAAGAGTGGGCACCAGTTTCAGCGTAGCAATAAACCATTAAGTACTTGAAGCTGATCAGTGTCCTGGTTTCAGCTGGGATAGAGTTAACCGTCTTCCTAGTAGCTGGTACAGTGCTGTGTTTTGAGTTCAGTATGCGAAGAATGTTGGTAACACACTGATGTTTTCAGTTGTTGCTCAGTAGTGTTTAGACTAACGTCAAGGATTTTTCAGCTTCTCATGCTCAGCCAGCGAGAAGGCTGGAGGGGCACAAGAAGTTGGGACAGGACACAGCCAGGGCACCTGACCCAAACTGGCCAACGCTGTATTCCATACCATGGGACGTCACATCCAGTATAGGAACTGGGGGCAGTGGGGGCGGGGAATCGCCGCTCGGGGACTAGCTGGGTGTCGGTCGGCGGGTGGTGAGCAATTGCCCTGCGCATCACTTGTACATTCCAATCCTTTTATTACTACTGTTCCCATTTTATTAGTGTTATCATTATCATTATTAGTTTCTTCTTTTCTGTTCTGTTAAACCGTTCTTAATCTCAACCCACGAGTTTTACTTCTTTTTTCCTGATTTTCTCCCCCATCCCACTGGATGGAGGGGAGTGAACGAGCGGTTGCGTGGTGCTTAGTGGCTGGCTGGGGTTAAACCACGACAATCAGAAACTGGTTCTCATCAATAAATGAAGCAGATCTATTTCTTTGTCCCCAGATAGCATTTCTCCTTTGACTCTAGCTAGGGTGATTAAAAGATGAAGCAAGAGTATCTTACTTTCAGAGAGGAATTAAGTTGGCACTGAATGGGAAAGCAGGACCTTTATAAACAATATGATTAGCATTAAACACTGTCTGTTAGCAGAGACTGACCCGCTCTGAGTGCAGGACCAGGGTGACAGTGAGGGGAAGCACAAGGCAAATCTCAACACAACTTGAGGAAGCTAAAAAAAACCACCCCATCTTTGCACCATAAATGCTAATTCTAAGTTGCATGTGTTGAGTGTTGCAGGAAGCAGTTTTATGTTTCAACTTGCTTCATATCCAATATCCAATTTCCATAGCCCAATGGAAAACTTGCCCTGAGACTTCTGGTGATTAACTGAAATCTTAAAAGAGCATTATTAAAAATATTCCCCAATATTTCTGTGTTTACTTATTCTCATTGTATTTTCAAACTACCTAACAATTCAACACTGTTTTCTTAATGAAAGGCAGCCCTAATGAACTTAGGACATACCAACAGCTGAGAACACAGCAGCCATTTGCATCTCAAGTAGAATGGGCTGCCCTCTGCAGAATACAGCAAAGAGGACTGTTCTTTTATTTAGCCCATTTAAATTTCTTTTGAGCATGGGAGATTAGGAAAACAGAAAATAATTCAAATATGGGGGAACTACCTGCAAAAAATTCTACAAAAGCACAAAAATGAGGGGTTTTGGTTTTGGGTTTGGTTTTTTTTTTTTTTTGCTGTTTGTATTTTCAACAGTAATATAAAAACACATGACATTGGTTCAAAGTCAGATAAGGTCTGTGTTGGTAACTACAATTCTTTTATTGGACATATTTTACCGAGCATTGAACGCTTGTTTATGTAGGCACAGATTTAAGAATAACACCACAAAATCAAAAGGATAAAGTGCAGACCTGTACTGAGAAGCAGGCCTGGTAAGTCAGTCTACTGCTACAACTCAGCAGAGAAAAGAAAGAAAAGGGGAAAAAAACCCTGCCATTATAAGAGAAGTATATTATAAATTACGTTCTGTGGTAACAGAACTATACTACCTTTCCTGCAAGGTCCAGAGCACTGGAAAACCCAGGTCTCCTCTGCACAAGCACACTGTGTTTGTCGCAGGAAATATTTTAAGTTAGACTTTGGCTTACACAAGTAGTTTATTTATAAGAAAACTTAAGAAAAGTGTACTGATTAAAACAGTTCTCTTAACGTAATTTCTTTATATATTTCAGAATAAAAAATTATGCATTTAAAACCAGATAACATCCTCCCCCCGCAACACAGTAAGCTTGAGCAAACAGCGACCAGGAAAGAGTGAAAGGGGGAAGCCAGTCTGAGTCATGACTTCAAGCAACAGTCTTTGCCACATCTCATTCCTGCTTGCATCAGAATTTTCTCCCTAAGAAGACTGAGGAGCTAAAATGGTAAATTCAACAGGTCCTTATTTTTCCCCATCTCATAAGGGCAGTTTTCTACAGTACTTAGTAACAGAAAAAAAAACCCAACGTATTTCCAGAGCGTGTACACATCTGAAAAGAAAATGCAGAAAACAAGAGGGAGAATAAAAACTAATATAAGCTAAAACATTATTTTGTAGTAAACAATAGAATATAACGTGCAATAGTGCAATTTCTCCTTTGCTGCTCCAACAATGAAGTCTTGGTGGATAGTCCACTGCATGTCAATGTATGGTGTCCCACATCTAACTACGTGCTGGTCGGGCACTGCTGGGTTTGCCAGGTTTCGGAGCCGAGTCGCTGTGTGCGGGCTCCCCCTTCCCCTTCCCAAGGTGGCAGAGTTTCTGATCCCAGCGCTGCATATTGAAAGGCAGAGGAATTACAAAAGAGATTACAGAAGAAGACATGCCATATGTGAAACAACCGTACGTGTTTACAAACAGCAGCAGCAAAAAAAAAAACAACAACAAAAAAACCCCAAAACCGTCGCTGTTTCCACCGCGTTAGCCTGTGTTGGGTTTGAATGGTGGAATGTTGGGTTACTGGTAAAAGTCACTTTAAATAGAGAAACCATTTCCTGGCTTTCTTGTAGCCTCTGTGAATGAAGGGGCTCATACAAGGCATAATGGCTTCAGCATGAGTCTCACTTTCTAGACAACAGAATTTAAATCAAGCTACTTGTGCAGCCTTTGGTAGAAGCAGGATGAAAAATAGTAAGTGATTTTATTAATTATTTTTTAATTATTATTATTTATTTTTACTTTTCCAGGTAATAGCAACTGCAGCACAAAAAGATGTAATAAATACAGTTGCTACAACTGATGACACTTTTGGAAGAGGAGATTATGATGAGAAGGAGGTAGCGATGTGGCATGGTCCTCAGCAGGCCCAGGCTGGGCACGAGGGCAGAGGCAGCACGTCTTGGGCCGCAAGGAAGTAAATGAGAAAAATAAGTCAGACGTTCCCCCCAAAAACTCCAACAAATGACACTGCCATCCAAGAACTGGAACTCAGCAGAAGCCAGCCCACGGTGGTAACGTGGTATTTACTCTGTGGCACTGGATTTCATAAGGTTCTGCCAAATCAAACAACAACTTGGAATAAGATCCCCATATCTTTTCACTCATGTAATCTCTGTGCATGTGACAAATATGCACAGAAAAACTTGCATTTGCCATCAGAACAGTATTTTCCTGCCAGTTACCACTAAGGCTGTTGAAGAAAGAGCTGAGTGGAAAAGGAGACTAGTTTGCACAGGTACAACCATTATGTCAAGTCAATGGCTGAGAAATTGTGTCGAAGTAAGAATATTCTGTGATATTCCTAACAACGTTCAAATCACTGATACTCTGTGGTGCATCAAAACATAAAAAGAACTTGGAAGGCACTAGAATACATTTAAATTAGAAAACATTAGAATATATTTTCATATCCTGCTTGCATTTGAGCTCATTGCTTCCAATTTGCTATGATATGACTTCCTTATCATGTACCTCCTTCACTTAAGCCAGGAAGGAAAATTTAAAATAGTTGCTAATCCACACAATTTGGTAAGAGAACTGTATTTAAAGAATATTAAATCTGAAAAGTATAATTCTGACTTAGTCTGGAAAACATCTGTAAAGCCCTCTTTTTTTTTTTTTTTTTTTTTTTTTTAAAATTAGTATCACAGTCCCAATAAGTAGGTGCGTGTTGTAGAAAGCACAGTTTGCCTACAGACTTAAAATACTCCTACTGTTTGCTTTTTTGAGATGGAGCATTTGATCGCTGCTACACTGGTGTACTTTGGGGCAATTTGATGTATCCCTTTAGTTTATAAAGCATATGCATTTCTAAGTAATACAGCAAATAACACACCAAGTTAATTTTAGATACTTGATGTTAAATAACAGGGGTCAGCATATGTATTTTCTTCCCTTATTTTGAAAAGATTAGGTAGATGTTTCACGGTATCTGCAGCATTTGACTTTTGGTGACGTATCTCCTTACCTTTACTTTTTTACCAAGCCGATCCTTCCATTTCTCAGCTATGGAGCCTTCCACCAAGAGCAACCTACACAACAGAGACAACCAGTTACTCCACCGACAGGCATGCACAAGCTATACAACCCAATGCATGCAAGACTAAGATCTCTGTGCCTAAAGAGAGTCTTGTCCCCACTCCGAATACCACTAATGAGGTATACAGAGAGTCACACCAAGTTTTCCTCTTCCAGTGGCTCTGAAGTTCAGCTTTATGGGCAGGGGAACAAACAACAACAAATATGCTCCAAGGACAATGCAGGAAGAGTCACCTGGACCGCTCCTCGTCTTCGTAGCCCATAATGATGTATTCTTCATTGGCGCTGAGCGATGGGCACAGGCAGCCAGAGTTTGTGTGAAGGTTTACAGTGTCCTTTGGGATGTTCACCAGGGACGATTTTAGGATCTCCTTTACTTCCACTACCACAGTGACATCGTGACATTTAGTCTTCACCTCCTTCACTTTAGCCCGAATGACTGGGGAAAAGTCACAAAGAACGTAGTTAGCAGCAGCAGATAACGCGGGTCACCCCCAAGCCATTCCTGGTGACCTCTGGAATTAGTCTTTTGCACCATTCATTATCAAAAGCTTAGCTGAACTCCAGCAATGCCCCTGCCCCCATCTCTCCACTTCATTACTTCATCCTCCACCAAGAGGGTCCAAGTAGCTCAGTAGATCTCATAATGGTGTGGTCACCAGCAAGAGTTATGTACCAGTTGGATTTATGTCCTGTTTAAGTTGGGCTTTAACTTTAGCATCCCTTCTTCTTCGCCCTTTCCACTTTAAATATATTTAATTCATTTCTTGTATGCTCTCCTTCTCCTTTGAGCTGTAACTGCTCCCTCTTTGACTACCTGCAGTACATATGACCAAACTTAATTTGTCACTCTCAACCTTTCATGAAACATGAATGTGTGTTAAAACTTCTCCTACCGCTACTTCTGCCGGATGACAGGCCCTTACTTTTTTTATTCTCTCTCCAGTGACCCAGCAGCAATCTGCTCTGCTCTTTATGAACTCTGAACACTCCTGATCTTGACCTCGTGACCCATCTAATTGTTTCCCCCCTCACCCTTTCTTTTTGCCTTAGGTTGCATGGGAGGAAAAGTCGCCTTTCAAAGGCGACGCTCTTCATTTCTCTCATGGTGACCAGTGAACTGATACCATATGCAAATGAAAAGCCAGTCCAGAGGTCATGCTCTAGAGAATACCACATCTTTCACAGCCTGCAAATAAGAGCCCCTTTCCATTATAAATAGCAGATTTCCTGGATTCCCAATTTCTTCTAACCTATGTGAAAAAGTTAGTATGGAAGGAAGAAAACCATGGACTTACACATCTCCTCTCTTCACATGCATTGCCCATAAAGTCCATCAACCAGCATGTATTGCAGCCGCATTAAATACAGCTGCCAACAATTAATAACTTAGGGTAAATTGTGTATATTAAATGCACAAGTGATCCATTTTCCTAAAACCTTTTAAGATTTCAAAACAAAATCTTGCTTTACTTTGGAGTTATTTCAAATGTATTTTGAAATGTCTTTAATTCCAAAAGCTCAAAAAGATTGGCAGTAGCATGCTCAGCAACTCTTTACCATGTGCAGGTACCTTCTGGAGAATAGACACTCTGTAATTATTTTCCAAACAAATCCACCAAAACAACATAAAACCAACTAGTCACCTAAAAAATAACAATGATGTCTGACTGAATACAATTATAATTTTTTAGCTTTTAATAGGATCTATTTTTGAAAGAAGCTGATCTGACAACAGTTGTATAAATGCATAATCTTAACGAATATTACACAATCACTACCACGTAAATGAGGTCTTTAAGTTCGCTGAGCCGAAGGCAATTCTCATGATTAATGGCAAAAAGGATGGGCCCAATCGTTGAGTTCCTGCGATATGTATTCACTGGCTTCATCACCCTAATTTGCTTAAAACAAACAGTATGAAGAAAAGTAGCAGTCTGGACCTGTGATATGCCTGAAGACCCAGACAATCTGGGTGAGAGAAGACATAATATGGACATTGTGCACTTTTACAGGTGTTACTGACGGCACAACACAGCTGGCAAGATGCTTATTGCTGGCTTCGATACTCGAGAAAGAAAGAACCTAGTAGGCTTGTTAGATTCCGTGGTGAGTTTGTAAGCGTGAAAGTTAGTGAAAACATCCCTTCCTGCAAAAGCAGAACATAACAGAGCTGGAAATCAAAGAGGCAGTTCAAGCATAGCAGCCCACATCATTTTTGTCACATCACACTAAAAAAGTGCATGAACCTCCAATGCCTGCGCTGACACTGAAATAACACTCCACATCAACAGACACTCTTTTACTAACATACTAAGCTAAACCCCTCTGTCCTTCTAATTTGTAAATGTTTCAGGCCACATCTTCCTTCCCTAACAAGCACCACTGGATTAACCATCAGTAATTGGGACCATAGGCTTTTTTAATGAACATTTTTCCGTTACTGTAGCCTTAAAAATGTTGGGAGCTGGCCATGCAGCTGTTCTTACCGTAGTTGTAATTGTTGCGTAGATAGGTCTTCTGGGTAGCTTTTATAGGCTTGCATTTGCAGCGCTCTATAAAAAGAGAAAGTATTGTTCAGAAAGAAAAGAGCGTATGTTCAGTGACAATCTCTCCGAAACCCCCAGCTGACACCTAACAAAAATTTCACTGAATTGACTTGTTTATTACAGGCAAGTGAAATATTAAAAACCACGGGGCATTTCTGGTCTGTTCTGCTGGAAGATGTTGTGGAACTGTCCCTGAGACCTCGAAGGTTTCTAGGAGAAAACTTTACAAGCTGAAATTTAAAAAACACAACCAAACCACTACAGCCAACTAACCCCACAACAAGGACACAAGGACTTGGAATCTGAAGTGACATAATCTTCCATTTTAAGCCAATTCAAGGTTCAGCCTTGGTCTCTTCTGTGCTCGCAGGTGCTGCAATTCCAGACCCTTACAATGCCGTTCTCTCTTCTCTACTACACTTACTGAATGCCCTCCTTTCTGCACCTTTGATCATACAGACTGTGATATAGACACAGAAGGAAAATACTATGACAGGGCATGGTTTAACATTGGATTGGAGACTACACATCTCAGCTCGGTTTAGCAAATTGGGATATTCTGGCTAGCAGGCATTCACCATAAGGAACATGATTTTTGTGGCTAATAATCAACGTACAGTTCATCTTTGGAGCTGCACTGTAAGATTTCTTACAGTGGCACGGCCCCTTTACACCTGAAGATGTCTAGGAAGTACAGTCAACAGATGAAGCATGTCGGAGGGTGGTGGGACCAAATGGCACGCGGGTCCCTGCTCCGAACGCTTCTGGGACAGTCCTGACAAAGTGAAACCTCAACCATGTCGCTTCAGCAGCGTCTGGCACGAGGTTTAAGAGGCTGAAGGGCTTCATTTGACTACTGCAGGTGTTTGGTGTTACCTTTGATCCTGCTCTGGACTCTTCCTTAATTTTTGTGTAAATTTTATTATGACCCAGAACCTCAGGTTTAATTAAAATAGGGAAATTATTAGACCTTCTGGTGGTAAGGGTAGCCTTCAAAAGACAATACACATGAGCACTGTCAGAGCAGCATTTCCAGTGGTGCAGCTTCCAGACAGCTGGGAACAATAACGGAGGTAAAAACATTTTTGTTAGTGCCTGGGGAGTGCTAATGCTGAAGCTCCAGAGCCATGCGTTCACTAACACCACCAATAATTCATGGCTGGTTGTTCTAATGCAAATATTTACTTATTTCAAGCTAGTGTCTAAGTGGAGTCTGGTGAAGTCGTTTCAAACAGCAGGTCCCAGTATTACACAGTCATCTATTTTGACATTTGACTTAGCATTTAAGTGGAAGTACACTTAATGCAGCCTATTTCTATACGCCATCATTCTAAAACGCCAATGCATATAAGCTAGTGATTTAGTTAAATCCAACATGAAGAGCCTGAAAAAGAACTTTATTTGCTACATAAGATTTCTGCATATTAAAAAAGAAAGATGGAATCATATGGTTATGAACTTTCCAAATCATTACTTATTTTCTATTGAAATAATTTTTGTAGTTGAAAATACAAAAAAAATTACAGGAAAGAGGAGAACATTTTAAAAGAAGAGTATATTGTTTCCTTGAATTTCAAACGCATCCTCAGGAATCTATATATAGAGTCCTACAGACTTCAGCTTTTGTATGAGACTGTGTTAAAATAATAAAGGCAGAGAAGGGAAGTGATTTTTGGCTTCCCTTCTGCCTGTGGGAGCTCATGCATATTTTAGGCCAAACTACGGCCCATTTTATAAGCTGCCTCGAAACAGGCTGTAAAAGATATGCTCCTATGACCCACACTCGCACAGGCATCTCAGCGTTCAAGTCCACCAAGTCGTACGCTTCAACGCTCTCCTGCTGTACAGTACTTTGCTCTGTGGCACAAGTAAAAGAAAATAGTCTAAATTACAAGACAAGAATACATAGCCTCACATTTCCCTCAATTTTAAGACAGTATTGGAATATTTTATTAATTTGAGGAATGTATTTTATTAGTCTTGTTCCAGAAACAAATTATAGACCTGCCCATGTTCTTAATGAAGGATACCTCCTAGTCACCCTAGTGCTTTTCAAATTTGCATTTCAAAGAACTTTACAAAACGCTGCGTTATTCCTCATTACTATTTAGAGATACAGAAACTAACAGAGTCACTTGCCAAGGTCGGTTATAAAGCCAGTCATAGAGCTAGAACCGATTCCTCTCTCCCAATTCCTATTACAGTGACTCTCAAAGGAAGCACAACCCGAGTTATTAGAGAACACATATTTGATTGATGCATGCTCCTGGCAAAGCTGAGCTTTCCCCAGGGAATGGGAACACCTGCAAAAGGTGGTTACAAAAACATACTGCATCTCTTGGTGCTGAGGGGAAGTCCCATCTTACACGACAGTCTGTCTCCTCTGAAGCTGCCAGAATTACCAGAAGAGCTCTGGGATGACAACAACGTTATATTCCAAGCACTGAGACAGGCAGCAGTGGCTCACACCAGTTTTGACTGAGAGGTCAGCTAACTTTGCCATTAAACATTCTTTTTTTAATACAAATCAATATAGGACTCACAAAGACTCAAAATCGATACCTTTGAAAACTTCTCCCTGTAAATGCCAAAACAAACGGACTACATGGGAAAAGTGTTTTGCCCATGGATGGCTACAAAGAAACGCGACATCTTAAATATATGTTCCTGCACCTTCTAAAACTTGGCTGTAACATGGATCGGGACATGCACTCAAACCTGGCAAATGCCTCCCTGGTAAATTAAGGATAAATAAAACCTCTGGAAAAATTTCAAAGTGACTTGAAAAGCATCTGATGAAGCAGGCAACAATGTAGTTTACTGCCAAGAGAGGTAAAAAAGCTTCCCTGCAAAAAAACCCGTGCAGACTCAGAGGGAAGTTTTTGCCAGTGAACGCTACTGGGAATAAAAGGTGTCTCGAACAGGGGGTAATCCATGAGTTCTGCTCACTGCAACTGTACACAGCAACACATGCAATATGCTCCAGAAACCACAGCTCTGAGCCCAGGATTTTTAAAAACACATCAGATTGCTACTCACAAAAAAAAAATTCTATTTACAATGTCAAAATTACAAATTTACTTTAGTGAACGTATAAATAAAGCAGCTATGAAACACAGCCTTTTAGGTGGTTAAACTGTGTTTGACAGTTGAAACGGGTATAGTGCATTGCACCAGAAATTGTGTTTGTACAGCAAAAGGCAGTGATAAAAGTATTACCCTGCCTTTTCATCAGCAATTTTTCTGTGCCTCTTCACCCTGTTTTTTGGATTAGATTTTTTTAGGTCTGGTTTTGCTTTTACTAGTCAAAAAGCATCATGACACCGACAGTATAACCAAGTCTTACTCTTTTCCACTGCAGGGTCACTTACTGGTATTACATGCCGCCTACATCCCTAAGGACAGGCAGTGGTAAAGATATATTTAATATTTTTGATATAAGGTGACATTGAAGGTATCCAGCTTTACTTTCATACTCAAAGAGCCACACAATTGAAAATGGCTTAAAATTAAGAAGATACTGACATTAGTAATAAAAAATCTTTAGGAAGTCTTTCAGACACAGTCCTGTGCTCAAGGCAATTTAAAGTGAAGCTTGTTAAAGGGCTTACTTTTATCAGGTTTTTCTAATTGTAGCTGGCTTTCTAAAGGATGTACATTGCGATTTAAATAATATTTTGCACCTACATAGCTATTTTCACATTGGGACCTACTGATCACATTTTAAAACTTTATTATAAGCTGAGCATTATTAACACCTTTTTACCATTTAGTCACAGAGATTAATGCTGAAGTTATCCACTTTTATGCAGATATCTAAATTTATGTTCCACAACCATACTTAGGTGTTTGTATTAACAAACTGAGCATCAGTGCATCAACACCTGTGGAGAAGGAAAGACACAATGGCCAATGCTAGGTTTCCATGTGTCATCATCTTGACAAAGGCCTAAGAAGAAAATTTCTGAAGGAATTGTAATAAAATTCAAGGAAACCTACAGTCATTGGCTTGTTTGAGCAAAAAAATTCACTTTTCTATAATCTATTAGCTATCAGCCTGGGCTTTACTTCTCTCCGTTGCCTATGACTAGTGGTAACACTCAAGGGGTTTCAGTCAGTTCCAGCAAAAACAAAACAAAAATAAACAGCAACAGGGGACCTGCTGGAATAAACCCAGTCTCAGAAGGTCTCAGCATCAACCTCCTCAGGTTAATGGGAGTTCTGCCATTATATACAATGAGTGCCAAACTTAATTTGCAAACTTTAAAGTCAGAACAAACCATTATCATTGTTGGTTTTGCCCAATGAAAATCCATCTAATGATCATTCTCACTGTTCAAGACAAAACTTTCAATGTTGACTTGATGGAAATTTTGCTCTGACAAGAGCAGAAGGGACGAGCGCTAAAAGGCTGCCTCGAGTTAATTGAGTTCTATGCTGAGAGGTCCACAGGCTGACCAGGCCCAAATCCCACCTTTCCATGGGACACAAAAGCACAGTCTACAAGATTCGTAGACAAGACACAGTATTTAAACATCACTTAGTACCCCTCTTACTTAATCAAATATTAAAAGGATTTAAAAGACTATAACTTATTACACAGTTTTATAAAAGTGTGCTTACCGATGCCAGCGCCTCTACAGTTGCCGTTATTAGAATCCATAGGGAAATCTGGCATGGATTCATAAAACACATAAAGAAATGTTAGTATTTTTAATATTGGATTGTTTCAATACACCCACATTACAATGTTTGCTCTTTCTCTAATATTTAGTATTTTAAAACTTAATAGCTTTATTAATAAACAGATCATAATGTTCTACAGGCCAGCTTGTTAAAGTTGACACAATTTCTTATCTGAACTTCACCCAAACCCGGCACATCATGTTAAATCTGAAGCAGATTAAATATCCCATTTCTACTGCTGCACAGACTGGCAGGTTTAGGATGAGGATGGAAATTTACGGCATGAACTTAGAGCATCTACAAAAAGTACACATACTGTTTGCATTTAATTAGATGATGAAGGAGAAATTACTTTTGGTTTGTTTTTTTTGGTTACTGAGGAAATCAAACCAACCAACCACAACCATATCGTTGAAGCAAATGCCAAAACAAATGTTTCAGACCTTCCCCTTCCGCTCAGTTTAAAAACACACTGATTAGTTTGAAGGACAGATAAGGAACAGGAGGAAAAAAAGGCACTATGCCCAAAGAACTGCTTTAGACACATTCCTAAGCGGAACGTGTCCCACATTAGTAAAATGCATCATTTCAAACCTGTTGCTTATTAAATCACATAATTTAATGGATCTATACATATACTTAATCATTGAAAAACAAGTATGTTAATGCATATAATGTTGTACAAGTTAAGGAAAAAAAAAATGCAAGAGAAACAAGATCTGAGAGCGAGGCAGTATACTTTATTAGAGTAACACATGAAATGGAAAAACAAATCAGCTTTCCAAGAAAAAGGCCTTTACATTTACGCCAGTACTTCCAATTCTGAAAGCTGGTATCATACAAACATCACCTTTCTTATACCTTTACATTATCATGGATGCAGTGCAACTGCTTTTATAATATAGAAGAAATGAAGACATGACCACGTAACAAAAGCTCCTCTCTTGCAGCTTGAGCTGTAAGGATTTGGCCGTAAGACAGCCCAGGACACTGATGATACTCAGTATAGGTAAGGGGTTTAGATGTGTGGAATAAATTTTAAGGACTGGGGCCATTACTTAATCACAAATTCTGTAAATACATATTTAAAATACCTGTTTACAAGAAATCTAATATTACTTAGTTAATCTTCTAATTTGGCCATCCTTCTTAAAAAAAAAACAACAACAAACCACCTTAATGCGTATTTATACTACTCATAGCAACGTGAAACTTTCTTTACATAAATGGGGATATGGCTAAATGACAGTCAGGGCAAGAGTAAATCTGAAAAACAACTAATTGCCTCACTAACATAATAGTTAGCTTCAAAAAATTGAAACCTCAGGAATAATTATTCTTACCAACATAAAGAGCAAAGGGTATAGAAAATAGCATAGAAGGATTGAATAGATGCTCTTTTATATCCAATATCCTGTTGCTAATAAAAAATTATATCCATTTTCTTCCAAAGAAAGTTCCAAACTACTGCAGGATCTTAGTTTATAGGACAAAACCCAGCATTTTCATGGAGCCAGCTTGGTCTTTGGTTATCAGGTACTTCCACAGCAGCTGTAAGGCTTCTCCATGCTGCCTTGTAACAAGTCAAATTATACACACTAATTCTTACTTACGTGCTTTATTTCAATCATTCACCTGAGCTATTCTCAAATTTTAAAAAAGCTGTTGTTATCAGGTGGTAAGCTGTTATTATCAGGTGGTAATTAGTGATGGTGACCTCTACCAATAGCGCAAGGTAAAAAAAAAAGAGGCCTTCATCAAATCTAAATGCATTTTATATTATATCAAGTGCTTTCTTGTATTCCATGACATGATGAAAGAGGAATTAAAATGGTTTTCCTCTTGCAAATGGTAAGTAAATGGATGACCATGTTTCTCCTCCTTCTTCCTCTCCTGGGCCAATCCTCTGTTGTCTTGTTCATTTAGCCACGTGGTAGCTTTACATCTGCAATTCCTTCTGACGTGATAAAAGCATAGACGGCGCTCGGGTCTACAGTCCGATAATCCTCCCATCTGCTCCCACTGCAGACAAAAGTCTGCAAAACTTCCCAGCCACGAACCACAAAGAGGTGGCTCTAACTCTCCGTGTGCCTAAGACTGGCCCGAGATGTTTCACCACTCTCTGGGCATTCAAGACCCCTGCAGAGAAAGCTCTCCAGATTCACTGCCCCTCTCTTTCGGTCGCCTTGGCCAACTTCTCGGGTTGCCTTCCAGGCTTTGCACATGGACGAGGCAACTCCTTCTGGTGCTTCATGTGGCCCAGCAAGCCAGAATTCCTACCAAAATAGGTACTTTGGTTATGAACAAAGGGATGGTTCGTTCACACCTCCGAAACACGTGCCCTACACCAACAAAACTGTTACTGGGGGCAGAAAAACTTTTCATCAGTGGAGAAGGCAAGGGAAGTATCAGGCTTACCATCTTCACATCCACGGAGGCAACAGGGAAGGAAAAAGAAGCCCTGAAGTGCACTCTCCCTTCCTAAACCAAGGGCTGATCCAAGCAGTCATGGCTTCATGGTGTTTGAGTGAACCAAGACCAATTCACTCTGGAATTACAACTAAAAATAAATCAGAGCCTGGTCAGGGGTTCCCAGCCTTCCCTGTCCCACTCGGGGGTACGATGCTCATGTGTATCAGCTGAGGAACTCTCCTTCAAACTCACACTGATGCAAGGGGGGGGCCTGCTAAACACTCAGAATGCCCAATATAAACCCGGTCCTCCAAACAAACACACAACTAAACTGCTTTCCACCAGATCTTCCTTTCCACTCCGAAGTACGCAGCTTATTTTATTTTTACCAAATTACAACACACCACAACCTCAACCCGTTTCCTAATTCTGCATTCATTTACCAGATCACTCGTCCTACCCCAAACCAGTGGTTGCTGGTATCTGATGAAGCAGCTGGGTGCGCAACAAGAGTAATTCGGGCGTGAGCAGGGCAGCTATTAATGGAAACGGCTCCCACTTCTGTGCCTGTGTGAAGGCTGCGGTGTGCAGCGTGTTGTGCTCTGCAATTGTGGTCAGAGCACAGTGCCTGTCAATGAGCAAAGGAGGAGTAAACAGGCACCGATACATCACTTCATGATTCATTTCCCTACCTGTGAGGGCTTGGGCCAAGCACGTACTGACCTTTCCTTGATGCTTATCTTTCCCGGTGCACTCATGCTTAAGTAGGGATGAGCGGTTTCTACTGATGGAGAGGAACGTGGGCTCGCGGAGGGACTGGAGACCTCCACCACCGCACAATACATCTCGGGGAAAGGCTTTGCATCAACCTGATCCTTCCCCCAGTCAAGCTCATACCCCTCGGTCCTTTCTCATCTACCAAAGAAGTGATGGGAAAAGGGTCTGGGCCAGCCCTGGCACCAGTCCCTCACAAGATCTTAGTTGGGTGTCAGCAACCACGAAATCCTGACCCCAGCAGTCTGACTGGCAGAGACCTCTCTCCATCAGGAGACGCACACTGCTTAGACCTCCAGCCATAATGGAGACAGGAGAGGGGAAAAAAAAAAAAAAAAAAAAAAAAAAAAAAGCTGTTTTTAAAAATAAACAACTGACTTCCTATTGTTCCACTTCTCTTCTGAGGCGACCTCTCTGCCAAGTTTTGTCTATGCAAAACAATCTTTTTGAAAGAAATATCTGTCAGCTATGATTAGCAGGATTGCCAAAGAGGAAATATTATCCAGAGCTCCAATTCAAAGGCTTCTTACTAAATTTTGTTTAAGAACAGGGGGAAAAAATCCAAACTGATTTTTCCAATAAGTCGTTTTAATTAATCGCTTTTCAGAGGGATGCTATATAAAAAAACCCCAAACTACTAACAAGGAGAGCAGAATAAAAGCCGCTTGCGCAGTAAGTGTACAAAATAACAATGCCTGGATCACAGATTTGGATGAGAGATTTGGGAACAGAAAACAAGTTGGTAAAACCTAGTTTTGAGTAAACATCTTATATCTTAGCTTACATTAAAAATAAAAAAAAAGCAGAGAAAAAGCCAGAAGTAACACGATCCTGACTGTCACTGCAATTAAAGAACATGGTCCAGCTCTTACTGAAGTCACTCCAGTCACGCTGCTCCAAAGAACAAAACCACAGTAAGCAGTTGCTGCTTGGGCACTTCCTTCAGATGGAGACATCTGTGAGCCCCATTGATTAAGAAACCTTCAAATATGCATGAATTCAGACTTCTAAATCTACTTCGGGTCTTAATACAGAGAGGATCTTTGCTAATCTGATTGCAAAAACATGCACAGGGAAGCAAAGTAATAGGAAAACTGATCCTCGTTAAAATTTGATACAGATGACTGGACTGCAAGTCACAGAGCAGCCTGCAACATGACAACACGGCTGCTCCACATAATGAATTGTTCCACATAATGAATCCTGCTGGGTTTTGCTGACATATAATGGCCTAGGTCTTGACTTGATGCTTAGACCGTAAAAGCCATTCTAGGGGACTCAGCCTACAAAGGCAGACAAAGTAAAGTGATAGTATAACACCATCAATGGTATCATTAATAAGGTTTAAATACTCTTATTAACTTTTTCTGTCGTCTTTAAGGCTTGAGGCTTGTAATGATTTTGTTCTTTAACTGAGAAATAAGTCCGCTTCCAAGTTTTGAGCAAACACCTAAAACAAATCTCAACTTTAAAATGACAACCTGGGCACGACTGCTAATCCTCAGTACTGGCTGAAACACTTTCCTAACACCACTGTGCATTTTGGCTACTATAAGTAGAGCTATGCGAAGTCTGAGTCAGAGCGAATTTGATCTGGAGTTTGGAAACCACTCTTTTGGAAATGAAGTAACACATGAAAAACAAGCATGGGAATAGCTCCTTCACTTTTCTTTTAAGCATACAATGCCAGCAGATTCACATACTGGTTTACTACGAATTCATCTAGGCAGACGGGCAGGTACGGAGGACTTGGCCTACATGGAGAAATCATGGGTTCATGTAAGATTTTAGAAGATGCGTCTCCATCACTTGAATAACCTTTAATCGTCTTTAAGAGATAGTACTTTTTTAAAAAGATTCAGAGTTGTCCTCAGCTGTCTTATGATAATCACGGCAAATGGTTCGGACATTAATTACACATGGTTGATACCTTGTGATGATGCTTCCTTTTTCCCCCCAACATCTCATTAACAACCCAACGTGCCTTCAAGCTATTTTTCTATCTAAATAAGATACAGTGAGACAGAAATCCAACCGAAAGATCTGTCCTCCAATACGCATGGTACCCATCATATTGCTCTGGTTTTACTGCCAGTTCCCTCTTCAAAACAGGAATAAACACGTCACTTGAAACATAAACACTCTGCTAGACAGTAGCAGCCAAGCACACATGCAGAAGTGCTTTTCTGAGTCAGCATCCCAACACCGGCGATGACACCAGCTGGCCATTTATTACATGTAAAATTAAAGACAGGTCTTGCTATTGAAATTTTAGATTCAAGACAGTTTTCATCTATCTGCTCCTCTTGCTGCCTCACAGACTAAAGATTTGACAGGATCCTAAACGAAGGAAGCAGATAACCAGATAGACATGAGGCAGTCAACATGTGTACCCAGCACAAGAAGACCGAAATAGCGCGTGAATGGGACCTCCTACGTATGCAAGACAGCTTATATTGATGTCTGCAAGCATAATCACTTTCATCCCCAAAACACAAGGGACAAGGATGCAGGGTAAAAGCCATATATCAGATATTTGCATGCACTAACCTCACATCTGGGACGTTAACATATCGTCAAGAGGCTTTTTCATCCACCATCCTGGATTGTGACTTGTCAGATCCTCCACACGAAGCCAAAATATTCAGTGTTGCACCTGCCCCCAGAACACCCCCACCATGCCCAGAGCATCCCTCTGCTGCCTGGGTGTAAAAGAACGCAGGTGTTTCCCAAAGATAATGAAAAAGCAAGGACGATGTGTTCCCCACAGGATGCTTGTTTGAAGGTGGTCTCTGTAACTTGAGGAACCTGAGACCTCCAGATCAGCAGTGTGGTACAGCAGCTCATACTCAGGTTTTGGAGACAAGCGCAAGCCCAGAGGGTCTGCAGAGCTTCTTCCTCTAACTGAGCCCTCAACAAGGCACTTTTACTGTTCTTACTAGCTTTCTCCATCACGGACATAGCAGTCGCTATTTCACCCCTTCAGCACGTCAGCAGCCCTAATAACATCAGAAAAAAGACACAAATATTTCCCTTGTTCCTGCAAAGAGGAAGCCTCTAGATCTTCCTTGCCACCCGGGCTGCACGTGGAAAGAGGTCCTAGAAGATGTTTGTGGAGGATTCATGACGGGTGCCTCAATAACTGAAAGTGAACTTCTTACTGGGTTTGGCCACAGATTTTACTAATCACAGTTCTTCTACGTTTTGCAACAGCCACAGTCTACTAGGCATGGGGAATACAACTGATCGGAGAAGAATTTCTCATCTTTTACTGCAATGTCAGCCAAAGAAAAAAGTCAAGTGAACTTCAAAAAATCTTCAGCTTGGCATCACTGAAATGAGAGTCAAGACCAGTTAGTTACTTTAATGGTGACGGGGAATTTTTGCGAGCATCTGTACATGCTCTTCCTGGCTGCAGAAGAGCCGATGATAACTGACCCAGCACAATGTTAACCCGCTGCAGGCTCTTGCAGGTGACTCCACCCGAAGAAAGCGTGTCCCGAGGGTCAGAAGAGCCCTTGCACCCAGCTGAACCGCGTGCTCGTAACTAAGACGCATGGTCTAGTATTGGAAAAGGAATGGAAATTGGGCTTTCTGAACCCTGTTTCCGTTCTGATAAACACAAACATTTGACCACGTCATCCTTCGGGCTGCCGGTTTTTGGAAGGGACTAGACAAATGCATTGACCTTCACCAGTAATAACTCAGAGGCCTCAAAAGGAAAGGAAAGGAAAGGGCAGAATCCTGTTACTTTGCAGGCAGCAAAAAAAATGAAAGAAAAAAAATCAGAATTTCACTTCTGAAGACTAAAATAATCCTCTTCCATGACAAAAGCCCATGAAAAAATGCATTTCTATTTCTACCTGCCCTGTTAGATGTAGTTGAGGGGTGGGAGTGCTTAGGAGATAAAATAGTAGCAGGTATTCTGCATGGTCCCCGTTAGGCAGTTGGTTGGTTATTTGCGACTTCTACTTGGCTGCGATCCTTTATTTGGGGAACTGAATTTGGAAGTGTTCACCTTACCTCTTCCTAGAACAGGAATCCTTCACTCTGCTTTCTAAAGGAGCAGTTTTATTCCCTCAAGAAGGATTCTTTCAGTCTGATGCATAATGCATCGGTTCAAAATTTTCAGCCCAGAAATGAGAATGTCATCAGGTTCTCATTCACTGAAAGAAAGTTTTCATGGATCTGGCCCTGGAATCCCTCAAAGAGGTTATTGTACTGCTGAGGTCCTCAGAAATAGGTAACTTGGGGGCAATTCTAGCCAAACTTCCTCCCTCCAGATTTGAATGCAATTGCTTTCAAATCACTGCAGACCTGCCAAGCCTTGCTCAGTTTAGAGCCATTTTTAAGGCAGTTTTGAAAGCACCTCAATGCTGCCAAGAAAGGCGCTGGGTGTTCAAAACTGTACTTCCCCAAACCATCCCAGCAGGTCTGCAGACCCAGGGAGCAGCAGCAGCAGCAGCAGCAGGGAGGGAGCTGTAGGCAAAAATAGATGGTTGGGTTCACGGGCTGGGGACAACTGCCAGGGCAGGGAGGAAGGATGAAAAGGCAAGAGGGGAGTAATTAGAAGGGTTAGAGAGAAATAGTAGTAACGACTAGAGATATCAGGGTATGGTCACTGAGCTGAGATTTCAAGAGGCGGAGAGGGTAACTCGATGGGAGTCAGAGAAGGAGTGGAGTTAGTCTGGCCTACAAATAAATGGGGAGGAGGGAAAAGAGCAGCTTACCTGGGAAGGCTGAGCTGGGGAGCACAGTCAGGAAACCAAAGCGTGAAATTTCATTAGGAGAGGAAAACAGGAATTACAGTGTTTGGCATTGCTCGCAGAGGGATACGTAAAGCACTTGTAATGGGACAGAAGCTCAGGCAAATACTGTGCCGAGCACAGAACTCAAAAAAAAAACCCCCCAACCAAACCCTTTCATTCACAGGCCACTGCTAGGGGAGAACGGAGAGGTTGGAGCCAATGCCCACCAGGGAGATGCCACAACCCTTGCAGCTGCAGGCACCGAAGGAGCCGGACAGCAGCACAATATGCCCACAGGGCACACGGGCGCTGCTCTGCCTCAGCCTCCGACCCCTTTTAGCTGCTCCCCTGCCCCAGCTGCGCTCTCCCACTCCTGTGATGGAGCGGTCTGGCAGACCCACCGACACCGCAACTTTGCAGCAAGGAAACGTTGCCTGCTTCCACCAGCAGCGACCAGTTTCCTCAACAACGATGAGAACCATGTTCATTTCGCAAAGGTCAAAGCTCACTCGTGATAACCACCCCCTAGCTTACTTTAATCTCCCGTTCAATAGCTCCTTCAATTTAATATTTCTGCGGTGCTCAGCTCACCGTGTTGTGAGCAGTGCCCTGCTAACTCCTCCAGCCCAAAGGCAGCTATGATGGCAGCACAGCCCTAAAAGAGCAGGGTCCCCAAGCAACAGCAGGTCTGCAGCATCGCGGTGGCCTAAGCGGTCGGCAGTCTTCACCCAACTGCACGGAGACGCTCCGACCTCCCCGGTACCCCCGGACGGCAGCCAGCCACCCAGGGCCAGCCACCCTGTGGGACCACAGCGGGCACAGCCAGTGAAACGGGATGCAGCAAGAAAGCTGAGGGGGGTTCCAACAATCCCTTGAAGACCGTGGTGGGGGTCAGAGACCCTCAGAGCTGCGCTGGAGCTGCCTCAGTGCTGGAGATGGCCTTCAGCTCACATGGGGATGCTGGGAACAAAACACGGCGGAAGGCGGCACGTCTGCTGCACTCCTCGCCTGAGCGGCCCGGGGACCTGTGCCGTAACTGTGCCTTCGGTGCCCACCACGGAGACGAGACTGTTTTCTCCCCTTCAGCTGCACACGTGCCAGCACTGGCACACGAAGCGGCTGGGGAGACCACGGCCCCCCCCAGCTCCTGCCCAGGGCTCCTCTGGGCACGGCTCCTTCCCCAAAATCTGCTAGCCGTGCCACGGGTGGGGACGACAGCCCCGCACGGGAGAGGAGCGGACCGCTTCGGGGAGAGCAAGCGGCTAGGGATGAGCAAAGAGCAAGCGGCTAGGGATGAGCAAAGAGAGGGGCTGCGGGACCTGGAGGCCTCGGGACGAGCGGGAGCACCTCTCTCCCGGGTGGCCCTGCCTTCCCGACAGGCAACCACCGCTGATGAAGCGCTGCAGCGGGGCGTCGAAGCGTTTCCCGCTTACGTGAAACGAGGGTTGTCGCTCCCACGCTCCTAAAGCGTCCCCCGGCACGACGGCGGGGCTGTCATTTGTCACGCGCCCGCTTCCCCAACAGCAAAACTTTTCCAGCAGCGACGTGGCTGCTAAGGGCTGAGGGAAAAGAAGAAGAGAAACCGGCGGGGGCCGAAAGAGACTTAAGAGAAAAGGCCGAAAGAGCGGAGACAAGGCAGGGCTCCAGCGCGGCGGGCTCCCCTCCCCACCGGCCGGCGCCCATTGTCCGGCCGGCCGGGCGCGGAGCGGCCCCGGCCCCGCTCCCCGCGCACTCACCGGCGCCCTCGGCGGTGACGATGGCCTCGGGGGAGATGCAGACGCCGCGGTCGTAGAGCGGCAGCTCGTCGCAGGCCAGGCTCTCGGGCCAGGCGTGGCCGTAGCGGACGAGCACGGGCTCGCAGCCGGCGCGGGCGCGCTCGCAGACCGACTTGCAGGGCTTGATGGGCTCATGCTGGAAGTCGATGGTGCAGATGGGCGCGTACATGGCGCAGAGGAAGAAGAGGAGGTCGGGGCTGCAGTTGGTGCCCAGCAGCCCCTCGAACTGCTCCATGGCCAGCACGGCGTTGGCCTGCGTGCTGTGGTGCAGGTGGTTCGGCATCTTGGTCATGTTCCAGGGCAGCGGCTTGCACAGCGGGATGCGCACCGGCTCGCAGGCCGCCGCCCGCCCCGCCGGCGCCCGCCCCAGCACCAGCAGCCCGGCCAGGGCCAGCACCGGCAGCCCCCGCCACATGCCGCCGCCCGCCCCGACGGCGTGCCCCCGCCGCGCCGAGCGGAGGGGCCGAGCGGCGAAACCTCGGGGCGGGGGGGGGGGGGGGCGGCTCCTCCGGCGGCGGCGGAGGCCGCACTGCGGCGGGGGAGGGGGAGAGCCCGCCCGCCGACCGGCCCCTCCGCGCCTCCCGCCGGCGGGCGGGACGGGACGGGACGGGACGGGACAGGACGGGGCGCTGCGCTCCGCTGGGCCCGCCCCTCCCCTCCCCTCCCCTCCCCGCCCCGGAGTTTGGCCCCGAACAAAGGAGAGCCCCCCGGCGGGACGCGGGCCCGCGGAGGAGAAGGAGCGGCGGCTTTGCTTCGGACGAAAAAAAGGCAGACGGGAACGCTTCCCGCCCTCACGGGAAGGGGAACGCCTGCTTCGGGAGGGGATCACGGACCGTGCTGCCAAGGCAGAGGCGAAGGCGTTCGTTTCGGACCCATCCTCCCGCAGATAGAGCCATGGGAGGAAAACATCGGGGAAAGGCCTCTGTTTACGCCGGGCGAGGCTGGAGAAGGAGGTGCTGGGGGAGAAAGGGAAAAGGGTAGAGGGCACCTTGAAAGGGTGACGGGGGAGCGGGTTTAGAGGAGAGCCTGTCGTAATGTTGTAACCCAGTACAAGAGAGGCAGATGCACCTGGCCTGCTTGCTTTTCAGAGCGTTAAAAAAAAAAAAAAAAAAAAAAGCCACATACCGACATTGAAGTAGCACACAGAGCAATGGCACAACAAAGGGCATCCCAGCTTGGTCTGAGGAAAGAGCCTTGACAGAAACAAACTAGCATTTATTAACGGAATAAATTCTTCCCAGTTACAAAGACAGGGAGCAACTGCTTGATCGTGTGTTTGGTTTGGATTTACTGTGGTAATAGCAGGTTTGTTATTTCAGTTTCTGCCACCAAATCAAACCTGCGAGTAGAAACGCACACACCAGCAGCCCGTGCTTAAGAAACCAGACCAAAGACATGGACAGCTTATGAAAGCAACTATGGGTACAGGCTCAGAAACACAGGGTCCTAAGCCGGGACAGGGTTTTTTGCATTTTTTTTAACTTTATCGCTGCAGATGAAACCTTGATCCCTTTAACTCAGCTGCAAAAGTCCAGTCGATGCCAGTGAAGGCACATATTGAGCAAACAGGGAGTTGTACTAAGGCCAGTGGAGCAGAGGTACCTACCATGTGCATATCTCGGCATCTCTGCACAAGTATTTGGCCTTTTATTTGCCCACCTCCACAGGCAGATGCTAATTTCAAGGACCACATCATTCCCTGCACTCCCAGAAGAAACTCTGGGCCTTGAAGACAAGTAGAAACGTCCACACGCATGTATTGCACGACAGCCTCAGGAGCCGTCAGTCAGGCTGCCTGTGCCCCTGGGCCTGCGTCCAGGCTTGCAAAATCGCCATGAGGGAAGGCAAAGGGGAGCTTGTTCGTCTGCAGGGGGGATTAAAAAAGAGATCTGGTTTGACTCACCGTCTCAGCTTCTCAAATTTAGTCATAGCAAAGTCTGAGGCTTGAATTTCCTCTTGGAGTGTAAAATATGTGTTTAAAAAGCATGTGGTGTAATAAAAACCTTACCCAGCTGGTTGGGAACCGAATACACTGGCTTTCTCTGTGGGACCTCACCTAGCAGAGATGATGGATGTGGAAGTAGTACATCCTGGGGTATCCAAGCGGAGCGAGATGGACCAGAGTGATGCAAAGGAACCACTGACATGGAGGAAGTCTAGTTCTTATTTTTCCCCTTCAACACAAAATTTTCTAATCGCTGTATTTTATTCTGGGAATAAGTTTCCCATCACCTCCAATGTGTTTTAGAATTGATAATTACACAGAACAGCTTTAAAAACGTTTCCTATGCTTTCCAGGAAAAACCATCGATATGTTGAATATTCCTACGCATGCTATAAAGGCTATCAATTAAATAAGTTTAATTTTTTAGCCCCAAGTCACGGTCTACATCAGATGACCTTGCACTTTTTTTAAATAGTAAAAATACTACAAATACTTTCTCAGGACAGAAAATGCCGACATCCCCACGAACTCACAAGCACTTACATACATTCCCACGCGATGTGGCTTCCAACCTTCCAATGTTGGTGTGAAGGTACCTCCTATGCAGATACCTTATCTGGCAGAGCATCACCCACCTCCCTGTTCTGCTGGCAAGCCCCTCATGCTTTTGCACTGGGAGAGGCAGCCAGTGCCAATGCCCAGGCAAGGATCGGCTGCCAGCGGGATGGGGAGGCATGCTGTCAGCTTACCTCTTGGTGTTACCAGTATAAATCAACTTAAACCTGGTGGCAAAAATTCACCTCTGGCTGAAAGCTGGCAAAGGCAGTCTGGTTACTGACCTGAAACATTGTTATTTTTGTCAAATATCTACACCCCAATGTCCGTTGAGTTATTTGCTGTTTTACCGAAGCACTATAGCCAGCTTTGACACCTTCCTAAACAGAGAAGGAGACCAGTAAAGGAGGAAAAGAGACAGCAAAGAGGAAGGCTGTGGTTTCATGCTATAAATGTGCAGTCACAGTGCTTTGCCCTGCATGTGGAAAAGTTATGCTAGAGAAAAAACAGAATGGCTGGAGGAAAAGATCAAAGTAACAACCTGCCCTCTGTCTTCACGTGCAGCTGCTGCAAAACACTGAAACTGCTAATTCAAACTAAAATATGCATATGTACTTAAAATGAGGAATATGGATTTCACGCGTTAGCTGAGCAAAGTGTGTGCTGCCATATCTAGAATTTCCCACTAGTCTCAAAATGCTATCTAAGAGGTCAAAACCACCCTCCCATTTTGCAGACTGAGAACTGTGCTGGGAAAGGGGAAGAGATTTGTTCACCCCTCCCCGGGCTGGCTCTGTGCTTGCACCACCCGGCCCTGAAGGTGCACATTTTCCAGATGACCACACGAACAATACATGGATTTTCACCCAAAGCTCATATACAGTCAAAAAGGTTTCTCAGGACAGTAGCTTTTACTTTGGGTCCCACTACATGGCAATTGGGAATTTCATCCTCTTATCTCCTGCCACCTTCTTAAGATTCAGGAAGAAACCAAAATCTCTTTTCACAGCTGGCATCAACAAGGGCAGTGTTAAACCCTTAGGGGAGGGTGGTGACAATAATTGCATTCCTAATCTTGGGCAACTCCAAAAGGGTTTAGTCAAACTACCATATTACCATTATATCAGCTTGATGTCATGGATGACTAGCAAGAATTCTTAATAAAATCATGCCAGGCAGCAGTCTGGGATCAGCACTGCCTGCTTACAAGTTTCCTGGTGGGCTTTGAGGGGTTGGTACAGACCTGGAAATTTAAGAATACTACTACAGCCCATAATATCACACAGAGTTATTTCCTAGAATAAACAAGCCCTCGGTGGAGCTGAGGCCTAAGGCGAGGATTTGCCCCTGCAGTGACTCATACAAAAACTACAGAAAAAGTTTGTTATTACGCCCTGCAAGAATCATGGTAAGCCACAACACTGCAAAACACAGCTCAGGGCCAAACTGCCCTCAGTTACTCATCTATAAACCCATTTAAAAAAAAACAACCAAACAACAAAAAAAACCCCAATTTGGTGGCCTTGCAGTGCCACAAGGATGGATTTCAGCGGGACAACCCTCACAGCTCTGGGGATGGCCAAGTGACTTTATTGGGGTACTGAAATGTAGCAGCGTGAGGAGAGCTGCAGATAACGTGAAAAGGGATTGAGGGCTTTGTTCTTGCACTCTTCCCCAAAAGGAAGCCTGGTAAGGAACTGCTTCCAGATGGCTGGCATTGATTTATTCCTTTGTTGTTTTTTTTTTTTTTTTTTTTCCCTTACATAGTGTCTATTCCCCCTGCTTGTTTGTCTCTCGTGGGAGGCGGATAAACAGCAATGGGCTTAAGAAGCAAGAGCTGGCTTTCTGAGATGCTCCGATGTCCTGCTCAGCTGTTAGAACTGTACATTAGCAAAACTTCGTGGCTTAAAATCCAGAAATGTATGTATTTTAAGTTTAAGCCGGAAGAACTACAGTACTGAATTGAAATATTTCCTTATTAAAAATAAAACTGAAATTCGAAGCCTTCTTTGCAACAGTAGGAAACACATGCAGGTTTGTCCAAGATGAACGGGTTGTAGCCAAGGCACTCCTGAGTGCATTTGTTAGCATCAGTTTTATCCTCAAGTTCTATAGTCTCCCTTTCGGTATACATAACATCCTCAAATACACATCCCAGCAGCTTACCTCTATGAGGCAGGGGGTATTTGTAGGCCAGAGGAGGCACAGGGAAGACGACAGCCCAGCTGAAACCAGGTAGCATCTACTCTCACTTAGGGGAAAGTTCAGCAGGCCAACAAATCTGTATTGACAGCTCTAAGGAGAATGATATTAAGTAGATACTATGGATGCATGTAACTCCATAGCCTGTTACAACCTGTTGAGAAATAAGTACATATCTAAAACAAACAAGGAAGAAGTGAAATTCAGAAAGGGAAAATCAGAGCAAAGATCAGGAAAAAATGCAGAACAAGCATGTCATTTTTCCTGGTCTAACAACCACCCCAATGATGAAGAGCCCATGTTGCATGGCACATTTATATTTTAGATACCATAAACCCCACTAGCACTGTAGGGAACAGCTCGCATTAGGCTGTGAGCAATACGTGAGATTATTAAAAGTCACCTTTTCCCTTTCAGTTTGCATGTTCTGCCAGACCCTTCGGACTGGCAACCTGCGACAGTGTTCAGAGAAGATGCACGCTCATCCTATGCTTGCTGGGCTCCCCATCATCTTACTGGTTCAGGCTGCCCACCTGCCCAGTGGGCTGCTGTTTATAAACCAGGTACTACGTTTTATGCTCTGCTCCTGCACATTCCAACTGAAAAAAAAAAAAAGTACAAACATGACCATACCTATCCAGACCGTTCCTAAGAAGAAAACTAGCCGAGATAAAAATACTTCTTCAGAACGGGGTTTTGCTTTTCTGAACCTTTCTATAGCAATCTCAGGATTACATACAATTTAATTTGCTTATATACACTGCCTTAAAAAAAACCCCAACAAACAAATAGAAAACCACAAACCAAAACCAATCAAGAAAGTCACCAAAAACCAAAACTCTCAAATACTTCTTACACAGCTGTTACTGAAACCATAAAATCATTGACTTAGTCATAAAAATGGGATTTATTGTACATTTCCTGTTCCAGCCAGGGTCTTGTTTCAGCTCCCTCAGGTAGACAAAACACAGGGGACTATTAACTTATTTTAATCATCTTTCAAGCTTCTCCATGGATGACAGAAGCAGAAAGGAAGAAGAAAAGGTTCTTTTAATGCAGTATTTCAGACTTGTAATTTGGGGGGCTGTTTTTATTAGACAGCTAATTATTAACTATCCCATGCCCTCAGGGTCTGCATGCCTCCTAGAATGAATTTTTTCATATTAATATTTACTCACATTACCTGTCTTCTTGAAGTCCCAGGAAAAAAAAAACACAAAACCAAACAAAACCACCAACCATTCTCCCAGTGTTTTGCATCCTGTTACTGGTAAAATTAATAGTATGGCTAGGAAATATGCTGCTTTATCTTTAAACACCAAGAAGCCCAACTAACATGTATTTAAAAGACAAAATTATATGCCAATAGCAATTCTGTTTAATATTGCATGTTACAGGCTTTCAGTCTATCGACACAGACACACATTCATACACATCTCCCATAGAAGTCTCATTTTGCAGGGTGAATTTGTTTGCTGCTTGGGACTTTCCCAGATTTTTGTGGCCATGTCAGGGCTTACAACTTCTCGATACTGAAGTTTGCTACCTTCAATGCTGAGTTTCCACCTGGACATTGGAACTTGTACTAGTGTTCCTGCAGAAAAGCACAGCCAGGTTTACTGCAAGCAGTACATGCTTCTCAAAACACTCAGCCATGCTGAATGGACTTGCCACAGAAAACAAAAAGCTGAACCTCCTGATGTGTCTTTGCAATCCTCCTCTGACAGTTGTCCCAGCTCATTTTAAGTGCAACAGTGGATGGATTGTGCAAATCTGAGCACAAGAGATCCCAGTGGAAAGAAAAATGCTCCTGTTTCTTATTTAGCTGGAATTACGATGTCCGCAACTTTCCTCATCCCTTGGTTTAGCACACATTAAGTGCACATTTGAGTAAAGCAATGGATGGAACTTCCATCTTTTCCTTTGGGAGAGCACATCTTAAATTCAGAGGCAACAAATGCTTTCTACCTATACTCTACAGCTGCTAAATTTGTGACCGTTGCACCAAATTAAAAATTAATGCCAGAGAACTTTTTATTGTTCCAAATCTTTAAAATCATTAAATATCACGTTCACTGTAACTCTCTCTTCTTTGTAAATGAATTGCCTAAAGCCTGCGATCACATTCAGAACGTTTTCACGTTTCAAAATACAGAAAAGCAGAAGTACTTCTTCTGATGCAGCAACATGTATAAAGCCCTGTTTCCATTTAAGAATTCATATGAAGATACCTGGATGTTTTTGCAGTCATGCAAGTTTATCACCAAAAGTATAGGAAAATAAGGCAAAAGCATCAGACTTAAAACTAGGAAATGTGAGAGGAGCCTATTTTTCAGAAGCACTAGGAGCAGAAACTTTGTCCTCAGTTTCACAAAGGTTGCCCTCCAGATAACAGTATTGAGAGTGCTGTAAGAGTACGATGTTTGTCTAAATGCTTGCAGAATCAATTTACAGTGCGGAAATATTAAGAAAACAGCAAAAGGGAGCTGAGTGAATCACACACCCAAAGCACAGTTGGTTGGGCAGTACTCGGGCTCGTGGACTTAAGACTGGGAGAACATTTGCCTGCGTTTCAGAGCGAAGTAACTCCGTTCTCATTTAATTCCACTGTTCCTCATCAGTCTGTGTTAATACAGCAATTCTCTAGTGCAAAGATGAAGTACAACCATCTACAGTGACTCATCTGTACTGACTGAAATGTAATTAGTGTCCTGAAGGCAGTTCTTGCTCTGGTGGGGAGGACTTGCTGCTGCACTGGAAGGGACACTGGGAAGGATGTTCAGCTGCTTTCCTTCCAGGCACGCAATTTTTTTTTTTTCTTCCAAACTATAGTTCAAGTATTTATGAATGTGAGATAGCCTCTGTGGTAGTATTATGTACTGATATTCAATTTTAATATGCATTCAGTTCATCATTCTAATGTGGCAAATCACTATATGCTATTTCACTGACCACGCAAGATAATGAAAAGTACATCCTTCCCTCCTACTGTGGGCCGTACTACAGACTCAGAAGAATCTACTGAACCCTCTCCAAGTTACAATCACCTCCAGATGGAGCATTTAAGGCAAAAAAACCTGCCAGCGTCTATAATTCCATATACATTGCACAGCATTTCTAGTCTGGCCCCTGCAGAAATAATGTGAGATGCCCAGCTTAAAGGCCATAACCACTCAGAATTTAATTTTGTTAAACCGTGAATTTACTATTTCAGATTTACAGCCTCTCCGGTTGCATGGCCCAAGTCTGCCTCTGCTCCTGCTTACCCAGATTTATTAGCAGCACCCAGCAGTATTAAGTACTGAATCACACCCGTGCCTAAAAATAAGCCCTGCACAAACAGTTGAGTTTTACAGTTACAGCCTAAGATTGCCAGGTGCTGAAACTCAGACTCACCGCTGATTTCAATGGGAACTGATTGTATTTGACATGCCCTAGGATCAAGTATTATCTATAAACAGAAGCCAGCACAGGTCCCGTGTATTTTACGCATGTTTTCTGCAGTTACTGGTGGGGTCACAAAGAGCTCTGTATGGGAACCTCAGCAAGTTTAGGAAAAGAAACATCACCTTTCCCCTAGAGCTTTTACTACTAACACACCTGCGAGCCACACAAACAGCAGATGCTCTAGTAAGCTGAAAACTATGAAATCTAATTCTATAAAACCAATTTCATTTTAAGAAGTCAACCCACACGCCCAGGAGTTTTTAACTCGCCCCGTTGCCTTACATGCACGCCTGGACTGCACCCTCGCTCCATCAGATCCCTTACAGCAGTAAGCATGCACAGCCGATGATGCTTTCCAGATGAGTAGCTCCTCGATGCTTATTTTTAACTTCACAACTCAGTTTCTCGTCCTGTTTCTGATTTACTTTAAAATCCGGCATAGTTGCTGAGGCTGTAGCTGCTGCTGTGACTTCGCGAGGGTGTTCATTCATGTTCTACCACTTCATTTTTACTTCTGTGAGAGATAGTAATGAAGGTAGAAAATAGGTGTAGAAAGATTCACAAAAATTAAGGAAGAGCGGGTGGTCTATAAGCATAAATACCATAACACTATTTAAGCCATAATGCTATTTAATGTGAAGCCATTACACAGTAACATGATCCACAGCCTAGCCTAAAGTAAGTGCCCAGTCCCCTCAAAAATTTTGTTTTTTTATTTTTGAGAACCCTTTCCTTGCTCACCCAATCTTTCAGCCCTGTGCAGCAGTCCAGAGCATTGAGTACATCCAGCGATTTACAGTCACTTCAAAGTACGCACTGGGCCACGCTAAAGCTCTTCCCCCCACCAAAAAAAGGTGATTTGGGGAATATTCTGGGAAGTTTTGGACTTTCAGATCACAGTTCTTAATCCCACACACACTTTAGTTGTGATAGAATGAAAATCATGCCCAGGAAATTATTAACATGTTTATCTTCCTCCAGTTCCCTGATGATATTAAGGATTTTTTTTTTAACTAAGAAATAAAAAAAAGAAGTTAAATAATGGGGTGATAGCATTAAGAACTACATGTTTTAAAGTTGCTTTACTTCTCTACTCAAACTTCCATAGCTGAACTAATACCAAGTGAAAAAGCCAGTGGCATTTTTCCAGAAAATATGTTTTAAGCATGGCTATTTCGCCGTCCCTCCCCTAGTATTGTTTTCACAAGATCCATAAAACTAACCTCCCAACAAGCTTTTCTCAGGCTAGGGTTGCTTGTTTTTGGTGGGGTTTTTTCCACATTTATAGACTGTCATACAACAATGCTGCTTTTTTCCTCTCCCCAAAGCCACAGGCTTGCTTACCAAAATTGGAAACACAAATCCTTTTTTAGCAGTATAGCTCACAAGCAGACACAGAAATATTTGCCAGTTTAACTGGACAGGAATAACTTCATCAAGGTTTTGTGTATTTTACCTGCTTACTATGGACTAATTAAATACCTGTTGAGCCCATCCTCTGTTCACAGGGCTGTCAGTCACCATGCTGGAATCATTAGAATACAAGTTTAAAAAAAGGCATTTTCTAATACCACAGGATTTTTTATTGGTAGCTTTCCTTAGGGAGAAGGCAGCAGGGGTTCTACCTGCTTCACATCTCAGCTCCAATCTCAGCTTTTGCAAACTACCCACACCCTCACAGACCCATCCCACTTGATTCAAGCAGTGTATATGGTGGTTTTAAAGTAGTCCTCAATGGTTATTATGGCCTTTAATTTCATTCTCCCCCTTCACGTTGGGGTCACTGGGTGTTTAACATCACATAGGCCTAGAAGTTGAAGTCTAGGCACCTCAATGTTACTCTAGAGGCTGTGTCCTTACTCACTGTTCTCTGTCCCCATCACCTAGCTGCAAAATTACAATATTGATACGCAACTTCTCTTTTCTGCTGCTTGGATCTTCTGCTAATAACTGGGATTTTGAGAAACTCCAAGGTAATGTTGGTTTCAAAGCTCCAGGATCCTTCCTGAAGGGCATCTGATACCTATTGCAACTACGCTAAGTGTCAGCTTGGCCAACAAAATCCATGGGATGGTGCCCATTTCCACCAGCTGAAGAGACATATTTAAAACCAAATGAACTGACTCCACACGCTCCTTAGCAAATGATTGTGACCACTTTCAATAGGCACCTGTGCCACCACAGATTAACCAGCAAAAAATTAGTATTATACAATAAAATTCAAATGCATTATTACTGTCTTGTCACTATGGTTTCCCACTGAGCTTTTACTAGATGAAAGTTCACGTATTTTCTTGGCATTCAAACAAAAATCATTATGAAAATAGTGGTGCAATTATTTCCCTAATAAGGTTACCTCTACAGCAAATGTCACAGGCACAGCCCATTTTCACAGCTGCTTTTCAGCCCTTTGAAGTGCTTTGTTATCCAAAAAAATACACTGCTGAGATGAACTTTCACTTATGTGATCTCATTGTAACACTAAACATCATTCCTGACATCTTCCACTTTAACAACATAAATGGAACTAAATCCAAAGAGCACAGACCATCTTTAGTGTTTCACTGTAACAGCCATGAGAGAGATGTTCCTACCCAGTTCTGCTGACTTGGTCTTGGCAAACACATGCTCATGCCAAGATGCCTCAAATTTTTACACTTTCAAGCATCCTCTATTTACAAATGATCCTAAAGCTGCACAGGTTTGCTTCATGTACAGAGTGGAAAACAGATGAGAGCTCAGTTGAAATTTTTAAATGCAATTCTGAAGTCTGTGAGATACAATCCAGATTTAATCCATGAAGTGTCAAATAAGACTTCAGAGTTACAAAATGGACTCAGAGTCACTGAGCAGCATCTTTCCCGACTTCTCCGAGCAGTCTGTGATCATCACTTTCAACTCTCCCCTTACCTCCCTTTTCTTTTCACTCCTCTATCATTGTAATTAGCATAAGATTGATTTACAGTGCATTCTTAGTTTTACTTCTCTTCCCTTTGTGTGCCTATGCAAGGAACGGTTTCATTGCCATTGTGTCCTTGCTATTATCAAAAAGATTATAATTTAACTTGTATTTAGAAATAATAACTGCTCTTGCCAAATGCAAGTCTTTTCTGCCCTGGCTGCCCATCGAGTTTACCTCAAATTTAGCCAAACTCCAAGGCTAATAACAAAGGCAGGGAGGGCAAGAGCAGAAGAGTTTGCAGGTAGCCTATGATAACGCCTTCACCATCTTCCAGTTGCAACCTGAAGTGAGTACTGACAAGATATGAAATTATGTTGTTAATGGACAATGAACTGGATTTACTAGCATGAGGGTTTTAAACATTCAGCTGTAACAGCCTTGCAGCTCGCATCTGTACTGACACAGCTGTCAGGAGAATTTTTTACTATTTACCTTCAATATTTGTGAGAAGGGAATTTTTAAGATTGCTGTTATCATGAACAAGGCAATAGCCTGAAAGTCTATGCAAGGAACTATTCAAATCCGCTTGTTTACGCTATGCTCAACATATGCTTTTCATTCTGATTTTAACACCAACATTTTCTATTACTGAATTGTGTAAGACATGCTGACACTATATTCAGTGAGCAGGTCGTTTTGACCTTGTAGTACTAGAAACAGCATGACTAATAGCAAATTAGATATGGTTTTGGACACAGGACAGGGGGGCATTTTGATTTTGTTATGCGTTAGTACAAATATTTATAGACTTTGTAACACAACAAATAGCACAAGCATAAAAAAAGGGAGTGGTCAATTCAAGTAAAAAAAACTTTTGTCTTTTCAGAGGAAGATATACCTTTATCATAAAAATTATTTAACAATTGTATTTCAAGAAAAAAATAGGCAGAACTTCAGTATTTTTGAAAACTGGTTATTTGACAACACTGAAAACGGTGGTCCTCATCCATGAAAACTACTTCTATAGTATCCCAAATGTATTATGGAGTTAAAAGATGCTTGAATTTGAATACAAAAACAATTTGAAGCCTATGTCTAAAAAACTCTTTTATTGATTCAACAGAATAATTGGCCACACCTACAAACCTAGCTTTGAGTTTAGTTCAGCTTGACAGAGTGATTCACCTAAAAAAACGTTAATAGCATTAGTTCAGACATACCCATGCTTACAGAATTTATAATAGTTACCGGTAAGTAACTGATAGTTCACTCTGTAGTATGAATCATAATGTTGAAACCCAGGACCAGGGAAACTTTTGGCAAAAATAGAGTTTAGAGGCACGGGATATTTACTTGTGGTCGAGAATTCTTGACTCTGGAATGAATAACCCCTGAAGTCATACAAGCCCACGATGACCTGCTGAAGAAGGCTCATATCTTTCCTCAAATCACCGGCCTCATTTCAACATTTTCTGGGGAGAATGCTATTCTCCAGTGCATCAAAACTAGTATACTCTGAGTGTCAGTTTGGTTACCAACTCCTTTTCCTGTCTAGAATACAAATTGCTACAGCAAAAAAGGTTTAATGGTAGCCATTATTTTCAATGGTAATCTTTTGTCCTGATGGACACAATTTTTAAATAAATAAAAAAAACCCCAAACACAGTTTTCTGGGCAGCAACAGGACATTCTTCTTCCATGCTCTCTCTCATGAGGCAGAGCCCTCCCCCGCGAATTAGACATTTGATCCAAACTGTCTCCATATTGGACCACCTCAGCTGTATTGTGCTTCATGCTCCAGGAATTACAAACACTTCTGGAAACGCACAAAAAGCCACCTGAGATGAGTCGGTATACAATGTCAACAGTTGAACTTACTAAGTTGTGGTGTTGCTGGCTCCAGAGGAAAAATTCCTTCTCTACCTTCTTTCTCAACAAACTGTTCAACAGGCTTATTATGGTTTGCGTGGTACATGGACACAGGCTGCCTTGAGGACTATACTTGATGTGCTCTGCCTTCCACAAGCAGGCTGAACCCTGAAAAGCTTTGTGGTAGCTCAGCTGAAATCAGAAATAATAGAAATACAGCAAACAAGAACAAAGCAAGGACACCCTCCCACTCCCACCCCAAACGCCTCCAAAATCCAACCAATACATGGATGAGTCCACATAATTCTTCCCCAGTTTCTCATTTCTTTGGTTTGGTGCTGAGCTTGCTCTGAGTTCTCACAGGAAGGGTAGTTAAAACGGCACCGTCTCAGGCCTTTGTGTGCCAGACAACACAGCGCAATTACGTAAGGGCTCCCACAGAAACTGCCGAGTCTGAAAGGTTCACGACTAAATCTAATCCGACTGCATCAGAAATCGCTTCTTACAGAGATACTGCACTTGTTATCTATTTGTCAGAGATCACCTATTTTCTAGGCTTATTTCAGTAACACCTCAGCAGAAAGCTGACAGCGATCCAAGGTAAATGACCAAATACAATTGCTTTGTACTTAAAAAGATTAAAGACACAAAATAGGTTATTTCTTAAACTTCAATTTTTCAAGAATCAGTCTTGAAAAAAGGCATTATTTTTCCAGAAAAGGCTACATTACAATCAAAATGTTAATTAAAATCAAGACATTTGAATGTATTAGATTATAAATATTACAAACTAGAACTCAAAGTCTCGCACTTGACCTAACTTCTTTATGAACAAACTTATTCATTGTGGTACTAAGTTATCAATTTAAAAACAGTTCCACGGTTATAACATAAAATGCATAATTAGGAAAAATATAGATGTACTGTCTTACTTCCTTAGGACAATTTTATTCCAGTACTTTTTTCCTCTGGACAGAGGAAGCTATTGTAACTGAGCACACAACAGCTCTTTCATAATAGAAAAAGTTACCAGCATGCACATAAGTTGCATCAAGAACAGGGGCTCTATACAATGTCCAGAGCCTGTTGAGAAACACATAGCTTTTATATGCTGTGGATTAAAGAGCACAACCATCTGGTCAGCTTTCAGGCTAAATGAGCCAATGTTATCCCTGCATGCCAATTTGCACAATTGATAAAAAAAGGCCTATTATACATCTGTCTCAGTAATGTCTGATGTTACAGTTTTAGCAACACTCTCCTGTTTTATGATTATTTCAACTTTTATATTTTAACAATACACTTACTTCCATGGGTGCAATTGGCATCGCTACGTACTATAGAAATGCTTTTCTTGCTTTATTATGTAAAATAAAAATTTAAAGGATAATGGCACTAAACTGACACTTTTTACATTGCTTTTAATTCCTTCTTCCACCTTTTTACAAGATTCACTATCGCAGAAGCCAGAAGGTGAAGGATTAAAAGAAGTCTTCACATAAAAGCTCTACGGATTGATATTTAATGAACTGCGAGATGTAAATCAATGCACAACAGCACAGTTTAAGCTTAAAATACTAGGATAACATTTATATTAAAAATAATTCACCTACAGATAATACAGTCTAGTGTTTATTGTATGTTATGGAAGGTACACTTGAATTTCAAAAATTTAAAACATATAAAAAGTGGTTAAGGGCTAACATTTTATCAACATGTGATAAATGTGTAAGAATGTTTATTATACAGCAGGGTACAATGGTAGTGTTAATGCCAACAGGGCACCACAGAAGTTAGTTTAAAAAAATTTCCACTATGCTTTATACAAACAACACCACTTGCTGTTGTTTAAGAGTATTAGGAGAGGATTGCTGTCTGAAGGATAAGCAGTCCTATAACATTTTTAATGTTAGATAGTGTCATAGTACGTAATTGGTGAATGTTTCAAAATAAAACTAGAAATGCTGTAATTACTTCACAGAAATGCACATCCAATATTTGTTTTCAATAAGAACAATAGGTACAAGATTATAACTCTCCCTATATGAAATAATTTACACACAGATGAAAGCTACACTATCTAAAATAATCACTAAATACTTTTTTCTTCTGGGAAATAAACAAGCAATTTTTGTTTTGCATGATCAATATCAAAAAACATTTAGCAGAAGTTGTATTTTTTTAAACATAACTGATGCTCTAAAGAAAAAAAAAATAAAAAAAAAAAGAGGAAGAAATGAGAAAGATTTTCCATGAATGTGCAACCTAAAAATCAACCAAGCTTATATTGTAGTACAACCATATTAAGAAACCACTGATCAGAAATACAACTTTATGGAAAAAGTTTATAATCCACAAAACTGTTCATCAGGCCATAAAGTAAAATAGCTCCACAGTTTACAGGTAAAACTGAGGCCACATAGATGCGTGCTATGTCTTATCTCCAGTAAGTAGATACTTAGGCAGAGGATGTGACACTTTGTTTGTAGACAGCATGGTATGCATTTCTCAGCAAGACATAAGGGAAACAAGACTCCAAGAGATCCATTGTCAGGAATGGAGACTCCTGCACAATCTGAAAAATACCAGAAACACAAGGTTTTGCAGAATACTTTCCACTGCCTGCAGCTGCTAATCTATTTCATGGAGATAATTCTGGTCTGCAGCACACCACCACTCACGTATTTCATAGCAAAAAGAAGTAATACAAAGTTTAAACGCTGGGGAGAAACACAATGCAATAAACTCACCTCTTGTCAAAGCTAGTCATTTAGCTTTCCTATATATAGTCATATAGCACTCCTGCTACTTCCAAAAGATAGAGAATACTGAAAGAAAAACCTCTGAGCAGAGCGGATTTTCCCTCACACATTCTGAACAGTGCTTCTTTAATGTGAAATTTCATTTTAATATTGTATGTACTAGATGATCAATGAAAATGATCTGAACAATGTGATACAATGTTCTAGGCGACAAAGGACGATGGTAAAAATGTGTCTGTGTGTGTTGGGGGAGTGAAAAAAGTTAATTTCTGACATTAGAATGCCAGGAAGAATGACATAAAATTATTTCCACTGGTTGATAAGCTGCAACACACAAGGTGACACCCAAAACGCCCTTGCTGAATGACACAATCTGGAGCCTATTCCTTAAGGTAGTAACACATAAAATAGACAAAAGCTTACCATGTCTAGTAGTAGGTAAACAGATTCTCTGTTCCTTGTAGTAGTTTTGTCCGTCTCCTGGCCAATCTTCAGTAGACTAGACGATGCAAGCTACATAAAAACCAGTATTTTGAAGCAATAAATATAACAATGTATTGATTGACTTTTGCTATTTTGCTATACACACACAAAACTTTTCTGAAGAAATCAATATCCTAGCCAACAGACACTGCAGTGTAATAATAACTACAAAGGAAAGTAAACCTGAACACACAAACCATCACTGGGCTTTAGTCTCAGTGAGCTTTTTTTTATTATTATTTCTAGCAGTGTTTAATAAGCAATATGTGCTATTTAGTACAAAAAGTGAATTAATTTATTGCAAGAACTTGTGGTTGTAAGCATTGGTTGATCATTATAAAGTTTACTGTAATTAATGACAGAACTTCTATGGGATCAAGAGCTCACTTTCTCTCTCCTTCCCAAAACGCATATAAACTTACTGCATTTTGGCAAGATTTAAAGCGATTGGAGTTTTTGTTGTTTGAAGTTATACCCGTTTTGCAATAGAAGAACAAATTAAGTTTTACTTCCTAAACTGTATTTTTAATTGAAGAAATGTCATCCTAAAAGTAAATGAATAATACTTTATCAGACCATGAGCAACCCTACAATAATTAGTTTTAAAAGATATACTGGAAACTTGTAACACATACTTAGGTATTTACAAGCTCAGGATGACAGAATACAGTAAAATACTTAATTTGCAGATGCATTGACAACCCATGTTTTCATGCCTTCCAGAAATTTGAAAAAAACCCACCAAAACCAAAAACACAAAACCCCCCCTCTTTTCAACTTTCAGATGTACAATCATCATTTATGCCCTCACATCAAGCAATGGCAATGTGCCTAAACCACATGTTTACCAGAAATGGATTTTAACTTAAAATGTTAACTTTAAAATCTAAATCAAGACTCCTCTTGAACAAATTCTGTCATTAATCAATTTGTAATATAAAGTGAATGTGCATACTTCAAAATAATCTTAACACATACTCATTGGTATTAAATAACCTAGTAAGCTTTTTCTGTACTTAATTAAGTTTGACAGGAAAGCAGATCATCCCAGGCAGTACATTTTCTTCTTAAGATAAATATTTTTCTTTCAGACTAACAGTAAGTGATATATAAAAGGTGTTAGAAAACAAAGATTATCAAAATATTTGAACAATCAAGTCATGGCCTGTACAGTAAAAGCAGTGGTCTGAAACCAGCTTGTAAACACTGAAAAAAATGCAAGCCTCATACCAAAAGTGTTTTTATCACATGAAACTATACTGGTTTCCTTCACTTGTCAAATGTATGCAACTTGACACAACCATTTCTTTCATCTTTTACAGCCAGCAGTTGCATTAGACAAGGTCAATGACCAAAGGTTTTTTCTGTTTTACAGAATGCAATGAACTTCCAGCAATGAAAGATCCTTTTAAGAAAAAAAAAAACCCCACAACAAAACCCAAACCAAACCAAACAACCCAAACAAACAAACGAATTGTTTCTGTGGACTTCTCAGAAAGTTACCATTATCCCATGCCTGTAAGTTTGCAAGACACCTAAAATAAGGGGGGGAAGAGATATTTTGCAAAATCAGTAGCTGCCATTTTAGCCTTTAGTTTCCCTTCAAGTATTGGCTTAATTAAGAGCCACTTTAAAAACTCTATTTCTACTCAGGCAGCACACCAAAATGTATTTAAAATGCATCACCACCAACTAAGGGCTTTTGATTTATTTTTTTTTTTAGCATCACTAAGGATTTCAGAAGCCTTGATCTTCAGCCTACTCTGAAGCATAAAAATTCCTCTTCCCAAATATCCCTGTAACATACCACTACCAGACAGCTACTGTTTAAAAACGGCAGACATGTCAAAAGGTACAACTCAAAAGCCACTCTGGAGTTGCTGCCTTTGAATAAGTAAAACAAACTGAGGAGTCCAACACATCATGGGAAAAAGTCTGCTAGACAGAATCTTGATTTTATACGCATTGCACATTTCTTTTTTTTGAGTCACAGGCCACCACAATGTAAGAGATGGTATGTGCTAGCTAAAATACTACGGATTATACCGGCGAAAAAAAAGACACTTGGACTGATTTGCTGGTGTTACTTCCCAACATCAAACACAGCTGACTATTGCTAAAAGACTGCTACTAAATTTAATCTACATATAGACTTGTATTAACAATATGCTTTTGTCTCTGGTGCACCAAACCCAGATGTATATGAAATCAATTGTATTGCACACCAAATTAATATTACATTTTTCACCTGAATTTGAAAATACTTCCTGAAGTCAACAGATATTTTTTCTTGTTAAGATACAAATTTTAACCTTTTGCTAGACTTCAGAAAAGTAACTTACACACCTGATTTTCTCCTAATCAAAATTAACACTGTATTATACAGTAACTTTAGTTTCTCTGCAATCTATAACTACAGGAAAATAACAAGCATTACAAGCATTATGAAGCAATATTGCTATTGGAATAAATCTTGGTTAATCAATACTCATCCATACTAATCTAAATCTTTACATTTACATACAGTGATTAAAATTACTCATAGCTGATTGCTGCTGTAAAGGTAGCACTTGCAATGCAAACATTAATTATTTAATGACAGCACTGTGCAAGCTAGACTATGTATAAAAACAGATTGAGGGGCATAAGGGGGTGGATTTAGGTGGCATTTTAGAGGGGCTAGCTCTAGAAATGAAGTTATACATACAGCCAAAAACTCTTTAAGACGGTCTTCAATGCTTCCCTTGTGGATGGTAAATAAAGCTGCAGCAATCTGGTTGATAGCTTTTGCCAAGCAATGAATGTTGTTGCAATGCCCTAAACAAAAACATACACAAATTACCTCAGCATCATGTTTGAAAATGACAGTGTTCTTTGGAAAATATCACCAAAGAGTAAACAGACATCACAATGAAAGATCAATTTTTAGCATCCTACACAACGGGAGCAAAGTACTGGTACTTTGAACTTGGTATCAGGAAAGCCACCAGAAGTACAGATCTCCCTTCTGAATGCTGTAATGATCACAAAGATCCCCATGGGTTTTAGAAATAAGGAAATATAATGTATTGGAAGTTTATATGGCCTCTACAAAACTTGAGGGTATTACCACTTGACTAGGCTAAGAAGACACATGCAAGCAGCATTTTTCCACCTAATTGGCTATTTTTCTCCCCTCTGTGTAAAGGAACAAGTTGGCATGCCCAGACAGCATTCATCCAAGAGAACTACAGGAACTCAAGAACAAAACTGTTGAATTGCTAATTGCTGTACATAACATCTTGCCTAAAATTCACCCAGGCTTCAGAGGCCTGGAAGGTGATTAAACACCACCAGTTTTCAAAGAGAGCACAACTGCTCCTCAGTAAGCCTGATAGCTCTTCTAGGCAAATTAAATCAAGTCTACCACTTTACAACAAAATTAATAGACACCTGAGCAAATATCTTGGGAAAGTGCTAGCATATGAAAAGGACGACATCTTTGGAGTTAGGAAGCATACAAGCATGCAAATACAACTGATTCCTACTAACTCTTTTTGACCACTGCTGAGCACTGAGCTCATTTTTTCATTCACTCATTTATCGTAACTCCAAGATCATGTCTGAACAGTGAGGTCAGCTGGACCCCGTCACTCCACATGAGAAAAATTTTTTCCCCATGCATATCACTATTCTTACTTAAAATTAATTTGATCTGTCATTCTGTTGCACAATTTACTCAGTATCATAATATCTATCTGCACCTCTTTACTCCTCTAATATCCTCAATAACTTCACATGGTATGAAAATTTGCTCACCTCACTCTTCACCGTACTTCTGGGTGGTCTATGAGTATGCTGACTAGTAGGTCCCAGCAAAGATCTCTACGGATCTCCACCAGCAGGCCTCCCCAGAGTTGATACTCCTACTCTGTCTCCAATTTTTCAATTAAATATTGCTGCATGAATATGCTAGTCCAAAAAAAGAGCACCACTTTCCTTGAACATCAGTCAAGAACATCTGTTCTGCTTAATTCTGATGACTTAAGTTTATATTTACTTTTGAAATGGCTTGATTTTTTGAAGTGACTTCATTTTTATGTCTCAGAGACTGTAGAAAAAGCATCATCAAGGGAATTCAGCTGACAAATCTTTGTCTTCCAACCTGCAGCAGGTTTCAAGTCTTTAGAAAAGGCTATGTCTCTCGTAGACTAGTGTTCTATTCTAGCCTCTAGACGACAAATTAGTCCTCTAGCCTGGTATTTGACTAGCAGTTCAGATTTCTCACTGGGAACAAATGTAACGGTCTGTTAGAGCCTGAGCCTTTATCTGGAGCTAGTGGAAGAATACAGGCTTGATCTTGAAGCAGGCAGAGAGAACACAGACATTGCTAAAAGCTGTCCAAGAACTGTCTGCATTTGGGAGGTATGTCTTGTCAGATTAGAAAGCTGAAACTCCTTCAAATCTGTGACTTGTTGATGGATGAATTTGGGATTTGTCCAGGGAATTTACTTCATAAAAAAGCAGCATTCGTTAAGCCCTCATTCTGTAAATAGCATCTATATTAAATGTCTAAAGCCAGATGTTCTACAATAAGGGCAGGACACAGGAAAAAGTAATATTATGCAAGGAAGGCAGGACTGACAAGGTCTATTCTGTTTGTTCAGTTATTTTTGTAAAGTGAACATATTTTATATAATCCTCTTGCCAGACTCTTTTCCTCTCAATAAAAAAGAGCCCACTCAGTAAAGAATTACATAATACAGAGGCCACATCTCATAAAATCAGTTGCAACTCCTACTACGGGCTTATTTGAGTTCTAGATGTAACTTCTCTCCAGTCACAGTTTTATGAGATGTTATTAACTGTACTTACTTTAAGAACCCACTTTGAAACAGGCTTTGTCTGACTTCATGTTAAGAGTTACTGAATGTAAATGAAATTGCAGAAACTGGAATATTTAGGCTACGTGATATAAAACAAGCAGAAGGTAGAACTATCTGTTGTTTCAGCCTGCTAAGACCCTGAGGACTTGGAAGAGAGGGGAGTTTGAGGGAGGCAAACCCGTATGAGCTCTAACCTGCTGCAGAACCTCTAGCTAGCCTGACCAACGTTCTTAGAAATAAATTTGTAGAGGGATGAATGTGAAAATATAATTACCGTTAAAAACTTTCAGTAGTGTTCCCCTGGCAAGTAGTACGAGTTTTGAGACACCACAGTAAGAAAGATGTTTTTGAAGGAGAAATTGGTAGCAGAAAGTGCTTCCAGAGGGTTTATTTTACGAAATATAAACAAGTAATATTTAAGAGATGTGGCCTTAAACATACATAAGCAAGTTCATTTGGACTGAGTTAAGAGAATCAATCTGATTGTCCTTTATCAAGTAAGTTTCTACCTGTGCCCCTCACCAATCACATTTCATATTCCCTGCTGTTGCCTGTATTCTGAGATTTTTCTTCAACCATCATGACTTTGAAGAATCTCGCAAAAAGCCATACAAATACTGTGAGTGCAGATAACATGAAACAACTATGCAGGTTACACGTTGTTCTCCTTATTCATCATAAAAAGATGTTGACTTTAACATTGATTTGAAAAGTTTGGAATTTTAAAGTCCTACTCATTGCATCAGAGATTTATCCAACTTTTTCACAATTGACAAAAGGCTACATTATTAATTTAAAATGAAACTAGAGTTAAAAAATCCCTAATCTCTCAAAACTGAAGAAAATGTTAATTAACCCAATTTAAAACAATAAGCTCAAGACTCTCAAAAAATATGATCTGCATACTATATTAAGTAACACAGAAGGCTTTCAGAATTTTTGGTCTTTTCCTAGTACTTTAAATTTTCAGAAGTCAGTTCAGACACAGTTTTTGTGAGTTAAATTTTGACTGGATTAAAAATAATGCAAGTTTAAAAGAAAAAATGGAAAAAACACAGTGTACCCAGTAAATGGATGCAGAATAAACATGGTCTTTTATGTGAGCCCTCCTACACATCACAAAGGAAATAGCTTGAACAGCTGAAAGGTGATTTTTGTGTGTGTTGGAACAATTTTGTCAGTCTTTTTTTTTTCCCCAACTTAACTTTGTCTGAAAGAGAACTTTTTTTTTGGATTACATGCAAAGAATTTCCTTGAAGCAAAGATTATTTTTTTTTTTTTTTTTTTTTTTTAAGAAAGTTGAACTACTGCATAGGATATAATTCTGTTCACAGCTTACACCTTCCAGATTCTGTTTTCAAAATTTTATGCTTAGTAATATGAACAGCATATTAAATATAGAAAAGACACCTTGTATGAGTGGCCCAAAGCCAATGTAAAGATTACTAAAACATCTATACTATTATATCATAAACCTCACACTAGTTAATGTAGAATGTATGCTCTAGCAATTCCACATACTAGGACGAGATTGCCCCCTACAGTATCTGAACTGTTCTTAAAAACTCAAGTAGAAGGCTGATTTTTCATAAAAAGTTATCTCAGACAAGAGTTAAGTAAATGCTTTTTAAAGCAACTTTCAGAAGAAATTTCCTGGATTAGAGCTAGCTGATTTTTAAATTTTGTTCACTACAAAATGTAAATAAATATTTAAAGCAAAAGTATTCAAGAAACGATCAAGACTATTATGAAGAAAGTTTTCAGTGCAAATTTTTAGCTGATTTTACGTTACCTTCAATGGCGGGGCTATACTGAGACATCACATTACTAGCCAAAGTCGGTAAGGAGACTGCCACGAAGACCATGAGAAGGCAAGCAATTTTATATTCTTCTTCTGGACTAATGTTTTCTAGAAACAAAACCAAAGTTCTTCAATTAAAGAAGTCATCTTAAAGTATTTCCTTTCAACTGCAGGTAGTTTAGAATATAAAATGTTTGACCAAACTGAAATTTAAACCCATCAACAACAAACTCAATGTTTGCATTGTGAAAGGAAAAACAGTATGTCAATCTTGCCTGAAGACACCGGATGGAGCTTCAAAATGTCCAGTTTGTTATCTACAAGAATGAAGGCAAGCTGCTGCCACCTTGTCACTTCTAACCATTTCATTACTAACACTTTCATATGCTGAGCTGAATAGTATTTTTACAGCCTGGTGTAAATCCAGTTACTGCTCTGAGGTGAGGAGAGGTTCTCTCGCACTCTCCCTTTGGTAAATGAGCAGAAAATGATGTGCACTCACGTCAACTCACACTAAAATCTTGTGTTTTCAGAAATAGCAGCATCACCACACCTTAGCATAAGATTAGTTTTTAAACAAGTCAACAGCTGGTGAAGTAGAGTACGTGTATCTGTACAAACTGAATTACTAGAAGCAAAATACTTCAAAGTGCAAAGGTAAGAATCAAAATACACGATCCTAACAAACCATGAAAATATACAGAAATTCCCTGTCTCGTTCACCCAGCTTAAACATTCACAGCTGCACCACGATGAAAATAATCTATTTAAAATGCCATTTCAAATACTAGCTATCTTCCAAAGATATACCTATGTATATTACACATATTATGTATATAAAACAAATACACTTTTTTTTAAGGTACACTAAGAAATTGTGCTCGACACTTAAGTTTGAATATTAAAATGCCCCTTGAAATTAGCTGCATTTTCCCCTTCCAAAATAAGTACTATTAAAGCAAGAAAAAACAACTTAGGAAGCATTTAAAATATTCATGATCTGATTATAACGCTAACTATCCATTACACACAGGGGAAAAAAGTAATAAAGTGCTCAGTAAGGAAGACAGGGAAAAAAGCTGAAGAGTGTCAAAAACCACTTAAGAGCCTTAATTCATGCCCTCAAACCTGCCAGAGTAAACAAAACTGAAAAGCTTAGACAGTGGTGCTTTAAAGCAAATAAGATTAAACACTATATATGTTAGAACATTCAGATGTTTATTTAACCATGTTTCCCCTTGTAAGCTCCATGTTAACATTGGTGTAACACACCAATAACACAATGTTGTGAAATTTGTGAAGTGCTTTCAGCTGGCATTTCAGCTCCTAATGCCTACTTAAGTGACACAGATTTGTTACAGATCTGTACAATGGAACTGATCATGTCCCTAGTTGTTCACAACAGAGTCCTATTTTCATTGTCTTCAAATTACAGCAGTTTTCACCTTTAGCTATTAAACTCCTTCAACATCTACTCGTTATTCCTTTCTAGGTCAACAAGTTAATTCACATGTGGTTGAAAAGATGCTCAAGCTAACACATTAGAAGGCAGCAGGCACAAATAATTCATGTTCTTATGCCATTTATGGAGATTGTCAAAGGAATAAAAAGAACCCAAGATACAAAAGAATCCTTCTAGCACTTTAAACACTTCCATGTCTGGGTGCATTTACTCCTCCCCCCCTCCCTTTTTAAAGTTGTAACTACTTACCTGATTTTTGGGAAGACAGTGCTACAACCAAGGCAGGATCAATCTCACAAGGCAATCCAGCAGCTGATGACAGTTCATATACATTCATTGCCACCTGAGGACCAGAAGAAAGATAATTACAAAGACAACATTGAATGGTTTTTGTGTAAACATGAAGCAGCACTGTTTTGCTGTCCTATTTAAAATGTTCATATTGGAGTTTGAGGCACTAAGGAATTTCAGAAACTTGGCTAAAACGAGATGAAGACACTCCACATTTTTGTTTGTTTCTAACCTACGCTGAACAGCTGGGTCAGTACTTTGTGTGCTAGGTTATACTTTCTTTTCGTCAAGCCAAACAAAGCTTGTATACTTTCTACAGTATCTCCAAAGCAAATATCCTGACTTCCAATCAGCTGTTTCTACACCTTTCTTCACTGTTCAAAAGAAACTAACAGATTTTGTCTACCAGATCTGAAGTATCAGCTAACATCTGCAAATACAGCATTTTTAGACAAAAGCCAAAAGTCACAATCTGGTGAAATATTAGAGTAAGGCAGAAACCTTACAACATTCAGATTTGATGCAGATTCAGTATCCAGTGATTCCAAGTGCCAAGAATTAGACTCTAAGAGGCCCTAATACCTGGAGGAACTAAGAGCATCTTGAAATGTATTCCATTTTCCAGTCTGTCCCAGGCTGTATCTTTTACTGCCATTAACAAACACTCAACACAGTTCTTCTCTCTTTCCCCAATTTACATTTTGGACAAAGTATCTGAAGTTCAGATGAATCTCTGCAAAAGCAGGTTTATACCAAATACAAAGGACTACAGGAAACGCGAGCAATGGGTCTTACTGCCATTAGCATTTGAGAAGTTTTACACTTTGCCCATAAATTCTCAAATACATGTGGTCAGCTGCACATAGGGGATATTGTGCAGACTAGCACTTGTGTGCGCCAGCCTGGCTACCCAAGGGCAAGTTCTGATATGGAAAGCATACAAAGTTATTTGCACAGTGCTACGCTGTGAGCAGGACATACTAGCTTGAGTACAGTCCTGCATCAAAAGAATCACTGAGCATCTGGATGGGAGCTGGTTTCCCACAAACTGTTTAAGGAGAAACAGTGGAACAAATGCAAGCCTGTTACTAAAAGCCTGTATACACATCCCAACAACTTAATATTAAAAATAACCAAATAAAAAAGGGGAACAAACCCCATTTTGCCAGTCACCCCAAATCATAAGTTTCGGGTATACTAAAATAAAAGTAACATTTCATAACAAGTATTTATTTCAACAGCTTTAAAGCTATTTATGCTTTGCTTGGTAAATTTAGTACATAGGAAATTACTATGTTATTATGTCCTAAATCATGACCAATCAGGCAATTGTCCCAATCCACTGTACAAAGCCTTGTAAAGATCTGTCTGTTGACATGCCTTCATTTAAGAAAAAACATTCTGTCTTATTGTCCCAAAAGAAGCCTTTGCTGCCTGCAACTGCACTGCTGTACGTGACAGGACTGTATGTTAGCAGGTTCATAGCACAGTTCTGGCCCTTCCAACAAGCTGTTTTCAAGACAAAGCTCTGGCAGAGTTGCGATGTAGCACATGTCAGAGTTCCCAGTATTCCCAGTAGGCACTATGGAGACAAGACTACACAGGTTTGGCTCCTTCTCCATGGCACAGTCCTCCAACATTATCCAGGCAAGCTACATACTCTCCAACAAGCCCACATGGCATCACACCACAAGACATGACATCAACAGTTGGTATCATGCGAACACCAGCATTGTGGACTATACCACAGCACTTAGAATTTATTTCAGACACGTTGAACTAGAAAAACACACACACAAAATAGGTATATTTAAGAATCACAGCAGAACTACAGCAGACCCAGAGAAGGCCAACAGCCAAATATTATGTGAAGCAGAGGCAACTAGGTGGTGATATGTGGCATGAACCAGAGAATAGTCCTCAGAATGGCTTTATTTAGCAGTAGATAGCTTTTTTTGCCATCCAGTTTTTCCAGTGACTGCAAATTACTCCAGTGACTTCCAGAAGAGAAGCAGCAAGTATTATGTTTTCTTGTATCTGCTGACACACGAGTTCAGTAATGTCTTTAAAGATCCACCAAGATGTTTAAAATGATCTGTTATCATCGGCTTATAAATATCAATGGTAGAATATGGCCTGCAATGATTACAGTTGCAGCTTTTATCCCACCCTATTTTTCAGCACCCTTTTGATACCAGAGGGTGCAAGAAGTTTTCTGAAAAGATCAAGCCAAGTAAGCAGTGAACTTCCCTTCTCATTTCTTCTGCATGCTGATTCCTCAAGTTCAATAACGGAACCTGATGCTTTTTGGTGATCAATGATTTTCTCTGTAACTATAGGCAAGAATTTTAGAAGGGCTTTTCTTGAGAAGTGCAAAGGCAGCTTGCATCATGTTGATATAACTTTTATCATGAGCCACTCAGTATCCTTGAAGTTAATTTTCCATAGAATTTCCACAGAATTCCTCTATTGTGGTATGAATTTCCATGTTTTCATGGCTGGTTTATCAGCGTTGCAAGTTTCAAAGAGTATGTGATTGTATTTTGGAGTGAAATAGCATACCTGGGCAATTTCAGTAACAACATATTCTTCATGCAACCTCTAATTCATTTTCAGACAGACTGCTAAACCGTGTCTTCTGAAATCATGAGGCCCGCCATAACAGACACTGAACTGTGCTTGTAATGTACTTTTAAAAAGGAGAAGGATGTTTTTTATTTAGTGGATCTTCACACACAACAGAACTTAAGTTTCTTTCCTCAGGAGTAAACAGCAAAATGTAAACTTTAGGTTCAGGAACTACAACATATTCTAGCCCTCAAAAAACATACTTTGCTCAAGAGCAGATATCCTGGTTTCAGCTGGGATAGAGTTAATTTTCTTTCTAGTAACTGGTATAATGCTATGTTTTGGGTTCAGTATGAGAAGAATGTTGATAACACACTGATGTTTTCAGTGGTTGCCAATTAGTGTTTAGACTAAGTCAAGGATTTTTCAGCTTCTCATACCCAGCCAGTGAGAAGGCTGGAGGGGCACAAGAAGTTGGGAGGGGACATGGCCAGGGCAGCTGACCCAAACTGGCCAAAGGGGTAACGTCATGCCCGGTATATAAACTGACAGAAGCTGGCCTAAGGGGATCGCTGCTCGGGAACTAACTGGGCATTGGTCAGCAGGTGGTGAGCAATTGCATTGTGCATCACTTGTTTTGTATATTCCAATCCTTTTTATTATTATTGTAATTTTATTATTGCTATTACTATCATTATTAGTTTCTTCCTTTCTGTTCTATTAAACTGTTCTTATCTCAACCCACAAGTTTTACTTGTTTTTCTCCCTGATTCTCTCCCCCATCCCACTGAGGGGGAGGGAGAGAGTGAGCAACTGCATGGTGCTTAGTTACCAGCTGGGGTTAAACCACAACAGCAGATTTCTAAAAATTGTTTCTGTAAAAGTGAATCAAGAGTTGGGCAATGTATATCCCACTACACATTTTCTGCAAATCAAATTGCCACAACACCGTTGCTACCAAACCTTCACAGGCTCCAAGCTGCAATAAGAGATTAAAAAAAACAGTTAGGCTGCAGCCATTAATGCATGCGTGTCTAGAAGCCATGTGATGTAGCGACAAGGGTTTTTTGATGGAAACATACTACCATTCAGAAACAAGGCACCTTATTTAAACTGCTAACTTTTTCCAAGCATTTCAGACCACGGGTTCACAAGAATTTTCAGTGTAAGGTCAAAATCAGACTTGTAGCTATGACATGCATAGAGCTCCATCCACACACACAGAGTCCTTGAAACATTTGGTTTTACCAGTTATACTGTTCGTGCTCAGTATTGAAGTGAAGCAGCTCAGTATTCTTCCCGTTATTGCTTCGTCATGTTTTAACACCTGATAAATTTTATTCTTAATTCTTTCCATGAAAATTCTCAAATGTGATCACAGGCAGATAGAGACTTGTGCTTATCCTATCAGTCGGTTGGTCTTTTTTCCCCAGAACATTAGGAGGCTGCAGATGCACAATTACTTAGCTCTTTGGAAAAAAAAGGGTGTTCTTTGTTTCTGGATTTTTCACACTAAGCATGAAAGTCCTGCCCCTTACATATTTTCAGTAAGCTCCAAAAATGACTCTATCACCCTTCAGGCCAAACATTACCTTCATGTCAGTCTCTCTTGGAATGTGATCTTTAAAGTCCTCGATGGAACTTACAAGGAAAGGAATGTGGTAGGATAAGACCTAAGAGACACAAACACATACAAAATGAGAAAAAATATTTCCGATGTTAATGATCAGTTAGACACTACCATTATTTTACTGGACTTACTAATTTTTTTTAACTGAGTTTTTATTTTATGTATATGAATTTGTAGATTTAAGACACTAAAGCCTAATAAATGCAAAATTAAGCTGTTTGCAAACAAAGTGAAAGTTTTTAAGATGTACTAAACACAGAAGACATTGAGAAACATGCTCAAACTAAACCCTGTATATTTTAATGTAACATTTCTCTGAACAGTACTCAAAAAGCAGGATTTCCCCACCCCCAACTTGCAATTCAAAGTTCAGTTATGACTGAGTATTGCCATTTTACCGACATGCCAACCTTATAAGAGGTAGCACTCCTAAATAGTGAAGCTTCAAATACCCTGTCATTCCATTAAATTAAATAAAATGAAAATTATTCGGAACATATTCAGTTATTTCTTACATCTCTAAGTGCTTCCTGTGCCAAGGACCGAAAAGACAAGATAACACCAATAATCGTCATTCTCTTCAAAACACTGTCAACAGCTGAAGAGAAACAAGAACAACAGTGAACAAGAACCTGTTGAAGTTTACAAGCTCAATTCTTCGAAAAAGAGAAAAACATTTAACAAAATACTGAAAAACACAAGGTACTGAAACAATGGCATTTGTTAAAAGAGCCAAAATAAACAGTACTTAAGCAGGTTTTTATAACTGAGTTGACAATGGGATTTTCAGTGCAAGACTACCCTGTTAACCACTTCATGGAATGAACCACAGCTGACAATATTGAATGCTATCACTAGTTATGTGTTTTCTTGAGGCCAAAAATGTCTCTTATGTTAGCTACTTATGTTAATTACATGTAAAAATCCTTCCAAAGAATGCAATAATTTATACTGTGATAGAATCAAATCAGAAACCTGTGTCAAAAAAGCCTGTGTTTTGTATTCTACAGCTATGCACCCGGTTTGCAGATTACTGCTGTTACTATGTGTTATCATCCCTGAAGAGATGCTCAAAGCTCACTGCTACTCTAGTGCCCATAACTAAATTAACACTGAAATCTCATTTTGTCTGTACATGAGAAGACTGGAAAATTTTGAAAAGATGCATCAGTTTATATGAACTCACATAGATTTTGCTGCTTCTGTATACCTAATACAGAGAAATTATTTCTTCTCATTTTCTTTACAAAGACAAAGATAAAACCCAACTCTTATCTTTAGTAGGACCTTGCTTGTTACCCACATGACAATCTTTTGAAGAGTGCTGCCATCTGGTCTGGCTTGTCAAAGCTGGTCCTCATTTGTGTTAGAACTTCAACATTCTCCACCACAAGTTTCTAAAATGAAGCAACGATTCAGGTCAGCTATAGGTTTCAGTTTGTTAACAGGATAAATGCATGGTTTAGGATATTTCAGTCTGGCAGAGAGGCAACTACACTCATGGAATACAGATGTACCCACTGTGTTCTTAATGGGACTATAATATCAGTATTATCGTCAGGCACTACTCTACACAAAAGCAAGCTCTGAATCAAAAAGCAGAGGATTAGGTACCCCTTGGAACATGGTTTTTATATTCAACAATTTGTACCACTTCTTAAAACAAGGGAATGAAACTCAGTAAAACCAGACAATAGCTCCTCATGGTATTCAGCTTTTAAAAGAAGATTATACATATATCAATAAAAAAGCAGATTCACAAAGTAATCCATTGTTTTGGGTTGCTCCTTTCAGTAGTTATGCTGTAAGGATTAGAAATATAATGTTAGTAAAATTGAAAAATGGAACGAAAAGTGCCAGAGTCAGATTGTTAAATCTTGGTGCAGTTTACTTGAAATTTTCTTCCATTATAATATAAATTAGAAATAGACACATTCACTCAAGCCCCGACACCTCAGCCTGAAGGGTATTTTTCATGTCAGTTTAACCAAAAGAAAAGAAAATGTGTGTATGTTTCTAATTTGTAACAGCTCTCATACATGCAACTTGTAGTATTAGGGTAAATGTAATAACTTTCCTGAAATCATTCTCCAAATATGTATCAGACTTAAATTTAAATTACAGAGATTGCATAATCACATCCATAAAATGTCAGATCCAAAAACGGTTTCTTGGTAGCTGAGGAACTTAATGTTGTGCCAAGTAGTATTTTTAAACTCTCTTCAAGCAAGAAATAGGTACTTTATTCTTACAAAAAATATTTTTGCAGTTTGAATGCCAAGTACCCTATTTCAGAAATGGAAAATACTATTATCTCTTTAGGTAGAGGACAACCAGCAGCTAAGAAAATTTAGGTATCTTGTATACTTCTGAACATTAAATGAAGAAGTGTTCACTTGCTTTAAAGGCCACTTAACTTAGTGCTTTGCATAATAAACAGTATCAGGGCAGAAAAGAACTGAAAGATGGAGGAAGAAAACAAGATATTCTGGATTGGGGGTCATCTTCCAAAGTGATTATTAACAGTTTTATTTTTCAAGTGGATACATTCCAATCCATCTTAATTATCAGGCAGCACAAACAAAAAGAGCAATGAGGAGGGAGCAGGGAAAACTACTCTTCATCAGACACGTAGAGCACTCTAAGCCTGGTACATAATTTAAGATATATCATATAAAATCTAAGAACAGACATACCTGCAGGAACCTACTGCTAAGGATCCAAGAACATATGACCTTTGATAGTTCTGCTAACTATTTTAATAGTTTTATTTTACTTTGCTTCAACCCACACCGAAAACAGGGCAGAACATAGCAAATGGCAAGCAGGGAAATTAAATTTCAGAGTAAATACTCCTGTGACCACCAGAGGAGAGAAAACCAACACCACTTAAAACTATAATGCTCCTATGAAATAAATGGTGGTCTGAGTTCACTCCCACCTCCTAGTCAAGTAGCCTGTGCAAAGCAGATCTGTTCCAACAGCTTAGACCTCCCAGATTCAATTACATTGCGTCATGATCATGCTATTTCCATAAGTCTATCCATAATCCACCCAGTCTTCCCACTTTAATTCTTCTTATCTTCAGTGAGAAGCAAGGAAAGAAATAAGCTATACAAGATGTAGCAAACTAACCGCCTCCAAGAATGTGTGCACATGTGCATACACATAAGACACACAAGATGTACTGCTATGCTGAAAGCCCAAACAAGACTGGTTTGAAAGATGGGCAATATTAAACCAGCCACCGTATCAGAACTTGGCAGATGTGTGACATTTTAATTTAAATCCCTCAAAGCTCTCCAGAATGCAAGATTGAAGGCAATAGCCCATGAACATTGTTATTTAGTCAAGCTTTCAGCTTTACAAAAAATAACCAGCATATTAGTTTAAGATTTAAAAGGAACAGGCTGGAATACAGTTCAAATAGTTACGTAAATGAGGCAAGCTTCCCCTCCTCACCCCAGTCTTAAACTTCAGATATAAACCCAACACCTGGTCCCACTGCGGGAAGAAAGCAAGAACCTTGAACCCTACTCTTAATAAATTCCCCATTCTATCCTCTTGTTGCTTCCTTCGCCCAAACACAGATGTTTCTCAGTGCTCTCTTGCTAAGCCAACTGCATCTCAGCCAAAGAGATGAACATTTTATTACTTTATTTTTTTCCTCCAAATATGTGGTCATGCACATGTGGATCTACATTACGTTCTGCTTATCCTTAGCAGCACCAGAAAACAACAAATCTCAGAAACCATTTAAAGTTGCTTTAAAAAAAAAATACACAGAGCTACAATATCAATCGTGCTGATTTTGAGGAAGTATGACAACTCCACAGTAAGTGGACAAACGCAAATGCAGCAACCAACAAACAACTGCCTAATGGCTTTGTGTTCTACTTGAAACGTGACAGATGTTACTTTGTCCATAGCCAGGAGTTACAGAATTTAACCTTAAAATCATAGCGTTCTCACCTGGAAAGTCTCATCCTAAACCTCAAAAATTGGAATGGGCAAAAGGTATCAATTACCCTGTCTTGCTGGTCACTCAGGTCAGGGTTGCTGCACTCTTTTGTGGCAGCTTAGAAGGCATGAACAGCCCCTCTCCTTAATCTGTGACGTTGAATAAAAGGCTTCAAATCTTTTAGGGCATCATACACCCTAGCAACTCAGCAGCACTGAAATTCACAATGTTTACAGAGAGAACAAGTTCTTTGAAACTGTAACATAGGATTATTAAAAACACACATTTTTAAAGGCCTGGTATGCTAGTAATAGTAAACTGTTGTTGAAAAAAATGCAAGTTCCTTAGATCTCTTAAGTATTCATGTGCATTTTTAAAAACACAGCATGCATGAATAGTTACAAAAAACTCTTTATTGTAATTTGTGGTTAAATAAACTGAAAACAATGAGATGTAATAACAACTTGGAATTAAATTTGGAAATGACACTAAAAGAGCAAGTCTCATAAAAAAGCAAATATATGCCAATTAGTGATATTTTAACAGTGTGACTATCCTGGGAAGGTAGTACACATTATTAAATTTATTAAAACCTCTTTCCAGAAAATCACATGGGCACCAAATGCTTCCGCTGTCATTGTTTGTTGTTTTGAATATACATGCAACTAGCTTCCTTGACATGCCCATATTTCCAATTTTTTTTCATGGCACCAACTTTATCATTTGTTTGTATTGCTGTATGCTATCAGGTTTATTTATCAGAATACAGACATTTATAATAAATGGATACTGTTCAGCCTGAGGGAAAGATATATCTAAAAAATGAGGAAAACTAACAAAGAAAGAAGAACTGATTCTCCCATCCATGTAAACTGAACAATACATGCTAACACACATGGTAAAGAAAGTAAGTCCTTAGAGATGACTAAGATATATTTGAGATTTTCATGCTAAGTTCTGAGAGTCAACAGACTTGGGTAAGTGCTTCACAAGCACCTGGAGATCTAGAAAAACATTTCTCCTCCCATTGATGCCAGAGACACTTAACTCCTAACTTAGGGTATCTAACATCGAAATCAACAGAGCCTGCATGAAGTCCTGCCCATTCATCTGTTGAAGAATGTGGGATACAAACATACTACATGTGCAAATGTACTCCAAAAGAAGAGTCAGATTCACAGCTTCATCAGTTTGATGCAGTCATTTTAAAAAAATGGCATGCAGAAGCATAGCTGTTAAATATCCTAAAGGAAGCTTAAACAGAAAACTACCCGCCTTCCCACCCACCAGTTTCCCAAGGTTACCTTAAGCTCAGCAACCTGTGAAGAAATGTGCCACATCAGACTTTCACTTAGGAACTTCATGCCATATGGTCCCAGAAGTTCAGAAAGGGCTCTCATTTCTGAGAAATAAAACAAACTGTTCTACTTCAAACATTCCTTCTTCAGTTATTTGATGCCCATCATGTATCTAGCAATAGTGTTTTAATTGCAAAAATATTTTACCACAAAGTAGAATTTTAGATACAAGAACTTGTATCATAATAGAACTGAAGCAGCAGTCACCAATACATCATATGCCTATCTCTGTAGCTTAAACGCAACAACTCTACTTCGACCAAAACCAGAAAAAGCAAGCTCTCTCAAGACATAGAGGCAGCACAAATTAAAAGTACTAAAAACACTACTGAAGGTCAAGAAATGCTGTTTATAATAGAATGCTCTAAAAGTTTATGTTATTCCAATTACTCAAGCATACAAAGTAAGTATCTGTCACAAATATTCAGTAGAAACATCAAAGTTTACCTGATATGTCAGAGTATTCCTCAGCATTAAATGTCAATTCATTTTCTGTAGGCAAATTCACAAATGCCTTCATGGCCGGAAAATAGGCTATGTGACCATTGCTGACTTGCCGTAGCAAAGTTTCCAAATACCTTATCAGAAAGGGAAAAAGTTTTAGATGAAAAGACACATGTTCACAGGTAATTTATACAGATGAAGTATACTTGCATAACAAGGGACAGCAAAGCCTATACACTAAAGTTTTACTTTCATTGTTCAACCAATATCTCTATCTTACTCTACACCTCTCCCCTATAAAAAGTGAATTTCACAACAGGCAAACCTTAAAGTGCTTTTAACAAGTATTTAACAAGTAAACTTGTGAAGTCAGAAACTTAAGAAAATTTCAAACCACTCCACTTCTCCAATTCCAGATTCTTCATTAAATAAAAACAATATAAACAACTTTTAACACATGTTCATGTAATTACTTACCAATTTGTGTACAGACTGGTAATAGTTGGTTCACCATGACTATCTAAATGCTGGGTTTGCTGAAGCAGAACATTGTTAAATACTCGTGTAATGTCGATCTGTACATAATTTTCTATTGACTGGAGAACTGTCATATAGGCTCTTACACTGGTTAACAGCTCTGAAGGCTTTGCAATCTCTTGTGTTGCTTGATTATACATAGTCATTCCAACAATTGACCTTTTCGAAACAAAAAAATTTGAAACAAATAAATTGCGTTTATTAGTAAAATTAAACAAAAACGCAGCCATAAAAATTATTTTCTATTCAAAGCTTTTATCTGAATACTTCTCCAATCTGCAATTATAAAACTAATCAATGCACACAGTACACCAGCACTTTTGAAAATAATTCTAGATGCCCAAAACAACTGTATTTGTGGTTCCAGCAAAAATTTCATGAGACTGAAAGAATATTCACCATGCATTTTTAAAATAAAGTTTTTTTTCCACCTATATATATATATATATATAGGCAATCTACGACGTGGAAGACTTATATTACAACTACTTTGGTAAATGAAGTAATGTTAAAGTATTTTAAAATGCAAAACTTCTGGGAAATGCAAGAGCAATGATGTATTAAAGTGTTCAAAGCGTATTAACTAAGGCAAAAATTCTTTAACCAAAGTTGCTGTCATAGTTTTAGTTTTAAATATCTGTAAAAAAATTATATAGCTATAATTATGAAATGAAAATATTCAAAGCAACACTTCTATCTTGTGTTGCTTTGCATAAGTAGAGGCATGTCTGATTATCTTGTGATATTAACTATGCCTACTGCATGAGTGCATAAATTTTGTACCACACAGACACTACCATTTAATCTGTCTTCTTTCTGCCTCAGCTCATGCAGTATTAAAAAAAAATCTGTTATCTTGAAAGATCTTGTCTCCTTTGCAGTACAGATAGCTTTCCTAGAGCATACTTTTTTTTAAAAATTACATTTTAAGTGTATTAGAGTTAAAAAAAAATCTGAAAATTAGATTTTCAAGAAAGTTATCAGAAGCACTGCTTTCAATAGCTAATGCCTCTCAGCAATTATCTTGTAAGTACATAAAAAGAAGTATTTTTATATCATTTGGTCAGAAAGCTTCAGTTATATTTATATATACAATTTTTAAAATTTGGGTATATGTTAAGTAAATAAATAGGAATCTTATTGATGAAAAACAAATCCCCCTTTAGTGGACACAGTGATTTCTACCTTTAATCAAAAAGCCAAGAAATTGCAGGACATACTTTGATTTGTTCAAATTTTCACTATAAATAAAACCAGGCTTCTAGTAATAGATGTCCCATACATCAGGCTAGCTTTCAAGCTAGATCATAACTGCACGAAGGACTGTACATTCCTTTTTAACATCAATGGACATGGACTTTACTCAGTATCTCACTGAAACCAGGCCCTCAAGCAAACTGTATCAGGGGATCCTTAAAGCAACCAAAGTCTTCTTAGCAAACAAATACTTGTAGTAGTATTCATTTTAGGCTTATAATGGTCTCAGACTTACAGAGCTAAGCTTCTGAGTGGTATGTACTTTTCAAAGGCAGAGCCAAAAAAAAAGAAATTAAAAAAAATTGGTAGATTACAACCTTCATCAGAGGTGAATGGGATGAGTTGTTCTGGAGGAAAACCTCAGCTTATTTAAGTAACATTTCTGTTGTTGCTTGGAAATGTGTAAATAAGTCTATTTTCACAAGTGTACTTCTGAGGCAGTCTCTCTTTTGTTTTAAAACCAATTAAAAATTGTTATTACTACAAGATTAACTGGCATAATAATAAGCTCTAGTCCAATCTTACACGAAACAGAGCAAGTTAAAACAGTAAACAAAAAGACTCCTAACACAAACTCTAACACTTTCTTTAAAGGTAAACTGCAAGCCACTGGAAGAAATGCCACTTAAGTATCTGAAAAATAATTATAAATTGAACATTTATTCTGTTTGGCAAAGAAATCTCATTTCTTTCATGAGGCAAGAAACAGGAAAGCAATCTCTGAAAGTCATCTGCCTGTGGCTTCAGCCACAAGCCATGCTCCCCACCCCCACCCCCTAAAATTAAAACAATATGCACAAATGACCAACACTGGTCTAAGTTCATAAACCTGAAGATTACAGCTGTCTTCTTATGAAGTTGTGAAGTTAACCTCACTTCTATGCCACTTTGTCTTACGTGAAAGATGGAGTGCTCTAGTGACCTAATATTACATCTTGATGATTAAAACTTAAGTCTTTATACCTTGCTTGAAATACATAGCTAGTAATCCTTGGCATAAAATACAACTAGGATAGCTGGCTGTTCTAATATGAAGTCCTCTCCAGAAGTTGCCATTTGCCTATTTCTGTAAATAATGATGAGAAGATCAAGGTAAGAACAGACAGAAATATCAAGTGGCAACACTTCTTATTTTAGGAAAAAAAAAGGTAATTAAATTATCTTCTCAGTTGGCTTTGTCAGGTCTTGAGTTCTGATTTTTAGATTTCCTTTCAGCAAGCCAGCAAACTCCAACACTTGAAACAATCGAGCACCGTGCAAAAAAATGGTGGGAAGAGAGTCTTTATAAATACCTAAAAATAGGCATCACGAACTCCTACAAAATACAGAGGACTAGGAATGCAGGATCAGGCTGTTAAATAGGTGATGTGCATTTCAATATACTTTGTTTTAAAATATGAACTAACAGTTGTGTATGTCTGCACATAGAACTTAACTGTTATTTTAGTTGGACTTTGACTTAAGAGTTTTGCAATGAACTTTTAAAAACTAGCTTTATGTAGTAATTGTACAATATTTCCAACATCAAATCAGCAAAGACTTATCTTGTATATGAATATTTCTAACTTTACAATATTTCTTACTTGGTAAAGCGGATTTCCAGGTGAGACGTTAAATATTCTCTTGGGGTAAATGTGTGTTCCCAAACCACCATGTTTGGTACATAGTTGATTGAGAAGCAGAGCTCAGAAAGTGCAGTGTGCAGTTTGTCCAGGCTTTAAGAACAAACAACAAGAAATTAAGAAAAAAAATATTAATGTAACATAAGTGTGCATTATCACGGAAAACACACGCTAGATGGAAGATGCCTTAGGAGTGGGTTCAGCTCTTAACTCTTCGTTTCATTACCTTTTTCTGCTTTGAAACACTTTTCTAACTTATTTAAAAAACAGTATTCTGGGTAAGAACACATCCTACAAGACCATGCTGCTCTGCACTACACACAGTGATGTGAGATATATATATACACACATATATATATAAAAAAATAAAACACGTGTATTTTTCCCTCAAAAAGAAGTCTGTTAAGGTGTTTTTTTCCTAATTGAACTAAGCAATGCAAGTAATGTTTGCTACTAGCCAGTAGTAAAAACCTAAAAATATTGGGAGAGAGAATCTTAAGCTACAAGTAAGTTCTTTTCCCTCAACTTTTCCAATCTTCGCAGTTCTCTGATGTTTGGCTGTTGCAACTGTAGCAAAACCACTTCCCCTTCAGCAGTGTGTGTGTTTGGGCACTCCCAGCCACAACACTAAACATTTATAATTTCCTTTTCTTAGCTTCCTTCTTCTTCATACTTTTATCACTATCATCTTTGTCCTCCCTTCTTCATACTTTTATCACTATCATCTTTGTCCTCCCATCTCTCCTAACAATTATCTTCTACCTTTTCCTCCCCTATCACCTTTTACACCCCAAACTGTATTTATTAGTCTTTCCTCTTATCTCTTTCAGGTGGGTTTTTTGGTTTTGTTATTGATTTGCTGGTGTTTTCAATTTTTCTGTAGCCACTAACAATGAAACCCTCCCCAGCTGGTACAGACACTGGAGCCTCAACTCCATCCCAGCAGCTGAAAGCAGCAAACAGCCTCTCAGCAGCAAGAACTTCCAGCCCAGCCTGTACTTTTACCTAGTTAACAGTGTTAAAGCAAGGCAGAATTGAAGATGCCATCCACACCTTGGACTCCCACAACAATTAGTATGACTATACAGGAAATCTAGTTACAGCACAGGGATTCTTTCTGCTCAAGAAAGGAAACGGCCAAGAGGATAAATTCAAGAGATACACATTCCTATTGCTCTGTGTAACAGAATTCAGTCTCTATACAAGCTACAGAAACATCATACGCTCACAAACTACAAAGTTGTTGTATTTACAGTCAATTAAACTTACTCAAATAAATGAAGCAAGAAACATTCAATATGTAAAACATACATTTTGACTTGGGGTTCAAGGTGAAAGGAACAGAAGAGGCGGCTTACTTTGTCACAACCAATCTGTTTTTCCTCATGCTTTCTACTCCTGGTTTCTCCCTTTCAGGTTCTCCTTTCTTTCCAGTCTGTTTTTTTGACTTTTTGTTCACTGCTTGACTGATGGTTTTGGCACAATGCTTTGGCAGCAACTAGTAAATGAAAAGAAATAGCCCCTCCAAATCAAAATCCAACTTTTTTAGCAGCCATGAGATACAAAATAAGCTAATGGTGCAGGTAGACACTTCATCACACAAGTAACACATTCTTCCTTTGACTATTAACTACACAATTCTACTATGAAAAAGTCTTCCTCAAATCACTATCCATTTTATAAACACAAAACTTCCCCAACAGAAAAAAAAAGTTAACAGGAAATAGAACCATAAAAATTCAGAAAGTTGAACAGAGAAGAATCTCACAGGAGAATTAAAATAGACACAACCACACTCACCTGATCGCTCAGAGTACATTGTTCTGTACAAATGTCTGTGATGAGATTTCGAGCTTGCTTAGCCATTTCATCCAAGAACATGTTACACAAGGAAAGACTACGATCTCCAATATGATGTCGCTGTTAAAGAAGAAAAAAAAGAAGTCTGATTTTCAGTTTCCCATTAGTCCTACAATTTTTATACAAGACACACTGTACTGCAGATAGCGGTTCACTAAATTATGTAACTAGAATATGAGAAATAATAAATCAATTAGTCCTCAACAATATGAGTGCCAGGATTTTTTTTTATCCCCCTCCCCCCCCCCCCCCCCAAGCAACTTGAACCATGAAATTTTCAAAGTCACCAACATGGCATATTATCATTAAAAATATTTTGCTTACTATATTTTGCAAAACATTTTCTGTAAAAGGAGGCAAAATAGATTTTAAAAAGTACGTTTTCATGATTAATCTTTAACGTGTACAATACTCAAGGTTTCTGTGAATCTCTTCAGTAATACGTACCAGTACTAGAACTAGGAGAAAAAGAGCATGTAACTCAAGCTTAGAGAAAGCACAGTGTCCTTCCTACCACTGAAAAAGTCAGTAATGAAGCCCTGCTCCATTAATTTCTGGATTCAGATCCTTTGTCACTGGATCTGCACAAGCATAGCCTCTGTCTCACTGAAATCCTTCTTTCATCACTATTTACTTTCTAACAGCTACGCTACCACACATTGTACACAGTACAGCCAAGATTATTTTTCCAAAATGGTAACAGTTACCAAGTCATACAATTCAGATATTGAATTCAAAGTTCTCCTGGCTGTAGCAAAATGTGCTTGCTGCAGCTGAATTCACAGTAACTACTGTACCGTGGACTTTGGCTACTGATTCCTTACTGTTACTATAATTGCTCTGAAAGACATCTCTTGTGCTGAAGGAAAGCTTTCCTGGAAACTTTTTAGTGGTTGTCTAGTATAAATCGAGTTTGTAGCTGTTTAAAGCAAAGTATACAGGGAAAATAATGACACAGACATATATTGAGATGAAGTCTAGCAGAAGATGATTTAGTGTTTAAATAAGAAAAACCCATATCATGCATATCACAATAGATCTTATTAATCTAATTGTTTCAGATGAGCACTGTTAAGAATAAAAACACACTTTCATGTGCACTACACAAAATTGGCCAAGTTAACCCCCAGATAATTCCAAAGTCAATGGACATACAGAAAACGTACTAAAGGATCTATTTCATTACAACAAAAATAGGAAGAATTTCCTCAGAATCAAAGGGTCCATTTCTTTAAGCAACACTCCGCATTTTTTCGTTTCTAATTCTAACCACACAGGGCTTGCATTACCCAGTTCTTACCGAAACAAATGCTTGCATTATACTGTGTATCACTTAAGATTATTTTTTTAATCTTACTGAAGAAAAAGTATTTATAACAAGCCATACAGAACTCCCAACTTCATATTTCCTTCTCCTAACTACGAGTTTATAAACCATTTGGAAGAAAAACTGTTGCTTCTAAGTTTTAATAGGCGTATGGGATTTATTAGCATCTAAGCCTGAATGACCCCAAAAAAGTCATCTAAACTTTGTAGCTTAGTTTAATCACTCTTTAAAGCAAAGATAATAATGCTTACTCACTTCAGAAAAGGTTTTTGAGATCTATGGGTAAAGAATCACACAAGAAAGTATTACTTGCTTTAGATCCCTTTTTAACGCTCTCCTCCCTCAAATCTTATATTGCCATAACAAACACCTTCTTGCAGTGTTCAGCTCTAGTCCCCTCTGCTTTAAATGAGATGAAAATAACTAAGACAATATATTTAAAAATTACCTCTTCTGGGCATAGTTCATGGGTACAGCTCATAAAATGAGTACAAAGCAGTGGGAATGCAATTGAGTATCTTGATTGAGAGGGAAGCTCCAAACACTGCTGAAACATCTTCTCAAAAGCACGACTATAAAAACTGATCAGAAATAAGACATTTAAATGGCATACATAATTTTGCTGCAAATAAAATCTACTTCACACAAATCAAACATGCTATTAGTGTCAGATTTGAAGTTATAATTTATACCAGAACTGCATCATGCTTTCAAAGAAGTTTGTTTTCTGCATTGACTTATGCATTTTATTTGCACCTCTCTATTATTATTAAATTTTTATTCTGATGTTTGCCATATGGTTACTGCAAAAACTTGCACCTTCTGCAAAAAAGTATTAAGAATCTACAAATGACCCCAGATCAATTACGTGACTGCTTCAAGAATCTCTCTGACAGATCTTCAGAAATACCTTTATCAAACTAACTCTAATGGAAACCAGAAATTCCAGTTGATTCTCCAACTGGCCTATCTTCCTACAAAGTTTGCTATTTAAAAACTACACTTGCAAGGACGAACCAAACACTAAATAATAGAAGGTTCTACAGTCAGGTTAGTAACATACCAAAATATAGAAAGATCTGAGGTTTCAACCAACATCTCCACCAAAGAATCTACCATTTTTGTATGGAAAATGATTGTGTTCATCATTTTTCCTAGTTCTCTATGGTCTGCAAGACTAAGCGAGGCTTTAGAAACACTCGTGTAGGCCTGGAAAGATACAGGAAAAAATTTATGTTACATCTGCAGCTGATTTTTTTGCAAATTCCATTGCTACTGCCCAATACAAATGTTAAATACTGATTACGCTATACATAGGACACCTGTGTACTTAAAGACCATAGACAGACTATCTTATCTTTCCCCTGTAGCTTAAGAAAAGCAAACTGCCTTTCAATTAAGTCTCCAAATGTCATTTGAATATGACACCAATTCACAGATGAACTGTAGAACAAATGTACTGACAAAACACAAACATGCACTTGTGAGACCCTACTTTAACAATCAAGTTTTGGAAAGAAAGAAAAAGAAAGTGTATTCTGAAAATATAAAAATAACATGTCTATCTACACTTGAGATAACTGATTTACAGTCTAAACAGTACTCCCCCCTTTATTAAGTGAATTGAAGATACTGCACTTGCAATGCACAGGAATGATCTTCCTGAACAATATTTTCTCACTGAACAGTCTCTACCTTCCCTTGGCTGGGCAGGCTGAATCAGACTCCATACAGTGTACAGCCGCCAACAAACTGCTCATCCTCAACACATTCTATTTCTGAACAGTTATAAACACCCCAAAGAATGATTTGCAAAAAGTATGCAATGCAGACACCATTACATCAAAATGTAGCAAATTATCTGCTTAAGTATTTGTCTGATTTTAAAAGAGTAGGTTATTCTTAGATAGCCTGTCATCCACTTGCAGTGTGAGAGTAATCTAGAAGAGCAGTAATTTATTAAACATTTGGGTTTTAAGTTAGGAAAGCGTCACACAAAGTCTTACCTGCAATCTAAACCAATCTAATCTCATTCCCCTGAAGTCAAATACCTCTCCATCTTCAACTGCATCAGGGAAAAATACAGAACATAAAACCTTCAGGAAAACAACTACAAATTCAGATATACTGTATCAGACCTTCTAAAAAACCCCAAAGTACTCAAAAAATTCCATGGGTACAGAAACTCATGCTTTTACATAAGAATTTCAATCCAGCACAGCCACGTCAATAGGAATTAAAATATATAGAAGAAAACATATGTAACATGCTTTCTAAATTAAAAGGTAGGATTACTTCCCAATAGCATTCTTTGAAGGCTCTATCTGTATAGACCTGCCCCGGCAAAGGGACACACAACAAAAAGCAGATACCGTAATGAAAGAGAAACAAGGCAACAAATTCAGTTTATGCAAGTTATCTGCTTCTACTGATGACATGAAACACAAAGTGATGAAGGCTTTCCAGAGGAATCCACCATTCTGTTACCATTTTCCCAAGTTCATTCAAACTTACCTTGTTTCACACTTAGTGAAGTCATTGTGTTTACAAAAGACGACATGATGATTGATTCATCCTCTGGGCACACTGAAAGATTCTAAAATAAATGTTGCTATTATTTTAAACTTGGTTTATGAAACAATGTCAATACCCATACCCAATTTATCAGCTACACTCTGAAATGTGCAAAAATGTACACAAGGTAGCTTATAGTGCTATTTAACAGCTTTCAGTTTTTAATTCTGTGGTTGACAACAAATACCTAGAAAAGCGTGCTTCCAAACCAACATCTGCTCAAAACGGGAAAATCTCTCAGCAAATGTGACCATGCATTTTCAGGCTATAGTCGTTTACAAAATGGACACCAAACATTTTTCTGACCTCTACAGGCACCTGATCTGTCTGCAAAGAAAATTTAGCCATGGCAGGATATAATGGAGCCCACACCAGCATCACTTCGCTTCCCACAAAAGCTTTTTTTTACTAACATTGACTTCAATGATTGATACCACCTGAAAGATGGGCTATCAAGTTTTCAAATTTTACAAAATGCAAAAGCTGATGAAAAAGCAGTTTCAACAACTAAGACCATATTTCTATTAAAAAATACAATACAGAAGTTTCTCATAAGGCCAGCTATGACTGACATTTTAACCTAAAGGCTGAAAAAATCCAAATTATCACTCAATCATGTGTCTAGTCTGGTGCTTGATACCTGTTATGAATGAATTACAACTAAAATTCAAGCCAATATTTTTTTCCTCATTTCAGTTTGATCCTAAGCATTATCCTATCTAAACACAGAACACATGTGCCACTTGTACAGCATTTAGAAGTCATCCACTAAAGCCAGGAAATAATTTCCCAGGAATCAACGACAAATGTCTAAATTATTTAATTTCGTCACTCCAAAAAAAAAAAATCATGTAAGTATATAGAGTTATAAGCAAAAAAGCCCCAAATACAGTTATTTTGTTATTGAAAGTAAACCCAAGGATTCAGTTACATCTAATAATTTAAACAGTGATATAAAACTGGTATTTAAACTGTATAAATAGTTCACTTAAACAGCAGAGTACGTAAGTTCCATCTACTTGTAACTGATGTGATGCTTGAAGTGTGAAATTAATTTTTGAACACGACAAAAAAGTTTATAGTACAAACTTGTCAAGGTTCAGTAGCTGACCTACTCACAAAATTTGGGCTCCATCTAGTGGTCGCGAGGGAATAGAACCAAAACAGTTCATAAAGCCTATCATTTCTTTTTCAGGCTAAATAAGAAAAAGTTTCTACAATGCTCCTTCAGTGGTAGTACCTGTTTCATTGTCTCTAAACATTACATTGCTTAATAACATTTAAGTGTTCATATAGCAATCAAAAGTAATTTCTAAATCCCAGAAATAAACAGTAAATTAATTTGCCTTATTCCATAATGTTCATCAAAATCCACAAACTAAGATGTGTTTCACAAAGTCATTTTGGACAAAAAGCCCTTTTTCAAGTTTGCAGTTGAGAACCCAAAACCATATGGTCTTGCCATACCTGAACAAGCTCATTTAAGACCACTGCATCAAAGCCAGAGAGATACTGTACATAGTATCTCTGCATCACTGGACCGTATTTTCGCACATGTGCTCTGAGCTCCTCCATGTAGAATATTAGCTCAGCTATGTGTCTAGGCAAGAATAGAAGGAAAAGTTTACAAATATGAAACACCCAAAATAGTAAAACCAATTTCTATCAGCGGAATGCTTTTCAAGGGGATTTCCTCCTATACCTTGCTTTCAGAACTATTATTAATAGGTAATTTCTGTATGAAAATGTTCACATTGTAAAATGAGTTTACAGAGGTATATTTTCTCTGCAAGGTAAAATCCACTCAACAGCAGATAAGTTAGCAGGATACCATCACAGTAATCCTCAGAAGTTTGTATAACTATTCACTTACTTTTTGAATAAGAAGCCCTTCTATAATGCTCAATTTGAAAAAAATGTTTTTCTCAAAAAGTGGTTGAATCTGAAAAATTCAACTGTAATAACAGCTTTTGTATATATTTTTTAAACCATGAGGATAGTTAAAAACTTGCACAGGTTGTTTCAAGAGAGGCTCTGGGATCTCCATCCCTCCCTAGCACCTAAATCCAGTGAAGAAAACCCAAGGTTTTCCTACTCCAGCTCTAGCAACGGCCTTGTGATTGTCACTTGTTTAAACTCCTGCAGTCAATTCACAGGCTTTCAGTTCAATCTTCTCTTCAATAATCTTGAGAACAACTCAGTGACAACTGCTCGCCTTCTGCCTGTCCACATTGATAAGATCTCGTAATCCCATTTCTCATTTCTACCTTTTATTTATGATGACACTAATGCTATATTACATAAAGAAATCTTACCCGATTTAAAAGGCAGCTTTGCTACAATACAGGAGGCATTCTACATATCAACAAATCAAGCTTTTTGACAGTTTCCTTCCCCCCACCATTGACTTCCTCAATGCAAAATCAGTAACACTGAAGACACATGATAAAACTTTATTTTTGCTTATTTAAAGGAAGAAAAAGTAAGCCTAAAACTTGTATAAAATATTTTTATTTTATAAGTCTTCTGCAGAAAATGAATTTTCACTGATGTGCTCCAGTTTCTAATACAATACTTCTAGTTTTCTGTTTTGATTGGAAGCTTAATATTCCCAAGTAAGATTTTCTGAACAGTCCCAACTCTTCCATATAGCCATCCTTTTCTGAGATTCCCTTGCCTTCAAATGCATTTTGTCTGTGAAATTCTCCTAAATATTTAAGGTATCACACCAAAAAATAACATACTTATCTATGAAATCATCTGCGCTCTTCTTTGGCATATTATCTGCATGACGAAGAAGCCAAATAATTTCATCACGAGCAAAGGATAATGCCATAAACACAAAAAGTGCCTGAAAAAGAAAAATTGTTCACAAGCTTATAGATCTATGTAACAGTTGGGCACATTGTGCACACTAAGAAGCAACTATAGTCTCTAAAACCAAAGAATTTTAAAACCTAAGTAGGTTTTCTCTCAGAGAAAAATGTGGGTCGTCCCCCCACCCCCCCCCCCCCAAACTAACCGTTACAGTATCACCGAGAAAAACACTGTAAGATTGCACAAACGCAAAACGTAAGAACCATAGTTACCTTGGGACCCAACAGGCCTGGCTGATCAGACAGGACAGTAGCCAGTTCTTTGAGTGCAGAACGTAAAAACTTGCGTCTCTCTCTATGCATTGAACCACTGCATCAAAAGAACAAACCGACGTGTCATCCACTGTGCTAACCACAGAGCATTTGATTTTTCTGAACATTTAAGCCTAAACACAGGCCACTCATATCATACCAACTTCAAAAGTTCAGTATTTTGAAGGAAGTGGTTCAATTAAAATTGGCATCCACATCACCAACACCTTATTTTCCTATGTATAGTCAAATTTAAAACCCAAGTTCTCTGCTCCTGCTCTGTGATGTGCATTTGACTCCACTAAAACATTTCTATTTAATTTGCATTCACATTAAATAATTAGACAAAAAGAAACTGGAGAATAAATGAAATGCTTCCATTCTGATAATTTTAAAAATAACCTAAAACTTGGAAAGTTAAATTGCTAATGGCATTAAGCAAATCCAGATTTAAAAGAACAATCAGTACATGATCTCATCTGAAAATGCACAACTAATTCAGCATTCAACAGATCCTGTGTATACATTCTTCATAACTTTAAGAAAACCAACACTAAAATCTACCAGGAAAATTTTATAAAACACTTACGCATGTGAAACAGCAGCTTCTTTGCACTCTCTGATGTCATTAATACGCTTGTTGTAGCTGCAAGTAAAAAACAATCCAATACAGTAATATGTATCAGTAGCACAATTTAGCAGGAGCTGAGTGGGACCTGAAAGAAGCTGCAATGCCATTAGCAAGCAGGACACAGCAAAAACCTCACACAAGACTTATTTCCCCGATTAAAGCTAAATGCCAAAAATACTCTCTACTGAAGTGCTCTTGGTGTTCGCTGGTAGAGGTCTCAACTTTGTTTCTGAGTTTTCAGATGATATATTGCAGAAACAGTGGCAGACAGATGCAATTTTTCAAGCAAACTCTACATTTATGGCATAATTTCACTAGATTAAGATTTGTGGGTTAGATCATTAATTTTAACTTTTGCCATTTTAGAGACTGATTCACCAGACTTTTTCAGAACTCAGATAAAAAAAGGCATGATGGTTAAGAAATGAGGCTCCTGAAAGTTATGCATTAAAGAAACAGTCAAGACACTAAGCAAAAATGTTTGTGTACTGACTACCCTTAAGCAGAACTTATATTAAGTAGAAGTAACATTTCAAAACAGTTCTTCAAGAAATGAGACATTTTTAACAGAGGTTCTGAAAGGAGAAAGAAAGAACAAAAACTTACCCTCTTATGTTTACAAACAAGTCTTCTGCAGCTTTGTGAATATGGAATACTTCATCTCGAAACAAAGCCAAGCAAGAGCTGCTTTGAAGTGCAAGCTTCCAAAGGTTCAAAGCCGTAGCATCACTATTTAGGATTCCATGGCACAAAATAAACCCAACTTCAAAAGTTCACAATGATGTACATCACAAACCAGATGCACAGACAGTAAAAGAACAGTGAGATTATTATGCATTTTCTCTTAAATAGTTCAAATAGTTCATTAATACACTGTTTAATGGGTAACATCATTTTATATATAAAAGTACCCCACACTGTTCTAGTGGAGGTATTTTTGTAATATTTTTGTAACATGAATTACTTAGTGCTGATACTACTCAGCTATTTTCATCAGAATTACTAAAGCTCTCACTTTTAGTCAGTCTGGAATAAATTGATGACAAACTCGATTCCAGCAGTATATGCTGAATTCCAACTTCACTGCATATATAAGTTGGATACATACAAATGAGATTTAATCAAATTCTGTAGAAACTATTTTGAATACAACAGCTTTTGTACAGTACAGAAAAGGAAGTAGTCTTTTAAAGGTTAACTGATTTTTTTTTTCCCCATACAACCATGAGCTGTTTCAGAATATTTTACTCACAAATGATCCATTTTTCCATTGCATCCAGAGAGAGGTATTCACATGGCATCTGTTGAAAAAACAATAACGTGTAGCAAAATAATTACATAAAAGAAAATATATTTCATGAGAAGTACTTTTTAGAAAAAAGTACAAATAAAGCCTTCAATGCTGATGAATCATGGAAGACTGCTGCTGATTACTAACAGGGCACTGTTTCATCCCTTTAGAAACTGAGGGTTCAAACATTAAATGAGCTTCCATACCCTCCAATACCTTGAATAAAACAGTGAACAAATTTTGACAAATGTTTAGTTGCAACAAAAATTGTATTTAAGAATATTTCAGAACAAAAGGCTTTTGATGTATGCTAATCACAACCTGACAGCTGTTAACGCTTGAATTTTTTCAGAAATATGACCATCCATATCACAGCTGAGGCAGCAAATGTGAACAGTAAAAATTTTAAAGGAAGTACCAGTTCTGCATTTTAGTCTATTGGCCCACAAACATCTGAGTACACAGGATTCTTTCCTTCTACACTGTAGAAGTTAACATTGCTTCCCTTTATCTTTTGATTATCAAATACTGGAAATGAAGGCATGAGCTAACTGAACAGAAGCTTTAATTAATGTGATAAAACTTTTCCCCCATACTGAAGCATTCAGCTCTCCCAACCAGCCTATTTAACTTCTCTGATTAAAAGCCACGTAAAGGTACTAAAACAGAAAATTAAACACCCCACATTATTTTACAGAAAACCTTGCTTAACTTTATCATTCAATGCAAATTAAAAGGCCATACTGTGTCAGACTGTGCAGGATTTAGCATTGTACTGGGGGCACTGATGAGGCTCAGTAGCTGTGCGTTTCTCCACTGGTCAGCTGAGAGATTTCTTCGAGGATAGACCATCTGGAGTGAAATCAGAGCATCTGAAAGGGACTAAAATGGAGACCAATGATTAGTTTGAAGATGTCCTCAAGGCTCAGTCTTGGATAAACATTCAAGTTCTTTAACTCATTTTGTGAGCTGTGTATTGACATTGCAATACTCGAAGCACAAGAGACACTAAGTACTATTTTATCAGTAGTGCTGCTTTCTCAGCATTATTACTAACAATAATCAAAACATTTTACCAAACTAGTTCTGAGATTAAAATTGAGGTTAAAACCCATTGCATCTAGTTCGTTTCACATATAAAATACTACTCCAGGTTAAGGGAAGGATGAAGAGAAACAGAAGCGTTTGATTTTTAATTTTTTTTTCCATTAGAGTTATAAAACACTGTGTTGAGAATTAAGATGACATAAAAAAGTCAATACGGACATCAAGTCTGTCATGTACAACTAAAAGTTGTTCATTATTTACTCATGCATCCCAATTATTGTGTTATTCCCTTCTCTGCCACTTCGTTTAGTACATCCTTCCGTTTTTGCTAGCAAATTACAATTATTTTGAGCAGATACTGGCTACAGGAGCATCTCCATAGTAGATTAAGCTTATCTGAGTAAGTGTGGTCCTACACCTTTCGCCTGTCTTGATCAATACTGGTGCTTGTATGAGTCCTCAGGGAGCCGGATCTAGGCATTATGCCAGCAGAGAAGGTCACTCAGGCAAAATAAAAAAGTCATCTGCTGAAGCTAATTTAAAGGACTAAACAACTGTCAGGTTTACTGCAAAGTAGTGAGATGATGAAAAGACAACTTAAGTGTGCAGTTCCATGAGAATGCAACCTAAGTATGTGTTTATATAGCACGGTGCCTGATCTCTGACCCCAATTTATACCTCTAGCACAGCATAAGAAGCGCAAAAATTGGACTGAAAAATGGCTTTACAACACATTTCAAGGGAAAGGATTGGTCCACTACTAAATACAAAAGAACAAACAAAGATAATACTGAAAAGTTAAGCATCTTTGCTTAAATGTCCACAAGAAAATATTAATTGCAAATGAGATCCTTAGCTAAGTAAGCCTTAAGACAGGAATCATGCAGAGGAAAGTATAACAAAAATAAGATTACAGATTATCAAGACAAATGAGAAGTGTTCAAAACTATTTCACTTCAGAGCACTTACAGAAGTAGCTGGAAAACTCTCTGAACTTCTAGTGACCATCTTAAAAAGTTTAAGGAAATTAAAAAAATAATAATTCTCAAGAGGACTAGAGAAGGAAAACACAACCAGTACCTAGACTTCAAACACAGGGGAAAAAAAAAAAACCCAAACCTTAAAAACTTTAGGTAATAATTTAGTATTTAACTTAAAGTCCTGCCAAAGATTCCAGAATAAGTTGTTAGGCAATCAATTTGCAAGCACCTAGAAAATAACACCTTCATAAATAACAGTTGGTCCGTACTGATCAAACAAATCTAGTTTCCTTTGACAGAGCAGCAAGCCTAGTGGGCAAATGGGAAGCGATAAACAGGACATACATTGACTTTGGCAAGGCTTCTGTCATTTTTCCAAGATATTGTCATATGAAAATACAGCCTAGATAAATCATCCCAGAACTGCAGCACAACCAGCTGTGTAAGAGTGCAAGCTTAAAAACATTTGTACAGAAAAGGCTAAAGTAATTGGGTTCATTTAACTTGATGAAGTCAACTGAGCAGGGTACACAATGTCAGCTTCTGAGTATAGGAGCTATTATTAAAGAGGCAGTGGTGATCTCCAGGATGCCCCAGTTTAAGGACAAAAAACCCCTTTTGTAAACCCTCAGGTTACAAAATAGAAAAATACATTCATCCAGGATGGTAAACCAGCAAAAAACTGGTTTCATAAAAACATTAAGAATCTCTTCAATTTCAAGCTAAAAACCAAAACAGAACACAAATGTAGTTATTCTCATATAATCCACAACAATTTTTAATCAATTTCTAATCTATGGTGAATAAATTGGAACCTTACCAATGGGTCTTAGCATTCCTGTATTTTTATAGGTTCTGTTATTTAATAGGGTATCAATCCCCAGCCCCAGACATCCATTATAAATAAAATCTCCTGTAAAATTTCTACCTAATGGCCTTTGACAAAACAAACTCTTGCATATTTATTTTTATCTCTGCTTCTCTCAGTTAAGGTTATTGTGTGCCTGTGAAAAGTAGTTACATACTTTACTGTGAGGTACAAATTCCTCCATCATTTTCTTTAAAGGATTTTCATAATCCACAATCATCTGGCCAAGGCGTGGATATTCTCTGTCACTAAAAACAACAACAAACAATTCACTCAGGTGTAGCTGTTACTATTATTATTATACACATTTCTTATACAACAGATTTTTACCTTGCTCCATGTGTCATTTCATGGGCATAGTTATACAATCCAATGATAGCCTTCCTTTCTTCAATTCGAGACAGCAATATCATTAGAGTTGTGTAGGTTATAATCAAATCTAGGTAGTTCTTTGTTAAATCAAAGTTTACAGTCTAGAGATAAAAAACAGTAAATTGTCATTCTAAAACTTTTAGAAACAAGCATAAAACTTTTTTCCTTACCTTTCCACCAATTTTCAGCATTTTTTAAATACAACGGACTGCCTTGAACAAAGTTCAAGGTTTTGTTCAAGTTGCATACAGACTTCGTATAATCTTAATTTATTCACTCAAATCCCCAGAACTGTTTGCATTCATGGAAGCAGGCATGAAAATAAATCTTTCCAGGCTTAAGTGTCACAGGTTAGCTAACAGATAAGAGAACTTTTCTTGGCTGTTACTAAGCAGTCAGTAAGCACTTTGCCTATGAATTATATTTCACTAAGACTGTAATGTAAAAAGCTAGTACATATCCCACTGGCCTGGTAACATCATTCCATAGGACATATACCTGCTCCTCTTTCATACTATGAACTTAAGTCAGCCAAATTCAGAATAATGACTAAAACTAGCAAGGTGACATTATGAACATTAAGAAAGCAAGCTGAAACCAAGAGAAAAAGGTGTGTGAAGTTTTGTTTTGGGCTTTTTTGGCGTTTAGTTGTGAGGTTTGGGGGTTTAGTTGTGTTATTTTTTAAAATGTAACACTTTTAGCTGCTTCTGTACTTGCTTTACCCAACCAGAAGCGACCTCCTTTCTCATGAACCTCACATGGCTTAAGCATACAGATGACAATAAACCCTAAGATTTAGTTTGCAGATGCAATAAAGCAAAAATTACAGAAAGATTTATATGTCTAGTACAGACAATGCTGTTACTACTGTCCATTTAAACAGGTAGCCTGTTTAAAATGGTCTACCTTCTGATTTTAAGCAATTATAAAAGTTAGAGATATGAAGATTACAGTGTTTTTATTTCTCTTGCATTTATAACTAGAGATGTCATGTTTCTTGGGCTAACATAAACAAGTCCTTCTAATTCTTCACACAGGACTCTGATTAGAAACATTTTTAAGTGGCATTTGAAAGTTTAAACCCAGAAACTTACAATATCAAAGAAGACTTGGCAAACATCAATAGTGTTCAGCAGCTCACAAACATGGTCCTTGAAAAGCAAAAGAATAACTTTAGTTTAAGAAGATCTAAGTAAATCACTTTACTATGCTAATTGATGAAGACTGATTTTTTTTTTTTAAGAACAGAGCTACAAGTTCAGCTATTTCATTCTATAGTGTTATTTCATAAATAAAAAGACAGAAACCTGATATGACAGAACAACTGACATATTTGTAATACTTTACCTTAAATTCCATAACATCAACAAACGTGAAGTAGTATAATGCCAGGTTCTTCAGAATCTCCGATTTTTCTTTCTGAAGCTGAGCGAGCTGTTGCTAAAAGAGAAACATAAACATGCACACTATTCTTAGAAGATCTTGAGAAGATTTCTGACAAATAATACCTGTGAAGTGCAGAGTAACCACCCGGGTATGCAAAGAAGCCTTAACATGGTTTTCTAAGACTAAGGTTCTGTGTGTCTCAAATACACACAGAGTTCTCAGAACAGATCATTTTAACAGCCGCCAACTATACTTTGACGATAAAAGTCAAATTAGTACATATTAGTACCAAAGTCATATTCTTTAGCTCAGCTAGAGTTTAAAATGGGTAGTTAGGAAAACAGTGTTATCATAAGTATAATTAGCAAAAGCAGAACAGTACATGAGCACAAATCAGTATGACAAAAAAATAACGATGTTACTGGAGGTGGGAGAAAAGAAGGTGGCAGGTTACAAACTTTACTACAGAAAAACATTATGCTTTTAAATTCTGAACTTACCAAAAAGAATATCCAGGCAAAGCCACGTTAAGCATGCAAAATAAAATGTAGATACAAACATAAAATACAGTAACGGTTCTTTGACCAGTTCCATATAAACACAGTAATACATTCAAACAAAAGCAACAAAATAAAGAAACAAAAAAGGAAGCAAAACACTAGCATTAGACACTGGTGGATAAAATGGAAGAGGCAAATGTGAATACAAAGGCAGAAAATAGCTCACATGGATTTTTTTTTTGTTCTTTTTAAACAGACAATGAAATATCATTTAATTTCCATACTTTTCAAAATTTTCTGAAGGAACCACACATCACTTAAACAATTACAATTTAGAACACACAAAAAAGCAGCTGCTACTGAACAGCCATTCTGTTTATCTATGTATTACAGTGTCACAGCACTGCAAGAATCCAATTATTTAACTGGCAATATCCAACTACAAATTAAGTCTCCTTCCTGATATATGAATTGAAATGAGTTAAAGCAGTCATAACACTAAATATGAAAAAGTGCCCTCCAAAAAGCTGCAAGATTTTAAATTAAAGACTGATCAAGTTAAATAGGATTTTCTTCTCAGCAAGAGCAATCAATTTTAAGAAAGATTAAATAAATTGTTTCAAATTGGTTAGCTTATTTTCATGAGAAGTTAGAACTGAATACACTTCCTCATCTCCCTCTATAAAACTGTGCTCTGTGTTCTCAGTTTCACATAAAGCACTAAAATTCCTCTAAACAAAAAAAAAAAAGACGACTGCCTGGACCACTACTGTGTATCATATATAAGATAATTTTTGCTTCTTTCCTCTGAGTTTTTTAAGGCAATTATGATTTTTGGAAGCCTTGAGCCATAAGACTTCCATTACAGCCAAGGAAGATAGGCATATAGAGAGTTATGAGCAAACTGGAATGGCTACATTATAGAATACTCCTGTGTACTCTTAAACCAGTGCAAAGGATTTAACTTTGAAGGCCTGACCTTGAATGCCTGCCCTATATAATATTTAAGTTTCTTTCACATAATCATCAGCTGGGACTTAAATGAAAAATGGGTGCAAGTACATGTGTTTATTTTGCGACTTCTCCTGATAATCTCATGCACTAGGAAATAGGTTATTTCCATTTAAACTGCTGCTGTACAAAAATCTCTTTTCAAGTCTAAGTCCTATGAATTGTATTTTGATTCTCAGTATGAATTCGCTACTACCTATCCCAGCGTGTATCTTAAAGTTTAACTGCCTTGTGCTCAGCGAATGAAGGATCCAGCATCATCGGGCACGGAGTCTAGGGCTCCTGCAGGTCTGCACAGCTCCAGTACACCTTCAGGCCAACTTGCATCTATACTGGGGACCTCCCCAGAGGAAAGACTGCTTTGTACTTTCAGGGCTGCCTTGTCAGTCAACGGTTCTTATACGATGAACATTCATCACCTAAGATGCTTGGGTTTAATCTTCATCCTGACCCTGTTGTTTAAACTATTTCTTGCAAGTGATTTGTTTTTAGAACACCAAGCAGAAAGAGGGTTTGTTTCTGGGCAACTACCACAAGCATGAATTGGATGAATTTGAGCTAGTGCAGGAAGATGACAAAACCAAAACTTGCATTACAACTGCACATATGCTCTAAAACCTTGTTCCTACTGCAATCCTAACTCACACTAAACAAGGTGCAATGCTATGGGAGACTATCAGGATTATAGGTTGCTGTACATGACACTCATGTTTGGTATAACAAATAGCAACTGAGTGTCCACTTCTGGAGGACAGGACAATTTCAAAGCCACGACACATTTGGGCCACAATACATGAAGTGGGGAGATACGGCAAAAAAAGAGATGGTGCTGGGAACTGCGCTTGCAATAGAAACAATCTTTTTTCAGAAATTCTGTGAAGCTGTACATTTAATAAGAGAATATAGGGAGGTATTCATGACACTCAACCAACAACTAAGGAATCACTGCTGTGCACTGTTAACTAGTTACCTGTATTCCCAGAAATATTTATACTTAAATGATGCTAAAACTTTCACACAGAGTTAAGGTGATCATTCTTTGAACTCTGACTGTTAAAAGCGTCAGCAAACTTTTATTTAAAATATTAATATCAAAGTAAAACAATGTATCAGCTGTAATCACTGTTAAATCAGTAGGGTACAAACAGTTCAATTCATACAGCACAGCCTAATCAGTGATGTTTAAAGTACAGCTTACAGCATGTAGGGTCTTGGATATTTGTTTGCATCACTCAGGAATGCGGGCGTGTAAGCTCTTTCCACACCCACTGCAACAAAACTTTCCATTACTAATTTCCTAACAGCTGTTTAGAAATAGCTGGCACTACATTGTTTTGTATTTGTTTGAGGCTTTTTTCTTTAGCCTGCAATTCAATTTATCAGCAAAAAATTCTGTTTCTAATATTGAACAAAAGTTTTAAAATATGATAAGCTGAAGAAATAACTCTTAAAACATTACTAGCATCAAAAGATTATTTTCCCTGTAGCTAACCATGCCTTCTTGATTGGTTAGACATAAGTCTTATTTAAAGAATTTGAAGTAAAAATTATATCAACAAGGACAACAGTATTTTTGTTGAATGAGGTAAATTAGATTTAAGGCATAGGAAAAGTTGTAGAAATTTTAGCATCATATAGCAACATCAAAAAAATTGAAATAATTTATCCCGAGTAATTTATTTTGTCTATTAACAGAATACCACATCTCCAATCATATTTGAATATTATTTATAAATGGGGATTTTAAATACCAGAGAGTGAAGCTGACGCTTTATCAAATGCATTACCTACAAGAGAAGGAACTGATCTTTACCAAGTTGTCTTGTGACTTTCTTTCTCAGACCAAACTCCCAAAATCTTTACGTAACTGATTATATACACAGAGAAAGTACATTAAAAGCAGCACATTAAAAGAAGCAAAAACCGAATCAGCAAGTGCAAGACAGCTTCACTTAAAGCTTACATGAACACAATGGCTCAGAGACAAGAAAGTAATGACACAGACACTGGCATATTAACAATGTGAATAAATAACGAATTTAATATGAAGGCACAGGAAAAATATGAGACAACTAGAAAAGGTTGTTCAGAGAGTTTATCTGTGGAAAACCAGAGGATAACTGTAGTTCTGTAACTATTTTATATTTATTTGACTGCTAGTAGTACTATGTGAATAAATGTCTTATTTCATGATCCAGAAATAGATGGTAGGTAGGGGCATTTTCTCCTTCTCATATCAGTGTGATATTTTTCCTGCAAATAGGAACATTAAACATTTGTATTTGTTTTCTACAAACCAACACCATAGATATTACAATGTCCTCAGAGAAAACATCATCAACTTTATCTTACTAGCTGGAATGTAAGCTCCAAAAAGCAGTATTACAAATTCTGGCTGTTAAAATTCTGGGGATAAGGGTAAATAATCACTATCCGTATTCTTACTGTCACTTATTATACTTACTAAGCTTGCCACCTGTAGTGTCTTTAGATGAAGATTTTAAAAATTCAACTCATTTGAACAAAGTTCTGTGTCTACAAAGTCCACAGCAGAATGGTGGGGAGAGAGAAGGATCTAATCAAATGAAGAAAATGAGTTTTAAATTCTGCAAACTAACTGTAGAATGATGGATATGTCCTTGGTTTTCTTATTTCCAATTAAAAGCAGCCTCTGAAATGACATGCTGCACATAAAAAGATGCAATGGAATATTTAATATGTTTACTAACTAATGTATTTCTACTGCAATATCTATTTTTGGTTTGTTTTCAAGTTTCTAGCACTAAGTAAACTCTTTTGAAAAGGAAATAGCCACCCATGAGCACTCCACTCCACAGCTGTTACTGTTGCCAGGTTTGACCATATTACTAATAATGGCAGACGAATGGAACAGTGAGGCTCCTCTTTAAAAACTGATCTACCTGTCAGTCATAAGGAACAGTTTCCCTATTCTCTCACTTTTACATAAATTCATACAGTAATTCCTACATTAGGCTCACTACGTATAATCATGTCATACAAGCTTTGGCCACAGGTATCGACATCTCCAAGGCAACAATTTACAGAATAAAAGTCTTGTCTGTGTTATTCTACAGATAAAAATGTTTTGGACATATGTCTCTAGCTGCCTGCATACTTACATTTATGACATGAAATCATGAAAGAACTATTAATTTAAAATGTGTGAAAACTACTGTTGGAAAGCCATTTCAGTAACACTGCTTAACTAAAATATTGTTTAGGTATTAATGAGGTTTTCTTGCTGCTTTGTTTTTTTTAATGGCCAAGCTCTTAAGTTGTCAATCATCAAATCAAAAGAGAGTTTCAAAGGATAAAGCAAACAGGTTAAGTATTACACACATTCACTCCTTTGCAGGTATTGCATACACTATTCAGCAAAAAGAGCAAGCACATGACCAGTTTGGTTTACCTTGGTAAGTGACTCATATGGACTGATGTGACTTACAGCAGGGTACTACAATGATTTATTACAAATAAAAGTAAAAATTAAATTGTATTTGGATGCTACTCCACCTCAAATTCATGCACAATCAAGGGTTAAACCATGAATATAAACATCACTGCTGACAGCACTTAGGATTTTGAAAAAATATAAGTTACATTATGACAATTCTGTTTCATGAAACATTTTAGAGAGATTTCAGGATTTCACATTACCTTTTGGAATCGCTATGAAAAAATGCTCACTTTCAAATGACTGTCAGGCTGAAAAATTTTACATACTATTCTCTGATTATATTATAGCAAAAGTCATTTTAAGCTGCGAAGTCAGTCTTGCGCAGGTCACAGCCGAAGACATCAGACATGCTACTGCGTACAAAATCAGAACAGTAGGTATGGTTCTATCAGAGCAAGGCATTAGCGGAGCAATTTCAATTCTGAATGATTTTTTAGTAAAAATGCAGACAAAATTTTATTTGTTGCAGGTATTTTGCAGTTTATTCTGAAACTATCATTAGTACATCCTATTCTGAAGCATAAGAAATCTCAACTGCTCGTACAAAGTTGAACAGAGACTAGTTACTCATCAGCTGGCTTTACTTGCCCAGGGGGAACTCCTGTAAAATAAATCACCCTCTGAGTTTTGGAAAATCAATGTCATTTGTGGTCCCTTCAGCACTGTAAGTTCCTTGAGCAGCAGCAGAGTTGAAAAGGCAGCCATGCAAGAAAAGCAGGGAATCCTCTTACCTGGAAAGCATTTTAGTCTTCACAGTCAGGAGGCCAGTTAGTTTTATAGCAGAATATGGGGAGCTGGGTTTTTATTGCTTAAGAAAGCAGTAAGTTATCTGAAAAATCAAATCTCCCATGCAAAGGATCTAGCACTCCAGAAAGCTGGAGAAAAATATTTATTTTACTGAATTCAGGGACTTAAGTTACTTTAAGTTACTCTTAAGAAACCAGCTGCCATAGGTGTTAACGACCATAAAATTTCCTCAAAAATAAATGACTGTTTCCTACTGAAAAAGGATTACCAATACATGAGGCAGCACAGCTGAGACCCCAATGTTATTTTTCCTCAGAAAAGAATTTCTAAATTATCTTCACTAGCACTGTGGAAATTACAATATTAAAGGCTTCATTAGAAACAAACAAACAAATGACATTTTCCTTCAGGCACTGTACCCCTTGGGGGAACTGAAAGGAATACTTTCAAAAGCAAATAATTACTTGTATTTAGTTGAGTGTTTTAAAAAAGACTAATTATTGGAAGCAGCTATCACAAATAAAAAAATCAAGATAAAGTACATATTTCAATAATTTTACTATAGAAGCATGAGTTAATGTCTTCTAATAAGCCTTCAACAAGGAGATCCAGCCACTCTGTGCCCACAACCCCTCTCCCACATCTAGCTAATTTGCTGTGCAACCGGCTCACTATGAAGTGAACCTGTGAAAGACACAAGCAGCGGACCAAACATACATACTGGGATCTAAAAGGAAAAAACCCAACATACCCATGAACAAAAAGTAAATAAAATTTAAAGTGAACTAATTCACATCTACAGATCCTAACCCAGGCAGGCTGGAAATGCTCACACTGCTTATACTCTACTCTCATATGCTCTTATTTCCAGTCCCCACTGACACAATACAGCCAAAAATTATTACAGTTAAATCAGGTAAATAAACCCTCAAAATACTATCTCCTAAGAAACTGAATGTGTAGTCAATAGAAAACACAACAGAATTGATATGAACAATACCGGGAAGTTAGCCACTAAAAGATGAAGATTAGCAGTACCTGGAAAACATAGACATTTCTCCCACTAACCACGCACTTAAACTTCTGAGTGATGTTTCACTGGTCTGCTTACCACTAAGCAATGACTAAGCCTCAGCTTCTCCAGGAGACATTTAAAAATATAGGAAGTTTTTCCTTTCTACAGGGAAATTGCTGAGGAGCAATCCGAGTAAAAGAAAAACATATGTTCAAGAAAGAAGGCATATATTCTCACTGCTTCCCATATGTGGTGTTTTGAAAGGCAGAAAGGCAGCTAGCTCCATCACACACGCACACACACAGAGCGCTTTACCTGTGCAGACAGCAGGTTTTTCTGACCCTACCCACAATCTACAGAAAATTCTATGTCTTTTCTCCCTGCACCTCCAGTTCCACATCGTGGAAGTATTTTATTCTGCTCTTACAATGGCATTAAAATGTCAGCACTGACAGAGAAGAGAGTAATTCTTAAGTCCTACATTTTTTTGGAGTTCAGTATGTTCTCTTTTGATTTCCCTGTGGTGAGATACCTTGCCTGTATGCCTTATAAGACTATGAGGTCTAAAAAGCCTTCAGAAAAATCAGGCTGCTTCTGCATCCCTTATTTTGGAATTTTTCTTCTGAAGTTAGTCAAGGCAATTCAGTAAAAATAAGTGTCACCCTGAGTCAACACTAGCACCATCAGATCACTGGTCTGACCAAGAATGATAGTGATATGAAACTTTTTGGAAGGCTTCTGCAGCTTAGGCAGCTTTTTCAAAATAAAGCTTTAGACAATTTAAAATAAACACTAAGGTTTCCCAAACACAGAAATAGATACTTTGTATTATTATATAGTTTCCTTTTCAAATGGGACTCTAAAATGTTTGTTTCTCACTTTGTTAATCCCTTTTTTTGTTTACACACATTCCCTCCTTTGCAAGTATTTCATACTATTAAGCAATACTACATTGCTCACCAACATCATTAATAGTTGATTTAAGAGCTCAGTCTTCATGTTTTCATGGTTATATGGTTCACGATGGTGATTGAAGAAGAGAGGGCAAGTGTAAGAGATCCCAGGGATTGCCCTCAGACAACGGGAAAGAGTGAGTTATGAACTGATGAGGTTCTGAGTTATCTATAATCGATCCTTTGGAAGATAAGCTACTCCATTTTATTTTTCAGCCTCGTCAGCAAGGATTCATCAGGCACTTCGCTGCTCATACACTTTCACTCTTGGTACAATGTTGAAAATCAGTGATTGTCAGACATGGTTCTAGTCTGACTCGGCATGTCAAACACTGAAGGAAGAACAAATCTAGGAGCTGTATTTTTTGTGAATAAAGATGTAAAAGCTATCAATAGCAAACAACAATCACTTGTTTCAAAAGAATAAAAACGCAGGCTTTTCAGCATCTTTTCAGGCTTTCACCATCTGATTACAGTAGACACTGCTCATACTCTTCAATAAAATGTGTTGTTCACCTCTGAGACACAAAACACTGTAAATGACAGTACCCAAGAAACAACAAACAGCTAAAAATAGGTAAAAAAAAAAAGAAAAGCAGGCATTACCTATTCTCTAACCGAATGCAAGCTTGTTTGGCAACATCACCTACCGATATGTCAATAGGTACTACTAACTGTATAGATGCACAATGCCAAGCAATGGCAACTGCTGCAGTTGAACGTACAAAATCCAAACCCCTTCCTGAAAGGCTGTCCTGGAATTTTCACTGCAAGGAGGAAGCACAGGTTATGATTTCTCAACTATTTCCCCTGCAATAATCCTTCATAATACTTCATTAATTGATGTGTCCCTGTTCCAATAACCTTCTTGCCCTTTTAAATCTCTAATCACCTGTTTCCCTACTGAAGGAACTCACTGGCATGTCCTCCTACTATATGGTGAGCTGGTTGTTGGCCAGGGGGAGGAGGGAGACAAATGAGGAGCAAGCAGGGGAACATCTTCCTGACCAGAAGCTAGATGTTTACATCTTTTTTAAGCTAAGGTTTACGAACAAAAATTTATCTTACATCAAACTAGAACTTTATCTGGACGTGACACAGCTTTTGTCTAATTAGGTATGTGTTATGGGTAAAGGTTTCTTTCGGTTGATACAACACTCTATAGGAAAACATCTGTAAGTAACCAAGACAAGCAAACTGCTATCAGCTCTGACCACAATGGAGGGAAACCCCAGCTGCCTATTGCTAGAACTCAAAATCCCGACTTTAAACTGTGCTCATACTTAAGAAGGGTAGGCTTTCGATAACTGTGCTTAATAAACACAGGCCTGGCTGGCTCATGGTAAATAAACACAAGGCAGTGACAAAACATTACGCGCGTGTTCTATTTTAGAAACAGTGATTTTCAAAACATATCAAGTTAGCTTTGATCTCTTTCCATAGACTTCATACTACCAAATCCTAAAATATCTATCATTAGTTAAGCTCCAAATTCATAATCAACATCCAGAAGACATATAGAGCATACACGCAACTACATTAAACAAATTCTATGTACATAATCTTTTACGTTTAATAGTAGATCTGCCACTGGAGTTTAGAGAATATGGAAACATTTACCAAACATGGTTTAAAGGGTTTACCATTTTTACATAAAATTGATAGAGAATTTGCCATATTTGTTACTAACACAATCAGATTCAATACAAAGATGAGCAATATTAAACAGCACAAAAAACATAAAAATTTTGAAGTAACAAGGCATGTTTCCTCCAGAAGGGAAAGTTTTTCTCCTTTTTTCTTCCCATTGGTATTACTGGAGACATTACATAGAAATTCTAGTTGGCATTGTAAAAGAAACTAACTATTCCCACTACTACCACCACTACCATTCTGCGGAAACCTGAATGCTTTAAAGCAAGTCTAAACCTCTCAAACACACATGCAAGTAGTTGCATGCAAGGAACATGCAAACCCAACACCTACCTCCACTTTCCACCTTTGGAAAGAAATATAAGCAGGTAAAACAAAAATCTTTCCCTTGACTTTCAAACTGAAACAGAGAAACAAGTGTGCATCACCTGCCAAAATGCCTACCTATAATCTAATAGTCTTTATTATCTCAAAAGGGCTACAAAGTCAAATTCAGCAGTACTGGATCACTCAAAAGGGTGAAAAATAATTTCGTACTGCAACTGAACTCACTACATCTGAAGAGCAAACAATTGTATTTCTGTATTTTTGTACTTCACAAGGTTTCTCCTTACATACTAAAGCACTATTTATTCCCACAGGGACTGACCCCATAGGCAAGGGCACCAGTAAGGTACCAGCACCTGTGAAGTACAAGCACATTTTCCCACTTTGCAGTCAGGTGCCTTTTATTGATCCACTGGTCAGGTCTCATCACAAATAAAGTTACACAACTTCCATTTTCTGCAATCAACTTGGTCACCAAGAATTTCTGTTATCAAAGCAAGGCATGATTTTTTCAAGGATTACTTCCCATTGACAGTTCTTTGAAATGGGACAGAAGACAGTAGGTAAAAAGAAAACCAGAAAGCGTCCTACCCTAACAAAACCAATCCAGAATTACAGTATAAAATTCTCTCTTTGGAGATAGTTCTTTCTGAAGTATCCTATCAAACATTTGAATCAACAACTATATTCCAGCTGCAACTGTCAGCATCAGATGCTTTATAAGAACACATAAAACCTCTCAGATTTGAGCAACAAGCACTGAAGAGTACTGAGAAAAATACTTATATAGCCATTTGGTTACTTACATTGTTGTTGCGTGTTTCTACTGCTGGAAACTTCCTGACTATGAATTTGACAGCAGATTCCAGGTTTTTGTCAATAAGATAGGATGGTTTGGCTTTGGGGTCACCACATGCCTATAAAAAAATACAATAAAAAATGAAGTAAAACCATAATCATACATCTAAAGCTAAGTGACAGTTGCAAATCTGAAGACAAACTAGAAAGATTCTTTGTTTGTTTGTTTTTAGTGAGCAGGTGAAAAAATGAAAGGCAAAGTGCAGGGACTGTCACAGCTGAAATATGCAATGGGAAACAGTACAGAGATGCTCTTCTACTGAAAAAGATGCATGGAGTATCAAAGCAGTTAGTGCAGAACAGCAGTGAGGGAAAAAACGCAATCCTAAAAGAAGGAGAAAAAAATGGTTTCCTTTTAATACTATTCCTGGTTTGAGGTAGTGTTGTATTCATCTGGAGTTAATAAACTGTTAGAAGATTCAATCATGTCATCATCTGTGGAGGACAGTGCTGGGCACATTAAATGATTAAACTATCCTTTGTGAAACAAAACTATAAGCCCCACGAATCTGCATTTAATTTTTCTTTAAATTGTTAACTGCAAGACAATTTTCCAACCCACAGTAAAACCACCAGTACTTGCCTATTTCCTTAGATTAAGAACTCAAGTTTTGCTCATTTTCTTTACTCCTACAGTAGCACAGGCTGTGCTTTAAAAGCAGTAATCAAGAAATTTCATTAAATTTTGATTTGAACAGAAGTCACAACTAAGTGTTAAGTCTCTTAAGTTAGGTAGACATAGCAGAACAGCTTCTGTGGACAGACAACTAACGAAGCACCCACTTTTGCCAGCTACAGTGCATGCTGTCAGACACACTACTCAACTACTCTGACTAGCAAGCCATGCTATACCATTTAGTTTGAAGAAACATACTAAAAGCAGCATTACTTACATGACAAAACTTGTCCTCAAATTGTATTTTTTCCTCAAATATTCATTTAGTTTTATAGTCCTCATAGGGATTTGCAAAGGAGTTTCGTGTCTCATGCAAAACTAAATTACATGCTAGGCATTTCTACGCAACATAGCGAACTCAAATGACAGCTCATTTAAAAACTTTTCCACATTGATTTCTATGACCGAGTTGTGGACTGTAGAGACAGAAGTCATGGAGTATGAGACCGATTCTGAAAGCGGGCAAGCGGGCAAAGGGAAGGTGAAAAGCTTTGCAAACCTTCCAAACTTGTCCTTGCTGGGAAAGCAGTGTAATAAAAAGAGAGAAAAATTACATATAAACAAATTACTCTTAAATTCTAAAATATGTTACATTTAAGTGAACTAATACACTATTACCTACATCCAAGAGAACATTACGACCTTCTGTTACTCTAGGCAGCATACTTTCTACTGGATGGTGATTACTCTAATACTCACAAGCAACTTTACATGTACTTATTAGAATTTTACTATTGTGCGAAGTGCTGCATATATACTGAGACATGTAACTTCTAATAGTATTTCCAAACTAAGTTCAGGTAGGGAGAGAAAAAAAGGAGTTAACAAACATCACATGCAACTACAGGGGAAAAAAAGGAGAGAAACTCAGTGAAGTTTTACATACCTGAAAAAGAAACGGTAGCCAAGAAAAAAAATAAAAGAGTCATTATTGTAAGTTTCTAAAACTCCTACCAGCAGTACATGACCATCATGACATATGCTAATGTACTACTCTAACACCAAAACTCTCACATTTACTAATTTTTCCACAAAAACACTGAATGTTATTAAAATATCAAATCTATAATACAAGAGGAATTTATAATGAAAATAAATTCAGCAACATCCACAGTATCAGTTAGCTATTAAATAGTTGCTTCACTATTCTTACAGCAGCAAATAACATGTGCCACAAAAGACCTATTCTGTACATAAAGTCTTTACACAATTTCAAAAGTAAAAATTATACTGTAAATAGGTGTCAAAAAATTAAACAACGTGCACTTCGAATTCATGAAGTCTTAATCAACTAGATGTCACGGGTTTGTCAGAATCTGTGTCAGATTATTTGAATTTGTTGTCCTTGTTGCACATCATATAACTATCTCTACTAAAAGAAGGATTACAAGCTAATAGACAACATATATTTGTGGCCTGTTAACTTCCAATATGGTTGCTGTTATATAGGAGACAAAAAAAAAATCTACCACTGTTCAGTTCCTAAATTTTTCAGTCTGAATTCAAACACTACTGCCACATACACTCCTTATTTTTCCTAGCAACAGACGGTTTTCCTCCTATTAATCAGCTCTCTGAAATGTTTACTAAAAATTATGTTCTACCCAGGCCCTTAAACACAAATCATTCACACGGAAACAGACATCTGAATACACTAACATGTACATCCTCATGTGGCTTCAGGAACTCAGTTCCCAGAAATGATGGGATCATCAGTCTAACTGGCAACCCCCTCAATACATCTGAATATGCAAGAAAGAGCTTTGCTCCTTCCCATTGTTTGTTTGCTAACATCACACTTAAAGCAACTGTAATCCTTCCTACTGAAAAATTACACAAGATTGATCCATAAGAAAGATGATTGCTGCAAGATATAAAAGGTTAAAGGTATCCTTCATACATGTCAAAATTCCAGCTTCTAATAAGCTGTACAAGCCTACCTACGTGGACTGAATAGAAAGAGGACAACAGACATCACTGAACAAGTGGGTCAATGCGTTTTCCTTCCCTCTCCCACATTCCACAGCAGCTCAGCTCCTTTCTAAGAACTGGTATTATTTGATTACTAGTTGTTGTTGCATCAATACAGTTTTCATCCATACTGTTACCTGCATTCAGCATCACATGTAAAACAGTCTATGTAAGCTAAATGTCTCCTAAAATGGCAAACAGACCTATGAAGCCCAGGGTCACTATGGTTTACTCTAGAAAGCATAAAAGAATGAAAATACAAACCCCATCCCTAGCACTTTCGCACAAGTGTGGAAGCGTGATAAGGCACATAACCACAATTTTGCTTTGTAGAAAGAACAAAGACATTGAGGGCAATGGTCTCAGAATATAGATAAGAAAGTTAGCTTTTGCTTTTAATAGTTGTATTAGTCAATACAAAATCCCTTGTCAGTACTGTAATAGGCAGAAACATCGTGGTACAGCATACAAAGACCACATTGCCATATACAGCTCTCTAGCATTCAAATAGAATTTTGAGAATTAGCCAAATGCAGTAGCCCTTTCTCAGTCAGCCTCAGATATCACCTTTTTCCCCTAAGTGGGCTGCGATAACCTTTCTTCATTTCTTACCTTAAAATAAATTTAAAAGAACACCAAAAAAACCACCAGAATGGCTACATTTTTTGAGCATTCAAAAGAAATTCAAGCACCAGAATGGCTACTTTTTTGAGAGAATTCAAGAATTAAAAATGTTCTTACTGCTGCAGCATTCATGGAATACAGCTTTGAAGCTATGGGATTTGAGCTGCTTCAGCCCCCGAAATATTATACTGAAAGAATCTCCCAGCAGTCATCTCAATTCCTTTGTACATTACTAAACAGCTGTCAAGCAGTTACGCTGAAAATGTGATGCAAAGCTACTGTTAGAGACTAATCAAAGTAATTAAAATAAAAATTAAAAGGACTCGGGCACTGGATTTCTTTCCACAGCACTTCAGAATGGTACCCTGCTATGATAAGCTCTCAACTAAGCGAACATATTTTCCTGATCTGATTCTGTGCATCCAACTCTTAACAAGAACAGTATGATTTCTATAGCTAAGAGATTCATTATTCAAAATATTCATTTGCTATCACATGCACAGCTCATCAAACTTCAGAGATACCTGTCTACATGTACTTTTTAGAGATGCTTCACTATGCCACACATTTTAAATTAAACCAACATTTTCCTACTTACCCTAATAATCTAGATAACTAGATTATTATCAGACTCTACTCTTCACTTAATGCTATTGGGTTCTTCTATACTATTTTCACTTTGAAAATTAAGAATACTACATGGCTTCACTTTCTAGGTTGTACTCATTCAGAAGCAGCCAACAAGAAAACATCTAACAACAAAAACCTCCTTAAGGTCTGCATTTAAGATAAGTAGCCTGTAAAGAAGAACACAGAAACCAGTACAACTGCCTTTGGCCCAGAATACACCAAAATTAAGAGATACAGCAGAGACATTTTGCTCCAGTACAGTTACAGCTACCACTGCAAAAATAAAAGCCTAACATTTTACTTCCTACCTGGGGGCAGAGAACTGTGGAAGAAATGGGGGGGGGTGGGAATAAAAAAAAATAATAATAAAAAAAAAATCAAACAACAAAATTACTGCATATATCCAGCTAATGTGACATGAATAAAGGGAAGTTTATGTTCAGGTAAAATCATTGTCAAAAGTCAGTGCCACAGCACAGCATACAGGGTGCATTTAGAACACCTAAACTTCACTCATGCCTTTTACATAAACCTACCACGTTTCCTTGAGTAAGAACATTAATAAGTATTACTTGAGTTACATAGTGTAGGACGATTAAAAAAAAGCCTACACTGTTACTGTGTTATAGAAATACCTTTTATATTCTTCTTTTTGTTGCTAAGTTCAACCTATTCCAAATTATTAGCTAGGCTGTTTCCCAATAAAAGAGAAACAGGGCCTTTTGAGTCAGTAATTTCCTATTTTCAAACCCCAAACTTCCTACATCAGCAGATGATCATAAACCAAGTCATATTTTGCAGCAATTTAACATGTTTTTATTACTTCAAGATGATCTTGATTTACTGTTACTCTGGACTTGAGATAAAACACTGCTGAGCACAGTTCCACTGGGCTGTGACAACATACACTGAAATAATCTTAGTCAACAAGTTGCCTCACCTGCACTAAAAAATACTCTGTGAATTTAGCCAGCAAATCAATGGAATTTCAACAATAGCAAAAATATGCCATCCCCTGAGTTAGTAACTTTCATTAGTAAGTGGAAACACATTAAGATTCTTCTATTTAAAAAATGGGAAAAGCTCCTGTACATACCATTTACAGTTTACTACAGCACCTTCTCTTGACACACCAGAAAAGCATGCGCAGTAAAGCTGTTGTTCTTCCCTTGTAACAGCTGCTGGCATTAAAGACTTTGCCCTAAAATGTATCTATAAATTTGAATGCCTGGTTTGTGGCTATGCATCCTATATAGTAAATAATACATGGCAAAGAAACATTCAAAGAGACAGGTTCATAATTAACTCTAGATTTTTGCAGGATAAAACATATTATTTATTCTTTGTTTCTGTCACGCATTTAAAATAATGAGATTACCAACTGACAATCTCCGATTTTGAAAAGGCAAAACTCATGAAGAGAGAGAGGTGAATAATCAATAAAGAGCTGCTTTGAATGGTAAATACGCAAGGAAACTGTTCATACTACATTCGCCTTAACGTTTCTGATGAAGCCTACCACAACTGCTTTGCTGTATTTTAGGTTCTGATGAAGCCTACGTTTATTATTAGATAGGCTGGACCCAGATAAGATTTGTGAATGAAGCCTTGTCCCTCTTAACAGTTATGCAAGCAGAGGCAAGAATTAGTTGGTCACACGTGGATAAATTATTACAGTTTAATATGTTTTATGGCCAAAATTTAACTGTTCTACACCAGTATCCCTTGGGTAATCTTGTACTAGGTAAGTTACATTATTGATGTTTGCAGTTACATAAATGAAACTTGTACAAAAGGTAAACCTGTATTTTGATACATAAACTATGGTAATAGATTCAACCGAAACTGTATTGTTCCCATGATCCAACCACGATCTGGAATCAGAAGAAAGTCTCTAGTTAACTAATTTTTGGACAGTCTCTGTAGGCCTTGCACGTATCCAAAATATGGCTTTAAATTATTATAAATTTAAGAGCTATTGCACTTTTCATGCACAAAGGTTCAAAAGTTTGAAAGATAATGCACTTTCATATTAAATCTAAATTACAATTAAAGATGTTAAAAGTCAGTCCAATGTTTCCTAGAGCTAAGCAACACATCTTCCCCTCCATTATTCATTATTTGGTGTGTCTTGAACCCTAAAGTATGTACCTTATTTTAAATCCCAGTGTATCTCTACTCAGAGATCCAACCATTAAAATGTATACTCATGTGAAATCAGAAGAAAAGGCTAGAAAGGATCTTGAAAAATTGCCTACCCTACTTTCATATTCCAGAGCAGGATCAACTGTATCTATGTTGCTCCTGGGAGATATCTGCCACATCCTTACTTATGGGTCTCCAACAGGCTATATTAAAAAACATTCTCACAGTCTTTTCCAATATTTAACAACCTTTTTCATTAGAAAGTTCTAAGATCTAAACTGAACTTTTCTCACTACAATTTAATCCATCACTTCTTGATCTCTGTGGCCACACTGAATTGCACAAACTATTCCCCTTACCTTTACAGCAGTCCTGAATACTTGAAAACTTGTATCATTTATCTACTTTAAAAAAAGAATCTTCCCATTTTCTTAACAGGTGAAATTTTCTGCATCACTGGTCTTACTATTCTGCTCTGGAGTTTCTCCATTTTGTCCACATCTTTCTTGAAAAGCAGATACATTTTGGATGAGTCTCAATGCATGCCATATAGAGCAAAAGGATTACTTAATTTATCTATCTTGCTCACACATATATAAAACCTCACATCATCCCTGATTTTTTGTAGTGAAACTTAGTTGGCTCACATTTGCTCTGGCATGTCCCTTTCCCATCCATTTTCTGCAGACTCACTCTCTCATTACTTTTCATTTTGTATTTTAAATTTCATACACATTTTGTAAGCACAAAATAGCTTACAATCACACTTGCTCAGCCACCTCCAAGTTTGTTAGACCATACCTACAATTTGTTAAGCTCAAACTGAATTCCAATTAGGTTCTTCATTATTTCTGTAGCTTCTCCCAGTTTCCTACCTACAGATTTATTAAGCACACTGTAATCATCGTCTAGGTTGTTAATACAAAGAATGACTGGAACAAGAGGCAAGACACGTCCCAAAAAGACCCTGCTGAACCGCAGTGTGACACGGAGATCTTTGTAACCATTCCCTAATATGGTTATCCATCTGCCTTCATCATTACAATTTCATCCAGATTGTACTTCCTTAGATTGTTCATGAGAACAATCAGATGAGCTAATGTTAGCAGCCTTGCTACAGTCAACGCATAAAACTTCTACCAAGTTGTCCATACTAGAGTGACCTGTCACCTCGCCAATGAAAGAAATATGCTTGATTTGATGCTATCTGTACAGTGATAAATTCACATTGTCCTCCTGTGTTTGTAGCACCTGTTTAACTAAGCACTTGGTTCTATTAATCAAATATGGGGCAGGTGAAAAACAAAGAACAAAATGAAGAACAGTTTCACTGCCACAAAACTTTGCCTAAATGTAATCTATAAAGTAACATTTTAATAAAAGAAAGGAAGGCAATGGGAATGCCCTGTCTATTCTGAATCTAAAACGGGAACTGTTACGACTTTTTAGCTGTATCTTCTCTGCACACGATCTTAATCTCTTGCAACGAAAAATGGATTTGGTTTTGTGTGAACACATGGCAGAGCAAATGAACAGTAATTGGGGTGGCAGGTAATTGATATTTGTAAACAAAGAAACAATGCAAGATAATTCTGGGCATCTACACTTGATGCACAAGGATAAATCCACCTGGCTTTCTCTCTGTATATTTTGGAAGATATCATGGGATATTTTTATATTGTATTAGAAAGTCTTATTGTTTCTTTACAAAATTAGTTGCTTTTCTGAGTTAAAAAAAATGTGGCATGGTATCTTCAGTTTGTGTTTGCTTCCTGAGCAAACACATTTATTTATTTATTTAGCTACTGCCAGCACCAACTGTGAGTTTGTTTGGGGCTTCCTCCTCTTCTTATCAGTGGGACAATATTCTGAGTCATTCCTCCAAGATCGCAGACACAGACAAACATATATTGTCATCTTAACCTTTAAAGTACTGCTGACATCTATCAAGCACTGGAAGCAATAGTGCCCTACTCAAAGACACCTCCTGATTACCTGAAGACATTACCTGTTCTTTCCAATACCAACCTCACAATTCAAAATGAGATTATTTGTGAGCTTTTCATCTCAGCTCAAAGCTCTGCACTTCAGCACAGAGCTCAGTGTCAAAACCTAATCCTACACCCTTCCAAACCTCAGAGCTCTGCAGATTGGAAACATCTACATGTTCTGCCAGTCACCTAAAATCTCTCCTACTTTTTCCTTAAGAACTGCTCTAGTGCCTGAGCAAAACAGTACACATTATCTACTGGTTCTATTAATCAAACAATCGACTGGCTTTTATAAACGTCCCCTGCAATGTTTAGGCTTTGTCAAGTCCTCTCCAGTCCAGTTTTCGAGCTTTTGGAATCTTTTTCTTCAGCCCAATCTCACAAGCAGCGTAAAAGGCTGCTGAAGTAAGATTTGACCTCTATTCAGCCTTGGCCGATCTGGCCAACTTGTCATTGTTTTACCACAGGAGACTTGACGCAGTCCTCCTCTTCCCCTCACAACATATATGCCTTCTTTTGCTCTTTTGAAAAGAGTATGTACTTTAACTGCTGCAGAAGAGAAAATAAATAGGGAAAACAAAAAGTACTGAGTCTTTAAAATGGCTAACAAGTAACATCCTCAACACAGGTAAAAATCCAATATTCCCACTATTGCATCTCTAAAGAACTAACCAGCAATTAATCGCCTGCTAAATGATTTGAAATCTGGCTTCATGCTAAGCTATCTGGTGCTCGCAATAGGACTGGGACCACATTTTTAGTTTGGAACAGAAAAGATACAAGTCAGCTAAAGCCCCTGCAAATATTTATTCTGTGCCTTATCTATTACTTCAGTTTGGTTATGCTGTTCATATCTAAGAATTAGTTTAAGATTCTCATTTTTCAGATACTATGTAATCATCAGAGTTGTGAAAGTCAAAAGAATGTTTTGTTAATGGCATTTTAAGAAAAAACTTTGCACACAAACATAAAACCTGTACCATGAAGAACAGAACATTGCTAGCAAAGCAATCAATGCTAAATAACAGACTCATCATGTTTGAATAACATATACTCTAAATAATTCAAAACCTTAACTTTTATTCCTAGCAGTTCTGTTGACAATAGCCCTGCTTCAGCATTCATCAAGATCACACTCTCTTTACTTGCCCTGGCTAAATCTATATTTCAGGTATTTTAGGATGACATCTCTTACTGTAAATACTTCTCAGTAATCAAGGGCTTTATAAACAAACAAGAGACAGGCCCACAGAAAACAAGATTATTTCTCTGTCATCACTCTTGAAAAATACACTTATTTGACAGTACTGACAACGTTACATAAAGCTTACCAACACAGTCTCAGTCTGCTCTGAAAGGTAACCACAAAATCCAAGCTTCACCTGAGCCAGGATGGCATGAAAAAAACCCCTGGTCTCTGACTTATTGAGGTTTAGTTGTAGACAAGTAATGACAAAAGAGTTACATGGAAAACAATAATACAATTGCTAGCCTGGATAATTAAGGATAAATTCTTAAAAAGTAGAAGGAACAAACCAGGAAAGAAACAGCAACAGTTAAGATTTCTGATTTCGGGACTAATACTGGTCCCAGTACAGAAGACAGCTGAAAGCAGCAAGCAAAGGGTCAGCCTTTAAAATAACAACAGCAACAAAAAAAATCCACCTCCATACAGATCAAATGTGAGTTTTATCTCATCATCCACTATTACCTGCATAAGTCCACTTTTTGTTTCTATCACTCTCAGAGGCAAAACCCCACACATTCAGATACTGTATCTTAAAAACAACAAACTTTACACTCTTTCAGAAGACTACAATAGCACAGAAAGTCAATAAACAGGAAACAATGAACAATTAACAGCTATAAGCACAATGACATCTAAACTGAAATTTATATAGGAAGATGAAGTACAAATACCAAGTTTCTAACTGCTTTTAACAACTTCTGTAATTCCTTGGGAAGTAAAGTTTTTCTGCTTTCGAAAAAATTCTTAGTCCTTTAAAATCTCTGCTCCCTAGACAGCATCTACACCAATCTGTAAGGCAGCTACGAATACTTCACCTCTCACTTCCTCTTATTAAAAAAACTCTTAACCATTTCCTTTAACCGCAATACCACATATTGTGTGGTTATTTCTAGTAACTTGAGTTTCAATATCATCTTCAATAGAGGAAGCATGAGAAACTTGAACAGCAGTTTTGGAATCAACTGTTTTCAGAGAGAGGGAAAAAAAGAAATAAAGAAAAATAAACTGTTCCAAGCAGCCAGCTATGCTGCAGCTGGGCGGAACAGAGATCCACAATAAAACATGGTAATCAATCCCAAGACTTCTGGGGCTCACCATCAGAGCTAGCCAGTTACTACTGTCAAGCAGTACTGACTGCAGCTTAAGAAAACAACTATTTGAATCACAAATAGCTATATGAATACACAGAGTTGTGTCTGGGACACCGCCAGATTTGCAAAACTATACGTCACACAATAATCAAGCCGCTTGGTCATGCCTCCTCTCTCTGCAAGACCTACGCAATTTTGGACTCAGTTCATGGCATTTGGAGGAAAAACTGGTGTCACCTCTAGTGCTGATGCTCCCCTACTGAGAACCTATCCACTTGCATCACTTCACTAATGCGAGTAATGGCAGAAGCTACCACCATATGGGCACAGAGTGCTCAGGACTCTGCCATCTAAACATGCCAGCAGAAACGTGTGTGTAGGCACTGAACCGCTTAACATGAGTAAGCGTCCCCAAAGCAGAACACTGGTAATGAAAAGAGAACCCACACTCACAATGGTTAAGGCATAGCTGTATGTCAAGACGAGGTTTCATTTTTCCTGTCTCATTTCCTGCCTCCTCCCCCCAAACCATGCCTATAGCAGGCAAAATTCCAGTAGCCTGTTTTTCACCTGGTATATTTCTCTCAAAGCTTAACAAGCGCACACACAAATGACTTCCCCATTTTGATGCTTTCCCCCTAAATAGGGAATTTCTGTTTTGCGTTAGAAGTGATTATATTGTTAAAAATCTTAAGTTGAAGCCATTTTCCAACGCACAAAACTGCAAACTAAAAAGAACCTCACTTCTGTTTCAGAAATACAGGAACTTGCAATAATTTAGTTAAAATGCTTTATTTACATCAGTGATGATTTGCAGAAACACTCAAATGCACATCAAGCGCTGACATTGCTTTGGATCAACACTGACTTCTGAATACTTCAATGATTTTGCTTTTTTTCCCTGGAAACACCACCTTAATTAAAATCAACACTACACTTGGTATAGCCCAGCAGCCCTTACTACTTCTGGAGCACAAGTCTCCCATATGAGCAAAACAATTTGAGAAAACACATCCTTTAGCTCAGATCTGTTAGGCAGGATCACTCCTGACAGAAACCTGGGTTCAGAAGTCAGAGCAATCAAGTAAGCGCCTAAAACTCTCAAACTCCCTCTGCTATTGCTGCAGCACAGGCCAGCTGAACCCAGCATGCAAGTGGCACAGAAATTTTAAAATGCTAAACCTGCAAAGATGTGCTCGTTGCTTGAACGTAATAACTAATGTTTCCTTTCAAATAAGAAAAACCTCTCAAAAATAATTGTGTTCAAGGCAAGGCAGTAAAATCCTAACTAATATCCATTACTGGAAGTGGATTGAGGGGCCATACGCATCCAGATAATGCACCGCACCTTAGGTAAATTAAGCTGGTAAGACTACACGAAGCACCCGGTGCAGGGGATGGCCACGAACTACGTTTTTCCATAAAGAAAAGGGACAACGATTTCCTCCAGAAGAGAAATTAACTAATCACTGAGGCGTAACCCACCCTTTTCGTCAACGCCGAGACCTGCACCGCCGAACAACCTCACCTCGGCAAACACCGATTTATTTCATTCCGGGAAGCCGGGCAGCAGTCCTACCACCCACGACGGCTTCAAACATCTGCTCCATCTCACGCCGGGAGCTGCTAAGCAACCGCGCGCCTCGAACTTATTGAAATTAAACTTACTAATTTTACCCCAAACCCTTCCCGTCGGTAGCGACAGGTTTCGCAACTCGGTGTGGGAAAGCCCGGGCTGAGCAGCCCACTCCCGGCTCCCGTGACTCACGCACGGCGAGGCGGGAGCGGCTCCGACTGCCGCGGGCGCCGGGCCGGGCCTGGGCGCCGGGCCGGGCCTAGGCCCCGCGGCGGGGGGCGCCGGGCCTGTGGGCGCCGCGCAGCACCGGGCCTCCAGCCAGGTAGCGAGGCGGCGGCCGCTCGGGAAGCCCCGGCCCCGGCGGCCTCCCCCCCGCCGCCGCCGCCGCCGCCGCCGCCGCCCCCGGGCCCGCAGGCGGCGCAGCGGCGGGCCGGAGCGCCTGGCCGCGGCGGCGGCGCGGCTCTCGCCGCCTCCCCGCCCTGCCGCTCGGGCCCCGCAGCTAGGCCGCAGCGCGGCCAGGGAGAGCCGCGCGGCGGCGGAGCGCCGGGCCGGCCGGCCCCGGGCGGGCTGTCGGGCGGGAGGGCGGCGGCGGCGGCGGGGATCGCGCCGGGGCGGTTCCTTCCCCCGCCTCCCCGCTGGGGCCCCCGCACCTTCTTGATGTTGTAGAGCCGGGTGAGCATGCCGACGCCCCGGTCGTTCAGGATGGTAAGCTTCTCCGCCAGCTTCTGCTGGCTCGGCTGCAGCACCGACCGCGACATCCTGGCCCGCTGCGCTCCGCGCCCCCGGCCCGGGCCCCGCCGTAGCGCGGCCGCCGGCCCGGCGCCGCCTCGCCGCCGCGCTGCCTCGCCGCCTCCCCGCGCCGCCGCCGGCCTCGCTCGCCGCGGCCTCCGTGGGGCGTGGTCACGGCGGCGCGGCGCGCGTCACGTGGCGCCGCTCTCGGCCGCCCCCTGCCGGCGGGCGCCGGCGCCGGGCCCGAGCTGCCGCGGGCCCGAGTTGTCCCGGGCCGCGGCTGCCCCGGGCTGCGCCCCCGCGCCCCGGCCGGCTCGGCGCCGCCGGAGGGGAGTCGGAGTTGGGGTGCTGAGGGCAGCACCCCTGTCGCAGCCACGGCGCTGAGACCTCCGGGATCGCTTGCCTAGCGAAGTGGCGGGCCTTTCCGGCTGGCTGCTGTTGCTGCTATTCTCCATAGCAGAGCCGTTAGGCTGTATTTTGGGTAGATCCCCAAAGTGAGCTTCAAAACCAAGAAGAACATTCACGTTCCTTCAGGGTGTATAGCAAAACCCGGTTTCTAGAACTGAAGCTCAGAAAAGCATCGCGCGGTGTGTGTATATTGACACAATTATCATCGCCGGTGACCCCAACTTTCTGAGGGCACTTCTGTCGGCACCGGAGAGCTGCACCTGCGATGGGATCCGGGAAGCAGAAAGAGCCCAGGGACCCCCACGGAGGGGGAGCCGTGAGGGAGCCAGCGACCCCCTGCCACATCCAAGGCTCCCACCGTACCCGAGCCGTTCGCTGCTCTAGACCCTTGAACAGCAAATTCAAACATCATTTTGCCAATTAGATGAGTCACAGCACTGCTATTTTTTTCTCTTGAAGCCACGGGAATTAAAAGCATGTGTTTTTAAGGAATAGTGAGATTTCCATGCCGTGAATGTCAGCGAGAGGCTTCCACGAGAGCTGTCCCTTACCGCAAACTGTTACTGAGACGGCTGTGCTGCTGAGCACGCAGCACAACCAGCTGGGATGCAGGGCTCCCAAGTCTAGCTGATGGGAGATAGGCTTAAGAATTAACCTTCTAATCTCATTTTTTTTTTTTATAATGGCACCACCATCTGTGCCTTTTTTGCATGTTAATACTTCTATTTAATTTTCAGTTTGCATTTTCACATTAGAAATTGGAACCAGACAGTCTCAGTCGTTTAGCAGTTTTAAACTAATATTTAGAAGGCATAGAAGTAAATGTGAGAAGCCTAAATGCGATTAAATTGTTACTGATCTCCTTCTTCACTTTAGCAGTTACAAGATAATTTATGATTCAGAATGAAACCACGAAGCAAGAACTTAGAGTTCCCATCTTAAGTCTGCTATTGACTCATTCTTTGGCCTGATTTTCTGCCTCAGCTTTGTGTCCACGAGTCAGGAATACCTAGCAACAGTGTTGTAATGATTAATTAGGTTAGACCTGACCTTTCACTACTGGAGTCTATGGAAAACATCAGAAACATTCAAAAGGTGTTTAAATTTATAAAGCATAAAATGCTATGTAATTTCAAAGTATTTAATGAATAATATCTATAGTAATATTTTTTACACAAAGCATTTTCCTTTATTCTTATTTTTTAAAAAAATATCAAATATATCTACTTGCAATAAAGACGTTGCACTGCAAAGTAAGAACAAATACTATTGCTGAGAGCAATTTTTTTGTTTGTCACCTACAGCTAAAAAGACAGCAGCCAATTTTTAATTCCATATTCCATTATTTTTCAGAATATTAAGTCTCCTGGAAGTTTCAAGCATGAACAATCACAGAATTTGTAACTTACCTATAGCCAAGCAAGTGGAATGATACCAACATCGTGACAGTTTTGTTGGGAGTTTTTGTGAGTCATACTGAATGATTTAATATCCCAACCTTTCTTCCTCTGGAATTAGTAGAAAAACTATGGATTACAATAGAGTAAAAAATCAATTGGTTTTGATAAAGTTTGTGCTTATAGAGCTTGCTGGAGAACTTCCAAGCTCTCTGTAACTACTGATGCAGTTTTCAACAAGAAAGCAATCACAGTCAGTCTCCACACTGCACAGATAACAGGTTGAGGCACAGAAGGGAAAAGTGACTGACTTTGTAGTAATGGCAGAGCATCCTGTTTTAAAACTCCCGTACTATCCATGAGACGGTTTACAAGATAAGGAGCACCTGCGGTTGGTATAATTTTTTTTAAATGCAAATGGTGCCGCCTTAGCTGCGTTCCTTGAAAACATACTGAATATCAGAATAAGGAAAGGATCAGTATCACTAAACAAGAATTTCTGATACAAGGTACTTTTACTACCATGCAGCCATACAGACCACTGTAACGCAGTTAGTCACAGACTTTTAGCAATATTCTTTTAACATGCAAGCAGATACAGTAAAATGAAAAAAATGATCTAGAGCCTGACAAAGTAGACCAGATGTTGTCAAGTACAGAGTGTCTCTTACCACTCTCTGCAAAATGAGTGGTTTTCAGCAAAGGTATTAGCGAGGTGCTGAGACCTGATTAGGAAAAGAAGGTGTACCATACTGCAACTCAGAGAAAGACATGAAAGGCGAGTTCAAAACTCAGTGACAGAAAGATGTTACTGCCCATGCAGACACAAGATGCTGCTGAGCACATAATTGGCAGCATCTTGCTAATCCAATTGTCAGGACCCATGTCAAGTTTGGAACTACAAAGCAAGCTTTTTTTCCTCTTGCTTTTAAGCACTTACTGCTTATTAGAAGGAGAAAATGCGCACTTCTAGGGAAGATATGGTATAGCCAAAAAGTTAGGTTTCATAGAAACCACATAAAAAAAAAATTTGGAACCCTTTGCTATATGTGAATGGAGAAATCTCAATAACAGAAAGCAGACATCACCAAGATCAAATTTGGTTAATGTGAATGAATGCACATAAGCAGTCAACAGTTTTGTCATCGCTTTTAATGGTGGCAGGGTAAAGCCCACATTTTCATGCTACTTTTGCTGCAGCTTCATGTAGAAGCTGCAGGAATATGTATTGGATTTCAGCAGGAGGATTTATTGCATATTAGATCATAAAAATATCTGCATTGTACAATCCGGGTTCACCAGTCTAGCAGCAAGCATAACAATAAAGTGGAAATACAAGCTTTGTCAGTAACAGCATAGCTCTTACAGGTGTGGCAAAATTAAATGAAGGGAAGACTAAGGCCAACAATTATTTTTAAAACACACGACTACTATTTGCTTCATGATTTATTAATGATTAACATTTAAACACCTTTCTATATTCCAAAAGTATGAGTTTAGGTCAAGTTTCAAACAGCACTTTAGATTTGGCTTGAGCCCAGCTCTGGTTCTTTTAAAGTCAACTTTCTGTGCAGTTCAGGGTTTAATTGTGCTATTCACTGCGGGGCTTCCAGACAGTAATGAAAATGTTGCTCAAGAAGCTTCAAAATAATCACCAAGTAGCTCCATATATGTCAACTCCACCCGGTGTTCAGTGAAGCACATAAATGGTAGGTATACTTTTCTAGCATTGCTACTTTAAAACATGTAATGGACAATTTACTACTGCAGAGTAGACTGTATTGCTACCCAAGCCTTTGCTACCCTTCTAACTTATATTTCTGTAGAAGTAGCTCCACACGTATATTTCCTTTCCTGTCTGCATTTTTTTTTCCTTGGTTTAACTTCTTCTGACTCAGGGTCTATTTAAAACTCCATGACCAGGAGTTCCAGTGAAATGGCAGCCGCCAGGAGCTGCACTCTCCATGAGTGATCTAGCACAGTCCACTGCATGACTTCTGCCTATTTGGACAACAGAAGCCAAGAAGCAATTTTTACAGACTCATTTTGTTCAATATTTCCTTTTCAGGTAGAAACAATTGAAACCACAAAGCCAAACTGTTATTTGAACAGACCAGAATTTTTAAATGGTCATCATAATCACAGTTCTTTGGGTCATGCCATAGTATTTATTTGTTAATATTAGATAAATATTTATTACATTGTTAAACTTGCATGTAAAGGCACACAAGCTGAAAACTTCACCATACAAAAGCTATACTATCAATTAGATCACCTATAAAAATAGTAAATAGCATTGAACAAACACAGTTGCCTTTATCAGACTTTTAATTCTATCTGAAGGAACAACAGGTTCAAAAGACCTATCATCCTCACTAAACCAAGCTGACAGATTTATTAAATTTTAATCTGTAATTTTCTTGATGAATCCAAACCTTTATCATTATTTAATTTGTCATGAAGCCAACATGTCTGCAACTTCCCATGTTCTCTTTTTCCCCTCTCTGTAAAGGTATTTGGGCATTATTTTAGTCTATTCTCTCATTAGCATGCAAGCTCATATGTGTGCCAGCTCCCTCTTCAATTTTGTGCATGTCTCCAAGTCCTTCTAGCCTAGGTTGTATATGACATACAGCAGTTGGTCAGAGATAGTAGGCCTTTGGACTTAAAGGAAAGGAACATGAACATTGGATAGGGAGGACGTAAAGGTGTGCAAAGCCAGTCTGAAGCTGGTGATGAATCCTATAGCAGCTATTCTCTCATGTGATGCAGAAACCTGCCAGCTTAAGAATGCATGAGCACTTCTGCCCATTCTGGAGGGACAAGTATGATGAGCCTGCTCCAGCACTTCTAGTCCGATACTATGTGTATGAGCCTTAAGTAGTAGAGAAGCAGGTTGTTATCAACATTTGAGAGCTAGCTTTCTCAGTGTGTCTCAGGTCCATGACTAACCAGTAATGCTTAAATGGCAAATCAAATGTCAGCCTGGTGGCTATGGAAGTTTGTGACGCCACGAAGAAAATTGGTTACGTGTGAGCTATCACAGCATGGCTAAAGAGAATGAGCTTAGAAAGTATTGATGGGCTAAAATTTGGTTTGTTTCAGCCTGAAGCACTGATTACTTTTAGAACAGAGGTGGAATCAAGATGGTAGGTTAGATCCAATTCCATAGTTTCAGAGCTAGGATTACAATTAACTCTTGCAGAAACCATTGAGCAAATGGATTAAAGTGTTTTCTTGCTGGCTATCAAACAAAGCTTAGGAGGGCTGTCAGAATGAGTCACCCAACTAAATTAAGGTCTTGAACTGATATGGGTGTAGACATTAAGTTAGGTTTCTAGGCAGGGGTTACATCACAAGCTTTAAAAACATCCTGGTAAATACTGAAATCAGAAAGGGCACTGGATTAGGACTCCACCTAGATTAGAAATGGCATTTTATTTGCAGTTTCGTTACAGGATGAAGAGTCAAGAAGAGCCAGCAGTGATCTCCGAGATGTCTGTGAGGCCACTAAATAGAAACAGAATGCCTAATGGGCTTGCAAATCTTTATCATAAAGATGAGTTAGCCTACGCTAACTACCCATTGACCAGAATAAATCACAACTGATCAGTTTGCAAAGAACGATCTCTGTCCTCTTTGAAAGTGCAATGTGGTCAGAAAGTTGTGTGTTGATGCTGGAATACAGATGCCAGCTAGTCAGACAGGACCCATCAAGGTGGTCCTGCATACAGCAAAATTGTGGAGCTTCTGTTAGCCCCACATTTTTCAGTGTCTTCACCTACCCACAGAGCCTTCTTTGGCAGGCACACGCAAGCTCATGTGCTCTAACCTACTTTCTTTAGCCTCTGTTACACTTCTCCTTCTATCCTAGATAAATGGGTAAGCTAATGTGTGGCTACAGTTATAAATGTACAAAAATAACCTATTAGAGGTTTCTTTGTCTGCTCCCTTCCTCTCCCTTTCTCTCATGAGAATCCAGGGGAATAGCACATACCTCTTTAAATACAATAGCTTTTACAGTCCATCCAGCAAACACTAATAAAGAAGCCCTCTGGCTTAAACTTACTCTACATTTAGGGGAAGAAAATTTTAGCCAAGGAACACCCAAAGAATGAAGGTTTCTCCCCCACTGTTGCTATGAATCATATTTACCAGTCAGTGGGGATCTTGAATACTGATTATAGCAAAAATCAAGCTAAAATGTTCCTTTGAGAAGTTTGATGTTTACATATGACAGAACAGTCCAACTGTAGAGTTTTATAGATAAAATGTGTAGAGAAAAGGAAGCCAGTGGAGACTGATGACACAAGCATCACCCAGATTGTCATACCCATGAGCTACGATCAAAGTGGGAAAAAAAAATTTTGAAAAAATACTAGTTATCTTCCACATTTCCATCTGTAAAGTTTTCCCCATTTGACAAAGAATTGTAAGACAGTCAAGGGTATAAAAAAGCATAACAGTTGTTTCACACAGCACAGAAATATACAACTTAGAAAAGGAAACCATACTGTGATAGATACGACAAAAGTGTATCTCTGGTATGCAGTGTGAATCCCTGTGTGTGGAGAAAGGTAGCAGGACAGAATAAGGCTGTGAACGCTGAGGAGCGCTCATACTTCAAATAATTGTAGCTCAGAACTAAAGTTCAGTGGTTATTAAGATTGCTACAATAAAAATTATATGTGGCCATCACTTCAAATTTACGTCACTTGAAAAAACAGATGGTATGAATCTGCGTCTTAATATTTGCCATTCAAATAGCCTAGTTTGTTGAGCTCTTTGAAATAAGATGCAAAAAATTTTGCTTATGGGGAAACCAAGTATGGTAATTTTACTACAGGGAGCACAAGTACCTCAAAAGTACTTATTTCCTAATGATTTGTTCTCTAGGGAAACACCGCATGATTGCTTTCACTGAAGTAGAGGACTAGATATCAAAGAATTTGCTTCTACAGATTAGTTGAACAACTAATGTTTTATGTATTTTTAATTTTTTTTCAATTTAAGTAATGCTTTTAAGCGTTATAAAGCAGCATGTGAAATAATACAAACACAAATTTAAGGATGTCTAAAAGGAAGACCTATAACAATTATTCCTAGTAGATAGCTTAGTTCTACTGCATTTAGGGATTTTCACACACATTTCTTCAGTGGTAAAATTTTCAGGGTTTTTGTTGTTGTAGTGTTTGGGGGGGGTTAAATTTATTTTTTTTTTTAGAGGATATTCCCCTAAATACCTTTTAACATGTTCAGAAAAGGTTTGGCTTATAGGTATAACTCATTATATATATCTTCCAGGGCTGGGTTTTGGTTTTGTTTTCCCTGCAATATTTGTGACATTGATAATGAAACTGTTAATGATCTAGCATGTGCTACTCACAAAAAAATAATCACCTCTAATCCAGGAAAATCTTTTCCCTTCATAGATAGTGTTCATGTCAGAAATAGTCTTTTGTTCTCAACTTGCTGAAATATGTTCCAGTAACAAGGGATGCCATTAGAAAAGTATCATCAGAGATTTCATGTACTTGAATTAATGAAGCTCATTGTTTAGGGTTGGACAGCTATTCCATCTTATGAAAAATGATGAAGTTTTAAAATTAAGGTGAAGCCAAGAACTCTCAGTGCTGCTCATAAAAAGTCATTGACTGGTTCTCTAAATACTAAACAGCCTTTTTGGTAGGAAATTTGTCCTGACAGTCAAACTTAAAAGGAAATCTTTCAAATTCAAGGACACTGTTATTCAGTAAGCTTTTGGTGATTTTGGAAGTATGTGGGGGGAAGATGTGGGGAGAAAAGGAAGAAAGAGAAATGCTGCTCATGACTTGTTTTGACAAGGTAGTCCCAAAGGTAAGAACTTGTCCCAATTAAGATGTTATCAAAGTAGTAAATTACATTGAATGTATTCATATTGACATCCAAATTCGTGGCTTTCTACCACTAGTCTTACATGGTTTTTTTTAAACTAGTTTAGAAAACATTGCTACATTGAAATTAATTTATGGTCTACATGTAAAAATGAATTCCATATAAAAATAGTCAAATAATTGATCAATTATTTTAATATGCAAAGAGAATGGAAGCTTTTGGCTACTTTAAAAGTAAAGATCAAATAAGATGAAGTTAGGAGTAACTTTTGAGTTGAAGTAAAAGGATTCTGTACTTTCTCTTTACTGAAGTACTCAAAGAGAAGACATAGTTGAAAACCCCTGACCTTTCAGTCTGTCTGCTTATTAAAGAATAAAAGATATTAAACACTAGGAGACAGTTTAGGTCAATCTGGGTCATTCTTTGACTCTGCAGTATACCAAAATTATTGGTTTTTTTCTGAGCATGGGTGTGTGCATATGCATATACTCCAGGTTGTCACCTCTTTTTCTAGCAAGGTCTTTCCTTTAAGTTATCAGTTTTCTTCTTGTTTTTGAATGCCCGGTTTTCAAATACTTTCAGCTATCCCCTAAATATTGATAGATGCACCTTTCTCAGTCCCCACAGCAAAAATAAATCCCAGCAGTATTGCTTTCTTTGCTGACATGCAATATCACATTACAACTTAGTTATGACGGTAGTTTTTATCCCATCAATGCTATTGACTAGTAAGGCTTTAGTCTGTCACCTGCAATTTGTATTCTCTTACAGTTCACAGACATAGTCTCTGGGGTCAGGAATTCGATGTAATTAAAATATGAAGTGATTTTATGGAATTTTAAACCTTACAAGACTAAGCTTACTCATTTTTATTATTCACTTGACCAGAAAGAAAATAAAAATCTAAGAACTTGGTCAGACCAAAAGCCCAGCCAGCTCAATATCCTGTCTCTAACCCTTGGCCAAAGAATGGAGCCCTAAGAAAGAGTGTGAGAATGGACTAAGCATGTACTACAGCTTCTGCAGAACATACTCCCAGACTCCAACAGTTTATGGCCCAGGGACATTGTGAGTCAGAGACAGTGCCTTGCAATTAATACCTGTTGATCTACTTCTCTTCTATGAATGTGTCCATCTCCTTCTGAACACGTGTAATCTTTTAGGATTCTGTAACTTGGACTTAGAAGAAATAACATAGCCCAGCTCCTGCCTGAATATATTTGTATTTTGAGAGGGAAAGGAAAATTAGATCATTCCTTGTTAGTGGGACAGAAGTTATTCGGAAGCTCTGGGCTGACTGGATCAAGCTATAGATGTAGAATGAGATAGGGCACAGATCACTTGATTTTCCTTCCCTGCCTGCAGGGAACTTCTTCCCACACACAAGCATGCAAGCATGATGCAATATTAGCAATATGCTAAGGCAAGAAAAGAGAATGCAGAGGAACCATATTCTCCAATTCTTTTTTTTGCAGGAAGTGTGATGCTGTGCTTATGCATGTTCTACTCCACCTTAACTGCTACTTATAGAAGGCATCTCTTCATGGTAAACAGTAAGAATAGGTCCTACTTCCATGTCTAATGACATGTTCCATGACTAAGCTAATCTACAAAATTTTTTTTCTACTGCATTCAGTTTATGATCCTAACTAGAAGCTATAATGATTTCCTTCTTGAACTCTGTGAAGCTAGAAAAACTCGCTATGCATCCTGGTACAAATTGTAACATTAATATTTTATTATGCCTGTGGAAGCTACGCATAAGATGCTACAAGAACTCTGCAATAAACTTTGATTTTACCTTCTTTAATTTTAACTTTCTAGGTTGTAGGCGTGGTCCTTTCTGCAAGAGAAACTTCTGAGGTCTTTTGTTCTCATGTAGCGCTCATTTTCTTTGAATGACCACTGAAATAAACCTTCAGAGCAACAGGAAGGTTGGGAGACAGATTCATCGCATTTATGCAGAAGTAGGCTGCTAGAAGCTGAAGTGCAGAATGGAAATTGCTCTTTTGAGTGTTCTGATAAAAAAACAAATCATGAGTAGTCATAACAGTTAGCCACTGAAATATCATGTTTACCTTTTATTTCACCCCTGCCCCCTAAAATGCAGAAAGAAAACCATGCTTCTGGTTTCAAAGGACTTGGAAACATTACAGAAACTCACCTATGTTAACATAATTTCTCTTGAAAAGCTCAGATCTTCTCTCCTCTTTTTGAAGTTCCTGATAGTTACAGGTACTCTTCAGGCCTTACTGCAAAGTTAACTTCTCTAAGTCACTTTTTCCTGAAGTGAAGGTAATCTTAAAATGAAATAATACACAAATGGTGGCAAACAACTACCTGGGTGACTGATGGTCTGTGCTAACTGTACAGTTAACCATCACACCTTTGCAGAGCAGCTAGCCTGAATGGAGGGTGTTTTGTATGTGTACATTTTTGTTAAAAAGTGTCACATTTTTGTCATCTTAATAGACTGTTCCTTTCCCTGATTAACTTTGCCTGTGTCTCTACTACTGAGCTGACATACCCAGTTTTACATAAAGGTTCATAACACATGAACATCATATATATATATATATACACACATACACATCTCTGCTCACACATAAATGCACTGAAGCAAGTCAAAGTGCTCCTGAAGAAGAGACACCTAAGCGCAAATGGGAGTGGAATTCAGATCCTACTTATGTAACACAGACATGAGCTGTGCCCGATCTCCCTCACACCAGCAGGTCCCCAGGGATACTCCTTATGGCTATTAAACATTTCAGCTTTCCATTCTACCCTATTCCTCAGTGCTCATTATTCAGCATAATCCATGACACACTATGAAAATATACATCTTTAGATCAGTGAATCAGCCTCCTCATTTGCATGGATTGCTCACAAAGTATGGTGAAAGCAGAGAGGAATGCCCTGCTAAGTGTTTAGGGCCATGCCTTTGGTTATGGGCATGGCTTTGCTTGTGGGGAAATTTCCCTGCAGCAATATCAGGAGATACTCCAGTGGAAACACCACTGGTTCAGGGTAGCTTTTTAAGAACCTGCAAACAATGCTGCTTGAAATAAATAAAATAAAGAGAAGCTGCCTACCCCTCAGGCCAGGGGCAGAAGGTAGTGTTTGGAGGAGGTCCACAGACTTACTAATATTAGGAGCAACCACTGGGCGTCTGATTGTTCACAGTCTTTTGCAGCATGGACTGGGCTTTCATATGCACATTGTCAGACTCAGATCACCAACTCAGTCCCTCAGGCTACAGACTCAAAGACTTGAGGAACTGGCTCTATTTCCAGGCTTGACAAAAATGCACCCTCTGCTCTCACCTGAAGAAACACTACCTCGGTAAAGCTGGTCAAGAATGATGTAGCATACATCAGAAGCATAGCTTTAATGGCTTTGTATGTTAAAGGGGTATAGGAAGAGAGGATATGTAAATGTGTGCTTAGGATATATACTACCCATTACAATGGGAAACCCTTTGCAGCAGTAAAGGAGCACCACAATTATGTAGAACCAAAGCACAAAAAAAAAAAATCAAGACAACTCCCACCACCTCTAGCCTTACACCATGCCCAAGTAACTGCACATTATTGAGCCAATAAGGTCTAGCACATCTAATGCGTTACATACTAGCAAAGCCAGAAATCCAGAAACAAACTAACACCTTACTGAGCCAAGCTTCAGTGTAACAACCAGGTCACAGTATGTGTAACTGCAGCAATATGAGCAGGAATGTCCTGTCAAATTTTGTTTTGATAACTTCCTGTACACAGCCTTCAGCATGGTCCTGCTTCCCATAACCTTCCCCATTTGGACCAACTACTACAGCAACACTTTTAAAATGCCATATACTTAACAATCTGCCCCTGCCTTCACCCCTTCTTCCTGCCATCCTAGAAATAAAAAAAACAAATACAAAACAACGTACAATAATTGGCAAACGTACGGTTTCTTAGGCCTATATGGCTCACCTTGGCAATGTAGTGATCTCAGTACAAAAAACTGAGAATCCTTGCAGACTTATCACTCTTTATTATATTCAGTTCCAGAAGAGACCTTGCTACAAATTAATTCTTTCCCATAAAATGACATTTCAAGATTTTGTCTCCAGTTCGGTAGCTTTTTAGGGTCATAAGTCTCACTTCACAGTCAGGGTCCCACCTAAGATAAATTTTCCAGGCATCTTACTGGGTACCAGCTCAAAATAGATAGTATCTGCATCCTTGTTCGAGGTATGGGACAAAAGTACACAACCAGGCTGGAGCAGAGGACAAGTTGTTCTCCATCAACCTCACTCTCACTTTGCTGGGACTCTAGTTTTCTTCAGAATATTCTTTCCTTGCCTACCAGATGTAGACAAGTCTAGAGGATGGAAAACAAATGGATGAGAACAAATTAGTGGTTGACTCTCAGGCAAAACCTCTCTACATGAGGGAAATGGCATGAAGCAGAGACACTTGCCAAAGCAAATGCCTCTGAAGGCAAATGGGGTTTTTTTTCTTCCCTCTAGCATGTCATGCTCCAGCCACCCTACCATGTACCATCTTGCCCTGTTGCTTAGGGTGTGAATGATCCTGAGCTTGTGACTCCAAACTGCTCGCCTCTTCAGAAATAGGAAAGACAGCAGGAGCAGGCATCATGTCTTGACAACTTTGCAAAGCTTAAACTGAGACTCTGTGCCAGGTAAGGGCCTCCACACTGTGCAGGGTGCACCGTTCTGGAGTGTACGAGGCAGACAAATCATTGCCAGAAGTGCTTATATGTGCATTGGCACAAATGATGGTGAAACAGTTACTATGCTAGGGGGCTACTCCTGCTCAAGTTAGTATGGACAGGAGCTGCCTGTCCCAAGGGGTACAAGTACCATGGGGTTCTTTGATGAGAGTCTAACATACATAATGTAATTTAACCTTTAAGCTATTCTTTGCACTTGTTTCAAGTATTAGATAATCTTTCTTGAATACAGTCATTCCCAAATAGCACAATGCACTTCAGAAAAAGCTTATTCGAACTTTATACAGTAGGATTATTATTTCCCTCTCCCTATTTTAAATACCTCCTGTTGCATTCCACAGTCACGCCTGCCTTTCTCATCACCACACTACATTCATGATTCACAGTCATCCTATGACCAACTGGTACACACAGTTATTTTCAACTTCTCAGTTATTTTCAACTAATGAATGTACAGGCTCCAGCAGAAGCCTGTATTATTAGTTATATATTAGCTGATTTTGATTTTTGCCCCATTTCTCTTAGTCCTCAAAGTCATCTGGTTATTTCAATTTGGAATGTGATGTAATTAGTGTCCTAATTAAGGACTGATTCTCCACTTCAGTTAAAATACTGACATAAGCAATTGACTCTCAATTTTTGGTGCATTTTACAATTAAGTTCAACCCTCTAACATATGCATTCTTCAGAGTGCAAGGCTGGTTTCTCAAAGTCAGCTATCTGGAATGCCTGGTTATCATTTCTCTAATAGAAGCTAGCTCTTTTGCATTGGTAAGTACAGGCCATAACTAGACCAAAATGAACACTGGAAGGAAACAAATACAAGGGAGAGATGACATATCACCATATGAGCTTTCTGAATGTGTACAAGCTGCTTTCTGTAATAATTAGTGTCTATGTTACACATTTTTTTAGTTTATACCCACTAGAACAGGTTCTGCTGAATTTCTTGATGGACAAAACAGAAGAACCATGAACTTAAAAATGACTTAAAACTCTACTGCATTTGCATCGGTAAGTAGCTTATTCAAAACCTGAAGATCCAGCAATACCATAAATACATTTAACCATGAAGTGGAGACAGCATCCAGCTCCTGCCATATCTTTAGAGAAGTATTCTACCCTCAGCAAAGCATGTAAGAGGAAGTGTTCATCTGTGAACTGAGATCCCAATTTTAAACTCTAATCTCATGATGGTCTTCTCTTCTATCTTGTAATGGAAAATATGAACAACTTGACAGCAGCACGTAAATGCCTGCATCACAAAAAAACAGTGTCTAAGAATACTCAGGATAGATTGAATGCTTATGATATGGATGCCCTAATTAAATAATAATATATTAATTCTGCACATAAACTTCTGCAGAATATTTGAATTTCAGAGAGAGAACAATAGTACAGCTTTTATGTCCAGTAGTGACCCCTGGTGTTTAAGGTAGTTATAACAATGATAAACATTAGCAGCAGAAAACAAATCATACTTTGGAATCAGCTGCCTTTCTGTGTCTGCACATATTGCAAACTCTTCCTCAGAGCTTAACGAACAACATGTAGCTGTATTATTGTTTAATTGTAAGTATCTTACAGATCTGTCACAGCTAAGCCTTGCAAACGCTTACACAGCATGCCCCATGCTTGTACAGGGCAGAGGTTGGTTACAAAGCACATCCTACAGCTTTGCTACTATAATGGCAGGCTTCTGGGTTTGGACTGCAAGCAAATTTTGCTCAGGCCTTGCCAATTTCTCAACACATGAGGCTCTCCACATTCTTGCGGGATACCCTACTGTTCTTGCTCTTTCACAGGGGCAGCTGTAGCAAGCCAATGCATCCTGAAAAACAGCCATGAAATACTATGCAATTGCTGGCTTAACTCGCAGATCTAAAGCTCTCCATTGCTTTCTTCTGATCAATTGCATCATAATTATTGACTAGACCTTAATAAAAATGAATGAATCACCTTCTACATCATTACTGTTTTAAGTTAACTACTGTGAAACACAGTCCACTTTGAGAGGCTACTGAATACGCATTTACCATGCAGGTTACAAAACCATACAAGGTTACAAAACCTCCTACTTGTATTTAAAATTAATTTTTTATTGCAGAGAGTCACTGCTGAGAATAATGCTTTGTCTTGGAGCCTTCTGTTTGGCACTTTTGTTACCTTGATCTCCGATCCGGTCCAGATCTCTGTTCTGTTCCTCTCCCTGTCCTAAGCATCTTCCTTGATTTTATCTCTTGCTTTAGACTCTTGTTTTTCCAGACAGCATGTGGGGTATTCTGCCTTTTTCAGACAAACTAGATTTTGTGTCTAATTGCTGTCAGAAGATCGCCTCTGGCGTTCCTAGAAATAACTTATGCTCTTGCAGTTCCTAACACCGTTCTCTGCTTCTTGAATTGACAAGGCATTTGTAGACCTCTTTACATGGAACTAAGTTGCCTTTGTTCTATGCTGCATTCTAGGGAAGTATCAGAAGGATCTTTTCAAATTTGTCATATCCTGCCAGCATAGGTTTGAGGAGTATTATAACATTGGAGTGGAAGTACTGTAGCAGCACATGCTTATTTGACAAACCAGCATGGAAGATTGTTAAAAAAACCCCAAAATGTATTTCTGGCACAATTTAAGTGAACAGTATTATCATTTAACTTCAGAAACAAAAATTTAAATAATTTCACATACTTACACACTAGCTGTGTAACACTACAAATAACACTTCATAGAAAATACATGAAAACATGGACATTAGGTGGCTTTGGAATAGGGGAAAAACAGCTTCACCTTGCCTCCCTTCTTATTTTGCCTTTTTGGTGAACCTAAGCAGCTAATTTTGTTTAGCCTTTGGTTACTAGCCCAATGACTCTGGCTGTTGGGGGCAGGGGGCGGGGATATTTAAATCTAATATTTTCCATTTAACTGATTACAATATGTTGCCACACTTCCCATAAAGCAAGTCCCAATTACAGTCAGACAGGCATTGCTGCATGATTTGTTTTTCAGAACAGCAGCACTTAGTTCAAGAACGGGCATTTTCAATTGAAAGGCTACTTTAATTACACTTGCTGCATTCTTCGCTGGCAGACCCAAACCCCACAAGTCAAAATAATAATAATAATAAAAAAAAATTAAAGAGAGAAAGTTCTAGGTGAACCCAAAACTTTCTCCCAGGCTTGTAAAGTACTAAAGAAAAAGCACTGGCAACTATTCTGCCACCGACCCCACCAAAGACCGGACCGCTCTCGGCTCTGCAGGGCGACCCGAAGGCCTCGCAGGGAGTTACTTCCCACACCGCGTCGTTCCGAGGGCTCGACGCAGCGGGTAGGGGGAGGCCGCTGTGCCCAGCCCCGGTAGCAGCCGGGCCGAGTCCACCTTCTCGCAACGGGATGAACCGCCACACCTCTCCTCACCCCTGAGAGGAGGCTTTATCGCGCGCCCCCGCGACTGCGCGCTGAGGCACCGCCCCCAGGGGGCCGGCAGCCAATGGGGACCCCCGCACTCAGCCAATGGTGGGTCGTCTGGCGCCGCGGCCGGAGGAAGGCGGCCGGAGGGGAGGGGCTGAGCCGAGCCCAGCCGAGCCGAGCCGAGCGGGGCCGGGGCCGGGTCCGGGGCGCCCGCCGTCAGTCGCGGGGCGAGCGGCGGTGCCCGGGCCATGCACTCCCTCGCCCAGGAGATCCGCAGCTTCTCCCGGGCCAACCTGCGGAAGCAGCGCACCCGCGTGACGACGCTGACCGGCAGGAGGATCATCGAGACGTGGCGCGGCGCCTGCCTGCAGGTGGAGGAGGAGGAGGAGGCGGCGCCCGGCGGCGGCGGCGGCTACGTGCAGGACCTCAGCGCCGACCTCCAGGTCGGCGTCGTGAAGCCCTGGTTGCTGCTGGGTGAGTGGGGCCGGGCGGCAGCCGAGCGCCTTCTCCCGCCTGGCCGGGGGTCGGCGGAGGGAGTGGGGGGCGCCGTGCGCGTCGCCGCTGCCCGAAGGGCCGGCGCTCGGTGGCGGTAGCGGGTCCCGGAGCTCGCCGGAGCGGCGGAGCTGAGGGCGCGGTGCTGCCTGCTGGGAAGGGGTTCAGCGTGGCAAGCGGCTGGCTTTCTCTTCAGGGTCGCAGGATGCTGCTCACGATCTCGAGACGATGAAAAAGTACAAGGTAAGGTGGCGCGGAAGTAAAAATGCATCTCGCTTAGGGCTTGCTAGTGGGTTTCTTTTTGAACTTAAAAAGTCCAAAAGAGTCTCAAGTAACGTGAAGGAAAAACTGTGTTACATTTGCGCTTTTAAAAGGCTGCTCGGTTTGCAGACGGATGGACACCTGCGCGCTTCACAAGAAGCTGAAATACTTCGCTGCAAGACTAATGATTGTGTCGTGCCGTTTTCTGGAACGGATTCCTGCATGCGTTGCGGTTTCAGATGCTAAGCAGCATCAGGCCTACTTGCCTGATGGGGATTGATGGAAAACAAAGCAGCGGCTCTAAGTCTGTCCCGAACTTTGGTCTTTTTACTCTTCTCTGTTACAGTAATGGGGTGATAAGGCCTTCGGACAGTGGTGCTTCTGCAGGACAGGGAGTGCACCAGTCTGGCATCTGGTGCCATCTAAATGTCACTTCACTGTAAGTTAAAACAACCCACGACCTGGCTGTAGCCTGAACAGGACAAAGATGGCAGGATGCCAGAGGTGGTCTTGCCTGCCAAGTGCAGGTATAGTTTACTTTGAAATCCTTCTGCTCCAGTAAATGGTACTGGTAGCTTAGTAGAAGGAACATTACGCTGATGGGTTAGGGCAGGCTTGAAGTTTTGGGGATTCATGGGTGGCCTGTGCTCTCATTCCTATTGCTTCTGCTTTCGATCTGCGCTGACAACTCCCTTTTCGGTTGAAAATCCTTACTTCAGTCTGTGTTTGGCTGAACACAGATCCTTTCATTTCCTCTCAAAAGAAGAAAACTGAAATTTATCACAGTGTATTTTAACATGCTGTAAAATCTTGCTTGGAGAAAAGCACACCATAGATAGCATATGTATGTAAAACTGAACAACGCAGTTGTGTAAGTTACAATCTGTATACCCCTAAAGAAAAATTCACCTTTGCTACTGCTGATTTTGCTTGCTGTCTTCAGAAAATGCCTTTTTTTTTTTTTTGGACTTAGGTTACTCATGTTCTAAATGTGGCATACGGAGTCCAAAATGTCTTCCTCAATGAATTTATATACAAGACCATTTCTATTCTGGACGTCCCAGAAACTGATATTACCTCGTATTTTCCAGAATGCTTTGAGTTTATTGAGAAAGCCAAGATCCAGGTACAGTATATCAATAATTAATGCTAGCAGTTATCCTGTTTAGATTATTTATTACCCTATTGTCGTGGTTTAACTCCAGCCAGCAACTAAGTACCACGCAGCCGCTCACTCACTTCCCCCATCCAGTGGGATGGGGGAGGAAATCGGGAAAAAATGTAAAACTTCTGGGCTGAGATAAGAACGGTTTAATAGAGCAGAAAAGAAGAAACTATAATGATAATGATAACACTAATAAAATGACAACAGTAGTAATAAAAGGATTGGAATGTACAAATGATGCACAGGGCAATAGCTCACCACCCGCCGACCGACACCCCGCCAGTCCCCGAGCAGCGATTCCCTGCCCCCCCCCCCCCCCCCCCCCACTTCCCAGTTCCTAAACTCGATGGGACGTCCCATGGTATGGAATACACCGTTGGCCAGTTTGGGTCAGGTGCCCTGGTTGTGTCCTGTGCCAACTTCTTGTGCCCTGGCTGGGCATGAGAAGCTGAAAAACCCTTGACTATCGTCTAAACAATACTGAGCAACAACTGAAAACATCAGTGTTATCAACATTCTTCGCACGCTGAACTCAAAACACAGCACTGTACCAGCTACTAGGAAGACAGCTAGCTCTATCCCAGCTGAAACCAGGACACCTATGTTTTAGAGAAATGCTTCTTTAATACAGTTGGACCAGTGGCTGACTTTAGATAAAGAAATCCCATCCTAAGTCCAAGTCACTACATCTGACAGAGGGAAACTTTTTTACTTTCTATAATTTATCTATCAGGAATGTTGTTTTGAATTAGAAGAAAGCCTAACAGGGCTTTTACAGATCTGTGTGGTTTGTCAACAGCCATCCCGGTGCTTTTCCTTGGTCATCCATTGAAGATGCAGCACACTGAGCTGTGAATCCACATACAATTATGTACTAAGACTGTCAGAGAATGTGTTAGTAGTCTTGGAGCCAACCAGTGATTTAACGGCTAACAAAGTCCTGAAAAAGACATGACATAGGAAATAGGGTGAAGGGACTCCTTCTGGGGTTGCTTGGCAGACTTGTCTGTAACCAAGACCATCCCCGAGTCATATTTGTTAAATTCAGGCTTACTGTGTAATTTATGACAACCATTGCTTTGGTGTCAAAACTATGACTTGACGACCAAACCTTATTACATGTTATTCCACCATATCTACCATATTCATTATTTACGTAGATTGGGATAAAAGAAGATAATCTTGCCCCAGTTTCCTTTTTATCACACAATGTTCTTTCCTTCTCTCATTTATCATTTACAAGCTATGCGATACGCATTGTCACTTAATGACCTTTTCAAGGTTTCTAGTTACGGTTTCCACTCCATTTCTAAATGAGACTTGCCATTCATAACTGTGTAGTGTTGCTTTCTGCCTCTGGTGTTTATGTTCCAGTTACTGTTTTGTAAGCTAAGGAGTTCTCCTGAAAACTTTTACAGCAATATTAATAGTTTTCTAATGGGAGAGCTGGGTGAAAGAGCAGGTAATTGATGGAGTAGACGTTCTCCAGGATCAGTTCAGGAAGCATGTGATAGTACTATGCGGAGACAGATCTCCAGATGGTTTGAATCACTTTATTTGCTTTGTCAAAATAGTGTTAAAAGAGCTTATGATAAATTGTATCATCAAATGCTCTTCTGTTTAAGTAATCACAAAGAGATACTACTGTTTCATCCCCTAATGTGGGGGAGGGAGAGATGTTCACTGGTGAGAGAGCATGATATATGAGAAATATTACTAGAATGCGTTTGAATTAATGAAGGGCTATGACAACACTTGAATTTGAAAATGAAGTAAAGCCTGTGCTGTTCAGAAGGTCACTGCCAGCTGGTACTTGTAACAGGATTGACTTTTCTAAAACTGTAACTGCTCAAGTCTGTAGATACCATGGTACAAATTCTGATACCGATCAGAGCTCACCTTTTCTTCTAGGCTCCAAATTGGCAGGCAGATTTTCCATGACATGTGAAGTGACCCATGTCAGATCATAGTGCTATGAATGAGGGATTTTTAAAATCTTTTTGTTTAGTATCTAATTATAAAGCCTCTGAAAGCTTGTCTTTCCAGGGAGGAAATCTTAGCTCAGTCATGAACATCTCTCCTTATTGCTCCCTCTGTTCCTCCTGAAGAAAAAGCCCTGGCACCGCTGCAAAGTGAAGTGGATCCCTGAGGAACTTCATTAGTCTATGGCTCTTCACCAAAAGCTTTATGCTTCTTTGTCATTTCTTTCCTCAGTGAGGCTTTTTGCCCACTGTGTATATCCACTGTAAAATCACCTTTTCTCTTGGTGGCAGGTGATTTTGCTTCCCTCTGTATAAAGATTTTAAAAAAACAACTTTGTCTTGAGTCTTAGGAGGTTCTAGGAAGACCATGGACCATTTCTGGGTAGGCAAAGGTTAGGCTGTCAGGATCAGAGCAAGGAGTTCTTGCTAAATAGAGATTAATTTCTTATCTGCAGTCTGTTTCTCACTTCTATTCTGTATTCGTATCTAATACAAAATTAGTTAAGAATTACATGCCAAATTCATCTTTGTATAAAGAAACAACGGGGTTTAGCAAGGAAAGATACATGTTCTCAGTATTAAATTTGGTTTAATGTTATTGCCCATGTTCATTCCTGTTCAGTAATTTTCAGGTGCCACTGCTAGATATTGATCTCAATTGTAGTATGTTATGTCTGAAATAACTCCCATTAAATCAGTAAAAACTACTCCAGATCTACAGTGAATAGGCTTCAGGAATTGCTTCATTAGCAGTGGCGTAAATTTAATTTTTAATGTCATAATTTTAATGTCATTATTATAAAGGACATACTGAATTTACAGGTCACCACCGGCACTTCCTCGGGTAGTTGAAATACATGTGCAAGTCTCTTTCCACTCTGTAGTCTGTGTGATTGGGAAGCATGCCCCTGTGAATGTGAGAAAGGGAATGAAGATTATGATTTCCAGCAGACAATGCAAAGGGCACGTGATTTCCATCGCAAAAAAGGGTGGTATTGCTATTCATTGTGCTGGGATGCAGGAGCTTAGATTCAGTTCCTAGCTCTACCATAATCTTATTGTGTTAACTTGAGCAAGTCATTCTTCTAGCCTCAGCTTGGCATTTCTTCAACAAGGATAATAACACTCAATTTCATGCTTCTTTGTCTTACTATTTAAACTGGAAGATTTTTGGAGCAGGAACCATTTTCTGTTCTGTATGTTTATTAATATACCAGATAATTGCAACTCCCAGGTCTGTAATGTAAGCCATCAAGTTCCTGGAAAGGAACCCTGGTGTTTTATAAGGTCTTTTTTTCCTCTGGGTAAAATGCCCTTTGAATAATTTGTGCCTGTTAAGGGCAGACAGAGCAGGCTGTTTGTATCTAGAATATATTTGTTTAGCCTCAAGTATCGGAGCTCATTGTGTCATGTTTCAGTACCTTTATTCAGAATATGGAGTTGCTAGGTGTTGGGTTTGTTTTTTGTTTGTTTGGTTGGTTTTTTTGTTGTGTGTTGTGTTTTGGGTTTTTTTTGTGAAAGTGGCATTTGGCAGACAGTTTGGACTGAGCCTCTTCCAGGTCACAGTCTGACATACAAACATGACAACACGACGAAGCCTTGGCCTTGCAAACTTTGCCTAAGCCACGCTAGATTGTCTAGTTGTCTTTGTGTTAACTGACGCCCATTATTTCTTAAGGTAACTTGCAGTGTCTTTTTAAAGAGTCATTCAGGTGTCTCAAAGATTGTGTAGGAAATGTTGAAGTAGGACAAAACCATTAAAATTTTATAGATAATTCAAGCCTGAATTTAAACCCCAGGAGAAACATTTGTGAATTTATGGGAGGTTCAGTAGTTTTGGATTTTGCACCTTAGTCCCCAGTTAAGGGACCTTAGTTGTACCAGCGGTACCAGCTGCTCCAGTTGTACCAGCGGTGTGATGGTGAGGTAGAGATTTGCTGCAAATCACACAATATCTTTTCTGTTTTTTCTGGTCCTATGCATGATCCTGCTTACCCAGAATCATCACTGAAGAACTCCAGAGTACACAAGAACCGTGCAACTGGAACTACAAAATGTTCTAAAATCTGCCTCTGTGCCTAGCTGTTTGCTGCCTTGCTATGTTTTTAACCTGGTAACAAGATACAGTGAAGTTCCTTTCCATACTACAAATAAAATCTATTTTAAAATTGGCACCCAATTAGATCAGATATCTTAGTATCCCAGAGGTCTGTGATTTGTTTTTTACATCAGGGGTCTGCTGCAAGGTCTGGGGAAATGGACAGAAGAATGATTTTTAGTTCTAAGGTATGAATTAGGTTTGAAGTATTTGATAATTATAAAGTGGCTTTAGTTAGAAAAGTATTTAATTTGGGGCTTATATGTCTGTATTTGGAGTTACTTGTATGTGTAAATACTTGCTTTGAGCTCAGCAAGGAGCTTTTAATAAGTCTTAATAGATTTTTATATGAAGTTTCTAATACTTGTTGCTATCTACTTAATGAATATCCCAACTTATGTTTCATTTGTTTCTTGAAGGACGGTGTGGTACTGGTCCACTGTAATGCAGGAGTCTCCCGTGCAGCAGCAGTAGTCATTGGCTTTCTAATGAATTCAGAAAGACTAAGTTTTGCTAGAGCCTTTTCCTTGGTGAAAAATGCAAGGCCTGTGGCTTGTCCAAATCCTGGCTTCATGGAGCAGCTTCACAAGTACCAAGAACAGAATGTAAAGGCAAATGGAAGCATAAATGATCATGACTAATCAAAAGGGAGAAGTGAAACAATCTGTTCTGACTAACCAGTAACAATGTTGGATGTACTTTAATCTTGTCATTTTACAGTCTTTCACATGTACATTTTAAAGACTTTTTTTTTCTTACCCCCCTTTGACCCCTTTTTTCCCCCAGCATGTAGTCTAAAGGCCAAATGGTATTCCACTGATTTCAGAGATGATTTTGCCCAAGAACAAGCTCTTCCTAGAGTGCTTCTAAAAATATAAAGTTCAAATTTCCTTGAAATATTAGAAAAAAACAGAATGATGTTTTTTTATTGAACCATCAGAAAAAATGCAGGCAATAGAGAAAGGAAATAAAATAACTGAGAAAAGTTGCCCTGTTTAATACAAAACTGAATCTATGCATTCTAGTTGGTTATAAAATCTAGACAATAAAATTTTCATATAATAACATACCTTGCTATTGGATTTTAAATTTATATTGCAACTAAGGAGGATTTTATTGAATTTTGTGGGCTAGCCAGCTATTAAATGTTTTTCAAAATTAAAACAGATGGTCTTTTGAGGATGCTCAAAATGTATAGGATGCTTTAATGCTTCATGTCTTCCTACTGTTTCTCATCAAGGAGTGATTTGAAGTGCACTAACATGGTGTTTTCAAAGTGTTGGAACCAGGCTATCAGGAGTTTTTGTAGATAATTTGGCGGATATATGAAAAATGCTTATAATAAGCTATCTCTGACTAACTGCTACTGCCTTTTCTTTGCATTTGGTCATCATTTGCTGTCCTCTCACTCCATTCCACATCATGTATAAAGAACAGACATCATAGGATAGGTAACTTTGACCCTCCTGACAGATCTCGGGCTGGAATTACTGTCTTAAGATGGCATGTTTAAAAAAAAAAAAAAAGTAAAAGATTTTAATAGTATTTTTTTGTGGCCTTCATGTTAGCTCTAAATGGTTTGATATATTAATATACAATAAAATAAAAAGAACACTATGTTTGGATAAATTTTGTGCTGAAGTGATTTGAAAGGTTTGGTTTCAAGAACTGATGCAGTATTCTCTCCTCGTACCACTAGTTTGAACCATAGTGTGTCATTGTGTATGAACTACACTGTGTCTTGTTCTCAATATTAATTGCTCATGCTAAATGCTAATGCAAGGTTTAGGTTAGCCCTAGGCCTCCCGCATCTGATTGCTATTCTGTGGTCATCGTTTCTGTTAAAGAATTCTCAGTTATGGGTTTCTCTAGGTTTGCTTTATTAACAACTCAGAGTTGGGGCCACCACCGCAGTGAATGGCAACCCACAAAATTTTCTCTCAATTTTATATACCCTTTAGGTAGTTTATAATCTCAGTCCAAAGTCTTTGTAATTTTCCAGTTGATCTGGGTTCCCATGTCGTTATCACTCATCATCATCTTATTTCATCAATTCTTGTCTCGTTCTGTCCGGTCATCAGCTTGTGGTTTTCGAAGTCCGTCTTGGGTCAGTCATCTTCTCGTCCCCTTTACCTTGACATCTCATACCTACACAATTCTGAGAAAACCTCTCTGGTTGTTTCATTAACTATTTCGCATTTACCTTTGTAAGCTCTACATATTTTAACCACTCCCCAGCTAAGCACCTCTGTCTTGCTGATTTTTCATCTTTTGTTTGATCTGTCTCTACTGATTAGCTGGACTGGGTTTTAATCTGGTCCTGGATTGGGGCTATACCGGGGGGCAGGCTGAAAATGCTGTTCATGGCCTGTTGAGCAGCTCTGTTGCCATTAATAACCTTAACTCATTCTATATTAATTTCTAACAGCCTTATAGTCCTAAATTTTCTAAAATCTACAGTTTCCCCATTTCCACGGGGGAACGGGTCACTGCATTTCCATTTCATATGTGGGTGGCTGTGTGTGCTGTCAGCCTGGGAAATGACTGACAGGCTTGTGCCTGGTGAGTAAGCTTTCCCACTTCACCTCAGCTGCAGGTCCATGAATTCTTAGCCCACAGAAATAGTCCAGGACAAGCATTTGTAACGATAACTATGGTTCTTTAAGTCGTGTGTGTGTCAGGTAGGCGGTTCGGGGCAGAGGCCCGGCGGCCGCGCCCCTCCACGCTGAGGTAACACCTGCCCCACGGCGTGGGGGCGGGCCGCGCGGGGACGTCACCCTCCCCTCCCCTCCCGGCCAGGGCCCCTTCACAAGATGGCGGGAGGGCGGGTCGGAAGTGACGGCGTGAGGAAGTTCCGTCCCGTTTGAAAGCGCCCGGCGGAGCTGTTGCTGGCCTTTTCCCGCCGCCCGGGGCCGACGTGGTTGCCCTCGCCATGGAGCCGCAGACCGCAGGTAAGCCGGGCCGCGGGGCCGCCCCCGCTCCCCCCTTCCCGGCCTCATAGCTCCCTTCGGTTTTGCCGGGCGCCGCTTCGCCCCGCGCGCGCCGTTCCGTGCGGCGGTTGGGCGCGTGCGGGGGCCGTGGGGCGGCGCGAGGCGCCTCAGAGGTCGCTGCTGTCTGGCTCTTCCCCTCCCGGCGTTGCCCGCGCTCCTCTGGGCTGCTGAGGGGATTGGGGCTGGGGCCGGTCCCTTGTTCCAGGCGGCTTACGTGTCGGGGGCAGTCCGGCGGCCGCCGGGCTCGAGTGGGTGATGGGAGATTTCGCTGGGATAAGCGCCTCCCTCTGCGGTTAAACCAAGCAGCCGCCGCGCTGGCGCTCCGTGATTGAAGATCCGTCCCTGAGGCACCCCGGAACCCCAGGGTGGCTCAGGGGTGTGGCGGGCCTGGCTGGGGCGGTAGGGCCGCGGGGAAGCCGCGATGTGGCTAGCGAGAGCCCGCGGTGCTCCGACGGAGCACGTTCCCCTTGGCTGGGGCGCGGAACCAGCCGGCTGGGGAGGGGAATCTAGCCTTGGCTTGATTGCTTTTATGCAAGACGCGCCTTTAGAACAACCCCAAAACTGTGATTACCTTCAAGATCAGAAATGGGGCCATAAGCAAAGTAGCATGTTTTAAGAACGAAGTCTCAGCGTGGCAGCTCTTGTAGTTGCAAAAACCACAAGATTATGATAAACTTTGCGTATTTGGAAAAGAAATTATTAGAACCATCTTAGTCACTTCTTGCATATTGTTTTACGTCTATTTAATAGAACCACTACTTAGGCAATGGAAAAGGCTTCTTCCATGTTGCTAAATTTTGTTTTCATTGACACAGGAGCAGAGCCCATGACTCTTGGCTCCCCGACATCTCCAAAACCAGGAGCTAGTGCTCAGTTTCTTCCTGGATTCTTGATGGGCGATTTACCTGCGCCAGTGACTCCGCAACCACGCCCTTTAAGCGGCCCTTCAGTTGGTGTAATGGAAATGAGGTCTCCACTACTTGCAGGTCAGAATTCGTGAAATGATGAAAAACTGACCTGAAAGTAAAGATTTGGTTTGTCTTATTGCTCTACATGGCTACTTGAATTCTTGTAGTTTTATAACTTTCTGAAAATGAACTCAACTCATTGAATAAATGGTGAGCTCAAATGTATTCAGTGGAGTTTAGCTAAATTGCTCAAAGTAGACTTAAGTTTAATGAAAGTTTTAAACATGGCAGTTTGGGTACCGGGAAAGGTTGCTTTTACAGGGCAAGTAATATGAACCTCTCCTAATGTAAAATCAGTTTATACAGCTCTTTACAAGTCAATTGCATATACAGCTATCAATGTTTCCTCTTTAAAACAGAGACGTCTGCTGGCAAGCTAAATGCAGCTTGTGCAAGCTGCTGATTTCTTTGCAATGAATTCTAATAAGTCACTTTATAGATTGTCAGACTTCTAAAAACTAAGCAATACTTCTTAACTAGTATCTAGTGGTTGTATTTACCATCTTAATGTCTGCTGTAATTGGGCTTGAGTAGTGACTTTCCTAGCTGTAAATGCTCATCTCTTTCCAACCACCTAACTGATTCGACTAGAAGTCGTCCTTACCTATGTTTCTAAGATGGTGGTATTATATGTCTCTTCTCTGAAAAGTGTGAGCGAGTAGTTAACAGCTTCATTGATTTATTTCATGTCATGGGTGATCTTGGCTTTTGTATTAAATCAGTTGGCTTAATGTGAATATCTGTTGGTGTTAGTAATTTTGAAAGAGAAATTAAGGATTAAAGTACTGCAAGATAATTTTAGATATTCTTTTCTTTCAATTTCAAGCAGAATTGGACTTGATGATCCTTATGGGTCCCTTCCAACTTGAGTTATTCTATGATTGGTGGTCTCTGTCTCCTGCTTCTTGCTCTTGTCTGTCCCCACCACTTACAAACCTCTTAGGAAAATATTTATGAAATTGAAAATAGTCATGTGAATTTCACTTAATTGTTTTCAAAAGGGTTTATTACAGCCTCAGAGTATCAATTTTGGAAAAGGGGTAACTAGTAAGATACTAACACAGGCCTCCCAAAATGAGTGGTAAAGTATATCCCTTAAACTGAAAACCGTAATGGGAGAGTGCTTTATATAATAGACTGTAACGTTCTTGGATGTGTTAAACAGTTCAGAGAGGAGTTTTGAAGCTCAGAATTTAGGATTGAAAAGTACTTTGGAAAAGCTTAATTTAAGTTGAACTGCTTCCCCCCCATGCCCACCCCCCACCCCTGCTGAGGTAAACCCACACAAAGTGTTCAGAGATATGTCAAGGTCTTTCAGTGAATTTAATTCTCTGTTATACTGGAAGTCCCAAAGTTTACAAAAAAACAGAGCATCTGGCTTGACTTCATCTTGTCTAAATGCAAGCTAGTAGTGTCTGCTCTCAAGAGCTTACATTTTTATTCAATATGAAATTACATGGGAGGGAAGGGAATTTGGATGGTGGGAATGTGACAGCATGTGCAATGTCTGTGTGCATTTTGGTGTGGTTCTTTAGCGTGTAGAATGTCTCAAATCTTAAAAACCTTGCTTTTGCATCTCTGCTACAGGGAAGTTAGTCTCTGAAACAATTAAAATACGTTACTAACCTGCCTTTAAAATAGGAAGATGTAGCTGTGCTCAGAACTTCATAAAAAAGAACAAGTGTGTGTCAGTAGTGAATATACTGGGATTATAAAAGGTCTAAAAGTTTTAGATGGTACTTGTGTAAGGAGGTAGTTTCTGACACGTATATGATATTCTTACATAGAACATTGAAACCTGAGCAGTTTGGTAGGCCAAATGGTTTTGCAAACCCTCAGTGAAACAATCAACGTCTTTTATGGCTGAATTTATGGTTGAAGTTTCAAGAACAAGTGGCAGTGGAGTAAAGTTACAAGTTTTCTCATGCTTTTTCTTTGTTTCTTTTAATTGTAGGAGGATCTCCCCCACAACCAGTAGTCCCTACACATAAAGATAAAAGTGGTGCTCCACCAGTTAGGAGCATATATGATGAATTATCTAGTCCAGGACTTGGATCAACGCCTCTAACCTCAAGACGACCAGTAAGTGGCTTAGGTACTGGCCTATTCTTAGCAGAAGATGTGAGGTAGTTTACTGCTTCAGTGAATTCTTTAACTCAGTTATATGAACTGTTCAGATCATGCTGTTGCTTACTCTGGGTGTTTGGTGTGCCTGTGTAGTCTAAATGAGAGCTCCAGTCATGGAGCTATCTTCTGTTGTTACTGATTTTTGATACTGTAGAGAATGAAAAATGCAAATCATGCCTCTGCTATGCTTTGTACGTGACAGATGTAGACCTGTTGTGGCTTTTCACCTTGTTGTAAATTTATTGGGCTATTGATTGCCAGAAAAGTCCAGATACATGTTATCTTTTCTTTTAGTGGGCAATAGAGGCACTTACTGAAATAGAAGGAATTTTGTGCTGAGTACAATATAAAAATAAAAATTTGGGCAGAGAGGTGGGGTTAATTTTGAGAGTAACAGTAAAACTTCTAGAAGGTCATTCTAATAATCAAGTCCGCTACTTACCTCAAGTGAGCAGTCAAGCCTTAGTAGGTTCTTTTTCAGTGAACATGATCCTTTTGATGCAAGGAGAAGGCCTTTCACTGAATGAGCAGTCTTTTGAGTGTTGCCTCCTGAAAAGTTTATCCTGAAAGTTCAAGTTTTCTGTGCTTCACAGAATCCAATACTGTCTTAAAGGACTGGATATTTAAAAACCAAAACAAACAAAACCACCACCACCAGCAACAAAAATGGCAGCTGTCAGAAGGCATGTTACTAGGTCTACAGGTGCTCTAGTTTGTTTGATCTCGTATCTAAGAAATGCCATGATTCAGGCTAAAAATACACTAAAATTTTTTTTTATGTTGAAATCCTTCGTTGTTAACAAGAAAATAACTACTAGCTGCTAAAACTTCAGGTATACTTTCCTTCAGTGCAGCTGCACTAAGTAGTTGAGAGGGAAAGCAAGTCTAGTGATGAGGAATACAAATGATGGTTATGCTTCCATGATTTCTAAGCCCTTTAGACTGTGAAAATCAGAGGCTGGTAACTTCTGATGCTGGCATCTTTTCCAGCAGGATGCACATGAATGTGTGAATTACTATACTACAGCAATAATGAGATGCCTATTTTGAAAAAGTTAAAACTGTCAGGTTTCTGAGGATGGACACCTAAAGCTACTTAGTTTCACAAAGCATGTGTGATTTGTGTTAGGTAACAGATTTTTCAGTTCCTCTTGCCTAAAGCTCACCTTAAACCTAAATAAGCTTTCTTCTTGTATACTGGTAGCTCTTTTTTGTTAGATGACAAAAAACTGTAGACGGACCCTGAATCCTGTTGCTTGTGGTGGTTCCCTTCTGTAGTTTGCTCTACACTCCCATACTATCTCTGATACTTGCATTTAAGCCTCTGATCAGGGAAGTTAACTGCGTTCTCTTCTAAGGCTTAGTAATCTGCTGGAAATTCCAGGATGTAATAGTTGAGGTGTACTGGATGTCCTGGCTATCTGCTAGGCTGTGTGCTAGAATGTAAAAACATTGTCAATTAACTTTTCATTAGTAACTTTTAATAGTCTTGTATTAAATATACATGTAAATGTCAGTTCTTACTCTTAAAAGTTAGGAGTAACTTAGGGCAACAGTTGATATTCTTGCCTGATGCTTAAGTTACCTGAAAATGATCTCTTCTGGTACGTGAAGTGATTTGTTACTTTATGTATTTTAATATAGGCCAGCTTTTCTCTAACACAGAGTCCATTGGTTGGAACTATGCCATCAACTCCTGGAACAGGTAGATGTCCTGTGAAAATACATAATCTACTTCCTTACTGCTTTCCTTAATGCACAAATCATAGGATCACTTAGATTGGAAAGGACCTTCAAGACCAAGTCCGACCATCACCCACGCCCACTAAACCATGTTCTGAAGTGCCTTGTCCACATGCTTTATGAATACCTCCAGGGATGGTGACTCAACCACTTCCCTGGGCAGCCTGTTCCAATACCTGACAACCCTTTCAGTAAAGAAATTTTTCCTAATATCCAAAGATATCACTGTTCAAGCTACATCAACTCCTTGCTAATTTGTGAAGGAGTTGCATCTTCTATTTACTAGCTTTTCAAAAGGGATGCAGATGTGAATAGGAAATACTTTTCCACTCTGACTGAATTTCAGCCAACTTTAATTTTTCCTTATTCAAAATTTGTTGTTGAACTGAGCATGGAGGTGGTTGTACTTGAGTGAGACAGCTGAGATTGATGGGTCACCTTCCATCTTCATAAGGTTTCCTATCTTGTGTACGAACCTGTGGCTTCTTGCTAAGCCTAATTCCGCTTTCTTGTTCCTATTTGGCTTCTGTATTGAGCTTCTGGCGTTCAGAGGTCAAGGAAGAAGCTAGGTTGCTAGCCATAAAACGTACTAGCATGCTTGCAGACGTGAAGTTTAGATTGAGTTACTGTTTGTGTCTGCAAATAAATCTCCCATCAAACTCTTCCATGTACAAGTGAATGCTTGATATTGAATTTATTCTTTTACTGTAGGCTCTTAAGCTTATCTGTCTCGCAAAAGTAATTTGTTAAACAATGCCATTTCAATTCAACAGCCTCGAGTATGTTCAGTCCTGCAAGTATTGGGCAGCCTAGGAAGACTACTCTATCTCCTGCTCAGCTAGATCCTTTTTATACTCAGGGTGATTCCCTGACTTCAGAAGATCAACTTGATGACACATGGGTAACGGTATTTGGGTAAGTTGATTTCCAAAGTATTAGAAAAATCAGGGGTGAAGTCTTTGCTTCATATGGAAGGAAGTACTTGGATGTTGCTGTTGTCTGGCATTCCTTGGCTCTGCAGGAAATACAACTGTGATTAAAGCCAGGAAATGCGTATATTTTTGTGAAGCACCTTAACTTAAGCTACATGTTAATTTTTTCAAGTTGGAAAGGCAGCTTTCTACCTTTGAGGTGTGTGGTGAAGTAAAAATGCCTAGAAGATAATATTCCCCCAAGTCACTGCTTCTAAAATGGCATTAACACACTGGTCTCTTGGATTTCTAAAAAAACCTTCATCTGGTTGTATTTTAGCACCAGAATTCTTCAACTACTTGTTATAATTTTGGAGGTATTTTTCCTGTCTTTCAGATTTCCTCAAGCATCAGCTTCATATATTCTTCTACAGTTTGCTCAGTATGGAAACATATTAAAGCATGTGGTATGTCTTAGTTTGAGACTTATTTCTGAAAACATTCTGGCTCATTCTTTAAAAGGCTAAATTTCACAATTTTCATTTAATCTCATATAGATGTCCAACACAGGAAACTGGATGCATATTCGATACCAGTCTAAGCTTCAAGCCCGGAAAGCCTTAAGCAAAGATGGAAGAATTTTTGGTGAATCTATCATGATTGGTGTCAAGCCATGTATAGATAAAGTAAGTTAACAGCTGCTTTTATTTAAATATAAGGCATACTGCGTTTGGGCTTCCTCTTTATATTCACTGACCTCTTTAATTTTTTTCTTTATGAATTGCAAAGCATAGGTAGTTTGGTTATATAGGTATAGTCTATTATATCTTACCTGAGTTTTTCTTAAGTATTTGACAAGATTTCCTGCTGAGAAGGATCATTATGGGAAATCTCTGCACTCTTTGGAAGTTACAATGCACAGAATTATATTGCTGTACAAGATATGAATTGAAACCATAACATAAGAGCCAATTGAGATAGAAGAGCTTCTCAGACTGGAATCTGTAGTACTTTGTGGGGCTGTAGGAGGTATGTGATGGCAGATTAAGACTGTTGTTGCTCCTAATTGTCCCTCTTCTTTTATGTGACTATTTATCTGATTCTGGGTTTCAGTTTATCTTAGTACATCAGACTGAAAATTTGTTAGCAAGACAGTCCTGATCCTATTCTCCTATGTGCCCCCCCAAAACCATGTCCCTTTATTGTAAGTAGTGGTTGGGGTAGGCATGGCTATATTTCGGTCTAATTTTATCATGAGCTGCTGGTTTCTAGGCATTGATAATGTCCTGACCGTTAACTCTTGCAGTACTCTGCATTGGGTTCTGTACATTAGCTTAAGCAAATGACAGGCATTCTTTTATAGTTCACAGATTATTTTTTTGGTCTCCTCTAAGGATAAGTGATGCTCAAGAGTAATGTAAGCTTTCAAATGTAAACCCTTCTGAGAAGGCAGCCCTAGAAATTGAGCTTGCAATTTCTTCAATTTTTATCAGTTTGAAACATTTCTTATGCTGGTTAAAATTCAGAAACAAATGTACTTCAGTGCCCCTTTCCTCTGTGGGCTTCTGATGGTAGGGCTTCCAGTCTCTTCTTACCTTATTTACTGTTTTGGTGTCCAGTGTGTATCAATGACTTGCCTATAAGCTGAAACTCTAGAAGTAATGATCTAAGACATTTAATTGTCAGGCATCTGATCTTTGTTGCTTTTGAATTCTCATTATGTCTTTTGTGGATAGTGTCCACTTTCAAATATCAATAAGTAAACCCATAACATTAACCTGTAGAACTGGAGGCAAAAGATTTCTGGACACTAGTCCATTGAGGGTTTGGCATTAGGCTGTAAAACTCTTCCTTGCAATTGGAAACTAGATAGGATGGATATGACATCAATGCTTCGGCTTCTGATTGAAAAGTAGCAGTTAGTTCCATGGGTTCCCCTTGTGCTGAGCGGAGTCAGCTGCTACCCACACTGGACACCAATCCTATCCTGTATTTTGGATAGCTGCCTCCTGACGGATGCCCTTCTGAATTTCTGCTGTCCTTAGGCTGGTTGAATGTTGTGCTCCACTGAGTCTAAATGCAGTAAATTTGGTATCCCCAGGCTGGTTGTCATTTTCCACATTGTTTTCTCTGGGTTCTCGTGGAACTCGTGGTTCCCACCAAGTCACTTGCTGCCTCTTCCATTCTATATGTGTTCTCTTCTAAACATGAGCTTACAAAATCGAGTCTTCTGACTCCTTTTCTAGCACTTTGTAAGGGGACTGAGTGAAACTCCTTGGCAAATTGAATCTGAGCAAAAAGCTGCAAGTTTATGGTAAAGGCTTGGAGACTGTCCTGTATGGATCAGGTAAAATATTTTAGAAGTATTTAGAAAGAGGATGTTACACTACTTAGTTCAATTGGGCCTGGAAAAAGTTACTACTTGAAGTTTGTTGGAGGTCTTACAGATTATTTTCTCTATACTGTTTCAAACTTGGCTGACATTTAGTACATACAGTGAACAGATTACAAGCTTCCACTACTTTGCAATGGCATAACCCAACATAGAAATGAATGCAGTGAGGAAAATGCTTGGTGGTGGTGTGTACTTGTGTGCTCTGTGCTGACAGGCAATTTACCTGTGGTCTTTGCTAGCTTTGAGATGTGAACATATTTTATCAAACTCTTCTAGATAATAGATAATTACAGATAATAAAGGTTGAACTACTGCTTTTAAGTATTTGTTTACATTATATTAACCATCTTTTTAAGAGTGTGATGGAAAACTTTGAAAGGAGCTCTACATCCTCAGTTTCTTCAGTTTTCACTCCACCTACAAAAGGTGTCAGCACACCAGTACAACCTGCAAAGATTTCTACAATGAGACCTCTTGCAACAGCATATAAGGCTTCCACTAGTGACTATCAGGTATTTTAAAGGAAACATAAGTATGTGTTTTTTAATGCTATCTCACTTCAGTTACATGAGGCTGTACACACATTAACTTCAATGTGACCCTTGCCTTTATGTCTTGCTGTCATTTCTTTAAAGATGTGGTTCAAGTACAAACTCAGTCTGTTTAGTCCCCAAAATGATAATAAAAAATAATAAATTTATGACTTGTCACTTTTCCAGAGGTTAAGGGCTTGTTGTGAAAATCTTTCAAACGTATTTTGTCAAAATACAGTAGCACTTAGGAAAAGAAACCTGGTTAGTATAAAATGAATTAACTTTGTGTTGACTGATTCTCTTTATTTTCTCTCTTCCTCTTTCCCCCCACCTTCTAGGTGGTTTCTGACAGACAAACTCCTAGGAAAGATGAAAGTATTGTATCTAAAGCAATGGAATATGTGTTTGGCTGGTAATACACAAGAAGTAACACACTAAGTTGGTCAGGGTTTGAAATATGCTACTGGCATCTGTGGTTAGTTGTATAACTACTGGTGGCAGTATTTTAACTTACATCTCACCTGTTATGCCTTCAGTTAATTCAGCAGGTATGTAGCTTGCACTTTAAATGATGGCAATGTACACATGGTTTTAAAAACTCAGTAAGTGTAAATATAAGTGCTTTTTTTCCCATTTGTGCTCTGATTGCATGATTGTAGAGAAAATATCAGCACTGACTTTTCTTCTGTAATTACTTTCTGTGAATTACTACCCAATAAGTTGGAAATGTTTAAAATGGCAGCTTTATTTACTGATGCCTTTAATTTTATTGTTGGTGTTTTTTTCTGGAAAGATGATGGGCTACTTGCAGGAAGAACACTATGCACAGCTGGCTCCCAGAGACCGGGACTTTTCTTAGTATATGTGACTTTAATTTTTTTATTAGGATTCATTGCTGTTTTACAATTATCTCTGGCATCGTGTTCTAAATGTCATAACAACCTTTTAATTCTTTGTTTTAATAATAAAGCTAAATAAAGTTAAGTTTTTCATAGGTTGTTTTTTAAACAAGTATGAGTTCTGTTAGGAAAAACTATTCACAGTACTGTTGATTAAGTGTGATGCTGCCTGATGTTTATTAAAGTGTTATCAGCAGAGTAGATGCTGCTGATCTTTACTGAAGTAGTACCAACCAGCGCTAAAACTAACTAATGTTTAAATGTTGTCTCCATGGATATTTTGTAGCAGTGTGTACTTAACAGGTAGCAAACTAGTATTCTAAGCTATAAAATGTTGAGTTGAAGTAGCTGAATAGAAAAATGCAATGTATGAGTGGCCAGAGCTGCTTTCAAGATTTGTCTAAGAAATTTTGTCTAAGGTATTGGCTAAATGGTGATATTTTTTTAATTTTTTTTTTTAAATTGAACTTGCCCCTGCCTTGAAGTTTTCTTTTGGAGGTGAGCCTCTCAAGTAATCATGTGTGTCACGTAAGCTCATAGTCTTCGAGATAAAGGTCTCTTTCACCTGGGAAGAGAGCAATTTTGGGGGGAAATTACATGCAACTATTATTTATTTTTTTTATTTTGTGGCTGTGTTAGTGTGGGTCAATATCAGCATTTTAGTTTGGGTCAACAGTGTGTTGGTCAGGTGAATATCCAGTCATTCCATTTCCATGCTTTGCTTCACACTGCAGTGTGGTCTCAAACTTCTTCAGCTGCATTTCTCTGATGAAATTAGATTGAAAGGTTAGTCCAGGAGCATGCCTTATGTCCCTCAGATGCTAATGGGCATCCAGTTTACAGGGTTAAGCTAGAGGTAGTCCTGAGTAAAATCCCCAAAGCACGTAGTGAGAAGTCAGGTTTCTACATCACGGCACTTTGTGCTTCATTGTATGCTTTAGAATTAACCTACATGCAGGCAGATTCAGAGATTTTTGGGATGCATTTTACTGTATTTGCTGGCTGATGCTGTTGAAATGTTGGTTGCTACTCATCCATTTGCTGTTGATCAGAGGCAGCTGCTCAAACCTAATACCTAAATGTGTTTTCTCGGAATACATCTGGCTTTTTCTTGGTGAAAAAAATTTGTCATGCAGATGACTTCAGAAAGAAAATACATAGTTCAGCTAAATTTTTGTTTTGCTAGTTGCTTTGCAAATACACTTTTGGTGCGCTTCAGACTTGTAATGATGTATATGGGATTTAGTTTAGTGAAGCGATGAAGAATAAGATTAAACTCGGATCAAGTAAGTCTGAAGCTAAATACATAAGTTGGAGCCAAAGTCAGTAGTTTGGCTGACCTGTTTTACCAATAAGTACCAGATTTAAAACTCTTAAGTTGTGGTTTTTTTCCCAGTTGTTTACCTTAGTCTCTTGTTTCTCATAGCTTTAGGAATGATTTTACTAATAGGTCATTGCAGCTTCCTTAGAGTAAAAGCACATGGGAGCAGCAGATGTTGTTTACTTTGGTCTGAATGTAGTAAATAGGAGAAGAAAACTTAGAACACATAAATCTGTGTACTTCTGGACAGTGTAATTAAGAAATTATTTTTATATGGCTTCTGCTGGTAAAGACTGCTGGTAAGACTTACTATGTTGTCTTAGTGTTGAGTGCTAGTTAAACCCTGGTATCAATGGTTTGGGCTTACAAAATACAAGAACATTACAGTCCCACACTGCACAAACCACTGCACAGCTTTGTTGCAATGTGTTCCTGATAATATCATTCTTAATTATACAAGTATACAGGGGCCATGTGTGAAAGGGTAGAGGATATTGAGCAGTATATGCGTGAAGAATCTCTGAAACACTTGGAAGGTCTTCAAGTAAACCTTTTCAAGGCTAGCGACTGTTGTTGGGTAGCATTGCATTTAAAAATCCAATTCTTTCCATTTGTTAACTATGTACCTGCTGCTTTGCAATAAGGAAGGATTCTTCTCCAGCTGTGGTTAGATGTGATTTACATTAAAACCCAAGTTATGGACTTCAGCTAGTGGTGTGTAACATACTAATGAAACTCAGTTCTGGTTTCAGTTGTACAGTTTCTTGTAAGACTGTGGACTACATTTTTCATAGAATTATGGCTTTAGTTTAAAATAAAACTCGTCAATACTTATTTTTTGTTGTCTGCCTCCATCACAAGCATGTTACTCAGGGATCCAGTTCACTTCTCTTGGTATATGGAGCTGCACAGTTTTAAATTCTAGAAGGACTTGTATTGTTTCAATGGTAATTTCACTACAATTTTAACTTCTTTTTTGGTAAAGACTTTTATAACATGGAGACAGTATTTATTTTTGTCCTCTGTTTTTCTTCCAGCCTCTCCTCAATTTAGCTTTCTAGTAACTTTCAAAGTGAGTGATATTTATTTGGGTAATCCACATATATTTATGTACCAGAAAATGAAGGTCAAATGTTAGAGTATGTCATGTCTGCCTCTTATCTCAAGTTGTAGGCATCTACCTCCACCCTGTGGCTGTTCTTCAGAACTTTAATGAGAGGTTTAACTAATACTGAATGGAATATGATATCTTAATTATGCTTTTGTTAGTGCATAAACAATACTGTGAGAACGTAGCAGTGCTCAAATGTTTCTTAGATGAACTGTATTTGTAATAAAAGAAGAAAGGACAAAGATGAGTTTATTAAATATCTTAATTTGGGAGTAATTCAGATTTCTAAATGTTCCTTCAATGAAATGGTTCTTGAACTTTATTTAAAATCTTACCAGTATTCACTCATCTCCATTTTGAGATTGATAAATTGACCAAATGATATTTTAGCAGAATATACCACAATATCCATTTTGTGTGAACATAATTGCCTTTTTTCTGATAGGCTGAGTACATGTCTAAAAATACAAGGCTTGCATCAGTTTCCTTTAATTTGACTGTAGATGACTAGACCATGGATGAGTCTGCAAAAATGTACTGCTTAAATATGTTTAGAAGTTGTAAGCTGTTATGTTGTTGAGTGAAAACAAACCAAACTGGCTTACAAACAACTTGGAATTTAGAGTTGGTTTACTGAATTTCAGGCTGCAGGTGAGAAGGCTCTGGAATAAATATTCTAGATCTCTAGTAAACACATCAGTCCTCAGGCAACTCCATGGCTTTGTGGTAATGCCTTTTTCTAACTGTTTGGACAAGAGGTCCAAAGGTGTTCTTTTGATGTGGTGTGTCTCTCTAAGTATCAAAGTGCAAACAGTACTGACTGTCAAACTTCTGTTAGTTTTTATAAATTAGAGTTCAGCTGGTGAAGTTACCTTTAAAAAAGAATGCATAATTAATAACTTTGTAAAATGTGTTTGGCCTTCTATTAAGGAATCCTTTGACTCAAGTACATTTTTGTGTAATGCATATTAACTGTGCTTCTATCAACAAAGTAATATTTTCCACTTTTCTGCAAGTAGAACTCATGTTGAAATCAAGAGCATGTCTGAGAAGCTGTAAATTCTTATGTTCTGTATAATGTCATCAAATACCTTGATTCTTCTTCAAGTTCTTCAGTTTTGTAAGTGAGCTTTCAGCTTAAATAAAGAGTTTATTGCTGATGTAAGCAGCTGCAGTTAAAGTGACCCCAAAATTCTGGTCTGTGTAGATGAAGTGCTGGTTTTTGTTCATTACAGTCCTTTTGTGTGTGAAGTTGGAGACTTTTCTGATTAGAAGCAGCATGAAAGTAAGGAATTGCTCTGAACAATCATTGTTTTATTTTGCTCAATAGTTTATCACATCAGATTTTGGTATAGTTCACTGCAGAAATTGGTTTACAAACATTTCTTTCATTGTAGGGGTTAACAGAATTTTCAATATGAAAAATACAGAACTTTTTCAGTGATTTTTTTCCGTTCTATTGTGTATGTCAGCCACCTAATTAGCATCTTGTTTAGCTGCCTTTGGAGCCCTGTGTGTTCTGTGAGAATCTGTCCGTTGTTGCAGAATTAAATTCCAAAAAATGCTGTTTTCTTTTTCAAGGATCTTTCAAACCCCTGGTATTAAGAAGGTAACTTTGAATACATGAAGCAAGGATAACGTGACAAATGGGTGTCTGTGGAGATCTTGGAAATGGTAGTTCTGTAGTGTGGATTATCCAGTTATTATTAATAGACTATTTGTTTTGAAACCTGAAGATAGTCCAAAACTGGTTATCAGGTAAAGTGCTGTAGCTGAATATTTTAGTTGGAACCCAGACTGGGGAGTTTTTTTTGAGTTCTAGTATGCTAACTGGTCGTTGTTCTTTTGCCAGAACTCCCATTTCCTCCTGGCAGCTAAATATATACCTGGCTTGAAAGAATCATGGTTGTAACAGTGGCTGTCATGACATAAAGCACTGTGAAATGAATTTATTAAACTGTTTAGATCTTTACTATATTAATAAAATACATTATTAATTCAACTAGTGTCAGCTTCCAGGCTCCTGCTCGAAAATGCTCGGCAATCCAGACTGCAACACAAGTCAGATCTTGCTTCCATAAAGTCATAAAACTGTAATGAAATTTGTGCTTTAAAAAAAAAAAAAAGTCTTTGCTGCAAAATAACCAACTTTTCTTGCACAACATGCTTTCTCAGCTGGCAAATACTTTGATTTAGTGGGTTTTCTCACTGAGTGCTTTTAACTTTTTAAAGCTTGCAAATTTGATTTGTTTATTGTGTAGGATTGCACTGCTGGATAAGGTCATGCTGCTGACTTCAGTCAAATTGAGTGAAGGCCTGCAATATTTTGCAAGCATGCAATCTGATAGCATGTAGTATCACATTTCAGTAGATGAAATACAGTTAAAATTGTCCATCATAGGATACTATAATGGGCTATTGATTTTTAGATGCTGCAGTTACTTTGTAATTGAATTGTGCTTGTGAACATATGAAAATGTTCATTTGCAGATTGAAGGTCATAAAGTAAAAATTGCACAAACGTCAACCATATATACAGGCTAGACAACAGTCTAATATTACATTAGTTTTTCCAGATGACTGCATTAACAATGGAGCTTGCATATATATTGAATAGCGTAGGTTTTGTTCTTGCTAATGGTAAATTGGAAAAAAAGACATTAATTGTTCTTCCTGTGCACTTATTTAGACGTGCCAGCTTTCCAGTTTCTAGCAAATGTGGTGTCTCATTAGAATGAGAAGTATCAAACAGCTTTCACTCCAGGTAGAACGTAGGAATGGGAGAGGATTAATGTGTATGTTGACTTAAAGGCTTAAAACATCCTTCTAAAAATTAATGTCGTTCACAGGCAGTTGCATAATTAAGGATTTAAAATGTATGTTTAATTATTTTGTTATGGAGACGACTAGCCTAATAGATATACAATGATTAACTCCAATATTAGTATTTTAATGGAGTAGGTAATGGTAGTGATAATGACTGTTTTTTCAGCTTTGACCACTTAGTCCTTGCTGAGCGTCTTAGTAGTTGAGTCTTGAAATGTTTGTTTGTTGTTTTTATTTTTCCAGCTCTATAGAGTTGGCACTGGAAAAGGTCCTGAAAGATAGAATCATAGAATATCTCAAGCTGGAAGGGACCTATAAGGATCATAGAGTCCAACTCCTGGCACTACAACTATGGCAGTAGTACATGTTATAACTTATTACTAGTTGTGGTACAGTGGTGGTAGCTGGCATTCCATGCCCCAGGAGATGAAAAGAAGTTTATTTGGATGAATTAAAGCTGTAGTAGCATATCAACATGTGATGCAGGAGCAGCTGCATAGCTTCTTTATTTCTAGGAGACTTGTGGCATCTGACTCTAGATGGTCATATAATGAACCTTGAGAAATGTTATGTGTGTATACCAGCTACTCATTGATGGAATACGTGAGGCAAAGACCAGGTGAAGTATAATTATATATTCAAAAACAAAACAAAATTGGTAAGGCAGGAAGAATAGTCTGAAAAAAGTGATGGGGAAACTTTTCTACTGTACAAATATTTATCACCAAATTACTGTAAAACATAACAGGCACTGGAAGCTTATGTACTGATATCTTCTGACATTTCAGATGCGTTTGAAAAGTTTAAAACTCTGACTTAAATTTGGCACACAACTATAACAATGGTGCACTTATGTCTGAACCTTAACAACTTGCATGAAAAAAACAAGGTTACATAAATTTTTCATTTGCTTTCAGACCTATCACAGCATGAAGAGTAAGAAATAGTTTAGTAGCATTTTCTCAGTATTATTCTTCTGTCCTTTTTTTGTGCAATTAAAGTAGCATGATAAAAATTGCCACCTCTGTTTCTGAAAAAACTGCCACCTCTGCACTGTGTTAAGTGGGAAGAGCTTGAAATATGGTCGACATAGCAATGCTGTAAATGCTTGTAGTGGAAGAAATGCTTTCTCTACCTCAAATCTTCTTCAGTGGCATTCTGTGCCAGGTCTTTATTTGGTGGATGAAGGATTTCTTTAACAACTAGAAGTGATTTTTCTGGTTATCATTCTCTGACCATTTGGAATTAGTGACATTTGAGTCCCTGTCAGATGGAGTGGGAACAACTATGCACGTAGTTTGTATGAACTATTTGAGCTGGAAAAAAAATTCTGTGTAGGGATTTGATTCTACAATCTGTGTTAGGTTCTGCTAGATTTTTCTGTCTCCTCTCTCAAAAATTCTGCATTGTGAACTGGCAGGGATCGGTTCCACTGAAAGATGTACCAGCTTTGTTATAGAACTGAAAGAAATGAGATTATGCTAGATGTAAAAACACTATTTCTCTCCTTTAAAGATACACCGAAGCTCTACAAGCTTCCTTGCAGCAGTATTGCTGCACCAGTATTTTAGCCTACTGAAATTTGAGCTACCAGTGTCAAATATTGTTACTGAGCAGGAATGATGCTCCCCATAGGATTAGGGGTTTTTCCTCTAATTATATATATATGAAAATTGTATATTGTGGTAAACTTGTGCAATAATTTATGGACGTAATTTAAAAGACTTTTTTTTTTTTTTTTTACAATGCATGCAAGGCAGGAAAAACCTGAAGATGTGGTGTGATGACAGGAAGGAGTTCTTGAAGATCTGTTACTAAAAACCTGAGGAATACTACCACAGAAGTTAGTCAATAGGAGTAGAAAACTGTTAGTCTTTGAAAAATAAACAAAACCAAACCCCAAAACTTACTTATTGCAAGTAGTGTTTTCTTGGGTAGGACTGATCATTGACCAGATCATTTACTGTTAACTGCATTTGAAATTCCAGTTACAAAGTATATTGTAATTGTTCTCTGAAGCCACTAAGAGCCAGAAATTAATTTTACTTCAACTGCAAATCTAATTGTTCTTTTCTGAAGTCTTACAATATTATATTTCATATTATGTGTTTTTAATCATAAGAATGTCTTCTCAAACTTTTGTCTCCTAAAGTCAGTGGGAATCTTAAAACTGAAATCTCTATGTTATGTTATGTAATGTTATTTTATATAATGGCAGGACTTAAACATTTGGTGAATTTGACTGTTTTAAATGAATTGCGGATATATTTTATTAACTTAACCTCATACAAACAAATGTACTAATGACAACAAAGAAAATTCAGTAAAAGCAGGGTAAACTTTTATGCAGCTCACAAGCTAATGGAAGAAAGCCTCAAGTTTTCACTGCCTCTTAAGTTGTCTTAACATTCACATGAAATATTTCTTGGTTTTGGGGTAGAAGTGTTGTTTGGGATTTGTGTTTGTTGTTTTTGTTTGTTGCAACAGCAGCCCAGCACTGTTAGAGCTAATGGTGTAGACGTTCTTTGTATTCAGTAATACAAAGAGAATATAAAGCTAGCCATTTTAAAAGGAAAAAAAATTAATATGGCTTACTGCAGCAAATTCAAGCAGCAACCTGATCTGCCATATTAGGTCAGAGTGCTTGCCTAGACAGGATCTAGAGCTTCATGTATATTGGGATTAAATCTGATCATCTTTTCCTATAGCTACGTGCAAAACAGAAGAGGATCTGTTAGTAACCTGCATGCTATTGTTGTGAGTGGTTGATCATGATTCCCTCTTGATCACTATTTTCAATCCTACCCATTATTTCTATCCCAACAGTTTTCTTCCCAATTTATTGCATGCTCAAGTTCAAAAGAAATAGTTTTGCTTTCTGTGGAATACAAATAAATGTTCTACAGTGGAAAATGTAGCCCACCATTGCACTGCCTTTACCCCATCCTTAAGGGTACTTCAATGGTCATATGAAGCCTTTTTTCCTTTTGTGTTATGTCAGTGTTGAGAGATCATATCTGTTCTTGTTGTATCTCAGGTTGACCTTGGCACAGCAGGAAAAGCCTTCTACAACAGGAAGAGACACCAATACTTGGCAATTCATATGACAAACCAGTGAATTCTTTTTATACATTTTGACTGCCAAGATTCTAGGCAGTAAGTTGTGTGATCTATACCACGCAGGGAGAAAAAGTATGGGAATAGCAAATTGTATAAAAGACGATGGCTATAGAAGCTTTAGGATACCATAAAAGTGTGTGTTTCCAGAGTTTCACTATTAAGTGGAAAGGATCTGGCTCTTGCAGGAGAATCTCTGTCTAGAATCCAGGGATCTCATCTCTTACTTGCTGAAGATTGTCGGCAGCAGAAATCCTGAGAATCTTCTGATAACTTAAATATCTCAAATCCTGCATGATTGTCTGAGACCTGGAACACAGAAATATTTGTTCTGGCGACTGTGCTATCGTATTGGTTTTAGACTACCATTCTTGTCATAGTGCCTTTTGTAAGCACTATACAGACACTTTGGAAGAAGTAGGTGCTGCCTTGCAGAACTTGGAACCTGGAAATGTGAGATTGATGGAAATTGGGGTCTTCATTTTATAGATAAGGAAACTGATGAACTGAAAGATTAAATGACTGATTTCAGGGTTACATGGTAGATCCAGAGCAGCAGAACGCATGCAGACTAGAGTCTGGTTTGAGCACTGTAATAGAATTCTTCGCTTCTTGCTAATGTCACTATGGAACTAGCAAATTTCTCTTAAGAGAACTCAGTGTTGGGTAGCTTCTGCTAGAAAAGTGATTAAGGCTGTATTAGTGCACCTTTTCTTTTTGCTGCATAAACATACAGAGATGGAAATGCCTGCTCCCCTCTTCCCCCCTGCTTTTGTGCTTGCTCTGTATTTGCAAACAGAAGCCAAGTTTGTTGAGAGGGGTAGAAATAGTGCCCTCTCATGTTATTTCACTTTCCCATCTTAAAATGTTATAGCACCTCTTATCAGCTAAAAATCAAGAGTGGTACACAAGTGTTGTCACTGCAATGCAGCTGTTTTTGTGGAATGATAGCAAAGAAGAGAATAAAAATAACAAAGGGGGGGTTGGTGTGTCATGGAGCAGTAGCAAATATTACGTACATGACAGTTAAGTCCTGCTCTCATGCAGAAACAATAGAAATCTCTCAATAAAAGAGAACAAAGAAATCTTGTGTTACACAAAGGAGAGAGGGGAAGAAATACTCCTGTATCTGCAGTATTAACTGCATAGTACAGCTTCTCTAAGAGAGGGGAAAGAAAGCTTAGTTTTTTCCCTCCCACCAGAGGCCCTGTCAGATGGAGATTTAAATGCCCAAGCTACCTGACAAAACTGGTATATATCCTAATATTTGCATAAAAGATTTATTAATTTTTTGAAAATGTAAGTTTGGTAGGAATGTTTTGGTGGACTGAGATTTCAGTGAGAGAAGTGATACATCCATTTTTCCATTCTTCCCCCTGCCCCTCCTCAGTTTTTAGTCATCTTTATGAATTACTATATATATTTTCTTCCCAAGGATAAGGAATATAAGCTTAAAATTAGCATCTTGTCAGTAGGAAAGAATGTATCTTCTGTATAGCCTGTGCCAAAACCCAAGTGTGTATGTGTATCATAGGCTTTGCAGGCCTTGACCTCTGGAGAGGCCATGTGGGTTTGAAACTTGGCAGAAATGATTGCAAAAAGTAATGAGCTCATGACCTGGTGTTTTGAAGCAGCACAAGAGACTGTCTTGGGTATTGATCCAAACTGGGATCTTAAAAGTGGTTACTGCAGCTAAGATTTTTGTTAGATTTCACGTGGTCTCCCTACTGGTAGCTTGGTGTTGAACAAAGATCTTGGCAAAAGGTTCCCAGGATGAGAAAGAACTTTGTGGGATGTAAAAAGGACACTAGGGCTTAAGGCGTCAGTTTGGGGTAGTCTTACTGAGTGCCTACACTTGTACATTTTGCCCTTGGTGTTTTCTGGTCAGACACATTAGTCTTGCTTCTACCAACTAGAAATATGAGGGAGAAAAGGATGTCACTTTGTGTGTGATAGTGACTTCAAAAATGTCAGTGTACTCTAAAAATACTGTATTGACTTCAAGATTTAGGTCCTATTAATAGTGGTGGTATTAGATTGATTTGGGACTGCAGGTCCTATATCATTCAGAAGAAAGAAAGAATTGAATCAAATTGAAACTAACATTCTGTTTAAAAAATAGAAAAAGAATTGAAAGTAGATTGGCATGGGAGTGATGATTAGGATATCTGCTGTTGTGTTGAAACAAACTAACTTTCTACAAAACTGAGCTAAGTAATCTCAGCTGTGTGCATCTACCCCTTTATAGTGTGATAAGGTTAGTGATATCATTTAGATTTATATTTTTTTTTCATCAGATGTTGGCAGCGTAAGCTCTTGTTTTGCTTCTGCATTACTGTGAGGGCACACGGAACCTAGTTCTTCAAAGGACTGAGTACTTTCACAGGATGCCTCCTTGGGTAAGGGTGTTACAGTAAACAAAACCAAAAAAACCTCCTAAGGTAGAGCAACAGGTAGGTTATCTGACGTTGGCTTACAAATTCTGTGTCAAGCTGACTTAAAAGAAAGGAACAATCAGTTTGTTTTCATGGTCTTATTTTATGATGATAGTCATAAAACCTCTGGTTTTGTATTAGCAAAGTCAAGGAAACTTTCACAGTATTATTAATGTTTGAAATACAAAATGTATTATGTTGTTTTAAAATGGGAAATCTGCTTTTGGCCCAAATCAGAAGTCAGCTATTTGATTAATTCATAATTGATTGTAATTTCCACTTGTAAATCCTTCTCTACCAGACACAGCCTTACTGGAGAAAAGTAAAGTGGTGCTGACCTAACTAGTCTGTCAGGTTGTCCCATGTCACATAATGCAGTTGAACAGCTTATTCCTTAACTGGCTGTCCTTCTTCTAGTCCTGGAAAGGGAATCCTTCTATTCATGGAAATATAAGGTAAGTTTATCAAAATAAAGTGTTAATTTATTAAAATATTATTGTGTTCAAGAAAATAGAAAAGCTATAATTCAAAATAATGATTTATGTTCTGCTATCTCATGTCTGGCTTAACCAGTTTGCAAATACTGTGAGTATTAGGCTGGTTTTGTGAGAGTACCTTTGTCCACCAGGGATTACTAGTTCCAGTGTCACCTTGTGTTAATACAGTTCAAGGATGGAGCTGGCTTCCACATGTTCATGCTGTGCTGAAACTGGTAAGGTGTCCTGGAACTGGGCTTGCAAGGGAGCAAGGCACAGAGGCACCCAGTCCTGTGTGGGCAGTGGAGTATCTAGATTTGATAGAATGGAAGAGAAAAAAGTTACAAAAAAAGGGGAGGAAGGTGGCACTGGGACCATTATGAGTTGCAAGGAAGGCTGTCATGGGGAGACAGCAAATTGACCACCCAGCACTGTTTCAGTTATTTCCACTGAATGTTTTTGGTTATTAAAGTGCAGTGTTCTTGTGTCTTGCTATGTAATTTCATTGAGGGGTTTCTTTGAATTTATTCTTGTACTAATAAATAAAATCTTTGGGGTATTTTATACCTCAGTACTATTGAAATGAACTGTTGAGTACTGCTCCACTATTTCTTTATTTCTTGTTTAAACATACACTGTAGAACAGTGTGACAACAGTCCTGGATAACATTGTTTCTTGGCAATGATCAGTTCAGGTTCATGTTCAGTCAGTCTGAGGATGAGGGTCCCAGTTCAAGGAAGGAATATGTAAGTTCTTACGGTATCCCCTTTAGCAAATTATTCAGGGATATATTCCATCTAGAAGATGTGTTTAAATAGTGTTGACTTATGTGTAGGCTTCACAGGCAGCCTAGAGCCTACCTTACACATACATCAATGCCTTGCTGAATAGAAAAAAAAAAAATCAGAAATGTTTAACTGAAATATAACTTTTTGATAACAAGAAGATATATAAAAATATTTTTCATTATTTGTGCTTACAGTACTAACTGTACTAGTAATACAATGCAAAATTGCATATGCTTACATGCATTCATGTGCAAAATAGACCTGTTATTTTGTAGTTTTCGGATATGAAAATATGTTCGCAAAATAATGTACACAAAGCAGAGATTTGATTGCAGTCTTTAGGGAAAATTAGCAAAAACACAGCAGTTCATGTTGAAATTCAAGTGGGTTTTTTTTGCTTTCTGCAATCTGAATGCAAGCTGACAAAGATGACTTACGCAATGTTATGACAATACCTAACATGTATGGAACAGGATACGTTATCAAGGTATACTTTTTAAAATGCACCCTGCAAGAGTTTAAATTAAACAACGTTAGGCTGTAGAAGCAAACTCTATTCTATCATTAGGTCCTTATGGTTCATTAATTTTAACGTTTGGAATTGGAATGCCACCTGGGAAGAATGCATTGGATTGTTTTCTGCAGTGCTGTCTATCTTGATATAGTGCTGAGTCTGTTATTCTTGCATCTAATGTGTTCAAGTTGGCATGAATGTGAAAGATGTAATTCTCATTACGTGTGCTAAGCCAGGCAGTGAGGGGAAACAAGCTTGACTAAATGCTTGGATTTCAACCAATGGTGCAGCAGACTAATGTTGGCCCTGAAAATGAAAACTGTTACTGTACATGCATCAGCTGAAAACACAGCTTTAAGAATCAAAATTTTTAAAAAGAAACTGAGGACACTTTGGCAAGTTAACCCTCTTCAGTTTAAAAGCATCGGAATGAAAATTCCAGTGAATAATAAAGGTACTTGTTACTAGTAACTGTCGTGGTTTCAGCCCAGCCGGTAACAAAGGACCACGCAGCCGCTCGCTCACTCCTCCGCCCCCCTCCGGTGGGATGGGGAGGAGACGGGGGAGAGAAAAGAAAAAGAAACTGGAACCTCGAGGGTTGAGATAAAGGCAGTTTACTGGGACAAACACAAAGAAAAATTACAACAACAACAATGGTACTAATGAAAAAGTATACAAAAAGAGTGATGCACAGTGCAACTGCTCACCACCCGGGACCCGACGCTCCGCCACTTCCCCCACCGAAAACAGAGCCCACCCCCCGGCCCGCTCCCCATTTATATACTGAGCATGATGTCCCATGGTATGGAATAGCTCCTGGGCTAGTTCAGGTCAGCTGCCCCGGCTATGCCCCCACCTCCCAGGTTCCTGTAAAAATTAACTCTATCCCAGCTGAACCCAGGACAGTAACAATTAGGGATTTTATGCTGAAGGACGTATTGTGTGGCATTTTTATTTTGAGCTGATGCATTCCTTGGCAGCAGCAGACAATAAAAATGGATAGAAATTTTCAGTACCAGTAGCTGCTTCAAGAACTCTTGTAGGTCAGTTTTTCAGAATATGCTTTAAAGCAAAGGAAGTTGCATCAGCAGAGTTCCAGTTGTCCTTGAGGGCTTGATACCAACTTTGAACTCCTTGCTTTCACTGCAGTATGTAATTGTCCCACTGTGTTTGTGGGCTGGCAGTACTCTTATTTAGAGCACTGCCCTGCTCTTGGAAACAAGCTATTCCCATTTACACAGCTCAGCTTCTTCTATAGCTTAAAAGCATTTTCATCTATTTTTTTATTTTCCAAATGCCTGCAGAGTGCATGGCTATTTATTAGCATGTGTGACAGCTTAAATGGCTCTTGTCAACAATTATCCATTTAGAAAAGTGGCAGTCTTCATTTGTGATGTTGTAAGGAAAATGATCTCTAAAAGTCTTGTGTGTTTCTTAAAATACAAAGTGGTATCTCTGAAATGTATTCTGTGAGGTTGAAAACAATTCAAAGAATTTGTGCCCTATAACAGATCAATATGGAATAAAGTGTTAAGATTTTTTTGACTTATCTTTGGAAGACCAACTTTTTCTTGTGCTTACCAGCAAAGTTATGGCCCCACATAAATCCTATTGGTTATAACAATACTGTTTGACAGAAGTAGTCATGATATAGTGTAAAGGGGGTAGCATAAAAAGTAAAATGTTTCAAATGTAAAATGAAAGGAAAGAGAAAAAAGGGCTTTCATTTCCAGCAGTTCCAGCAATATTTATTTCCTGGAATATCAGCTTTTCTCAGGCTCTTACAGTGTTTTTTTAAATAGACCAAGAAATTCTGCCACCATTGAAACTAATAATTGGTAAAACACTGACTCCTGTGTGATCAGGGTTTGACCCTTGGAGTCCTACACTGCTGACTGTGCTCTATGGGGAAATTGGATCTGCAAGCTCTAAAAGTAGAGATTTGCCATTGCTCTTGCTAAATGGCTTTGTGAATAACTATCAAAATCCAAGATGGATTAGAGATTACAAACCGTTCGGTAAAACGGGGTGCGGGAGAAGTAAATGGATATGTTTCCGGAATATTTGATATGAAGCTTTAGTTGGGAAACGTACAGAGAAAATCATGCTGTGTGAGTATCATACTTCCATCATCTGAAAGCATCTAAAATAATTAGTTGTGACCCAAAGTAGGTTAACAGGTAGCCTTTTCACGAAGAACGTAGCCTGTACATGTCTCCCTCTCTCTGTAATAGGAGCCATGTCTCAGTTATGTATGTGGCTGGGAGGAGTTCAGTAGTATTTCCCAGGCATAAGTAACTTTTTTGGTAAAAGTTTAAGCATGAAAAAGGATTGCTTGAACAAACTTTTATCCATCCGCTTTAATGTAGACCTGTTTGCTTATGTGTGAGTGAGATCAGCTGCAAACTTTTTTCATTTTTCTCACACTTACCATTCTCTCACTTAATACAACTTCAAGCTGTTTATAGGTAATTCCAGAGCAGAGAAATACTTTGCTTACATGAAGAGAGAGCATGCATACTCTAACAGTGTATCTGTCTTTTTGAAGCAGATAGTGCAATTAGAATTATTTAATCATTATAATTTATGTGCATAATTACATGCATAATATGTGTATAATTTATGTGTAGACAAGAGGGGAAAAAGTCCCTTTACTGGGAAAGTAGGACTTAGGAAATTCGAGAGGTAAGCTATCAAGATGTGACAGATGACTGCAAATTTTAATTTCATGCTTTCCCTTTTCATATTAATTGCTGCTATTTTATGAGCCTATTCCTTGTGGAACAGTTAGTCCTAACCCAAAATGTGTTTGAGAAGAAACCTGAAAGCTAGAGTGGAAGTGTGATGGACTATGTTAGGAAAGAATCTGAAACGCTCTGTGTATACAGTACGTCTTACTGTATACCGTATCTTCCTAGCACAATGGGGTTTACTTGATTTTTTTTTCGGGTTTATTTTTCAAAGCTTGGTGATGTAATTTCTGATTCCTATAATAGTAGTTTAGTGTTAACAGTTCACCAACCAAATACACAAATCCATGAGATCAAAGGGTCCTATCATGGCTCTGTAAGGGTGTCCCTATCCTGGAAGTTTCTAGACACAACTAGAAACACTACTGATATAAAGCTTTCATGGAAGTCCATAAATTGACCTGTAAGCTTTTATTCAACTGGAGGAAAAGGTGACCTGCTTCATGAATAAAGAATGGACCATACTGAGCAGCCTGGAATCAGGTCAAAGAAAGCTATAGCTGTCGTTTTTAACCATATTAAAATACTGCCTTTCAGCACTTCTTTATGCTAGCTTGTAGCCTAGAATTAGGGCAGTGTAACATAATCTTTTGTCCCATCCCATGCCTTTTTTACTTTCTTAGGTTTGGCTTCTTTTTCTGAAACAACTATTCCATGTGCCAGCGTCTTTCAAACAATGCAAAAAATACATTGTAGGTAAACTGAGAATCCATACTTCACAAAGCCTCTGATTTAGGCAAATAGTCCAGAGGTAAATGTCTTCAATTTCTAGATAACTTGCCTTTAGATTGAGATTATGGGCTATGAAGTTTATTATTTATTGCGCTCCTTGGTTTTCAAGTAACTTTGTTTTAAAATAGGGTATTTGTTTTTGTTGTAGCTTTCTAAAGGACACTGACATCCCAAAGGAGCTGCCTTAGATTTAATAAATATATATACAAACAACCAGACTGCGGCCATATTTTAGCCTTTATCTATGGCAATAGTAAACAGTGAATATGTGGTGTCTTAAGAGCTAAATTTGTTTTTTGAGCTGCTGGAATTTTTTTGCTTTAATGAAACATCAGTTCACTTGGCATTTTTATTAACAGCCACTATTTTTCTTTATTTCTGATGAAGCAAAATCTTACAGGGCTGCACTTTACTACCTTTTTTCCCCCCTACTGTTTTTGATGTGTCATAGTGGCTTTGAAAACCAATTTACTTCACATTCCACTTCTACTGCCAGCTTGACTAAAAATGGCTTGATTACGTACAAAAATATAATAAATGCACAGGTCAAAAGAAAATCATATTAAAGAATATGCAGATTACACTAGAGAGTAATACAGCTGAGTGAGTAGAGGCTGTTGTTAGAGCTGTAGGGACAGCTGTACTTAAATGTTTATAGTTGCAGTTTTGGTACTTTGCCTTGGGTGGGGGGGAAGTGAATTCTGAGATGAAGAAATACATTATTCTGTCTCCTAGTCCAGGGTACCCATGTTCCATTTTGAGATGTATTTGGTGGGGATGACCTTGCAGAACTATTTACTCAGGTTGGCATTTGTGTCACTTCTGTATGGCACTAACAGTAGTAAATTGGTTATGTAGTTGCTAAGTTTCTTGCTGTTACAGGTGAAAGAAACAAATTTGTATGAAATGTAGGCTTGAAAAAGTTAGAGCAATACAGTTTCTTAGAGGAGTTAATTTTCTGCTTTGGTAGAAAAGCATCAAAGAAACTGGATAAAAGACAACTTATCTATATGCTTTTACACATGGCATGCTGAAGATAATAGTATAATATTATAGTATAAATAAAGTATAAGCAGACCCGATAAAACTGGAGAATTTTCATCTGTGCCATTCAAGGCAGCTCCATTGCACTGGATGGAATTATGATAAGTTATAAATAAGGCTTGCCTTTGAGGTGATTCTTGAAAATGTGACAAGCTTGTCAGAAAAGCTGTAGGGAGAACAGTGAAAACTGGAAATATGAACTAAACATGGCTGGCTACAGCATCTCTGCAGGGACCCAGTGAACAATATGGAGTTATTTACAATGGAGGAAAGAAATCCCTTATCTTTTGCCGTAGGACTGTGCTTTAGGATCTGATTCTGTAAAATTCGGAGTAACTTCTAGAAGTGCTGTCCTGGTTTCAGCTGGGACAGAGTTAATTTTCTTTCTAATAGCTGGTATAGTATTGTGTTTTGGATTCAGTAGGAGAAGAATGTTGATAACACATGGATGCTTTGTTTTTGCTAGGTACTGTTTTGACTAAGTCAAGGGTTTTTTGGATTCTCATGCCCAGCCAGCAAGAAGGCTGGAGGGGCATAAGAAACTGGGAGGGGACACAGCCAAGGCAGCTGACCCAAATGGGGTGTTCCATACCATGTGACATCACATCTAGTCTATAAACTGGGGGGAGTTGGCCTGGGGGGATTGCCACTCAGGAACTAACTGGGCATTGGTTGGTGAGTGGTGAGCAATTGCATTAAGCATCACTTGTTTTGTATATTCCAATCCTTTTATTAGTATTGTCATTTTGTTATTGTTAATAGCTTCTTCCCTTCTCTTCTATTAAATTGTTCTTATCTCAACCACAAAAGTTTTACCTTTTTCTTTCCGATTCTCTCCCCCATCCCACTGGGTGGTGGGGGAAGTGAGCGAGCGGCTGCATGGTGCTTAGTTGCTGGCTGGGGTTAAACCACAAAAAGTGCTAAAAAAACTTCTCTCTTGTATGAAGTCTGTGTCTGAATTGCCTTTTGAGAATTTTCAGAAATAGTTCAGCAATTCTTGCTATGAATTCTAAAAATAATCAGGCTCCTCCCTCCTTTTGTTTGAGAAGGAATTAAAGGTTTAGTTGGGTTCTTATGAATGTTACTGATTATTGCACCGTACTGTGACCACTCTTTAGCTGCTGTGTTTGCCAGTGATGGGATACTTGAACTTCAGAAATGTAGTGCTAATGACCTTCAGGATGCTTTTCCTTGATGCTGGAGCGAGATAAGAGCTTTCTGTGTGGTGGACCAAAGATACTGAGTGTTACCAAAGACTAGGCTGTGTGCTGCAGAATTCACCTGTTCTTTATGTATGATGTGTTTGCCTGTTTTTACAGACACCATGCCCTGAAGAGCTGTGAAGACAATATAATTAAGTTACAACAAAGTATCTGAGCTCAACAGCTGTAAGCACTCATGTGTTTCAAAAGACCAAAACCTTACAGTGATAGATGCCAGGAATTCTGAGGTACTTAACTGATAGAAGTAAACAGTCATACTTGTGTGACTATTGCTTATAGAGTAAAATTCTCATTTTGTTGCAATGTGAGCAATAAAATTGAGCTTCTCAGTGTATCCATGATGAAGAGCCTTTAGTTTTCTCTTGGATTGCTAATAAAGAGCAGAGGATGTGGTACATATATCCAGTACAGTCAGTGCTGTGTCAGAGAATATGAAGGGTTAACAAGAATAGCAAAGCTGTACAGATGTTTTGCGCAATAAAGTTGCATAGTCTCTGTCCAGTTAATCTGGAAGATAACAAACTCCAGCTACTGCAAACTTGGAATTTATTCAGAATGGTGGTAGATGCAATCCCATAGTTATTCTTTTCAAAGCTCATTTTCCCATTTTATGCATGTGAATGGACATCCAAATGCTTGCTCTGCAGAAGCATGGGTGCAGAAAACAGACAGACAGATTTTAATTAAACTTTATTAAATTTTTAAATAGATGAGTACTATAAGGCATTCTTGTTAAAGTTTGACATCAAATGATCTCATGATTTTTCCAGATTAGGAGTAACTAGTTTATAATAAGGCCAGGAAAAACAATCAGCTTTAAAATTGAGGTTATCTACTCTTTTGTTTGCTGTAGTACCTACTGTTTGATGAAGACTATTAATCAATTCACCCTGTGTTCTCTGCTGCAAATATAGAGGCCATGAAAGCCTCTTAATCTAAGTCTAAAATACTCTTGCTATTACTGAAATTGAATCTGCTGTGACCTGTCACCAGGTAGGTGCACTGGACTCATTCTTTTTCATTTTATAACATCTGTAGCTTTCCCATTAGCTGAACTGGCCAAATGGTTTGTGGTGTTAATTTGCTTAGGTAAGGACTCTGTGTAGTGTGTGAAGACTGAGTGAACTCCTTTCCATATGTACTCTCCTACCAATCTGTACAGGAACTGGGGGCGGATGAGAGGGTATTGGGCATGTGTAGGGACAGCAATTTGCAAAAGAGATTAAAGCACTGGTGGTGGGCATCTTCCCTTCAGAATTTTTCACTGTAATAATCCGCAGCAAAACTGGGTGTTCTGATTTTAAGACTTTAAGTGTTTTGGCATATACTTACCCTGGCGAAGGTGGAACCTTCCTCAGTTTTAAACTTTGAGATGAATTAGTTTCTTCTTCACAGAGTGACTTAATCCCTAAATTTTTCAGAATCATAAATGCAAAATCCAGGAGTTATAGCTTTTTTCTCAAGGCAAAGTAGATAAGAACTTGGGTGTTGCTTGTTTATTGGGCAGACTGAAGGTCTTTCAGTCCTTTCTTTTTTTTTTTAAAATGATAGTTGAGGGATCTGTATCAGTTTCATCTAAGAAAATTTCTCTATGATATGATGTAATGTGTTTCATACATGCTGTTCTATGAAAATGCTATTCATTGCTGGGTCTATAGGTTGCTTCTGTTCTGGGGATCCTTTGAACTGGGTGTATTGGCTTTGTGTGGCAAGGTTTTGGTAGTGGGGAGGGGTTAGGGGGGTGTTACAGGGATGGCTTCTGTAAGAAGCTGCTGAAAGCTTCCCCTGTGTCCAACAGAGCCAATACCAGCCAGCTCCAAGATGGACCTGCTGCCGGCCAAGGCCGAGCCAATCAGTGGTAGTGGTAACGCCTCTGTGATAACATTTTTAAGAAGGAAAAAAAGTTGGGACAGATGGAAATGGCAGCCAGAGAGAGGAGTGAGAACATGTAAGAGAAACAACCCTGCAAACACTAAGGTCAGTGAAGAAGGAGGGGGAGGAGATGCCCCAGGCACCAGAGCAGAGATTCCCCCTGCAGCCCATGGAGGTCCACAGTGGAGCAGATATCCACCTGCAGCCCATGGAGGACCCCACGCTGGAGAAGGTGGGTTCCTGAAGGAGGCTGTGACCCCGTGGGAAGCCCATGCTGGAGCAGGCTCCTGGCAGGACCTGCGGATCTGTGGAGAGAGGAGCCCACGGAGCAGGTTTTCTGGCAGGACTTGTGACCCCCACGGGGGACCCATGCTGGAGCAGTGTGCTCTGAAGGACTGCATGCCATGGCAAGGACCTATGCTGGAGCAGTTCGTGAAGAACTGCAGCCCGTGGGAATGGGCCACGTTGGAGAAGTTCGTGGAGGACTGTCTCCCATGGGTGGGACCCCACGCTGGAGCAGGAGAAGAGTGTGATGAGCCCTTGCCCTGACGAGAATTAGCAGCAGAAAATAACGTGTGATGACTGTAAACCCCATCCCCATCCCCCCTGTGCTGCTGGGGGGGGGCTTGGTGAAGAAGTCTGGGAGTGAAGTTGTGCCTGGAAAGAAGGGAGGGGTGGAGAGAAGGTGTTCTGAGATTTGGGTTTTTTTCTCATTACCCTACTCTGGTTGATTGGTAGTAAATCTAGTTAATTTTCCCCAAGCTGAGTCTGTTTTGCCTGTGATGGTAATTGGTGAGTGATCTCTCCTGTCCTTATCTCAATCCATGAGCCCTTTGTTGTATTTTCTCTCCCCTGTCCAGCTGAGGAGGGGGAGTGATAGAACGGCTTTGGTGGGCACCTGGCATCCAGCCAGGGTCAACCCACCACACTGGGAGACAGTTGGTAAAATCTTAGTGTCGAGACTCTTATTTTCCAAACAGCATTCACAAGTATTACGACACTACCCAAACCTGTGGTCACGCTTTAAACTAAGAGCGTGTTGGAGTCTTGAAGCGAGCAGCAAAGAGTGAGCACTCAGTCTGTAGCCTCAGGCCTCTTTCAAACGGGAGAGGAGAACCCTGAAGTAGCACAGCAATCTGGCAAGAGTAGTTTTTCCAACAGCAATGGTGGAGTCTGAAGGAAAACGAAAAATTTAAAAAAAAAACAAACAAAAAACAAAAAACAATTTGAAAAATAAGCTTTGAACACCTTTTTGCTAGCTGGTTAAATTTGGCACAAAAAGTACTGAGAGGTGGGTGTGGTGGTGCAGACAAAAAGGCATTTTGCTGTTTAGTTTCATTGTGGTTAGAAATACTTACATGTGAAAAAGAGATTTGTCACCAGGATTTTGTGTGTGTTGGCCTTTTTGAGGTAGAGACACTAGCTACAGAAAGATCTCAGGAGAGGGCTGTTGGTGATGAAACAGTTTTCCCCTGTCCTTTTTGGTATTTATTGGAGGTTCCAGGTCTATCACTCTCCAGCTGAAGAGCTCATGCTTCACTCCCTCCAATGAGACTGTAATCAGTAGCCCATTGAGCTAATTGTTTGCTTGTTTGAGTGTTTTGAAAAAACAAAATGAAGAGAGAAATAGAAAGAGGCAGGCTGACTTCTTAACAAAATCCCAGAAGTAACAAGAGTCATTTTCTGTGTGTTGAAAAAGCCTGCAGCCCAAGTCTCTTTTGTCTGAAAGTGACATATTAGTCTCAGAGTTCCTTAGAAAAGAGGAAAATTACTGGCCAGTGGGGCCATTTGTTTTTGTTTCTGTGTGTTTAAGGAAAAAGAAACACAGTAGATACTGCCTGGAATAAAATTAGTAGTTCTCTATAGATTCTCCCTTCCAATTCAAAGAACAAATACCCATGGTGCTATTCTGAATTTTGTTGCCCTTCCAGTTAAAATAAAATATAAACTTTTGTAACTGCTAAGGAATTGGGTATATATAACTCCATGAAATAACAGATTTATGGCTGAATTTCTCTTAGTTATTTCTTTATCACACTCGGGGACTTAGCTGCATACCAAAGAGCAGGAATTCATACGCAGGTTATTTTTTGACCAAATTTCCTCCCTTCTACAAAGAAACCTGTGAGTAAAAGAAGTAGATACAATTCATGTTGGGTAATAGAGCAATGACTGAGAAGGCATTAAACTCTAAATTTTTAGTAACTCCTGAAACAGTAAGAAAAAAAAAAAAAAAAGCTGGCTGAGAAGCCTGTTTCTGCTTTTAGGAAGCTTCTTGTGGTGCAAATCCACTGATGCCAGAAGGTAACTTAAACAGAGGACCTGTGAGGAGAATTTAATGGCTACTGACTCTTACTCAGCAATCCTGGCAACTAGATTGCAAATACATATACTTTCTGATTTTTAGTTGTGACTATTGTAATTTCTAAGCAGTCCTACTTAAAAGCACCAAACGAACAATTATTCATATATTCATATTGGGATAATCACTCATTTTGTTGGCTGCATATTTGCTTTTGTGATAAATGTCACTGAGAAATAATTTTTTTTGTTATAGTAGGGGCTATAGACTAAAACAGACTGAGGGATCCACCATCCCTCCAACAATGGCGAAAATCAAAATGCATGAGAGGAACAGAAGGGATGGGTGTAAAGAGGTGAATTAACCTGTCAGACAACGTAGTGGTAAAGCTGGACTAATCCTCGAGATACAGTGTGAAGATTTAGGGCTCATGCTCACTCAATGAACAGTTGTAGCAGTTTGAGACATTACTACCCTTCGGCAGAGTGTTTCTGTTCCTGCAGCAGACATGATCTAGCTTGTAGTCCTGCATTTCGATCAGTGGTGAACCAAAGCTCTGCCCTGAGTAAGGGTCTGTGCATCCTCTCTGCCCCAGCGGCACCGCAGCCTGCAGGGTGGGTAGCTGGAGCTATACCAACTTGACATACAATAATGGTGTTCACCACAGCTTGCCTTGCCAAAGTCTGTCATTTGACTACATTTTTCTCTCTCCTGAGTATAGCCTTAATTCTCCTGATGAGAACGTGCTCATGATACATGCTGTGTTTTTTTTAACGTAAAGTGAAGCAGTACATAATGATAAATGAAAAAGTAAAAGGTATAGATACATCTATTTTACCTGTAGTATGCAGAGGTTGATCTGTTACACTCAGATTTTAATTTTAAATGGTCTTTTGGATCAGGCTTCATCATCAGCAGTTGTTTTTAAATAAGTGGCAATTTGGAAGGGTTCCATTTTTTGTGCTTCTTGTTTGTCTTCTAAAGTTGATGATTTAAGCAAGTAGGGTAGAAGACTACAGCAAGATGGAAGCGTCAGTGTGTGCCAGCTGTGAACACATCTTTGAGGCTCATCCTTCCAACTTTTGATGTGCATATCTGTCTGTATTAAAAATACCTGTGATCTGGATAGCTGTGAAATTCCACAAACAAACAAAAAGCTTCATGCAAATATAATTTCCTTAGTACTGCAACTTTCATCTGGTTTGACTTACCAAGCTTTCTTGTAATTGGTGGAGAAGTACTCCATTCAGTGTCGACATGAAGGCATTCTGCAGGATTCATGTTCATCTGTTTGAAAACCTGTTCTGAAGTCTCTGAACTTGTTTCACAAATCAGTGGAGCAAAGTGGCATTTGTGGAATTATTGCTGCAAATAAGATGAGAATCAAACCCACTATCTGGAAAATTAGATCTCAGAATAGGTTTTACTCTGAACTTGCACTCTACTTTGCAAAACCTGGTCTAAACATGTTTAAAACCCCTCACTAAGGGCTGTTATCCTCCTAGATATTTATGAAAAGCAGAGTGAACAGTGTATACATATCTAAAGGCTGATTTAATCCTTAGGGAAGTTAGGTCTGGTTTTGGATTTCAGGATGTTCTGAAAGGATTGTTTTCTGTTTTGTAAAAACACTGCAAAAGAGAAAGCAAAGGTGGAATGTCCTACTGTTTCCTTCTAGGCTTCTCCTTGAATGATTATGCTGGCTCACAAGATCTGCAAGATGTCTAAATGCAAACCTGTAATCCTTTAATGCATTTAACACACAAAACTAAGTGCTTTTCAGTGCAATCATATGCAGGTAAGTACATACATTTTTCTGTATTTTGTAAATCCTATTTTGTTGGTATAGCTGTGCAAGTATTTTTTTTAAATATCAAGTTCAGACAATGAGTGCGCAGAGTGCTGTACGTATACAGAAACTTGGCATCTGTCCGTACCTTTTCTGCACTGGAAGCACTGTCAACCAACAGCTATACACCATTAGATGTGGGCCATAGCAGGGTGCTCAGTCAGATGTTGGGAATGTGATCAGCACAGATTTGTTTTGCAGGAGAGCCAGTTTCTCAAGGTCCTACTTACATGGTCAGGAGACTCATGGTGTTTAAAGATGAAGGACAAAGTCCAGCTACTTAAGGTAGGGCTGTGTGTGCCTATAACTCTCCATCAGACTTTCCCTGGGGGATTTACATAGGGCTACCCCTAACGCTCAGACTCCTCTACACGTGCATGAATCAAATTCTGCTATACTCATTGTATAATTTAAGGTGACAGGTGGGAGCAATAGCTTATGACATGTACCATCTTTTACTGCTGGAGATCAAGAGCACCATATGCCTTTCCTGGAGCATGTTGTGCACACGAGGGTGAGATAAGCTCCTACTTGTGGAAAAATGAGAGTGAAAACCAGATCTTACCATATTGCCTTTGTGCTCTGACCTACCTTTTTGGCTGTGTAGCAGCAAAAAAATTGGTTCTTTGATGACTATACACCTTACATTTGAGAAGCACAAAGGGTCTGTTTCCAGCTGTCTCTTTTGGCTTCCTAATCTGTCTTCTTCCTCTCTGTGATACTAGAGGAAGTGTAGTCTTCTGGAAACCAAGACAAACCAGATATTAAACTACTGACAACGTCACAGTTGTTGCTGCTTCTTGACATCAGTGGTTCTGGTAGAGACTTTGAACAAGTGATAGCCACTATGGGTATTGTGTTCCTTAAGATAATACAAGATAATACAAACACTTGGGGAAAAATAAAAACCCACCTCACTAATGTACATTAAAAATGTACAATGTGCAAATTATGTGCTGGATATTCTAAAAGGAACAAATGGTAAGCTTCAACAGAAGGGGTTTCTGGGGGAGGGATTACTTCTGCGCATTTTTTTAGTATGTTTGTTTCCTGATCTAAATATGAAAAATTCAGACTATGCTGCTAATTTTCCAAAATTATTCATAATTCCTTCCCATGCTTCAGCGAAACTATAGAAAATGACCCTTTCTTAAGGTTAATTTAAAATCTGGCTAGAGTTTCTGTTAAAGAAAGCAAAGCCTATCTGTTGACAAGACCTGGCTTTTTGGGAGGATGGAAGTTTATACTTCGGAGAGTGGAGGATTCTGCTACTCTTTTCCTTCTTTTATCTTTTTTTTTTTTTTTTTTTTTTTTTAACTTGAACCGACAGGAAGATTTTGTCCTTGTCCTTTGTGTTCGTGAGTCTCAGGAGAACAGCACATACCATTTCTGTGCTATTTTTATTCCTTCCTTCTGGTAATCTATTGGTACTTTCAGCCTAAATCAGGTCACCTTGAGGATTAAGTAATGGCAGTATAGGAAGCCATTTGTGGAAGGAAGTAAATTGGTTTGTTTGTTTTGTTTTGCTGGATGAGAAAAGGGAAGTTTTTGTTCTCTGGAGAGGATTCTTGAGTAGCTTTTTTTCTTTGGTGTTCTTAAGCTATAATACAAAGGTCTGGGACACTTTTTTCACACTAACAGAGTAATTAATCTTAATTGCATTGATTGTTTTACCAGGCTTTAGTGGGTGATTAGAAATGGCTTTATATCACACAACAGAATAAGGTGTCTTACCCAAATGTCTGTGAGTTGGCAAAAAAAATAGCTACCATTTGCTGCATGGAAAATGGCATTGCATCAGCTACATTGTTCTAGTGATACGACCTCCTGTCTGCATTATTCTTCAACCTGTTTGTGTGTGAGGTTCTCCTAGGTTAGAGATAACCAAAGCATGACTGAAAGGGTTCAAACAATGGCTCTGGTTGTTGGCCATTTGTCAAGATTGCGGCAATGCGGGCATGGCCTGGCAAGGCAACAGGGTCCAAACCTGCCTTCCCCTTCTGGGGACAGAGTAGTTGGTACATCATCTTCTGGAATTGCTTTGAGATTTGTCATTATTTCAATGGTCTTTGGATGCCTTTGAGTAAAACTTTTTCTTTGGAAGATTTAAGCTGATGAGCAATTTTTCTTCTGCTACTGAAAATACTGTTTCTGTGTTTAAAAACACTTTATATATGTATCATACATATGTGTGTATATTGTGTATATATTGAAGTCCAATAGTGAATTACAGCTAAATGCAGCCTTACCTGAAGTAGGTGGACTTCATCCTTCATCTTTAAACAGCATGGATCTCCTTTGCATGTATTGCGATCTCTGGAAGCTGGGTCCCCTTCAGGTCTGTGCTGATCACACTCCAAACACCTTACTGAGTGCACTGAGATTTTTTTTTTTTTATATATATATATATATATATAAAAAAACATTTTTAATAAATTTATATATATATATAAACATAGGAAGACTGGAAAGTCTGGAAATCCGTGTGGAAATTGCATGCAAACTCTTCGCAAGCAGCCAGAGCAAATGTGAGAGAAAATGAATATCTTTTTTTTTCCAGATAGCTGGGCAGTGTTTGGTACTCAAGTCTCTCCTGGGCAGTTAGGGATGCACTTATGTGTGGTAGAGCTGTAATTCTGAGTATTTCCCCATTATCCTTAGCTTTAAATTTGTCTTCCAGCAGCAGTGCTGCATGCTGACAGTCAAGTAGGGCTTTTTATACCTATATCCACAATGTTGTCTATTCTAATGAAATATGTTGTGTACTTAATACTTTTGTTTTAGGGTGTGAAGTCAGCAGGAGGAACGGGGAGCCCAGTTCTCCAGCCTCCTAGCTGAGTACTTAATAAGCCCAAACCAATGCTTTGTCAGCTCAGAACAGCCAAAACTACTTCATATTTTATTCTGTCTGGCTATGATGTCTACCTGGATGATATTAGTGTCTAAGCTGTACCCATGTAGTCTGATATACATGTAAGGGATGTCAGGATAAAGATGCTTGAAACGATAATCACTCATATTTCTCTCCAGTTTATTGCTTGGAGGTCCTGCACTTACAGACTGCTGATTCATTGCTGTACAATTTTGGTTGGATGTCCAAATCCCTTCTGAGTGCCCTCAGTCTTGTAAACCCTGGAAGCTGTTTTGTGCTTGCAACGGCAGGAGCGTCTTTCAGCCTCTGGAGACCTCCACGTATGTAGCTGGTGTCAGGACTAAATTATGGATAAGCCAGTTAGGACCTGTACCCAACAAATTCTTCACTGAGATAAAGCAGTTGGCAGAGAGGTCTTGTTTCTGCTCACAGAGGTGTTTCTTAATAAGGTTCAGCAGATCTAGGAACAATTTGATTACTAGGGAGTTTTTAAAGGGGGCACTTGAAAAATTATGGAAACTTGAATTTTAAGGATGGTTTTCATGCGTGCCTTGTCTGCATAAGGCAGAGTGAGTTAGGATTTTGTTTTTTCCTGGGTGCTTCTCGCTTTAAGTTCTCTTTGCCTGTGAACTTGGTGCAACTGAAGGAGGAGGGGAGGAGAGAGTTAAGACACTCAGCAGAAATCAGTCAACTACATTAAATACAGAGATGTTTTAAAGCTGGTTTTACTGCTGAGACTGGAGGGAGGAAAGGATTTTAAAGCGTCAGTAGGGCATAAGAGGTATTGCAGGGTCCAGTTGTCCCTGTGTTTTGAATTACCAAACAGATTTTTGAACTAGTGTAGTATTTCATGTTTGACTTCAACCATTTTAATTTCTAACAAGGAGGAGGAATCCAGGGCAATGGTGTCAGCTGAATTATAGGTGAATAAAATTACAGGCTGGGGCTGGAACAGATTATTTCAGTGATATCTTCTAGAATAGCATAGGATTGCCAGGCAGGATGCTCTTCTCCCTGTTCAGAGCCCCTCTCACCAAGAGCAATGGAAATGCAGCTTTCAGGTACTACTGTCACTGAAAAATTGTGTAAGATAGTTCTGTTCAATTATTTATTTGGTCAGTAGTATACAGAGCTATTGAATTTTATGCCTGTGGTTTTGATGAAAGTGTGACTTCCCCATAGTGTAGAAGGAGAATAATGCGGTGTTTGAGCAGAAACTGACTTTATTTGTGTCCCTGACCACTGGGTTAGGGACAAGAAAGACAAATACAAGGAAGAAATGTTGCATGAAATTCCAAACATGCCAACCATCACTGCTTTATCAGTAGCATCAATTACTGTGATGCCTAAATTGTTTTACAGGGAAATTCAGTCTTTATGGTGTGGTCTTTGGGGGTTCTTAAGCAGGTTTTTTTTTTTTTTGCTCCTCATCTTCGTTGATTGTGTTAACTATTAATGGCTGCTTCTCAAAGGTCCAAATTTAAATGTAAAACCTGTGAATATAGTAATTACTTCATGTCTTTTTCAGACTTGCTGCTAAAGCATTCAGGGACAGAAAAGGCATAAAATGAACAAGCAGGTGAGAGGCACGTTTTTATGGAATTCAAAGTGTGATCATCACTTCAGTCAGCTAAATAGTTATGTCTGAAATGAACTGCTAAACAAAATGTAACAGCCAGGTAAATTTAAATGTAAAAGTATAATACTCCTCTTTCCCTTCTTCCCTGCTGTCCTTTTAAAAATAGGATGTTTGGGCATTTTGGGTAGATTGATGTAGTGTATCACTGTGTCAGGACTCAGGGTTTTGAGCCATGTATGGGTTTTGTGGTTAAAACCAGCATCAAAATATGGACTAGAAAGCAGTTGAATTTTTATCTGGCAAAACCAAAATGAACTCCATTGCAGTAGTGGTTTTACTCCTGGAGTTAGGCTAACAGCCCAGTTAGTATTCACACAGAGGATCCTGTGGGCGTACAATTATCTGTGGGGTTTGAGGATTAGATTAATTTTTTTTTAGGACCCAGGATTTTTTGTGACACAGTCATACTAAAAGTTTATATAAATTCTCCTAGACCTGCCAGTGAACTTCTAAAATTCATTTCATAAACACCTAGATTTGAACAATTTCAGATTTTAAAACCTATGCAAAAAATGTTTATATCTGCCATCTATTAGATACACTGCCCATTGGTAAAAGCTGCATGTACAAACCTCAGAGATGCAGAAATGTTTGTAGCAGTGGGAAATGCGGCAATTGCTTTTAAAAAAAAACCCCAACCCCAAAAACAAACTCAAAACAAAACCTGCTGCAAGCCAGTCATTATCTTTGCAGATGGATGGCTGAATGTGGTTTGGAGAGCTTGCTTGTCCTTTTTACTGGGCTGTCATATCAAAACAAAGTGCTCAGAAGCATTACCCTTGGTGTTGGTAAACTGCAGCTTCTCTTTTACCTTTTAGCAGAAATCCGGAAGCTCAGAATGGTTTTATAGGCTTGCAGTTATTGCTTTTTGACACAGGGCTTCTGCCTGAGTTCAGGGTATGAAATAAGCAGCCTGTACCTGTAGAGAGTGTGCGTTGTCTCTTTCAGAACTTGGTTTAAAAGAGTGTCCAGCAGATGGTGCAATGGGCTTTTCTTTTAGCTACAGAAATGCTTAGATCTTGAGGGTTCCTTTGGGTTGAAATTAAATGAAGTAATTTTATATGCTCTGAAGCTAACATTTTTTAAAAAATTGGATTTTAGAAATAAAAATATACAGGTTCTGTATTTTTTTTGCTGAAGAAATCAGTTGAATTTGATACGCATTTCTATAATACCTCCCCTGTCCTTGTAAACACTTCTGAAAACAGAACTAAATTTTTAGGGAAGCCATGAGTTTGCTTAATCCCTGTAAATGGAGAAGTGCAATCCTTGTCACCCTTGATTATTGCAGCATCTGAAAAAGTGGGATTTAGCACCTTTGCCTCCTGTCAGAAACAAGAGCTGTTTAAAGCTGTGTCTATAGGAAGTCAGTCAGTTCCTAGTATAGTATGTCTGCAGTTTAAAACCAGTTACTTTCTATCCCCAAACAGTAATTTCCTGATGTTAATAATAAGTGCCAGACAAGACATCTCTATATTTCCACTTAGAAATGATTAATTACAATTAATTAGAAGACTGCTTTTTTTTCTACAGATAGATAAATGGTCTGCCTATTTGTTCTCTATGCTGCCCTTCTCATACAAAATCAAAGGGTTAATTTGGTGCTGGAAATTGCAGGCCAAAATGCTGTTGACCAACTTTCGACAGAATAGCCTGGGATACCACTTCTGGTTATGAGCAGAGTTGTTTACATCCCCTTTACAACTCTTACTCAAAAAACCCTAAATATACAAAAAATCCCTGCAAATATGTATCTATTTCCCTCTCTATGTTGGGGTCATAAAAAGCAGAAATCACAGTGACAGGGAATCTTGGTAACAGAGCAGTGCAAAAATGATATGAATTAGTTTTCCTTGTCTGATTCTCTTAAAACGTGCACACCAACTTTTGAAAACTTCTGAGAAGCTGCTATGTTGAAAAATGCATGCTGAGGAATCGAGAGAAGTTGTAAAGCTCTACAGAGTCTTGAATCCCTTGCAGAAGATGCTTCTTCTATGTTCTCCTTTACTTCATTTCTGAGTAAGCTACACAAATTTAGCTTTAGAGCCAGAAATGATGAGTAAGGAAAAATCATGTCATCTTTGGAGGTAAGAGTCAAACTGTATCTAGAAGAGCATGCACAAATTCCTTCCAGGGTTATATGGGCTCGCTTCAACAATTTGCTCATAGTGTTTAAAAGAACCATTAAATTACTTGTAAACTTCCTGTTAATAATGGAAAAGTCCTCATAGAGCTGAAGACCTGAACAATGGATATGCCCCAAAAGTGCAATAGGTTTGATTGTATTCATGAAACCACAGTCTATAAATATTTTAAATCTTTTAAAATTGTGTTTCTAACTCCTTTTTGTGGGCTCCTGAATGCAGCGTTAATGTGAGCAAAATGCTTCTGGGAAACCCAGGGAAATGCAATCAGATTCAATTTAATGCCAACCTACCTACTTTCTTGTGCCTGCTGGATTTTGGTGGTAAATCAGCCATAGGCCACTTAGTGTTTATTTTAGCAAATGTGAGTACTGGGATCCAAGTTCACATTCAGAGTTCAAAGATTAACTTTTTAGGCTGCTGTGGGGTGGAAGCATGGAAGAAGCAGTGAGCTTAGCTCTTGTAAGAGGAAATATAGTTGCTGTTGTCATTTTATAGAAATATTTTAGTTTAGCAGGCACTGATGCAACCACTATGGTTATGAGTGACAGGTCATGGAATATGATGTCTTATCTGGAAGGTCTCACTGTGGCACAGACATGAGGGAGCAGAGTAGTACATCTGCCACATCTTGTGGGCTTGTACAGAATATGTGGTGTTACTGAGGTCTTTGGCCTTTAATTCTGTGACTGTTTTTGAGTTGGAGTTATTAGTTTGCCATATTGGAGGTTAATTTGCAACATAACATCAGCCTGGCCTTTCATTGAGAGGCAGTGTCACATTTGCTGACTGAGGTGCTTTCTGAAAGTGCTTCCCTGCTAGACTGGTCCTGTTTAATAAAATATAGGAAAGTGAATGAAAAATGAGCTTTTTTTTTGTACTTATGACTAATTTACATGTGTAGCACCTTTAAGACCTATATGGTATGGGTTTTTTTCAGGTATACTCTGCTTGCATTTTAAGCCATTCAGATGCAGACCTCGTCTAAACTGGGAACTCTGTAGTTGCATTAGCACAAGGCTTTCTCCAAGCTAATAAGCCTTGGTGAGAAGCAGAGTGCTACAGCAATACAGTCTAATGACTTTTTGATTGGAGATGTTGAGGGTCTGATTGATTCAGAGGGTAAGCACTTTTGCTGCCAAGAGGCAGTAGCCCATAATGCTGGAATTCTTATGAAAACTCTAAAAATATTTTAAAAACCCAACCAGTGCACTTCTTAATGTGTAAGTATTACTGAGGCAAATTCTGAAGCCTGTTGATTGTCTTGTCTGCATAAAGATAGAATCAATACCTGATGCCCCTAGTAAACAAAATCTGAGAAGTCTCTTAAGTTAGCCCTTTAATAAAAGACAAGTCACCATTTTCTTTCCTTCTGTTTTGTCTTGTAGACTAGAAGCAACACTAGAATTTGTCGAAAGGAATGAGATGTGACTGAACTGTGTGGCCTTCATGAACAGGCAGGAGCGCTTCCTTCCCCCAAGCATCTGGTTTTTCATTCCTTGGAAGACCCTGCAAATAGCTATGCAGTATAGCTGGAGCATTAGCAATATTCCAACAGGTGACCATTCTTCTCTCACAGCGCATAATGGGGCAAAGTTAATAAGGAATAATAAGGTGATGAAGGGCATGCTTGGCATTCAGTGCAAGTAAGCATGGGGATGAAGTACCTAAATGGGCTGTCCAGCGTGTGAATCAGCCTGCCTTCATTTCTTCGTTGTTCCTTGGAGACATGTCCTGTTTTTCCTTGCCATTTTGCTCCTTGGCTAGCAGTCCCCACATTTTTCTCCTGGGTCAGCATTATGCCTGCACAGCTGTGTAATGCAGGTTGCTGCAGATGGTCTTGGATTTCTTTTGTGAATGATGATTTGAGGAACGATTTCATTTCCCATTCCTCCTGGGAATTTGGGCACAGCCTGGGGAAGGCTGCGCAGACCAGTCAGTTACCAGACCCTTGCTCTCCAACTCATCCAGCATGACTGCAGAAGGCATTCCTGCTTTTTAAGCTCACTGGATGTTTATGGACTCCTTTACTGCACAGGCTCTTTTTCTTCTCCCACACTTTGCAGCAAGGCAAAAGGCACTTGCTGTTCTACACGTAGTGCAACAAACATGGATCAGTGACTGCAGCAATTGGTTAGTCAGGAAGAGCAAAACCAAGTCAGAGGCTTGCAGAGTTGTGCTACTTATTAGATACTCTTCTAATACTCAGAAATCAAGTCTTTTAATCTCACATATTAAAGCCTCAGGCATTACTAAATTAAAAAGATTTCTTACCTATTTGATTTTAAGGTTTAGGAATAGCACTGCTAATTTATCTCTTCAGCAAAGGAGAGAGAGGTGTATACAGCCCACTATTTTCTGATAAAATTTATGCATTGGTTGTTTATAAAGTATCTTATGTTTATAATTTTAAGCCTGTCATTGTCACTCAAGCTCAACTTCCTACCACACCCCAGTTATGGTTAGGAAAGTGTATCCAAGATTTCACTATAAACAAGCAGTAACTTAACAGATAATACAGTTTTGAGTATATTTTATATCTGTAGAGCAAAGCTGGAAGTGATGAACAAAAGTAATTGCTGTGCGTTATTCTTTTTCTTTTGCATTTATTAGTCTGATTTGAATGTTGAATGCTTTGGCTAAGCAGCAATGCTGCAAGAGTAGGACCCTTTCTGTCTCATTTTAAGGATTTGATTTAGAATGTTGATTTTAAATAACTTTTCTGATGGCAACTGAGTTACCCTGGTAATTATTTAAATAAGTCTGAACTAACTTTTTCAGGGGAAATATTTAAGATTTCCCCTTCTTAAACTCTTTATTTTTTTTTTTATGTATCTGATTTCTTCCCAGTGAAATACCTACTGTATTCACAAAATTCCTCTCCCTTTTTCTTCCTTCCCAGGCACCAGGAAACTGGCATTTTCCATGTATCTTGGACCAGTAAGTTATTAATGATCTCTGTAGGTTTTTCAAAGATGATTGTTGCTCCCTTGGGTCAGGGCCTTTTGTTTTATATCATTCCTATGGCCTTCACTGCAAGTGATAACGTGGCTCCTTGACTCTACCAGAACTGGAGCAGGGATGGGATGGGCAATGTGATCTCACAGGCTGGGTCTTGCTTGAGATAGTCCTCTCCTACGTGTCCTGATACCATTACAGAACCTGGCAGAAACAAAGCAGAAGAGATTTATTGAAGAGGCTTACAGTTAGGGCTACACAGATTATAGCAATCATTGTAATGAATTTGGTATAATATGGAATTCAGAGGAAAGGGCAAGTATCTGTTCAAAATAGCATTGAGTCCCAAAGGAAAGATAAAATCAGTGAGATAGAGCTTGATTTTTAAGCATTTATCACCACATTTATTCACTTTAATTCAGACAGATTAAAGCATAAAACCCAGCTATCACCATGCAATATCAACAGGATTAAATAATATAATCTTTGGAGACAAGTATTTCAGTCAAGTAATTAGCCAATCAGTTAAACTTTTCCTTCCCAAACATGTCTTTCACCTCCCTTACCTGCAATGCAGATCACTCGCATTCAGTTTGGCCTGCACAAATAATTTCCAGTAGGAGTTCAGGATATGAAACAAGATGAGAATGCCTGTAGAGCTCTACAGTGGGCTGAGGAAATCGGACCTCTGTATTTTGAAAAAGGGCACTTCTGTACCTGCAGTGATCCTATATGTATATCTGGATGTAAAAATTAAACCCCTGTATTTGCATCTTTTGTTCCACTGAGGAATTGATCTTGCCTGTTGCTGGCATTTGTTGGATTGGAGGACAGTTGGCCACTTCTCCTATCTCCTCAGCCTGAAGAGATAACTACCAGAAACATCCTGCCCTATCAATAGTTTATTAAAACCTTTGCCAAACTCGGAAAGAAAAATGTCAATGTAGTTGCAATAGAAACCAAGGGATAAGCAAAGCCTTGGTGACCATCTGTGGCACGTTCAGTCCCTTCCCCCTTGTGATTTGTGCTTAAGGGTCAAGTGGTCCCATCTAGTGAGCCAACTGGCCAAGCTCTCTTACTCCCACTTCCCACCCCCACCCCTCACCCCCACCACCCTGCCCCCCCCATTGCAATGGGTCCCTTTGGCAACCTCACTGCCAGTGAGGCAGCCCCAGGGCCTGGGTAAAGGTGGTGGTCTCTGTATGTGGCACCTTTACCACTGCCAGGTGATGTGTGTTGGGGAGCTGTGGGGTTGGTACCTGTGCCTGTTTTGCCTTGAATGCAAATGTGTTTTGGTGTTTTATTTCAAAGTAGTCAAACCAGTTGTGTCTTCTCAGCCCAGAACTGCCCTGGGGAGGCAGCTTGTCTGGCTCCAGCCTTTCTACTTCCTTCTCCCTATTTTAACCCCTGAATAACCCACTTCTAGTTTTCTGAAGAAACCAGCTCCTTTTAAATGTCTTCTGAGTGTTGCAGGGTTTGTTTCTTTCCTTTGTTGTTATCCATATTGCTGCTGCTCAGGTTTGCTTTGTTATTACAGCTGTTAATATTGCATGATAAAATGAATTGTTAATTGCTGAACCTCTGAAGAGCAGACAAAGGGCTGCTTACTGCCTACAGTAGACGCAGGAGGCTGTGAAGGACTGTTGGGACCTAGTGTCAGATCAATCACATGCTGGAGGTTTGCATCAGAAGGTAGTTTTGAAAGTGAGGAAGCCGATCCAGTGTTAAGAATATTCCTCAAACTGATCAGTTCCTCCCTGTTGCTGAAAGATGCTCCTTGAAGTGTCAGTCAGGCTTAGCTACAAATTACTTGCTGGATATAAGTGGTACTAGCTCATGTTAGTACAGCCAGAAGCTGCTACAAATCGTATTTCTCTTGATGTAGGAAAAGTTGGAAATATTTTTCTATCATAGGTTTGTCTAAAACTGTGTCCAGCATTGTAGGAGCTATTTAGAGACATTTACAACTTACACAATGAACTGTATCAGGACTTAAGTATGATGATTTCTGTATTGTCCTCTTTCCCTTCCTTATTTCAATAAGGACCAGCTGTCTCCGAGTACTGCTGCCTGCCATTGTGTGACTGCTGTTATTTAAGGAAAGTTGATGCAGATTTGTTGTTTTCACTTATTTTTATGAAAATGTGAGGATATTTTGCCTCCTAGGCAACACACACACACCCCCCGCCCCCCCATTTTTAAGCTCTCCCAATAGTATTAGGGAATACTATTTAGAAACACAGAAGGGGAAAAACTGGAGAGCAGGTTGCTGAGTGGGTCCTTTAGTTTGAGACTAGACAAATCATTCCATATGAATTTATGATGTGATATGACAGCCTAAAGAGCAAATGTAATTTCATGTTGCATTATTATTTATTGGATTTATAAGAAAAATTGCAATTACAGGGGAGCCTTGCTCATTCAAATGTGCTGAGACATGATCAGCATGCACACTGGTAAGAATTCATACTATTGCAGTGTAGCTGCCGCTAGCTCAAAAATGCATTCATTAGAGATAGTGGTGAGGTTTTCTTCAGAAATAATGAACCTGTGACTTAAAAATGCATGCATTAAGTTCCAAAGAACACTTGTGGTGGCAGTGGCCTCAGAACAGCGGAGGTGGCAACTGAACTTTAGCATAGTGAAATTCCGCTAAATCTCTTCAAGTCTCTTCTGTGAATTAAGGAAACTCTCTGTCCACAGATGGATGTCCCATCTACTGTTTTGGCTTCTGCTTATATACAGAGTTAATGAAATTTCAGACCCTTTTCTAACCCTGCCAAAAAAAAATAAAAATCTACAGTATATATGTGCTCGCTTTACAGTTAGCAAAAAGCTAAAATATTAGTTGTAGACTAGTACAAAGGTGACATGATTTAGTTTTTTTCCCTGATTCTTTTAAAATATGTCCACCAGTTTTTCAAGAATGGAGAGGCCACAATGTTGGAAAATGCACAGGCAAACAAAATAACTTACTTTTATAAATACAAATCCCTACTGCCTTCCATTTTTTGCCTTGAATTTTACATCTTAGTCAATAGGTAACAAGAGAGGAAAGATGGAGAGAGATCTTGGAGAATATCAGTCCAGTAGCCTGCCTGCCTTTTAATCTGTATTGATTCTATTTCAATTACAGTTATTTCATCTACAGAAATTAAAATTGCAGTAATGAAATACAACAGTGCTATCTGTCAACTGGCATTTCGGATGATATTCACGTGCACAATAGTGGCATGACTGTTAAAAAAAAAAAAAGAGAAATTCTTGCTTGTCCACTTATTGTATTTTGAAAGGGCAATAAGAGGAAGTGATCATATGCTCTGGTGTTTGGCTTTGGGCTTTTTTTTTTTTTTTTTTTGTTGAGAAATAGCACCTGAAGAATATTTTCACTTAGAAATCAAGATATTAAGAAACTAGAAGGAGCTCTCAGAAGGATAATAAAAGGCTTTCAACACTAAGGTTACCCAATTCTACCTTTTCTCACAATATATAGTGCTATTGGATAGCTTGAACATGGACAAATACAGCAGATAGCAGATGTACAGGATCATTCCCATGTTGGGCTGACAGCTTGCTGCCAGAAACGCAGTGCTGCTGGGTGGACCTTCGCAGACCACTGCTGACACTGGTGCTCCTGATGAAGGTGGGGCCGTTGGCATGTACTGAAAGCCATGGATGTGTGTTTCTAGGCTGGAGTGGATTTGCATCCAGGCAGCTCGGAGCATAGCTTGCATCTGCAGCCAGACCAGATAATACTCTCTGGGCTTTCATTCTCTGTGGTTTTGTTCTTGCTAAAAAAACAGCCCCGTGTGTGGAATGGAAAACATCAGTATGAGGGTAGAGTGAGTTGGCTCTGCTGGAACTGGTCCATACTTTCTTTGTAAGTATAAGTTAATGATCAAATGTGATTGTCAGGAAACTCATTTCCTTGAGAGCATACATTTAAAAAGAGATATTAACAGTGTAGCGCGGTAATCAGATGCTGCAATACCCATGGTAAAATGCCAGTGTTCCAGAGATTTGACAAATCCAGCATTTGTTATTTACCTATCCAAAATACTTGGCTTTGAAAAAGCAGTGCTGAGTGCCAGAAGAAGGGTGTTCATTACAAATTCAACACAACATGCAGTCAGCTTCAGCACAGAGCTAACTGTAGGGGGTTTCTTTGGCTCTGCTTATAAGGTAGAAACTATACTAATTGGCCCATAATTCAAGCTGAAATAAGGAAAGGAGAAAGATAAGATGAGCTGTCAAGGGAAGCAGCTAGATTTGCTGGTGATTTTTGGGTAGCGAGTTGAGGGAAAGGAGCACTTACCCTTGAGAATTGCACAAAATCATTTGTAAACTCCTCAGTCTTATGAATCATTTTGACTGTTATTGTTATTAATTATTTGCACTGAAGTAGCACTTGGTGAAAAGAGTTATGCTAAAAAACCTATTCTACTGACTTCTGCAAAAGCACGCAATAAAAAGACAATCTTTCCCCTGAAGAGCTTTTAATCTTAATGCCACTCTTTATTCACACTGGTTTTTCTTCTCATTTGAATAATTTCATTTGCTATTTCCACCCTCTCTTTTATTCCAATACAGGGCACCTGAACCTCTTCCTCATAGCTGTGTTGGTGTTTGGCAAATATGAAATTCATGCATCTTCATTTTTTTATGTCTCTGACTAGCCTTTGGTTTTCTTCTTCTCAGCATGTGGTTCCTTTTCTCACAGTTCATCTTCCCCTTCTTTTTTCTTGCCTCCTTTTCTGCTATTTCCTCTATTGTCTCAGTCTCATTTTTTTAACCGTTCTTACACTTCTCTCACCTTTTCCATGCATTCTTTTTGTCTGACATTTTCATTCTTGGTTCTCTTTCAAATTTTGGGGGAGATTTGGGAAGAAGTAAGTCTTGTCTTCATTTTTCCTAGCTGCACTTATTCTGGTGAATTGTTCTATCCCTTCTCACTTTCTATATCCAGCAAGAATCCACCAACAAGAAAGGTTATTTGGGGAAGGCATACCTTTTAATAGAGAAGATGATGCTGCACCATGACTCAGGGCTGTGCTGGGTGTCACTGGTTACTGGAAGATCCAGCTTTGGGGGGGGCGGTTTCTGGTTCTGGAGGGTCTTCAGTACAAGGCAACTGTACTAAATTTACTTGGGATATAGCCTGGATATTATAGAGTTTTATAAATAACGAGCTTACTTTGTGAGCCCCCTGGCTAAGTTCCAATATCATCAATTGGATCATGGTGAAGCAGCAGAAACCAGGCAAAAAAGGACAAAGTTATCTGGCAGCAGCTTGTCCTTCTGCTCTGCTATTAATTAGGGTGGCTTGCCATAGTTTATGTGTACAATAATTACAGCTATATTGCCAAAGTAGCCTTTAAACGGGAATGTTGTTGTTGTCATAACTGTTATTGTTCAAGCACTGCATTTTTCAATTAGGGGAAATACATGAGATACATTATATATAACAATCTCTTTTAATGATAACAACGGATATGGAAATTAGTCCAGAGTATAAAATTAAAGATATTTGAATAATTATAGTGTAATCAAGTCAAAATTACTGATGCCTTCATTTGAGGCAAGATTTATGTGGAAAACAGCACAAGAAAGTACGTGCTTTGAAATCTGAAAGGCACTAGTATTTGATGGCACATTTGCATATATTGCACCAAATAAGTTTGGTTTTTGTCTGTCAAAGATTTAAAATATAAATAACAGCCACTAGGCTAGTTTTCAGCGGCTTGGGTATGTTGACAAACTACTTTGTTGTTCAGTTTGCTGGCATGTCTTAGATGTTTTGGTGTGGTGGATTTGCAGCCTAAAGGTGAATTTAATGGTGGTCAACAAGGTGGCTCAGAAATGTCTGCATTACAAATGCCTGTTTATTGGATTTTCTTGGAGAAGTTTCAATTTCTGTCAGTTCCCTTCTCCCCTTTCTTATCTGATGCTACACATATTCTTTATTTAAAGACAAATAAGGAAAAAGGCCAGGGAGCCCAAGGGAGGTCAGAAACATCAGCTCAAGGGACAAGTAGTCATTTTCTTATCCTGTGCAAAAAACCCCACCAAACACAACACAAAAAAACCCAAACAAAACCCCAAACAAACACCCCACCCAAACAAACAATAGAAGAAAAACCCATCCCAACCTACCAAAAGCCCACAGCTGCCCTCTCCCCTGCCTTTTCAGGCTTTGAAGAAAACAACCTCTTCTGTAGTTTGTTACATCTTATAGCAAGCGCTGACTTGCCAAGCTAGAAGAGGGAGAAGGGAACAATTCAAAGCTCTGGCAGACTTCCAGCTGGTAAGTCTCAGGCACTGCCTGTGTCAAAGGAGAACTGGAAACAGAGCTGTGAACTCCAGTCTGTTTGCTTATTTGTGCAAAAAGGATGGCATGAAAACTATTTGTATCATTTGACTTCATTGCAGAAAGTGATAAAGGCTATATTTGTTTTCTATTTTTTGGCGGGGGGGGGGGGGGGGGGGGGGGGGAGGGATTTAGTTCCCAAATGTTATGTGAAAAGTTGACAGCAAAGCCTTTATAAGAACTTTAAATCCTTAAAGCAACAGGCGGATAGTTGTGGGTTTTATATTAGTGGAGAGAAAGGCATTAGAGTTCAGCTACTTGTTAAGCTTTAAAATAACAGCAGCATCAATTAGCAATGTTTAGGAAAGTTGCTGCTAAAGTCAGTGAGCCCTGAGATTTTTCATGCACTTGGGCAAAGTTGTCTCAACAAATGAGAAGGCAAATAATTTAAATGAGACCAGGTGAGCTGGAAAACATTTGCAGTAGTGTTTCTTCTTGTCCTCTTTGGATTCCCCCCCCCCCCCCAGTTTTTTCAGGGCATAAACATGTTAGGTATCACAAAAGAAAAACCTCAGTAAATTCTGTGTAATCAGTAAGAGTATGAAGGACAGGAAAAAGGGATGTTTTCAGTGAGGTTTCTGAGCAAAAGGAAGCAGAGATTTATTTTGTTAACAAGTGTAGATAGGCAATACAGGATTCTCCTGTTTACGTCTGTTTTCCATGGTAGATGGAAATTAGCAAAAAAATCTCTCTCTCAGCCATAAAACATTGCTGGCCATAACAGTGTAGTTGTATCTGACATCAGGCTTAGGAAACGTGATGCAAATTAGAACTGCAAAAGCTAGGAAGAAATACGGAAACTAGTGGTCAAGAGGCATTTTACTGCCTCATGATAAGCTCTTGCTGCATTCAAACAGGATTTTGAAACAAATAAGAATTTGGACTGGAATACCTAGTAAAAACAAGATTGTTGGTTTTAATCCTTAGTAAGGAAAGGTAGAGAATAAGGAAGATTTGGGGCTTCAATTCTTGATGGTTGGCTCTGGTCCAGAAAGCATAACAATAATTTCTTTGGGGATGGCCAAGCAGAAATTCTTGGCAGTCTTGGGTATTAATGGGAAGAGATTTTAACTGGCAGTTAAAATTACTCTGAACTACAGTTGGACTTCTTATGGTGTTGTCTAATGAAATTTTCACGAGCCCTGTACAGTGGTCTCCATGCATGGTCTCATGCTGCATGGAGTGTTCCACCATGGTAATGCTTCATGACCTGTAACGTTGGCTCCTCACCTGCAAATCCCAAGAGTACTGCATTGAAAATGAGCAGGAAATAGTATGTATCAACAAATTGCGTGACCTATTTTTACAGCAATTGGAATAGTTGTCAAAAGACGAAGTAGTGAGTTTTGGGAAATGGCTAAGAAACTTAATAAAGCGGAGTGGTTCATTGGTCTGGCTGAAACAGCTAATGTTGCGGATGCATTATAGAGCTGAAGTTGATCCAAATGAGGCCCTTGGCATGTGCAACTACTGGGGGGAAGAAGTGGCACTTCCGATTTTAAGAACTTGAAGTTCTTATGATACTGTATATATTTAATCTGTCTGCTACTAATTTTAGGAATTACTTGTTTAAAATTTTGTTCATTGCCAGTTAATTCACTAATGAACTCAGCAGTGCATCTACATTGGGCTATATAGTCTTAAATCATATTATTGGTTTAGAGTATCTGAACTAGCGGATATTTAGATAATGCCTTTGAAGAGCAATAAGAAAATGGGAGAAATTATTTTATACTTTTATTTAGGTTTTAGTCATTTGTATGAGAAGAGTTTGAAATCTCCATTCACATCAAGTAAATCAGGTTTTACCATGCAATACAACAAAACCTTTTGCTGAGATCCAAGGAGGTGGTCTTAGTGAGCTATAGAAGATCAGAGTGGGACCAGTGCAAGGCACAGGATCTTGTAACAAACCTTGAGTTCCGTTAGGGTTATTATAATCAGAGTTTCTCAAGTTGGAAACCAATATGTGGTGTGCTGGGACCGTACCAGTGGTAACTGAATGCACAAATAACACTTGCTGAAGCATGGGATAATTTTCTGCAACCATCTGAGCAAAATTAGGACGTTCTATTTCTGTTTATGCAGTTTAATTTTCCTCTTGCCCAGTCCCCCCTGCCCTGAAGCGCCCCCCCCCCCCCCCCCAAAGCGTTATACCAGAAATACATTTGCTGAAGTCAATGGCAAAAATTAATGTGACCTAATGCAAGACAACATAAGCAGATTCCTACATCTAGACTATAAAAAGAAGACAATATGAGCAAATATATTTGCGTTTGTGGTGAGATTCAGGCAAAGCTCTGCAGTGCTTCCAGTATCAAATCTGCCACCTTTACAGTGCCATGGTAGGCTTGAAATGACCAGAAGAAAAGAGTTCACTCCCCAATCTACTTGAATGGATCCAAGCCCATGTTATAACTTCTACTGTATTTGTGTTACTCTGTACTCAGGCTCTTGACAATACATCGTCAAGAGGTTGGGCTTTTGCTGCTTAAAAAGTTATTTCATTCTAGTAGGGAAGGGAAGTGTTTCTAGTGTGAAAAGTCAAGGAAGAAAGGAAACTCCATTGTGCTTGTGGGTTTTCCTTAACTGCTGCTAATCCAAGGCAGTTTTATCATCACTAAAATCTTGGTTTCATTCTAAGGGAAAGTTGCAATTTTGATTGTGTTTTCTAGTATCTGCGTATGGTTAGAGATAGCTGAAAAACATTTCAAAGTTGTTTCTGTATTGCAGAGTTCAAATTGATCAAATTTGATTTTTTTTTAAACGGCAACAAACCAGATTCCCTTGGAAAAGGGAAATGTTGGAAAAGGAAGGTGTTCTGTTTCAAAGAATGTTTGTTATTGCTTTACTTGAACCTAATTTTCAGTGAAGGAAAACATTACTCAAAACAATGTTGCAATAAGACCTCTATTTTTTCTTTTTTTGAGCTTTGTTCTTCCTTAAATCAAACTTCATTATTTATTTGAAATGCATGAATCATTTTTATGAAATGTTAGAGTTAAGTGTCAGGTTATCCCTGAGAGCATTATGTCACTGTCATCAATGTAGAGTTCTGTGGAGAATAACACTTAACCATCTCATATGGAGTGCTTTGCCAAATAGTCCTCAAGATCTCCTTATTCATCCCGTAGCAACCACTGGTAAGCATTTATGAAGCAAACTAATTCAGAATTTACTGTTTCCTATTAAAAAGGTAGTTTTCTTCCTTATAGTGAATTATGCAAATGAGACATCATTATTCCTTCCCAGGAATAAAACAAAACAGAAAAATAATGAAACGGACAAAGAACTTGCTTCTCACAATGTGCCTGTGCTTGCTAGAGTCAGAAATATAATTGACAGAACAATTATACTTTCATTTCCTTGAACCATTCTTCCATGCCATTTCAAATCTGACTTTGGCAGGTCAAAGAAAATAACTGCATGAGCTGATGTACTGCAATCAGACTGTGCAGTCTGGCACAACCCTCTCCCAAAAAGTCACTTTGTAGGGGGTTTGCTTTTCCACTGCATTTGACAATAATGCGAATGAGAGCTTTGATTCCCTGTTGGCTTATGGTGGTGAGCCACTCTTTTCAGGCAGTCTCCTGTCAACTGAAGAATTAAAAAAAAAAACAACAAAACAAGCCACCCTACAAATAGCATATAATAATGTTTACATAAGGGTACTTGCTTCTTCCAGGGCCTAATAACGTGTCAAACATGATACATTTTTTAAGCAATGCCTAAGTAATAATTTTTTTTAAGCTTAAAGCTAGGTAATTTTTATTCATTTTAAGTCAATTTCTACTGCTACAAAATGCCTACTTTGTATTGGCAGGTGTGAAATAACCAAATGTCAGGTTTGAATCTTGCAAGCTTGTTTTACATAAATTTTCATGTGCCCACATGTGCTGACTGAAGGCAGTGGGTCACACACACACAAAGAATCTGGGTCAGACTATTAAATTACTGAAATCCAAATTCCACTCTCCATTAGAGCCGAACATGTCTCTGAAATGTCTGAAGGACACAAAATCCAATCAGTACAGGTGAGTAGTGCTACCTATTCCCATCTATAACAGGAACTGTGGAGTTCTTCTCTCCTGGGGAATTATTCTTTCGCCTTTAGAGACAGTCAGTCTTCAGCCTTCCTCTCCAAGCACAGCAAGCCAGTGTTGGTACAGCTGATTTCTAAGCAAGGAAATGGGCTTCTTGCAAAAGGCACTGAGATGCACTGGTACTGTTAGAAATAAAATACAGACCCGTGTTGTACTGAAATGAGTTGGAGACATCATAGAACAAGCTTGCTTTTATCATAATTTGGATGACTTCAGCGGTGCTACAATTGCAACAAAAAGATGTTGGCATGTAGTAAAGTAAATGTTTCTGTTTAGACTGAACCAAATCCTGCTGAGCTATACATGACATTGGTGAAATGCAGATGTTTGTTTTGCTCATCAAAAATGTTTGTTTTCTAAGTTCAGAAATAACATTTACTTTCTTTCCTTTTTGTCCCTCATGACAGATGCTACTTGTAGAAAGTATATACTTATTTTATGTAAAGTCAAATGAAGCAGCAACTACAAATGACCTTTTTACTTTCTCATTTGCTCTAATATTATTTTTATTTATGTGATTTTGGTACACCTTTAAAATTCCTTTCTGCGTTTATGTAAAGTATGAACATCTATGCATACTTATGTTATACTGTCATTTTAAAAGTAATGCATTATCATATTTTTCCTCACTAAAATTAAGTGTCTAAATAATAGACAAAGTACTGTAGTCATATCCTGAAGCCATGAAAGTTTTAGTGATGATTAACCAATTATAGTTGCCACACAGGCAAAGACAGATCCAAAATTCCTTCTTGTCAATAGGTTTTGATTTATGCCCTACATAAAAATAGATGTCCTTCACTAACATTTGTGGTGCTTCTTGTCCCTTAGGTACTGATGCCTGTTTATAACGGATCCCAAGTTTTGAAGGTATGTTCTTCAAATTCCCATCTGTTACAACAAATCACTTGCCATATGGAGTTGCTTCTGCTGTACACAGGAAAACAAATGCAGTGGTGGAATAAATCATTTATGTTCAGACTTAGCAGAAAATGTGTTAAAACAGTGTTATTTGCATTGTCTGAGGAAGGAAGGAGCAAGCTAGCAGTAAACGAACATACGATCAGACTAAACTGTTCTTCTATGGCTGTGCCCTACTTGAGCATTGCCATGAGGCACCTAACTCCTTTCTTCCTTCTCACCTAGCCAGGCTCTAGCACTTCACAAATTCAGGATAGCAAAACTGGTAAGCAGATCAGGTAAGATTCCTACCAAGGAGTCCGAAGTTTGAGGTTAAATGCTTTCCTTTCTCCCAGACCCTTTCTGTGGTGGGTGTTGGGGATGAGCGTGCTTGTGGTGGGAATGTTGATGTGTCCCGGGCAGCTGTCAACTGAGCTGTTGTGTCTATTTGGTCATCTGAAGCCTTTTTGTTAATCATGACCGCTGCTTTTCTTCAGCTCAGAAAAGTAGCAGTGTGAAGAAAGGCATTTAGCATGTACCTAAGTCTCTAAAAAGTCAAATAGAACTTTAAATAATGCCCATAATGGAGTGTGTCGTTTCTAAATAGAGATGCTATATTTTATACATTAGGGACCTATGGTATCCAAAGGCCAACTAGCTTTCTGCAGAGTGTATTTCAAGTCTTGGTGTGCATGCTGGATATTGCATTCCCCAGAGTCTTTCTGTAAGAACAGCAGGAGAATTTTATTAGGTAAGTAAGAACTAGGTGGCTCATTACCTTTGTGGTACATCATTCCCCATAGGATTGTTTGCTGAATGATTCCAGTAGTTTTGCTCCAATACCCTTGCTTGTGAAGAGATGCTCTCTCTAAATTGTTGATTAATGGCATTAATAGGTTGACCTTTTTTATTGTATTTTAATCCTTGTTAAATTTTTTTAAGTAGCTTATTACAGATTATAGTCATGTAAGTGACATATAGTGATCTTAACTCCGATTACTTTTATCCATTTTTATGCCTCCTAGGCTTTCTGTAATGGCTTCCACTCGGAGGTTGATACTTTTTAAAAATCAGTGTAATTCCATTGACCAGAGTGCTCTCATGCAAGACAATAAGTAAATTTTCTGGAGTCTGTGAAACTATGCTGACATGGCATGTGACCAGATGTACTTGGTAACAGCTCACAAATAGGGTATTAATTGGAAGAGCGTGTCAGATTTGATAACAAAGAAAAGCAGAAATATTTGCTCGTCTCCAGACAGGTTGAGGAGGTGTCTGACTCACATGGTAAGTTTATGACTGGGCAGCAATGACATAGTTTCCAGAGCAGTATTTATATACAGCTTCAAAAGAATGGAAACAACAAGTTGAGTAGAGATTCTTGCTCTAATAATTTTGTATTGCACAGTACTTTCCCAATTCCAGCAGTCACTGTGTGCCACTTGGATTTCACTGCTAAAACAGCTTAAATGTTGCTCTAAATGGCATATGTCCATGTTGGGGATCCTATGGGGCTGTGAGGACAAAGTCTGCTTAGCAGGCTTTCACAGAAATCCCAGGGAGGTCCCTGTTGTCTCAGCCGCATCCTTATGTCAGCCATACAGGTGATGACTATGGTAAAGGTTAACATACCGCTTCCATGTTGCTGATGATCTTCCTATGCTCATTCCTTTTATGGATGGATTTATATTTTAGGGTGGTTTTTCTAAGCCTAAAGCAATCCCAGTTCAGGGAGAATTTGTCCCAGAATCCCTGTACCTAAAACCTTAGACTGGAACTTCTTGAAAACAAAGCGTTCTGAGATGACATTGTGCTGGCAAAGTCTCTTTGATTGAAAGATTTTCTAGCTGGAATCTTTTCAGATGAGGAATGTAATGATGTATTTATACCTATCCATGAAAGATTGAATAGGATAGCAATGGTAGAAGGTTATCTCTAGGGGCAGTCCAAGGACTAAGCTGTGCAAAATTACCTGTGCTCAGATAGTTTCTATCAGTAGGTATCCAGAGTAACTCATGAGTTGCCTAGCTCACACAAACTCATGCAAAGATGTCTGTAGCCCAGCCTAATACAAGCAGGATCTTATATTAACAATGTATGTGTGGTGAAAGAGAAAAAGATAGTTTTAAAAGTATATATAAAATAATTAGTTTTGATATAAAGGACAAGGTTCTGTTGTGCCCTGCTCTGGCTACATGAACTTGCAGTAGAGGTAACGTCTGCCTGTGAACTGCCACGTGCTTGCGCAGTATAATGTCTGGAGGTGTTTCAGATGCCTCCCTGATGGGAGACCTTATGTGGGGAGGTGAGATGGCAGACAGTGGTAGGGTTGGCAGGTTGAAGGACATGGCCACCAGGTCCTTATGACACTGGATGTGGTGAGAAGTGCTTGTGGCTATTTGTTAATTGTGTAGGAGTGCTTTTGAGCTTGCTCTTCCTGGTCTTTTAAACAAGCTTGCCTTCAGAAGGATGGCTTGGAAAAGCTGGATCCTCTATTCTCGTTAATATCCCTCTACCTTGTACTGCTTGCACGGACAGAATTTTGGCCATGAGCCTTCAAAGTTAGTTGTCTGAGTCCAGAAAATCTTTAGTGGTAAACTAAGAAACCTAGAAGATAGGAGGTTTGGACAGATAGCTCTCTCCTGTCCCTGTCAAATGTTTTTAAGGTCGAACAGTTTGATGTTTGTCTTATGAGCAAGGAACAGGCAAGCATAACTCTCTTTATAGGAGTATGTCCTACTATTTCTATGATCGTTTGGATAGATTTCAGACAGTTTTAATTCACTTTACACAAACACTGCAGAGTTGTTTTCAGCCTTTACCTGTTTGAGTCACGGCATTTGCTTCTCGCTTTGTCTAGAAATTGTAGTGGCACAATCAGCGAAAGGGTCCTAAAAGCCTACCTCTGCTGTGTCTGTAACCTGCAAAAAAAAAATCAGCTTCAAGCTTGGAAACACTCAGGTATTCACTTAATATGCACTTGAATTGTTCCACTGACTTCACTGAGAGTACTCATGTATTTTAAGTTGAGCATGTGCTTGAGTACCTTACTAAATCAGGGTCCATAAGCATAAAATTAAGTATATGTGTAAGTGCCTGTGTATTCAGGGCCCTAACGGAAACCATAGTAAATACAGAGTTGCACTTTTACAATCATTAACTGAGCAAAAATCTCACTGAAGTCAGTAGTCATTTTGCTGAGTAAGTCCAAGAGGCATCTGGCCCATACAGCTCTCATCCCCAGCTGTGACTCTTCATCCACAAGAGTTAAAATACAGCACTGATGCACCAGGCTGCAAGCGAGGAAAAAGAGGTCTAATCCCACAGCAATTTGCCATGTCTGTGAGAAATTCTAAACCAAGGTTTTAGAATGGAACAAAATATTCAATCTATTCAGCAGAATAAAAGCAAGCAATTCAGTTCATTGGTTAATATGACCTTCTAATGCACAGAAATAGAGCCCAATGTTGTTTCATTGTAGGCAATGGGTGTCTCACTAAGGGACAGCACAACTGTGACAAAATACATCTAACTTAGACGTAATTTAAAAAAGACCCAAACATATAAAACCATGTGGGACAACATAAAATCACACCAACAAGCAGGGTTGTAACAGAATCGTTCGATTTATTAACAGACACTTAAGGAATGCTCATGAAAGGAAGAGCTCCAGATGTCACTTTTATATATCTCTCCAGGTTCCCCTTAATATGAAAAATCAGTCAGACATGCCTATATCAACCCCCCAAATCTCAGTCTTCTGCAGGTACTGAAAGGCACAGAGCTTTTCTTTCTTTTAAATGGTGCTAGTGGGAGAGGAAGGCAAAGGGCTGATCTTTGAATTAGGGCTGGATGCAGAAGTACTTAAGTTTATTTCATACGCACAGGAGCCCAAATGGCTGAGGTCAATAGGTTGCACCTCCTTTTGCCTGGTGGTTAACCCCCACCCCTAAGGTGTGGTATCTTGCCCAAAGAGAGGATCAGATCTCTTGCTGATTTAGGGCTCACACAGTTACCTGGAGATGCTGTAGACAGTCCTGAAATATTCAGAGATAAATGTGTTCCCACCCACCCCTTCCCCCGTTAAAGCTGTGCTGTAAGAAAAGTCTCCCTTGGGCTACTGGTCTTTCTCCAGGCGAAGTTTGCTGGTGGCAATCATAGAGATGGTGGTGAACTCCTCCAGGCAAGCAACAGGATCCAAGTTCTTCAGGTGGTTAAGGAGGGTGGTGTTTTATAATGATCTAATTTGAATGGGCCTCTATTCAGTCTACTGACTTTTGAGGCTTGATCCTTAGGTTTCAGTTTCTCTCCAAGTTTTGTAAAGTGATCTATCTAGCTGGGGAGAATAGTTTACATCAGACAGTAGGAAGCTAAGGAGTTGGTTATTGCAGTGCCAAAGCCAAGTCTCCCTTTTGGATCTTGCTGTGTTTCACAAACACACTTGAATTGATCTTCCTCAAGAAAAGGAGTGTGTGTTTGTATCTCAGGGTGGGAGGGCTCTGAGGTGTTGTACAGAGAGGCACTGGCCATCATGTACAATGCCATTCTTCTAGACAGAGTTTCGTGGGCTACAGGAAGATCTGCTGTGGCATCGTCTGGGCTGAGCAACTGCCAATCCAGAAAAAAGTGTCATTAATCTGGGGTCTTTATTTTATTCTCTAATTCTTGGGGTTTTTTTTCCTAAATTGTCATGTTGTTATGTATGGAGTTATCTTGCAACCAGTAAGCGTGCCCTGTTCAGAGCAAGGCGGTAGCTCCACCTATTCAGGATAAACATGTAAACTCTTTCTGAACTCAGGACAGGTTTATCTAAGGATTCTCTATGTGATAGTAGCAGCTTGGGACTGTCTCATTGCTAGAAATGGGGTATGAAGGAACAACCTGCCTGCAGAGTTAGATATGACTGAGTAGAAATCCCTGTTGCTAATTCACAACCAAGATTTTTCTGGTAAAATAGAAATTAGGACTTTGTAACAGATCAAAAAACAAAGAAGGATATGTGTTATTTGGTTACAATTCACTGCGCAATACTGCTGTCTCATATGGCCACAAAAGACTAGGGAGATTATTAAAAGTATCTTCAATTTCAAAGAGAGGATAAAAAAAGGCAAAGGAAAGGACAATGATGTTTGACTCTTTCCTATATTATGCTACTAGCTTGTGACTATGCAAAGTTATAAAAGAAAGAAAAGAATGTGATGGTTATTATGTATGTGGAATTGGCATAGCAACATTGTGATTTAAAGTAAAAGAGTGATACTGTGTGAGTCAGCAAAAAGAACAATGATAGGAGACTGGGGAGACAGCTGAGTCAGAGAAGCTGTTTGTGTCAGAAGTCTGAAGAAAATTAAAGAAATGCTGAAAATAAAGTCTCTCAAATGTTAGTTTAAATTGTACAGTAATAGTTTATATAACATGTTATAGAGTTCATAAAGTTTTTTGTATTATTTATGGTCCTAATAATCATACAAGCATCATGTTTTTTTAAAAAAAATTTTCAATAATGCAAAAGAAACTGTTGAAACAGCTTTCAGAAAACTGAAAGCAAATACTTATTAAATTCAGAGTAGGCTATGGTAGTTCAAAGACATCAGTTACCTTGTTTATACTCTGTAATTAACTTCATAAAAGACAGTAATTCCCACTTTTTTGAAACAAAGAAGTTTCCATAAATTGTGGGTAGGCTGATCTTTTTTTTAAAATGTGAACTTCTAGTAATTGTAGTTTTTCTTATGATTTCTAATCCCAATATTAAATTAAAGTTGTTATCTAGTTTGTGACTCTCAACTACATTACTTTCTGTCCCCTAGTATGAGAAGCAGATTTCTCAGTTTGACTTGAGGTTGAAAATCTTGTTGTCTTTGCTGGGAGTGGAAACTTCACAATAGCTCAGTGTTTCCCTTCCACAGCCTGCAGGAAGGGGAGGTGGTGTTTCAGCCAGTAAAAACTTTTGGATGTTTCGGAGGGGAACGGAGCAGCTTGTAGTGCCCACATTTGGCTTGGACGCTGGGAGGGTAGAGGTGCAGAGCCTGTGCACCCACCAAGGTAAAGCATATTGGCAGCAAAAGCACTGTCTGCAGTAGTAGGCTTAGAAAAGATCTAGGCAGGAGGTGTAGCCTAGTGAAAAAATTTGATAAACACTAAGTTTGGAAGGAAAAGGGAGGGTAGGAGTTATCAGTTGGGTAGCTTATGCAAGTACAAAATTGATGCAGTTGGAGCTGGTGGAGTGAGAAAGCAAGCAAGAGAAGACATAAGGTGAAATGGAATATAAAGGAAGGAGATTATTGCTTGGAGTTAGTAGACCAGGAGATGGAGACACAGAGGAGAGGCAATGGGAAACAAGAAGAATGCTCTGAGGCACTTGCAAGAAGGATATGACATAGAACTGAAGAGTTAATAAGAAATAACGACAGAGCTTTATCTTTAGTTTGTTTGGGTTTTTTTTCCCATTGTAGTTGTATTTCTTTTTCTGCATGTTTTAAATTTTTGTGGCTGGCAGCAGTAAAATGCCAAAACTTGCAGTCTTGGCTTCTTTATTCTTGATGTGGTAACTTAACATGCAACTTACTGTGCAGTTATTAATAAAAATTGCAAGATGGAACAAATACTGTTTTTATGGTAACCACAATAAAACCAAACAGGAACATAGTTTTAGGAAACGAGATGAGGTTTCAAAGCAAGATGTTTATGTGTTTAGGCAATTTGGCTTGTTTTACATGAGGATCTTCGTTCTGAGGTGTGTTGGTTTTGGCTCGGATAGAGTTAATTTTATTCACAGTAGCTAGCGTGGGGCTATGTTTTGCATTTGTGCTGGAAACAGCATTGAGAATTTGGGGATGTTTTCATTACTGCTGAGCAGTGCTTACACAGAGCCAAGGCCTCTTCTGTTTCTCACACCACCACAGCAGTGAGGAGGCTGGGGGTGCGCAAGAAGTTGGGAGGGGACACGGCTGGGACAGCTGTCCCCAACTGACCTAAGGGATATCCCAGACCATATGACATCATGCTCAGCCTATAAAGCTGGGGGAAGAAGAAGGAAGGGGGGGGACGTTCGGAGTGATGGCATTCATCTTCCCAAGTAACTGTTACACGTGACGGAGCCCTGCTTTCCTGGAGATGGCTGAACACCTGCCTGCCAGTGGGAAGTGGTGAATGAATTCCTTGTTTTGCTTTGCTTGCATGCATGGCTTTTGCTTTATTGGTTAAACTGTCTTTATCTCAACCCATGAGTTTTCTCACTCTTACCCTTCTGATTCTCTCCCCCATCCCACCGGGGGGGGGGGAGTGAGTGAGCAGCTGTGTGGGGCTTAGTTGTCAACTGGGGTTAAACCATGACATGAGGACACCCCCTCAAGCCCCCCTCCAATCTTTTGAGAGCAAGAAGACTAACTATTTTTCTCAAAGAGACATTCTGCGACTTTCCCTAGATGCAAGTATACTTCTTGAAAGTTTTGAATTACTAAAAGGTAAACTGATTAAATTTATCTTAAATGCCCCCCTTTCTGCAGGTTAGAAAATGGACCCCCTGTTTTTGGTGTGTGACACAGAATGGTATGAGACCTGACCTATTAATGACTTGTCAATTCAGTTGAGTAACTTCTACTCAGGTTTTATTTAGTTCTGCAGTGTCTTGCTTAATTTGTTTTGTGAATCTTTCTTTTTTTTTTTTTTTGTTTGTTTTAAAGTCATGGATTTAATTTCAGTTTTTCAAATGCCTCAGCAGTAACTTCTGTTATTCTTGACATTTCTGTGTCACCATAATATGAACTGCTGCAGTGGGAAACATAATCCTCTAATCTGGCTAGCTCAGAAGTATTGTTCATATAGAGACATTTTCTAATTCAGTGTATTTATTAACAACTCTGAGCGCTCTGTTCACTCTGGCATCTGCATTGGGAATGGTTTTCTTAATGGAAACTGTAGTCAGACAGCGGGCTTATGTCTATAATTTATTTCACTAACTGGAATAACAGTGCTGGTTCATATGATTATAAGATTGAATGTTCTACCTTTTGGTTCAAGAAGCTATAAAATATGCATACATGTGTGTGTATATATATGTGTGTATATATATATTCAGATTGCCAGTAAATCAACTCTCTTATTGAGAGGGCTCATCTGAATATTAATCCAAACTCTCCTAAGTTTTCTGGGGAATCCTCGAAATAATTTGTGATACCTGTTCAAGAAAGCCAACTATTTTGGCAGTTTCAGGTTTTCAGATAAGTATTCCTTTTTCTGTAGAAACAGATTTTTCCATGATATTTTTTCAGAACCTTAGTTTTAAGAAATGGAACATTTCTGACCAGTCTTAGTATTTAATTACTTTATTTCTCATCTATTACCCCAAAAGCTTATGCTGATTTGCTGTCCCTGGGTATCCTAACTGTGAGCCTAATGTGAGAATTGATTGTATTCAGGTCTAGCATGGACAGAAATTTGGACTGTGAGATTTGTCACTGTTTTGGTGGGCTGTGTGTTTCAATAGCATCTTCTTTTCAAAGGAGTAATAATTTTGTGCTTTTCTGTCACTTCAGTGATGTTATATAAAGCTGCCTCCAGGATGTACTTTTAGGAATGGTGCCTGAGTTATTAGCCTATTAATGCATAGTTTGATAATGGCCACTGTTGAAGTCAGAAAACTGGTCTGGATGAGTTTGCAGGATAACTGATCTGCCACTTAGGCTTTCATTTGAGTGCTAAAAAGGACACATAGCAAAGAGTGACTACATAATACACAGAAATACTCTAATAAACTTAACTAATATCTGGATGTGCAGATACGTTTAGTAAAATCAAAGCACATTGCTTCTCAAGCAGGTATAAAATCCCAGGATAGAGTGGAAGATTATTAGTGATATGATTTAATTTAGACAGTCATACAGTTGAACTAGAGGTTAATGGCAAATACTGTCATGATCTTTAGACAGAAGACTGAATCGTCAATATAGGAAATACAATACTGTATCTCCATGAAACTAAGAACCATCCTACTATGACTGTTCTATGCTGGAAGTGTGATAGAAAAGGTGCCTTTATTCCTGTAGGAGCAAAACTTTATTCACTCTGTCCTTCCCCTCAAAAAAATCCAAAGAAAAAAGGTTTTATGCAGTTTCCCAGAACGAAACAGAGGATGAAAACATCCCTCAAGCTGCAAAGCAAGAAGAAAGGTCCTTAGCACTATATGATGTTTTCTATTACCAAATGCTCTGAAATCTAAAAATTAAAAACAAGAGCAAATATTTGTATTCATCTGTGTGTGCTATATTATAAACACATGCTCAAAGCTTTATTTTTTTTTTTTGAGAAGTACTCATTAATGACTATGATTAATTGTAAAAATAATATAGTCTGATTGGGAGAAAGATAAGGTTATAACATGCAATTGTTTTGAAGACTGGAAAATTGTTTTTCTCAAAAGTTAGCACATTTATTAGAAAGCCCTTTGATGTTGTAACACCAAGCTCTTGGAGAAACAAATCAGTGCTAGTTGGTTTCATCCTTCATTGGCAGTGGCATTTCAGATTTGGCAGTGTATGGAGAACTGTTTTTGGCTGAAGTTGTTGGTGCAGTCACTGAATGATGCTATTGCTGTAAAGAGAAAAAAAATTTATTGGTGGGCTACCAAGGATTGCACTGAAATCACAGAAGAAATATCTGTGCATGTTGCAACATAACATGCTAAAAAACCTCAAGGGAGTTAGTGCAAAAAAGTGTATTTTGACAATCTTGGAAATAAAGGGAGTCTTCGCCAACAGTGTTTCCGTTGCACTGTTACCGGGTGCTCTTGTTCCGTAGTAGCTTCAAGACATCCATCTTGTATCCTTAAATCTGTATCAGTTTCAAATTATTCTTTGTTGCTACAATCCCTCTTGAACCTTCTCTCTTCAGCTCATGATTTCCCCTTAATATTTTCCCAGTTTACCCACCTTGTTTCTTTCTGTATCTCTGTGCTCTTCCCTCCACATGCTAAAGACTGGCAATGCCAACCTTGCATGTATCTATTTGTTACCATTTCCATCATCTTCCCTAGCTTGCACATATCTATTTGTTACTATCGCCATCATCTTCTCTACTTAAATTTTTCCTGGAAAGCTGTACATCAGTGCTTCTAATAATAAACATTGTTTGAGAGTCCTGTGACATCCGAAAGAACTAGAAATATGTGGCTATACATGTATACATCTTCAATTTACTGATATATTGCTAAAGGAATTTTGTACAAAATGGAAAAAACAAAAGCTACTTAAGATACTCAGACTTGGGTAAATGTTAGCATTCAGATATTTCCTTTTGTAGCAAGTTAACACTTAATATAGCTATGATATGAAATTCACTGGGCCTGAGTACTCGGCACTTGTCCATTGTATTTATAATTTCTGTTCTCACTGACCCTTTCTAGGGAGTCATTGAGCCCAGTGCAATAATTTGCTGCAAATAGCCCTTATTCAAATGAGGAATTGCTCATGAGAATTATGAACTCACATAGTGATAGCTCTTACAGGATCAGATCTAATAAAAGGTCACATGATACAATTTGTTATGTAAATGAGTTTTCCACACCATTTCTCTCTTCCTAGTTGCTCTGTTACCTATGCTGCCACCATACTCCAAAGAAATTGATTATTCTTCCATTTCTTTACTTTAAATGAAATGTTTACTGAACCTAATTGATACCACAATGTCTCTTTTTGCAGGGCAAAGAGAATTGTGCAAGAGTAATTCAGTCTATTAGGTTATTCACAGCCATTGTGTTTGACTGTGCCCTACTGCCATTGTATTTTTTTCTGAAAAATATTGGAAATCATTCTCACTGATGGGAAGCAATGAGTCAATCGTGTGAGAGACAGTGGATTCAGTAAGCTCAATGCCAATTATTGTAGAAAGTTTTAAAAGTGTCTTTGTCCATAAAATGTCAGAGCTTTTTTTTTTTCCTCCTCAAGGTTACTTTGAAAGCAGATATTTGGAGGCTGCTATGCACTCTTGATTATTCTGAGAACCAGTGAAGAAAGAAAACAAATATCTACAGTAAGAGACAAGCAAGCAATGGGAATGACTAGAAAAGGTGAAGAGAGGTGCAGTCAATTTTGTGGATTTCAGGTAAGCTGGTGTAGGGTTTTTAAGTCTGCTCCTGTAAAAGGGGACCTTTGGGTCTTAGAGACCCTGATAGGCCTTGTAGGCAAAGGGCAAAACAAAAGCATTGCCAGTTTCTTGCTCTTTCACCCTGGCAATCCACAAGAGCAAATGTTTCATGTCAGTCAGCAACAGTTCCTGTAATGCAATTAAAATGCAAATGCATAAGTAAGCCCACTGGCTACTTCGGCTATCCTATGGAGGTTTTAATTTTGGCTAATGCTAATGTGTGTACTGTTTAGAATTTGGTCCCATCAGCGTTGTATTGAGCTTTACTTGTTACAGTGACAATGTCCTAAGGCTGTGTCTATCTTTCCATCTTAAATCCCTCTTCTGTATGAATGAATGCCTCATTTATTTTGGCTAAAGTTTGCCCATGTAGTCTTAGTCCATGAGCCACTCGCGTTCCGCTGCTTTTCAACAGTTTGGTTCATTCAGGGGATAAAATATGAATAAATTTCAAATTTTTTTTCTTGGATTGGCATAGCATAAATTACTTAAAAATACACTAGCTATTGATTTTGAATGTTAGTTAATTGTACCTTGGTCTCTATTTTACTACTGATTCATAAATTTAATGGACTACATTTCTATCTTGGTTTGACAGCATATAAAGACTGAGCATTAAATGTAAACTATGGTTGTAGAATGATATTCCTTGATAACAGAATGGTTTTTATTTTGGTGAAGGGACTATTCCTAAGGAAGCCGATTAGGGAGGAAAATAGAGACATGAAAGAAATACTGTTGTTCATTTTTCCCCACCACCTGCTAGAGCAATCTTTGTGGTCATGACCGTTGTAATACATTCATGTGCAAGGTATTTCGTGGTGTGAAATCTTTATTTCCTTCTGATTACCATTTCTCTTCTCTTTGTAGCCTTTAGAAAATAAAAATCAAAACTGATGAGAATCAAACTACAGAATATGGGAAAAGCTGAAAGTACACTGCCTTTTTACCAATTTCCTGACAAATGAGATACTGTACTCCCGAGTCTTTATTTTTCAGACAAAGGCTGTGAGAACAGCAAGTGGCACAACGTGATTCTCTTCTTGTGTCAATTACTTTAGTGAAAATGGGAAATAGTGGTACTGCAGCCCATGAGTACCCTTGAAACGGTCAAGAGCTGCAAACGTATGAGACGCTCTGCTCAGCATAGCTGGTTTATGTACGCACACCATACCCTGAAAACTGCTCTGCTGAGCTCAGTAATTTTCTTCCCACTGTGAGGAGATGTTATAGAGGGTTGTTGATTATAAACTTTAATAGAATTGAAAGCCAAAGTATACAGACACCTTGTATCGGAGATGGCCTTATGATGGAAGTGCACAGTATGCCTTGTTCTTGGGAGATATGAATATAGACTTCTATATTCAGTGAAGAGTGTAACAAAGCTGAAGCACAAGAAATACCACAGCTCTCCAACTAGAAAAAAAAAATAGACAAAATCCATAAAAAGGAGGCAATTTAAGTCACCCTTCCGGCTTCAGGCCTACTGCTATTCCTTTACAATAGCAGGCTGCATAAGAATAAATGAAATTAACCTGCCATTAAGCAGTTTTTCACAGCTCATGTTTAAAAATTACACCAGTATCAACAGGCAGACATGAAGCACAGGTACTGCTGCAAGCCTGATTGTGTTGCATGATCATGTAATTGTATGTGGTTGGACTTCCTTTTTCTTGTCCTCTTGCTTAACAAAGACTGCAAGCACAACATGAAAAGCTTATGAAGCTTGTGGGCAATCTTGTCTTTATGCATAATCTGATCTTTCTCTTTGTAGTCTTCTGAGATTTGGTGTGTTGGTTATGAAATTCTTGCTGTCCTTTCTAAAGTAAACCCTGTCTCAGCAACAAAGCAATTGTGATTTTCCTGGTTAGATGCTGAAATCGAGTCATGTAGTGAGCAATAGTCAGCTGAATTAACTCTTGGGCTACTAGTGCCTAGAACTTACCATTTTATTGATGGAATAGTTTCCTAAGGATCACTAAAAAAAAGCAATTCTGACAATGTTTCTGGCTTAATGAAAAGTAGGAGGGCAGATAGATTGTGTTCTCAGAAAGATTTCCAGCACAGATTCAAGCACCACCATGAAGTTCAAATTAAGTCCTAGAGTGTTTCCAGTGTCTTAGGTACTTAAATTCTCAAACTGTAGATCCATTAAAGACAATTTTGGAACTACCTTCACTGGAAGCAAAATCGTCTAATTTTTCAAAGCTCAACCATCTTTGGCCTCAGCTTGATTCTTTTTTTTTTTTTTCCAAAGCTTTTTCTGTCTGCTACACAAGATAAAAAACTGTAAAAAGACAACGTGTAAGGAGAACGTACAATAGATAAAAGCATAGTTACACAGTGGTTGAGTTTGAAAGATATGCTCAGTCTTCTAATCTGTCTGCTTTCAGCATCATGAAAGACTACTCTCCACAATAATCTCTTAAGTGCTTTATCTAATGCTGACACTCAGTGTTCATTGGTACAAACAGTGCTAATATCTTGGCTAAACTGATAGTTGGCAAGTTCTGTTAATGCGTTTGAGTTCTCTGTTGTACATAGAGCAGAGTGTGTGGGTGTACCCGCCTCAAAAATGCTTATTAACACAAGAAATATTGAACCAGTCCAAAAAGTTCCTATTCTCAAATTAAAAAAAAAGTTTTGAAATAAACCCAATTAGCATGTAGGATTTTCACTGAATTTAACTCCTGCATATACCTGTCATGTCCTGAAACAGTCCATTAAGTGCAATTAGAGAATTATATACAGACTTCTGGCTATGAAGAATGGACTTTACGCATATGACTTCTGATCAGAAAGTTCTTATGAGGAGTTTTTTTATGGCAAAGAGGAATTTTAGAAATTAGAACTTTTTTCCTTCTCTAATAGGGCATATTTGGTTGTGCTATTTTAAATAAAGGCCATTGTGAAAGGAATACTATCAGTTGGAGTGGTTATAAGAAGTTAGACCTTTTTTCAAAACAAAACAACCCTGGAATTACAGGATTCAAAGAATAATATACAATGTGTTTATAAACTGCCAGCAACTTTTATAATACTGAATAGTTCATGCCAAACTCTTCTTTGTGATAACATTAGGCCAAATTCTCTGCTTGTATCAGGGAATTAAGGTTTCCTGAGAGCTTTGGCCCATCGTGGATTGTAAAAAAGCTTACTAAAGTGTCTACATTTATATATATGCTTTAAAAAAGGGATTTTATTAGACAAGTAAGGGGGTTGAAAACAGTACAAATAAATCATGTTCCCGAGGGTCTAGCCCGTTCCTTCTTCTTGAGGATATTATCTCTGCGGTACTTACTGCTGTTTGAAAATAAAATGTGGTTTTCATAAGTCACCAGAAACTCTCTTCTGAATAGAGAAATGGAGGACACCCCACTGAATATGAAAATATGTCTTTCTGTATAGTCAGTTTTCAGTGTAGCTAGTTTCACTGCATGATTCTGTAGCGGAGGGAAATGAAGGTAAATTAGCGTTTCATTAATTGGGTTCAGATTCAGACATTCCACTGTTCAGCTGAACTCAGATTTGAGGTTTTATACAACTGGTAGTGACTTGTACTTCTGCTGAGACCTACGCTGTATCTATTTGGAGAATTGGGATTTTTGTTCCATCTCTAGTTGGTTGTATCATACAGCTGTGTATCTTTAAAGTACCTACATGACTTTAAAATTGTCCCAAATCAATGAATTGTAATAATGGTGAAATTAAGCTATATGAAACTATGAAACAGAACAAGGAAAACAGCTCAGTTAGCATTGTATTTTTGGAGCACATCATCCTTTTTCTAAATTGCATACTTTCCTTTTTTCCCTTTATAGCTGACACTGAGGTGTCTGTTCTGCTTTAGTCTGTAATACATCTTCTGAGGCATGGTGTTCCAAAGAACTCCTTCTGCTGTAGATGTCTGAGATCAAAGCTAGTACCTATTAAATATGCTAATGAAGAAACTTTAAAACCGGTTTAGTACATAAGTACATTTCAGCAAGAGGAAAATGTTACTTAGCTAACAATAGTTTTCATGTCAAATGCAATGCAAAACAGTTGATATATCTACAGCACAAATTAATTCGTTTTATGAAGTGGACTGAATTAAGGGCTATAAAAAGAATTGCATTATGTTATTGTGGTGAGTGTTGAACAGCCCATTCAGGTAGTTTGCATTTGTAATTTTCCTTAGAATATTAGATGTAGGAAATGTTCCAGTTGCTCAATTACATTTAACATGGCAAATTAGTTCAGGCAAAATATAGCTGTCCCATTCAATTCTAAAGTTAACTTTTCATAGAGTATCAAGGTGCTGCGAGTAAATCCAGACTACTCAATCTAATGCATAATTAAAAGCTGTAATGCTATAAATACATACATTGCTCAGATGGGCAGTGTAACAAAGGTATAGCTGATTAGTATTTGCCTAACTTTGTTTATATCACTGAGATTAACAGCAACCTAAGCAACATTGCGAACACTACAAAATCCTAAATATTTCTGAATGAGGATTGAGAAAATACTACGTATAAAGTACATCTTGGGTAATCTGTGTGGATAAAATGTTACCTGCCAGTGGAAAATGTACCTTCTGTCAATTTTTTCATCTCCTCCCTAATGTCTCTGTTCCCTGCATCTCAGTGTGCTGAGCTGGGCTGCATGGTTCAGCGCAGGAGAAAAGCAAAGGATAGTTTATGGGAGAAAAGAATAGCACATGGTCTCCCTGCTATGTTGCTGTATACTTACCCTATGTCTATCAAACACAGAGACATAAAAGAACTCCTAACTGCTCTTCCTGGATGATCCTACAGCACTAGTTGGAATGTAGTCTAGAGAAAGTGCTTCTCATGATGCATAAGGAAGTGTGATCATCCCATCAAAACGTGAGAGAATATTATTTATCTGTATTAAAAAGACTAATGAAATGGAGTATGATCTTGTGCCAGCTGTGGCTTAGAATTTTCTGTTCCTTCATTTGAATTACAAAGCTGGAAACCCCACAATCAGTGCAGGGCATAGAAAAGATGGAGAAGGAAGTGATTTAAAAGTGTTTTTTCATTTCTCAAATCTGAACGACCCGAGGGACAAGTTCAATTCTTGGTTTAAAGAAGAGCAGACATCTGACATCCTGTAGCTCTCTAAAAAATACAAGTTAAAAATGTCTGGGCTGTGGGGATAGAAAGCACATGATTTTTTTTTCTTTTCTTTTTCATTTTGATCTTTAACATGTAGGAATTCACTAATGCAGGGAGATTTCTTCCATGCCTTGTAGCCGACAAGTTACATGGGTACATCAAAGGTCTGATCCTGCATCTGTGAGTCTCTATGTTCAGAAGCAACAGTTTATACACATTTTGGTCATGGCACTTTGTGGTTCTTACCATCTTCTATGGCATTAAAACAGCTGAGAGATTTTAGTGATTCTGGACCTCAACTGTGTGTGTGGCAATCAAATAAAAATAGCTTTTAGGAATGGCAGCCAGTACGACATGTTGATATAGAAACTGTTTCCTATACAAAAAGTTGTAACACCAGTCCTAAGCATATTTATGTTATGCATTTTAAAGTGCACTGACCAAATATTCTGAAGGGAAAAGGCATATGTTATTGTGGTCCTGGGGCAATACTAGAGTTATAAGATTGATTTTATTTGGTGTTTATTCAGCTATTCTGGATTAACTATATTATTACTCTGCAACACTGCATTATGCAAAGCCCTGATATCCCGTGTAGTCTCTATCAAAATATACCTTAGTGTATAATTATGTGCTCAAAATGTCAAGATGTAACACCACAGGTCAACTCAACCTATGAAAGTGTGCACCAGAAAACATGCTTTAGGATTCCTGAACACAATTTTGTGAGGCAGGTTGTTAGGTTTCATGTTTTGTTACTCAAAGTTTAAGAATGGTGTATTTCTACCACAGTCCGATTAGCTTTTCTTCTAACAGGTGGATACCTGCTGAGATGCATACAAATGCCTGGTTAACGCAGGTCAGCGGAGCTCACCAGGTTTGGTCTGAGCCACTTAGGTAAAAGAGACGTAACAAACAGGGCCACTGAGGTTAACAGCTGAACAGGGTTCATCTATGTGAAGTAGTTCTAGAGCAAGGGACCTACCACTTCAGAAATTACCAGTCTTTCTCTTGAAGTTAAGTATCCGTAGTTAATTAAAAGGGCAATATAATTTTGTGGCAAAATCCCAGGGCAGGTAGGTTTGTGGCAGGGAGGGAAAGGGAAAGCCGAGAGGTGATCTTGCAAGTGCACTCAGTGGTATTTGTGCATATTGATTAATAGTCGATAAGGCACATAAAAAGCCATTCACATTTTAATATCCTTTTACAGGTTGCTGTGTCTATGTGAAGATGTACACCTGTGAGTTTTTCCAGCTCAATTAGAAATATCTTCCTACAAGGATCCCAGAATTAGTATTGGTAAGGGAAGCAAACACCTTTCTGTCTCTAAGAAACAAATAAATCACAGATGAGTGTTCCCCTTTCCTGATAAATTATCATGTTAATGCTCAGAACTATCAAAATTTATTTCACTTTATTATTGCAACAGAACACCAAATTAAGATTTTGGATAAGTTCTGTATTTTTCCTGTGTAATCCATGGCATTCATTATAGTTAAATTACTAAAAGTTATGGGAGAAGACATTTATTTTATAAGCATTTAATAAGATAATGTGTTTCACTGAAATGTTGAAACAGAATGTAGGAGCTGATTAGACATGCCTGCTGTGTCGCCTAAGCATGAACTTGAAGAACTCAAGGAATTTGGGGAGATGTAATGCTACTGACATTATGCATGGCAATATGCTAACTCAGAAAAAAACCCTATACACACCACCTGTTTTCAAGTTTGGTATCACACCTTTATCTAGCATATAATTAGTATAAACCAAAAATACTCATCAACTACCCCTACATCTATATAAACTTGAAGATGTTTATCTTGAGCAAAATGTTTTCCCCTGATGAATAACTAGCATAATCAGTTTTCTTTCATTTTAGTATTTTTTAATTTCACTCAAATGTGAGATTTTGATATAAATCATATATCAAGAAGTAAACTTGTGTTTCTAATGGATTACCTGTAGAACAGAGCATGCAGTAAAATGAATAATGGAGGGGAATTTTTAGAAACTGCAGACTGACCTTTGAAATGTCAGAATTTGGATGTTTCCTGTAATCAATGTTCTGTGATAAATGAGAGCAGTAAATGTAAAGATCCTTGGTTCAAAGTGTGTGTAATCAAAATCCAATGAGAGATCGATGGCATTTATGGGAAACTTTTCTTGTGCTTGGCGGATGATTATAAATGGATTTATTGCATTTTGGTGTTCTAGCTGTGGAGGAAAACTATGCCTATATGTGTGAGGTCTATATATTTATATGCATATGTATGTAATTTTCAGTCATTCACCCTTGTAGGTGTGTAAATTTTACACACAAAAATATGTATACACGTACCTTTATGTATATATATGTATTGACTTTTTAAGTTAATATTGTCATTAATGTTCATAACTTAGTGAAATGTTACTTCAAACATATAAAATATTCTCTAGTTATTTTTAAGTTCTTCAGAAGACAATAGGAGGATCTAACATGAGTGGGAAATTGTTTTCATTCTGCCAACAGTGACAACATATTGGAAATGAAATTGTCAACAAAGGCTTGTATTGCATCGTCAGAATCCACTTAACACTTCGCGGAGAGCAAAAGTCTCACTTTCAGAGGTACATTTTGGGACTAAGTCCACCAAGGCGTTTTGGTCTGAGTAACTGTTGGAGAATGTTTTTGTGCTTATATTATGCAAATTCGCACCGAAAAGTCCAAAGTGATTCAAAATTCTAAATGAGTAAGACATACAGTCATTGCCAGGACATCAGCATTTTGATGTCTGTCTTGCAGTTCTATAGTTCCATTGATGAAAATATGCTATTGATCATTTTTCTGAGTGATTGATATGACTTTTTCATGGCAAAAATGCATACGTGTGTTCAGCTTTCAGCAAAGACTTGCTCTACCTGATTTTTCTTACACTTCATTACAAAAGCTTCATATGCTTGTAGCTTAAACATAATTGCTTAAAAAAATTTCATTACATCAGTCTTATTGTGAATTACTAGGAAATCATATAGATAATGTTCACTTCGGCTGGACTGTGTTTTATAGGTGTGAGAATTAAAATCATGTACGCTAGTTGCAGGAAATAAACATTTATTGAAATATTTAATGAAATGAACAAAATAATTTGTTGAATATTTGACTGTTTAAGGTGTATGTTGTAATTTATAATTAAATGCTGTTATACTTTTATGAGGTCAAAATGTTTTCCCCAAATTCCCGACTGCCAGCGAAAGCATTTAACTTGTCTTATATAAGATGTTATTTTAGAAAGAACTGGAAAGAGTGGGGGATTCTGCAGTGTATGGATGCTGTATTAGTAAAGCTTGTTCTTTTATGTAGTATCAGCTACAAAAAGGTAATTTGTAAGGCATGTTATAGTTCTGTAACTTTTATGTTGCCTCCAAAATGCTGCATGTTCAATGAAAATGGGAATCCAAATACATGTGAGAGTTTATTTGCAGCTCAGCTTTTACTAGACACCAGAGCATCCACACAGAAATACGCTTTCAAACTGTTTCTCACTGAGGAAGCTCAGTGAGAATTGGCACTTTTGGACAACCGGTAGTTGAACCATAAGGTATAAATCCCTAGGGACACACTTTCAGTAGTTTTACTGTTCACAGAACTATTTGCTGCCTTAATGGAAATTCAAATGGAGATCCGAGAGCCCAACTCAGTTGCTTGCTCCTTTTGCATCATTCATAGTTAATGAACTAACATGGATAATAATATAATCACTCTGATCATAGTAAACAGCTTTGATGGCTCTGGTGACAAGTGACCTGCTCACATGCTCCTTGCTCTACTGGGTCTGTGCTTGTAAGAGTAAAAATGGCATGAGGAGGGGAAAAGAAGAGATTTAACCGAGTAAAATATCAGCTATAACTGGACATAGAAATAAACCTGTACGAAGGTAAGCAGTTTTTACCATGACACCCCAAAGAGCTGAACTGCAGTTTAAATTAAATGAAGAAGACTGTTTCCATATGAGAAAACAGCACTATGTCTTAGATGACATATTTCATTGATATGCAAGTATACAATGCTGAATTGTAGTGATAAAAAGCACAGGTGCTCTGATCTTTAAGTGGCCTGTTCTATTAATATTTCTTTATGGTATGCAGCATTAACTATTTTTGGAACTATCCTAAACTTAAATGTGTCAGATATTATTTCATACCATTATTCTGCAGTCTGAAGCTTGAGCTACAAGTTGTGATGTTATGTGCTTTTATTTGCATTACCAGATGATTTGATATTGCAGACAAATGGGAGCTGGAGTCAAATTTTTCCGACATTGCTGACTGATGCATTTTATATTAAATAAAGTCAGTAGACACAGGCCAGGAATATTGTATCTCATGATTATTGTAACTTGTGATTGAAAGATGGGTTACATTAAGACAGCTTTGTCATAATCTTCCTTTGAAAGACAAACTAAATATCTTTAAATTCAGGCAGTATACACAGCTTGTCAAGCTCTTGTCTTTCAAAGTAGTGGAAAGAATTGCTTCCTTCCTTAATAGTTTTGGTCTTCACTATGAAATAAGCTTTTACTAAATGATTCCTCTAGCAATAGGATGGATGAGAATATTAAATTAGAAGCATAAAAGTCAGTGAATATGTTATGAATGCAACCATTTATTTACTTATTTTTATACTTTGGATAAATTTTCAGCACTGTGTTCATATGCCTTTATTATACTAAGGAGACTTGCATTTTAATTCACTGCACATAGCAAACCTTTATAAACCTTTGCCAAAAATAACAAATGTCATAACTTTGCATGCTCCAATCTGTTGTTTAACCAAAAAGGTATGAATATGTCTTAGGACCTTAAATCTATCACAACGTTACATACTTGGTATTAACACTGGAGTTAATGTGAGCAATTATATGTAAGATGGCCCACTGTTTGGGGATTAAATCTTTGGACTGAATTGTCAAGTAAGGAGTAAATATTCAGAAGAATAATGTCATGTGAGTTAATGTTTTGCCCACAATTTTACACTTGTCTTGACAAATCTTAGGGTTTTTTCGAAGTATCAAAGAGTGAATCAGGCACTTGGAGATGCAGTTACTGAATTTTGCTTTCATAATTTAGTTTGCAAATGTATATTGCATTTGCAGATAGTGAGGTCAGGCCTTGATTTAGCTTTAAAAATACCTGTCATGGTAACATATCTGTCCTTACAAATGGAAACAAATTGTTCAGCTGTCAATGAAGAATATGTCAAGACTCTTTTTTTCGTTTTGGCTGGTACTTTTTACTGATAAAATCAGGGTGGTGTTTACCTGGGGAGATGCTCTGTCGGGGATATATTTTGAAATGAAGTGGAAACAGACTTCTGAGACTTTATGAAGTGCTAATGCTATGAAACAGATTTGAGATTTCTCAGGAAGTTGCCTTCATTCGTACATGAGAAAAGGTTATCTAATTTATGTGAATTTTAATGTTTATCTCTTGTTCTCTTGTCTTCTCTTCAACCTCAGTGAATTCATAAACTTTTCATGATGCCCCATGTCAAAACTTCTGTGTGTACTAGAATAAGCATTAGCTACTTCATTAGTTGTGTGAGACTGTCCTGGATTTTATGAACAAATCAGTTCTGGTTCAGTAAGATTACTATTGGGCTATCAGAAGCTGCCAATAGAGAGTATAGCAAAAATAAGCAAAATTTTTTTAAAGTTGTGGGTTTTTTCTTTTTTTTTAAAGAAAGTGTACATGCCTGAGTTAAGATTTCTCTCATAGATTTATAGGCTCCAGACTTAGTATTAGAAAGTGTGTGTTTTGTGAAAGTTCATCTAAAGAAACAAACCCCACCCAGTCGGCTGTTAATGGCAAGCATATCTGAAATACCATCAAATGCCACCGTTCTGTTCTCCTGGCGCATATATGTGTCTTTTCACTGTGTTTGGCCAAAGATAATTATGATGGTAAGTAGTCTGAGCTGTGTTTTTGGGAAGATGGTAAAGATATTTCAACCAGTATAATCCTAACATTTCTGTAGCTTTACCTGATAAGGAAGTTCTAGTAGAAAAAATGCTGTGGTAATTTGTAAAGGAAACTTTCTACTATCATTAGATTTTCAATTGCTGAAAACATGTATGGCATTGAGAAATGCCAGTTTCAAAAGAGAAAGGTAGCTTCAATTTTTTTTTCTTTTCAGTGGTTCTTTAGATACTTCCATAAAAGGTTTGGATCATTTTGTTTTCATCAATCCTTTCAAAATGCTGATGCTACCAACTTTCAGCTTTGTAGAAATAAACAATTTATGTTCATACAACACAGTTCTTGATGCAGAAGTGTAGATATCTATAGTTATGTGGTGGCTTGCTGTTTGGAATGATATTTGAAAAATTGAATTTAGATGCACTGAATTCTCTCAGGACCATTTCATAAGTTTGACCCACAGAAAAATTTCAGAAAAGAAAATAAATACTTCCTGGCTATTTTAGGCTTTTTAGTCTATAAGCACTAGACTCAACTCCGCTGAGATGGGAAACATCAGCCTGATGTAACACAAATTTTGCATTAGCACAGAACAGTGTAAGAAACCCTTAAACATCTTCTTACAGGTAGGTTAGTACACAGAGGAAGAATGACCAATGCAAAGGGAAAATGTCCAAGCCCACCTATGCCACAAAAAGCTTTTGCTACCTCATAGTCACCTATTTTCAGCTCAAGTTAGTATATACCTATGTTTTTGCACGGGTTTTAGCATGACAGTCAGTACTGGAGGGTGAAAGAAGGCTTGAATTTTATTCAGGTGAAGGGCAAAATGCACTTCTCTGAAAACTGTTAAAACCATGACGTTTGTGCTGGGCTAAGAGAAGACAGCAACTCAGCACTAACAAAGCTAATACAAAACAGCACACCTGTCTTTAATTGGAATATAGGACAGGCAATATGCTTTAGTGTGCAAGCAACTGCAGCTGTTTTTCTGAGTTTTAGTCTCCATCCCTGAGCTACTGTTGTCCAAAAAGGCAATAAAAGTGACATTCCCTAGCTTTTGCTTCTCATTATTGAAGGTGAAAAATGACAAAGCAAACAAAACGGGTGGTTGGAAATCCTACTGTCAAGTCTGATAGAACTATTTAATTTGATGCTTTTGCTGGAATCTGATTCAGAAAATACAACTACAGAGAACTAGGAAACACAGTTAGGAGATACCATATAGTTTTAGGAAAGAAAAAGTAGGTTCCTTAAAATTTTTATCTTGGCTGGGGCATAAGCAATGCTTATGTAGTCACATATTGCTGACAGAGGTGGTGACGCAGGTTAGTCTCCTGATGGGCTACCAGTAGAAATTGCAAGGAATAAGGCTTGAAGGACTGGACTGCTACAATATGAGCAGTGACTAGGGGATGGTGATAAAATGCTGCAAATGACTGGGTGTGAGATTTATAATGGTTTTCTTCAAGTACTCCAAGTACAGACCTGGCAGTTGAGTGCATGAAGCAGATGTTTTGACTGCTGTGATTTGAGACCAGTATGGTGATAGTCTGATATATGTCCTGGTTTCAGCTGGGATAGAGTTAACTGTGTTCCTAGTAGCTGGTACAGTGCTGTGTTTTGAGTTCAGTAGGAGAAGAATGTTGGTAACTGATGTTTTCAGTTGTTGCTCGGTATTGTTTAGACTAATGTCAAGGATTTTTCAGCTTCTCATGCTCAGCCAGAGAGAAAGCTGGAGGGGCACAAGAAGTTGGCACAGGACACAGCCAGGGCACCTGACCCAAATTGGCCAACGGTGTATTCCATACCATGTGACGTCCCATCTAGTTTAGGAGCTGGGAAGTGTGGGCAGGGAATCACTGCTCGGGGACTGGCGGGGTGTCGGTCGGCGGGTGGTGAGCTATTGCCCTGCGCATCATTGGTACATTCCGATCCTTTTATTACTACTGTTGTCATTTTATTAGTGTTATTATTATCATTATTAGTTTCTTCCTTTCTGTTCTATTAAACTGTTCTTAATCTCAACCCACGAGTTTTACTTTTTCCCGATTTTCTCCCCCATCCTACTGGATGGGGGGGGTGAGTGAGCAGCTGCGTGGTGCTTAGTTGCTGGCTGGGGTTAAACCACGACAATGTAAAACGAGCAGCAGTGGACTCAAATGGGGTTCATGGCAGATATATATACAGTAACATATGTGGGATGAGCAATTTACTGAAGATTCAGAGCTCAAGTTCTGGCACTAAGATATCAATCACATGAGATTTGTATTGAGAGGTGTTCGTTTTCTGCCTACAGACAAAAATCTCCTGTGAATGACTTGAGATGTAAACCTGCCTAACAACCCGAATGTGAGTCACAGGCTTTTCTTTTCTGCTTTGTCATGACAAGTATATTTAAGATATATTTGTATATACTTTATAAAAAGTATATTTGTATAAACTTTATATATGCTTATGTACATAAAAGTATATTTCAATCTCAGCTTGGGTACACGGGTAAGAACAGTGGTCTTTGTTGTACAAAACAGAATGAGAATTTTTTTTAGTTAAATCTACTGTTTCTCTAAATATTCCACCTCTAAGATGTGCCATTTCAAAGCCCCAGTTATTCTTCCAAGACACTAATCTATTCAGAGATATAATACGTCATGCTTGGTGGACACTGAATCTGAATGCAAAGGAAAATTCAGATGTTTAGTCTGTCTATAACCATGTAAAAATCTGATATCAATATGCTGAAAATTTGGTAGGATGAAATTGAGTGGTTTTTCTTTTGTCCAGGGCTAGTTCTGCTTAGAAGTGATAAAGTATTATTTTTCCTTTCTACATTATTGCAATTCTTAAACTTTTTCTTTGAATCATTATTTTTTTAATGCAGATGACATAATGTATTATCAGAGTACCTCTGACTGAAATAGTCAGTTGTACTAGGAATTTCCTAGGATATGTCAATTTTTTCATAAAGGTTCAACCTAGAGCCTGAAATACAATTGCACTGTGTCTACCCATTGAGCAATTCTAAATAATGAAATTGCAACGATAGGAACTTCCGTTCATGCCCATCAACACACTGTGAATGGGAACAAGAATCTACTGCACAGATCTGGTTATTCCATCAGTGTTTGGCTTTGTAAACATAACCTGATGATATGGCTTTTGTTAATAAGAATTAAAATTAGTATTTCAATGATCTGATGGCCAAATGAAAAAGAGTTTTACTATTTAGGTGAAAGGTAGATGTATGGTTCGGACTTAAATAAGTTTTAAGTGCTTCAATTACTATTTGAAATTATAAAGAGCTTTTTTAAAAATAGATAATCTTTTGGTAGGCAACCTCGCAATCAGGACAGAACCACAAAATATCAGTTACTAAAATAATGGGTTCATTGCTGAGCTTGGCTCACAAGGAAATTAGGGTGGTTTTTTTTCCTCAAGGTTTCCTTCACCCAGAAGGAGATAATGAGAGAAAAGGATGCCAGATATGGGAGTAAATAGGGTAAAAAGTAAATTAGACTCTGAAGATATAACTTCATACACTAACATTAACCAGCTGATGAAAATGGGATTAACAATGTCATCTATATAATTATTTATTTGCTGTTTATAATGTTTGTGAAAATTCAAATGAATAGAAACCTTTTAAAATTTAGTCTCTTAACTATTTAAACATTTAAAAAAAATAAATTGCAACAATAATAAAAGATCTTGAAGTCTGCAGAACTAGGACTAGGGGTTTTTTTTACATTTTATCTTTTACCTGGCTGACATTACAAGGACATATTAAACTAAGAAATAAATACACAAAATCCATGTAGTTTGTGTTTATGTTTATAAAAGCTTTGGGAGAGATTTGTGTATCCTTTTCCTTTGAAAGACTGCAGAAAAATTGCAAGAAACATCACAAATGGCTGGAGGACACTGAATCTGAACAAAAATAAAATTCAGATGTTTAGCCTGTCTATATCCCTGTAATAAATCTGGTATCAACATGCTGAAAATTTTGGTATAATAAAATTTGATTTTTTTCTTTTGTTCAGGGCTATTTCTGCTTAGAACTGATAAAATATTATTTTTTCCATTCTACATTATTGCAATTTTAAAATTTTCTCTTTTAATAATTGATTTTGTATTTTATGTTTTATCTGTATACACATTAGAGTATTTGAAGCACAAGGCATTCTCTTAACGTATCCAGCTGTAGAAAACAGAAGCTATTACATTGTCAGAGTTGCTGTAAAGAGCACTGACATCCACATTGGAGCAAAGATAATAAAAATAAATTATTCTAAATGGTAAAACATATGGTAGATTTCATTGACACAAACCTAGTAATTGGCATTGTTATATAATGGTAATTAAAAATCACTATAAAGAATAAGGTCTGATTCAAAGACTACCAACAAGGCTAACTGTACAAGAAAAACAAATGTCCTTTGAGCATAAATGAAAAGAAGATGATATTCCATTATTTGATACACAAATAATAGAGAACACACAGCATAAGCAGAGCTTTCTGAAAGCTACAGCAACTTGAAACTATACCATGGAGAAAGCCAGATGAGTGAGAAAAGCTATGTACAGATCCGAGATACTAGATTGAAAAGCGTATTTACCTTCTGCTCTTCCACCTAGCTCAACACAACAGATTATGAAAGACAAAAATATAGAAGATAACGTGGCTTATTTGATATGAAGTTTTCTGTACCTTTTCTTGATCTTTCTGTTAGCATGTATTTTTCTAACTGTCCTGATTCCCCTGCACTCTCTCACACATGACTAATGAGTACGTAACTTTCTTTGAGCTCTCTAACTTTTCTGCCATCTTCGGAGGTCTTTGAACTGAACCCTTCTAGGCATTCCCAAAGGACTGAGGTACTCCGAAATCCTTTTCATGTCTTTATGTGAAGATACTTTATCTCCCTTTTATTGTTGTTCTAATCTGGTCTATTATTCACATAGAACCTTTATCTGCTCTTATGCCCAAGAGGTGGCGGATGAATGTAATTTTTCTGCAGCCCCCACTTCCACCCACCCCAATTATCTCTTTAAAACCCTAAGGATTTTTTACTTAATTCTCTTTTCATGTGTCGTGATCATTATCTTGACTTCATCCCATTAATTGCTACCATACATCTTTATTAAATATTATAGTCTAAAAATGAAATGCAGAAAAACATTGTGGGCTTGATCACAAACATACTCAGTTAAATGTAATCTTTCCATCTGATTTTCAGTGGATTTAGAATTAGGGTGATAGTCTCCCTTTGAAATAACTTTTCAACTAAAAAAAGTAGCTAGGCTTCCAGAAAAAGTTTTAATGTTATTTTCTGGATCAGTCCTGAAGTTCTTTGTTCCAGAGAAACCCTGGAGGCTGGATAGCTAAAGGAGCTTTGAATTAGCTGTCTGAAACTAATAGCATTAAATCAATTGCTACAAGAATATATTTAGGCGGAGCATTAATGATATGGGATGCTGAATGGCAGAATGGAGCACTGGCCTGGGATTTGGGAGATCTGGACTGTGTTCTTGGCTCAGCCAATAACTTGCTGGGCAACCTCGGGAAAGTCACTTCACTTACTTTTGCTGTATTAAAAAGTTCAGTGTGGAAAGTGTTTTGAACTCTTCTGATGTCAAGTGTTATGTCACCACCTTATATATTATAACCATGTAGGTGAAATGTATTAAATATCAAGCAGAATGACAGTGGTGAGTGCCTGTGGTTAAAGAACTTTTTATGGAAACTGCTTGAGACTCCTGACGAATCTATATTTCTGTAACCATATCATACAGGAAGTGGAAGGAATATGAAGATTCTGAAAGGTTTTTTGTCTTACAAATAGCCCTTTATGCTGATAAGAATGATTTAATAATGATATATTGTACCATGTAAGTTAAAAGTAGAAGGATGTATTGAGTGGCATTCTGCAGGAATTTATTCTGGTTATTGCAATAGTCAGCCTTTTTATTAGGGCACAAAATAAGATGCACCAGGAAGGAATATAGAGAGTATCAATGATGGAGAGTGCTGGTCTACTGTTTTAGATAGCAATTTTATTGATAGGGACCACTGAGTAAGCTAACATACTTCATACCACTTTTTTTTTTAATGGATCAGAGTTCAACTGTCAGTAGGAAGATCAGCTGCACATTACCAGTGGCAAAAAGGTGGGATTTGGGGGGAGAAATCATCAGAGACAACTGAGCAAGGTTCCATTTTTGAAATGGGTTGGGCTTGGTCTCTCTTCACTGGGAAGCTAAGAATCAGGTGAATCAAATGGAGACATTAAAGGTTATCTTTGAGAAAGTGTGGAGGACTTATGTAGTCCCAGACCTGAAAAAAAAAAGGCGGGGGGGGATCAGAGAAATTAAAGACTAGTCAGCCTTCCCAGAAAAAAATACTAAGGAAACAAATTGTTCCTAAGGAAAAAAACCCAAATGCAAACCAAAACAAAAACAACCCAAGAAAGTGTGAAACAACAAAGATCTGTCAAGGGCATATTATCTGAGTTTCAAACCAACTTTTTTCTATGAAAGAATAGAGCGGCTATAGTAGAAGTAGTCAGTGTTGTGTACTTTGAGCTTTGTCAACATAACATGGCAGCTTCACAGGTAAACTGGGGAAAGCATGTCTGAAATTAAACTGCCCTAAGGTTGATACAAGACCACCTGGAAAGCCACATTTACAGAGAGGTTCTTAACAATTCACTGCCAAACTCTCAAGCAGGATCCTGTGTACTCTTTGCAGCAGTACTCAACATTTTCATCAATAACTTGGATGATGAAACAAAGGCTATGCTTAGTAAATATGCAGACAATACCACCCTAGACAGCTTCAGGCTTGTTGCAAAATAAAGAAAAAATTTCAAGTAACTTGATAGTTTAGAGAAATGGTCTGAAAAATAGAGTGGAGTTGAATAAGGGCAAATATGAGGTGCTGAACTTTTACAATGCTAACCAGCTGTGCCAGTTCAGATCTGCAGGGGAAGATCTGGGGTCTTACTGAGCATCACTAGTGAAAACACTTAAATGCTGTCAAGCTGTTGTGCAAAATACAAGCATCCACTGGGTGCACAAGAAGAAACGTGCCCTGCAGGGTAAGTGAAGGCACCCTGGTGAAATCCTATGTCCATTTTCAACACTATGCTTCGTGGAGGATGAGACTGGAGAATGGCAAGTGTAAGGCAATGATAATGACTGTACTAGTAAGGATTTAATGAACTGGTGTTATTTCATCTGAAGAGAAAAGATGACCAAAGTGCTACATGGTAATTGCCTTCAAATTCAGAAGACACTGTGCAAAGATAGGGCATAATTTTTCTCTATGTCCAAGTGAATAAGTCATGAAGTAATGAGCTAAAATCGATTTGAGCAACCAATTTAGATTAGACATTAAGAAAAAGTTTCTAAAAATACGGGTAGTTCAGCGTGAGAATAGATTCTGTACTCTCCCCAGACAATCTTCATAACTGGAAATTTTTAAGAACAGGTTAGACTAATGTCTGAGTGATCACTGTGTAGTTGACTCAGTCCACAATCCTACGTCTCATCAGGGACGGCAGACTAGAAGTTGGAACAGCTACCTGGGATGAACTCTTTGGGCTTTCATTCCAGTTTTTGTGGTTTTTTTTCTGGTGCATGTTCTGTCTTCTACTCTGTTGCTACTTCAGTGTAATTTATATACAGCTAGTCTATGATAGTTTCATTAGAAGGGTGATGTAAATAAAAGTGGTGAGAAAAATATATTAATGTTTGTAAAGTACTTTATGAGCCTCAGCTGAAAGGCAGTATATAAGCACAAACATTATTATGGGAAATCAATGAATAAAGTAATAAACCAAACGGAATAAAAAAATGAAACAAACCCCCCAAAAGTGCTATATATTCTGCACATAAAAGCCATAAAATATATATTAACCTTAAATAATAACAGCCCATTTTTAGGATTTGTGGTTTTTTAAAAAACTAATTAAGTTTTTCATTTACTAAAGTTCAAACAATTAACCACAAACCTATGTAATCAAAAGTAAAGTTCATTTCTTATTATCTATTCATATTGCAATCCTAGCATTTGAGATGATTACATACTATATATAAACACATACCTACTATGTAATCATTTAAAGTGCTGGAAACAGCATACACGTAGTTCTAGATGAACACTGTAGGCATAGAACATTAATAGCATTCCAGAGTGTATCATATTATGAGAGAGTCTAATCTGTCCCTGAAAGGAATTTGACTTAGTGAGATGAAGAAAAATGATTACAGTCAACTATTGGCTTTTTACATCAAATAAGGGATGATCTTACCTTCATGATTTTGGTGTTTTTTTCCTTCAAGAAAAAAACCCATGTTTTGAAGAAGAACCTGTTTCTAAAGCAGCTGCAACCAATCAATCACACTTGAATCCTATGGCACTATTTTTGTTGGTTTTACTTCATTGGTTAATTTTAAGATGACCTAGTCCACTTCATAGCAAATAAATACGAATTTCCTATTTCTGAAATGGGAGTTGTTTCTTTGGTACATGTCCAGCACTCTTTGGATAGTTAAAGAACCAATAAATATGCAGAAGAGTTAACCAAAGAATTTTTTTTTGTTGGAAAATTAATGAGTAGTTCAGGCAACAGGGTTTGAAGGAAAATTAAAGGATCATAGCTTAAAATGAGCAAATTCATTAATCAGGAAGAAGGTAGACCAACAATCAACATTTTTTTTGTTCCTTAACGTTTACAGGAGATATAAAAATACATAATAACAAAAATAAACATCATGTGAACAGCCTGTTCTTTTCCTTTCATTGCCAGGTTACTCAAATTTGTACTTTGTGTAATACTAATCCCAGCTGTAACTGGAAACAGTTCCAGATGCAGCAGCAACTTAAGAAGGACATCAGGAGGGGGTCCCAGGGGTAGTTTATTAAATGAATTAATGAGAGTTAATAACATATTCTACATTTACAAGTCCTTTCATCTGAGGTTCTTGTTTATAAACGTTGCCGCACTGTTGCAACAGAAGAAAAAGTTATTGCATAAAATTCTCAAGAGTCCTATTGATGCGGTGTAGTAACTAAGCATCTAATGACTAAGTCACCTTAGAAAAGAAGACTTCAACATCTCAATTTTGATGAATTTATAAGCATTTAGATCCTTTCAATGTCTCGCAATTTTCTTTATTAAAGAAGGTACAAGCACAGAGAGCTCGGTTCTGTTCTCTCACCCAGCTGGGAGCTGTTGGCACCAACAAAGCTTAAATCCATGAGGTGCTGAATGCCTTCATACAATAATCAGTAGGAAATGGAGACATCTGGTACCTGCAGCACCTTACAGGATTTATGTGGTCAGAATCAGGCCCAGAAACACAATGTATGGGAAATCATGTAATTGTGACAGAGAATCAAGGCTATAACCATGCCTATGCTTTTACCACAAAACTATCTTCCTGCAGTCACAGATTAATAAAATCCAGGGTAGGGCTTGGAAAGAAACAACAAACCGATTAGCTTTTAAGGATAAGTGAAGAAACCAAATAAAAGATTTGGGCTATCTAGGCTTTTTCAGGCAGAGAAACAACATTACTTGGAATACTTGACTGTGTAAAAAGCCACCAAGATTGAAGCAAAAGTAACAGGTATTGTCAAGAAATAATACTGTTTGCATCAGTATTTTAAAAGGAAGCGAAACAAGGAGAAAAAGCCAGAATTATTTACTTTGGTTTCTAACCTTATTTCTGATATAAATAAATTCCAAAACATAAGAGAAATTGCATTATTTTGGTGGAGAGAGAATCAGACAAACCATTTTACTTTCTTTTGTTTTCTTGTTTCTTAGATACTTCCTGGAGGACTTGGAGGACTGCCAGAACTGTCATGAGATGGTCTTTTGCCCTCTTGCATGGGAAGAAACAGGTCAGTTGCACGTGTTTGTCAAAGAAAGTTTAAAGATTTTCTTTTAAAGGAAGCTTCATCTATAAGCCCAGTGGCTGCAGCCTAAACCAACAGCAGTACCCACAGTGAATGCCAGGGGAGGGCAACCTGGAAAAGAAGAGAGGTCTGTTGATATTTGATGAAGGGAAAAAGGAGGAAGTGAAAGGATCGATAGGCAGATGTGGAGCAAGGTGGTTTTACACATGTGTGGAAGCACTGACCAAACACAAACTGGTTACAGAGCTGTCAGGACTAGGGTCAAGAGCCATTGGCAAGCCAAGAGGGGCTGGTGGAGCAAAGGAGAGCAAGGCCTAGGTAGTGGACGCGTGTCACAACACGAGCTCTGTAGCAATTTAAATTGTTTTACTGGTGAACTCCCCAAATGTAAGTCTGGGTCTTGCTGACATTTGGATCTTAACAGTTGGGACTCCATATATGTTTTAGGGCAATGATACAGATGCGTAGTTTGCATGTAAAACAAAGTATGGGAAGTGTTATGGTCTTAGATCTGAGTGGTCGTTTCATCACAAGTCCTACATGAATAGCTGTTATGACTATCATCTGGAAGGTGGGTTTCTTCAACAAACATCATATTACTTGAGGGAAGAAAAGGAGAATTATCTCCTGAATGAAGCTGAATGGTGATTCAAGGGGCTGTTTCTTGAGACTACAGAACTATGGAGTGGATCACCACTTTTTGGTTAAAATTTGAAGTATCATAATCTCTCAATGAGTGAATGCAACGAATTGTGGGAGTGTAGTTGGGTTCTCAGTTGATGGAAATAGGCAGAGGGGGTCCATGCTGTCTGAGGAAGCTTCACAAATGTCTAGGTTACTTAAAAGTGAAATACAGTAAGACTTCTTAGCAGTATTTGGTGTTGGGCACTGATGTAGAGTACACCTCTCAGAACTGATGGTTTTATGGTTTTGAATAGTTCACTGGGATGCAATTTGGCTTGTTCAACAGATCTTGTAACACGGTAAAATCCTGAGCCATCATATTTGTACCAGTTCTTGCTTTTTGGTATTTAGCTGTAGTCTCTGCACTCTATCTGGTAAAGGATAGCAGGAAATTGTGAAGATATAAGTGGTAATGAATCAACATCATTGTCTGGAAGCTTGAAAGTTGCTGACCACTGTCTCTAACATAGTCTCTTCAAGAGAGTAACTGGTTGTCAGACATCTTCATGTTTAGGCAGAAGACCAGATTCAGGCTGTCATTTGTCTTGTAGTTTAGAGTGGAGATGTGGAGATGTGGAGATGTGGAGATTTCAGGAAGAAATGTGGAGCAAGGGCTTTGGGACTTCAGCATTTCCTGATCTGTCAGGTTGTCAGTCTGAATACTTCATCCTGATTCTGACATAGGTATTGGTGAATTTCTTTATGATCCCCTGTGATAATCTATAAATGAGCATAAAATCATCTCAATTTGGCTCTGGTTTTACTGTCAGGTGAAAGGATTGGAATTAAATGTCCTAGCTAAGATCTCTTCTGGACTTGACTTATGCAAAGAACACAACCAAAATTGATTGAATATGACAGTGTTAATTTATTCTTCTGATGTTAGAACCTAATGTAAGACCCCCAATTAGTTTTCAATCAGTATCAATGAAAAATGGGGGAATACACTGTGATTTCTTAAACTAAGACACTATTTATCTGCGTGTTCCTTTTGACTCAAATAATGTCTAAGCTCAAAAAAAATCAGGAGGCTGTGCTTAAAATGTCTAAGTCAACTATACCACCATCCCTCTGAGGAAAGACAGTTTTACAGTTAAATCAGAAAAGTTCCTACAAAGTATCAAACTTCCCTGTCAATACACTGTGCCTAGTGCTTACTTTAATTCCCAACAAAGTAAAATAAGGTGTTCCTATTTGATAATATTTGGATCAGACTTATAGTGAGTCACAGTACTACACTACAGTCTTTTTTTAAAAAATTCTAATTTATAATTCCCAGTTCCTTTGTAAAGTTGACACAGCTCCATCTATCCTGAATTCCTCTCAGATACACAAGTTCTCTGTCAGGACTCTGTATTTCTAGCACTTAGATGTGATGCTTTTGCTGTTATCCTGTTGCACCACATCCTAATGTAGTTTTGCCAGTAAGAGGAAAAGAGGTGCAGAGAGCAGAATAGCCATGTTTTTTTTAATGCAAGGCAGAACTGAAAAGTAAAGTTATCATCCTTGGGCTGGAGGGAACAAATAGGCTTTAGCTTGTAGTTCATTCTTCAGGCTCCTTCCCTACCAGTGCAACTGGAGAGCTGTCATTAGTGTGGCACAGACTGGTGCATATCTGAAAGATGATTGTATAATGTGTTTTTTTTTCTTCTGAGATTCACTCTAAGGAAATAAAACGCCTCTATTTTTTCACTTCAATGCGTTTACCAGTAGATGGTGCTAGCAATTGCTCCATTCACGGTGGTAGCATATGGTCCTGAGATCTTAAAAAAGCCATGTTTTATGATAGCAGCAAGAATTACTTCTCTTTGTCAATCTATATTCTGTCAAAGAATTTATGTTAGGCCTTGCTGAAGTGCTGTCATTTTAATTTAATCTGGAGGTCCGCAGCAGCAGTCAGCTCCACAAAGGGTCTCACCTCGTCAACAATTTCACACAAGTGTGAGATTAGCAGAGAAGCTGCTGAAACAAAAGATACTTGTTAAATACAGTAAGGGTCAGCTACAGAAGGTTGATGCTAGATGGTTCTAAAGCAAGGCTTAAAGTTGCATGGAAGAAGTGCAAACTCTAATTAGGAGTGACTGCCGCCCATGCTAACTCATGTGCTTTGCGAACCAGGAGTTTGGCAGTGGTGCTCAGCAGCTCCCACACTGTTCTTCAGTAGAGGTGGAGCACAGACGCGGGAGAGATACTTAAATCAACGTTATAGGGCAGGAGCCTGCTCATCGTCAAGCTTCCTATTAATAGATGGCATATTTGGGAGGTGAGTTAGGAAGCCTAAAATCTCTCCCATAAATCAGTAAGCTTGAAACTTGCTGAGACAGAACCTTTCTGTGATGCACCAGGAAGGTGCTCAGTCAGGTCCTAATGTTAAATACTCCTCAATTTTAAGGTCTGAAAACAAGCCAAGGTACCAAAGCCCACGGCCACCCTTTCCCCAAATCATGGAGCTATATTATTTCACTTACTGTTTGTGTAGGTGGAAGAAGGCGGTATAAGGTGCTGCCCAAGGGAAACCTGCAGGTCCAGTTCTGAGGGCTAAGCACCCAATAAAGACAGACTGTAGAGAGGGGTAGAGGGAGGGCTAAGGAGATGATGAACCAAGATGGATTTTTCTGCTGATAATCAGGTCTGATTTTTAAGAAGTAGGCATTTAGTACTAGTCTGTGTTCCTTAGCCTGGTGGTGTATTATTCTGGTGCACATTGAAGCAGTGTCTGGGCATATAAATTTCACAAACATAGCAAGGGAAGCAAGTCTTCAGAGACCTTCTGAGCTTAGCAGAAATGGTAGGAAAAAATGTTATTACCATTTTACAGGTGATATTTCGAAACTAAGACAGACTGAGAGTTAGGCGGGAAGCAAGTTTTCCTAGACTTCCATTTTAGCTTCTAAATCTAAATGATCCATTTTCCTTTTCCTCCTGTAAGATAACCACAGCTGTATTCTCAAACTAATCAGAGAATTACCAACTACATCTTCATGAAAACCTGAAAATGTAGCATGTGCAGTTTGCTGTCTTGATTTTTCAAAGTGCATAGCATTCAGCAGTTCTCTGGCATTTCTGGGATTACTAGCTGCTTGGCATTACATCAAGCCTCTTATTTAAGTTTCTGAACTGTGAGGTTAGAATCCTGGTTTTAGACACAAATTTTTCCTTTGAAAATTGTGGTCAGCAACTGTATAGACTTTAAAAAAAAATTATCCTGACAAGGGGGTTCTCCTGAGTCTTAACCCTGGCAAGTTTTTAATTTCTCTTCCCTCCCTCCCAGGGAAAAGATTAACTAAAGATACAAAGCACAATAAAACTGTCAGATCAGATGCATGATATGTGTAACGAATGGTGTAGAACAAAGCGATAAACCCTGCCCTGAAAATACGAAACCTTTTTTTTCTAAAGTTGCCTCTTGCTTTCACCCTTCCAATTCCTGTAGGACGGTGTAAGGTGTTTTAGATTAAATCAGTTACTTCAGGGCAAGAAAAGAGTGCCAGTGTTTCAGTTTTCATCTGAACAGAAACATTTTGGACCCTGCAAAAGAATCACTGCTAGTTTGTGGCTTTCCTTTGGCCTGCATGTTCGCTTTCCTGTTTTCAAAAACTACTTGCTTGAGATGTGTTGAACTGATTGTTGCTCTGCCATACTGTGTCAGAAAGGTCACACCGCATTGCATTCCTGCAACACAACACGATGAAGGCAATCAAAAGTGAGGGGCTCATATCTATGGCACATTTAACAGGTGCAACTGCAAATGTGGACATTGTGTTTTCTTGAAGGATTGCTGAGAAAGCAGATTATGTTTCTGATGCCTACCTGAAAGCCAAATTATGAGACTTTCATCTTTAATTAGCAGGTATTCATACAGAGAATCAGGATATGGACTTTGCATAGTTGATGATTTTATGAATTTAGATTATTTTTTTTAATCAAATCTTGATTGTTTTGGAAATTGTTGTTTACCAGGTTGCTTTGGTAGGCAAAGGGGAGGTTTTTTTATTCTTGTGGAGAGCTATAGAAACATCCCATTTAAGGGTCAGATGGCACATAATCAGCTTCTGTAATTGTACGTGAAGGTACCACTGAACCTTTGTTCTTGTTTGGCTTCCTGCTGGTCTTAGCAACTTTCAATAAAATACAGCAAATAAAGGGGGAATCACTTACATACAGAAGAATTGTTACAAAGAAACCTGACGAATAATGTCCATCAAAATAATTACTTTAAAATTACCAGTCAAGGAGTCAAGGTCCATGTGGGGAATCTTAAATTTGAAATGGTCTCTATCTGTTGAATAGTTTCATTCATTCAACCCAAATGTGCCTGTATTGGTTTTGTGTGGCAAGGTTTTGGTAGCGGGGGGGGGATTACAGGGGTGGCTTCTGTAAGAAGCTGCTGGAAGCTTCCCCTGTGTTCGAGAGAGCCCAAACCAGCCAGCTCCAAGATGGACCCGCCGCCAGCCAAGGCCGAGCCAATCAGTGGTAGTGGTAACGCCTCTGTGATAACATTTTTAAGAAGGAAAAAAAGTTGGGATGTGGAGAAACAGCCGCTGGAGAGAGGAGTGAGAACGTGTAAGAGAAACAAGCCTGCGGACACCAAGGTCAGTGCAGAAGGAGCGGGAGGAGATGCTCCAGGCACTGGAGCAAAGATTCCCCTGCAGCCTGTGATGAAGACCCTGGTGAGGCAGGCTGTCCCCCTGCAGCACATGGAGGTCCACGGTGGAGCAGATATCCACCTGCAGCCCATGGAGGACCCCATGCCGGAGAAGGTGGGTTCCCGAAGGAGGCTGTGACCCCGTTGGGAACCCCACACTGGAGCAGGCTCCTGGCAGGACCTGTGGATCTGTGGAGAGAGGAGCCCACGGAGCAGGTTTTCTGGCCGGACTTGTGACCCCCTGGGGGACCCACGCTGGAGCAGTGTGCTCCTGAAGGACTGCACACCGTGGAATGGACCCATGCTGGAGCAGTTCGTGAAGAACTGCAGCCCGTGGGAATGGGCCACGTTGGAGAAGTTCATGGAGGACTGTCTCCCATGGGAGGGACCCCACGCTGGAGCAGGGGAAGAGTGTGATGAGCCCTTGCCCTGACGAGAATTAGCAGCAGAAAATAACGTGTGATGACTGTAAACCCCATCCCTGTCCCCCTTGTGCCGCTGGGGGGGCTTGCTGAAGAAGTCTGGGAGTGAAGTTGTGCCCGGGAAGAAGGGAGGGGTGGAGGGAAGGTGTTCTGAGATTTTGTTTTATTTCTCATTACCTTGCTCTGGTTGATTTGTAATAAATTGAGCTAATTTTCCCCAAGCTGAGTCTGTTTTGCCCATGACAGTAATTAGTGAATGATCTCTCCTGTCCTTATCTCGACCCGCAAGCTTTTTGTTATATTTTTCTCTCCCCTGTCCAGCTGAGGAGGGGGAGTGATAGAACGGCTTTGGTGGGCACCTGGCATCCAGCCAGGGTCAACCCATCACAGTGCCTTGCAGACAGTCCAGGTGTGATCACAAAGATTCAAATGGAGACAAAAGATACAGGTTAAGGCCTGATAAATGAAGAAGCATACAACCTATAGGGGAAAAATCCAGCAGAAAGTACTTCACGTAGCCTACAAAAGCCTATTAATTATACTGTGGGCCCTTACCGAATCACAGAATGGTTGAGGCTGGCAGGGACCTCTGGAGGTCATCTTGTCCAACCCCCTTGCTCAAGCAGGGCCACCTAGAACTGGCTGCCCAGGACCTTGTCCAGACAGCTTCTGAGTATCTCCAAGGATGGAGGCTCCACAACGGTTGCGCTACAGTGAAACTTTTGAACCAGGTATCAATCATATACTGAAGAAACACTTTTTGCTGATAGACGAGCTGCCAAAAAAGGCTAGTTAGTAGTGTGCAAGGGCATGGCCTGAGCAGAGCTCTCTGGCACAGTAGTACAGCTGTGCTTTTGGATATTGATTTCTTTATTTTATTCCTCTAAATAATTACTTTTAAAACTTGTCAGAGAGTAATTGTTTAGAGGAATAAAATAAAGAAATCACAATGATGCTCTTGATCTCCTTCAGGCAATAGAACATTTTGGCTTGTATCTCTGAGGGAAAATTGGAAAGTTTAAGAACTTAATTTTCAAATTAATATTTTGAATTTTTCTTTTGGCATTAATACTAATGTATGCACTATGTGTATACCAAGTATTCTGCATGTCAGAATATCATCACTAATCTTGGGAAACATGACTTCTTTTCAGAGAAGGATTCTAAGGAGTTAGCTGTCATTTGAAAATTCTCTGTATTTCAGCAGGGTTCAGTACAATACGGAAGGCCAATGATGACAGAGGCAATGCTCACTATGGGATTAATTGTCTGTCTGGACCCAAACTCCTGGAAGAAGCAGCACTGTCCATTCTGTGAAGTATGACTGACAAAAAGTCTTGACCTTGGGAAAGATCTGAAGTGAGTTCATAAAGGAGATGCCATTGGCATCGCTTCCTTTCTTACATGACCTAATTGCATGGAAAAGCCTGACCTAGGGTTAGGTGAAACTGAAGAACAGTTGTTAAACAGTGTTTGACGTTGTTTGGCATTTGCAGATTTCGTTGTTTAGTGTTTCTGTCGGGTAGTTAATGTACAAAGTAGTGTATGTGAGCCAAAGGGAACGTCTTCTGATGCTTAATGCAGGGACAATAAGGAAGTCAGAAAAAGTCCACTCTTAAAATCTCAGTTCATGCACTCTCCTTTTGAAATCCAAGCAGGTTTCACTAACCCGCTGCATTTAATCTCAGTATCTACTCTGTCATTAAAGCACTGATTTTTTCTTCTGTACTGAAAATTACACTGTTCTCATGGAAACTGCCATCGCTTCTGGAGAAGACTATATCTAGCCTTTTAAACCTTTATAAGTGGACATTAATGGCATTATATAACTTTAATGTAAAACAAACTGGAATGCTTGGAAAAAAAACTACTTTCACAGACTTTTATTAGAGCCAGTATACAGAGAGCCTGCATTTGTGTGGCTGAGGAGACATGTTTTACCTATGTTTTCTGAGGCAAGTGTGCCATATAGTTTTATTTCTGCCAGAACGCATGTTATTAATTTATGGAAACTAAAGGCAGAGTGAGAGCTGGAAAAGCATTTTTTTAATGGCTGCAATTCAGGCATCTAAAAATAATACATCCAGGTTCTTTCTGTAGCCTATTGTTTGTGTATTTTCTTTTTTGTTCTTTCTTGAATGGGCTAGTAATTTTTTTCTGTGTTTGGTAAGACTACTATTTCAGTACAACTCTGTACATGAAAAAGTACTTAGAAACATCTGCTCTGAATTTTTTATTTAATTAACAGTTAAATGCCCTTTTTTTTTTCCTGGTGAACATAGCAACTTGAGTTGACCTCATTTATTTTATTCAAAAATTTAAGTGCTTTAATTACACCACTGCCTTCCTCCTCAGATCATTTTAAGATGATGTAGTTTCAATTTGTATAGCTTCTCCTCTTATTGTACATATTTTTAATCTGAGGTTCCAGCTTATTAACATCTGTACCACTTTACAGTGCTATAGGACACCATCAGACAACCAGGTTACCAGGATGGAATTCAGCACAGAGATTTCAATTTCCTTACCCTTAGAAACAGGGCTCCAGGTACCAGGGAGACCTATTCCTCCTCATTCTTTCAGGGTCTAAGTCTTTTACACTTGGTACTTCATCTTTATTCCAGACACTAATATAGCAGACAAGCAAAGTAACTGTAAACTCTTTTCACACAGGGCTTATCTTCCCTCCTTGATGGATGTCTGCATTTTATACCATACATCAATTTGTGGTCATAATCATACAATGTACGAAACACCGGTTTTCCACTGAAAGAAAATAAAATTCTTGGCTTGGTTCAGAGCAGAGCTCAAACACACCTCTTTAGGGTCATAAGGTAAAGGCACTGCCTATATGACAGGACTGTGTTTTGCCCTTTCTGCATTTTGGGGGTGTGATGTACCAGAGAAGGGTTCAGGACAAGGGGCTGGGGTGCCCCGCCGCCTCACAGCGACACTGTGCCACTTGTGCACTGGCAGAGCGCAAAGGGTTACAGCTCACAAGCCCAGTAACCGGTTCACTCACCTGGCAGCTGAGCCCAGCCAGCATCTGCTCCACTTCTGGCAAATGCACTGAACTATACATAGCAAGTTCATCAATTACCACAGAAAAGCTTAAGAGCCCTTCTTCCGCCTAGTTCCTTCATCATCTTCATCCCAGAGTGCCTTTTAGCTACAACGCCTGGGAATTTAGACAAGTAGTTTCACACCTTGTAGAAGAAGAAATTGAAGATTTATAGTGTGAGCTATCAAATGATGAAAGAGGTGGTAGTGGTTCCTCCTCCTGCTATTTCGTGAAATCTAATTTCAGTCTTTGAGAGCCATTTCAGTCTGTGAGAGCAGTCTGGTTTGTTCCAAACTGACTAAAATACTTTGTGTGCAGATCACCTTTTTGCTTAAGCAAGGAAAATGGATCAAATGTATTTGTTTCAGATTGAACTTATTTAATTTCTGGTTCAGTTTTTGAACCAACCTTGTGGTACTGAGGGCAAAATATTAAACAGTGCAGTAAAGAAGGTTATAGTGTAGTTACAATTCATGCCTGATACAGATGAATTGCTATCAAATACCGGTACGACAAATGAATTGTTAGTGACTGGGCACCTTACTAGTGTCTTTCTGAGCCATTAATTCCATGTGCTGTGGAGTTCATGTATGGGTTTCCTAATGTATGAGGATCTGGCTTGGTTCCTTGTCCCATATTTTTTAGGTGCATGATGAAATTAGAGATCTAAGAAAAGAGCCTGAGAATCAGAAAATACGGCCTCAGCAGCAAGCCCTTTGGGAACTGTTTGTTTATGTATAGTTAAGGTCTGCACCCTGTATGTGTTATATGGTGATTGCTCGTAGGGAAAAAATATATATTTATACATAATGGAGTAGCGCACAGTTCATACAAGCCGATATGCTGGCAATTAAACCGGGAAAGAAAGTATTTCTTTACGCTATTCTCAGTGGTGTGCTGGGAATATATGGTTCCCTAAATTGTACCTGTGCATCTCCAACAGGTACATTATTAGATGTTTCATATAAAACTTCACTGGCTGTGCAAAAACCCAGGATGTATCATTACAAGTGCAGCTTCAGTGAATTTTTTTGGAAAAAGCAACATAGTTTTATGTTGCATTATTTTCAATTTATTTTCAGTTTTCAGTATAAATAATAATAAAGAAAACATTGTTTTCTTTAATATCACTTTTCTTTTGTTAGCTTCCTCTTTCAGACAAACAACCAAGCTAGCATCATGGGAACAGGAGTAAACAAATAATAATAAAAAAATACTCCTTTCCTGTAAGCACGCTCATCAGCTATGTACAGTACCTTCAGCAGGTTTTGGTAGAAGGAAAGTAGATGATACATTTGCCCACAGAATTTTTTTTTCCCAGACTGAATGTTTTTTTTCATTTGAGACAAGTGAGTTTCAAAAAATGTTTTATTCCTATTCTTTTGCCCAGTATCAATTTAAAAAAAGAAAGCCTTGTTACAAAATAAATGCAAATGACTGGAAAAAAAAAAAGTATCCCAATATGCTGCCAAAGAACTAAAATGCATTATTGAGTAATAAATGCAGGATATTTTATCATCTCTCTGTCTCCCCATGCCTCCCTCATCACAATTAACTGCTTATGAAGCATGCCAGAATGACAGCCCTGGAGATGAAATGTAACACTCCATGGGCCAAAACAGTGTTAGATACTCGCCTGTTAAGATGCTTCAAGTAGGAACAGAAGTGATCACTTTGGAAGTATGTCATCTCGAATCATTAATCAGACCCACTCAGCCCGTAACTTCCCTCCCGAGTTGTCCAACAAAGACACCTTTCTACTAGTTACTACATCTGCTGCCATCAAAGAAGGTTTTGTGATATGAATATATTCTTACTTACAACTGAGTGGAGGTGCACTCTTTCTTCCTAAATTTAATTTCTGTTCCTACTTTTATTTTTCCATTTTAACATAGAATTAGAACATAATAATTCTAAAAATACCCATGGCTGTCTACAGCTCTCCAGCTCCCTCTCAGAACACCACCATAGGACGTCAGAAGAATAAAATGAAATATTTTTAGATGTGGTATTTCTGTATCCTACCAGAATATAATGAAAAGATTATTTCTGATGAAGATTATTTAATCATACCTTGTATTTGAGTGTGTCCATGTGCACATGATCGCTTTTCCCCAATATGATGGAAAGCAGAACCATTAATTTAGTAAACCTTTTTTTTCCATTACATGAAAAACTGTAGGTATGATAATCCAGATTTAATTCATATTCTGTCAAACTGGTAACAATATGAATTGCATTCTTTCTTTGGAGTGCACAGTTGCACTCGGTACTTATTACTAATTAAGTGGTTTGTTAGTATACAGAAGCTCTTACAAATCTCTCCTCTTTGCTGGCAGAGCTGGGTAAATTGGGTGTGACTGGGATTTGTAGGAGCCTTTCCCACATGCCAGCGTGCGTTCAGCCCCCTCCTGCAGTTGCGTGAGTGCCCCCTTCCAGGGTAAATGATCCTTCCTGCAAGTGCTGACAGCTTTGCCAGGCCCTGTCAGTGTGCCACATGTACAGACCACCAAATTAACTGTACCTGCAACCGGCTGGAAGTTCTCCAATCGTCCTTCTCTTCACTTTGTTCTGCTTCCACTGATGGTCTCTCTCCTACTGACACGGGCTGTTAGGCGATAGAAGTATGCTGTTTCAAATAACTCTGTGATAAGAGTTACAATGTGTGGTCCTGATGTTTAGAAATGACAGCCATTCTTAATTCCAACTGAGGTCTATGAATGCTACAGAAAATTGGACCCTGCACAAGCGCAGAAGAGAAAGCAAAGTGCTGTTTGGACCTTTCACTTTTCTTGAGTATTTGCATGGATTCTGTGACTCAGGTCAATGCAACCTTTCCTACCATCTTTTTTTTCTTCTACTTAAAACCAGCCTTTTTAGAACAGTGGGCTTTTTCCTTAGAAAATAATTGTCTTTGTTCCACACACGTGTTTGCACAGCCACCACTGCTGCACTGGACTAGATAGGAAATTGTTCATAGTTCAGTGAAAAGCCATTTCAGAATCAGTCCTGGTTGCACACGTGCTGTAAACATCCATTTTGATCAGTGAAAAAACATGGTTGCTTTTACTAAAAGTGGCGTCCAGATGATTTTGTTTTGACTGTTCAACACTGTTGGTGTTGAAAACAGGTATGTCAGCATTCAAAAGATGGTCCTAAGGCACTCAGACTTTTTTTAATAGTAAGCAAAATTCTCATTAACAGGCAATTTTAAAAAGCAATAACATTCATTTTTTGGACTATTAAGCATATAGGGTGTTAATATTTCCAGCAAAGAATGAACTAATGGAAAATAGAATTCTGTCATGCACTAGTGCCGCGGCATTGCAACATAACATATGTGAGGCTGATTACAATTCAGCCTTTCAACAGGGTTATACATGATCAAATCTTCTGGAGTAAGAAATATGTAACTTAAATGCTTGAAAATAATTTTAAGTTTGTCTTCTCTCTTTTTCTTTCAAATCATAGCTTGTTTCCTGTTAATGATATGTTAAACTAAAAAAAAACAACTGTCAGTCTATATACCTTCCTAATTAGAGGCAGACATCTTTGGTGTCACATCCATTGAACACAGAGCCAACTCAGTTTTTTTGCCTTAGCTATGTGTTGCTAGTAGGATTAACCATATCAACCTAAAAATATCTGCCCTTTTTGATGTCTAAGTAACAGATCAGCACCAGGTGATGGAAAGGCAAAATGCCATTCTTTGAAGGAAAGTCCCAGCAGGTAGGACAGGACTTCTCACACCCCGACAGGGCTGTACTTCCACTGAGGAGGAGAGCTGAACTCATCTGTGGGGACTTGACTTTCCAGGCTCACCTTCTGCTAACAGTGACTTCTCTGAGAGTGATAATTCACTCTAGAAGGCCTGGTACCCGAAGTAGTTATCCATCACTATCAGCACATCTCAAACCATCAAACACCTCCCATAGGACTCTTTCAGATGTTAGCTTAATGATTTTAAGTCACTAAAACGTCTTCTGAATTTTTATGTCTGCGGGCACAAAGCCAATGTCTAACAAAATTCTGTACTTTTGAAAAAACTGATAATGAGATAATACTGAACCTCTTATTTATGAACTGTTAATAATTATCCAAAAAAAGACCCAGAAAATCAAGAGCAGACTTTTGGTTTTGATACAGAACTCATGAAAACAATCTCAATTTCTTGCTTTTTCTAGGACCTAGGATAAACTTGATATCACGGCAGTAATGTTCAATATCTGGCAACTTCCTGGAAGGCCTAGTACATGACGTTGGTTAATGCTCTGACCAAAACCAAGGAGCTTCACAGCAGTCAGAATACGTTCCCTTCTGTACCTACTTTCACAATCACATTGATTAATTTTTTCAGCAAACTAAACTCACATTTTACTTGCTGCTACTTTAACTCCTACCAAAGCCTGTAAAGCAGAAATTCAACTCATCTGTGCAATCCTTGTCTCTGTGTCTATTATCGCAGACCCAGATATGCAGAGGTTCTTTCAGACCTTACAGGTGCAGTGCTAAGCTCTCGCTGCCTAGCAGCCCACCCTTCAAAGAGACCACTGATAGGAGAATGGTCACTGCTCCACTGTACACCATACTTACAGCTTGGCCATGGAGAATTAATGGGGTGTCAGTTTACTCCCTCCCCTCAGTGTCACTGATCTCGCACATAGGCTTTTGCACGATCAGCAGATGTGGCCAATGAAAGACACAGAATCAAACTCAGTAGGAAATCTGCTTGCAAGTGGTATTAATAGAAAAAACACATACAGGAACAATTTCACTAACTTCATTCCTTGAAGAGACAATACTGCTGTTGGGAAAAATTTCAAAAGCAAAATACATGGTATTGTTAAGAGACGTGAAAAAATAGTGTCCCCTTCTTTCCTTTCTTCCCCCTCCTTCCCCCCCCTCCCCCTCCAATTTCATCCACCATTTTGGTGGAGGCAAATATGAAGTATTTTGGCCATAATATCCATTAATTGGGTTGTCTGCCATTTTAGAAATCTACACCTTTTTTTTTTTTTCCTCATAAGAAAATTATTTTTTGTTGGTGGCTCCCAAGTCTTCCTAAAAAGAAATTTATGCTATATATAGTTACCCAAAATTATAGAAGAAAAGGACTATTCTGTTTTGGAACTGTTATCAAATATCTTATCTCAAAAATTTATCACGATCAGAGTGCTTTAGCTGCCTATTAACAAGAAATGATGCTTAAACTTATGGAGTAGAGAGACTAGTTCTCTAAATTAACACCTCAAAGGAGTTGGCTGATGTCAAAAGGCACACAATTTGCACAGCACTTAACCCATTTATTTTCCTGGCTTCTAGATCCTTTCTTTGGAAATCATTATGGAAAGTGTTGAACTAGCAGCAACTTATGGCATTGATATATTGCAAAATACCTCCACAGCACATTCGAACTCTGATAAGCTTCCAGCCCATTGATATGCATGTTAGAAACAGTAGACTTTGTCCTATTCTCCTCAGGTTTTTAGTGAGACTGCCCTCGAGGCAATTTACAACATCTGCTGTGAAGACATGAAATCCTTCTCTCACTGAAAAGTCAGCTTGCCACTTGGTTTAATGGAGCCAAGATATCAGACTTGTTCAGTGGAGTCTGGCACAATTTGGACAGTCAACAGTGTAAAAATCAGCAAGTCAACAAACTTTCAGTATGAGAAAAATGACAGAATCAAACACAGAAAATAATGCCACAATTTAAAAAAAATATATAATAAAAACTCTGGCCCTCAGTGTTGTTGCAGCAACATAGAATTTATAGCTAATCAAGCCATAAACCCTGAAGTAACATTGATCAGCCTGCCAGCCCTTGCAACATACAGTTACTTTTAAAAAAATGCATTTAAAATTGTCCTCATTTCTTTTTCTGAACATCCCCAAGATCCTGATTATGCTGTTCAGTGAATGCCTGTATAAACCAAACAATTTTTCTAGCTTAAGACAGGCAACACTACTGAGCAGCCTTTTTTCAGTTTCTTGTACAATAACAATGAATCTTTAGATAAGCCTGCTAGTATCACTTCTTTTCTTTTTACTTTCCTCAAACAATTTGTTACGTTAGGGAACTGATAAAACCCATTTGGTTCATTCCTACTTAAAATTAGTAACAGTTCTAGGTTAACGATTGTTTGCTAGTTTAGAAACTGGTAAAGTGGAAGAACATCCCAGTTCTCTCTGTGCTTTTATCTACCAGTTCTACTGTTCTTTTTATGTTCTGGCTCCACAGGTCGAAAATCTGCCTGAGAAGTCCAGTAACACCAGTGCAGTTATGTTATACTAATGACCTTCCTCTAAAACACAAAACCGTAAAATACAGTTTAGGACTCGGGCTTACGACTGAACCACTATGGAAATTTGGTTCTACTACTGCCAATAGCAAATCACACTCTGGAACTGGTCAATGACCTTAATTTCATTAGAAACTACTTCTAGCTTTAGGGAAATTTGAAAGAAACCTTGAAACCTCAGGATCCATAAACTAACCATATAATTGCTTTTTTACTAATTACTAATTTTTTAAAAAACTAATTACTGTTAGTTAAAGTATGAACAGCATGGAAAGAAACTGAACTTAGGAGGCAAAGGATTTTTTAAATGGAGATCAGCTCCTAGCAGCTCTGTCATGAATGCAGGATGCCCATGAACTACAGAAACATCTCCATTTTAATTAAGTCCATTTTCTCCTCCTAACAAAACATTGTGTCCTCACCACATAACACAGACTACTACTGCCAGTCTGCCTTGTGTGTTCCAGTCTTTCCTTTTGATTACTTGTTTGGGTGCCTTTGTGCTATAGCACCTTTTACTTTTCCTCTGGTCATACTGGTCAACAGCGTTCTTAGCCATAAAAACAAGGAGAGAGAAAATCACTTGGTACTTTCTTAGGTCTGAGACATTCACTAGCAAGGAAATTTAAAGAGGATCGAGCAGTATTTTCCTGTGCTGTAATGCAGCGTTTCTTTCTAGTCTCTCCTACAGCTGTTCAGTGTTTCCATTCACAAGCCACTCTTCATTCTTCAGCACACCATGATTTTTACACAGCTTCGTGTTTCCCAGAGTTTATCAGAAGGCTGACAGATTGAATGGTTACAGGTCATTATGGCAAGAAAGGGTATTACAAAAGTCACACTGCAAGCACTGTACCAAGGGGAAAAAAGCAATGCTGGAAACCTGTTCCCTTATGGATGTTCCAGTTGAGACAGTCACAATTATTTTAGGAGGGAAAACATCACACACTAAGTATGTCTAATTATTTGGATCACTTTCTGCTTTAGACAGATTGTGACAATCTTACATAAACACTGCCACCAAGCATTAGGGCAGTCGGATTTTTTTGACCCAGATCTGATTATTTTGCAGCACACACAACTGTGGTTCCAGTGGAAGATTCTCCCATGTAAAGTTTCTAAACATGATAAATAAAGCCATCTGTTGTAGAAGCTGGATTTTTAAATTATATGCCCTGTTAACCACTGTTTTGCACACTGAGCGATTCATGTCTAAAGAAACAACTGTATACCTTCCTAAAAGGAGTTATGCTCTCCTGATTTTACACATTTCTGGACCAGATAGCAGATGTCTAAAATAACCTTTATTCTTCTTACATTTACTTATATTGGACTGATTTAAAGCTTTTCCATTCCCATTGACCCTTCATGTTTCTTTCCACTTCCTACTTTCTCTTGATCTCTGTTATAAGAGCAATAAATGTTTTATGAAAAGTTTAGTAATGAAACTGGCTGATACTTGAAAAAATAAATGTTATACAACTTATATATAGTAAAGTAATTAAAATATCTCATATGAAAGAGATCTCATCAGCCTCTAGTCCAATGTAAGCATCTTACTCTCTGTAGAGATGAGTAAGAAGCACTTGAAGTAAGTGGGGATTTCCATGGTAAGAATATACATGATTTTTTCCAGATGTTTCAATAAGTGTTTAAGAAGAACATTTTTCCCCCCCTGATAACTAAATTTGAAGAACCCATTTGTTTAGCTAAATTGTTGTTGAGTCAGCAAGTGATTCAACCGCTATTTCCAGGACTATTCTTCTGCTCCATTCACAAAGAGTACTAGTTCTGGTTAGAAAAGAGGGGAGTGAACAGGAATTTATGCTCCAAATTAGCGCATGGAAGGAACACTATGTGCTGTTTCATCAACCACCTTATTGCTTATGGGGTCCATATGAGTTACTTTAATAGGGTTTAATATTTGTCCTCTCTTTATTCTTCTGAGAACAGATACAACAGACTAGACACTGATGTCTCCTTAAGGAAATTGGGGCACCATCTGGATTCATGCCAGCTAAGATTCTGCTTAGCTGGCTCACTTTTTATCTAAGCCCTAGAAAAGTTCAAAAAAATATATATAGTTTAAGTTTTAATATTTTTTTTTGAGTGGTTAATTATTTGTGGAACAATGGTGCAGCATTTTCTATGCCCATGTCTTGCCCTGCTAGTCTACTGCAAGTCTTCATGGTTCTTGGTGATTTTGGGATTATGAACTCCACCAGTCATCTGGTTTGCAAACATGAGGTTAAATCTACGTAACAGTAGTGTGGATAACACTTACATATAAATATACATACATTTAAATAATATCTGTATTTTGCTGATGTTAGAAGGCAATGCTGGATCTTGCATTGTAAACTGTTATTCAGCAGTTCAATATGACAAGCATTTGCTTTGATGACTTGAAAATATCAAGTATCTGTAGAGATGGATGAGACGTATAGATCATCTTGTCTATCTTTTAGTAAAGCACAAGATTCTATGTGTACCCTAATATCTCTGTGTTAGAAGTATCTAACAACCTAAGTGAGGTTGGACAGCCTAATTTATGTTTTTTTTTTTAACAGTTACTATTCTCATAACACCCATCTTCCAGCATTGCTTCGAAGATAAGAATATGAACACTCCATATGAACAGCTCCATCTGAGCTGTTTTCAATGGTCAGTTACCCTTGTTGTGAAATATTTTTGCTTGCTATCTACACTTACTTTATTTAAACCTTCACTTTATGTCATATCTATTAATGAAAATACAATTTTCTAGAAAATTAGAAACTGGAAAAGCTACAAGAAATAATGAAGAAATGCACTGGAAGAGACCTGAGGTGAGGTTTAGATACTTCTGAATCTCAGAAATGGCAAGAACCAAACCAGCACTTTTCAGTTGAACCAAGTAAGTTCAAACATTTCTAATTTTTTTGACAAGGTGAATTAAAAAAGCACAAATTGGTATCTTTAAAGTGGATTGTTTTACATTGTAGCTATCTTTACTGACTTCTGTTTTAACTTGAAAATGATTTCAGGATGAAATACACATTTTTTGTTAAAGTCTAAAAAACCTGTTTCAAATTGATCATTTCAGAGAGGGCAGATTAAAAAAAACCAATGTCTTCATAGAAAATACAACCAAATGTCCTGATTTAATTAGATATAAATAAGTGGTTGAAATGCAAACATAGAAGAATGGCTAAATTATTTGCCAGCTCCATTTTTTATTCCTTCTCATAGTCTTTCTCTCTGTAATTTTGCTTTCTTTTTTTGCTAAAGGCTTAATCCTGCTACTTTTAAAATAGTGTATTACCCCCAAGATCAAATGAGATCCTGAGGCAAGTATTTAAAAAGAAGAAAAGTGGGGATATTTATACTTCTTGCCACTTGGAAACTAACTCAAATGTCTAAATTAGAAGAATAGTTTCCCTCAGTTTACCATAGAACTAACCGAGGACATTCCAGCAGGCAATCCAAAATGCTAAACTAAGTTGTTGCTATCAGTAGTGTTTTGGAGGTCCTACATTTTTTCCCTTAGACTGCATAAATAATGTACAGAGGTTAAGATAATTATTTTAATTTGGTGATATTAACAGCCCTGAAAAGTATTGGTAGGCCCCTGAACAAACAAACATCAGCTGATGCCAAATTGTACACCATTACGACATATGGACAGTTAATCTAGATCTGCTAAGAATTTATTATGCTGGGTCTTGGCAAACAAACTAGTCTGAAGTGGGTATGATTCAACCCAACCATTTCTAGGAATTCAATACTATAAAAAAAAAAAAGTACACTGAAAAATCTATATAGCGAACATTTGCCAGCTGATTACCATGGTCATCATTCTGTTTTTTTTCACATAACTTTTGTACCAGTTTTTATTAACAAATAATTTAGTCTGTGCAAGAGAGAGTGGAGGCATCTCAAAAAAATGTCTCATTTCCATAAAGTTGAGATAGCCTAGAATTAGTTAGATTCTTCTGTTTATTTTTCCTTTTTTGCCTCCTCTCTAAGTCACCACTACGTTTAGACTATTACTGAGCTTTTTGATGAACTATTAATTCTTGTCCTCTGGGTCGTTTTCAGCTGTCTTCTGCTTACCATGGTCTGTGGTTTACTGTAGCCCTGGAAGCTGTCCAGTGACAATCCAGAGTGCAGATTTACCTTCTTTTTAATAAAATGTGCAGAAAAGGGGGGCAACATTTCAGTAGCGGGTGACAGAATGGTAGCTCACAGTTCTATACAAACTGTTAAACTGAAGGCTTTCGTTTGCACCCTTGCATCAGGAAACCAATTAAGGCCTTAGGCCTCCAACTTTTTATATATTTAAAGTATTTACTTTCTTTTCTTTTTTCTAGTCTTCTCATTTTTTCTTGTGATAGGTTGCAGCACTCTTCTGAACTAACTTCTGCTTCATGGCAAATATACTGCAAAACCAGTGCAGCGACTCAGAAAATAAAATGAATACATCATTTATTACACTTTACAAGGATGGGCTCACAGGAAACCAGATTTACTCCCCATTGAATCAGTTTTCTAAATACTAGGAATACAGTTATAATACGAAATAAAATTGTTATAGTTTAGTAGGTTTAACTGTTTTGCTTTCTGTACAGGACAGTAAGCAACTTTTTGTTGTTTCTTTATATAGTCTTGACCACAATAGTCAAAGATCTAAAGCTTCTAGGTGAAACTGCATGCAAATAATAGTTTTCACGCCAATGTTAAACAGTTTGCAGCACTGATTACTGCTGTGTATACTCTAGTTCTTGGAAATTGTGTAAAAGAGCATATAGGCCTAAGCAAAGATTTTCTAGAGAGAGGACAGCTGTAAGACGTTTTAACCTCTCCATGCATTTCCTGTTTTCTTGGCACGGTGATGAAAACTTCCACCATCTTTTGAAAGCTCTGCCACTTCTCTCTTACTTCCAGCCAGTGACACGTGGTAACGGAGCAGGAATAAAACTGGTGCATGACACAACAGGCAGGTGCAAGGCTGTATCTCCCTGCATCATCTTGGTGGTGGTGGGGAAGAGAATTATATCCTCCATTATCGTGTAGCATCTTCATCCTTTTCCTGCAAGGCTGTGCCCATTTTGAAGGAATAATTCGATCTGATGCATTTTTCATCATTGAAAGTACTCTTCTATGGCAGCAGCAAATCCTTTTTGAGAACATCTTTTGCAACAGAATAGAATAAAGAGAGAAACCAAATCAGCAGCTGAATTACTATTTCTGCTTTGGATAGATATGTGAAAACTTCGTGAAAGTATTCATGAAATCCATGTCCCATTAAACATTCAACCAGATGTGGCTGACTCTCATTTGCCATGCTGCTGGACATTCACACCAGCAAATGAATCATCCCAGTAAATGTTTACTTCAGATTTGTGGTGCTGTGTTATTTTCAGTTTAACTAGGCTTTTCTCTTTGGAATTTCCTAACATTTTAAAAACTGCACAAGAATGAGGTCGGTTTCTCACTTCACAAACTGTGTCAACTTACTTTAAGGTTTCTTGTCTCTCACCCTTCAGGCAAGACCTAGTTTTGCATAATTTACATATTTTTAAAATTCAGAAACTTTCTGTATGGTATTCCATCATGATGCTCAGCTCTTTTGTTGCAAAGATAGCTTGTTACTATTTGACACAAACACCAACAAAATCCCATTGCAATGAACAATCACCACTAACTCACTTTAGAAAATGAGTTCCACAAAACCAGTCATCACTGTAAAAAATAAAAAATACTATCGGCATTAGGAGTGAGAATACAGACAAGGCAAGGATGAAGAATTAGAGAAATAAAAAAGTTCCACTGTGCCCTTTTCTTATTAGAAATATTTCAGTTCATATTAAGTATATTTAAAGGACTCCAAGCTTAAACACAGAAAAATACTAAAGCTAAGATTAGCTATAAAGCTAATATAGCAGAATGTGTTGATTTAAAGAATAGCTGATGATATAACTTCCGATTTTCCTTTATCATATCTTTATGTGATATCACTTTACCTGACTTGGAATGTAATGTTTATTAAAAATACAACATATGTCATAGATGAAACATATACATACGTCTATGTTCTATATTAAAATTTTAACTTTGCTTTGTGTTCACATATAATACAGCAATATGTATATTGTTCCTCTCCTCCCACTAGATGGATCTGTTCTGTTCTTTCTCCCATATGTATTCACATCTGCCATAGTGGGAGGTACCCGGTTTAGAACTGGAGAACAGATTCTTGGACTAAATTCTGATCTCATTTACATCACTCAGTAATGGAGTTACCAGCCCTCTGTGCTGAAAATCCATTATAATTGCTATTTCTACCCCCCTCCCTCAATAAGGATTTATTTTAGTTGGATAATTCACATTATAATATAGTTTCTATATATATGCACAGAGAGAGAGGGCAAATCTCCTGTAGCATTGAGATGCATGCAAATATTTGAAATATTTTTATTTTTAAAATATTGCCTTCTGTGTCTGCTGTTGAATGTAAACAATCCCATATTTCAAGTTTCTTTTCAAATGATAGCCTTATTCACTTTTTATTGCATAACTTTTCTGATACTGCTCAATATCGAGAACAGTATTACCGCTGTATCTGTGTGCATTATAAATACTATCAACATTAGTCTCATTCCTTATACATCTTAGTATCTTGTTCCCCTTTCTGCTTTCCTTGAGCAGAGACCTTCACTGAATTACCCATGACAATTTTGTCCAATTTCAGAGCTGCTACAGGTAACTGAGAACCCTTTCAAATCTCATGGACCCTAAAAATTGTAGGAAATAGGCTGTACAGACTGGACAGGCTGGTCGAAGTATTGGCTTCTTTGGTACCCATTGGACAGTTTTAACAGCATGACTCTTTATTTCAGTCTTAGTTGTAACTGGAATATTTGCAAAAAATTAGTAAAATTGGAGAAGAGTAGTCATATAAAGGGAAAAATTACTTGACCAGAAAATGCACAAAATCATGAACAAATAATTTTGTTTGTAGATCCTTTATTATCAAAAATGAGAGAAAGAAGGGGCATTCCATCTGTCAGTCACCTTGTACAGAACCTGGATATTGACAGCAGCAGAACAGTGGAAGCCAGAAATAGGGACCATAACAAAAAAGATTAATTCTCAGTGGAAAGGTGATTTTCTCCTAAGAACAACCTTTATACTTGCTGTGAAGTTAAAGAAGAGCACACAGCAGAAAATGATACCTGATAGCAACCACAACTTGGCTGCTCATAAAACTGTTAACTAAGCACACACAGTATTTGCAGCTCGGAAATGTGCAACTTTCCATAAAAATTTCAATCTGTGGGAAAATATGTATATTGAAATTCATAGAAATGCTTACCCACTGCAAAAATGTTCCATGTCCAAATTAGATGACTTTCATGAGGCAGTAAAATATTACAAATTCAGTATTTTTACATGCCCACTTTCAAGTCGACTTTACACTACACTTGCAATACCAACATTGGCAGACCTCTACTATAAAAAACATAAATTAGTATGTGAATACTGAAGTCCATTTTTAAACTCATGTAGTCAGTCACAACTGAGTACTGAAGGACATATTTTTGTTGACGCTTCGTCCCTTGCAGAGGCCGTATCTTTAAGTAGATGTCAGTAACACAGGTGACAGGGGAGTCGAGTTTCTTCCACATCATGTAGAAATCTGGGCAAGATCAGGGTCTGTGGAGAATCCTGAAGGCTTTGTAAGATTCCTGGTACTCTCAAGAAGTATATTGCTTCTCTAAAGGATAAGAAAGATACAGGGCAAGGTGTAACTCTCCTTCACATCACCCCAATCCAGAACAACTTTTGAAGGCCTAACACCTGACATGCTTTGCAAGGCTGCTGGGCCGTTAGGTGAGCCCTAATTCCACAGCCAATGCCCTGGGAACACCCAAACTTGACTCTGAGATTCCCCCAAGTCCTTCTAGCCCTTCCAGCAAGGTTCCCCCACCACATCCCTGCTATCACTTGCACCTGTGGCTGGGGGTGTTCCCACCAGCACCTCTGAGGGCCCACAGCACCCACCAGCTGGTCCCAATTAACAATGCCAATACCCAGGTGCTGCCGCAGCAGCTCAGAGCAGGCTCCCAGCCTACAAAACCTGGGGCGTGGGCAATGCTCCTTTTTTCAGTCAGGACTGGTTCCTGTAGTAGGAGGTCTGGAAAAGACAGAAGCAGGTTTCCTCTCTGAAGGAAGACCAGCAGCTCAGCCCGCATGAAGGTATGGTCTTTGTTGTGACTATTAGCTTGCGGTATTGCCCTCTGTTATTGCTGACTGGAGCAGCTGCTGATTGCTGCCTTGCAAGAAGCAGGGTTAGAGTACTTGTTGCCTCACCTGGAAGGTTGCCTGCCTGCCCTCACGCTTGTGTGAGAGTGCCTGTGCTTGCAGCAACCAGGGGAGGCCTGTGCCTTTCTGGCCAGTATGGGATAGGTCATGGTGGCGGTATCTAAATATGTAAGCTTGTACTGGTTCACCAGACGTCTGGACAAAAAAACTACAAGGATGGCGTCCACTGAGGTCTATGAAGTGCACCGCAGTCACCTCCGCCTCAGCCGCTGTCCCCCGCGGGGACCTGGCGGGTACGACTCTCGGTCGCGGCTTCCCGGCGCCGTGGCTGAGACAGGGCGGTGGGGAGGCCCTTGGCCGCCAGTCGGGCGGCGGCCCCCCGTTCTGCCATTGGCCGCTGCAGCCACCCGCGGCGGGGCCCTGGTTGCTGGGCTGATCGGGGTAGCCAGGCGACAGGCTGACGGGGCCTTGAGCGCGCAGCGGGGCCGGGCAGCCTGGGCCGCTGTCGGCGGGGTTGGCGGGTCTGAGGCGCTGGGTCTGTGATGAAGTTAACTCTAAAACAAAAAAAAACCACGAAACAAAACCGACCAAGTCAAACCCCACTTGTGCGTGCCTCAAAGAGCCTGTGAGGTGCGGTACAGGGGCTTGGTAGCGTTTGCTTCGCTCTGAGGGACACTCTTTAATATATGTGAAGCAGTCTGTGGTACGGCTGCTTCCTGGGGTGAGGCCTTGGAGTACTCTGGGGCAGTGCAGCCTGCTTGCAAGGCCTGTCTTGGGGGATTTTTGTTGTTTAAAAATATTTTGAATTTTTAAAATCGGGTGCTTTGGATACTGAGTAGAAAGTTTTGGGCTTGAGAGTGATTGAATAAAACGTAGATTTAATTACATTTCATTGTAGAGGAGTTCAGGAGAACACTCAATCCCTCCCCCCCCCCCCCCCCTCCCAAGACTTTTCACTTCAGGAGAAAGCTTTTGTGATGAATATGCTCACTGGCTATTCCAGCTCTGGGTGCCTGAACATATTATTTCTCTACCTATGACTAAGCGAAGTTAGAGCTGATGCTTTCTTTTCACCTGCATGAGACTTAAATAAAATGATAAAACTGTACTACAAAGCAATGTTATTGCATATTTATCTTTAAAAGTTATGAGCAATTATAAATGAGGGTCTCCCTACATTGTTAGGTGTGGGTGTTTCTCAGGAGTTGGTGATAGTGGCAGGGCCTGGCATGTGCCAGTGGCAGGGCTGGAGTGCTGTTCCCAAGGGACAGCACAGCACTCTATAGCCAGGCTGGTTACCTTTATTTTTCTGAATTTCACTCACACACAAATCCATCTACTCTGCTATGACTCTTAGGGGGCTGGCTCAGATGGCCTTTCACATGTGGTACTCGCTGTTACCAAACTGGGAGCTATTTCTACTGGGGAAGTTTGGAATGAAGCTTGTGCATTGCTCTGCAGGATAATTTAGGTTGGAAGAGGTTTCTGGAGCTCATCTAGTCCAGACTTATGCTCAAAGCAGGACCAACTTCAGAGTTGGACCACACTGCTCGGGTGTTGTGGGTTGACAATGGTGGGTAGTGAAGCACCACACAGCTGCTTGCTCCATTCCGTTCACCCTTGATGAGATAGGGGAAGAAGAAAGGAGGAATAAAAGTGAGACAGCTTGGGGCATGTGGTGTGGTGGTGTCAAGATTAAAAAGAATAAAATTGATTAAGCGGAAGAATAGAAGAAAATAAAACAAGTGATGCAGAGGCAATCGCTCACCACCTCCTTTGGGTAGGCTGATGCCCAGCCAGTTTCTGAGCAAAAGATGGCTAACCCTTCTAAAACCCCCTCTTTTCTCTTTTATTGCTGAGCATGATGTAATATGGTATGGAATATCTATTTAGTTGGTTTGGGTCACCTGCCTAGTTGTCCTCTGTTGCACATCTCTGAATCTATTCACTGGTGAGGCAGAGTGAGAAGCAGAAGGCCTCAATGCTGTGCAAGTGCTGTTCAGCAAAAGCTCCAACATTACTGTGTTATTAGTACTGTTTTGGTAAAAAAATCTAAACCGCAGCACCATGTGAGCTGCTATGAAGAAAGCTAACTTGATCCTAGGCAGGCCCAGTCCATTTGAGTTTTGAAAGTCTCGAGAGGTGGTGGTTCTTCTCTGGGCAGGTGGTGCCAGGGCCTATCTACTCCCACTGTGAAATGCAGTTTTTTACTATGTAATGGGAGTTTCCTTTGCTGCAACCTGTGGTTGTTGCTTCTTGTCCTTTCACTGACTGTCTTGGGGAAGAGTAGGAGTCATGTCTTCTCTATAATCATGCTTTAGGCTATTGAGGACAGCAGTAAGATCCAGCTCTTAGAAGCTTCCCGTTCTCCAGGGTGAAGAAAACCTGTTTCTTCAATCTTTCTACACTTCATGAGCTCCAGCCTCCACTTTAGTGGGGAGTTAGAGGTTCACTTCGGTTTTGCCTCCATTGAGGGCCAGTTGTTGATATTTTTTGTGTGTGGAAGCTCAAAACTAGGCAGAGTGTTCCAGGTATGGTCTCACAGCTGCCAAGTAGGGGGTAGAGTCACTCAGCTTTCTTTGACCTTCCTGGGATCTTGATGATCCACACACTATTGACATGTGTTAAAATCCCCTGTCCAAAAGGATCCCTTGGATCCTTTTTTGCAAAGCTGCTACATAGTCCATCTCTAGCCTGTACGGTTTCACGGGGATATTCTGTCCATGGTGCAGGACTCTATGGTTGTCCGCTTATTTTATCAAGTTCTATCTTTCCGCTACTTTAAAGCAACTAAAGTAGAGCAGCAGCGCAGAATGAGAGCCTCCAATCTTGCTATTGGATATTATAACTTCCTTGCTCTCCTGTAGCAGGTGCACCCAGAATATCTGAATTAGCTTTAAAGTTTTGTGTGTCTTAAAATTGAGGGAGAGATGTCCCTTTCTCAAGTGTCTTTCAGATTACTTTGCAAACTGCAATAAACTACAATGCAAAATCTGAAATATCTGGTTGTATGAATTTAGGGTAATATGCTAGTTGCTGTTATCTGCTGTGGTGAGTGGAATGGAAGGTACATTGGCCTGGCACAGATAATAACTCCCTCATATCAGTTTTGCTGAGGTACTTGGAATATCCACCCTAGTTTCAAAAGACTGTAAAATCTTACAATTTGCAGGTTTACATTCTGAATTTTTTATCTATTCCCATGGTCTGCCAGCTATATTGAAGTTATATTGTATTATGTATGGGGAAATAGAAAGCTATCATCTCAAAATAGACCATAATATTGCACCTTATTAAAAAATACAAGTGGATTTTCTGCCAGCAACCATGTCTTATGATAATGACTGTTATCAATATGCAATTACTTCTGTTACCCTAGAACATATTGACATTCATTTATTTAAAGATAATGTAACACATTTATATTCATTGAGGTAATCTATGGATATGATTAAATGTGAATGCCCATCTTATACCAAATAGTAAAATGAAAAAAAAAAAAAATTGTAATCAGACCTTCTGCACTGCTAAAAATAGGCTGTATTAGATTCTGAAAATTACATTTGAGCTTATTTGAAACGTAGTGGCAAACAACCATAAAGAAGCAAAAGCATAACTTGGGCAATTACTAAATCAAACATTCTTTCTAATGATATAGGAAAAAAACTTCAAATAAAACTGTAATCCTATACCTGTGCAATGGACTACAGAGTTTGTGACCCATGTGGAACAGAAGTCCATGTAAATGGTGAATCTTAGTGGAGGTAGAAGTCTATTTGAATAGGTTGTGTAAACCTGTTTTGAAGATGCAGAGATTAGATGTAGAAATAGGCATTTAAATGTCCTGTTTAGGTTTCAAATCATCATTTTATCCCAGAAATGCTTCTGTTTTGCAGGGAACCCAGGGTTTTCAGGCTTCTAACTAAAATAAATGTATTTATATACAGCACATGTGCTACCTGAGTAGTTCTCCAGTGACAGGTTGTTATGATAATAAACACTTTGAGGTCCACTCCTTCAAAGACACTAAGCAAAGCAGTCTCAATATTCTGAGCTTGGAAGTACTTTTGTTGGTGGTGATTGAGAGAGTGAAGCTCAGCGTGTTTGGTGTCCAGTTATATGGTATAAAATGCTACATGTGTTTCTACAGCTGACTACTTTTCTGTCTATTTGTCTAAAATATCTTGGATTTAATGAAATTTGAAAGAAAAAGAAACCACCCAAAACTCTGTATGGTGTTGGTTTCTCGCTTGAAAATTACGGATATCCCAGTGAACTGTTGGATGCTTCATAGAATCATGGGGCAGTTTGGGTCAGAAGGGATCTTTAAAGATCATCTAGTCCAACACCTCTGCCTTGGGCAGGAACGTCTTTCACTAGACTGTGTTGCTCAGAGCCCCATCCAGCCTGACCTTGAACGCTTCCAGTAATGGGGCATCTATGGCTTCTTTGGATAACCTGTTCCAGTGCCTTATTACTGTCTTTGGGGGGGTGGGGAGTGTGTGTTTTTTTGTTTTAAATAAATCTTCCTTATCTCAATCTAAATTGGATATAATCCAATCTAATGTCCCTTGCCCTGTCACTACAGCCCTTGGTAAAAATCCCTTTCCATCTTCCTTATAAGCTCCCCCTTATTTATTGAGAGGCCACAATACGGTCTTCATGGAGGCATCTCTTCTCTAGGTTAAACTTGCCCAACTCTCTGTCTTTCTTCACAGGAGAGGTATTCAAGCCCTCCAGTAGTTTTCTCCCTGCTCTAACAGGTCTGTGTCTGTCTTGTACCAGGGGTGCCAGGGCTGGATGCGGTATTCCAGGTGGGGTCTCATGAGAGTGGAGTAGAGCAGAACCACTTCCGTTGACCTGCTGGCCATGCTGCTGCTTATGCAGCCTGGGAGAAGACTGGCTTTCTGCACTGCAAGTGTACATTGCTGCCCCGTGTCCAGTTTTTCTTGTCCACTAGCATCCCCAAGGCCTCCTCAGCAGGGCTGCTCTCAATCCACTTGTCCCCCAGTCTATTTTGATACTGAGGGTGGCTCGGAGCCAAATTACTTATCAAGTGCAGTTTTCTTTCCACATAATAAAGCTGTATTTTTGTCAGGTATTGCTAAATACATAGATGTATTGCTAGAATTTCTTTATTGAATGTATGTATATAATTGTAGGTTGACCCTGGCTGGGTGCCAGGTGCCCACCAAAGCTGCTGTATCACTCCCCCCGCCCCCTTCCTCAGCTGGACAGAGGAGAGAAAATATAACAGAAGGCTCATGGGTCGAGATAAGGACAGTTTAATAAAGTGAAAGTAAAGGTCGTGTGCGAAACCAAAGGAAAACAAATGATGTTATTCTCTACTTCCCATCAGCAGGCAATGTCTGGCCACTTCCTAGGAAGCAGGGCTTCAGTATGCGTAGTGGTTGCTCTGTAATATGAAATGATGCCCCTTCCATCTCCCTTTACTTACCTTTTATAGCAGAGCTGACATCGTATGGTATGGAATATCTGTTTTATTAGTTTGGGTCTGCTGTCCTGGCTATGTCCCTTCCCAAGATCTTGCCCAGCCCCAGCCTACTGTTGCGGGGGGAAGTGTTGGAGAACAGCCTTGATGCTGTGCCAGTACTGCTCAGCAGTAGCCAAAACACTGGTGTGCTATCAACACCTTTCTGGCTACTGATGCAGAGCACAGCACTATGAGGGCTGCTATGGGGAGAATTAACTCCATCTCAGCCAGACCCAATACAATCTCCACCCCTTATTCCGTAGCATTTGCATCATGCTTAGGTCCCACATAATTTAATACACATATATCTTTCTAACCACGCCATTGTATTTAATTCTTATTACTGAAATTCCTTCTTAGCAACACTTACAACTGAAACTGCCTACTTAAACCACCTTTATACCCAACATACAGATTTACACATTGTTATTAACTACTATCCCCTGTCCTTTAACAGATAGATATTCCATGGGCTTCTTCAACTCCTCCAGATGTTCACACACAGGTTATGACTCAGGCCCCATCCATCAACATGAGTGGTCAAGACAGGAGAAGCGGTATGTTTGATTTTTGGGCACCAACACTGGCTTGGTTTGGGTCACAGTTGCACTCATCTGTTTCCTTGTGAAGTTTACTCCTCTGCGGTTCGGGTTGTTCCTGCTACATTACTTCCTACAGCATACAGCTCGCATCACAGATTATTTTTCCCCCAAGGTTAAATGTCCTTGAGGCATATGCTGGGTCTCCCCATCCTTCTGCATTACCCACCAAGTACAGCCAGGTCCTTGAGCAAAGACAATCCCACAAATGGGTTTGCTTTTTCCCATGGGAGGAGCAGTCCACGCAGCCTTCTCCAGCCACTTCCCCATGTGCACTACGGGGACTTTATCTTCTCCCACAGTATGTAGGGGTTTTGTTTGGGCAGGACCAGGGTGGTGAGCAGATCCTCTGGTGTTAACTAGCCAAGTGGCTTTGCTAAATTTGTATCCCAATGCTTCCATGCCCCATTGCCCAGTGCTCTCAACGTAGTCTTTAACAGTCCATTATATCTCTCAGTTTTTCCAGATGCTTGCAGGTGATGGGGGATGTGGTACACCCATTCAATCCTGTGTTCCTTTGCTCAGGAGTTTATGAGTTTACTTCAGAAATGAGTCCCGTTATCTGATTCAGTTCTTTCTGGGGTAACATGTTGCCATTAAATTTGCCTTTCAAGGCCTAAGATGGTGTTACAGGCAGTGGCATGTGTTGTGGTTTAACCCCAGCCAGCAACTAAGCACCACGCAGCTGCTCACTCACTCCCCCCCATCCAGTGGGATGGGGGAGAAAATGGGGAAAAAAAAGAAAAAAGTAAAACTCGTGGGTTGAGATAAGAACGGTTTAATAGAACAGAAAAGAAACTAATAATGATAACACTAATAAAATAACAGTAGTAATAAAAAGATTGGAATGTACAAATGATGCGCAGGGCAATTGCTCACCACCTGCTGACTGACACCCCACCAGTCCCTGAGCAGTGATTCCCTGCTCTTCCTCCCCCCCCCCCCTCCCTTCCCAGTTCCTATACTGGATGGGATGTCCTATGGTATGGAAGACACCGTTGGCCAGTTTGGGTCAGGTCCCCTGGCTGTGTCCTGTGCCCTGGCTGGGCATGAGAAGCTGAAACATCCTTGACTATCGTCTAAACACTACTGAGCAACAACTGAAAACATCAGTGTTATCAACATTCTTCGCATACTGAACTCAAAACATAACACTGTACCAGCTACTAGGAAGACAGTTAACTCTATCCCAGCTGAAACCGGGACAGCATGGTTTACAGGATATGTTTCTAGCCAACCAGTAGTTGCTTCCACCATGGTGAGTATGTAGCGCTTGCCTTCGTGCGTGGCAGTGGTCCAGCGTAGTCAATTTGCCAGGTCTTGCCATATTGAAACCCCAGCCACTGCCCTCTGTTCCAGGGAGACTTTACTCTTGTGGCTGGCTTGATTGGAGCACTCGTAAGTGACCTGTCTGATGGCCTCCATGGTCAGGTCTACCCCTCGATCACAAGCCCATCTATATGTTGCATCTCTCCCTAGATGTCCCGATGTTTCATGGGCCCATCAAGCTACAAATAGCTCACCCTTACACTCCCAGTCCAGGTCCACCTGAAGTACTTCAATTTTGGCAGCCTTGTCTACCTGTTCATTATTTTGATATTCTTCAGTGGCTTTTGGGCACGTGTGATGTACCGTTAGAGCCATGTGTTCTACCCAGGTAGCGATGTCCTGCCACAATGCAGCTGCCCAGATGGATTTATCCCTGCGCCGCAAGTTGGTGGTCTTCCACTGCTGTAGCCACCCCCATAGGGCATTAGCCACCATGCAGGAGTCAGTATAGAGATAGAGTACTTGCCACTTCTCATTCAGCAATATCTAGGGCTAGTTGGATGGCTTTCACTTCTGCAAACTGACTCAACTCACCTTCTCCTTCAGTGGCGTCAATGATTTGTTGTGTGGGACTCCACACAGCAGCTTTCTGCTTCATATGGTTTCCTACCACATGACAGGATCCATCAGTAAACAAAGCATAATGCCTTTCATCTTCTGGTAACTTATTATATGGTGGTGCCTCTTGGGCACAAAACACCTCCTCAGGCAATGCTCCAAAATCTCTGCCTTCTGGCCAGTCCGTGATCCCTTCCAGAATTCCTGGGTGGTTGGATTTCCCCAGTCGAGCTCATTGTGTGATGAATGCTATCCATTCACTCCATGTGGCACTGGTTGCATGATGTGTAGAGGGGATGTTTCCTTTGAATATCCAGTGTAGCACAGGCAATCGTGGTGCCAAGAGGAGATATGCTTCTGTACCAACAACTTCTGAAGCGGCTCAAACCCCCTCATATGCTGCTAGTATCTCTTTTTCAGTCGGGGTGTAATGGGCTTCTGAACCTCTGTACCCCCAGCTCCAAAATTGTAATCAACACCTTTCTAGCTACCAATACGGAGCACAGCACTACGAAGGTTGCTATGGGAAGAACTATCTCGATCTCAGCGAGACCCAATATAGGTGTATAATTTTGAATCATGCTTTACGGAAGGACATGCTGCCTTAATAGCAATTTAGAGCTCAGTATGGTTAAAGGAGACAGTCTTCATTCCTTGGCTGATTCTGAGAGTAGCAGCAAAACAAAGCAGTGATTTCAAAAGCTTATCCCCAGAATGTTATTCTCCAAACCAAAGAAAAATGAAGTTATATGTGTCAGAAACACATCTTTTATAACCCGAGCTTACTGGAAGGCAGCAAAGAATTCTCACGGGCACAGTAATTCCAAAAACTTAACAAACTAAGCTTTTTAAGTAAAGTTAACTACCTATTGCTTTGAATAGGGCCTCACTGTAGTATTACTAATACTGTAAGTTGTTTCTCTTCCAGTTTATCTAAATATCAGTTTAGTGTCCTAATGCAGTTCCTGTAGGCACTGTAAACTCTTTTCAGTTAGGGGGGAGTTGGCAACCAGTGTATCGAGCTTAGAGGTAAGAAGTCTGCCATTTGATTTGGGACTAATGGTTTGTTCATCTATTGCTGCAGGAGCATCTGTTCCTCTTATGAATAATTCCTTTTGAACTTGCAGTGCTTTATCTGTGCTGAGAGCTCCTGCTGGAGCCTGCAAATGCTTACAAAGCTGTTTCATCCATCATATTTTGTATGTACTTCTGCGTAAGTTGTAATGTGCTCTGCTCTGTGACCTGACCCTAATCTGAAGTGAATTTGCTCTTTTTTGGGAAAGCTGATGCAGAGGTTTTAGTCCTCTGGAGAAGCATTCACAGTTTCTTAATATAATCAGGCTTGCAGTGCCCCACTACGCTACTCCCTGTAGTTCAACCTTTCTAACCTACACCCCTGCATGATATGAAACTGTGGTATTTTGAACAGATAGTAGTTATGAGTTATTATTCTAATTCTAATACTATTGACTTAATTTGCTGCTTAGAAACTTATTCCATTAAAAAAAACAACAACAAACAAACCAACAAAAACTTTTCTGTTGCTTAAGAGAAATTCCCTGGGCAGCAGGCAGAGGTAGTAAACTGATGAGACTCTGGAGACTATACCAGATAAATCTTTCGAGCTTCTGATCCCCAGTCCTTTAGACAAATGAAGTTCCACAAGATTTTTGTGTGGAGCTTTGCCCACTACTGTCTCCCAGGTGCTTGCTCTGGCCGTTTGGGGGATTTTCAATGTGCACATATCTGGGAGGGCAACAGAGTGCAAGCAATTCAGGGTTTTCTAGACTTACCATGGTCAAACATCAAAGGCAAGGTCATGAGTCAGTCTTGAGACTTAACTATAGCTCTGATTTTGTTGGTAACCCCGAGCTGACTTTGTGCAGCTTCTTCTGAACCTTGTTCATAGTGTATCTTCTAGTTTTCTCCTCTCCAGAGTCTTTTAAGTCTAACCCTAGTCTAATCCTTCTGTGCACCAGGTAGTGCTGCTAAAATGGCATAATGTGAAGCTAATTAACCTCTCTTGTGGGGCAAGTCCAGGAGCAGGTTTGATTTCCCCAGGAGTAAACTGCACATGCCCCAGTATACTTCCAAGGGGGCAGTCTATTTCTGGATGATTAGGTTGTTCACTCTTCAGAAACGCTTGTGGTAATGCAACTCGGGTAGGAAATGTTACAGCTTAAATTAATATCTGTCTTGTGTAGTTTCATAATTATATAATTCAACATTCTTGTATTTGGTCCAAATCATACTCGGGGGGTGGGGTGGGTGGGTGGCGGTGGGGTGGAGGAGGGAATTATATTGAACTTTTCTTCCATACGGTAGAAATAAAGGCTTTAAAAATAAACATAGTAACAATTTCTCCTGCCAGAAACTCTCAGAAAAGGCTCAAATGCTCTAATTTGTTTTGAAGTGGCCAGATCTCTAGATACAATTTTTCATCAATTATTGTATAAAACATTTTGGATTTTGAAAAATTGTAGTAGGTTTGACAAGCACTTGAGTGACATCATGTTGATTAAATATCATTTCCTCTGACAACCCCAATGAGACCTCCTACTCACAGTAAATGTATGAGCTAATTGAATCCCTTTTTAAAACTGTTTTTGCATTTCAAACTATGAAGGTGACACCAGACCCCCTTCTCCCACACAGCTCATATATATGCCTTTCTGATGGCTCCTTTTGGCATGCCACTTAGATAACATCAGTGCTTTTGCTGAATGCATCAGGATATTTCTACCATGTTCTGAATGAGAAATATGGAAATAGAGGTTTGGGTTTTTCTGGTGGGAAAACTCTTGAGTTCAAGCACAGATCCGTCAATTTATAGTTTTGTGGGTGATTGAAAATGTGGGATAGCTCAAATTCTTACACAGAATATCACAAGCTTGGATTGATTTAGCAGCGATCTTTTGTCCCAGTTTCAGTGAAATAAAATTATATTAATTACAGAGTTGTTTGGGAGGAAATAAGGATCTACGTACATTTTTATTGATTGCTTACTTCGTATGAAGATGTTTCCATATCACAAAAAAAAATTAAGGCATGGTAGGAACAAGTCTTTAATTCTAAATACACTATCTTTTGTTTAAAAGAAGTCAATATGTTGTTTATTTGAGCACGTGTTACTGATGCATCCCAGATTATTTGACAGAAGCTATCTGGTTGCATCTTCTGGATGTTGATGAAAGCAGCAAGTAACGTAAGGTTGAGGGAGGCACTTTTGCCAGCAACATGCGTGTATAATGATTTCTGCTTTCTGGTTGTATTTTCTACTTCTCAGAATATACCATTTTAGGCATTTTGCACTCTGAAGGCATCTGTCTTAGTCAAAAGCTCTTTCACTATCATTGCAAGCACCTTGTTGAAGTCTCTAAATATCTGATATCAGATATAACTGAATGTTACTTCTGATGCCTAAATATCTTTTACCCCATATGGATAGAGCTTGAGTAGAACCAAATGTTTTACCATAGGCTATATTGATACAGTCTAGTTCCATAAATACAACAGATGCTATAATTAATTTTGTGATAACTCAGTTGAAAACAATTGAATAATTATATATTGGCCATTCCATTATTTCCCTGGCTCCCACGTCATCCTGTTTTGCTGGTTTTAGATGCAGGTATCTGGTATGGCAAGTGCCTGGTAAACAGTGTTGTACAGCACTGTGGGTCAGTTCTGATGGTCTATTCAGCTCTTGACCAGCTCTCTAAAAATTGCTGAAGGCATCAAGTTATTGATGTTTTGAAAGTATTCAGTGGTGGCAGCGGCTTCTAAATACCCTCCTTGGTTAGTTTTGGAATAAAACGTTCTTGTCGCAGAAATACAGATCTGCGTTTTTGGGGAAAAAGGTTGACAGGGTTTTTGACTGTTTCTTCCTTTTCTGTTATGAAGGTCAAGCATTGCCATGTAACACTGTCAATATTTGGAACCTGCTGTTTTCGTGGTAGAACATTCTTTCTTATTTTCTTTGGTTCTGCTGGTTGTACAGTACTCTCTATATGCTTTGAGAAATTTAACTTTTTCACTGAAGCTTTGCCTCTTCAACTTTTCTTATTGCTGTGAGACTCCTGGTCTCTTATTATTCTCTTATTACTTGAGACTCCCAGTTTATATTAATCGCTATATTTTCTTTCATTTGTTCTATGTACATATGGTTGCCTTTGGAAACGGGGATGAACTGCTCTAATTTGCATTACCCCCTTCCCAGTGGGTCTGTACCCCCCAAATCAGCAAAATGAAGTTTCCACATTATTCTTGTGTTTTGCTTCATTGTTTGAACTATCTCTTTAAGTTTTTAAATAGCATCATGAGCGACATTTTCTGGTTACAACATGTTTCATTATACTCTGTTTTAATTTACTCTTTAAATTTTCAATAGATGTGGTGTGTAGTTTAGATTATGTATCATACATGATATTAAAACTATTAAAAAAAAAAAAATGTGAGAGAGTAGATATAATGAGAATGCCTTTGTTGTTTTATGATAGTGACTGAGTTGTTTTTACTTACTTCTTTGGAAGGAAACACTTGTAAAAACAGGATGCATTTGTCATGCGACATAAGAATAAGTTTTTAAAATAAGAAACCCAAACAAACCTCAGCTCCCCCCACTCAGTGGGTTTTGAAGTAGAATATTTTTCTGTAATGGTTTGATTTACTACTACTTGCTTTCAAAAGAATATTCCTAGCTGTAAAAAAAACCCACCACTTGAAAATAGACCAAAATATCAGGCAAGCACTAATAACAAATAAAACAAATAACATTAAGCTGCTGAATCCAGCCAGCTAAGGTTGACATTCTGTATTAATTCTATTTTTTCTTGACATTGTAAATTGTTTGGAAATGTTAGCGAACTGTGAAGTGTGTTATCTGGTAGACAAGTTAGCATTATTTAATACAAAGCAATTTATATGTAGTGTTATTTTTTGGTATGATAAATCAGGCTGACTTGCCTTCCCCATTCTCTTCTTCATGGGGACATAACAAATGAATATATTGTATATTCTGAAAGCGAGCACGTGTCTTAATTGAATGGGAAGGCATAAAAAATCCAGTGTTTGGTGGGGGATGTTGTTTGCCTCTTGTGCTTTTGGTAATACAGATGGTATTAATTGTTAATACAAGTGTTGAAATATTTGATGCTGATGATTCAACTCAGGTTTGCTTCTACTGTATGCAGCTTTCCATGTCTTAGGATGACTTATGTGAGTTAATGCATAAGGATGGATGATGAAAACTAGCAGTGTTCTTTAAAATACAGCAGGAGGGATGTTGCTGTGCCTGGATGTTATCCTGTGTTCAGGGTGGGTGAACTGTTCTGGTGGTCTCTGTGTGGCCTCCAGAGCATTTCTTAAGGGCACTCCTCTGTATTAAAGAAGATAATGTGATTTAAGGGAAGGGTCTTGGGTTTAGGTAGTTACACTGCTATGTAGCTCTATTGAAGCATAATTTAAAGTTATTAAACCACTGTAATGCCTTCCAGTATACAAGATGCATTCAGGAAGGAAAAGTAGGGTCTGTGTGGCATATACACTGTATGAGACCACAGTGTATGCAAGTGCCTGTTTTGTATTTCTGCTTTGTATTTGACAGAAATAGGCTCTGTCATCACTTAAATCATACACTACAGCATATTAAACAGAACATTTAATGAAGGTACATCTTTCTATTCCAGCTGTGATGATTATAAATTAATTTGATCTTCATGCACACTTATGAGTTTATTGGCCAAACATTAATTGTTATCTGGGGAATAACTAATTGCTGGAAGAGAGCAGGGCGATTTTTCTCTGTTGGCATGGGCATGACATTGAAAGAATTGAGATGCATTTTAAATGTTCTGATGTAAAACTTTGGCAAGTAACAGTAACTTAAAAAAAAAATAAATATATATATTAACAGGGAGTCCGTACCAATTTCCAGTTTCCTACCCCCCCAGAGGAACTGGCATAAACTGCTTTAGCAGCCTTCCAAGGGAAATGTAAATATAATAGTGCCCTTCCCTATTAACAAGGAAGTGAGAAGATTCACACGTTTAAATATGGTGTTTAGAGCCAGAATGAGTAATTCGTAATAGCAGTTAATTTGCAACGTGTAGGGAGTTGAGTCATTATCATCCCTTTCTATTCACAGATAATCTGTGAGCAGGGTTCTGGGAGTTCAGAGTGATGAGTAGTGTTCAGTTCATGTTGGGAATGCACGTGTGTGCACTGGTCTACGTAATCTGAAAATCTTCCTGAGACTTGATCTGTCATGTCCAGAGAAGTTAGCCTTTTATAACACAGCAAGAGATGACCAAGCTGTGCAGCAACTAAAATAAGCTCCACCAAGACTCAGTTGCTTACGACGATGACTCGTGTTTACTGCCATCAAGTGTGTGCCTGTTTGCCTTTCCAGAAAGACCTCAAGAATCCTGTTCAAAGGATCCAGCTGACTGTCAGTGCTGCACTAAATTCACTATGTATAGTATTTCTAACCTGGAGCTAAACTTCACAAGAGGAATGTCAGAATGTTAGAATACCCCAGTGGTCTCTTAATTAAAAATTGGATTTTTCTAGTGTGTATAAATTCAGATACTTTTTTTCCTAAATAGTGTTCAACTCTTCTTTAAAGTTGGTGGTATGTCCACATTAATCTGCTAGTATTCAGAAAACATGGACACATTTTTCCTTAAGATATCCCTAGCTCTGGTGGTCAATGTTTTTTAGAGCAGACTGCTTCTGGAAATAGCTTTCTACTAAGAGACAATGGATGGAAACTGTGTATGAGAGGGATTAAATCTCTGTAGTTTATTTTGATGTGTCAGTCTTTTCCTGGTTTTATTCACACTTTACTAGCATTTGGCTACAAAAATTGCTTACCTCTGAATTCTCCCCTACTCTCTTTGCAAGTAAAATCCAGGATAATCATTAAAAAAACTTGAACTGAAAATTGTATTTTACACCCTCGTGTAAACTGTGAAATTCTTTCCAACTCAAAATTTACAGTAAGTTCATGCATACAATTACAGAGGTAGTAATCACAATGAGATTAATGGTCACACTTTATGATAAGAAAAAATACAGTTGGCAGTGTCGTCCTTCTGTGATGATGTTTCTTATGGCTTCTTTTCAACTAAGAACTCCACTCCTCTCAGTAAATGACATGAATCTCAGCAGATCCTTGATGTAGCTGGTCAATGTTTTAGCTGTCATGATACTTCAAGCATGAAGAATAGGGATGGCAAGGATGCTATGTAGAAGTATCAGGGTGGAGTAGGGAAAGTGGCAGCTGTTAAGACCAGCTTGCAGATATACAAGATTGCTCCAGGCCAGTTGGTGTCCCCTTGTTAAGTTTTCAGGAGACCGCACAGCTTTTGTTTAGGCAGAAGCAGTTGCAGAGTGTGTTGAAACTTTTTCCTCTGGTGTCTCTCCAGGGAATTGAAGCAATACACTGGGTCAGTCTTCTCCTCTGGAAGCAAGAGCAAAAGTTGAAAACCAAACTCACCCTGAACATATGAAGGACTTTCTGTGTATGGTGTGTGGTGGGTTTTTGTACAAAGGAAAAAAAAAAGGCAAGCAGGACTCTAGAAACTTTAATTACTAAAAGCACAGCAGATGCAAGGCCCTGGGAGCAGGCTGGCTCAGACAGACAGAACAGATATGTGACCTCTTCATTACTCGGTTACAATATGTTACTTAGTGTCCTGTAGGACATAGTAATTTCTGATGGGTGACTAATGGATATTTCCAACAGCTAACAAATTAGCAGAAGACTCGCTGACTCAGTTCTTCATCAAGCAGAGAAAGGCTGGTAGTGTGTGGTGAGAATAGCTTAAATGATCCCCCTTAAATAGCATTTGGTATGGGGATTACTGAAACATGAAAAGTTAGCCTTTAAATATCCAGTTACTGTTGCTCAGTACAAGGACTGATGTGGAGGCAACTGCCTTGGACTCAACTAGGACGCCCTGGGCTGTACTGCTGGTGGTGGCCTTACACAGCAGACGGGTTAAGTAGCTGCCGTAGCATGTGTCTTGACTCCGTTTATCGTTCCACCAAGTTTCTTCTCGCCAATGCTTTTGCCCAAAAAAAAGGGTTCAACTTGAAAACTTTTGAACAATTTTTCAGTCCTTCCCAGAAATGCAAATTTAGACCTTGTGTCAGGCTTGCAAAGGTGATCAGCCTGAATTACAAGTGAACTAATGGTTTGAATCCTGGAAGGAGGAGGATGTATCTGTCTGTTTGAGGGAGGGGGTGGGGGGGGGATGCGGGTTGGGAGAAACACTTATTCTTCGTGCGGACTGGGATTCATGTAGGTGTCTCTTTGCTTCCAGCCCAAGCAATAATCCATATCCTAATCATGCAAATACTTGTAGACATCAGTAGCTAGCTATACCAGTACTTCTCTGGGAACAAATAAAACTGATGTACTAAATGAAAAGCCCACAGAACTGAATCTGCAGGCTCAGCTCTGGAGAAAAAGTAATGTTTAGACTTGAGCTTCTGAACCACAGTCGTCTATTCCTTACATAAAAGCCAAAATATGCCTGTAGTTTGTAATACTAGAACCAAGTTTCTGAGATCAGTTGCTAGTAAAGTCTGATACTTGCCTGTCAATATAGAGGGAAAGGCTTCACTGTTCCTCTCAGAATATAATGTTTTGCTATGCTGAGCTGACTCAAAATGTGTTGTTGCAAACCAGTTCTGTGAAAAAAACCTCCTTTATGCCCTGACAGCTCAGACTGCATCTCTGTAGGCGAGCACTGGAGGAACACACCGTCTGTCACCAAGTGATGGAGGTTTTAATTTGCTTAAATTCTATCCGATAATCTGTCAAGTCAGCTAATTGTGTACCAAGGAAGACAACTTGAGTGGCTCTAATAGTTAGGACAGAATAGAGGTATCAACAGAAAAGCTTCACTGTAGACAGTGTGCCATTTTTTGTTGACTTGAAAGTTTTCAAATCAGCACGCTGAAACACTTTCTGGAGTTTCAAAGGGTTTATTTTTTGAGATATTTTGACATTTTCAGATTGACATTTCTAATTGTACTGTGTGAGAGCTTTCTTCGGAAGGATATGCAACATTTTGTTCAGCATTTGTTGCAAAAGATTTTTGGGTATTTTTAGAGGAGAAAATTATCAGTAAATTGTAGGAAATGTTGAACAAGGCTTGAAAATAAAGAATACATTTAGCAGATGTAGTTCTAAGTAAAGAGTTGAGTTGTCTTGGTCAAAAATTTTTGTATGTCATTTTTATTAAACTTTTTGAATGTGATAGTAACTATTATCTATGGGACAAGTCTTTTCTGTTACGTTTAGGAATTGGGATTGTAATAAAACTTTAAAAGGTGTACAAAGATGCGTTTAAAATTTTAGTTTGGTAGTCAGGGTTTTTGTCCTCACATACTTTATGTGGAAAGGAGAGACTTGGTAAGCAAATGAATTTTAATTAAGATGATGACTGACATTGCTAGTATAATTAATGTGTATTTCTATTGTATTTATATTAATGAAAGACTACAGCTGAAATATTAATTGCAGAAGACATAAGTTCATGAAACTAGCAATAAGAATGGATAAAAATCAGTGTTCCAATCTGTTTCAACTTCCTTCAGGATAGGTTCTTCTTTCTAACTCATTTTCATCATACAATCTCCCTCTCTGTCCTTTTCTCCAAAGCAAAACCTGATTAATTGATTAAAATTATTTGAAAGATTCCTATTGATTTTAACAGATCAGAGCCATTGGTTTGTCTTCCTGTGCAGTTTATCTTCCATCTGATCATCCTTTCACCCAGTGGACTTTTCCACTTCAAACTTTCTTATTGCATCTTGTTTTTTCCTTTCTTTTTGTTTTCTATTTGTTTTGGCTCCCACCACTGTTAAATAGGGGTTTGGCTTAAAATTACTTACCTGTGAAGATTCCGTGAAAGCGGAGAATTTCTAGAAACATGGAACCCTCACCTGTCTTGCCTTTCTCTGTGCAGCCACTATCTTATGTTTCTGGTTTTTTTGTCACCACTTTTATGTCATAAAAAAGACTTGCTCTTTTGATCTGCCTGCTTTCATTCTTACCTTTATGTCCTTGCTCCTTACAGACATTCTTCTACTTCAGAATAGCTATTCGTTCACCCTCCAGGCCCATCCTTTCCTTGTTACATGCCTGGTCTAGTGTGGGATATATGAAGTTTGCCCATCAGTCTTAATTTCTGGTACTTCTTCATCTTTGAATGCAGTAACTTGCATTATGTATTTTGGGTGTGTGGCAATGGTTATGCAGTAGTTGGCTCAGCAACAGTACGGACCAGTGAAGATCACCATGCCTTGAGTACAACTTCTGTGTTTCCACTATACATGCTTGCATTTAAAAATAATTTCTTCTTAAAAAGAAAATGCATTTAAGATAGTGGTGAAAGTGTGAGAAGAGCTGTCAATGAAGTTGGAGGATTGGTCAATGAACTGGCTTGCAAATGTGTAGGGCACTCTTCCCTAATACGAACAGCAGTACATGGGGAGGAAAAAGACTGACTGGAAATACGAGCAAGTGAGTCAGTGAAGATTTGCTCTGTAGGGTTATAAAGCAATATCCTATTATTGGCTTTGAATAACCAGTAACAAGTACTACACATTAGAGCTTGTGTGTAGCACCAATTTTTCAACAAGAGAGGTAGCAAAGGGTTGTGAAGGAAAACGCTTTGATAATGATCAAAACTATATATTGGGAAGATGGTGTTTACAGATGCATTTTAAATGTAAAAGTGAAGCAAGGCAGTATTTTTCTAGACCATGTTGAGTGTACTACAGTAGTATAAATGTATTGTAATGAGAATAGTGGCTGTGAAAACTTGTTGCGTGGATGGATAGGAAAGCCCAACCTGAAAGATCACAAGAATAATAACCAAGATTTAAGGTATGGGATGGGAGGGAAAGAGTTGACAGTGACGTGCAAGTGATGAGCTTGAGTGACGAGGAGCAGAGTACTGCCTTGCATGACTCGGAAAAGAGTTAACTTGAGTGGGAAGGTCAGGATTTCCATTTTTGCCTTCTTGAGCTGTAGCTGAAATATCAACAGCCATGAGGACGTGACAGAATAGAAAGACAAGAGATGAATCGTTCACTCAGAAATGATGGTTGTGTTTGTATTTCCAGAGAAGACCAGCCAGAGGCACAGTACTGAGGGAGATGAGAATAACAACAGGTGGAAAGTCCTGTAGCATTCCAGGAAACCTGATTCCCCCTTTGGAGGGGAAATCTGGAAGTCTGTCTGATATTGAATAGGGAGGATTAAAACCCCAAACAATTGAATTTATTATGCTAATTTATCTAGTTCCTTTATAGAGTTTGCTTCCTCAAATTACTTTTACCTTTTTGGTTTCTGCAAGTACACTCCTGTGTTGAGATCTTTTGAAGAATTATTTTAAAATGTGCTCTGTCAGCATGCATCTATTTTAAAGCCTCGAGACAATTTCTGTTCCATTATCAAGAAGTCAAATGGAATGTATTTACGGTGCTGGAATTCTTAGAGCAAATTGCTGTAAAAAAATTTCCAGTATTCTGTTGTTGTAGTTGTGCATTCGTTGTCTGTTTTTCTCCTCTTCGTTTGAAGACAACCAGCCACATCTGTATTATCAATTAATATGTATAATATGAAATAACCAGGGAGCTGCTAAAGTCCTGTGTGCAGCCCCCATCAGTTAATATTTAAAATAGGAAAACAATAACTAGACATGATTTAGGGTTTAGGAGCTAACTAGTAGACAATGAGGATTTATGTTTATGTCAGAAAAGGTAATGGATTATGGTCTGGTCAATAAACCTTGAAGAACTGCTTGGAACTGCCAAGATTAGGGAAGAAGTAGGTAAACGGTAATTCCTACAGGGGAAGATCGTGACCACTGACTCATCGACCACCTACTCAAATGATACCACATACTCAAAAGAAGACAACGAAGGAAGAAGACAGAGTCTGTGCACTAATTTACATGAGGGATGACGAAGAAAGAACCAATCATTAAGGAAACATAACAGTGAGTATGTGTGTTAAGTGTATAAACGTGAGGATTTTTGAGACAAGGGTGTGCTGTCTTGAGATAGGCACCCATTCATGTGCATCAATGAAATTAATTTGAAAATACCCCGACTCTGTGTGTTAGTGGCTTGCACACCGGGTAAATGAACCCCGTTTGTGGGACATCTGCACTGAAGAACTTGATACTGCAAATCTGTCTCTTGACACTGGTGGAACAGTAGTCATGCAGAGCAGTAGATAACATGCTGATTGATGGTGTTCATGTCTAAGCACAATGTTAAATGAAAGAAGGGAATTTCTATTAAACAAACAGCTAGGAACTTTATTATATTTAAATACTGAGTACCTTCTGTAATGGTTTCTCTGCTGCTTTGAAGCAGAAACTCCTGAGTGAAAGGATGCTGCAGTCGCTTCCCCATCCTCTCACGGGGGAAACATTGGGTTCAATTCTGCAGGTTGCTTCTGGTCTTATGTTGGTCTGCAGTAATTACCTGGGATCATGAGTATGTTTCTGTTCCTTGGCAAATTGTTTGCCTTTTGTTAGATAAAAGATTAAGCTTTCCACTTTTGTTGCTGTGCCTTAGTTGACCATTATGTTGATGATAGTGGTATTAGCATACTCCTGTAATATTTGAAGGAGAAATCTGTAGTACAGAATGGGACTAGGAGTGTCTTACTCCTGAGACATCATTTTAATATGAGATACACATATATCCTGATTTGTACTGGCTTCTTAACTATCCTATACCTTGTGTCTTACCTCTCAGTCACTCCTGCAAAGACTCTTTCAAAAGCCTCTGTATGCTGAGAAATGTGAATTTAATCTGCAGATTTCAAATCACTCGACAGATCCTGAGGCATTCTCCATTCACTTCTCAGCTCCCAAGTCAAACCCTGGCAGAAGGGCATGCATACCAGGGTGTTCCTTAATAACTGGGCAGGTTATTTTCAGTATTTGCTGATCTGCATTTAGATTTGCTCTTTCACATGCAGATAAGCCGACAGTTGGATTTTTCTGTGCTTAAAAATGGATCGTGCAAAAGCAAGTTCCGACTCAAAGAAAAAAGTAGGAAAACAAGATATTCCTTTTTTGTGGTTTTTTTTTTTTTTTCTTTTCTTTTTTTCTTCTCTCTGTGGTAGCTTAAATATTTTTACCGATGTTCTCACTGGGTTGTGGCTTTCTATGTTACAGTTTTGGGGCCAGGAAGGTTTTTGAACTATGGTTCACTTTATGTAATTCTCAATATTTGACAAGGTTATATTTGGAAAAAGGCATGGTGTTTGCTTTATTGAGGCACATGTGTGTATGATCCCACACAGCATCTGGGCACAGTGCACATGGGCATAGCATTGCCCAAATAAGACTCCTAATTTCCAGCACTACTTGGTGTTTGTGTGGTTTGTCTGTGGGACAAGGTGGCACACTGGAAATCACTTTCCACCTGCAATTGAGTGCTGTGCTGAAGACAGAAATTGTTTCAGGTCTTGTCTGTGGATACAACAACTCTTATCGCAGCTCTGTGTAAGCTGTATGTCATGTAGGACTGGAAATCCTGCCCAACAGAGCACTCTTGTAAGGTGAATAAGGGAGATATAACTACATTCCTGGTACATTGTTTCAGGCCATGGCCTGTATTGAATGACTTGTGTAGCAGTATTTGTCATCCACTGTAGCTACACAAAAGGGAAATGATGTGACGATCAACTGGAGAGATACATTAGTCATGCTAGATTTTGATTACTATTGAAGTGAGTTTAAATTAATGTGATTAAGTATCATTTATTGGGTCTGAGTAAAATTCAGCATTTTTATTTATCAAGCTTTCAAGGAACAAAATTACTTATTCGGAGTTTTAAGCAGACTAGCTTGCAACAACTTCTAAAATAAGGTTTATTGTAGTAAGTTTGCCCTTTTGACACTCTTGTGAAATTACTCTAAAATGTCTTCAAAAACATTGGAATACTATAAGTACCTTCTGCTTTGAAGAGCAGAAGTTCCCATTTAGGGAAAGTGACTGTAATTTTTTTATGAACTGTGTCTGTCTGCTTCATCTCTTCAGTCCATATATATTCATCAACAGCCTCTTCAACGTATAAAGTATTTTTGTGCTGCAGAGAACTCAAGTCAAGCTCACAGGTTTTCTCCAGGGAAACAATATTAAAACAGTCTGTTATGTTAAAAGCCTTTTCATGGTGCCTGTTTCAAATAGCTCAATAGATGACTTGTTGCCATTAGGCAATACATCAAAATATTAGCTCAAAACTATTTTGCTAATAGCTACCCTAAAAGTGATAATTTTTACTGTGGAATGGATAGATGAAAGTAGAAATGAATAGACTGCTGATTATCTTAATGAAAAAAACCCAAACCTCTGCCTTTAAACAACTTCTAAAATCATAAACTGATTAAAAAGAAACAAGTCTGTACAGCATAACAGCAGCTAGTAACACCTCATGACTCTTTAAAAGGTAAATGGGACAATTATATTTATATAATTGATAAACAAATATAAATGTTTATGTAAGCAGCTTGAGTTCAATAAATAATGGAAGACTAGATGGTACTACTAATTATCATTTTAATAAATCGTGAGGAATTGTAAATGAAAGCAAAACCTTCTTTCAGAAAAATATATGCTGCTACCCCTAGTTGGGTTGCATGGCTTGCTTTTTTATTGACCAGCACTGGTTAGTTGTAAATGCTTGACTTAGGTTGATTACTGAGCAATTAATCAAAAGAAAATGCATCAAGGGCACTGCAAACATACTAGCAGGCCAAAGCCGTGTTTAGATGTACATGTGTTAAGACATCTTAGTGTTGAGGGCAGTTATTTGAAGTGTAGCACAGGGCAGGATGGTGTCTCAGCACCTGACTTAACTGAGCCCTCTGCCCTGCGCACTGTTCATCTGCAGTAAAGATCACTCTTGGAAAGAGCAATGAGATCCTTTTTCCACCTGTGCATATATAGAGAGGTATGTCATGCATTTGTTTAATGACCCACCTGTCATCTTTTTCCATCAAGAAATCTTTTTGGTGCAAAACTTCTTGTCTGTCTATTCCTGTGTCTCTAGGAGCTACAGGCATGATAAAGGGTGAGATACCAGTTGTAACTGTACAGATGATACAGTGGAGATTTGCCCTTCTGTAGCAGGGCAGTCCTTTCATTGTGCTGCGTTGTGTTCAGAAATAGAGAAGTGTTAGAAACAGTGTGTGCGCAGTAGAGGCTGAACCACACGCTTGCACCATGTAGACAGTTTGGCTCTTAGGTAAGCCAATAGCTACAGGACAGCATTTCTCTATAGCTAGGAAGCATTGGCAGCTGGTGTACGAAGCTCTTGGGTTTTGTGCGTTCTGGTGCTGATCCGGGCTTCTGCACATTTAACTTCAGCATCCTGAGATGCCAGTTAGTGGCCGAGTTGGTCGACACCATGCAGATTTAGTATGGGCAATCTGGTCTAGCTGGTGTAATTTGTCATCAGTTAAGGATGGGCTTCAAGGGAGTAAAATAAAAGTGGAAATAGCATAGTTATTGTCTGTACTAAATGAAGTTGATCAGTACTTGTTTACTGATGCCAGTCAAGTACTATTGACTGAACTTAAATGCAAAGAAAAAATGAAGAAAAAAATATGGAAGTACTGAAATAACATTAACCTATAGCTCATGAGAATATTTTGGTGGAACATCTGCAACTAGTTGGGATGTGTACTGAGTTACTTCATCTCATTTTCCTGTGTTTTGCTCACTACTCGTGCCTGTAGGTCATAGACCGGAATGAAATATAGTACCAATTTTGGCAATGGCTGAATTTATAGTACTCGTATCTAAGAAAAAGTAATGTGTACAGCTTCTTTCCGTAAGCAGCAAAACATCATATGTGCTTCCTTACTTCGTGTGCATACCTTCCCAATCTTTCCTTCCATATGTGGCTTCAAAGGTAAATTATAGAAATTGTATTTTGGCAGGTCTTGCAGGAATCATTATTTAAGTCTCACAGCTGAATGAGTGGCTCAGATATGTGATGTCTGTCATAGCAGACAAAAACCAGTAGCAAAGCTACATTGAAAAGAAATGTCTAATTAGTTGAAAACTCCATTTAACAAGAAAAAGAGATATTTAACAGCGTGCAAAAAAACCCCCACCCCAAACCACCAACAACCCGGGAAGATTATTTAAGTACTATGTCTATGTTGGAAGTGGTATCTGTTTTTACAAAGGCTTTCATTTGAATTGGATAACTATAGCCATTGAGAAATATTTCATAGCTGAGGAGTTTAAAGTACTTAAGAGCTCAAATAGAGCTAACAAAGCCCATCTGAAGGGGCTGCTGAAAGCAGGGGGAAGTTCAGACAAGAAAAGGAAAACTCTAATAATTTAAAGCAACCCCCTCAGACTCCCCAAACCCAAAACCCCAAACTCCAAAAACCTGAAACCCAGCCCAACCAAAAAAAACCCAAACCCCGCCCTGAGAAGCCAAGCATGGCCATGTAGAATTTGGGATAAAAATAAAGAAACCCTTAGGAGGAAGTAATGTATGGCTAAACCAAATATCTATGGGAAGGAGCAGTTAGAAGTTGAAGTAAGAGGTTAAGTGGCAACAAGGCACATGTTAAATAAGTGAGTGTACTTATTAGACAATGCTGTGCTCAGTTATTTGGTTAGTCCAACAAATTAGATTAACACTAATGATTGGGCAGTAAATAGCTACTTTCTGGTAGGACAGCTGTGTGGAGCACATTGGTGTGCTCTAAGTGTCATGGTCCTCCTGGTGTTGCAGTGCCAGCGCTGAGAAAATTGCCACTTCGTGCCTGATGCAGGGATGTTGCTCATCAGCCTCTGTTGCCGCTCGGCCTTTGGATTCCTCCTCCTTCAGGTGCTCTTTTTGTGTCCATGGGTAACTGTAATGAAAAAAAGTCAGTAGTATGTGAAATTCAAACAAGAGACTCCTAAAATCCCTTTAAATTTCTCTCTAAATTCTCAGATCTACCAGACACCTTAATCCACAAGAGACTTAACTATAATCTTTATCTGATTTGGTGTTCTCTTGCGGAAGACCCCAAAGCCCTTTAATGATTACACAATCAAAGATGCTTTCAAAATGCATAAGAAATACACAGCAATGAGAAATGGTAATGAGCAGCAACAGATGTCTTTTCTTTGGAGCAATTATGGAACAGTAATTATAGATAGAAATAGAACCTCCCAGGGGCGGGGAGTTTTATCGGGGAGTTTTCAGAAGTGAAGCAAGAGTGTACATGCAAGAATACATTCAAATGCCAAAGAATGAAATGAATGAAAAGCAGTTAGTTATGAGAAGTGAGAAAATTGTATGTGGAAACATAATGTTGTTTATGTGATGGCTGGTTGCTTTGTGTTACCAGGTATGCTGTTCCTTAGCTGCTTTTCAGTGTAGGGTGATAACAAGTGATGGTTGAGAGGTAATAATTGGCATGCAACTCTAAAGAAAAGTAAAAAACCAAACAACCCCAAACAACTTTTATGCAAAAAAAAAAAAGTGGCTCTACTTATTATGCTTCCAAAGATGACTAATACATATGCCTGCTGTTTTAATCATCCCTGTTTTTTCTGTTCTTCATCTGTGGGTTTTAGTGTGGTATGAAACTTTAAGTTCATCTTCTAATTCTTCTTCAAATTTCTGAAATCCCCATAATTAATGCAGTGTTTATTAAATTTCTCCATATTCTTTTTCTTTTTCCCTTTAGAGCTATGTTAAATTAATATGAATTCACATGAAAGAAAAGGGTGCTATAAATAAGTACAGACCTGTAGAGATTTCCCCACTCTCCTGTCTTTGGTCAGCTAATACTCTTCTATGGTTTACTGATGCAGTAGTGCTAAAGTACCATGCAAGGGAAAATGTGAATGTTGAGAAAATTAAATGTGAAACTTCTTTCTAATGTAGCACAGCTGAGAGACCTGGGCAAACTTCGGAGTGTTCAGTATGAAAGCTTTTAACAGGATCTGGTGACTTAATATGAAAGTAATGAACAAAGCAGATAAAGTTATTTGATATTGTAATGCTACTTAAAACTTTTTCCTGAAAGGCATATAAAATATTTAATTACTTAAAGCACTTAATTACCAAACTAAATTTAAATGTGGAAGAGTTGGTGGATTTTAGTGAATTTAATACAAATACTAGAGTGCATAAGAGCAGTCAGTCCTAATCTCTTTCCTAGGAATGGGGGAGGCATTTCACTGGAATCTCTCAATTTCCTTTTGGAGTACTGGTCCCAGCACTGGTCTGTTGTACTTCTCAAGTACTTTCCAGCAGAAGAGCTCACACTGTTGGTAGATGTTCATTTATTAGGTGCCACAGCAGATAGGTGTTCAGTTTTTCCCCTTCTGGTTCAGATGCCGCAAGAATGTTGTGTGAGAGGTAAAAGAAAAAAGGTAATTCAAACTTTCTACTTCTGGAGCCTGGATGCTTTGTCCATTACATATGTGGAAGAAACTCAGCAAGTCCAGTGGTATACTTAGTTTCCATGCCAAATTACCATATAGTTTCCCAGTGAGTGGAGAAACATGCATGGCATAAATTTTTTTGTGCTGCAGACACAGTGGCTGACACAATTACATGTGAAATGTAATCCTGACATCCTAAGTGTCAGTTGCTCTCAGAAGAATTAAACATGAGACTTTAGTCCCATGTATCTTGTAAAGGCATATCTAGAAAAGATTTTTAGTGAGCTGAAGCAGTCCTTGTGCAAGAGATTACTTTCTTCCATATATGATTACTTTTATAAATGTTTGAGTAAAATGTAGACAAAAATTGTTTATGCTAGGAAGCACATTGTTTTATATTGCAACTTAAGGAAATAATCATTCAACTGTTGTGATTTGTTAAGAATGATTGTACCTTAAGCCTAACTTTTTAGTGTTATAATCATAGGATGGTTTTAGATCAGACGGGATCTTTAAAGATCATCTAGTTCCAACCCCCCTGCTACAGGCAGGGACACCTTCCACTAGAGCAGGTTGCTCAAAGCCCCATCCAACCCGGCCTTGAACACTGCCAGGGATGGGGCATCCACAGCCTCTCTGGGCAACCTGTGCCAGTGCCTCAGCACCTTCACTCTGTGTGTGAATTCCTTGTAGTCAGTCTAAATCTACCCTCTTCCAGCTTAAAGCTGTTGCTCTGGGAACCCCAGGGCTGGATGCGTTACTCCAGATGGGGTCTTGGGAGCGGGGTAGCGAGGGAGAATTGCCTCTCTTGACCTACTAAAGTATTTATCATCTTTAGTTACTTTAGTAAACCTTTTTACTTTGCTTTGCATTTCAGTTTGAGCTTGCTTATTTCTTCTATCTATTCCTGAACAAGTAGTAAGGTCTTTTGACAGTGATTTTACTGTAGGAACATAAAGGTCATTTCAGTACTAAGATTTTTTTTCTCAGTGTAGGGTGATTATAATAGCTTCAATGCCCTGTCCTTATCTTGAATAGAGTGCATGGGTAAAATATTGCTAGTCCTTAAATTGAACTTGTAATGGAAAGTGTTAAATGAATTTTTTTTTAATGCAGCTTCTGTAAGAAATGCAAATACTTAATGAAATGTAACTTAAGTATTATAAACCCACACCTGGCTAGAGATTTGTACTGTTCTTATCTATTTGACTTGCTTTAAGGTTGCTGATGCAAGATTAATAAAAAAAACCCCAACACTCTCCCAAACCACCTCCCTCTCCACCTACCACCTTGTTGCCAGTATCCCATCACCTGACTCTCTTCTGCTGTTATTGTACAAACTATTCTTAATACTGGTTTGCAGTTGCAAATAAAAATTCAGCATTTAAAAATATAATCACAGTATCACTCTTTAGGGGCAGTGAAACAATAAAGCAACTGACTCACAGCAAATCAGTTCTTTGAGCTAAAGAACCAAAATTATCCAAATGGAACTAGAGAAAGCAAAGGCTAAGGAGTAGGGTCTGGAACTGTTGTATTGGTTATTTGTCATTGTTTAACCCCAGCCAGCAGCTAAGCACCACGCAGCTGCTCACTCACTCCCCCCCATCCAGTGGGATGGGGGAGAAAATCAGGAAAAAGAAGTAAAACTCGTGGGTTGAGATAAGAACAGTTTAATAGAACAGAAAAGAAGAAACTAATACTGATAATGATAACACTAATAAAATGACAACAGTAGTAATAAAAGGATTGGAATGTACAAATGATGTGCAGGGCAATTGCTCACCATCCGCTGATTGAAACCCAGCTAGTCCCCAAGCAGTGATTGCCCCGCCCCCACTTCCCAGTTCCTATACTGGATGGGATGTCCCATGGTATGGAATACACCGTTGGCCAGTTTGGGTCAGGTGCCCTGGCTGTGTCCTGTGCCAACTTCTTGTGCCCCTCCAGCTTTCTCGCTGGCTGGGCTTGAGAAGCTGAAAAATCCTTGACTTTAGACTAAACACTACTGAGCACCAACTGAAAACATCAGTGTGTTATCAACATTCTTCTCATACTGAACTCAAAACACAGCACTGTACCGGCTACTAGGAAGACAATTAACTCTATCCCAGCTGAAACCAGGACATTATTAAAACAAAAATGAAACAGAAATCTGTGCTTAACCACCTAATCCTTACAAGAACACAGGTCCATTTCTGGATAACCCATACATTGCCTTGGTCCTTGTAGCAGGAAGCCCTTTTAATAGGAATAATTGAATATTTAATTTCAAGGTATCTGTTTTTCGTAAAATAAACTCTGGTTTTTCTTAAGGAGCTATACAAACAATTTTTCATGATGCCTATGAGTTAGGTAGTCATCGGAAAGTTGTTCAGCTTTAGCCTTCTTATGTCATCTTTGCTTAAAGACATAAGACTTTGTAAAATTCAGAACAATGTGGAGGGAAACGACTATACAGGCTACTCAGATACAAAGTTGGTATTGGTCCTTCCAATAACATGGGCCTGGCTGTTTTTCCTGGAATTAGCTGTTGAATGATTTTTTCATAGCAGAAAATTACTTAACGTTGGCAGTGTGCTTACTTCTGTCAGGTATGCCTATAGTGATAACACAGTAAAAACTATGTGCTCTATAATCCACCATATGCAATATGAAGAGATCTGTCTCATGATCCTATTTTAAATACTGCCATCAAAAGTAGAAACCCAGCCCTTCACTGAATATTTGTAAATGAAGGAGGAATAAAACTGAGGCACCAGCAGTGCTCACTCTGAATGTATTGTTCCCTCAAAGCGCTCTCTGCTGTTTGACCGCGATTCCCATCTGAAGGTTAGAAATGTGGTTACTTCTCAGATGGAGCGTCTTACCTGTAGTCAAACATAGCATTCAGTGTGCTTGTACTGTAAGATCAGCAGTTGTTGCTGAAGTACAAGGCAAGTTCATTTATAGCTAGCTTAGCTTTTTCAGCAGAAGTGATAGGGAAGTAGTCGCTCTCTAATGCTTTGATGACTAAGCAATCACTTGGAAGTGGTGCCTTGCATTATCTCAGCTTGCAGATTCAATACTCAAATGGGTTTTTAAAGGCTGGAAGCTGCTCTTCACAGACCACCAGAGTGGAAATTGCCACATTCCTGGTCATTACCATGTAAGCCGTGGTTTGATTTTTCTGAAAACATCTATTCATCAAGAGCCACCTTATAAAAAGATGTTTCCAGCCAGTCGGTCAGATTCATAGTGAAAACTAACCCTTCCTTTTGAATATCCTGTGGTTTTTAACTTACCTAGGGGACAAAATTTGACCTAATCACAGAAGAAAAGAAAAGTTTATTGATATCTGTGAAAAATATTATGCTTGGCAATTCAGCAGCATAGTTTTTTTAAGATAGGATAAATGTTAATGGTCAATTACTCTATGTGGCACTTTCAAGTCTGATGTCATTCCTCTTGCCCTTATTCTAGGAATTCTCAGCAGACTTTCCAGATGTATTTAATACTGCATATTTTTGTGTGAATATATAGATTTGTCTATCAGTAAGTTATAATTATGAAAATATATAATTAGCTCTGAGGAATTAAAAAAGGGTAGCCTGATAATTGACCCAATTTTCTTCTCTGTTTATATTTGAAGTTTAATTTTGTCTGTATTGTTTTTGTTGTAACCAATTTCAGTGTTAAATCTTACAAGGAGGAGTAGTAGAAGATCAATAGTGAATTCAACTGTCTGATAGTCTGAAACAGCAACAGAATATTTTTAATATTTGGAGATAGAGGTGGTTGCAGTTGTAGTGTTCAAGTTCTGTATCAGGCCTAATGGCTCTGTATGAGGAGTAATTTTTTCTAAAACAGACACACACTGTGATCCGACATAAACTATGTTATGGCATATAACTAGAAGGGATGCTCAGCAGTTAGCAAAAATAATGTCAGAAAACCTAGTGGTGCAGTAATTAGATAAGGGTTAGATGACAAAGGGACCGAAAATAAGATTGAATGAAATGGCAGAACAATAGATATGCAGTTCTTGAAATAATTAAATATAGTTCATCATAATTTATTCTGTCACGCTTATGGCAGGGAGATTGCTACAAAAATGATCTGTAAGATGTCTGTCTCTATGAATAGTTAATAGATGAAGTGTTAACTGATATTTTAGCATGTACAGCATTATCTATGGGCTTTATAGGAACAATACTTTCATCAATTTGTGCCTTACCTAAATAGGTTGTTGTAGGAAGCTCTTAGTCAAAGCTGATGAAATGAGATGTTATTCTATAAGTGAATGCTTATTTTCGTGCTTCCATGCGATTTCTTCATTTAAATTGTTCTTTAATAGTTGACAATGCATAACGTGGCTTCTTAGATTTATCACTCTTCTTGCCTCTTAATCTCTGATAATCAGTAGCCTACTGTAAAACTGACCCTTAGAAAAGGAAAGAAAAAAAAATTTAACCGTAGCAGCTTGTCAGGCTGAATGCAATGCAAAACCAGATTTGCAGCATGAATGTTTGAGCTCTGTGCGATGAAAAATGATGGACGTGTAGCAGTGCAACGCTATAGAGGGCTCTGGGGCTGAGAAACAGCAAGCAGGTAGCGCTTGGGAGTTGCCAGTGTGCAAAAAGGGGGGGGGGGGGGGGGGGAAGTTGAACTGCTGAGTGACTAAAAAGGCAAAAAAGCCTTTTGTGAGTTTTTTAATATTAATGCTTAACAAAAGGTCAGAAAAATTTCCACACCAGAATGTATTCTCTCATGAGCTTTCTTGGAGAAAGCTATTCAGATATTTTTCTCATGATTTTAATATTCGGAGTTGGGGATATCTTTCCCTCGGTGAATAGTCTATACAGGGAAATGTGATCTGAAACCGTTCATGAATTTAGGTCAAATTCAAACAAGAAATAAGGTTTCCAATGTAGGATTATAAATGAATACTGGTGTCTTAAGTAGGCCAAGTCTTAAAGCAATCATCCAATATTTGAGTGAGCGAGAATCAGTTCCTTGTACTGCCTTAGTACCTGCTTTTTTTTAGGAGAATTGTTGCGCGCACTATTCTGTGGGGTTTTCTTTGTGTTAAATCCTCTGTTAACTCTCAACTTCATGTAAATAATCAAGCAGAAACAGAAACTAAAATGCAGGTAGTCTACTTCCAGTGCCACTTCAAGCTGTGATGAATGGAAAAGCTTTTTGCTACCCTAAAGATAGGACAGTGGTTAGTTTGTGGAGTTATTCCTAGGCTCCCTTTGACTTAATGTAATTTGAATTCTTCTAAGTACATCTGTTCCATGCCTCTCAGTAGTATTTGTTAATCCTTTATGGAGCTGAGAATCCCATCAACCTGGGGAGAGAAGAGGAGGAAGAGGAATCAACAGCCCGTTTATTGGCACAGCCAGCAAAGGGCCTTTGGACCTTTGAAGTTTGTGAAAAATAACCACGTATGCCTTTTGGCATGTTTTAAGTTGTGTGTTAGTCACTGATTCTATGTATAATTTGGTGGATATATGAAAGTCTACACTGATTTTTTTACTTTGTACATAGGGTATTCTGGCATTCTGGGGGCTAATTAACATTCACTTCTGAATTTAGTATTTTTTTGTGAACTGGCTTCCTTGTTTCATAGTTATGAGCAGACCATAGGAGAGGCAATGGTCTTAATTTGCAGCATCTTCAAAGACACTAACTATACAAACCTAAACCAGATGTTTCAAGAGACTGGGTGAATACAATATAGGAAAAAAGGCTTGATATGATTGTGAGGAACACCCTCATCTCCTGCCTTTGTCAGTATTGTGTGTACACCTTTGTTACGTTTTTAGTACCTATTAGAAAGGCAAAGAAATTAATTTAACCTCCCTTGTTTGTCATGATGTTTTGTTCAGAAGCTTACACTTAGACTGATGACTCTCACTGCAGAGTAAGCAAATGGGACATAACATGTTGATCATCAGTTTATAATATGAGAAAAGTAACTTTCCACAGCATATTATTAAAATCTGACACTTTGTGTTGTATTCTGTATCAGAGTAATCTACAAACCTACTTTGCTGATGTATACTCTCAAAATTCTAGAAATGCATATAAGACCACAGTATATGCTGTTCCCTGTAAGTACAGATGTAAAAGGAGAGATGAAGTATGATTTCACTTTTCTCATATGTGGTGGTGTGTGGGGTTTTTTTTGTGTGGGTTTTTTTTTTTTTTTTGAACCATCTTGCTTTGGTTGCATCATATAAGGGTCTCTTACCTAGGGTGGCTCATCCTGGATTTGATTGTCTGTGGATAAACTTATTTCTATCTCTGTGTAGCTGCTTAACAAATAGTGTTCCTATTTATGAATTATACTTAAAAAAAACCAAATCAAAGCAAGAACCATATTGAAATAAATATTTGGTATGACAATAGCAGAAAACCAGATAATTATAAGAGAGATGTGTAGGGTTTAGGGATTATTCTGTGCGGGGCCCGGACGATAGAACACCAATATGATGATTGAAGTCACCACTTTATTGAGCTTAGCTGATCATTTTTATACAATTCTCTAAATGGTTTAGAAGCTTTGATTGGCTGCTGCATGCAAGCATTTGGTGTCTACGCGCACAAGCATAAGTGGTGATTGGTTACATCGATACTGCCCACACGCATAAACATTAAATAAAATTAGTTATACTCACTCTGTACACGCGTATAAACAGAGGACATAATTGGCTGTTAGAGCATGCAAAGCTTGTCTCAGTCCAATTGGTCAAGATAAGCCCCTGAATTGTGCCAAGTTCCCTTTATCGTGGAATGTGCACCTGTGTTTTTCTAATTGGGCTCTTTCTTCTTCTATCTTCTTGTTTAGTCTGTTCAAAGCCTTCTAAAGGCGTCTGGAACACTCTTGTGACCATGAGCTACTTTCAGGCCTGATAACCAAGTTCCATATAATTGAACCCTACAGGGATGTGTCTTAATCTATTAACTTTTTATGTTAAGAGTTGGAGCAGAAGAAATACTGTTCACAAACATTTAACAACCAATAGGTTTAATAAGTGTCCTCCATTCTGTTCATTGAAGATGCTGTAGATATGGTGGATTGAAGCTGAAATAGGTAAAACAATCCACCAAAAGTTGAGGGAACTGTCTCTTGTTCTGTATAAGTTGATAAATATGAAGGCCTTGTGGAAGGAGGTGTGTGTCAAAGGTTTGATGGGTGGCAGGGTCCTTGCTCTCAGGAGCAACTCTTAGCAACTTCAAAATCATCTCTTGGAAGAGGGAGAATTAATTTTGCCTTTGGTACTTGAGCACCAGAAGTGAAGTCTACATGAGGTTTTAACAGTGCAGCTATAGCAGGGAATTTGAGTGTTCCTGTTCTGCCAACAAAATCCTCTCTGGAACACCATTATATCTGTGAATGAGACATCAGGCAAGAGGATATTATGTTGGTATTCACTCACTTGATTTCCAGGCAGATATTACTTGACAGAAAAATAACCTTTAAATTAAGTAATACTTGAAGCTGGACAGTTCAGAAAGACTAACATGGAATAGTTAGTATGTTTATATATCAAGGCTTTCTGTTTTCCCTTCTGTGCTGGTTTTGGCTGGGGTAGAGTTAATTTCCTTCATAGTAGCTAGTATGGGGCTGTGTTTTGGATTTGTGCTGGAAGCAGTGTTGGAAACACAGGGATGTTTTAAGTTATTTCTGAGCAGTGCTTACACAGAGTCAAGGCTTTTTCTGCTTCTCACCCCACCAGCAAGGAGGCTGAGCCTGCACCAGAAGTTGGGAGGGGACACGGCTGGGACAGCTGACCCCAACTGACCTAAGGGATATCCCAGACCATATGATGTCATGCTCAGCATTTAAAGCTGGGTGAAGAAGAAGGGGGGGGATGTTCAGAGTGATGGCGTTTGTCTTCCCAAGTAACCATTACCTGTGATGGAGCCCTGCTTTCCTGGAGATGGCTGAACACCTGCCTGCCCATGGGAAGTGGTGAATGAATTCCTCGCTTTGCTTTGCTTGCATGTGTGGCTTTTGCCTTACCTATTAAACTGTCTTTTTCTCTGTCCTGGCTTTCAGCTGGGATACAGTTAATTGTCTTCCTAGTAGCTGGTACAGTGCTATGTTTTGAGTTCAGTATGCGAAGAATGTTGATAACACTGATGTTTTCAGTTGTTGCTCAGTAGTGTTTAGTCTAAAGTCAAGGATTTTTCAGCTTCTCAAGCCCAGCCAGCGAGAAAGCTGGAGGGGCACAAGAAGTTGGCACAGGACACAGCCAGGGCACCTGACCCAAACTGGCCAACGGTGTATTCCATACCATGGGACATCCCATCCAGTATAGGAACTGGGAAGTGGGGGCGGGGCAATCACTGCTTGGGGACTAGCTGGGTTTCAATCAGCGGATGGTGAGCAATTGTCCTGCGCATCATTTGTACATTCCAATCCTTTCATTATTACTGTTGTCATTTTATTAGTGTTATCATTATAATTACTAGGTTCTTCTGTTCTGTTCTATTAAACTGTTCTTATCTCAACCCATGAGTTTTACTACTTTTCCTGATTCTCTCCCCCATCCCACTGGATGGGGGGGAGTGAGTGAGCGGCTGCATGGTGTTTAGTTGCTGGCTGGGGTTAAATCACGACAATCTCAACCCGCGAGTTTTCTCACTTTTACCCTTCTGATTCTCTCCCCCATCTCACCGGGCAGGAGTGAGTGAGTGGCTGTGTGGGGCTTAGTTGCCAGCTGGAGTTAAATGATGACACCTTCATGAAAAAAGATGAGGCTATGAATAATTAAAATGAAACTACATAGAATAGCTATGGAAACAGATATTTATTATATTACAGATCTATTCTGCATCTTATACAAAAGACCCATTAATAAACAAAATATGTTGTTTTGAAACTAAATATGAATTATTCCCATCCATTGCACTTACAGATTTACTTCCAATCAATATTCAGCTGGTCAAATCTCCACTAAAGAGTTGTAAACTTCAAATTCTGGTCTTCAGCACAGGTCATTTCAGTCATAGAAATAACTGAACCGTAATTCAGTTCCACAAATAGGTTGATATATTGGTTAACTCGAGTGATTAAAAAACAAACAAACAAAAAAACAAACCCCAAACAAATAAAAACCCCAGAGTAAACTACTTTTTGAGCTCTGGGAGCTGGATTCAGGTGAAACTGAGGGCATGTAATGCTGAAAACATTATAAATGACAAGCTACTGCGAACAAATACCCATTTAGAACAAAGCTCTTTGCAAATGGTCTGTAGATCTGGGGGGGGGGGAAGTGTTGAGAAATTGAGCTAGTATTAATCAGTAAACAGTTTATACAGCTAGGTGTAACGCTGGATTTCTCTTATGTTTAGTATGTACGGGGAAACAGTTTGATGGAGGGGGTGTAGTACATATCCAGCTGTTGGAGTTGTCCTGTAATCAGTCATGCATTCAGCAGCATATGTGATGAATGCACAGTTCTGCGTGGACAGCCACAGCAGAGATTTGTCTCCCAAATATGTTCTAGGGTAATCTTTCATTTGTCAGATGATTGAACAAAATTACTGCTTTGAATATTGATCTCGCCATCTCCTTGCCCCTTAATCAGGATGCTACAGAGAAGAAAAAAAAGCCCCACCACTTTTGGGGGAAATAATTTTTATAGAACAGAAATTTGTTTCATACATCAATCTGTCCTTTCCCTTTTCCCCTTCACACCTCAGTATTTAGGCTTGTGACCAAGTGAGAATTATATGATCAAACCTTGTGGTATTGAACTAGTGCCTCATTTTGGCTCTCTCCAGTGAAACTTATCCATTCTTGGAAGCAAAACTGAGGTATAGAAGTGAGGCTAGTGTAGAGCGAAGAGGATTGGAGGTATTGAATGTAGAGGTTGTACATGGATGCAAGGGATGTGGATGCTATGCTGTTGCTGCTAGGAATGTGGTTTGATTTGAGGAGGGATTGAAGATTAGAGTGTTACAGGGGTTTATGAAAACCAGATATGCAAACAGGTTGTCCTAAACCATTCTATGTACAGCATCGGTCATAATTGGATGGTAGAAAACCTCAATGTTTTTAATAAGTATCTGTGTTTACAAGGAGTGTTTCTGTTTCCACATAAGTATCCAGGGACTTGAAGAATGTCTTTATTTCATTATTTCTCATTGTATGTAGAACTGGTGGATTAAAAACTACGATATCATCCCTGAGGCCTGTTTTATAGTGCAACTTGACGGGGTGACAGAGCATCATTGTGGTGATTTTTCTGAGCATCTTCTGTGCGCAAGGTGATACGCAAAGCTTTAAAGAATGTGATGGTTGACTTTACAGAGTCTTGCAAAGTCAAATGAATGACGTATCATCACAGCTGATCTAAGTATCAAAGAAACTGAATGCAGTAGTCAGGTTTTTTTTGTGATCGATGAGATGTTAGGGTGATTGCCTCTTCTCCAGGAGGAAAAAAACCCTGATGGATGTGAAACTTGCATTCCCTTAATATTTAAGTCAGAGCTGTATCTTATACTGGGCACCAACTTCCTGTTTACCTTATCCAAATAGCCTTTGCTATCAAGGAGTACTTTTGTTCTGAAATAGATTACCACTTTTCTGTATTTTCAGTGATATATCAAGAGATCCACTTACTGTAGGAAAAGATTGGATAAAACTGGCTTTGTGCAGCTTTTGACTGCAAACAATACTAGAAAATTGTCATGAGAGAAAATAACTTTTGTAAGCACAACCATTAGCAGACGTTTTCAGCTATTTCCCTCAAAATTTTGTAATCCAGTATGGTTTCACTGAAGTTCTGTATTTGTACCAAACCAGTTATTTTTTCATGCAAATTAAGCATCCCTGTCTTCGTTCCTTGCTCCAACAGGGAAGAAAGGCCAATTTATAAGTAACCTTCCCATATCAGCATAGTCAGCCTTATGGCAAATATTTCAGGCAGTTTCTTGAGAGCCTTGATCTAGTCTATTAGCAAAATTCTGTCACCTAAACAGTTACTTGGTAGTTCAGTTAATGACTATTTTGCTGGAACAGAGGTGCAAAGAAAGTGGAAAAAATGAAGTCTAAGAACTAGCAGTTCTGGCACTTCTGCTGTTTGTAGAAAAGAATGTAGCAAATAGAGGTCATTTCCTTGGGGTTTTTAATTGGGTAATAAAACAGTAATTAAAATGTCTTATGATAGCCATTTCCATATTTTGGCTTGTATTCTTAATTTCCTTGAAATTACTTGAAAATGCTTTCTCTAGTCCTTTGAAAAAACAAGAATGTTTATCCTTAAATGCATATTTTATTTTTATAGTAATGTTAGGACAACAATTTGTTATTAAAAAAAATCAGTTTGACTTTATTAAATTAGTAGTGAGTGGAAAAAACAACATTAGTATCAGTATTTCCAATCCGTGACGCTTTAGGCACAAAAAATGCTGCATTGCTGACGCTGAATGCTCTCATGCAAATGAAACAGATCCTTCTGTCCATTTTTTTAAATGAAGCATGGGTTGAAAATGAATTGCCATATAGTCTTTGATCTTACGGATACTAAGACACAAATTGCATGTGTTATTTATAGTATAAGAGTATTTCTAAGGATCTATGTAGTTCTTGTTTAAACCAATGCAACATCCAATCTTCATTGGAAGACGTTAATAGAGAGTATACTGTCTTTGCTCACTTACTACTAGTTTAATAAAGACAGACAGAGATTAAGAGTGTGAGGTAGCATGGGAAATGGGCCATTAACTGCAGTAAAGCACCAGTAATGTAAGGAGACATATTAATAATGACAATGGCAATGTCATTGATGATGAAAAATGCAACTTCTACACTTCTATGAAGTCTCCTGCCCCCCACCCCCAATCTGGAATTGCTGTTAATTGCCCTTTCTCTGGTCTCCATTTACAGCTTTGTTTCTCGCTACTTTTTCTGTCCAGGGTATCCTACTGGAAATTAACACAAAGTAACTAAACGTAAAATAGACTAAAAATATCAGCAATTGTGATGAATCATCTGGTGTGTCCTGCAAGCGTGTTGTCCACAGGTAATATTAAATCCATTAATAAAAATCTTTCCTGAGGGATAAAAACATTAAAGGTTTACAGATATAAACCTCAAGAATTCTGTATAAAGTCATTTGATATTTAGATGGAATAGAAATTGCTGCACAACTGGAACTTCACAGCAGTCTGTTTTGTTGATGGGTACCTGAAAATCTATGACTTCACTGATGGAGAGGGTTGGCACAAAGTCTATGCAGCAGATAAATCCACAGTTAAAAGGTAAATTCTGCTCACAGAAGAGTATTCTCTAAATTCATAGCTTAAACCCTTGCTCTTTGCGTTAAGAGAAAGTATCCATGTATCACCTATTTATGGTCTATAATGCAAGTTTTAGCTTTTCTATGAGGGGAATTCCAGTAGCAAAATACAAATTAATGAAAAATACAGTGACAAAGAATTACATACTAAATGGCTGTTTGTGCTATTTATTACTATGTTCATTGTTAATGTTCAACGTCTATAAATATTCAGTTAGTTATATATTAGCATTTCATTAGTGAAAAATTAATCTCTACTTATAGGAAACTGTTGCTAAGAATATTATTGCTATGCTTTTTGAAATGCTTCCAAAATAGACTCTGAAGTTTTTCTTGCTGAGATCCAAGTGAAGAGGGTTGTGTGGTGTAGGCCTGAGCACTGCCAGAATGCTGTGGAGTAATGCTTGGGAGGGAGCAATGCCAAAACCGGGGTGAATATCTTAAACTGAAACTTGGCTTGGTTAAAAATCTTTAGTAAACTTACGGTAGGCTTGATCCCCATCTGGAAGATGTGAGGGTTTCCCACAGCCTGTTATTCCACCATTTCTCACAACTTTCAAGCAAACCTTGAAACATAGCGAGCTTTAGTGCAGCTTGAGGTGATCTTGCTGTGTCACTGTGTCGTGGTTTAAGCCCAGCCGGTAACAAAGCACCATGCAGCCGCTTGTTCCCCCCCCCCCCCGCCTACCCCGGCCACGGTGGGATGAGAAGATATAAAGTCAGGCTCGTGGTCGAGATAAGGACTGGGAGGGATCACTCACCACTTATGGTCACGGGCAAAAGACAGGCTCAACCTGGGGAAGAAACAAAATCAATTTAATTTACTACAAATCAAAACAAACCAAGGATATTGGGAAGTAAAACCAAACCTTAGAATACCTTCCCCCCACCCCTCCCTCCTTCCCACCTCAACCCCACTCCCGGTTGTCTCTATCTTCTCCTCCCGGCGGCACAGGGAAACAGGGGATGGGGGTTGGGGTCAGCTCCCCACACCTTGTCTCTGCCGCTCCCTCCTCCTCAGGGGGAGGACTCCGCACTCATCCCCTGCTCCACCGTGGGGTCCCTCCCACGGGAGACAGTCCTGCACGAACTTCTCCAACGTGAGTCCTTTCCACGGGCTGCAGTTCCTCACAAACTTCCCTGGCGTGGGTGCTTTCCATGGGCTTCAGTTCTTCCCGAACTTCCCTGGTGTGGGTCCTTTCCGCAGGCTGATCTTCAGTCACAAACTGCTCCAGCGCGGGCTTTCCCATGGAGTCACGGCCATCTTCGGGGACCTCCACTCCACCGCTCACCTCCATGGGCTGGGGGGGAGACAGCCTGCTGTCTCACCACGGGCTGCAGGGGCATCAACCTCCTCAGGCGCCCCTCCTCCCCTTCCTTCCTCACTGACCCGGTACCTGCAGAGGGGTTCCTCTCACATTCCAATCCCCCTAGTCACTACAGGTTCCCCTTCTTAAATCTGTCATCCCAGAGGCGCTACCACTGTCACTGATGGGGTCGGCCTGGGCCAGAGGCAGGTCCGACCTGGAGCCAGGGAAGCTTCAAGCAGCTTCTCACAGGAGCCACCACTGCAGCCTGTCCCCCACTACCAAAAAAACCTGCGCCACACAAACCCATAACACACTGTAAAGAGAAATAAAGGTAAAAATAGCTCTTTTCCAGGTGGATTATAATCTGAATTCCTTGGAAGCAACACAGAAGTCTTCCTTTCAGCTGCAACCCAGAGAACGCTTCTGTCCCTATCGGACAGAAGATGGCAAAGCAAATAGGTCAATGGTAGTAACTCCTGATCTGTTCTTGACGATACTCAGGTGAACATCTCTTCATTTATGTTCCTTTAGAGCTTTTTCTTACCTCAGTTATTGCCTTAGGCCTTACCTTGCTGCAGGTAAGCAAGGTGCCTGTTACTGACCTGTATCTAGAGATTAACCACTACCCACTGAGCTTGGCCATCCAACCATTTAACCTATCCATCTATCTAGAGTGTTACATTGGAGCTTGGATACAACACTCTTGTTGAAGCTCTTACTGAAGACAAAGTAAATGCTATCTGCTGTTCTCTCCTTATTCACAAGTCTAGTCATTTTATTATAGAAGGTGGTCAGGTTGGTCAGACATGGTTTCCCTGTGGTAAATCCTTGCTAACTGTTCTTAATTGCTTTTTGCTCCTTCGCGTGCCCAGAAATGTGTTCCAAGAGGACTTGCTCCCTGACTTGTTTCAGTCAAGCTAAGTGTATAACCTGAAATCATGAGACTTCACATGAAAGTGACGGCATGGTAGCTTGTTGGCATGGTGTTATATTTAAAGAATAGTTCTGTAAAAATGATAAACGGTGCAAGCCATCCTATTTGGGATGGATTTTAATCAGTAATTAACAGTATTAGAAAAAGAAAAAGTAATATTGGTTGTAGCACAGCATATGTTGGTAAACTTGCAGTAGTAGCTTCTCATGCACTGGAAGTTGAACATAAATTTGTTTTGCAAGTAGTTTACATGTATTTTCTCCTTCTTTCAATAATAGTTTCATATTTTAACTCTTAATGAAACTGTTGTGTTTATTAACATGGGACAGAGTGGAGAGAATGAGGGTATGAGAACATGTTCATTTAGTTCTTGCAAGGTTTGTAATGGAGCCTTACTTTCAGTCCCAGTAAGAATATTCATTTACATGGATTTGGGGATAGTGGTGGAATAGTAAGACTATGCTAATCTCTTAGAAGAAAAAAATCCTGACATAAATTGATTCTCCAGAGTTACTTATAAAAACAATTAATTTCATGATATTAGATCTATATCTTCCCTGGGGGCTTTTGCCTTTTTCTGTAACTGGACTTATGTTAAAACTGGATGCATTTTGACTGCACATCTAGGAAACTGAAGGTACCATAATGTGTTTCCTCAACTTAAAAATGTAGTCAGCACTGGATTTTTGACTTGCTGAGTGCTTGGAAGGTACCAGGAACCTCGTACCAGTTAAATATGAGAGATCCAAGATGTCTGCTTTGCAGAATTGTCTGAAAAGCATGGAGAAGGGCATGTGTAAGACCTCATATTTTTGTACACAATGAGATTGTAAATGAAGTAACAGCTTTGCTCATTCACTGTTTGATTGTGTGTTGAGACAATGTCTGAAGCTCCAATACTCACAGTAGGTGAAAAGCTAAGGGCAGCATTCGGCTGGGGTGCATGAATAGTTGTAGTAAAGACTAAGCCTGTGACTACTGCAGTATTTTATGCTCATACCATTTGTCAGTCCTAACAATGTTGTCTATTCATGTTGGTTTAGTCCTAATCTCTGCCTTGCCTCAAGTGCCAAAACTTGATCAGCTGTCAAAGTGCTAGCTGGTTAGGATTAATTTACTTCAAAGTTAAGTGAAAACAGAGATTTATTTCTTTGAGTGTCTGCACCAGTGCCGGTTTACAGCTATGGCTCAAATGCATTTTTGGGAAACGAGGTTGTTGATGTCCTGTGGCCCCCTGAAGTGTTGACCACTGGGTAGGACTCCAATGCCCAACTGCCCAGGAAGCTCCAGAATAGTGCATGCAACAAGCTGTATATCCTGAAGCAGTAAACCAGTATGGTAATGCTGTATCATTGTTGTTCTGATGTATAAATGACAAACTTTGAAAAAATAATTTATATTATGGCCCCTCACTTTCAATATGAAAAGTATATGGATATTATTATATGGGTATATTACAATAATACATAGTGGTAACTGAATTGATGGTATTTATGTACAGTAAGGATGCTTCCTTGGGTTTTAAGCAAGATTAAGCTGCAGATACCTAAAACAACTAATTAAGGATAAATTACAGCATCACTTAATAATAATCTACTCTTCCTTGATAGAATAGCTTCTTGTTATCTGCCTTAAACACTTGTGTTTTACTGAGAATGCAGGTAGCAAATTTATCCCTGAAATAGAAGTTCCTATTATATGTTCTGTTATGTTTCAAGTAACAGTTACAAAGAGTAGCAGTCTTCTCCTTTCATCCTATAGAAGGGAAGCACTGTGTGTTCGTTGAGGCAAGAAAATGTGAGATAAGACCCATGTACTTTGGCTTGTAAGGGAACTGTCTATGGAGGTAGCCAGTTTTTTCAGTTGTGTGGGCTTAGCTGTGATGTTTGTGTGAAAGGAAAGGATGGTACGCTGCTGGAGGAAATATCAGAAAAACTGTGGCTCACTAGTGCAATTCATGTCTTGGTCTGTCTCTGGATGCACAAGGAAGGTAGTGCTCAGGAGGTGGTTTTCTGTCCTAAGCTGAAGCTGGGTCTGTATTTGCAACTTCTCATTACTAGAGTAGCTGGCAACTTGGAAGAGGAGGAAAAAACCCTAGACTTTTTATCTCCATGCCTTCTGAGAAGCAAAATGTGATGCTGTCTGGGAGGTTTCTCTGTGTCTGAGTAATATGAAATCCATCAGCAAGTATCTTAGTCTTATAGGAGTGGGAAGGTGTTTCTAGCACCAAGTATACAAAGTAATGGGTTCCAGCCAAAGCTATTGCTGGGTGCCTCTAATCAAGAGCAGTATACACTGATACCGAAAAGCTGGTCGAAGAAACTTTCTAAGACTCGTTTTGGAGTTTTAGAAAGCAGGCATTCTTTAATGCAGCACTGGATGCACGGGGGATAATTCCACCTAGTGTGCATACCACAGCTTTAGCACAAACAGGTTATATAGAATAACTAATTGCATGTTAATCAGATTAGTATACATAACAATGATTGCAACTGATTATCTTAGTACTGCCTACATCCAATCTTGCGCAATGAAGGATCCATTTGAGTCGAAGGGCTGCTTTTGCGACTGCCGACCCATCTGAAGTTCTTGTTGGCTGTCCTTGAAGTCTTTATTCTTGTCCTTGTTCTTTGATCTTGAAGCTTAACGCAGCTTCAATCACATGTGGTCAGTTTCAACATTGTTCTCATCTAGTGTACAGGAACATCTAGTCATAAGAGCAAAGAACTACAAAACTTATGAATAATTACTAGTTAATCACTTGACTAGACTTTGTAATTATCTCCCTGGTTACCCTTTATCTATTGTTTCAACCATAATGTTAATATATGATCATTTATCAAATCTCACTTGCACAGTCACCTAGCAGCAAACCAGTTTTCATAGAAGGTACAAAATATTAAAACCATAAAAGTTTGAACAAACCACATGAAATGTATGGACATATGCTATCAATACTGGGTGCACTTTGTGTTCAGTGTTGAAACGTCACACCAATGAAGTTTTCCTGAACTTGAAAACTTGTCCTCTGCAAGTGACTGGCCTATAGAAATGCAGAGTTTAGGGTTTTATGAGCAGAGGGGGAAATCCAGTTACTTCAAGTATTTCCTATGAATAATTTAAGGGATCTTGTCACTTGATATGCCTGCAGACAACTGTCTTTAATCTGTAGATTGGTGACTTTCTTCCTAGAAAGTTCTTTAGTTCCAATCTTGAGTTTTTAATTCTATATTCCTGGCCCCTTTCTCTAGAGCACTGTTTTAACGTCCTTCCAAAAGGAGTCTGTAGGCAGTTCTCTGTATGTTGTCTTCAGCCTTCAATGTGCCAAACCCCAGGGAAGAACAGACTGATTTAGTATTGGCTGTTACAGTGCTTGATAGTACTTTGCTGTGGACAGTTGGTGTGAAAGAACCAGGTTATGAGGAAATCTTGGGGTTTAGATTACATCATTTATACTGTCAGTATGTATTTGGTGTTTTGTAGCAACTGGTAGAAGTGGATGAGCAAAAGTGAGCAAATTCTTCCATAAACCATGTGACTATACCTTAATCACTTTATTTTTACTGTTTTATAGATTAAATGCAAGGGAAACATAACGTTTGTGTAAGACGAATGGTGACTGGCTCAGTTTTGTTTGATACTTTATACTAGAAAACATGAGACAACATGCTACAGTAAATATTACGGATTACAGTGAACCAATTTAATTCCTATTTGAGACTCAGACTTCTGATGCAGATGTTTAATGAAGTGAGCTGGTTTCCCACTGACTTTGCATTACCATTTTGAGTAATTTTCCTAACTGGCAGTGTTTTGTACGATCTTGTCAAAGTAAAAATAACAGCTGTCTTGTCTTGAGTTTTTCCTGTGTAGTATTCTGAGGAAATAATCATTTTAGTTCATACAAATAAGTTGATAATAATGTGGTAGGGGAGAAAGCTGAAAACCAACATTAGGGATATTAATGACGTGAAAACATCCTGCTTGATAGTTTTCAGTATTTTGGGGAGAAAAAAAAAAAAAAAAGCCCAAACAAATTTATCCTTAAACTGCAGTTGAATTTTTGTGGGTTAATAATCCCTTTTCCAGAAGAGTTTCATGGAGTGGTTTTATTTTACATATTGCATCTCAAGATTTCACATTTAGGAGCAGAAGTAAATGTTAGAATTTTCTAATCCAAAAAAGTATTAAGTAGTTATTAATGTAACTAACAACTGGTAGTATTTTGTAATAATGTTAGTATTACTACTACTAATAATAAACTAATTACTGCTAATAATACATAAAGCATTTGTGGAGTTGATGCTAAGAGGGGAAGATATTAATTCCAATGAAACTGGAATGGAGGGAGAAAAAGACCCTCTGTAAGACCAGTTAAAACCAGGAGTACTTACACATACTTGGCTGGGTAGACTGTGGGCAGAATTTGTGGGATGGGACTGTGCAGGCAATCAGAGCTATTGTTGCATGTGTGGGTGCAGAGAGGGTGGCAGGAGATGAGCTTCCTTGGTGGATGTGACCCATCAGCATCTGGAGATGCTGCCTCTGGCCTGTGGGGCTCTTCCCTGTTGCTTGGCGCATATAGTGGGTGAACAACCCTGAGTAAAATGACGCTCTGGTTTTGTTATTAGGAGCTTTATTAATTCAGAGGGTCAGGAGCGATGCTATAAAAGAAGACACTGCTGAAGTTTGGAGCTTGCACTTAGGGCTTTCCTAGTACTTTATGTTTATAGATATTTTCTCCAAAGCTTTTTTCTATTGCTAAAAATAGCTTTCACTGTACAAATACTTTATTATTATTTATTGCTTACATAATGGCTTTATATTACACATTTTCTGCAGTTTTCCCGTCAACCCTGTTTCATGTAAAAGTATCTTCAATAAAACAAGAGCAGCAGCAAAATGTTCACCTTGCCACTCACAGCTGTATTCATCAAGCTTATGGCCCTGCTTCTAGAAAAATGTATGACTTGCTGTCACTTGCGGTAATAAAAAAGTTGTCTAAAGCTGTTTCTTGCATATTGGATGAATTCCTTCATCCTTTGCAGCTTCAGTGAGTGGGAGAGTGCAAGCAGCATTGACCACAGTGTTAAAGATGTTTTTAGGAGATAAAAAAATATCTGAGATAAAGCATGAAAGACACAAAATAGGAAAATAAAGGACTGGACTGCATAACATACATTAAGAAAACAATGGCTCTCAAATATATATCTGAGAGGTTGGTGGAATTCCCATCCCCTGGAAGATTTCCTCTTTCACATATCTCAGTGCTTGTTCTTCCACTGCCGTGTAGTCTGCTTGTATTTTGTAAGATTTTTGTAGCTGGTAAATATTACATACTTATATCTTTCAAAAAAACCTAGTAACCTGTATATTGTGTTTACCCAATTTTTTTTTTTCAGTCTTTCATTCTCTGAATACCCTGACTTGCACTTGATAAAATTGCTGAAGTTTGCACAACATGGAATTTACCTCTTCCCACTTGAACTGTTGGAAGAAAATGGTCTGATGATGTGCTACAGTCCTTTTAGCCCCAGTTCCTGATTTGTTCATTTCACTTGCATATTAAAAACTATTGATTTAAGCTTATTTTATTAAAATTAAGCTGGAATCTGATATTCAACCTTAGCCAAAATAAACTACTACAGAAGATGACCAAACCAACTCTTCATAAAATTGCGGAGCTAAGTTTCTCAGTTGATCTGTTCCTTCATTCTTTTGGCAAAACCCAGCTCCTGTGAGACACAGTGCCTATTTAACGAGCAAGGAAACGCTGGGCAAACTTGCAACCATTGTAAACATGTTTACAAGGTGGTATTTTCCTACAAGTCAGAAGAACCAGGATTTGGCTTGCAAGCTGGCATTCTCTCCCCCAGAAAGATAGAAATCTTCTAGGACTTAAAAGTATAATCGAAAATACTTTTCCCAACCACTTTCTTGACTTGGAGGTTCCTTGAGTGTAACAGGAGGTGGTGTTGCTGACAAGTAGCTGTAAACTATATGTTTTGGTTTTTTTTCCTCTGAGGATGCTTTGTGCAGAATCAGAGATAACAGAGCAAAATTGAGGTGTCCCAGCTTGCATGCAAGGCTACCAATTAAATGGAATTGGCTTTCCTGGTTGAAGTTGAATGGTTAAAAAATGAGAGAACTTTCATGGTATAAATGTCTTCTATTTGGGAAAGTTAAAGCTCATGTAACCTGTATTTTCAGTGCTGTTTTGTTACCTGCAGGCAAAACCCCACAAACCTGTTGTCTTCTGGGGAAACAACTGTTGAAATGAGTTCAGCCAGAAGAAACCAGTGATTCTTGGGGAAATATTTCCTGCAAAGGAATTGAACAAATTCAGAAACTATTTTGAAAAAAATTCAAGGTATTTTTTTGACTGAACAATACAGTCTTCATATACAGAAGCATATAAAAATTTACTTAATTATATTTCAAGTGTTTTGTGAGAGACCTTAAGTATCCTTTGAGGGGAATGAGGCTTTAGCAGGATGTGATCAGCTGAAACTCAGTTTCTTTGAGATCTAGGAATGGCAAGCCATCATCTGCAATCCTTTTCCCCCCACAAAATCTGATGTGGTCTGATGTTAAGATGGGTAGTTCTGCTCCTCTAAGGAAAATACACTAATATCTTTGGTTTGAAGGCTAAACCCTAATAAATCTGCAAAAGAATTCTTTGCTGTAATCATCTGCTACTACCCCAAATGTAAGATGATCTCAAACTTCTCTAAACAATATCAGTTCCCTGTTGGCATATGTAAAAACAATTGTATATTATAATCTGTGTTTCCACAGTGTACTTTCATCCTGTGAGCATCCTCCTCCAAACTCTGTTTGGAGTTGATTTAATAATATGTTAAAGTGAAGTTGTTTTGGAAGTCACCCTTTCACCCTATTCATCTGTTTGCGTGTTCTTCTACCTTATTTTCCAGTAACAAAAAAACCTGTTTGTCAACCATATTCAGATAAAACCCTGCCTCCAATTCAGTTATGCTCTTTGTAGCTAGCTCATTGTCTTGAAAATGAGGAGTTCAAGGGCCAAAAGAAAAATTACGTGCTAGGCTGAAGGCTAGGTGAAGATAGCCGTGTGCTGCTTCTGGCAGCAAGTTGGTGCTTTTTGAAGTAAATTTCAAATAACTAGCTTGTTCATTGAAGTGCTCAAGTAATCTCACCTTAGAATATTTGATCTCCAAAATAAAATACAGTTCTTTTAATTCCACTGTCACTGAGGATATTTGATCATAATTCTTGAAAGTGTGTGATTTCAAAGTAGACATGTGTACCCTCAATTATTCTCCCTCTGAACTTTCTTACTGTTCACTCCTACTTGTCGGATTAAGTTATTTTAATGTGTGTTCATTGGTATTTGTTTAAATGCAGCTTTATTGTAGAGCTCTGAACCTAGTTCTAGTAGTGTCTAGGAATAATCTTAAATATTTATTTTTGGTGTAACATAGAAAAAACAGAGAAGGACATGAACATAAATTTCAGTGGTTTGGTTCTTATTTTGATCAACACAAATAGCCCTCTTTGAAATCGGTGACTTTGCTGTGATGTTGCACATCACACAAAGATATTTTCTGGTTTACCCTAATCCCCATTGGAAAATACAGGCTCTGAGAGGCACAGGAGGGGATGAGGATCAGACCTGACAACAGATGCTGTTGCTGTCCCCCAGCCATTTGCTGCATCGCTTTGATGGATGTTTTTGTCCCTAAGGCAGGGTTGTCTGCTCAACTCATGAATCAGGTCCTGAAGAGCAGCAGTTTTCAGTCTGGTGTAGTATTGACGTGCGGAAAACAGACTCCACAATCAGGGAGATTGTAAAGTAGGTATGTTCATTCAGCGCTGGGCAGCATGGGGGGTAGTCCCACCAAAGTTGTGCATGCCCGACTCAGCAGTTCGCCTCAAGTTTATACAGTCAAGTGTTACATATTCACAATACGCCTATACATATGCATGACCTACCCCCACTTCATATTAAAATTAGCTCCGAGAGGTCATTTCCATAGTCTCCTCCCAACTGCGGTTGCGCAGTGCCTCTTTATGGTGGTCGTCTGGTGGTCGCAGAGATGAAGATAGAGGACTCCTCTTCGTCACCGCTAGTAACCTCTTTTCTTGCGCAGGCTCAGTAATTTCTTGGTATTCACCCAAGCTGCAAGACCAGTCTTAGCTGGCTCTCGGGGCGTGCTCCTGCTTCCTATCAGGAACTGTCTCTACCTCATTGGCTGGTTCTTGGTGTTGCTGAAATCTGGAATAAAATTCCTTAACAGCAATGAGAAGTTAAGAAGCAGGCACTTCTTTATTGCAGCACTGGGCACACAGGGGATCGCTCCACCTAGTGTGTGCACCTGTCTGGTTTAATCATGCAGGTTAAATACACACCTGTTATTCACTAAATTTCTGGGAAATGCCATACATAATCATCAACTGTCCGATAAATCATTAGCATATGTAAATGTCCTTCTACGCAGGCGTGGTGAAGTCTCTGGTGGTCTTCAGAAGCCCTCTGGTGGTCTTCCATAGTCTTCCTCACTTTGTCCGATAGTTGACCTCTCTTATGTGATTCTGCGCAGTACGATTTTTGCCATCGTGTATTAGATTTACATAAAAGTACATTCAATGTTAATTCTTAAATGTAACGTTTCTAGTGATTGGCCCTTAGTCACACCACCTTATCAATATTCTTATACTATAACATTCACTGTTTAATCTTACCTAATTCCACTAACTGGAATCTTGATCAAAGTGGGGTTTCTAATCCACTGAACTAAGGTCCATAACAGTCTCTCTCTTAGTTCCTTAGGACAAAACACTACAAACTAACAAATCTGTCAAAGTTTCTATGGTTAACCGATCTTAGACAATACTTATTCTTTTTTTATGATTGCATACAGCACGTTTTGTATGTTCCTAAGTTTCTATAACTATTGTGAGCTTCAAACCCCTATATTCTACAATCTTTACCCTTTTAACCAAATCCAACTTATGTAAAATTTAAGCTTTTATCAAAATATTGGTAACATTGGGACCAGCTCTTCTTATCAAGGACTGTCTCTACCTCAGCTAATTTCAACAATCTAAGCACTAAACATTATCTTTCATCCTCCTTTATTATGTCTACTGAGATTCTTTTGACTCCCCTTGTCTCAGTATGGTAACTAGCTTCTACTTCAGTTTGCCTTACTACAGAAGGCTAAATGCATAACACAAAGTGATGCGAGAGCAGATTTGCAAGTGGATTAGATGTGGTGTCTCCAGGACTGCAATATCTGGCACAGAGATGGGCCATGCAGGAATGCAGCTGCAGTCTTAGTGGTCTGGTTCTAGACTGTTGCTGCAAATTTCTCAGAGTGTATAAATGATTGTCAAGCAACTGATGAGATTACAGTTAATTACTTCAGAGGTAAAAACAACTGGTATAACTATTTCTTTGTGATTTACAAAGAAAGGAAGAACAGGACAGCCTTTGTCTGCAACAGTAATAAACTTACTCTTTCCTTCCATTGGAATACAGACCAGCACCTGGAACTTGTGTAGCCCACAAAATTTTAAGCTTTCTTAACAAAAATCCCCAACTTCTTTACAGCTGTGACTGTTGATAACAAAATACATTATGAATTGGCATGTATTAAATGTCTCCTTGTAATCCTACAAATTAACCTCGTTTACCTGAAGCTTCCAAAACTGACTGGGAATTGAAGAAACTTTCTTCAGACACTTTTTTTATATGCCTTTTGATCTCCATATACAAAAATATGTAAATGTAGTGTGTAATTACAAATTCATACCTATCTGTAAAGGAGGATCAAGTGGAGCATGAGGATACACCTCAAATAGGACATAATCTTCTGAAACTTATTGGAAAGACCCTGAACATGCCCAGAACCTTTTTGAATGTTTTACTTGTTCTCAGGGAGTAGAATTGCAATGCAGGAGAAAAGGGGACTGGCAGCTGCTGCTGGTCTTACCCTCTCATGCTTTCTCAGCACTTACAAGGTAGCCCACTGGAAGAAGCACAAGAAGGTGCAGTGGTCTGATGTCCTGCACCATGGAGTGGGACAGGGTCAGAAAAGCGATGAGCATGTGCTGAACTTCTGCCCTGAATACAGTTGAAACTGGTTATGCGCTTTCCTGACTTCTTTAGCCCTTAGACCCGAAGCTCATTTTTTAAAATAATATGAATGACATGGTTTATAACACATGTAATATCTTCCAAGTAGGATTTATCGCACTTTCATATCTGTTACCTCTTCAAGTAAAACTTAGCCTTTCCCTTCTTATTTGCATGCTCTTTTTAACTAGATAGCATTCAAATAATCTTAAATGCTTTTAATAGTTTTCTTGGGTCTTAAGAATCAATGGGAAGTAATAGTTAAGGTAAAAAGCAGAGTGTGAATTTATTTAGGTATTTTTCTTGTCTGGGAATGACTGAATAATTAGTTGGAGATAATTTAATTCACATTTGCTGCATTTTCTTCTTTGTCTGTAATTTTTCTCATTAGCTTTTCTCAAAAGCATGAGTAATTGTGCAAAATACATTTAGAATACAAATCAGACCTATTAGAATAGTCTTATTCCAAATTGGTGAAGATGATTTAATGAATCCTTACACACTATTTTCTTGGTGCTATGCAAGCAAACCTGTATTATACTTCTAGCATTCTATGAAGTTATAAAATTCTGAGCATTTTTATTTCACTTGACACACACAAAAAAGTAACTTAATGTTGTGTTTGCATGGAAATGAAACCTATAATTTATTTTGAAATACTTTATTGCAACTCACTGGAATGCTGTTAGGTGATTTGGTGAACTCTGGAAGCCATGGTCGAGACTCCAGAGGTCATCCTGTGAATTCTATGAAATTCATTTTAGCCCTGGATGCTGCTAATAACCTTTCTATACACCATTAAACATAATTGTTCTATAGGTTTAGTACAGACCCAGCAGGCTCTTCTGCTGGTGTCAAAAAGGACCTCCTGTCTTCAGCCAGCCTGCGCTTAGGAGGAATGTTCTTTTTCATGCTTCAACAGCCATCTGCTATGGATGGCTTGCAGATCTGTTATATCCTGAAACTGATGGAACAATGCTGCTGCTGTGTCATACCATGTGAGGCGTCTTCAGAGCTGTCCCCCTGCGGGTATCTGCGATAATGAATACCGTGGGCGATTGACAAATTGCAGTAGCAGGGTCAGGAGGGGTATCCCCATGTGAAGGCCTAGAGCTGCTGTGTAACTGGAGCAGTGCAGGGTTTAATTCTTTCAGCAGGCAAAACTTAAATGATGAGACTTGAGTATGGTCTAGATATTATGAGGGCACTTCAGGTCTCAGAGTTAGAGAGGGGAGAAGAAGTGAAAGCGTTGCAACCTTGCATTTTGGAGAACGGATCTGAGAGCTCCTTGGTTCTTCTGTACCTCTAACAAGTTAAGTGGCCTCGGTGTGTACAAGGCACACAAAAATTGAGCTAAAGTTGAAAGTTAGCCATCACTGAAAGCCAAGTGCTATATGAGTTCAGTTTTTTTCATTAGGTTAAATTTTGAGTCACACTTGCTCAGACTTCAGTTTTCCAGGCTGAAGTGGAAGGGCCAGATCTCCCTGGGCAGGAAATGTTCCCAACAAATTAAGCAAGCCTAACATGGAGGTCTAGGTGGCTGTGGTTCTGCAAAACTGCAGCAGCATGTGTGAAAGATACTCCAGTGCAATATCTTGCTCTATGACAAAGGAAAATAACGTGTGAAGACTTAAGTAAATGTTGCCACCTTTTTTAGCTGGTGCAGTATAGCATATCTGAAGATTAAACAAACTTTTACTCTAAACTGCTACCTGTTAACGTCCTCAAATTCAAAAGATTCTAGATTATAGGCCAAAATATTGAACTGTGCCTGAATATATACTACATAGTAGTGTAATGGACTATAATATAAGGTTGCCTATAAAGCTTAATACTGGGCTAAAAATGGTAATATGGGCAGTATTGGAGCATGTAACTTCCGGGTTGGTGTGTCTAACCTTTTTGATGTTCAAATTGTGCTGCATTATAAACTGTACCTTAAAGGATTCAGTTGGGAAACTAAATTATGTCAATTTAGACTCTTGCTTGGTTCTCACTGAGGCCAGAGTTTAACAGAGCACTGCAGTACTGGGGCAAATAGTTTTACTGACCTCTAAAATTGTTTCTGGAACCAAAAGCAGGAGGAAGATATAAAAATGTAGGAAAGACTGGATAGAAATAATAAGAATACTGTCAGGAAAAAAACCCAACAAACTTATGAAAGGATGAGCTTTACCTAGGTCTACTCATATCTTTGGATTATATTTACTATGCAGGAAAGAACTGTGTAGTATTTCAACACTTGAATTTGGCAGATATGTTACTACTGTCTTTTTCCGTTGAAAGGAGCTTCTGTTTTCTTAACTACACTATTGGTCCTTATCAACTCTGTTTCAATTCTATTATATTTACTCCTATGTCATACTGGTTCTTATGTTTAATGCAAAAATTTTGGCTTTGTTACTGAACGTGCTTTTTTACAAACCGTTTGCAAAGGTGCAGGAGTTTCCTCTATATAGAGCTACCTTTTTGTCTCATTTAACTAGAGGAAAGGTGCCTCATCTGTATTGCATACTTTAAATATGTGTAGGACATTGGAATACAGGTGCATTACATGAAGAGTGGAAGCCTGTGTCACAGTGCTGGAAATCATCTAAGCATCACCAGTAAATGAGACAGTGAACAGCCGCAAGGCTTGTGTGCAATCAAGTGTGTTGCTGTTCACTCCTTGTTCAAATACTAAAAACTTTACTAGTAAAACATACTATACTTATCTCCCTGAATGCATAATAAAGTAATGTTTCTTTATAAAGAGCTTTTCTCACAACGGATAGATTTTGACTTTAAGTGCTGGTCAAACTTGCAGTGAAACAAAGGTAGCTTCTGTTTACGGGTTAGTTTGTTGTACACTAAGTGAGAGTTTGGCAACAAGATGCTTCTTTAGTTAAATGTGAACACAAGAATTATGCTCTATGCTATTTGACTCCGTCAATACTTCTGGTGGTGTGGAAAGCGGCTCTGCGGTTTCATACACCCCATGTTCATGTTATGTGAAATGGCTTGAAGGCGTTGGCCTTGGAAAGCCATGCTGTGAGTCACTTCCAGGCCTCCTTTCTTCTGTGCTTTCTCCATCCTGGTATAACCTGTGTCATGCAGCTGAGAGGAGGCAATACAAATGGTGCAAGTCTGTAGTACGGTATTTTGTACTGAGTCTGTCTGATGACTGAGGCCTGTCAGGCTGGCTCGGGCTGGACACTTTGTGACCTGGCTGCAGCTTTGTCTTATCTGGTTTTCCTGTAACAGCAATTTTTTTTAATTGACCAAGTGCCTGTGGCAAATTGCTTTTACTCTGTTTATCCTTGTATAGTGCCACCAGGGTTTCATGACTTACAAATGACATAATACAGAGAAATCCAGGCCCGATGTGGTGATGAAGGCCCTGAAGAGTAGAGATACGGGAGGCACGTGGAGATGCACAGGCACAAGGTGCCGCTGGGGCTGTAAGCGACTCGGCCGTGGTCATGCAAAGAAATGCAGACTACCTGAGCTGGGCAAAACTGGCTTTAAAGAACAAAATGATAGCGCCCAACATCCATAAAGGGTATCATGTAGTAAATCTGGATGTGACGTGGAGCTGCAAACTGATGAAAGAACGATGTCTAAAAAAGTTAGCAAATGTATATTTGAAAAAACCTGCCCTGAGCTCATCCCAGAGTGAGGAGGGAAGAAGAAACCATCGGCATGAACATCTTACTCCTCCCAGCAAAGGACTAGTGATGGTGACAGCTCTCTTAACCACACCAACAGTGGAATGAAATCACTGGCAGAAGGACCCAGAGGAACAGGGAAGGGTGAGCGTGACACCAGGAAGGTAAAATCTTTTATATGCACACTTAAACTCTGTTGTTTGTTCTTCTGTAATAGTTAATTTCAACTAGTAATGATGAGACTGTTAAAATATCAGATACGCTAAGAATAAATTTTTGGTGTATATGTATTTTATATATAAATGAAAGACGTGCTTCCCATTTGCACATAAAAAAAGGTTTGAACATAATAAGGGTAAGGCCTTCTTTCTCAAGGGAGAAATTCCTCTAGATTTGAAAGCCTATTGAAATCTCTGTGCTTTCATGCTCAGAAGGGATGCTGGGATGTGATTCTCTAATTCCATCTTAAAAAATCAGATGAATAAGCAATCAGCAATCATGAATATTGTGCCAGAACTGCATATCGAGTACAAGAGTAGAGATTGATTGCTCAGTGCTTCTGCACAGAGGTATTTTGCAGGAAATCTGCATCACAATACATTGCTTCCTATTGGATTGGATTTAATAAAACAAACCAGAGGTTCAGCATTTTTTTATAGATTCCACTTTCAGTGATGGCTAGATATATTTCTCTCTAAAAATAATGTTATTCCGCAGCTGAGGAATAGAGAACATTCTTCCAGTTACTGCAACATCAGCAGTGCTTTGCCGTCTATTTTTCTAGCACGTGTGTTAAAGTGATCCCTTTTACGAATCTGGCAGTGTGTCAGGAGCATGGCTGAGAATAGCGAGGATGGATGTGAGCCATAAACCAAAAGCTAGACCCTCCTTGATTTAAGAACACTACTTTATACTTGGCTGGGTCAAGATCCTGGCATCAGGTACTTCTGACTTTGATACTTTGGCTTCATTTTGAGTAACTAATTTCCTTTATTATGGTGAGAGAAAAGAAATGCCAGGAGATAAGTATTGTCCCCCCCACCATATGGGCTGAGCAGATCCTGAAGAGAGGTTGTCATTTAAGTTGTGGTTGTCAGCTGAGTTTTATTCAATACTGGGTATATATTTGTTATGCCATAGCGTAACAGCTGTAGATCTAAATCATTTAATGACTGATGCTCAGGGATGAAGAAGAGCAGACATGCACACAGAACCATACCTAGTCTTGGGCATGTGTTGGGGTTATTGCTTTATAACTGGACTCTGAAGACTCAAAATATTAAGTCTGTTTTGAATTCTGCAGCTGTGGTGCAGTTCTAAGCAAACTGCTGTATTACATAGCTAATAAAAATTACTTGGACCTCTGTTAGCTCATGGCTCTGATGTTACATGTAGAGAGAAAAATTAAAAGCACTATCACTGTACTGATTAAAATCTTTTTTTCTGAATACCTTAGAGAGGGCTATCAATCTAATCATGAATCCATTGCTGAATGTTGGCGTTTTTTTAGCTGGTTCACATAAATATGCTTGTCTTGAAAACATTATGGTCCTAGAGCTGTTTGAGAAGTAGGTCAAGTGTCCCTGCCATTGGGATGGAGTTGCCTGTGGAGGTGACCAGAGGGCAAGGGGTGGTAAGTCTCTTGCCATGTGCCTGTCAAAGCACTGAGTCTACTGGAGATTTATAGCACTACATACGGACTGGAAAATAACTTTTATTTCTCTCATACTGTAGTAAAACCACTGATTTGATCAAAGTTACTACTGGTATGCTCTGGTTATGCCAAATCAGAATCTAACATAGTCTTTCCATTTTTTCCACTAGGTTTATGATTATATCTTTCAATACTGTTTTAATAACATGTCAAAAAGGAATCTTCATTTTGTAACCTGGTTTGATGGCCCAACTATTATTGGTAGATAAGTTTAAGCCTCTTTCCCACTTGACTGCATTTTTATGAAGTCTGAAATGCCAATAAGCGTTAAAATAAAAATTTTAACTGAGGTTGGCAAAGGAAAACCTGAAAAGGTGTTGAGAAGACCTTCTGATTTTTGACAAGTTGAGAGTTTCTTAGAGTGGGAGCTTGTAGCACATCTTAAGAAAAAAAAAAAAATAAAAAAATCAGTGTCTCTACATTGTATTTTCTAACAGTTTTTAATCCTGAGAATACATTAGCATTCTGTGTCGGGGGGAATGTGTTCCCTATATATAGCAATAGATCTCACATATGGTTTATTGTGTTGATGTGTGTAATGAGCTGAAGCAAAATATACTAAAAAAAGTACATAGAAAGAAACTCATAACATGTTAGATTTAAATCTGCTAATATTTAATCTGCACTTCATCTGACAAGTTGAAGAAAAGGCCCTGGTCATAGGCAATTGTGTCATAGGCACACATATTCATCTTGCTTCTAATTGGGGAAAAAATAAACTGGTCTACAGCTCAGCCCGGTAACAACTTGTATAAAGTATTTGTGACTGCCACTTGTATCATCTTAAATATTAATAAATATATCAGGAATCGTATCTGAAGCAAAAAGGCAGGAAAGGAGTTATAGAATAGCATGCAGTACATTTTTTAAAAATAACATTGCTTATGACCTATTAAATATAACCTATTATATGCATGTCCCACGTATATAGCCTGTGCATGAAAAGTATGGTGGTTTCTGTGATAGTTGAAACATGTTGCTTTGGATCCACAGCAAATTTCAAAACAAAAAAAAGATTGTTATCATTCAAGAGGAGTATGTGCATTATAATCCAGACTGCTTTATTATAAATATATATTATTTCTGAATGACATTAGCAGTAGTCTATGCTTTTGCAGCTGCTGTATTGCAGAATGAAACATGGAAAGTTTCATCATGTTTTCTACTCCTTAGGACTCCCCTGAGGCTCCTGTGCTTGTACACCAGTGGCCTCAGTTGCTTTAGGAATCCACATCAGGAGGAATATAACTTCTCACAATAGAGAGGTTTTGCACAAAAGGGAATAGTTTAAGGGGAGAAATATGAGTGCCTATTAACACTGCTTCAAGCAGAAATGATATCAAGGTCACACCAATGGTTATCCTGATCTTGCAGCTCCAGGCCAATGGCCATGCTCAGCTCCAGGTGAATTGTTCTGTAAGCTGCCAGAATTGACCTTTGAAAAATACAGCTTACTTATTGGTACAGTTAAAAAAAAACCCAACAAAACAACAACAAACAAACACACCTCCCCAAGCCCCCAAATAAACACCCCCCCAAACCAAAAGCCACCCCCCCAAACAAACAACACCCCACTAAACCAAACACGCCCCCCCCCCCAAAAAAAAAAAAAAAAAAAAAAGGCCTTATGCATTTTGTGGGAGTAAGATGGTAGAATCCCATAGAGTTCTTGTCTCCTCTAGACACCAGCTTTTTGCCAACTAGAGCTGTGAAGTTTCTTCACAACAGTACCTGCTCTGAAGACACAGTTGTGTTTCTGCAGGACAAACTGGATGGGAAGTCTGTTGCCTGGGAAATGCCTGATTAGTATTGAGCTGTAAGATTTTTCTGCTCTTGCAGTAGTAGAGCACAGACAACATCACTGAGTGTGTAGCTTTCTATTTGAGGTTTCCTCTTGCCTTGCATGATGACCTTTTATCTATCTGCCTGACCAGCAGTCTTCTAGAGCTCAAAAAAGAGCATTAGGAAATCTCAGGCACTTGCGTGTGAGTCAGTGTGACCCCAATAGCAGTAAGGGGAGTGAGCTGCAAAAAAGATACTTGAAATGATTTTTAAATTTTCATAATATTTTTTTTTTACAATGAACCATTTACGTTATGCCACAACAGATTGTTAGTAGCAGAGTAAATTGTATTATTAGCTTTGCTAGCTTTCTCCTCCTGAAGGCGACTGTTCAATTCGGTTTTGTCATATCAGACAATTTGCTAATTTTGTTTTGGCTTGCATTGATTTGTTAGAAGATGCACTGCTCCTTTGCCCACAGCAAAATACAAATGAATGCATCTACAGAACTTTCCTGTTGAGGTTTTTCAGGTGTCCTTTAAGACTGTGACCTCAAGGATACATGTAACCTTTCGGTGTATCTACTTGCCTGATAACTTAAAATAATGTAAGATAAATCTCTTTAAAAATCAGTGGGAAAAATTGTGAAATAGATGTTTCTGTCTACTGAATTTTGAGACTGAAACATCAAAGCATTTATGTTGCAAACCTGGAATATGTAATCAGATCTTATTCTGTTCTTTCTTATAACTATGCACTATTGAGAAACTTGGTTGTAATATTTTTTTTGACACCAAGAAAATCTGGAAAAGAATTGATCCTCTAATGAAAAATGCACTAAAATATATGCCTTAGACCAAGCTCTGGTCTCAGTGTAGAACACTGTGAAATTAACTTGACTGATGTGGTATTCACACTGATGGTAGCTTGTAAGGCACAGAAGTAGGGGAATATTTTCAAGTGGTGTTTAATGCTGCTTAAAATCTGCTTCATCTGATCACATAGTTATTGAATTGACTTAAATGATTCCTCTGGAAAAGCAACCAACAAAACAGCTCGATGGAAGAGCAAAAGTAATTAACAATCAGTTAATTTGCTAGACATAAAAAAAATAATCATTCTAATACTTAGTATGCCATAATATACTCAAAATATCATGAGGAAAAAGGTATGAGTTGTGAAGGTACTCAGAAAGTGCAAGCCCCATTCAAACTGGATTGCACTTCATTTTGGGGTAAATATAATTTAACCATAGAAATAGCTAACCATCAGGCTGTAAGTTACTTTCCGATAGCAGAGGCACAAGTGTTCAGATAAGAACGTGCTTTATATAGAAAGCTGTGCTAACAAAAGCACATATTTGGGTATAAATCCTGTCTTGTGGGAACTCTGTAGGTGAAGTTCTTTATCACTGTGGCTGGATAGTAAGACTCCAAGGTTGCTGTTGAGGCTAAAGGCTGGTTTATTATGGTGGTTGTGTCTAGTGGTCAATTAAAGTTAGGCTATGTAGATACCAAATGCTATATAAACTTACAGTTACTTTTTTGGAAAGCTTATAATCTAAGAAAATGGATTAACAACTGGAGGGGCATGTGGAAAAAAGGAGACAAAGGAGGCAATGTGCGTAAATACATCTGAATGTGCATTCTTAAACTAAATGTTTACCACTTATTTGTACTGTTTGGTTTTTGTTTTTGTACTCTGGTAGTAGGCTATCTTTGGAAAGGTCTGCAGCAGGATGACCTTGTTCTGGGAGAATTTCTTGCATAGGACACTAATTTGTATTTCATATAGAAATAGTGTAAATCGAACCCATTTTGGAAGTTTCATAGAAGATTCCTATTGGCTTTGTCACTTTTCCTAGTTTACCTGGGGCCACAGCTACCAATTCTCTTAGAGATGTTATTCATAGGTTCATACCAGAATGAAGGAAAAAATAGTCTTGAGAGAAAGCTGTGTATTTAGGTATCTCTGGCCTGCCTTCATATGTGAAAAGATCTAGTGATAAAAAGCGGATCATTTCTAGGTAACGTGATTGTTAGGCACTTCTAGTTATTGTGAGGTTAGCAATTACTAGGAGATTGTTTTATGTATTTATGGCATTGTATTATGAACTATGTAGACTAGAGATACAGTGATCACTTAGTAATGATAAATTACCAGAAATACATATTTATCAAGAAGTAATGCTGGTATTTGAAGTAAATGCATAGTGGTCTTACAAAAACATACATAAGAATGTTACTTAGGTTGCTGAGTCAAGCACCAAAATTTAGGAAATTACAAAATTATGGTGGTTTAAGTGATAGCTGCATCTCTTTTGAATCTAAACCATGCTAAATGTGGTGGGAATTCTGTGGAAAAAAATAATGTGGTTATGCAGTTAAGGACTCTTTCATAACACATGTTGATGGGGAGGAAGGAAAAGAATTTTTTTTAAAAAACAAAACCACTTTGAATGTAAGAGGAAATTCACAGCATGAAGAAAAGGTGTCCTTTAAGATGATTCAAGGTAAAGTATCAAAGGGCTGCTCCAAACTGTGGAGGTGTAAAATGGTTATTTCTCAGGAGAATGTATTAAAATGGGAACTGTCACCCTATAATGGAAGGCAAATGCTATAATACCTGTAATTTATGGTGAAGTGTACCTTTCCACTCTAAAAATTCTCATTTTGGCTGCATTCAGCTTTTTCATATGGTGTTTTCCATTCTGGTCATCACTTCCTGCCATTTTTTGCACCAACAGTAGTTCAGCATTTTTTCGGGGGGGGGGGTGTAACATCAAACACATCTGGATTATGGTGGATTAATACAATGGCTTGCAAGGAGCCACTGTATATAGTGTGAGAGTCTGGCCTGTCATTGCCCCAGCTCTGCAAGTCAGTGCAAATTGCTTCTGCTGCTGAAAGAAACACTTCTGTCCCCCATGGTCTCCACCTGCTTGTTTGTGTCCAGGTATCTATCCATCAATATTTTACCAGCTGTGAAAAATTCTGCTCTCTGGCAATGAACAAGATTAGTCAGGGTTTTTTGTATTAGCTAATTAACTGATGGGATCCCCAGCCTAGTTCATCACTTGGCATGCATGTGCTGCTGTAATGAAGGAAGGACTCTTTCAATCTTCCACTGAACTATGGCAAAATTATTTGTCACAGTGGTTTCAGCTAATTTTTGCTGTGGGATACTGAGACTTGGCTTAACCTCACTGAAAGATCTTAGCATGTCACCTAAAAGGGCAAACTAAATTTTAATAGATATGCCTAAAACTTCACATGAGGTATTGCATTGGCTTGGTACGAGGACTTCGGGGTGATGAGCAGTTTTGCTTGGTGTTTGCCAAGGAGATGTTGAGGCAAGTGACCATAGAAGAAACAACAGAGAGAAAGAAATATACAGAAACAAAGCTTTGGAGCTCTTCTGTGGCTTTAGCTTGGCTCTGGGACCTGCAAAATCATCAGGCTTCTCTGAGGTTGCTCTTTATCCTGGGGTAGAAAGTATCTTGCATCACAAACTTACAGGGTTGGATTACTTAGTCAAATGCAGTGCCCCAGATTTTAGAAATTACTTCTGGGAATAATTCCAGTTGATAATTACCATTTAAAAATTTCTTTTAAGCCACTATGCTTAATTACCCATGTAAATATGTATTAGAATTTAAAAGTACCATAGATGCAGTAAAAATGAAATGGGAATGTGTTTCCTTGTAGACACAATGAAAATGATTTGTTCTGTGATGTGTACGCAGTGCTAAACAGAAATTTAAATAATAGCACTGGCATTTGAATGACACTTAACAATGCTGCTTTTCCCCCTCCTGGTTCTTGTAGGTCCAGTTGCACGATGAGGATGACATGCTGAAAAGCCCCTTTGCTTTCTGTTTTGTGGGCATACTTGTTTAGAGGCTGCTGAAAGAAGCAGGCTGAAGTGTTGGATGTATTTGGTGGCATTTCTTTTTCTCCTGTAAGTGGAGTGGCATAGGGAGGTGCATTTAAAAATGTCTAAGTACTGGAAACTTTGAGGCAAATATTGTTTACTCAGAGAAATAGATTTTGAATTGAATGTATATTAGGTTTCCGGTAGACTGGCTTCATTAATATGGGGCTGCAGCTCAGGTTGAAGCCTGCCTTGGTCAGATCTTCAAAGCAGTGAAAGGCAGAGGTCACTTGTGTGGATGTTGTGGTGTTGAGAGAGAAGGAAAAGTGTAAGTATGGCTTGTTATCTGGTGTAACCAGGTCTTGATTGACTTCATAAATTATCTAGGTTTTCTGACCCAACTTTTCCATGCTCTCTTTTGGTTCTCCATGTTGCACTTTCTATTTCACTGTGTTTTCCACCAGTAGCTTGAGAGCAGTTTCTCCCTTGGCTTCTGAGCACACCTCATTTGAATTTATGCTGAGGTAAAGATGATCAAGTCCAATATGCATGGAGACCTGAAGCAGGTTTGCCTGGACCTCCAAACTGCAATATGAATGTGTTGTTTGTTGTGTGTTTTGTTTTGTTTTTTTCCTAGCAAAAGGTAAAATAGATAGAGGGAAAGAAAGAGGCTATTGAACTGGGTGCTCTTTATTTTGAGGCAAGATGTCAGGCATAATGTGAAATAGACTTGCCATGCTAAAGTAAATTGCTTTGGAATAATCACAACCTGTGTGCAAACAGGTAGAACTTTTATTGCAGCCTTGTCTTTACGCTGGCACGTTTCTCTGGTCCTTGTTTTCAATAGTTAGCATTTTTAGCGTTTCTCCTGTAGCTTTTATGTGCTGTAGATGGCAGATCATCCAGGAAAACTGGAACACCCTTTTAAGGGGGAGCAGTACCTACACTGTACTTAATAAAGGATAAACCTCTGTGGAGTAAAGCATTTGGAATATGCAAGGGCTTACAGTATACTGATTCAAGCCTAAAGATTGCCCTCCAGTGCCAAGTTAAAGTTGTCCAACTTTGATAATGTGACACTGCATGTCATCACTGCAACTGTCACGTGCCTGAGGCAAGGAGGAATACTGGTCGGGTTTCCGAGAGGATTATCGTCATGAGAGGGTGAACCTTAGCATCTCTCAGTTCACATTCATCACCAAAAGGTCAAAAAAAAGTCTTAGTTTGAAACAATTTTTAAAGCATTTTAATAGCTCCTCTGTTACGTAAGTCCTTAGCAAAGAGGCTGAGCACAGGGACTTCTCTGGTGGGAGAAGGGCAGTGGGGCTGCTCCTGCAGCACAGCAGCAGCTACGGTGTAGTCTCTGTAGCTGCTTCAGCTGCTATGTGAGAGGGGATTTTGGTTGAAATCAAACACCTGGCATTAAGTAACACTTATTCTACTCCATATGTAATCCCTCCAGTTCCAGTTACTATCTTTGTAGCTCTTTTATGTAGGGCTTTTAAGAACTCATTCTGCAGTCCATGAGAGCTCATGTCCCATGTGAACCTGTCGCATCTCTCTTCCCTTTGAACTGATGCTTGTTAGGCTATAAATATTAATGGAAGAAAGATTAGGGCACAGTTGAATGTTTGTGTTTGTATTATAATTAAACAGCAAATTCCCCTTTCCCACTTTCTTGCTATAAAAAGTTTCAAGATTGGGAGAGTCTGTGTATTAATATTAAACATGCCAAGGCAGTGTTGTCATGGGAGTAGCTTATGACCTGGCTGTGTGGACTTACACCTTCATAGTTTTATTACTGTATGCTTGCCTGTAATTAAGTCTTTTAATGAAAACCTTAATGAAAAGAAATGTTTTTCCCAAGACTATTTTGAAATCCTCTGGGAGAAGGAAAAAAAAACACAAGAAATGTTTGGCTGAAACTCATAACCAGAGAGAGAGGTGAGAGTGAGAGACAGAATATGAGCGAAGTATGTAATAACCTTTCGATCCTTTTGCAAAGTGAAAAACTAGGTAGCAATAAAGATTTCTAAGTCTGATAAAATACCTCCAGAAGACCTAATTTCTTTGCAATATTGTGGTTTTACTAAATCAAGGTCAGATGAGAACTAGATTAGCTACATGATTAATGTGTATATTGGGCCTAACATAGAAAAGTCAGCCAGCATACCGGGGACACCTTCATTATAGAGATTGTGCAAATAATCAGTGATGTACAACCATACAGTAGATTTGACTGAAACAATGAAGTTACTTCTAAAAATAATTGCCATTCAGTCACTTCAACATAACTTACTTCACAAGAAACAGCAGCTTCAATGAAATGGAAGGAAAAAAAAAAAAAACCTTAACAGTGCAATGAATGGACTAAAAACCCTTCAAAAAGTGTACATTAGTGAATTAACATTTAATGAAACAAATGAACTGTTTCCATTTTTTTTTTTTTTTTTTTTAACCCCACTGTAAAGCTTATAGGAAGGAGATGTATCAGGCATGCAACAACACTTGCTGTATGTGTGATGAAGCACCGTGAGTTACCGGTTGGATGTGTTAGGTTTGCTGTGCACGCCCAGCAGATCAGCTGTGTATGTTCACTAGGTTTTCAACGTCTCCAGCAGTCACATTCTTGCTCTTTGAACTGCAAAGCCTTGTAGGTAAAGTAAAATACATTTTATTTACAAAACGTATCCTAAGAAAAATAACAGCAAGCTCTTCTAAGTTTGTTAAACTTCATTGTGATTTATTTTAGATTAAAAAAAAACACAAGAAGACACCACAAAAACCAAAACAAAAGCACGAGTAGTTGAGAGAATGTTTAAAATTAGGCTTGCATTTCTAGGTAACAATAACTTGGTGAAAGGATATTTCTATGGAAGCAAGGAATAAAAATGAAACTTAAGGGGGGTTATAGTGAAATCTATATGAGACAGGAACTCTGCCTGAAAAGGTCTCAACATAGGGAACTCAAACTCATTGCCTCAGTGGGGCTGGGACATACTTGAGAAGAAATCATGATGACAGGTTCCTTTCTGAAAGGGAAAAGAATTCCATTACTCCTTGCATCAACACTGGTGATGCATAAAAATGTAAACTGTCACTAAGATCTATTCTGTTGCTAATGATGTCATTGTCTACAAGCCAGATATTCATTTTACTGGGTATTGTACAAACAATCCCTGGAACAGCTATTAAAGTAGATTACAATTAATAACAAAGAGCTGAGTTGTGGGAGTATCTTGAATACATAGTTTGTATTTTATGGTGGAAAACCACCAAAACAATCCTTTTAAAACAATAAGAAGGAACCACTTAGTCATCTACTGACACCCCAACAGAACCGTGGACTTGCCAACTCAGGCCCTCTGTGTTATTTTCCTTTTAAATAGTTTCTGAGAGGAAAATTACACAAGTTGACAGAGCTATTATTAGCTAGTAGCACTTGGAAAAAGGCATGCATTTGTAATGATCTTTGCAGTTGATCAGTCTGTGCATAGCATAATATAGTGCATGATTACTTGTATGTAGTGTGGACTGAACTTTTTTAGAAAGTCAAGGTAAATCTTGCTGCCATGTAGTTTTAAGTCAATTGACTTGTATAACTTCATCAGCAATATTTACATTTGGAATAATCGGCACAATTTTCACTTCTCAAAATAAAGTGATCATGTTTGCAGTTGTAACCACCACCCCCTTGTTTTCAAACTGGGTCTGGGGGGAAATACTAATTGAGAACAGAGGAATGGAGAGGAAATGGGCAATTTTTCCTCCAATCAGGACTTGAAATAAAAATTGAGTAGGGTAGGGGAGAAGTGCTTTGAGGTAGAAAGCTGGCAGTCTGATGCCTGGTTAGGGGAGAGGTCCAAGTGTTTAAGGAACTGTTGATTTTCCCACTACCCGTTCTAACCAGTTTTTGAAAGATAAATGGCTGTGGTACTCATTTGTAGAATGCACTGTATTCCTTTTTTTTTTTTTTTTAAAGAAAAAGCCCTTGGAGAATACTTTAGCTTATTTTTTTTCCACTAGAGCAAATAAGCAGCTTGACCAGATGAGATTTTTTTTGTCTATCCAGCCCTGTATTCTAAATTGCTACTAGATGATGCATGGGAAAAATAGATTAACTAGGCAAGCTTTTAGTGAGATTTCCTCAGAGGGCTCTGCCAGCTGTTAATTTGCAGTTCATGGACTTGATGCCCTAAATATATTTCGGTTTTTTATTTAATAGTCTGTTATTTCTTTTATAAATTCTTCCAGTCACTTTCAAACCATGTAAACTAGTAGGAACTATAATATCGTGTGCTGAGAGGCCCACAGGTTACTTAGAAGACTGGTGCAAACCAAGCAAAAATGGGATGTCTACACACTGCATATTTCAGCTGCTTTGTAAGAAAAAGTGAAGAGGTGTATAAATGAAGTCCATCATCCCAAGGGTATGTTCTTCTCTCTTGCTTCCTTACTGCCTCCTGTATGGGACAAGACCTCACTTGCTTCAGCACTGAACTGTTTCTGATGAAATTAATACAAGTACCATGTTTAGATTGTGACTTGGAAACGGCATCAAACAACATTTGGAAATCATTGGACTAATATTAATATATCAAAGTAGATCCAGCTAGTGGACAAGCTCATGAGGAAACAGGATGTTCTGTTGGTCTTTTGAGAAAAGGTGTTTAGGGTTTGAAATATTAATATAACTTGTTTTATTAGTCCATCAAACAGCTTCCTAGAAATCAACCTGCCATCCTCCTATTTCTGAAAGATACTATGACCTTATTGACAAAGCCAGGTAGAAGGAGGGAGCTTACCAAGAGAAGAAATAGATGGCAACATCATCTGCATTGAATTGAGAAAAATCAAGACAAGCATCTGAAAAACTAAATTTGCGATTTCAGTTGTTCACTTTTCCGTCCAGCACTGCTGAGAAACTCCTGCCACTGAAAAGGTGGAAACAAACAGATAAAGAGCCCAGGAGTGGCTGATAAGAACATCTATTCTCTCTCTGCTTCTTTAGAAGTGGTGTTTTTTGTGCTGTTTCTTCTGTCTCTTTTTGAATGCTGCTTTTCCAGAACAGGATTAAATTTTTTAACAGTAGCAACAAGAGATTGAAACCTCTTCCACTAATGTATTTTCTTCTTTGGCAAAGTAGCTGTTAATACCATCTTTAATATCTAGAAGGCTGTCAAGCAAGAGAATTTCTATTATGAATTTTGTGGTGAAAGGGAAGGAGAAAAGGAATATCGTTGAAGTACAGCTTCTGATTTATATTTCAAATATTCATTTGTTTCCACCTCTTCTGTATATTTTTAGTAAATTTTTACATACCTGTTTTAAGGAAGTGTTTGCCATAATGTTAAACAGGCTTTGTACTTCAAATGCTGGGCTGTTTTTAATTGCTTATAATGTGTGGGGTCTGTGTAGACACCATTGACTTATGGGTTAAATGTATAAAAGTTGAGATTACTCTGCATGTAGGCACTGGATGTTCACTTCTGGAGTTATTTTGGAAAAAAAAAAAATTAACCCTAGTGCCCCTCCCCCCATTTCTTAAAATATTGAAAAATGTCAAAATTAAGAGAAACAATCAGCTTTAGAGCTGAGCTTTAAAGCTACGAATCATGTCTGTACCTGTGACGCGTGAAACCTATGTTGGTCACCCATTTGCACCTCAGAAAAAACACCTCTAAAATTACAGCATATGTTGTTTCCCCTGATTTTTCTCCGACCTTCTGACCCAATGATGTAAATCACTGATCAAAATGTGTCACTTGTGGGTCCTTAATTGAATTCGGATTCTAGTTCATTGTCTTTGTCCTATGATGTCCATTGGTCAAGTCTTAGTCATTGGAAAAGCTGTCATCTTTCTTTCCTGTGGCTTTTATGATCCTTGCTGGTAGCTACAGCTGGTGACACCAGTGGTGTTGACCACACCAGGGAAGCTCCTGAGAGGATGTGGAGCTCTCATTAGTGATTGAAGTGAGGATCCTAGGTGAAATGAGATGAGGTCTAGAATAGAAAGTGGATCTATTCTTTACTGAATGAGAAGATTACAGGCTACTTTGTTTTCAGAACTAAATATTCTCAATATATTCTACTGTATTGGGTCTGGCTGAGGTGGAGTTAATTCTCCCATAGCAGCCCTCATAGCGCTGTGCTCTGCATCAGTAGCCAGAAAGGTGTTGATAGCACACCAGTGTTTTGGCTACTGCTGAGCAGTGCTGGCACAGCATCAAGGCTGGCTCTCCAACATTTTTGCCCTGCCCCCCGCTTCCCCCCCAAATAGCAGGCTGGGGCAGGGCAAGATCTTGGGAGAGGACATAACCAGGACAGCTTACGTAAACTAATCAAACAGATATTCCATACCATATGACATCAGCTCAGATATAAAAGCTAAGTAAAAGGAGACAGAAGGGGGGCATTTTTGTCTTCCACAGCAACCTTGGTTCCAATCCGAGTCACGGCACCAAAAAGACTGTGGTGGGTTGACCCTGGCTGGATGCCAGGTGCCCACCAAAGCCCTTTTATCACTCCCCCTCCTCAGCTGGACAGGGGAGAGAAAATATAAGAAAGGGCTTGTGGGTTGAGATAAGGACAGGAGAGATCAACTCACCAATTACTGTCATGGGCAAAGCAGACTCAGCTTGGGGAAAATTAACTCAATTTATTACAGGTCAACTGGAGTAGGGTAATGAGAAATAAAACCAAATCTCAGAACACCTTCCCTCCACCCCTCCCTTCTTCCCAGGCACAGCTTCACTCCCAGATTCTCTACCAACGCCCCCCCCCCCCCCCCCCCAGTGGCAAAGGGGGATGGGGAATGGGGTTTACGGTCAGTTCATCACACAGTATTTTCTGCCACTTCATCCTCCTCAGGGACAGGACTCCTCACACTCTTGCCCTGCTCCAACGTGGGGTCTCTCCCACGGGAGACAGTCCTCCACAAACTTCTCCAACGTGGCCCATTCCCACGGGCTGCAGTTCTTCATGAACTGCTCCAGCATGGGTCCTTTCCATAGTGTGCAGTCCTTCAGGAGCACACTGCTCCAGCGTGGGTCCCCCAGGGGGTCACAAGTCCTGCCAGAAAACCTGCTCCGTGGGCTCCTCTCGACAGAGCTGCAGGTCCTGCCAGGAGCCTGCTCCAGCGTGGGCTTCCCACAGGGTCACAGCCTCCTTTGGGCACCCATCTGCTCCAGCGTGGGGTCCTCCACGGGCTACAGGTGGATATCTGCTCCACCGTGGACCTCCCTGGGCTGCAGGGGGACAGCCTGCCTCACCATGGTCTTCACCACAGGCTGCAGGGGAATCTACGCTCCGGCGCCTGGAGCATCTCCTCCCCCTCTTTCTTCACTGACCTTGGTGTCCGCAGGCTTGTTTCTCTTACATGTTCTCACTCCTCTCTCCAGCAGCTGTTTCTCCGCATCCCAACTTTTTTTCCTTCTTAAAAATGTTATCACAGAGGCGTTACCACTATCACTGATTGGCTCGGCCTTGGCCAGTGGCAGGTCCGTCTCAGATCCAGCTGGTACCGGCTCTCTCTTGAACACAGGGGAAGCTTCCAGCAGCTTCTTAGAGAAGCCACCCCTGTAATGCCCCCTGCTACCAAAACCTTGCCACACAAAGCCAATATATCTACACACAACACATAAGCTCACACAAGCATTCAGTCTAAGTAAGCAAGCAAGCTAACAAATCTATAAATGGTTAAGGGATTTCTGATACTTTTTGAATAAGAGGGAGGTTTGAATATTTCAAAATTTACTAGAAATACAATATTTAAGATCTCTCTGGAAGGAGAGAGAATTTGTCTCAAAGATAGACCATGAGCAGGAGGAATCTCTTTATATTTTAACATTCTGAGAATATGAAAATTGCTTTTTTGGTGGTGTTTGGACTGTCAATACCAACTCGCTACCCATGATAACAACAAGCTGTGCAGAAAGTTGTACTGCTGTTGTGAGATAATGCTGGCACAATAATTAACTCCATCAATTAAACTCAGAGGAGGATACCCTAGAAAAAGGGAAGTGAGTCTGCAAAAACTGATAAATATTATTCAACAGAAATTCTCAAATACCCTGTTAGAAGGGATTTCTAAGAAAGTAGTCTTGTTAAAACCCATCTGTCTGGAGACAGTTTTCCCCTGAAGCAAGTGCAGTGCAGCTCTGTGTAGTAGGATGGACACATAAAGTTAACTTTGTTAGTAAGCTATAGCAGTAATATTTGAGTACATAAAGTCTCATTAATATCATGCATATGAATATATTAATATAATTACATATGTAAATCTCATACAAATTCTCATAAATATCATACATGAATATCTGTTACAGCCACATGTGCCCACTCAGTTCCAAAGTGTTAGTGTATCCAGCATACAGGTGTACTTTGAAATGTTCATGTGGCAGCAATAATGGAAGTCAAGTTTTGCTTTAAAAGTTTTCTTGCCTACTATGCTCTTTTTGGTTTTCCTCCAGGGTTTATGTTTGAGTTTTCGATGGAGAACATAACTGTATTGTCATGAAGGCTTCCATTAAAAGATAATGCATTTCTGAACAGTGCCTTAGGTATTTGTTTAAATTAAATTAATGCTTGAAAAAGACTGCGCTCAAGCACCCTCCTAATTGGTACCTTGAAACAGAATTTATGCCCAGAATTACAGGGACCTGAACAAGGGCTCAGTCCACCGTGGTGGAAACCATCTGTCAGTCAAAACCTGGTGATGCCTCTGGAAGCTGTCCCTTAACTTTGGCATCCAAAAGTTATTCTTCTGGTGGGGCAAAACTATCTCAGCTTTGAAGGATGGAGGAGCTTGGCCGCTGTCTCTTGTCAGCACTGGGGTGTCTTTCTGCTGGCTTGTCTACATCTGCAGGCTCAGTATCCTACATGGCATTCCAGCTGCGACTTCTCATGAAACACAGGTCTGTCTCCCTCTTCTTGTTTGTGTGTGTGATCAGAGAAATGTCTTGCCACTTTGTATGTAACGGCTTATAGATTGCAGCAATTACCCATGTAGGGAGAAAGAGAACTGATTTAAATACTTTTTCTCAGAAGAACTGAAAGCTGTATTTCTTACAAGTGTAGAAGGTGCTGGTTTCAAAACACCCCTCTGAGTCACTGTTGGTTTTGAATTTTCTTTTGACATGTTTAATGCTCTTTATGCACAATACAGGAATTTATGGCTTCAGGGATTGCTATTGTAGACTGAACACCTAGAACTTGGCATGACAGACCGTAAATACTGGTCTGGATAAAGCCCTGAGCAACTTCATTGAGACCCTTTGAGTAGCAGGTTATATGCTCCCCTAAGGTCCCTTCTAACAGGAACAAATTTATGACATAAGAAAAAATGCAGACAATTTCAAATAGAAACATGATTGTAATTTAATATCTACCTGTTTGTTACATCTGCACGTAGATTACATCACTTTAGCAGAATCTGATACAGGCTGACTAAAGGTTTGCGTTGGTAAATTGTACTAGTCAGAACTAGAAAAATCAACGCTTTCTCTTGAGAATCTGTATTTTCTGCACGTCAGGGATGAGGTGATAGCATACAGAACAAAGTTGCAATTATCCAGTGAGACTGAGTTGCTTAGGTAAGTAGCTAAAAAGAAGTTTATCCTGTATGAGAAGCTGCCCGTGTTGGCAGTAATGCTCTGAATACCCCAAGAATCTCCCAAGAGTGGTGGGGTTTGTCTGCCCTGTGGACCCCTGTGCTTCCCAGCTTGGTCACCTCCCTCATCTAGAAGTCCCTATTTCCTGAAGCCATTTAGAACTAGCTTAGGCACCTTTATAATAAACTAGTTTAGATGTATTCTGAGCTATAACTTCTCTTTCATATGGTTTGAAAACAGATGAGGAAAAAAATAAGAAGACTTTTTTATTAATTTTCAGCAGAGTTTTCCCCTCCCATGGGTTTCCATTAGAAGTGGATTACATTGTGCCCCTGGTAATCATTGAATAAATATGTTAAAAAGTGCTCGATCGTTCTAGCAAGCACCCCCCTGTGGCTTCTGCAGTGCCTAGTTTAAATTTTACAAGATGTTCAACATTTTCTATGCCTTATTGGTTTGACCTTTAAATATTATTTAAAAAGTGAATGTGATATCATCTGCAACTAGCAAATAAAGGCTTACGAGTAAAAGGACAATATTTTGTTGGAGGATTGCTATATTTAAGAATAGCATGGCCTTTGAAGGTCTTGTGAAATAGCAATAAAATTAGTGCATTTTCTAATAGAGAAAAGTAAAAGGCTAGAGGTTATAATATGAACTTGGAAGTTTTTCCACCTGCTCTGATTTTTTTTGTTATTTTCTATATCATTAGTAACATGATGGGCAGTATAAAGGTATATTTATAGTAAGATAGCTTAGATGCAGGAATATAAAGAAAAATGTCATTTCACCTTTAATGTAAACTCCCATAGTATATAACTACACAGTTGTAAGGTTCATGCGAAAGATCTGCAGTTTCTTAGAGGAGTCTGGATAAGGGGGACCATGAAGTAAAAGTAAGAGATTTCATTAATTAAAAAAAAATAAAAATCTGGGTAACAAAGTTATATACAAATACAACTTTTGTCATTTCATAATTATTTGGGGTTTTAGTGCATTTTTCAGATTGTTTAACCTAATGACTGTAGAACAGCAGTTTGCAGGCTGTGAATAGTCTTAGGTATTGCTGTCCTCTGAGAGGAGGCCAGGAGTGCAGCTGTTGTGCATGTTCTAGGACTGGATGACATCTCAGTTTTTTCTTTCATTTTGACATGGAAGGCTCATACTTTTGTTGCTGAAACACCCCCCTTCACTGAGAAGTTGCACATTGCTTTATTGAGGGGTTCAGAAAACATGATTTGGTATTATCTGATGTGTCTCTCCCTCTGAGCAGACTTAAAATAATAAAGATGCAGTGTTGAGGCTGAATTCAAAATATTGTGTGAGTTGTAATAGTATTAACTAAGCTATGTGCATTCTACAGAAGGTATTACCTTTATATAATCTTCTCAGGACCTTTTCAAGTGATTTGACGAAAGCATTTGATGCAGCATTGGCCAGTTCTGCTATGTGTATTGTGTATTTTTCACGGATGTGTTTTTTCCCAGAGCTAGCCTTTCTGTCTGTAAGCCCTGAGCTGCGTTTGGCAAAGGGAGGATTTAAAAAGATTTTTCCAGCAAAAGCCGACCAGAATGAGCCCTTTCTGCCAGCTGGGACTACAAATGCATCTATTTGGTGTGCTGTCGCAGTTAGGCTCAGCCAAGCCTAATTACTCCATTAGGGAGACCCCTGAGACTGTAAAGAGAGCCTGTGAACAGTATTTCCCCCTCTGACCTTGACCTAGGAGCAGAATGACAAAAATAATATTGTGTGAAATGTAGACTCTTTTAAACCTGATTGCTTCATTATCCTCCATCAGCGACTGATATTTAAAAGGAAAAATGTAAGCAATAATGGAAAGCAATAGAAAGGATACCACTGATAATTACCATATGAGAAAAAAGTGGTTAATACTTTGTTTCTTAAACTACATGAAGAATAACAAAGATGGGTTTAAAACATAAAATATTTTAAAACAAAGAACTTTATGTGTACTGGGGTCAGTGTTCTATTTTTTCAATCCATTTTGTTCAGTTTGCTTAAAGGACAGCTGGTAGGAGTTCACTTTGTGTTTAACCCTAGGCTTAATCTCTTCCTCTCAGGTGGGAATTAAACCCCTTTTGTGCTGAAATCAGTAAATGCTTGCCAGGTACTAAATTATAATAAAATTCACTTCTGATTGTATGAGCATTTTAATTTGAAGAAAAAAGGATGTAGTGTTGAATGACATTAAGAACAATGGTTGAAAATGTTAGGTCTCTGAGTAAAAAATGTCATTACATTCTCTTACCTTTTCCTTTTTTGGTGCATTTTTCCCACTAAAAAATTACCAACAAGTCTAGGTATTACACAAACCTTTTGTCTGAAGATCTTACTAAAAAGGACTCACATTACTTAATTTTACACTCTTCCAAATCTGAAAGATTTTAGGGATTTTTCATTTTAATATTGAATTTCTTTTCTCATCTTTCCCAGAACTGGGACTGCAGAGAACTTTTTCACATTGCTGAAAGAATTACAAATCAGAACTAAAATAATTCAGGACGGGTAACTATTTAATTATCTCAAGTGACACAGCTTCAGTAGCTTTTTGCCACTTTGGACATCCACACACAGAGTTATGTGTGTGTGGTTGAAAACAAGACTTGCTGTGTCTACACATAAAATGATCTGAAAGGGATTAATGAGTTTTGAAGAGAGTTGCAGTGGGACTCGATGACCATCTGTAAAGGAAGGAGTTCTGCAGATGAGGCTCTACTAATAAGAAAGTTTTTCCTACCGGGTCAGGTTTGTGCCACATCTGTGCACCTGAGTGTGTCTTATAGCTATTGTGGACTCAGCGTAAAAACTCCCTAATGAGAAAGATCATGACAAAAGCTGTATTTCTGTAAATACCAAGTCTATTTTAGTAGTTCAGCCGTTCAAGAGAGAGCTCAGCATTCCTGAAGCTATTAATTTGGTGGTCTATGGAAATCCTTTCTCTGTGAATCAAAGCATTTTACTGTCTCTGGCAACAAAAGATCAAGTGACCGCAAAATCATTAGGACCTCGTCATTTTGCATTTGTTCCTGCCCCAGTGTTTACACGCTGCTATGCTGCTTTTAAAAATCAAAACCTCATTAGCACTTAAACCCAGGAAAACTGATGTCTGCTTCCTCATAATCTGCATGGGATTAGGGCACTCATCATTTGCTCCTGTTTCAAAGAAGGGAACTCAACTACATTCTCCACAATGCTTTGAGAACATTTTCTTCCTCACAATGCAGCAGGTAGATGTGTTAACCTTTACTCTTAACAGGAGTACTGTGTAATTTATGTAATCTTAACAGCAAAACCTGTTATCAGTGCTAAATGCTTAAAATATGAATACTTTCATTGACTTTCTTCTGGTTTATTTTGCTTTTTTTCTTTTTAAGGAATATGTAAAATTTCATAGGGAGGTGCTAACTGCTTGGAGTTGTTTAGAGTTTAAAAAAAAGTTTAAATGTTTCTTATTTTCAGCAGTAAGTACTAGTTTGTCATTTTACCTGGAGCTGAGAAACATCATTACAGTGTCTCCTTTTATAATTTTCACTCCTTTCATCAAGCCGTCTGTCATGCTGGCATGAAGAGGCTTGAATTCCAGCATTTAGATATTTAATAATTACTTTATATGCATCATTAAAGATACAGTTTTATATTTCTGATTTGGGATTAAACATACTGTCTGATCATGGTGGGTCACATCATCCCTGCAATTTCATCTTTGACCCTTCTGTTGCAATGGAATTAGTACAAAGTAGGGATTTAAGCCAATGAAGGGTTCTGGGAAAAAGTAGATTGTTCTTTTTCCTCTTTGCGATTCAAATGGACATATTCCTTCTGAAAACTAATAACTGTCTCATAACCACCAACTACAATGATCCCCAAAAAGTGTGTTTAAGGTCAAAACTGACTTACTGTATTCTGGCTCTCTAAAACCTCTTCCTTGAGCACTGAGCATGTACCATTTCCCTCTGGTTTGCTTTCTAGCTAGAACTTGCTATTTACCCTTTCTTAATCTTGGTGCTAGTAAAAGCTGCAAGTTAAACTACTTCTGTGTAAAACTTTATACCCTCTGTTTGGTTATAATTTCTGAGTGTCATATCTTATGATGTCTTGAGAAGTTTATAACAGTTTATTTTTCTGGAGGAGGTTATGGTGATTACACTGTCTTTATGCTCTTTCACTTTTTAAGCCTTTCTCATCTGCTTAATAAGTAATAGAAAGTAACATTGAAATTAAACTTTAGACTTGCTTTCCAGGATTTCAGTGGCAGAGATGATTTGAATAAATGACCCAAGACTTGCAAGAAATGGTCAAAGCACGATTAATGTGTTACTTAATTACAAAGCCCTCTCACTTGGAAAGGAGACATTATTATCATTGTTGTAATTTTTGGCCTTGTGTGAATTGCTTGGGGGGTGCTTAGAAAATCTTATAGATGTTAGTGATACCTATGAATGTGAGATGATCACTGCTGTGTTTAAAGCTGAGGTGGCCAAGAGACTGTTTCAGTGTTGATTGCTGTCAGGGCTGAAGTTTTAGTTGAAATCTATGCCTGAACAGCCCACTAGTTCTAGTTCATTGGTGCTAGTTATTAATTATGTTTTCATTTATGAATGGCATAATGGAGACTTAAGTGGGCATGAGATTACCCAGACCATAAAGGGGAGTTAGTCCCCTCTCCTCCTCCGTTAGCCCCATCACAGGTAGCATATTTGCGTGCAATTTATGGAGCATTTGTTTGGGCATGCTGAATGTTTCCATATTGGGTCTGTCCCTGGAGTACATTACCTCCAGATAAAGATATGACAGCCATCAGTGAGCTCAGATTGGCCTGTAAAGGTTTTTTTTTAAAAAGGGAATTGGAACTGAGGTTATTAATTTAGAATTTAATTCCCCATTTAGCTAATATATCTCACAAAATTTAAATGAGATTCTTGGAAACACTGATCAACATTAGATATGAACAAATACCGGAAAGTTTTGTCTTCTGAAAAAACACAATTGATTCAATTATAAACAGTTCAGGTGATGTAAATTTCTGACCCAGTTTTGGGCAGAATATATTCCATTCAGTTCTTTGCCATCATCTTGGCATCTGAGCTGTACATGACACTTCAGGGTAGCAGAGCCTTGGTAAGCACTCGGCAGAGGCTGTGGTAGAGACTTTGGACAAGCCTTATATCCACAGGTTGCTTGGAGCACCTTTAATTTAAAATGTGAATACCTGCTTGGGCATTCAGTAATCGCTTAGGAGAGATTGTCATCTTTCATTACTGCATTAACCTTTAGAACTGACAACAGTGTGCCAGATCGCAATAATTGAGCAGAGGTCCAATTATTCTTAAAGTGGTTTTGTGGTTGTTTTTGGAGTCTTCTAATCAGATGTGAGAAGGCTAGTGTGATTCTAGTCAGACTGGTCTGTTTCTAGTAGGATCTCTTAGTTTAGGGCACACCTGTTATTTGTATCTCCTAGTTGGAAAAGGAACATATCTAGAAAGGTTGAACATAGGATGATATATGTTTATGAAGAAACTTTCTAATTTGACAGATATATATAGTCAAAACAGGTTGCTATTTGCATACCGGTTTAGTGGCTTTTAATGAGAATCAATTAAAATACCAGTACCTATAATTACTGGGACTAATGTGTCTTGGCGATAAGGTGTTAGATGCAGTCAATACAACGTCTATGTTTTATTCTGATTAGATCTGTTTAAATAAAGAACGACACTTTGGTGTTGAGAGCAGTTACTGAATTTCCACCTTGAATAACCATTGACTAATTGGCAATGTGGGAATATTTTGAAAGCAGCAATCTTTTCTGCTTTGTGATGGGATGATGGCATGAGGTTTTCTGTAATTATCATCTTCCACATACTATTCAGATAGAAGTTTACATGTGGAAATTTCTTTGTGTTGAATTCAATAACTATCACAGTTTAACTATTACCAGTCACTGGTGCAGTTAATACTTTCTCCTGTGCATGAATGCAACAAATGTGTAGGATTTGTTGCAGGCAATTTTCATCTTTTTCTGTAGCAGTAAACAAAGTTTATGTCTTGTCTTTAATGTTATTAAAATAAGAATAACTTTATTAATTACTAATGACAAAATCATGAAACTACTTTTTGTATGACATTAGTTACCCAGAAATTGCCCATCTTCTAGGAGCTGTGGAAGCAGTTTTGAATAGTGATGGTGTGTGCTACTCTTTCACTTGTCATGGATTTCTGCAGAAAAAGGCACTCCATCATCATTATGAAAATCTATCAATGTTATTAATCATAGTGACTTATGAATTTTAGAAAGAGTGGGGTTACTTATTCTTTAAAAGTCACACCGGTAGGATGGCATTAATTTCAGTTACTTTCAGCTGTCTGAAGGTTGTTATTATTAGTTTGAGATAGTTGCCTGGATTCCCTCTGTGTTTAAGGGAGAAAATCGGGCATTTCGAGGCAGATTTGGTCTACCTAATTAATTGATCTACTGAACAAAATGTTATCTGGTGTCCATCAGCCTCCACTGAATGTAGAGTGTGCCTTGGTAATTAGCTTTGACTGTACACCTAACCTGATGTGACCAGTGTTGCTAGATGTATCCTGCTTTTCAGAGTCTGAAATCTTCACATTAAGAGATTTTATAATTGTCTACCTTTAGTGAACTAATTTCTTTATTCTAGTTTAACCAAAATGACAAAAATAAAATACATTCCTATCATTTCAAACTGGAATGCTCCTTTGCCAATCAACCTCACAAAAATTCTAAGTTGCAATGTATCAAACTGTGACAATAAAAAAAAGTTACTCAGATGAAAGTAGAACTTTCTGTAAATATTTTCTGCTCAAGAAATTGTTTTCCATTATTTGCTAAAATTCAGAACTTCTGAGCCAATTTTCAGCTTATTGAATTTGTGTGTATTTGATCTTTTTAATATGGTTAATACTTTGCTTTGTTATGGTGTTACAGGGCATTTGCAGATATTATTTATGATAAAAAAATGATATTGAGCGAGTAGGTGGGAGAGCTTAAAACAATAAAGAAACACTGAGAAAAAGAAAAGAAAAACCTGAGTGGAAAGTAGTAGGATTGAAACGAAGCTTTAGAAGTAGATTATATATGTCAATTTACCTAGGTATGTCAGTGAGAAAGGATTTTAGCCATAATCTAGATAAAGAAACAACGCTTGTAAGGAACGCTGTAAGTTTGGTCAAGGAGGAAACATAGATTGTGTACACCTATGTTGACCAAACAAGAACTCAGTAAGAAAGAAATGATAATGTTGAAATATTGGAGAGGTGAGTTGTTTCAGCATGATGTTAAAATGCATGTTCTGAAGTAGGATATCAGAAATATCTAGTTTTCATTGGTGTGCAAGGACGTATGATGTGTAAGTTAGCAAATGTTGTTAATTGGTAACTGAAGGCAGAGGAAAAGATATTTGTGCGTGATCTTATACTTCCTGAACTATGCCTTTATGAAAATATTATTTAAACCAGTCACACTTGACTGTCACATCCAGAAGCAGCTGTTCCACTCCAAGTATGTATTTCTGGGAAACCTTGGCATAATGCAAATCCATTGCTATGTTATTGGATGATAATACATGCTCACTCTTTTTAAAGACAAATCTATGGTTGATCCCAAATTCAAGAAGTTGCTAAACTGCAAGTGTTACGTGTGTGGTAGAATACTGGCTTGATTATGCCTTTAACGTTGGTTACACCTTTGTTTCTGCTATGTTTATTTGCTTTGCATTTGCATTTTGTTGTGTGTGCCAGCTAATGGTCTAGTATCAGAAGAAGTCAAAGAGGCAGTGACTGGACTTCCAGATTGCCCTGGGCATTGGAGGGTGGGGGGGAAGATGCCAATTTTATACTAATTCTTTGACTTTAAAGTTTGCTATAGATTGTGGATAGCTAGGTGCAATGATTGCATAACAAACAGCGTAACTGAATGCTACTCATTAATAAAACTTTGTAACTAAATTGAAATACCAATTGAATAATTGAACAGTACCAATTGAACCTGCCCAGTTAGTTCCTTGTTGGTTTTATAGAGTAGTCAGAACAAATTACCTAGGCCGCCTTTGTCAATAAAAAAAATTACTTCTCCTCCTTGTTTAACTTTTACTCTTCTTCACACATACTCAATTTTGTAGCTTCCAAATTATTTAAATAAATATGCTACGTTTTGATCATTGGAAGCTTACATATGCAGCATATTCAGCCATGTATATCTTTACGTTTTCATCTTTTGAAGATATTCACAATTGACAGTTTCATGCAAACATGTATTTATATCCTGATTGCATTTCAACTGAAGCAGAAAGCAAGGTAAATATCTTTGTCCACTCATGCTCAGAATAAACAATAATGGTCAACTGGGTCTCAAAGATACTATATAAGCAGAAAGCATTATTTATGCCGATAATCAAAATGTACAAAACAAGGTACCCAGCAAAGTATACAAAGAAAGATATTAAGGAGCAGAAAAGTTTTCTTAATTTGAAATATTTAATGTTGATATAATGTAATTTTTGTGTTTTTACTAAAAATCTACCCATAGTGATGCTTGCATATAATTATATGTGAGTGTAAGTTTTGGGGAGAGTATAATGTTGTAGAAGTGTGGGACTTCAAGAGCTTTTTAAGTAGAAAATGGATGTATAACTGGACCAAAAACCAACAACCAGAATATTGGAAATTTACCTTCAGTCTAATAAATAACTTTCTGATTCACTTGAAAAATTCAACCAGTTTCTGTGCACCTTATTTGCCTCTCTGAAAAATGAAAATATGTGGTTTAACTTCCAAATCATCAGGCTGAATAATAATAGTTGCTCTTGAATATATTCATAGGAAAGAAAGCCTTATCTACAGGAGATATACCCAATAATAAAAAAACCTGGAAAACATAACTTCATCAGGAAGTGGACAACTTCTAAATTTAGATGAATTAGAAATATCAGTCCTTCTGAAGATACAGTCTGCTGGCCCCTATTCAGATATAAGCAAGACATGCTGAAAGGAATTCTGGAGCATATGCAATGGCTATTTTAAATAAATTTTGAGGAAATGGATATAATTTTGTTTTTTCTTACACATATGTTCAAATTTATATGAATCAAATCTCTACAATAATTTTCTTGCTGCCAGCTATTTCTTTTCTATAATGTGATAAATAAGTAGCCAGCAAGTTGTGGCTACTGTCTCCAGTTAACCTGTAATTCTTTGAAAATTGAATCCTTTGGTTTTATGCTGCCTATTTATAAAATAGTTTAGTGGCTTATTGATTTTAATAATAACTTCAATTACAAAAACAAGCCCCCCTATTTTGTGAAGTACTAAATATCAAACAACACATTTTGGGGCCTGAAAAAAGCTGCTGCTTGTTGTTGTTGTTGTTGTTTATATTGGGCTATCTCATTATCAATGTCTGGAGTTTTTCTAAAAAAAATAATGCTGTGTTGCACTCTCTGACAAAAATGTATCACAGAATATGTGTACTCTCTTGCTTGTGATCTAGAATATCTTGGGTTGCCTTCTAGTTTATACTGAGAGGTCTTCCAGTTTGTGGTTTAGGTTTTTTGGTTTGTTTTTTTTTTTTTTTTAAATAGGGGTAGTGTGGTGTGGGTCAAAAGACTATTCAGTTAAAATCTAAACCTGTCATATTAGTAGTGTGCTATGGAACCATCAAGCAGAATACAGAAGACTTTTATTTGAGTCAGTATCTTTTCCAATCTCTCTTGTAACAATCATTCCCTCTGCAAGCGTGACTCACGGTAACAAAGGATTTGCTTGCTGAGTTAAACTACATAAATAATCTCTGTAAAGCTGAGCATCTCAATCAGAAGGGGAGGTTTTCCTTTAGTAATTTATAAAAATGATACACTTTATCATTTGATTACTCGCTTATTTAATACGCTTTTTCTGATGTGCCAAAGCTGATCAGATATTCACTCAGTGGCAGTAGTCTTTTAGTAATGAATTCATTTTCATGTCTGTGAAGCAGTAATCACAGGGACCTGTCTTTTAATAATTGCTAATTAATATAAGTACATATTCAGTCTTTGCTTTCATCATAATCATTGTGTGATACTTGGCATAGAAGAAAATACTGTGTGGAATAAATTTTATTTCTTCAACTTGAAGTGACTCAAGACTAGGAGATGCCTAAGCAGATGTTGACATAAATGCAGAACGAAAGATCACTAGTAAATTCTCTATTTAATATCTAGATATTTGTCCTCATTTCCTGACTTCTCTACAATTTTATACTTAGGGTGTATTTAGCTTGGAAATCTTAGCCATCCAAGCAAAACAGGTGAGGGAGTGAAGGAGGAAGATGAAAGGAGGAAGCGTTTGCTTCTTTGTTGGAAAATTATTCTATGTTTCTAGGGGCTGACCAGTGAGATCTGACAAGTACGTATGTGAAAGAGCTCATTACAGAGCAATAAATGGAGTTACTCTAGCCTGGAATTACAATATAAACACTAATGAATTTGTTTCCAGTAATGTCTCTAATAGATGTTTTAGAAACATGTAGAAGTCCACTCCATTTCCGACACATTTGCACAGAAGTGGAGATTTTTTTTTTTGGCCATGTATCGGTCTGTGGGCTTTTTTATGATATGCGTTGTAGACACATAATGGTAAAAATACTGCTATTGCAAAACACAGTTCAGATAGGAAACTGCTGTAGTAGTGCAAAGATGAGCAGAAAGACTCAAGGTCATAATTTAGTATACCTCACACTATTAAATTCTTTTGCCATCTTTAGTCTTCAACTGCAAATGATATCTGACACTCTCCTATACAATGGCTATCTTGGAGTGCGTCTGATGGCCATAGTTGATGTTTTGATGTCTTTCTACTTCAGTATAGGCAAAAATTCCATGATTCTTCCAGAACAACTCCTTACTTCTGTACTGCCCATTGCCAGAAAAAATTCCAGAGCCTCTGTCAGTTCAGTGGGATGGCAATATGACTTCAGGTATTTATTCTTTTAATTAATACCCTTTGATACCAAGTCATCTAGGCTGATAGATGACTCTGCATCTGATGGCAGTCATTTGCAGGAGTACTCATTCTACAGAAGACATGGTTTAATTAGTAATCGACTGTTGAAAGTTGTCTTGACCATTAAGCGTTAGCTCTAACTAATGTATGTTATGTACTAGGGAATTGCTTGGAGCCAAGTGGATGGTGATGCTTAGCTGTTGTACTGATACACAAATACTTCAGGGAAGAAGATGCTTCTATTTTCTTCCCTTCTTCCTTTCATGGTCAAGTAAAGACAGTCTAGCTTCTGGGTTTTCTTAATGAGACATATCATCATTGTATAAACCTGGTTCCCATCAGGAATACTTACTGTAGATAGATCCCAAAGGAAATTACTCCAGAAGATCTCCAGAGAGAAGCTTCTATATGGACCACTGATGTGCTATTTAAAAAAATAAAATAAAATAAAAAAAATCTTCAGAAAACTTATATGGAATTTCCCTGTAGAGGTTTTTCTATTGAGATGCTGCAGATATTACTGATATTTTATAATAATTCATCCTTACATGACTTGATTCTCTTATTTTACACTGAACAAATTACAGTGTTTTTATAAGTCCCCTTGGTACACTGTTGTTAAATTCTTGCATTTTTTTTATAGTATGCATTATCAGGCATAAACAAACATTACAATAATTTGCCACACAATCATAAAATGATTCTACACTATGCAATGTTTTAAACTTTGAGAAGCAAATTAATTTGCATATATCCCTGGTGCATTATAAAGGATTAGCTAAAGCTATTTCTGTGTAATGTAATTCTTTTAACTCATTTTCATTTAGGGGCAAATCCAGGCTAAATGTGATGAATAAATTGTTCCCTGCAAATAACTTGTTCAAGTCTAGTTGTGAAGACTACTCTTAAAGAATTTTCAGTAGAAAACTAATTTCCTTAAAGCACCCAACATAATATCTAAGTATTTCCTCTATTTACTCTGCTCCACATATCTTTAATCCCTCATAAAGTTTGTTTATGCTAAAACTAGTTTTGCATACTTTGTCTTCTTGGAAATAAACCAGAAGAGAATGGCTGAACCATACATTTAGAACTATATATCTTTTTATTGTTTTGAGTTGCTTGTGGCTATTTAATGGTTGCTTGTCTTAGAGTTTCTCTGCTTGACAGCCATAAGGTTACTGTATAAGAAAACGGCTTCTTTTAAAAAAATCTCCAGTTGAGAAGAGTGTCTATTACAAATATTTTATATTTGGGGAGCTAAATGCTCTCTTCCCTCCAGTTCAGCTCCTTCACTTTCTCTGCTGCAATGAAAACTTTGCCTACAGTCCCACAGCATCTGATGACTTGGTTAACAATCAACGGGCATCAGTGCATCTGTGTGGTCAAAGTGCAAATTGGTTGCAAAAGCTCAGGAAGACTTGTATGTTCTTTGCTGATTCCTGGCACTGAGCTTTGTCCACCTTACTCCTTGGTTTGAAGAATCGATGCTTAATGTGCTTAACTAACTTCTCCAGGCTTCATTCTGTTGACTAAGCACGGGAGGAAATTCTGATATGTTTGTTCCTGTCTTCTCCCAGATCTGTTGTGTCTCTCTGTACTGGTGAACTCTGGGAATATGTCTTCCTCAAATTGGCTGGGTTGAAGAACCTAGTGCAGCCCACCACAGTCCCTTCGTATTGGGAAAGATTTGCTCTTGGAAATGTTGTGCGAGAGGGCGGCAGTGCATTGCAGTTTGGAATACGGCTAGGTATTTTGCAGTCAGCTGCAGAGGGGGATGGAGTGTAGGCAGCCTGTAGTACTACCTGCACTGGGGAAAAGGGTGCTCAAGCTGCTTTTCAGTGTATTCGGGTAAGTCTAACACCTGATCCACTGCTGTGAGGATAGTATTACTTTTTGAGAAGTTATCTGCCTCTAATCAGTTAAATGGCAAGTGGTAGATCAGTAACCTTCATGGTTTTCTCGCCCTTTATGAAGCATTGCGTACAGAAAGCCTCATATTATTTGTCTTTTAATGCTAATTAATAATTGGAGTATAACTTTATTCTACTTTTTACCTCTTGAATGTACAGAGTATGTGGTTTGAGGAATATTAAAGAAGGAAACACATTTTTCTTTTGAGCCTATCGATAGATACCTGTGCATGAATAAATGCTATAAGAATGTTCATGAGTAATTGGAAAGATGAACTGCCAATACAGCAAGGCAAAACAACATCTCCCAACCTTTTTGAAGCCAGCTTCTTATCTTTTCCTTTCCCTTGAGTCTCTTCTGCTCAGCTGTCCTGCATCTGTGATGTACCTTGCTGGTTGGTAACTGCTGGGAATGAAGCCATGCTGGGAAGGTGCTGTGGTGTCCTACCTCAAAATGACATCAGGACTTGCTATATTTTGGCATGGATGCAGACAAAGGGGTAGTGAGGGTGGATGAGACAATGCATTCTGCCTTCCTGCAGAGACAGGTATCCATTGGGCTGTGCCTTGTTCCTTGCAGAGCTGTGGAAATGGGGCAGGTGCTGTTAATGCCAAGGGGAACACACGGGATGGCTGAGAGGAAAGGGGAAGAGTAGACAGGAGGCTGGGAGCCGAAACTGCATCTAGTGAGAAAGTACTTACTGCATTACAGCTTTTCAAGAGTGCAAGGCAAACTGGAGATGACAAAGGAAAGAAAAAGAGCTAGATGTACATGCTCATGCTGATGTACCTATGCCTCCAGTTAAGCTAAATAGCTAAAAGAATCCTGAAGAAACTATATTTCCAATATATGACAAATACCTATTTCCAAAAAGAAAGCAGGCCGGGGGGGGGGTGGGGTGGGGTGGGGGGTGGATGATAACAGATGACCAGAAAAAAACCAAAACCCACAAAAACCAACCCACCACAACAAACTAGACAAGTAAGGCTATATTCTGTCATTACAAAGGTTGAAAAAGTGACTAGAAAAAAACATTGGGGCTGACAGAGTTTATAGAGAATGGCCAAAATCATCATCAAACTCTATCCAGGTAGTAGTAGTGTTTTATCAAGGGCTGCCGAGTGAGGGGAAAGCATTTCAGGGGAGTTCAGTTTTCACTGTAGACTAGTGAAATGCCCGTTAGTATCTAGTGTAGCTTTACGCTCTGTTTCATACCTTATTCTTTCAATAATTTGGTATCATGGTGCTTGTAATGCCCTAATTCTTAAGCACAATGCATTCATATATTAACATTTGTTTCTTAATGAAATTAGATGCTTATTATGACAAACATTATGAAAGAGATAGTCATATACATTAATGGTAGTTGTGTTTATTTCACTTCGCAGTGATTAATTGTCTTTTATTTTGGATTTTAATGTGTCAGTGTTTTAAAGTATTTTAATTTATTTAATATGGAGACCCAAGCAAAGGGGATGGATTTAATGAAAAGTATCTTTTTATAATTGCAATGAAATTGCTTTTTGATTCTTCAATGAAAGTGAACCTTTTACACTTTAGCTGAGATGGATTTCCTGATTTCTGTCTCTAAAGGGTGATAAGTTGCGTCTGTGAAGCCCAGTTTCAGAGTACTGTCAGCATTTCCTGGTGGTGTCACCAACTCAGCACTTTGGTCTGCATCACCCGCAACAGAAAATCTCTGCTTGTTGCAGCACTGTTGTGCTGCATCCTGGGGTTCCCAATGACACCAGTGCCCTGAATTTAGTGGTTCCAGCTTGTGTGATGATCAATATTGCTGGAAATATGTTAGAAATGTCAGAGTGACTATTAGTCAACAGACTAAGAGCTTTAAAGGGGATTGTAGCCTTGGAGCAGTGGCTTTGGCTGGCAGATCTGAAATTGAGCCTTTCCAAAAATGCATTGCCTGGGAGGGGAAGGTAAAGGACAGAACAAGTGTACAGAGCATCAGTGTTTGAGGCAAATAGTTTATTTGTACAAATTCTCCTTTCCTGGGGCAGCTCTGCTGTTCTCTAGAGAGATTTTTTTAATTTTTTTTTTTTATTGCTGGCTGACATTTTGCTTGAATAAATTGAGAGCCAGACTCCATGAACTTGCACTCTTGTGGATTAACCCCAGTCGGCAGCTAAGCACCATGCAGCCACTTGCTCACTACACCACCCCTGTGGAATGGGGGACAGAATTGGGGAAAAAATAAGTAAAACTCATGGGTTGAGATGAAGACAGTTTAATAGGACAGAAAAGGAGGAAAGTAATAATAATAAAAAAAGGAATTAGAATACACAAAGCAAGAGATGCACAATGCAATTGCTCACCACTTGCCAACCAATGCATGTCAGTTCCTGAGCAGTGGCCCCTAGCCAGCTTTCCCCCTGGTTTATAGACTGGGCATGATGTCCCATGGTATGGAATACCCCTTTGGCCAGTTTGGGTCAGCTGTCCTGGCTGTGTCCCTTCCCAACTTCTTGTGCCCCTCCAGCCTTCTTGCTGGCTGGGCATGAGAAGCTGAAAAATCCTTGACTTGGTCTAAACACTACTTAGCAACAACTGAAAACATCAGTGTGTTATCAACATTCTTCTCATACTGAACCCAAAACACAGCACTGTACCAGCTACAAGGAAGACAAATAACTGTATCCCAGCTGAAGCCAGGACAAGTCTGTATGGCTTGGGGGCTGCAAACACATTGTAATAGACTGTGTCTCTTGAGAACAAATCCTAGGGAAAAATACTAAGTTTTATAAGCTGTTTGCTAAAAATCAGCCATGTGTAGCTTACGCTAGACTGAGTTGCCTCTATTTTTGCTTTTGTGCAGGATTTGCTGAGCTCCAAGGTATGCCTTATCGAATTCCTGTGACATTCAAATCACGATTGTAAGCACCTGCTGCTTTCCCAGTAAGTTGACCAAAATAAATGTCATTTGTTCCACTGTGTGCCTCTACTATGCCTCAAAAATAATATTTTATTTCTTCACTGAATGTTTTTTTCCTTTTTTGTGATTGATATCGTGTGTTCTTTCTAATTTGTCTTTTTATGTTTTTGCCTTTTATCTTTCCCCAAAATATTTTAGCACTTGACTTTCATGAGATGCCTTTAGTTCAGTTTCTGATTTTATTCTTTGTATTCTGCTGTCACCCTCTCCCTGCTTCTCCTTCTGACAAATGTGGAACATCATCTGAGCCAGGTGATAGTCATGTAATGACTCAGTAGCAATAACTAATTTTTCAAGAGTAGGTTTAACTGCTAGCAGCAATGCCTTTCATCTCATTGCATGAATTACTATCCATTCCTTTGTAGTTCCCTTGACTCAGCCTTTAAAAAGGTGAGAAGCTGTCCAAAGTATGTGAATGCATATGTCGGTTCAGTAAGAGGTCGAGTTCCTTATTTGACTTGCTCTTGCATATACAGCATTTTTTGCTACATTTTTTTTTTAAAATTAATATTAAATGCAATACTTTTTTTTTTTTAACTTCACGGTAAATAGCATGATGTATGTTCAGGAAACAGCACACAACACAGTCAGTCTATAATTATGAAATGGCTGGTCTTTCACCTTATCAAATAAATATGATATAATGAGCTAGGGCTCATTAAAAGAAATGGATTTAAGAAGAAATACTTGTCTAAGAGCCAGGAGGGGGAATCTCTCATGGGATCTTTTCTCCTTAAAATGAAACTGAGGGTAATAATTGAGTAAAGTTTGTATTGAGTTTTAGCTAGTATGTGTTCAAGAACATTTTGTGCAAAAATAACTCTTCTAAAAGTTGTGTATGGCAAAAAGGTGTCTAAAGTAGAATAACTTCTGACTTCACTTGCTGCTTAAGAACTTCATAATAGAAATTTTTCAGTGATGTGTATTTCTAATCTCCTTACTGTTGCTTTGAAGGGGTGTAAGGTGGTTTTCTTTTTCTGTTTTTAATGCAATATGCATTCATTTGCCATACATCCTGCAGAACAAGGAAATATAACCTAAACCATAGCTTGATTGATGAACTCCAGGATTCATTTCTGCACGTTACTTGCAAAGAGAAATCAGGTGCTGTGATGCTTATATGTCCAGACTTGAAGTCACTTGAAATTACAGATTAAATAAGCAAAAGAAAAGGGACTGGGTCTCTTTTATGGAGTTATTGTGGAGCATCTATGAAAATCAGCCATAAAACTGATAGTTCTTTCTTACTCCCACTTTATTGATATTTTTAGTAGTAACTATGAATTCTTTATTCTTTTTGATTTGACACCATTTTAAGATTACTTAAACATTTTTTGCTTTAACTGTGAAACTCATTATTTTTAGTTGCATATTGACATTTTTCATGTTTGGAGAAATGTGTTCTTGAATGGCTGCCAGTAAAACTTTTCTCCTAGATGCCATTCTTGTCATCATTTTTTTTCCCTCATCACCCCAGACAGAAAAATAACTGTAGTTATCCCATCACCATTTGTGCTGGTGTTTTGACCTACTAATAGAATGTATTTCCTTCAAAAAATATTCTGCATGTTGCTGATTATTACTTTCTGGAATTTTACAGGGTGTTTTCTCCCACAGATCCCCCCCCCCCCCCCCCCCCCCAATGATGTATATAGCTAGGGAGCTTGTGACCTGACTTAGTTTAGTGAGACTTTTTTTTTTTGTCTATTGATTTGGTGATTTCAGCACTTTATTTACTTTCTGCCTTTTTGGAGGGTTGGGGAAAGAGAAGAAAGCTTATTCTTTAGCATTAAAGATGTCTTTAATAGTCTCCCTTATGACTGCTTGCCTGTGATCAAGATTGTTTAGGTAACGTCTGTTCTGCTTCTGATTTCTGTCTTTCTTAGTTGCTAGCATATAGTTGAATATTATCAACAAGATCAGTTGAAACATATATATTATATCAGAAAAATGCTGTTAATCACTGCCTTTCTCATAACTTCTGCATTTTACCAGTCTCACAAATTACCCTGGACATCAATTAAATGATTTTTTTTTCATGGAAGGTATTTGGTTAATTCAAAACTGGTGGGTTTTCTTATTCTTCACTCTTTGCTATGATTCACAGCCTGCCTGTCTTCTTCATGTTACCATAACCACATAGCAAGACAATTGGCAGAAGGGCATGTAAATGCTTCAATTCATTTTGCACAAGACTCTTGTTATCCCTAATAATCTTGCCTCTGTTTTTTCTTGAAGATTCTCTGTTGGTCAGTTTGTCTTCTGTTAGTAACTTTCAATTATTTTTGATAGAAACAAAAAGAATAAGCAAGATGGGCGGGGTGTGTGTGTGTGTAATTCAAAGGAGCTCTGATTACCGATAAGGGAAGAAAGCTTTTCACAGCAGCAGCTATATCTGCACGTGCAAAATATAAAGGTCTTGACAGGAATGATTGCAGAAGTGAATGAGTAGGAGTGGTGTTACAGAAATGTTAAATCAGTACTATCAGAGCAAATGGAAATGTTAGACTTGCATATTTCTAAAGTATGCTGTGTTTTAAAACACCCTCTGTACACTTCGGTGAACAGAACATAAGTTTATGTTAAATGTCCCTTTGTGAATGAAACAGCTGGGTGGATTTCCTCCTTTATCCAGGATTCTAAATGTCACAAGACCAAACCAAAGATTTTATTTGATACAGACTTCAGTCTTCAGGTTTGGGCAGGAACTTTTCTCTTTAAATGCAATTCATTGCTGAAGCTGGCAAATAGTTATTTACACATAAGTTCTTCCTTTTTAGAGAGTAAAATACTACTTATATGTGACTGGTACTCAGACTAAGTCATTCTAATAACACACAATCCCTCCAGTTGTTCACTAACCATGTGGTAATACAGGCAGCCAAGGAATAACAGACTAATTTGGTCAGTGCTCTAGTTGGAGTACCTTGTCATAGCCGATTCCACCCCTCCTCCCCCATTTTACAGGCTTTATCCATAGTATGGCTCCACACTATAGATGTGGTATCCTGAGCAGTGTGACTGTCATGTCATTACTAAGGAGAGAAAATTAACTTAATTTGCTGAACTTGACCTAATATTTGGTCCTGCATGTGAAACTTCATGAAGAAATACTGTGCACAGCAGCAAAGCAATCAAGTATACGTTGCCTAGAGGGTAGATTCTAGATGAAATGTGTCTTGTGTGTTCACAGGATGTTGTTTAGATACAAGTATGGGTCAAAGCTGAAGTGCAGGAAGGGTGCAAGTCCTGTGGTGTGCTATTTTGTGCCAGCTCTTCATATTTGGTGTAGTTACTGCAGTAGCTGTGAATCACTGAAGCTTAGATGTATCGCATCTAATTCTAATTTTTTTTCCATGTGTGGACTTATGTCTTTTGTGAAGGATTGGATATATGATTGCTTTGCATTTCAGAAGCAGCTGAAGTAGGGCCCTAGATCTGGCTGAGCATATTAGCCATGTACAACACTTCTTGTTTGGAAGTTTCTGTTGCATCAAAACCAAGATATGCAAGGTACAGTTTTTGTCAATATGACTGGATAAGCCTGTAAAGGACCTTGGCTACCAAGAGACATGGAAATCCTTTGGTTAAGAAGGGGAGCCTATTTATTAGTACTGCTTAATTAATTACAAGAACTAGAGATTCCCTGTGCTCCTCTTCCACTGCGTCTCCCAAAGCCATCAAGCTGTGTTGGTCCTCTGAAGATACCTGACTGTCTATGGAAGCGGAGTTTTCAGAAATGCAGTGTGTTCTTGAACTGTGTTGGTATAGTGAGGGGAAACCATACTTTGCTGTACCATGTTGTTCGGTTCCTATTACCATGTGCATGAGGACATTTGCTTAGCATTGTAAGTTCATAGGAGAACTTGGGGTCGAAGAGATAACAGGAGGTCATCTCAGATGCTATTGTAGTCAAGCATATTTGGCACCATCTCATACTGTTACTTCTCATCTCTTTTTAGAGTGGAATCTGAATTAAAGACATTTTTTGTCCTTTGCTAGAGTTTTCTGAATCTTCTAGGTGTGACTATAATATAGATAACAAATAACAATATATTGCATTTCACTGTATTTCCAGCTATGCTATTTTCCCCAACATTAGAAGAGTCAGATCTTAAATTTTTACCTGAACCTCTGATGCTTTAAAGAGTTACCTTTTCTTTCGTGTCTCCCAATGAAATATTCTCTGAAACCTCATATATTTGGGTCAGAAGAAGCCAAAGTCCAAAGCCTTTAAGCTTCTTATATGAAAAGAAGATTCAAAGAAGCAAAAATGATGGAAATAAAGTAAAAGTAATACTGTTACACATGTGAAAGTGCCAAATTGCCCAGTTCAGTTCTTAAGATAAAGCAATGTAAGTGCCTAATGTGAACATACTTCTTTTCTTGCCTGGTCTGCTGATAATACTAATATTTTTTCTTAATGTGGATTTTGTGAAAATTTTTTTATCCTTTAAAAAAAATAATTGCTGCTTATCCAAAAGTTTCAGCTCTGTCCCTGTCAATCCTGTCAGCATGTTAGTGGACTACAGAAATGAGACCACTGACTCTTTACATTACATGTGCCCTGCAGTACTTCAAAGTGCAATATCTTTAATTTTTTTAGAAACGTGGCAAGTACACTGTTTTGGAGTCAACCATATGAATCTGATACTCTGGTTGCGTATAGTGAAGAGAGGTCTAACTTGTAAGGCTATTTCTACTGTGGATTTACAGTTAAAGTCTTCTAATAGAAGCATCAGGGGAACTCTCCCTGAAATCAGTGTTCAGAGTTGTTCTCATTGATTTTAATGATGTCATGTTGGTCTTCATTGATCTTCACATAACCCTAATAACGAAATGAATTTTCTTTTTTTTCTTTCCCCCCCCCCCCCAAGGAAAAATGTTTCATATCTTGATACCAAGAATCAAAGCAAATTAAGCTTGAGGTTACAGTGCTGCAAGGATCCATGCTGAAGGACTCTGCATTCTTGAGACTTTCTATTGAAATGCTGAAGATCCAGTCTCAAATCAGTAGAGATTAGTTACCAAAGAACTTCTGATTGAAGTATTTTTGAAAGCATAAGCACTTAATTGTTCCTGAAAATTTAGTCCTTTCAGCCTCTGATTTTGAGGCTTAATGAAGTTAATTTTCTTCTTACCTCTTGTTTTCTGGTATTTTTGCACTTATTTTTTAAAAACTCTATTTGATCTGTGTTGGGAAGCTTATTTCACTCCTTTGTGTATTTTTAAGAATTTGTTTTATTTTCAGTCTGAGATCTACATAGCCTGATAACTTCCTGCTTTCCCCTCATCTCATTCCTGAAGTGGATTTTTTTTAAATTTGAAAATCCAGTCTTTTTAAAAAATCTAAAATTAGATTGGCCTGAGGCATACAGTAAAACAGAAAGCAAACTTCTGAAATAAAAACCAAAGACCTAGATGATCAAAATGAAACGTTATTTCATCACGAAAGATTGGTAAGATTGCTGGACAGTTCTCAATCACACAGCACAATGTACTTATGCCAGTATTTATGTAACTCTGGACAAGTTGTAAACAATGTGTAAATGACCTGAGTTGTCATTAAATTCATCAAGCACCAATGTAAGAAATCCTTCCGTGTTCTTAAGCATTTGGGAAACAACCCCCCCAAACCTGCTTTGTCAGCTAAGCTTTTCTTTTCAAATAAAACAGGTGCTAATATGAGAGTGCTTGAACCTTTTCAGTTTTTATTCTGAATTCTGGACTCAAATGCTGATGGCTACCTGTGGTCCTACTAATGTATGGTGGAAAAAGCCTTACAGAAGATTATACGATGTTTCTACTGAGCTTAATAGTGGGCATAAGAAAATGTGGCCAGAGCTGAAACACAGCTGTATCTGGTTTCAAGGTCATAAGAGATAGTCAGTTACAAATTATTTCAATTTAAAAAAAAAAAGAAAAGTGATTCTAGAAATGACCAAGAAAATAGTCTGTGATTAAAAAGTCTTTGAGAAGCTTTCTGGCAGTAGTTTCCTGTAACTTCAGGTGTTCAAAGAACTGTCCTACTTTTATTCAGCAGTTTTATTCAAATGGAAACCTTTCATACATTTCATCAGTACCTCTCTCATACATCAATCACTTGCTGAACTTCTCACTACTGAAAGAAAAGCTTGTTTTAGCTTACATCCTAGCTTTGTGCGTTCATTTGAATGTCCGACTTGTAAAGAATCCTGAACTTCTAGTATTCTAGGAAATGAAGATGGAAATAAACACAAATAAAATGCAGTTTAATTGAAGGGCAAAGGTATCCTTTTGTAAGCGTTGGAGAATGGTCCACATGTAAAAACTTCAGAGAAAACATCAATGAAAACAGACATGTTCCAAAACGCCAGACTGTGTGTTGATACTCAAAGGGAATAGGATTTCCTAGCAGGTGTGGAACATTGTTTTGTGGCTCTCTTCTTGTATACTGAGAGACCTGGCAGGTCCCTTAGTTTTAACTCTTCTGGTACTCCTGAAGTCATACAGGTTTTTAAGAGGTCTTGGTCTGGTACTGCCAGACAATGAAGTATTTTGATTATAAACTGCAGGAGACTGCCTATAGCACTGAAGTCTCTGAGCTCATAAGTGGAGAACTGCACGTACTCATTCCTTCTGTATATGAATATACATGCATGCGTAACTTGCTGATGCAGCAGCCCTAATACCAGTGGTAGAGCTATAGTTATTTATATAGGTATAGTATATAGCTACTGTAGTTCTTTCATTTACTAAGTAAGCTTAAAGGCTTGCCTATTCTGCTATTTGTTTTCCTATTTTTGATACAGATGTCTTATAATTACTTGCTATACCGTAGTGTACTCAGTAGTGTCTACGCGCTTTTTGCTTCATTGTGTTTTCATCTATACTGTGCAGCATTAGTGTAAGCTGAATGTGGGAAATTCCAGCCTCTGTGGCTGGGTTAACACCTGTGTGAGGATGGTGCTCAGAGGTGTACTCCTTTGTTTCTTTTTTTTCCAGTCATGAAGTTGTTATAAGCTGTGCCGTGCACAGTTTCCAGCTCATGAGGTTTAATCCATGCCTGTCTGAGAAATTTTAATTGATCTGACATCTAACATGTAGGAAAACATTCTTTTCTGTGTGTAAATTACTTTGAAATCAGATGTGGCTAATTTGGGGGGAGATTTCGCTTTTGCTTCTGGAATACTTTAAGGAAGAACAATAAATCCAACAAGAAGCTCAACTCTTTCCAACAAAGCTTAGTGTGCCTTAATTTCTGAGCAGTGGTTTGAAATTGGGTTGTATCGGTTGCTTATCCAAATGTGGCTTTTCAGTAGCTGCTGTGTCAACAAATAACACCTCTAGAGACTGTTGTAACAGACCTTATAAGTAATTACTCTTAACACTTTACACTGCCTTCCGTCTCGCTCTTATTTGTCTGCCTCTTGCTTACGAACAGAAAGTACTCTAGAAACTAGACTAAGAGGTTTTGCATACTGAATATGCAACTAAATTGCTTGTTGAATAACAGGTTTTCCTCTACATTCAGATATGCAAAAATAGTGAAATTACTTGTGTTAAAATTGCTGTCTTTTTTAATACAGCAAGGCAGAATTTTCTAGACTTACCAAAGTTTTCAGCCGGAATCTTTAACTACTAGAGGTTGAAAATGTTCTTCTGACCTTCACAAGCGCACCCGGTTCTTGTGCAGTACTGGCTCCGAAGGGCTAAACTGTGGCTAGTGACCCCAGACCACATTACGAACAGCAGTGCTTTAAAGCTGCTTGTAACTGGTGGGCATTGCTGCTAAATAAAGACTGGATGTTTACAGATCTGAAAAATTAAAAGAAATCTGCCAACCTGTCAACACCTGTGAATTCTCTGCTTAGATAGATGCCCAAGAGGAGGAGAGGGAGAGCAGGTGGAGAAGGAGCCTCTGACAAAGAGAAAATGTTAATTCAGTTTTTTTCTGCATCATGTCAGCTTTGATTTCTTCTTTGTCTTTGTCTACATCCCTAAATTATCTGCCATAATCATGCAAGTGGCTTGAATGAATGAAGGCTTTGCCTAATTAAATTGTGAAAGGCTGAAAGGCAGGTATAATCTGATTATCCAAGCAAAATGACAAAATAAAAGTAATGTGCAAGTGATTGGTGTAACCTATTGAACCTAAATTTAGCTTGTTGGTTGTCTTACTGATACTGCTTTGACTAAAACTGGCATCACCTTGCATGTCTGTAAAACAGCCCAAATAATTATATCTTCTATATGAAAAATTAATGTTTGTAATGCACCCCTTCAGTGTCTGATGGTTCAAGGGAGGGTATTTCAACAAACTTGGTACAAATGGTGCTTCCTAATTCTTGGTGAGTAATTTACATTTAAATATGCAACTTAAAATAGTCTTAGGCTGATCGTATCACACTAGATCAATGTATCAAATAATTAATTTTGCGTTCCTTATTCCCTGAGCTAAATTTAGAGCTGTTGATAACAACAGTTGCCTATGATCAGGATTATTTGCCTTTGTATTAAGTTCTGGACAAATTTATATACAGTAGGAGGCAGATCTTAAACTCATCCCTGTCAGTGTACTTACTGCATATTACAAAGTTGTGTGCTCCTGGTGTAGCTATATTTTTTTGTGCAAAATGCAGCTACAAGTATTGCTTCATCGTGCCTAAATCTCTCTTTGTTTAATGGGTGCAAAGTAACTCATGTTATTTTAAGGCTACTTATGGAGTAAAATTGCTTCCTTCACTGTCTCCTGCATTTTATTGTACAGGGTATCCAGCTGGTAGGGGAACCAACAAATCAATTTTCTCGGTGAAGTTTTTCTATACAATTTTCTCAACATGATCACAGTAGTTGGTGAGCTTCCCCCAAAAAATCTCTGATGGCATTTTTCATATCTTCCTCTCTTCCCATATGGCACCTTGTTTCCATTAGCTGCTGGTATGGCTCTTTTCTGGTAAACCTGTTTACCGTTCCAACTGCCATGTGGCAGCTGTTCTTTTGCTCAAAATACAATTTAAATCACGTGAAAAACATGGTGGTTGTTTGGGCACTCTTACCTGTGTCCAGATCTCTGTGCTGGGATACTCTGTGGCTACTAACCAGTGGTTTGTAACACTTTGACTTAGTCGGTGATGACCAAGTGTTTCCAATGTGGGAATCTGCTTAAGAGGGGCCGCTTTTGCCAAGGCAACATAATTCACATGAAAAGATGCTGCAGATACTGCAGCTCTTTTCCTGATCCAATTCAACCCTCCCTAAACATTTAGCTGCCTTTCTTTAATGTGTCTCGGCAAGCTCTGACCATGAGCAGATTAAGATGCTGAGGCAGCAAAACTCAAAACCCAGCATGTCTTCAGACGTTCACTATCTTCAGACATTGAACTTAAATGTGTAAGTCAAACTTCAACCTCTGTCACGTGTATTGGGATATTAGCTGGCTGGGTGTTTTGCAGGAGGATTAATTCATCTGACCAGAGACAAACCATGGGGGTGAAAGTTTGTTTGATTTAAAGGATTATATACTTCTGTCTGAAGAGGTTGTTTACATTTTATTCACAATTAAATAAGTTTACTTCTGATGACAGAAATGTGTGTCTCTAAAATACATGTAATTGAAAATAATTTAATTAAATTCAACATTAATTAAAATAGTTGATTTCTTCTCAGAAGGCCCATGTACAGTACTAAATATGGTGGCATAAACTGTAGATTTAGATACTTTGTCACTGGCACAGAAATGAAGATCCTTTTGATATTAAAAAAAAAAGGAAATTTAAAAAAAAGTCAAAAAGCCCTTCATAACACTGTCTGGAGATGCTTTTCATTTCCTGGGCTGAGGAATACAAAGGGAAGCTTTTAAATCCGACTTCAGTAGCACAGAACAACTTCTGTTGAATTAGGTGCAGTTGTGGAGGTTTGAGCAAAGCTGTCCAATCCAGTTCGGAGTCCTAGTCAGAATATTCAAACCAATATAACTTCAAAGGGTTTATAATATTCTATTTCCAGTCTAGTCCTATATTTTCTTTGACCCACTTTGAAATTCTTTCTTAAAAATTTGTTTGAAGAAATCAGATTGACAGCATAGGTCCAAGCACAGGCTTAGTATTCAAGCCAAATGTTATCTTTGTCTCTGCCAATGCAATTAGGCTAAATGAAGTGAAGCTGCAGAGACCTGATCATCAAGAGTAAATCATTGCAGATCTTAACCTGAGAATGCCTGCAAGTCTGAACCAAGACGAGTGAAGCTTTTGGACTCTGATCGTTCATTGGCATTTTCATTTTACTCTATCTTTAATACTATTTTCTTTTTTGAATAATCAACAGTTAATGGCACTTTGCCATTAATAATATCTTACTTCTCCCGATACTTTTTTCCTAATTCAACTCAGACCTAGGATCGGAATGAGATGTTTTCAAAATTATTCCATTGTAAGCTGTGATAGACACTTAAGCATTCGATCATTACCAAGTGTGGTGTTTGTAGTATAGGTAATGAAAGAGAAGTATTGTTTTTGTTTGGTGTTTAAATTATTTTTTTTTTTTTTTTTTTTTGCTTTATGTAGCCCTCTCTTTAACAGCTTTTTGCCACAAATGTGTGGGAAGGCAAAGGTGTTTATCTTACTATTTCTTGTGTTGGATCATGTGGATCCCTGTGAGATACATTAAACCTATAAAAATATAAAAGGTTTTTTTTTTTTTTCTTTTTGCGAATGGACTATATTGGTTATAAATAAAGCTTTTATCCTAAAAGGGAAAGAAAACAATTTAAAGTAGATTTCAGTATGGTCTTTATGCTTTTCCTCTAAGCAGTAGTCAACTCTGACCTAACATTGCATCAAAATGACATACCTGCTCTGTAGCTGTAGAAATTACAACTTCTTAGTGTAATTCAAAGCCACTGAACATACAGGAGGTACGATTCCAGTGCCAACATGTGTAATGCTTGGGAATGTGGGGATTATCTTTTCCATGATTATTCTTATTTTAAAACAATCATTTACTCATTTAAGATGCACTTAATTTTCTCAGTCCTTAATTGATCATGCACAAAAAAAGTAATCACCATCCTGTTGATTTAGTTAGACCAGAGAGAAAATGCTCGATAGAAATAAAGCAGTTCAGAAAATGGATCTTTTCTGTTTAGCTATTGAATTAAAAAAAAAGTGCTGACTCAAGCCAGAAAAGTGACTATTTTGTCACTCAGACTTGAAATGCAACAGACAAATAAAAGGAATTTTTGGGTTTGTTTCCTTTAATATTCCATGGTATATTTAGCAAAATTCAATCTCAGTTACTCACTTTAAAATACTCAGTTGAAATGTTTGAGCTTTTCTAGCTTGGAGTTTCCTTTTCCGTGATACCTGAACTTCAGTTTTCACAGAAAATGGCTGCAAAACCACAAGCAGCACTTCTTGTGTATGTACTTGTATGGAGAAACTGGGAGAAATCACATATCTGCTTCTCCACACGGAGCACGCAACGCAATTTTCAAAAACGTGTTTGCCTCAGCTGGTGATAAGGAAGCACTTGGTAGTTGCTCTTCAGCCAGGAAAAAGACTGAATGTTATGGATGTCTGAAAAATAAGTTGCTATTAAACTCTTCCTTCGTGGTTCTGCTCCTCAGGAGAAAGGTTGCTGATTAGCAAATGACAATATTGATTTACAAAATCAGTATTAAATTCTAGGTTTTGCTGTATTTATCTGTTAGGAGTGTTTACAATAACAATGCTAAATGCTTGGTTAAATGACATTCATATTCTGTGTAATATATCACATAAAATAATGCACAGATATGAAAACATGATTTAAAAGGAATTCCAGAACAGTGTTTTTTCTAGTCTCTTGTAGTAGAATAATTGAGATCTGCAGTACAGCCCAAGTTTAGCTGGGTTTATCCCTTTCAAAGTTAACTTACTACAAGGAGGTTTGGGGTTGTTTTTCTGCTTTCTTTTAGATTCTTTTACCTCCCTCAATTCCTGTGCAACGGGCAAGAATTTAATGCTGCGTTACAGGGCACAGGACTCTCAACCAAAGTCTGTAGTGAAATGGTTAGAGAACTGGTGTTTCCAAGGTTCTGGTTTTTACCCTGATCCCCACTCCCATTGAGAAGTCCTCTGTCAAGATGTTAAAACTGAGTCCTTAACATACTCAGAACGTACAGGATTATGTAACTGCAGAAACAAATCACACATCGATGTTTCCACTCTGTGTAAAACATGATGTGTAACATATTAAAACAACATGGTATTTTATAAAACTGTCTATCACCAAGAAATAGAAGTGGAGGAAACTTGCTTCAAGCCCCCGAAAGTCAAAGGGATAACTGTGGATTTGCATGAGTTCAAAGTTTCCAATTGCACTAAAAAAAACTTCTTAGAAGGGCAGGTAAGAAAACCGTAGTACCATTTTCATGCTTCTACCTTTTTTAGCTAGTGATATGTATTTGAGAATTTCAGCATTTATGGGACTTGCATTGCTGCTAGACTTTTCTCAGCAATCTGTTTTCCACTGGAATTTTAAAATCTAGGTCCACATACCCATGTTCAGTAGCTCATACTGGGGCCCATACCAATTTTTCATCATCACGACATAAGTGATTAGTGTTACTGTGGCCATTTAAAACCATTACTAATTTTAAAACAATTACATCCTATTTCAGATGTACTCTTAGTGTTGAAAGAAGTGATGTGTATGAATAGTTCACTAATAAAAATCACTTAATGATATATTTTTTTAAATTGAATTTCGCAAAAACCTTAAGATGTCTTCAAATGTATTTCTATTTGACATCAAGCAGTGTGAAGCAAACAGTCAGTGTGGAGAATTCTTGGGGTATAAATTGTTTGTGTATAATTAATTTTAAATACTTGCCATTTGAAATTGAAGCTATTTGATAGGATGCAGGAATTGCACGGAGATTTTATTTCCTGTTTCAATGAATCTTTGTGTTAGAATTGTCAAATACTTACAGAAAGCAAGTCACCTGAAATTTTATATTTGTAAAAACATTATGCCATCAAAATTCTTGCTGGAATATTTGCATAAAATAAACACAATAGGTGACTGAACACTTAATGTAAATACATTTAAGGATGCAGATACGTATTCATAAACATTAATTTTCATATTAATCTAGAAACTGGGCATCGGTTGGCGAGTGGTGAGCAATTGCTTTGTGCATCACTTGTTTTATATATTCTGATACTTTTACTATTATTATTGTCATTATTATTTTCTTCCTTGCTATCCTATTAAACTTTCTTTATCTTGACCCATGGCTTTTACTTTTTTTTCCCCCCCTTGATTCTCTCCCCCATCCTCTGGGGGAGATGAGCAAGCGGCTGTGTGGTCCCTAGTTGCTGGCTGGGGTTAAACCACGACGCTGGATATAAGTAAAGCTTCTTTATTTCATCCTTATCCTTTCTAATGAAATAAAAAATATGCTGATTTGTTAACCTCACTTGAAGGTTTATCACAAACAGTTGGGGGTTACTTTAGCTAATATGACATCTGTGCATAATTATGCATCCAATCCCTCTTCCTTGTGCTACTCTACTCTTCCTATATTAAAAGTGTCAGGACAATACTGCAAGCTTAATGGTGCTGGTTTTTAATCAGCATAGACACAGTAAATGACTGTTCATTAGCAAAAATAGAACAAAGAATGGCTTTAAATTGTAAATTCTAAATAAAAAGCTGATTTTGTTAGTTAAATATTCTCAATATATTCCTTACTCTAGATGCATTTTCCATCTGTCTCAATTGATAAGGAACTTCTGGCAGTCTAATGAATTCTTTGATCACTGTCACTTCTCTTTAAGTACTAGACCTGCATTTTACCTATTTGAAATATGTTCATACACATCTGTAAGAGTCTTCAGAACAACTTGTTACAGAGAAAGGTCTCAATTTTTTTTATAGAAATGGACCAAGTTAGACAAATGTAATATTTGTATTCAAAAGGAAAATCTGAATTTAATTTAAAATGTTAGTATTAATATATATATTGATCATATTACTTCTAGTTTGTTTTGAATTTGGGAAGCTCATGTAAAGTTTTGCATACAATTCATTGTATTATATTGTGAAGTAGCAAAGAAGGGAACATAGGGGAATTAAATAAGGATAATGATGGCCTACTTTGCTGTGTTGAAACTATTCCAGCAGGTGCTGCTTGTCTTGGTGAAAATCAACAGAAATAATACAAAGGAATTAAATGCTTGTATAACTTGAGTGATAATCAAAATTGTAAAATGCAGCCATGAAAGCTGGCAGATGAGATTCAATTTCTAGCATTATTGATAGTGCTTAGTGGTATGGTGTTTTCTTAGGTGGCCATCCTCATGTGACAATTTATCATCAAGTACTTTACTTCCAGTGAAGTGAGCAAAGGTTTGCAGCTTTGTGGTGACACATCCTTGTTTCACTGAGCTTTGAATACTGTGGTCAATATGTAGACATGTTCTGGTTAGGATCAAAAACTCAGAGCTCTGTATACAAGTACGAGTACTAACCATGTTAGTTCACCCACAAAGTAAACCCAGGTAAATTTAATATAGAATTTTTTATTATGTATACCATATATTTTTGAGAGAACGGTGTTTTTATGTTTCTTGGTAGCATGTGTATTGAGTTCTTGAAAGCATCATTTCCAACAGAGTCTATAGATTTTTGTAAACTAGTTTTTCTAGGAGGTTGTTTTCATGTCTGCCCAGGAATTAGGGCACTTACTCTGGTGACTTTTACCACTTTAATCTGATTGAGGAGTCTACAGCACCAATCTGTTCAGAGTGCCTGTGCTAGAAGGTCTAGGCTTAAATCTTCTTTGTGTGCCCAATGTGGTGATTTATGTAAAATATATAAGTATTTATTACATCAGAGGAATGGAGCAAAAGAATGAATCTGTAGTTTGGTAGTTACGTGAGAGAGAAGGTCCCATTGTCAAATTAACACTGTACTGGTAGTTGGGCTAAACAGGTGTTGGGTGTTTTAATCCTTTAGTCTCTGTGATACTCACTGTCATCTGTATCCATGTATTTAATGAGAATGAAAGACAGAATAACTCCATAGTCTCCATGTCTGACTCTCACCTGGAGGTAGAATAAATATTTGCAATAGGTATTTTATGACCTTATGGCAAGTGGAAAACCACTAGTGAGAATGCGTTTAGAGGACCTGTTCCTGAGGACATGATACTGGCTATTCTGGTGTTCTCCTGGAACATGACTGCTAAGAGTTCAAATCTGTTCACTTAATTTGTCCTCAATACTGAATTACGAGGTAAAAACATGATGGCAGTTCTTCTCTGAATCAACCCCATATCCTCTTCTCTTTCCTTCTTCCCCGAATTGAATCAAACCTAATTTGTGCTTTTGGCCAAAACTTCTACTTTCAAGATGGAAGAAGACTTTTTGGTGAAAAAAATTATTTTGGAAAGAGGGGAAAAAAATTGTCTAGGCAAATTTAATGCTAGTTTTCTTTGTTGGTTAAAGCAGTTAGGAAACCAGAAAATAATTTAAAAATACCTATTCACAGTTACCTAAAATGGGGAGGTGTCCTTTAACAATGAAGAAGATGCTCTGTCAAATCTATTCACTGATACCGAATCAGTCTACAAGTTTCTGCTTATGTTCCTTTTATAGCAAAACCAGTAAAAGAACATATCAACAAAGTGGTTTCTAATGGCATCCTTTAGAAAGAGGATGTGGCTCAAACATCTCTTCGCTCTGCTTATGTTCTGCAGGCTACAATTTGGTGTAGTATCTATTGAGAGGACAAAATAACAATTGAATAAAGTATCAGATTGTTTAAAGCTTTTCAATAGTCAGTTAAGATTCAGATACAGATTTTTCTGACAAACCTTGAAAGAGAAGATAAAACTGTCTGGATGAAGATTGACAGACAAAATAAGTAACAAAAGATAATTTCATATGATTTGGTAGACTGATTTTCTTTACGTGACTGTGATGACTTTTAGATACAATAGGCAAGTGCCTGATTCAGCTTTTGGTTGTAAATTCTGTGCAAGTACTCTCCAGTATGTATTTTGAATTTGAAGTGCAATTTAGAGCATGTGCATATGATATTGGGGGGATTTTTTAAAAATGAGAATGAAAATTTTAATACCCGCTCTGTACATAACTAGCCTAAATCTGTCATGACTTAAAGGTATAGAAATGTTTTCCCTGATTTTCAGAGAAATTAGGATGATTTGCCTGATTTCTGAAACAAATTATATTAACAATCATTTAGGGTATTGTACCTAGAGACCAGAGGAAAAAAACAATCTTGTGATACAGAATAGATATAGTGAACTCCACAACATAAGAGAAGGTATTTTACACTTTGAAGAATGGAGTATTTTCCTAAGACAGCTCTCACCCACTCGGATATAATGAGTCCTTGAACTGCTTATAAAGATGTGCTGTATTTGCATTTTCTGTTTGTTTCCTATCAGATCTAGAAGACTAAATGAAGTAATGGTGTAAACAGAAGGAATGTTTTAAATCTGTGGTGGTAAACCGCTAAGCCAGCATCTGCTACCAACTTGATTTTCAATCAAATGTCATAATTGCTTCTTGGTCACTACCTTGCTGTAAGGAAACTTCAACTAAATATCCTGTGGGACACATATACTCTCTGCAGTGGTCACTGAAGTGACATTGTTCAGTTAAAGCTTTCAAAGGTATGCCTACTTATCTCCTATAAACAATTACCTGCTTTGTCAAGTGATGCAGCCTATGATGCTGGAGCTTTGTGGATGTATAATCAGAGCGTTTCCTTCCCCATGAATCTTGTTTCTAACACTGAAGACAGTTTATAAATACCTTGAGGCCTTTTCCTTCTATTACATATTTGGTAGCATAGATTTCAAACGTAAAAGCAATGTTGTATGTCCCATTTACTTCATTGCTCCAGCCAGCTGGTTGGATTTTACCGGAAATTGGGTAGGTGAGTGGACAATGTAGTTGATAGACCGATAGTATGGTGTAAAAATTCTGTATTCGGTTGCTCTTCTCCAGTACAAAATCTTAACCAGTAGAATAAACAGCAGAACAAACATTACATGCGCTGCTTGGCCTGTTGTTTCTCAACTGTAAAATTGGCTAAACTGGACATTTGCAAGCACTCCCATGATAAAGTAATAAGCTTTTTAGTTACGAACATATATGCAGTTCACCTAGAAATGGACTCAAAATTTAGCATCTGGAAAATTGTTTCTCTTCTTCTCCGTGCCAAGAATTTCTATTTCATAATGTCAAATTAAGATAAGCACATTGTAGCCTGACTGTTGACTGCTGCACTGACATTAAGAAACAGGTTTGGGAAACAGTTTGAGAATCTCTGGAGCAGCATATTTCAAACAGGGATGCTGCAAAGTAGAGAGGGAAAAGCAGTGTGTTGGAGCATGTCAAATCTTGAATTTATAAATGTTAGGACAGAATTCCATTTATCCTCGGTGTGAGTTCATCACAGTCAAATTTGTATCTTATTTCTTGTGTAAGAATAAAGAATGAAGTGGTGTTTGGGACAGCTGTTTTTTTCAGGTCGGTGCTGATTCTAAAGAAATACATACTTGTACAGCAGCACCTGCTAAATGTATGTGCATCATGAATTGTGATTTCAATGAGCTTTTTTCCAAGTAAGTGGAAATTTTGGAGAAGACATACTTAAAAATAGGGATATTCCCTCCTATGGCTGTCTTTAAAAGTATCACTGACTTCAATGTAAGTGGATTAAATTTGTTTTGCCTCAGCTCAACAGAAAATATTGGAATAAGTAATTGACAAAGTAATGATTTGAAAAAATTCTCATTCGTTTCAGTGGGACACTGTTTATAATCAGACTGAATGATATAGCGCTAGGTAACATTTTCCATGTTTTGCCCGCTCCCAACTGCTTATGTTCAGCAAGTGCATTCATTTAAAAATGTAGAATATGACGTATTTCATTATATGTACCATTTACTTCAGTGGAACTTTGAATTTCAAACAAAATTTCTATTGAAATAAAAAATAATTGCTAAAGTTTCATTGTCTAAATACATTTATGGATTGTATCAGCCTACCTTTTTGGCTAGCTAACCCACAGATTCTGTGGTTAATGTCGATGCTGTGCAAAGCATTGCCTTATTAATTCTGCTCAGACCTTGCTTTCCAAAAATCAGTGCAGTTCTCATCTCTAACCAAATATTCATCATTAATCTACTTCAGAATACAGCATGGTTTCTGACATGACAGTAATATATCTGACATAAGCAATCAGGTGAAACATTGTTGTAAGGCAAGCAGGCCAGAGAAAAAAATTTAAAAAATTAATAAGGAAATAAAATATGTGCATTTTATATATTTGTTTTTATTTAAACAGTTTAGAAAGAAATTGTTTTCTATTTCAAGAAATCTCCTGCGTACTGCTTGTAATATAACTGCGCCAGTGTGAACTGCCATCGTTCTGAAAAGGGAGAAATGCTAAATCTATGTTTTTTAACTTCATGGTACTTCACAGAGTACTTTTACTTTTACACAGAGAACTAATTGAGCAATAGTGGATGATCCAATGCAGAAATACGTATGCTCATCCGTATTCAGCGTAATGGTGAATTTGGAGTCCGATATGAAGTTTAGCATTTTTACTAATGAGGAATAAACTGCTGAGTTGTTAATCTGTTTGTCATTTTGAGCAAGTGTTTTTTGGTTAGTGTTTCCTTTCTTGGTATTTGTAACTTAAAGTTGATCCACTTGACCTTGAAAAGAATACTTTTTGCAATGTTTTAGACTTTTGTCTTGAGACACAGCTATAGCCATCCAGAATAAGAAAGGATAGATTCTACCTTTGGGTACATCTGCAAATTTTCATTTTGGAGTTGGTTTATAAATGAAGTATCCTCATTTGAGAAAAGATGATGTAAGGTAAACAAGAAGTTTGGCTGCATCCACAGCAATGACAATTCATGAAAAAAAATATCAAATATTGACTTTAGGGGTGTTACACTGATTAAGTTTGGCTGAGAATCAGGTGTATGATACAGCAAAAATGCAAAGAAATTCTATCACACATTCTGTCTGAGTAGTCTCTTCTGAATCTATTTATTGTATTTTATGTCTTCCTTCTATGCGTTACACACAGTAAATTTTCCTTTTTGGAGGAAAGAATCATCAAAACAGTAGCTGGTGGGAGGAAATTACAGAGATACTATAGTTTCTTGTGCTTTTAAAATGTCATTTGTCATGAAGGTGTTTAGAGATCATTTAAAAACTGTTTTCCCATGGGTATCAATGGAAAAGCTATATGATTGTAAAGTGCTTTTAATCTGGGACATTTGAACCCCAATCTGAGTATTTTTTCATTTAAATTTTGTGGCAAAGATTACTTGACAATATTTACTTGCCACAGTAAAGTATTGCCCATTCACGAATGGAAATTATTATAACAAAATTGGAGTTCCTTCAGAATGGAAGTTTAAGTTCACACCAGGTTAATAACATCACATCCAGGAACTAATACTGGAAAAAAAGATTAAGTAAAGTTTGTCATATTTTCCATGCAGCTACTTTTGATATGAAAAGTTGTCCTTTTATATATGAAGAAATAGCTGTATTGTATCTACCTCTAGTCATAAATGGATTCATAGGGAAAAGTAATATTAGGACAAACTCATATGATACTCCTGCTCCCTCATTCTTCCAGCTGTATTTTTAGCTAGGAGACTTCCTCTGCCTGACATGGTTATGCTAGGTTTGACATATATTATTATATCATTTATTGTTTGCCAAGTACTTTTTTGGGTGGGGGGGAAACCCCACAAACCACCAACAAAAAACCTTCATGAACAAAAAAATCCACCCCACATATGATAAAAATAAGCCAGAGATGAGCATCTGGTGCTATAAGCCAGGATGGTTTGTTCCTGAAGAGATCCTTCCTGGTGCAACTTCTGTGAATCACGGTCATGGGATCCTATTGACATGATATATTGCCTTTCACTTTCCCCAGTAAAGCCAGACAAATCTTCATCACCCTTTTCCCAGAGCTATTCATTTACCCACAACTCATGGAATATTATTTAAAATGCCTAGAATGATAAACCAGCAGAATTTGTAAGGGCTTGTTTGTGTCTGAAGATTTGGAAGGACTCGTGTAATTTCTGCAGAACTGCTTACCTCTGCTTCAGCAGAATAGGAAATGTTCCCTGTACATGGTGATGCATCTGGAAGTACTTCTTCAGACAGTGTGTCTTTGGAAAGATGTCTCCTTTTCTCTTTCCTCCGTGGAAAGTATGATTCAGTTTGCACAGCAGCTGTGGCTGCAATCTACTTTCGCAAATCAGCAAAACAGCACTAAACTACTGTCATTTCTGTCAAGAAGCTGGTGCCTCGTCAGTGCCGTTGTTTCATGTCTCCATGTTTTGTAAGATCTTGACACATACTGCTTTGAGGATTTGGAAATCATCTTGCTGTTCGGGGGTCTCATTTGGTAAGTGACATGGATGAAGTCTGACTGAAATGAAATATTCATTTTACTCTAAATGTCAGTCGTGCAGTATATTCCTGAAGGAAAACATGATGCTTAAACTGGCTGCCCGCTGAGATTTAGGGGAGCTCTTAGAAGAGAGCTCCTTTGGATATGAAATAAATGCCAAGTGGGATGTGCATTGGTGAGAGAGGGGTATGTAAGTTTGGCTTTTTGCCCGTTGCTTAAGTTTCTGTGACAACTAAAAGATTTTTGGAAATGGTGTGATTGCTGAAGGAAGCTAGTCTCAAAACATTCCAGCCCCTGGTCTCTGAAGTAACCGTCTGAGCTTGGCAACAAGTAGGTTTTTTGAGCTTTATCTTACTTAATGGGCAGAACAGTGATTTAAGAAGTCAGCTTTGATTTGAAATAGAAAGAAGTTTTGCTTTGCTTTTATGGTACTTTGAAGATGAAATACACATGATTTCTCAGATCTGTTTGTTTCCCCCTTATCCCTACTATTTCAGTTGCTGTTCTCTAGTGTCTAATACCTTGTAGTAAACGCTGCTTTCAAAATGAAGTTTTCTGCACTTTGGTGTTTTGCCTTTTCCTATGCCAAAGTAGAATATATATGCACCCAGAAGCATGTTGAAGGAATCCTGTCTTTATATCTGCAAAAGATAATTTTTTTTTTTTATTTTTCAAATACCAGTAGCAGTGTTTGAATTCAGTTTATAGACTGTCCAGCTCAGAGAGTGGTGGAAGTGAATAACTAAATTGCTTTTCGAAAGTGGGGACTGACAAGTGCAATCAAAGCTTTTTGGGACATGGTGTTTGCCATGGCAGCAGGATGGACTCGGTGTGTAAAAGATGTCAGCCAGGTCCGGGTTCCCTTTTTCCTATTGGGCAAGAAGGACCACTTTGTTTAAAGGGAGGACTTAATGCCCAAAGTATCTGTATACATTGTGGCAAGATAAATGGGTGAAAAAGGGAGCATGTATTTGTGGATATAGTTGGATCATTTGCAGTTGCATTAGGATACAATTTTCATAAAGTATATAAAATAACAAGTGTCATGTTATAAATCAATCACTAAATACTTGGGACTGAAAAAAAACTTTCTTTGGGGGCAGGTTGTATCTTACTTGTTCGTGATGATGCTTGTCGTACTTCCCCTCCAAATGTGAACTCTTGCACTAGTTTACAGTGGAAACTACATTATTGCACACGGCGGGGAGGAATTCATTAGTTCCTGTGTTTCTAATCATAATGAAAGGAAAGTGGAAGAATCCACTTGTAAGAATTAGCGTGTGGGAGTTTAAGGATATCCAACATTTTTCACGTATTTTCTGTCCGGAGAGCCTGTATTGCTATATTAGATGCTTTGTACTGTTCTTTTGTCCGTGTTGCAACAATGTGAGAGAGAAAGGGTTTCTTTGTGCTTTTTTAGATAGTTGACTCTGCAGTTGTTCTTTCAGAATAATTTTAATTTGGGAGGCAAGAATAACAATTCCCACTGCGTTTCTCTGCAGAGATTGTATATACCAGTTACTTATTGCCCTCTTAATGTACTTGAAGAAGAATAAGTGTTATTACGTGACTGATTATTTCCTTTGCTGTATTCTATGTTCTTCTTATAATATTTAGCCAGTATAATAAAATTATTCTAGTGAATAGCAATGAAAACAAGTACCACTTGAAATGGGAAGCTGGCAAAGTGTGTGAAGATGTTTTGGTATACACAGCTGTATGTTTTACTAGGACATGTGCATCTTCATCTTTACCAAACTTGTGTGATTTTTTTTTTTTTTTTTTTTTTTTTCATATTAACTACTGCTGAATGCAGAAAAAAGAGTAGAATATATTTTGTGATGGATTTACACTTACCCCATGGAAAGATGGATCTTGGGCATTCAGCAACAGTCCAAATGTCTGTAATCTTATGATATAAAATGGGTGTTTTATCTATATAAGACAGGATGATAAATCATGATATCACTCCCAATTTTCTGCAAAGTTCTCTACAAAGAAATTCTGTTTATCTGCCTTCCTTTATATGATTATTTTGCTTTTGTAAGATGTTCTTTCTCTTATTTCTATATCAGCAGGTCTGTGTTTGTTCTCTAGTGAACTGCTGTTTCCATTGCAGCTTGTTTTTCTGCTAGAAGTCTAAATCTGCTTCATGACTGTCTTTGACTCTGTTGATGAGAGGAAGTTTGATAAATGTTACTATATTGATATTTTTTTCTGTCATTAACACAAATTACCTGAAAAACAATCCCTAGACTTGAGGAAATAAACCAAATCGAATATGCTTTTTCTCCTATAAAAGTACATGATTAAAAAAAAAAAGATACTTTTAAAAATTGTTGTTTATTCAGGCCCCTTGATTTGAAATAAAATACATTTTAAATTAATGTGAAATACATCTCAGTCCTCTTTTCTACTCTCTAGTATTATGATGGCTGCACCTCCCCCCCCAATTTACTTGAATCGAGTGTTGTGCTTTTGCGTAAGTACGTACATGTTTATTTGATACAATAGAGACACTCTGATATAAGTTGATTGTACAGTAGTATTGTAATATTACTAAATTGTCCGTTTTTATAGAAGGAAACATTGCATTCACACTGTATATCTCTGCAAACAAACATTATATGTGAGATTGTGCCTTTAAGATGTTTGCTTTATTCATTTGTCCTCTGTGCCTCTTACACTAGTTCCCTTTTGGTCGTCCAGAGTTTCAAGAAGATATATATATACAGTTAGTCCATTTTTTTTTTGTTGTTAGAGTTTTCTTATTTTTAAATTAATTATAGTTTCAGCTTTTGTATTGTAGAATTTAATGTTAGGAAATACAACAATTAAGCATTTAGCTAAAGTACCTAGGAGTTTCTGGAAGTGCTTAAAGGTTAGAAAAGCATGTTGCAGGAATAGGTTGAGCATAGCTGGTATCTACCTTGGGAACCCAAATGGACTAGGTGACTTCTTGACCTCTTCTAGGCATTTTGGCTATGATCCTGTTTCAACTAGTTTGAAGATATATTCACATTTAGGTATCTCGTCAAAGGACACCCAGAGTGACATTTTCACATGAATTATTATCCTCCATTTTTTAAAATTCAGAAATCCCATTTCATTTCAGCATACTACAGTGCTGATGAGCAATCTTAATGAAGGGAGAATGGCATCCATACTTTGGGCATAGAGATACAGGATCAGGCCGTGCTGCTGAGTTTTCTTCACCAAGTTCATGAGTCCTTTCAACATATTACAGCTTTTCTACGTACCTGAGTCCCTCTAGAACCACCAGACTTCCATCGAAATATTAATTAATTATCACTACTTCAGTCACATAATAAAATAAGATACCTGTGGGTATACTCCAGTAATAAGAAAATAGGTAACAAGTATCTAGTGATATTGAAATAATTGTATCAAAACACAGTGTATATCTGCTCATTAAATGTAATATAGTGTAAACTGAATGAAATAAGTCAATTCATTAAGTACCATCTGTACCTTAATCCATTGATTTCAATCCTCCATATATTTTCAATGATTAGAAAAATAGCATGCAAATGTCTATTTTAATCAAAAATAGTTATATAATTTTCATGCAGTATTTAAAATAGTATTTGAAATAATCTTACATCATATATGAGAAAGAAGCTCAGTGCTTCTCTGAGTGTGATAGAAATGCCATAGAAGGAGGACCCATATGTGATCTTAAAAAGTTAAAACATCCTCAGAGTTTACCTGCAAAGTGTAGAAATGTAAGTATCACTCTGGTTTGTTCTATAAGTGTGCAGTGTCAACCCTATTCAGTCATCTGGCATATACCTTAAAACAAATGACTTGTTTTAATATAAAATAAATTCATATACCCAGCATGGAAATTTCATAACATATGCATAGAACAGGAATACCAACCCTACAATGAATGGTCTCATTCTGTCTATTCTAGTTCTGTTTCTAGAACTCTATGTCATTTTGCTGCAAAGTGTGAAATTCCCCCTTTGCAAGCATTTAAACCCTAGAAATCCAGCTGAAGTATAGCAGGCTGCTGTTTAATTATGTCTTTGGTAACTGAAGGAGTAACAGTCAGCTGCTTCTACGTAGGATAGCTTTTTGTAGGATTGTTTCCAGTACAGGACTACAATCTCTGAACTCCAGAGAAACTACTCAGAGCTACAATCACTGAATAATGTGTGTGAGGTAGTATGGAAGTGGTGTGGAGGTGTATGTAGTATGGAGGTGGTATGGAGACATCTTTAAGCAGCTGATCCATATCAGCATTGATTCTTTTCGTTGGTACTTCCACACTTTCTTACTATCCTTCTCAAGCAAGCAGATAGCAGTAGACCTGCAAGCATAAATCCATATGGAGGAATGTATCAAGGTCAAAATGCTTCAATCACTTCTCCGAAATGCTCATTTTGTGTTGACAACCATGCTGCTTGAACCATTTGCAAGTTCAAGTTGAGGCAAAAGCATACCATTTATTTTGTCAAAGGTGAGCTAATGTGATGCACTGGAAATACAGGGTAACCTGGAGAAGAGATCTAATTATAACAGCAGCTTATTTCAGTAACAGTGGTGGGAACTGCCACTTTTAGCAGAATGATAAGATATATGTTTGTTTCTTGCCCACAGTATCTAGGAACACGTTTGCTTACTGTAGCAAATTAAATCATGTCCCTTTCATAATCTGGGACCACGAAGGAGAGTACTACTAACTTGCATGTCCCGTCTAGGGACTCCATGCAATCTCTTTCCCATCAGGGTATCTAATCTGTTGCAAGTCCTTTCTGTTTTCTCTTTTTTAGGCATGACAAAAGTCTTGGATGAGTACTTAAAAATTTTAGACTGTCAAAATTAAAATCTCAAACCTTTTGGAGTAAAACAAACCTTTTTGTTGATCTCGGTACTTTGTATGACAAGGTGAGGATAAATACCATATTGCTTAAACTGAAATGAATTATAAAATGGGTGGGGGAAAAAAAAAAAAAAATTCTAGCGTAAGTATTCCTATCATTCCAGGGAAGGTCTTTTATTTTACCTGCTGTCTCCATTAACTGAATGCTGTTTCCTACTACAGAAAACCTTTTTATTTTTTCCTTCCATACCATTCATAAAAATAAATGCTGTTTTGCTAAAGACTGAGAACAAGGCAGAAGGGAGGAGTTTAGACAGTAAATATTTGCAAAGTGTATGGGGTTTCTTGTACCTTGCTAGTTAAAACATGTGCTGTTTCAGATTAAAATAAAATGTAGGCTCTGCATTGAGAAAAGCTATTTAAAGGAAGCTTCCCCCCCACCCTTGATATTGAGGGTGTAGAAGTAGGTGAAGACTGATCAAGAATAATTGGTTATGAATATTTTATCCATGAAGGAATTTTCTGTGTAAAAAATAAGATAACAGAGGTGGAAATGGATGAAAATAACATTGGCGCCTTAGGAAAGGAGGGGGAAAAATCCCTTCCTTCCAGTTTTTATTGTGGAAAGAGAAGGTGGTGATGATACTATAGGTTAGGAAAATATGCTCTTTAACATCTGCACAGAACTCGCACGTACTTTGGGTTCTGCATTTTACTGATGTCTAAATAAGGATTGTTTTATTTGTTGGTTGCTGCCCATGATGAAGATAAATACAGAAAAACATGCAGCAGAGTTGGAATGATACTTATTCTCTAGATATAACTTCATCTCCTTTTCTGAGATGACTTTTTCTTTCTTTTCCTACTGGTCCACTGGATGGCTCTCTGATCACTTACATGCTGTACCCAGGCATTTCTTTCTCTGTAGTGTGATCATTTGCTTAATATTGTACCAATACCTTTGCTTCTCAGCGTTGAAGGCAAATACTACTAGTTTCGGTAGCAGAACCAATTAATCGGACAGCATTTCTATACTAAGAGCAATGGCATAGAGAAGACATAACGAGGGTTGCTTTGAGGCCAAGCCTCAGTCCCTCCTGGGCAGCTGCTGGTTTATACCATCTTGAAATTTCTTTGGGGAGCAGCACAAAGAGGTGAAAAGGGGGTTTAGTGGGTTTATAGAGTATGTCATTATTCAGAATGGGTCTAGTTTATGTATAAATTTGGGTTTATGGGTGAGAATGATTCTGCTTTTCTTTTCAAGTAGGGTTTTCTACTAGGATCTGAGCATCATATGTCTCAGCAAACCACAACAGTATGTGATTTTGCTATTCAAGATAGAAGTGTCCTACACGGTTTGAGAGGATGCTTCACTGGTGTTTAATGTCGGCATTAAAGAGTTAGCTTGGTAAGAGGTGTTTGCAGGCTTGGCCTCATGCCTTGCACGTGTGTGTATATGTATATGCAATAGATATACTCAGTGTCAGATGTACCACAGTGTCCACAGTGTGATGATCCACAGTTTCGATAGGAAATGTCAATACCAGAGCAATGCCTTCCTGGGCAGGTTGAGGCCTGGCTGGGACAGACATGACTGGTTTCCACATTCTTGTTATCTGTGTTGAGGTTTTTCTCTTAGAAGAGAAATGACAAAATAAACAGATGTAGTCTAATTTGCACGCTGCAAAATACACGTTGTATCTTAAAAAGATATCTAGAGGGGAAGTAAATCTAAAAGGCCAATAATGCTGTAGTCGATTAAAACTGAAGAAAGCGAGAGCTTTTTCTAGCTGTTTTTTCCTATAAATCACCAACTTCCTCTCCTTGGGAGATTGCCAGTGTAAAATCCAAGAATTTCTTGGCATTACTGAAGTCAGAGGAGACCTAGTTTATATTCCCAGAACTATGTAGAATAGAGCTGGGAAGTGTTTCATTTCTGCACCAAGGCAGAATAAGCCTCTTTAAAAAAAATTATCATGTACATTCACAAATTAGTATAGCACTATGTAGTGGCACTACTATAAATTGTATCACAGGGAACTACTGCTTTAGTGCAGTCTCTTTAGAGAAAGACTTAGACCATAACAAATCCTTCATTTCTCTCTGGTTTTGCTTCTCTGAGAAATTTGAGCTGTGTCTGCACTGTTAGCAAGGTCAGAGAGGACATGAGTGGTACCCCAATCATCTGCATTACTTAACTGTAAGATCAATTTTTTGGCTTTGTTTTGGATAATTCCCTCTAGCCCTTGCTAGAGCAAAGATCAGGAACAGTCCAGGGGATATGGTGCTCCAGGGACCGCTCCCTAAAAGCCATGTGGCTAGGATGCTCTCAGGTTTGCTTTTTTCCAGCACTTGACTCGGCAGGCTTTGTGCCTCAAGCGCTACCACATCGGTGGGTTGATGTGAGGGGATTTTTGTTAACTCTGCCTTTCTCTGCTTTTAATTCTACTCTGAGTATTTTCCTGTATAAAACCTTTTACCTGTGAGATTGAGGAGGAACAAATTTGTAGAGTTCATCTACTGTGAAAGTGAGGGAGGCTGGACTAGCAGAACCATGCAGCTGCCGTGCAGTAGATGGATTATTTAATAATTTAATGCAGTCAAGTAGTCTATTTATAACTTTTGGAGAAGTGTTCAGTAGTTTTCCCTAATTGCTAAACAGCCTGAAAATAGTTCCAAGGTCTTAAATGATAGAACCTCTTCTAATTAGCAAGATGACATTCTCTCCTTGTCTCAGCAAAACTCATTTCAGGATTCTGTTAGGTTCTTAGCACCATAGTGTGCTGCAAAAAAGATTTCCCAGAAATCAGCAATGTTTTGGAAGCTATTTTTAAAAACAACAAAAAAAGCAAGCTCAAGCAGGAATTCATGTTAGAGCTGTACATGAGTAACACTTCTGACTGCATGAATGGACTTATTCTAATACTGTGGACCAAATCTTTCCTTATTTGAGTTAAAGGTATTTAGCTCAGATTCTTAAATAGCATAATTCATTGTTTGGTAGCTGTTGGAGCGAAGCTATCGCTATGTGAGTGACCAAATAATTTGTCATAAGTCTACTTATTGCTTATCTATTTTCTTTCCCTGCAGAGGTAGACGGAAGTATTGGGTAGTGGGCTGGAGACTGTACAGACTACTGAGCTTGCTGAAAAAGAAGGTCTGTTGCTCCATCTCTCCAGTGCTGTCCCTCTGGCAGCTTAGAGCATCAGTCTGCTGCTTGGGAAAATATCCTGCTCTTCTACCGTACAGCACCAGTTCTGTCTTCTGAGTACTCTCCAGAAAACACATGCAAACAGCAGGCAATATATTGCACTCATTCTCACATGAAGATAGGTTAGCGTTAGCCACAAGAATGTTTCTGTCTCAGGAAATACCAACAGCTTGGTTACTTCCTTCAAGACAAACTCCAACTCTGTTTCTCAGGTTTGACAAACCCTCTGGATGAACCATTTTTTTCTCTTATTCATGATGGGTCTCCAGTGTTTCTGACTGTTACAAAAACTTTAAATTGCTGACTGAAAAGTGAATGTTCTGTAGCTCTAAACTAAGCTCAGAAGCAAAAGTTATGATTAAAAGATACATATCCGTTTATTTTCTAAATACTTTAATTTTTGATACATTCAGTCACTGAAAAAGTAAAAGACTTTTCTAGCTCTAGAAGGAACGATAATCACAAAAGTGATGTATATCCTCTGTCTTCAAGTATTTTGCCTAAGCTAAGGTTCATGAAGGAGGTGAACAGTAAGAAGGGTAAGCCATAATGAGAAAAGTAGTAAAATATTTTCTTAGCTGGGACTCAAGACATGATCGTAAGAAAATTAAGAATACAAAATTACAATTTTCTTCCTTAGTTTCATTTACCTTTGCTTCATTTACATTTTAATAATTTAATATTTGTTAAGTATTATCTTTGAGCTGGTACCTTATTTCCTAATACTCTGGCAGTGGTAATCTAAACTGGAAGAAATTTTCAATTAACAAATATATTGCTAATAACTTTTAGACTGCTAAGCAAAGCAAGAATAAGATTATTCTAGATGGATTTTAAATTATGAAAACAAAAAGCTATAGCAAACCATTAATATGAAAGAAATGAGGACAATATTGTGCCTATGTGCCATAACTGACAGTTAGAGCAAATACAGTTCTTCTTGCTAGCTAAGAAATTTTTTAAGGGGCATATGGGTACATAGAAATAATGAGCTGGTTTTATTGGTTCATTTTAAACACAAAAGCATACAGCTATATCTACATTTTTTTACACATGTATATGCCTACACTCATGCAGACACACATCTGTTAATTGCATGTATAGGAAATCCACATACACATCTCTGACAATTATATGTTTGTCTATGATTGTTTTCCTCTCTTTACTCTATTAGACAGTAATCATTCTATCTCTATTTGAATCTATCGCAGGGCTTAGAAAGGGAGCAATCTGATTTTGCCCTAAAGATGTAATTCAGTTGCATATATTGCTGTTTTAAATGCTTTTCTTCCACAAAAATCTAGATTTTTGGTTTTGTCTTCTAATATGAGATATTAAACTACATTTTTCACAGTTATACCTCTGCTCTTTTCACTCTGTATGAAGTCAACTGGTCAAGGTAACAAGAAATGCAAAATGGAAGGAATAAAGGGGTTTGGAATTTTTTCCCTAAGTGTATTAAAAATAAACTAGAAACTATTGGTAAGATACCGGAAAAGTTTGTTACGATGGGTGGTTTATACAATATTATAGCAGTCTTAAAAAGACTTTAAAACTTCATCTGAGACGATCTGAAGGCTTTATTTGCTTTAAATTAGCTCTCAGTATTTAAGGCTTTATTTATATTAAAGGATATGGGTGGGGGGAAACCCTCAACTCTAATTCCAGATTTTTAGAAAGAATATTTGTTGAAATGTTCAGAGCTATGTTTTCTTTTCTCTGAGGGGTACATGTGTGAGGAAGAGAATCCTGAAGAGACAAAGGTCAAAGATTTCTATATCATACAATAGAAGAAAATGTATTAAAACTTTAACTTCAAAAAGCTTTCCAGGGTAGCAAGTCAGTCTTTGTAGTGGAGGGAAAAGGGACAATCAAGAGAGGCAGGAGAGAAGAGTAAGTTGATAGTCCCAGCTAACCTTAGAGGCAGTGGGGCTTCCATAGCCAAGCCATAACACAAAAGTATTCTTCATAACAGATAGAAGAGATTTCTAACTTGGTCATCAAGAAGTTGAGGCTTGACTCTAAGCTCTTGGGTTTCATTTGAAGCTTATGCGATATTTATAAGACAACTTTGGTGTCTTCATTTCCCAGCGTAAGAAAGGATAGAAGATGATGAGGTCTCAAGTTTACTCCTATAACCTTAATACCTACGGTGATTCTCAGTGCAGATTTGTAAACAAGGTTTGGAGAGTGCATTGGCACGGATTGCTATCCTGGTGTAAAGAAAAGAATAAATGACCAGTATTTGGTGATTACCTCTTTTTCTTTTCCTTGGTGAATTTTCTTGAGAACATCAGTCTGTTGGTTCACACTGACATTTGAATAATACTGTTAAGGTCTGAGGACTTCTATTAGCTCCTAGAATGAGACACTGTGCAGAAACTAATTATGTATGATTTAATGATAAAAATTGGAATTCTATAACTTGAAAAAAACTTGCAAGCTCTCAGGATTATTTTCATATCTTCATGTCTGAAATGCAGAACTAAGCAATTAAGTGAGCTGTAGAAACATTGGCTTTTTTAATCTTGTCTGACCTCCATGTTCTTTCTCTTTTTTTTTTTAAGAAAGGTACTTCTTTTTAACCGTAGGGTCTAAAAAGATTTATAACAGCTCTGGAAATCAGGATGACAGGATGAACTTAATTTCCTTTTTTAGGGCTATTCTTATGTCTGATCTCTACCATTGCTTCCTGTTTCTTGGCTTTTTCCCTCCCTGTGGACAACATGTTAGTGCAATAGTGCCTGAGACACTTTACACTAAAATTTCTCAGCATTTCAAGAGGTTGGATGCAGAGTTGCGGTGCTTGTCCAGTGTGGTTCGGGTGAGTGGTGGGGAATACATAAGAGCAAACTTTTAACCAGAAATGGAACTGAGGGCCCAGGAGAGCTCTAGTCTCTCTTCTAAAGGAATACCAAATGTACATGGGAAAAAGCATGATGGTGTTCACAGGGGAAGGAGAAATCAGATCTTTGCCCACCCCATGAAAACAATGTCTGTACCTTGCAGCCTTTATGCACAGCATTACTGTAGTAGCTCCATGCAGGTGATTTATTTAAAATAAATACTAACTGGTAAAATGTATAGTTTCATTTAGAACCAGTGTGAACTGTCAGCACAACTGAATCACTGGAATTCAGAGCTTTGTATGTGGATGGTGAAGGAGCAGCAAATGAAAATGTGGTCCATTGGCAAGACAGCAGTAGCTGTTAATTAATTTGGGAAACAAAAGAGGAAAAAAATAATCTCTTAGGAAGCTTGGACTTGAGCTAAAATAGTACTGGAAGATTAAAATCAGTAATTGCCAGGGGTGTTAATTAGAACTGGGACCACACATATGAAGTGTGTCTCACAGAATATACTTAAAGTTGTCATGTCTGAGTCAGGTTACAGAGAATAATGATTTTGCTTTAGCCTATCTTCTTGTATTAAATATTTTTTTCCTCTACACAGTGTATGTAGTCATCAGGGAACAGAGCTTATTAAAACTTAAATGATAGCAAATACATTTGCCTGCACCCTCTCAAATTTTGAACTCCTGTATGTCAGCTCCAAAGCTGCAAACTCAGCCACAGTATTAAGGATGTTGGAGCCCTAAGGCAGTGATCCAGTGTTAATGGAAATTCCTTCATTTTCTTCAGGTTATTTTAAAATTTCTGACAAATCAAATGGCATTATAAAGAATTTCAGCAGGTTTAGCTCAGTTTCATAAATGCTTTGGTGGATCATAAATATTTTAAGTTGATTATTTAACAGGAGAAGGGAGATAAAGGAGGATATTTACCTGTGAGCTAATTTAAATAAAAATATTAATGTATCTCTGCATAGAATTTTCCTTTCTTTAAAATCTCAGCTGTCAACTGAGAACTTTAAAAAATAAGTTCATTCTCCTGAAAACTTGGAGGAAGACACTGATACAAAACTGAAAATCTTAATGTATTGTCAGTTCTACATAAAAGTTTTTATATTCTCCATTCACATGGATTTCACTGCTAATAAATGTTTGTAGAGGAAGTTAATTTATGGTGATCTTCCCCACAGAGTAGTATTGGATTACAAAACTGTTGCGAACTGGTCATCCAACTTCTTTTCACTCAAAGACTTTTTGAGTTTATGATTTTTTGAGATTCTTAAAAGAAATCCTCCTCTGCTAGCATCATTGCACCATTGATGTGCCTTGCTTTGGCATGGAAAAGTCCAAGGGCTATGATGACTGCATGATGATGCAGACCTAATTTTTTCTTGAATTGATGGGACTTGGAAAGGCTCTTGGGCTAAGGAAGGGTTAGTTGTAGGATCAGCTTTACTGCTCTGATTGCAGAAGCATTAAGGAAATAAACTTCCACTGAATGTCAAGTATTTTTAAAAGTATATTTTTTCCCCCTCTGCTACTCTTGGGCAAGCCTACATTACATCATAAGTTCAATTTTTTCTTGTTAACGTACAAGAAAGTAAGATTGATAAGTCAGTGCAACTTGCATCTAGTAAGAGTTGGCTTGAGGGATGATAAACTGTAAAACACCCTGGGTTTTGGGCCAGGAAGAAAGCAGCCTGCTCTTCCACCTTCAGTAGCAGCACTAGCTGGCCTCTCTGTGTGCAAACAGAGCCTCTGTCCCATGTAATTCCTCTTGGTACCTGACTGCTTCTGCTGCATGTGTGTATCCTTACCGGGAGAGATTGGGATAACGAATTTGGAGCTCAACACTGCTTTTGGTCCTGAAGTGTGTAATTGAATGGCACTCTGCACTGCAAAGGTAAAAGCTTCTACTTATTTTTTTCATGCAAGTAGGTGAAATGGCTCCTGTGTTTCTCAAAGTTAAACTGATCCAGTAGATGGCTGATATACTGGTCTCTGGGGTCCATGAACATTTGTAAATACTTTTAATGGACCTTCCTATTTGTGTTGGGAGCTTAGTCACCCTACTCAACGTTTGTTCATCTTGTGCCATGGATATGAAGCAACAAGGTTCTCCTACCAACAACAACAAAAAAAGATTCCTAGTAAGAGCCAACATTAAATCAAGTTCCTATTCTTCCTGTTGGCAGCATGCAGCCAGGCATAAGGCAGAACCATATGTGCTTCTCTTAAGTGCTGATTTGCTGAAGTGTTGTTAGCCAGATTTAAGTGTTCTCTGTTAACTGTTAATAACTGTTCTGGGACACTGAGTTATGGTCCAGAAAATCATCCTGCTTTTTTCCAATACTTGAAAATGTCATTTGGTGCTAGAATGAATTAAAAAAAAGAAAATTAAAATTGATTGTGGTTAGGTATATTTTGTTTATATATATGTTAACAGACACACACACAAAACTATATAAATGTAATACACAAATTAAGCTACAGTACATGAGAATGGGAAACTGGACACATATTTTGTGTACAATAGAACTTAGAGGTCATGCAGAACAGAAATACCAAATCAAATGCTTCTCATTTCTGGTAGCTTTGATAGGATGCTGTCACAATGGAGTTGTGCACTTCACTCACAAGAGAGAAGCAACAATATATTTTATTGGTATAAGACAGTGAGCTAACAAAGCTCAATAGGAAATGTGACAGTGGTTTAACAAGATTCAGTGGTGAGGTGTGCTTGATTATTTACTGCATAGAGGACAGGGTCAGACAAATCTGTCAGGGAGACCCTCCCGTTGAGTCATAAGGTTCAGAAGGAACCCCCTTGCATTCTAAACTCCTTCTCAGAAGGGACTGTAGGTGTGGCTGGATCCAGACTTAGTCCCAGGCTTGGTCAACATGTATGTGCACAATCAATCCTTTATATTACTTAGCTAAGATTTCAAAGTTTCAGTGCGCTTATTCCAATTCACTTACCGAGTGTCTGACACAAAAAGGATCCTCTCGATCTCTAGGGGTAACCTTGAGAGGTGTCCCTACTCAAGGGGAGATCCTGGTGTGCAGCCTGCTGCTGTACAGAAGAGCTCAACAGGCCCTGGGCTGTCTGCTATTTATGGAGTAAGATGATGGATTTATATTTGCATACCAGCCATATTTTGGTTGGTGTATGCTCAACTAGCCTTTGGCTGTTGAGCAAGATTTATGGCTCTTAGCTATTGTGTTGTTATCTGTCTCCCCAGAGTCCAACTTAAGCCAGATGCAGACATCACGACCACCACTGGTGGCTATTGCTTAAGCAGAAAAGGGGGACAGATCCCAACCAGCCCTTGCACTGCACAGTCCTCTTCCTAGGACTACAGTCTGCTGAGCACGAGCAATACTCCAAATGCATGTGAACTCTGGCGAGGTTCAAAGTCTGGATTCAGGTCTCAAAATGTTCAGGGCTCTCTCTGTAACCTAGCTCTATGTGTACTTAATAGTATACTAAAAGTGGTTTTAGTCTACTATCTTTTTGTTTGTTTGGTTTGCTATTTTATCCGATATCTACTTTGAATGATCTGAAAGAGTAATACATTAGAAGAAGTGCTTTTGGCCTTCACCATACTGCTAAGGGATCTGCTCAGCCTTTCCTTTAGCTCTGCCGAGCTCAGTCTCAGCCTGTGAGAGGTAGCCATATCCTGGTAAAAGCCAGTGAGGCATACCTTTATGAATGACTAAATTAATATCAATAAGACTAGCTCAGAAAAGAAATTTATTTTTTTTATAAACTCTTCTGTGGGAGGAAATACTTCTGAACCCAAAGAAAAAGCCAGCACAGGACAGAGGCGGGAAGGGATCAAATCAACGTGGGTATGGGAGCAGCAATAGCCAGGTATGGGAAATGTAGATAGAGAGCAGCATTGCAACACAAAATCAGGGTCTACTTCTCCAGTCTTGTGTTGTTTTGGGGTTTTTTTTTGTTTTGGTTTAGTTTGGTTTTTAAGAACAGGTAAGAAATTTGGAGAACAGAACCACAAATTCCTTCTCAAAATTGAAGTACAATCTGTTCTGCACATCTGTGAATGCAGATGGTCACTGTTCTTAATTATTAAGCATAAGAACTAACACACTTGCTTTGACTGAGGTAAAAATCATGTATGTAGCTTGTGTTATTCAGCTGTCCTGGCTACACATTTAGCAAAATAGCAGCATGATGACTATTTTCACAACAACAAGAATCTACATACATTTAGTAAGGTAAAAACAAAATTTATTTTATAAAATATAGCGAAATGGGTGCTATATCTGAAAACGGTTTGTTGTTAGTAGGAAACGGCACCTTTCCCCCACATTCTGTTGCAAAGATTTTAGGTTGCTTCTTTGTGTTTTGGCTATATATAATATGTGTTAGTACATAATTTATAAATGAAGCTGTAGTACAAACTTTTATTATGTTTATTGCTTTTTTTGTTTTTTGTTTTTTTTTTTTGGTTTTTTTTGCCTTGCTTTTCATCCTTAAAATAACAAAGGAGAAATACCTGTCAGATGGGGAAAAACACAGGATGCCATCCTACTGGTGCCTGCAAGTATCTGGGAGAAACATGCATGGGAAGATAGTACATGGTAGCTCATAGTTAAACAGACAGAAATTTAATTAAAAGAAGTCTAGGAGGAGGAAATAGTCTTGGGCTGAATGATAAATGAAAGACTATATTAATACTTAGGTAGTATTTACAACTTAAGTGATATACCTTATTTATTGATCTGGTCTCTTTCTCCAAAGTATGAAAGTTAAAGAACTGCAGTGTATTTTTTCGTGCATTTGGAAGGAAAGTGAGCCCAACCTCTCTAAGTAGCACCAGCAAATTGCAATATCATGCTCTTTCTCCATATACAGGCTTTCTATATCATGTGATTTGCCTCTTCTTTTGGTGTCTAGAAATGCAGTGGTCAATGGTAGAATAATTTTGTGTTTTGTTTCCCTACCAAGTGGGGGAAAAATAATAAAATGAATGATCATGATGATCATAGCATTGTCATTAAAATTCATTTTTCCAGACAGCTTTCTTTTTGCTGTAGGTTTATCACTTCTTCAGAATAGGTTTACAGAAAATTCAAGAAAAACATGAGCTTGCATTGAATTGAATGTTCTTTAGCAATGTCATCGTAATACAGAAACTTGCTCCCTTTTTTACAGTGGTTGTAGTTAGTTTTCTTTGTATGATGTTTCTTTTTTATAGCCATGAATTAGAAAGAACACCGGTGTAAAGCTGATGAAACTAAAATGGAAATCGGGATCTGTCATTGCTGCAAGAAGCTCTTTTCAAATAATCCATTTCCTTACACCCTGTGATTTTCACTACTTATCAGCAACATTCTTCTGTCTTTTTTTCTAAGTCTAAGGGTAGTTTTTATTACAATTCAGATGCATGTTCACATCAGTGCTATCTCTAGAAGAAGCTATACTTTTGACTTGTCAGACAACGTATGATTAAACCTATGGATAAATACTTATTTTGGCCCAAATGGTTTCAGCAAATCTATCACTTAACGTGCTTCCTTTGAAACTCTTAGGCAATTTTAGAACCCTGTGAAGATATTGCTCTGTCAATAATGGGAACACAGCTCTCTATGTAGATAAGGAATGAAATACACCTTCACTGCCCATATAACTACAGATTCACCTTTATTTACCTTTGAAAAGAAATCATCTGCTCTATAAAATGCTAGTCTAATTACTTTCTGGTGAATAGAGTCCAAAATTCCTCTGAAACAATATTGTGCCAGTGCAAGATTTTAGTATTTTAATTTGACTTGCTAACATTGATATTTAAAATGGGGCTTTGTTGTGATTCTACTGTAGTACTAGAGGGAGGGAAAAAAAGCAACCAAAAAAATTCACCATCAGATATTAAAAACTAAATAGTAAATACAGCTACTGTTCAGAGTGTAACTGAAGGCTTTTTTTGGCAAAAGAAGATTAAATTGTAAATGCTGTCGAGGATGCAGGCAGATGATTGAGTGTATGTGTGGGTATGTATGTCTAAAATTGAACTGTTGCTTGCTAGCTGCAACCAGTCCAGGCTGGTTGTAAACTTTGCTAAGGCATGGACTAAAGAAAAGTGGCATGTCCTGAATTCTGTAATGACTGAAGGGACATAAGGCAGAATCACCAAACAAGAGGCTGGTCGCCGAGGAGGAGGAAGAACCCGGCTGGAGGAAAGATCCTGGAAGCCGAGGAAGGTCTTGGAGGTCAGAAGGATGTGTGGAGACAGATGCTGAAGTAACACCCAGAATGGGTAGCTGTGAGCAGCTGCACGGCACAGTGATGTGACTTGCTGCCCAACCTTCCAGGACCTCCCTCCTGAGAAGGGACCTTGAGATGAAGTGAACCTGATGCTGAAGTGGTGGTGCAGGGAGCAGGTGTGAATGTGTGAAATAAGTAGGGTAAAAGCTCTAATCTCATTGTTTATTAAGTAAAGCCCAGTACCTAGACACATTACAGGTTGCTATTTACTCTGTCGTACCTGTGACCATTAACTGTTTTCTGTGTCTTATAATGGTTTGCTTTGGCAGGCTTAAATTAATTGAGATTCTTTTTTAAATCTGAAATAACTAGGTGGTTTTCATTTCAGCAAAATGGAAGTTACTGATTTGTTTGTATTAAGATGTTTTGCTTTTAGTATAATTGCTACATGAAAGACAAGATCTATATACACTATACACTTTATATAGCTTGTGTTGTTTGCTAACAGATTGTATTGTAATTAAAGTAACTTAACATCTCCCAGAAAGTTCTTTGAAATCTTCAAGACTATGAAGATGGTAAGTAAAGGCTTTCTAAGAGCTTGTGTGCACATTCTCTGTTTAGGCTCTTGATTGCGCTTGTAGCTGAGGTGTTACCTGAAGCTCATGATTCAGTTAGTCCAGCCTCACGTTCCTTTTGTGACCTTGATCCTTTATGTGCAGGCGCCTTTCTGAGCTGTGTTTACCTCCTTCAGCATTTGCTTCCAAACAACCGTTGAGAAGTATAAGGGAAATGTACGCTGAAGACTGGAAAAGCAGTCTGGAGGGTTGTAGCAAAGTTTCTTCCTGCAGAATAGAATTATGGCATTTGTCATAATTTTAGGATCAAAGTTGCGCTAATGCGGATAGAAGACAGTACAGTGTCATTTCCTCTTAATTAGTCTGAGATCCATGATACTGCATTTTCCTCTATTTGCAGGAATGTTAACCATAGTCTAGAGATCAGCTGGGGAAGGCATACTAAAAATAAGGGGAAAAAAACCCCAACCCCCTACAAACTCTTTCTGCAAATGGGGCTAGCTCTGGAAATTAGTGTATATGTACTGTGAAATCCAAAACCTTTTGGTTGTATAGATTTTTAGGTACACCTTTCCAATGATATATCAGGTAGGTGAAAATAGACAAACAAGTAGCAATTTAAGGAAATAAATACGTAAGCTATGGTCAGCTTTATTTGACTTGCCGTGAGGTATGAATGAAAGGTGTCAGCCTCATTTCTTCTACTTGGCAAAATGTTAGGGTAAAACATGTAAACTATTTTTTATTAGGAAGCATGGAACTTAGCCTTTTACACAATTATTCAACCCTTTTCCCCACCTCTCTTTCATATTGACTAATGAGCTTGGTAGTTACTCTGAGCTTCAGAAAGCTTTAACACAGAGGTCAAGCAGTTTTTCTGTGCACTTTGCTTGTCTGAATTTTGCTTTCATCTTTGCTGAAATCTTTGGGTTAAGGAGGTAATTTTTTTCAAGCCTTAAAACTTTGAAAATGAAGAAATGCAAATCTGTAGAAAATGTCACACTATAGCACAGCTGCTAGACAGCAGTACGCAGTGAGATTATTTGGCACGATGCATACCCAAGCCCTTTTGTCAAAAGGATACGTAAGACAGTATATCCATGTTAGCAAGTGGTACGGCCCCACAGAGGTCTGGTAGAGAGGACTAGCTGGTCTTGAGGATGTTACATCCACATTAAGTATGCTGGAGGGAAGATTATTCTATAGCATCTGTGGCTGAGTCCTGTCAATTGAAAGAAGTGCTTTAGTTTGGCTCTTGGATGCTGCTTTTTTTGCTCAATGTCATCGCCAAAGAATTCCCTTCATGTGCTTCAGGATGACTCCATGGGGAAAACTAAAACATGGTAATGATCAGGGGTGTGTCTTTAAAAACAACAAAAATGACAACCCATCATGTGTTATTGTTGTGTTGCAAAAAGCTGGATTCTGTCCCTTATCTCCTTGTGCTATTTTCCTTTTTCCAGAAGGCATTGGGTAGTGCAGTGGGAATTCTAGCTGCAGCATTACACCTGCATTTGGAAGGACGGTGCATATTTCATTGTATGGTTCAGTATGTCATCTCACTAATAGAGCAGAAGTGTTTTTACCAGACTTTGGTAAAAGTTTGTAACTGTTCTGCTCTGGGAGAACAGAGGAGTCTTCTGAGATAAAATGAAGCCCTGGAAACCTTTAGGCAGCCTGCTGTGATTTGTGGGAACATGCCTGCTATTTATATGTAGGCTGGGAGTGGGGTTTTCTCCTTCCCTTGATTCTGCTTGGCACAAACACGAGATTGTTTTGGTGAGGATAAATTGCTCTGGTGTTTCTGGGACACTCCTAATAAGGATGGTGTTGATAATTATTGCAGGAGAACTCAGTGATTTTAACATCTTTACTGCGTGTTTGGAGGAGCCTGACATTTAGCTAAAATCAAAATATAGGAAGACCACAAAGTAGCAGTTAGTATTGATTTTTGTATGTAAGGAGTCTTAGATTGTTGCGTAGGTTGCTTGATTTTCCTGGTTTATGAATTATAGTCTTGCAGGATTTTGTGTTTGGTTGCTCACTCTCTTGCTTCTGCCTTCACTGCCTCTAGAGTATCCTTGCTAAGTAATGGTCTCCATTCAAAATCCTTTCTAGATCTCACAGAAAATCCTGAAAACCAGACCAGGAGAAGCAGAATCTTCTCACTTTCACTGTTTCCCAGCAAATCAAGTAAAGACAAAAGGAAGAAAACTGAGACAGAAAATCTATCTTAAAAATAAGCGTATGTATGAATTGCAATTTACTTAACTTTCCAAACGAGTCTGCTACAAAGAATAGAATGTGGAGAAGAAATGATTTTTGGTCTTTATTTCCAAAGGAACATATTCATGCAGCAAAAAAATGCAGTTTCAGGCTGGCTAAAAGTATTCGGAAGTCTCGTCAAAAAAGTAAATTCTTTTGTAAGTCTATCCTAGTGCAAAGTATTTATGTAAATAATAAAGTTAACTAGATCAAGTCCATAGCAATTAAAGCACACTCCTCAAGTTTAATGCCTTGGTAAATTGGAATGTCAAGCATCTATCTTGACTTTAGTGGTATAATAAGCATTTCTTTGAAGGCATGAGAGAGAGTTGCTGTACCCCAGTGGCCTGGACATTTTGCTGGAAAATGGAAGACCGGTATAAAGTTGTCTGTTTGGAGGCACAGTTGGTTATTTATGCAAGTTGAACAGCTCTAAGGAGAGAGACTCCTCAGAAGTAACCGATAGTGAGCTATTTGATACTGGAAGAAAAAAAATAATCTGTTTGTAAAGCTGTCTTCCCTGGGCCTTTTCCTCAGCTATACAAGGAAATGTTGTTCTACAGACTGGAATGATTTGCAATTCCTCTTACCATGGAGACCATCTCCCTGTCTTGGATCCTAAGACCAGTCCTTCAGAAAGCCCGCTCGTGGCTTCTCTCTAGTATGAGAATTCTCCTTTTATAGGAGCCATCATCCTCATTTTGTCCATTTCTTTCCCAATGTACTAATTTGTAAACTTACTCCCCAAGGTACGCATATGTTTCTATTCCCTGAAAGTTTCAGCTGAGACTAATTTATTGCCAGTACACTGTATGTGCTACCACCTCTTTTGGAGACAGGGATGGTATTCGTATCTTCCACTTGTCTTTTTCCTTTGCTGGCTCTTCCCCCAGAAGAGCCTTTAACCCATTCTGTGGGTGGATGTTGTGGTCCAAACTACAGCTGTTTTTTAAGTGCTTTAGGGTCTTCTGTGAAGGACATGAAAAGTGAAAACACTGGTGGGGGAGTGGAAGTCAGACTAAACTCCATCTTCCTGCTAGCAGCACGCCTCGTGATCCACTGTAGCTGAATTGTTAATGTCTAAGTGGATTTTTATTAGAAATAGGTCTCCCAGATTCTAATACAGATGTCAGAGGTTGACGGCAATATCAATAAAAAGCCAGTGTCATGGCCTTTATTCGCTATTGCGGGGCTGACATGTGACAAAAATAAGCATGATCATTTTATAGCTTCTTTTTTCTCTGCCCAAAACATAGCTGCATTAATCTGAAAGACAGCTGATTTTTCAAGGTCAAAAGTGCCTAGCTACAAATTGATGAGCTATTATGCATGTCTGTGGTTTCTTTGATGGTTCTGTATTAATAATATGTGTGCAGAACAGGCCATAAAAATTCCATTTAAGGGTATTAAAACATACTGGGACATTTAATCAGGTTAGAATTCCTGTCAGCTGGCTGTGGGCATAGTGTTGTTCAGTCCGTCATTAACAAAATGTGCAGAACATAAAGATGAATGCCTATTACATCCATTCAGATTTCACTGGAATGACCTTTTTTGTTTGGGCTTTTGGCTAATGGTTCGGTGGAAATATATTGCACAACTGTGGGTACACTACTGGCTAGCAGATTAGTCTGCTGTTCCTATTGCAAGCAAATTCATATAGAAAGACAGGAGAATAGAAAACACTTTCAGTGTCACTAACAAAGATTTTGTAATAGGAATATATGCATTTTGCAGCAAAAACTTATTAAAAAATAGATTGTTTCATCAGCTTCCACTGTTTAGTCTTTAAGGAATAACTTTGCTAGGGGTGTAATGCATATGGCTGTTCTTAAGCAACCTTACCATTAAAATGAATCTGCATTAGAAATTATTGCAATTTAAAATAGGTATTTTGAGGTACCAAGAGTTTTACTGGGTAACAAAAAAGTTGATATTTCTACCACGATTAGACTCTATGTATGTGTAAAGTCCCATTATACAAACTCCAAGTTAAATTGTCTCTTTTTAAATCGAATTTGAAGTAGCTGCAAAAGCAAATGAGTCTGGGAATGGAAATAAAGTTAGACATTGGAATTGCACTTTTTATGTCCATTTTTTTTACATGTAGTAAATGCTTTTGTTGAGAACAAAGATTTTCTTAATACAATTAATTCTGTTTTTGAACAATTTAGCAGATTATTTTTTTGGTAGATGCTTTAGAGAAGGAAAAAAACCTTTGGTTTTTATACTGGAAGGTCTGGATATAGTTCTTGCCACCATTTCTTCAGTAATATCTTGATAAAATCTGCCATTTTTGTCACAGTGATAGTCTTATTACTTACATGGATTCACTTTAAGTGCAAAGTATTCAGCTTAATAAAATACATTTTAATGGATGTTTAACCTATTTAAATCTTGTTAAGAATTTATGGTACTTTAAGATACTTTATATTTTGTGCTTTTGTGTTATATATGTTTAAAACCTCCACAAATGTGCAATTTCTCATGCTTTCATTATTTTTATAATGGAAAGTCAGATCCTTTCATTCCTTCTGCCTGCCATTCTGGTAATGCCCAGTGGAAACATCTTCTAAGTTGAGCATCAGTTCATAATTTACCCTTTGATAGGCTTTTTTTCTTACTTTTTTTTCTCTCTATGAAAAGGAAGAGAAGTAGCACAAATAGTTCCCTTACTTAGGGTAAATGCAATGTCACTTTGCCTCGGACACTTTGCCCACGCGCGCAGTTCTTTGGGTTTGTTCTGCCTTTTGGCAGAGACTGGCTGGCCAAAGGGTGAATAATGTTCCTGCCTGCCAAGACGTGGACCGCTGCTACCCCAGCCCCCTGCACTTCTCTTCTGAAACTGCAGCCAGTTTGGCTCCTGGTGAAGAATTTGATAGAGGCAATTCTCAAATGCTGGCTTTTTGATGATGAAAACCTATTAGAGTTAGCTGTTCCCCTGGCTGAGCCGGAGTGAGGGAGGAGGTCCTCCCAGCTGGCTTATGTAAGTGGAAAGCTGTCAGTGCTTTCAAGGTGAAACATGTCTATTTGCTACTTTCTTGAATAATTAAATAATTGCAGTAGTGCTAAGGAAGCAGAAAGAGGAGCAAAGATCTGACTTTAAAGGCTCTTCATGTTCATTGCAGTTTTTTCTTGCATTAAATAGTGGGTAGAATTCTTCTTCAAAATGTTGAGAAAAATAATAAGGTGTTAAATGGGATATAGGGAGTGGAGTTCAGTGAATAAATGGTACATTACATCATGGGACCTTATAAGGATAGCTGTAGCCACTTTTCATCTATTTCCTATGAGATGTGCATAATACTCTCAGTAAAGGGCATCTTAGGAAAACATGAAAAATGGAAGGATGTATAGCTTTGATTTCAGTATCTTCATTATGACATATCCCTATATTTTTTCTTAGTATATAGCATCAGAGAGAAAGAGGAAACTCAGGAGGTTATAAAAGGCTTTTTATTAAAGTGATACAGCTCCAAATAATTGCCTTTTTCATGAATATAAGAAAAGCTAAAGCTATTCGGCAAGTAAAATCCTGGCTAAGCAAGCACTTTAGGAAGACTGTTTTACTTTGAGTACTGGATGTGCTAATTGCATGATCTGATGCCTTACAGAGGAGGAAGTGTCTTGAGAGATTATTTACTAAATATCAGGAGGTGTTTTCTCAAAGTTTTATACAAAAACTTTCCAATAAGTGGCTGCTATAGAGGACACTGTGGGTCTCCAAAATGACAGCCTCCTTACAGGTGCATGGGTGGGCAAGTAGTGTTCACTCGTTACATTTTATCGTTTTTTTTAACATGCTTTCTACTGCAAGCCAACCACTCATTGCTAGTAATATATCAGACTCTTATTTTCATTGTATTTTTAAATAATGACTGTTAATCCTTTAGTAGTTATAGAAAATCTAACCACAGAATGAAATGTTTGTGCTCAATTTTCTCTCACCATAAATTGACTTTTTTGCAGTATGTGGCAAACATTGTTAGAACAAAGAACTCAAATCTTCGTATAGACAGCAAGATACTGCTGTGACACCTGTATTAATAAGTAGTAGTAGTACTGACAAGAGTAACAGTCTCTCTACATCACTCATTTGAAGCCCGGAGATTTTTTGTACAAGCTTGGTCTAATCTCTCTGCTATTTCTGTTCATTTAGTACCTTCAGTAATATAGCATTAAAATGTTTTTTTAAATACATGGGCTTAAGAGTCCTGCGTTGCTTCCATGCTCACTTGTCTGTAAGTTATGTGCTCCAACCCAATGTTTAAATGCAGTTTCAAATTTGGCTCAGGATTTCAAACTTTTTGATGTTTTAAAAACACATTCAGAACTGATTGGCTCCCGCTGTTATTTGTAGCAACGGCAAATTTGTTTCTAGATTTAGGTTGTGAGGATAATACACGTCATGTCGCTTGTAGCTGACAAAATTATGCTAGTAGCACTCATCTTGAAGTAGCATCACAGCATCTTAAAGAAGCATGCTTAAGGTACTGTGTGATGAGAAGTTGGGCAGTCAGTACGAGGGAAATGTCTGCTTTCATTTATGCACTTACGTATTACAAGTAAAGCTGCCAACAGCAGTGAGTTATATCTTCCCTTATGCTTAGTGTATGAGCAATAAGGGATCTCCATAGGATCCTGCTTGCGTATGTTCACACTCTGTGAGATTTGCAGATGAGGGTACCTCAGCCACTCTGTGGGAGCCAAGAAGCTCTTTGGTCTCCTGAAAGACTCTTTCTCTGCTTATTTTAGTTTTTTCTGTAGGTCTGTCATGGTTTAACCCCAGCCAGCAACTAAGCACCATGCAGCCGCTCACTCACTCCCCACCATCCAGTGGCATGAGGGAGAAAATGGGGAAAAGAAGTAAAACTCAGGGGTTGAGATAAGAACGGTTTAATAGAACAGAAAAGAAGAAACTAATAATGATAACACTAATAAAATGACAATAGTAATAATAAAAGGATTAGAAGGTACAAATGATGCGCAGGGCAATTGCTCACCACCCGCCGACCGACTCCCAGCTAGTCCCCGAGGGCGATTCCCTGCCCCCCCACTTCCCAGTTCCTATACTACATGGGACGTCCCATGGTATGGAATACACCGTTGGCCAGTGTGGGTCAGGTGGCCTGGCTGTGTCCTGTGCCAACTTCTTGTGCCCTGGCTGGGCTTGAGAAGCTGAAAAATCCTTGACTATAGTCTAAACACTACTGAGCAACAACTGAAAACATCAGTGTGTTATCAACATTCTTCTCATACTGAACTCAAAACACAGCACTGTACCAGCTACTAGGAAGACAATTAACTCTATCCCAGCTGAAACCAGGACAGAGATAAAGACAGTTTAACTGGTAAAGCAAAAGCAGGAATTTTACTACTGCTTATAGGATAGCAAAGGAGGCTTTGCCTCCTGCGCTGCTTCCTTTCCAGGAAAAATTTGAAAAGTTTTTCTGATTTCAGTGTACCTATCTTCCAAATCTGGATAGAGATTTATAGCCTCCCCACGCTGCCCCTGTCTTGCAGTATATGTGGATACCAGTTCTACCTATTTACAAGTATGTTTATCCGAGGCAAACAGAATATTGGTAAAAGAATGTCTGTCTAATAACAATTAAATTATTGCAACAGCCTGGTAACATCTTGCATAGGTGGCAGCATGCCAATTTATGGTACTACTGAATACATTTCTTGATAATTTTTAAATTTACAACTGTGATTACAAAAACATATTTCCCATCTCCATGTGAAAAAAAAATAATTAAAAAATTAAAAATTATGATTGTGAATAACTCAAAATGCTCCGGAAGAACCACATTATCTGCTGACGACTGAATAAAGGTGGTGAAGCTAGTAAAAAGTCTGCTTCTCAGCAAAAAAGACAGCTGTCATTTAATGTGATGTTCTCAGTCTTTTGTAGAAACAATTATAACATGCAAATTTTTATGCACTTATGCAGCCTGCACTGTCATTCTACTGATACAAACATATGCATTTTAATAGTATTCTCTGATTTCTATAAATTCAGTAGCTTGTGACTTTAGTTGTGTAACTCTGGAGTCCAAAATGTATTCAATTTTTTCATTATCTGTTTATTATTTATTGTCTATCAAAATATTTAAAGTTGCTTTTACTTAGACTTAACTTTTTGTTTTTAAGTAAAATACCTGAAGAGCTAAATTCGGGTTCAGATTATTTGCTGACAGTTTTTATTCCTGAAGCGTACTTGTATGGCACAATGCAGGGTCCTACCCACTGTGTACACCATTTTTAATATATTACTATTTATGTTGTTTTAACTATGTCATAAAATATACAGACTGTGCGGTGCAGCCTGAGCAAACATTGCAGCACATTCTGTTATATTCTAAACCTTTGGAATTTAAATGCTAATTAAACTGTGATGTGCTTTCCACACAATGCAAATCTGGAGGCTATGCATCTCCGTTTATAGCACTGCCATCCTCCGGACTGTGTGGTGCACAAGGGTGAGAGTCTCCTCTGCCTGGGAATTGATAGTTTTGTAGCCCCTGTAATATTTGCTACTCAACAGTAAGGTCCTGATGCAGGAAAGGTGTGGGGGAGAAGGACTGGGGGGAAAAAGCATCTTTAGGAGGGGCAGGAGTTTCACCTCCAAAATGTGGATGCTCTCAGTTTTGGTCTGTTGCATTACTTGGAAGGAAGGGCCAGTCCTGGATAGCCTAGTGTTTTTGCAACACGTTCCAGATTTGCACCCTGAATCATATTTCCTTGTGATATCAAGGTTTCAGATATGGGAATCTGAGCCTTTCTTTGCAAGGAGAGAGCGGGGGTATCTGCCAGTGATGGGGTCTGTCCATGTAAATGCTCTGAAAGGATAACATAAACCCACCAGCTTCATATACAGCACAGATCTCTATTTTTAGAAATTAATGAATAAATGTTTCTGAAATATAAAAATCATAATGAAAACCTACAGCTTCCTATACAGCAACTTATTATAAAAAAATTACAGATGTACATTGATTTCTATGATATTTCATATTTTCAACTTCATGAATTGCCAAGTATTAGAAAAACATACTGTACTCTGGATTCATGTAAGTCATTACAATCTGGTACTTGAAGCCATTGTATAAGCCAAATAACATCTGTTACTCAGAAAGATATTACAACATTTTATGATCCTAAGTATTTATGAGATGGAAACTGACTGCAGAAAAGGAGCTCACATGGTAAAGCCAGTCAGCTGCAACTCGAACCTTGCACGGTTTTGGGAGTCTCTTTCTCCTTGTTTCTTCTACCTTACCTTATCCTTATCTATTACCCTTATCTTTCACCTAGATATAGTCAGATTCTGTCAAAACTGTGCTTCAGGTAAGTCCCCTGTTGCGAATGAGTGGTTTGGGCTGCTTAAAGAATCACTGTCAGGGGTACTATCAAAAATTATTTAACAGGAATTTATAAAAGCATGACTTCACAAACTTCGATGGCAAGTTTCGCTCTATTACTTAATACATGGAGGAAGCATACAAAGGAAAATCAAGTTAGAATGAAACTAGAATGATTTCTATGGAGACCGAAGGTGCAAGAGGATAAGGGAGACCCCTCTGTTGAGTCACAAGGTTCAGAGAAGACCCCCTTGCTTTCTAAACTCCTGATGGAGCTTAGGTGTGGCTAGGTCCTATCTTAGTCTCAGACTTGGGCAAGAGTTTATGTCTAATGGAAGGAATACAAAGAGTAAGGGAGACCCTCCTGTTGAGTCACGAGGTTCAGAGAACACCCCCTTGCTTCTAAACTCCTGATGGAGCTTAGGTGCAGCTGGATCTGCTCCTGCTCCCAGTCTTGGTCAATGGTTTATGTTTTAAGGGATTATACGCGTGTAGCAGCAGTCATTCACAGTTCATTCACAGTTGAAGGTGGATCACAAGATTTCGCAGCACTTAAATCAATGACTAATTTAAAGCTTACAAAGAGATTCCATAGAATTTACTACAATCACAACAGTGACTCAATTAGATACAAAATGGCAATATTTATACTTGCTATTGGCTACTTAGGTCAATTCACACACACATGCACACAGACACAAAGATAGACAGATAGACACACACACAAAGGTATACCTGTTAAAAATTCCTCTTGAGTTCAGTGAAATATTTACTTCAAAGATCTCAGCATTTCTCAAGGGGTGAAGGTTGTCCCTCAAGGAGTGAAGGGTTTCAACCCAGGTCCCGTTATTGGCTTTCAGCGACAGTCCTCTGAACTTTGCAAACTGGAGAGTTCGCGAGCTCTAAGAAGCATCCCACTGAGAGGGAGATGCTGGTCGCAGCCTGCTGCGGTCCAGGAGAGCTCAAAGGGCCTCACGTGGGACCGCTGTTTATAGGTTCACAAGATGATTGGCTTTGGTCAGCGGATTTCCATTCTGGCTATAATTCTCGCCAGGTAGTTATGGCACCATCCAAGGTGGGCCGTGGGCCGGGCAGCAGGAGTTTCAGGTACAGTTAGGGAATGCCTAATTGTCTTAACTCACTGTACTGTAGCCAGAGAAAGTACCAGATTGTCCCAACTCACTGCACAAGAACACCATGTTGTCTGGTCCTGACACCCCAACGTGGCCCAGGGTTGGGGACTGCACCACCACCCCCAAACGTAGCAGCCTCCTGCCTGCCTGCAGGAGGCTGTTCAAGCCCTGAGGATTTGCCCAATGTCTGGAGCAGATGCCCCTGATTGTGCAGAGGTTGGAAACCTGCTGGAACTGAGATTTTCAAGCAAGTTCAGCGTGAACAGAATTCGAGTTTTTCATCTGAGGTCCTAATTCATAATCAGTCATTCCCCCCCCCCCCCCCCCCCCCAATCATATTTATGGGTCTAGTACTGAAAACAGATGCAAATGTTCTGGAATAGATTAAAAGGATTGTAAATATTTCCAAGAAAAAAAATAATTGCTTTTGTCAGTTTTTTAAAAAATTGCTATTTTTTAAAAAAATTCACTTTTAGTGAAACTTCAGTTTGCAGTGCATGACAATAGCATGTTTGAAAACATCTGCACGAAAATGTGTCAGGGAACATGTTAAATTCTGTTTCACAGAAATTTTTAGGTTTGACAAAGTGGTTTTATCTGTTAAAAGAAACGTTAAATTTCCAGATAGCTAGGATTAAAGCTATCAGCCCTTAAGGGTGACATATTTGAAAGTCTTTCTATCTTATTACTTACAGCCCACAGAAGGGATAGGCAAATTTTCTGGTGAGGTGAGGGATGCCATCAGAATGAATGTCTACCACATAAGAGTAGTGTAAAATTTGCCTATTTTAATAGCCTAATGCAAATTTTCACCCTTTCACATGAGGTGTGAGTTTTGGGGGGCAAATAAGCATTGTTAAAATATGCATTGATTAGAATTAATATTTGAAGTATTGTCTGAGTATAGGTATGTCTACTAAATACTGCAATAGACTAAGTGCAGTCTTTACTTTCTATAAAGCATCATGCTGCTTGAGCTTGGGTTTTAGTGCCTTGCAGGAATTCACAGTTCAAATTCTGTGATTGTATAAGCAATGGATTTCCTACTATACTGATGAATCTTGTAATAGTAGGGATACAATTATTATTCTGTTGTGCCTTACTAGTGCTGTCAAATATCCTATTCATCAATTCCTGGAAATATTTTTTTTATCTAAGCTTGTATACGAGTCCAGATAAAGTTATTTGCCTATACCTTTGCAACATCTGACACACCTGCATAGATTTAAGAGAAAACCAGTGTTAAACCATTGGCATAGTGAAAACCGTCCTGGTTTCAGCTGGGATAGAGTTAACTGTGTTCCTAGTAGCTGGTACAGTGCTGTGTTTTGAGTTCGGTATGTGAAGAATGTTGATGTTTTCAGTTGGTGCTCAGTAGTGTTTAGACTATAGTCAAGGATTTTCCAGCTTCTCATGCCCAGCCAGGGCACAAGAAATTGGCACAGGACACAGCCAGGGCAGCTGACCCAAACTGGCCAAGGGGGTATTCCATACCATGGGACGTCCCATCCAGTATAGGAACTGGGAAGTGGGGGGTGGAAATCGCCGCTCGGGTACTAGCTGGGTGTCGGTCGGCGGGTGGTGAGCAATTGCCCTGTGCATCATTTGTACATTCCAATCCTTTTATTACTGCTGTTGTCATTTTATTAGTGTTATCATTATCATTATTAGTTTCTTCTTTTCTGTTCTATTAAACCGTTCTTATCTCAACCCAGGAGTTTTACTTCTTTTGACCCGATTTTCTCCCCCATCCCACTTGATGGGGGGGAGTGAGTGAGCAGCTGCGTGGTGCTTAGTTGCTGGCTGGGGTTAAACCACGACAAAACAGAACATGAAAACATAGCAGGCTAGAGGATATATTCTTTTTTCTACTACTTTGAGTGTTGTTTAAAAAATTAATCTTCCCAATACATCTAATTTAAATAATGCAGTGGATCTAATGATTGTTTTAAAGAAAATTTTAAACGAGGTTGCCTTCAGATTGCCTTTTGTTCTTTTCTTTTTCATTTGTGGTCCTGGTAATAAAAAAATGTTGTTTTTAACTGTTGAGGACCGAAGATAAATGGTTCCAACCAAAGAATATAAATTCATTCTAGCAAGAATTACATAAGAGGAGAAATGAATGTCTAACTTTTTTCCAGCTCAAGTTTTCAAAAATTCACATTTTTTTCCTGAAATATCTAAATAAATGGAGAAAAAATTTAAAATGTCAGATTTTTCTGTTCACCAAACACAATGTCTTATATTTTGTAAACCTGATTGTCCTTTAGATTTTTCAGAACTTGGTTAATGGAAATTTTGGAATGCCAGGATTTTTTATTTTTTTAGAAGCAAGGTTTTTCTTGTTACTGGCTAACATTCAGGTAAACCCTGAGTATCAGATACTGGCTATCCTGTAAATCAGCATGATTTTGTTAGTTTTGCAATTTTTGCTTTCTTAATCTTTAGAAACTATATAACAAATTTTTCTTTAACTCTTGTAGTTAATAAATGCTTTTCTGCGGATATCTGAAAAGGAAATGCAAGAAGTTACCCTGCAAGAATTTGCAGGTTCAGGCTTGTATGTTAATATAAGATCAGAAGTTTCTAAGCGTAAATGCCAAAGTGTTCACAGATGCAGGAGTGATCACAAATCTTAAAGTTTACAATATGTAAACAAAAATAATTAGACATTTAAATATACAATAGGGTTAAAAAAAGAAGGAAAGAATTAATAGAGTGATGTAAGTTTTATGTTATTCATTCAACTTCTCTGCATGGCAGTTTTTAAATATATGATTTAATTTAAATGAGTATTTCCCATTACAAATGCCAGAATTATCCTTTCAGTGATCAATTAGAAAGTATAAAACAGGAGCTTAGGCATTATAAAATTTTATGAGACAGGTATGTATTTCTCAGCGAGGTGGAATATATAACTACATCTTTAAATATCTGAATGCATATCTAATATTAGTTAATAGCCCTCACCTAAAGAGAAATAGAATAAATTATTTTTAAATAAGCTAATAGTTTTTCTGAGTTCTTCTATCACAGGCTAATTCTTCTGACAAAAGACATTTAATTAGGTTTAGGTTAGTAAAGTCATGGGATGGGCAGAAGTGATGCAGCTGCAGGACAAATTTAGCCTCTGATATAGCAGAATCCTGGAACTTTGATGTAGCTTCAGTCACAAGCTATTTAGACCAGTTTGACACTTTCAAAGTGGGGCTGCTAATTCACAAGCCAAAAATGGAGGGGAACAAATGGATTGTTCCACCCCTCTCTATTTTTGACCTGTACAGTAATAGCCAAGCAGGTCTTTGCATAATATATAAAGGCTGGAGAATGATTTTTAAGTTGCACATGTGCTTCAGACCCCTTCGAAAACTGGACTGAGAATTGATTTTGTGATTGGAGAAAAGCTACTTTATATAAACTAATTGTCTGCTGTACTAAAATGTGCTGACAGATACAATATGCTCAACTCCTGGGGCAAGAAAAGATCCTGTGATATCTTACTGCCCTGCCTGAATATACTTCATACCTCATTTTGTGTTGTGGGAAAACCTGAAGTTTATCTACATGGTACAATTGAGTGTGAGGGAGAGATTACCAAAACTGGGTCTTTTTGATGCAGGAATGAGTGTGTAGTGTTGTTGGGTTGGCATGGCATTCACCGTGAATGTGAGCATATTAAAACAGGAAGAATAATCTTAATGGCCACAAAGCATCAACCATCATATATCATCAATTCCAGAATACCTTCCTCTGTGAAAATACTACTCTGAAATAAAAATCTTTATTTCATTATAGTTACTCTACTAATTTCAATAACTGTATTCCCGAAATATATATGTTATGGCAAAGTCTGTATACAGGTATTCCTCTTTCCCTCATTTCTTTTTTTATGGCCAGCCATACAGTTTATTTGTCCATTCAAAATATTTAACTCCCTCTTCTCCCAGAAAGTAGTTAGCTGAACTTTAGAGTATTTAGAAAGAAGAGAGGAAGATGGAAAATAGGGAACACCACCACTGTCCTTTCAAAATCAGACGTAAATTTACATTCTAGGGTCTTAACCTCATCAGACTGATAGATTTATATTTAAACAGGCATTTAGCAGAGCAGAAATGTTTTTCCTGTCTAATATATTTATAACCTTGAAGGTCTTTCCTTTTTTTTTTTTCCTCTTTCTCTTGACCTTTTATTAGAACACACTTTTAAACTGTGAAGTGGTGAATGTCGTAGAGCTTTGCTGGAGGCACATGAAGCTCATTCAAAGCACGAATGTTACTGTATAAAGTTCACAAACTTTCATTTATTTTCTACCCATAGAAGAAAGTTTAAATATTCTTTTTTTTTTAAGGGAGTACTGGACAGTGACAAGTTGAAAGCCTGCTAAATGTAAATGGCTCTTGAAAACCATGCTTTATTGAATGAATATCAAACTGGTTGAGAAATGAAAACATTAAATTTCCGTGTCTCCAAACATAAGGATTACATGATTCATTTTGGTGGGGTTTTTTTTGGTAAAGAAAAACTAACATGTTGTTCGGCTGTATCTGTGTTAGAAAGGAGGATTGGATCAGTGTTTTCACAAGAGTGAGGTGGTTTAAGTACCTGTTGAAATATGCTGTTGTCCACTTTGAACTCTATCTAGTCCAGTGTTGTGGACTGAATGCTTGCTACCTGTGGAAGAGCTTTAGGTACATTTCTAGAGGATAGCTGTTTTGCTTCATTTCACCCAAAAGGAATCCAGGTCATGCACTCAGAGGGTGCTCAGTGTGGGACCTAGTGCGTGGAAGTTGGAGTGGATGATGGTAAGACCCTCCTGGTCTTGGCTGAAATGCTCTCCTGACGTTCCTTGTCTCAGTTTTGAAAACTTTGAATTGCATTTTGCTGTTCAAAGTTTGGAGGTGTTTAGGTCTAAATTCTATTTTTATCTGAATCTCAAGAAAGAATAGGTGTTGAGATTATTGTTCTTCATTGTTTGGACTTCTGATCAACCCCATCAATAATACTTTTGAATCTCTGTGTATCCATGCTTGTAAACAATTGGGCCTTTCTTAGGGGCGTGTCTGCTGGTCCTTGTAGGTGAAAAACAATTTCCATTGGTATTGGACACCTTTTTTTATACTTTTGCTCAGTCCTTACAATTCCTGATGTCTCTGTACACTGTGTACGCATCTCTTTCATAGCCACTTCCAGGCTGTGGGAAGGGGCTCTGCCTGTAGTTAGTGCCCGCTGGAGCAGATTTGCAGATGATCAGGAATAGTTTCCCATATGGAAGCCATAAAGCAGTGCAGGGCCCTGTTAGAAACTAGTATTGACCCTTGCTGAAAAGCACTGTACAACCATGTCTTTTTGCATGTGACATCCAGAAATTCTCGTTCCCATTTTATTCTCAAGCAGTTTTCATGTATAAAATACATAGCACTCAGTCTGACAGGGGGAACCACAGAGTATTTTTGTACTGCTAGTTTCTTTCCATCCTTGTCATCTTTTTAGTGTTCATCCCCATACAGATCCTGATCGTGAACATCGTCTGTTATCTATGAACTTTCATTTTGGACATGAGTTAGCAATAACTGAAAGTACAGCTTGTAGCTCAGCTACTACAACTGTTTTTGAGGATCAGTGTTTGGGTTACAACAGCCTTTTAGTAATTTTCCTTCATGCAGATGCTGTGGAAATAACTCTATTTTTCTCCTATTTTTCCTTCTGGTCAAACCTACGGGACAGTTGGTAGCCTTGACAGCCGTGTAGCAGTTTCAGCTTGGAAAGTGTCAGTATTCCTCCAATAGTGTCTGTTTTCTGTATATCAAGCTGGTCATTTTATTTGAACAATTGGGCTTATTTGACTTATAGATGCAGTAGTTGCTGTAATGAATTCATGAAATATGCATATGGTGGACTAGAGAAAGCTATCAAGACTCATGCATTTTGCATGGGGCTAGCTCACTTTTTTCTTTTCCCACAGGTCTCCTCCCTCCTGGATAACGTGGCTTAGTGCATAAGAGTCTTAGATTTTCAATAAATGCAGGGTAAAAAGTTCTTCAGGACCCTCGTTTTTGAAACGCTTAGTTGCATTTTTAAGTGTGGGTGTTAAGCCAAGTTTATTCCAAAACTTTAAAGATCCAAAAGTATCTGAACAAAGTCCTCCAAACTGCAAATAAGGGTTGCAGAAAACGGCTGTGTTTTACTCCTTGCTGAGTTTTTCAGTGCAGGTCAAACACCAGCGGGCAGCATCCCAAGCCAGAGTCAGGAAGCAGAAAATTCAGCAGCATGTCTTTCATGCTTTAAATAAAGCCCTGGGCAGCCCTCTGACCGGAGCTGTGTCTGGCGAGAGGTGCCATGCTGTTCAGCCAGCCCTTCCTCCTGCATTGGCTGTCCTTCAGCTTCCCTTCTTATGCCTTAAGGTTTCTCCTGCTCTTTTGTCCAACAGTGAGAAGGAAAAACCAGAGATCTCTCCTGGGATCTGATGTTGTGAGGAGGGGGTCACCTCCCACCAGTGCTTCACCCACCAAACACCATGATCCAGATGTCAAACACTGGAAGAATTTGGAGATGTACATACAGAACAAGTACAGTTCTGTGGCATAAAAAAGAAGAATATGGATGCCCCACACACTGTATTTATGCTATATTCAGCATTTCTAGCTTTGTGTCTGGAAGAAGGAAATGCCAGGGGGACGGAAGTTAGAGTCAGTGCATTTGAGGAACAACTGAAATAAACACAAGGATAAGCTAGGCTTGGACTTTTGAAATCTAATTTGCAGGCACAATGCAATGAAATGTCACATTGCATCCAAACTCAAAGCTGGATTCTTCTCTTGTGCCTCTCGTGTATCTGCAACGCAGAAGCTTGCAGCAAAGAGAGTGTTCGTCCAAATGAATTTGCCTTCATATTGATAAAAACTTCACGCAGAATTATTGTGTTTGGAATTAGTGTGTGATGGTCACATACCACGATGACAACAATCAGCAGAAACCCTTGAGCTACAATATGATGACTTGCTACTTCATTTCTTTTGCAAATGCTGGCTACTCTGGTCTATGTATTGTGGGTGCCTCTAGTTTACTCCTTATGCTAACGTATAGGTGTTGATGGTTTGGATTTAGGTAACTTTGCTCAAAGAAAGCCGCAGCACTTCTTCCAGCGAAACAACTGGTTTTGTTTAGTTTTCTTTCCCCTTTTCCCTTGTCTTGCTGTTAGTGGAAAGCAAGGACAAATAGTTGAAATATTTTAAAGGAAATTTCTGGTGGAGTTTTGTTGAGGGCCTAACTACATTGTTGTTCCAAACATTCTAGATATTAATTCAGACTAAATGTGGACTGCGAAACGAAAGGAAGTCAAAAAAGGAGATTAAAACTGAGTTCAATTTTGATGCATTACTTTATCTTGAAAATAGGCCATAACTTAAAAAAATCTTAAAAAAAATTTAAAATCTTCTCCTTGCTTTATCTTTACAGTGATTAATCTCCATTTCTGTGCTTCTTGCAGGTTAAAACTACATTGCTATAGCAGATTTGTAATTTGAATACCATAGAATATGTATTTACATTGAGCAACAGTTGACATTTTTAATCCATGTCTTTTTATCACATGAACTGTAGAGCTCCAAGCAGAATTGCAGGGTCCATAGAGTTCTGTAGCATAGGGAGAACGATTACATTCATATCTATGCTGTTTGATTTTGGCCTAGCTTTAGGAAATGTAGTAGTCTTGCACGTTCAACTGTAACATGCTACTTTTCTAGACCAGATACAAACCTCAAAAGTTTTCAAATGCATGTGCACTCACACTGATTGATGCAACCAAGAAATATTTATGCTAACGAAGGGGAAAAGTTGACAGGCCCTACAGCATATTTGTATGGTCTTCGGGATAAAGATCTGATTTTAATGTCTCCTACTTGCTGCAGATACGATCCCTTTGTTCAGCTATGTCTTCATCTGTAAAGTAGGGATAGCAACTCTTTCTTGTAATTAGGCTGCCTTCATAGCTGCGAAGGGGAACTTGCCATCTGAAAGCTCGGAGCAGTTACTGTGACAGCCTGGGCTGCAGCATGGCAGCCAGCGAGGCTGAGATTTTAATTTGCTTTTGTATGTAAGCTACAAAGCTGTTAAATGCTGCTTTAAAGCTACTGTACAGGTATTAAGGAGGAGTATTGGATGCTGAAGGAAGGTTTTTGCGGTTTTTTTATGATCACTGAATGGGGACCCTTATCAACTTTCTCTTGTCTGTCTCTGGAGTGGACCCTATAGCAGATACTTGCCTTTTATCTCCCTAACACATTTTCTAAGCAGTTTTGAAGTGCAGATGTTGGTGGTTTCTGGCTCATGTTAATCTATGGGAATTTCAAAAGCTGACTTATTAAAAGCAAAAACAATCCTCTCATGCATTATGGGGTTTAGTATTTTTTTTCTGGCACCTTCCCAAAACGATAGACTTCAAGGACACACCAGGTACTTTCTGTTTACAGGAATGTATTTCACTTTTTCAATCAGGCATTGTTTTGTTAGGTTTATGTTGCTCGGCAAATTGCTGTCTGTGAAATGCAAAATGGATTATTTGGTAATTAAAATATTTCAAGTTTATGAGAGAGTTTGAAATCAATAAAATATTCTTAGTTCAGTGGAATGGAGCTATATGTCTGTTAGCACAGAATCCTGTAAATTATAGAGGAATAGAAGTAAAACTAATAGGTGCTTTCCATCTCCTTCGGGATTGTTCTCTACTGGGTGGTATGTGTAGTACCAGTATTTGTTTTCTCAATCTAATTTAAATATCCCAAGAGATGGGCCTTGTAATGTACCTATTATTCTTCATATGGAAGTGTCTCCTTTTGGTGGATTCATTTAGTATTACAATTATGATTTGCAACACACCTTAGCGTCTGAAATGAAAAGCAGTGTAACACCTCTTGGTACTGAGACTCGTGGGCAGCCCAGCATCTCTGGCCAAAGGTAAATAATTAAGGGAGCTCAATAGCAGAGTAGCAGAAAAAGAATATAAAGATTTCTTAGTGCTCCAAGATAACCTATTCTGAAAGAAAAATGAAAGAGAGAGAGAAAAAATTAAACCTTTCTTTTTATATATTTTTGTTGCCATGGTAATTCTTGTCATACATTTTATATAAATGTCACCTGCCAGAAATACAGAAACTTCTACTTTGAAGAGAAAAATACTTTCAGGTGCATAATTTTGTCAACGGTAATGTTAGCATTTATCATGGCCAGATCTTTGCAACTGATAAACGTTGTTCTGTTTCTAGTTTTTCATTTTCCCCTACTGACGTTTTTAAACCAATATCCTGTAAATGTTAGTATTGTTAATTTTACATCTTGGAAAGGTGAAAGGTTAAAGAGTTATATATTGGGACGCAGAAACATAACAGAAATAAATTGAAGTTTAATGACACTTTGAGTAGAGTGGCTTTAAGACTACTTTTTTAGGTGCGGGTTATGTGTATGTTCTTTATTGCACTGCAGCATTTATGCCCACAAAAACCTTCCTGTTACATAATTTCCTGGTTTTGATTATTTTAATAAGGAAATACATCTGTAAAACCACCAAAACTGGCAAACAATTCAAACAGCATTTTAAAATCATATTTAAAGCTGATGGAAAAAATCATAAATAAGAAGTAAACTCATTTGAAAATTACTCTAGGGATATAAAACTCATTATGGTGTGGTAGCAGGTAAGCACTGAGAAAAATCATAGTTTTATTATACCTATTAGAAATGTAGTCTAAAGCAGAAAAAAGAAGTCTACAGGGAAAGAATTTTTGGATAATTTGAGGGAACGTATTGATGAATAGAATTGACTATATTTGCATATCAGTCACATGCAGTGACACACACCACTAGGTCAAACAAAAGTTTTCTTTCCTTGGTTAAGAATAAAACTTCTTCCCATATCTCTAATGTCGTCCTCCTCCTTTTCCTCCAGCATGGCATGACCTTACCCATGGATTAAGGCTTCATGTGAAAGTCTCTTGAAGGTGAGGTAGACAAACACCCTTAGTAAAAACCCGTTAAATTACAATTTGTAATGTCATTGTCATTTTGGAAATGCACTTGTGATGGAAAATATTTCCCGTTTTGCTTCTTGGAGAAGCTCCTAACTTTCATTAGAATAATTTCTGTTGGTCTTTCTTTGATGCTCAAAATGGGGTGAAGATCAATTGATTATCACAGCATAAAACATGAACTAGCAAAGATTTGAAGGTTTAATGCAGCATAAAATGAGCAACTTGAAGATTTTTTTTTTTTTTAAGTACTTTGTCCTAAATGGAATCCTGTGGAGAGTTTTTGGCTTCCAGGACCCCTACTAGAAGTTGCAAATACTGAAGGGCAGGGATGGCTAATGAACAAAAAGAATTAACAATGCAGTATTAACGTGATTGCTGGTTTGGTACAAGTATGACAGTATTTACAGAGCCTGTACAGGAGAAAGGTTGATTAAAATTTGTTACTGCATCTGAAAAGAAAACCAGAGAAAGTTAGTGTCAGTACCTAGATGAGAGAGCTGCTTCAATAACTATATGAAGTATGAATGTTCAGCCTGAGTTTTAAACCTCAGTGTGAAACATGCAACACCTGAAAGAGATGTCTGCCACTGATTTTCTCCATATCTTGAAATTTCTGCCAAGAAACGTTGCTGAAGGTATATTGTGTTTTACTCAATATCTGCAAAATGTTGTGTTTATCTTCATAACATTGTGTGGGGTTTTTTACTCATTAAGGTTTTCCCTGCTTTATTTTATAGTTATGAATTGTTTTAGTTAGGATGTTTATAACATACTGCTTTGATGCTTTCACAGATGTAAAACTTTGTTAGATCAACTTCTCTTTTTAGTGCTACTACAATAACTGAGGTTTAGGATGAAACCCTGTAGTTCTGGGAGGTGAGGGGTGAAGGATTTTTAACCTGAATACTTCTGGTGATTTAGTTTGTCACAGCTCCATGGCACATTGAGAAGAGAGTGTATCAGTGAAATAATAAGAAATGGCTGGATGCCATGCAGGTGTTCTGCTCTTGGGGTCTGAGGTTATACATCTACGTGTTTTCGATTCTTATGTATTACTTCTCCAGATCACATATGTACTACTTTGGGAGCTCACTGCTCCTATGTGAAAAAGCAGGGTCCATCCTTCCCAATATTCCTGCCTTTGGAAGAATCGCATCAGCAAAACTGTCTTCTGAAATGCTCCTGTACCCTTTCGGCCCTCTGTTAATTAGGTCCTTAACGTAAGGCTGCTGCTACTTCAGCAGAAGCAGCTGATGGGCATTTCCAGACACCTGTCCCTCCCTTTCTTCTCTTGGCTAACAAGCCCAAGGCAGAGAAACCCAGGACAGCTAAAATCTGATGCTTCCCATCAGCTTGCCTAGTCAGTTCCCTGATTGATATTTATGAGCAGTAGGTGACTGCAGCTATTTTCCCTTGTTTTTTGAATTTATAAATCAATAGGAAAACAAATGCTTTACAGTACTACTCTAGGGTTCCAGGCTGCAGCGATCCTACCAAGAGTAATGTAAAAAAATGAAATACTTTGGACTCAGGATTCTTCTGTTAAAATTTTCTAAGGTTCCCATGCATATCATCCTATTGAGGAGTCAGTTTTCACATGGGAGAATAATGCTCATTTCATATCTAAAATTATCAAAACATTTTCTTCCTCCTTTTGTCTTCTGAACCCATGTATCAGAAACATGATTCAGGAAAAAAAAATAATACTGCAAAAATGCTAGTCTAATTTTTTCTTCCTCTCCCTGGTTTGGATTTAATTCTTGCATTAGAAGTTACCAACAAAGGATGAAGAAATGTTCCTAGCTATTAGTGTATGATGAGAATGTTTCAAACATCACAATGATCAGCACGCTGTGGGAAATAATCTTATCTCTCCCTCATGTGATTTGATTAAAAAAAAAAAAAAAAGAGCTTGGAAAAAAGGTTTATTGCTGACTAAATGTGGAGACTCATCTGACCTTTCTGCTTAAAATGTTATTTCAAATCAAATCTATCTATTAAAGATCTATATTGTAGGTTATCAGTGTTTAAGAAATGCTAGAGTATGCACTCAGTATCTTCACACAGGTGTCTCTCAGCTTATCTTCGTTCTCTGTCTTCAAACCATCTGCTCCTTTCCTATGGTCATTGTTTTCCATATTAATTAGTACAGAGCGTCTGCTGACTAAATAAGGATTTAAAGACTTAATTCCTATGTGCCTAACTTTTTTGGGGGAAAAAAAAAAATAGAAAAAAGATTTAGCCATGCTTCTTGGAATTTGCAATCATTAGTATAAAGCTGTGAGTGCACTTCTGGGTGTTTAGGCAGCTTGAATAATTTAGGGCCTTTATATATAGCTGACTTGTCTCATTTGATTTATCTTCTTCACATGGGATTTTGTACTATTTCTGGGTACTTTATTATCACTATTGTCTGTCACATTTGTAATAGGGATAGAAGCACAGAGCCTGAGCAAAGATTTGAGGGAGAGGGTAGCATCTGCTTACCATCAACTGATTCAGCAGTGAGTGGTATGTAAGCACATTTAGTCTTTCCCATCAAATACGAAAATCAAGCCCTATGAGACACCAGGATCTTACTTCTTCCTTTCATGTTTCAGCCTGTTATTTTTCCAAGTTTTTCCAACATTTCCTAATTAACAGCCTTGATGGTGACTAAAGGTATAGCTCTATTTTAATATAAATTCTTTCTGCTGGTTCTTGTGATCATTTGTCTCGATGGCATTTTGCTCCTCACAGCAGAAATCCTCTGTGAAAATGAAAGGTAGTGTTTGGGTTGTGTGAAAACTTTTCACCTCCTCTGTCATGTGAAAGTTTTTAGCCATTTCTCTGCAGAAACCTATCTCTTATTTGGAGGGAAGCTGCTATGTTGACTCTAACAGCAGCTAACACGTACTAACAGGCTGTGTTGCCCTTGAAGGTGCTGGTGCTGAAGGATATAGATACTCTTGAAATAGATACTGAAGGGTATAGACCTGATGTAGTGTAGTGCCAAGAGAGTTGGCCCAGATTCAAACAGAAATTTGATTGGTTTTAGTTTTCATGGTTTTGGTCTATTGCGGGGTTTTTTGTGGTTCCAATAAAACCTGCAGTACATGTATGCTTTCACGACATACTTCAGCGCTGTCAAAGATGCAGCATTAGAAAGCTGTTGGCAGTTTCTCTAGGACATAGAATACTTTGCTGCAGCTCTGTTGCAGAGTTGTGATTCTTTTTTCCTCCGTATTTGCTGAGATTTCCCTAAAACATGCAAGATGATCATTAGGACAGGAGGTGTTCTGGTGAACCATTTGCACCTTTTCCTTCAGATACCTACAAAAAATCCTAGAGGGTTCTTGCTCTCTGTTTTTTCGTAACTCTCACAACTGCATTTCTCATTTGGTGAGGTCTTTGTGTGAAAGAAATGCTCTCTGTGGTGGTGGGCTGGCCTTTGATTCTGCTATCCTTTGTCCGATAGATCCCATCGAAGGGGTGAGTAGTTTGACTGTAGAATGGTGTCTACTGAGAACATCCAAAATTAAAAATTGTACCATGCAAACCTGGAAAACTCAGTCTTTCTTCTGCATGGTTGGGTACATACCCAGTAAAAAAAATCCCAACATTTAAAAGTGTGGTGTGGAGGCTACACTAAACTTTATGTCATGAATTATTTGAGTTAGGAAGCATGAGTCAGTCTTAGCGCTTACCTCTACTTTATCAGTCTAGCCTATGCTTTTGTAATGATATTTTATCATACACACTATTATGTTGTATCCAAAATGCAACTGAAGGCATGTATAGTTAACTATTATAAGAAAGTTTTGGCCTACTTCTGTTGATACCTAACAGGTGTTGCAAATGCCTTATGTGTCAATATACAAGCATCTATTTGGTCCCTGCAAGTACTCTTTGAATCTTGAAAGTGCCTGAATATTATAATTAAAAGCTGTGCTTTGATTTCAATAGCATGTAGTTGCTAAATGTTCCTCTGTGAACTCCAAGTCCTACCATTCCCTTAAAATTGCTAGTTTTCAGTGACAAAACGATCATTATGATTGTAATTAAATATTTATCACACAGTTCTCTTTTGTCATTTGGATGTTACAAGGCAGGCAAAGATATACTTTAAAGGCTGAGTAGTAAGCTATATTATGATAGTATATCAGGCAAATGAGTGTTTGATGGGCTGTGTTTAACGTGAGCTAAAAATAAAATCCCATCTGTTCACCTTTCAAACTGCATCAAGACACTGCATATGGGTTGCAGTATAATTTACTGAAACGCAAATGAAAATATGTTTATTTCCATCTTTCTGAAACAAGTGAAACAGGCAACTTGTTAGTAAAGATGTTTTAACAAGCAAGGAATCGTGTGCTTATGACTTTTCTGAAATATAGTAGCACTGCATTCGTTTAAAAGCATAAATAAGTAGATAGAGAAACAGACGTACTCACTGAAGACACTGTCTCTAATAATCATATAAAGCTCAAATCTTGATTACTGGTGCCAAGAGTTTGAATTATTTGCACAGTTAAGGATGTGCCCCATTAGCATCAGTCCTGCAGAATGCATTGTGTTTCGTGATCGTCGGAAACACTATTTTTCAAGGCTCATTTTTCTTATAATTTATTGAGTTCTCTTAATTTATTGGTAGACTATAAAGAAACTTTAGAGCTGTGTGCTGATTTACCCCAGCTAATGATCTGTTCCATAAAAATAAGCTGTTTCAAGATACGATGTATGCTCTATATCATGGCTAGGTGCTGTACAATGAGAAGGACATAAAGGAAGGCAACACTGTCTCTGAGCTCTTGCTGATGGTGGTATAAGTTGAGGCCACTGGAGCAACAATAATTTTTGTGTGCTCAGGAATTTTTCAATGCACTGCCTATTTTAATACTTCTAGTGGAATGATTTTTTTTTTCCACTTTCTCAGGTAATTGTATCTTTGATGTTGATGTAGTTGTATTCATCTTGCTGCTCTGTTGTACTACAGGCCCTTGAAAAGTTTGTCTATCACTTTTACCAAGCATTTCCTATTGCTTGTCCTTTATCTTCAGCCAAAGCCCAACCATTTCCAGTGAGTTCAAATCCCAGATCTCCTTCTTTTACTAGTTTTCTAAAACAAAATTAGAAGACACCGTGTAATCTGTGAACTGCAGTTGAAGGGTATGAGGTGATTAGGTTTGTTTTGAAATAGTTATGTGACCTAATCCTGAAATGAGGAGTTAATTTACCACATGTAGGTCTCTTACAGATGAGGAAACATTTAGCAAGGCAGGTCCAGGTATGAAGAGTTCATCTAGTTACTGAAAACAGAAACAGGAAAGTATGAAATGTCAGGAGAAGAGCTTAGAGAAGAAAATGGCTTCTCTTGCGTAAGATGTACCTTATGGTTCAGGCTACAGGGGCACATCTTGCTACATTTAGTTCCATGATGGAAAAAAGTTTCCTGTGTTTCTTCTTGGAAAAATATCTGGATGTGGATTTATAGGATGCTTCAGCAGGGTGCCAGGAGAACAGGACTTGTAAGCATACTGCAGGCTGTACGAGTCCATATACTCTTTCTTGACTTCAACTTAGTGGTTGCTGTCAATAAGAATATTTTAAGAAAAAGGTATGCTGAACATGCAAGTCAGAAGTGGTGGGTGTGTGCATGTATGTGTGTGTGTGTATATATACATATATATATATAAAAATCATAGCGTTTGCTTTGGTTAAACAGATTGGATTTCCAAATAGCTGAGATGTGTTACAACAGCTCTGAAAATGAAAGCCACTTGCAAAAGCCTTATGTTGGAGGGGAAAAAACTGACTTGTCATCTTTTCCAGGTCCCCAAAACCTCTGAAGCTGCTTGACAGGAAATATCGAGCAATTGCTTTCTGTCAGTCTTCAATGGAAATATTTTTTTCTTTTTTATTTTTCTTTTTTTTTTTTTTTTTTTAATTTTTTTGTTTTTTTTAGGAGACTTATCCTGGCATTATTTTTAGATGTGTGGAGGTACTTAAAAATATGATGGCAAGTACATAGTTTTCTCATCTTGAAAAAAAGATCTTATTTAAAAGACATTTCTCAAAATCAAAGTGTTTTCTTGGAAATTTTGAAGAAAAGGAAAACTTTGAATTTATGTGAAAAATAGTAATGCTTTATTCTTTGACTTCTGTCCAACTCTAGTTTTATGAAAACTTAGTGATGAAAGATCTCTGAAGAGATAATGAATTTGTTTTTCAACCAACTCTTGTTAAATCGTAGTAGCCCATTTTGCTGTGTACTTGATATGCCTAAGACAGATACCATGTGCATAAGTAGGTAATTTAAATACATTACTAATTTCTGTCTTCTGCTCTTCAAAAGGTTATAAAAATAATCAAAGTATATTAGCTAAAGTCTTAAATTTAACATGAATAGATAGAAATTAAGAGCACTTATTTACTTATTACTTAAGAGAATGGTTTACGCTTACCATGTGTGCACAGATATGAAATGACAGTCAGAGCCCCCTCATGTGAAATCACTGTTGTTTCAATTTAATTTAATTTTTATTATTTTTAATAATATTTGTGCTTTCCTGATTAATGTGGTAGTTTTCCATTATCTGCGATTACCCAATGCTTAGAATATGTTTTGTTTGTAGGCTTCTTGATTCTCCTCAGATAAAAACCAAGAAGTAAAGGCCAATAAAAATATTTCTGAACTTCTCCATTAAGTATGCCTGCACAAGAACTTGGGAACCGTTTCTCATCATGTCTTTACTGTTGTATCTTTCCGTCATGGACCTTCAGGAAAACCAGCTCAAGTGTCTGGTCGTGACACAGTAATCATTAGCAATGCAAACAACTTTATTAAACTCCTTGAGCTTTTACAGAGAAATTTAGTCAGATATTTGAGTCTTGAATTCTTGTTACAGATTTTTAGTTGTTTAGTATTCATTAAAGGCTTTCAGATGCCAATACAGATTGCCACCAGAAATGCCAAGCTTTTCAAGTTTTGAAAGTCAGTCTGCCAAGATTTAATTATATGTGTAAGTAAATCTACTCCTGCTGGAATTATTGCATCACTGCCTAATGGGCGAAGGAAAGAACAGCCCATCAGAAGTTCACTTCTCATGCTCTCTTCTGTGTTGATACTGACTATCGTAGTATTGGTAAGGTTTCTTTTTAGAAAGGGTTCTGTTTGCTGTGACTCTGTCCACCTTTATGCCACTCCCCATACAAACCACTATATCACTACTGGTCTCGGAATCTACTGCCTTATTTTTTTATAGATATAAAAGTAGGCAGGGCAAGGCAATCCAAAGATACTGATGTGACCAAAACTTATTAATGGTGGTATTGTCCTGTAGTGACTGATATAATGCATGAGTTGGTGTATGTGTTAGTATCTAAAGCAACTGATAAATAAGTTTTAGTTCATTTTTTTTCCTATTAAAAAGCCCAACTTTCCTCTTAAGTTTCCTTTCTTCTTTTCCTCTTCTTTTCCACAGCTAACTTGTGAAGAAAACTTCTTGAATGAAGTCTATTCAGCATTTGTATTCTTTTTTCCCATTGTTCTGTTGAGGTACAATATCATATTAGAAGTGCCTACTGTTCCAAGCACTTATTAGGAAAGGTTTTTAATTTTTCACTTACAAGTTTAGGAAAGGGTGTTACCTTAAAGATTTCTTTTCTTCTGAAGATACATCCAGGAAGAATCTTTTTTTTCCTTATACTGTTTCATTCTCCTTTTCCCTTCTCTTCACAACCTCAAGGTTAGAAAGATAATTCTCTTGATTTTTTTTCAGATCTAGGACAGTTTCCTCTTCATTTTACTTTTTGATATTGCTTGTTCTCTTCTGCATTTCTTGACCCCTCAGGGGCTGTATGCTAAGCTTTCCTTGCCAGTACTGACGCTTGTTAATGCAGTGGACTGAATGTATGCAGAATAAAATAGACATTAATAGGTGTGTTAGGGTCCCAGAGGTCTTGCTGCTGCCAGGCAGCTCCCCCTCTCTTGTGCTGAAGGCACCCCGTCTGCACTGTTACTCGTTTTCCTTCCCCTGAAACACCCAGACCACAAAATTATGAGAAAAATACACAACTTTGCATAAACGAACATTTGTTCTTCCCTTAGCAGTCACGTACATTATGAAAAATTCACTGAAAATAGGGGATACGTTGCTTTTAAGACTGAACCAACTTAATTTATTTTTACATACAGTTTGCTTCCATTCAAGTATTGAAGCCAGTGATAGATATTTCTCTTTGCTCAAAATTTACTGAGAGCTTCAGCCTATTAATAACAGTGAGCATTCATTAATATCTGAGTAATGTGATACATGTTGGCACTTTGTTTCCTGTCCTGCCATCGCTTCTCACCACAGGAATCAGTTTCTCCAGACATACAGTGACCTGTCATGGCAGTTGATTGCTGCACTGCAACAGACTATGAAAAATTTAGCTGGAAGTTTATGGCATGTACGCACAGACTTTTGGTTGCACAGCTTTAACTGTAGCGCTAAGCAATTTAGTTTAAAGGTCGCTCTGTTTTTTTATGTAAAACCTTCAACAGAAGAATCTGCAATCTATATACTAAAGAACTGGATTAAGGAAATCAGTTGCTATTGAAGGAAATACCAAAAGCTCTTTCAAAATTGCTAGCAGAGCTTGGTGCTGTGGTGTATCCTTAATTAGCAAATATAAACCCTAGAGAAGACTAATTCAGGAATAGTCAGTAATGCCAAGTTATGTGAAAATAAAATGTCTCTAAGAGTATCCTCAGGCAAAAAATGAAAAAAGTAATTTTATTCACACTTGTCACCAGACAGTAGTGTGTATCCATTCATAAATGCAGGTGGATAGAGACTGTATTGGGATGTTCTGTCTTGGGAGCAAGCATAAATACCAAGCTGTCCTGAGTCTCAGGTGAGTGTCACGACTGCAAGAGCAGCTTGTGCTTTCACTGATGGTCTTTTTCAGACTTTAAGATCTCTAAACACTGGCCTGGCCTCAGTAGGTAGGGAGATGAACAGTGTTCTGCTTGCATTGACAATAAAATTGTAGAAAGTGAAATATTGGTTTAATTCATTGTTGTCCCCACATGGCTTTGTAAATCCTCTGTTTGCTTTAATACTAAGGCAGGGCAGATGCATGTCCAACATGAATTTACATTTAGGGAAACGTTGTTCTTTTAATGTAAACATAATGACTAAGCACTGTGATGCATAATAATTTTTTTTGTTTTTTTTCATATCTGCCTTAGGAAGTGTAAAGTTTGGAGTACACATCCTAAGTCAAACACTTATGAAACCTTGTCATTCTATGAATGGATCCTTCCCTAATTTATTACACATCATCTAGCCAATAAGGTGCAGACTTTATAGAACGTATACATTAACTTACTGAAAACAATGTGCGTGCAAATGTTATTCCCATTTGTCTTCTAGAGGGCAATCAATGTCTCTTTTCCTCTGGTACCAGGTAGCCTACTGGGACATAAAAATAATTAATGCCTAGGAAGCATTATCTTATCGAATCCCATGTTTATTTTAGTTAAGGTAAAGCATTTCTACTACACGTCAAAATAAATCAGGCTAGATTTGTGTTCCCTGGAGAAAATTCAGGCACTTTAACAGAATCTCTTTGCCCTTTTCCCTGTGGATAGGTTGGTACCACTGCCATGGGTGGTGACAAGGACTTTAGACAACAATATCAATGTCACAATTTGTGACGTTAGTGCAGGTTCCCACATTTCCTTCTCAATTCCTTAAAATGTTTCTTGGATAGCGTGCTCTCAAAAGAGCTAGGCTTCTTCAAGTGCTGAAGCTATGTACTAGAGAATCCCGTTAAGTAATCTTATTCTTCATGTTATGTTCAGAAAGAGAGGTTTTGTTCCATTTTTAAGGCACAATAAACAGTAAATAGGTAACAATTTTCCAACCCTTATGTTCTTCTGTATGACTCTCTGTTTGCACTTAACTCTGCTCCAGTCTGCTACTACCATTTGTGATTTGGTTGAAAACACTGTACTGGAAAGAAAAAGTGTTTATGCACACCAGTTGTGTGGTATGGAGGGAAAAGTGAGCAAATTCTCCTGCCTTGTGTGCATAAAAAGAGGGGTGAGATCTTTACTGACAAACTAGAAATTTATAAATTCTGCTTGAGAATGAAAATGTTAATGTGCATCCCTGTCTGAAAGGTCACAGATGTACCTTATGAATACACCATCATTTCTGGTGTGTAGGAGGGTTGTAGGGGTCAATTATATGGAACTTAGTTACTGGGCCTGAAAGTAGCTCATGGTCGCAAGAGCATTCCAGACGCCTTTAGAAGGCCTTGAACAGAATAAAGAAGAAGACAGAAAAAGAAAGATCCCAATTAGAAAAACACAGGTGCGCTTTCCACGATAAAGGGAACTTGGCACAAACAACCTCAATTTGGCAGTTTATCTTGACCAATTAGACTGAGACAAGTTTTGCATGCTCTAGTTAATATAGCCAATTATGTCCTGTGTTTATGCACGTGTACAGAGCGAGTACGTGTATCTTATGTTTATACACGTGTACAGTGTTGATATAACCAATCACATTTTATGCTTATGCACGTGGACACCAAATGCTTGCATGCAGCAGCCAATCAAAGCTTCTAAGCAACTTAGAGAATTGTATAAGAATGATCAGCTAGGCTCAATAAACTGGTGACTTTGATCATCATATTGGTGTCCTGTCATCCATCCCCACATGGAATAACCCTAAACCCTACAGAGGGTAGGTGTACATTGTGGTTGGAAATGCACAGCTACTCAGCTTCTATGTACTTGCCCCACTGGACAAATACTCTGCCTCCAGTAAGATATGAGCAGCATGCCGCAGGCAATGTACAGTCAGGTGTTAGATTTCAGTGCAGCTTAAAGTTGTCTAAATACAATCCATACTTCTGTTTTAAACAAGAGGGGAATAATAAGGGAACTATTTGGGGTGCTTTAAGCCCAGTTGTAAAACTGCCAAATTAACTTTGTATCTGACATATTACTTGTTAAGTATCTGATTTATTCTGTCAACAGACTAAATTCTATTCTAATGCAAATGAAAACCAAATTAAGTTAGCCAAACACCAGAATCCTTTTGTCTCTTTTTCCTTCTGACTCTCTTACACCATGTTCTAGGGATGACTCTTGCAGGCTTAATAAAGGATTTGTTTTTGGGGAACGTTACTGTTGTAAGATACGAACCTTTATTCATCCACAGCTTGAAAACATCTGGCAGGCTAAAAGTCATTAGTATCGATAAATCCAGATCACACCTGAGTACGTGAGGTGTTTCCCATGATCTGCAGTCCTTCCCTGAAACCCCTTTTATGATCTTCATCTTAAACAATTGGATCCAAAAAGTGAAGGAGGAAGGAGAAGTCTTTCCTACAGAGATGCCTGCTAAAGTGGTGCTGAAGTTGGCTGAACTAGATGCATCTCACGTGGGCCATGTTTACTGGCAGAGTTTGGTAACCTTTTGCTGGTACAGGCTGGGTTAGTGCACGCACCAATGTTCTTGCTCCACTTCTCCCTCAGAAAGCCCTCGAGGCTCCTCATCACTCCTTCTCCAGACCTCCTTTTTCTTGGTGGGTATATTTCTACTTATTCCCTCTTTCAGATACTCTGATTCTTTGTTCTAGTGGAATCTCTTTTTTATCCCCTCTCTGATGCTTGTTCATAGCTAGACAAGCATAATCTATAGGTACTATCTCCTGTCCTGTGAATTTTCACAAAAATAGGTGGCATGAGTCTTACTGTCATGTAAATGCAGTTGCAGTATAGAGTTTAATAGTTCAAAAGGTTTATGTGTGAAGAGTAGATTTTAGTGTGTAAAATTATTTGCAGTACCACGTTACTCAGAATTTACAGAACATTTATGCTTAGAGAGCAGCTTTGAAAGAATTAGTCTGTTAATGACAAATATAAGCTTTGAAAGTAATAGTCCTTGTACAGGTTCAACAAAGATGTTTACTATTTTGCAAATGAACTCTTAGCTAAAGATTTAAAATTGTTATTAAGCTTAGTTTCTAAGACTGTTGAGATATTGAGGCCAGCAGATTAAACAATGCAAACTGTTCTGAAAGAAACATCCTCCCAGGGGTATCCCAGAGCCCTTGTCTTCAGCTACCCTGCGCCTGGGTGCTGGGGTCTTTTTCTGTAGAAATGGGGGGCCTGGGGAGAGGACAAAGAAGTGTGTGTGTGGGGGGGGGAATGCGTGCCTAGTTCTTGTTTCAACCTAAGTCAGGGTCTAGTACCTTGGAAGGACTCTGGTTTCCACATCCTACATACATTAGACATAGCATCAAACCACTAAAGATAGGCAATTACAGTTTTCATGGTGCTGTTTTTACTTAAATTCCTATTTACAGGGAAAACAGACTCAGTCATACCAAGAAATGAGATCCCGCAAATGGCTTTTCAAACCATCATATTTAAGTAGATGACCTTAATTTGAGGACTTTACGTGCTTTCTTTTGTTCTGTTAGGGGTGGGGGAAATGAATATAATTTTTTAATCAGATGAAAATTACAGATGACATAAAAATACTGGTTGCATCTTTTGTCAGGTGACTGATCCAAGTCCCTTTCCATATCAACCCCCAAAATTATCTTTGCCCGTCCTGCATAAAACAAACATTTCAAAATGTCTGCTATACCACTTTCACCAAAAAAGGGCCTGGTATTTACTAGAAATACACAGTTTTTCCTATGTGTTTTCTCAGAGGTTCAAGTGAAATATAAGTATTCCCAGTATACCGCAGTTCAGTGTGTTCTCAGGACTGCAGAGTGGAAAAGGAAGAAAGAATATAGTAATGAATGGTGAAAAAAAAAAAGTAGATAATTATTTAGTAGGAAAATGTGAGCTATTTATAAAGAATACAGATAATGACTTGTTAAGTCACAAGTGTGTTCATATCCTCTTACTTGTTTCAACCAGATAAACTGCTGGGAGAAACCAATCTCTTCTGTGCTCCTACAGTGACCAGTGTAAAAGTTATCCTGAGCTCCAACGCCTGAACACAGCAAAAATTAAGATCAGAATTACGAATGTTTTTTCCTCTGAACCCACAGTGATGTCAGGCACCTGTTTTATGTGTAAAAAAATACTTAGCAGCAGACAAAAATACTTTCCAGTTTGGACTCCCAGACAAAACTGTCGTAAGGGTCCCACAGAAAATCTATGAAATCCAGTATTGGTATACATGTGAAAAGAAGTTATTGGTGACACCCATTCTAAGTGATGCTAATTATAGCTATAAAAATACATGTAGCATGATCTGTAAATGATATTAAAAAACCCACCTGAAAACTGGACGTGTGGAATCATACGTGAAACTATACCTGCAAATGTACAACTCTCGCTGCCAAAGAAAAAACTTTCTATCTTACATGCAATTTAGTCTGAAGACTGTAATATGTAAGCTGCCAAGTGGTGTAAAGAATTGTCTGCTGTACATACAGGAAACAAAGCAAATGGGTGTGCTGGAGTAATAAGAATAGCAATGGCCATAAGGACAGAATGTGATAAATAGATAGGATGGATTTCTCCTGAAATACATAGTTTCTGCTGAAAACGAGCTCATCTTGGAATGTAGTATGGTATCCTGAAACAGGTTTTGTTTTTTATTGTTTTCAAGTGATGCCTCCTTGTTTTCTATGACTGCATTAAGTGCACAGTGTATTGGCAGTACTTTGAATACATTTAGACTGAAGAAAGTTTAGGACAAATTATTGACGATTTTTTCCTTTGACAAATCTGTGATAAAGACGTTGTAATGAATGTATAAAGAAACAAGAGCCACTCTAGGTTTGAAAGATAAATGTCTAAAAAGCCTAAGATGTGTAAAAGAGGAAACATAAACAGAATGATCATATGGTGATTTAACTGTTTTCCTAACCTATTTAATTTTTGGCCCCTAAGGTGTCTATAAGGACGGCTTTGGAAGCTCTAGAGGAAAGAGGGTGCTTGTTCCTGCCTTAATGCCCATACAAAAATATATATTCACAGTAAAAATTAGATTTAAGCTCAAACGAAACCATAGGTCTAAATGGTATATATTCAGGCTGTGATTATTTTTCAGTGATGGATCTAGCTGAAAGGGAAATGATGGGCACATTCAGCAGAAGATTTTGAGAGTTTCATTTGGAGTGAGAAACAGGGTGGGGAGGGGCTGGACTCAGTCTTCTGACCTGTGAGGTGTTATAACTAGTTAGCTATTGGGATGCTGGACAAAGTGTCACATTAAGAATGCTTTACCAAATTTCTAACTGGCTAAGGCTCTGATTTAGAAGTGTTAGCAATTCAGGCCTAGCATGAGTGGTAGCCAGCCACAGGTACGGAATAGCACTCCAAACACCCTGGTCTGTACCTGCTGGGAACTGCTCTTTTAATTCCATGTCTGCCTCTCCGAGCTGGTGGTGATAGAGGGTTCTGCTTGAGATGCTGAACCACTGCAGGCTGGAAACTGCTGTTCTATACTTCTCCCACAGTGATGCTGACCTATTTTAATTGCTTGCTTTTCAGAGTATGACTTTGAAATCCACCATAATCAAACCGAATTTGTAAGACCTGCTGTAAGATTTCACGGCTATAGTCCTTTGCAACAAATGCTTTCTCTGAATTATGCTCAGGGGATGGATTTTCAGGTAGCTTTTTTTTTTTTTTTTTTTTTTTTTTTTTTTTTTGGTGGTTTGTCTGCTCAGAAATTCAGCTTCACATATTCTGTATATAGAAGGATCTGGGACAATTGAAACAGAGCAGAGATGGATAGATGTAGATCAAGAAAATCCGTAACTCTTAAGAGTGAAAGGATAAAAAAAGTATACATTTTTTTCTTATACAGTTGTGCCTGCAAACTTCAATTCAACTTTACTCTGAAAGTGAAAAAAGCTGTGGTAAATAAAAAGTTGGAATATGTTTTGTAAAAGACACAAGTGAATCTTGCTGTCTTCATCCTCCTTGCGGTTGTCCGTATTTTGTGCTCCCAAAATCACCAGTCCTGTACAGGACAACAGAAGCTCATGCAGTCAAGCTGCGAAAACAGTTCCATGTTACTCCCATGATCAGTCATATACTCAAATTGCTGTGTACTTAAGTCCTAGCTGAAGTAAGTAACTTGATGAAAGAAAAATGTTCAGGTTAACCTAGATATACACATTAAATTTTAAAGAAGTTGCAAATATATTAAAATAAGAAGACAGCAATTTTGAATCCTTTGCTCAGCTTTACATGTCAAACAATGAGGGCTGAGATGCACATTGTTTAAATGCTTATTGCCAAGTCCTGATCAAAACTCTCCTGCAAAAAGAAAGATTTTATTTATTGGACAGAAAGAGACCCGTTTCCTCTAAATGTCATATAATCTCCTCAAACTACTAACAGTGTCTAAAGTGATATTAAGGATGTTACTTAGGGTTTCTATAAACCTAAAAGAAGAGAGGGGTGGGCGTGGAGAAAAAGAAAAAAGTAGGGGGGGGGGGGGGGACCCAAACACCTGACCAACTCTCTGTCTCCTGGAACTACCTTCTCATTTGAGATCCAAAGTCTGTCTTGAACACTGAATGCTCTTAAGAGTAGCTGAAGCAGTTGGCAGGCAAGTGAGAGCAGCTACGCTGTCATCCATCTTGAAGTACATACTTAATTTGGTAAGTATATATTGAAGTTGTGAGAACATCCAAATATTGATTACAATCTGTGGGAACTGGCTCGTTTCTTTAGATGGAATGCGATCCTTTGATCTGCAGCTCTGTCAAACATTGGAGAGGGTTAGGCTGCTGTATCTGAGCTTCATACACAGCTTAGTGATGTTTCCCTCCAGAAAAATTCTTTTATACGTTAATTTAAGCATCCAAATGCAGGATTTGGAATTAATGAAAATCAACCTACATGTTCCAAAAACTTAAGAGATTAAATTTGCAATTACTCTAATTATGGTCTAGGAAATATGCAAAAATCCCTGAGTTTTGAGCAAAGATTTTTTCAAAAAAACAGAAGTTTTATTGCAGTAGCTGCTTCAAATTGTTCAGGGTTTGATTTTCTGCAGGGAAAATCACCCTTTTAAAAATTTGTTGCTAATGTTAATAAATAACCCAGAGCTGAAACTTCAATTTTCAGAAAAGCAAAATAATAGATTATATTAACTAAGAAATGGGAAAATAAATTTTCACTTCCTGGGGAAAGCAGCAGATTGTGTGTCTTAATGACTTTGCATTTGTTCAAGAAATTTTGTAGCCCATTCAGAAGGGATCCGAATTGTATCAACATTTATTATTACTAATATCTGGACTATAATAATCAAAACAGAAGTATAAAAATGCTCACAAACAGTTGAAACTAGGGAGGGGTGGAGTATATGCATACCCTCCCCCTGCCCAAATAACTAAGAATGTATCCAAATATTCCGGCCAAAATGAGCCGTATCCTCCTTAATTTCCTGTTGATGTTTTCCTCTAGACAAGCCAAGCTGAAAAGAGACACTGATTTAATTTGGTAAGGAATATGCTGTCTGTCTGATGTCTTGTTTTCTGCTTGCTTGTGTCTTGCCAACAATTATCATGTCAAGAGGTAATGTAGGCAAGAGAGAAGCAGTTAGAAAACTTCTGATAGAGGTAAATTTTTAGTGCAATAAACCTTGATCTAAAACCAATCAAATGTTATTATTTAAAGTACTTATCTGCTTGTTTTCCCGTAAGACAAATACTGCCTTTACAATTGACATTTTCTGCACCTGAACTCCTGCATGTCAATGCAGATTACATCACAGAACAGATTTAGACCTGAAATTAAGATTAATTAGAGCAACATAGTATAGAGCTGGCTCTGTGCTGTTTACCAGTGCTGTTTGTTGAAAAGGATGTAGCTGGAATGCTCCTGCCCTCAAAGTCTCCCCGTAGGACCTGGGACATTGGGTCCTTGTAACTGGGGACAACCTGGGACGTTACACACTGCTGGCTTCCATGCCAATGTGGCAATATCTGTAGGAAGAAGCAATGCCTTTTTAGACTTTTATTGATTAGTATAATCAACTTTAAACTCTGAGCAATTGTTCTCTATCTGTTTTAGCTTTACAAGTTTCTGTTTCTTGCTCAGATCAAAGAATGCTCTAGTGTCCAAAAGATGATCTGTTTCTTTCCAAAAATAGTAGTTGAAAATACTACAGTTCCTCCCAATCCTTGTCTTATTTATATCCTTAAATCATCTTGGGTAAGACAGTGCTGGTACTTTTGGTGTGTATGTGGCTACTTGCAATCTCTGCCCAGTAAGAAATTGGGCATTTATTTAAAGTCTGGGTAATTCATGTACACACACACATATCATGTATAGAGGCTATAAATATACATCTGGATCAATGTGAAGCCTAAAACTCCATTTCGACATTGGATTTCTTGATGCAATGACTTATCTGACTTGGCACTTTACCTATTGGACGAGCTTAGGGGAGAAAAAGGATCCTCTTGTTAGAGATGTGGCTTGAAATGTTACAGAACCATGAAAGTGCGAGTGAGGAAGGCTGGGCAGTCTGTGGTGGGGTGGGAAACTTGGTCTTCTCTTGGCTTTAGTGCTGCAAAATAACTTTCGTTGGCAGCTCGCGGCAAACTTTATAAAAAGATGTACGTCAGCTCTCAGGCGATGTGCTGGCTTGTTTGGGATAGAATTTTGGCTTGAAGATGTCTTCTGTATTTGGATGCAATAAATGTAAGGATTCAGGCTAAAAGGCAGAATAAAATTGAATTTACCATTTGGATTTTTCTTTCAGGAAGACTTGCAAACTGATTATGCATTTAATAATGCAGAAGTACATGATGGCTGAAAGATAATTTTCTTTCTTTACTTTCGTAGTTCTTTTGTAAAGGTTACAATATCTTTTGGAGCAAGTTCATATACTTTGGGGTTTTTATGTTTACTTTAACAGCAAATATTGAAAGTATGGTAATGTTATTTGCCTTAAATTTGGGGTGGGGGAGAGGCAGAATCCTGGTGTTTAGCAATAGAAGGAAACACTTTCATTAGAAAGTTTGCATCTGTTGATACTTGTAATGTGTACAAATTAAAAAAATTCTTACACCTTTTAAAGGCAACAGTCACAGGGTCATAATCAAAATACTTTCCTTTTGCTGAGTTATCATGGCATCACTTATCATCACTTGCTATTGTGTAATCTACTTTATGAGACTGTTAAAGAAAATGGTTTTTAACTATGCTTATATACCTATTGTATTGGCTTTTGGTAGTAATTCTGGAGAAATATTTTCCCTTTTTTCTGAATGGGAGTTTTAGACTAAAATTACAGAATAGTTACATCAGGACTGCGCAGAAAATATGCCCCCATTTCTTCAGAGGGGGAACTGAATTGTGACCTCCAGTTCCAATTACACTAAATCACTTTTGAATGTGTGATGACCTCCAATAACAGTTTTGATGAATAACTTGTGATACTTGCCAATTTACTGGAGCCATAACCATCTTTCTGTTCTATTTTTCTTTTTAGTATCTAGTGCAATGTGACCTTGTCCCACAATTCTGAACACCGCATTGTGGTGGTAATTAAAGTACTTTAATAATAATATGAACTATTTGTTAAATTTAATCTGAAAAGAATTGTGACTAATGAATGACTCTAAGAAAACCTTGACGGTGTTTGTAACAGTTCATGAGTTGAAAAGGCAGCAAAACGTTACAGAAGTATTTTGTTTTGAACTTGCCTGCCTATGCTTAAATAGTCACGACAGTTTGGAAATGGTTTCTGGCACCTCGTTGCCATGGTGATCAACTCTGTGCATGATATAACAGCGTGAGTCAGTGAGAAACAGAAACACAACCATACTTTCAGCCGCTGTATTTGTTTACATTTATATAAGCTGTAAAGAAAATGTTTTGCTTTCCCTATTAGCCATGAATAACATGTAGCCGCGGCAGCCACAGGAAGATGTAAAGGGAGGCGGGGGGCGTAGACAAACACTGGAGGAAGAAAATGTTGTGGTAAATATAATCTTTGGTTGTTACTCCAAATTATGGAAATGCAGGCTGCGGCAATGGCTGGGGTGGTCTGCTGCCAGAACGAAGGTGCTGAAGACTTTATATTGACTGGTATAGAAGTCTTCCTGGTAGCACTAATGCCAAGGATGTTACTGCATTGTGTCAAGAAATCATGAGGCTCTGAACTTAAGGATCAAAATTCAAGATAAGGTTTTGGTGTCATACCTTTATTTTTAATTTTCATGGGGCTCTCTCTGTCTAAAATTTGGCTTCTGCTTGAATTTTTATCTTTTTTTTTTTTTTTTTTTTTGCCGGTTTGAGTCATGATTTCAGAAATTTGCATGAAAAGACTTTGAGTACATAATAGAGGCTATGCTATTTATAGCAAAGCGAGGAAAGGTTAGTTTAACTGGGCAATGTTCCTATCTAGTGTGGGTCTGTCTGTCTTTTCAGCTTCCCACATTTTTGAGATGTCAGGTTATTAAATAAATATCATGTTCTCCAGAATGATTAGTTTTTAGTTTTTTCCTTCACACACTTGTCATGAGGCGTTGCAGAGAGCGGGGAACTAGTTGAATCAAATGAAGAGGCAATGGAAAACAGATTATATGGTTCAGTTGCCTGTAAAACCTTACGCCTAAGGGGAAGCGTGGCTGTGATACCTGGGTAAAGCCACCTCAGATACAACCTGTAGTGCCCACTGACCTTCAGACAGCTGAGACACCATCTGTCTGCTACGTTACATAATTTTCCTTCTTTCATAAATATCTGAACTTTTTATCTTGCAAGCAACATTTCTGGGTCCATTTTGTTACCTGGCCCTTGTTTTGTTGTGGTGAAACTACTGATATTTTCATTTGTCTTATTCATTAACATGAAATCTCATGATTAGCATTTGCTTAACACAAAATCTTTACTACTTAAATCATCCTTATTTTGAAGGGACAACTTTGAGGCTGGGATATTTAGCTGGATGAATATGAACTTGCTTTATTTATAGCAGGGATGGGATAACTTGGGTTGGGGGAGCAGTGGTGTGCTTTTAGCTTCCCTTTGGAGTTTGTTTTTCCCTGTGCAAAGGAACAAAATAGAAAAAGGTTTCAGATCCGTCTTTGTGGGACAGAAGGAGGGAAGAGCAGAAAAGCATGTTGTCTTGTCCCATCTCCCTCCATCCACCACTCAGTGTCAACTGGGAAGTCTGTATAAATAGACTTTTGCTGTGTCAACTTGTGTCCCCTTCAAAAGTGAAAGTCAAACTCTACCTACACCTTCTAGTAGATAATTTCAATGTGTAAAAACTCTCACATCTTCTGCTGAGGCTTGATGGCTTTATACCCCTTGTTAAACAGGCGCACCTTTCCGAGCTCTGTGTTTGAGCAATGAAACAGCCAGATTGCTGGCTGCCGGTATCATTAATACTTGTTTCTTTTGGGGCAACGCTGAAAATACAATCCAAGCCAGTGGGTTGACAGAAGGTTGGGTTGTCCAGCGTCTGGTGTCAGATGACTGCCACCTCCCCGTCATGCCAACTACTTGCCACAAGGTCCAACAGCTCTATCTCTTGAGGTTTTTTCTGTCTTTTTCTGCACCTTTAAAAGTGTTAAATCAGCTGAATCACACTAAATTTATTTAGGCTTTTCAACTTTTTTGGAACACTTTTTTCCAATGTGGGGTTTCATAAAAAGTATGCTGTTTAGTATCAGATGAAAAAAACTTTGGGAATGAAATCACATAATAGGTCCCAACTTTTGTCAATCATATTAGAAGTGTTTGAACAAATGGCAGTTGTGGCTATTTGCTTCCCCTACCTCCTTTTTGCATTTGTGAAGACACAGGCTGCTTCATGAGCTTCTTTTGGAGGGACCTCCAACTCTGTTTCTAGACCACCACTCCCAGGACATTTGGACATTTGAACTTTTGGATGTTTGTTTGGATTATTTATTTCTGGATTTCCCCATTGGCGAATGTATAGTGCTGCGTAAAACCGATGGCAATGCCCAAAATGTAACGCAAAGTAGAAAAGAAAAAGAAAAGCTATGAAACTAATGGGAGCTGATGTAAGCTGCCAAGGAAATGACAAAGGGGTAAAAAAATGGAATAATTTTTTCTGACAAATAAGAAAAGACAAATAAAAGGTAGAGGGCTGTGCAAGAATCCTTTGCACTCTCTGCTGGATCTGCTTTGTCTTTACGCTTGTAGTGAGATCTCCCCTAGCAGCGTTTGTGAAGGATAATTTTTGTCAAAAGCCAGTTTAAGAAATGAAGCAGTGGGGAAGGTAGAATTATCATGAATTATTTCTCTCTCTCATCCTGATCAGATTCTGTTTCTCTCTCTGGTAATCCTGCCAGTTGCAGAGCAAGGCAACCAATTCCAATTTGAAGATGTTGATCTTGTTTTCTGTTGAGGTTTATGTTAAACGTAATGGTTTAGAGGGTTCTAGTCAGGGAAGTTTACCTTTACAGGTAGTATGATGGTAGCCACGTGCCATTGCCAGCCACCTCGAATTCTACTTTAACCTGTAAAACTCATTAGCAGTTGCAAGTTTTGTAACATGCAGGGAATACCACATGTATAGTGACAATTTATGAGAGAAAAAAATATCTTGCTAGTCCTTAATTATCTATCCTGAGATATTACTCCTACCTTTAGTCCGTTGTAACAAAGAGCCTTTGCTGGATAATGAAACCATAGCGAGACAGGAGAGCTGATGTTTCTGTGGGTAAATGTTATGGCACTATTTAAAAATTAAGGATAGATATTAAATAATCAGAAATATTTGAAGCAGACTGAGCTCATTAAGTTTACTGGAACCTACTATTTTCTGATTACTTTTTATAAAGCAAGAGTAAGCTTCACTAGAGATGGTCTCCTGTCTATAAAGAGTAGGCTTTTTGGTTCTCCTGTTTCTGCACAGCACTCTATGACTGGTCCTGCCCATGCTGGATTATTTTGACTCTACTGACATATGCACCTAGCCTTCATGTTCAATTCAAAGCTAAGGCACTTTACAGCCTCTAGCAGTCTAATCTGATTTAAGATTTCAGTGGAGCTTAAGCATTTGGTAATTTTGGCTGTTTGTAATTTTAAAAATGCAGTAAAGTGATGGGTGTTTTGCCCTTTTTTTTTTTTTTAAACTCAAAGTTCACCTGTTTTGTGTCTTTCACTGCTTTCCAAGAAAAGTCTATTTAGCAATTGTACTAATCCAGCCAGCTCTGGATTTTCTGCTATGAAGTTTTTACCAGCATACCTTAAGCTTTCTTCACATGCGATTTCTGAAACATTTTAGAGTGAAACGAGCATGTGTGTACAGCACTGGCAACAACATATTTGCTAAATTGTCTCTACATAGGTGTACTTATATGGCTGTTTTAGCAGTTCACTGGATGTTTTTGGGGTGTGTAACGTGGCAGATGCCACTGGAGGGCTTGCAAGCTGTTCGAAGCAATCCTTTGCTAACCCTGTGTCCTATATTTGTACTTATTGCTGTAAAATCATACCCTAGGTAAATCATGCACACCGTGCGATTGCTATTTGCCTGAAAATAATTATTCCAGTAGTTATTGATTATCACTGAAGATTGCTCTCCTAATAGAGCTATCACAATTCCCTGTCAGGTCTTCAGCTCTCTGCCACTAATTATTTTGGTCTATAAATCCTTTCAGGAAGTCATATGTAAAAAGCTGAAAGCTGAAATACTACTTTATAATTATATTCAGAGCGATCTATTGCTGACAGTCATTGTAGTACAGTTCAGGAAAACAGTATGTCACAGAGCTAGAAGGTAATCACCTGGAAAGTTGTATTTGAACTCCTTGTATGTAGGAGTGCTGACGTTATAGCATGACAGCTCAGGGATGCAGTAGAGAAACGTGTAATACAGCAAAGGAAGAAATAATTAAGATATTGCAAAATACAAAAGAGGAAGCCAGGAAGAACTGATAAGACATGGTAGGAACCAGAACACTTCATTGCATTTATGGTAGGAATAAATTTAAGACCAACTCAGAGACTATGCAGCTTAATTAAGCCTAATAGCGTTAAGAGAGCTGTAGCTGGACAGACAGCTGCCTGCTGATGGAAGAAGTCAGGAACCAAAACATTTTAGAAAATCAGTAGGAAGAAACTATTTCCTGTTGCTGAAGAACTGAGGCAAAAACGTCAACTGTTTGGTATTCCAAGTTAACTCTTTGGTCTTTTTTTTCCCCTGTATGTTCTGAATAGGAGCCACTCTTTGTTCCTTCGGTTTTTTCCATCACTTACTTGAACTGAAATTATTTCTGTGTGCAAGTGAGTACTAGTTCTCCACATATGTTGGATAGAAAATTGGAAGTACATGACAGCTGAACCAGAAAATGCTATATTTTTTTTCAGCCTATTTCATTTCAATGTTTGTGATGTGCAGTCCTTAGGAAAGTTTGATCTAAAAGTGTTACTATGCTTTTTTAGGGGGGAAAAAAAAGTGGCTGAATGTGTAAATGCTATTTAAAGTATAGGTATAATTCTCAGATCATAATTTCTGATAAGTTAAGGCAATTTTTCAGTAGGGGTTTCTGTCTCTCAGGTACTGTAATTATGTTTTGCAGCTATGTCAGGCAGAACTTAAAAACACAGACATTTAAATAGTGTAAAGAGAAGAATATTGTCAGAAGCAAGCTGCTAGTAATAGGAAGACTGATAAAAATGAATCAGTCTAGTCTGAAGAGCTTAAATTTGCCACTTATTTGCATGTGCATAATGCAATGGTGTTGCACTGGAAGTCAAACGGAGGAGTTGTGGAGTAGTCCACAATATTCTGATGACATTTAATTCCTATATATTTTACAATATGGAAAGCAAAACCCTCCTGGAAGATGGTAAGCTGTGATTGCACACAGATGATGTGCTGTAGGAGAGAATCATTATTGTCAACAAGACACCTACAGAACATACGTAGAAAGTCTTTAGTAAAATTGTAGTTAGCAGAGTAAACAGTAAACAATTGTCTTCCCACTGATTAAGGCAGCGAAAGGGTGAAGAGGCTGTGCAAACATGGAATCAAAACTCAGGGCTAAGTTTTCATCCCTGAAGAACTGGCTTTTCTAACCCAGGAGGCTTCTCTAGCTATTGGTTTTTAACTCCTTTTTGGAACAGTCTGTGCTGTATCCTGAAAGATACTCTGCAGCTCTCTAAATAGGAAGCGTCCCAGATTCTTCTGGGAGAAATCACTGTTCTGCATTTTCTTCCTCAAGGCAGTCCTGTCAGAATTCAGACACCTCAGCAGTTTGAAAATACTTCATCCCCAACTGCACTGTGATTGCTGCAGTGGTATTTGTTGTAAGATAAGATAATCTTCTTGCTATCTCTATGTCATTGGTACAGATGAGACATAGAACAGTTTTCAATTCACAGGTCCATATATTTAGTTCCCATGAATGAATGAAAATGGTGGGACCTGAAGTGTCTAAAATCCCCTGAATGTCTGTTTAGAGCTTAAGCTTCTAAAAATGCAGCTAGAATAATGCTGGAGAGTAAACAATATGAATTTGTACAGAACAATTTTTTATTTATATGCTGCACTGAGCCAAAACAAAGGCATTTAGGTTTTTACCCATGGTTACTCCTACAATAATAACTGCAGGCTGACATCCCCAAAGCCAATAATGAAGATGTAACAGCTGTATTAGGTAATTTTTGTTGGTTTTGTTGCTGCTTTAAATGAAAAGGATGGGGTGGGGTAAGGGAGAAAGTATGAACAAACTGTTATAATTAGAAGGCTAAATTCAACTCTAGGTTTATGCTGATGTAAATGCATGCTAAACTTATTTTGCTACTGTGGGTAAGTTTGGAGTTGGACTGGTATAAGTGCTGACTTTTGTGTACTGTATTAAATATGTTCCCACATAAAGTACAAACTAAAATGCCTTACAGAGTCCATGAAAATTAGCATCCTCATGGGACTTTCTCCCTTTTCTCATAATTTCTCATGACTTCATTTCTTGAATAAATAACTATTTTGCCATACAGCTGGGATTATATACTTGAGGGGCAGCAGATCTGTACCTTTTGCTGTTCTTCACGCAGCTGGGCTGTCTGCTCCACTCACCCACTCAATTCTCTACCAATAACTCTTCCAGCAGTAGTAGCCAGGAGTCACAAGCTTTTTAAAAAAATAATACCTTTAAGGTTTACATGGTTGGGTTTGGGGTTGTTTTTTTTTGTTTGTTTGGTTGGTTTTTTTAAATCTGAGTTTTTAATTCTACATCTGTTAGGTATTGCTAGAAACCATTATAACACCAGAGGTGAAATAGAAAAAAAACCCCAGAACAGTAGGATTTCTTTTAAAGGATGCTTTTAATACTGCTTTTACTGCAGATGCTTTCTGTCTCACAGCTAGGTGCAAACAAGACAACTATTCTGATGAGATTTGTATAAAGGTAGTGACTTTTGTGATGAGGGCAGAAACTTTAATTATACAGAAATGCATACTGTTTTACTCATGGCTTTGTTAGAAATTCCTATTTTTTACTTTTATAAATGACTTTTATACAGTCTTTATATGGATTGTATAGCAATTAGAAATAAAAGTTTTTTCATAATAGAAATGAATGTTAAGAAAAAAAATCATCTAGGCAAGTACATATGATAACACTGGTAGTTTCAGATGTGTCTGACCATAAACTAGCAAAGCGAGAAAGAAAGAGGTTTTCTTACATCATCCAGAGTAGGTCCTACCAATTTGCTCCTGGGCAGTTAATGTAAACCCCAAGGCTCTGAAAATTTTGCATGTCCCATCTTTCCTCATGTAGTTCTCAGGGCTCCAGCTGAAGAGGTCACCAAGCGCTTCCTTTGAAAGATTGATTCACCAACTGCAAAATTTCGCCGTCATGAATAATTCTTGCTGTTTAGCCTGTATTTTCACTGCCCAGGAACATTTCTCAATGTTCTGTCTATATTTGACCTTTCTTGTTCCTTGTATATTCTTGAAAAACCTTCATAAATAGGCTTACAGAAATCCTACTCCTTGGTGGTTTTTCTTAGTTCTTGCTTTCTCTCACTGTCGATTGATCATATTTTTTTTTTTAAAAAACCCTTAAAGAATTATTTGTTCTTGGAAAGAGACTGTATAAAATATGTAGAGCATAACTGCAATGGGGTGTATATATATTTATTTAAGTGAAAAATCAAGGATATATTTTAAGTGAATGAGTAAGACGTGGTAGGAGGCTTTTTGAGATGAGATTCTTCCAGGGTCAATCTCAACGCAGCAAGCATATTAAAGTTTTATGAGTAGTTTGTAAGTCCTGAAGCATTAACTTGTTTCTGACCAGGAATAAATATGTAATCTTGGTCACTGGCTACTCCACAAGATCAAGAGGTTAAGTTTTGGTGCACTATCTCTTAGAAAGCAAGGACCTCTCCTCATGACCAGTTTTAGCAGAAAATGTAACTAACTAGGTATCATTTTTAAATGCTTCCTATCCAGACAAATAGTGGCTTTTAATTGCTTGGTAAATGTGTTGGTTAATAACTAGTAACGTTTCATTCCTCTGAAATATTCCCTGCAAATAGCTTAGTCCAATTAAAGTACTTGGTTTATTGATCTATGTCCTGTTCTTTCTCTTTCATCTTGCTGAAAGTCCTTTCATCCTTCTTTTCCTACTGGGATTCATCAGCTTGAGTTTACATCTGCATTTGCAGATGACTCTGAAATACAAGCTGCTGCCTGAAAGTTGTAAAGGTTCCACTGGCTTCGCTGGGTAGGATCAGAACTTGTAGTCAAAGGATGCCAATGTTTCTGTCTCTCTTCCTGCAAAGTGATTACTCTCATAATTTATTAAAACAGCCTAGTGTATGTTTCCATAAGGCAGTGCTCTGGCACTGTGGAAGGACCTAAATGTAGCAAATTTTTTTTTATTTTTTATTTTTTAATTAAGAGAAGTGACCTTCTGCTGGCTTTGGGATTAAAACCATTGCAAATAATACACAGCATTAGGATGAGACAGTCTGCCCTATGGTCCATTTAAATTTTAGTGCCACTTTTTGGTTTATTTTTTTCACCGGTAGGAAAATACAGGTACAAAGCAGGAACAATCACATTTTGTAAATGTGGAAACTTAAACAGATAAGAGACAAGCTACAAGTTACATGTGTGGAAATATTAGGAAGAGGACTACAGTATGTCTGGGACGTTTGGCGCTTGTATCTTTACGTGAGCCAGGAATTGTTGCTCTGGCTGTTTGTATTTGCCTAACCTTCCATTATCAAATAAAATCCAGAACAAAATACAATTTCTGTCTGAGACAAATATGACTGGAATCCCCAGAAAGACTCTAAAGGTCAGATCACCTGTTTTGAAATATTGCTCCCCAGTATCTACAAAGTCTTAGTGACATTAAACAGTACAACGTGTAGGTTGCTAGAAGGTACCCCAGAGTTATATATTTAAAGCACAAGCTGTAGCTTAGAAATAAATAAATAAAATCCTGTGGTGAAAGACTTCCAGCTCTGACCAGTATCTGTGGAATAAGAATACTGTGGAAACTGTTTTTAATTTGGCAGGAGGTGAACTCCAGATCTCTGATGCTCCTTGCACTTTGTCTGCTGGTCTGGTCAGATAGTGGCTCTCACTGAGTCCAGGGACTATTGCTAAAACTGACTTCCACACCTATTTATTTTGAAAAGAAAGATGGTGATTGCTTTACGCATAAATGGACAAATATTTGCATTTTATAATTGTTTACACAGAGATTAGGAAAACTGAATCATAACAAGGTGCTTTTCTTCCTTTGAAATGGGGTAGAATTTTAATTAGCCTTATTTCTTATTTAGGAAATGCGGGACTATAGGAGGCTTGCTCTTTTTTTGTTTTTTTTCTTTTACAGTGAGTTTTACCAGGAGGCTTCTTAACTAATACTGGAATAATTTCTTGGGCACCTACTTAGATTGAATTAGAAGGTAATTTAATCCAAAAAAGTAGAGAAAAAGGCAAATGTATCTAAAAATATTAATTGGAAAACATCTTTTTGGGGGGATAACCTGTGACGTGTAGTGACACATATGATTACTAGGATTGTGAAAACAGAGATTCAGCAAAGCCGTTGGTGGTAATGGGCAAAGTTTTTTCAAATGTGCAGTTGTTAGCTAGTTAATTTCTATGGGGGAAGAAAAAAAGATAGTTCTGGAAATCAGTGGCAGTTGGGCATGTAATCTCCAGGGATGCCTCTGAAAATTTTCTTCATAGAGTGGGAAAACATAAGGGAGAGATGGATTGAATATGTGTATATAAGTAACTACAGGCACACACAGATGTAACTCAGATGTTCCAGTCAGCAAGAGCGACACAGCAACAGTGGAAGAGCAGTAGGAGATAGCAAGCAGAGTTTTGTGCAAAAAAGAAAACTCTGAGGGGAATTAAGGCTGAAATGAGAGATGTTTCTGTAAGTGACTGCTTCCATATTACCACAATAAGATTATGTTTAGTTTCTCAGGAGATACTTTCTATGATTAAATTTCACTCCTGAACTACCCTGGATTCAGCACATGATTGAGTCACCTTGAATCCAATGATCATTTAAATGAGAAAAATCATATTCAACATTAAAATAATCATTCTTACTCCAAGTAACTCATTTATAACATGCCTCTCTCTGTTAATACACTGCTACCAGAAACCATTTTAAACTGCTGGAAAATATATAGGAGTTCAAGTGTAAATGAGATTTTACTACTTCTACTTAACTGTGCAAAAAGTCGTGTACTTATATTCTAAGCATATTTGTTTAGGAGGCTTTCCGTAATGCAGAGCAAATCTGAGAGGCAAAATGTTAATGTCAATATACTTTGTTAAAGGAAGCATTTAATTGCCTCTATTGGTTACACCTATATTGCTTTTTAGTGGCTTGATCATTCAATAATGCACAATTTTACCTCTCAGTGGTTTAGTATAGCTTGGGGGGGGGGGGGGGGAAAGCCACACTCCATATTTTTACAGGACTTCTTATAGTTAGAAAACATCAAACAATTTCTTGTCAGGTTCTGAAGATACCAAGGTACAGAATCAGCTTTGCTGAGGTCAGATCCTGGCCCCTGTTATCTTCTAAGGAAACTCTGGTTTAAACTGAAAAACTTCACTATTAAATTAACCTGGCAAAGCAGAACAGCCTCCTGCTGTTGATCTCATACTTGCAGAATGACACATTGGGTTGTCACTGTAGCAGAGTTAGGATCACACCTCATAAGATTATAGTCCTTGTTTTTATTTTCTTGTTCGTCTATATCTCTCAGCCTAATTGAGTTATGGCCTAAGCTTAGACCTCTAGTTTAGCCATAACAACAACAAAAAAACCCCAGAACAACAAGCCTTTGAAATCTTCAGTCTTGCCAAATTTTTATCACTGGCATGAGCAGCTTGAAACACAATTAACCTGTTACCAATATCAGGTTTTATTTATCCTCGAGCTCAAACCATTGATGTTATTGATCTGCTTTAGGGCTAATCGCTCCACTAGTGCAGTCTAGGAAGTTGTTACATTACTTCTTTCAATGGCACTGATGTGTTTCAAATTGTAGATTACGACCAGTATAGTATGAACACTAGTAATTCTTCTGGTAAGGTTGTGAACAAGGGAGATAAGGACATTTTGCTGCTGAATGTGAAGTAACCTCTCACTGTGACTGTTTTCTGCCTCTTTCTGGCCACATAGGAAATATTCGTGTTTCCACCCCTTGCATTGATTTTAAAAAGGGAGGTTAGAAAGGTTGTCCTAATGGTGTTTTAAAATCACTACATATTTTACTTTACAGCTGTGAGATTAAGCAGAAGTGAAACGCAGAGCTTTGAGCCCTTCATCCTTTGCAAGACTAGAGGAAAGATGTTTAATCATTCTTTCAGCCAAAGTATAATGTCCTGTGGTATCTTTTGACACATTGTCTTTGAGCATTCAGTAAGCAAAACACCTGCTGAAATACTTTTGAATCTGGAAATTAGTAGATCTGTGTTGATTTTTGCTGGATGAAAACCAGATCCCTGCAAAAGAAAGCCTGAGAAACAGCTATTTGTGCAGGGTGCTTCCTGAAAACATCTTGTAATGAGTATAGGCAAAGACGACTTCTCCATCAAAATTAAGCATTCATTTTGTGTTGAAGATTGACTTTTTATGATTATATGTTTTTCTTACTTGATGCTAATAATGAAATACTCTGTTCTTCATCCATTTCATTTAAGACCTAGGTCTAGGGTCATAGATACAGGAGAACAGGGTCATGCATGCAAACTACACCACTAAGGGAAGTAACCTTAAGTATATAACTCAAGATATTCACGGCAGTCATATGCGGTAAAAAACAAGGTAGGTTATTGAGTTGTCAGTAAGGAGCTGTAAATGGAGGTGGTATGACCTGAAATGGGGTCCTAGCAAAGCCTGAGATTTCAGTATTTTTTATATAAAATACACAGAGAGTCAGGTCTGCTTCTGAGAGCAATGATGCTGATGTTATGGATCTGTCTTAGGCACTATGAAAAGAGATGCATGATGATTATCAGGAGTCAATAGCTGGTATCCAACAAAGATTTTTAGCAATTGGCACACCATGATTTTAAGAGATGGAAAAGTAGCCATTGAGAAGTATTCCTGCTTAATCAACAACAAAATTAGTTTTCATGCACAAGCCACTATAAAAGGATTGCTGCGTTTGTTTACAAGTCATTCAGTGACCGAATTTAAAAAAAAACAACAAAAACTTCTAGGTTTTGCCTTCAGTATTATTGATCACTGTTGGTAAAACTGCAGTCTTAACACAAAAGTAACTGGTAGTGTTTTATATGAGGTAATGTTTTATTTGATGTAAATGATTTTTAGTTAAGAATTAACTCCTTAACATACATTCATGACCCTAGACTTGCTGGTGTTGAGACATGCTGGGCATATATACAGATGTAATGTGATGGTGTGTGTCAGGTTTTTCCATATAGGTTTGTACTGTGGAAAAACTCATAGCATTGATAGATTTTATCTTAGTGGCTGTATTTGGTGGTGTACAGTGTAATGGCAGCAAAGGTTTCCACGTTGTACTGATTGCTACTACAATTTATTGTAAAGTGGTTATCTTTGAACCTGAATGTGTAGGAAAAAAATTCCATTGTCCTGTAGAATAGAAACTTTGTCTATATGAAAATCTGTGGCTGTTTAAGGAAGGATTTAAAATAAATTACTGTTGAACTAGTGCAAAATAACTTCATGAGAAAGGTGAGCAAACAGCAGAAGATACAGGATATTAACTGCCTATTCCATTTCAGTTTTCCCATAAAAGGTTAATTTTTTTAAATACAATTATTAAAACACAACAGGGGACAGGAACAGAATAAGGAACAGGTCAAAGAACTCTTACATCAATAAGATGCTTTCAGCTCAACAGGATCTGATGAATCTTACTCTAAGGCATTTCAGAAGTAACTAAAGCAATGTCTGTGCTTAAAACTGGGTAAAATCCCAGAGAAATAGAGAAGGCCCAAAATAAGCGTTATTTCCAAAGACAGATGGAATACAGAGTGTTTCAGGAAATATTAGGCAGGCAGCCTAATTACAAAATGTGAAGAAGATGCTGTAAAATTAAATGATCCTTATGTATATATGTAGGAATTGACAATAAGCTGCTGATATCGTGGACTGTCAAGAACAAAGCATACCTCTTCTTTGACTGCTTGTAAAATGCTTAAATGAAAAGGATGTGAGGTTAGGGTAAAGTAGCAGATGCAATAAAATTATGGTAAAGATTTGTACGTAGCCCTCTATAGCATTTGCAAAAGAAAGCAGTAAGCACATGGTCTTAGTGAAATTACTGTAAAATGTACCCACTTTATACAAGAGGCAGATACCCTCTCTCCCCCAAAGAAAAATAGATATCACTATTTTCCTATGATGTTGGAGGGGTTTTTTTCCTCTGGGTTTGGCACTGGACGCAGTTGTGTATCCTATAGAGTAGTGAATTTTGTAGTCAGGGTGTCTGACTATAATTCTATTCCATTTGAAGGTTTTATGGTATACAAAACCTGGTACCTCATTGATCATGAGTAGCTAAATTTGCACGTTAACTGCGTGTGGTAGGACATCTGCAAAACCGAAAGCTGGTATGTCCTATAGTAGAAATGTTCTGCCTTAAAACTTCCTCATTTTGCTTTGCTTTTATTGTGTGAAGATTCTTCAGAACAAATTAGGATAGGCAAATTAATGACAAAACTGGCATAACACACATCCCTTCAGTGTTTTTTTGACGAAGCTTCCACACTCCTGGGGTTTAGCAACACTGTCATTTGCAATCTGTAATTTTCCTGTTTTCTTCAATGATAGAGGATTAAAGACCAATTAGGTTTCAATATGAGCACTAATCCAAGTTTTGGACAGCTTTCCATTTTTCAGATTTATATTTCAAAGTAAGCACAGTTCATTGTTCCAGCAAACTTTACATTTAATGTTTTTTACTGTGTCCCCACACAACAGATAAGATGATTGCCATACTTCTCTTTTTTAAAATAAATGTTAAATAGCTTTTTATGACGTGTGGACCTACAACATTGTCTCAAGCTGAACCTATAGAATTGAAGGACTATTTGTAAGGGATTCATGAGTAGCAAAGAAAATTACTAAAAGCTGATTTTCAGCATATTGGATTTATACCAGTTTTCTGAAGACTGGGTTCTCATTGTAATATGACATATAATTGCATTGCTTTTTGACATTATATTATATAACCTTTTTTTGGAGCAAAACGGTGATGAGTAAGACAAGATGCCACTTATTTTTAATTGCTTTAAATCAAAACTTGTAGGCTGCCATGAAGTGGGTAGGGAGGTGCGGGCTGCATTTCTCAGTTGGGGAATGCTGTTTGAAACAATTACCTAGACTGCTTAGAGACATTCAGAGAAATCTTTCATATTTAACGCATTCTCTGTTAGACATGAGACATTAATATCTCTATGTGGACAAGAGATAAGCTGCTTTAAAATGTTTTTTTTCAAGCATGTTTGAAAAAAGGATGAGGCCCCTGGAGTTCGTATCTTGAATTCCAACTTGAATGCAGCATTTGCAAAGTCCCTCAGCAGCAATGGTGAATTTCAGCAAGAATATGACTGTTGTTTATCATTCTGAATTCTTTTTCCTTCTCATTGCCTATGGTTTTCGTGACGTTTCTAGTTTAATATAGTTGTGGGTTTTGTTGTTGTTGTTGTTTGGTTTGGTTCTTTTCTCCTCAAGAGCTCAGTGACATTGTTGATCTGCAAGCATATCCCCAGGCTAGGGACCTCAAGAAAACCTATGGGAATGCTTGTTCTGATGGTAAAAGGAGTCCCTTGAGACTTACCTTTCTAATTTTGGATAATATTTATTATTATAACACCCTGTAATTGTACTGATTTAATTCCACTGTGCCTTGGAGCGTTACACCTTTGGGAAAGAGGCAAATTTGGGAACCAGGACTGAAGCTCATTACTTAATATTCTGCTTGCAGGAAGAAGCAGTTTGCCAGGGACAGCATGTTGCCTTGTAAGTCATAGCCTGACTTATGAATTTTAACATCCAGCTGCTGTGGTCCCAGGAGAAAATTCCTTTACCTGTCTCCTGGGCACTTAGCTGGATGCATATTCCATAGGTGGAAAGTGTCTCTGAACACAGTCTTAGCAGCCAGAGTACCTTGGTCTTCTCAAATTTGCCTGTAGGATTGGTCTACCAGGATAAGCTTTCTTCACATGAGGTTATGATTACAACAGGAGTACCACATCATATCTGTGTAACTGGAAACACAGGTTAGGGACAACTATGCCACTCAACAAAATCCACCAGACGCATTGTTTCTTTTAGATTAACCTTTTTACCATGGGTTTTTTCCCCCCCCTCCTTAAAAAAGGGGAGCTTTATGTTCTCAGGAAGAACAGATTGCTGTAAATACAAAATAGCTTAATAAAGTTCCAGTATATAATAAGAATATAATTTTTAAAAGCCACACCAGGCCCCACACAAAGTCTCCTAGCTGTTTATCTCTTCTAGTCTTCAGTATTTTAGGACTCAAAGTGCAATAAAAATGTTTATTTTTGAACATTTCTGTGCTGTTCATTAATAAAATGAAGTTTTGGTAATTAGGCTATGATGGCAGAAACTAGATATGCATCAATAAATCCTATTAATCTCTAAAAATGTAAATGATCTTTTTATTACTGCTTTCTTTCAGTAATACTAATATCAAATTTTATATCACATAGTAATTGCCAAGGTTCTTCTCTTCTGTGTAAGGAAAGTGGAAAATAGTATGATTATAATTATTACACCGTTTTGCAGAAGAGAAAGCTAAAACACAAAGAAAAAAACTAAATTCCCCGAACTTGCGTCATACAATGGGTTCCAAGAAGCATTAAAATCAGTAGCCATTGCCCCTGTAATCAGCCCATCACAGCATACACAGTGCACAATCCATAAAGTCGTATTTGCATAGATTTGCATATGAATAAAGTAAGATTAATATTCAACAGTTGCTGGTAATCTTGGGCTTAAGATGTCTGACAAGAGTAGAACTTCAGAAGACCAAGAAAAATCCAAGAAGAATTCCATCTTTGAGTGCCATTCATATAGTGTTGTAAAATTGTATTAGATAATATTGAAATTAAAGGCATAGTTTCCAAAGATGTTTTGGAACATAGCTTCCATCATGCTTTGGTTTAGAGGTGGAGGTGGTTATTCACAGCAGCTAACTTTGAGAAAACTGCTCTCCCTGGGTTTTCTTGCTCATTCAATTAGAAGAAGGTAGCTAAAATTAAGAGCCATCAGAGTAGCTTCAACTAAAACCTGACTCTGAACCCTTTCCTAGAAATCCTCATTGCTTTCTGTTGTCTTGAGAGGGAATGTAGACTGGGAGAGCTAAGCTGAAGCTCATATTTCTGAATGCCTTTTTTATGTGTAGAAGATTATCTGATGTCATAAAGTATCCACATTACAGAAAATTTAATACAACCTTCTAAATTCCTGCTGTCACGCAGCCACGGAAGGCCTGAATTTCTGATTTTCTATGACCTCTTTATGCTGTTGGAGCCTCATGAAGTGACTCTGTAGGAGGCAAAACTGCTGACTAGGGAATCTTGCTCTTGGCATAAAGCTGGCAAAACATCTTTATACTTTGCTATGGCAGTCCCCATGACTCTGTCATTTTAGGAATAGGAAAGAAGAGTCAGTCATTGGGATGGAGAAGCCAGGAAGGAGGATTGAAGGAGATGTTGTCAGAGATGAGGAGGAGATGGCAGATGCGAGACCTAAATTTGTATTGGTGAGAAGCCAGGGCACAACATGCTCCATCTGCTCCTGACAGCATGTGACCCAAGGAGCAGTGAACTCTATTATTAAGTGGAATTTACCCTCTAGGGCAGGAAATCCCCTTCTCAGTAGAGGAGAACAATTAAAGAGACAAGACTGGGGGAAAAAAAGGTGTTATAAATTAAGCAAGAATTGTCAGAGGTGGTTGATGAATCACTGACAGAGCATTGATGTGTCATTAATGAAATAAATGTAATTATTATAATTTTTTCAGCAAAGATGTCTTTGTTTCACCCATTCCCTGGGTGAGGAATGAAATAGGCTGAAGGGATGTGAGAGTTACACTTGCAGTGTGCAATGAAAGTTTGGGTTATGATCCTTCATGACAGCAGTAGCATGCAGCAGAAAGCTGAAAGCAGTGGCAATCATGCTTGTAGGAGATGACCTGTCCTAGACAGCAATGGGGTTCTCAACAGTTTGTCAAAACCTGTCAGATGTATACATATCTCTGTAGCAAGGCCTGCTGCAGGGAAAAAAGTTCTGGTTTCTGTCTGCTTCTAACAAGAGCTTCCATGTCTTCTGTGTTCAGCAAAAGATTTCTAAAAGTAGACTGGTTTCTTGAATGCTGTTCAGCTTCCTTCCTTCCAGGCTGCTTTTGATAAAACTAAAACAAGTTACATTTAAAACCTATCCAGATTGCATTTTTCTTGTTTTTTTTCTGAAAGCCCAGACACCTACTGTCCATTGGTAGAGAGTGAGACGAATTAAAGTCTGTTTATGAGAAACAGAAATGTATGCCATATTTTACAAAATGTTGTGAATGTCCTAATATTTTGCATTGTAGGAGCTTGGCTGGCTGGCTGTAATACCTCACAGAAATGTGCATTTCATTTCCTTAAAAAACAGACCATCTCATTAGAATAAAGGAAGGTTTACAATGAGAATGTAAAATGCTTCTGTCTATCCTAATATTTAGCTCAATATAGACACAAAGAGCAGTGAATGAAACAATAAAAATCTTGCTATCCCTTTTAGTGGCAGAAAAATTTCAAGATTATATCAATTTTAACGTTGTGCAATGCCACTTAATTGACTTGGACAACTGTGCAGTACAGGAGGATGTCAATTGATGATCTTTTTAGATGTATGTAATCAGTATTTGTTTTAACTAAGAAGAGGTAAATCTCAAGAATGGCTTTATTCTGTTCAGAGAAGGACCGCAAATGAAATATTCTTTATTGCTGTAGTATTAAAGAGTTTACAGGAGTATAGAGAAAAAATAATCATACTAAGAACAAGTAAAAAATATTCATGTGTTTATAAAATGGAAGTGTCTATAAAAACAGCTGCTAGGTGGTGAAAGAAGGAGGTAAGACAGACAAAAGTATCATTGTTTCAGAAATAGAACTTGAAGACTGAAGTTATTTAATTTCTGGTTATTGCCAGGGACACAGCTCCCGATCTAAACCTGCGAGTTTCACCTCTGTTCTGTGATTAATGCAATGAATTCCTTCAAGTTACACTGAATGATATGTTCTGGATGGTAATTTGCAGTAAGTCCTGAAATAAATTCTAATAGAACATGTTGCAATTGTTCACTGTAATTGATTATGTTATTGATAGCATAAACATAATTTCCTCTGCTTTATAACAGGAAACTTAATCATTGGAAAAATAGTCCAGTAGAACTGGCATGCTAATGCCTTTCAGTGCGTTGCTGTGAGTGTGGTGGAGGTGATCTAGTTGCCTCTCAGCAATAACATAAATGCTCTTATGATTGTACATTCCTCTCGGCTTCAATTTTGTGGTCTTTTGGTTCTTTCCATTCCTCTCTACAGCAGTGTGGCATCTTCTTGGAAAATTCTTGATTAAGGTGGAAAAGGGACATAAGAGTCAGAAAATTTGTATCCTCTACCATGTCTTCGATCTCCTTGAGGTTCTCTTCTCATCTGGAGCATCGGTCCTGAAAGAACAGTAATCTTTGCCTGGATCTAACAGGAAACGTTGGTGTCTGAAGGGAGACTTAAAGTAGGAGTCATAAAGGTCAGAGAATTTTATATCATATCAAAGGAAAGCTTCAGTTTGTTGCTGTTCTCATTGCACAGGCACTTTACTCTTTTACTGTAACACAGGGATCTGGAGCTACTCTTTCCCGTATCTTCACGTTCTCCCTGAAAGCACAAATCCAGGTGGGATCTGGAAATGTAGGCAACTCTTGATGAAAGAGCTCAATTCAGTCAGCAGTCTCGGAACATGCCACCTCTGTGAGGGATCCCCATCTTGTTGAGTCGTAGGTATTTCATGGTGGCCACGTGCTTTTGGAGTGGGGTCCTGTCTTCTATTTCATTTCTAAGGATTACAACCTGCATCTCCCAAGAGGTTTTCTGAACAACCAGGATCTAAATTACTTTGTGATGCAAGGTGGTTTTTTTTTCCCCTTCTATTGAAAATTTTTGAATGTCATTTCTGAAATTGGGCTTTCTCTGGGTCACTGCCATTTTTCAGTCATTCTAGACTTATAGGGATTAGCTAGTAATTGAAGCTGGAGAGCCATACCCAGAAGGTAAACTTATCAGCCCTGCGCATATATATCTTATTCTATACAGTAATTGATGCATGTTTATCAGTGGCCTAGGTTGCAGGACAGAGTGGAACTTTTGGTGTTCCTTTTCACTTTCATATACAGGAATTTCATACTTATTGTTTTAATTAAAAAGAAACCCAAGCATTTGCTTTTACTATAGTCTCTCTCTCTGTGCTATCTGAGATTATCTGTAAACCAAGACACAAAAATGTGAATCAAACAAGCATGAACATGACTGAATAATAGGTTATTAAATTTGCAGGAAGACAATAGGTATTTAAATTAAAGAGACATAAAAAATCTGCGTATAAAAATGCTTAGCATAAAGACTGCAACATCTAACAAGATGAGACAAGCAAGAACTCATCAACAGAGGGAGGCTCTAATTGGAGTGGCACAGTAAGGAAGACAAAGAAAACTGACTTTTCAACCTCAGGGTTTTTTTAGGGAATGAAATTTGTCAACAAACCTAGGAGAAATCTCATACTACTGTTTACCGCCATATCATCAAGGTAACAGAACAAAATGTGTTAAAAGAGGAAAGCATCAAAGAAATTCTGTAAAAAGAAATAGCAGCCTGGGATAGATGGAAATGCTCCCTCTGAGCCAAATCAAGTCTTAGAGCAGAATAATGCTCTCTTACGTGTTGTGTTCATTAGTGACTATTCTGCATCCTATTTAACAAGTATTTCTGTGAGTGGCAGAATGCATGACGCTTGATATTCTCCAGTGCCATCTGTTGTGTGGAATCTCTAATAATGGTTGAATCTGCTTCGTAAACACTTCTTCAGTGGGAGTATTAATCTGTCTCTCTCCTTGGTCGTTTCATGCCATCTCTTCTGACAAACCTGGGAGCTTAACATCTTTGGTACTTCTACCCCAGTTTCAAATAGGGTTGACCTTGACTCCTAAGCATGGATGAGAAGTTTGGTGTTTGGAGAATTACAGGGCTGCGAACAATGGATAATGTAAATTTATAAGTTCTGTTTCCTTAGGAAGGAGGGAATCCTAACCTGGGCTTAGAAAAGGAAGCTTACTTCTGTAATAGGTTCATGTTGTTTTCTAGAAATATTGTATTTGTGAACAATTGATTAATAATGCTAAACGACTGAGCCACATTCAGGATGTCCAATTTGTTCCTAACTAGCTGACCACATCTCTGTGCGCATTACAGCACTCAGTCTGTCATTAGTAACAAGCGCTTATACTCACAGAAAATGTGATATTAGGCATCTGTATTTCTCCTTTTCACAGACTGACTTGCAGCCTTTACCCAGAAAGTGCCCCTGCTGAGGCTCTGATTTGGTTGTCACGTACAGGAATGTAATTCCATTAGCTCAACTACGATGGTGTTAATCCTCATTTACATGAACATCAGCGACAGGAGAAGGCGGCCCTCTGTACCTCATCTGAAAAATGTAATTACTCTGTGCATATAGAGATTGATCAGATTCTCCTGCAGTCGAGGGAAAGCCTCCCACTGATTTTGGTAGTCTTCGGGCCCTTATTAGAGACTTCTATTTCATTCTGAGGTACAAATAAATAGCCTTAACAGCGGTGATCAAGCAATGCTGGTCCTGTTTAGAAGATGAATTAGCCGGTGAAAAGAAATGAAAGCTTCTATGAGAGGTACTGTAATCTAAAGGATAAACCATTGTCTTCTTAACAGCAGTAGTTATTTCAGTAGGCTGCACTTTTATCACCAAATAACAAACCCTATTTAAATCTCCGCTCGAAGTTAGCTGTCACTAAAATACTGGTAATGCTTTGAGCAGGTAGAAAAACATTTTCACTAAGGTCAAGGATCACAGCCTTCTCTTTGGTAGGGAAATCTCCATCATATGAATATGTCTCCATTATGGTAAAATAAGGAAGTAAACTACAAGGAGGTCATTGACTGTAAGAAGCAATTTTCTAGCTCTTATTGCTTCTGATACTCTACAGTGTAATTCACAAACAAAGGCATAAATCAACAGCAACCTTTCCCAGCAGGTTAGCAGAGAATGGGGAGAGATGAAGCCACATAACATGGGATATTAAATTGCCGTGACCAATTTCCTGTAATCATTCTTAAAAGAAAGCAGAACATTTCTTCCTTATAGTTACAAAGATAGTCTGTAAAATCCTGCATATTTTAGAAGTGTTTCAGAGCATCCAATATAATAAGTCTTTCTGCTGTAAAAAATATGAACAAGCAAACAAACAAATGCAAGTATTCATATATATTCCCCTGCCATGCTAGTGAATTTTCCTATTACATGCATGACTGCTCCCTATTCTGGCACTTACTTTATCACAACATTTACAAAGGCTTCTAGGCCGTGAACAAGTAGTTTCAAGAAAAGTATGTGGAGGCTGCTGTGTCTCATAAATACAATCCATTTTCTTTTGTTTCTTGATAGTATATGCTCAGCTACAACAATTCTGCAGACTTGGCTATTGGGACCATTTATAAATTGTATGGGTTTACGTTTCCCAACATCTCTCAGAGTAAAAATTATCTCAATATTTTGATGCTCCTTCAGTGAGCAGTGCTGCTTACAATCCACGCATTGTTTACAGTTAAGCTGAATTTAGTAGTAGAATCATGACTGTCTGAATTTACATTTTAACTTTGAAAAATTGCTAGCTTAATTTCAGTTTTTTAATATGTCGGAACTATACCAGGATGTCAGTGGTCCGAGCTGCGTGCACAGGTACCTTTGCTACTGCTATCCCCCTTGTAAATGTCTCAGTTTGTGGATTGTGCATACTTTTGTAACAATACCTTTGGAGGGTGATGTACTGAAATTTAGAGTGAGGGCAAACACGGTGAGCATTAAAGGTTTTGAATAGTTAATAAAAGAGGGAAATATTTATGCCTAGGACATGAGCCTGAGATCAAGGATTTCCAGTTGCTACTTGATACTGCCATTGACTGCAAGGGATTACTGCTTTGGGTTTCGGTTTTTGGTGAACTTCTCTGGCAAGGTTACGCTTTCATCCTGAGGTGGAAATGTGAAGTATTGTGCTACTGTAGCGATTTGGTGGCTGAAGTTGGAACTGGCTTGTTATTCTAAACGTGATGTTTTGGGGATTTATGTTTTTAACAATTCCTTCTCCCTATCATGCCCATCCATGCCTAACTTTTGCAGAAACAGTCTTGTATCCCCTCCTATATTCAACTATCTTAGAAAAGGTAGATATTTTCAGAGAAGTCCAGATGTCAAATGGCCTTGCTGTTTCCTTTTTCAATCATATAGTACCTTCAGTTCGTTATATTTAGAAAATGGGTCTTACCTACAAACCTAGTCTATAGTTTGCTGCTTTTAAGTAATGCTGACAAGAACTGAGTTTTGAAAGAAAGGTTTTCTTTGGTAACTCCTTAAAATACAGTCGATTGCTCAGTCTGTCATTTGGCAACATGTTGCTGCTAATGTGAGTGATGAGATTTGTTGTGTTTTGGTGGAGCTTCCCAGATAATTAAGGAATATATATATTTTTAAAATTCTTTTAGGGCTCTGTGTGTATATCTACATGTAAGTTTATAATTAATAAATAAACCTTGCTGTAAAAATGTCAGAAATAGAAATTGCTATTTGAGAAGCTATCAGTGAAGGAGGATTTAAAATGGAAAATAGACTATAGAATATAAGTACATTCAGTAGCAGAATCATAGAAAAAAGTCTGCTCCCATATTTTGAAGTTAAACTGTATGTACTTTTTTCATTCAATTTAAAGAACTTATGCTGTGAGTAGGGACTTTCATAATGAATTTTACCATTCAGCTGGTACAATAAGTTATTTGTAACTGCATATGTAATTCTGTTAATTTGTTCAACGCCAGCATTGACAACAGCCATTTTTAACAGGCATGAAACTTGTTGATGTGAAAAGCCAAAGGTTAAAGAGAAAACAACGGGTGTTAAGTCAGTGCTTCAGTATGGTGCTTGTAAAGTACCTGAGTTTGAGCCTTCTGGGTGGGGTTCATCCCCTGCAGTATTGGGGCTTCAGACAGTGACAGCCCAAAGGATGGGGCTGGGTGAAACATCCCTGTGAAGTTAACAGTACATCCAAGGAAGGGATGTTGATGTCACACTAGTTGTTAAGGAATAATAGTTAGCATTCCAGAGAGAAAGCAACAAAATCATCTGGAATGACTTGGGTATGCCAGTTAGTGAGTGCCAATTACACTTCAGTCCTATTGCACTCCTTTTGACACAGGAAAAGGATAAGGGCAGGGGATCTGCATTCTTCCCTTCTGTGCCTGTGCTGTTCTCCTTCTACGTGGTCTCTGAATGTTTTGCTCGTCCCACGTAGCACTCACATTTTCTCCATCTGCTTAAATCATCATTCAAATTACAGTTAAATTCAAAATTAAGTATCGTGCACACAAAGTGAAGTAGCTAAGCAGGAGCAGCTTTGCCATACTGTGTCCTTGCAGCACTTAACAGCTATAAATAGTTGTACTCAAGTAAGTTAGCTAAAAAGAAATAAATGTTTCCTTCACATTCCATAATTTTGCACTCTTCTGAAGCTAAGATTTTTTTCTATTTGCTGGGTAAAACTTTGAGAAGGACCTTCTTTGTTCCCCGTGAAAGACTGAGTTGGATGTATCTATAAAAGATCACTTTTTTGAATCTTTGTTTATCTTTCAGAATCATTTCAAAAAGGAAGACCTTTTTTTTTTTTTTCTTTTTTGGTGTAGCTATACTAGGAAAACAGAATATTTCACCTATGAAATTAAAGTGCAGGAAATAACTAGTAACAGGAAAATACTGTGAGCAATTTTGTTGTTTGACTAGGATAGGAAAATTGCAACAAAATCTCACACAAACCCATTTCTTTGATATTTGCAATGTACTTTTGTGAGCTAGAGCTTGTAAACTAAAAACTTTTGGAGAACATACAAGCATTTTTCTTTTTATCTAAAGGAAACTTAAACTCAGTCATCCGTGTACTGTTTGGATAAAACCTTTCTAAATAAATAGAAACACAAACCCAGCAAACATTAACAGGCAGACAAAACCTTGTAAATGGAGATGATGATGAACAGCTTTTTTCTTGTAAATATGTTGATTTCAAAAGTAATTATAGAAATAATCTTTATTTTAGATATGTTTTATTTTGTGTCTTATCTCTGCATTTTAAATGTGTTTTGTTAATGATATTCACACCTTCTTAAAACTGCCGTTTACATCTTTCTTCATGATACTCTTTCACTGCTTTATAAAAATGGTGATGAAACTGCATGTTGGTATTAAAATGCCCCTGGTTGTCTTACAAAGCTCCATGCCTAATCAGTGCTTTTGTTGTGGGTCAGAGTGAGGTGCACCTTACTGATCTAAAAGTTGTATTTCTTAAATAGTTTTGAAATTGTATTTCTTTGTGTATAAATGGAAGGACATTGCCAGCAGGACCCCTGTTTTCAGACGAGAATCCCTTCTTATAAATTATCCCCAGTCTGCATAGTAATGAGGCCATTTATATGGAAATAGATGCACTACTATTCTTTTGCTGGCTCTCCAGCAATTCATGAACCGCATTTCACATTATGAGAAGTGCTTCATGAATCAGATGAAAAGCAAAATTGAGACGCTGGTAATTTCCAACTTCCTTTGATAAATACTACTCCAAACATGAAGGTGGTGAAGGAGCCAAGAGGTGTAAGACAGAGGGAGGTGTAAGCGATAATAATGTCAGGGGAATTGAATGCTATTGCAGATAATGGTCTTCTCTTCCCCAGGTGATAAATACAGAAGGACAGTAGAGGCATTTATCAAAAGATAAACAATGAGCTCAAAGATGTTTGTTTTCATAGGGGGGATGCCTTGGATGATGATGATGTGTTACTGACTCTTATCAATTAAAATCCCTAATGTCTCCAATACATTAGCAGAGCAAGTACTTACCCAGCTAAGAAGGCTACTTGTTCTAATTTCCTTAGATAATGAAGATTTCTGAAAGATGGGCAACACGCTGATTCATAAAAATATAGTTGACTTAGATTTTCTTTTCAGGCAACTCCTAGCAACTTTCTAAGCAAATGCAAGTAAGTTTAGGCAAAATTAGCAAGTGTTTCAGGTGTGTTATCTCCAGTGAATAGCATTAATTGCAAGAAAGTCATGGTAGAATTTTAGCTTGTGTTAATTCATTTTGAGCTTCACCAGGTAGTGAGTGAAGGCTAGAATTTGGGTAGGGATGCTCTAGGGTAATAAAACTGTAAACTGGTAATTTGAAACTAATTTCTAATAAAGTTGCTACTGAACTCCTAGGAATTTGTGACACTGTACTCTCACCTACCAGTTACAGAACATCATAAGGTCCCAGAGGACTGGAGGCTTGCCAATGTGACTCCCATTTATAAGAGGGGTCGGAGGGAGGATCTGAGGAACTACAGGCCTGTCAGCCTGATCTCTGTACCGGGGAAGGTTATGGAACGGTTTGTCTTGAGAGCGCTTGCACGGCAAGTCCAGGACAAGCAAGGGATCAGGCCCAGTCAGCATGGGTTTACGAAAGGCAGGTCCTGCTTGACCAACCTGATCTCCTTCTATGACCAGGTGACCCGCCTAGTGGATGAGGGAAAGGCTGTGGATGTTATCTACCTCAACTTCAGCAAGGCCTTTGACACTGTCTCTCACAGCATGCTCCTTGAGAAGCTGGTGTTTCATGGCTTGGACAAGTGTACTCTTCACTGGGTGAAAAACTGGCTGGATAGGTGAGCCCCGAGGGTAGTGGTGAATGGGGTGAAATCCAGTTGGTGGCGGGTCACAAGTGGTGTTCCCCAGGGCTCGGTGTTGGGCTCCGTTCTGTTTAATATCTTTATCGATGATTTGGATGAGGGGATTGAGTGCACCCTCAGCAAGTTTGCAGACAACACCAAGTTGGGAGGCAGGGTCGATCTGCTTGAGGGTAGGGAGGCTCTACAAAGAGATCTGGACAGGCTGGATCGATGGGCTGAGGCCAATCATATGAAGTTCAACAAGGCCATGTGCCGGGTCATGCAGCGCTACAGGCTTGGGGAAGAGTGGCTGGAAAACTGCCCTGCAAAGCAAAGACCTGGGGGTGCTGGTTGACAGCCGGCTGGATATGAGCTGGCAGTGTGCCCAGGTGGCCAAGAAGGCCAACGGCATCCTGGCCTGCATCAGAAATAGTGTGGCCAGCAGGGACAGGGAAGTGATTGTTCCCCTGTAGTTGGCACTGGTGAGGCCGCACCTTGAGTACTGTGTTCAGTTTTTGTGCCCCTCACTACAGGAAAGACATTGAGGTGCTGGAGCGTGTTCAGAGAAGGGCAACCAAGTTGGTGAGGGGCCTGGTCTTTTGAGGAGCGGCTGAGGGAACTGGGGCTGTTTAGTCTGGAGGGAAGGAGGCTGAGGGGAGACCTTATCACTCTCTGCGACTACCTGAAGGGGGGTTGTAGTGAGGTGGGTGCTGGTCTCTTCTGTCAGGTGGCTGGAGATAGGACAAGAGGAAATGGCCTCAAGTTGCGGCAAGGGAGATTTAGGTTAGATATTAGGAAAAATTTCTTTACCGAGAGGGTTGTCAAACATTGGAATGGGCTGCCCAGGGAAGTGGTTGAGTCACCATTCCTGGATGTATTCAAAAAGCGAGTGGATGGGATACTCCATAACATGGTTTAGTGGACATGGTTGATGGTTGGACTCGATGATCTTGAAGGTCTTTTCCAACCTAAATGATTCTATGATTCTATAACTGATTTCAGTAATTTTTTCCATCACAAACTGAAAATTATTAGTCGCATGTAATGTTTCATATAGCAAAAGAATGCTGTTACATATAGATACACACACCTTTCTGCATCTAAGTGACAGCTTTTGTAATTTTATTTTGAATTTTACAATATTGCTTTTGGTTCTTAAACCCACTATTTGAGTATTGTAAATTATTAAAAATTTCCTCGTGATTGGAAGGAACACATTTAGAAAGCAAATTTGTGAGAATAAAAAGAAATAAATATAAAGAACACATTTTAAACCTCAACATTGTAAAGGAGAAGGGATTGGTTTTCTTCTGTGGACTGAATTAGAGGTTGGTATTGTAATCTTCCAGCCATCATCTTATTTTTAGGTGACTAGAATTGGGAGAGAGAAAGTATTAAAATTAAAAATAAGGGTGGATGAATTTGTATTGATTTTTATTAGCGATATTACAGATTTGTCTTAGTAAAAAAGATGTTGGATTGGCTACCTTAGCTGACTGTGGTTGAACAAAAATTTACCATAACCTAGGAAACTTGCAGTTCTGCTGTACTTTGTAATTAAGGCCACTTGAAGATATAGAAAGGATTCAGGGTCATTCTGTTTCTTGGGTAGGAAGTTAGGTTTTGGAACTGCTGGTGGGTGTGTGATTTTCCTCCTGCCCCTCCTCCCCCCTTTCCATAAATGAAGAACATTTTTTAGTATGTTATATATTTTCCTTGGCCACTGAAGGAGCTGCTTGTACTCTCATACCTCATATTCTAGGAAAACAAAGTGAATCACAAATTGGATGGGTTAGGGAGAGGGGAAAAAAGAAGAGGGAAAGGTATTCTGGTCCTTCACCAGTAAAATGAACACTGCATTTATCCCATGGAGTTCCCTAGCTCCTGGGAGAAGAAGGCATGCTACTTGTTTCTTTATGCTACTTGTCTGTATACAGAGATCTCTCAAAGGCATTAATCTTGACCTCTGTCCACTTGGTTCTTACTGTATCAGGACGAGATACTGGACAATGGTTTTCCTTCTAAACAAAAAAAAAAAAAAAAAAAAAAAAGGAAAAAGCAAAGGCAAGAAAAGAGATGGAATAAAAGTGGAAATTTTTCTTACTATGTCAAGTCTGTCTTTTCCTGATATCTCTCATTTCTCCCCCAGAAAATGTAATTTGGAATGGAGTGTATAAAAAAGATGTTTTAAAGAGCCTTCACAAATTGGCAGTGCATTTATTTATACACATTTCACCCTGACTCATTACATATCATCATGAGGCTCCCCAGGCTACGCATAAAAAGAAGAGCAGGCATAAATCAAACTAGATGCAACTCTTCCCTTTCTTCACTGATTTTCAGAATCCGCCTCCCCTCCCCCAGTAATACACATAGAGAACAATTATTTTTTTCCTTATTACTCACAGAGGGAATACCATTCCTTATATTATCATCACTCTTTTTATCCAATAATAATGGTAATAATGATAATCCTCATTGCATATGTATTTTAAAACAGGATATAATTCTGTGGAGATACAAGCATGTTATTTTTGCCATTGTTCATCTAATCTCTTGAGAATTTTTCTTTCTAGCAAGTAGTTGATATTAAACTTTTCTGTCAACTTCTAAGATGAAAAGTTTCTACTAAACAATTCTTAAGTGTTTTTTCCCTCTGATTTTCACTCTATATATGGAGAAAAAAAATCCAGTCTTTAAAGTGTGTGACCTAAATGTATCTTTTTTCCTTTTCTATGGGGACCGTAAATCCAAAATAAATTCATTTTGAATATTCTGTTGAAATCAGAATTGAATTCAAAGTTTTCTGAGCAGGTTTTTTTTTCAACCTGTCTCTTTAGTAATTTTTACAAATTCCCTCTGGGTGGTATTCTTTCTGCCTCATTTTAGGCTAGTCTCCTGAAACAGTCTGTCTAGACTTTTTTATGGTCAATGAAGTGAGAAAGGTTTCCCTGGAGGATGATTCACATCCCAAGTGGGGGTTCTGCTCTGGATTTGTCTTCAGAGAAATGGGACTATATCCCTTGTCAATACAAGAGCACATCTCAGTTCCCTATTGGAAATAGATGACCGAGTACCTTTTTCTTCAAAATGTTTTCCACCCACCCCCCCCACCCCCCTTTTCTCCCCTTTTCTTTTTCCTAATAGAGATGGTGATCTTCTGGGTATTCAAAATATATTGTGGAAAGGCTCTGCCAGTACAAGCCAAGAAGCTAGGGACTCCCCTGAGATCTGTATAGTTCACCATATATCTGACTGTATGGTTTCAGAGGGCTGAAAAGGCGAGGGTAGGACATGCCTGGGCAAAATTTGAGAAACAAAGCAGGTTTTAGAAAGTGACAGAGTAAATAGTGGGGATATGAGAGAGAAATTTCTACCAAGGGCATAAAAGGGAGCTCTGGGCTTTATAGACCAGTAAGCAAGCTGCTGCTTCTGGGCTTTGTCCAAGGCATATTGAAGTTAATTAATTGTCTTATTTTATTTAGTTATTTATTTATTTGGATGTTGATCAGTCTCAGTGTGGAAGAAAGTAAAGATTTAGTGGCATGGGAAAATGACAGGCAGGGCTGAGGGGATGTAAGATCCTCCCTCAAATCTGCTAAATTTGAGTGGAGCACAAGTTAAGGTTCAGGTTTATCATTCAAAAAGAATTACGTGAGAAGAGAGGACGGGGCAGCAATGATAGGAAACACCCCTTCCTCCAAACCCATTTTAAGTTGTCTTTTAAGAAAAGAAAGGTTATTCTTTCCTGAATAGATGTGTCTCAGGACTTGTCTTAGGTCATGTTTGTTCAACAGCTTAAAGATTATGCCAGAATGTTGCCAGCATAAATTTTAGATGTCAGTGGAGGTGAGAATTGAATCTCACTGTTGTTCAGGTTGGTAAAGATCATCCAGAATTGTAAATATTAATTAACACTGTTCTTCACCCAATAGATCCTCAGCCTGTATAGATTAGGAGGAAAGTTTTCTTGTTTCCAAAGAATATTAGAAGTGTTCTTTTTTGCACTGTTTTATGGTGGTGCATACTTAGCAGATTTTTTTTAATTCTAAATGGTCAATCCTGTTCTTAGTACTAAATGTTTTACATTTTTTCCATCACTTTTTTTAAAGGTAAAAATAACTAAGCATTTCTTTCCAGATGGAGTGCAGCATTTATTTAAACTCTTTGGTCAAAAAAAAAAGTTATTTTACATATATATATATATAAAAATATAAAATCTGTACATTGTTACATCTAGCACTTTTGAGAAAAGTCAGGATATATAAATTACAAGTCAAGCAATTTAAAATGTTACAGTAGAATATAGAATACTAGCAGATGATCAAACCCTATAATTGTAAGGATTTTCATCTTCCAATCAGTGAAAACCGCCTGCTTAGGTAATGATAAAAAGAGATTTTTATCTTTGGGTTTTATGCAATACAGTCTCCTCTCCTTTCATTTTTTCCTCTCTTGATAGCATGAATTTTTAAACATTTATATCGTAAATGCAGTTGGAATAATGGATAACTTTACCTATTTCTGTTGTCCTGCACTGTTAGATAACCAAAACAATTTTGGAGGAGGGTTCAGAAATCAGGCTTTCACTTTTGATCACAACTTTCCTAGCTATTAAGACAGATTGCTTCTTTTTGTAGCTGTCTAATATACTGGCTGTCTCTTTGGAGTCTTCCTTGAAAGAATAAATGCACTCCAAAAGGAATTACTGCCAGAAGGGAGAGTGTTTCTCTTGACAGCTTCTTAGCCAGTCAACTGGAGGAAAGATGCTGATCCTGATGCTAATTCAGCTCACAGAGGTTCAGTAAGCTACGACTGTTTCAAGGCCCATGTGAATTTTCAGAGAACAAAGGCCACAAGATTTCTGCATCTAAACTTAGTGAGTTGAAGATTGTACAGGAAACTTTGCATGAGAATTATTTGCTTAACAATTCCAGTTGGACTTCCAAGCTATCCCCTGATTCAGGTCACCCTTCCTGGCGACACACCATCTCATTCCCTCAGCTGAACAGGGTGGATCCTGAGTCTATAATAAAGCTGTATAATTGAAATAATTTACTTAAACTGTTTCATATTAGAATGGTGCATTTTTATTCCATTTTATGATTTTATATATATATAAAAAAATACGACTTGAAAGAAAAAAATTGTCCTGTTCTTCAAGTAGGAGTTGGTCTGAAAATATTTTCTGTTATGCCTTATTCCTTGTTTCTGTGCCCAGTGCATTACAAAGCATTATCCTACTATGTCAACCAGCATGCTTCAAAGAACAATAACTTACAGCTGGTTTTATTAATTATCACCTCATGTAAACCTACCAGAGGTGAGCCTGGGTCTCTGGAACCAAGTATCAGCGTGTTGATGCTTAACTACATTTCTGCTTTCCTACTGTCATAATGAAATCTATGTGTCTTCTACGTGTGGAAGGTAGCAATATCCAAGCAAGTAGGTGTGGTTCTAAATGGAGGAATTCTGGCTTAATCCCTTGCTTTTGTATTTTATTTACATGTTTCCCTGGGACCACAGCAGATGAGAAAAATGGGTAGTAACAGAATTTCCCAGCATTGCTGTTCCACTTCAAACCTGGGAATATCTAAAGTTGAGCTGCATTTGCCTTAAACCCAGCAGATACTTTAGAGCTAGTGGCTGCTTTTGAATACATTGCTATGGCACTGTCTCTGTTCCTAGACAATGCAAAGCCTACAGGAAGGGAGCAAATCCAGCCAGGGAGAGCCTTAGGAAAGAAGTGCTGGTTTCACTTACTGATTTTAAGGCGTTCAATCTCTTTATCTCTTGGTCCTTCTAGCAAGGACCTGGTATGTTCTCATGCTTTTGTTAGAAGAAATAGGAATAAACAGACCTTATAAAGAATCAAACCTATCTAGATGGGGGTTCAGACCAGTATTGCTGGAGGAGGCTTTCTGGAAACCCCACTACATTCACCAGAGACATCTGTCACAGCTGCCAGTTCTTGCCTTATGATAGATCAGGTCCCACCAGTTTTAGTTATCTTCTCCATTATTTACTGTGCTGTTCACCGCTGCTCTCATTGAAAAATCTCTAAGATCTTAACCATAAAGGATATGTTATATCCTTTACGTTCAGTTAAAAACAAAGCACAACCCCCCATCCAGATACTTTGAAGTAAGTTTAATGTTTTCAAGAATAATGTAACATACTTTTGTACAATAAAAATAGTAGAACTAATGTCATCATTAAAATACGGTTTCTGGAGATTAGCATTTGTATGAAGAATAATTAGGTTATCTTTAAATGGTGAAGTCAGGTCTCATTAATCTATTGATCTTACATTTAATAAACTTTCAGCTACAGCATGCAAGTGAACTTACGCTACTTGTGTCGAAGTGATAAACATAATAGTGGTATTGCAATCACTAGACAGAAATTATTTGCATTATAGATGTTGTTCTCTACTAAATGTCTAGCACAAGTCTCTTGTCATAATTCTACCCTTTTCTCAATACTATCTTCAGGAGATCAAGACTTCATTTCAGCAATTCAAACTGAACAATATATAAATCCTCACCTGTATCTGCAATTTGCTTTGTGCTAGGCACTGTAAAAAGTTTTAACCTTTCAGTGCTCTAAATTTTCTTTGAAAACCTCTAGCCCAGCCACGTAAAGAAATTACTCAGCTGGCATTAAATAGAATTTTTTTTTTTTCAAGATTAGGTACTAATTTTTTTCTGTTGTCTTGACAGTATCTTTAAAAGAAACCACTCCTTATGGATGCTTATGTCTCATCTTCCCATAAATACTGGCATTAACAAAGCCATGTAATACTATTTCTTTCAATGCAGAAGAAATAGTTGACATTTCACTAATTTTGCACTGACAAACTGTGATCTATATTGATCAGTATCCATTGCGGCTGCCAGCCCAAAGGTGAAGTTATTTCTTGATTTTAATCTGGTGCAAGGAAGGGGAGAATTCTCCAAATATTTGGTGTTTCTTTAGACCCATTTCTCAACACTGAGAATGAGTATTGGCCTCCAAATGTGCAACAAAATGCCACAGCAAACAATGCTGATCCTTTGTAATGTTGAGATGGTAGATTTGGCAAGACTTTAAAGGCAAGTATGAAGTGGATTATGTGACTGACTGGCACAGGAAAAACTTACCCTTGTTCTTACTTAATCCCCATTCTACTTTGTGCAAATAAGTCTTCATTCAGCAATATGGAGACCTGATTTTACGCCATGATGTTAGTGCTCACAAGAAACTGCACTTGTTGCCCAGTGCAGGAGTGTAGAACATCCTACATCTTATCAAATGCCATGGCAAGAAGAGAGAGTGGTTAAGCTTTAGATTTAACTTTTTTTTTTTTTTTTTTAAAAGTTATTTTCTATTTCCCTCTTTCTTGGGATGGGTAAGATATGTTTATTGTAAATCTGTTTGGGAAATTGGCACCAAATTTAGTTTGCTAACGTTACAGGTAGAGGAGAAAATTGTGCTTGAATGTGCGAAGAAAATGGAGGTTTAATTATGCTTGCTTTTGTGGCTATTGAAATTTAGCTTTTAGTAACAGCCTATCATTGCTCCAAGTAATAGTGACTGGAAGTGATTGATTTACTGTTTTCTTTCCATCAGTAACTGCTGCACAGCTGACTGGAAGTGAAAAATGGAGTTTTTATTAATGTGGGTTCAAATTCCAGAGAGCTGTATTTCAAACATGAGCATATCCATCTTTTCCTTCATAAAAAAAATTATCTTTAAAGGTGTCATTGCGAATGGTATCCAAGTATGGAAGTTATATGTTTGCAACAAAGAATTATGTTTGAGTTGTACCACATGATAAGAAATCTCTAATTTTCTCAAAATTTGTACTTCAGAGAATTTCTGAGTGTGAATCATGTGGGTTGGGGATTTCTTGATCCAGCATCTCTTGATGTTGGACTAGATGATTCCAGTTCAACAGTTTTCTTCAGCTGGGTTTGGTCTAAAAAGCATGTAATTAAGATTAACTATTCTTTAACTTTGTTGTCTTCATAAAGTTTCTCATTCAAATAACAGAAAAAACATTATATGAATAAAGCCATTTGTCCTTGTTTGGGCTGGGATAGAGTTAATTTTCTTCTTAGTAGCTGGTACAGTGCTTTGGTTTGGATTTAGTGTGAGAATAATGTTGATAACACACTGATGTTTTAGTTGTTGCTACGTAGTGCTTATCCTAAGGATTTTTTAGTTCCCCGTGCTCTGCCAGGAAGCAGGTGCACAAGAAGCTGGGAGGGAGCATAGCTAGGACAGCTGACCCAAACGTAGTCAAAGGCATATTCCATACCACAGAACGTCATGCCCAGTATATAAACTGGGGGAGTTGGCTGGGAGGGGTGGATTGCTGCTTGGGCATTGGTCACTGGGTGGTGAGCAATTGCATTGTGCATCAGTTGTGTTTTCTTGTGGGTTTTTTGTTGCTGTTGTTGTATTCCTTTTCATCATCATCATCATCATTTTATTACTGTTAGTATTATATTTTATTAAATTTATAGTTATTAAATTGTTCTTTTCTCAACCTGTGAATTTTACTTTTTTTAATTCTCCTGCCCATCCCACTGCGGGGGGAAGTGAGTGAGTGGCTGCGTGGTGCTTAGTTGCTGACTGGGGTTAAACCACAACACCATTGTCAAAAAGTTATTGATAAATGAATGGTTTAAATTATACATAAGGGTTGAAAAATCGTACTAATGCAAGTTATTAGATAGTAATAAAAAATAGCAAACAATGGTATAATCAAATTATCAGCTAAAATTTTACTTTGTTTATGCATACCTAAAATAAATAAGTGGATAAGAAATAACAAATGAATAAAAAAGCCCAGACATGCATCTAGGGAAACTAGAAATACGCGTTCCAGAAGCTTTTACTAGGACAGACCCCCAATGCAACAAGATGGTTTTTTCTTTAATTGAATTCCTCTTCCAATCCGGTTGGTGTTTTGAACGGCTATTTAAAAGACTCGTTTCCAGGGAAACAAGATCTATGTGGGACCAGGAGACTGTGACTGATAAATTAAGGTGAGGTTGTAGTCAGAAAAAGTGACTCTGGAAAAATGACATTGAGGGTTTCCATATTTTTCTTTCTCTGGGACTTCCAGATCAAATTGGCTCAGCTGACAAGTCAATCAGTGATTTTTTCTAACTGCCAGCGTTTTGGCTCAGTGTGGGAACTGAAAATCAAGCTGCAGCATTTCTTCTTCTTATTGCATTGCTAGCAATCCCGGCCATCAGACCCGAGATGGTATTATTACATATGATGAGCAAGGCAAAATCCAGCTCAGTTTCCCTGTTTAAACAGGGAAAAGATACTTGCTTGTTTGTGGGCTCTGTATAGTTTACACCAGTCTTCATCTACCTTCCCTAAGTTATAGTGATCCTTGATTAGAATAGTCCATTGTTTTCATCTTCTGGGACTGTAACTTTATGAAAGTTTCAAACGTAGAACAGGTCCGGTATGTAACATCTTTCTTGACAGATAGTTTAGGGACTTAACTTTTAAACAGTTTTTTTTCACCCCTTTTTCCTACTTTCCTGTTATAAAGGTGGAGGGTGACTAGAAATGAAGCAGGCGATAAGGTGTGGAGAGCAGGAATCTCAAGCTGTCAACTTAGAGGATACAGAGATGTCGTCTGAGAATAAGCACCATCAAGGAGCTGGTTTAGTAAGCCAGAAAGAAAACTTGCTTAGAATGGGTTTGGGGATGAAATTTATTGCAGATCCAGAGGAGGGCCAAGCTCACGGGTTAGCAGAGTGGCTTGTGGCTTAAGGTCAAAGACTGAAGGAGAATAATTACCTTCTGTAATTACCCTCTGTATTACAAGCAGATGAAATGTAGCTTTATGCACTAGCAGAGTTCTGCCCCTGCTCGTGCACAGTGGGAATGGTTGATACTCTTCACTAGTGCCTGACAGTTGTCTTCTGGAAAATATAATATGAATTTAATATGAGTACTCTTTTTAATGCTCAGGTTGGGTGAAACTTAAATGTACTTGACCATTTCAAGCCAGAAAGCATATATTTTTACCAAATTCAATAGGCTGTCTTTGTTCTATTGAAACCAGTAGTGTCAGACGAATGATAGCAATCTTGTTTCTTTTTTTCCTACTCGTTTGTAATCTATTAAAATAAAACCACTTTTTGTACTATTTTTCAATCAACCATTGTCAGACATTTTATATTTTAAGTTTCTTTACGCAACCATATCATTATTCCAAAATGATCCTTTCTGCAGATGAGTGTTGCACTAAAAATTCCTTTAATTATGACTTTTGACATCAGTACTTTATTGAATTAGCTGTTTCCAATTTAATTATACTTGCTTCATTGTCTAGGTCACCTTTTAAACAAATTCATATCAGTATGAAATTGCTGGTATTACTGAATTGGATTGTGATGGTTCTCATGAAGATAATTCCTCTTTTTTGTTCACATTTGGGAAAGCCAAATTAATATTAATTTATTAAAATAATTTAGAAATTTATTATTACTGATAGTAAAAATTGATATAAACAATGTTTGCTGTTTAGATTTCAAAACCATATGGGAGACAGTATTCCAATTAAGTAATCCTTAGTTTAATTACTGTTCATTCCAGAAAGTGAAAAGGTGAAGTCATATCCTTTTTAAATTTTTTTTTTATCTCTGAGAGTTGCAATATATGTGAGGGCTTCATAGAAACAAGCAAAAACATTGGTCTTTACTCTGAAGAGCGTAAGGTGTTGAGCACTTAGCTGGTATATGTTTAAGCCCCCAAGCAATGCTAATGGACTTGGATGAAAATAATTACAATCACAGTTGTTTTAGGATTAGGTTTTTAAACTCAAATTTGGCACAACAAATAGTGACCATAAATAAACAAACCCAAATGTAGAAGGGCAGGTTCAATAATATATTAGACAGAACTGTAATGACAAAATAAATGCTACCTGTAATAAGAGCATGTTGGTAAATCAGACTCCTTATAAACATCTTTACAATCCCATTATCCTTTCTAGTTGAGATGTGTTTTTAATAAGATTGTATCAAAGATATTAATAACTGTTGTATTAACAAAACCAACGCTAAGCTGGTCACCTGCTATTACTACTACCAGGTCTTCTACTAAATGTTTCTTTTTTTTTTTTTTTTTTTTTTTCTTTCCATTGTAGATGCTATATTGGCAGGGCTTTGATACAAGCAAAATATAGGTTCCTATTAATATTGGTTTGTTAGTTTATGTGAGTTTGCTCAAATACCATTGTTTATATCTGACTTTTTCTTTTGACAATTTTCATTGTAATATTCTTATAGTCAGTCTTAATGTTTTAAGGGTTTGGGTTTTTTTTTAACGCCATAAACATATATGAATGTGCTTACGTGTATACATATTTATGTGGTGATGTATATGTAATAATCAGTTGTTATAGCAGAGAAGTCAAGAAGGTGCTGGCTTTCAGCCTAGCTGCCTAATTTATCAGCCAGAAAGATATAGTTGAAAAAAATCTTTTATATAAGGCCAAGCCATGAAAGATAGCCAAGCCAATGAGGAAGAGATGTCACATTAGTGAGTTTCTTCTGCATGTTTTTCTCTGTCTCAAAGGGGTGGTTTTAAACACAGGGTTTGTATATTTATGTGATATAAAATCTCCTCTATCGCATGCTCCTTAGCTATATGCAGGTGCATGTTCAATATATCTGCAAAAAGAACACCCATTAATAACCAAAATGAGTGGCAGGGTCTGACTGTCCTCCCCTGTGGCTGAACTTCAGCATTTTGAGTGCCCATCCTTGTAGGCTTTCTTTCACTGCTTACTGCATTTATTCATCTACCAGGAGAGTGTGAGCAAGGCCTAACTCTGCTTTAAGAGACTCGGTCAAATCAATATCATGACACCTGGAGCGTTCACTCCTGTACCAGCATTCCCACAGATGACTGCTTTTGTGAGAGCAAACATATCGCTTGTTCTAGGTCACTAGACATGTAGCAAACAAATCTGATCCAGGCTGTGTTTTCTGGACATGTTGTTTGTCACCATGAGAGATGCAGAATAATCTGGTTGCATCGTAGCGACCTTCAGTCAAAGGGGTAAGTGCTCACTCTCATTTATCTCAGGTTATATTTAGCCTGGCAGAAATTTTCATATGTACGAATGTTTAATTGCCAATGCTATTAAAAAAATATCTTGGGACTGATGGGCATGTTATTGCCCGCTTGATCTTTGGTATTTGCTCTGTATCCAGTGAGCTGGGAAAACACTTGTTTCTTACGGAGCCATTCCCCACGGTGTCAGAGAGATGAATCTGAGATGATAGAACTAGGAGCTCAGCAATATTTCTTGCGCTTATCTTGGAAAAAGAGATGTTGGGAAAAATCTCAAAGTGTTTCATGGGAAACTTTGACATTTCATAAACAATAACCATGTATTTGAAAAACGTCTCTTCTGAATTCATAGGCAAGTTTGAAGAGGGGTTGAAATTTTTTTCTAAGGAGGAAAAAACCCCATGTAGACCCAGCATTTAATTTACATTGACACGATTCATCTGACAATTTAACCATAAAAATATTCTACAGTATGCTGTTAGGTTGTGTTATGCCGAATCATATTTTAAGGAATAAGGCCTTCTAAGCAAACGTAATTTTATTATCTCAATCTCTTTATTATGCTTGTTTCTCTGTAGGTGAAAGTTATACTCAATTGACTATAGAGTATTTTTGTTTCAGTCAGCAACTGCGGAGGCTTGAGGCAACAGATTCGTTTTGGAAACTGTGTGTTAACGTGTTTCCAAAAGGAATGTTGTACAGATCATCTGTTTTGTGGGACATCTAAAAATATATCGTATGAATTAGAAGAGAACCAAGTTTCAAAATGTCAAAATCTCATGTAGACCAGAAATTCTCCATGTCAGTCAGTTCTGTTTAGTACATATGTTTTGACTTTTTGGCAGCCAAAGAGCCTTTATCGCAATCCCAAGTCCTCATGCAAACAGGCCACTCGTTGTCAGCAGCAAGCAAGAGCTGGTGAGGTAAGAGGCAGGAGTGATCAAGTGATCATGCGCTTAACCACACTAGTGACATCTGCAAACACCTCTGAATGTAGAAATCCTGTGCTGGGGATTAAGAAGTATAAACTTCACATTTTGTGTAAATAGACAACTTCCAGCTGATGTAGTTTCTGCTTGATATACAGTGTCTGTTCTTCACAATAACACAGAGACTGGTCTGCCCAGAAAAACAGAAAATGCACTTGAAACAGCATCTGACCTCACAACCTGAGCTTGGAGGTTACTGTGGGAAATGGTCTTGGGTCAGTGGCAGAGCCTGGAGCAAACTGGGGCACACAGACCATGGGATACCTCCCTTTGGGCAAGTTTTTTTTTCCCCCTAGCTTTATTCTGACTGTGCCAAAATGCTTTAGTAAAAGGTAGAAAATAAAGGAAATAACACACAACAGAAAATTTACCAGGTGGCCTGGTAGAACAATGGGTATTGAAAATGAAAATAACATAATAAGGGGCTTTGGACAAGCATAGAAGGTCAGCACTACCAACCCTACTTAAAATGATCACTGATAAATAAGCTGTTTTATGTTGGATTCCCTTATGTTTGTTTGGATAAATGCTCTAATTTCACTGATGACAATATTTAATAAAAACACAACCTTGACTTCATGCCTAATGTTTCCAATCTTATGGAGAGAGGCCCTGCAACTTTTATTTCATGTCTTCAGGTGGTAAATTAACTAGAAGAGGGCTTCCCTATTGTTCCCTGAAAGCAGTAAAAGCAGAGAATTAAAAGCAAAACACTAATTTAAATCTGAGTGTAAGGGCTAGAGAGTTCAAAGAAAAGCCTATCCTTGGTACACAATAATACTCATATGATGGCAGAACTTCGTAGAAATTAAATTTAAATATAGAATATATATCTGAATATATGGACAAACTCCTTTATAAATTATTGTTAGAGTGCAGTGTGCTTTGAATGATGGAAATTAATATAGTGATTTTCTGATAGAAAGTATTTGTCACGCAGCTAAACCCAACATACTTTCATTGCTTTACTTTTAAAACATTCTTTGCAACTGAAACTAAGAATGAAGTTGGTGGTTTTTTATGGCCATCAGTCTGACTACTAGATCATCATGCAAAGATGATGCAAAGAGGCGCCTGCCCACTGGAGTCAGTGCTGGCTGGCAGTTAAAGCAATGGAGTGATAGTTTTATACGGTTTTTTTCATGACAGGTGCTGGATGAGAGCAAAGAGAAAGAAATTCCCTTTGCTCTGCTTCATGTTAATTTTTTGACCTCCTCTTGTTCTTGACAGATGTGTGAGAAGGGGCTTGCAGGAGGGGATCAACAGCTACATGGGAGATGAGATCTAGCCTGACTGGGCAATGGACACGTAAACATGTAAGGATCTTCAGCAATGCGTCCTTATTATAGCAATTCCCTATCGGAATTGGGAAAAACAGGGAAAAAGTGGAGGGTAAATCTGTGTAAAAATGTTTTCAAAGTGTGTGGGAGATGATCACAAGGACTGCTGAGGTCTGGTTTCCTACAGTTTGTCATTGAGTCCTCATCACAGCAGCAGCAGCTCACGCACTCCTTTAGGGGTATTTCCACGCACCTTGAGTGCCTGTGAACAGAGCCGGGGGTCCCTCTGCTCATCCCCACCCCTGGGAGCTCACAAGGGAGCTTAGCACAAAGCCTTCCCCTTAGCAGGAAACAGTCATAGGGTATCTCTGCTCTACTTGGGCATATTGTCATGACATTCAGAGGAGTTCCATCCCTTTGTCATACACGGCCACATTGTCCAGTGCGTTCAGTTCACTGTAAGGAATGTGACAACTAAAAAATAATACGACAAAGAGACAGAGGAGGAGGAGGGTGCAGATGGGACCAAAGGGGTGGGGGAAGACAAAAATACTAAAGTTATAGAAAGAGACACAATGCCAAGGCCTGGGAGAGTCAGACCATCTGGTTCTGTTGCAGCATCTCTACACGATCGTCTCCTCTCTTTGTTTCTCTTTGTCAGCAAGAGGGGATAAACTATGTGAGGTGTACCATGAAGGCTTTGCTATAAAACAGTTGATAAAGTAGCCTGCATTAAGAAAAGCTTGTTTTATTCACTATGATTTGCAAAAGATCTCTCAGCAGCACAGGCTGTGACAGCTATTTGCTGTATGCAGATTTTTCACTGCAGCAATAGCTGTTTGCAACCCCTTCTGCGTGTTTATAAGGCAAAACCTCGAGGATAAACCATGAATCCCTTGAGAAAAGTAGCGCCTGCTAATGTTTTACACATCTGAAGCCTAGTTAAAATTGACTTGCCTTACAATAAATGGCCCAGCTGAGTGCCTCTCCCAAGCTGTTTGATTCAGGAAAGCTGAGCCAAAGGTTGCTCCCAGGGACCAGGGTAGTTCAGAGAGTTCGTAACAGAATACAAAGCCTTTTGCTCCTTGGTTGCCCATCACAGTCCAAAATGACAGAGGGAGCTATGTTTGTACAGCCTGTGTGCTAAAAATGGGTTGTTTTACTCCAGTCTGCAGTACAGCTGACACAGCCGTAGCTGCTGGAAGACTAATGATCTCGTGTTCACGCCACATAAACCACCCCTAGTGACTTCTTTAGTCTCCACCAGGTCACGATGGATACCGTTTGGCACCTGTAGGTAGGAGTTTGCAGCATGGTTGCCTCAACTGGAGCTCCTGGGGAATATAGAGCAACCGTTAAGTCTCGGTCAGTCTGACACCTTTGATGGGCACTAAATTGACTTAGAAGGGATGGTGAGAGAAGCGTTTGGGAAGTGTATAATAGACGCAAAATGGTCTTCATGCCCTGGAACTGGAGTTTCAATATTTACAACAGAACAAACATTTTACATGAATACAAATTTGAAGCAAAACAACCATGGGGAGAATTTTACATTCGGCAAGATGCTGCTGGGCTGATAGGAGATGGGAGTGCATACACAGAGCTGGGAGCAAGTTTTGCATTTAATTAAATGGGAAACCGGCATGAAGGTTATGCCATCTCTGTAAGAAGCCCTGCAGTTTTTAGCATTTGACGTGCAGCATTATGAGTAGGAGAATGGTTAAATGACAGCCACAATAACATGTTCTATTGTTCGTAGCAGTCAGGTGTCAGAAAACTGGATTGATTTCTATTAGGGAGCACTAAAAGAGTATTGGATTCAATTGAATGAAGTAAATGTGCTGTTGTCTCTTGCTGAAGTTCCTTGCATTTCCCTGTAGTGGTACCTGAGAGAAGTAAAAATGCATGTGTAAATACAGACATTAAAGAATTGGCAAAGTACAGATACTGAAAAATTCCTGTCTAGGAAGCCCTGTGGGAGCCATATTCTTGTTTACTGTTTCCCGCCCTTCTGGACAGGATGCAAATTTCTACACCTATGATTAAAATAGTATTTTCAGAGATGCACAAGGAAAGATGCTGCTGCCACAGAGAATGCAATTCTTTGTTAGACTGACTTTAACAACATCAAGGCATTAGAAACAAAGTGAATTTCTTTAGTCTAAATCAGCAAGGTTAGCGTAAATGTAATGTATTTTTTAGTGCTACTAATGTGAATTTGTTTTAATAGAATAGGAAAAAATATCTTGGTCCTCTTACACAAGATTTCTAAAATAGCAAGGCCTTATCTGGAGGGTGAAAGCTCTGAGGGAAACAGAAAGACAATTCCTTTCCCTGTAAGAATAGTTTGCTGCTGCTGACACCGACCCAGATGAGCTCTTCTTGCTTTGGTATTTAGTTCATACGTATTTAAAAAATATGCCAAATTGGCAGTGAAGGTTCCTGTTCAGGCTTTGTGATAATGAATTAGTACCCTCTTAGTTTAAATCTACGCAGTCATCTAAACAAAGCCCTCCCAGTCATGTAGGTAGCCTATTTTGTATGTGAAAGTTAGTTAAGTGATATCAGAAATTTTAGTTATCTTTTTAAATGCATGCACTCCCTTCTCAAACTTAACACATTTTACAGGCAAAATAACAAAACCTCTGGTATGCACTCTGGCAGTCCAGGAACCTGATTTGGCTTATTCTGGTGTGACTTGCTCTTATCAAAAGTTCTTTGTTTATACAGCATTGGCATTTCCATAGTTTCCTTTGGGTTGACTTTTGTTTCCATGCCATCTCTATTGCTATACTAAGGTAATCACTAAGCATTAAAACAATTGTACTACAGCTGCTTTCAGCTGGGAGCTGTTACTGGTATGGTCTCAATTTGCACTAGTAGGATGTATACAAAAGGGTAGATTTGAATGCAAAGTTGCAGTCTATCAGAATTCAATGGCTTGATGGAAACACACCCCCAAGAAGAATTTGCAATCAATGGTGATAGTGAGCAAGATCTGTATTTCACCTGCAATAGGTTTGATCTTGAAATCAATAGCAGAGAACTTTCCATCCTTGTAGGCATCCACTGGTGGACACAAAGGATCAGAACAATAAATTATCGCCTCGTATAATCTCCTTGATTACTTTATGGGAGTGAGGGACTGCAGAATACTATAACCTTTGCCCCAGCAGCACAAAAAGCAGACCCAGAACCCTGCGGAGAAGTACAAATAATGAAAACCATTGGGTTTGCATCTCTTTGGGTGAGCAGGAAGTTCACTTTATCTGATGCATAGTTGAGGTAATTACAGAACAAAATAACAGCAATGAGATATGACAAAAGTTGAAAATCAGTGCTTGCTATGGGAACTATTGGGTGTATTTTGACTCACACGCAGACCTTCAAAGTTGGGCTGGATACCCACAGCGTGTTCAGTTTTACTTGCTGGACACAGCTACTTACCTTGAGCTAGTGCTTGTATTGGGGTAGTTTTCAATCTATTTCTTATTGGGAAGAAAAGCATTGATTTCTATTGATAGTCTGGGCCTTGCTTACATAAACAAGTCCTTTTTATTTGTGCCTTATTCCTGCTCCTTTTCAGACGTGTGGCAGCTGAGATATTCTTAGTGCTGGTTCCTGTTTCTAAATACTGCTGATGTGGAAGATCAAAGGTAAACTGCCTCTTGATTTTGCTTCTCTTATTGGTTTCAAACATTTGAATATGCTGCTGTTAGCCAAATTACCAATATTTGTTATATGGTGTTATCTGTGATCTTACCTGTTTCCTGAATAGAAGAAATAGATATTTGAGGTGGTTATTGTGTTTTTTATTCTTATCATGCTGTTATAGAAAAGCAACTCACTCTACTTGGGTTGGGATGTTTCTGTTTTACATCATGGGAAAAAGAATGCTGGAGAGAGAGAAAAAAAATATCATCTGTATCAGATCGTCCAAAAGCAAACTGGATAGATGCAAAATGCTAAATCAGAGGAACCAATATCTGAGATGTATTTCTTTTGAACTTTTGAAGCTTTCTTTTGTCACAGTTATGAGGAGGAAATACTGGATACTCAGGAAAACAGAGGAAATAAACAGAATTGTTTCTATATCATGAACACAAATTGAGATTTATATTTTTTCCTCAAAATGACAGTGAGAGGCCTTACAGATGCATCTTTAAAAGCTCAGAAGTCAAGTTATATGCATCCTAAATAGCAGAAAATTATAGAAACAGTAGTGTTATGATTTTGTGGCCTTTTCCTGAATCAGGTCCAAACTGAAACTGCAGATGCCAGAAGAGACCTATATCAAGACTGTAACAGAGATATTCAAAATAGGTAACCGAGAAATTGCCAAAGAAAGAGCTGAACAAAATAATGGTGAGATTAACACGGTCATTAATACTGAAAAGCTAAAGTGGGATAAAAGGGGCCATGAGCATTACGGTGCAGCTACCCATGCAACCTACAACAGTTTGGTAATTAAGAAGCCATTAGCGGTCTAAATGCTGGGTAGTGTTATTTGAACTCCCACATCATGTCAGTTAAAACACCATTAATATGTTTGATGCATTATGAGGTAAATCAGAGATAAACTGCTCAGGTCTAAGAAGATAAATTTATCTTTTATTTTTTTACAGAATTTGGCGGGGGTGGGGGGGAACCGGGTGGAGTGGAGCCGGAGATTTTCAGTGCCAGTGCTCAATGGGAACACTACATTCTTGCCTGGCTTTCCAGTTCACGGAGCTTTGGACTGAAACTTGGGAGAAAAGGGTTCAGTTATGGGTTCTGCCATAAGCCTATGGAGCGAGCTTGTCAGTCATTTTTTTTTCCTCCAATAAGCCTACGTTTTTTATGTGTGGAAAAGAAAAAAGTTGTGATGACTATATAAAGTAGTTGGAGTATTAGAGGTTAAAAATGTTGTTGTTCAGCTAAATCTAGATATATATATATATATATATACACACACACTCGCACACACATATATTATCACCAAAATCATTGAGCTTCACACTTTGACAAAGTGTCCATCTGTTTCCTATTTCTTTCAGCAAGATACTCACATTTAGTAACATAAGAGGAAATGGAAGCAATTGCAGCACTAGTTTTAGCTTAAAACATTAAACTGATTTCAAGTGTTCTATAAAATGCTATCGGTCAAAATATTGAGGGAGTTTAAAATATGTATATACCCTCTGGATATCCACTGCGATTAGATATCACAGAAGAGTTGGAACAAACATTAACAGAAATTAAACAAGTATCTAAAGACCTGTAAAACCCAAAGGTACAGATCACTAATAAATTAGTTCAGAAGCAGGCACAAGAATAGTTCTCAAAATGAGCTTAAAGGGCAAACCAAATGTTTCAAGTAGAAAGCAAGAGCAAAAGAGCAAAACAGGGCTAAGACTTTGACAACTGTATTTTGTAATGTACTGCATGTATTTTAAGATAATAAATGAAACCGTTGTTCAGTACGGTATAACAGAAAATGGATGAAATGGTACACATTTATTTCCCATATGTAAAAGCCTTTAAAAATGCAGCAATACATAAGTGTAAGCCTTTCTAGTGGCTTTGGATGGGAAAGGATGACAACATTTCAATAGTCTTGAGGTTGAGATTTATTTCTCCATTTAACTTCTCTGTTAATTAGTTCATTTTACTAACTAGCCATTTATGTGACGGATGATTCCTTAAGTAAATGCAACAACAGTCATGCAAGCTTGGAAATACTTTTTAAGAAGATCTGCCAATATTGCAGTTAGGGGTTTCAGGGATTAGTGATTAGCTGATTAATATGTACATTTATGTTCAAAATGATAACAGCCTGTGGTATTGAGATGTGTGGAGTTCACTCTGTTAACACTTGGTCTTTCAGGCTGGAGAATTGCCTAAAAGGTACCTAACTTAGCACGTTGTCAATAAGTAGGTATGAGATTTGATATATTACTTGAAATAATACATCTATCATGTAATAGTCAATAGTAAAAGGAAGTAGGAAACACTATAATTGATTCTGAGAAAATACATATAACTGTGCCCAGAATTACTGTAAAAGAAAAGCCGAATATATGAAGTTGTTATTTCTTTTCTCTGTATGCGAAAACCAGTGTGCATGCTGGCAAGATAACACTGTGGCTAAAATACTCCAGGTAAGAGCAAGACAAGCTGGAGAAAGTAACAGTGATTGAACACTTATTTCTAATAGTCCTTTTTGAATTTCTAAGACACAGACCTGTGTCAGCCAAGTAAGCGTAGGTGCTCTTCTGGCACTTGCCTATATTTGTGCACATTTGACATTATGCAAATTGAATCACATTGTGTGTCTGCAATCCCTAGCATCTATTTTATTTAAACCACTCAATTCCCAAAACAGTGTCCCTGCTTTTCTGACCCATTGCTTGAAAACCTGCAGTTCCTCTCCAAATTGAGTGGCAAGAGCAGCTAAACTTGAGGCAAGCCTGGGCTTGCTCTGCATGCCAGTCCTGCCCAAGGCTGCCATGCTTTTTGTAGCTTTTTGACATCAGGGTGGGCTGCTTCCCTGGTATTTTCCAATACTGCCTTATCCTTAACTTCAGGAGCACTTACCTGCTCTTGGAAGGCGCCTGCTCTAGCCTTAAGGCAAAAGGAGAAACAGAAGGAGAGCAGTGAAGGGCTGGGTAGAGCCTTGTTGGTGAAAGAGGTCTGCATGTCCTCTTGGTCTGCTGTCTTTCTGGCGAGCTTTAGCTACTCTCGGCCAAACTGGTGGTTCCTATTTGTCTGGGGACATCTTAGATTTAATTTCATGTAAGTCATGATATACACAAATAATAAAGCTGTATGAACTATATAAATATAATTTAGTGCTTTGAGTGTCCCACAAATACCAAAACAACAAGGGAATCAATAGACTCCTGTTTCAGTTATGGAATGAGACATTTATTATTAAGTATTGGAAAATAGCAATGCAAATAACGTTATCTCCAGTGTGAGGGTTTGTCAGGGTGAATGTGAAACCTGAGTGAATTTGGTGCTGGGAAAGGGGGGGTGCAGGTATGCAGAACAGTTACAGTGAGTTCAGTCCCTGCCCTCCTGTGTGCCCTGAGGCTACCCTTCCTGCTTTTAAAGGTGGCATTGGACGTAGTGGGGGGAAGGACTATCTCAGTGTTTGTAATGGGGAAAACCAGAATTTTGGATAAGCCTAATGCAGTTTGTTAGCTTGCAATTCTGTCTTGTGTTAAAAACTCTAAAGTTAGCATTTCCACTCTTTAAGTTAAACTATGGTAGAAGAAATACCAAAAAATAGAAGAATACCAAAAAAGATCTTTGTATCTTAATACTGGAATGCTAGTTTGTTGTTTACAGCCATCTAGTTTTTTTCTTTTTAGATTCTTATGAGATTTACTATTCTGAATTTTTTTTTATCAAGGCCTTTTTGGTTTGCTTATGCAAAAATGAATGCACATCCCTCAAGTTTGAAAGACTTTTTTTTTTTTTTTTTTTTTTCCTACAGATAGCTGTATCTCCTTCTATCATCAGAAGTACTGTCTAGGAAAAAGGGTCTTGTGTTATTGTATTATAGATCTAGAACATGGGATAGGAAATAAAAACGATACAGAACAGACATTTTAAAGCCAATGTGTAAAATTTGTCTCAAGGGATTTGTAAATACTCTTACACAGCGTTTGCCCAGAACTATTTGTTCTGGGTTGTTTCATCATTTTACAGTCTTATCAGTTAAACCTCAATAATGATGTAACTTCTTGGAACAGTTACACTGTCCTTACTCTGTAAGTTTACAGAACAGTTCATCCTCATTGTGGATGGTATTTTGCGTCATAATGGTTTTCTGAATGTGAAAAAGGACTGACTAATTTATATGACAAAGCCACTTTGTTTGATGTTTGAATTAATATCTGTTCAACAGGCTCAGTCGGAGGCTGGTATCTTGAGAAATTAACAGAGATACAATCTATAATCCCACTGGTTTTGCATATATTAAAGGCCTATATGTTGTAGATGATGCATCTGTACGTAGAAATCAGTATGTAATATGAAGGATACCCTAGATTTGTTGAAACAGATTCTGAAAGTACCTGAGAGGAAGGCTGTCGTCCCAACTGCAAAGTTACTCCAGCTTCCTAGCAATACTGATTAAAAAAAGAATAATGAAATAGAGTATATGGAAAACCAGATGACAACATGCACAGGCTTGCAAACCTACGGAGTCCTTGACCTCTAGTTATTAATATGGTGCTGTGGAAGTTCATTTACTTTCTCAGTGGTATTTTTGTGGTTTTTGTTGGGGTTTTTTTGGTTTGGTTTTTTTTTTTTTTTTTTTTTTTTTTTTTAGCCTGCCCTCACAGTTCCCTCCTTACTCTCATTTTGATGATGTTAACAATGTTGACAAATCCTTTTTATTCAAGAGTTAAAAGAGAAAGACTATTAAAATCTATGAAAATCGCTGCAGAATCTTTTCCTATGCATAAGTCTCAAGAAAGTCTTTTGGCTTTTTAGTAACCTCAAAACTGGACCCACCTAACTTAGTTAATTGGGAAAAAAAAAAAAAAAAAGAAAAAAAGAAGAAAAATTACATGGCCTGTTTTGGGACATGGTAACTGAGTTTTGCTTTGTTGTGATGCAGCAAGAAAGGTTCACTGTCAAAATGACTGACAGAAAGTCATCATAAAAAACCCCAATGGCTTTATCCACTATAGCAAAATCCCATGCAAGATGAGTCTTGATCTACCTTGCACCAACTACTTATCAGTGTTGTAGTAGATATATAAACTTGTGGAAACTGATCTAATAGTGGAAGGCAATTAAATATCTGTAACAACACAGATGAGGAGTCCTAGCTGTGTGAAAAGAATTTCAAAGCAGATTGTCCTTGATCACTCACTTGTACAACACTTAAAGGAAGATTACCCCATATTACCAATTTCCCGGTGAATCCTATTTAAAATACAGTGTGTGTGTGGGGGGAACCCAAAACAACCCCCAAGTCCCACATAATTAAAAATAACAGCCAATAAATGATTTGGTAATGCAAACAAAATTGCAACTGCTAAGAGAAACTAATTAAATGGAGTATGTGTAAAGATTTTTAGCATTAAGAAGAAGTGGTGGTATGGGTAAAATAATCTTCCTTCATTTTTACCTCTGAGTTTCCAAAACAGGTGTCTTACTGTGAGACATGTTACAGGTAGATTTTGCTGTCTCACTTGTGGCTTGCTAACATGAACTGATATAATAAGCATCACATGTAAAATCAAACCAAAAGATTTCTCTTTGACGACAATTCAAGTCCCAAAATAACATGGGTTTTACTCCAATAAAAGGATATATGGTTATTCCTTTTGAAGGTAAAAGTTAATTTTCATTTAACTATTTTATATAGATAAATGGAATACAGACACTGAAAAACACTGTTTACTGTCAAAGGGAACTTTTCTGCTGAGCTTGTGCTACATAAATGTGAGCAGAAGAAAATATTCTACATCTATAGTCCCAATTTTGTGATGTTTACAAAGTCTATAGAATCTCATCCACTGTGAGTTGGTGTCATGCTGTATCTGTCCATACACAGCCCCCACTAACTATGAGAGAGAGGAAGGAAAATTTTAATATTTTATCCATGAAAGTGGTGGAATGAGAATTCAAGACATTTCTAAAAGTACTAGAAAGGTTGGGACACTAAGAGAGAAATGTTTTTTCTCTGTCTTGGAAAGAAAAATTTAAGATAAACAGTAACTGTTTATCCTCTCTGTTTTCACTTTTCCCTCATTCTTAGTAAAGGTAATAAAATCATAAAAGCTTAAAAATTAAGGGCAGGTCTTTAAATTTATACTTCTCTAGTGGCTTCTTACTTCTAATTTCCATGTTCTGAACTTGCTTAATTAAATCCTGGGAAGGTTGTATTATTACATATAGCCATCAAAGAAAGTTAGCTAAATGATACTGTAATTTATATATCCTAGGCTGTTTAGGGACATGTATGGGAAATTAGAACAAAATATGACTACACAGCTTTTATTTGTATGCAAATTTATGCTATTCTACATGCCTATACAAGAATTTCTAACCAGACCAATAATAAAAATAGTTAATTTCAAAAAGTTATAGAAAGGAACAAGAAGTGGTCTTGCCTTTATGGAGTTTCATGTAGAAGTTGATAGAACGTGGTCCTTCATAAATCACTACTTTTGCAAGTAAGAACATCTTTTACAATGTTTATATATACACATATACAGTATGTATTTTTTAAATTGGGTGCCGTTATTCCCCCAGTACACATAAAAATGAAGACTTTTTTGCCATTCTTTCAAGATTCTGTTTTACATGCAATTTCTCCTAGCCTGAACCAAAGTAAAAATGGAGATTAAATTGTGAATTTAGTACAAATTATGAATTTTGCACACAATTTTTCCATTCTAGTACCGCCCCAGACAATGCATCTTTGTACTCGTTAAAGAAAACCTATAGTTTGAGACATAAATAGCCTCAAAAGGCCATACCTGTCCTTTCAGTAGTCCAAAGAACTTTAAAGAAGATGTTCTTTAGAATTCCAAATTAAAACTTGGACTTCTGTGCACTACCCTGTGAACTGTTCCTTGCAGTTCTTAACGGAATGATTTAGTACATACCACAGAAATATATAAAACAGATATTAAGAACATATTAAAACAGTTTTTAACAATTCTAAAAAAGCTGTTGCAGCCATGTGGAAGCATGGAGCATTAGCTTAATATGGATAGGGGTATTAAATAAAGCTACGAGTTAATGTATATTTCTGAATACTAAGAAGTTGGCTAGCTTAGTATAAGAAAGATGCATCAAATAAGCTTGAAAAAAAGTCTTTAAAAATTCCTGCTTTAACATAGAGTTTTAAATGAATCTAACTTTAGCAAACATCTTTCTCTTTATTGACATGGCTTTAAAATAATAGCAGAGCGATTTGGTTTTGACTTCCCAAAGTCAGTCAAGGAAAAAATGCTGCTTCTTCCAAAATCTTTGTTACTCAAATACAGTCAAGAGCTCTTAGGTTATGCCTTTCAATGCAGAGAATCTTTAATGGGTTGTTAGCATTAGCCAGACTGGGGAGGTATAAAAAGATTCCTGTAAAACAATTTGTAATCCTGATTGGAAATGGGGTTTAGAGGCAAAAAAAAAAAAAAAAGGGAGTCATTTGGATTGTAGCCACAGGAACTTTCTATATTCTCTTTAGAAAGTGCAGGAAAGCCTTGTGTTGCGTGGGCTTAGGGTAAGTCATCCGCTGAACTAATAGGATGGGAATTTTTTCCAAGCAGTAGTGTTGTTGTGGTCCTGGAAACGTCAGTACAAGAAGTTAGCACCAACTAGATAGAATTACTCTCCTTAAAGAATTATGTATCTAAGTTGTGTTTGAGTTTCCCTGAAAACTGGATATTTGAAATGGCATGTATGATGTTTACAGAACTGTCTAAAAAAAATAATTTAAATTTTCTAGGTAGAAAGCATAAGTTTGATAAAAATATGTCTCTTGATCCTGTCAGCAGTTCAAAATGGGTTATAGATTCTGTCATGTATATACATATATGGAAGACACTAGCGGAAGTCTTTTAGCTTTTGGGTTTGTAGAGATTTGTTACTAGTCACAGAAATTGTCCTCTACCTCTTTTTCCTCATCAAGTTGAGGAATACTTTTAATTTGTTGTTATAATTTCCAGATCTGTCTTGATATGCATTCAAATCCAGGGCAAAAATTGGTAATTTGTATGCCGGTGTGTTAATTACATGCTAAGTAAAGTATGAATGTCTAAAAATCTTATTTTAAGCTTTCATTTTTTTTTTTTTAACATCAAAATGAAATACTGAGTAAATTGCAATATCTAATTGCTGCCTTAGTTATTTGCAAACTCCTTTTTGAATAGATTAATTAAAATAATATAACTTAAAATATGATCTAGAAATTGATTTAATTATAAGATTCTATGTCCCTTTTAAAAACAAGCAGTATATGACTTAATGCAGTTATCCTATCTATTTGCCTGTAAGCATTTCATTCCAAATTAATCTTTAAACCTGATGGTTATTATTTCCCCTATTGCATCAAAAAGCCAGAAAAATATGTACTAGTCTATTTTATTGACTTTTTTGTTATCCCATCTGGCTTTCAAGCTCCCTGAAGCACTAATAAAGGTCAGGGGGGTTTAGAGTAAAATGCAATCCCTTCACCTGGAGTACAATACCTGCTAGTACAATAATAGAAAATACCAGTTTCTTTCTAGTGAATATTAGATTGCTTCATAACTGAAGATTGGAGCAAGGATGCTGAAAAATAGAAATGCCTCTTTGAGTAGATTCCGGTACTTGAGATTCTAGTGGCTGGTACCTGATGGCTAAAGCTTATTGTTATTTTACTCATTAGAAACAAAATGGTCATAGCAATAGTTAAATGTTGACAGTAAAAGTAAAAATAGTTAAACATCTTTCTGATGTGGTCCAACTCTAGCACAAGGAGGTTAAAACTACCACTGGTATAATAAAAACCAGATAACAACATGAATGAAAGATGAATATTTATGCACATCCTAACATTAAGCTTGTATAATAAGCTTCCAGTGAGATTACTGAAGTGTCTGAAGAATAGGCGTATGTTTGCTTTAATGACTTGCTGGAGCAAAGCAACATCACCATCTCTTTTAAAGGATTCATTCTCGCAGTTCTTCCCAGCAAGTCAGTGGTTGCAGCTGTGCAGTGCAGATTGCTGTTAATTCTCCAGTTTCCTGAGTTTAAGAAAACAAATTGCTGTAGAATACATCTACCTACTCAGTTGTCTTTCTCATCTATAGTAATGAATATTATTTCAATTTCTTTTTAAAGAAAACTTGCAGTCACGTATGAGTTAAAGTTCTTTAAAGCAGATGATTTTTACTTACTTGTTTTATATTTTCATTGGCTTCCACTGGTCATGAAGACACCCTAAAATATAGAATGTTGTTACATCAGGGTTCATATTTTTCCTGTTTATTTAATTCACTACTTCCACTGGCTGCGGTTGATTCACAGCTCAATAATGCTTTCTCATCAGGGGGAGCATATATGTATAAGTAAAGGGGGGATGCAAGAAAAATAAATTTTGGTCAAAAGATAATTATTTAGAGAAAACAATAATGAAATACAAGAAGTCTCAGAGGTCTACCTTGTGTTAGAACTCAAATTCTGTCACAGCTAGAGAATAAAATATCTTATTTTGATGCTTATCTACTCTGAGTTGTGCTTCCCTGCACAGTGCTCATCATTATTGGCCTTAGCTACATTTTATAATGGTGGTGTTCCTTTTAGGTATGAAATGATATTTCCATGAGAGAGATCGAATACCTTGCCCTTGCTCCAAAATGCACGTTTCTAATAATAAATAGAAAGAGCTGATAAACTTTAGAGTGAAATAAGTGTCCAAGGCCTCGTCTCTCCAGATGCTGTACAGAAGGCTAAGCATACTTTGCTTGCTGGCTACAAGCTCATATGTCTGTGCTTAGCAAAACCTTAGTCAAATCTTCAGAATTTTGAAGTTGTACCGTAGGCAGATGCTGTTATATTACTTCAGGAGGAAATTTTCAGTCTTTATACTAAAGGCTGACGCTGTAGATTCCCTAAATTGCAAAGGACTACACAACAATTATTGTAAGTGTATTTATATTACACTGAGCTACTATTCTATCAGGTTCACTTATAAGAAAATACCTAAAACCCAGGAAATAGGGTTTTTTGAATGTTCTAGAAATGTTATTCTGTTCTTCTGGCTTTCTTGTGTGCTCTTTCGCTTTGTGGCATTTACTATGTATGTACTAGGAACATGAGACCAGTTGTATCTTGTCAGACCAAAGATCCATTTAGCTCAATACCCTGCTTCTGTAATCCAGTCACGGATGCTAGAGGAAAGACAGAAGCTTGAGACAAACCGTGCTGTTTTGTCAGAGGTACCTCTATAGTCCGGCCATCAGCAAGCCATGGCTCAAAGATTTCTTGCGCTAATGGTGGTGTCTTTAAAATTTAATAGGAAGTATATGCCTAACTATTTTGTGTATCCTGGCACTCACAGTTGTACGATAAGCAGCTTCCCAATAGTATAAGCTCTTGTACGTTTATATGCCATAGACCTCCAGATCCAGATTGACCTTGCTCCACCAGGGTTTAACTCGGGTCTTTCAGAGGATGAAAAGTAAACTGTACCGTGCTGTGAAGTTACAGCAAGTGGAATGTGCATTGTTTGCTGCCTTTTGTTGTTTTTCAGCATCTTGCCATGTTCTGTTCCTGCCCCGCCCCTCACCTCCATATTTACTTCCTTTGCTTTCCTATTCTCCTGTCTGTTTTTTTTAAATTGGTGTGGTGTTTTAGGAAGTGTCCACATCTTTGGATGTTTATCTTTGGATCTTCTTACTTTAAGTCCTTAAATTATTCCCTGGCACCTCATCTTGATGATATCTCTTGTCCCAGGGAAGAGGGCCGGGGGAAGGCTGTGAAAAATGAAGTCCTTATATCAATACTCTGTTCTTATAAAGCTAGTGGATAGGATCTTAATAGCTTTTTAAATACTGATCATGTTGTATGCAGCCTTTGCTTTTAGCTTCAGAACTGGAGAACTGCTGGCAAGAAATATATTTCTTATTTACTACATTTAGCAGCGAAGAAGTTACGACAAAGTTTTCAGAGGGTAAAGCAGTTGCAAAAAAGCTACTGCTTCAGAAGTGTGGGTGCTTATCTATACTAATTTGATACAGAACTAGAGGTGTAAATCTGAAGTGATCAGGATTTGTTCCAGCGCTGCATTGCCCATTTCCATCCAACCCAGGTATTCCACTTATACATCTTCCTCAGGCAAATTTTCCACCCTAAGCATGCTCACATGATATAATAATCTCTACTCCAGATGAACTTCTATGATACTCCTAATGAGATGTAATTTTAATGTCTTGTGTAAAATTATCACCTTTGTTTTCTAAATTACTACATCTGTATGTTTGTGCCTATAACATCAAAACTAAAAACATAGAAAAAAAACATTTTAAAAAAGATCTTTTTCACACGCACGCTAATATAAAAACTGAAACTACCACCAAACTTACTTATCTGAACATAAACTTTGAGCTTTTAGTCAGATCAAATATGTTTTAACTCCTGAAGAAATTTAAATTTGGATTACTCTGACCATTCTTGCAGAAATACAATATTGATTTTCCATTACTTTATTGCCTGTGTTTTTATCAACACAAATACTACAGTTATTGATATGTTTGTGGAATTGCCTGAAATGTGCAAGTCTTCTATATGCTATAGGAAAAGACAGTGCAGGGTTCATCACTGAGCTTAGTGAAAGAAGAATTTCACTTAGTGTCTACTTCCGTCCTGGTCTTGACAATGTTCAGAAGAATCTAGTTTAATTTTTTACTATTCTTGATGGTGTTTCAGTAGTGGTGGTCTAATTTCAGTATTCTAAAATTTTAGGATTTATTTTTCAAGTAAGCTGGAACATGCAGCTCCCTTAGACACACAACAGCATTCCCATGCTGAAGTGCTTCAGTTTGGAGCCAGGGGTGGGGAGAAGGGGAGGACACATACCAGCATTTTCTGTGGAGAGGAGAAAGCTTTTCCAAAAGTTTGGTCAAGAAACCCAAGTAACTAGTCAGATACATTTATATTGATATGTTTGGGGACTTCATAAATAAATATAATCAACTCTATTTTAGATAACAAGTGTAGCATTCACTACATATCAAGATGCCGCGATTAGATCGCTGGTCGGCCCAGACCAGGGAACGAGACAGGTAACACACACAGTGTGAGCGCCAACTTCCGCCTTTTATTACGCAGTTAATTCCTTTTATACTAACAAGGGTAGGCGGGATTACAGATACGTCATAGGGCTGCGACTAACCCTCCATCTTTCCGTGACATCGCGAGATGTTCCAAACGCCAAACCCTACATCTCCCCCTCCCTATGACTAGCTAGCTTCTATGGTTTTGAACAGTTCCACGCAAAGAAATAACTTTGTAAAGTACTATGAGCATAAGCATATTTCTACAACTAAGTTGAAACACTGTATCTTAAACACAGGTAAATGTCCCATTTACCTTGCAGAGCAAGGAGCTCCTTTACACAGAATGCACACAAGGGGTAAATGGAAAGTTAAGGCTAGGAAAGAATTACTTCTGTTACTTTATAAAGTTTATCGTTGGTATGCTGATGTTAAGGCTTATTGTCTGGGGCATCCAGATTCCCAGCTGTGAGCGATTCTGACTCTTCTGTTGACATTTGTTTGTACACAATGTTTTCAGCTCCGTCTCCGACAGCTGGATCCTATAAGGACACGTATTGATGGGCTCTGAGAGGGATGTCATCTGGATACACATTGAGCCCACCAATTGGTTTTGCATCCACTGCCAGAAATTTGTAGCGGATACCCAAGGTGTCACAAGCCAGGAAAGGATGACAGTGATCTGTAAGGAAAAAACACTCAAACACTACGAGGTTAGGGCAGGACGAACCATATGACTAGGGACCCATTTCAGTAGCCCTTCAGGCATCTGTACACAGGCGTACCCTCGCCCAAGACAACGCTGCTCAAACGGCCCATCCCATTGGTGTGTCTGAGGGTCACGCACACGGACCAATGGGTCGGGGCCTTTCTCTTCCGTGCTCGTAAAATGTCGTTGCGCCGTCTGCTCCAGGTCCACCCGAACTGCCCGATTTAATGAAGTTAACGCAGTTAACAGAAGACGCTGTGTACGGAGAACAGGTGAGTTATCCCGTAACCAGGAGGGCTCCTCCTGCTCCCCCTCCCTAAGCCGATCGAGCAGGGTCTTTAAGGTTCGATGTGCTCGTTCTACAATGGCCTGGCCAGTGCTATTATAAGGGATGGCATTTTTATTTAGGAAGCTGAACAAGGTAAAATTCTTACAATAGCTAAAATCACAATAACTACAATAATACCCATAATTCTTTGAGCCAACTCGTTACCCCTAATGACCCAGACCATGAGGACTATGAGGAAGATGAACCATCCATACATTCTTGTGCCATCTTGCTCCGTGAACTCAGCCCAGCAATCGGTAGGTGCCAGCTTTCCGTGGGTGTCCCCACAGAGGCAACGATGGCCTCACCGTACACCAGTCCGATGCTCTTTGGAAAATCCTGGTATCTATACATTTGCAGAGGAACGGGTTTTAGCACGCGTGGCCAGTGGGTGCCAAAAATCCGCCTCAGTTGCAATCTATGACGCATGTGCTCGCTGGCCAGGTGTGCTGCACGAGTCACAGCCATCTTGCTCTTGGTTCATGGGCTTTACGATGCGGTTGCAATGCACAGAGAATCCTGACCTGTTATGTTAGCCAAGGTGACCTATACGTTAGTTTTTGACTGAGGTGGTATTCATATTGCCACACCATCTATGATGCTCCAGATGATGATGGTTGTGCAAATTCAACAGGAGTCTGTCATGGGCCTGTATCTGTGGAAACACAATCAACCCCGTTCCCAGGTTATTAACGGAAATAGACCTTACCCCTAATTTTGGCTTTAACTAACTTCTACGTTTACCCCACACTGTCTTCCCGTAATCACACTATGTTTAATCAAATTATGCTTAAAGCACTTTTTACCTAAAGCAAGTTCTATATACAGTAAGGCACACTGTTCTAAGTCTTCTACAAGCAATAAATCCTTATAATGCCTTAACCAAAAACCTCTTTGAAGGACTCAATGTCCGCAAGTCCTCTAAAGTGTAATACTCAATTAGTCAGAATCTGTCGGACCAGTGGCTCCAGCACCCACCGGTGCCATGCCAGTTGCCATTGGGACAATTCCAGGTCCAGCATCAGTGCAAAGCCATGGCTTGACCCATTTAGCCACAATCCAGCGAAGGCCTGAATCTGTAAGCAGACACGTATACCCTCTCCCAGTAAGCTTTACTTCTGTGGGTCTGCACCATTTCCCAGACTTTGGGTCCTTATACGTTACCGTGATTCCTGTACTTTGTTGCATCCTTTCCACCTGTAAAAGAGCATGATGCACCATTGGTGGGTCTTTGTGATCACCTGTCAATCTAAGATAATTTAGCACAAATAAGGCTTTGGCCAATCGTTCCTCTGGGAGTAAGCCCTGGGTTCCCCCCTTTTGTTGTTGCAGCATGCTCTTTAAGGTTTTGTTGGCCCATTCGACAATAGCCTATCCTGTGGGAAGATGTGGAATACCCGTACCATGGTGAATTCCCCACAAGTTACACAATTGAGCAAATCGTGTAGAACCATAGGCTGGGCCGTTGTCCGTCTTAGTTTCTTTAGGCACACCCAGCACTGCAAAAGAAGCACAAAGATGTCATTCAATATGTAAGGCCTTTTCTCCAGTTCATGCCGTGGCCCACATGGCAGCAGGATAGGTATCAGTACACACATGCACGTAACGATTTGCACCAAACCACATGACATGGGTGACATCCATTTGCCACAACTGCAATGGCAAAAGACCTCGTGGGTTAACCCCAGAGCCCAAGCCCAGCCCTTCCTTTTGACAATCGGGGCATGCTTTGACGATACCTTGGGCATCAGTGAGTGGTAAGTCAAATTCCTTTGCTAACATCCTAGCAGGTTGGTGCAAGAACACATGTGATTGCCGTGCTTGTTGAAAACGATTCCCTGGAGGAGTCTCCCATGCCACTGCAACCAATTGGTCAGCTCTGTCATTTCCCATTTCTCATCTGCATGTGCGCTCGTACCAAGAGTTCTACCAGAGAGGCCATATCATCATTAGTGATACCGCATAGATTCCGCACCCACTGGATATCTCCCACAAGCTTCTGGACATCATGTACCGTTGAAATTTCTAATGTTATTTGAACCTTCTGAGGTTTAACATTGCTAGCATCTACGTGTCACCCCAAATACTTCCAAGGTGTCCTGCCTTTTGCACCTTTTCAGGAGCGATTATTACTCCGCGATGGCTTAAGATGTCCTGCAATTGAGTTAAAATTTCATCCTATGGCATGTTCCTTCTTGCTATCAAAATGTCATCCATATAATAATAAATAATTGACTGAGGAAACTGCTTTCTTACAGGCTCTAATGCCCAGGCCACATACACCTGACACATCGTGGGGGAATTGCGCATTCATTGCAGTAACATAACCCAATGGTATCTCTTATAGGGGTCTGCCTTGTTAATCGATGGTACCGAAAAGGCGAACCGTTCAGCGTCATCTGGGTGTAAGGGACTAGTGAGAAAACAATCCTTTAGGTCTATAATTAACAAATCCCATTCTTCTGGAAGCATAACTGGGGATGGCAAACCTGGCTGCAGGGCTCCCATACTGTGCATCACTGCATTCACAGCTCTGAGGTCATGTAACAGTCTCCATTTCCCACTTTTCTTGGGAATGGTAAATAGTGGTGTATTCCATGGACTAGTAGAAGGAACAACATGTCCCGCTCTCAATTGGTCCTCAACTAACTCTTGTATTTTTAGCAGCCTTTCAGAATTTAGCGGCTACTGATTGATCCAAACAGGCTAATCTGTTTTCCAGCTAATTTTCAGGATTGGCTGCCCCTCAGTGACTGTTCCTAAGAAGGATGGGTCACTAACATTTCCTTCATTTGGCTCAATAAATCACGGCCTATGAGGCCAAACAATTCAGTTCGGGTAGTCATGATATACGGACGCATCGTAATGTGTTCACTGTCAGGGAACTCAAATGGGTAATGGGTAGCTGACTTACTAAGGTGGCTTGTGTGCCCCCTATCCCTGCAATACCAAAATTTGGATTGATCAAAGGCCACAATGGAGGCCAAATGCGTTGTGAAATAATCGTAACATCAGCTCCTATATCGAATGTCATTGGTTTCTTGACGACAACTCCGTCAGGCCCTTCTAATTGCACTACCTTTTCTGGTTTACCTTTTGTTATGTCCATGGCAAGGTATACCTGCGGTTTCCCTGTGGAGCCGAATCCACCATCTCCACGTTGTACTTCACCTGGGTTCGGAACACACGACCTGAATGGAACTAATTGTGCTATTCTGGTACCTTTAGGAATAGAAACGGGAGGGATTAAAACATGAATCATAATCTTCACAGTCCCATAAAAATCTGCATCAGTAAGCCCTGGGACTACCAGAATTCCTTTTAGAGCTGTGGGAGATCACCCCATTAAAATGCACTAAGCCAAAACCCTTATGGTCCCTTTATGTTGAATGTGTACTGCGGTTTCCACATCCACTCCGGAGCTTCCTGCAGTGGCGGATCTGGTGGCTGTGAGGCTGCCCGAGGGCCGGCAGCCCAAGCCCCTTGCATTTGTGTTGTCGTGCGAGGGGCCTTCGTGCTTGGTGTAAAGTTTCCCTTCTTCCTGCATTCTGGGGTGGTATGGTTATCTTTCTTACAACTGTTGCATCGTCTTTTTGTTAGCAGAAACTCTACATTGGCTCTTGATGTGTCCAAGTTTACCACAATTAGAACACTTAACTGAGGGTTTCTTACTGGCTTTATCAATAAGCGGATTCCGTACTGACTCACAGCAGTCCTTAATTTTTCAAGGACTTTCCAGTGAAACGCCTCCCATCTTTTTTTGTCCATTATTTTGTACAACAGCTGGGAATGCTTGGAGCATAGTCCGCTCCACAAGGCATTTTTTATTACTCCCCTCCAATGCCTCTCCCTCTCGTCCGCAGCGGCTACTGCAGGCGACTCCGCGTCTATCGCGGGCGCAGTTGGCTTCACCGTCTCTGGTTCCGAGAGGCGGGATGGATGAACGGGCGGGGGCGCGGCTGGCGGCGGCCATTCCATGGCCGGCTGACACGTGCTGCTGCAAGTGGGCGGAAGGGGGGGCGGAAAGGGAGGGGAGGAGGGAGGGGCCGCAGGAAGCGCCGGAGAGGGTGCAGAGGACGGCTCAGCAGGCAAAGGCCCAGGCGGCTCAGGACGCCTGATTTCCCCCACGGGGGGGGTGGGGGGGTGGTGTTTCCTCCTGTGCCACAGTCTCCCGCCCCCGCTGCCTCCCAGTTATCACCTCCGTGGGTGGCCGTTCCTCCCACTCTCTCAACTGACGGTATAAATCTCCCTTGACACCCTCGCCGGGAACCCAGTCCAAGAGGCATTCCTCTAAGTCCTTCCGAACCACCCACCACAACTCCTCCCATGGATACTGCGGAGGGGGCACATCCGGCCCCGCTGGTGCCGCCCCTACGGGAAAAACCTCCGTCTCTGCCATACCCTCCGCGTCCATGCCCTCAGCCAAGAGATGGGCCACTCTGTGAAGCCCGCTCCACGGCCGCCCGCTCCGTCTGAGTCTGACTCGCTGTCCCCGAGGGCACCGTCTCCCGCTGGTCCTGAGGCGGCGCCTCATCCGCAAACAACGCGGCTCGCGCCGCCAACCAGCACGGCCCAGCCTCCCGTCCTGCCGCCACCACCTTCTCCACCTTTGCCCAACTTCGCAATCGTTCAGCAGCTCCGCGCTCGCCCACGAGCGCAGACTGGAGCAAAGACTCCCGCATCTCTCCCCATTTTGGGGGGCTTAAAACTTCCTTCTCCAGGAGACCCAGTGCCTCCCCGGCGCAACATCCATTGGATGCATTCGCCCGTGGGGCCCTTCCTAACCGTTCCGTGGGCACCCACCTCATTAGCTAACACCTTCGATACCTTAATCACCTGCGCAAGTTCCATCGTCGCCTGTGCGACCGATCACATCGGGGTCACCACTATGTAGCATTTGCTACCTATCGAGGTGCCGCGATTAGATCGCTGGTCGGCCCGCACCAGGGAAAGAAACGGATAACACACACAGTGCGGGCGCCAACTCCCGCCTCTTATTGCGCAGTTAATTCCTTTTATACTAACAAGGGCAGGCGGGGTTACAGGTCTGTCACAGGGCTGCGACTAACCCTCCGTCTTTCCGTGACATTGCGAGATGTTCCGAACGCCAAACCCTGCGGACAAGATGAATATCCTGCTGTCCTGCTCACTCGCACGCTCTTCAGTTGGGTTGAGTGTCTGATTTACCTGGCTTAGGTGAGCAGAACCTGCCTACTGAAAAAAAAGTGGTGTTATAAATCTTGAGGCTCTGTAAATGCCGTTAAAAAAGTAGACCACAGTTTCACCATTGAGAAGTTTTATTTATTTTGTCTCAAAATGGGGGGTGGTGTTTGTTTGGTTGGGTTTTTTTAAGGAAAATGTTTACAATTAAGTAGAACCAAAATATCAGTAAGTTATGATTTGTTATTTTTTTTCAATATCACTTTCCCAAAGCAAGATTCAAATGCCAGGTGATACATGCTTCTTAAGCATATCTTTTAGCATAGAAATTGCATGCTATGAAGGAATTTTAGCTTTTCAGAAGATGTTGGAGTGGTCCCGTTAGTTGCCCCCCAAAATCCATCCACCTTCCTTTTCCCCAGAAGCAAACTGTATTTGACTCTTTGCATTATTGGGTAACAACATAGGAAAGTTGTACATCTTATAAAGAGAGAGAAAACCTGTGAAGATAAACATTTTAAAAAATCCCCTCCCTGAATTTTACAATATTATTTGAGTATCTCCACACAAGCTGATCCATAAAATAATGAAAGAATAAGGATAGGACTCTCTAATGTTTTCAGAGGGCAGCTTTGGTATGCTGATGTTACCATGCCTTTGGCTGTAGTTTCACTGAAAACGGCCATTCAGCCTGTCATCAGCCCCGAAGCAAATGGCAGGGCTAAAATGAGTGGAAGGAGTGTCACAGGAGTGTGATATTGGCATGGAATCGGCTGCCCCTCCTAAAATCCAGGAGATTTGTGTATTGCTCACCAGGATGAAAATACCATCTTTTTTTAGAGTTAAAATTCTTACTGTGAATATGATGCAGGTATATTTGAATTTATTCAGATAGAGAAAAATTCTTAAATAGTGTCCCAAACAACACAGCATTGTACAAAACATCTCAATCCTGATAACAGCTTTAAAATGCCCCTATTAATCCCATAATTACAGATAGCTACTATGTGATCTTAGCATAAAGTTATCAGAAAGCTAGCAAGACAGCCAAGCAGACATGCTTTAAGGTCTCAAAACCTTAATGTGATGAGAAGTGCCTAAAACAAGCTTTGTGTGGCTGCTCACACTCTCTTACCCACCTGTCTTCAATGATTACAGCAAACTCTGGAGGTTATTGGCATCTGATGTAGATTGGAGCCACCTTGCAACAGTTCTCATTTACCCTGGCAACAGTACAGGCTGCTCTATGATTGAGTGAGTACGAAAGTAGGATTTTGGTGCTGCTTGGGAATTGAGATTTTTTTTTGCTGCTGCTGCTTTGGATTTTAGCCATCATCTTCAACTTGTATTTGTGATGTGGTTACGCTGGCTGCTGTTGCATTGGTGGTATTTGCTAGAGAGCTGCTGCTGTAAGTATGCGTAGAGCTGGTTCATTAACTGGAAGTAAATTGTCGATTTATTTTTTAGCTAGTTAAAGGTAAGAAAAACAAACCAACAACCTTCTTTTTGCAGGGATGGGATTGTTTCGTGCCAGGGCTGTGGACTTCTTGCGTTACCTTTCACATGAGGAACTGTACCAATTACTTGCTGCCAGCACCCATCTTATTTACGTAGCTATCTGGAAGGTGCAAGGCTCACTTGAATGATTCAGAGCAGGTCAGTCATGTCTGTTCTTGCAAAGTCTCTTGTAAAGCCCAGACTCCTTGATTTATGTGTTGACTGTGACTCTAACTTGGGGTGAGTCTGTTGGTTCACAGTGCAGATGCAAGGTAAGGATGGTTTCACTCCAACTCTTTTTCCCTCTGAAAGCAGAGCTGTAACTAGCTTGAGCCTCTTGTCTCTGAAAGCAAAGCTGAATTTAGTGTAGTATCACTGACTTAAACAATGTTCTCATCTGCTGATTGAAAAGCTAATAAAAATACCTGAATAAAAGCTGTATCCACTCAGTGTTCAGTATCTCTCTGCCTAGTAGTGGAGGTTAATAGCTACCTTTTGTACCTTGGCCTGATAGTAGAGTACTTGTGCAAAACATGGCTTACTTGGATACTGGTTTCTTGGCAGCCTCAGTGTGTCTGACTGACTCTACAGCTGTTCCTTCTGGTGATGTTTCTTTGGCCCACAGACCGTAGGGAGCATCTGATGGAAATACCCTCCCCGTCCTTCTTGTTGAATGCTTGTGCTTTCAGGAATGCAAGGTCTGTGAGGCTAAAGAAAGGGCAAGCAAGAAATTATCTGTTTTGTGGCTTAACTGAGAAAATACTCCTCAAAGAAAGGTAGAAGTTTTGGGATGTTTCTCTTGTTAATATGGTTTTATTCCACTGGGTGCAATGGTTTTGGGGACATCAGGTTACACATCTTTTAGGCCTGTTGAGGTTTTTTTTCCTCAAATAAAATGGACATAGTGAGCCTGTGAATCATTGTGATCTTCAGCCTTGTCTCACAAAATATTGTTCAAGGTGTGAATTCCAATGGTAGTCTTGGATTTATCTGGGCAAATGCCATACTCAGCACTGTAGCCACTACTAGAGCATGGGTTTCAAGCACTAGGTGCTTCTCAGATGAGACCCCTGTGATGATGTGAATATCTCTGTTGGATATGGGAGTAAATGCTTCCTAAATAAATGCATCTTGGGCATTGTGGCATAAGCTTTAACCTCTTCAGCTTCAGTGTACCAACAGTAAAATAGTAATAGCAGCTTTTGATACTTTCTAGTAGTTTCCCAAGGGATAAATGAAATGCTTGATTTCTTGGTTAAATTAGGACAGAATTTCTTAATTCTTTCATTATCTGGATATGTTTGATATTAAAGCACTTTGAAAAAATCTATTTTTATTAATGCATAGATTCAAACAACTTAGAAACTGAAACATTATTCTCCCTCTGAAAATATTATTCTCACTGTCAGTATTCTCTTATTGTAAGAATAATGGGAAACATTTTTAGGAAAAGAAAGAAGAGAAAATATACATTTACATTCCAGAAAGCACTTTGGAAAAGACTATTGTCTTTTCAGATGTAAATATTTAATATTATTGTTGTGATTTCAACTCTGTGCCCTGAGGTTATCCATTTCTACCTCATCCCGGAGGATGTGTTTTCATTCAGTGAACAGGACAGATGTGTTTGATGTTGACATTTTTTACTCTCAATAACTTTAGTTTGTATATGTCTACCTTGTCTAATTATGTAGAGATAGAGGGTTTTAATATTTAAACATTTTAATATACAAATGTCAACATCACTACTTCAAAAAAATTTAGGAAATAATAAATAAAGTAGCAGAACCTCCAAAAAGGCTGGAGGTGCCAACATTAAACTCCTGGGGTGTCTTTAATTCTTCCATGCAGTTGTGTGTAGGTATTTAAAGTGCAGGAGTATTTAAAGTAGTGAGATCAAGTTCTCTCTTATGGGATCAGGTAATGCAATCAATATTATCCAAAAATTGCTTTTATATACAGGAAGCCATCTGTAAAAGCATTTTTGCAGCGTATCATTTGATGTTTAAAATTTTATGAAACAAAAGTATGGGACTTCCAGTTTATACCTATAAATGGCATGTGCCGATGTCTCTAACAGGCAGTTCTGTCTCAATGCAGAAATAGGAATGCATTTAAAAAGACTCAGAAATTCTGCATTTCCTTACCTTTTATAATTTTAAATGAAGGAAACTATAATTGTGCTTGCAGTTCATGCCTTTGCCTGCCTTGATTCTTTGAGGGTGGCATTGAGAGGAGAGGGAATATAAGCATTCTACCTTTTCATAAACACATCGAAGGAAAGATTAACCTAAAATGAAATTTTATAATCAGAACAATCTGCAATAACTGCAAATAAAGGCATATCTCTCACTGAAAATGTCAGAGGAAGATTATCCTAAAATAACACTATCTGATAAATTACAATTGGCATTTGATGCTTAACGGAGGAAAAGAAAACGGCGTAGTTTGAGCCACTGGCATCCTCCATCTTGTCTTACTTGCTGGCTAAAACTGGAGGCAAAAGAGGAATTTCTAAGTCCTCTATTTGACACCTAATCATGCTGTCCTGTGACTGGGATGCCTTCTGGGAGAGCCGGGCTCTCCCAGAGCTGCGATGGTAGGCTGGTAGCCTCTCTGTCAGAGGCTGCAATGGTAGGCTGGGCTTTCCTCCTCTCTCTCAGTAACGCTCTGCTCCACTCACCCAAATGGACTGGGACTCTTCAGTGTAATGCTGCTCTGTGCCTTGCAGACCCGTTATGCTAACCGGGGCTCCCAGGATGATATCTGAGCACCGGAACTATTGTCCTGATTTGTCACAAGAATAATGAAGAGGATAGGTAGGTTTGGGGCTCCTTTTAAAAATACTGGATCACTTCAGATTCAATGGCCTTGAGAAATAACTCATGCAAAATATCTCTTCATTGTTTTGATAACAAGATGTTTGAATACTATTGTAATGATCATGTAGGATAGCAGCTTCTTTTTACTACCTGCTAGGAATGAACCAGCCAGTTGCAGTCGTTGCTTGACACGTTATAACTAGAGAGCCACCCACGCTGCTCTTTTTTTTTTTTTTTTTTTCAGTGGTTGCATTGTGCTGAAATTTAGAAAAGTGTTTAAATGAAGCATCTGCTTCCAAATACTCCTACTGCTGATTACACCTTATTCCAAATAATGTCGAGATGTAGTCTGTAATGTAAAATTGTGCTTTAAGCCTGTAGTGAATCAGAATAAACTCCCATAAAGCATGGGAATTGAGAGCTAGGTGTGATGGCATCCTAAGTCTTGCCTCACTACAAATTGCTTTAAAGTTTTGATAATTGATGTTGAGCTGTACCTGAGAGGACAGGGCAATTCTTTGCTGAAAGATGATAATTTTCTAAAAGTCTCTGTTTGAGTACAAATATTTCAATAATAAAGTACTTCTTGTCATAGAGAAAAGATGGTTAATGAATATTTCCCCTGTTTCAGCTGCATGGCTCACCCCCCTTGCTTTTCATTCCAGTGAGGCTCATTAGCTTTCTGGCCATATGGTAGTGGTATATAGATTTCGGTTTTATTCCAGGTTGTTGGTTGTGGTTGGTTTTTTGCACCCCCCCCCCCCCCCCCCCCCGCCCCGAGACACTCAGGAAGTACATGTTAATAGTGTTGGGCTGAACCTTGCTGTTTGCAGGCTGCCATCCTTATATTTGCAGTTAGACCTCTGGGACAAAGTGGGGGGCGGGGGTGAGCCACTGCCCAAGGCATATTCTCTGCAGGTGGGTTTTACAGCTAGTTTAAGGCTTTTGGCAAGAGAGTTGTTGAAAAGAATGAGTAAGGAACAACCAGCTATCACAGCAGTAAATTTTCAGGCTTGAGTGCAGCAGTGCTGTCAGCTGAGTGCCAGTTTTGGAGGACCTGTGTGGTGTGAAAAGAAATGTAACTCTGAAACCTGCATCAAATGAGTTCAGTTGAACTGGGAAGCAGTGATTTAAATAGGGGACACATTTGTATCCCTGTCTGAACACCAAAAAGAACAGCAAAGTTGAAGCTACTGAGGACAAATGGGTGGAAAAAGCACAGGAGGCAGGAAGGTGCAATGTAGTCACATAAGGGATGGTTGACCTATTTCAGGGTAAAGATGAAATAATCTGGCAATAAGATACAAGAAAGGATGTTGTGTCTGCATGATGTGTTTCTTCTCTTTGGAAAGCTGTGCAGGTAGCAAGGATAGCCCAGTGACACCGCTGATCACAGATGACAGAGGATCCAATTCAGGTGCATAGCAAACGATGAGAATAAGAGGTGGTGTGATCACCCCTGTGCACTGGTAAGGGCTGAACTGCGTGGAAAAAGCAGTGTTACAAATATTCTGATAAGTTAAAATTTTATATAAGCTGGGTTTGATCAAAAGGTAAAGATTGTAGAATACAGGGGTTTGAAGCTCGCAATGTAGTCATCGAAACTTAAGAACATACAAAATGTGCTGTATACAGTCATAAAAAGAATAAGTATTGTCTTAGATCGGTTAACCATAGAAATTTAGACAGATTTGTTAGATTGTAGTGTTTTGTTTTAATGAACAAAGAGAGAGATCGTTATGGACCTTAGCTTTGTGGTTTAGAAACCCTACTTTGATCAAAAGACCGGTTAGTGGAATAGGTAAGATTAACCAATGAATGTTATAGTATAAGAATATTGATAAGGTGATGTAACTGGGGGCCAATCACTAGAAACGTACATTTAAGAATTAACATTGAATGTACTTTTATGTAAATCTAATACATGATGGCAAAATCGTACTGCGTAGAATCGTATAAGAGAGGTCAACTATCGGACAAAGTGAGGAAGACTATGGAAGACCACCAGAGGGCTTATGAAGACCACCAGAAACTTTACTGTGCCTGTGTAAAAGGACATTTACATATGCTAATGATCTTTCGGACAATTGATGATTATGTATGCTATTTCCCAGAAATCTAGTGAATATGTATGACAGGTGTATATTTAACCTGCATGATTAAATCAGACAGGTGCACACACTAGGTGGAGTGATCCCCTGTGTGCCCAGCGCTGCAATAAAGGAGTGCCTGCTTCTTAACTTCTCATTGCTGTTAAGGAGTTTTTTTCCGGATTTCGGTAACAGCAGGACAGCTCATAGAGCAGGGAAGTCGCAGCAAAGAGGGTAGGTTTTGTTGGTGTTGGGGGTTTGTTTTGTTTTGTTTATTTCCTTGTAATGAATCTATTAACTGCTCTGAGGGGCTTGATCCAGTAAGGCATTGCACCAGTAACAAAACTTGCGCTGAGGAATCGGATGTGGTTTAGATCTAGCAAAAACACTCGGATCCTTTGCAGCTTTTGCTATCGAGCATCATTAAGGTAGCCCTGACAAAGTTCCAAACCACCCTTAAAATACATAGCTGTCACCTGTTTTGGAAGAAGCCAAGATGGTGGCAAAACTTTTAAAGTACTTGACAGTCTTAAGTCTCCAAAATTTTATGAGAAATCTTACAAGGATGGACTTCCAATGAGTCTCTTGGTATCTTCTGCTTCAGTTTCTGCCATAAATACCTCAAGCTGTCCTCCTCTAGAATATTTTGCCTTCCATAGCTCCAGTCCCCATCAGAGCTGAAACACAGAAGTACTCATGTGTGTTAATGCATGAAAATTCAATGTACACATTCAACAAACACCACAACCTTTTTAAAACAGTCTTTTAAATTAAAGACCATCAAATCAATTTAAAAAATGAAGGAACATTCTTTGTTTTTTTCCTTCTCCACAGCTGAATCTTTAGTACAAAATTATTTTTTAAATGTATGACCTAAAACCTGACAAAGTTAGGATTTGGTTATCTAAATGAATTCAAATATTTGCATGTTTAGTGATGTCTCGCTTTTGTCCTTTAAAACGTAAGTTGTATTTATAATTACTATTCATAATTTTTTAAAGAAAACAAAATGCAGAATTACTTCTGGACTGCATTTCTTACATTGAGGAAAATATAAAATGATTTCTAACTTTACACTTGAAAATTTGCTAATATTTTGCATGTTTTTGGTCCAATTAATTATTTACTGACAATGTATATTGCATAAAAATATTATAAGCAAAAACGGTAAAGGAAAATATATTGGGACAGAATGGAAGATGGTGGTTGATGTAAAAATTAAATGGAGGTTATAAAGTTCTATTTTTAATTAAAAAAGTGACTTCATTTTGTCATTTCTGGAAAGTTAAATCATTCAATGATCTTCCTATTTTTGATGTGGAAGCTCGTAGTTGTATTATGGAGTATAGGAAGGTTTCATAGAGGTCAGGTGATAAGAAAATTAATGTGCTGCTTTTATTCTTGGGAAAGTTTATTATTCATTTGGGTAAAATGACATGCCCCTCCCCCCCCCCCCCCCCCCCCCCCCCCCCCGCAATTTTTTTAAGCCACAATCCCTATGGTTTAGGATATAAACCCAAATTTGAGGGGTTTTTTAAGACGGGTATAAAGTGAAATTAATTTTCTTATAGTGTATTGCTTTATATTGTGATATATTTTTATCAGGTAACTCCTTAAAAGTCTGACTAGAATATTTATAGTCACTGCATTTTACAAGCTAACAGGTATTTTAAAAGTTTCATACATCTGACTTTGCAGGAAATAATAGTGTAAGTCTGATAATCCTCATTTATCTGCACTAGAGTGATTTGCACAAGAACACCAGTTGATCTTTTATCTCTGTTTTCTCATAAGAACTTAAAAGGAAGTCAATGCAAATATGATAGCAACATTAGAATGCTGTAGAAATCTCTTATGCTTGCTTAGTGAGATTTGAAGATTTAATATTTCTAGGTGTATATATATAATTCCCCCCCCTTGTTGAGATAGCACAACATTAGATGGCACAGAGTTTGATTTTTGTGTTTGTGTATACCAGTCACTTATGGCAGTGTTTTTTCATTTGGGTTTTTTTGTGGTACTGCTTTAGTTAAAAATCAAATGTAAAGGGAATTGAACTATTGATAATGAATATAAGATTTTTTTTTTTTCTTGGCAAAAGGATCCCATTCAGTTTATTCAGAGTATTGCTTCTGCCATGAAGAACAATTTAATTTTATTTTATTTTAGCAAATACCTAGGACTCTATTTGAGTTCACATTTGTTAACATTGCTATGTGTACATAATTTCAGTAAGAAATATTCTATTACAGAAGTATTTCTATTTTTCTTATTTAGTTATATGAGCCATACCTCTTACTTTTTAAGGAAACTTCCATTTTAAGCCAAATTCCCCATTAAGCAGATAGGGGATATGCCTTCTCTCAGGTGTTCGTCCTCCACTGGCACATCTGAAAGCCTTCAAGAAATGCTGTAAGTGTTGTGACTAATCTGCTTGGTCTCATTCTTTCTCCTTTCTTCTTTTGAAGTGGGGTCTAAGGGATTTGGACCCATGCGGGGATTTGGCAGTCTGTGTTTCTGACAGTCTAGTTCTCTGCTGATATTTCCTTTCCCTGAAGCAGGTCCCATGCTCTAGATACAACTGTTGTCAGGGCATTGTCGCTTCTACGGCACTTAGCGTATCAGTTGTAACGCTTCACTAGACCATAGCTGCCCTTAGAAACCAGAGTTGCGCAAAGAGAAGTCAACGGTTGGGCACGTAGAAGCTGTCCTCTAGTGAATACTGAATAGTAGATCAAACCTTGGCTTGCATAGACACATGGGCTGCTGAGTTGCCTGTGAAATTTTTTTGGATGTGTGGCCTTATTCCTAGAGGTTCAGCAAAAATTACTACAGGACCAAGTGGGTGGGTTGCTTAGGGGAGGTTGGTATCGGAAAGGCTGCACACTTTTATGCATAAGCATAAAATAAGCAGTGAACGGGACAAAAAAAATCTATAAAGGAAGCAATTTATCAGTGTGAGGAGAGCTGCCCTTGAAAATACTACAATTCAACATTTCTTGAAGTCGGCTTGTCTTCTAACTAAGCCTGCTTTTCTACACTTTTCCTTGAGTTTAGCCAGCTGTTTTTCTCTTTGGCACTAATTTTGGCTGGATGTTCAGATGCCTAGTAACTTTGCCATTTCAAATATTCGTCCGTGTACCACTTATGTTTCATCTCATGCTGTGAAAAAAGCTTTCAGAATGGCTTCCTACAGGTGTTGTATAATTTAGATGAAAAATGAAACTTGCTGAATGCCACAATCAGCTTTAAGTATATAGAAGAGTTGCTGATAAGAATGACCTTTTCAGAGGAGGACTTTTCACGGAGTTTCTTTTCATCCATGCAGCTTATTAGAGACCTCATTATCCCTTTAAAATTAATAATAAAGATTAAGAATATCTTATTGGTGCAGTAATAATAAGCCTTGATAAAGATTGATAATATTATTAACAACAAGATTAATAAAAATAATGAGCACTTGATTATCAAAATAAAGAAATCTTTAAAAATAGTTACTTTGGACACCAACACAACCTAAGTTTCTGAAGTTGTCCTGAAGTCCATCTTCTCAGGATTTGGCAACTCGGGTAAATAAAACTGTATTACATGCTGTTGGAAAGTCTCTAATATTGGTGTCAGCATCTCTCCTTAGACTGTATGTTTCAGGAGGTTTATGATACTCAATGGCAAAAATTCACTATGAGTTAGACACAACGTTTTTTCTGTTCCAATCATTAAAATATGGCTTTCAAGGGGGATAAATGGTCTTTCTAAACACAGTTTATAAAGTGTGATATGGCCATTTTATTATTATGTTTTGAAATGTTTAACTGAGTATGACTTGAAACCAGCCTTCATTTCAGAAATGCTCAAGAGCATGAATATATGTCCAAAACCTGACATAATTGCTTCCTTTATTTTGGTTTGGAAAGGAGGGATGTCACTCGGCTATCTAACTACATATATACTTATCCTTTGTAAATGTTCCCGATACATCGCGGTTGTGGTTTCATGTGTGTGGTGGTGATTTGTTTTGTTTTTTAAATCCCATCTTATCCATATTTAGAAAGTAGACCTACAATTCCTTTGGAGCTGTGCAAGACAATCCTTATTTTAAGAGCGTCTACTTTTAATTCACTTTTGTATAAAGCTTGCCTCTGTGTGCTCCACTTAGAGAATGAAACAGAAATTAATCTAAGGGAGAAGCTATTCATTGTGGACATGTCAGTTTCCATAGTATCTTATGGATTTTAAAGAGGTATTTTGAGCTACATTATAAAACAAATAATGCCCTCTTTTGAAAGAGAGCAAAGGAAAAAATGTTCTTTAAGTAGTGCTATGTTGTCATGAAATACGTGCTTACTCTCAGACAAATCCACTTACTTTTAATAACACCCATGTTTTTATAATATGCTTCCTTCATGAAATTTCTCTGTAGTTGTGAAGCCCCACTGAGGTGTAATTGTCTGTGCTGATGGATGGGATTGTGGGGCCAGAGCCACTTTTACCAAATTTATCTGCTAGATCCCCGCTGAATCCATACGGTACGATGAAAGGGGAACCCGGAAAATCCCCTGCTCCCATTTCTGTTGAAATGTGGGTAGAGCATCCATCTTAGGGAGGTCCGAGTCATGCTTCCAGCTCAGCCTTTAAGCTGTTGAATGGGTCGCTTTCCTGTTGGGGTGACAGCATTTCTGGTGGATAGAATAGGGAAAAAATGTCAGTAATTATGTCCTTTGTAGATGCTTTGAGGTCTAGGGATGAAAATCAGAACTGGAAGGGTTAGCCTTTGAGACATCCTCTGTAGGGACCGATACTGTAACAGCATCCTGCATGGGGAAATAAAAATTTTGGTGTTTGCCAGCATGCACAGAAAATGAATAACCTTAACTAGAAAGCTGAGCATACTCTTTGTAATCTGGGGTAGCAACCTATGCGGAGACAGATGCGACGGGGAGTGTTTACACTACCACAGCCATATGGTGGCTTTAGGGAACAAACAGCTTTACCTGTCCCAGAGCTGAAATACAGCCATATGATTGTATAGTGAAAGCATGTAGCATCAGTGGGGGGAAAAGAGCTTGCTTTTAAAGGCATGTTAAATTAAAGGTGTTGTGAAATCAGTGAACTGACCCTTGAGTCGGGGAAAGAGAAAAGGAAAGCAGAAGCGTTTGTTGCTTTGGCAGTAGGAAGGAAGTTACTGTGACTGTAGGTGTAATGCTTAGTGTTTAAAGTTTTCCTTTCTGCCTTTTTTTTCTTGAAGGTTTTATTTTAATGCCTTTTGAGTTAGGACTGAATATAAGCAAATTGTAACACCTGGAGTCAAGTGCTTTTGGTGGAAGTCAGATCTGAAGGGTGGGTAGGAGTGGCCCCGGCTGAGTACACCATCAAAGCGGCTGGCTGTGTGTTAAATATTTGTTAGGTCACTTTAATAATGTCTTATTTTCATCTATCAATGTAAGGCATGTCTAAATTCCCTCTCTAGCTTCATTGTCCTGGGTCACCTTATTTTATAGATAACTTGTGACAAACAGTTAAGACGTGGGGAGATATGTCTCTCTTCTAGCTGTGCTCTTGTTCTGGCAGATGCTCCAGAGCATTTAGGGATAGAAGTGCCAGCAATGCTGGGAGGGGTTTTTCACTTAGGCACTACAACACATGCACAAATCTAATTCGCTGGAGGAGTTCTGGGTTATTAATTGGAAAATTAATCTGTATTTTTCCCTCTCATTTGCAACCAGAGCTTTTTACAAAGAAGAATTGTGTTGTTATCCTATGGCTCTGGCCTGAGCAGGCTGTTTGTTACCACTGAGGTAGATTAGTATGTTCAGCCAAAACAAAATCTAAATCTTCTCTCTGCTGAAGCTACACATGGTAGTAATATTTCCATGTGCAATGTGGGAGTTACACTGCAGACCTCTGTAGGTGGTTAAAGCCAGGGAGGAAGATGAGTTGTTGAAAAGAAGAATGTAGTATTTCCTATAATGGCAATTGTGTGATGAATGTGGATGTAGTCCTAAAATTCATTTGCAAACTATAGTAGTAACATTGGCCAGTGACAATCTGTAGAGGGTGGTTTAATCTGCACTGCAGATCAATGAGATTCTTTGATGGGCACACACACACACTGCTCCTCTTGAACATTTTCCTCGGAGTTTTGGGCAACGCATCCTCTCCTGCCAGGGACTGCTCTTGCTCAAAATTGTAGGAGCCTGGTGGAAGCATTACTGGGGCTGTGGTACCTTTGTGCTCCTGATGTTGTCCAGCTGGCTCACGGGGGTGAGCTGCCAAGTGCAGGTACAAGTTGGGGCTTGGGTAGCACTAAGTTAGACTGGGAAGAACAGCTGGCAAATCTGGAAAAAGCCCTTGGCACTCCCAGCTCAAGGAGTACATCTGTGTCACATGTGGACATCTGTGTATTACTTGTGGCTGTGCAGGTGTGGTGTTGGCCAGCAATGCTTGTTTCCATTTGAATCTGGCTGGAAGGACACGGTCTCTTCCTTGCAGCGGGGAGCCTGTTGTAGGGCCAAACTCAGTCTGGTATTAAAGAGGCGATGTCAAATAAATTCAAATATTGAAAGATAAGTGGGGTTTATCCATGTGCCTGCTGTTTTTATTGCTTCCTTTACTGTAACAGATGAAGCAAGCAACTAAAGAATCTACCATTTGTATTTTAGTTCTAAGACTTAAGCTGTAAAAGATCTGATAGAAATGTTACAATACAATTGAAAAAAGATTCACCTCTCTTAAAATTCTTATTAGAGATAGTTGCATCTCTAATGTGTCTGTCTTTCAACCACTGCTTAATATCATATAAATCAAGTAGCATTATGACAGTGACAGTAATATCATGGGAGGGACTATGGGTCCAAGTTGTTAGCATACAGTATTAGAAATAGACTAATCTGATTAAATTTTAATATAAAATAAATTGCATTTGCAATTTATTAAGCTTCTGTTCCTGGGATGATACTGTTCATCTGTAGCATCCTTCATAACTGATCTTTATTCACAGCTTCATTTAATCAACAACATGGCCAATTGGAATAAAAGAAGCATTAATGGAAAAGTATCTGTGATTGTAACTGTGTATCTCTGAATATTATTTTTATAGCTTTATTTACTTACTTTTTCTGCTTACATCTCATGTCCTTGACCTCATGAATACAGTTTTCACAATACATCTGATCTTTGAGTCATCAATGCCAGTAACAAAGCATCACCTTGAGCTAGGAAAATGCAAATGAAGTAGAAAAGCATCAGCTGGTCCTGATCTGTCCCTGCTGCAGTGTACATTGTCCCATATTAATGGTTTCACAGAGATGATGCTTTTTAGAAACAGCTTTTCCACCAAAACCACTGAAACTCTAAAAAATGGTATCAATGGTAATCTCACCAAAAAGAACTTCCCCAGTGATTCTCATTTGAAGACTCTTAACCTAGAAATCACAGTGAGTTATTTTTCACCTGTGATCCTTTTGACTGAGATTCTTGCCATCTACACAAATTCTATGCTTAATGGAAGCTTGGTGAAATAGAAGTTTTAAGATGGGCAAAATCCAGAAATTGTCAACGCAGTGCTTGGGTCAAGCCCAAACACAGCTGATGTGCACATGTTGATATCCTGCTTCTTGCATTGACAAGTGCAGGTTCCTTCATAACTTGTAGGGCCGTGTAAGCGGATTCTTTATCAATTCCCTTGCCAACGCTGATTGATGCAATGGAAAATTTTACCATGTTGGCAACATTGACATAACTGGTAAAAAAATGAACAAAGTGTGACTTCCTTTCCTGGTTGCGTTTAGAAAGACTTTGCACTGACTTGGGAGTAAGCAGAGTTAAGACCTTATCTGTTATGGGAATTTCCAAGCAATTCTGACTATTTGAATAATGTACTTTTGACTGTTAGTTATGTACTGTACAGAGGAAACATTGGTAGGAATGGCTGGATTCAAAGAGTACCAGTATCTGTTTTGATACCAGTAAATTAGTGTAGCCAGTAAAGCTGAAATCTATCAATACGTGGTTTTTGAAGGTTTGTATTTGATAATATCCTTTTTTATCGTGATCTTAGTTTTTTTTCCAGATGCCCATTTTTATCAGCTCCATCACACCCTGTTTATTTTAAGTTACCATATCTTAGGTTAAATCTACCACATCAGCTGCAGTGATTAAAAATCTTAGTGCCTGAAGCCAGTTACGAATGCCTGTGCAGCAAAACTGTCACCACTGCTTATTCAGGCTGGGGGAAGGGAAAGTGTACTTGAGATGTGCAGCCCAGACAGTCTAATTTGTTAGTTAAGTCAGGGTATTTCTTTTTTTAGCTTTAAACTATTTAATTTTTCATAATAAAAATTTACGGTAGGCAACATCTCATATTTGAGTAGAAAAACCACATGAGTGTATGCATTTTCATTCCACTAAAAACAGAAGTATCTATGGAGTAGAGCAGTTGAATATCTATGTGCAGATCTGTCACATTTTTCATGAACTTTAGGTGACAACTTATGCTCAAGACAAAACAAAAGCCCATGGCTAGTTTTGTTATCCATCTACACTGAAATTTCAAATCTACAGTATTCTTCAAGCCTTGTACAGAGCTTATATAAAATACTTAATGCTAAAAGTATAAGACCTAAAACTGCCTTCTTGATGTGACTGGAAAAATCACTGTTTACCTACCACTGGATCACCCACATCTAAGTCAAAACCAGTTTATGCCTGTAAAATTTTATGTGAATATACATTCCTTCTGTAATTTAAGTGCATTTCATTTGGGGTGGTGGAGGACAGCAGCACTGCGAATGCCAGCAACCACTTCTATTTGACTTTGCTCAAATTGGAAAATAAGAGAAGAAAGCTCTGAGAAACTCAACGATTTGGAAGTACCTCAATAGTGTCTTCAAATACAGTTTGGTTGATGACTTCATACCTTCCTTTTTTTTTCCTTCTGCTTTTTTTGATAGCAAAACCCTTCTAGAATGGAAGTTGACTGGCATAAAAATGTGCCCTGCTTTAATACCAGAAACACACCTGGTTTTGCCTGGTGCTTAACACCTTATTTAAAAAAAAAAAATAAAAAAAAAAATATCCCCAAACAACAAGAAAAAAACATTGTAACCTAGGCTTACTTGCAGTTTACAGAACAGCTTGACTTGATAACTTGTATCTGACTTTCTTCCTAAAGCTGGTGATATGGAAGGAATTGGGTGGTGAGGAACCAGTTTTGGAATGGGAGGTGCCTGCTCCAAAAACTATTTTGTGAGGATGATCGCCTCATCAACTAATGTTGATGGATGTGCTTTCCATTTGATCACCTTTTCAAAAGTTGCCCAAAGAATGGGTAGTTTTTCAGATGTTAACCACTCAGAAATCACTCTTCAATAATGGGACCTTAGTCCTCCATCCGTCTGTGGTCCAGTGTTCAAAAGATGTTCCCCTTCTTTTTCTAGATGTTTCCTCCATTCTTGCTCTTTTTCCCTTGTTTTCTCTGGACTCTTATGAAGTCCTCTTCTCTTACCATTTAACTGTTTAGTTGTTCTTAGTTGTTATCAATATTGTGAGTACAGCTATAAATGTTTGCCAGTGCAGCACTTTTAACATGCCAACATCTACTTTTGCCAGTTTACTTTTTATGTTTCTGTTGAATTGGCTTGTGCAAGATAAAATCTCAGCCAACAATGTAAAATTATTTTGTGATATTCACACTCAGTGACAGTCGTGATATAAACACGCAGTACTTGGTGCAGCGTTTATCAGACTTAAGTTCTGCTTGATAGGATAGAAACCTACATCCTTTTCTTTGAGGAATGAAAAGCTGTTCTGACATATTAAAGGACTCAGTTGAACAGCCATATATAAATAGTCCAGATCACTCTCCTATCCCTCTTCCCACCTAAATGTGCTTACGTTGTTAGTCCCTACACATGAAACTATCCACGATTTTGATAATTTTTAAAAAACCTTACTACTGGATCTGTAATTTATTCCCAGATTCTTGGATTTATCGTACTCTGCATTTTTTCATCCTTCAGTTGTAATAATATCCTTTTCTATTTGTCCTGTATTTCCATTATTTCACCTACTTTTTTCCTGAGATCATCATCTTGATCCTATTGAAATGTGAAGCAAATTACTTGTCTTATTTTCACAACATGATTTAACCTATGCCTAATAGACAGAAAAAATTTCTTCTTCCTTTGATGTCTGTCTTACAGAAATATTCAGCTGAAGAACACACCCACCCACCCCACCCACCCCTTTTTTTTTTCTTCTTTCTTTACACCATCCACCTCAGTTTGACTCTGTGCATTTGTCAATTATCCCTGCAAGGCATGACTTATGTGACTTGCATTTCAGTTCTGGTGACTAAAGTTTTCTATTACTAGATGTTTCTTATTTATCCCTTATTTCTTTCTTGACATAGTTATTCGTTCACTTCTGTCTAAAACATCTTCCCATACTATAAACTAAGCTAATTTTAGAAGCCAAGGGATGGGAACTCCAGATAGGGCCTTCATGTTTACCCCTTCCACAATTTGAATTCCCAAGTCTGGTTGCCTTTGTAAACTAAGATAGCTAGTTAATGAGCTACTTTCCTTTTAATGTAACATCCTAAGCCTTAGTTATATTTCAACTGTGTGCAGTGTGACTGCCCAAGAGGTAAGCTATGTCCCTCTGTGCTGATAGAAGTTGCTGCCTCCTACCCTGCTCCGTGCTGCACCTCTGTCTTCTGCCAGCTCATGTCTGGAAGCTGTATGTTTGGTTTCAGTTGCAATGCACCAAATTGAATCAGTTGCAGTAGATCTAGTTAGTTTACATGAGGTACTGTGTGATGTGGTTATATTTTTCCTGGTCCCAGACTGATAAGGCCATGTGTGGATTTTATTGGCTTGGAGTTCAGGGTACTCTCTGCACCACTTCTTGATAAACAGACGTATTTAAAGATGAAGTGCAGCTATTTAGATTCCTGCCAGTATTTCATTTTTATTGTATGTCTGTCTAACAAAGATATGCGTTACTTCTGTTAATGGAGAGGCTGTGATTTTTGTCTGAGGGATCAGTGCAAATCCATCCCATGCAGCCTGTAACTGCAGCAGAAAAACAGCATTGCCAACGAGATGTGAATGCTTGAATAAGAATAGGAGGTCTGTGGGGAAGGATCAGTAAAATATTGATTTTAATTAGTCCTACTAATTTCTTGAACAAGTGCACAAACTTTTTAATGAAAAAGTGTATAGTTTTTCAAACTACTTTTGGCATAATCTGAGTAATACCAGGCTGCTCTGATCATTCTAAGCCTATAATTTATCTGCAGGACACATGGACTAATGGTTTAAAGGCAAACCAATTGTTGAGTACTACAGAAAAAGAGGAGTCTGAAGATGAGCTTTGCAAAATCAAAAAAAACTACAGAATTTTTCCAAAGTCAATTAATTACAAATTATGAAATGTGTTTTCCAAAAATGCTATTACTGTATTTGGTGATGCTGTGGTTATTGAAAACCATAGTAATGAAAATTAGGTAGCCAGTGATGCACTGAAACTGAACAAGCAAGCCAGGCCACATGAAAAACCAGAATAAGCAGCCCACATAGTTTTTAAGTATGGTGTATCTGAAAGGCTTTTCTCTGTGGAGGATGATGATGATAAACAGATGTGGGTCATTACTGGAGAGCTGAAGAAATAATGGTCCAGCTTTAAATTTACGGTTCAGCTCAGCTGTTATAGAGAAACCAATAACAACTCTTAACCCCTGCTGAAACCAGAAGGGTAACATGAAGTCCTGATAGGGATAAAAGTAGGAATGTATTGAAGTTGGCTGGCAGGTTTAGTTTTGTCCTGCCCTAGATGCACGGGTTTGGTAGTTTAGATGGTTCACATGTTATTGTTAAACTTAATATTTGAAATTCATCAGGCTTCTTGCATTCAAAGTTAATATACGCTTTTTGAGGGTTGATTATAATGTGACCCCAAAGAATTAATGTGGGAAGTAAATACAGCTCAGGAGAAATTTATTTTTAAACTTGAATGAATATTCTCCTCCCTTTCCCTCCCCTTTTAAATTATTTTGGTCAGTTCCTCGGCTATATTCATGTGTTAATCAGAGTATCTAAAGAATTCATTATTGCACAAGACCATGCAGACTGTGTGAAAATATAACACTCCATCAATTTTGCTGTTACATTGCACAGTCGTAGCCCAGCTAGTGTAAGATATTTTTTTTGCTAGTGTTCTTGACTTGCTAATGTGTCTGTAGGTTACTTTGTGAATAGGAAAAGGGATATTGTCATCTGAAAAATTCCACTCATCATATTTGTTTACAGTCCACCACATTAGTTAAAATGTTTTCTATCGAAAAATGACCTAAGATAATTAGGAACTGAGAAAGCTTTATTTTTTCCAGGAAATAGAAGTTTGGCATTTTAGTGTTATATCTTGAAAACAATCTGTTCTATCTGCATAGCTGTCTTCTATTTAGGTGCAATTTATGTGTAATCATTTATTTTTCAAAGTTTGCAAGTATCAAAGCGTGTCCTTGAGGTATTTGGCTTCTTTTCTGACTTAGGGGAGGTAAAGGGATATTTATTGCCTGACATGACACATTAAAAAGCCCTTGGAAGTATATTGACTGAGGTTGCTTTGAGAAGTAGCTTGATAGCTCGTCCTTTGAAAGCATGGGAAGAAGTAGATATTATCAAGTTGTTTATTGGAATAACTCATTAATAAAATAGGTTTAAAATGGAATGAGCCCTTAGGTGGCTTTGTAAAGGAAGAACTGTAACTATTTGGGAAAAGTACGTGACATTATTATTGTTGCTTCTAAGGTAAAGAAAGACCAAAACTATTATTTTTGCTGAACCTTATTTGTGCCAGGATATTGATAATTCTCGTTTATTTCTGTACTCTAGAGCATATTCTTTTAGCCCCCAAGACAGTCATCCTGTTTCCTCTGGGATGAACTATTACTTTAAACCATTTTGATTTTCTCACTTGTCACCCATATATTGCACTCCACAGATGTATGTGAACGAACTAGGGAAGAATTAGGCAATCTTTCATCATTTACAAGCAGCGCAACGCTACTCTTTGCTGCGAGTAAGTTCTGGCAGAGAACTGACAGCTTTGAATTGCAGTACTACCTGGGGAGACCCTGTGCCCTCCTCACGCTTATTCGAACAAGAATATCAAATGCAATACTCCATTTCCTGACCTTGAGGCATTTGGGGATGCTGGGTTTAGACCAGCAGTGACAGGGCAGTAGCTGGTGATCTTCCAGGTTGCTGGAGAAATGATGGTCCAGAGGTATAGTGCTTAAGACGGTCCTAAGGCATAGACTGGAGCAGGTGGACACAGTCTGAATATTTTACGCATTCACCAGTATTGATGGGTACTGCTTGTCTGAGAGTGCAAAACTGGCATTTCTACAAGAAATATTTGTAAGGGGGCATTGTCCTTGACCAAACCATTTAGAAGGGACTGTTTCTTGGTGGGAGGGCAGTCTTTTTCCTTTCTTTCCCTTTTCCTTTTCTATGATTTTTATTTTTTTTCCTTCATCTTCTTAGCCCAAAGGGAACTTGGGCCATAAAGGCAGCTTTTATGTATTGAGGAGGGATTTTGCCATTCAATGTTACCATAATTCCCTTCTGCTGAAGCCAACAGAAAGTTCCTGGAGTTATTCCCATGCTACGCACCTTTCACGTGTGCCCTACTGCCACCTATATCTGCTAAGTAAGAAAAAAAGAAAACAATCCATGTTTCTCATCAGAATGTTTTACTGCCCTTTTTCGTTCTGCTTTATTTATTTTAATGATCCTCCTTTAAACCTCTGTTGGCAGAGCAGCATGACCTTAGTTTTTCAGTGAATTTAAATGATGTGACAGTAATTTGAATTTTTATTTTACAGTGTAGATAATCTAAATGTTAACGGTGTTTTTTTTTAAAGTAGGAATGTAGAAGAAGTCAAACTGAAGCTTTCTCCTTAATATAAGGTCTGCCTAAGTGCAAAACCAGACAAATATATAAATGCAAGAAGGCTGAAGTCTAATATAGAGGATGTCAAAGTGATTAAAGTAATCTCAGAGGTTATTAGCAAAATCATCATTACAAATCAGATATTTTAATACTAGTTTGACCTGCTTAAGTCTTGCATTAAAAAAAAAAAGCTACACAATGCAAAAATAGGCAAGATATTTCTGCCTGTATGGGGTGGGTATTACCTTCCACCTTTCAACTTTTCTTTTTCACCAAAACTATATCATAAAGAAATAAGGCAATTTAGGTGATCACTCACTGTTTTGCTGATTTTTGCAAAGCACAGAGGATAGACACCCTCTTCTGTTGGTAACAGAAACTGTTGGATGTATTTGGTGCAGCAAAGCAAGCATTTAAATTATAGTAAAATTCTGAAAAACATTACAAATTCTGTCCTCATGGATAACATGAAAATTGCTGTGACTCTGTTAGCTTCGTCTGGTCCATAACATTGGAATTGTTGCCTCCAAGAGTATTTTTTCCTGTTTCTGCTCACTTTTTCTTTTAAATTGCTGATTACAAAAGGCCCTGGAGACTTATGTGAAGTATACCACTTTGGATATATGTCTCAAAACCACGGGGAACAAAAAACCCAAAAGTAAAAAAAAAAAAAACAGTCAGTGATTTTTACATGGATGTGTAGGAAAAAGAATGTGGGCATGTGACTGGGGGGACGGGGGGATGATGACATGGGGAGGGTCAGAAATCTTGTATTCCTGCAACATTTCTGTAGTCTGTTCCCTGTTAAAAATTTACCCTGCTTGTTAGCAGAGGCAGAGAAGTTCTCGGGAATACCATCTGACAGATATAGTGCCCAAAACCCAATTGCTTCCCACAGTGAAAGTATAATACTGGATGATGTGCACAACACTTCACCCTGTCAATGTCTACAGAAACAACTGGAAAAGTTACAAAGTGTGCAGGGCTGGCTTTTCAGTAAGGAGAAGTGAGGAGTAATCTAGGGAGTGTGAAGGGGTGTTATTATCAACTTTGGGAGTAGCTGGATCATAAAGCAATAACCTGCGTATATCATATTTTAAAATACAAAATACTTAGATTCTCAATGGACTGCAATATCATGTATAAACATGAAATTTTTCCTGGCTTAAATTTTAATTTCATAGAGTGCTGGGATACTACCAACGAGAGCTTTCATATATGGAAACACAATTATATTTAATTCTGTGGAAGGTGGGAAAGGTGAACAAATAAAGGGTACTTAATGTTTTGGGGAATGGAGAATAAATACTTTTGTACATGGGTGGTAACTACTTCGGGTATTTTTAGTATAAAAACAATTTGGCTGGGTTTTTGTCAAGAGTGTGAAACTTCATAAAGTTATTGAATGGAATATTTCACAATAAGGAATTACTTCCTTTCTTGACTATGCAATGTGCTCTGACCAGTGCTGTAATATAAAACTAGCTAAGAGGCATGCTGTTGGGACTATTCCCATTATCACCGTAACACTGGTGCATAATGATACTCTCCCCTTATATATCAGGATGTGAACCACTGAATAAGCTATGAGAAAAGGATTCAAATATAATTTTTTTTTGGGGGGGGGGGGGGGGGGGTAAAAGAGAAAAAGAGAAGGATAACCAGAAAATATTCGCAGGGAAAGTAAGAAGGATGATACCTATTATTACAAGTGCAATTGAATTTCCTGTACTGACAGGTTGATGCTGTGGTTTTTGTTTTGGTTTGGTTTTTTCTTGCCCTGTATCTGAAGAAGGAAGAAACTGGGAAGTGCTAAGTACTCTACTGAAGATGCCTGGCAAATCAACAACAGCTAGCAGTCTTACTGGTTGTAAAACTGCTCTAGCCAGAGTAGCTTTAACTCTTAGTAATCTGTCCTAAGCATTCAACCTACTTTCTGAAGTAGAAGATGGGGAAATACTTCAGTAAAATTGTCGTGTTCTCAGTATCACCGCTACAGATTCAGAGGACCTAAAGCCTTTTGGAAAAAACAACCTGTCCCCCTCAGAAGGGACAGATGCTGAAAAAGGTGCTCTGGTCTTGAGGCTGCATCTCTTGAGCAGCAGTGGGGCTCAGACTGGGCTACATTTTCAGACCTCTGCATGCGAGGCTGCATTGTGCTGTGCGTCTTTTCTGTCTGGGGTCTTTGTCCTGCATTTGATTTTGATCATGGTAATATTGAGTAAACCACAGTGCCTCTCCTCTGCTTCAGCTGCCACTTGGAGAACTCACTCAAAATTACTTGGAAATGGGTATCATGGTGCCACAGCAAATAGGAAAGAGAGAGTTCTGCTCAGCAGCAAGACATTGAGGATGATCAGGGAGGTGCGGGAACAGGGGTATGTCTGGGGGTGTGCTGAGGTCCTGACTGTGCCATCATCTGAACGTCAATTAATGACCCAGAAATGTACAATGGATAATCTTTTATTCCAAACTCTGTGTTGCCACCTAGAACCACAGATATTACTAGTGGAAAAAGGCCTAAATATTATTCATTATAAAACTCTTATTTACATTACTGGGGAAAAAAAGCCCCATAGCGTGATATTTAGCTGCAGGTAAGGGTCTGGAGAAAACTATTTTCTGAAACTTTTCTCCTTTGTGCCTGTAATTACACCTACCTTACCTCTCAAGGGTACATCAAGCTTAGTGGCATTAAAGTGCTACCTGAAAGAGCAAAGATTATTAGAAAGGCTCACTTTAGACTAAAGGAAGAACCATCTTCCAATTCCTTTTCCTCTCCTTTCTCTCCAAAGCCAGCCAAAAAAAGTGTATACATGTCCTACATATATGCGTTCTGTGTACATATATGCATGTTATATATACACTCCAAAATGTATATATATGTAAGGTATATTTTGGGCTAAAATTATCTTCGTGCTTTTCTTAACACTTCTTTACAAATTTCATCACTACCATGTGTTGGTTTTTTTCAGAGGTAGCAAATTGTAAGTGAAAAGTAAGGCTGCTGAGCTTAACATTGATGTCTTCTGGTAGCTGTTGACATAAACCTCAGTGCCAGCTGTCAAGAACATGTCGGGATGGCTAAAACTTTGAGTGTCTCATGCTGTTTGCCTACCCTGGTTACTGCTCTAGGCTGCAGGCAGGGTTGAGTGCACACTGCTCGCTTGCAGAATAGCTTTGGAAATGGCAAGGAGTGCCAATTCCCGAGTCACTAAGCCTCTGGACCCTGCCCTGCGTGGGCATCACTGGTAGGATACTGAAAACCCAACACTGTGTTAGCAGCACATGGAGCTGCTGAGTATGTTTGGGCAGGAAGGCCAGGATGCTCTTGCAGCGGTCCCTTGCCATGACTGAAACCACCTAGATCTTTATAGTGACTTGCTGAAGAGTGGTACCCAGCAATGAAACAACCCAAACATGTGAGAAGTTGAAAGCTGTTGAAAGTAGCTGTGATTCTCAGTCCTGCAGATCTTGACTGGTATCCTTAAATCTGGAAACTGAGGCTGAGAATTAAGTACTTGGCTCTTCTTAATTAGTTTGTGACTGTAAGCCAGGTTGAATGTATCCTTATGAAGCGTTCGTAAGATGATGTGAAAGTTGCAGGGGGAGAAGTTCCTTGACCTTGTTTTACCTCGTGTGAAAAGATAATGACAGATGCCTGGTGGTCTCAGACATTGGTGGAGCTCCGTTGATGGCAAATTTGTAGGGACAGGAAGAAGTCCAAGGCTTATTTAATTTCTGTAGTATCAGGGCAGGAACCTTGGGTATCTATGTTGAATAGAGTTCTTCACCACACAGAACCACATCAAATGGAAATTTTCTTCATTCATTTCTCCACTTTCCTTCCACTCAAGGAGAAAATGGTCATCATCTGGGCATAGTTCATGCTGTATTGTTTCTACCACTTTTTCCTGCTTCATGTGTGGGTTTGTCTCTTTAGCCAGGATTCAAGGGAGTCTGTTCCCACGTGATATTTAAATCATTCCAAAATTTAAAGACAATTCTCATTTGCTAACAAGTTTCTTCAAGGCCTTAGGTGAATTTAATCTACTATTGGCTTGTTATTGTTCTTTAAAAATAAAAAACTGCTTTCACTGGACCAAAAAATTACCTGTGGTATATAGAGACATAAGCAGATACCCAAAGTCAGGGAGTAAATGCTGCAATTTTTTGTGGTCTTTCCTACATATCTGTTTGCTATAATTTTTGAAGTAGATACATGCATCTATCCCCAGACAGTGAATAGACTTAATGATTTTGTTGCTGAAATGTCTCGAGTTTACAGCATGAGGTAATGGTGTTTGAGTCTCTAGGGAAATGGATTTATAGTAATGTGGGAAAGAGAAAGTTAATTTGATTACTGGGCAGAAGACCTAAAGACTTTTATTAGCACAGAAGAAAGTTGCTAGCTGCTTGGCAATGTCTTAGATTAGAAAACTGGGAGAAACAGAAATCTTAGACCAAAAGACAAATTCTGAAAATGCCTGTTAGTAATATAATTTTAATTATTTATTATTTTCTAATATTTGCTAAAATGTTCTTGGAAGTTTTATAGATCCATAAAATGAGTTACTTATAGTATTTTTCCGTTCCTAAAGTCTATAGGCTCAGGGAAGACTCTGTCAGTGGGAATAACAAGAGGGAAAGAGGTCTAAGTAATTTAGCATCCTAAAATTGGAGGAGATGCATTGTCTACCCTGTATGCTAGCATCATGTGAGATTACCCTGTAAATTGCTTTCCCCAAAATACTTCATGTCTTTTCATTTTTCACATTGTACCAGTCCTTATTTTTCTTCCTGGATTTAATGACAAGCCTCATTTATAGAAGATATTAATAAAATGGGAGCATCTGTCTTCTCCCAGACTTGTGGAGCATTTATGCTGGCAGCTTTCAAAGTTGTCTTAGAGTAGTCACTTGTTTAGGCTGCTGAAGGCTGCCCAGACCACCATTGCAATCTGCACTCTTCTTTTTCAGTGTAATATTAGTTAAAGTTCTTTAAAATGGGTAATACAAAAAGAGAAATTAATCACTTTGAAGATGAAGGAGCAAAAAATCTTGGGCCTTAAAAGAGAACAATGATAAACTGTGACATTGTTACATGGAGAACTCCTGAGAAAGGGCAGGAAAAAAAAAAGGGGGAATATTTAGTTCTTGAGCCTGTTTGAAGTCACACCTGTTTGAAAACACCATCCCTTTTGAGGAACGGGTGAAACCCAGGGAAATATTCAGGGAACAGAGACATTTTGTTCTTAAGCATTTCCTAAACATACACTGGCATCTGTGATAGAGAACTATTTTATTTTCTGATCCCCAAACCTCACTTAAAAAAAATACATGTTTTAAACACATTATTAATTTATTTAAAAAAAAAAAGTGTGGAGCATTTTTGCTGCTGAGGGCCAAAGAAAACTTTCAGGAACCTTTGGCGAGTCATACATTAACAAACTCTATAGTGTGATCCAATAATGAGGAGAAAAATCCCCTCAGCTGCAGGAAATACTGGGCAGGACAGAGAGAAGGGACAGGGACAGTCAAGGCTCCAACACTGCTGCTTGAAAGCAGAACTGCCAAGTCTGCTCTCTTCCACAGGGCAGCCCTAAAAGCTGGCTGTACTCGGTGTAATCGAGTACATTTCGCTATAATCTGGAGCAAGGTGGCATGCACAAACCTTTGGGAGTAGTTTCCCACTTCAGACCACAAATACAATTTCTTTCCACATACGTGGCTTGCTCTGAAGGCTTGAGCTAGAGGATCTCAAGCATAGAACCTCAGTGGTGTGTGCTATCATTCAGCTGTGACCAGTACTGAGGCTAAATTGCTTTAATTAAAGGCTACTTCAGTAGCTTTCCACTGGCTACTAGCTGCCAGTAGTATTTGCTACTGCAAGATTAAAGTTCGTTTATTAGGTTGTTATTGATGGAATTAAGCTGACTGATCGGGAGCAATTCAGAACTGAACTGTGTCAAACAAAGAATGAAGCTATTTACTGGAAATATCAAAAAACGTATGGATTGAAATAAGATAATACCAATTTAACTACAAGCGGACAGCACACATCTATTTCAAAGCTCAAACTTTTAATCTGATACGGTCTAACAGCTCCTGTGGATGGACAGCTGTTATACCTAAGGTCAGCTGTGGCCACAGAAAGCTCCAAAATCTCACCAGCTCTACTAGTGCATTGGAGATTGTTTCGGGATCAGGTGTGGCATGCACCTTTCTAGCTGGTTCCTTTGCACCGAAATATTTTCATTGGTCATGATGAAGGATGATTTGGAGTCCAGCAAGGTACCAAAGCAAATGCCAAACTTTAAGACTGTGCATGCCGGCTGGAGCCCTGAGCTGGCTCAGCAGGGATGCAGGAGATGCTTTTCCTCAGGTGGAGAGTGCGGTAGGGTGCAAAGGAGATGTTAGGAGCATGAGATCTGGGCTTGGTGCCAGCATCACCCTGGCCAGAAGAATTGGCCTGTTGTTCAGTCTGCTCTCTGTTTCTGTTTCTCACCGTGCTGTCTGAGGAGACAGAAATTAGACACCAGTCTATTTTTTTTTTTTTAAATTGGTCTTCCCTATTCTTCAGAGAGGCCTCTCGTAGTCTACCTGCAGATGATTTATAATGAAAAATGTCATATTCCACACATTTTTGAAGCCATCTGGCTGTGTTGCAGGGATGGAAGAAAGTGGGACTGGGGTAGGGGATGTGTTATGTGAAGGGCTGTGTTTGGACTGAGCCTAGGTTGGGGTATTTGTTACCTCCACTGATGCTGGGGTGCTATGTACTTACAAAGATTTCCAAAAAGCCTTTGCTTGTTCTGACTGACTTGCACCGACTTTGGTTAGCAGGCCTTCTGATATGCTTTAGAAAGATAAAATGAAAAACAACACCCCAAGAAGTATATTTTCTCTTTACCATTTGTGATGATTAATGTGAGTGGCTTTTCACAATCCATTTCCAATTAATTTTAGTGAAAGGAGCTCTACTGGCCCTGTATATGAACTAAACTTCGTATTAAAAGATTATTTAAGGGATTGCAGGCTAAGGATTGAACATAGAGCTTAAGCTCTAAACTAGCCATCATGTGAGTCACCAGAAGCCACAGTTCTTCCTCAGCATGAGTCATCCTAATGATATGCTTGGAGCCAGTGGAGCTTAGTGCCTAATCCACCTGCCACCAATCCAGCTTCTCCTCTAAACTTCCTTAAGGTCTACCTGGCTGCTGGTTGCTCTGAGGGTTGTGGACAGCCTCAGCCATGCCTGGAAGAAGACAAGGAGAGGCCACAGTGTGTAACATGTTTCCAGCTCCCAGGTGATGTAGCTGGAGGGGAAATAAATGGGTATTTTAGTGCTTTCCATTTCAGAGTTGGGACTGGGTGAACAGTAGTTGTGCTGCAACCCACACTGTTCCCCTAAAATCAGAGACACCTTTTGTCTTTTTAAGAGAAGGGGAAGAAATATTTTGCTCCCCCTTTCTTCAAGCTGCTTTGAATACCGACGGTACAACTTGATATCATCCTTAGTAAGGAAAATAAAGCTGTTATTGCTTATGAGAACGCTGTTATTTGAATGCTGTCCTTGCTGTCAGATCTATTATTAGTTTCCCTCTTCCCTGAGCTATCATGTCCTCTACAAATACAGTTGATGTTCAAGAGCAAGAAAACTTTTTTAAAATTGCATTTTGATAATCATATAGGAAGGTCCATGTATGCTGGGATTTAAAAGAATGGGAGTTAACAGGCAAATCTTTGTAAGCTTAACAGAAGCAGAAAAAGGAGGAATGCATTAATCAGCACTTACCTCCTGTAGTTTTATCCTGCTAATGGCCAAGATATACTATAACTCCAAAATAGTTGATTCATTCTTCCACTTTGATTCTTGAGATGCACTAACAGCTGCAGGATATGATGCCAGGTGCTGGCTGCTGCCTGTCCTGGAGTCAGACCAGCTGTGGGGAGCTGTTAGGATGGTGCTGACTTTAATCCAGTAAGCAGCAACAGAAGGGAAGAGCAGAAGAAAATTTTGGCTTCTGAGGGTGTGCATGGGCATGTGTGGTAGACAAAATCCTTGGGATGGAGAGAAGTTGGTCCGAGAAGGGATTTCAGGTGGTTGATTTTTTTTTTTCTTTAACTTAAGTGTGGCTCGATTTGTGATGCTTTCAATCGGTTAGCCTCTTCTCCTTAGCTCCTTGCCACTGGTAAGTGGTGATGGATACTTCTTCCCTCCTACATTATCCATATTACATTTGAAATTCTTTTATGCTGAGTGATGACCATAGGATAAAACCAGTGGGAAAACATTATTAGCAGTGCAAAAGTTATATTTGTCTGAGGAAAAATTAATGCCCCTGTTGTTTGTTCCAAAGCAGGTGATACCACTTTATTTTCAAGATTTGTGAGAGACAGGAGGAGAACAGGTTGTACTTTCATGGCATGCAGATATGGCTCAATCGGAGAGAAAGCACGCTTACATCTGCTGGCTGTAAAGGTTTACAGCTGATTCGTTATGATCCATTCACTGAGCAGAAGGAAAAAATGTTACGTTCAACACAAAATATAGTATATATGCTTTTGATGCAAATAAAAAGTAGAAGCTATTGATCATTACTAAAAACGCCCATATCTTCCATTGAGGTTGAATCTTGAAGTGCTTTTCAGTGGGGCAGCACTCCCAGATGATATCAGAGCACTGCACTGTGTAAACATGAAATTTGGGTATTAGTAGTTATTGTGTGCATCTACATTACTTGAATCCTACTTTGGACAAGCAAAGAGTGAAAAAATAAATATACCTCCTGTATAACCTAAGGTATCTGTGATAGCAATAGAAATGAGATCTATGAAATGCTGAGGGTGGGCGATAGCAAGTCTTAGGTAGTGGAGTGGCTGCCAGCAAGAAGGAAACTCTCTCTGGAGAATTCCTCTATCTTCCCAGATAATCCTGCAGGAGAATCTCCTTTTATAAAGGATCTAAATTCAGACTTCTATAGTGAGAAGAAAGGGAATGGGAAGAGGAAATTGTTGTAACTTCTGATGTTAGAGATTGCAGAGTCAAAGCGATTGCTTTGTAAGCCTCACTTTGTATGTTATTACTTAGTATTAATCTACTGGAAGTCAAAGAGAGGTTGCCTGTTTTAGCAAAGACAGCTCTGATCACATGGAGAAAATAAAGATACAGACAAAGGATAAATATACCGAAGTATGTAGTCCCTCAAGGAGAAAAGCGGGTTTCACAGAAGTTTGACTGTCAGTCAGCTAATAGCTTAATTACTCTGTGGGCCCAGGGGCACTATGAGTGGACGAGTTTAGTCTGAGCCTGCTAATCCTGACTCTGTCTTGTTAGGAGGGACAAAAAGTACATACGCAGATCCAAATTCACCGGTTGATCCTGAGAACTATACAACAGGCCTTCCTGTATATGGACCTATATAGCAACTTTCTCTATGTCAAATCTTTTACATGGTGTTTCAGAGATGTTCAGATTTCTCTGCTCAAGGGAAGGGCTGGAAATCCGTCAGGAAAAGATCTCCATATTTTTACTAGTTTCTTTTACATTGAAAGGAGGAGAAAAATTTGCATTGCAGGTTTCCAACTCAGAAATTGGAGACTTGATTGCTTGGAGTGCTTCTACAGCTACTTTATGTGGCACTAATTCTTGCAAAAAAAAGTCTCTTTTCTGACTCCATACCCTATTTGTAACTTTTGATTACTCGTTTTGGATGCACGTGAATTTTTCTGTGAAATTACTGGAAAAGAATGAAGGCAGATTTGAGAATGAATTGCCTGGAAAAATTGTATGTATGGGTTTGGCTTTTACAGCTGCCTTTTTTAAAGTGTTCACCTGGATCTGCAACAAACAAAACCCATTTAACCTCCCACCTTGTTTCTCATCCTTTTCATCAGATAGCATTTTCAGCAGTTTCTCTACTCTGTAGTAATTTCATCCAGAGTGTATGAAATTGGGGCAAAGACTGCACATTTGTTCCTTCAGCTGTCTCCGTTCTCCCCCTAAATACCTCTTGCATATAAGCATCGTGATGCAAACTTAGTGTGCATAAGTTGTAATCGCATTTGCAATGTGTGGACCAGCAAGGGATGAAAATACAGATACCATGAGATTGGGAAATAGGTTTGTATGTTAGGAGGAGCAGAGAAAGTCATTACATTAACAGGACATAATGGGAAAAGAGGGGGGAAAATGTTGTATGCCTATTTCTGCATTAGCATTGTATGACTTTTTAGGTATGTGGCAGGTTGTTTTTAATTTTTAGCTTTCTTTATATGTTGTGTTACCCCAATAGCATTGTGTATCGCAAATGTGACCTGTTGGAACATGTTTGCTTATAAATATGTCTATAATTGCACTGACAATTATTTCAATAACACTGTGTCACAGGAGGAATTTAAAAATGAAAGAGAGGTTTGGATCACTTAAAGAATCACCTCCAATTGTATTAGCAATAGAAAAATGATTTATTAAAAATTTGTATAAAAGTGCGACTTCACAGAACTTGTTGGCAAGGTTCACTCTGTTACTTAGTACATGGATAAAATGCGCACAGGAGAATTAAATCAGAAACAAACTGAACTTATGATATATAGGGACCAAAAACGTAATAGGGTAAAAGGAAATGTGGAAAAGGGCAAGGAAGACCCTCCAGATAATTCACGAGGTTCAGAGAAGACCCCCTTGCTTTCTAAACTCCTGTCGGAGTCTAGGTGCGGCTGGATCGACTCCTAGTCCCAGACTTGGTCAACAGCTTATATCTAAAGGGATTATGAGTGCAACAGCAGCCTAAAATTCATTCACAGTAGAACAAAAATCACAACAGTAATTTAAGTATAAATTTGAAAGTATTAACTTATAATATACTTGTTATAACTTACTAAGGACTTAAAACGTACTTACTATAACTTACTTGCTGTAGACTATTCAGGTTAGTACACATGCATGCATAAGGACACTAAGAGAAATACAGAAGAGAGTAAAAGAGAGAGGAAAAAGAGATATACCTGCTAAAAATGCCCCTTGGGATCAGTGAAAATATTCACATCGAATGTTTTGGCATTTGTCTCAATGGGCAAAGGGTTGAGCCTCAAGCAGTGAAGAGAGTCAGCCTGAGTTGTGTCAGCTTTCGGCAACAGACCTCTGATTTTCACAAACAGGAAAGTTTGCGAGCTCCGAGAGGCATCCTGCTCAGGGGGAGGTGCTGGTTGCCGCCTGCTAAGAGAGCTCAAAGGGCCTCACTTAGTACTGCTGTTTATAGGTTTGGGAGATGACTGACTTTTGTCATTAACAAATTTCTAGAATCCCAGCTGTGCTGGAAGATTTCGAGACTGTTTGAGAATAACTCAAAACATAGATCTGGGATGCTCCAAGATTGTCAGGGGAGGATTGTAATGTCTCAAGGTTGTTTGAGAGAGAGCTGGTTGCAGGTTGTTACGAGAACTGGCTATCTCTGCTTCCATCCCCCTGCCCTCACCAGGCAGCAGGAGTCCTTGAGACGGACAGCAGATCTCCCTGTCTTAACTGTGTCAGAGTTCCTGGCACAGTCAAGGGTCACTTAACTGCCTGACTCATTACACTTATGCTAAGGCCTGGCAAGCCTTCCCGAGTTTGTAAATCAGCCTGGAGAGGGGGAAAGAAATGCACCGCCACACACTGAGAACTGGGAATGAAGTGTCGTGTTTGGAAGTCTACTGGGATATTGTTCATCCATTCTCCATCAAGGCTAACTATTTACTATTAGCAAACTTCCTATACTTAAACATCAGGAGATGATCTTGGACAGGTTTTACTTGTTTATAAGTACGCTGCGGGAGAGCAGTGCAAGCTATCACTGTTTTAGTAAAAACAGAGTGGACCACAGAAGAAGTTGGAACGATACCTTGCTCTTCACACACAGAGTTGTTCTGCTACTTCTAAGTGTTGACCACCCAGTCACTTTATTTTTACATGGAAAATAGCCTTGTAATAACTAAGAAGGTTCTTCATTAAAATAACTCAACAAAGAACAGTGAAGTGGCAGCTAGAAATGGCTTATTCAGAGGGCATAAAAGACCAAGGCTATTTACGGTAGGCAAAAGGTAGCCCTGAGCAAGATGTGAACAATGAACTGGCTAGAAGTGGTGAAAGGAAAAGGAATAGCAAATTTCACCCATTAAATTTCCTTTTCAGATGTGTTTGTAACCTATTTGCCTTCCCCCCCCCCCCCCCCCCTTTCTTTTGATTTCAATAGTGTATGAAGAAGACTTTTCCATCAGCCAGAGCTATTTTTCCAGAACCTCATGGGGTTTAAGTTGAGACAGCATTAACTTATGTCATTGAGGCCGTACCAGTGCACCCAACCTGGCACTATTTGCCATTAAAACACATTTTGCCAACAGTAACTGCTTTTCTTTAAGAGTGTCATTCCTGAGTAGATTCTCTGGCTCTTTAGGAAGAAGACCTAAGCTGTATCATGGTCTTGATGATACTGCTGTTTGACTTCTGTCAATTGTATTCAGAGATTTACTTTTTAGGCCGTATCTCAGCTTGCATGATTCTGTTTTACCCCTACTTGTGAAAATCAGTCATGGGGAACATGGCAGGGGAAATTACGAACATGAACAGGGAGTTCCTCGAGCAGCAGCTTATCCCCATGCCAATCAAAAGTGCTTCCCCCCCCCCCCCCGCCTGTTTTCCAGGGGTCTGTGTATTATTTTGGATCTGTTGTGTGGTATAAAATGAGATCTCATCCGTAAGATGAATAACTGTGCTTTTTATATGCCTCAGATTCTCTTGTCTACAAGTTTTTAGTATGATAATCGTAACTTGATACTGTGTTACAATCCAATGATACATTATAAAAGTATTAATATTTTATGCATTCCCTGGGAGTGAAAGTTCTGCAATAAAATCTATATCTATCGTGTATGTATAAAATACATATGTATGTATATATATGTTTATCTCGGCGGAATAATGGAGGCTCCCTTCTTGTAGAAACATAGTCCTGATTAACTCCAAGAGCAGGAGGATGCAACAAACGTGTGGCAGTGTGCTTGCACAAGAGGCTTTTTATGGACTTGTAGGATCCCGGCACAGACCATAAGACATAATATGTTGTTGTCTGTGGCCTGCAAAAACATCTGAACTGGAAGGAGATTGAATAGCAGTGGTGGTGCTTTCAAGCATTTCAAATGCTTGAATGGAGCTTTTCACGCCTAAGCTGTCTCCTTAGAGAGAAGTGAAGATGCTGGACACCCTGTTACAGAGCCATGGATCAGTCTTTTGTCACAAGGCTAATGCTTAGCAAGGCTTGGAGGAGTAGCATAGTAATTAAGCTGAAGTCTTTAGCTAAGTTTGCAGCTACTGTGATATTGTTGGCAGATGGCTCATTTCTGAAAATACAGTGGATGGGTTTGTTTCTGTTGTTGTGGGCAGCAGGCATCACAGAATCCCTAAATAACTGATGCCTGTGCTTAGCTGTCTTCCCACTACAGTGTACCTCCTAATATTTGCTGGGTCATTTTTCTTGCACAACAGTGACACTGCTTGCTTGCTATTTAAATGCTGTTATTGGTCAATGGCTGGTACTGACTGCAGTTTAAACAAAAATAAACTCTTAAGGCCTTTGATTTAATTGCTTTCTGATGTACCATACTCTGTTAATGAAGTAGGTATCCTTGTTCTTAGACAACCTCTGATTTAATCTTGATTTTAAAGCAGTCAACAAAGCCATTCAGCTCTCCAGTTTCTGATTCTGTTTATTACCAATAGATTTTCATTTATATATCTCCGTTTCAGCAAACTCCTTTTTGAGGTTTTAAGACTTAGTTACCTTAATTGGTGTAGATTGGTCACCTTGTTGACTTCATTAGGGCCACTCAGTGGTATGCATTTAAGTATGTGAGAGCCCTTTCCAGAAGTATGGCCTCAACATCTTTACGGATCATTAAATTGCAATGTAGTTGAAGGCAAAACCAGCAACAGCAAAACTATTCCTAGTGTAATACTCAAAATGCTGTAGAGCTTTAAAAGAAATGGGAAAAATTTGGTTCCTATTAGACCTCATAGGATTAAAAACCCCAAACAACAAACCCACCCACATCTGGGAACTACATCAAAATTATGGTGAAGTCAAATTGGCAAAGGGGGAAGGTAAAGGCTGTAGCCAAAGCACTGTATGTTTACCCAGTTCCAATGGAAAGATCTCTTCTGTTGCTCAGTTGTATCTTATGCTTTGTGTGGTAATATAGGATACAGATGGATGTCAATAAATGGTGCATATTGCTTACTTTAGTTTTTAAATCTATTATTTAAAGAACTTCAGAGAATACATGGCTATTGAACAGAAGATGATTGTTCAATGATAGGACTTGAAAATGGATTTAAAATCCATAACAAAAATAAACGTATATGCTCTATATACTTTGTTTTCTATACTGGTTGTGGGGACATGTTCCTGCAAAGCTGTGTAAGGACCTTACTATATATGTTAGGGGTTAAATAACTTTTTTATTATTTTTAATTTAGCTTCCACTTGAACTTAAGCACTTTCACCTACCCACTCCTAGGGGGAATGAAATATATTTACCATGATTCAATGTAGCTTAATTTCCTTAGGTACACAGTAAGCCAATGATCTCAGGAGAATGTGCTTCTGTTCTAAGAGGCATACAAACAGAGGAAAGCATTAAATAATTACACAAATTCCGGATATTTATGACTGCAGTGAGATCACCTGACATTTGGGACTTTTTTTTAATCTGAAATTGAATTAATCCAGGGTCTTTGGTTCTTAATGCTTATAGTATTCCATGCTTTTTAAAAATATCTATTATCTGTTCTCACATTGTAGCAAAAAGACTTAGATAGAGCTCTAACAAATAAAAGCTATTACCAAAGTACCGTAAATGACATGGATCGTGCAACGATTATGTTTTTAGAAATATGTAAGTTGAGGTATGAATTTGATTTCTGTTGGTATTTTTACTAACTTACAGCTAGACTGAACAACTGTTCTCTGAGGGACTCCTCTCAAGGTCTGAGATTCAGCAGTGTAAAATTACCATGATACAGAAGTTTAAAGGCAGGAAAACCAAAACTGCCGCTGATCAAGAGCCAGTGTTATATCTGATTGGAATTCAGATGCAGTTTTGATTGTTAAAAGGGCCCCTCGCTCTCACCTTTTTTTAGCTTGTGGGGCTCATGTATCATTTGATCTAAGTTCCTGGGGGCCCAGGCCAAGTGGCATTTCCCAGTCGTATCCACGCTTGGTCCCCTGTAGCATGTACTGACTGTAACGATGCGCTGGATGCTTTGTCACAACTCATCTGCCTTATGCACGCACCTGTACCCATTCCTACATGTTCTCCATAGGGAGCCCCAACCACTATGGTTCTTTGTGCTGCGCTGAGTGTCCTTACAGTTGCTGCAGACAGCAGTTGCATAGCTCCCTTCATCAGCAGAATAGCTTCAGTACATCCGTATGCTGTGGAAAGAGGATAAAACAGCAAAAATAATCACAGCAGACGGAGGAGGGGGGATCCCTGCCCCGTCTTCCAGAGCAGCAGCAAGCAGAATTTTGCTTTGTGTCTTCCCACCCTAATTGTGGACCATGACTGCAGCTTCAGCCTGTGAAGCACCACATCTGAGCGATGGACCCTCTTGATACCATGTACGTGGTTTTTTTTGGACCGGTTAGGATTTTGGCTAGTAAAGTGTTTTACGTAAGAGGTACCAGAGTGATTTTTATTGTACCTACATCAGCATAAATTATTCTGCTAGACAAATAAACCTGCATCGGCCTCTCCCTGACGTTGTCACCGATGTTCCTGATGTTTACTGGTTTTAACATGTTTATATATAAGAACACAGCTGAGGAGCTTTGGTGGGCTGAGATGCCGTGCGCCTGCTGTCAGGCTATGGCAGTCACAGAAGAGCCAGCTGGAGCCTGAGGGCAGCCCGGGCGTCTGTGTGGCTGTTTTTCAGCTGGACCATGGGGAGCAGGACAGCTGGCCTTGGTTGTGTGATGGAGATGCTTGCGCCGCTTCAAGCAATGCCGCTCGCTGGCTGGAGCCCGCAGCACTGTCCCATCATGACTTCCCCTGGGGATATCGCTTCTCCCTCCACCCAGCGTGGTCTGGAAACATGAGCACCTCCTGCAGCCTTCCCCATTCATTTGCCTGATCTCAGGGAATGCTTCGTCTGTGAAAGGGGAAAAAAGCATTCATACAGATACTGCATATATTATAATCTGCCTTCTCATGACATCACCCCCATGGCGTTCCACTTTGGTGTGATGCCATGGAGCACCTACAGACTTGCCTCGTTGGAGAATCCTTATGAGCTGGTGGTCTGGCAAAGGCTTTATCCCTGTGTTGCAGATGAGCAAGCAGATGCAGGCATTGAGGACAGGAGCTGGAATACCTGCAGTGGAGGGGCTTTGAGCTCAGTCAGATGTATTTGTAAAGCAGAGCTTTTCAGCCTCATGCCTTGTGATGTGAAGGTGACGGGAGTCACGTCGTCCTGCTGAAGGTCTGTGCAGAACACATTTGCTCTGAATACTGCTGGAAGCATTGAGAAAAACACTGTTGCCACCTTGTATGTATCAACACATTCTGCAGAGACATGCAGGGTCAAGACAGTGCTGTCCTCTTCAACAACCCAGAATTTTCCCCTGCCGGGTAGGGCTGTGCTCCAGGGACCTCTTCTCAATGCATCAGATGTGTAGTCATGTCATGTAAACAGGACCCAGACAGCAAAAACCGAGCTTGCTGCTCATTAAGCATCTTTATTATCTCATGTCTGAATTCTGATAAAATCCAAATGTTGTTTACATGACTATATGTCAAAATAGGGACTACAGGAATAAAGAAAACGTACAAGATTTGTTTTAATTCCAGTTATCTTAAAAGCCAAATAATTAAGGCGATGAAGAAGATGGCTTTTACCATCCTCAGATAAAGGAAATAAGGGGAAACTTAACATATATGAAGTGCCAAAAAGAAAGGGAAACTAGCTATAAGGTTGGTTAGGAATCATTTTCACAAAACCTTTCCTGTCATCTTAGTCTTCCTCGTTATCCATTAGAAAGAAACAAATCACAGCTATTTACATAGCCTGGATTTTATTTAGTTCCCCTCTTTTCCAGCATGACTATAGTTTTGGCTCCTCTTAGGCAAGTTAGGAAATGAGTTAGCTTCAATATTAATGTAGTGAGTTACATTTGCAAAGGCAATCAAGAGCTTTACATGGTGTTCTGAAATACCGGAATTTAATTCACAGGCTTTGCCAAAGCTCTATTTTTATTTTGTCTTCATCTGATGTTATCAAGGTTGTTCATGTTCCAAAAATGGATGAGTTTTAGCAGTAGTTAGCAGTTGGTAATAGGAGTCAAGAAGACCGAGGCTTTTAACACATTCAGAATGTTTAATTTCCCTTCCATCTGATGATAATAATTTAACATGTAAAAAAAACCCAACCAAAAAACAAACCACAAAACTATGTGGATTTAAAAAAGCCTCCCACGCACCTTATGGAATTAAAATACTGTGTGGGCCTGGAACCACGAGTATGTTCACTAAGTATGAACTCCGGAAGCATGTTATATTTGAGAAAAAAATTAAATGAAAACTTAATTGTAGCTGTTTTATCCAAACACTCCGCATTCCTAATATTTTGCTTATGCCCATTAGGTAATCATGCCATTTATGTTTAACTAAAATTTTTCCTTAGGGTGATATCTGTAGAATTTAAATATTTGCTTATTCATTTGGGGACTTTCTATTATTGGAACATAATGTTATGGTAAGTCTTGAAATATGTCCAAGGAAAGGTCAAGCTTTGCTGAAACTTTCTTAGCTGAAGCTTTTTCATGCCAAAATGTATTTAACAGTATAGTCTGCTGCGTGTTTTCATAAGGTTGGATGATTTTGGTCATGGCATGAAGGGCTGGTTAAAAGTCTGGCTTCCCAAGCAGACTTGGCACACAACCAAAACATATAGTATGCTTTGCAGAGTCATGTAACAGGCTGATGCAGAAGACATACTGGAGATAAGTGTAGGAAATCCTATCTGCTGCATCATCCAATAGATGTGGAGAGGGAAAAAAACCCCAACCCTTCTCTGAGACATTTTTAGGAAGTGAGGTGATGAATATATACTATAAATGCTTTCTGTGAATTTTTTTTTTTGAAGCGTGGCAGATGGGACTTGGAAATTGGTAAAACAAGACAGGGATAGACACAGCTATAGTGAGTTCAGGAATATTTATGTTACTGCATTTTATTAATAATTAACCTTTTTAAATTTACCTAACAAAAATATAAGATGACCATAGAAAACTGTTCCTTTTAATGGTGCTAGTAGTGCTGTAAAATGAGAACAGCACACATTACAGTATAGTATAGTTACAGTAGTAAATAATCCCATTCTGACCCTTGTAACAATTATTTTTGATTTAATCTTATAATTAGCTTAGGTTAGAAACACGAGGAGGTGAGACTGCAAAATCCGCAGAGCAGAAAAAAAAGATGAAGCTGAGGGAGGTAGCCCTCATTTCCTACAGACACTCATCCTAAAATGCTGCCCATTAGACAGCCGAGGAAGTACTTGCAAATTCAGAGTGCTACTTGTCTCCCAGAGGCCCTACATGGATGCTGAACATGCCTGCATCGTTTGTAAATGCTTTTTATATTGTCCTTGCACTAAACATATCGCAATAAAAAAAGTGTAAAATTTGTGGTAAAATTTACTCTCTTTCTTGATGAAAAGGTCAACATTGCTCACAGTGAACCCTTTCAAAGTCTGAGTTGATCTGGAAATCCTTGTAGTTGGTAAAGCTTAGAAATGTAATCAAATGTGGGGGAATTTTTTCAATATAATTTAGGATACAAAAGTCAGGAGATGCAGAACGACATAGAAAAGATGCATGTACAAAATACAAATACATACAAAGCAGTGATATTTCATATAGGGATGGTGGCTTGTTGTATAGACCCTTTTTATGCAGTTAGACTACAGTTAAGAACTACACTACAAAAAATTTATCAATGATGTTTTTGTACTACATATATTTTGACAGGTTTTATTCATAAATCTCATATACCAAGAGTGTTCTACAAGATATCATTACATAAGCACTAAAAAGATACAGTAACTATGAGCAGATTTTGCCAAAAAAGATTTCCTGAAGACAACAGCCATACACAGAAAACCAGAAGTACTCTATTTTAAAATGGAATTGTATATAGAAAGCATCTTCAGGAAGAAGAGATGGAATTTTATCTTTCTTAGGTATACGCCCATTGTTAAGATATTTTTACCATGGACTGCAATCTAATGTTAGAACACGTAAGAGTAGGTTTGCACATTCCTTTCTCATTTCTGTTAGGAAATTAAATTCTGATAAGGTTCTATATGATGTTTCTTATCACTCTGTGGAGTAGCAATTTAAAGACCAGAAACCCATTTGGCTTTTCATCTTTATGATCCAATTTTGACCACTGGAGTTGGTTTCCTGCTGCTGTTTTCATGAGGTCATAAAACGCTTTGTCCAAAATCCACTTACTTTGCTGCTAGCCTTCGGATCGAGGGATGTTCTGTTAAATCCAAAATGCACAGTTGCAATATTGAGCAAAATTGGCTCTCTGCTAATAAATTAATACAAATAGTATTTGGTTTTCTCTCAGCTTTCTCATTAGTTCCTCATAGGAAGGGTGAGTAAACTGCAGATTAGAAATTATAAGAAAATGTATTTTCCAAAAGTAAAGCATCAGTTACAGTCAAAGAATTGACTGTACTGATAATTAAGCAATAAGAAAAACAAATTGTGGATGTGAGGAGTCTGTGATGCCGATATGACAGATAGCACGGGCTTGCCAGCCCTGAAGGGAGAGTACAAGGGCAGGCTGGAGTATCAATGTCAGCACTTACCACAGAACCTCCACAAGTATAAAGCAAGAAAGACAGAGACTATTATCAAGGAGCAGCCAGGTAGAGGCAGATGTGTGCCCTGCATGTTTATATTCAATCTCATTTTGCAGTGGCGTTCCCTGAACGTTACTTTTATTCTCCAAGACTCTCAATGAGACTATTTTGTTACAACTCTTTTCTTTTCCACCTTTATGGTGTTATTATGAAACTAATCCATGTTTTGCTTTCTGAAAATAATGTGGAGGACATAATGGAGACGAATATCTAGCCAAAGAACTTAAATTGCTTTTTGTAAGAGGTGATCTTTAAATATAACCTGCCTGCAAGGAGATTACACTTTTGGTCATTTGGATATAAATATACTTTTATAAGAGAATTTTTCACTCTGGAAAGTGAGGGGAGGGAATTTAGGGAAGATATACAAAAATGACTAGGAAGATCAAGGAATCAATTTATGTTTGAGAATTAAAGTAATGACAATAAAGCTTTACTGGCAGAAGCTACAGGGATACAGGGACTTCAGTGTCTTGCAGCAACGCATGCAAGAGGAAAGAGGAAAAGAAAAGCTTGAAGGTTATTTCATTTCAGTGTTAGGTCACATAATTGGTGAGGCTTTCAAGCTGACAAAAGTGTAGAAGTGAAGGCATTTAGAAGTGGCAAGTTCAGCCAAGGTAAGGGGGTGAGGTAGCATCCTGGCAGTGGCTGGGCCTTCCAGGCTATCTTAATAAATAAAAGGTACAAATCTCAAGATCTGCTTCAAAAGAAATAGGGCTGGCGTTTCATCATTGTTTCATTTGTTTTGGGGTTTCCCCGCCCCCCCCCCCCCCCCTTGTTTTCAAACTAACTCCAGATCAGCAGGTTTAAACATGTCTTATTTTTTCTAGATTTGTAAGAATTTGAGTGCAGATGTTTTGGGTTTTGTTTTTGCCCCTCCTCCCCCCCCCCCCCCCCCCCCCCCCCCCGCACGGTTTCTACATGTTTTGTTTTGTTTTCATGTTTTTGTTTTACAGGAAATGCATTTTCCTGTAAAAAGTATACAGCACACTGGTTCCCAGGAAATAGTTTAGTTTTATTTTTGTTTTGACTTTTAAAACATTTTATACTTTCTTTTCCTGCTATTTCTTACATTTCAAGTACATTAGGGTCATTGGTTCTAATCAGAGTGCCAATGTTAAGGTCAGTTCAAGGGTAATTTAATATATTTAGGAAGTGTTAGTGTTGAAATTCTGTAAAAGCAAATAAGCATTATTTTGAGCATTTGTAGATATAGATACTAGATATCCTGTATTAAATTCAGGTTTGTGTGGAGAAAGGGTATTATACAGTTATGGAAGTATGTCAAGTGACATTGGAGTGTATGTAGCAATAATGAAAGTGGAAAATTAAGCTCCTAACTATATATATATATATATATATATCTGCATACACTGTGTCACAATTATGCAAAGAAGGAAGTGGAAGATGGTCTTTTAAAACTGGAGAAGATTTATTTTTGGTGGCCCTATCCATGTGCTTACCAGCAGGAACTGTTGGTCTGAAGGGCCACGTGAATGTAGCTGTAGAGCAGAAAAGTCATGGAACTACCTAAACCTTTTTCCACTCAAATAATAAATAAATGAGGTCAGAATGCTTATTATTTTAATTAAATTAATGTGTAGTCATTAAAAGTAACAATACTTCATCCTCCCATCCTGGAGACAAGAAGGACTGTTAATTCAGGGTTCAGCAATACAAGAGCAATATAGCTCCAAGGCAACTCAAAAATTGGATAAAAAAACAACTGTTGTGTTGCTGCTTGGGCACAGATTTTCAGCTTATCCATGGCAGTTGTCTTGATATTGCTATTAATAGTATTCTGCCTTGTCTTCTGATTACACAGGTTTTAAAGATACCCAAGAAAATGTACATTTAGATAAAACTTAGCATGATTTATATAGCTTGAACTAATGAGTAAGTTTTTACTTAATTAAATGAATTATGTAGACAAATTTTAATTGTCAAAATGCCAAACCTGATATGTTGGGCTTTGGAAATCCTCTCTATTTTTAGAACAATACTGACTTTGTTTCTTATAATGAAATTTTTTTCAGGCTAGTAATCAATAATATGCTCAAGGCTATTTTGATATGGCTATCTTTAATTAAGCACATAAATTATTAATATTTTGAAAGTTGGATTAAATTCTTTTGATAGTATTTTTAACATACCTATTTGTAATTATATTTTTTTGCTACAGCAAACAGATTGGTAAGTCATTAGTTATTAAGGAAAAAAAATACAATTGTTCTAATGAGTAAACAGGGCCTTTCACACAGTAAGTTGATAGTGTTAAGCACCACTCAGGAGGACCATAATGAGTACTTAAAACTATTACCATATTGCATGTATCTACCTGTATTTAAATAATAAGTCATAAAAATTGTGGGGTTTTAAAATTATTATTATGGTGTATCATGCAGCTCATACATATTCCTGCAAGGAGTTCTATAGCCATTTTAAGCTGTACAGTAAAAAAGGTAAATTAACCATAAAAGTCTATTCAGATAAAATGAGGAGATGAAACTTTGGTGCAGAACAGTAAAGCAACGTAGACGTAGGGCTCTGACAGCCTCTGCATCTTGCTTCGTCTTCCCAAGCAAGCCTTGCAGCGCTATTGACAACGCCTGTCGTGTGCTTTAATGCCCAGGATCCACAAGGTAAAAGATAGGACTGCCTCAATTATCATCACCAATCTCACTGCTGCTGAAGGTTTAAAATAAACTCTTTGATTTTGTACATATATAACTATTACCTGCTCCTTATATAACCTGTGGCGTAAAGCGATACAATCTAAATTGTACATGGCAATGCATCTTATTATACAATATTAGAAATATCCTTCCCCACCCAGCATGTACTTAATATTCTGCTGTGTTTTGGTATTGTTAGAACAAGCGCCCTATGAAATTGAACCAATTAATGCCTGATGTGATTTATGGTGTCTTAAATTGGGAGGATGTAACCCTAAATATTGTAGAGGGGTTTGATTTTCAGATGATGCCAGACATTCCCATTCTAAAAATTGGATCTCACTAAAATGTGTAATATTAGGAAAGTAAACACACCATTTTAGTCTCATTTCCGTTCTTTTCTGTGACTATTATAGGTCACATGAAAAAGGAAGCCATAATAGTGTGTCATATATTGAACTCGATGAAATGTATTAAAATATTAATCACTGGAGTTTTTTCCCCAGTGGGCCTCTAATTTATACTGGCTCATTCAGGAATAATAGAGTGCTACTTTCTGACTTGTCATCAGTGTCAGCCCAGCTCTCTTCAGCTTTTACACTGAGAAAATTATGTTGTTGATCTGAACGCTAAAGAAGCAAACGCTGTTTAAGATTAGAGTTAGTACACTAGCCCTTCCCAAAATGTTTTAAATGTTTTTTTCATCCATTGAAAGATTTGTAGGACCTAATTTATTTATCCTTTCATTCCTGTGGCATAAAGACTACCGAATATATACATTTCCAGTGTTGCGTATGTACACTTAGGTGGGTATGCATGTTTGCACACGCAAAAATATGTATGTGTATGTAGAGACAGAATGAATGAATACATGAATGAATGAATACTGGTTGTGTTATAAGTTATTCTGTTATCAGTTCTCCCGAACTTCTGGATCTCGTTACCATCACCCAGTGGAAGAGCTTGGAGATCATGCCAAGTCTTGAGGTGAACTTCAGGACTTCTTCCTATGGAAATACCTACTACTGTAGTAAATGAGCCCCAGCTCACTGTAGGTGAAGTTTCCTATTGGCTGTGGAAGACTTCTGATCAGTTCTTTAGACTGCAGATCTTCTAACTCTGGAAAAAGTTGTGTGGATGCTGGCAAGGGAAATAATCCGATTCTGATAAATGGCCACAACCCATCTGCTATCCTAGATCTCAAAAATGTACCGTTTTCCTGTTTATTCACTAATTTGCTTTTATTTACCAGGTTTTCTCTTGATGCCTTGTTTATTTTGGTTAAAAGCCCTTCATTTCTTAAGTATCCTTGAAGTGTTATATTCTTTAACAAAGCGAGTTTTAACTGCTTACAATTAACTGAAAAATTTTAATTGGTAAAAATTAAAACTTGGTGCTCATTACGTAGTCAACTCCCTTTCCAGAAAAGCACAAGACCCTGAAGGGCTGCTTGAAACCTGTTTGGATATTGCTTATGGAATTAATGTTTCATTGGCTTTAATATTGTGCTAACTCTGTAACCTGTGGGATGGATTTTAGGGGGTTTGGGCTGGTCACTCTGTGGAAGAGCACCCATTCTGTTGTCTTTCTCCATTTTCTTTTGGATGTATGGAGGGGTGTATTTTTTTACTGAGTTTTTCCATGCTGCCCCTGAAAGATTGTTCTTTGTGCTGTTGTGGTAGATTGTTTTTCTGTTTGGTTTTGACTTGGATGTTTGGGTTGAGTGGGTGTTGGAAAACTCTTAATTCCATCACAGACTGTTCTCAGGATTTATTTACCAGTTGTTGGCTCCATTTGCTTTTCATACAGAGCCACTCTTCAAGTGTGCGTGATGGAGGATTTGCTTGCAAGTTGGTGTTTAACATAGCAAAGTAAATTGCATTTTCAGCATTTGAAATGGGCAACAGTTGCTTTTGCAGAGTGTTCTTTTACCTTGGCTGGACCATCAGGTGTTTTCTGGCCCTTGTAAAAGTCTCCTGCTATTCAATGCTCTTGTGGTACGTCAGTTTCTCGTTGATGTCACTTCATATTCAGAATGTCATTTGCAATTTTTTTTTTATTATTATTTTTTTTTTGCTAGGGAGGGATAAGGGAAGAAAAAAAGGAGTGTGCATGAGCTGTTGGGGAAATTCTGCAGAAAAAACATTATGAAGGTAAGACACAGAGAACAGTGTATTTGATTCAATTAACAACAGGAAGTTTTTTTTCCCAATAGTATCTGAAAACAGACAGTAGTAGTATTGGTAATTTGGAAGAGAAAGGGCAGAAAAGCATTTGCATGTCTTACCCACGTGAATTTGTTCAGGGCTACATACAGATGCTATGGATATGTGAAAAGAGGGAGGGGGTAATTCTCGCCAGACTGCTGCTTCCTGGAGCTGTTCTGCAAGACCTGTGGTATAAAATTATGTGCTTTGGAGAGCTGAAGGAGCAAAGAAAAGGAAAAAAACAAAAAAAACCAAACCCAAACCCACAGCGTGTTTTAATAAATCTGTGTTGCTACTTTTGGATTTAAGCCTTCACAGTCCTCTCCCTGTGGCTTTTGAGGGCTGCAGGGTACAGCCCATGATCTGACTGCATGCTACAGGGCTTTAAGTCACTCTTGCCTTTCCTTAGCTTTTGTGATACCGGTACTCTGCTTAGCTCAGGCGTTGAAATAGGGATCCCGCTCTGATACTCTTCCCATACAGTGAAGGATGTGCTGAGCAACTAGGCTACCAGAGTGTCCCAGTTTCCTTTCTTCTAGCTTCACCACCCCCATAGCTGATGAATGAATGCAGTTGTAATACAGTGTATAATGCGTATTACACCATAATGGCCTTTAAAAGGTACACAGGATACTCCCATTTTTCCTTCAGTTTAACGCAGGGATGACAGACATCTGAAATGGGGAAAAGCATCCAAGCTAATTGAAAAGAAGGGAAAAAAAAAAAAAGAGTAATAAAAGGAGACTGTGAAAGTGCAGGAGACGGTGAAAAGGTGTGTCTCAAGACAGCAGATTACTTACAGGGAGATATTCTTAGGATAAACTGAACTTTATTGAATTCAGTAAGATTGCTATGGGAGCGGAATTGAGTTTCTTGTGACTTACAGCACAGATATTTCTTTCTATCCTTGATGGATATGTTTCAGTAGTGAGTGAATGATTTCTGAGGATATGTTAGCTTGGTAACACATACTCTGTGCCATGCTTTAAAGACTGTTAACCAAAGGGGATTGCTTATTTTGTTGAGTATTTTTTCTGGATTGATTATGCCAGGATTATTTCTTGAATGATGAATGTTATTAAATATTAAAATGCAGAATACTGAGTATAGTCACAGGCAGAAAAAAATAGTACAGTGTATGTGAAGTAGTGTAATTTGTTCACTGGCTTCTAGTTTACAAGTTTTCCAGAAAGTCTCTTAGATCTATAGCCTGTTTCTTGAGTCAATATTTGCTGTTTTATACAGGAACAACTCCTTGAAGATTTTTCCAAATAGGAAGTATCAGGGAGAATAAGAGAATGAGTAGATTGGCAGCAACGGTTATTATTATAGGGCAGAGATTTGAATAAATAGCAGTATACAGAGATCACAACCTAGATCCTTACTCAGGGGAACAGGACAGAGACAGAAATAGGTAAGACTGATGGTATGTAGGAGCCATGGGGTTAGGGACTGATGAAATTAGCAATTTATTAAGATTAAATAAAAAATAATGGGAAGGGAGCAGCATCTTGGGTCTGTGTGATCACAACAGAGAAACAGAATTAGGCAGGAAAAGTACAGTGAAAGATTAAAGGAAGACACACAAGGAAAACTGGAGATAGCAAAGTATCGGAGAAGCAGCCAAAAATCCGCAACCGAGAGGTCAACCAGAATAAGTAGGAGTAGAAAAATGTGTATTTTGCTTATTAGGTGCTATTTAGTACAACTTGTCATTTCTTCATCAAGTGCTTTGGAAGAACCAAGTGGTCTTCAGTTGTTTGTTTGTTTTTTTTTTTTCCCCCTTTAACAGAGGAGGACAACAATCTTCATTAGCAGAAGCTGCAGCAGCTTTTAAAGCTGTTTCAGTCACTTGCATTTGTTACAAAGCACATTGATTCTTTTCGAACATGAGCTACGGGTGTAGATTATTTCTCTGTTGCTATGATGTTTCCCAAGTCCTTGGACTCTTAACAAGAGCGTGCAAGCAGTGCCTGCACGCCTCTGAAAGGCCAGACAGCAGCCGCACAATTCCCAAAGGGCCCATGTATGGTTGTAGTGGGTGTAATTAAACGTGTCAGCAACATGTAATGAAGGGGGCAGTGCAAGGATTTCAGAGAAAAATTCTTTGAAATGGTGGATGTGTGGAGTAGGGTGTCTGTGAAGAGTTTCACTCCCAGGCAGAAGGGTCCTGACATATCAGTAACATTATATTTAGAAGGTGGAAAAAATTGTTGTTCTAGTCCAAGTTGGAGAATACTTATTCCCAGAAAGGAGTTGCACAATTTTATTTCTTTTTAATTTTGTTATTCTTTCTCTTTCCATTACTCTATCCTACCTAAACTTAGGACATTTTTGAAAGAGAACCCCATCTGAAACTTGAACTGGGCTTTAAATGTGCTGTGTTGTTAAATCTATCAAAGATTTATGATATGGACTTCATTTTTACGCTGTAATAAACTTGCTGGTTATTTCTGGATGTACACGTACATACTTGTAAGCAGAAAAATAGTGTTATGTGCGTGTACGTTTTCACCCTCTTTTTTGGCTGTAACAAGAAGCAGCAAGTTTTGATCTCTCACCTGTGTATCAGCTGTCAAAACTCTGCACTTCTGCCATTTCTGTGATTCCTTCCTAAGTACTAAAAATGCTGAAGGATGAGTGACAGCTGTCAAAATTTACTAGTCACTGTGTATGAAGGGAAAGAATGACAGAAAATCCTTATCAGAGGAAGGTACCTGTATAAACTGGTGCTTCCTTCGTCAAGGATACAAGCCACAAAGACAGGAATTTCTGCCAGAATTTCTGAGTTGTCTGTTGTCCCCCGTCCCGTCCTGTCCGTGTGTCGTGTGTGTGTGTCCCGTCCCCGTCCCGTCCCCCCCCCCCCCCCCGCACTTTCCTGGAAGCAGTTCCTGTAGTTTGGAGGACAAGATGAGAGGATGGTGGTATTATGTTGCCAGCAGTAAATGCTGACTAAGATATTTTCAGATGTTACGTCATGGTTCTGGGCTTATTTTCTAAGGTGTTCCCTCTTTTGGCACCGGCATTTCACCCCATAAATCTTGATTTTTTGCAATCCAGAATAAAGGTAAAGTAGGTGGAGGATGCGGCAGCTCAGTGTGTTTGAAGTCTTACGCGGTAAAGCTGCAAATTGTCAATCTCTAGCGGGGGGGGGGGGGTGGTGGTGGTGTGTCAGACTTGAGCATCTTTATTAAATACGTCGTGTACTGTGACAAATTCTGGTTCTAGCAGCGAGTTCTGATGTGTGCGATGCAAAAAAGAAAGAAACGCGATGGTGGAGTACGGTGTGTAGTATAGTTTCCTCATGCTGATTGTACCTGCCGGTTTTTAATCCACAGCTTCCTAGGGGCTTTCTAAAGCAGAGCGAGAACATTGTCGGCACGCTGAGGCTGAGGCTCGCCGAGGCAGCGCCGGAGCCTGCACCAAGCCGCCCTTATCCTCCTTTTTTCCTCCCTGCAGCCGCGAAGGCAGGGCGGGGGCACGGCCGCCTCCGCCGGCTCCCCCGGGCCGGGCCGCAGCCGCACCGGGAGAGCCGTGAGTAACCGCGGGAGGGTCGGGAAGCGGCGGCGGGCACCCCGGGAGGAGGGATGCAGCCGCAGCCTTGCCCCCGCGGCTCCTCCCGTCCTCCCCGAAAACACGCCGTGACCCAGAAGTTTTGCCGGCGCGCTCCTGGTTTTCCAGCTGGCCGGGCGGGCCGCCGCGGGGATGGGCCGCGGCGGTGCGAAGGGGGCTGCGGAGCCCCGCAAAGGGCGGGATGGAGCTTGCCCTCGGCGGGGACGAGAAATGACCGCTTTACCCCTCATTACGCCGCCACGGGCCAGGAGAGCCGACAGCGGCGGGCGGGGGCGGTGGCTGTCGGTCCCGCGGACCGCCTGCTAACGAGCCCGGCCGGTGCAGGCACCCGCGGAGCCGGGCGTTAAAAATAGATGTAATAAAAAAGGGCGCGGTGGCAGGGCGCGGAGGCTGCTCGGGGGAGGGGCGGGAGCTTTGGGATGGGGGCGGCGCGCCCCCGGGCATCTTTCCCTGCCTCTCAAATGCCGGAGGAGCCGCGGTGGTGGCCCCAAGCCGCCCCCCCCCCCCCCCCCTCCCTCCCCTCCCCCCCAAGAAGTAGGGGGCCCCTCGGGGGGATACACCCCACATGCGGTTGGGGTGACGGGTCTGCTTCCTCCCCCCCCCGTCCCCCCCCGCCCTTTCTCCCTTTACCTGCCGCCTCCCCGGCACCGCCCCGGCGGGGGTATCGGCCCGTCCGCGGCGGGGGCAGCGGGGCGTGGGGGCTGTGGGTGGCGGTGAAGGCGGCGTGTGACAGATGTCCTCCTCTGACAGCTCTCGGTATCAGCCCAGTGGCTCCCTGCCATTGGCTCAGTGCAGCCGACCGGCAAGGCTGCTCGCTATAATAACACTATGCCTGCCAGAGGCGGCAGCTCAGACGGCTCCGCCGCGGCCGTGCTGCCGCTCCTCCCCCGGCAGCCAGCGCCGCGCCGAGCCTGAGGGGCTGCGCCGCCCGCCCCTCAGCCGGCCGGCGGCGGCGGCGGCGGCGGCGCCGCACATGCCGCGGGGCCCCGCCGGCCCTGGCCCTGGCCCTGGCCCTGGCCCTGGCCCTCCCCGCCGCGCCGAGCCGAGGCCGGCCTGAGCGCCCCGCCGGTGGCGGGGAGGCGGCCCTGGCCCCATGGAGTGCTACTACATTGTCATCAGCTCCGCGCACCTCAGCAACGGGCACTTTCGCAACATCAAGGGAGTTTTCCGAGGCCCCCTCAGCAAGAACGGGAACAAAACTCTGGTAATGGCTTCTTCCTTTGCCTCCCCCGTCCCTCCTCTTCGCGGCAGCGTCTCCGGCTAACTGGAGACCGCTGCGTGTGCGTTGCCAGCGATGCGGGGAGCCGGGGTGCCGGCCGGCTTTTTTGCGCGGTCGATGGTGCCTTTACCGCCGCGAGGATGCGGCGTCCTCAGCCCCCGCCTGCCGGGCCCCCCTCCTTGCCGGGGTGCTCTCCCCGGCTCCCCGTATGCCCTGGGGCAGCCTGTGGGGCGGCAGGGTAGGGGCTTGCGGGTCCTTTGCGGGCTGCCGCTGCGGAGGCTGGCTGGGGAGGGAGGAGGTTGCGGACGGGAAGCCCAGCGACCCTCCTCGGCGGGGAGCGGCGGGGCTGGGGCTCCGCCGCCCTCAGCCCGGGGGGAGGTCGGGGAGGAGGCGGCAACTGCTCCGCCGAGGCGGCTGCTGGGCATCCCCCGGCGAGGAGGGCTCCGCCGGGGTCACCCGGTGACTGACTGGCTGGCTGCCTCCCGCCGCCCCCGGCGCCGGGGGCGGCGGGAGGTCCTGCTTGACGAAGTGAAGAAGGGATCCGAAACTTGTTTACTTGAGGTCTGGGCTTTCTGGGTAGAGGGATTCATTTGTTCGAGGATTGCTTCAGAAACGATATACGGTTTTGTTTGTCGGTTGCCAAGTTTTTTAAAAGCAGAACTCTCGGTTTGAGAGGAATTGATGGGTTGAGGCAATTTGGCTAGATGCTCCGGAGAGTCTGCATAGGCTGCTAAAACCGTTTCTGTACCCGTATGCTGTACTTCGATACCTTTATATCTGTTGGATTTTTGCTGAGTTGTTTGGACTCGCTTCGCTACTATTACTGAACTTTAATGGCAGAGTTATGACGCGATAGTATTGGCAATACATGTGCTCTCCTGCCTGCTCAGATAAAAGGGATGTAGGATGACAGCAGGCTGGGTGAGCTGCATCACGTAGCATCTCAATCGCGGCCCGATAAAGCGTGGACAGATGTCTGAGGAGCAGGATGGAGCTGAAAGAGGGGCTTAGCCACGTTGTTTATCGCGCTCTCCCATCACCATCTTATTCCGAAATCCCCTTTGGAGGAGATGGAGCAGAACTTTCTTGCCGTGTTCTTGTTCCCTCGAATGCACGACCTATGTTGATGGGGAATTTACTGAAGTACTTAACATTTGTTAGAGTTGGCAAGCTTGCAGTTTCTCCCTAAATAAAGAGATTAAAGCAAATCCAAGCCAAGTCATAAAAATAGTAACTACTACGAGAAAATCTGAGGCAGATTTTTTTGGACCGTTCCAAATGTAAAGTTCCTGTTTTCACGTTGTAAATCTTACCGCAATTTTACTTGCTGTGGATTCTGCATATTTTTCTGTTCGGGATTACATCCTTAGAATTTTAAACAAGTATTTGTAGTATCCATAAGATGGCAATATGTGTGTAATATTTCACTGTTACAGTTGCAAAACCAAGACCTGCTGCAGAAATATTTGATACACTTTAAATTAAATTGCACAATGCATCCCCTTCTTTCTATTGAACAATTTCAGTAAAGATGCATTTGGCAGGACTGAGAATACTCTGATGTGACTTTTGGACTGTGTATTATCTTGCGATTCATAATTGGTTCTGCTTCAATAGCATTTTATTCTTGCTTTTTTATTTTTTTCCCTTGGCAAAAAAGCAGCCCTGCATTCTCAATGTTCCTGATTTATTTATTTACTGGTAAAAACAATAGCGACCAAAATATGTTGGGGAAGACTGGTATTAACTTAAAATTCAAATAAACATACTGTGTACGCTTTGCAACACTCTTATTCTGGAAAGGAGTTTAACTCAACTCTGTTCTTCAGTGAGATAGAATAGATGTGAGGGGAGAAGAGATAGTATCGGTTGTGGATTTGCCTTACCCTTAAAAGCTTTTGTTGTGGGAAGTGAGCAAGTGTAACTGTCAAAGTTTTTGCTGGGGTAAAAAGGGAGAGTTCTTGATATTGCCTCTGTGGACAGTAAAATTAAGTTCGTGACTGTGAAATAAATAGCGTATATCTAGATGTCAAGACTCTTATTTACATTTGAGTGATGTTTAGTTTAAAGGAGGTAGAGATACTGTTGGGTCATGATACAGGGTGACTGGATAGTTCAGACTAATAGTTCTAAGGTGCTGAAGTACATTTTGGCCAGCTTCTGTAGGAAAGTCAAATGCTACAGCATTTCAGAGCATTAGTCACTTTCACTGTAAACAGGCTTTCAAACTTAAAAAGATGAAAATATTTATTAATACAAAGGAGAATGTCTTTAGAAGTTCTGATAAGAGTGCAGCCTTTTAATATGCTCTTGGTGTCTTTCATCCTAGAATAAGACTAGGAGAAACAGCAATTTGTAAATCTAAAACCCAGAAATATTTTGGAGCTGCTCTCAGATGTATCTTCCTATTTTGCTCTAAAGCATTCAGTCCGTCTTCATCTGTGCTGTAAGCTTTCTAAAATCACTGCTTCCTTGTAAACTGAGGAGAACCTGAAAACAACCTCTGCTTTGCACAGTGTAGAATTGCTTCTGTGCAAAACTTATGATATTTGTTAAGCTTTGCTTCTCTAAAAGTTCTCCTGCCACTCTCTATCTAGAAAGGAAGACGACTACACATGCTATAGCAGAATTTCACAGCAAGTAGGAAAGTGCTGGTCCTAGTCAAATGATGAAGTTGTTGTTTCAAGATGATTTCATGTAACGTATCTTCAAACCCAGAGCTGGTTAGGCTTTGGGGGAGGAAGGTGCTTAGGGCTTTTGGCTACTGTCCCACTCTGGAGTGACCTGGTATTCACCTGCAACTTGGTTTTTTTGCCCTGTTCCCCAATATATGCCACTGAGAAACACTTTTCTCTGACTGTCCCTGCAGGTGATCCTTAACGTGTTCATCCTCTGCCCGTGTCCTGTTTCACACAGAATTAGTCGTTTAAAGCTTTATGAAGTTTTGGTTCAAAGCTCCCAGAAGGTAACGGGAAGAAAGAGCTGCAAACCCTTGCTCACCTAGCAGGGAACATGACACGCAAAACTTGGTCCTTCCTAAAAAAGTCTTTTGCAGTGGAGAGCATCAGAGGGTTACTTTTTGGTAAAAAAGGTGGAGTAACTATTGCCTAGTTCCCAGGCATAGCCTTTCTCTAAGTCATATCTACCTGTAATGCCTACTGAGTGCAGGGCTTTGAGATGGGGTTATTTGGGAGGGGGAGAGAAGTGGGAGAGGGATGAAGATACGAAGTAGGAGAAGGAAGGGAAGGCCACGGTTCTCTTCCTCAAGGGAAGATGTGTGGGGAAAACCTGAGTTTGGAGAGCAGTGAAAGGCACAAGAGGGAACAAAGCAAAGGGTTGATCTAGGCAAACTGAGAAAAGAGGCTACTGTAACCCCCCCAGTTTTTAAATTAAATAAAATAAGGAAAAAATGCTTGTGAATGAACCTTTAGTGAGATGGTGGGGGAAAATGAAGGATTGCATTATCTATGTATAGTTCTGGGTGTCTGATGGCACAGCTTTGCACTATATAGAGTATTTGTGCTCCCCCAAGCCCACTGGGTGACTGTTCAGTGTGGGTAGGGCCCACTTACCCAGTTGTCATCTGCTGCTCCTTACTGGAAAAAATAAATCTGGATTATGAATTGATGGGGAATGGGCTCAGCACATGTGGAAGAATAGCATCCAAACTCTTAAAATTCCTTCAGAAAATGGAGCAGTTTGGTTAAAAGACATTGGTATGTGGGCTATTGGATAAGGCTTTATCCTCTCCCACGGCAGTTTCTAGTGTCTGAAATATCCTTCAGGTATGTACAGTCTCGTAATGATAGCTATGACTGCAGTGCTCTGTGGCAGCTCTTCAAAAGGTATTTTTTTGTTGGTGGAGTACTGGCCAAGTGAACCAACTGCTGACCGGTCTTTGCGTGGCAGGTGTTTTTTGAACAAGAAACTCAAAACTTAGTGTGTGGGTCAATAATACACAATGATGTTGCAAATTTCTGATGCTCTTTCTGTGTTTTTGTGTAATATTGCTTATGGCTTGGTGTTTTAATCAATGAATATGGGCCCGATTGCTTGGCTATTTCTTGTCAGGGTTCATACTTGGTGACTTTGAAGCTTTTCCCAAGGCTGTTCTTTTTAGCAGTAGCAGTTTATAGAAATTTGTTTGCTACAAACTCTTTCTTTTGTCTATGGATCTCCTGAAGTGTTCACGCGCTTACTGTGTTCTTTTTTTTATGCCTTATGTTATTGATGCCATATTACACTAGCCTTTCTATGTAATTCATCTTCCTTGCTGTGGCTGCTGTCTTGCATCTAGCTTATAATCTCAAAAAGTATCGAAACTCGTATGAAAAAATAGCTCTCTGGAGGCAGAAATCAGCTGTTTGGAGTCACCACCACAGGTGATTTGCTAAATCCTTAAAATGTCTTTCAGAATATAAACTGAAGCATTTTAAGGTATTATCCTAGTTACGTGTATGATCTCTGGTTGGTCATCAAGAGAACTGACTCTTTGCTTCGTCTGCTGAGTAGCTGGTACCTGGGTGGTGACTGAATATCTGCTATTTCACCCTAAGGTATTCCACTCATGTAAATGGCTCTGTATCTGTTTCATCGAGACTTACAGTGATGGAGAACTGTTGGTGTGGGGCCCATTCACTTCTTTTAATTGGACAAATAAATTTTCTGTGTTGGTGATCAGAATGAGTAAGGTCCTATTACTTGCCCAAGGAGGTCAGTGAAAAGTTTAGACCTTTATATGGTATAAATTGCTACTGTAATTCTAATTCTAAGTCTCTTGTTATCCTCGTTTCAGCTGGGATAGAGTTGATTTTCTTTTTAGTAGCTGGTATAGTGTTATGTCTTGGATTCAGTGTGAGAAGAATGTTGATAACACGCAGATGTTTTCAGTTGTTGCTAAATAGTGTTTAGTCTGAAGTCAAGGATTTTTGCAGCTTCTCATGCCCAGCCAGCGAGAAAGCTGGAGGGGCACAAGAAGTTGGCACAGGACACAGCCAGGGCACCTGACCCAAACTGGCCAACGCTGTATTCCATACCATGTGATGTCATGCCCAGTATATAAACTAGGGGGGCTTGGCCTGGGGGGGGATCGCTGCTTGGGAACTAGCTGGGCATCGGTGGGCGGGTGGTGAGCAATTGCATTGTGCATCACTTGTTCTGTATATTCCATTAAATTGTTCTTATCTCAACCCATGAGTTTTACCTTTTCCTTTCCAATTGTCTCCCCCATCCCACGAGGGGCGGGGGGGGGGAGGGGGGCGCGGGGAGTGAGTATGAGGCTGCATGGTGCTTAGCTGCTAGCTGGGGTTAAACCACGACACTTGTTGATACTGATAGAAAGTAAGTAAGATCAGAAATTTCCTGGTAAGTAGTTGGTTAAAGGACTGTAGTTTCAAATGTACCAAACATAGAAATCTATTATTGTGTATAACAATAATCTCTGTATATGCACATATATATATATATATGTTTATATTTTGGTTATAAATATGTACACAGCGTACTTCAGGGGTAGAATTGAAATAGTGATCCCCAGCTCCAAGGGAGGCAGGCACAAATGATCTCAAATGGGAATCAAACTCTGAACTCGTTGCGGTAGGCTCTGTGGAGAGGAAGATCACGTGAACTTCAGGTAACTTCCATGTAGTACAGCTTCATGCCTCCCAGTCAGCTTGGACGTGGGTGCAGGGTGTGCGTATCAATCCTTAAAATACAACATGGGTACAGTTCTGTCTAAAAGGCTGTTGGATGTCTGTTTAGACCTTCTTTTAATAATCCAATTGTTTGTACCATCAGCTGTCTTGCTTTTTAGGTTTATTGAACAAAACTGCTTGGAATTTTTATTTATATACCTCTGTGTATGTGTGTATATATTTAAATACTTGTAACTTCTTCTAAAAGTTTTAGGGCTTAGTTCTGCTTTTATAAAAACTCCATGGAATTCACATACTGATATACTAGTGTCTTCTGAAAATGCTATCTGTTGTTCAGGCTGTCTGTTGTCTTTAGTTCTTTTACCTTTTGTAGAATATTTTTGTATTTCCAGATCAACTAAAGTATGTTGCGGTGGACATAAAAATCTATTTTGTGAGAATTTCTCTGACAAATATCCATACCCTACTACGGTAAGAAAGCAGTAAACTACCTGTAAAACAGCTTTCCTGATGAAGAATACTGAAGCTGTTGTGCTCCTGCATGATCAGGTGGAAATGTCTGCTGATTTCAAGCTGTCTAATACATATATAAAATAAACAGTACTTACCATAGGTTTATTTTAAAAACTGGTAAAAACAGGTCCTACAGTTCTGTTTGCCATATTGTGTATTGCCAGTAGCAGAGGGTAATTTTTAAATTATATGTTATATGTGCAGAATTTACTAAAACTATTGCAACATATTGTTTTTCATCTTTAGTGTTGCAGAGTTTGTAGGGTAGAGTTGCTAGGCTAGAGTTATATTGGTTAAGGGAGAAAAATCACCTGTTACTTTCATCAGTGGTTTGTCCCCTGTGGATCTGCTAATGTCTCTGGCGTTTCAGTGTGCTCATGGCCTGAGTTTGGAACTTGAAAATGTTTGCATCTTTTCTGTGAGAGAAGCTGAATAGCCCTAACTCATTAAAATACTAAAATGACAAAATAAATTCTACCTGATTTAATTTAAATAGTTAATTGGTGTCACTTAAATCATGATTGAAAACCAACCACTCAGAAGACAACAAAATAATTTGGTAAAATGGAAGTAATAATAAAATCTTACCTGTATTCTACTTCTGGAGCTCATTTGTATGAACATGATTTTTTTTATTTTTTTATTTTTTTTTTTATAGTAAGTCTATTGGTAATAGTGCTGATTGATCGCATCATCAACAGGTTCGTTTCGGTGGGTTGAGTGAACAGGAGGCTATTGTAATTTAGGTGCATTTCCAAAGCAACTCTGAGAGGTTGCAAGTCTCATGCAGTGAGATGCAGCACTCGCGTCTGTCAGACTTGGTACGAGTGGATCATCTGGTCCAAAAAATAGTGGGAGCTGGAGTCCAATGTGCAGCAGACTTAAACTGGGACAGCTTCTGATTCAGAGCTACTGCTGAGGCAGACTTTTGTACTTTAAAAGCTTATTAAATGCATGGTAAGCTTCAAACACATCGGTATTCTGTTGAATGTAATTAGACTATTACCATGGTTAAATTAGTACACTTGTTTAGTTTTTTTCAGATCAGGGCCTTAAAGAGTAAGTCTGAGGAGAGCCTTTGCCTTGAGTATTTTCTGATGCAAATATCCATAGCAATCTCTTAGCTCAGAGATACATGACATTAATTTTAACACGTTGCTCAGACTGGAAAACAGTGTTGCTAACACGTTGTTTTAACATGCTGCTAACTGGAAAACAGCAAGTTGGCTTCTGTCTTTTCAAAACCACACATATATTTTTGGATTCATTAAACTTACTGAACCTTCTCAAGGTGCAGGCTGCATTCTAAAAGCCTCAGCTTTCCTGTAGGCTGTGGGGAACATACAGCTTCTCTGATGTTCCCATCAGCAGGGATTCAGCGTTGTAAAAAGTAGTTAACTGTCAGGAGCACATCTAGAGGACACCGAGTAGTAGCCTTTAGGTTTAGCACATTGGGTTTTCGAGTAGGACTTGTCTAAGTAGCTGCAAGATCTTGGATGCCCCTAACTGGTGACAGTTAGAGTATTTCGTTTTTTGAATGGCCTTTAGGTATGCTAACGGGAACAATTAATCTCTGCAAAAATCAAAGCTATTGAATAGATGCATCTTGAGATGTAGGGATGACTAAAATAATCCCACAAAATCAATCCAGAGCATTTTCTGTTATTTAATGTCTTAATACAGTTAATGATGACGGTGGCCTTATTTATAGCATAGATCCTTTAACACTGCCTGGTGGTGGTGGTAGAAAGTGACTTGATTTTTTCTGTTTGCTCACTTGTGATTCAAGTGTAAACACCGGAGAGGGAGTGATCCTTCCTAATTTAGCTGTATCTGGCCAATCCCCTATAAACAAACAGTAGTCAGACCCTTTTATTTTTCCACACATTTTCGAAGTGGGAACAAATGCTTTTCCTTCAGCTTTCTTGAGAGATCGTTATTTGATGAGCTGTGACTTAATGTTGTTGAAAAAACCCCAAAGTAAACAAACCAACATTTACTCACAAGGAGGTACAATAGTTGTCATGTTTAACCTTGTTTTGTCAATAGAGATAAGAAACTGCCTGAAGGCGTCAGGAATCTGGAATTTTAAACTCATAGTTTAATTGATTTATTTTGTTAAAATATGTTTGCTATTCCCTTCCTCTGCGGACTAGCTATGGCAGTGGTACAGATTGGGCAGAGGGTTTCATTTTTCCCTTGGCACAGAGGGTGTTTGTTTTGAACCAGCTGAGTTGTGTGTGAACATGAATTTCTGTGGAACCCAATTTTTTTTAATTCGTTCAGATAGTAAATTTCCAAATATTTTCAATATGGAATTTTAAATGGTGGTAATTATACAAATAGTGTTGTAGGAAAGGAAATGCAAATTCTTCCCCCACAGCTCTTAGAGCAAATCCTCAAATAAGGCCTGGAGGGTAATCTCCAGGTCTCCTGCCTGGCATTGCTTTCCTCATTGCATACGATAAAGAAAAGGTTTTGATTTAAAATTTTTGAAATTTGTGATGGGTTAACCCTGGCTGAACACCAGGTGCCCACCAAAGCCGTTCTATCACTCCCCCATCCTCAGCTGGATAGGGGAGAGAAAATATAACAAAAGGCTCGCGGGTCGAGATAAGGACAGGAGAGATCATTCACTATTACCGTCACGGGCAAAACAGACTCAATTTGCAAAATTAACTCAATTTATTACAAATCAACCAGAGCATGGTAATGAGAAGTAAAATGAAATCTCAGAACACCTTCCCACCACCCCTCCGTTCTTCCCGGGCACAACTACCCTCCCGGATTTCACCACCAAGCCCCCCCAGCGGCACAGGGGGACAGGGATGGGGTTTATGGTCATCACACGTTATTTTCTGCCGCTTCACCTCCTCAGGACGAGGGCTGATCACACTCTTCCCCTGCTCCAGCGTGGGGTCCCACCCACGGGAGACAGTCCTCCACGAACTCCTCCAACGTGGGCCATTCCCACGGGCTGCAGTTCTTCACGAACTGCTCCAGCATGGGTCCATTCCACGGTGTGCAGTCCTTCAGGAGCACACTGCTCCAGCGCGGGTCCCCCACGGGGTCACAAGTCCTGCCAGAAAAGCCTGCTCCGTGGGCTCCTCTCTCCACAGATCCGCAGGTCCTGCCAGGAACCTGCTCCAGCGCGGAGTTCCCACGGGGTCACAGCCTCCTTCGGGAACCCACCTGCTCCGGCGTGGGGTCCTCCACGGGCTACAGGTGGAGATCTGCTCCACCGTGGACCTCCCTGGACTGCAGGGGGACAGCCTGCCTCACCAGGGTCTTCACCACGGGCTGCAGGGGAATCTTCGCTCCGGCGCCTGGAGCATCTCCTCCCCCTCCTTCTGCACTGACCTTGGTGTCCGCAGGCTTGTTTCTCTTACATGTTCTCACTCCTCACTCCGGCGGCAGTTTCTCTCCGTCCCAACTTTTTTCCTTCTTAAAAATGTTATCACAGAGGCGTTACCACTATCACTGATTGGCTCGGCCTTGGCCGGCGGCGGGTCCGTCTTAGAGCCGGCTGGTATGGGCTCGCTCTCTCTCGAACACAGGGGAAGCTTCCAGCAGTTTCTTACAGAAGCCACCCCTGTAACCCCCCCCTGCTACCAAAACCTTGCCAAACAAAACCAATACACATCTGGGAAAATGTTTAGATTTGGTTTGAAGAACTGAGAGAGATTTTTTCTTTTTTCTTTCAGTATCTCATCGATATTCTTGGTTTGTACAAATGATTTAGGACTCAGGCTTTTTGTCTGACCGTGCTGATTTGCATGGCTTTAAATTTTTTGTGTGTGTATGAAAATGATATTTTTAGAGAGAGTCCTTTCCCCAAATAGAAAGTGATCAGGCTACCTCTTCGGGGATCCAGCTCAACTCAAATATTCATGTTGCTAGACTTCTCACAGCTAGCGTATAGCCGTATTACTTACATTGGCCAAGTCTTGGTCAGGTTGTTTTCTTTAAAACTTTGTAATGCAAAATGTCTGGCAGAATTTGTTTCTTCACCCTGTAGAAATAAGTTTCTGGACTAGGAAAGCTGCTTCCTTTTCAGCTTACTGATAACATACTTCCACAGCAAATACAAATCCATGTATCTGAGACTTGTGAGACTGTAATTTAAAAAAAAAAAAAAAAAAAGTCAGTCTTTTCTGTGTGTAGGTGTCCATAAAGTCTGTGGAGTTTTTTTTCAATAAATACACTTAGAACTTGATTTGCATGGCAGAATGTATTTGTTCTTTTTGGGTATCTGTTTAAATAGCTGCAGTTTCTAAGTATTTAATTTCTGCTGAAAGTGTTTTTAACAGGAGACCACAATACCCATTACAGAATAGCGTATCAGCTACTCCTTCATAAAAAGGATTTTGATAAAATGTCTGGAGTTAAAACTTGGGGACGCTCGTGGGTCCATGTAGGGTTATGATGCACGCAGGGGTCTAGCCGAGCAGTCTGTGAAACAACCTGAGCCTAAATCTGTAAAGCAAGATGATTTTAATTTTATTTTTTTTAAACTAGACATTATTGAAACTTAGCATTATGTAGGGAAGTTTCCTTAAAGACGTTTAATTGTGCAAGATGTTTGGTTGCACTCTGTTGGAAGCAGTCGGCTTTATCACGAGAGAGAATAGCGTGGGCAAAGATGTTCATCTGAAGCCTTGCCGGTCTCTAAACCTGCCAGTCCCAGGCTCGGCATGGGACTTGGTCTTGGGCTGTTCCCAATTTGCAAGTTTGCTTTCCGCCCTTTTCTGCAACACTGCTGCTCTGTGCTAGGAAAGACAGACGTGGGTAGTCTTCTCATCTTGCATCCAGTTCGCTTCCTGGTTAATTGCTGGCCGTGCTGGGAAGGAGCAGAGGAGCGGCATTGAGGAGCGCTGGCGAGGTGCGGCCGGGAGGATGGGGAAGCGACCCGAGCAGCACGTGGGTACCCAGGTGCGCGACGGCACTCTGCCTTTCCATTCCCGGTGCACAAGGGGTAAGTGTGTCATCGGTGGTTATGGCCTTGGGAAAAGGCAGTTGTGGGTTTTTTTACATGTACTTGTGGCTACAGTAATAAACTTCTCTGGACCAACGGAATTGAATTAATCAGTGAAAGTAACTAACTTCTACATTAAGGCTTTGTTGTGTGGTTGGTTTTCTTTTTTTTTTAATTTTATTTTTTTTGGTGTTAGCATTTTTTTGTATGTTTGGGTAACTTGCTTGTATACCCCCGAATATTAATACTGAGGAAAACAGAAACTTGTAGGAGATACCAAGAATGACTTACACATTTCATTAATGCAAAACTAATTTTTCTGCCCTGCTTTTAACAGCACAGGAAGATGTTTATCCGGATGTTAAGTACTGACTATTTAATCACCTCATCTGGTTTCTAAATGAAAAAATATGGCAAAGAAGTGGTATAAATAACTTTATACAAGAGATGTTGGGTTTCTCAAGTGCTTGCAGCATACCACACTAGACTATAGTCTCCACCAGTTTGTTTTGGTTTTTTTTATAAAGCATTGTATTTTTACAAAATACTCTTTATTGTCAAAAAAAGTGATACAAAGTTTAGGTTTGCTTAGAAGTGAGGCTCTGGAAACTTAATGTAATTATGTAAAGAACATTATGCACTTTTACATGAGCACTAAACAACTGTTTATACAAACGAAATAGGGTTTTTCATAGACTTTTTTTAAAGCAAAATACATTTTATGCTGCTTATTTATGATACATTCTTAAAATATAGCTAGTTGGTGCTTTAGAATACTCTCAGGTTAGCAGTGGAACATACTGCTGAATAGATTTGGGGTTTGCTGGTTCTTTGCATTGATTTTTCTAATAGTAATGCTGATTTTCTGATAGTGGTAAGGAAAATTTTATCTTACGAGGGAGAAAAATCAGGATAACACTGCTTGTCTTTCTGCTGTGCAAACAAGCCACTAAATCATCTGACACCTGTTTGTTTGGCAAATAGCAGATGTGAGTGAACTAGCAGGTAGAATTAAGAATTAGGAAGAGATTAAAACAGTTTTAAAGGACCACTTCCAGAGGTTCATGGAATTGTAATACTAATGACCTGTTGAGCAGAGCGAAGAGCTTGCTTCCAACAGGATGTCAAAAATGCTTTAGAGTTTCTTTATGAAACACCTTTGAGTGCTCGTGGGTACGGAAGTGTCAAGGCAATGTAATTAGAAAAACTCTACAGAAACCTGGTAGCTGTAGCATTATGCTGGCAATTGCAAATGGTAATGGAGTGTGCCCAGAGTGGACCTGCTTTGTAAAAGAGAAGTGAAGAAGAAAAGTGGAGTATTCCAGTGTGCTTGTATTTGAGGGGAAACCGCAGCTAGGTATGCGAAGGAAACAAAAATACCCAATCTGTTTTGTGCAGAGAAAGGAAAGGTTACCAAACAATAGCAAACAATTACAGTGACTAATGATAAGATGGAACTGGAGAAGGAGAATAACTATAGCTCAGGGACAAAGGTTTGCCTGTCACTGTCAGCATATTTGTGGTGGCAGTGTCTGCCTTGTTTGTTCAGGTTCTTCCGTTGAGAAGTGGGACGGACTTGGAGAATTATTGCTCTGACTCCTCTTGGAGGTGCGCAGTGGGAGGCAACGGGCACAAGCTGGGGACATGGGAAATCTGATCGGGTACAAGGAAAAAGAAAAAAATTGAGGGTGGTCAAGCACTGGAGGAGGTTGTCAGAGACTGTGGGATGTCTGTCCTTGGAGATGCTTAAAACTTGACTGAGCAGCCGTAATCTACTTGGCTGTGCTTTTAACCAAGGGGTAGGACTAGATGTCCCTTCCACCCTCAGTCAACGTTACGGTTCTGCGTTTGATCTGTAGGAGAGTGGCTTTTAATTTAATCTCCTGTAATGAGGTTCCCTGGGGAGCAAGGCATGTCACTGTCGTGTCTTGCTCACAGGCTTTGGGACCACTGGGTGCTCGTGGCTCACCTTGTCCCAGATGATGGCTGGCTGGCTGGCAGGAGTGGTGTCTCCGCTGACTTCCTCTGGGGATCTCCTAATGTGTCAGAGGTCCGAAATACAGTGCTTGTTTCAGCTCTGAGTAACAAATAAATCAAATGCAAGTATTGAATCTACTTATGATTTCTTTTTAGGGATTCCTGAGCTGAGTCATGCTCTTCATAGTCAGTGACCCAACTTGTGATTAAGAAAGATGATGGACTTGGAATTTGTCCAAAACTAATTCATGTTTAGCTCTTGCTCTCCACAAATCATATGCGTTATGAGCAGTATTTTATACTTTTTCATCTTAAAAATTGCTGGAGTATATAATCTTAATTTTGGAAAGGCATTTAAAAGCTACTCAGGAGCACTACCGGTAGAGGAATTGATTTGTTGTCATTGGAACAGGATTGTGCAGAAGCAAGAAAAACTAAAGCTGAGCATTTTCTAAAGGCATTGTATGCTGCACTCCTGCATTACTGGAGATGCAGATTGTTGCAAAGAGGGAAAAATAAGGAATAAGCCATAAAGCTTATCTTCTTCAGCCCACAGAGCTCATAGAGAGTGGGGTGGACAGTGTGTACTTCCATAGTTTGAGTATTTCCAGGAAATTGGTCAGGTATTTTGCATCATTTCATACAGTGGGTATGGTCTGCTTATGGGTTGATTTTGTTTGGGTTTATATGCTTAGTTTATATTCTATATTTCTATATATTATATTTTATATAATATAAAATATTCTTAGATATTATATTTTAGTATATATTCTGTATATTCAGAGCTATTGTTTGACATAGTGGTGTAGCATCATACTGATTTCTTATAGTTCATGATTTATGTAGAGCAAATATGATTCTGAGGGAAGGCAGTGCCAAAGCTCTTTATGAGTGGCTGGATCTCTCTTTTCTGTAAGAGGGGGCGATTTGATACAAACAGGCAGTTTCCAATTAATTGTGTGGGACTGAGCAAAAGACCAACCTTGGAGAAGTCCCCATAGAGCAAATCTGAGCACGTGAAGACTGTGTATGTTCTCACTTGGCCTCATCACAGGTAGCAGAAATTTTGAGCTTGCTTTGAAGTGCTCTGGGTGCTGCAGGCCATGTAGTGGCTAATGCTGACCATGTTGTAGTCAAGAGATGAGTGTTTGATTTGTTTTTCAAGTCAGTTAGTAAAGTAACTGGAGCCATCTATAATTGCCTTCTAAAAAAAAACTGTCAGAAGTTTGATGCATAGTAAATGTGAAAGCTACAATATGGAATAAATTATCAAATGGCTCAAGTTCAGTGTCTCTTTGAAGACTATGGGGGGGGGGGGGGGTAGAGGAAATTATGCTTGTATTTTACACCTGCCAAATTGAATTACAGCAACAAATCTGTATAATTACAATTCAGAGACCATGATTTATTCTCAGAGTTAGGTAATTAGAAGCAGGACTACACTTGAAGGTTCAAATTGGATTCTTAGAAAGAATCCCTTACATGAATATGACCCGTACAGAAATCAGTGTTTTCATCTCTTCTATTTTAAGAATTTTGAATCGTAATGTAAAGTGACTCATCCATTATTTCCTCATCTCTTCATCAGTGAGACACACAAGAAATTGTTCCTTTGATTGTTTCCCTGCAAATGTGAAATCTTTACGGTTTCTTCTCTTTTCAGCAGGCATTCATAAATCCAATTAACATTAATGAGACTCCCATGTGTGCATTGAGAGAAAAAAAAAGGACCTTTTGTCTCTTAAAGTATGTGTTTAACTGCAGAAAAAATGCAGAAAAAAGCTTTTGGTGAATTACAGGTTACAAAGTCAGTAGCTTCTATCTCATTTTCGCAGCAGCTAACACATTCCCCTGCTTCTCTCTCCCCTGTCAAGGGTCCTTGTACAAGCTATAAATGTGGGATGAGCAGTGGTATCGGTGAAGTGGAGAGCGCTATTATTACCTCCAGTTCTAAGATTAATTACTAATAGGCTACATTTTTAACTGAATGGCAGGATTACAATAGGGTTAATGTGATTATACTTCTGTTCCTTGACATAACTCTGTGGGAACAGAGTGAAAGGAAGTAAAAAATATTAATATCTCAGTGACCTATAAAGAATAAATACTTAGTGCACTTGTTCTTCAGACTTTCTCCTGTTGTCTCTCTAAAGAATAGGATTGATGTTGCAGTAAGTTAGTGACATTTTGTATTATTCAGTAATATTTCTTGTTTACTTGTTGGGGATTCTTAGATTGGCTATGACTTTCCTGATGACGTAGGACGTCTTGACTGAGCTCAGTGCTATTAGTAAATGAATGGAGTCTTAGTAAATTAAATGCTGACATCTAGAAAAGTATCTGTTCCTGTAGCTGGCAAAACAGTCTCAGCACAGGGAATTTTGCTTAATTTAATTTATTGTCAATTAACACCAACTTTTGCTTACTGATTTGGGTATTGGGGTTGGGAAAGAAGACTTAAATTGAGGAAACACTTCCTTAAATTTGGCTTGGCAGTGGTGAAGCTTGGGTGGGGCAGGTGGCTCACAGCAGTGTCATGACCGACCATGATGGGCATGGGGTCCACCACATGTCCCACTGCAGGTCCCCCCGCAGCCCTCCACCACCCAGACCTGCCGCGTGTCCCCAGTACACCCCCTGAGTCACAGCTGACATGCAAAAAGGCTCCGAGGAGCTCACTGCAGCATAAATACACTGAAACCATATGGTCTATCGGAATTGTAATATCACTTCAGAGGTTTAGAAATAGCATGTTTATTAGCTGTAATCACTCCAAGATTTTCATTCAAATGAATAGCCATAAGTACTCAATGTAGTTAAATTTCCTTACAAACCTGTTGTGCAGTTTGGTTCGGAATAGGAGGCATGACCATTCACATCAAAAAAAGAATGGTATAAGGCTCTTTGGTTGTCCCCTGCGTTAGCAGCCATCTAGTAGGATCATGACTAGACTGCAGTCTGTGTAAGATTATCTAATGTGTACATCTATATAGGATACTCTATGCTTTAAAATAACTGTTGCACTTTTCTGTTAGGAAGCATTTCATGATACTATTATTATTTTGCAACTGTGTTTCCTCTGCGTTGCTTGATGTTAAGCCCGTTTTGTCTGGACTAGTTATTGTCTCTCCTCGATGGTTACATCCTTCAGATATTTGTGAGCTCTAAGAATCCTCATTACTTGCATCTTTTCCAAGGGTGGCATGCTTAGTGATTTTTTTTTTTTTTCCTCTTCCTTCATACATCAATTCTTCTAGTCTTGATTATGCTGTGCCTTTTTTTTTTTTAACTCACTCCAGTGTTTCAATATGAATCTTTAAAAATGGTTCCCAGTAGTCCATATAAAAGGTGAAATTAGAAGAACTCCATTTGTGTTTCTAGCAGTTCCATAATGTTACAGATATTTGGGGGTGGATTGTACAGCCTGTGTTTATAGTGACGTGCTTATTCTATACATAGTCTTACTAACATCATTGGGACAGCTCACTTCATCCTATTCTTATCACTTCCCCAATTCCCTCCTCCACTCCTCAGATTCCTTGCAGCAAATGCAGCATTTGGCTATGGGTAGAGCTTTTAGTTTTTCAGAGTCTTTAGTTGTGCTATGACTTCTCCATTGCCTTCGATTAGATATAATTTTCAACTTCTCAGGAAGGTGCTTTGATAAATCCCCAATTATAACCCTTGTAAAATAGACTTGTTTGTATTTTGTAAGAATAATGTGATCCTTGCCAGGAGCTGACAGATTTATTTTCTTCTGCACTATTAATTGCTGAAACTTGTATATGTGTGTGTATATATTTGTTCTTTCCCTTGTGAAAGAACAGAAATAAATATGAAGCATTTCTACACAGAGACATAAGTTTTATTTCTGACTACTTTGTCTTTTAATCTTTGCCTTTTTTTCCCATCATGTGTTGTTTTTTTTCTCTATCTGTGGAAAATCTGCCTAGCTTGGTTAGCATTTTGCTGTTGTCGTGCTCTGTGCAAAACTCACCTCAGTGGGTATGTCCATTTTCTGTCATGGCTTTGACCTCCCAATCCACTTCAGCTGACTCTCCTTACATGCTTTTTCTTGTTAGTGGGATGATCTGAATTCAGTGAGGGTTTCTTTTGAATAAAACATCAAATTTGCTCCTTTCACTGGAAATATTTGGAAATGCCTGCATTGTGTTGAACTTGGATCTCACTGGTGATTCTTACGCAGTTGTACAATTTAATTTTCTCAATTTTACCATCCTCACTAGATTGCAATTCTCATCACTTACCATCTACCACCATTTCTTCGTAGACAGGATTTTTAAAATGACAGACATAAATTGAATGAAGTTGAGCTTCACAGCAGACAAATGCTAGTCACCAATACCCTTAAGTTAATTTTTACTTGTAAAGAAACATGAGAGCCATCAAGATGTGTATTTATTTAATCTGAAGAAGCATACTGCTTTTGCAACATCCATTTCCCAGTGAGGCTGTAGACTGCCAGGCTGCAGAAATACCCATTGTGGTCAACTTTTTCATGACGGCACAAGCTCTTACATATGTCTGTTCTCCTTCGCCCTTTGTCAGTGTGGAGAAGTACAGGACATAACTTGCTGAGATTTCATGTTATTTTGCTTTGGGCCAATTGTGCTGTTTTCTTCTGCTCCCTCTTTCTCTGTGCTGTGGAGCAGGGTGCCTGGAGCATAATGCTAACCTGCCAGCTGAGGTGGCACAGCTACCTTGCTTTTACTCCGGTTAGAGTACTGAGTTTGGCAGTGAAAGGAAGGAAAGAAAACATCATAAAACTTTCAAGTACAATGCTGACAAGTTAATATGCGTGCTTGAACACTTAAAAAAATAAAAAATAAAAAAAATCCTGGGATGCCAGGATTGTCTGGTGAGCCTTCATTTTCATGACAAAGCTCTGGATTTGAGAAATATTTGAAGAAAATAAACAGATTTAGTGATTACTTTCCTTGACATCCTTGACAGTAAACTTTAATATTTTAATGTTTCTTGCTGCCTTTTCCTATTCCCCTGTTCCATTTCTTTTATATCTGCCATTTGGAGGGGTGAGGGTTGCCTATGACTACCTTACATGTAATTGAAAAGATGATTTGCTAAATGCAGTTCTCTGTTATAGTCTCTGTCCTTTTAAATTTCTGTCTGTCCCATGCTCCTGCTTTTCTTTTCTTTTCCCACGTGCTCTTTTTTTGTGTGGTTTTTTTTGTGTGTTTTTCCTTTCTGGCTGTGATGGGTTGACCCTGGTTGAACACCAGGTGCCCACCAAAGCCGCTCTATCACTCCCCTATCCTCAGCTGGACAGGGGAGAGAAAAATATGACAAAAAGCTTGCGGGTCGAGATAAGGACAGGAGAGATCATTCACTAATTACCGTCACGGGCAAAACAGACTCAATTTGGGAAAATTAACTCAATTTATTACAAATCAACCAGAGCAAGGTAATAAGAAATAAACCCAAATCTCAGAACACCTTCCCTCCACCCCTCCCTTCTTCCCAGGCACAACTTCAATCCTGGGTTTCTCCACCAAGCCCCCCCAGCGGCACAGGGGGACAGGGATGGGGTTTACGGTCATCACACGTTATTTTCTGCCGCTTCATCTCCTCAGGGTGAAGGCTCATCACACTCTTGCCCTGCTCCAGCGTGGGGTCCCACCCACGGGAGACAGTCCTCCAACGTGGGCCATTCCCACGGGCTGCAGTTCTTCACGAACTGCTCCAGCATGGGTCCTTTCCATAGTGTGCAGTCCTTCAGGAGCACGCTGCTCCAGCGTGGGTCCCCCACGGGGTCACAAGTCCTGCCAGAAAACCTGCTCCGTGGGCTCCTCTCTCCGCAGGTCCTGCCAGGAGCCTGCTCCAGCTCGGGGTTCCCACGGGGTCACAGCCTCCTTTGGGCACCCACCTGCTCCAGCGTGGGGTCCTCCACGGGCTGCAGGTGGATATCTGCTCCACCGTGGACCTCCCTGGGCTGCAGGGGGACAGCCTGCCTCACCAGGGTCTTCACCGTGGGCTGCTGCAGGGGAATCTTCGCTCCGGCGCCTGGAGCATCTCCTCCCCCTCCTTCTGCACTGACCTTGGTGTCCGCAGGCTTGTTTCTCTTACATGTTCTCACTCCTCTCTCCGGCGGCTGTTTCTCCCTGTCCCAGCTTTTTTTCCTTCTTAAAAACGTTATCACAGAGACGTTACCACTATCGCTAATTGGCTCGGCCTTGGCCGGCGGCGGGTCCGTCTTAGAGCCGGCTGGTACGGGCTCTCTCTCAAACACAGGGGAAGCTTCCAGCAGCTTCTTACAGAAGCCACCCCTGGAACACCCCCTGCTACCAAAACCTTGCCACATAAAACCAATACGCTGGCTATACCTGCCTAACGCTGCTTGCTTTCTTGTATTTTTTGAGCTTTGTTCCATTTCATATCCCAAGTTTTTGCAAGTTATTTCTCAAAACACGATGCCATTTTAAAACTAGATTAACTGCTTTTGGTCAATCAGAAAAGGAGAGTTCAAGCTCTGAGCTTTTGTTTTGACTTTTTTTTTTTCCTGTTAGAAGTAAAGAAGCATTTTTTTATTATGTTGTAAGAGTAAGGTCTCTAATACAGTCATAATTGCTTTGCTTGTTAATTTGTTGGATCTGGTACAGATTTAATGATATTGTTGCAGCTGGCATTTAGCTGATTGGAAAAACATGACCATGTATTTAGATACTGCAAATGACAGAATGGTAAAACTGGTTTATGCTACTCTATTTTTCTCCTTGTAATACTCCAGATTTGTTCTTGTGAGCAGTTACAAGTGAGAAAAATCCTCATGAAGCCTGACTAGACAGAACTCAGAAGTTTGTGTTTCTAAATGAGCATGTGGTTATTATTTCTTTTGATAGAAACCGACGAGGACACCATGGTGAGGGTGTGTGTGTGTGTGCACACCTAAGTATATATATACAAAAAATGTATTTTAAGGGTCATCATTCCTTTCACATTATGAACAGTGTGATGAAGGCAGGGTGTGTAAGCAGGGTGCAATCACATGGAAATGGAGAGATCTCTTGTAAAACTTTCTTGCAATAATGTTTTTTGGTTTTCTTGGACAAGGAGACAATAGCAAAACTGAAGTCTGTTTTAAACAGTCCTTCATCATGATGGTGAACACTTAATCTGATGTGAATTCACCTTCTGGTTTGTAAGATGAAGATCTGAGTTGTTTGTAACAAAAAGATGTGAAGAAGTAATGAAAAAGTGATTTTGAAGAAATGGGGAGGAGGTGAGGAAGCTGAGGAGGACTTGGCTGGTAACAAAGCATATGGATTGCTTCAATAGCATTGCTAGCAATGCTGAGGTGGGTCCAACTGCTGGTAGCTGGAAGAGGGCAATGTTCATACTGGCAGAAAGATGGACTTCCCAGAAAAGTTTGTGACTCTCCAGCCATTTCTTGAGCAGATCTCGAGGACCTGTGGCAGCATGTAGCTTTGCTGAGGTATGTAACGAGCTGTCTTGGGAATTGCTCATTCTGTAGTACTTTTGAGCTACAGAAAGTCAAAAAGTCAAGAAGATATTAAAAAAGCTTATACTGAAGAGTCAATATTGCTTAAACTTTGTGTTTTCTGAAAGGCATAGAGGAATGTTTACGAGAAGATTGTGAAACTTTTGATGACTCCTGCCAAACCTCATTGAAGCTTTCTTGAACAGTTTCCCTTCTGCCTTTCTCCAGCTCATCTCCCACAAGAACAGTCTCTCCAGATGACAGTAATAATCAAATATTCTAATAAACATATGTATGGTAATACAGTGCTATCTATGCATACACTCATGTGCTGGCTGGTCTGTGTATGTGCTGTCAGCTGTAAAGAGTTAGGCACCCGCATGCGCCGTTCATCAAGCTGATGTTCGGAGTGTGTAGAAAAGCTAAATGGCTGAAAAGCAGCTATCTTGTTCAAAAAAGCCGCTTAGTGAGACATTCAGTGAGGAGGTAATATCTTTAAAAATATTTAGTGCCACTCGAAGCCTGAAAAAGCAACTTTTTGAAATATTTAAAGAACCGGACCTTTCAGGGGAAAGCTGAGCGGTTCCTATGCAATAACATTACTATCTTTTAATGCTACAATCGCTCAACTGATAGGGAAAACATCTCTTGATTATTTTATACTTAGATACACTTACTACCTGGAAATACAGCTTGTACTGAAATACATTGATTGTTTAAATGCGTTAGTTATCAGAAGAGAACTGGCTTCATTACACTGAATTAAGCATGTTAGAATAATAGTTTAATATGTTCAAATCACTAGGCAGGCAGGGATCATGAGCCTTTCTAGCACTTTTAACATAACACTCCTGACTTTCTTCACATGAACAAAAAGTCATTTTTTTTGAAAGATTCCTGCTTATGTAGTGCGCCTTTTGCTTGCCTAAGCTATATTAAATGTTAGTTTTCACTGTTATATTTAATTTCCTAATGTATGTGATAGATCCCCCATCCCCATCCCCCCCCCCCCCCCTTTCCTTTAATGTTGCCTGCATTTCAGAGGTAAGTGAAATTAATCCCATGGTGAATTCATACATGCACTCAATCCCCTAACTGTCAGGCTTTTGTTGTTAGTCTTGGAAATGTTTGTTTGTCATCAGATTCTTTAAGTCTTATGTGCTGAGACCAAGACATGTGCCAGTGGTTCCCATCTCATTCTTCCTGAAGCAAAGTGTCTATCTCGCTCATTTTCAGTGTTTGTAACAACATATTACAAGTTGTCAGTAAGTGACAGCTTTTAAAATAGGGTCATGTCTTGCTTTTCCACTAAGATACACTGTAAATGAGATACCTTGTATGGTCTGCTTTAACTGGGCAGTGATGACTGAATGACATGTTTATTCTGATGTTAGCTTTTAGTATCTACATGCCTTTGGATATTTTATGGATATCTGACCTGTTGAATAGCCTGAAGATTGCTCAAATTTCTACTGTTCTCCACATGGCCTTCCCTGATGCCGATGAGTGAGAGTCAGAAGAGAGCTACTTAGCCTCCTATAGCTATAACTGGAGAATGTTTAAGTCAATCATGGGGATGTAGGAATGATCGCATTACCTTGGCTTAGAAATGTTACCCGGTGTTATCTGAGCATGCTTTTAGCCTGAGAAACGACGAGTAAGTCAATTCAGCTTAGCTTTTTTTCCACCTAAGCTAAGCTAATTTGAATCGCCTTACATTGGTTATGCTCAAGGGCAGGAATGAGGACTGCTGATGTATACAACTTTTTGAGAAGTTGGGGCTGCCTGTTTGAGCCGTAGGGGCTGCACTGAGGTGGCTTAAGTTCTGTAAAATTATTTTTGCCAGTGCCTGCATTATAATTCGTTTCAGAGAGATGCTGTAGTTTTGAAGTGAATCGCCTTTCCCCCTTTACCACGGGTCGGTGTGATTTGCTCAGTGGTGCTGGGACAGGTGAACTAGATTGCTTGTGAAGAAAATGAAACTCCCCTCTGTGAGTCTATCAAAATATACGTTAAGCCGTCAGTAAGGGTCTAAACTGTTGACTGGCCTTCAGATAGCTTTAAAACACATGCATGGCGTCTAGGGAACTGGAATAAATGCAGTTTGAAGCCAAGTCCTGATCTCCATGGGTACATGTTTATTTACACTAACTGCATCAATCTAGAGATCCCCCTTGTGAAATTTCTTTATAACGTAGACGTGGCCGTGTGTCTACATATAATGTAGACTGAGCTATTTCCAGAATCAGCATTTTACTCTATAATATGAAAGTACAATTAGATATTATAATAATTACACTATTTGCATTGCAGTATATGAGGTGAAAAAGCAAGACAAGAACAAAATATTTCAAATTTTCATGTTACATGCTTGCATGCAAACATTCCCTTTTGCAGAGATGCACACAAAATTTCTTCCCCATGTGGTTGGCAATGTCTGTTTTACCAAGTAAGGAGGTACAAGGGAAGCAGGTCTGTAGAGCAAGAGCATCAAAACCCTAGTGTGTGCAACAGATGGCCTTGAGAGCTTTTCCTGCCTGCCAGCTCTGATCCGCTCCAGCGGACTGAAAGGCCATTAGCAGGTGGAGTGTGTTAGGTGAGTCCTGGAGTACATCTTCCAGTTTCACTTGTGTGCTCCAGGACTTCTCCATAGTGGGAATCAAAACACAGTAAATAAGAGCAGTTGGGTTGTCCAGCAGTGCACACTTTGGGAACTAAAGTACTAATGCAGACACATCTGCTTATGTGCTTGCTTCTGCCAAACAACATTTACTAGAGGCAGGTTTGTTTTTTCAGGTGAGAGATGAAAGTATGGGAGAGGTTGATGCTATGTTTATGAAAGCCCATAATGTTTTTATTAAGTTAATTTATATTTGCTGTTGGGTTTTCTCTTTCTCCAGCAGAACATTCATTTGTCCTTTGAAATCAGTTGGTCTGCTCATCATTAAAATCAGTGGAGATACCATTTAAGTAAACACCCAAGAACTAAGCTTGCAAGAAAAAGCTCAAACTCTTCCTGAGTGTTTGAGAGCAGAATCGGTGCTGTGTCTGTCCATCTGTGTTCCCCTTAGATTGTGTGTTTCTGGCTTCATTAGGAGTAATATCATCATTAGGAGGAACTATAGTTTTGCTATCTCTGCTTGCATTCTCCAGTCTTTCTCTCAATGATTGCATCTTTAAGTAGTTTATCCTTTCTATTTCTCTTTATTGAGCTACGTTCACAAAACAAAACTTGTGATTCTCACACTGCATATGTTTAATTCCCAATCTCTTTCAATTTAGGATTGTATGAACTGGGCCAGAAAAACAAGGCACAACATTTGGGAAAGTTATTTCAAGATGCTTAAAACCTTAAATACTCTTTTTTGTCTGTCACTAGGCAGAATTTGTTGTAGAAGTTCAGTAATTAAGTCAAATCAGGTGCTGTGCTTCACATACAGAAGAGTAGCTTGGCACCAACGCAGCAGAGCTGCCCTTTTGCTTTTCTTTAGCAGCTGTTCCAACATCAGTGCGTCAAAATAACTTAGTGCTTCTGTTCAGCCTTCTCTAATCACCTCACTTAGATCCAGACATCTGAAGGAGCATGGGGAAAAACTGATTTAGCTTAAAGATTCTGAAAAAAAAAAAAAAGGAAAAAAAAGTAGCAAAAAAAATATTGGAGGCAGTTCTGCTCTGTTTCTCTGGGCCGGGGACTCTGGTGGACAGCTCAGGATGTCTGAAAGGTTTGTTTGCTCTTGCTCTGTCTTATGCCAGTTATATGGCACTCCTCCACAGCGGGACATGGCCAAGACTCCTGTTGTTTGTGGAGCTCCTTATGTGGCCAAAGGAGCGAGAGTTACCTCTCTGATGTACGCTCTTGTTTCTGAGAGTCTCCTTCTCACTTTGATAACCTGAACAGCAAAGGTTTCTCATTGAAGTTGGTGGCAAAATGCCTGTTGAGTTTAATGTTGGAGCTCCTTTCTCACAGTGTTGACTGTATGAGACTTTTTTCCCTGATTATGTAAAATACATGCAAATGTTTGCAATAGATGATTAAAAGTGTACTACGTGAACTTTTGGGACATTATTGCTCGCTATTGCTGCAGCAAAATGCTGAGACGTGTATAAAAGGCTACAATAATTGTTAGAATAATCATGTTTTCATGCATTAAGAGATTTATATTTGTGAAACTAAAGAAGATTAATATCTCTGTAGACTCCTGACTTTTTCAAAGAAAAACAGTAAGTGGGCAAGCTTAGCTGTAGAAGTATTTTGCACAGAGTTTAAATGATAGCATTGTCCTATGGAATGAGACACAGGCAGGTCACTTGGAGTTTCACTTGTATATATTTTAAATTACAAGGTAGCTAGGTTGGTAGCGATGCATTTACCTGTTGTTACTGATGTATAACCTGAGCTGACAGCTCCCCTTAACAACTGGACATAATAGTCCTAAATGGGGTGACTGCTACCTGCCTGCGCAGGGTCCTTCTGTTCAGCTGGCATTTTGCCTTCCTGGAAATTGCTCAATAAAAATTGGGTAAAATATATGGGCATGTAGTGATCTTTTTAAAATCCCTACCAACTACCTTCCTTATTTTACCTCCAACGTTTACTGTTGTTTATTGGCTCAATAATATTATCTGTATAGTTAAAGTTAGGGGGGAAAAAATTGATGGACTTTTCTCAGTTGTAATGAGGCATGGTCAAGCTAATTTTCAAATAGATGTATAAGGTAAAAGAATAATATGCAAATTTTTATCTGAACTTGAAGTTTAATAGTGGTGTAGCTAGATACAGTTACTTATGAACCAATAATGTAGATGGGGGATGGGGGGACCCCGAGCTTTGAGAATGTCATATAAGCTGTAATTGCAGGTCTTGCTCATTCTTTAAAATAACCCAACCAAATCCAAACAACTCTTAATTCCTTTTGGCTTCAGTAAATAGTGTGGGGTGTAAATCTACATTTCCAGTGCAAAGCCATGGGTAATGCTGTATATTTCAGAATACTTTGGTGAAAGTGTGACCATTCATCCCATTTTCTGCCACTTGGTATAGGTGTTCTGAAAACCTGGGGTTTGGGTTTTTTTCCCTTTTCTGTTTCTAGTTTTAGACCTTGATGGAAAAAGACTCGTGACAGAGCTCGCTTTTGCCAGGTACATCCGAGCAAGATTAGTTGGCTCTTACTCAAAGACAGCATAAGGAGAAGAGCAGTTCAGCACAGCTGGGTACGGGAGGGAGAAGCCAAAGCTTGAAAATAGCCATTAACCATGGCCTGGCAGGCGAGAGGGTGAATCAGATGACTCCCAGGCAGGGTGGGAGGGTGCTGCAGCATCTTTGTTGCATGACATTGGAGAAACCTTGAGCTGATCTAATTTTCATTGCCAGAAAGTGGTTTATTAAAAAGTAGGGTATTTTTTTTGTACATTTGTATTGCAGCTAGAATAGTCCTGTAATTGCAATGAAGTAACTTTAGTCTGTATCCTGAATACATCTGTTTGATATTCAGTTTGGGGAAAAAAAAGGGGGGCGGGGGGAAGTGGTAGAGGAGATAATTAGAGGAAAACTAATTAAGTTTGTTGCTTTGTATTTTTTAATGATCTTACTTCGGAAAAAATGTATAATAAATACTCTTCCCTGCTGCCCTCTTCTCTCCTGCTCTCCTCTGTTTCATTTCAAAGGTGCAAATATTTTATGAGAGGAGATTTTTTTAAAAAAATTTTTTAAATACTTTGAGATAATTCTGAATATTAATCTTTTCTACCAATTGACTGGAGTCTAATCTTCTTGAATACAAGTCTCGATTAGGGCATACAGATACATGAAAAGCAACGGACCCCAGCTTAATTTTCTTTGCTTCTCCCCCTCTTACAAATATCCAGTATCATTTAAATACTAGGAATTTATTTAAGAGAATGGGAATTCCCGGTACCTGATCAGCAGTTCCACGTACATACTGTGCAGCCTGATACCTGGGGCTTAGGCAGCAAGTACATGGCAAAGGAGACAGAGATTCCTCTTGGTGCTACATACTTGTGTCTTTTTGGCCCCATGGAAGAGCACTAGAGTACACAATCAGGCAGTTCAGTATGAAAAACAAACCTGGAGAAATTTGCCATTTTTCATGATGATTTAAAAGCTGCAAAGCTGTGGTAAAATCATTATTACTGTACTTTGCGTCTAAACTGTGGTTTCACTGTTCGTTAGAGCTGAAAGGGAAAATATTCTTGTTCCCTGTCAATTTGGTCCCAAACTCTTCATACATCTCCAGCCCAGGTGCTCACATCTGTAGTCCCATGGGAACACAAGTGTCAGTGGTTTTTAGGGGTAGGAGGATAAAAAGTAATAACCATTCCCCCCCCCCAACCCCCAAACCCAACAGGATGGTCCATTACATGGTATAACATGTTTATTTAGGGAAATAGTGAGAAGCATGAGAGTTAATCAGCTCCTTTATTCTAATCTGGTTGGGCTGAAGAAATGGAGAATTTTCCTTTTTTTCTTGTGAGTGCAGAGAGGCTTGTCTGAGTGTGAGCCCTGCTCTCCTCTTCTGCCAGGGACTTTGGTTTTGTTTGGCCAGTTCTGCTGCTTGCAGGTCACTCCCATGGCCTTGTTTGATGGGTTTTGCTTTTCCTTCTGCTGTAATTGGTGTATGCTTTTAATTCAAAATCTACTTGTGGAGTTTAGGGTGTGTAGCATTTATGTAAGTTTAAAAATGACAGCACTTTCTTTTTTTCCCTCCCCCCAGATCCCTCAGTAATTATAAGAAGGATAGACTATTTGATCTAGAGCTTTCCCAGGCACCGTAATTTAGTCAAGGTCATCACTTCGCTCCTATTAAAAAATCTGTTTTTGCAACTTTTAACATCATATATTCCCTTGGGAATTAGCCTAGTAAGAGAAATATAGATAAAATCACAATGATTTTGTGGAGATCCACTAAGGATGGAAGAGTTTAATCATTAATTATTAAGATAGTGAATATTTTACATTTATAATGCCTTATTGACAATTTACAAAGAAATCAGCCTAGAAGTAAGGTAATCTTAGAAATCTGCTTAGCAAATTTAAAGTAAGTATTCCAGGAAACCTGATATGTGAGCATAGTTCCACTCATCTGTGACACAGACCTTTAAAATAGATGCTTGAGTTTTACATACCCATCTTTTATTACTAAATAATTAGTGTATAGACACAGTGTGCCTCATATGAAGATTTTTGTAGTCTGGAGAGAATCACTAACCATTCTGGTTGGACCACATATGTAGACTTTTTATTTGAGTGTCGACGTGTCTATTCAAATGCAGTTTCTTTGGAGCACAGTGGGGATGAATACTGGACTGGATGATAGATATTTGCAGTCTGGGAGAAGATAGGTATTAGTCACCTTTGGGCAAATAAACAGAAAACAGAATTTTGCTGATGGGTGGAGAATGGCATGATTCTCGCTTTCTAGTTTATGTACCCTTCCTTTGAGTTCACTGCCAAACTTAGAAAAATGTTTGGACGTAGCATAGGTCTCACTCTTTATTTGAATGTGAAAGGGTGGCTTTGGCCAGTACACTTTATACTGCATCATACTTAGCCTGTCTGTTTTAATGTTAAACTAGAGTGGCTGTTGTCTGTCCTGCCAACAGCACGAATCCAGTGTAAAATCCATTTCACACATGTCTTTGTATCTGACCTAACCCAGGCTTGAGGTCCAGCAGTGATCTGGTAGCACGCAGGTTCAGCATCCATAAACATGTGTGAACGTAACTTTGGGTGTCCACTTTGGATGGGGTCTGCGGTGCTGTCCTTGGTTTACAGAGTATGCAAGGGACTTAAGTAGAGGGTTGACTTCTGAGAAGCAGGGGAAGTTTGGAAATATAAGCTTTGTCCTTGAGGGCTCTTGTCCTCATGAACTCTAGTTCATCTGTACTATGGCCAACTATCCAATGTGATAAAATCATAAAAGCTGTGGGTTTTTCTGGGAGGTGGGAAAAATTCTTGGGTTAGACATCCATAATTACTCTGATTTTATTTCCATGTCTTCTAATGCTTTCAATTTTAACAATTTTTGCAGTCTTTATCAATTTCTTATGAAAGCTTTGAGTACTGTGAAACTGTTGGATTAGAGACAAGTGTAATGGAAAATAATCATTATTATTATTACTAGTAGTAGCTAGTGAGATAAAACAGGGTAGGTGAAAATGGACTGGCGGAGTTGATTGTTAACTGTCATCAGCAAGTTGTGGACCTAAAAGGAAACTTACAACCATTTGTATATTTTTTCAGTTATTGTTATTGTTCCATTGAAATAGGAAAGGGACAATGTATTCTTGAGGGCTGTGGAAAAGGGGAATTAAAAAGATGGAGTCTGCCATACCAGTTAGTTTTACAGAGAAGAGTGTGGAGATGCCAGGCAAGAGCTGACTGTGACCTGGCTAAGGATTAAGTGTAGTTAAAGTACCTTGAGGGAGGTAAAGGTGTGGTCATAGGTTTAGCCAGAGGGATGCTTTCCCAGGAGAGGGAACCACACCTGAGAACAGCCCTGACAGCTTAGCTTGCTGCTATTAATGCTATGTAGTAATGGGCTGTCTTGGTTTCAGCTGGGGTAGAGTTAATTGTCTTCCTCAGAGCTGGTACAGTGCTGTGTTTTCGACTTTGGTACGAGAAAAATGTTGATAACACTGATGTTTTCAGTTGTTGCTCAGTAGTGTTTAGTCTAAAGTCAAGGATTTTTCAGCTTCTCATGCCCAGCCAGCAAGAAGTGAGCGAGCGGCTGCATGGTGCTTAGTTGCTGGCTGGGGTAAACCAAGGCATAGACTCACAGTTTAATTCCACCGTACTTAATTTTTTGTTGGTATTGACACCATAATTTGGAGCAGCCTAGGCTGATGATTTTATAGTGTAGTTTAGTATATTTGATTTAGTTTATTATTTAAAGTTTAGTGTATTTGACTTTGTTTCTACTTTAAATAAAGAGCCTGACGTGTAAAATTGGATGCAGTTAATGGGAGGCTCTTAGTTCCTAGTTCATTGTGGGCTCAGGTGTCTGTTCTTATGGGTGTTAGAGACTGCTTCGTCTCTGGGACTGATGAAGACATTGTGAGCTTTGCCTTAGACCCATGTTCTCTTTTCGTCTCTGGTGTTTATTTGTTCCCCTGAACTTTCTATGTTTAACCTTTTATCTTCTGTTGTTTAAGTCAGCTTTTCCCAAATTCTTGATTTGAAGGGATGAGGGGGGATGTAAAGCTGACTATGGATCTGGCTTGGCAAACCTAAAGTAAAATTAATGAACAACTGAATTGGGAAATGAAAGAAATGTATATTCAGGTGGTTCTTTTCCTTTTCCAGTACAGGGCAAATCTGACATGTAACAATCTTCAGTAAGCACACTATTCCCTATTTAAATCCCTAAGGATTTAAAGGAGAACCCAAAGGAATGAAGGAATATGAGAAAAGTATGAAGCAGGATCATTTTCTTTATAATCCAGATACTTAATGTCTGTTAAAACATACACCACACTGGGGCAGCAGTTCGCAAGCATAGGTTGTCTGAGCTCCAGTCTCGTGTCATAAGTGTTATGTATTTGGCATTCTCAAGGAGACTGGCAATTGATTTTGATTGCCTTTCCGTGGTTTCTTTTGAGACAAACTCAGTTGTATGCATCTTCTGATCTGGATTAAGTAGCAGTTGCTAACTGCTTAGATTGGTGTGTATGAAGAGGAAGAAAGGTTAAAGAAGAAATGTGTTACCAACTGATGCTCCTGTCAGCATCTCTGTTTCTGGTGTTCTCATACATGTTTTGAAAAGCATTTTGTGAATATGCACATAGTAAATTAGCCATGTCTGCTTATCTACTGATGACACTTCTATGTTTTAAGTCCGTCCGTCCGTCCCCCCCCCCCCCCTTTTTGGATTTCTGATGTAAAAAAGGTAAGTTTCTCACTATAAACTGTGGTTAGAAGGGGGTTACAGGCTAGATTTATTTTGACACCCCCCCCAAGGTTCATATTGCTGTCATGAATGCAAAAGCCTTCTCTTGGTGACAGCTGTGGGCTTCCGTGCCATTGGATGTTTACAGCAAATGTGGTAGCAACCTGCTAGATGGTTAATGCACTGCAGGCTCCAGAGCTATCCAGAGGCTCTTTCCATTCCTCTTGCTCTTCATCAAGTCCCAAACCTCACTGAGAAAGGGCCAGGGTATTAGCAAGAGTGTTGCGTCTATTATTTTTTATTATTTTTAAACAGTGTTAACATTCTGCTAGCATAACTGACAAATTGTTTATTTATTTGAGGTTAATCAATTATTTTTATCTTTTTAGAACTGATTTTAATGGGGTAAAGGAGATGTTGGTTCTTTTTTTGGAAACGACAGCAGGTTACAATTCTTCACCATGTAGTAGATGCCCTAATACAAGAAAGACTTCCGTACTATTATTTGACTTAAATAATTGCATGAGAAAAGTAAAAGGCTTCGATGAAGTATTTTGCAACATGTGCTTTCTGGCTTAAATGTGCAAACCCAGACTTTTGAGCACACTGCCTGGGATTTACATGTGAATTGATAGAGTTCATTATGTACCTAATGACTGATTCGGGTTTGGGCCCTTATATTTTGAAGTAATTGTTATCCTCTCTAGATCTAATGACTTAATTTAAAATCTTGTGTGACAAATCCCATTAAGGTGACAATTTTGTTATAATCTGTGATAATTCCTTTTAGAAACTTTGTGATTATCCCCGATGTTTTCTCAGCCAATAGATTCAGTCATGCGGTGGAAGTAAATAAGTCTGATAAAGGAGTGAAAATGAGCAAGAATCTGAAAATTCCTGTGTAGAGTTAAGTATGCTTGGAGTGTCTGAAGAAGGGATACCGGTATCTTTTGAGTGGCAAAACTTTGCTGATAATGAGAGGGAAAGTAACTTACTCCTCCTTTTCCTGTTTTGGAAAGCAGCACTACACTTGCTCTCTGTGGTCCTGGTTTTGGGACCTGTGCATGTTCTTCTGATGTGCATGGCAGTGTATATCACTGACCTGAAATGGTGACTTCTGGTCCAGGCCCGTCATGTTGAGATGATGAACAATTTCATATTTCCACATATAAAGTTCTTATTTTTGTACATAGACATTGTGTATGTGGCAAGGAGCCAGTAAAAAGTCTGACCTAGTAGAACTGAAGCATCTGGCTATAATGTTATTGAGAAAAATGTAGTGCAAACATGAAAAAAATGTAGTAATATAGATAAACTAATTAATCTCTGCATGTCTTGTTAAGAGGCCCAGCTTGTTTCTAATAAATCTTGGGGGTTTTTTCAATATGGAAGTTCTTTTGAACTGTCAGCTTGAATGTATATACAATACATACTTGTATATGCATACAATACTTGTATACATACAAAAACTTGTATGTATATAGGCCTGAGAAAACCTATATACGAGATTGGCATATTGAGTAGGTTTTGGCCTCAAAATATTGAAAATGCATAGTGGTTTTACCAGAATTAGTGGTGAAGATGGAATAATGGTTATATTGAAGTTACTAAAGATATATATATGTACACATACATTAGTAGGGTTAGTAATTTATCTAAAATTAAGTAACATAATTGGCTACTAGTAGGTAATGCAGCTAGTTCTGTGTACTAAAAATTGTTTAACTATAATATTATCCTTTAAGTGACTGGTTAAAATCTTGTAATAAGTAGGGATGACTTATCCATTCCTGTTTTGTTTTTTTTTTTTTCTTCCTGAAGTAATTATGGAGAGAATTTAAGCAAGTTTTTTCAGTCCACTGGCTACATACATTGGCCATTGATTATCATTCATCTATATGTACTCTGTGTGTGCTTGTGTGTACATAAAATATATATAGGTGCATATGTATGTGTAGGTCTGTTTTTTAAATATGTACAGGCTTCCTGCTCAAATTTTAACTTTCAGCTCCATAGTATAGATACACATACCTGAGCTGTTTGCACAAATACATTTATTTTTATAGGCCTACCTACATATCAACCTGCTTTATTTTGTATCTGCCAAGCCCTTAAAAAAATATGTTTTAGTAATGCTGGGAGGAAATCTTCCTCACTGCTTTAAAACCAGGACTGTCAGTAAACTGCAGTTACATTCAAATGGCCAAGGTATTTATTCTTCCTGCTAAATGTAATTATTTTTTTTTCCACTGATGGGAAGAAATCAGACAGAAAAATGTCTTTGCCCATACAAAGATTATACAAATAATCTTTAATTTTCTCCTGGTTTAAGTCTTAAGTGGTGATCTATAGACTGTCTGATGAACTATGAACAGGGCGTAGAAATAGTGTGTATCCCACATAATTTGTTTTCCTTTGAGTTTTATATATTGGAAGTGCGGTTGTGTGTGAAGGGCCTGGGGTTAATGTGTATTTTCAGGATGCAGGGGTTTAAAGGAGGGAGTGGTAGAGATTAGTGAGGAAAGGATCAAGAGGCACATGGATGGTTTAGTGTTATTTTTAAAACTACTGACTCGTGAAGGGAAAGTCTTTTGTTTCCCTAATCTGCCTATTAATTGTTTTCATTGTTTGTGTGGAGATTTACCAGCAATAGGTGGAAAGTGTCAGATAATTAACACATCCTCATCGAAATGCATTTACAGGCAGTTATTACTGAGTATGGCTCTGGCTGAAGCCTTCTACCCAGCTCCTGTTGTACACCCTCACCAAGTGCTATGGAACTGGAAGATTCTGTAGAAACTTGAGATGTGCAGAGAGCTATTTCAAAGTCCCAGCCATTTCGAAGACCAAAGCAAAGGCTACTATTTAAACCAGTAAAAGAATATTCTTGCTGAATGTTCTCCTGTTCATTGCATTACTCTTGAAATCGAAGTGTCTTAGAAATAAATCCAAAGCTCCAGCAAGTTCCTCTGTAAAGTTCCTTTATTTTTTTGAGGGTTTTGTCAGAGGATCTTCACTGTCTATTTGTCCTGATCCAATATTGGGGAGGGTTCTTAAATGATCCCAAGAGCGAGATTAAGACACAAACGAGGTCAGATGCTGTACAACCTTCCAAGTTTTATTTCCGATAACTGCAATAGGACAGAGGGAAGAAGAAAGGAAGAAGAGGCAGACCTAAGCAAGAAAACGGAAGAGAGATAGCAAGACTAGTTACCACCACCACGAAGCCAGCAACGTCCCTTTGAGTCGGTCCCGATGCAGGTGATGGAGGGTCGCTGCAGGTTCCGGGTCCCAGTCAGAGTCTCAGTCCCAAGTGCTGCGGGTTCTTTTGCTGCTGCCAGCCAGGTGTGTTTCAGGTGTTACAGTTTTTCAGGTGTTTTCCAGGCTCCTGAGAGGGGAGTATGCAGTTCTTTTATTGTCCCGGTCCCCACGATTTCTCCGAAAAGTCCACCTATTTCCACGGAACTCATTACCATACATGCTGCCCCGTGTTCCTCCATGGGCGGCATGCCCAGGTGTTCATGGTGGTTTCTTCACCTTGCTCGTGGGCAAGCACATCTCGGTAGGCGCGGATATGGTGGTTTCTTCAGGGACATTTTATGCGTACTCCCCCACAACAACAGGATGTTGAGGCTCTTTGCAGCAGCAATGTCGAGACAAACATTTCCAGCCAACACAGTCTCTTACACTATTTTTGAAATTTGGTGTGTATTACCGTTGATGTTTTTATTTTATTTTAATTTTTTTCTCTTAACAAGGTTAGCAGTTCTGAGTTCTGTGTCTGGGGCTCCCTAGGTGTTCTCATACTTCTCTCTGCAGCATAGCTCAGCAGATACTGGTAACTTTTGATACAGTTGGTCCTTTTATTCCCCTGTCCACAAAATTATTAGGTTTCTGTGTGTTAGGTTTAACTATTTTGCCAAATAAACCCTCCAGGATTCTGTGCATATTGAAGTGATACTAAATGTTGATAATTTAGGAAAAGATGTCAGTCTGCTGTATTTTTATGTTGAAGCTTCCTCGGAAAAAAATAATTTCATAACCATGTTCACAATATTTACTCAAGCATTTTGCCTCCTAGTTTTAAGAGACGATATCTTTCATACTTCCTCTCTCTTTCTCTCTTTCATGCTCTCACATTCACTCTCACATAGAATTTTAATTTCTGTGGCCTTCCTGACATTAGCATATGGTGCTCCAAGGCTCTTTAGCTGGTAGAAGCTCAGCAGGAAATTTTGTGGTAGACTTGTTTGTGTTGGAGAAGTGTTGGCTGGTGAGACCTAGATTTTAGTCCTTTACCTGTATGAACTAATATTTTACTCTGAGTACTTCCATTGCAGTTAGTGGGACATCTTCTAGAAAAAGAAGTGGCCAAGATTACCAGAACAGTAGGCAACATCTTCCCAAGATTCCCCCCCCCCCCCCCCCCCCCCAGTTTGCTCTGTCTATTGTAGCAGTTTCTTAAGTCTTCTGACCAAAATCTCCTCTTTCTTTGAGAGAGGGAGGCAAGATATCAGGAGAAAAACTGATCTGCTCTTGAAGGTGCCTGTTTGTTCAGGGTAAAGTCTTTAAAACATGTAGCTTCTCTGTTACTCCTCAGTTCTGCTTCACGGGTTTGGTACTGCTGTTGCTAATAAAAAGGAGAAAAAAAAATTCATGAGAATTTTTTCTGAAAACACATCTGAGAGTTTTTTTATATTTTCTGAAATTTCCTGTGTGCCAATGACAATATACAATCAAAAATATGTTATTATTACACTGTTTATAATGGATGTTTAAAATAAAGATTGACATTTTCAGCTCTGGAATTTTGTAGCTGGTCTTTGGAAGCATGAAGTGACTGTGGTTTTGAGTGATTACCTTAAGACTATTATATTTTTTTCCAGAGGGAACAGTAAATGTTACCTTTTAAGGGAATCAAGCAGGTGTACAAGAGCTGATCTTGTCACTACTGCCCATATTTTAATGTCTGATGAGTATCCAGGGTGCTTTGTTTGCATGGAGGAGTCTGATTAAACAGAATGGTATTTTCCTATTTCCATTTAAGTTCTGCTTTTTTCCTTCATGCTAGTTTTTCCTGTCAAGCTACCAGTGAAATGGACAGTGTAGTAGTTATACCCGTGCCAAAAGTATCTTAAATATTGGCCGTACAGTCTGGAGGAAGGGGGAGGAGGGAGAATAGACAGGGACAGGATTTCAAGTTATCAATTGAAAACACATAGATTGACCTCTGGGCAATTCAAAGCCAATCTTAAAACACCTACCTGCAATTTCTAAGCATCTTCCAGTCTGCCCCATGGAAGAGCAGGTGGTTCAACATCATTGCTCTCTAGGAAAAGATTTCTGCCCACTCAATCCTGGTTTGTGTCATTGCTAATCACTGGCAACACTCACACCCTGTTGAAGCTGAATGGTGCATTGAGGATGCTTCTTCCATCAGTGAGTTCATGTGAGCACTTCTTTAACAGGGAGGTTATCTTATTTAATGCCATTATATTTCATTAACAGACTTCAGATCATCTAAAATGCAGAAATATGTTCCATTAGGTAAATGGTGAGTTTGTGACCTCTGTGTCGCTCGGTTCTGTAGTCTAATTTATTCCAGCCGTGTTAACAGTCTTGCAGAGCTGTATGCCTCTGAATTTGAATTGCATTTGAAAATTTTCATGTTAATAAATTGGGCCTGTGAATAAGTGACGACAAATTTTAGGACTTAGGAAGTATTCACTGATTTCAAGGTTAGATGTAGTAGTGTTATTATTATGATTTTTGCCCTGGGCAAAATTATTATTGTTCTTTACAACTTCCAAAATCTTTGGATTCATAAATGTAAGTATATGGATGGTCCCTTGTTTATGTCTGTCCATTCATTTTTAAGAAAGCGTTTCCTGTTTTACTGTCTGCCTTTAAAGCACATTGTGTGATGTAAACTTTAGGTAGTTTGAATGTGTACCTAGTTTAAGTTAAATAATAAATGTTATGGTATATTTTACTTGTGTAAATACTGCTCTGGTAACTAAACGGAGATTAGCAGCAATAAGAGTGATAGCACTCCAGGGATGTCTTGTGTCGTGCGTGGTTCTCGAGCTCATGTTATAGAGTGCCTCCTTGGTCTTGGTTGCTGAAGAAGCTGCCTTGTTCTGGTCTTCTACAAGGCAGCAAATGGGTGCTATACATGGGTCCGATTCAGCTGTGGTGAAACCCGCAGAGAATAAATATTGCTTCCGAGAGCAGGGATTTTTTGTGAGGCCTATGAGATGTGACAGTATTCTGCTTAGCTGTTAAATTGCAGTGTAGCAGGAAGGATGCTACAATGAGTATTGATTTCTTTTGCGCATAGAACTCATTTTGCTCCAGCTTGCGAATTGCCTTCATGAGCTGACAATCCATTAAGGATCACTTTGTGTGTCTCTTCCTTTATTATTGCTTCTTTTACTGCTTTCTGCTTTACTGCCTTTAAAATACATTGTCAAGGTAAAAATAAAATAGGTAAAAGAGAAACTCTAATAGGAGCAAAGCAATTTGGCTCTTGGTAAATTACTTTATTGCAAAAAATATTTTACTAGGAGACTATCTACAAAGACAATTTCAAGGAGCTAAACATATTATATTAAAATTATTTTATAGTAGGGTAACTCGCCTAATGATTGTAATTTTGTGTCACAAAATACACCTTCTATTGTAAGATATTTTTTTTTTTCAAGTCTGAAGACCTAAAATTCCAATTTTATGTGGACATAATTTAGTCTTGTCCATTCTGCATGGCCAGTCAGTGCCTCATATTCTGAATATGTGCCAATAATACCTTCACATATGCAATGCTTGGTTTTGTTCATGTCCAGGAGGGTGGTTTCTTCTCATTCTGAGTAAGCAGGGAAACACTGTATTTGTCTGTATTAATCTGTTTGCTTTTTCAAAGAATTAGGCAAGGTCTGTCACACAAGTGCATTAGTAATAAAAATGTAGCTTTTTGCAAGAAAACTTGGTGTTTTCCTTAATCGCATAATTGCATTGATTAGGTTTGGATATTTCCATTGTAGGAAGGGTTGGAATTAAAATTTCTAGATAAGGCTATCAATTATAAGACTAGTAAATTAAGAGGACCACTGTGCTCCATTATGGAAGAAAGTGTATAGTTTTTGTCGCCAAGAAGATTTTTTTACTTGTAATAACTTCCTATGTGTCTTTGTTTTGTATCCTTTTCATGTCGTTTTGTTTGATATTAGGCAAGTCTTACCCTCCTACAAGTCTCCTTCTATTACCAATCTCAGGGATTGATATTGACTGCATAGCGATTTGTGATGTAGTGGTGAATAGCTCTACTGAAGAGCTGGAGTGTATATTTAGGAAATACATGTTGGTCCTCAAAGCGGCTTTAAAAAATACAACTCAAATGTCCTGTGGCACTGGCTATTCAAATGTAGTGTAATGTACAAAGTCACACAAGCAGCATGGCTTTCACATTGAGGGATTCCCCCCCCCACCCCAGGCATTTGTGTGAAGATCTGATTATCTGATTCATCCGACTCCCGCAGCTTCTAGCAGGTCCTGAGTTCTCCTGCCAGCAACCTCAGCCTCAGTTCCTCCCGGTTCTCCAGTAGACAGTGATTTCATTAATTGCATCGCCTGGCGCTCTCAGTGCAGCGATGCTTAGCTATTTCTACCTGACAGTGACACTAAATACATTAAGCAAAGTTGTTTTGTGCAAGTGATTGGCCAGACTCTTGATACTTGCTTCCCCCCCCACCCACCCCCATCTCTTCTACCTTACAATTACAATTTTAGTACTAGCTGACCTATAGTATTATCTTCCCATACTTGTTTACCGTTGCCTCTGATCAGTGACCTGAGGAGTAGTGTTCTAGTCACTGTTTATTTTAAAAATTAAAATAACTGAGGTCATTAAACACCATTTGGAAACCTGACTGTTTCTTGGTTTCATTAGAAGACCATGGCAAGGGTACAGAAGTAAAATGAATGTCTTTTTTCTTTAAAACTCATGGTGCCATGGGGTGCACTACATGCCTTCAGCTCCATCTCAGGAGTGGAGACAGGTGGCTAAGGATTGGCTAAGGCTGATCCAGTTCCAAGGTGAAATTTCCTGGAACAGACTTAAATCTGTCTTTTCGGTATGTCATATAGATGAATTTGGGATTACTAGTAGACATAGAGGTGATTAAAATTGGTAACCCCTGCCTGAACCACACATGCCAAATCAGGAAAATTTTAGTTTGGTGAATTAGTTTTATTGCAAGTGATTTCCCAACTTTTTTACTAAGGTTTTTTGTTGTGAACTATTTTATCCTCCTGATGAGATTAAAAATTTTAACTACTGGACTATGGATGTGGCTACAAGTATACCCCTGTGGATCCTCTGAAAATAAAATATATTTTTTTTAAAATACATAGAAGACAATCCCAGAGCTTGGATACTATGTATAAACTCAGTAGCATATTTAGCATATTTTTTCTGTATTTACATTGACCTGACTTCATTGTTTGGATTTCAGGGTTTTTTTTCTTCCTTAATAAAACTTTTTTTATCTTCTTCTTATTTTTTCTTTTTTCTTTTTTTCTTTTTTTTTTTTTTTTAAATGGGAAAGGCTTTTTATTTGTTTGGGGATTTTTTTTTTTTGTGGGGGGTTTGGCTTTTATTGGTGTGTACTACAGCATTCACTTTTTTTTTTTTTTTTTTAATTTGTTTAGGGTCAAATCCTTGGCCATGTACATGGAGTATCAAGAGACACAGAAATAAGAGGTTTGTGCTATTTCTGCATACGACTGAGTGTCAGGGGGTCTGGAGGCACCTGTTCCATGCTCAGGTCCTATGATAGCAGATGCCTTATAAATTTATTCTCTTCCTTTGTGGTGGTCACTCAAGCAGTTAGGTGGGGAGGTGAGATTAACGTGGTCTGTAATTCGCTTGAAATTCTCTCGAGACTTTTGCGAGGGATGTTGGTGGAGCAGCCGCTCGCTCGCTTTCTTTGCCTGTCTTCATCTTCCCTCAGCTCGAAACCCTCCGGTGTTTTACCTCGACGTGTTGAATGGTGGGGACCAAACTGTGGTCAGTTTTGTAGCATCGTGATTATGAGCACAGAGCTTTTGAAGTCAGTTTTCAGCTTTGTTTTTCTACTGGTATGTGTTAAATATAATAGTTTGTCCTGTATAAATATATGTGTATGTTTTGCAACACCTCCGCAGTGAATCATTTGGTGTGGCTTTGGGGAACTGGGTAATCTTAATGCTCATATTGGAGGTTTTGCTCTGTGAGCCAAATGAACTGTTAAATCCGAGGTTTCCTGTTAAAGGCATTAATCTCATGGGTCAATTGAAAGACTGTTTTTCCATTTAAAATATGGGACGAGATAGTTTAAATTTTATGCAGATAGTACACAACTGTTTTAAATATTAAAAAAAAAAAAAAAAAAAAGAAAAAAGAACTGTAAGCTCAACATAGGACTACAAAAAACCCACAGTAACAAAGCAAAACAAAAATCCATGGAGGAACATACTTTGTAAAATGGTCAGGAAAACTTAACAGTCCAGCTTAGTTTTACCAAGATACTTGGTAATAAGAAAAGCAGTAGTCTTTTATTCCTTCACAATAAATAAAAGCGTTCTCAATAAAAAGGCAAGCTGAACCTTGTGAGGCTTTTCTATGGGCTCTTACAAGCTGTCCCCAAAAGTTGGTGGAGCAGTGGCGGGAGGAATGGGAAAAATGTCTTTTATTTTAAGTGAAAAAGGATTGTATGTTTTGTACATATGTTTTTTCATGGTATATCACTTGTCACACATAACAAATCTTCCCACCCCTTTTCCATTTGTACTTGTGTGCTGGGTACTAAGGTTTCTTTCTCTGCTTATAGCAGAAATAATTTTAGTATTTCAAACATTAGTATGCTATCAGTTTAGTTCAGCAGTACTCTTGGGTTTCTTCAAATGCCAATGTTGTTGATTTTTAGACCAGTGCCTCAGTAAATACTGTCTTATTTTCATAATTTCTGTCATGGTTTATGATTTAGATGATTCAAGCTGGTAAGTCCTCCAACTCTTATGTCAGTTCTTATGCATCCACAATGCATTACTTTAATAGTTTCTCTAAGATAATTTTAAAAAATTCTATTTAGAAGTGTTTTTCCACAAAGTGGTTCATATTGCAATTGTTGCCAGCTATAAGTTTTCATGGATTATGCAAAGACAGCAAATGAATAATGAAGTATCTGGTGATGTATTTTTTTTCCTATGGACATTAAAGCTCCTGTAAGTCTTGGAATGGCCACTTTTGGTTTTTATATCCCTTTGGCTAAAGAAAAATCACTGCTGAAAGATAAAAGAAAAATAGTTTTAGTACCATGCTTGGAAGAAGTAGGTCTGCTTTTGCTTTATATTTATTGGAAATCTTTCTCCATGTTAGCTAGTCTACATTACAGCTACTAACAGGCTCTTTTTAAGTTGGGAAAGACTTTGACGATTGATTGTGCCAGTGAGTTGAACATGCAAAACTACTACGTGTGGTACTTTGTGACAACTGCGAAAAGAGTTAGAAGAAAGATCTCCTCATCACATTTGTCCTGTGCGAGACTAAACCCAATACCAAGAAGTGACTTTCCCCAGGCTGAGCTTTATAAGCAAAGCAGATAAGAAGCCATATGGGCTTGAACTCCACAGAATTCCCTTTGCAAAACAAAAAACGGAGGTATCTTAAAAGGAGGAACAGTGCATAGAAAGGAAGCAGAGAAATTGTAAAAAATAACCTTTGCAAGGGGAAGAGTATTCCTTTCTCTCTAATTTTAATGAAAAGAATACGACAGTAAGTTGTTTGCAAGATGAGCCGGTTAATGCATGTCATTGTGTGAACTCGATTGTTGGCCAAGACAGAAGGATGCCCAGGGTTAGAGGAAGAAGGTAAAGACGTGAAGCTGTGTCCGGCGGGTCCAGCCAGGACAATCTTCTTGGTCTCAGTGCTTGGAGCGTACCATGTGATGCAGTCTGCTGGCGAATGGTTGAGACAGGATGCTCTCTGACACAATACAGCTGGGACCTGACTGGTTTGGGGTGTATTACAGGGGTATATTTTAGTAAAAATTCTTTGAATCTCGCTTGTTAAGTTTTGAGCTGTTAAATTTATTTTTGTGAGGTACGGTGTTAACAAGTCATATGGTGTTTTAGATGTATTTAGCCAGTAAGAATAAATAGAATCATTAACATGAAATACACCTTTTTAAAACCTATTAGTTTGATCTGAATTTAATTTAATTTAATTTAATTTAGCTTGCCTTGAATTCAGGTTTCTTTTTATAGTAATAAGCTGATTGCCTTCATTCATTTTTATACACTAGTAATTTAAAACACTTTGAAGTATAAGTTGTTGCTTCAGTGTCACAATACTTCAGAAAGAATGAGAAATATGCATAACTACAAAAAACTTGAGATAATGTGAAAACAATGAGAAGGGCAAAGGAATTCTTGGGGAGAAATTATTACTTAAGGAACTTCTGGCAACAACATAATTAAAATAGTTAACTCTTCTAACCACAGTAGTTTGGACTGGTTTAACTGTAAAGCAGAGAAGTTAATTGTCATTTATCTTACTTTTTTACAGTAAAATACCTATAGTGAAATACTTTTCATTCATTCTGAAGCTCTTCTGAGTGTTTTAGGGCTACATAGATAATTAAATCCCTTTTACCCATATGTCAGCTTAGTGTATAAGGTGATGGTTGAAAATTGGGGATTAAGAAAAATGCTATTTTTGGTGTTACTTGTTTGTAAGTTACGATACCCTTATCAACATCAAAAGCACCTGTAATAGTTGTAACGCTGATTTCATGATAAGATGCTACTTAACTTCTCAGCAGGTCTTCTATACTTTATTATTCTGTCTTTGAATTAAAATGCTGTACTTGGACGTTAAGGCGTATGGTCAAGTTTTATTCTGATATAATTCTTCTGATACCAGTTTTTAAAATGACAGATACGTATGGGAACTGTGTTGTAATAGCCCAGAATGAAAGAACACACTAGTATTTTAAGAGTCCCCTAGGGCTTTTGGCCATTTAAGGCTACTTTGTGTTTCAGTGAGGATTTTGCCTTTGATTTCTGTGGCTTAATGACTTAACCTGGATGCACCTCATGAATTTATCCTTGACCTTGAGCAGAGAAGTTAAAAAAGAATTTAGATGTTAACAAAATTAATGGCTATCAAAAATCCTGGACTGTGCCTGCCTTCAGTTATTTGTGGTAAAAAATGATGACAAGAAACATTTTTATTTATTTATTTATTTTACAGATTTCTGTTTTGTCTTACTGTTTGTGGCACATTGATGTAAAGATGAATGGAACAGGACCCCAATTTTTGTCTATTGACTCAAGGAGCTAGTCCTATCCTCTATGCTGTATATACTAAACATCATACTGCAATGATACTAGTTTTCATAGTTGTTACGCATCTTTTTAGAAATATTAATTATACTGTAAAATAACTGAAGAAGAAATTAGAAAGTTCTATAGCTATTTTTGGTCAACCAGAAGACTTAGCTAGTATAGGCAGCTGTTATTGGTTTTGCTTTAAATGTGTTTTCCTAGTGTTGTGGCACTAGATTTATGCTAGAGAAAATACTGTCACGGAGGACGGTCTCCTGTGGAGCCTGAGTAGCGGGCTCCATTTCTGCAATCTATTTATTATTCCTTACCCCTTCCACCTGCTGACCCCAAGTGTTCTGCAGTGGCCAGGTTGCTTGCCCCACGCAAGAGGAGCCATTCACCCTTCTCTTTGCAAATGCATCATCTTGTTGTGCCCATCGCTCACTCTTCTCCAGCAGGCTCTCCCTCATTGCAGAGTGAGGGCTTGGGTGGAAGTTATGTGTTTTGATGTTTTCAAAATACAAACGTTTTACTTGGTGTTGCAAAACAACTGCTAAAATGCTTTGTAGTGAGCTATGCTTTCCCTTCAAGGTGCATTTCCTTCATCAGTCCCACGTGACCCACTTTCTGTCTAGGTAAACTAGTTTTCCAGTAATGTATCCAGACCTGCAGTTCCTCTGCATGTAATTCATCTGATGTGTATCGTACAACTAAGAGAGATGAGATGGCATTGCCTAATGATAGTACCATTTCTCCAGAGACACCCACCCAAAGAAGAGCACAGGGCTGGAAGGTGTTGGGAGACAGGAAGGTGCTTTGCAATGTTTTCCTAAATTATTTTAAAATCAAATGCTTTAATTCTTTTTGTAAGCATTTCAGATGAGATAAAATATTATGGTTTGGATTATCTGATAGATATTACAGAGAGTTCATTTTCTGCCAGAAGACCCAGCCTGATGGAGAAGTCGCTAATAGCTCTGTCTCCTAAGAGAGAACCTGTATTTGACTCAACTGTCCCACAGGTACTTTGCCTAGAGAGCTTTAGTTTGTATTTTGTGAACTCTTCTGATCTTTCTTCTCAGGCTGTTAATGATTGTTTAAATAAGAGAATACACAACTTACTTACCTATCTTTCCTATAAAAGTACTATATAATAACAAACATTGAAACAACCAATTGTTCTAGACCCTTGTTGAAGCAGTCCAGATAATTTAACGAAGAACAAAATCCTTGACAGAATATTTTACAAGGATTACAGTATCTTGCCAATAATAAACAGCCTCCCCAACATGTATTTAATTTCTAATGAAACAAATTAAAAAGTACTAATTACTAAATTATAAAGCTACTTTTTTCGTAGTTTTAATCTGTGTGATTTTGTTTTTAGATAAAGACTCCCTGCTAGGTTGGGGTTGTTCTGTTCTGCTTCAGATAACCATCAAAGAATAGCTAATTCAATACAATGATCAATTCAGTTGCAGATTAGTGTAGCATTCAGCAGGAAAAAGAAATATCCCCAAACTGTACATACCTAAAGCAGTGTTTAATTCTAATACAAATTGCACAGAATGTTTTACAAATTTGCATGACGACTTTGCAGTCTCTTGGTCAAACTAAGATAACGAGATCTAAACACCAGGATTTAGGCTTAGGCACAAATAACACAGTGTCTCTTAAATGCCTTAGGCTTCCTTACTCTTAACATATGCAGCTCTTTTAAATCTTGCATCTTCAGTCCCTGATAAATGGGATTTTAAAAGTATGAAAAGAGCTTATTGTAAAAGAAAGAACACTTAGTTTATTGTACTGGGTAAAGTGTTTTGGAGGTGATTACTCTCTCAATAAAACGCTGTGTTCGGCGTACTTGTGGTGCAGGCATCTGTCACTCAAACAGATGTCACCCCATAAACCTGAAAATATAACACTTTTTTTCTTCCATTCTGTGTGGATAAGTGAAGTCTTCAGGTTGATATACTTGGTGACATTTAAGTGACAGATGCTTGTGTCTAGTAGCCCTCAATGGGGAGGTGACCTTGTGTTAGTGAGAGTTCTCTGTCAAGTGCTATAATTATGTGTACACAGAGAATATATGCTTTTATGAAGGATTAAATTCATAAGGATGTTTTTACACTTTAGACTGCTGTGTGCATAATGGAGAGGCTTGCAAAAAGATAGCAATAGAACAAGATTAACTCAATGAACTCTGTAGATGTAAAAAAAACCCCCAAAACCGTGGAGGGTGAATGGTGTAACAGCAGGCCCAACTCTCAAATTTTTGAGCTTGTTCCTTTATCCTGGGTGGTCTAGATGTCATGATCGGTCCAGCCTGGAGGATTCATTTGCTGAGGAACGTCAATAGCTGCACGTACGGAGAGTGCAGGGAGAAGGCTTTTGGTCTGAAGAACTGAAATCTCCAAACATTGTTTGGTCAGTCTAACTCGTAGTGTCTGGTGCTGTCCTCACCAGGCAGGCATTCAAGCCTTGCTTACACGTAGCTTAGTCTAGGAAAGATGATGGGAGTTTTTGCAGCAAGCTGGATTCTGCTTGGATTAGCTTCAGGATGAGTACATTTACTTGGGGAAAAATGATGGTTCAGACGGTTCAGACTTCACTACTGTTGCCTCTGGTAGCCATGTTGGTTTCTGCCCATACATTCTGAATTTAGTATTTGTTGTTTGTCATGAAGATATTCTAAGTCTCCAAAATGTTCTTTTTAGTTAGGTAATCTCCACCTTTTGGAGCATGACTGATCTTCATTCAGTAGCCCCAGCCGATCTATTTTCTGCCCCCCCCCCCCCCCCCCCCCCCCCCGCCCCAGACCCTTTATTTTCTAGCAGTTTTTAAGCCTATGTCACTTGTAGTACCCAAAAAGTTCGTTGACAAACAGTCCTACAACGTACTTGCATATGGTCTCAAAACAGCCGCCTCAGGCTTCTGATTTTATTACATGCTTAATAATATTTCATAGTGGAAGGAACTAAACATTGTTTCCTTCTCACCTTCTCTATGTCATTTCATAATATGCAAAATCATAAAGAAAATCCCTGCAGACACTTGGGATTACCGAGATGGATATTTAATTAAAAATTCAGAGGCAGTGTCCTGAACATCTCGATCTTTATATGTGAACTTCTTGCAGATGTTATTCCCAAGAGTCTTTCTAAAGTAGTACCAAAGAGCAAACCTTTTGGTGTAAGTTATATTTGGCAATGACATTTTGTTTAGGGTATTTTTCTTTAATAGTGAATTATTCGTTTCAGCAAGGAGTTTTGCAAATGAATTGGAAGCATAGTACTGGGTTCTGTATACATACAGCATGTTCCTCGTGTACAGCATGGAACTTTGGCTCTTCAGTAATTACATTGCGTTAGAATCCTGTTTTTGGTGACATGGTGTGTGAAGGACAGCAGCAAGAATTCAGTGACTGCAGTGGTGGTGCTTACGCATAAAAAAGCAAACAATTTTTAATTAAAAAAGATGGGCAACAAATATTTCTGTAGGAATATGCTTGTGTTTACTCCATAAATACGTACAAAATGCGGTAGTCGTGACTGCTGTAAGAAGATTACTCTTTCAAGGGGTAAAAAATGAAAATCAATGTTTAAGCATCTGTCGGTCTTCAAATAACCAGTGGCCTTATTTTGTTGCTGTTTATTTGTGGGGTTTTGTCTGTGTGTTTTGTTTTGCATTTATGCTGTTGGTCTTAATCTTTTGGTACTTTAATTTCTTGTCAGCAAACTGGGACTAATAGAACACCTCTGAGAAGAGATATGAGGGTTAATGTATTAGCATTAAGCACTATAGAAAAGCCATTGAGAAAAGTCATAACACTGCTCAATTCTCAATTTACATCGTGTGCAGTTACAGTTTTATTTTACCTCCTTTTTTGCCACAACTACCATGAAGTCTGGGTTGCAAATCTCAGTCCATTTACACGTGAAGACTTTGCCTGCATATGCGGTTATGTTGAGTTAACAAGTCAGTTTTCATAAGTAAAATTTCATCAATTTTTTGATAAATATTTTAGAGGCCCCAGCATAGTCTGTGGTGTTGTATTAATTACGTGGAAGTTGACTGCAGAGTCCAGCTTAGCTCTTGTCTATATATTTCGTCACACTGATTCTTCTACTATTCAGCTTAAAAAAAATCATTTCGTATATGACGTTCTCATAATTTTTTATTTCAGTACATGCTTGTTTGTAGATGATATTAAGGAGCTTCCTAAACAGACAGAGAAACACAACCCCCCAAAACCTATGTTGGTAACAAGACTCTGTTTCTGCACTGTTTGTTTGCTTGAGGATGCAAAATTTCTTTTAGTGGTCTTGATGAATTTGCCCCACTCTGCAAGGCTTAAAGAGTGCTTAAGATTTTTTGCTATGTAGGATTCCTTACAGTTCCTAAAATTTAATTTAAATCGAGTAATTTTTTTTTAATTAAAACTAATTAAAAATAGTCTGAAAATAAATTGCTGACACAGCAGACTTTGAAGATGCAGATTTTTAATTGCTCCAATTTTTTCTTAAGGTGCATTTTCAGTGCAATGAAAACATGAAAAAAAGGAACCATCTTGTTTAAAATACACTTAATGCTACTTTTACAGACCTTTTAGTCCAAACTTATTTTGATGGATGCTCATTCTTTTCATTAGGAGTCAGCATTTGGCAACCACAATATCTTAGCGAATTTTAATTCATTACAGGAAAATTACTCAAGTTAATGATATGGAAGCTTTTTTTACTACGAGAGACCATGGTAAATTCTGCCCGTTCTCACATGTGTTACCTTACTGCGGGGACCTGATCTATGTAGCTGCGTGTGTATGAGTTTCAGCCCAAACTACTTTCACAGTGGAGGTGTTTTTATCTTTCAACCTGGTACATTCACATTGCACGAGCCATCAGCCAAATGCTAGTTTTTTGACTACTGTAAACATAGCCTGTTTTTTCCTGTAAGCATAGTAAGTATCATGGTGCCCAAAAATCTGATTTATAGTGAGAAGGAGAAAGCCAGTCCCTGTACTTCTGTGCAGCTTCACAGAAAAAAAACTAACACCCAACTCATTGAGGAGTCCTTATCCCCCCAAAATCTCTGGCATAATTTTGGTACTTGTGTTTGTCTACTCTTCCAGATAGAGTGACCTTCTTATTTTCCATCTGTTGCTTCTTTTCCTTTTGATGCTAGAGGTACAGTATCTGCATTTCCAGACTGTTTTTCACCCTAATTTGCTGTCTGTGCATTCACTATGCCTTGTTTTACTCTGATAGTGGTACCTCTAACATCCCCTGTTATGTTAAAAACCATCCCTTTAGAAACAAAGGGCAGACCAGCATTATGAAGCATCAGAAAGTCTTTATACAAATAACACATTTTGACTTGACCCTGTTCTGTATTTGGTTATCCTTGTTGTGTTTCTGTATTTTTTTCTGGATTTCACACATTTAAGTGTGGAGAACCTTCTAGATAGTAATTATGTCAGGTATTTGCAAGCTGGTTTTCATGACAGGTAACTCTGCAGAGCCCAAAGAGTTTGCAAAGCTTGTCAACTTCTGTAAATGTTAAATACCAAGATGTAAATGGGGAGAAGAATGATAGACATCTCACAGAAAGAAAATATGGGTGCAGTGTACCTTTTAGAGGTTTGATTCTAGTCAGGGTTTTTTAATGACATACATGCTTGGGATATTTGGATTTTTAGTTTCTTGTACTTCGCATATGGAATTCTAGCTTAGCGATGGGCTTTTTTATATGTAGGTGTAAAAGTAGAAAGTACAGTGTAGCGAATTCATCAAAAAGGCTATGTCTAAGTTTTTCCCAAATATTTTTTATCTGTCCAAGGACATAAAAATAGGGAAATGAAGCTGCTGTAATCTAACTCATTTGCTGAGTTCCCTCTTTACTGCTTCACTAAGACGTGTGGATCTTGCTTGCATTACAGCTGCAAATGCAAAGTCACTAGGTTGTGTGTCAGCCCTTGTTCAGAACTATGCCATGGGAAAGGGAAGGACTTTATTGCTGGCATTGAAGTATCAAATCTTCAAAGTAATCATCCTTGTGGATTTATTTTCTGAAAATGGATCTCTTTTCTGTCAAATATTTGTATTTGGATTATTTTCAAATGTTCCTTAAAATCTTCTGGCAAGATGCCATTTGTCCATTCTTTTCATTGTTCATTTCTTCCTGTTTTCTCTTAACACTGTGTGACTTTTCTAATTTTGACTCCCGTCCCCCAGCTATGACCAACTGTGACAAATTATTTTTCAGCAGCCCCACATGGCTTTTGGTAGACCTTTTTCTACAGTCAGTATACCTGAGGGGATTGCTGCTACATCTGTCATGGGATTACACTGCTCATGGCATACGTGAGTACTTATCTCTCAGGGCATTTTTATTTTTCCTTTTGAATACCAATACAGGTTTTTGTTACAGTTTTCTTAAGATGAGTCTTTAACAGCATCACAAGCTATGCCAAGGTGACTGTTTTGCCACTCAACCTGACAAAACAGACTGCAAGCATTTCCCGAGTTGCAAGTTCAAGCTGCTGCCAATACAATGGCTCTGGTGGTTACTGTGCTGCAGCAATGCTGTTTGTGTTGAGTGATTACAAATAGGATAATAGAATATAGTATAGTATAATATGTAATGTAATATGGAAATTCAGGCCACAAAGAACGTACCCCTAATCCCACTCTGTAGTATGCTGCTTTCAGGATGGAGAATGATGTAGTGTCCCAAAAGGGGATATACCCTATACAACCCATCTTTCGAACCCATCCTGTCCTGCTCGTTGTGTTCATTAGTTGGGAGGGAGCTCCTCAAACTTGTCCCCCAAGAAAGGTCTTGCTTTTTTTGCTGTAAGTGAATATCATCCCTTTTTCTGAATGCTTTTGAAACAGTTCAAGTTTTACAGCCTTTTCAAGGTAACCTACTAGAAGTGTCTAGCTAGTGCTGGATGTTGTGGATTAGATGTAACATTTAAAAACCATCCTCTAGTGTTTTGCCAGATGGTTTCAGAGCCTAGTGCATTCTGCCATGCGAATGGGTGCCAGCAAATCTCTTAACGGGGTGATGAGGACTGCATATGGAAAGGGGACTCGGAGCTTTAATGAGACAGCCCTAACTGAGTGCATGTAGGAAAAACCTCTTTACCAACATCCTCTGCACACAGGCTCAAAATATCCTGTGTTGCTGTTAAATCCCATTTGGTTAAAAACCTCAGTGCAGAGTGGTGAAAGTAGATTAGGATAATTATTAATCATGAGTCCTCTGTCCACCTCGCTTCCTCATCTGGAAGAAATTATCCCCTGCTTAAGTTCAAGTGTGTTAACTGCTCTGCAACGTAACGAGCCCTTAATCTTCAGGCTTCTAAAAGCATTCTCTCGTGCCTTCAGATTTTCTTCATCTTTAGGCTGCTTTGTCTGCTTTGCATTGCTTTAAAAAAATAATTTAAACACTTGCCAATCTTTCATGTTAAAGCTCCAGGAAAAAAATCACAAGTAGGTGACTTGTGAAGTAAATATTTACTGAGGGTTGATCCATTTTAGCACACTGCGAGTGCTGCTTTGAAATTTAGTGTTTGGGTATGGGAATATTATAGTTCTTTCCATAGATAACTTGCCTGATGTGCCAACATTTCCTCTCTAAAATATTTTTTCTGACCTGTCTGGCTCCAGTTTGTTTTGCAGCCTGTGTATTTGCACATGGATTTCTATATTATTTAATATTTATATAGGTAATCTTCTAAAATTCAAGTTGCCTGCTGCAGGCTATTATGTCAGATACCACTTACAGTATTAGAAAAAAAATTACTATGCTCCCTTAATTATTGAGATGTATTTTTGATTTGCTAGATGAGGAGAACAGATTGTGACCATTGACTGTATATAGCCATCAGGCCAAACCATCTCATGCAGCCAGAATGTGCAGGGGATGGGTCTGATGTGAAACGCTTTAGTGTAAAATCATAGCGCCTTCTTCCGAGTGCTGCACTGTGCATTGCCTGTATGTCGTCTCGGGACACGATCAGAAATTCAGCTTGTTCAGTGCATTAACCTGCCATTTGGTGCTGAAGCTGGAATGTAATACCCATTTACTGTAGCAACATGGGATAAAATTATCTGTGTATTTGCTACTTGTTTTGTCAAGTGAGTTAATAGCCTTACAATGTTCTTTTTTTCAGCAATAAGTACATAAATTACATTTAAAGTTAATCCTTCTGTAAACAGACATAATTCAGGAAACTCATGGTCAATTAAATGTTTCAAGCCTATTGTTTTTTAATACATTGTGCCCAGTTTCTCTTGGTGCATTGAATTCAAGGTCTCTAGTAATGTTTATGCCAGGGAAGAGTTCAGGGTGTCGGGATGGAGTACTGAAGATTTTCCAGGCAGGGTTGTAAACATTGCAACGTGCTTTGCTGCTGCCTGCCAGGGTGTAAGGGGCACGTTAGGGCAAGGCAGGCTTTTAGTCTGCGTCTCCTACATCCGTAGGCCTGAGTATATTGCAAGCTTTCTTACTCACCATTTTAACGATTCGGTAGTTAAATAACAAAATAGATCATTTGTGATGGGGAGGGATTAAAGGAGTTAATGGCTGTATTTGCTTTCAGAGGCGTGTGTGCCTTCCATCGAAATAAATTAGTCTCTCAGGCTTCTGAGGAGAGTATTAGACCTAACATCATCTTAATATATTCTAAAGCTGTGTGTCTGAGAGAAGTGAATTAAAGGATTTTAAATTTCTAATTACTTCAGATGTAATTAATTTCCTCCTTTTTTAAAATAAAGTTGGATGGGAAAATGTGGTTTAAAAAGGCAGAGAGAATGTGAAGGGGAATAACTGCTATCCTGTGAGAACTGCGGCAAAGCACTGAATTAATGATTTTACTTTGTGCATGGCAATTAGGCGTAGCAGGACTTTACAGATACCAAGTCAGCACTTCATTTTTCTTTGAGAAACGTCTTGCCTTTTACTATGATGAGACTTGTAGCATCCTCAGAACCAGCACCCTGTGTTTGAATACGCTGCAGCCTTGCAGCGGATGCCTGGAGAGCTTCATCCCAGGTGCAAGCCGCCGGCTGCCTGCCCACAAGGATCTGCTCAGCCCTGCTGTGTCTGCAGGGGAGTGAAACTCCGCAGCAGAAATAACTCATGACAGTGCAACTAACCCCAGAAAGAATTATTCTGAGTCACATTCTCTGTAAGTTTATAGCTTGTGACATCTGACTGGGGTTTTGTGGCAGCCCTCAAGATTTATCGGCGCTATCTGATCTCCCCTTTATATCTTGCAGTAAATTTAGAGAATTCACAGCTTCTGACTTCTGTCCGCATTGCTGGCACCAAATATCAATTTTACTGAATTTCCCAGAGATGTGTTTAGCTACGCACAGTTTGGTGATGAATCCACCCAACAATCGCCTCTGCTTTGACCAATTAAGAGCACGCTAAAACTAATGGATATAAATTTTGTAAGAAGAGATGCTGTGTTGCCTTTAGATATTCCCAAGGTGCTGTCAATACTGTCTCTGGACTGCACAGCAGCTTGATGCTGAGTGAGGGCTAGAAACTGTTAGATGCTGCATTTGCTGCCACATGAGTAATTGAAGATCTGCCTGCTAGGATGTCTCCCGCATCTCAGTGCTTTGTTTTCGGAAAGAGAAGGAGGAAAGAAATTTTATTATGGGGACAAGGCACTCCACTGACAAATTTTACAGTAATAACTTGACATAAAACCAAAGTCTACTTACAAAGTTTTTAACCTCGGTACATTAAAAGAATGTGCTGAAATTAAGCCATGGGCTGTAAAGACTGATTTCTTACTCTCCCATTTTTTGTACCAAGAGAATTAACTGTGCTCAGCCCGAAAGTGGAGGTTGACAGAATCAGATTAGCAGCACAACCGTTCCTATTACCCAGAAGTACAAATGCCTCTTTCTTCACACGGCTCTGGGTGTGTTGGAAAATCCATGCTGCCTTGCCTGATGATGGAAGAGATTCTCTTACAAACCTGGGTCCTTTTCATCAGCATCCTCTTACATGGTTAGCCCCATCTGTTGGGTGAGATCATTGCTTTCAAGTATAAGACAAATAAACCTGAAGTATTGACAGTACCTCCCAGGCTAGACATACCTGAGGTCACCTCAGGCCTCTCTGCATGTCAGGCTCGGGTGTCCTGTTTAAGCCTGTGAGCCTTCTGCTGGAGGATGTTTGTGAAGAAACGCTTCTTCCCACCCCCTACTCAGACACAGCGGTGAGGCAGGATTGCAAGCAGTTATTCTTCAGTAAGTTCTTTAGCCGTACCTTGCTTTGTTGTGGGAATTAAGAGCTAAGATGTTAATTGAATGCTTCCTCACCATTTTTGTTTTCTCTTTGGTGTTATTTTTTCAAAGAAAAATCTTTTCCCTTGATCTTACCATCTGTATGTATGCACTGTAAAAGGCATCTGCGGAGAATTAGCTGCTGATACTGTTGAGCATGTAAGAAACGTACATGAAATGTGCTTTTTTCTGTGTGTGTGTGTGTGTGTTTTGGTTTGTGCTTTTTCTGTGGTTTCCAATTTCTTCAAATTTCATGGGATGGCAAAAAGGGCATCTTAACACCAGGGTAAATTCCTTCTAAAGTTTTGGTTGCAGTCCTGAACTGTAAAGTAACTAGAGTTTCCCAGTGAAAGAAATCTAATAATTATTTTGATACGGACAAAATAACTTATTTCCCCCTAGCTTTGTTTACAAAAATAGTTCTACACAGCTCTCAAAACCAAGTGGCTTTCCATAAGATTTCCTCTGTCCTAAGCATTATCAGGAAAAAGTGTGTATCTGTGAAAAATAATGGAAAGTGTTGGCAAAACTAAATAACTTTGCAACTAGCTTTTTTCCATTTAGCTATTTTGCTGGTTTTCTGTTGGCAAACTGGTTGGCTTACGTGGCATTCAGCTAGGTTCACATATATAGAGCCTAAATATCAGGAGTGACAGGATACTTCTTGTTCAAGCGTGATTCTTTGGGAAACAATTTATCGAAAAAAAAGTGTGCCACTGTATGGAAATGGAGATTTCTAACTGGAGTTCTGTATTATGACATTTTTTTTTCTCCCCAGTGTGTTCAGCTCTCATTTCTTGCTAAAGAGTTTTCTCCTTTCAAATTACCTTGTTCTTATTCGTGTTTATGTTGCTGTCCACAGCTACTGGAAACAAGTTATTTGGAAACTACAAGTTGCTAGAATAAAGCGAGGTTAATCTCCAGTGTTTTTCTATAGCTCAGTGTGACAGTGTTTATAACCTGCTTCCACAAAAACAGAGCTAAAGCTTTAAAGCAGTGAGGATGAAAGTGTAAAATACAAAAGTAATAAATATTGCATAAGGCTTTTTTTTCCCCTCTTTGCAATGCTACATCTGCAGTCTCAGTTCACTACAGCAAAATGGCAAAAAGAAAAATGTCCACTTAACAACCTTCCTGCCGCCACAAATCTGTATTTGAAAGCTTTTCCTTATGCTGTATGAAGTGGTAAAATAATTGTCAGAGCTGTTTAAGTCAATATGTCCTCAGCTGGGATGAATAATGATTCCTCCTGAGAGGAATTGTGCTGGCAGGCTGTGAACCTGGCCAGAAGATCCCGGTACTTCTGCTCCTATAAAGCAGTAACTTGTTTTGGGATAAGGAGTCACTTTGTCTGCATAAATGAACTGGAATTTGGTATGTTCTTATGTTGCCTGGCACTGCAGTGCTGTGCTCTGCAAAGCACTGATTTTACACTGTGGTTGGGAGGTAGGGAAGTAATTCGCCTCTTACAGAGGGGAATGGAGGCATGAAGATTACATGCTGGGGAAAAGGTGGTCAGTGTCATGAACAGCATTGCAGACACTAATTTTCCCCCCACCCCTAAATAGTTATTTTCCTAAATACTTGCTGCATCTGTTTGCCTGTCACCCAAGGTGGTCCTGCAGCCTCTGATTTCATCAATAGGCAGAGCGAGGTTCCTCAGAGTAGAATCCCGATGAACCAGAGGAGTGCCTGGGTGATTCCTTATGAAGCATTGAGACCAGGGGGTTTAGGTTCAGGTCCCTTCCAGAAGGAAGAGTAAAGATGATCCAGAGAGCCTCATGTCTTCGGACCTGGGTGCATCGTGTGAGCAGAGACAGCAGCTGTTTGTAACACCTCGGACACGACTGTGTACCAAAATAACTGCTGGCGTGAGTCTTGGCGGTGAGACAGGCAGAGGTGAGTGGAGTTTGTTAATTCTTGAATCGTTTCGGCATAATAGAGAAGTTGTGCAATGCTATCAGGACTGAATAATGGTTGAATAATTGTGCCCAGAGACTGAACCTCAGGGACCTGGGAAGCATTAGGGATGGAAGCTGGGAAGTGGTCTTTCAACACTTGCTGGTGGTGTTTCCCATTTGATCTTGTTGTTTGAGCAGCATCAGCATTGTTTCTCAGCACAGCAATATAAACTAAAGCTAAATGACACATCTTAGAAAAAATAGTTACTGCCAATTTAGTCCTTGTGAGCCAAATAGTCAACATATTTTTAACTTGGGCCATAGCAAAAGCCCAAATGTAACCATTGGTACCTGTCACTATGTGCCACTGTCATGTAGATGTCAGTTGGCCTTCCTTGTATGTGTAGATATATGTATTAAATGTCTCACAACCTGTGTATGGTTTTGGTAGCTAGCTGTACCTTAAGTTCCCCCCACCCCTACATAGTTATTTTCCTAAATACTTGCTGTATAATGGACGAATTAAGATGACATAGAAGAATTGGGAACATAACTTGTGTAAAAGAAGGTAAAATTGCTTTGTCCTTTGTGATTCAGAAATAGAAATGAAATCAAATAAAGTTGCTGCAACCCCAGTTTAGGGCTGTAAAGTGATTTACTGTGATATTTGACTGGCTGGAGGGTCGGGTGTTACAATCATGTAAGTGAAATTAAGGTGAGCTGTGTAACGTGGCTGAGAAGGGGAGGCTGCGCAAAGACCGGAGAGACTACCGCGGCAGGGTTCTTATGTGAATTTAGGAAGCACATGAATTCTGCAAGGGACTCAAGAAATGTCAGAAAAACTCAGGGGCAATGCAGAAAAGCTGGAAGCACTTGAGTCTGTTATTTCTCAGGGAACTATTCCAAGTGGTCCACTGCAGCCAAAGAGAAACTGCTGACTGTGCGCTTTACCTTGCAAACCTGAAAGTGAGCCAGTTGTCAAGTGCCTGAAATAACCAGAAGGAAAGGAGATTTGATGGAGGATAGCTCCTCCAAGAGTCAGCGTACATCACATGCTGAAAAGAAGGTGTTGATGTTCCATGCTTATGCCAGACTTTCAGGTAATTTCATTGTACTCAACGATGAGTGTGTATGAACGAGGTACAGTGGGCTAGTTTGAAATAGAGGGAGCCAGAGGAGGACCATTTTTATTTTTTAAAAACTGGGCGAATGCCGGATTCTGGTACACTTCAAGTAAAGCCTCAGATGTCAGAATCTGCCCATCAGAGGATTTTGTGTAGTCAGCCACCCCTTAAATTTGGTTTCTGAACAATACGGAGTTCATAATACATTAGAGTATTGCTAACACCCACTGCAAAAAATAGTTATGTATTCTGGATATTCTTGGTAGTTTTAGTTTATTTTGGAAAGACACTGGCTATGGCTGAATATATGAGACTACTTAATTGCACTGGCAGTCTTCTGATTAATTATGAGTGTGAAGTGGAAAGTTTACCACTAGTATAATTTTGTGTAATAATGTATTATATTGGTAACATTATTAACGTTCTCAGAGTTGCTCAAAGACCTATATGCAAAGTTTTTATCCTCTTTAGAATAAGGGCAATTAATTTCTTTGTGTTCAATAAAGTAAGGACATCTGCAAATTATGGTTCTGGTATATAATTACATGTTTTGAGCAGCACACTGAATGCTAGTAGAAACATAAACTATGTGTAGGGATAAATATATCATCCATGTCCTGCAAAATAAGCGAACTTTTGTTATCTCTATTTTAATTGCATGTGATTGAACTATTTCTTCTGTTTCAGTTTTTCAGATCTCTTAATAGCTTGACATGAAATTTGAGGGCAGAACAAAACCCAGCATCAGGGTGATTGAGGAGATGATTCAGACTTATCTTATATCTGGTTCACTCAAGTGCAACAAAGATTATCAAATTTATTGATAATATTTTAAAATTAAGGCTTACCCAAATTCTGCACAGTAAGTATTGTCCTGGTTTCAGCTGGGCTAGAGTTGATTTTCTTTCTATTAGTTGGTATAATGCTATGTTTTGGGTTCAGTATGAGAAGAATGTTGATAACACACTGATGTTTTCAGTTGTTGCTCAGTAGTGTTTAGACTAAAGTCAAGGATTTTGCAGCTTCTCATGCCCAGCCAGCGAGAAAGCTGGAGGGGCACAAGAAGTTGGCACAGGACACAGCCAGGGCAGCTGACCCAAAGTGGCCAAAGGGATATTCCATACCATGGGACGTCACGGCCAGTATATAAACTGGGGGGGCTTGACCTGGGGGGGATCGTTGCTTGGGAACTAACTGGGCATCGGTTGGCAGGTGGTGAGCAATTGCATTGTGCATCACTTGTTCTGTATATTCCAATCCTTTTACTATTATTATGTCATTATTATTTTCTTACTTGCTGTCCTATTAAACTATCTTTATCTCAACCCATGGGTTTTAGTCGTCCGTCCCCCCCCCCGTCCCCCGATTCTCTCCCTCATCCCACTAGGGGGAGGAGGAAGAAGTGGGATGTGTGGTGCCTAGTTGCTGGCTGGGGTTAAACCAAGTATTTACCACCTTTCTCATTTTAAAGGCTAAACACATCATGATGTGATAGGCAGCTTCCACTAATAAGGCTAGAGTAAGTCTTTCGTTGTTGAATGTTTCCTGTCTACAAGGATGAGTTGATCTGGAGAGGACTTATTTTGAGCTTGTCTATGGCTGTGCTTTGTGAGTGCATCCCATGGACCAAATGTCTCTGTCTTTAGTGAGGTCAGTTGCCACTTACAGCAAAACTGCTAGTGAAACAGCATGTGTGTATTCCCCTTGGGTATGATGCAAAAATTAAAAAATAATGATTTTTATATGTATTAAAATATATATATATACACACACACACATACGGGTTAATAATTAAAATATCATGTGAAATCTGCAAAGAAAGCATTAATTAAGAGAGAAAATTCTTCTGTGTTTTTTTTATTGTTACTCAATAGAATGTACTACAAGGGTCTGTGGGTTTTCTCTTCTCCATGTTAGGCTCTTGTACAACAGCATTCAGCGTTAAGTCTTTCTGCATGAAAATGCCAGATGTGATTTTAGGTTTAGATGACTGTGCTCCTGTTGCCCAGAAACAGTTATTACCAAAATGTTTCTTGGTCACCTACAGCCTTCAGAAACAAAATTACCAGTATTACTGCAACACCTGTGGGAGTTCGTAGGGGCTTAGTGTTTTTATAAGCTTGGGTGTCTTCTGTTGCAGTTTCTATTGTGGGACAGATTTCATTAGAAATTTAAATTCAATTATGATATTGAAAGATTTATATCATTCCATAACATCAAAATACCTGTAGAAATTTTTCAAGGGGAAATATAATTAATTGTAAAAAAGTTCAAAGCTTAAAGTAGAATTAAAACTCTTCAGATTTTATCGAAATGGACACATTTCAAAGTGTTTCTGTAATATTGTCTGCATGTACATAGCACACCTAGGGATGCTACATGTTGTTTTTTGCCAGCAGAACCGTGAGAGTATGGGGAGGTGTGTGTGCGTTTGTCTGTAAGGACTCGGCAGTATTAAAAAGCAAGCATATTTTTGAACTCGGCTATTTTGAACTCAAAACACAAGGGTTTTGAAACTTGGCTTCCCTTGAATTATTTATAATATGGAACTGCTAGACAGTGCGCTTTAAAAGTAAGCGATAAGCCAGAACAAAAATGAATGTGGTATTGCCTTGTCTGCACATCTGCATTTCTAAAGATTAGGCAGAATTTGACAGCAGACTAAAGATTGTTTCATTCTTTGAGAATTCCTTCCCTTCATCTACGTTGCATTTCTGCAGCTGGTATCTGTGGCAGTTCCCAAGGATGATTTAGGAGCTAGGCTTGAAAATGTCTGTGAGAGTTCTTATTCTAACATACTTAACAACATTACTTGCAAGTCCACTTGTGGAGGTAAACTGTTGTAAGCAGTGTATTTAAAATTCTTTTTTTCCCCCCTAATAGAATGTCCGTTTTCAGTGCAGTGGAGAATCACTATGGATGTGGTTCCATTTCTGTAACAAATCGGAAATCCAGATGCTTCTGGTTACACCTGAATGTTTTTACAGCTTAGAGTAAAACACAAATGGGGTTTAGGTGAGCTGTAATGGTTAAGGATGGTGATTTAAACTTTTAGTGTAATCCTTTGAAATTGTTTTGGTGCACTTGGAATTTGCTCCAGGTGGGTTGCATGCCTTCAGGTGTTTTTAAATATTGTGAAATCAATTCTCTTGAGGAACTTACAGCTGCAAGCCCAATAACCTCATTCAGTTTTAATCTTTGCATCAAATCTAGGGAGGCAAGGATTTGTCTTCTAACCAAAGAATTCAGTACTCTCATTTTTTTCCCTTCACCTTTTCTGTATAAATATTCTTGTCTTCTCTTTTTTCATAGTCTGTCACCTGAAGTTTCTGAGGTGAAGCTGTCTGTTGTACTCACTTAACATCCACACATCGTAGACTGTAAATCAGAACCGAATTTTCCCCTTACAGAAGCGATGAGCTAAATTTTTATTTCAGTTACTTAACCGTTAGTTAAAAATAGATTAATTTATTTTGGAATTTACAGCCATGGCACTGAGTTTAAAAACATCTTTCTTTCGGAAGCCGATCGGTCGTGGAAGTGAATCACAGGATGGTTGAGGTTGGCAGGGACCTTGTGTGATCCTGCTTCAACCTGCTGGCTATGCTCTGTCTAATGCAGCCCAGGATGCTGCCGGCCTTCTTTGCTGTGAGGGCACGTTACTGGGTGCTGGGCAACTTGGTGACCACCAGGATCCCGAGGTCTTTCCTCATGGCAAGTCATAAGGATTTTCCCACTGACTTTATTAAGACCGCATGTTAGAGCATGCCCAGTGCTCTGTTCACTGTAGTCAACGGAAAGCAAGGACAGCCCCATGTACTGGAAGAGTAGACGTTAGAGTCAGGTGTTAGGAAATAAGAATGCATTTACCAAAGTATCGTACTGAATGGCTGGGGAGTAAAACAACTTGGAGAGATCTTGGAGTTCTCCTCTGGAGCCAGCTGATGTAAATAGATGAGGATTGCTTGCGCAGCTCATATGCAAAAATGCTTTAGGAAGTGCACAATTTGGTGAAGCTAAGAGAGCAGGGAAAGATACAATGAGGATTGACTTTTTGGATGTGATTTCTTGTTGTGGTTAGAAGGTGTGATGAGCTAGTAAGTAATCTAAATGTATACTGTATGATACCTAGCATGGCTTGATAACATTTGCTTTTTTAATTATATTATTCTAATGGCATTGCTTGTACAGGTTAGCAAATGCCATAAACCTGCCTAGTTGTTGGAAACAAGTTGATTTTTGTTAAAGGTTATTGAACTGTAAAATACTATGTAGATGTGATCGATTAATCTAAAGATTTGGTTTGCTGTAGTTTGGTGTGTGTTTTGTTATTTAAGCTTTACATTTATTATTTAAGTACTGTGCTATAAAAGAAATCTCACTCTAGGGAATAAATACTTCATTGGTTTCTAAGTTATGCATATTTCCTTGGCTTCTGAAAGCAAAGAGTTTTTCTTTATTGGATTTTCATTGATTCTTTTAAATTTTTTTGTAGTTATTTATTTTTTATAATACATTGCATAGTACAAAGCACTTGCAACTTTAAAAGTAACCTTGTCTTCCCTGGAAGTGCTTCTTTATATAAACCCAAACTAAATTTTTAGTCATAAAAAAGAATTTAACTACCACCCTGCCTGAAAAATAATGAAAACTTTATGATAAGCTACAAGGAAAATGTCAAAATGCTTGTCTTGACTATTTTAAAAATAACTTTGATATGCTATTGTGTTTTGAGAATGTCCATGTCAGTTGCAGCATCTCCAGTTGCTTTCAAGAAAGGCTTTTGACCCAGGTTGCTGCATTTCTGTGCCAGTAAGCCTGCATGAGGGCTGCCAGATGGAGTGGCCAAGACTCTTCTCCTTGGGGGTGTGATAAGGCCATGCCGGTCCCGCAGAGCTCCCCGAGCATCTTTCTTTTCCGAGTCCTGAGTAGTGGTTCAGTTGTTTCTGCAGTACCCCTGAATATCACTGTAGCTTTATACTGCAGGTACATGCGGCCCCAGCAGCACAAAAAAATCCTCTCTTTATCTGAGAGCCTCTCCTCCTTCCGTCTTGTTGTTTTACTAGTAGGACTCTTGGAGAGGTGTCTTGGAGCACATGGGACTCCTGAGCTTACCTGGTGCTGCAGGGTTACGACTTCATGGATTTTTCTCTTGGGATCAGTGAAAGACTGAGTAGAAAGTTTAGGAAACTTTCTCTTCTGTAGCACAAATTCTCCTTATTCACCAGAGATTACATATATCTTTGTGCATTCAGTTTACCTCTGAGTTCAGGTGGATGCTTTATTCCTATTAACGTGTAATTTGTCTAAAATAATTCCTAATGCTATACAAATGTGCAATTTTATTTAGGACTAATTAAAACTAATTAAAAGCTGATAGCTATACTGAGAAAATACGTATTTGTTACTTGTGGACTCAACAGAATCATAAGTCCCCATTTTTACCACTTAGTATTAATATTACTCTACAGACAATTTAGACATCTGTGCATTGTGAAGCCATTCAAAACTGCTCTACTAGAATGACTTACTAAAAACATGTTATCTAATTCAACAGCTCATTGCTCTAAGCAAACCAGCTGGTGTAGCACAGAGCTAGGAAAAAAAAACAAATAAAAGATGAATTTAGAGCACAGAGTCAGTTGGTTTTTTACAAGAGATCTTTGGCAGGAAGGAAAGTACAGCTTTTATTTTCTGTTAATTAGAATATTAATAATTCTGTTGCAATTGCTTATCCACTGTTTTGGTGAGTAGACGTGGAAGATCTCTTGACTTTGCAGGAATTGGGAAGCTTACAAGGGTCTTGGAAAATAGATGTTGATTTGGGCTTTAATACGTTCAGTCTGTGCCTTCCCCAGCTGTTGCAGCTGTGCTGGAAGATGGAGAATGACCATGTTCTTAGGAGCTGTTATGGCTGTGCTGGAATTTCCCAACCTCGTGTTAATGTGATAAACAGGGATTTGCCTGTGACTGGACTTGCACATAGCCAGTACATTGGGATAGAAAGTATAATCCTTGCAGAATTAATTGTAGCTTAACAGGAGTGTGCCCAGTAAATGAGGAGATTGTGCAGGCACTGAAGACTTTAAAGCAGCATCTAAATACTGAAAAAGATGGAATAGTTATTTGGATTGTGCTGGTTGCTTTGAGGTTATTGGAGTCTGCAATAAGAATGAATTTGTGGGCATCTCCACATCGTATTTGGCATTTAAAGACCATAGTGCTTTAATCTGTTGGAGGTCGGGACGGTTCTGTTGATGTACAGATTCAGACACTGAAGCTATGGTATCTTCCAAAAGTATTTCCTGTGACCTAAGTAAATATCTCTGTGGCCTAAAAAACCTGAAGAAGTAGGGCTCGTCTTCTCTATGGAAAATAGTGGTGGCTGCAGTATAATCTACAACTTGTATCTTAACTTTGTGTTGTAAACCTATGCATGTACTTGTGAACAGTTCAGAGATTTTAAGAAAAATCCATCCACCTAACTCAGTGACTTGCATATGATGCCAGCATAACAGTAGTAGGTTGTTAATCTTGAGCAATGACAGAATCATATGTGCATTCACAATGGACATGTTCAGTAAACTAAATCCAATTTATCCACTGAGCCTTCCAGCAAGCGTATCTGTAACTGGAGGACTGTGCTCTGTATATGCTTCACGTTTGTGGTGGTGTGGGGTTTTTTTTTCCCCAGAAATAATTAATTTATCCTACTTCTGCCATATTTGGAAATATTTATCTTGAAATTTTTTGTATAGTAAAATTATGTTAGTAGTACGCTTCTGGTTTCTTTTCCCCTAAATTTATTGACTTAGCAGGCAAATGTTTGTTAAAGCTAATAATTATATGAATGTACCTCTAAATAGGAAAGCATTAGTCTTAACAGCACTTATTTACATCTATGTACAATATCTCTGATTAATTAGAGAATTTTGAAGTGAGTTTTCATTGTATTCTTTGTAGAAAGGTATCTGTGTATGTGTAGTCTCTCCTGGCTTCAAGTTCTGGGAAGGGACTAAACCAGCAGTATTGAATGGCTGCTGGTCTTACTTTGTAATCCTTTACAATTTGCTCATGGGCTGTGTGAGTTGAACACTTGGAAGTTGCTTTTACAGGGAAGAAAGAACTGTTGTCATGAAAAATCTAAGTTAAAAATAGTAACTGGATGTGAACATTGTCCATGGAAATAACAATTAGCCTGGAATCCTGCTAGCATCCCTCTCCCAGGGTCTGACCCAGCCACTACTGACAGAAGAAACATACAGAAACAAAAAATAATTTTTATTATGTCTTTTCAAAAGTCGATATCAGTGCTTTAGTGGGCCATCTCATAGTGCTTTTCTAGAAGGAGAAAGAAAATTACTACTTTCTGGAGCTGTTCAGCATCATGGCTGTTGATAGGAAATAGGGGAGATTAACATACCCTTCCTATGCTGGAACCTGCACAGAATCTGTGTTTGTACACATCCGTATCATTTCAAATTGATTCTGTTTGCCTCTAAAAATACTATCACATACGGTATTTGCCTTGCAGAAATGCAATTTTCTCTAATGTCCAACATAATGAAAAATTGGATTAAATATCTTAGGATTGATTTGTCTTTCAAATGTTTTGCCATCATTTTCCATTATAATGACTAGTAACATCAGGCAGAGACATTACCTTCATCATTTGTCTCTCATTTTCTCCTCCTTTCTGCTTCTGTCACAGTATGATAAACATATATTATTGGATCTTTGAAATGATCAAGTGAGTATGAATTCAGTCAAGCTCTTCCAGAGTGAGGTAGGTGAGTTTTCTTCACTGGGCTGTTCCCTTTGGCTGAGATGTTGGCTTGATTAACTTAAAGTAAAAAAGGAAGAAGACCAAATTGGCTTCCACATTTCCTGGATGTCTGCTAGAAATATAGTCATTATAGCATCATAACTATAGTGCAAAGGAACATAATTTTGTACTTTCAATAGGAACTGCATTGAAAGAATCGAGACTGTGCTCATCTTGTCCTGTTTATGCCCATGTTTCACTCATACTTTCTCAAAAAAAAAAAATCCCAAACGCAAAGCTGGCTTGAAAGTGCCACTGACCACGTAGATGAATCAAATTTGAAGAAAAAAAAGTCTGTATTGTGAATAAAATTAACCAGGGCATAACTCTTCTTGGACAAGCGTGGTTCAAAGTTAGCATCAGAAAGTGGCCCAAGGCTTCAAGACTCTGCAGCATTAAAATTCCTTTTGTAAACCCAGTCTGCTGGTTACTGCCCTCCTGCCTCTCGGGTACCCATACGGAGCTCTGTTCCTGACTTTTTCCCAGGGCCAGTTTGGCAACTTAAAGATGCAGTGCTGAGCTGATAATAAAAGAGCTTTCACCTTTTTTTTTTCACTACAGCTTTCACTGGAAGCTAATTACTGTGCTTCTGCTCCCAGTGGGGTTTTGTCTGAATATTTGGGAATATAAGCAACCGTTTTACATTTCCTTGCAGGCCCACCTTGGGCTATGCTGTTGTCTACAGGTGTTAGCCCTTGGACATGTTAGTTTAAAAGCAGCAAGTGAAAAACCTGAGGAGCTCAAGATTTAATGCTGATAATTCAGAAATCAGCAGGGTGGTGAGGATAACTGTGTTATTGCAGCTGCGGGTTACTGATGCTGATAAAGTATAGACACTGTATTTCCCTTGTGACTTCCCAGCTTTGCAAAACCTTCTTAATGGGCTAGATTTGAAATCTGGACTGGGGGAATGTAGGATGTTAACAAGGCTCCTCATTTTGTATTTAACCCATACTTTTGCCTGGGCTAATTAGAGGTTGGTGATGTTCATTTTTTTTGAAGTGGTTATTTTAAGCAAATATTTTTCATTCTTGTATCCTAATACCTAAGGGAAACTGTAACGCTCTCCCCACCTTCCTTTCCACCTTCCAGAATAACGCTGTGGTCCTCCTGAAGCTTTGAGGACTGCACCAGGCAAACTTAATGGGTGTAATTGTTTTGAATAGCTGGTAGAACATATTTGCAAACCTGTCTGTCTACAGATGTATACTTACACAGTGATGTTGATGTATTGTCTCTATAAACATGTATGTGTTTATACATAGTGCAACACAGTGTGGAGATGAATATATGTGTGTGTGCATATATACACACGTGCATCCCTACTTATGAAATCAAATATAAAGTCATGATTCATTTTACAAAATGTACTTCCAAAAAAATGAAGTTCCGTTGAATGATTTGTAACTTGCCAAAAGATGTGGAATCTCAGATGCTAATTGCTACAAAAAGTTAAAGAGTGATTAATGATTGGCCTTTGTGGACCCCTCTATTTTTGGACCCTTTGAAATTATTGCACTAGAAAGGAAATGAACAGTATTTCTAGAAGCTTATGTGTGTAAAAACCATTCTGTAGTTTCACTGAGTAAGATTCTTAGGCTTTTACAATATGCTTTGTGCCTTTTTTTTATTTCATCCCTTAATTTCAAGAAGCCTTTCTTCAGACTCAGCAGTTGGTAACATTTAATTTTGTGTCATTTTATGTCTTTAGAGATGTGTTGACATTTCTGCTTTTCAGAATAGCATTTTTACTTTCTGTCATCAGCCTCTGTGTTATAGAATGCCATATTAACCTTTCTAACACATTTAGGTGTTACACAGAAGACACTTGTAATGGAATAATATGTTATTCATTAAATTCATTAAATAAGTAGTCTTTTTTGTATGAAAAATTATCTGAACACCAAAACTCAATCAAGACAATCATGGGTGTATGTATTGATAATTTCAGGGTACACCACAGAATTATTTAATTAAACTTGGATTTCCTTCTGGAAATGAACAGTCACATCTCCAAACATTGACCTGAACAAGCACTGTCTGCTGCTCTTGACTTCTCACCATTTTGTAAAAGTCTTGGTGTTGGGTTGAAAGAGCCAGCCAACGCCTAAGGGATAGTGGTAGAAAGAGAATAAGAATGTTCATGTGCAAGACTTATCACCAAACACTTAATTGTGACAGATGGTTCTGATACGCGAGTGTGAGATGTTCTGCTTCAGCATCAGCAAGGTAATAGATTTAATTCAGGGCAGAATTTGTCCTAAATTGTCAGTAGTTGCCTCTTGAGTCTGGTAACCACAGAATATTCATTTGTTGTATTACTTCATGTACTTTTATAGCTTTTTAAAAGTTAGTACCAGAAATTGTCAAGGTATATTCAGTCTTTGCATAATCCAAACATATTACATGGTGTAAGTACAGATTTTAAGATGAGGACTAGTTCCAACTTTATGGGAGCATGTGTCAAAGTGATGAAGGGTGTCCGGAGTTGGTGTATCCACATGGAGTTTTAAACATTGAAGCATTTAAATGTTGAAATTCTAGGTCAGGTCCCAGAAGCAGTACTGTTGCATCAGTATGGTGCTGCCTTTCAGCTGCAAACCCTCTGAGCAGAAGTTATGAGCTCAGGCACCGAGTCACTTGGAACATGCTCCACTGTTCTGGGTTTCAGAGCAGACTTCAGTGGCTGCAGGTCAGATGGAAGTTGCTGATGGAAATTTAGAGGAGGCTTACCCTATTGCTGTCTTTCACTTGTTATATGAGGTCTCTTAAAGTTTCTGCATTTTTAATTTGTTGCAGCCAGTTTAGAATGCTAAGGACACTATCTGATGGTGATCAGTGACTTTTTCACCTGTGCTTCTAATCATAACTGTACAGTGATTCATAAAATCCAACCAGTACACGAGCATTTAGTTCACCAGGCAGCTAATGTTATAATACATCTGGAGAATAAAAATCTAGCAGTCAACCTTTATTCGTATAATGCATGGCAAAAATAAATTTAGAGACAAGGGGGAAAGAGACTAGTAGAGGCACAGTGTTTGTTATGATTAAAAAAAAAAAAAGGTAAATTAGCAGGATTTATTCTAAACTGTATGCATAGCTGAAAAATATTTGGGAAACAATATGTAAAGTAGATAACATAAGGAAGAAAAATGATTTTTAAAATGGATCTTCACAAATTTTGCCAAGTTAATGTTTTTGAGCCCCATGGTTCTTTTTTCATGTTGTATTAACGTAAGGTGAACATATGATCTAATTCTTACATTGAAACTACTAGTCTGTATTTTAATTTCCGCTCAAGTAAGCAGAACTATAACTTTCTGTCTGAATTCCAGTGGTTATAGTGAGGAAGAAGTATGGCAAAATATGCAACATTCACATTTATTGAAATTAAATCCTATTCTTTAGGTCATCTCAGAGTCAAAAGAATCCTATTAAACAGGCTGGTTTCAATCCAAGAAAGTAACTTAATCTAAGTCTTTGCATCCTAATTATTTCTATTTCTAATCAGTGAAGGTAGCAGATCCCTTTTTCCACCTTTGTCCTGTTTCTCGATGCTACTGGGTAGCTCAGAGGCATTTGCCGCCTCCTGTTTTCTGTGGGATATAATTGTATTTTATCTGAAGATGTATCCACAATGATCTACTGCGGCTTAGAAAAGATTTTGCCAGGATCTCACATGTATCGAACAGCATGCTGGAGAAAACAGATTACTGAGAGACTCTGAATATAAAAAGTCAGCTATGACATATAGAAATGGGCTCTGTTTTTTGTAATAATAGGTCTTACTGCAGGCTAGATACTAAACTTTATTTCCAGGTCCCAGGTGGTTCTGAAAGCAAATGTCAGAGCCGTATTAAATGAGTTAACATTATTGTTAGTCAGAAAAAGTCAAGTGGGGTTTTTTTGTTTGTTAGGGGTTTAAGATTCCCCACCCTGTCCATGTGATTTTGCTTCCCAGTCTGAACAGGTTGGCTTCCCTGTCGAAATTTTGCCCTCATTCAGTCTTAGTCTTCACCCTGTTTATAAGGGGGAAATGCAGTAATATGTGTTACGGTTTCAGTGTAATGCAGTTTAAGACAACCTGGCTTGGAGATCGCTCCACAGAGTCTGTTAAATAATCCAGCTAATTTCTGCACATACTTCATGATACTGTGTCTGAATCTAAATTTGGGGAGCATCTGTTTTGTTCTGAGATTAGTTTCTTTTTAGAAAATAAATAAATAAAGTATTCACAACCTTCCATTTAGAAAGGAAGAGAAATCAAATTTGGTAGGTGGTTTTGAACCACAAATAGTCGCTGTTTCTTATGTTTGTTGTCACAGTTTTCCTTTTATCATGACATGGGGCAATGAAATTTAATCCCAACCGAGGGATGTTAATGCCATCAGAGGACAGCAAAGGTGAACAGAAGGCGTGTCAGTTTTAGAGCAAATGCAGTACTACTGCTTCTGCTCAAGAAGGATAAGCAGCAGCAGATGAAGGAGGGAATTTCTTGGACAATATAATACACTCAGAGCAATTGCAAGATAATTATAAATGCTCTCCGAACGTTAGTGACCTTGGGGTGGTTCACATTTACTATGGTAAATGCTTCCCCACATCGCATTTTGGCTAGCTTATTGAAGAGGCTTTGCTTAGCTGGATGCAAACCCCTGAATTGTGTGAATCCACTTTCTACTGATAGGCATGATGCATGTGGCTGGCAGCAGGAAAATAGAAAGGTTTTTTTTGTTTGATTTTTTTAAGAAATGAGGAATGAGAATGAGAGACCTTTATGATTTTGTTAGGATGTTTTCTTAAAAAGAAATTGTATTTCAAGAAAAATACAATTATTAGTGGCTGTTAATAGCAACGTTGGTTGAGAATAGCAAGTGTATGAAGGCATCATAATAAGAAATACAGTCTGGAAAAAGAAATTTCACAGTAAAATACTATTGTTTCTTCTATATATTCATACACTTGCTGTATTAGTGAATTGTTACCCTCTCAGAGTTTCTGACTGAGACAGAAGCGGTGTAAGACACGGGACATTTGTAAGTGGAGAGGAAGGATGGGATATATTCATATTAATATTCATGGACACGAATATTCATGGCACTGAACTTTGTAAATTTGTAAGATGGAAGCATCCAGTTGAGGAAAGAGACTTACCAAAATAAAACCATGGAGTAGCTTTAGTTACTGAATGATAGATTTGAATTACTTCTACTGTATATTGTAAACAAGTTGTATTGGGTGCTTTTTTGATTCATCAGTAAATACTGAGAAATTAAAAATATATGATTTTGCTCCTAGAACACAAAGTCATGTTTAGGTTTCAGATGCTAATTAAAGCTACTTTAAAACAGAGAACGAGCAGTCAGATTGCCACTCAAACATCTAGGATACCTAGTGCTCTATGTTGTTGCAAATCTCTGATTTTTAGCTGAAAAAGGGTTTTCGTAGTTATTTTCATCCACCATTCCATTAATAAAAACTTAGATTTTTTTCACTTGTATGTATACACACATAGCATTTCATAACAATGAAGTACTTTTGCCAGTTGTGGAGGATAAAGATACAGTGAAAACTGGAAAGTGTGAGCACATTTCAAAACGCTAAAAGCGATGAAGATGGAAATAATGATCTTAATTCAATTCGAAGTCATTACAAACTATTGAAATCATGCTGATTCAGACACCACTGTTATTTAACTTCAACTATAAATAAAAATACTTTATTCTCATGGAAAGAGGAAAAAAACTTTTTTAATGAAGAATTTGAATAAACATTGTTTTCACTTTATCTTGTAGTTGCTTAAAAGGATCGTGGAGAAGTTTCTTCTCTTTGTTTTTCTCTCTCCATTTTAGAGTTGTTTCCTGGCTCCCTTAGCAGCTCAGTGTTTTCTTGCTTTCTTTTGAGTGTTAGAGATTAACTGAAATCCAACTTATTGGAAGGCAAACCCAGAGTTCCTAATTACCAAATTGCTTCAGTTCAGATTCAGATGCAAATTTGACCTCAGTTAATGTAAAAACTTTGAGTCTTATGAGGAACACTTCATGTTTTCAGTTTATCAATGCTGCAAACCAGAAGGAAGCAAATCTTGTAAAAGAAGATGCAGGTATTTTTGCCTGTATCTTCTTGCGTGATTTTTAGCCAATGACGTAAGGAGCTTAATACATTTTTGGAGTCATGTGTACCCGGGCAGAGGTGTTGGTGGATAATCGGATGCATTAAGCAGGTCTGCAGCAGCTGAGGAGGAATCAAAGTGTCCAGAGTTTAGATCTGATGAAGGATGGAATATGTCTGTCAGAAAGTTAAACTTACCTTGCATTTGTCTTTGATAAGCACTGCTTCTCTATGTTTAATTAGGTAAGTTAATAATTTAGACCTCCTGGTAGTTATGGTATAGAGATGATAGTTTATAATAATTTCTTAACACCTCCCTAGTGTCAAACAATTAATCTTCAGAGGCAGCGTGTTTATCAAATTTAGTGATAGAAACTCGGAATATAAACCCCCAAATTTGAGCCCTGTAAATTATTGTGGTTGGTTTTGTTTTGTTTTGTTTTTTAAATCTGGGAAGAGTGTTTTTTCAGGGAGAAAGCGTAAAGAATGCCCTGTCACTGGAATGAGGAAACCTAGGTAAGTGGCCAAAGAGGACCTTATGTCCTAAGGACATAAGGACAAATATTAATATACTAATATACTGCTTTGGATCGCAGGGGAGAGCTGCCCTCTTCCTTCCAGTGCTGGTGTCGTGGTTTAACCCCAGCCAGCAGCTAAGCACCACGCAGCCGCTCACTCACTCCCCGCCATCCAGTGAGATGGGGGAGAAAATCAGGAAAAAGAAATAAAACTCGTGGGTTGAGATAAGAACGGTTTAATAGAACAGAAAAGAAGAAACTAATAATGATAATGATAACACTAATAAAATGACAACAGCAGTAATAAAAGGATTGGAATGTACAAATGATGCGCAGGGCAATTGCTCACCACCCGCCGACCAACACCCCGCCAGTCCCCGAGCGGCGATTCCCTGCCCCCCCACTTCCCAGTTCCTAAACTAGATGTGACGTCCCATGGTATGGAAGACACCGTTGGCCAGTTTGGGTCAGGTGCCCTGGCTGTGTCCTGTGCCAACTTATTGTGCCCTGGCTGGGCATGAGAAGCTGAAAAATCCTTGACTATCGTCTAAACACTACTGAGCAACAACTGAAAACATCAGTGTGTTATCAACATTCTTCTCATACTGAACTCAAAACATAGCACCGTACCAGCTACTAGGAAGACAGTTAACTCTATCCCAGCTGAAACCAGGACAGCTGGCAAGGCTGTATTGCAGCATTCTGTATCTGAGTGAAATCATTCAGCAATACCTTTACATTTCTTATCTGAATGGTGAGTAGAAAACATAGGAAAATAAATCCTCTGCTGTACAGATATGTTGAATAACAGGTTGTGTTGTATAATGCGCCGAACAGGCTTAAACAGATACTGAGTTGGTGGGCAAAGGTGGTCTCTGGTGTCCAGGTAAATCCACAATTTCCACTTCAGTATCTTCCTGTTTAATCATTTCAGAATTAGGAAGAAACGTGTGTAAATAATAGACCAGGGCAAATCAACAACTACATAGGCTGTTTACCCTATAAAAAAGTTACTATTATGATCTTTGTTTTAATGTAAACATTGCTTTGTACTTGCGTTGATTGTTGCAGTATCTGTCAGGGGAGAGGTGTCTTTTAGAGACAACTGCCTTCCTTGACAGCCCACATCTGGCAAACCTAACAGTGGTTTTGTGTTTGGTTTGGTTTTTTTCTTACTTATGTGTGTATAGTCACTTACCTGCCTAGGATTAGGCAGCTACATATACAGAATGCTTGTACCTGGTCTGAGCATCCTCTGTATCAAGTGGAAATCAGATGAGAAATTTGTGAATTTTTTTAAATTTTCAGTTCACTAAGAAAATCTGTAAGTGCCCCAAATTCTCCATTCAGGATCAGTTGAATAAAATGATGGCAAGATATGTCCCTGTCATTTTTCATGTTCAGAAGCAGATTTATTTATTATACTTTTATATGCCTGAGTCTTTTGATGTAAGAAATATAAGGTAGTCATGAAAATATGTTGAAAGACTGAGAATAGTATTTCAAGCAGACTATGAAATTTTCATTTATGTGTTTTGTCAGGAACAGAAACCTTTGGCAATAGTGTTAGTTTGATCTTTCCCTTGCATTTATCTCAGTGTCAGTCTAGAAATCAGTGTTGCGTCCTATTTTCTCTTCTAGTGGCTTAGTATTACATAATAAATGTTATTTTGTAGTTCACTTCTGTATGAATGAAGTTCAGCGTGTGGATTCTGTCATTTTGCTCTGCAAGGTCTGGCACTGCTGTTCTGAGGGACTTCACTGGAGAGGGTATCCCTCTCCTTGCGATGTGCTCTTTTGTCTACTTGTCCTAAATGGTTTGGTTTTGTTTAGATCACTTCTTGATCACTTGCCCGAAACATAATCTACATCCCCCTGAAGTAACTTGGAATCTTACACTGTATTTTGTTTGGAGTTGAAAAGTGCTTATTTTTTTAAGTAACATATTTGACCTGAACAGCCTGGCTTTGGCGTTTGGAAAAACGTTGGGAAATACGTTTTGTTCCCAAAGGTCATGCGGAATATGTTTTTCTTTGTATTAAACTGGATAGACCTTCAGGATGATCTTCTGTTGCTCACCTCACAGCAGCAACAACAACAGCAACAACAAAATATGCCCTCAGCGTTTGCTGGTCCCTCGAGGTACCTACTCATACCCCGATGCAGCACTGAAGTGGAAGGTCTGCAGTTGTCCTCTGAGCTCAGCTGTCAAGTAGATTCATACATCTTAAACTATAAAAATTGAAGTTGAAATAAAGAATTAGATTGTCTTGGGCAAGAGCGTAATCGGTGAGAAACTGGGACTATAACTTTCTTGACGTAGTCGTAGTGATTTATCTTGGAAGAGAGCTAGATTTAAGAGAACATATTGAATTGCAGTATTGCTGTTTTAGCAGCAGTCATGGGCTGATCCTCACTTTACTGTTGCCAGCTTCTCTGCGAGTTGGTATGTCTGATCACCGTGGCCGTCTTCTCCCTCCCAAGCATTACCGTTAACCTTTTTGTGACCGTGTCTCGTGAGAATGCTTAAGACGTACTGGAAGTATTGTAATAAATTTAATGATACTTTAGAAGTCTTTTATAAAAGGATTTTTTCAGACCATATATTTTTCCTTTATTGACAATTCCTGTAATTTAATACATGTCATGTAGAGACTTGTTCTTAACATGCTCGGATTATTCATTATCAAAAATAGATTGAAGGGAAGAAGGCATTGAGGGAGATAGGGCAACCTGTCAGCAGCCTCTGGCTTAATATATCTGGTGGAGAGCTCTAATTTACCATCAAAGTGGCAGCGACTCACTTGGTTTGAAGTGCCAGGGAGACAGATGGGAATGTTGAAATATTCTCTGTTGTGCCTACCATCAGGTCTAGTGAAAAGAGAACTCAGGAGCAACAACGTGCTGTAGTAGAGTAAATAATACTTGCTACCACTTTTACAGGGAGTGAGTTTGGTTTGGTTGAAGCTGCTGATGTAAAGCTGAGCTAGATTCTTTAATGTGGATGGAATAGAAACATTAGTTAGAAAGACAGGTTTATATTAAAGTCTTACTACCTAGGAGCAGATAAATTAAAACTTCATTCCAGTAGAAAAATACGAACTTTAATGTTCAAGTTCAGTGGAAGCACAGAGGGAACTGTGCAAGGCCCAGACTGCCCGTGGGGGTAACTCTGCTTCGGGATTGAGTGTCTGCCTCTCTGTCTTTTCTTTTTTGTCCCAGATTCACATCTTGTTCATACTGCTGCCGCTGCTTGTGCCAGACTGCTACCGATTTGAGGCAGTTCCTTGTGAGGAGTTGTAGCATATGGCATTCTTTCTTGTAATTGATATATGAGCAAATTAAGTTCTGTTTGTATTGTTAGATTGGACTTTGGAGGCAGCAGACCATGGTTTGTCATAAGAGGCTCTATAAAAGTAATATGGACACATATGTGAAGTGTTAATAGCTATACCACCTTTAACTAGGTGGGAAGAGGAGGTATTGCGAGGAAATATTTGCTTAAGTTGTTTCTTTGGAACAGGGGCCTAAGAATTGGGACTTGAGTGCTGTGCTGTCCCTGCTGCCTTGTTCCATGAATCTGGACATGTGTCTTTGAGCATCTTTTTCTTAGTATGTGGAAAAGTGATGCAATGATACCAGGAATAACAGTAACAACTGTAATTATTTTTTGTCTACTCAAATGCACTTGAGTGTTTGTAAATTCCTAAAAGCTGCTAAGTATTTGGAGAACATGGACACCCTTCTACTTTAGATCTTTTAAGTGCTCCATAACAGTTACGCTCTGAATCCCAAAGGTCAATTTCTAGCACAGAAAGAAGCAGAAAAGTAAGAATTCACTTTTAGTTTTCTGGAAATATTGGTTATTTCATTCTTGCTCGTGAAAGATCTGTTAGAGAAAAGAGTTTTAATCTTCATAGGAATAGCTTCTTTGTGGAAAGTTAAGCAAAACAAGAATACAACGTAATTACAATGATAGATGAGGTTTAAATTATATAGATTTTAAATATGGTAGTCATATACATTAATGTTGGTGCTTCTGGTGATAAACTGATATGGTCTTTACATTTCTTTGGCTGGTTTCTAGTTAGAGCAGTAATTTCAGCTTGGACTTTTGAAACCTGAAGGAAATGGCCATTTTATACACATAGATTGTCTTCTCCTTTCCTGTGTTAATTTCTTCCTGGACAAAATTATGGGCAGATACCACTATTTAGTTTCAAATTAAAAGTGTTACTATATGGCAAGTATTATTTAGTTCTTAACAAAAAATACATTCATTTGTTTGACAGTTTTTCTCCCTTTTCTCACAAAAGTCCTTTTGTTTATAGTCTTCATCTGTTACACACGTTACAATAAAAACTTAATCTTGTCTTATATTTGGTTTTGCCAGGGAACAGAAAACAGTCCATGCGTGTATGTTTGACCCTTACGAGGGATCTTTTTGGCTCATTTGCTTTGGTTGCGTTACCATCTTTCAGCAGACATTAAGGTTTTTATGTATAAGGGCTGTAGAGAATTTGAGCTGTAACATAGTGTGCAAATGAATGATAATGCTTCTTTCATGGCTTCTTCTGGAGCAACTTAAGATACACAGGTTTCCTTATAGGCAGTGGTAGATGAAAAGCTCACATTCTTTGTCAGTGTGCTCACTGAAAATGAAATAGTTTATGCTCTTCCAAAACACGTGTGCTCTGAACATTTCTGTATTATATCACATCCCGAATAGAAAGAAATGCACCGGAAAGGGTGAATTTGGAGATGTATAAGATGGTTTAGGTTGCATGAAATTCAAGATTGGAAGTGGGAAAAAAAAAATATGTAAATGAGAGCAACTGACAGACTTAAATGTTGGTTAAATAGCAATGATTTATGTTTTTTCCTTTAAATAAAAGAGTAGATATATTAGTATTCATATTCCAAGGACACGTATTTTGTTAATGATACAAGGTAGCAATAGTGCAGTTGAATCTGTTCCCAATTTAGTTTAGGATGTCTTCTATAACCAGGCAAGTAAGGCAGAGATGTTCTGTATTATAACAATCACATCATTAAAATGGCAGATGACCATAAAATTAAATCTTGCTGTCCCATGGGATCTTTCTGAATGTTAAGTGAAAGCATCTGCAACTGATTATTTTGTCCTTAGTAAGCTCAAACAGTCCAGAACCTTGAGGTTTTAAATGCAAGTTCATCTCTTATGTCATGTATTTGTGATAAAGTAATTGAATAAAAAAATGCAATATATTTTTAATAACATAAGACTTATCTCACTGATTGTGATTAGAGTCTGGGTTGAGATCTTCCCATACATGCCTTGTTTTGATCTAGAAGTCTGGCTGGCAGTCTCATGTTAGGGGTACTGCTAGAGCAATTTTAAGACTCCTTACTGAGTTCAGTTCATGTGCAAGTATGGTATCTCCTATTTTTTTATTTATAAGCCTGGCTAGGAGCAACAGATACAGAGGTAAGTGAGAATGTATCCATTCGTTCCAGTGATGATAGAAACAAATACTAGGATGTAAGAGGAAGAGGCTGGTCAGGCATTAAACCCTTACAAATCTTCTTATAAACTTTCAGATCTCATATTTGTAATGTGCTTCTAAATTGTTGAATTTAGCCACTCTCAAGATTGTATATTACCTATATTGCATAAGCCACTGTGTGTATAAATACAAATTTAAAATGAAGTCTTGCTTTCAGGCTAATATGCTTCGCAATAACTAGTTTACAAACATGAATTTATCTTGAAAACCACTTTTCAGAAATGAGAGTAGCTGTATTGCTAAAGCATCATCTCTCACAATATCTGTGGCATACAGCAGATACCCGTTTCCCTATTTTCCTGACGGAAGATGGAGGGGCACACTTCATTTTAGATCCGTAACTGTTGGCTTCCATATTTCTCTATTCCTTGGTTTTGACTAGTGCTTACTGATTCTAATTTGAACCTAGAAGTGTCTGAAAAAAGTACTAAACCCCAAGTTTATGCAAAAGTCATGGGGACTGTATGACTGCATCATCTTTGTGTATATGGAAAATTGATTTTTCACCAATGCTAAAATTTTTTTAATATAACACACCTGCATTTAGAAAACAGCTGATTTTTTTTCTAATGGCCAAGTTTCATACATTGCATATAACATGGTATATTTAATAACTACATGGTAACATAAGTTAATAGTAGTGTCTTTGATCCATTTAATTTCTCTTTACTATCTAAATCATATTTATTTAATGTAAAAACAAACCTGAAGATGGGTTTCAGGAAACCCTTTTCCACCTGAGAGGCTGTATTTTGTATAAAAATGTGATACAGGGTTTTATTATACACTGCTATTAAATTTTAATAGTATCTTGTCCTTTGTGTACTATTCTGTGTGTATAACAAAGATATGTATTTAGGAAAATGATGGTTAAAGTAAGGGACTTAATGAAAACTGAAGAAGTGTTCATGCAGGGGTGTGTTCGCTGATGTAGTATTAATACAATATTGAACTATTTCAGTTGACTGAGTAGAGCTAGGTAGTTAAAATAGCCTGGGTCAATCTTGCTTTTTTCCCTGAGTAAAACTGCAAACAACTTTTCTTCAGAAGTGGCTATAGAGATTAAAAAAAAAAAAGAACAGAAAACCCCAACAAAACCTTGGAGTGATAGTATAAAATAGAGGTGATGCATTCTGACCTGATGACCATTTGCTGCTTTACTTATTATGACATTTTTATGATGAAAGAAAAAACCTAAACCATACCAGCAAAAACTCCAGACATTATTGTTTTCTTGCAAACTCAGATAATCCGTACATCTGAAGGCTATGATTTTGCTATTTTACAACCTCCTTAAAGGGATTGTACCTGCAAAAACAGCAGCTATATGCAATCACTTGATTGCTAGAAGTTGTTATCCCCCTAGGATGCTTTCCTTTTTGTATGTGCTAGAACATTAAATTTAAAAATTAGGCCTGCTGTGAAACTAACAACAGTCTTCAACTGAAAAATGTCAATCCACTTCAAACAATTTCGAGAAGATGCCTTATTTTGCCCTTCACTTAAGAAGTCTGAAGGGGCTACATAGCACATCCTCACTCGAGACCAAATCCTGCCTTACTGAGTATAATGAAGACCTTGAGGGTGGCCTTGTCCCTGCTCTGTCTTGCCCCTGTGTATGAGGGAAGGTTGGGAGGTGGCAGTTGGATGTTCTCCAGCTCCTCTTGGGAAGATGATAGGAACTGAAGGACTTTGTGAAAAGCATTCCCCTCTGAGCATCTTCCTTTCTTCACCCTGATTGACAATTTACATCCCAGACTTTGGCAAGACTGAGCTGTTGGGGTTTTTTCAGACCTTCTGCCAGCCAGCACAGGTACAAATAGCCTATACTGTAAGAAAACTGTTAATAACTCTTTAGGGTTAAGGAATGTAAGGAAATGTCAGCACCCACGAGGCCAATGCTTTGAAAACTCAGTTTCTCAAAGAAGCTGGAAGCCTTCTGGCTACCTTAAAGTGTATCGCTGGCAAAGAGGATGAAAAAAAAGCAAAGGCAGAAAATTTGGCCAGGAGTGTCACTGACCTGAAGGATTTGTACTGGAGAGTTATAAAAGGAAATGTTCCGCTACAGGGAATTTAGTTAATGATGGGTATCTGTATGGGTCAATGGAAAATCAAAAGATGTTGCGTCCAATTTTGCTTTCCCTTCTCTGAAGTCAGCAGAGGTGCAGGAGATAATAACAGAAAGCTAATGATAAAAGCTTTTAAACTTTGGATTTTACAAAATCTAACTTTAGATGGTATTTTCTCCTTGCAACGTTAAGCCAGTTCTGCTTTTGTCCTGTTTTGGTTTTGTCACTTGGTTTCAGTTAGAGTTGCCATTTTGGTGTCTAGCTAAGAGCTTCCAAATTGCCGGGATTGGCTATCAAAGTACTGGACTTTCACTAGTCCAACTGAAAAAGGAATTGGAGCAATACTCCCTACCTTATTTAGGAAAAGAGAAGCAACGCAGCGTGTGTTGAGTCAAATCCAACTCTATCTCCTGCAGAAGCTGCAGAGCTGCGTTTTGTAAGACTGTAATAGGCTGTTTATGTTTATTAACTTTGGTGTTTTGTGTCATTCTGAATAAATCCAAAATAATTTGAGTTCAGAAGGGGAGCTGAGATTATTATTATTATCTATAAATCTTTGAATTAGATTTTCCTTTACATTTAGAAGTGTAACTTAGTTCTGTTTGCTTCTCAGTAATAAATAAAATTAGCCAAAATTAACTCACAAACATGTCTGAAGGAAAAAATGCAGTGTTATTAAGGTATGGCTGTGCAGACAGTGGGTTAGATTCATCTCAATTAACTTCAGCCATCTGCAAACTGAAGATGTTTTTGGCTCCATTTCACGTGCTTTCAGTGGACACTGCAGCCCTCCCATTTTAGCCATCTGCATTAAAAAGGGATAAATTCAGCCTACCGGCACTGTCTAATTTTTTCATTAACTGTTGAGGAAGGCTCAGAAATGGGAAGGGTAAGAAACTTGTTTGGTTTTGGATGAAAACAGTCATGTAGAAATTTTCTTTTTAATCTGACAGCATTAACATGGAGAAATGTAAGTTTTCAGTAACTGTGAAAGTCAAATGTGATTATAATAGAAAATTTGCCAAATATAAAAATTGCATAAGAAGTAACATGCATGATGCAAAGAAACAACTCTGCATTTCCAGGCTATAAAGCTTGTAACAGTGAAGGGGGAAGCTAGGTTTATTGGAAATGGGTTTCTTAGGAGGTTTGTCATCTTCCCTGGTGACTGTCACTCTTTCTTTCCACACTGAACTGTATTCAGTCAGACCACATAGCAGGTACATGGAAGTGTATTAACTAAATCCTGTTACAGTTTTTGCATGTGAGCAATGAAGGAGGAGAGGTTTAAGTAGCAGCACTCTCTAAAGGTGAAGTTCACTACTGATGTGGAAGAAACAGCTTACTTAAAAATCAATTTCTAAAATAAATCATTAGAAGAATGAAGTATACTTAAAGTATAGAAGAATAATGGTTTTAGTGTGAACACGTAAAATTGTGCTTACTAAAAGTGAATTATTTTTTGACTTTGACTTTTTTTAAATTTATTTTTAAAAGCAACTGTAATGTCATATCAGTTTTATTCAAAGCAGAGCATATGATACATGGTGTATCATATAGTGCAAATCTGTGAATGCTCAAGTGCACATTAACTCATTTTCATCCTGGTTTCTGGCTTTGAATGACCAGTCTCAGTGTGGCCTTTAGCTGAAATTCAGCTTTTATTAATTTATTAATAATAACAGTTGGTTCCAAAAGTCCAAATAAATGAGAGATTGTTAGATTTTTTTATTCTGACCAGTGTTGCAATTTGTCAGTTATGTTTGTGGAAGTTTATGAAGGCTCATGTCTGTTTGGACTGAAACGAGAAGGATTTTGTGTGCCTTAGGAGGTCAGTTACTGTCATGTATTTCTTTCTAAGTCCCAGCTGGTGGGTGCTACACTGGTATCAGAAAAGAGGGAGAGCTCTGCACCTTTGTTACAGAGCAAGATACGTCTTTGACACATCATCAGAAAAACCTGTGATGTGGTGGTGTTATTCATTGTTTATGGGTAGTAATAATAATACTAATAGCACTTTGTGCATACATAACTGTTTTGATTTAAACTTTCTCAAGTGCTTTATAAGACGGATGAACAACGAAAACCTGGGAAGACTGCACTGGGTCATACCACAGCACAGTATTCTTTCTTTGGCAGTGACTAAGGTCAATTTCTGAAGTCCAACCTCTAATCCTTTGCAGCTTGGTTGCTTCCCAAAGTCAGGCATGGTTCATACCAATTTTTAAACCCTAGCAGACTCCTTGGAGTAATTTTTCTAGTCTGCCCTACGTAATTTTTAGCATCTACAACATCCTGTATCAGGAAGTTCATGGTTTAACTACACCTTGTGTGGTGAACTACCTCCCTTTTTTCGGGTCTTAAGCCAGTCTAATGCTAATGTCATCAACTGATGACTGAGTCCTGTGTTAGAATAACGATTAACTGCTTCCTGTTCATCCCTGCCACGTCATTCGTGTTTTTAAAAGAATTACTCCCTAATTACAGTTGGGAGTGACTACAGCACAGGTATACAGGATTTGTGTATCTTAAAGCCTTGTTCCATATCTTGTAATGTATACATAGTCATAGACATTTTTATCCAGGAAAACTGTTAAGGTTGGATTTTCTTTATTTTGACTGAGTAGTTCCCATTCTACCTCTGCTGAATAAGGTAGTGTTTACATGGGTAAAAGTGTCAGGTTTAAAGTGGAAGTGAACAAGGCACGTGTGTGGCTTTTATGTTTGTACAGACTTTCTCAATAGCGGGGAATAAAGACCTATAAGTATTTTGCAGTTGAAAAAGCAAGAATAAGAACATTCACGATAAATAATAATTTTTAGGTAACATTTATGTGAAAATAGAAGAATTTAAGGTACGTACAGAATGTATTGAGTGCAGAACAGACAGAAACATTTGAAATAAATCTATATAGCCCAGAGGCCAAATAGACTTTTTGCAGTTAAATAATGATTGGATTTCATAGCCTGTTTATTTACAGGGAAGAGATAAACAAGTGCATTTATGCAATGTCTGTAATGAAAATCTTGCCTGTGTATGAATCAGTGGGGTTTTTTCCTCTTGGTGTATGTAGGATCTGCCATCCAGAATTGGGGTGAATTTTTTGGTTTTTTTAAAAGATCAGTTTCTCAAACTATAAAGTAAGCCTGGTATTCTGCAAAGAAAATGACTATTGAAAAGCAAAGCGCATGTTTAGATACTACTCAGCAAAGCAATTTAAGAAGAAAAAGAATTTTTGCAACACCTTGAAGGCTAACTCTCTCTTTGTTAATAATAAAATCCCTAATTTCCCAGGAGTACTATTTTTATAATACACTTTTCCTGTCTTAGGTTTTATCTGAATAAATTATGCTGGCTATATTCTAAATTTCAAGTGGTTTGGCAACATCATGATTGGATATGCGATAATACACAGCATGTCATAGCTTTTCTCTGAAGTGTCCGAATTGGTTTATCTGTGGTTATCTGTGGTCTAATGAGATAGCATTGTTTTTTCCAAGTGTGTGCCTTGTTATCCTCATACAACATGGACTTCTGTGGTATCAAAATGCTTACCCAGGACTTTTGAATACCTGGAGAAAGCTTGAAGCGGCTACACTGGTAACAAGTGAGAAGAGTAGTACCTGTATACTAATGTCCAAATCACTTTTTCTACTGGGGGTCAGAACTCATCTATTAATATCAAAATAGAATAATTCACATGTAGGAATTATGTTTTTTGTTTCCAGGGAAAATATGAAACTCATGGCATAAAGCCACCTGTGATACTGTATCACAATGAGTTTCTCAAGTCACCAAGAGTGTATTTTAATTCACTTAATGCAGGCTGTGTTTGGGACTGGTTTTGTAATCTTTCTCATGCTTTTGTTATCAATGGGATTGGTCCTTTAATACAACTGTGTCTATGGCTGAAGTTTCCTGCTCCGCCTTAATGTGCGGTGTGCGTTACCTGTTTTTTACAGATATCCTAAGTGCTTTGTATGGAAAAACAAGAATGGTGGTTGTTGCTTTCATGGTATTGTGATAACTGTATTTATACAACACTGATTTAGCATGATCAAAGAATTACTAAAATCCTGTGTGGCTCTATCACAGTTCTTGATGGATCTGTAGAAAAGTATGAAAAAGATCAAAGTAACAAGGAAAAAAGTAAGGAAAGGTGTAAAAGGCATTTGCTTTTTTAAAATGTCATGAGATGGAATCTATCTGGCAATATCAAATACAAAAGGTGTAATGTTTCATGAAAAGATGCAGTGTTTCAATTGATGCAGTTGGTGAGAAGTACAAAATCTTAGCAGGAGCAGCTAATGTGATGAACAGTATTCAGTAGTGCTTCTTAATAAGCAATGTTTTTGCTTAACAATCACGTAATAGCGTCTGAAATTTGTGGAGAAACTGTCTTCATGTGTTGATCTCTGCATACATCAGAAACTTTATTTTGTAAAGGTACGAAAGAAAAATTAAGCTATTTCTTTTCCAATCAGTATATATTTTTCTAGTCTTAAAGAAGCACTCTTTGAAATAGATGGGATGGATACCCTTAAGGTATCTCTCTGCTGATGGGGAAGGTAGTATAGGGAAGCATTTCAGGTATTCATTAGGAGCACCGTATACTAGGAGCTGTTGTGGATTTATCCATCTTAATTTGTGTTGTGCAACTGATGCAACTTCTGGCACTGTAACTTTTTTGTGGCATTTGTATCCTGCTTACAAATCAGTCATTCACTTGACTGCGCTGTCAAAGCAGAAGACTTGGGAGTGCACTGAAAATGTCAGCATCCCTTTGAATGCAAATTATTTTTTTCAAAGACTTCATACAATTAATATCTATGAAGTACAAATTGATTTAAGCTAACATTGTCATGGCGTTAAACACTTCCATCCGCAAAAGGTTTGGAATATTTTGGCAGTGTGCCACAGGGCATATTGAGCTTTTAGCTTAATCAGCATGATCGAGCATTTTAGTGTGGATCAGGGGTGCATTTTTGAAGTCGATCTCTGGGTCATCTTCACTTGCCATGCATTCGTTCATGTTATAGAACAGTTTTCAAGTGACGTCCCTTTGGGTGCATCCTAGTCTGCTCCGATGGAGTGGTGGGAGAAGACTACTTTTAACCCAAAAGAAGGCCTCCTGAAATCTGCTCCTGTTGCACCACATGATTACTAATGAAGGCGTAGGCAAAGTCTAATTAATGTTCCTTCTGAATTTATTTAATCTTTTTGTTTGCCCAAACTATTACCTTGTCCCCCTTCACCACCTTCCAGTCTCACACATGTACTTAGCCATTCGCTAGCTTTTCACTTTTTTTTCCATAAAAGAAATTACAAGCAACTATCCTGTCATCTTCAAAAAAAAATTTTGAAAGTATAATACATCTCTTTTCCATCAAACTTCAATTTCCCCCTCTATTTCATATCCATGAAGCGCTTCACATATGACTTACTGATCTTTAGGTTTTTTCACCCGTGACATTTTTCTTGCATGTTTTACATCATCTGGTCCTTCTCTATACTGTGTTATCGAAATTTTTAATGATCTGCTTTTAGCGATTTGTTTATCTGCTTTGTCCTCCTCATCTATCTTGCTTGGTTAGTCACATTCAAAACTGTTAATTGATCCTTTCCTAAACTTCTGTCTTCCCTGGGCTTTTAGGATACCAAGATTGTTCTCTCTTTATCCTGCTATATTGGCAAATTATTCACTTAAGCAAATCCACAATAGAACTGGGAAAAGGGCAAAAGAAAGTAGGACCCAAATGACCTTTTGTCCGATGGGTAAAGCAAGATTCTTGACATGAACTGTAATCCAGGACAATATTTTAAGATATGGGATTTGAGATGTGTTGTAGGGCTGGTCTCCGGTGGAAGGAGGTTTACTGCATGTTATTATAAGAGGAGCTGATCTTTTAGAAGGGAGAACGTGGCCAAGGGTGCAGTGAGAAGAATGGATGCAAAGGGAGAAAACCCATTAATTTAGCACAAAATCAAGATACTGGAAAACAACATTAATCGATACATCGAAGAAGATGGAAAGAAGCAATGCTTTGCTTGTATGCAAATGTTAAGTGCCTGCAATAAATAAAAAGTAATGAAATGCCTCATTTATAATAAATTTGAACAGGTTGCAAATAATGTAGCCTAATGGGAAAATTCAAATGATGGAAAGGCTGAAAACATATTTAAATAGCACTGAGAGGGAAGAAGAGGAGAAGTGGTGGTTCAAATATGTGGAGTTTTTCTGTGTTCATATAATTTATGAAGTAATTCTCTAGAATAACTCACAGCTCCACTTTCTAATATATAATTTGCAAAATGAGGATCTAATTCACCATGTGCAGTGGGCCACCAGCAGAGAGCAATGTAACCAGCTCCTTAAAAGCCTCCTGTAATGTGTAGGAATGAAAAATGACTATTGTGGGAGGCTTCAATTTGTATGATGTTACTGGAGTCACACTGCCTTCTAACAGTACTGTTTGACTTTCTTTTTAAAAATATATATCTAATGTACATAAATGTAGATGATGAATTTCCTTCTACAAAATCTGATTTTGAGAGAATTCTATATTAGGCATCATCTTCACAGATGAAGACAAAATTAGTGATGGCTTAAGTACCAAAGGGAGTAATTAACCAGAGTATAAAACAACATGAGTTAGCTAAATTCTGAGCTGCGGGATGACTTCAGAAAATCTGTGTGTGTGTGTGTGTGTGTGTATGCATATATATGTATGCATGCTTGGTTGCACTGAAAAGGCCAGCTTTTGAGAGTAATTGTGACAGTTCTGTTTAAAAAGAGAACTCACTGAGGGCAAGGGAGAGTGGCTAAAATAAATCAACCAAGAAAAGTGAAGGGGCAGTTGATGTTAATGATTGTGAATCAGAATCTAGAAATTGTAGAAAGCTACTGAGGAATGTGTGTGTATAGATATATACACATATATATGTATTATCACATATATTGCATATGCATATAAATATACCCCTAAATAAATCATTGGTGGGGTAGAATCAACATTGTAAAATATTCTTTTTTTAATTGTACTGGAATATTACATGGAAAAATAATATATAAAAATAAGTAGACCTAATCTTAAAGTATGATTAATTCATTACTAATGAAAATGGGAAGGTTTTAAATAATGCCATAGAAATAAAAAAATAGAAGAGTTTGAAATGATAAAACAGAAATGTCAGAAATTCTGGGCAAGTATTGATATTCTGCATTTGGAAAAGATAGAAGAGCACGACAAAGTTTCAGCACAACATTAACTGAGGATGCTTAATAACGGATAGTAATGCTGGGCATTTAGTGATCAACAGGTTTGAATTAAAAGTCTCTGAGAGTTTTGAAAAATCTGCTTGAGTCATTCTCTGAGTCATTACTGTTGATTTTTAGTAAGTCATAGAATATTGAGGAAGTTCCAGACGGGGAAGAAATCTAATGTTGTGCCAGTAAAAGGCTAAATGGGACAACCCAGATAATTATGCCTGTCAGCCTGACATTGATCTCAGGCAAAATAATGGAATGGTTTCTAAAGGACTCAATTAATAAAGAATTAAACAAGGGTAATATAATTATTGCTAATCAGCATGGGTTTATGGAAAACAGACCTTGTCAAATTAGCTTGGTATCATTTTTATGATATTACAAATTTAGCTTATGTAATGAAGTTCTGTAGGGCACTGACTTGGTACAAAGTATTGATGAGAAGTTGGAAAAACCTAGGTGATTATTTTGCAGTGTAGAAGGAAAATAAGTAAGTTCAGACCTTTATGGTTAACAGCATAAATTTATTTATTTATTTAAACTGCTTACAACGGAGAATGATGTAACTTGAAAACAGACACTGGTTTATTTGCTACTGAGCCGGAGACCATACGTACTTGCTACACAGCCCTGGCTCCCTAGGGCATGATATATCCCACTGTTCTTCTAAAAGTAATGAAGATGATCAATTACTGGTAATTCTGGTTCAGATGGTGAACTGTGAGCAATGTCTGGTATCAAGACTACAGGTAGAAAGAAAGGTGTAGATAGCTAAGGATGAGAAGTGTGATAGGTGAAGATTGAAGGGGTGTAAGGATGGTAAGTGGCAACAAAATCGTCTTTTTATTCTTTTCTCATCCTATGTTTGTCTTTGCTTGATTGACCAGCTGTTTCCTTTTGTTGATTTCTTTGGGTATGCTGGTTAACATACATGTACAGCACTTAGCACAGTCAAGTGGTAGATAATACTTCTCAGAAATGGGAACTTTGTAGGTTGGTTGGGTTTTTTTGTTTGTTTGTTTTTTTAACAGCATGATGAAGTAATTTTCTTCTTGCAGTCTCTACTATCAGAAAAAATTGTGCAAAGGCTAACAGATAACATTTGTAGTTAGCGTATGTGGAAATAAAATTTAATAACCCTTTTTACTGAGTTCTACTACAATTTTATTAATCTCTTCTTCTTATCTAAATTGTTGGTTTTGCTTTGTAAGGATTGATTAATTAAAAGTAGATCGAGTTTTTTCTTGTATACTGGTTGGTTGTTAGAGCTTCCTGGAAACATTAATTGCTGTTCTTAAGAGAGTTCAGATCTTGATGAGAGAGAATAGAATAGAAGAGAATAGGATAGAAGAGAAGCAAAACTTCCAAATTTCTATCAGCTGCTATTGATGAAGAGCTTGCTAAGCAATGTTGCAAGAAATTTTCATACATTTTTATTGCTCACAAGTTTGTATAGGAAGTCCAACTGTATTCCATTGGAGAACTTTCATATGACTGAGGTGATGTTCTCCATTAGAAAAATCACCTAAAACCCACTTTGGACAGTTCATTTCTCATTATGATCTCGTTCAGGTTTTATTAATGCTTTATGCAAAAAATGGAAAACACAAGAAGAATATTTGAAGTTGGTTCAGGTCTTAATGAGCTGTAAATAGGGCTTATCTAAACGCATTGTAGTTGCTTGAATAATTAATTTTGAATAATTGATTTTGCTTTGTGCATTTTAGGGTTTTGGGGGGTTGGCTGGGGGTTTTTTTGTCTTATAATTTATGCTAATATATTGACAAGCAGATTTTTAGGGCTAAGTAAATAAAAATTACATAGTAAAATCCATCCAGGGCAAAGAAGCCATGGGTGGAAAAGATCTAGATATCCTTGAGGAGGTTCATGACGTTGAAAACATTTTTGTAACTTCATGAATTTCTTTCTGAGAACACATAAGCAAAGGAAATGCAAAAAGGTGATACGCTTTTATTGAAAACATGGTAATTCTCTGGTTAAGATGAGCAGAAGTACACTAGATTTTAAAATTCTGCCAATTTTAAAATTTACAATACTGCAGGAACTGCTGTAAAAGCTCCAGTATTACCTTTAAAAGTGTGTACTGTTTGATACCATTGCTCATGTATGTCAATATATTAATTATGTTTTTAGTTCTGGTTTCTCTAAAAGGCTTTCTCTAACAGTTTTTGAGTCCATAAAAAACCTGTGCAAGGTGAGAAAAGTCTGAAAGTAATTTTAGATGTGAAAAGGCTTTTGTGTGGTTTTTATAAAAGACAGATGGGACAAAAGAGTCTGTTCCCTTCCCCATAGAAAATGAGGGCTCCTACTCTTTCCCCGCCCCAAGTTACATCAATTAACGCTGTTTTAAAATTGTTCGGATCCAGCAATGAACAGACAGTCATTGAAACTGAAGGACATGACATCTTAAACTGAGAGAAGGAGCTTGAAGTCATGGGTAATTCAGTTTGACAGAATACCACTGAAGCCAAGAGCATGATTAAAGAAAGATCAGAGCATCTCTTTCTTTAGATCTGCAATTACAGGAGATGAAATGTGAAAATGGGAGGGAGTAAAAATCCCTCATTCTTTAAATAAATTTACAAAAAAAAAGAGGAAGTAGGAAGAAAAAGAAATTTTGTTAGGAAATGGTTATTTTTCCAGCATCTTTCATGAAATGGTTTTAATGACCTTGAAAAGATCTGGTAGTATTGGTGATGAGATATTAAATTAGAAGTATCTTTGGTCTGTCCTGATGTGATTATTCTTCATTCCCTTTATTTGGGAGATAAGTAGAGGTTTTTCAAAAAGTGTATAAAACCCACACAATTTGCAATTACAACCAAGAAAAACTGGATACTTGCATTTAACTTTGCAGTTTGTAGTAAGTACTTCTCAATGCTAATATAACTTATTGACGTATAAACTAGATATAATACGTGTGCAGCTTTTAGAATGCCTACTAAAACCTCAGTCCTGAAACAGAATTTGGGGACGCATCTCCAAATAAATAAAGACAGTTTAAAAATTCCAAGTTTTATATAATTGTAGTACCATGTTAATCTGATAAAACTCGGATATTTCTAAGGTGCAATCCTAAATCTAAATAGCGATATCTTTCTGAGTTTCACTTACAGAAAATTTGGCAGCCAAATAGGGAGATATTCTACAAGACAATATGGTTTAAAATAGCCTACACTGTTTCAGAAAAGTGTTTTCAAAAATAAACACATCAGAGGTTTTGGGATGTTCATGCAAAGAAAGGCATCTGCTTCTGTCAAAACAATGTAATGTTCCAAGTTGATTTATCAATGGTTATAATCAGCTAATCATGCTAAATGATGAGGTTCAGTACATGTAAGTGCAACAGACAGCAAAGGATATTGCATGTGTTCGTAAAGTGAATAAAGTACTGTGATATATTAAAAATGCAGTTCTTAAAGTTTGGAGATGTAACCTTTTTCTTCTCTCTTTTATTTTAATACATTTTTAATAGCTGACTGGATTTTTTTTTTTTAAAAAGACAAACCGAGCATTATAATTTGGGGATCTGTTTCAGTAGAGTATAGTGATTGTGTATGTGTGTCTGGAAACTGTGGGAATAAAGGAACATACTGTTTTAGAAATCAAAATACAGAATTATGCTCTTAATGTTAGAGACTACGGAGAGAAGAGTTAGAAGCGTTGCTGAAGGCAATTATCTAGAGACTTGCTAAACTCACTGAACTGTTCATATTAAATATACTAATTCCCCAGGCTTTAACTCAGCTCAGGAAAGCTTCCTAGGTTTCTCTATATTAATATTGTTAGGAAGAAAAATAGGGGAGCCAGGTCAATTTGTGAGACTAATCGGAATAGAAGGAAGTTAACAGAAAAGATGCCTTCATTTTCTATTTGTAGAGGATTGAAGGCCTTTGTTCTTTCAACTTTTATATGAGAGAAGGAGGAAGAACACTTTCAAAAATACAGTGTAGGAACCCCAATGCAGAATACAGGATGTTACATTGTGGCTATTATTGGTATACATTGAATGTCCAGGGGTCCTTATCCTGAGAATCCCTTTGCTATTTCCATGCTGAGCAGAAAGACTACTGTGCTGCCTCCACTTCCTTTTGGACCATGGCATCCTCTGTTTTGCCATGCTGCTGCTGTTAGTTATTCCACCTCTTCTCTGTAATTCCTTTTTGCCTGCAAATTTGTTCTTTCTTCTTCTATTTTATTGTGCCTGAGAATTTTGAAACCAAACTGGTATTTGCCACCTTAGTAGCTCTCGTTTTGTTGCTGTATGGATTGCTTTGGTTTTAACATAGCACAGGACTGAATTCTCCGTCCCATCCAGTCTGGTTTTTCCCTCTACTCTCGCACAGCTGGAGGCAAGAAAGGGCTTCCTGGCAAGTTTTTGGGGGTGTTGCTGTGAGTTTCCTGCTCTACAAAGGGAAGAAAAAGGATCTGAGTGGTATTAATTTTTTTTCTGTTCCCCAACTCTATTGTCTGTAGCTTTTAAAGTAGAAACTCTCCAGTCTCTAACCCAAATTCATATACATAAAGCAAACCACCACAGTAGTATTGTTTTACTGAGGAAGCTTTTGTCTTGGGAGGTAACTGCCATTTCAAAGATATGATTAAATAAGAGGCTGCATTTGTTCTGTGAATAGTCTTTTCCTCCTACAGAGTGCCTAAACATATAAAGCCTAGCTGTCGGCTTAGGTTAATCTTGTCTGCAAGTGCCTTGTGTAAAATAGTTTAAATATGACTATATACATACATACTTTATATGCAAGCCTGTTAAAAACTTTTAAGGAAAGTGACATATGACAAATGATGTATTTTCTCTCTACCATTTCCTGGCAATCAGACTTTATTTGGCTGATGCTACACTTGCCTTTATGTTATCCTAGTGCTTAGGAGCTGAACAGGTTTGATTTGTGCCTGCACACACAGAGTATTAAGCGTAGGCGAAGTCGACTATTGTAGCCAGTGAGAGGAAGGGAATGCCGTCTTTAATTTCTCATCTGTGGAAGAAATTTCTTCCACTTGTTTTTCCTAAAATATCAGCTACTTGTGCTACCTCACAGAAAGTTTTTCTCAAGGTAGAAAATGTAATTGTCAAACTACCTTTGGAACTTAAATAAATTTTTTAATGTTTATCCTGAATCATATGCTAGTTTTGTTAGTTTCAATTTGCATACCTTTTTGTGTCTGTAAGTAACACTAGGATCCAGCAATAAATCTGGGTGTGTTTCAGTGAAATATAAGAGTTGGACATTGAACAACTCCTTCATGTTTGTTATAGGGATATTGTTGCTTTATTAAAAGAAAACATCTAATGAAAATGTGTTACAGGCTAGAAGGGCAAAGTTGTTATAACAAAAAAACCCTGGTTTTTTTCTGTGAAGCTTACACACAGTGTAATCTAGGCTAAATAAAAATCTTGGAATTTTCCTTCAAAGTTTAATTAAGCCCTTGATGTAACTCTCACCTTAAAAGAGTCATAATTTGAAATTGTCATCTGGATGCAGTGTCTTTAGCTGCCTGGCATAGCATTATAATTTAAGTATTTAAGAAACTGTGTAAGTACTCCTCTTTTTATCCATACAGTTTCTTTGTGAGATTGAGTTTTAAGGCCTCAATTCTTAACAAATTAATCAGCTTTCCACAGCAAAGCAAACATAATTTCCTTCCTTGCATATTTTAAGTAATCCAGGCTTGGGGGAAGGGCCCAGTCTTTGGTGATGATGGCTTTTTTTAATTACTGCATAGATCTAAATCCTTGAAATTAAAGATGTAATTGCAGAAGAAGAAATGTTGCAACGCATAGTGTTTTCCTATCTCCTTATTAGTCTGTGCTAAGGTAGTAAAACCAAAAAGCTTTCTGTCACGCTGCTCTGGAGTTGTACGTTGTGGTGTAGTTTGGAGACTTGTCAACACAGAGGTGAAAATGAGTGCATATGAAAAGGGTGCAACCTTTGCTTCTTGTTGATTATTATATATATATATATAAAAAAATAAATTTTTTTAGCTCTGTAGTCTCCAAGCAGCTGAAGCTCAAGCTTCCATGACTCACAGCCATTTCCCTGCGCTGCACTCAGATAAGCAAGGCTTTATTTCGTCTTGAGAGCGTTCATATGTCACGTGCAGGGCAAACGGGATCAGGCCCAGTCAGCATGGGTTTACGAAAGGCAGGTCCTGCTTGACCAACCTGATCTCCTTCTATAACCAGGTGACCCGCCTGGTGGATGAGGGGAAGGCTGTGGATGTTATCTACCTCAACTTAAGCAAGGCCTTTGACACTGTCTCTCACAGCATACTCCTTGAGAAATTGGCATCTCATGGCTTAGACGAGTGTACTCTTCACTGATTAGAAAAACTGGCTGGCTGGACGAGCCCAGAGGGTAGTGGTGAATGGGGTGAAATCCAGTTGGCGGTGGGTCACAAGTGGTGTTTCCCCCAGGGCTCAGTGTTGGGCCCCGTTCTGTTTAATATCTTTATTGATGATCTGGACAAGGGGATCGAGTGCACCCTCAGCAAGTTTGTGGATGACACCAAGTTGGGAGGGATGGTTGATCTGCTTGAGGGTAGGGAGGCTCTACAGAGAGATCTGGACAGGCTGGATCGATGGGCTGGGGCCAATCATATGAAGTTCAACAAGGCCAAGTGCCGGGTCCTGCACTTTGGTCACGGCAACCCCATGCAGCGCTACAGGCTTGGGGAAGAGTGCCTGGAAAGCTGCCTGGCGGAGAAAGACCTGGGGGTGCTGGTTGACAGCCGGCTGGATATGAGCCAGCAGCATGCCCAGGTGGCCAAGAAGGCCAACGGCATCCTGGCCTGCATCAGAAATAGTGTGGCCAGCAGGAGCAGGGAGGTGGTTGTTCCCCTGTAGTCGGCACTGGTGAGGCCGCACCTCGAGTCCTGTGTTCGGTTTTGGGCCCCTCACTACAGGAAAGACATGGAGGTGCTGGAGCGTGTTCAGAGGAGGGCAACCAAGTTGGTGAGGGGCCTGGAGCACAAGTCTTTTGAGGGGTGGCTGAGGGAACTGGGGCTGTTTAGCCTGGAGAAAAGGAGGCTGAGGGGAGACCTTATCACTCTCTGCGACTACCTGAAGGGGGGTTGTAGTGAGGTGGGTGCTGGTCTCTTCTGTCAGGTGGCCGGAGATAGGACGAGAGGAAATGGCCTCAAGTTGCAGCAAGGGAGATTTAGGTTAGATATTAGGAAAAATTTCTTTACTGAGAGGGTTGTCAGATATTGGAACAGGCTGCCAAGGGAAGTGGTTGAGTCACCATCCCGGGACGTATTCAAAAAGCGCGTAGAGGAGGCACTCCATAACATGGTTTAGTGGGCATGGATGATGGTTGGACTCGATGATCTTGAAGGTCTTTTCCAACCTAAACGATTCTATGATTCTATTGATGGAAGCAAATTAATTTGTGGACCTTTTACTTGTAATGATTTCTTTTCTCTGTATGGTAATTTCTTTTTCTTACACAGAGACATTTTTTTTGCTGATTTGATAGACAATGGCAACCAGATATGCTGAATGTGTTCGTCCATAGCTGTGAGAAGATGAACTGCATGCTAGCTGCTATGCAAGGCAAAATATATTTCTTTTTTTAACCTTTTGAAATAATAATTAGACCTGCAGCCTGGAGTATTTTAAATTGCATTGTTATTACACTTCTTTTTAGACACAGACTATTCTTTGCCTCTATGGATCTGATCTTGCAAATGGGTAGAGGGTGTTACCCCCATGAATAATCTCACTAGATTGGTGCCCAGCAGTTTGCAGGAATCAGTCCCAAGGATCTTGCAATCGTTAGCAGTCTAATGTTGATCTATACGTCTGCCGTAGCCACAATCTCTTGCTATTAAATAGAACGATGTGAGTCTGAATAGGTTGCAATTAATTCCGAGTGCTGCAGCTAGATTACCTAGATGAAATTCAGCCATTGTATCGTTTCTGAGCTCTAATTTGTACTCTGGATGCCTGTAACATTTTACATTGATTGCAGGGCTTTGTATCTTCTTTGCACTGCCAAATACTGCTTTTAACTGTGTGTGTTGTATGTTCCGCTATGTATCTCTTCCGCTTTTGTTCCATCTTTATGTTTTTGAGCATAACAGGAGAGGATGGCTACTTTATCTGTTATCTATAGCAGACCCACAGTTAGGCTATGTTGCAGTTGCAGGTGTTGTTTGAACATCAGTAGATACACAAGTGTGTTCCTGGTTGAGGATGGAAATAAAGGTCTTTGGTTTTCAGTTGGAGAACCATACATTTAAATACCTTGACATCTACTTTTCATGTGTTTGAAATTGAAAGGTTTTATATATTGTACTTTTTAATAAGACAAACAGTCCAATCTCAGTGATTTCTGAGATTGCAACATTACATAATTGTTTCCTATTTAGTCTTCACTGTCTAATGAGGCACATAAACGCTACTCTTGACTGAACTACAATTCAGACTTGTATGGAAAGCCTCAATTCTTTCTGATACAGGCAGGCTTTTTTTTATATAAACCTGTACTTTTATAGGAGACCTGCACTATTCATTTGGGGGAGCGGAGGTGACAGCATTTTAAGGAAGAGAGAGATCAGTTAGCTTTTACTAAATATATGGATAATAGAGTAGATATCATTGAAGTGCATGGATATAGATTGAATTTAGCATTTAAGTGCACTGCAGTTCTTCCCTATGGCACTTCTACAGTAGGAGAGAAATTAATGTTAAGTGTTTAACTGAATTATTTATGCTAACAGAAAATTTTATTTGATCTGATAATTTTAGCCTGAAACCAGCCAAATAGCAAGTAGTTGAAAATTGCCATTGAGACAAAAAATGGGATTTGGAATGTGGATATTACCTGACCTTCACATTATGGAGTGCAGAAGGATAGGTGGAAAGGGTATTCTTCCATGCAATTGGGATGAGCACCTGCTTTCCCCTTGAGGAACAGGGCATTGGCATGAGAGGGAAGTTTGTGTCAGTCAGTCAAGTCTTTGCAGAGCAAAATTATTGAGCAATCTAAGTGTTGTATAACTCTTGTTTTAAACACGAAGTAGTATGCATTTTTAAGCAAACACTACTGCAAAAAGCCTAAATTCATCTGACTGCCAAGATTTGCAGTTCTGAGATAAAAAAGTGGGGTGTGAGCTTATACTTGAGACTTCACGTGTTAAAAATATGTTATTGGAGGTGATTATTACTGCATTTATAAGCCAAGATAAATATTACACAAACTAAAAGACAGAAGATCTCTGGAAGGTTCAGCTGCAGATACTTGCTGTATATGGGCATTAATATATTTAATGCAAAAGGTAAGTGGGGAGTTTGTTCAAGAAAAATTTAAAATAAGGTATCAAACCTTTTCCCCTGGCAAGGCTAGGCATCTTCTAGTCAGAGGCTTTACTAGAGTCTCAGGAAAAATTCATTTAGGCTCAGCAGGCTGTTAAAAGAGAATAATCCTAGTTGCAGAGGGTTTCAGGACATTGTGCTACAATTCTTTTTTTGAGACAAATGTTGTCTTCCAATTTTTTAGTGTTGGTAGGTCAAGAGGAGCTTTGTGGGTTGCCAGAAATATTTTTAACTGACTTCCAAAGGGAAAATTAAAAATGTGGGTGGATTTAGCTGTTTATAAATAGAAAATCTAAGGTATTCAGTGCTCTCAAATATGTTGTCTGGCCAGCAGCTACTGCTCCAGAAATGTGCGGGTGTATTGTAGGTCCTGTCATGTCATAGATGCTCCAGAGAATTAAAAGTACCAACTCATCTCTAGGCTTAGGCAACTGAAATCCCACCATGTCTTAAAAAATAAGTTTTTTCTCAAAGCAGAGAACCATTTAAGTGTTTTCCATAGCTGTTCATTACAACACAGTTTAAAGGCAATAATTAATGCCTGACTGATTGTTTTCAATAAAGCAATGAAATACCATTAAGAATATTTGAAGATGTAAAAAATATGCCAGAAAGCAGATAATTTAAACTGGAGGGCTGTTTCATCATATGCAACTAGCAAATGCTACTTCTTGGAGACTGTGCTTTGTCCAGTATAATTTGAATGAATATGAGTTTTACTGATTTCTCAGATTATATACTGCATATGAAAGAGCCCTGGTTAATCATCATTTGAACATGAAAACAGCATAAAATAACTAAGTAATTTTTCTCTCTTTTCTGTATCTTCCAGAAAACTTTTGCCATTACCAGAGATGTAATTTTTTTTAAAGGTTGGATACAGAAAAATGCTGATACGTATTGTGTAGTTAAAGATCTTAAAATGTTTTCTGTAAGCTGCTACTTATACATCACTGAGGATTGCTCAGCTCCATTTTTAAGTTCATTAAGGATGATGAAAATCAGAGTGATGGAAAGATGCTTTCAATGCATATCATTTATATTCCTTCGGAATTTGCTACATTTTTTTATGATACAATCTTGAAATTATAGTGTCTTGTATGTGAGGAAATTTGACATTGTAAATTCAATGAAGATTTATCTGTCTTGAAAAATAGATGAATAGATGAGTATTCTTAGTCATAAATGTATTATATAAACTCATAGAAAACTAGACATTTCATTAAATGCTGCTCAGTGACTCCAAAGTACTCAACTTCCTTTGACTTGATTTAGCCGAAGTAAAAAGTGTGGGCTTTAAGAACTTTTAAAATACTATTCAGAGTCAGGAACATGTCAAAGATGGATACGTAAAGGTTGCATTGGCCATATTGTTTAGTGATTCCCTGTTTTTATGTGCACTCTTAAAATATGGAATTTATCATATCCATTCATTCTTACCTAAAATGCAGCAGTGAAACACACTGTAAACTTCACTGCAGATGACAGAAATGTGCTAAATACCAATTCTCTGAAGACTGCACTTCCAATTAAAGTTATTTTCAGTATACGTACAGAATTTTGAGAGCTGGTTTCAAAATATGAGGCAGTATCAAAATGCAGAAGAACTGGAAAAAGTACTGTATAAAATATCAAAATGAAAAATAATATACAAAATATGGATTTGAGGGCTATAGCAATACACAGCATCTGATAGGAGATGGGTATTTCTCTGAAGTATTCCATACAGCTAAGCACCATTTCACATCTTTCCTGTGATGTTACCTTTTTTCTGACCAAGAAATGAGGCTGCCTTACGTGTGAGTCAGAGTGCAGTTTCTATATATGGGTCTACTGAACACTTCAGCTTTCACGTTAGCTAAAGCTCTGAAGAAAATTTTGCTTCATGTTCTTCTGAGGGCAAAGGGATATGGTAATTCTTTTCCTTCCAAGGTGTGGGTCTTGGCTGTTGTGAATGGAGACAGACTCTGATGCTCATGATTCTGCAAGTGCTTTTTGAGATCCTTATTGGTATTATAGTGCTGAAATATTATAATACCATTATTCTGAACCTGTATCGCTGGCCATATTTTCACAGAGGGTATGACTACCTGGTGATTTGTATGCCTCTAGTAATGTTAGTTCATTCCTTTTGATAAAGCAAATACCAAGAGTCTTTGTAGAAGAGTCAACTTCTGTACTTAGCAGATTTGCAATGTTTATAATGGGGAAAAAAAGAAGGGGGGGGAAAAGTTAAAAGTAAGAAGCGCTATCAAGAAATTATTCCTAATCGTATTACTATTCCTGAGGCATAACAAAAGAATTCTGGAAAAATCAAATTGCAGGATGCAAACCTCGAGTGTCAACTTGTCACTATGTTACATTTTAAGTAGTTATTAAAATCATTATGCTATCAACTTGTGAAGTTTAGACACACCAAATATAGAAACCTGCTTAATTGCTCAATATTTTGCAGTGAGTGAAAGAAAGGCATGAAGGGGAGGTGGGAGTGGAGAGAACGGTGTGTTTTCAAGGTACCCTAAAAGGCCTTTTTTCCTGTGGAGTAAATTAAGTATACGTTGTTCAGTAAGACCTTAGTCTTTGAGTATAGAATATGTTATTAGAAATGCAGCTGCTTGCCTGTCTATGCAGTTTATAAATGGTTTTATTGAGATCATCCAATAATGCAGCACAATGCATATTGACATGACTTTGTAGCTCTGATTGTGTTATTGACACTGCTTTTCTCTTGGGGAATCAGATTAAAATGAACTGGTATAGCCAAAACCAGTGTCTAAAATATTTAAGGTCAGGTGTCAAAATGTAATTTCCCATTGGAGTAAAGCTGGAGAAACTCAGCCGAAATTACTTCAGGTTTGTGTTTGTATAAGGAACAACTTGACTCTTGATTATCATACTAGAGACTTGTCAGTGAAAAGGCTGAAATGCGATTCTAGGATAAAACAGTAACTTAAGCATTACTACAGTAACTACATAATGTAGCCAAAGAAGGGACAATTTCCAAAATATAAATTCGGGTCGGGAGAAAAAAACCCCTCCAAACCCTTAGCCATTTAGTTTTAAAGAGTAAATTTACCCCAAATTGTGTGTTGTCCCTATAAAAAATGAAGAATGAGGAGAAAACATAATTTATTCCAATACCATAAACTTGCAGTTACTTTATTTCTTTGCATTGTTTGTCTCTATTTCTCCAAAACGGGGATATTATTTTTTTTCTTGTCTTGCACAGGGCATAACATAAGGCTGTTGATGCAGAACCTACCAATGGCACCCTTCTTCTTTTGGGATGTAGTGATTTCACCAAATAGTAGCTAATGATGCTGCACTTGTATTTCTCCAGAGCATTGAAGGCTGTTAAATGACTTGCACAGTCACTAAGTTTTTCAGGTGCATTATACAAAATAACCCGTTTTCTGTTATTTTTAAATACTTGCCATTCAGATTCAGTTTTGGTTAAGAACTGGAGGACAGACGGTCTTTCTTGCTTACCCATAATATTTCCAGATAAGAAAAATGCAGAAAAATAAGTTGTAAATACAGAAACCATTTGTTGAGTGTACTTCCGCAGTCTGTAGAGGTCATTGCAAATTCAGCTATGTATAAAAAAAAAAAAAATGAGGAAAAAAATAAATGATCTCTTTTTTTATCAAATCTAATTTTATGGAGATTAGAGCACTGGAAAAATGTGACTAGAGGTTAGCATTCACTAGTGTTTTTCCTTCTGACTGGCAATTCTTGGATATCACAATATGATTCATCAAGATACATGTGTCCTCTTTGGTAAAAGATCTGAGTAAAGAATTTGTACATCATATCCTCTTCTGAGGATAATTTATTGAAGAGAATGTAGTTTTCATCGGTTGAAAGTATCTATAGAGTATGTATCTTTTCCTTCCATCTGGCCATGGAAGTTGTTGGCATTGCATGCTCTAGATACATCCGTAGATTTGTTAAGTGTTTGTTTGGAAGAATGGAAGCTGATACTGGGTTCATTAGCGCTGCTATAATGGGTTGTTGTTAGAGTTACAAACGACTGGGAAATTCAGATCCCGTTCTGTCCAATAGGGAAGTATTTAGCTACTGTAGCATCATGGCTATTTATTTCATGTCTCCTGACTTGCCAGGTAGTAGGGTGGTCTGAGAGGAGATTAAAAATTAGGGATGCTGTAGAGTAAGAAATATTTACTTCCTTCTCTCTGTACTTCATGTCTTTTGTATTGAGCTACTATTCTTTTGACCAAAAGCATTTATTTTTCCCATAAGACTTTATAGTAGAGCTGTTGCAATTATTAACTATACTTTTCCCGCAAGGAAATTTGTTGTATCAAAACACATCCCTTTTTGCATAGAAGAATTTCAACTTTCGATGAATCTATGACTTAATTTTGGGTGTGTCTATTTAAAACCAGTTAACACATATGGATAGAAATTATTAATATAGCCACTCATCCAAACAAATTATTCTGGGTACTCTCCCTACTGTGATATGCTATCATAATTAATTCAAGCTTGTATTCAGAAAAATCATGTTCTTACACAAAGTAAATAAGATACTTGGCACACCACCACCCACCCAGCCCCAAACCCCAACACCAGGCTCATATATTTGCCTACTAAATGAAATTGGTTTTTATTCTTCCCTAATTCTTCCTAACAAAGCAACAACATTCAAGCCTTAAGTTTCTAGTCGGTTCAGTGACAGAAGTGTCCTTGTCCAGACATACATACCTGTTTTTTGGTTTTGGTTTTTTCACGTAGCCTGTATTCTGATTGTACTTCAGTTACTATCGACTGTACTCTTACAAATGCTTAAGGAAACATAGGCATATCTTTGCATTTTAAATACTCGGGACTTATTGTCCCGGCTGCTCTGAACTGAACACAGCAGGGAAAAAGGATGCATTAACTACTTTCTGTGTGTGTGCCAGATCTGCAGGGCCTGGTTCATCTCATATGGCTAGATGAGAAAGCTTATCTCAAAAACTCTAATGGGACTATGCTTTTGTGTGTTTTGGAAGCAGTATTAGGTGGAAATAAACAGAGTGGACATGGTGATGAGTATTAGCTATACAATTTAGGTTCTTCACACTTTCAGACTAACTGACTTTCACTTATTTTTATGAAGATATTTTAAAAATATCTTCATGAAGACACTTTGCATATGGTGTCAGAATCCAAAGCACCAGAGGGAAAGCATACTTAAAATCCAATAACACACATCCTGTTGTGGGGGGCGGGAGCCTTCAGTCCTGATGTCTTAAGCCCTCTTTTAACTGCTTTTTGGAAGACTGGATGTGGTCCATCCCACCCAGATGTATTGAAGGACTCCTGGGTGGTTTGGTTTTTTTGCTTTGCTGATGCATGTGACAAACACATGCGCAATTTTAACTTCATATTAAGGAGCTGTCAAACTCAATCTGTGTTGACCAAAATCCTATACTGCAATGATAAAATTCTAGTATAATAATTACCTTTTATGTCTGTGCATAGATACTTAAATTGGACAGAGAGAGGGCTTCCAAACTCCTTAATTCTCTGCGAAGGAAAATTTTCTACAGAGACAAAGGTAGAATCTGTGGTTGAGTTTTTTCTGAGGATGAAACTGCTTTGTCTCAAATTCCAAATTTGTGACCTTTGAGAACACCCCACAGGACAAAGGCTAGTTTGCATGTGTATTTTGGCTCTAGAAAGTGTTTGTGGAGCATAAGAAAAAACAGATTATAAGATGCTAATCAGCACAGAACTAATGTTTGCTTTTGTTAGGTGTAGACTACTATTTTTTTTTAGATATTTACATTTAAAAAACAAACCCCAAAATCCAAACAACAAACCCACAACCTATTTAAAAAAACATTTGATTAAACACAGGAGGCAACCATGACTGCTAGAAGCTGGCAGCCGTACCAGCATTTCTGATAGACAATATTCCCCTTTTATTCTCTGATGTAAGAGTGGTGAGGTAAGAACAGCTGTACCATGTTCTGAGCAGTGATGTAAAACAGCTGTTAACAATCCCTTTTTTGGGGGCCACCTCCAGATGCTGCAGAAGTTCTCTGATCTCTTGAAAAAGATGTTACTAAAAAAACCACTAATAACATGGTGCAGCAGACCTCTTCTAGTGTTAGGTCTTTATTGAGATTTTTAAAATGTGATTAGAAATTGCATATGAGTTGTGTCTCTTATTTCTTGAGAAATTATTCTGATTGGTTACTTCACTATTACATCACCACATACCTGAAGATTCATGTAATATTTTCACTGGAAATTCCGTGGTTTGTTTAGATCTCTCACTTCAAGGCAAACTCTCCTTTTCTGTATATTTGTACAGTCCTGATCCCAGTGGATGGACCTTACCGGCCTTGTGTTGTTACATCAATATAGATGTAAATTATTGTCATTGTTGAAGTGACTGAAATAGCAGCCTTTTCTTATGAAATTGCATAGTCGGCCCACAATGAATTTTAGCATTTGCCATATGACATCCATTTAAGAAAGCTGATTCGCAGCTTCTGTAAGTAGCTGTCAGAGAGAAAATTTTCCCTTTATTTCTCAGCCGATGCGAAACTTCATTCTAATACAAAAAATCATGTGAGGATTATAATTATACAGAAGCAAATAACTGAAAAATTTTGCCCAACTTCTTTGGAAGGAAGGAAAAAGAATTTAAAGGTTTTGAAGATGTGCTATGTTTTTTTTTTCATTAGACTCGAACTACATTTATGTTAGTTGTTTAGCTTGTACCTAGGACTCAATAAACTGTTAAAGCTAGCAGTTACCCTTTTGTTTCTGTGAAATAAAGGCAGAGTAGAAGGTTGTGGCTGAATTGGGGGGGTTGGAAATTGTTCAGGAAACTATAGACAGTGCAATGGTGCCAGTAAAAGGTGTAGTTTTGCTAATATGGCATGTTTGGTTATATGAATTTAGAGGTTACTGAGAAAAAGTTCAAATTCACTTTCGAGCCAGTAGTTCAGAAAAGAATGAGGTAGGTGCGTTGGTGGGTGGGCTCATGAGGAGTATCTGTCTTTGCGTTCCTCAGTGCCTTTCTGAGTCTCGTTTGTAGCAATCTAATTACACTTTGAAAGGCCTATTGACTTTCAGTGCTGTTCTAATTCTCAGCAAGGATGATGTATTTGAATGTGGGATCTCTTGCACTTCTCTTTGCCTTTACTCTTTGTGATGGTGCTGTTTAGAAATGTTGGGGAAGCAAAAAAGAAAAGGGATAACAAATTTTCCATTTCCTTTTGCCAGTTAAATTTACATTTTCAAGTTTGACTGTGTATTAGCTGTAGTTTGCTAGTCATGAAGCATCTCAAAGCATGCTTGCTTTGGAGCAAAAAGTGTTCTTACAGTAAATTATTCATTTAGATTTAGCTTTCAGGATGCTTCCTCGGTCTGTCTTAAGCTTTGGTTAGAAATACAAATATTGAATAATTGACCAGAGGTGAGCAGTATTTTCTGAAGCATGAGTGTAGCTGTCTGAGGCAAATAGCCCAAAGCTGATTGTGTGTATCAGCCTCCTCCACACCACTTGACCCCGACGCATTTTGGAGCAGGCAGGTCCTCCTTATTTCAGCAATGCTGTTGTTAAAGACAGTGGCCTGTCAGCTTGTTTGTTACCAAGGTCAAAAGCATCAAATGGAGTGGGACATCAGCATGATCAGATCTAAATTGCTTGTTGCGCCAATTTCTAGCTGTATTGTGGTCTAATATAAAATCTCCTGGTTTCCTTGCAGCTAAGGTATAAAAGACACATGTGGTGTCGGGGGAACAGAGGGGAAAAAAAAATGGGCAAAAGTTACATTTTCAGCCAGATGATTATTAATCTGAACTTCCAGACCAGAGAGTGCTGTGGAGGCATAGATTGCAAAGCTCTGTCATTTATTGACTGAATTTACTGGTTTAGAATAGAGTTGATATAACAAGTTTTATGAAGGGAACATTGGTGATGTAGTAATACAAGCATTTAGTACTTTTATGGAAACACGAAATGCCCTTCCAGAAATACTTCAGAAAAATATCAGCATTTCAACACAATCACATCTTTTAAAATAGGCTATTGAGAGAGTTCCATGATCCTGTGGGAGCTTACAGAGAAATCTGCTGAAACAAAATCAGCTGTTACTTTTGACTGAGTATAGCCTGGTGCTGTATTTGTATGTAATCTTAAAGCTCCCAAAACTGCAGCTATTTTCCCAAATATGTAATATCACACCTTAAGCAACAAAAGGGGCTGTGTATTGGGTCTTAAGGTTGCCTTCAGAAAAGTAAATTCACATAAGAGTCTTAACTTGCTTACTGGTTTTGTGAGCATCATGTTGCAGTGGAGTATTACTGCCAAAATGCTGTTTACGTGTTAGGGCTGGTCAGTCTTTTAGAAATTGCATGTTTTGCTCCAGATATTTACTTCATATGGAGACTAAGAAGTGAGCCACAAATTGTGCTTGAAAATGGGAATAATGTCTGTATGTACCTTCAAAGAACAAACTTTGCCCGAGAGATCTGATTCTTTAGGTTACACAATGCCATTTAGAAAGAATTTGCTTCCCAATATAAATGTTGCATAAACTCCTGAATAGAATTTCATACATGCAGAGCTGAGAAGGAAATGCAAATATTATAAAAGTTTGGTCATCCAACAAATTGTGTTGATACAGAGATTGGGGGGGGGGGGGGATGTTTATGTTTCTGTTGAAGTATTACAGATTTTATCAGTCTTGAGCAAATCTGTTATAATATGTTAATGAAAGTGGTGTCAGTATTTGTAGTTCATCAGCATTTTTATTCCCCAAACTCAGTCTGTTCTCTTCTGTTGAGAAGCTTTTCTTTGCTATTCAAAACGGACAAAAATCTGTGCTCTGCCAAACAGTTGAAATAGGTAGCAGTTGAGAGAGTAGCCCTTAGTTCTCCCCTATTACCTGGGTATAAATGGCAAGGAAGAATCAGCTTCAGTGGGCTTTAGAAACGTATGTGATGTGAGGGCCGAAATATTGTCAGGAGTCCTCCTTCATTCAGTTGGTTCGCATTTCAGAAAAGCTACCTGAGAGGCCACCGATGTACAAGCCCTGTGAAGACAGCTAGGAAGACAGCTAGTTTTTGTGCTTTAATTAGTTGGAAGGTAAATGCTGTTTTGCCTGTGGGTTTCAGCAGCTAATCAGCCTTTCATTCATCCATTGTTTTCTCTTGTCATTTTTTAAGAGAGCTGTAGCATGCTTGGAGCTCTTAAAACCTTGACAGAAAAAGTGACAGTTGTCTTGAGCATGACAATCCTCAGACTCTCCTCCCATTTTGGAAAAGACTTTTTGCAGCCTGCAGTCTATTCTCGTTGCCTTTAAATCAGATGGAAAGGATCTATTGAGAACTGTTGCTTCGGCATGAATAGGGAAGGCTCAATAAATGTTATTGTCAGTGCTCTCATATATGCCCAGGTTCAAACCATTTTTCTAGGTACTATTGGTGTTGGTATTTACACATTTTAAAATAAGGAAATCTCATCCCTAAGATATCAGTTATAATCCACTGTTGTTAGTCTATTTAATTCAACATTATAAACCTGGAGTAAGCCCAGTCTGAAACTGAGTCTTTAAAATGATGCTAAGCTACATCAAGTGAAATGAAGTCTATGAAACTGCTTTTCCGTGATGAATGCAAGCATGGATGATTTCTTTTTTAAACAGAGGTAAAATTAAAGATTTTATTTGTATTCACTCTGATGTTTTCGTGCTAAAACCCATAAAAAGACCACATGGTAATCAATTGGTGGTGTTGGCTATCATGTAAGTGTAGCTTTTGCAGTACATCATTAGTTTGACTCGGGTCAGGTGGGCTGAAATAAAACCATCTGAAGCAAGTCTCATTTTGTATGGCATTTAACAAGTGCGAGACGATAATTGCTGTCACTGAAGCATGACGGCTTTTGTAATGAATACTTTCCACTTGCTTTCAGAGTATGTAGCTCTGTGTGTGTAATACAGCATGCTTTAATCTTAAAATAATAAGCAAATTTGAAATTGAATTTATTGTTCGATAAAGTTGTATTTGACAGAGGTTCTGGCTTCAACAGTCAAGGGATCCATGTTTGCTTTTAATTATATAGCACTGGAGAGATACTGTACACCTCCTTTTGTGATGGCATGTGTTTCCAAACAGTTATATTGATAATAAAATCTGAAAAGCATGGTTATAAATTGGTTAATGAAGTTAAGTGTTAGCCCAACGCATCACATTTTCCCCTCCGTGCTGTTCAATCAAATCAGTGTTATCTGATTTTACAGTGGCTTTAAAGTGGTCCTCTTGTATTTAGGTGGGATTGTTTGACTTCACCTTTCCATTGATCTTGCCCACTGATGATACTGATGTCACCTTTCTGTTCATGTAAAGTCAATATATTCAGCAGCAGATTAACAGCTACTCCCTTTTCACTGGAAAAAAATAAGTACAATAGGATAGCTTTGCCTTCTGGTCTTCCTGTGCAATGGTAGGGCTAGTGTGCTATACGTTAATGTACATGAGGGTTGCAGGAAAGTTGTAAGGTCTCTTCTAGCATTAGTAAATACCACATATATGCTGTGATCCTCTGTTCAAAAATTCTTCACCAAAATTCAACCTGTTTGAGTGTGCAAAAACTGAGAACGACTGAAATGAAAAACCAGAGGGGCGTGTGTATATATATCTATATCTATAAAAAAAACATGTATATGTGTATCATGTTTGGTGAAGAAACAAGACTTGAAAGTCTAAAATTTCACCATTGTAACCATATTGGGTTATAAAATCAGAGATTTTTGGAAACATTATTTTAATGTTCCAGAGGTAGGAAATAAAAACAAAACAACATTAAAAAAAACCCAGAACAGAAACTTTTCAATATAAGAAAGTTTTTGAACTAAGGAAGGAAACACCATGTTTTGTTGGACAACAAATGTTATTTTAAGTCTTTCTTCAAGAACATTACTATGTGGGTCCCGCTGCCTAAAATTGGAGAATGTGTTGGGGACATATGCTTGAACTTGTGTTTCATGATTTCAGAAGATACGGAGGAAAAAAAAGAGTACAGAAAAAGATGAGTTTAAGGTCAATATTTGCTTGCCGTAGGCACCAGCTGTGGACCCGTGGGAATGAGCCAGGTCCTGTCTTTCTGCTGGGAACTTCTCCCAATATGGCTTATTTGGCTTCCTGCCACTGGTAGAAACTTCTGTTAATTCTGTTAATGTGACTAATCGTGACATCTTCTCATAAGTGGTGACCTAACTGTTTGCAAGTGATTAGATACTATGTCATTAATGGTTAGGCCCTCAAGTATAGTGGATGGGCTGTTAGGGGTTGGTTACTTGGGTGTGGGATGATGTCTGTTGGGAGTCAGCTCTTCTCTGCCCTCCTCTCTGCTCGTCCTTCTGAAGTGCTTAGCTGCCCAGAATAAAGACCGAAGCAAGCAATAGTACTGCCAGGGAGCTCTGAGACTATGCAAACAGCCATTCAAATATACATTAGAAGAACTTGCATTTTCACTTACATACTGTTGAACTATTTTGCCTACTACTTCTCTTTGTGACTCTTCTAAATGCAATTTAAGAATACTTTATTTCATAATTATTTGTGTGGCGTATAGTTACATCGTAAAGAGTATTATGACTAGAATCAAGTAGGCAGGAGAGAAAGTATTTGTTAATGGAAAAAGTAAAAGCTTCATGCTAGTAAATATTTTACCAATTTATGAGAGAAAATGGTGTAGGAAAGGTTTTTAGAAGGTCAATGGATTTCTATTAAATTGTTCTATTTTCATTGCCCTTAAAATTAAGCATGCAAGGTCAACATTAAAAGCCCGATGTTCAGTGGCTGCATTGCCATTTAAAGCAGAAGTCGAATACTTGGGCTCAGGCAAGAGAAAGGAGTGAAAACTTTTACTTCTTCCTACTGCTTTTCCAGGAGCTGTTATTCACACCAGTAATTTTAGATCCACCTCCTTTGGCAAGATATTTCCAAAATGGAAATAGTCTGAATGTAAAGAATGCATGTGTAGATATACCATCAATGATAACCTTTTAAAGCGTCAGGTTCGGTCAGTCTCATATAGGTTATTCTCCTAATGAGTGTTGTTGATGGTTTTAAATACTTGATAGCTCCTGAAGGAAGTCAGCCAGGGAGAATACATAACTTATCCACGTCGTGCTGTGTTACAGGGCTTTGTATGCTTTAGATCAGTTAGGAATCTCACCTTCCCTTCCTGTTGGAAAGGCATTCGGTTGACAGATGGTTTGGGGGTGACCTGGAGGCCAGGAGCTGTAGGTGGTTGGTTGACTGGAGCTAGTATTGGGGAGCATCATTGGTCATGGGCATGAGGGGGTCTTTTATATGGGATGAGATGTTTTGTATTGTAGGCTTGATCTTCATTTCTGCTAACGGCAGTTGCTGAAGGCTTATGTTTCCGTGCAGATAGATGCTGTATCGAGTTGGCCAAAAAAAAAAGGTTTTCTTTTAATAAAGACAAAAGTCAATACTTCAGTAGCTGGTTTGAAAACATTAAACAGAATTATTTTAAAAATCCAAAGCAATGGCCACCATCACAACTTTTCTACTTTCATCACTTACTATTACTGAGCTATAAAACACAATTTTAAGGTGACAGGAGCACAATCCTGAAAAAATGTGTGAAAACCCTCACAAATTCAGGATGCAGAAAAGATAATACAGTCAACAGACATGTCTCACATTCTCAAGGGAAGACTCCAAATAAAACCAGGATACTGCTCAGCAGTGATTCTTTTCTATGTATTTTCAAGTTTCTTTTCAAGGACACAAATTGTCATTCCCTGTCTGCTAAAATCTGTATTTCTCTCCTGTTATTTTTCTTAAGGCTTTTTTTTATAAGAGGAGATTGCTGACAGCTGCAGCACCTCTTAAATTCTCATATCAAAGTTGAAGGGATGTTTATTTTACTTTTAATCTGGTTTACATTAGAATGACCTTTTCTTTGCTTCATATTAAAATCCATTTCTTGAAAAATTACTGTTTTCCTCCATGTTGCATATATTGATTATTAGTGCTGGTATTTATTCATAATTAAAAACACAGTAGGTAAGGAAACTATTTTTAAAGCTTAATCTAAAGCCTTCTGGCATTTTTATTTCACTGCATTTTGAAATTAACCCTTATAAGCATGTAAATAGAGGAATTGTACTTTTTAATGAGCTATACGAAAATCAAATGGGCCCCCCAACTGGTGTTAAATTGTCTTTCAAATTTTGGGCTAACCCACCTCAAAAGTGTTCTAGCTGTTACAGGAGTGCAGTCAGTTGTTTTATCATGGCTTTGGACAGTCTCTATATGAAAATGCAACATTGATCACAACAGTACTTGCACAAACCCCAACCAAGAACCAGGTTTTTTCTGATTTTTAGTGCTAAAAGTAACAACTTTCTCTCTCTCTTTTTTTTTTTTTTTTTAACGTTACATAAGCAGGACTCAAGCAGCCAAATATTAGAATGATTAGAAAGAAGCAATTTAGCTTAGAGCGATATAGATTGTGGAGGGTGACAGAAGCTGTCAGTATTGATTTTCTGCCACCTTCCCGTCTGACCTTTTGGATTCTAGTGGGTGCTTTTAAGAGGATTTAGCTTGTAACAAATTAAAGATATCACAGAACAATTGCTGACTCATATTATGAGAGCTGACTGAGCTCCTTTGCTATCAGTGCAGTCTTATTTTACGCAGGGACATAATCATTACTTGATTTAATGTGCTCCTGTAGATAAAACTGTTTGAAAAGCTGTTTATAAAAGCAAGGTTAATGATGATGAATGAAGTTACCATCCACTTCATTTTTATACACATATATGTGTATACATAGGGGTATATTTAAACATATAATTTTAAACTTCGTCTTGTGAAATTTATAACATGCAAAGGGATCAAAGCATACACCAAAAGCTTTGATAAAACAATGCTTAAAATGAAGCCATTAAAAATGGTCATATATAAAAGCTTCATCTGCATTGTTGTGAATGAAATTGAAGGAAAAACCTAAGTGCTTTGTCTTCATTTAACACCTCCTGGCAGCCTTGTGACACAAAACTTCAACATGAGTACCTTCCCACCCTGTTTGCAAGAAATAAATTGCTTGTCTGGACTGGTTAAAAGACTTCAGTCTAACTTAATCATCATGAAGTATTTTACCATATAATGGAATTCAGTTGCAGAAATAGTTATTTTTTCACTGGATGCCCAGAATACATATAACAAATATGTAATAATAATAAATAGGAAAATACCTTGTAATCATTAGCACAAATTTAAGAAACAAGATCTTAGTACGTAGTTTTTTCTGTGTGATAAACCTGTGCTGCATTAATGTACTTCAAAATCCCACAGGAATATTGATCCAAAAGAGCTGTCTATGCCTTCACTGTGAGAGGCAGCAAAGGGCTGAATATTGGTAGGGGAGCAGAACACTAGGTGTGCTGGTACCAGCATTACCACCTCCAGCTCTCACCACTTCTGTGCTCTTTTTTGTTCCCAGCATTTGGCAGAAAAGCCAAAAGCAGAAAAGACAGTCCTGACACTGCTTTCTTTTAAGGTCAGGATTAAAACCGCCTTGAGTTTAGACTTCAGGCTAAGGCTCTCCACTATGCTGACATTTTTTTCTAACACTCTTTTAACCTAATTTCACTGGTTTTTGTGGGTCATTTCTTTGTAAAATTGAACCTAGCCTGATAGTTTCCCAAATCCATTTTGGTTACTACAGGTATACGCTTTAGGTAGCATATCTTAAATCTGATTTCCAACGTCAGGTTTATGCTGTCACGCTCTGTATGTGTTCATGTTAATCTACATGTATACATGAAATGGAAAATCCGTTTCAGTCTAAATTAACAGAGAAGCAAAGATCTCAAGGGTTTGTGTTTTACAATGATGGAAGTTCTAATGGAAGAGGAAAGTGGACCACAGTGTGAGGATATTATTCAGAAATGTTGTAGAATCCACACTGCAAACTCAAGTTCAGAGGAAATCAGACCACTGCTGCAGTTGCTGGCTGAGCTCTGTTTTGTTGAAAATAAAGTCCAAGATCCAAAGATCTTTAAGGTTTGGGAATATATAATCTTTTTGTCTGCCCACTGCTACTTAAGCATCAGTTTTTTAAGTAGGCCTTGCTAAGCTCTGTATCCAGAATGTCAGGTTTAGTTTCTTTTATAAGTAGCCATATTATATCAATATTAAATTTTGTTGGTTTACTGTAGCTAAGCTGGAATCCTGTTCATCTGAGCCCTATACCAGCAATATTGCAGATTCTGTTGGCTTTTTAACAAAAATGATTAGTGGGTTCAGAAATGCTAATTTTATATACATTCCACCAATGATTCCTGCTGGAATAGTCTGTTGTGCATCCAGCAGTTTCTGTGGCATGGGGCATTTGTCTGCTGTTTGTTTTCTTCAAGGCAGCTGGAGTTCCTTTCAACTAAAAAGGGAAAACTTTTGGCTGGGCAGGGATGGTTTAGGGCTAAGAAAGAATTGAATAATCCAAGAATATGAAGCCTTTGAAAAAAAAAAAAAATCAGCACTCGTGTGCAAGAAATGGGTTTCTTTTACCGAATGCCTTCAGCTCACGACTAATGCTGGCATCCCCTCAATATATGTTTCTATCTAGCATGTTGTGCCATTATTTCTCTCTTCCAATCTTTTTTTTCTAGTGGTATCAGAAGATTCTTGAGCCTCAAGGTCCTGCTTCTTCCATAACTGGTGAGCAGTTCACAACTGTAAAGCAACTTCTTTGTAGTTTTATGGAAACCTAAAAGTGCACGTTTATCAGGCAGGTGCAACATTAGGAGGCTTTGTTTTTAGTTTTGGTTGTTGCACTCATTTCTTTTGGACCTTACACTTCTGCTATTAGCTTTGGTTCCCCCTGTAATAGAGTTGGGTCAGTCTTGGCCAGTGCTCTCACTTGTTCCATATCTCATGCAACCATCCTGTTGTTTGTTCTGGCATGGTCGTGATGGGGCTGAACACTGCTTAACTGGATATGTGAACTGATTCAGGTTTTAATTACACATACTTTTTTCCGCTGAAGAAGTATTTTTAACCTAAATCAGCTTGCTGGTCTAAATAAATGCATGTTCCTGCAAACAAGTGTGCTGGCACTGAGGAGGAGTAGCTAGGCACAGAGGTGAAGCCTTGCTATTGAGGAGGAGGTACCTATAAGGTACCACATCAACTTCTGGGGACTCTAAAACTGTCTTTTATATTCTGTTCAGAGTCCCTAATGCAACGGGAACCTACAGGCACTGCTCTAATGCAAGAGCAGGAAGGTTAGTAAGATACATGGAACACCTTTTGTTCCGGAGTTTCAAACTGGTTTCTGCAATGTCCCTGTTACTAAGAAAAGTCGAGACAAGTGTATTAGCACTGCTCACACTGGGTTTGTGGTTAAGCGTCTCCCTCTCTTCTCATTGGTCTGAATGCTGCAGTGTGTGACAGATTGGCAGAAATAGTCCCTTGAACTTCAGTCAGATCTTGGTCTCTAGTCTGGTCCTGAGCTTTTGTAAGTATATATTGAAAATGTATTTAAAAATTCATTTCTTTACCTAACAGCATGACAACATGTCATTCTCTGCATTTTTGCTCAACTTCAGGGGTTTTTGACAATTTGCTATGCAGAAAACAGGACAGAAAATGGAGAAAAATGGAATAGTATGATGAAGGATCAGTCTAAATGTATTGTTTATGCGAATGTGTGGGTTTCAGTGTGATATTTTTGAGGAAGCTTTGACTATTTTGTGGACATGGCTCATTTTCTCTGTATCTCTTTAAACACAGTTAATGATTATAGGCAATGCCGGATAAGCGCTTCCTCTTTGCATGTTCATCTCGCAGCGAAAGGTGCCGCTTGTACAGCACTACTGGCAGCAAAGCAGTACAGAGCATGGCTGCAGTGCTGGTGCTTTTGTAAGAGCCTCCTTGGAAATGTCATTGGTGGTAATGGCCAGTCATTTTAAGGTATTTTCCATCAGCTCATGTACAGATACTGGATGTAAGACATTTGAGTTTGGCTATCTTCATTGCAGGGCTGGCTGTTATTGAACGCTTGCCTGGGTAGGTAGACAGCAAAGAGATTGGTAAAAATGCTCTCTCGTGCCTTTTCTATATCTGACACTCTCAACTTCAGAAGCATTTACCCAACAATAATGTCTCTTGACACGTGGCTGTACCACAGTCCTTTGTTTTCTCCCCACATGGCTGTACCGCAGTCCTTTGTTTTCCAACACAAGAGTGAAAAGTATCAAATCAATCAAAATCTTTCCTTCTCCCCGTTGGCCAGGAGGTGGAGTTAAAATCTGGCTTTTATGCACTTAGGAGCCTTAAGTGCTATTTTTATTAAGCTTCTGCTGTCTTTCAGTTTTATTGAAATTATTGACTATCAACTATCCAGCTGTATGGCCTAAAGTCTACAAAATTTAAGTATTACCATTCATATAAAGTAGCTATTCTCATGAGTTGCGTCTATTCAAATAACTTTTTGTATATGTGAGGGACATAGCAATGATAAATGCTCTGTTTGCCATTTGTTTCTCACACAAATAAAAAAGTAAGAAAAACTCATTAAAAGTCATTGGAAAAAAAGGTATTTGCCATGGGTCATTGGTTCCTGTGCTTAGTATATAGACTTTTGCTTCAATTACTCCGATCTCCTTTCTTTATCCTGCCCCACCGAAATCTCCCCCCCCCCCCCCCCCCCCCCCCTTTTAACCTAGGGTCATTTGGAAGTTTGCAACATTTACATTTTCTGTTATCTTTTCAGAGGGAACAAAGAGCAGGCCCATCTCAGCTCAAAGATGCTATATCTGGGTTTAAGACTGCAATAAGGTCACTCCTAATTTAGCTAGCGTAGATCCGCCAAGGTAAATCAGGGCTCCTGCAGGACTCGTCTCATACTTCAGCAGCTTACAAAACAATCTCAGAAATTAAAGAATAGGATCTTCAAAACCTGTTTGTGTGTTGGCAAAGCACTGTTCTTACAGTCTTGTTTCTCTTTGTCTAGGTAGCATTACTGTCTTTTCACTTAGACTGAGCATCTTCATCACACTTGATTACTGCTTTGAAGACTATTTTGCATCAACTCAAAATTAGAAGAAATTTTTAGAAGGGTATTTTCAAGGAGTTTTCTCTATGCCAAATTTAAACTTAATTCCGTTTCCCATTAGGACAAACTTTTTCTCCGGGCTTCTGAGCAAAAAGATTTATTTGCATTATTTAAAGATGCCATGCTTCTTTTCTTTTTTTTTTTGTTTTTCCCCATACCCTTCCCCACTTTTTTGTCTTCAGATGAAGTATTTTTCTGACTCTGGTAACACTGAGGATTAATTTTAGGAAAATAATTATTTACTGCATCACATTGCATCACAATGCAAATCTTAAGCTCATACATACTCATAATTAAACAACTGAAGGAGCTCAGGGGAGTAATTCCTAGTGGGTTTGGGGGTTTGTTGTTGTGGTGGTGTTTTTTTTTTTAGCTAAAATTACAAGTACATTGGTCCAGCTTACAAGATGTGTTCCATTTAACAGTCAAATGTCTGTGTAGGAGATACTTCTTTCCAGTGGGATAAGCTGATACAGACCATCAGGTATATATCAGAATAGATTATCCTTATGGTTTGCAGCTGGAATTGTTTCCTGTCTGCATCCAGGATTTGCTGGGCAGACACACAAACCTGCCTAGGCGTGTTTCAGACCTGGCCCAGTTCTAAGGTCTCTTTTTAATGGCTGGGTATTTAAGTGCTTGTGGCATGTAACTTCAAAGCACGTAAGGTAAGACTAGTCATGATGGGCTCCTGAGGCTATAAGAAGGTAGTAAATTTGCATGAAAAGGTTTAATGATCTGGAAAGCCATAGTAAAATGGAATCAGTGAAAGGGTCTGTAAAGAAAAAATCCCTGAGCCTGCTGGGGGGATTTCCAGGAGCACTTACTTCCATAGGTACCACACGCTGTTCAGCAGCACCCTGCTCCTAACACATTGGCTGTGAAAACTGGGTGCACATGCTGAGTTTAAAATAGGGTTTGAAACCTCCTCAGCAGGGCAAATACAGTGCTCAGGGTTTGAGACATTTATATTTAAGTAACAAAGTTTCAGATTTGCTTGAGAGTAGAACAGATTGCAATTTTAACCAGCCATGGAGAAGTTGTGTTCTTGAGAGGGATGGGAGAGACACATCTTTATTTCAATTCAAAGATTATTATGTACCTTTTTGCTTTCCTTCAAAAAAAAAAAAATCTTAAAAACATAAGCAGAAAAGAGAAAATACAGGGAAAGCAGTGCTTTGAAAACTTAGTAAAAAAAAAAAAAAATCACTATAGAGGATCATGATAAAAATCTTGCAGAAGAAAATTTATTACACTCAAGCACAGCAGCCGAAGATAGGAAAACTGGACTTGATAATCACCAAGAACTCTCATCCTGAAAATACAGGTATGTAGATTTTCATGTATAAGTTGTCCCATAGATCAATCACATGCTCAAAATGAAATATATTTAATAAGATGGGGTCCAATTTTCTGTTTCCCTGATGCCCCGGCCAACTAGTGGCAACTTTTCCTAGACCAAAAACTAACTTCAATAAATTAAAGCTTGAAGAGCTCTGGAACAACTTTTTAATACACGTTAGTAGTAGCTGGTCAACTGGCAGTCAGTTAACCTGACGTGAAATAAACAAACAATTCACCCTGTCCTTTGCCCTTTCTCGGGTACTGGCACACCTTACAAAAGATGTGGTCATACCCCTTGGGTTGAGGGTTGCCTGGCATGAACACTGACATTTGTTCCCTGCTCGGTTTTCGTGCTTAGGAGGGGTTTTCAGTCCATCTCCAGGGCTGCAAGTTCTGCAGGGTTAAAAGGCCCTTCATTTAGTTTAGTGTGTCTCTGGAAGGATCAAATAGAAAAACTTGATTTTCCCGAAGAGGCTAATTACACTAGACACTTACCTGTCAATGAAATTGCATTAAGTAGCTATGAAAATCTTAGATGTCCACATGCCTGCTATAAGGAAATTAAATGCCAAAAATCAACCCTAGGATGTTTTAAAATCAAAGTTCTGCTCTAATTAAAGTCTGTGAATGGACTAGTTAACATAGAAGAGTAAAGGAGATTAATACCAGGCTCCTTCCCTTGCTTGTCATTAAACAGTGATGAACATTCAGTGAAGAAGATGCTATCTAGAGTTAAACCTTCTTTCTTTTCTACAGCAAAACCTTCTTCAGTTCTGCCTTGTATAGACGGAAGATTAGTGGTAGAGATGGGGTAGATAATTTTTTTTCTCCATTGTAACTAGACCTGTGCTTTCTCATAAGCACTGATGAAGAGCTCCTTCGTAATGCTAGTATCCAAGCAAAGATTTGTGGCCAGCACTCTGGAAGTAGGTTTTAAAGCACTAGAATAAATAAATAGTTCTATAGACCTATGCACAACAGTTAGTTTTAATGGCAAAAAAACCCAATCAAGTGATTTTATGAGTCCCAGTTAAAGTAATTATACAGTGTAAGTGCTTTAAGTAAGTTAATGACACAGACTAATCTGATAACGGATTGCTGTCTCATCATAAGCTTCTTTTCAAGTTAATTCAATCTTAACATTGCAGGACCCTGTTCTGCTGCATGGCTTTGCTCTCCACTGAGTCCAGCTCTGTCCCTGTTCACATCCATCTCCATTTAGTGCAGGGGGTGCAGAATTCAGCTGTTTGCATCAGTAGGTGTATGGTTAACAAATTTGGGGTTTCAAAAAAAAATGAGGATGGCATTAGGAAGCAAACAGCACTAATTGCAATAAATTTTGCTATTTCCTTCTAATTTCACTATGTTATTTATCCTGATGCTAGGGTCTTTATCTGAATTACTGCCTGTGTGTTCATTAGGAAGCTGAGAAACCAGTTTTATAATAATTTGTGTATCTCCAATAGCATTTTGAAGTACGCACATAACAGAATACTGATTAGCTCTCTTGTACATAATAAGTGTTTTGGTTGGAACTGGTTGTCTGCAGGTAATCATGAAGAGAAAATAAAGGTAGGGTGGGTTTTTTTCAGCCTCTGGTGTTCAATTAACGTAGGGGTCTTCAGGGTACCACTTCTTCCTTTGGCCCACTGTCATCCAGCGCAGTGAAACAGTGGGGTCATTGCTGGTGGAAACTCCTTTGCCTGAAAGGAGACTGTCAGAAGGGATCAAGAAATCAAGGAAATACCATCTGATGTTCGTGGCCTTGTGAGTTTTAGGTCTCTGTCACATCTCACAGCTAATGGGAAAGTTTCAGGTAAGGTAATCAAAAAGATCCGTGAGTATTCTTGGTATTTATTTTCCCAGCTAGTCTCCTTGGTATGAAGCTGAAACTCACTATACACTGCTTGGAAATGAATTTAAGATCAATGAGTAATTCGATCAGTGTATCTAATTGTCTTTTGCTTTGGTCTCACTGCCTTGATAAGGACAAGAACCTTATATATAATTAGATTTGGTACTAGACTGCATTAATATTATTCATTTATTCTATTTTTTATTTCTTCCTTCAAGTATAGACTGCTTACATGAGAAAAAAGTGATATGCAAAGATACGAAAAAAAATCATATGTACTAAGTAATACCAAGATTGATAGCAGAGGAGATGTTGGTAAATTGTACATTTTAGTCAGTGAAATCTGCTTCTTCGTACTGTCTTTATAATACCTAGTAAATATTCCAGAAACTAAGGAATCCATTGTTAATTGTGTCCATGGATATCGCAGTTAATTGACTGTAGAGAATTGTGCTCTTAGGCTATGGCTGATTTTTCCCTTGGGTTTTTTTTTTTCTTTTTTTGGTAACAGTGTATTTTTAGGCAGATTCTTTCATATAACTGCAGCTAATACATAGAATAGTTTTGCCAAATCAAGAGTATTAGCTCGAGTTTTTTGACAATGTTCAAAATACAATTTTGCCTTTTGTTTGTTTGTTTGCTTTGTTATTGGGACAGAAAAAATGCTTTAAATTTTTTTTGTTGTGCAACAAGGTTACACTGGAACATCTGTCAGGCCTAATGTGATCTGATCCAGAGGATCAGACCAGAACAGTCTAATCCTGTCTGGGATGACTATATCGGTAAATTATCCTGTAGAAGGGGTTTATTTCTGTAATACATTTTACTTTGCAGTGACTGCAGGCCTGACCCTTTTAAGTCTACAGTAAATGCAGAATAGCTTACTGCAGTAGAAGGAGCTCACATTTATTGTAAAGTAAGAATATTCACACTGGCAATCACCATGGAGTAGATAATGTATTACACTTTTACATTCTTACTTTTTTTTCCCTAGTTGACCTTTCTGCAGACAGTAGAAGTATATTCTTGAAGTGCACTCCATAAAAATATCCACTAGGTTGAGGTATCCAGTCGGCTCTCCAAAGTTACCTATGTAAAGTGTTTAATGTTTCTGTACCTTGCTTGCTTTCTTTTTCTCTCCTATAGTGGGAGCAGAAAGTCCAGTCTAGTTAGTGATAGGTAGCCCCTCTGCGGATGAAGCCCACTCTTAATACAATTTATCAGACATTTGCAGTAACGTTTGCCCAGGCTTAAGGCTTTGGAGGATGGAGAAGATGGATTTAGAAAAATAAAGCCAGTTGATAGATGTGATCACTTACTAGAGTTCTTTCATATAAATTATGAAAAATAGCTACAGTGAATTATAGCTGTAGGCTTTCAGATAATAAGCTTTTCAGGAAAAAAAATAATGAAACTAAGTGACGCTCAGTTCTGAGTTTCATTAGCAAGCTGAATCATAATTCAAAGTTCTTTTAAGACTTCCAGGATGGTTTGCAAATCTTGATGAAATTGAGACTAAGCTTGATCATATTTAACCAGTTTAAGTGAGTTTTTTGTCTGCTACTTTTACTCCAAGAATATTTCTCTCCAATAAGTTTCTGGGTAATTTCTGTCTGCAATCCATTGCCCACTACTATTAAGGTCCAGGGACTGTAATTTTTTACTATCAGTTTTTGGGTAGTTATCCCTCATCAAAATCAATAAGGCTTGCAAAAGCCTCCTCTTCCAAGGTAGTACTCCTTGTGAAATCAATAGAAATAGCCCAGCAGGCAGAGAACCAGCAGCCTGGATTCACCTGTTTCCATTCCCCATTCATCCTTGAAATTGGACTTTCCTCGGCTCCCGATGCCAACCAGCAACAGGAGTTTATCCTCAATCCTGACACAGTCCAGGGGATCCCATGGCTGCAGAGAATCTCCTGAACAGCCTCCATTAAGGGTTTTATTAAGGGTTATTTTGTGCATACATGTGCAAGACAATAAGCTGAAGTCTTGGAAAGGACTAACAAAGATGTTTGGAGAGGTGATTCAATATCTTTTCCCACCAGATTAAAATAAAATTGATAAATCACATCTCGTAGTCTTAGGGGCTGACATGAAGGAACTGCCTTTTTTTGTGTTTCATGATTGTTTGAAGTGCAACACAATGCAAAATTTTGTAAAAGTAAACATTTCTGTACTATTTCTTTAGAAACTTTTGCTGCAAATATATTCCCGTTGCAGATAGATACTTCACTGCCCACAATTAATAGTTAATGCTATTGCTCATGCTTAAATCCCAAAGCTGGTACCTCAGCCATGAGGTTTGTTAATGGCCATTGCTGCCACTGAAGAAACATGAAGTTTCTGAAGTCAGGTGAAGTTTGGTAGTTGGATAGAAACATCTCCTGCCAGCAAAATATTATACAGCAGCAAAAGATTTAGGTGATAAAGGAGTTCTGTAAAAATGTTGGTTTAGTGCTCTATTGTGATTTTTAAAAATTCATATGTTAAGACTTACTACAAAAAGGATTAGGGTAGAAAATAGAGAATATTGATACAGTACTGCATGTCACCATGTTATGTATCGTTTTATCATGTCTTCTTTTGGAGGCTGTGAAAAGAACAAGCAGAAGCAGTGAGTGGCCTTGACATAAGGAATGCCTGAATAAACTAGAACTATATCATTCAGAGCACCAAACCCGAGAGACGGTGTGGTAAGGGGCGTATATAAATATGAATGACCCAGTCAAAGGGAGTAAAAAATGGGTGTTTATGACCTTTTCCAATATGCAACAACTGAATCTAGCAGAACGCAGCTGCAAAGCAAAGGGAACTGTCCTTAGTTAAGAGTCACTTTCCTTAGTTGTACAGAATGAAATCTTATCCAGGTTCAAAAGGTTGACGTGATTCAATGCAGCCATTCATATCTTCCTAAGCTCAAATACTTTTGGCTCTTGTCATTTAAAAGTCCTGGGTTTCCCCTCCCCCATGCAGGATCAAACTCCTTCTACTTACTTGCGTCTAATTTAGGTGATGTGATAACATTCTTTACTTTCCTCTGAAACTGTGATGTAATATTGTAATGTAAAATTAACTGTACCCCTGAAGGAACCCTAGCTGAAGTATTTCAGTAGTAGAAACCCTAAGATCATGATGAGGTTTTATTACTTTGCGGTAAAGGTGTTCATGGGGTTCCAGTGTCTCTGCTCCATTAGGATGCATCGGCATGTCAAATATAATTGCATTCAGGTTAGATTCTGCTATATAATAAGTATATGGTTTAAAAAATGGTGCTTTATGTCAAGAGGAACACTAATGAAGTTATGTAGCTTTATTCAAGGTATTATGCTACGTTAGTAAGTCTTGCAAAATGTGCTCGCGGGTTAATCAACAACATGGTGTGAGATCTTTATATAAAGAAAAATTATTATTCAATTCACTCTTCTTGTCTTAGAATCCATTGTGTTCATTGTCATCCTTCACAGATGTCATATATATTTCAGAGTTCTGATAATTCCCCTGAATCCAGAATTGTCTTTTTCATGTTTTAAAAAAAACAAAATTAGGTGACATCCCTTTGTAGACTACGAGAATTACCTTTAAAGAGTTTCAAGGGAGTACATCTCCTTAGGGTCTCTATATGGTGTTTCCACTGCTTTCGTAAACGTCGGCATCTTGGTAATAATTGAAGTGGTTCAAAACCTGTAGTTTCTTATTACTTGATACCAAGAACTAAGTGCAGAGTTTCCAGACTAGGTTTCCATACAGTATAAATGTATTTCAAAGTGTAAAATACTGCTGTTTCTTGAAATAAAATGCTAACTCACTTTGGTTTTAAACAAAACAGATTTTATGAAACATCATTTTAGAAATGTGTGAATTCTTCACATGTCAGCCAGTATTCAAAACAGCACTCTAAAGTGACTTTTGCAGTTCTTTTAATGGGAGAAAATTTTGATGAGGGGGTACCTCAGTTTGGGTATGCATCAACAGTGCTTGCTAGCAGTCCAGTCATGCTGAATTATATTTAAAGTACTATTTTAAATAAGTTCTTTGTGGATAGAATTCTAATTGTATGACTATTATTCCTCTCTTTTTTTAGTAAATATCATTTTAATGAAAATATTCTAATCTGATAAACATAAGTTTTCCATTTTAAACTCCCTGAAATATATCTTGAAAGTGTATGAGTCCTAAGCTGTGAAAACTGCTGGCAAATAGGAACTCAGTTTTGGGTGTTCCGAGTACGAGATCATCTTTTATCCTAATCTAACTGAACAAGGAAGAAGACAGAAACAAGGGGAATTTAGGGTCTGTTCCAAAGAGCTCACAGTGATGAAATTTTGTGAAATAAATCAAAAGGGGTGTGTTTTCGTAAACAATATTTGCTGAATTTGGGATTTTAGGGTGTGATTCTATCTCAGACAGGCTTGTCAAAAGTTGGGAGTCATTGCAGTGAAGTTACACGTGTTCAGTGTTTAACTGGTATTAAACTAATTCGAGATGACAGACCATTTCCATGCTGTTTTAGAAGAGGCCCTGTTATCATCAATGTATTTAGGAAACTGATAAATATTAGTTGTATATAATTTGCTCATAGATGATAAGCAAGGTTGTTTGTAATGCTTTTGCTAATGTATGATAAATCTAGATGTGCTTCTGTCCTTCTAATATCGGATGACAAATAACAAAGCTATGGAAGATACTCATTACATCTCAGCTATGAAAGCGTTCCACATGTTTTCGTGTGTACACGTGTTCAAGAAGAACCCGGTAGGGTTGCTTTAATTTTGCTTTCTTTTTAGTAAGCATACTTTCTTGTAAAAGCCTGATAACTAAATTATTGCAGTTTGTATCTTCACGTTTATTCTGCTTGGGTATATTACCTAGATCTTTGGAGCAGCAAGTCTTTGATTGAAATTAACTCGAAAATAGCCTTCAGCATGATAAATATTTGTATTTAGACAGAACCTGGGGAAATCCTTCTAGCCCCTGACAGAGCCCCTAAGGAGAGCTGGCAACTGTATAGCAAATTGAAGTATGCAAATCTTAAGCCTCGCAGCAGATACAGTAAATATGTGCAGTGTAACACAGCAAATATGTGAAGGCTTTTAGTTACAGAGGTATGTAAATGTTTGCAAATATGATTAACTGCAGAGCACAAAATCCATTTGCAGCATCAAAGGCAAAACTAAAATTACTTTTTCCCACCCCCTTCCAGGATTATGCTGAAAAGAAAAACACGATAGCAAAAGCTCTGGAAGATCTTAAAGCCAACTTCTACTGTGAACTCTGTGACAAGCAGTACTATAAACACCAGGAGTTTGACAATCACATTAACTCTTATGATCATGCTCACAAACAGGTAAGAGGAATCTGCTCACTACTTCAACTTAGTTTCAGGTAGAGTAATGAAATAAGATGTCCTTCAGGTGGGCTTGGAAATCACAGTCGAATTGTGTCCGAGTTTCAGGTCCTGGGAAGCAAAATACACTGGTTTCTTAGAAACAAGTCTTAACATGAAGATTTTACAGTCAAAAATTCTGAGATGGAAAGAAAGGGAAATGTGAACAGTTAAATTGTGAAAAGGAAAATTGTGTATGATGTGTATGTGAAATTGTGTATGATGAAAAATACAATTACAAGTGTAAAGGTACAATTTCCTTGTTATCAGTTTAATTTGGGATGTAAATAAATACTGTGGTATACCTAAGAGGTGACTTACTGGGAAGCATTTGTTGCAACAGATGTGAATAGGTAATTTGACATCTCTTTGGTAACCAGCTTTCTTTTAGTGCAGATACAGTTCTGAAATGGGCTATGATTTTACTTAAATGCATTGAATATAAAAAAAACCTGTGGTAATGAAAAGTTTCTGGCTCAGCTCACAATAAGATATGTGTTAGCTTTAAAACATTGATATTTACACTTTTACCACCACATTTTATCACCACACCTCCAAGTTGTGTGTCCTACTTTGGTAACATGAAAGCAGTGCTTCTATATAACAAGAGAGGTAATGCATCCCAGTGCAATGTCCTGGTCTCCAGAGGGGTCAGGGCTATGTAATTCAGAGGAAAATACAGTGCATCTTGACTCCACCGAAGAGATATGTCATGATAATGTAAAGACATGTAATAAGTGTACAGGAAATTTCTACTTGGTACACTTAGCTGGTAATTATTCTGTATCTTCTTTTTTTTTTTTTTTTTTTTTTTTTTCTGGTGAAATCATATGGTTGTGGATCTGGATTGATTGCTTTTCATTCTAACTGAATCTCCCCTTGTCCTGTAATTCTGCTCAGGGTGCACGTAGATGAATTGCTACACATGTTTTATATCTGTATTATGTAAGCCAATGATTTGCTTTTCTTTCCTTCAGCACTTCTCCCTGAAACACTCCCCTCTCTCTCTCACTGGTATTTTTATTTAGCCCATAATTTATACTGTCAGCGTGAGTGTTAGATTTAGTTTTGAGAAATATGGAGATGTGGACCTCTGCAGCAACAGCAGTCTATGAGAAGCTGGAGGGAAAGATATATTAGATGAGAAATTAACAGGTAGCTTCATTGCATCCTATAGATATTTATTATAAGCTGCAAATATTTTTAGTTAAAATATAGCTGGAACTGATTCTTCAGGTGTTATGTTCACACAGCAGCACCTCATTGATGAAAGGCAGGAAAAAATAAGTGATGGGCAGAGTCTTTGCCACTTGAACTCTCTTAGGATTTTTATTTATTAAGTCTAAGGGCTCTGAAGCGCTTCTAAATAATGAGAAACTGAAGGCTGCAGTGTTCGTTCCTCTATTCAGTATTGACGAAAAATTGATTTTGAAACTGAGGTCAGGTGTGAGACTGAACAGAGACTTGTTTCCAGTGATTCACATAGTTGTTCTTGTTTTCTGATGGCTTTAGACAGGAGACTGTGGGCACTGCACCAGTGACTGGCAGAACACGGCAGATGCCACCTCTCCATCTTTTGTGTAGGGGGCCTGTGTGTCTGTGTTTGCCTGTGGCTTTGTGGATGTGTTTGGTGAAACACAGGAAGCCATCCTCTTCCTCTGTAAGACCTCTGCAGCTCTAATCTCCCTGGTAGGAAATCAGACAAAAGTTTCTAGTTTTCCAGCAGAAAAAGTTGGTCGGATGCTTGTTTGGCAAAGGAATAATTTTCTGTAATACTACTGGCAGATAAGACTACTGATTCCTGAGATTAAAATGTTGTTTAACTCTTCTGGAGCATTTTTTTGTGGTTGTTTCTACTGGTGTTACAAAGAAAAAACATTCCTCTTCCCATATTTCAAGTGAAAAAGGGGGCAGACAGCACGTGCTGCAGTGGAGGCTCACTCAGATTTGCTCAATTTTCAAGGAACTTCATACTATGTGCTCTTTTTTGGTTTACTAAGTGTGCTAGAGCCATTTGCAGGTGCTACTGTTGAATGCTCTGATTTTGTCTTGAAACTTCCTACCTCAGTGGCAGAAGTTTTCTAGCAGTTCAGTAGGGGTGAGAGAAACAGATAGTCTGTCTTTGGATTTTGCTTCATATTTTCCTCTTTCTCCCTTTGATCACACCTTTCTACTAATAATGGACAGGTAAGGGGAAGCACTTACTAGAAAAAGTTTCCCATGTTCCAAGAATAGTTGTAAGCATCTGCAGCCAGTTCAATTTCAGTGATCCCAGCAGCTGACAGTGGTTTCTATACGATCAAACAGATGACAGTTCTGCCTAAACCTGAGTTCATCCCAGCTGTTCTGAAAAGCCATATTTAATCTTAATTGAGCACTCTGTTATCACACCAGCTTAAGCCATGGGATGGTTTGTCAGAGAAAATGTTCATAATGGCTCCTGCACCTCAGTTTTACTGGAGAAGATTTTCTCTCCATCGATTCAAAGGTTGCTAGCACAGAAAATTTACAGGATTTAAAATAGAATATTTTACAATTATGTGGTTTTCCTCCATTGTATGTTGGGGGCCCTGTACTGTCAGGGGTTGGTTGTGTTTTGATTTATTGTGTCTTATAGCTTGTGAACATCTGCTCTGAGATTCTATGAGATCCTTCTACACTGGTCCAGAGAGAAAGGATAGGAATAGGGCAAAACTAATTTTATTTCCTAGGACCTGAAGGAGTTCAGACCAGTGTCGCAAGATCTCCACTGCCTCTGTTAGTGTTTTCTTGTTCTTAGCTTTGACAATATGGTTTGGAGAGCAATATCTGTAGACTTCACGAAATACTCCTGGAAAAGCAACTTGAAAGCAGTCAGCAATAATGGGGAAAAATGAACTCTTTTGTTTGCTTTGAAAGCCTAGACAAAAAAAAAAAAAAAACCACCACCAAAATATAATGCACGTGTCTTTAAAAAGCAAAAATGTTCTGAGGTCGGAAAGAAATGTAACTAAGGCAGAACCACTATTATTTAATATAGTAATGAGAGAATTGCTGTTTGGTGATGATGGTCTGTACTCGTGGAATGCAGCTTTTGAGACCCATGCCAGGACTTTAAAAACATCTGTATAATGCAGCATTTCTTAAGCATTTGGAAGTGCGCAAGGAGCAATCTGAAGTGCTGTATTCATGCAGGGTGAAAAAAATCCTGCCTGTGTTCCTCAAAATGCTGCAGTTTTGATAAATGTGGCTGAGTATTAAGTAGAAGGTTCTGAATGACCTTCATCTCGTAGCCTCTCAGAGTCAGCGAGTTGTTTTGTCTTGTCAGTGAAGAAGACTGGATCACACAGCTAGGTCCCTTACATCAGTCATTCCTCAAGAGACTTTTGTTGCTACAAGAACAAAGTGGGTTTATTCCTGTATTTGAAAGTCTTCCTCTCCGTTCCAGAACTTCTGATTAATCACCTAATATCAAGGCAGCGCACTCGAGCTTGGTGCTGTTTCCTCTCCCAGGAGTACTCTTCCAAAGATCAAACAACAACAACAATGACAACTATAAAAAAAAAAAACTGTGATGAAAAATAAAATTAATAACCCTGATGTATTTGCATCTAGATATGCAAATACAATCAATTAAGTAAATTATAAATAGGAATTTTTCCCCACAGAATCATAGGTCATTTCTCAAACTTTGTCTCCCTGGGTGAAAATGATCTCCCTGCTCTAAAATGTATTTAAAATTGTATGGAAGTACTAAAGCACAAATTATGCAGGAAGACTAAATTAGTAGCTTCTTTCCCTATTACAGACACGGATTTCTCCTGTTTACTTTTTTCTCCTCTCTACATGTTTTTCTTCTTTGCAGATTTATTAGGAAATCAATGCCAAATAGGTTAGAGAATGCCAATATGTAGCCAATTAGAAGTCCAAACTTTGAACATCTATATGTGTTCAAATAAATATTTCACGGAATATGGGTGGAGAAAAAGGAATTCCAAAGTGGAAGGGTGTGGTTAGGCATAATGATAATAATAATAAAACCATAATTTTACTAAAGGTATACCTCCTATGAGATATGAAGAGTATAAGGGATAAAGTAAGAGCCGTGTAGCACACGTGGGGATGTCAGTATTCTCAGCAAAGATAATTGGATCTTATCAGCTGTTTGACTCTACAATTTAAAAACAAAGCAGCAAATCTTTGTAGTCATCATTACAGCTTCTTAAAAAAAAAAATCTCATCGTAGAGTTACTCCCTCAAAAAAGAACAGATCCCATCTCTTCTACTTGGTTGGCACCTGCAGAGGGTGCACTGCAGTGCATCTGCTGGTCATGAGTAGGTCAGCTCAGGCCACTGCGGTGGATCTGCTCACAGGCCATCTGCACCTTCTGGCACAGCCAAAGAGTTTACATCTGTTTGAAGTGAAACGTGACATGTACTGGGAAAATTACAAAGTGAAAGAAATTAACTATTTACTGTGAGCCAACACTATTTTATGTTGCATTTTTCAGCCCTTCTTTTTGCAGGTTGGGTTCCGCTGGAGGTCTTGGAATCAGACTAAGACAGAGACAACATGTTGTATACCATCTTTGAAATGTAGAAATAATGATTCTGAAAAAAGTGTCATCTTTTAGAGCAGTATGTCAATAAAGAGCTTCGTTGTAGTACAGGATAAAACCTTAAGAGCTTCAAAAACTTTCAGAAGATTTGCTTCATAAGCAAAGCAAATGTATAGTGGGTCAGAGTTTTGGGGATGTTCACCAATAAGAGATTTCTTAAAAGAAGAATATTAAAACATCTGTTTCCCAAGTCTTAAAAGTAGCCCTTCCTCTGGAAAAGCTGGAGTTGGTTACCAGATAGAGTAAATGGTGAAGGGGATCACAAGGAACGATGCAGAGCAAGACAGCGCTCCTTTTGTGATGTGTGTCCAGCTTTACTGGGGTGTGCTTGATGAGACGTGGAGGCAGAGGCCGAGGTCACCTGCGCTCAGCTGGGTCCTGTCCCCTCGCACCGGTGGCAGCCCCGGTGTAGCTCAATGCAGCCTAAAATGGTGTTGCATTTTGCTGGACCTTGCTGCGCACTGAGCCCAGCCAAGAGGGACGCTTAAGATGACAAAATGGACAGGAAGGCGACAGTGACAATTTATGGCCATGAAAATCCCTGAGAGGGATAAAATAAATCACTTCTTCAAGCACCACCTAGGCTGGTCTTGGATCAGAAAAATGCCCATATGGATGTCTCGGTGCCAAGCTCACAGTGTCTTGTGTGAGTGAGGGGGCGGCTGTATTTCTGCAGGGTGAGTGGGGATGGGCAGCAGGAACGCAGGTGCAATGCCAGCTGCTTCGTGCGCTTGTGGGGCATGCCATTGGAGGGAGCTTGTGGGACACAGGGATGTGCTGGCACTGTCATTTTTCCCCTTCCTTACGAGTGAAAATAGTTCTTTGCCAGACATTTCAGTATTGCTCTTTATATTTTTCTCTTCTTCGTAGCTAAGTGATTTATCCCATTTAATATCAGATAGTCAGGATTCTTGCAGCTGAATTTTCTGGAATGGAGAAATTTTATACTCCTTCCATTACTTCAGCTTGTTTCTCACGTTAGAAGAGAGTAACATCTCGGTGTGTCCTTATGGGCAGGCAGTCTTAACCTTCCGAATGTTAAGCAAGCATAGATGAGGATTTCACCATTTTAGTTTGAATTGATCTTTTTCTTACTGTTATTACTGCTTTCCCAGAATGTAACTTGGTATCTCTTCCTATATGTCTTTTTTTTTCCTCAGGAGAAAATAGTCATATTTGTAGCCTTTTTAAATATTAAGGGCACACAAATGAATGTTCAACTGTGCGTTCATATACATATGTATTTTTGTAATGCACATACAACCATGAAACAATCCCCTCCTCTTCCAAACACACACTGCTCTCTCACTGTATTTCAATTTTTTTCCATGAATATTGCATTATTTAATGGTCTTTTATGGTTGGATTGGGGTTTGTTTGGTTGGTTTTTTAAGTTAAAAGCTTCCTTTTAAGTTTTCAGGATTTAGACTGGCAGTAATGCTAATAAGGGTCATCACCAGGCCTATTAATTATAGCTCAGTACTGCTGGTAGCATTGGAGCAGAGTATTGCAATAGACTTTGTGCTTCCTTTCTCAATTCCTTTTAAAAAAAAAAAAAAAACCAAAACACAAAACCACAACCAAACCCAACAACCCCCTTTTGCTGTTACCCTGAAGAGAAAGGCAGAGTTGCCAGAATGACAGGACCACCCTGAGCCATGAAGGAGGAGGGGAACAGAATGAGGATCTCTGCTCCTTTCCAGTATGAGGATGTGTTCGGAGCCAAAGCTGGAGAGAAGTGTCCAAGGCGGAGCCCGTTTCTGGTGGTAGGCTGCCAGGAGGGCGTCTTCTGGGGTCATCCCTGCCACCCTGGCTGGGTGATTTGGGGTAGGTTTTGGTATAGACAGTGTGAAGTGCAGGGAGATGAGCGGGAGCTGGAAGGCTTCAGGAAAAGGGGAAATACAGTCCCGTTGCATTAGGGCAAAAAGCCACTTAGAAAGTGTTTTCCTGGTCTGTTAGTAATGCATCTGTATTCGAAGGCTGCCAATGGTAGTCTTTATTCTGCTTTACAGAATGTATTTTAAAATTAAATAGTTAAGTTTGGTTCTTTATGAATGTTTCAGTATATTTAGGGAGAAACTTCACACATGTTTCCTGGATGAAAGAAAAAAATTATCTATTTTCCATCCAGTTTTTATTTTACCTATAAAATTTAGTCCTAGAAATTGGCTTCTTGATGGGTATCAGCATAAGAGAGTAGTTAAGCACACGTTAGCTCAAAACTTGTACTGATAGGTTAGATGAGGATATTCTTGAGTATAATATTAATACTGCAAAATCCAATTTTGTTGCCAACGAACATTTTGTTTCCTCATTACCCAAAAAGATGTATCACTACGTTCCTGTCTTAGTAATTATAATTGAAAAGATACTGCATAACATTTTCTGGTTTTCATGTTTGGGAAATTCTGTTCTATAATAATGTTTGATTAACTAATTGACTTATTTTTTTCTAAAAAAGTGGGTTTAGAACAAACATAATTACAGTAGAAAAGTATATACCCTATTAGTCCCACTAATAGCCTGCAAACAGAATATTAACCCCATGCACTTGACACTTCTGATTCCACAAGGAGCCTGTTCTTTAACACAGGAGTAGCCTTACCCAGCTGCAACCCTTCCTGAGTTTAGAAACTCGGTATTTATCCTCAGTTCTTTAATTTTTTGTCTGTTTTGAATTATTGCAGTCTTCTCCTTTCTGTCCTTTTCAATATCCAGATTAGTCTGATAACCTGAGAAATAGCTGTTATATTTCCATGCAAAAAAATTTACAAATTTAATTCAACCACAGTGTTTTGATGGGGAGAAAAGATTAAAATATTGTGTTATACAAACTTGGAGATCAGATGATAGTTTACCTATCCCTTGCTTTGTTGTATTAGGCTATAGATCAGCTAAGCAGTTATCTGGAAGAAAAATCTTGGGTTTTATTTTCATTCATTCTTTAACAGAATCAATCTCCCAAAGTTAGTTTAAGCATTATTATGGCTGCAAAGTTCAAACCAATCAACAGAATACCTTTTCTGTAATTTTGAGAAATTCCAAATGCAGTTCCATTGCCGTCCTGAAAGTAATCAAGTAGAATATAGATTAAGTGTAAGTAATGGATAATATGAAAAGCATTTTGTTACTCCATGGTTTTGAGCTGTCCGTGATCGTAGAGAAAGTGGTATTTACAGTGAAGTTTTAAGTTTTCTCAAGTGAAGGAGAAACTAATATGTTGCTAGTAATATATTAAATTCTGACCTCTCAAGGAGAATCCTTTTTTATGACATTAACGTTATTTAATTTGCTAAAACAATTAAGTGGTGCATGTGTATGGTTAGTACTCCATTCCTGATGCTGCAAAACCCACCTTATAATTTCCTATTTGCTACCAAAAAAAAAAGTTTCAGGATATTTTTTTTTTTCCTTAGGAGCTCTGCTAGTATTCTATTTGATGCCCTACGGCTTGTGCATTCTGGTTTACATGTGAGAGTTCTTTCTTCACTGGGAAGAACCACACAACGTTTTCAGTACAAGTCACAGTAAATCTTAGGGTAATATCACAGTCTTTGCTGATCCATGCAAAATCAATCCTTCATTCATTTCAGAAAAAGCTTGTTCTTTTTTTAGTGGCAGTTCTGACCTGTTGATGAAACATAGTGTTGCAATCAGCATTGTCTTTTGTGAAGGGATGTGACAAGACAAACAAACTATATGGAAGTGATAATGGGTTTCCCCCAAGCGATGATTCCTGCTCAGTCTGCACACTAGGAGCAGTAGGACGTCAGGACCTCTACAGAGCCAGGAGTTATCTTACAGTACATCTCTAGGAAAGGTTGTATGCCTTGAGCAGATGACTGGTGCTGTGGTTTCTTTACCCAGACTAATGCTACTCTAGAAACAATGATTACTGTTGTTCTGCATATTTGAATTGCAGCTCAGAAGCAGCTTATACAGAAATGTCTTCAAGTTCCTAGACTGCTCTAGGAGCGTTCAGCAAAGTCTAAGATATGAACTTGGGTGGTTCTTCTTTTTTTCCATATGCAGTCAATGTGGTCTTGGAACAATTTAGCTGCAGAGCCTCTTCTATGTTTGTGGTTGTCTTTCTGGGTTTGAGCTGCAGTGGTTAGCTGGTTGGCTTTTGTTTCGGCTTGTTTTTTAACTACCGCTACAGCTGCAGCTGTCCAGTAAAGGTCTGAGTGACTCCCTAATTTAAACTTTCCCCACCCTCACACTGCAAATGAATGAAATAAGGCAGACTTAAATATGAGCTCTGTGAGCATTTGAAGGGACAGATAAGGTGAGCAGTAATGCAGTCTCTTTTGACCTCTGTTGGCAGGCAGGCAATAGCCCTTGTTTAAGAAGGTTTCAATAGTCAGCGGAAAGGAAAGCTAGAAGTGTGCCCCTGTCTTCAGCCCCATTCGTATTTTGGATTCAGCTGAGCCTTTTCCTTCATCTCAAGGATACCATACACTGTTATTCCAGTAATACCTCCTGGTTTCTCACTGTGCTTTCACCTGTGCTTGTTCATGACAAACATCCTTGTGACAAACCTGAATTACTCGGTAAAGGACCTTTCGATTTCTTCTGAAGTCTCCATGTGTGGCAGAAGAGTAGTGCTTCAACATCAACTCTTTGAAAGTGTTGAGGTCTTCTGGTTGAATAATTTGTTTTATTTTTTTAAGACATTCAATCTGCAGAAGGCAATATAAATACAAGTAGTCTACATGACTGTACCTCCCTTTTGCAGGCATCCTTTTCTTTCCTTGAATTGTCTGTTCCAACAGCATGTTGCATTTTGTCTTAAATTAGAACTGACAATACCCATAGTATACTGTAATATAACTAATAAATAATATTAATTCAAGTTCATTCATGATTAATGCTACTACTTTTTAATGCCCATCTTCTCTGATATGAATTACTGCTGTTGTCTTGATATGCAGTCTTGATACACCTACTGATACCAAGACAGAACACAAAAAGTTAGCTCTGCACCTGTAACCCACCTTCCCATTTCTAGCACTGAAATTCAAGAAAATCAAAGAAAGAATCTATTAAATGCAAACCTCCACCTTCTTTAATGCCGATTTTTATTTATTTAATTTTAACCATCTTTTTTGTATATCTTTGTCCAGCTATTAAGTGCTTGCTCGCACTGGCATCTGTATGTTCACATCTGGTATAGCATCTCCTTGTGTTACATGATTTATAACTATATAGAGATGTATCTGCCTACAAATTGCTTGTAATGAAAGCTAGAAACAAAGCAAGAAACTCACAGCGATAGCATTGAAGAGAAGGGTCACAACAGTACCAGAGGTTAGGGATCATTATCGCAGACTCCCTTAAGGATCAGGTCTTCTCCTCATCACCTCTGTGCATCTTCCTCCCCTACTATTATTGTTGTCCCTCTCCGGGCTGCAAAAAAAGCAACTGTCCCCCTGGACAAAGGGCGCTTTTGTGGAGGCACACTGGTTACAGTGAGCGTTGCAAGAGCAGTGCACTTGTTTCAGGATACTTAAGGTTATCAGTAGTCTTTGTCTCATGGAGAAAAGGCGTGGAATGAGACAATGCTGTCACTAGGTATGACAAAAAATGGAAGGCTATATTGATTTGAAAATGAACTCACAAATGGGACAAATTAGAAAAAAGTAAAGTAAGTGAATGAAGCGTTAAAATTATGTTTATCAAACTCATCCTTATTTGTTTTCACTCTCTTTTGCTAAGCAAGCATTAAGCTTACATGAATGGTCCTCTTTTTCTTCTGTTTTGTGAGACAGAGGATGCTGCCACCTCTTCTTCTGTCTTGTCTCTCTTTGCAATCCCACTTCTCCTACTCCTAGCAGGAGACTTTTCTTCTATGCCATCTCAAGACTCCTTTCTTGCTTAATGAATCTCTCTTCTTTTGTTTGGATGTGAGTACAACAGATGCTACTTATGTGGGTTACTTCATTTTCTTCCCTCATTTCTGCCCATAGTTACATGATTAATACCCCAATTAACATATTTTCCTGGCATCAGCCTACTATATAAGGTTGGTCAAAAGTTATGTATTGTATAATGAGAAAGATGTTAAAAATACTAAGATAAATTATTATAGTCTACCCATGAACATTATATGCTCACTGAATAAGAACATGGTTGACTCCTAACCTGTCTCACATCTGCTTTGCCTACAGAAGCTCTACCTCTTCATTGAGCACTTGGTCTTTGCTTTGCACAGTGGAAGCTCTAGTCTGAGTTACTCCTTAGTGACCAACACTACCAACATCCTCAATAGGCCAGACCCAACATAACTGAGTTCGACTTGGATCTCAAAGAGCAAAGAAGGTTTCTGAGGGGCAGGCAAAATCACCGAGGGATTAACAGTTTAAAAAAAAAGTACAGGGAATATTTACAAGGAGATTTTTGTGTTCAGATGCTTAGAAGTACGTCAGGCCTGAAGCAGATGTCCATCTACACCATGCCAAAATTCCTGCAAGGCATATGCTATACCCAAGCCTGTTTTAAGATCCTTTTTCTTTTTTTCTTAACTCAAAATCTGAGTGAGGAGGAGTGGCTGTCTGAGCAAAGCTCTTTTAACAGCTAAGCAATAGGATTTGCAGTTGTGAGAGCTGGGCAGCCTTAAAATGGTTGGTGTTGAATAATGTCACTTTTGATAATGAGGTGGGGGGTTACTTTACTTAATGCTAGATAATGTCTTAAATGATAGCTAGTCTTTTCCAAATGACTCTATGGGTAGCAGATTTTCTTTTCAAGCACTGTTTGGGTATCTTGCTTTGGCTCTGCATACGTGCCGGCTATGAACAAAGGGAAGCTAGAATAGCTAATGACTCATCTCTCTGCTTTGCTTAGCAGGAAGATCAACAAGGCAAAAATAATGTCATATCATTTTCATTAAGCAATAATGAGGAGAAAAGATCATGTATTAACAAGTGCTGGGTTTGGAAGCTTTTTATTCCCTCAGCTTAAGAAAAGCGAAAAATTCCAGGTTTATGTCCCCATTTGAGTACAGCTTCACTAGCTGCTCATCATGTGATGGAGATTCACCCCTACAAAGGGGCTTCTGTGCCATCCTATATGGGTAAGCACAGAGAGGACTGACTCCTTTGCAGACCCCTCAAGTCACCATCTGAATTGGAGATATTTGATCTGTAATTTATTGTTAAGTAGGCAGCTGAGAATAACAGGGGTCAAGTAGTGTACATAACTTTTCTTGGTCCACTGCGGAGGGTGAGCAATTCTGCAGGCGAAGCAAACCCAGTTCGTGTTCTGATTATTTTTTTTAAGTGGAAGGAAAGAAAAGCAGAAGCACATTTCTAAGCTCGGTTAACTCTTGGGGTGAGCCTCACACAAGCAAGGTAATGGCTCTGAGTGCTGTGCAAAGTCTGAATTTAATGGGTAGTCAGAGTGAGGGAAATGAGGGCAGCCGGTGAGGTCAGGGAGGGAGCGATACCTTGCCTGCCCCTGCACTTATTGAGGGGAGAGCTCATCTTCCTGTGGGAAGTAGCCGCAGGTGTGCAGGAGGCTGCTCGGCTCTCTGCAGCAACAGGTGCCCAGAATAGGTGCCTGTTACTCCCCAGGCAGGGATTGTGCGTAGCTGGAGGATGTAAAGAATTGGTATGGTGTGCCCTCCTGAGCACTTCACTTCGAGCACTTATTCATATGTGTGCGCTTTGGAAAATAAAGAATAAATAAACAAAATACACAGTGCTCATAAAAATCTAAAATATTAGTCACTTCTGGGAGCACAGATGATTTCTGCAAAGTAAGCTGCCTGGTATACTGCTAAGGAAAATATTTTCTTGTCCATTTGTAACTGCTGTCATTGACAATAAAATTGCTTGAAATATAAAATAATGGTAGTGTGTTGCCTACCATGACAGAAACTGTACGAGGTTTTGACCTTTAGTATGCTTTAATGGGTGCTCTACAGAGGAGCTGATACTTCCATTTATTAACTTGTAATTGTCCAAAATAAATCTTTCTTTTTTCCCTCCCAGTAGATTGAAGCCTAGTATATGTTAATTGCGCTGGCTCTTCTCCTGGCCTGACACCTTGACAGCTCTTGTCAGCTTTTAAAAGTTATTCCCTTATGAAAACTATACCTCTACTGGTTATTCTCCCATAATGGCCTTGCCACTCATCTATTCTGTGTTTTTCAATTCTGACATCGAAGTCTACGCTTTGTGTTGCCCCCTGACAGGAGAGTGTTCTCTAATAACTAGTGGTAGGTCCGTGCTCCCCATTTTGGAGACAACGCAAAAAAATTAAATCCAGCATTTGTTTTGTAAGTGTACGCCTGGGGCTCTTGCTTTACTAAGGCTCAGGTATTTGCTCTTCATTAAAGAAATTAGGTTGTACAGTAAACTGATTTATTAGCTATACCACCCAGTGCTCTAATCTCATCAAATCTCACACTGTGCAGGACTAGAGTATCTCATAATTTCTAAAAAAAGACCGCTAATTAACATTTATGTGCTACAGGACATGATGGTACTTCAACGGGTGGCACTTTTTCCTTTGAGTCAGTATCGGAGCAATGTAATTGTGTTGCCGGAGTTGCTGCTTTCGAGATATAAAACCGAGACCTTGACCACCATGATAATTGAAGTTCCCAGACTGCTTTCTTAGGAGTGAGGGTGGTAACTCCAGTCGTGCACTGGCCAAAATCCAGGCAGGTAATTAGATTCTGTTACTTTAACCTCCCCCACCCCTGCAGCTTCAGCTGATGATAGTGGCTTCTCTTCCCATCCTCGCTGTTCAGTGGAATCGTTATGCACCATCAGAGAGCTACCACTGTCTAAGTCAAGAGCAGCTGTGTTTCCTTGATGAACAATGTGGTACAGGTGTACTCCTCAAGCCCAGCACCTGGAGAAGAATAAAAAGCAATTGTTATGCTGTAGAATTCATTGCTATCAGAAAAGATAGTTTTTGGGTAAGGAAAAATACTCGCCGTATTTGAGTACTTGAGTCACCAGAAATCACTGGTTTCTGCATTTGGGTTACATGTCAGCAGATGAATGGTGCAATTACCCTGGCTCTAATCAGCTCACATTGAAGAGAGCGCAAGTTAAAGGCAATGCTTTTGCTTCTACTTGCTCAAAATGCAGTAGCAGAATATTATTTGGGAGAGTTTGATGTGTTTTGGTGTGGTTGTTTTTTTTCTTTCTGGTGACTACTCTGATGTGCTGTAGAATCTTAAGTTTTTCCCCCTCTGACCTGGAAGATGGTGACGTTACAATAATGTGGGGAACACACCGTAACTGGGAGAGGCCAATAAACTTTCTCTGCAGGTCGTTGACTCTGAAGTATAATAGCTTCTCTTAAGATGGTGTAATTAACAGTTTCACTGCGTTCAGGATCTTCAAGAGTGAAAGGCGAAACTATCAAAATCAGTAGTAATTAGAGTTTCATTTTCACGTTCTAGTTGAGCTGAGCCTGGAAAACCAAGCTGCCAACTCTGTCTCCCCAAAGAGCAGGGACTAGAAAGACTAGTTCTTAGAAAAATACGATTGTCGCCCCAGGTTTTCTTATTACTTTTAGGATTAAGAATGAGAAAATGGAAGACATTTCCATCATAAACCCAATTCAGAGGGCCATTATGAAATACCAAAATAGTTGAGGAGCTGTACAAGAGGAAGGATCAACTAATTTAAATGTGAATGGACATTAAAAGTAACATGACATAGTCTTTCCTAAATTTTACATCCCATTGGCCATTTATTTGCTGCTGGTAGATAGAGTTAAGGTCTTCTGTAATGTGTCAATGGCAGGAGAATTCCTCCAGAGTGGAAGTGGGAGAGGCAATGCTTTCCCTGGCACTAAGCGGAAATCTGGACACAGACTGCAGATGTGCTGCATACAGGACGCCAGCTGGTGTCTTGAGGGTCAGTAGAAATTTCAAACAGAATGATTTATTGTTAGTGATACTGCCCCAGGCAGAAGTGAGTCTTCGCAGCATCAAAGTGACGTTCACTCTTTGTAGGCACACGAGATTTGTTGCACAACATCTGTTAAAAGAAGAAAGCAAGTCAAAGCTGTGCTAATGTATTTGCTTGTAAGGTAATGAAACTGCTTCCTATAATCATATCAGAACTCTTTATTGCCTTTTGGAAAACACTAGATCTGCATTCAGTAGTGAGAAGTACTGGGGACTTTCATTGCTTAAATGAGCATGCATATGGTGAATAGACCCACCATGTGCTTGTGTTAGGTGCAGCTGTGTATATGCAGTGTCTCAGGGAAGGCTTGGAATTTCTGGTGGGAAGCCAAGTATCCAGATTTAGGTTTTCAGTGATTTTGTTCTTATGCTTGTATTCGGTTTGCATGGCAAGGTTTTGGTAGTAGGGGGCTACAGGGCTAGCTTCTGTGAGAAGCTGCTAGAAGCTTCCCCTATGTCCGACAGCCAATGCCAGCCGGCTCCAAGATGAACCCACTGCTGGCCAAGGCCGAGCCCATCAGCGACAGTGGTAGCACCTCTGGGATAACAGATATAAGAAGGGGGGGGGAAAGTTGCTGGGTCACAGAAAGAGCAGCCGGAGAGAGGAGTGAGAACATGTAAGAGAAACAACCCTGCAGACACCAAGGTCAGTGAAGAAGGAGGGGGATGAGGTGCTCCAGGTGCCGGAGCAGAGATTCCCCTGCAGCGGCCCACGGTGAAGACCGTGGTGAGGCAGGCTGTCCCCCTGCAGCCCAGGGAGGTCCACAGTGAGCAGATATCCACCTGCAGCCCCTGGAGGACTCCACGCTGGAGTAGGCGGATGCCCAAAGGAGGCTGTGACCCCACAGGGGACCCACATTGGAGCAGTCTGTGCCTGAAGGACTGCATCCTGTGGAAGGGATCCATGCTGGAGCAGTTCATGTAGGACTGTCTCCCGTGGGAGGGACCCCACACTGAAGCAGGGGAAGAGTGTGATGAGTCCTCCCCCTTAGGAGGATGAAGTGGCAGAGACGACACGTGATGAACTGACCGTAAACCCCATTCCCCATCCCTCTGCGCCCCTGGGGGGGTTGGTAGAGAATCCGAGAGTGAAGTTGTGCCCGGGAAGGAAGGGAGGGGTGGAGGGAAGGTGTTTTGAGATTTGGTTTTATTTCTCATTACCCTACTCTGGTTTGATTGGTAATAAGTTAATTTTACCCAAGTCAAGTCTGTTTTGCCCGTGACGGTAATTGGTAAGTGATCTCTCCCTGTCTTTATCTTGACCCACGAGCCTTTTGTTATATTTTTCTCTCCCCTGTCCAGTTGAGGAGGGGGAGTGATAGAACGGCTTTGGTGGGCACCTGGCATCCAGCCAGGGTCAACCCACCACAACACTTCACCATCTATTACCCACTGAACGAAAGCTTGAAGTTTTAACACTGCAAAATATTGATATTTTAATACAAGAGGTACTTAAAATTATGCAAAATGATCTAAGCAGTCCTTATATTTTGTTTTTAGTATCCATTTTTCAATGCAATCATTAGTATACATTTTGGAAGGCTATCAGTATAAAAGATGGTTTTCTTTCAGAAATATGGCCGTTTGCAATTTTTCACCCAGAAGCTGATTACCCTTCTTAAATTTTAGAGGGAAAAAAAGTGCTAAAACCCTAGCATAAGATGTTAGTTCAAGGCATAGCTACATTCAGTTTATCTCTATCCTGTAAAGTGCTTTATACATTAATAAGATCTGATGAGAAAAAAAAGCACTATGTAACTTAAAACCAACTTATTAAAACTAAGTAGCTATTACTTTAGTTCCATCTTTAGTGATCTTTTAACAAGTTATTTCTTTTAATACAAATTGCTCTAATTTGGGCAGTGGGATCAAGAGCGAGCTTTAGTTGTCTGCTAGCAGCTTACCCAGGAACCCGATTCCTCAAAATCTGGGAAAGTCCTACCAAGTCCAGGTGCAGGTTTTGGTGCACAAACCGAGCTCTGGTGCTGCTGTTGCAGGACAGTGAAATGGCAAATGGTCCTGAAATGTCAGATGTTTGTCTGCTGCTCCATCTGAAGAAGCGTTCTGAGTGATGAAACCCATGAACCATTCTCCTGCCTTATGTTAGCACTGATCTATGACTTTGCTGATCTATAGCTAATCCTCACTTGTAAGTGTCTCTGCTCCTGTAACAAGACAAAACAACATAAAATGGGTCAGGAGGATTGCAGCTCCTTCTAAATATTCTCAAATCAGAAATCAGATCAAGTATCAGTACTGTGCAATATTTTTCATGGCAGCTGCTTCACATGAACTCATTTTTATAGAGTTTGAAGGACAAGCTATTTTGTTTCACAACTGGGGCCATACAATAAATCTGAGTCAGAGCCAGAAATGGTGTATGGGTCTTCTGATTGTCTTTATTTGAAGCCTATTTGGCCATGCTTTCCTTTAAATGCAAATGTGCTCGCCATCCAGTGTACCATGCATTCATGTGCTGATGTAGCCTACTTTTGTGGCACGCTGGTAAGGACTCTAGTTCTTTCACCGTACGTAATGCATAATAGCAATAAAGCTATTCTCTGCTGAATTGCATGTTTTTACTGGAACTAGAAGACATTTTAATGTGTGTATATTTGTGTTAGAGGTAAAATCGTAAGCTTTTTTTCAGAAACTTTCTAAGCTTTGGACCTTGAGAAGTTTTCTAAGCCTTTCTGAGTCTTTCTGTGTCTGTGTAGCTGCATCCTACACAAGCAGGCAAGAAACAGTTTTTGGGGATGACAATTTGATGAATGAATTCAAGACTTGCACAAAAGATGAGTTGCTTTGATGCCATTAAGAGAGAGAATTCCAACACTATATCCAAGATCTGCAGAAGGAAAGAAGTGTCACTTGTGTACAGTTGTGTTCTTCTAACCCTCCCTAAGCATCTTCTGTGGCAATTTTGAAAAAAGAAAAAAAAAAAGGAGAGGATGTGGCAGGGGAGAGATGAGTGTCTTACAGATTTTATTTTTTTCCTATCCCAGCCCAGAGGGCACTACACCATACTGCTAAGTAACCTTGGAGCAATAACGTGGGAACTGTAAAGCAGAAGTAACATTTTAAGACCAGCCTACTTTAAGGGATGTTGTGAAGACTGAGAGCAGGTACCTGAAATATCTAGGTTTCCATGGGAGATAATTTGTAGAGAAAGCCAAATTTTTGGTAGGACAAAAGGAAATGTCATGATTTGCTTCTGTATTTTTTATAGCTATCTGTGGGAAAAGAAGTATATGAAGAAATTTGAACCCAAATTTGTGGAAAGATTTTCCTCTGTTTTTCATTAAAAATGCCCGTAAGGTTTTCTAGCAAGAAAGAGCTTTGTGTAGTTGACAAAATGAAAACAGCAACAACTTTGGTGAATCAGAAAAATACGGTGATCACCCAGAGAGTTCTGCCAAAGCAAAGACCAACAAAGATACCTGTTTCAACTGAATAGTGTAAGTCTTGTGCAAAAGTAGAGAATCTAGTCTGTAAATACTTAATTGAGGAGTGCTGTAGCAATGCTTGTGTAGTGCTTGAGGAGGGTAATAGGTTTGTTGGCAGGGCTGGGAGTTCTCAGAATAGGATTATTTTTTTTCTGGTCTTTGTAAGAAGAGTGGGCAAGGGTTTTATAGCTCTCACCAGTAGTTCTTAGTTGCAGAGTACTTTTATTTGTTTCTTTGAGTTTGCTGTAGGGAAAGAGAGGCACTTTTTTTTAAATTCCCTAAACATACAGTTATGTTGACCTTGAGATGATAAAGCTTCTGTTCTTACTTTGTTTTCTGTGGCAATGTTTTATCCAGCAATACCTTCACATTGAGTATAGACACTTTAAATCTATCTTTTGCTAAGATATACAGAAGGTCCACCTACTTAATTGCCCCTGTTATTTGTGTGTCAGATAGATAGCTTTTTATGGGCTTCTTTTTCTTCTTTTCATCAAAGCTTGAGCATATAGCAGTTCAGATTTCAGAGGTCAGCGCTGTAGGCAGTGCTCTGTGCTGTCTTCCTCGTGCGATGCTCACTTGTATCATGAGAGTGGATGTATTTCTATCCCGGCTGTTGTTATTGGAAAGAAAAGGTAAAAAAGGATATTGTCTATTTTTCTTAGGAACTGCTTTCTGCCTTTAAGAATGTGGACTGAGATTTGGGTACATTTCCATTCGGAAATGAGCTTTACATTATTAGTTAATTATTGTTTTTATTAATTTCCTAGTGATTCTTAATCAAGGGCAAATTATCTCCTGATAGGTTCATACCTGATTGAGGCAGGGGAATATTGCCATGAATTGCTTCTGGGTTACATTAAAACAGAAAGCTGGACCTGCTGTACTGATAATCAGCTCTGTCGCGTGTTCAGCCAGTTCTTGAGGCAGGGGTACCCGACCAAACACCTTTTGCAGTCATGTGGGTGAAAGAAACACATCTGATGTGCAAAGCCAAGAATTTGTTGTTAGTTTAGCTGAAGTCCTAACAGCCTACTGCAAGAATTATTATTGGGCCAATTACAATGATACTGGTGCTTATAGTCCAAATTATCCAATTATAAGGGCTCATTTCTGATAATGATACAGATATATGTAAGCTTTCTAGTGTCTGATCCTTTTTTGGTGTTATGGTCCTCCCAAGAAGAAAAGGGAGGTGTCATTACAAGCTGTCAGCACTTCACGTGGGGGAGTGTGATGTTGTTATTGGTGGTTTCTTTCTCCTTTTTGCCAGGAAGAGAGTGAAGTTTGCTGGTTTCTTTCTCCTCAATCTGAGTTCCTTTGGGGGTCATTTTAATGTATTTACTAATATGAATATGTGTTCCAGTGGTTCCCAATTGCATGTTGTAGTGAAATTTGCTATATGTAGTGTGTTTTATGTATGTTGGATGCTTCTTCATTTTCTTTTTATCCCTAAGCCCACTTTTATGCATATTTTAAAGTTGCATTCCTTTAGCAAGCAGTAATTGAACACTGGTGAGTTGTTTATAGCCCTGGGACCCTGGTGTCATCCCGTTCCTTCCACTTCCAAGGCCTCTGCTATGACCTTGTGCTTGTCCTTTTGGGGGTCTGTGTTACAGTCCTGGTTTCCCTCAGCAGCTTCCCAGCTGTGGTTTACTGATAACTTAATACTTTATTAACACAGAGTGGTGACACATACATCCTTGCTCTACAATTGCTAATATTTCAGTCTGCAAAAGCAATGATGCAGTAGAAGACACACATAAATAGAGACATGTGCTGTCATAACCGCTTGCTACCAACATCTACTACTCACAGTAATGTCAGTGCTGTGTTATCAAAGTTACTTTACAACATACTTCATTTGCATAGTTGAAACTGAAAGCGTAAGTCAAATTCCAGTGTTAATTCATTTTGCCTTGCAAGATGCAGTCTTCACATTTAATGATTTTTTTTTATCTTGTGTCTTTCGCAGAGGGGTCTGTGTGAATAGTATTAAAGGTTGGCTTAAGGATAACTAAGATTTTGTCTGTGCCAGTTAGCTGCGGCTGTGAGATATGTGTCAAAATTTGCAAAGGCCTGTTCTTCTCTCAGTTTTCATTGGTCAAATTTTATTTATTCTTTGAAGAAGCTTCTTATGGTCCTGGGATAATCTGTGGCAAGGACCAGATCCTTCAGATGAGAAGCATTTTGTGAACAGAAGCTTTGAATAGCTCAGTGATCCAATATAAAACTGATATGAGAAAGTGATTGTGATTTAGCTCTGACATAAGGAATTTATAAAATAAAGAGCTCAATTTGAGGGAATTCATCTCCTTCAGCCCATCAGACTTATTAGAGTATCCTTGAAGGATTATGGAAAATACCCTTTAGAGAACCTGACTGTAAATATTAATTCCTTGTTTTCAGTCATTTTACACATTGTAGAGACTGGAAAGTGTTAAGATTTGGTAGGTTGATGTCAGTCTCTGTGGCAGTCTTTCCTAAAATTTCAGTGACCAAAGAGGCTGAAAACATAGATTAAAAATGCTTGCAATTTTTATTGTGCTTGTAGAAAGGGTATTGTGTACTTCTTCAAGTAAAGAAGGAGGAATAATCAGAATAACAGTGTGATCCTACAGAGAACGTCAGTGCTGGAGATCCAGTAAACCATTTTGACCAAGGTGAAAAGCTGATGAGTCACCATAGATGCCAGTAGGTGTTGGAGGCCACTGGAGTAAAGAGTTGTTGTATGAAGTCTCAAAGATCTCAGAGCCAGAAAACAGCAAAACAGTCTCCAAAATGAACAAAAGACAGCTTTAACAGCTGAGCCGTCCAATGCTTGTGTGTTGATGGAACCATCCATTTTGTGGCCTTTCATCTCCCACTAGAAACTCATTTTAAAGGGAAATCCAAAATTCCCCCTCCAAAGAGGTGTAGAGGTGGTCTTTCTCTGAAGGGTGTTCTTGGTGAGGAAGTCTTGCTCCGGTGAAATAATTTATGGAAGATGAATGCTGCTCAAATCGGGATTTTTCCAATAGCTTAAAGCTTTCTGGATAGAGTTTAGATGGGATCTTGTAGAGCCCTCATTATTTATGCATGGGAAACTGTAACCGGCCAGAGAATAAAGCGGTCATCAACATTTAGCACTCAGTGACTGAAAATATCAGGAGGCAGTGCCTCACTGAATGAATATTTTGGTTGCAGCAGAACTGGCAAACCTGAAAATATTTTATGTGCCATGCTCAGGAAGAATATTCTGGGTGCTTAAACTTCACTGCTGGAGAGAAAGGAAAGTAGTGGATAATGCTGTGGGACCAGGGAATGGCACATGATGTCTGAAATGATCCGTGCTGTGTTGTCCCTCTGGAGCAGCAAAGAAGAGCTGTGGCCTCTGAGGGCAGCCCCATGCTTACGGCCATCTGTGTCTTCCCAGAAGCATGGAGTCAAGCCCTTTTCTTTACAGCATTGCCCTTTTCTCTAATGGTGCTAGGAAAAACCATTTCTTGACAGGATTTAAAATGTCACATGGTTTTTTTGGAATTGGAATCCTAGGTGGTGCAAGAGTAGGTATAAAGGTAAAGTGATCCTTAAAGAAGCAGCATGTACTGATCTTTCCTAATCTTTGTGACTGAAGAAGCTTCCTTAAGTGTTGCTGAAAATTTCTATGCTGAATTTAAAACCTCTGCTCTCTCTGAGCTCAGCAGGAGTTTCTCCATTGACTTCAAGAGGAGCAGAATTAGGCCTAGAGTCATTAAAATAAATACCTTTAAATTAGAGACTAGCATATGTAACCACTTTTCCAGGTGCACAAGTGTGTGTCAGCTTTGTGTTCTTTTCATTATCTGATAAAATTTATTTGTTAGGTGAGACGCTAATTCTGTATTTCTATGCTGGTTTTTTTGGTCTTGGCCTTAATATTTATGGAGTATTTGGCTGATTTTTGCTGAAGCTAACAAAAAATACCCTCCAGCTTGCAATAAGTTCAGGCTGTTGTTATACATGTGGTTAGTAGCTATTGCTACTCAGTATGCAACACTCAGCAATTCTGCAGGTTTAAAACAAATGTTTTTGCACAGTGGCAATGCTATGGCCATTTAGTCAACTTCAGAAAACATAGTTATCTTAAAACAGAAGCAACAAAATTCTTAATTTATGCTCCAGAACCTGTTATTTGTCAATGTCCTGGGGCCTTGTTCAACTGTCAGCCACAATGCTATCTGAATCCTGCAGTGGGGTACACTGGAAAGGAGCAGAAGACATGCAGGCACCAGAATGATGTCGAATGAAACAAGAGGCTTACTATGCTGGGAAGGGCATTAATCATCACATAATGAAGTATGTGTTTGTTTCTGGTAGATAATTTCTGAAGGAAAAGAGTTAAAAAGAATAGAACGCAGAGAGGATTTGTTTTTTCCTTCTATTGCTCCAGCGGATACCTTTTGCAGTCAGCTAATCAAGAATAACTAGTAAGATCTTCATCAAAGATAACTAGCTTTTATGTATATTACAGGTGCAAGCGTGCAAAATATTTAACATTCTGATTTTCCTCATGATTTTGAAAACTCAATTGGTTTGGGGTTTCATTTTAAGCTCAAGTTTCATTTATTTTTTCCCCATGAACTTACATAGGAAAATCTAACTGAACTTGAGACACTTTACCAGAAAAATGCTTCATATAAAAGTATGAAGTAGTCTCAAAACCTAATTATATTTCATGATAAAATTATTTCAGGTTTTAAATTACAGAAGTAGAAAAGACCATTGTGTCTTTTCAGTTGTATAACATAATACATGTATTTAATATATATTTGTAGGATCTGAACATAAAAGCTGGTTCAACAGTTCTTTTTTGCAGACTACACAACGAACTGAAGTACCGTGTATTGTTAAGTGTGCTCATGAGCAAGTTATAGTTCTTTGTGAACATTTACATTGCATCAATTCATTTAAAGTTAATAAAAATCCCCCGAATCATAAAGAATTGAATCTTCTCATCACCAACCTGCCTTCAGGCCTATGATGGGCAGGTAAAACAATCCCAATCTTCCCTTCCTCTTAATTAATGCCTACTTTCTCCCCAGTCTGGGATGGTGCTCGTGACAGTGCTGGAAAAAGAGCACAGTTTCACTTCAAGAGAATCTGCCTATTCAGCACCATTGTGGGCTCCAAGGACTTGCTATTTTTAAATCCCGCATATATCTCCATCTGTGTGGTTTAGATTTCTTCTAATATTAAAAGACCACCAGGAAGGTGTGGCTGCAATTCGTGGTAGAAATAGGAGAAGAAAAGGATTATTCACAACCTGCATGTTCCTTGTCATCTGGAGGGCTTAATATCTGATCATATAAAATGTGGTCCTGTTGCAAATTTGTTGAGCGCTGGGTTTTTAAGAAAGGGTTTAAATTTTGCAGCTTAAAGTGAGATACCTACAGCTTTAGGCAGAGGCAGTTAGGAGCAGCTTTTAGCTTGCAACAAACTGGAAGTTATTCATAAGCCAGCAATAGATCAATGTGATTTATTAAAGGCTTTTTAAAAACAGAGTGAGTGGCCAATGTAGTCCATACACTGATAAAGTGAAGAGACAACTCACTGCGTAACACAGAAATCATAAAAAAGGTGGTCATTTGGAAGGAGTCACTGGCTTTGTGCTCGCCAACACAAGATCGTCAAGTTAAGAGAGGGCTTTTTTCAGCCACGTCTTGAATTTCTGCAGGGTTGGAGATGCCACAGCCCCTCTGGGTAATGTGTTCCAGTGCTCCAACACCCTAGCAGGGAAGCTTTCCCTGCCACTAGCAAGAAGTGACTCCATCTTCTGTGTAACTCCCCATCAAGCAGTTGTAGGCTGCTGTTAAAATTCCCCTGTTCCTCTTCTATTGCAGGAATACATTATAGCAATAACTCCATACTGGCAGCATGAAAAAAAAAAAAAAAAAGATTGTCTATTAATTTCTTCCTCAGCCTACTTGTTTGAGTGGTTGAATTACTAATTTCATTGAGAAATCTTGACATTTCTCCTTTCTGTGGAAATAACTTGTCTTGTTTAACTTCTCCTGGGGAAGGCCTGTAGCACTAACAGGGTAGATTCTTCTTGTATTACAGTATTTTTTTCTTGGAGCTTTAATTATTTCTATAATCTTTACAAAGGGAGACATTTAGTTATCTATTTATTTATTTATTTTAATATGAAAGCTATAATCGTGAAAGGTATGTAGAATTGCAGACCACAGTGCAAGTGAAGAGGTGCTGCCCTGTTGTGCTGTGTAAAGTGAAGGGGTCTCCAGTTGCAGAACAGTAGAATACCTAGGCCTGCACAAACCACCAAAGGCAGAAGGAAAATACATGTATTTTGCATCTTCATAAGGAATGTTTTCTGCTTTAAATGGCACGTTTTGTTCCCCATTTGAGTGTTTACAGGTGTTACAGGAGCTCTGATCTGTTCAGTTATTATTTATAATTGATTAAGCTCAATCCTCTTTGCGAAAGGATACTAGTCTGGTTTGGCGTGACAAGTGTTTATCTAATTAAGTACATTGTCACTCTGTTTGTCGTACCATAATTCACATGAAGAAGCAATAAACCACCTCAGTTAAGAGGGAGTATATCGACAGCAGTCAGGTGGTATTCAGAGAAAGCTTCTAGAATAATCACTGGGAGCTAAGAAATAGTTCTATTTAATTCCTGTATTAAGCAGTAATCAGATTTTTTAAAAAAAAAACAAACTGAATACAAGCAAAACCGCACCTTTATTAACAACTAAAAATATGTTTTATATCATGTACGGATTTATAGGCAAGAAATATTTAATTTGTTTTAAATAAATCCAAATGCCACTTTTGTGCCGCCTCCACAACACCGCTGAACTACCAACCCATGTTCCCCATATTTAGGTCATTAGCAAAGTTTTGAAAGGCAGGAGGGAGCTGCAATGGACTTCCAGCTCCTTTCAGGGCACAAATGGAGTTATAGACAGCAATGGAGCTGGGGAAGCTCATGCTGGTTTTAGGACACACATGTAGGACTGAATATCCCATATCTTCGTGGTCGCAGCCTAACACTGCTGTCACTGACTGGAAGGGTGGAGTAGGAGCAGATTTGTGCCTTGTTCTTCTGGTCTGGCAGGTTGTTCACCAAAACAGGCACTGATGCCAGTGGCTACAGCATTGTGGTCGCCTGGTCCTCCCTCTTCTGCAATGGGCAACTTAGCAGTTTAATTCTTCATCAGTTACTGCGTTTAGCTTCGCCTCCCTTCACAGTTTCAAAGTCCTTGAGCTAGTTAAGCAGCAGCTGCATTTTCTGGTGTGTGGTATAGACATGACAGGTATGTCAGTTCTCGTAATGTAAAGCTATAGGAACGAATTATGCACTGGACTCTTTCCCTGATCGTTCATCTGCTTTCTCAAAGGTTCCCACATTAGCTGTCACTCTGCTATATCAGATCTTTCAGAAGCAAGTAACTTGAAAAAGAGCTACAGCAGAAATTTCAAGGTGTAACATAAACACTTGGTATTTTAGTGCTCAATATATAAAGGGCTGTAGCAACCTGCTTACGATATTTGGGCTGCAGCTTTGAGTATTTCATAGTTAGGGAGCAAGAAAGGGAAGTTTATTTTGATGAGTTATTTTTAAAAGCTAGCAATCGCATAAATTCATGATTCATTGACTACTGGGAATATGGTCATTTTTCCTGATAAAATAAAAAGACAATAAAGCAGCAAAATTTGATGTCATGGCTGTTAAGTTCTGTAATTTTATATTTCCATTGATCAGAAAATGAATTTATGGTCTACGTATTTTCAGTATCATAAAAGTCCAAGTAATTTAATTGTTAATCTAAGGTCAAAAGCTTATTAGCATAATAATATCTGAACTGCACTGCCCTGAAATCCCCTGATAGGCATCTTTCAGACTCCTGCTCCTATAAAAACTGTTCCCGTTTTTTCTTGACCCTGTTAAAGTTGTTCCTAGACTAGGGAGATAAGCTTTGCACAGGTAGTTTATGAGAGCCTCTCAATAAGTAGTCCTTAGATGATGCTTTTGTGCTGGGGGGGGATGGCTGGTTTTTATGTGAGATATTAATGCTACAGAGAGAGCCTGTATCAACCCTGACGCTTGTTATGATTTCCCCTTTGGTTTCATAAACTTTGTTAAAAGTTTCACTGCTTTTCTTCAGAGTCAGTTCTGATAACATTAAATTATGTGTTTCAAGGTATAAAATTATTTGAGGCTGGGGTTTTTTTTGTGGTTTTGTTTCCCCCCCCCCCCCCCCCCCCATTTTATCACCTGGTGTCATAGTATTCAGGTACATTGTGTTTCACTATTCAGCCTTCACATGCTTTCACTTTCCTGGGCATATTTATTAAGTAATGTTTTCTCTGTGTTTTTAAGACCTGTTAGTTTGAAGTGCTATTGTTACAAGTGCTTAAATCTTGTGTTTAAAAAAACCCAACCCAACCACCACTTTGCAAAGTGGCAGAAGGCTTGTAATAGTGATGTAAGAAGAGTCCTGAATGTCATAATGTGTCTTTGCTTTCAAGAGGCTTTGATCCACGGAGGTCTTCAGGCACCTGGCTCTGGCAGCAGGATCTGGGCCTGTGATTCCTGTATTATAAAATGCAGGGGAGAATTAGGAAATTCAGCATGAGCTTTTTGAAAAGCAGCATGCTGAAATTAACTGTCTAATGTGGTAAATGGGGGAATGAAGACAAGAGTGAAGTAACCAGGAATGGGGTCCCATTGGAAGTCCACTTAGGATTTCTTTGATTTTTTTTTTTTATTTTATTTTTTTTTTTTTATTTTTTTTCCAATGGGTATCTTCCACGGCAAGCCTGGGGACACCTGAGCTGTATGCCTCTGAGTGAAATGCAGTCACACTGTGTTTGGACCTCATGTAGTCTTCTCATATATAGTTTCATCCATTCATAGGTACATAGGAGCTGGTAAAGTCTTCCTTTCCATCTGGACTTCCATACCTCAGCTGAGCATGATATAATGGGCGTTCAGTAAGATTCCCAGCTGAGTTTCTTAGAAATAGGTGGAATATTTCTGCTTCAGGCCTAGTGTTAGTTAGATTTGTTAAAATAACTCAGCTTCTGCCCAAGTGAAAGCAGCCCAGTTGCAGGATCCTGTTGCAAGGCTTGAGAATCAGGGTCAGGCTTCCCATTGCTCTGGGCTGGGGAGAGTCACGTGCAAACTGATGGTGGTCTGTGTGCTGCACGTTCAAAGTGGCGGTACAGTATATCAGGAGCTAACGATGAAGGCATTTAGTTCTCTTGGAGAAATGTCATTTAATTATTCATTGTGAACTGTTTGTTGAACTCTGCTTGCTAGGACGTACACGTTTTGGGCTGGTTCATAAGCAGAGCAAAATACAGGAGGGAATCATATTTAAATACTGTATGACTGCCTGCTAATTATTTGCTTACTGATCCATGGAAGCAAATTAACATAATGGGCATTAAACTAACTACTGAAGTTAGCATTGGTGAATAGCTCTGCCACATGAAAAGACATAAAAATGTTAAGAAAAAGATGCTTTTTAGGAATAAGGCACGCTCGTGTTTTTATTGTTGCCATTTACTTTGAACAAGTTTTGGGGGGCCTTGTGATACTCGGAACACATGGACTAGTGGCACTTTATGTATAATTGGGTAATATCTTGTTTTCATTTGCATAATACAAGGAAACCCAGCAAAATACCAATATAGGGCTGTGTAAATGCAGTGCTAGCAGTCACTAGCATGACTAAGTGCAGTAAGGGAATGCAGGTGATGATAGTTTATCAGATGGCTAAAGACAGACAAATGGAAAATAACTATAGTATCCAACAATGGCAACACATTTTCCCACTTAGATGACTTTTTATGTATAAGAAATATTATTTTTGGAAACTGCCTAACCAGGTCTCAAACCAGCTTGCACCAGGTGCATGTTTTGTGGTTTACAACTGAGAAAAGTTCCACTCATACATACGTATTTGCTGAATAAAGTCCTCAGGAGTTACCTAGGGTATGATCCTTAGGGGTCGTTAAAGCTTTCCATGAAAAAGACGAAGATACCAGTTGTAAGGAGGAAAAAAAATAAAATCACATTGTATAACTAGTTCATATTATGTCAAGAACAGTTTTCCATACAGGAAAGGGGTGGTGTATTTGACAGGAGGTCTGAAGGATGGGGAGCTCTGGAACTAGTAGTTCACCAGAAGTGAAGAGCAGACAGTCTGACACAAAGGCTGTGCCCACAAAACTTCTGCCAGAGGGCACTGTCTTACACATTGACACCTACTTGTAGCAATCAGGGAGAACAATTTAATTACTTAAAATTTGTGAACGGTTCTTCTGTATGAGAACTGGTATGTGCTATACAGATAATGACTGACTTGACTAACTGAGAGGCTTCTACTGGATCTGTAGAATGATGTTTGCTTGGCAACGATAAGCATGAAATGCATCTTCTGTGCTTCCAAGATCAGGTAAAACTTCCTTTAACAGCATTGTCCCTATTCACTGTGAGCAGGACCCTACTCGTGCCCTGAAATATGGAGTTGTGTTAACTCTGGCACTTGTGATGGTGTGGAGTCCTGCTAACTTTGAGCAGTAAGCGAAAAGGGATCAAAATCTGGTCAGAATCAAATCACTAATTATAATCATCCCAGTAATTACAGCAAAGTGCTGCTGCTGGAGGGCGATTATGGATTTGTATACACCTCAGCTTCTCCTTTTTAACCTTGTGAAAAAGCACCCTTTTTCTCTTTTTTCTTGCTTTGTTGCATACTTCTTAGCTTATACATTGGAGGCAAAAAAGGATGAAGTATTATTGAGCTCTACAAAATGGAATGAAATCCTGTCTTTAAATGCCAAGGGCTGGAGGTGGGGAGGTGAAGGAGCAAACTTCATCACTTCTCTGGTATTCTGAGTACTCAGAAGTCACCTATGAAATGAAATACTTTGGGTTTTATGGGCTGGTGGGAAACAAGGTCAGTATCATACTATCCTTAGGAAAACAGGAACGCATAGAAGTAAGAAATGTTCTACAAAGATGCTTCGCATTTCAAGCCTTTTTTCTTGGAAAAAAGTTGCTGTACATCCAGTTTTGACTGAATTTATGACCTTATACTGTGTTAGCACAATAAAACAAATTTTGATAACTCTATCTATGAAATATAAATGACAGAAGAAGTGATCACCTTTCAGATTATTTCTCTGTATCTATCGAGGCTGTCTTCAAAGGGATATCCAGTTATTGGAAAAATAATGCAAAAATTGAAAGTAGAGAGTAGCGCTTATTTTTTTGCAAGCATTTGTTTGCTTTCTCAGCATGTTTCTACATATATGTTTCTTGGCATTAAATGGACTGCCAAGGTAGCATTAGCATCACCCAAAATGGTAAAAACAAATTCAGTGCATAAATGAATGATGTTATATGAGGGATATTTTTCTGTGAATAGGAAAAAAAAAAAATCACACAAGGGGCAAAATGAAAAATTGGGAAGGAGCAGGAGAACAGTGCTTACAGAGTTCTGCAAACTCCATTACATGTGTATCCAACATGTGCCTACCAGTGGTAAGCAAAGCTCTCAATACCCCTCAAACAGTTTGGAGTTAGAATTAATGCTTTTAGAAAACGACGTGACCCCTGTTCATGGCCAGCCATTTGCCCTCAAACTAATGCCACAAAAACAGTGGCAAATTACTGGGTTCTTCCCAGAATCATGAGGTCATGATCTCATAAGATGATGTCATCTAGACTGTGAGCCATATTGGGGACACGCTGAGCAACTGAGTGAAACACTGATGGGGTTTGGGACTTCAAGGAATACTTTTTTGCTGACATGAAGGATTAGGAAAGTCTCTGCATATTGTCCTTCTGTGATATAAAGAAAACAAAATCCCCTTTTTATGTGGAGAGTCAGAGCTGTGCATTTTAATTTCCTCCCAAAGAAACAGGCTGGAGGTGAAATCAAACGAGATACTGAATCGAAACTCAGTGTCTGCTTAACTGCTGCATTAGACACCAGCAAAAGCAGGAAACAAGCTCCTTCAGAGGGAAGATCTTCCCATTTCAAAACACAAGACTTCTGGCCATGACAACCCTTGGGGATGGCTGCTAGGGCAGGACCCTTTAACACCTTTGGTAATGACCTGGATGATAGGACAGCCTGCTCTCAGGAGCTTTGCGGGTGATACCACACTGATAATGTGGCAGGGCAGGTCCAGAGGGACCTTGATAGGTTGGACAAAAGGGTTGACAGGGACCTTCTGCAGTTCAGTGGTGACAAGTGCTACACCCAGCATCTCAGGCAGAAAAACCTGAGATTTAATACCAGCTGGGGGAACAACAGGCTACAGAGCGGCTTTGCGGAAAAATACCTGGGGTGGTCTCATTATTTTTTATTACTATCTCAAAGAGCAATCAGGCTGTGGGGAAGGTTTTTGGGAAGAGAGTCATGAGCAAAATTCTGGATTAATATTGCTTCATCCTACTGAGGCTGGTCTACATGAATCACAAAAGCTACAGTAAAATTTTCTAGGTTATCTCTAACCTAGCTAACTTGTCTCTAGCATCTCTGTGTATTTTGGTTATTCACTTGAAATACATAAATTTATTGAATGGGTCACTTTGGTTAGCTTCAAAAAATTCATGCCATGAGTGCTTACCAGAAAGTAACGGTCATTATAAACGTTTATCATCCCTGTTTTTCGTGTGTGTCTTATATGACTCTTTCTTGCAGAGGCTGAAGGAACTGAAACAGAGGGAGTTTGCTCGAAACGTAGCTTCTAAGTCACGAAAAGATGAAAGGAAACAGGAAAAAGCCCTTCAACGTTTGCACAAGCTAGCTGAGCTAAGGAAAGAGACAGTGTGGTAAGTGCATAGCTGCTGAAACATTTAAAAAAAAACTTTTAAAATAAGCCCATCGCTGTTTGCTGGTGCTGTGGGGTGTGGGGCTGTTGGAGTCCCTTGTCTGGAGCTCCCTGCCCCATTTTTATGGCATTTTGGAAGCAGTATGTGTACAGTACTTTGGTTCACACTATGTGCAGAAATTAATGTTTAACGTTGCTTTTTCAGTGGAGATAAAATGACATCTATTTTTAGTTTAAAAAAAGATGTGGTTTATATATTTCATAAAACCAGGCACGTTGGTTGAAAGCTGAGTGAACTAGGTCATGCATTTGCAGGCTGACACTACTTCATTGATGAGGTGAGGAATACAGTCTGTCTTTCTAGGTTGTAACATATCTCTGTGATTTATTTTTCAAACTGCTTGCCTGGGAAAGCATCCAGAAACACAGTTTTAAATTTCAATAACTGGGGGTTTTTATATTAAAAGGTAAGTGCTGCTTTTCCCCAGCTCAACAGAGTGTTTACCTCCCTCTGCAAAAGTGACTCCTTGCTAGTGATACATTTTAGTATTGCATCTAAGCATACTGTTGAAATTAATATTGAGCTTGCTGGTTGTGACTGTACTCTCACTTAAATATGACACAGTTATGACACTGACAAGCCACTGAAAATATATGTATCAGCTTTTCACAGTGGAATCTCAGGGGAAAAAAAGCAAAAAAGTAGATGCTCAAATACAAATGTTTTATCCAGCCTTTGTCTCACCAGATGAACTAACAGGGAAGTCCAACCAAATTGTAGCTCTTGTTCAGTAGTAGTCTCTTTCTCCATAGCTTGGATGGTGGGCAGCATGCTGAAACAAAGTCTGTCCAAGCAGTTGGATGGGACATGAATGTTGTGAGGTCTGTTTGACATGAGCAACATGACACCCAATTTTAATTATTTTATCCTTTTATGATAACTCATGTAGAGACTCTTTTCTCCATCAGTGTTCTAACTGTCCAAATTTAATACTTGAGGATATTAGATAATACTCCCCCTAAGCATACTCCAAAATCTGAATTTAGCATATTTCAGGAGAAAGGGGAACTTATTGTTTCCCTTTTTCCATGCTGGTGAAGCACAGATTTTTGCAGGATTTTGTTGTTTCTGTTTGGTTTGGCTTTTTAAACATCCTTCTTCTAATTCCGGAAGAAGAATTTATCTCTGAGCTTTATTTCTGTATTTAAGAATTGCTGTTTACTACCACTTTGCCTCCTTAGGGATGTGATACAGCCAGACACACAAGATTTTTTAAAATGTTATTTTCTAGTTTGGTTTTGTTGAAGTCACCGTTTTATTCTGTAAAGAAAGGATTTGTGTGTGGTGTTTAATATATATTTTAAATTTCTGAAGAACTGGACAAGGCAGGAATTCTCATGAGGAATTCCTTTCTCATAAAACTTCTACCTTACTTTCTAGACCCAACAGATTAAGTTTGTCATTCTTTATCTCAGCACTTCTTGGGGTCGTAAATGACACTTGGAAGTTTTCCCAATGACCCAGTTTTCCCAATGACCCATCATCTAGTATTGCTCTGCGCTGTAACATAGAATAATTTGGTTAAAACAACAACAAAAAAATTGTTTTAACATAGGTCCACTACTCTTAGGGCTGAGTAGTTCCTGTGGATCCTGGAAAAAGGCAGCTTAAGCAGTTTTTGCTCTTCTTTTTTGCTTCCTATTAAGTCAAATAGAACAGATGGGAAGAGGACATGAAATGAAGAACAGAAGTAGACAGTGATAAGTTTTTTCTCAAGAGGGATGAATCACTTACTGCACTATTGTCAGCTGAAATACTCTCCCCAGTATTATTTTTCCATGAAGGAAATTGCTGAGATTGTGATGGTTCAGTCTGTGAACACAAATAGGATGGGAGCTGCTGGATGATTGCCTGTGGGCAAAGCAGCAGTCACTAGGATGGTGACTAAGAGGGAAGTGATCTATGAGGCGCTCTCAGTTTTAATATATTTTGTAGCACAAAGGAATATTAAACCTCTGCTATTTGTAGTAATAGTGTTGTAACCATGATGGTCTACTGGGAGGAGAGACAAGGTTTCTAGGGAGATATACAGTCTCTTATTAGGCCAGCCAGTATGTCTAGGAAAAGTGAACTACCTTGTAGGAATATTAGCCCTTCAGCTGGTAACTTCATGAAGGAACTGGGGGCACAATATTTACTCTCTTTTTTTTTTTTTTAATACTAGTCAACTGATCTTATTATAAGAGATGACTTTTTTCCATATTCTAAATCTACATATGCACAGATTCTTCCTTTTTCCGTAAAAAAAAAATCTCTCAGATGCCAGTATAACACCATATTTCTGTCTGCAGTTCTCTGAAAGGTACTGACTCCCGAGTTTTGTTTTCCTTCCTAGTGCTCCTGGAAGCGGCCCTATGTTCAAATCCACTACAGTGACTGTGCGAGATCATTGCAATGATATTCCACAAGGTGCTGCCATCGATTCTGCCAACAAACAGGATTTCAGCTGTACGTTAATGCACGATGTGCAGAATTGTAAAGACATTGCTTCTGTTATTTCTTCCGCTCCTGGAAATGCATGTAGTAATAAATTGGACACTAACAAATGTGGAGATCAGGTTCAAGGAGCTCAAGGACATAGAGTTGGGTTCTCTTTTGCTTTTCCTAAGAAAGCAGCGGTCAAACTTGAGTCTTCAGCTGCCGTCTTCTATGAATATAATGATGAAACATCTATGGAGCATGGATTTAGCAGAAGAAGTAGGTTTGTTCCAGGAGCATGTAACCTTCAGTCTCCTTCAGCGGCAGAAATAGTCCTGTGCCCTGAGGAGAAACATAACTATTTTCACCCACTGGTGGAAAAAAGCACAGACACAGCAGAAGCTCCTGAAGCTCAGGAATCAAAAGAGCTCGCTAGTGAAGAAAGCAGCGTGCTAGAGAGTCCCGTATTAACTCCTGCTGTGTCCCATTCAAAGCAACTGGTGTCCTCAGACATGGATGGCTGCGGTATTGATGTAAGTGCAGCAGACTTACCGGACCAAATGCTGCCAGTGGTTGTGGACAGTGCTGAGGTCCTGCCCCTGGACTGCAGCGGTTATGAGCTGCAGGCAAACAGGGCCCTCACGCAGGCGGTTGTGGAGGATTGTTTATCTCTGCAGGATGTTGCAGAGGAAAATGATAAAGACAGGAACAGTGATTCATCCACAACTCAAACTGAAGGAAGGAAGCTGGGGGCAGATGCATTAGCTCCATCACCGTCTAAAGAAGGTAGTAGTGGAGTCCCACAAAGCAAACCAGACATGCACAAGAGACCTTCTGAACCCTTTGTTCCTGTTCTTAGCAAACGTGGATCAAATATTCTTCAGTGGCCATCAGAAATGTTAATTTACACAAGTACAGACCCATCGATTTCTTATAGCTGTAATCCTTTATATTTTGATTTCAAGTCATCAAGAGCAAGCGACAGCCAAGAAAAACCCAAGCATCAGCCAAACTTACCTCATTTGCACCACAAAACTGAATCCAACTGTAGCTTAGTTTCAGATTTTACAAGTAAACCTACTTCAGAGTGTGGCAATTATGAAACAGAAATGAGTAAAAATGTGTGCAACTATACAATACCCCTTGTAAGTGATGTTTCCCTCATCAGAAATTGCGATCTTGAAAAAAATCAAAATAAAGTGTCCTTGGATGAGTCATTCAGGATTAGAAAAATGGAAAAGTATCACATTTCTAAAAATCACTTACAACAAAACACTGTGATAGATGAGAAATGTAACAAAGTCTGGGTCAAAGAAAGCCATGAAAAATGGCTTCACAAAAGTAGAAAACGGAAGAGGAGAAAAAAATTATGTCATTGTCATCATCATGACTGTGGGGACACAACAGCGGCAGGAATGGAGATGTTCTCAGTGACTGAAAAAGAAATTAGTTACAGAGATGAAAATAAACATCAGCACTTCCAAAATAATCCAGAGAAGCGCAGACATGATGTGGGGAATATCTGGCTAGCTACAGGTGAGATACAGCAGACGCATCAAAAACTTGGCATTGAAAATGGTCATAAGAGAGGCATGTCTGTGTCAGATCATGTACATGGGGACAGAGGCTGGTGTGACGTTTGGAGTGCAAAAAATAGTGGCCAACACCATGGTTGTAAACGACTGCACAGAAGGAGCAAAGCAAGCTCACAGAGACAGGCAAAGCAGCTGGCTCCGAGTTCCAGGAGGCATAGCTTAAGGTACTCAAAAACATGTTGCAGCTGGAAAGTCAGGAGGTCAAGCTGTAGCCCAGAGCATAAATGTTTAGAACACTGCTGTGAGGAGAAGAGTCTGAGTCAAAACCAATCCATAAAGAGAAGTTACAACGTTCTGACAGAGGAACCTGAAAAATCCCACCACAAGCGGAGACAGCATACCTATTCCTCTTCATCAGATGAAAGCTCATATGGACAGACTTTATCAGCAGAGGAATATTTAAGGCAAGCACGTACTTTAAGTACACATCACAAGGCAAAAGGGAAGTGCAGGAGAAGGAAAACTAGAATCCATCGCGTGTGCCTTGATAGGAACGCAAGAAGTGAGACCTCCAGACCTTCCAAAGAAAATTCTGTAAATTCTACGTTAAATGTTTTGGGGGACTTCTTGACTCAAGACAGTCTAGAGGAAACCAACGTGGATGCCAAAGCTGATCATGCAAAAGATATGGATGAAACAAGGCAGCTAGAGGAAAGCAAGTCATCTCTAGAAACTGATAGTTCCCACGTGCTAGAAAATGACAAACTGATGGCGTGCGCAGCAATGGAGAGCTCTCCAAGTACATTTTCTGGCATTGTTGCAGGTTCTGCTGCTTCTGTTCCTGAGCACAGTGCTCCAGCAGCTGCCGGCACACAGGATGTTCTGCAAGATGAAAAGAAAAAAGAAAATGTCAACAGTCGTGAAAATCAAGCTCTTTACAAAGTTCCCCTCCCCAACAGACATTCGGAACAAGCTCCTCCTAAATCCTATCTTTGCCATTATGAATTGGCCAAGTCTCTACCGCATGAGAAAATAAATGAGGTGGCCAGTGAATGGGTACAGTGTAACCCTGGGATATTTAGCAGCCCACCACCCTTGCCATTCAAAGAAGCACATGTAAACAGTCATACCTTTTTAACTACCGAGCAGTTAATAGCTCCTTTCACCCTGCCCGATCAGACATTGATATTCCCTTCAGAGAACCACGAAAAATTCAAAGATCTCCCATCTGAGGCCTATCAGCAGATAATGCCACAAAACATGCTGGCCAACAAAGTGAAGTTCACCTTCCCTCCCCCGGCGATCCAGCCCCCGAATTCCCCGCTACAGCCCTTACCCTTGCAGCCACCGCTGTGTTCTACCTCCGTTACCACCATCCATCACACCATCCTACAGCAGCACGCCGCCGCTGCTGCCAGTACGTTGAAGGTTCTTCAGCCCCACCAGCAGTTCCTCTCGCAGGTCCCGGCTCTTTCCAGAGCGCCTTTACCTCATCTACCAGTTGGACCGAGGCTTTGCCCGGACAGCCACGCAGCTTTCGTCACCCCGCCGCCGCATTTGCCACTGCTGCCGCCCTCGGTCCTGCATCCAACCCAGCTGGCGTTTCCCCCGCTGCCACACACCGTCTTCCCATCCCTGCTGTCCCCGCACCCGGCTGTCATCCCCCTGCAGCCCCTGTTTTAGGACAGGTTCTCAGCGAGCAGGGGTGGAAGGGTGGGGAAGGAGCCTTTCAGCTCGGTGGTCCTGCTGTTTCTACAGTCCCCATGGCTTTGCGAAATGGTTCTGTGAAATAAACTGGTTAAAATTCCTCCTTCCTTGGGAAGCATTTGCTGTAAGTATAATGATACAAATGTTCATGTCAAGTTCAGACCTATACTATAACTAAAGCACTGAATAATCTGATACTAATATGAACTCTCTCTCTCTCTATAAGTGAAAATCATGTCTTAGAATATGTATAATGTATATAAAATATATTTATAGTTCTATAACTTATGTTGTAAAGTATTCACCTTTTGATTTTTATCTTTGTGTATTTGCACCTATTTAATGTTTAGAGAAAGCTGATGCACTATGTTTTGTACTATGTTCTCTGAAACTGTAAATCTAGTGACAAACTATCTCTTGCAATAAATTTTTGTTAACTACTTAAGTATATCCAAAATCTTTCATTATAAGCCTCATGGATGTTGTTCTTCCATGTTCTTCTGCAGCTGAATAGCATCCTCTACCCCTCCTATGTTGGGATAATCAGGTTTCCTATACTTCAGTGATTTATCAGGGAGGCTGAGAGGCTAATATCTTGAGGGCAACTGTCTTACTGAGCAAGAGAGAAAGGGTAATAGATCTGTTTGTGTTAACGGTTTGTCAACATGACAAATTTTGCCTACTTGTAGTGTGTGCACAAACTGCTGACTGTTGGGAGCTAGTCCCCTTTATACTAAACCACAAAAAGGCGATGTAACAAAAATAACATCAGCGCTAGAGGGGGCAAGAAAGGAAGATATCAGTGGCAGTTTGACTTCAAGGGAATATTGGTTATCGTGGAAAGGTACCCCCCATAGTGAGGGTCTTGGCTCCACCAAGCATACTTTCCCTGATTGTACACAGCCCTCGGGGGTGTTGGGGGGGGGGGTGGGGGGACAGATCTGTTGGAGTGAGATCCTTGCTGCCTGTGCAGTTGCACGAAGATAGCAAGAACACGTGAGCATGAAGGGGAGGTCAGGAAGAGCCTTGCATGGGGTACCCACCAGGGTCTGATACAAATTCTTACCTCACTTCACCCTCCTTCTTTCCTGCAGCATTCTGGTAAAGAAGCAGAATAGCATAAAATAGAGATTGATTAAAATAATAGTAATATACTGCCATTATTTCTAACTGTATTTCAGAGACTTCTTCCTACCTCTGCAACCTTCCTATTGCTGTCAAACCTCATCCAGCTTTAGCCAGTGAAATCTTCTCCTTTGTTTTAGTATGAGATATGTCAGGCCCACACCTGCGATGGTCCGGAATAAAATCAGAAGTCATTCTGAGATAGAGCCATCTCTTTGAGTTAAAATGAAGTGTTATCATGTGAGTGAAGCTAAGGATTTGCAGCATGACCGTTAGTGCTAGAAGTAGGCCCTCTGTAATAAAAGGTAGGTGATAGCTCTCCAATTAATTACTTCTTTTCACCTTTTTATATAGTATAATAAAATTATATACAGTTGAACTGAAAGAATAGTAATTTTGAAACAGTATTAATATACCTTGCATATTAATAGCTACAGATATTAACCATTTGAAAAGTAATACTATATCCTCAAACATATATATCTGGATATTTTTTTCTGCATCTATAGCATTAGAACTTAACTTGTATCAATATTGCAAGTTTTAGTACGGTACTGCATTAAAACTATAGCAAACAACATCTTGCCACTATGATTACAGTGTCAGCTACTCAAGGGATGTGAGTTTTCCATGTCATGCAGTTACAAAGGGCTAAACTATGTTAATAAGCAAAAAGTTGATAAGAAGGAGCAGGTGAGCGGTCAGGTTCTGGAGAGTGGCTCAGATCCCCTGCCTGACGCTGTGGCATGGAGCGGGATGTTGCTGAGCATCTACCCCTGTAATGCCATAAAGAAGGTATATTTTCTCTAGATGTAATCTCAGGTGAATGCCCATTTCTGTTTATCTGGTACCTGAAAAATATAGTATATAAGTGACTTTATACTCCTTTATTTCAAGCATATGCCTACCTAATCTGTGTGTCTCCACTACCTCCTGTAATATGCAGGTGCCAAGCAGGCGCTAAGCACGGGAGTGTCTGTTTGAAGCTGGGAGGTGCGTGCTAGCTGCTTCCTCTCCTGCCTTAGCTAACTTGTGCTGGCTTTTGTATTTATGCCATCCTCTGTGGTGGTCAGCGCAGATGGTCCACTGCGTTCTGATGTCTTATCAAAGACAAAAATCCATCTAATTATACAGCAGTACACTTGAAAAAAAGAAACCACATAGGCCAATTATGATTGGACGTTAGCATATCCATACATTTTTATCTGGCAGGAGATTAAAAATCACCCATTTCAAATTTTCAGTTGCAATTTTGAAAAAATTGAAAAATCCCATCTATTAACTTAGAAGTCCACATTTTTTCAAGAAGATGTTCCAAGAGCTTTGAATTTTAGGTTTTTTCTTACAATTTAAATTAATTTTTTCTATTTTAAGTTGTTAAACAGTTTTAAGACATTGCACAATTATTTATTATTTACTGTAATTGCTTTTCAATAGTGTATAAACTACTTACAGTAAAAGACTAATAACCATCAAATGTAATAATTTTCTAATATGGTATTGCCTTTAGTGCTAGAACTGTTTGTATATGTGACTTCATATGTAAAAGCAAAACCAATATAAAAATAAATTACAAGTCAAGTTTAAAATTGAACACACTAAATTAAATGACCTAATAAAATACTCTTTTGAGTTTCTGTTTTATTATTAAATATATAACTTCTAGTAAGTTACTTAAGGGTAGTTCTTCTTTTTCATGTTTTATCTGGTATTTTAGATTAAATGTGTATTTTTATTCTGTAACTCGGTAGTCTAATTTATAAGTAAAAACTATTGCAAATGCCAAATAATTGAATTTCTATAATTCTAAATAAATTCCACCAAATTTGTTCATTCTAATTAATTTTCTTTTGAATTTTCAAATTTACACAGATCTACTGTGTCTATGCTCCTGGTGAGTTTGCCAATTTTTAGAATTATTGGCACTGTCTTCCTAGTGTAAACAGTAGAAGTGATACACCTGAATCGCAAGAATTAAGCCTTCAGACCTACACCTAAATGAGGTTATAGATTTTGTTAAGTGATCTCCCAGAACAGCTCTACAGAGAAATATCTGAAAAGTTAATCTGTTCCACCGAGATGAGAAGAGTATCTTTTTTTTGGTCCTTGGAAAGTTGCGATCTGTCCAGACTATGACCTTCTTGGGGTTGTACCATTTCTCAGGTAATGTGAGCCATAGAGTAATGGTCTAGGGGCGCTTTCGGGTATTAAGGAACATAATCGTCTCGCGTTGTTATGGGCAGTTTGGAGTAAACGGACTCTTGTCCGTAAGTACATAGAATTTTTCAAATGCTACCAATGCATGCAAAGAATCAAATTGTTTATTTGGTTTCCTTCACAAACTAGAAGCTATGCAAGCTTTTGATTGCTGGGGAGAAATCACCAGATTTCAGATTCTAGAGGAGTGAGCGATGGGTAGTCACGGAGAAACTGCTGATAGCAAACATTGGTAAATGAAACACCTTTTACAGAGTATTATTGAGAGGGAATGGTTTTATCATTTGCTATAATCATACAATGAAATCATTATGAAGCAACGTCTTCCTTACTTGCAGTGTTAACTTTTTATTAGCTCATAAACTTTTTACACTTGTAAAAAAAGTCATTTGGATATGGTATTCAAACTAAGCTTTAAAAGACCATTGGGACATCCATTTCTCTTTAATATATTACTATACATGATAATATGCTTCTTATACAACATACAACATGGCTATGATTTTTCTGTCAAGTTCATTTTCTATAATTGTGCATTTTTCTCAAAATACATGATTTGCATTATGATATTTACTTGATAACACTGCATTTAAAATACAACTTTAAGCATATTTGGCCAGACTCTTAATTGGTGTAAATCAACGTACAACTTCTGACTTCAGTGGAATTTCATTGATTTATACCAACCAAAAATCGCTCATGTTGCAATGTTAAGGATTTTGTTGACTTTTCCAGATTAAGGCAATACATTATGACCATGTGAATGTATTTTGGCGACAGTTATTTGTTTGTAACTAAGGTGGTAAATTTTAATCCACTGGGTATTTTACTGTGGTGCTCATAGTCTACCTGTTCTAAACTCCATACATTCATTTTCTGATTTCCATTCCTGTACATTGCCTAAAGACTTGTATATATGTAGCAGTACACATATGTATGCAATATGCCTACCAGCTGTAAAATTTTACAAAGCTATATTAACTCTCTTTATTGAAAGTAAAGACATTTTTACTGTATAAAGATCATTTGCTATTTTTAAATTAACATGGCTTACTGTTTAAATGTGTATGCTATTTTATAGATCACTCTGATTTAATGTTTGCAGCAGGCATGGTTTTGTACATTATTTTATGTCCTTCCTCCTCCCCTTTACTCCAGGAACACTATAAAGTTTTCTCTTTTTCTGTTTGTCTGTGAGTAAGATTATCAGTTTATTGGAATTTATATATTTATGAGTATGAAGCAGGCTTTTTTATTACTTCTAACTGCAAAAATCAGTGTACTGACTTCAAGAGTTATAAGGCATCTTATTTTTGCTTCAAGCTTCTGTTTTATTTTATGGATTTTATAAAAAGTTGGGAGAATTTCTACCCTGAGGCTGAATTTTGACCTGTTGGTGAAATTCTGAAACCAATGGAGTCTAAGGAAGCTTTGCCATTAATATTACTGAGGATTTATTTTGACCTGGGGCATTAGGGCTCTTTATTTATTAAAATTCCCTAATACTTGCTGCTTTCAGTTGAATAATAATTTCAAAAGGTATGATGAGGAGCACAATCCAGAAAAGTTAATCCATTTTAAATCAGTCTTTTACCTTTTTTGTAAGGCTATTCATGTAATTAGTGACCACAAAGGTCTATCTTTAAAATTTCTATTCTATATCATCAGTGCTTTGAAACATGTACATGCACCTTCTATTCTGATACCAAAGAAAAAAAACAGTTAATGAAAATGTTGGGGTTTCTACCTGTAAAGGCTCATTTAGAGGTTTTCGTAAGTAGGACTATATTCATACAATATTTAGGTAAAATAATGTATCAGTAGTCTTTATTTTTGCTGGCGTAAGATCAAAATGTGCAAATCCATGTAGAGAGGAACATAGTAATTAAGTAAGCTTCTAATGTGAATCCATGATGGATATAGTATTACTTATGTGAATTAAAGGTTACTGTTAAGTCAGCAGTAGTGTTTGTTTGCTATGAATGAGATATTTAAAGACAAATTATTTTCTTTTTTTTTCCTCAAAAGAAGCAGCAAACAGGAAAATACTTTTGAAAATATATACTTTTAAATCAACTGTAGGTAGTACCTGTGTACCTTTCTCACAGATGAGAAACAGCAAGTGTTGCACATTCAAAATCCTTCATGTAACAAAGAAACATCTTGCATTTCTAGTGCAGTCTTATTTTGATTTAGTCTGGTGAAATCTGGAGGAATAATTAGGCTAAAATATAGGAAGTTCCAATTCAAAAGGTCAAGATCCTCTTTTTATATTGTAAGAAATGAAACGGCGAGCCATTTAAATTAGTATATTTGCACTACTGTGAATATAGAGAAAGCGAAGCCCGGCTCAGGTCCAAATTTTTTCCTGCAGTGTAACTCAGATTTAACAGCCGAGGTAATTTGACCCAAAACCTTCTTGCATGTAACAGACTCTTTTATATATGGCTTTTATGTCACTGGAGTGCTGGGAAAAATAACAGTAAAATCCAGTCTCTTCTCTCATGTTAGTAACGCCTGTTGAACTAAAAAGGAGACAATCGCTCTACGACATCTGAAAGGAGCAGACCTGAATCTGCCAATGCCTAAATAATACTCGTGGAATTGTAATTGGAAATAGACGCTTGCTTGAATTTTAGTGTTTATACATATACAGGTGTGCATATGTGTGTTGGCATGCACCTACCAGGTTACTGGTTCAGGATTGTTTTTTCCTAGATGTAATTTTGCACCTGAAATTCAGTAATGGTAAGAACAGCTTGTTTGAAATGTATATAGTGGCTGAGAAGAAACCATTGAAGGGAGGAGTATTAACACAGAATAATAAGGGAAAAAAAAGTGATTATTGTAAAATAAACCCATCTTTTTGTCTCTAGGGTGGAGGGAAGTTGCTTCGAGTTACTTCACCTGCTTTTTATTGGCCAACCATATTTTGTATCTTTTTACCACTTCAATTACCAGTGCTGTTTTCCTCAGTGCGCCTTTCGTTAGCTGGTCTGTCAATCCATCGCTGTCAAAAAAAGACAGGATAGCAAGAGAAGATCTGCATGTAATTTGCTCTTAATAAAGTCCCTTTTCTCACTGGAGAAATTATTCACTAGAGCGAACCTTCACCGTGCAAAATAAGCATGTTGTGCTCTCTGCCACTTCCTGCAGCTGCACTGTTTGCTTGCCTTGTGTTAATCTATCATTCTCCAGAAGCAGAAGAAATAAAAAGGAAAATCTTTTCTTCTAGCACCACCAGTTTACCCAGAACTGGGTGCAGAGGAACATGTTGGAGGCTTAACCACGTTCTTCCCAGCAGAAGTGTTATTGTGAGTGGAAGGAGTGTCACAATTACTCTGGGCACTTACTTTTCAGTTCTTACCTACTTCAAAATGAATTACAGCCAGTCTAAAAGAAACAAGTAGAAACACTAGGGCAAAGTGGTTTAAGTGAATGAGGCATTTAAAAAACTGAGGTGCTTTACCGTCTGATTAGATGCCCATCCGCTCTAGACCTGCTGCGTTCTCTGCATTGCAGACTTTTGACAGTGAGAACTCTCATAAGAAAATGGCCAGTGATTGGGCGGGCAAGGAAGTGAAATAAGCTTCACTCCTAGGGAAGGTTATCATTTTATGCCCATTTGGCTAGATAGTTTGGCAGAACAGGGTGGAGGACCTTCCTTTTGTTCTGTTGCTGGTACTCCAGTTTCTGCATGGGGAGGTGCAAGGTCAGCAGTAGTATATGGGAGCACGTATGACCTGTAGGGTGCAGCTGTATTCCTTCTGCATGTGCCCACCAGCTGTCTGCCAGCTTCGTGTTTAGTTAGCAGAAAGACGCGGTTTGCCGACTAGGTTGCCTTGGGCCTGTTGGACGTAGGCGCAGTTGCCCACCCGCGGCAGAGGTCAGTCAGGACTCTGTTCTTATGGTGGGACTAGGTCTGCCTTGGAGCTGTAAGAGGAAGCCTCATCTAGGATGTAGGGTATTTTCTGGTTTATTTTCCACAAAATGATGTGGGCAATAAATGTGTTACTGCTTAATAAAAAAGGCAAAACACTATTCAGGGTGTAAAAAGCAGAGTAAATAGAAGCTAAGTGTTGCGATGAGATAATGTCAATCACAAAGCTATCACAAGGGAATTCTCAAAGGTAACAAAATTGATAATGAAGAATAAAAGCAACAATAATAATACTTTACATGCAATATAAAGTGTCTTTAGATATACAGTATCTATGTAAACCAGTCCTCTGAGTTACCAGTCCAGTACTGGGAGTGTGGCTGTATTCTGGGCAGCAGGTTATTGAGGGAGGCAGCGCTGTATGGGATGTGGAGCGGTATGCAGAGGGGTAGCAGTAATTGCTGCTCTGAAGAATGTCTTGAAGGACAATAGGAAGTGGTTTTAGGGGGAAACATGCAGGTACTTTGGAGGAAAAGAAAAGGGAGGGGGGTTGAACCTGACAGTATTCATTGAGCTGGATGGAAACACAAAGAGATACAAAGGAAGCCAGGTGGGAGGAGGCACTGCTGCAATGGTTTTTAAAGAGAGCTTTAATAAACTCTTATCTGAGCCTGCAGAGAGAGTGATAATTACTCTCTAGAACCCCCTTACCTCCTGTTATTCAGTTGTCCTTGGGGGTACTTTTACTTTTTAACCCCTGGATACCAAGCAATGGGATTTCCTGACGCAGCATTGTGTGGCATTAGCATGAGCAGTGGGATGTACGAATCCTGCCGTAGCACAGGGACTAATTACCTGGAAAGGTTGAAGGAGCAAACACCTATTAGAGTGCTTTTCACAGAGAGCAAAGTTGCACAGAAACATGAATGGAGACCACTGCAGCTGCATGTCTAAGAGGTTTTATTTGAGATTTGAATGTTTTAGACTCTGCTGCTGTGTCGCAGTGTGATGTACAGTATCAAAGCTGCTTCTTCCCATTGTTTTTTGTTATCACGCAGGATTATGAAGCTTAACATAGCTGATAGATGTGATTTGGCACATCACAAGCAGATGCGTCAGCAGGAACATCTAAATGTGACACAATTTTCTCAAATGCTGCCTTTACAAAAATATCCTTCTTTGTAAGATATTTTTAAATAAAACTCTATGCATTTTGATGACAGTGCTGAGACCCCTTTCCAGGGAGTGTTGATATTTGGGGAGCTATCAGCTGGCTTACAACATTACCTTACAGTAGGAAGAAGTAGTGGAGGATTAAGCAGATATTGCCAACCAGAGAATTTTTTTCTGAAACATTTTATATCATTTTAGCAACAGGAAAGTGGTCATTAGGGATTCCTTGTCTGTGACCATTCAGCAGACAGCTGTCTGAAATTCAGTGGCCTTGTAGATGGAGAAAGCTCCACAGAATAACTGGCAAGCTTTTTCATCTTTTAAATCCATAATGCATGTATATACATATTGTTAATAATTCATATTAATGGAGAGCTCTTGCCCAAGAGCACATTCCTCTATCACAGAAAATAAATTGTTTAATGATGTCTAGGATAGAAATCAGAGGCTGGCTTTAAATCCAGCTATTACAGAACAGTACTAGACATGCAGTGCACACTTACATAAACAAATAAATTCATTACATTTTAATAGAAGTGGAAATAAAAAATGTAAGGTAATTTAAATAATGTGCAAAATAGAGCCATATTTTATCCTAAAGCCACAATGCCAAGTACTCACATTATCAGGAGCTCTCGAGAGTCTTCAAGGCTGGCCCTAGTGCAGGTAAGCAGTAAGGTTGAACTTTAATGTTATCATCCTGGTCTAAATTTATAGGGAGGCAAAGTCCAGTTTTGCAGTGGTAGCTGTCTAAGCCTGGGTGTTAGAAAAGAGTTTGGGATTGCTCAGTGAGGTGCCAGGTCACTCAGTAGGTTTAGGTGACAGGACGGGATGGAGCGTGGCTTCAGAGATTTGAGAGCAAGGGAAAGGATCCAGAGTGTCACCGCCATTGAGGAAAACCAGGGTTTGGAGATGTCAGTGGTGCACTGCAGAAGTGGGAAAAATGGTGAGGAATGGAAATGGGACCATACAGACTCAACCTTCAGTAGTCTTGCAGAGAAATATTGTAAATTGTCTGTACTTTCTGAGTGTTAGCAGCTTATTTTCATGTTTTTAAATAAAATACAGATTGGGATTTCTTTCTTCCTTAGAAATGGGTAATAATGGAAGACTCAATAGTGACTGAAATTTGTGTTTCAAACCCGAGCAATTGAAATCTTCCTCATAACAGTGAGAGCTCACTCAGCTGGGTAGTGCCATGTCCTACTGGTGTTCTCCCAGCAAGCGCTCCTCTGCAGCGGGTTGCTTCTGGTCATGAGAAATGGACGTATCAAGGTACCAGGTGACCCAAGATGCTCGCGTTTGACATATATTCTCTTTTTCATATAGTTTCATGTATCTACAATACATGCAGACCATTTCACTTCAGCATTGTGTCAGGCTATTTTTGATCATGGTTTAGTTAAAAGTATTTGTGTTTGCTCTGTGATAATTCAGCTTCAAATAATTTTTGCTTGTCCTATGAAATAATTACTCCTTTTCCTTCCACAGAATTGTTAGATGCATCTTACCCTAGAACTGAATTAATGATTCCTGTAAGTGATGTGCAGCTCTCTTACTATGTGGTAACAACTACATGAGAGCAGGATACGGGCCTTTGGCTTTTCAATATTCTATTAAAGGAGTAATAAGTAGGTGCTATTTTAACTTGAAATCTGCATATCCTCACTCACTCACAACATCTTTATCTGGCTGAGCTGCTCTGAATATATATTTGTAGCCTGAACTAGTCTGTGTCAATAAGTTTTTGGTTCTATGAAGATTTAGCTCAGAAATCTCGAGCCAATGTCTGGATTTTGAATTTGGGTTATTCACAGCAAACTTGAACTGGGCCTACATTTGACAGCTTTGTGGGTCTGGTGGGAATTTCTGAAGCCATTAAATGGTTCTGGATGCTCTTTTTGAGTCTGTATAAGAACCGCTTCGAATTTTCTGTTTCCACAAACCTGTCGCACTGATCATCAGCCCCAAGGACTCAGCCACCTCCTTGGAGTTTTAGCATACCAAGCATACCATTGTTGTGTACTAACAACCATAAATGAGATCTCATCCAATTATTTTCCTGGAAAATCTCACTATACCAAATTTTGCCTAGAGTAACTGAATGTGGTAATTTAAAAAATGCTAGCTATATTGGTTTTAATTTAAGCCTATGCAATAATTTGCACATTCATTCTCCTTTTGCAAGCAGGGAAGATTTTGAGAGCTGGCTTTCTCTTGCTGTTTGTCACAAGGAACTGATTTTATATTCAATAATATTTTTTTTTCTTTCAAGTCATCCAGAAATTTTAATATACTTGTTCTGTTATGCAATAAGAGAATGACTATTTATCCCAAGAGACATTTTTTCAGGCAAAAAAAAAAAAAAAAGAACCTTTGCTTCTTTGAAGGTTTAAACACAATTCGTGCTTCCTCTCAACTCCACGTCTTGTGATGCTCCTTGTCAGATTAGTGTGTTTAAAAGCTGTCAGTCGGTACCTGAGCTGTCAAAAAGGAAGATTAAAAACACACCTTTCTTTCTGGGGATTCATTTTGCATTGCAAAACGCAGAGGAAGTGAAAGAAAACCTTTCCTGCTTACCGTTGGTATACATCTGAGTCTTGCTATATGTAGCATTCTGGTTACATTTTGGGGTTAGGAAGGAATTTCTGTTACTGTCAGACAGCCCTGGATATTCACAGTAAAACATATGCAGGATCCTGAAATGGTTGTTTTATTGTGAGGAGCAGAATGTACTTGAAGACAGAAATGAAGGGTCATAGATTTGATTTTTATCTCCCTCACAAACATGGTACGTGACTTAGGACAGAAATAATTTCTCTCTGCTTCCTTTAGGAGACTGCAACACTTGCAATCACCTTCTAATGTAGTGGATACACTTATCTTCCAATACAGTTGATCCATAGGTGAAATGTGTTTTATTAACTTCTAAGTTTCATGAAGTTTTCAGCTAGGAAAAGAGAAAGATACAATATTTTTAATACTAACAAATTCACTCTATTTACTTCAGAAATTATTTCAGAAAAATTTATAACATAAATCCTTAGTGTATTTTTTACACAAATTGACATAACTTCTGAAAGAAATACAGAGAATACCCCTTGCAACTGAAGCAACAGGGAGGCATTCAGCAGCAGCTCCATTTCGTCCCAGATTCTAATGAGACCATAAACACTGGCCAAGGTCCATAAACATTGCAGAAGTGTGGAGTGACAATGTTCACCAGCACCACTAATCCAACTTTAAATCAATTTTTCAGAACCTGGGTCCTAGTCTCTGCTCAGTCTGACTAATAAAGTGCATAGAAGGGAAGTGATGCACATGATAAAGCACTCCTCATTTCACGGGACTTGAGGAATGATCCAGGACCATATATTTCTCTAGTGTTTCACTTAGTGTTTAAATGATTCAGCCATTGTTTTGGCTATGCACTGATTCTAGAAGGTGCTTGATTTTGATCTGATACGTATTCTGAAGACATTTAAGACCATTTTTTACAGTTTTTTAAAGTAAGAGCCCGTTCCACTCTCGCTAACTGTAAATAACTCTTTTCTGTATATGGATATCTCACTATATCTTACAGTCAGTTTTTTTTCTAAATGGAGCAAGAAAAACTGATGTGGGAAGACAACCTGGAAAAAATAATAAAAGCCAACAACAACAGCTCCCTATGCACATGTGATAGGTAAGTCTATTTTAATGAGAAAATGAACCTGCAAAATCCAGCTCTTAAATTATGTCTGGGCTTGCGTAGTAGAAATCACAAATTATGACAAGTTGTCCATTCATCCCAAATTCTATTTAGCAAGACAATAAGAAAAAAAACAACCAAGAGAGACTGCCTTACAGTTAACAGACTGGCAGAATTCATAAGCAGAACGTTTTCTTTCACTGGGATATAAGGAAATAAACAGGCTTGCAAATGTTTCTGGATGCTTGAATCAGTAGGGGGCTGAAGTCAGGAACTGATCGTTCATTTTCAGTCTGTGGTTTTGTAGGTGCAGTGTAGGAAAGGACAGGCTGACAACTGATTTGCAGAGATGTGTTGGATTTTTGCTGCTGAACAGGCAATACGTGTATCGGACACATCTGATCTTATAAAAAAACGAGTTACTCATTTTGGTATGTCACACAACTTTTTTTTCTCAAATTGTTGTTTGGTCTAGTACAAAAAAAGTAATTAATTACACATTTTTGAAGAAATCTTTCTTTTTACAGTGAGCATGATGACCAGTGACTTTCTATGTATATGCAATAGGTCATTGCTGTGTAGAAATTTCTTTCTGATGGAAAAATGACAACCAAAACTGTAAATGCATTTGCATCAGGTCATATTGTAAGAATGTGAAAGTGTGTTCATTTATGCGATACATAATTTCACTTTATTTTGCTGTCCCAGGTAGGTGCTGTGCGATGGGATGGAGTGCATGTGGTTACCATAGGAACGGTACATACAAGGAAGCTTCTAAATAGAAAGTAGTACATTTGAGTTTAACTAAATATCTTTTGATGTCACTACCTAATTACTTTCATGTACAATACTTAAAAGGCAGATATTTTGAAATAAGGTTTATCCAGAAAAGTTGTAAAACCCTTTAATATCTACCTTGAGAAAAGACAAGTATTTTCTAGCTGTGTGTAAATGTGTAGCTCAGAGGTGATATGCATCATTATCTTTCTGCTACCACTTGCTCTTACAGGATATCTACAGCTTCTTGTCAGCTTGTGCATGCTACATAGTTGATGAGAACTGAACAGGCTTTTTATGCCCATTGCCTTCTACTCTTCATCAGTTCTGCTCTGTCGTGATTAATGTTTTCCCTTGCAGCAACCTTAATTGTTTTTTGAGGGTTAGAAGAGTGATCATAGTCACAGCCGTTGTGAATTTAATTGTGATCTGCAAAGAGACTACACTATATAGCAAACATTTTCATTTTGAATGCTTTAATCAATGACTTTCAATTACAAATAGAGAGCCCACTAGCTGGAAACATTCCTTGCTGGAGGGTAGATCCTACACCTATTAGTTATCCACATTGCCTGTTATTCAGACGTTCACAGTTCAAAGTGTGAGCTCCAGAAATAAAGGATGTGGTTTCTACAACAATATCAAAAAACATTTCAAGTGCGTGATCTCTGACTAATGAGTGGGTACTGATAAAAAAAGCAGGGTTGGTTGGCCATATTCTCTTGAGTGCCTTGCCATGAAATGGCATTCAGTCTGCGAATGGAGTGGATAGTCTCATTTCTTAGTTGCACGTTTGTTTTCTAGATCCTTGCTGATGCTTGCCTGAATTTAAGTTTCATGTACTGCAGAGGTGTATTTCTACAGTAACATGCTGTTCGTATCTTGCGTGTTGTTTGAGCTTTTTTGTTCTTTCTGCTTCCACTTACAGTAGTGTGCAATTCTTTCATGCCTGCATCCTGGCAATGCAATGGGGAAACCACCAGGCAGCTTATGAGGCAAAATCCCATCCCGTTAAAGAATACATAGCCAGGAGCATAACTTCATTTGAATGGCTTCACTTAAATTCAGCTTCACATTGTGAATTTCATAGTACAAAGACAATACCAGCAGTAGAATAAAGATGAAAAACTCCCAGTTGAAATAACGCCCAGAAATTGCATTCACTCTGTGCCAAAGGCCTGTGCATGGCTGAAGTCAAACAATGCTCTGTACCGAGTGAATTTAGGTAAGTACACTTTAGATAGGAATAAAGAACATTTTAGGTACCATTTCTTGCATTTTCTCCTAGCTATTGGGGGTTACAGTGTAGCAATTCTGTTCTCTGTAAGTAGCACGTTCCTTCATAAATTGTCTCATGAACTCAGCAAGACAGCTTTTGGATTTTAGTGGCATTCACTATAAATACGTCCAGTGATGGGCATCTGTAGTAAATGGCTTATGGTTTACATATCAATCAGGACTGTAAAGTAAATTACTGGCACTTCCTTCTAGATATCTGGTGACCTATATGACAGGGCTTTATCTACTATTTGACTTGTGTGGTGATAATGGAATGTTAATTGAGATAAAATATGTGTATGGGTTTGTATTTAGATACACATTGTTACATAAATTTCAATCAACGGATCATCATTAAAAAAAAAAATAATTAAAACTTTCAGCTAAAAGCAGCCCACCTGCCTGAAAAGAATACATATATATTAAATACCTCTAAAGCAAATTGCATATATATGCCTGACTTGTTTCCTAATATAATGGTATTCAAAGTAGTGTGATATTTCATTTTTCAGTAACGAAGAATAAAAGAACTAACCATGATGACTGATTTCATGCAGTTATGGTTATGTCCCACCTTCTTCTACATTATTTGAATTGAGTAACTTGCTACTAAGACCTCAGAGAAAAACCTCTTTGTTGGTTGAAAAGCCAGGTCATAAAATATATTATGATATGAATTGTAATGTACTGTAGCTAATACTGGTTTAGCTTAAACTGTTTAAATTTGTCATTGATAAAATAGTTCTGGTGGATTTTGGAATACATTAGAAACATTGGTAAATATTTCATATGTATTTCTTATAATGAAGTATCAGATGATGAATATCAATGAATCAATGAGTGTTTTTCAACACAAACATTCCAAAACCTGTGAGAAAAGCCAGACTGCTCTGATGTTGCCTTTACCTTTGGTGTGATGTGAAACCATTGCTCAATAATGTAAAGAAACATTGCTCAACAGTGCAGGATGATATAATTTAAAGCCTTAATTAAACATGCATGGGGTAAGATGAAATCTATTTTTTAAATGTTATGTCATTTAAAAAATACATTTTACTTATTACATTTGTTATTAGTTTGATTTTTTTATATAAAATTTATTTAGAAATTTTTATAATTATATTTTTTAAATGCCCATAAATATTGGGAATGAAGTCTGAACATTTTGGTATAGTTTCAATGAAAGTTTCTATTGAAGCTTGAAGCTCTGCTTTTTTTTTTTTATTTTTGCCTTTTCTTTTTTTTTTTGCCTTTTTTTTTAACTCCCCATTCAGATGGTGGTGGAAGAAGTTATTCAGAGAGGTGTTGGAACATCCATCCTCAGAGATTTTCAGGAGTCAGGTAGGCAGAGCCATGGCTGACTTGCCAAGTTGCATGGAAGACTGTTAGATCCTAGTGATTTCGTTAGAGGCACACTGCTAAAAATCAGCCAAAAGAGAAGTGGGATTACAAGGGACAGCTAAGTCTCGTGCTTGGATTAGAGATAAATCAGCATCTCCATAAAGCCCTGTCACAACAATCTCTTGAAAAAAATGAAAATCCAGGTTTGGTGAGTGGTATTCAAACCCCAGATTATTTTCCAAATTAAGAAAGGTTTTATCCAACTGTATTAGTATTTTCCTTCACGTTTTATCACTAGTACAAAAATCATCTGAGAAATTCTGAGGCAAAAGGATGACAGGTGGCCGAATCTAAAGACACACTGCAAGACACAAAATGTGAGAATTTTCATTCTTTGTGTAGCTACCAATAACACAATCCAGTGTTCCCGGGGTGCACTGCTGGATTAGATAGCATTTTTATTTATGCTTTTCTTATAATAGTTTAAATTCCTTTTAGACAACTGACATTTCTAATCTCTGTAGATTTCATCAAGTTGATTTGTTTTTAACAAACCACAATTATGCTATGTATTTATTCAGTACATCAAATGAAACCTTTTCACATGTAGGTGTTAAGGGAATTATTACTTTTATTGATTATTTTACAGTTAAGTTGTATTCTATCAAATAGAATGGGTCAAAGGTTTTCAAAACTCTTTCATTCCTTGAAGTAATTTAAGATACAGTTCAATTACAGTGGCAGATCCATTCTGGACTTTGGTTCAACATCTTGAGTTTCAAGTTGTTCTTGTGGTCCCATTAGATTATTTTATTGATTTGCCAGGCATTGATTTACTGACTGCTCCGCCAGCAGCTGTAAGAACACAAAGTTTGTTTGTAGCCTTAAAATATATTCCAAAGTACTGTTCACAGACTAAGTTTGCAGAGTGGGCTCTGTGGTTTTCAGTCAGATTTTCCTTTAAAAATATTTCTACGTAGAAATAAAATAAAATTTATTTAATATTAGGCATATTTCCCATTGATAAACTGTTTAGGCAAAGAAATTGGAATTAACTGATTCATCTTAGCCGAGTAATGTATTCTCCTTTTTTATTTTAGTTTGCACATACATCAGTTTTCTAGAAGAAGTAATTGTATTCAGCCTTTTCATTTTAGTGCAAAACTAATATATTTAGACTTTGGCCTGAATTTGCAAATATTACTCTGCAACACCAATATCTAACACAGAGACTGCTGAGCTGGCAGCATGCGATGGGATTCGCTGTAGACCTCTGCAGCAATGGTCCCTGCTGTTCCTTGTCAAGGAAATGTGCAGGTTACTAGAAAATCCATTACTTCTGTCTCCCCTCTGTTTCCTAGAGCAGTTTCTCCTTTGTTCCTCTCCTGGGCAAGTGGCAGAATATCTCTAGAAACATGAGAGTGCCTCTTCAGTCCTTCGTTCTTCCCAACAATCCTTCCCATAACAGCACAGCTTTTGATCACCTCCACATTATTGCAGACTCTTCACTACTTTGAGAAAGAGACAGTCCCACTCTGCATCAGGGGGAGACACCAATGGTGATACAAGCTAATAACAAATTAATTTACCTTGGCAGGAGCTGGCGATTGTAGGGAGGAAATAATGCAGCAGATGGTGGGTTTATTCCCAAAACCAAAACTGAAATGCAAGGACTTCCGCAAGGTCCTTGCTGAGCAACAAAAGAGTGAGTTTGCATTCTCACCTCATCAATAACCCCTCAATAACTCTAGTCTTCTCTGAGAACCCCTGTTACAGACAAAATCTATTTAATCAGTTTATAAACATTGTATTAGACAAGCCTTTGCTTGCAACAGGGAGGGGTACACGGACTCCGAGACCCTCGCAGAAACACATTTCCTGTTTTTTTTATTCTGTAGCATTTAATGAGTTGATAATGCTATGTGAAGACTCAGAGAAAGGTATTAAAATATTTCCTCCTTGCATATTGGTCTGCCTTACGGAAGGAAACTCAGAAACCTTCAGCATGTTATTTGGATGTTTCAGTTATGCACAAAATATATTTCCTCTGGCCAGAGCAGACTTAAGAAAAATTGTCCAAGTTGAAAGAGGTTGTGAGATGGACAGGTGAGGAGTTTCTGTTTAGTCACAGTCTGAGGCAGATGGGTATTGGAGGGGCCACTTAGGCAGGATGCAAGAAAAGAGGGAAAACAATTTTGGCAGTTTTGATATAGAGAAGCTGGTGGGTTCAGTGGATTCTTGGATCACTTCCATATCTGACTGTTGGAGTAGAAAAATATTACAAAAACTCTCCCCTGTAAAGAAACACGCTTTTCAGACCTGCAAAGTGAACCAATATTGAAAGTTCCCAATGGCTGAAATCAAGCCAAATGCCAAAAGTAAATGTAACTACTCTACAGAAAGAGAGGGCGAATATCAGAATCACTGAGCTTTGAAGATACAATGGCCAACACAGAAAGGTAAAACCTAGCTATCAGTAATAGCCAGAATATAAACTATCAGTCCCACGCTAAGCATTTTGCTACTGCTATGCTGAGACGTTTGTCACTTTTTTTCAGAAGTACTGATTATCTGGCATACAGAATAGCATTATTTACTATATGTCTTCGCGGGCTATCATGTCTTACATCCTGTGTTTAGAGTACTAACTGTCCTGCTGCATTATTTTCATGTCAACTTTAATTAGTCTGCTTTTAAATGCTTACTACAACAAAGTGATTTTTCAGTGGATTAGTGTTTAGGAGTATTTGAGTTCATAGTACATTCTCTGGCTGATGCAGAACATACATTTGATTCAAAAATTTAAAATGGCAGATTTAGGTTTTTATGTCTTGAAATATGTATTTATACATTTTAGTCAGCAAAGACAGCTATGTTTTTATAAATATAACTATATATTGCAAAGCACTTATTAATGCAAAGAGAACATCTTGTTCTTAATATCAACTGTAAAATTTGGTAACATTAAATTTTTTAAGATTAATTAAAGGAACAATCCCTTATAAACAAACTGGTGAAGAACCGCTGACACCTGGTGTAAGAGAGTACACATGAGATAAGCAGTGCTTACACCTGAGAGGAGCCCATAAATAAGAAAAGCTCTTCATTAATGCTTTTGTTTGAGAAATCCCAAGACTAGTTACAGTATACACAGTGAGTTTTCTTTGGTATAGATTTTCCTAGAGACCAGACAACAGAACTTTTGAAGTCTTAAAGTATGTCTCTCACTCAGCAACTTGCCAAAAGGAAGCTCTACTGTGATTAGTTAGAATTCAAACATCATTTGCCAATGGTTTTGGCCAAATTCCTCCATTAAGAATAGAAGCAACCATACCATGCAGTATGCAGTTCCACACAGTCTTAGCAAGCTATTAGCTCCACCTTCCTACTACATTTTGCATCTGGAAGTGGACTTTTAAAAAGAACCCCCAGTTCCAATACCACTCCGCAATACAAGTTTCTTTCATCCTTTTGGGTTCCTGCCTCGGGGAGGCAGGAGAACCAAGTACCACACAGGGGGATAAACCTGGGAGCACATCCAACAGCAGCAGCAGGAGTCAGAGCCAAACAGAATGGTTCCTACCAGAACACCTCAACTGAATTCTCAGTTCTTGGTGAGGGAAGGAAGGTGGTCAGCAAAACCACCACTATGGACTTCCGGAGGGCAAACTTTGGCCTCTTCAAGGCATTGGTTAAGAGAGTCCCTTGGGAGACAGTCCTGAAGGGCAAAGGGGTCCAGGAGGGATGGACATTCTCTAAGAAGGAAATCTTAATGGCTCAGGACCAGGCTATTCCTATGTGCTACAAGTCAGACTGCTGAGGAAAATGACCGGCCTGGCTGAACAGGGAGCTTTTGCTAGGAGTCAAGAAAAAAAGGAGAGTTTATCATCTCTGGAGGAAAGGGTGGGCAACTTGGGAGGAGTACAAGGATCTTGTTAGATCATACAGAGAGAAAATTAGAAAGGCAAAAGCTCAGCTATAACTAAATCTGCCCACTATTGTAAGGGACAACAAAAAATGTTTTTACAAATCTGTTAACAGTAAAAGGAATCCCAAGGAGAATATCTGTCCTTTAATGGATACAGAAGGGAATGTAGCCACCAGAGATGAGGAAAAGGCTGAGGTACTTAATGCCTTCTTTGCCTCAGTCTTTAATAAGGAGACCAGTTTTCCTCAGGGTACTCCTCCCCCTGAGCTGGAAGGTGAGGATGAATTGCAGAATATACCCCCCTTAATCCAGGAGGAAATAGTTAGTGACCTACTACGCCATCTGGACACTCACAAATCTATGGGACCCAATGGGATCCATCCAAGAGAACTGAGGGAACTGGTGGAGGTCCTTGCCAAGCCACTCTCCACCACCTATCAGCGATCCTAGTCAACAGGTGAGGTCCCAGAGGACTGGAGGCTTGCCAATGTGACTCCCATTTACAAAAAGGGTTGGAGAGAGGATCCGGGGAACTACAGGCCTGTCAGCCTGACCTCGGTACCAGGGAAGATTATGGAACGGTTTGTCTTGAGAGCGCTCACACGGCAAGTCCGGGACAAGCAAGGGATCAGGCCCAGTCAGCATGGGTTTACGAAAGGCAGGTCCTGCTTGACCAACCTGATCTCCTTCTATGACCAGGTGACCCACCTAGTGGATGAGGGAAAGGCTGTGGATGTTATCTACCTCGACTTCAGCAAGGCCTTTGACACTGTCTCTCACAGCATGCTCCTTGAGAAGCTGGTGTTTCATGGCTTGGACAAGTGTACTCTTCACTGGGTGAAAAACTGGCTGGATAGGTGAGCCCCGAGGGATGTGGTGAATGGGGTGAAATCCAGTTGGCGGCGGGTCACAAGTGGTGTTCCCCAGGGCTCGGTGTTGGGCCCTGTTCTGTTTAATATCTTTATTGATGATTTGGATGAGGGGATTGAGTGCACCCTCAGCAAGTTTGCAGACAACACCAAGTTGGGAGGCAGGGTCGATCTGCTTGAGGGTAGGGAGGCTCTACAAAGAGATCTGGACAGGCTGGATCGATGGGCTGAGGCCAATCATATGAAGTTCAACAAGGCCAAGTGCCAGGTCCTGCACTTCGGTCACAGCAACCCCATGCAGCGCTACAGGCTTGGGGAAGAGTGCCTGGAAAGCTGCCCAGCAAAGACCTGGGGGTGCTGGTTGACAGCCAGCTGGATATGAGCCGGCAGTGTGTCCAGGTGGCCAGGGCAGCCAACAGCATCCTGGCCTGCATCAGAAATAGTGTGGCCAGCAGGAGCAGGAAGGTGGTTGTTCCCCTGTACTGGGCACTGGTGAGGCCGCACCTTGAGTCCTGTGTTCGGTTTTGGGCCCCTCACTACAGGAAAGACATGGAGGTGCTGGAGCATGTTCAGAGGAGGGCAACCAAGTTGGTGAGGGGCCTGGTCTTTTGAGGGGTGGCTGAGGGAACTGGGGCTGTTTAGCCTGGAGAAAAGGAGGCTGAGGGGAGACCTTATCACTCTCTGCAACTACCTGAAGGGGGGTTGTAGTGAGGTGGGTGCTGGTCTCTTCTGTCAGGTGGCCAGAGATAGGACGAGAGGAAATGGCCTCAAGTTGCGGCAAGGGAGATTTAGGTTAGATATTAGGAAAAATTTCTTTACTGAGAGGGTTGTCAGATATTGGAACAGGCTGCCCAGGGAAGTGGTTGAGTCACCATCCCTGGAGGTATTAAAAAAGCGAGTAGACGGGGTACTCCATAACATGGTTTAGTGGGCATGGATGATGGTTGGACTCGATGATCTCGAAGGTGTTTTCCAACCTAAATGATTCTATGATTCTAACTCTTCCTTCTTCCTACCATAACAACCTAAAAAGCCTCCTGGAAAGCCTTGGAAATCAGGGCTTTCCTGAATAACACACACCTCTGGGTTACTTATCTCCTTTTTTCATTTTACTGCCGTAAGTGCAAGGTCATCATTTGTGTTTGTTCCTTTTTTAAGAAAATAACAAACCAAAGTTATTAGAGTTCTCAACATGGAACACAGTAATTCTTTTTTATTTTCTTAAAAGAAAAAAAAAGATTTAGCTAAAAGTTTTGTAATGGGCTGCCTCATAGTTGAAACGGAAAGTATTCCCAAGTGTCAGGGGAATCTGCTGCTGGGTAGATCTTTTTGTCTAAGTTCTCATATTTGCTCCTGTAGGCTGAAACCACACCACCTATGTTTTAAGTGTTCCCAAAAAAAAATTTTCACTGTGCTTGGAGTTTTATAAATAAGTATTTATTTGTCTTCTGCAGTCATCCCTGGTTTGTGTTCCACCACCAGTAAGGAGCTTAATTTGAAGTTAATTCAATACAACACTGTATCTTAGAGCTCTAGCGACAGGCGTGAAATTGTTTTATCTCTTTTGTTCTTGGTGCGCTGTGCTGATTGGGCTGGTGCATAGACCATCTGCTGCTGAGGTAACTCTTGGGATACTTGTCAAATTGATTGCACTCAGGAACAACCGAGACAGAGGAAAAATAGAGTTTCTAATTACATTTTACCCAGGATCTTGTTTAACTCTGGGAAGTGGTAATTCAGAAATAAATGGCTTTGGTGGACATCTTAGAATCTTTAATTAACAAATTACTCTATTAACACACACATTGTTTTCCAGGTGAGTGAGATCATTTGCCCCTGGGGCTTTTTTTCCATATGCCTTCTGTTCCTCCAGCTAAATGTGTAACAAATTGAAGTATTCATTTTGATTACGTAAAGCACATGGGTATACAATTATATGAAAAGAAAGATGACATTTGTTTCCTGCCTTCCCTAAGGCCCGTACAGGTTTGCCCTTCCCTGGAAAAATAAGTCATAAGTCAGTAGAATATATGCTTTTTTTTTTTCTACACATGACATTTTTGGAAGGGTGTTTTTAAAGCAAGAGCATTTATTAGAAAAACCAGGATAATGATTATTTACAAAATACCACTAAAATAACAAGTTTTCCTCCCAAAAGTTTTATTTCTTGCATATGTCTGTTGTGTGACCATTTTGGAGCTTTTAGGAATGAATTTATTTCATGTTATAAAATTTAAATAGTAAGTGTTTATTAAAACTTAATAAAAAGTTATTAAATATTTATGTAAACACAATTAGTTTACCACTTAATTTTGTAAAATGTACATTAACCATTTGTGCTTTATTAAACAATTACTCTGCATTTGAATCCCTCCTTTATATATTATTTTACAGGGACACTGTCTGTACTAGCTGAAAAAATTCCTTAGCATATATTTGACTGGAAGAGCTCCTATTTCATTGCAGTCTCAATATATATTGAAGCAGTAAATGAAATATTGGGAAAGAAAGATAGCTTGCATAAGTTAAATGACAACATTTCCAAACTATATAAAATCACCAGGGATGTTCTGAAGTATATTTTTATGGTGAAACATGTGGAGGAACTTATTTGAAAAGTTCAGAAAATTATTTTTAAATAAGGTCAGGAGTGTGTAAAATAGTTGTGAAGGGGGGGTTCCAAGTCTTGGTTGCTTTTGCTTTGGCCTTCATGGGACTTGGATCTAATCCCTTTTGTGGTGATGCTCTTCCTCCGTATCCTCTGTCTTGGGGAATTTTTTCCTTCTTACATGTCTTCAGCTAGATGTTTAAGACCAAGACTCATTAATTTATCTATACCTGACCTCTCTCCCACTGCATGTTTCAGATATCCTTTCTGGTATTTCCTTCTGGATATCTTGCAGAAATTCAGCCCAGGGAACTCAAGTGTGGCCCATGCTCTAATTCCTCATCTCCTCTGCCATCCACAGATGAGGAAAGTGGGTTGTATCTGGATTCATGGTAATGACAGGTGGTTCCTACTGTAGATTGTTTACTTTTGGTGAATAAGAATGACTATGTAAATCACTTTTTAGGTGAAGACATTGAAAATTTCTTGCTAGTTCAGTTGTAGGATTTTTAGTAGTCTCTTTCCTGTTAATACCTATTGGAAAGCATACAGTTTATCTTTCCAGTCTCAGGAATAAATGTGTCGTCACTGGAGAATATTAAGGCAAGTAAACATCATGAAACCACAAAGGTGAAATTCTACAAAATCGTTACTGGAATTGTTTTTCAGAGTCTAAACTTTCCATCATGTTCCAGGTAAAAGTATACTCTCTGCTTTTTTGCTATTCTAAGTAATAGAAGAGCATGTGTTCGTGTGCCTATGTATGTTCACAAGCTTTTGTGTTTATATATGTCTGCATAAAATCTGTTTCTAACATCAACAGCGTGTCTTACACATATTTCACACTGAGTTACTTTGTATTGCAACACCTACCTCCCTGCTAGTTTGCTCTGTGATGGCTATGATGAGTGCTATCTTCCATATTATTAAATGCTAACACAAGCATATGCTGGCATGTCACTGTGGCAAACAATGACTTGTATCTCCCTTGAAAATTCACATGCGTTTTATTGCTGCTTGAGAAAATAACACACATCACCACTGCAGTTCTAGTCATTTTACTGATTGCTAAAGGATTTCCCCTCTATTACCTCTGCATTTTCTGTGTTGCCAGGTGTGAAATGAACAGAATCATAAAGTCAGGCTGTTTTGGAGAATAAAAACAGCAGCACAGTCTGTGCTGATGAAATAAGCAGCATACTGAAAGTGGAAAAAAGCTAGTAGCTATTGGCAATCCAACATATGTGATAGACAGTACAGTGTAAAAGACATATTTACAAATTATTGTAATTAAAAGCAGTTGTAATATGTATTACTGACTCAAGGAAATATTTCATCTTATCCTTAAATTTAAGTATGTGCTAAAGTCTTTCTGAGAGCAATAGGACTACTCTACTTGCTTAAAAGTAAACAATATTGATATTTAAGCATTCCTTAAATATGGCTGGGCTGCCAGGAACTGACACATTTGCTAGTTGCAATAGGAGTTTCAGCAGCTGCAAGATCATATGCTTGATTCAATTCCTGGTAAAACCAGTAAGATCTTTTTTAATATTTCCATGGAGTTGAATAGCAGTTGACTCAGATGAGAAGCGGTTGTGGAAAGGGGTTTTAAAACTGGGCCTCATCAAAGCTGTTTTGGAGACAGGATGTGTGTATCTGAGGTTAAGAGGGTAAAAATTACCTAATTACAGAGTGAAGAAGAAAGATAACTTTATGGGGAGTCAGGGGAATGACATGGATATGCAAAGATTGTTTAGATATTTAAGGATTTGCAGGGTCAGCACAGAAAAACATCTGGGACAATTCTTGAAAAGGACAATGAAGCTACAGCAGCCTCGGTAAATGATAGAAACATTTCCCCTGAATGAATGACTAATGTGGTTCAGTATCAATAGAGCAGAAAGCATAGCCAAAAGGAGACCAGGAGAGGCACTAAGGCACTTGAATGGCCCTAACTAGCCTCACCTGGTACCCCCACCAGCCCCTGCCAGTGAGTCTGTGTAAGTTCAGCCTGGGGAGCTTCTGTTGTGTCCTGGCAGAACATTGTGAGATGGATTCCTCTTCCTTGAGATGCTAGTTTCATAAAGAGCTTAGGTGAGAAAATGGTGAGTAATGTGCCCTGGCTACCTCTGTGTGTTCTTGCCACCTAATCTATGAATAGGATAAAGCTTCTTTCAGAGAAGATGCAAATGTTTTAAATACATTGCAGACATCTAGAGTAAAATAAGAGATTTTAATAAGGTTTCTCCTTGAAATATAAAGTGTTAACAAAATAATACACTTCCTCTGCTGGAAAAAAAAAAAAGTTGCTGTGACAAATCTCTTGTGAAAACCTTGGCTAAAGACAAATTAGACAGAAAAGCTTAACCGAAAAAAAAAAAAGCATAAGAGCTGAAGCTCTCTGAAAGACTTGGATATCTAATCACCAATAGGGCACTGTAGGAAGCATCTTGATCTGCGTTTACTCAAACAGGCCCCTTGGGCCCCTGCCGGAGCAGACAGATAGGAACTGGGTGAGCCTTTGCCATGACTCGGTATGGCTGTCCTCGTGGTCTGGGTCATGGAATAGAGACAGATGGACAAGAAGAGGAGAGAGAGGGATAAAGAACTGGGAAGAGTTTATTGATTATTGCAGTCAAACCGTCCGAAAGAGATTAGCTGGTGTAGAGTGTAATAATTAATTTTTTGTGTATTGTTCTTTACACAAACACAAGAAGAATTTCCTGGACCCACAACCTCTTAAGTAAGTGGCAAACTAGAGGCAACATCTTGTTCTGTTTTAATCTTTTTCCCCATCTCAGGAGGGGGAGTAATGAGCTAATGAGCAGCACCTAGGACACCTTTCTGAGCCTTGTCTAGGCAGGACTGTCTGCTCTTTATGGGAGAGCCTGTTTCTCTGTGTGCATGCGTGCATGGTTCCTATTGCAACAGAAACCTCTTCTTGATGTGCAAACAATACAATGAAATAACATTTAATTATAATCCCGTATGATTTATAGTCTCTGAGGGGAACAAAAATGAATGCCAGAAGCTAATCATTAAGTGAGGTCAGACAAGGAGGAAGCTGCAGGAAAAAAACTATCAGTAAACACCTGTTGTCTTTTGAAGAGAATCCATAAATGTTTGTAATCTTCTGCCTTATAAGGAAAGGAAAGTTATGGGTTTTGCTTATGAGGTCTGGAATAGCCAACTATTTAACATGTTGGCCTGTTAAGAGGATGAGTAGCACATGAACATCTCTGCAGGCAAATGGAAGACAGGCTAAGGAATTTCTAGAGAGGCCTTGGCCGTTTTGTTTTTTTTTTTTCTTTGCAGCTTTGCATTTGAATTGTTTTTTACTTAAGAGAACATCTTTAATTTTTCCACCATAAATGTATCAAAGAACATACATGGGTAATACAGTTGCAGGTGCTTTATAGTCCTTCAGGTAGGTACAAAACTGTGGTTTGGACCTTTTCTCCCTCGTGGGTTTTTTGTTTCCTGACGTCATCATCAGTTGTGAATTAGCCTTAACAGGCTCTTCTGAGGTTGTGGTCTAGTTCGACATCAAGTTTGATACCCTCTGTTGTTCTAATGGCTTTATGTTTGAGCATAGGCAGTCTTTTGGCAAGCATAAATATATATTCCTATCTTTGTTACCATCTCCGTTTAGGTGCTTTGCTCTTGGCATGTAAGTACCAGCAGATGCAATCAAGTATAAAGTGACATTTGGCACCCGTGCACCAGTGCCCCCACAGAGGAGGGTCTTTCTATAGAAGAGGTACTGCTCGCAAACTGCCCAACTCATTTTGCTTGGCACCGAGTAAAACTGGCGCTGTCCCGGGCGAGCAGGCACCGTGCCATCACAGCAGATGGGGCTGAGTGAAGGGAGGCATTCAGGAAACCTTGTCCAACCACCGAGTGCACGTGTCTGAGGGCAGGGTTCCCAGCCAGGAGCATCGAAATGGCTCCCTGTCCTCAGCTCCCGGCTCTAGTTTAAAAGGCTCTGTGGTAGATTTTAAGACGTCAGTCATAGTTTCAAAAAGCGATATAGTTATATTGTTCTTGACAAAATTATTTCAGCCTGGATACAGTTTTGCAGGAGGGTCTTAGAATTCCAACCAACAGATTAACAGAAGTACGTGTCTTAATATCTGCAAGATACCATAACCCATGTACTTTGTTTAATGTTTTGGAGCATATTCTCTACAACAAGTAGACTTTACCTAAAAATCGTGAAGAAATTTATGTCGTTGGTTGGCTTGGGTTTTTGGGGTTTTTTTTCCCGCAAAATGTTTTTCCACCATTGTACACAGGTGGAAACTACTCAATAGCAAAAAAAGTTAGAAGGTGTCTCAAAGAGGTGTAAAAATCATAAGCTAAATACGAGGGGGTAGGTTGTTCTCACCATTTCAAAATACATGCAGATATATGCACCCAAACTTGTTGCATGACCCTGGTAGAAAAGCCAATGTTGAAAATTAAAGCACCATTGCAATCCACAATTACCTGTCTGTTTTTTACACCGATCACAACGATTATGTATTTTTAGAGCAGAAGTAAAACATTTTATGAAGCTGGTTGCCATGTCTCTGCCCCAGCAGGACTCCTGAATGTCCTCCTGATAAAAGCCCTGATCTCCCATGCTGAGTCATATGTTGTCTGTTTAAAAGTGATAAATACGCTTTAAAAAGCAGCTATTAATTCCAGCATCTGCACTGATGTGTGTATGGAAGCAATGAGACACCCATGCGATGATGAGACCACAGAGTGAAAGATAACAATTCCTCCTGACTTCCTTGGGTAAATACTGCTTTACAAAAAGCATGAACACCTTACAGGTATTACATGTTCTGGATACAGCCTTTTTTGGTTACTTAAACTGCTATAAGCATAAGCTTAATGTTAAACTGAGGCTGGAGTGATGGAAAAATATAAATAAAATCAAAAGAAAATGAACTAGGTATGGACTAACTCATGGTATTACTTGCTCTGTCTATAGCTGTCACACAGGGCAGTTGTTATTCTCACCGAAACAGCACTTCAATGACACTTATAGTGCTGTGGTGGCATTATTTGCTTTTGTGGTGTTCTGTCACTTCATGAAATGTAGTTTTTTATACCCTCACTCAAGTACCATAATAAGTAGGATAACAGTAATTTAAGTTTTTTTTAAAAGTTTTATTCATACAAAGTTTTCCTGAAAGCTAGAAATAACATACTTGGGGCCTAACTGGTATGATTTTTTGATCTGGTTTGTTTGGATTTTTGTTTTGTTTCTTTTAATCAGCCCACAAATGAGAATGTCATTTGGGAAAATGCTAAGAGCTTAAATACAAATTTTTCCCCTCTTGGCAGATATCTATAAACTTACATAACACAGAAGTAACTGCCCTGAATGTTATAACATCAGTTACTAAAATTAGTAAAATTAAGGATAAATATATGGGCTTAAGAGGAGGCTTTGCAATTAGTTATAATGTAGTTTTGACTCATGCCTGGTATCAGTCTCTGTGATAACTCTGGAGAGTAATTTGGGGTCCCCCATTGCAGGTGGTGCCCCCAGGGAGCCTGGCAGTGCCCTGGATTCTTCCTGCTGGTCCCCAGCACTGTCCCAGCAGCCACAGCTCCCTCGGCCACCTCCACGTGCTAGAAAAGCACTGCTCTGCCTGCTGTGCAGGCCTTGTACTACAGGTAGTTTTCAGGAGAGAATATCAAACGCAAACAGTAATTATATTTTAGGACCACTGGGGCCCTGAGGAGACCTAGGGTCTTGTTCAGTTGGTGCCACTTGGCTTAATTGAGCAGGTTCATTTCGCAGTATAGACAAACCTCTGAGGCTGATAACGTTACAAGGTATGTGGGACCTGGGATGAGGTTTTCAGAAGCCACCATATGATCTGTTCAGGCTGGAGAGAGCAATGTCCTAATACCCTCAGACACCTGACACACTTTCTTCTCTTCAGGGTGAAAAGATTTCAAATATTATGCCAAACCTCCAGGTACCTGTCAGAACATACTTCTTTCCCTGGGAAATACGGAACAAAAAAAACTTTAACAAAGCTTCTCAATTTACTTTCAGCATTGGGATTCACTACAATACCCCTTACACAAGTCTGGCGTCCTGAGTTGTGTAGTACAGAACCATTAATTACAATGAGGAATTAACTGGGGGCCTGTTCTCCTCCAGTACTGGAAAGAAAAGGGAAATCTGAGACTGGTTAGGGCAAAGAATACAATCACAGCCCAAAAAAAAAAAGAAAGAAAAGTACTTCCTTTTTAATAATACTTTGATTTAATTGCATTGCAATGTAGCACTATTTCGTGTAGCCAGAGAGCATCAACACATTACATGAGTCTTGTGGACTGAATGTTTAATTAACGCATGTGCATAGGAATACACTGATAATATGTTTAACTTTCACAGTGAGAGCTAGCATATTATTTTAGGAGAGGGGGTTTTTGGCCTTCAGAGTGGTGCTGCATATTAAGGGTTTTTTTGCCTCAGCTATTCCATTACCAGAATGAAATGCCACCAGTATTAATAGGATGGCAGAGTAAATGTCACAAGCTGAAGGGACCACAGGAATGTGTATTTGCCACATGTAGAAGTAGTATTTTTATTATAGCGCCATGTGGAATTTATGAGCATTGCTATAATATTCTAGATAGGCCTCTCTGGTAATATCTGATGTATATTAGTGCTAAAAGTCAGCCTACTACAAAATCAGCTCCCTTCTGCTGTCTGTACCTTTCCTAGATGCTATGGAGCTATATAGTCCCAGTAATGCACTGTCAACTAGAGCAAGTAAAACTAGCCCTGAATATTATTTATTGGCCTGTGAATGCAGATTGCATACAGACTTTATTACCTCCTAATTTACCACCTGCTGGCTGAAGGATGGCAAAAGTCTACTATTTGTTTTATAGGAATTCATTATGCCATTAACCTTTTACTCCTATAGGCCATGAGGAAGAATTTCTTCAGTTAAATCACTCCTGTAATAATGCTCTACAAATGAAAACAATGATTTATTGCACCCCAGAAAGTCTAATAAATATAAATTATATCCTAATGCTCTGCACGTTGCAAATGATTGTATGTACAACTAATTACTCTTTCCAAAGACTGTTTTAGTCTTCTCTGAAACACGTTAAGTAAGGATCGTGCCCATTTTGGTATCTGAGGTAATGGCTTCATGCTTTGCGTTGTAAAAACAGGGATGTTGTTAAAGATTTTGTGGTTTATGTATTTTAGTTATTTTTTGAAGAGGAAGAAGAGAAAGAAAGGAGAAAGAAAACTGCAGCTGCCTTACTCTAACAACTGAAATGGCAGTTAATATTTCATTGATTTATTGTTGTTGTAAGAAGTCCTTGAGGGAAAGCTGGTGTAATTTCAAAAGCGATCAGGGGTTGTTTCACTTTAAAGCCAGTCTGTTCTGAACAGCTATTCCAGTGGCCACACTAAACTTGTGGTGGCCGTTTGATGTAGGATACGAGCTGGGTCTGTGCAACCTGCTGTGCTCTGTGGAGGGAGCTGATGCATTCATGGGGTGTAACTGGAGCAAACAATCAGACTCCTAAGGACATTCCACCTGAGCCTGGTCCAGGAGTATTTTAAGAAATATTCTGGGTTTGAACAGAAGTAGTCATGCTTGATTTAGGTTTATTGAGGCTCTTTGGTGCTGAGATTCTTAGCTGATGTAAAGTATCACTGCTATACACCATGCCTGTGTTAGAAATGTTCTTTAGGGTTCCCTGAGGCAGGGAAGCACCAGGGCTGCCAAGAGACTCACCAGGAGCTGGCAGCTCTTGTGAGAGATGCTGGCAAGGCCTCGGCGTTTTCAGATCAACCGTGGCCACTCCCCACACCTATACAAAGCAGCCAAGGGAGCAGAGCATGGCACGGCACGTCGGTGCACGGGAAGGGTGTCATCACCCTGCCAGCTTTGAAAGGTCAGTTCAACTGGTGGTCCTCACTCTCCCAGGAGGAGCTTAGCCATGGTATCCACCCGGCAGAAAGCCATGTCCTCTGCACTCACCAGAACGGATGTGGCAACCCAGAGCGAGCTCCCATGAAAGCATGCAGCCACCTAGGTCTCAGGCTGCAGGGTGTGACAGAGCCTTTCACTGGTAATGGATGGCAATAGTGAGAACAGCTGTGTGAGATGTGACCAAGTGCGATCTGTTCAGCTTGGTGGCAGAGCTATGAGAAGGAGTAGAAAGGTTAAGGAGCATCAGGGAGTCTGAGAAAGAGACAGACTGGTGAAACCACACTCTGCCCTCCCTGAGAAAGAAACAGGAACAGCCACCAGAAAAAAAACAAGATCAAGGGGATCCTGTATCCTCCTCCCCACCAGGCAGAAGGCAGTAACTTAAAGGAAAGGAGTGAATGGAGGCAAGTCCATGTTTGAGGCAGCAGACAAACCCCCTCCTTGCCTACCTTGCCTTCCCAGATGTGTCTCTACAACAGGTATGAGGCTCTGGATGTGGAAGGTCAATCAATGGATGATGTGGATGATGGTCCATCTATACCAGAGGCGTTGCTGAGGTTGGAAAGGCCTACCCCCCATTTCACAACCACCTCCACGAGGAAGAAAGGACGGGTTGTAGTTGTAGGTGACTCCTGAGGGGAACAGAGGGTCCAATATGCTGGACAGACCCTCCTTTTAGGGAAGTCTGCTGCCTCCCTGGCGCCTGGGTTAAGGACAGCACTAGGAAACTTCCTAGCCTGCTACGGCCCTTGGACTGTTACCTGTTATTTCTCTTCCACGTGGGTGGCAATGAAGCCGCAATGCATAGTCTGAGGGTCATCAAAAGAGACTTGAGGGCCTTGGGATGGTTGGTAAGGGAATCTGAGGCACAGGTAATTTTTTTCTTGTCTCCTCCCAGCTGTGGGCAGTGACACTGGAAGAAATAGACGGGCGCAGTCTATTAACGCACGGCTCCATGGCTGGCATCACTGCCACATTTTGGGTTTTTCAATAATGGGGTGGTCTACATGGCACCAGGCCTGCTGGTGTCAGATAGGATTCACCTTTCTCAAAGGGGAAAGAGGGTCTTTTCTCACGAGCTAGTGGGGCTGATTGACAGAGCTTTAAACTAGGCTTGAAGGGGGAGGGGGATAATATCGGGCTCACCCGTGGCAAGCTGTTGGATGACACATCAAGGTTAGAGAGACGCGGTGTTAGCAAGGGCCCTCAGCCTGTTGCTCTGAGACTTGTTAGATTCACTGGAGCACGCTTGAAGTCTTACAGAGATGAGCCAGGGGCTCCTGAGGTAATGGGAGCCAACAGAGAAACACAGGTGAAGTACCTCAAGAAAGGTGACGTGGCCAACAGCTCAGCTGAAGTGCCTCTACACTGATGCACGCAGCATGGGCACCAAACAAGAGGAGCTGGAAGCCATCATGCTGCTAGAAAGCTATGACCTAGTTGCCATTGCTGAAACTTGATGGGACAAATCCCGTGACTGGGGTGCGGCTATTGATGGCTACAGGTTGTTCAGAAGGAACAGGCGAGGAAGGAGGGGAAGAGGGGGTTGTCCTCTACATCAGGAAATGGGTAGAGTGTGAAGAACTGTGTCTGGAGGATACCATGAGCAGATTGAGAGTTTGTGGGTAAGAATTAGAGACCAAAGCAACAAAGGGAACCTTATCGTGGGTGTTTACTACAGGCTGCCTGATCAAGCAGAGCTTACTGACGAAGCCTTCTTACTCGAGCTACAGGAGGCATCGTGCTTACAGGCTCTCATTCTGCTGGAGGACTTCAACCACCCCGATATCAACCACCCCGACATCTGCTGGAAAAGTAGCACAGCGAGCTGCAGGCAATCCAGGAGACTCCTGGAGTGCATTGAGGATAACTTCTTAAGCTAGGCAATAGCCCCTACCACAGAGGATGTGATTCTGGACCTAATGGTCACCAATGCAAATTAGCTAATTGGTGACGTCAAGGTTGGAGGCAGCCTGGGCTGCAGTGATCAGGCACTGGTGGAGTTCACTGTCCTGAGTGATATGGGTCAGGTGAAGAATAAATTCAAGACCCTGAATTTTAGGAAAGCAAACCTTACAGCTGTTCAAGGAGTTGGTCAATAGAACTGAGGAACCTGATGTAGTTGCCAAGCTACTCTCCATGATATATGAAAAGTCATGGCAGTCAGGTGAAGCCCCTGGTGACTGGAAGAAGGGAAACATTGCACTAATTTTTTAAAAGGGTGGAAAGGATCATCCTGGGAACTACTGACTTTTCAGCCTCGCCTCTGTGCCTGGGAAGATCGTGGAACAGATCCTCCTAGAAGCTATGCTAAGGCACATGGAGGACAGGGAAGTGACGCAAGACAGCCAGCATGGCTTTAGCAAGGGCAAGTCTTGCCTATCCAACCTAGTGGCCTTCTATGATGGAGTGACTACATCAGTGGACAAGGGACGAGCTACGGATGTCATCTATCTGGACTTCTGTAAGGCCTTTGACATGGTCACACACACGTGTCTCTAAATTGGAGGGATATGGATTTGATGGATAGACTGTTAGTGGATAAGGGATTGGTTGGATAGTCACATCTAGAGAGTAGTGGTCAATGGCTCAATGTCTGGATGGAGATCAGTGACGAGTGGTGTTCCTCAGGGGTCCATGTTGGAACCAGTACTGTTTAACATCTTCATCTATGACATAGACAGTGGGATCAAGTGCACCCTCAGCAAATTTGCAGATGACACCAAGCTGAGTGGTGTGGTTGACGTGCCAGAGGGATCTGGACAAGCTCAGAAGTGGGCCTGTGTGAATTTCATGAGGTTCAACAAGGTCAAGTGCAAGGTCCTGCACCTGGGTCGGGGCAACCCCTGGTATCAGTACAGGCTGGGGGATGAAGGGACTGAGAGCAGCCTTGCCAAGAAGGACTTGGGTGTCATGGTGGATGAAAAGCTGGACATGAGCCAGCAATGTGCGCTTGCAGCCCGGAAAGCCAACCATATCCTCGGCTGTATAAACAGAAGCGTGGCCAGCGGGTTGAGGGAGGTAATCCTGCCCCTCTACTCCACTCTGGTGAGACCCCACCTGGAGTACTGCATCCAGCTCTGGAGTCCTTAGTACAGGAAGGTCATGGAACTGTTGGAGCGGGTCCAGAGGAGGGCCACAAAAATGATCAGTGGGATGGAACACCTTTCCTATGAGGAAAGGCTGAGAGAGTTGGCAGTGTTCAGCTTGAAGAAAAGAAGGCTCCAGGGAGGCCTTATTGCGACCTTTCAATATTTAAAGGGTGCTTATAAGAAAGGTGGAGAGGCACTTTTTAATAGGACAAGGGATAATGGTTTTAAACTAAAAAAGGGTAGATTCAGACTAAATATAAGGAAGAAATTTGTTACGATGAGGGTGGTGAAACACTGGAACAGGTTGCTCAGAGGTGGTAGATGCCCCATCCCTGGAAACATTCAAGGTTGGGCTCGATGGGGCTCTGAGCAACCTGATGTAGTTGATGTCCCTGCTTGTTGCAGGGGGAGTTGGACTAGATGACCTTTAAAGGTCCCTTCCAACCCAAACTATTCTATGAAATAAAGCGGTTGTTTGGAGTCTGTCACAAACAGCTCCACTGTATGGTCTTAGAATGCTGTAAATTGCTTTAGTCTCCTTTTTCCTTTTCATCTTTGTGTCCTGTCCTCTTCCCTCTCCATTTTTGGAGACTCATGGTCTTCAAATTTGGAGAGGGTTGACTCTGAAAACATTTTTTTTTTTTTCCTCGCCTCCCTCCAGTTAAAGCAAAATGTTCTGCAAATATTCGTTTGTTTCAATAAATGATTTGTGAAAGGGTGCATCTGCAATGAGTGCAGCATTGGCGCTCTATCACTTTGATATTTTCTGCACTTTTCTGATAGCCTACAAAATCTTTCATACCCCTTTCAAGCATTGCCAATTAAAAAAAAAAATCCTTTGCAGTATGTGTGACATTCACCTTGCTACCAGTGACATTCAGAGAGCCTGCTGATTTTTAAGCTAGTGATTAAGAACTGTCTGAAATAGTTTCACACATGGTTTGTAAATCCTCAGTCAGAGCTTTTCCATCACTGCTGCTGTGAAATATTTCTCCTTGGATTTGTAGGTGTTTAACAAATTCATTTGCATGAACTGTCTGTCTTGAAAATTAAATTATCTCTTTCTTCTCATAAACATTTATGTTCTACAAATACAGGAGCTACCAGTCAATGACTATAATGTAGCACAGTTTTGCACTAGATAGAGGTCAACCTAGGACATGACTGGCGTAAACTAAACAATGATTTAATTTGTGGTCTCTCTTTTCTTCTATAACCTTGGTTTTCTTTTCATTCTTTGTCCACATTGCTATTAAGTTCTTCTTTAGTGAAGCCATTTGATGCATCTTTCTTCTGCCTTTCAGTTTAGAACTAGTTTACAGTTTGAAATAAACTAAACAAACAAGCAAACTGTTCTCCCTTTGATGGTATTTCCATTCATCTTCAAGAAACATATTGATTTTCAGCTGCTGTGTTCAGCTAGTTTAAGGCATGATCATCTTACTTTTTATTAGTAAGTTAAAAGAAGAACATAAGTTAAATAATTAGGTTCCAAGCAGATCTCTTAAATGGTGTGAACAAAAGGTCTTATGTGGTGAATGAGTGATGCCAGGAATTTTTTCCCCTCAGAAGATGTAATTCTGTAATTCCTGTACATAGAGCACTAAATACAAAGGTGTAAATGATCTGATCAGAATGGCAACTTCTATTTACTCCATTTTAATTGATCACAGAAAGCAGCAATTAGCAGGACAGCCGTAGTCCTGTTTAGTAAATGCGGTATGTCTGTGAGCATTACAGGAAATAAGGACATTCATTCCAGGCCCTTTGCAGAAATTGCATGCCTCAGTTTCAACACCTGCAATTAGTACAGCTGATTTATATCCATAAGACAGTTTGTACTGGGGGCAAAAAACAAAACGGTGTCCAGCTTTTTTGAATCTGTGGTCTAAATTGCCCACTACCACACTCTCTTAGTGATGTTATGGTCCTTTGATATTTTTTTTTTAGCTGTGGAATTGGATTTTGTAATAAGAAGAATGAGAAATCTGCAAACAAGTCATGCAGACATTATTATAAGCAGCAGCAATCACAACATGCCATGACCCATAAGAAAGCCATTGACTGGAAGGTATGCGATATCTCATAAAGACTATTCGACTTCCCTGAGTTGCCACCTGCTAAGTGAAACCTCTTTTCTTGAAAGAGTGTTTTACAAAGTCTGCTCAGTTCCCACTTGAAACTGTTGATAATAGCACACAATTGAAGACAAGGTACAGTCCAGTTAAGCTAGAGATTAGGTAAGAGATGCCATTAAGTAGTTCTATAGATAACTGGATGCTTCACACTGTATGGCTTGTTCTAAATCCCGGCTAACAGCAGATGTGTTGGTTTGTAGGTTGGGTCAGATGTTGGCTTAAAAATTTTGGTGAGCAACTCTAAATGAAAGTAATACCTATTTACATTCCTGCTAATAGAACTAAATGCTATGTACAAAAGTTACATCCAGGGAGTCCACAGGATGATTCCCTTGAGCAGCTGGATAGCTATGCTTGGAGGTTTCCTCTGTGTGCTCCCACATCATCTGATAGAGAATAATCCAGTTTAATCACACTCTTGAAGGAAACGAAATGACTTAAATTTGAGTCTCTTTAGTGTCAGTCTGATCAACTTTTCTTCATCTTCTAGCTTAACATTGTTCATTTTTTAAAATGGCAGTCAACCATCATGATCCAGGTATTAATAAAAGGACAGTTTCCACATCTTTATTTGAAAAAATAAAGATAGTCAGTGTCACAACTGCAGCAGTTCATATCAGATCCTGATCAATATACATGACTGAGTCATGGTCACAGTTCAGCTATTGAAAGACTTTTTTGTTCTTTTGGTTGCCTGGTTTTCAAAGCAGAATTTTTGCACTCGCACTGTTTTTTCTTGCTCGTTCTGTCTCATTTGTCCAGTGCGTCCTGATAACTTCTGTATTTATTGGCCTGCTTCAGCCAAACTTGGCAACTCTGGCTGAACTGAGGTCTCATAGCTGTGAAGTGCCTGTGGTTTTCATGAAAGTTGCTAGTTTGGTGTGTGCTTTAACATGCCTTTTGCTGAAGATGCAAACATTACTCATTCTGCCTGGCAGTAGTTTGCTGGCCCCTGAGTACCCACGTGGCTCTGGGCTAGTCACAGCATGTGTCATCTTCCAAGTGATAGACCAAATAAATGTTCACAGAGGAAGCTGAGGACCCTGTGGAGGTCCTGGTAAGAACAAGAAGAAAGTGGATGTTTGTCCGATGACTGTTTAAACAAGAAGATTGTTTGTCACAGTAAGATACGAGAAGAATTGGCTAAGGGGGGATCGGAAGGTGAGAGAGGAGGCATGAGGTAGAGGAGCTTGGCTTACAGTGGTAACTGGGTTAACAGTTTACAGACAGGGTAGAATATGGATGTCTTGGATGTGTAGGAAATCAGGCTTCATTAGCTTTTCTCCTTGCAGAAAAACATGCTATTAATTGCCTTTGGTCTCCTGGGGAACCACTAGCCTCGTTGGAAACTTTTCTGCTGCTTATTGTCTGATCGCTGAGGCATGCTCTGAACAGAAGGATGTCTTTGATGCTGATAGATCAAACTCTGAACTGAAATCTGCTGAGATGAGGAAACCTGAATCAGCAAAGCCAGCTTTTAAGGAAACAGAGATCTCTCTCTGTGGAATGAAGGAACAAGTGTTGCCGGAGACTGGAAATACGAAGTCTGTGCTGTTTAACTCTCAGTGCTCTCTGGGGCCCAGCCAGCAGCCTGGAGGACAAAAGAGAAATTACTGGAGGATTTCTATCCAAGGAGGAAAAGAGAGCTAAGCAGCTGTATGTAGGTGTGAAAGGACAGCCTGATATGGTGTGTAGTTAATGCCCGTTTCCATGCTTGCAGACAGCATACAAGAAGCAGTAGCATTAGCAAATTCTCTACAGTGCTAGGGAAAATTGCCTGGGACTTTCTCTTCCTGTAACTGCTAATACATTTTGAACTTGTATATTTAATCTGAAGCTTTCCACCCTGTCCTTTTGGCTAAGAATTCTGACGCTAAAAACTGACTTCTGCACAGATAAAGTCTAAATCAAGGGTTTGTTTCATCTCTTTTTACCATGAAGATCTGGGAGAGGGCAGAAAAAAATTCTGCTTTGTTTTTAGAGAAGTAGTAGTTCCCAGATGTGATTTTGTTCTCAGCCTTCTTCAACTCGCGTTCTATTACTCTTTGCTTTTTTCTTTCACTATAATCACCTGATATAGGTCTGTTTATTATTTGCAAAGGTAGCCACTTTGTAGATGTGCCTGTTGAAGGTGTATGACATAATTAGGTAGTGCTAATTTAGAGGGAAACACATATACATGCATAAACTTATTCCCTGTACTTCTCCAAAGGATTACACGATGCATTTATCTCTGCAACATCCTCTGGACCCTCTGTGATGAAATCTTCAACTAGACGGCCTCTGATTCTCTGCTGCAAGCCTTGTGTCACGGTTATCAAAACTCCAGGTGAGCTTCATATAGTAACTGCAATGTTTGCTTTTCATGCAGTTTCCAAAGGGACAGTTTGAGCAAAAGCAGTATAACACAGGTGAAATTTGGTTTGAACTACTACTGTCTTTCACAAAATTCATGTAGCTGGACAATATTTTTGAAGGAATGGATAGGCCTGAATATGAAGCATAAGCTACATGTACAGAGCAATATGTGACTGATTAAGATGTGGGGTGACGTGACCGGGGACTTTTTGTGGGCAGCCTGATAAAACATTGCAAGTAAGCATATCTACATTCATTTGATATTCTTAATTGATTATTTTTTTAACATAATGCAGTTGATAATAGCATTTAAATTTTAGTTGCTGTATCATAACTGTGAAATGGGAGAGGTCTTAGACAGCAGAGTAATAGCTTAGAAGCAAAAGAAACTCGGGAAGATTAGTCACTGGAATTCTTATTTTGTGGAAACCTCAGAAAGGCATTAAAACAGACAAGTACATTAACAAACTTAAAATAAGCTTTTTATTACTTAATATTTTTTCACTGAAATTCAAAGCTTTGGCACTCTAAGTAAAGCAGAAAGTGGAAATCTTAGCAGCACTGCATTAATTTTTCAAGCCTTAATGTGCCAGACAGGGAATAAGTTATTACATCTGTTGCCCTCTGGGAGGAAGAATGAAAAGCACAAAAATGATTCTCCGCTGTTAGGATGGAATAACTGAATAATAGCTGATATAAGCGGCGGCGTTGCAGAAGAAAAGCTTACAGCTGCTTTTGTGTCATCATTAGGAGGGAACATTTCTCTGTATAACTAGTGTAGCAAGATTAAGAAACATGGCAAGGCTTATTTGTTCTTCTCAAGGGGCCCTTTACAATTATGGGAGAATATCAGATGAGTACCTCGTGCGCAGCTGCTGATAATCTATGCGAGATACTCTTTTTTTCACGTTGAGTTTGTAGCCCGTACACATTGTTTGCAGGATCCACAGGAGAAAATATAATTGCCTGCAACAAGCTTACGAGAGCAATATGGCACTTCAAACTGTGGTGCCTCTGGGCAGGCTAGAGCTTAGTCTGCCAGAAGCCTGGCCCTTGGGTGGGCTCCTGGAGATGAGGAAATGAGTCCATGAAGTCCTTGTCCCTCTGACAGGCAGAAATGTCTGCTGGGTTCTTGAAAGACTTGTTTTCCAAGGGAGAGCCCAGAAGGCCTCTTATTAATGATTATCTTCTCTGCAAATACACTCACAAAGCTTTTTAAGTACTGTGATAACATGGCAAATAAACAGAAGGATAACCCCAGTCTTGAGTAGAGGAAGGTACAGGAATTATTTGTGTCCATGAGCTCACGAGGGAACAAAGGAAGACACGAAAGCAGCACCGTGTCCATGCTTCAATGGTGCCTCAAGCAAAAGTGTCTTAGCCTTTAGTCATTCCCAACAGGTATGAGAGGCTTCACTAACAGGCAGTAGAGCTGAGGAAGAAAAGCAACATGAATTTTTAGAAGGTTCTGCCTCTTCCCATCTCCCACTTGAATGTCAAGTATTACTATGGCATGTGGATGAAGGAAGCCACATGGGCAACAGGGATAAAAGCATTTTAGGCGTTCTCAAATCAATTTGTCCTTTGTTGAAAAGAAAAATATAGAATGCAATGTATAGATTTTTATCTTAATCTTTATTTAATCGATCTTAAGATAGCTTCATAACATGCTTTGTTGTGGGCCGCCATTGGCTTGCGATCCAAAGAAAGCTCATTTTACCCGATGGAACTAACCGTACTGAGAGTTTTCATGCACATTTCTCTAATTAATGCTGAACTGATATTGTTTCTCTGGAATGACCATGCCTTGTCAAGGGTTCATCTGAGGTCTGGGATGCAGAAGACTGTGGCAATTTACTGTACCGCAGGATGTAATGCATAAACAGGGGCTATTTTAAGGCTGATATGAGCTAATAGAGAAGGTAAGTGCAAATTAAAGCTGATGGAAACGTTCTGTCACTGATTTATTGCAAACACCATCTGACTCTATTTGTGTATTGAGGCAGACTAAGGATAGTCCTCTACTGTTCCATCAATGCATTCTTTAATTTTCTTAATACTTTTATTTGTATTAGACAATGCCAGGGCAGCTATTGGTATGCAGAATTAGCTGAAATCAGTTTTTTTGAAACTTGGTTCACCACTCTATTTAATTAAGGGTTGTTGGAAAGCTTCCACATATTCTGTGTAGACTAGCTATGCCTTAAGCCTTACCTAGCTGATTTTGACAGATCGTCAATAAATCCTGACAGGTCCTGTGCTCTTATTACATATATCGTCATCGTCCTTTAAAAACCGAAGTAGCAATTCTAATGTGACCTGGTTAGGAGTGAGGACTCTTCCTGATCATAAGCTCCTTACGCAACATTATGCACAGTATGTAACAGTGGTACGCTAAATGTGAAATCCTTTGTCTGTAAACACAGAACAAGTATGAGCCTGTATTTTATTTTGTGTGTAAACGTGCATAAAGCCAAAAACTTTTTCAGTACCCCTGCCTCTACGCTAGCTTGTAATTAGCCCTATGTATTGGACTAAACATCAAACCCCCAAATCACATGCAAATTAGTCTTTCATTCTTGAGATCCATCTGCCTCAGAGGAGAAATGTAGCTAAAGGCATCCAAAACCCCTGACATAACAGCTCAGGAAAGGAAAGATCTGCAAGTGTTAAGAGTAAACCAATTATAAATAAGGGGAAGATTTTCTATTGTGAAGGGTAATCTGTCTCAGAGGTAGATTAACGTTGACATATCCCCTTTAGACAAGAAGCTCAGAGCTGACAGCCATTTGGATTTATGTCTGGAAATGCTGTCAACACCCACACGTCATGAAAAAAACCCCGTGGTCTCTTGGCTGCCTGCAGTTGCAGCCATCTGTTTGGATGGCACATTCCTGCTCATGGGTTGGTTGGAGTAGTTCACTAGGACTTCGTGGGTGCCAAGCAGCAATAGCTTGAAAAGAGCAGACTGTATGTCTCAACATGCACTATATTTTTTTATTAGGAGCCCTCATTCTGCATGACTGCAATAGCATCACAAACATCCTTGGTTTGCTGACATTTGTTGGTACTCACATGTCAAAGTAAAGGAACAGAGACAAATAAAACAGCTTTTGGGGGACCTCATAGCTGGCAAGACGCAGTGCAGTGGGCACCTCAAAATACAATGTGGGACAATCCGAATGTCTTTAGGAGATCCATATCCTGAGCTTTCTAGATGAACAGAAAAAAAAAAAATCATTGCCTTTTCACCACCCACTGAATCAGCTGGAATTTATGACATAAAATTCCTCATTCAATTCCAGGATGGGAGAAGTCAGTCAAAATACCTAATTACATGAATATTGAATATGGACACAGCACTCTCAAAAAAAAAAAAAAAAAAAAATTAGCTGTGCCACAGAAGTGGAGAGATCTGTATAGCCAGAAGGCAATGCAGCTGTAAGGAATTTTACTCATAAGCTGTGGATTTTACTTATGGTTTTGTTTTACATTCAACAACAAAATTATTTCACTTTAGAAAAAGATGAACAGTGATTATTTCATTAGATTTTCAATATACTAATTTTTATCTTGATTACCATTTTCAGTTTTTCTTAAAAGCTTAAAAAAAAAAAAAAAAAAAAAAAAAAAATCCAGTAATGTTATACCTACATGAACAACAGTGCACTTATCACTTTTAGCCAGAAGTGTAGTCACTGTGTCACTGCTGTTATGAGTCATGTCAGTTGGGGAATGATTTTATACAGCATTAAATCCCCACAGATTCAAAACCACATGTGTTTCCTACGTCTTGTATGAAGACCGTGCACTCCAAATTACCCATTCTGAATAGAGCCAATATCTCTGTGTCTTGAAAGATATTGATAAATGTCCAGTTCTGGCCTTCCTATTTGTTACGAACTCCATTTGCATTCCATATCATGGGATATTATCCAGCAAGGTTATTCGTGGGTGCTGTTAGATTACAGCCGGGCTGTGTGATTAGATTAAAACCAGTTTACCAATCTGCTTCACAACTGTATTTCTCCGAAGCCCAATCGGTTGCAGATCTAACAAACGCTAATGCACTCTGCCATACTGGGAATCACAGAGCCAGGCTATCCGTTATCAGACTGCGTGGCAATGAGCCATGATGACAGTACTCGGCTCTTGCTTCGCGGGGGACTGTGCTGCCTTTTCACCATCAATCCTGCGCAGCACGACGCAGCGCACCGCTCGCGGGAGCGATCTGTGAGGAGTGTTAATGGGGCAGAGGGGTACGGTTCCCCCTCTCAGGGAAGCCGGGGGGATGAGCAGCAGTGGTGACTTTTCAAAGTGAAACCGGCATTGGGCTTTGAGCAGCCCCAGAGGCCTCTGTTTAATGAAATAATTACCTCTCGAGCTGCTGTTGAGAAGGAAAATTTTATTTAATTCTTCCGACTAATTTTCCACCAGCACACAATGTTTGGAAGGAAAGAAAATATGAAGTATCCACTAAAAAGCATAGGTTTTTAAGGTTAATGTCTAACACCACAAATTTGTGAGGACATATGCTTACTGCCTTTGTAAGATAGATGCAACACACTTTTAAGAGGCCCCCAGTCTGAGACATAGTAGGTAACATTGGACACAAATTTTCCTTTTGTGAAAAAGCAGTGGTTTATTTTTAAAGAGCCTTTTTTTTTTTTTTTTTTAAATTAAAGGCAAATGAGGTCTCTATATTTTACACACTGTTCCTGCTCAATCCTTCCTTATTTTAAAACAAGTATTACATTCGGTCTTCCTGTCAAAGGTCTGTTGTTATGTGGTCTTTCCCCCTGACAAGCCTAGTTATTTCTTACGTGGAACTGTTTTTACCCCTGCTTTTTTTAAACACATCTAGCTTTCTCGTATGCTTTCATAGTTTTCTTGTTTCGCTAGATCTCTGATTTTTAAGACAAACGTGTCAGTGACTGAATAATGCCACCACCGACTCCCAAACAAGTAGGAAAAAAAAGGTGATTTCATTTATTTATTTATTTATATTTTGACTAAATTGCTAGCTAAGTTTCTAGCATAAACTCCCAAACAATCTACCTATACCTAGAAGCGGTGTGCTGCTATAGCGTGGAAATGGGGTATAATAAGCTGCAGAAAGTAGCCGTCCAAAATAACAACGTTGGGAGACAAGAAGTTTTGCCTGAGAGCACTGGGTGTTGATAGTGGAGAGTTGAACTATCAAGTATCTCTGACTCAGCTACAACATATAATGGTGCACATGAAGAACCCATCCAAGTCTTCCATAGTGACTAAGTGCCATTTGCATGTCTCTGCTGGTGACAAGGTGACCTTCACCTCTTCCCATGCCCATCAGCTATCTGTGCTGGAGGAGTGTGCTCCATCCCCTCTCTCCGTGTCAGCAGGGGATACAGGTGAGCAGGCGTTTTCTCCTCCCTTAGCTGGCATTCACCATGGTGTGAGACTGAGCTCATGTTGAGGGCAGTAGTTTCAAAGCATGAGCCCTGGGAATGACGGCACCGTCTGTGACTTTGGCCAAAGCGCACTGAAAGCCATGCAAAGTTTTGATAGTGTATTCAAAAGAATTACTGTGTGGGAATGGCATCTGTATTCCAGGCTTTTCCAGCATAATATGTTAAAGTTTTCTGAGGTAACTCGTTGAGGTAAATATTCTCTACTTCTCCCATTTCCAAGAACCTTTTACCCTTGACTAGACAAATGATGACATTGCCGTGTTACTAATCTTGCCGATTTTCACAGTGTTTGATAAACACTTTGGAACAGATTTCATCACATCCAGCAGATTTAATGCTTTTTAAGATAAGGCAAGTGCCTAACAGTAATACTTTTCTCAGTCAATTCAACTACAAGTAAATACTGTAACGTTTTCTGTCTGCATACTGTGTGTGATTATAGGATTAAACCTGAAGCAGAAGCCTGGTTTTGTAAGCAGTTAAAAATCTCTTGTTGAAGCTCTTCTTTCTCCCTTACTGTAGAAAATGGACTCATTGTTTCCTTGACAGGTTTCCAGTTATGAAAACTGATTGTAGGCTAAAAAACCAGGATGTTGGGAGAGATTTAATTTCCCTTTGAGAGGGTCACTTTAAAATGGAAATACACTCAATTTTGCAAAATTTCAATTTTATTTGTTTCAACTCTCCCTGCAAATTTATTTTTCTGCTTTATCCATTTTTCCTTTTCATACTTCGGAAAGTTGCCATAGCTACACAGAAATTGCTGATAATTTCACTCAGTAAAGAAAACAACTCCCCTCCCCCCCCAAAATCTCAGTAGTTATGAAGAAAGATGTTGTTACTTGTAACAATAAGAGGTTTCCTCCTCTGCCCCCCACCCTCGTGTCGATTGTGTCTATTAAAGCAGCAACATTTTTCGGACTCATATTTACTTGATGATTCAGGACCTCAGAAATTAGATTCCATAATCAGAAATGACTGCAGTGGGTGTTAATATCTGTGTGGGATATGGTAAAGCTTGGAAATCTATAATGCCCAACATATTACATCAGGCTCTGAGAAGGTATTCCCTTTTCCTTGATTTTGTCATCTGTAATGTAGCATGGGATAGATAGAGATAGCAAAGTGCATGTTTATTTATTTTGTTTGTTTGTTTCATCTTTAAAAATTTCTTCAAAATCATGAGACTTTTTAAGTGCTGCAATCTAAATAATGATAGTAATAATAATGAAGATGATAATAATAACGATGATGATGATAATAATAACAATAACAAAATTCAATTTCTGTCCCTGTTGGAAAAGTTCCAGAAGCTGGTTCTGATTGAGATGACAACCTGTTTTCAGACAGTGAGAATCACTGTATGTGGTTCCCATTATAAAATATCCAGAACTGGCAACATCATTTACTACTGCTACTCTTTCAGTCACCTGAGCCCAGGAGACAAGATGGAATTCATCTGAAGGCGATGCAGGAGAGAGATGTCATTGCAAAGCTGCTCTGCAGCATTGGAAAGGTCACAGCAATTGCAGGTGTTCCCCAGTGACTAAAAGAACCAAATATTAAACCTGTCTTCAAAAAGGGAAGGAAGGAGGATCTGGAAAACTACCAGCAAGTCAGCCTTGCCTCAGTCCCTCTGAAAGTTCTGGAGCAAATCATCAAAGCAGCTATTTGAATTGTGTGAGGTATGGTACTGGAGGGTTGGTCTCACTCCCTTCTCCTCTGCGACTATTTGTGTGACGTGTACAAAGCAGGATATCCACTCACAGAGATATCCTATACGGTGGGGAAGTAGAGCGCAAGGCAAGGTTAAAAGCCACTTGCTGCCCTTCACTGCTTTTCTTCCATGAGCCTGAAAGCCAAGAGCTTTGCTATGGATCCCACTGATTGAACTGAACAAAATCTTCATTATTTCTTCCAAGCAAGCCTCAGGAGTTCAACTCTCTCTCCTCTAAAGCAGTTTTATTTTTAATTCAATAGTTGAAGAAAACAAAAACCCTTCCTTACACAGCTTTCGTGATAACATATCACACCAAGCGTAGCCCAAAACACTGTTGGAGTGGCTTCCTAAAACTGTTATTCACACTTCCAAAGTCATGATTTATCCATGTACTCCCTTGAAAATTTCAGCAATGAATCAATCGTATTGTTTTCTGTTTCTACGGAAATAGAGTAGGAGTACTCATAAAATCAGCTGGTTTGTCTTAGCTGATGAACAGATGAGGGAAATGTCATCCCAAACTTTATAGCTGCTTCAGAACCAACACAAGTTAAGTGCTTTAGTCTGATGTCTTAAAGACAGTGTAGAACAAGGCAGGATTTGAGGGCTGTGTTATTGCCTCTGAGGCTGTCTTGGTAACACTGATAAGTTATAGGAAACTTTGCTCTAACACTTTTCTTTGGAAAATGCAAAGACATCATATATAAATGAGTGTTACATTTGAAGCATACAGCAAACCATACTGGTTCCCAGTGTGCCACGCTATGGCCAAAACCGATATGGACATTTCTAGACATATGTTTTCTATACACAAATGTACAAATGGTGCAGACGCAAACATGTACATATATGGACATTTGATTTGGCAGCTCTTTTCTTCAGTTTATTTTTAATTTTAATTTTAATTCGTTTATGTGGTGTGCTTAATAAAATAATCTAAGTACTCATGGCTGTAGCTTGATCTACAGCATATGCGCAGCTTTTAGAAATGTTTTCAGTACTTACAGTATATGCAATAGCATATAAAAACCCTCAGAAAGTAGATGTTACTGGTGAATATTGTCCATTCCAAAAAGCATCAAGTCATCATACAAATGTGGAACATGTTTGATAATGTAATATTTTCTTCATGGGAGATAAAAATAATTCACTAAAATGATTGGATTGCATCCTTTATATAATTTTAAGGGAATGAAAGTCAGTTTTGCAGTTAACCTATGTCAATGCTTGGCAAGAATCATATCTGTTTTAATGGATGATTTATTTTAGTGTCTTTCTCACACTGCCATGTGGTTATCCAAAGGAAATCCTTCCTTGGATGAACAGAGCACTTCCATTTGTATTGAACTTCCCTAATAAGCAGGGAATATGATCTCTAGTTTGCTGCAGAAGGTGCAGATATGTTAATGAAGCTGAATATTTAAATTAAGTAATTCTGGAACTAAATATATGGTGAAAAAAGTATTACAAATTTAAAATACCAATAACACCACTATTATTATTTGGTGGTGCTGCGTGGTGCTTAGTTACCAGCTGAGGTTAAACCACGACAGCCATGTTTAAAGAATATGGGAATTTCAACATTGCCATAGTGAAGTTTGATACTATTTCAGCCCTTTGTTCACATGGTTTGTGACTGTTTAATTGGGAAACTTGGCTGATCCCATTTATCTCATATCAGTTTTCACAATCTTCATATATGCAGAAAAAAGATCTATAAGAATTTTAAAAATAAGTAATCCTTGTAGAGTTTTAGGAATCTCACCTTACACTATAGATGTTTGACAGGCTGGAGAGTATATCCATGTATAACAAGAGGAAATTATACATCTTCTGTCTTCTGAAATACTGCCTGCTCAAAATGAGACTTTTAAAATGAACTTTAAAAAGGAACCCTTGTAAAAAAGCTTATTTTCTTTTGATGAGGTATAAAGTTGCTTTCTCTATTATTTTTTTAAGGAAAAGTAACAAATTTATTGTTTTCCTGTTTAGAGTCATTTGAAGTGGAGCAGAAGGAATATAACGGCTTAATTCTTTGTATGGTAATTTTTGTTCTTCCTGTAGGGAATGTACATGTGTAAATGAAAACCTTTCTTTAATAATAATTCCCAGATGTGTGACAGAAATATGATCCTTTGTGTCAGTCAAAATATCAAAGTTATTTGTTTCATTACACACAATATAATTGCATTTCATCCCTCTGGTTTCTACAGCCGAATATCTTACTACAATTCCTTTTAGTAGATGCTACAGTAGAGTTGTAAATGAGCTTCAAAAAGTGAATTTTCAAGCTGTTTTGGGACATCATTTTGCCCAGACACACAAATTACTTTCCAGAGAGTGGGTGTGAAATTCAGATCTCGCTCTGGATTCTGAATTGAAAGGCATTTCCTCTAGTATTTTTCATCAAGTTTTGCTTTTAAGGGCATTAACAGGAGAGCTGTAGTCATAAATGTGGGGCAGAAATCCCACCTGTGCATCGTTGTTGCAGGTGATTGCCCTGTGTGCAGTAGGAGGCTGAAATTATACGTTAGTGACAATTTCAGAAGCAGCTATGCGTAGGTACAAGTGGAGTACGAGCCCAGTATGCAGTTGTGCATTTCCTTCTGTACCGGAATTGAAACAGAAATGCAAACAATACACAGAGCTATAAAAAGGAAATCACTTCACTTGAGAAGAGCCACACGTGGCAAGACCAACAGTCTGTCTAGCCTCGTGCAGGCCTCTGATACTGTCCAAACCCAGGTGCTTAAGAGGGAAAGAATCAGCAGGTTCAAAAGGGAGATAGGCAAAATCGGGGGGTGATTGGTTGTCAGCCCTCAGGGCAGCACTGGGCTGTAATTGCCCTGATCGGCTTCACCTAGCCCTCTCCCCACACCTGCAGCCCATCAGCCCAGGAGCTCATTTAAGCTCCAGTCTGAAGGTCCAGACTTGGATTGAGCTGGTTTAGGTATATTTGTTCCTAGATCTGTTCCTGGCTTATTGTTTGGATTTTTCTGGACTGACTTGGGGTGTGACTTGTAACCCTGCCTTTGCTTGAGGATCACTGGACTGCTGATGGGTCTTGTTGCTGTCATCATCCCTGCTCTGCTCACCTGCATCAGGGGCCCTATCTGTGAGGTCAGTGCCTTTATTTTTAAGAAGAGAGCGACGGGGTGACCTAATACACTGTGGTTTTCCGAAGCACTAACCAAGACAAATGTGTCTTGCCTCTACCAAAGCGCTTAGACTTTAAATCTCTGCTTGGAATTCAGCAACTTACTTGGTAACTGTTAGCTGGTGGCAATTCAGCAAGTGCTGTAACACAGCTCTCTTTCCTGGGTGAAATATGAATTACCTGCAATTGTGTAGTGAATTCAAATGAGGTGTGGTTGAGTAGTGTATTACTATGGAAGGGGTTTAATGGCCTAGAAGTTCAAAATAATGCGTGCGTATATGGGAAAAATCAAAAGATCTGTATCTTAAACAATCTTTTCCCTCCTGAAGCATTTTTAAGCCTAGCATATGCAGGTTCAATTCATCGCTGTCCTAAATGAATCTGATTCAGTAGGAACGTATATGAGCTTTCTCTTCAGAGAGCTGTTTGAGTATAAAGTGTCAGGAGGCTGCAATTCCCCCGTTTCTGAATGAGTGGGCATGTGCTATTTTTCTTAGGGAGGAGTAGAGTCTTCAGAGAATGCTTTTCAATGCACAGGCTGTGCTATCACATGCCGCGTGCCTTTTTGCTTGGAAACTAAACTCCTGTTACTATTTCCAGATGCTAACTTGCATCTGTTGTGAAACTCTGAGTGTCAGGGTGGTGTTGGATGCTTGTTGGTGGCTCTGGATGCTCTAGGAGGTGGCAGGACAGCAGTAAATGCTTCTTGCAGTGAGGTTTTGCCTTACAGCCATCTGTACAAGAGAATTAACATTTCAGTCCTCACAGCCGCACCTGATTGCTCAACTATCGTTCAGGGGCAAAGGGGCACTCAGAAAGAGGGCTAGCCATAGGATTCTGGGAAGATGCATACATGCAAATAAACACTAAAATACAGATTTGGAAAGCGTGTTAATCTTCTAGAGGCAATCCTTGCACATCAGCTTCCAGGTTCTTTCATCAGGCCCAAGATTTGATACTAGCTGGTTGAGAGAAGAGCCTGTACATGCTTACTTCTTTCTGCTGAAGGCTGTTTACACTTCACAGGGCACAACAGTTCTGTGATTTGAAGAAAGTTCCTTTCTAACCAGACTGACTGTCTTTCCCTCAGGATAAAGAACCACTGTCTTACCCAGACATTGGGCTTGCATCAGTGTCCTGGATTGGTTTACTGTAGAAACAAAATTCATACAAAGATCCCACGTGGAAAAAGTCAATTTGAAAGGAGCTGTATTAATGGTCCTTTGGTTTCTCTGTTGTGTTTTTGAGATGTAGCTTTTTTTCATGTTTTAGCTGCCTGTTATGCCGTGATGTAAAACATAATGACAGCTATATTTACAACTAGAGTTTACAGAACCAGATGAACATTAAACGTGGACACAGGCATATTCCCCAAACTGTTGCTACTATGATAAAACAGTTCTGTCCAGAAATGCAATGAAACTGGTTATATCTGCAGGGATATTTAAGAATGTTACTAAAATTTCTAGAGAAGACTAGTGTTGACTTTGACTTTCCTTGCAATGCAGGATTGGGTGGCTAACGGCTGTAGTTCCTGAGGTGATCTCCCTTATAGATTTTTAGCTAAAAGCCATTAAATATAGGTACATTAGAAGGAAAAAAATACATCACCTAAACCTTAGCTAATAAGGTTAAGGGATATGACTTGCATTATACCAGGTCTCGGAGACCTTGAATATAGTTAAAGAACTATGGTCCATATTCATTGCCATTGTAATGCACATATAGATAGATGCATGCCCACCAGCATCTGCTCCATTGCTAGTCATGAAGTGGGGAAAAAAACATAAGGAAAAGGGTGTAAGATGGTAGGGTTTGGGAAAGGCAAAAGTGGCATGTTTTTCCCTAGTGGTCTGTTCCATAGGCCATGATTAACACAACAAAATTTTCCTAGAGACTGCATGGAAGATCTAACTTCTAACTAACATTTTTGATCTAACTTTCTAAGCAAGTTGAGTCTACGTGCTCATGCTCTCCTATCCATCTACTCACAAGCACCTAGATATGCCCTCAAGTAGTCTGGGTAGGATTGCTTTTGTGCAATGGAGAAGACAGGGAAGGCCAGCTATTGAATATGCGTTGCATTCCTGCATTCCTTTTGATTGCCAACTCATTAAAAAATCACGTTCCTGAGTAATTAATGAATTATACTGATCTGAATAAATGATATTTATTGAGCTCAAGGCTCTTCAACTATGGGCAAACTGGCATTTTGCTGTCCCAAGGGTAACGGACTGGTGTTGTGTAGGATATGGATATGTGTAGGATATGGACTTGCTAAATTGAGCTTCTGGCAGAGCATGGAAAAGATTGAAGCATTAGCTTCTGGAAGGGGTCACCTTCTTATGGTAAAGCATATTCCACATACACCTCCCAAACTCATGGTAGTAGAAGCAAGTGCAAACAGCCCTGGTGTCTCAGCCCTCTAGCACAGCCAAGATGATGGCAGTCATTTTGCTGCTCTCGGAAAGATGTTAATCAATGACTGACTTGGCTGTTAATGCAGATTTGGTATCAAGCTGAAGTTGTAAATGGTTATTGCTCAACCTTTTACAACAGATATTTAGGGGACTGGTTTGGTAATGCGACTGATAGCTCATTGTCTGCTCAATGCCTGTGCTCCCCAGTAATGAAGTCTTTGATACTTGATAAACTGTTGAAGCAATAATTACACTTGGTCAAACCTCTAATGATTTTGGAGGGGTGGGGGGGAGGGGATTGCTGTTTTGTGTCCTACTGCTGGGAATTAAGTCAGGTATTTGGATGCAGGAATGATAAACCAAACATCTTAAATAAGTCATTGTGGTATGTGGAAGACCAAGGGTGTTATAGGTCAGGAAACACAAACAACTTATTTGAAGCTTGAAGCGTTAAAACTGACTGCCTTTAAGTTTTAAGGTACCGTTTCCCATTTTGTTTTTAACTTTTCCTGCTCTATTGACATTCCTTAATCCCTGGTGAATTTTGTTGCATACAGTAGAAAAATTCAGATCACTTCAGAAGGGCTTTAAGAGGGTTTTGTTTAAGGTTATATTTGGTTTGTTTTGATTGTGTCGTGTCGTGTGTCGTTCCCCCCTCCCCGCCCCTTATTGTAGTGCTATGGAAGTGATGCATATTCTCTAGTAAATGGATGAAAATATACTGAAGGTTGTAAGACATTAAACCAGAATATTAGGGAAAAATTACTTGAAGAGAAATGCCTACTAAATAATATAAAAATTAAGAAATATGATCTTTCAAGTGAAGGAAACATTTGTTTCAACTGAAACGACCTTTAAGGAAAATTGTTCTCTGTTAATAGGATATTCATGGAAAGAGAAAATGACAGGAAACGCGAGAGCCATAGGGGCCATTCAGTCCAGAAGAAAAACGATTTACATATGTCAACCATAAACCAAAAATGCACGAGTTAAGGTCATGATGGCTAGATCCCACAATCAATTGCAGCCATATGGACAGTCTTGTATCTTCTTGAGGATTAAGAAACACTTCCTTCAGCGATTTCATGACTCTGTATTTAAGTGACTGTAACTTCCTTCATCAACCTGTAGTCCTCATAGAGCGTCTGTGAACTGGGGGGAGATCCATATGCATTTTTATCAAAGCCCAAATATCTTAGACTGGATGTTTAAATAAGAACTTTACTAGTTTTCTGATGTGTTTTGTCGTGGTTTCAGCTGGGATAGAGTTAATTGTCTTCCTAGTAGCTGGTCCAGTGCTGTGTTTTGAGTTCAGTATGCGAAGAATGTTGATAACACACTGATGTTTTCAGTTGTTGCTCAGTAGTGTTTAGACTAACGTCAAGGATTTTTCAGCTTCTCATGCCCAGCCAGCGAGAAAGCTGGAGGGGCACAAGAAGCTGGCACAGGACACAGCCAGGGCACCTGACCCAAACTGGCCAACAGGGTATTCCATGCCATGGCACGTCACGTCTAGTATAGGAACTGGGAAGGGGGGGGGCGGGGAATCGCAGCTGGGGGACTAGCTGGGTGTTGGTCAGCGTGTGGTGAGCAATTGCACTGGCCATCGTTTGTACATTTCAATCCTTTCATTATTACTGTTGTCATTTTGTTAGTGTTATCATTATCAGTTTCCTCCTTTTTTGTTCTGTTAAACCGTTCTTATCTCAACCCACAGGTTTTGCTTCTTTTTCCGATTTTCTCCCCCATCCCACTGCAGGGGGGCAGTGAGTGAGCGGCTACGTGGCGCTTAGTTGCTGGCTGGGGTTAAACCACGACATTTTTAAACTAATTCTTCTCACAGCAAATGTCAGGAACAATACTAATAACTTTGAGGGGAAAGTACAAATTTATTTTTTTTAACATTAACTTCAAGCACCATAAATATAATAGATGTAGTAAATAATTGCTAACTGATTTTTCTAAGCAAATGTAAAGGCAGATTTTTCTAGGATACATTTTTTCCTTGATATAGTTTCTTAAGCTACATTAATTTCTCACAAGACTTTGCATATATTATATCTTCACTATATTGCTGGAAATTTTGGTATTTCCAGAATTTTTGTGCAAAAATTGGATAGACGCTTGGGTGCCTTTGGTGAAGTAATATGCTATTGGATCCTTGAGAACAGAATAAAATTTGGAATTGAGAAATACTATTACATGTGAGAAAACATACTTCAAAGCCTCTTGTGGTTAAATGTACTGTCTTAAGATTTTCTGGGCTAGGTTGTTAATTGAACTGTACAGTGGTAATAGGGTATGTTACTTATTAAATAGGTTTATAATAAAAATAGGAAAAATAGTTGTGCCCAGATGGTAGCTTGGCAAATTTATAACATTGATCCATCTTTTGTGCTTACGAATAAGACAGTGACAAAGATCAAAGTTTATTACTGCTTTAACTTCAGAAGTGCTATTTCTGTCTGACATGCGCTTCCCAATTGTCTTTCCAAATCCACGTGAAGTGACCACTGTAGTACAGCTAAAATGAAAATAATACAGTTTTTATACCATGCTTTATCTGTGGTCAGTGTGTATTAATTAGTTATATGTGCAGCCTTGTTGATTCTCAATCTCATGAGCCCAGACTATCTTGTTCACATTCATTCCAATATGTGCAGTGAGAATGTAATGTATCACACAATTTTCCAATTAGGTAGCATATTTTTCACCCTTGTAAATGAAAGGAAGGGGACAACCCAACCTCAGAAGTTGTGTGGGCTTTTTTTCCCTTTTTTTTTTTTTTTTTTTTTTTTTTTTTGATGTTCTGTAGCTGTCAAAATGTTCATTACTCATATGCCTTGCTTTTGCTGCAAAATTCCTCTTGTGACTTCACTGCATGCATCTTTAACAACTGAAGTATTAGGACAAGAATTTCAGAAATGTGCAACTTCCTTGTAAGTTAGATTAGAAAAACGTAGCTACTGGAGATAGATTTTTTCTAAAAGAGATGATCTTGTTGTATAGCTAGGTTTTTGGAGATAAAGCCATAAATACTAGATGGTGTAGTATTTTCCACTGTTGCTGCATAAAGTACATTCTAATAGAAATAATACTGTTCTGGAGGATGCTGACTCTAAGTGACGTAACTGCTGCAAGTATCGATCAGTTAGTAATCAAAAATACTTCCCGATTAAAATTTTGGTTTGCATTAATAATGAATTATCTACTACAAGTGTGGATTTAAGAGTGTCTGAGCCTTGAGTGGGTTAGTCCATTAGCATCTAAGCTATGCAGCATTTGCTTCCTTGTCATATCACTCCGAAGTCCTCAGCTAAGACCACTCTTGCCTGTTGTATCCATGTGTGTTTTCTGATCCAAAATACTTTGAAATAAACTATAATCTGATATTATGTATATCTTCAATAGTGTATATTTGATGTATAATAGGGAAGTGCCAGAAAGAAACCTTGATGTGTAATGTATAGTGAGCGTCAAATAAATCTGAATTCAAGCACACACGTGCTTCACTATGTGTTCGATGTTCTGGACTCGGCATGCACACCTTTTGTCTATGCAAAGCATGAACAGTCTGTATCAAATCTCTTACACGTGCTGCAGGTACGGTTTGACTACAGAACAAAAGGTCAAACAGATGTAGGATTTAAAGTCCAGATGTTACACAGTTACTGACTCCCTGTTGAAGCTCTGACTGGGTTACTAACAGCATGCAGGAGTGCATGTGCTGCTCTGGATGTTAATGAAAACTAAATTACTGTGTTTCCTTCACCACATCTGCATGTGGAACTTGACTGAAAAAGGATAGTTGGACCCAATAAGAAGTATTAGCAGTATTGTCAGTTACTATGTAATTATAATTAAAAGATACTAAAGCTGATTCTAATGGATTCTGGAAACTGCTAACATGTCCTTCAGTATTAACTGAACTGTTATGGTAAGCTAAAAGGATGGGAGGATAGCATAAGGAAGCATCCCCTGAGTTTAACTGGTGAGAAATCAGGCATATCAGAAATAAAGAATATCTGTTTGTTTGCGGGTAGAAAAAAATATATATATAGATTTTCTTTAATTTCTCTGAAGAGGTGAGGGAGAGAAACGTAAACATAGCCCATCACAGCGTAGTCAATTGACAGTGTGTAAAAAAACCAACCAAACAAAAAAAAACACCAAAACCCCAAACGAACAAGCAAAATGAACAACAAAACCAATACCAAACCACCAAATAATGAGATGAACAGAAAGCTTTTAAAATTAGGGAAAGAACTTGGGAAAACTGGCAGAACAAAGCATGCCTGGAAGTCTCCCAACAGATCTTGGTAACATCTGTGTTTTAAACTGGAGAGACTGAATTGCTTGCTCGCTTGCTTGTTAATTAGGAAGGCTGGTATGTTGCTATGAGAAAACTGAAATGTGAACAATAAACCTGTCATGAAGATTACCCATCACTTTTCCTAGATAAATATTCCTGTTCAAAGGTAAGATTCCAGAGGAATGATTTGATCATCACAGTAGCCATTGCATTTGGTACTTCTGTGTAACAGTCGGGAAATAACCAGACTGTCAATAGTGTCTTGAAGAAACACTTTATTCTTTACAGAAGCATTCTTTGCTATAGCTGGGCATTAACTATTCCTGGCCACAAATACTTTTTATTTCAAACAAATTTTAATTTGATAGGAAACGAGACCAGTCTTTCTTAAGAGCTAGGGTTAAAAATCATCTCGGCTAAGAGCCTGAATACAAAACACTCTTTAATTTGACTAACCCACCAAAACTGAGGGTTGATAGTAGAACAGGGAAGCCCCCAAACCCTTTCTTCTATTCTTCTTCAGAAGCTGGAAATACCCACTCTAGTTGTTTGGTTGCTAAATTGTTGATAAATTGCCCATCCACCCCCATCAGCCCGCACTGGTGTACAAGAACATCTCCACAGGACTTCTTACCTATCCAGCTAGAGAAGGATCTGGTTTACCTCCAGCAAATTAAAAACTGCAGTCTGGAGAGTAAGGCATAAAGAAGGTACTTGTCTGTATTTCATCAAACCCTTGTTATTTGTCCTCCAATTAATGCCAGTTGTTAATCTCTCATTTGAGTCGATGGCATTTAAATTATACAACACGGAAGTGAAAATATTTCCAGAAGATGACAACAATAGCTGTGCCTAACATTTGTTTTGATGTATCGAAGTAATGATCCGCAGTTCTGAGCAGCCTGCAGTGCGGTCAGAATGAAGTGTATATGTGGGGCTTCTTGGAAAAGCGCAGACAAAATTAAGCTTAGCTCTGCCGAACAGAGGGAAGGAGAACATGTGGGGAAGGCAAGGAGAGCTGGGCTTGCTGCTCCCGCTGCCATCAGGAGAGCGGGAGGACGGAGCAGGTCTCCTGGGGATGCCGCTGACAGAGGCTGTCCTGCTCTTCCCCTGTGGTGGTCGCCCCTTCCTCCTGGGACCACCGTGGCACTTTCGGTCGCTGACGGGAGGATGACGAGGTCTTTGGTTAGACCAGGTGTGTTATTTGTCATCAGTAAGGATCGTCTGATGTATTTCAAGCAAACTGGCAGACCCCGAAGATGCAGTCAAAAAGTGCTGGCGATTTTTTTCCTCCGCTGATTTTCAGCTCCAGTGGAACGCACAGATAAAATGCAAAAATATATCAGCTTAGAAATAACTCGTATGCGATTATATCCAGGGCTTTCCTCTTTAAATATTTAGAGTAAATGTAAATATATTCATAGCATTGTATTTTACGCCTGTAGAAATGCATTTGCAGGGTGTCAATGTGTTATAAAAAATGATGGAAAATACTATTTTCTAATAAAAAACACAAAAATTGAAGGCAGTAAGACCAGCGAAAGTTGTTGCAAAGAGACATATCGCTCCCCGTATTCTGTATTTGAAATTCAAATTCTAATTACAACGTTGTACTTTGAGATTGCTCTAACAGTGATTTAGATTCTTTCCAGTAATCGTTTCTCTACAATGACTAGGTACTTTAATGACTAGGTACCACTAGTGACACATAAATATCTTTAACAGATATGGTTAGCTAGCTTAATCTTGGATGTGGACTGTTTAGATAGATGCTATAATTACTTGTAAATACTGTTAAAAAAAAAATCACTGGAATGTTTACATTGGGCACCGAAGACTTTAATTTTCAGGGCGATGGGTCTGGTGTGTTTAGGAGCATGAAACTCTTTGTGCAGGCAACTGGCAGGAATGTGTGTGGTATCTCTAAGCTCATATGCATGCCTCGTTATGGTGTGTATGTATGGATGTAGGTATATTGCCATGCTGTGGTATGCATGTCAACTGCTGTGCATCATATTATGACTTAACTGCTGTGTATCATACCCAAAGGTTAGTGAGATTTAAACATATGTGGTTTTCAAGCAAGCTGTGTGGCTGGTCGTGGAGAGTGTGCAACAAAGTAGATTAATTCTGAGAAGTGTATTAATAGTTTTACTTAAAGAATAACTACTTTTGTAAATAGAGATGTCTTCATAGTGAGTATCTTCCTTCTGGAAAATCTCTAGTGTTTTCACTGCAAGGAAATGGACAAAATCATTGCAGTTTAAAATATAACCTTCAAACTATGGATGTGCATGGATCGGTGTCAGAGAGATTATACTTGCTTAAAGAAAATTTATTTAAAGGTTAACATACGTATGCATGATTGTGTCCTGCTGAGAGCTATAATATAAAAACCCTGGAAGTCAGACTGTCAAAACTAAAGTTATTTTTATAAGGACCTGTACAGAAAAGCTGAGATAATATAGCATATCAGTAGTTTACATTAGACATTTTGATTTGTATTTATTAATAAATGCAGCTTGCATATGTAGTTTCTACAGTAATTAAATTATAATGTTGAAGGAATGTAGAAGGTAATAGGCCTTCTGCTGAGAGCAAGTGGAACATGTCATGTATGTTTAAAATGTTGCTAGTCTTCCAGAGCCAATTAACTATAAGCAATGTAGGCATTTTTTTAATTGTATTTTAAGGAATAAAAATACCTGACCTTGAAAAACAATATAGACCTTTCTTTGTGGGGAAAAAAGCAAAACTACACATTTGAAATTATTATAGCTCCACTAAAGAATTAATGTATATGCTGCTCCAGCATAATCTTTTCTGTATCTTAGTTAAATATTCCTCACACTTCTGCAAACCTTTCATTCTGTTACTATTATTCTATTATATCCTATGCTATTACACTGCTTTTGTTTAAATCAGTGTTTTTCTTGAGCTAAAAATCAACAGCAATTGTTTTAAACAATGGTATATGCATTCAGTATATTAGTACTTGGAGGTCTTCCTGCTTAGAAAAAAACATAGGCTGGAGCTTTGGCTACCTTTACGATATCTAAATCTCTTCAGTACATCATAAGCAGAGAAATGTAGAATTCCCTTTCTTTCTGCAGCTGTTTCATTCTTTTATAAAACTTCTCTTGATCTTATGTAACAAAAAGGGCCTCAGAACCGAATAGTTTATTCATTTCATTAACACAGAGGCACAAATAGCTGACATTACAGAAATATGGGATGCAGTTAATAGAATTAGTAAAGCTTTGTTACAAGTATCTAAAAATATAGCTTTTAAAATTATTCTGATAATCATAGAAACACTTCATAAGTATCTTTCTAAGGCAAGATTCAGTCTTATACTAAAGCCAAATAGCATTAATATAAATATATCAAAATTTGGTTTTTATTACAAAAACAGGTTAATTGCCACTGCAGAACAATTTCATTTCTTTAAACCATAGCTTTATCCATTTGCAATGATATTTTTAAAATGAGTAATTTGGTTTGAGTTGATTCTAACAGTATCCTGCTCACAAATAACTGAATTCATTTTACAGGTTGAGCTATAAAAACCAGTAATCAACAGTGATGTATGACGTGGCTTGGATTTTTTTTGTAGCTACTTACTTTGAAGGATCTCAAAAGATTGAAGCATGTGTTAGTCCACCTTTTAAGAAAAGCAGACAGAGAAGTAAACATCTGCGTAAGATTGCAAAGCAGTGGTAGCAGATAAGACGAGATGTTATTTCTCCTCCCAGATTCTAAGTTCTTATCATATTCTTGGTTGAATGTGATTTTGAAGGATGAATAGCTTAAAATATAAATCTTGCCTATGCACAGAAGTATACATTAAATATATACAAACTTACACTCGTATACATGTACACAGATTTTGTCTTTCTATTCATGATGGTGGCTTTTTAATCAGGAAAAAAGCAGGGTTAGTGTTGATATCTTTGCTTTATCCAACAAAGATGGTAAGTCACCATTTGAAGACTGCTTGTAAGGTTAGAATGCAATCAGTTGCACCGTTTGGCTGCAGAAGAAAGAATTCAGTTCACACGTGTTCTTTCTTTTTTTCCTTTTTTAAATGGAACATCCACAACAGTTCAGTGGAGCTCAAAATTACAGCTGAGGAGTGATCAGTTAAATCTCAAAAAATTGCAGGAGGGAAATAGAGTGAGAAATTAGTTTCTTAATATTGACATGATACTGCAGCCATCATTATAAATAAGATTGTCATCTGATACCATTTTGGTTTTGCATATGGATTTCTTATGTCTCAGAATGGATTACAAACATTTCCTCACAGTCCAGCGAAATCTAAACAGATCTATTTGAAATAGTTTAATATTCATTAAATAAGAGTTTCTTCAAGGAATGTAGTTGTATGCACAGCTGCTACCCATGTTGCCTGAAGACCTTCTTTCTACAGACTACTCACTTGTTAACAAGCTAAATTGGCATGGGAATTACTGAAAACATTCTATACTTTCCCAAGGATGTTCTAACAGCAAACACTAAGTTTGAAGTTGGAATAGTCACTGGCTTTTATTACTTCTCAGGGCTCTGGTTCAAATTGATAAACCAATGGAAAGATGTTGAGGACTTTTTTGACTCTCAAGTCAGATTTTTTGTATATATATCTGCACGCATACATATATATGTGTATACATGTATGTATTTGAGTATACATAGTATATTATTACTTACAGTGATTTTTTTTTTTTTTTAATATACATTACTAGTTATAGTGATTTTACAGGGGAGAAGCTATGGCTGAAATTAAATGCGAAATTTGGAAAGAAATCTCTGAAAACTGAAGAGCAGCTAGTCCCCTCATGCTCCAGACTATTGCCAAGAGAACCCATTCACCAATATCCCCTGAAGGACAAATATTTAATAAGTATGTCAAATACACAAATAGATAATGAAGTTATCTTCTGCTTTGTCTGTCTTTTCCTCATAATGTAAAGAACATGGCGATATGCTCTCCCTAGGCAAACTAGGAACAAATTGGGATTCTGTGTAGGAATGCTTTGCTTTTTCTTTAGTGTGTGTGATGGTGCCTGAACAGATTAATTCCTTTCCTCACCTGATGTAGAGAGACAAGGACAGGATGTGGAAAGAAGGCAAAGTAATTATTAAGCTTGCTATGAAAATTCTGTGTGATTCCCAACTGTGTGCTCATGTGAATTCTTGAAATAGATGTTTCTGATTTAAAGTAATTTGCATTGCAATCAGACCACTGTGATTATAGGAGTCAGTTATGAACTGAAGTTAGATATGAAGAAAATGTGTATTACCTGTCCCTTGGTCCTGGCAAAACAATATTGACTGTCTGCTAATTAAGGCTGAGTCAAAGAAAACTTTCTGAATTTTCAAAAAAATGTTTTAACGAGAAGAACGGATCTTTAAACTGGAGTTTGACACTTTTCAGTCAATCAAACCTGACTTAAGTCTCAGATTGGTACAGGACTACCCTAACTGATACAGCATCCTCTCTCTGTATTGTATTCACTGATACAAACACTGTCTCTGTCTTTCCAGTCTGATTCGCTATTACGAAATACAGTTTCTCTAGTGTGAAATGTACTCTCACCTGTGCTGTAAATTTTCTGTCTGGTATTTGTGTCTTGTGAACCATCTGAACAATTGCAGAATCCCAGAATAACAGAATGGTTAGACTGAAGGGTCATCTTGCCCAACTCCCTAATTAATGTTATTGAAATGTTTCTTCACATACAGTTGGCAACACACTTTTTTTTTTCTTTTTTTTTTTTTCCCTGCCCAGAACTCCTTCCAGTTTGTCTGTATCTGTTTGGGTTGCATCATGTTTGTGCAATACAGTAAATTTGGGCTCTACAGTTGTCAATGGAAGACATTTAATTAGCTGTGTTGTCCTCAGAATGAAATCTTTATTAATAGGGTGTAAAATCACAATAATATTCTTTGCTGTCACATCCATTTACAAGTTTATATCTAATTAGCTGTCACTTCTCAGCCTTAGGTCCTTTCTTGCACACTTTCAAAACATCTTCCTTCTGCCAAAATACTGTTTTCAGTAGATCTTCTCTCTCTGGTCATAGTATTCCCAATGTACTAGCTGGGGGTTCTTACCCTAATTTGCTTACTAATTTACTAATTTACCTCTTCTGCTGTTTTTTACTTTTCCTAATATTTCTAGGGGGTTGTACCTAAAAACAAAAGTTCTTCCATGTCTTTTGAGCGAGTCTGCTTCTGCCACTACTTGTGCCACTCTGACTTTTTTTTTTTTTTTTTTTAAGGATGCCTGCTGTTTCCTCCAGATTTTGGTTGGCTACTTCTTGATTTTGGTTGGCTACTTCTTGATTTTGGTTGAAGGACATTTCCCTTTGTTGCAATGAGTGATTCACAAGTTACCTGGTGAGCTTGTTTGTTTTTACCTCCTAGAAACTCATTAGACAGAAAGTGTTTCCTCAGGTAGAGGAGTGGAGGGCCGGCCAGGGCGGGATATGTGGACCTAGAGAGGTTTCCATGACTTTTTCTTTGGTGACAGAGAGAGTGGTTTTAGTAATAGTAGCAGTAGCTGTTTCTAATTTCTAATATTTGTATGATCTTTATATTTTGTCTGGCTATGTAAGGGACCTAGAGATAATATTGATTGCAATTATTTTTGTAACTAAATAATAACAGGAATGTATAGATGTAAACAGAAATATTATTTCCCAAGTATCTTGTTTTTGAATAATGCTTTTTCATCTGCATGTCATTAGCTTGTTTTTTCCAGAAGACAACCTTACATTATTTGCTACATCTTCAAGTCCATAGAACCTGTACTAATTATTTTTCTCTTTTGATTATTTGCAACTCTTTCCAATTTATGAATTTCAGTAGTGTGCAATTTGCAGCCTCTTGGACACTAAGCAGTCACATAAAGCTAGATTAGACTCACTGCCGTTACATTAATGAACTTTATTATAATAAAATATTAAAAAGTTTTTAGTACGTCTTTCTAATACATTTCTAAATTACAAAGTGATTGCAGACAAATTTTGATTTGAAGTAGGCCTATAACAAAACCCAGTTAATTTTCCAGACAAAATAATAGAGACACAAAAGTATTACCTCATAAAGAAGTAGAATTTCTTCTGAAATTCAGATCCTTTTTATCTCTTCTCAAAACTCTGCTGCCTGCCTGCTGGCAAGAAAAATGGTAAATTTTTCAGTGAGACTTCAACTTATAGGATAAATAACTTGAACGTTAAAGTTCAGGTTTAAATAATCATGAATCTGAAACCTTGCACTTGGAGATTGCGTGGTACAAGCCAGCATTGTCATAGCAAACATTACAACCCATCCATCCCCTTCTTCTTTATCGATCTTTAATTTTATCCGTAAGAAAAACACTCACAGAAAATATTTATTTTTATTAAACAATAAAAATTGGGATAATATTAACATCAGTTTACTGCAGCTAGTTTTGTACTATACTAGTGGAACACTGCTGACTGTTGTGGATGCATCTGAAAAGCCTTTCATATCTAAAGAGATTGAATCCAGGCAAAGCTGAAAACAAGAGCAACAAAGAAAAGCGAAATTATGAGTCTATTTTATGAGAGGAGAGAGAAAAAAAAAAAAGGTTTTCCTTATTTAGCTTAGCAGCTAAGGGGCAGGAAAGGACTACTTTCAGAAATAGTGACTTCTCTAGTCCTGCTAACTGGTAAAGTTAGGACCACATCGCTTTTATTGAGACTGTCTTTATTTCTTCAGTAAGTATAAGGCAGCGCTAAAGGACATTTAATCCATCACAGTTCATCATTGTGGGCATGTAGCTTTCCAGTGGCTTTCTGTATAACACTAGGTCTGAAATACAGTAAAACTAAGTGCTTAAAGACGACGGGTTAATCTAGGGTTTACCATCACCCTTGCTCATTCCTTGATGTATATTAAACATTGTTCCACAGTCAAAATCTGACTATTAAGAGAATACTCCAACCGAGCCCAGGAAACTCTAATATTTAACATTTGCTTTCAAACAGTCAGGGAGGGAAGGCATCAGGAAATTAGGTCTAACAGCCTATCCTTGAAAATCATCTTTTCTCTGAAATGGTGCTGTGCATCAATAAGCACAGTCAGGAGTCTCTGCTTTCATTGCTAATATGCCCTTTGATTTACTTTTTTTTCTTCCTTAACATCTCTGGATTATGTAGAGGATGCTTCTGCATGAGGCTTCTTAATTTTCTAATTTATTTATATTTTTTTTTAGCAAATCAATCTTGATATCATAGTAGGTCACGTTAAATATTTGTTGTCTACAGGCTTTGTTTTAGAGGACTGGTGCTATTCATACATCAAAAGTCCCTTTCTTCAAGATTGTATCTTAAAAATAACTTGCATAGTCTGTAAAATTTTTAAGGACTTAAAAAGGATGCATGAGTTAATCAATGCTACTTTGGTTGCTAGAAGTAATATCTTATATTCTGGGAGAGATTTCCGCATTTAATGTTGGATGCCTGCAAGGTTATGTGGCGTTATAAAGCACAGAATTAAAACATCTAGTGTATACTGTCATTCATCTTAAAACTTCACAGCTGAAGCATGATGTATTTTAAAAGAAAATAATAACTTGCACATTTATTCCAACTGAAATGTCTGTATGTTTTATTTCTTCTGTAGCTGTTGTTTGAGGTCCCAACTGAAATTAAGGTTTTATTTGAATAGATATTGAATTTACACATAATAAGAGACAGTACATGCCAGTAAAATTTACAATAGATTTCAGAGGAAATGTACAAAAGGTCAGAAAAGGAACTGCTATTATCTCAGTTTAATGAATAGAGAACTAAAGCACAAAGGAGACACATCATTTCCCTGTGACTACTCAGGAAGCCTACAGCAGGAATGAGAATGATATCTGCATCTTATGACACCTGATGGCTTGATTAGCAAGAAAAAAACAAACAAAAACATTTCCCCTTTCAGTTTTTTTGGTTGTTGGTTTGGGTTTTGGTTGTTTGGTTTTTTTTTAAATGGAATTGTTTATTGAAGTTCTTTGTAATTCTTACATGAAAGAAGCTGTAGAAATAATAATGTTCATAATTAGGTAACTTTAAAAGCATCTTAGCTTGGCTCAGTGATAAAACTTGAAGGTGAGCTTTCCCCTGAAGGAATGTTAGAAGTAAATGGTAACTAATTACAGGTGTGGGGGAGAGGGAGGAGTCATCTGCAGGGTGATGCTAACAGCATCTCAGTTGCAAGCGTGTTGGCATGTGCCGCTGGGACGTGGGTACCCAAGTAAATTCTAAAAAGTTGTGGTTTTGTTTTTTGTAGGAGTGCTTTGATGCAATGGCTTCAAATAAGAGTCCCCTTTCTAACATCCTGGCTGTCTTCTGGTAGGAGGCTTGGGCAATGAGACAGCCCTTGAATTGAAACTTCACAGGGGAACTGCTCCATAAGCAGTCTTCCTGGCCAAAAAATACTAATAATGGAGCAACCAGAGTTAATCTTGTTACATATGTCTGTTTTTCTTTCTCTTACCTTTTTTCTTTCCTCCACATCCTTAAAGCCCAGCTATATGTTTGTGTAGTATTTGGCAGAATGTTGATGATTTTTTACAGTGATCATACTGTGAATGTATACGTTAATTAAGAAATGATAGATAACTATGCTATTAGAAGAAGTTCTTTGGGGCAAGGGGGAGGCACAGGAATAGCATTAACGGTGTAATCCTGCAAAGAGCTGTCTTGTATAGTGATCCCTCTTTCGCTGCTGTTCAGGAGGAGCAGAGCTTCTTCACTAACTTGTTTTTCTAGAGACTTGCACGCACTCTCTTTTAGGCTTGGCGTTTAGGTAGGAGCAGCAAAAAGCTGGAAATAGTGCTGCAGCGATACAAAGACAGGAAGGAACCTTCAATGATGGCTCTAACACAAAGAATAATTTAAAAAAATTGAGCATTTTTATTTACCTTACTTAGCTGGCTTTTCGCATTTAATTTCCAGGTATTTCTTTAAAAGGGGGGAAAAAAATTCTGATAGCTAATATCAGATGTTGTTGGTAGTCTGACTTATTTTTGTAAATGTGTTGGTCTGTCTATACTGTGTCCAGTTCAAATTAATGAATGTTCAAATTAAAGAGAGTCACTGCATCATGTGCTTTTGCCATTAATTGAATAGTAGAAAACTTAATGATGGACAGGCTTCATAGAATCATATAATGGTTTGGGTTGGAAGGGACCTTAAAGATCATCTAGTTCCAACCCCATGGGCAGGGACACCTTCCACTAGAGCAGGTTGATCAACCTCCCATCAAAGTTGGCCTTGAACACTTCCAGGGATGGGGCATCCACAACCTTTCTGGGCAACCTGTTCCAGTGCTTCACCACTCTCACAGCAAAGAACTTCTTCTTTACATCTAATCTAAATCTACCCTCTTTCAGCTTAAAGCCCTAATCCCTTGTCCTATCCCACACGCCCTTATCTGGCTTTCTTGTAGACCCCCTTAGGTACTGGAAGGCTGATGTTTGTGATCGGAAGGCTGCCAGCACTGTCTAAACATGGTCACCCCACATCTGAAAATGCTCATTCTTATGTGCAGATGTGAGGCGGGAAGCAGAGATCCCTTGATCTCTTTAATTAAAAAGTGGTACGTCAATTTATAAACAATATTAAAAAGTAAGTTTCTTCAAAGTGGTGTTTTATGATTTTGCTGCGTTACTAGCTTTTCCCTAGAATTATCATTTTTCTTCTCTCTTTAATTCTCCAGGAAGATGCTTGACATGGTGACTCCTATACACACAGAAACACATACCATTTCAGCACAAGTGCCTCATTATCTCTTCAGCATGATAGGTGTTGCAAAGAAATGATGAGATTTTTATGGTGAAGCAACCTGTATGTCAGTCAGACATTTTACCCTGAATTTTCCAAATACATTGAACATGAAGTCCAGAGTTGACAAATACTCCTAGTGGAAAAATTGGCTTTGAGTTTCTCTTTTGTTACCAAAGACAATTCCAGTAACAAGAAATGAGGCAAATGTAAAGTGTCTGCCAAATGTATGACATTTCGATGTTGCAGAAAGAATGCGCTTGAGTGGAAAAAAGCCAAGTGCTAAAATACCTGGTGGTAGTAGCCAATGCATCTCCTCAATGAGGAAAGCTCAAGAAACTCATTGTTACTGTAAACAATTAATTCTCCAGTGATTTTTCTATAATAACACTTTCCAAAGTCTAGCTAGTCTTAGGGAAGCTACCCCTTTTGAAAAACATAAAAGATGTCAAGCTGTGTTATGATATTAATGCATGCTAGACAGCAGAAAAGTATTTAGTGAAATATTTAGGTAAAATATACAAAACATTGCTAGAAATAACATTTGATAAAGGCAGGAACGGTCTTTCTAACTACTTGGTGTGTAGAGCAAATGTATATTTTGAACAAGGTGGATTTTCTCAATGTCTTTTGGACAATATCTACAAATAAGGGATGCGATCCTTGACAATGATTCAAAACACCCAGCACCTCTAAATTTCAGAGATTTCATAAATTCTGTAAATCATGTATTTGAGTTAATAGGGTGTTTGGGGGTTTTTTTCTGCCAATCTTAACTGTGTGTGTGAGGCCCATATGAAACTGGGGAGAAGCTCAGATTACCGGGATAACACTTTCTGTGTTAGTACAGAGTTACTATGCCTGTGGACCATTTGGGACATGCAAGATATTCCTTTGCTGCAGTGTCTAGAAAATACCCTTGATCTCTGCACTTACAGAAATATTTTGTTTTAAACATAATACAGCATCATAACTATTGGGATGAAACTATTTGCATTCATAGGGAAAAAGATCACCTTCCTTTTATTCTTCCCTTTTTCACATGCACTGCACAGGTGTCATCTCATAATTTTTATTTTATGTCCGTATTTTACTTTTGTCCCAAAGAAACCTACTTAGACTTTGTTTTCCTTCTAATCTGCTGTGGAAATAGATACTCTGGGGGATATCCCTATGTGCTAGGCAAGTTAGACAATTTTTTTTTTAAATCAGTTAAATGCTCACCCGAGGTAAAATGGGAATATATCCCCCTGTTTAAACAGGCATTATATTAAAATGGATTTTTTTTCCTTTCTAGGTGTTGTACTTCATATATAATTCACTTTTTTCTCTAAAAAGTATATTTTCTCATTTCACGTTAATGGCAAGAAATTAATCTAACAGTGTGAACAGAGAAGTTTGAGAATAAAAGGGAACCGAGACACTTCAGTTGTCCTAATTCTGTTGTAGAATAATCATTCTGGCATTGATATTTGCAAACAAATCCACTTTTACTTTCACCCATATTCTCCCTTCTCCATTCTTCCCTTCGTTTCCTCTAATTCTTCTCCTTCTCTCACCCTGCTACCCAAATATATTTATTTTTAGATGCCTGAGGTGGGTGGAGCAGTAGTGAAGTACTTCACTAGTTGTTCTCTACCCAATCGACCAGGCTGGTTTGCTGCCCTTCCCCCTGCTCCCTCCAGTGGAATCATGAAAGCTTTCTCTGGGACACGGGTAATCTTCCTGTCCAGAATTGCAGACAAACCATGATGGCTCAGTGTTCGTTGAAGGCTGTATATTGAAAATATGAGCCTGGCGTGGGCTTTCTCAAATGTACCTGGGTCAATCCCTGTACAAGGCCAGTGCCCTGATAATCGGAACAAACAAGTCTGCTGTTAACACATTACTGCTTGGTAGTGCACAGTGCAGCGATACCTGGGTTACTGAATAAACCCACTCCGCGTTTGAAAGCATATAGCACGGCACTGCATTAATACATTTTCCAACACTGAACATTGAGAAAAAACTTTTAAGATCCACTTTGATTAAACATAGAGCAGTTCAGCTGTTTGGAGGCAGGGGTAGAACAGGACACTCTCACCCCATTATGGAGACGGTATTGTGCTGAGTTTGTGGGAGCTTCCCAGAAGGAGAAGGAATGGCATCATTGCTGGGCTTGTTTTCATTGGAACCATGGGCTCTCAGGTTACAGCCATCCTTATGCGATTTACAGAATAGGTTTCAAAATTGACCTGCCATGAAAGGAGGTATTTTAGCTGTGATCGATTCCCGTCAAAGCCACTATGATGTTATTCTATACTTTTTCTAGATGATGTATAAATTCTGTGCTTTATTTGTAAAAGCTATCCTTTCAGTATTTTCAATTACTTAATCTTCACTTTGTTCTCGCTCTTAGTATTTGCTTCTCACTTCTGTTCTTATTACTGGGCCAGGTAAGCTAAGGATAAGTACCAGCTTGCCATTTCTGTCGATAAACCTGGTGTATCCGGCCAAAGGTAGCTTATCCTATTATGAAGGGAAAGCTCCATTAGTAAATGTGACCGGTTGCTTCTGAACAAACCATGACTGCCCCCCTCCCCCGCCTGCCTTGCCACATAAAGTACTCAAAGGGCATTAATTAGTTTGGTCTTTTAGTTCAATCCAGGTTATAGGTGCATTCATTTGCTTTGAAGTTTTTCAATAAGCAGAATCCTGAGGAGGTAACCTTTCTTCATGTAAGTTGCACATTAAATTCATTTAAAATATTAATCAAAAGAAACTATGCAAATGCACACATACACATGTGCCCTGAAAAGGGATCGTGCAGAATTTCCTCTGTAAAATTATCTGGATTTCATGGTTTAATTTATACTATTGTATAGATAAATCAAGGGCGATAGAAAAAAATGGTACTAAGAATTTCTCACAACCAGTGAGGAATGAGTTGTCATTTGTGACGTTTCCTTCCCCAGTAGCTGAAGGTAGTAACGGACAGGCTGCTGGCTCAGACATTAATCTTCTCGGCTATATCCATAAATGAAGTGTCATGCCTAACAACTCCTCTTTTATTGGTATTTCATCTTAGCTTTCCCTGATTAAAATTAAAGTCTGTGCATGTATGTATAAAAACAGAGTGTCGTGGTTTCAGCCCAGCCGGTAACAAAGGACCACGCAGCCGCTCGCTCATTCCTCCGCCATCCCCCCCCCCGGTGGGATAGGGGGGAGATGGAGGAGGGAAAACAAAAAAACCCTTGGAACCTCGAGGGTTGAGATAAAGGCAGTTTACTGGGACAAACACAAAGAAAAATTACAACGACGGCACTAATGAAAAAGTATACAAAAAAAGAGTGATGCACAGTGCAACTGCTCACCACCCGGGACCCGACGCTCCGCCACTTCCCCCACCGAAAACAGAGACCACCCCCCGGCCCGCTCCCCATTTATATACTGAGCATGATGTCCCATGGTATGGAATAGCTCCTTGGCTAGTCCAGGTCAGCTGCCCCGGCTATGCCCCCACCTCCCAGGTTCCTGCAAAAATTAACTCTATCCCAGCTGAACCCAGGACACAGGGATAAAAAGATTTACATATTCAGATTGTCCAAGATTATACATTCACACACAGAGTGCCCAATTTCAAAGGGTAGACAGAAGAAAACCAACTGAAAAAAACCCCCACAACCAACCAACTCAGAACACCTGTTATTAACAAACATGAAAACCTGCCAAAATTTCGTCTTGAGATATGCTTAAGACTGTGACATGGATAACCAGAAATTACTGTGCACTGGGGTAGCAAATTAAAATCCAGAAGTCAGTGAGGACACATGATATTGGATTTAAGACCATGAAGAGGTGGTCAGTGTTTATGACATTCCATTGCTGGAAAAATAGCAGTGTACTCGATGTGTGTATATATTTGAATGCTAAAGCTGGGTGAAAGTCTAAGTCAAATCCATGGGAAAACTTGTCATCACAAGCAATTAGGCATCCTCAGTTACAGTCAGTCGTGGCAGCCAGAAGCAAGTCTGAATGTATATACTATGAAAGAAATGAAAGAAACATTCTTCTGATGAAACACAACTGAGGCATGCAGTTTACTGAAGTTAAAAAAACTGGACTTTGGGTCCAGCTCAGTATGGCTAGTCTTCTGGTATATTAATAATGTGAAATAAGAAGAAAAAAATTCAGGGGAGAGAGCTGGTTAGAACCCCGCAGTTTGCTCTTTCGCTCTGTGTTGGCTTTACGTTGCCGCGTGCGGGGGTGAGTGTTGTTACTGGGATTGAAAAACAGACACAAGTGACACTCCTGAGTTTTCTAAGTATTGCGGATTTGTTCCAGGTCTGTTCAGAAGCCACACATTGATGTTATTTCTCAGAGCATGAGTTAAATCCCTAAATTCTCAATTCATCAGTTCTAGGTTGGCATTTAAGCCTGTCTGAATTTTACTTGTCCCACCCTATTTACTAATCAAGTAGAGCATTTTATATTCTTATCCTTTGAACAGCGTTGTTTGACTAAATCAGATGCTTTTTTAAATAATACATCAGTAAACTGGGACAGAAAGGTAAAATTTTAACTGTCTTCACAGGTTTTTTTTTTAAGGGTGTTTTATGGATAACAGTATGAGACATGACTGACATGTTAAAGCATTTTGTCCTTTGCCTCATCTAACTTAATCTTTTCCCTTAAAAAGGGCAATATTTCTCATGAAACATAATCTCCTATCACTTCTGACCACACATCCAACCTATAATGTTAGCTGACAGTAAATACATAGCCTCATCAAATCACTTATCTTCCCACATTTCAGCAATAATTTTGAGGGAATCTGAATAAATTACATCTCAAATGGTACAGCTGCTCTTGAACAGCAGAACTAATGAATTGTCATGACTGGGAGAGAGGGAGAGGTGCCTTGCATCCCTAATCTGAGACAGCTGACAGGATGATGCCTGATCAGGTTTAGTCACCATCACTAATCACATGCTGAGAAATTACAGCCACTTTTAAGTTAATGGCTGGTAACACCTAGTGACAATTTATAGCAAGAAAGGGCTTGCCCTGCAGTTTAAAAAGGGGTGCAAAGGACACTTTATACTGCTGTGCTGACCCCCCAGCAGTGACTGTCCAACCCAAATTACTCTAAACTGATGGCCCTAGTTACTTCTCAGGCTTTTAAAATCTCTTCATGTTTATAGCTTTTTAATATCTGTGGTATTCTGGTTCCAAAGGCATTCCAAATACAAAACCAACTGAGGACACTTCTATTTTAGACTTTTTCTTTTTGGTGGTTTTTTTTTGGTTTTGGGGGGGGGTGGGGGGTTTGGTAGAGATATATTAGCACTTTAAAGGCAAGTCTACTCAGTCATAAGCAAGAATTCAATTACTCTCCTCATCCGTCAATTCTTCTTCTCAGCTAAGTATGTAAGGTTGCAATAAAAAACGTCAGTGGTGTGATGGTTATACCAACAATAAAATCATTTGCTCTCCAAGATACTAAATCTAACATGCCAGTCATATCCCTGCAGTGGATTTGAGTGAGGAGTGACTACTAGCTAAGTCAGCAGAGTTTTAAATTGATCCTAGCGTTCCATAAAAGCGGGAGTACCTTGTTAGGTTTGAAAATGCTAATGGACTAGCTGGCAAGCATGACTTGAATTAGAAGTCGAAACTTAAATTTCACTATGCTCTTCTTCCACTCCCACCCCCAAAGTAACTTGCAGAAATTGTTTGGTAAGCCAGACCAAGTGTTTCAGAATGCAGATCTGTGATACATAAACTAAGGTGAAGGTGATAAGTGAGAAAGGTAGGTAAATGAGAATAAAAATACAGTGAATTCAAGTGGGCCTTAAATTTGAGATACTGTACATGATTCTGTGCTGCTTAATATTTATCAGCCCGGGAATTTTCCCTCCAGACCCGTTGCAGTATTCATCCTCCCTGCTATGTAAGAGAGATGGCAAAATCTAAAATCAATGTATGTCTTAATTCTCTGATACTGAAATGCTCAGTCTTGCTCTGGTGTCCACATTTTGGAAATAAAGTTAAAAAGTCCAAGAACCAAAAAGACCCACACTGACATTTTCAAAACTAAAGTTCTTTATACTGATAAACTGAAGTAAATCAATTTGTTTAATTTATCAAGACGACAACTGAGATGGAATCTGATTGTGGTTATGTGAATAGTTTATCACTGAAAAAAAGAAGAGCTGGTGAAGGGGCCTCTAATTTTTCAGGGAAAAGCATGACATGATTTATGGACAAATTCTAATGAGATACTAGGCCCAAATGTTTAATCTTTCAAAAATTATGAAACCACCGGAGCAGCCTGAAGAGGCAAAGGGCAAGTTTACTCTTTCTTGGTGCCATCTCATCATGCCTGATGTCTGGAAACTATACTTGAAGATATTGAAAGTGAAACTAAGTGCAATAGAAGTTAACTTCATTTGTTCAAGAGAAGTTCACTTCTTCATTCTCTGATATACTTGACTGGAAGGTCTTTACCTTTAGAAAGTGTAAATGAACATGTGAACTTACGGTGCTGGGCTAGAAGTGTTTTTATTATCTGTAAACGTATACTAAGCTTGGTATGATGTTTAAGTAAAAATAAACCCAAAAGGTATTGCAACTGAATTTCTTGTTTCTTCCTGCTGAGTTGCAGTCAGTGCTGGTGGCATTTAAAGTGATGCAGCATTTGTATTTGAATGCAAACGAATCTGACTTAAGAAAGAGCCAGCTAAAAATCCATCAGAGATTTCTCAGATTTGGCTTCTGCACAGAGAGTTCTTCTGTACAGAAGTCTTCATAGGCATACAGATAGTGTTAAAAAATGAAAAATATCTTTTCAATTTGGAAAATGAGACAAGATAAAGCTTGGTAATGGACTCAAATTTTAGGAAATCATGAATATGCTTGCTATTAGGTCACTTTTTACATATATTGAAGACTTTTAGAGGGAAACCCCTATTTACACGTTCTGCTTGAGGGAAAAGTAAATTGCTGATAACTGTTCTTAAAACTTCATTAAAAAAACCCCTCACACCAATTCATACTACGGAGGAGAAAAATAATGAATTCTGAAGAGCAGACAGCATTACGTTTTCACTGAAGGTGTTAATTCAACTTGGCTACTAGTTTTGACTTCCCGCCTTTGGAAAATTTCTAGTCAGTTTGTTCCCATTTTCCAGTGTTGTCAGCAAGAATCAAACCTTTTCCTTCATAGATATTACTTCTTACCTGACTGTCACAAAAGGCTCTTGCCAGATGAAATTTGTTACTATTGGTTCAGCAATGTTCTACCACACAAGGAAAGAAAATAGTGGAGGGGTTAACACCCCCCACACACACACCCCTCCCAAACAAATAATAAACAGATGTTCCGCACTCCACCCTCCGCGCCCCCCATCCAACCCCCCCCAAACTCTAGAAATAAATGGAAACATACTAGGCTAGGAAGGTTATCAGTATCATATTTTTATTTATATATATTTCAAATTTTTTGCATACATTTGAAAAATTTTCTTTAAAAGGTTTATGTACTGTGCCTCTCAGGATCTGATCAGAACAGCTCCCAAAATCACAATGTGTGGTTCATCTCCATTACCGTTTTATTGGGCAGGATGGGAGAGATGCTAATTTTTTATCAATATAGTAGCCAAATCTTGCAGGAGCTTCCCCTAAGAAAAACTACCAGGAGTACTATAGCGTCATAAATATCCCACCAAAACAAGTTACCTGTCTCTCCACTTTATATTTTATGATCAGCCTCCTCCTAAAGAGACAGCAGTCCATTGTAGTTCACTTAAAATTATAAAAAATTATTTGGTATATCATCTCTCCCCACTAACATAGCATTAACACTTCACCATCAGTGGCGCAGATCAACAGCTTTCCTGCATACCTTCCTAGGAGGAGCTTTAAGTTCTTGGATTAGTTTGCTGTTGCAAAAAAGGATCATTGAAAAATGTATTTGCAACTTCCAATTTTTGTGTGTGTGCCCTTTGACTATACTTGGACTATGGTCAAATAAATAACTGCATTAATTTCAACAGTCTTTCCTATGAAGAAGCCAAGGTTTTACTAGAAAGGTTTCAACTCCACCCAAGCAGACTTATGCGAGCCATTTCTTTTCACATGTCTTATCTCCTGATCATACAAACAAAACTAAGTGATAGCACTGTATCAATAATCCTTCACCTGACCGTTCTGAGGAGGAGTGCTTACAGCATGCAGACTTCCTAAAATGAGTGGGTGGAAAAATTATGACTATCTGTTCTCTAAGGATAAGCTTCAAAGATGCCAAAATCATTCTTCCGTGTTGTTAATGAACTGCAGAAAGTGTTTTGGTGGCTGCACTGAGGGTGGTGGATTCCATAATAATTTGGGATCTTGTGAACTCATTCAGAAATTCCCAGTGACTGAAATACTGCAGTCAGTTTTTAAAGTTTTGGGTTTGGTTTTTTTTTTTTTGGTGTGTGTTTTTGTTGTTGTTGTTTGTTTGTTTTGTTGTTTGTTTGTTTTATTGTTTCATCTGGAAATACTTATGTCTGGTATTCTACAAGGGCTTTATTTGGATTATCTTATTGTTTCCTTAGTAAGGGAGTAGTGTGCATATTAGGAAAACACACTTTTAGTTAGATTAAGAATTGGTTTACTAAATAATACACAAAAATCATCATCAATTGGAAAATCACTACTTGAAGATGCTCTAATGAAGACCTGAAACAGTCGTCATCTTTCTGCTTTCCTGAAATGGCATAAAAAATCTCCCATATTTTAAAGAAGGGAGTGTAAGCATGCTAAAGAATACTGTATTTGTTGGTATGTCCAAAACCTCTTACTCTTTTCCACCCACCCATCCCAATGGCTTAAAATTTCCAATTTGTGTAGAAAGCAGGTAAACTGGTTCTGAGCTGGGATTGAAGGGGGCAATCATTTTCTGTTTCCTTACTGAAGTCTAGTTAAGTTGTCTTGTTTGGTTGGGTTTTTTTTGGTTTTGAGTCTTCAGCTAAGTGAACTGGAAACAGGAAAAATATAGCTTGTTTCACCACTGTTGTACGTGTTAAACCATCCTTTTTTATATATGTCACTTAATTACTAATGCTGAAAGACTTCACAAACTTGCAAAGACCTCTTGCTAACTGTAGTGAAAGTCATGATGATAGTAATGCTCAGTAAAAAAAAAAAAAAAAAAAAAAAGCGTCCTGATTTAATACCTCTTAAAGGAATTACTTTTGCAAGTTGAATTAAAGAAATAGCAGATGTGAAAAAAAGCCTCTTTGCTTTGCAGCATGGGAAATTAGAAATTCTGCTGTTGCTACCTAGCAGTGGTTGTCAAAAAGCAAACTACTGGCTTAGAATCATGACTTCTGTTGAGAAGTACAAAATGTTTTTCTTGGCAGTCTCTTTGCCACCTTGAAATCAAAGCTCAATAGCTTGCTTTCAGGTTTTCTCACAACCCAATGCTATCTATGCTTGGCTGGATGCAACACACTCCAAAGTGCACGATAAAACCGAGGTCTCCATCAGCTTCAGTTCCGGGTCTGCTAAATCAAATAAAACAACCTTGATGGGTACAAAACCCTTAATAGTTTTCCATTAAAAGGGCCTATGCTACATCACTATGATGACAATAAACCCACCCCTAAAAGCAAAACAAAGGAACGCTTGCTAGTGTTCAAGTGTCCATTGTAGCAATACTTCTCAAAAACCAGCACAAAAAGTTATCAGGCTGCAAAACCTAGAGTATTACAGCTCTGGGTCTGACATTGGCACTACTTTTCCATTTCGCTGAGGAATTTACTCAGAGATGATGGCCCAAAACCTGAATTCAGTCAAGAATCTCCCGCATAGTTTCTCTCTAAGGTCATACCGTAAACTGACAGACGGAGGAGACCAGCATTGTTTCTAACTGGTGTAGACATGATGGCACAGAACTCAGCACAACCCCTTTTATTGAGCTTCTTTATGCTGCCATAACTTTTAAAACTGGTTTCATCTATTTTTGCACTACTTTGCAGATTAGATGCTGAAGACCTTTGAAAGAGGAAACCTCCTGGCTGGTGAACTGTGGCAGACCACCGTTTGCAGGGGAAGCTACGTGAAAACGTCTGGGACTGCAAGTGTTGCCTGTGACCTTGTTAAAGCTGGTAAGTGGTGAAATGCGATGTTCACCTTTCAAGAACTAGCAAGATGTTCCTGTTCACAAAGGAGAAAAGAATAATAATTTTAAAAAAAAAAATAAAAAAAGAAGAAGCAGAAGATATTTTTAGGAGCTAAGTAGCAACCACTTGAGGGAATTATAAGTGGGGCAATTGCTTTCAAACTAGATCTCCTTGGTTTTTTTTCTAGAATCAAACAAATGCCCCAAATTTTATCATAGACGTCACAGTGCAAAGTGTTGGGTTTTTTTAAATTTAAAAATCTACATTTATGTCTGAAATGATTTTCTTTCAGCTGAACTAATTTACTTACACTCAATTTTATACAGAAAGGAAAGATAACCATTTCTTATACTCAACAATTCTAGCTGGAAGGGGCTATTTGCAAAATGACTCACGCAAAAATCTGAACTTGCATCCTCTAGGAAAGAAGGGAGCTCATGGCAACGATCCCCCAGGAAGGCAGACCTTTGACCTGTATGTTAAATGCCAGAAGCAACAGGGCATAGGAATAACTAGTCATGAAGGTAGCTTGTTTTTTCCAGGCATCCTGTGCTTTAGCAGGGATCTCAGCATGGGATCAGGGCATCCACCAGATTCACATGCAGCAACACAGGCTGCAGACAAATTTGGCATAAACAAACTAACTCCTGCAATACGTGCAATAGATCTCTAGTTGTCTGGTGTAGGATGATTTAAGTGCATGGTAAACAAACAAAAGCATTTTACAACATTTTAAAAAAGCAACTGAAATAACTCGAGGAGATATTGCACGTTTAGACAATTAAAAAAAAGCCTCCTGGATGAAACAAAATGCTGTAGTAGTGCCTGTAAAATCCCTTGGCACTACCAGTTTTTCAAGTGGTTCACTTCAGTTTGCACTTATGGTAATGAACATTCAAATATTTCTGTTGTTTGGTTTGTTTGGTTGGGTTTTTGTTTGGTTTTTTTTCCAATCTGGCCCAATAGTATGCTTTTAAGATCTTATGCTCTGGGATAAAAATCATGTTCTTCGCCTACACTTAGGGCACACTTCTGCATTCTTCACTTTAAAGTGTCACCAGTGCCAAGTCCATTTGCAATGAGGTGGTGTATTTTTTCCCACAGATGATGGGCTGCTGTTGTTCCCGACATCTCTCAAACGTTCAGTGGGATGATGAGACTAATACCTGTTTGTTTCCACAGTCATAATCTGTACTGTTTTTGCAGATGGTGCACTACACAGCTCTTTGTGGTACGTGCTAAATAGTCATGAATGACTGGGAAGAAACGCTGGAAAAATTACAGAGATTATAACGTACAGCAGTTTCTGCTCCCATCAGATTTTTAAACACGGTTGGGCGAGGGAGAGCGTGGAAAGAGAGGATTTCAAGATTGCAAATGTTCCTGGGCTGCTAAAGTGCAATTTTTCAGCTATGAAAGAAATCTTCTGTAATACAGAAATGAAGCTGTTTCCCCAGCAGAAAATAAGTGTTGCTGCTTTATTGTTTTTGGCAGGAGTTGGCGGTTCATCATTTGGACACATCAGGTACTTTGGTTGTGACTATCGTATAATTTAAATGACAATGTTTCAAATAGTGACAAAATGACAAAGTACTGATCTGTGGTGGAAATCTAGCATGGTGAGAGAGATTCAGCCAGGCAATTGTATTGAAATTGTATTGAAAGGGAGTTGGAAGAGCACTTTGCTTTCAGTTCACTTACTTATTGTGCTTTACCTTTGCTGATTTGCTACAAGGGAACTAGGAGCTGTGAATGCTATATTGAAATGTCTCTTAATTTGTGTTTGGGGTATTGTATTAATACCATTCTCTCTTTCCAACATTTTGAGGACTTCTTAGTTATGCAACACTGTTCATCACTTTGGAAATGGAGCTAAAATCAAACCTAGTGTATTTACTGTGGCTGGAATATTTAAGTCCATCCACATAGTAAGGAAAAAACAAGCCTGCAGTTAAAACTCATGCAGCCACTTTAAATTGTCACAACTGCTTTTGTGACTCTCGAATAGCAGAGAACATAGCTTGCATTTCAGAGATGTATGCTTTGCCGATCTTTCCCAACCCAAGAAATTCCTTGATATGCAGAGTAGTTGCCTTATGAAAGAAACACAGTATGAGCTGGCCAGCGTTGATGGCAAATGGTAGGAAAGTGTCCTTACAGCTGGGAATTTACTGCTGCTGTTCGTGTGAGGGGAGCCAGGGTGAAATCTCGACATAGCTCCATAATCCCATACAAATTTTCTCCTGAGGGATTGAGTGGGACTTTGAGGATGGGCGTGAAGACAGATTGGGTGGTCACAAGAAAGGATTCATTTTCTGTGGAAAAAATTAGTGTATATTATTAATGTATCGATTAAATAAAATCTAGCTAAAACGCCTTCAGTTCAGCAAGGACTCAAGTTAAATGAGATTCTTGAAGTGTACAAACACATAGTAGAGAAGTGCTACTGAATGATATTACTTAGAAGCTGGAGTTATTTCTAAATGTAACATGGGTGCTGAGATGAGATGATCGAAATTAATAAATAGGCATATTGTGAACACTTTTTTTCTTAAGTCACTTTTACTACTGTTCTCATGAGAGGCTGTGAAAGTGGGAATAATTTACAGCGAGGATGTTGCCTGTGATCATCTTGGTCCCCCTCTTGCCCACAGGTTTCTTTTTAAAAGGGTTTCCTATCCTCCTTCCCGCCCCATGTCCCTGTTGGGATGCAGGGGAAGCACATGCTGAGGCCAGTGCTGGGGAGCTGGGGGAAGGTACTCGAGCAAACCCCCTAGCTTTAGCTCAGCAAAGGAAATTCTGTGCATGCCACCGCTGTTAATTGGTATCAGAACCACTAATACTTGGGTCTAGGAGGCTGTCCCTACCGCTAGTCATTTGTGAAATGCAAATTCCGTGTCTGACTGGCCGATCTATACTTTTGCCTTATGGATTTGAACTATTCAGTGGCCATAACCAATTGTAAAATGCCATACATGGAACAGTATCTCGAATGGAGCTACCTAATGTCCTTCAGATTAGGAACCGGTACTTTAGGTATGACTGTTGTAATGGCAATTTTAAAAAGCTAGGCTAACTCCTTCCTGTAGGTGGTGGTTATTTTGGTGAGCAAATTACATGGTGTTAAGGAAAGCATTTCTCTGCCCAGGAGTTGTTCTATGGCTGTGTTCAGTTTGAACGTCTCTTGTTATTTCTATGATTTACTTGTATTTCTAAACAAACATAAACTAAAGTGTCAGATCCCCAGTTCTAAGGGTCATACATACCGCTTTGAAACAGAGCATTAAAAAACCCCACATCTGTGCTGTAGGAGACTCAGATTTTTGAAATAACTTTTCAAAGGCTGTTTCAAATGTCAGGCTGGTGTGACTGGTTAGCGATGCACGTTTGAGATTTAAACTCTGATTTCTTGCTTCTACCTTCCAGCCTATGGTTCTAATCGTCTGTGGAGATGTGCTGAACACAACAGCTGGCCTATAATTAGGAGATTGCTGCAGACACTTATCTCTGTGGGTCTTACTCCTGTTCTTGGCATTACTACAGTTAAAACGGTTATCATTTTCATCTATAGCGTCTTTCTAAGACAAAAATAAGCATGTGCCACTTTACCTTTTCAGTATTATTGAATAGTTTAAGTAAGTCTTGACTGATTTACTTCTCCCCGCTGATCCTGGGGTTGGCTATAGCATAGCAAAAGTTGTACATTGTTATTACTTACATGCGATTTAGCAGAAGCGAGCAGGATCTAAATGAGCTTAAAATTTCTGTTCTGCTTACTGTGATTGGAGTGACAAAATCTTTTATCCTAACAATCAAGAAAAAAATCCAAAGTATTTTATAACTGTGCTCCCAAATGCTACAGTAATTCCGCAGCTTATTCAGATCTTGTTACATTGGCTGCTTTTCATGCCACATGTTGCTGTTTTCTTATAACTCTCACTGCTCCTGGGCAGGTGCCCCTCTTGTTGAGACAGTCATTTCCTAATTCGTAGAAATTGGGAAGCCAAACTGTGGTGATCAGACTTCACGTGAGTGTTAAAAGAGGGCTTGTACTAAGTAACAGATTGGGGCTCTAGAAATCTGATTTCAGTTGTTATCTTTAGCAAATATTTCTAGTCTGATCTCACTTAATCCATTAATCAGGCTGGGTGTGAGCTGCATCCTATCAAGATTAAAAAATATGTTTCTTTTGATGTTGGTGAACTTTAGCTTCCTCATCCACTGAGTGTGGCCATTGCTTTCCTCTTTCTCATCTTTTTCTGTAAAACAGACAATGCAGAATGTACATTTAGGCATCTGGGAAGAAAATAAGAAGTATGGCTCTGGTGGTTGTACAAGTAATGCTACTAATGATGGAAGAAAACAACCTTTTGAAGGTCAAGTTACTGCCCATCCAAAATCCAGAAAGCATTTGTCATCATGTCTGGAGAACTGATCCAAAATCTGATCCATCTTGAAGAATAAATCACCACAGAAGGCACACATTAGAAGATCTCTTACTAGAATTCCCTGTGGAACACATTTTCTGCAAGCAGCCTTACTTAAGCAGAGTATTGGTAATAGGACTAGCCTGCTGGAAGGAGGCTTGCAACTGAAAAACTGAAAAATAGCAGGGACAGCAGAAAGAGTGATAAATAAATACATCAGTGCTTATAGATAGAGGGACTAAAGCTCCTTTTTTCAGCATTGTGGAAAGCTGGGTCACTCTTCAGATGCATAGTTATAAATGTTAAGCATATGGATCTAACTTTTGAAAGTTTTAATGCTAGTGTTTTACGTGGGATAACCTGTAATAAACAAAATGACCAACTCCATGAAGACTTTAAAACAGGAAGGGAGGGGATGACTCCCGAGGGTTGCTACTAGCTGAGAGCTCCTTGTATTGCAAACTCTACGCAAGTAAAAAGTAGGTCAGTTTGACTGTTTCATAAAGCTAAGTCTAACTGATAATGCCACGTGATAAAAACCCTGTCTCTTGAGAAATTGTGTGTAGTAGTTGTAAAAGTATTAGATTTATTCTATGAATTCTCTAGGTCTGTAATTTTTAATTGCTTTTAGTACTTGTAGCTCAAGGCAAAGGGGCAAAGCAGCAATCAGTAATTTGTCCTTTAGACACATAATTTCATGCAGTCAAGCCAATGTCCTATGTGAAGAGAAAGAAAGCAAACCCAAAGAAAGACAAAAGCTCTGTCTGGTACTACCTAGTACTGAGTAGTGAAAAGAAAAAAAGGTATACATAAAAAAAGAGGGCTAGGACAGGCCTTCTCCCCTGAACAGAGAATAAGACACAACCTTGAACCCTGGTGGGTCTGCTCTATGCCTATTCAACCATTTTGGACTTTCACAGTTTGTGCTGACATGGGTGGAACAACTGTAACAGCTGTAGGGGGAGGGGAAAAAAAAATATCTTCTGCTACAGTCTTCAGTTTGAAATTATTTTCAGGCAGAAGAAAGCTCATTGTAGCGCACAATTCCTGCTAAGGGAAGAAGCTGGCTTGGAAAAGAAGGTGGCTGAGACTGAGCGCAACACAGCGTAAGAGAAATCTGAAGTGCAGTTTCATAAACTGTATTTCTCCTGCTCCTTCAGTTTATCTATAATATTCCATCTAAAAAAAAAAAATAATTGCATCTGGATATTTTTTCTAGCTTTCTTTTACTATTTGTATACTTATCTTCATTCAAACCATTTCTTTTCAACAGCTCTCTTTTTGTTTTTCATCCATGGCAACAAAGTGTCAGCGCTCCTTTGCAAAATTAATACAGTCCTTTGCACAACATACTCTCCACGCAAAAGTAGGTACAAATCCACAGCAATTGTTACGAATGGCTATTTATCATTTGTCCAATAATGGTGATTATGTGATTGATAGTTCCCAGCAATGGGTTATTAAGATGATGGTGGTGTTAGCCATGGCAAGTGGTGATCTGCAAGTTTTGTCACAGCAAGGCAGCCTTAAAATCTTCAAATCATGTACAGCTTTATCAGGCTTTCCCTCTCTTTAGTAGCTATTATCTATCAGCCATTCTTCTTTTTGTTCCTCTTGCTCTCTCAAATAAGCGTAGAAAGATCTTTGATGCTTCCATTTGCTTGCTCTGTTGCTAGATCAAACAACCCAAAATCCACAGGGCTTTGAAACAGGGGGAATAGTGAAAAAAGATTACAAAGGAAAGGACAGACATACCTTTGTTTATCTGTCAATTGGTGTGGTTTTGATGTTGACATTTGTGCATATAAAAGCATTACGAGAAGTAGCAGTGGCATTTTTAGCATTGTTGTGCTGCAGAAATAGCCACCTTGAATCTTCCTATTTGGCTTATGGCTCTGCAACATTCCTTTTGACGCCCCCGCTCTGTCAACTGTACTCCCCTTCTGCTACCTTCTTAATTATGGCCTCTGTTGTGCTCACAGAAGCAATCACAGAGCAGCAGTAAGCTGAACACAACTATTGCTTTAGCTACTATTTGAGCACATCATGTTGCAGTTCATTGCGATTTTCATGTTACCTTTTTTTTTTTTTCTCTCATTTATTTTCAGAGAGCGCTTTGGCTCTTCTTAGAGAACATAACTTGGCCTTTTATGTATCTGCTGAAGTCCTATACAACAATAAGAAAACCACAAAAGTAACTTAGACGTAGTGCTCTTTCTTTCATTCCATTTAAAAATCAATTAACTCTTTGCTATGATTGCTTAGCTTACTGTGGCACAACGCTGCATATCTCTGGTTTGTTTAACTAACTTTGATGCACATTAAAGCTAGCACAGTATCACAAAGAAAAGTACCTTAGAACACTACTTCTAAACCGTAACGTACATGTATACACATACATAAATGAAATTAAGTGTCTGAACATTTCTGCTCAGTCAGTAAGTACATGAAAAATGATATTTTTTTTGTACTAAATACCATTATAAGAGACTGTCTTGCAGTAAATTTCTAGTTATTCTGAAGTGGTAATCAGTGCTGAGTACATTTCTTTGCTTTAAAAGGATCCATAGTCCAACATAGTCTAAGGAGATTCTTGAGCGGCAGTCTACATATGAGAAATGTTATTTGAATTAAGCACAGTTGATACTCCTATCCATTTTTATAGTACTTCTTTACTTTCCAGAGGCTCTACTAAATGTTTAGGCTTTCTCTGTAAAAGCACATGCAATAAAAACATTGCTGCTGCCAGCTTCTATGCCTGAAAGCTTTGTCCTTCCCCCCCCCCCCCCCAACTTTATCAGTTTCTTTAATAAAAGATATTAAGTCTCTTCACAAACTTCTCTCACTGAGAGAAGAAAATAGCCCCTGCTCCAACGAAAATATCAGTTATATTTAATGATTAAAACAAATTGGTGTAAGACATAAGGCAACTACAAGAAAATTCTGGGGAGTAGCAAGGTATAAAAGTTACAATTTCCTAGCCCTTCTGAAAGAGGGTTTTGTTTCTCATAGTAGAAATGAGTTTTAAGGAAAAGTTGTAAGTAAGTGGCAAATGTATTGAATATTAAACAGACTTCTGATCTTTTTCTTCTGAACACCAAATAACTACTAGACTAAATGGTAAAGAGTCTTCAGCTGAGGTCTCACTTCCTTCAGAGGCACTGGTCACTGAAGCAAGGTGAGCTCAGCAAGCATTGGCAGCTTCTAGGCAATGGTGAGATTGCAAGTGAAGCAGCTCATCCTTCCTTCATTATTGTGGGTAAATGAATGAGAACCACAAAACATATAGCAAGAAATCTTTGAAGATGGTGCTTTTAAAAGTGCATGGGTAGTGCCACTTTTCAGTAAGTCAGGAAAAGAAGATGGCACAGTTGGAGATGTTTGTTGGCTTATCTATCTTTACCGCTGTATAGATACTGCAGAGCTCTGAAACCCGTTTCTTCTGTAGTTCGGGCTCTCCCATTAAAGAGAAGCTGCCACTCATGTAACTTGTGCTCCTCAGGGGAAAAAACAGGGTTGTGTGTCACCAGGCCAAGATTTGGATTAGCTCTCCAGAGGCAGAGGATTAGTGTACTAGGCAAAAATAATACCCTTAAAAGGGGAAGGCTTTAAGGTTTTCAACCATACATATTTATAAACTGGCTCAGAAAGGTTTGGTTAACGAGATGATACGCTGTCAGTAAGGGTCTCTTCCACCTAAGGTTCTTCCTTTCCTGAAGAAAAAAAATCTTACCAAAGAAGCGCCACAGTCAAATTAAACTATACATTTTCAGCTTCGGAGATTGTATTTCACCATGTGTATGAAAGAGGTTTTATTGTAGCATGTGAAAAATTTGCAGGTGGTCTTTTTTAATCATAAAAACCAGTGACATTATTTAAAAACGCTTGGTCTAGATATAAAGCATACAGGGTGTGAATATATTGTTTCTTGCGGCTCTCACACTCATCTCCCCAGAAATACCACTGCAACTTGCTGGGAGCTCAAGGTTTTAGGAACTGAAATCCTTTTCACAGTGTCTGACTGGCTGAGGATTGTCCAGAGAGGTCAGATTTCCAACTGAGAGTTTCTCTGTCTTGCAAGCAGAGGCAAGGACATGAAAACCTGGGTCTCTGGCTCCCAAGGTAGGAAGCGGTCAGGCCTCCAGCTCCCCATAGGGCAGCCAGAGCTGTGCAGCCCTGCCAGCTGACACAGGGTGATGGACCCAGGCTTCCCCTGTCAGGGAGAGTTTTGTATATTTGGCTGCTTTCTGGCCCAGAGACACCGATTTTGAATCACTGACTGTCCTCAGTAGCATGGCAGGGAAAATGGAGGGAAGAAGGTGTTTCTCAAGAGCCTGTGTTTGACTAGAGTTCTGTGAAAACTAACACACTCATGAAACACTTCAGTTTTGACAAATCAGTATATTCTAATGAAAAGCTTGTACTAGGAACTTCTGGGTGGGCTGTTTTATACTCCTTTTTCTTGTTTTCAGCTGTAAATTTAAAAAAAAAAAAAAAAAAAAATCAAAAACATCAGGTGGAACTCCTGTCATATGATGTCTTCCTTTTGCCATATGTCCAGCCCAGCTGCATTCCTCCTTCTCCAACAACTTCAACGGTTCCAAAGGCTGTTTGGAATGAAATGGCCTTCAAGTGCTTTTACAGGACATTGGTTTTTTGGCAGACTGACAGAGCTGCTTCCTCTGGAAAACACAAGTGAGGTAGGAGATGAATTACACAGGACAAAAAAAGACATTTCCTTAACTGAAAAAGGTTCAGTCTGGCATGTATCAGAGGTAGCAATACATTAATGAGAGCATTTCCAAGATGAGCCATTTATAGCAGTGTCTGTTAAGCAGCCAAACCATAGTCACCACTCGCTCCTTTATAATTATTCACCCAAAAAACACTAGTAGTTAAAAACCCATAACGACAGTCAGGAATCTGCAGTTTGGGTAGTAAATAAATTTTATGATCATATTCCAGAATAGAAATGCAAACAGCAAGTCTTTCGACTAGAAAAATTAGCTTCCTGGTCAGCTATCAATATGTCATTCAGCTTCCATTTAATGAAGTTTGAAATGAAAATATTATTATTATTTTCCAAAGACATTTAATGTGTTCAAAATGACACTTATAAAAGTAATGCTAGACATGAAATCTTGCTGCATTATCAGTAAGAAATATAATTACCATCAACAAAGCACAATCATACAAAAAAAGCCCTCTGGTCCTACAGATTGGGCACTCTGTCTTCTGCATACTATTGACTGCTTAAGTGAAAGAAACAACTATGAGGGGAAGGCTGCAGAACAGTCAGATACTCAGTTAATCCTGCAAATGAAACTAGCAGCCATAGAGACATGCAGCTCCAACCACATGCAACTTCTGTGCTTACAAGTTATGTATAATGAGTTGTCAGTAAATTGAATATGTACCTGATCCATGCCGAGGTCCACAAACTGTTAAAAAAATGCAGTATTAGTCTCCACTTATGCCAACTGCACTCCTGGATTTTGCACACTCGGTCCTTATATACTTTTGTCAGATGCTACCAATGCAGTCCAGTAGGGATTGCAGTAAGCACTGTATTTTTCCACCCTTATTCTAGATGAATGATCTGGTCCTATGCACTGAGAAATGCATAAAGCAAATGCATATCCCAATTTACATTCTTAATAAACAGAATTTTGAACTGCATTTTTAATTCTTGGGGTGACTAGCAGAAATAGTAGCTTACCAGGGAGTTTTAGCAATGAACGAACAAACAAACAAATTACTGATTTCTAAATTTGATTTGCATTGTAAGAGGTATCAGCACAAATACTGAACACAAAAAAAGGTATAAACACAATGCCATCTTTCCAACTAGGGCTCCTCTGAATACAGAAACCATGAAAGAGGATTACATCTGGTTTACTGCTACTGTTTTTCTGCAGGAGCCGAGGTAAATTCTGGGTGCGGGCGTAGATCAGCCATGCAATGAGAGCATGGTAGGGCTGGTGCGCCTTAGTCGAGCCCTTCCCAGCATGGCAGCTGCCGGTGGGAGCTTCTTCTGAAGTGATAGCTCAGAATACATCCTCTGTGGAACCGTGTGGTAAGAGATACCATTAGCTGTAGTCGCTACATTTAGGCAATTACATGGAAGTATTTCTGATCAATTTTTAGGAGCATTTTCTGTGAGTGCTCCTTCTGCTTACATATTGTGAAAAGCTTAATGATGCATTTTACTTCTTCACTCTCTCTTCTGCTGTCTGCCTCCATCTCTGGCAGGTTTTTTTTGGTGGTGTTTTTTTTTTTTTTCTTTTCCCCACCCTCAGTGAAACACTTACTGTCAATAGTAATTTTTAGAGGAACAAGCTATTATACAAAGGTCAGGGAATTTTGTAAAGATCGTAATTGCCTAAAGGCTTCATTAACCTTTACAAAATAGTAGTTGCTGGATTACACAACATACAATTAAATGACCATTAACATCCAGAGCAATTAATGAAAGTAACAAGGTACTGCAAATCACATAGATGCTACCCAATACCAGTCTCCAAATACAAGTCTCATTCCAGCAAATAGACTTGAAAGAACATGTTCTACAAATGACAAAGACTAGTTTCTGTGGAGTGCACAATCCAGGCAACATATTTACCTTAACAGATTACTAGTACCTCACAGAACATTATGGTGAGATTGAGGGGAAGATCCAGTGCCAACAACGTTGTCCTCTTTCTGCAGGCATTCAAGAAATTAAGAGTCTCATGAGTAATCACTAGTTAAAGTAATGAGACCCTGTCCCTTTTGTGTGACGGGATGCCAGAGAATGGAAATCTGTATTTTCCCAAAAATTTTTTCCAGGCACTAAGCTGATGATCCATATTCTACTAAACAGGCACACAGAAGTGAGGCTAATCTACCTCTCCAAATAATCTTTTCAGCTTGAAAGCAATGAAGCTTACCTTGTACTGTTAACCTAAATGGAAAAGCTTATCCAGTTTCAGTATTGTTATTTCTGCTGATGTTGAGTGTTTCTTTGTAACAAACCATCCCGCACTTTTCCTAATAAAACTTAATAAAAAACCGTGTTGAACTGAAAAATATATGCTCTAGTAACTAGAATTGTGACACAGTTACAAACTAACAAAAAAAAATAAAAAATTGGTGTATATATTTACCTAGAGGAAAACATAAGCAAATCATGTTAAAGATAACAGATTGTGTATTCAAGTTGGAAAAAGCAGAATTCTGGTTCGCTGTAATGTTAATTTAGTCCCTTCTTTGTACGTAAGTATGGAAGGGTGCCGTTCGAGGGATTCCAGGCTTCATTTATCATACACTATTCAAATTCTCTCTGAAGGTGGAGCTATTGATTTTCTCATGCTTTTCCCACTCTGTGGCACTCATTGCTACAGTATCAAAGTACTTCTCAAACATGAATTAACTAGCCTATGCGATACTATTTTATTGGTGTAGCATTACACTCACATGAAGAACAGAGATATAGTAAGAAAGAGTAACATTAAGCGTTATCTACTAGTTTTGGACGTACCTTATCTATCTCATGCTTTTTTGAACAACTTAAGAGGTTTGAATACAAGTATTTAAAAAGACAGACATACATGCTGTTGCTTGTGACCTCATAGGAAGTTTTAAATACCGAGCACGGAAAGGTTGATTTTGGCTGGTGAAGTGTCTTTGTGCAGCTGAAGAACAGTGCCTATAAGGAGCGGAGGGGGTAAACTTTTTTTCATGCTGAGAGTATTTCTGTAAGAAAGACGACTCTGATCTCATCTACATCCTTGTTCATTTGTATTCCATCTGAGTTGAGGTCAGTTTTGTTGATTTGAATAGGAGGGGTATAATCTGCAGTGTACCAAGAAAAAGCCAACAGATCTTTGGGCTTTCACGGGAAATAACGATCTTTCATATTTCCTCATTCTTCTTTTTTTGTTGTTTTGTTTTGTCTCAATTGTTCCTTTACTGGGCGAAGGCGATGATAGTGTAAGAGGTGATGGAGAGGGCGCTGCACCGTGTCACCTGAGAGACCTGGAGGCTGAGGTTATGAAACCAGTCAAAGAGACTAGAGCAGGCACAAGAAGGTTGAGGGTGAGGCAGAGAGCTAGAAAAGCATGGTACTGTGAACTTGATGAATACTGGTACTTATTTACAGTTGCGGATTGCATCATTACTATGTTAGAGGTGATGCAGCACCTGCTCAGTGTACACTGTACAGTCCTGAAAAGGCAAAACATCACATCCTAAAAGGATACCATAGAACACTGCACATGAAGAACAAAGAGTGTCCTTGCTCTGCAATACACTTTTGAAGTACAAGAAGAGACCAGTGTGTTTTTTTCTAGGGCTTCAAATTGCAAGAGAAAGCTAATATAGGTAGTCTTGCTAAATTCTCTGTATTAACATGACAGTAGAGCCCAGACCTGCATATGGATAGTTAAGCATTGTCAAATATTTTTCTACTATTTTATTAAATATAGGCATGTCTGCCATTCAGGTACTCTACGATTTGAAATGAAAAAATGCAGATCCTACATCATATGGCCTTTCATTTATTGCCTTTCTGTTATATATCTGTAATTTTCTGTTGTTTATTGAATAGTTTTATAATTGCATACATAGATGATTTGCTGAAATGAGGTCTTTCAGTATCTGTCTCATGTCGTCAGGTGGGTATATACACATGAATGTGTTTTTCCTTTTCACCTTCTTTGGATTGGGCTCTCTTGTTTTTCTAACATTTTTACTAGGGATTTCCTGTTTTTTTTTTCATGGGGCTGTTCATCTAACAAACAAAATGCCACTTACTTACCCAGAAAAAGATTTAAAGTATTTCATGAAGATTTTTTCTTTTAACAGGTTTAGAATTTAGCTGGAATATATTCATACCTATAAATGCATTAGCAAAACAACTTGCTTTTTTTCCTTGTTGTTGTTATTGTTCGCAAGTTTGGGTAAAGCATTAAGAGGGAAATTACTACCTGCTCATCTCTAAAAGCAAGCAAGAAAGGTGAACTGGTTGCATAGCAACACCACCTACAAATAACCAGGCATTTTCAGATATTTTACAACATTATAAAGAAGAAAGAAATGCAATTTGAGCCATGCTGAATATTTTATAGAAAACTTATTCTCCAGCCTACCAACAGAACAGCCGTTTCCCCTAAGCATCTTCAGAGGCAAGAAAGGAGCCTAAAGTTTGACTCCCTTGTAGCTTTGAGATCTGAAATGCGGAGTGTAATTACCTGTAATGCTTTTTTATTACCACAACTTGTTTTACAACGGGCCTACTGCAAACCTGTCTTCAGGTGAGGTACTCTAGGTTTCTATGAAAATCTCTGTAACAGAATCACTCCCAGAGAAAGCATGGTTTATAACTTACTTTACCTGTAACTTGCATCTAGTTTTATAGGTAAGTAAGTTACAGCACCTAAGATTCAGATGGATCAGTAGCATCCTACATTCATTCGGTCAAGTTAGAGTTAATATTTGATAAACCAAAAATGCCCTTTAGTCCTTTGTGTGCAGAATATCCAAAAATCTCCATAAAGTTACACTGGAGCCAAGTCTGAGTATCATCAGACTGTTTATGAAGGTAAATGCTTAATGACTGGTTTTACATGGTGTGTTTTTCTGTGTACTCTCCCATTTATCTTCCCCATTCCAGTTACTGGGGTGCTTGGTTACTGTATGTAACCAGCATTTCAAACTTTTAGGGTGGCTGTTTCATTTCTGTGGTTAGTTGTCTTTTCAGGAACAGCTATGTGTTTGTGTGTGTAGGTCTAGAATTTTGGCATGTCAGGAGTTAAATGACATAGTTATGATGTGTGTATTTATATTTTTTTTATTGTCTTTCTGAAGAAGCTGGTGCCTAGGCCCACATTTTGAAACTGCACTCAGAAATTTTCAGTGAAGTTAAACTCTGAATTCTCCCTATTTCTGCTTAGTGTGTGCCCAGTCCTTAAATTGTCTGTCAAAATTCCTGTTCTGATCAATGTTTTATTCCTTTTTTCTTTCTTTATAAAAAGGATCACACTGCAAGTCAGCATTAAGCACTGAAGTTCAATTACTTGTACTTGTTTAATTTATAGAGTGATCATTTGACATAGAAGAGAAAGTAGGAACACGAAAAGAATGAGAGAAAAAAAACTTAATTTAGTACAAGAGAAACAGGGTAAGTATGGCTTTTAATGTTGCCTTCTGAGCTGTGTGTGAGGTTCACACTAGCATGCTACAGTGAGAAGCATTTTTAGTTTTTGCAACAGTTGATGTTGTCTTGAAGTAATTAATTGGCAAAGAAGCTACTTAGTGTTATCTGGGGTATTGTAGTTTTATTGCAGCGATGTCTGTGATTTAATTTTGCATAGTATAATCTATTCCCATTTTCCTCTACTGAGTGCTAACAAAGAAATGCTTTCAACCTTCCTGGCATTCTGAAGGAAGGTGACCACTAAGCTGAAAATTGGTCTTGTGAAATTTTCCAGAAATTCTTCAAGGCAGTTTATCAGAATCTGAATTGCAACTGATGTTTAGCAGCAGCTACAGGTAGGTGCAATAAGGTAAAGTGATGGCAGTGTAAGAGGGAAACAGCAGCACCTTGTACTGGGTGCTTGCAGAGAGCTGGTAGTATGTGCTGTGAGGTACTCTGGAGAAGGCTTCCCGGACTGTCAGTATTCATAGTGTGATGGGCACCTCCCTTCCACCCTCCCAGTGCAATAGCAGGACTAAACCACGATTGTTCATTGTTAGTAACTAATGGGATTAGATATTTCAATCACTGTTGGTCACTGGTTTGGAAAACCAACACCTTATATTTTAATCTTCTTTTTCTAAATGTCCAGAACATAACACTTTTTAAAAAAAAAAAAAGAAGCTGTGATGATGTCAGGTTGCCACTTTTGTAATCTTCACAGCATCCTCTAAAAATAACTCCTTCTCTTAACTTACCCATCCTATTACTGCCTTCCTCATATTAAACCACTGGCACACATCAGTGCAATGCACCTCACTGTAAAGACAGAAGCAGCGATACATTTTGTTGAGGTAAAATAATAACTTGACAGAGTTCACTAACTTTGACAATGTTCACCCTACTAACTACTGCATGGCACAAACATACAAAGCAAGATTGAGTGAGTTAGAATGATTCACACAGAGGCGAGAGACACAAAGCCTAAGCACTACCCTACCATTGACTTACAAAGTTCAAATCAGACCCCATGCCTGTCTGTACTGATTTTTGCAGCCTACCTGCAGCTTGCCCAATCTTAGTCTCAGGCTTGCTCAAGCATTTACATCTAATCGAATTCTCCATTTAATGTTTATAGTAATATTCAGTAGCTACATGCACTAGTAATGTCTCATACTATGAATGCAGCATGCTATATTAGTCACTTAACAAGGGTCTGCTGTGGGTAAAGGATCTCTGCCTTGAATAAGGAAGGATCTCTTAGTCTCAGCTAAGGAATCTAATGCTAATACTTAGAAGTACTTGTCTGCTAATCAATAGTACAGACAAGACAGATCTCTTCATTTTACCTCTGGTATCTCATTTTACACTTACTTTGCCTATCTTGGAGTTTTGGCCTTCAAAACCACCTTTCAAAATATTTTTCAAAGCGCCTTCACTCCCTCGTACGTCAGCCACCAGCTCACAACTTCACCACAATGACAGGACACCTCTTGCTCCTTACTCAGCCTAAATCAAAGTACATCTAGGAGTCAAGTGTAGCCACCACAAGCATTCACGCTTCTGATGCATACGCCATTTAAAACAACAAATCCATGAATGGGTAACACTTGTAGGAAGAAAGGGGACATGTACACATAACAGGTGCAACATTAAAAAAAATCCTAAAGACCTATGGGATGACCCTTAGTTTTCTTCAACAAACAGAAATCATAGGCTGTATACCCATCACTGAGTCGTACAGAAACATCTACGTAAGCATTCACAGAATGTTTCTGCTCTTGTCCGCAGTGCTTGAAGGAAACCTAGCCAGGATTTCGTCATGGAAAACTACCACTGTTCATTATAAAGCAGGCAGCGTTGTGTAAGTAAACCAAGATCTACACTGCCTCCAATTCTTCCACCTGACACAATAGCTCATGCCCATCAGTAAGAGAGGAGTTCTAAGACATTCTGCCAACATCTTCATTTTTGCATTATGGACAGACGGATATGTTCACTGGAGCCTACACACACATGCTGTACCCTATGCCATTCCTTTGCAATAACTGATAATGCCACTATGAACAATGGTTGCTTAACCCTAAGCAAAACAACCTTTGCTACTCTAGCTTGCCTACGCACTTTTGTCTCTCTGCTGACCACTCCCGCATTCAAAACACCCCATCTATGCAACGCACAACCCAACAGTGTTTGAAACAAAACATTATGGAAGTTCAGAGTCTCAGACTTACGTAGACTAATAATGCTTGTGTCTTTCTCAGCACAGATATACTTCTGTTCAAGCAGCAAGTTATTATTCAAGCTCATATTTCTTCAGTAACTTCAAACGTCTTCATATAGAGTTGAAAAGCAATTTCTGATGTAAGACATTCAGCCTAATTTACTTATTCCTGACTCTAATACTGCAGAATTTTGAATGGCATGTATACTGGCTCGCTCTAGTCTAATACATTTGCCACAGTACAACACACGAGGAATATCATAAAACCAAAATATTTCTAACCATTTATGAACGACAGGATATGTCACCTCTGATCCAAACAGGTTATTACATATGGAAAACCACAATATCTCAATTACAGAAGCACCACAGAATTCATCTGACTCACTTTCCAAGCCACAGACACACGACACTTTCTTGCACAACAGCATCTCTGAACGTCAGTGTTGGGGAAAATCATTACGTCATTGCTTTATCTGTATGAGACTGTTTTTCCTTTATACAAGGGTAAGTAAACATGGAGCATTGATAACAACTGCACTTTCAAGCATATCACTTGCCTAAATCAGACTTCCTTACCTCCACAAACAATTTCCTTCATGTAAACTACACTCGCTTTTAGAATTAACTTAGAAAGAGCATTTTCAGGCTACGGAAAATGCCTTCCACATTTTTCAGAAAATAGTGCAAAGTGAAAATTCAGCAGAACCCTTGCTTCAGAGAGCCCATTCACAGGAAAAAGATAAGTTTGCATAAGGGCCATGAACCCTTTTGTGATGCCAGTATTTTCCTCTCTGAGTCGCCTGGCTGAGGACGGCAAGGATGCAAGACAATTTGACTGACTCTTCTCCTCCAGTGGCACAACTTCAGATGAGCATACAGACAAGCGTCTTCCTTGGCAATCCATGAATTAAATGGTTCATCTACAGGGGCTCATGTTTTACAAGTAAACCCCGCCAAAATGCTGATTCATCTAATTCCAAGGAAATTACAGACTGTTTAATTTGGCTTGTAGCCAAACTCAGGACGGGAAGTTCAGATATAAGTAGGAGAAAGGGAAGCCATGGCTCTCAAACACCTTCCTTCTATTGGTTACTCTGTGAAAGAGCATAAGCCAGCACACTGACGACAAAGCAAAAATGCTTTCCTACATAATCACACACACATCGGGTCACTAATACAGCCACCTTTGACTATAACACAGAAAGACACACTGCACATATTTCAACTCCCTTTTTTTCCAAATACGCACTGAAATAGAAAGCGTAGCCCAAGCAGGGGCTGCTCCAGCCTAAATATCCTTAGGCTATGTCTTGTTTCCCATGTAAAGAGAGAAGCCCTATTCTGAAGTAGTGACCTTGTGGTGGGCTGACCCTGGCTGGGTGCCAGGTGCCCACCAAAGCCGCTCTATCACTCCCCCTCGTCAGCTGGATGGGGGGAGAAAATATAACAAAAGGCTCATGGGTCAAGATAAGGACAGTTTAATAAAGTGAAAGCAAAGGTCACGTGCGAAAGCAAAGAGAAAACAAATGATGTTATACCCTACTTCCCATCAACAGGCGATGTCTAGCCACTTCCTGGGAAGCAGGGCTTCAGTACGCGTAGTTGTTGCTTCGGAAGACAAAAACGCCCCCCTTCTATCTCCCTTTACTTAGTTTTTATATCTGAGCTGACGTCATATGGTATGGAATATCTGTTTGGTTAGTTTAGGTCAGCTGTCCTGGTTATGTCCCCTCCCAAGATCTTGCCCTGCCCCAGCCTGCCATTGGGGGCGGGGTGCAAAGATGTTGGAGAGCCAGCCTTGATGCTGTGCCAGCACTGCTCAGCAGTAGCCAAAACACTGGTGTGTTATCAACACCTTTCTGGCTACTGATGCAGAGCACAGCGCTATGAGGGCTGCTATGGGGAGAATTAACTCCACCTCGGCCAGGCCCAATACAGACCTACGACTCCCTCCATGACAATGGCTAGAGAGGACCTTAGGGTACAGCTGGAGTGGACCCACAAAACCAGAAACCTCTCCTGCAGCCAAATAAGCTTTTCCACCCCTCCACTCAATTAAAACTTTAGCAGGACAGCACAAAAGTACACCCCAGAGACCTAATGGGAAAAAAAAATTAGCAGACACTTTGCTCCAAGTAGCTTCCAGGGCTCTTCTTCAGTTTCATTATCATGTAAATCCACCCTAGGAAATTTATAACTTTCCTGCACCACTGCCCTTTAACAGTGCACACCACCATCTTTCAGAGGAATTAAAACATACTTTCCTGTGCGCAGATGATCTTGCAACACAATTTGCTATAAGCATAGCATCAGCTTACGCTTTGCTTCAGTACCACCTATTGACCAGTTTACAAAAATATTCCTATTTAATAGCAGAACTTGGATACCTTAAAAATATCTAATACAACTGTACTAGCCTTTCCCAAAGAAAAAGACTCATTCGTCTTTGTCTCTTGGAGCTACTCCTACTGTTCAAAACCTCTCTGCCTAGAATGAAACACTAAATTGTATGTACCAGCAACTTATTTTTATGGAAGTTAGCAAGTTATAGCCCACAGCAAGGCATTCCTCCCTCTCATCTGCTAACAGACAGCCATTTCACATCAAATGTAAGATACTTTGAAAACTTGATTGTGACTTCAAATCTAAGCCCATGAAAACATTGAACTGGGGGCAAGACTATTTTCCCAGTTTGTAACATAAACTTAACACATTTTAAACAACTCAGAGATTCTGTGATCTCATCTGACTTTCTCACATGAGATGAGCTGTACAATTAGGCTAAGCACTGCATCAAGTCCATATGATCTGACACAGCTACAGCAAGCTATTCTAAACTGATTTAAATACTTAAAGTAATAAAAGAGATATGATTTTCCTCCATATTTTTAAAAAGGTAAAAACAAAGTCACAGAGGGACCTTATAACAAGTCCAATTTAATCACCCTTCAGATTCCAGTCCTTGTACCCTGTCCTCACTCTAATGGTACAATCACAGACATCTACCCCAGTTGCATGCAATCTCCGTGCTCAGATTGTGACTAACATTTCTGGACCAAAGTTGTATCTTGCATTAGTGATTACATATAATTTCTATTTAGGTTCAGTACTTAATTCGCACATCCATGGCTTAGACCAAATTGGAAGTGGGTGACAAGCATGGACAAAAGTCTAATTTTGCCTCATCGTATCTCCAGATATTGCTGCGTACGTAACTGGTGTGTAATCTGCACTGTACCTGAAGACAAACATGCCTTTGAATATCTAGTTTTAGCTCCAGAAAGTGCTACAGCAGCTGGGTAACGGGAACAGTTCTCTTTCTTCAGCCTGACTTGTAAAACAATCATCTCTGTAATACGAGAGCAACAAAGAACTAATAGCTTTAATTTCTGAAAAAGACACAGGTTACTTTTATAAGTAACCTTTTTTTAACCTACATTTTATTTATCAGAGGAAACTGGTGTGGGGGCACTTCATAAAACCTGTAATATGAACACACATAAAAGTGATGGGACAAAAAACTCCCCACAAACCACCAGTAAGATGGTAGTCCACCGCAAGCAACCAAGACCTGTGGCATTTCAAGAAGTGCAATACAAATCCTAGATAGTATTTTCATCCAGTATATTTTTTTCAGGTCCAACGTTTAAAGTAAACCTGTCTCCGAGTGTGAATAATGAGAATAATGAATTGCAGAATGAGAAAGAGGTAACTCTATGCATAGTTCATCATCAAACTGTGCTGCATGGTCACTGATTGGTTATTCAAACACATTTGCAGAAAGTAAGTATAAAGTTCAACTTTTGTGGATGATCAGTCTTTATGCACCATTTAAGCACATCATTTTCTTTCAGAATGATACTAATTAAAACAATTCATGGCCAATCATAACCTTGTTCTGTCTGGAAGGGCAGGAGAAATGTGACCCTATCATAAAACAAAGCACATGCTACAGCTAGTGGTGCTAACATGGGCAAAAGCCTATGGGAGTGCCTATTTCCATGCCTGATTAAATGCATCTTATTGGTGTAATGCCTTCAAATTTAAAAAGCTTAATTTTGAAACCACCAGATAATTGCATAATTGTGGTATTTGTATTCCCTGTGATGAATCAGGCAGTATCGTTTCTAATGGTTCTCTGAAAATAAAATCACCTGAAAGCATCCACAACAACTCTGGTTTTTTAACATAACTGTGGGGCTCACGGTTTGGCCCTAAAGCAAGTCCACAATGTTTGAATTCAAGATTCGCTGACAAATAGGACTACACATACTATATTCAGTAGAGTTTTGATTCTAAGTAGTACATAAATCACCTTCCTTCTCAGAAGCACACGATCCCCGAGGTGTTTTCACGGTCCAGTCAGGTGCTTCTGATTTCTCTTTACAGCAAGCTCCTTTGAAGGCAGTTCAGGACCACAAGCTGCACTGCTGCTGCATTTTGTCTAGCAAGCAGCACTGTCCGTTTCAAAGGGAGATAAAACCATGATGAACAGATTGCTTGGACTCTCATGAAAACAATATACCCAAAGCATTTTAACTAAGCTGCTGATTCTCTTTTAAACCTTCGTATTTTCCTAAAATACAAGGCACCTGATAAATACATGTATGACAGAAGTAATTACAGTCAAATTGCTGGAAATGCCTATCAAAGCTAACGACACCACCAAAACATGCTAAGGAAAAAACATCTAGTTGCTACCGAATAAACACATCAGTGAATTTGGGAGAAACAGCTGCATTTCTACAAACGGGGTGTTTGTACATTGTGTTGTACAGAGTCTCCAGAGATGAACAAAACACAAGTAATTACAGGCAACTGAAAGTAAGCTTTAATTCTTTAATTTCACCTGTATGGAACTTGGCACACAATTTTCAAATGCAGCTAAAGTCTACTGAGAGACTGCATGCCTCTGGGCTATTAGCTCTTCTAAAGGTAAAGAAAAAGGGTGTAAGAAAAATGCAAATTCAGGCCAGCAAAAAGATTTGTCAGCACACACAGCACCTACAGGAATTTTCGTACTAAGGTATGCAAATATCATAGCTCTCCATTTAGTCCAAGTAAAACCATCTTACAGCAATACAGCTGCATAACCAGTAAGTCCAGTGCTGTTCAGCATCATCATTCCTGCACACCAAGCAGCAGCAGTCAGCCTGGGAGTCACACCATCAAAGGAAGGCCCCAGAAACACCCACATCCCGTACTGATGAACAGCCTTGGTAGAACAACACTCAAAACGCCACTTAGACACAAAACATGGGTGGTGCTGCGTGGATCTCTTGGATCAACATGCCACCCTTTGGCAAGGCCTGTCTGTCCACTCTCTTGAGCTGTAATGCAACCCGCGCCTTTCCCGACTCATCTCCACCTCAGCCCGCAATCTGGGAAGGTTTAGACAACCTGGTTACTACTCTTCTGCTGTGAGCAGGTTTTTCAGGGTTCTTTTACTAACTGTAAGGTTTACGTGCTGCAGTCTAACCCCTTTTTTTCCAAAACCTGTACTGGCCTGCCTTCCTTTTATTCTTCTCAATGGACGAATCTAGACCATCACCTGGAGTGCCAGTCACCTTTCTCCAGATGTCCTTGTCCCAGAGTCCCTAGGATGCGACGTACAGATGTACAGGTTACGCTTCACACCCAAAGATGCTACAAAGCGATACACAGGCTACCCGCAACAACCTGTGGTTTTCTAAGTATCTCTGGTAAAACACTCCACCATCGAAGGCTCTATCTAGCCGAGGCCTGAGATGCAATACAGCAAAGCACTGCAAATGAAGCCATAGCATACAACAAAAAAACATGCACTACAGATCTAAAGGCATTACTGATGTCACAGAGCTGTGTGGGACTCATGTTTTGGGGTTGTTTTTTTAAAAAAAGACATTTTCTCTTTGCGTAGTCAAAAACCTTCTACCAATATCAAGTTTAAATTTATTCATGTCCAATCTGTAATTACTGCCTAATCTTCGTATTTTCTCCACTGATGTAATCGTAAGATGTTATTGTAGTTCCTCAGCTTTCATTCTGTTAATCTAAACAAGCCTAGAAAAGTTATCTGAAGATCTTTTCAACAGATATATCGTCCTTTCTGTAAACAGAATAGTAGCTCTTTCGTTCACCCAGTCCAATAAAGTGGTATATATTTCTAAGCTGACTGCTTACAGTATTCTAAATGAAGGCATACCAATGGCTTTTACAGTATTTCTTTGATTATGCCAGAAAACACCACGCCTGGTATGTGAAAATTCCACTAGTTTTCTCTTGACAGTGGCACATATGTGGATCCCAGCCACAGTGAACTACAAATACACCCAGCCTTTTTTTATCTCTTCCATAACTCCCAAACAATGACCTACAGAACTTCTTGTGAGCAGTCCCTCAGAACATGAATTTATGCAGCACATCTAGTGATATTAGGATCCAAAGTACATTTCCTTGTGTAATTAAGTTAATCTTATTTTTGTTATAGCAAGTGAAAGGCATTTAGTTCCCTGATTATAAATATACAGCCCTGACTTCTGTTTTATAACATCAGTTGAAAATTTCAAACAGGCAGAGGATTTGCCACAAACATTAATGAATATTTTAATCAGTATTAAACTCCAAATCTCTTTTCAATATCCCCTACTGTACTTCTGCCTTTGAGTTTTATACCAGACTCTTAAGGGCACAAAGTCAAAGAGTAGACAGAGTCCAAATTTACATTGCAGAGATTTAACTTGAATGGAATGCTTTATGATTTCATTATATACATGTTGAGAAGAGCTATTAAAATGTATAGTACTGTAAGCCACTGCATGATCTTCATGTCATGTTGTGTTTATAAAATAGCAAACGCATTCCATTTCTCTTCAGATATTTAAACTGCAAGCTCTTGGGTCAATCATTATCTTTTTGCTGCATGCTTTCACAGTTTTTAGGCCCAAGAAGACAAGGACCTTGGCTGGACACAAACTCCACAAATTATCCATTAACAATTTAGGGAGACTATCTCTGGCATCAAACAAATGCCGTGACCATTTAGGTATTTAAAGATCATCACCATGTTTGAACAAATAAAAAAGTAAATGTGTCTCTTATCCACAAAAACCTACCAATTACTTTTTGCATCAGAATTTTCATTAGCAATCATCCTCTAAATGACTGTGTAAATCTACCTCAGTAATACTGTTAAACACAGTTCAACCAAACTGAATAATTATGTTTCCAGCATTAGGCAATTAGTCAAAAGTTCTCACATAACAGTCTACCTTACTTAAGAGTATTTAAGCTTCTAACCTAGTATCTACTGTACCTTCAAAATCCATATTTCTTAGCATTTTTTAAGGAAAAATTAGTAACTTCAAAAGCAAAGAACGCTGTACTGAGCAGCCACCTGACAATAACACACAGACTGCAAGATAACGACATTTTGTAACTTTATCTTCCTACATTACTCTATGATATTAGACACTACCACTCCCCTAAGTTTCCCTGGAAACAGCTTGGAAGCTGAAGGAAAACAATCTCTAAAAGCTAAAGAAATAGAATTACAAGTGTTGGCTGGCTCTGCATTTTTAACGTTTTCAAAGACTGAAATATGGTGTCTACAATTAAAATACCAATTGGAGATGTCAACAATGACAACAAATGTAGGTAAAACTATTTCTCCTGTAACAGTATCTGATTCCCACTTCCCTCTGGGTTTTGGACACAAAACTGCATGACAGAATTCATGCTGTAGTTACATTAAAACATCATCTCCACAAGCACAGATATTTCAAAGTTTTTTTCTACTACATTTTTCGTAAAAAAGACTTTTTAAAAGCTTATGCTTTAAAAAACTACCACATATATGACAAAAACAATGGTTTGAGATTATTTCTTTTGCCAGCTTTAAAGTATTTATCACATAGAAGGATCACAAACAGATACTGCAGTATTTCATAATGTCAGAAAAGGCTAGAGTGAAATATCTGCAAATTTAATATCATTATATATAGGCACTCCTATACTTGAGAAAACAAAACCAATCCAAAAACTCTACCTCAAAATAACTAGCAATTTACACTGGAAACAAGCTGAATATGTATGGCAATTCTGTCCACTATTTGAATTAATCTGTTCAAATCATATTAAAAAATATCATCAACATTCTCAAATTTAAGAGGGAAAAATCCTTAAACGGTCCCCGAGTATATAAGGTACTGCAATTAATAACATCCTTATGCTTTTAATCAACTGTTTGTTTCTTTTTTTTTTTTAAAAAAGCATACACAGAAGAAAATGCAAGAGGGAAAAATTATCACAAGCTCAAATGCTAAGCTTGTGTGATCTCCTAACTGTATTCTAGAAAATGATTACAATGCATGAAAAAATGGACAGGCTGGGATGCTGCCATCATTTTTATTTCTCATAGAATCCCTTCGTGAGATCTTCCCAATTACACCCAAAATATTAATAAAATTGTTTTAATGTTTTTCTTCTATTACAGATGGTGCTAACATGTTTGATGGATTCTCTCACAGACTGTTTAAGTCCACAGGCCAAACAACTTCAGACACCTGAGCTTCCCAATGTGAAATTGTTGATACTATCAAAATTTTTACTGTCAGCATAACTTACATCCCACGAGTTAATTGCCTGATTATCTGGAGTGTAGTAACCATTCTAGATATAACATGGAAGGACTAAAAGGAAAGATCTCTAACTCTAGATTTCCAGAACTTACATAACGTCAACTGTCCGGAACATATGAAACACTGAAAAATGTCACTGTTCAATGGAAAACAAGAGGGAAAGACAGACAAAGCAGGTTTCAAGCTTAATTCTAGGATGCTTTTGAAAGTCAAGGACAATAAGGTAAATGTCTGCAAGTACGATGGAGATGGCATAACATACTTTTGGGGCTTTTATATTATAGTAGAGACTTTAATTTTGTGTTACAAATTGTCACATTACAAGGCACTCAGCATTACCTCAGCAGCTTCCTATAATTTAATTTATTTCTTTATTGAGACTGCATAAAGTTTCCACAATGAAAAACTACAGAAAATTGGAGGGGGAAAAGCCCCACCTAAACGCTACAGGATGGAATGAAATGTAGAAGATGTACAAGAATGGCAGGGGTTTCTTCTTGATACCAATGTTTCTGACAGTCTCTAGCATGATTTCCTACATCAATATGAACCACTAACACACTGTTTCCAAGGCTTGTTTTGCAGTTTTCATTGCTGGAGTTTGTTACCTGTTCTTTTCAGTTCTACTAAAGGGACAGATAATGTACGGGGTATGCAGGAAAACTGTGCTTCGCTTCTTGTTGTTGGCTTCCCATCTGGTACAGAATGTTTGCAGATACGATCAGACTGTATTTTCTAGGCGTGGGAGAGAAGAGTTTCATCAAATTTCTATTAGGAAGGGTTCAGAATGTAATTAAGATCAGCCTAGAATAGCTCAGAGTGTCACTCTTAGTCTTACGCACAGATATATCTTGGAGATCCAGGTTCCTCTTATCCCTGTATCCATCAAGCTACTAGCAATTTTGAATCAATGTCAAAAAGGAATTGCCAAGGGGTTTTTGCATTCTTAAATATTTTACCCCTTAGCACTTCCGTTATCAACATCTACAGCAAAGAGATGAAAACTATACATGCTCTTGTTAAGTATTTTCAGAGTAAGACAACAGTGACATGTATTTCACACTTCATTATTGATGCATTTGAGAATGAAAAAACCTTACAGATGTAAAGACATGGATAACAGGACAATCCATTTATTTGAGCTGAGTATGCAATTTGACTGTGGAAATTTTATCTGAATACTAAGTGTGTTTAGAATTAAAGGGATATCTGACCTAAACACTCATGGTTCTCTTACGATTACTATCATCAGCAAAAAAAAAGCTGAAAGATAAAAATTACGCAAAGACTGGAAGATAACACAGCATTCACTAAACACAGTAAAAACACCAGCCTAGTGATGCCTGTTCATTCTCAGCCAGCACTGCACCAAATGCTCAATCTGAACCAATCTGACACTTGGCATTGCTCTTTGTGGCAATTTCTACACCCAGTCTCCCTCTTTTTTTTTAATCAACTTAAAATTTTTCATGAAGTCATAGGCTTAGTCAGATATTGCAATAAAAATACCCCTACACCTCTCTACCAACGGCTGCCAATTTTTTCAAAACAAAACCAACCAACCAACCAACAACAACGAAGAAAAAAAAAGAAAAAAAAAAAGAGGCAGGACCCATTCCAGTAACTGACAATGGAGGGCCGCAGAGCTTCTCTAACTCCGCCCCCCGCAATGCTCTATTAAGAGAGCAGACCAGTCTGCCTTTTACCCAAAGTAGGCCATCGGCCCTACTCTTACCGTGTTCCTACAACATATTACACACCTCGAACCAGGGCGAGATGCTGTGCCCTACGCCTGCAGCCTTTATGGAGCAGAAACAGAAGCTGCAATCTGAGATCTTTTCTTTCCCTTGGGAGCATCTAAAGCTCTCTTCTTCTGCTGTACAGGCATGTGTCTTGTGGCACTTATAATGTTATTGGATGGATGTCATCTCCCTATCTGTCTTATCTGCCTCCTTTTCACAGGAGAATTAAGCTACTTTATGCGTGGGGCAAAAACCTGCGTATATTCAGCTAACTCACAGCAGCAAACATCAAGGCCTTTTTAGGATGGGTCATGTCACTTTAGAGCCCCGTGTATATAGGAACCAAGCAATTGTTTGGACTGCTTTTGTGCCGTAGAGCACCTACTAGTTTTCTGCAAATTTTAGGCTAGACCTGATGAGTAAAAAGGTTTCCAGTCTGTCCCCAAGATGTTCAATATAAATAGGCAGCCATTCCAAACATTATGAAATTAAACATCCTCCTCTACTCTGCATAATAAAACTAAATTGCTACAATTGTGTCATTAAACGCCAAACACAGCTAGTATGAAATACTGGAGCAGCCTGGACATTTTTCTCGGCTTCTGTCAGCAGCAGCACACGTCTGCCTGCAACAAGGAATACCTGTATCCTTATGCTTTCTGTCGACCCGTATGACAAATGCAGCACTCTGTGCTTCCAGCAGAGAGAGTAAATGATATATAAAGCCCCTCTTTGTTCTGATTCATGGATAGAGGGCATTACACCGACAAAGAAAAATGTAATGTCTGCATGCTGATCAGGGATATTCAACCACTGCAGCTGTGAACTGATTTACAAAAAACACTGTTTTATTTTATATTTATGGATTTGAATCCAAGCTAAACGTATTTGTAAATGACCAGGGCTCAGTTGTCACTTGGCCTCCATCCACTAACACAAGTGATACAACCACTCACTCTGGGCATGCCAGTGCCGTAAGTGCTCAAGCCTCACAGTAGCAGCAATTACCCTCCTCACCATAGCTGAATCAGTGACTGAGGGTGAACAAAGGCATCCGATCCCTTTGCTGTCTTAGGCCAGCAGCAAACTGCAAATTCCCTGCAGCAACGGGTGGAAACTGAGAGGAGGCTGGTTCAGGAAGATTGCTCTTTCCTTCTAATCTTCCAGTGGTGTAGGATTTCCCTGTCACTATGTCTAAGAGGCAAAATTTGTCTTCCAAGTGACTGCCAAAAACCTGTACGATTATAATTTTTGCAAGGCTCAACTTTCTGTATTGCAGTGAAAGAAAACAAAAGGCCACGCCAAAGTAAGGTCTCTCTTGTGCTCCTTCTTACTTGGTCTATTCCCTTCTACTTCCCACATTCTAGCAGACAAAAATTCTAGGCTTCTATAGAAACATATATTGATGTTAGAAAAGCATTTTATACAAATAAATGTCAGAGGAAATTAATATTATTAGGCTCATCCCAGACGAAAGGTAGAATTCATGTCCCTTGAGCCCTCTAGATAATTAGAGAAAGATAAGCGGTTCCTAAAGGAAATTAGGACCCACCAGATGTCTTACAGACCTACCTTCCAGCAGTGTCCATAAAGTCCTTCTGGTTGAATTGGGAGTCTAGGTGACTAAGTTAGGTTAGAGGTTTCACCTTACCATTTTTAGATGGCTAAACTTAAGAGTTATTAAACCTAACAAAACATTAAGCTTTTAAACTCATACATCATGTTCATCACCAAATCACTATTTGTTTGTCTTGCTCTATTCCAAAGCTGACTTTAAGTAATCTACAAACATGCAATTTTAGAAATAAAATTTCACAACTGTTAGGCAACTGTGGGAGCAATGATCATTTCAGAATAACACCGCTGAAATAGAAGGTGCTATTGGCTATGTCATTACAGGGACTGCTTCCATAAAGCTCCTATAAAATCCATATGCACAGTAACCCACATTTGCAAGTGAAAACAGTTGCTGATGTGCGCAATTGTTTATTCTGAATACAGAACAGACATCTGCATGGGCAAATGGATGTGCATGCAAATTTCCTCCCAAACTTACAGAGACAGGTTTGATCCAAAGCCACAAAAGCCTTTTGGAATATTCCTGTTATTTCAGGGATTTTGCCCACAGATGTTATATCCATGCCATTGACATTACTCCGTTGCTCCTAAATATCAAGAAGCAGCTTAACATTTCTTTTACTTATAGCATACTTAAACTGATACTGAGTCAAATCAAGCCCATATACTCTAAGAAGGGTTAATCTCAAGATGTAAGCTTGATAGTCACTACATAATTACGCATGATTCGTACTGTTACATATCTTCTCCTGCAGTGGATATTTGCAAGCAAAAAGCAGAGATTTCCCCCACCCCTCCAGGAAACCTGTTTAATGAGAAAAACCTCCAAACTTTTAAAATCCGTGTGTATATGCTAAAGCTTTCTACTAAAAAGAAAAAAAAAAACCAAACCCCAAAACCCTTCATAAAGCTCAAACACCTTGCACAGTTACATTTTGCAGCTGCTGCAGGATCAAAATAACTAGGAGGAAAAATAAAATATTCTGAAAAGCTTTTGAATTCTATAATTGTGTTCACATTGCAATGGGTTTTCTTTTGTTTAAATCCAAAGGCTCTCAATAACTAGAAAGCTTCCAGGTTGCCTTCAGGCAGAAGAGTACCAGCAACTCTCCAATACCATTCAAAGAACCAATGAACATTTGATGCATCTCTGTATTATACATTTGCTACTATAAAGGGGTTTTGGGACCTTTGATCTACTCTTCTGTGGGCAGAGGGGCATCTTCTGCTTAAAATGCTCCCGGTCACCACAGGGCAGCCCATCTGTGTGAACCAGCTTCAAATTAGCAGTCAGGTCTCAAACAGAACTGAAATGTGGCCAAACAAGCAGCAGTGACCTCCGGCACTTCACCAGGTGGCTGATCAGTGCAAGAACGGGCACTTGCTTTGCTTTGCCAAATCACATCATGATTTCTCTTGAAAAACTAAGTTTCCATTCTTTTTGCGTAAGCTGCCACACTTTGATAAGACAAGTTGTTGTTCTTGGTCTACTGACTGATAAGGTTTGAAGCATGTTTAATTTGCATTCAGTTACGTGTAATCTGGCAAGGGGCTAGAAGGAATAGTTTATAAAGGAGATAAATTTGTATAGATTAGCCAAGTGCCTACTGAGTGAGAATATAGCCATCTATAAATATTTAGAATAATTAAACAGCAAGGAAAAATAAATATTGTTGAAAATAATTCATTTAGTAGGCCACTGAAGTATAACAAGGAATAAGTAAAAGCAAGCAAAGAAAAAGGCCAAGAACTCACAGGAAAGGCTTAGCAGTGTAATCAGGTAAACAGGAAAAGGTCATAGCTCTGGTATCTATACCTCTACCATCACTCAGTCTAAGTTTATAATCTCAAACATGTTATGCATTAAATCTAAGATGATAGCTAACTGGTCAGGTTAATGACCTTAGTGGGTCTATGTTTCTAATTTTCAACCGAGCAGTTTGGGACATACATTGCATCTCTCTCCATTTACTCTACCGATGTTAAACTAACAATAAAACACACTTCTCTTTCTTCATACTGTGTAATCTATTTACGTTTTGTCTTTGGGTTAACATGTATGTAGCTACAGATCAAGACCAGTTTCTACAAATGTCTGTTATTCCTGTACGTTAGAAAGCTGCATCTAGTCAAAGTCCTGCACTTGGGTGACAACAACCCCATGCAACGCTCCAGGCTTGGGGAAGAGTGGCTGGAAAGCTGCCCGGCAGAAAAGGACCTGGGGGTGCTGGTGACAGCCGGCTGGATATGAGCCAGCAGTGTGCCCAGGTGGCCAAGAAGGCCAATGGCATCCTAGCCTCTATCAGAAATAGTGTGGCCAGCAGGACCAGGGAAGCGATCGTCCCCCTGTATTTGGCACCAGTGAGGCCGCACCTGGAGTACTGTATTCAGTTTTGGGACCCTCACTACAAGACAGACATGGAGGTGCCAGAGCACATCCAGAGAAGGCCAATGAAGCTGGTGAAGAGTCTAGAGAACAATTCTTATGAGGACCAGCTGAGGGAACTGGGATTACTTAGCCTGGAGAAAAGAAGGCTGAGGAGAGACCTTATCACTCTCTAGAACTACTTGAAAGGAGGTTGTAGTGAGGTGGGTATCAGTCTCTTCTCCCAAGTACCAAGCGATACGGCAAGATGACATAGCCTAAAGTTGTGCCAGGGAGGTTTAGACTGGACATTAAGAAAAATATCTTCACCAAAAGGGTTGTCAAGCATTGGAACAGGTTGCTCAGGGAAGCGGTTGAGTCACCATCCCTGAAGGTATTTAAAAGACTCATAAATGTGGCACTTAGGAACATAGGTTTAGTGGTGGACTTGGCAGTGCTAGGTTAATGGTTGGACTCGATGACCTTAAAGGTCTTTTCCAACCTGATTGATTCTATCATTCTATTAAAGCAGCACACCAGCTCACACCCTTTTAAAATGGATGTTGCTACACTTCAAAAATCCATTTATATTAACAGTGTCTGAAGATGTCAATGCATCTATGTACTGCTTTATATTCCTATCACTCCCTGTAGACAAACCTATATGTGCATTTATATACACATATATGTACACGTATATATACACACACACCCCTCATGCAAGGATTATGTGGTGTACCCACCACTTATTGGAAAAGAAAGCAAACAAGCTAGATTCGTTATTCTTAAAATTTTGGCACAGGTTCCAGTCTGCCTCCTGATTCCAACAATTTAAGAGGTGGGAAAAATTATTGCGCTCATACTGAATAAACCATCATCATAAAGAATGGTTAACCACAATTTTGCCAGTCTTTCCAATGAAATTTGCACTGCTTTTGTTGTGAGCTTTTCCCCCCTCTTTCCCTAATGGGGGAAGGAGGATCACCAGACAACACGACGCAGCAAGTGGACATTTCTTTAGTGGATCAGTGGGAGATAGGCTGCATGTGTGCACACTTGCACACATGTACATGTGCGGGTGACTGGGACCTGCCCCAAGTACTGCTCAGCCAGTCGGCACACAGCTGAGCCCTGGGGAAGCCCACATTCCCTCCCCACCCGTACTGGCACCAGCTTGACCCCAACACACAGCCTCCCACTGCGCACACGCTGCTCTATGCCACATCAGACATAGCTGGTGACAACTTCACACACATGCGCTTGACTATTAATTACTGGGGGGTTTTATAGCTAGATGTTGCCACAGATTGCCAGTCAAACCAGTCCTCACTGATACCATGCTGCATTTTTCAAAAAGAATGTCTCTGATAGCGGACATGCCAAAAAGATCCACAGGCAACCCAGGCTTGCACTCAAGCCTTTTCTGATATTGCAGGAGGAGCTCATCTTGCACAAGGAGATTGTCACAGCATCTTTTCATCTTGCACAAGGAGATTGTCACAGCATCTTTTAACAAGAGAGTAACCCCTGAAGAAGCCATCGCACAATTAGTGCACTGCTTCATATCCTTACTTCTTCCCAGACTGTAGAAAAGATTGTACAGGGAGAACCTTTGTAGCATCTAAATACTTCCATCAGTATTATTTTCAAACTTTTTGAAATAAAAAGATAAATCTAATTACCCCTCAGCTTTCCAATTCTGGATGAGAAGTTTGAAACAATAGGAAAGGGCTAAAAAAAAAAAAAAGGAAAGAAATAATAAGCCCAAATGAACAATGGCTTGCTCTCTGCTAATCATCTCAAGGGATTTTTAGAGAGAGATGTTAAAAGTGTACTCTGAGAGTAAGCAGCATCTCGCGTCAGTCATTTGGAAGAGTAGTATTTTACTGCCATGAGTTCTTGTCTCTGTTAATTATGGAGGCCTGGGTGGGGCAATTAATTTACATGAAAAAATGTTTTTGGGTTGTTTCTTTTAATTATTTGAGTATACATACTTGGTACGGTTTTCTTTTTAAAATATGAAGTCTAAAATCTCTGGAGTACAGACAAATAGCTCTGAATAATCCTAGAGAGAACTTGACTTCGCACTAATTGATCTGCTAAATCATGAAGTGGTTATTGCCTGTATATATTTAAAAATAGATAATAAGATCTTAGTCACTAATTTTAATCTTGAAGTTCTGCTTTCTTAGGTAGTAGGAATATGTAATCATATGCGATTTATACCTTATCTTTTACCGCTGAAAGTTATCAGATTTCTTCTTGGAGAAGTCTGGTTTGTTTCTTTGTTTTTTGTAAGGAAACCTAAAACCACTCTAGACTATCAAAGAGAATTTAGAATTTTGTATAATAAATTTAGAAAACTTGTGTCTATTTAAAATAATCCCATTGTTCTCATAAAATCATAATCATTTCCATCTTAGGTCCTTGTTCAGTGGAACATATCAACTCTATTTGATAGAAAATACCTACTTTAATGTGAGTGAGACCGAAACAAAATTCTAACATAGGTAGCCAGCTAAACTAGACAACATTTCAACTAAAATCATTCTCTCTCTCTACTGTGGGTCCAGCCTGAAAAAAAAAAAATTACATATTCATTGCTGCTGCTGTTATTCATTTGTCAGCATGTATTAAATTCATGAATACATGGCAGAAGCATTTCTGGACCAATGTGAGTTCTAGAAAGCATGATTTTATCCTGCACATTTGCTCATAGTGTCCAATCCTGTCTTTGCTTCACCTGCTATTTTGACCTTAGCCAATTAATTCCCAGGTTATGATTTTATGAAGTAATTTACTGACAGGAGAAGTTTCAAAAACAGTTATTTGACCTTCACAGATTAAGTGACTCGAAATTAAAGTTTCAGCAATTAATATAGTATTTACATTTTCCACCTTCCCTTATTGATTTCTTTTCCCCCTACTTCAGTACTTTTATTAGCACTGCTTAATTTTCGCTTGTCTCAGAAGCTTGTCTCAAAAATCAACAGAGAAGTTGCAGGCCTTTTCTGAGCTGATGCCGAGAGGTGAATTTTACAACCAAACATCATTATGATTTCAGTCTGATTTCAGGGAAGACAGTTCTACAGACTGCAATGAAGAGCAGATTGTTCCAGAGATTAAAGAGAAAGCCCAAAAGTATACATGATGACAGCTGCAAATAAGCAAATATATTTTCAGTCTCTACAAAGCTTTCTCAGCTAAGTAATGGGGTAAGAAGTTATGTGATTTATATTATGCTAGTATGCTTTAAGTGTCATAAAGCAAACATCCATGTTTGACGTCACTACCACTACCACAGTATACCAGAATACTTCCTATTTGGTATGGAGTCTGTTTAATAAAAAAAAGATAACAGTACTTGTTGCACTCAGACTAATTTATGGAATTTTATTTAAGTATTTTTAAGTATTTCCCAAAAGTGGCTTATATCCCAGCCTTTAATGGGCAAGACTATATTTTACACACTTAGAATGAAAAAAATCTTGGCTCTACTGAAGACGATGGCAAACCTACCAAGAACGCTAAGACTTTCAAAGGAAGTTGATAATGTTGACCCAAAAAGACAGAGATAGACAAGGAAATCACACTCTCCAATTTTCAGTCTCATCTAAAACCACTACAATACAACTTACTGGCTGCTTTATCTGTGTGCCATCAGCTGAACCAAGAAGATGGCCATCACTTTGTCCCATTGAAGCACACACTTCCACAGGCTTTTAAATTGTAAAAAAAAAAAAGATAGTTAATTTAAAAGAATAATCCATTTAAAGATTTACTGACACTTAAAGTGCTGATAAACATCCATCCTCCATCATCTCTTTATGAAAGTGATTGGACAAATCAGACTGGAATCCTTTATAGATAATAGCTGAAAATCAAAATGGGAGAGAGTTTTTTCCTGGCATGTTTATACTCACTCTTTGACACTTTTATGTTAGAAATAAATGGCACATTTCTTTTCTTGTATAGTACCTGGCAGATTAATGCTTTTGGAAAACTACAGCTAATCACAAAACCAGCTAATTCAGACCTAGTCCTTTTTTAACAAGTAACTTAATTTGATCCTTTATAGGCAATCAACTATTACCATCTTACTAGAACTACATCCATCTAAGCATTTCTGAATAAACCACAATATTATTTTCATTGTTTCTTAATGCATGCTTTATGTTTTAGTAAGGTATGTGATTTCTCTTTAAAAAGAAATATCATCTGCTTCTGTAAAATCCACTAGCTCAGATAAGCGTTACATTGTACCAAAGCTCCATTGTCCTGAAATTAAGAATCAAAATCTATTACGTATTACACACTATAGGAAGTCAGTATTATTTCTAAGGAATGAGTAACAGAATGAAATCTTTCCCAGCTTCCATAAATAACTAGATAGTCAATGTTTGGGCTTATAAACATGCTATTTGAGGTAAACTGAAGTGTGGCCTTGCTGGCATTTACCGTATTACAGAGTAAACTATTGCTATTATAAAGAAGAGGCCGCTGCACACTTTTTGCAAATTCATGCCCTACTTTACATGTAGAAACATAGCGAAACAAAAACCTCTCATTAAAATGCCGTACGTTGGACTTTATTTTAGGATAAGGAAAAAAAATTTCCTTTGCAGTTTCTAAAAAGAAGATGGTACATTCTATAAAACTACCTGCCTATTGAATTTTTGGTCTTCACCTTTGGAAAATGCTAAATATTTCTAATATTTTCATGCGTTACAGTACTTGTGTTAAGAAACATAAAGACGCTTCCAGACCCTTCCAAACATCCAGACCCTTCCTTAACTACAAAATGACTTGACCTTCCCAGTCCTACTTTAGTCTTAGAGAATTTAGAGGGTTTTTCTGTCCCCTTACATACAAAATTCTACTTCAAGTTAAGCTCTTTACACAGAATGTAAAAGAAAATTTCCCCTGGACAATACAGGCTACTCTGCTTTGATTACTACGAATTTTTCAAGTAAGTTGCTTGTTTTCCCGTTCTGGGAATATATGCTGTCTTTTCACTGCATGGTCATTTTCACCATGCATTGTTTGTTACACCCATCCTACCAAGAACTCATTTTTGATTCACATCAAGCTTTAGATAAATTCCTGGGGTGATTTTTCTTCCTGAATTCACTGTGTTTCAGCCAAAAAGCATCACTTGCTATGTTTAAGTGGTATTACTTGGTATGTTTATGTCATTTAAACTGCTTGGAGGCAGGGGAAAAGATTTCTGAAGCTGCTGTAACCCTTGAAAATTTTTTTGTGTGTACCTGTATGTGTCACAAAACAAAAAAAATTCTGCAAGATTCAGAAATTAGCCTTTACAGTAGTAGGGATTCCATCACCAAAAAAAATACAGGAAACCATCTTCCATTACCCATACATTTGGCAATTCAAAAGCACCAGGAAATTACTTCAGTTGTCCAGTAAACAGGTATCTTTCATGTGGGGAAGGTCACAACTAGCAGAGAGCTCCAGAAGTCTGCTTCCTGTGCTCACCTGCTTTATTTTCATATCTTGCTCAGCAATAGCTATTTTCACTTTTGCATCTCTTTGCTCAGTTTTCTCATGCCAAACACATTCAGTAGGACGGCATCATACACAGCAGCTTCTGATCAGAGTCAAACCCCTTCAATTTACTGCTCCAATCATTTTTGTGTCAAGACATATCCACCCTGCTACTTATTCCAAATCAGCTGGACTCCCTCCCCCTCGCTAAAAGCCACTCGTTTCTTAGGCACTGCTTTTGAGGAAGAAGCTATAAAACCTCTGAGCCTGCACACTTTCTCCCCTTCTACAGTTTTTTCACATTATTGCTCCCTGAATAGTTTAGATGCTAGTAGGTCAAATTTCTCTTGCCCTGTCACAAGACCTGCTAATTTTCCTGAAGGAAAGGGAGGAAAGAGGAAGATAAAAATGTTCCTCTAAACAGATATTTTACAGCCTTACCAAAAAATGGTGAGAATGGATCTGAGTTGCCAAACTTTAGGCACTGCACTGCTTTTAATAACACAGCCAAACTTTTTGGACCTTGACTTCAAAATGCAGATTTCTACATCTGGAAAGTGGGTGCAAAAAGGAGTAACGTGAGTCTATTTACTGTTTTTCTGCTTATTACTTTTGGGTTCTTACAGAGCTTACATCTATCTAAACAAGCGGACAGTAATTCAAGTACTCTGTAACACGTTGTGGAAGTTCAGACAAGTCATTTACTGTAACCTTCTACTTCCCACCTTTCCAAATCTATAAAACATAGCATAAAACTACTGCATGAGGGTGTCACGAGGGTAGTTGCATAAACAGAATATTTGTGGAACATGTGTAGTAAAGCCTATTTTCATCTGTAGTAATGCTTCTCTTCCCTAATGTTTTGTAACCATGGCCTTAAAAACAGTAACTTAGCTAAGTATTTGCTTCACAGGATGGGAAGATACGAACTTAAAGCACAACAAGGAATCTGTTTTGGTCCAGAACTTCAGCTATTAAAAGCTGCAGATTTTGCAGTACCCTTCAGCTGCTCTTGCCCGAGGGCCTTTCAATGAGCTACCTGAATGGTTGGGCCACATACATCAGGATGACTTTGCACATTATGCACATCCCACAGGAGCTTTTGCTCTGCAAACAGCATGCTCATTTTTCCTTCCAGTGCACTTTTCACTACATAATTACTCATATTCCAAAAATCACAAATACACAGCCAGCAAGACGGGACTTGTCCTCCAGCACGCACACAAGTTCTTAGTGCGAACTAAGAACCTGACACAGAAAGTAATGTTTCATGGTTAGTCTCACACTGGATGGGTGAGGGAGGCTGATGAGGCTGGGATCTGTACCCAGGTCAGAAGACACAGATAGCCAACGCAATGAGTCAGTCATAAGACCAAGAAAACGAGCAACAGAAGTGCTAATACAATCTTATTTCTGTTTTGTGATCAGACACCTTTATGAAAAAAAATCCTGTAGAGGTTAACAGATGACAACCTTTTAACAGAATGGTAAAACAACATCCAATATCCATCTGTACATTATACATACATAGCGCTACTTTTATATCATATTTTATATGTACACATTTATAAAGTAAACTAACTACAGGAATATAACTTATGAAAGCCATCATTTTACAGTCCACATCATCTTAAAACAATTTCCACTTTAGACCTGGTTTTGAAAAGAAAAACAAGAAGATGGCAAGTCTTTTTGCCCATTAATCCCTCCTCAGAAGATAAACCACCAAGCATTATTTTTAACAGCCCATTCTGTTATTTCACATCCAGTCACTGCTCTAATTGTGGGCAGGAATAAAGCACTGAGCTGTTGAGCTTAAATGTATTCAGGAATCTTATTTTTAAAAAGTCACACAGAAAAATGTAATCTGTCCTTTGCCTTCTGGTTTTGTAAAATCACTGTCATAATGCTGAATAACAGTAATAAGTAATCCCCGTAAAAGCATGGAATAACAATCTTAGGAAATTTGAATGTTATGGTTACATTTGACTTTCACATCCATCCTGTCAGACTTTTACAAGAAGCAATGTGACCATGAATTAGCATGAAATTCAGAGCAGTTCTCACTCCTAGAGTGCTTCTTTCATGGTATGTGCCATGAACTAGTAATTTACAGCTCTGAGACTCTCCAGCTCCTAAGCGTATCAGCCAGGAGACCCCAGCAGATACGGTCTGACAGACTGACTGCAGTGCACACTGCCTGAGCTCAGCACGCACCACAGCAGTCACATCTTCAGTATTATAATTCAGCCTGGTTGCTAGGCATCCCTATTACAACAGTATCAAGGGCAAAGTTATTTTTCCTCAAGTCATAGGAGAACAGCAATTCCCAAGTTAATCTCGAAGCACATGCTTTCACTTGTATTCAATGCCTGTCATGTTAGTAACAGACTAGTATCGCTTGTGAATGAGGCTAAGGATGTGCTTGCCTTGGCAAAATACGAAAGCACATATGGCAGCCTGCATTTATTGCTTGGGGAGACTTTCAAGTCTGCCCCTACCTTGGTGTCACCACATGGCAGCTTACAAGAGGTGAACATCATCTGACAAGGCAATCGCCCTTGAACACTGAAGATGTGCTGTGAGGACTTGCCCCAATTCCTTGCTCCCTCTGAGACAAATGCTGGATGTCTGAAGAGGCAAGCACGCCCAGAAGCACACGACAGCCTTAAGGCCAATGATCATCATGCAGCTGACAGACAAACACAAGGGTGGCACAGCGTGGTCACGACTGTTGTCCCCAGTGAGCGAGTTTTCAATTATATTCTTGCATACACTATGCGGTAGAATTTCCCCAAAGTTCTTTTAAGTGTTGATTACAACAATCAAGCCTTATTTCAAGCCTCTAAAGCGTATTCCACCAGCAAAAGAGTAAGTACACAAACCAAAATTATTTAGCAAGTGGAAAAGATATTCTGTCCCAAATTTCTTGTGCTCCATGTTACTATGGTGAATACCAATACCTACTGACAGAAACAAGAGAAAGCATGCCTTCTTTTCCCCAAAACTACAGCTAATATTTTTCAATCTTTTACAAAGTATTGACCAATCTCTCTTATGCATGTTGTGCTGTGACTAAGCTTTTGATAAAAGGCTCTGGAAATCCTATGAGAACTGTATTTTATTTTCCAAAGCCACCTATATTTACTAAAGAAGTGACGAGAAGTTGGTTACAGAATAGCTAGAAGCACCAACCAAAGCTTCATTGTTGTTTTTCCATTTGTCTGTTTTGCAGACAGACTCAGTAGAGGTCAGTTTCTGATAAAACCAAAGAAGATAGAGTTAATGACTCACATCTGCAATTTTAAATTATTCAGTTACCATTTGATACTAACCACAGGCGCAATAAACAGCAGCTAATACAAGTCATGCATGTTTCATAAAGGGAAACTGTACCCTCTGGAGTATATTACATTTATCTCTGAGAAGAGCGACAGTGTTTTCAACATCATTTAAGACCAGTTTTTTCTGCTATTACTTTAACTTTCTGCAGTAAAACCTCCCATTGATTTGAATAGGAGTTTTATTCAGGTACAGGAGACAGATTACAATCTATTAAAAAATATTTACTTTTAAAGTCATAAATACAGGGGGAAACTTTTTACAAACAGGTTGGCTCAGTTTCCCTGTGGCTTATGCAACTCTCCTTTGCATGGGCTGCAGGCAAACAGCTGTAGCCTCATGTGTTTCATATTCTGCTGGGACATCCAAAAGACTTGAGCACTGTCCAAAAGCCAGACACCTTCACGAGTAACAGGGTGGTGGTCACCAGTATTATGGCAACTTTGCATGCTGCAATGAAAGTCTTTTCTTGGTGGATGCCTGGGAGCAGTCAGACACTCATCAAATGTTTGCAGCCTTCAGCAGAGAGCTTCTTGCGTTGTCTGCAGAGATTGAACATGACCAGAGTACCTTTTCCCACTGTTTGGAAAGGAGTCTAGCCTAGAAATACTGAACAGAAACCCACAAAAGTGAAGAAAATAGGACGTACTGAAAGGTGCATAACTAGATAGAGTTTTAGGCAACATACTGGCAGCTAGCAATCTTAAGAGCCTGGGTCCTTCCTATACCATAGTCAGTCACTAACTTCTTTAAATCAGTTATGACTGACAAAAACTGAACAAACCTCACTACAGTTGCTTCTTAGTTATCCAGGAGAACTTTGTGGTGAGCTTACCTGCAGTGAAGTCTCTGCTGTTACTGTTGGCAGTATTATTAATAGCAAAGCTTGTGAGACAGAGGATAGCAAACAAGCAGGATTAAAAGATAAACCCCAAACAGCACAGAAGTGCTTGGCACAAAATAAGTCTGTTAAAACATAATCTAAGGAGAAAAGAAAATTTTACTTTAAATAAGCACATCATGAACACCTCTGATAGATGGAAAGAGGCACTGCTAAAGTATAGCCACAGGTTATTAACTCTAGACCTGTTTTTATCTGGACCTGGCAAAGTCAATATTTTCATAGCTCTGCTACACTGAGACTGCAGCTCACTGAGCTGTTAGCCATTTCCTTACACTTCTCATCTTTTTCTCCTATAATTGGTTCCCTATCCTTGACTTGGGAAGATAGTACCATGTAACATCATTCTGCCAGCAGAATATTTGTTCCTCTAAGGAATTAATGGTACTACTCTATATAAAAACGTCTCTACTGAACCAACACAGCTGCTCTTTTAACTCAATTACAGAGCAGTCATCCAGGAACAGAAGATGACTTCTGAGGCAGGAGAACTACTGTCCGTCCAGAAATGCTACCTTTTCTCCAGCTGTGGAGCCATGACCCCTCAGGATCCAAGCCATTAAAAAGTACCCGACTGCCACAGGTTCTGTCATCCCATTACTGCACTCTGTCTTCAAAAGAGCTCTTTCATTCATAAAGATATTAGCAGGGAGTTAAAGTGCCATCAGTTTCTCTCTGCTCTCTCTTGGATAGTGGTTTCGTCTTTTCCAGTTAATAAGGTTAAAGAAGTAGAAATTGTCAGTGAAGTCACAGTAAATTAAAAGTGAAACTTCTCAGTCATTGTTCTTCCCGAGTTTCTGCCAAATTCACCATCTTCTGGAGATTTCACATCAAATGAAGGACACTAAATTTTTAGAGGAATAGTATTGTTTCATGCACACTTAAAACCCTCACCCTAACCTTTCCCTCAAACAAATGTGTACAAATACCCATGAAAGAGCCTGTAATAATTTTGATAAAGAAATGTGCTGCTTTTATAATAAGATCTTCAAAGACTCCAGCAAGTGACATTATTCCGCAAGCCCCTTTACTTTTCCTACCTGTTACTTCTTCATGGAAGAATGTGTGCCGCCTTTCAACATAGCCATTTCTAACTCTGGCAGGTTATCAGAGAAACACCAACAAAGGCCCCATTTTTTAGCCTATTCATGTGATGAATGCATCCATGCATCTGTCCAAAACCAAGGTTCCTGTAACAGCAATAGGACAGGGACTGGGAGATGTAAAATATCCATCTGCCAGTACATACATTTCATCTCTTCACTTTCCCAGCTCTCCTCACCAGGTTCTCAAGTAAATGAGAGGTTCACAGCGGACAATGTTACAGAAGCAGCAAATTGCCCTTTCCCTTACTCCAACCATACAGACAGAAGAATCTACATGGAAATCCACACGTGGATTTAGAGTTGATAATAAAGTTCACAATTGAACTCCTCCTCTCCTCAGAAGGTACATATCTCTCCTCAAAGTTTCATGATGCTCCAGCTGCTTTTAAATTCTTTACATGTAAATAAAACATACACTTATCCGACATGTTTCAGCTGGAAGTGGTGAGTCTATATGATGAAACAATGACTGAATGAATTTTGTTCATATGTGGCTTGTTTTGCTGTTCTCCTGAAGAGCTGAAAAACCTGTTTACTAGTTTTGAATTTGGAATCCTGACGGCTCCTTCCCAAATACGTAGAATGGAATTTCCTGCAAGGTTTCTTTGCCGAGCTTAGAAGTCAGCAGAACAGTCTTTGCTACATCTAAAGAGGTTAAAAAAAAGAACAACAACAACAGAACCACAACAGCGACAATCCCCAAAACCACTGAGATGCTACAAGTTGCTTTATTCCATTAAGCAAACAATTTAGGAACTCAGGCAAAGGAGACATGTCCTTTAGTGCTGGAAACTCTGCTTATGTAAATAACAACTGATACGGAAGGCCAGAACTTTCCTGTATCTAATTTTATTCATTCCTTCACATCATCTAGTATAGTAAACCTTTATTTACTATAGCCATCAGTCAACTTAGGTTACTGCCTAAAGAGGTGAAATACTACTGTTCTCACTATGCCCACAGAAAACTGCAGTGGTTTTTGACACATATTCTGACAACTCAGCATATTTGTTAAAAGGTAGAGATAACTATCAATTCTGCATTAAAAGACATTTTTATGATCATGATGCTATCACAGTATTGTGAAGAAATACAACTGGCATAAGCAGCAATGCGATTAATATACTTACTACCAGAACAGGACTGACACACCCCTACTGTTGTAACAATGAAAAGAAAAAACAAAATTGTCACAGGTTAAATATGTGAAAGAAATTCATGAAACCAGGAAAATGCTTTAATGCTATAAGCAGTAAAAGAAGAAAAACGTACACAGCTAGAACTGGAGATTAAACATAATCTAAACAGAGCTCAAATTAAATTTAAACATCACCTTTTTAAAATAATGCTAAGGTGGAATACAAATGCAGAGGGAGACAGGAGTGGGAGACCAGAGAAGGAAGCTACTACAACCAAATTTGAAACAATATGCAAAGACGTATTATGCAACCATTCAAGTTAAAATAATCTGAGTCCATGAGCCTGGAAGAACAGATACATGTTTTTCCATATCCAGTAATACATACTGTAATGAAACTTTTTAAAAGGAGGATTTTTTTTATTTTTATTTTTTTAATCTAAGTAGCAAATTAAAAGGATCTGGAAAGGGGTTGGGTAATTAGTTTTATCTCAGATGTATGGAAGACTACAGTGGGAAATTTGGATTATAAAATAATAAAAGATATAGATATAAAATAAATGTTTTATAAAATGCAACACTAGGTAAGCAAAAATATATCAGTTGGACTAACTAAGCATATCTCAAAGAAAAAATTCCCCAATTAAAGCATAAAAAGGCAGGTATTACCCATGGTTTGATGCCACCACTTTTTGTCTTTTTGGCAGTCAGTTGGATGCCCCAGAAGAGAGCAAGATCTCAGCTACACAGATTAATTGGGAGCAAACCATGACCCAGAGGTGTCATAAAATATGACTCAATGCTGTCATACATAATAGTTATAAATGCAGCCCTAGGATTCCTCAATTAATGTATTTCCAATAAACACTTGGAAGCAGCAGATAATTTCAGCTATTTTCATGTTTCATTTATTGTTAAAACCTTATCCAGAATTCTTTATGCAATTCTAGATGTTTAACTTCAAGGAAAAAAAAAAAAGACTTTCAAACAAAAGCTTGTACCAAGAAGGATCACTACAATAATAAAGACTTTGATTGTGGATAAACCAAGTAATTTCTGATTAATTTAATCCACGGTTTGTCCTTCAAAATGTTTTAATGGACATGAAATTAAATCAGCACCTAAACAGTAAAAAAAGAGCACCTTATTTCTGTTGTCAAGTACAAAATTCTCATCTCTAACTTCATTTCTTCCAAGTAGGCACCACATACCACCAACTCACACTGCTCATTGCAAAAAAATCTGCTACAACTATTTTCTTAATTTCCAAGTCAGACCTTCTCCTAAAGTGTAAACAAAATCCTGTCCTTTATTCTCTGAGTAACCCTACATCAAAAGGAAGTACACTGCTAAGACTGCAATTAAACTTTAAGAGTTCTTATCATCTATTTTACAATCCACGTACCTTAAAAAAAAAAAAAAACATGTATCACGTCTACTGCTAATTATGACCCATAGCGTATTTTTTTTTCCTTTCTGTCCAACATAAACCTTGCAATATCCATTATCATTGTAAATTATTTACAGCAAAGCTGCTGAATACAAAAACTAGGCTTATTGGAAATTCTGTTGGTACACAAAATAGCTTTACAATATATTACACCTTCCTACTTCTATTAGACTTATTACTTCATATTTCAAGCAGAAGTAAATATTCCCCTTCTGGGAAAATACTGTCTATTTGTGTAAGACTTAATGACATAAGGTAAATTGTGCTGTTGGTTTGAGTTAGACATGCAATACACTTCAATAATGTGCTATTTCCTTTTGTATATGATGCAAGCCTAAAGAAAATATGATTAGAGAACCCATTTGTGTTTGAAGTTTCCTTCGATTGTTTTAAAGGGTATTACTCACATCAACATTGTACTATTTTTCCCCTCATCAATTTCCATTATCAGCTTGATTCAGAGTAATGCTGTCCCAGTAGGTTTCCCAAACAGATTTCAAGTGAATGTAGTGCTCTGACTAAAAAAACAAAGCAAACAAAAGCCTACCGATTCAACACATTCTGAAAAGACCATTAACAAGAAGAAGAATTAAGTATTGCATTCAAAGATCCTTGTTTCACATTTTCATCAGAATACATATTTTTTCCTCAGGAAAGAAGAAAAAATATCACTACATGCAAAGACTTCTCAAATCTTTAAAACAAATCAAATTTTCCCAATAATTTTCCTTCTTATTAGAAACTCTACAAACAGGAAGACATATGCAATCTCATCCAGTCTTTGCTTTCCACTGCTCATTTACCAACATTTATAGCAAAGAACATTTGCCTGGCTTTCATTTAGCTAATGTTCTCTTGCTATAAAGTGCAGTACCAGAAAAATACACAAATAAGGACTGTTGGTAACTAATGGACAAGTGAGTTTTCCAAGAAACCTGTGGAAGAACCACAAAGTGACAATCCCTGCATATATTACTGGTCGTTCACCTAAAAGCTGGTAGAACGAGACAGGACAAGCAGAAACTCCAGAAAGCAAACACTGGCAATGAATCCTTGAAGCTGGTCCCTGATCTAAGTAATCATCAATAAGCCAGATGAACGGAGGGGTCTCTGAAGAGAAACTATTTTCCTGCCAGCATTTCCAATGGCTGTTTAACCCACAAAGTTAACAGAGTCTATGCTGCTTTAAAATAGTCAGTGCAGAAACAGCTCTTCACTTTTTCTTCTTCCCCCCTCCCCCGCCCTTAAGTACCAATTACTATTCAAGACAAGATTTCATGATTAACAATATGTTAACAAGAGATGTTTACTATTTTTCATAGTCTTTCTCTCCAGTACTAAATTTTGCCTAGCAGATTTTCTTCAAGTTTATTCTGTCCTGAATTAATTTCTCTCTCTGTTTATTCATGCATTTTCCACTCCAGGTCACAAAGCAGAAAGTAATAAGGAATTTAAACATTACAAAATACCTTAATACACAGACAAGCAAAATGCGTGTTGTTGACATATCACTGCCTGTTACTCACTACTTGAAGAACTAATGGTATAAAGTCAAGAATATAACACAGATGCTCTCCTAAGCATATCCAGGCAAAGTTCATTACCAAAGTCATAATAAAAGAAACCAACTCTGACAAACAATTGTCAGAAATACTCTAGAAGGGGTTCATCCGCTTCTGGGCAAGGTTTACACTCTCCTGTCAACATCAGAAAAAACACCTGCCCTGGGCCAGAACAAGGGACCATCTAATTCTGTGCCCTGTTACTAGCCAGAAGATAATGCCTAGGAAAGTCATAAACATATGACAAGTACTTATGATACCTCCCCAAATCCCATACCAAATACCAGCCATTTCCAGCTAAGCAACTGCATGAAGCTATCATTCACTCATCCACTAGAGGAAACAAACAAACAAACTTGTTTGGTTTTTTTTTTTAAATAGTCACAACTGAAAACACAAGTTATGCATGTGCGTGTGTGTAACCTCTTACACTCTTCTAGAAAATGACTTTAAAACAATACAGCTTGGCCACGTTGGGGCACAAGGAGGCCAGTCTGAACTTCCAAAGAGCTGTAGCTCTCCATGAACTACCTCTCCTCAGATTTCTACATACAACATACTGGAACCAACTTAACAGTACTTGCTTATGGTGTGTATCACATTAGAATCTTATGCAGAGTCTCCTACTGCCTGTTTAGGGTTGCTTTCTACCTGTTTGATATTAGCAAAGAATCATGTTTTCCATACAAGTTTGACCCTGAAAAAGTACCATTTGTAGATGGTTTTAAGGTCAATAAAAAAATAATAATTCACTCTGAAACTACTTCATGCACTGCTTTGTTGGGATATGTAGCTCACTTTTGCAGCATCAAGAGACTTCAAAAGTTTGATTATAGTTTTGGTAAGCATCTTTCAAACTTACTAAACTGACAAGATTGCTCTGGACTGCTTCACATTTACCTGCTCCTCATGACAGTTTTCTGTATCTGGCTGCTACAGGGTGAGTTTCACTATAATGCTGCAGAAGCAGTTAATCAAGTCACGTAAAGACTTTGAAGAACTAATTCTTCTTCCTGGAGGACAGTTAACGTGTGGAAGGGGAAAAAACAAACTGATATGCTAATAGTGTAAAAGTAGCACATCCCTAATTACATCTTCAAGGAGAATTTAGTCACTTATATGACTGGAAGTCAAAGTCCTTTATCGCACACAGATGTACTTCTGAGTTTCAGTAGAATAGTTTCCTATTAGAAGTCAATTTAACCTAAATTCCTTTTTCCAACTTTATCCTTTGCTGACTGGAAACACACAAGAGTAAATACAGCCTTCAAGCCTAATGCAATATTCTGAAAGGATTAAATAAAATCTGAGCAAACATAATATCGTTATACGTTTCTCAAGAAGGCTGAAGGATTACTAAGTTCTCTATGATTTTCTGACTAGAGAAGCAAGCTACTTTGGGACATGTCTCAGCCTACATTAGTGGGATTTTTATACATTTGCATCATGAACTGGATTATCAGAAAGAGTAAAGTCATTTAGAGAGACGTTTTGGGGTTTTTTTAAGGTACTGCAACAGCAAAACCAATGAAATCTAAAGAAAATTTAATTTATAAAAGCTGAAAAGATCTTATCCATATGAACAATTGGTAATACGCAGTAATCCGTAATTACTGGAGGGCTTCTAGACCCATCTAGTTTTCCTGAGATTGAGTGAAAAACACAGCAAAAGTTTGCTTTTTATGTTGTTGTTGTTTTAAATCAAAGATAACATTGCTGCCTTGGAAAAAATTACCCCAAAACATCAAAATAACAAAAATGCCACTGCACGTAGCACTCACCCATTGATTTATAAAATCCTAATAGTTAAGAATAAAGAATTAATATTGCGTACTCTTGAACTCTGTTTTCCATATTCAGATACTTTCTATGCTTGATGCAATTTGAGATATAACCCAAAATGTGAGCTTTGGGAACCAGCAAGTAAACTATTTGAAAGTATGATGCGTAAATATGAACTGTTAACTGTTATGTCTTCACCAATTCATTTATAAGGGATTCTTCTATTATCTATTTTTAATTTTCTTGTGTCTTTAAAATTAAAAAGGGCTTGGGTGGAGGGAATGCAGGCAGGCAGGAATCCAAACCTTCTTTTAGTGCTGTAAATGGTCTGTGCAGAAGTAAAAGCAAACCCATGATCTTACGGTACAAGAGAGAAGGAGGGTACTTGGGCTACATTAGGGATGTTTCTGGTCATGGCACTGTCAGGCCAGTTAAAAAGATGATGTTTATGATACTCCAGCATCAGTGCAGGCAAGAGGATGACTGGGAGCTGGAAGACAGCTAATCAACACATCCATCTCCCAGAAGTTTTGCACAAGCAATGGACACCTCTAGACAGGGGCAGTTCTGGGGCTCCAGGCCTGGCCATGGATAACACTGCTGCTAATTATATTCAATCTCTCCAGGAAGCCTGTGGTCATAAAACGCCCCGTAGCTGTACAATTCTACTGCAAGAATCATTTTTGCAGACCTCCATTCAGTTTGTTCACTTACCCATCTCCATCCTATCACATCCTCAGATTTAAATGATGGGTAACATCTTCCAGTACTTGGTCTCTCCATTGGCTGCGTACTCCAAGGAACTGCAGCAAGTCCAAAGTGGCAGAGGACAATACTGAAGATGCAACTAAGACAGCTGCAGTGGATGAGTATATTCTGCTTCTCTACTTTAAAGGGAAGGGCACTAACCCAACCCTCTGGCATGAGTTGTTAATCATTATGAGAGAAGCCACCTGTTAATGATTTAATAGCCTTATCATTAGTTTTACAGGAAGGAGTACTACTAAACTGTCAAAGAAAAGAGTATACCCTACTCTTATAAAAAAAGGGTTCAAAAATTAAATTCCATTTTCACAGTCTTTTTTAAAGATAACACACATTTTTGTTTCATACATAATTTCAGTTAAATTCTGATTGAGATACAGTCACAAGAACATCTATTTTGGTGAAAAAAGTATCTTTTTTGTCCAAAAATTTCATGCAACTGTAACTCTTATTCAAATCAACCCACTAAACTAAATTAAATGTAGTTCTGCTGTGGCAGAAATCATCTTAGAACAAATATTGGCACCAGAATGGTTTGTGTTAAGGATTGTTCCTAGGCTTGTATGAACACGTCAGACGGCATCTGTAAAAAAAGAATATATTATATTCCACTATAATAATAAACAGAATTTTAAAAAGTATAAATACTGCCACAAGACCAAATCAATACAAATTGCTCACTAATAACTTAAATAAGAAATTAAGTTTCTGGTCATATCAGAAGTGACTTTCTGAAACAGCCTTTCAAGAGTCATATCAGAAGTGAATTTCTGAAACAGCCTTTCAAGCCAAAATTAGAATTATGAAAGGGACTGACTGTGTACATGAATTCCTGCAAAGAAAAATAAAGGGTGCAATCATCAATTTATCAGTGATCTGTGCTCCTCCAAAGTCTCTTGAGAAGGAAGCAATTCACTTTATCTTTGCACATGTATATTACTTTAATCCAAATCACCAAGGGCTTCCACTGGATGGGTGCAGGATCCAGGCAGTATTAAAACTCCACAACCCATAGCCGCTAATGTACCTGACAGATCATTTGATTTGTTGATTTTTCATCCCTGACAAAACCCTATTCTGACCACTGGTTCCACCAGGCATTTAAGCTTATTGTAGGAGGCTGGAAAGTAAGCACATAGGGGTGGGTGCCGCACAGGTCAGTGCATACTCCTGGTCACCCTTCATCACCCACAGTTTTACAAGATCAGAACTGATTGTTCCTATATAGAATATATTTTTTAGGAGTTTTTTCAACATTTTGTTTAAGTTCTTCAGCTTTGCTTTTCTGCAACTTTGTTTAGGATTTTTTTCTCTTCCCTTTTATAACAGGTGCCAGGAAAAAAAAAAGGCAACTGCTCTTTTTTTTGGTGTTTTGTTGTATGCTTATTCTCACCTCTTTTTAATATGTCTGAAATTTATGACTGCTAGGTAACTTTCCCCTGATATGAAGAAACATTTCAGTGACCCATAAAATTTGGAATTTAAATTCATTTATTTTTGTTACCATTAATTCCTAGTGTGACCATCACTGCTCACTGCAATTTAACACATACTGCACACTTTAATATAGCTGAAGCAATGGGCTCTAGGATCCTTTGAACAAATGACCATATTGAATGGTCTGTTCAAGTGACTGACTTTTCCTATTTTTTCTTAGTCACACAGGGTACCACACGTGAAAAGACTGACTGGAGACTGTCCTTGGACTCCTGAAGCTTACAAGATGCAGCATTAAAGTAGATGATGCTTAGAACTTGTTGGCTTCTTTTCAAACCCACTACCAAGCTATAAAAGCTAAACATCTGTGTTAAGCAGTTTTTCACTTTTTAAAGGCAGAATCATTATTACGTGCACATTTTCTAAACTTAAAGGTTCCTTAGTGCCACAGGGAAAAACTTCTCAGTTCTCAGGGTTTAAAGTCCAATCAGGATTGGAGCAGTCTATCGATTCATTAATGACATAATTAACTGGAATTGGTGAACTACACCTTCAGGATCAATATCTGCAATAAAACAGCTAAGCCACAGTATTCAACATATATGAAATGTTAATACCTGTAATTTTCTCAATACTCACCTATAACTAACCCCAGGAAGTCCTAATCACACACACAGAGCCACATGCACAACCCCTCCAACATGAAGCATGAACTACAATCTTACACCTCCCCCTCTTCTGGGAGTTTTACACCCACCTCTGCAGCATTTGGGGGTAGGTAATCTATCTACACATAGCATTTACACCCACACTCAGCAGATTTTCATCTGGCCACTTTACTTTGCCAAGGCGGCGGTGGGGGGGCAGGAGAGATGCCCTACAGGCACCCCTACACCTCTAGTACAAGTGATTCTTCCTGAAGATTATCATGAAATTAGTTCCTGCTGATTTCAGGTAGGTAGTATTTTATTCCCTCATGGCCTCATATTTTTCATTCCTGTATGAAATTAGGAAGGTGAATAAGAAATGGCATTGTTTTAACCATTATTATCCATTTATTTCATTTAGAATTGCTACATGCAGTTGTTACCTTTGAAACTTAAAATTATTTACCCAGATTTGAAGATCTGAATATCAAGACAACCTGGATTAGTATTAGATAATTAAATAAGTGCTAGGGGTTTTTTCCAGAAGTAATTAAGGTAAATTAATCTTCAAAATAAATGCAACAATTTTCAAGAAAAAAGCATAAATGCACATACCAAAAAAGTTTCAGTCAGCCTCAGTCAACTTTTTCTCCTTTTAAACTTTTTTCAGGTAGCCTACATTAAAAAGAACTGCATTTTGATTTTTTTGCCACAAGTATGAAGAGCATTTTATAGAAAAATATACCACTGCAGGGAAAACATGTTCCATCTATATATGAAGTTCCAGCACAGGCTGGATTGAGTGATAATAAAGAAGTACATGTCTGACTTCCTATGCTGGACTGCTTTTGCTGCCAGCATCCTTGAAAACAAGAACTGCATTGCTCACTTTGCTGCAAACAATTCTTCAAGTCTTAGGAAATCTGCACATTAGTTTCTATTACAGTGAACAACCTCACTACATTTCCAAAAACTTTTGACCTCCAGCAAAAAGAGAACCAAACGCCAGAGCATTCATCTGTGCTGTACCATTCCAGGATCCAAACCTCATGTATTCTTTCATATCTGTTAAAAAAAAAAAAAAAAAAATCATTACGTAAGGCATCAACAGGATGTTATTAAAGAACTGGCATAGTTTTATTGATCTCATTGCTTGGAAATCAGTTATCCTCACAAGTGTTCTGTCTTAAGCTTGCTTAGATAATAAGATCTTAAATGACCACTGACAGATGTAGCATCCGTGTACCACAGCTACCCATATACACAGACACATACACATCCATCTGTGGACTACAGTGGATGATACATTGTGTAACACCATATTATGTTCATGCAGGTAACTAGTACTGAACAAGGCAACAGGAGATGGATTACTTTATCAGTTCATAAATAGCACCTGTGTTGTCCTATTCTGGTGACAAGGACTATTGAAATTCATGCCAGAATAAGACTGATCATAAGGAATGCAGCCAAGAACAAGCTGGCTGTGGTCATTTACCTTCCCACCATACACACATTACTGGAAAAACCATACAAGCCTGGGAAGTGGTGGAGATACCAAGGAAGTTCATAGTCCCATGAAGGATCCTTAGCGGCCACTGGCTTTGTGGCCTCACAGTCCGTTTCTGCTGCCGACACAGCCTACGGGACCTGCAGTGTTAACACCTGACCCCAAATTCTTATTTCTGATGGAATGGATACTACAAGCCTGTAAAAACTACACCACTCGGCTCTTGCCTGCCTTTCCAAATACAAGACGCTGTCTTTCTCAGTGCATGAGGTCCTTCTGTTTTAACTGGGGGTGGGCACGTGCAGCTTTTAATTTACTTTCCATCTCCCATCCCAGCAGTAGTTTGACATTTTCCACATTTCCACAGAGCTGACCCGGCTAACAGCACAAACACACAGAAAATCCACCACAGACCAAGTCTTAATCCCCGTCAAAGAATCAGCAGATTTCCATGTACCTCTGCCAGAACTTAAATGATGTTTGATTGGTAGTTAATGACTAGTTAGAAGTAAAATATACCTGTCCAAATGGGTAGCTGTTACCCATTTGGTAAGATTAATCTGTCTGCTATGAAGAATCAGATGTAAAATGATTGTCTATGGCTTCCCTACCAAAAGGTTTTCTATGTATTTTGTACTACCACAGACTTCAGAGCAGCCCTAGACTACAGATGCTGGCAGTCAAGAGCTGACTTCCGTGCAACAAGAGTTTGAAGATGTTGAAAACTATTATAATTCTCAAGATGGAAGGTGATGTAAAAAGTAGCCCTCATGTCTGAATTCTGACAACTGTCCTAAACCTTAACTTGATGCATTTCTTAGTCTTGACCTTTTGTATTGCTAGGGTACAGAAGACCACAATAATCAGCTACCCACAGTAAAAGACTTCACCAGTGATTGAAAACACCTAGCATATATTCATATACAGCCAGTTCAGAAGTTAGCAAAATTATTAGCTATTTGGTTAAACTACAAGTACTTAATTCAGTCTCAGACAAGTTCACATCCCAGAGTTAACTTCGCTGAATCAACTATGACAGGGTCTTCCAATTAACTTCCCAAAACTTTAAATCAGATCCCCATGTGGCAGGAGACCTACAGGCTGAATTAGGCTTTTCCTTACCCATTTCCATCATCCTATTGGAATGAAATTTCAAGCACAGAAAACAGTTTGGCTGTGTGAGACAATTTTCTGTGCTATTTAAGTTGCACTTAAGAATTTGATATTCTATAAGTTATTTTATTAACATAAATTCATTATTATATTCTGGAAAATAACTCTGAAGTAAAATGAAAGTTCCATGTCTACCAACACACAACAGACCAGATGAGGTTTTTTTGCAAATCTGGCTTTATATAGTACATATTAAAGTCAAAATACCATAGAGACAAATCATACCTCTTGGGCAATTCTTGAAAGAATGTAAAAATCAAACACAATAAAGAAAAAAAAAAAAAAAGAACCTGCAAGTACAATAAGTGGAACTCCTATAGAGTCTAGTTAGTCAGACTTCAAAATTGTTTTCCTTTTTTTCCATTCTTCAAAATTTCAGGTGTCTACCTTAGACATTAAGGTTTCTGGGCTACTAAGTATGAATTTATGGTAATCTGTAAAGACTATGATCTTCCACTGTTTTAATCTCCTTAGGCTATACTGCATGCTAATGTAATTACCTGATGCAGTACGTAGGTATCAGAACATCCATCAGTCCTAGCATATTAGAGTAAGTTACAACAGCTATTCTGCATTGAAGGGATATTTGCAATCAGCTCTACCTTTGGTAAGCAGGAAAGGTAAAGATGGCCAAGCCTACTAAGGTATGTTCTAGCCATTAAGCGTAAAATGGGGATTAAGGTAGTGGAAGTCTATGCCTAACACAACAGTTCCTAACCATTCTGCTGTCCAGATGTCCAGAGACATCATTTTCTTTCCATTTTATTAAAACATATTTTTAACGAGGCTTTAATTAGAATGTTTGCAGCGGATGCACCTATTTTTCTTTTGAAAAGTCTGTTTTTATGCATTTGGATTGATAGTATTCCTGAAAAGAAACCGGGCAATCTTTTGAGACTTACAGTATGTGCTTTTTTTAATGAGGTTGGGAGAAAGGTCTTGGACTGCACCAGCTAGACCACTCAGACTCTTAAAGTGGCGGGAAATAACAACACATTTCAGCTGTACTTCTCAGCAATTTCCTGCCATTCATTCAGACAGACTTTCAAAAGGGAAGCTGAAAAGTATCAAGAAGTACCTCCACTGATCTGAATATACAGAATTCTTGTATTATTATTACCTAATCCACATATAAACAAAACGGCAATGACATGAAAAGTTACTAGAATGAAAAGAAAGATTCAACTTTTTCTATGTGACTTTTAAAAGAAAATACAACAGAATATTGTATGTATTATATTGATATGGATTAAAAATAGTAGCTACATCAAATCACAAACACTGTTAGACAATATCAATGCAAGGACAGTTTTTACTGAGAAAGTAGCATGAAACGCAAAGCTACCGCAGCAGTGAAATCTACACAAAGACAGACCTCCAAGTTGTTCAACACATACTAAATTAAAACATCTGTGTCCACGAGCCTGCAATTTCATACATTTGGACAGATTACTGTACTTTTGCGAAATGCAATCAACTTACTTTTAAAGACTTCACTGTGGTTCACAGTTGCTAAAGCAATCATAATAAACATCTGAGTTATCATTCCTTACACACCAAGTTTGTATCAAAATCTGTGATTTTAAGAATTCAAGGTCAGGCCTTCAAACGCTGAAATCTCTTGTCACTGAATATCTAGCAATGATTAAACTAAAATGATTAAACATCTGGTTAGACTAAAATACAGTTGTTCAAGGAGTATAAGAAAAAACAGCCACTAGAGGAGCAGAAAAAAATAGAACTGATTGCAGGTTTGTTAACCTGAGGCAGTAATTTGACTGCTTATCACTGTTTCATCAGTGCATCTTTATTATGTTGAATGAAGTAGACACTAGATTACTGCTTTAATCAGCATCATAAAACATCATGTTTCTCTCTACTTCCTAACAGCTGGTTTAAGAGGAATAAAAAGTTTATTTGATGGGTAAGCTGGAAGATCTCCAAGCGCCCTCTAAGCTGCTACTTCTACAGTTGGACTTTCAAAGTAAGTCGAGCCTTTACAAATACTGTTAGCTTAGTTTTTTAGATCATGATGTTTTCTACAAAAAAAAAAAAGGTCAAGATAAATTTGGTAACTCCAACACAAGAATCTACTTGCTCATGCTTTAACATAATAATGTCAATTATATTTTGTTGTGCCATCATTAAGGAAAAAAAACATTACTTCCTTTAGGATACATCGACTTCTAATTCCATAAGATCTAATTCCATAAAACAGAAGTAATATTTCACTACCTACAAAGCATGCTGCTAAAGTGTGAGGTTTCACAATTATACTTCCATATTAAATCATTTTCACCAAAAAAAAAAAAATCCCTCCACCTCTCATTTTTCTTTCTCCTTGCTGTGGAAGAGACCCATACAAGCAGAGCAAATTGACCAAGCCTGTATGTAAGGGAATCTCTGACGTGGATGTGAAAAAGAACCTCCTTATATGGTACTGATTGCAGTACAGGCCCCAAGAAACTTTATGCTAAACAGAAAATGAGATTTTTAGAAGCTTTTTATGTCAACCTATTGCTACTTTTACTGAAATGTGTACCGTAATGTTAAGCACCTATGAAAGTCCCCAAGTACACAGCAAGCCGCCCCCCCCCCCCCCCCAGCCACAAAAAACCACCCTCAACCCCCAAACACACACAAAAAAAGTAGTGTTAAGAAAAATTATTTCTCTCTGGTATTTTTTTATAGTATATCTAGAATTATCTGAAATTGTTAAAATAATAATAATAATGATGTAATTCAGCTGAGGATATCTCTAATTAAGGTTTGCTCTACTTTTCTTACCACAGTTTGAAACAGAACAAACAAGTAGCACCACTAGATCCCTACCGATTCCAGGAATTTTCTAGTGATGACAATTGCTAGAAAACTGAGCACCTCTCCTATGACACATTATTTTATGTCATTCAAATTTCACTGTGAAGTGCATCTTTAACATGGCTGTCTAAAACAGTTCTAAAAGTCATATTTACAGTTATGGTGGGGCTTCCCTCTAGTGTGAATGCTACACACACAGATTTGCTTCCTGATTTGCCTCAGTTTGAAGATTCAGCTCCTCTTTCGTGATAAGCTTTGCCCTTGTACTACCACAGTTAATTATCCTCTCGGGGACACTACACATTACCTTCACTTTAGTTATTGAACAAATACAACTGACAAATTAAAAAACCCTCAGTCACCTGGTCACTTCAGCTTGAGTTCCATAGTCACAGATGAGGAGGGAAAGGTAAAGTACAGCTCCATGAATTTTGATATTTAAAATGTGCAATTTGCAAAATGGTCATTTGATACACTGGGAAGTGCTTTTATTACAATAAGAAAACAACTTTCAAGTAGAATCACAGCCTTCAAGGGTACGTTAGACTTGGGCACATGCAATACTGCAAAGATTTCTTATTCTGCTGCAGGGTTAACAAGGCAGTCATAATTAAAATAAATTAAAACAGACTCCCAGAAATCCCAGAATTATGCCTGGGAGCTCTCCAGTCCCACCAGGATTAGGCAAGCACAAAACTGTTTTACAGATATCTCCATTCCACCCTGTCTATTAAAGGTACAGCACAGCATCCCCAGCAATATCAATTTTGAAGACAAGCTTTATTTGAAAAAAATAAGAGGTACACAACAAGATATATATATTCAATAATCCCATACTTATTTATCAGAACATTTAGCAGGGATATGCAGGAACCTAGGACTCCCATTCTGTACGTACATAGCACCCCCCTCCCCAAGATCAAGGATGCGATCTGACAAGGACAGCAGTTACTGCTTTTGTCTTTGGGGTTTTTTTACGCCCTTCCCACCACTTTGTGTCTTATTTTACAAGTCCACACAGAGATCATTTATGGTCTATCTACAAAAGAACTGAGCTCTGGACTGAAATCCAGGCAAGAATTGCTATAGATTGCTTGTCTGGGGTAACGGTGAAGCCACAGGTATGCATTTTGGGATGGTGTAGAGAGCTACAGTGTCGATAAGTATGCATCTTCCTGACTTCTAAAGCTTATGTTATCGCTCCACATCTTCACTCAGCTAAAATTAATACTAATTCGGTATGGCTCCATATATTAAAATTTCATTTACAGATACTGTAGGGAATACATTCAGGTATGTGTATATGTTGAAAAGCCAGCACACAAAAGCAATTTCTTTGCTTTAATGAGAAAGAACAGCAAACAGACGACGGATCGTTCTCAATACAGAGCTTTTACTAGGCAGACAGGAAAGAAATCAAGGCATCCACTACAATGAAATAATATAATAAGACTTGGAGAAGAGGAAATTCCTTGTCAAGACTCAACTCAAGAAGCTTCAGCCAGAGACATTTCAGAATAAGCAGTAATGCCTCCTTCAGGACAGTAAGAACAGAAAATTCAGAAAGCAATTAGCCCTTTCTCTTATGGAGGTGCTCTATACTTTGTCTCATCAAAATGTTGTGAGTAGGTTTTACCCACTGAGATAAGGATCCTATGTTAAAGGACTGCCTGAAACAATAGTCTTGTTTTTTTATACACACAGCTCCAAAGCAAAAAAAAAAAAAACAACAAAAAAAAAAACCAACCAAACAAAAAACCCCCAAAAACCAACCAAACAAAAAACCCCCAAAACCCCAAACCAAAAACCAAAGCAGCATATAACAATGAAGAGAAATAGCATTGCATGTCCAGGAACTACACACAGCACCTTTTGTTTAAACTCCAGGAGAAATCTCTTGCCACCTGAGCTCCAGCACCAAATTGCCTTAGCTGGTCCGCAAGGAGGTATGGGGACAACTGGCCTCTGTCCGTTCTCCTGAGGTGCCCTGAGCAGAGCCCAGGCTAGTTCTTTGTTTCCAAGACAAAAGGGGGGGAATCAACCCCAGGCTCAAGCAGAAAAAAAGACTACAGACAGACAGAAAAAAAAACGGCTGACAGGACAGGGTGCTGTATTACACCGTAACCTTCCATTCCACAGTTGGTCACTCACACCAGATGTCATGTTCCTTCTTTAGGCAGCAGGAACCCCTGCCACAAAAACCAAGATGGAAATGACAAAAGATTTCTTCCCACTAACTCCAACTGCCTGGGGAAATTTAACCTCTTAAACAGAATTTGTACTGTAGATGGTATTTGAAAACCATAGAGCTACCAAACAGCTATTCTGTTTACTGGCTGTGTGACAGCTACTGCTGCATCAGCAAAACCAGGCAGGGTACGGTCTATCCGCCACTATAATGCTCTGTTTCATTTGGTATTCTTTTAAAAAAAGATGGTGTTTTGGAGGAGGAAATGCACCAACCAGGTGACCACAATTTGGGAGAATATCAACATTTTTGGTTTAATGAACTACACACATGCACATACACCATGATCAACACGAACTGTGTTGAGCTGGCGTTGCATTCTATCAGACCAAATATAAACCAAGAAAGATTTCTAAAAAGAAAGAAAAAAACAAACCCAAAGCCCTTTCTAGAAGAGAAAAAAAAAATATTCTAGAAGACAAAGTAGAATTCCTTTTACCTTTCATTTTATAGCTTCTCCTTGCTATTGGTACAATAACAAATTTAAATTTTGACTTAATAATAATGTGTTATGACACAGTACCTACCTATACCTACAGTATATACCTAACCTATATAGTATATACCTGTAATTAAACCCTGAAAAAAGGTGCGAAGCTCTGTATTCTTTCAGCAGTGACTAACGTATGCTGAGAAGACTGATAAGATGGCAAGAGAAGAGGTTACACTGGGAATTGTTTGATTTTACTGCTGGGGACTAGGAATAGATGTTGTTCTCCTGTTTATATCAGCCAACAGTTTCTATTCACTGGCAACACAACAGAAAAGCTTCTTGGTTTGATGGATAGCCAGGTGAGTTTTGTCATTTTTTTTTAGATTATAATAAGCAAGGTGGGTTTTATTTGTTCTTTTTTAATATTTGAGTACACTCAGGAAACAAACTGCCTCAAAGCTAACAACATTCAGTTATTACTTTACTACCTAAGAAATCATTGAAATTTCAAGAGCTAGAGACCTATGGCTTTTATTCTGCCTGACATAAAAATCTGGCAAACACACAATTATCTGGAAACAGATATATTACATTTTGATTAATCCTGCTATACCTTTTGCTACTTCCATCTGCAAGTAGGCACATTGTATTAAGTCAAAACAGGAAAGCCAACTATTTGTGTGGGGAAAGAAAGGATAAGGGGAGAAAAAAGGTACTTCACAGAGCTATTTTCTACATCATATTATCTACTTCAGCCCCAAGAAAAGAAATAGCACCAGAAAAAAGTAGTCCTTCTACAGACTGCTGACCACGACTATTCTCAAGGGGAGAATTTGGCACCAAAACCAGGAATGACAGTTTCAAATATGCAGACTAGGATTTGGAAAACTCAAGATATTAAGTGTCAAACAGCTGTTGCACAGATAGGTCTTCCAAGCGATACCTGCAGTTACCTCTGAAGGTCCACACATGGTTTTGCTTTTGATGGGAAGCACAAAAAAGGCAGCAACTCTTCAGTTGCTTATAGCTCCAGCCCAACCTGTGCATGTCCCCTCCTTTTCAGTAACCTCAATTGTCACATGGAGTGACAGCCACTCAAGAGTCCATGCCCTTGCTTCCAATTTATATGATCCAGTATTTACTTCCAAAAAATAATTCCAGATTAAGGTTGAAAGTGCCATCAAAAGCTAAGAAAATACCAGATTTGTGCAACTTGAATTCTACTCCTTGCTTGTGATACAATTATTGAAATATTTTATTTCCCCCACCCTGAAACCTTGGATCTAAGCACCCACAACTGATGATTTCCATACACTATGAAGTTAATGACCAGTCCAGTTCATTATGTCCATAACCATATCCTGCACTGAATATATAAAACAATTACTTTCCTAATTTTTTTCTCCAATGCTGCCATTGGGATTCTTTACATAAAAGTATCTGTCTCTGGTACATTAGCATGCCATGAGCTGTAGCGTTTTGAATGAGTTTTGCATGAAATCTACCTACAGTCTGACAGCCAGAGGATGGCAACCATGGTAGAAACAGTAAGTGCAACAGATTCATAGACTTGCCTTAAGAAAGCCAAATGCTTAAAATCCAATGTTCAATTCGATTCCTTTTTTGAAGAGAAACTCTCTGCTTAATTTCTAAGAAATGTACTGTGTCAGCCAAATAAACTGTTTTTCACTTGAAGGCAGAAGTCAAAGCCAATCATATTAGCAACATTATGATAATTGTTCATTTATCATAACTGATAACCAAACTCAACCTTTTAGACTTGTTTGCTTCTTAATAACCCCAATGTACCAACAGAGAGAGTCATCGTCAGGGGAGGAGGCCTAATGCTCTGTATAGTCAATTGTACCTCATAATTAACTGTTCTGTGTAATATCTAAACTAAATCCATCTTTGGAGATGGAGAAGAGACTGAAATGATGTTGGCAAAAACAGCTAAAATAAACCAACATAAACGGCCCAAATAAACAGCAGTGTATTCAATTACATAAAATTAGTAAATATGCTCCCACGCATATGGGGGGAAAATGAACATATGATCAAACTAAATAGTATTATGCAAAAGAAGCTTCTAATAATAGGCCCATAATTAAACTTTTTTTGGTCTTTGAGCTTGCCTATAATAATTGTTCATGTGCATAATTTAATTGAGGCAAAAAGTAATTCTATTCAAAGGATGTGTCTTCCAAAAACCCTCCAATTGTGAAGACTACTTTTCCTACTCTAGTTATAGTACGGCAGATGGTACAGAGTCCACTCCTGTGCCATGCTTAGCATTGTTCCATGCTTTGTTTTACTGACAAAAAAAGGGAAGAGTTTTACTGGGACCATCAAAACACACAGTTCCCTTGGTATACTAAACTGATAAAATAGAACTTAGCAGAATTTCTTAGAAAACCTTATGACTTCTAAAAGTTATCACGATAATTACTTTGCTGGCTTAGTCTTACTAGACTCCTTACTGTACTCCTTAACGATCTTGTTTTCCAGGGGTTATTGCATGATTTTTGGAAAAAAAAAAAAGCTCTGTTATTGAATCAAATAGCATCTGCAGCATGAAACACAGTATCTGGTATTTTATGCTGTGCGTGTTCATGCACATGTGTGTGTGTCTCCATATAAAGTAACGTATATTTTACTACAAAGTTTTCCTAGGTTTAAGAAACAGATGGTCCTTACAGCAAAAATGTACTAAAATATCCTCAAAATTTTAATTTGCTTTACAAGTTTCATAGAAGCACAAAGGCTGAAAAAAGGGAAAAACAGGGAAGTAATAAAGAAAATTCTGCAGAAACTCTACTTGCCCTGTTAACTATTTAAAAAAAAAAAAAAAAAAAACAAACAACATGAAATATAGTGAAAACATTATCCAGTTACAGAAAAAAAATATTTTTCAGCTCCTAAAACTAATTCAGATCTTCACACAGGACTAAGAAAACATTCAGGAAAAGTGGTTCTCTCTTTCTTTCCCCAAGTTATTTTGTCTCGTTATTTAACTAGGGAATGCCACTGCTGGAAGTTGAGACATTCTCTGGCATACGTTCATTTTCCAGCTTCCTAAAATGCAACATACTACAGGTGATAACTGAGGCCAGTATTACTTTCCTGTTCTTATAAGGATAATTATGGTCTTTTGGTTTATGAACCACACATGAAAAGAGTTACAGCCTCCAGCCAGCTATCAGAAAAACCTCAAGCACTGTCACTTCAACCCCTCAAATCTCACCTTTGCTCCGCATTCTCAAACTGCATACATAAGAAAATTTACCTGTTTGGTCTGTTCAAATGGGGTTCATTTTTCGCTGCATATAGTGTTAGACCAAGGACCCCTGTAAGACAAATGCTGCAGGTTCCATATTCACTTGTTATCAATGTACACAAGAAGCAGACTAATAAGGCATTACAAAAACCCCCAGTACAGGTTAATTAAAAGTTAATTTCTCCTGTGCAGGCTACCAATCTCTTACTAATATTAGAAATAAGAGAAAAAAGGCTTAAATTTTTAATTAGAGAGAATAGAAGATTCTAGAATTAAATATCAATATATTCTGAGAAAAATCAGTGAAGTTGCTCTAAGTGTGATTTAGATGATGATGTGAAGAGATGAGTTCCTTGGTACTGATTTCTTTCTTTTAATTTATATTACTGCTACTACAAGCCTCAGCTGTAGCTTTGGGAGGTATTAATTCACATTAATATACCCAGGGATCTGTTTGGCTAACATAGTAAAAGCACTGAAGTCCAAACCTGCTGCAGAGCAGCATACAAAAACCTTGGCAGAAAAGGAATGCAGCTCTCTGCATAAGTTGACTTAAAGCTAAAAGCTGCAGTAGTAAATGAATGTAGCCATAGGTCAAAATAGTATACAGAAACTGTCCCAGGTAACAACAGAAAGAACTAATCACTGGCCAAATTGCAGGGAGGTAGCAGAGATGCAAGATGCTTCTACAGCTACCAGAGTTTGAAAAGAAAAAAAATACCAACCAGAAGATACTGAAGAGCACTTTGAAAAATCAAGGGCGGGGAGTAGCATTCTGGAGGGTAAAGGAGTAGTTTAACAACATTTTTTCACGTGGAAGAATTAAAAGAAATTATCCTTCCTACAGCAGAGCACACACAAACCCATAAACAAAAGAGTAGTCATCAACAATGCAAGATAAGGATGCGTATTTCACCTTAACAATACAATACTAATGTTGTAAATATAAAAAAATGCAGTCAAGGGGAAAACTGCATCATAAACCCAAAATAAGTGTCCATAGAGCTATGAAGGCATCATTTAAAAGAAAGCCCTGTTTGTCCTAGAATCTTCCCAGCAATCTTCCTGAGGAGATACGCTCTATCACAAAGCAAGACCGTGTGCCTGGCAGCATGCCTGCTAAATGGGTTCGTAACACCGTACACCTCTGTCTGTCCCCAAACTGCACTGGAAGCTGCTGAGGTGCAAAATCTGTTTGCACTCTGTTCATCTCAAATAGGCTAAGACAGGCACAGTAATACAATTTAGGTTTTTTATACTACACATACATATGTGCATAATCTGACCTCAAAACAACATACAGATACAGTTCAAAAGCATCTCTGTCTCATCACGTATTCCTTCAATTCTCCCTGTTACTCACTTACTCTTTACAGACATATCATTGCCCTTCCGGACTGTCATCTCCTTGCACAGTCTAGCAAAGCAAAACCAGACATTTAATAAGAATGCTTATAGTGTGTCACAAGCTTCAGTGACTCTGGGGATTAGATGTATTTAGAAATGCTATGTAATCTTCAATGTTCTGCAAGTAACCATGGTTTGGGATTAAAACATATAAAAACTTCTCAAGACTCTGGTATATTTAATATCTGCTTGGTGACATCTCATTTAGAGAAAAGATTCATTAACCTCAAAATGCTAATTTTTTTTGTAGCCGCAGTACAAGTAAGGTTGAGCTGGTGCTTGCTTTATAAATAGATTTTCAGAGTCACTGTCTGAATGAATTCAGATCTCAGCAGCCTAAAATTTAGTACAACAAGGTATCAGAAAAACACTGAAATCCATTAAATGGGTTTGCATACTGAAGCCTCACAAAACATGAATGCAAACAGAGTTGAGGCTGTTTCTGCTCCCTAAATAAAAGAGAGGCCCTAAATTACAATGACTAGAATTTGTGTACCAAGCATCCTCAGAACAGGTCTTTGGGTGTTGTGGGGAAAATATTTGAAGTGAGCCAGGTATTTTCATGCAAGAATAAATATTAAGTACTGAGCAGGTGCAGGAGTTAATTTTCATAATGTTCTTGGTTATGCAGCAAATATAGCATTGCAAGTTTCATTACAAGGTAAAATAGATTCTAACAAATTTTGTTTTGACATGAACTGCCATTCAAATGAGTAAAAGTACCCTCATTTATTTTAACGACAGCTGACTTGAAATAATCACATGCAAATAAGACAATATTACATAAAGGAAAAAAAGTCAATCAAACCATGAAACATAAATAAAATGCTAAATATAGGGATGCTATGGTCTTTACCATACTTAAACATCAAAGAACAGATAATGAATAAACATAGAAAAGAAACAGAGACAACATGCACACATGTGCCTGTGTTGCATTTACACAGAACATATTTGTAGTTCCATTAAAAGAGCACCTAATATTGCAAGCAGCTGAAGAAGGGAAAGTGGCAAACTTCCAGGTAACCAAAGCAAGCCCAGCCAAACTTACAGGTAACAAAAGCAAGATCAGCCTCTCTGGGATTTTTGCTCAAGCAGCAACCTTTGAACAATTGGAGGTTCTGAAATAAGTTTTTCATCTTGCCCAGCTCTTCATTCATCAACGTCATTGTCAAAAACCACTGATCTATATATACAACAGAAAGCAGTACGCTGTTGCTCTGGTCAGGAGCTGGACTGATTCATATTCTGTCTTCTATGCTCTCATTCCTGTTTCCTCAAACATCCTCACTCTTCAGATGTTGACTGAATCCCAAGCAAAGACTCCAGGAGAAGGGAAATTTTCTTGTATTTTCTATCAATATATTTCCAAGCGTTGTTACAATGTCATGTAAATAACAGCATCGTTGTATAAAACAGTATAACTAAAGTGTTGTAATCAATTTTGATACCTGTAATCATAACCTGTAGTTATCATGTAACTGCAGAACTATAATCAAGGAGCAAAGCCCAATTCCGTATTTGATACATTTCGCAGCAAGAGCTCAGTGGTTATGCATCTAAATAGGAGAAAACTCTGCAAGCCAGAAGATTAGCTATACAACAAGTACACTTTTAAAAGTCAATGTAATTAGAGGTGCTCAACAAATAGCTCAACTGAATAAAAAGGGGAAGGCGGGGAAAAAGCCCCAGTGTTTTGCTGGTCTTCGGAGAAATATTAAGCTTTTGACATTTTCACACCGTTTAACTGTAGTTGTGATATAACTACATAAAATGCATTACAGATGTTACAGAGAAGTCACTCATAAATCTGCTTCACATGCATTCAGCTATCTATACTATACTGATTCACCAACAGTAAAGCAGAATTTATAGTTATTTATAAATCAACCAGGGCAACTTTTGAGGCTATAATAATATTTGCTTGGAATATAACAACAACATTGTGACTACGAAGCTAAATGAGTGTAGGGAAGCCTCTGTAAGAGAGAAAGATGATCATACTTAATAATGAATTACACAAAAAATTAAATAAAATCACTTGCACTCATTTTCTCACACCCACACATTCTCAAGCACAGAAACACTTGCATTCAAGTAGTCTGTCCATTACCACCTACATTGTCATGGAACAGAAGAGACACCAGCTATCAACGTTTCACATCTACAGGGCTGTTCTTACAAAGGAGAGGATATGGCTGCGCTTTTCATGCCCTTTAGGAGTTGACAGAGATTCTGACCTTTAGACTCTCCATTCTGTCCTATACCTAAGGGAATAAGACAATGTCAGTTATTTACTCACTGTTTTTTGGATGTCCGATGGTTGCAGTCCTGGTCTTTATTTTCCTTTCATCATTTCCTAACAGCTTCTCTCTGTCCATTATTTCACTCTGTCCTTTGTTTTCCCAATCTCAAGATCTTGAAAACCTTTATATAACTGGGCTGTGATCTTGCTGCTCTAGGTGCCATCAAACCTTGCCTCATTTATCCTTCTTTCATTGTTTCTTCCAGTGCTTCCACAGCCTTACCTTCCTGTTCATATTTAATTCATAAAAATACTATAATTTGTATTACAAATCTCTACTACAATGTGTTTTCACAAGGGTCCAAAACTCAAACTCTAGACTATACTCTTTCCTTCTAAATTAAGTAGTTCCTGTCTGCAGAGCCAGATCAACGAAAAACTCATCTCTCTCAATCCATCCACGGGACTTGAGCTTACAAAATCATCTGCATGCTCTTAATTACACAAGTTACAGAGTGCTTTGTTGAGTTTTTCTTAAAGTTCACATGACAGGACAACACTGAAGGAAAACCTGCAGGTATAACCAAGTTCACTCCTAAACAAACAAGATCTCAATTTGTTCTAGCATTTGGTTGGTTTGTGTTACAATTAACTTTTCCATTATTCTCCTGTTCTGTGATGGTATAAGTATCTTTAGGGATATTCATGTAAAACTGGCATTTTATCTGGTGAATAATTTACAGGTTGGCAAAGTTTAAATACATACAAATGACATGCTCAACATTAACGTCTGTTAGACAAAAGAGAACAAGAATGAACTTGAGGAGATTTCATGCTGTTGTTTCATCACCTTGTGCAAGCAAGATTAGCAGGGAATCTCAAGGCACTTGCCTATGTTTTCCAAACAGCTGATCTCATACAAATCAGGGATAGATTGACTTTAAAAAGACCAGCAAGGAAATTCCATGGATACCACATACAGTGCTCAGTGCAGTGCCCTGACAGCAAGCGTGGAAGAAGCGGATCAAAGCTGACATGTTGATACTGATCAAAATGGAAAAGATCAAGTACTAGATTATCTTGTTCACAAAGATGAGTTGACTAAAATAATTTGTACAAGCTCCAGCTATTACAACTGTACTTAAAATAATAAAACTTGCATAAAAAAACCAAAGTATGCTTTAGCTGTGTTACAGCCCACTGAAAAAGCCCTCAGTCTAAACGTGAAAATGCCATGGATTTGATGTATGCTACACATCAGTCATGGACAATCTAATACCTCCATACTTGGCTTCAAAACACTTAACACTCTTGTATACACTGTCAACCTCAAAAAACATAAAACGTTTTTTAAGATTACAGGCAACAGAACTTCTCCCTTAGTAAAAACCAAGCAAGTGGATTAAGGGCAAAGAAATCTGTGCAGAAATCCCACTTCATACATGTCCTGGGAACCTGATGGACAGATAAACAGCTAATTACTACAAGAGCTACAGACTGAAGAGAAATGGATCGTTTTAAGAATTCCCTCTACAAAACCATTTCTCCCACTGAATCCAGCACAAAACATAATGAAAACATTTCCATTACATCCAAAGGAGGGATTAAACAGTCACAAATTTTTAATAACATGCTGTCTGGAATGCTAATTATGATGTTCCTTTTATGAATATTTAATTTTCTATTGGGTCTTACGTCCTTGAGCTAAAGCCCATAACTTCTATCAATATTAATCACAATTATGCATTCAGATCCAGAGAAGTTACCCAGAGATCTTAATATGCCCAGTCGTGTTTAACTCTGTTGATTTCAACTCCACTTTTAGCTGTGCTATATGACAAGGATACTGAAAACATACAAGTTTTCGGTCCTTTTTAAAGGGCACAAATAATGTTGATGACGACAGCAGTTCTTATTAGCATCTAACATGAGTAAAAAGGTTAACCAAATTGAAAGCAGTTATTAACTACTGTTCTTAAAAGATATCAAACTTACAAACTTGTGAGAAATGTGCTGCAGAAACTGCAGACCTCCAAGGTAATGAAGGCCTGTGATGGGAACCAGCAGAGTTGACAAAACCTATTCCAGGGCAGGGAGACACGGTGTGAGCACAAAATGGTTTATACTGTTGCTCTGGTTTACAAGCTGTCTGCGCACAAGATAAGAAATTGCAAGTGCTTAATTAAAACTAGGCAGTGGAGTTGAGGTTAAAGCAAGATAATTACTTCCAAAGAGCAAATAACAGATGAAATGCAGCTATTGTGAACCATAGGGTGGGAAAGGAGCCTTGGGACAGAAAGCTGCCTTCATTTGGATAGCTGTAGCTGCTGCTTACCTTGGCTGCCTAAGTTAGCACCAGAAACATCGACTTTAGGTAGCAATGTAACAGAATTGGGGCCCGTGAGGAAGAGCTAGACCACGCTCCACCAGGCCCACGTCTAAAAGACTCTGTGTGGACAGGCACAGTAAGAGGCCTTGTATCTGCTAGGAGGAATAGACCTGTACATTAATACTCACTGCCAAAGGAAAGGAAATAGAATGGCAACTTAATAGTGCTCATATAGGTCTTTATAATATAGTTCGGTATCAATACTACTACTAATAGTGGTTTGTTTATTAGTCAACTAAGGTACCATTCATTTCATACAAATGTGTTGCTTAATCAATAAACACCATAATTATCCTGCTCAGTTTCATCTTGAGGCTCCCATCTAACAGGAGAGAGTCAAACTTGTAGAGCAACAAAATTATAGTGAGTTTGCTCCAGAGTTTTAAATCAAGTCTATCAGCTACGCTACATTACATTGTGCAATGGAATCAGGAAAGAAACACTGAAATATAAAACATGCTTTTGCTGAGAAATAGGCTTTTGAACAGAGAATTGTGGAAAGATATTCTGCCCACTAAGTAACTCAACCTCTGTGTCTGAAAGTTTGAAGTGAAAAAAGGAAAAGAAAATTAAAGAAGAGAGAAGCAGTGGAAAAAAGATTAACTAGAAAAAATGAGTCATACTTTAGTATCTGTTAAAGTTTAAAGAGAAAGATTTATGACTTAGGTCTACTACTCACTCCTACATTGGTACAGACTAACAAATATACCCAGGAAAAAAAAAAATCTGCTCCATTGAAGTCAATGGGAAAAAACCACTTGTCAAGTACTAGGCAAAGCAGGATTTCTTCCAATGGGTGGTTTTTCAGATCAGAATCTGTAGAGAAGTTTCCAGATATAGAGAAACTTAAACATGTGGTAAACAGCTTTAATGTATGTTAGAAAATATGCACTCTAACATTAGTTAGTAAAAACACTACTTCATCAAGCGAGCACACTTCACCTGCAGGTTTCTCCTCTCCTCCCATTTCAAATGAAACCAGTGTAATTTTTTTGTGTGGTAGATCCCGTTATCCACTCAAATCCATTAGCGTGGACTCTCCAGGTTCACCCACAGATTGCTGCAGACTACAATGAGATTACTTAACAATCACATCAATTTGAAGAAGCTTTTTTTAGCTATGGTAATTCCAAAGACAGACATCCTATAAACATACAAACACCAACCAGAGCCCCAGTTCTTTGTCCAGAAACATGGTCTGAGCCCTCCAGCCCAGGCTCTCCCCATACACCCAATCTGGCACTCTGAGCAATCAATGATTTTCACTGGCCAGCTCCTCTGCCAGCTCCCCCTTCCCCGCCAGCTGCCAAGCTTTCCAGAACTTCCCTGGGGTATTCCAGTTTGTGACAAATACTGACTCTGGATGCAATTACGTGCATTAAATTTAGAAATTTGTCAATTTCTCTCCAATTATGTCAGTATAAGATGCTTTCCTCATATAATGCATTAGGAAAGCTTTGACAAAAAACTACATCCATTCCAGTATGTTTGTTGGTAAGCTGGACAAAAAGAAAATTTTTCACCTTTGTTTTTGTATCAACAACAATCTTACTGGTTGACCTTTTTTAGATTTTCAAAGCAATAAGAAAACAAAACAAGAGGTAGAGTTCCCTTTTTTTTTTTCTTTTTTTTTGGAAAAAAAGTATCTTTTTTTCCCCCAAAGTTGTTTTTCAGGATTTCATTTCTACGGAAACACACACAAAACCACAAATCTTCATGGATTCCCAAAAGCTTTATTTTGGTTAAAAAAAAAAAAAAAAAAAAAAAAGGCAAACTGAAATAATCTATATGTTTGTAGATCTCTAGTACTGGGACTTCCTAGTCTGAATAAGTTATCAGAAGATATCACACTGTGCTATATCAAACTCTTCATATTTCTCTCTGCAGTTCAAAGTTTTCTTTACTTGTCTGCAGCACAAAAATCAGTGCTTTTCCAAGTGAAATTAGCTCAGAATGACATACCATGAACATAAAGAACGGCTTAAAATTCAGAGACCTGAATTCTATCAACATAGTTTTTACACTTCTCCATCAAAAAAAATCTATTTTCTCTGGAAAATTACCATGGATACCTATTTTTACCTCATGTGAAATACAAATATTTCAAAGACCACAATCTATCAACAATTTTCTTTTGCATGTGGAAGATCTCGAGGGCCACATTCTTACATTTTCCAAAAGCACTGCAACTCAACTGCTTAAGTCAAGCTCAGTTTGCCTGATGTTTAAATGGAGCTACAGCTTCTTATGCTACTTAAAAGAAAGGCAATGGCAAAAATCCATCGTTCTTCAGTAACCTCCCAAATGTCAAGATATTTTGATACATCACCACAACAACTTAAAGATAAGCCCAAGAAAAGTACACACAAGATAATGTTTAAGAGACACTACAGAATTCACACGCCCCTCCGCAAACAGAGCAGATGCCTCCTCCAGCCTCCCAGAGTTATGTTTTCTGTGGTTTTTGTATTAAAAAAAAGAGGAGAATTACTTTATTGCTGGCAGTTACTTTTCAGCAGAAACTGATGTGCCACTGCTGGGGAGAAGCACAGAACATAGACCATCAAAAGGCTTGAATGAGCACCATAGTCTATTAAATAAAAAAATTTCAGAAGAGCTCCACGAAGTATGTATCTTAGTGTTAATTAAGATTTACTCATGTACAAAGCAAAGCACTGGCAAGAATGGTACAAAGTATTGTTATAGTACAACATAAAGCAACAGCTCCAGATCAGTACAGTTATATTGCATAGCAGAGTCTCACATCCCCATTTTTCAACTGTTGCTACCATTTCACTTTTCACATATTAACTATTTGCAGTTTAATCTTAAACTCTCATTTTTTTTAAACTCAAAATCAGACTGTCTCTTATTTCAGAAAAATGTAGTCCTTCCTATTACGAAGCTAAGTTGTAATGAAACACTCCAAATAGTGAACAAGATGATCATATTCTCAGCAAATAAAATAATCATGGCATCATTAGCCTGTGCTGTTTTAGATGTAGGAAGAACAAGGCATTTTCAAAAGTAAGTAGAAGGTATGTTTTTTTTGAATACCACATTTTGACATTAACTTCAGGTTAGGGCTTAATCTTGATATTTGCAAGTTCCCCCCCCCCCCCCCCCCCAAAAAAAAAAAAAAAAAAAATCTGTAAAACATTATAATAGTAATCCTCTCCACCTTTTCATTAAGCCAACAAGCAAACCCAATCAAACCTAAAACAAATAAACAAAGGGGCAAAAAACTCTACCCAGTCCCTAAATCTACCACCAGTGCATTCTTTCCCCTGGAATGGACTATGTTATTCTTAAGAGATGTTGAAAACTGGATTTGCAATGGAAGATTTACCTCAGCTACTGAAGTCTGGAAAGCACATAATAGCAACAACAGCATGAAATTCATCCTTTACTCTGGCTTGGGGTGCTATTTACTTTGCTGGTTTATATTGTTTGTGCTCAAAGCTCTTTCTTTACATACACAAATGCTTCAACGTTTACACTAAAAACATCACAGCAAGTAATTAAATCTCAGGTTAAGAAGAGTAGAAAAGCTGAACAGCAAATTTTTAACTGCTGAATTTAAATTTTTTTACAAATTATTCCAAACCTGATGATGTAAATGAGCAAACCAACTGAGAAGAGAGCGTTAACTCAGAAAAGTTCAACTCTACGTGCAGAGCTGCTGAGGCTGCACAAGGCTGCCAGCACACAAGGACTCAGAGGGTTACCAGCCCCAGCGAGGAAAGGAGATCTCAGCAACTTTCAAGTTGGCCTCATTACCTCCAGAAAAAAAAAGAGAAAAAAAAAAAGAAAAAAAAGAACCTGCATATAGCTAGCTGCAAACCCTGTATCCTGTCTGCTCTACGTGTCTTTTTGTATAAAGAATTTTATATTCTTATGCAAGAGAAACCAGCCACAGATCTGGAGTGGGGAGTCAGGTCAGAAAACAGAGTGTCAAACTGCACATCCAGTTGCTCTTTACCTTTCCCTCGATCCAACACCCCAGCATACAAAGGGCTATAAAAGAGCTTGATTTTGCACCACAGCATGTTCCATTAACATCCTTGTCACCACAGCTTAGATGATCTGCACATAATTTCATTCTTTCTGCTGCCAAAAGGGCCCTTGTACTCTGCAGAGAAGATTTTTTTCTAATTAGTGTATCTCTACCTTGTTAACATACATAAAGCATTATGGCATATGTTTGCCACACAAAAGAAATGCAATGATAAAAATTCTAAGATCTTGACATTACAGCATATCATCACTTATTGTAACACACAAAGGATTTTCTGTATGTACGTGTGTACTTTGTAGAAAGTAGAGGAAGAGAGGGAACATGTATACACAAAATGAGAAAGAACACAGAAGTTAAATACCTGTTAACTATATTATACCAAAACCATTTCTGCTAAAGCATCCCTTAAATTAGAAAGTGGACTATTTGTCTGAACACCAGAGTGACAACCACATATAACATAAGAAAGAGCTTTCAGAGATACAAGGGCAAGAACAGCTCTTATTTATGTTTAGAGACAAATGCCAGTCTGATCCACCCAGTAGTGACAGAAACTTGGCCAGGAAGATAGAAACTAAAATGAAGTAAGGCCTCTGTGAAAATGGATGACTTAACTTTCTATTGATTTCTTTCCACTTCCTTAGGAATCAAATTGTTGTAAGACTCAGTTTGGAGCTCCCAGGTTTTTGCTCAGTAGGTTTAACTTTGACTCAGTAACCTCTGCGAGACATCTGTTTCTATTTATTATATTCAAGTCTAAAATGGAATTTGTGCTTCCTTCATGTCCTCGTATTGATTTGATTTTCTCTGGCTACAAGAAGGGTCATTGGGTTTAATGGAGGTCATCAGGATGCACACTGATGTGTAAGCGAATGTAATGCAAAGTGATATTAGGTGTTAAAAAAGCACAGCTGGAGCATAGGGGACTGCAGAGAAAGTAAAAAATAGAGCTGAATAGTCTTCTAAGAGAGAAAAAAAACAGCTGGGCACAAAGAATGCAACACTAGTTAAGTTCTGCTTTCCAAAAATAAACTTCTCCATATAGCAATAAATAAATAAAATAGAGGTTACAGTTGAGAACAGTGGTTTGGGGTAAATGCACGGGAAGTGTACTTACCAACACTGAGAGGAAGAAGGCTTAGCCCAAAGGGTATACTGAAGCCATTCGTCAATAGGATCTTTGTTTATACTTACTACAGACCTAATTCAGCTGCTACAGAATGTTAAATAAGCACATTCATATGAATCTGGATCTCTGCAGTCTTGCAGTTACCAATCTAGTCTGTTACTGCCTTGAAGTGTTTCAGCATTACAAAACTGATGTCTGTTTAGACCAAGAATTTTCTGAAGTATTATTGTAATCTGTTATTTTAGCCAGAGGTTGTGCAGCAAATTTCAGTAAGCAGTAAGTTTTATACCATTTTCCTGGCCAAAGCCCAGCTACCTACCTGTTCTTTCTACCTAAATCCTTCTTGTACTTCTAGACGTAAAAGGCTCTATTTTGAGCTGTCACAAAAAACACACATGCTACTACACCAGGTTGGGAGCAGCCTTCTTCTGCACCACAGCTGACTGCATTATATTATGGAGCTAAGCCATCCTAAACGCACGCTTTGCAGTCATTTTGCATGATCTCTTATACACTTTAATACCTTTAGATGAGTTCTGCTTATATTAGTTACACTAACTACTATTTTGTTGGTAATCATTTTGCCTACTACAGGAACAATGAGATCATGCCAAGTCAGGTAATATCTAAGAAACAGGTGAGAAGAGAATAAAATAAATAAATAAATAAATAAATAAAATTAGTGTGTGTATATTCATGGAAGCATTTGCTCCACTACAGACATACCATTAAGGAGTCCTCTCCAGTGGAATAAGTAACCTATAGTCATATCCAACAGAAGGATTAGAAAGGAGATAAAACTAACTCAGACCGTATATTTGAAAAAATTAATAATTAAGGGAGATTAGACCAAACTCCCTAACTTTTTCTGTCACTCCTTCTGAGAGTGTAAAGAGTCTGTAACATCCTTCTAATGTGTTAATCCTGATTTTTTTAGTACTGACTCTGTCATAAACTTCCAAATCATTTCAAGAGTCCCTAATGTTTCTGTTTCTCACTTCCTTACCTTGAAAAATGGGAGTAATTCTTTTTTTTCAGCCACAATGTGGTGATACTGTAAATTATTGCTTATCACATACACAGCCACTACATATGTGTAAACATAAAATATTAAAGCTAGGAACCGGGAACTTAGTGCAGTGTAATCTGCAATTATCTATAATCTTTTTGTGCCAGAATGGTTTCCTCTGGCCAAATATAGCCAATTGCAACCTTACGAAAAAATACATTTATGTGTGTGTGTAATCCCCTACGTACATCTGTACACATATATGTATGTGCATGTGCATGAATAGGTTCCCTGTGCTCAAGCACAAATGAGACAGAATCCAGGTTTGCACTGTGGCCTAGATAAGAAAATTCAGGTCAAATTCTCTATTATCAGATCATCTCTACCACTGCGGAAGTACCAGGAAATATGCTCTCAGAAAACTCCAAATTAGACTCTATGAGACATGTAATTATTAGATCATACAGATAACTGTATTGGGAGGAGGAGAAATCACATTATTTTTGATATGTCACTCAAGCCACAGAATAGGCATCTACGTCTCTTATGTTTTGCTTACCTTAACCAGTGTCACCTATGCAACTGAACTTATTTACAACATGTAATCAACTCAGGGGCTTTTTCAAATCATTTCAGGAATTAAATCTTTGCATTTTTCCCTCCATCCTTGTCATGTGTACCTTTTTACAAACAAAATCATCCTACCCACTGTTAATAATGAAAGGCAAATCTCACGAGGATCATGAGTTTTCAGCACATCTTCATGCCAATTCCAAAATTAAAAGCCAGAGGGACTTCTTTTCCCTCTCTCTGAGGTCTTCCAGCAAATTATTGATTCTTGCTGATCTCCTTCCATTAATATATTTCTATCTTTCAGCCTGAGTGATTGTGTTAAAGTGCTTAGTAAGTCTCTAATCATGTACATCTCCCGGGGCTGAAAAGAGCTTTGGTTTTGAAAGCAATTTGTTTCAAATGGGGCCTTATGCATCCTAATGTGAGGGTCAGGGGCTCAGGGAAAAAAGAAAAAGTAAGCTTTCAGGGATCATATTTGTGAGATCCAGAAATTTAAGCCATTTAAGGTTTGACAGAGTAGTAACTCAAGTCCATACCTTCTGAAAATCGCCTACCATTAATAACGTCCTATGAAAATCTACTATTATAAAATTCAGTGGTTTTGAACCTTCCTGTTCACAAAATATATAGTAAGAGGAAAAAAAGTGTTAATAGACTCCAGCCTTTGGTAACTTAAAGTCAGACTCACTGTCAACACAAAGTATGAAAAAAATCAAGCTATAATACTTAAGATTTTTTCCTAAACATTGCAGTAGCAGTTTAGTCTCATCCTAGAAGTCCATCTAAGCTGCGTGATGCCCAGGATTTTCAGCTCACCTCAGCTACTCTTCCAGGCAGAGGCCTCACACTGCTGCCAGCATGTGAAAGGAGCACCTGCTATGTGCACAACTTGTTTCAACTACGTCAGGTTACAGATCAAGCCCAGGTCCTTTATAGTTAAAAATGCAGTCATGATAACAAACCATAGTAGTATAAGAGTCCCACAGAATACTCCAGCACAACACAGTTGCATCTACTAAGATGACACTGGGGTTGCACATTTTGGCCACACAGGCTGACAAGGATGTATTCCACAAGTACCCTAGTACACAAAATGTTTTGTGCCTTCTGAGCTAAAGTGAAATCTTAAGCTTTTTCTTTTTGGAGCAACTCCCTTCAGAATTTTTAAAGGGCTTTAAGACAGGTAAAGGAAGCACAGAAAAATATATAGATTGAATTTATTATTTGCTTTAGTGCAAAGCCTTTCATACCAGTTAAACTGCAATTAAGGTACCGATTAAACCTCAAAGAGACGGTGAGCTCAATATCCCAATGGGACGAGCAAATGCTTTCACTTCCTGTAATAAGATCTTTATGTTGCTTGGCATGAATTTGTTTAAAAGCCATGAGTGGTTACAAGCTATATGGAAAGTCCTGATACACCCATTCACAACAAAAAGCAGCCACAAAAACCTGTACAGCAAAGTCAGAGGACCCATGGCACAAGTGATTAATACTGAAGGAAGGGAGCTTAATCCAGCCACATAAAGCCAGATATGTAGACTACGTATACAAATACAGAAGATCTTCTGTATGTTGCTCAAACTCTTGAAACAAGGTCACGTGTGGGAGTGGTAGTTTTAACAGCTTTATATCTGCTGGACCATAGTTCATATTCTGCGCTGAACAGTGGATTACAAAGTAGAATTCAGCTCAGATATTAATTTCTATAAAGCCCAGTTATTTATTTAAAGCCCTCTTCTGTAGAAAACTGGAGAGATCCTGATGGTGTTAACCGTCTGGTTATGACTGATTTCCTTGGTATGCTTTCTTTTTTGTTTGCTTTCTGTCTTTCACCTATCTCAAATTTCGACTTAATTCAACATTATCCAAATAAATAAGAACTACATTATTCAGATTTTTAGACTAAAGCTTACTGTAGGTAGTTATTTTACACCACATTACTCCTACCACCTACTTTCGTAACAACTAGTGGCCTTCAGTCACTATAGCTGATTTCAATGAACTATAGTGGTAGTTCTAGGACTGTTTCATTTTCTGTCATCTTTACCAGCAGTCATGCGCACAGCTTATACGCCCAAGCTTTCTACAAGAATCAAGATTTATACTTGTAAAACCTTACAATATACTATTGCGTGCTCGGCTCCGAAATCCATTCACCTATTTTACTGTTAATTTTTCCTTTTTTTTGCTAGCATAGGCAAAGAGTTGTTAGTCTGCAAGATGCTTGTGAAAATCTATGTATGCGTGACAGCCACGAATAGTGCAGCCTGTGCTGCAGGGAACAGAAGAAGAAAAACCTCTGGAAGCACAGGAGGAGACGTAACTGATGCCACAATAAGCACGCTCAGTCCACGGGATTTATCAGGACAGATGCAGAGCTGTACTGCTTCCAGGAGCAGCTCGCAGATGCTCAGCAGCTGAACCAGCCCTTCTGGGCAGCACTGAAACTAATGAGCTTTGACTGACGTGAGCAAAACCACTTGGTTGGATCCTGTGCAGCACCTTTTAGTGCTCTGTGTTCCAAGATGGTCTGGGTACAAGGGATAGGGCAAGATGCAAAACCATACTCAGCCCAAGTCCCTGTACTTTTCCCCTTGCTGGAATCTAATAATCCTTCCAAAAATCTGAAACATAGAGCATTAAAGAAACCGTAAGTACTAAGAGACCTGAGCAGACTTCTATGAATAATACCTCTGTGGCAGGCTTTCCAGTGTATCCTATACCTTGGGCTTTTCCCTATGATTTCTAAAGCAAGTCTGGGAAACAAAGATTTGGGACCTACTTGATGACACCGTTGTACTTAAGGTCTAAAGAGGAAAAAAAGTGGCACTAACCATGCAGAAGTTGGTCACTACTGGTTTACATAGAGTCCCCTCTCATGATCAAATTCTTGTATCATGGCTCAAAACAGCTACCATGAATACTGCTTTGTGAAATACAAGGAGGCAAAGCTATCTGCTGGTACGTATTGAATTAGTCTGGCAGAAAAAAGGGGTTAAGACTAAAATAGGAATCTAGTAGCTAAACTGGGCAGCTTTCCCACTCTTTCTGCAGCACCCAGCACCACTCAAGTAACAGGCAGGTTCTGGCCTTTTATCAGCAGCACAAAGTGGATCACATGATTCATTTGTCACACTAAAAAAATTGTGCCTGCTGAAACCTTGCAGAAGCGTCAAAGGACGCAAAAGAATTCCCTTTGCAATATACACAAGTCAGATTATTTTTGCTACAAATAGTAAGATTCACCCTGAGATTTCTGGAATTTTGTCTATTCCTCCCATTTCATCCATAACATCTGTTCAGCAGCATGAAGTGATTTGTTGGTGCAGGTGGAAAATGGGGCAGCCAGAGGTCTCCACAACAGTCACTGAAGATCAAAGAACTCTGTGTTAGCACTTTGATTAGTCTGTCAGAGAAACTCTGTTTCCCCTCCTAGGAGGATCTGGTTCCCTGAATATATAGGGCAAACTATCCAACTACCTTTGCTTATCCAGGGGATATGCTGCAACATCCAAGATGCAAAATTTGATAGGTTGGTAAAATTTCCAGCTGTCCACTTCCTAATCTGTTAAACTGTAGGGTTTGTAAGATCTCAGAAGAGATCCCATCTCCACATTAGTGAGCCAGGACAAAACCACAACTCAGCACAGGTTTCTTATCAGGGATCTTTAAGCTCTTCCAGACAGACTTCACTTTGAATCCAAAAACCTAAAGCAAAGTTGAGGACATTCAACTGCTTGAACCCAGATTAAAAACCAAGGAAGCAGGAGTCACTGACAATCAAAATTGTTTACTTTCAGAAAGCTCTAATCTTCTGGACCTGAATGTTTTTGATTTAGTTCTCTCCACTTAGATATTCAATATCTGAAAGAGACAAGAAATTTTATAACACCCACTATCTTTTGCCAATAACTGTTAATTTTGTTTACGAGACCATGCTTACCCTAAATCACATAATAAAGTGAAACCCCTTCCTGTCTTTTTCTTTCATATGTCATCACAGTCCTTAGGGTGCTTGCCGCTAACTGAAGCTAGTGGAAGTTTCTTTTCTCCCTACAGAAAAGATCAAAGCAAACAAAAAAAAAAATTAATTAAAAAAACCAAACAATTAAATATATTGCACAAGTTCTGTTACTGGCTAAAACCTGTAAAAAATATGACAGAGCCTTTAGTTACCTTCACTTTTTTTTGTACTGCTAAGTCCATTTAATTCCATGCATACACTAGCTAGCAGATCACTTGCTACATTTTTCACCAACCATTATGCTAAGAAGATGTTTTAGATGTTCTTGCCATCCAGAGGAAGATGCCTTAAGAACATGTGTGCATGTACATATATGCATGCGTAGACACCCCTGTATTGTAACCTTCTGTGCCTCCCAAGTAATGGAAAATAGGGCTGTAACACTTAAGTTGTTGCAAAACAAAACTTCTAGTTCAACATAAAAGTAATTAACTGGGGCATATTGAATCTACAAGCAGTAGGTTAAATGCATAGGTTGATGTATTTGTGTTATTTATATGACAGTTCTGTACCTGCCCCTGCTACTCACTGAGGCACAAACACAGCTACCCACTGCAAGAGCATCTCAGCCTACCAGCTTGATCTGATCAACATAATTCTCATCTGCCACCACAAACACAAGACCACTGAAAATGGAATGTTCCACTTCATTTGACCTTTTCTTGTAGAAATATATTAAACATGTATAAAAATTGTACATTTCCTTTCATTGATTTCAGAACATATTCAACCTGAAAGCGACAGAACATGGATTTCAAGAGCTGTCAGACACTCAATTTACTGCTGTTCTGGGTACTAAAATGCACAGGGCTCAGAGAACATAAAAAACAAAGCTACCGTTACATGCTCAGAATACAGAAGATCCAACAGAGAATTCAAATATTTGCCAGTAGGTTTCCCAGGCCTAATTTTTTTATTTCTGCATTTGCCATGCAGACTACTAAGAGACAGTATGTTTTCTGCTCTCTCATTTTAATATTAATATATTCTGTAGTTTTATGTGCATAAAATCTCATATGTGTATGTGCATTAACATGAGTATATAAATATTTATGCACACACCTACCCAATAATTAAGGCTTTTCTTCTACACATTGACATACATGCTTAAATGCAGAAGTGATTTTACAGACTCCCAACTGGACTACTCCCACGTTTAAAATCACGTATTTTTACTACATATCCTGACATTAACATTATCCTGTACATGGTATAAGCAGATTTTCAGGCTTTGCAGATGACCTTCTTACAGAAAGGGATATCACTAGCAAAGGGCATGGAATTATTCTACATGCAACTTGTCCTTATTTGCATAAGTATCAGTCTTGGGACAGAGATAGTCAAGTGACATGTCTTCTACCTTCCTGGGAGCCCAGCCTTGTGCTTAACTTTGCTGACTAAATTAATTCAGATCACAGAACAGGGCAGACAACTAATACTCCTGACACTAAATAAATAAATAATAAATAAATATCTTCCTTGAAACTTCGACACACCACATGGTGCCCCAGCAAACAGGAGCAGTGGTGGACTCCCCTGCCAATAACAACACATAAGGCTCCATAGCCATGCCACCTGCAGACAAGCTGTAAACATCTCACCACTTTCATTCTCTGCACAGCCTATTTTCCCCAGGACAGCACATAAAAAAAAAAAAAAAAGAAAAAAAAATTATCACAAGATTTGAACAGTAGGTTCACAGTAGGTTCAGGAATTTACCAATACTATTTTCAGTTCATCTGCATGTGGTGGCCCCATCAGATTTAACTAAGACTCTCACCATCATATTACCTGTGATTCATGTTATAAAATTCTCACATGCTGCTGCAATAGTGCAAAGGGCTTTATTTAGGTCATTTTAGCATTCTGAAAAAAACTTTTCATGTCTTTCCAATGAGGTATCAGCTGCATTAGCAGACACAGAACTTCAGTTTCTTGTATTTGAGACTCTGGGTTTACTGCCTGTGACCTTCATTCTGCAAGATAAGCTTTTACTTGGCAGGCCTCTGGTCTCCAATAGGAAGATGACCTGAAGAAGTTCCTAGTAAGGGTTACATAATGTAGCAGAAGGCAGCAAGTATGGCAACGTTTTCTTGTAAAAAAGACATTTATAGATGATTTTTTTTCTTTCTTTCTTCACATATAAACCAGTGGTATTTTAAACATCATAAAATGACAACTAATGAAACAAAATAAACACCCTCCCAGAAGTCCATGCTTATTCCAACTTGGATTTGCAGTGAATGCTTTATTCTGGAACTGCAAGTAGCTGGAGTTTCTTGGAATGCTGAAAAGCACTTGTTTCCTCCCCATAGGGGCACAGAGGCAGTCTTTAGGGTTCTTAAAGCTTGCGGCTACAAAGCCTCAGTTTTTCCAGGCTTCTGACCGATTCCCAATTCATTAATTATGTGATAAGGAGTTGCTAGTCTAGTTTGGAGAACCATCAGTATTTGCACATGTCCTGGTTTCAGCTGGGATAGAGTTAACTGTCTTCCTAGTAGCTGGTGCAGTGCTACGTTTTGAGTTCAGTAGGATAAGAATGTTGATAACACACTGATGTTTTCAGTGGTTGCTCAGTAGTGTTTAGACTAATGTGAAGGATTTTTCAGCTTCTCAAGCCCAGCCAGTGAGAAAGCTGGAGGTGCACAAGAAGTTGGCACAGGACACAGTCAGGGCACCTGACCCAAACTGGCAAACTGTATTCCATACCATGGGACGACCCATCTAGTATAGGAACTGGGAAGTGGGGGCAGGGAATCGCCACTCAGGGACTAACTGGGTGTCGGTCGGCGGGTGGTGAGCAATTGCACTGGGCATCATTTGTACATTCCAATCCTTTTACTACTGTTGGCATTTTATTAGTGTTATCATTATCATTATTAGTTTCTTCCCTTCTGTTCTATTAAACCGTTCTTATCTCAACCTCTTTTTCCCGATTTTCTTCCCCATCCCACTGGATGGGGGGGAGTGAGTGAGCAGCTGCGTGGTGCTTGGTTGCTGGCTGGGGTTAAACCACAAACAGCACATCTTCACTTTACATCGTATTTCTGTATGATAGAAGTACATAAGGAGTCCAGTTTCTTCTAAAAATGCAACTAGCATGTTTAAGTGCACAAACACTTGCTTTAGTCCAGGCAAGGCTATTGAGTGGTTTCAATAATCACATTGCACAGGGACTACTTACTGTCACTAGATACTCTTTTCTTTCAAACCATTCTCTACAATCAATACTATTTTTCTTGATCATATTGGCCAATTACTGGATGGTTTGGATAGAACTATAAATAAAATGAATACTTTAAGAACTTTAGCTAGCTCTCATCTAATTTTTATAATTGGTCCCAATATTTAAATTTTTCATGAAGAAAAAAGTCTATTATCTCATTCAAATCAGTATTTACCATTAAGGATACCATTAACTTAATTTGTAAAGACAAGCCTCAAATGAAATTAGGAACCCTGAATTATTCATGATGAAGACTACTAATTTTACTCCATTATTTCTTATGCAAAACTTCAATGTGTCAGACCAGAACAGTTTGGGGTTTTTTTCTGGCAGGGTATAAATGCTTCAAAAGAATCCCTAGAGAACAAAATGTAGCTGTCACATTGAAGATAATGCATTTAATCTCTTTGTTACATTACAGCAACTTTAATAAGCTTTATTGTACTGCATTTCTGTACAGCAACCCTGCAAAAAAATTCATTTACTAAGTAAGCAGCATGATGGTCTGTATGTTTCTACCCACTTAACAATTAGATCAGTGTTTTCAAAATAGTCAAAAGCAGCAGTAAATTCCTTTCATAAAAGCTGGTAAACACAGCAAGCACATCAGTCATTCCTCAAAGCAAAGATGACAGTTACTTTCTAATCTTCACTGATTTAGATTTCTAGCCTCCTATTGTAAACCTTGCTCTACTCAAGACCCATTAGGCAGGTATTTCATCTTTATTTTAATGCCCATATTGAAACAAATTCTATTACAAACATTAAATCCTTAAAAATGCTGACTATTTATAAATGTTCCAATTTTGAAATAATTCTTTAAAAATTTGCATCTGAAGCCCAGAAATTAATTATATCTATAAATCTAGCTGTAACATGTAAATCAGAAAACAACTCTCTGAACATGACTTCGCTCTCTCATGTTTAAGTGGCTACGGCAAACAGCCTCCATTTACTACATGCTCATAAGGAACAGCAAAGCGTCTTACGAGCATACTGCTGTAACAAGATTAAGGTGCTGATCCCATACAGCCCGTGTAAGGATTTGGCCTCCATTTATCTAGTACAAAGATTCAGATTTGTATCACTAACCATTTCATTGTTAAAAGTACAAAATACTCTTTAAACAGTCCAAACAACGATGCCTCAACATACATTAGAGCCTAGGGAATATCAGTACCCTGGCATTTTATTTAAGTTGCCGCCTTCTGTCCTTCACAAAACCAGCACAATTTTAACAAATATTTAATTCACAGAATAATTGCTACAGAATACTTTCTGTATTAGAAGCACAAAGGTAGCTTACCTTGACAGTATCATTAAGCCAAAGCAGCATACTTCTGCTTTGTGTAGAGGAGTGCAAAGGAACACTATTTCTATTTTTTGGTAATGTGAACTGCTAAAATTCTCCATTCTCATTTAAGCAGGGCAGAAACAACCTCGTATACAATCTGGAACTGCAGTAATAATAAACAGAGTAATTCAGGACTTTATAAACTGCAATCTATTTAATACTAGAGATGATTATCTGGTATAAAAAGTTACAGTGTAAGAGGAGACTGACCAGATGAAATGGAGCCAGTTGTTGTCATGACCATATACCTAAAAGTAAAACCTCTGTGACAAACCAGTATCAACTCAATCAGTAGTTGAAAACCAAAAAAGAACTAACAAATAGAATTAATGAGGTCAATAATATAGATGCAATCTGAAAAAACCAAAATATAACAAATAGTATAGAGATATTTTTCTAGTTCAGAGTAAGGAAGGAAACTAGCAAGTTAACTGTAAGCAGTTAAATACATTCACAAACTGGTTTTGCTGATAAAACTTTCAGACAGTGCATACTGCTCGTCTTGGAAAAGGCTGCTTGGAAAGATAAGCTTTGTAACATTCCCCTGAGGATGAGCAAACATGAGTTTTGGTGTGCATTAGAAAGAAGCAAATTTAGAATTCAGAGACCTCAAAATGCTTCGTGGCTTCCTCTCTATCTATAGGTCCCCAATTAAAGACAGGTGTTAAACATATGCTTCAGTCTATTTCAATTTAGGAAGTCAGTGAAGCATGTGCTCAAGGCTCACATTCTGCACAGGGATCATTGTAGAACTGGGGAATTTAGTAATAAGTAATACTTAACTCTTAAGTAGCAGCTCAGATTAGTGATCTAAAGGTGTTTAATGTAGGAAATCACTATCATTAGCTTCATTTTAACAGATGAAAGAGCTGGGACACAGAAGTGAGTGCTTGATTTGTCTCCAGACATACAAAAGGCTAATAAAAAAAATTTAGGGAAAAAGCCTGTATTATCTGATTCTTAGCTCAGATTTACAGTCTCTCCAGCCATCTAATACAACTACCCCAATTGTTACATTCAACAGAAAAAAACCAGCACTGTATCAATACAGCTATTGTAAACTATCAGACAACGCTCTGAAAATAAGAGGGTAATGACTACCAGATCTTCATGTATTCTGTAATACAAATCTGCAGTAAATCTAGTCCAATACAGTAAACAGATGCAATCATTGATTACTTTTTCTAGGGAATTAGAACCTGAATCTGTTAAAAAGTTGGTGGTCCATATCGACTTAAGATGTCTTCCTCCATTACACTCATGATTTTGGAACAGCTTCCGAGTAATCTACCTATCTATTTTTCTAGCCCGAAATAGTTTCCCCACGGACAATAAACCAGATATTCGCAAGACATTTTTGACAAAATAAATTTCCAAGAACTTCCTCTGCTTTTAGTGAATTCTTGCCCAACTGGAAAAAAACATGCAAACTTATTTGACTTATTACAGATACATGAATGAAGGACTGTCATTTAACTGCAGTGATTCCCAGTACTTGTCATACAACACAGAAGTATCATCAGCATCTTCTGAAAAATGACCAGGACTGACAACTCTCTCATTTCAGCCTTCCTCAAAGACTCAGAGACATTGTTACACTCATCATCACGTGCCATTTCCATTGCCTGTGCCTTCAGGTCCAAACCAACTCTTAAACAAGCTAAATGAAATAATCTCCTCTTTTGGCAGTAATATGTACACAAGATACATACCTCTTACCTGATGAGGTATGTTGATGTTCCCCCACTGCTTAATCAGCTGTCAAAACTTACCACTGGCTCCACTATTTCATTAATGCAAGATTTATTTGACATTCAAAAAGATGTGTCACAGGACTCTCAGTAACCAATAAAACATGTTAAACAATACTATCATTTGATCACTATCCCCAGCAATGAAAATGGTACACAGAATTTCAGACATCAATAGAGCAAAGCTGTTTTAACAGAGTTGATCACTAGACAGATTATTTATATTCTGTATTTGTGCATGTTTTAAGGCAAGGGACAGTATTCTTCCAACTGATTGTTTACTATAATGCTGAAAACAGCATGTTAACAAGACTATGCTAATGTTCATGTTTGGAAAAAAATCCAATCCTCAGGGTTTCATTACTTATTTTGCAATTATTTTAACTAATCCCTCAGCAAAGAGTATTTTTGCTTACTTCTTTAGATTTCACAGTTTATGTACAGAATTGCCTTTTAACAGCCTCTCTCTGGGCTCCCACAACTTTATTTCATTTGAAAACTATATAAACCTCTGTGCCATCTGGTAACTTTTTGCAATGTAATTATCCTGATAAATGTATGCATGATATTAGACATTTTCCATTACAGAGGTGACTAATGTTGCTTCTATATTTACAAATCTGTCTGCAGATTTCTGTTACAGGTCCATTTGAGGAGGTTAACACGCTTGTTCATTTAAATTTACCTCTTACTGAAACTTGATGCCAAGGTTTTTTGCCAAACATTACTTAAATTATGTACTACTGTTTATTCAAATCAGTTTCTTATCTTGTAAATTAGGTATACAAAGTAACAAAAATGCCACAGATGTTTTTGCACATGTTTTTTGTATGCTGCCAAATGAAATTTTGAATAAAATCATTGTTGCACTGAGAGAAAAATAATGATTGAAGCAGCAGGTTTTCCCTTCATTTTGGAATTTCAGGAAGGCAGTTGTATGTCTTAATGAAAGTTCAGGAAAGGCAGCTGACTTTCAAGTTTACATCAAAGTACTGTGTGTGACCTGTGCTACACAAGACCACTTGAAAATATTATGAAACCACATGTAGCCCAGTGCTTCCTACCCAACCATTCAGCCTAATGATACATGATACGTTACACCATACGTTTCTTCATTCCAATGACCAGTGACACCATTGACCTGATAAGCACCATCATGACTAAAAACACTCCAGGAGAAGTAGACACACTTGTGCCTCTATCTGTATGCGTACAAATAACACACATTCAGTATTGTCTGATACCCCCGTACGCTGAAAGGAGGCACGGCAGCCCTTCCTGTGGGAACTTGGGTCTGCTGCTGCTGAAGATATTAAAAAACACAGCCTGCACTGAGCTGAGAGCTGATAGCAGACTGTCTCATTTTCCTCATCACTCCTCCCATTTCTCCCCCTTTCCTCCCTTTCCACATCTCCAGCCATGCTATCTCCCCTCCCGTCCCAGGTATTCTCCTTGCTTTCATGGTAGTTTCTGGCATTTACTCTGCTAAGTAAAATTCAAGCACTGCCTCCAAGGAATACTCATTTATACAAATTAAAAAGTTTGCCACCTGAAATACCCCAGAGCTTCACAAACAGCGGATTCACTAGGGAACTGCAGACTGAAACAAAGAGACTAACGTCTTTAAAAGGCAGCTCAAAACACACAGGGAGTCAGCCTCAGCTATGCCCCAGTCATTCACTTGGTCAGCAAACACCAGTGTCTGTACTCCATAGAAACTTGGCATACAACAGTTGATGCAACATAAAAGTAGTCTTCTGCTCTTAGGCTAGCCACTGCCAAATTTCATAGTGCCTACAGAGAACAGACAATTTGTGAAATTACAAAAAAGCAAGACTGATAGAAAGAAGAGAGCTACAGTTTATCTCCATTAGAGAATAACAATATTTTGTGTACTCAACTTATTTAACATTTGCAAAACTGAGCAAGAGGGAACCGGCAAAACGGTTTCTGCACATTTTATAGCTATATAGCTAGTCATGATATTAACTAAGGTTAGTAAATTCCCTTAACATTTGTCTTTTTTGGCAAGTTGATGTTATAAGGCTCACAGAGCAACACACTTGGCTTTCAAAAGTGCCGTAAAGCAGCCACTCGATGTGCTTATGCATCATATCTAAACTCTTAAAAATATCTAGGCTTTTTTAAACCTTTGAAATATAATCACCTATGTAAATGTATGACATCTACTTATTTTCCAATATATGACACATCGTTGTGCTAAAAATATTGCTTTTTATATGAAATATACCTAAAATAAATTGTGAATTGCTACATCTGTGCTCCTCACTAGCAGCAAATTACGAAGGCAGCAGGGAAGGGTTGCAGAATCACCAGTTGTGTAAGAGTCCTGCCAAAAAGCCCCACTTTCTCAACTGTGGCTCTATTTTATTTAGCACAGTGGCACACAACATCCTTCACTTTGGGTACCTGGGTTGTGTTTCCCCCAGGAAAGGTGTCTTCCAGTGCTTTTTCTTTTCAGATACTGCTGCAGATTGCTAAAATGCAGGAGTAGACGATACAAGCAAATTCGAAATCACCAGGCTTTTTATTTAAAACTCAACATTTTCATTTGAGGTGCTGACAAATAACTGGGTATCAGTTGGCAGACCACTGAACTTCACGATTCGACTTCCCAGTACATAAGAACACCAATTACGCAGTTAAAGATTTTTTTACTCTGATCTCTACTGAAAAGGGAGCAGTTAGCCAAATTAGACAAAATTAATGAAAAAAGCAACACTTAATATTAGACAGGCACATTTATCCTTCTTCAATTCAACCATTAGTAGTCTGTTTTGCTGCTGAGTAGCAACAGGCTGGCTCAGCACTAATTAAGCCAGTCATTATCACAGCTAGGTGTTTACAGCCTTTAAACTTCAGTTATTTCTGCTCCCATTGGTTCCTAGGAAAAGCACTCACCCTTTTTAATCCAGATAGCAAACAAGCCAAAACAAAAAAAAATAAAATATCCTATTTAGGGCTGTTAGCCAAGAGGTCCACCTCAAGGCATCCTAAAGGATGTGCCAGAGCATCTGGGCCAGGGTGATGGAAGGGGGCAGCCGGTTTAGTGGCTGCTGACATCTGCTGACATGGCAAAGCTACATGATTCCAGAGAGGATTCCCGAGACACAGAGAGACCTCTGCGGAGCTTGTAACAATCTTCCCAGTGGCTGCAGGTGATGTTCAGACAGTTGTTGATAGATACTATGCAGACTGATGCATTGCGACTGCACTGGGGATGGGGAATGTGGTTTTCCCTTGCTGCTGTATGAAGATAAGCTCTTACACATTGTAATAATGCAGCAAGACATGGAATATCTGCGCTTCATTAAGTAACGTTATTAAACAGACTCACAGCCTTAGTGACAGTACAGGGATACCAAGCTTCATTTTAAATGAGTACCACTCTGAAAGTAACTTGAGGAACAAAACAGAACAAGGGAGAGCTGTAACATCCACAGTGTTTCTAATTAAGGCAAAGTGCCTACAGCAAGTTACATGTGCATTTTCTAACACACCCAAAAGCTGTACTTGAATGCCCCAAACTCTGAAGATATGTCTGGTACGTCCCTGGGATATCCAAAGTATTTCCTGAAAATGAGGGTCAATAATGGAAAGTACCTGAAAGGGTTTGTAGGACTGGATCTTGCAACCAGGCCTTCTATATGATACGAAGAGAAAAAACCTAATGAAATCTAATAATAATAAATCAGAAAACAAATGCAACTATCAAAAAAGCCTTCTTTCTTCCTAAATGATGCATGAATAGTACATGTCATGGTATGGATGTCTTCTCCATATGAAGAAATTAACCCAGCGATATTTGAAAGGGGTAAGACTTAAACCCAGTATCATTGAATTAATGATTCTTTTATGGTGATGCACAGAACATCATTCCTCAAAGACAAGGAAACCCCCAAATGAGTTTCTATCCATCAATATAAATTAACCTCATTTAACATGCAGGTTCCCACCTTATTTTTCAGTTCAGAAACCTCTTCCAATTTTCAAGCTGACCACCTGAAATATTATAAAGGGCACGGAACTCTTAGAGTACATCTTAACTGGGCAAGCATTAGTGTAATAGGAAGTTACCAGTATCCACATGGTCCAGCTTTGCCATATGACAGCTGTTGTTAAAGGACAAAAACATTTTCTAAGAACACAGACCCACCATAGTCCAAAAATAAAGTGATGGATGTTTTATAAACATCTCTGCAGGCAGGCAAACCAGGATATCCCATTAGGAGAAAACTGAAGCTGCCTCAAACTTCAAAGCAATGATTACAACCATGTAACAGGGCAGCTGTGCTTCACCATGTGCCTTGCAGTCTGGGTTCTCCTATCGCAAACTTCAAGCGGTTTCTGGAGCACACTGCACTCCCTCTCCCCTCCAAGCACCTTGGGTCCCATCACTCGTCTGCTCATGACACCAAGGAAAAGATTACATCTCTTGTTCTGGTCTAACAGTGCTGGCAGTCAACTAAAGAACAGTGTTAAGTCACACAGGGTAAAAACAAGCAGAGAGAATCCAAATATTTGACAATATAGAACAAGTCTGGGAAGAACAACTGGAAGTTCACTTGAAGATTTACACAAGCCTGGCATCAAACAGCTCAATACTACGCTGTTGTGTGAATAGGCATTTATCTAATAGTTGAAATGCTGTGTCACAAGGCCCAACTTCCACTTCTGAGCTCAATCTTCCTTTAAAAGTATCTAATCTTCACTTCTGGATGTACAAAAAGCATGCAGTATAACAGTCACAATTTAAGAATTCCCAGAACATGTGGGCTATAAGGGCTTATTTTTCAAACCTTCAAAAACTACACAAATATCAGTGAAAATAAGGATGTAGTTCATCTGCTGTATAGATGCTACAGTGATATAGAATATAACAAGGTATTTAATTGCAAAAGAAATCAATAAATTGATTTTTCCTTGCTCAAATAGTCTGTTTATTCTCTTTCAGCCACTAACAAAATGACAGATTATTTATTGCTGGTTCTTGTGAAGGTTTTAAAAAGAAAAATTATCCACAGAACTATCATACAAAACCAGCTACGCTGAATAACAGAACCATACAAGTAATTGATTATTAAGCCAGATGAATTCTTTTTCTTCATTCCAGGAAGTTTTGCAAGATTTTAAAATAAATTTTCTACAACAATATATTTTCTATTAACAGAGAAATTATTTTTTTTAAAAAAATAAAACAGCTCAATTGTTTTCTTTGCTCTCCTAAAAAACTGACATGAATTTTTAAACATCTCACTAACATTGAATGTACTGGTTCTGTCTTTTTTTTTTTTTCTTCTTTTCTTTTTTTTTTTTTTTTTTTTTTTTTAAAAACCTGGATACTTAATGTCAGTAAAAATCCTCCAACAGGTACCATCATACGAGTATAAAAACTCTTTTTACCAGAATTCTTATTGCCCCTTCCATATCAAGGGTGTGCTCTGCTATAAAGGCATCTTCTAACTATATCCAAATCAGTAACTGGGGGAAGGGAGCATGGGGAAACATAATGGGCAAAGGAGAGACATCTCCTATTACACAGAGGCAGTTACAGTAATGATTAAAAAAAATGCAGTGGGTGTGCTGCAGATAAGTTCTTCGGACACCCAATGCATAAAAACATCTCTCACTATCAGGTAGGCAAATATATGAATATATAAAAAGCACAGCGTTTGGGTGTAATCGGGAAACAATGGGACCATTTCTAGACAGTTTGTACATTAGGAATGGTACATCTTCCTCATTAGATTAATTGAGAACTAGGCAAGATAGCAATTGTGCAGATGTCACCGAATGCTGGACTGATACACACAGCTGTCAGCATCAGGTATGGTGCCATTGTGTTTAATGCTTACATTGCCTGCATGTGGCAGTCTCAGTAATGAAATGCTAGTTAGGAATAGAGCAGAAATATAGCTGCTTTCTCCAAAGAAATTAGATGGCTCCAAATCACCTAGAAACTGCTGCCAGAAAATTGTTTGAGTTATACAACTTGAGATTTTCAGAGCAGCAGGAATAGATAATTTGCAAGAGTTCAGCAAAAACAGTAAAAAGGCACCAGAGGGAGCTGAGATAGGTTTACTTAATGCTCCAAGGGGATATAGAATAGACTGCTTTTCACAACTGAAATGTATTCATTTGCAGTTTCAATGAAATACAATTAGCCATGGGAAATCAAGGTTGATTTGTGGAAAAGGACAAGGTTTTGGAAATATGGAAAACCTCAGAGTCACTCCTTTTGCAAGAGTAGAACAACAAAGCAAGTTTGGTTTCTGAATAGATTTTTCAGTAATGAGTCAGGTAGAAGTTCACCAGAAATGATGCAAATTGTGGACTGAAAATTATACAGCTTCCTCAGTAGGTTGTTATGAACTATGTGAGCGGTATCAGATGTGCTTACGCAAGAAAAAAAGCCACACTAATTTATGTCAGATGTCACAATCGTGACTTATCATAAGAATAATCTGTATAACCCATCTTCATACAAGAGTCACTTGTGTGTGTAACCATCTTTTTTAAAATGCTATGCAAGTATCTTAATATTTAAATTGCACCCAACGTGCAAAGTCATAGCACTGAGTAAGTAATGATGCTCGGCATTTGAGGTCCATCATGCCTATGTCACAGTGAGAAATTTATAAACTGACTATGACCCTCACTAGCATAAAAAAAATCTCTATTAAAATATACATTAAGCCCATAGTGAGAGATAAAAAAAATAGGAGTCTAGCCCTAAATTTCTCCGAAAATACATACAGCAGCATTCATTTTTTGGCATTGTCCACACATACCAATACTTGCCATTCAGTAAGATCAAAAAGCCTCTAGTATCTGTCAGTATACAAGTCCCTTTACCCTCACATTATGAAAGCCCTGCTAGAAGATTCTTATACCTTGCATATACTTAGAATTTACTGGACATATGTAGAAGTAATTTCTTACAGAAAAATCTAGGAGTTGAAAGGCAAGGAAGAGGATATTTTAATACTAATGCGATTGTATTGTGCCACCAAGATAGCTACCACAGTATTTTAGGCCTCCTAAATTTAACAGACCTGTATATTCCAGGATAATGGTGAAGTTGTTCCTTGAAGCCCTCATGGTGATGCTGCCCTTTTCTGTCTATATAGCTTCAGATACTTCTCCAAACTTTAAAGATGGATCCAACTTTATCATTTTTTCACCAGTGATCAATTTTCTCATCATATGTTTCTCGAGAAAAGCAGTTTATTTATCAAACCACAGATTATTCTTCTCATTTTGATGACTTTTGATTTAAAAACCACACATGTTCAGCACTGATTCCCAAGCATTCATTTACTGATTATTTCATTATCAGCCCAAGAGCAAATATTGAGAAGAGTTACCTTGGTTTATTGTCAAGCTAATTACTTATTCCTATGCCATTGTTTAAATTATGTAGGAATGCATTGAAAACATTGTTCTCTTTCAGGGATTTGTTATTAGATGTTGCCTCCAGTATTAATTCTGCATTATTAAACTTATAATAAAATCATGACACTTGAGTACTAATATATCCATATAGACTTACATTAATTGGAAAAAAAAAAGTATAACCATAGGCAGTAAATACAATTTCTTCAGTGAAATTAGTTAGAATGTTCTGTTTAGTTTGTTGCCTTGGTGAATTTGCTTAAATGCTTCCTCTAAAATTTATTGACAGTATAATGCTGTTTCTAACAGTCAGCTCTTCAGTATATTAATAGAGCTTACAAATGAATATAAAATATTAAAGAAGCTTGGCATTCATTACTGCTAAAACCAACCATATGCACCGAATTCAAATGCAATGGTTAGCAACTCTTTCATGGCCAGCAGTGGAGATCTCCACAAGAAATTTATATTATGGCCTGTATTTGCATGAACACTTTCAGATCTTTTTCATAATTGTAGACCAAATATTATATTTAAATCTCTTATCTAACTACCCAAGGATTATTTTTTTTCAAGTAGTATTTCAAATGAACCATTTCATCCTGCTCTTCAGACTAACATAGTTCCACACCATTAGTTCCATAATCATGGCTGAGAATTTAGTTCTCAAGTCTTGATTCTAAAAGGACATTCATACGCAAACAAACACATCCTATCAATTACTTCAACATATTAAAGAAGCCTGAGATAGCTATGGAAAAGATATCAGACACATTAATGATTTAATCTAATCTTATATACAAAGCACAAGAGTTTACAGTTTCAAAAAAAAGGTAGCTTTGATTGTTTTATTGTTGGAGAAAAGGAGTGTTAGGATTACTGAATCTAGGTGGAGATGTCTTTAAACATTTCGCTGTGCCATTTTAGGCACTTTTTTTAATTATTATTTCACTGTGCTCTCAATGAATTTTTTTTAATCTCCAGATTAAAAAAAACAGAGACTGTGCAACAAAAGAACCATGCAAAATATTGTATTCCTAAAGTTAGACTGTTAATTCATACATTAAAGTTAGATCTTCTCTCTAATGTTTTTGTGTATTTGTACATGTAATTATATGCAACCTAATGCTACTCAGTCTTCATGATAGTTCCTGGCAGCAAATTGCATAAATTGCCATGCATCACTTATGAAGTGGGGGAAAAAGAAAAAGATTAATTATACAACTGTTGCCAAACAACATTTTTTTCCCCTCACTATTGTACAATTGTTTTCATGTGGAAATAAACTTACTAAACTACTGAATTAAAAGGCAGCATTTCATCTCCATCAGAAAACTTACAGTTAGGGGGTGAGGGGACCCAAACCCCTTACTTTTCAGCCAATTACTACAAAAATACACTTCAGCATGGAGCCCTTTACACCTTCAGGAAACCTACACTGTAGTTTACATAATTCCCTCTTTGTCATGTTATTTTCAATATGTAATTTTTTCTAGTTCATACTCCTGAAATGCAGACCATTTCTGAGGTAATTATTCATTAGTTCACATACTTGTGACTTCGTATGCACGCCTCTCTCCACCGTTCCATGACTCAAGTAAAACAATAGCGATTGCTTTGCCACACAGTATTCAAGGTAATGCACCCCAAGACAGATATCTAACAAAAAAAGGGAAATAAGTAGCCCTCAAGGGTATTTGCCACTATTTGGCGTAAAGAATAGGAATCACACGCGCTGTTCTTTGCAACAAACATCACGAACAAAGACACATAAGAAAAAAGCAATTGGGCATGATATTCTTAGGCAAGTATGAAAGTGAACAAGCAAAAACATTACATGGTTTTGGCTTTAGCTTTTGATATGTTCTTTTTATGCAGTTCTTTAAGACAAGTTAACAAGCAGAATTTATGTGGGCTGTCATCAACAGCAATGCAGTAACGAGACACATTTTTGTCATGAAACAAAGAAGAAGCTGTTAAGACAAAATTTAAGAATGGAAATGCAGAAAGCCACAGAAAAGACTCATCCAACAGGTCAAGGTCCACGTCAGATTTAAAGAAGCTAAGACAAGTAGTAAGGTAAAGCAACACAGGAAGAGTATTTAAACTTGTTATTAATGTTACTTCTTTTGCTAAGCATATGTAAAAGTAGCAAAGGGGAAAACAAGGGTATTGACTCAAGCCCAAAACCAACCTATGGCATAAGCAGATTTATCTTCAGCAGCTTCCCAGTCCTTGTGCAGTGTGTTACCAACCTACTACCCTGTTCAGTCTCCAGGTTCACAGCAAAGCATTGTCAGAACCCCTCCATAAGGACATGACCACTCCTATTGCTACTCCCTCCTTTCCATCCCTGCCAGTTATCATAAGTGGTGCTGGATATTCGATGCAGGCCTGTTATGTCTGTCAAGTATCATGAAAGAATTTTACTAAGCAAAGGTATTCTAAAGTAATTAAAATTGATCTTTAATTGTTTTGCTGGCCAGAAAAATAGCAAGAGGGTAAACAGGCCTGTGGGCAAGATGACTGTACAAAAATTCCCACACAATATTTGATGGGGAAGATTAAAGTAATCATGGGTCAAGAATCTCCAAGTGGGAAAAATGGGAGCATATTTTGCAGGCTTGGGGCAATAATGACATATATTGTCTCCTTGTAATGCCTCAGAGAGAGGAAAATATCCTGAGCTGTGCTATTTTTGCAGAGTTTCTCTTTGGTTTCTGATTTAGTATAGCTCAATAACAATCCATAGACCATGCCTTATACCAATGCCTTTATAACATTTGGGAGTGCAAACCTCACAGGGTTCTGGCACCACAGCTGCATTCTAGATGCAGGCTTAAGCATTCCCAGCCTTCTGAGTTGATTTGCCAGTGGAAAAATTCCTTGGTTGAAAAAGAAATTAAAAACTCTGTATATTTCTACTGATTTCTATATAGTTATATTCCAAATAAGAGTGATAAAAGCTGGGCACTACTATTGTTCATATGCCAGTTAAAAATAATCAAACAAAAGCTGGTAGTACTGAACCCTGTAACTTTGTTACTTCTTTTGCTATACTGCAGCATAAGTAAGTTAAGCCAAAAAAACCCAAACAAAAAACCACAAGTCATGCTGTGCAGCAATTTGTGTATCTGCTTTCTTTCCTGACATATTTCTTATCTACAGTTGAACAAAATAGTTAAATACCCAATAGTCTCATTTTGGTCTAGACTGTTGCCTTACTATTTTTTGACCTGTTCTTTTCTTGAGAGCAAACTGACTTCAGTATTGATATCTCCAATGGGATATAGAATGCATCCTACTGAAAAACATGAAGCGGTTCCATTCTTATCTTTAACATTGACCATCAAGTGCCTGGTATTATAAAAAGACTTTCACTCTGTTACTTGAATTTGGGAATATTTGACCTGTCCTATGACTTCAATGACTACTTGGCTATTTGCACACTGCAAGTGTATGAATAACCTCCACAAGGCCAGAGCAGAGAACAGAAGCTTTTACTTAAGTTTTTTTCTGCAAAGCACAAGAGAACAATTTAAACTGTCCTAGTTACTGTCACAAAGAAGCTGGTGGCATCAAAACTAGAAGCCAACTGAGCTGGATGCAAGTGAGAGGGCTTGATGAGAAAGCAAGAAGTATGCTGTGAAGCATGAAACTCCATTTTTTCCCATATGCTCCAGGAAAAAAAACACATACAAAAACCCGCACACAATCCAAACAAAACTATAGGGCATCTGACATTCTTGATAACCTTCTTTTATATGACAGAAGTACTTTCAGTATTTTCAAAGAACTCAGTAGTGCCTCTATTAACCTGTTAACTTGTATAGATGGGGGGAGAGGGTATTTTCCTCCCATTAAAAAAAAAAACAAAACAAAACCCTAGGTTAATTCTATCAGCTAAGCAAAAGCTGCACAAAGTTAAGCTTGATACAAGCTCGTAGTAGTTTCAGAAATTGTTCTAAATGGCAGTGTCATGAAAAAGATTTGGGGAAGGCAACTGATTTTTTTTTTAAGTGTTGTTTCCATTAAGCGTCTAGCATTTGCAATTATGGAATTTTGAGAAGCTGAAGCAACAACATGTTCTCGTTAATTTATACAGCAATAACAGTTTTGGCATGAGGTTAGAATTGCAGGCCAATAAAACAGATGAGCAGCCAAAACTGTCTCTCACTGAGAAGACAATAGGCCTCAGTAGACTTTCTTGCAAAGTCCATAACTAATAAGTATTTACACAGAGTGAGTGATTGGAAGACCTTCACCAACCTTTTGGGATATGTGTGTGTGGGAGGGAGGCAAGCATCTAGGAACAGGACAAGAAAAGAATTCCATGTGGTTACACACACATTTCTGCTTTTACTACAGTTAATGAGATACAGGTGAAATGATGAAAAATTGACACTAGTGTATAAGAAAATACTAAGTCTGCATTTACCTAATGTTGGACTCTTATCACAGTCAGTATTTGTCTTCCAAATTTAAAAATATTTTACAAATATTAATTATAAATAAGCTTGCAAAACTTTCTTACATAGTAGCCCGGTATAGTAAATTTGCTTTTTATAAAGTTCTGAAGAAAGATCAACTAGCTTCTGCAAACCATTTTTTAAGTGCTTCTCGAGTTCCTCAAAGTAGTAAGTACGTTCCCAATACAGTCTGCCAGAAAAATATAGTATCACCATCTGAGAAAACTGTCTGAGGGCTTTCATGTCATAAAATGTTTATTTATTCAATCTATTACAGGTGTAACTTACACAACAAATAACCCCTGTGGTAACTGGCATCATAGTTATTCCAGTTGGTACAGTTACACTTTAGTTAGTAAAATTTAGCCAACACTATATGAAATGTAGTATCTCTCTAGTTTTTTATAAGTGTGTTAAAAGTTTTTTAGAAATAGTAGCATGCTTTCATATTTATTTAAAAATGAGGTTTATTGCACATTAATTAGTTGAAATTATCATCAAATGAATACTTATTTTCATCTACTCCTAGACCAGACACAACACACATCAAAATATCTTGGCATAAGTCTTAAAGTTGCTAATTAAAAAATACACATAAGGCAATGTGGTTTGTGCACACATCATTTGATTCAATATAACATCACATATTTGTGCGTGCTTATTAAACAATGAGATATTGTTCATTCCTTTCTCAATAAAGCCTGATCCTCTCTAATAGACAATAATAGTACTTATCAGTATGAATTTGTCAAATTTCTACTTTGTCTTAGGTGCAAACAACTAAGTAAAACCACCTGCATGCAAGCATGTCCAAAACCACATGCACACCCTCCTACATCCTGAACACAACATTTACAATGTTCTGTTACAAAGATTAATTAGATTTTATTAAACCTGTGAATAATCTACTAGTGGTTTTTAAGGGAAGGTAATGATGCCTATACAGGTGAAAATTTCAACATCAGATCTTTGAAAACCTGAAATACCTATTATTTTCTTATATTCAACTTTCTGTTCCACACTTCAATTTCTTGCCAACGCTTTTGATGCTTTATTTCTCTACACATTACCTTCTTAAATAAAAGAAAAGCAGTGACAAATAATTAAGTAGAAATAAAGTATAGTGAAGAAATAACGTGGATTCCTCAGGACTTCAACAGGAGAAGGTACAGCCTTTACTCTTTCACCACTTCGCTCCATATCTCCTTCCGACACCAAAACTTCATCGCCACTAGGCAAAATTCCCTTCTGCAGGACACTGTAATTCCTCCCTATTCACTTTGCTGCCAAAAGCTGCCCAACTCTCAGTACACCACAGCTACGGGTCTGGAACATGGCCTCGTTGATCACATCACATGGGTGCTGCTGACCATTGATCTGGTCATTTGGGCCAGAGTCCACTTCTGTTGTCAGAACAGAACACAGCCAGAAGGGGCATGGGAGCAGATTGTTTGCACCTCTGTTTGCCTCTGCCTCCTGTGCGTGAAGGATTTCAGCTGCTACCTAGATTTATGTACAGTTATCACAACAAAGCATTTAAATCCAAAGTAATTAGAGCCATTATCCTTACAATTCAATTAAGAAGTATTTTTCACTGCATAACCACAGATACTGAAACACATTTCTACGGGTTTTTTTGCATACAGCAGCCCTATGGATATGCATGAAGGTTTATCACACAGAGAGAATGCAACTCAGCTGTAAACAGGGCTCTGCAATGTGGACCAAAGCAGTGAACTTTACTCCTGGTTCACCTGCTGCCTCTCAGAAGATGCTATTAACATAGCAGAAGAACCTATGGTCTTGATGTAGGGTCTTCAGAATGAATATTCATTTATTGTTAACACTGAGGAAACACATTAATGAGATATGCCGGATGCTGTACAAAAACCATTTCAGGGATGGAGAAAAAAACCAAAAAACAGTAGAGCATATACAAGTCTTCATACACTGACGACCACAGGGTCAAATTAACACAGATGATTTTATGTAAGTATACTGACATCCTGGTATGTTTCCTCCTCTCAGGATGTCCTGGTTTCAGCTGGGATAGAGTTAACTGTGTTCCTAGTAGCTGGTACAGTGCTGTGTTTTGAGTTCGGTATGTGAAGAATGTTGATGTTTTCAGTTGTTGCTCAGTAGTGTTTAGACTATAGTCAGGGATTTTCCAGCTTCTCATGGCCAGCCAGGGCACAAGAAGTTGGCACAGGACACAGCCAGGGCACCTGACCCAAACTGGCCAACGTGTATTCCATACCATGGGACGTCCCATCCAGTATAGGAACTGGGAAGTGGAAATTGCCGCTCGGGTACTAGCTGGGTGTCGGTCGGCGGGTGGTGAGCAATTGCCCTGTGCATCATTTGTACATTCCAATCCTTTTATTACTACTGTTGTCATTTTATTAGTGTCATCATTATTAGTTTCTTCTTTTCTGTTCTATTAAACCATTCTTATCTCAACGCACAAGTTTTACTTCTTTCCCTGATTTTCTCCCCCATCCCACTGGGGGGGGGGGGGGGGGGGGAAGGGGCTGTGAGTGAGCGGCTGCATGGTGCTTAGTTGCTGGCTGGGGTTAAACCACGACACAGGAGGAATGTGTGAGAAAGGAGATGGTTAAGAAGGGGGCGGGGGGGGGGAATACTTATCTTATTCATTGGACTTCCCAAAATGCTTGAAAACAAAACTTGTTCAAGTCAATGGAAATCTGACTTCTTATTTTCCTGTTAGCAACTAGGCCAAGATGACAGGTAGAGGGGGAAGAAAAAAAAAAAAATTCTCATGATGACTGTCCTATCCCAGCTGAAACCAGGCCAATGGAGTTTTCATTTGGACAGTCTAATTGTTGTCTGTGGAATGGATCGCTGAACACAAGGAACAGTAAAGGGCATGACAGCCTAAGGATACCAGGTTAGGGTTTGCTACAAGCCATCAATGTATACATAAACTGTCCACTTAGAGTGAATCTTTATTCATAACCTTTCCAGAATGTCTTCTCACTGATTGTATCACAAATAGGAAGGTCCTTCTGCTCTACCTTAAGCTCAACTGCCAGATGCTTTTCACAAGGTTAATTAATCAAAGGGTACTTGCTAATTAGGTGACTTCAACATGTCTAGATAGCTATATGAAACCACACTTCTATCTCTGTCCTGTTAGTTCTTGTAATTGCTTTAAAGAGCTACGGCCTATGCAACGTAGCCACGTGCTGCATGGCAGACTCGGCAGGAACCTACTCTGATGATGCTTAGCCCATCTATCACACAAAGCACTTCAGCAAGCACTCTTTACAAGCAGTTTTTCCATTGCCAAGTGAATTTTCTTCCCCTCAAGTATTTTCCACATTTTGTCAGTACTTAAAATACAGGTTACAAACAAACCCCTCAATAACAGATTATAGGAAATTTATGTCAAGAAGAAATGGTTATTTTCTTTTTATTGAGATAGTTTAAGGTTCTTTTTGGATGTACCAATACTGCTCTCCTCCATCAGGGATAAAGTTTCAAGTAGTGAATAACTAAGAGGGATGAATAATTAAGAGAGAAAAATACTCTATTATCACTACCAAGCTTTTAAGAATAGGTATGTGGGTTATGACAATACTGAGATAATATAATAGGATGCTCCCAACAGCCACATAATATCTTTCAGCCAGATGTTATGCAGAAGAAAAGAGTATGAATTCAGTCAAAGAAGAAATCATCACATGTGGGGGAAGGCACTTAATTCCTGAAGGATATTATTCCATCAGTCCTACAGAACTTAGAGGTTACTTTGGAAATTAACAGCTATAATTTTTTTTTCATAAAAGCATAAACAAAAAATCATCTATAGCTTTACCTTTGATCATCTCAGCAGTTCTTAACCTTAGGACAATCTTAGGACTTCAGTCGGGCATGTCATACTTTACTCATACGTACTCAGTCATACCAAAACTATTCCTAGCGACAGTTTCACTGCTCACCACACAACAGAGATTGCCCATTCTTCCTACGAAACCCTAATTCTAAAGTGATTAATAGTAAGTTCTGTTTGTATTTGCTTAATTTTTTTTGTTTTGACTTTCAGCATTTATTCTGGATTTGATTCACACAGATCAGCTGTTGTATCTACAATGCAGAGCACCTTACTGATCCACCCATGGGGACTGGACTTGGCACACACCCTCTTCCCCTGGCTGTGGCTTCTGTGCAGACCAAGCCCAAGCACACCTCAGCTGGCAGCCACTGTTCATCCTAACAGGAGCCCCAGATGGGAGCAATTCAGGATGCAGAAATAAAACACACTTCCATTCAGTGCCTTCTGTGGCTTCTTGAAACACATTTCAAAAACTATCACATGTATCAAAGATCTCAACTTCCTTCTATTTCCATGTCCTCACTACTGGGAGTGCTGGCTACCAGCTCAAGGAGCTAAAGACTGCCTTATACTAATCTCATTTAGTATGTTCTTTCTCAATTCATCTGGACTTACAATTTTGATGGAGAAGAAAAAAATGTAACTTCATAAATGAAATCTGAATGATATTTCTTCCCTCTCTGTGGGCTAGACTTCACTATTATCATTAAAAGAAAAAAATCACTATAAACAATCTGCTCAAGGTATTTACGTCCTGCCAGTAGCCCCAGTACATAAGAACAGAAGTGAAAAATGAGAAAATATTGCAGAAACAGAATGAGTTTTGGCTTCTCAAAATGAAATAGAGGAAAGAGGTGGTCACTTACTACAAATGCTTCAGGAAGATAAACATCAGGGAGTGGAAAAGGCAATATCAAGACAAGAACAAACGACTATTACAGGGGCATCAATACATTGAGGCTGTAAATTATAAGGCTGCCAGTCAGCAGAGTACTAAGGTTCTGGAATAGCCTCTGAATTTGAAAGGCAGGACAAATCATCTACTGTTATGTGCTATAACTGTTGTTGATGATGGGGGAGTCAAGTGATATGTTTTAATTGTGTTCTCATCTCTTTAGGACTTCCTCTCTTATGCTTATTGAATTGTTGGCATACAATCTAACTGCAGTGTTAAAGAGATAATACAGCACGAGTCCTTCTATTTTGGACTACGCAATTGGGTATGAATACCCTATCATTTAATTTTCAAGATAGAATTCACTCAGATTATTTGGAGTAGTTCATGCAAATGTACAAGTATCCACTTTTACCTCATATATACACAGAAAATATAAACAGATCTTTAAAGTCTTACTTTTTACAGCAAGATCTACCTGCTAATACTTCAGTTATTCTTTCTGAACTAGTTCCTGTTTCTGAATGTATATAAATTATACTGTGGCTTAATTTGTGACAATTCTCAGGTGACAAAAGCGCAAACCACAGCAGCCAGGTACACACACTGTCAGAACCTCATATTCCAGGGAAAGTGGTAAAAGGTTATTTTGGACACTTGCTGTTACTTGATCCTCTAATAGCATTTGGGAATGAGGCCAAAACCCTACAATGTTGGTGACAACAGGCTGAAAAACACCTTCTATCAAAGTGATTGATAAACTCTTTGCCATATTTAGTAATTGTTTTCCACAACCTCTGAGCTTTATTTCTATCCTGCCTACACAGTCCCCACTGTTAAACAATCAATTTCTTCAGCAGGTCTGAAAGTAGTAGATGTATAGAGCTCACTGACACCCCATCACCCAGCATCTCCATCATCATTTCTTCTTACGGGGATGGCTGGGCCTGAAGAGTGATGTAAAAAAATAAAACAGAAGCACCCCAGAGAAGGACAGAAGAGGAGAGTCAAGGAGAAAATCCAGACACTGATACAGGAGGATTTAGGGATTCTTTCTCTTTACTAAACCACTGAAAATTTCAGACTTACCAAACACCCCTCCCAGGATTTATTCTGCATGCTGTCAGAGGAACTAATACATTTTACAAGTATTTACGCTGAAAACCAGTGAAGGGACCAAATACATTAGCATTAGGGCTCCTAACCAAGTCCTCACTACAACTCATGTACCTTGAAAATTCCTTTCTCACAGAAAATGTATATTTTGTAGTATTAAGATCAGGCATATCTCTCTTTCTACCCAAATACAGAGTTTCACTTAATTAACATTTCAGAACTGTTTTGATACAGCTTTGCCTGAATGAAAAAGTATCTTATTGCCAGTATTACCACTGTATAAAAATAATTATATCCCAGCTAAGATGTCTATTAATAATTGGCAAATCAATTCTTCTCATTATTTTTCATCAAGTACCATACCATGGGACAGCAGTTACTATACTCCTTACGGTCTCTCTCTTTCTATTTAACTCCTGACTTGCAGAGCAGTGTCTAAATCATGACAACTATTTTCAGAGAGGAGGTATTTAAAAAGTACAGTAACTGTAAAAAACCAGACTATTCAGGTGCAGTAAAACATTTACAGCTTACCTTTCACTTTTTGGCAATACTGTCCTATTATTTCAATAGAACAAAGTCTCTGTATAGGTTCCAAACTTTTTAAAAAGATGATACTTGGTATCAATTTGCAGTTCTGGCCATGACGTGAACACTAAGCCTTTGAGAACTGTTTTAAAAGTTTCAACTACCTTCGAAGAACAGAGTTCTTGGGGTTTGGTGGTTTGGGGTTTTTTCCCCCTTGACGCTTTTCAGAACAAACTTATAATATCCATGTGTCTAGCTGAAAGTCCCAGTTAAAATGCTTGAAAGTGAAACACAGTATATCTTCATTGAATTTACTTTTCTGACAGTTTAAAACAGTTAATGCTATTTCACGCCCCCAACAACTCTCAGCCTTCCCCCAGTAATCTTAGATGTGCAGAGACCACAGCACTGTTAAAAAATTAGAAATAATTTCTGTGTTTCTTTCCTTACCAGAACATTGCCTTTACTAAAATCTATCTTCAAATTGTGTTATAAAAGAAGAAAAACATATTTGGAGATTATAACAATGAGATAGATGAGTGAACACATTCAATTACATAACTGAAACTTTGTTAAAAATAATAAATAAAAAAATAAATATTACCATTACTCAAAAAACCCATGAAGTTTTTAGAAGTTAAATAAGTGATTTTTTTTAAAGAAAAATTTCTCTGTGCCACCCCAATTCAAATTGTTTTCTGTTTCTCTGCAAGAAATGTTATGATCTCTTAATCAAGTTTAAAAACAAACTTTTAGGACCCACATGGAAATAAACACTGTGCAAGACAGTACTAAGTTGTGTTTATGGGCAATTAATAGATCAGTTCCTTCTTGTGAAGCAATCTTCATGCAGACTGCATTAAGAAACCAATCTGCTCTTCCTAGTTACCAGACTAATATTTACAAAGTACAGCCTGTCCAACTGAAGACAAAAACTTCAGCTTCCATTAAATTTTAGATTACACAAGCAAAGCATGGTGAACAGCAAAGGCTCTTTTTTTTTTTTCTTTTTTTTTTTTGCAGGGTGTGGGGGGAAGCACCTCTGTCAGAACAGAAGAGACTTTTTACTCCATCTTAGTGAGGCTTTATGTAAATGAAAGGTATTGCTCTTTTAAATGACATTTCAGGTAATTGTTAAAATAAAGAAGGAGGAATTAGCTTATTTTTTACTTTCTCCCAGTTTTGGACAAGAAAATTTCATTTCTGGTACTTATCCTCAATACGAAGCTTTTGTTTATATTTATGATCAAATTATAAGGCAGAAAGAAAACAATGAAATTCCAGAATGCATTTTTCTCCTCTCACTGTTTACATCTAATATAACCTATACTGACGCTGGTTGGGACCCCTGTTGAGTTTGCTGACTGTTAGAGTGCTACACTAACTCCAGAGTCAGCCTCCTCATTTTACATTCTGAAAAGATGATGTTTTGCACTGAATTTACTTGTTATGAATAATATGCTGCCTGTTAACATACAGGAACAAAAAGATATTTTCACAAGGAAGTGTGTGTATTTGATATTTTTCCAAACTATATTCAGCACCTAGACTGTCACTTTATGTCTGGATTTACAGAAAGAAAGCAACAGGAGAAGAGTACAACAGAACAAATCCTGGTTGTGGGACCATTTACACTTCCAGACAGAGGCAAAGCTCAGCAACTCCTTTATCTTGTACCCTGCAACCCTGAAGTAACACAAATACATGAAACTGTCCTCCAATGAGCCAATCACAGCTACCATCAGAGGATGAAGATGCTCAAGACAGGGCTTCATCTTCATGTCTAGACACCCAAAGCTTCTCCTCAGTTCTGCTGTATGTTCCAAAGACGACAATACAGAACTCCAACACTACTTCTGTAAATGAACTGCATTATTTCAAAATGCAATCAAGTAATGAAATACATGTACAACTAACTCTGGTCAATGCTGAATACCTGCGGCAATAATCTGTCAAAAGACTGGAATTAAACAGGAAATAAAAGTGCACAGCACAACCAGTTCAAGAAAAGGCCAACACAAACATAATTGTCAAAACCATAACAATAAACATGAACTGGGGGGGGGGGGGGGGGGGAACAACCCAAAAACAAACAAATGAGATAATATCAGTGAGGGTGAACAAAAAGCCAGAAGGATATTAGGACACTCCAAGCTGCCTAGGGCATGAAGTCAGTTATATTTCTCCCTGAATGCTCACAACAGTCCCAGCAAGTGTTGCAGGAATTCCAGTTCCTCTCAGGTAAACAGGATTTCTTCAGATATATGGTCACAAAAAAAAAAAAAAAAAAAAAAAAAAAAGGCAAATCATGCACACATTTTTTGATACTCCTAGCTTTCCAACTTTCTTGGGACCTACTGATTTTATCTGAATGTAGCTACTGTTTCAAGTTACAAGAGGATGGATGTAAGTTGCAAACAGCTTACTCCAACAGTAGTTTCTTTGGTGCCTAAATTTACTTCATTCCACAGTTCCTTAAAATGCTACCCCTTTATCCACCTTGTGAGCATGCCATTTGAACTAAGCTCTGCAACGCCCCCCCCCCCCCAACATTTTGTAATAATAAAATGCTTAAAAGGCCAGTAGCAATGTAAACGTGGTATTCTTGGTCAACCCAATATTACTATTATAAAGGTTAGAGTACAGTGCAACTTTCTGAACAGAAAAGACTGCAAGATGTTTGACTCTCCATTGTTATCTGCATTTACCAGAGCAATACGCAACCTAAAAGACAACTTGAATAACAAGAACAGCTAATGAGTCTTGCAGTCAGACAAAAGCTGACTACACTGTTCAATAAGACTGCATCTTGCTTGAGCGAAGGGGAACATTTCACTGGCACACAGCAGTTCACGTACCCTAAATCTCCTATTTAGGCAACTGCCCCAATGCCACCTACCAAAGCAGCATGTCTGTAAGCACATGAATTTCCTACAAGTTTGTGTTTTGTAGCTTAAAGGCTCGTACAGCCTCTCTACACCAAGCTCACCCAGAGACCACAGCAGCTCTGTGGTCTCTCTTCTTACCCTTCATTGATCCATAGTTTAAAAGCCTGAGCTCATGCAGTCTGTCAGGGACAGGACACATGCAGCCTTTCTGTTATTTGCCCACCAAATTCTCCTTTTCAGGGTTTTAATTTTCTGTTAACCTTGCCTGAATGGGACTATAAATTCAAAACTTGAAAGGCTTGAAGTGTTCGGCCGGCAGACACTACACACAGGTGTTTCCACAGGAAACCGTTTTTTTGCTGATATATGAGCCACGCTAATGCTGACAATCACTTTGGGGTCCTGACCTTCATTTTCAGAAGCCAACAACAACCAAGCCTGCAGTATAAATTCTCAGCCCCCTCCCACTCTCACCTCCTTGGCTTTTAAGTGGAAGAGAAGGATTGAGGAACGAAGTTCTTCAGACGACACTATCACAATGTCATCTATACTGTACATCTCACTTAGCAGAACCTGGAATAAGCCTATCAAGGCTTTTACTGTTAAAATCTGAGAGAAAAAAAACCAGCTGAGCTGAGGAGCAAATCACCTTGTACTTAACACATTACAAGTCTCTTACAGAATCTGATCACTGCTGAGAAAAACCTGAAAGACACTTGAAAAAAATTCAAGAGCCATTGGACACAACAATTTGCATATGAAACAGATATGAAAGAAATGTCCATGCAGATGAGAATGTGTTCACAAGACCTCTAAAGAAAAAACATGTTTTGAGTGTAAAGCTTTACTACGTTGCATTACAAGTTAAATGACAAGGTGGGAGAAAAAGGTGTGTGACTATTTTAGGAAAGCTCTTGAAACTCCACATTCAACTCATCATTTTAATAGCAAGTAATTAACACACTTTCTGATGAGAAAGTCAGCATGAAGACTTGAATCATCACTGGACAAAAAAGGGAGCATCACTGGACAAACAGAGTTGCAGAAAATGGCTAATTCTTAAGCAAATCATATGAAATATGAAACCCAGAGAGAATTATTATCAGGCCCATGTTTTATAGGTCTCCTCCTATCAGAGCATTGGCCAAGCACAGCTCTTTAAAGATGACTATTAGATAAAACTGTCACAAGCAGCAAAAGTGTGGCTACTCTGAAATCAGTTCAGCCACTTCTACATGAACCCAACATGTCAAATTGAGATCATGTATGCTGTTCACCTTGGTGACCTTAAAAAATACTATAAAAAAAAAAGCCACAGACCTACTTATGAAGCTCCCTATATACCTTTATTCTAGGCTTCCGGTTAGCAGGATTTTCAATTGTTCCTTGCTGTTTTGTGAATCTTGCCTGAAACCAAATAAAAAATTTCAGTTTGAATTTGTATTTCACAAGTTAATGGTTGGCTTGTTCTCTTACAACAGCTTGACTTACCTCTATTTTCCTGGAAAAAGCGTTTCCCAGAATTCTATACAACGCAGCATCACTATTACTGTGAAGATGTCATAAGCTGTGACAGTCTTTTTGACTTAAAGAAAGCTGACGAAAAGTACGGGTCAGAAATAGGTTGTACTTACAGTTTTGATTTCACAACACAATATATATAATAAACAAAACAATTTTGTTATAATTACATGTAGGAAGACTATGCCAGGTCAGGCCACCCAAATCTAAAATTGAGAGACACATACTATTTCTGAGTTGCATATATTAAATTCAATAGGAAATCTGGTATTATTACTGACTCAGAAAGAACAGGCCACTTTAGCCAAAGAAACACCATTTTTGTCAAGTCCAATAACATAGAACTAATACAGCTCAACCACTGTGCCAGTTCTCAGTTTCACACATTCTCAGAGAACAAATGTATATTTTCTCACTTAGTAATTTCAAATAAACAACTATATGGCTGTATGTTGTTGCTTGACCAAGCTTAAACTGTTTGCTTAGTCCCAAACTTGCAAGATTTTGAAAAAATACACAGTGAAAATAAAAGGAAAAGCTGTTCTAGACTTGCATTGTGTGGCAATACAATTCTTTAAAAACAAGTTAAATATTGCAAGGCTAATGAACTGCCTAATCAGAGGACAGTTATCAGCTGATAGAATTACTAGAACTGCTAGAAATTATTGCATTTGCCCTGGTTTCAGCTGGGATAGAGTTAATTGTCTTCCTAGTAGCTGGTATAGTGCTGTGTTTTGAGTTCACTATGAGAAGAATGTTGATAACACACTGATGTTTTCAGTTGGTGCTCAGTAGTGTTTAGACTAATGTCAAGGACGCTTCAGCTTCTCATGCCCAGCCAGCAAGAAGGCTGGAAGGGCACAAGAATTTGGGAGGGGACACAGCCAGGAGAGCTGACCCAAACTGGCCAAAGGAATATTCCATACCACGGGACATCACAGCCAGTATATAAACTGGGGAGAGTGGGCCTAGCGGGGAGCGCTGCTTAGGGACTAACTGGGCATCGGTCAGCAGGTGGTGAGCAATTGCATTGTGCATCACTTGTTTTGTATATTCCAATTCTTTTATTATTACTATTGTCATTTTATTAGTGTTATTATCATTATTAGTTTCTTCCTTTCTGTTCTATTAAGCTGTTCTTAATCTCAACCCACAAGTTTTACTTCCCCCCCCCATCCCACAAGAGCATTATAGTGCCATCACTAATACAAATCTTAAAAATTGATTTTTGTCAAGACTGTTTTCACAAACCCTGTTATAGCCCAATTAGATCCTAACCTATCAGCAGATTTAGTTGTTGTCAATTTAGAAAACAAACTAAAAACTTAAGTGATCACTCCTGCAGAGCCTCCAGAGCTCTCTTAACACTCGTTCAGTACTGTTGATCATTCAGAGTAGACTTTACTGACATGAACTGGAACCAAATTGATTAGCCAACATGCTACCCTAACTGCTGTGGTTATCCATCCTTCACCATCCTTCTCACAACCATCACATCATTTATTCTTCTTTTAATCACACTTTATTTCCGGAAAGAGACCGATTCCCCTTCTGGGGAAAAAAGGCTTTAAACGGCATCATGAGCTGCCCTCTTATCTGTGCTAATATTGCATACCAGAGGCTGTTATAAATGTGCCCATTTAGGCAGTAAAATTACTCCCCACACAAGCACAGCAGCTCAAACAGCAAGTCACAGCAGAATATTTCTCTCCTTTCCCACTTACATCTGTCCTTCCATAGAACCATATAGGCAGATTGTCACCTTTAAATGAACGAATCGGTGAAAAAGGTGCAAATGTGCTAGTATGCTATATAGTCTTTACTCTTACCGCCACCTAAAACAAACTGTGTCTTTAAAACAAACAGCAACAAAGTGTAAGATGCAACCCAACAAGTTGCCAGAAACCAATTATTTCCAAGATAACCTTGATCAAATCCAGCCAATGGACTGAAATGTTACTTAAGAAGGGGGTGACAAGTAACACATAGAGCAAAAGACTACATAAAAATTGTTTCCCTACAAATCTTGTCCCCAAAAAACAGTGATAGAAAGCACCATGGCAACTAACCTGAAGAATTATTGATGCAGATCTAAAATTTATCCTGGTTGAAGGATTAGAGGACAGATCAGACCACTGCACTAGTAGCTGTATCCCTCTTGCAGAAAGTTCATGTTGGGTACTTGCTTAATTACAAATTATTATTTATTTGCCATTACATAAGATCTATTACTAATTTTCTCTCCTGAAGTATAGAGTTGCACACAGATTTTGATGATTTTTAAAAGTTACGTTTCAGTGGACTGCATAAATTGCAAACAAAAAATAAAAGCACCAGAGTATACTGGATATTGTTTGAGAGCTCTCTATAAAATTAAAATCAATAATCCAGTAGAAGAGAAAGGGATTTAAGTGATTTTATTCTCATTCTGTGTAAAAGACATAAAATTTTTTGGTGCATCCCTGTCTTTTAAAGGAATCTGTGCAACCACACTGGTAGGGAAACTATTTTTTTTCCTACTCTTATGAACCAAATAATGTATTCTCTGCTACATACAATTTATATTTTGAGTCTCAGCTGCCTCTAAGCCCTAACACTAAATGTTTTATGTCTGTTTATACTTGTACCATTTTAGGAAAAAAAAAAAAAAAACACAACCCGAACAATCAGACAATGACCTCTGGCTGCTGACCACACTTGGGGGGAGGAAAAATGGGTACATGCTAGCAACAATTAAATCATTCTTTTATCTGAATACTTACTTTACATACTTAATGGCAATTACTCACAGGAGATTGTGAGGCCATGCCTTAAGGTCTAAACAAACGCTTCTTCATTTTGCCCCACTTTCACAGTAGTAAATTTGGTGCTGCCACCAGTTTCAAGCTATGACATACACTCAAAAATCCTACTCTGAGGAAATTTGGAGTGAAAGTGAATTTAGATTGCTGAAAATTATCTCTCTGAAGAGCTCTCTTGGTCCCCTTTAACTCCATCCTAGCTGTTGTATTTAGGAAATAGACAGGTGAGTAACTACCTATCAACTACTAACCTGTACAAAACTTGAATTTATTTCAAATATAAATGTTACATCTGGAGGATAGCTAATCTAACATTATGAGGTTTTACTGTCTTCTTCCTGCTTTTTAAATTCTGTATGTAGTGTGCTTAAGATTCTACATACGAATTCTGGCTTAAATGTAATCTTGCAACAGAAGATATGTATGAACTATTAGCTACGGTGGAACTTGGCATAATGCATATGGCTGATTCAATTCCCTCCCTAGCCACAGAGTCTGTATTTGGAAGCTCTAATAAGCTAAGGGGATCTTTATGGTTTTCAATTTTCAAACAGCTGGCTTGTATGGAAACAAGATGTCTTGGCACGGAGAATTATTTATGCCCATGTAGATTAAGTGTGACTGATTATTTGCCACATGACAATAGAAATCTGCAAAATAAGTAATTTGAGAAAGAAATGACTATTCCAATTCTGGCAAAAATTCTTCTCCATCATTAACCTAATCAAAATTGGTTTTATGCAAAGGTAGTATTTCAATAGCTCAAGAAAACCACCATACTTGGCATACACTCAGCAACAAAAAAACCCAAACAAAACCAAACCAGCCCACCCACAAACACTGTTTACCATATTCATTCTCTGAAGTAGATCAATTAATTTTGGTTGTATTCTTCTGTATTGTTTTACATGATATTTTATAAGCCTCAGTTCCCAAAGACTTAAAGTTTTTCTTCACATCACTGTGATTTTTAAATTTTATCCTGTTGTTGAGTGTGGCATTAGCCACTAAGATGCTACACAGGTACACTCACTACAGAGCTAAATTTCTCTTGCCCTGTGTGTTTATCACAATCAAGAAGAGGCGAAAGAGAAAATGACATTAGACTATTTTTGCTTCTACTGGAAGTAGTTGGTTTGCCTTTCATTTAAGAACGTTTTTCCTCTGCTTTATCCAGCCATTCAAACTTTCAGGAAATACTTGTGCAAATTAATACTAAGACGACAAGCACTTTCGACACCTCTGAAAAAGCTTGACTCATATTGCTCTAGGTCAAGTTAAGATAAGAAAAAATCTGATAGCATGCTTTACACCAGACAGGGGTACACAGAAGAAAAGAATTTCTAACCAGTCAGCATGAATTAAAAACCATTAAAATGCTAGATTTAAAAAAGAAACAACAAAACAATTGATCAAAAACTTAAAGTTTTTCCAAGCAAAGCAGGCGATTCCTTTTGTTTCATCCCTTTTGTTGAACACCTCATACCTCTACTTACAGTAGAGGGAGACTTTTTCATGATTAATGTCTACCATGAAGGTAGCTAAACTCAGCTGAGCTGTCTGCAACTGTCACAAATGGCAACAATTGTACCTTAACTGCTGCATGTCTACATTATTCTGCACCTGCCTTTAGCTCACAAGATTCAAGAGCTGAAGTCTTGACTTAATCTGAAGCATGTCACAGAAGTGCTGATAAATCCTCACCAGAGAGCTTTCTCTGCGTGGCTATGATACTCCTTCTCTCTTAGGGACTGCATCTTGGTGGAAGAGGACAAGCAGTCTCTACCACCAATCAGCTTCTCTTTCATTAATACATCCTAAATTTTTTCCTCAGTAAATCTGACAACTTAACCTGTGCAGACTATGCAGCCACTGTCACATGCTTCCTCCTGCTGCAGTTCTCATTTTGTTTTTAGCAACTTGCTGGTACACATTACATTAATGATCATACACTTGGTTTTCAATGCAAAGTTTACACCTCTAATCAGAAGAAAATGGATGATTATCCAGGCTCTTAACTACAAAGAAGGTAATCCACTGTCTTCAGCCATACCAGAGAGAAAAGTTTGTTCGTTGTTCCATCTCATCTGGTGGCAGAAGTTATTGCACTGAGATGGAAGGGAACACCAGAGATAAACACGTGCTGCATGAAGCCAAAGCTGCCGCTTTGGGAACCATAAAGACTGACAGATGAAAGAGACCTTCCTGACTAGGACTTACAAGAACTAATCCAACTTTTCTTCCAGGGATGTGCCACTTTCTTAAACAATGACCTTTCCCGAGAGGTGTCATTTAGCTAATGTCACTCAGTAACCTATACAGACCACACCAGCCCTTACAGCCCAGGACCTACACATGGCTTCACAGAATTCCAGCCATGGTCTGTCACCCTGAGATCAACAAATGAGCAGAGATTAGAGAACAAATTCTCTTAACCTCCATAAAGATGGTCTCTTCTGGTTAAGTGTTTGAAGAAGCAAATCCACTGGCTACGTTGCATCCGAGAGAAACGCACATCCATGAGGATCTATTAAGCTAAGTGTCATCTACCCAGTAAGCTACGTGAACCATATTAAAACACAACACACTTCACAACTAGGGGAAAAAAACCCAAACCAAAAACCAAGACAAACAAAAGACCAAAAGACCCGCACACCTATGGGTAGTTACATAATTCTAATAAAATTGGAGACATCAGCAGTGAAAAACACACTGGATTCTATCAAACTAGGCTGAAATATATTGGCTGACTATCTGAAATACATTCAAGAGTATTTTCCTGCTTTAATACATTTGTGATTAAATAGCATTTAGGCATATCTTCTGAATTTGTTAACAGCTTCTCAGGAAGCTTTTCAGAGAGTAAAGGTTAATATATACTTGGAATTACCCAGCTGATTTGTCATCTCATCTTCATGTGGTTAAGCCCATCACAGGAACCAATACATATTTAACACCATTTCAGGAAAGGCTTAACAATATTCTGTGTCATATCATTTAGAGGAGGTCACATAAGTTTTGAAGTCAGCCTTTCACATCCACCATATGACACTATTAAATCCAAATGTTTCAAACAAGATCTTATTAAGATTGCGCAGCTAGACTGGGGATACATAGTATTTTACCTACAAAGTACTAAAGCATCTTGAACAGTTGGCTTCACACTGATGCCGATTTCAAAGATTCGCTACTTGAGAGTCTTAATTAGGCAGCTGTATTCTAATAGACTGTTTAGCCTCCTCTGAACTAGAATTTCCTGAGCAGCTTGCCAATTCAGAATACTTTATTCTTTGTATGTTGTTGGTTTAGGCTATTTTGCTCGACTAAATCACCCTCAAATTATTTGTGTCAGCAGTATGTCAGTCTAATAGACTGTTAAGCTTAAATCTCCCCCTCGTGAAAAACACACAGGAAGTCTTTGTGGGTTTTGACTACAAAAAAAGATTATCTGTTGTAGAGAATATATCCATTAAACAGTTGTAATATGCAGCTGCATTACTACCTGTAGCAGTCTGAAGTTTCCTTATCATCCCTAATCATTAGTGAGTCCTACAAGTGAGATTCATGATCTCACTATCTAGAATGAGTAAACATGGAGTTCGCTTCACTACTGCTTCTTGTAATTTGTTTCTTTATTTTTGTCAGAGGTGCAATCAGACTAAGAGTTCTGGGACAAAGATTAACCCCACTTCCATTCTGCTGTTCCATACAGGGTTTAATCAGAAGCAAAAAAGCACTTTCTGTGTGAATCAAGATTTCTGGATCCTGGATGAAACAAAACCCAAAATGAGTCAAAACAAGATGCAACACAACCACAAAAGCCTTCTGGTTTTACCTGTGTAACCAACGGATATGTGCAGTATATTTGAAATGAAAATCCTAGCAACATATAGCTAAGTGAATTAAGAAGCATGGGAAACAGTTTTTCCACTTGCATTACATGGAGTTCATTTTACCAGTATTTGCTCTAAGATTTACAAGAGAGTTTACTTGGACATATACGTTTGCAAATATATACCTCACCAAAATGTTAATTTCTAACTGTGCCATGTTCATAAGATCTTCATTTTAAAAGATTTTGCCAAGGTATTTGCTATTAAACATTTTAATTGACTTGCAACTTTTTGTGACACAAAAAAACCCCAACACGCAAAACTCATGAAGTGAGAAAGATAAAGCAATAGTGTTCTTTTTTCAAAATCAATAACCCTGTGCTTAAGTACTTTGTCTTGAGATGCAATTCCCAAAACTTCTGCATTCTCTAAGGGTTTCCATCTGCAAAAGTAATGCTCTGCTTTCCATACCTTACAATATTCTGGTGAGAAGTACTCTCAGTTATATCTGTTTAGGTATTTTCCCCTCTGGATATGTATTAAACACCCACTGGAATACAGACTGGATCTCAAGGTCCCACTTGCTAGGGACCCACTTCTAGGGCTCCATTTCCCTAATAAATGCATCATATTCATATAATTCTGTCCAACTGAGTGGATATTTACATTTCTTACAGAAGCCCATGGGGTTAGCAAAGCTTCATTAGGAGACATTAACAAATGCTATTCTCCCTAGTCCAAAGTAGGTCAACTCTGAGAAGCTGAATTAAGTGTCTGCAGAGATGGGCCCTGTCTCAGTTTTTTCAAACTTGGAATTAAATTGTTCACACATATCCCATGTAAGTACCGTAATTACTTAGTTATTGGAGAAAAGGGTGGAAGGCAGCATAAACATCCTTTTGTGGATATTTGTAAAATTTAATCTTCCATTGTCTTGCTTTTGATTAAAAAAAACAAAAAAAACAAAAAAAAAAAAAAAAACAAAAAACACACACTGTTTCAAGATTTAAAAAAAAGAAAAAAAAATCTTTCTCACAAGAGTAAATGAAGCAGTGCTGCCAAAAGATGTCTTGATGAACCATTAGTCCTTCACAATTTTTGTTGACAAATTCCATAATGAGGGGGGGAACTTTCTAATAGATTTCATTAATTATTTCTATAAATACTGTATCCCCTGAACAGGTAAAGTGACACAATAAAAAAATCCCATAGCAGTGTTAAGAAAAGATTCGTGCACATTAATACTTTCTATGTAGCAGTATTAATGTGCACGAATCTTTACGTCTTGACATCCATAGCACATAGCAATCAAGATACTAACATGATCTGCTATGTTTGCATGTTGCTATACATCAGTATGAGTAAGAAACAAGGCAAAAAATAAAAACACTGCTGCATAAGTGACAGAAAATATTTCACACAGATTGTAACACGCCATGAAGCTTTTCTCAGAGGGCAAGTTATTTGCATTCTGTACTGGACAATTAGTGTCATTAGAGAACACAGAATTAATAGCCCTCATTAAAAGCATCTGGAGAATTTCACTGCTACAATAACTGTAACCAATCCAGAATGCCCAAGTACAAGTCAAGGTTGCATCCTTCACTCCTGCATTTAAATTTTGCTGAATAAACTTTTATTTATTATACATACCATCTCTCTAGATCAGACTTTGTATATTTATTTTAATGAATAATTATTGCTTTAGTATGTTGTAAAAGCATCTGTTGACTGCAAATACAAAACTTCTGTGTTAGTACTGAACAAGAGCAGGTATCCTATTCTGAAAGGCTTGAAATCTAAGGAGCAACTTAAGGGGGCTGATAAGATTTACATTAAAAGAATCTGCAATATTAAAAAAGAACAGTTTTCCAAGTCTGGTGAGACATTCTATCAACTGTAAAAAAAAACAAAAACAAAACAAACAGTAGGCTATTTTACCCTCAAGTCATTTGTAATCCAACTTGATAGCGGAACACAAAAAAGGCTCTAAGTAGTGTTCAGAACACATACACAGATGATATATTCAGCTTGCTATGCCTATGTATGTGCTGTATGCAATTAACATGAACAAATTAAACATTTGCTTGATAACTGAATTCAGAGATATTGTAATAGACAATGAAGATTATCAGAAGACAAAAATCATGTGTACCATTAATGGCACATGCAGCAACCCATTATTCACAGGTATAAAATAATCACATATGACATGCCAATTCATGGTCTCTCAAATGGAACATCCAGACAAATGTAAAGGAACTTAAATTATGAGTCTTCAGATTCATAAGGATATGTTTTATCTCAATTTAGTATGGGTTAAACTTTTATGCAAATCATAGCTCATGTACCATGATACCTACTTTTATTTTTAACCTTCCATTTTCAAGGAAGAATTTCTAGGGGTTGGGAGGTGGGGAAAAAGTCAATAGAAATATTGGCATAGAACAAACCATTGAGAATAAAGATTGATCAAAGTGCATGACTGCTCCCAATGAGTTCTAGTTTATAAGCCATTCCCGTTCTTAAAAAGTTTTACATGATAGGCAACACATAAAAACTTCATAGAACGCTCCGACTTAAACTTAACCAAAGCTCAAGTGTCTTGGGCAGCAGAATTTGTTCAGTGCTATAGGTTTTTAAAAGAGGAGACTTACAGAAGTATGCAAAAATCCTACATCAGTAAGGGAAGTAGCAGCAGTTAAGTTTTTCCATAATTGAAAACAAGCATTCCAGCTCACTATCTACCGGAACTTTTTGTAAACCTCCTCCCAGGGGCAAAGGTGTCTGTGAGTCAAGGGTTAGTTCTGATACAGCTCTGAAAGGCAACCTTGTCTCAGATGCCTGAGAAGACTGCTAAGTTGTGAGAAAGATCTGTGAAAAACTAGAGAGAACTAAGCAAGTTAACACGGTAAAAAAAATCATAGACAGAGATGAGACTGCTGAGACAGCGATAGCAGCTCCTGAATTCAAGAGGAAAAACACCAGCATGAGAAGGTATAAAAACGGAGTGGGGGACGAGGGGGGATGGATGACACCAATGGACCCAAAACATCAAATTCGGATCTCAACAATGAGATTCAGCCTGTTTCAAGAACACTGAGGCTGTTTTCACCTGATGGATGACAGGTTGCCTGGCAAAAGCTCATCAACAGTCTCATTGGGATGGTTAGCGCAGCAGCAAGTTAGTTCTAGCAATGTGCTGCATGTTTAGCCAATAAATAATTGCTTTAGACTCGCAAACATACCCTGTTTGCAGAACCCCCTCTGCACACAGTAGAAGCTGCTCCAACAAAGTGACCCCACAGGGAAAGGGCACTCTGTAAGCATAAGCAAGAAAAAGCTTGCCCTGGAAGATTTTTACCAAAAAATAACAAAAAAACATAGCTGCTGTTCTTATGTACACATGTATGACAATGCTGCAATAGTCCTACATCCTGGAGATTTCCTCTCTGTACCCAGAACAAAGGATTAGGCCGTACCACACTTATTTTGGAAATGAAATTTCTGGTGGTGAGCTGCCAAGAGTGTCCCAGCTTTGAATTAAAAATAAAATTCAATGCCATTATTCAAAAATAAGAGAACAGGACTATAGCTTAACATCTATTAGAGCAAAAAGACAAATAGCCATTTAATTTCTATTATGCAGAATGACCATTTAAAACCAGTATTTTAGAAGGCATAATTTAGGAAAATTGTATTAATAATTATTTTCTTCTTCTTTAGTTTCTTGGAAAACAATACTTGTGGGATAATTAGAAAAATAGACACATAGCGAACAAGAGACACAATGGGGTTCTTCAATCTGAGCCAGAGGCACCTGCAAGCTGCAGGCCTCAAGGATGCAGCAAAGGCTAACTGTTGCTACAAAGTTTGATGAAATAAGCACAAGAAGCTGAACAAGATGGGCCTACGTGACTGAAGGCAGGACACCAGGCAAGACACTGAGAGGAGGAACCATTCGCGTGATCAGAAGGCCTTATCCAATCAAACTATAGCTTTAGGAGCATGAACAGCACATGTTAACCAATCAGTAGATGGCTTGCGCATGGCTATGGTATATAACCAAGTGTTACGTAGCAATTAAACAGAGAAATCGCTTGATCCACAGTATCTGTGTTGGTCCGTTTCTCCCCAGGGCGAGTCCCTGGCGATGCGTTGTTTCTTCTAGATTGTCGCAACGGGAAAGCACAACAATACTAAACTACTAGAAGTTGAATGCTGACATAATAGTAAAATGGTCAAAGAAGTGGTCTCTACTAGAAAAATGTTTCCTATAAAACTCTGTATGTTACCAAAATCCCAAGAGGCATACCAATTCTATTACTTGTATGCCCATCAACTCTTCCATGGTGACATGTGGCATTTAAGTAGTTCAGAGGTATGAAAGTTCCAAAGAGATTGGAAAGACAGTCCTGTGAAAAGTCTCAGAAGTAGCTGTAAAACAGACAATGCAGCTACTACAGAATAATTTTTTGGGGTGGCAGGGGGTGAAGGGGTCAGGAAGCTATGTTGATGAATAATGAACAGGAACCATGGTTTAGAGACTTGTTTTTCAAGGTCATTTGAAAAGTTAGTAATTTTCTTGTCACTGATCAAGCACTCCTGAACTGCAATTTACAGAAATCTGCATGAATAAGATCAGTCAAATTATCTCCTCTAGACCAGACATTACTGGACATAAAATAGTCTAAAAGGTACAAAACGCTACAAGCATTTCAAGTACGATTCCCCAGTAGTTAAGTGCGGGCATGGGGAAGCAGGGAATAATACATAAAACATTGGATGCAATAGCAAAAATAGTGTTCCTGGAATAAAGAATGCCTTCTAGATATTTTCACCTATAAAGACATGATATCATCTCCCATTTACAGGGTGAAGAACAAGCCATGACTACCAAATAATTTTTATATGCAACTTTGAGAAGCTCAAGCCTAAATTCAAGAGCACTTCACATCTCCTTTAGTATATTCAGGAGAGCAGTTCAACAGCCTGAGAGAAATATGGCAGAACTTTGTAGTTCTTAAAGTCCACCTTAAGTCTCAATTTCTTTACCCACAAAAGCAAAGCTATCAATGTGTTTCTCATTAGCTGAGGAGAGAAGGGAAGAAACTGCAGGAAATTTTCACATCAATACACACATAAGCAAGGAAGCATTGAAGCATTTGTCAGTGAGAAAGTTCAGCTCTTCAAATGAAGCCATCTCCTTTCCTCACCATTCACAGCATTATTATACTCATTGTATCCTCCAACCTGTACGGCTCACATCAGGATGCTCTACTGGATGCTGACTCACCACCAGACAACCATTCATCCTCTGAGCAGCAGGCAACAGAATCTGTGGAAAGAGTGGCATGTACACACCTAACACCTGTAACATACCTGTGCACCACCTTCCATCTGTTACCAGGACAGATGAGTGCTAATAAACACTAGAAGGAAGACAAGTTGATGCTTCTAACAGCTTTCATTACTATTTATTAGATAAAGGAACACAAATCTGAACTCCTGGGTTTCGTTCCCACCCTTGGTGAAGTGTCTGGCTTTCCTGCCACTCTTCTTGCTGTGCTTCTCCTTGCTGCCTGCTTTCTCCAGGCCAATAAACATGAAGATGATTTCCACACTTAACATCAACCAACACTCAGGCAATAGGCACATGTTGATGAAAGCAGGGTGGAGGGGGAAGGGAACCACCATGGGAAGTACACAGGAAAAAAGCTGCTAACTTAAGAAAAACATGCTTTAGCTTTAGGCTTTAATGACATTTAGATTGAGACCACAGTTTATAGCACAAATTCAGTTTTAGCATTTAACTTAGGCCACAGCTAACAAAGTTAAAGAAAAGGTGAGAAGTTACAATAATTTAACTTGCTCATTGAGGAATTGTCTTTGCGATATAGCTATTCTAATTTGAAGAAATTAGCCACAAGTCACTTAGTTCTTTGTGAGAAGGGTGGCAGCTAATGTGTCACAAACTCAAGTGCTGTACTCCCATAATCCCTACTATGGGTTTATGAACAAGTCTTAGTCTCTTGTTTCCAGACTAAGAAGTCAAAAGCACATAGTGAGTTTAAATCTAAGGCTGCTGGTAACTCCAGTTAATACATTACAGACATTGATCAAAGGGAAGTACTTGTCAACAGCTGTAACTTTCAGTCACATTTCAGTTAAAATGTGGTAATTACAATCTGCAGGATAGTACGGTGAAGAAAAAGAAAGGACATGCTATCTAATCTATGCCAATTATATCACATTTTATTAGGCTTTAAAAATATAACATTCCAAATTACTGATATTAAACCAGGTGCTCTCCAATTTTAATTTAACTTGCTTCCTGTCCCATCAAAAAAATCAACAAGAGGTTACATATACTGAAGTTAGAGCTGTGTTGAAAACAAAGCTGCAGCCTGCTTTACTGGATGTGTTTTACATGCATTATTATAGTTTAATCTGCTTCCTAATTTCCAAAGCAATGCATTTTCCCTCCTGTCATTTATTTTGAATGCATCGTGTTCACAAATGCTGATTACTTTTCTGCAAGGGATTTTAGCCATCTGTGCTAACACAGTTTCTAAGAGAGTCATATACAATAGGAAAAAGAGATAATAGTCATTAACATGAAACAACAATAAGACCTAAATTTGCAAGCTCCAACTTTGCCTACAGTTTATGATTAATGAAAACCAGTGCTTACTGAAAGCTGATGAGGTATTTCATTCTGTGTGAAGCCTGAGGAGCTGAGGCTTAGAACACTAAAATCCTTCAAATTCCACCCAATTTAATGTCTCTCTCCAATTAACTTTGCAGATTGAATCACTGAGTCAGCAGAATCAATGCAGCAAAAGCCATTAGAATAGATTTTCCTCTGTCTTGCTAAAAAAGCATCAGTTGGTGATCACAGCTGATTAAGCAATACAAGACAGCACAGAACCCCCAGAAAATTATGTTTTCTTTGAACTCCTGAATTCATGAGTTTCAAAGTACTGTTTGCATACTTACTTAAGGTTAGCTTAGAGTTTAGGCGAATGCAATGTTTCAGCTCAGGGGCAGCAAGACATCCCTAAAATTGTGTGTGTGGTAGCCATTACTGCTATAGGAAGAGTTGGGGTGCAAGCAAAGAGCTGCTGGAGAGCAAGGAGTGTAAGAGTTAAAGAAAAAAAAAAAAAAAAGACAAACCAACCAAACAACAAACCACACTTCTCCTTCCTTTATCTTTTTTCTCAACAGTTTTCTCAATGTTTTTTGTTACATTATCAGTGAACCAAGATTAATGGCAAGTAAATTACAAGATTAAACTGAAACACTGCTGCTTATTCTATCAAAGACACAACTGAGGAAGCACTCTGTTTAAAAATATCCAGCATAATGTTCTCTTTGTTATGAGTGACATGAACTCACAGGCCCTACAAGCTCTTCTAGGTCAGCAATTCAAGCCAAATTGGAGGCTAGCCACTACATACATTGGTGCAGGCTATGCAGAGTAAAGGGCTGCAGAATCAGCAGCATATTAGCTGTACAATCATAAACAAGGTGGACATGGCATCTAAATAGATAGTACCAGGGACAAATAGAGCACTTCTATGAAAGAGGCAGAGTTAAGCAACATGCAATCACTAAAAAAAAAAATATTGGAAAAAAAAATTGATATCTCTTGCACCCTAGCTTCATTCCCAGTCTTGCTGTTTTCTCTGCTGTTCCATGGTATTTTATGACCTTATTAAGCTCATTGCAGTGAGCCAGAAGATAAAAAGGTAGTTTCCTACTTGTGCAGTGAGCATCCATGGCACAGGGAGAAGGAAAGGTGGCACTAAAAGACAAGCAATCAGCCTAGCCCAACTCCTGACACCTCCCCCTTTGCCCAAAAGGCTACATTTGGGTTTTGGGGAGGTTTTTTTGTTCTTCAAAGTAAAAAATATGTGTTGATTAAATTCCTATTCATCTACCAGGTCCTTAAGAAAGGGGTAATGACAACTGTGTGACTGGCAACCCCACAAAAGCTCCATTTCTCAGTGATCTATTCTAATACATGCTTTTTTACCCCTCTCCAGTATTTCGCTGAACAGAAGAAAGTACTTTTGAGAAGATGCCTATCCTAAAAAAAAAAAAAAAAAAAAAAAAAGAAAAGTTAATAATCTTAAAAAATGTTCCTTTGCTGATACTCAAAGAAATGACAGGCTGTAATCCCAACATAAAGGAATCTAAATTGGAGTTAAAATAAAGCCTTTAAGTTATTTAGTGATTAGGCCATTTAATTTACTTATTTTCAAACTGCAGAAAGAAGCAGAACATTCAAAATTATCTATATAATTATATCACATATAATTATTAAACACATTGTTTAATTAATTTTATATGATAGAATTAATTAAACATCACATTACAGTCTCAGTTGTGCAACAACTACATTTAGAGACAACAGAAAGAAGCAAAGATTCCGTTTTCAAGTCCTATCTCCAATATTTCTTGCTTTATGATGTTCAGTTAAGTTGGGGGTTTTTTTAAATCATTTCACTGTATCCCACTCATACACATGCAGTCTGTTCATACAGTCCTTTTCAATGTGTCATCTATATTCTAAGAAAATACTAGCCATCTACTACGTATTCAAATTCCTTGCTTTTCACATTTAAAAAAAAAAAAATCAGTATCTGTTGGATTCAGTTATACTACTAGAAGCTTTAATTTTACTGATGTTTTGGGAAATACATTAGAGTTCTTGGTAAATGTAAGCATTGCAGAAGAGACTGACAGTCCTCTACTGCCTGTCAAAAGAAAACCTACACTATTGAAATCAATGTATGTTCTATTTTATAGATAATATGTTGCCTGAAATATACGCTTGGATCAATTCAGATAGTTTTGTAGGCAAGGTTAATTCCATCAGTTCCCTCACACTGAGAGAAGAATTTTTAGTGCTTTTAAGGAAGAAAAAAAAAAAATTTTCAATGACAGACTGTTTTAGCTTCCCTATAGAAATCTCCAGGGCAGCTTTGCCATTACATGCCTGTTTTATACGGGCATAACAAAGCAAATATTCTTGTTTGAAAGATTCAGGTGTAATACAGCTGAGAGTTCTACAATTCTTGGACTGCTCTGAAACAAGTTGTACAATTTCACTTCAAGAATTTGAAATTCTATATTGTTTCATTGCAGGACCAAGTTTTGCACTGACTCTCAAAGAATGACACAAATTTGAACTATTAAAACATGGTCCCACAATTTGTGATGCTTTATTAAAAAAATGGACACCCTCTCCCCCCAAAAAAAAAAGAAAAAAAAAAAAGTCTTTCAACATTTGAGGTACACAAAGCTCAATTAACTGTCAGGAAACAGCACATGAAGCATTGTGGATTTTTTTTTTTTTTGTAAGAAAAGTTACCATTGTGAGAAAATTACATTTGCAACAGAATAATCTTAAAAGTATCTATATAGGTATCTATTTTGAAGTTTTCTTTAGTTAGAAGAAGTAATTGCACAAATCAAAATTTAATTTGTTTGGTTTTAGTGCCATACAAACAACACATACAGACTACCAGCTAATTTAAAAGTCAATAGTCCTCAGAGCAAGAAAAGGTCAAATATGTTTGTTAGGTTTGGGGTTTGCTTTTTTTTTTTTAATAGTTCATTTACTGTTGCACAGCATTACTTGCAAGAGCTCTTGACTAATTAAACCAACACACAGGGGACAAAAAGATAATTTACCATATATACTGTCCATCACAATGCCTCCAATTTTGTTATTCTATTTCTATTTTGCCACTGTCACTTTCTGCTATATAGTATATAGCTAGATTAAAGCAACTTTATTAAAAACAAATGCAGTTGTGAGACTGCAAAGTCATGTCATCAATATTAAAATTTAAAAAATGAAGCATTGTTTTACTCTCATAATTTTTTATTCTAGAAATGAATTTAGTCCTCTTTCAGAATAACTACCCTCATTAAACCCTAGTGTTCTAATGGAGTACAATATCTTCTCATTTATTTATATCAATTGGAAAATATTTTTATAATTTGATTCTCAAATGTGTTCTCATGTCAGAGCATGACGTGCATAGGGCACAGGGAAGAGGAAGAGAGAGGGCCTTTCTCTGCAGCAGTTATTGCCTGCTGCTTTGCATAGTAACTGCAATCCACTGACTTACCGAAGTGGTACCAACCAAACTTCCAGGTGGAACATGCTTATAGGCACAAGTTACTTAAGAATATGCAGTGAATTTTTGAATTAACAAAGTAATGAATTTGAGAACTCACAGGTTAGACTAGCCTGTATGAAGGGGACTGAGTCCTCATTTGATTTGTGTGGGTTTAGAGTGGTTTTTTTTAAACCCAATGAGCTCATGAAATAAAGTTTACAGAATACATTGTTCTGCGAGTTTTGGGGGATCCAAACAGACTGTTACTGCATTCTATGTAAAAAGTAGGCTTTGATTATATGCTAATTAATAGAAAGCAAGCCTGAGAGGACCAAATTTGCTGCTTACCTACTAAGTTGTTCAAAAGCTTCTGAATTCCAGGATGTGCAGTATGCCCAAGACTCAGGATTCGGGTCCACCCTGGAAAGGTTTACCAAGCAGAGACCCCCCCCCCCCCCCGTGCAGCCGCAGCTTCCAGGACGCTCCAGAAGTAGTTTAAAACCTCAAGCTCACAATTTTGAACATGATTTATTTTATGAAAATGTTTCCTTACATAAATATTTTTTTAAAAAAGTTGAGATTTTGAACTTGCAAAAATGGAATCACTTAGTTTTTAAAGTTTGCTTGGCTTCCACTTAAGCAGATTTTTATAAAACAAGGGAAGAAATTAAAATCTGAACAACAGGTAAGAATCAAAAAATACGAGATCCAAGACAATACCCAATACTGATTTCTGGTATAAGAGCCTGTCAAACAACAGTAAGAAGAATAATACTGGTAACAGTACATGAGTAAGTGTCAACAGTCTTATTATGAGGACATAACAGCCATAAATGCTTCTAGTTTGTGTTCGGGGAAAAAAATGAAAAAGAGTAGACTAACTAGACTGCAAGACTGATGCAATCCTTTCCCTCTCCTATCATGACTTAGAAAGCTTTTGATTAAAGCAAAATCTTTAGAGTACAAATCAAGAGAGTCATCTGAAGATACAGAAATGATTTTCAATAATTCCTGTAAGCCTGGAAGGCCTCCAAAAGCTATGGCTATATTTAAAACCGGTAAGTGAGATGACTCAGGCAACCTCTGCCCCATCAGTCTGAGTTGCACATAAAGTAACTGGACTCTGCCATTCAGAACTATTAAAGCTTTTAGTAAGATTGTATAAAATAAAAGACAGACATGTTTAGGGCAGCTAGACTTTGTTTGATGACAATTTGTTTTAGGCGATAAAGGCTTTGAGGTACACAGGTGAGATCCTTGGCATTTTAGCGCACTCTCTCATACAGGTTGGGTCACTCAGCCAGGCTCCATTTCTTATTAATTACTACAGTAAGAGGATCCCCAATGAGTTGTTAATGGTGTCCTGATTGCGTGGCACTATAGGAAACAAAATAAAGCTAGCATGCCTACCTCATTTCCACTGCCTTTCTGGTATCATTTTAAGGATTACATTCTCAAACACAGGAGCACTAAACACAAAGACAACATGCACTGGTTATTTCAGAACTCACCTGAAAACCAGGGCCCAAAGATGTAGTGGGGAACTTTGCTGTTCAGTTCAGTGGTACTAGTTTTATCTTGCCAATGTCTTAGACATGCACTGTCTATTTAAGTTACAGCCTGAGAATGAAAAAAAAAAAGCTACAGCAACAGTTCATAATTTACAACTAGTAGTCCTAGAGTCAGATATGGATTCCAAAGTGTTGCATGAAAAGGGAAAGAGCTACACTAATTAGAAATATAGCAGAATGCAACACTAAAGGAGTTTTAGGTAAGGTGACTGTAATTACTTTGCAGGTGGACCAATCTGGTCTAAGCCATCCCCACTATCTTCAGCTAGGATTGCAGCCACTGGAACTGAAGATGCTCTGCAGGTCATTAACATCTCTTAGTATGTGGCCAAAATAATTTACACAAGATCACTTCAGCAACAGCTAAGAAACTTTAAATTTGTCATCTGAGACTGTTTCAACTTATTTCCCACAGTTCCTCATTTTAAGTTCAATATTTTACTACAAATTCTGCACAAAACAATTACAAGAAAGGAAGGTTGATGTGTTTTTCTGTTATGCCTCAAAGCCCTACGTGGTCATAACAAAAAAAAGTCAGTCTTCTAAGAGCTACTCTGTTGAAAATAAGCCAAGTAACAAAAACAGTTGTATGATCTTTAAGTGCTATTTTCCAGCTTCTCTTTTTCTGTTTTAGTCAAAAACACTGACAAGCACTTCTAAACCTGCCCCAAAAGAAGAGTTAATCAAAACTTTCCAAACACCGTTAAGGTTCCATTAAAGTAATTTCAGCTTCAGTTTAAGGAAGGTTCACTCATCGTTAATCAAGTATGTCAATGAGCTCTTTGGCCTAACGGTTTTGCATACAAATAGGAAGGCTAACATAATGACTCCAAACCAGTCAAACTGACAAACACACACTTCCAATAGCCTCACAGTAAAGAGATCAAACTGTATTCTTTAGCCAACAGCATTAGCAGGCTGCTGTTACCAAAACTCACCATACATAATACCATAAATCCAAATGCATCGCTTCATATTCAGAAATATTTAGCATTGTTAATACCACGACAGGGATAAAATTGAGCAAAATATTCATATCAACTTTGGAATTAAGCTATTAACTGATTTCTAGAAAATAAAATATTCCTGTAATCGACAGGGAACCAAATTGTTCCCTGACATTGTGTAATTCGTGTTGAATTAAAAGAAGACAATAAGGCTTACATACCAGTTGGGAAGGGGGAAGGGACACATTGTGATTGAACAAATGCTTTATGTAAATAAGCAAGGCTTGCCTAAATGTTGCGTAAAGGTCACGAGAAAAGACAACAACTACAACTTACTAGATAAGGAGGGAAAAGACAATGGCTATAATGTATCAGATAAGGGGATTAACTCTGCCAGGACTGCATTTCTCCACATCAAAAGACACTCTCCCTTGAGAAGATTGACGGAAGCTACCCATTAACAAACCTGCACGAGTGAAGAAAGAAGCAGCAAGACAAGGCGGAGATTTACAAGAAAGGGGTGCGCGAACTGTATAAAAGGAATGTAACTATAACAGAAAGTTGCGAGCCGTTGGTGGAGCGCAGACTCCCCGGCCGCGCAGCGCTGCTTGCTTGCTATTCTCAATAAATTTATGAATTTTATATAGAATTGGCTCTGTCGATTTATAACATTCTTTTACAATAAAATCAGTAACTCTTCTCAAAATGTGCCCATTTCCGATAAAAGCTAAATAGGAATTCTCTCTCAGGTATTGGAGATCTCTGGGGGCAGGACACAGAATTTCAGCTAGTCTAAGCTGTTAACTGAGGCGGTTTGGGCCCAAATCAGACTGAGTTCAAGCACCAATAAAAACATTCTTTTTTTCCTCTAAAATGGATGAAGTAACCTGTATTCCCACTATCATCATCCATATTAAAATTCAGTTTTGGACAGAAGCTCAACTTCTCTGTACCACAGGCATGTGGCATCTCGGGAATCCTCAGAGCCATGGCTGGCAGAGGTCCAGCAGTGCTTGGAATACCCAGGGAAGTGCTATGGATGAAGATCTTCACCTCTCCAAACTGATCTAAATTGGGCTCAGGATTTCTTCGTGGAGCACTTCATCCAGTTTTAACAACAGCTATACGAGCCAGGTGGAGATCTCCATGCTCTGATTCCTGTCCGCACTAACCCAGGAGCACAAAGCTTGTCCTCCCTACTAACTTCCCTCTTGGGACACCCCCACTTACGAGGATCACAGAACAGGGATCCCATCTCCCATCAAATCTGACATCTTTCCCTCTGTCAGCAGAGCTGGATCCAGGTAATAGGTATGCCTGCTCCCCTGCATACAGGGAACAGAGTCAGAAGGGGAGCAGGCAGCAAGCAAAACCCACAAAGTTCAGCACACAGATGAGACGCATGCTCTATCCATCCTGCCTGTACAGCTTCAGCAGACTTTGACCACCAGGCTGCCAGACTTGGTTCCCTGGCCATTGTGCATCAGCCAGCTACATAAAATAAGCTGTAAGACAGGTGCAGGAGTAGGTCTTTGCCTAGCCTAGCCTGCCTTCAAAGCCAGATAGGCTGCGATAAACACCTCATGCTCAGAATTCATATGAGGAATTCCATTTCTTTTATCAGACCCAATTTTTATTCCAGTGCTGGAATCCAGACTGTTCAGTTAAATTCAGTGAGGATGGTACCACTAACATGACCATTTTTAATCATCGGATCTTTTATATTCTTACTACTCATGATAGCAAATATACTTGTCCTTGGGGATAACCACTCTAGTACTATTTTGACTCCAGTATTCACGCATAGGTGCCTGAGCTTGCTAATAATGTCAAGACTGGCAGGGGAAGGAAGGCAGAAGAAAAGAGGGCAAGAATCAAGAGATTAGTCCTCCAATAATAAAAGGGTGAATGGTGTGTTGTTATTTTAAATAACTTTTCAGTAACTTCAGTAAGATAAGGACCTACAAAATATCCCTCACATGTTTAACAGAGGGAAAACAGGTCTAATGCACTGGCTTCACTTTGCTAAAATTTTCATACTGGTATCCTTACAGGTAAGTAGGTTAGGTTGCAGTAAACAGACAAACAGGCACATTGGATGAAAAATTTAAACACATTTCTACTTATGCCCCTCAGTTTGCAAATAAAATAAATGATAGACTTACATTCCATTTAATCTGAGGTCAGGGAAAAATACAGAGGTAAAAAAAACAGATAAACATGTACATTTTGAGAACCCATGGTAATAGAAAATCTAGGCATAATCTTTAAAAAAATGAAGATAAATATGCTATACCTGTGGAAACTGTATCTTCATAGATTATGTCAAGGATTAGGACATGCATAATTGATTTAGCTAGCTTAAGACAAATGAGACACATGGAGAGCCAAGAAAGTAATAGTTTTAAGGAACATTCATTAAGCTTAACTAAGTAAAATACAATTTGTAACACGCAGGTAGCTTCCATAATTTGTATGTATTCAGTTTTCATATTTTCATTAATGGATATATTTAAGACCATACTGACAAATGAAAAGTTCTAGTTTAAGAAAATAAATCCACAGAAAATGAATATACAAAGCCAGATCAATTTGCCATTATGAGCTCAAGGACCTGTTCACACTACAGTATTGCTGATAGATATAAATTTGATTCTGTGCCTAAAGCACAGAACTTAAGATTTGTGAAAGAAAAATTTAGAGTCAGATAAAATCAAGCCTGTCTGTGGTCTCACAATTTGCATGGCACAGGGTTTGTTTTTGTTTTGTTGAAAAGGAAAGCATGTAAGAATTTTATTTTTTTTTAAACTCAAGATAATACATAAGACGAAACTTGTGTTGTTATTAACATTGCTTAGGAAAAGGCCTTGAGTGGGCATAGCTGCTCAGCATACATGGGTGGGAATGTCTCATTTATTTTTCCTTCACAAACGTATGATACAGGAGGAGTTAGTTGCAAGACAGCCATTCTACCACAATTTATAGAAGCTGACATTATCGGTGTTCACACTCTTGAAAACCTCTCCATCTTCCATGTTTTGATTTTCCTCATAAACAAATCATCCTTCCTTCTATTAAGGCTGTACAGATTTTATTTTATTTTTTTTTACTATATTGGTTTATTGTCCAGTGAGATTATGCTGATCCTTGTTCTCTGCAGGACCAGTTTCAACAATTATTCAGCAATTCTGACTCTCATTATGTACTGATAATTCAGTAAGTAGAAAAAAAAAAAATCACTGAGTAGCATTAGCCTTTTCACTGCCATTATATACACACATTCAAGCACTCATTTTTTAGTTGAAAAGCTTCAGCTAGGCACTGGTATAGAACACAAGACATCATACAATAGAGTTAGCACATGCTCCAAATAGTAAAGAAGCATAGTAAGTTGGTAGATCAGGTATCTCCAAACTACAGTTGGACTACTTGCAGAGAACATGAAGAGACTGTACCAAAGAACAGAGATGTTGTTACAGACACTATTATTATAAAGTTGCAACAAAACCAGGTGGAGATGAATTCTATTATTTCACTGATAGTTTTTACTCCAAGCATACCAGCACTAACTGAATTTAAAAACCTTAGTGTGAGAAGATGATGTGGACAGAAGTTCCCTTAGCCTTAACAATTCAGACATGCCATTATGAATTTGGGGAAGCCTGGCAGATTGACTATATCACACTCCCACAAACTCGCCAAGGCAAGCGCTATGTGCTGACAATGGTGGAAGCAACCACCGGATGGCTGGAAACATATTCTGTACCCCATGCCACTGCCGGGAACACTATCCTGGGCCTTGAGAAGCAGGTCTTGTGGCGGCATGGCACCCCAGAAAGAATTGAGTCAGACAACGGGACTCACTTCCGAAACAACCTCATAGACACCTGGGCCAAAGAGCATGGCACTGAGTGGGTGTATCATATCCCCTATCATGCACCAGCCTCTGGGAAAAATCGAGCGATACAGTGGACTGTTAAAGACTACATTGAGAGCAATGGGGGGTGGACCTTTCAAACATTGGGATACCCATTTAGCAAAAGCCACCTGGTCAGTCAACACCAGAGGATCTGCCAATCAGAGTGGCCCTGCCCAATCAGAATTTTTACATACTGTAGAAGGGGATAAAGTCCCTGTAGTGCACATGAAAAATATGTTGGGGAAGACAGTCTGGTTTACTCCTGCCTCAGGCAAAGGTAAACCCATTCGTGGGATTGCTTTTGCTCAAGGGCCTGGGTGCACTTGGTGGGTGATGTGAAAAGATGGAGAAGTCTGATGTGTGCCTCAAGGGGATTTGATTTTAGGTGAAAATAGCCAAAATTAAACTGTATGATATTAGCTGCTATATATAACCCTGCCACTGTATGTTATTATTACTGTAATTGTTATATGCTCTATCCATAGTACTATAGTAAGAATCATTTGGATCAAGCAAGAAAGAACTGTGATAAAACTGAGCGAAGCACAGTAGTGATGGAACCAGAACCGACCCCAGCGTGCAACAATCCAACGGTGCACACCATCCTTCTGCTGCGTCAGATGTCACCTGCTCGTCACACCGCACTGAAGCCCAATTCTGCTCTACCGACTGAAAGGACCTTGCACCATCCCTCCTGACCAGACAGACTGGTATGACAGATGGAGCCCAGAGTCGGAAACTAAATGAACTCAACAAATGTTTTAAAAACATAACTCATGAACTAAAGGAATGATATCTCTGTGTGTATACATATATATATATATATATCATTGTTCATATGTCTCGAAAGGATGGAAAGGTGGTGATGATCGATCAAAGTTAATTCCTTATATGTCCAAAAGAAGCGTAGAGAATCACTATGGGTCTATCCAGTAAATTAAACAATATTTGAATTTTATTATTTATAGCCAAGAACAGCAAGGACTACTGCTTAGCAACTTTTTGTTTTTAAGGGCTGTCAACTTTGATATGTGCTCCTGGCTGTCATACTACCTCTGCTTTCCATGTACCTTCTTCCCCTCATCCTCACAATAAAAAAAAGACACGGGGGAAGGACGGATATTTAAAAAAAGAAAAAAAAGTCAAAAAAATCTCAGTTGCTTCCCTTTCCTTCCCCTATTAACTACAGTTTCATTCCAATAGTGTTAAGGTGAAACACAAGTGGTTTATTGTACACTTTTTTGCACTGCAACTTTTGCTCAGTTAATAAGCCGGTTACCCAAAGTCACATCAATTTGATTAACCACCACCATCACAGGTCATCTGAAAACTTTTCTAATAGCAATATCTGTAGCAGTAGTACAGCAGCAGTAGTACAGTAAAGATGCAGATTTGTTGATAGACTCAAGGACTCTGAGGTTGCTGCCACAAAGTTTACTGTGCAAGACAATCTCTGAATACTGCAATATGAGAAAAGTGAACCGCTCACAATTAACAAATATGATTTGTCATGACAATGCACAGCTCCTACATTTTAAAATACACTGCATATTCATGCTGGTGGGGTTTTTTTGTAAATTTAATTTAGATGCATTTTGATTTAAAAAATTCTCATAGTTGCTGTGCAGTTTTTAGAAGTGAAATGAGATACAAAATAATTCATAGAAGAACATATAAGTAAGCCCAAGATCGCAGCAAGTTTTATAAATATGAGTCCAAGTGCTTACTTGCATACAGCACTGCTATGAACTCCCGACTGTCCTGGTGCCTGCTGATCCCAGTGAGGTCAAGAAAATAACCCTTTGAATAAACTTCATGAAGTAAGTTATGTGGGTTCGAGCTAGTTAACTATGTAATTTTTTTTATTGCAGGCTAGCAGAGACATAACATCCCACGACATTTTTCAAAAAATACAAGGAAAAAAGCCACTAGCGTCTCTCCAGCCTCCCAGCTCAGTGCATTCAGTGGCACAGCAGGGAGACTTCTTCAGTTCAACATAGCCAAACTGCTTTCACGGAACAGCACGGCATAGGAAAAAACCTGCAATTCAGGTACAGTATAACACTTAGGAAAAGATTAAAAATTCAGTCAAATAACTGGAGCCTTAATGTAACCTTTTTTTTTGCCAAGTACTACAATTGCATAGTCTAACACCATTTCTCTAAATCCCAGCCAGTATCTGATTCTTAACAGGTTAAGTTTTCCCCTACATTTTTGTTTTATTGAAAGCTATCAAATAAATTTTCTTCTCAAGAAATCTAATGATTGTGACTACTGGCCACATACCATCAATAACATGAATTAGCTTTAGCACTGCTGATTTATATCAGCTAGATCTTGTCCCAGCATCCCCATGAAGAGATACATGATGATTTAGAAGTGAGGTTTTAGACTTCCCTTCAGACAGAATTAGCCACAGCAATTGGAAGACTCCCACTTCAAAGATTTTTTTCATTCCTTCACCCTACGACTGCTTTTAAAGTGACCAACACAGAACTGGCATACACGCTATGTTCAAAGGTCTTGCTAAGTATCAATTTCTGAGTAGGACAAGTGCTTTCTATCCCAAAAGACATCATTTACACACAATTATTCTGGCAAACAATTTGCCCGTGTTGCTCAAAAAGTTCTTTATGAAGGCACATTTCCCAAACAAATATTTTCATATTAAATACTACTTTAAAAGCTACTAAATTAAGCTGAAAAAAATCAATTTGAAGTGTTTATTGGATCCCAAATAACTCTTCGTTTTGTTTAGCATGACATCATTTATTCCACGTACTGTAAATTAGAAATACGAAGTTCACCCAGTTCTACTCATCTTCATGGCATATAGTATTTGTCCACACTTGCTCCACAAATAGCTTTGTTTCTGCCAATGATCTGACAAAGTGAATGAGTGCGTTGTCTACACCAACACAAACACACAGGGAAAGTATGTAAACAGCTCTACCAAAACTTTAAGGGATAAAGATTTGGTTCATTAAAATACTGTAAAAAACAGAGGAAGCAAGTTGTATTCACAGATGAACAGCTTCATACGTAAGCACCCTCCAACTTTCTGTAAATACAACTTACTGCAAACATGATGGTGCAGACATGAATCTACAAAGCCTCACATACATCACCAATATCCTTCAGCACACTTGCCAGTCTAATCATAACCAACAAGTTCAGTCAACCAAGCTAAACAATTATTTAGCTTGTTCCCGACTGATAGAAAAACATGCTTTTGTAATCATGTGTGCCTCGATAACACATTTCATGAAAGGCAGCTTCGCATGGGTCAAACAGATCAATAGGTCTGGTCAGTTTATCTGTGCAAGTTTTAAGTTTACTTCATCAGATCACATGGGAAGTGTTATCACTCACTGGTCATGTAACATTCTCACTCATCTAACTTTTGAAGAGTTTTTGCTGGCAGAACTCAACTAGGAATACATATGGAATGCTTTGTTGACTTACCTTGGACTTAACCAGCAAGTTTAATTCATTGATTTAAAGACAGAATTGATCAAGAGTTTCTGCTTTTCCTAGCTGTATTTTGCAACTCTGATAAATGCAGGGAACTTTTAAAGTGGTATTTTTAAAAAATTTTTTTTATATAATATGTAAGTGCTTTTTAGATTTTGTTGTTGTTGTTGCTTCTTTTTACAGCCCAGGGAAAACCAAACAGTCACATGTCATTAAAGTATCCAAATATTTTTACAAATAGAAACCACTACAGGAAATCAAATTCAGGGAGTACCTAGCTGTTCCAGCAGAGACACACACACTGTTGGGCACTATGGAAGAACATTTGAAAACCTGAATGCAAACTACGCTCCTAGTTTCATGAATTTTTTTGTTCACAGCATGATTTTTATGAAGCTATAGTCACACAAATATATTTGTTTATTTTAATAAGGCAAGCTGTTTTAATACTAGCGTGATTTAACAAAGAAAATATCCTTTAATGTGTATTAAATAAAGGAAACAAGGTACTAAACCGCACACAATTAATGACCATAGAATGCAGTTTGGGTAGATATAACTGTTCATCACTTAAAAGGAAACATTTTGTCATATTTAGGCAAAACTTTAAATATTTAATCTTTAAAAGAAAAAACTAAGAAGGTCTCATAGCGCTCCATTATCAACAGTGGGATTTGAGGCATTATCATCTCCTCTTTACTACACCTACCTACAACAAAAGTGAACTGGACTTTATTTGTAGTTTGTGAAGCTAATTCCTTGTCTGTGACAACCTGTCTCCCATGAAAATTCCTCCTGTAACATATCCGACTGCATTTAAAAAGGTACCAGCTACTCAGTTATAGTCTTAATATGGAAAACATCTGACTTCAGTTACTTCATTACAAATTACTTTAGTTGCACTTTAAACCAGCATCTAGAAACTAACTGAAGACATTTAAAGATTGGGCGTGCGGGAGAAAACACCATATAACAGGAAAAAAAAAAAATATTTTCAAAATACATTCCCTAATCTAGTAAAACCTAAGGGAGGTGATAACACTGAATTCAAAAGAATAATTTCCATATTTAAAGTTTACTTTTGTTTTATGATAGGTTTCGTTTGCATAAAGGAAAATAAGAGTCTGCATTAATTGAGGCTATTATTTAAAGAAAAAAAAAAAACAATCCTGAATTATGCATTTCTAGCAACAGGAATATTTTCACAGCAAAAAGCACACCCAAAATCTTTTCAGGGTAGCTGTGATTGAATAATGCTGATCTTGGCAGTTTTCCATTATCAGATTTAGATCTAGAAGAACTGAGGTAACAGGCTGAAAAATGTATTCTTTTCATTAAAGAAGCAGTTTAGTAGCATGTATTAACATAGTGTCTATTGTACATCAAGTTGCAAAATTATTCCGAGATCCAAGAGTCCCTGGCTGATGGCCCAGTAAGTACAGATTTTTCAAACTATATGGAAGTGACAGTCTCATTTACTATCCATTTTTATGCTAGTGAAGACACACAAGGGCTGTTTTCACCACTCATTTCTGAGTTTTTAATCAGTTTTTGACCATCTCCTAGAGGAACCATTTAACACAACAGTAACCTCTGAAAAGAACAGTCATTATGAAAGGGCATTCAGGAATGCAAAGAATTAGATATAATATTGACAATTAAGATTCGCCAGAACGTGCACTATTGATCCTTCTGCAATATGTAGCTTGGGGTCAACTGCAAACATTAGGGAAGTAAACCACCACCGCCACCTTCTACCACATGCCTAAAGCTGCATCTTCACTCAAAATAATAATTTCCAAGACTTGACCAGGAACAAAGCATGTAAGGGTCTCAGCCTTTTTTATTCCTACATTGCACAGAAAAAACAAACACACTGCTTCCATCCTTTGCTAGACTGTTCAGTTCCTTGTCCTCAGTCCAGTCTTACTTATCTCATAACTTCTGTGTTTGACCTGGAGCCTCCAAGCCTAATCAGTCCAATTCCAGGGGGTTTTGTCTTTTAGTTTTTAAGCTATAAGGCACAACACACTCACGAAATTGTCTAAACAAGGAAAGGTCCTTATGAATCACAGAACTGACAATATATACATCAGTCATGTCATCACCTGCATATTTAATCTCCTGCTACACACTTTGTATTCACAACTGTACAAAGGGAATCCAGGCAATGAGATTTCATAGTGAAAAGTAAATAGCTTTCATACAAGATCCATACCAAAACAGCATATTTTGTTTGCCCCTAAAGATACTCCTTTCTTTGTATTGTAATTTTCTTTAACACTAAGTTATTAAAGTAAAATGAGTAAATAATGGGGTAGTTCCCTGTTGAAAAAAAAGTCAGAAAATTCTATTAAAAAGGTATGAAAGCCCCCAAATGGTGAGTTTTCTATTAGTCTCCCCCAGTTTTTATTTTGAGTACAGCACATAACTTGGGCCTAAAAGGCTGTAAGGCTGTTAATGAAAGGGAAGTTTAGCACCTTGTAGCAACAGAAGGTTCCCATCACCAGATGATAATAAAAATTACAAAAGAAGAATTTTATTGCTGCCTGATCATGGCAATGACAACACTGAAAGAGGGCAATTGTTCCCTGCTTTTTTTTTTTTTTTAAAGGAAGTTTTTCATATGAAGAGTAACTATACGCTTCATCCTTTATGACTTACTTCAGGCAGAGAGAAAACACAGCCAAGGAAAAAAATCATAAGATAATCTTTCCCTCAGTAGCGCAGCTATACCAACAGTACTTGAAGTGGTGCAGACAGTGTAAGCCAACTAAAAATCCCCAGGTAGAGTAAATCAACACAACTCTTATCGTGATCATGGAAACTGTATTCTCATACACTTACTCAAGCTCAGGCCCCGAGACCCTTGAAGTATGTTTGTGTTTGAATTTTATAAAGTGTGTATTACAGATGCAATTGATGGTAGCAGCCTACGATCTTCAATGGGAGCAAATGTAGGTCACTACAGGTACTTCCAGGAAAACTGTCCCTGGAAATACAGCAACTGCAGACAAATCTTAACATAAGCCATAGTAACACAATTATACCTTTATTCAATTTATGTTTATCTGACACACTGAAAACAGCATTCTGGTTTCTCTGTCAGTCTCAGAAGTGGTTGGGACTTAGGACAAGGCAGTTACTCCCCCAGTGATTTGATTACTATTTTTTTTGTTGTTATATCTTTTTATCCTCCCCTCTTTGACAAGATTCTTGATTATAGTTTCCAAAAGAGAATTTCTTCAGAAATTTTAGATACCTTGGACTGCTGGGCTAACCGCCATCTCACAAGTGAATGTTTCTTCACTGACCATTTCTCAAAACATGCAATTCTGCCCCCCTACCACCTCCCCCAAAAAATTAAAAGCCTCAGCAAATAAAACACTTCCCAGAAAGAAGTAACTCCAGGGACTAATTCCAGAGCCATCTTCCATGATGGAGGGACCAGAGACTAAAGAGGCAGATGAAAATGAACATATATGAAACATACCATAACACAAGGAAATTAGAAAACCAACTCTACTATCACATACAAGGTATCACCTGCTGACTGCAGTTTCAGAGCTGGACCATAGGTTTATGATAAATGTAGTAATGGGCTGCTTCCATGATACGAATCTAAGCATTTAAAGATCTGATTAAGGAATGGAGCTATTGCCAGGCTAAGCCTCTGCTGACAAAACGGGCATCTCAATCTCTGAGAACTGGAACGTCTCCCACAAGTACTCTGTAGCATACTGCACATATAACAGAGGTATGTGTTTACATACATTTGTTGCCTAGATTTTTTCACTGGAAGTACCCCCAAAGAGTAACTAACTATTAACAGAGTAAGAACAAATACTGTACAGTGTCATCTCCCTTACTGCCACCTTAAACAAAAGGTTTGCTAAAACACACTTGCTGCACTTCAATGAAGAAAATTCTCTACCTCTCCAAACAAAACACTACGCTGTAAGAATGTTAACTTGTGCCAGAGAGCTAATATCAAAGAAACTCACAAATACAAAACATACCATATGTCTCATTGTAAAGTGAAAGTGTCTGTGAACATGGTCATCAGTTTTGTCAGAGACACATCACCAAGACCCTGAAGGAAATCACTGGTTCTCTGAAGCTGAGAGTTATTGACCAAATAGACTTGGAGATCTTCCAGCTTGTTAAAGGTGCTAATGATTCATGTATGCAATTTTTGAAGAAAGAAATGAGCTTCAGCAGCCTGATTTTTTTGTCAAAAAGTCAAGCTGTACTTTAAGTTGTGCAGTGCTGTTATCTGCCTGGAGGTGCTGAGACACTGCAGAGAAACATTGTAATTCAGTATATTCCCCCAAACAACCTGCCTTCAACAAGGCAAAGATATGTTTGAGATTTCTGCCTACGGTATACCCTCCTTTTTAAACCAAGTAAATTCACATAAGTGTTCAGCATCACTGTGCTATTGATACTCTTCCATTCTTGGAGGTACCTACAAAAAAGTGCTGTTTAGTTTCAATGCAAAGTTTAACAAACTTTATTAAAAGCCTTTTGAATCAGGTAGGCAAGTGAAGCACTTGTGGCAAGTGATCCTGTATTTATGCATTTTGTATGCAATGCCAGTACATTTGTCATATTTCCTGTCACTATGAAAAAAGAAATACCTTGTAAAAGTATTTTCTGTTTGTTCACAGAAACTTCCATCAAAACCAGGGAAAGAGGGAAGGGATATGGTTGTGTCTCATGCAGGGAGACTAAATGTAGTTAAACAGAGGAGAATAAGAACTTTTTGCCTCCATACATATCATGCTTCTGAATTTTAGGAATTTTTTCCTCATTATCATTCATTTCCTAGAGTTTCTGATTAACTTATACCAATCAATAAAGCTTTCAAAAAGACGTAATTAAAGCAGAGAAGATAAAAAAGGAAGATTGAGCATATTATTGGGTGGAGCAAGGGGAAGAAGTGAGTGAGAATCAAAAACCACATTCTGAATACCAGTCCAGAGAGATAAATGGATAATTTAAGTCTCTTGTTTCCAATCCTAGAACTGGAAATTCCCTGTTAAGTGTCCTGTCCTAAATCATGATCTTAACAGCATACAGGAAAAAAATAACATAACCAGCAGTCATTATCAGCAACAATGGATCAGTTAGGTCTGTTAAGTCAAGATAAATCTAAATCAGATACAAAGCTGAACATGGTATATGCATATCAGTAGTTTCAAAGTATTTGTTTCTGTTCTTAAGACAGAATAGCTTTTCAATAAATAGTTCCACATAAAATACCTTGTGAAGTGCAGAAACATGAGGAGAAATCAGGTTCACTGCAAAAATTCCTCTTGCAAATTTTGGTAGGTGGTTGGTCTGGGTAAACCCTATTTAATTATTAAACAAAATGCATGGAAGATGTGCTTTGAGCTCAGAGCTCCTGGCTGCATATAAATAAAATATGTCAATGATTGCCATGAAGAGAATACACAGTACGTTAATCCTCTTTTAAGATCATAAATGTATAGTACAAGGAAAATAAATTGCTCAAAGAAAGATTTTCTAAATTAACTTTGACAGTAAGCCAAATTTTAAATCAGGAAGTATTTAATCGTGTGTTGGACTTGCTGCATTTTTCCTGGTTTTTAAACCACACTTCATTGCGCAACTGCCCCAGATGCATGTACGTGTAACAGGCTTTTTGATGGCAAAGACCGTGTACAGAAAATTGCGGTTGTGTTAGATGGAACTGCTACATTGACTGCTAAATGCCAAACCTCTTCGCCCAACTTATCCACTGCACCAAATTTACTAGATCTACCTCTGTCCTGTACAACTTCTTCCAAACCTGAAATGACATTATCACATCATAAATTCACCAATACAGAGGGAGACAGTCACAGCATAAAACTAAGAGTAAAATAATACAACTACATGAAATTGTGGTGCGAGGCAAAAAAAAACAAACAAAAGAACAAACAAAAAAAACCCCCACCAACAACAAAACAGCAAGAGGCAACAATGCTTCAATCTGGCCTTTCAAGAAGGCTAGCGTGCTAGTGTCAAACATAAACATTCAAACTCCTAACAGAATTTTCTTTTTCATTATGTTGAAGCAGTAGGCCATAAACCAAGTACGTATTAGCTTTTCCAAAGGAAATGCTGGAGCCACAGCCACAACACCATGAAGTCTAAACTGAATGAATACGCACAGAAACATTTTTAGTTTGCCACAAGAAATTGAGTACAACCAGTTACCATTTGTTAGTACCATGATTATCACGCTATTGAGGAAACATATCAGAAATTGCCCAGCCCCTGACTATGAAACTTTCCCATTCTACATCTTCAGAGACAGTGAGATGGGAAGCACCTGGTTGCAGGGCAGAGGGACATAAGCACACCACAAGCTGGGTAGCATCAGAGGGCATGCATGTGCACAGGCACACCGAGCAAGACAGTTGCAAAGGAATTGAAACTAGTGGGCTTTTTTTTCCCAAATAATAATAAAAAAAAAATTAAAAGCCTTTCTATTGGAACAAAATAGGTCCTGCTGAAATAAAAAAAAAAGGGGGGGGGGGGGGGGAAGTTGGACCTCTCAGTATTTTTCATAACACGAATGGCATGTGTGGATTTATTTTTCAGCCATAGCTGTCCTAAGCAAATGGCACAGATATTCAAGTTTGTTTCAAATTCACACATTTAAGTGAATAATAGAGAGCCAATTTTAACTTCTTCATAGGAAAGGGGCAATGCAAGATTTTGAGTAAGTTCAAGACACTCTTTTTAGTTTTGAAAGGGAATTTCCAATCAGAAAAATAAACAGGGATCCACAAGATAAGGCTGTTTCAAAGAAGCCATGCAATCCAATTAGCTACTTTTTTTCCATAATAAAATCATAAATCATTGATTAAGCATTACTGGGCTGGCACATTACCAGCTAGAGGCATCACCTACCTACCCACCTGGAGGAGCACAACCTCCACAAGAAATCAGCTGTACCATTACAGCCTTCGGAGGACACTAAACCTATCACACACCAGCACATACTCCTAAAATACCAGGAAATACGAGGCATATGCAGAAGGATCTAGCTAAGTCCATTAATTACTGAGCAGCAGTAGGAACTTTACGATCCCCCCAACTAAATTACAGGCAGTAACCCTCGTCGGCAGGTGCTATTTGCAGAGGCTGTCTGCCATCTCCACACCCCAAGCCGTGTTACAGAGGGCAGCCATCTCCCTGAGGGATCCCGCACCACAGCTGCAGCAGGAGACAGAGGTGAGGCTTTCAAAGAATGCCTGCTTCCACATAATTCAGCACTATCGTAATGAAATAATAAAAATAAAACCCCTGAGTTTCCAGGCATATGCATATTTCAAACATCATTGTACGTGACTTTAGCAGTTTGCTAAATGCAAACAGCACACCATCCAGATAGAGCTTATTTGAGCAATAATTGGCTTTCTCACACACCAGTCATTTGCTGAACAGTATGCTACTACCAACTTCCACAGCTGTTTGTCCCACTCACCCAAGGCAATGCGAACCTATTAGATCTACCACTATTTCATGCAATGTCTTTCAAATATGAATAGGACTTGTGTATTCTGAAACTTAAGAACTCATAAGCCACTGGCATTTAAAAAAAAGGTCACTGAAATAAAGAAAAAAAAAAAAAGAGAGGAAAAAAAAAAGAAAGAAACCACAGCCAGCAGACCACAGCAGAGAGAGACCAAGAATGTTCCAGACTTTCCAGCATGCTCTCCACCTCCTGTTCCTCAGCTGCTCTCCTCCCTCACCTAAGAAAGGCTAACAGAAAGTGCACAGGTTTCAGCAAGAACTGGAATATACCAGACCAAAGACAAGGAAAGCTCAAGCCTCTCTTTACAGTGTATATTCCACATCACTTTCATTTAAAGCCAGATTTAGCAAGCCACTAAACAATAAACAAGCACTTGTTGTACTCACCACCTCAGCTTCTCTTTGCACCCAAGAGCAAACTTGTTCCGGTCTTCAGGAAACCTGCTAAGCTCTTACTTGGCCGCCTTCAAAAGTTTTGAAATCTGTCTGCTTCGGAGACCCACCAAAATCCTCCCCAGCATTGTTTTTGTCTTGATCCTGCTCTTTTTCCAGCAAAAGAAGGATTTCTACCAAAAACCTCAACCCCTCAGCTGAGCCGTTGGAGGCAGCACTACAAATGGCCACCTGGTAGCGGGCGGGACAGAACTTCCCCAGGTAAGGTCAGCTGTGGTAAATGGCCACGCTGCCCCGGCAGGTGTGTGTGCTGAACCCCTTTTTACACCACCACCACCACCACCACCACCAAATTCAGCTTCCTTAGAACAGGGGGTCGGGGACGGTTTGGCTTTGTCGCTGTGGAACAAAGGGTAACCCCGGTTGCCCAGCTGTGACAGCCTCAGGAGTTTCATGAAGTAATAAAAAGATTCAGCAGGTTAAAAACTGGTGTCAGCAACGTCCTTCCCATCCCGATTTGCATGCAGGACAAAGGTGCTAACAGAGAGGCAAAGAAATGCTAACACAGAAATAAGGAGGGCCGTTTGCCTTCCTCCTCCCCACAAAAGCCCGCCTTTATAACCGCCACTTCTCAACCACCTGGCAACGAGCCGCTTCCGTTATTCTCCCCTTAGCAACTGCGAAAGGGGCAGCTCAGCTATAAACTGACCTTACTCCTTTCCTAACGATCATACAACCCTCCCCCGCCTCACAGGGTTGGGCTTTGCGATAGTAGTCATCTGCAGGGCCGTTGTCTTCACGTGGAGGTTAAGAAAATGTGGTTTGCCACTACAGAAGGGGAGAGAAGGGACTTCCCTTTCATGCAGTACTGTAATGCTAAGAAAATCGTGAATAAACTCATGAAATCAATTAAAAAGCAAAACAGGAACAAACTTAACCTAGTTTCTTGTTCTGGGCCAGGTAATGGGAGATAATTATATTTTAACAAAGCTAGGAGGGAAGCTTTAACTGTGTTTACTCTCAACAGCTCAGTTATTGAGAGCCCACATCCTACCTCTGCAGATAGAATAAACAGGACAAACAGAGTCTGGTCAGCAGCCACAAAAAAAGAAATCTGAAGAGGTTTCATCTTAGTCACTGAAAACAATACCATTGACTGTCACCAATTATTCTGTTGGCAAATAATTTTGTGAATTTCCAAGGGATATAAAACTTTGTTTTGAAGGTCAATCAGAATTTGGGAAAGAGATGCTGAAAAACAGTGCTCAGGTCACTGAAATCGACCAGAACTCAATGGTATATTTTCATAACATAGTTGTACTTATTTACATACAAACAAAAATAATGAAGGACAGTGATTTTGGGTGTCTTACAGTCACTAAGGAACAGGTGTAAAGGCCCAGAGAAAAAGATAGTTAAGACAAAGGGTAACAAAAAATGTGGTCTTCTTTTTCATAGGAAAGGAATGTACCAAGTCACACTAACGTGCTCTGGGAAAACTCCGCCATTAAGATGCTTCATCCAAGGCAGTTAAATATATCTAATAAGCTGTGCGGAGTTTGTACTTGATAATGCTAGTCAGCGGGAAGTCAGACAATAAATGAAACTGTCCTGTGCCAGGCTTTTTGACTCTGAGTGATTCCTGAACAGTATACATTATCAGCAATAAAACTTAAAACCTCAGAGAAGTCAAAAAACTCAGAAACTGAGGAAAGCAACTAAAGAAGGTTAGCTGGAATTACAGGATTCCCTTTGCAAAATAAGATACTTGGGACTTAAATTCAGAAAGTAACAAATTGCAAAGCATTTGCGATTTGGAAAGATTACAGTTAATCCATTCAGCAGTTAATCAGGCAAAGCAATTTACTGGTGAGGAGTATTTTTTGAGGAGTACTGAAAGCTACAGGAGTTTGCTGCATTTCACATGAAATGATACATGCCATACAGGTTTGCTTTTAGCGTTTTTCAGAGGAAAAAAACGATGCAGCAGAACCAGATAGATATGTGCAGCGGCTAAAGATGAACACAGGTGAAAATTCTATTCCTGAGAAATAATGTAACTAGAAAAAAGTTTAATACAATAGTGCATCCAGTTAGAGCACAAGTTTGAAGATACCATTGATCTTTTTGTTCCAATAAGCAAGGAATGACCAACCAAGATCCTTCAAAATAGTGACAGGATGTAGGCAATTGTTTAGCTATCTACTAGGAGATTGTAGGAGACATGGCTTTGAAATTCATATGTGGAGATAAAGAGTATAAGATTGCTATTATAACAGGTCAATGCTGTAGTACCACAAATTGCCCAGAGATTAGAGGTGGGTCTATGCAGACATTCTTCTTTTGGTGAATACCGTTTTTATCTCCTCTCAGAGAGATGAAAAGATTTTTAAACCAGAAAGAGCTGCATTTGAAAAAAAAAAAAAAAAAAAAAAAAAGGGGGCTTTCCTATATTCTGGAATATATGCCCACATATTTAGCATGTTAAGCCTGGAAAAGCGACTGGGCAAGACCAAATAGAAATAAGGATCTCTAAATAACTCTGCCTGTTCACTATGTTTTTCATTTACGCTGGATTTCTGAGTTAAAGCAAATTCTGCTCGGTCTTCTCCAACCCCTGGGAGACTCATTTTATCCCCTCTGATGCCACTCCTTGCTGCAGAGTCCTAACTTGCTATTGCAAATCACTCAAATGCCTCATGGACTCCAGAATGGTCTTCCCCTGACTGTGCTCAGTGGATCCCCAAGGGAAGAAAAAATACCCTCCGCTGCACTTCCCCACTGGGTTTATCTGCCTCAGCCACCTCTTAGCAGAACTTAGGGTATAATAGGAACATGCAAGTAAAATCATCCCTCAGAGTTGGCATTAGCTGAAACAAACATAAACAACCTAACACAATAACTCAGTGGGGGCTGACAGTATATAGAGACATACACCTAAAATAGGCATAATTATAGTTAGCTAGAAAAGGATGTGATTTTTAAACAGAATATATACCTGGGAGAGATTTGGAGCTTACCAGCACACCCTCTAGACCATTACATTAAAATAGATGAAACTAGGTCCAGAGCTGCATCATGTACATGCCCATCTGATTTAAAGACAACATAACTGCCCAGTCTCACATGAAATATAGATGTATAGATCATGATCGTCAGGAATACTTCCAAGGAAATTAATTATAGCTATTAAAACAGAGGACGTGGGACAGGACATTTCCAGCCTGTTTTAACAATTTTAAGTGACTCAGGAAAGCAGATGCTCATTGAATAAGCCAAAAAATATAGGCTCAGTAGAAGTGCTAATGGTAGCACAAGAAAAATTAATCCCCAATGCAAAGTAAGCAGCAGTTTGTTTCTGTAGGTTTGGAACAAACAAAGCAAGCCAGTTCTGCAGATCTAATCGTCTATCTTACTTTCCTGAGATTTTTTCCTAGAGGATACTTGGCTAAGCAAGCAGTTATATGCAGTTGTTTTTACTAAGCATACTGTATTTGAAATGAACATCTCTGGCAACAGACCACAATTTAATGGGAATGGATTTAAGGAATGTTTAATGTCATATGAGCAACATCACTGCAAGCTCTCATTATTCTTAGTTCCCAGCTGACAGCAATATACACATTAATATAGTACTTAAACTGCAGAATTACTTCAGAAAAAGCTCAAATTTTTTTCAGCAGAAAATTAGGAAGAAGAATACCTGGATTATAAGAAACTGATATCAGAATTCTTGGTCACTTGCAGGTAGATAAAGAGAAAGCAAAACAAAGATAAACTTGCTACTTAAAAATTACGCTGAGCATGTCACTAAGGGGAAAGCACAGCTCTAACCAGTTACGTGCTACACTCAGCCTTGCAGTGCTGTGGGGTCAGAAGCCAGGACAAAGTGTGTGATCTCGTAGCCATTTGAAATGTTGAACGCACAGGGCATGGAGGCTTGTGGGTTCATGTGAGAGCGCAAAGCCTTCTGGGATAGCCTTGGAGAACTACAGAAGATGGCACAAGCCATCCTCATGCAGTTTTGTCCATACATACGGCTGAAGATTTCAATTTTCTGTGCACACATAAAATAACTTACAACTCTTAGATGAAAGTAACTGAACATCAGGTTTTTTAAAAAAACCCCAAACATATTTAAATGAGCATGTCACTGATGGCCCAAGACCACTTTCAGTAGGTCTCCAATCAAGGAATTGAATAATTGTTGGCATTTTCTGTCAAAGACTTTACAAAGCCTCATCAAAAAATCATTCTTCTAGGGCTAAGCGGAAGGATGAGAGAAGAAAGACTGGATTTCAGCATATCATGACAGAACTCAGCAGGATTGTCTACAGGAAGAGCTACAAAGCATACTTCATTTGAAGCAATGAACTTTAATAGGAATTTCATTTTACACATGAATGTACCCTGTGTGATAATCTCCAGTCTGTTTATTCATCAGCTGGAACTCAGGATGTGAATGTGAAGGTGATAGGAGCAGCGAATTTTATGTTCCTGAAGTGATAGAAAAGGTATTAACCTTTTAACGATTCTTCATTCAAAGGCAGCTTTCACAGCGAAAAGTAAAACAATCTATTTTATTTTCTCTGCAATATTAAGCATGAAAGGAAATCCTAGTTCATAGTTGGAGAAGCAGTGAATATGAAAGATTTTATGCTATTTACATCTGTTCAGGAGGAGTTGTGTAAGTGACACACAAACAGCAGGATTGTCAATGTAGCAAAACAAAACCACATATGTTTGAAAATTTAGCCCAAAGGCCTTTCTATTGGTCCTGATCCAGACAAACATCTTCCAAAAGTATCTTTTTTTTTTTTTCAAAATATCTAGGATAGCCTAATTCCAATTGTAATTAAATGTACTGTGAATTTTTTTAATGTGATTTACTAGGGGGTTGGACAAGCTCAGAGAACTGATAATGGATGTTGTGGAGAAAAACTGTGTGAATTTCTTTCAAATCAAGGACAAAGCAAGGATCGTCATTCATTCTGATTTCAGTTTCCTGAGATGTGAACCACAGGTAGTTTAAAAAAAAGAATATTATTATGCATAACCCCCATCAGATAATTTTTTTGGAGTACTCTAATTTTAAACCAACAGTCTAGATACAAAATAGGTAAATAGCATCTGAAAGTTATTTCTAAGAGCTGTAAAATGTCCAGTTACACTGGTTTTCCACTACCCAGAAAAATATCCTATCAGGCATAGATTTTTTTCCCGTGCTCTACAAGCTTTTAGCAGAAAGAACGCATTTCTTTCTGTGTGTTATTTATTCAGAACAGGAATTATATATATTATCCATCCAGGCCTTTTCCTATAGTTTGTCTTTTCATTGGACTATTAACATAAGATATTCTAGATGACTGGTTTTCTTCCTCTGTTTAATTATTCCTGCCACCTGCATATGTGAGTTAACCTCATATACTAGACTTTCTATCAGGAGCAGCACATGCCATTCAGGAAGGTACTGTCATCCTGTGATATATCGCAAGTTAACAGCTTTCTTGACATTATCAGCTAACTCATTTGAGACAATAAAGATGTGGAAAATCACAACTCCCCATTCAATATCCCCTTCAAAACAAGTTTCTGGGATGGAATGTTATATTTTGTTCAGACATACTTGTACTATATACCCTGTGGGAACCACTGGAAAAATCAGTTCATCACAGCTAGAAGCCTGGCTATATAAACTGGTGCCATTCTCACACTGTGTACAAACAACAATGTATGCACTGCTTGTACATACTGGCCCTTCACCAAGAATAGGGAATAGAGCTATCTGCACACATCATATCACATAAATATTTGGAATTTAGGGGTTTAAAGGATCTGAGAAACATTCATCTTTCTCCCAAGTATCTATATGATAAACTGGGGATGCTGAAGTGCTTCTGAGGTTGTTGGATCCTGCCAGCCTTGTCCCATGCCTGACTAAAGTCCTTGTTCATACCAGGTTTTCCAGCCTGCTCACCCTATTCCCAACAGATCCCTGAGCTGGACAGCCAGGGAATCAGGGCCAAGGGAGCACTGGAGAGTTTACATGAAAGAATTATTTTTCCTATGCTGATACAACACTGCTGGCAGAAAAATTAAGACCCATATCCTCATATCAGTTGGACCTGACGACCTTAAGGCTCTTTTCCAACCTAGATGATTCTATATTCTATATCCTTGGTGGCTAGGTCTCAGCATTTTCTTCCAGACTTTAAATATTTAAAGTGCTTTGAAGATGTGTGTGTCTTTTGTGGTCATGCACTTTTAATGTACAGCAGGGTTGCGAACAAAATTTACTGGAATACTGTAGCACTTCCTAGCATTAGAGGTGAGATTCTCACTACAACTAACTTGATTTCAGTGTAGTTCAGACAAAATTTCAACTGGACAGATCATAGGTTTCCTCACTGACATCTGAACAGAACCAAAACAGTCTTTCCGTTCTTCCCCATATCATTAATGGCAGTACAGGTCTCTCATATAGCTCTTACACAACACCTGCAAAGGAAAATAAGTAACAATACAATTTGCCAATAGTGCCGAAAGACCTTGTCTCTTTTATTCTTTTAGATATTAATTAACATTTTTTTTCTCTTAAAAACTGCTCTGTAGATCTCAGGAGTAGCAAAGGATGTCATGTTATGTATCAGTTGCTATGGTAACTAATCCTTTCTAAAAGGGAGAAACTGAACAAATTTGCAGAAGTCCATTTCTCACTATGAACAAAGGATGCCACTAAATATTCTTTATTTTACAACTCACTGCCTTCCTTTTTTTACTCTTTTTTGTAAATGAACACAACTGATTTAGTACAGGACTGTGCATTTTATTTTTTTCTTCCATTCTGAACATTCTGAGCTTCCTGTTTTGAAGGACAGGCAGAAATACAATTTCATTCCAGATCTTGGATTTTTTTTTTTTTTTTCTTAATTTGTGTGAAGGTATAATATTAATGAAGAGTGTTCATAGTTTGGGTTGACATAGTTTGGGTTGGAAATTGTTACATTTCCCAGAAAAATTATATCTAATGAAGAAATTAGGGCAAACTTTACCATATTTCTCCATTTCTATCTCTCTGTGCTGAGCCAGAGAGGTTCACCAGGACTGGAAAGGTGTTTCATGTCTTGGTCACTCTGACCCCACTGTAAGCCTCTATCTTGTCATGGGATGTAGATCAACTCCTTTCATAACTGATTTCTGAGATATCATTTGCTGGTGGCACATAACTCCTGAACTATGTTTGCCAATTCTAGTGGTGGCAAACCATAACTCTTCAAAGAAAAGCACAAGCATCTATTGGCTAAAAGAGAAATTTCCTTCTACCTGATCTGTATCAGTCAGTAGTCTCTGGGACTTATGCACAGAGAAATGGTAGTAACAGTCTTCATAAAAATCCATGGAAAAAAATCACTACTTTATTGGTGGAGCTTTATCTCAGTGTAAGACTGTCATGGTTTAACCCCAGCCAGCAACTAAGCACCACGCAGCTGCTCACTCACTCCCCACCCACCCAGTGGGATGGGGGAGAAAATCCGGAAAAGAAGTAAATCTCTTATCTTGAGATAAGAACGGTTTAATAGAACAGAAAAGAAAAAACTAATAATGATAATGATAACACTAATAAAATGACAACAGTAGTAATAAAAGGATTGGGATGTACAAATGATGCGCAGGGCAATTGCTCACCACCCACCGACTGACGCCCAGTTAGTCCCTGAGCAGCGATCCTCCCACCCCCCGCCCCCACTCCCCCCAGTTCCTATACTAGATGTGACGTCCCATGGTATGGAATACCCTGTTGGCCAGTTTGGGTCAGGTGCCCTGGCTGTGTCCTGTGCCAACTTCTTGTGCCCCTCCAGCTTTCTCGTGGGCTGGGCATCAGAAGCTGAAAAATCCTTGAGTTAGTCTAAACACTACCTAGCAACAACTGAAAACATCAGTGTGTTATCAACATTCTTTGCATACTGGACTCAAAACATAGCACCGCACCAGCTACTAGGAAGACAATTAACTCTATCCCAGGTGAAACCAGGACAAAGACTCAAACAGAGCAGTTTGGGAGCACTGCTCTCAAGAAACTCTTGACAGCACAGCTGCTGCAAGGGGCAGCCCTTTGCCTGATCGCAGGTGTAGCCCCAAGCACAAAGACAGTACAAACACAGTGACAAAAGAGACAGGGCCATTTCTGAGGCTGAAATATGAGAAGAGGTGGTGGTGGTGGGTAGGAAGGAATAGAATGCTTTTATAAAATCTCCCTAAATCATGTCAAAAGATTTCTCATTTGCTTTTCTTGGTGCCTTCCTTTCTCTCTCTTGCTCACTGCTGTCTTCCACAACAAGACAAGAATCATGAAGAAGTAAAAAAGCTAATTCATGGACTTGTGTAACAAAAATATGCTTGATACTGTTCAGGGGTGCAGGAGAAAAAGCAAACAAATTAGCAATTGTATTAATTGGCTTTCTTATCAATCTGCTGGCAACGAAAGCTCGTACTTTGCCAGGCTGAAAACTGCAGAATAAAGCTGTTTCCATACACACAGCTGGGGAACTGTGGCCATTTAGTAAGTGGCTCCACTTGGCATAACTCTGAGCAATGGATTATATTTACTTTATCAGATTTACCAAATTACTTATCTGCCTACAACCGTCACCTACAGAAGCTAAATGTATCTCAGCTGTAACAAGACTTTCCTTCAACCAGTAGCAAGTCAGGATTGGTACGCTATAAAGGACAGGAAATTCCTTAAGCCTTCTAATTGCTAGCCTCAAGAACTGGAAGCAAGCACAGAACTATGAGGATCTAAAGGATTATGCAATATGCATCATTGATTTCTATATTTAGAACAAATTATAGAACAAAAAAGTGTTTATTGCAGAAAACAGTTCTATGCTCCTGACGTATTTTCCATGGTCTATATCAAGAGCTGGATGAAATAATTGATTCCCTCAGCTAAAATCCTCCACATCCCAAGAGACATGGCAATGGAGATGAAATTCCTCTAGAGAATTCTGCCTTACAGAAGAGAAAAAACTGTTATATGAAATAATTTTTTTTAATGTTTGAATGCTACAGTGTCAGCAGAGCAGCTGCAAGAAGGAAAGAAAACCAGGTAGAAACTAGCCTTGGAGTATGTTTGATGGGAAATAATCTAAAAACTGTAGAGCACTGAAAAAGTGGCACAACCAGACCTTAAGGGAAAGGGGAGAGCAGCAAAAGCTTCTCGAAGTTTTTAGGGTTATTTGAGACCAGCTAATTACACAGTTGAGGGAGCTGAGCTTAGGCAGGGCTAGTGACAGGAGCAGAGCTTCTTGATCTAGGTCACAGAACTGCTACAGCTCAGGTTTTTCTATCTGAGGGACTTTTATAGCTCCCGTCTGCATAGTATCTAAGAGCCTAACACTCTTTTAATGTGTTTATTCTCAAAACGTCCCTGTGAGGCAGGGAAGCATTGTTATTGCCATTTTACTCATAGGAAACTAAAACCTAGAGACTGTAGGGAAGATTCTCAGTTGGCATAAATTGTCAAGGCTCCATTAAAACCAAGAGTGTCCACTGACTCTCCAGTAAGGTGAGTGGAACTAAGATGATTTAAACCAGCTGAGGTTTTTTCCCTACATGATTTGTCTAAGGTCACACAGGATCGTGATAGTATTGGAGAAGGAAACCAGTCTTCTAAGGAATGCTAACAACTGGCCGATGATTTTGGTTTTCATGTCTGATACAGGCATGTGACTGAAGAAGAAACCTGAGCCTCAGAGCTGTAAAACGCATGAGGGAGCAGATGCACAGATTTAATTTACTTCTTTTATGGCAGCTTTTTTCTGGTCCTTTCTGACTCTATCAGTTGTTGGGATTGTTGGTTTGGGTTTTTTTTGAGGGGGGTGGGGGGTGTAATTCTTCCTGTATTTCTGATGATACATTTCTCTTTGGCCACCACTGATTTTCCTTCAGTATGTACTTGCCCGTTAGTCGCCATCACACTCTCCACTCCATCCCCAGCCCTGGGGTCCTGTACTCCCTCCCCGTGCTGTGGCACACTTTGTGGGACACACCAGCTGTCTGTGACCCCAGGGCTCTGTCATTTGCCAATGCCCAGCTGCCAGCAGAAAGCATTTCCAGGCTAAACGCATGGTATCTTTCAAAGCCAGTACCTTAGCATCCAAACACAACAACATGGTTTGGCCAAGTATCAGCAAAAAGACCATGACAAGAGCTAAAGGTGTATCATCAATGCCTGGGGCTGGAGAGACCATTATTCTACCAGCAGCAGAAAATACCAGAACTCAACGGAAGATGCTTGTTTCTCATGGAAATCAAGTTGGGAGATACGTATAGAGAATTGAGGCATTTTTCCAAAATTTAAAAGTACTTTCACTGCATTTAAAGCACTTTGAATTTCACGTTTGTGAAATATATAAAATATTTTGTACATTTTTTGTACTTCAGCAGTAACAGGGTAAAACTAAACAATTCACTTTCTGCAAGTTGCTGTGCATATCAACTACTATCCTAAGATCCATCTCATCTGTGGATGCTACATCTGGTAGTCTTGAACAACATTCATTAAATTTTAATTTTTCTTATAGAAAACTTGCCAAGCCTCAAAACAATGAGCAGGGATGACAGACGTCAGTCATTTCCTCTGACAGGTCAAATGTAAATTTTTGCTCGAATGCTTTAGGTTCTGCAGAATTTAAAGCAAAACAAGAATTATCACCACAGTATAAAATTAATTAAGGTGTATAAACTAAACACCAAAGACAGATATATATATACACACTGATAATATAAAATTACTACCACGTGAACAAAGCACCAACTAGGGGCAGCACAGGGAGTGTACTACTGTGTATCAAGACAGAAGAAGATTTGTGTTATCACTGGAAATACTTTTACAGTAGTCAAAAGAGAAGCCTTGAACTTGACAAAGAAGGTCTGCTCTTTCTTTGATCCTATCAATCAAGAGTCTGGTAGGTCCTAAATCAAATAAGTCATATCTTAGTTTCACCCTTGGACAAATACCAAGTCTTTTTCCTTCTGCTCTTCTGAAGAACAACTGATTGACAGTTTTTTTAGGAATGTAAGAAACGATATTTGGAATGTAACTGATACTTGCAGGATTATTGACAATTGCCTCCACAGAAAAATGTCAAGGTGACAAATGCATTTGAGGATGACCATTTTTAATGTTGGATGGCATGACAGAAAACTAATTAAAGACATCATTTATGTTTTATTTGTGCAAGGAAGACACTGTCAGCAGCATACTGATATAACACAATAGGCCAGCTAAATTCTGCTATCACTTATACTGTACAGAACCCACAGTAAGTCCACTTAGCTATAACAGAAATGAAAACTATAGCAGGAGAAGGCCAAAGTTATGCTATCAGTTGTCTCACTGCCCACAGGTATTATCCTTTCTGGCAAACAGCTTTCAGTTTAAATCTCCATCTCTTATTCTGTCATGCTCAAGCCAGGATTCAGAAAGCAGGAAACAGATGTGGGACAAAAATATGTCTGAAATACACAAGGCCAGCTGAGAGGAACAAAAGGTGAAAAAAGTTTAAGAAACCTTTCTACAACATTCATTCTGTCTTTTCTCCAACACCAACTTTATTTCAGTTCAAATTTTGATTTTTTTTTACTTACTATCTTAATTCTATCAGTTATTGCATTTATCTGCATGGGGATCATTTATAAAGTGCTGGACTCTACACCTGAGTTGTAAATCCTAGGAACAGAAATCTATAGACAGAGTTGGAGTGTGCAATGTGTGTATATATATATATATATAAAATAACAAACCTCCTAGTTCTTTGTAAATAAAACCCAGAAAACTACTGCTCTGGAGTCTTACAAATGGTTGCTTAAGCAATATGAAAGTCAGTATTATTTTAACTGTTTTGGCTTTCAGTAGATTAGATTCTGTTATCGCACAATAATCACATATTAGCATGTCTCAAATACTTACAATGGTACATACATGTAAATCCTCCTTGTGAAAATCTGTCTCAGCATTTAGGAACTATTTTGGCTATAGGCATGACCAGGAAATCTGTGCACAAGGTCCACAATCTGAATATCCAAACATTACAGACTAGAAACTACCACACTCAAATAGCAAAACAATCTATTTTCTGCAGGAATTAGTAGCTTAGCACAGCAGCTACACGAACATAAATAGACAGGTACCACTCTAGAGCTGGCTTGTGTTCAGAAGGTCTGAAATATGAGAGGAATGAGCTCTTATCATTCAGAGGGTGAGAGTACACCAAAGGGGAAAAAACCCCCAAACCCCAAAAAACCCTATATGGACTTCATCTTTGATAAGAGAGAATGAAAAGAACCTACAAATCAAATCGTTGGACTCAGGATTAAGGACAAAAGAAAGTAGGAATCCTTTCTGAGGCCAGTTCAGAAGCCTCCTACAAGACTTGGAAAAACAATCACATTTTAAGGCTTTTTTCCCCTTTAATTTCTTGCAAAGTTTAATAAGAAGGCAAAACCTTTTAACAGGAGCAACTGATGGAGTTGAAAACACAGACGAACTTTCTGTCACATAAAACTTTCTTGAAGTTTCTTCAGCTCTTTAAACCCTACAGAATTTCTCTTGTTTACGTCTATTAAGCACCATAGTTACAGCCACATTAGTACCACTTTTCTTTTCCCTTTATATCACAATCTCTATTAAAAAATGCTATGAATCCTGAATCCTACAAACAGCACAAATCCTACGAATCCTGATACTCACTCACTAACATGAAATATCTCATCGCCACCATCAGATAACTTTTTACATATTATTGATCACCAGCAGAAAAGGAGATGCTAATAAGTTTCAACTCAAGGGTACGGTATAACATAAGTAAGCCCATATGGTTTAGCTCACCCAGCCAGCTTTCCAAGATTATTTAATATGCATACTTTGGTCCTTGCAGCTGGACAAGCTGGGGCTTTATTTGTTGTTTTTTTGTGGGTTTTTTTTGTTTGTTTGTTTGTTTGTTTTTTATGTCTCCATCATCTGTTTTATGAATCCTTGAATTTATTAAAGGTCATTGTTTCAGCATATGGGGAATTGGATTTCGCTATTAAGGCAGAAGCTGGCAAGAATAAAATTAATATATATATTTTAATAAACTTATATGTGCATGCACCACCATAAGCATTTTGGACCATGTAACTTTAAAGTATTTGATAAATTGCTAGGAGGGTTCTTAGAGGGAAGTCTTGAATGAATGACCTCAAGGAAGAGCTTTTAATCAGATCTTTGGGGACATGGTATGGATTCTTCACATTTAAAACACACACAGTTAAGGCACATTCCTGATTTTTTTTGTGTATGTCTGTGTAGAAAATACTATTGCAACACTGTATCAGCAATATCGCAAATATCCACCTAAGATTCTACAGGAGGAGAAGGTGATCTTAAAATTAAAACCTGAAACAAAACAGGTTTCGGTCAGGCTCTCGGAGACTTGTACTCACCAGCACCTGGATATCTGTGATGCCCAAGTCTGTCCAGCTGTCAGGGCAGGGGTGCTCACACGGTCCAGCCAGTGGTCAGACACCCCAGTGCTCCTGTCCACGCATGTCGAGTCCAGGATCTGTTGTGATGACAGAGAGGACAGGGAATGGCAGCTATCAAGTCCTTGACGCGTCTCTGCAGTTCTCTGTAGGCTGGTGACAATGTCCAGGTTTTGGATATGTGTTTCTGAGACCTGGAGCTGCCAGTAAGGAGTGTCTCCCTCCTGTCCCACCTCTGGAGTCATCAGGAGTCATCACTGTCCTTTGTCCAAAGCTGGGTGCCTTATGAAACTGCAGGTAGATACACTGGGGTCTTGAAGGTGTGCCATCCCTGGTGGGTTAACGTGAGCCATTCTAAGAGCCTCTTTCCTGCTGTTTGCCCCTTTGGTGCTTCCACACCCAGAGATGCCCACCAGTTCCCCATTCACACTGACCTTAGCCTTTCTATTACAGTCCTGTACATCTGTCTGTGTGCATGTACTGCTTTTGGAGTGAACTGTCTAATGTTTAGAGTCAAGAATTACTGTAGGCAATGCTTTGTAAGATACGAACTTTTGGTGAACGATTACCTATCCGGATCCTTAGGCTGTAAAACCAGATGGCAAGACGATCCTACAGTGCTTACAGAATATAATGCACAGAGATCTGCACAGCTAGGCTATCAGAAGACAGCCAAAGGGAAATGAAGTTCTCCTACTCTGTGACTACAGGAAGAATCTCACAAAATATTACTTCTAGCAGTGGCTACTAACATCGAGTTTCTTACAGCTTCATTCCTTCAGAATTTCAATAGCATCACTGTCCTTTCTGGGAAAAGGGACAAGGGAATCAAGGTGCTGACATTCAAAGATGGACACAGCATGTGCAGGACCTCTGCTTGGATATCAGAACAGAAGACTGTGAACAGCTAGTGTTATTTAACCAATTTCTAAGATGAGGCAAGGGGAACGTGGGAATTTGTGTATGTGATACCATGTGTATACTATATATTTATGAGGCTGTGGGTTCACTGCTTGATGAGTCCCTTGGGATGAGAATGGTAAAAGGGGCACAGCCATTCTTGATAATTCTCTTGTGTTCCTTGTGCTAAGACGGCATCTTTCTTCCTCCACCCAAAAAATAGTCTGAGAGCAAAGCAAATACAAGAAAAGTTACATGGCATATCGCTTTCAGTAATTGATTTTAACAATTGTTTTTGAGATGTGATTATTTTAGAATTGAAAAAGCAACCTTTCTGCTATTGTATTATAACTACTATTTCTGGGGATAATTTGTTATCACTTAAACTAGATAATTGAAAGGTTAACTTTTAAACTATATTTCTGTTGTCAAATTCAAAGCTCTGTATATTTATTTCAATAAGGATTGATGGGGTTTTGTTTTTCCACCTTTACAGAATACCTCTACTGTGCAATGAAAAAATAAGGTCACATTTTATGATCCTCTGCTCTGACACGTGAAAACAGTTAAGAATCAGTCGGACGCTTAAGTGTTTCCAGTCATTGACTTCCCTACTATAGATAAAAGCCCAGTCTGGGTTTTAGAAAGCCTTTTCTTTCCATGATATATAGTATATTCCATTTAAATTAGGCACAGAGAATTTACAGGAGAAAAAAAGGTAAAAATCTCAAAGACCACAATTAGTAACATAAAATGCTAGCCACGCTTAATAAATATTCAAACATTTTCAATGCAACACACTGGACTATGCTTTTTTTTTCAGCACAGATTTCCCTCCACAGCCTCATTCTCTATTTGCAGGTCAGACAAGTTTAACGTATCACCACATTAGCTCTGCTCAGCTCATGCTGAGGGAAGGACCCCCGCAGTATCACGGCTGTCCATCACACTGAAATGATTAGACAAAATCTTGCTTCCCCTGGCAGTGATGAGCTAGCAGAGATGAGCCTCTGCCAGCCCAGTCCAGCTCCCCACTGACTCTTACAGCTGAAGCTGAAAATCCACTGCGTGTTGTCATCCCTGACAGCGTCCATCAGTGGCTGCCTGTTTTGACCCTCAAACACTGAGCCAGTCTCCAGCTTACTGTGCCTCGGCATACTGCCATGATGGGTATAATAGGAGGAACAAAGGAATTGCCTCTCAAAACCTGAATTTTTCTCTGCTTTTGTTTTTCAGTATTCCTGAAATTATTTCTAAAAGCACTAATGATGATCTATTTGAACGCAATAAAGTACTCACAGTCCCAAATTCAGTTATGACAACATGTAGTCATTAAAATAAAGTCTTCCAGCCAGTAACCTTAGTTCCAGTTTGGGAGGTCTGAGATTATGAATTCTGATCTGTCAGTGATAAACAAGCAGCCATATATTCACACATAAGAACAATTCTTGCTGGTATCAGTGTGAAGCATATTGTGGACGAAGGGCAACATTTAACTCTTTTTTGGTAACTCTTCACATAGTTGGTATCATGCCTCTGAGCTCTTGGATACATCACAAAACAGGAACTTTAACTTGAGTGGAGTTCTTAGGAGCTACTGCAGTTCTAGAATGAGAAACAGCAACACAATCTGATGTAAACTTTGAGACTTTGAAGCCATAAGTACTGAAGAGTATTGGTTTTCCTCCTTTTGTTAGTATGTTTGCACACAAATATTCATTCCCCAACAGAACTACTGCTGTTTGCTTTAGCAAAAATCTAAATATAGAGGAAGTAATTCCACTTGTTCCATGCAAAGGTCTTTTTCTTTTTTTGATAGCAGAACACTCTTTATGAGTCAGCAGCAGTTTATTGCTTTTCTGTCTCAAGAATTTTTGAGGCAGGCTCTCAAATTAGGTTGGATCTTCACTCACGTCAGTCAGAGAGAACATGTTGATTTCCCTGTCTGCAGACTGGTGGAGATCAAGTCTTTATACCCCACTTTTTAAAAATTTTTCTCAACTCAAGATTTTTGAAAAGCACGTACAAAAAGTTTCACGAAACTTACAAAGACATGGCAGAGTCCCGTTAACATTACTGATTTTATTGGCCCTTCTACATCTTTAGCAATGTCTTTGAGAACTGATAGAGAACTTAACACTGTAAAAACTGTTTGCTCTCTTATAATAAATATGATAATCTCTCCTATGTTTACCCAACAGATAGAATTTTAAAGCTGAGATAAATAAATGTAACATCCCACAGGAACCATGATTGTAGAGTAAAAACATTTAGCACAGCAGTACGTAACAGTAACAAATATTAATATGACTACAAAAGAAGCCAAAGAACTTAAGTACAGGCATGTAGTGCTATCCATTGAGTATACCTGAAAAGTGCGACAATTACAACTTAATAGACAGCAAAACAGTTTTCCCCATAGGGTTCAATGTACTAATGGGGAAATGCACAGAGGAACTCAAGAAATATATACAATTTAAATACACAGGGACAGTATATACCAACATAAGATCTTTCCCATTCATGTTGCAATAAAGCCATCCAAAAGAGCAAGAACTCAATAGTACAAAGGCAGAGCAAAGACAAGAGGCATAGCTGTAGACAAGATGCTTTCTGCTTTCCTACTATGGTGTAATACAAAAATAATATTGAAATATGAAAAAAACACCATGTTGCGGGCGGTCTGTATTCATTGTAGTTACTTTAACATAAAAAACCCCTGTGAACAAACACCATAGTTTGGGTTTGGGCAATGTAAAAGGGTAGGGTAGGTAGTAAGAACACTTATCAGAGCAGGTTTCTAAATGATTGATGATTAAACTTCAAACAAAAAAAAGATAAGCAACCAAACACACAGTGTTACTAGAATTTCAAAATGCAAATACACAGGGGGAATGGTCTGCCCAGACTACACAATCTAAATCATGGCTGCTTAAATGCCATGTAAGTTCAGACCAGAGCCAGATGAAAAGTAAATTTTTTCCTGACTTCATTCAGTCATGAATAATTATGGATCCATGAGCCTGAATACGATGTTGAGTAAAATAAAGGAACAGCTAACCTGGAATTTGAATACAACTAATAATTAAAGATAAGGAACTGAATTTATAGAAAACCAAGAAGGTTTCAATAACATGTTTAAACAAAGGAATATTCCATACAAGTGAAAAGATTATTTTATATTTGTCAGATTGACTGGCACACTAGAATTTTGAATTTGCACCAGACATCTAAAGTTTATAGGGGTGACTGTACTAGTCAGATGAAAGATTCATTTAGCCCAGTATCTGGCCTTTAACAATAGCCATTCATGGAGGCTCAGAAGTATATGAGGATGAGATGGAGTGATGCTTCCCCTGTCTCTGAGCTTCCAGCAGTTCCCAAACTGACAGTTGCCTCAATGGTATCACGATTATCCAACTCTCCATCATTTACTTGATCATATTTTGAACCCATCAAAACTTGTGGCATCTAAAAGAATCAGTGGGCACAAGTTTCTCAACTTAATTATGCATAACACAAAAAAGTTCTTCTTTTCATTCAATATAAACTGTCTGTCTGATCGTTTCATTTCATGTACCTTGGTTTATGTCCTTTGAATAGTCAATAATCATTCCCTCAAGACTTCCCCCATGTCATTCAGGATGGTATAGATCTCTATAATAACCCTTTGCAGTCATTTCTAAGCTATAGAGTCTGCATAGAGAAGGTATTCTGTACTTCTGATTATTATTCTCTGGGTTTTTCTAGGTTGCTGTATCCTTTTCTGAAATGAGGTGAGCAGACTTGTAGTATATATTCAAATCTCAGTTCCCCAAAAGTGTATGGAGCTGTATAACGATGTTTCATCCCATCCTTTTCAGTATTTCCTAACACCTTCACTTAACTGCCCACCACCTAAGGCCAAGCTAACATTTATAGGTAACTACAGATAGGCTTATAATTCTCTTTCAATAATGGCATATTTAGAACCTACCACAATATACAAAGATTTTGTTTGCTTGTTTTCCCCTGTGTGCATGTCTTTTTATTTATCGACATTGAATTTCATCTGCTGCTTACTTGGCACTGTGAAGTGGTAGAACAATGGCCTATAGCCATCCTCAGTTTCAATACTCTCTATCATCAGCAAACATTCCTATTCATCCTTTTTTTTGTCACACAGGAGTCTGTTAAATAGCAACCATTCCAGGATCTCATTTCACTGTAAAACCAGACCATTTTTTCTGACTTTGCTTTCTAACTTTAAAGTAGATATCAGTTTCTGAGAATACAGCTCCTTTTGTCTTGTGACAGGTTAGTTTCTTTAACAGCCATTGGCAAAGAACCTTTTCATATGCTTTGGTGTGCCTCAGGGAGGACAATGCAGCTGGTGCAGAGCAGAGCTATGGATGTAATGAAGAGATATAAATACTTACAACACTACAGTGGGGGTGAAAATACTCAAGGATCATGTTAAAAGATGCGCTTATTGCAATTAAATATACCTTCTTACTGAAAAAAATCTTGTAAAAATGACTACTGAATCTGAAAAAAAGGCTGTGCTGGAAGTTGAAACATTATTTAGACTAGAAATAAAGTGCAATATTTTTAAATGTTGAAGACAATCATTCAAATAACCAGCAGCAGTGGTGGATTCTATACCATGTACAATATTTCTCAAAGGTATCTTTCAGTTAAAATTATTTCTTGCAAGTTCTATGTTTTCTATTATGAAGAGAAGTAGATAAGACTGTTCTAATGGCATTTTCTAAGCTGACTCTAGAGTCTACTTAATGATGTGCTGCTTTATTAATTCCTTTTTTGGTCCAGTTCCTCGAAAATGTACTAACAATCCACTTCTGTACCAGCTCAGCCTAGAAATCTTACACAGGTATTAGTTTACTAAAAATAGTCAGTTAATAGTTTTCTCTCTCTAATCTCATCTAAAGAAATGTGCTATATTAGTAAGCGTTCATACTGTGGTATTTATAAACAATGTACGACTCTGGTACAGACTGTTCTTATGTGAACACTTTGGCTTAAAATACTTAACTGCTACCGAACCTCTTCCTTGAATCCTTTGTCTGAATAACTTGTACAAAGGACATTCATATGCAAAGTTAGTAGCTGGCCACTTTCTGATTTAAATTTCAAGTTAAACTGCTATAGAGATCCTGTGACAGATGTGGAATACAACAGCTGCTTAAAGGAGCAATGGATGTCTGCTCCCATCTCCTTGAATGATGGTGATATAATGCCTTTCTTCTAAAATTGCTGTGAAGATCTCCCATGTGGCAAAAGGCAGCCGGCATGGACAATGAGAGGGTTCACTGCTTTCAGCATTATGATTATACAATTATTTCTGTCTGATAAACTGTTCGAGAATCATCTGAGCCGAAAGCCATAAGTCTGTTCAATGCTATATCAATTTGTGTAATATTTTTTTCCTGTAATCAAATGTCATGCTTCTGTTCTAGTCAACTTTAGCTTATAGTGAGACCACTGGCTTCAGCTTTTCCATGAGCCATATGATCTCAGTGTGTGTATATAGAGTTATTGTCCTTGCTCCAAGCTCCATAAACAAAAAGAAAATGTATTTATTTGGAATGCATCAGCTACATTTTTTTTTCTGCAATGGTGAAAAATGTGCCCAAGCACATCTCAAGCGATGCTTGTAATTTGTAGTTTACTGTATGCGGCTGACAGTTTAGAGATCATATAATGAAGTGTGAGGGGTGTGCTGATCACTGCAGACCTAGTTATGTTACATTTCAAAAGATACGCAGCAGACTCACAAGCATCCACCACCACTCAACAGCTTATTAATCAGCAGCCTGCTGGTCTCTTATCATCTTTGCTATTCCACACTGTCAGGAGCTATGCTTACACGAGAGCTCTCAGTGAAGTTGTTCCTAGGAAGGATACAAATACCTGTCTTGTCCCTTTTCTGACTGTAGAACATGCTCATTGCTGATCCACATAGGGTGCTCTGGATAAATGGATGCTATTTCCCTCAAAAAAAGAAATACGTGGGAAACCACATAACCAGATCTCTCTCCAAGTTCAGTTGGGGTTCAACATAAGACTACTCTAAAGAATGAAACAAAATAAAGAGAGACATTTTCAACATTTCATAATATGCATTTTTTTTTTTTTTTAAAATCTCTTTTTCCCAAACAACAAGCAAAATAATTACTACTTATATTCAGAAAACAGCAATCAAGCAGCCCAAGATCAAAAGTAAATTCAGTTAAACAGAGGAAGCCCAGGTAAGGTTGCTTCTAAATTGTGCGATAATGAATGCACACCTCTAACTTTCTAGCTTTGAAAAATAAACAGGTAAGTTACCTGCTGGCTATTTACTCCTAAGCATCTAGGTAGTACTGTCTGGGACTTCCTTCTCCAAACTGCAATGTCAGGAAGCACGAAGTGAGGAATGGGAGGTTTTGCCAGAAATATGGGGGGGCAATAAAAACGGGACTACACAATGAACACTCTCCTACACTCATGCAAATAGAGGGGAGGCTAAGGATGTGATATTGCAGTGTGATTTGCTTGAGAAACAGTGAAGAACCAAAGATTTAGTCTATTACTTTTTATTGAAAACATTTTTCTCAGTGAGGTTTTCTTGTCAGTGAAGTATAGACACAATGCTGAACTGAATTGTGAACTGAAGATAAGAGAAAAAGGTAATTAATTCAAAATGAATGCAATGAACAAGGTTGGTCAGGCCATTATGAGCACAGTATGGGTTCTCCTATTAAAATAATGCGCTCTACTAAATTTCTCTTGAACATCTGAAATTTTGGTGGTTCCAGCTATGACTTACCACTCTTTAAATAGTGGTTTAAAAAAAGCTGTGTCCATAGAAGGCATCCAGAACAGTCATTCTCCATATCATCAAGAAAGCTCATACTGTGGGGTAATATTTCATGCTACCTACTAACTCAGCAAGAACTCCAGACAAGCCCTACACTATGGTGAAAATGGAAAGCACAGAATGAAAAAATTGTCAGCCACAATACAAGACTTCCTAAAAATGTAGGTCTGTTCCCAAACAATGGCACAGGGACCAGCAACATTACTTTTTAAGAAAACAGCTATCCCACTGTGAACAGTTTGCCGGTTGTACACTTTAACAGCTGTTAACTCTTCCACTCTCAAAATAATATTCTAATAAATCCTTAACAAAAGGGCTTTTCATTAGACACAGTTCACTTGTGTGCATTAGAAACTGTGCCACTGACTGATTCGCAGTAATTAGTCTCACCGTGGTAGGCTTTTGATGTATCATCTTCTATTTCAAGAGAGAGAAGCTGTAGGATGTGGTGGGATGATGGAACTGTTGTGAACATGTAGGAATTTCACTGTGAAAATTATTGTTGACCAGACAATGTGACAGGGAGCCAGCTCCAACTTTTTCTTTTTTTTTTCTTTTTTTTTTTTTTTAAAGTAGAAATTATCCATTTTGCATCCTTGATTTTGTATTTCAGTAAAAAGTAGACATCTTTTATTTTAGAGGTGGGAAGAAAAGCAATTATTATCTTGCCTTGCTAAATCTACCAATGCATATATGAGAAAACTTCAGTGGGTGACAGTTCATTTGTCAAATATGGTATACACAGCATGGTACACCAAAGTAGAAATTAATTATTTCACTCTGATTTTTTTATTATGTATTATTTGTAAGACATCTGTGCTCAGAACTCCCAAATGAACTCAAAGCTCTGCAAATTCAGATCCTGTAAATCAGTACACATGTCACAATCAGGTATTTATAATGGTTAAATATAAAGAATGTGGAATGGCCATACTGCCCAGCCAGCAGGTAGAAAGGTAGTCTTTCTGCCTGCAGAAAGACTATTAACTGATCATCCATGCAATCTCTTAAAAACAAAACACCAATGAACAACAAAAAAAGAAGGAGAAAAAAAAAGCGGAAAAACTTTTAGGATTCCTATATGTTATGTAAAAGTGTTCAGACTAGTAATGGAAAACACTAGATCAGCTCTCAGGTTAAATGGACAGGATTATTAGCTCTTATTCAAATTCAGTCAATGGATTACATTCTTTCTGTCACAATTAATATCTAATTGGTTTTCTAAGACATTTTAATTTCTTTCTTTCACTTCTAAGTTTAGATCGTTCGCAGCTTTATCATTCTGTGCCTGCTGATGCAATGAGAATTAACACTATCTTTGGGTGCTTTATGTTAAATTAACACCATTTCCAATGTGCTCTTGCAGGAAACACAAAGTATCACAATCTGATTACTCACCTAATTACTTCCTTCCCATCTGTCCTTTTGACTAGTAACCAAAGCACTTTTGGTCTTTTTTCCTATAAATGAATGAGTACCTTCAGTATTTTCTTTTCCCTTTGGTTAATAACTATGAGACACACAAAGCCCAGGATATAATCCAGGTGCATTTGCCTACATCCACACAGCGTCTGCTCCAAAAATCTTGTAATCCCTTTCCAAGCTTGCGTCTTGCAAATCTGTTCTCCCTGCAGCAAAACTTCACTTCTCCTCACCTCTAGCTTCTTGTAGTCTTTCCCAGTTATGTATGAACAAACATAGGGCCCCTCACTGCAGGAAAGACATGGAGGTGCTGGAGCGTGTTCAGAGGAGGGCAACCAAGCTGGTGGGGGGCCTGGAGCACAAGTCTTTTGACGGGTGGCTGAGGGAACTGGGGCTGTTTAGTCTGGAGGGAAGGAGGCTGAGGGGAGACCTTATCACTCTCTGCGACTACCTGAAGGGGGGTTGTAGTGAGGTGGGTGCTGGTCTCTTCTGTCAGGTGGCTGGAGATAGGATGAGAGGAAATGGCCTCAAGCTGTGGCAAGGGAGATTTAAATAGGATATTAGGAAAAATTTCTTTACCGAGAGGGTTGTCAGACATTAGAATAAGCTGCCGAGGGAAGTGGTTGAGTCACCATCACTGGAGGTGTTCAAAAAGCACATAGACAAGGTACTCCAGAACACAGTTTAGTGGGCATGGATGATGGTTGGACTCAATGATCTTGAAGATCTTTTCCAACCTAAATGATTCTATGATCCTATTGGAAGCACAAATAAAAATGAGCATATAATTTTTTTTTAAATTGCATATATATAGCATCATTATGGTTTTTTAGTTATAACCAGATGCTCTTTTCAGTCTTAAGTCCAGCTCTCCACAGATCCTAATAATGGGAAAAGAAGGAAGGAGTTTAAGCAGCCCATCACACTTGCTATTATTATTTAGAGAGTGCAAGTTATGTGTTAAGAAAAGCAGCCACCAGGAAGGGACAAGCAGTAATGGAGCTAAAGGCAGGAGAAATACACCTACTTCCCAACTCAGGAGAGAATAGTACCTTTATCCTTGTCTAGTGTGCTACACCCGATAGGCTAATTTAACTTACCAATGCCCTACTTTTAGGAAACAGAAGAGGCTACACAAATTCAGTATGGATTGCTGAAACAGAACATCTTTTGTTTGGGCAAATTACTCAAAAGATTATAAATCCAAGAGAAAATCTTAAACTGCTAAGAATGGAGTCTGTCCTGAATTTTATTATCTAAAATGTGAACTAATCACTTCTGCTGTAGCCGTATGTACAACAGACCTCTACAAAGAACATCAGCTTATCTGGCACTAATGAGAGGGAAGGAAGAGTTTTGATTTTCCTCCGTGGCATCCCAAAGTGTGAATGCACTGTTGCAACATCCTAGTAGGTAACTATCACTGTAATCAAGTGCTGCAATGCCTTTGAGGTGATTATCATTAACAAGTAACAGTTAAGTCATATCTGGCAAGATAGTTGCCTGATTTTAACATGGTAGGTGACATTCTGTGTAGAGATGTACCATGTATCTTCTCAAAACAGTGTTAAGCAAAGAAAATCATATTAAATAGATAGCAATTTGGCGGGGGGGGGGGGGGGGAAGCTTTCAAATTCATTTTTGGGTAATGTGATATAGCTATGTCATGGCACATATCATGCTTAAAATGAAAAAAGTCAAACACCTTAAAAGGGCAGAGGGTTGCGGAGCATGCCAAATTATCATCCCATGACTATTAGTGCAACATGTTATGACAGAATATACAGTTTAGGCAGGAGAATGCTATTTTCAGCAGGCTTTATCAAAAGTCATGAAGCCTTGTTTAAAGAAGAAACATCATCTGTCAGTGCAAGAAAGTGAATGAATGATAATCTTTGTTTAAAAACTGTCAAGGAGTGATTCAACATTCATCAACTCACTTCATTCTCATTAGCAAAATTTAAATATCCAATTTAGCAACCTTCCACTTTTCCATTTTAGATGATGGTATGTTACTAAACTCATTTTATAGAGAATAATTGGTAATAATACTTCCCTTCTTTCTGTGAAATTCTGAGATGATTCATGAAATAATTTCCATTTCACCTGGAACATTTTCCCTTCTGCAGTACCTGTAGAATCAACCCAATTGTCTGTCTGTTTCAGAAATCATTAGCTCTCCAGCGCAAACCATCTCTTAAGATGCTTTTATTACTTCTGAAAGCCCTACCTCCTAATGGACAGAACGTAATCGAGCACAGATGCTATTTGCAATGAATAGACAATCCAAACTGTCAAACAATTGCACAGCATTGAGCTACTCTGAGTGCACAAATAAGCTTGTTATTGTTTTTAATTTTTACCCATTGGACTTGAAAATTGCAGCCATATGAAAACATTATGCAATCCTATGGCTCATGGGCCCAGTTCAGACTCCATTTTGCCTGAATTAGAAAAGCAAAGCAAGCGCTATAGAACTACAAAGGCTTTACGATCTTGATCTTACTTGCTTTGAAAAACCTCCTGCAGACTTCAATGGGATTTGCAGTAGACCTTCTGTGAGTTATAGAAACAAGATCTGCTTTTTGTATACTTCATGTGAGTTCTCTAAATAAGAACTAAATAATATTTTGACATTTTAGAGTAGTAGTTGGTATTTAATGGAAATATTTCCAGAGATCATTGCACTTGATATTGATCAGTACGATTACTGACATCAGAAATATGTCATTTCCATAATACTATGGATTAGTGTGCTTAGAACGCTACACAAGTCACATCAGCAGTACTAAAGAGCAAAGAAAAAACCAAACCACTTACGAAAATTCTGTAAATAGCAAAAAAGTTTCAAAAGGCTGACCCTTTATGAACACCCAATAACTTAGATATTTACTCTAAGTTTATCTGAAAGAACAAGAAATCAAATTTGGAAGGAGGTAAGACTGAGGGCAGGCTTTTGGCATTTCAGAATACACATTTTTTCTCTCATCCAGAATGGAGAGTAGTCACTAATTTGCATCCCATCAGAACAGAAATTTCCTGCATTTTTCAATTATGTAGGAACCTCAAAGGAACTCACAGTTTAGGTCTCCAACTCTGATGTTTTGAGCGTTCTTATGGAAATTACTTGTTGAAAATGTGTATTTCATTGAAGTCAGATTTGTGCACTTATGTTATACAATGGTTTCACAGGTGAAGCATTCCTAGAACAGCCATTGGTGGTATATAGATGTGCTAGACTAATGAAAATACCTCACAGCTGTTCAGTTTCTGATACCTATACATCTTGGATTTTGTTGCACGTCTTTAAAATAATTAATATTAAAGCATTTAATTCATTAATTAATTCCTTTCTTGTAGACACACAACAATGAGAAATTAAATAGAAAACCAGGACCTGCTACATGGCTAATACTCTCTAAAATTATTATTAGTAATCTACTTTTCTTAGGTTTTTTCATATTTTTTTCATCTTAGCTTAGATGTGTGTCCTGGGTTCAGCTGGGATAGAGTTAATTTTCTCAGGAACCTGGGAGGGAACACAGTCAGGACAGCTGACCTGAACTAGCCGAGGAGCTATTCCATACCATGTGATGTCCTGCTCAGTATATAAATGGGGAGCGGGCTGGAGGGAAGCTCTTGGTTTTCGGTGGGGGAAGTGGCGGAGCGTCGGGTTCTGGGCGGTGAGCAGTTGCACTGTGCACCACTCGTTTTGTATATTCTTTTATTAGTACCGTTGTTGTTACTTATCTTTTTGTGTTGTCCCAGTAAATTGTCCTTATCTCAACCCATGAGGTTCTGGTTTTTTCTTTTCTCCTTTCTGATTCTCCTCCCCATCCCACCGGAGGTGGGCAGGAGGAGTGAGGAGGGACTGCATGGTCCTTTGTTACCGTCTGGGCTGAAAGTACAACAATGTGTCAGAAGAATTTCATATGAAATATGAATACACATCCAAGGTATTACAAATTGCATTGAACTGACCATTTGAATCTGCAAATAAAAAGCATCTGCACAAAACCAAAGGACATTCAGTGGGGTTTTTTTTCAAGCCTCAGGTTTCATCCTCATTGAGTTGGGGATGCAAGTCCCAACACACTCAGCTTCTGTTGCTGTCACTTGCCCACAAAAGCACACTCAAGCTCCATTAGTGCCTTGTATGTGCCTCCTATATGAAAAATGACATATGAAAAAAAAGAAAAAAGAAATTACATAGTAGTTTGCATGCAAGGCAATACCTGTCTATTCAGAATAAGAGGTTTTAGCTCTTTTCTCCCTTTGAAATTTCTCTTTTGAAAAGGGAAAGAAGAAACAAGTAATTGACAAGGCTGTCTACAAATCGCTGTGGAGAAGTATTGCAACATTTGGAATACACACACTTTGCAGTTTTAAAGTTTTTGCATACATACGTGCAAATATGCTTTTAAAACATTAACTTCTGAAACTACTATTTTAATGAAATTTTTGTCTTTTTTTTAAAAAAACATGATGATTGAAAGAAAATTAATGCACAACAACACTACTCTTACAGTACTTTATCAGGTAAGAAATCTAACCGTGTTGTTCAGCATTTTCATTTATTTATTAACTTTGCTCTGCTTCTGTCTCCTCCCAAACTTGATGCCTGCTCTTAAATTCTACTTAAGATAATTTTTGCAACTTTTCCCTGTATTCTTTTTCATGCGACAATGTGTCAATCATCTGATAGTATGGGAATGTCCCCTAGCTATCCATCAAACATTCTGTTCCTCAGGAGACTGACATCACATCACTGGAAAACAATCTGTCTGGTCAGTCAAAAATCTCAGGGATTTTTTCAGTTAATTGTACCAGAACCATGTATGCAAAACTGTCTGTTAATGTAGACAGTTATTTACATTCTGGGGAAAAGAATATTAACTGCATTACTTACTGCTGTAGTATCATGCAATATCTTTTTAACAAGGCACATTAAAAAACCTACTTTAGATTTTGGGTGTATCATGCAAAAGCTTAGTATTTAGATACGATGGTGAACACGTTCCTGAATGGGGATTTACTTCATTTCAAGTTCATCTCCAAAATTCATACCTGGATTTCCAAACTTGGATAAATCTGTTAGGTCTGACTTTATCCCCGCTAAGTCTAAGCACAACTGATAGTTCAGAATTCAGGACTACTGGTTCCTCCCTAGTCAATGTATTGAAGGCAATGTCCAGAGGGTAATAGAGATGCTATGAGGGTTCAGTCACTTCTGGAAGTACTTATTATTCTTTACAAATACCCTGAAGTTAACCAGGGTACTTATGGCCTTCTGACAATCACGTATATTTCAGCACCAGCATTAAAGGTGTGTTCCTTCTGTCATTTCCAAACGTTCCTAGGTAAACTACCAATGTTTTATTGCCATGAAATGTATATACTGTTACATTTTTTAGAAGCATAGGGATGCTGTTCTGCAGGCCACAGGCCCTTGTGGTCAGATTTTTAAAGACACAGATACATGTTTGAGTTTTAAGACTTAGGCTCCTAGGCAGCAGAAGTTAAGAGCTCAGGCACCTCTTTGCATTTGTAAACAAAATTGGAAGTGCTGCGGAGGGCTTAAAGCAGAATGATTAACAGCAACACTGTAAGCACTGAATAACTTCAGATTTGCACCCACACAGCAAGAACAGCTCAAAGAAATGATAATGCAAAAGTGTAATGGAACAGGCCCTGGCTCCTAATGTGTGTTTCTGTCACAGCAGAGTTAACATCTAATCAGTTATTTAAATGAAAATGTCTAAACATCAAAAATAACTAAATGCCTTAAGCAAGGGCATTTAGCCAGAACATGCTAAAATACACATCAAAGAATATTTCTAGCTGAAGAGTATGAACTCAAGGGTCTGAAGGTGAAAAAAAAGCTCGAGCATTTTACCCTTCAAAACTGAAACACCCAGAGGAGTTGATACGTACCAGATGTTAATGGTGTATAAGGTAGGCTCGTGCAGAGGAATGATGGATGCAGGTACAAGAGCTTCTGCTATTTTGTGTTTAGGCTAGAAGCATGAAGCATTTGCAAATGCAGTGATGACTCACTGAATAGGTCCTGTCTTCATTCTTGTAAAACTGACGCACCAAAAGCAAAAATATTGTGCTATTAACAAAATTATTATGAGAAACAAAATAGCAGAAATTTTTATCTTAGGCCTGTGATGGATGCACTCGACTCCCCCTTAACCAAACCAGCAGCACTTTGGTACAGGCTCCAAAGGAGGTAAAGGCCTGAGCTGTAGCCGGGCCAAGAACTCCTCTAGGAAACCCACAAAGGAACAGAGTGACCCAGTGAACGTTGTGTGTACAAGGAGTCTCGCGCATACCGCTCCCATTGTATGCAATTTGACTACGAGCCAACAACTTTATCCCATAAATACAACAGCCGCCTTTGAGCTCTCCCTGCTAGGCACTGCATAGCAGTGAGTAATCTCCAACAACGTGATCTTTTACTAAGGACAGATCCCTGGGTGAGCCCAATTTGAATTCTCCCTAGACAGCAACTGGACTGCACTCCAGGCAACTCTCCTCTTGAGCAGAGACTCCTCTCAGTATTAAGAGATAGTAGTCATTTAAATAAGTAAGTTTTAAATAGAATGAATCACTTAAAGTTACAATGCTGTGTGATTTAGTATGCTGTTTGCTTAGCTTTACTTACTTAGCATGAGTGGCTAAATTTGCTGAAGCCTTAGGCTGCAAGCTGTAACTTTCATTTAGATTGACTGTACCTACTTAGTCAAAACAGGGGTCTCCAGAACCACAGCATAAATCAGAAGATAAGGAGGCTTCAAGGCTATGACCATCAGCAGCACCTGCAACTCAAGAAGATAACAAGCGGCCTTTCTGGAGACAGTGAAGTAATCCAATAAAGAGTCAGAGGGCATCAGAAGATCTCAGATCAGAATCTGAGGGTGCGTGGAAGGTGTGTGAAGAGAGTATGAGGAATGCGTGAGAGGCATGTGATTAGTCTGTAAGGGTATAATTGCCCAGGGATTTCTATGTTTGGGTTGTTCTTCTCCTTCTTCCCCTGCCCCTGGGGGCACACAGCTAGAGCTGATCCTGCTGCTGTACCACTCTATTAAATTATTTATTTTTATAAGACTCAATGCCTGAGAGTCTGTTTTGGGAAGCCAAGTCGTCAAACTTCAGAGCGAAATAACACCAGATGCCTGGATGGATTAGTAAGTGATTAATAGCATGTTAACATTGAAATCCTCAGTGATCTAAAGGACTGATTGTGCACATATAATCTTTTAGATGTAAAACACGGACCAGGTCTGAGACTAAGTCTGGATCCAGCTGCACCTAGACTCCTTTCTGAGAAGGAGTTTAGAAAGCAAGGGGATTCGTTCTGAACCTCGTGAATCAATGGGAGGTTTTCCTTACCCTTTGAATCTCTTAGATATAAACAGTTGACCAGGTCTGAGACTAAGTTTGGATCTAGCTGCACCTAAGCTCCATCAGGAGTTTAGAAAGCAAGGGGAACCATTCTGAACCTCATGACTCAACGGCTCTCCCTTACCTTTTTGCATCTCTGATCTCTGTGCAAATTATCCTAAATCGATTCTAACTCAATTTTCCTTTGTATGTTTCTCCCAGGTAGTAAGTAATAGAGTGAACCTTGCCATTGAACTCTGTTGAGTTGCACTTTTACAGATTCTTCAAGGATCCTAAATCACTCATCCATGACAAGGCCCTAACAAAGTGCTAGCATTCAAGAATTCCTGGACGTATATTCAGCTCTTCTAAACAAGGGTTGAAGGCATAGTATGAAGGTCAGGAGTTATATGCAGAATGAGATCTAGCTAAAACACCTAAAATCAAAATTGTTTATTACCTCAGAGAAAAGAAACTGATTGAGGTAAACGGGCCAGAAAAAGACAACTTTGTTTTACCTTTGCAATTTTAAGGTTACAAGCATACTAGCAAGCTCTTTTAGAGGAGAACTGAAGAAAATGTAGTGCTGTAAGGAAAGTACTGTATTATCACAAGAGTACCATATAGAATATCGTTAGCATCTGGGATTTTTCATACAGCCACGGAAAATATGCCCACCCAGCCTGTTGAAGTGAGGACTGATAATACTCTCATCTCAACCAGAAGTGATGCTGAGTATCTGCCATCATTAGAGAAGGTACTGCAAAAACTGAAGGCAGCTAAGACTAGGTGTCAAAAAAAGAGGAAGCTGCTTTGAAACTAAAGCATAGACTTAGGCTACAGGACCAAGGAAAAGATGAAAATTGTTTCTATGAAAGACAAGCTCACAACATCAGAATGAATCTCAGTCATGTAGAACACCATTTGTCATATACAAATCTGGGCAAAGAATTCATCTTGTCTTGTTCATCCTATGTAGCTGGGACACTAGTATAACATAAAAAATAACAAAAAATGGTTAGCTGGATATGTTTTCATGTCTCTAGCTAGTGCTTTTCCCAGCTGCAGCAAAAGTAAAAACAAAAAAACCCAACAAAACCAAAAACAAAACAAAAAAACCACAAAACAATCATTTTTAGACTTGTGTGAAATCCCTTTTACCAGCTTGACATGTCGCATATGACTGGTAAGATTCAGCTGTGAAGTCAGCCAAAGCACCTGGCTGTGCATAGTACTCAGTTTTTGCCCCAAACTCAAATGATTAAGTCATACTAAGAGTGGGTGGCACTGTGCCAGCACAGATTCCCTCTATTCCCCTAAACCAGTCTAGTTCTGTGCTCATCTTAGATTGTATTATTCACAGAAGGTCATAACTAGATGCCTGTAAAAATTTCCTCCATTAGGGCTAGGCAGGACCCTAACATGTCTCAAAGGTAGCAACATGTACTCTGTTGCTAGGGCAAGGTCAGGAGTACAGAAGTAGGGTTATAAAATAAATGTAGTCTGTGGGGCACAGAAGTCATCTTTCACTCACAAAACAAGATGAGCTATCTGCACTTCAGCTACCTGGCATTTTTTTGTGTGAAATCCGTAGTTGATAAGTAAACAGAGCAGACCTGGAAAAAGCAGCAAAGAGATATGAGCAGTGTTATGTATGGCAGAAAAAGCTTATAAGCCTGGCGACTCTTCTTGCTCATGAATACCTGAATTCTGCCACGAGAGAGACTCTGTGTGTCTGTATTAATAGCAGATATTCTTGTTAAAGCAGCTGCACATTCAAAAGGGTTAGAAGGATACAGAAAGATCTTGACAACCAATGCTACCTCCAACAGAGAGCTCAGACAAACCTTTCTGAAAACAGGCTGTTCTGGGGGTCCAGACACAGGCACTACTCCAGGTTTTAAAGCTCCCCTGAAACAAGAATGGAACAAAATATTATCAAACATCCCCATTCCATCACAAGGTCCAGATCCTAGATTTTCTTTTAAAAGTGAGGTGAAGAAATGCTTAAAAACAGTTTGGACAAAGCAATTGCTTTTTAGATGCTGTCTAACTCCATAAGCTCTGACGAGAGCAAACCTTCACCAGCTTTGGATGGAAAGACAGACAAGAACTCATTCAGATTTAATCTAATCCAGGACAGCAAGAGAACTGTGAAACAAGCTTTTCAAAATCAGTTTGGGTATATCACTCCAAAGAAGCAGTTAAGCCAAAAGAACCTGACATGTATCAGATGTTTCATGAGCTATCTGCCCTCCAGTAGACCATGTATCATTCTGGAGCAAACTGAATCCTTGTTATTCAAAGAGCATTAGACTAATGTTTGAACTGTAAGGAAACGTCAGGACAGGGTTTGCTTATGAAGTAACATGGAATGCAAGAGTCCTTTGCTTTTCCTAATGATTTTCTGAAGGAAGAGAGGCCAAGAGGATTTCATCCTTCTGGGAAAACCAGACACCAGGAGAATCCATAGAACTGAGGGACTGAGAGACGAAAGGGTTAAGGTGAGAGAGAACAACTCTTCCCATCTGAGATAAAAAAAGGATGTCTTTGTAGCTTTAAAAAATATCTTTTTGTTTGTAAACTAGGAATAAGAAAGGGGTCGACAGAGAGTCAGCCAGTTGCCAGTAGAGATAAGGGATAAAGCTATGTTCTTCCCTGTCTCTTGTTCCCTGTCTGTTCTGTGGAACTTTCGCCTTCATCCTCTTTGTTGTATGATTAATATAAAGCTGCATGTTTCCTCCAGTAACTAAGTAGATTAGTTTCTTGTGAACAGAACAGCTGCTTTAAAAAGGCCCTGTATCACTTCTGAAAATAGGACTTAGGCACCTAAGTAACTTACCAATCTCTGTTGAAAATTTCACCCTTAGCATACCGCATGCTTCTCTTCTCCATCTGCAGACTAGAGATAAGAGCTTTTGAATGTGGCTGCTTCTATCATCTTGGGAATAAGAGCATTAGAGGAAAAAAGACACAACAGCAGTGAGCACTCAAGCTGGTATAATGGCAGTGCTGCACTGATAGCATCCTTTTTCATATACTATAGAAAAATGTTACTACTCATCTTATCAATTCAAGTACAGTGATTCTCATCAATGTAATATTTGACCTCCTATGACTTGTTTGACGCAGACCTCATGAAAATCTGTATACAAAATCATACAAAATAACTAGGGTACATTCCTTCTCCTATCAGACTTCCTGTACACCATAATGAAAACAGAATGCATATCTTTATGAGAATTTATTTATGGAGTAACAGGCATCTATATATTCTACAAGATCACTTATAAGACAGTCTGAACAAGAGTTGATCTCCAAGTTCAGTTCTCTACTAAGCAGAGCTGATGTTGACTGCTACATTTACTTTTCAAAATACCTCTATCCAAGCGAAGGAAAACAAAAACAGCAGGCAAAAAGATAGCTACAGTCTTATGCTGAACCTGAAAGTAGAGTGTTTCTGTTAGGTGCTGAATAAAACCATTGAGTTAGCTCTAATTTGGGATAAACTATTGTAAACATCTAACAACATTTAGAACTTATGAGCACTTTCCAATCAGTTGTGGCTATTTCAAGCCATGCTGAAAGATTTATTTGGTCTGCTGCTATCAAAAACCAGTGAAGATCAAACCTCAGAAGGCTTGGAGGTTTCAGATGAAACCCCCACAATACCTGAATTGTGAGGTGAGTCATGTGGTCTTACGTTGATAGACAAGTAAAACTTGTGAAATCTGTGAAAAACTGTGAAATCTGAAAACACACTCTGGCAATTGCTGTCTAAATTTCAAATTGTATTCATTAATCCTTTATTGTTAAAACCAAAATAATAAAAAATGTAATTTTCTTTTAAATTATGCCCATTTTTAATGTGTTTTGTGCAGCAACAAAAGATAAGATAACAATGCCGTGCTATTTAATTCCTAATGCTGGACCTACAGGATGAGAACCCCCACTGGAATAGCAAGGATGTGGCACTTACTTATTGCTCTCAATTTCACACCACCACAGGTAGAAGTTCTGTCCCTAAGTCATCTAGTTGTGGGAAAGATTTTCTAAACTTCTTCACTGTGCCAATGGGGAAACCTCATGTTTATGATTGTGAGCAGACTTTTTGAACGCTTATCTAAACTATATGCAATCAGCAGATGTACTACCACACCCTTTGTTCTGGCAGGAACCATAGCACCCCTTCAGATTTTGCCCCTTTGTCTTGCCTCGCAGGAGGTAACTCCATTGCTTACACAGCACTTTTCATGTGAGCTTCTGTAAGTATCGTAAGGGCATCAGTTGCAACTAGCATCAAGTAACTGATACTTCTTAAAGTATGTGCACACTGTTTGGCCAGATCGTTTTGTCAATTATTTTGATGATGTCATGAAACATGAGCACTGCAGGGAAGCACTGCTGTTCCATACTAATCTGTCAAATCCAGAAGCAGTAAGGCTCTCAGCGGTCTGAGGGCAGGATCACTCCCAGACTGGAAGACAGGGGAGGCAAAGGCATAATGATTTGCTGATGCGCAGTTCTTAATGAGCAGAGCAAGCAGAAATGCAGGGAGCCACAAAAACCCCCACAACACTTTGAAGCTGCAGGAGCAGAGCAGCAGACTCACTAATGGGAGTTTGTTTGTTCCCTCTTCTAAGCAAGAAAGCAGAGATGGTAGTTAAGATCTGGCAACTCTTTCAAGCTCACACTTTCATGCTGAGCATACCACAAGTATTCATAGTTAGAATTAGTGCATTCTGGAGTTTTAAAACTCGAGTGTACAAATACCACTGATGCAAATCACACTTGAACCTCTCATCTGGGTAAAATATATACTTGCTGTGTTCCTTTCCCCATTGCTTAACATTTTGGACTGTGCTTTCTGTAGATTTTTACACTCTCTGAAATTCAGTGAACAATCAGAATTTATCCAATGTCATTCCCTGGAGACAACCAGTCCATGTCCATAGATTCATTAAATGACATAAACATGGATACAGTAATAATACTTACCTGCAAATGAGAGGAAGCAATGCTGTTCAGAGAGGGTATTCAAATCTTCTGCTATGGAGCAATACAAATGGTTAATTAATCAATGCAATGCCACGTCACATCTGTGAAGCCCCTCTGTATCCCTGTAGCAATGAAGTTTGCACAGCTGGCAAATTTTAAAAAAGCAATTACAAGAACCATTTTGAAAGTCTGGGAAACTCTGAACAGTATTAAAGAATAAATATTAATTATAACAAGTATCATTCAAACGCCTTATAGGACTCTGAGGTACTAATGAACTCTGTTAAGAGCAATAATCAGGTTTACAAATTAAACCACTAGATTATATATTAGGCAAGCTTCAGTTTGTTGGAGCTTTCTGTGTAATGAGGTTATTTTGCCTCTTGATAAAATAAATCTAATTTTACATGTTTATTATGACATCTTATTAAACTGCTTTATAGGAGGAACATTAGAGACACATTTTGGAATTTCTCAATGTCCAAGCTAATTTAAAAAAGAACATCAAGTGCTCCTCTATGACAATATTATTTTTAATTCATTCACTAGCAAAAAATAGAAAAATAAAAGAAAAAAGATAAGTGGTAGTTTCTGCTTCAGCTACAAGAAGAATATGTATATAGTCATGTTGAGCTTTAAAAGCCTGATTTTTTTATTCTGAATAGTTTGGACGTTTTTTTTTAATCTAAAATCCTGAAGTCTTTAACATTAGCAAGTCACAAAGTAGTCATCATCACAGATTTTGCTTCTGCTTGTGTGTCTGGCAACGCTACCCATAGAGGCTGTTCCACTACTTAGGGTAACTTTGATTTTAACTGAAATAAAAACCATTAATGAAAACAAGGAGCAAGTACAGTTGGATGTGGTGGTTTAGAAGAGGGAAAGAGAAAGAGAGTTTCTTTGTATGCACCAGGTAGGGACAATCCATATGTTTCTGTTGAACAAAACAACTGAATGCTGAAAAGCATAAAGATGTAGGGGGTTTGAAGCCAGTAATAAACACATATAATCTGACATGTCAAACTTGCATTGCTCGAACTAAAACAAAACAATGGAAAAAACTCAACAACCAATTCCCCCCGCCCCCCCAAATACAATCCAAAACCTATTTTCCAATTAAAAAATGTAAAAACCTAATCTCAGTATACAATGAACTGAACACACACACAAATAGTCTTCCGTCCTTAACTAGGTTTCTGTATTTCCATTGATTGGCTTAGCTTCCAGGCAGTATATGAAATCTCATAAAATTCTGTTCTGACTCCAAGAAAAATACTTTAGTAGAGATGTATCAAACTACTAACAGAAATTTTGGCCTCATTTTCTAGTCATGATTTATCATTATTTGTGTCACAGATGATACAAACCTCTACATCTTTCAGAATGGTATAAAAAGTTCAATGTTAAATGAACAGTATAAAATGGTTAGTCTTTCTGACTAACTCAGCTTGTTACATGTATCTATAATGTAGGCGAGTTGATTAGTCACTTGAAATGTTTGTTCTTTTTTTAGTGTTCATCCCTTAGAAAAAAAAAAAGCTCCATTTACAATTTTCAATTTTTCCATAAGAAATCTTGCTGCATGCATAAAGCACTTTCAAGTAATTGTCACAACTGTAACAGCAACTTTCAATTTTTACTTTTCATTAACTAAAGCTTAATAGACAGTAATGGGTTTGGTTTTTTTAAGTTTAAAATTTATGGCTAAACTGCAGCACTATGGATATGAAATGCTGGTTTTACTACTCAGAATATGAACACATTAAAACTGAGATACTGGCATGTGCATAAAACCACGTAATGCTGCACAAGCCCTGATGCTTTTTTGTCAAGCGGGCTTCAGAGCCCACTTAAAAGCAAAGGGACTAAATAAAACATGACCGAAAGGTTAACTTGTGAAGAATGATACATGTTCTAGTATAAATCCAATTGCATATGCAACTTTATTTTATTTGAGCATCCAAACCAGAAAAAAACCTGCACATGTTTTCTAGTGTCATGCATTTAGCTAAAATACCCGGGCAAAGCAAACCATCTCTATTGACATGCAGAACGCAAGCCTTTGGTTGATTTCATTTGTTCCCACCGGCTTTAAGAGAAAGCAAATTTTCTTGCATCCCCTCATAGAATATGACCTTCCATATGAAGTTAAATGCTAGTAAAACAATGCTTTCAGTGGCAATACTTAATGTTAAGGCATAAACGATAACTGTTACCATGCAACTACCTAAGATGGCTTATAGCCCAAGCAGCAAAATAACGGGTGCAGTAGTAGAATACCCTCATTTTTCCATGTACTTATACAAATGTCTTTAAAAAACTGTTAGGCTTTCTCTTTTAAAAAGAGCCTACAGGTCAAAATGCTCCCAGATGCCCCTGATGCTGGTGACCTGTGGAGCAGCCAGGCAGACGCAGCAGCTCTGGCTGCCACCAACCTGCCAGCTCCCTTTCCCTGAAGGAGAGGCAGCCCTGTACATCCTGAGGTGCAGGAAGCCTGGCCAGACCTGCCATCTTCAGGGTTTCAATGCACTGGGATGTGCTTGGAGCTCATTCTTCTCTATCTCTGGGTCGTTTCCCTCTAATTTTCATCCTATCCACCTCTCTGAAAAAACAGCTGAACAACTCTGCAGCACACCATGAACATATGGAAGCGTCATTCTACCCCCCACTCTTCACAACCTTTCTGATAGAGTGAGGAAATTGCTTGACATTAAGATCCATTTATATTTCAGCTCAGACTCATTAAAACAGAGAGTGATTGTGGAGAGCTGCTGGAAACAAAGGCTAATGCTTCCTCATTGGCATTTGTCCTGGCAAACTCTCTCTGCACTGAAGATAAACCACAGCCATCAGAGCTGATCAGGCTACTTTAACTCCCCTCCCTTCCTAGGGAGGAGTCCTCCGGCATTCACAAGATGGAAGACGTGGATTCTCTATCCCACAAGTCTGTTGCAAGCATTTTTGCACTTATGAAGCATTTTGCAAGGTGCAAAACTACCACCTATAAAGTAAATGCCTCATAGAAGCCTCAGTGAATCCAACATCTCTCTTCACAACTTCTCCAGTATACCCCTCAAAATGAACTTTGGAGATTTCTAAGCACCTCCTCTTAGAGTCCCTAGCCTGCACTGGCAATACAATGGTGAGAGAATATTGTCCTAAAACATTCTCCCAAGTAGCAGAGAAAGCAATGGGTTTCGCTGACAACGAGAAAAGCCACAGAGCTTCCTAGCGTTTGTCATTTCTACTGTCAGATCCTTGAGGTTTCTTCCATACAATTTGATTTATTCATTCTATATTTTTGTGTCATGTTTCTACAAGCCTCATTACATGGCTATGGAAAAAATACCGCAGATGAATTTTTGTTATCTGAAAAATGAGAATGGTTCTTGTGCTAAATGGTTCAAGGTTTGTTAGATAGTGAAGTCATTACAGAAAAAGAACTCTCTTACAGGAAACCAGCTTTTTGGCACCAGGCTCTGGAAGTGCTACAGTAATGAAGGAATCTACGTAATGATACAGAGTCTGCGCATTCTTTTAGTAAAATATGAATAAGCAAAAAAAAGGACATGTAAGGAAATTTTCCTTGAAAATAGAAACATATAAAAGTAATTGAATTATTTGACCTTTGAGTTTCTTATCTTTTTTTCTCCTCAAAGGATTGCCTTAAAAATAAAATCTTTAATGCTGACTGAGGTAAGGGTGATCACAGTTTTATAATCCCGAGTGCTCTTGTGTATCTGTTTTTGAAGTGCTTTTGAAGCCCATACCTAAGGTGAAGTTTACGCTATAGGACTTAATTTTCTGTATCATATTTCATAGGTACATTCTCAGATTCTTGGCAGCCATTTCTTTGTTTGTGAGGAAACTAGTAAAATTAATTTCTTCTTTTGACTAGTTCTGAACAGCAAGCTGAGCACACAATGCATCATATGTATCTATATACACTCACATATGCACAAAGATCGGTTTCTATCTATGCTATGTCAGTGCATATGTGTGCACACATGAATACCTGCCTTAACACATAGTTAAATCTAAGCCTGTTATCCAGCGGCCATGCTAAAGACAACTCCTACATTGGGTTTATAGGCAACAGGAAGAGATTAAGAATTTTTTTTCCAGGAGCTTGTCCTGGTTTCAGCTGGGATAGAGTCAACTGTCTTCCTAGTAGCTGGTACAGTGCTACGTTTTGAGTTCAGTATGCAAAGAATGTTGATAACACAGATGTTTTCAGTTGTTGCTAGGTAGTGTTTAGACTAATGTGAAGGATTTTTCAGCTTCTCATGCCCAGCCAGCGAGAAAGCTGGAGGGGCACAAGAAGCTGGCACAGGACACAGCCAGGGCAGCTGACCCAAACTGGCCAAGGGGGTATTCCATACCATGGGACGTCCCATCCAGTATAGGAACTGGGGGGAGTGGGGGCGGGGAATCGCCGCTCGGGGACTGGCTGGGTGTCGGTCGGCGGGTGGCGAGCAATTGCCCTGCACATCATTTGTACATTCCAATCCTTTTATTACTACTGCTGTCATTTTATTAGTGTTATCATCATCATTATTAGTTTCTTTTCTGTTCTATTAAACCGTTCTTAACTCAACCCACAGGTTTTACTTCTTTTCCCGATTTTCTCCCCCATCCCACTGGGTGGGTGGGGAGTGAGTGAGCGGCTGCGTGGTGCTTAGTTGCTGGCTGGGGTCAAACCACGACAGAGCTAAACTAAAAACCCCTTAACTTACAAACATGGCCCTCAGCTGACCCTAGAGGTCCGCTTCATCTGTACTGAGGGAGGAAGGAGGACCGAGTCCTGCTTTTAACATGCTTTTTCCTTCATATTATACCTGCTGGTTATTTGGAGAAGTCCTGGATTTTTTTCTTGCCTACTCAGCTATGCCACAACCCATCCTGTATTAACAGAGACAATTGACTCTTTTAGTTAAATGCTAGTTCTGAGTAAACCCCAAATATAACATATCCCTACAACATATCTCTGCCTAAAAATGCATGATGTTAAAGTTACAGATTACAGCACACTTTTAATCAACCGTGATGTTAAACTCTTGTTTTATATGCACATACAAATAAATAGATGTGCGTATGGAAAAAGTATAACTGAGGATTTTATATGTTGTTCTTCTACATATATACATACCAGTTTCATTAGAGCTTAAGTCCATTCTGCAACAAGCTATTGCTGGGAGGTTTTGCCTTTGCTTAGGGAGTACATATTTTATTAAAATGTTGGTTTTTTAACATTCTGGGGATATGATCTTGGTTGTGTTCTATGACTAAGTTCTGGCAGGTTAAGAAAAGCCTTTTATTTCAAAACACTGTATAAAATCTCCTTATCAACAAGGAGAAAATATTCTATACTCCTGTATTATAAAAATAACTCCATATTTGTGTTTTGTGAAGCATTAGCAGAGCTCAAGTTAGTCAAAATCCCATATTCAGTATTCCCCTCAACCTTTTTGAATCAGAGAGAGTGAGAGAGATACCCAGAAGGGCAAAACAGTACGTCAGAAATCTGTGCTCGAAATCTGTCACTAGGACTGCAGGCTTTGCTACAAACAGCACAGCAGTCAGCAGCGTGGGCAGCCAAAAGAGCAAGCAAGGTCGTTCAAGAAGCTGCCACTGCAGACCCAAAAGCTGCTAGAAAAATACAGGAATTGTAGCAAGTACATTTAAATAACACTGAGATCATGGTATACACTGTTATAAAGCACCAGAACTGCAACTCCATCATAGCTTGGTTTAGTCACTACCGAAGGAGTTCAAGAGATTTGTGCATTTGTTTCTTCACAGAAGGAACAGAAGCTGCTCATTCATCTACTGTTAAAATGCTGAGGTTTATTTTATATTAAGTTACACAGAGTCAGGAGGCCAGGATCTCAGCTACTGCAGTAACAAAATAAAATAACTATTTCTCATGCCATCCTTATCTTGTTAATAAAAGCCATGCCCTCCTTTGAGAGTGAGGCACGTGAGAACATAATACATGTATTTGGGCTGGAGAGAAAATAAACCATTGGATCCTCCAAAAAGAAATAGAGGAATGTGGGACATTGTGACAAAGTTCTTTCTTTGCAGTCTGTTCTGGGTTTGGCTAGGACAGAGTTAATTTTCACCAGAAGCTGGGATGGGACACAGCCAGGATAGGTGACCCAAACTAGCCAAGGGGATATTTTATACCATATAATGTCATGCTTAGTATATAAACTGGGGGAGCTGACCAGGGGGGAGGAGGGATCACAGCTTGGGAGTTCTGGGCGGTGAGCAATTGCACTGTGCATTACTCGCTTCGTATACTCCTTTCTTAGTATTATTGTTACTATTAGTATTTCTCTCCTTGTGTTGTCCTATTAAACTGTCCTTATTTCAATGCACGAGTTTTTACCTTTTTCTTCTGATTTCTCCTCCCCATCCCACCAGGGCAGGGGAAGGAATGTGCGAGCAGCTGCGTGGTGCTTAGTTGCCAGCTGGGCCTCAACGACGACAGAGTCCTGTACATATACTGTAGACAAGAGTAAAGGGCATGTGTATGAGTTATTTTTCTTCCATGGCATAAATCCAGCAGTACCAACAGAGCTAGGATCTCTCCCAGGCACAAAAGATGGATGTAAGCAATTCAGCAGACATGCTTTCTGAAGAACCGTATATTTCCTGCTTTGCTGGGGGAGTTTGATCTTAACATCCCGTGGAACTGCATCAACAAAGACCTCTTGCTGCTTATTGATGTTGTAGAGAAAATGAGGAAGAGAAAAAATTATCCCCTGTCCATGATTCACCAACGTTTGTTTGCAAAAGTTCAGTCTCAAAAGCCATGTGACAAAGCATCAAAATTCAGACCTTTCCAGTATAGCAGAGAAAAAGCTATAGGGCTTTTTAAGTGACACATGGTCAGGTGAGTCCTAAAATGGGACTTAGAATTACCTTTAGGTAGCTACAGTAAGGCAAAGTCTATTTATGCTTTATGTCCCCTATATCTGATTTTACTTTTAGATGATACATAAAAAGTCACAGTGACGTTGGGCAAACACAGTCCCATTGGCACTTTCAAGTAGGTGTATAGTGTTGAATGCTACTTTTGTCTTAGGAGAGGAAGTGCTCCAGAGGTGTTTGAAATTACCTGTTTAATTCGATAGTCAGGCTGAGCTAGCCCAAGGGATGCAGTGGCTCTCTATGGATTCAGTGGCTTACCCGTACAGACATGATTACACATTTGGGACCAGAGGTGTGATAAACTTGTTAAAAATTTGAGGTTTTTGGATAAAAAAGCTGACATGAAAGCGATATATAATTGACTTAATGAGGAAGTAGTTGTGTTCATTTCTCCCTTTTGGTATAGAATCTTAAATTCTCTTCCTTACTTCTAAATTATTTTTCCTGGAACTCATTCAGGTACCAGGTCCTTATCTACCTACATAGACACAGACTAATTGAACAGAATGGTGGTTGTGGGAGCACATTAAATAAATGAGAAGATACAAGGCCATTATTCTAAGCTTTAAGTTGGTAAACAAGACATGTGTCTGATTTTGAGATGAACGCTATATTATTCCTGAACAGATGGTATCATGGTTTAACCCCAGCCATCAACTAAGCATCACACAGCCACTCACTCAGTCCGTCCCCCCAAGTGGGATGGGGGAGAGAATCAGAAAAAAACAAAAGTATATCGTGGGCTGATATAAGAAGAGTATAATAGAACAGAAAAGGAAGAAAATAAGAATAATGGGAATAATAATTTTAAAAAATTATACTACTACTACTACTAAAAGAATCAGAATATACAAAACAAGCGATGCACAATGCAATTGCTCACTACCCAGAATCCAATGCCCAGCCAGTTCCCGAGCAGTGGCCCTGGCCAGTTTCCCCACAATTTATAGACTGGGCATGACGTCACAGGGTATGGAATACAGCGTTGGCCAGTTTGGGTCAGCTGTCCTGGCTGTGTCCTGTGCCAACTTCTTGTGCCCCTCCAGCTTTCTCGCTGGCTGGGCATGAGAAGGTGACAAATCCTTGACTTTAGACTAAACACTACTGAGCAACAACTGAAAACATCAGTGTGTTATCAACATTCTTCTCATACTGAACCCAAAACACAGCACTGTACCAGCTACTAGGAAGACAACTCTACCCCAGCCAAAACCAGGACAGAACCAAAATTCTTTAAAATAATTTACCTTTTTTTTTTTTTTTTTTTTTTTTTTTAATCTTCAGATAACTCTGGAATTGTTACCGATGGAGAAAGACTCTGGTTTTCACCTCTCTGCAATGTTTCGTGGTCCTGCTTAACCCTAGTATCACACCTACAGACCACCAACTCATGCCATAAATGTGCTATCAACGTAGTCTTTATCCCCATGCACTTGGTTACTCTCACCTTCAATTCCTCATACGCAGGAGAGCTGATGTCCAACAGATTTCAGCTACAGAGTGTGTTATGCTTTTTGAGCTCTACATTTCCCTGGTAAACTCCATATAGAGATTTCAAACAATCTGACCAGACTAAGGAGAAAGTGGGACAACTACAGGAAGCTTCTTTCTTTAGCACAGGACTAATGCATAGCAGGGAGTCCTTGTCAGACAACGGACAGCTGTCAAGCTAAAATGAAAAATCAACCGAAAACAAGAAAAGTTGTTGTAAAAATTAATAGTCAGAAATTACATTTCACCAAATTGAGACAGGCAGCAAATGTTCTCACTACATTACTTACCCCTCCCCGCCCTTTTTATTCTGAAGTAGTTGTGCTACCATAACTTCTTAAGGGGAAGACTACTGTACCCTTACTCAGCCGCTACTTCAAAGAGGATTACTTAATAGCAAAAGGTACCATATCTTCTTATGAAAGGTGCTACACTGTCACCCAAAGGAAATTAAGTTGAAACTACAGACAAATGTAATGTATAGCAGTACATTTTAGCTCACGTTCTTGTCTGACTCCAGTGGAATGTCACTCATTTACAACTACTAAGCATCTGGCTTAAACTTTCAGTTACTGAAGTAATTATTATAGTTCTTAAGGAGAAAATCTTTATTTTTTAATGCTGTAAAAAATCAACAGTCTGTTTGAATACTACTTTCTAATTAAACAAGTCAATTATTTTTTTTTATCACTCAAAACCAAAGAAAGACCATCTAAGCATTAAGCTTTAGACACAACTTGTGGGGAAATGGAATAAAAAAATGCAATAACTTAGAAAATATCCTAGTTATCACAGACCAAAGTAAATTATATTGTACATAAAATTTTGGCTAAAAAAGAGAACCTCACGTGGAAAACAGGAAGATTAGAAGAATGGACAAATGCTGCAAGAAAAATTAATGTGTTTAAAATTAATAGCTTTTTATTGAGACTCATAACCTTTTCAGGGCAATTAGACTTTTCATGACCACTTACAATCAAATACTAATTGTCTCGATTTCTTCTTAATGAAACAGGTGTGCAATAGTTTAGTCAGATATTACGTGAAATGTTTGCTTGTTTTTCTTTCTCAATTGTTGACAGAGTTACTGAGAAGACAGCTGCTGATAAACAACTCTCTGTAAATTTGAATTAAGCAAATTTACATGTAGACAGATAGCTGAAGGCTTCCATACTACAAGGCTGATCAAAAGAAGAATTTCCAGAACAGAAAACTGGGTTATTTTAATTTGTATAATTTCAGTGAATAAATGTAATTATGCAGCATTTATTTTTCATTTTAATATCGTATTCTGGTAATAATGTCATATAGTCTCTATTTATCAAACCTGCATACATCCTTCAATTAATTTATCTATTTTAATTTACTGATACTAAATTACCTGTGTATACCTCAATTAATTTACCTATTTTTACTTTGCTGTTTGCTGACATTAATTCAGTTCATGAGGTATGCTTTAGAAAGCGCTGTTGAAAATGTGACATCGTGGTTTTAGTCTAGAGATGAAAAAAAATCGGAGGGGAAGAAATTGAAGGGAGGTGGGGTTTTCTCCCTTTTTTTTTTTCCCCCCATAAACTCAGAACCTGAAAAAAAATTTTATTAATTTCATTCATAGCATTTTCTTTAAAAAATAATAAAATAATTCTATATCATCCTTAAGAGATTCTTTTTGCTTTGCACTTTGTATATACTTCACAATGCTTTCCATCTGACAAGTATTTTAGATGAGTTACAATAGTTAGTGAATTGTGATCTGGCAATTTGCAATGTCTGATTCAAATACTCACAAATATCTGTCTGCAAAGCAGAAACAATCATTGGAATTATAGGATCAGGGATTAAAACTTTATATAGTTCAGATACATTTTCAGATATTGGCATACCAAATGATACTGGCATAACAAATGGTTTAGCAATTCTGGAGTTGCAGTTTCTTTGAGAGAGTACCTAAAAGGTCATGCTATTTTTATAAGCCTTAACAGTTAAGCTTAAATAGGAGATACCTTCTTCAATGCCACTATTAAAACAGGATACAATTTGAAGACAAATGTGTCCTATCTTTTAGCTGAAAATACCTTAGTGTACAGTTCACTATTTGAGAAGAATATTTGAAAACTTTCCTTTTTCTGCCTCTGAAAAAATGATCTCCCTAAATTCCTTACACTTCCCACTCTTTTATGCTAATGATTGAAAAGCCAAATATTCTACTACAGAGAACTGAGTTGGGCCTTTAGCATTTAATGCAATTATTTTTTCTTGAGATGCATTATAAAATTCTAAAAAAGATTTTATCGCACCCATTTCATTACACCCAGGATGAATTTTGAAGGCTAATTTTGACACCAAATCAGGACTAAATATATGCCAACTGGCTGAAATAACACATTAGTTTCATGTGAAAGCTTTGTTTGGATATTACTTTTCCATATTAGCAGATGTGTTCACTGATATGATCTAGAAGATGCTAATATGATTGCACATTTCATTGCTTACCAGAAATCCGATTAAGCGTAATAACAAAGTCGTAATGGGGTATAGTGCAAGATGCCTGTCTAGGGCTCCTTGACATCTTCCCTGAAGAAGACAGCCATGGTATGAACTACTGTATATAATACGTAGGGCAGCATCAAAAGGATGGTGGTTGATGGGTAGAAGTGCAGCAGTCATCTACCTAGCAATCCCAATGGAATGGGTTGTACAACTACACAAAATCATGATCTGCCGCCTCAATGAGCCCAAAAGAGATACCAACAAAAGTGCTGCGTAAAATGATCTTAAAGTTTTTCCATTAATTTGGTGTTCAGAAAATATGAGATTGATAGCCCTTTAAGGTTGAATATCTTCACTTGTCCTGATATATTCATTTTTAAGTAACAGATTTAACCACAATGAGTATCACCCTCAGAAGCAAGTAGGTTCAGAAGCACAGGACGGTCAAGTCAAGTGATAAGGGGTTACTGGGCAGTATGATAAGGCTATCTGAGCATCTTTCCTTAGTTTTAGAGGAAAGCGACATTACTCCAGATTGTGTCAGAAAATGAGCAAAGAATGTAAAATCACATAGACATGTTATCAGAGAGGACTAAGTGTTAAATCCAGGAAGACTCATGATGGAGAGCTGAGCTCTTCTCTTGACAAAAGCTCTTGTGCCAATTTTGCTCCACACTATAAGAAAGGGCAAAGATAACAGTAATTTCTTTGATTTAGCACAATAACATGCCCATTTCTTCATTTCATCTTAGAAATGGATTTTCTTTTTCCACAGAGTCGCTAGCAGAGCCATTATCTCCCTTCAGCAGAGATGAAAACATATAGCAAGTAAGTGTACACAAAGTAGCAGTACACCAGTCATGGACTAAAGTAGAAGAAAATAAAAATGATGCTTTTAGAGCTTATATAATTTAAGAGACACACAGTATGAAGAACAGACTTCAAAAGATAGAGATGTGCTTTTAAAAACAACTAATATCTGCATGTTAGATAACTAGGTCTGAAGAATTTCAGTCTCTTGGAGTGCCAAATACTATAACTTACAAGAGCAAAGTTGTTTTGGTTTTTTTTTATTCTTAACACAGCATTAATCATAATTCAAATTAATCTATTCAAATTTTTTCCATTGTCAACTTGTCAGGTTAGCGTAGAGATCAAGGTTACTATTAGAATTATTTATTTCTGTTGCATTATAGCAGAGGTGAATGAATGAGAAACAAATTATACCTTCGTGGCAGCTTATAAATAGAAACAATATATATTTGCAGCTTAACTTTGACCATTTTAATTTTTACATCTATAGCTATAGCTGGGATAAAAGACACAGTGAGGAGGTGTTAAAATGTTGCAAAAATTCTTAGCTGAAACAGTTAGGAATCTGATTCTATCATTTTTGTCATTCATTTGTGCATATCCCACAGAATTATATAATAGGAATAAAGCTTAAATATTAACTAAATTTCAGATGCTCACCTGAAAGGTACCAGTTAACCTTCTGCATCACAGCATGTTGACATCCTGATCCAAAACTAGAACACTAACAGGGAAAGCAGTTTGGCTACCATATCTTTCACATACATAACTTGCACATTACATGTTCAATATGGAAGGAAATCTCAAGTCTTCTCTCTCGCAAGAACTGCCAGCCCTCTCCCCACCAGAACACTCACAACCTCAGACTCTTCCCTCTGCCACCACAGATTTTAAGCAAGTGTATGAGGTTATGGGTTATCTGGAGATGTATTCTCAAATTTCAGGAGTGAAAGGTTCAAGTTGTTTCCAAGATATTACTGCAAATAAAAGCAGCAACCCTTAATTATGGTACATACATTACAGGTAATTTTCCTAAATTTTTAAAATGTGTTGCTTCAGACAGGAACACCCTTGAATTTAATTGAGATCATACAATGGTTTTTCATACTATCTTAGCTGATCAACATAAACAAAATAAGCCAAAATTCTGTTCAACTTTTAGTCAATATGCAATCATTTCCATATAAGCCAAGCCAACTATATGGATATTTTTGAGCGCATGCAAACTACTAATTTTGAATCAAACTAGTAGGTTGTCAAAATCAAGCTACTTCATTCTGTATTTTATTCCTTTTATTCCACATTCAGAAATGAGAATTGTCCTTTGGTCCTGCTTTTGGATGGGATAGAGTTAATTGTCTTCCTAGTGGCTGGTATAGTCTTATGTTTTGGGTTCAGTATGCGAAGAATGTTGATAACACACTGATGTTTTCAGTTGATGCTAAGTAGTGTTTAGTCTAAAGTCAAGGATTTGTCACCTTCTCATGCCCAGCCAGCAAGAATGCTGGAGGGGCACAAGAAGTTGGCACAGGACACAGCCAGGGCAGCTGACCCAAACTGGCCAACGCTGTATTCCATACCATGTGATGTCATGCCCAGTCTATAAACTGGGGTGAATTGGCCTGGGAGGAATCACTGCTTGGGGACTAACTGGGCATCGGTCGGCAGGTAGTGAGCAATTGCACTGCGCATCACTTGTATATTCCAATCCTTTATTATTATTATTATTATTATTGTCATTTTGTTATTGCTATCATTATCATGATTACTTTCTTCCTTTTTGTTCTATTAAACTGTTGTTATCTCAACCCACGAGTTTTACTTTTTTCCCTGATTCTCTCCCCCATCCCACTGTGCAGGGTGGGCAGTGAGTGAGCAGCTGCGTGGTGCTTAGTTACCAGCTTGGGTTAAACCACAACACCTTCAAATAAGTAGCAGAAGCTGTGCTGTACGTGGGCAAGATGATTTGTAGACATTTTTCAATATTTTTAAGTTAGAGATATATTTTAAGTACTATGTTCAAATAGAGTTTTACTCTATCTGCTGTCCAGGCAGTACATACTTTAAAGGTACAGTAAATGAAGATTAGGCAAAAAAAAAAAGCAACTTTTCAGAAGAGGAAGACATTAAACTGTCCTCAGAATTTTTTTTAAAAAGACAGTTTGATTTTCTTCTTCAGTATAATAATATACCATAAATAACGCAATAATATAAATTAGCCATGTAAATCATACAATTTAACCCCTAAGGCTAAGTATCATTATTCCTACTTTAGGGAGTTAAGCAACAAAGACACTAAGGCCAAAATGATACATAACTTGTATGAACACAAACAGTTGTTTCAAATCTCATTCTAGCAGCTGAAGGGAAAATAAACCATAGATTTCTGCATGTCTCTAGTACTTTTATGAACAATTGTAGATTTAGTTTTAGCCATTTATGCAGTAGTAACAGGAACATCAGTGATAATAAAAGACTACTTCATGTACTTACATCTAGTCACATTGGTGACGCAACTATGAACAGATGGGGAAGCCAGGCTGTGCCCCTGGATTTTAAGCCAGAATCACTGCGTAAACTTTAGTGTACTAACACTTTACCCATTCTGTATGGAAACAATAGCAAAACTGGGCCCCGAAGGGTCAAAAAGTTCAGCCACATTTCTCAAAGGAATCTAAATATGCGAATTACTTGCTAACTGTTTTAGGCTTGCCTTTTGAGGATGCTTCACCATACACGTATATTTATAGTCGCCTAGTTTTACAAACTTGCTTATTCTAGTGGAACATCAGGGAAAACAACAGTTTAATTTAACATCTCTGTTTATCATAGACTTAGCTGTGTTACAAGACCTTTCTAATTTCAGACAGAGTGAAACAAATAAAACATAGGTGCCAGGTTCATTAGCATTTAATGAATAACAAATTAACTTGCTTCTGCTAGTAATCTGAACTTGTCTTACTCCTGAGTTTTTCAATTATATTATCTTCTTTCATGCAAATTAAAGGACTACACAAGCACAATTAGATGTGGCAGCTACAAAAAGCTGGAAAAGAGCTCAACAAAATAAATTACAGAACTCTTCTTTATTCAAACGGAGCATATATCAATTCAGTTAACTGGCAGCTCTCTTCAGGTTTTATCTATTGCAACCCAGACAGGAAATAGGTATTAAGTTTGTGTTTCTATGAAAATAAGCTATGACTTTTTCCTCTCTTCTTTCATTCTCTCTCCTTTCCTGCTGCTTATGAACTCGGTTTCTTAATATTAAATTGATGAACTGTCTAGTTCCTCTGTTTTACTCACAAATCTGCTCACTAGAGTACATAAATATAGATCCTTCTGCTGATCTTAATTCAGTCTCTTTTTATGACATTATTTGTCCAAAAATAGTAAACGTTTTTCTTGAATTCCAGTTATGTTTGCCTTTAACAACTTGGGCTCCTGTTTCTTTTCCTCAGCAACCGGCTACAAGGGAGCAGAAAGGTACACCATAGGCAACCTTTAAACTTAGATTTTTCCATTACAAAAATTTATTAATTATATTTTTGTCTAAAATCTTATCCAATCTGCTGGGAGTAATGGGACTACAACAGACCTACCATTATATAATTTTGGCTATCATTTTTTGAATGATATTTTAATTACAAATGTCTAAAAACTTAGACAAAATGTCTCTCTAAATTGGAGAGACATGGATTTGATGGATGGACCACTTGGTGGATAAGGAATTGGCTGGATGGTCACATTCAAAGAGTTGTGGTCAACGGCTCGATGTCCCAGGGGAGAGCAGTGGCAAGTGGCATTCCTCAGGGGTCGGTATTGGGGCTGGCACTGTTTAACATCTTTGTCAATGACATGGACAGTGGGACTGAGTGCACCCTCAGCAAGTCTGCCGATGACACCAAGTGGTGTGGCGTGGTTGACAAGCTGGAGGGAAGGGATGCCATCCAGAGGGACTTTGACAGTCTTGAGAGGTGGGCCCATGTGAACTTCATGAAGTTCAACAAGGCCAAGCACAAGGTCCTGCACATGGGTCAAGGCAATCCCAAGCACAGATACAGGGTGGGTGATGAATGGATTGAGAGGTGCCCCACGAAGAAGGACTTGGGGGCGTTGGTGGGTGAAAAGCTGGACACGAGGCAGCAATGTGCGCTTACAGTCCAGAAAGCCAATTGCATCCTAGACTGCATCAAAAGAAGCATGACCAGGAAGTTGAGGGAGATGATTCTCCCCCTGTACTCCGCTCTTGTGAGACCCCACCTGGAGTACTGTGTTCAGCTCTGGGGCCCCCAATATAAGAAAGACATGGACCTGCTCAAGCAGGCCCAGAGGAGGGCCATGAAGATGATCAGGGGCTGGAGCAAATCACATATGAGGTGTCGTGGTTTAACCCCAGCCAGCAACTAAGCACCACGCAGCCGCTCGCTCACTCCCCCCCTCAGTGGGATGGGGGAGAAAATCGGGAAAAAGAAGCAAAACTTGCAGGTTGACATAAGAACAGTTTAATAGAACAGAAAAGAAGAAACTAATAATGATAATGATAACACTAATAAAATTACAACAGTAGTAATAAAAGGATTGGAATGTACAAATGATGCGCAGGGCAATAGCTCACCACCCGCCGACCGACACCCCGCCAGTCCCCGAGTGGCCATTCCCCGCCCCATTCCCCAGTTCCTATACTGGATGGGACGTCCCATGGTATGGAATACACGTTGGCCAGTTTGGGTCAGGTGCCCTGGCTGTGTCCCATCCCAACTTCTTGTGCCCCTCCAGCTTTCTCGCTGGCTGGGCATGAGAAGCTGAAAAATCCTTCACATTAGTCTAAACACTACTGAGCAACAACTGAAAACATCAGTGTGTTACCAACATTCTTATCCTACTGAACTCAAAACACAGCACTGCACCAGCTACCAGGAAGACAATTAACTCTATTCCAGCTGAAACTATGACATGAGGACAGGCTGAGAGAGTTCAGGTTGTTTAGCCTGGAGAAGAAAAGGCTCTGTGGAGGCCCTATAGCAGCCTGCCAGTACTTAAAGTGGGACTAAAGGAAAGATGGTGTGGCAGTACATTCCCCCTCACCCCCCATCCTGCCAGTAGGAGGGACTGTTTATCACGGCACATAGCGATAGGACAAGAGGTAATGGTTCTAAACTGAAAGAGGGTAGATTCAGATTAGCTACTAGGAAGAAATTCTTCACTGTGAGGGTGGTGAGGCACTGGCACAGGTTGCCCAGAGAGGCTGTGGATGCCCCCTCCCTGGCAGTGTTCAAGGCCAGGTTGGATGGGGCTTTGAGCAACCTGCTCTAGTGGAAGGTGTCCCTGCCTGTAGCAGGGGGGTTGGAACTAGATGATCTTTAAGGTCCATTTCAAACCAAACTATTTTATGATTTTATGATTATATAAAGAGTATAGTGTGGATGAAACAATTAGAAAACTAAATGATGCCCATGAAGTTTCTGGCATACAACAGGATCAAAAAGTATTGTTCTTTGGCAGTTTCATGTTAATACAGTAACAAACTCCCCAAACTACCCTCCATGTGCTACCTATTTTAATCGAGTAAACTTTGCCTTACAAAAGTTGCAAAATACTTTTTACCTTGCAAAAATTATTCTCAGATATCCTGAAAATCAGTTAGGATCTTAATTCTGTTCTTTCAAGGAGACTGGTGATTATTTGTATGCTCTTCTGATACTGACCTCTGTGAAGAAGCTGACCATATGTCCAGCAAAGTTTTGTAATTTTAGGGGGTAAATTAAACTTCCACAGCCAAATAACTTTAGGAGCAAAAGTCAAGAAATTTGGTATCCGGAGTTTAACTGTTCAACAGCAAGGCAATGCTGACCTTCTCCTGAGACCCTAATATAGGCCACAGATTAATGTATCAGAGAAAACTACTGGCTCCTTCTTGTGCCCTAGAAATCAAGCAATATTAATGTATTTGTTTTGTAACCCCTGCAGTATGTTCTAGGTGGGTAAATGAAAAAACACTGACAGAGCAAGGAAAGCAGATTGATTTTACATGGAATTAATCTTTAAATGAAAAGGATATGAAAGTCTTTTCCTTTCCAAGCAACATTTGTTAACAGTACTCACTGGTATAACCAGGGGTAAGCAGGCCATAAACAAGCATTCACTTCTTTGGAGAAGCATTCTGGAAGCATTTTCTCAGACAATCTCTCAGCAGTTTGCTCTACTTCTGCCTTGTACTTAAATACACATTTAGGACAATGCTACATTTGTTTTAATTTCTAAGCCAGTATGGAAAGTGATTTCACAGCAGGGAGAAAACTGTAGAATCTGCAATCCAGTGCAGCAGCACATTGACCTGTTGGTTTGGTTTTTTTTCCTCCTGTAATATCTCATTTCCTTTTATGCTCTAAGGTTGAACAAGAACAGATGTGAGATATTGTGATCACTGCTTTTTCTGCAAGGAGAATAGTTTAATGGTTCTGTATCACAGGCAACAGCTTCCCACGCTTATTTCTGTGATCTTATCAAGGTTGCAAACTATCTAAGCAAAAAAAATTTATTTTGATGTCTACAGCCTTCTTTACAGTTTTTTTGTTTTACGTCGATTAGCAAAAGCAGCAAGTTCTTATCTTGATTTTTTTAGTGTAAATTGGAGCATTGGTATCATAGGAAACTCCGTGGGCAGTCAAGTAAGCTCTGGGGCTTTTATTATTGATAAAGAAGCTTACAGAAATTTGGAGACATAAAGGTTGTAAAAGATTGAAAATACGTGTCAGATGAGGACAAGAAAACCCCCTCCAAAACTAAAAGAATAAATGAAAACAAAGCATGATGTATGTGTGTGTCAGGGGGTATCTTTTAATCTTTCACTGTAGGAAATCTCTGAAACGGGAACGTAGAGGCATGTCACAGACTCAAATAGCCCTTTCTTGGCATCATTCAGATCAGCTGTGCTACTTATTTTGTTTTAGCAAGTAAGAACCAACTAGAAGGAGATTCACCCATACATGTTTGTTAGGAGTTACATCTTCTAGCCCACCTTCAGAGACGGGATGAAACTTATGTGGTGTATTAATGACTCTGTCCCTGCAAACTTCTAGAGGCTGTATCCAGCACTTTAAAATCTGCTCGTATCAATATTAACTTTAACATTGAAGGCTTGCATTGTGTCCCTTTATCTTGAAAAGCACATCTACCAAATCTCAAATCTAGACTTGCAAGCTCCATGCTAACCCATACGGAAAACTATTTTCATTAAACTTTAGCTATACAGATGTAAATATGAACTGCATACTTACTGTCAGCCCACTAGTGGAAAATCTCTGTGCCCACCGAGGGTGATAACAAAGATTTAATTCATCATAACTCAGCGCAGAATGCATCAAATCCACAACTACGATGCTACTTTTCAGTGCCTCATTTCAGAGCTGAACTGAAGTAATCATAGAAAGTAAAATATGAAGTACAAGAGCAGAATTCCCTTGATTTTTTGTCTTCTTCCTACGAACAGTTTGTATCACATATACTCGATAATGGTTCTGTTCAATCTGAAGCCCGTTATCCTGTTATCTACATACAGGAACCACATCTACATGACTGCCCATTTTATTTTTAAATGTATTTGTCATTCTCAATAATCAGGATAAAATTATGAATTGTAAAATGCTTCTAACAACATATTTCAGTTTTCAATTTAGTTGATAATGCTGATTTAGGTTTAATTTAGTACAATTTAAGTTACATTTCAGATTTCCTGTCTGTAACTAAAGTCACGCTATTTCTGCTCTGATTGCCCATCCATATTCTCTACCACAGCACTACGCTTTTAGTACATTCTTTTTCTTGTGTCACATTGATTTACAGCTTACTTCAGGAAATGCTCACACTTTGACATTTTGATTAAATTATGGGGTCGATTCAGATATATTCTTCACCTAGAAATTCTATGGGCTTCAGTGGGGATTTGCATGTGCAAGGAATGCAAAAGTAGACACCGTTCATAACAAACACAAAGAAAAATATCACAGCTCTTTTACTGGGCACTTAACTTATTTTCATCTAACTCCAATAGAATAAATTGATGGAAATGATTATTTTTTACCTGTTCACTTAGGTTCTGTTAAGTGTAATCTTGAATACTTTAGTTTCATTAACTGTTTGGGGGAATATCATACAAACTTTTGTTTCTTGGGAAGTGTAAAGGATTACCTTTTCTGTTCTACTTTTTTGCACAACTGTTTAGAATAACTATATTTCATTGTACATTTTAATTTATGACATCTCTTGGTTCTTTCTGTGTTCTTTTGAGAAAAGCATCTTCATTTATATACATTTGACACTGGTTTGTATGTAGGCTCCAGGTGGAGCTTCGGCCTTCATCACTTAGGCTCGAGTTTGACAGAGCTTAGTTTTCCTTCAGGATAGACTATATGCAGTCATTCAGCCAACAATCAATAATAGAATTGAAGGCAAGAATAAAAACTTGAAAAACTCATATGAAGATAAATGGAATAACTGACATCTCATAGGAACACTTTGGATTTGCTTTCTCTGATATTTTTTCTGATTAGAAATCTCTCCTTGTCACCCGCACTCTCTAGAGACTTTAGATTTGCATGGGCAGGTATGGATGTTCGTACATGCAAGGGGAAGAGGTGGGAATATACAGGTATCTTCATTCATCTTATCTAGCCAGCATGCCAAATGATTAGTTACTGGACTTCAGGACACTTCACAGATATTTTAGCTGTTACTATGAAGTACATATATGAATGGGAATGGAGAGGGGATGGTGAGTCTCAAGCTTTAATCGGGTTTCTGACTTTGTCAGATAAAAATTCATCTCAAACACACCTCAAGTTCTCTCAATGATATAAGTTCCTCTCTAAGGGCATACCGACCAAGACTTTCTCCTCCAAGGGATTACATCAGTTTGGGGGATAATAGTATGTATAAAAGAACTCTCACGTTTACACTTCTAAAGATAGTCGTACAGGAAAAGACTTAAAATAGTCTGCATAAAACTCATTTTTAAAAATAAATTTAAAACTCTATTATCAAATACAGATAAAGTACTATCCTTTAAATTCATGTGTATTCTCCTATTTTTGTGCATGCTAAAAGCATTTTTTTGCTTACTGAAAGTACTGTATCCAATAGAGAGCACTGACAGTTTATGTCTCCATTCCTTTGTTATTTTATATTCTAAATAGATTATAGTTAACATAAAGTGTGAGGATGCCAATTCTGAGCAGGGAAAAGGGTAAATGAAGGCAAGTTAAGTTTCCACAAAAGAGCTTGTATGATGGCATGGGCCTATTCCAGTTAAATTGAATTACCTCTCCATTTTCTGATCTAGACAGAGAGTGAATAGCAATCGCTATGCCAGCACAGATGAGCTGTTCAGTGAATGCTACTGGCCCTCTCTGGGTATCCAAACAGCTAAAGTACATGACGCCTTCAAGTAATTAGATTGTTTTCCAAACTACTAGGGAAGATTTAAAAAATCAGTTTGCTATGAGTACCATCACTCTGATGAGCAGAATTCAGCTTGGAGGCAGAAATTCCATGAACACTTACGCAATTTATCTATTTTCTCCTTTTGTTTTGTTTTTTTTTTTTTTTTTTTCCTAGAGAGAATTTCACAGAGACAGATTCTGTTTTCTTTTTTCTACAAAAATCCATTGAAACTGCTTTGTAGTATATCAGCAAAAGCCTCAGAAACAGACCCAAAGATTTTAATCACAAAGCCTTACAAATAACGCTCTTTTTTAGAAAACATTTCAAAGCAGGGTGATATCTATTTATTAAAAAAAAATAAACCAACAAAAAACCAGGAAAACCTATCATGTCACTCCCCTTTCTTTCATCCATTTTATTAGCTGGAGTAGTCCACTCAAGGACTCAAGAAAGTACGAAGTTGAGGTGGGTGATGTCAGACACAGAACTCAGTATGACTTAAAAGTTTGAGATCTGGTTAAAAAAGTAGCACAACGTATCTCAATCCAACAGAAGTTAAATGCACCTTCCAAGTTGCTCAATGCTCATTTTGAAGACATTTATTCTATTTCTTCCAATTGTTTCAAAATTTATTTCCTTGCTGATGAAAGGCTCTATAAAGTAACAGCAGTAAAATGCTTCTAAAACTCACACAGGGTTTTATATGTAAACAGCTGGAAAATGGGCTAAATTGAGGATTGCATATGCAGGGGACTGAAATTTTAAAGTCACAACTGATGCTATTCAGGGAAAACAGGAAAGTAGCAATGAATAGTGGAATTAGATAAGATACAGTCGAACCTCTCATTCAATTTCTATCTGTAAATCACTAAATATGTTTCTAGCAATAATAGCATAGGAAGTCATATGCTGTTTCAGCAATCCATTCATATTTAATTAAACTTATAAAGTATAACCCCCAAGTTATAATTTTTGCCTTTTTGATTCAAGCTATGGTTCATTTATTTTAATGCCTTTGGGAGTTTTGCCAGTTAATAATTGAAGAGGTCATTTTGTTATGAATTGCTTCTTGCTTTTCCAGCCTATGTATTTATATAGTTTACAGTGAAGGGAATTTTCACATTTTTGAAGGCCTACCAGTAGGCACAGCCACTGCCAGCTCTGTGTTTTGGCAGACAGCGAGGGTTTGAATTCCTATTCTAAAACACAGTGAGACAATTTTCAGATCGCTGGAGTCGGGTACCTGTCTGCTGATCTTTGATTTGTTTGCTAAAATATGGTTCTGCAACTGATGTGTCATAACGTATCAACATCTGCAGGAAAGTTCTTGCTAGCAAGGCTCCATCACTTTAGGAACTGCAATCAGCAAGCAAAGCCCAGTCATGCTCTATGTTCATAAAAGTTTTTTTTTTTTTTTTTTCCCCGGGGTTTCTAAAACAATACCCTTAATAGCAAGATGTAATATAAGTAATGTTTTCTTTGTTGTTTTGGGTTTGTTTTTTTTCCAGACAAACTAAATCAATGTTCACTAAAACACAAAATATCAAGGTTAAAAAAAAAAAAGCACAGACTTTTTTTCAAGGACAGGACAGGGGAAGGAAAGAAGGAGACAAACAGCCACTATTTCAATTGACTATGTCATGCTTCTGGAAGTAGCAAATATATGGTGAGAAATCCTATAAATACATTCAAAACCTAGAAGGTAATATGGGCCACCTCATTTCCTACATATAGAAAGAGGGACCATATCTGGAACTTTAGCAGCCAAGTCAACAGAACTTCCTGCTGTGCTGCCTGTTACCATAAAATAGGATTTATATGGCAAAGTAGTGGTTCTTGTAAATACATTGCCTCATCAATAAAACCACAGCTATAGTTGTGTTCCAGAAAGGCCTCTGATTGTGTTAAGGGGCCATTTCTCATGTCCTTCTTTGGACGTCCATGCTTCAACATCTCTGATTGTAATACACCATTAAAGAATATTGAAAAATGCATTGCAACACTTCTCATTTGCCGGTAAGTGTTCCCTGTAAATAAACTGATACAATATACAAATTCTTACATTTGGAGATAAATGATCTTTCACTGGATTCTACCCTGTGTTATTCAAGAGTTCTGATACCTGATAATCTTTTTTTCCTAAGGCTTTCACAGTTAAATCTGATACCCTGTCTCATGGTCAGAAAAGTTTTCTTTTAAATTTACTTTTCAAAAGAATTCTGGAATTTACAGACATAATGAAATGCTGTAAATGTGTCATTGTAGATTAACACAGTTAAATATATCATTAAAAATAATTTTCAAAATACAGACTGTAATCCAAATTAAATTTCATACATTTAAGTAATAAAGAAAATGGTTTGGAACTGTCAAACATATCTTCTCCTTTCACCAAAACATTCAGGAACACTCAATATTAAAAAGAAAATCTACCAGCAAAATGCAGATGTGGAATGATCACTGGTGGCTACCTACGCTTCATCTTCCTTTTAATGACATATCTATCAGCCGATTCATTCAAAAAGATGTTTTTATTTCCCACTTTTTATCAAGTACAATGGCTTTGGACTGTCTTTCAGTCTCCCATAGACACATTGAGATCAGCCAAACCTGAATCTTTGATTTGGATGAAACATTTATACAATTGCCGCTGACATTTGAAATGCAGCCATCGTCAATTGCATCATACGGTATAAACACGAGGAACAGGGAAAAGCTTAGGGAATCTGACAGGAGAGAATTGCAAGGCAGAAAAATAATTACATAGACTGTTGTGCATAAAGTTCTTATAGAAAGAGATCAGATATTCTCTATGTTCAGTAATGGGCATATACACAACGGCCTGCATGTACCTCCCTACCTGTTGTGAGCAATGACTTGAATAGGAACGACACCATCAGGAGAATCTCAGGCCAATAACCAAACCAGAGCTCTGACGGCCAGAGCTGAGGAGATCCTGGACATCTAAGGCTTTGTTCATATATGTGTCTGCGAATCAATAACACGTGGAGGCAAATCAAACATTACAAGTAGCTTTGAATCCTTTTAACATACCTGGCTGCCTTATTTGTGTAATCACAGTATTAACTTCAATGCCTTGTATGCAATCTAGTGGCATAGATAAACACAGTGCGATTGCCAACAAGCAATGCGCTTTTGTTACTTAAAATGTTACAGAGCAATGAAAATGCTGTTCTTACTCCAGCTTTGCAACCCATGACATCTGACTTTTTTTAGAGGTGACACACTGTTAGAAGTCACAGACAATCTAACTTTCTTAGAATATATTAGTTTATGCTGCTGCTGCTATAAAGGATCCAGATTGAATTCCCCACAGGGATTTTTAACTGCCATACTAAGATGTACAAAGTAATTTTTTTTTTTGCCTAACGACAGGGACTACAATAATGACTGTTGAATTTCGTTTTGATAATGACAGATCTTACAAAGACAAAATAGGAATTCTTAATGAGATTTTGGGTGCCATTATCCCAATTTCATAGACTTACACACTTTCAAATTTGGTAGTAGTAAAACTGTTTACTTTTTGACAAGATACTGCTTTTCTTCTTATTTTAGATTCATTTTCTACGTTGCATCAGATTCTCTGTGTAAGTTGCTGTAATTCAGAGCCTTTTACCTGAAGCATTGTAGAAATCTTTGACTTCAAGTGGTAATATATAATCCTAATACATAGAGAAGCAGATGAACGTAAGATCAGAAAAAGGGAATTTATACAAATCTCTAGCAAGGTACAATTTGCTCTCACTCTGTCAACTATTTTATGTGTGGTTATAGAAATGTGGTTGGATAAAATGACAAAGCATTCTATTTTGATACAACAATGGATAAAACCATTTCATTTTTTTGACGTAGAAGTGCAATTTCCTTTTTCAAAAAAAGTGGAACACCTACATGGTGTAGAAAGACAGATGACTATGTTCTTAAAAGATGAACACTGAACTGACTGAATAAAATAAATAATAATAATAAATAAATAAATAAATGAAATAATTAAATAAATTTAGATTCAGATTATATTTATAAATATAACACTGGAGATCTAGGTACCAAAGGTTTTTTATTTATTTTTTATAACTTAATTCTTTTAAAACCTTATCCTTTACCTTTTACCCCTCCTTGCCCATTTCCATTTCTTTCACTGTAATTAAAATACTCTAGTTTACAAGGATTTTAAGAAACTCTGTTGATATGATAGATTTCAAGCTACCAAAATCGGCAGCCTGTCTGAATGCTCCCCAAAGTATTTGCAAATTCATAAAGCAAATGCTGAAGATTCCATGTGGTCTTCAATTACAATACATTCTTTGATTTCTACAGAATTTAGTTTGCCAAATCCCACCCAAACTGTGATATCTATATCTTCAGAACACAGCACACCTGTAACTCCTGTCTGCTAAGAAAATAGCCATGTCCGAGATAATCTGAGACACAAATGTCACTCAGCAGATGTACTGAGTTGCACTCAAAAATAAAAGTGAGAATGCTTACTCTTACATACATATAGCTGGTATACAGGAACAAGAAATTAATTCTTCTAAAGATCTTTATATATGTTTTGAACACTGAATTCACACCACCTCTTTTTTAAGTTTATAAATCTCTATATGAATAATGCTATAAATTCTGCTTACATCCTGAAAGGCTAACAGCAAAATATTTTTAAAAACAATAGCAGATTTCTATCCATGTCCTCAAGTGGTATTTTCACTACACAGCAGCTACTGCATCCAATACAGAGAGTAGGAAAAGAGATCACAAAACAATGGCAGCCATTTGAGTAGTCCTCTGAATTATTAATAAATTAGATCTATGGAAGCCATTTAGAATGACTCATTAAGCCGATTAACTCCCTATTTCATGAGCAAATATTGGGTGTTCTAACAGAACGGAAGGTAGGAACTAGCAGATAAATAATGATTATTAGGGTAGTGGAGATTTTTCTGGAGCAATTGTCAAGCTAGAGAGAAAGTGTTACTTGAAAGTCTCAGGAAGGACTTTAAAAAATTGGTGTGACAGAAAATTAGCACGAACTAGTAAAAAAAAAAAAGATAATCTGATTACATAAAATGCGTACATGACAATGTAGTAAATAAGGAACGCTATCTAATTTGTACAGGCCCTAAAATACAGCAGCCATAAATTAAAGCTACAGGTATATCGCTAGCCCTGCTCAGGATTTAATACCAGTGCTTAGGCACAGTAGATTAAAGTGTAGCCCCTAGTGAACAAACCCGCTGCATGCAAACTGAGAGAATTACCGTTACTAGGGGATGCTTCACTTTGCATTTTATGATTTGTGTTTGCCTGTGTGGTTTCAACATTGTCTTACCATACTGTTTATTACATTTTAATTGATTAAAGAAATAAACTTCACACACAAAAAAAATCAGAATATATCCTTGCACTCTTAATGAGATTATCTAAACTACTTTCATCTCCTTTATCAATTTACATGTGAACTGGCTGAAGAGGAATTAGCCATTTTATGGCGTACTGGAATTAAATTAATGGTGATTATTTAGTGATGTAAAATTAATGCCTTTTAATCAGCTATTACTAGTGCATCTATTTACATGCAATTATTTTCCTCAAGTATTAAATGCAGAATAAAGATATAGCAGATGAACATTTTGCAAAAACAGTAGTCTGTATTACAGAATATATTTTCTTCTAATTTTGGAAAACTTCATTACTATAACGCTTTTATTTTTTCTGTATACAGAAGATTATTATAGGAGAACCTAGAAAGAGGATGTTAGTATCAGAGAATCATGAAGTTTTGCAGCCCCATTCATATAGCAGCTTTTCACAGGATAAGTGGAATTCACATTACACGTTCTCTACATGGTCCATGAAAGCCCCTTAAAATCTTTCCAAAACCTGCAACAGCATGCTGGGAGTGCTATAAAATGTCTTGTAGATACCTAAAACTAGTGCTACTCTAATTACTTGAAACCAACACAAAACCAGTCTCATATCAATGATGCTGATACACAGACTATAAATCATGATCTCACATATTAGGAAGAACTATCGCTAAGAATTTGGAAGACTTACGGAGATCTTATTAGTTAGTTATTCAATTATTATAAAATTAGTCAATAAATGTCATATAATTATCTATAACTTTGGTGTGTAGATATATGTAATTTATTATGCTCTTTTAATATACCAGTGTAAATATTTACTATTTATTAGCCCTTTAAGCCTTGCAAGTTAATATAGTCTAAATTACAAAGACCCGTAAGTTTTTTCTAATTTCTGCTTGATCATACAAAGAGCCTAGAGACGACAAGATGAAAGTAAGATCCCATTTTTTTCACAAGGTAGGCTTTTAAAGGGTGAGCTGTTGGGGGAAAAAAAAGTCAATAAATACCTTTATAAATTTTTTTTTGGAATACAGTGTAACCTATAACAGAACCTATGAATTTAAGTTATAACTCTGTTTTAATAGAATCTATTAAAAAAATCCAGAATCTAAGGCAGATGTAATCACTCCTTCAGAATGCAAAAATACTGACTTTTTTTTAAAAAAAGAATATTTTAGACTAGAAAAAACAAAGCTCATTAAAAGAGACTATTCTGAGAAAATCGCAGGCTTGAATCAATCATTTAGTTCACAAGTTGTACTGGACAGCACCATAAATAGGGCTATGTAAAACCAAAACAAACAGTGCGAAAGGGCAGTAAAATGCCTGTAAATAGTCCAGAGCACCTCTACTGAGAAGTTCTTGTAGGACTGTTAGCACTCCTACTATCTTTACATCTCAAAGTACATCTCTCCAGTGCAAATGTGCTTCACATTCAGGAGGCATGCAGAACTGGGTATGTGCATTGCCTAAATACAGTTATTTAAACCTATGCAGGCTACTTGCACTCACAGCGTTCCCTCTTGTCCCCAGATCGAGCAGCTTGGCAGATTTCCTTGCAGTGTGCCCAAGGAGAAGACTCACCCAGGCTATGCCCCAAAATGCAGTCAGGATATAATCAGATATATCAGGATATATGCAGACTAGGTCTAGAGACTGCTAAAAGTGTCCACCAACTGCTGGATGCTTGCTTATCTACATACCTTCGTGGAGCTGGTTGTATAAATGTCCTACAGAGTCAATAAAGAAAGGCAACTCTTAAATTTTTCTTCTCTATTATTTACACAGCAAAGCTAAGACTAATTTAGGCTAATACATTTTTGTGCCAAACACATGCCTATTTAAGAGAGAAACTGTGTAATTTTTTAGTATTTCAATATTCAATTGAAGTATTAAAAAAAAAATAATCCTGTATTTATACTGATATATATTTAATGCTATAAAGAACTCCAGTGCTATATTGAATGCTATATTAAACTCCAGTGGAGTTCAAATAAGCCTCGGAAGTCTTTTCTGCCAAAACTACCTTGGCTAGTTTTTCAGATAAGTCATCTTACTTCAGTCCTCTTGGCTACTAAGCAATAAAACTAATTTTCAAAGACAGGATGTTTATTTTTTTCCTCCTTACAATAAATCCCCAATTCTATACTATTTGGATAAATAAAAGCTATACCTATTTTCAGTAGGGACTAATCAAGGAAAGTTTGTGTCTCGCAGAAGACCAAATTCTGCAATCATAATGGGTCCCCTCTAGCCGTATTTATGAATGAGTCTCTGAGTTGTTACTTTTATTGTCCCGGATAAGTGCTACTTTGCATTTCAGTTTCTGTTATTTATAGCACAATGCCTCAAGGAGTAAGTACAAACAACATATGGAAGATCTACCAACTCATGCATGATACTTCAGCTTGACTTGTGCTTCTATGGGGATTTAAATACGAATACTGAAATACTTCATTATTGGTCTGGAACCCTCTGAAGGCAAGCCCCACTTTTCGAACCATATGATCTTTATTTGATAAGGAGGAAGAAAAAGAATGGAGCACAACCTCAAATCATCTTATTTAGTTGGTTAAGAAGCTACGCAGTACTAAATATGTTTTACTAATATATTTATGAAGACTTTTGTGTTACCTTGACTAGTACACAGACTGTGAAGTTTACATAGTTTTGGAACCAGGCTGCATTCCCTGTTCAGTTGTTTTGCACTGGTCTGATGGGACAAAGCAGACAGAAAGCCAATTATTTCAGGGCTGGAGAAATGCTCAGAACAACAGAGTGACTATGTTTTTTTCTTCAGAAAAAAAAGGCCTGGGGAAAAGATCACAGTGTGGCTATTCCTGATCTTCCATAATTTCTCTCATGTCCCTAAACCTGTGTACATGCAGAGTTACGCGTAAAACCGAAGTCTCAAAGGTGTGAGAAACGTTTTGCCCTTGCATCTTGTGCGCAGAGGCTGCCTCATTTAGGAAAGAAAGAGAAGGGGTGAGCAGGAAACTGGGGAGATGCATCTGAATGGGTGGCCCTGCTGAAACTCAAGGGAAGTTTAGCCCTGCACCCTCCAGGTGATAAGCATGAAGCGCTGCTTCTGCTTGGGAAGCCTTGTGGCCAGCACAGCATTAGGTCCTCCGCTTTGCTATAGATACCAAGATGAATTATTGCTGGTGGCTCCCGAGAAGCGACACTGGTAAGGTTATAAACTGTTTAAGCCAGGAATCTCTTCCCTCATTCTCAATAAAAAAGAGTTAATACTCTCAGTTGAAGTCATGAAGTATATTCTGTCAAGGAGAATATACTTCATTCTACATTCCTTTAACAGCCAACAGCATTCACCAAAATTTTTCAAACATCAAATTTGTTTGAATTAAAACACGGCCTTTTCTGAACAGCCATTTCAGAAATGTATTAATTTGTCTTACTAGAGTAGTTATTTAATTAGCGACGTGTATTCTTCATTTGTAAATAAAAAAGTTTCAAAGCCTACATTTAATTTCTATTCTTTTTCAAATAGAAAATGGAAGCAACTTTGAAACCTTTGTTCTCCATTTTAAACAGATTAAGGATCACATTCTCTTGTATTATATTTCCCCCTCTTTGTCTTCATGGTATATGACCAACACTAGATGCTATCTCAGTTGAAAGCTAATCTTTCGTCTAGGGTACCATAACTTCACTGCGGCTTATTTATAAAATGGAAGATGTACTCTGAAACTGAACAAATGCAATGTACTTAACCTCTTGCTCTTTCCCTCCCTCCTTCTCTCTCCCCCTCAAAACTTGATCATGGGCAAGTGTTCAAAATATTTTTGAACTACTACCATTTTTACTGAGGTCAGTGAAGCCTTTATACATTCTTAGCAGTCATATTTTACAATTTGTCAACCATTTTACTGGCTTTAAGAAGGGAATTTTTATGTGTTCACTTAAGAAAAAATTCTGACAGATTAATATTGAGGTTAATGTACTGCTGTTTAAGTACAGCTGTACTAACAAAGGGTTTATTCAAAGTTAGACAATGCCCTGGTTCTGATAAAATGCATATTTGCATGTTTGTCCTTATGTTTCACCATATGTCACTGCCTTCAATGATGCCGCGTAATACAGCTGTCATATTAGTTGATATGATTGCCACTTTAATAGATTGAACAAATAGAATCTGATCTCCTACATTAAATATGAGTATTTGTGCAATATAGTATTTTGCAGGGCTATACACTGATTGCAAATATAGTCACTGACATAAAAGAAACTAAAAATCCCAGAGAGACTATTTATATAAACACCATTTAATACTGTCTCTGACAAATGAAGTGGAACAGGTAAGACGACTTTTGAATCAGATTTCAGTGTCTAGGGAGAACTTCTTTTGTAATTTGCTGTATGGCTGTAAAAACAACTAATGCATTTTATTACTTGAAAACTCCATTTCTTGAAATTTTGACTTTATTTTTATGATGAATATATTTGAATATTAAATGTATACCAAAATATATGGAGTATGCAAATACAGCCTTTGTTTAAGAAATACAAAAATGCTTTTCTCACTATATGAAAAAAACAACTTAGTAGTTAAATAGCAAGTATTTGTTTTCCTTATTTTGTTTATTAATTTGTGGAATTCATTGCCACAAGTTGTTTTGGATTCCAGAAGTAGAAATGAAAGAAGAACCATCAGGGGCTATTAACATACACAACCTAGTGCAAGTAATCCCAGATGAGAGGGTATATCAAGCTAAGCTATCATTCTGATACTTGCTCTGACATTATTTTCCCTCCACAAATATCAGTTATGGTCTAGTGTTGAAGAAGGTGTATCTCATGATTAAGAGACTCATCTTCTCCACCACCTCCGTTTCCATGTTCTTAATACTAATTGCCTAAAGAAGAGAGATGTGAACCAAAGGAGACAGCTTCTATCTTTCAAACACAAAGGCAACAAAAGGAAAGACTTAGTGTCCATAAGATTTCCTCATTGTGGCAAAAAGGCTTTGATAAAAGCTATCACTAGGGCATATTTTTAAGCATAAAGATAATCCTATACTTTAAATTACACAATTTTTCTGTGAAGATTATTTAATAGAAGAGGAAATGTATGTCAATGTTACTAAAATCTGCAGAGCTCACCTTGAACTATTTTTTTTTTTTTTTTTACACACATTACCCGCATTTGTCTGTATTAAACATGAATCTTAGTAGCAAGGCAATGTGCTTTGACAAGAGCAGTTATAAACACATGCTTAAATATCTACATTTCTTTGCAAATCACTTTTTCTCCAACACCACTCAGATTTAAATCTCTATACAGTCTTCTATAATATACTTCTTTTGTAATTCCAAAAAAATTTGCTAAGAATTTTTTGTTGTTGTTACATAATTTTTTTGTTATATAAACATATCTGCTGATGAGAATGTAATTTTTTAAAATCAAAACTGTAAGGATAGAGCATTGGGAATACGGGATTTTAGGCAGAATTTTCAAAGCTGATAAATGATCTAAATTATAATGCTGTTTAATTGTGTTCTTCCTTTCACAGGAAGCTTGCAAAGGGGGACTGCATCTTGGTTTTAGTATACAACCCTCATCCCATTCTTTGAAATACAATGAGAGTCAGGAATAATAGAAAAATTTGGTATAGTCCTACCCTCAGACAGTGATTCAATTGTACAAAGAAGAAAAATTTTTCTTCCGTGAAACTCTTATGCCAATATTACAGACTGAATAAGAGTTTAAACACCAGAAGGAATGCAGTGTGTGATATCTAGCCATTAGTAACACATTAGCTTAAAGAACTATTTCGTCTAATACTTAGGAAAGCTTTTTTGTTGGTATTAATTGAAATGTCTGTCTGTTGTTATTAGTCATGACACGTTACAACCAGATTCCATCTGGGGGGACAACAAAGTCCCAAAGATGGGGGGGGGTGGTGTGGTGTGTGTGTGAAGCTTGGGGGAGGTACTCAAAATGTAAGTATGCTGTTTATCAATTGAAGATGCATTGATTCAGACAACGTCCTGCTGATAAACATAGGAAGCTGGAAATCACATTTTTAAGCAAACATTTTCTAGAAATTTATTTCAAATAATAAAATTATCAGTTCAGGAACTGTAAGGAAAATGGCAAGACTTTATTGATGACATTTTCTGTAAAGATTTCATTCTGTGTTCATACTCTAGAACAAATACACAAAGTAATTGATTTGAGGTGTGGAGGAAGATTTTTTTCAGCACTGATCATCATCCTCTCTCCTATTTCCAATGCTTCCCACACTGAAAAAGAGGACACAAGGCAATAATAGGATCCTATTTCAAAGGGCTGTCTTAGAGAAAAACGAATACGATCTCTGCAGCCTGAATAAATTAACACATTGTTTAGCCAGTTACAGTTTTTAGTTTTTCAATCTTTTTTAAAAAATTACTTTTACTTTTTGATTTATCAAAACAAAAAAGCCAATTTTTTTTCCTGTCCTTCTGCCAGAAATATTTTGCCTTTTGTCCACCCACTCTGCAACATAACATTCACTGTTAGCTCATGGATACAATGCTCAAAGATGAGCAAAGCTTCACAGACATTTTTACTGCCACATGATCTTCTAAACGCTGCCCTAAATTACAGATCCGATCACAGGTTTCTCACTCGTGGAAGGAGGAGGGGGCTAGGAAGTCTGAGAAGAAGTGGAGAGAGACTTAGGATAGGGGAGTGAGACCAAGAAAGAGGAGCCTGAAGAACCAGGTTTCTTTATTTCTATCGTTCTTGAGGCTGGGACTAATAACAGCAGCCTCAGGAGTCCTTGCAGTTCTGTTTGATTTGGGGGAGAAAGAAACTTTCTGCCTTCTTCACTGCATTTCCTCATGCAAAAGACCTGCCAAGACAATCAGGGCATAGGAATGGGCTGCAGAGCAGAGCTTGCAGCTAGCCAAAGCAGCTGCAGTGGGAAGCTGCTGAAGGTGTTGCAGAGAGCTCTGGTAGGGACAGGCAGAGACCGAAGGCCACCCTCTGTTTAACATAATGCCCTCTGTCATTCAGGACTGTGACTTGTAAAATTTACAAGATCTCACTACTGCACTACAAAATATAATCGTATCACTGTTAAATACAAAATGTCCTTACTGTTACTAAGCGCAAAGAAAAGAAAAACAGGAGAAGGACAAATGGTTGAAAACACTTAATGGCTTCTGAAGGGCCTAAATCAATAGGAACAAGAGAGAGGCAGCCCAAGTTTCCATCAGCCAAAACCTTGCTGGATACAGCACACTCCCAGCAGCAACAGCTGCTCTCAGGGAGCAGAGAAAACAAACTCAGGGGAAGGCTTACTCTTCTACTGGCCAGACATTCTAGGTCCTGCCCTGGGACAGGAGCTAACCCACACCTTCCTGCCGTTCTGCTGGTAGAAAGGCAGCCTCCAGTATGCAAACCTCAGGAGCGTTTGGTAAAAAGGCATCAGGTAGGAGAGCTGACTAGAAGGAACTGCCTTTGACAGACAAAAATAAAGGGAAATTGCAGTAAAAGCTATGCGAAATGATGATTGTTTTGGATATAGGTTGACCAAACAACTTTATCTCAGACTTGTTTGAAGGAGGTTTAGTATGGTTTTTTGTCTGCTTTCACCTCTCTGATACACATGATGAGTATACAAGGAACAAAATAAAAGCAACTGGTATGTTATAAGACTTTATGCTGTCTTTTGAGTCTTTATTTTGCAACCAAAGCATAATTACATCACAACAGATTTTTACCTGGGCCAGAACATCATTTCAGTCAATTGTTAAATTCAGTAATAATATCAGAGCATACCAACTCTCGTCCTCTCTCTCTCTCTTTTTTTTTTTTAATAAGTAAGAACTTGATTCATTTGGAACATCAGCCAGGCTTTTGAAGACTTTCAACTCATGTTACTGAAGCCATTGCCCCTAATTCCAAATCACAGTCAAATTCTGTTCACAGCTACTCCACATTTGCACTTACATAAATCAGTTGTCTCAAGTGGAAGCATTTAAGAAAAATGTTTTTGTAGCTCAGCCTAGCAATCTCAGTCAGTTGTTCTTGTTTCAACAGGGCGACAGACCTATGGAACATATAAATTAATTGACCCAAGTGGGGTGAAAGACAAACTGTAAATGGAAGTACTTTTTTAAAGTTGCACCATGAAACAGTCATTTAACTAGAAAAGTTGTTGTTTCATGTTTTCCCAATTAAAAAGAGGAAAAACACAGAACTGAAGACTAAATTTCATATATGTCAAGAACGTACAAGATCCTGTTTTTGAAGAAGAGCAAATGCTCTAGACACTCTCCTAAGGTCCCTTCTGACCCTACATACATGATGCTCTAAGTTTTGTGCCAAGAGACATCTTTCAGAGTGTATAAAGACAAAAGGAAGGGTTAGGAGTCAAAGTCATGACTCTCTAAGTTGTTAAGGAATGGAAAGTTTGGAGGTGATAGAAAGGCAAAATAATTAGTTTACACAGTTCAATGTCCAAATAATGTGTCAGATGAAAGCAGCTTTCAAACCTCTCTTTCCTCATTGACTTTGATTCCTTTATACTTTAGCAGTTCATAGAGAGACTTACAAGGAGAACTATACCTATTGACAGCTGAGATTTGAATTATTAAGGTGAACTGAAATGAAATGCCCTTGTTTCTTGCACCAGTGAACATCCCAAATGTGGCATCTCTTTTATTAGTGATGAAACTACTATTTTATACTCTCCATTCCACAGTTTTCTGAATGTGCAAGATAGCAATTTCAATGGCAGCCAAGGACATTGAATACATTGTATTTCAGAGACAAAACTTCCGTTGTGATTGTTCACTGGTATTTCTACCCTGGAAAATTAGAATGCCACAGCCCATACTAAAATTAATAAAATGCCATTATAATACTGATGTACGCTGCTGCATATTTATTAATCTTGTCTGCAATAGTGGAATATAAGATTACATAGGATAAAATGAGAACTCTCAGGACATTCATTAACCTAACCAACAAAATTAATTAGAAATTAGTAAACTAGCCATGTAAGGAATATGATTCTAATCCTATTGTCTCCCTTGAAAAAAATCAGCCCTAAGGAGATATTTGTTTTGTTATGAAATCACTGCAAAATTTGCCATTGTATCTGTAACATGAATTCATTACAAGTGTTTGGTATTAATCTATTCTGATGCATCAACAGAACTTTCAATATTTTTCTTCACTGGTAGGTGTTTTGTATATCTGTGCTGTCCTGCAAAAAAATAACATTTATGTATTCACGTTATCCTGCCAAAATCAGAGGTATCAGAACAGATCAACAATACAATTTTCAAGGGATTATCTAATGCAAAAAAAAAAAAAAAAAAAAAAAAAGGCACGAAGATTATGTAATTAGAAAAAACCCCATATTTGGAAACTGTATAAGGCAGTGATGAGGACAGCAAACTCTATATATTCTACTATATAGTTCGTCATACTGTACTACTACATTGTAATTATAAGTGTATTACCAGTCTATGTTTAGTAAATTTTGCTACGTCATTCTAGTCTGTAAAACTCGCTTTATCAGTTCCAACTGACTGAAACTATTTTCTGACCTCTTGAAAGTACCTTTTCTATATTCTTCTGATTATACACACAAAACATATCTTCAATAATTAGTGATTTTAGGGGAGAAAAAGGGCAAGAATCCATTCAGTAATTCCAAATACACTGCTTTAGTGCTTAGCAGCATACGAATGTATTTTTAAATTATAATTCCAATACAGCATTTTATATGCTCAATATTCATGCAATTTGTACTATTGGCCAGTGTATGTTCCATGTTATACAGAAATATGCTTTTTTTTTAGAGTATGCGCCCAAGCAATAAATTGTACAGTCCTATCTGAAATAAATTTCTCATCCACATTTGACTTTATCACCTGTTAATCCAGCAGCCCCAGAATTTATTGTAACATGGCAGATCTCTGCGCAACTTCAAACAGTGCCCATTTTCTAAACCTAGCATATCAGAGATACATTTTACTTTTTCCTGTCACAGTACTCTCTCTCTAACATTCTCTGCTCTCCTCCAAAAGACAAAAAGAATTCACAAAACCCAAGAAAATCTAAAGCTGTCAAGAGTTAGGAGAAAGGATTCAGTCTTGTATCAGTGACAGTTTTGCCATAAATAAACATTTAATTATTTTAAAATTCCTTTGCTTGGGAACAGAATTTGACAACTTCAGAAAGAGTTGCTGGTTTTCCCTAGTGGTCTGAAATTCACTTTTAGGCTTTAAATTGTTTCTCTTGGGGCTTTCAAAATCTTACATTCATGAAAATAAGAGTGTGTATGAGACATTTCTAAAAGGACGATGTACTTGTTATTTGAAAATGTATTCCTCTGTTTTGCTTCTTTTAACTTACCATCTCTTAGCAAAAAGCAAATGTATAACAAACATGGTCAAGTGCAGAAACAATAACTAGAATCAATTTTCAGCAAGTTAGCAATTTCATTCTTCACTTTTCAGCTCAACGTTGGTTAAACAAAACATTATAAGAAGCCAAATACTGTAATCGAAGAAAATACCTTTTTACATTTTTATCATTTCTGTCCTTCATGAAAAGTACTTGTGATCCTCTCAGAGTCCCAGAGTGGATGTCTAAGTGACACAGCTTTGAAGAGCAATCAGGTATAGCTCTTTAAAAGGAGGCTTTAAGATAATCAAAAGCAGGGCAGACTGCCAGTTTTCCTGGCAATCCCAAGTGGACAGTGTTCCATTACGCATTCCTCCATCAGCTTAAATTCACATCGAACTTAAATAAAAGCCTTGGTTGTGCAACTTCAGGGACCGCATCTTGTTTGAAAATGGCAAGCAGTCACTCACTCCAGTGAGACTGGATCAAAGAAAACAGGATAAAAGCTACAGTCAGTTACACCATTGCTCTTTCTACGCTGTTCAATAAACCAGCAGCTCGGTATGTGTGATATTTCAGGAACCTCTGTTTCAAACTATTTGTAAGAATTCATCGCCATTTAGTCCATATCTTACAAGCAATTGAAGCAGTTGCTGCTGAAAACACAACCTACCGTGGCAGTAAAACCCTAGTTATATTACATTTAAGGGACTTAGCCAAAATAAAGCAGGTTTTTACTGGAAGTGACTTACTCAGTGTAGCTATTTTGTAGCTATTTTTATTTATTGGTAATACATTTTGATTTTATTATAAAGTAATAATTATCCTAAATTCATCCAAGCAGAAATTAAGACAAACTATGTGTTAGTGCTTTCAGATTTACTCAAAACTGAGTATTCCAGACTTCACTTGCAACTGCTAAAATGCACAAAAAAGACTATATTTTCCATGCAGCCAGCAGTTCCAATGTCACATTAGCATTAATTTTTTTCCAACAGCTCAGATTCCCTAATACTGTTTGAAAATGTAGTCCACATAATTTTTCAGGCTGTATTTTCCACATTTTATTTAATATCAATGATTTTTTCTCTTGGGACTCCTGGGTTTTGATGTCAGAGATAGCCTTGACTGACTGTTAACTGGAGATTCCACCAGCATCACCATAAGAAGCAATTAAAGGATGAACTTAAACACTTCTTTATGAGAAAGAAAAAACCAAAGAAAACAAAGTCCAAATATAATTATAAAGCTAGAAAGGGGATTGTTAACAAGGAGGAGTTAGAAAGCCTCATTGACTCCATTTGTATTTTCTAGGTCCTTGACATTACCCTATGGTTTTGACATCAATTCAACACGCTGGTTTCAAAACCTTCCTTGATTGATTTTTCTGTTTAGCACAGCAGCACATAAGACCATGACCTTAGTAGGCAGATGAATTTTCAAAATACTTATTTTGCACCTAACTGTCAGAAACTGTTCTTGCAAATGTGTTTTTTTGAAAAGAAGTGTTTAATTTAAAACATTTCTTCCCTCCAAATTCTTGCAAAAAGTTTAGGTGCAAATAGGACTATTACCTTTCATCATTACATTCAACGAGAGTTCTAGTTGTAATAGAAACATTTTATGTCCTTTGACTTTCTCATAAAATAGTATTTATGGAGCTTATGCACACAGTACAGTTGCTTTTTCCATTCACATTCTTATATCATCTATATTATTATAGTTTCTAAATACTGAACATACTGAAAAGATACAACAAAATTTTGCTGTGCCTAGAAAAGAGAAAAAAGAGAGATCATTTATTCAACACAAAATTCAATTAATGCCTGTCTTTTGTTAATGGCTTCTAACAATTCCTTGTTGCAACTGAGCCATTGCACGAATCTTCTACTTCAACAGACAAGAAACCTGTAATTTTTAATTATAGTCATTGTTTGCCTGCATCTTTTTGGACAGTGCCATGCAGGACTGACAAAGCTCTTCCTCATCCTGAAATAGTACCTTACAACAGGTTACAGCAGTTCAAGGAAAACTGACTGGAAAGAGAAGCTTAGCAAGAGCCTGAAGAAATTTGCTGTTCCGTTATCACTGTTTCTCACTTTATGATTCATTACTGGTGCTTATTTCTAGCCCTTCCGTGTCATGAAACCTAAACAAGTTTGAATGGGGGGGTGGGGGTAGGTCAGGAAGTCAGTAGTATTGTGTGAATACTACCAAATACTACCAATCCTACTGCCAATGTCAGCATATGTAATTGCTTAGATGTTTAGTTCCCTGACACGTGGACAAAGACTTTGCTTTGGTCCTTGAGAGTGAAAGAGCGTTGTGCATTGTTTCAGTGGATGATGACTCTCATATGCTTGGAGTTGACATTTATTTTGATTAGATGGAAAACGTGACCTGCTTTGTGAATTGACTGTGGGAATCCTACAGCGTCCTCGCCACCAGAGTACCGAAATCTCTGTGTCAAGTTTGGCATTTTATTTCATTGTTGCTGACCCCCTACCATAAAGCTGAAGAAATACTTATATTTTCGCAACGCTAACTTTTCAAACTACACTAGTCAGCTTATTGTCCTTAGACCATCATAGCTACAACAACATTACTACATAAAATATATATGATATTTGGCTTTGCTTTCTGTTGGATGAATACTGCTAGATATATGCATTCAAATAAATTTGTTTTACTTAAGGCACCTTTTCATCATTTGAGGTCTGAAGAGAAAGTGAATGTAATATTCTCTTTCCTGTGGAAAGACAATTCATCGGCAAATACAGAGCTCCCCAAAACAAGCAGAAAATTTAATACTTATACCAATTTCACCCTCTTCTTCACCTAAAGAACATAATAGCACACTAAGAATTCTGTTCCGTCTCTCTTCATTGAAACATTACTGAGCGAGGCCTATTTAATTGTAGCAGGAAGGAGTTTTTTTCCCCTGAAAAACCTTCAGCCTCGGTGCACATGTTAATCTGCTTTCATTCCAATTTTCTGACAGCAAGAGTCATTGGATTTATTTCACTGAATCACAGCAGTGCACTAGTGAATTATACTAGCATTTTAAACTGATCATATTTTCTAGGCAGATAATAGCACAATCATTAGTAAAGCCCAGCTCCTCATTTATCAACATCTTATTCAGGTAACTCTAAAAAGAAGGTATCTTAAGATCCAAGGAAAAAACCCCAACCTTAAATTTATAGAGAAAATAAATTCCTGTCATATCCTTGACAGGAATATGATAATAGTTTTGTTTCAGACCTCTATCTAATAAAACTTATAAAGCCTTAGGAAATTCTGAAACCTTCAGAGCTTAGTTGACTTCAGGTTGTCAGGACAGGAAGGGCTGCCAAAGCTAGTGGTTTTTTCAGCAGAACAGGAACTTAAGGCTCCCTGACTGCAATTCATCTTTTCTATGGCATAAAATTAGCTGAGTTGCAGACCTTTAAGGGATGCCTTTGTAGTTGGTGGAGAGAATTAGGAATCAGCATAGCTGTCTAAAGGTAAGAGCAAGAAAATCTATTCTTTTAGTTTCTGCGTTTCATGCCATGCAGAGATAGATCAAATACATTTCAAAACAAATATCCTTTTTATCTTGACTGCTAGTGATTTTGAAAAACTGTGTAATAGGAGTGAGCAGAAGCTTTCACCATAGCAAGCTGCAAAATCGTAAGTACCATCTTCAGAAGTCCTTCTCCCTTAACAGCATTCTGAAAGAATGCTTAACAAAATGCATTTTGGGATCAGTTCTAGATCCTGGAGGAAGCAGTCCATCTTCCTCTCTTTCCAGTTAAAACTCTAAGTAATTGTGCTTGTGTTAAATGAAAGCAAAAATAGGTTTCATTCACTAGAAGAAGGGTAATCATTTACTTATCACCTGCTTTTGAGAAAATGGCGAAGTGTAACAAGAAATGGAAAAGTTTTTCTAGTCTTTGCATTTTAATACCATTTAGTGATTATTTTGCTCACTGGGTGTTAAATATTAGAAAAGCAAATGTGGGGGTTTTTTTCACGCAGCAATTCATACTGATGACAGTTCTTCAATGGGACATTTTCCCCCAGACACTAGGAATCAGGAATTTGATTTTGTTACATTTACTCTTCTAACACTATGCAAAAGAAAAAGATGAAAGTAAAGGCAAATTCATTAAATGCTTACAAATCCATCCTGAAAAAAAATGTAATTTTCTTTGTCACTTATTACCTAACACCCAGTCAGAGCATCTTTTTTCATTTTCTAGCTGTCACATCAAACTCCATTTGACTAAAATAAACCTTTAGAATCAAATATTGATATACAGTATAATATTTTCTGGTACCTATAAACCATTTGGCTATTTGACTTCAGTTCCCTTTTCATTTGAATGAGCTTTCATGCCTTTCTGACACGTGAGTTATAACTCACAGTCGTCTTACTTAACTAACCACGGATATTAATGCAGCAGAATACCAATAAACATGATTCCAAAGGTAAAAGATGAGAGGTGCATGCTATGTAAATCTACCACCTATTTGGTTTTATTTCACTGGATAATCTCCCCTGTGTCACAGTCATCCAAAGACATGAAGCTCCAAACAAGAGTATAAGAGCATCAGTCTTTTACTAAATTAACGTCCTCTGTGCCAGCACAGGTCCTCATCTCAGTCAAGCCTCATCACAGCACTGTGTGAGCATTTCGCGTAGATATATAGCGTACCCATGAAAAAAGCCAGAGTAAACAAACTAAGAAGGCAAAACTGCTTGGGCCACTAAGTAGGACAAGAGACCTGTGTTCAGTTCTCTCCTTTCCCAAAGACAACGTAATTCACCTCTCTCTACCTCAGCTCTGAATTTGTAAGATGAAGTAGGAGGACTTCCAATCTCCCATAAAATCTCAAACTGTTTACCTGGAAGAAATTCAGGTTCATTCAGAGAGAGGCATTAGGAGTGGGTAAGCATCCTGGGCAAAAAAAAAAACAACACCAAAAAGATGCAAAAATGTGCTTCCTTAAAACACATGACCTAGAACAGTGGTCCTGACCAAGAGCCCATCTGCTTCACTACTCTGTCTTCAGCACAGTATAAAAGTACTTAGGGTAAAGGAAAACCAGGGCAAACATATATGACTGCTTCCCTTTCGTATACATCTAGCCTCCAACTACTTCCAGCTCAGAGGATTTCCCTTTAATTATTGATTATTAATTTTAATTTTTAATTTAATGTTTAATTGTTAATTAATCCTTTTAATTGTTGACAAGTACTGTTGACAAGAGTTTGACAAGTACCACTTGTCATAATTAATATATGATAAATAATCTTTTTATATGATAATTCATATATGATAAATAATAATTCATATATGATAATATATGAATTCATATGTGATTCATATATGAGAAATACATGAATATAATATAATTCATATATGATAAATAATCTTTACTCCTACTTGTCAGCAATATTTAGTAGCAGACTCTTTATAAGGCCAAATACCTGAGCATTTCAAAATAATTTTTAATATAAAATATTATGTTGTATTGATTAGTGAAGTGTCTCTCCTACTAAAGTTGTGATCTAATTATTTTTAATTTGTTTTGGAATTTATTTTGAAGCTTTAGCTGTCAACTATCACCTTTAAAAACCAAAACCAACCCCCAACAGACCAAGAATTTTGGTTTAAACTAATTAGAAGTGGTCCCAGTATCCATTTTTCTGTGCTCTATCTTAACTTGGTAAAAACCATTGGTAATTCAGGCCTAGCAGTGTTGGCATGACCCTTAACCACTAAATTGGTTAATAAGATGAAGAAAATTGTTTTACATAAAATAAGCAATTTTCAGCTTTGGAATTATTTGGACTTCAATGCTGTTCACTGTAAGAAATATTACTAATCTTTGGGACGTTAACTGTAACTACTAACTCATAGGCAATGTGCGAGGTTATACCCAGCTGCTAGTCTATTAATTGTGTAGGATTTTTAATACTTTTGGCTTGCACATGTTTCAAGTCAAGCAAAGCTTTCATTTTCACATGCTTTCTGCTTCCATTCACTAAGATATCTAATTAATTTATACTCTAAATAATTTCCTACTGTAGCTCAATGTTATCCCATAGTTTCGTTTGTAGTCCAGAAACAGGTAAATTTCTACCACATTAAAAAAACCAAAAAACAACAAAACACAAAAACCCCCAAAACCAACACAACCAAAACCTAAATACATTTGTCAAGTATTTGGGGCTGCATTCAGAACAGGAAAGTAACTTCTTCATTACACAAAGTCTTGAAGCCTCACTTCTCCTTGCAATTAGAAACATTTCAGTCTCAATTCCAGTAATATATTTGGCTTATCTCTATAGTTAAGCTATACAATCAAATCTAAGCCTCAAACAGACCGTCTCATTCTAGCATAGATGTGCAAGACATTCAGCTTAAATTGTTCCAGCCAGGCAGAACAGCAAACCTCAAAATTTACTAGGAAAGAAAGAAAAGAACCAAATCCATATACATTCTAATAAATAAATAAATTTTGAAGACTAAGATATTTCTCTCATGTCTGTCATTCTAAATAAAGTAGGGGTTTTTTGTTTCTTTGGTCTTGTGTGTTTTTTTAAATATTAACATAAAACTTTTCACACAAAGCCATGCACTAGCTGGGTTAATAGCCATTTCTTGTCACCCTAAATGATGTTTTCGGTCAAGCACAGAGAGACAGGGTTTGTGAAGTTACAGGGCTGGTGTTCAGACTAACCACTCATGCTTGCCTGCCACCTGGAATGGAGACATTCAATAAATGCTTGCAGCATGTTTATAACTGGCTCTTTCTCTTGCTAGTTATTTTGCAAATATTTTATTGGCAACTCTTTGTAAATTAAGTTGCTTAAATATGATCCAAGGTAAATGGATCAATTCAGACCTAAAGGGAAAATGAAAAATACCTCTTGACTTATTAGTGTCTACAGACTAATCTGCTTGCTTTCCCCGAACAAATCCACCCCTCTTCCCCCCCCCCCCCCCCAGTGCTTTACTCCTACCATTTAATCCATTCCTGTTAGAAGAAGCTTTGAGAAGTGAAAAGGTTATTCAGCCCACTCCTGTCCAAACTCTTACATGAAGGGATGTTGCTACTTATTGATACTTGAGGTCTAGATTGTAGTATGGTTATTTGTCCTTGTCTGGTCTAGCACTGTAATAGTATTTTATTAAGACAGCAGCCTTCCACAGCATGGTGATAGCTCTCGGTTATTACCTAGCCACATCAGCTGTGAATTGGTGACCTAAAAGTAAAATGATTCAAACCCATTTCCACAACTGCATGAGCTTTCCAGCCTTCCAGAACTGTTAGCACTCACCTTTACAGACAGGAGATTAGGCTCAGTTTTAGTACCTTACCATCTGGCACTGCATTACATAAGGGGTGATCTTTCAATTTTACTTTAATCAAAATAAAACAGAAAATAAATTTCACCACAAATATCATGCTGTACACATATCATCCAAAATTGCTGACTGAAAAAAATACATTTGTTGCCTATGTTGCATGAAAAATCTACTGTCTGAAAAAATAGCTATGTTCCCTGATATTTTACCAGTAAAAGTCACTGAAGTACTAAAAAGATTTACATTTAATAAAAATGTAAAAAGGGTTATAATTATTGCTACAAGAAGTAATAGCTTTACTTTAGAAAGTAATAATTCCTTTCTACACTAGTAGCATGGAAAGTAATAATTCCTTTCTAGACTACTAGCATTATCTAAAATCTTATTTACTAGCAACTAGCCTATCAAAAACTCACTGTACATTTTAATTACTTTAGAAAGTAGTATTATTATTAGACCTACACATTAAAAAATTTATTAGGTGAATTCTTTTAAATCATTACTTATTCAATAAAGAAAGTAAATCTTTTACAGTACCTCACCAGAGTATATGAAAATCAGTTTTTGTATTTACCACCTCCCTTTTAAAGTAGTATATTTTTCTGTTTTGATGACTAGCTGTAAACATTAAATCAGCTGTATTGTTGATCAAAGCAGCTAGAACAGAAAATGCCACAAAAATATGCTAGAATAATATGGTTAAATGACGGCAGTTCACAATTTTCCAACACAAGGCATGGATTGTGTTTTATTTCTCCCTGAATTTAGAATAACTGGAAAAATTTTCTGTAATTACAACGTTCATGGAGTGATAATGACATCTCAGAGACAAAAATGCTGATTCACTTTTCTTTGAAACTTATTTTTAAGACTATGTGCATATCAGAAATGTGATTTTCCTCCAGAGATTAAATTTCCGAGCGGCAGAGAGGGAGAAAGAATTGGCTGATAGCAAGCACTACATTATTTCCCCCAAGACTAAAAAAAAATCTTTAAAGATCTTCTGTGTGTACAGTTTTACATGAGATGGTCTTTGTTCACTCTATCTTCATGAGAAGCCAGTGATATACAGTAATTTTGCATGCATAGGAGGGAGATGCTGCAAAGAGAGAGATGCTGAGACTGTTTATCCAAACAAACTCATTTATTTCATGCAATGGACAAACCCGATCAAGCAAAGCATAGCCAAAAATAAAGTAGTGAAAGATTTCATTATTCACTGCACAGAAGTAAGATTTTTCCAGGCATATATAGTGTCCAACAAGGACCAGAGCAAAACATCTGCTTTCTATCATATATAGGCAGTTACTTACTACCCGATGAAAGGAAGACCTTAGCTTTAATGTATGACAGCAGACAGGAACCTCATGTTGTAGAAGCACAAGCAGGGACAAGTTCACAGTGGTACACATAGATCCATATGACACACCAGAACATGTGAGAGATGAGAACCACAGGACCCAGATAAATGACACTGGAGCTCTGCATTCTCTGATAGCAAGCTGAAAAAAAGTATGATGTATGGAAGCATAACACAAAAGTTTAATTCAAGCATTTAACTTAAACTGCTAACTTCTGAAAAAACTGTAAACTGTCAGATCTTCAAGGGGATTTATTTACTGAGCAAATATTTTTTCCTAAAAAAAAGTCCACACAACACCCAAAACCATGAACTAAGACTAAGTTCCAGACTGTCAAGCTCCCCTTCTTCTTAGGAAATCCAATGTGTTGCAAAGATACCTCAGCTAAATTTAAATAGGGTAGCGAGATGGTCTGAAGTAATTTACACATGGCAAAAAGGACATCAAGGCAACATGAAAGAGCAAAGAATCAGGTAATAACCATGAGTAACAAAAGGGTCACAGAGCAAGGTACGTAGCAACAACTTCCAAATTTTTTTTCTGCTCTGTGTGCAGCTTATGCTTATCCAAGACTAACATATCTATCTGCATAATACATATCTATTAATCTAAGGCAAATAAACTGCATTTTCCAATCCCTTTTAGTAGCAACATCAGGAAGTGTACTAAGTTTGGGCTTATCACATGGATTTCACTGTATGAATTATTATTTTCAAGAAGTTTTGAGAAATAAAACATGTCTGTTCTAATTCAATCTGCACCCATCATCATCTCTAAATCAGAAGTGTCAATTCCTTCTTCGTAAATTCCTCTCATGTCATTGTAACATCCTTTTCATGCTTCTAAGTCCACTTTCTTTTTAAGTATTTTCTTTTAAAGAGGGTTAAAGCCTCAATGAGATCACAAAATACTGAAGGAAAGCAAGTATCTTGACAATAGTATTCTGGATTGCCAAGAAAAGTTAATTTAATTTTGGGCTAAGAAACTCTACTTTCCCTTACATATTAATCTAAAATATTTTCCACCTTTGAAGCAGCTTTTCCAAATTCAGGTTAATAGTCCTTTAACAAATTTTGGAAATAGACTAATATTGTGAAAATAAACAAAACATTTGCTGTAAGTCTGTCTCCTAAGACCACATTCATCAAAAGCAGAAGAGTACGGACAGTTTCTCAGGGCAAAGAGCATCATGGTGAATTTTAACTGACCTCCTTGTGTGATGAGTGTTGGGTTTTTTTTTGTAGCTGCCTTCAGAAACCACTTCCATTTATCAAAACCTAAGCATTTAGAGAGACTAAAATAGCATGCTCAATGTACCCCATCAAATATTATCCTTAATATATCTGCTGCAAGGAAGCATAACATGTTCTGATGGCATTAAACGTTTACCTGCTATGGGATGAAAAAACCTGAAATGCTGTACCTCTTAAAAGCAAAAGGAAACAAAGAGTTTGTAATGATACAGTTTCTTGATACGATTCCTTCCTGAGAGTCTCCTCTAATTCATTGCTCTGTATCAGGCTAAGCTCTGTCAGCTCTTTTAACCTTTTTATTGGTGAAAAGCAACTGTCACAAGAATACATTTGAAACACAAACACGTTCAAATGTTTAAAGCTTTAATACAGAGCAACACTTCCAGATTGCAAACACTCAATACTGAGATTATGTGATATTATATAACCACAATTTATTATAAAACTATGCTTTAACTTTGCCCATACTCTTTGTACAGCCATGTACAACTAGCATTAGGGGAAAAAAATGTCATAGGCGTTATCCAAACTACTTTGCCGTCACTTAGTCTTTTACTGCTGTAATCAATTACAGGTTTTTTATTCATCTCAAAGAAAGTGGATTCAGAGCTGAGTTTTCAAAAGAATTCTGTCTTATGTGTTACATGAAAACATACTACTTTTTGAACAGCCAGAATCTATCATTCCTTCAGAGTCAGTAGACTTTGCTACAATTTAGTGCATTTCATAACACGCCTGCAGGAAGTTCTATTATTGCTAATGACTTTCAAGAATGTCAGATGTGCGTAGGAATCTCCCAACGCACATTATTCCAGAGCTTCCCTACTGTCATGGTTTCAGCCTAAAGGACCACACAGCCACTTGCTCACTCCTACCTGCCCGCCTTCGGTGGGATGGGGAGGAGAATCAGAGAGGAGAAAAGGAAAAAAAAAAAAAAAAAAAAAAGGAACCTCATGGGTTGATATAAGGACAATTTACTGGGACAACACATAAAGAGAAGTTACAACAGCAACAATGGTACTAACAAAAGAATATACAAAACGAGTGATGCACAGTGCAACTGCTCACCACCCGGGACCCGACGCTCCGCCACTTCCCCCACCGAAAACAGAGACCACCCCCCGGCCCGCTCCCCATTTATATACTGAGCAGGACATCACATGGTATGGAATAGCTCCTCAGCTAGTTCAGGTCAGCTGTCCTGACTGTGTTCCCTCCCAGGTTCCTGAGAAAATTAACTCTATCCCAGCTGAACCCAGGACGCCTACACAGTTATTTTCACAACAGCCTGTACTTCAGTACAAATTCCTAATATCCCAGCTCCAAGACGACATCTTCTAAAATAATTTCTTTTAATCACAGCACTAACAATAGTTCTTGGAAATGAACCACTTGGTGTTACTTCAGAGTAACCTTATGCATCCAACCTTTTTATCACTTTTGCACTGGATAACTATTTCTGTTGTAAGTTAACTGCCCAATTATGCGTAATGACACGGTACCTTAAGACTAAAACATTTATTCTTGGGTTTGCTGTTGTTGCCTAATATTTGTTAGTAATTTATATGAGTTTCTGTGAGTTTAAAGCAGCCTGTGATACTTTTCATAAATGTTAATTATTAATATGACAGCTAATACTATGAATCACAAGAGTAGGAAGAACCTGAAGAAGTTCTGTCTCCCTGCCCCAGGGGAAAAGCTTCTCTGCTTCTGCCATTCCAGGCAAATATTGTAGTCAGTCCAGACACTGTTCAGTAGCCTCTAGGGAGAAAGGCTTCATACATCTATTATCCTTTTGTCTATTTTGTCTATTATCCATGCCATCAAAATGTTTTTCCTAATTCTAAATTAAGATTTTCTTACTCCATGGCCATGGGAAAGACATTGCACCTTTCTTCTTTACAACAGCCTGTTATGCGCTTGAGACTGCTACATACTTCTTGATGTTTTATTTAAGTTAAAAAATGCAAATTATTTCTCTTAGTAAGATTATCTAGATACCAGTCATTCTCATTTCTTTTCTATGGAGTAATTGCTAACTGCCATGTCCTGGCTGAAAGCTGTGCCATAGTAGAGATTGTTTAGTAGAGGTTGTTTCACCTTGATATTTGCTTTTTTCTTTTTTTAAAAAAAAAAACCTTAATATTGTTATTATTCGCTATAACCAGCTATGTAACAAATATAGCTATATAATATCTATATAAACTACTTTACTCAGTGAGGAAAACTTACTTATGAAGTCAGCCAGGGCCACAGTGTATAGCAGGTCAGACTACAGCAAGCATGAGCACTAGATTGAGTACTGCCTCTCACTTGTGCCTGGGGTATTGCATTTCACTGTGGTTTGATATTTATCTGTACTTGGAGCCAGATAAGCAGCTCTCTGGCAAAGGTTCAGTGCGCAGCATTGGAAAAGCTCACACTGACCGAAGGAGAGCATTAGCCTAATTGGGTTGTGGTATGCAATGCTATAAACCTAACCGGAACCTTTCTGTAACAACTGATGTTCTAGTCAAGCAGGGACCAGCTGCAGTGACCCCATCTTTCTGATTTTCTTTTGCAGTCACATAGTATTTTGTAAAACTGATGCCTCCATACTGACACTTTATTGCCATGGAATTTAACTTTTTTATGATTGTTCTGACTGCAAAAAATCTTACTATCTTCTCAATTCTCACGCTAAGGCAGACTTCATACTGTTACAACAAAATGGACAATGGGAAACTATGAACTGGTCTAAACTGGCAATGGCATTAAAGCCAGCCCATGGGGTTTTTTTACTATCTTTGATGGAAACATAAGAAAGATTTTTGTACAAAAAGACAGGCTTCCAAAACACAGAGCAGAAGGAACAATAGCTTATACTACTTGAAATGTAACGGGACAACTCGGTGAGTAGTACAAGCATGCATATTCAAAGACTTAATGAGTTGCCTCCCATTGTCACGTAATAGCAAAACAAAAAGTTTATGACATAGTGATTTAACAGGGGACATGCTTCCTGAATTTTCAGAACCTACATAAATTATAAAGCATTGCATTTCCATGCCCAGTTTTATCATCTGTAAGACAACATAAGGAAAAAAAAAGGATCTGTCCAAAAAGTAACGATACTGCTAAACCTATTGCATGAATACTCTAAGTCTTAGACGTTGGTGATGCATCACTTGCTGAAAAAAGGACTTGTTTTTGAATAGACAAGCCAAAGTTTTATATTCCAGTTGAAAAGCTGAGCTCTTGTTTAAAAGAATTTGCCAAACTTCCTAGTGAATTTGAGTCAACGTTTTTATAAAAGGCATCTGAACCCTGAAAAGCAAATTTGTTTGGATGTACTCAACTTAATAGAGCCTCAAGTGACCCATTAAATTTTGTTCATTAGACTCACTGACATAATTTAAAACACTTCATCCAGGTAAATTTTATGTCAAGCACAATTTGATTTGTACCCATATGAAAAGTCCAGTCAGCAGAGGTTCAAATGGGATTTAATAGAATGAGCAAAGTACATTAATGATGGCTAGCAATAAAACCAATAAAACCTTCAGCAAGTGTATTTCTTAACCTGAGATACCTATGCATCAGTAGGAAAACAGATATCCCTCTTTTCAGCGTGTACTGATACATTCATCCCACAAACCTTTAGTGAGATTTCAGGGAAGGTCCTGTTTCACATTAAAACAACACCCAAAGCCATGTTAAAGGCATCGTTTCAGTTGGTTGTTTTTTCCCCACAATAAACCAGAAAGAAGGCAACACGGAAAGGCTAGTGGTTGACTCATTCACATAATATGAAAGAGGCCTAGTTAAACACCTGTTTTGCTGTTCCTCATATCTGAGGAGCATGATCTTTGTAGACTTAGCTCATGGTTTCTCAGCAGCATAGGCAGAACTTATTTTTTCTTTCGTCAGGATTTTTGTCCACGCTTTGAAGACAGTAAAAATTCAATTTTGCAGAAATGGCAGAGCTGATCCTAAAGGATAACAGAATACCTAGGTCAGTAGGATGCTAGGAGAAAGTGAGGAATGAGAAGACTCAGGGGGATTTCAAAATGCTTTCAGTACAAAGGAGGATTTCCCCCTCTTGCATATCCACCTGTCCTGCTGGAACATCTTTGCTCTCCTTTCTCTGTTCTCTCTTCTAGTCCCATGCAGTTAGTGGGTGGCTCTCCAATTCCAGCAACATTACAAGAAATGTTACCACCCTGCCATGATGGCCTTACTTACTATCTCACCCCACAGGGGCTTTTTGCACATTTTATGAACATATCAAAAGGCTGAATTCCGTAGATGTGTATTTAGTGAGCTACTAACTATATTTTGGATGTACAACTTTAATCCTGCCTTTTCAGTTCCAGGTTGTGTTGTAACTCTTAAAGACCTAACAGAAGAGGCACAGGGCATGTTCAAAAGTAAACATCTTAATCACTGTAGTGAATTTACTGAGACTGCTTTTTTCAGGATAGTACTAACACTGTCAAAACGATTTGGGGAAGATTTGCGACCAGCTCCTCCTGAGCTCACACATCATACAAAGACAAGGAATGAGATATTTTTTTCTTTGTCTGCTATCAGTGATAAACAGAGTGAGAAGTGGGGACAGAAGCCAGGGGCAGAGTGGAATTGGTGCTTTCCTGGACACGGATGAGACTCCCAAATGAAACACAGAATGCTCTACTGTTATTTTAGAATGCTCTCTTATCTCTTGCCCTCTGTCATTGTAGCGAAAGCACTGACAGCTTTAATAATTTTGGGCAAAGCTTATCTTTTCCTACACGCTCCTCTTCCCATGTGCTCTCTGAAGAATTATTATGCAAAATTCTGGGAAACTTATTAAACTCTGTTAAATCATAAAAGTATTTGTGAAGACCGCTTCACTGAACAGCTTGGGCCTTGGAGCATCTCCACAGATGCTAAGGCTGAAGGACTCTGCCTGGGATCAGTTCAGTATCCAGCAGTTTAACAAAATGCCAGCTTTTAGTGGAAGGTCTGAAAGTGCTATCAGGAGTTGGGTTGTAGGATGCATTTTTGACAAGATACCTTAAACCCTGCCTGAGTTACTGAGATTGACCACTCTTCTTTCCTCCTTCTCTCCTGAAATTCCATGCTGGACCTCAAAAATGCTACCCAGTAGGACTGCCAGCAAAATGAATACATTTCTGTGAAGAGTTTCCATTTAGGGAAATACGGGTTTCCATAACAAAATTTTCAACCTTCTATATGTTACACATATAGTTGCTTATTTAAATAAATTATTTTAACACTTGGTATTCAAACATTCATGTTCAATCTACAACTTTACCTATGCAGTGTATATTATAGAAAGAACTACACAATAAATGAATTTCATCTCAATGTAACAACAGTGTTTGACAAAGATAAAGGAAACATATCTGAGACGTGCACATTCCTATCAGATGGGTCCATAATATTTCCATATCTTAGCTATGTTTTATTGCTAGTGACAACACTAAAGAAAAAATCAAAAAGATACAAGTGAATACCCATGAAATTTCCCTACTAAAACCTACTTCAAAAACTGAGTGCAGTTTTTGGGAAAGGCTCAGACTATCATAAACACACTCATGGTGGAAATGTTGAGCTCCTTTGTCCTTGAGATTAGTCTGAATTAAAGAAACATGCTCAAAAGACAGATTTTTTTTCTACACTGATTTTGAAGCCTTCAAATTCTGTAGGCTTCATATGAATACATGCAAGACACAGCTTGCTTAGCCCACTGTTGATATGTAGAAAAAGTTTGCATGTCTTGAGTCATGATGATACATACAATTTTGTCTGTGTGTGCACTTCAAAAAGTAACTTTTATGCACCCATTCAGATTTGTGTTTCAAGCTTGGCAAGAAAATTAACTTTTCTGTGAGTCTTCATATTGGTCCTCCAGGGTCTAGCTAGCCTGGAATTCTTTGGCAATTAAGTGCCTAGAGATTAATTAGGAAGAGAAAACACTTCTTCTATAATGAAAACAAAACAAAACACAAAACCTTCCTTCTAAAAAAAAATAAAATTAATTGGAAACACAATAAAGTTTTCTACAAAGTCAGCCAGTTGGAATCAGTAGAACGCTATCCTCTCCATTTGCTATGTGTCTGCACGTTCCCAGGCAGGTATACAACAGACTTGGCCGTCTCAGAAATAACCAGTGTGCATTTGAGTATCAATATTCTCCTTTTTTCAACCTGCTGTCAAATTGCAGACCATGAACTAATTGTAAATCTCTCAGTATAGTAACTCTTTTTGAGAAGAATGGGCACTAAAAAATCTTTATGTATTCCATATCAAGACAAAAAATTGGTAGTCTTGGATTTTTTCCCCAGTAGAAATAAAAAACAAAGTCTAAAAAGAACGCTATAAGATTGTGAGGTCCAACAGAAATCTGTGTAGCTAAGCAATACGAAACAAAAGACAATATTGATAATTCTGGTACTGTACACACTTAAAATACCTAACTGATTCAGATACGTACTGTCATGGTTTAACCCCCAACAGCAACTAAGCACCACACAGCCACTCACTCACTCCCCCCAACCCAGAGGGATGGGGGAGAAAATCGGGGGAAAAAAAAAGTAAAACTCGTGGTGTGAAGAACAGTTTAATAGAACAGAAAAGAGTAAACTAATAATGATAATAATAATAAAGTGACAATAATAATAATAATAATAATAAAAGGATTAGAATATACAAATGATGCAGAATGCAATTGCTCACCACCTGCTGACTGACGCCCAGTTAGTCCCCGAGCAGCGATCCCCCCGGCCCCACTCCCCAAGTTTATATACTAGATGTGACGTCACAGGGTATGGAATACCCCTCTGCCCAGTTTGGGTCAGCTGTCCCGGCTGTGTCCCCTCCCAACTTCTTGTGCCCCTCCAGCTTTCTTGCCGGCTGGGCATGAGAAGGTGAAAAATCCTTGACTTTAGTCTAAGCACTACTGAGCAACAACTGAAAACATCAGTGTGTTATCAACATTCTTCTCATACTGAACCCAAAACATAGCACTATATCAGCTACTAGGAAGACAATTAACTCTATTCCAGCTGAAAGCAGTACACTTGCACATCTTCAATTAAATAAACATTTAGAAAACAATTCTCAGCCTCACTATTATCATAATAGCAATTACGATGACCTTTATAGAGAAGATGATCGGGTTTAGAATAAGAAACAAAATTTTACATAGACAAAAATAGAGTTGGAAAAGTAAGAATATAATTTCTTCTTTTTCTCTCCATCTCAGAAAGGATACAGAGAGATTAAAAGACAAAATACTTAGAAAAGGGAAACGAGAAGTGAAGCATTTGTTTGTTTGGTGGGTAGATATAGCACATGACAGTACAACAAATTATACCATTGTATCCAGAGAAGGTCACCTGAGTCTTCTTTACCTTTTCTCACAAAAGAATAATGCAAAGAATGTGAAAATAAAACACAATCATAAATAAATAAAAAAATAATTTATAATTCTAAGCATGCTATACAATCCCTGGAGTTTAAGGGATAGTGAGAAGGCCAAGCATGCAATAGCTATAAAAATTAGCATACATTTACACATACATAGAGTCCTATGTATTTAAAGTATCCAAAGATACTCTAGGTTAGGTATAAAATTATAAGGAATTTAAATTGTCATGCTTCATGAGCATGACTTGTACTAATTGCTGTGGTTAGGAAGAAAGCAGACCCACGAGACAGGAATTTGACTTAATCCATTACAAAGTTTTATACTCTTTTGCTCTCTGAGGTATTTGACACTGGACGAACTATAAGAGTAGGTAGACCAATAGTCTGCTGTAATGTAAAGCTTATATTCCTACCAAAAATGAGTTTGAAATGATCCTGATATTCAACTTGTTCTTATCAACTACTCACTCTTGTTAAAACGAAAGAACAGTATTTTGCACGGCATTTGTACAGAAAATTATATTTGTGGACATACAGACATCGTAAAACCACCACAAATTAAGTAACATCTACAATCTGATACAAATGCATCATACGCACAACTGAAAAGAATAATAAGACATAACCCTCGAACTAATTGAAAAGCCAGAAACCTTTGAGACAATTGGGGCTACTCAAATGCAGATTTTGAAATTTTAAAAAATATTGCACACCATTTTTTTTCCCCTCCCACTTTTTCCAGACCAAAGCATTCCCAGGAATTGATGCAGATATATGAATGGTTTCACTTAACTAAAAAAATACTTTGTGTGAGTTATTTACTGACTGAAAAAAAAGCATACTGTTCTAAATACCTCATTATCTGTGTTAGGTTAGAGGTACTGTATCATGAAGACATTAATAAACACTAGTTAAGCCGTACCTATTTAAACCATAATGTACAATAGTAGAAAGTAAGCATTATAAGAAAGAAAGAAATATTTTGGTAGTTTCTAAGTTGTCCCTTTTCTCCAGTTCACCTCTCAGGAGGTCCTTGTGTATAGGGATTTTTTTTTTTCATACAAATTGCTACAAAGTCCTTTTTTCCAGTCGTCTGCATAATAACTCTTCACAGCATTGCTGTAATACAGCTTGTATCGTACTGAAATCTTGTGGTGAAATTCTGGACCTTGAAGTCCATAAGCATTTTGATAAACAATTTAACATGGTCAAGATTTCGTCTTTCAGAGAAATGACGATTCTCCTGGACTTCAATGAGCCTGTTTACTCAGTCCATAATTTTTATTAGTTTTCACTTCTCCCAAGTCCTCCAATGTTCGGCTAACATTATCAGAATTAACATTATCAGATTTATTTCACTTCTATTGCACACATCCTTTATTAGACAAGAGATATCTATGAAGATGTCCTTAGAGAGGCCATCCTAAATAAGACTCAAGGGGAACTGAAATGCATGATGTATTATTATTTAGCAAATTATATAGCAGGAAAATGAAACTTAAGTCTTGAAAATAAGGAAACTATCTTTTAAAATCTCCTCCAGCGAATAATTCTTTTTTCTGAAAGAATAAACCAAATATTCTAGTTAACCAAAAATTATGCGATCTAACTGAATGAATCCCCATGTAACTGACACACGCACAAATCTCTACCTGCATTTAAACCTTGATTAGAGAACATAAGGATTGCTGTGAGAAAATGACTTTATGTGCATTGGGATATACTTCTTTGCTTTCAGTTTAGCTCCATAGGCATCAGCCCTCCCAGTGGACTTAGTCTGTCTGAGCCCCTGACTCACTCTCCTGATAAGAGCCTTTAAAATTCATCATACCATGTGCAAAGACAAGTTAATGAGATCTCATAATTGCTTCCCAACAATATATGCTCAAGCAGATTACATTCATTAGCAATCATACATATAGCCTCATAAATCTATTATGAAAGAGTATGGCATCTCTTTCCTTGAGTAGTGTCTATTCTAAGCCCATTTGCTGACATTGATGCCGACGGACACGGCTGGTTTTGAGATCTGCCCTTGCACGGATGCTTTCACACCCACTGCTCCACAGCAGATTCCCACCAGGGAGTCAAGAAAGCTTCTCAATAGCACAAATCGGGGTTGTTATTGGAAATGCCAAAGATCAAAACACCTGTGTGCAATACATAGTGCTGTGACAAGTGTTGCATCCCCAGGAAAAAGTATAGGCACATTTCAGCAGACTTTCATGTCTTTAAGCCAACGAATCAAGCTGTAACCAACAAGCATTTCATAAGGAAATAATAACAATAAAAATTTCCATGCCTTTTCACATATTACTTTCTCAGAAACTGTTCTGATGCAGAAATCTTCTGTTGCAGGAGTTGCCATCGAGTAACGTTTTACACCCAAGTTACAAAATCACAAGGAACAGGAATAAAAAAATAAAATGCTCCTAAATCTTAAACTATAGCGACATGAAAGTGAGTCTATAATTACTTCTGCCACCCACAATACATTTTTCATATAATTCTATGGGGTAAGGTCCATCAATTATTATTTAGACTAAGAAAAACAATCCAAATTATCTTTTCTAATCTAACACTGTATACCACTGTAATGAATTTGTGCATTATGTACTCATTCAGAACTTCATGTGACTTGACATCATTTTAGTTGACTTTACTGAATTCTCACCTCCACTACAAACCAGTCCTGAGCAGCGAACAAAAACAAGATAGAGAAACTCAGATATGAATTCAATGGTACAGTATTTTAAATATTTAAGAGTAATACGAATAAACGCTATTTGTCTTAACAGCACAATTTATAAATGCTCACCAGGAATAGAGACCTTCTCATGATAAATGCTTCTATTAGAATTCAGTAATGACTTAATTTTTAATAAGGCAATGATCTTGTTAGCATTAAAAGTAATTTCCCTTCCTTTTTACATTAAAAAAATGGCCAAGTTTCTGCAAGCAGTTAACCTCTAGTTGTTAGGTATAAAGAATTACTATTTTTTGTACATTCTAAAGCTTGTATCTGCAGCATGGGAGACATACTATGAAAAAGAAAATGTATCATTTAATGGTGCAAGTAGGGTTCAACTCACTGGAAGGAGTTACCTTAGAGATTTATTTCAGCTGAGGAACAGATCTTAGGTTTTGTATTAAGCTTCAAAAAGAGTTAGTTTTTAAAGCATTTTCATAAGTGTAATTTAGCATTTTATAATTTTAAAAATATTGATAATAATTCACATTCTACATGTTTCCTAAATATATTGACATATGTATGATAATATAGTTAAGTACTGTATCAATTTATTATATATTTACATTTTAACTTTTTATAGCTCTAAAAATTTCTTCTAAATTAATTTTACTTATGGTCTAAATTATTGAGTTCATAATGTTGCATGACAATAAGAAAATAATATTTTATCTCAATTTGGTAGTCTACCTTTTCTAAACAGTAATAATTAAAAAACCCCAAATCTAAAAAATAATAACAATCTTAATTAATGAATCTTGCTAAGAACAGAATGGGAATTCTCTCTCTACAAAAAACATTCTGCTAGGGATGGGGAAAATCACATTATCTTAGTATGTAGAAATAACCAGAAGAATTTTATTGCAAATAAGTGGGGAAATCACACAATGACTTTGCTGATTTTTAAGAATGTGTGTATCAAGGAAAATATTTGTTATATATTTCAAAAACATATACCTCACATGTAGAAATTAATTAATGAATATTTGTTGATCATAAATTGATAAAAGTACATTCAAATAATGTAACATAAATTTAAAAATCCAGAAAGAAATACTATTCTGGAAACATGCACTGATTTTTATTTCTTGTTACTGGAGAAAAAGGCAAGGATGTAGGGAGGAAGAATAGCTTTAAAGCATTTTCATGAGACCTTCATCTAGAAGATAGTCAAATATCACTAGCAGAACTTTGGTATGCCAAATTTTTACAGGTATACAGGTATTAATTTTATTAGCCTGATATATAAATAGCTAAATAACTCAAGAACAGTTTAAACATATTATTAAATAACTTTTTAAAATATGTACATATACAAACATATATGTATATATGGGAGATATATAGGGACATATATATGTATATAGGGACTTCTAAAAAGTGGAAGCTTTCTGACCTTCATCCCATTAATGTATAAACATACATCTTTTTTAAACATACATGATTTACATAAATCTCAACGGAAATAAACACGGCAAATTGAATTGACATTTGCTGAATAGTAAAATATCTAGTTTGTAGTTTGATTTTTTTTCCTTTCTAAAATCATTATAGAGAATAGTGAAAATAAAGGTGCTATATTTGAGCATGCACAGTTCTTGTTTGAATAAATAAAATTTAAAAATTAGGGAAAAACAAGAAGCAAGGACACAGACCCACTTGGTTTTATCAACTTTCTAGGATTTAATTTTCTAAGTTAATTCTAAGTTAAATTGCCATGCGTAGAAAATATTGCCGCTGGACCCTTTGCAGAGGATTTGGCATGGTATAGCTCTCTAATAACTCAGATGAAAATATAACCTCGGGCTATACCCCAAATGTGTTTTGTTTTGCAGATGTATACAGATGGCCCTGCTAAAGAGCCCTTGTATGAAACAATTTACTTTTTTAAAGACATGCCATTGCTCATAGATATAATTACACTTCTGACAGACATTTTGAGTCACTGGAATTCTAGATTTGAAAATGCATGAAGATGATTTATTTGCAATACCTGTGCCTATACAGTACTTTTTTTTTCCCCCACTGTAAAGAAAAATGCTGAATCAGTGTTTATTAATTGGATGACTGGATGGTTTAAGTTGTTTTATTTATTATGAAGGGCTAAATTTTTTTCTTGGTTTTTTTTTTTTTTTTCCAAATACGTATTATTTTCTTTTTACTTTTATTTTTTAATCAATCCTATGGCAATAGACTCAGTTTTACAGTCAATCCTGTGACTTATGTGACATTTTACTGCCTTCAGACTTGTCTTTCATATCAGTTGGGTTTTCCCTACTGGAAAGTTGATAAAAATCTTTAGAGAAGTATAGAATCATATAATGATACTGCCTATAAAACCTTCATATTTGTTATGGATATTGTCTATATTCACCATTACATTATGTTTAAACATTTATTAATATTTATTTAATAAAGAACATAGTGGGAGAAAATTTGTAAATATAATAGCTAACATATGTAGTCATACATGTTTTGTCGTTTTTTTCTCTACCAGCCTCTGAACCTGTTACTTAGATGTCAAGAAAAATATACTTTGATTTATAAATGTACATTATCATGTACACAATAAATTAACCTGAGGTTATTTGTTTGGATCTGAGAGCTCACATTTTCAAAATTTATTTAATACCAAAAAATACCTTTGTAAATTTGAATAGTACAGAACAGCAACCTTCTTTGTGACAGAAAAGAACAAACAGTATCAATGCTCAATTAATGCATAGCACTTGCTGAATCCTAACTTGTTTAACTGTCATGTTTCATTTGAAGGCAGTAGAGCAAGGACAGATTAAAGCAGCTCAGGATCTGGCCTGATAAGTATAGCAAAACCCTGCCACTAGAAAGAGTGTTGAGAAAATGCTTACAGTTCCCACAGTGCTTGTGGATCTAAACCCACAGTCTGATCTGTCAGTCTGTTCCCTCATTTCTTTTTTTTCTGTTTTTCATATTCATAAAGAAAAGTCTCTTATTTTTGCCTCCTCTTTCATCGAATAACATATGAGATATTTGCAAATTATCAGGGAAGAGCAGCTCCTGTTTACCACTGTCATCTTCAATACCCTGTTACATCTTCCACTTAAGTGTTTTACACCATATTTCAAATTGATAAAAATTAAATGCAATGGTGAGAGGGCACAAAGCAAGAAAGAATATCTGAATGAAGTGATAAATGCTGGAGAAATAGAACATGAACAGAAAGGAGCACATTTAAAGGTATGTCAAACTTTTCATCTCTGCTATACAGTATAAATAACATGGGAGTATGTGGCTGCACTACTTGAGAAGACACACACCAAAATATTTTGACATATTCAGTAAGCTGTTGAAGACGACTAAAATACTAAAGAAACAGATGAGCTGTACGGAAGAAATATGTCAGCATGGCAAGATAAATTAACTGAGATATGTAAGAAAGTGATGACCTCTTTCTTCTCTTCTGTTTCTGTGAAGAAGCAACATAACCAGTATAAATATTAGATAAGACAAGAAATTTAATTTCACAAACCAAATCCGTTGTCTCAAGTTTGACAGAGACAGCCCATCTTACTATCAACAAAGGCGTAACAATGCTGGAGAAAATGTAATTTTCTTCTAAAGGACAGGCCAGTGTATCTGTTGGACCAGATATATGGATCTGCACATTCACTAAAAAAACTGCAAACTCCAATTGTCTATTTTGTTTCTAAATACTCATTTATGTATTTATTGAAGCTATTGTCTTCCAGAAATTTAAATACTAGCATCATTTTTGCCAGATCCTGTTTTCCTCTCAAAGAACTAGTTTCTATAAATATATTTATATACTTATGAAAAAGGAAACGTCAAACTGAGATTCTGCGCTAAAATAGTGAATAATTTACCTGATATGCTCAAAAGCTCAAAATGTCACCGCTATTCTTTTAGTAATATGAAGTATCATACAGCAAGTTCTAGCTGTGTTTTGTCTCTTTAAAAAACAAACAAACAAAAAACCCAACAAAAAACAAACCCCAAACCCAACAAACCAAAACAGGTTAATGCCTTTCAGATGACTTTAAAGACATACATTATTATTTCTTTTAAAGACTGCCTCCTTTGATTTAAAGCGCTGTGAAGGAACTGCAGCTTAGCTTGCCAAGAAATAACATTGTTTCTTAACAATTTCCAGAAAAATGTTTATCCCAACACAAAAAGCAGACAGCTAGAACTCTTCTACCTTCTACCCGCAAAACAGCTATATGACTATTTCTTTTCTTAGAAGAAAGCCAAAGAAGTTGGACAAGAAAGCTGGCAAAACAAAAGAAGAAAATAACAACCACAGTGAAATATGAAATCTCTGCTCTATTGACCTCAATGCAGTCCAAATTGACTTCAATGTGGTCAGAGTTTCACAGTCATCTGATGAGGCTGAACTCTAAGTGCTTGGTGTCAGGAGTCATCACAGTCAGGGAGCTGCATCCCTTGGTGCTGCAAGTTGCGTGTCACTTGCCTTCCTCCTTTGTTTATATCTAACAAGCATCCTCTCTTACTTCCCTTGGACTACTTTAATCCAAGGTCATCTTTCAAGAGCGTCTTTTCATCTGACACAAATCTATAACCTTCTAATCAAGGCTCGCATCTCTTCCAGACCTCCTTTTCCAGTCGGCATTGCCTGCCTTGTAAATCAGTGATACACTCTTAGTTCCCAATCAACTTCTCTCTTCCCTGCTTTCCTTAGGTGTCTGACCTTATTGTAACCATCCATCTGTGCTAAATCTCCACCCTTGCACCACTACTGCTCACCTGTTAAATTAATCCTGTCATCCTATATCCATGCTATTTGAATTTAATAATGTGAAACATTTTATAAGTCCCGTTTGCATTAATGTAAATGGTTTTAAATTGCCTAGCTAAATCACAGCAGATTGCATAAATAGAGCTTTTAAGATGGGGTAAATGCTGAAGGGGAGGAAGAAAACTCTTTGAGATGAAGCAAGCATATAATAGTAGTATGAAATTAAAAACAATCTTTAGGAAATCGATTTGGGAGTAAATGTGAAAATATTTAAATCATCAGTGTAGTGCGGGGTAACAATTAAAAAAAGGCAAACAAGGCAGCAGTGCATGTCAGAATCAGGAAAGAATGACTAGTTTAACGTATCAACATTACACAAGGCACCCAATATACCTGAAACAACTAAGAAAATATTAACTAATGTCTTGTAGAAAGATACTGACTTATGACACCAGAAAACTGTAGAATTATTGAAATATCCAAGAAACTTTGTAAGGAAAAGAGTTATTCTGATTGGAGATGTATTTGGAAGGAGAGGAATCAGTTCAAGTCAGGTCCAGGAAGAGTATATTTCATGGAATTTTAAAATAATTTTCTGCTTTTCATATAAGTTTCCTATCAGCAATATTTTATGAGTAACTTCTCAATCAGTATTTATTGCTCAACCAGTGAAATTAATCCTAATTTTGAAAGCACACACTTTAGTGCTAAGTAAAACAAATGAAGTAACTACGACTAATTCCACGCCCCCAAATATGTATGCATATGCATACAGAAGTACAGGATAACAGATCAAATATTTACAATTCCCCATGCACTCTGATATTTGCACCAGCCTGAGTAAGGTAAGCATTAATCTAAAGCAAACACGTCATCACTTCCTAAAACAACAAGTATGTGAGAAATGTAACACAATCTACATATCACACTTGTTCCTAGATTCTCAGCATAAAAAGAGTGGATTTTGTGCATAACACTTTATTTAACCAAAATAAAGGTAACAGCTGTTATTCACACACAAACAGCTAGATACTGTGATGGCCTCTTCTCTATTCTACTTTCTCAGTATGTTGAAGGTAAGATGTGGGAAAACGAAACATGAAATTAGTATGGTGTTCATGAAAAGTGTCATTAAAATTCTTATTAAAAAACTAATAAATATAAAACTTCAATGTCTTTAGACCAAAAAAAATCAGCATTTTTCAAACCATTTTTGCAGTCCTCCCATCTATAGTTTCAGTTCAATACTTTTACCACAGTAATGACACGTTTGGTTATGCATGATAACAGTTTAATAATAAGTTAAGCATGGATAGCAACCCATCAAATGGTAAAGGAAATCTATGAGGCACATACAGTATTATACAGTGAATATAAGATGGTTAAAAAAAAAAAAAGTACTGAATACGCAATGATACTAATTGTTATAGCTTGAGCACGTTTTCAGTACATCAATAAAATGTACCAATTAAAAACCTATAATAAGAGATAACAGTAAATAGAAAAATACATAATGTAACACAAAAGAATTGATTACATATTTATAGTGGGGAGGCATTGCCAAACTTATATGACCTCAAGCTGCCCCACAGCTGCATACACTGTGTGCTATTTGTTCCTGAAAATACACGTTGCTTGAGGCCTTCACTGATTAATGGAAATTATAGTGACAAATTCTGAATTCAGTCCTTACCTAAAGGTGACAGATAATCAATATATTTACATTCCCTAACAAGCATGGATGAGGAGGAGTATGATACTCTGAACTTCTGCAAGAATAAATAATCTTGGCTATAAATGTAAGAACTATCCATCACTTCTACTTATTTTCCCTATCAACAGCTTGCCAGCATTTTTTCCCAGCTGGAACCAGGGCAATGGACATGGTGCTCTGCGTAGATTGCAGGAACAATGTGAACAGGTCTCAGGTTATAATTTATTGCTGTAGTCCCATATGGCACATAATCCTCCTGCAATGCCAAGCAATGAACCACTAGATTTCACATTGCTCTTTTATGAGTCAACAGAATTAGCAAGTTTGAAACAAGCAGCTCCTAGAAGAGATGAAGGAATGTTAACTCAGCAGAAATGAACTGCAATATAGCTCTCTACTTTAGTATTTACTTGTAGTCCATTACCCAATTCTGAGTCATCTTTGCCTCAAAATTGCTGCTAAAGCTGAAATAACCAACAACAGGACCTTTCTAGCACTGCTGCAAACAGCAATCTGAATCATAAAACTTGCACAAAAAAAATCCACTACCCCACCCAATGTGACTAATGGAGCTAACGCATCTTCTTTTTACAACAAGAGACAAAAATTGAACTTGAGGGATTATTGAAGATTAGACCTCCATGCTCCAAAAATCCTTGAAACAAACGTTCTTCAAAGCACCAGCAAGGAAGGCAGAATCTGTGATTTCAAAGTTGGATGAGCATTATCTGTAGCTCATCATTAGCACTGCTAGCAAGATTCCCTTAAGCGTGAGATGCATTCACTGTGCCGCAACTCAGCCATGGCACATACATCTCCCAGTAAGCCATATGGAAGAGACAATGGAGCATGAAGATCTGTAAGCCTGAAATGGATTATAAGGCTTGCCGATTACATGCACTGCACTTAAAAATGTGTTCCCACTTTTTCAAAAAACTTTCCACCCAATAATCGCTGTCACTGAGACAGAAAACAAAAAAAAAAACTTTAAAAAAATATATATACGTCTATCCAACTTTTAATACACCAAGTTGCATTAAAAATACACGATACGCAAGAAAACCAAATGGAAATGGACACATGTGGCTATACCAGGTATTCCTTCCCTCACTCAATCCTGAACATCATAATTAAACACCATTATAGAGATTCAGTGCTGAAACCCATACTTTAAAGTCATTCTTCATCCTGAATTGACGATAAAATTTTCTATTCTTTGAGACTGTAGATAAAAGATATGAGAATCAAGCACAACAAATGTCACCTCTTTATGTGTCCCAGTGGCACCTGCAGTTGCTGACACTACTACTTGAGCATTTTTATTTCTGTAGTCAAGGGTGTCATGATAGCCAGCTTATCTTTGGAGAGACGGAATTCACCAGTCCATTTCACAACTGTAAGCACTAAAAGACCAGACTTTCTGTCCTTTCATTTGCTTCAATTTCATAGGGAAATATTCAGAAGGCGTCAAAATAATACATTACTAAAAAGATGTCAAAACAGATGATTTCCAGTTACAATAGTAAGCAAGAACATTCAGTTCCTTGTTTCCTATCATGTGGGTGACACTTCTAACCTCACTAAAGGTTGCTGGAAGAAACCAAATAATTGGACAAAACTTGCAGATTTAAAGTGCAAAGAGAAGCAACAACATACTTAAACTAGCTTTCCTGCTACATGAATTTTTCAGTCATCACCAGCTATCACACAACTAGATCAAATCATAAGGTGCAAATTTAATCTATATCTAAAAATGTATTTCACTACTATTTAGCAGAAAACTGCATTTTCAGTTGGTCATCATAAGAATGTCATCATCAACACGTCTGTCCCTAGCATGCTGTAAAGGGTCTGTAATTTTTTTTTTGTTTCCAACTTAAAATGCTCTTAACCCATCAATCTGAAACAGCATCCTGAAACTGCTACTGGCGCAGATGTGCAATGGGAATCTGAACAATAAATTTGAGAAGGAACTAATTCAAGTCACTCCAGGTCCAAAAATCAAATGTTGCCCAACAATTCTGGTGGCTCTGAGCACGCCCCTGTGACTGCGTGAGCACTGTTCAGTGATTGAGGTAGAAGGCTACTTTTAAGCTTTACAATAGGTGTCTTTCCCTAATACTAGTTGTTAATCGTTAACTTCACTTGGGAAAAGATAATGTCTGAAACAGCATCTATTAAAGCGTGTGTCAGTACCCAGCTGGAATGATTTAGGCATAACTGAACATGCACAGAGATCCTCCAAAACCATGACATGTGGTATACTATCCATTTGGGAATCTTACACTTTTATACAGTCTCCCTCTAACATCTAAAATGTTCACAAGCTTGAATAAATAATCTGTTGTCAAAAACATGGAACAAGCACTAGAGACTTAAAAACTGGGCATGAGAACTGTGGGACATTGCTGTGACTGAAACAACCATATCTTCTTTATTTCTTAATTCCTTTTTGAGAATTGAATTATCTTGACAAATATCTAATGAAAAAAATTCAATATATTTTCTTTGTGCAGTATGTGCATTTGCAGGCTCTCACTTCTAAAGAATGCATTAGATATAGCTACCTTTCTCAAATACTTCATCATTGTCAGTCAGAAAGAGGCAGCTCAGTTCAGGTTTAAATGGCAATTACTTCCCAAGTCCACTGCTCCCTTTAAATTATTTATATAGATTGCAGAAATTTCTATTAAACTTTTTGGTGTTTCTATGTAAATGTTCTAAACATTAAACAGTATATTGATCTTTGCCCAGCACATTCTGTGACCAGATATAACAAAGAATAGTTATTACAAAAAGAAATGTTATACCTGTCATCTAATTCTAGGTTATAAACTGACAGCATGATGTGAAACTCTGCTAAACTGCCAATAACATTGAAGAAGTTCAAGGTAATAAAGCTGCTCTTACTGGATAGAAAACTAAATTCCAAAGCTACATTTTTCAAAAGAGGAAAGACTGGGAAACTGAAGAGCTTGCATTACATGGGATATTAGGGGAAAAAACCCCAAGCAAACTCTTTTTTTCCCCTCGGGCACCTGTATAGGCTTCTCAAATTCAGAATGCAATTTGATTTAGGAATGATGCAGAGTATTATTTCTTAACAGAAGACAAGGGAAAGAGCTCCTCTTGCTTCCTTTCTGAATATGACCACAAAAGGCAATTGACAGCTTCAGTTTTCTTTTGAGCTGGCAGTTTCCACATGCACAGTGATTCAGCTTTGAATGTGATAGATGCTACAATTTTTTCCTCTCTTTTGGCAAGTAACTAATCAACTGCTTTTTTGGATGTCACTGAAATGTACCTTAATTAAGTTAATTTAAAGCTTTCATAGCTGACATAAGCTATTAATATGACTGTATTTGTAGAAACTGCATATGCTAATAAGTATTAGATACCTGAAGATGCGATAGACTGTCCCCTCATGCTAAAAGCAGATACAGAGTGTGTCAGTGCTTCTTTGCTTATGTACCTTTGAAGAGGTCTGCACAAATACCAGGGTTTGGACAAATATAGGCTGATACAGTCTGGTGTTAAGAGTGCAGGATTTCAAGGAAGACTGCACAATTACCTCTAAAAGAAACTTGCAGCTTATTGCCTAGATTTCTTTAGAGCCATTTGGATCTGCTTGCTTATTCATCTTGGTGACTGGGTCACAAATCACCCCAGACAGAAGTAGTAGTGAAAACTATTTTCAGAAGAAATAGCACTGAATGGTAAAGCCAGTAAGGATTTCTAAAACTAAAATCCATCTTAAAAACTCACTTTTCCCCCAAGAACCATGCTTTCTTACCCATATTTCTATTTAGAAATGGGCTTAATAAATTTCTGCCTGCTGACTTCTTGGCTGTAATGTCAGACTGCTAAAAAGGGCTGAGTATTTCACTTAAATGCTCTTACCAGAATCCTGTGAACTCAAATTTTACCTTCATGGATTTTTATATTAATATTTCCTTCTTTTTGTACCAGATGCTATCCTGACTTCTCTTTTGTTGTCTATCCCAAAATCCTATTGCTACACCAACACTGTGATGAATTACAAATAGATATTCCAAGGTGAATATCCTAATGTGTCATTGCTTCCTCAGTTTCACTGAAAAGCAGTTATCATTATGCTATAAAACTTTGTCCTTGCAGCACTGAATGGTTATTTTTCAGTCTGAAAATTTCAGGGATACATTTTAAGTGCTTCTCCCCTGCTCTCCATTGCTCAGTAACATTTAAAAAGTAGCAAAGCCTTTAGTTTTAGAGAGTTTTCTTTTAATCAGAAGTTAAATGTTAGAAGAGTTACAAAGCACATCAAGACTTTCATAGAAATCAAGAAGTAGTACATCTTTAACAGGGAGGACAGAAAGTACACTTTTCTAACTGAAGAACCCTAAGTTCATCCTATATTCAGATTCATAGCTTCTTATCAGATTGCAAGTATTTGGATGATATAAAAATCCATCTGAACTACTGCAAGTCCTTCCACCGCTGTTCCCTTTCAATTCTTGTTCCATATTTTTGTTTTTCTGGGCTTCACCCAGAAGTACTGAGAAGTAAAATAAAAACCAGAATACACACACACAAAAAAAATCTGGATCAGAAAAGTACTGGAAATTACATGACAAAATCCTAATTTCATAAAATTCTCAGTCTAGTTTCCAGAGCAGAAAGTGATCTCTTTCCCTCAAGCCTGCCTCCTGCACTGAAACTTCATTCTCCTTGTTACTCGGTGCACCATATTAGGGTCAGCTTTCTGGTTTTCACATAGTAGAGTAATAACTTCTTCAATCTCTAGACAACTATTCCTGACCACTTAAATCCTGGAGGTATTTCTAGGCATGAGGATTGTAAGTAGAATGCAAACTTGATGATGAGTTAGCTAGAAAGATTTTTATAGCCAGAATTGGTAATATGGTGCATATTGCAACCAAATGCACCACAAGTGCAACCCTGTACTGGAGCTTCCCATGGTACCTTCGCTCATTTATCCATCATTAGTTTCAAAGAATCTTGTTAGACTATACTTTTTGTTTTGGTTTGGTTTTGTTTAAATAAGTCACATGAAGAGCCATGCCCCTTCCTACACCAGAGTGCAATCTAAGACCACTGATATTCTCTCAAACTTTTGACTACCAGTAGTAGGAGAAAGAGGAGTTTGGTCCAGGCTTTCCTTATAAAAAAAGATGGATTTGGTCTCTGCCTATAAGACAACTGGGGCAAGATCAGGACATAGAAAGAGATACACACTTTGGTATTTTATTTAAGGTACATAGAGTAAGAACAGGTGATTTTCACATGACAACCTTCATGGCCCCTTGAAGTATTTGTTGTACATTACTGACTGTACCCACAAATACTGGCACACAGTAGGTATTTAGTCAAGGTTGGGAATAGTGGAATAAGTGGCATGGAAGTGGCAGAGGAGGAAGAATTGTGGCAGATTGACCTGCTGCAACATTTTCATCTGTGCAATTTTCCCCTTCGAAGTCAGAGACAGAAGGCAAAGCATAAAAGAACATGCACAGATCTAACACTAGTGCAAGTCTGATATTCTACAGGCCTACAAAACTAGGGGTTAGGACAGTAAACCCCTGCAGACTTTGGAAACTTTACAGATGATACAGTCTAGAAGGTTTTGTGTGTGTGTGTGTGCACACGCGCATGTGCATTTGTAACTAGCTTCAGTCATATACAACATCCTTTAACACTACATAAGTTTGTATCACTTAAACAAGGTAACTGCTTTTATATACAATTAGTCCCCCAAAGAATATAAAGATTTCTTTAATAATAATTAAAATAGCTTATTTTAACATACAGTGCAGCATATAGTCCCAAACTCTTTCCTACCAGAAAATATTACTCAAGGTCCTATGTATAAATCTTTGGCATGAAGGATGCTGTAATTTAAAGAAGAATGCTCAGAAGGTTAAAAGACCTTCTCTCTGCCATTTAGTCTAAAGAGTGCATCAAGATCCCTTTATACTGTAAAGTGCAAGGTCTCTCTTGGAACAGATCCTATAGAAAATAAGTCACAGTAGTTTTCTTAAACTCTCCATCACTTGAAAAACAAAATCACCTTTATATTCTCTGCAAAGCTTAAACATTCCGTTTCCCTGAAAGCAATGTGTACTCTCATGTCTTTTTTACACACAGTAATTTTATTAAGGGGATTTTATTTTCAAAGGAAATTGAACAAAGCAATTTAAAGGCTCTCAGAGGAATAATGAGCAGTACTGAATTTTGGTGGATGAAGGAGTTATTTCCTATTTATTTTTCTATTACATGTTCAAATCAGAAATATGCCTATAAATGATCAAGTAGGAAAGAATCACATCATATCCAGCATAAAATGATAAAAATAACTGGCACACGGAACCATGGATCTACTAATAAGCATTTTGACAAAGCAATCAAAGGAGAGTTGAAACTGCATGATTAAAGAAAAACTGTGTTTAAAAAATGAGAGAAAACACTGGTATGTTTGAAACAAAACTAATGACTAGGTAGATGATGTTTATTTTTTTATCCCACCTTTAATCATTTCAAAAAACCCAACAAACAAAACATGAGAAATAGATTATCTTAAAGCAGCTTGCCACAGAGAACACATTTGGGGTAAAAAGCAAAAACTGAAAAACCAGAACTCTTCCTTAGCAGTGGTTTCTGCAACTGTAAATTAAGCAGAAGTGACTTAAAACAGGAATGATATCCATGCTTTCCCTAGAGAATTTGAGAAATGCAAGGAGTGGGGTGCAAAAAAACAAGTTAATGGAACAAAGTACTACTTTGTGAATGTAATGAAGTAATACATCAAAGGAGAACTGTGGAAATCCTGAAAAACATCACTATCAATATTCAAAAAAGAATCATGTTCCCTTTGTATTAAGGTGGGGAAAAGAAAACCAAACAATGCCATTTCAGAAGAAATCAAACAAACCTAAGCTCAAAGAAAAGTCTGCATTTGGCACACAAGAGAAAGAATGAAACAAGAAAACATATTCTAGATTTTCAAGGGAAAGAATCAGGGATAGAAAAAGAGAAATATTAGTGACAGCCAAAGAAGCTAAAGAGAATGAAAAGATTTTATTAAGTGTCAAGAGAAAAGCAGAGTTGGGAAACTAACAAATTCTCGCTAAGGGCCAGACTTACTGACTTTAGAGGTACTGCACATGGACCAGAAAAGATGGCACTGGCAGATTAACGCGCTCAGAAAAATACATAAAGGTGTGCAAATGAAGAGGTCAAAGATCAGTAAAGTTGATCTATTTTATTAAATCTGGTTTTAGATAAAAGTAGACAGAAAAATTATTTAATGCATTAGGCAGTGAAGAAGTTATTATCTAAACCAACAATAACAGCAGCAAAACCTCCCATGCTGCATATATTTGTTAGAGCAGTTGCTAAGGGAATACTTAGAAATATTGAACATACAGGACTTGGATGGCATGAAAAAAAGCAAATTTGAGTATGGCAATAATTCCACCATCTATTCTATATAAAACGAAAGCTAAGAAAAGTTTGAGAAGCTTCCAAGAATAAAGACTAGCAAATGGATTATTAACTACAACCAGCAGGTGATGGTCTCATCATTCTCTGAATCTCATTTGACCTTCCTTAAAAAGAGACCAAATACCTAGAAAAATCAAGCATCTGGAGTGAAGTTATAGAGGCCACAGCACTTTGTTCATGTTTCTACTACAAGCTCTTCCACATACATTTCATTTTTCCTTTTTAACAGAAATGCAAAAAATGAATAGAATGGAAGTATTCTTCTTTGTGATACATTCAGGTAACTTTCAAAGACTTTAAATGGGGTCTTAGGGTAATTTTAATTCTGAAGCAAATAACTAGGTGCTTCTATGAAATCCGCTATTTATTACTGCTTCAATCTTACAATTTCAGAAGATAGCACAAACAAGAAGTTAGGCAAAATCATCAACAATATACTAAATTAAAAAATATTTTCAGCAACAGTGAAAAGATAAAAATGCAAGTGAAACTATGAAAAAGAATTAATAGATAATTAACCTTTGGCAACCCTGACCTAAATCTCATTCAAATCAACAGGAACATTTCTGCTGGTTTCAGTGGACTTCATATGCATCCCAAAATGTGATTTCCTAAGCTCTAAGGCAAAGGAAAAAAATAGGAAGAAATAAATATTCCACGGGAGGGAAGAGTATGGAAGAAAGCAATAACGCTGATATGTTTAACTGTAATAACAGACAGAGTTAATCTGCTTGACAAGAACTATAGATGGTAACAAATTTTCCTAGATGCAATTTGATTTCTATATACAGAAACAAAATTTGTGACAACTGTGTTTCTGGTACAAGTACCTCAGTTTGTTTTAATTTGTAGTTCAATAATTATTTTTTAAAATTAGAACTTCTTTCATCTTCAGTTGAAAATAATATTGATTTTTTTTTTTTTATATGGACAGTGAAAGAAATATTTAGATGAGAAAATACACTTTTAAACCTTTGGGATTCATCAGAAACCCACTGAAAACTTCTTATAAAGTCTCTCTCAGACTTCAGCATATTTTCAGTGACTTCTTAATCAGATTGTAGGTAATTTTCTCCTGAGTAGACCAGGGCACCATTTCAAGTTTCAGTAGATATGCATATTCAGCTGGCTTTCTGAAATGGTCCGTCAGAGTGGAAGGAACCGTGAAGGTTGTACATGATTTCAGGTTCCACTTAAGGAAGATAAAAGAAACACCTGAAGTAAACTTCCGAATTTTTGTTTCCCAGTATAACAGCATATTATCTCTTTATTTCTATATTCAGTTACTCCAGAAAATTTTGCTAAGCTATTACAAACACTGCAACTTTCAGTGTTTAATTGTTCTACATTGAGAATTAGTGGAGAAGCAACTGTGCTGCTGGAGGTTGAAATAAAAGAAAGCTGTGAGAAACCATGCTGATATGGTCACATAGCTATGCTCAGTGCATGCTATAGCAATTATCTTGTAAAAGGCTGGGGGAGGGGAAATAAACACCAGCTTCTCAGTACATCTGGTTTTTTTTGTTTTTTTTGTTTTGTTTTTTTTAAGTCACTTATTGTTGACCATCTACAGCTTGAGCCTGTTTAGAGTTTCAACACAAGCTGTATGCTTATTTGTAGCAAGCTAATGAGTATAGCTCCCATTAACCAGGTCTTTAATTTCAGTATTATTTCTGTAGAACAAATATAACTTTCATAAGGAAAAAAAATGTACGTAAGGAATGCTTATGCTTCATTCTGTTCTTTCATAATCCTTTCTCTCTGTGCCAGAGTGACCAGAGAAAGTAATTAATGGTAGAGCATGATCAGGTAATTGCAATCAGTTCAGAGTGCTTTAGGAAGTTACTGCCCTCATCAGCTGATTGTGTGCAGGCCCGTCATCCATTGCAATGCAAAATGAAATGATTTACCGCACACTTCTTGAAAGGATTGACTGTTGAGTCCACCCTCTGTAGGCACAAGCTAAAGATTCAAAATATTTCCTGTTTTCTAGTCTTTAAGCACACTCCATATGAAGACATAAAACAGCATTAAAATGCAAGCTAAAATATTAGTACTAAAAACATATCCTACAATCATTATTTATTCCCATGAAAGTTGTGGCAGTCACAAAGTCCAAACCACTTAACTAAGCCGCACAGAACAAGTACTGTGTTTCTGCCAAGAATATCTGCATCTCTGATTTTTTAACCTCTGCTGGCAAAAAACAAAAATTGCAGATGAATCAAAGACTTGCCTGCTAAACAATGATTTTCCATTAGTGTGAATGAAAAGTTTCCTTAGCTTTTTTCTTCTCCAGAAACATCTACTTCAGCTTAATAATACAGTAGGATAGTTATAGAAAACACATCCAGAATTACGTGGTTATCAGGTATTTGATTAGTCACCCTTCTCTGAACAGTCCTACTAAGCAAGCCATGTTACTGTTATGAAACTCTTGCTTGATTACATACTGCATTTTATTTGAGAAATTAAACATTGAGTTACTCACTGAACTGGCTCTTCAAAAATGCTTTAGGAAGATGACCCAATACAGAGAGCCGGACTAAGACATTAAGAGATACATCAATATCGAAAGAAGAGAGAAGTATTACATGAATTGAAAAGCTTTTGTTCAGGAAGTAATTAGTTGTCTTTTTTCCCCTCTAGTGTAGCTGGAGAAAAAATCGACCAAAGAAAGTTGTAGGCTGATGTGTTCCCAGTGTCAGGGAAGTCCAGGCTGGAGGGACACAGCAGGGCCTGGTGCAGGAATTCCAGACCTCCATCAAAACCTCACTCGATTCTGTTGCAGGATAGATAGCATACCTCTGCTTCTCTTTCCTATATTCATTTCTGAGTAGAACTCAAGAATTATTAATAGTGATATGTTAATATAAAAAAATGACACGTCTCCAAAGCACATCTGACAACCTTAAAAATCACACAATTCTCTCCCTGCTGAGAAAAGCAGCTTTTGAACAGCCATCTCAAAGAATTTTACAATGATCATTGTCCCATGCAGGCAGGGAGTCAACTTTAAAATCTGTGTTACTATTTGAGCTGAAGTAATATTAAGATAAATTCTGGGGTATTAAATATGTATGAATAAAACAACAAGGAAGTCAAGTTAAAAAAATACATGCATATCACTGGGTCTGACTCTCACCTCATTTAACGTTATTTTATATCACTTATTGCAATCAATTTATTTTTTGTTTACTCCAGAGAATCCTGTGCCCCATTATGCTGCATACCAGCCACTCTAAATCTGATGGACAAGATGCATATTTTGCTGAGAGGTTTTATTTGTAACTCTTATTTTTGTTTTGCTGCTCCAAAAGGTATTTCGAAAGGTTGCTATCCATGTTACTAGACAATGCTATCGTTTTCAACATTACTTTATTTGGCCTATAATTTATACGAGCCTACCTATCATTTTGTTTCTAGGACAAGCTTTCAAGTAAGCTAGGTGTGGTAACATCCTTCAATGTCATGTGCTCTCAGGTGCTTTAATGCAATTATATAGTAGATCAGGTCTATTTGAAAGATGAAACAGGGGGTTTTGCTTATAGATGATTCAAAAAATAAAATGTAAAATTCTTGTGATTTTTCCCCAGAGGAAAATAATTACAAATATATTCAATCCTATAAAAATTAACATTTATTAGAGATGCAATTTTTTTTCTTTGGTTTGTTTTTTTGGTTGGCTGGGTTTTTGGTTGGTTGGTTTGGTTTTCCGAGTAGGAAGGTTGAAAGGAGTTCTTTGTTGAATACTGGTTAAGAATTTCCAAGCAACGCTAAGAAATTTAGCTCTACATTTTCCAGCAAAAGTAAAGGAAAATGCTATTTACTTGCTCTGTATTAAAAATATATTCCATTGTTACTAATTTATAATGCGGTATATTCAAAGCTCCCATTCGTGTCGGGAGCTCACCATGAATAGTGCTGAACACAGAGTGCCCATCCCAGAGTGTTATACTCTACAGACATTATACATGGATTAAGACTCAAAGTCTAATTTCGGTCTCTTCTTCAGCCAAAGATTTAGTACATAAGCTTGGTAAACCTGTTCATCTTTTTGTCTCTCAAGTTCTTTCACCTGTGTGGTCATCTCAGTCTAAGTTATTCATGACAGAAACTTACAGACATGCCTGATGGTAGGACTTCCTATCATTTCTATCCCGTTTCTCTCTCCATCAGTTCCAGAACTTATGGCCTCAATTACTGCTTTTGTCTTTGCAGCTTCACCGTGGAATCAGGTAGAACTGGGAGAACAGAAAGGGGAAATTATTCAGTGCAAGGATGGTAGAAAATAACGAAAAACATGTAATGGCCCTCAAAGTTAGTTTCCTGCTGTGACAGTCAGGGTCATCCCCTGACTACTGCAAACCTCATTTCTCCTCCTGTAAAGGTAACAGTAGTGAGGAAGACAAAAGAGTCCATACCGTAACTTCTCTTGGAATCTACACCCCCACCCCCCTTTTTTTTTGATGAGTCTATCTTAAATTTTAAAAAATACTTTTTTCTTAATCTTTTTTAATAGCATACTGAATGAGGTATTCATATTCAAAGCCCACTAATTGAAAGGGTGCTAACCATAAAGTAAAAGCACAAACAAGGCATCAACCAGCACTGATATTAAAAAGATGATAAAAAGGTCCTATTAAAGAAAATTGTGTACAAATATATTCCAGAAAATTCCATATGAACAATACAAACCCATAATCAACTTACACACTTTCCTTTTCCTCTTACTCATGCCCACACACACAAGCGTTTCCTTCCTCTCCTACATGATTGAAAAAGACTGGAAAGTTGTGGCAGTAAAATTCATGATTAAGCCAATTAAGCCTCACAATGAGACTGGTCCTTCAAATGTCATTTTAAGTCGTACTTCAGCTCTGCTGGGATTCTTATCTAAATTAGGACTGCACAATCAGATCTGAAATGGAGCCAGCTCAGCCTGCTCTGCTGTCTAGAACGCAGCACTTGAGCATATTGATTGATAAGTAGTATGCTGGGAGATACAGTGAAAAGAAAGCACTCCAGCAAACACGTTATTGTTCCACTTCCTTACAATTACCACCTTATTAAAGAATTCTGCATTATTTCTGCTAACAAGGTTTTCAGTTAATGGATACATATCAGAAATTAAAATGGTTGATGACAGATTCTGACTGATTGCTCCAGTCAGAAAAAAACAAACATCTGCAGGTGCCAAATCCCTGGAAATGAACCTGTGTGACCTAACAAAGTTTAGCAAGGCTTGATCCAGCTCTTCGCACCTCCTACCTCCCCGACTAGCAGATGGAGCCCACAGAACAGAAGAGCTTTAAGAATCTCTTTCCTTCCTCTCACCCACAAGAAAATAATGACCCCAAATGGCCTAAAGATCAAAGTTTATGGTATGCTGACAGTTCACAACTACACTAGCAGCCAATGTATGAGGTAAATACTTTAGAAAAGAAACTTAGCACTTAGTGAAATTTGGCTTTGAAACTTGTATCTTACTAACATGCAAGGTTTGGACCCCTGTTATACTGTACCAACCAATCCATGGTACCAAACCAGCTACACACAAAGCTATAAAACTGAAGTTATAAGATCTCAAGACAACATACTGAAGTCTCTTTTCAGTGAGGCTCAAGACATTTTTCTCCTCATTTGAATCCCTCAGTATTTTCTCATCAAGCTTTCATAAGATGAGAAACCATTATTTGTTCGCATATAGTAAATGGTAAATTAGCATTCCCACAAGACTTTCAAATTTAAATGAATTATCCTTGACTTCTTTACTTAAAGTATTCATTAACTGCCATTTTACCAACTAGAAATTAGAAGCAATTATGTATATGCAAATAGTCATAGAGTAGGGACATTTCTCTGTTTAAAACAGAGAAATTTTTTACTGTCTGCATGAAACAATGCAACCTGCTACAGTACTACGGTAATGTTGCTGGCACCATTAGCAATTACGGCAGCTACTGCAATTCTTTCAGCACATTATCTCCTATCAATAAAGTTATAGTATACCACAGGACAACTTAGAAATTTAAACTTCTTATACTAGATATCACTATGTAAAGCTAGGAGTCAGCTTTAAGAAGTACGTAAACACCTGTCTATTTTTACAAGCGGAGCCACTGATGTTAATGGGGTAACTCCTGTAGTTAGCTAGGCATGTTTTTAACTGCTTTGTCAAAGTGGCACGCTATGCCAGCGTGCATCTAAAAAAAGCTTATAATATGCAAGCAATACTGTACACGTGCATATCTGTAGTCATGAAGAAGGGAAATAATTTGTAGCTAATAAGTGCAGTGAACGAATTAAACCATTCCTGCACACCACCTATTCCCTTTCTGAGGGTGTATTCATTACACAAGTTTAGCTTGCTCTGATGTCAGCAAAGTGGCGAGGCAGGCTCACCGGAGCCACTTGCCTCCCCCACCACTTTCTCACAGCTGGACCCCCCCCGCCATGCTCCAGACCAACAGGTCTTCACATCTAACATGCTGCCTTTTTTCAGAACACGATGCTTGCACTGCATATTCAAATTTCTTTCTTATTCCCCATTCATGTACTCACTCTTCGCCTTTTCACTGCTCCCCAAGTCCCAGTACAGCCTTCCTATTCCTGCACTCCCATCGCACTAGGTCCCCCTGTCACCATTCAAAGAACAAAGTAGGAATTGTACAGAGAAAAGACAGCTGCCACACAGCTATATAAACGCTTTTTCCATGTGCAGGGGCAGGCAAATTCAGGCCAAAGTGGGCACTGCTTCAGGTGTGCTTAGTAAGAGGAACTCCAAATGACACTGTGGGGGCTGTGCCAGCCCCACCGACACCAGTATTAGCTGCAAAAATCCCAAGTCTATTACATATGCAAATCCAGCATCTGAAGATCCAAATCGGTTACTTGAATCTTTCACCTCCAGTTTTACACATTTGCGGTGACTGGTGACCCACAGTTACTAGGTACTGACAGACCCAAAAGCTGAGCCAGCATTGTCTTGCGTAAAGAAGGCTGCTTTACACATTTCTTGGATCCAATTTAGAACTAGTTTTAACATTCATCACAATTATTTTACTGTCAAATACTCTACAATCTACAGATGTAACACACACAAAACCCCAGGGTCCAAGGCTGTGAAGCAAAGGGAATTACAATTGCTAAATTGCTTCAGATTTCTTCTTAAAGAGTTAGAGAGGAACAGTGTTACCATTGGGGTTTTGTTCACTTTAACTAGTCTGTAGTGGCATTTAACCGAGCCTCACATTTACATTTTAATAATTAATAAAATACATAGGATACTAAGTGCATCACTATAAAGATGCTGATTATATTACAGTGAAACACTAAGATTCTATCCTACTATATTAATCAATATGGTTGTCTCGGTTGCACAAAGATAATTAAATTTTCGTTGCAATTCACTAAGAGTGAGATTAGCTATAAATATTTCAACAAAGAGGATAAAAAGAGATTGTTAATATTTTATTTATCATGCATAACCCTTCTAAAACACCTTCCAAAAAACCCAAGAAAGAAAATAGAATGCAAGATTTTTCTGGAGCTTAATCTTGATTTTTAAGGACTAATGAAAAAGTTACGAAGATAAAATTCTGTACCTGGACGCTCAGTTTTGTACTTCATGCTCACAGAAAGAATTTTTGCTTGTCACTGGAAATAACCTTCAATATTTCAGACTGAAACCAGAAAAATTTGACACCTTTCAATATTAAGGCCTGTTTCAGGCAGATGAGTGGGCCTCATAAGGGTAGTCCTAAGAAAGAGCTGGAAACAGAACTTAGACATACAGCAGTTTCTTTTTCCCATTTACTTAATGAAATACAAGGCCTGAAAGATTAGATTTTTTTTTTTCCCCCTCCTTTTTTTAACATAAGGTAGTGGATTTGCACTACACTAGTTGCCCTGGACAATCACAGAGGTAGCTGAGGAGCACCCAAGTCACCAGCAAATTCCAGTGCCACTGTCACAGAAACACAAGATCTCTTAAAGAAAACAGAAAGAGACTCCAAAGTCAGGCTGGACACTGTGTGTGCACCGGGTCTTCAAATATCCAGCTACATAGGCCAAATTCCCAGTTTGATTGCCCTGAAACATTGGTTCATAGTGATGGGAAAGTCATTGCTCAAAGCCTGTTCTTCCAAACTCAACACAGATGTTGCTACCTGCTGCTCTTACCGTAGCTGTGAGTAACTGACAGCGATATTATGAGGAGCAAGAAAAGAAAACACAATAGGATGAGGGAGACGTGCCCATGTTCTTAGTGTTTAAGATCAAATTCTACACTTACGTGACTTGGCTGGTTTCAATGGGTATGTGTAGCACTAAGGGCTTAATTTCGTATTTTTCTGATATAATCATCTTGGGTTTGAGTCTGTAAGTTAGAGAAAAGACGGTATGGCAAAGGATCAATTTAAAGTAATGTTCCCGCTAACACAATTTTGATACAGAGCATTAGGGAAAGCACTCTCAAAGCAGCAAGCGCAACTTCTGCCACAGCACTACCTATAACTGGAATTATACATACCCATCAAAATCTCACACTTGACTCTGAAATTTTCTTCTCACTGGGAACAATTGAGGGTAACTACTGATTTTACCTGCTACTTCATTACATCATAATGATACCAGTAGAACTGAGATTTTAAATCAATTGCACTAAGGGTCCTTTGGCCTGTGACAGAAGTGCACATCAGGTGTTATGCATGTGGATTCTGAAACAAATATACCAACCTATTCCTCAGCAAACAGATCAAAATAGCTCTAGATAATGTTTTAACTGGCTTTCAAATCACAAAAGAAAGTAGAACCTTACACTGGAGTTCAGATGGTTAAAAAGAAAAAAAGGAAGAAAAGCAAACTATAGCTGTATACATCTGGGATACACCATCCCTAGTAGGACCAGGAACAGATGTTTGCAGTTCGCAACAGCAACTGCTATTCACATACCAGTGCCTGGTGCAGTCATGCCTGGCTTGATAATGTACTTTATGTGCTTCAGTATTGTATATGCTAAATAAAGCAATACAGAAAGAGCAAAACAACAAAAGACAGGAGAAAGGAAAAGGGGAAAAAAAAAAAAAAAAGAAGAAAAGAACAGAGGCACTGCTATTTCTTTTCCCACCAGGGTTTAATTTCATAATAACCTTTCTGCCTTCAAACTGCAGTGGAGCAGGAGGAGCTTAGCTGTGGGTAGCTGCCCCTGGAGAAGGCCCCAGCTCTGCCCTGGGCACCACCACTGAGCTCGGTGCAGCCGAGGCACTGCTGCTGCCAGCACCTACCATGGTGTGGAACATGAGCCATAGCTCGAGGGAAAATATTCTCATATAGGGGATCCTGATGTCCATGTGAACAGTCCTCCCCCTTCTAGTCACTGGGCCATGGCACTAGAATGACTTGCATCTTAAGACCCAGACTTTTTACATTAAGTACTGCCAGTACATCTAATTAAGCGCATCTCTCCATTCCTGCAGGATATGGGCATAAGCAGCTTTCATTTCCTTCATAGCTGTAAATGTTTCTCAAGAAAAAAATTAGTAAGATCAGAGCTACATAAAACTGTTTAAAAGAGACTAAGAAGGAACAGCTGCAAAAAGACCTAAAAAGATCTATTACACTTCAGGAATCTTTGCTAAGGTACATTTAAATTCTTCATATTGAGGTGTTATGCAAAATGTCTTCCTTCAGATACAAGCATTTGGATACCTGATCAGTGTCTGTTTGGAATAAAAGGAATGAAGGAGAAAAAAAAATTGACATAATTATCAGCTGGGAAGCCCTAGGAAGCAAATTTCAGTACATTATTGTACAGGGGAAACTACATTACACGGACTGAAAAGTTTATCATTGCTTTTTAAAAATCAGATTGTAAACATTTCACTGCATGCTGTTGCAAAATCCTCTGCATTATACTTTTTGAGGTGCTAGTGGACACCAGCAATAAAAAACCATCCCTACCTATAGCAATTTTACCTTTGCAATGTGGAAGCTAGCCAGTTTATTTCAAGATAATTTTCATTAAATGGAGCAAATGAAAACCATGGAAAATACAAGGAACAAAAAACCATTTTAGTCAGCAGAAAATCTAACTAAAATAAGAAGCTCAATCTTAACAAACACTTCACAAGTATTTGGTCAGTTTTCAAGAATTTTAGCAGATAGAGTCTTTAAAAGTCACGTATGAATCCAAGCACGCCTTCCAACCCATCGATGCAATTATTTTTTTTTTACTGATACACCAAAAAATACTATTTTCCTTCAGACGTTCATCTATTTGCATTTTACTTCTGCATGCCTTATTAATGCCACTGTTAAACTGATACAGCTGATTCCTTTTGAGATTTATGTTGATTGCTTTTTATAGCAAGAAGAGAAAAAAATAGTATTTTTAAAAGGAAAAAAAAGGGGGGGGGGTGGCAATTTAAGAGCAATAGCTGTCAATGTTATTGAAATGACTGAAACTATGTCGAGCCCATTTTAACCTGGTCAGGTTCCTAAGTACTGTTGATTCTCTGCACAAAACTACACAAGTCTGAATTCTGCAAGAAAACTTACAGTAAGTTTCTTCTGAGTTGCTGCTCAGTTAAATTCTTGAGTAGATTTCAAATACATAACATAGAACAGAATAACATTTTTACCATTAAATCTGAAAATTTACAGAAGAGAACGGCTACTGCACATCTGCCTTTTGGCAGGGATATTAAAAAAACAAGATGTTTGTTCTTTCATTATTATTAATTCACTGTCTTGCATACAGTCAACAAGGCCCTGACTCCTTAAGTGCTACTGAATTTTTAAGTAGACAAATGCCCTAATTCTCAAAGCAACCCATTATTCAGAACCAGTGAGTTTAATAAGAATGAAGTGCCCTAGAATACTTGACGATATCCTTACCAAAGAAATTAAAAAAATTAAAATATAGTTTAAAAATTTCTCCAATAGCTCACTGAAAACCTTTTTTCATTTCTTCCCCACCCTCCTTCCCCATAAAATTATTTTATCACAATGAAACTTTAAGGAGTGATATCCATTCATTTCTTTTGGTCTTCTCAGATCATAGCTGTAGACAAGAATAAGGATTATTGCTTGTCTTGAATATGCATTTCCACTAATACTGTTGCCTGACTTGCTACATCTCAAGAGCTAGAATATTTTAATTTATGATCATATTAATTATGTCTAGGGTATTAGTCACAAAGTTCTTCAGTTCTAGGATAATTCTAAATTGTGCTAACTCTCCCATTTGAGTAATTCCTGTAGAGAGCATTATCTCTTAATTCTAGCCTATGCAGTCATGATGGGCACATGGTTAATTAAGTACAGTTGTAAACTCCTCCAGTATATAATATTCACATCTTCAGTAGCTTAGTAGGTAGCTTTATCCCAGCTTGAATCCATTCCTTATTTAGAAAGTCAAATTTAAAAGTATTCCTAATACACAGAATATGATAATCTAAAATAATATTATATAGCAACAGTTATGATAAAAGACCAAGAGTGGATTTAAATTTAAATATTTTTCCATCTTCATACAGGAAATGCAAAAATAAATAATAAACAAAAAACCAAACATACTCTCAAATGAAACTCCTATATAATCTGTCAGACACTGGAACCTGGGAAGAAGGACATGCACATGCAGCTTATTGATAGTGGCAGATTTAAAGGAATTGATGACTTTGTATTTGAAAATACAGAAGTCTGCCTGAAATGAAGGTTTTTTTGATTGAAATGAAGAAGGATTTACCTTAGGAGCAAATTTTTGGCCTAGGAAGTGAAGAAATACATTTAATGTTAAGATTTCTCCTTATGATTAAAATGATGCAAAGCAATCTTGGCAAATAGATAAGAATCAGGCTTTTTTTTTTTTTTTTTAAAGGAATGTAGAGCAAATTATTTAGCTGGATCCATATCTCATGTTCCAAAAATTCCAGGGAAAACTTTAAAAAAAAGAAAAAAAAGATAGTTTTTCCTCTATGATTTCCAGACCATTTGGCTACTGTTGTAAACAGAAAAACGTCTGTCTGAATTTTCTTTAGCCCTTCCTGTCACAAGTATGTAACACCTTCCCAGAGTGACACCTAGTGATGATTTCATTTACAGGTAGCATTTGACTTTATTTCATCAGTCTTTTGAGTACTTACTACATTCACTAAGCCAGGTTACCTCAATATACTTTCTTCATGCTTCTATTTCAAATTCTTAGGAAAATCAGAAAATACGAAGATTTTATAAGAATAGGACATAAATGTTTAGAGCTTCATCACAACTTGGATAGAACTGATATGAAAAGAATTTAGATTTAATCTAAATTAATTAGCCAATGAGGATTGTCCACAAAACATGACTACATATATCAGATTGAAATATAACGTGATTTTCATTTTGTGAAACTTAAACAGAAATGGTCCAGGTTTGCAAAACTCTCAGACATAAAGTCAAATTTCCTAACACATACCATGTACTTCATATGCTATGCTAACACTATCTAATAAGTCACTGAAATTTTGAAGTTCTCAAATTTTAGAGCAGTGATCAAACTGTCTACTACAATCTTCTTGCATGTTAAAGCCTTAAAGCACTTCAAAGCTCTTGTTCATAATAATTCACCTGAACTATTATCGTTCAAAATTAGGTGGCCTATTAGACAGTGAGGCAACCTTTGGTGAGAAAATATATGAAGTTCAATATGGAAACAAAAAGTATATTCCAAATGAATAATTTCTTTCTCTTGTGAGTTAATATTGGATAGTATTTATTTTAAAGCTGGAAAAGGCAGAATTTAATCTGCATTTTTAAACTAATTTACTAGTAAATAACAACATTCGGAGCTGGCAGTTCAGTGAACTGTCATTTTTAGCCATTTTGCAAAGCTGATTACAATCTCTCTCTTGCAAGTAAGCTGTCTGTCAGTTCTACTGTCAAGACACTCCAAGGTGCTTACACAGGGAAATAATTATTAAAGAATCTTTTGAAAATAAAATAGTTTCTTGTTTCTTTCTCTCTGCTGAGCTCAGCAAGTTTTGTTACTTGCTTTTACTGTTGCATAGTAATATATAATCAAAGCAGCACAATGAGATATTACTGGGAAAAACCAGGAGTACCTTCAGCCGCTATGGATATATTATGTAGTGAAGTTACATATGGTTGCAAATAGTCGTTTAAACAAACAAAGCTTTTATATCAGGTATCAGTAACCTGAAATCAACCTTGAGAACAGATGGACACATCTTCTGTTGAAGACCATTTTGGAGGGGTGACAGCTCAGGCCAACTTTTGTCTTACTCATCTGATACTGTAAGAAAGGATTCACTGCTAACCACTGTAAATTGTCTATTCAGAGGCAGATTAGAAGCCATTCATGGTTGTCTGCCTGCAGGCTGCACCTAACTGTAGCCTAAGATTAATAAATCTTACGCTTTCCTTACTGAAAACACACTGTGTTTAGATTCTAATTGCTCTACATAACATAAAGTGTACTTAGTTGTTTTACATGTGTCACATGCCAAGAGAATAACTGTACGCAGAAGAAAGGCAAAACCAGTCTGGCAGATGTTTTCTGCATCTCACTGAAGTTCCATCTCCCTGTGCACTGCCTGAGGCAATCATCATCAACAAAGCTCCGTGCAAACATCAAAAATGAGATGATCACAAACAAAAAATTAACGGTCACAGCCACTTTCGCAACATCATGCAGATTGACCAAGCAAACTGATTAAGCAAACCTTACCTACTACCTTCTCATTTTGCTCTGACCCAGTAGCTGGTATTCACATCAAAGAAATATCAATCAAAATAAAGTAAAACCACTTTCTGTTTTGCCACAAACATTTATTTGATCCACAAATTTGCAATTCTTTTCAGAAGGTGGTGATGGGAATTTCAAATATTCTATAGAAAATACCTTTTTCACGTCGTCAAGTTTTTAAAATACCATAGCTCTAATGAATTTTGGTACACAAACACTGGTTTCATCACCAAGACAATCATATAACTATTATTTACTGTCAAGTCATAAACTTCTGCACATATCTGTAAGGATATTATAAATTCAGTTAACTGGCTAACTACAGATACATGGTTTTATTTTCAGGTTTCCAAGAAATTCTTTACTTCAGTTTTCCTTCTTACAGGAATTTGTAGAAACTCCTGCAAATGCGTTTTGTGTTAGGCTACCTAAGTTTGCTATTACTGTCTTTTCATTACTCTGGCCCACAGATGGATATCTGGCCTGAAAAGCAGAAAGTGCATTACTTATCTGTATAGTCATTTGGTCACAGTTTAAAAAATATCAGAGATTTTCTGTGGTTTAGTTTTTTGTGTGTGTGTGGTTTGTTTTGTTTCAAAGTAATTTACATACACAAAAGAGGTATGTCTAAAAATTTGAACTGGAAATAAAAAAAACATTATGAGAAACACAAAACTATATGACACTGAGAATCTGTTTCACACAAATTGCAAGGATTAGAGAATGAAATCTGAACTTAACTTTTAATCAATCCAATCATATTTTCAATTTAAAAACAAAAACGTCATTGAAATCACATCACATTTTATTCTGTTTAGCAATTATTTGCCTATAACTTCACTTTGCTGTTTTGAGAACCTACGAGCTAATGAAGTTTCTACAGATGTTTTCTTTCTTAATTCCCCCAGTGCACCACTGTTACTGCCGTAACTCCAACTCCCCACCGTGCTCCCAGTGACACTCCTACCACTCAAGAGATACCAAAGTTATGACCCATCTGCATATGCATATTGATTATCTAAGTGGTTGCTGCTTAACAGAATTCATAATGGCTGAAACTTGCTTGTCTAGTCATCAGTGGGAATGCTCATTTCCTCTGCACAGCTGTTGAAGGTCACAAAACTTGTAGGAAGCAATTTCACAGAGATTTTTTTTTTCTCCCTTGTTATATTTGGTTGACAGTGATCAGTTGGCTTAAAAGTCATAACTGACACACAGATGGACTTAATTACATAATCTTCAGCTCTTAAAAAAAAAAAAGGGGGGGGGGGCAAAAAAAGGCAACAGCATTTACTTTTCCTAAACTTGCATAGACCAATTTCTACCACACACATGTAACTGCAGAATTTGTACTTTCAGTATTTCAGTCGGATGTACTATTTTCACTGTCAAACAGGACTTCGCATGAATGAAATTAAAGTTTCTCCCAAGGTAAGAAAAGGTTTCAAAATTCAGAAATTAAATATCCAGTATTCTTATAACTAAAAAATTCAGCAGCCTTTTTATTTTGTGTATACTACCCCTGTTGTACAAAAGAGAAAACCTGTAGGCTTAACGTGAAAAACTCAGAAGCAATATTTTCTTCAGACATCCCCAAATGGTCACCTTTAAGATAAGATCTACCTGATAATTAGTTTCACCTCCATTCTTTTGAAATGCTAGCAGAATTTAAATAATATCTATTAAATGTAATATGAAAATGAAGTAAGAGAAGGTTTTTATTATATTTTGTAATCAAATAAACCAGAGTTGTAGGCTCCCTTAGGTACAACGTTAGGAACAGATGGTCATCTTTTCACCTCAAAAGAAAATTGGTGTTTGATAATGAAATCTTGATCACCTACCATCTGCCTGCTAATGATTAGCAGCAACAGGATCATTTGTCTGAGTATACTCGAGGAGAAGTGTGTCTTGGACAACTTTGAGGACTCTGATGATCTTAGTTCACAAAGTAAATGAGACGTCAAATATTAGAAAGGTTATAGGTAAAGTCAAGGTCTTAATTTCTTCTGTCAAATTTGAATCTTTGCTGAGATCCTAGCTGGAAAATACATATAAATATTAACACATTACATTTTCAGCAAGTACATGTATGTAACCCTATAGCCACAATTTTGTAGAGTTTTTGCCTCCTGAGAAAGACAGAGACATAATGCAAAACTTGAACAACTCTGCAACAATAAGCAAAATAATAAAGTTACTGTTGCTTTCAGAGCTAATATTTGAAAACTAAAAGTCCATCATTAACAGGCAAACCCTGTAGCTGACCCCTAATCAGCCATCTATATGATGTGGAAAGGCTTGTCCCCCCTCCCCAGCCATTTCTTTGAAGCAATCCCTGCTTTCAGACGCTACTGCAAGCTTTTTATAAAATATAAAAATAGCCAACTACAGCAACATAACTTTAAGTAGGGAAAATTTATTTTTCTCAGTGGAAAACATGAACCAGTTTGGAAACAAAGGTCTAGTACCCACAGCATCTATAGAGGGCAAGACCTTTGCTCTGATTTTCCTTTGTAGTTCAGCAACCGTCAGACTACCTGAGCTTAACAAAGACCAAAAAATTAATTTCTATGGACGTACAGGAAAGACTTAATTTCTTCACTTCTGAGGTTTGGCTAGCAGAGCAGCTACTAACATCCCTTGATCCTCTCAGAAGTTCCCTGCTCTCCTGCGTTGACTTCCTTCCCACTGAGCGTGTCCAGCTGTCTCCAAGTTACCGTCTTGCCCCTCTGCCTGCCAAAGGCTCCACGAAGCCCAGACATGACACAGCAAGAGCATGGCAGACAAGCAGTCTTCCTCTTGGCCCTCTTTCTGGGACACAGCTTTTAACATAGCACATCCAAGGCTGAAAGTAAGTAAATTGTCTAGTTCTACCATCTGTCATACATCGCTCCTACAGAAATGTGAAAAGGATTCTCTCCAGATACGACACAGTGCAGCATTTGTCCCCTAAGGGGATGTTCCTGGACGGTCAGAAACATCAATACTTTTGCTTGTCAGTGTTTCTACTAGCATGCTATATGTTTGGCAAGAACAAATTTAACCTCATGCATTTTGAATTCCCTTACTTCATGGTACCTTATAATTTTAGAAGTGTATCTACAATAGAAGCCTTCCCATACAAACAAGATAGCAGTTTCTCAAGAGACTGCACAATTGCCAAGCGTTTCTTCTCCTTCTCCAGATACAAAAAGTGATGCTACTTATGAAATATATGCTACAGGATGTAATATTTCTCATTCTTTGATACTCCAGAGCAGATTCCGAGTTATCTGTGGGTACAGCAGAAGCCTATTCTTTCCCCTCCCCCAGCGAGAAGCCATGTGTCCGTTTCATCTGACCTGATTTGGATTTTCCACACCGCAGTTCTAGGAATTGCTACAGCTTTAACATTCAGCATACCACCTCAGTAATACCTCAGAGATCCCATGAATAACACAAGTAACTTCTCTTTAGTAGTAAGAATTAGGCAGTTCAGCATGGCATTTTCACTCAATGTGAATACACAGTGTTATTTTTATTTGTCTCAGAAACTGCATCAGTATAAATAACTAAATCTTTATTTTGTTATTTTCCAGCAACACAAAAACTGAAATCTGCTCAAGAGTTACATTTATTAGTCACATAGTGCTATATTCCAAAAGAAAATCAAGAAGTCCTCAAGGTTTGGGACAATAGTTCACTTGGTTACTCTCTCTTGAATCAACTACTCCAACACGCACCGATGGTCTCAAATAAAGCCATTCTCCCACCTGAAGTAAAATTGACATCTCTTTCTACCCTCTCTAGATTTTATATTTTGTTCTTTTTTTCTTAGAATATGCATACCATTCCCCTTCTAGCTCAGTTTGTTTCTCATATTCTTTGAACTCTTCCCATAAGCCTTGCTTTCCAATTTGAATTGGTACACTTAAGTGTTTTCCTGCCATTCCTTAAGTTTCTTAAGTGCCTTTTCTTATTGCAGAAAAAACACTTCTCTCTGACCTCCCCAAATGCCATTCTATATATTCCTTGGGAGACTGGGTTTCAGCAGCTTTGGGCTGGAGACCTTCCCATGAAAGACCCTTTCTTTCTTGTTTTCCTCTTCAAGCTTTCTGTTCTGTTTGACTCATCACAGGCTTCCAAATACATTTCTCAATCATGGAGCGTCAGCTTTAATCTTAGTAAGCTATGATGCAGATAAGATCCCAACAAATACTTCCCCACTTCACGTGACCAGTCCTACACAGTTAGCCTTTCTTGATTTTACCACAGGGCTCGTAGTTATGTTGCACAGTTACATATGAATAAGCTTCCAGAGAACCTCCATGCAGTAAGACAATGCAATTTGAATAAAGAGAGAGAGCAGAGTTGTTTGATAGGTTTCTCTGGAAAAACAAGACTTGGAGAGATCTTCTTTGAAGAAGGGAGTACGCAAATTACACAAAATTTGGAATACAGAAAAATAACGCAAAGACATAATTTCAGGGACTCAAGACCAAACTATATGTGGGGGAAACTCAGCTTAAAGTTAATTAAGGTATCTGAGGAAAGAATAAGAAAGCAGTGATTAACCTTTGTTGATTTTTTTTCTGAACTCAACAGTTTTTCCAGGAGCTATTTGAATATGCTATTTTTAACCACATCTGTTCTATCTACAAAACACTAAAGATACCATTCAGTAACTATTGTGATAGATTGTAACAAGACTACTAACTCATTACACTTCACATTACTGGGTAGATTTCATGTATGTAATTACGTAAATGCACAGCAGAAGAAAACCTAGTAGGCAGACTAGTATGTGTCCTCCAACTCAAGTATTAATGCTCTAGTCGGGTCAATTTTGACTACAGAATTGCAGGTTATGTTCTTATTAATATAAATGTCTCCCCTTAGTAAGAAGGCATATAAAGCTATTTAAGGCCCTTCCCAGGCCCCTGCTGATCCTATCTGAAAGCTATTCAAGTTTTTAATATATAAAAAGTGACATATCAATACCTATTGAAATAAGCAAAAAGATATCAAAATAAGAAGTAGTACTATAAAACAAAAGCAACAATTAAATATAAATTTATGACAAACAGGTTATAGAATAAATTTTAAAGGAATAAGAGATAGTTGACTTGTCCTTTTTCTCTGTCCGTCTTTATTCTGTATATTAACTCACATTTACATACACCATCTGCCCTTTCACATACCTTTGGAATAGCTTTTAACGAGTACGTGAAACATCTTACCATCCTGAATAATTAAAAAAGAGGGTATTATACAAGCATAGAAACTAGCTCTATTATTACCTTACATTTTTTCCCCAAGTCATGGCCATGAGCTTTTTGTGATGGAAAAAGCCCGACCTTTTCCTTCTACTTCTCCCCCACCTTCAGCTACATAAACGCCTCTCTAAGTGCAAGAACTTAGAGGCACTTACTACATTTCAAAATACTTTTCCACATATCTTCAAACACTGTGGTTTGTAAGGACTTCCTTACTTTTTTACAGAAGTACAAAATAGTTTATTTAAAATTGCCTTTAACGGAGAAGTATTCATGTTGTTTAGCTTGGGAGGTTTAAGGAGACAAAGTTTATAAGGAGCATCAAAATCTTCTGTTAGACTCAGCACAGTAGTTTGAAAAATCTAGTAAATTGTTGGGTACACAACCCATTTTTCAAGTCCAAAATGCAACAACTTTGATGCTGATGATAATTATTAATTCCTTTTTTTACTGTTAACTTGTCCTCTGTCTCCAGTATGAATTTGCTGGTGTTCAGTCTCTGGCAGCTTCCCCACCCTACCCTACCCCATGACTTCTAAAAATTTTCCCTTCCCAGCTGAACACTTGTCAAACATGATCCAGCCAAGCAAAAATTATTACTTAGATGAGAAAAACACAATGAGGTTTTCATACTCTTTGATCCAATGCTCGTTACTTCTATGGCTTTTGGATCAAGTGCCCTTACCACCTTTTACTGCTACGTGCCCTTAATGTAGTTTTGAACATGAGACTTCCTGTTACAAAAACTTAACAATGATGACAAACAGCAATAAGTGCTTCTTGATTAGTTTTTCTTTCTTTCTTTCTTCCCCCCCCCCCCCAGTATTCAGTTACAAATCTTAATATCCAACATAGTGGAAATAATTCCTCCTTAAAGTGATTTAAAAAACAAACAAACAAAACCAAACAAACAACTGAAAGGATAATTATAGCTATTGTGATTATTTGAAATATTTGATATGAACGTACATCCTGTCACACAGTAATAAAAAGGTACAGACTTTCTATGGTCCGAAGTGAGATGAAAACTTTTATAGGCATACCACTCATTTCATCACAGGCCATCACGTTGTAGATTAAGAAACACAACAGAAATAAATTGCAATAGTAAATAATCAATGTATTTCATATATTTTTACTCCTTTAGCTCATTAATCCATAGATGGGTAAGCATTGATTTAATAGCATTTTGGTAAAGAAACAAGAACATATTGACTGCAGGTTCAGAAAATGCAGAAGTATATTGCACTGTAAACATTTGAACAAGGGCATATAGTTGTTATATTTTTCACAAGTTACTGGTTCTATTGTTTTGAAAACAAAATAGAGCCAGAAAAAGCCAGGCCTATCTCACCTGCAACAGTACTCTAATAGCCAAAATCAAAACTGGTCACAAATTGATGCCCCAAAATACCCATCTGTATCTGTACTGCAAGATAGACTCTGAAACTTATCTCCAGGCATCAGCAATGTGGAAAACATCTACATATCTCATGACCCGCCCCCCCCCCCCCCCCCAACCATCCTTGCTAAGACTAGTTAATTTTCCCAAGAGTGTTTATGATGAAATACTGCAAAATTAAACATATGGAGTGCATTGCCCCAAATACATAAGATAACAAGTCTACCCTCAATGAGTAGATTTCCTTATATCTGCAGGGGTCTAACTTGAGTTCTAGTGGTTACTTGTACCTGAATGCCAGTGGGGGATACTTAGTTCTTTTATTAAGTCTTGGGTTGTTCATAGTTAAAGTCATATTCTCCTTAATACGGTTACATTAACCCAATGTACCATATTAAAACAGTGATTTTGCACTGGCTTGCATGCTATGCTGCCCCAGCAATTACACCATCACAATGAATAGTCTTGTAGCATGAATGCTCCAACAGTTCTGCAAGCAAACAGGTGGCAGATAAGATAAAAACAGCCCAAGGCATGTGTAGCTTTCTAAAATTATTATTATAGAAAACATCCATCAATATACTCTATTGCTTACACACATAGAAACCTAGTACCTTTCAGGTACTCAGTTTTATTTCGTACACTTCTCCACACAGAGGTGGAATTTTTTTATTTTTTTTTATGCACAGAATAGCTCATAAATTCCAAAGGTGGGAGGGCAAAAGAAAATGTAACACAACATAGAAAAAGGAAGAAGATTTTGTTCATCTGCATATATAGCATGCGTATAGAGTTGCATCCTCCTCCTATGAAGCAGCGGCTATTAACCCTTAGGCAGCCATCACTTCTCTACCTTGCCCGTCAAATAAATGAGATAATAGCAAGTGAACCAGATGGAGCATATATGCAGTGTTATGCATGAATGAATCACTTGAAATACTGTACTGCAGTGAGAAAATACAAACTGGAGAGACAGCAAGAAACAGCATTTTGTCAAGTAGCACAAATGTTACTGTAAAAACAGAGATAACATGCAACACATTAATAGGCATAGAAGTTCTACACCAAGCACAGGTTAGCTATATTAAGAGCACCATGACAGACATCACTTCTTTATATGTTCTATTACTTTGAAGACTGCAGAGACAGATAACACATCATAGCTGTTAAATAATAGCACAATAGAAAGTAGCTAGCACTACACACGCAGCTTTAGTCCCTGTTATTCTGCTACTGATCAACACTTACAATTAATTTATTTTGAAACTCTCTTCCCTTCCTAAGTGACTTCTGCAAACTGCAGAACAAAGAACCCTTACCAAAAAAAATTACCTACAGTAAGTTTGTGAATGGTAGCTGCTCACATGTGTGATCTTCTGGAGCACAAACATTCTTTGGCAATAACACTTAACAATCAGACCCTGCCATTTCTTTCAAGCCTGCTGAAAGGACTGAACAAGGTGACAGAATGGAGACGTAACCCAGCTCCTACCTGAAAGAGGCAGATGAACTGAACAAAAATTAATGCTTACTGTTTACAGCAAAGTATTTTCATATATTCAGTCTTAAATCAAGACAGTGAATTGTGTGAGGCTTTTCAACTGTACAGAACACATTGAAATCTCTTTAAATGATCCCATCAGAAAAGCAACAACATCTTCATCTATATTATTTAAAAAACACCACCAGCAGCATCTTCAGTAGAAGATTGATTTATGCCTGACCACATCCATACTACCAGTTCTAGTCTGATGTCCTGCATATTTATTTTTTGGCCTTCTTTTTTGGATGCTCATCTTCATTTGTCTTATTCTGTTCCACAGTCCTATTTAGTCTTGGCTTTGCTGTTACTATTTTTGACTCCTTCCCAGCTTTTTCAAGGTATCTCAGTCCTTATCAACTCAAAACACTTCTGCTCATTTCACTTCTCTCTGGCAGTTGCTTCAGTCTGGCAGCTCTAAAATTTGAGAATGTCCACAACAATGTTCAGAAATGTGGTGTGGTGTTGTTCATGAGGTTGTCAAGCATGTTAATGAATGCACCTGCCCATCACTACCAAAAAAACGAGTTCGACTTTATCACCTTAATTAGAGGGCACATTTATCCACAACAATAACAAGCATATGTTATTGGCATAGCAATTATGGATGGATGGCTGTATCAGCAGGGAAGAGCACAGGGCTGGAATAGAAAGGCTGTTTCCAGTCAGAGGTGATGGTCACTGAAGTGGTGTGGAGGCAGAAAAAGGCTGTCTCATGCAAGCTGCTGCTCCTGCCTTCATACAAGCAGGGAAGGTTGTGAAAAAGGCCCAAAGCATCTTGGCCTCTATGATCAGTTGTCTCACACCCAGCCAATAAGCGTTACAGCTTTTAACTTTTCTACATGTTCCCTTTTGCAGAAAGTCGTATATTTTTTACGACCACTTTACTAAAAAAAACCTCAACAAAACAGACAAAAAACCTTGAAGGACTAATGAACAATAAGCACCATGAGAGAAGGTGCAATCTGAATATACTGATGTAAAATTTTGGATCATGTATTCCATTTTTCTGTCTCCTTCCTCTAAGTGTGACATATCACACTTACTTTTGCTTACCAGAATGAAGCCTCTTCTACTTTTCCTCAGGACTTCATTTTTCCCTTCCTCTCACTCTAAAAAGGGAGTTTGTTAGTCTGAATGAAGTGGCATGAAAAGAAAGCTCTGTAATATGCTGGTATCAACTCCAGTGGGGTATCAATGAACTTGATACCAGCTTAACTGGACTTCAGAATGATGCCCATGCACCCCATGTATGCTAACACAAAGCCGCAGCATGAAGAACAAGAGCAACATGCCCAAGAGCTAAAAAAACAAGTGAGACAAAGGAGGCTACTGCAGTTACAGAAGTGGCAGCAGCAATGTGAAGCAGCAGGCTCTCACGATATGTAAACCTATACAGTCATGTCCTCACCAGCCACATTTGGTGTCCGTGGAAGTTGGAGACTCTGGAAAACCTGTTCCACAGGACAGCTGTTAGCACAGGACCAACAGAAGTCATTTGGCATGCTGAAATAGACTTCAGAAAAGCCTGGGTTATTGATATCAATTTGCTTGCTTTCCATGTGCTTCCCAACTCTATAATCCTAGCACGTGAAAAGGTTTATTATTGAAAAAGAGTGTAATCCACTCATTGAAATGACCAAGTACAGGAACACCAGCTGTGTTTGCATACTATGGCATCAAAATTAGGTTTACAACTGATTTTGAATCTGCTTATTATAAAAGCATACAAGTAAATACTGTAGTCTATTTTAGTTGTAATCTCTAAGAGTAAGCAGTGCCTCTGTGATTTAAGTTATGAAAGATGGAAGGGGGGGGAAGATGTGCTTTGTGCATATGCTTGAGTTCCCTACTTAGAGGTGAGCTCTACCTGCATTGTCATATTTCCTCTCATAAACTTCAAGGAATTTACTTACTGAATGCACAGTCTTTAATAGTGATTACACAATTTAATATCTTTTCTGAAAGCTAAGTTACCATGCTGTTTATGATGTATACTTAGACTCCCTGGTGAAAGGTTTATGAATTGTTATTTATAATGCTTCTCCATCTTTCAGAAATGCTTAGAGCAGCAATACGAAGGATAAAGTGCCATTCTGAAGAGGACAAAACTGAGCACAGGAAAGTGGAAAAATTAATTAGATGGCAATGTTTAATCAGAGGAATTGCCCATTTTCCTTGGTAGACATCTAAATAAATAGTTGTGGGGGGGAAATTAGTTTCATTTAAAAAACGCTTTTCTATCACAAATACTACTGCTTCACAAATACCTTTACCTCACGAAATTTTAGGCACAAAATAAACTGAGATCTCTTATTTATCTTGAAAAATTACTGCAAAAGGTATTGCTTAACAGTTTGTTTACATCACTTCATGGTTTTTGTTCTGCGGAAATTGAGAGCGCTCTTTGGCATCTTGGTAATTACATTCAGAAGATCTAGCAGATAAAATGGAGTAAGCAAGAGCAGCACATTTGTGTCGTATTGCACAGAGAGCAACAGGAGGATGAAGAGAAGGAAATCAAGGGGGGGGGGGGGGGGGGGGAGAAGGAGAAGAGGGGAAGCTAAAAGGATCATTGGCAAAGAGCCTGAGAAAAGCAGAGAGAAATATATACCAGAAAAGAAAGAAGAATGAAAGAAAGAATAAATTTAACGCTAATTTGGTCAAAATGACATGTTAAAGTTTTACAGTGTAAATGTTTCAGTTTAGATATAATGGAAGCAAAAAAATGAATTAAAGCAGCTAAGAAAGAATACAAGGAACAATATGAAAACAGTCCAAAATAAAATACAGATGTGCAAACTAACTTAAAACAAGACCTAATTAATATGTCTGTGTTAAAAATGCGTCATGGGAGGAATCAACTTTTCGTGTTTTAAACAACATCTATACCAGGGTATGCTTTTGAACTAACTACTTGAACTTCTACCAGAAATGGATCTGAAGGTACGTACAAGTCCACAATTTAATTACATGGCATGCAAGAGCAGAACTATGGATTTCATCTTAATGTCTTCTGAGCACTATAAAAGAATTCAACCTTACTTAATGATCCATGTCCCCAACATCAGTGGAGCAATCGCACAGATAGGCATTTTACAGGATGCATTTGAACAATTTGGGGTCTTGTAGTGCCAAGTTGTGGTGGGTTGACCCTGGCTGAATGCCAGGTGCCCACCAAAGCTGTTCTATCACTCTCCCCCTCCTCAGCTGGACAGGGGAGAGAAAAATATAACAAAGGGCTCATGGGTTCAGATAAGGACAGGAGAGATCACTCACCAATTACCATCACGGGCAAAACAGACTCAACTTGGGGAAAATTATTTATTACCAATCAACCAGAGCAGGGTAATGAGAAATAAACCCAAATCTCAGAACACCTTCCCTCCACCCCTCCCTTCTTCCCAGGCATAACTTCATTCCCAGGTTTTCTACCTACCCGCCCCAGTGGCACAGGGGGACAGAGAATGGGGTTTACGGTCAGTTCATCACATGTTATCTCTGCCGCTTCATCCTCTTCAGGGGCAGGATTCATCACACTCTTCCCCTGCTCCAGCGTAGGGTCCCTCCCACGGGAGACAGTCCTCTATGAACTTCTCCAACGTGGGTCCTTCCCACGGGCTGCAGTTCTTCATGAACTGCTCCAGCATGGGTCCCTTCCACGGCGTGCAGCCATTCAGGAGCACACTGCTCCAGCGTGGGTACCCCACAGGGTCACAAGTCCGGCCAGAAAACCTGCTCCGTGGGCTCCTCTCTCCACAGATCTGCAGGTCCTGCCAGGAGCCTGCTCCAGCACAGGGTTCCCACAGGGTCACAGCCTCCTTTGGGCACCCACCCGCTCCAGCATGGGGTCCTCCACGGGCTGCAGGTGGAGATCTGCTCCACCATGGACCTCCCTGGGCTGCAGGCGGACAGCCTGCCTCACCAGGGTCTTCTCCATGGGCTGCTACAGGGGAATCTCTGCTCTGGCGCCTGGAGCATCTCCTCCCCCTCCTTCTTCACTTGGTGTCTGCAGGCTTGTTTCTTTTACATGCATGTTCTCACTCCTCTCTCCAGCTGCCGTTTCTGTGTGTCCCACAACTTTTTTTCCTTCTCAAATCTGTTATCACAGAGGTACTACCTCTATCGCTGATTGGCTCGGCCTTGGCCGGCAGCGGGTCCATCTCAGAGCCAGCTGGTACGGGCTCTGTCGTACACAGGGGAAGCTCCCAGCAGCTTCTCACAGAAACCACCCCTGTAACCCTCCCCGCTACCAAAACTTTGCCACACAAAGCCAACACACATGTTCATAAGAACACCCTAAAATAAAACCAAAACGCAGCTGCAGTTCCACCTTCTAGTAGCAGCAGATTCTTAATAGTTGATTATCTTAAAGATCGTTTAGACATAATACAAGCTGACTACTGACTACAAGGCTTCTGAAATGCCAGGAACACTGGGAAGCTACGATGAACGAGAGAAGAAATAGAAGTTTCCTTTCTCTGGGAAACTACACCTCCATTTAAGTGCTTTGTTGTTTACATAAGAATATTTCTGGGTTATTAAGAAAAGTGAACTGAACATCTGACAGGTATGTTTGGGGATCTGGTGCTCCGTCTCCACATTCTGTGGTGTACCGTCTTCTGCAGGGCCAGCGTAAAGATTCCTAAGTGCCACCTTATGCCTTGTGGTCCATTTCTGGATCAAACCCAGGCTCTCTAATTGACATTGCATTAGCTTGCTACCTCAGGCAGAGCTAATAGCATTTGAGGTGATAAATCATTCCCACTGCACTCTGTGAGTAGGACTGAAAGCCTGAACTAGTAAACGCCTATCTCCCACTCCTCTTCATCACAGCACACACCAAATGGGAGCAGTTCTGTTTATAGCTAGGAAAATTACAGTCTCTGATATTGTTAGAAGATTATTTATGGCAAATTTACTTCCACCTGTGATGTTAATTGTGAACATTTAGAGTCATCATTCAGCGTGGCTACAAGGGATCACAAAGTAATGAGGTAGACAGACAATCGGGCATCTACATGGATACCTTTGCATTTCTCATCCACATATTCTTTGCTTAGAAGGACAGAACGAAAAATAAAAAAAATAGACTCAACTTATTAGTTTGAATATGTTTTTGATTCAGAAGTACATGGTACCCTTAATGCTGCAAAGCTAAATATAAAGACAATCTTGCTAAATATTGCAAAATATTAAGTCTTCCTTGACTCATGATTATCATTTGTACCCGAGTCATAAGTCATACCCTTTTATGAAATTCAAGTGCTGTATTTTTTCATTTCTAGTAATTTACCTTTGGGCACAGACAGGTAGTTACTTGGAGTATATTTATTCTGTTTTTATCTTTAGTTTCAAATTTAAAAGAAAAACCTTAAAAATTAAGTATTGCTATGTTTGCTTTTGACAATTTATAAATTTGTTGTTTCAATGTTTAGATGAACTGCACGATGATTAAAGGTATTAGAGCAGACCTAGGAATACTTTTCTAATTGTATCACTTAACATTGTGAGTACAGGGCTTACATTTCCACAGACTTCACATTACCTAGACTATATGGCAATTCCACCACTTGTCATTTGTAAGCAGTACGGCAGTTGGGATATTATCCTGCCGGTGTCCAAAATTCTTTACCTGTGATTCACCTATGGTGGTGAACGTAACTCTTTCAGATACGTTGAATCTCATCATAGATGACACAGGTAAACAAACCATTGTTTGGGCTTTTAGTCATTTCCTTGTTAATATTATTTTTGTGTCAAAGACATTAATTTCTTTTCCTCAACTCTGCAATAAACGGTTCCTAAACTAGTCAGAGCATCAGCAGTGCATGGCCCTGCACAGAAGAGAATGCAGAAGGTCAGCCCTTTTGGAACTGCACGGCTCACAGTCTTGAACACTGATATAAAACCTAACAATATAAATAAAGGAAGTAAGATTCAGTTTAATGAAAACATTTTAAAAAGAAGCCTTTCCGCTCCACTCCTTAGAGACACATGGTGCTGTATCACAGTGAGATAGATAGTCAATGATTAGGTTAGAAAGCTCAGCCACCAGGCTGGTTCACAGATTGCACATGCCACAGTCTGCCATTGTCACTGAAAAAGAGCCACTTAAGATTAAATAAAAGCAATGCTCCTCACATAAGTCCTCTGGTTTTCTTCTTTGCAACAACGACTATCTCCACATACCTTAATTTCTGCATGTATATTTACAAATACGAGCATTAGTTGCGCCACACAGAGAAAACCTGTGCCTCCACAGTTTCCTGTATAATGAAGTCCTTAAGACTACAAAAGAGGGAGCAGAAATCTACCTGAGGATTTGAAATGTGTGCAACAGGCTGGAGGGCAGCTGGGGGTGATCCACTATGCGTCATTTACTTTACTGTGGACTGGATCCTGGTGTAAGCAGAACATGCAATAATAAAGTGGACGCTAACTAAAGTATCAACTATCAAGTTGGAATACTAGAAAAAAAAGAGGGCTTGTTTCTGCTCATTAGTCTGGAAAAGTGCACCCTTAATATACCTGAATTACAGAAGAGGAAGACTGTTTTCAAATCAAAGAATAAACAGTTCCATTTATCTTGAACTGTTTAATGTAACTCAAAGTATAACAACATTGCACATTAGGAAAATACACATAGAAGCTCTAGCCACCAGCATGACTAATATGATGTGTTGTAGCACTGAGGGCATTGTTGTATTATAAATATTCATTCAAATGCTAATTTATTATAGTTACATTGCACCTGCAGGAAAAAAAAATATTCAGAAAACCTAAAGTGTTCTAATAAATAATGAAGGCAAACAACCTAAGCACTGTGCAAATGTATTAGATGCATTAACTTTGTTACTTATTGATAAATACAAAGTGATGCAGAATATTCCTGTGTTTTAAAAATTAATTCTTAATGACCACCACAGTCACAGGGAAACTACATCTGCTTTCGTTTGCACTCATTCCAGTTTGTGATCCCCTTCTTGGAAAACATATACAGTACTGAATTTGTCCCCTTCATAGCTCTGCCCCTCCACATCATTCCTTTTTTCCTACAGAGTATTCTAATCTTGTTCTATACTGATTATTCACTCCTGACTTGAAAAGGACATTTTGATTACCATATACTGTTTTTATGGTCTAAGGTCAGTAATTAAAAACAAGTTAAGGCCAGCTCTAAAACAGGTCATTGAGGTTATCCAGCAGTAACATTCTCACCATCTCTTAGATTCCCTGTTTGGCATGATTTCAGGACTCTCTAGCATGCCCTTCATCCACTTTGCTATTTTGTACTATACTTGTTTTCTGTATTACACCAACCCTTCCTCCAGCAATGACTCAGTGTTCTCCTGAAAGCCCATGGGCACCAGTCAGAAGACTTAATTTCTGTTCAAATGGTCATTTATCAGTGCTTTCAAGGGCTCTTTTATATCAGAACAGAAGCACAATTATTTCATTTTTGCTTAAAAAAAAAAAACCCTAAGAACATACAAATAGAAATTGTGATTATATGGTCTGTCAGAAACAGTAAAATACAGGTGGGTTGGGGGGGGGGGGGGGGGGGGGGTAGTTTCTGGGTTTGCAGCTGTCCAGTAAACCTGAAGAGAGTGCTTCAGCAAGCATTGGAGGGTTTGCAACTATGAGGCACTAAAAACAAAGCCCTGTGCAAGCTCAGTCCAGAATTGCTACTGCAGGACAGAATGATGGAGCCATGGTGACATCTGGGGCTTCAAAGGTGTTACCTTCCTACCACCACTCTGGACAAGCCCCCTCCTCTCAAACTGTGTCCTCTAGGAAGGCAACCTACAGAGTCAGCTCCAGAAAAAAAGGTCCATTATTTCCCCAAAGTAAGCGTCAGGTTACTTTAGCATAACCTCCCTAGAATATACTAGCGTCACTTTTCATGCCATTTATGCCTTTATCACCATCTTATATATATTTTTGCTTTAATGATTAACAGATCTGTCGTGCTTGGATTACTTAGATTTAAATATGGACTATGATTTTATTTTCTACTCATCTGGATACCCAGTCAGACTTAAATAACTTGTTCCTTGACCTGTGTTACTTCTTTCAATATGCTGAAAGGGATTTATGCAGTTTCCACAAAATACAAGCACCATGTTCTTCGAGCTTTCTTCTGCTATGAAGGTGATATTTTCTATTTTCATTTACGTTTCCATTAGAAATGCTCCTCATTAGTAATGAAGTACAATACGCATTTACTTTAGGGCGAAGCAAGCACTTTCATATTGGGGAAAAAAAAAAGTCCCATTTCTTCTTGCTTTTTGTTTTAAACTACTTTAAGACAGCTACCAATTCTCTAAATATTCTGGTTTCCAAGATACATGCAATTGTTGATCTTAAAAGGATTCCTTTATGGCTTTCTTGAGAAGGCTTTGCTTTAAGAGACTCCAGCCTTCCCTGTATCTCAGTGTTATTATCATGTCATATTATCAGCCCACAATATTTTGCAATAATACAGAAATATATATGTAGTGCATATACAGAACTTAGAATAAGAGCCTAGTGACTAAAAACAAAACCACAGACTAATCTGACAGACATCATCAAGTGATTCTTTAAATAATTCCCAGCAAATGCCATAAAATCTATCTTGTAACATGCCTTTCTTACTAGAAAAAGGAATAATCATCAGTGAAGCCACTCAAGCCATGGCATCCTGGTCTTTTCTTTTGTATGTATGTTGCGGCAGATGTGCTGATTTTAAAGACAAAATTATTTACTTCTTTTTATTCTACTTAGACCTCCAAAATCAAGACAGCTAGACTTCATTAGCTGTTGATTACATTCCCACAGGTTATACCAGTGCAAATATAATTAACTCAAGTGCTAAATCATATGGTGTCATTGATCTCAAACTTCTTTTTTCCTTCATAAGTATCCACTGAGAAGCAAAAGAATACCAAATTCTCACCAGCATCTGAAAGACAATGGAAGTCTTGCTGAAAAGCATACTCCAAAAGGAACATAATATAACTCGACAACTTCAAAACTGAAAGCTCAAGGTGGCCACGGTCCTTTTTAAATCCAAAGAAACTCATCCTTCTGAACACATGTGCACCTATCATTTCTGGTATTCTAAACTTCTTTTTAATAAGAAATTTTTCATCTTAAAGCTATATGATTGTAGTGCTTTCTGTAAAATTTTATTTCCATTGAGATTAAAACCTAAGATTATTTACAACCTCTGGAAACACGTGCAATAAAAGCACCATCAAGCATTGGAAGCAGACTCACAAACAAGCTTAGCTATTATAGACTTGTGTCCCTTCTTTTTCTGCCTTTGGGATCATTTTATTCTTTACCACAGTTAAAAAAGAACATATTACTCTTTTCCCATCAGATACTCTGGTAGCTAGGAGTGTCATGCCTTACATTTTCACTTAAACATGTAACATGTCCCATGTCAACTGGCAAGCTATAAGCATTTACAGATTTCATTTAAATATTTTAGTCATATACTTAAATAGCTATAGGTTTTCAGATAGTTTTGAAAGTAAAGCTTTACAGTAGATTTTTGGGGTGGGGCGGGGGGGGAGAGAACACACCATAAAAGAGGTAGCATTATGGATATGTGGAGTGTTGCTATTAAAATGTTTGAGTAAATTGCATTACCACTAAAAAGTATTAGTAGAATTGATTCCCAAATCTTAGTCCCTGTGGATACAATTGATCATAACTGAAGGCAGCAATTATTTATGATTTTTAAAAAGCATACAAAGATTGCAGTTCTACCATATCATTCATTCGAACTACTTTGGCTAAACATTATTCCACTCCTCACTAAACAATGATGAACTTCTGCAAAGCAGAAAAAAAAATTAGAAAAATCAGAAACATTGAGGTCTATGAAGTGGCTAAATTTGCATTCGTTCTCAGGCTACAAACTCTTCAAGCACTAACAAAATACGAAGTCATGGAGCAAAAAAGATCTGTGATTGGCTGCTTTTTGCATGACAGTACTGTATTTTCAGTTGAAGATGAAGAAGACCATTGGAACTAAGTGGATTTCTTGTAAGGTTACAAATCCTTTCCCAGGATCCTGCATGGGTTGAACATCTCTGCAGTCCCTTTCCAAAATCACTATCCAGTGTACCAAATATTGCCCAAACAAAAATAGATTAATGGACTTCAAGGGATATTTTCACACAGCAAAAATTCTTAATTAAAACTGAAATACATCATTATGCCTAACAATATCATAGAATAAGGTAAAATAGCATTTAGGTCTTAATCATTTGCCAATAATAAGTTAAATATAGAAAAAATCATGTATGAGAAGGGGAATAGTATACATGTGGTTTTACAAATATACACACACACACAATATGCATGCACACACTCAGACACTATCACTATGAGATCTTTGGACCAATAATTATAACTATTTCAAAATCGTGTTGAAATGAATATACATATTTAAGTTTAAGAAATGTCACTATCTTGAGCTTCTGAATTGTACATAAAAATAATAATGACTGCTATTTCCTCATGGAACAATACAATACAAATTCGATTAGACTAGTCACTGTTCTATTAACAGAAAACCAATGAATTGTAATCTTATGGCTAAATTATATCCCTAAGTCTGCTTTTTCAACAACATTTTGCTGTAAGCATAGGAGTTTAAAGAGGCAAAATGATAAATTATTATTTTATCCCACTTGCAAACTTTTAGTATAAAAATACATTCTGCTAAGAGAACATTATTCACATGGGACTTGCAAGGCACAGCCATGTCTGGCAGCAGCTTTGAAGTCTTTTCAGATCGTGCTTTTAATACCAGTAAGCACTAAGATAGCTGTTGCATCACCGTCACAGTCATAAAAAAGGACAGGTCACTGGAAGTATGTGCTTTCCAGTAACTACATAACCAACCAAATCCACGCTACAAACAGTGGGCAGGAAAGAATTCTATGGAAAAAATAGCTTTATATTATCCTTTTCTGCTTGAAAACTTTGTCCTGAATAAACCTGAGTGCTCTAGACACTTGTAAAGGATTTCCACACATCCAGAACCCCAGCTGGAATAGTATTTATAATTCATACACCTGGAACAGCTAGTCAGATGTGTTGCATATGTGTACATCAATTATGTCAAGCATTTGCAACATACCTGAAGCACTCGGGATCCATTGGACTCAATACACATTAACCCAGTCATGTCTAGCTCAGACACTTTAAAGCAGATAGGCAGCAAGTTAAGATTTGGTAACTCTATCTTATAGAATCTAGAATCTTAGTCCTCGCTACCTCACCAGTGCTTTGCACTAGTGGAGTGCTGAATTGAGAAGGCCCTTCAATAGAAGGCAATGCAAAGTAAATGAGAGAACTTTGTTTGCAGTGAATGCAAAGCAAGCAAGGTTTTTTGCGTTACATACCTTTACGTGTCTTTAAGTTAAGATCAGATAGATGCTGGAACAGATCTCCACGTTATACCTTCTTCAGATCATTCTCTTCTGGCATTCACACTGACCATTCCATTTATCCCCCACTTCGAACACATCTGGAGCCAGCATCAAAAAAACACTTAAAAATTATCCATAGTATTTGAAAGTCTTTGCCTCTCTACCTACCTGAGACTTCAATTATTTTTTATTTCTTCTGTCCATGGTCAACAGAGTGATTTTACTTTATTTAGTATTTAAATATAAGAACAGTAATAGGAGAGCCACAGCACTCTGTCAAAGTCATCTTCTCAGCAAGGATCTAACAGGACAAATAGACCATATCAATGGCCAAGCAAAAGGCTGTAGTCAGGCAGGAATGGGCAAGTGAGAAACCAACATGGAAATGGAGAAGTCTGGCATGTCCTCCAAGGGGAGTGAACATCTCATTTTGTTTACAACCTTGACAGGCAAATATTGTGCACACACTGCCCGTACTGACAGCAGCTGGGTTGTATGTTCCACTAACTAATTTCACCACTTAACATGCCTGAAGGAAATCACATTACCGAGGACGTGACAGGGGTTTTGATTTCAGTCTTATTTCTTTTATATCTTGCAGGTGTGAAAACTAAAAAATTTCAATTGCATTTTCATAGTCCCTTTCCCAGGATTTGGTGTGTGTATGGTCTGAAAAACAAAGCCCAGCAAATGTCTGCTTTTAAGCAGTGGGGCAACTTTCTGGCAAATCTGTGCAACAGCTCAGGCTATATTCTGTCATCTCCTCTCTTGCTTGGTACTAACACAATTGCTGTGGTTTTGTTATGCAGTATTAGAATAATTTTTCTCAAAGAGGTGAGCATGTTTTTAGTCTTGAAAAGAATAAAAGCTATAATCCAAGTTTTCATCAAGATGTTTCCAGCGCAAGTTTCCTCGGTTTTAATCTCCCCAGCTAGAGCCAGGTGATGAAGCAGAAATATTACTAGGAAACTATTACCGTTGCTTGGGCTGTAAAAAACCACTGTTCCATGCTGTCTACGATCAGCTTTCTTCACAGGATCAAAAAAAATAAATTGCACTACAGTATGTAACAAAGCAGCATCGGCCTCTCTGAAGAAAGATGTCTTGCAAAGCTTAAAACTTACTGCAGCTGCTGAGCTGCTCTAGCATTAGATACCTAATCTTGGCAGAGGTTAAAGATTGTAAAAGAAACTAAGAGATGGTAAAACAGGTTTAGAAATATAAAGAGATTATAGTACTTTTTCCACTCAAATTTATTCCAGTATTTGAATAGATCAACATAGATTGCAAGCTATTGCGTTGGCCCATAAGCAAGCGGAAGCTGAGGAAGTAATGTAAACTACCTGCCACTGAAAGTGAAAATTATTTAAGCCTTAAAAAACACTTCATATGATTTCAGAAAACACCACTGTCTCTACTGTATGATAATGAGACTTAAGCTCCAGGAAGTTGCAGTTTTTTCACAGAAGGTGCCTTAGTAAACTATTATATCCCTTCACCTGGGCTGCCTTTATTTTAGGAATGAAGACTTCTATTTGGGGCAAGGAGTGTCAGTAATGTTGTTTTGTTTAATGCTGTGTAAAATGTATTTGCCATTATTGGTTTTAAATACGTAAATTCAAAAGGCCAACAGAAGCAAGTAAAGTATTTTCAGTCTGTTGATCATTTAAAGACAAACTGGAAAACTGCCTGGATTCAACCTGATGGAAGATGTATTTATTTTCTATTTGCTTGTTCCAACACAGAACAACAAGAGTATATGTGCTGCTTGCATTTTTGCCTGGGGGACAGGGGCTTTATATTGTAGTTAACGGACCATCTACAAACAGAAAATTAATTTGGCAAGAACTCACTGATGTTGTGGAAATTAGAGAACCATGGTCCATTCTGAAAGTAATTAATCCAGCCAACAGAGAAATCAAATTTCAGTTGTTTGGGCCACAACAACTTTGGCACACAGAAAACTAGAGAAACAAAGCCCTTTTGAAAAGCGTTTACCTGCAGGGAGACATGTTACATTTTGGAAACAGCGCACACAGAAGAGTAGTTAACATTTCCATTAAAGGAACAAGATTGAAATATTAGTGAATAAATACGCACCTTGCCTGGTTTTCAACTACACTATCTAGAAAAGTCACTTTTCTGTAACTGCCAATATGCTCATGTTTCCTGACAAAAATGAGGGGCATATTTCTTTGAAAGACCCAATCAGTAAACTACTGGAATTATTTGCTTTCTCAGATCCGTAGTTGGGGATTTCTTTACTGTTTGTTTACTGTCACTAGGAGAAAAGGAAGCTTCTGATCCAGAGAAGTAGCACATTCTGCTTCTCTGTGTCTGTGGCCTCTGTGGAACCACAACTCTTGATGCTGAGATTTTAGGGCATTTGAAACCCTGGATTCACAGCGCTGCGAAGAATTTCACTGGTGGTTTCTTACAAGAAAGGGTTTGCATGTTTTTGGCAAAAATGGATTTCAAAATCAGGCACCAGTTGTGCTGATTATACTTCCAGGTCAAGAAGCTGAATTTGTTAAAGAGGTGACTGAACACTATTGGATAATGAGGTGAACAGCAGGAAGACTGATGGCTTTCTAGTCTATTCAGTGATGGTACAGTGAAACTTCAGTCAAAATTATGTTCTATAAAGTCTTCTGAGATTTGTTTTAAAAATTACATCCTGAACAGAACTATAAAAATAATTTTATCAAAAGGCATGTAATCGGTGTAAGCAAAACAATAGCCTATTAACTTACAGACATGGGAGGAACGCACGTGGATAGCCAACAGCCTGAATTCATCCTGCTTCAGTCAGGACCTTAAATTTTTGTCCGAGCAATAAACATAGAAGACAGTTTTAATATTCAAAAACCTTAAGGTGATATTTTCTCCCATTTTAGTGGTCACACACTATCTCAACAATTCTGTCTTTGTGTTAGAATTTAATCTCTCTATATTGGCCCTTTAATTTGGCTGAAAAGTAGGTGAAAACAGCACTTACTGAATCTATGGACTCAAGTAAGAAAGTAATGAAAGGATAAGCTTGGCACCTTTCTCACCCTGTGTTTCAACTTGAACAGTTTCTCCTGAGGGCTAGAAACAAATATGACAGTGAAGCTGATTGTATTTTTTTTGGCCTATAACATCTTCACTACTACAGATGATACATCAGGCAATAAGGTCATAATTTCATCTTGCCGTGTCAAGCTTTGATAGGAAGAACATCTATTTATTGTAAATAGAGCAAAAGTGAAAATAGTCATTGAAACATAAATGGGCAACTAATAAAGACATTTTAAAGGGATTTTTTTTTAGTATCACACAATACTATAACTAGATATGATCTCTGACCTCTCACAATTGATTTCAAATAATGTGAAAATTTAAGTTTTGCTCTTTAAGAAACAGCTTCATTCTCCAGAGAGATATATTGGTTAAAAATAATGTGTTGATCAAGCAGAACGTGATTTAGGAATTCAGTTATTCTTTGCTAGACCACTAAATATATTTCGATGCACCTAGCAAATTAGAAGTTTTTGAATTAATTTCTATATAAAGACAAGAGCATTTTCCCTCTAGGTAGATGCAGTGAGACACTGTGAAATCATCAAGGGGCACTCTCTACGTTCTCCACACTCTATACGCTCTAGTATTCTCATTACCCTCTGAAGACATGCATATCTTCTCTCATTAAAAAGTGGCAGAGAATTACATATAAGAGTCTAACTTCTAATGAACAACTCGTATCCAGCCAGCTGAAGAAAAGAGATGTCCTGGGTTCAGCTGGGATAGAGTTAATTTTTACAGGAACCTGGGAGGTGGGGGCATAGCCGGGGCAGCTGACCTGAACTAGCCAAGGAGCTATTCCATACCATGTGACATCCTGCCCAGTATATAAATGGGGAGCGGGCCGGGGGGTGGTCTCTGTTTTTTTCGGTGGGGGAAGTGGCGGAGCGTCGGGTCCCGGGTGGTGAGCAGTTGCACTGTGCATCACTCTTTTTTGTATACCTTTTTTTCATTAGTGCCGTTGTTGTTGTTGTAATCTCTTTTGTGTTTGTCCCAGTAAACTGCCTTTATCTCAACCCTCGAGGTTCCAGTTTCTTTTCCTTTTCTCTCCTCCGTCTCCTCCCCATCCCACCGGAGGGGGGCGGAGGAGTGAGCGAGCGGCTGCGTGGTCCTTTGTTACCGGCCGGGCTGAAACCACGACAGTCCTTTTTGGCGCCCAACGTGGGGCAGAAGGGTTGAGATAACGACAGATCTGGCCAGAGCGTGTTGAAACAAATTTGCCAAACGCATTTCTTAGATATATAGATGTTAGTCACAATGTTGTTTCATTTGTTTACATGGTGGCGTTTTGTAAGCTCTTATATGCTCTATGTATTGCCTGTAGTTGCGTATCTCATCTCTGGGAGAGTGATTGGGATTATCATTTTGCTGTACTGGGCAATGTCGACTTATGAAATGATTACATCACTGGTCATGAGGTTAAGCTGGTATCTGTATGAGGCAGTGATATCATTTCCATACTTTGGGCGCCTTCTGTCGGATTTTATTGGTAATTACACCCAATCCATGGGGAAATTAGGGGGGGATACCTCCCCCCGTCCGTTCACCTCCCTCTTCTCCTTCCGACTAATTACAACAGCTTTTGAGAATTTTGAATATCCTTGGGATGCGCAAGCCAATGTGCTGTTAGTGCTATGCCTCCTGAATATGTTTCAGGTCTTGTTTAGGGCTACAAAAACGCTCTTTAAGAGTACCACTCAGAGATCTCCCCCAAAGCTGGAGACTCATGGGTGGCACGGCATGTGGGAGCATATGGGCAAGTATCTAGAGAACTTCTCACCGCCAGTGACTTGGAAGTTCACTCCCGAACAACTACAGAACCCTTATGAAGTGACAGAATATTTGAAAGAAAAATGCTGTGGCTATTCCAAAGACATACAACTCGCTGCACTGTGCTGGGCTCTGGCCAATATCTACCAAACACTGCTTGATATTATGCAGCACCCTCGGGGGGAAAAGGGGGAAAAGATGGAAAACAGGACAACATGTACCGTGGCTACCCAAACCCTGACAACAGACACCGTGGCTGCCCCTACCCCGACAACAAGCACCGTGGCTGCCCCTACCACGACAACAGGTACCATGACTACCCCTACCCCGGTGACAGACACTGCAGCTGAACCAGAGAACCAGCCTGTGCCAGTATCAGTCGCCCCTGTACAGAAAAAGAAACACACAAAGAAATCAGTTCGCTTAGCGAGAGATGAAGATGAACCAGGGTCATCGCGAGAACAGGAGGTAGAGGCAGAACCTGAAATAATTACCCGATCTCTATCCATGAGTGAGTTGCGTGACATGCGAAAAGATTTTAGCCGCCACCCAGGTGAGCACATTGTTACCTGGCTGCTCCGATGCTGGGATAGCGGGGCTAGTAGTGTGGAATTAGAGGGTAAGGAAGCCAAGCAGCTGGGATCTCTGTCTAGGGAAGGGGGCATCGACAAGGCGATTGGGAGAAAAACACAAGTCCTCAGCCTCTGGAGGCGACTTTTGTTAGGTGTAAAGGAAAGATACCCCTTCAGGGATGAAGTTACATGTCACCAAGGCAAGTGGACCACCATGGAGAGAGGTATTCAGTACCTGAGAGAATTAGCCGTGCTGGAGGTGATTTACAATGATCCAGAAAATGCGCAGTCACCCACAGATCCAGATGAAGTCCAATGCACACAACCCATGTGGCGGAAGTTTCTACGAAGTGCACCACCAACCTATGCCAACTCATTGGCAGTAATGTCCTGGAGAGAAGGCTATGGACAAACGGTGGATGAATTGGCTGTCCAACTCCGGCAATACGAAGGGAGTCTCTCTTCCTCCCTACGGGCCTGTGTCTCAGCTGTGGAGGAGTTGTCCCGAGAGTTCCAGCAATTCAAAGTGGATCTGTCCTCCTCCTCACCTGTACAGGCCCGCATCGCAGTTATTGGGAGTAAGCGTTCCTCTGCCCAAGAGAGAGGAGAGAGAAAGTACACTCGACGGGCTAACCTGTGGTTTTACCTGCGTGACCCTGGAGAGGACATGAGGAAGTGGGATGGAAAACCCACTTCAGTCTTGGATGCACGGGTACAGGAGTTGCGAGAAAAAGCAACCAGAAAAGAGAATTCTTGGAAAACTGCTGCTCCAGTTTCCCGTGAGCAGTCCCCCAGACGCAGTAGATGGGCTGATCTCATTTCCGATCCCCTTGAAGGGACTTCCGATTTACGTGTGCAGAAAGTGAGTAACGGATGTTCTAACCAGGATTAGAGGGGCCCTGCCTCCAGCCAGGTGGAGGAGAGGGACAACCGAGTCTACTGGACAGTGTGGATTCGATGGCCTGGCACATCAGACCCACAGGAATATAAGGCTCTAGTGGACACTGGTGCACAATGTACCCTAATGCCATCTAGTTATAAAGGGGCAGAACCCATCTGTATCTCTGGTGTGACAGGGGGATCCCAAGAGCTAACCGTATTGGAAGCTGAAATGAGTCTAACCGGGAATGAGTGGCATAAACACCCCATTGCGACTGGCCCAGAGGCCCCGTGCATCCTTGGTATAGATTATCTCAGGAGGGGGTATTTCAAGGACCCAAAAGGGTACCGTTGGGCCTTTGGTATAGCTGCATTGGAGACGGAGGAGATTGAACAGCTGTCTACCCTGCCGGGTCTCTCCCAAGACCCTTCGGTTGTGGGGTTGCTGAAGGTTGAAGAACAACAGGTGCCAATTGCTACCACGACGGTGCACCGGCGACAATATCGCACCAACCGAGACTCCCTGATCCCAATCCATAAGCTGATTTGCCAACTGGAGAGCCAAGGAGTGATCAGCAAGACTCACTCACCCTTTAATAGTCCCATATGGCCCGTGCAGAAATCCAATGGGGAATGGCGACTAACAGTAGATTATCGTGGGCTGAATGAAGTCACGCCACCGCTAAGCGCTGCTGTGCCAGATATGTTAGAGCTTCAATATGAACTGGAATCAAAGGCAGCTAAGTGGTATGCCACAATTGACATTGCTAATGCATTTTTCTCCATTCCCTTGGCAGCGGAGTGCAGGCCTCAGTTTGCTTTCACTTGGAGGGGCGTCCAGTACACCTGGAATCGACTGCCCCAGGGGTGGAAACACAGCCCCACCATTTGTCATGGACTGATCCAGGCTGCACTAGAAAAAGGTGAAGCTCCAGAGCACCTGCAATATATTGATGACATCATCGTATGGGGCAACACGGCAGAAGAAGTTTTTGAGAAAGGGAAGAAAATAATCCAAATCCTTTTGAAGGCTGGTTTTGCCATAAAAGAAAGTAAGGTCAAGGGACCTGCGCAGGAGATCCAGTTCTTAGGAGTAAAATGGCAAGATGGGCGTCGTCAGATCCCTGTGGACGTCATCAACAAAATAGCAGCTATGTCCTCACCGACTAATAAAAAGGAAACACAGGCTTTCTTAGGTGTTGTGGGTTTTTGGAGAATGCATATTCCAAATTACAGTCAAATTGTAAGCCCTCTCTACCAAGTTACTCGGAAGAAGAACGATTTTAAATGGGGGCCTGAGCAACGACAAGCCTTTGAACAGATTAAGCAGGAGATTGTTCACGCAGTAGCTCTTGGGCCAGTCCGGACAGGACAAGATATTAAAAATATGCTCTACACTGCAGCTGGGGAGAATGGCCCTACCTGGAGCCTTTGGCAGAAAGCACCTGGGGAGACCCGTGGCCGACCTCTGGGGTTTTGGAGTCGGGGATATCGAGGATCCGAGGCTCGCTATACTCCAACTGAAAAAGAGATCTTGGCAGCATATGAAGGAGTTCGAGCCGCCTCAGAAGTGGTTGGTACTGAAACACAGCTCTTCTTAGCACCTCGACTGCCAGTGCTGGGCTGGATGTTCAAAGGGAAAGTTTCCTCTACGCATCACGCGACTGACGCCACGTGGAGTAAGTGGATCGCACTGATCACACAGCGAGCTCGCATAGGAAACCCCGGTCGCCCAGGAATGTTAGAAGTGATTACGGACTGGCCAGAAGGCAAAGATTTTGGAATGTCGCCAGAGAAAGAGGTGACACGGGCCGAAGAAGCCCCGCTGTATAATAAACTGCCAGAAAATGAGAGGCAATATGCCCTGTTCACTGATGGGTCCTGTCGCATTGTGGGAAAACATCGAAGGTGGAAGGCTGCTGTATGGAGTCCTACACGACTAGTCGCAGAAACTGCTGAAGGAGAAGGTGAATCGAGTCAGTTTGCAGAGGTGAAAGCCATCCAGCTAGCGTTAGACATTGCTGAAAGAGAAAAGTGGCCAGTGCTCTATCTCTATACTGACTCGTGGATGGTGGCAAATGCCCTATGGGGGTGGCTACAGCAATGGAAGAAGGGCAACTGGCAGCGCAGAGGTAAACCCATCTGGGCTGCCGCACTGTGGCAAGATATCGCTGTTCGGATAGAGAAGCTAGTGGTAAAAGTACGTCACGTAGATGCTCACGTACCCAAGAGTCGAGCCACTGAAGAACATCAAAACAACCACCAGGCAGATCAGGCCGCCAAGATTGAAGTGTCTCAGGTGGACCTGGACTGGCAACGTAGAGGTGAGCTATTTATGGCTCAGTGGGCCCACGATACCTCAGGCCATCAGGGAAGAGATGCAACATATAGATGGGCTCGAGATCGAGGGGTGGACTTGACCATGGACACTATCTCACAGGTCATCCATGAATGTGAAACATGTGCTGCAATTAAGCAAGCCAAGCGGCAAAAACCCCTGTCACATGGAGGACGATGGCTGAAATATAAACAGTGGGAGGCCTGGCAGATTGACTATATCACACTCCCACGAACACGCCAAGGCAAGTGCCATGTGCTTACAATGGTGGAAGCAACCACTGGGTGGCTGGAAACATACCCTGTGTCCCATGCCACTGCCCAGAACACTATCCTGGGCCTTGAAGAGAAAATTTTATGGCAACACGGCACCCCAGAAAGAATCGAGTCGGACAACGGGACTCACTTCCGAAACAACCTCGTAGACACCTGGGCCAAAGAACATGGCATTGAGTGGGTGTATCACATCCCTTATCACGCACCAGCCTCCGGAAAAATTGAACGGTACAATGGACTGCTGAAAACTACATTGAGAGCGATGGGGGGTGGAACTTTCAAGCATTGGGATACACATTTAACAAAAGCCACCTGGTTAGTTAATACTAGAGGATCCGCCAATCGGGCTGGCCCCGCCCAACCAAGAGATCCACATACTGTAGAAGGGGATAAAGTCCCTGTAGTGCGCATGAGGAGTATGTTAGGAAAGACAGTCTGGGTTAGTCCCCCCTCAAGCAGAAGCAAACCCATTCAAGGGGTTGTTTTTGCTCAAGGACCTGGGTACACCTGGTGGGTGATGCAGAAGGATGGGGAGGTTCGATGTGTACCTCAGGGAGATTTGATTTTGGGAGAGAATAGCCAGTGAATTGGGCTGTATGATATTTAACTGCTAAATAACCTGCCAATGCATGTCATTGTATCTATAGTGTCTATATGCCATATCAAGGGTATTATTGTGAGAATTATCCAAATGACTACAGGATGGACTTTTGAAACTGAGCCAAGTACAACAGCGATAGAACTTGAACTGGCACCCACCAATTTCCTCAAGATCAACATCTTCGACCTGCAGACCAGGGGCATGAGTTGCACCAAATGTACTAGCCACAAGTTCCAGAGGCAGCGTACAACAACCCAACATCTCACACCATCTCTCTCTTATCCTGAAGAACTGTTACAACAGATAGAGCCCCAAAATTGATGGACACATTAGAGGGATAGCCCATAGGCTAAAGGAACACCGTGTGTGTGTGTGCGAGGTCAGGGGGTGGAGTCCATATACTTATATATAAGACAAGGAAAGTTGTAGTGGTTGATTGGAAAAAAAAAAAAAATAAAAAAAAGTAAGATCTGGGCATGATGTAGATGGTATAGAATAAGGGGTGGATAATGTCCTGGGTTCAGCTGGGATAGAGTTAATTTTTACAGGAACCTGGGAGGTGGGGGCATAGCCGGGGCAGCTGACCTGAACTAGCCAAGGAGCTATTCCATACCATGTGACATCCTGCCCAGTATATAAATGGGGAGCGGGCCGGGGGGTGGTCTCTGTTTTTTTCGGTGGGGGAAGTGGCGGAGCGTCGGGTCCCGGGTGGTGAGCAGTTGCACTGTGCATCACTCTTTTTTGTATACCTTTTTTTCATTAGTGCCGTTGTTGTTGTTGTAATCTCTTTTGTGTTTGTCCCAGTAAACTGCCTTTATCTCAACCCTCGAGGTTCCAGTTTCTTTTCCTTTTCTCTCCTCCGTCTCCTCCCCATCCCACCGGAGGGGGGCGGAGGAGTGAGCGAGCGGCTGCGTGGTCCTTTGTTACCGGCCGGGCTGAAACCACGACAAGAGATCACAAAGAAACTTTAGAAATAACAACCATTAAAGTCAACCTAACATTGACTGTCCTTTGCACCACAAAATTCAGTGTCATAGTTGGATATATGGACACATAAGACTCAGAGCCTACTGTTTCGCAGGGTGCTACAATATACTAAGAGATCAGTACCCAGAAGTGAGGATTAAAAAAAAAATATCTCTTGTGTTCTAATGTATGGATTGGCTAAAAAATTTAAACTCTTAGGGCATGAATCAGCATAGGCACAGAAGCACACATTTGGCTTCCACTAAAGCAGAGGAAAATGCATTTGCAGAGAGCATTTTGCTCCCTATATAACATTGTATTCAGACAGCTTTTTTTATTTTTGCTAGAAAGTAATCATTCTCACCCCTAGTACTAGAACATAATAGAATGAAAAGTACATTTGTAAAATAAGTACACAGCATGTATCCTAATTGTATAAATCCAAAATAATAGTGCAATGAATCTAAGAAGATAGAGCAGTTTACGTGACTGAGATGTCTTCACTGTCTGAACTCCAAAGTGCCTGAAGAAAACTGTGCTGGCATTAAATAAGGATATATTGCTGTTACTGAGTTGCTAACCAACAATATGATGAAATCACAGTCTGTCCAATTCTGAAACTCATAAACAACCACCCTTATAAATGGAAGAAAATCTACACATTTCATATATTCAGTTGTTGTAACTTACAGAAATAAATGAATATAGGCATTCTGCCTATAGATGCTCCAATAAAGCTCTCATTAGACTGAAGGGGAATGCATCTTCATGCACATAGATATATACAAAAATTTATTATTCAGAAATGTTTTGGGATGTAGAACCTAAACCACTAAGGTCCTAGTCCTGGCAAATATCTCAGCAGCACCTGAAGGGTTTGTCTGAGAGGACAATCAAGTTTTGGCAGTTAAGCAACTCTACAGTGTGTTGATCAAAATCTATGCTAATTGAAAGAGGACTGTCAAGGCTGGAGTGAGGAAGAGAAAGTGAAATCCAAATTTCTTCTTTTTCTAAGCAGAGTTGTGAGCCTATTTGCTTTTTTTTTCTGCTGCAGACGCAATTGGCGTTTTTTCCTGGTCTATTTTGTACTCTACTCCTTAATGGAATATTTAAAAAAAAAAAAAACAACAAACCCCAAACAACGACACACCAAAACCAAAAACCAAACTAAACACAACACTCAGGCATCCCAGAACAGTGTATTTGTCATTGAGGTAAGAAAGGATACAACTGAGCTTCTCAAACTAAAGCACTCTTCACAACCATGAGCATTAAAATTACGTAAGAAATTACTACATTTAGCAGTAAGTGCTATGTTTATTCAAAGTCCTAACATGAACAACAAAGACAGGCATAGACCCATAGACTTCAGCCATTCTAGCAACATCTAGAATTATGGTCAAAAAATACTAGGCAGAACCAAAGTAGCAGAAACTTACACTACTTCAGTTTCAGTTGTACATATTCCCTAGGGAGATGATTTTGATTTTTAATATTATCTGGACTGAATATAGAGTGTATAAAATCCAGTGGAGAGAACAGAGTTTATAAACATCTGGTGTTTGTTTCTTAAATTCTTGCCTAGTTTTATTTAAATATTCAATCTCCTGGCAAACAAACATTTTAATAAAAACAGCCTCCTCATTAAATCTTCCTTGCACATATATATATTTTATCAAAAAAAACCCCCACATTTTTTATCCAATTCTACAATAGATTATCCATACAAATTCTATCCAAAAAACATATCCTATCCTAGAAAAACCTCTATTTTGTTAGAAAAACTGCAATCTGATTTTTTTTTTTAAAACTAACAGTTGAATTCTGAAAATCTTAAGCTTAGTCTTCTTTCCACAAATATTTTATCAGGCAAGGAGGAAAGAAATCACCAAACCATACCGCCAAGTGAGTCAATATTCTTAATTAAAATGTTATCCTCTAAAAAACGGAGTGCTTCATAATGAATTCAAACATATTTATAGGATGGATTTTGATTGTGCATGTTCACTCTTCATTGGCTGATGAGCAAATGGATATAATATAAAATTAAAATCTACATTATTACTGTAATTTCTTTCCCCCTTCAGCATTCTGCTATGCCACAGCTTCCTCCTGCATATATACACTTCTCTGGAAATCTCATCTGAAAAGAGACAATTTGTGTCTCATAGCTAACCCAAACAAGTGCACGTGCATGATATAAAAGCAAAAACAAAACACTAACTTTGCTGTGTAGAGAAAGATTACATGAATGCTAGTGGGTGTTAAATTTATCCCAGTGTACTCCTGGAGCTCAGTGCAGAGTCTTTCAACAGAGAAACATTTTACAAAGCAGTAATCCTCCAGCTATGCTCAGAGTCACAAAAAGCTGCAACAACTGTTTTCCCATTATTAACTATATCTTGCTAATTGACAACTAAGCTTAAGGGTCACTATCACATAGCTAGCCAGCTATGAAAAGAATAATAGCTTCTCCCTTTCTCCTGTTCAGGGCCAATACTTAATGCCACCTCTCAAGTACAGTTTGAAACACTATTCTCATTTTTAAAATAAATATATCTGTTTTAAATTTGACTTTTTTTTTTAAATATATATATGTATATGCTTCTGCTATAACTAGTCTTTACTTCTGAAAAAAGTTAAGTGAAATTTCTTCCACTTGTAACACAGAAGTCTGGACATCTGCTGTATAAATAAGTATAGTCATAATGGAAATACTGCTTGGCACTAGGGCTGCATGGTAAATATTTCAGCTTCATGTGCCTTCCTGAACATTTTCAGCAGCAACCTGACTGGGGGCGGGGGGACAGGGAGGGGGAAATCTTGGGCAGCAGTCTGGACTTTATTCCTTCATATAGAGTTTTCAACAACTTCCTATCTAGGTGGTAAATGGAAGTACAAACACCAAAATATACAGATATGGACAGGGCTTATCTATGAATAGTAAACTTTGTTTTTCATTTTTGGATTTAAGGTCAAATTTTCCAAAAGCCAAACCCAGAATGATTTCTTAGGGAAAGACACTCTTCCTTTAACCTATTATTGAACAAATAGGCTGTTTTCAAAAGCCAGCTTCACCATTGCTACCATTCTGTCATCTTAATGCCCAGGCAGACATGTACCAAATCAGCACCTAATTACACAACGCTGTCAGAGACCCTGGCAATACTACTCAAGGCACAAATTTCTTGCCTTAGAACAAAATAACAGATGACTGTGGGTGCAGAATGAACTAGCATACAGAAGCACTACCTGAACCACAGGAGCTACGGAGGTTTGTTGAAATGCGCTGGAGGCATGAGACAAACTCCAGAGTTTTTGAAGATTGGCACGTCAGAGCAACGTATTTGGCAATAGATTCTATGACGAATTCAATGCTGGCAACAAGAAGGCAGAGGTAAATAGGGATTTGCATCAACTGGAACAGACAAGTGAAAACTAATTACCCTGTTCCGTATGCCAATTCAATGCTTAATAAAGGGCATAGCCTACATCAGTCTCCTCTTTTAGTCATTTATAACACATGCATGTAGGTTTTATTTTTTGCAGGGTTGGTTTTTTTGGTGTGGGGTTTTTTCTTCTTGTAAACACAAGGTACAGCTTATATCCAGCCATTGAAGGAAATGGAGATAATCCTGTCCCAAGCAGCCTGCCACATAACCTAGGCTGAGTTGTAGCCACATGCTTCCAAATCTCAGAGATGCAGCTCTGGCACTCACTGAGACCTGGGACTCTTCCTATTGCTACACAGCCTGATACACAAGAGCTGGTAATAAGCTGTACCAGTAAAAGCAGCTCCTTCAGCGTACAAAGCTCAAACCTGTTAGATTAAGCTACTAAATAAAATTAAAATCAACACTGAAAAGAAGCATCTTTCACTTCACTTATAAAAATAAGCCAAGAAGCTCAATGTGATTTACTGAAATTTAGAAGTTACTTACTGAATTGTACCCAAAGTTGCCATAACAGCATATCAAGAGAAGAGTGCCTATCCAAAAAGTTCATGATATAAAGTATTCTGGCAAAAGGATAGATAGTATAGTACAAAACTGTTTTCCTTAGGGTTTGTTCTTTTTTTTTCCAACTTACCCCTTCATTTTTTTTGTCAGAGTTTGAGGGACTTGCTCATTTCACAAGGATGCAAAGTCTTCGTATTCAATTCTGTGGCTGGTACCTACAGATTATTAAATTTCTTTCCCTTTAAGCAGAAGCAAGGCTATACCAACATTGCCAAAGAAAGAATACTAGACTCAAGAGAATGTTCAGATCTGAAAAAAAAAATTAACATGAACGAATGAATGCTTAAAATCTTGAATTTAATTGGCAAGTGCACCACAGAGCAACTAGGAAGGATGTACTTCCAGTTTCCATCTCTTACAACTTAGAAGCATCCCAAGGAGGAAGCAAAGGCTGTTTTAAATTGCAGGTACTCACCCAGGTCGTTACTAGTATTCTGAAGATCAATACCTATGAAATCATATAACATTTAATACCTTACTCAACTCCTCTGTACCGGTGTCATTGCAATAATTCAGATGAACAACCAAGAGGAGAACATAATTTTATCTCTGGCTCCACAGCATCAGGTAACTACATTCTGTACAAAATAAATTCACTATAGCTGTTTCTACATGTTCACGAAATATCTAGTGATTGTCTTTCTTTTCTCGTAACACCAGTTTTAAGTACCTGATCCAAATCCCATATAAGTCAATGGAGCTCTTTCTATTTACATCAATAGACTTTGAATGAAAGTTTATGTCAGATTCTTGCTGTTATCTCTGCAGACAAGTACAGAGCTTCGCCAAGAAAAAAATAATTTCTTTCCAATTTCAGGTCAGTGGGAAAACTACAACATTACTGGTAGCTTGTTTTTCTTCTCTTAATTCACTCTAATTTCTTGTAGTCCAACAGAAAATCCTTGACACAAGTAATAGATGTGCTCACTGAAACCCCAGAAATCAAAACAAGGCAGTGAGCTGAACTTAGTTCAGCTACATAATGCTGAGAAAGCTAAAGTCTTTTAAAATAATACAAACAAGCCAAGTCCAGAGGATAACATAGGTGGTAAAAAAGTTGTAAAGCAGTACAACAAACCAAATTTTTCCTGAGAGCATCACACACAGTAAGTGAGATGTACTAGGTGGAAGCTAACTGTGCCAACTCAAGTTAGATTGAGAGAACTTCCAGATCTCAGATTTTTTTTTTTTTATTTTTTTTTTTAGTTCATACAGTACTAATAGTTTCCTATCTAGTCATTTTAAACACATAAAATCCAAGAGCATTATACCAAAACGCATAGCTGAGATATACACAAAATCCTCTGACTCCCTCTGAACCATTTAAATATCAAATATAAAATCTTCTGTACCAACAGTCACAAAACAAATGCAAGTTGCATGCCTTCTAAATAACATACCTATTTTCATATATATAAACCATATCTCAATCCCCAGATTTTTGAAGTATTGTTCTTTTATAAACAGTCCTCAGATAATTGTATATCAACCAACCCACACTCTCATACCACCCTTGAAATCAGGTACAGGGATGGAAAACTTAAACAGAAAGGGATAAAAAAAAAGAAAGCAAGCAGTGAGGGTAATGAGTAGGATATTGGTACAAAAGAAAAAAACAGAACCAAAACCTCATTGAGATATGTTTTGCCTTCCATTACCTATATATGTATGTTTCATACAACCTTAAGCTACTCTTTTTGTTTGTTTTATTTTTACCTTTGCTTTATTGTCTCCCAAAGATTAAATCTTGCCTGTCATTCCAAGAAACACACAGAGTCTCTCCAAAAATCAAACTTGACAGATGACAAGGAAAAATGAGGTATGATATTCTAAAAGGAAATGAAGTAGGTTTGACAATTTGGGAAACAAAAGGTGTAATCAAGAAGAGTGTTGCAGTAGCAGAATTTTAGGTGACTTAATAAAAGAATACACTATGTTTTAAGAAATCATTTTAATAGGAAAGCAGCAGGTGGTGTCAGCAATACCAATTTAATGAGAGTATCCCATGCTTTTTAATAAGCTAGTGCCTCACCAACAGCAAAATCATTCAGATGAGAACAAATGGTATTGTGGAAAATAAACCAGACTTCACAGTTCTACATTAAAAAAATAAATAATGCATTAAGACGAGGAGAAGTGAAATACCAGACAAAAGATGACATTTAGTTAATATATTTTATGGTCAACTTATATTATGGTCAAGTCGATAATATTTTCTATGAATTTTTGAGACTGATTCATAGCTTTCTAGTAAGAAGCCCACAGCAATCAATGAAACACTTTCAGAAACTTACAGAAGATTTTGTCACAGACAGTGGGTCTTACCGACCTTCAGTCATCTAAAAGTTAGGTTTAAACTAGTTTTAAGCCAATTTAAGAGAGTCTTTTATCACTGTAGGTTACTTGAATTTGTTCTCCCATGTGGGAGGAATTTCATCGTAACACAAGTGTCCTCAGATCATTAATGAAGTGACTGAGATGGTAAGCATTGCATCAGACGAATACAAACACAAATGCACAGACAGGCAAAGAACACGTCAGGTAAGTTGGGAATTTCCAGCTAATCAAATACTTATTACGTGTTCTAAATTTATGATGTTCTCTCACTCTTCTTTCATTATGCTGCCATAAAAGCTACTGCATAGATGTACCTGCTGTAAATCAAAAACAATCAACAATTTAATGAGTAACAATTTAAAATTACAAGGTCAATAGCTATGTTTATCCAATCCATCCTATCCTGCATAGACATGAATAAAAATGCTCCAAATGCAACCTCCTCTCCAGCCACTTAATTCCCTTTGGAACATGGAGCAGCAACCAACAGTGACTTGTTTTGATTAATCCCTCAAAACAATTTTCACTGAACAATTTGGGAAAAATGTAAGTGGTAGGAAATATAAATTGCTTATTAAGGTTTTGGAGGGTCTTTGGACCCTTTATTCAAAGCTGTCTGCTATTACCTGTTATGTAGCACTTCAAACATCAAAATAATACTACTATGAAATATGAATGTATCTTTTATCATGTATCTTCCAATTTTTTTTTGATTCACACAGTGATATAATAAATAACTATTATTGATTGACCCTCCAGGAAGGAAAAAACAGCCACAGACATGGCCAATTGTTTAGCCAATGTATCTGAGAAACATTACTGTGATTTGCATGTTTCCTCGTATTGGAAAATTATTTGCTGAATATACAATGCAAAGGCATAACGTATATTTACCTATTCCTCAAATAAATGAATAGTTAGCCCTTTACCAGGCCTTTTAGGTCTTGTCTGGCTCTCCTTCAAGATCTATTGCTATATATTAACAAGGACTTGCTCAGTTTTCCCAACAATAGGGAAAATTTCTAATTTGTCGGCAAAGGTCCCTCTGAAGTACTCATACTGGCTTCTTACTGAAAAAACAAGTACAGGTAATTTCTCATGGAACTTCACCTGTCCTCATGTTTATCACTCCCCAGTTTTTCTAGGGACTCTAACCAAAGATGCCCAAAGCAGAAAGAGAACTGAAGGAGTCACATGGTAGAATGTGGTGGGCGCTACGGATTACTCTGAAAGAGAAACTTCAGCAGTCAGAAGAAATACTGACTACTAAGAGACATACCCAACAAATGAAACAAATGAACAAAAACTTGACAAAGGTATAGAGAAACATGCAAGGCAGGGAAAAAAAGGGTGGAAAGGAGAAGTGATATTTCAGAAAACTTTATCTGAAAGGAGGTGGCAACGTTGTTTTGGAATGTAGTACACAAAAATTTGTGTATCTTTGGTTTGTTCGATGTGGAATATTTCACTACTTTTTTATAATATTAAATATTTTTCTCCATTAACAACTTTAATGTGTAACTCCCCCAAAATGCAGCTTATGACGTGCCCAATGGTAGTTGCAAGCAAGCTACATAACTTTACTATTTCATTTGTGTTTGGCAAGTAGATGCATTTAAAAAATACAAGTATTTCTAAACAATATTTTGCCATTTTAAGAATGGCATGATTACTACGCAACAGTATGAGAAGAAAGGTATAGGTCTGTTAAGATAATTCTGTGATATAAACTTATGTTAACAGATTCTCTACATGTTTCAATAAAATTTTATTCAAATTAAAACTACTGAAAAAATACAATAAATGAGGTAGGAACAGGTCTGTACTGACTGAGGACATGTCAGTAGTTTAATGAATTAATTATATGTATAATTACTTAAGTGTATTAATACATAATAATACAGATGATCGCTGTGTAGGAATGAAAAGCAGACACATGCCATCTATTTACATTTCATGATAAAATTCTTATCTATTACATTTGCATGCCCCAAATTCAACAGTTTTCACACTTCAACAGTGATTCCCAGGAAGCAGTTTGGGCAGTACAGACTGTTATTACATGTAATATTTTATTATGACAAGTTTGAGTTCCTTTTCTACCTGTTACTCACCATCAACCAGCATGAAGCAAATCCAAAACTATAAATTTTCTGTTATACCCCCACTGCAAGGGGTCTATAACTTCCCTAAGAAAACTTGGTTAGAATCATACATTAAGTTAATGAATGCAAACTACTGGAAAAGCAGAGGGAGAAGATTGTGGAATAATAATGACAGGGAAAACCAGCCATGTAAAGAGATTGTACTCTCTGATTAACCACCCTAAATTTGTATTCCCTCCTCTGGGATAGGTCAGAACACAACCCTTGATGTCGTGCAGCATCTGGGGCCCTTTTGCTATCTGTTAGGCCATAATACCATTCTGGATCAGAAAAAAAAGTAGTCCTATGCGATGGCAGGGGAGGGATTGTCCACAGTGGTAATACCACCATTCATATATCCCTATCAAGTTGGAATCTGCTGTGCTGTATTGCACAAAACATTTTAATACTCATTTAGAAATACACAGAAGTTTGACTTCAGTAAACAGAACTTCTGATGTTTCATTACACATTTTCTAGTCTGTTCGAATATTCTGTAACATCAAGAAAATCATTAAATTAGAAAATCTCTGTTCACATTTTTGTTCTGAGTGGATTCTCTTCAGTAATTTCTAATCTGATGCTTCAAAGATGAAATGAGCCATATTAAATGTCTATACGTGTCTAGTATAGACTAGATGTTTGCAGATGCTCAAATAAACAAATTGAACTCAGCATACTCACAACTGAGAGAAGTCCTGTATCTTCACTGAAGCACATAATTTTTTCTCTGCAGAGAGAAGAAAAAACTTCCCCAAGAAGTAAAACTTCTTTGCAGAAGTCAAAGTACCTTTTGCTGATGAAGGTTAAGGGGTTATTTCGTGTTTCCCCACCCTGGCCCCAGATTTCCCTCCATTCTCAAATATATCAATGTCCAAGTAAGGTATCTACAAAGAAGACTGCAACTATCAATGCCCTGTAATAATTATACAGTACAGTGGAACACATATGAATAATTAGAACATCCATCAATTATGTTATTACTTAATCTAAATACATATTTAGTCAATTGATGATGAAAGAGTCCATACTCGTCTGTCTGCTTCTTGTATTAAACTTATTTTTTAAGATTTTCTTTTCAGCAGGACCAGAAAGCACCCAGTGAAATGAAGGATCATTCTGCACTTGTGGGCACTGTGAAAATCCATTAGTAACAATACATTAGTTAGAAAGCTTTAAAAAAGTTTAAAAAAATACTATAACGCTTCACAAACTCTGAAATGCATTTTTAGTCACCTTCTTAATACATATATATGCCTACATATATACAAACTCAAAAAACATTCCTGTGGAAATCCCTAAAATATATGCACCAAATTAAAAAAAAGGAACAAACACCACACGGATTTGTCCCATGTGTAAGAAAAAGCCTCATCAAATAGTTTTCTTTTACACTTGGTCTAATCACGAAGCTCAGTGGCTTCAGTCTGATATATGTGGCTTCTACTGAAGCACTAAGTTGCCACCTTCATCTGCACCCCAAAACACCACTAAAGCTCCAGGTTAGCCATCATGGCATAAATTTACAAGCAGACCTAGCCTGAAAAAAAGGGGCATGATATCAATATAAGCTTCTTTTCGAGATATTACTTTAAACAGCTTTAAAGAGAAATCCACACAAACATATCACATTATTTTCCATGGGCAAGCAGAATAAAAATCGGGACATCCTACCATCAGTGACTTTCAGACTAAAGCTAGAGAATACACAACAGTGCTTATACATAGATCTGGGGATGCCTATTCACTTACTATTTAACAAGGGGATTTCTCTGTTTTCCCAGAATTTTGTTTTTACTTTGCAACAGCTTTTTTTTTTTTTTTTCTTTTTGCCCTCACATATTTTTTTTTTTAATTCTTTCTTTCTATACAATAGAAGGTGTGTGTTAGTTCCAGGGACAAACATGATTTTTTAAAAACTTCTGCATTCATACCAAACAACAGCGGCAGCTTGGATGTAATCTGTTTCCAAGCTGTGTATCATATCTGACTCATCAAAATGAAATCAGGAAATACAGCTGAAGTATATGAGCCAATTACTTTTAGGCAAGTTATCAAGTAGATGTAGCAGTAAAATCAAATCAGATAACCTACTGCATCTTAATTACTAGCAACGTTCTCTCTTGCTTATGAGAATCTAACTATTCATTAATTCTGAGCAATTAACAATAATGAAATGAAAGTCTGTGATGCTGAAGTTTGGAATTAGGTATGTCAGAGTTCAGTGAAAGATGCAGGAATTAACTTCTTAACATTTTCTATCAAGAACCCTTCATGTGCACCGTAGTGACAAATTATTTACTATAAATGTATGCAGATCAGGATACTGAAGTCTGAAGAAGCTACTAAAGCAAATGTTTGTTCTAGACACATGGGATGACGATACCTTTTATGTCTATGTACTTTATGCAGCAGTGTGTTCAAAGTACACGAGTGCAACTCTCCATTCACAATGTGCTCAGGGGTGCTATTACAGTATCATGAGAAAACAGCTATGTGGATCTATGCCAAAAAATAGCAGAAAAACCATCGTTTTGCCAAGAAACATTTGTTTATATATTCTATTTAAGCCTAACAAGCCTCTGGATCTTGCTTGCATAAATTCCCTATTACTCAGGTCTGTTCCAGTTGTAAAGTATAATCAGTCCCTCCTTCAAATGTATCACTAAATGCAAACATAGTCCATGAGAATCTTCTGCACTTTTTAAATAAGGTATATAATCCAACCTTTCAACTATATGCTATGAGGTCTTCAATAACATAACGGATAGCAATTCATCAGGATCATAGACTCGTGCAACTTGTATTGCATAAAATAACAAAACCAGGAAAGGGAAACTAGAACAGAAACAGACAGTTTGGTATAGAGTCTTGACATTCCTCAGCCTGCCTTATATAAAGAAATTTAATATTCTTTAAAGTAATTTTACTTTTCAACAAATTAATGTAACTTCATTAAAAAAAAATCTTTAATTCATTATTGTTATATGATCTAAATTAATGAGAACTTACGTATGTGACTATCCAATCTTACCATTATAAACACCTCACTTGCATAAGAACTATTTTCACCCATGTTGTGTAAAGACTACTACCACATTTTAACAAAGTTAAAAACTTAAGCTCTACCTTTGACCTTCTAAATTTCTGCTTGAAATATATTGGAAAAAAACCTATTTCTATTACTTAGTGCTACCAGTAAGAAAACTGATGAGAAGTCCCTCAGGAGACATCAGGGAATATTTTCAAACAGTGAATATGGTGAGTAACTAATTTCTTTTCCTAATCAGAGGCACATCTACTCCTACAGGAAGACTTATTATGTTATATTCTACTTGAAGGTTAATTAGAAAATAGGTTACCAAAGGCAAAAGGTTCTGGAGGTATAATTTTTGTCTTAACTTTCAGTGATATGATATGATGTATGATACAGTTTAATAAAAAAACTTTGAAAACTAGAAAAAAATCCATCATTTGCAAGTTCTATGAATTGAAAACTATTTCATTCAAGCCATTTTTACAGGTATAGCAAAGTGTCACATTTAACAACATGAGGCACACGGCAACTTACTGGGACCAGTCCTCTCGCTCCACATTCTCACTCTGAACTAGTTATTTTTGCAGAAAATCAAAAAGTTTACACTTACATCACTATGAATAGTGAAACAAACAGAGAAATTCACAAAGTGCAAATCCCTCCAGGTCTTTGCAAGCTATTTTTTGTCAGTGCAATAATCCACTAGGTTGAGCCACTCAGTTTCCCAAGCCTAAAAGTCAAAGTTCTCTCCGTTATGACTTTCTAGTATTTAAACCTTCGTGAAACATTTCTTCTTTCCCTCCTCTTCTGGGGACAAAATAGCAAGACAAGTTCTCCGTTTGCCTTAGCAAGTTTATCACTTAATAAATGTTCTAAATCATTGAATCAGATGCCTTTTCATCTTCATTTTCTAAAATTCTTAATAAAGATTTAGACAATACATTAAGTGGTTGAAGGTAGCTACAGTTCCTCCACAACCATAAGCTTTGCTTACTAAACCAATCACTTGGTGATTTCTTCCAGGCAACACAGAAAAGCTTTTCCTTCTTGAAACAGCAGCAGTTGGGCTTACATCTTCTCTTCCCATGTTCTCAAGTGAAAATATCTAAGTACAATGCTTTGCTTCTGTGGACATTGCCCTGCCTTCAGTCTTTACACCTTAATCTCTTCGAGTTTGTATATCTTCTCTGCCCTAGTAACTTTACATTTTCTCAGCATTAAATAGATATGTATTGTAACTCGGTAAAATCATTTTTTGGTACACTACACCTGTTCAAGTGAGCTGGGTCAAGTCTTTTTACAATCTGAAAATACATGTACATGTATGTGTTGACTTTCTGCCACACTGTGTAAGTATCACAAAGGGAAATAAAGTCCCGCATTTTCCTTCAAAATCAGACTTCTGTAAAAAGCTATAAAGTTAAAAAAATATATTACACAGCTTCTCTAGGACAGTATGCAGGTCATACAATTCAATTTGTTTCATAAAGGCACTTTTGAAATTAATTCATTAAATTAATCACCAATTAGTTTAAAGCGTAAAGCATAAGTTAGTCCTTACATGATTTACTAGACTATTCTCCTGGAATTTTGCTGTAGGAAAACAAAATCATATCAGAGTTCTACCCAAGATCACTTACAAAATTTTGGTTATTTCAATTACGTAAATTTCAATTAAGTACTAGCTAAAATGCCAGTACCACAATGAGCCAAGCCCATGCATCAGTGTATTTTAAAATCCACCAATCAGAACTGAAACTTTAAATTAAGACACCCCTGCCACTCTTAGCCCACTCACTTCACTAGCATCTACTAAGGGAAATCAGTACTAACAGAACTGCAATCTGTTACATCCTAGAAGCAAGTAGGATGAAGGAAATTTTTTTTGAGTTGGTCAGCAAACCCTTCCATATTTATTTGTAGAAAATCCTGACCCTACAAACATCTAGCCTGATATGGTGATGATGAAGTTATGAACATCTGCTGCAAGTTGCACCACTGGCCTGCATAAAATTACAAGTAGCTTGACACACAAAAGCAGACACACCATTAAAATAAATGCCTGAAGTTACTAGCTTTTGTATAAATTTTCTATTCTTTGGTGAGTGTGATGGATTTGTCTGTTAGGCTGCACAGAGCCCCAGATGGGTAGCTGGGTAAAGGGGTAAATAGATAATGGACGTTACTCATATAGAAGTCTCCCAAGTCCCAGAGAAAAAAATGAAAAACAAATCAGAGTTTGCTCTGCAGTGATGTTTACTTCTTTTCTCTTGCTACTTCTCCATAGCTAAAACAATACACTTTTTACCTTATGGCAATGCATTATTGAAGAGAGAGAATTGTGTTGGTGAAAAGCTACGAGACTACTTTAGATGAAGCTGATTGGCTCAAACCTTTTAAACTCACAAATTATGAAGCCTACACCACTAGAGATTTACTTCAATTTGAAAGTTCATTTTAGGCAGAAGCCCAAGGGCTTCAGTCCTGAGGGCAACTACTCTAATCTGGGAAATTTCTGAAGTTTAAGTAGTTTCTGAAACTGGCACAATAGCTGTATGCCCTTCTTTTGTGCTCTCCCCCCGCCCCACTGCTTTTTTTTCCTTTTTTTTTTTTTTTTTTTTAAATGAAGATTCATATGGTTCTCAATACCTATGCAGTGGACAACACAAACTTCTCATGGGAAAGTTCGCTTAAAAATATATCACTAAAAATTCTATGAGAATCAGATATGACTGTTGTATAGGAACACTTCATCTGGCCTGAAGAACCACATCTCTGAACTCCAATGACACTCCATCGATGGTGTTCTAAAACTGGCTGCACCCAACACAAAGTAGGAATCAATGGTTGGTTTTCAGCACAAGAGGACTGCACAAGGAAATCCTAACATTTTGCACTAAGGTTTTTCTACTGAAAGGAATAATAGTTTGGCAAAAGTGTTTCATAAGTAGATTACAAGCAGACACAATTTTATAAATAGATCAAGAACAGACAAGTTTGCACAAATTCAGACGGACCTAATACAGAGCTGAACTGCATAGAGGTACATAAAAGTCAAAGTTGATTAAGCTACATATATATGCACATTGCTAGACTAATCTAATCATCAGAAAATATGAAAAAAATCATTTATTATCAGGAAATTTCAGTGAAGACATCTTTTCACTGCTCAACTGTAATGAAAACAACAGGCAAAGCATTAGAAAACCTAAGGAATACCTCAGACGTTACTGAAAAGACTGCAAATCCTATTATAAAAGTCAATAGTGCTGATGTAACTCCTAGTATGTTCTGCTCAGACACACTTTTTCGAAATGAGTAGTAAAAGGATTTAGAGGGTTTACCAAAGTGGAAAAAAAAAAAAATGTAACTGCAAAACAGAAACATTCCAAAGTACTTGCAGAATGGTTGACCAAGGAATTAAAAAAACAACAAAACAAAGAAACCAACCAAAAAAACCCCCAAAACCAAACAAAGCAAAATAAAACCCAACCCAAACCCCAACTTGTTTGTATAGTGTTCCTTTTTTTCTTTACCAATTCCTTCTCACCATCAGCTTCTTGCTAAATATCAGTTAGTGTCACATATCAAAACTTTGAACAGTTCAGGATTTTCATCTTTGGGTTTGTTTTTTGTTTTGTCCCTGAAACAGTCAATTCACAAAAATATACCTTCACATTCCTTAAAAAGGAGCATGGACTCATTCCACAGATGGAGAAGACCTTTTACAGTTACTACTATTTTCATCTGTACTGATTTCATTCCAAAATGCTTTAAAAAATGTATCACCTCTCAGTGCACAGACACAGCAACATTTCTCAGAGATTCCAGTGTGAAACTGAGGAATGAGTACAAGAGAGTATTAAAGGAGCAGCTGAAGTTACCAGTGCTATCAAAATTATTTTATAATTATTAAACTATTCTTAAATAGAATTTTAGATTATCCTTTACCAACTAATCCTGTTGGATTTAAACTTTTTTTCCCCACGCAATTACTTAATAAACAATTAAGAAAATATCATAAATGTTATTGTAAAATTTTAGTCATAGGTTCACAAGTTTCAAGAGTTAAGACCAAGGTGATCCATGGCCATGCTTTTTTTTCTCCTTACTCTTCTCATTGAGACAATGGTCTCTAAAGCCATTCTAGAACATTCCTAAAACACTGTAAGATCAGTTTTATACACTTTATATACACACTAGCTAGTGTGTGCACTAGCCACAAAACGAGTTATAGTCAAACAGTGGAATAAATTTGCACTGAGAGACTGTAAAATCTTGGTCTGCAGAGATACTCAAAACCCAACTAAATGTAGTCCTGGGCACCCTGCTCTAGCTGACCCTGTTTGAGCCGAAGCATTGAACTAGGTAATCCCAAAAGGTTCTTTCCAACCTCAATGATTCTGCAATTAGTGATTACCTTAAAGAGGCAAGAGAAGAGATTGTATTCTGACTGACATATTTTGATGTCAGATATGTAACCAAGTATGAAACTTCATTAAAAAACATGAAGTGGACAGGTTATGCAAACTTCAATTACTCTCTCTCCATTCTAAGAAAGTATTGTCATGCCTAAAATCTTGTATAATCAACAGTAGGAATCCTAAGTCTTATCTTCTAGTTAAAGTGTCAGTAGTTAAAAACCAGCAACAAATCAAAGCTTAGATTTCTCATATGTGTGTTTATTGACTCTAAATGCTATATATTAATATATCTAATAATCAACCTTTAGATCATAAAATTGTAAAAAATAATATTGACATCACTTTGAAATATTGGGTTTCCATTTATTCAGTAAAATAATAGCTTATGGGTATAATTACTTGTAGCCTTTCTTAAAGAAAACCAGTTCTAATATCATTTAGGGATCGAGTACATCATTCTTCAAACTCGCATGGATCTTGAGAAGCCTTGCAAAAGTAATAATACGTTGACTCAGATTTCTGGATGGTAGACAAATAGTTTCTATTTGCTATTCACAGACTTTAGTGCTGAAAAAATACTGGATCAAAACGCGGTTTGGGAATATGAGATTTTTGTTCCTCCCCCCCCCATAAAGGACAGTGTTTTCCTCTTGTATATGATTCACAGCCAAAATAACATCCAGAAGCAGTGCACAAAATTGCAAAACAGAGTTGCAAGTCACCTCACACAGCATTGTTGTGTTCATTGGCAACAGAAACATTTGTACATTCATCATAGAACATACAGAATACTTTAAACCACCATCCAAGCAGCAGAACTTTAAGTCACAACAAGTTTTCTATAATTCTTCATTAACTGTATATTTACAGACATTCATATAGTACTTCCAAATAAAGCAACAGGGACTACTACAATCCAAGCATAAAATGAATTTCTTATTCACAAAATCTGGTTTCCTAATACTCTTCTAGAAAGGAAACATTTCTAATGTTCTTTTCTGTAATCATAAAAAAAAAACAACCCACACCACCAAATGAAAAGAAACCACCACTCCACACACACAGAACACAGAAACACAGACTCTGTCTATTCAGTAGATTAAAATCCACAATACAGAGCCTGTATGTATATATTCACCGCATCCTTCTCGTCCTCATCGTATTTCCTCCAAAAGCCTTGGGATAAGAGCTGGTAGAAGGAATAATATCCCAAATGTTTCCTTTTTAATGTGTTTTTCATGCATTTTTGCTTGTGTGTGCATATATATATACACACAAGTTTCCATTTCATTTCTATTATCACTCTAAAATATACTCCATACACTATATTCCAGCAAAGTATCAAGTGTACAAAAGAGCATAAATAAATAGCAATATGTGAAATGGAGGTGTCTGTACTTATCTGAATCCCAATACTTGCTACTGATCTGCAAATATATAGCAGAAGAGCAATCTTTACTCCTTGTTGATCACTGACTGCCTAAAAATTGCCATGGTAATGCTGAAGCCATTCAAAAGCATCAGAGTTTGGATGTTTATGTGGTAGAAGGCTGTCTGTTATGTGCAATGTATATTACTTGAAATCTCTGAATACCTAATTCCTGCCCCAACATAAGACTTGCTGAAATAATTGGAAAATACACTGCAGCCAAGCAACCTATTTCAGAACTACAGTGTATATTGTCTCATTCTCCTTCGTACGGAAAAAATAGATGAGAAGTAACATAATCTAATATTGACAATAAGACCGACTGGTTCAAAAATATTAATAATAAAATCGCAGCACAGTAGCTGCAGCTTTCCATGGATGAAGCATTTCTCTAGTGACAAGAGCACCACCTATAGACTTAGAAAATCACCCTGTCATTGTGTTTGCCCTTAAAACACAGCAGCTTAGTTTCTAGTCTTCTAAACTGTGAAACGTTTCACTTGTCACAAAATAATACTTAACAATAGTACAGTAATTGTACAGAATTTATATCAGCTAAGGGTCTGGCCCTATTTCCTTAAAAATAGTTACATTTTTCGAATATGAGCTCCAGGGGAAAAAAAGAACAAAAAAGAAAAAAAAAAAAAAAAAGAAAAAAAAAGTTGATAAAGACTACAATATTTGGCTTGAAAGGGACTTTCAGCAACATTGCCTTTTAACAGTCCTTAACAGACAAACGGATATATAACAATAAATACGTACTAAGACAAAGTTATCTGTATGAGTGGGTGTGGAAACAATAAAAACACTGAATGCTATTAAGTTACCTTTAACATTACTGTACCCTTTCTGTTTTGTTAGCTACACATGCCCTTACAATGCAGTAAGGAACAGATAGTAAATCCTTTATTTGCTTGGCAAGGGCTTAGTTGTTCCACTAGTTTCACTGAGATCAGTGAGGCTGCACCGGTCACACAAGAGGTTCACAGTTTAGTCCTGAGCAACTCATTTCAAGATCTATGCAAACTTTGACCTATATACGCTGATAATTTGATAATATTGTAAAATAACAAAATGTTAAGATGTTCTGCTAGTATCACAGAATCAATCAGTACAATTCAACTCACTCTGCTTAAAATAACAATCTTTTCACTTTATGGAAGCAGATAAAGAATTTTCTGTTTCTACAAAAACATCAAGATACTGGGTGGCTAAAAAGTTAATTTAAATTAAAGGAGGATGCTGAATTAAGGAGAAAAAAAACCCCAAGCAAACTGCTTTTTCAATAATTTAATGAGTAGACACACAAGAACGACACTGACTTGCTCCTAATCACTGCTAGTAATTTTCTACTTTGAAAAAAGGTTAAACTAAACGCGAACAGGGTGCACTTTCAAAAAAAGGTTCTTAGAAACAACCACAGAGAATAATTTTTCTGAAGACTTAGTCACAATTAACACTAGGCATAGGCAAGCTCCAGTTTCATTTTGTGCCTATTTACACAGTGCGTAACATCTATTGTAACACACTTCACATGTATATCTAAGCCACATAGCTCTGAAGGGGAAAACTTCATCCTATGTTATTTGTCATGATAGGATGCAAGAGGCAAACCTCTCACATTTTATGTCTTTTTTGTATCAAAATAGTATGACATTGCCATCACAGAAAACCTGATGCCTTTCTTAGCTAGTAAGAATAAACACATGTAAAATGCTCTAGTGTTTTTCTTTGTTCGAAAAAGCAAATTTACAAAAAAACCCCCAGTCATCTGAGTAAACTTATTAAGAACAATCAGACTCCTTATGTGTAAATTTTAGGCCAAGAGATTTGCAAAAATGCAGAGATTAGCACTACAGTCATCCGGTCCTTATCTGAAGTGATTAAAAAATTATTAGTATTTACTGGACCTAAGTTTGACCTTGCAGCAACGTAAATCCATTTTCCCTTGTTTATTCCACTAGAATAAAGAAGTTCACAGTTCCTTGTACTCTGAATAAATTCCTTTAAATCATCTGTTTCTAGTTCTGTTCATTCACCCCTGTTCAAGACTGTACATGACAAAAAGAAGGGACCATACTTAGCTACAAAGCCCTCCTCAGAAGCCTGAGCTAATGGGTCACTTAGCAACTAGCTGGCCAACAAAACCCAGGAAAACTGGCTGCCCCCCAGAAGGATCTAATAGTAAGATTTAATAGTAAGGAGGACAACCTGCTGTTGGGGAACCATGAGGAACATTTAGAAGACAATAATCAAAAGAGTTTTCATCTTCACACAACCCCGTGAACAAAATTAAGTGGTTCAGCCACAAATAAAACTTCAAGGTCAGGATTGTCTTTCACCCATAAGCATCTCCAGATGCTTTTGCAAACACACAGGTGTTAAATCTTGGTCACTGCACTTTCTCTTTTTCCCCTCATACATATTATTTTTATTATTTAATTTACAATAGTGCTGAAGAGTTCCAAGTTGTAAAACATGACCCCACTATGTGGGAACTGGAGAAAAGCAAAATAAAAGAGAGTTGTTGCCATGCATACAAATTATTACCCATGGTCATATAATATTTTGTAGAAGACAGAAGACTTTGAACATTATAACCAGACCAACAAAGGAATACCAAGCAAAATCATCTCTTGGCCCACTTGATAATATCAGCACACCAGGCAGATGTCCACGTATTCCCAAGTTAAAAGTAATTTTTATATGATATAAAAGAGTACCTTTGCAGATACTTTGCAAAGCTCCTCTACCTTTGAGAAAGAAAGTTAATATCACTGGCAAATTTGAAAGGAGTAATGACCTTTGAGGTATGCAGAGACTCCTAATAGTATAGCAACTAGTAGTTTATGCACTAGAAAACAGAACAGGTCTAAAATTGAAAAACTGGAAGCGGAATAAAGTGATGCAGACAAAAACGATGAGTTCGAAAAGTCACCCTTGCAGCAGCAATCTTGACAAAGATGAGCAAGAAAGCATGAATTTGTCAAAGGTGGAACTAAGGAGTTCTGAAATGATGGGATTCTGACTGAGAGTATCAATTATGTGGATTGATAGGTTAGGGCATGTCATAGAGATGTTATGCGGAAGAAACGTGAAAGAGCTACAGATGGCCTGAAGGTGAAATGCTAAACAAGTTCTTGCCAAAGAGCTGTGATTCCTACACAGAATAGTAGTAAGTTTCTTCACAGCTTGAATCGAGCTGTTGTAACACCTATGTGCACTGGGAAAATTGAGGGAATCCAAACAGTTTTTGTATAATACTGTATTAGACTCCCAACTGCTTGAAAACAATTTATTATTAAACAGCAATTTAACTTTTCATTCTTTTTTATTAACTTAAGGACATAACTATACTACTTAATTTAAATACAAAAGGATTCATGATTAGAGGCCACTGGAGAACTGAAATTACAGTTCTGAGTAAGAAAACAACGGTTTTCTGATTTGTTCATATTAACTGGCAATAAACATGTAATAAATTTATGCAATCAACACTAAACTCGTGAAAGTAACTGCCTGGCAGAAAGACTGACTGTCAAATGAGAGCTCAATATAGTAAACTAATGTCAGAAGCTAATAGTTTTAGAGCCTCCTACAACCAGAAAAGCCAGTTTGAACATGAACAATTTTAATTATTTTATTCTTTTACAAGGTAGACATTTCTGATGACTAAAATTACCACGAGAGGGGCAAAAACCTCTCACCCTTACATTTAATTCCACCCCACCCCATTTATATTGGGAATTGTTTCCTTGAATGTTGGGGGGGGACACACAACAAAAAACCAAACCAAACCAAAAAACCCCAAAACCCACACAACATTTTTCTAGCCCAAGCAGGAGAAACACATTTTTCCCTTAAGCCAGGCTCACACTCAGGATAGCCATTAGATTTTCTTTTGATGGATTTTTCTCATTCATTTAATCCACCAAGGGTCAGTAGGGTAGTTGCAGGAAGTACATTTGCCAACAATCAAGTTGCGATTATCACAATTGTGACTTTTTGCTTTTGCCTGCCCAGGCAGAAAACAAAAAATATTGAATCTAAACCACTGTGCAGCAGGCTCCTGAAAAACACTGCTAAATACATGTGTGTGCACTTATATTCATAAGGATAAGATGATGTAATTTCTTTTAATACTATGTCATGGACATGATCTTACTTTGCGCACAGTTGGAAACAAATCGCTAACAATGTCAGAAGTCAGAAAGAGCACCTGATTCAATGTAGTTTCCAGATCAATGAAAAGCATTTCAGGCTTTCTAACTGTCAAGGTTTTTTCTTTATCACTTGTCACCATATTAAGCAGCTCTGTAGTTTAGGGACGCCATAACTCTGGATTTTCTCCTGCCTTTTGTGAAATTATACTTCATTGGTGTGAAAACGTCCCCTATTCTCTCTCAGTCCTAAATAGCCATTTTCAGAATCTAGTAGATAGCGTCAGGTAGAAGCAGAAATTGGTGTTTGGATCTTGGTGTTAGTTTCATTTAGCAAATCAGCATATTTCTGAATACATAAGAAGCAAAAGGGGATAATCCTTCTATTCTCTTCTTTCCCCAGCTTGAAGTCCTTCCTAGGAAGCACTATATCCAAGAATCATCTGAAAGCTTTTGCTGTGGGTTCAAACTATTTGATGTTGCTGTGTTTCTATAATTTCAATACAAACGCTTCCAAGAGTCAGTGCTCTAGTTCCTGCTGTACACGCAGTTACTGCTCAGGAGCCTGCATGTGACTACAGTTTGGTGATTATTCCAAATCATAGCTTTTTCCATAAAGAAGATGATTTATATATGATTGCAAGCAATGGAAGGGAGCTACTGCGCAACGATTTCACTGGACTAAGCCTTCACTTGACCACTTAGCTAGGCTGCTATCAGGGAATTTATTTGCTGGATCCCCTCTGTGCCCACAGGCCCTTGAGTCTACAGAGAGCCCAGCTACTTCTCCCTGACTTTGGGTCATGCAAGCCCTTTCATGGGCAACAGGCTGTGCTAGCACCTGACTGTGACTGTTTGAACATACAGTCTGACAAATCCAGCTCTGCTTATCCAGCCCTGATTCCTCACCTTCTTCTTAGTCATTCTTTTTTATCAGAATCTCAAAGGTTCAAAGCGTTTCATTTAAATTCTTCCTTATAATAGCCTCTAATCTTCAGATGGGAAACAAAAACATAGTAGAAAAATGGACACATTCCTGTTGATAAACATACTACAATTATTTCAGAAAGTTTTATGCTTCCCTAAATCACACTGGGTTTTATGTCTTTTGAATACTCTCATTGTTCAAAGTGTCCTTCCACTAGGATTCCTTGCAAAGAGTATTGTTCAAGCTGTTGTTGGGTTATTCTGACCTAGTTTAGTATTTGAAATTCTCCTCCTAAGTCTCTCCAGACTTGCAATTCCAGGACACCTCAAGCTTAAGAAAAGGAAATTCTGAAATTTATTTATAAAACTCTCCGAAGTTAACAAAAAAATTCACAGCACCTTTTGAAGCTTTTGTTTTGTACTAGAACAAAATCAAAAGTCTGCTGATACTCTGTTTTTTGCAGAAAGTCTATAAAATTCAAGTAGTTTTTCTGTTGAAGAAGCCTTCCTGGCTAAGCTTTGTAGTAATCAATACAGCCCCATGGTCTGTCTTCAATAGGAGGGGCATCAACAGAAGCTGAAGAATTTTGCCAAGTTGTCCTAACCACAGTAAAACCATTCCATGGGCATTTTGACAAAGTCACTAAGCTTTTCTTACAGAAGTGTTAAAGTTTTGGACAAACATAATATCATTATGAGAAAGATATTATAGCACTTGTTATATAATTTGGAACAATATATCACACACACACACACACAAAAAATATCATTTTTACACTAGGCTGGCTGGGACATTTAACAGAGAATTCCTATGTACCACAATCTAGAGTGCCATAAAATTGAAGCAAAATTAAATAATGTCTTGGTGCTTCAAGTAACAAAACAGCAGGTTTAGAATTATATTTGTCAGAAAAAGTAATCAGCAGTGGAATGTGAAATGCATAAAGACTATCTGAATTGAATTAATTTACAATTGAAAAGAGGTATTTCCATCTTTGATAGCATGAACAAGGAACTAGTTAGAAATTTTTGTTCAAATAAAGAAATAATTATTTTTTCTTTGCTTCACTTAAGTAACAGAAAAGCTAAAAAAAAATAAATAGGTAAAGTATTTCTACAAGTTTGAAAACTTAATTATTCTGAAACATTTTTAGGCTTCAGACAAAATTAAGAACAGACCCAACAATTTCAGCATATTCTAAGGAGAAATTTTCTTGCCGAGTGGGGTTTTTTTTTGTTTGGTGTTGGGGTGGGGTTTTGGAGTTTTTCTAAGCCTTTTTTTGAATGAAGTCAGTTCAGTAGAGTTAGATCACATCAAACTGCTGGCCACAATGCATAAAGTTGTACTCAAACTAATCCTGAAATTAAATTCAATTAAGCTTTACCTTTTGAGCTCTGTTGCTAATAATTTTGAATACATAAACAGTACAATGGTGTTAAAGAAAAAAAAATTTTTTATGATGACTATTTCAGCTGATATGTTTTAAATTACACCTCTGGCTTAAAGAGTATTTGCAAACCAAACAATCAGCTAGTGGGACTCTGAGCTGCAAAACACAATACTCGCTGAAATGATTATTAAAATACAGCACTGTACAAAAGCATCTTAGCTATGGTTGCAGAATAAGTGCTGAACCAAACAGGATATTTTCCTCCTAATACTTGTAGACATTGTAAAAAGGATTGGAGTAAATTGGCAAAAACAGTGAATCCAGGGAAACTGACATTTGTAGGGGTGGATGTATTCTACGAACAGATAAGCACACTGCTTCCTCCCAGTCAACAGACCATTTTCAGGAGTCAGCCATTAAGCATGTAGAAAGTCACTGCTGTAACTAGAAAAGCTAGAGGAATGGCTTTCAATTTTAGCTAAATACTTTTTGAGCAGTATTCTTTCCCATGTGATTATCCAATCTCCACTGGAAATTACCCACTGGCAATAAGAAGAAACATGAGACTAGATAAACTCAGTTTTATTTATTTTTTTAATCTAACATTCTCAGAAAGACACTCAGCTTTTCCATTACTGCTGTCAATCTACCTGTCTGGGGGAGCTGTAGATATTCTCCAATGAAAGCATTTATTAAATATCTCAACATAAAAGCATGCAACACATCACATCTGTCTAGCACTATATTACTAATATAATGCTTTGACATAACAGATTGAAGCACAAGTACTATATTAAATAAAGTCTGTATCCCTGCTCTATATTGTCAGCAGGGAGATGCTACTACCTGTCTCAATAAAAATAGGACATTTTCTAATAGGATAAATAGAATGAAGATATGTTTTTTGTTAGACAAGACCTTTTTTAGTTTTGAAATAATTATAACAAGTTTACTTATCAAAAGCAATGATGATCTTGAAGGGTACATAATTTCCATTTACCCACCAGATTTGTATCTATTAGACTTCAACTAAATTGACAAATTTTAAGCTGCCCTTTGATATCCATAATAATTGTCGGCTACTGAAACAGTAGACACTCTATTGCACTAAGCCTGGTGTATAAAAAAGAGTCACCTGTTTGTCAGAAAAAAAATAGGGCTAATTTATTAATTACTTCTATTTTTAAAGGCACAAGGAAATCTCAAGCTGATAAACCTTGTTTGAGCTACCCTAAAAAAAATACATATGATGACAGAATATCCTAGTAAGGGTAGAGTTAAAAGAAAAAAAGCGCATGGATAGTAATGTCACGTGCAGTTTTACACTTACTGAATATCATATATTCATTTTGTGTTCTTAAATTAGGAAATAAACCTTTTTCAAGGGCACCTCTTGGTTGGTGCCAACTCCTAAGTACACAGATTCTCGAATAACAAGGTAAGATCATGGTTTGCAAATGCATAAAAAAAATTTACTTACAACTAAAAAAAAAGATAAGTAATTTTAAAATTCAATTAAATCACTGTAACTGTCCATTTCATCCTTTCTGCTGCCAGCTAGAAAAAGAATCTGGAACATGTATTTAAGCAGCATGAACTAAAGCCTCTGTGAACATTTGACTTGTCCCAGGAATGTGCACAACCCAGCGCTGTGCTTCCAGGCGAGACCTAAATCCCCTTCCCTCCTGAAGTACATCTGAAAAAATATTTAACTGCCCTAAGAACATACAGAATTTATATGGGCATTGGTGGAGGCAGCACTCCGTCCTACTTTGACTCCTTGCTAGGAGTGATTTCCCATCAGGCTGCCAGGATCAGGTGCATGTGAGCTCTGATCAGGAAAGAGTTTTGGAGGAAAAAACTTGCTGGCTTAAAAGCTCTGGCTTAAATATTCAGAGCTGTTTAAAGGACAGAAATTCACCAAAGTCAACTGAATTACCACCTTCCATCATACAGATGTTATATAAGAGAAAAGAATGAAGCTCACGACTTTACTTCTGCTAGCTTTGTTAAGTTTTGTTATGACAGTCAGGTTTAGGAAAAGAAAGATGCTTGGACAATTTAAGAAGAAAACCCAGACTGTTGGAAGTAACAGCATTTGCCTTGTCTCTAAGGCTTGGGGGGAACACAGAATACTACTGCTGACAAAGGGTAGAAAAAAAACCCCTTTGTTTTGGGAACTTCAAAAGGCAGCACATGGACTAAAACCAATACAAGTTAGTGGTCTGAAGTCCTATCCAGGACAGTGACATTGTCTTTCAAAAGGTATACAGAAACACTGTTGCTTTGAACATTTGAAAATAAAATTGAGAAAGGAGAAAGAACATCAGTTTAGGAATTCAAGTACTTCTGAATGCGGATAAAGATGAAAGATTTCACTTCACCTCAGGAATTTCTGCGACTGATTGAACTTCCATGACTCCCAGGGGTGTAAGACTAGAAACCCCCAGGCTCAAGAGCAGACACTGTACAGGGATCCCTCTGCATGATGAGCGTACACATAACTCCAATGCAACAGAACTCAGGTGGAGTTATTAGATGTAGAAGTCATTTGAAATACATTTGCTTCTTCCAGTGCCATGCTCAGTAACATCCAAAGCAAAACATATCAGAGGACAAAATACAATTGAATCCTCTCTCTCAGATGCTCCAAACATTAGACTATACACCAGAAAAATTAATAAACTTAGACTCTGACCCATTGCCTCAAAACACTGTGACATTTCAATTTAAGAAAAAATTAAATCATAATTTATCTTTTAGTACCTTCTGTAGATCATTCTGAAACAGCCCTGGTCTCTGTCAGTGAAAAAACCCAAAACTCAGATCATGGAAAGAGGATAGCTTTTTCATTTAGTTCAATGAGGAAATGAAATTTTCTGGAATTTCAAAAATTATCACCAACTCCTGAATGTCTGTGTAAAATCCCAGAGCATAACATCCAGTTACTTTTGAATTCATCTGGCTACGAACCTCAACCTCCAACAAATGAAGTACAGCTCAGATATGATGATTTTTCTGTAACCATCTTCATAACATAATAGCTAAGGAAGAACAAATTATGTTGTCTAGTGTTATAAAATGGATAAAAAAAAAATACATGCAGTAACTGCTTTAGGCTTTCTTGGTTGTGGTGGTTTTGGGTTTTTTTTGTTTTGTTTTGATTTCCTTTTAAAAACAACTCCAAATTATGCTGCATAAAATATTTTCCAAAAAAACCTTGCAAGGTAGTTTTAATGACTCTTTCATGGTTCAATAAACTATCGCATTGGGCCATTCTCCTGATGAAGCAATGTTCAAATCTCATTATATTTATTCAGAAAGGAATAAGGTACTCATGTTACTCGATTTCTTATAATTAGTTAAAGAGCAATTTGTTGGAATTTCCTTTGCTTATGCTTATATGGTTTAAAAAAGAAAAAGAAAGGGTTGTGACAAGTAATATTGTGCTCTAAGTAAGTAAAACATAATGCATCACACACAATAACAATCCACTGGCATCCTACAGCTGGGATGGGCTTTACGCTTCAGGGTAAGACAGCCTCTTTCTACTACAACCTTCCCCTTCCTGTCATCTCTACTTTTCAAAACAGCAGACGGGAGATTAAGCTTTAATGGCTGAATGCTCTGAAGAAAAACCACCAGGCAGTCCCTATAGCCGATGCACAATTAATAGAAAGTAAATCAGTTGCTTTGTAGAGGAGATAAAGTAAGAGCCCAGTCAAAATAACCAGCCTCATCATGACATTCTGTTTCCAACAGAAATTAATTTTGTGAGCTGCAGGAGTTTGAAATAAACATGAGTGCTAAAAACAACTATTGCCATCATCTCAGCACGAAGAGAAAGATTGAAAGGTACTTTCAGAATAAGGGTTACAGCCCCCAGGAGTACTCTGGGTATGGACAATATTTTTCCCCTGTGATCATCAGGGAAAAAAGAGCAGAATAAAAAGTACCACAGGTCTTCGCAGCTGGAACATCTGCAACTAAGAGATTGGCAGAAATTCATAGTCTTAGATGACCACATGAATCTAACCATAATTGGCAGACATGGCTGTAATGACGTAGTTTTATTGATTTTTCACTAAGACCAGGGCTCCTCAAGCTCGAAGTACTAAGTTGCGTTAAAAGAGCATGCGATTTCTGAAGCATTCACTGAGAAAAATATTCTCACATTTTATAACCTATACCTGTTTTTTCATATAAGTCCAAAAGCAGCCTGAACTAAGTTGATATAAAAGGAATCTGTTGAAGGTTAGATACACAGAAATTCATAAAGTCCCTGCTCCAAGAATAGCTGGAGTCTGGAAAAGCTTTCAGAAATATCAAATATGCTTATCCTGCTCCTGTATAGAAATCTGCTTGTGATCGTTGCTAGAAATGGGCTCATTGAACCCAGCAGAGATCTCTTAAGTTCTTGTTTCACATGAGATATGATCTACGTAATTGCAACTCCACATACATAGGTGATAAAGGAGCATATCAATAGCACACTAAATGCCATTTTACAAAAATCCAGCTTTTTATTAAACACACTAAAGGCACTTAAAAAGTGTTTGAGTGAAGCACAAATTATATTATCCAAAGTAAACAGCACGAACACACAACTGGTGGGTGCCAAAACCAGCTCAGATTATAAAAACCTCTCCTCTCCCCACATTCAAGATGTTTCTCTAGAATCAAGACTATTCCAGTAGAACTTCCTAAAGACTTTATTCCATCCTTATACCTGCCAGCTTTTTTCATTCCCTCTGAAGTATGTTTTACAAAAAATATTTCCCAGTAGAAGCTCCAAACAAAAGCAACTCCAAAAGATTTCACAGACATACTTTATTAAAAAATAATTGGATTGCTAAGGAATTAATAAGCCTATAACACAACTACAAACCTTATCAGCTGTGAACAAGACCTATGTATTCATAAATCTCAGAAGTTACAAAAGTTTCTTATACGTTAGATCGAAGCTTTTTTTAAAAAAAAATATAATCAAGCTCTCATAGGATGGGTAGTTGCATCTTCATTTCCATGGGTTTATTTCCTGTTTTGGGGAACGCTGCCTTTTTATAGTAGTTCTGAGAGAGATTCAGGTAATACACTCATACACATACTGAAATGCTGAGACACAGATACACATGCCTCCTCTGCATCCTGGATTTCTACATTTGATTCACACTTTTATAAGCACTTTTAAAGAAAAGAGTTTAGGCTGAATAGTTTTCAGCACTTCTTGATAAAACCACTGCTGAATTCTGATATGAAATAGAAATTATGCAACTAACCTGGACTTATATATGAAAGACACAAGGGCACAAAACTGGGGAAGTGTGAAAAGCCTTATACAAAAGCAGTCGTGCTTTTGCAATGCACAAATGAAGGAGGTCACACAAATATTTTCAGGAAGACTGAATGTAGAAAGCGTACTTGGAGATGGCAGAAGTTCTGACTCTCTCACTTTTCTCTTATTCTCTCCCATGCTCAGCAGCCTCCTGACACCACATCAGTCTTAAAATGGAGCTATAGCTTCTCAGAGAGAAACCATTCTAGGGAGACTATTGTGCACTATTTCATACTACTTCTCCAAGAGAGTCTGTGAAAAGCAGTGTCAGTTATCTACTATATTATGCTAATTCACCGAAATTATTATTAATGCAAAAAAATTTATGAACAAACCTACTCCATTTATCTGGCCCTTTCAAACCTCGTGTGATCTATATAACTAAGATTTTTTTTTTTTTTTTTTTTTTTTTTTAACTGATCCAAATATTCATCACAGGTTAACCTCTCCCACTCCAACCTCCCCCAAAACTTCCAGAAAGATTGTCTGAATTTGAAAACACTAGAAAATTTTAACTGAAACACATGGAAATTTCCTGTCCAACTTCATCAGATTTGTGAGTTTCAGACATGATTCAGCACACGATGAGATATGTATGATTTCTTTCTTAGCAGATTCTAGAAATGTGGCTACTTTAAATTAGCCTTAGCCTTCACACTCACTGAGCAAGTGTCCTCTTCTAGCTGGTATAAGCCTCATGTTATTTTAATCAAAGTAACAGAGGCCACGCTGGGCTGGAGCAGTACACGCAAGCACGGCAGCTGCCCACTGCTCACGTAACCTGTGCTGGAATGTGCTGTACGCGGCACTTCACCATCTTCACTTGGAGCTTGTTTCAATTCAGGAGTATGTCAAACTTAACCAGCTGCCATCAGTTCTTCTCCTACATTCTCATCTAACCTTTTGGATGGTTTGGGGCTTATGCAAATACAGTCCAACTCCACTGCTACCAAAGCAAATGGGATTCCAGCCACTAGACACCAGCAGGAACAGAAACAAGTCGATACAACGTCAAATTCAAATCTAACCAAAACACCAGCTACATTGTTTACAATGCTCTTCCATGTTTCACATATTAAGAATTCCAGAAATGGTACTTTGCTATCATGACAAAGTATGTACTTTCTGCATTTATCAAAATAGACATTCATGGGTGACTTCTACACCATCTAACATTGACCTTAACTTCAGAATCCATAATTAAGACTTTTACGTGCCTCTCTAGGATTTCCCATAGAAGAAAGGTGCTCACATGCCCATATGTGACATACCTTCATTAGACATGTACATCGCTTCCAAACAAATGCAAACTAATGAAGAAATAAAATACAGAAAGAAATTCTGTACGAATACAGAATATCCTTAAAGTCTGTCTTCAGGGAACTTTTTCTGGAGGGGACAAAAAAACCCCAAACCAAACCCAACAACAACAAAAAAAAGCATTTCTGAGGAATCCTGGATTTGGGTAGCAGTACCTCACCTCTTGCTCAAGGAAAGAAAGCATAAGAGAGCTCTCCTTCAGTACATCCTGAGAAGTCAGTTCTGACTGCCTCATCCTCAAACAGGAGATTAGAACTTAAAAAAAAAAAAAAGAAAAGAAAAGAAAAAAAAAAAGAAAAAAATCTGAGTAGGGCAACCTGTTTAACTACAGCTATTGAACAGCTTCCATAAAAGAAAGGGTTAAACACACAAGGGTACTCCAGTTTGGAGATGAATGAATGAGAAAAGGACAGCTATGAATTCAGGAACTTCACAGAGAAGATGAACAGGAAGCAACTGTTCACTGTCTTTTATAAAAGAATATGGAAACATCAAACTAAACTAGCAGGCAGTAAATTTAGAATGAACCAAGATTCTTCACAATGTGCAATGGGGAGACCTTTTGACAATCTTACATCCCGGATGCATAGTTATGGACGCTGCCAGAGATAAGATACTAAACTAGAAATATCTTTAACTTGATTTAGCACATCCTTGCAGCTTCACTGTGTTCAGAAACACACACACTACATCGGTAAAAATCTGTCAGCAGAAAGCCACACATCACACCATGGAACAACTAACTTGATCTTAACTCATTTTAGTTCTTTGGCAATGACCTAAATAAAAGTATTTCCAGTAAGGGTGGTTTTTTTCCCCGACATACTTAAGCTTTCTTTAAATTAAATTTATTCCCAAATCTTTTTAATAGAGGGGTTTTTAATAATTATTTCTAGCATTGCTTTTTAACAAAGAATTTTTTAATTATAATTTCTACCTTTGTTTAAAAAAAACCAACTAAAAAACAAAAACAAACAAACAAAAAAAAACCCCATCACCCATGACAGTTAAGGTCCACTTCAGACTGAAATAAGCGTTTCAACCATCTACTCAACAATCACTGCAGCAAGGTACTCTTCAAATTAAGCGGACTCTAGTGAAAGTTATTTCAGCTTTCAGAATTGATTTGATCATGAATGTGAATAAGTATTTATATATCCATAGATAATTTTAATATAGAAAATTATCCAATCATACAATTCAACATTTCATCTTAAAATGACTGAGAAATCCTGCTCTAGGCTGATAACTTTGCTAACTGTTAGTAAGCGTTGGTCTGCTGCACAGATTTTGCATGGCCTACAACAGCAGCAAATCACAACCCTTAGGGAGAGCAGCCTCCGAGAGACTACTGGTTTTCTTCACTTACGGTTCACTTGCCCCTAAAGCCAAACACTGCACTGTAACTATGCTGAATAACTAGTACAAGAATTGTTCGATACATATGGGTGCTTGACCTTATGACATACATGCATCACATTTCCAAGCTGCTACAATTAAACAGGACTATTTTTACAAATTTGCTCAATAGTCAGAATTTGCTCAGTGATTTACCTCAACATTACATCAACTAAAGCAATAATTTTAACTGTTCTTTGGCAGTGTAGTTCAGCATATTTCTGCTAGTGATTCAAAACACTTACAACCCTGCCATTTACCCAGGTAATGCAGTGATTAGGCAACTTTCCAGCAAACAGTTTTTAAGATTGCTTCATAAAAATTGCATTTGGAAAAAGCGTTATGTCTTGTTCATTAATTTGATAAGATATTGCAATAACTGCTTAGGGATATATATGCAGTCCACCAAGTGAGTTAAATTCTGTTTCCACAAACACTATCACTGCTTTTGCAGTGTAAAATATTATAAACTAGTTCTTGTATACATACAAGATGCAATTAATTTTGGTGCTGCTTTTTATATACACACACTTAAAACATTCTAAAAACATGCAATGAAAGAGGTGAAAATATCCAGAAAATAGTCAACAAGACAGAATTTCCCAAGTAGAAACCTAGTGGCATTATCTTATTTAGAAACTGCCCAGACCAAAAAAAATAATAAAAAATTATGGAGATGCAGGGAAAAAACCCTCTTGTTAACGAAGAAAACTCAGAATCAGAACCTATGTCTTCTTTTGAAGTTCTACCTGAGGTAACACCCTTAAGCTAAATCCAAAGCTTCCAGAAATAAGCAGAAACAGTCCAACTGAGATTAAAAATAAGAAAATCAGTCAAAAAATTCCTAAATTTTAAGCATAGTAATTCTTAATCTTAGTGCATCAGTTTATTATCCGCAAATGAAGAAAATTTTTTAGCTTCTCTTAAAAGCATCCTATAAAAGACAGTATTCAACTGCAACCTTTACTGTTTCTAAGTGTTTCGGTCAAAACAAAACTCAAACAACATGATTCTTCTTTATGATAATAGCTGATATATATTAGCAATAACCTCTTGCTCTCTCCTATTTTCATTTCCTCAAAAAAGCAACAGAAAACAAAACTCAAAGCAACCTCATATGTGGTTCAGCCTCAATTTTTTATGTGGTTTTTTTTTGAAAAGGCTTTATAACTGCTTCATTGGACTCTTTAAAAAATCTAAATGCATCTAATTTAATAGAGTAATAAGCTGCATAAGTTACAATTATGCAAGATATTTTAAATTGGAAAAAATGCTTTAAGTTAACGTCCAAAGATGTAACATCCAGAGAATGTCAAATGAAAAGAAAATGTGATGATAAAGTAATATTGAAAGCCTTAGTACAAACTGCATGACAAGTTAAAATATAAAAAACTAATTTTGTTGCTTTTGTTTTGAAAAAAGTTTTAATATTTAGGATACATAAATCAATGCCATCTTTGTAAAAAAAAAAGTCAAGCTCTTTCATAAATGGATCCAACTAGCCCTAGCAAAACTGGCAAAAATGTAAATGTTTTTAAATGGTCTATGCATATGTACTAATCTATCTGCACTACATTATATGAGTCTTGTATACCATACTATTTTACATGCTTATAAAATGACTGTAAATTCAGCACTTCACAATCCAGTTTCCTAAAATAAATTAACATGACAACATTATTCAACCTCCATTTTCTATGGAAGGGTAAATACAAAGCAGTTTGCAGCTCACTGTAGATTTAAATATTCCAAACGCTGATAGTTTGGAAGACAATTAGTCTTTCCTATGTCAAAAATTAACAGAGAAGTGGAGTCTATTTCAAATTAATTGATCTAAACATCTAATAAAGTATTTATATTAAGTAAATTAAAACATACACATGGTTACACAAACTACTGCATGACAAGGTAACTGTCTGAAACATGTGGCAGTTTCACAGGTAAATACTACTTCAACTTATTTGGCTGAATGAGAGCATCTCAGCCCTTCTACCATTACAACTAGGGTCTACCATTTTCATGAGAATTCCAGATGGGCAATGCTAACAATCTTATTAACCATCTTGACAGGTAAGAAGGGATATATTGTGAACTTGCTGTTCTTATCCCCTTTCAATTCATGGAAGTTTTAAATGTTTAAAAAATAGAACTATTCCATGACATCATTCAGCTTCAATACTGATGCTTTTCATTAACACAACTACCACGTACATGGATGTATGACTCCTTTCACAGAAGCAATTCCTTTTTTTTTTTTTTTTAACTGTTTCCTCAGATTATTATTCTAAAATTCTTTTTCACTTTTTATGCCATTTCAATGGCTTAATTCTTCAGTACTGTTAAGTGAGGTGCCCCTCTCAATTCCATGAAGATACACTGAGTTACGGCAGCTGACAATCTGTTCATTGCCCAGTATTTACAGCTTCCCCCCTCCCCCACTGATGATTAGTTTTTAAAAATACAATATTTTAATGCATTAAAAACTGAAGATAATTTCACTGAAATATAACCAATAGGTAAAAAGGTGGGTCCAGCTTACTAGAGGAGTTTAGCAATTACTTCAGAAGGACTAAAATTCAACCCAGGTTTCATTTTCTGTTTGGCTGCTTTTAAAAGCCAAGAAATTTGGAAAATCATGCATCTGTTTGGGGATTCTTACTATGGACCTTGCAAGGTCACTGTAACTATAGAGGACTGGCCTTGTATTCAACAACCTAATCCTGCCAAAGCAGAAAAGCATTCTTGCACTTATTCAACAGAATTGAGATTTGGTCTCTGGAGTATAATAGAGTGACAAGACCATGAAAATACAGAATTAACTGCAAAGAAAGTGGTAAATACAACTCAAATCTTTACTACTTCCTTGGTAAGATCACAGACAATTAAACAATTAAAGAGAAACATGTTATACAGTAGAGATGCAGCTCATTCTCCTGACAGTGGGGCATCTGCTGATTGCAACAGGCTTCAATTTAGATTTGGAGGCATGCTTTTTACAGCATTTTGATTAGACAAGGTCTACCTAACATCCTACTTGAAATGGAAAATAGCAACCAAGTAGGGTAAACAAGGTCTATAGGTAGAAATTAAAGTTTTCTATACATGCTTATAGTATACTTTCAGATATCCTTCAAAATGATAGAGAACAGCACCAATGAAAGACATGCTTGCATCAACAGAGCACAAGTGGACTATCCTAGTTGGTGGATACAATCCACTAACGCACAGGTCACACATGAGGTTTAAAAACATCGTGTTTAAAATTCAGCCCACAGAAGCTCTTCCACCACAGCTTCATCCAGCTTTGGGAATACACCTTCTGTTTATATCATTAATTTCTTAGTTTTCCAACTGAGTTGCCAAATGGCAGTTAGTGCAGCATCACTAAATAAATGGAACTGTATCACAAGTCAGCTTGACTAAAACAGCTTACAAATTTAACCATCAGAAATTCTAAATTAAAAGCTAGGGTTAGTTCTCTGAGCAGTCCGTTTGTGGTAGTCACACTTGAAACTACTGATAGGAAATGTCCACTTCTTTATGCTCTAGGGTCCAAATTTACTTACATATATTTGAATATATATATAGCAAAATGACACAGCTTCACAGAATTAATCACAAAAAACCACTGCGACAGAACACTCCGACTTCAGAGGGGACTTTGACATTAGTCACCACCTTCAGCTGTTTGGTTTTACTCCAAGGCTCTTTAATCTTTATCCTTGGCCTTTTCCTCCAGCTTTCTGTCACCAACTGTGGTATAGAGCCATAGTAACAAAATCAAATAATCCGATGTGCTACACTTGTCTTCAAAGATGGGATAAATCTATACTTAGCCTTCCTAGAAAGACCAGAGCAATTAAAACCAGACAATACAATACAGTTGTTATAAATTAAGTGCCTGCAGCCATGGGTGTTTCTTGGTAGTAGTGAACATGGAAGAGGAAATAACAACCTAACCTCCCGGTCTATACTATGAGACTGCTCGTAATAAATCACATTTTTACAGTGTTATATTCAACAGAATAGATCAATACTCAATAGATAGATACTTAAGTCATAGACACACCACCAAATATTTCTTGTTGGTCAACACTGCACAAACAGTGCAAAAACCCTAAAGCAACCGTATAGGAGAGAACACAAGAACTTAATAGGAGGTTAACATTAACGATCAAGTCTTCAAAATAATGCAAAGTTATTTTGAAGTGAGGTTATCTTTTTAAATGTTACCAGCATAAAATTGAAGAATTAATTTACTGTCAGTTGAACATTGTTAATGTAAATTATAGACAGCTGTACCAGGTCATTCTTGTCTAAATTAAATGCTATCTATCATTATGACATTACTAAAGGCTTTTAAAAATTCTGTTGTTAAAGGCAATCAATTTTAAATTAATCTATGTGTATTCAGTCAGTGTCCTAACCCATGATGAAGCAAAAATGTCTTAAGGTAATAGTAGGGATTTATGCCTCCAAAACTTCTGATGTAAAATGTAAACAAGTTGGAATTTGAAAAGCAAATTAAGCTTTACTGCGTTTTGCCTACAAAGCACTTCCTTCTTTTTTGATTTATTTCTGGTCACCACTTGTTAGATTGAAGCTTGCTGAAAGTATTAACTCCTCCTGAGACCCACCAGCATTTTCAGCCTGATTTAAAATCTGCCGAAGACAATGAAAATAACTTCTGTGAGCTTCAGTGAGGCCTTCTAGGATCTGTAAGTGCTTGGCAGCTACAAACAGTAGGACTGAAAGGGCTTTGATTAACTTTCATGATGCTGAGCACGTGATTTGGCAATCAAACATCTCTTAAAAAAGATCAGAAATGAATACTTATCTCTCTTCAGCATAGCAGTCTCTGCCCTGAGGAAACTTGCTGTGCAATAGCAATAGGAAAATCTATAAAATTAGGAACAATATATATGGCTGTAAGATATGGAAAAGTTAAAAAGAAAAAAAAAACTTAAATTTTGTTAATGTATGTGAAAATACATAATGCCTACATCGAACACAGACACGGATACTCATATATATAAAAAAAAGCTTACAACTTCTCAAAACTCTCACTGGGGAATGCCTGGCAATATATTCATTTCAGCCAAACTGGTACTTAGGCCTTCTCTTGACTATAGGCATTCTGGGTCACACCCATTTCTTCCACAATTTTTCCTGTCATGGAAGCAAAAATGGCATTGACATTTATTCTTTGGCAAAGTTATTGTTATCCTTCTTGTTGACAGAATTACTCTATCACAGATGATATTCTGTCTTTATTTTTTAAGCGGTTGTCAATAATAGTGCCTATGCTGTGTGTATGTATCTATCACACTAGAACAGCACAATCCTTAAAAGAAACTTCCTTTCTAAACCCTTGAAAAGATATTCTGAATACACTAAGTAGAATTGGAAAGTGTCAGCTATTAGCAGTAACAATTTACCTCCACAATTTACTCACAGTACAACATTTCACTTCTTACCCAGAAGGATTTAAGAATTGAAAACTCTGCTCTTTTCCAACCCTATTAGTCCTTGACCATATAATTTCCATCTCCTGGGTTGGCCATTGACAGCTTTTCAACACAAAGTATGTTAAGCAATCATCGACTCATTTGACTGTTGAATGTTGCAATTAAATATTAGCAGGAATTAGACACAAGTAATTTCGCCTGGGGGCAGGGAACATGTCTTAACATATTCTTTCGCCCCCATGTTTTAAGCATGGAAATATTTCTTTTGGTAGACCTGCGTTTGCTTCCATCATGAATCAGACATACAGCAAATTCCCTTCAGCTGCATCCTACAGCAAAGATTTCACAGCTCTCCTTCTTGCTTTTGAAGAAGGTGGAAGTTGGTAAAGCACAAACGTTGTTCCTAATGATGCAGAGACGCACTGTACACAATCACTGTATGTACATATTATTCATACCAACAGCTCTCAACTCCCATGAAATCCTGGAGCTCAAAACCCTGTTCACTAATAATTGTTATGGATTATGTAATATTTGCTTGAGGATATATGTATCATTGCCTTCTGCAGGAGAAACTGTCAAACGTTTTATGTGTTCGTCAGTTTGCAATTTTCAGACCTTCCAGTAGCTGATCTGGAAAACAGATAGAAGCCACTAATATTCACAGATTGCTCAAAATATTTGTCAAGCAGTTCCTTCAGTATGATTTTGTACTGAAGGACATAAGCAGCGTGTGATAGATACTGTACAGAGCAGTGATCATTTCACTACTGAACTGACATTTAAAGAGTACAATAGCTTTTGCAGTACAGACCTTATGTTCTTTCTCTATTATTTTATTAGAAGAAACGTCCAATCTATCCAACCCAAAACCAAAAATGCTTTTCAAAGATTGCATTTCTCCCCAGCGTTAACGTTAGGATGAGATCAACCGCAAAGTTAATGGTATTCTTATCTGAAAATTTTCAACTGAAGACGACACTTAATTTTTTTTGTCACGTTAAAGTGAAAGACGACTGCAACAAATTTGATATACATCACAAGGTTGGCGAGTACCCTCCAATATCATTCTGATGAAACCTGTGCCAAATAAATACTGCCCTCCTTTCTCCTTCTGACTTGCTTTCTTCGCTCATCAGTTGTAGGAGAAAAACAAATCGCCCTTTTTTTCCCTGCTTGCTAAAGAATATACCTATACATACCTGCCAGTAAACATGGGTTTGGTAACAGAAATACTGTATAAAATGTTCCTACTCATGTATTACAAGGAAAATAGCATCTTTTAACAGTCTCTCAAACATGATCTTAACCAGTTCAGGAGATAGTTTAGAGACAATAGCAGTTAAATCACTCAAACGTACTCTTTTTGTTCTTCAGTACATCCCTAAACTGCAGATTGCTGCAGACTAGAAGAACATAGTGGAGAAGGGTCACTAAAAATCTTTACCTTATACTATTTGCTATTTACATCCTACTAGGAAGCACAACTCTTTTTGTGTTCTCAAATATATTCAGCTTAGTAGATATAGCACCTGGATCTCGGCTCTAGCTACTCATGTCTTTTTTTTTTCTTTATTGAAAAGAATGTTAGCTAAATATAGACAAATAAATACCTGAAATACATGCTGATAAAACAAGAATGCAAACTTATGCTTGGAGAGGTATCATAGGAAATTCTTTTCTTCCCCCACCCCCTTCCTTTTTTAAAAAAAACCTAGATCCCAGGAAGACAACAGAAATTCACTTCAGGAAATATTTCAATACACATTCAATAAAATTACATTCCAGAGGCTCTATGTCTATTTCTGCAATCTCATATGTGAAGACCTTGACAGGAAAGAACATAGTAAGAAGTATTTGAGATTGTGCTTTTAGGAATTTGTTCATTAAAGGGAATCATTTATCTGCTATTTTCTACGTCATCATAATACAATATAGTTCACATCACATGCCAATATTATTTAGACTCAGGAGGACTCTTTCAGTAACAAAATTGTGTAATGATCTCAATTTAGTCCCTTTAAATTCACATTAAAAAATATTTAAATCCATAGACAAAATACTTTAAATGCAAGAACTATGACATATACATTGAGAAAAATGTACAACAAACTCTAAGAAAAGGAGAAAGGGTCCATAGTTAGCCATGCACATATGCAATATTTTTCTTTTTCTTAGTTTAACTGTGCAACTTAATCTTCATGCCAGTTTTGTGTTTATTCAGGACAACACTGTGCATAAATGCTCTCAAAAATTAGGTGCCATAGCAAACAAATCTAAGTCAAATACAGCAAAAAACCACAATAACTGAAAATATTAAAAGAAAATAGATTTCAAAAATTTATTCAGAAATCCCTAACAAAATTGCTATTGGTAAGTGGGAAATTAACAGCTCTGTTTTTAAGGAACTATTTAATAATTTAGTAATGGATATATCAGGAATGCAGAGACAAAAGGGGGGGGAGGGGGGAGTAACGAAAACACCTTTATCATGATAACGTTGGAAGGCGGAAGTCAGTGAGTAAAGCAACAAAAAAACCACAAAACCAACAGCAAAAATTCAAGAAACAATATTAACATTTTATAGACTAATAACAGTTATTTGTTTTCTTTGAGAATGTAATTGCATCATAGGGCAATGGCTTAATTTAATACAGACAAAAAACTATAATACGAGTTTTTAATAAACTTTTAAATAATAGTTGAGCTAGTAAACACTGAACCTGTCTGAGCACAAATGAGCAAGGCATGAACAATACAACATTATTCATCTTATGAATGCTATCATGAACACGAAGACCTCTGATAAACCCTTAGCAAGTGGAGGGCATGGTTCTGAAATACAGGCATCACTAGGATTAATAGCAAACTAAATCTAAGCCATAAAGATCATAGAGCATTGCTCACCAGATGATCAGATAAACCCTAAAGAATCTAATTTCTGAATTTATGCATAGATTCACAGAAAATACAACTCCCATAGACATTATCCTTTTCAAAAAACATATATAAAAACATATGGAAAACCCCATATATAAACCCACATAACGCAATCACCGTCATATCAGTGTTGGTCTGGATATACCATCAATGTGTAATATCAGAATGCATCCAAGCTATGCTCAAAACAAGCATGAAGAGGTTAAAAAACCCTGCCAAGTTTCTGGCATTCCTAGAACATTACAGGACTGAACTGTTTTCTAACCTAAGAGTATCTACTGTTTGAAAATAGAGCACGACATTCCTCCAAGCTCAAACGTGTTTATATTTAGTTTCCACAGAACTGCAAACGTTGAAAGGACATTTATCCCCCCAAACATGAAATAGTTCCTACCTCGAACAATCTTTTCAGTGTTGCTTTTCAAATCAGTATATGCTGATATTTTTTGACAGACCACTAAATAACAGAGAAGTCAGTGAGTCAGCAATACAGGACTGTTATTGCCTCCGACACCTGACTCCAACAGAGGCATACTTTACAATTTAATCAAGAGTAACTAACCCCCACTTCTATTTGCTACAGCTGACAATCAGCAGTGCCAGCCAGGTACATCATTTTCATACAGTTTAGAGATGTAACTATAGCACCACATCCAAAAGAATATTAGCAGTATTATGACATGGAATTTGTCCAGCTAGAGGAACATAAATGATAAGATACTAACCATATCAATTAGAAAACATAAATTGCTGTAGAGAAAGTAATAACTGAGGCTACAAAATCCAGGAGCTTTGTAGACAAAGATTGGTTTCACACAGCTATCTTGAAAAGCTATCCTGCTACCTGATTATAGGCCTTGTGAGGCACTTCACCTGTCAGAAAGACATACAGTGATGAGACTGTAACAGAAGAACCTTCTGCTTAGAAGTACCTTCAGCACTGCATTCATTTAGATTGTACAAACAAATAGGTGTTTTCCATTTCAAAAAATTTACTATGAAGATAGTTTTCCAGTATTTCAGTCACTAAAAGAACTAAAATGGATCCTAAAAGTATTTAGAAAGGTATATTCTAAACTGTTCTTAAGTCTATAAACAACACATCAAGAAAGCACTCCCCAACAGGCAATGCGTTCTTGCAACTCTGTGGCTCTTTGGTTGTCTTACCAGCTGGTTATTCCCCATAGCAGTACAAATACTTCAGAATTACCCCTGCAGACCCCTGTGCTACCAGGCATGCAGGAAGACAGATCTACAAGGTGATGTGCAAGCGTGACATCATGCAAACATTACTATACTGCTCCTTGGATGAAGTTATCCCTGGAAAGAGAACAGTCATAATTCATTCCTGTATCTCTGCACCCATTCTGGGACCTCGGTTACTGCTTTTTCCCCCCTCCTATTACCTGGGGTATCCTGCAGATCACTATACTAAACTGAAAGCCAATGCATTTGAAAGAAATAGAGCACGCCTCTGCAACGTTTTTAATGGACTTACGGGGAAAAATGATTGGCAACTTTATTAACATGTTACATTCCACTGCCCCCGGGCTCCCAGGCTGTTTTATTAATTTACGCATCATTCAGCCTGCATAAAATTGGGAGCCAAAATAGTTTCTAGTACAGTTAAAGGAAGAAGTAGACATCCCTAGCAGGAAACTCCCACGACTCTGGTTAGCAACCTAAAATCAGACTGTTAAGAGTATTCTCCACAGATACCTCCTATTACAGAAAGGAAAAAGACGTGTCAAAAATGCTGATGGGATTGGAATATGCAGCACCAAGTCGCATTCCGAGGAGGTCCTCCCCACAAACTATGCACAATATCAGAGCTGGATTCAGAGCCCAGGTGCCACTACCGTAATTTTAAACATTCAACCTGAGTTGTATCATGTAGATGATGCATTTCTGTCTGAAGACAGAGATTAATCAAAAGAGAGAAAACATATCATACCATTGCATTTGTATCTAATGCCTGACTGACATGGTTAGTGACACAAAGGTTATCGAGGACGAAAGGACATTAACGTAGTTTTTCTCCTTTCATTGCAGAAAAATGATTAACAGTTCATTACAAATTAGAAACATCTCACCTATTCGAAAGCATGCCAAATATTTTCTTTTGTTTGTAGAAGCATCTGGCTTTCACTACCACTGACACCTACGAAAAGTCATCTTTGTACCACCATAGCAAGCAGCATCACAGGCTCCAAGCAACAGGCGCTGTGGATTTGGAACAATATGCTTAGACAATCAAAACCAAAGAGAATTTAAGTTTAAAAGGTGCTAGTGACAGTTAAATGACAATAGCTACCATTAAATAAGAAGTTGTTCCACAGGTATTTAGAATCCTATAATGGCTCACAGGGGGAATTAACAGAACAAGAGAATAAAGAAATCATAGGTCTGTCCGATTTACTGGAGTTTTCAGTAAGGTTCATAAGAAAACTCTTTCATGCGGAAGATCATAGGGCAGCTTAAATCAAGATAAAAGGAAAACCTGACAGAATATTTCCTTTTCAAAGGCAGACAGCTATATGTGGCAAGTGCAACATGAGTCTGGGTATAATACTGTAATCATATTAACTGTTGGATGCAGAAAACCTTTCTGGAAGTGCAGCTTTCGTATTTTCCCCTCTACATTCTTACTTTCAATCCTTACAATTTGTCACCATCAATAGTAAATTAATCAGGTACTGCATTAGGGAAGAAGTGAAGACTTGAAAAGCCATTGGGAAGTCTAAACATTTAGAAAAGGTCCACAAGAAAGACCACACGCTATGCATTCAGCACATATATTTACAAAATACACGCAAATACAACAAACTAATAAATTATCAAATAAAATACCAATAAATTATTGATTTTAATATTAAAAATCTTTTTTGGCACAAGGGATGCATTCATTGTGCTTTAGAATTTTCACATAAATTTTTTTCTTACTCAAATATACTTTCAACATTTTAACTTAAAACCAAATATAAATTAGACGGAAAATAGATATTATTTAGACAGTACATTGGAATAGTGTAATTGAAGGGAAATTGCTGCATATAGGAAACAGACTGTACTTGGTCCCAGTAGCTACAAGTCACCTATACCCAAATCTAAAATCACTGATGCAATTTAAAAAGTGCAGGTGAATTCACCAAATTTCAAAAAACCTGTTATCAGAAACACAAAATAAATTTCTGACACTCAACTATTCTGTTACCATTAGTCTGAGGAACCAAAACTGATACCTGTGGGCAGCACAGTAGCTCAGAATACACTTCTTACAGCTAGCGAACATATGCAATCAAACCAGAACGTTATATTGACCAGAACCAACAGACACCCTGAAAATTTTGTTCAACTGCTTTTGTACGGAAAAGCAGAAAATCTGTTGAATTTTGCTCTGGTAATGGTTGTATGCAGGAAATGTCTCTGTACTCTGGAAAATAAAGTTCTATCACATAACAGTCATTTGATATTCTTTAAGAGATAAATTGAGAAGCAACTTAATTAAAACTGTATGTATTCAATATATTAGTATCCACATTATTTTTTATTTCATCAACACACACTGTTGCATTCATGTCTTTCAGTTCTAATAATTAAAAAAAGAACCAGTATACCTTTTATTCAACAATATTTTCTTCTGAGCTGTAAAAGAAAAGCTGTCACTATAACAAAGTACTAAAATGCATTCTGACATACCGGAGTTGTTACAAGCCTATTTTAAAGGACAACTGAAACTATGACATATTATGTAAGTATGAAAGCATCATCTCACTCTGACACAGGAGACGAATATCTATCCTGCAACTACAGAAGTTTTCTTCAATGCTTTAAGCAGGATTAAAACACACTTCAAAAATTTTTGGAAATAAATTTTAAGTATTTGTGAACTATTGCTTAGTATGCTGAAATTACAGGCTTTTTAAATTGCTTCCAATTCTCTCAGTCACAAAACTCTACTTTTCTGATTCAATAGAAAACAGTTATTGCATCTTAATTTGGCTTTTTTACACTGTTTATTCTCAACTGTTCATATTTTATTTTAAAGCTCCACAATTCTGAATATAAACAGCTCTCATCTTTTTAATGAGGCATCATGTTATTTTTAAGTTAATTCTGTGTTTTTCCAGTTCTTTATGGCATTTTTCTGTAGGCTACGGAATACTAAATCTTCTAGCACCAGATAAGTACAGCAGTAATTGAATATTAGTTTATATGCTTGTGGGCAGGGTACTTAGGAACATGAAGAAATATTTTATCTATGAGCAAAAGAATGAAAAATATTTTATCATTGTGTAAAAGCTAGTAAACAATCTTAAACTGGCTACTAAAGCACAAGGATTTTTTGAAGTGCAGTTATTTAAGGTTTGATTTCGCTCATCTCCAATACTTCCCGACCAGTGTATATTCTCCAATTTTCCAAACCAGTGCAATAAGAGAACAGTTCACAGACACTTCACTTAAGGATAGTTGTGGAAAAATTGATCAAGTCCTAGATTTAGTCCTCAGTCGTGTAAGAAGGTACATTTAGGAAAAGCTGGTGCTCAGCTGAAGCCTGTGACAGCTAACTAAGCTCCTCAAACTTATTTACTAGTACAATTTTTGAAGTAGTAATCTAACATTAGATTGCAAATTTGGCATGGTGTTCCAAGATTTCATTCTATATTCAAAAGCTTTTAGTAATAAACTAAACATTACTTTCCCCTTTCAAAACATCGGTAACTAATTAATGCTCACAGTTTGGATTCAGCCAGCAGGGAAATGAACACAGCTAAATGCAATCTTTCAAATTAACAGCCTATCTCTATAAACTATAAAATTATTCTTTAAACAGAAATACTGTTTTATTACTACTGGGATCTTAGGTTCATTATGTTCTCATAATGCTCTCAAATATATCTATTAATCTGCATAATCACAAATGGCAATAATTAATTTCAAACAGATGCATTAAGTTGCTTATTCATTCTTGATTTCAACAACAATTTTCATGGCAGATATTTATATTTCAAAGAATGTTTCCAATACATAATGAAAAACTGTCTGATTCCTAACATCTTGAGTGTAGTTCCTTATATAAATAGCTAACATAACTTAAAAAAATTTAAAGTGAATTAAGTACTTCTCCCAAGTCCCAAAGCCCACAAAACTCAGAATTTTTCCACTGAATTAAAATAAAACCCTTAGCGTTTTTTTATCTACAAGCAACTGAGTCTTAAAATTCTCTAAACTTGGAGTTTTAAGTCTTCAGAGAATTTCCCCACCTGCACATACACCCGAGCGTCCTTTAAAGGTGAAGTAAAGGTGAAGCACCCTTTACATTAACAGCAACAGACTTAATTATGAATTCTGATGTGTTAGCATAACAACAAATGAAATCCTGCTATTCTTACAAGAAGTTTTTTTAGTCTAGCTCACAACTGGGAAAAGATGATGGCTTTCGCTTGGGGTTTTTTTGGGGCATGGGGATGGTCATTTTTTTCTAATCCTGAAATCAGTTTAGCTAAACCAAAATTAGAAACAGCTGCAGGGAAATGTGAAAAGCCAGGTAATCCCTGAAGTCTTTCTTATGTGAACTGCAAAATACTTTGTGTCCGAATTCTATTTAAACACATTATTCCCGACTTCCTCCTCAAACCAAGGACAAATACCAAGAGTACAGTAGCCTTTCCTACAACTTAATCCTCCCTTGCTCCTCTCCTCACCTTTACAAATATATATTTATATATGTATTACACATTTAAACATACATTTACATTTATATAGGAGTTGAAGCACAATAACACTTAGATGTAAGGTGCTTTAATACATACCCACGAAATCCATGTATGTATAAACAGTTTTGAACATAATATTTAAGGGGGAAGTTAGTGGACAAGGCATATATTTTCACACCAACTGTATCCAAATGAAACTCAGGTCATTTGTGCCCTAGACTCAATTCACTTTTGCAAGCTTTGATAGGGCCACTTACGTGGTCAAATACTTCCAGTCAGGGATTATTAACAAACCATCCTTAAATGATAATATTGCAGACAATTTGGCAGAATACACAATATAAACTATTCCCCAGCTCAATCCTGGAGAGAGCGCAGAAGGCAGCAGATAGCCGAATAATTAGTTTTAGTCCATACACGTATCCAATTAATCAAAAGACCAAACCATACACTGTCTAGTGGACAAAAATCAAAATTATGTGTTATTAGTCTGAGGAAAAGGTGAATAGTAAGTTGGAAAAGGATCACACCTGATAGCTCTTTTGCCTGAACTGTTTCCATCATTCTAAATACCCCAGACAAATAATTTCTGTCTTCCCATTTTTTATGCTTTGCTTTCTGTGCTGAGAAAAGCCCCTGGCATTTTATGTGATGTTCTTTTCTAGAGGTGAACTGAGTTAGTTCCTTTTATTGGCAATGATTCCATGATGTGAACTGTAGTTGGGAGTTAACCAAGACCTTGCAATGAGAATATTTCTTCTATGTAATCTACTTGGCTAGTTATTATTTCAGCATATCAGTTTGCATTGAGGAGAAAATAAAAAGAAATATGATACATTGAAACAATGAACCAAATAACAGGGCTGGGAAAGAAGTTAGAGCTGAAAAAGGAATATGTATTTATTGACCGCAAAGGATTAAGCAGGGATTATTTTTCTTCCCCCCCCCCCCCCCCCCCCCCCCCTTCCATTTCAGTTCATGATTTCTACAAAAAGTCAAGTAACTATTAGATGCTGTGTCCTTATGAGGGGGATACATTAGTCCTCCAGTTAATCCCTACCATCACCCGCAAGTAGTTTAATGAATTGATAAAACAATAAAGTTTCTAGAGCATCTTCCATAACATAGACTTAAGAAATGGCTTATAAATACTAAAAAAGTTTACATTTACCTTGATGGCTGGGAAGAATAAATCAAATAATTCATTCAGTGTTAGTACACAGGTTCAGAAGCAGATTCTTTGCCTCCTACATCAACATTGCCACAAAACAGTATTGTTTGTGACTGATCTAAACAGGATATGGTGAAAATCCAGGTTTCTTTCAAAACAAAGTATCAGTATTGTGTGATGCTCCCTGTTGTTGTCCACCCTGATCCCAAAGGTTATTTTTCTGCATTCTGCTCTTACAAAGCACATAAAATTAGAAAGTTTAACAATTAATGAAGTTGAAAGCCATATATATAGATGTCCTTCTCGTTTTCCTGTGTAGTGTACAGAGCTTATGCTATTTATTAAATTCAGTCCCAAATTTTGAAGGATTTTTGTCTTAGCTGTTGCCTCGACCTCAATTTTACAGTTCCTCATATGTGTTTCTTCCCTTTAAGTAAAGACAGCTATGTATTTACAATGTCTACGTATTGAATATCTAAATATTTAATTTTCCTCATCTCTCTATTTAGCAGCCTTTCTAAATAACATCCTTGTCTTTTACTCTAGGGCCATAGTATACATTTTATATTGTTTTTTTGCACATTAAATGTAATTATATAATTATATATATTTAGGACTATTATTATTTTGCTACAGAAAACATGGCATGTCAGCGAAGCCATGCATTACTTATGTAGAAGTGCTCTAAATTAACAATGATTTACTAACAACTTTATGCTCTTTTTTTAAAAAATATAGACATTTTATATATTCAAAAACACTCCTCTTCCTTTTCCTTCTTCCCTAGCCTTTACATGGGCACAGATGTAGCTATACCAAGGGATGACATGTTACCGGCAGAGGTTTATTTCAAACCTCTCATAAATCAGTCAGCTCCAGCTCTCTCAGAAAATCATTCTGTTCAATGCAAAATACACCAAGGTCAGAGACATGACGACACTTCCACTACAATAAATAAATCATTACTCTTATTAGGCTTCTTTTTAGAGGAGACAAAAATCATACATTATCCAGCATATTCTTTGTACACTTTACCAAGAAGCCTTCCAAGTTGTCAGTCACAGTACAACACAGCTCCAACACTGCCCTCCAGGGACATTACAGAAGGTAAATTGTTTAATAATTTATCTGCTGCTGTTGATACGAGGCACTTCAGCACACTGAGTCTTTTTATTACTCTTTATTGTTGAGAAGCTTTTATCTGTTCTCAAACTGGAAGAACTAGATTGCAAAGCCTTTATCTGCCATCACCAATATGATTAAGTTATCTCAACATGATTACCTCATTCTCTTGAAGATCGTCTTGAACATAAGCTGAACAAGTGTCTGCAATTTAAAAATGAACTGTCAAAAACACAGACAGACCAATAAGTAGATGGCTACTTGGTTAGTTTTGGTAGCGATAAGAAACTCCTCTTGCCTACAGCGACCTCGGGAAGCGCACCCCTTAAATTAATGAGTTGGCAGGGGACCACAAAACTGCTGGAATATTCTTTTTAAGCTTTAGTCTCAGCAGATGAATGCGCTAGGGAATAACTGCAGGGCATCGTCCACCCACATTAATAAGTACAACAGGCTACAAATGGATACAGATTATAGTTGCTACAAACAGTAGACATGAATTTCCTATAAGCTCCTTATGAGATCCTCAAGTCTTATCTTCCCTGCAAGCTACAAAATGCCTTTTCAAATGAGTTGACAGAATGATATGGCAGAGTCACTTATCATTCAACTGAGAGAGTTGGGAACTGCCCAAGTCTGACTTCTTTCCAGTTGTATGAAAAGGGCTGATTGTTTCCTGTATTTATAGGTTATTGCTGATTAGCATTATAATTTTTGTTACCAAAGTAAAATTTTTTTCATATCTACATTTAAATGACCATGAGACCTTTGAGGCTTTAATCGATCAGCAGTTTTGTAAGTATAACTTTTCCTTTACTGAAAGCCCAGTAGGCCTTTTCAAGGTACTAGCCTTTACAAACTAGAAAAAGCATTGACTTGCATCTGCAGTTACCCAAGTTAAAAGGGTTAACACATGATGATAACATTCAGTTCCACAGCTAGTGTGTCATCCACTGCCAACTCTTAAAATCCATTTCTCATAAGGGAGCGATGTGCACAATTTCTGTTTTAGTTCTAGTGAATAAAAAATTAAATGCTTGAATATTCTAAACTCAGTCAAAAAAAGGGAGATTGGAGCACCAGCTAAATAATTCATTTTAAATCACCTATTTGTGAAATACTACATAATGAAGATGAATTAGTAGAAGAGTTGTCATACCTTACTTGAAGGTTTAAAATAACTTCTCTCAATTGAAAGTTTTGGGGGTTTTTGTTTGGTTGGTTTTGGGTTGGGATTTTTTTGTTAGTTTGGGTTTAGTTTTGTTGTTGGGGTTTGGTTTGGTTTTTTTTTTCCAAGATTCAATACTAGTATCTGTAAATACTGGAATCAAGTAACATAAAATAGGGAGATTGCTATTCAGGAATTCAGAATACATTTACTGCTAGATACTATTTGTATCAAACTAAGCTGCCTACAGCACTGACATGCAGCACAGGTTGGAAAACCCCTGACCTGCACGGCAGAACCACACTGTATTGTGTGGCATTATAGCTATCAATACTAATTATTGTTCATTTGACTAAAACTGTTTCAACTCTTAGTTTAGGAAACATCTTTTGGAAGTATTTCAGACTGCATCAAGCACTGTGAAAAAGGTTACCTTGCTCTGCACAATGTTTATTTTCCTGATAAGCATCAGCAGAAGCAGCTGAACTCCCCCCTTTTGGGAGACAGGCAGATAACATACAATCTTCACGCACAAAGTTGAAACCAAGCCTGTTCTGTCTCCATCTCTAAGTTCTCTTGTAAAAGTGCTCTCAAGTCTCATTGCCTTGACCTCAGAGACTAAGAACCATTGAGGACCAAAGGCATCAGTGCTGACTTTATGACCTCAGCTCCATGGTATTGTATACTCATAGCAAATATAGGGTATGAATGAATGAATCTAGTAAAAGTTTTGTTTTAAAGTTGAAAACTAGTAACTTGTTAGTCTTCTAAGCACTCTTTACAGTAATCTGATTCTCCAATAAAATACACGTATATTTTGTTATTCATATAGATACACAATATATTTGCTCAGTTGCAACACTGTTTTGATGTTAACAGTCGCTTCAGAAACTGAAGCTCTTTGCCTGTGGTCATGATGGTTCAGGTCAGCTGCAACCTTCCTAAACTGAGACTAACATCCTGCAAAAGCTTTAAGGAAAGCAAAAAAAGGGGAAAGCAGAATTTTCAATTTCATACCCAGTGGCCAAAATATCCAGCTTCTTATACATTTTGCAACTTATACTAAATAACTAATCACAAAATATATTTTAGCCTCCTGAAAGTTTGGGGAATTGAAAGATACCCAAATTGAAGATGAAAAGAAGTGAATAAATTTTGAGCATGGTGCCTACTAGAGGCAGTATCAAAAAAGGAGCATAGAACTTCCTGAATATTCACCTTGAACTTGGCAGTAATTGCTCTTTTTAAAACCATTTTCTTGATGCTGTCACAGAATATGTCAATAAACCTAAACTTAGCATCCTTATGCCAAAAAAAAGGGAGGTTACTGTACCTTCTTTACCTGGTTCACAACTAACTATGACTGTACCATGAAAAAGCAGCATTAAAGTGTCTTGTCCTAAATATATTAATGATAGATTGTTTTCATCTTCTTACAAGTAAATATTAATCAGTTTTTTATTAAATAATTGGTTTTAACTCATGTATTAAGACATCATCAAATAAATGGCACAGAATTTCTCAGAACTGTGATGGTGGTACTTCACTAAATGCCATTCTAGTTACTGCACAAGTAACTCAGACACGATATTCATGTCTGCCTTGATCTTACATTTTATGAATAATAAGCATACCACTATGTTCAGCAATGCAGAACTTCACTGACTCATTTCAAATTTAGTGTCTTTAATCTGAGTGTTCCTCTGCCCTAATGTTATGTACAAAAGGAGACAAAGATCTATTTAAGTAAACAAATGGCAACAAATAAGGCTTATGATCCCACTTAGAGGTTAAGATCATCATTAGGTGATGGTTACATAGGCAGAATTAAAAGTAGTTTATTACATCATATTTGAACCTTCATTTCCAAAGTTTTCATATAAATTTGTCATTATAGCACAGTCAGATACCAAATTTAAGCACACACTGGACTAATAACATTTTTAAATGGAAAAGCAGATATTTAATAACTGATTTAATAAAAACCTCTAGTTGGAGAAACAGTAAACCTACTGCGTGTATTCTCTCTGTTGTCTCCAATATTCCAGCTGCTACTTACCTGTCTATGCCATGTCTGTCTTTGCCCAAGTAGGAATATGATTTGAATTCAAGTCAGTGTAAGAATGTAGTCATGAATATGAGAAAGAGGATCTGTTATCTGGTTCATTGTTGTCATTTGAACTATTACAAAAACTGACCTTCATATTTACCTCACTTTCTTAAAAATGTAGATTGCTGATAAGCTGTTTCTTCTAGAAAAACATAAGGTTTCCTTGTGTTCTCAAAACACTGCAGACCCTGTAATACTAAAGCTTTGCAATGGTAGACTTTGAAGAAGGAGTTGTCTTCCTCATGCAGGTATAATGGATAGATTTACCATGCACAATAACTCCCAAGGCAGGACTGTATACATCCAAAGATATGACTCCTGACTTGAAAAGAGTGAAGCAGCTTTTATGCCAATCATACAATTTAGGGTTACAAAGATACTATGGGTCCCATGGGAAATAATATCTGGTTAGTATTATGTACTTCCTAAATAGAAGAGTTTTGCAAAAACCCCTTGACTCAAGGCCCTCAGGAATAGAATATTTCTATTCTATTAGAAAAATCTTAACTTTTAAGTGAGGAAACTGAAAAACAGCACTGTACTTCTGAAATCACTTGACATGCAGTCTAACAGACATAGAAGAGTGTTTACTAGCAAAAATTATATCTGTTAGCTGGATCAAAGGGGAATAAAAACAAAACCCAAAAGCATCAGTCCAAAGTAAGCGGACAGACACCAAATTAATGCTAGTCTGTGTCAGACTGAGCATTTAATGTCTTGAAAATACATCACCAGCCTTCTGTTCATCACTTTTGCTCTTTACTACTAGCAAAAACATGTAAAATTGAGTTATAGTTAGCCGACAACATTCACTTAAGACCAATGCTCCTTCCAAGGAGAACTTGTATCAACTGTATCACTAAGCCACAGCATGACTGGCTTGCAAACAGTTTGAGTAAGTGAACTATGAAATTAACTTGTGCTACTGGTAACATGACAAAAATCTAGAATACAACCAATACTAAAGGAGCTATTTAACTTCTTTGGTTTATCCCCTTGCTGCGCATAATCCTCCTTGGTTTAGGGTCTTTCCTACCTTTGCTTCTTAATGAAAATAGTTATAATCCACAGCATCATCAAAGGTTTCTCAATCCATTTTCAGTTCCAACCTCAGACATGAACAACCCATTCTTTTTAATAGCTTTCACCTGCCCAACTTAAGTCCTCCAGCAGAAAACTCCAGCTTTCTCTATTTCCTCACCCTATAAAATTCTGCTGCTATGTTAAATGGGAAGACCATGCATTTCAGTGTGTAGAATGGTCATGGAGCTACTGACCAATGCTTAAAAAGTGATTAAAAGCAACAACACCAAAATTGAAAGAATTCAACACTTCAAAATTTGTACCTCTATTTCCCAGCCTCCTAACTTCCCATTACAAGTGTTTTGCTTTTTGATTGCATTTTAAAATCATTCAATATGAGAGAAAATAGTTTTGTTCATACTTTCAACAAATAAGAACTTTAATGTATAGTATATGACTTTAATTTACATTTTAAAGACTTTATCCTCTATATAAAGAAACAAAATAATCCATCAGATACTTCCCCTCCTGCATTCAAGAAAAGATTTTAGGACAGTTAACTTCTGAGTGTTAGCTGATATTTTAAGAACTGAGGTTTTTCACTATAAATTAGTGTAACTGCTCAGCCCCTAGCTTTGCTGCTAAATAAATACTCCTGCCTATCATGATTATTTCACCACTATCGGCCCGCAACTTTTGCTTCTCAGACTGTTAGATTTTAGTACACTTGAAGTGTAATTTTTGAAAACACAAGTCAGTATGGATGTGTTTAAACTACTTGAAAACATTCAAGAAGTTGCCAAAGTTCACACTCCTCAAATGTCACCTTAAGCATAAATTAAAATTCATTTCCAGAGGGGCTGAAGAAACACTGTTATAAAATGGCACCTACCCCTACTTGCTAAGAAGTAGAGGATGAATTTCAACAGCTACAATCTGAAGTTGGCAGTGGATTTATACAACAATCTCTATTGCTAAAATAGTGAAGGTAAAATATATAAAGATCACAAAAAAATTGATGACATTTAAACTAGATTAGCTGGATTGAAAACCGGCTGAACTGCTGGGTTCAAAGGACTGCTACCAGTAGCACAAAGTCCAGTTAGTGGTGGACCCAAAGGATCAATACTGGGGCCAATATTGTTCATCTTCACTGAAGACCTCGGTGATGGGATCAAGTACACCTTAGCCGGTTTGGAGATACCAAACTACAAAGAGTGGTTGATAGATCAGATGATTGTGCTTTCAAAGCCACCTTTACAGGCTGGAGAAATGGGCAGACAGGAACCTTGTGAATGTCTGCATATGAAAATACAAAGCATTATACCTGAGAAAGAACAACCCTGTGCATCAGCACATGATTATCAAGTCCCAAACCTCAGAGATATTCAAAACCCAACTGGACACTGGGTCAAACAACCTGCTCCAGTTGACCTGCTCCAAGCAGGATGGTTGGACTGAACAATCTCCAGAGATGCCTCCTAACCACAACCACTCTGATTATACAATCATCTTTACACTTTTGGACAGAAACTGTGGGCGAGAGTACATTTTTTCATTATAGGCCAACTGAATATAAAACATGGATTTCATGTCTTTCACTGAAGTCCAACAAGAATCAGACTAACTCGTTGTCATGTTTTTTCTGACATAGCAGATCTTAAAATTTAGCAAGCTGATCAAATACTTAGTAAAGTATGTTTTGTGCCAGTGAGGCTTTTTCTCTTCTGCATGCATTGTAGAGGACATCAATATGAAAGCATTCTACTGTCTGACCATTTTTTCGGGGCTAAGTATATTCTGTAAGAACTTTTTTGCGAGAGTAGAGTTGCACCTATCCTTTCTGTTACTTGCTCCCAGGGTCCTCAGAGTTTCTTCACTTAGAAACCCTGAGGAATATCATTCCATCAAGGTCTGTCCGCATCTCTGCCTCCTGAAAGGGTCACACAGCTTCTTGTTGCTCCATCCAGTCACTTGCATACAAGCCACTAGCTGCAAAAAGGAAGAGCAACCTTCTTCCCCACATAAGAAAAAATGATTTAAAAATTTAAAAAATGAATTAAATCAAATAAATAAATCTTAAAAAAATAATAATTAAAAAACAAGAAAGATACCTTTATTGAAAGAAACCCCATTGCTTTATGAGGCTGCCAATATCCATCTAATGGCAATGACTGACAACTGCCCGAGATACAGATATGAATCTGTTCTCCTTCATAACCTAGACTTTTACTCATTTTGACTTGTTGGATTTGGCAGTGTGTTCTCAGCTCAAACTCTATCTGTGCCATATTTGCAAGTTATCTTTTCTCCCCTCTCAATTCTTTCCTCACAGCTATAATCACAGATAACCTCTTCTACATTTTCTACCTACGAAAGCTCATGCGATTTATAATCATTTGAACTGTTCTGAAAAGCTAAGATGCCCTGTTGCAATTATGTCTGAGAGTAAATTGTAGGACAAGCAATGGCTGAACCGATGTAACTTTCCTTAAAAACATACTTAGGAAAAACACACAGACTTCTAATCCATTAAATGTGCATATAAATGTGACAGAAGAGAGACTCATGAGATGGGGCAATGAAATTTCCATAAGAATTGAACATTCTGACTAAATTCCATGTACTGATAAAGGTTGCAACCTAAACTTATACGCTATGTCAACTTGTGAATTGATGGCTTAAACAATTTGAAATTTTTCGTGTTTGCTATGGTCTGTTTCCAAAATGCAGACTTTAAAATCAGCAGTGACTTTGGATAACTGTAAGCTTGAAATACTGACTGCCTCTGTCCTACCCCTGTATTTCTCAGCCATTTCATTTCCCTTCTCAATACTGCTGCTTTTTACATCCTTCGTGTTCAAAATAAGGGGGACTATCCCATGGGTGAGACACACAAGGATGGGATTGATAATCATCTGAGTGTATGTGCATAGTTGTAATGGTTATTCAAATTGTTACAAATTGAGAAGTGTTTGAAACCAACACAGGTGAAAAAGCAATTTTGTTCCATTGCACCAAACAAACAAGAATATACCTTCCCTTTGCTTATTTCTGCTACACTGTGTGCATGTGAATCTTTGAATTCAGGCAAATTATGCGTCTGACAAACAACAAACTTTGACAGTTACTCAAGGCTGTGTTTCCCTGGAGGAGGAAGTTTGAAGCAATTTGTCAAAAGCCAGAACAGTGCTTTAATGGACAATTTGCTTCAAATTACTGCAGCTATTGCAGAATAAAGGACCAGAGCAAAGGATTAAAAATGGTTTTACTCAACTCAATTTAATTCTTAATGATTAACAAATGAAATATAACCTCTGCTATTTCCCACTTTTATTCAAAAGCAATAAAAGTAGTTAAAAAAAACCTTTTTCATTTCTGTGGTTTGGTACATCTGATATTCAGCTGAGGCACAACTGCTTAGGGAAATTTCAATTGGTGTTGTTAATAAAGTACACACACACATTTAGTGGCTACCGCTTAAATCTTAAAAGTAAAGCCAGACACTTTCACTTCAGTCATAGCTCCAAAAATAATCACTGAAAAATTCCTAAAATTCCACAGAATTTGTAAAAACAAAACAAAAAAAAAACACCAAACCACACACCCCCCCCCAAGCCAAAACAAAAAAAAACCCACAACCAAAAAAACCACACCAAGACCCTAATTCAGTCCCAGCAGAGCTCTTATACTGTAATTGCAAATAGTCTCACATGTAACACTTCACTATCATACAATATTAAAGTACCATTGGAGCATACAAAATACAGATAAAATTAACTGTGTAGTATGAATAGATATACTACATAAAGAAAGCTCAGCTCATTCGTTTTGAAGACCTTTCTTTACGTCCATATTTTTTTTTGTTGAAATATTGAGAATAAAAATATTACTGTAACTAATATCAAAAGTAGTGGAGTTCAAACTAAAGCATTCCATTATACTATAGGGAGTATTTTATTGTTCAATGTAGCAAAGGAAGCAAATATGGCTAAACACCACACCTCTTCACAGATAGGGATAACCAATGTACTTGAAAAACATTCCACACCCCCCCCCATGCAATCCCACCTTTCAACCCCCTAATTTTAATTACCTATTTGAATATTTAGGCATATTTATCTACAGACATCGGAAAGAATTCACAACACCTTGATATTATCTTCCAAGCACAGCTTTCACTCTTTCTACTTGTAGTAAGTGCAAGTGCAAATCATTTAGTTCCTTGAATTGTCTTCACCTGATCAAATACCTGCCTAGCATTTCATAGAGAATATTTCCATCAAGTAATTTGTTGCATATGGAGAATGATCAGGCACAGAACTAATTCTCATTTTATCCACAAATTTATTTCCAGATGTTCCCAATATTGCTGTGCAGCAAGTAGAATGCACATGGTAGTGTAGCTAAACAGACATGAGCTGTGAGACTAGCATATCATTCTTGTTGACCAGTGCCACTTCTCTATCAAACAGAAGAGCTTCCAGTGTGTTTATGAATTTATTTGAAGAAAGGCTTTTTCATTATGCTTATTGCTGAATTCCCACCAGGAGATCTATCTTAAAAATCCAAAACTAATACACCTGGATGTGCTCAGCAGGCAAATCACCTTTCAGATGCATTAAGTAGAGGAAAACGCTATAAACCAATATACAAAATATAAAGATGTAATTTGGCCCCAGTCATACAGGAAATCGTTGCCCAAGTTAGTGCAATCTCTCAAGCTCAGTGCTCTGGCCATCTGTTCAAAGCACTGAATTTAAGTCTTAAAATTTGTGATGGCCATGCAGTTGAAAAAGCGGCCAATTAACATTGTTGCTTTAAGTGGAAAGTGACCTTCAATGTTTAATTAAATGCTAAAAAACAAAAAGCACCACAGTAAGATTCTGTGAGGATGACTTCAGGTAACATAATCAAGCAGAATTTTACTGGCATCTGTGGAAGTAGACTTGTCCAGCTGCATCTAACGGAATAACAGCAACTAGCAACAGATATATATCAAATTTACACCAGATTAAGATTTTCCCCTACCTTTTTTTAGTTTTATATAAATGCAAACTTGTTGGTCTAAAAGCATCTCTATACACGTTTACCCAAAACATAAAATACACTAAATGCAAGATACCTAAAGTGACAGAAAGCATCAAGTGATATAAACACTCCTTCAGAATCCACTTGCAGTCATAGAGATATTTGCTCTACTATTTCATAAATTAGTTTCCTGGAAAGGGTAAAGGCCTTATAGTTTCCCAGCCATCAGTAAATCCACACCTCAGAGTATCCTCATAGCTTACGGGAGCAAGGAGACTTAAGATACAGTTGTCAGAATTCACACATTTCTATGCTCTTTGAAGTTTTCGTTTTCCCATCAAGTTTATTCACTTCACCTTTTCAGCATTAGTGCTACAAGAAAATTGACTGGTGCAGCATTTCTGGTACAGCAGGAATTAGACAAAAACAAAGAATCTCATCAGAAACCATGATCACATGAGATCTTCAGAAAAGCCTCTTCATTAAGTCAACCTATTGATACCTTCAGATACACTTTAAATAGGCACCCCAACTTCTATATACTCATGGAAAGCACTTTTTTCCAAATTAATAGTCATCCTCTAGAAGTTCTCACCAAGTACAATCCAATACACCATGATATCTTCCACTTAAAATCCTCCACCAAGAGGAAAACCAAAACAAGTAAACTTCTAAGACAGAGTCAGGAATATATACACTCTCTAGAGAGCCAGGAAGGTATCACTAACAGCACTGCCTGTTAATAGGAGAAAAAAAAATAAACTACATTTCCTGTATTTCATAAATACAGAAATTCAGCTGGACCAATTAACTCCCATATTTTGACCTTTTACTTCTACAATATTGTGGGTTTGTTTCTGAAACTTAACAAAAAATATATTCAAATATCACTGCTTGTGTTGCAGAACTGAGTGATTCACTTGGACCCATACAGTCAAATGAAGATTGCATAAAAATGTATAACTACTAACTGAATCACGTTCAAAGGCTTGGAGAAAAAGGTCTGATGCTTTGATTTTGACAGTAAATACATATACATATTAATATGTATATGTATTTACACACAACTGCCATACAGTTTATCTACAAAATATTAAGTGGTTTTTTCTACCAAATTTAAACTCCTTAAGTTTGTTATCCTTTCATCCTGTCACAACAATCATCAAATCCAAAATTTCCTACATGACATTCACTCTTACTAGTTAAACTATATGCCTGTTTGCCCCAGTATCACCTTTAACAGAACCCTTTAACAGCTAGTAGGTAAATCCAAAAACCTATTTAAGACTGAGTGGAAAACAATTGATCAAAGCTGATAAAAACAGTTGATCAATGACAGTGTAGGAAGCACAGTAGTTTTCTTGCACTTCCAATAGTAAATCACTATATAACTTTTTCTCTTTTAAACTTATCTGGTTTAACAAATGGCTACAAATTAAATCAAAACCATATGGTCGAGGCTAAAGGGTATAGCACAACATGAATTTTATTATACAGAACCATATGCTGCACTTAATGTCCGTGATGACTTTCTATTTCACCACAGATGATGACTATAAATTAGCACTGTAGAGGCAAGAGCTCTATTAAATTCTACAATCAAATGATCTTGAACATAGTAATATAGTATCTCCCTGTATCACATAATACCAGAGAATGCTGTATTATCTGTATTATGGATCACTTCTGTACTATTATGGATAGTAATTTTTAAAATTTCCAGTTATTCAACTAGCAGTTTGGCAATACCTAAAGCAAAACTTAATAAACCATTTAAAGACTAGGGCTCCTTGGAGTTCTCTGCATAGGTTCTATAGTATTTATTATAAAATACTGTCTCAAGTAAAATTTTCTATCATTCAGTTCAGCTGGCATCTAGCCTTTTTTTAAAACAGATTTTTACCAGTGAAACATAAGTAGACAACATCAAAATTTTGCGACTACTGTTCCTGACTACAAAATGAAATCTGAAACAAAATTCTTACAATGAATACTACTTTAACTGCACCACCATTTCCAACGCTATTATTGGGAATCTGTCTCTGCCATTGCAAATAACTAGCTCAAAGGAAGCACAACTAATATCATACTAATAACCAGCTATTGCATGTTTATCTACTTCACTACTCTTGTCCTTCAATAATTTATGTGAACATAGGTTAACAATAGCAGAAACACTAAAGTTCTGATCTAGAAAAGGTCCCCCATTGTCATTGTCCACCCATGTGCCCCCTCTAAGTAAACACTAATTCTTTTAGTCTTTTTATGTGGAATAAATTTTTTAATTACATAGCATCTTTAACCAAGCTGTTCGATATCACAGTCCAGCCAACTTCCACCATTCTCAGGTCTATCAACTAGCTAGTTTCAGTGTCAAAATAACCAAAGACACTCTCTTATCAGTTGCATTGGTTTGTAATTGCATTTCCACTAGGGCAATCTGGATGAATTTTGAAAGCAAAGATGTAATTCTTTTACTACAGCTTATAAAAAAAATAAAGGAAGAGAGAAAGTATACACAACTTCTGAAGGGCTTTCCTAGGGAAATTGGGTAACTGAATAGGCAGATGCCTTCACAATTTCAAAACATTCAATTTAATTTTCAGTGACCTCAGATGATCAAAAAAAAAATCATCTTTGTTTGAAGAGTTTCTCTTTGCTTCTCTGAGGAACTGCATATGTATCAGACATACATGGAGAATTTTATATTTTTAACAAGCTCTCACAAAATATGAAGCAACTGTTAGATAAATTAATTGTTCAGTTGGAAATCCAGAAGTTGTTACTGGCTGCCCAGCTCTGGACTCATTCAGAACCCACTACTACACCCCTAGACTGTACCTTATGCTACCTGCTTTACTCTGCGCATCCACTTGTGCAAGTTTTGGAAGTGTTCATATTGTTGCAACAAGAACTATGTCAAGAGCAGTGAAGCTCTCACAAACTGTAGCCATGTATAGGATATTAACACCCATCAGTGATCAGCAGGATTTCTCTCTGCCCATGTATTTGCCTTGTTAAAGCCTGCACACAGGCAAGTTATTGAAAAAAACAGTGGTAAGCTCATGGGTGGAAACCTTCTCCTTGATATTGAACGCAGCACCTGCACAAGAAGCCAGGAATGCTACTTGCTACATTGAAACAGGGGTTTTGTGTTGGTTTTGTTCGGATTTTTTATTGTAAATGGTATCATAGTTTGGGAACCTGCCTCAGTAACACCAGTAAAACTGCCCAAATTAAACTTTGCAGCCACAGACAAGGATTAATCTCATTAATGCCTAATTTACAAAGTTGTAATGATCATCAGACTTTGGATAACTTCCCTAAGCAATACTTAGAGATACAAGCCAAAAGGTGGCTACAGGGCATGCAAAACATTCAAATTAGCTTTACAGGACCTTTACCAGGCTCCAAGCTATCAAATCCATTTACAGCAACAAGCAACACAGATTGTTTCAGAAACCTGAGCAATATGTGAAGGTTGAAGCATAGCTTCACAGCTGTACACAGTTACATAGTTATTGACAACTAAACTAGGTAATGTAAAGATAGATCAAATATGTCCATGCAGATATGCCCAAATATGTTGATACAAAGTTTCAAATTTAACTACAGCTCTCCCTACAGTCTAATCTAATTCCAGGAATTATACAGTTAATGATAAAGAGCAGAAAACTATATTATGAAACTTATTTCCCTAAGGAGATGTGAATAATTTCTAAGTATGGAAGACTTGTATTCATTCAACTCAGATACAAAAAAAAACCCAAACGCCTCCCAATTTGGTTATACCATAATTAAGTAAAAGCAACAATATCAACAGATGAAAATAGTTACAGTTCCACTGACACCTAGAACAGCACTAATTTAACACCAGTCAAGTTAGAAAAGAGCTACCAGAGAAAATTTGGAAGAAAGCAGTTGAGGAAAACAGTCAACCAATAAGAAAACAAGATTGATGATGTGCAAGTAGGGCTTTTGCTTCAGAAGGAATAGAAGCAAAGAAACCACAGGACAACCATAGTGGAAAGGAGAGAAAGACGACGATAACCGGGCAATGGAAAGCAGAGGTACTAAGAGGGGATATAAGCACAGCAAAGATTAATCAAAGCAGGTTCCCTCTCACTCCCAAATAGCTTCCATGAATCGGACATTAGTGGGAGGAACGCAATGAATAGGCTTGTACAACATAAAGCAATAAATGTGAACAGTACTGAATCCAACAAGAACACAAATATCAGAAATGGGCTCACTGTTGTACTTGCATATCTATTGTACTTTTATATACCTAAACTTGTAACAAGACAAACTACCTACATGGTTTGGGTTTTGTTGGGGTTTTTTTGGTTGGTTTTGTGGTGTGGGTTTTTTTCTTTTTATTCAACAGGCAGACATTACTGGACATAATAACAAGAAAATTAGGAAAGGGAACGTGGCATGCTTAATCATGCCATCTATAGAAGGCTAAGCTGGGTTTGTGTTGCAACTTTGGGTGTTAGAAGATTGTTTACAGTTTAGACATTAGCTAGAAATAAAAGAAATAGGAAAAAAGTACAGCTATGCTTTCTAGTATTTATCACTCACAATGAATTGCAATTTCACTCTTAAATAGTGTTTTACAAACAATCACAAAATAAATTCTTTGGTTTTAATAAGATTTTTTGACCCTTCCTGAATTCATCCAAACTAGGATCTTCTGTAAGGCTGTGGGGTGAGAAAAAGGAATTTAACTAGAGCAGGCTTTCATCAAGCAATACAGCAATGGGAAGGAGAGAAAGGAAAACTAGTTTTGACTGGAATATCAAAAGTAGAGATGAAGAAGCTGTATTGGTTTTGTCTGGCAAGGTTTTGGTAGCGGGGGGGCGGGAGGGGTTACAGGGGTGGCTTCTGTAAGAAGCTGCTGGAAGCTTCCCCTGTGTTAGAGGAGAGAGAGCCAGTACCAGCCGGCCCCGAGACGGACCCGCCGCCGGCCAAGGCCGAGCCAATCAGTGATAGTGGTAACGCCTCTGTGATAACATTTTTAAGAAGGAAAAAAAGTTGGGATGCGGAGAAACAGCTGCTGGAGAGAGGAGTGAGAACATGTAAGAGAAACAAGCCTGCGGACACCAAGGTCAGTGAAGAAGGAGGGGGAGGAGATGCTCCAGGCGCCGGAGCAGAGATTCCCTTGCAACAGCCCACAGTGAAGACCCTGGTGAGGCAGGCTGTCCCCCTGCAGCCCAGGGAGGTCCACGGTGGAGCAGATCTCCACCTGCAGCCCGTGGAGGACCCCACGCTGGAGAAGGTGGGTTCCCAAAGGAGGCTGTGCTGTGACCCCGTGGGAAGCCCGTGCTGGAGCAGGTTCCTGGCAGGACCTGCGGATCTGTGGAGAGAGGAGCCCACGGAGCAGGTTTTCTGGCAGGACTTGTGACCCCGTGGGGGACCCACGCTGGAGCAGTGTGCTCCTGAAGGACTGCACACCGTAGAATGGACCCATGCTGGAGCAGTTCGTGAAGAACTGCAGCCCGTGGGAATGGCCCATGTTGGAGGAGTTTGTGGAGGACTGTCTCCCGTGGGTGGGACCCCACGCTGGAGCAGGGGAAGAGTGTGATGAGCCCTCGTCCTGAGGAGGTGAAGCAACAGAAAATAACAAGTGATGACCATAAACCCCATCCCTGTCCCCCTGTGCCGCTGGGGGGGGGGGGGGGGCTTGGTGGTGAAATCCAGGAGTGAAGTTGTGCCTGGGAAGAAGGGAGGGGTGGTGGGAAGGTGTTCTGAGATTTTGTTTTATTTCTCATTACCTTGCTCTGGTTGATGTGTAATAAATTGAGTTAATTTTCCCAAATTGAGTCTGTTTTGCCCGTGACAGTAATAGTGAATGATCTCTCCTGTCCTTATCTCGAGCCATGAGCCTTTTGTTATATTTTCTCTCCCCTGTCCAGCTGAGGATGGGGGAGTGATAGAACGGCTTTGGTGGGCACCTGGTGTTCAGCCAGGGTCAACCCATCACAGAAGCTTAGCCTATGTAGGCTCTCATAATATTTTTTTTTTCTGCTTTATTCATTGTTCTATTAGAATCTTACAATTTAGGAAATGGTAGAAAGCCCTCAGCTTTATTTATGAAGTCCACAACACACATTTGTATCATTTTAAGCATGATTCAGTGGGTTTAAATTATGGTAAATATTTTTTAACACTGTAATTCCTCCAGGCATAAAACCAAACTTTGCCAATTTTTTCCCATGCCACCAATCTAACTGTCCTCTCCACTTGGAAGAATCCAGCTTTTAGAACCCCTCACCATAAGATGTTGGGTGAACATCCCCACTTTGTTCTGGAGGAATTCTCACAGCAATTTTTTGACAGCTTTTAGATATCAGTACTGCAGTGTTATTCACTGACAGTATATTCTCTTTCAGAATTTCTCTCATTTTGACAGGCCCCAACCAGTCACAAGAGAGCCGTTCCTTACCCAGATATGTTCTGTTCTTCCACTACTCACCACACCCTTTGCTTTTAACAAGTAGAACTGGGTAACAGAAGATGAATTCTCTTCTGCTACATCTGTGCTTGTATTTTGAAAGGACAAATCTAAATATATGCAAGCCTTAAGTCACCCTTTATTGATGTATTATTTGTAATTCTGCTGTCGTCATAAGGCTTCAATAGTGAAAAGACTCAGTTTATGTAAAAAAAATCATCCATATTAATTTGGAGAATACATACATACCTTCCATTTCTCCACAAAACAAGCTTCGCTTCTGGTCAAAGAGAAGGCTGAGTACAAGTACAGCAAAAGAAAAGGAAAGCCAGAAATGCATCCACACCATCAAATTGCTACATATGATTTTCTTTTTTTATTATTTTTTTTTTACAAAATTGGAAATAGAATGGCATGGTTCAAGAGCAAGATCTGTTTGATTTTCATCTAGTAATTATATTTGATAAATATCTCCCAAAGGAATGGGATTTTTTTAAACATAATATTCATTTTGTGTAAAACCTGCATCAAGGTCTTCTTATCACATTTGTATCATTACAATTAAAAAAAACCCAACAGATCCCATTTTACTTCTGCATGTACAACCTAAGAGCAAGAGCAGCTCATGCAGATTATGTGACTGCACCTGTGAACATGACATAGAACATTATTAACACACGGCCCACAATTAATTTGGCTTCGTTTTCCACAACATCTCCCAGAAGGTATTTATTAGGGCGACTGCTATAGTTCTGCAAGCCTGTCTAAAAGGGAAATTCAGTGGAATGCTCTCATGAATGCTCTTTTAATGAAATACTAAATCTGCTGTGGCAGAAAGTATATGAAGGTAGCCAGCTTAGAAGCAGTTTATGAAAGAAAAAGTAAACACATAAGAACATCAATTCTCCTGTCTTTCCTAGGAGATGAGCAAGATGAATATCAAAGTCGTGAAAAATACATCTCGTTACTTAAATTAGATAATGTTCAAAACATGTTCCTATAGTGAGCAATTCAGGTAAAGTGCTAGTTGTTTTATTTATGATTTTTTTTTCCAAATGGAATGGGGAATTACTTCCTCCGGAGTTTCTAGCAAGATCTTGTAGTACTCTGAGGCATAGCATATTTTCTTAAGAATTCTCTTGTTTCTATTCTTATGGCTTTATTCAATACAAAATCCATTTTGTCTGTTAATTCACTGTCCTGGCTTCAGCTGGGATAGAGTTAATTGTCCTCCTAGTAGCTGGTACAGTGCTATGTTTTAGGTTCAGTATGAGAAGAATGTTGATAACACACTGATGTTTTCAGTTGGCGCTCAGTAGTGTTTAGACTATAGTCAAGGATTTTTCAGCTTCTCATGCCCAGCCAGCGAGAAAGCTGGAGGGGCACAAGAAGTTGGCACAGGACACAGCCAGGGCAGCTGACCCAAACTGGCCAACGGTGTATTCCATACCATGGGACGTCCCATCCAGTATATGAACTGGGGGAAGTTGGCCTGGGAGGGGGGGGAATTTCTTCCTTTCTGTTCTATTAAATTGTTTTTATCTCAAACCATGAGTTTTACACCCCCACCCCCCCCACACCCCCTGCCGATTCTCTCCCCCATCCCACTGGGTGGAGAGAAGTGGGTGAGCAGCTGCATGGTGCTTAGTTGCTGGCTGGGGTTAAACCACAACATTTACCATGTCTGAAAAATTCAGAGTGTTAGAGCTAATAAAATATTTGATAGTTTATCAAATGGGTGATCATCGCCAGCTTTTGGTTTTCTTTTTATGATTGGCCTATACGTAGGCTGAAGTTCTTTAAAATACGTTCTTGTTTCTATGAATAAAAATTGTTCAATAGCAAGTAGCAGCAAGTATTTGAAACTTGCAGTTTGGGAACAGTAATGCTTTGGAACAACAGCTCTTAGGCACCTGTTGTGAGATATAATACATAAACACATTTACAGTAAGTTTCCTGATGCAAATGTTAGTGATAAAACCAAAATATTTCTCATGGATTTCATGCACAGTATTGTCTTCACACCTACTAAACAAAAAATTAAAAAATAAATACTGAAGAATAAGGAGTATAAACTAAATTTGAGCAGCACAAGTCAAGTGAAACAGCTAATGTACCCCACGTAATCTAACTGATGCACTCTATCTTCTCCTACAGCCTACTGTCCATTGGTAGTTGTAGTTGGCAGTGAGTTGTCCGTTATCCAACTCACCTACTAAACTTGCAGAAACGTAACTGTTACTGTTCCACTTTAAACACAGTGAGACTGCATATACATTTGTTAAATTAAAACCTAGAATTCTGATGGTCTCAGTTTGCTGTCACCAAATTAATTCAAAAAGGTGATGTACAAACATTTTTCAAGATAATTTTCAAGAACCCCTGAATGACTAGGTATCTTTAACTATGGAGTTCATGTCTCATTTACTGACAACATGATGAAGATCTCCAAGATGTGCCAAGTTGTAACATAAGTTAATTAGCAGAAACAGTTTAGACTTCTGTATTTTAGTTAGTATAATGATTTATTTAACATGGACCATGACCATACAAATACCGCTACTTCACTGACATGCTAGAAATCAATGTCTTTAGTATCCCAAATAACCTAAATTACTTTTGAAATAACATAATTCTCAGAAATTACTCTAACACCACATTAGAGTAATTGAATCTATGGCCACTATTTAACTTAAACAGATTAAGGTACTGAATTTGACCTGTCTTGTCATAGGTCATATTATTTTGTTCCAAACTCAGATGTTCCCCCACACCCCATCTAATTTGTAGTATTAGTCAGCTAAGTTTTGATTACACTAAAGCATGCTGTGGATGAGACTGAATGACCTAATTAAAAGAAAAGTAGTATTTAAGGTTGACATACTGAAAATAAAGATGTGGTAGATCTGATAACATAGTTTTTGTCTATGACAAATCCACAATCCTGTCATAACTCACACTATGTCATCTGAAATAATTTGCAGCTAATGCAAGTCATTTATTGATGTGTTTAAACATCGTTAATCCTTGCGTGTTAAATATCTTTGGCTACTTCTCTACAATGCATAGCAATTTAATTACATTAGACAAACAAAATTGTTTTAAGTAATGCCTTACAAAGTTGCCTAACAGAACAGGGGATTTCCTCCCCAGTGCATCTCTTCCCCCTCCCCCCCCCCCCCCCCCCCCAACCAATCTGCTTCTGCTTGCTGCCAGGAAATTCATCCAAGATCTTCCAGACTGTCCCACAATAACCAGCTGGCGGCAGAGCACAAAACTCATGAGCTTCTGCAGAGACCTCTACTAAGGATGCACCTATTTGTTAAAACTAGCACATGAAACAGCACTTGCAAGCAGCAGAATTCATGACACTCTCTCAAGAGGTGCAGCAAGGGTAAGGAAAAAAAATATTTAGTATTATTTATACTTGTGGTTTAACCCCAGCCAGCAAATAAGCACCACACAGCCAGACACTAACTCCCCCCGACCAGTGGGATGGGGGAGAAAATCAGGAAAAGAAGCAAAACCATTGGGTTAAGATAAGAACGGTTTAATAGAACAGAAAAGAAGAAACTAATAATGATAATGATAACACTAATAAAATGGCAATAGTAATAATAAAAGGATTGGAATATACAAGTAATGCACAATGCAATTGCTCACCACTCACTGACCAATGCTGGCCATGAGAAGATGAAAAGTCTTTGACTTTAGACTAAACATTACTTAGCAACAACTGAAAACATCAGTGTGTTATCAACTCTATCCCAGCTGAAACCAGGATAATTATCTAAATTCTAACAGGTCATATCTTTGAAGAAGCTTCTCCATTCACTCAAATCATGATGATTTATTTGAGTTGACGATCATGATGTCTATTACAACAGAACCCATACAGGCAAAACAGGCAAAGTCAAGCACTCCAGTACTGCTTAACGCAAGATCTACACCACCATAATCCAGGCCACACTAGTCCCACAGCTCACCTGCACACACAGTTTGAAAAACTGTCATAGGTTTCAGAATAGTCCAATAAATACCTTGGATGCAGGGGAAATGATATTTTGAAAGCCACGTTTTACTAGGGTTTACTATAAGACATACAGCTTTTTTAATCCATACAGAACACGAATGACACACCACTCCTTTTAAATAAGTAGATACATAGCCCAACACTAGCATGTTTTTTTTCTAAAACACAAAAAACAGTAATTGTACCCAGTCAGTGCCTCTGAAGTCTTTTAAAACTTTGTTGAAATGTGTAATGATTGCTTGCTGAAATTCTCCTTCGGTTGGGTCTCTAAAAAGCAAAGAGGTTCATTTGCTATGCTTTTCCTTGCCAGTAGGACCCTATAATCTGCTCACCTACCAGAAACAAGTGTCACAGGTCTAGGGTTCTACTTTGCCCCAGTCAGAGCTTTAAAAATATTTTAATTCTTAAAGTAGATGTCAAACCCCAAATATCAAAAAGCATGAGTTTTGTAGCAAGTTCTGCAATGCAAGCCTCTTTCCCCACATTTGGTTGTCCCACTGCAGTTACCATTTGATTGATCTCACAGCCCTGCTATTGGTGACGGGACAGAGCTTTTCTGCTTGCAAAACAAATATTTTTGCAGCCCTTAGACATCCTCTGAGAAATTTCCTCAGGTTTCAGCTTGTTCTCATGAGATAACAGATGAGGGCATCTTTGCAATTAATGTGCAGGCTAACAAAATAAAATCTATTACATCACTCAGTGATAATGTAATACGGTTATTCAATTGTGATGGTACATTGATTTCCCTGTTAACAGTTCACAAACCACAGACTCTACAATTCCCACTAATTAAAAATTTTTCAAAGCCACACTAACATCCAGAAAAGATGAACTCCACCAGCACTCACAAAGCAGAATTCAGATCATCTCTCTTTTAGTATCAGATGCTTGCTTTACCAAGAGCTATAGATTGATAGAAATATCAAAAAGATACAGAGTGCTTAGCATCATACCTGCTGGATGGTCTCACATGCATTAAGTTAATACAAAATCAGGATCAAGGCTAATTAATTGTGGGGCTTTTAACTTTGATTTGTAGATCTTAAATCTGCCTTTATGTGAACAGGTTTGCTTTTAGCATATTAAAAATATTACAGTGTATGTTGTTATGACTAGAAAACATTCCAGCAAACTACTATGGCATAAGGATTATGCAACACAGCTCAGCTTATCACTGGGGGCATGCTACCCGTTGGCCACTAACTTTGCCATGCTTTCAGAGCCTGGGGGTGAAACTTTCCAATACAAATGAGTTCATTGATTTACTTTTTGAAAAGCAAAAATTGTGTAAAGGTGTACATTTAAGCTAGATTTGTACAGTTATTTTATTGGTGTAACAACATGACCACCCACTCATAGAGCCTTTGAAAAGACTGAGGGTAGCAAACTAAAGTTGAGCGTGCAGAAATACTCAGAAAGGGAGGAAATTGTGCAACTGTGAGGCTATGAAGGTTATTTATTAATTCTTCAGCTTTAAAGTAAATGCTATGCACAGTCTAAAATATTTCCCATTTTTATTATACCACATCGGAATAGAAAGTTGTATTTTAAGTAGGTAATTAGAAGAAAAAGAAAAGCAGCTCTGCCTTTAATAGTTTTTCACAGCTAATTACTCTGTATTAGATCATCACAATCATTGTTGTCTCCCATATTGTAGAATTACTTCCTCCAACAGATAGAACATGGTAGCTAGCATATTATTCCACACTCAACACTATCAACCAACTTTTAAGAAATTATAGAACAAAACACTTAAGCAGCCACTTAAAATTTTCATAATCATTTGGTAGTAGATAATTAAGTAATTAACTTTAACACTGTCACAAAAGCATCATGAGCATTCATTATAAAGTGTAACTGATAGATTGCATGGAGTATCTTTGGCAATTAGACCCTTATTTGTCCTTACAAAGTCTTCTCTTTGATATGGCCCACAGAGAGCAATTTTCCAAGAATTATTTTCCTGCAAGAAGAGCCAAAACGAAGACACCTGGAAACCTTCACACTTTTTGGTTGCATGAAACAGGTACAAGTGCAGTACGATTCGTGTGGAAAAACATATATATGAGAACATAAATGTAAAAATACATAAAAGAGTAGCTGGACAAAATGAATAAAAAAAAAGGTGAGATAACCTAATGAAAAGTTAGAATTTCCAAATTAACAAAAACTCAAAAACCTGAAACGCCCCCCCAGAAGGCCTTTTGGAGCACAGCCAGAAGGGAGGACAGAGGGACCATAACCAGCAAATGGATGGCAAACATTAGCAATAGTTTTACTGCTCATAGCAGTACAGTATCACAGTAGAATACATACACACAAAGGGAAGTCTTACTGCAAATCACAACCACTAACCTAATTTTAAAATATCAAGTTTCTATTAGATCAGGAAACCAGAGTTTAAACACATTCCATATCCCATTTTATGGCACGTTGGATACACTCCCCAGACCACAGAAGCAGCTTTGCTGAACTCAAATAATGTAGACACCAACCATCTACCTCAGGAACAAATGTCTGAAGTGCTAAATAATTTCTGTGTGTGCATTGATTATGTGTGGGTTTGAAATGTTTTTACTGGGTTTTTTTATAGTTCTTAATTTCAAGTTTATTTCACAGTACTCTTAACAGATATTGATTGATTTTCATGTCATTGAAAGTCTATAGACTTGAGGTCTGGGAACAGAAAGCTAAATATAATATTAGATATTACTTCCCTCCTTTTATGAAGGATAAGTTTTTAAGCAAACAAGCATTTAACTAATCATGAAAAGCTTTCATTGTCCTCATCTCTATTATGGCGTTTGCTTTAACTTTAGAAAAAAAAGCTTTTTATAAAGAGTCCTTAACTTCGGCCAACAATTTTACTGTAAGTATTCAGAATACCAGCCAGAACACCCCTGCATAATCACTGCTTCTGAATGAAAGGAGATGAAATTGTGTGCACATATGTATGTCTACATGATCGGGATTCAATGCAGCATTGCAAAGCAGCTCGCTTTTCTTGGGCTGATGCACAGCTTGGTATTTTGCATATTTAAAAAAAGAAAAGCCAAAACACTAAAATAAAATTGCTTTGATGCTAGGCAACCAGGTTACCTCTAAACAAATAAGGATCTTGACCACAGTAACCTGACAACACCTAATGCAGCAGCTGCACAAGTCAGCAGAATGAGAGGAACAAAAATGAGCCAAGTACGTGAAGGACACATACTGAGTTAGGGAGATAAATCTGTTGCTATGTATTAGACAAGTTATCTACAGTTAAGCCATTTCTTTTCTTGCTTCCTACACAGAGACTATGACATTTGAGGAATACTAACAATTATTGAACAATACAGAATGCTTTCAAATGGATTTTCAGCTTTAAGAAATAAAAAGACTAAGAAGGAACAGAAATACAGTACAATTGACTGTTAAAATTGGAAAATTATGGTGAACTAAAGGTAAGATGCTTTCAAAGAAGTGTTCTAGCAGCTTCCACTTTAATAGTATTTAAAAATACATTGTATGTCCATAGCTAGTGTCACTGGGCACATCATATAAGAAACGTTTCAGAGAACTGCTCACAGCAATGGTCATATCTCAAGGTAAAGCATTTGCCCTACCAATGAAAAAAACACTTTTCAAAAAGAACATATGAAGGGCATTTTATTTCCCTCTCCCACCCACCCGTCTTTTTTGAGCCAAAACTGTTCATTACCATTTTTAGTTCACTTCACCAGGTTATCACCATTGCCAGGAGTTGTTTTCAGAGGAACAGCTAATTTTATCTAGCTAAAGCGAACTCCTGGTACTAATTACATACATAGAAAAACCCAAACCGATTTTGGTGAGATCAAAGGGATAAGCAATGCACTTTGATATTTCAGCCTGCCTATAATTTCCAGTCTCTTTCCCTCAACTTTAGATTATTGTTTTTTCTTTAGTGAGTTCGTGACACTGCTACGTACAGTGCCATGCTGCCTCCCTAGTACCCCGTTTTATTCAGAAAATACTTTAAAAAATGCCATTGCAAATATGTCCAAGAACCATTTTAAGAAAAGGGCATTAGGCAAATTCTCCTCCTTCCTCAATATTACTAAATTCAATTTTATCATTTCATCTTCATTGAATAAAACACAAAGATAATACACCAAGTAAATTCCTCTAGAAGACTGTTTATACAAGCAATGAAATTTATATACTAAGGATGGTTCTATTCCTAGCTAACAAGTACTAATGCAAATAGTGAAATCAATATCTAATTTTATAACAAAACACAACCATATACACTGGGGGGGACAGTGTCGAAATACAGCTTTCTGGCCTCATCAGAACACTGTCAAATCTACAGAAACCTCTGCAAGAGACTGAAATAGAAACGGAAAGAAGCTTCACTTTTCTAGTTCCTCTAATTCTTCACTATGTACCTGATGTAGACAGTGCTGTATTTTATAATTACAGTAACCCATATCATTCACCATTTGGGATTCTCAGAACCTAATTGTTCCAGCCAGAGCGGATTAGCACAGTTAAATGCATCTGACAACATAAGCCTCCCAGATCCTACAAAGACTAAAGAAATCGACATTACTGGAAAAAAGCATTTAACCCCCTAGAACTTTCCCATGACTCCCAATACACTTTGGGCAAGGCTCTTCCCAATAAGCCAGCATCCACATGTCAGCTTTCACACAGGTCACTGAGTAAGCAGCACTAGCAGTAATCGCTGCATTTCATAGTTCTGTTAGAGTTGCACATGATCTTATCACCTACAACAAGATAGATAACTTATAAAATGCATGAAGCTAAAGGTAGCATAGGAGCCAAGTTTAAAAGTGAAAAAGAAGAAAAAATGTAGAGGGCTCATACTGGATTAACAATGAAAATTTATTACACAAGGTACCCAGGTTGATATTACAAAGGTAAGGTTTTCTATGATAACCTAATTTCAGTAATTACCACACAAAGTTACATGAAGTGGTTTTTGTGGGAATAAACAGTATTTCTAGTGTGTTTATTTAGAATAGGTGGTCCAACCATTAGAAGACTGATTTGGGAAGGTGTTTTGCTAACCTATATTCATATGTTATGTAAGATTTGATCTCTTTTATTACCCCAAATGATAACTCTCCCTAAATTCTTTCCATTTCTTTGCCCTTCATTTCTGATTTCTTAAGGCATGCATTATGATTTTCTCCTATAGGAAGGGAAATCTTCAGGTAAATCAGATGACAGCATGGCAAGACAAACAAGCCAAGCACATGTTGTGTAATCCTAGTGTATAGCAAAATAGACTTGAGTCTTTACAGCACAATGCAATACCATATAGCACAACTGATGTCACAGAATTTCTACCAGCAGCACAGACATATTATTGTCATGCTTTATCCCAATTATCCCTGCTGAGATTGTTAACATGGCTATGACACCTAGAAAACTAATCTGAAAGGGGTCAGAGACAGCTCAATGTTTACGAAGCAACATTTTGCATCACACAACAAATAAGGGAATTAAATTGAATTCTTCAGTAGCACATTTAGCAGACTCAATCACTGAGTACTTGATGTTTAATACACCTGGACTTCTAATCTATGTTATATTTTATAAAACAGAGCCTTGTTTGTAGTTTTCTAGACTTTTAGACACAGCAAGCGTATAACGTGCTGCCAATGCAGGTATGTGGTATACACTGATCCTTTGAAAAGGAGCAGAAAAATAATTCCTGTATCTACTTTGTATGATGTCCACACACAGAATGAACACAAACATTGTGCTTTGACATTACCATATTTCTGCCCCACCCTTTTACTCTATTGAACAAATATTCAGATCTTACCCATACATGTGCAACATCTAATGAACACAGCTCGCTGAAATTCTATTCTGTTGCGATATTAAGAGATATTGCAACCCACAAATATCTAACAAAGGTGTCATACTTGCATAAAATTACTGCCAACAATTGTCCTTGATCTGGCAAAAGAGAAGTGTATGCAGAATCAAAAGGAGAGAACACTGAACCAATGAGACTATTACCACTAAGCTTTTCTTACAGTCTCGGTCATATTTTACAGTAGACCTCAATGCTCAGTGCTGTTTAATATTTGACAGTGGTGTACTAAATTGAAGGGATAAGTGGCATGAATATCCCCTTTAAGAAAGGGGCAAGTAAAAAAACCTTGAATTACATGGAAAAAATATAATTTTAAAACACCCTTTTTTTACTTTTATACTGGTTCCCAAGCTCCTTGTCCTTCGCTACTGACTCAAATTCTCCATGTTCCCACCACTTTCTAACAGGCATTCACCTTAGAAGTATACATTTGTACCAAATATTTCAGAATATACAAGAAAAAACAAAAAATGTTTATTCAAGTTTTAAGTGCAGTAGAAACGATAAGTCCTGAAAACATATCTGATGATACAGTGAAATACAGGTCAGTAGGTCTGATAACTTATTGGTTTTTTCTCAATTTAACTTTCAATACAAGCACCCAGCAAGAATGAACACTTACACACGTACTTGAAAAATTACGTGATGGTAAAGCTCCAACAATTTTATAGTAGTAATACATGACTATCCTTAAAATAGGAACCATAAAGATACATAGAAAAGTTAAGGAAAAAAAAAATTATCTCCTTTACAGATAACTTACAGAAAAGTTTTATAAAACTCTGCCAGATAAAAAAAATCAGTTAATGTACCTAGAGATATAGGTACATTGATATAGATATAGGTATATTGATATAGATGTCAATATATATACATAGATAATATACTTTGAAACTTTAGATATAAAAGATTAATTATGAGATAAGACCAGGATGAGCTCAGATTTTGTTTTGGAAAGCAAAAAAGCGCAAAAAAGCGCAAAAAAGCGCAAAAAAGCGCAAAAAAGCGCAAAAAAGCGCAAAAAAGCGCAAAAAAGCGCAAAAAAGCGCAAAAAAGCGCAAAAAAGCGCAAAAAAGCGCAAAAAAGCGCAAAAAAGCGCAAAAAAGCGCAAAAAAGCGACCTGCCTTTGATCTGAGGCTTTATCTAGATTAATATTTTAGACAAGATGCACATTAAATTAATCTGACTTCTTATGAAGCCAAAATAGAAAATAAACCTCAGGAATGCATCAAATGCACTCCTGGCTTCAAACAGCCCATCAACTAATAGGATGAACCAAGAGCTGATCTGCAGTGTAGAACAAAACACACACAAAAATAGTGGCATTCATATTGTCCTTGTGTCTTAAAGGAAGACTGACAAGCATTTGGCAGAATATTAAGGTTCTCCAACCAAGTTTTGGAAAGCTTGGGGGGTATTTTTATGTTGGATTTTTTTGTTGCTGTTGTGGGTTTTGTTTTGTTTGCTTAACTTCTGTATTCCAAATCTGGGAGCTAGTGAAGAGGTGAAGTTTGTGGGAGGCTTTATTTTTTGTTTTTCATCTGTAATTAAGGACAATAGTTGTTCTCCAAACAAAACAAAAAAAAACCTCTACCAATATCAATGAATGAACAGATCTTGGCCTAATATGAACTGTAATAGCAAAGATATCTAACGAACAGCTTTATGTGCTCACTGCAATAAAGTGGAGAAGCAGATAAGTGTATTAGCAATGGTGCAAAGTGCCCTACTACTATTTTTTTATCTTCAGATCAGGAGAGGCCTGAAAACTCAACACCCCAACTATCAGACAGAAGATTACAAAATACCAGTAGCTTCTTCCAGTCCTCCCCAAAGGATCTACATACTGCCAAGATATCACCCTGAGCCCTATCCAGAGGAGGGTAATTTCTTTTTGTGTATTGACAGAACACTAGCAAGAATTGGCTAGCTTACAAGAAATCTCCCAAGGACATTCTTATTTCATGCCAAGAACACACCAAGAAGATGGTTTCATATTGGTCTCGTATACATTCAAAGTAGATGGACATAAGGCAGGTCCTATACAAAATTCACACAGCTGTGTTGGCATAAAATGGTTGCCGAGTTAACAAGTGCAGCCAAAATTAGGTGTACTGACACGACCAGAATGCTTGCACAGCTTTAGCTACATTACAAAAAAAGCAATGCATCTGAACCCACTGGAGAGTAACCTGCAAGTAACTACTCCATTTAAGTGTTGTACAGCCTTTTTTCAAAACAGCTTCCCCACATGATCAAACATTAAGTTCAATTATCTCACTTCACTGGCTACTTTCCTCATTCATTAAGTAAACAAAAAAGAAACAAGGGGAGAACAGTTTGGGTGACTTCCTAAAGACATTGCCAATTGCACTTATCCTGTAAAAGCCCTAGACAAGAAAGGGTTGTTTATACTCTGTTTTGAAACTGAGTTATGCATAGAGAAAAAGGTAAAAGCCTATGTTGTACTGTACCCGGATTTCTAGAAGTGTCCTCTGTTCTCAGGGTGGGGGGAACAGGTGTGAAGCAATGATGCACAGCCTAAGCCCAGTCCAGCTTCCTCTGGAGCAGCTCCACACATCCAGCTGCATTTTTCAAAGGAGATTACTGCTAGAGAATAAAAAAAAAAAAACAAACCAACAACTCAAACACCACTAACCAACCACACTGTTCTCAGACATTTTCGGCATCCATCCACAGAAAACTGTCTCTGCTGCGTGGCTCTTCCCAATTGCTATAAAAGCCGGCAACACAGAACTGGGACTGAAACTTGTTAAATAAAAGCAACTGCACTTGCATATATTCACATTTAATCCATACCTTTAACACCCAGGAATTATTATACAGGAAATCCAGTGGAACACAAGTCTACTTGTTTTGAAAATTATAAATTCTATTTTGTTTAGCAACATTACTAAAAAACCATTCTAGCCATCCACCAGACAGGGGGTTCCTTTTCTAAAGGAAAAATCTATCTGGTACTCAGTCCTCTCTCTTCCAAGAGCTTCTCAAGACTCTTTACTTAAGAAAACTTTGCAGGATTCAATCCTTATCATTCCTCCAACACAAAGGTTACAAGAAAACAAGATCCAGTGTTTCCAACATTCCCATAGGTACTGTCACACAAATATGACAAAATGTATCTCTTCTCTGCAGCCTTCTCATTTAAGATTGTTTGTTTAATAAATCTTTCCTTGGAGGAGCAGTCTCACATCAGTACTAGATTTAAAATATCTTAAGTGAATTTATAAATCATGGTGTTGTAGCTACTTGTACAGCAGGGATTTCAGGTAAGACCAAAGGAGACTAAATGCACCCAGACTGATGTTTTGTAACTGACATCATTCACTGATTATTCACATGATCCACAACCCTATCGTCTGGCTGTACCTGATACTCCTACCCAGCCAGAGGAAACCACCCAAGCCAATTGCTCTCACAAAATCATTTGGTACCATTTTAATACATATTTATATGCGTGTGTTCACACACACACACACAAAATAGCAAGTGTAGTCACATCACAACCACAAAACACACTATTTGGGGTTTACTGAAGCTTCCTCAGTCTTTGAGGAGTGGAGAAACAGTAACAAAAGAGGGGAATTGGGGGGGAGGGGGCAATCCTGCACAGCATGCAAATTCATAATGACAGCATGGAGTTTGCTCCTAATTCTAATCTATTCATATTGTGGCTAAAGATCTTAAAAGATTTGGAAGTTACAAGTCAGTTAATAAAAGTCCACAAAAGAAATCATAGCAAGTAATCTATAAGTGGAATTTCATATGTGCTTGTGATACATCATTTCAAATGTCCCTTTATTAGTGGAACAGACCTCAGTCCAAACTCCATGCTTATTTCTTGCTGTAAGTTACAGCTGAGTAAACAGATGAAGTTGTAACAGTTCACTTGAAATAACCAATTTCACTTCAGTTGTGGTTGCAATCTTTCAGAATTGAACAAAAAGCATACATAGTTGAGCTTCAGAAGACAAATACTTACGTAAAGCAACATGTTCTACTACAGGCGTATGTTTATTATGAGATAGTAAAGTATCTCCAGTACCTAAGAGATGTGCTATTCAGAACTGGAACCTTGTCACTAATTTAAAAGAAAGAAAGAAAGAAGGAAAAACATTTGCAAGAAAAAACAACCAAAACTCCCATATTAACATACCATATGTCTCCTGGCTGTATAAGTACTGCATTGCCCCTTAAACCCATATTTAGAATGACAATTATATTTGCTTAAAATTCCTTGTTTCTACAAATATTCCTGCTTGTTCTCATTCATTGTAACACTCACAGGTTGTAAACACTAGTGGGGTGTGACTCTTCCCCAAGCAAGTTTATTCATATATTTGCAAAACTGACTGCAGGAACTTCGTTTTGCCTGTTCACATACTTTACAGCCTGCCATGCTGAAATGCTGAATAATTAAGGAAGGCTCCGATGAATTAACAAGATTCAGGGTGATCTGTAAAAGCTATTTCAAAAATAACCTACACAAACATCTATTGATGCATTTAGTACCATTTTAATCCCCTTCAAAAAGGCCGGATTTTTTTTTTATTTTTTTTTTTTAAACCTGTAGAAAATATCTTTGTAAAACACAAGAATTGGTTTCTGCTACCAAGGTATGAACTCAGGTCCCACTTTTCATCAGTGCTTGGATGAACTCAAATGCATGTTGTCCATATACATCTGCCAAAGCATTCAAACCTTTGCAGTGTACTATCTTGACTCTTTATTCATTAATTCCTTGTGTTGTGGCAACAGGACCACACACAGATAGCAATAGCTGGCAAATCTCAGCTCAAGCATTTAGAAACTGCCCTCAAGTACGCTGTTCTAGAGAGAATTACTAAAATGCAAGATATTTCCTCTGATACCAATTAACACTCACTAGTGACCAATACTACAGCTATGACCTATGAAAAAAATAATCAAGGAATCATCTGACTCAAAATTTTTATCCTCTCCACCTCTTCTGCTGACTAAATTATAAAAAAGCAAGGCACTTAAACTGCTGTGATGTACCAAAACCAATGAAGATGCACAAGATCGTGTGTTTTATTACTGTAATTTCCTCATGCAGCAAGGGGTGGATGAATTGGAAAAAGCAAGCTCTTTGACATAGTATGGATTCGTGCTCAGAGGAAAATCATTCAGTCTGAGACTGAATTCACATTATAATGAACTTACACCCTTGTTTTTCCACAGCCCTGTTACATACTTGTTCCCACCATATGCAAAACATTTTCTCCATCACTTTCTTCCTCCCTTGAAATAACAGTCCTTTTGTTCAGGCTGCATTTCCACTTTCTGCAAGTTAAACACTCCCCAAATAACTTTGAATATGTAAGCAGTTACAGTTGTTGAAAACTGGAGCTAGAAGGAAAACATAAATTAAGCAAATTTGTTTAAGCCCAGTGTGTTTATGAAAATCTTTCCCTTGGCTTTCCACACTCCATCTGCATGCAGATCTCTGTAGACTCACACACAGATTTTTAACTTGACATTATCTAATGTATCTTGGGAAAATCCCTGCACAGCAAATTGAGTTTTTTTTAAAAAAGGCATTGCATTCAATAAGGAACTAATACATTGTTTTCACTTGAATTGCAGCAGAATAACATGAAGGATAATAAACTCATTTTGAATTTATATGCTTTCACCTACATTTGAATACATGTTTTACATTTACATGCTACAGTGTTATTTTGGGTTTTTTCCTGATTTCTAGTTTTTATGCATAAACAAAAAACTCCAGTATATTTGGTGACTGAGGGGGAAATGGGAAAAAACATCCATACACATACTATACACAACAACCTGTGTTTTATTAAGTTTTAGTAGAGGTCGTTGCTTTCATTGAAAGTAACAACATCAAACCTAGTTAAAAATGAGCCCATATGACTTAAAATTTAGTTACAATCCAGTTGCTTGCCACTTTAATTCAGCCCTTGCTCCCACTTTGTGATATGCAAATACTTCTCATCTGAGCCCCTATGGCCAATGCAGAGTCTGAAAATTATCAAACAGAACACTGCAATTTAAGGTCCTGACAACAAGTACAGAAATGTTGTTTTATGCTTGAGGGAACTATGCACAGACCATCTGCTGCCTTTGTGATTCCCCTGGTGCCTATCAAAGTGAGCATGTATGAAAAGGCAGGGAACGGAAACAGAGGTATTATCGTGTAGTTTGGTACAAGAACCCAAGAAACGCCAGCACCTCTGCTAGACCTCATTTTGATAGTCAGATCTGTGTCGAGTTTGTAAGCTCACCTACTGGCACAAGATCCCTTTGAGAACAACCCCACTGTGTATTTTTTTATTATTATTATTATTATAGTAGCATTATGTATTACATGCAGAGTGATTTAGGCTAATATGATGAAATAGCAGTAAATCATGGAAAATGATACAAATCAGTGAAAAATATAGTTACTGGAATTATAGTAGGCTTGTTTTGGCTTTGATTTTTTTAATGTTTTAAGAAGGTCTGTGTAAGGATGAGCTTAATCTGCTTTATGACATTATGCCTTGCTGCTTTCCCTTCCTTCCCTCAAGGAAAGAAAATGACACTGTCTCCAGAATCCAAGAACTGCGTTCTCAAATTTCCTCAGAGATCTCCCACTGTTTATCCGAGAGAAACAGATAAGTGAAATTTAAATCAAAACATAGAAAGAAAATAAATTCCTTCAGGATTGTATTTCGCTTGAAAGATAAGTAAAATAGATTCCTTTAAAGTATCCACACTTTTCACATTGCATTATTACTTCTACGTGAAACATAGTTGAGCCCGACATGTTCTACTGATACTTAAACCTTTTGTTTAGAAGAAAGATGCCAATACTCCCCCTGTGCACACATGCTACAATAAGGATTTTAAAGCTTTTTCCTATTTTATTATTTGGTTTGGGGATTTTAACTAGTGATCCAATACTAGGGTAACTGGGATTTATCTAGAACACCTGCCATATTTAGATCAGACTGGCATAGAGACAACCAAGACACATCTTGGAGTCAAAAACCCTCTCCCTTTCTCATATTTTCAATCTTCTGTCCAAAGCAATGATAGATATATTAAAAGGAAGGGAATGATTTTTCATTTTACCTCTTCTTGATTTTACAGGGACAATATTTTTTTCCAAGATACTTTTGGAAAAAATAAAAATCACCTACTATTAACATTTTCCCTAATATGTAACAATAAAGCAGATATGATGAAACAGGAAAAGGTCTGGTTTGAAATACTCAGATTTGGAGATGAAGGGTTACAGGAAGTGGAATGCAGCTATTAAAGAAAAATACAGCCTCCTAGCCTATTTGATACACACCAGGACAAGAATAAAATTGAAGTTCTTGTCTCTTCTGTAACAGATATGAATACATGTGATCCAGTTGCCACAATAAGGTTCCCCCTGGCCCCAAAATGAAAACTCTGGACAGAAATAAACAAGAAGGGAAAAGGAGCAGGTAGACAACCTAATTTCTGACACACTTCAGAGAAGCCTCCAGGGCACCTTTCTTAAATGGCTGCTAGATAATCCCAAACTAAATTAGTAATCCACTTTTATTATAAAGACACCTATGTCGAATTCCTAAGGCATGAGAGAAAATTAACTTCAGAAACTCTTCCACATGTCATAGTTACATGGAAACATCTACAAGTGAAATCCCTCTTGGTAACTGCCTCTGAGACATGAATTTATGCATCCAAGATGTTCCAAGCGACAGGTTGCTACTGATCTCTCATTTGATCATGCCATTCCTGCTTCAGAATGACTCCATGCTGTTTCTTCACTTTCAACTTTATTGTAGATGTCACATTGGTGACACTGAAATTTATGATCCAGAATGAAACAAAATCTTTTCAGAACTATTACAAATATGATTTTCTTAAGCTTAAACCACCAGGACTTTAAATACAGTAGTTCTGGGAAATTTTTTCCTGAACCTTCTAGCAGCCATAAAACTTTGGTAAATAAGATACTTCAGATCGGGAGAAAACCAACATCAGTAACGCAGTCAAACCCGGCATTTAACTGCCAATCCCACACGTGACTTACGGACTGCAGTGTTGTCAAATCCCCATCTTATAACAGTCTATGTTTTCCTTTGCACTGAAACCAAACCTTTTCCACAGCCTCAACACATTCATTGTTAATGGCCAGCCTGTTCTGAGAGTCAATGATGAAACCAGAGCTGGGTCTTTTTGTGGTTTTTTTTTGTTTAGGTTTTTGTTTTTGAAAGGAGCTTCTTGTAACAGCAATTCTCATTACACATTACGGAATTTTGCCCCATCTTACATTCTGGCCGTCAAGGCCATCCAGTTCTTCGAACACAATCATCTAGTCCTCCATGCTACCAAAGTCTCCCAATTTTGTATCAAAACATTTCCTTCATAATGGAGAACAGTCTCAGGACAAACCTTGAGCATCTGCATTAACAGACTAATGCTTCCCTTCTCAGTACAGCTTCTTACTCCCCGCTTTAAGTAGTTCCTTGTCCAGTTCATCAACCACCACTTCAACACCTTATTGAGCATTTTCCCCACAGTTTTACAAAAACTTGTTTATGAAGTTCAGATAACCTGATTACCTGCATCTAAACCAAAGAATTATTTTATCAAAGGACAAGATACATCTTGCATGAAGCGCTTTGGAAAAATACCTCTCATTCATGTGCTGTTTGCTGCTAAATTTGTCAATACTTTTTCCTTCAAAATGTGCTCTAAAAAGTCATCCATCCTCTTAAGGTGAGACTAACTCTTGCACTCTGCCCCCCCCCCCCCCTTTTTTTTTCCTTTTACATACACTTTTATTCCTCTTAGAATGTAGTCATGGTATTTGCCAATAGATTGCACAAGTCCCTACAGGTTTGGTTCATAAGTAAGGAGAAGCAGAGGTAGATATAAACATTTCTCTTAAGTATGTTTAATTCCCTGTTTTAGACAGATCACTTATTTGGTTAGTTTAATCTTCCTTTACTTCAGGTCACCTCCTACACATTTATGGACGCTCATATACTCCTTTGCTTCTTCCCTTTCTCTTCCCTCTTTTCCCCCATACAGAACACCCCCCCACACAAGTACACTTCTGCACATATCAGATAAGAAATTAAGATGTCCTGGAGTAAAACAGCTCCTTGCAGTCCTAATTTGGCCCCTTCCAAGTAAAAATATTATTATACATAGGAATACTAAAGTGGTTTTGATATTCAGCATCCCAATTCCCAAGAAACCTCACTGCTACAGGAGAAATATTATCTTTCTAGTAGTAGAATGAAATAATGTAATTCTCTGAATTTACAGCTTGAAAAATATCCTGCACTCCTTGACTACTTCATGACTTGAAGAACATCCTATACTCTGTGTGCAGAGTGGAATCCCTTTCTTTGGTATATGTTGTGACAATCACTATAATTCCGAATTCCAGTATTTGAATTTTTGTCCAATTTTACAATGGCCATCCTAAACCAGTTATACGAAACTGGGGTTTTTTTCAGATACTGAATACAAATATTATTCTCATAAGGTTTTTTAATAAGAACTTTTGAACCAAATTTATTATTCTCATTATATTTGCATGAGAAATAAATCATCACAACTCCAACCTGTTGAGTTTGCTGCACAAAACTGGCTTTCCATAAGTATATCATAGAGGACATGTTAACAGAAATAACTCTGCTTACTCACATGCGTTTTAGAGTGATGCTTGATATTTCTTTCTTTCTTTTTAAAGAAGTTATGCAACTTTCATGAGCAAGCTACTTCAGCCTGCAAAGTCACCCCTGAAGAAAATATTGCAAAATAAGGAACATACTACAATTAAATGCTAAGACGCAGCTGCCCTAAAAGAAAAATGAAAAACACCTGTTAGAAAGGATACACACGAGTCAGAAAAAAGTACACTTACAGCCAAACCTGGTTGCTTAAAGAATTTTGTTTCAATACAAAAATGAAAAAACTATTTCTATGTTGCCAGTTGGTTAAGTATTTGTCCAATTATTTATCCAGATATGCAAACAACTGAAGTACTGCACACCAAATCCTTTCGGCCTGCTCCTTTATCCCTGGAGATGTTTTCTTGAAATGAGATTCTGAAATAAGATTTCTCAATTCCTATTGACAGTTCTCATGTCTTCAGAATATCATTAAGCATAACAACGAAGCAAACCTGCAAAGAACATATTACGCTGATAGTAAATCTCATAAAAAGTTCTAATTCATCTGTAACAAGAAGTATGATTTCCTAGTGGACATCTAAGGCATATAGGGCACCTTTATCTGATAAGTCTCTACAGGCCTGGAAACTATGATGTTTTTCAAATACAGTCCTTCATCAAAGGATAAATCCTAAAGTTGACAAACATGGTTTGGACAGAACTCTAAATGCCAAGTCTGTCATTTGTTTTACTAACAGGTAAGCACAATCATCTGAAAAATACTAGGACAATCCTGAAAACATAAGCGGAGCCTATACAACCTTAAATTGTTCCCTTTAAAGAAAATTGTGGGACTGCAAATTGCCACTAGTAGATGAGAAACTTGTTGTATTTGGGCTCTGAATTCTAAAACTGCAAATAAAGAGAAAAATATCAGAATCTCTAAAGATGTATTTGTTTCTAGATCCAAAACCAAAAAGAAATAAAAAGTCAAGAAGGAAATTTTGAACTGACAGTGAAAGCCAGAGTCTATGAACAGTGGGAAGGTGCTAATTCAGTTTAATTTTCTCAGCAGTTCTGAAGTATTGCTACATTGTCCTCTGCTTCCACAGCAAATGTGGAAGGGAGCTAGAAAGATCCTGCTATTAAGATATTATTTAAAGCTTTAGTCAGACATTTTTTAAGTAGCGAGTACATGCCAACACACAAAATGTAAGTCTTGGATAGTTGGCGTTGTGTTGTCCACATGGCTTTGTGGCAGCTATCACATCTTGGAACAATTTCTGTTCTGGTCAATGCACACAAAGGCAAAAAGGATGACAAAACAGGATAGATCAAGACATCAAAAAGAATTACATGACCTGGAGATATTTATCTCTCTGCCTGTCTCGTGGCTTATTTCAGGTGGTTCCACGTTCCTGTGCAGATGCTGTAGATCACAAGTAACGTTTTCTTTTGGACTAAATATTCAACTCTATAGTATCTGTCTACATGTACATTTTAAACCTGTCATTCTAGCCTGTTTTCTTTGATCCCCAGCTCATACAGCCAGACTATCCCAAGTTCATATGATCTAGTGAAATACAGATATAACTATACCCTTATCTATCTATATACATATATATCTAGGAAGCAGCCTTGCAGTAAAATATCCAGCTGGAGAGTAAGTTGACCATCACTTGCATCGTCATAAGAAAGGCACAAAACAAGCTGGAACACAAACAATTCTGACTAGATATTAGACTTTATTACTATTATTTTTAAACACCATGAGAAAGGTTAAGTACAGGCTGCCCAGAGAGGTTGTGGCAAGTGTTCAAGACTCAACGGGACAAGGCCCTGAGCAACCTGATGTCACTGGACCTGCTTTAACCAGGGCACTATGGGTCTCTTCCAACCTCAATTGCTATCAACCTCCAATACTATCAACCCTTTATGACCTTGGAGATGGCTACCTTCGCAGAATTTCTTCTAGGCCAGTTTTATTCACTGCCAACCTGAGCGGAGGTGCAGGACACATTTATTTGAGCTTACATTTCACTGTCCATCCTACAAACAGCCGTAAAGCCTCTTTTAAAGATTAGAGCTGCTATGACCATTTTTGTCCTGTTCACTCTTCCTAGATCTTTGGTGATCGTTTTCAGTATTGGTTTCTACAGTAACTATAACTGGGCTAAAAAATACCAATTGAAGTCACAGCACTGGCCTTTTAAACAACCTGGCCACCCAAAACTATTTTTTATGCAAGTTAACCTAATAATCCCTCTCTACTGTTATTTCGGGGGGGGGGGGGTCTGAACAATACCTGTACATCCCTCGCAGTGTTCACATACTTTTTCATCATTGTGTGCTGAATTCTCTTTACAAGTGTAGTTTTCTCTTAATTTGTTCACATTTACTCTCAGATTCATGCCTTTCTGCTTAAGTCGTGATCTGGAAAAAGCATTACCTTAAAGCAGACATTGTTCAACTGTTCTTTAGTAGTCATAACAAGAAAAGAGGTTTTGAATATCAAATAAACATCATAAACACAATAAAAAGGCCTTCAACCATTTTTAGTTGCAGTCTAGCAGAGCTGGGAAAATTGTGCTTTTGCAGGCAAAGCCTAAAGCTAGGAGCTTTGAATGATTTCAGACACATATGAATAAAGCACAAGCAAAAAAAAAAAAACCCCAAAACCCACCAAATGTAAAAAATCCCTACATTATGAAAAACACTCTTTACATACACACCACTGCACATTAATGGGGGAAAATAAAGTCTACAAGATTAAGAGAATACTGTTAAGACCGAAAAGTAATGAGTTCCTTATACATGATTTTAGTTCTAGTTTTCATTCTAGTACATAGAGTTTTTCAGTTCTACGATAATGCGTTACTTCATTCTTAAGTACCCAAAACCATAAGCCAAACAATGTAAGAAAAACAAAATAATAATTGTTTTTTGAAAACCCAGTAGAAAGTGTTTTAATAATTTTCACAACTAAGCAAAACATTTCACATTATTCATTGCCACTCTTCACCTTTTCTAATCTCCTAGTGAAACCAAAGGTGATTCATCTAACCTCAAGAGAGGTGTTACCACCTAGCATCCATGTATTAGATCACATCTATAATGATTATGCAAAGCTACAGAGATCAATATCAAAGCACAAGTGTCTAATCCAGAGGGCATTAATATATCCTGTTACAGTGTATCTGAAGGATTACATCTAAGTTTCAATGGAGATCAATACAGAAGTAGAGAAAAGGGAAAATTCTCAACCAACAGAAGATGCAAATAAAATCTTCTCTAGATAGCTTCAACTTTCCACTTTTTGTGGAAACTATTTTACTTAAAATTTATATTTGCATCTGAAGACACAGGTTTGTGGCATGGAAGAAAACTCTTTCATAACCATCCAACACCTTACTTAAGCGACTCATTCTTTTGAGATGTTATGAGTGTCTACACATTAAACACAAACAACTGCGGGGAAACACAGAATAACATTAATACAGCTCAGTTTGGAGTGGAAAAAGATAAGTAGACATATTGAAGTAAGTTAACAGCCAGCTAACAATACTCAAAGCACAACGCTAAGTAGAGCTATACGTTAAGTGAACACATTGAAGAACTGACACCTTGCATAAGGTACAGAATTTTGTTCAGTGTTACAAAGTACCAGCTGAAGATTTTTTTCTGCTGATTTACCAGCTGTCCAATTCTCTATTTTTAATGTAAAGGTAAAGCAGATAAGTCACCCCAAAATCTGTGGCAAAAACCAGAACTTTTACCTAAATAGAACATTCATGTCTTCCTGTGTACAGCGAATAGCTCATTTCTCATTTTTAGAGATTCCATGTTACTGCTATCTGGAAACTTTTTCACTTCTATTTCTGGCTAAAATTATTTTTATCTCTTGAAGTATGTTTGATATCACAGAACTATTTGATGAGGTTAAAAATAGGATAAGGCTTGTTTGCTACCCTCTTCATAAATTTGTTCAACATTTTCCTTTGAAAGAAAACACCATTCAACAAAATCCTTTCTCCCTAGTTCCACACCTACAACTTTCATTCCAGTCTTTTGCAGCTCCATCCTCTAATGCCACAAGTGCCTAGTCCCAGGTCACCTCACATCTCTCTGTAGAAAACAATTACTTTTCTACTTCCACAATTACTGTCCATCTTTCACCATCTGCTTCTACTTAGCCTTCACTGCTAAACCTTTCTTACTTAGGAAGTGTTGCTTACTCCAACCACTCCTTTTACTACCACATTGTTAGGCTCATACACTTGCTTGATGCTTTTTGCCCCCCACGTCTGGCACGCATGAGGACCCTTATGCATCAGACATCACTTGGAGAAACTTCCTGTCACCACATTTAAGCACCTGCAGAAAACCCCCTTGTCATTAGGTAAAAAGTAGCTAATTTATTCTGACAAAAAAATGTGAATCAATACTACAGAGTTATGTTATGACTTCTAAAAATGTGTGTGATGGATTTGATTGTTTTTCCTCCTCATCCTTCTCCAAAGGGCGATCGCTGCTGATCAAGGACTGAACCTTCTTCTCTGTTCAAGAAACAAGGAAGCCTCCTATAGACACATAGTCATTTTGATGAGATATTTATTTTAAAAAAGTAGTGTATTTTCCACAACACCAATGCACGTGATTACAGACAAATAGCAAAAACATATTGTGCATGCACAACAGTATCAAATTTGTAGGCAGCTTCAGAGAGAGCGCCTTACAACTCACAAACATAATTCTGCATCCTGACATGCGATTGACACTATACACAGGTCACCAACTGTAAAAATGCAATGAAATTTGAACCAAACTCTAGATGGCCTTTCCCAGTGGTCAAGAATAAAAGTTTGTACAGTACATGAGAAGCTGGATGATTTCTACGTGCTAACACAATGTCAGTAACAAGTCACATCTCATTGCTTTTCCGTTATTATAGAAAAAACCAAAAACAAACCAACACTATTACAAATTTCAACTTGCTTAGAACCTGGCTTTCTCTGCCTTCAAATCCACTACGGAATCTTTCCAAGTATAAGGAATTGTAATTGATGTTAGAAATGGGAAACCTTGTTTGCAAGTAATAACTGACAAGTCAAGTATTACACATTTCTTCCGTAGATTTTATTGCATCTTTTTCTAAATTAATTTTGATGCATGGAAAAACAACTTGCTACAAAACTACGAACTTATTTTGTATGCTTGCTATAAGCCACTGCCCAAAGTGAAAATTTCAGAAACACAGTACAGCACCTCTGCAATTCTGAGTCCTCATTTGCAGATAAGCAAACAAGCTTTGAGGGGGAATAAACAGCATATGGTAAGGACCGCTAAAGTAGTAGCGCATCTTTTTCTTTACTCTAGGCCCTTTCTCAGCAAGCTACAATTAGTTTTGAAATCTGCTTCAAGCTATTGATGTAATCAGCCAAGCATTACAGATGGACAGTGACTCCATATTTAGGGATGGATAGTCTCTAAAGCAAGCTCAATTTTCACACCAACAGGCAAGCAAGAACACCATGAGACTTGGCGGTTCTCCAGACCTGCTGTATTGAAGAGTAATGCAAGTTTTCCCAGAGATGACCTTTCCTGTGCTCCAAATTTCTACACGCTTTTGAACCCTTACCCAACTTGCATTTTTTTTAGCAGAGTACAACCATCATACCAGACTTGCAGAGGCTGCGAATTTGAGTCAAATTGACAGGACAGCATTAAACTAGCAGGCAAAACATGAACATTGTCTATACCCTAAGCCAGTCAGGACTCACATGAACACCGAAAGCACAATTCTGATTCTGAGCTAGAAAGCACTGCTGAAATGTTACCATAGGCTTGATATTGCACTAATTAACTGCATATAAATGACATCTGCTTGGCTTGGAACATGTGCAGAAGAAAATTTCTGTAAGGCTTCAAACACTGGGAAGACACGCTAGCCCTATTACAGCTTCAAACTGTTCCAGGCAATTGCATATTCTTAGGACCTTTAGCACAGAAGTGTACCATAAAGTTATTTCAACATCTCCACTCAGATAAACAAAGAGCCACCTCCCTAACATTAAAACAAAACAAAAAAATTTACAAGAATTTCAGGGGGAAAAAAAATTGTGCAGCACACTTTTGCAAAACAACAAACATTGCTGATTTTTATTCAGAAAACATCTAAGGTTTCCTTCAGAGTCATGATAAATTAAAATGGAACACAGTGTTGAACAACTTTGGAAACATGTAGCAAAAGTTCTAAAGCGTTCCTGAGATTTGACGGAGCTGCTCTATCACTCCGTATTTTTTTTCCAGATATAAACTTTTCCTGATTTATATGGGATAAAATCAATGAAATTCAGAGGCACTTTTAAAAGGCAGAGAAAGTCCCACAATAAGATAGCTAAGAGTTTGTAGGCTAAGCCGCTCCTTATGTATATCCAGGAATAAAGTTCAAGAATCCAGTGTAGTAAGTGAGAACATTAACTGGAGATCTAATACCCAAGGCTTTTTATTTCTTCCCCTTTTGTTCCTCATTCAAACTTTGAGAGTTTGGGATTAGGAGGGGTGCAGGGTTTCCCTGTTTGAAGTTTCACTGAAACAGAGCATATGAAAGAGGCTCCCATTTCAATAAAATCACATTACCCACTCCCCAGATAAATCCTGTTTCATGAGAAAGCTCCTGATCAGCTCTTTTATTATCTCCGTTCTGTGGGACATCTGCTTGTCCTAATGCAGAAGCGCTCTGAGATAAGGTGTAAGAGGTAAGAGAAAAGAACCTGAAGATTTACTAGAGTAGGACCCCCCACACCACCCTATTTGAAAATGAAGTTAGACATAGCTCACAGCAGCTTCAACATGAGCATCACCTAAAAAGTGACAAACGCACAGTCCATGAGAAAAGAATCTTCAGCAGACTTTGCCTCTTAGCCCAGTCTCATTGACATAACAATTTTTGTCATAATGATGCTTTGTGCTGAAGTTCCCCTCCTGAACTCACTTTATCTGAACTGACCTGCCAATGTGTCAGTAGTTGTTGACACTAGCTGCATCAACTATGCTGTGGAGTTACATGCTCCCAAGGACAACAAATAAAATATTCTGAATGCTTTGTGTTTTACATACATGTAAGTGGAAAAGCAAATATGCTACACTAAAGAAGCAGATACTGGAGATTTTCTTTGGGCATTCAAGAAACGGAAGAAAACGAAACAAAATTGATGTAAAAAAGATAGCAAGCACTCAAAGTGCCACAGAGGTGATACTTAGGAAAATTTATAAAGTCTTAAATAGAGGATTATTCTGGCTTCCTGTTTTAGACCTAAATACAGCCTTTAAAGGGTCAAAGAGTCAGGTTGACATATCCAACACAATTCCACTGAACTATAGTACTGTGCCATTTTACAGCAGACGAGGGTCCAGGAAAGACAGAATTGCCCAATGTGGGATGTTCAGGAATCTCTCCTTAATATTGAACACATTCCACCGTCTATGTTTTATTTATGCAATGTATTATATAGTGCACCTTTGCTTAAAAAGTGTTATATGCAAAGTTGTAAAAGTAGTATTTCTGAAAAGATCTGAGGGAAAAAGAGACAAATCCATTCTACTTTGAAGCAAAACATTTTCATCTAAGATAAAGACAAAGAGAATATCTCTTTCAGGCGGTCCCAAAGAGGGACCAGATCTTCTGACAGACACTGCAACTGGCTGCCTTGAGCACAAAAACATGCAAGGGAAGAGATCCTGAAGCTCTCCAGAGTCAGGCAGCAAGTGTCAAATGACTGGAAATGTAACTGTGAAACCTGGGGGTAAGGTATTTTTCAGCTAGCATAACACAAAAAAAAAAAAATCCCTCAAGCTATCCTAACTAACAAGAATAGGGTAAAAATGAAACACCGTACCCAGGAAAGACAAAGCAACAAATATTCTAGACTTGCAGTCACTATCAAGCTAAGTACAACAAAATATCTTATAACATTGTCCTGCTCCTTCAAACTCGTTTTGTCATATAATCTTGATTGCTATGGGGTCATACTTGATAGTTTCATTTTACCTTCATCTAATAAGTCAAATTTTCCTCACTTGAAATGATTGCCCCTACTGAAGTGTACAGGATTGCAGACAACAGTAAAACTAACTAGATTTGGCTGCATACAACAGCCCCAAGAATTTTGTTATTTCTAGTTATCAGAAGTTCGTTTAGCTTGATAGCCTGATAAAAACACTTTATGGTGGTTAAACATCTGTACAGACTAGCTAACATCAAAGTAATTCCTTCTTATATTTTCTTGTATTAGGAAACGTGATCAGAGTGTTCTGACAATTTCAATTAGCAAGGCACCTAGAGATTCCTTGTTTACAGCTATGATGACAGAAATAGCAGCCTTATCCTACTGTCTAGATACTAATCAAAGTCACTGCTTGTGTAACACACGAAGAACATGAGGTCATGTCTGCATTCAGGACGAGGGCAAGTTTAGCAAAATACAGTTTTGTCTACAGTTTTGGAAAGCGCTACCCTACAGGACTCTGCATCCTACTCCGCTTTTGTGCTGCCACCCCCCTTGCCCTCTCCCCCAGAAAAGAAGCTGTTGACACAATGCATTTGATTTTTTACAAACGATACATAATCAGCCTCTGGGATTAAGACGGCACTTCAGTTTGTCTCACAAGTATTTTGTTCAGTTAACCAAGATGATTTAAAAGCATCTGATGACTTTAAAAGAAAGCAATCATTTGTCTTAGACTACTATTTCATAACTACTTGTCTGTCTTAACTAGAGTTAGACCTGATTTTTCCCTGCAGTTCCCAACAGGTCCACTTTCAGTACTGCTGAAAGATCCACAGCCCACTGAAGTTTTCCTCAGTGAGAAGACTTGCCCCCTGCCCCAAAAATTTGTATTACCTCCCACCAGCAATAGGCCAATACTGCTTTAACCTGGAGAGCACTGAAAACCAGAGAGATAAAAACAGACTCCCTTCAGATCATGAAAGCTAAGAGCCAAGCCCATTTACATTAGTATTACCTTCAGTAACATTCCAGACATACCGTGGTATACACAGCATTACCTTTTTCCATGAAAAGGTACAAAAATCTATTGAAAGTTAGACAGAGTTTTTGTAACCCAAAATAAAAACCAAGAGTTTATTCTAGATCAAAAGTTAAACTTCTGATTTTCTTCCCTAACACCTCATAAACTGGGGCTTCAGTGGGTGTTTCCAAACATTTCTACAATTTCTGAAGCACATGTAAGTGTACTACCTATATCAAAGAACTTTTTGTATATGATAGACTTGAGACCCTCAGAGAAAACCTCTATATTATGGGCCATTCTGTGTGCAACAGCTTCCGATTCAAGAGGAAACAAAGACACAGCAGGTGTCTTCACAGCAATTCTCCTCTGCAGTGGGTTTAGTTTTTAAGCAGAGATACTCCTCCTAGCTCTTCACTTTTCCCTTTAGATTCAAACTTTTTTTTTCATTAATGAACAGGAGACTATTTTTATGCAAATCAAAGGCCTGAAGGAGTCTTTTAATCACCAATACTTCCATTTGTAGAACAGGTATAAAGAGAGCAATACAACCCCTTAAATGTATTATCGAGGTATCACGCTGTGCAATGAATCCTTCTCCAGTTTTGCCTTTCAAATAACACAGGGAAGAATATTCCCCTCAAGTTCAACTTTATCACTAAGTAAAGTTGTCCTATCCCTTCCAATAATGAACTCTGCATTCCCTATGAGTAACTTAAATTTAACTGGCAACATTCTAGGCTACTTATATTAACTGCAACAGCCTGAACAGCTTGAACCTCAATAAAATGTACAGTAAATGACTGAGCTAATTGAACCTCATTAATCCTCAAACCAATAGAATAATTTGATGTCCACACAGCAGCTTGTGCACAGTCTCCAACATTAAAATGCGCCCGTAGGAAATAAACACCAAAAATGTGCTACAGCCCTACTGCCAGGGTAATCACTGTTGGGAAAATAGCTACATAATTACTGAGACCTATCACCAGCTGTATTGCATGAGTCACACACTTCATTTGGTCTTGTTAACAGTCAAATTGTTGTTTCCAAACTGGATCTATCCTGGAATCTCCCCATTGCAGCAATTTTATAAAAGAGGCTCTATTTTATCTGTAAACCACCTACCTCTAGTTTCAACACTAACACAAAAGGCATTAGTAGGAAGGAAAACAGAAAACCAAGCAGTATTAGCAATTTTAGGCAGGGAATTAGTTGTATTTACCTCCATAACCACCATTCATTACAGAGCGTTTGAATCAGTTTTTTAAATAGTTTGAAAACTAGTTACAAAGAATGTAAGGTCCTCCAAAATATTTATGAACATCTACTTTCAGAGAGACATTTCAAAAAACTTCTTTATATATACTATATATTCTTGAAATTACTGCTGAAAGCCAGATGCTTTATTTCATTAAGTACAATGCATTTAAGACAATAACATGAGAGTCTAATAGCAGAAGCACATAACTCACAAAATACTGTGTTGTGTGGGCTAAGGGCAAAACGAGAAAAAGTTTCTAAAACACAGAAAAATAAAGAGAGAAACATTTCGAAGCATACAAATGCTCATTTCAGTACCACATTTAAGAACTGAACTTTCAAAGGAACCTGGTCTTCCTACAGTGTTAGGTCCTGTGAACTTTGATTAGACTTGGGCTCCCAGGTGCTTACGTCACTTCTAAAATGGGACTGGGCACTTAAGAAAAAGAATAACTCCCTTCAGATCATAAAAGCTACGAGCCAAGCCTGTTTACTTTCAGTGGCATTCCAGACATACCATGATACCCACAGCTTTACCTATTTACATGAAACGGTACAGAAACCCACTCAAAGTTAGACAGAGTAGCCAAGTAATCAGTATTAGGTACTTAGGGCAATCAACCTATCACTCAAATATATGACCTAAGAATTCACTTTTACCTCACCTTATTAAAAGTAATTGATTTTAAAAATTAATACATAGTTATTTTTCACAGCTGCATTGCAACACATACATGAAAATGCAGAGAACGGATGGCCCACAGAAACTACATGGCCAGCTGTGTCAATGGCTTAACTACAGCACAAGTGTTCCATCAGCAACAGAGCAAGAACAGAGAATATCATATCCTACCGTGTTCACCTGATTAAGTGTTAACTGTATCATAAGAGGTCATCAGGGCAATCAGGACTGTAAGGCAAAACCAATTTGTTAGCTGAACAAAGTAACACCCAGAAGCCTGTTTAAGTACCACCCTCCCATAAGCTATTATCAGTTTATATAGCTAGAAACTGATGTTCACTGTAAATAGAAAGAGGTTTGGAAGCATTTCGTACAAAGGAGACTCTGGTTTAGAAATATCATACATAAAGCTTTACAAATAAATATTTCTGAATCAAAAATAATGAACCTGACAAAGCTTAAAAATTACCCATCAAAGCTATTCTAAAACTAGTAAGGTTTTGGATTGCTTCCTCAAAATTCAGTTTTAGTGTATCCCCATAAAAGCTAAATAACAAAGAGTGAACTATATAATTAAGTATTGTTTAAAGTGGTTTTGTGGTCTACTGTCTTCCCACCATTATACTGGTGTATTTATAAGCCCCTACTACAGACAGAAACAAAGTACAACATTTACTTGCCTGTTTTTCTTTTGGGCATGCATTTCCCAGAACATTCAGTCTAAACTCTCTAGTCCACCTTCAATCAGTGAATATCAAAACCAAACCAAAACAATAAAATACAAATAAAAAACTCAATACAGTGTATCCACTGTTCCCTCTTCAACAGCCTTACAATATTTAATGGAACAAGAGAACTTTATCTTTCCTTCTAACACTTTGATAAAGTAGGGTAAGTGTTTTACAGAGAATTCAGATGAGTTACTGTCTTCTGCAAGCACACAAGAAAAGCATTCTCCAGAATACATGTAAAACAAGTATGGAATAATAAAATTGAGATGTAAATGGAAATGAAAAAGAGTCTTGCTCCACCAGTTTAATCTCCAAGTCATCTTGTGGCAAGTAGTTTTAAATAACTATTTCACTCACAAATTATCTTGTAACAAGTTTTCCTTACAAATGAATCGAGTGATTTCTAGTACAAACATAACTCTCCCCAACTGTGAACAGGGAAAAAAAAAAGTATTACATTTTGAATTACTATGGAAAAAAGTCAGTGTTATTAGAAAGATGATTTCATATGAAAATAATTTGGAAAGTAACCTTACTCAGGAGTGATAGAATCAGCCATATATATTGTGAATGGGGAATTCCTGAAGAGAAAAGTTTTCACTTGGAGAGGAAGAAAATAGAACAATTTACATTTCCCAACCACAATACATGCTTTCTTTTAAAGTTCATCCAGGAAACAAGGAGTATAACAACATCAATGGCACAGATTTATTTCTCACATCCACCTGATTGCCTGTAAGGTTTTGTCATCCTCCTTGTGTTGCATTCACTGACTTTCCCAAATATTAGTTTCCCTCACATCTATTTTCTACATGTACTTGTAACTTATTGGGGGAATTTTGTTTTAGACTTTATTTGTTGGTTTGTTTTTAAACAATGCTATAGAACCTTATCATGGTATTCAGGAAAGACTGGTTTTGATGCCATTTTTACATTAGAACCCAAATCTTTTAATACTCTTTGCCTGCTTGTCCATTAACTGTCAATATAACAGAAAGACACCAAAAGCCATAAATCAGATGTTTTAATAGCTTTATGGAGGAGTAATCCAAGAAGTTCCTGCAAAATAGAACCGCATCTTTAAAAAAAAAAAAGATCTGTGTCTTGACTGGAATAATCATCACAGCAGGAAAAAATGTGACAACCATATATTTGATTAGTCTATTTAGACTTTCAAAGGGAATAAAACATGTAGACAGTAATATACGTCACCACCTCTCCTGTCTTTAAACTATAAACCCAAGTATACTTACATGCAAGAGTTATTATGGAGGAAATCAGATCACTCGATAATCAAGCAAAATGACCAGGAAAATAAAGCTAAGTGATATACTCTTGTTTGAGTTTCAGGATCAAAGAGCACTAAGAGCATACAAGCTGAGGCAGAATTATTATGCATCTTCATCATCAAAATCATGTTGTCCCAGAGAACTCAGATTTCAAGTGACTGGGCTAGCTACAGACTGTTAAACAACACGGAGACTCAAGCACAGTGGTTGGAAGCATAGCAACATCTTCAAGGAAGTTGAAAGGCGTTTGAGGGGAAGAAACCATCTAGTCAATGAGAAGAATCAGTGATACAGTTGAAGGATAATGAAATAGCTAAGCTAATAGGACACCTGCAGAACGGAAACAAGTGTCCACACCAGGCTATTATTCCCTTGTCTATGTACAGCCACATAAATACTGTCCTTCCATTACAGAGATCACGTCTACTGGAAAAGCATGTTCCCCTTTAATAAAACAGCAGTTCTGAAGGTCAAAAGCTTTAAGAGAAAATACCGATTTAGTGATAAGGGATCTCTTCTAAATCCATTTCACAAATGTTTTTATTTCAAAGAACAAAGCACATCATCTTGTTACAAGTGGTAGGACAGTAAAGCACAGACTTGGCGATACAGAACAACTCCTGCAGTGGAATTTGCAGTTACTTAGAAGGGGCTCATTTATAACTGTATATTTTTACCTATAGTTCTTAGGTCTGGTAATGTTAAGCAGATTTGCATGCTAGAGTAAAAACTGTTCACCTTCAGTTAAATGATGGCCACATCCTCTAATGTATGCAGTCTGTCCTGCCTCTCTCTTCTATGTCCACTAATGAACACTTTCTAAATATTATCAGAGATACAACTTAAGGATGACGCAGTGCTCAAGTATTAATGATAAATTATAACTAGTGACAGAGCCAGTTGCCCTCTTTTGAACATGAGACACTAATTTACCAGCACACATAGCTACTTTATACTCCAGCTGCAACATTCCTCTGCCTAAAGGAGCAAGAGTTCCTTATACAGGAAAGTTGATTTGTGCTTTGAATTCTAAAATTAGATAATATTACTGCGATACGACAAACTGTGGACTAAACTGCGACATGCACAAACAAGCACTGTTATGTTTTCCAACTGCTTTGTTGCTCATAGAAAGCATTTATTGCGGAGACACTGAATGTGCAAGCTTTGCACATTACTTTGGACTAACTTCCTACAGGTCGTCTACATACGAAAGTTACATTATTAGGAAAGCTTTTCTCTACAGTTCCTGACTGAAGTTTTTCATTGGCCAGAATTATTTTTCTTTAAAAACATAGAACTGAATTTTAATCACCTTAATCTCTCTTAAAGGTTTGTAAATTCTTCCTAATTAAACTTCAGGAAAACCAAAATTTCAAATTGATTTTCAAATCTTATTACTTATTTTTAAAAACAAAAGTCAAGCCAGTAAGTTTCTCCATGCAAGTCTAAGTTCAGGTGTGATCATCATTTGTTCCACCTAGTCCAACAGCTTCAAAATAAACTAAGCATATCCTATGAGGAGTCATTAAGTATTAAATGTCTGTTCTTTAAAAAAGGCACTCTAATACAGGAGGCTTCATAGGTTCAGTTTCAACTCCCTGATATCAGGTAAAAATAAACAAGGTTTCTCATGATGATTACAAGCATGAGGAAAAAAACACCCACCCTCTTCAAATACCTCACTGGGGTTTAGTCTACGTTGATTACAGGTATAATTTTGGTTCTTTCGAAATGAGTAGGAACACTTAATCACCCGATTGAAGCATTAGTTCTTTTTAACATGAGTCTTACGAGAGTTAGATGTAATTTCCTATTAAACTTCCAAACACCCTGCCAGGCTGTCTCAAACTTTTCTAACTTCCTGACAGCTATTCAGTGTTTGATGGCACAATTGTCAAAGCTTCTTTGACTTTTAGTTGTGCTTGATTCCTGAACTCCTCTTGAATTACTTCCTCAGCTCAGAGAAAAAAAAACAGTATAATCAATTTTTACTTTTGGTATTCCCACCCTACTCTCCCTTCCAACCCCCCATGAAGAGGAGTGGACTCAATCTATTTTTTTATTTATTTATACAACTCTGCCAGCCAGCAAGTACCCCTGTAGCTTAATCATTAAAGCTGCTGTTCATTTCCAATAATCACACATGCGGCTGGAAAGTCTGACAGTCACACATGGCAATTGTAATAATTTTACATATCATAGAAAAGCAAGATAGAAAATGTACTGCTGTACTGTCTTTATACATCTGAGTACGTATGACATTTGACAAACAATGGCACTCTGGTAGTTGGATGTCATTTCTGGATGCTGCGTGTACTCTAAACAGCTTCCTTATCAAGATATTAATGTTATCTCCTGTAAACGTAGGATAGCAGTAAAGTTTAAAATCAACTGTGCCACAGCATTATGGAGTAAGTTATTTTTGTAATCCAAATAAAGACTAGGCCCAGGTTTGTAAAATCCAAAGCATTTCAGAGAAAACTAGACAAGTGTATCTGCACATAAGCAGTTCCACAGCACAGAAACTGCAGGTAACATGGGGTAATAGCATGTCATTGACACTTCCCATGAGGCAACTGATGCACAGTAACTTGTCTGTGTAGGATATGACTTGATTTATCCAATAAGTATTTTACATGCCTGTACTGCTTGATATCGGCTTCCTTCCTAAGAAGGGGAAGAATCAGTAGCGAAGTCCCTCATGGATTTCATGCAGAATTGCAAATCCCTCTATTTGGGTGTAGAATTTTCTGTCTTTGATAAGGTGATTAACTTCTAATTTTTATGTTTAATTTCCCCGTTTCTCCTACATTCAGTATTTTGTCAGAAAAGATAGAAAGCAGTTTCTTCTGAAAGTACCATTGCTACATCAGAAAACAATTTTTAAGGCAGGTTCTGTGGAGCATCTTAGTGACTGTCATATCTCAAAGACTGGCTTTACCCTCTCTGAAATCATTTTCTCCTTTAAGATTTAAAGGCTATTTATTTATTTAGTAGTAGTAGTAGTAGTTAGGAATGTTTTGCCTCTGGCTAGTTCCATTGGTGGACATAAGCAGTTTGAGACTGTCCCTAGTATTCACTTGCTTTGCTCTCTAACTTTGTTATTTGCATTATCTGAGGAGCTAGCATTTAGCTTTAGTTTGCAATGGGTTTAAATCCATCACTCTGCATGCAGTCTAAAAGCAGCGATTTCAATAAACACCTGAAACAGTCAAGGAAACTCATGAAAGGACATGAAGGCAGCTCCAATGCTCTAAGGGACAGAAGAGAAAATGCCTTAAGTAGTTTCTCAAGCATTCCCCCTTTCTGACCAGTGACATTTGATCTTGCTTGCTCAATGCTAGATATTTCTCATGGGTATTTCTGTAGTGATAGTCACTGCACCAGTGAAAATAAATATACAATTGAGCATCATTAAGATACTGATTTGTAAACAAGTAAGGCATATATCGATCCGCTGTCTGGCACAAGAGTAACAGCCTGTGGATTAAAAAAAGCACTTATTACGAAGACTTTTTCTTAGTGAATGGTGGGCGTACAAATAAAAATTGAAAGGTTTGATTAAATTCGTTTTACTGTAATTCTTCAAAGGTATGCTAGCATTTAGAATAAAGTGCTTCCCTAGGATCACAATAAAAGTTGCCAGAGGCAGTAAGAAAACAATAACTCAACACACCAAGGATAAAACTACACAAATCTTAAGTCCAAGACACTAGCAGAAATGCTTTAACTAGTTCTGCTACAGAAGGCTCATTTGCAAAAATTTTGAGCACAAAATGATACACAAATTGGTTTTGAACCTTATTACTGCTGGTTGCTAGGTAACATGATATTAATACTACCTTATAAACTTCTGCTTTCCCTCCAGGTGCATAAATCATTGTGAAATTGCTTTATCTTATTCTCCAGAAATATGGAAAGCCAGTCTTCAGACTTTTTAACAGGAGTCTTTCCATTACAGGGCTCTACACTTCATTTCAATACAAGAAACACACTCTTCAGAACATTTCTGCCTACTGATGCAAAACCAGATGAACTCTCCAAAGAGACAAGATTCCCCAAACTCTATCCCTGAAGTATACTGACAAGTTATGTATAAGTATAATCAGTTTGTACCTTAGCCCTTCGTAAGGGCTTCTGGCACATCCCAGTGAATATGAAAGGAAGCAAAACAACTTTTCTAAACCAGCTGAATCAATTTTCATGGAAGCCATTTGTTTATGCAGAAATCCAAATAATTTTTAAAACAGGCAAGGGGATGAATGCTACCAATACAGCGTGCATGGTTTGGCATAACCTGCATGAATTCATAGCATAAACTGCCACTAATACCTTAAGCATGTGGCTTTAGTGACTCTTTCTTCAAACATGGTTGAAATGTTTGTCTCCATTCCAAGTCTTCTAAGAGATAAAAATTAGGTGGACCATTTTCTTAGAGCTCCCAAGAAAATCTTAGCTCCGAAACGTGCTATCAGCAGTGCTATCAGCATCTGGATCACAAGAGCCCATTTTCCTCAACAGAGGATAGAGAAGCTTTGTCCAGAAAACATCCACTAGATGAGTGTTTTTGCAACTTTGTATTTGGTGCTCAAGGGGAATAGGGCAGAGACAAGATAACTAACCAAATGCCGTGAAGGAAGCTTTAGCTGGTGTCTTCAGACAGAGAAGGCAAACTTCCTGCATGAGATGTAGAGATGTTCAGACAGGTCTTTTGAACAAGAAATAGAAATTTTACAGTAAGTATCACCACTACACATACTTTCAGATTAGGATATTCATAGGGACATTATAACAGGAAAAAGTATTTGAAATAAGTTTGAAAAACTATTAACCACAATCTTTTGCTCTAGACAAACTACCCAGAGTATCAAGATGTGGCTCAATTCAAGTGATTTTGAGTGAAAAACTCCTCTGAATGAGGCTTGACCTCAATTTTCTATTTCACAAGGCAGGTTATTTTTCAGAACATCAAATACCCAACCAAAATACTGGTCAGTTGTTTGCCCATACTGTGTTTAGTGAATAAAGTCTAACAGCTCAGTTACAACTTAGTAAACTCAAACCATTTCATTCTAAAATCCTAAGTCATGCTGGACACACATGAATTTAAAAACTGAAGAAGATCGGGAACTCTCTTCTGACCCTTGGCCACTTGCAACAAGAAATGAATTATGGAAAGAACCTACTGAAAACTACATCATTTGAACATCGTTTTCCTTTATAAGCATGTCATTGTCTCTCCTGTCTCACTGATAGCAGTAAATTTAAAGTGCTTTGGTCAACATGTTTTCTGAAACACTTGAGAAGGTGGAGAAAAAAAGTTACTTGATGGTCTAAAGACTTTTTAAATCATTGCTGCAACAAGACAGCCTTAGTGCCAATATAATCATTAACGAAGTGGTCAGCTTGCTTAGAGAATGGATTTTAGAATAGTGAAAGGATTCAAAAGTGAAAAAAAATACTATAATTAGCTTAAAGACAGATTAGGGAGTGAAGCAGACACTAGTTTGAGCCTAGCTGTTCTCACTTACTGTGTTAGTCATTTGTGGGTTTTGCCAGTCCACAGAAGTTTGAGTAAATATGAATTAGCGAGTCAGCAAGCAGGACTAGAAGGGTATGCATTTAGAAGTTGTCTTGGAAAGCTCTGAGCTTGCAGATAGAGCAGAACAGAGTCATTACCTTCAACTAGCTAAATGCTACATAACCAGAACACTGCAAGAGCATGTGGACAAGTCAACAATAGGCAGGAATTCACATTTTTCTTATGACAATGGTTTTCTCTTAACCTGCATAACTCTAAAGCAAATAATTCATTTTTCCTTATTGACTGTTCTTTGGCTAGAAGAAACCAGACCTACCTGCAACTTGATTAGACTTTAAGAAACTATTAAAAAAATATATCTCATGACAACTTTGTTTCACTTTGCCCACTATTTGTCTGGTAATTAAATCTGTAATAGGATTTAAATTTATTTCCACTATTTTAGAACAATAAATGCTTAGACCTGCCAAGTTGCTGTCATTTCCATTTATAGCATTCAGAATGATAGCAGCCACTTTTTTACATTTATTGTAAAAGTCAATGGATAGAAGTAGTGGCAAATCATAATAATTTTGACAGGGTCTGCCCAATAAACTTTTTGCTGTAGCCAACAAAGTCTTACTGATTTCATTAGGTCCATATTAAAAAAAGCTCTCAAGCTTTCATCATGTTAGACATATGGCAATGTCATGTTTTATTCATTTAATGGCATAACTCCTCAACCCAAAGTATCTTTACCTGCAATACGTTCAATCATTTTATTACAACTATTAAGTTCAACTGAGTAACCTGTTGCCATAAAACATAGGGCTTAGCGAATGGTATTTTTCTTTCGCCTACATGCACGAGTAAGTACACACCATCAGTACATTTTTTGAACAGTGTGGGTAATCATAAAAAATAATGGGAAGCCTATACCTAACCATATACAGATACTTGGCATTGTACTCTGATACTCAAAGTAATACTCTTCCATTGGCAAGAGGATTTTTGGAAACAATACTGAGGATCACTGCAAGAGAAGATAAAAAAGATTAAAAGCAGAGGGGGTAGGTTAGCGTAAATGAACAATTCTTTCCCATCACCAATTCTTACACTGAATTATTTATTCTGCAGTACAAAGAATAACGAACAAACTTCAAAGTATGCTAGCTGAGGACTGATACAAAACAGTGCTTACTAAAACCCATTCAGCCAAGGATTTAAATACAGAAAAAATAGAACATACATCGTGAAGTGCAACAACCTTTTAACATAACTGAAAGGAACTATTTTGCCCTCCCATTTTGTCTTGAATCATTTCAGATCTAAAGAAATCAGAGAAAGTGGTAAAAAGGCAAAACAGAATCTGTCAGAATATTTGCCATGGCTCTCCCTTTCTCCTGCAAAAAACCCTGCATGGTTCAAGTCCCTCCAGACTATTTCAGAGATGTAAATCTGTGGCATTTTGTTGAGGATTTACTCACTTTTTTCAGCTGTCTGTTCCATTACCTATGATATAATTTATCCCGGGAAGATTTTTACCTCACAAGAATTTTCTTTCTGAAGATGTTCTCATAAATCTGCTTAGTAGGTGAAATGACTGTGGTTAGTGTTTACACTGGTGATCAAGAGGAAAGCAGGACAGGATTAAGGCTTATTAGCCAGTTTGAAGGTTGTCTTCTCTGCTTTCATACAAAAAAATTAGGTTTTCGGGGTTTTTTTGTCAAAAAGTCAACAAAAATAAAATAAGAAACTGTCCAAGCATGGGGAGACTAAACAAGAGATTACACTCAAACTGTAAATTTTAGGCCAGATAGTTTATGCCATTCTCCTCTGAGATTATGCAAGACATTGCAAATTCTAGTAATTGGGTGTGTGTGTGTGTGCGTTTTTTCTTTTACATTATGGGCAGAAAAAACCTACAGTGATGGATCCTAAAGTACGCACCCTATCTCACACAGGAGCAAGCGAGCACAAAGTGATGAGTTGCTGCCTCATGCCTGATACTGCACTGAAGCAGCACTTATGAAATAAAGTTAAAACTGTTTTCTTGTTTAAAGATCTGTATTTTCCACAACAAGGCGTGAAGCAGGCATGTTCCAGTCATGTCCAGTAGAAAAGCTCTCTTAAGTAGGTAACCCTACATATTAAGTATTCAAAGGGCTGCATTTGTTTAGCATCATAACAAGCCATGTTTGATATGCTACACTTCTGTCAACTTGATTAAAGCACCTTTTTACTACTGGAAGCCTACTGGCTCTGCAAACAGCAATTCTTAGAATCAGGTTTCTGGTGAGAGTTTCATAATCAATAATAGTCAGGCCATATGACATCTTTAATCACAAGAGTGTGAGTACGGCATAAGGCATAGTCCCAGCTGACTGCTCACAACAAGCTCTAGATGGCAAGATTTTCACAGAGGCTTAGTCAACAATTTCAAGGTAATAAATGAATTCAAGGAAAAAAAATAGAATGGTATCCTTGAACAAGTCAAACAGGAAAAAGGGGGATTCATTAATGATTTTTTACCCAGTCTTTCTATAATGACTTCAACACACTTTCACCTTCTCATACACAAATAGAGAAATTACAGTCAAGTTATTGTACATTACTTGGGCCAGCTTGCCAGCTTATGTTAACCAGCTTATTCTCCGAGTTCAGCAGAGCTATTATGATTTTACACCGTCTGGTTCTTTTTTATTATTATTATTCAAAGATTTGTTTCATATTTTACATGGTGATTTTTATTTAATGTTTTCTGTTTAAGAGCAACCTAAAGTAAGCACAAAAGTCCAAAGGTAAGTTAAAAAGTTCAAGCTTTAACTTATTTGCACATCAAACTTAAGTCTCAAAAAAAAAAAACCCCACACCCAAACATTTGTCTCTGGGCCTTTCATTCTTGATGACAGCAAGGGAACTACAAAGGACAAAGTAAAATGAAAAAGAAATAGGATTGCTACTACTGACTGAATGGAAACTGGCATCTTTATTTCAGCAGCAGCAACCCAACATCTTTTCAGTGTCACTCCTTTCAGTGAAATGTGCTGGAAGAGTGCTGGAAACAGGGATAGTTGAACCATCCACTAAAGTATCATCATTTCAAATTTTATTTTCCCTCCTCATGTTTCAAATACAATACATTTTCTGAAGCAATGGCTTGCTGTTCAGCCAACTCATGAAGCAGATTTGCTAAGGACAACTACAGAGTATCCAAACGGAAAGGAAAATTACCACTAGGCACTCAAAACCCAACTGAATATATTCATTTTTTCAAATAGTCTCTCTACTGGAAATAGTACTTTTCTGCAAGTTTATTTGCCAAAAATTTTATTCCTACTTTAAAAGTGCTTCCTACTGTTCCATTAGTTTTGCAATACTTCTGTGACTGCTCTCAATTCACATAGCTGCTCACCCCTCTACACTACTGGTGGGACTAAACAGTAATTGGTTTATACCCAACAGAAGATGCTTCAGTTCTAATTTAAAAGAGCAATTGGAATAATAGTACTTCTCTAACTCTGTGTTTGTATAAACTACATCCATGTAACAGACTACTTACAACTGCATGATATGGCTACTTTGTCCAAGTAATTTTGCTTGGATAAACCCCAGCTTACACTGAATAATTACATTTATCCTATGAAAGCGCTATATATCCAATTACTACATGAAGAAAGAAAACAAAATCCATTAATCTGCATTTATTTTGCTCCAAAAGGATGCTTATGTTCCTATGACAACCCAAATAGCATCTATGTTTGGGTGTAACCATCATCCCCCATAGAAACTAGTAACTTTGCACTTAACTATACATTTTTATAGAGGTATTTGGGTACACATTTCTATTCACTCCAAAATTAAGAACACATTCACAAGAAGTCCAGCCATAACAGGGCAGACATTTCCAACCAGATGGATTACTTTACATGAACTGATTTAAAAAAGAAAAATCAATTTTTGAAAACTGTACTGAAAATTCTTTATACAAACCCAAGCAGTATCTTTTGCAATCAGAATTATTCTACAGAGGTTTTCATAATCCTGTTCCTCTAACAAAACAAAAACAAAAGAACTTTTCATTAGAGAATGTAATTAAGATAGATTGGACAAGTTCACTGTGGAAAGTACCAAGTTGCCAGTGCAGAATAATACCCAGAATAATTCACTAAATTAGTCAATTCAGTAAATTCCAGCTACATTAGTGAGATAGCAAAAATATCTGCAAGAAATCAAAAATTCGAGGTTTTTCCAAAGTTGCTAGAAATGGCTAGTAGCTTTATTATAGCTCTACATAGGCTCTGATAAGTAAGTTTTATTCAAGTAAATCTTTGAGACTATTAAGTAAAAAGATTTTTTTTCCCGCCCCATCTCGGAAAAAAGGATTTCTCACCATCATCTACTTCTCCAGAAGAGATTTTTCTTTCCTGGCAAGTCTGAACAACTGGCTTTTCCCTTTTCTCTAGCCCCATTATTTTTTTTCAGATCATAGTAATGGATGCATTTGGGTTGCAGAATGGTTTAAAGGACCTGTCTGATATCGTTATCCTGTGAGATACTGGCTATGGTTGGAGGCATGGTGATCTTACAGAGAAGCCTAATGGTCTAATCCATTATGGCAGGTCTTCTTCCCAATACAAACCACACTCATGTTTACACCACAGTGAATTCAGCCAATACAGCAGATGAGAATGTACCACATCAATTCTGATTAAAAGGACAGTTCATCTGTTATATGGCTCACTTCAGAAAACAACAATACAACATTAAGCAACTTAAGAACTGCAACCCGTGTAGCATCCCTATGGCTTTTTATGGGCAACAGTGAGCCATAAGCCTAGGTACAATTCGTGTACTTTGGAGAAAAAACATTTGTTTTGCAGAAGTACTGATAGAGCCTCCAGAAACATAGTGCAATCTGACAGATATTATATGGAATCATTCAAATACAGAAGGGGTGAAATCTAGAGTCAGCATAACTTCACATTTCAACTGGTAGCAGAATTTTAACAGATCCTACAGAATTGCTGCTTCACTTACCCTTTAAAACAACTACTGCAACAAGGTACTGGCTTTAGGTCACGTGGACACACATTGTAGTCCTTAGGTCCTTTAACAATAAATAGTAGAATGCTAATACTGGAAACTAGAGGTAAAATGTAATCACCGACACGTGATAAAGAGGAAAAAAACACTTTCAGAAAATGGGATACAATATAAGGCTCTCATGTGGAGGCAGCATATAATAGCAATCCAGATTGGGTATGCTCACGTTGGGAAGGAAAGGTTACTAGCAGAGAAGATAACTATGAAAATTCTGGGTGATGAGTTTCCCACCTCTCCAAAGTTTCTCTGCTCTTGTTTAAAGCTTATGTTGAAATTAAAGTTCTTAAGAAACTTTAGATGAGATTGTCATCCTCAAATGACATCCTTTCTATGAAAAAGGTGTAATTAACACTATGATAATCCCCACAGAGTGCCTGAGAGGAACATCCACCTTGTTAGTATCTGGTTTTAGTTTTTTCTTCAGTAACTTTTCCAGCAGGATGCCTAGCACAAATGTAGTTATCCCAATCACACAGTAGATATGCTCAAAGAAGGTTTTGACAGCAGACACAAGAGCAAGACTTTTGCAATGCAAGCTCAGCCTAGATTTCCCAGCTGGCAACTTTGACCTACTGCCTTGTATCCAACAAGGAATAATCTTATAAACAAGAGGAAAAAGGAAACAGAAGAATTTATCTTCCTTTCCCTCTTCTCCCCTGCTCTTGTTACTGCTAAATCATAGTTCTTGAGTGCTTAAAATGTAATGCAAGGGCTTCTAATTTGAACTTCAGACCAGAGCTGCCACACAATCTACCTTCACTCTCTCCTTATTACAGGTCTCTGCTTTCAAATGAATACACTAACAAATCTGAAATAAGGGTCTCCTATTTCCCTTTAGGGAGGTTAGGCTGTGTTTTAGTTCATTTTAGTTAGCTGCACAGACCCGTCCACGCTCCCTCAGCATGCACACACATACAGAAAACATTAACAATGAGAAAAAAAACAAGAGGTTTTGACTCTCTTCCCCCTCTCTCTCCCTCCCTTTCCCCCTCAAAGTCATCTCAAGTCATTGAAACATTTATCAGTCTAGAGTCCATTACATAAGCAACCAAAGAAAACGAATCTTAGTTAGGGGTGATTCTGACCAGACAGCTTTTAAGGAAAAAAAAAAAAAAAAAGCCCATGCGTTTTTAAGATGCTCTGTTTTCCTCGACATGCCATCTTCTCATTCTCCCCCAAATACAAGCATGCAACTGCTAATGGTCTCCTGAGTCACTCGTGTATATCAAGAGGACTACAGGACAATGTATAATATCCTCAGTCCTAGTGGTTAATATTCTAAAGTGTCTCTTCATACCATAATGCATTTTTAAAGGTAATGATTGCACAGGTCATAAAATACAGAACCTACTTAACTCAGAGGTCAATAGATGCTTTTGTAGCCACATTTTTGCCAAATCACATGGTACATATCCATTTTGTTCACCCTGCCATGAATTGACAGCCACCCCTCTGAATCTGTCATTACAAGAAAATGTGAAGATCAAAGATATGAACTGTGCTGCTGTAAAATGACCTTCAATTTACTATTACAGGCAGAGAGAGAGAATCAGTGTGCACAGGCAAATGTGTTTTTCAGGAGGAAGAGAAATTGGTTTATCCCCTATGTCAAGTTCATATTAAGCAATCCCACAATCATCGGATAATGAAAAAATGAACTTCTTCAGACACAGTATCATGAAATAATACTACTGTAGTGATGAACCTCCACTAGGTTAAATATTTGTGAATTTTTAAAAATCACCTTCTTTACATGAATGCCAGCTTCCTTCTCACCCAATCTGACAAGGACACTGAAGACCATAGTACCCTCCCTTCAAGAAGAATTTTACTGGCAGCATCAGTTTCACTCTTGAAAAAATAAGTCATTTGTTGCACGTTTCTGTCTTTGCTTTATGAGAAATTATTACCTGACTGCAGGTGCTCAGGAGGAATGGCTTGATTTCCCTTAGATTACCATTATTAAAAGGTTACTAGTGACACACAACAGACTGGTACACATAAAACAGATTTTGTACCAGATGATTAGCTCGCTGTTAGGATCATATGAGGCCACTTATCTAGGTAGCTTGTCAGTTTGCTTGCATTTTCTGTTTGAAGTAGCACACAGAGGTAGCACTGTGAGCGACATCTAGGCCAGTGCCTGCAGTAATTTTCCAGTGCCTGTCAGCCTAAAGACAAAGCTTCATGAAAGTGTTTTCTTTCACAGAGCACTAGAGGAAATTTAGTGGGATTAGGAGACAGACAGCAAACCTGTGGGAAGATTACTGTCACTGTATTTCTTGCTTACATTACATAAACAAGGCTGACATCTTCTGGCAAGATATAGTTTAAGTTCTTTGATGTTGCTGATTAGGTTTTGGGCTAAAAGAACGCTGCTACTCCTGAGAAACCAGTATTTCAGCAGAGAGACACTGATACTATAGATGCCTACCAACGACCCAAAAGGAACAGCTGCAGGAACAGAATGACTAATGAGTTTACAAGAGTTAAGATTTTAAGTGATCAACAGTATTAGGTGAAGTCAATGCCCTTCTGAACATCTGGTTGTCCCCTTCTAATAGCCACTTAGGTTTAACACACCCGTGAAATATGGGGTCTAAAAATGCATTTCATAAAGCAGAACTGGGGACTACCTTACTGGCAAGGAGACTAGCACAAAAAAACAGCTTTATTCCTACACAAAGTTTTTTGGTAATTAGATGCAGAGCATCAGATCACGAATGACTCAAACACAATCCAGCTCCTTACTGACCTTTAGTTGTTACTATTACAAAGCCTAAGAAAATAAGCAGATGATCTCATTCTAGTCTTTAGCAAGAAGGTATCAATTTCACAAAACCACAGACACATTTAGAATTAATGGTCACTCTTGTCAGTCACCACAAGGAGTTCATGGATTATGTGATGCTTCGGTCTACTCAAAGACGTTATCTAGACTAAAAAGGTACATTTTTCTACCTTAAAACACCTATTACATACAAACCATCCTCAAATACAAAGACAGCAAGGCCACATATTTCAGTATTTCTCTTGAAGTGAGACAGAGGTAGAGTCTCTTCAGCACATGAACAGACTAATTTGACTCTTCTACAAGTTGTGTTATTGGGTTGTTTTTTTGTTTTGGGGTTTGTTTGGGTGGTGGTGGTGGTGTATTTTTAAGAGACCAAGGGAAACTGAAGGAAGTAATCTGGCAAACGTATACCACCACTCCTGTTTCCAGCCATAGAAAAATTCAGAGATAAAAATCAGAAAGAACAACTCCACTATTCAAGCACCTTTTGCACCCCCAAACTCATTTTATCAGTAGGAGATTAAGCCATTATTTTGGAATATGGCAAGTTTTCATCCACATCATTTCTACTCTCATTCAAAACAAAACAGCAACTACAGCATCATCTTCTGCTTAATAATTGCAGGGGTTAGACCTGTCCAGAAGGATTTTTATTTGTTGTTTTTTTTTTTGTTTGGTTTTCAGTTCTTCGACATTTAACATTTTCTGATTTCCCACTGGACCTAGGATAGAGATGGAATGTTCTCAATGAAGAGAGAAAGGAGGGTTCTGAAGACTTAAAAATATAAATCAATAATTAAAGGGGAACATAGGCTGCTCCGAAGAATTATTGTCCCTGAAGAACATAACACTTCTTACTTTACAGACTGGTGCAACAAATACACACAGGACTTGATCCAGAGCACATGGAAATGGAGGAACAGCACAGAAAGGACACCTTACGGAGGAATTTAGCTTTGCTACTAGGGTGACAGTCTGCAGTTAAAATGACTGAAGAGAGGCAGGAAGGCAGGGAGGGTGTCAACAGTCTCTGTATAGCTCTGACAAAAGTCCATTAAGTACCACTTGGATCCTACCACTAACTCCTGTAAACAGTGAATCTCAGTCCCAGTGTAAATGATTGTTAGGTACATAACAAAAGTTTAGACATTAGTGACTGAGCACTATTATTCCTAAATATTTATTAGCTTTCAAGCTCCTAAACACCAGTCTCCTCAGTTTACCATACTGCTGATGAGCTCAGTTTAAGACGTGTAGTGAAACAGCCTTCGCTCCCCTGTCATCTAGAAATACTGTCAAGACAGATGCTGCAAGAAAACTTGTTCTAAAACTGCTTATTAAGCAGTAGCTCCATCAGTAAACAAGAGACATCATTCTCCCGATAAAACGCACTCTGACCAAATGCACCCTTAATTACCATTGCTAAAAAGAAATACCACACACCTTTCATATGGTTTTGCACATACTACCAAAATATCAGAGTTAAGGATCTACTGCAAGTATCATTTACATGAATGCTTAAGTGTAATACTATCCTTTTATTATCAGGACAAACTTATCACCATTTAAGGAGGCATATCTCAAATTGACCCACAAATTCAAGGTTTACAGAGCTCACAATCTACAAAAATTTAAGCTTTATAAAGATGCTGGGTTACATTTTATTTTAAGCAATCACTGACTACTTCTATGTTACTGTAAACAATTAAGCGTGGTCTATCTTTCAGAATTAGAATTTATTTTGTGAATATAGAAGAAATCAATATGAAATAGTATTTGTGTAATTAGTCACAGGGGTCTTTTGTTCTTGACCTTTATGCCTCAATCAAAAGCAGCTGAACACTTAGTAATGCTCTGCTGTTTCAGTTCTGACTCTAGAAGCTATGATAACCACCTATACTCGTTTATCCTTAAACCTGATACACTGCCAAAGAAAGAAGTCTGATTAGAGCTTTAGGTTAACTCACTAGTACCATCTGTATAAATAGCTTGCATGCCTGCTTTTAATGACCAGAAGAAAACATCACCCTACTTCAAAGATAACATCACATAATTACCTGCATTTCTGGATTCTGACTATAAACTAGTTATTTGTTTGGTGCTCTAAGCAATTAGGTTGTGTTACTGGAGATGCTATTCAACACGGGGAAAATTAGTTTCTTTGTACTAACTTTTTTGCCCCTTTGACAGGAGGCTTCTTTTTATTTTGTTTTTAATAAAAGCACATGGAGGTGGCTGGTTTGGGGAGGTTTTCTTACTCCTGTGTACTTAACAGTAATTTTGACACATTCCCTTCTAAAGAGGTATCATAGAAAGAAATGTGATTTGAAAGGTTAAAACACAGATGTTCTAACTACTCATTCTGATGCTACTCCATTTTTTGGAGTTTGGTTTTTCCTTACAGCTGTAACTTCCTTTGAAATTAGGCCTAATTCCATTAAAGGGAGGGAGAATGGCTATTCCAACTTTAAAGTTTCCTTAGTGTTGATACTGTTCTCATTACTAACAAAACACACAGGATACAATATTTCACCTTTTTCCACCACTCATTATTTCCACTAGTCCCCTAAACAACCTTCCTCCCCATCCATTCAGAAGTCTCTTCAATTCACTACCACTTGCAGACCACAAGGACATTTTCCACTGCTCCTAACTCCAGGATGCCTTCGCATGTTCCAAATACTCCCAACATTTAACACTTGTACAGTACTTCTGTTTGCTTTCAAGTTCCAGGTTTCATATTTGTATATAATATCAATTTCTTTAGTATAGAGAGTTTTCCCAATTGACACATCCCTCCGTGCACATTTGCGACCTCTGTTGGAGCAGTAGAATTCAGTAAGTTTAAAACAAACAAAAAAACAAACCACAAAACGTTGTGCTGCACATCTCTTAACCACAACGTTTCACTGTTTGGTTATTTTCTTACACAAAAAATGGCAGAAGGTAGGACTCGGACTCTCTTGAACTGTCAAAAAGCAAACAAATCTCAAACTCCTCCACACCTACAGACTGTGCCAACAAATCATAGTTCAGATCCTCACTCATTTCAGTAAGTACAGGATCAACACAAATCAAACCCTTTTAAAACATATTTTCTTATTATGCAAGTTTGTATGTATATGTAACAGTCAGAACATCTGTGTTCCTAGTACAGGACCATAAAATTCTTAAAGAATTTTAAGGTCAATGAAGGATACAGAAAAAGTTAAGACAGTGACTTTTAAACGCCCTTTTGCCCTTCAGTTAATATGAGTTTACAAGTTCACAAGCATTTGTATTGCATGTTTATAATTTAGCAAGGATGGCCCATATTTACCAGCCCTTGGGAGATAAAAGCGTAAAAAAAACACAACACAAAAAGAATAAAAAAATACTCCAGCAGATTAGTAATTGCTCTTGATCAGCCCGGTTCCAAGTACCACCGAAATCAGCCAAGTCCGAAGAGGACATACTTGCACTGGAGTCACCACAGTCCGAGTGAATTTGTGGAACAGTACACTCAAGTGTAACGGACCAGCATTAAACTTCAGCTGCTTCAGAGTGGACACACACTGCAGTCTGCCATTCTTGTTAGGACTGTCCTGAAGGAGGTTAAAGGCTGCAATACACTGATTTTTCAGACACCCAAATTAAGTTCTCATTTAAAATATGAGTAAAAGCCCTTTGCTAGGAGGCAAATGAAAAAGTGTCACTCAGCCCAAGAGACTTCTGAAGCACATCATGTTCCTTTCCACAGTTTCCTTGCAACAGCTGTACTCCCATTTCTACATTCATGCATAATTTAGACCTTCATCAACTTGCTTGACCTCTCTTGTAAATATAGATAGGTGAATACATTATAATAAAGTTGCTGGAGAAGCTGTGGGATTGTGTACATTTATACACACATTTTACAAGATGTCCAATAATTCCATTTACTGGCAGGAACCCAAGACATTCATATCACTTGTATACTACATATATACACATTATGCAATTTATGGTTTTGCATGTATGTATTAACACAGCCTGAAGAAAAATGAAGAGGAAGGAAGGGCAGAGTAAAGAGGCATATAATCTTTGCATAATTTTTGAGAAAGTGATAGGAGATGCTTGGACGACATAGCTCCTTGCCAAAAATCGATTCAAAACTTTCTATAATTGTTCTCTAAAGCACAAGCTTGTGAAGCACATTTATGGCATGTGCATCACCTGCCCCAGCTTAGTTTTTATCTCATTGACTTAAATGTAGAGCAGTGCAATTGAAAAATCATTAATGTAATAACAGCCGCAAGACTGATGGACCCACACCCAGCCCATGTCATTTTGTAGAGCTGTAAATGGTAAAGCACTTCTTGCATGTCAGTTTTACCTTCTCTGCACTTCACCATACATAACATGGCTGTTTCATCCTTTGTTCTAAGTGTCATCTTTGCCTTTCTTCCAAAACATGTCTGAACATTATTCCTGCCCCACCTGAACCTGCTTAAAACAATGTTGGTAGTCAGCAACTTTCTTAAAATTGCTTGCAGATTTATCTTCATTTATCTTGTCTTTGCTCTAAATAAAACACATAGGATTACATCTTTCTAATAGTACAAGGTTTATATCATTTCCAATGCTTAAGAGCAACAACACAGCAACTGCGGTATCATCCCCCTTTGCTCTTACCAAGACACCCCCCCCCCCCCACACACACACACACACAGAGTTATAACCTGCTCCTACACCCTCTAAGGAAGGTTACAGGACAGTTAAAAAACAGCTGGCCCAAGCTAGAAAATTAGAAATAAAAACTAAGTTTGGGTTCATATGTCAGAGAACCTAGTCTTTCTGCCAATGACTTATTGCAGTCCACAACTATTGCATATTCACAACACCCTCTCATGACCCACATACCACTGACCATCTTCAGCTTTTCATTTCAGATGCACACAGTCTCCACTTTAACTACTGGTCATGAGGAGGATTTAAAAAAAATTCAGGCACACTTTCTCCAGCAGTCACTTGCACATCAGTAACCTGGATTCTCAATCACAGGCTACAAAGATCATATAGATGATCTGTCAGCACTGTGTCCTGAAGGCTACTGCAGTAAGAGTGCAGTTCAGCATCAAAATAATCTTGCCTGTTACACGTTATTTAGAAAAACCTGCTTACATCAACAGTGAGATAACCCTTAGTTAGCAACACCAAAATCCTCACTTAGATCCTGGAAGTAAGGAATTATATTGTCTAACAGTTATTTTTGTGTCCCATCCCCCCCAGCATAACACTTATCTTCCACAAATAGAAGACTAACATATCAAACTATATCCATACCTCTCTCCAGAGTAAATTGCTTTATATTTTGTATTGCAGAAGAAACTCTGATGCATTTGAAATAAGATCACTGACTGCAGAGACTGTACTAAGGCAACAGTGGTGCTAGGAGAGGTTAAAAACCCCTCAAAATAAAGTCAGTCACCACAGGTGCATCTAATACTTTATATCCATTTAAGTCTTCCCTAAAATGTTATCAGACATGTTTCAAGCACTACAGTACAAGATTCTATTTAAATATGAATAATCCAGTACATTACCAATTGTTTAAGCTGTGACTGAGTTCCAATCACAATTGACTGACAGTTTTCAACTCTGAATTTTCCCACTAATATTTCCATAGAGAAAGTAATTTGTGCTGGAGTCTACTACATCTTTCCCAAAAGCAAACAAAAATGGGTTCCAACCAACTTGGAGCTGCAGTAGACAAAAACACTGGAAATAGTTTAAGCAACCACAGTTGCCTTCAGGATTTCTGTACAAGTGCTCCTGCTTGGATCATTTGGGGAAGTATGTTAGTTCTAGACCTCTAGAAAGAGGTACCAATTAAAATGCCTACCATCTCTCTTTACAGTCACTAGGCTTCTTATGTTTTGTGGCTGTTTTCTTAACTGCAGCACAAGGAAGAGTTGGCATCCTTAATTTATAAGCTGCAAGCAAACTTTGAAGATGTTATTTACCACTAGCAATACTGGCTGTTCAATTTGCCCTCTTCATATCTGCTTCCTTCTTCAACACCTTTCCCCACACAGAAGAAAAATTACTTAAGCACTCTTCAGAGAAGAGAGACCAAATCACAAACACTTCATGGAAGGAAGTTTGAACAACTTCAACTGTTCTTTGTAAGTTTTATAAATGCTATTTTATGCAATTCATTATATTCATCACTCCACTTTTTTTGTAGGCCACAGGAAAACACTGCATTTATCCCTCCACAGTTGAACCCCAGCTCCTTTAAAGGCAGAGAGGTTCTGCTATCTCTGCCAACATCTGTAGGATGGACAGGCTCTGAAGCATTATTTTTAAGCCAACAGATGATTATATGCACAGCATAGGTTGCTTTGCATTTGCATTTTATAGTCAAGATTTCCATTCTTCTGCAAAGATAAATTCAAAGTGTGTATTAAATGTATATAAGAAGGATATATAACTACAGAGTGCCAGCTTCAGCCCCTCAAAGCCATCGAAAGTTTTATTTTATTTCAAAAAAATAACCAACAAACAAACAAAAAACCCAACCCCCCAAAAAAACAACGAGACATCAACATTTCCTTCTCTCCTGGTTACAGATCCCTTTACCCAGATTTAGCACACACCGTTGCATTAAGAGAACAAGGTGGAACAAAGAAAAAAACTGCAACCAAGAGGCTTTATTCCAAGGGTAATTCTCCTTTGGTTCACAAAAGGTCTGCCTGACACCCTACTTTTTCTATACCATCTAGGCACCTATACTCAGACATCTTTACTTTCTCCCAACAGTACAGCAGCATGTTGATCTCTAGTATAAAAAAAATCCAGATCTGATCTCTTTGCTATCAATTCTGTAAAATATACCGCCCTGATTAAATGAAAATAATAAAAACCCCGAAAACACAGGCAGTTTCAAGATACATTTATGTGAAGCTCTCCTACTCTTAACATTGAAGAAACAAAAATATTAACTCAGCAAGACTTAAAGCAAGAAATAAAGATCTTGCAACAGCACACTGCATCTCACTTCGTTAATGGCAGTCCCACTGTTTTCTAAAGAAGGCTAAGGTTGGAGAACCTGGAAGAATTCCTTCAAAGCAGCAACATGTTGTCAGCCAACTGATCAATAATTTTCTGCACCAACACAAGGCAGGACTGATACTGATCCAGTTACTTTTACAAGTCACTGGAAACTAACAGCTTACATTTGGCTTCTCTTGCAGACACTTCTCTAAGATCTTGGCTCCCAATTCCTGGCTCTCCTGACTGTATTCAGGATACTCCCAGGTACTATCTTACGCACCCTGTGATCCCCATATATGAACAAATGGGCCAAATGGCATTGCTCAATATGTGCTGCATTTCCTTAACTATAATAGGATTTCCCAAAGGAACCTTCCTTTGGGTCAACTCTGCTCTCCTTCCTTTCTTCAGTTCCACTGCAGGTTTCTGTTTAAGGCTTAGTACAGACTATTCAAGAAAACAGGGGGAAAAAAAGAATTCAAGAAGTATTTCAACAACTAAGCTTTCTTCTGGAGTAGTGCCAAACCATACAATTCATAGAATACAGAACATCTTCATAACTTTAAATTTAAAAAATCCAGCCACTAATGAGAGAACCTTAAGACTTTTATAAAACATATACCAGTTTAATGAATAAAATGATCAGGGTTTCTCTCCAAGGAAGAAGCGTGGGTGGGAAATAATAGCCAGTGCCCAGTGTCACATTTTATTTCTTGAAAAATGAGTAATGGGGGTGTTTTGCTAGGTATTTATTGAAGTAAACTCTGTAGTGGCCTGCAAATATAAAGGGCCATATTTATCAAATGTCAACCAGTCAGTAGCTCATTCTGACTTTTAAAAACTGACCTCAAGGACACAGAGCAAAAGGGAGATTTCAGAGCTGTAGCCATACTGTCTAACTTCTAACGTGTGAAACTTATTTTGATGGCTGTAAATAACAACAAACATTTCTTAGTGCATGCATTTATATACACTTAGGTTTGTTATGCTGGGTGGCTTAAAGTGACTCTGCAAAAAAACCATCTGTTTTGCAAAGGCAGTAGGCAAGCAAGAGGTAGAGGCCACAAACAGTAGAAGGGGAGTAACTGAAAAAGCACTGGCTAACAATAACAGTTCAGTTCATGCACTTGTGTATGCAGTCCCAGTCAACAGAAGCTCAAAGAACAATTTAAAAGCAGAATTCAGCAAGAACTCAAAAAATATGTATTACTTACTTGAAAAGACAAAGTTCATACGGATATTATTCAGAAAAATTTACAAGGAAAATAACTGAATGTTGAAGGGGAAGGAAAAGAGTCCATAGAGTTGACTCAAGATTATTTTTTTCCCCTATTCTTAAAACAAGGGAATATACCTCTTTAAATAAAACAATTATATTCTTTAAGACCCCTAAATTGCACAAAATATTAACCGTTCTAAAACTGCATGTCAAACCTGATAAAAACTTGGGACAGACAATCTGGTGATATATATTAACACAGTTCAACTGATCTCTGTAGAGAATCCTCTGTTCAAGAATTTGGTTCACATTTGCCTATCCATACACATCACATGAAGCCTCAAGTTAATACCTGAGTACAAATTCTTCTATTTTTCAATGGGTTTTTTATGAGGAACTAAGACCTTAAAAGCTATTCATTTTATTGTACCAGCTAGAAAGTAATTCAGCTGCTATGCATTTTCTATGCAGATATATACATGCATATGTATGCCTAGAAGTATGCATACATATAGTTACCTTTACACACTGAATATTTAAATATACATTTACAGATATATATTTATACACACAACTAAAACCCCACAGCTATGTTAGATTTGTATCGGTGTATTTTAATGAGGTCAAATGACGTTTTGCCCATTATGGGTTTTACTGCTATTTAAGAGAAACTTGCCGTAAAAAAGCTTGACTTTTTTTCTCCAGAAGCAAGATAAAGTTTCCCAGATGTCAACACTCCTTGAATGCGTTGTTTTTATCTCTTGTAGTAACAGATATCCATGTTTACAAGAAAAGATAAGCCAAATCAAGGCATAACCATAGGCTTCAAAATAACATGGCATACATAGATGCCTGACAGCTTGCCAGTAAAATGCTGTAGTCATACAAAACAGTCTTAAAAAGGAGATTCCTGTATGAAACTAACCGAGAGGCTCAAGCAGTACTGTTACATGAACATTTCACAGTTTGCTTGCTATAGGAAGCAACAAAACCAGTATTGTTGATTCATCAATACAAATAGGAAAAGACTAATTGCTCTTTCTTTAAAGAAGTATTCCCACATAATACCAGGAACCTCCTGAAAACTGTTGGATACAATGAAGTTTCATGAAATACACTGTCAATAAACCTAACAGATCAGTTAAGACAGAATTTTACATCAATCTCAGTTTTCCATCTTAATATATTCTCTTGTGACAGGTAATTATACAGAACAGGACAGCCAGATGAATTTCAGTCTTGCAAAACAAAGATCGCTGTAACATAATCAGTACAACTAAACATCTTCTAAACTTCCACTCAACAGAAAAGAGTAGGTTTCCCCTCACAAAAACCGGCTTGAGGGCATTTAGAGGATTTCTTAGACTTGGGGGACAGGGACAGGGGAAGATTTGCTTGTTTGTTTTTAAGTTCCGCAGAGCTCCTCATCTGGATCACCAGCCACTGAAAACTGACAGAAGTGTGAATTGTCTCATCTGAACAGCTCTCATCTTTCCTTTTTTGGCTTGTCTTGAGACAGGCACTAGTACTTCCTACTGCTAAAGAAAAAAATACAGCCTGGCATCTCTGAAAATACTGATACCTAAAAATGAAAAAAATAATTCAATACTTGAAAGAATAACACTTTTTCCTACCTTTAATAATGCTTAATAAGTTTTCACCTTTACAAAGATTACAAATAAGTCTTTGATAAAACAAATTAATGTTACCGTTGGACATGTTGAAATATATTTCTCTTCTAACCTTAGCTGAAAATAATATTCACATTTACTGCAAAAAGTCTTAGTTTTCGATGCAAGAGGCCACATTCTCAAAAACCAGATGATGAAAACGTCAACATCATTGAAAACAGTTAACTGAAAGTAAGCTGTCAAATTTCAAATTACCTTTTTCTTCTCCGAGGATATGCACTGTAGTAGTACCATTATCTATCTTGTTCTCATATTCAGAGTAGAAGAGACAGGACAGGAACATGTCTGCTAGGTCTAATAAGGTCTACCGCATATCTTTGTGACAGACATATTGCTATGTTTTAGTCCTGTTCTTAATTCATCTAATCCCTTGGGCTAAGAAGGGGGCAGCTTCGCAGACTTCCTAAGGGTCGTTCCCAGTGGTTGAAGCGGGACCAAAAGATAACATTCACTGAGTCAGGCTGAAAACAAAGGCACATGCAGGGGAGTAGGGCATGAAGCATACATCCTGATGAAACACACTTCTGCCACCAATGCTCCTTCCTCACTGATCAAGGTGAAGCTGCAGTACACCTTTCCGCCATGGTACATCCACACTCATTCAATACACAGTATCACTGGCAGGCAACATCCGAATTACAGATACGCTGCAGTGACTAGCACTGCAGCAGTTGCAGGAAGCTTCGTTACGTTTCCACCATTTCCATGTGTTTTCTCTTCATTAAAAAGGAAGTATTATCTGCAAGGACAAACACTTACCTAATTGAACCTATTGTTTTTATTGCAGCAAAGAGGGAAACCGGAGGAAAAACTGTACCAGTTCCAAGCTTTTATTGTCAGGCATGCACTGACAGCAAGATACAAGATGACAATCTTTAAAATAGCACTTTCAGTAATAGAAAGAGTGCTCTCTTTATTTCACTGGCTTAATAGAACATACTGCATTAAAACGAATTTTAAGGAGAAATCATGTATATCTAGTAATTTTACAAGGAGTATCCAAACACAAATTTCTTTCTTTTTTATGAGACTAAATTTAATGCACCCTCACCATGCACAGAAGGCATTGTGAAAGGAGAAGCGCTAACATTTTCAAACAAACCAGATGACATTATAGAACATGATTCTTTTTGTTACTTGTGAAAAGAACATGCTCTTAGTGCAATTGATTTCACACATAACAGGCAATGGTTTGAAAGACCAACAGTGCTATTTTTGGCCAGTTAGTAGAAACCGATTTCTAAAGCTGATAGCAGCTCTAACAATTAATTACAAGCTAAAGATCAAGCATGTCAAATCCTTGTGAAATCCCTAGACATGAATCAGAATGACTCCCAAGTGTCTCAGTTGAGTTCAGAGGAACTATTGCCTCTTTTTTTGGCTCAACTTTCAGTGTCTGTGAGCTGCAAAGATTATCAGCATGAATATTTTATAGACTAAGATAAAGGTAAACAGAGCCAGGAGATTTACCATCTCCTGAGTATGTCAGACTTACCACTGGTAAATAACTTTTCAGTTAGATACTCATATGTATTACACCCAGCTGACTAGCGGGGAAAGTTATTCACAAACACAACTAAAATATATTGCAATGTAAATTGCAATTATATCCATCCATGTCTGTAAACTTCATTTTCCACAACTGTGCTAGGCATTTCATAAAGTTGTCTTATGAATTTGTGTACCAGCAGAATGGGTATACAAATATATTCAGGATAGAAAATTAAAATATTATGCCATACCCGAGTTCAAGCTGAAACAAGTCAGAATAAGAGCTGAAACAGGTTTTTGCTGTGAGCTAATACCCACAAAGACATAATCCAGACATGACTGTCCCAAAGGAGGATGACTATAATAAATGTGCAGTCTCCACTCTTCCAACAGGCCAAGCCAATCAACACATCTGACCATCTGCAGCAGAATTTGCATAAGAAATGCACTGAAATTGTTTGGTGTAATGCATTCATTTTGCCAAAATATTAACTGCAATGTGCTGGCACAGTAACCACTTGACTTTGGTTTTCCAGAACAATCAGTACTTTATGGTATTGTGGAAAACTTCGATTCTGATGCACCATTAGGGCTCTGTGGAAAGAGACTGTGTAAACAACACTACATAATTTTGAATTGGCCAACTCCAGGTTTCTTAAGACTGGAGAGAAGGTTTGAAATGTGTTTGGATTCTGATTAAATTCAGAAATCAACACAGTTAAAGATATATTAGAAGCGCTTTTAAGTAGACAAATTATGACAGTATTTACTTGTTTTCTTCCCTCCCTCCCCCCGGAGTCAGGCACTTCAAAAAATACCTTAGGAAGCTTCTGCTTAGTACTACAAAGGCATATTGACTTTTTGACACTATGATAATTAAAATCAACAGGGAAAAATACAAGACAAAATAGAAAAACTAGGTTCTGAAAGGAGACATTAACCAAGTCAAGTTTTAAAAAATAAAGTGTTCAGGAAATGAGTCACCCACCCCCAAAACAAATGCAATGGGAGGGGCTATTTACTAATTTCTTGTTTTGCATTCTGTTTGCATTTCCCTCTCCCTTCCCCCTTTGTTTTAAATGCAAGCCCTGCTTTCTTAGTTACTGCTAAGACACTGGTATTTTCCATCCAGCCAGCTGAACAAATAACTCCAGCTTACAGGCATTTAGTAGTAAGGTAAATTCTCTTTTCTATGCTTTACCAAACAGCACACCTGAAGAGACTCGGTGTTCACAGCCACAAAGCAGGCCACAGCTATATGCTGCATTTCAAGATTGAAAGTAATCTTTTTCATTCTTAGTACCAGTGGAAGAAGGTACCCCACTCATAGCAAGTTAACAGGCATGTTTCCACTCATTAGGAGAAATGGGAAAAGGCATAAGATGACTAAAGGTGGTAAAAAAAGGAAACATACTCAAGATTTATCACTTTGACATCTATCAGAAATTATACGGGAAGCAATGAGAGAAAAAGCTGGTGCACCAATATTTTAAGTAAGCACATTGCTGCATCAGTGACACATGGCAGTCTGACAACAGAAAACTTAAGCCACTGTGACACATTAAGCTTGTAAAGCATTAATTCATTCCTACAAGTAAATAATTCTGGGGTAGTGACATCATTGGTTTCCTGTCTGTTTTCACTAAAGAATTTAGATTACGCTTTCAGAGAAAAGCCAAAATACACTTCACCTTAAAACAAAGGGAATGGGCATAACTGCTGAGCCACACAAGCCTCCAGAACGCTTGCTATACAAGAGTGAAAAACACATCCAAAGTGCACACACACAAAAAACCACACACAAAACAAACTAGTACTCAAGCAGCTCTGGCTTGCTCGCATCCTCTGAAAGACACATTGTACGGAGAAGATTGCCAATTCAGATGGGTCTGAAATGTCCACGAGATACAAGTTATTATATACATCAAATCTTGTAACTGGTAGTTACAAGACCTATTTCCAACAACAAAGAAAAGCAATCCTTCATGCCCTGCTGATTCAGGACCCTGCAGTGCCATGTAACGTCTGCCGTGGTTGCCTTTTAATTTTCCTCTCCCCATCCTAGAGCTACTTACTATTAAATCAGAGCTCTGATACAAGCGTCTGTGCCAAAAAGAGGAGCTATTTCTGGAACAATCTTTCCTTGGCAGCTTTATGTGAAACAAAGCCAGCCCTGAAACAGGAAACACTTTCCAAGCCATGAAGCTAGTTTTATTTCCCCAGGTGTAATTTCCAAGGCTAAGCAAATGTTTCTAGCAGAAATTGTCAAGTGATAAGTTCGGGCAACTACTCAAAACATCCATCAGCTTTGTATGGAAACCCACAGCCTATTAGACAATACTCTAACAGAGATTAGGCAGTGAGAATAAACAAACTTATTTTCACATCCCTGATGGTATTTACAACAGATAGCATAGTCTACATAAAAATTTGTAACACTCTTACCAGAAGAGACAACTGTAGATTGAAGGAAGAGGTAGTTCCAAGCAATAAAGGTGGTAAAAAAAGGGACACATACTCAGATTTATCACTTGCCATGCAATTAAGAATATAACTGGCAGATTAAACCATTTTGAAATTGTTTCATTTAAAAGATTGCTACATGAAACTGTTGCCTCTAAGCCAAATAAGTAAACACATCAACACCTGGTAAGCACTGTGCTTGGGAGACAGCAATAACAGATGGATTAAATGATCCCAGCTAAATAGTTTACATCCAAGTATCACACTAAGCTCTATTTCAACATTTTTAACATTCTGTTAAATGATTAACACACAAATACTTCATGCAAAATACAAATACTCCAGATGAGGGAAGGAAGTGGAAAAAATCATCAAAACCCCAACCAGTTATTTCCCTGAGCACACCAAAGTTTCTCAAATTAGGACTTCCTCTCTTCCAACTGCTGCACTTCTTCCTATGTTGAAATCAAAATTAAAAGCACAGACCAGGGATGAAATACAAAATAAAACAGAAGACACTGAAAGCCACATCTTTTGCTTATGTAATTTGAAGGTACCTAACTCACAAGCAGCAGATGATATTTTGGCCCAGGACCTGAAAAAGGTATATTTTACTGCCAAGTAAAAGGCAGGTTAGAAAAATTAACACTGAGAAAAGTGAAAACTCTGTTGCATTTTGAAGGGCTTTTTTTACATTAAAACTGCTTTAACTGCTACCCTTCCCCACCCTTATGTGGGCTTGATACCTTGACAGTGTCCCCTTAAACAGAGTCATATTTTTAGATGATAAATTTCTGTATAACTATATTTTCTGAAGTTTATATATACATATCTCTATATATCTTTCTCACTGCAGGCTAAGTTTAAAAAAGAAGTAAAAAAAGCAACTTAAGAATGTCGAAAGCTAAGACAGCTTACTTTTGATCAGTTCTTTAAAGGGAAATATCAGAAGAAAAATATGCCTACTCTAAAAACAGTTATTGCATCTTGTTTTTATCCTGAACAGAGTGGTTGGTACTTTTCCCATAAGATAGCATAAAGAAAACCTAAGCATGGTCACAGTTTAAAACTCTTCATAAGTTGAAGACCAAAGTTTTAATTAGAAGAAATCTAGATGACTAAAGCACTTTTAAAATATAAACACTTTGAACTACCTTTGTTGTTGTTCACTATTCTTCATCAAAATTACATTTATCCTCTGTCCTAAATAGCCACGAAGTGCCTGATGCTCAAGGAGTAGCTATTGATCAGTGTAGAAAACCAAGGTTACCGTAATTGCATTTCAGCATCCCACAGTAAATTTCAGTTTATCATGTCATTTCTAACTGATAGTCCTTCATCTCTGCAAAATACACATTCTCCTTGTTTCTGTTGTGTGAATACACTACACAAATGTGAAAAGTCTATGAAAGTTCAGGGAGACGTTGGACTGCTCCATAGAAGAAAAATCCATTGAGATGTACTGTATCTGCAAAAACAAACCATCTCAGGAAGTCCCTGAGGTACAGATGTTGGACACTGTTAGAGTACTTGGGAATTGTCATACTTAAAGAAAAATATAAACCCCCAAAAGTATCTGGTGGGGGCCACTGTCAAAGACAGAATACTGTTTTAAGTGAAGCCTCAATGTGACCCAGTAGGACAATGATTTTTTTAGTGTTAAAGTGTACTTATCAGTTTATGTCTATATAAATACCTGCATAGAGGTTTGCAGAATTTTATTTATTCAGATAGACCAGGTCTCAGTATTTTTTTTATTCAGATAGAAACCAGTGCACTCAAAAGAGACTGAAACTAGCACCTCCGATACAATGCAACACATTTTCAGCTTACCATCAGGTAAAAGCCCATCTACTCCAGTCTCTCATCCAAAAGTTACCATACAAAACTGAAGGTGAGCTGACAAACACCAAATTCCAAGCATTTGTAGGATGTGGCATTTCACCTCTCCAGCACATACAGTATTTTTATGACATTAGGAAAGGTCACAAAGAAACAGAAGACAACTAAGGGAAAGAGCTGCTCACTATCTCATCCACCTGCACATCATTAGGGAGCACTCCTGGACTCCTCCAAACCCAGGATCCACCACCAATCCTTAAAACTTTGTGGGTTTTAGGCCAATAAACATTAAAACATCTTCTGTGAGATAACTTTAGGCAAATTTATATACTTACAGACATATCCTAAGTGACTCCCTGTACTCTTTTAATAGGAGACAAATACGGGGTTCAGAGGACTTGTGACATTTCTTCTATACCTAGAAGAGAGGCTTTTCCTAATAATAAATAGCTATTAGTACTATAGACATTAAATCCAGTTTCAAGAAAACCTTCCTTTTTATGGTTTTGGAGTAAGAAAATACCTCCAGTAAGGAAAAAATGCTCTTTGCAATAAGAAGAAAAAGCTAGTCATAAATGAGCTATTTTTAAGTCAAAAAAAAAAAAACCACCACAAAAAAACCCACAAAACAACCCAAAATTGTCATTACCAGTGAAAGATACCCCAGAGCTTTTTTCACCAGTTATTGTTTTACTTCCCTGACCATCACAAAACACACAAAGCATTCTTCAGCCAAGCACTTGCCAAACAGTAACCCACAGAAACCAACAGCCATTCAAGAAGCAAATACACAATTGTATAATTTATATCTGTTTTAGTACAAGTAATACAAGCAATATCATAGACTTTCTCCAGCTTTGAATAAATATGCACAACGAACAAGTCTCTATCACATGTTTATTTGGGGTCTACCAAGCAGGAGAAAAAAACCCCACACAACACTATAAGTAGCAATATAAAAACTTAATGTTTACTGAGTAGCATAGGCAGCATGCTATAAACCTGCCCAAGAAGAAGACAGCAAGACAAACTTCATACCTGTATAGCAACCGAAACTCAAGAGCATTAGAAATATACCACATGGGCTCACTACCACAACGCACCGAGAAAAAAAATTAAAAAATCTGCTATGAATCTTCTACAACCAGCTCACAATTTTTTTTTTTTTTGCCCTGTTTTATGTACCATTTCTTCCTGAAGAATAGTTTCCAGGCCCCTGCTTCTAACCTTCTATCTTTGATAGAACAGCTATAATAATTTGATTCATAAAACAACAAAAGTCATATGAAGTTTAGCTCAGCCAAAGACCCAAAAAGCTCACACACCATTACCTGATACTCATTTTATCAGACCTCTCCTACCATGAAGTGTAGAGGTGGCATACTGAAGCATATCTGAAACTTTTTGTTGTTGTGAATCCACTTCTTCATTGCAGGTGTTTCATCTTTATAATAAAGATTATTGCCTGTGCCTCATTCGTTTCAACCTGAGGTTTTCCTGAGCTGTGACTTAGTATTTCTTCCAAGTTTAGCCCTGTAGGAGCTAAAATGAAATGGATAAAGAGGAAAAAGAAGGGCAAGCATGGTCTAAACAAGAACTAAAAAACCCAAACATCTTGGCCCACCACAAGTCTGATAAACTTTCCCTCACAACAGTAAAGATCACATAAGTGAAATAGAAGTTCCTAGAAAAGCTAAAAGAAATTATTTGTATAACTACATCCATCTGTTCACCATTAAACTAAGTAACAAACAGGCATTAAAAAACCCTTTATTTTTTATGCTTCACAAAGACTAATCATGGACAAAAAAGACAGGCATGTATTGAAACAGTAAAAAAAAAAAAATAATCTTACAACATCCAGGCATGTGGTAGACAGAGACCTTTTCGGGATCCCTGAGGTGGAAGCACAGTTACTAAACTACCTTTTTAAGAGTCAGCTGCCAAAAACACCTGGGGAAAACACCACAGGTGTTACTCATGGAAACCAGGACCCAGAGGACTCCCTCCCATGCCAAATGTGGGACAGCTGCAGCTAATTTAGAAGAGTATCTGAAGAGGACAGTCCCATGAAGTTGATACTGCTTGAAGATTAGTCTCTAGTTCTTAATGGTTGCTAAAAAAATCAATGTGCATTTATTTATATATTTTATATGTAATACTTGCTTGAATAACCACCCCAAAACATGTTTTTAAAGAAAGTTTGTCATCTGGTAGAACTAAGAACTTGCCATTTCAAAAGGCTACTTTTCTTTCAAAAGTAAAATATTCCCCATTGGTTTAGGGAAAAACAGGCTCCTCTACAAGTATCAACAACAGTCTTCAGCTGTTTTATTACCTTAGAACTAGTTTAGTTTAAGTCATATCTTAATATGCTAAAGCTGTTTTAAATGTTTAATATATGTTCTCACAATTTGCTAACACTGCTTTATAAACAAAGAGATTCTCTTGACTACACGTTCATTCCAACCTTACAACATCCCCCAACAATATTCAGCCTTTTCTTTAAGATGAAGATCAAGGAGTTTTCTAGGAAATCTTACTGTGAAAATAAAAGAATACAGAGATCCAAAATTGCCTGTGTTGCACGTATTATTTACTAATGATGCTTCAGAAGTGCTATGTGAATTGTGACAATCTCATGGCATGACAATACCTACCACAGGGACAAATACTATTGAAAACTATAATGCTAAATCTATGTAACTCATGTGAAACTCTTACTTTATATGTACACAAAATATTTTTTATGAATCAGTATTCAGCAAATCCTTACAGCTTTTATATTCTATTTTCTCTATAAGCTCACTCTTTCTCAGCAGACTTAATAAATATCTAAAGGGAATATACAATGTTACAAACCTTGAGAAGGATGGAAGTGTGATTTGCCCTTCCTCCTCAAATGATGCATGGTGATGACCTGGCAAATATCATGGATTTGTGGATCACTGCCATTTACAACCACTTCTCCTGTTTTGCCAAGAAACAGGGAGTGCCCATGAATGAGTTAGACACTTCAAAGAATGTCCTTCCTGCCAATAAAGGCTTCCAAAACACTAAATGAAAATACCGGGAGGAGGAAAGCCATACAGACACCAGCTACTACAGCTTTTTGATGCCTTTGACATCATTCATTCAGTATGGCCATACTGCACAATCTCTTTCTGTAGAGATTCTCTTTAGGTACAAATCATTATGATGAAGGGGCCAATTCCTTACTGTATTTAGAATAAATCAGGGAACTTCACTGTGTTAATGGTTCATGTCCTCCCTTCACTTCAAACCGTTCCCACAAGACCTTGACAGAGACTTCCTTGAACCACCAGGTGATCAACCTACCTAAGTCTTCAAATATTGTCCTTTCTAGCATATTTTCTTATCTTCCTACACTTATGAGATCTGCCTATACTGCAGTACTAGCTATCCGGTCTGAACAATATTGCTACCTTCTCTTCCCTATTCTTACCTCACAGAGCTCATTCTCTCTTTATGCTCTGCTACAAAGTGCATTCAAATCAAGGTTCTCATTTCTTCTTCTTTCCCTCAATTGTGTTTAATTATTATGCTCCTTTTTTCTTTGAAGTCAAGGGAAAGAGTCTTATTCATTTCAATGAAGATTTAAGCCTGGCCTTTTACTTGAAATGTTCCACCTCACTGTATCTTCAAAAACATTTTTCCATGGGGACGGGGATGCATCCAAATAAAGACTAATAAAAATGCAATTACTATGGTATTATTAATTGAAGAAATAGGATTGCATTTTTTAGTGTCACTGAACTTCAATACACTAATCAAAATAACAAATAATATGGAAGAGTCTCAGGTCTAGAATAGAAACAACATCTACATTAAACAAATCTGAATAATTTCCACAAATATTGTGTAAATAATCAGATATACTTTGAAATTCAAAAATGTTTCCAATGCCCCAAAATGAAGCTAAGTGAATTTCACTGAGTGAAACGACAGTAGAGATTTATTTGCACCTTTTAAGCATGCAAAGCATTATAGTTATACTTTCGTCTTGGTGTTTAAAAATAATTCCACTGAAAGGAGAATTTCTACTGCCCTAGCTGTCAGTACCCAGTAGTTTATGCAACTTGCCTTGTGGGGAGTTCTTTTCACACTGGAAGTCTGAAATTACTATTAACTTTGACAAACCTGCTCCTGATTGCACCCTGATGATGTGTCCTCAGGCCAGATCATGACATTGGTAAGATAAGTGTGTAGAATGAGAATAGGGGCAGAACACTAGTATATGTTGCTTACCTCTAAGAGATGCAATCAGACTTTCTCAATATTAGCTGATGTATTCTTGACAATATTATGAGGCAATTAAAGTCTATATGTATTGGCTGATGGAGGTGAATTATGGTAAGTTCCAGGAGGCAACTGTCTGAACCAGGAGATGCTGATTAATTACCTAGCAATAATTCATTATTAAGACACTTAGGTCTACTTGTGCTCCACAAAGTCAGAGGGAGCAGTAGACAATAAATCATATAAACACTATTCAGATAAAACAATGCTTGCAGCTATAGCCATAGAGTAACAGTATATATGTTCTGAGACAATACTATTTTCTTAGAAAAATTAGACTCTTAGAAGCAATTTATCAAATCAAGTGGGTTGAGTGTCTCCATGCCATGCAACAGATATATCAACATATGCACCAGGAGTCCCTACACTAGAAGGCTCAGTATTTCCCAGATATACCTGCTTTCTATATAGAATAGTCACCATAAACCTGAGGGTACAAAAAGGAACCAGACTGCATAGCCTCAGGCTTGTATCTCATGCTGCTAACTGAAGCAAATAGATATGAAAATGTATAAAGGCTGAATTCCAGGTTTAGCGATAAGAGATTCATATGTTGGTACTGATGTTATGTGGATAAATATAATTTAAAGCAGATATTTGTCTGTGTGTCTTATGATCACATAAAAATCTTTTCAGGTGTGTGCAAACACGATGTACCTATTTCACAGCATTTCTTGCTTTCCTTTTTCCTCTATCTGGATGATACAAATGTCATCTTTCTTTGCTACCACCAAATTGTTGCCCCTTATGTGGATCATTCCCTAAAAAGTTTAAGTATTAAAGAAATGGGTTACTGCACAGTGCAAAATTTGACCTGTGACTTAAGTGTTTCACAAAGGGAATTAATCATAGCGGCACTCCTCAAGAAATCACAATGTTTTAAATTTCACTGATGTTTCTAGCTAACAAAATAGCACATCTATTCTAGCAGTGATTCTAGAATACAAAGTTTCCACAGAACCTTTTCTTTCCTCTTCGTGTCAGAGGGTTCTCCTCAAAGTCCTTTTGTGTTAAAAATTGACTAATTATGTCTAACAGACCCAATGCATTAGTTAGGGAATACATGAACAGTAATCTTCCAAAAAGACTAAGACTCTTCTCCCAAAAATCTTGTATAGCAATTTCAGGTTACTCTGAACTTCTCTTCATCTTTGACTTCTGAACTTTTCCTTTAATCTACTTTTTAATCCAGTTCATGTATATTACTACAATCCTATTTTTTCCCCTTTTTTCTAATTTGGTGTTCAAATACAAGAACAATCACAGCACTGAACACCTGAACATTTCCATAAAGTAACCTTCTTCCGGGAAAGTCTTTTAGTCAAAATCTTTGTTTGGATAAACTTGCTTTAATAATAAGTTTCCACCACACAGTCCAAGTGCCCCCTACCCAGAATTCTTTTCCTTAGAAGGACAGGCAGATGGATGGATGATCCCTGCGCCTCGTAAAAGTCCGATGCAATTCACCTCAGCATACCAAACAGTTCTTACATCTGACAGAGGATGTATTCACAAAAGATGAGAGGACTTTTCTCTAGCTATCATATCCTGCCCCTTAAAAGATTGCTTAGGCATTTGAATTAAATTTTAAGCTGTTCAGTTCATTACATTCTGAGTATGATGACAAACTATGAAGTTACTCTGTTTCAGCATCCATGCCCTTCAGCTTAGCTTTCTTGCTACATTATTGTGCATTTAAAATAATTTCTGAACAGAGTCACTACAAATGGGCAGCAATCTCTAAATCATCTGTGAAAATACAATCTCATGCAATATACTCTTTGCTTGAGATATCTCCCTGAGTAAGAGAAGTCAGTGCTTAAACAGGCATATACATGATAATGGGAATAGTTCTGTTCCTAAGAGCTGCCTCCTTTCCATCTCTCCTAATTTCACACATACATCAAGTAGGTCAGCGTTTCTTTCAGTCAGTTCTTTAACCCTCTATAGGGTTCAATTATATGGAACTTAGTTATCAGGCCTGAAAGTAGCTCATGGTCACAAGAGTATTCCAGACGCCTTTAGAAGGCTTTGAACAGACTAAACAAGAAGATAGAAGAAGAAAGATCCCAATTAGAAAAACACAGGTGCACATTCCACGATAAAGGGAACTTGGCACAAACAACCTCAATTCAGGGGCTTATCTTGGCCAGTTGGACTGAGACAAGTTTCGCAAGCTCTAGTTAACATAGCCAATTATGTCCTGCGTGTATGCGCATGTACAGAGTGAGTATAACTAACTTTATCTTATGTTTATACGCGTGGGCAGTATCGATGTAACCAATCACCGCTTATGCTTGTGCGCGTGGACACCGAATGCTTGCATGCAGCAGCCAATCAAAGCTTCTAAACAACTTAGAGAATTGTATAAAAATGATCAGCTAAGCTCAATAAAGTGGTGACTTTAATCATCATATTGGTGTTCTATCGTCTGGGCCCCGCATGGAATAACCCTGAACCCTACAACCCTCTAACCTTTTCTCATCTCAATATGTTAAGGTAACTAAATTCAGAGTTATCAGAGGTTTGTTAAACAGAGATGCAATTTATTCACTTTTATTATCCTCCAGACTATTAGGTAAACCAAGCAGGTTTTTCCAGCTAATAAAATCCAGGTCTGCTTGACCAGTATGTGATAGAAAGACATTTACTTCAGGAAACACTGCCTATAAAAAGACTTTTTATTTTCCCTGGTCTTCTGGGCATAGTGGACATCATGGAGAGCTACTAGAGAACAGCCCTAAAAACCAGCGCAGCACTAAAACATAATGCTTGTCCAGAACTGTTTCGCACTCAGCAAAAGAGTCAGAACAACTAAAAGAAGGTCCAGAATTGTTTAGGTGCTAGACATGTATCCTCCAAAACATTGCACTGGGCAAATAGGTGGAGTCTACAAAATTATAGGAGCCACCAACATCAGAGTTAAATTTGAATAAACACTTTTCACTTTAACTCTCCACACAAAATTTTGAGGCCTAAAATTTTCCAAGCTGGATCTCTCTAAGCAGAAGTTGAAATAATTTCCTTCTCTGTTTTAAATGATAAATCCAAACAAATAAATATGCACCATAAAAAAAACCCAAACAACTTCGGAATATTTCAGGAGAAAAATGGAACACTCTTTAACAAGCACATTGAAAGGTCACACATTGAAAAGCATTTCCTGTAGTGTTACAGTAATCTTTCTCCATTCCAACCAATGAGGGTAGCAAACATTCCTTGGCAATATTCTATAGATAATAATCCCCTGTGGTTATTAAAATTATTTGCGTCCTAATACTTAACAGCCATATGTGGCAGGTTGACCCTGGCTGGATGCCGGGTACCCACCAAAGCCGTTCTATCACTCCCCCTCCTCAGCTGGACAGGACAGAGAAAATATAACAAAGGGCTCATGGGTTGAGATAAGGACAGGAGAGATCACTCACCAATTACTGTCACGGGCAAAACAGACTCAACTTGGGGAAAATTAACTCAATTTATTACCAATCAAGCAGAGCAGGGTAATGAGAAATAAAAACTTAATCTTAAAACACCTTCCCCCCCACCCCTCCCTCCTTCCTAGGCTTAACTTTACTCCTGATTTTCTCTACCTCCTACCCCCGAGCCATGCAGGGACAAGGGGAATGAGAGTTGAGGTCAGCTCATCACGTTTTTTTCTGCTGCTTCATCGTCTTCAGGGGCAAGACTCCTCACACCCTTCCCCTGCTCCAGCATGGGGTCCCTCCCATGGGAAACAGTCCTCCACAAACTGCTCCAGCATAGGTCCTTTCCACAGCATGCAGCCCTTCAGGAGCACACTTGCTCCAGCGTGGGTCCCCCACGGGGTCACAAGTCCCGCCAGAAAACCTGCTCCGTGGGCTCCTCTCTCCACAGATCCGCAGGTCCTGCCAGGAGCCTGCTCCAGCGTGGGGTTCCCACGGGGTCACAGCCTCCTTCGGGAACCCACCTGCTCCAGCGTGGGGTCCTCCACGGGCTGCATGTGGAGATCTGCTCCACCGTGGACCTCCCTGGGCTGCAGGGGGACAGCCTGCCTCACCAGGGTCTTCACCGTGGGCTGCTGCAGGGGAATCTCTGCTCTGGCGCCTGGAGCATCTCCTCCCCCTCCTTCTTCACTGACCTTGGTGTCTGCAGGCTTGTTTCTCTTACATGTTCTCACTCCTCTCTCCGGCTGCAGTTTCTGTCTGTCCCAGCAACCTTTTTTCCTTCTTAAATCTGTTATCACAGGGGTGCTACCGCTGTTGCTGATGGGCTTGGCCTTGGTCAGCAGCAGGTCCATCTTAGAGTCAGCTGGTACTGGACACAGGGGAAGCTTCCAGCAGCTTCTCACTGAAGCCACCCCTGTAACCCCCCTCCTACCAAAGCCTTGCCACACAAAACCAATACACCATATTACAAAACATATCTCCACAAGAGAGCATTAGACAGGTTTCCACACATGCCAGACTGAATTGGTAGAGGTCCAGCTGACCCAGCATGGTGAAGCCTCTTAAGATCTTGCAAGCTCAGATCCAGAACCGAATTACTTACTTAGCATCCTTATGGGACTATAATATGTGAATGCTGTCCCATTCCTTCCGTTCCTGAGCTGGCTTGCATAAGTGAGCCCTAGCACTTGCACTGCTCTCTTCAGAGCTTTTAGCTTTGGTATTAGTTTCCTTGGCACCAGCTTGAATGTCACTTAACCTACCTTAAAAGTTATCTTCAAAATATTTAATTAGATAAACTTAGTGCCATATTAGCATGCCTGGTTTTTTTGAATTGAACTTTTTATCTTATTTAAAAATATAAAGTGGATAAAGAATAGGGCCTATACTTGTTTACTTCATATTAGTTAGAATTTCTGCATTCTGTGAATGCTTCCTCATTAGTTTTCCTCTACTTGCTAGACTTAATTTATTCACTTAAAAATGTAACAAGGCTGAACACAAGCCCATAGCTGTGCTGAATGTAATTAAACTGGCAGTCAATTAATTAGAAGTAGAATTTACAGTCAATATTCTAAAGATTAAAAACATACTTTCTTGATACCAAAACTGAGTAGAAAAACATAAAGAAAAAAAAGTTGTCCCCTGACAGTACAAGAAGTTTCTCATTATGGTATGTATGCATAGCATTTTTTAATGCTTGTTTGACTTCAGAAACCTGATGTTTTTAATATGACTGGCTTCTTTAATCTTAGCACAAAGAAGTGAAAAAGTAAAAACCTATTATTACACTCAGGTACAGAATCACAGTACAATGATACCTGGCAACAAAGAGAAGTAAATAATCAGCTCCTAAAACCATGACAATATCTGCATCTTACTGCACTGAGTTTCAGAAAGTGTACCTTAGTGGGAAGGAGAGGAAGAGTGAAACATTGGTAAGACCTAGCGCTCTTATTTCCAATGTGTTTCAAACCCAAAATCTTTTATACGTTCTTGCAAAAAAGAAACATGAATTAGATATGCGCTTGACAACTGTCTGATTTTTCTCCTTTATTAAAAAAAAGCGTCATTCTGTTTTTTCATGAAACAAATGACAGGTAATATACAAAATCCCACCTATTCTTTCTACTACCATTTCAACAAACTCACTACAATTCTCAGTCCAAATATTTTACTTAAGTAAAGAGAAAAATTAGTGGAATTCTAATTTCCGTATAATCATGCACACACAGATTCCATCTCCTTGCTGGAGTAACAGCCCTTAGCATCCCAGCATAATTCCTGTTGATGTGGTTACTACCTATGGATCCCAGTATAAGATCAGCAGAGGAAGTTTTGAGAAGTATACTCAAAGGGCAGGGGAAAGGTTTGAGAGAATCTGAGGGGATTAAGAGCTAGGATTCAATTAAAATCCAGCTTCATGCAGTGCTACAACACCTTTTGTGTACAGCTGAAATAGCAAACCCAGTTATTTAATAAACTGCAGTCCGACTATCTTCTGGAGCCAGTCTATTAGCATATTTCACAGGCGAGGGAGAAAGCAATGTGGGTTTCAATGAGATCTACCTAGGAAAAGACTTGAGATTTTCGTTCAATTACACTGCATACTTATTCATTGAGTTTGGCAACTAGCATGGGTAAACAGCCAAGTAGTAGAGGATTTCCACATCACACAGTTGAATCCACACACCTAATTCCGGCTACACCATTCGTATTTGAACCATAATTTCTCTCAGCTCATTAAAAGGATAGTAATATTTTCTTGTTTTGCATATAAGTTGTAAAATCAATATTTATAAATCAAATGCCATATGTACACAAGCGTCTGGAAAAATTTTTTGCATGCAAGGTATTTTAGCATTTCCAGTATGCTTGAAGAATCTGGTAGGAACATATATTCTCCTGTCCCATTCTGGAGAACTGCAGAATTAGAAAACATCAGCATATAGGAAGAAATTATTTGCAGAAGGCATCCTGGATCCTACACCTACTCCCTAATCTGGATAGTGACTTTAACAAGTCACCCATCAAGACTACAAACAACTCTTCATATTATTGAGAAGTTTGCCTACTCTAATCCCTCCCAATGCACACAGAACTACCTGTTAGGGGATCTGAGAGGTTCAGATGGATGACAGGCTGCCATTTGTAACCCAATTTATTGAGACTTTAGGAATACCTGTTGCAATTTCGCCTTAGGTAATCATGTGAGCCTCCTAATCTCCATATCATAAGAAAAAATACAAGATAGGAGGTGAAGAAGAGAATATTGGGCACACCATTTCATAAGCTGCAGCAGGTACTCTGTACTGGAAAGGAAAATAAAACTGGCAATGATTGGGGAATTAGAATATATTAAAAACTTCCAGGGACATCTGAGGTAAATCCGTTGTAATACTGTTACCTGATGGTGTGATTTCACCATGACCTCTGGGCAAACACCCGTCCCGTGTAAATCAGAGAGCCTTTAAGGACTGCCTTGCAGCAGGCCAAGGCCAAAGCTTTACTTCCTAACTAAAATATGGTACAATCAGAAGCACTCTGCCTTCCAGCTCTCTGCGGAGGCACTGGTTCATTGCTGACTCATAAGGAAAAGTGCCACCTACTGAGTCACTGACATCTTGGCCAGCGGCACTCTCAGTGTCCCTTACTGACCTTGTATGCAAGTCAGAACAAGCTTGACCCTCCTTAATTTACAAGCTAGCATAAGGCTGCAATGCCAAATGGTGTCCATATAATCAGCAAGGAATTACAGTAAACGACATCCCTATTCCCTTTAACCCTTAGCGATAGCACACTTGAAATTAGTCACAAATCATGTAGACATTTCTCCTTCAATTTCAAGAGATACTAGAAATTAGCCACTGCAGCTGCTAAATAAAACTGCAAACAACTTATCTACATACAAAGTCTCTAATATAGAATTATTTATATTTAAAAAGCAAATAAAAGTGCAGTTCTACAAGGCTCTTATCTCCTCACAATGCCACTTCTCTGGAAAAATACTTTTGTACTATATGTCATCAGTTAAACAAAAAAATGAGACAGAAAATTACCTAAAAGCCAAAGTTTTTATATACTTGCATATATATATATATACACGCATATATATATATATATATAAAAATATAACTTTTCATTGTGTTCAACCATGACCTGTTTGTTTATTCAATGAATGCTGACTGGTGCCCACGCAAAGCTAATTTGCAGGCCTTCTTTTGTTATTTTAAACAGTCTAATATGGTGGTTATTCTGGGTAGCCATCAAATGTGTACTGCGGGAATTTTGCTATGAAATCTAAAAGTTATTACAATATAGGCAATCTAAATTTTGAGTGAGCTTTACTCTGCTTTGCATTCAAAAATGCAGTGGTTAAAAACTACTTATGTCAATAGTAGCTACATGACATGGTTGATAAAACCTTATGTGAAATAACTATTACAGAATTTTATCATGCTCATCCAGGAAACTTTCAAGATACCTTCCTATACATAGAAAATAATACCTTTAATTAAACATGCAAAGAATTATCAACAATCTCCATTCACACATTGAATATCTGGATCATTTGCTTGCATATATAGAAAAGCTCCTTATACATACCCTAAGAAAATAGAACAGATTTCTTATGAGTGTAAACAAGGAAAAAGTGTGTGACCGATGTGCAAATTTATTCCTCACAGCTACAGTAATTTATGTGTTCCACTGCCAGTTTTAGATTAACTACTGGTTTGATGTCCTAACTGACCAATTTCTTGTAAATGAGTTTTCTTTCTTGTGGTGTTTAGCAAGCTTCTTGTCAGTTAAGTAACTCACTCATCTCTGTGAAATTGCTTCCAGGATTTTAATCACCTAGAAGGATTATTGCCCACAAATGAAGCCTGCTATTCTCTGACAACCCTATTCTATGACATATCCAATAAAATTACATTTCAGAAGTCTCCACTACCTTTATAATTCCATGTAAACATCTACTGTATATTGTTGAGTCTATAGCAAGTCCAAAGTACTACTAAATCATTATTTAAGCATGAAGATGCACAATTTATTTTCATCCCTAAGTTTTTTGAAGGTAAAAGGTTACTTATTAATAAGTGTCATCTTCCAACATTTACTTGATGTACCTTGGAGAAAACTGGAGAAGAATCCCTTATTTGCATGAGTATTTTTACCATCTTATTACTAGAGCTACAAGCCATGAAATGGCAAAGTATAAATTATCAATACACAGAAGATACAGTCAACTTCGTGAACAGCTCTTGTTAAATGCTTCCTCTCTGCCCCAGCTGCTTTAAAATTACAGCTGGGTTTCCACCAAAATAGCAATATTCTACTCAAGTATCAATTCTCAAATGTAAAATGCATAATTGGTCTATTCATGTAATAGGCAAGTAAATAGTCATCCAAAGCATTATTACTAGTGTAACTTTTAAATTTATTATGTAGTATTTGAAGAATTAGCCCACAATCATTATCTACACAAGGTTATACATCGTTTGAGTAATACAATACAGGCCAGGTTCAACATCCACCAAAATCAATGACAAAATTACTAAGATAATTCTTGAGCTATGATTATAAACCAGAGCTGCATCATGACTTCTTAAATAACAGAGAAACATTAATGACATTTGAGTGTTATAAATTTCCTGGAAGAGCTTGACGAAAGGTTGATTAGATAGAATTTTCTTATCCAGCTAACAGAATTTATATTTGGCCTTTGTATATTATAAGGTGTGTGTGGGGGGGGTATTTTAAATAGTGAATGCAGATAATATCTGTTTGATAGCTCAGCTTTTTATGTGGTATTATTGAAGAATATTCTTGCTATTTTTAATATATTTGGAGTCTTATACTCAAGACACAGGTCTACATCCCATAGTTGTATTAATAATCCCTTCACAGGTGACTTTTGCATATAAGTAACCTAGACACCCTACAAAAATTATTGCAAAGATAATTATAAAGAAAAATACACAGATCTGAAGCACATGATATACTTTCTGCTACGTTCAGAAATTATTTCTAGCAGATTTGGCGAGAAACTGAACAATTAAGGAAGAAACACTACTTCAATTTTTATAATGTTGAAGCTTATTTACACATATGCAAACTCACATCTTTTAATAGAAATAGAACTATTCGGTCTGCCATTTGCAGGCACATGCATCTTGAATATATAACTACTGGGCCTTTTCACATAGACAGTTAGATGAAGAGGTTTTTTCCTCAGCAGGATATTCAGGTCTCACCATCATTCATGTACAGGAGACAGTCATTTGTCAAAACTAAATAAAAATATGCCCCTTAAAAATGCAAATTTTGAATATCTTACTGTCCTATATTCCAGCAGTAAATGAAATACATTAATGTTTTAAATAGTAATTAATTTAGAAAGTCAAGTGGCTCTGAAGCAAGAATCCAGTCAGGCTTAAAAGCAGTCTACGCTAAAAATGCAAAAAGATTAATAGACTTACTGAATATTAATTCCATAAGATCATACTATGATCATGAAGCTTATGATGTTATGAGAATCTACACAATATTAACTGTAATTTTTCAATCAATATTTCTCCTTCAAATCCATAATTTCATGTTGGAGTACAGCATCTTTCTTTTAACCAAACAGTTTTTACCTAGTGAAAGTCACAGGAAATTTTTCACTAGATAGACTTACTAAATACTAAGCACAAGAGGAATGCTGAAGAGGGTTTAAGAAGCTAATCTTAGGCCTTAGCAGTTCGCCCAGGATAAAGCATACAAACTACTGATCTTAAACCGGTAAATTCAGAGAACTTAAGAAGTGCTTCCTGCTCATGTGACTGAAAGCTAGGAATTGTTCTCCTCCAAAATTTATATAAGTGGAACCAAGCCTGGTACTAAAAAAAAGAAGAAATACAAATTAAATTTACTTCATACAACTGAAGTCAAGGACAGGAAGGTGACTTTATTCACTAGAAGAACTCGTATCAGAATCTTCTCGGCATCTTTACATCTAACAAGCAGATGACTAAATAACCCTACAAGCAACATGTAAGGCTGTGCAGATTTCCTGGCAAACCATGGAAAGAGTTGACTAAATCCAGGAGGCAGACTTTAAAATTTATAAGTGGACTTTATGATCTAGGTCTGTTTTGCAGGTGTTGATCTCTCGCCTCAAACTCTGGCTATTCAGTTCATAAACAAATGCCTCTCCACTGTCTTGTGTTTGCGTGAAGTTTGCATGCTCTTATTTTCTGTAATTGTTTAAACGATTACGTGGCTCCTTATTTAAATGTCATTTTGATCTTAATTTCTTAAGATGTTAGGTGCACTTTTAGTTACAGACACATCTGAAGAGATGCATTTCAATTTGTACATATTCAAAAGACTTAGATGTGTTCTTAAATAACTTGGGAAATTGCAGCATTTTTTCTGGCTGTATTTTCAATTATCAATTATTTCAATTAGTATCTACTTGAGGAATTTCCCAATTTTCATACTGAGTTTGATACAGAATCATTCTATCTTCTTACATATTTTTCTGACCATGTTACAATTTCAATTAAGTGGATAAAAATGAAGAAATCAATTTGCAACATAATTAACCCAAGTCTCTTAATCATACAGAGAAGAGTACTACAAAATATGGAGTATCTTCTTGATTGCTGATTATGAGTGATAAACAGAATCTAAATAAATTATTTTTTCAAATGTACTTCAATACTTCTCATATTTCTTAAAAGTACTCGTTTTCTGATCTCTAAATTATTTTTATGACCTGACATAATGATTAACTTTTAAATCATACTTTGTAGAAATAAAGTCTGTTCAAGCAAAATAAAATGGAATAGGCATGCACAGAAAAATAATAAAATAAGCTTACACATCATCATTGGCAAAAGAGAAATTTTGTGCCACCTACCTCTCCATCTTTCTATCAGCCAATAGAGTCATACGTTAAAAAAAAAAAAAAAAAAAAAAAAAAAAAAAATCTGTTGTCTGTACACAATATGAGTGGGTCTGAAAAAGCGATACAGGTGTGCAGGCATCAGCATCTAGTGCTGTTGTGGCCAAGTCCTGTCTCACATTCACTTGCCATTCCAGAGACATACAGGTCTCCTGAAGTTTGTGCTCTATCTGCCAGTTCCATGAAGATGTCTTGGATATCCTAGGGCTTCTCAAATGGCTGTAAATAGCCAAGACACCTCAGTTTTTCTTATAATCTTTAAAATGATGCTATTATATTTACCATTTAGTTCCTAGCACATTAATATGACTCTTTGCCTAGTTATGTAAATCATGAGAATCTTTAGCTTTTTTATTGCTGCTATTTATAAAGATTACACCATTTCTGCTGACGGAAGAAGAGGCTTCCAACCTATTTTGCACAAAGATTTGCTCAATTTGACAAATGAAATAAGAATGCAGTTGGAAGTGTATACTATTTATTAAGTACTTGGTGACAAAGCTCTATACTGTGAGGACATCTGGGTCTGTCAAAAATAGCTGGAGGTTATATTGTTAGCAATACATAATTATTTTCCAACTTACAATGGCCATCTCTAACAGGACCAGCCCTGAATTATTTGCACATCAAAAGTTTATCATCTGCAGGGCAAGCTTTGGTATGCAACAGATTCATGAGAAGATACCTTAGAAAAAGTGAGTGGTTTTTTTTATTTATTTAAGGGATATTTGAGTTCAAGATGATGCTTATCAAGAGTCTGCTCAGGTACCATTTGTGGGGGGATCAATAGAAGTTTCTTTGCTGGATCAGCTTTTTACAGCTCATTCTATTCCCATGGAAGTGAATACAAATTTTGCCACTGACTCTCCTGTGAATATGATGAAGTACCAGATATAAGGGAGAACTGCTATTCTTTCTCAGTCATGAAACCAGCATCATTTCACCGTAAGGGCTGTAGAAAGAAGAGATATATAAAAAGAGAACAAAGTAGGATCAAATGTGCTATGAAATCCACATCTGGACAACTCCTAGTCCATTACAGTCTTTTCAACAGAGCTGTTTCTTTGTCAAATCACAGAAAGCAGGAAATATTGCTGATGGATTGCAAACCCCCACAGCTTCCCCTGTATTTGGCGTCAGTAGTGTTACAAAAGGATTTCAGAGAAAATTGAGATGGGGTGAGCAGAGTCACTACAGCCCAACTAATGTATAGCCTACCAAAAATCTTTTAAGTGTAAAGCATTTGGTATTTGGCCCATGGTTCATAAACTATGGCCATGACTGTTGCCATTGCAGTATTTTAATGTATTTTTTCAAGATTTGATTAAAGAATATGATTGAGTTATTTACAAATTTTCCTTTCTAATGTCATGGAGCACAGTTAACCCATTATCAAGCAAGATACTGCTGTGTCATCATAATACCTATTCTATTACTCTTCAGTTTTTAAGTCATCCCTAATTTTAAAAGTTCTAAACAACAGTAATTAAGAAACAGAGAAGATAGGTGATAGGACTTTTTAGTTTTGATCCAATGAGAACTGTAAGATTTACTCTAAAGGCTATGAATTATTCTGACTACCTCCAAATAGACTACAGAATGATTCATGTTGTGTATGATATTTCTTACAAGTCAAAGGTAGGAAATATGCTTAGGCTTATAAAAATTTACAATCTTGCATCCATTACTTTTGTGAACACGATTAGTTTACCAAGTCTCAACAGTACAAGTCCAAACTGAAATGAAACATATATTTTGCTTAACTAAAGTCTCATTACTCATCTAATTGCAATGGGCACAAGCTTGAAAGCTAGCAAAGGCCTCCAATTTCTACTAGCTTCACTAAATACCGCACCTTAACTCAGCTTTAGACAGGATAAGATCCTTAAGGAATTCTACAGTGTTTGACAGTTCTAAGATTGCAGTCTTCCTTTTCAAAATATCTGAAGAACCATGCTTTAATTGTTGTTTTCCACATGGCCTCATGCTACACAAATCACAAAGCAATCTTTTCATTCCCACTGGATACATGAAACGTTATCATTATTAGTTACTAAAATTAACTGTTGGACACTATCATGTCCTTTAAAAAGGCTGAAAATACGATCTTCGTTCCCCTTTAACTGCAATATTCTGAAGTGCAAAAATTAAACAAGAATCAAAGAAAAGCATTAGAGGAAAGGAGAGTAAACAGAGAGCTACTCTTATTGATGAATGAAAAATAGCTTGATTCACTATCATAAGAATGGTAACTATGAATGAATTGTGTTTACTTTACACTTACAAACTAGATGTTTTAATAGGACTTAGCCAAATAACACCTTAGATCAAAGCTTGCAACGTCATACCTTTTAAATAGTTATGCTTGGTGGTTTTTTCTTTTTTATTCCTATCATCAATTATCTTTCTCCACAGTCCTCTTTCCACCTCTGACCATCATCATTCATTGCACATGGTCTTATACTCCATATAAAGTCCCCATAAGAGAAAACAGTGCATTCGTCAGTGAATGATCACATTCCAAGTTCTCAATGAAGCTGAATTCTATAATACAAAAGCTTTTTTTTAATGTTATAATTTGTCTGCTGTCATTACTCCTGTGTCATGGAATCAACTTTCTTTATTTCAGCTTCTAGTTAATGAATTTATTTCCTAACTTCTTCCGTTGTTCTCCTAAGATTTGTTTTAAAGCTAGATATCCCAGGTATTTTAGCAAACAAAACATCCAGACTGAGGTTTTAACTAAGTCATTATCTGCAAGCTAGCTAAGGAAAAGAGAAAGACATCCTTTCTTCTGTAACCAGCAGCATAGAAAGGAAAGTGCATGTGCTTTCCTCACTCCTCTCTTTGCAGTACCTCTGGTCTTGTCATCAAAATAAAGTTGCTCCTTCTCCTCTTCACTCACCATTTTCCCCAAAACCAACAAATGAATGAACATCATCCAGGTCAACTTTGCTATGAGAACTGCAGTGACAGAAGATGGCTACCTGAGCCTTAAAAATGCATAGCTCAATCTGAATCCTACGCTAATCCTTCATGAAGACAGGTATATTCTTTCAGATGGAAAATGGCAACCTGAACTGCATTAAAAAAATCTTTCATCTCTCTCCTTGAGTGTACAGCACCCAATATTTTGCTCTGCACTTTTTTGTTCAAGCAGTCAAACATCAAAACTTTCTCCTCTAGAAAATAAATGCAAAATAGGAAATAAGAAAGAGGGCTGTAGGGAGCAATAAAAGGACAGAGTCCCCATTTCCCATCTAAGACATTCTCATTCTCTGATTATGTCTCAACACATTTTTATTTCATCCTCCCTTAAAAAGAGTGTGTGGGGTTTTACTAGCCTGCATCATTAAGATGGGGGAGATAGGGGTGGTGTTTAAAGAAATGTGCTATATTTTACCATTAAGTGATTTTAAAGGCATATCCTCTTCCAGCTTTCCCACCTTCAGTTTAATTTTGACAAACAAGATGGATCAAAGGAAAAAAAAAAAAAAATCAACCCAAAACTTCCAAAACTGAATGTGACCTTTGCAGATAACATCCTGTTTTACCAGCTGCTTCATCAACATCTGTGCACCTAGGAGTATGGAAGTGTAAGACACTCTGAAGGACACATTTAATGCTACTTTTTATTCCACTATAGTAAAAATTCATTAAGAGATTAGAGAAAAAAAAGACCGTGGGAAAAACAGTCTATAAACATTTGAGTGGTATTATGATACAGCACATTAATATCTTCAATGGGAAAAAAATTAAATTGGGGCAATAAAAGACTTTTTATTCCCTCTGTAACACCTCCACATAACTTGACCATCTGTACATTGATAAACAAGTAAAAATACATGAATGTGTTGTGCCAAAGGACTTATAGATTTGTAATAACTGACTACATCAGCACCATGTTGAGTACACCCCTTGGACATCCTTTAGCTGTGCACAAGCAGTCAAAGCTTAATATTTCTCCCTTCAACTGTTTCAGAGTCATGCTGACTTAACCAACCAAAGAGTATGTGTATTTTCATAAAACGTTTCTCTGACCTAAAACAAAACGTGAAAAGAAATCAGGATAGTTTGAGGAGAAAAGAATTTCAAATTATCTTTCCTTGCTAAAGATGCTACTACATGTCCACTCAGCTCAAAACATGCAAACTTGTTAAGCATTTTTCTTTCACCTCTCCACTTTTTTTTCTTTGAATAAGATATATGTACTCTTAGGAAAATAATTTGAAGATTACTGTTGTGTGCAAGATGTACTAGAAAACAACATGCTTTGTACATAAAATCTAAACCTTCAGATTTTGTCTAAGTTCATATTCCATTTTTAATATAACATTTCACATCCAGGTTCTCCAGCCTTGGAAGTATGGAATAAGATCTCAAATATACTTTGCATCAGCACATGTAAAGGGAAATTTGGAAAATAGCATTCCATTTAAGACTTGTATTTATTTACCTTTGTCACAAGTGAGCCTCTAAAAATAGATTGCTATGGTCATTGGTGGCAGAACTGGAAAATTAAGCATATTACCAAAAGCTGAACCCTATGCTGAAGTCTATTTTGCACTCAAAATTTCACCTCTTGATGGACTAGAAGCTTCTTTTTTTTTTTCTGAAAAACTGTATGACATTCTCTTCTCAGAACTCAAAGTAACTTCAATGGAAAATAAAAAGAGACCAAAAATGGAGAAATATTTATGAATATTTTAAATGGCTCTAAACCAGAAACTATAATAATTCCTTTTCTTCTAGATTCACGGCAGAATATTTTTACTAGGAAAACTATTTCTATACAGACTTGAACTGAGGCTTTCACCAATGCAGTGGTGAGAGATAGTTACTGTAAGTGAATGTTAAACCTTGGGCTGCATTATGCACTCCAGCAAACCGCAGGTTATCAGAAGCATCTCTAATATCAGTATTTTTCCCCATATAGTCCTTCTAGGATTTCATACTCATTCAGCATATAGTAAGGACTAGGGCCAAGCAGGGAAGATTCTCAATATCTTTTTTTTGAAGGAGGAAGAAAGTGGCCCTTTTATGTCTTTACACAGTAGTCCTGTTTTTACTGGGCCTGAGTTACCCTATGTTGCCTAAAAATTTCTGACTTTACGGCTGAAATTAGAACTGCAAAATCCTGAAAACCAGGAGCACAGTGTGTCCTTAAGAATAAAGAAAAACATCAAAACCTAGTACCCTTTGTGCCAACTTAAATGTTTCAAGTACAGAAATCTAACCACAGAAAAGTTAATGTATGCTAAAAGAACAAACAAAAAAAAATAAATTAAGTGTATCCACAATCCAGGGGTTAAAATTTATTCCTTGAAGTAAGAAGTCCCCAGCCCCTGATACTGCTTTGGCTTTCTTCCCTTTTGATTTCAATGTGAAACAATTTATAACATCAAAATGGTGTTATATTTCAGAACTTTTTTTTTTTTTAAGTGTAATGCCAGCATTCATAATAATTATAATTTGCTTTTCAAACAATCTTTGAGAAGAAAAGCATCTTAAAATTATCATAATAAATCCACTGGAGGATTATTGCCGCACTGCAATATCAAAGAATTTAGGATGCATTGAAGATTTATTGTCATATGAAACATCAAAGTGTTAATGATATTAATCTGAAACTGGGTGTTCTTGCTTTGATTAGATGCTATACATCAGCCTGACAGTCTTATACTTTCTGGTTAGACTGATAAACGAAATCAATTTTAAGTTACATTACTCAGTATGCCTGCTAGTTAATTTAGAAATAAAATTATTTCCCTATAAATTTTAAATGAGAAACTATAGATACGTAAGCACAGCACAACTGTTCATTTTGCAGTGTGCATTGTATTATGAAATGGGATTAAGAAATGTGTGCAACTCCCCCCCCCACCAGGAGAAAATTATGGGAGTTATTCTTCTCAGCTGATGTTCCTCCTTCTAAGAAATATTTCAATTCAAAGTGATCAAGTCATTTAATATTTGAATAAGCTTACTGATTTAAGTAACTATAGTATTCATATCATTACAGCCAGGCATATGTAGACCATATATGCCTCACTGACTGAACATGCAGGACTTGCAAGTCTACGATTATGCTGGAAAAAAACCAAACCAAACCAAACCAAACTTTAAAACAGATACCTAAGTGAGCTTTTCAGCACAGATGTAAAAAGATATGTACATTGTTGCTCCATCTGGTCTCTATTACCAGATGGGGCAATACAAAATTATAGAAGAAAACTCATTTATCCTTGCTAAAAAACCTCGCAAACTAAGCTTTATATTGTAAATGGCTAAGCAAAAGGAGACCACAAATTTTTCATAAGAGATATATGCAAATAAAAACACTTAATACATTCCAGATTACTTCATGCATACCAAACCTGGCAAAGCAGGCATGAAAACGTTTACACCTAGGCACAAAGTATTTGTACTAAGAAATGCAATCTTTCACTTACACATCAATATAAGTTAGTAAAAATCTTTCAACAGCTTCCTCGGTATTTTTCAGTTTTCAGATATACGTTTAAATAACTATCCATCAAGAATCCACATATACATAGATCAGACACAGCAATAATAAATGAAAAACTGACTCTCTGAAGGAAACAATTTAGTTCAGACTATGCAAGATAATCCAAACAAAATTAAAAGCAATAACTAGAAACAAGCATTATTTTCTCTTTTCATCAAAGGCCAATTACAATCCTTTTAAGAAACCAGCATGATCTACACAGGTTCCATTGTCCTATGTAAGACATAATGGCATTCTTGACTTGTGGATTCGTGACCTGCTTGGACATGCTATGGCAGGCAGAACTGAGCAAGCATGGGAGGTATCTGTAGCATCTGTTAAGTCATACATAGAACACATGCTCAAAATATATATTTTTGAAGGCAAATACACATTGTCACTGCAAGACCACACACATTATTTATGTTTCCAATACATGTTTCTACACATGCTGTCATGTCATGCAATTTGTACCAAAACAAAGAAAAGCTACAATCGGATGATGAGAATGATTGCTGATTTAAAAGGTTAATTAATCTACCATATCAGCATCTAGGCAGGTTAGTGAACTCTGATGCATTTTCCTTTCACTAATGGAATAAAATAACATGCTGACAGAACTGGTTGAGAATACTAATTTTTTCCCGCTTTCATAAGGGTATTTAATGTGACTTTTACATGACCCAACTGAGAAAGACAGAATGAAGTGAGGCATTCCTTCTCTAAATAAACTATGACAAGGAGAAGAAAAAAAAGTTGTTCAGAAAGCAACACACCCATAAACTATTAGCTTTTTGCCATCAGCCTTTGAAATTCCTATTGAGCAGAGGACTAGGATCACAGAAAGAAAGAAGGCAGGCAATTCCATATTCAAAATTAAATCTAAGAAAACAAAGGGGGATCCAAAATTTCAGATTCGTAAATTTTATGAAGTTCAATTCTCTAACAAAAAGATACAAGTTTTCTAAATCACTGTGAGGTAAGAAATGCATGTTCTAAGAGTTTCCCACCCCAAAGACAAAATTGCAGTCCTGCCACATGCACTACCGCAGATCCTGTCTGCTACAAATACCATGCCACAGTGGTATTAGATAGAACATGACAACACCTAATGTTTGCATACATCCAAGAGTCCACAGGAAATGCCTTTGTCTTCTGAGATTATGAACACCACACTTCTTTGAACAGAATGACCAGCATGGTATTCTTAACTGTATAAGCAGGCAGCAGCAGCAAGACAACCAGGAATGAAAGAAAATTCAAAACGCAGCCTCACAGAGAAGCTACGTGCCAGCTCTGTATTACTTTCATTAAAAGATGTCACAGACCAAGGCATTTGTTACGAGATGCTGTTCAGAAAAGTACTCCATATGTAAAATTCCATTTAAATGATTGCATGGAGAATCTGAATATACTGGAATCACAGTAGAAGTTTCCAATTACAGCAGAAAATTAGACATTTAGCAGTACTGAGCAAATGAAAAACTGTTTATCATATATAATATTTACAAGTATTTTTTTGTAATAGACTAGTATCACACTGCCCTGCTTCATCAGGCAAAAACCGAACAGTTTGGTATAACAATGTCTCATAGTATGCCTGCTCAACTCTGCAGCATAATACTAACTACAAAATTTTCTTTTAAAGTTGTCCTGGTTTTATTATTATCACTCTGATATCAGTCATTAACTGCAACTCATGGAAATCAAAATAAAGCTGCCTAAATTAACATTAATATTGCTTTAATGTTGGTTTAGGAAAAACAACTCCAAAGAACTTCACATACTCTGAATTCAAGTTTAAGTGATATCAGCAGATCCCTTTTGCCAGTATGCAGATATAAAACTTGCCTGGATCTAGTTTATAATAATATAAACTAATAATATACTTCTGTATATGTAAAGTAAAATACTTCTGTAAATGACATAACTTTGGGTATAGATAGGAACTTCTGTATCTAACTGTGCTGCCAAGAACTTATGCGAATTGCAGTGACTGAAGACATTCTGCAACTGGACAAAGTCTGACAGTTTGTGTCCACCAAAAAGCCAGAGCCACAAAGGTGGACTTAACCTAACATGTCTGGCTTCAACAGGCTTAGCAACTCAACTTAGGTGCTGCACCAACAACAGCTCCTCAACTTCTGGTTCAGACCTGACCTCAAGCCAGCCACCTGGAAGCACCATGGGCAGGGGGAAGTTGCACACAGAAAACACCCTTAGATATCTACCAACATTTCCTAAATTGCTATGAGGAGGTCCAAATACCAAACCCAATACACATTTCTGGGGCTCTGCATAGTTTGGATGCCATCTACAGCTTTATGTTTCAAGACAGGTGTACCAGGAGCAGACTTTGCCTGAAAAAAAATTTTGGCTTATATTTTCTAGAAACCACAAGTTTCCCCAGCCTTCCTCAGTTCTTCCATACTCCCAAATGCCACCAAAAGCGTGAGACATCTGAGCTACACTTTGCTTATTCAGGAAGGCAGATAGATTTTTTCCTGATAACACATTCAAATAGTCTTTGCTGAATACAGTAGGATTTCTGACTACAATTATTCTTACTCCAAGGCAAAAAAGATAATATGTTGCAGATTTAGACATTATTGCAAGTCCTGTCTTTTAGGATCTCTTAGTATCAGAGTTTTCCCAAGAATGCCCAATCGTTCACCTGCAGCAACAGTCTTTTGAACTCCCTCTCACAGTCAGTTTGAATTGGCCTTGGTTCATCTTAGACCTAAACAAAACGCCTGGTAGCAAAAATGAAGACTAAATCAAAACCCACACTCTTCTTTTTCTGCTACCAACTTCCTCTGAATCTCTTCATTACTCTTTGAACACTCCTCTACCAACCTCATTTTCTTTTTCTGTATCAAGGAAAAAAGGGATGGATCCTCATTCAGTTGGACCATCTTCACACTTAATTTCAGTAGAACAACTCATGCTTTATTGTCACCTGTTTTATTTAATTCCAATAAGAGACAATGCAACTCGCTTCAGAAGGTGGTTACTGAGTAAGTAGTTACTCTAATTCATACTCTCAAACAAGCTGGTTCTCACAAATGCTTCAAAATAAAACACATCTGAAATGAGAGTCTAGTGGCTTATTCTAGTGTTTAAAAGTATGCATGTGAAAAACTTCTGTTATCATTAAGGAAAAAAAGTTTAAATACATTAAGGGAAAGTGTGCACATTTCCCTTTATTTTCCAATATAGTTCAGAATATGTGTATATATACACACACAGCATGTACCTATAGGTATCAAGTTATAACACACGAAATGCTGTAAACTGGATGAACCCATAGAAAGTGTACCAAAAGCAGACAGAATTACTAATGCTTTGATCTTAGGTCTCAAGTCTTATTCTTAAAACACCCAGTCAACAATAGTATTTGATAACATGGTTCAAAAGTATATCAAAGTAAAATATATTCTTTTATTTCCTTTTAAATCAGATACAGAACCATCCAGATTCATTCCAACTAGATATAATGCTTAAGAGATTGCAGAGTACTCAATGTGAATGTATGTCTATATTGTGTTACTGGAGACGCTGCTCATTTTCTTAAATGAGACACATGTATTATAGGAACATCTCTAGGGTCAAGCAAAAAGTTCCCCTTATCTTTCTATGTATAAGAATTCAGGCTAACCTTGAGCTTCGTTCATGGATATACTTCTGTTTAATGGTATTTTTCTTCATTTAAAGTTAAAAGAATCATCTTCATTTCTATGAAGATCAGATCAATCTTAGATGCTATTTATGACACTGAAATTCTCATGACTACGTCACTCCCAAGTTACAGCAGTGTTTCTTCAACAAATAACAAGCTCCTCCCTTTACAAAAGATACCCAAGAGGTCCTGATAAAGCTGTAATTTAGACATGCCCAGATGCACACAAAACTAGATTGTTTTAAAGATAAAGCAGCATGGCATGGTCAATATTTCATTAAATTATGAGACAAAACATCTTTTGTTGGTGTTCTGTTTGATAGGTCAGTTTTGTTGGTTTTGGTTTTTTTTACTGCATGCTCATCCATTGCCCAGCTAGATGACAATGCACAGGTTACTTCACCTTTCTGTACTTGTAGAATAGGGACATCTCTGCTGCCTTGTGTTGTGAAGCACTAGCAGATCAAGTGATACTATCTTAAAAATGGGTCTCACCTAAGAAACAGAGCATTGCCATGCTAAGATTTTCTCAGATGTAGACATTTTGTTATTATTACAATTCCTTAGCTTTTCTACTCCTGTAGCTACTAAATTGGAACTTAACTAAGATAAACATAGAACACCTTAGGACACTATATATAGTCAGAGAGAGGATGTGTCACGTATGTCACTATACATAGCGACAGAGAAAGATTCTACAGAGCATTTCAAGAAATATTTAAAGCATGGCCATGTCTGTATCCACAAATTCAGTTTCCATTCTTATATTACTGGTATCCTTATACTGACAGAATAAAGTAGACAGTAACTGCAGTATCATCTAGCTCTAAACTTTTCTTTCACTTACAGAAAAGCTGTTTACTGCCATCTTCAGGAGTGCCTGTTTGTCCTAACTTACAACAGATTGTTCTTTACAGTATGGATAGAGCCATTACCAAAGATGGAGGGAATCAAGTGTCCTCTACCAAAGGTACGCTAAAAACAAAGCTAACAATACCTTTTTTCTCCTTGCTAACTAGACCTAGGTGAAGCATTTCTGATATAAAACCAAGATCAAACTTCATGGAATTACACCAAAGATTTAAAGAACTGAAAACATTTTTCATTTTGAAGTCAATTATACAGACACTATTATTTCCAATACAGTCAAAATACAGGAATGTCAGAAACTTCATAAGAAAGAGCATGGACTCCAGTACAGTACTTATGACATTTCTTAAGCCAGCCTGAACTCTAATACAGTTGAGATTCACTTTTTTAAGACAATAAAACTTTGAACTTATACACAAAACAGCATCCTGCTTGGCAGAATTTTCTGACAGAAATTTAGTCCACAAATGTGCTGAAAAAGAAATCTTGAATACTTTCATTCTACATATGCAGTAAGAAATATTTCTGCTGCACTAAAAAGAAAAAAAAATTCATTAAAGAGAGCCACTTATGCCATACAAGGTAGAAGTAAAATCTCATATAAGACTGCACCACATTTTTTCCCAGTTAGCATCTATACCATACAAGGGTTACCGAGTGCAGAAGGTGCATAAAAGTGGAGCATGAAGAATCCTTGCTTAATTGCAAGCAGTGTATCTTGCAAGAAAAAGCAACAAAATGTTTTACTATTTGTTTTGTCATATCCTTTTAAAAGAAATGAAAAAACCCGGCAAGTGACTAAGAAAATAAAAGTAGAGGAAGGATGTCCTATTATATTTTTAGTAACTGCTAATAAGCTCAAATATAGGAGCTCCCCCAGGTCTCAATGTGAGACCAGCAGAATTCTAATTCCTATGGGCAATTATTAATTTATACTGGCAGCTAAGTGTGTATACACTAATCACACATATAATCATACGTTACATTTTATGCATTCCAATTAACAAATTAGTCTCCAGAATTTTGAAACATGTTTATGATTTCTTACTACTTTTTCTGAATGCTTTTAGAGGAAGTTTGGTGTCCAATATGGATGTCACCAATACAGGCATCAATAGCACAAGAGTGGCTTAATGTGACATAAAAAAATTCAGGTAAACTTAGTTGAACAATAGCGACTAAAGACAACTGCCTGAGCAATTGCATATTGATGCACTCCAGATTTGTGACAGCTCACTTAGGCAGAGCTAAAAGAGGCACAGCTCTTGACTAATTTCTTGCTATGGCAAGAACAATTGCAGGAAGAGGGCCAGGAATACAAATTCCTGTAATAAAGAAACAGAGTAACTACATAGATTATGGATAAGAGTTAATGGCTGCACTTTACGCATTGGAGCTCATTTCAGGAGCCTGACACTCTGTAGGACAAAGTCTGGCTCCTAGGCTTACAAGTGATTCTCAGCTTTTGGCTAGGAAAAAAAAGCAATTAGCCTGTGATGTAAAGAATGTCATGCTAGTATAGTTTATTCCCATCTTGAATCCAAATAACTTGCATATAACTAACTTACAATTTCTCAAATGATATCCATATTTAATGGAAAACAATTTACTGCATCTCTACTATAAATGTTATGGTTTTTTCCCAGCTGCACATTAGTTATAAATTGAGACTCTAATTTAGCTCCAATGTCCAGCCTTTTCAAAGTACAGTTCCATTTACACTCAGGATTTCTATCTTAGGTTTATACATAGGATGTAAAAATAAGTATATAGTGCATTCAGTTCCCTTCATTTTTATATACTAAAATTAAAAAATTGACTCGAACTTTGTCATCACTGGAGATATGCTCTTCAGAGAGTCACATTTCCTCCATTTCTTAACTGTTCACTCTCTCTCCCCTTGATACTCTTCCCATTTTTTTTCAAAATCCTTTTACAGTGATTTAACTATTTAATTGGAATGTCACCAATACTGGTATTAAACGTCCTCCCTGCTACAACTGAGTTCTCCCCTGCTTATGCATTTAGCATCACTTCGGTCATATTTGCCAAAGCGTCACACCAAATATTCATGTGGAATTTTTAAGTATTGCTCAGAAAGTAGCTTGTGACCAAAGAAAGCCATTTTTCATAACCAGTTTTCTTGTTTCAAAAAAAAAAAAAAAATTATACTGGGCAGTAAGAAAACATTTTGTATTAGCACAGCTCACTAAATTGTGCAATTACTCTGCATAACTGCTTCATCTTTCTCATTTACCAAACCATTTATTTTTGTCATCCATAATATTTGTCATAAAATGTTATAATTATTTCCAGTTCAACAATGAAAATATTCAGAGAGGTCCTCTGCTAGTCTTTGCAGATGATCATGTTTCCCCACAGACACCTACTTTTGTGATCCCTTATTAGTCAGTTCTTAACACCATTTAATAGAAGTATAGTAAAAGTATCAGAGTAGTTTCAGCTTTGTAAATTAGGAATTCACATATTATTTAGACTTTAGGGAAATTTATGAAACAGTTTAACCTTTAAATATCAGAATTTTTTCCCCGTAAGTCCACCATGTTCATAAAACTCTCTTCTTTGCAACACCAAATGCTGCTACTATCTCTAATATTCATTAGCTTCTAAAGGGTAGTCCTCCAAAGAGCTTATAAACCCAATACCACTGACACTGGATCACCATAATTTTGGAAGCATTTGATTTTGCCATCTCAAATGACACTTAAACCAGATGTCTCAAAATCGCTGTGGTATCAGGAGCTGACAAACGTAATTTGTAATAAATGAACCCTAGACAAAAGCTACCATTTAATTCTTAAAATTGATTCATATTTTAAACTCCGATTAAAAGTACCTCCTTAATTATTTATTCTTTCATGTTTAGGGAATGTTATCCTCTAATAGAATTTTGAATTTAATATACAATTCTGTAGAGAGATAATTTTCTAGGATTCTTCTATAGAGACAGTGCAAGCTCCGAGAATCCTAAAGAGAACACTTAGAATTCCACAGCTGTAGTTAGGAAGATGTACAAACATGAAACACAAGGGTTACAGCATACTTCCCAGAGCACAAACCTCGGAAAGGCAACACCATCCAGTACATAACATGGTTATTGCAGACATGGAGTTGATGCTACCCTAGTGCAAATCCAGAGAAAACAGTGCTGCTACCTCTGGAGACACCTCCCCTCTCTTTCACATCCCTTTATTAGTACTGGTCATGTTGCCAGTACAATATATGTGGTTCCAAGATGAACATGAAAAAAAAAAAAAAAGAAGGAATAATGTGCAGGTTTACATCCCTTTGGATCTTTCCCACTAAACCTGTCTCTGAATCTTACAGTCTTTGAGATCTTTGTTGAATTCTCACTCCTTTTGTTATATAACAAGAAGCTATCCATTGTCATTTATTTTCTGTCCCTCATTCCTGGTGTGAAAAGACCTTTTTTAAAGGTAAAATTTACTTAAAGGATTACTATAACTATGGCAACCACATGACTTCTCAGGAATTTGACTTGCAACCTGTGAACCATTGTAATTATTCTGTAAATGGCAGCAGAATTTGATGGTACAAGCTACACAGTTTTCTGGGCAATTTACTTTGAACGTGGGGGAATTCTGACACCTTATGGCTGTTCTTGTATATGACCTATGATAAATCCTTAATAAGCACGGCCCCAGAGTTAGCAGAAGAAAAATTACCAGCTTAAATGCTACTTGGATTCCCGTTAAGTTACCTTACACTTTCACACACTTGGCAGAGAGTCCCTTGATGCTCAAATAAAATTATCTCAGTGTCTTTCTGCTTAAGATAGAAGTTTTATGATCCTTTCTGTCCCCCTTCTCGATTCACCTATACCTGTCCTCATTCACTATTTCTAACACACCAGACTGACCAGCAGCAATGACAAACAGTGCCTTCTGTTAATTAGCACCTGTTTCATCATAGCCATTCCAAATCAAGTCAGCAGATATGGCGAGTGCATCTATAGTACATGAGATCTAACCACATATCTGCACAAGGCATAAGCATCTCTCACTAGTACTTTAAATAATCATTGAGCATACTTTGCTTATTCTAAAGTCAATTGCTTGCACATGACCAATGGATACAGAATAGCTGACTTACGAGTTTTCCACCACAGAATTAAAACAGTGCTTCAGATTATACTCACAATTCCAGCATCCTTTTCCGTATCAACTTTTGCCTGATCTCACAGTGCTCATTGTGCTGGACTGTGCTCTTCAGCAAAATGGCCAAAACTCCTCTGAAAACTTCTGAGACTTCTTCTCCCCTCAGTTAGCTGCAGTTACCTGGGGAAACGGAAATAAATGAACAAAGGGTTAGTGTAACACATGGTGAAACAGTCATGTAGCTGTGCAGCTCCTCGCAGGAAAGCTGGCATACACTCAGTCCTGCTTCCAAAAAGGTCTAGATTTGTATATAAATGTAAAATAGAGCATTTCACCTAACAATACACGAATAAAGTATTTTTCATGGTAAAGGCCAATATGTTAACCTCACAGCTTTCCAGAACACCACATGGTCCTCATTTCTCCCATTTCATGGACACAATGGACTAGATTGTTTGTAAAGGCAACTACCTGCTCTGTGGATCATAAAAAAGTAAGCACTGAGAAAGTAAAAGACTTTCTAATGAAAAGCTGAAAAGTAGGAAAAAAATAGTTTTTCACATCACAAGGCATAGTTAATTTAAGCAGGTGTTTTGGGTTCTAAGACTTAGCTAAAAGGCACAAGTGTTGATGGGACAGGTAAGAGGGCATCCCAACAGACAGAAGTTAGGAAAAAAAATACTGTCACCTAGATTTAAAGACAGGGGAATACTCTGACAGTATTTAATTGGAAGGCCTTGTGGATTTACAAAAGCCCATACTGAGAAATGGAGAGTACAAAGTAAACCCCAGGAGATGCAAATATCTGTTTATAAAACCATGCAAATGGGGATGTAAGTAGGTAACTCTAGGTGCTAAAGAAGAAATTTAGCTGCGAGTTCATAATCGGCATAAATTAGTCCAACCATAGGTTACTAACAGTGGAGTTATTTCTCCCTAATGCCTTCCCTTGAATTAGCTCCAGCAACTGCATGGTTGAGAAATGGCTGTTAGTAGACATAAAAATAATTCCATTACTTGTGTAGCAAGGCATGGTCTTTCCAACAGCATTTTGCTTAATAATGCAATTAGTATTGATACCATGAGATTACACCTTCCTAAAATGGATCCTGAATAACTAGGGAATAAAGTCTTCCTGCAGTGATCTAGGTTCAGACTTTACTACATATGTGACAAGCTATCACAAAACTTTCCAATAGGAACGTTCAGTGAAGAAAACGGGAGCTCGTTTGAAGTGAAGAAGGTACAAGCACAATATTTGGGGAAAAAAATAATAAGACTTATGCAAGCATACTTAAAGCCAGTGCATTTATAGACTTTTCATTTCTAGTTGGGCTTACTGAACAGAACCAGATGATTGCAAACAATGACAGACATAATACTAAAAATCTATATTTATACAAATGCTATGTCTTAACTGTGTGTTGCTGGAGACTCTTTAAGTGAGCCTATTGCATGTTTCAGAAATGAAATAAAAATAACAAATGCTATTAATTATCACACATCCTAGGCTGGAATGCACTCTTGACCAAAGTCAAGCTTGTCTATACCCAGCACCAACTTTTTACAGGATTTCATTCCAACTGAAAGACTACTTCCACTTTATTTCCACCTACAAGAAAGCTAAAAAAAAAACACTTCAGAAAAAAAATGTCATTGAAGTACTTGAAATGTCATTTATAAAGTGCAATATACCATGAAAGCAATTTATTTCTATAACACTATTTTTCAGAGATGCACTCCTTGGTTATCTGCTATTGCAGTAAAAATAATATTGTTCCAACAATGAAGAAAGGAGGGTATTCTAACATGTATGACTCATTGTAATGGTACAGCACTTTGGCATAATGTAGGAAAAGATGTTCTTTTAAGTCCTGACTCCAATTTCTAAGAATTTTGCTGTGGGGAAAATGAAAAATGCCATGATCTTGTCAAGTAATAGGATTTAAGAACAGGCCTGCAGTAAGAGAGACACCTGTTGATCTCAACTGCTTCTCAGGCCTCTAATTCTCTTTTCTCTCACCCTCTTGTGTAAATGAATGTCTCTATTCAGCTGTGTAATTCCACACAAAAGGTGTTATTCTACGTGATGGGTTGACGCTGGCTGGATGCCAGGTGCCCACCAAAGCCCTTCTATCACTCCCCCTCCTCAGCTGGACAGGGGAGAGAAAATATAACAAAGGGCTTGTGGATTGAGATAAGGACAGGAGAGATCACTCCCCAATTACCATCACCGGCAAAACAGACTCAACTTGGGGAAAATTAACTCAATTTATTACCAATCAACCAGAGCAGGGTAATGAGAAATAAACCCAAATCTCAGAACACTTTCCCACCACCCCTCTCTTCTTCCTGGGCACAACTTCACTCCCGGATTCTCTACCATCCCCCAGCGGCACAGGGGGACGTGGAATGGGGTTTACGGTCAGTTCATCACACGTTATTTTCTGCCGCTTCATCCTCCTCAGGGGCGGGACTCATCACACTCTTCCCCTGCTCCAGCGTGGGGTCCCACCCACGGGAGACAGTCCTCCACGAATTTCTCCAACGTGGGTCCTTCCCGTGGGCTGCAGTTCTTCACGAACTGCTCCAGCATGGGTCCTTTCCACGGTGTGCAGTCCTTCAGGAGCACACTGCTCCAGCGTGGGTCCCCCACGGGGTCACAAGTCCTGCCAGAAAACCTGCTCTGTGAGCTCCTCTCCACAGATCCGCAGGTCCTGCCAGGAGCCTGCTCCAGTGTGGGGTTCCCATGGGGTCACAGCCTCCTTCGGGAACCCACCTGCTCCAGTGTGGGGTCCTCCACGGGCTGCAGGTGGAGATCTGCTCCACCGTGGAAACCTCCCTGGGCTGCAGGGGGACAGCCTGCCTCACCAGGGTCTTCACCGTGGGCTGCTGCAGGGGAATCTCTGCTCCGGCGCCTGGAGCATCTCCTCCCCCTCCTTCTTCACTGACCTTGGTGTCTGCAGGGTTGTTTCTCTTACATGTTCTCACTCCTCTGTCTGGTGGCTGTTTCTCCCCATCCCAACATTTTTCCTTCTTAAAAATGTTATCACAGAGGCGTTACCACTATCGCTAATTGGCTCGGCCTTGGCCGGCGGCGGGTCTGTCTTAGAGCCGGCTGGTACGGGCTCTCTCTCGAACACAGGGGAAGCTTCCAGCAGCTTCTTACAGAAGCCACCCCTGTAAACCCCCTCTGCTATCAAAACCTTGCCACACAAGACCAATACATTCTAACATAATGAACAAAAGTAAGCACAGATGAAAATTATTTGTCTTGAAAAATCAGATGATTGGTATCTTTGTCTTAGGTTGTTTGTTTATAAATGCCTAATTGTGTGATACAGTAACTGTAAGCCAGTTTCCCTCAGAACACCCAGTGAAGCAGCCTTCTCAGAGGAGAGTTGTCGACAACCTGCTTTCACAGCATTTCTCTCCAGGCTCAGCAGTGTCTCACCCTCACCAGGATTTCAATCTCAATATCCAGCAACCCTGTGGCAGTAGCCCAGCCCCAGAGAAAGCAAAGTTTCCCTCTTCCAGGCCACACAGGAAACCAAATGCAAGTGAACAAGGACAAAGGCACAGCAAAATGGCACACGTATGCTTACAGGTGCACCCTGACTAACAGCTTTGCAGCCATGCTGCCCCCTCAGGCTCTGCGCTCCCCCGTGGAGACTGCTGACAGCAGCTCTTGCTGAGCACAAGCCTCTCTCTACACAATACGTTATTTTAAATTGAGCCAAGTCCAACACGCCCGAGGTGCAGCAGGATGGGGTTTTACTACGTCTATTCCACTAACCTTGCTGGTGTGTGGCTTGCCCTTTTGTCACACCACCCTCTGATTTTGAGATACTAAGAAATCATTGGCGATTGTTTGCTTTCTTCCCTTTCCCTCTTCTTCCTGAAGAGCTCAAGACTTGGGAACCCATTTCAGGAGAAATATCTGACCTTACTGGGAGAAACAGTCAACACTTTAAGGGTAGAAAGATGGAAAGTATAGACTTAGGAGTTCTAAATTCTTGTTTGGTTACAGGATATAAGTAACTCACCCACTGCCAAAGCCCGGTTCGCAGAAGGAATTCCTCGGGGGCAGCAGGTTTTGTACCTGAAGTGCCTCCTCAGGCCTTTGTTTGTACCACTGGAAGAGCACTCAGCAACGAGGCTGTTAGGGCTAACTCCTAGCACAAGTGAATGGTAACAGGCTGTCACCCCCAAATATATCCAGGAGAGCTGTCTCCTGATGAGTGACATCACAAGAAAATGCCACAGTTGATCTATTATTACCACACTAACACAAATAAGCAGTCCCATTTGCCTAGCACCTCCACACACCCTTCACCCAGGGCTCATGTAAGTCCATCCCAGCCCCTCCTCAGATTTCCAAATAAGCAAAAATAGATTATACATAAATTATAATACAAAAAAATCATAACTACTCACTTTTTACTAAATTTCTAGCAGGGATTCTAAACCAGTTACTACTCCCCTCAAAATACTATATATATCCTGCCCTTCCCTCAGGATATGAACTGATAGATAATATTATTTATGAAGTGATAGATAATATTATTTAAGTGGCTTTCACCATTAGGCAGAACATCTCCAGCTGACTTAACCAATTAAGTCAGGTTTTATCTTACAAAACCCTCCATGGGAGGCTGGTGAGGAAAGATGTGGTGTGGTGGTTTGAACAGGTCTTTGTCTCAGCTATGTTAGAGGAGGGTCTCCTAAAAGGAGAAGCAACATTTCTGTTGTCTTTGTCAGGCTCTTTCTGATGGCTTTAGAATCTATTACTTACGTTTCTATAAAGTCTGTTGGAGGGGTAGAGGCTTAAGATGTTGGTTTAGCACAAATAAAAATAGGTAGCTGGGGAGATCTAAAAGGATTAAATCAGTGTTTTTGCTGGGGGTGTGTGGATTATTCAAGTGCAAAAGAAATACTCAGGTGAGCAGGAGTTAGAAATCTACAGCTAGTTTTTGACAGAGAAGGAAGGATCTGAAAGCTGCTCCTTCTTCCAATTTGGACGCAAACTGTAGTTCTTTGGCTGTACTTTTGTAAGCTCATATTCACTTAACTTTCTCACTTAGAAACATATGGGGAGATTTTTATTTCTGTGGAAAGAGCAGTATCATGTATTAAACTTGGGTTATTTTTTTAATTGTGAAAGATGCATGTATAACAGTGAAACAGGTTAGTGAAGTACAATGGGCTCTTGAACTACCCATAAACACCTAAAGGTTAATTATTCACTTCTCATTCATTCAATTATTCATAAAGCAATTAATAAGAACTACAGTAATGGTCTCAATTTTTAGGTACAGCAAAGAATGTGGAAAAAATGAAGAAGCTCAAGTCATGTTAAGCCTGATATTTCTATTGTTTAGGGTTTTTTAAATGAAATATTTTAGATAGTGTTGACTTGTATTTGCTTGTAACTCTAGCCTCAGCTAGTTCTAAATCTAATGCTGGATGTAAACTAGAGCCAAGTTGCATGAATTCCTAAAAACAAAATACTGTTCTGCAGGCTTTGATAAATTTTGGATGGATAAATCTTTTAATTATGTGTTATGAAGAAGTACAATCTCAACAAAGATTGCTCAAGATTGCCTGCTCAACACTGAAAGTTCTGGATATGATTGGTTCCTACAATACATTTTAGATCAATTTATACTATTTTTTTCCCTCTCCAATATTTAGGATATAGCAATTTTCTTTTTAATAGCATTTTTCAGACATTCAGCTCTCAATATACCAGATATCATTGGCAAGAAGTTCTTTCTGCTCTTCACATTTATCTGAAGAACCAGTTGGCATGTAGGGATCTGCAGCCTCTGCTAAAAAGGAACTTGCATAAAAATTTATGGCAGGTCTGCATACATTACTACTGAATTGAGCCTTAATGACTGTTAAGTTTGGGGTTTTTTTCCTTTGATTCTGAGTCTGAGAACTGGCTTAATTATTTCTTAGCTGAACAAGAGATCAAAATACAAAATTGATCATGTGAATTTGCAACAATGAAGGAAATGAACTAATTAAACGAATGGTCAAAGCTACTCAGACCACAGAGCAGGCTTTTATCATCTCTATCAAATAAAATATTGATGATAATCTTAATTTCCACTAATTCTTTCAGATCATGATGAGAGGAGGTAGCAAAATGGGAATATTTTTTCCTTTAAGTTGGAAGATATAATGAATTTTGCTGCAAGTGCAATCCATTTCACAGGAGAGGAAAACATTATGGCCTGGCTCCTCATACAGTGGAATAGCAATGACATTAGTGGGAGCTTGACTGACTTAAGGCAGCAAGTTGTCCCAATAGCTCAAACAAAATACACACACTCATTTCCAGACTGAAGTCCCCCTGTGTTAGGTTCCAATTATTGTGTGCTGGTATACATTTTCTGATGGATCAAGAAATCATTAGTTATTACAAATCTTACCCGATATAATAAAGTTTGCATGTTAGCCTGTTAGACCTTCCGCTGCCTCATGGTACTTTGTGATTCTGATATTAAAACCAAAATCTGAAATTGTTCTCCTGTATTTTTTAAGGCTATGTACAACCAAAATTGTAAAACCAAAATATTCCATCATTTCAGAGCACAGAAATAGTGCCATGTGTAACAAATGGCTGGTACAGTTATTTAGCTAAGCACTCTGAAAATTAAAATATTTTATTGGACTATTTGGATCTCTTGTGTTGTGGATCTGTAGGTGCTCAAAGTCTGGTAAGAACAGCTTGCTGTTTGCTTACAGCACAGCCTGTTTTCTTACCTCTGGCCCATGAGATCATTTTAAAAAAATGCCTTGTTACTAAAATATTTGTTGGACGTGCATTGTACCAGAAAGTACTAAACTCGGTGAGGAACAGCAGAATTTTTACTTACAATACAACGTATGAAACTACATCACAGCAAGCCTTAGGTACCTTACTCAAATCAACAATGGAAATTTGTGCTATAGTGGCTGAAACAGACGGATCTTGAAATCTGTTATCAGCAACTAGTATTTTGATATTGGAACATTTTTCAGAAATCGGAAGTTGGGAAATCTGGATAACATATGTCCCCCTATACATTCCACTTTTTTCAAAGCATTTTTTTCTAGTTGTTTTAGAGGGAACAGGTACCACTCACAAACAGCAAGTGTAGTACCAAAGTTTTGCGTTTCTTCCTGTTGCAGAAACTCTTTCCACACGTGGGAAGGAAAGAGCTATGAAAGCCCATCTTGTGAAAGCCAACCTAAAAAGTACACTTCTGGTGTGGTCAGAGAACAGGCATGGAAGCCATAGCATGAGAAAGCAGCAGTACGTGTCAAGGCTAAGAAACTCCATAGGATTTATGTACCACTGATCCTGTTAGGCATTTGGATTCAATTTGGGATTGTTCCACCCTTTCTATGGAAATATTTGTGCCATTTTTGGTGGAACCCAGACCCAACCTTGGCTCTTTGAATGCAAATGAAGAGGATAAATGGGAAGTTTATCTTCCTTCAGGCAGACTACCATTGCTTCACATGCTCAAACCTGACCCACTTCTTTTAAAGTACAGCATACCTTCCGCAAACAGAAGGACTGCTTATTTACAAGGGATGGTTGATTAGCAGTTGCCCTGGGAAGTAGGCAGCTAATGTTCAAACAGCTGAGCCCTTTGCAGTACCAAATTGTCTCCCATTAATCCCTAGGGAGAATGTGTCAGTGCACCCAACGCAGAATCAGAGTTCAGCACTGTAGTTGCTTTTTGGAGGAAGTCTTTAGAGAAAGATGTATCTGTCAAGTGGAACTCAGAGGGAAAAAGACGACCGCGCAAGCGGCTGACTTGAGTTATATTTTTATTGTTTGACTGTTGAAGTAGCCTGGGAGAGTCTGTTTTTCTCCCTGACGTTTGACTGTCTAGTTTGTAGGTTCTCTAGGATGCTATTTTGTAACTGATCCTGAGGAAATCATTGCCGTTAATAAGCAGCAGAGTCCCCTGTGTCCTCATACAGCAGCTGCATTCCCTCCTCTGGCAAAGAGACCGCAGCAAAAAAAATAACAGCTGTGTACACGCACAAACGCACTATCACCTTGCCCATCCCCACTCCCTCCACAGAGTACGTATCCCATACGGGCCAACGGTGAGCCAGCGCGACCACCACCACCACCACCACCACCACGGTGGGTGCCGGCCGTCGTCCTACGCCCAGCCGCTCAGAAACCCGCTGGCAGGCTGTTCACCGCCTGCCGCCTTCCCAGCCCCTTCGGCCTTAGGAGGGCTGTGCAGGGGCACCCTCACGTCAGGCTGCCCGACCCCACAGTCCTGGGTTTTCCCTCACGCCTCTGCGGGTCACACGAACGCGTCCCCAGCCGTCATTCCGCATCCCTTCAGGCAGCAAGTAAACCTGCTGCTTTCCGGACCGCTTCCTTGAAGCCTTGGAGCTGGCAGAGGCAGGAGCAGGCTGCCCAGAAGGGCTGCCGGTGTTGAGCGGGGTTCGGGCCCTTCAGGGCAGGTCGCCTGCTCGCTGGCAGGTCGCTGCCCCCCAGGGGGGTGGCAGGAAGCTCACCTTTCCCCCAGCCACCGCTCCGGAGGGGGAACCGGCCACCCTTCCCGCTGGTGAACCACGCCGTCCCCGCCGAAAGCCGGCTTTCCCAGCGCCGCGCACGGATTCGGCCGGGGAGCGCCCCCGGTGACCGCCATCCCCCCTCGCCTAACCGTTTCCCCGGCCGGCGAGGCACGACCCCCGCAGAGGGCGGGGACGGGGGGGGGGCGGTGCGCGCCCCTCCCTTACTGCCAACGGCCGCCTCCGCAGCCGCGCCAGGCTCCGCAGGCAGACGGACTCCACGCAGCCCCGCCCACCGCGGGGAGCGGCCGCCCACCGCGGGGAGCGGCCGCCCGCCGCGGGGCGGGGCGCCCCCGGCCAGTGTAGGCCCCGCCCCCCGTGACGTCGGCGGAGCGCCCGGCCGTCGCTCCGCCGCGCGGTGCCTGCCGGGAGGCAATTGGGCCCTCGCGCGCTGCCCCGCTTCGAACGCGCGGCGCGCCTGGCGTTGCGTTCCCAGCGTGCCCCGCGGCCGGGATCCGTTGCGCCTCCCCGGCGGCGGCGGCGCTGCTGTCCCGTCCCCTCCCCTCCCGTCCCGCTCCGCCCCGCCCTCCCCACGGCCCTGAGAGCCCCCGAGCGAGAGCTGAGGCCGCTCCGCCCTCCCCGCCATGCCCCCCAAGAAGCAGCAGCAGCCGGCGGGGGGCAGCAAGAAGGCGGACCAGAAGAAGAAGGAGAAGATCATCGAGGTGAGGCGAGCCGAGCGGGGCCGCGCCGGGCCCAGGGGGCCGCGGCCCACGGCCCACGCCGGGCGGGCCGCTCTCCCGCCGCGGCCTTCTCCCTGGCCCCTGCTGGGGCCTGCCGTTTCCCTTCGCAGGCGGGCAGCTCCTTTTGCCGCCTCCCACGGCCGCGGGGGCACGGAAGGCCCGCCGTCACGGCCCGCGGGACGCCTCTTCGGCCGAAGCGGCCGACGAAACGGTCGTAGAGCCGAAAACTTTTGTGTGCGCCGAGGGGTGTGAGCACGCACGCCTGGTGGGTGCGGCGGCCCAGCCCGCAGCGCCGTTCCGGGGGACGTTGGTTCGTTCCCCTCGCGGCCCCGGCGCTGCCCAGATCTGTCAAATCACTGACCGTCGCCCTTCCCGTTGTGCTCGCTGCGCTTTTTGGGCCGGGATTTGGGGCTTCAGCCTGGACGGTTTTAGGCCAGAGCTGTCTTTGAACAGGAGGTGAAGTGTCAAGAGTGCTCTTCGTTTTTTTCTTTCTCGCCTTTTTCTTTCTCCATTTCTGTGTTCTACATGTACCTGTATTTTCTGAGTCCAGCTCTTTGGGGTGTAGGTTTGCGTTTCTCACTCTGTTTAAAACACGTGTGTGGTTTGGTTGGGAGGGGGGGTTAATACAAATTGACCTGTGTGGCCGAGGAGGCATTTCCTGGAACAACAGCTTAGTAAATCCTTCGTTGAAGTTGAATGCAAAATAATTTGAAGATTCATCAGTTGTATCTCGTATTCTATTTAAACTTCTGAGGCTCAACTCCATCGTAAAACCAGACTTAAAAACACTGTGTTTTAGTTATTAAAATAGTTATACAAAATAAGTGTTTGCCTGTATCTGTTCAGCATGAAAGATAATAGCTGCTCAGCTGTTTAGGCAGAGTATCTGTGTAATGCAGGTGTTCTTTTAAATCTAGGACTCCAGAATATTGTTTCTATGTTCTTTGGAAACGTTAGGTGAGAGTGGTTGTTCTCACTCTCTGGTGGCCTCAGTGTTTCTGATGTTCTTGCTGAATCCAGCTGTGTAGGAAAATTCTCTTTTTCATTACAAAAAAAAATGTAGCTGAAAGGGGAAAAACTTGCATTGACTATTAACAATAATTTATTACATAATTCAAATACACAGAGGTTATGTGTTCCTTGTGGCATTTGCCACAAAAACCAAGTATTTGAATGATATATGTTTTTTTCCCAACTAGTTATTTTGAGAAATTATGGATGTAACAGGACAAGTTGCTGTTGGTATGGGATACATTGTAAATGGAAATAGGGTGACTCGGGAAATTTGGAACTCTTTTGTTTTACAATTCTTCTATAGTATATTTTTGTATTGTTAGGCTTTCTAAAAGTATGTTTGAACTGAGATATTATCACTGGATGGACATCTGTTACTTGTTACTGGAAGGAAAAAAATGTTGGTATCAAATCCAAGGCATGGATAGTTTTTTAATGTAGGTATTTCAGTTAAAAAAATAATTTCTGCTTCAGATACTCGTGTGAAAGTAAGCTTTTCTTAAATTAAATTTTTAATAGGTGTGGTATAGAAACCTGTCTCTAACAATGAAATTGGAGATGTGGAGGAAGAGTTGGTTCGGGCAGTAAACAGAAACTTCTTGCAGTGGAGTTAAGGAAGTACAAACACCTCTCTGGACTTGACAGGGGAAAGAGTTGTCTTCAAAGTAATATGGTTAGAAAATGAAAAGCTTAAAATACTTGAAAATAAAAAGTAATATGTTACATATGCCAGTATTTATCTGCATAACAAATATATAACACTTACATATGAGTGCTTGAAGATAAAAGTAATAAGTGATTTCAGGTAGATAGGGGAAAAAAAAGCAGTATTTATGGCTATTCATGCTTCATATTTTCTTCAGATGTTACTTGGATAGTCACCAAAAATATCTTGTCCTTTTGCTGTAGGAGGCCTCAAAATGCTTTGTGTATGTGCTCACACTAATATTTGGACACAAATAGGTCTGGTGATAGAAGCAGCATTCAGTAGGTTCTTTTGAAAACCGAGTTTTAAAGACCATGTGAGGGGTCTAAATATTGTTGATAACTGTTTCTTGGATTGTTTGTGTTGCTAGAGGAAATAACCTGTGTTTAACTGAAAACCTGAGAGGAGTGGCAGGTGGTTTACTTTTCAGGGTTTTTTTTGGTAACAACTTAAACTTTTTTCAATTAATGTGGCTATATTTATCTCTTGATTCAGGACAAAACATTTGGCCTGAAGAATAAAAAAGGTGCAAAACAACAGAAATTTATCAAGGCTGTGACTCACCAGGTAAAATTTGGTCAGCAAAATCCACGTCAGGTAAGCATTTATTCTGTAATGTTTCTCCACTGTATAGTCAAATCATCTTTCACTATATGTATAGATATATGTCACGATACTGAAGTAGAAAAAAGATAAGGTGTTATTTGCCCAATGTATTGTGACTAGCAGAGATAGTTAAATTTATTGTAATCTATTGTCTAGCTGAGAATTATGTAAAGGTAGTACAGAGTATGGGGTTTTGTTGTTTGGTTGTCTTTTTTAAAAAACAAACAAAAAAATCCCCAAACTCCCAACAACCCCGCCCCCTTACCCCCACCCAAATCAAACTCAACTAATAAGCGTGCTTTTTTTGTTTACATAGTATTCTAATAGTAATGCAACTAAGTTTAAGGTATACCTGAAATTAAATTGTAGAAACTGGCTATCAGCAAAGTATAGTGGCACATTCCTTCTCCTTTTTTCTTTTTAATTCCCACCTGATCTAAGAAATAGTGAACAGTTAAAAATAAGAATAGTTGTTACTAATCTAAAAACTGAAGTTGGGGGAAGATTAAAAAAGTTTAAGCCCATATGTGCTTGTTGTTCTACTTATGGGAGTACTTGTCAGACTTTTTTCAACTTTAAATTATAATAAGTCTGCAGCTATTTGTTGACCTGGTCAAAGAAACCGAAATTTTGAGCCAGTGTTGTCTACTATGCTCTTCTTTTGCATGATGAAGTAAAATGTGATGTGGCTGAGATACAATGTTTAGATTATACTTAATCAGAAAGCACTGATTTCCATTATATTATTTTCATGAAGTGAGCCAGGGTTCTTATTCCTACAGTGCTAGGGAAGCTAGTTAAGTGTTTACACAGCTTCCTGTTCTGTGAATAAGCCTGTAAAATAATGACATTTGTGTCAGCTAAATTCATGATGTCATAATTTATGTTAAATTCTTTAAATAACATAAGGATGAACTAACAATAGTGAAGTACAACTTTACTTTTAAAGTTGCTATTTGGCTTATTAGATCTAATCTAATAATTTCTTGTAGTGGAAAGGGCTACTTGATGTCACTTCAAAAACATTGGTGTTACAGTCCTTCTGAAATTTCTATATGAAATCCCTGAATCTGTACATGTATAGGAATACCAGTATGCAAATTAGCCCACCTAAAATAATTTTTCTCAAATGCTTGTAGCTATTGACTGTTGGATGTCAGAAGCTAGTTTTCAGACCTGATTATACCTTCATTACTGTGTAAAATAGTTTTCAGTTAGGGTTGTCCCTGAGGAAGAAAGAACACTTAAAAGCAATTTTTCTTGTGTCCTGAGATACAAAAGGAAATGCTATCAAGGTTTTGTTGTTTGTTTTGGTTTTGTTGTTGGTTTTGGGGTGGGGGTGAGGGGGGTAGTTCTTGAGGTTTGGTGTGGGTTTTTTGTTTTTTGGTTTTGAAAAGCAAGCTTCATCTTCATGCTTTTAGAACCCTAGTACTACTTTTTGTAGTTGACACGTGGGTCTGCATGTTATATAAAATAGGATTTGTGAACTTTCAGTATGAAAACTGACCAAACTAATCAATTCCCTTTTAAAACAATTTGGTGTATTTTTGCCAAATTCACCATAAGAACAAAGCTCCTTTTTTAATATTGCACTGCATTTTACCAGTACAGTACCCCACCTATTTGTATAGTGGTGTTAGTCTCACTAGCTTTCTTTAAGGATGAGTCACATAATCTAATAGTTTTTCCTATGTCCTCTTTCATCTGTCTTCATCCATCTCTGCTACTCTGGTATAGATACAGGTCTTTTCTGGCTTATCCAAAAAGGGTAAGGCAGAGTCGGGTGTGGCTTTTTTCTTTTTTTTTTTTTTTTTTTTTTTTTTTTTTTTTTTTTTTTACACAGAAACTTTTTGTTTCTTAGGTGAGCTTGGTTTTCAGTCCTTGGCCCCCAGTACCTATAAAATTAATGTTCTTGTCTTACAAACCACTGGTTATCAATGAAACATTGATATATTGAATTGTTATAAATTCAGACAAATAGTGTTCTAAAAGCAGTTCCCAACTTCTACAGACAGATTTCCTGAATTGCTACCGGCATGCGTGAAGAGGAGGAGCAACACAGCGTAGCATGTAGGGGACTAGAGTCAGAGAGGCTTTTGTGCAGATCTTGGAGTAACTGCATTGAATATTTGCACTGCTAATGTAAGACAAAAGAGCAACTAACTTTTCTTCTCCTAGTCTCAATATCCTTCATTTGATTTCCTAGCCTGTAAAGGTGGAATTAGAGGAAACTGTCATCTTATGGTACCTACCAGCATCTCACATCGCTGACAAATTGCATTTGAAATTCCTTCTGTTTGAAGGGTCAGTCAGTACCACTAGATGGCACTGGCTATGCACTCATGGGCAGGAATTCTGAGAAATTCAGAAATTATTACTGGTTATTTCACTCCTCCCCTTATAAACTAATTTAGAATAATTTGCTATTTCAGTGTACAGTTGATGTGAAGTGAGTAATGTCATAATTTTATATTAATGACTTCAAATTTGGGGTCATTATAGGCTGCTCAAACAGAAAGTGATAAGAAATTAAAAAAAGAAGATAAGAAAAAAGAATTACAAGAACTAAATGAACTCTTCAAGCCTGTGGTTGCTGCACAGAAAATTAGCAAAGGTATGAGTAACTGAATTCTCTTCATTTATGTTCTCTTATTCATATATCTACTTCAGGTAAAACAACCCTTTAAAAACACCAATTCATTTTTTTAATAAAGCAGATATATCTGTTTCCTTCTGTATCTAGTGTACCAAGTAGTTTGTCAATAATGATTTGACATTTTTTTTTAGGAAGTCATCTGGGGTTACTAGATCATTAGAATATCAAAAGCTGCATTGATACTGACGAGGCAGCTGTAGATACTTTGCTATATCCAGGTTCATTAATTAGATGCTTCTGCGTGAGTGGCTTGATTCTGTGTGTGTGTGTGACAGTATTTGTTTAAAGCAGCCTGCCTCTCCAGGGAAATGTGAACATCCAGGTATTACAAGTAATATAATATGACAACTATTGTCTTCACAGAAAACTTGTATTCAAATTGGAACACTAAAAACTTTCTAATTACTTCTGTCCTACCTCACCATTAACAGTAGGACTTGGTTTTGGAAGTGTGGTCTTACTTGAACTCAAGTTATTCAACAAACTAGTTTTGTGATGAAATATAAGTTTGAGAGTGTTTGATACTTCTAGGAATTGGCTGTCATGTGGGAGAGAAAAAAAAAATCATACTTTTTGGAATGAACTAAATGTTATCAACTCTCTGCCTTAATCTTCTGGAACTAGTGAGTTTGCAATAATTTTTGACTAAACAAGTGTGGTTTCTGTGCATGTCTTCAAAGCAAACCTGATATTTGCTCATTGTGGCACTTAGCAGCAGCAAAAGCTGGTTTTCTGTTTATGATTTGCAGTGGTCAGCTTTTTCCAAATAAAGTAGGTCTTGACTTAAAGTTATTTCGGAAGACTAATAGTGTCCTAATTAAAGCTTATGCTTTCTATTGAGGGTGCCAACAAGGAGAGCTCTATTACCTGAAGTTCTTTTAGGGATCCACTCACTGTTTAAAAACTGATTTTTAGTTAAGATTTTAAATGTACTCTAGTCACTGGTGACTTGCACCAAGCATAAAATCACAAGGCTAAAACTTAAGCTTAATCTTACATGAGCACTTAATGAATATTACAAGTAAAGTATTTCTGATTTAGTTGTCTCATAAATATGTTTCTACCTGCTTTCATTTCTTTTCTCACTTCCTAATGGTCAAATAATTCCTTTAGTGGGATGAATGGAATGGGCTGCCCAGGGAAGTGGTTGAGTCACCATCTCTGGTGAGGTATTCAAAAATGGATGGGACGGGATACTTCAGGATGTAGTTTAGAGGGCATGGTTGATGGTTGGATTCCATGTCTTGAAGGTCTTTTCCAACCTAAATGATTCTATGATACTTACTTAAACTGTAGTTAGGTTGATTAAGTAGTTCATACTATAGCAATAGTTGCTTATTTTGGGGGCTACCAGCAGCCATCTTATTTATATTATTAAAGAAAGTGGTCTGAATGAGTGCAGCTTAGATTATTATAATTTATTCTAGTGTGTTGTTCATCTGTTAAGGAAAGACTGACATCTAGACGATGCTTTACTGTGTATTAGAGGCAAAAATAGCTTATTGTATAGGGAAGAACTTGCACAGAGAGATATCTTGTATGTATTATTATATGAATGAATAATTTACTCAGGCACACGTCTATCCATATTTCTTTAAATAGTCAAGTGCCAGCTTTGATACTTAATGTAAATACCATGCTATACAAAGTAAATACGACATGTTCAGGACATGGAGTATTTACTTGTGATGAACTTCACATCAAATAACTTTAACTTTTAAAAATGTGTTTTCATTCTGCACAGGTCCTAAAGATTGTATGATCCTAGGCATTGTTTTCAGAGCTTTTAATACACAGCTTTAGCTTGAAAATAGTATAAAAATATAAAAACTTTTTTCACTCAGGTGCTGACCCCAAATCTGTAGTTTGTGCTTTCTTCAAGCAAGGACAATGCACTAAAGGAGACAAGTGCAAGTTTTCTCATGATTTGTCTTTGGAAAGGAAGTGTGAAAAACGAAGTGTCTACATTGATGCAAGAGATGAAGACCTTGAAAAAGGTATAATACTTGTAGAAAATGACTACTAAACTATTCTGATTCTGAAACTGGATTTTTAACATTGAGTCTTCTTGTGTTGTGGTTAAGATCTTGAAGAGCCTGGTCAATGACCAAGACAACACGTACCACCGTTCAAAATTATGAACAACAGTGAAACTCGCTTCAAAACACGTGCTCACAAGTATTCTTTAGACCTTGTTTAGAAAAAGTATGACATAGTGATCTTGGATGGTGGGTTTTTTTAATTCTGCTGTGTAATGTATTATGTCATACAAGTAGGAAGTTATACAGTATTTTGTCTGTCTTAGAGTTGTTAGTTTCTTCCAAGTTCTACAAAATGGAAGTGCAGAAGGAGGAGGTGTAATGAGCAACCATACTTGCTTTCCAGAATTATTACTAGTGTTTACCCAAATGTGCACAGTTCTAGAATTCATGATACTTAGGAATTTCTTCTGTGACTTAATCTCCTTTCCCCAAATCGTTTGTTGGCTGAGTACTCTGGATTTCACTTTTACTTAGCAGGGGTTAGAGATTTTATAGTCGAAATAATTTCTTTTGTTTTTCCACAATTCATCACATCTCAGTCTTTATTGGAATTTTAGCCTCTGTCTTCCTAAATGAATACGATAGGATCCCATAGATTCACTATTACTGTTACTGTTGGTGATCTTGCTTCTTTTGATGGAACCTTCTTTTAACACCGAAAATTTGGTATTCTCTCTTTCAATTCTCCAGTTACATTATCTGTATTTCTGGACATTAGCCTCCAACCTTCTCTTTTACTCAAGCCGTCTTCCTTTTCTTCTTTTCCCCTGTCTGTGCTCAGTAGTGTACAGATGGAATGACACATTTTTCAGTCTTTAACTGAAACACGCTTTGTGCATCTCAAAATACAAATTTCTAAGGCTTTTGAGGAAATTGTCTTGTGAGCAGCATAGGAGAGTTTGAAAACTTTATTATAAAAGCCTGAATTTATTTTTCATTCTACAAACTAACTAAAATGTAAGAATCACATATGAAAACTGTTACTAGGGAGAAAAGCAACTTGACAGCGTTGTTTAGTATTTGGAATTTTTGTGAAACCATCTGTTGTCTCTTTCTAGATACAATGGATAACTGGGATGAGAAGAAGCTGGAAGAAGTGGTGAACAAGAAGCATGGTGAGGCAGAAAAGAAAAAACCCAAAACTCAAATAGTATGTTCTTTTTTTCTTTTTTTTTTTTTTAATTGAGCTGTAGTAGAGAGAATTAACTGGGGACTGGTATTAGATATGTTTATTGTTATCTAAAGATTTGAATGGAATATTATAACAACGTTCCGAGTATACAGTTGGGCTGATAGTATTTCTAATAATGTATTTAAAAAAAAAACAACAAACAAAAACCCACCCTGAAGCTCTTTCAGTCATCATAAGGTATTTTCTCATGTGAAATACAAATGGATAGTAGATGCAGTGCTTTCAGAATAGAAATGCTGAAGGGATCAGTAATATATGTAATGCATGCTACTTGCTTAGGAGATTCAGGTATTGTGATTAGTTAGGTCTATCATCTCATTCTAGTGACTGCTGTATATCTTGGCTTATTTATGTACTGGGTGAAATATAAGCATATAAGTTTAAATTTTCTCCTGTAAGCTGAAATTTACTAATTGAGAGTCATTAGTAGTTCCTGACCTCTGACTTCAAGAATATTCTTTAGTTTGTGCATTAAATGGTATAATATCTTAGTCCCTTTTACATTCTTCAGAACTATTTCACCTTGTTTTCATTACCAAATAATTAAATATTCTGTTGATACTGTCTAAATTTGCAAAAGTTCAACTTTGATATGGCTAAGTGTGAACAAGTTCCAGAATGGCATCTTTACCTAAGCTTCCAGCTCATGATCCTTTAACATCTGAGGCAGTTTCAATTTATTTTGATTAAGACTACACTGATGGTGGTGAGCAGGAAGAGAAAGACTGTCAGCATGCTTTTACATGTGCTGCTGGCTTTACAGTTGTACACAGTTGCCAGTCTTCTGAGTCACCCTGTCTTTTTTAAATTAGGTTTATGTTAATGGGAAAATGCTGTTGACTACATGAGTTTTAGATAATTAGTTGCACTTCTTTTGTCTACATTTTTAGTGGCAATGCATTTCACATGTTCAGTTTTGACTACAACTGGCTTTGAATTACTGTACTTCTGACATGTAGTAGATACGCATGTAGTGTAAATTGCTGGGGATGAAGAGAACGCAGTGCTAACAACCATTTTTTTTTTTGTTTTATACAGGTCTGCAAATACTTCCTTGATGCTATTGAAAACAACAAATATGGATGGTTTTGGGTCTGTCCAGGCGGAGGAGACAACTGCATGTATCGCCATGCTCTCCCTCCAGGTTTTGTATTAAAAAAAGACAAAAAGAAGGAGGAAAAGCAAGATGAAATTTCTTTAGAAGATCTAATAGAAAAAGAGGTAAAGTTGTCAGACAGGTACCTTTTGGTGGTATTTGTTTTCATTATTCTGAAGGGACAGTTGTAAATAACTTTCTAATTCATAATGAAAAAGTATAAAATGTTTTTGGAGCTGTATGAGCTGGAGTGAAGGATGTGTAATATTTGACTCATGTTTTTGTTTAGAAAGTGTTACTTGGTGAATAAACTGTAGCTGCATACTTAGTGCAGGTGCTACTACTCCTTTTTTAGGATGCTTCTATTTTTTCCTGTTATTTTCGCTTTATCTATTACAACTGCTTCTATGGGCCTTTCTCATCCCCAGCTCACTGCCTGCTTATTTTTCGCAGAACTCTGTAATGAGGAAGCAACACCAAAAGAACGGGGCCTTCTGAAGGCATTACGTTGCTGCTGTGCTTATTTCTGTCACCATTGCCTGGCAGTGTCAATTTGAGGAGAGCCTGAGCTTTTATCATTGGTTTCTTTCCTCCTCCACTTCTCATGTTAACTTTCATGTCAATTCACCTAACTAACTGGAATACTGTCTGTTGAGTCAAACTTCAAGTTGATGGCACATGTGCGACAGTGGCAAGAGTGAAGAAGAAATTGGAAATAAATGTTTTCAGTTAGTTTCTGGAAAAGAGTAATTAAATCTCTAATTTGTTATAGCCTTTGGAAACAATTTCTAGCATTAATTGGTCTCTTTACTTGACAGCGTGCTGCCTTAGGACCAAATGTTACCAAAATTACTCTAGAGTGTTTTATTGCATGGAAGAGAAGAAAAAGACAAGAAAAAATTGATAAGGCTGAGCAAGATATGGAGAGGAGGAAAGCAGATTTTAAAGCTGGCAAAGCGTTGGTGGTATGTTTTACAGTCCAATTCTTAATATAAGAAGAAAGAGTAAATAACTTTTTGTAATGAGGTAGCTGGCCTGGAATTGCTTTGCTTTTTCTTTTTTTCTTTCTGTTATTCTCTTTTTTTTTTTCAGCAGTATAAATACTATGAAGTGATAAATTAAGATTTCTCTTTCTGTGACTAGATTAGTGGACGTGAAGTATTCGAGTTCCGACCAGAGTTAGTTGATGCGGATGATGAAGAAGCAGATGACACGCATTATATTCAAGGAACGGGAGATGATGATGAGGTAAAAAAACAGTAACTCAAATAATATTTCAAGTTACATTCGAATTTGAAAACCTTTAATTTGAGAGCTTTTACAGTGCAATTAATAAGCTTGGTTCTTCAACACTGCTACAGACTGTGTTTTGTCAAAATTTTGATATGAAAAGGAAGACAAAAAAATCCCCACTTGTAGAAATCCTGCAGAAATGAGAATTTCTGTAGATAAGTAATTCATGCAGAGCATCTTGGTTTATTTTTCAGATGGAAGACCCTGTGTGCATAAATGATGTCGATTTGAACCTCTATGTCCCAAAGGCTGTAGATGAGACTGGCATTACTGTGGCTAGTCCTGAGCGATTCAGCACATACAGTTCAATAGAAAAAGATGGTAAGCTCACTATTTAGGCATCACTAATACTGGATTGAATTGTTAAGAGCTTCCAGAAAGGTAGATAGAAATGAATTATTATCTGCTGAAAGTAAGTATTTGTTTAAAAAGGGGCAGGGGAGTGAAATTACCATCAATGATACATGTAGTTACTAAAGAAAAAGCTTGTAGTAAATGCTATGCACTTCTTGGTTTGTTGAAATTTAAATAAAAGATAGTGTTTATGGCCACTTCAAGTAAATCATTAAGATGTTTCAGTAGATTCTTTTTTTTTTTTTCCCCTTCAGATTTAGTAAATGATTGAGTGAATAATATCAACAAAACTGCAAGCTTTTCTTCATATGTTCTAGCTAACTTAAGTTAGCTTGTCATTTCTTAGAGTGAGGTTTTGATCTTGGTGCGCTTGTGGAATGCATACCCTGATCTTTATGACCCTGAGTCTTTTAAGTGCAGACATTGAGTAGGAGTAGCTCATTAAGTTTGACCCAGTTATGAAAATAGGAGTTTGAGGAGTTGGGAATTTTGAGTTGTTATTTCAACCTGTTTTAATAACTAATGATCCAAACCTGCATATTAATCAGGTACATGTAATTTAGCCAATATAAGTCTACATAAATTTCAAATGAAGTAACTTCTTTATAGTTTCAAAATTTTAAAGCCTGTTTAGTAGGATTGTGAATTAGTGATTAAGAAACTTGTGACACTGAAATGTAAGAATTATTTTTATTTTCAGATAATAAATTAAATGAAGCTTCTGGTGGTGATATTAACAGCAGTGAGCAAAATGATTTAGAGGAAGATAATGACGGTGATGGGGAGTTGGAAAATGGAGTAATTGATGCAGTTCCAGTTGATGAAAATCTTTTTACTGGAGAGGACTTGGATGAACTAGAAGAAGAACTAAACACTCTTGATTTAGAAGAATGAATTAAAAAGATCAAGTGAGGAGTTAAATCTATGTGACAAAGTGAAAACTGACTATGTTTTTTTTCTCCTTTTTGAATAGCATTCTTAAACAGGATGTTTATGGTTACCCAGCTGATTCTGATGGGCACATCATATACCAGGAATATTTTCCTTCAATCTCATCTACTCCAATCTTGACTATGCTCACAGTAAAATATTCAGAGTAGTTCAGAATTACCTGACAGCTGAATTTGCAGAAAATGAGATATAACTTTCAACTAAAAGTAGGAAGTGTAACTGCTTTGCCAGTATGCAAGTATAAGTGGGCAATTTGATACCAGGTGCAGTAGATAAAGTATACATTCTTCACCAGAACTGCATTTTTATTAGTGATTGTGTTTAGAAACTGTCTGAAGTGGTTTTAGGCAGTATACTCTAATGGAGCTGATGCAGGTTATGCTTCTTTAAGTGGTGATTAGCTTTATTTGATCAGCTGGATACTGAAGATTGTGAACTGATACATCATACAATACAATATGGTGCCCTCTGTTCAAAATGTTTTAAACTTTCCCACCGCCTTTTGCCAACAAAACTGTAAATAAAAACTATCAACTTTAAAATATCTGTGTTGATTTTTCTCTGTTAAGTTACGATATCATACCAAACTGTTAATAACTTCATTTTCTAATACAGTCATAAATAGTTTTCTCTCCAGTCCTGATACAGAGGTGATGATGTCAGCTTCAGTTAAAAAACTGTCATTTCAGTTAGCCCTAATTTAATACACTTCATGCAGTGTAAAAGTCAGCAGCTGACTGTCCCCGTCCCCCGTCCCCCCCGTTGTTATCTCCTACCCATCCTGATTTAATACATGTTATAAATTACTCATTGCTATTTGAGTCTCATTCTTTCCCCACTGTTTTGTATGTTAGTGAAGACTTCAAGCTCTGAAGAGGCGGGATGTTACGGTCTTAAAAAATGCCTGTCATATCTTCAGTGTTCTATAAATAACACAAAGTTACGCAGTAGTAAGTGGCCTCAAAGCGGAACAGTCTTGTACCCTGCAGGGGGCACTTATTGTCAGGCTTTAAATGAAGTCAACATGTCCTTTTAAAACTTGCTGAATCCCTGCCCTATGGATTTCTCAGTAATGGTGCTTTTTCAAGGGGGCTGTAGGTTGTGCCTCCTTGTGGTACCACTAATAATATCTGTAACAGTATAGCTGTACTAATGATACTGTTTGTATCGATTTTTCTAAGGCTTTTAAATTAACTACTTGAAGACCATTACGATTCATGGCATTGTTAGTGAGCTTTACTTGAACTGCTTTTGGGTGGTAATAGTAGCTTTAATGGTTATTTCTGACACTGCTAAATTGACTCTTGTATCTTGAATGCTATTTCTAAAATAGCTGACTTAGACAATTTTTGCCTTTTTTTGGATCTTTGTGGAATTTTTCTCCTATAGGAACAAGAAGCAGTGTTTAAGAGAAAGAAGCCTACTGAAATTGACTTCTAAATGTAAGTGTTTAAGGAAAAGCTGCAATATCAGATATAAATATTTATTTATGGAGATTTTTCTCCCATGGCCATAAATAAACAGTGTTGACAGATTATTGTATTATACTGGCCAGCAATAGGATACCTGGATATCAGGACACTTAAGAATGCAATTCATATTTGAATGTATGATGCATAATTTTTAAAGTTGTATATTTTAAATGGGAATAAAAGTAATTTAATCATTATCAAGGATGACAATGGCTTTCTATATGTTGTCTCTTAGCGACCGGTATATTTTATATAATACTGATTTCTATGATACTGATAGAAATAGGTTCCATCTTTGGAGGAATGGCAGGGTAACATTAATTTCAGCTAATAAAACACTGAGATAGATGGGCAGAGAGTGCGTGTGTGCCCTTTTGAGTCTAAAGGGCTCAGCTGTGGTGTGTAACTCTGTTGTGCTTGCATCATTTAAACATTAGGACAGTTGCCTTGCATAGTACTTAAGTATGTTGAATATCTGTAAGTTAGTTGAAGAACAACTTGCAGTAGTTATTGACAGATTATTTCATGTGGTCAGGAAACGATAGTTGCTATCCCTTTTTGGTTTTCACCCTTTCCTTTCAACTTACGCTGGCACTCCTTCTGACTGGACTTGTTCTAGCCTCTTGGCTGGGTTGGTCTGTCTAGATTTCTAACCATGAAAGCAAGGTGACTGCTTTTGAAGACGTCTTTGTTATTGTGGCATTCAGGCATACTTCTGAGGATTAGTAGCAATACGATGCTACTTGTTCTTCTGCCTGAAGATAGGCTTGAATATAACCTGTTAAAGTTCTTCATCTTGTGAGTTAAAGAAGCCTAAATTTGCAGGTGATAGGGAGTTTCAGTCAATAAATGCTCAACTAAAAATGAATGCAAAGGCCTTGGGTTAGATGAATTAGTAATATTTTGGAAATGAGCACTGTGATAGCATGGAGTCCACCTGAATGTGACTTTACCACTGAGTTGTTCCTATTGATGCAAATTTCCCCAAATTAATTTGATGTTAAGTGAATGAGTCACTTACGGAAAAAGGAGATACAATCTGCATCCTAAAATAGCAGTATTTTCACTTCAGTGACCATCCTGTTTGTATGGGTCCAAAATACAGGATTTTACTGTTACAGGAGCAGGAGGGCTTGGTCTGAGACACTTGGTCGAGGTCAGGGTGTAAAGGATCATAAGCCACGGAAGAAACACCTCTGCAATGAACTTCATTCCTGTTCCTTGCAGCCTGCCCCATTCTGTGTCATCTTGTTTTTCTTATAACTTAAATGAGTACTGTGTGAGAAGTGTAGTGTAGCTGTGGCTTTAACATTTCTTGAGGAAATACACTAGTGTAGCGCTCTGCCTTTGCAGCACCTTTGTTACTGGACACCTGCGCGGGCAAAACCAATTTAAAAAGTGCTGCGGAAAAACCATGCCTTTCCTTCCTCGTGTTTGCTGTTGTGGGACTAGAGTATATGCTGGGCTTTAAGTTTTGAGGTATGTTAAAAGTCCTGTTACCATCACCCAAAAACTGCTTCAACTGTCTTTAAATTCTCATAGGATTTTTTTTTTTGAGAGCTGTGTGACTGGTTTTTATGCTCGCTACTGCTTTGTTACTCAGAGCTCCGTACTTGTTTTATAATGAACACTGTTGATAAAGGCTTGGAAAAAATCTGGAGAAAAATTAAATATTAAGACTGACCTTAAGTAATACATCATCTCTTAGTTGTTTGTAACAGAAATGTTGCCATTTCTAAATGGACAACGCTCCCCAACTGCTTTTTAGCAAGTGGAGGTTTTACTATGGATAAACTTTGGACGAAGCAGTAGTGCTTTTCTTGGCAATTCAGTATTGTCATAATAGATTGTGTTCATTTAGCAAATCGTTTGTACAGGAAACTTACACATACAAATTAGTATATTTTCATTAATATTTTCTTTTACAGTTCTTTAGTCAGATGTGTAGAATAACAAGTGTCAAAAAAGTATGTCTCAGACACTCTGAATGCTGTTTTCTACTTATTTTGCAATGTTTATGCCCCTTTTTAAAAAATTACCTGAATATAATAAGCAATGCAGGCTTAAATATTTTGTAAGCTTATATATCTTGCAAATAATGTACTTGGAAGTTTCATAAACAGTATTTGTTGTTGTTCCATGTGCTGCTTTTTAATAACTGACTGAAACCATAGAGTGATTAAGTGACTAAATTAAAAATCTGACAAGGTTAGATCTTTGTTTCCCTCATAGTGAAATTATTACAGCCTGAAGTCGAGAGAATGAGATTGCTTTCATATGCAAATCTCTCTCATATATATTCACCTGAAGTATCTCAGGAGAAATACCCCCTGAGTAACATCAGTAAGAATAGGAATAGAATTGGAAAACTGAGGTCTGGGAAGGCCAGAGGAGCCACAAAAAAACCCTGTAACAGTAGCCACACTGCATCAGACCAAGAGACTGTTTATCACAGTCTGAAAACCAGACGTGGGGAAGAGAGAGGTAAGAAGAGGACAAGCCCGTGTACTTCTCGGGAGCGCTCGTCATATGTAGCTTCCAACAATTCTTAATCTAGGCGATTTCCTCTACTAGGTGTAGCCCATGATGGCTTTTTCTTCCAAGTACATTCCCTATTTCTCCTTTGAATCCCTATACATTTTTAGCCTGTTTTGGAAACCCAGCAGTTCCACAGCTCTGCCACATCTTGTTTTGAACATGATTCCTCCTAGCTTGTATTATTAGATCTCTAGGGGAAAATAGAGGAAGTGATATCCTATGCCTGCCTTTGCTTTGAGTTGATGCCAAGTAGAGAAAGTGGATATAAAAAAAGGAGTTGATGTATTTCAGTTGTGAAGGACACAATCTCTTGACATATTTCAGTGCTAGAAACATATTTTTTTTACACAGTTAGAAACTTTTATTTCTCTTAAGGTGCTTGATTCTTTGCTATGAATGGGTCTTAATCAGCAAAATCTTTAATGAAGCAAATAGTCTTTGTTCCCAGTTATGTACCAGAGGTATTTTATGTAGCTATGATCACCTTAAGTGCTTTTATAGTGGTATCTGCAAATCACCCTTCGCTTTTTCCCCTCACACTAGTATTAGAGGCTTAGAAGTGACCTTGGCTTAGGCTGTTATTTTTAGTTCTTCCGTTTCAATAGATGCTCTGTCTTTTTATGGAGAGTGGCTGTTGCTGGTATCAGCAATAAGGCCAAGATGTTTTATTCATTTATGATGTTATAGCCCTAATATGTGACCACAGTATGCTCCTTCATAGCACACTATTGAAATGAATGGCAAAAATAATCAGTTCTTTCAATCATAGAACAACAGCATTTAATTTGTGTTTAGTGAAAGAGACTTCAGAGGTAATCTCTTTATTTTATGTTTTTGACTGAAAGTGTTTGCAGAGCATTTGTAATAAATTTGGACGTAAATTTGAGCAACTCTGGCATAAAACTGAAAAGGTGTTCCCAAAGTATACCAAATCGGACTTCAAAAATGAGATGGACTCCTAAATTAAAGCAAGATACAATGCAAAAGAAAGCATCATAGCTTTCCTTTTTTTTTAAAAAAAAAAAAAAGAAAAAAAAAGGCGGCAGCATGGGAAGAAGCAGAAGCATTCCTGAAGGGAAGAGGAGCTAATTGTTATAGGTTCACAAAGCAAAACAATGTTCTTTGTGGAGTCAGCCGTTGGGGAAATGTGTTCTACGGATGTTGTGTCCTTGGACTTGTGCTGGAATGAAACTGTCTTGTCAGCATAAAATACGGGTGTAGTGCATCTTTTGTAGTTGTAGAATATCAGCTAAAACCTTCTATTTTTCCAGGCCTCTAATAAATTTGAACAGGCTTGCTATTCTAGGAGACCTTTTGTCCCGGTCATGTTTAATCTCCATTCCTGTTTTATTCCTTTGTTTACCTTCTGAGACTGAGGCTGTCCATTTTGTGCTCTGTACACTGCCTGTGAAGATTGGATCAAAGGCATCACTTGGTAGCTTGGTCTCTGTACAATAATACGAATCCATTGTAAGCTCTCAGTCAATGTTTTCTCCCAATCTTAGTCATGTTTGATGTGTCAAGTAGTTTAGTTGTCATGGTTTGGGAACAGTAGACTACTTAAGAAAAAGATGAATTGACCTGCACTTGAAAAATTCTATAGCTGCAGCTTAATGCTTTCTTAAAATAGATAATGGTGAAGTTTCAAGTCAAGAAACCTTTAATTTTCACTCTTCATCACTTTCTTTTTGTTGTCTTCTCTCTCTGCTGAGTATAAATATTACATAAAGGAGGCTCTTCTGACTGAGCCCTCTAATCCATATCAACCAGTTCAGTAACTGTCATGTAAGCCCACCAGCTGCCTTCTCCCTTTGGGCTCCCTCCATGGGCAAGGGGCAAAGCACAGTATTGCCCAGCAGCGTCCTCTGCTAAGGTGGCTCTAAACACTCAAGGGTTTTGCTCATAAAATGGAGAGAAGAAGGATTAGTCAAGTTGGTCAGAGAGGACGTAGCAAAGATCTTATTTCTCCAAATGTCTGTCAGACTAGCGTCAAAATAAGAGGTGATAAACTATAAGGGATCAAAAGGAGTTTAACTTCTGTCATCCCACCTTTGTAAACTTTTTCCTTGACTAAGAACCTAGTAGGTGTCAGAACTACACTTTATCAGTAGTATCAGCCTGGCACTACAAGCTCTTCAGTCTTGTCAATACAAAAAGCTTGTATTCTTTAAATAGTGATTCTAGTTTTTGTCCCACACAGTGTCTTCCACAGAAATATCAAGTTACAGTTCTACAGAATACGTGCTATACATAAATAATTGCCCATTCTTTGTATGTATGGGGAGGCAGGGAGAAGTGGAATGAGGAATCTTCCCCCAAGATAGCAAAAAGGAGAAAGCTTTTAAATGTGCTCTTTGTTCAAAGCACAGAAGTGTCTGCAATTTCTATCACTGATAACTGTTCTCAGCATTAACTGGCAGACTTCTTTTTGATAGATCCAAAAAAGTGTTTTCACCAGCAGCACCCAACTGGCAGTCTATTGGAACAACCTGGCAATTGCAGGCTAATGTCTTACAAGCAAACAATAAAAACTTTTAAAACAAAACAAACCAACACCAAACGCCGCCCCCCTGGCCAAACCCTCTGTTACAATGGTTCGGGATCTGATTCTGTATTGATCCATTTTCTTTAGCTTTATTCCTTGACATAAACACTTATTCTTCAACCCAGTGAGGACATAGTCACCGGTAAAATGTTTTGTAGATAACAGCATGCTTTGGTTTAATATTCATACCAGAGAGGACAATATTCCCTTGATACAGAGACTCAAAACGTAATGGCTTTCAAAGTGAGGGTGAGTTGGGGCTTTTGGTTTGCTTTGGGAGAAAGGGGATTTTTTTGCCCGGGGAAGAAGGAGGAAGTTTGTACTTGGGGACATTCTGTAAGACGGTATCGCGTCCTCTGAAGTCAAGAGGCTGGAGCTGATGGCCAAGCTGGTTTACCAAGGCCTGGGATGCCTGGGCTCAAACACTTTAAATGCTTTTTCAGAGAGGTGGAGGGAAATACTATTTTTCCATGTCAGTTTGTCTTCATGCAATCTTTTAGCGCTTTCATATTTGAGTGTAAAAGACTATTCAGAGTATCAGATAGAAACGAGCTTGGCTTTATTCCACTGGCTTTCAGTTCTACTTGCTCTGCATCCTGTTGTTATTTTGCCCTATAATTCTTCAATGCTTTTAAAGTCTGAACTCATTACCAAGCATGGAGCAGTCTGAAGAAATTTTTTCCCTATTGCTAACCAGGGAATTCTTTGTAAGTTTTAAACTTGGTTTTGTTCCAAATCCTTTAGCAGGAACATGCAAGTGTTGCTGTAGTACAGGAGCACTAGAGGACAGATGCTTCAAGGCAAGACGTGGCATTATGTTTCTGGAGTAGTAAATTAAAAAGCAAAGATGACTGCTCTTTGAGACTGAGCTTTATCAGACTACTTTGAAAATGCATGATGGAAAAAAATCACTGAAAAAATCTCAAGAACTAGGAAATAGAAAGGAAGTTGTACATAAACTATCACACTCTTACTAAATCAAAGATTATTTGCACTAAAGACAGGAATGGCAATATCTCTATAACAGGAAGCACTGACCTCCGGTATTTCTGTATAACCAGAAGCAGGCAAGAATGTGCGAAAACTAGAAAATGCATCTTGTTTTCTGGAAGTTCTCCATAAATGAAATCGACTACAAAGTGACCCCTGTCTTCTGTGCCTATAGATCCTGACTGCAGGGAAGTGTTCTGTTTCTCTTTGCTCCTGGCAGAATAGTGTTTCACAAGTACTTTTGCCAGGCATTGCCACTTCCACTTTCTAAATAAAAACTGTGTGTGTGCTCTAGTAACGTGTTCTGTATGTGCTTGCTATGACTGATGGACTTGTCAGAAAGGACAGTACATAAAATTGTATGAAAACAGTGACAGGCAAAAGAAAGGAAAGGTTTTTAGGAGAGAAATTTAGATGCAATTAAGAAAATAAGATGATGGACAAATAATTACTTCTTCCTCACCTCTGGGGAACTGCATAAAAGCAGTGTGTTCTAGAGCATCTTTTGTGAATGTAAAAAGGCAGAGTTAAATTTATGACATACTGTGAGCAATTTACTTTTGCTGGAGAGCAAGGAAAAAAAGGTGGAGAAGAGAGTGGTGAAGAGAGAGTAGGGATGATTCTTTATTCAAGAATAATATTAGTACTCTTGTATTAATTGTGCCTGCTGTGTATTTACTAGCTCTGCAGGATTAAAAACAGAAGGGTGGATTAGGAAGAAGCGCAGGTTGAAGCACAGTTCTGTCTGAATCAGCCTGTGAAGGAGCTGTCATGGCAGTAGTAACTAGCATAGGAAGCTGGAGCTTTTTCATCTAGCAGGCTACACGGATGCTATGTAAGGTCAGCCATTTCGGTAGGGTCAGAGAAGCAGAAACGCCTTCTGTACACAGTACGCATATTCCACACGAGATGGAAGAGCAAAGAAAGCCTGTGATTTCGATGTTTCCTTTCACTTGTTTTCTTTTCCTACTTTTGAAGTAGAAAGCCAGCTCCATTACACTCTCTAGATTAGCAAACTCTCCCCATCCCCTTCTAGAAAGCTCTGCTGAGACCGTTCCCACCAGAAGACAGGAGAGTTCCGTCCCTCCCTGCCTGTCTCCTGAAAGCTCCTTTGCCATGGTTAGCTGGGGGCACCGCGCCAATTTGGGAGGTAGGTGTAGCAGCTTCTCAGTCTTTCTTCCCCGGGCTGGTGTGTTCCCACACCTTGTTCCTTAACGGGTTACGGTGGTATTTAACTTCACTATATCTTACATATGCCTAGATTTTGTGAGGACAGTTTTTCTTGAGATTGTGTAGACAATGTTACAGAGGTTGGGTTTTTTCCCCGATCCATTTCTCCTTTATTATGTTATTTCTAGTCCATCCTTTTCTCTAGAGTAAAAATACTGTTTAAAAATATTTTTAAAAAATATTAAAGTTTTGGGGGGCGTTACTGAGCAACATGGGGATACATTTGTTAGATCTGCGTAAGTGAAGTGCTCTGTGAAGCAGACACACACATGATTTTATAATGATGAATTTTGTCAGACTGAAGAAACATGAATGCTTTTGTAAATCAAGCATATAGCTGTCCCTGAATTTGATGCTGTAATATCCTAATGTAAAAAAAAAAGGCCTGGTGAGTAATGAGCATTCTATAAAACACAAAAAGGAGATGGCGGAAAGACACTGACTAATACTGAAGTAATGCAGCTATCAGTACTGAACAAATGAGGAAAAAAAATCCTGGTACGACTCACTTCCTTTCGAAGTGGAAGATTTCAAACTCTAGGTTGAGAGCTGTTTATCAGCTAGAAGCTGATTTTAAAAACATGGTCATACCTTCATTGTCCTAAAGAAAACATTGCCCTATAGCCTTGGGCGAAGGACAGCTTTTGCGTAACAATTGAATGAGATTTTTGCTAATGTGGTGAATTGCTTGTAGGAGCAATAAGGCAAATCAAGCTTTCAACATTGCTGTAGTGGTTTCCTGGTATTTCTCACCCAGTAATGCTTCCATAGTTTTCAGATTTAATATTTCTTTCAGGAAAATGAACATTAAACATTAATATTAAACAAAATAGAAATAAAAGGCATCAACTGACCAAACCAAAATAATATGTACAGTCCATCTTCTTGGTTGAGTTAGGCTTGCTTTCTGCTGCCTTGTTAGAAATGGAGTTATTTCTTAAAAGATCTGTCCAGGGCAGCTAAGCCTCTTTACAAGTCGAAACGTCTGGATGGCACAAGAGCATAATATGTACTAAAACTCTCATGTTGAAAAGGGCTTTTCTGGGAGACTAATAGTAGTACCGATGAACAAATCGGTGCTAATCCTTTTTTTGCTCCATATATTAATACTACTGATACTGTAAAGCACTGCATCTGCTAAGAGGCTGAAGCTTATCGCTTATACGCAGGACACCTCGCTAAGCCTTTGAACTAGGACCGTGGTGGCTTGCACATTCGCAATTTCTACCAGATTACAGGACTTTGTCCATTTCTTGTTGATGAATGTCATGTCATGGGAGAAGACGTAATTGCAAAGAAAAAATATTCTGGAATACTCCATCCATGTTATAGGCTGGAGACTCAGGAATAGCAAAAAAAAAAAAAAAAAAAGTGAGTCCCTGTCTACCAAAAGTGCTTTGCATCTTGCAAAGTTTTATTCAGCTGTGTTAATAACTAGTTGTATGAGTAAAAACTAACAAGACTAACAACTTGTAAGATGCAATTTAGTTTTATCTACTGAATAATGGAAAGTGGTTCTTTGTTCTCTGAAGAAATTAAAAATAATTGTATTCAATTATAAATACAGACAGAAATTTCGATATCCTGTTAAAAGGAATCCCGGTCCTACTGCCCACTTCTTGGAGGTAAATTTTCACCACTGAATATCTCAGTCAGTCAGTAGCCTGTACATTGAAAACTAGAGGTAACAGGAGAGTAAATACAGAAACATGTAATTCATTTGTTTACATTTTTTAATATGATCTCAGTAGCTGTTGTTTATCTATTTGTTAGTCATGCTGAGAACTAAACAAGCTCGTACAGCAAAAATCACATCTCCACTGGAAGGGTATTATCCCGCTTTACATTAGGAGCAAAGTCTGGTTTAGGTTTTCATTCCTCTGTCCATGATTCGGTCATAGTAGCTCAATGCAAGCAATGGAATGGGTCACTCAGCCCCTTCTGCAACAGAAAATCCTTTCCTTCATTTACAGTAAGCTTGGCTTTGATTAGAAGTAGAATCCCAAGCTGTACATTTTAGGTTTTTTCCCATGTTGAGGCTGGGGGGTAGAATACCATATAGGGAGATGTGGCTATGCTCTCAGGCTGTCTAGACCGATTGACTGTGATTGTGCTCTGAATTAAGCCCAGACAGCAGTGACGCTACTGCTTCCGCTCGCAACTGGTGACTCAACTCGGTGGGAGCGGGGCAGGGTGCTCGGTGCTGAGTCAGGAAAATAACAGGCGGCTTCACCTTTCTCAGCCCAAATGATGGGAGAAAGCAGGTATGCCCAAAACAGCTGTTGAAGAAGCAATTACCTTCTTGAAGAAAGGAAACGGTTGGCAAAAAAGATTTCCTTAGCGATGAGTAACCTCTGACTCTGTGTGAAGTCTGGCTTATTCCTTTGGCCTGTCCTTCAACGATTCGCTGACAACAAGGAGTAGTGCTGCACAACCGGTCCTTAGGAAGCCAAAATTTATCATTTGGTGAAAGAATTCTAATACCTTAAAAATACCTTATCCTTCACTGTTTGTCTAATGTTGTAAAGTTACACAATCAAGTAGAGAAAATAAATCCTCCTTTTCCCTAAGCTACTGAGTTACTGATCAAAGTACACATAAACCATTGTTTTCTTTTAGTTTATTGCCCTATTTGCTAGAATTCAGGAACTTATCTGCAGTTTTGCTTTGATCAGGTCTGTAGTACAACAGCTGTGAGAGAAGTCAGTAAATAACAATAACAGTTAATCTTTACTAACGTTTTGGGGTTTTTTGTTTTTCTTGCCTATGAAGAGGCAGCGAAGTTAGGAAAATTAGCAACAAGGATCAAGTCTAGGTATAGGAACTCTGCTCTTTTTCTTGACAGAATAAGAATTTTTGAGTTGGCTTCCTTCAGGAATTATTATTATCACTTGGTAACAAGAACAAGTGACTGGAACACAGGATTACCTTGTTCTCTTTTCTGGCTCTGCCATGGATTTACTTGAACAAACCACTTATCTTCTATGTGCTGCTGTTCGTCAAGCTGTGATATACTTTACTGCAGACAGGGGAGTTGGGAGAATGACTCAATGGAAATGTTTGGCGGGGTTCTTCCCTGGGAGACCATGAGACTGCTGAAAAACCTATGTTTAAATTATATGTTTTTAAAAGTGTAAGTATGAAAAATATGTATTGTTTACTGCTTAGAGTGGAGCAACGGTGCTGCAGGGTTGCGCAAGTATTAAGGCAAGTATTTCTAGATGGGAGGAAACAGTTCAGTCATAAAGCATTTTTAAAACCTAAAACTCTTAACTCACAATGCCTTTTCAACGAAAACAATTTATTGCAAAATCCTCTCTCGCTTTCTAGCCTCCTTTTCTTTTTTTCCCCTCATATTGGTAATTTTTCTAAATGAGCTTGCAAAAAAATTTTAACAGTAGGTAAGTAGCAGTAGGCTTGTCCAGAATCCATGGTGTACGATACAGCTTACATATTTTACATCCAGCTTTTAAAAGGTTGCCATTGCTCAGCCTCTTTCTCTTAGTCTACTGTATTTTCCATTGGTTTCAAGACTACTTAATTTAGCTTGCATGTTAATGTAAAATCTGACTGGATTAAGATAGAACAACATTGCAGTTTTTAATTTAAAGCAACTTTCTTTATTCATTTTGTAAGAAATTGAAATGATCACCCAATATCAAAGTTCAGTTCTTCCCCTTGGAATCCTTTCTACATTACACTTTTTTTTTTTTTTTTTGTAAGCCTAAATACCATGGTATTGGTGAATGTAGGCTGATTGGACATTGCTTAAAAAAACCAAAACAAAACCAAAAACCAAACAGTGACTGTAAATTTGCACTCCAAGAGAAAACAGGAAACTGATACTGAGATACGATTCATTAGTTGGTGATGAAGAAAGCACTTTTTTTTTTTTTTTTTTTTTTGTGTGAAAGGCCCTTGGGTTATTTGAAGGAATAATTCATGAAAAGGAAGACACAGTGTTTGATGCACCTAGTTCAAAGTTTTAACATACTACTTTGTGCACACTGAATTAGGCCAACTGCATCAAAACTTCAGGAATACTTAATGATTATTAAATCATGTCTCTCTTCAGTAGGTTAACTAGAAGTTTGTTTGCAAACATTATGCTTCTGCCTGTATTAAGCTGCCTGCCAGTATTCCTGATCATTTTAATTACGTTCTGCCATGATGATTGCTCTCTGTTGAAAACATTCTCAATAAGCGGCTTCTAATTTTGCTCACTCTGAATCTTGTTGGCTCTACCTAAGGCACCTGATGTTTTTTAGAACTGAGCCTGGAAAAGTCCACTTACTGTCAATTTAACAGATTTCAAACTAAAATGATCTCCTGTAGAATCTAAGTCCAAAATTTCACCAGTTCAAAAGTTTGGAGGGGGGAGTTAGAGCAGTATTTTAGAAAGGCACTCTAACTGATGTAATTTCTGTTCTTGAAATTAAACAAGCCCTTTAAGGCAAGATTTTTCAATTTTTTGTTGCAGCCATCGTGTTAGAATTCATCACTTCCGTTCAAGAGGCCTCAGCATAATGTCTCTACAGCCGGGTGTGTTTTCTGAGGCTTTTTCTTGTATAGCTTTGTGGGTTTTCATATGCTTATTTTATAAATGATTTTCTCTCAGGATTCTCTTACCTCTGAATCTGTCTCTTGGTAAGTATGTATGGGATATTTTTAACTCGTACTTAGGGTTTGAAACTTCATTATTTGTTCCTTGACTTTCTGTCATGCTCACATGAGAAAACCAAAGCCAGAAGTTTAGACTTTTGGTGGCAACAGCATGAAACTGATTACGTGCAAACCAGTGTTGGGTTTTATGGGTTAATATTCTGAATTAATATGAAGTAATTCCACCTTACAGGTGCTACAGCATGTTCATTTTTTTCTGAAATGCTGCTATACCGAGCAGATGTTAAACTCCGCTGTAGGCTGATGCGGGCAAGGCTACAACCGCCTGAGCTACCGCGATGACAGTGCTAAAATCTCATGAGTGACAGAAGACCCAAGGGCCGCGAAGCGTGACCGAAGACGTCCAAGCCGAACGCCGGGCACTCCTTCCCCAGCTGGGTAGTGCCGTGGTAAAACGGGAGGCGAGGTCCGTCAGGGAGGTTTTGCAGACCCAGCTCTTCGCAGCCCCGCACCTGCTGCTCGGCGTGCCTCGCGCTGGTGGAGGTGCAGCAGGGCTCCGCCGGGACCCCGGCATTTCGAATTACTTCATTTAGTATCGTATCACTTGGAAAATCGTTGGGTTTGTCCCCTGTGGATGGGCCCACGCAGGCAGTTACTTCCCTCCCTGCTCGTATTAGCAGCTTTCCTGAAACAGCTCGTCCCCAAGACTTGGTGGGAAAGGCTTTACAGGGCACGTCTCACCCACACAGACTCCGTAAGACCAAGTATGGATGTGCCCCCCACCCCCTCTTCTTATTTCTAGCGCTTCTCAACGGCGCTTGCACCTCTCGCAGCCTTCGCAACGGCTTCGAGACCCGGCTGCCCTCACCCACGGCAGACGGCAGGGCAAGTCCTCCCCCCACCCCGCAGCTGAAACTTAATCGCCCTGAAGCTCCAGCCCCTCCGCCGCGGGCAGGGCCTCTCCCCGACCGCGCAGCTGCGCTCCCCCAGCGGGGCCGGGGCCGGGTCGGCCGGCTCCCGGCGGAAGGGAGCGGCGCGGCGGCGGCGGCGGCGGCGGCAGCAGCGGCCCGGTGCGGAGCAGGGCCCGCCTCCGGCACCACATGATGCCGCTTCTCCTTCCTGCCGCCCCTGTCCCGAGGAGAAAAGGGAACTGGGCGCAGGGCGGGAGGAAGTGATTCCGCTCCCCGCCCCGCCGCCGGCCGCGGGAAACGCGCGGCCCCTCCGCCCCCCCCCCGCCCTTCGCCGCCGCCGGGCAGCGCGGGGCCGGCCGCCTCCCAGCAGAGCCGCGCGGCTGTGGGCGCCCCGCGGAGGCAGCGCGGCGCCGGGCGATGGCGCGGCTGTGGCCGTGGCTGCTGGTGCTGCTGGGCGGCGAGCTGGCGCCGGGCAGCGCCTTCAACCTGGACGTGGAGCAGCCGGCCGTCTACTCGGGCCCGGAGGGCAGCTACTTCGGCTTCGCCGTGGACTTCTTCGCTCCCGACCCATCCTCGTAAGTGCCCCGCGGGGCCGCTCCCGTCCCCGGGCGGCCGGCGTCTGCCGGGGCTGCCGCTCCCCGGGGCGGGGGGGCCCGTGCTGGCGGCCCCTTGCCCGGCTCTGCTCCGCTTGTGGTGCGTGGGCGGCGCCGTCCCGGCGAGGTGCGAGAGCCCGGCCGGCCGGGAGGAGGGTGAGGGCGAGGGTGAGGAGGGCGGTGCGGGGACCGGGAGAAGCTCCCCCGGCGTCAGCAGCCGAGCCGCTACCGCTGGCTCGCAGCGCGGGCCGGGGGGAGGGCCGACGGCAGGGCGGCTCTCGGAAGGGCAGCGGTTAATCGGCGGGAGCCCAGTGCTCCGGCCCGCGAGCGCTGTGGCGGAGCCGCGCCTGCCCCCGGCCGGGCTGGCGGCCGCGGTGCCCGGCCCGCAGCTGGACCCGCACCGAGGGCGGGTCTCTGCAGCGGGGACCCCCGCTCCGCGGCGTGCGCGGGCACGGGTGCCGCGGCGGTGGGGCCCCTCTCTCCGGGGAGGGCTCCGGCCGCTGGGACCCTTTCAGCGGGAAGCGAAAGACTTGGTTCCGTGCGGCGGGTAAGGGGTCTCTTAACGCGGCATAGGCTTTGCACCGCTGGGTGCTCTGAATAGCCTTGTCGGTCCGCGGTTTATGCAACTAATGGTGGGAATAAATACGGCGCAGCAAGGCGAAGCTGTGGTGGTTTCCCTCGTTACGTCTCGCCTCGGAGGTTTTTGTCCCGTAAGTTCTGTCTGCTGTGCTCTTTTTTTGGCGGCTCTGTGCAGAAGTGCCGCGTTTGACTTGCGCTCTGTCTGTGCGGGTCACAAAGCTGCTGGGGAGTCTGGGGAAGAAGAAGTTCCGTGTAAATGCCCTCCACGACTGCTTCCTGAACGTGTTCTCCTTTTGTGTTAAATGAAAATCAAGCAATGTGCAGGCAGTAGCTGCGGCGTTTCAGACTTTCGGATAGTCGTGTCACTAACTTCGAAGTCGTGGTGTTGCCGTAATGAATTAGTCCGTGTTTCTCGAGTGCGGGCTACGTTAAGACCTCGTTTTTGCCACTTTTTTTGCCTGCCTTTCCCACCTGAAGAAAGGGCTGTAAAGTTGGAAGAGCTGCTGGCCTTTGTCACGCTGAGGGGATTTTCTCTTTCTCGTAGAACTTTATAAACAAATTCTATAGCTATCGAGCAAGTCTTTTTGCAGTACATAAGCTAGCATTATTTGCATTTCTTTATTGCCTACAAATATTAGAAGTCATCCTGTCTTAACTTGTGCGTGTTGCAACGTCTTTCTGTACTATCTTAATCTTGTAAGTCTCGGCACTAAAAGAAAAAAGATTCTATTTGTGTTCCTCCCTTTATGTTTAAGTCGGCATGTGTGGATGCCGACTTAAATTATCAGGAGACTGGTAAATACATGTAGTAAATTTTCTTCCTTGCTTTCTGATAAGGAAAAACGTGACCCAGCTCTCATTGAAATCACTATTTGGAACTTTTCCATTATTTTTATAATAACTCTTGACCAAAAAGCACGTGGCTGTAAAAGAAGACAGTGTTGGCTTTTTTTTTTTTTTTTTTTTTTAACTTTCAACATTAGTGGTTTTCAGACAGCATGAAAGATTCCTTCCTGTTTTTAAGGGAATGTTCTCAATTGTTTGGTGTGACTAGAAGTTAGTCTGTATCTGCGAAGCCAAACCCTAGTACTGCACTTAATCTTAAATTGAAGCTCGTAGTTGAAACGAAGTACCTATGCAACTTTCACAGGAAGAGGCACTAGTAGTGTTAAATTTTTGAGTTTATGCCTATGGAGGCCTGATACTTTGTCTCCTGAAATAGCCAGAGATACTTGTATACAGTTTCCTTCAGACATAGGCCCATGTCTTTCCCATCCTTCAAGAAGGATCAACGCACACACCCCACAGACTGTAATGCCTGCCTCGAGCTGTTGGAGGGGAAGGAAAGGTGGTGGTGAACAGCAGCGAGCGCAGCGATATCTGCAGTTAAATCTTAAGTAAAAAACTGAGTGAACTGTTTTGCAGCATGATTAGCAAAAGGCATTTAGTAAAATGAGCCTTGTTACATGGTTTCTATTGAGTGTCACGTGTGTCACTTGGTTCCTACACCTTTGTTGTTGCTTCGTTGAATTTTTATTTATCACCTGCTCTTTACATGAGTAGTAGAGATTAAGTAAATTTAGTTGAGCTAAAGCTATTTGGATTGACTAGCCTGACAACAAAGGAGTGTTATTTATTCCTGAATGCTCAAGCTGCTGTTTCATAGTCTATTTTCACCTGCTGGATACCAAAATAAAGCATATTTAGAAGTCCAGTATGAAAGACCTATTCCAGGAGTCAAAGTGGTAGTCTTGTATCAGGGTGCTATGTGGCGCCTGACAGGGCATAACTATAAGAAGTGACTGAACATAACTTCATAAAAACTGAAAAAGGTTTCTCATGCATGCCATGGTTTTAAAAGACTTGCATTTGATAGTCAGTCTTCCTGGATACAAGTACATGGAAATACCAGTTTCTCTTTATCAGCCCATGGCAAAGCACTGACAAGTGATTATTCCTGTAAGTACAGCTACCGAAGTTGAACTTCTGAGGATGTCAATACACCCCCAGACTTGTCCACAGCATCGTGTTGGGGCAGATGGTTGCATCATGTAGGAGATAGGCAGTATCAAAGCATAGATGGTGTATTCCCATGGAAATAACAATTTTCCCTGTACTCCCCCTTTCTCAAAGTATGTGGACTAGAGACTTTTTTGTATTTAGGTAATTTGTATATTATTATCAGACCTATGATAAAATCTGCTCATTTGGTCTATGATGATAAAAATGCATTCTTTTGCTTTGGGAGAAGAGGTGACCAAACCTTTGTGGAGTTCCGTAATGATTCCTTTATTGGTAATCTTGTTAATAAATTTCATCACAAAGATTATCTTAAGAAAGATTTTAAATACATGAAAGAATGGGAATGTTTTATTTTTTTTTTTTAAACAAGTATTTAATTGGGGGGGGGGGCTTCTCAAAAGCTAGTGATGCAAGAGTGAAGTGGGAGGCAAGCTACCACTTGTTTAATAGATTGTAATTATAGTAATTAATGTGTTTCTTTACTTGACATTATGATGGTGTTTATTTTTAAGCATTTCTGTTACGCCCAGAGAGGACACTTTAAGTTGATTAAAGCATTCCGAATTCTTGTTCTCGGAATCTAGAGAGTCTAGGAATGGCAACTAAGGAAAACAAATAGATTGCCAACTAGCCTGGATTTTCTATCAGGGTCCACACCAGGAAATTTTTGAAGTTCTGGAAAGTCACATGAGTTGAACACTAGTAGCTTATGTTGGTCTTCATATGAACTGAGCATTGATGAGGTGTTACGTGTTTATACCTGGTATTTACATGTTAAGAAATACAAACTTAGCTCTGTACTAAAGTGAAGTCTGGAAGATGGCTGTGAAAACCAGAGCAAGTTTGGTAAGTCTGGATCTGTCTACCTGTAGACATTCTCTCCAACCAGTCTTGCAGCTTCTTCAGCTAACCCGATTTCAAAAACTAAATAACCATAACGCCTGATACGGGATGATAAGACTTGCTCTTGCAAGCTATATTCTCTCTTCGACAGTCTAAATGGAAACAACAGGGCAGATTCTGATGAAAGGAAGCATTTAGTCTTCTATATGTCTTTGTCTATACTTCAAATGGACTTACTCAGGAAAGCACTGATGAGTCAAGTGTGTCTCAGAGGTGTCAGAGTTCCTGGAAAATGTTAATAACCTTGTTGGAAGTTGATAAGAACCTTGTTTGGTCTGGCTTTTTATTCAGTCTGTTTCTTACTTCGCAACTTCTGAATTTTACCAGCCGCACAGGCGTAATCTTGTAGCAGTTTGTACGTAGAGTGCACTTAACGTGTTCATATGAGCAGAGATTTGTGAAAGCACAACAGATACTAATAAGAAAACGATTACTGTGTAATGAATTTCAGTAAAGTTTCATTAATGTACAGACCTATGGTTGACACTCACTTGGGTACTTGGACATTCTTTTTAAAAGAACGTTTGCTAACACTAGGCTGACTCACCGCTTGGTGCCTTCTGAGCTCAGAAACACTACTGTTTTGTTTATGTATTGTTTCCATTTTTGACTGACTTCCTTGAATTACTCTGATGTACAAAATTAACCAGAAATTATGACAGTCGATGACTTTCCTAAATTACAGAAGTACACGATTTCCTGTTCTGCTGTATACATACATATTTTTGAAAGAAAAAAAAAAAAAAGACTATAAAAGATATTTATATCATTTTAAATATCTTTTTTAAGTAGGACAGAATTATTTTATCTTCTTTTGTCTCTTCTTTTTGGTAAATGTGGTTTTTTGCCTGGTTTTGCTTGCAGAAAAGAGGGATTCAGGACTAAAACCTAATATGAAGGTCTCTGAAACTCAAAGTAGTTCTAGTCAGACTTAGATTTGAATGGGCAAGGGTTTTGCTTTTTTTTAACCCTTTGGACGTCACAAAGTAACAACATCTGTGCCTTAGGTGGCGAAACCTTTGTTGTATTTCTTCTTTTTACTGCAGGATATTTCTTCTGGTGGGAGCTCCAAAGGCAAACACTACCCAGCACAACATCGTAGAAGGAGGCCAGGTGCTCAAATGTAACTGGAATTCAAACAGAAACTGCCAGCCGATTGTATTTGACTCCACAGGTAACATGTACTTCATGGTAAGGGGCGATGGGGTGTCCCTGCTCTAATCCTAGTGTGAGGAAGCAGAAGGGATTCAGATTCACTTGGGGTTTCTCAATGGTCGGTGTGAATGCAGCTGGTTTTGGACTGGCAACCAGTCAAGGCTTGGTTTGCTGTGATGTGTGGGTTTTCTTCCCCCTCTCTTTTAGAATTCTGTTGTCCTTGGTATGTGCTGAAAGCCTGAGTGAGCATACATTATTCTTTTGTTTTAACCCGTTTCTATTTTTCTTCTGTACTTCCCAGCAATCCAGAAACATTTAGCAACCTAAATCCCAACAAACCTCAAAGGGTTTATTGCCTGTTAAGAATATGGCATGTGAGGAAAGATACTTTTTAATACCAGCAAAGGTGGTGTAGGCAGAAATACTCAGAAGTTTAATCTAAAACTGGGAGTATAAACTTCAAACTGCAGAATAAATTTCTTTTTTTATTTTTCCTCTCAGATGTAGCTTCGCAGAATTTGTGACATTTATGATAGCAGCACTTAGGGCGCCTCAGGTCAGAGGCATTACTTACCCATTCTGAAGTATACTAAGGTTGATCAGCGACAATGCTGACATTAAACATTTCACTCACTCTTCATGCTCTGGTACACATAGTGATTTCCACAAGCTGTGGCAGGTCATATGAGAACGCGCTGCATGTGCTTTTCTGCTTGAGCCATTCAGCATTGAATCCTGTTTTCCACAGCATGTTTCAGACCAGTGGAAAAACCTTTCCGTGGCATGGGAGTGGATTAGCAAGACCCATGTGGTAGGGCAGAGGAAACACCTGTGCTTTTAAGGTCTGTTTGGTTATAATTCATTCTTGCCTCTGCTGGTATTTTGACTCAGCAGTCTAAAGGCTGTTAGGTTTATGCAGCCTTCATAAATCATGTACGATACAGCGGAGAAGCTCTTCCAATTCCGTTGTCAAGGTATACCACAAAATGTTGTTGATGTTCACATTTCTGAAATCTCCACATGTTTTTCTAAAAACTACTATGTTACCAGTTCTCTTGTGAAATAAAGAATGACGTACATAATGGTACATGCAAACCCCAAGTCATTATCAGTCTCTTTACTTCACTCTACAGGAACGTTTCTGCCTGATTATTTAAGGTCTTTAGTAAGCTGCAAAGTGTGGCATGTCTGCATCAGTGTAAGACAGCAAAAATTGTGGTGTGGTGTTTTTTTGGTTTTGTTTGGGTTTTTTTTGTTTTGTTTTTACTTCGGGCTTATTGTTTACTAGAATACAGATGTGGTTTTTGTTTGTTTGGGTTTTTTTAAAAGAAAGAATCTAGATGTCCGTAATTAATAATCACCAGTAATATAATAGCCAAAAAACTTCCGGTAGGGAAAGATGAGCCACCTGGGTAGGTTCTAGGTGCATCTTCCAATGGGAATTGCAGTGCATTTATCTGTTTATACTGTGAACATTTGCAATAGGCTTTTCTGTATGCCCGGCAGCATAAATAGATACAGAGGCTGTGCTGCTTTTCTGTGTGTCTGTGCTTAAGGTATATGCTACTGGGCAAACAAATAGTGTTTTGCTTATAATTGGCCTTTAAGTAATGGGCATGTTAATCACTTGAAATTTAACAGTAGAAATAGCAGGATTTTTTTCAGGCACATTTTAACTCATCCTAGTTTTGTGGCAATGAATTGGGAAATAATGCATTTGTCCATTATTCCCTGGGTGAAAGGGGCATTGTACTTCAGCATAATAAAATAATAAATGCACTGAGACAAAATAAAATGTCTTTTTCTTTGTGCATAATACAATGGTTGATTCCCTATGTTATGATGACAATGTCTTACTGCCAACACAGCGTAACCCCGCACTCTTGCCTGCCCCTACCTCATAAGGTAGCAGGAGTTAGGGAAGACTTGTGATTCCCTTTGCAGGAAATAGGAAGCAGAAGATTTGACCACTGACTTGTGGTGCTAATGCGAAGGTGCTTTTTGTAGATGACTCAACCTCTGCAAGAATTCAGGTTCATCCATCGCTACTGCAACGTTTGCATAAATATGATTTGTAACTCCAGAGGTATTGCTTAGCCCTGCAATTCAAGGCAGACTTTTATTCCTGCCCCCAAGATTGTTTAGCTGGGTTTTTTTAATGGAAAAAGCAGCACAGGTTCTGTGTAATTAATTAGATGGGTTTCTTCAGAGTTCTTTTCTAATTGTTTACAGCTAGTGAGAAATCTGACCTGTGAAAATAATGAGAACATTTCTACTTGCGGCTTTTTTCTGTTTACCTGTTGGTGCCAAACTGCCTACGTGGGGTTGTAAAAAAGTCATGCTCCTGTTCTTCCTCCTGCTTTCTTGTGCCAGATAGCGTAGCTAGCAGATCCTGGACCAGGCCAAGCCACTGTGTCTTGCACACAGCGTCTGAGAGCAAGGAAGAGGCCATGTTTCTGCACTGTGAATGTAGCGAGGGAATGGAGGAAAGAGTGAGTCTTGTTCTGACGGTGTGAGGTTGTGCTTGTCCGCTTGTCTTGTGGTTGTATCACAAATGAATCTGAGAGTAGCATTTTACAGAGATCCACCAAGCAAGGTTTTTTTCTCTCTCAGTTATTATTTTTTCTTCTTAAACATTCCTTGTTTTTTAGTTAAGTTTTCCTCAAGTTTTATGGGTCCTTTTTTTTCTTCCCTACCCATACAAAGGCCACACTGAGCTCAGCTGCACAGCAGTGACTGCACAGAGTTGGGTTTCATTTTCTAACACTTGCTTTTGGCTTTAATATCCTATTAGCACAGAAGTGTGGTCATTTCCATGAGACAAATGGCACAGCTATTACGTAGCCCAAGAGAGAAGGTACTAGCTGCTTTATGTTAATCTTTGCAGGAGGAGTCATTTAAGCCCTTACCTTATACCAGTATTGCTTGTTACTTGCATTTACCTTCATCCCAGCTACTCTGGAGGAAAGCGATAAGTTGTTAAGCTGATAGTTCCTGGTAGTACCAAATGTACTACTTCTGTTTATTCCTTCCTGTGTGTGTGACAACTTGGCTCTTTCAGGAGGGGAGCTGGGCAATAGCAGTCCACTCACGGAACTCGCATAAGCTCTCATGCTGAAAATATATGTATTTCCCTCCCTTTCATGCCCTCCCCACCATCCTGTACCATAAAAAAACCCCCTTATTAAAGTGCATATTATAATTTTTAAACTGCTGGCTGAAAAGAAATGTTCTTTCACTGTTCTTACACAGCGTATTTTCTCATTTAAAACAGCAATATATTTGCAAAGGGGAAGAGGGATCTCCCCTTGTCCTAGATCTCCCAGCACAATGGTTACACTTGTAAAAATCCAGTAGAGAGTATTCTGTATATATGTCTGTGTGCGTGTGTTTCTGTGCGTATTATAATAATTGCTTTTGACGTTCTGGTATACATGGTGGCTTTGGAAGGGAAAATGTTTATATCGCACATTAACACTTCCCAAATGTAAAGATGCTTCGCTGTGGGGCTTCTGAGCATTTTAGCATTGACATCAGTTGGCTTTGATTTAACATAGTTATGACTATGTGAAAATTGCATAACAAACATGTGTGGTAGAAAATGCCCTCAAATTCAGGGGTGTGTATAGCTGTGCTGCATGTGCTTGTGTGTACATGGCCAGAAAGTTAGGGTTGTTTTGTTGTTTTTTTTTTTTTTAAAGCCTTTCAAGTATCATCAGGCATGCATTTCTGGCTGGCTCGTGCTCTTAGAAGCACATAAAGGTTAAAGTTAAAAAGGAACCAACTACCAGAGCAAGCTTCCTCACATTCATGCTTTCATTGATCCTGTTGCAAAACTGAAATACGAAGCAGTGCTTGTATCTCTTACTTTAACAGGTTATCCTGCAAATCTAGATAGAAAAAGATCTGATTAAAAAGTGCTATGTAAGTGATGAACTTTTTTTGCCTTATTCCTGTTTACCTTGTTAATTCAGTAGCTAAATGTGCCACTGTCACAAAACTGAAGTTTCTGGTATTTGTATTCTTGTATATCTTTACTTCTTACTACAGTTGCCACAGCATTACCACAATTTCGATTGAATTGTTACGAAAAATACTTGGGATTTTTTCCCCTCAGTTAACTTTCAGTTTCAGAATGTGTAGGAGGCTGTAGTTTTTCAGGACAAGCACCAGGGGGAAATTGACGTTCTCAAGATAATGTATTCTTCAAAATTGTCATAAGCATAAACAATGTTAGTAAATCCTTTCCTTTGCAAGACATTTTACATTTCATGTTCAAATTACCAAAACCCACAAGTTATAGGTCAAGGTGGGTAAATATTTGTCTTCATTCTTATCCATTCTCCACACCAGATAATTCTGTGACTGAAAATTTGGGGTTGTTGTTTTTTTTCCTCTAATCCATAACAATAGGGGAATGTTCTGAATCTTACAAAGAAGAAAGAATCTGGGAAAGCAAATGGTGGAAAACCTGCTCTTACAGCTTGCTGAGCCCTAGTACTAGAAGTGGTTCCTCTCTTAGAATGCTTAACTGTTGGCTTCATCTGCCAGCTGCTTAGCAGCTTTTTCCAGGAAAAACATATTTCTTGTAGGTAGACTGTGAAAGGAATGCATGTAATATAGCAGTCCATTTTCTGTTTCTGATCAGTTTTGAGACAATGGTCCAAACCCATTTGTTTTAAAGACACATCTATTCTCCCTCTCCTTTTCTCCTTCCACAGCCTTCACAGACTAGCATAGCAAAGCTTGCATAGATAGTACCAAATATTACTGAAAGTATTTCCATAGTCTTGCTCAGGGAGAAGATTCTTGAAAAGTTTAAGGTTTTTCTGAGAGTTTTATTTATTTTGTATAGTTGTCCATTTTTTGTATATAAAATTAAACATGTTTTTCTGTGCAGGAGGAGGATCAAAAGCTCACTTTTGAGCCAGACAACAAAACCAGTGAGCAGAGGGGTGGTCAAACATGATTTTTAGGAAAATCAGCAAGTGATCTTTAGGTCTTTATGTATTTTATAGTTTGGCATACGTGGAATAGCAGGGTGGATACACTTAGCTAATTGTCTGACATCTGGATAAATACCTCCATTATTTGGCCATGGAATTTTAGAGAGCAGGATCATTTCATTCTGACAAACAAAAAATTGTTCAGGGATCCGTGTAACCAGTTGGAGTTAATCAGACTGTACACATGTGAGCATATGTAGCAAATTAATGTAAACCAAGTGAGTTTCCTATGTGCTTGTTTTCCAAAAGGAAACAATCTTCATAATTATTCATATTATTTTACTTTTCATCTTTGTGGTCCTAGCTCTTCGTCAGTCAAGAATAGTGGGAAACGGTTTGGTACAAATAGCATTTCTTCATGCTCCCATGGCTTTTCATAAAAAATGTAACAAAACAGTTTTGTGATGATGAAGTTTCTCTTGCAAAAATCTGCCGTCTTTTTAAAGAAAACTTTGAGAAACGTACTTGCTCCAGTACAGCATGCTTGAAAGTGCAGCTCTTTGTCAGCATCAAAAAGTGCAGTACTGAGAGTGTTTCAAGAGCTTCTGCATTTAGAATAATCTGATGAAATGCAGACAGCTCTATGAACTGTTACAAAGGAAAATATGCTCATAAAATAACTTTGAACTTCTATGCTAATGAATTGCAGATTTCTTGAGCAGATTTCATTTTTAGCACAGAAAGATCTGCTTGCTCAGACAATGTATTGTTTTGCTCTTCTGGTAAGTTGTCATTCCTTCTTTTGGTAAAAGCTTTCCCTACGGCTTTTGTTCTCTATATCAGATCTCAGAATTCAAGATTGGGGAAACTTACAGAAGCTGTTGAATACTAAAACCTAAGAGCATCTCAAATGTTTTCAGCTCTGTGTGGTGTGTTTTTATTGCTTTGGAAAAAGAAGTCAGTGTAGCCTCTGGCTGCAAAAAGTTTTGTCACTTTAACAGTGGTACCGTCCTTCCTTTTCTCCCCCTTCCCATGTGTTTTGACCATCAGAGTAATTTTAGAGAAATGGTTTGTTCTTAAATATTTTTGGATGAAATTCTTTTAAGATTGGTTATCTTGGTCTGTCCTAAGAGAGGAGAAAGAAGCTTTTGAAGAGGAAAATACTTATAAAAAAAGCTCTCCCGATTCCTCCTTATGTTTCCACATTTGGGTTTTTTTCTATCCCCAAGTGGGTGATTCTAGACAATAGGAGTCTTTGTTTGGAAGCCTAAACCACTGGTTTGGCATGGCTGTATCTATCTGTGACCTATTTAGTTTGAAGTGGGTATTTTTACTGCCTTGTGCAGCTTTGTGCTGTAGCATTGCACAGCGTAGGATCTGCTGATGTTGGGATGTTATGACTGGAGTGGGTGTCATGAGTTTATATTTGCCTTTTGGAGATTTTGATCATTGGTGCAAATAAGTCAATTGTTCATAACTCCATCCTTTCTACTTACAGAATAAGGAGATGGATAAGGAAGCGTGGGATAGGTTGGTATTTTGCGCAAATAGCGTGCTTTAACAAAGTACTGTTTTATTTTTAGCTGATGGTTTTATTGGTATTAGGGTGCAATCTGTATGGGGATTTCAATCTCAAAGGCTGTCGATTTAATCAACAATAAAGCAATAAATCGTGTGTAGACCATTCATTTGTTTGTAGTAAAATGGATTGATTTTTGTCTTGCTAAATCTATCATTACCTCAGTCCCATTTGTCCTGGTTTCAGCTGGGATAGAGTTAACTGTCTTCCTAGTAGCTGGTACAGTGCTGTGTTTTGAGTTCAGTATGCAAAGAATGTTGATAACACACTGATGTTTTCAGTGGTTGCTAAGTAGTGTATAGTCTAAAGTCAAGGATTTTCCAGCTTCTCATGACCAGCCAGGGCACAAGAAGTTGGCACAGGACACAGCCAGGGCACCTGACCCAAACTGGCCAACGGTGTCTTCCATACCATGGGACGTCCCATCTAGTTTAGGAACTGGGAAGTGGGGGGGCAGGGAATCGCCGCTCGGGTACTAGCTGGGTGTCGGTCGGCGGGTGGTGAGCAATTGCCCTGCGCATCATTTGTACATTCCAATCCTTTTATTACTGCTGTTGTCATTTTATTAGTGTTATCATTATCATTATTAGTTTCTTCTCTTCTGTTCTATTAAACCGTTCTTATCTCAACCCAGGAGTTTTACTTCTTTTTTTCCCTATTTTCTCCCCCATCCCACTGGATGCAGGGGAGTGAGTGAGCGGCTGCGTGGTGCTTAGTTGCTGGCTGGGGTTAAACCACGACACCATTGAAGTTTGGTTGTTACCCTTATCATGTGTGCTGGTGTAACTGAAGTCTGCATTGGGCTCTGCGTACTACTCGGAATACGAAGGAGGGTGGCAGAACGTGTAAGGCCTCCTCTGCATGTTGTTATAGCTGACAGTGGAAAAATGCTCATGCTTTTGTGATTAGGTAGACTCCGGCACGAATACTGTTGGCTCTCTGCGTGTGTGTAGCTGGATCTCAACTGTATGACTAGTTGGGGGAAAAAAAAAAAGTCTTTCTTATGTTAGGCAAAGGGAAAAGATGCTTTTGTTCCAGCACTGCCTGGGTGAAGAAGCAGGATTCATACCTCAGAAGAGGGAAGGGGAATAGGGGGAAGCTCTGTATTCCCGTCTCCCTGAGTCATTAACAAAACACTGTGGCTAAACCAAGGTTGATAAACTATCATCCGCCTCACAGCATGGGGAGTTTCAGGTAAAGACAAGCTTGTACTCACTTGCCTCATTAACTGAGGTTGAAATTGCTGAGATTTTGGGTGGAAGATGGCTAGCTTTATACTACATAAAGTTCTCATATTATAAAAAGAGTGCTCTTATAAAATATACAAGTTTGTCTTTTCTTTTGGCTAGCTGCATAAAGTTTTCCCTTTATCTGAAGGGGCAACATAATTTGTGTTGAATTGGCATAGTTACAAAGAGGTTTGTTTTAATGGAAATTCTATGAATTGGGTGACTTGAAATTTTACAACTTCGTAAGTATTCATAGTATGACAACACTGAACCAGGCTTCATCAGTGCACTGCCTCTTGACTCATGATTATCTCAGTTAAGTCTGGCACTCAAGATCAGGGGCAAATGTTTTAGTTCAGTTTTCTCATTACCATGCAAACAGGCGGGCTGCAAGTTACAACTGGATCCACTTACTCAACTCCAATCATTTTGTAGTAACACCATTGTTTCTGTAACTGACAACATTTACATTGGAAAAAGAAGGCCCCAACTATCCCAAGCTGATAGCCAAAAGAAAACCAGCACTGAAAGAACTTTTGATCTTTTTATTAGACTTGGAAGATGGCTTAGACTATTTTGTTTTCTGCTTTTTCTGCGATTTCTACTCGGCATCTCTCCATGTTGGTTTCTATTTATAAATTTAAATCCTATGTAACACAGTAAAGTGACAAAGCTCCATTGGTACAGCAGCAACAACGCACCTATGTAATGGATTTTTAAAGCAATTCTGTCCCTGCCTTGACAACCCCATCACCCCACCTGGAAAGTACTTAGTGAGACAAAGCACTGTTGACTCTCCATGTCAGCCCTTTTTCCCCTAATGAAAGAGTTATGTAAAATCATCATCTGATGTCTACTACAGTGCAAGGGAGCAAAGGAAAAAACACCTCATAAGCTGCCTTTACAGATACAAAATAATACTCTATGGTAAAATGACATAATCCTGGAATTAATGACCCATTGAGTCGAAGTCCCTGTAGCGGCTGCATTTTAGTCTGGCAAATATTCATTGTGTAAAAACTCTGAATACTTTCTTGAGTAAGTCTAGTCAGAATATAGTTTGTATTGCCTAGATACATTTGTTTGAATGCCTTTTTAAAAATGTACATCATTGGTTTAAAGACATTTCTAAGGTATTCTTGAGGCAGTCTACATGAATTTAGAAATGCAAGAAAACCAGCAGTGGCTGTAAGAACCATTATAGTAGTATGGCTGACTATAATACATCAAAATGTCGGTCTGGATTTATAAATCCCTGTATGTTTAAATCCTACCTGTATTACAGTTTGCTTCATTTAATGTAGGTACTGTTTTTAAAGGGTGTGGGAAAGGCGCTTTTGGGTTTTTTTTGGGTTTTTTTGTTTTTTTTGAATAACCACCACTGAAAAGTTATATCATGATAAAATAATAATAAAGTCAGGCTCTTTATACTAAAACACAGAAGTGCTGAAGTCAGTCCTATATCTTCCCATGACGAATCTACTTTATGGTATAGCTAAAACACCTTATTTAACTCTGATTTGCTTCAGTGGGTGCTCTCATTTAAGTGTTCTTTATGTTTGTTTTCCCCAGTCAGGAACCCAAATGGTTTCTCATTTAAAGCAAGGGGATTTTTGATGACGGGGTGTTTTCCAGAGTTCCTCATAAAACTAGTTTTTCTTCTGGACCTGAGGGAAAGGCTCATAATCTATTTACACAGCGTTTTCCTGGGCAGAATTTTGAATGAGTGTGAGTAAATAAAGGTTACTGTTCTTTAATGGAGAGTTAACATCAGATTTGGCCTGTATTGGGCATTTGCAATTTTTTTATCTGAAAAGTCCGTGTTTCCAATGTGTGTACTTTCTACTTGATGTAGTTTTTTGTCTTAACACACTTTCTTGTGCTAAAGCCAGTCTTGAGCTGAACAGCAATCCCTTCTCCCCAAGACCCCCAGCTTAGTTTTAGAGAACCTGAAGAAGCTTTGAATACAGGATAAACTCAATGTAAGGCATCTTCAAGTTGTAGCAGATATTGTTTTATGTAATCTGCATCTGCACTGACATTAGACAATTTCACCAAGATGTTTGTAAAATATTTTTGCAATAGTAGCATGCTATAAATAAAATTTATTTAGCCAAATTGCCTAATGGAGCACATTTGACTGTGGTGAGGCTTTTTTTTAAGCATTAGAATTCCTAATTTGTTACTTAGGCCTTCAGAAATTATTATGCTGACTTTTGAAGTTATGACATTTGGAGCATAATAAACTACATTTGGAACATAGTAAACTTGGGATTGTGTTCATTTGTTTTTTGATTTGGAGATTTTAGTTTTTTTATATGCTAGCTTCTGACTATATCTCAAAGCCTAGATGTTTACCTATTAAAATAAAACTGAAGAGTGGTTTCTAATAATACCCTCATTTGAGAGTTGAATCGAGGTTTCTTCAGTACTGTAGAAAAAATAATTTTGTCCCCTAAAGATCAAGGGAGAGGGAAGTTTTTGTAGCTGCTGTCCTGGACACTGATTCTTTCTTGAGGGGTGCAGCGCCTGCACCTCAAGAATGCCCAGGAAAAAGGCAGAGAGGAGCTGTTTTGGCAGCATGTGCTGGTTAAACTGCTTGGTTTCCCTCTTCTTCAGTCCAATCAACATAGACTATGGGTAGATGGCATCAGTAACCAGTACTGCCTTTTTTTAAAAAAAAAATATTTCTTTATGCTGTCTCAGCTGATGCATTCAGCTGAAACTTGAAGGAACTGATTTCCTTAACACCTGTGATAAAATCAGATTGGTGATAATGCTGAATTGCTGCCTACCTGCTATTGCAATGTGACCATTCCTTTTGCTTGCTGCTTATTGTTTTAAACTTAAATGGGAAGTTTTCATCCTAGACACTTTTGTAGTACCTAGCACAATAGGATTCTGCTTTACGCTATAAAACTGCTACACTACCTTTCATTTTAGTCATACATATATAGCATTGCATAAGTATCCAAGAGTAGAGAAAGGTGTAAAATGCCATGCCATAACTATTGTCAAGTTTCTTTTGTTTAAAGCTTTGTTTGGCAAGTAAAGCAGAGAGGTTTCTTTGTATTTGAGAGTAGCTGGACAAATAGCGGATAGAAGCCAAATCTGTCGTTCTAGGCTGCATAACCTTGGGTGTGACTACAAGCAGAATAAACCAATTTTAGGTCCCTGATGCTGCCAAAAAAGATAATAGTTCCCAGTCAAATGTTTCTGTCTTCTCCCCAGCAGTTTAGCACTACTTTCTTCCCTGTGCAGTCAGTTGGGCTGGTCCCTGCTCCTGTTGAATATTTTTTTGAGTAAGGTTTGTTTTTAGGTGGTTCATGTTGTGACTATGTGACCAGAAGGTAATAGTGCCAAGACAGAGGCTGGCAGCAGGAACATGTGGACGGGAGCAGATGGGAACTGCTACCCCTTTTGGTGGCAGCTTCATCTGAAACTAACTCAGTCATGTAACTGCATCCTTTGAGCAAAACTGTCCTTGGGTGGATTTACATGAATTAAAGGCAAGGAAGGGAAAAGATGGTGATAAAACAGGGATTTTTAGAAGTGTGCTAAGGAGAATTCCCTATTTGGAAAACGTCTTGATCTGGGTTTGGTTTTCTGTACCATGAGGAGGTGACATGCAGATCTCCAAACTACGTTTTTGTCTGTGCAAGGGTGATAGTATGAATGTTGAAGTGTACGTAAATCTGCCCAGATGATGTGCTAATCATCAGGCCCTCCATGTATTTAGCACCTGTTCCAATAAGAGAGTGGAGGAGGGGGTGACAGAAGGAAGTGGGGTTTTTTAATTACTGTTGATGAAATTAGAAAAACCCACACTAGTTCTCTGGTGCTATGTGCTTGGCATTGATTTATTTCTACATAGTTCTAATCTAAGAGCAAACATAGTCCAGATACTTGCATGTTTTGGCTGACTCTGCAGATTAGAATCACGTTTGTTCTCCTTTTCATGGGATTTTCCTAATGGAAGTAACAGTCTCTTGAGACAGAACATTCTTTACAAGGTGTGAGACAAGCAAGGAAGTTTTGATTCAAGTAGTCACAGGTCTCTGATTCATAGCAGGGTTGGGTTTGGGGATTCCCCCCAGCAGCCTGTGGAAGTGATGTATGGCTGTTGACCTCAATGACTCCTTCAGCTTTAGGCACTGTAAACCACAGATCTAGGTGACTTTTTAAAAGATACATTTTTCTACAGCGTTACATCCATTTTCTCATTAGGCTGGCAAAGTTTCCATTGTTTTTCCAGTGAAAGTACGTAAGAAACGTTAAATGATTTAAAGAATTCTAACCTTCACGCTTGCAGAAATACCACTAATTGAGTTGCTTCCACCAACCTTCATCACCAAACAGTTAACACAGACAACAGTGCAGATTATCATTAATTTAACTTACCCTTCTGCGTGGAAAACTCTTTAACATTTTTGTTACTGAATACCCTTTCACTTTACTCATAAGCTTGTAAGCGTGCTAATTGCCATGCTTTGTACACTGCAGTGACATTCAGAATGGAGATGTTAACACTTGATAGAGTAGTAGAAGAATTTCTGTCCCAATTCTAGCCAAAGGCAAAAGTCACATAATTTAATCAGGGCAATATTTCTTCTAGAAGCATTAGTCCTAACTTGGCTTTGGCACTGATTCTTGAGCAGTGCTGTAATCTGACTTGGAAGTCAAATATCTTACGTATGAGCTATTCACTGTGTTGCTGTCAAAGATGCTATAAACTTTGTGCTTTTACAAGGAATCAGTGTTGTACAAATGCTTGGTATGTAAATATAGCTATGTTAGGCCCCATATGTAATAATGAATAATAACAAAAAATCCTTTTTAAATCCTGTTTCCATGAAAGGACGATATCCTCCAATGTTACTGTTTTCTGTTTTTCTCTGTATACATCAAAACCAATGACTTAGTTTTTTGGTGTTTCGTTTTTGTTTGTTTGTTTTTTGTTTTTTTTAATTCTTGCTATACGGTTTCCTGTGAAATTATGCTTCTTTTTCATTTTCTTTGTAGGCAACAGAGATTTTGCTCCTGATGATCCACTAGAATTTAAGTCTCATCAGTGGTTTGGAGCCTCTGTGAGATCCAAAAATGATAAAATTCTGGTAGGTTTTTGATGCCCTTCAAATGCCTCAGTACTGGGATACTGTAGTGAAAAAAAAAGTGAAAAGATCTGGGCAACTCATAATTTAAACACAATCCCAGTAATCAGTATGGCTTGTGTTTTCTCAGAATTTATTGGCTAGCCTTTTTTAACCCTTTATAAACAAAGGTTGTAGCATTCTTGTCTGGTTTTGTGGAACGGAGTAGAAATAGTTTTCCTGAAGTTAGAATGTGTTATAAATTCTTGACGAGCTCTTGACAACTGTTGCTTTAAGAAATTATTATTTCTAAAATTCTTGTGATAAACCAGCTATTTCTAAAAATAGAAACTGGTGATACTTCCAGCCCAGTGCTGATAGTATAAATCTTCTCTAATAACATGTGGTACATCCGCCAAAATTTTTTTTTGTTACTATTCTGTAGAAAATTGGCATTCCATTGTATTATTCTATACCCCCCAGCATTCTGAAGAGGAGTTTTTCTCACTGCCATGTTTTCTTCCTTAGGCCTGTGCCCCATTGTACCACTGGAGGACTGAAACAAAACAAGAGAGGGAGCCTGTAGGAACTTGTTACCTCCTTGCTGGATCTAAATCTGTGGAATATGCACCCTGCAGGTCAAGTAAGTGTAGAACATGTCATTGCTTTTCTGTTTGGACTTTCCCTTGTGTTATATTTTTGTGTACATTAGAAGCGGGATGTTTTACAGATATTACCCCCTTCCACGTATAGGCTTATAGCAATTCGAAAAAACCCTAAGCTAGATCCAGACATCTGAATTCTCTTCCAGTTGATGTTCAGGATGCAGACCTTGCTTTCTCTACTGTAGGCCAGAGGAAAATCTTAGATCCAAGTATCACTGGAATTGAGGACTTCAGTTTTTGAAAGGACTACTTCTGTAGTAATCACTCAAGCAAAGTTATGTAGCTAGTGCTTTTTCAAAGACCAACTCTAGAATTTTCTGAAGCCTAATTATTGTTATTCAAGTAATTCAGTAATTCATTGCTGAACATATTGAGTCTTATATTCCAAACGCTTTGCATCCATATCATGTAGTTGAGTTGGTATATTATTCAGAGGCTTAATAACTTTTTCTAAAATACAGAAGCCTAAAAGTTGAACATTCGGGCTAGGATTTTTTTTTTTTTGCTGAAAATCATTGGTGAACAGCAGGAATGAAATCCAGTGTGTCCCAACATAAAAAGAAGTTAAATAAGCATGTATTAAACTAAAGCATGCTAGTTAAGTAGTCATACTTCCAGATAAGGGGGTCTCAACTTTTCTACCTTGGAGCTGTATGATCATAAGATTAACTCAGCCATAACAATTCTTGCTGGGATGAGTCTCAGTACGTAGAGATCTTTTCAGCCAGGTATGCTGCTTTTTTTGTGTTTTAAGCCAATACTTGAAACAACTTCCGGTTATGTGCCTTCCAGATTTTTATTCCATACCAAAAGAAAAACTTAATAGTTTCTGGATACCTTATTTCCTGAAGAAAAATTGCAAGTGTTTTTCCCCAAAACTTAAATTAAGATTAAATACAAAGGACTGTGGAGTTGCTGTTTACTTTGACTGTGTTAGGCCAGAGCATATGTTGATGTTATATGTATGTTAGGCCAGCCCTAAAGCTGTTACAGCATTTGGTTGTGAGTTGTTAATGAAGAGAAAATACTGACTGAGGAGAAAAAAATTTTCAAGGTTCAAGTTCAGGAGTGCATGGTTACTTAGGAAGATGCATTGGAAAGTATCCACAGAATCATCTGATCTGGTACTGATAATTATTTTATTTATTTTTCTCTTTTCTATCCGTTCTTTTTTGTAGCCACTATTGATGCAGATGGACAGGGATTTTGTCAAGGTGGATTTAGTATTGACTTTACAAAGGTATGTGAATCTTTTTCAATTCCTACGAGTCAGCAGACAGTTGCAAGTTGACAACAACCCTGATATGGACCACATACAAGCACAGCTATTATGAAACTAAATGTAAACTACCATTCCTTGGGGGAAAAAACCCAACCAAACACATCCTTGTAAATAAACAAAAATAACTTCAAACCACTCCGGTATTATAAACCAGTTTCTCCCTACATCTTCACAGTGGGACGCTTTAACCTCTTGTAGGAATCATGTGCTGAACAAATAATCTGCTTTCCCAGACTCATGCCATAAACCTCTGCTGTAGCTGGTCCTCAAGTGAAATAAACTGTAGTAGTCAGGTTTTTTGAGATAATTATTGTGAAGGCATGAGTGCATAGCTAGTGTTACTTCTTGAGGAAGAATAACTGCTAAAGGGAACTGGTAAACAATGTTCTTGTCAATTATGTTTTGTTTTTCTCATTAGGCTTTTTCTTTTTTTGCGGTCTGTCTTGTGTTTCTTCTACTTTTATGTTCTCCCTGCCTTTTATGGTTCTTTTTTTAAATTTAAATTCACAATTACTTTTTAAATCTAAGCACAAAAAAACTGTGCACAAATATGCGAACTAACTGTAGGTTTTTTTATATTGTACATTTAAATTGTTTAGCATAGTCCAGACACGTTAAGACCGTGCAAGTCCTATTTGTGATGTGGCAATTTTTTGGGTTCTTCACATCTTATGGTTGGGTCATAGCCCTTCACTCTTTGCCTGAGGACACTCTGGTTTTGCTCCAGAAGAAACTGCAAAGTGCAGTGAAGGACTGTAAGGGTTGAGTTACTTTACATGCACACCTGAAGCTTACTGTGCAGACCTGAAGCTTACTGTGCAGATTCTGGCCCCTGTTAAAACCAACCTTGGCTCTAATCCAAAACCCTAGCAGAGTGGGCAAGCCTGGGTATAAGGTATCTTCAAATCGCTGACCTAGATTTTTCTGAGTGGTGAATATGGGAGTTTTTAAGATTAAAACCTGAATAAGTGGCTTAATTATGCAGCAAAGCCTATGGCCCAATTCACTACTTAGAGAGCAAATTCGCAGCACTGGGATAACTAATGAGGTTAAAGTTTCATAAAATGGTTTGTGGATTGCAGTTGTACCAATGAATACAAAGTGTGGGGGAATTACATCACAGCTTTTCTGAATAAAACTTTCCTAAAGATAAATTACAGAAAGTGGCAGGGGCAGAAGATGAAACTAGTTTTGTGTACTGACCTAAAAACATGTTATGATTGCCTTATAGCAGTCTTATGTTTTCTCCTAATTGTATTTCTGTTGCCTTAGATGTATGTGGGTAGAAGGGTCTCCTACAATAAAAGCACAATTCTGCCTAGAATTTTAAATGGGTGAAACAGACAAGCAAGTCACAGAAGGCATATTGTTTGTTATCTTAGCATTTTACGGGACGCACTTTTAATCATTCCTTCAAAAAATAAAATGTATTGGGGTCGGTGAAGCTACTGTGGTATACGTGCATGGGATTACTTCCCATAAACATAGGACATGTTCTCTTGTTTTTAGATATGCTTAATATGTTTTTTCTTTTTTTCTTTTTCTTTCTCCCCATCCCTGTCCCATCCCGCCCCCCACCAAGGGAGACAGAGTGCTGCTTGGAGGACCTGGAAGTTTTTACTGGCAAGGTGAGATATATCATTTCAGACACAGAGAAGTTGACCTCTTTGATTTTTCTCTTTATCCTCTTAGTCATTTCTATCCACACTCCTCCAACTACGGTCAAAGTCTTCATCAGTAAGAAAACGAACAGAAATAATTCTTCCTCCTCCTTCAAAGTATTTCCTGAATAATTAAGGCAACCACAGATTAAACCTGAAGTAATAATTGTAGAGATGTGTCTTTTGTCTTTTAAATAACTCTGATTGTTTTAAAGGCATTTTCCCAGGAATGTGGAATTTGCTTCCACCAGCAGGCTAAGTTTCCTCTGGGATATTTTGCTTGTTTGAAAATCTACACGCTTTGTAATTTCTGACACACATATGAAACATGTATTTTCAATGAGAAATGCACCCTGCGAAGAGAACTATCATTATTGCATTTGTTTATGTTGATCTGTTTTGTGCTGTGGTGCACATTTTACTACTTAACTGCGCTGTTTACACAGAACATTATGTATGTATTTTGCTATTGTGGGATTCCATCAGTATTTGTTTGGAGGATCATTCAGCATTTAGCTATAGCTCTCTGTTCAAAAGATGATGCTGCTACAATAAGGACATAGCTGCCAAACTCTACTGCCTGTTTTTGAATGTAAATACTAATGTTTATGAAAGATTTTCAGTATCATGCCAGCCTATGTGTAGATGAAGCAGCACAGGAGGCTCGTTTCCAGTCCTATGTTTTAAATTCTGAACAAAGTGGAGTGATTGCAACTAAATGGCAGATACAGTATAGTATAGATTTTGTTTCTGTATTCATTTTATTGCTTTTTGGCAAAAGCGATCTCATTGGCTGAAACAACCTTATTCTTCTACTACCAAAAAAACCCAACCCAACCTTACCTCTGAATAGAAGACAATAGTATACTTCTAAAAACTAGATTTTTCACCCCAAAGTTTTATTCTACATTCTAAGATGCTGGAGGAGTAGTTTTCCCTATGCTTCATACATACATGAATATGTATGTGAAGTACATGCTCTTCTGAAAAAATTTTTTTGTGATTAATGATTTAATTTATACTCAAAAGAATGTAATGAAGTCACCACCTAGTGGCTCATGAAATGAAAACAGAGAACACGGTAATACACTATGCTCATCTTAGTTTTTTGTCTGCCATATTAAGCTCTTATGTATTTAGATAAGGAGCGATGACTCATTTCTGCAATACCATAAGCATATGCTTACTGTTAACCTAACTGAGCAGTCTCATTTAAGTCCTGGCTTACGTGTAGGAGCAGCTTCTATTTTCAGTGAGAAATCTTCGTGTGCTTTTGATTAAATATGTGCATAATTATTTGCTGAAGTAGGATCCAAATTTTCACTTGTATCCTTTCTGGTGGTGCTGCTGTTGCCTATTTTCTGGTCAGTATTGTGGAAGAGATGTTGCTTTAGAAGCAAGCGTTCTTAGAGTCCTGTTGCTTATTGAATGAGTGCACACATATTTTATTTGTGGTTTTAAGCTGTTTTCTTTCTCTTTAGGCCAACTTATTTCTGATCGAGTGACAGAGATTGTGGCTAAATATGACTCCAAAGTCTACAGTACAAAGTATGATGACCAGCTAGCAACCAGACCTGCTAGTGCTGCTTTTGATGACAGCTACTTGGGTGCGTAGTTTGAAAAGGAAGAAAACCTAGCTGTACTTGAAAAACTCCCTTGCTCTATTCATACCTAAGTCTAAGTCACACTACTAGTAATTCAACATTTGACAGATAACTAAAGAGCTACATACTTGAAAATGCAGTAGTTTATGTATGGTGGAAGCTTAGTTACCTTGCCATAGCCTTGATTCAAAAAACACCTAATGACAAAATAAATGTAAGTATTTCCATGAATTTTTGTGCTCTGTGATTCAGGCCGAATATGGGAATGGCCAAGGTATGATTTTTATGTGAGAAGTTAGTTGTGTACCTTTTTTTTTTAGAAAAGCAGCTGTTTCTAAATAATCTACCAAAACAAAATAAGATGTAGAAGAATCACGTTTGGGAAGTAGTGAAGAGAGCAGATAGAGTCCCTTAGAAGAGTGGGTAATCATCATCTAGTTTCATATATGTCTAACCGTGTTCAGAAGAAAGCAAGGTTAGACCGTGACAGCTCCCAGGATGATAATTCTAAAATTTTCATCTTCTGATCTCAAATTCATGGATGCTGCTGTATTACTGTCAATTCATGTAGCTGTTTATAATCTAAGCTACTTAACGGCAATATTTATTCCATTGCACTTTAAGATGAAGTGAGAGGACTGTGCTTAGAGACCTATGAAGAATGTAAAGAGAGGTGAAAGGTTTACTAAGGTTTTTAAAATGATTTACTAATTTTGTCTGTTGCATCAGGTTATTCGGTGGCTGTTGGAGACTTCAATGGTGATGGCATAGAAGGTAAGGCCCTTGCTTCAGTAAAAAAATCATGTTAATAGGCCTGGACAGGTCTTTCAAATAAATGGTTTAGAACAAATGATACAGTGCACAAGAAAAATATGTAAAGCACTAGGAGTGAGCTACTCTGTTCAAGCAAAGTCACTGTGCTTTGGGACCTGAAAGTTATCTGGGTGTCTTGCTTTACATTTCAGACTTTGTATCAGGAGTCCCAAGAGCAGCAAGAACTCTGGGCATGGTAGGAAATTTGAAACATTAAACTCTACAATAAGTAAAATGATCAATATTGTTGGTATGCTGTAATATGTATTTCTTTGTGTGCAGGTGTCAATTTACAATGGGAAAAACATGTCTTCCATGTACAACTTCACAGGAGAGCAGGTATGTAGCTTTATTCAGTGTGATGGGTGACCAGGAGGCTGTTCCTATAGAAAGATGACATGTTGAGACGGTATTTAGGGTACTAGAACATATAATTTTCTGATGTTACTAGCTGATGTGCAAAAGAAAAATTTTATACAGTCTGTAGGTATCCTAAAAATGTATGTTCTGTGAGTTTCAGTTTTATAGTACTACTTAGAAAAACAGTCTTACTTAAATGAAGGAAATGCTTCCTATTTTGAGAATTGGTAAAGAGGACTGGATCATGAAAGGGGGAATGGGGAAGGTAACTGCTCAGTTTACTTTTCAACAAACTAAGGAAGAGAAAGGAAAATACAAGGAGAAAGGATCAAAAAATTTTGTGGTATACTTTATCATCTCCCTAATGTCTTTTCCATTAATGTCTTTTCCATACAGCTTTCTATAAACTTGTTTGTGTGTTTATATCGCTACAACTCAAGTTTGGTTTGAATTTTGTTTTCCAGATGGCTGCCTATTTTGGGTATTCGGTGGCTGCCACAGATATCAATGGGGACAAGTAAGTGTCCTCCTCTCCCCACTGCCACCCAGCTTGTTTCTAGAAAGAAAAAAAGCAGCTTTCATTAAAACCTCTTTCCTACAATATAGATTTCTGTCTTTGTTACTGGTTTAACATGTGTCTGCGCAACACACTTTCTTGCTAACACTCAACTTCTGTTTTAACAATTGTAGATTTGTTTTGTGTTTATTTACATGAATACACATGTGTATTCACATGCTTTAAATGTTAAATTCTGGTATATTTATGCTTACTTTGTCAATAGATATTTGCCTTCAGTTGCAATTTAAAGATAGGTAACTTTCATCTTAATACTGACTTCAGTGCTGAGTTAGTCCTACTAACTGATGCTTAAGAGAATGAAACTGAATATTCATGCTGTTACTGAAGAACCTTATCCTTCTTTGTTCCAGTTACACAGATTTGTTTATTGGAGCCCCTCTTTTTATGGATCGAGGTTCTGATGGGAAACTTCAAGAGGTTGGCCAAGTTTCCATTTGCCTTCAACGAGCCTCTGGAGGCTTTCAGATCACAAAGCTGAATGGTTTTGAGATATTTGCAAGATTCAGCAGTTCTATTGCCCCTCTGGGGGATCTAGATCAGGATGGCTTCAATGGTAGGACATCATTTATTGATCAGTATTTTCTGTTTGTAGATGAAATCTAGACAGCACACTGAATGTGGATTCTGCACGCAAACATTAGGCATTCTAACCATGACTGAATGTTGGACACTAAGGTCTAGACTCCTTTCGATGCTTGTATGCTACTCCCAAGAATGCTAACAGGAGTTACATGGATGCATCGAGCAGAGACTATACCATTTAAACTACAGCATGGATTATTTTAGCTGTTACACTGGTCAGTTCATTACTTTCTAAGTGATAAGTACAGTAGAAACTTCAATGAAATATCTGACTCTCCACTGTGACTTGTTCGGACATCTTCAGTATAATTTTCCTGTTTCCATTGCTTAAAGCCAATTTTCCTCTCCAGAAACACAATGATGACCAAAAAGGTTTTGTTTCAGAGAGCTGGTTAAAAATGTTCTGATAGAAGAGATTTTCCTGAGAAAAGTCTAGATTTTTTTTTTTTTTTTTTTTTTAAATTTCAAAATGGAAGAATCTGGTGAAAATATCCCATAACAACTACAGCCAACTGTACTAAGAGCAGAGTGTCTCGAGCAAGTATTTGGATGAGAAGTCCAAGTCTGATAGAACTGAAGCTGTGGACTCTCAAACCTGTTGCCAGTACTTCTTGTTACTTTCACTTAGGAATGGAGAGCAATGTAGCAGACAAGAGTCATACAGTTTTGAGGTGGAGACTTCCAGGAATCCTAGGGAGAACGTTTTGTTTTGCAAGTTGTACTCCAGTGTTTCCTAAAGAGTGGTAGGAATTTGAGTTCTGCAAAAAATGCTCATTTTTGTTTTTTCCATTCTGCTTGCAAGCTAAGTATTTTCTGAAAGATCAAAAATTATAATAGGCTAATATTCCCAGATAGCGCTAATTTATTTTTTTTAATGAAATCATAGAATCATAGAATAGTTTGGGCTGGAAGGGACATGTTTAGTTGCTAATAGTATACAGAATTAGTGTGCAACTATTCACAGAAGGCATCAGAAAGGTTACAGCTAATAGCCAAAAATACGGTCACTTGAGGAGATGATCCAAAAATGTTTTGATTCCATCATATTTCTATCTGATATATACTGTAGATGAGAAAATCATAGCAAAAGCTGCTTCTTCTTAATTACTTTGCCATTATTTAGTCTGGTTTTTTAGTCTTTTTTTTATCCTGCTCTGTTTCATTTTGGGAGCATTAATTAAAATGCTTTCCATCACAGTACGGTGCAAGATTGGAATTTCTACTGCTTTCATAAACTTTGTAAAGATGAGTCAAAAATACAAAATGGTAAACTTTTGAGTCCTTGTTTTTTTCATGAAACTTTCTGAAATTTAAAGAAAGAGGAGGGAATAGTGTAATTAATATGTGTAGCGTTTCATGTTTGGTCTTTGAACCAATTGGAGAAATGTTGAATTTAGATCATATGTACACTTCTAAAGCTGTCCTTAGAGATAGTCCAATTAGCATTTTGTTTATTACTGTTTCAGTCATTGAGAATAAGTACTCTTAAATTTATTAAGCTTTAAAAGATAGCATAATTGCACTAACTGGAAGTTCTCCATAAAACATGTTGCCAGGCCATGATCAGGATAGACTGGAATTTGATGCCGTTGTTCTAGGCTGATTTAAATTTTCCAGAATTATTAAAAAGTCACACCCTTTGGAGAAACATGCGTGTGTTAGTGAAATGGGCAGATAGTCCCACTTAGTTTTGTGATTTGGCACCAACAGTGAGTAGTTCTTGGTGTTTCGTACTCTAAAAAGCATCTCAAATCCATATGATTTGGCTCCAAGTCAGTTACTGAAGGGCAGAAGTGTTTGCAGAACTATTCCTTTCTCCGCCGCCCCCCCCCCCCCATCTATGATACATGTTCTTGTTAAACATTTATACTTTCTACAAAAAGCAGCATCCAATTAAAAAACAAAGGTTGTTGATGAGCATTTTCAAGGCTGGTTCAGCATCTCCTCCCTACTGATACACATTGAAACTAATACCAGAAATTATTGATTGATGTTCTCCTAGTCTGTGTTTGGAGATGTTGATGATTGTTCTTTTGGTTTACAGATATTGCAGTTGCTGCACCGTATGGTGGAGAGGACAAGAGAGGACTTGTCTATATCTATAATGGAAGAGCAAATGGTTTGAATGCAGTCCCATCTCAAATTCTTGAAGGGCGGTGGGCCGCTCGCGCTATGCCACCCAGTTTTGGGTACTCGCTGAAAGGAGCCACAGATGTGGACAAAAATGGATATCCAGGTCCTTTGCTCTAAATGTCACTTTAGAATAACTTAATAGTAGCCCCACCTCTGACTAACAGCATATTTTAAAAAATAAATTATAAGGTGTAATATTTCTCCTTTCTTCCTAGACTTGATTGTTGGAGCCTTTGGTGTTGACACAGCTGTTTTGTATAGGTAAGTATCCCTCTATGGTTTTACGTAAGTGCAAGCAGAATGAAAGCTCAGTGGCATTCTTGAGTTACTAAAGAAAGCGGGACCAGAGAAGTCTGAAATTCTGCTACTCCACCTTCCAAGCTGCTGGAAGTAAAAAAATGTTATGCTGTTGTTTTCACTGAGTAAATGTACAGTCTGCTATCTGTTATTTATCTTTCTCAATAATCTATAGTTAAGATACAAATAAGCTGTCTTCAAGACTTTCTGAGTGACAGTTTTCTAGATTCAGACACATAGAGGGTGCTGCTAGCTATTGCTCTGCAATCCTGATATTCTCATCCAAACTTGCTCATTTTGGGAACATACCTTATTTCGCTGTGCTAGAAATCAATAGGACTTCCTCTTAACTCAATTTTCCATGTTCTGACTCTGATGGTAATGAAGGAGCCCAAAAAAGCTTCCTGCTTTTCCTTAATCAACACAGTGATTATTTGTTATTCTTGCAGTTTCACTAAATATTGTCTAAGTGTGTATGTGTATATTTCACAATTTGATGGGGAGGGTATTGTCTAACATGGTGTTGAATGCTGCTTAAGAGGGTGTTTTCTTTGCAGGGCTAGACCAGTTATTAGAGTAAATGCTGCCCTGGAAGTTAACCCAACCATTCTAAACCCAGAAAACAAAGCCTGTTCACTGTCAGATGTAAAAGTTTCTTGGTAAGTAGGGTATCTTTGTTTCCCTTTTGAGGGGAGGGACTTTTTTTGTTTTTATTTTCAAAAGCTTTCACTTTTAAAAGGATTCAGGAAGTCTAGTCAGCTAATTAAAAAAAGGCAATCAAACACAGATTTTTCTGAAAGAACAGACAATACAAAATAAGAACTCTTTGACAACAGGGGGAGGACCAACATTGTCTTCAATAGATGCTAGACTGACTCCTAGAGTTACATCCTACCTGTAGAGATTGGCAGTTGTCAGTGTTGAGTAGAGCAAGATCTTCCCAAGATGGTAATGGATCACACAGCTTTTGCAATGTTTTTACCCATTAATTTGCTTTTTAGGTGGGCATGTGGAAAACACTTGGGAAATGATCTGCTCTGCTCTGGTTTTGGTTCTCGTTCCTGGATGATTATCTAAACTCACTTTTCCTTTCTAGTGCTAACTTCCTTTTCAACTCAGTATGCCAGTTCCTTCTAGCTTTAAAAATAAATGAGCCACATTTGATTTCACGAATAAACACTCTGCTTTACAGGTGACGACTACTACATGAATCAAGACTCCAAAGCTTTGCATTGCTTGCATTGCTGTCTACTTATTAATAGGTTATAGTTTCTCTCCCACCAGTAGATAATAGCTTTTGGGAGTGAGCTTTTTGGGAATAGTTTTTTGGGGTGGTCTCAAAAGAGAACACCTTTAAACTGAGAAAAACAGTAAAGGATTTTAGAAGAAAATGAGAAAAAAAGTGTTTGAAATAAATATTTTCTTTTCCTCCACAACAGCTTCAAAGTAAAGTTCTGCTTAAAAGCTGATGGCAAAGGAAAGCTCCCTAATTCACTCAGTAAGTTCTACTAGTTTAAAAACTTTAAAGTCTTTTTATATTGCTTGCAGACATGAGCACCTGTCGCTGTTCTTTTTCATTATTGAAACAGTTGCCTACCCTTTACAGCACAACCTAACAGTTCAGTAACTGTCTACATGATTGTCTTAAGCAGTTTTTTTGCTGAAATTGTGTTCAAGTCAGTGGGATTTGAGCATACTTGGGATTTAAGTATATGTTTAACCACTTGGTGGAACTAGTCTTGGAAAATCTTTGTATTTTACAGAATTGAGATCAACTCTCATTGAGGGGAGTTCTAGACAAGAATATTCAAGTATCTGCATTGTTAGGCCTGAAAAATAAAGACAAGCCACAAGGGGCTTGTTATATTAAAATCCTGACCTTCTGATTGATATTACTGATTTTTTTAATCAGATTCTTTGGATCAGAATGGGAAAAGTTTGTTTCAAACAGGTTTTTAAGTTGTCTCTAAGGGATTTGCTAGTGTGACAGACAGCCTGCTAGAATCAGGTTTTGTCTACCGATTATAAAAGCTTTTCCTTATTTTCTGTATGGCATGGGAAGATTTGTATGGAGGTGGTATGATCTGGAAAGATTCATAAATAGCTGTTACATATGTTAATTTTCATTATGTCAAATATTTGAAGTAAATAGATTAGCAATACAGTTAAATAATGTAAGTGTTATGTGCAAGATTGCTTTACAATTTTCTAGGGGAAAAGAAATTTAACTTTTGTTCTTGCAGTTCTAAAGCAATTATAAATTACAAATTTATCAGTGCTCTTCTGTGTTTCCAGTTTTTAAGGAAAAAGCAGAGTCCAATTAGGACAACAACAGTGCTTGTTACTAGTTTGAGAACTAATGTAGTAACAAATTTTGTATTGGAAGAACTGGAAGTTTTAAAAGTTCCAAGTACTAGGTTTTCATTATAGCTGAAACCAGTGTTCAGCTCCATTTCTGATGGGAATCTGCACTATGTTTAATTGAATGAAACATCCCTAACCTAAATGCTTTGGATTGGACAGATTTCCAAGTGGAGCTGCTGTTGGATAAACTTAAGCAGAAAGGAGCTATAAGGAGAGCTCTCTTTCTCCACAGCAAACAGCCTAGCCACTCTAAGAACATGACTATTACAAAGGGGGGCAAAATGAATTGTGAAGAACTTGATGCCTTTTTGAGGGTAAGTAGCCATTTATGTTTTAGGCAAATAATTTTTGGTGCATTGTTTATTACAAGTTCCCTGTGTTAGGTGTTAAAAAAAAAAAAAATAGAAAAAAGAAATGCTAGGGAAACTTCATGCCGAATGGATAGACTTAAAGTTACTAAAACCATATGTCTGTCCTGGGATATCACTGCTGTCAGAGGATGAATGATGGATATTATTGTGACTAAGGTTCTGGTCACTAAATGGATTGAAAATTCAATTCTGAACTTTGTTATGGACTTCTTGGACAAGACATCTAGGCATAAAATTTGTTACAATTTCCAAGGAACATGACAGTCAATAAGCAGAGGTTGTGCTTCTACTTTGGAGGTAAAAGAATAAAGAAGAATACGGGTCTGCAACTAAAAAGCAAAGATCAGCAAATAACAGAGGAGATGGAGAAGGCTGAAATATTAAGTTTTCTTTTTCTCAGTCTTTTTGTTTTAGTCCCCACAAATGTGGGCAGATGCTAACACAATTAAAAAGTGTAACCTAGTAGAAGAAACACTGGCTGAAGTGAAGACAGACATGTGAAAGTGTAGCTATGTAAGTTAGATGCAGCTCAGATCTATCTCTGAGTACTTATAAATCAAACATAAACCCCCAACCCAATAAAAACACTAGTAATCATTAAGGTTTCTTAGAGGATAGGTAATACTCTTCTTTGACTGGCCTTGTAAGTGAGAACTATATGGAAATAGACATCCCAGATCTCAGTATTAGTAAAGCTTTAACACTTTTCTACCCAACATTCTCATAAAGAAAGTACTGACACGTGACCTAGATGAAATTACCTTAAATTAGATGCAAAACCAGTTAAAACTAAGTTATCAATAGGTTTCTGCCCACAGGAGATAACTTCTGAAGAAAGATCCTGCAATGAGCTGTTCTAGATTCAGTAATTTCCATTATTCTCAGAATTTAGAATAATTAAGCAGAGTTTATGTTGATAAAATCTGTGGCTAATGTAAAGCTAAGAGGTGGTTTGCAAGTACTCTGAAAGGCAGGATTTACATTTAATAAACAGAATAATTTGAAATGAACAATATGAAAGTCAGCAACTCCAAGTAGTAATTTTAGGAAGGAAAAATCACAAGTCCAAAGATGAGTATCTATGAGGGATCTTAGAAGTATACTGAATTTTGTTTGACAGGAAAGAGTGGAATTGTATAGCCCTTTAGGCTTCTTGCTATTTTAGTTCTATGACTTAACACTTCCATATGCTCCAGTTTTCCATTTGTAAAACGGGCATGTTGCTACTAAAATTGTCAGTCTTCAAAGTCTACACTGCAGGTTTTCTGAAAAGAGATAGTCTAGTTTGAAAAAAGCTCAGAAGTTTTAATGGTGTTTTGGCTTCCTCATTCCTACTACAGCGTGAACAATAAAAAAAAAAATACTGCTTAGTATTGCTCTTGGGGATGACTGTTTGTTGCCTATAGAGACTTTTGAAGGATGTGTTTTTGTTGTTGTTTTCTTCACATGTTTTAATTGTAATTCAAATCTCTGGTTTCCTCAGGATGAATCTGAATTTAGAGACAAACTAACTCCTATTACTATTTTTATGGAATATCGTCTGGATTACAGAACAGCTGCAGATGCAACAGGGTTGCACCCTATCCTCAACCAGTTCACTCCTGCTAATATGAGCAGACAGGTACACTTCTTACGCAATCTATGATGAGAGAACACAGAATGTATTTTCAGCTTTCAGTACTTATTCAATACTTATGGTCATCTTAGGACTTCTGAAAAATTAAGATACCAAAATATACATGTAGGTTTTAGTCTTTAAATTATGGAAATATTAATGGTTATTGTATGTTTGTCTTCTCTTTTTTTTCCTTCTCTCTGTCAAATTTCTTTTTTGACATGTTATTCCTTAGTGCCAGACTTCCTTTTCATGCATACTAAGTAACTGGAGAAAAGCAGTTAGAGTAGTATTGAAGGTGTTAATCATAAAGGATCGGTGTGTTACATCCTTTGCTCATACTATGCTGCTCTATGTATATTATGTTTATCCCTATAAGCTAATAAACATAGTTTATTAGCTAATAACTCTTAAGCTAATAAACATAGTTTTTCTATTTCTGCCCTTCATACAAATTTTTACACTTGTTTGTAAAGAGGGTAGTGGAGATGCAACTCAAGATGAACAGATTATTCAGAGTATGGAAGGAAGATTATGATATGTAGACATCAGTCCTAGAATTGCAGTGTGGGAGGATGAGCACAGTGCCCTCCATATATAAAAATTCATTTGTTCTCTTCTGAGACTAATGAGATGAAGATACCTCATAACGAGCTATTTAGAAAATTTTTATTTGGTGATGAAACAGTATTATTGGAAATGTGTGATAGAACAGATGCAGGAATTATTACAACAGTATGCATTTGATTTTTGCATAGGCACATATTCTGCTGGATTGTGGTGATGATAATGTCTGCAAACCAAAACTGGAGGTTTCAGTAGAAAGGTAAATACATGAGAAAAATGCTACAGGGAAAAGTAACTTCCCTACTTGAATTCTGAACTTCAAGAGCTTGTAATACTTTTGTTAAGAGGATTGAAGTAAGTAGGACTCCTCCATGTATACAATCTAAACTCATGCTTATTTAAGGAAAACCCATTTTCTGCTTTGTAACCTAATGTCTTCAGCAGGTAATACAGGGAGACCACACGCCACCACCCCAGCCCCCACTATAAGTATACAGTATTTATTTGTATATTTGCTAGGCTGGACATGCATAGCAAGCGTAAAACAGTGTTAGTTGCAATTGTACCACTGTTCAGTTATTTAATACTAGACAGACACGTGAAGATGTGAACAGGCATGATTTAATCCAGCAAGGGGTGGAGTAGGACTCTGTTGTCACACGTATGAAAAAAAATTGTTAATATTGGTAATATCTCTTATTAAACCTGGAAAAAATAAACAATTTTTAACTCATAACTATTCCATGAGCCCGGGCTTTTTGTGCTTTGTATGCCTGAAAGCCATTCTTAGTGTATTATCTTTACTCATAAATGTAATCTCTGGGGGTTTTTTATGCCCTTAGTGAAGAGGTATAGCATATGCACATGTATGTAGGTAGTACAGTTCACAAGCATACTGATTCATGCAGACGCTTCCAGAAACATTTTACATCAGTACAGGCACAGTTTGGTTTCCTTGTAGTTGGTGAAATGAAAATACATTGTTTGGAAAGATACTCTTTTTGTATCTGGAACAAATGAATATTACAGAGGTCTTGGCTGTATTCTGTAGTTGAGACTTCCATCAGTTTTGTTACAAATGTATGCTTGTATCTCTTGCTAAGTAGGCTTGTAATTAAAAATGTACACAGTGATTTAGCTGTTCATAGTTTGTTGTTCTTTGTAAAAAAAAAAAGTGTCAGTGGTTTTGTGGTTTATTGTAAAGTATATAAAAAAGATTCTTACAAAACAACATGTAATATTTGCTCCATTTTTGTGATTATAGACACGTTTTTGTTTTAAACACAGTGTAGAGCTCTCCTGATATTCCTGAAGCATAGGTACTGCCTCTAGATTTCTCTGATGTCTTTGTGCAATTTCAAAATGTCTCTTGTTTCTCTAAGTTCAACACACTTCAAAACCTGAATGCAGTTCATTTTTTACACTTGTTTTTTGTAGTGATCAGAAGCAGATATATATTGGTGATGACAATCCCTTGACACTAATTGTCAGTGCTCAGAATCAAGGGGAAGGAGCCTATGAAGCAGAACTCTTTGTCATCGTTCCACCCCAAGCAGATTTCATTGGTGTTGTTCGTAACAATGAGGTAAAATTCCAACTATCTATCTTCTTTGAGTAGTCATACTTCAGGTACTGCTATGGAAGGCTGTGGGACAGGGTCTGTCAGTGGTGCTTTTTATGCTTCAATCTTAAAGCACAGCACTGAAAAAATTAAAAGGTTCTTCCAAGCCCTAAAGCTATATAACACCTTGCTGAATGGTTCCAGTTTGAGCGTACTCCTAGCAACAGAGGAGAATCATCTGTGTGTTGGAGCTTGACACACAGAGTTTATCTGCTACAAGTCTTTATTTGAACAGTGCCCTTGCTAATTTATTTAAATTTAGACTTAGCATGTGATATGCTAGGTAAAGAGCTGGGCATCTGTGAGGCAAAAAGTGATGTTGTGTATTATTATTATTCTCTTCCTAAATACATACCTAAGTATGTGGAAAGTCTTGGGTGTCAGTTATCCTGACTACACAGAACATTAAATTTATTTCCTTACTTTCCCTTGTATTATAAAATGTCTGCATAATCTGTGTTTCTTTGAAAACATGTTGGTATAGTCCAAATTTTGGTTTAGCCCATTATAGCTATATATAAGTAACATACTTTCAGATTTTCTTCATCCTTGTTTTTATTTGGTATAATCTATGATCAGTCAATATATCTGTAAAGTTGCAGAATGTTAAGGTGAAAACTAATTTCCCCCTATATCAAAGGATTCCAACTTTGATACCACATCCTTCATAGACATTGGACCATGCCTTGGTTTCGTTCTTCAGTTTGCCCCTGCTACTCTAGAGGTTTGTGTTGTGGCTTTATCCAAAATCTGATAGCTCCTCTGAGACCTCTTTTTGAGTAAGCTAGTAAATATTCATGTTATTTTCCCTTCCAGTGTTTATCTTCCTATGGAGAGTTTGCCCAATTGCCAAAGTTTCCTCACATAAGTTTTAAAGAATCAGGTGAAGAAATGCTTTAGGTCACAAAAATCATCAGTGCTATGAGTGTCTTTTTTTTATAACCTTGGAAAGAGCATCTATCTTGTATCAAAAATACTTGTCTCCATGGAGACCTTTATACTCAGATTTTATTTAATTGTAGTGCTTGACTGTGTTAGGACTGAGAAATTATATTAAAATTAATGCAGCATATCTAGAACTTTTCTCCAGACTTTCATCCAGGTGTCCAAATGTGAAGAATGACATTCCTTAATATTGCTTTCTGGTTTACTGCAGGCTTTAGCAAGACTGTCATGTGCATTTAAAACAGAGAATCAAACTCGCATGGTAGTTTGTGACCTGGGAAATCCCATGAAAGCAGGAACTAAGGTAAGACTTGGTCCAACAGGTGTCTGGTAGCTGAAACAGGAGTGCAGTTGGCATTTTTCTTAATGACAGCAGTGTTTGGGCAGGATTTCACTCACAGGAATTTAAGATTAGGTCTAGCTCACATTTAGCTGTCCACGTTTAGTTAGCTCAGTGGTAATTGGTTTGAAGTTTTCAGCTAAATCAAAGGCTGAAAGGAGCGTTCATGAGTTTTATGATGCAACTCAAAAGGAGTAGTTCATTAAACAATGGAATTAATGAACTCTGGTCCCTCATGAGTTGGTCTTTAGGTTTATCTGATATTTATTTTTTAGTATCTAACAAAGAGCTAGCTCATAATACACCTTTCTCTTAGTGGAAACCTAATAGTCCTTCTCTATTCTGCCTACTTTTGTGAAGTTTGAGAGTTTTGTCTAATTCAGACCTCTGCAATTTCACCAACCGTAGCTGAAATTGGAAGAATTAAAAAACTCTTAGTGGGACCTGGCAGTTACTAAGATGGTTTGACATAATAAGTCTTTTTTTCTGAGGAAATAAAGTGAAAATCAGTCACAATTACAGACACTTTGATGGTGCTTTTCTTCCAAGAGACTTCTTGTATAGATGAATAAATGTTATTTCCAAAGTCTTTCTGTCAAGCTGAACTATACAGATGTCGAAGCAACTATCATGCACTGACTTAGAACAAACCTTGGGAACTGAATTTAGAATCATTAAAGCGTGCCCTGTTCCTTAGACTACAGTACTTTTTGCAACACATAAGGAGGCTTAGTTACGTGTAAAAATGGCTGAACCAAAAGGGGTTAGCATGATGTAAACCTTATGTTTCTATTTTGTGGCAGTGATGCATCAGCTGAAATCTACAGAGAGCGCAGTACATTTCTAGTCTTGATGAACTGGACAAGTTTTATTTGACAATTCTCTGTGTGTGTTCTCTTATGACCACAAGCCTCAAGCAATTTTGTTGTATTATAATAGTATTAAGAAGCTGTTATCATGTATTTTATTGTGCTTCCACTGAACCACGATGATTTTTTTCTAAAGCTATTAGCTGGCCTGCGTTTCAGTGTGCACCAGCAGTCTGAAATGGATACCTCTGTGAAGTTTGACTTGCAAATCCGAAGGTATGGAAATCTATGAGTATGTACCTCACCTGGTAGATAACATGCTGAGTAAACAGACTGTGAACTTAGCAGTTACTTTCACTCTGGACTAATTCTCTGGCATTTGCCTTGTAATTGTTTAAAAAATAAACACATTTTTTTAATGAATTATGTTTTCTAAAATAGAGGAAAAAATGTAAGAAAACACAGTTTTCTGTTTGAATGCAGTTTCTTTTACTTACAGCTTTTAGGTAAGCCATGGCACAAGTGAAACACTAATGAGGAACAAAACCATTTAAAATGTTTCAAGAAAAACTTTGTGGCTTTGTACCTGCATACCATTGTGATCTCCTGACACTTGCATAGTGCCACAGAATGACTTGTGTCTTTGGGTTTCTAGCCCTGTTTTAAAACTGATGTTTGAACTCATGAATTCCTTCTGATGTAAAGCCAGAATTTCAAATTTCATGAGTTTTGAGGATGAGAGTTTTAAGTCTTTCAGAAAAGGCAATGCATGTGATGGTCTGAGCAGAAGCAACATGCAGTGAACCATTTTAAGTGCTTTACAGTAGCCAGCATAAGAGACCCTAAAAATTAAATGGAACAAAACATTAGTGTTTCTGTTAATTATAAGATGAGCGCAGTGCTTTCATATAAATATGATACATAAATCTGAATTTATACTTTCTGGAGGTGGTATTTAAGAGTTTATGTGATCAATAGGACTCTCTTTACCCAATACAGTTTTATGTTGCTTAATGGACAGTACAAATACATCTGCCTTACCTCCCACCCTCACCATGTTGGACCAGAAGCTTCTTTTCTTTTTTCCATTTAAGGGCTTCATTTTTTTTAATGCAGTGAATAAACTATTCTCATCCACATATGCGTTTTCCATCTACAAGAGTTAAATAAGTTTAAACCTGCCATTCTATTTTAATGTTACGGTGGTTTGCCATACTGATCAAAGGCCTTGGCAGCATTAATATCTCTTTGATCTCACATTGCTGTCCAATTTTTTTTCCCTCTTCTCCATCAGTTAGTAAGCAACACCAGTGGCATGTGACTCCAGTTCTTTGCAGAAAGTGATCTTCTCTGGGGTGTCTGTTGTCTTCCTTGGGCTAACAGCAGTCACTAACTACCTTTCACTGGGAGAAAAAACAGTCAGTGAGGTTGCTTAAGTCATGGTTCTCTTCAGATGGAGGAGTAAGGAAGTTCCTGTAATGTTTTACATGTTTTATGGAAGGAATTTCCTTATATGACTTATGGATGCAAGAACAGTGATGCAACTGAACATGGTAATCACAGTTCATCATGACAGGCATTATCAAAGTAGTATCTGTAAAAGGTTTTAAATATCACATTAGTTATCTTTAAACTCACAAAGTTAGATTTCCGAAGCTGGCACAATTCCTATCAGAACAACTCTAGTCTCTGAAAGAAAGAGGTATTTGCAGGTTGGGAAGAAAACACTGTTGGATGTATTTTTTGATTACAGTAGCAGTGAAGAATAATTGGAGGATTCAGGGAGATCTTTCTGAAGGAAATTGTTTAGCAAGGCAGACAGAATAATCAGATGTGTCTGAGTTGATCAGAATACTGTTCCCAGCTTCGCTTTGAGGGGAATAGGAGTGGTCTCTGTATTTCTTTTTCTCTGTTTACAAGGAAAGTCTGAAGAAATTTTATGTGTGAATGGCTCTACATGCCTTAATATCTGTCATCTCTTGGTGCATCTGAAGTGTAGGAATCAGATGTTAAGTGCATTCATTTACTGGTTTAAACACTGTGAAGAGGGGTAAGCAAGAGTAGTCCTAGCATACTTCTCTGCCCTGGGACTAGTTTGAAGCCAACAAGTCCCCGAGCAAAACAGATGTCCTAAAGTGGAATTTAAGGCTCTGCTAGCTCTATAGTTGATGTTATCCCACAGCACTGGCATTTGAATTTTCTTATATGTGGCAGCTAAGGAACAGAGTCAGCATTAGCTTTGTGTCATTTATTGACTTCTCCCTGCCGAGGGATCTCCAAACTGCGCTGAGGGTGGGATGGTCATGCATTTAAGTGAGAACTTGCTGGAATCTGCTCCTTATTTTTTAGCAATTATGCTTTCCTGCAGTGGCTCAGGAGTCATGCTGTGATGTTTCATTACAATTATTTTAAGGTGTGGGTTGTTTTGGTTTTTTTTTTAATACTTAGCTTATTTCATGTAACAAATTAACATTTTCTTTGCAGTTCCAACCTGTACGACAATCTAAGTCCAGTAGCATTCTATCAGGCTGACCTTGCTATTTTAGCAGCAGTTGAAATCAGAGGGTAAGCATTGATACTGTTTTAATAAACATCTTTCTCAAATGAGCTTTGAATGTTTGTTTCTTTATATTCACTGAACTTTCTTTCAGGTCTGCATAAGTTTTCAGGAAGCCTTAGGGAATTTTTAATCTTAAAGAAAATATGGTTCTCTCTAGCCACCCTTTGGGCTTTCAGATCTTAAATAATTCTAAATAATTACAAAATTAATTCCAAAAAGGAATGTTGTGTCCTCTATTGCTAATGGTTTTTTAGAATAATAATAATAATAATAAAAAAACCCAACTCTTATTTTTGCAGTTGGACACATTTCTCCATGTCACTTTCCTCCTCCACAACCAACTGGGTTTTCATCTGAAAACCCCTGAAACCTTTTCTAAAACCAAAGTTGAAAAACCTATTGAAGATAATGCCCTACAATGCCCTCACCTTCTTCAGTCTTAAGCATAGTATTAGTATTGTAATGACTCCATTACCTCTATTACTTTTGCTTACCAGAAATCTATAATTCACACCTAAAAGCTGTACAATCCTTTTGCTTAGACAGTTAACTCAGTTTCCGGAGTCATAATTTTTTAAAATTCCCACTACATTCCTGATTGTGATCTAAGTTTGTTGATATCTGAGAGGTGCAGAGATGGTACGACTGAAAAGCATTATTGCTAGCTTCGCTGTTTTCACTGCGTGCTGAATTAATTCTTATGACTGTACTGATAAGTCTCTACATCATCAATATTTTTTATTATCAAAGTATTTCATACTTGTGGTTTTTGGATTACATGTGTGTATCTTAATTCTCTTAATGGTTTACTAGATGTTGTAGGATGAATCCAAAGTTTAGGACAGGAAAAAAATGTTTCTAAATACAAGGTTCATCTTTTCATGTACAGAAGAAAATTGAACACTTAATATGTAAGCCACTCAACCTCTGTTCTTTCTGTTTTTATATACAGAGGTTGAAAAATTGAAGACTGTATTTTAAGCATGTTGATTTTTTGAGATAGTCTAGAGAATTACATTTATCGTTTCATACTTTATAATAATGACTTGTTTGCTCTGCTGTTTAGTGTGTCGTCTCCTGATCACATATTCCTTCCTATTGCAAACTGGCAGCCGAAGGAGAATCCAGAAACAGAAGATGATATTGGGCCTCTAGTACAGCATATCTATGAGGTATGTGATTACTACTAATTTCAGTGACACAATTCTGTGATAAATGAAAAGCAATCATTTGGTGTAGCTTTTCTCTGGAGTAAATTACAATTTTTTTCTCCATTTTGTTCTTGCATGGAAACAAAGATTTTTTTTTTATTATTATTTTTTTAATGCTGCGTCAATAACTGGTATCTGCAAGAAGAGTTGGAATACCTGCAATTAGTGTAACAGGAGTAGCCAAATAGAAGCATCTCAATTTTACATCATTACACATATTGTATTTTCTAGCCCTTCCAGATCTAGATAAAACATTTGAAGTAACTTGAACTCAGAAAATGACTCATGGCTGTAAATTATTCAGCATCCTCATTCGTATTCCAGCTACTCTGAATCATTATTGTCAAGTCTTTTGCCCTGAAAAATTTTAAGTATTTAAAGTTGCCTTAAAAGAATGATCACAGCTTTAATCTAGATTGTTTAATTAAATAAAACTTTACCGAGATATCTTTGTGAGTAAGAATAGTTGAAAGATGTTCTAGAACTTGAGACCATTTATCTAGTGAAATTGATGGGTGTATATATCTGTGCTCAGAGTATCTTGGCTGAGTCACATACAGTGGCTGTGACTCATGCCACTACCAAAAACCTACCAAACCCCCCCGATTTTTTCAAGGAAAGAAGTTACATTTCTTCAAGGCAAAAAACCTAATGCCATATAGCTTTTCTTTGAAGTAATTTTTATGAAATTACAGAATTTTAAGTTTTGCCTGTTGGGGCTTGAAGTTTAGCTACCATTTTTAGGTAAAGTTGTTGATGCTATTACCAGAAGTGGTTGGGGGTTAGGGTAGCAGCACTATCATTTATGGCTCAAATGTAAAATAACAACTATATGCACATTAACAAAGAAGGTGGCATTGTTTGCGGATTTTTTACGTCTGTTAACTTTACTTTCATAATCAGCTGAGAAACAATGGTCCAAGTGCATTCAGCAAGGTGATGATGACTCTGCAGTGGCCTTACAAATATAAAAACTACACACTGTTGTATATTGTTCAGTATGAAATTGATGGTCCCATGAACTGCACTTCTGATATGGAAATCAATCCATTGAAAATTAAGGTAAGCAGGACTTTCTTTTTGTTTGAGTGGAATGAGGTATATTTGTTCTGGAAACACTCAAAATACCCAAATCCCTGAGAATATCTAACGCTGTCTGAGTTAAGTTTTCATCTGTTGCTGAGGAACAAGACTGCACTGTTTGATAGTACTTGACAATGTGTATAGCAGGTGAAATAAAAGGTAGACAATAGATTGTCAACCCAAAGGTAAATTTGTCTTGTTTCTTTTTGTTGTGTTGGTTTTTTTTTTTCACTTGAAGACTGTATGAGTTCTAAGTCTAAAGCAATGGAATTACTGAATGTGGTCATAAACAAAAACATTCCAGATGCTTCTGGGCTGTTTATGTAAATTTTCTGGGGTTTATTTCTTGGAAGAAAATGGCACTGTTTTTTCTATTACTAGCTTATTTTTCTAGGCCCTCATCCAAATGCCACAGAGGTCAATAAGGGTGCTTCAATGGTGCTTAAAAGTATGCTACAACTGCCAGCAAAACATGCAGTTTGGAGAGCACAGAGCAGAAGGAGCTCCTTTTTCCTAGGTTGGACCAGACAAAGAAACACCAGATAAAAACCAGCAAGTTTGAGAGTAGAGAGCTGAATTCTAGGACAATTTGGAACAAGTAGTAAAAATCAGTATATTGGTTCTAGAAGAATTTAAGCAAACATATGTATGAAAAGAGTAAGGGAAGATATTCAGTGTATAGAACAACAAAGAATACTCATGTATCTGATAATCAGAAAGAACTTTAGTGAATATATAAATACGAATTTCCTGTGCTTTTGCTATACCATTTGTAATAATATATTTTTCACAACTCTCTTGTAAGTTTCCTCATATAAATTTGTTATGTAGGGGACAAATAGCATGGCTCTGCCTAGTACCGTATGTAAACTTGCAATTTTACATTGGGAATTTCTAAGGGATTACTGAAATAATTTATTAAACCTACTGTGTACTTTTTCAAGCCCCTCCTAAAAAAGTTGTTTTGTGTATGTCTGGATATGTGTACGCATGTACAGTGGTATGTGGTACACCAGTACCATACTAGTGCTGCTTTTTCAGAGTTAAAAACTGAAATGTTGAGGAAAAACTTTTAATACAAGATTGCAAAACGGAATTATTTATTGCAGTCTGAGAGTATTTTTTTTCTATGCATGAAAAAGTTTTGAGTTGAAGAATTAAGATACTCAAGGCTCTATGTTTGTTCGTAGTAGAAATTTGCATCAGTGATCTAGAAAAGGCAGTAACATTTTAATTACACCTGTAGGTAAAGGTAGGTTCTGAAGAATAGCTAGGGGGTAGAGAGAGAGAAACCTGATCAGTTACATATTTTCTTGACCTTAACTTTGAAGACTGCAAATATCTAAATGTGAGAATTATTTATTGTTTGGGTTTCCTTGGTGTATCCTAGATTTCTGCTTCTAAAGACGATGATAAGAATGAAACACTTAGCAGGGAAGATAATCGGGATCATCGTATCAGTCGAAGGGATATAACAGCCATTGAAGGAGATGTGCATACTTTGGTAAGCTCTCAGCATTGATATGTTGGTAATATGTTCAGTTTTTTTTAATGAAGATGGAGATGAAAGCTCCAGGAGATGAAGAATCATTCCAGAAAGCTGTGTTCTGTATTTAAATGGTTAACAAATGAAAGAGCCATATGCTCTGGAGCTGTTTTGTTTTGGTTTTCTAATGTGCATCAGATTTCTTCAGGGTGGTCAGCCAGTGAGGCATATGCTTACAGTTTTGTGCTGTTATGGTTTAAGTCCTTAAAAACAAAGGTCAAGTTGGGCACTTCCTGTCAGTCTTCTATATTGTGCTGTTCTCCGAATTTGAAAAATCAGTACTTTATAGGAGGAAGGCTGGTAAAATAGGATAACTGAGAGGAAGCAGGCGAGTGCTGCAGTCATCACCTTTGCTACAAATTACAGTTGATTTCACATGATGTGTTTCATAGCTGATCAGTGGCCTTTCTGCAGTCAGACACATGGAGGACCTGTCCTTTCTAAACAAGATTGGAAATAATCTGTAATATGAAGTAAATATAGTACTGTATCACCGTCTTTGTAACTGCGCTTGCAGACATGCACCTCTCCCTGCTCTGGGCAAGGCAGGACAGGCAGGCAGCTGAGAGAAATGCTTGGGAGTTTAGGACAGGACTAAGGCAGTACACCCCAATGCCAGAAATGTTTAGACTTGGGAGAGGACAAAAAAAGGGCTGAGCAAAGAAAGTGAAAATAGGAATTAATTTCTTATTTTATGGGGAGAAAAGTTACTTTATTTTTTTAAATATAAGCTACAAATATTCTTTAGTATCTATAAATGCAGTTCTGAATGTTGGGTTTGTGGTTTGTATTTTTTTTTTTTTAAAGGCTTGGGTTTTGCCAGATCTTCCCAGTGACTTGGCACGATTTCACCCCAGAGACTAATGTCCAGTATTCATAATAATTTCACTGAGTCATACTTACACTGGCAGATGTACCTACACTGTACAGTGCTTTTATCTATAGTACAGCTAAAATCACAATTATAAAATGAAGCCTTGTTTTGCTCTGCTTTCTTCTTGAAATACTGATGGTTTAGCATCAATATTGTCTGATGGATTTTAATGGAAACGTGCTTGAGAAAGGCCAGCTGAACTTCTGTAGTCGTAAGTATGGCTTATAGATTAGGTCAGTCAGTCAAGTTTGAAGACTTCCGTTGAATGCAACAACGTGTATTTTGTTGGCACCAAGTACAGTTAATTGCCATGAGTTTTCCTATCAAAAAACATGCGCGTAATGTGAATTGACCAGAAACTGTCCCCCCCCACCCCCCAACATTTTTTTCCTACATATGTAGATAAAGTACATACCTTAAAGCTACTGCCAGCTGTTTCACTTTTGGGATCCAAGTGGCTCACATAATATTTTTCTCAGTGCATACTTATGGGACACTGTAAGTAATTATTCAATATTGGGGGTTATTGAATATATTTGAATAGTTTATTGTGCTTTGCCAGGAAAAGAAGACTATTTAAAGTATGTGTATGAGTATAGTAATGCCATTAACAACTTTTCAAATATGTTCATATTTGGAATATCCTTCCTCCTTTTATATGCAGGGCTGTGGAACTGCTGACTGTTTAAAGATAGTCTGTCAAGTTGGCCATCTGGAAAGGGGAAAGAGTGCAATATTGTATTTAAAATCACGCCTTTGGACCCAAACTTTCATGAATGTGAGTGTGAATATTCTGTCCCTGCTTCCGAAACATAAAAAAGTGGTTTTGGTATCCTCATGCAACACTAAATTTGTTTTTTCTTACACAGAAAGAAAATCAGAATCACTCCTATTCTCTCAAATCGTCTGCTTCTTTCAATGTTATAGAGTTCCCTTATAAGAACCTTTCCTTTGAAGATATCCACAATTCTACAGTAGTAAGTCATTTACATCCAGCTTGAGTTACCATACATAGTTACTTTGAAATTAATACAAAACCAATGATTGTTGAGTAGCTTTTTTGTGGCTTGCTATAATTGTAGTTTTATCAAATATTTGATTCATGTATTAATTTCAGTTATACACATACAATTGAGGATAAAACAAAAATTTTTGTCCTACAACTAGAGTTAACAATATTTGTAGCTTTAAAGACTTAACTGAAAATGAAAAAAAAAAAAGATGGTGAACAGTCCTAATGTTCTTGTTAATGCCATTGTTGTTAGAGAAATAATTTACTTGAAAATTATCTTCTACTGTAGTAGCACTTAGAGCTTGAATAATGAACATCTATTATATTATATGAAGTACTGTGTGAATGTGGAACAAAAAGATCATCTGTGCCCTAGAGGGTTTCAAAGAGAAAGGAGACAGGGTGCAAACAGAAAGGAAGATATGGGCCATTTTTTTGGGCTGCCCAATTAAGAGTTTTTGGTAGGCACTATAGCATAAAAGATCTTAAGAAAGGGGTTGAAAAGGATTGTGATTGATTTGTTTTGAAGATGGTTTCTAATGGCTATTATTAACTGTTTTTTCTCTCCTAAACCTTGTGGAGTTGATATTTTTTTCAAGTAATACTGCCTTTCAAGAAAAAAAAAGCAAAAGCCCTGAATTATTTTTCTCTAATTCCAAAATATTTCCGAATTCCTACAGTTTTACTGAAAATCATCAAGCATTACAGAATACATGTTGCCATGGTACCACTGATTGCAAAAAACCAAAATCAACCAAAAAAACCCAAACTCCTGTTTTTATTTAAATTTAAAATCCTATTAAATTTAGGTCAGTGAAGCCTTTATGTCACTATTAATCTGTAGCTGTTTACTGACACTGGAGAGAATAAATAATTTATGCTGGGTTAAGATTATTTTAAATGCTATGGAATAAAGATATACAAGACTTAAACTGCATGAATGAACTTGGTATGTCACTGCTGTGCAAAGTGTGATTTATTGTGTTTTTCTATCAGGTTACTACAAATATTACATGGGGCATTCAACCACAGCCTATGCCTGTGCCGGTGTGGGTTATAATTTTGGCTGTTCTAGCAGGATTATTGCTCTTGGCTGTTCTAGTGTTTGTTATGTACAGGGTAAGTACTGTATTTGGGTTTTTTTGTATCATTTTCTTTTCCTTACTTGTGATGTAATACTTCAAATAGTACCAGCAGCTTGCAGAAATACTTTGGTCCCCTAATCATCTGAATCAGTTAAGTTTTTGGATAACTGTAAAAACTTTTCAGCTTTGTCAGGAGGAAGTTGAATAAAAGAGGATGTCTGCGATTGTGCTGTTCAATTCAATTTTCAACTCAGTTCAATTTTTCAGCTGGTATTTATTGGATTTTGAAGTCAAAAATAAGGAAAAAGAGAGGAGGGCAAAAAACCCTAATCAGTTAAGATCTCATCAAGAAGGAGAGAGAAAGGATGTGTGTATGTTTTGAAGATCACAGTGCAATTTCTTTATTGTTCTCTGAATCACAGATGGGCTTTTTCAAACGTGTGAGACCACCTCAGGAAGAACAAGAAAGAGAACAACTGCAACCGCACGAGAACGGGGAAGGAACATCAGAAGCTTAAGCAGAGTTTTATCTGTAAGACATTCTGAAATTTTAAAATGCCTTCATCTTGGTTACGAATATTGGCTTCCCCTTAAGCAAAAAAAAAAAAAAAATCATGACTGCAAAGCTGCTGGTCTCAGAAGGTATCAGCATGTACAAAATAAGAGCAATATATTTAAATCCTCCTTTTTGTATTAATTATGTTCATACATGTGACTAACGTGTCTGCACTGATTTGTGTGTGAAAAAATTAAGTAATGTAGTGCTGTGATTTTGCTTATTGGGATAGAGGAGACATCTTTTTTTGATTCATGGACCGACTTTATATGAATTGCTACACAGATTCTCTGTTTGCTCTTGAGGCCAACAGCCTGCATAGATATTTGCTGGATTACACGTTTAGTTTCAGTTGATTTTTGTTGGAGTACACTACATTTCATTTCCTAGCTCTTGAAAGCTAATTGTACAAAAAAATGAACATGGCTTGTTTTACAAAACTGAAGAATATTCTTTGACTCATTAACTCTGCTGATGATTTTCCTTCTGCTGAAAAAATATGGAAGAGATTATTTGGTGGAATCATTCACATCTGATAGCTACTCTGCATGCTTGTTCCCCTTCCTGCTCACTCATCTGTCCAGTGGTTTCCCTCTAGACTTTACAAATATTTGTTCTCCAGGCCCTAGATCTCTTACTGTAGGGACTGAGCCTACAGAAATGGAAATGAACGGTAGAAAGCTGGGGATTATGTACTTTCTATGGGACATAGTGAAAAGATTCCGGGCAAGATCCAAAGACTCTGGCGTGTATTTCCACGGAGCAGGATCCAGGTGTTCCACAGAATCCTTGGCAGCATGGATCCATTCAGGTACTGCCACGGACGAGGTGTTGGACTGTGGCTGCCAACAGACATGTCTGCTGAGAAAAGCCATACCCTGTATGTTCACAAGTCAAACCTCCACAGGGTTTGAAGTTAAGGCTGCATACTACTCGGGCTGAATTTCAGTTTCTAGCAAAAAAAATGGAGGGAATACTTTGTGACAGGTTACCTGAAGTATTGTAAGGAAGCTCTTGTTAATTCTCACGTTCTGTGGTTGACTAAGTGCAGGATGGAGTAATATAGGGACTGTTTAAACTGGACTATCTGCCAGCCAAATGTTATCTAGATTACATCAGTACTTTACCCACACTCATGCCTGCCTTGCCACCTGCTCTAAGAGAACAGTGAGTTTATCAAATGAAGCAGAGTATAGCTGGCAACGTGAAAAGGTTTGAAAAGAGAAGGTTGATTTGGCTTGTTTCATTTCATTGCACGAAACATTTCATTATGTTCAATACATTTCATTACCAGAAAAGACACTAAATATTTTGTTTCGTTGTTATTTTTTAAACATACCAAAAGTTTAGTGGTTTAAAGCCATGGGTTTATGTCATTCTTATTTCCCTCAGCATTGGTGTGGTAAAATGAAGCTTCTTAGTCTTACAAGAGAACAGAAGAACATTGTCTATATGCATTTCAGTAGACACATAACTGCAAATTAGGAGGTCATTTGGCTTGCAACCACGTGCAGCTGTGTTGCACAAATCTTAGAGTGGACATACTTAAACTATTACAAAGGTGCCTTATGAGATTTGTTTATTCTTTATTCCGAAAAGGGAATAAATTACACTATAAACTCCCTGTATGCAGCCACATACAGAAAGGAAGACTTCTACTGTAAGTATACCAGTGAGATTTCTATGCAGACAAGCTCTTAAAAGGACAAAATCTCTGGTTTGGTTTGGTTTTGTATTTTGGGGTTTTTGTTCAAAGCTGCATCTCCCCCATAAATACTGCAATGCCTAGTAAACCCAGAAGTATCTGAAATTAACAGTTTGATTCAACTCTCGTTTCTGCATCCTTTCTGAGGTTTAAAATTCACATAAGGCTTTCATTGTTAAGTCCATTCTTAGTCACTGAACCGTGATGGCATTTGAGTCATTAAGAGAGACAGCACAAAGTCTGTGGGGGCCAGTATGTATATCAGATATAGGCTTGCATATTTATCCATTTACATGTTTTTGTTTTAGACAATTTGTTTAGATATAATTAGTTTATATGAGAGGTCATAGGGCATAATTCTGCTTTCACTGAATTTTCAAGGTCTTCAGTGTGGCCAACATTCTATTTTTGTCTTTACTTCTAGTATTGTTACTAGTAGTTTAGTTGAAGAATCAGGAGTCGGGCTTTGATCCTGGCCTCAGAATGTGACTTCTATAAAACAGTTTCAGTTACTTATGCAGGCTTCTAGTTCACACACTTTGTCAGTTATTATCTCTATGCACGGAGATTGTTTTTACCCAGTCTTAATCTTAGTAGGTTAAGAGGTTTAAGAGACTGTCAGACAGATAATAGCTCTAATTCTTACATGTGTGCTTTCATTACATGTACACACTGTGTTGACTTGAAATTTATTAGACTACTTGCATGTCTAGGCATTATAAAGAGATGAAAATTTTTTAAAAAAAAAGCACGATCAAGATCTCTTCAACTCATGTGGAAGGGATACCAATGTCAGTGCTAAATGCATCTTAATTTTACTGTGGCAACTGGAAACTCACATTTTGCTGATTTTCAGGATGAAAAGGTACATTTTATTGGTACAACTACTGTAGCTATGGAAAGTTTCTTCCATTTATTGAAGTTACATAAAGTAAGACTTATTTAAGTGATTTTTATTTTCTTGCATTCTCCTGGAGAGTAAAAGCAAATAGTTGCTTCTCCCTTGTCCACTAATTTCCAGTTTGGTTAAAAAAACCAAAACAAACCGAAACAAAAAAAACCAAGCACCAAACCAGCAGCATATGTACATGGAGTATACAGGTTACTTAGTGAACATAGATGTAACACCCTAGATTCAGTTTAAAGTACCATTGTGTTTCAGGAAGATTCTGAACAGGATGTTACCCTGAATGGGGGTGCAGGAGACATTTGATATCACATTCTAGATTCAGCAATAAGATTACAGGTTATATATGTACTTGTGTCAGTATAAATTTCATACTGACTTACAGGCATTGATGTATTCTTATAGCAAATGTTGTAGAATGATGCTAAAACTTCTAAAGAAATTTCAAAAAAAATTTAGTTTGGAATGAAATTAATGCCCTTCAGTCAAACTTGAGGTGCATAAAATGCGTACTGCAAGCACTAAAAAAATACAAGTACATTAACAGAGAATTAGTCCTCTTTTAAGAGTTATGTTTCAGAAGCGTATTTTTTATGAGTATAAAATCAACAGCTATGTAATTATTTAAAATGTTTTCATTGTCTAAAAGAGCTGTATCTTTTATAATGAAATATGAAATTCTCTAAGTACTCCAGTTTGCAATTATTGCAGCATCTCACGATCAATATCAAAAAGCGAATTACATTACAAAATGCATATTAACTATTACTGTATTTGACAATATTTAGAAAACGTAAAGCAAGGAACCTAATTTATAGATTTACATTTCTTTCAAGAAACTATCAAATTGTGGAGGTAGCTTTGGTTGTTTAAGCATGACTGCAAAGTCAAATATGGGATACGTTTCAACATAAGTTGAAATCTTTGAGGAAATGTTTGCAGCTATTGGTATCAAGTTTGTAATTTTATTTGTCCCATTTTTCTGTTTTAAATTTTGATTTACACGTTGACCTTTGATTCACATAATGCTTGCAGAAACTTTACAAAAGTTCATTATATATGCTCTTCCTTTATAAAACATGTATTCGAAGCAAAGATTTTTAATATTTAGTTGTTTCTAAACTTGTGTCTATGCTTAAATAGTCTTTAATGTAAACTTTCACGGGTATTTTTGAAAATACTTCATCTATAATCAGCATGTTCTTGGTGATTTGAAGGATTCATGTTGCACTTAGATTTTTTTGCAACGTTCAATTTTTCTGTTGGTTACCCTGGCATAGGCCCTGCAGTATTTTTTCCTACACCCTCACAAACAGTCACAGAGCAGCATTACCTGGTGGAAATCTAGTCAGGTTTTGTCTTCAGTCCAGACTAAGGCCTATTCCACAGTCTAATGCAGTCACAGAAAACCTGACATTCATTGCAACTGGCTTTGAATGTGACCCTTTGTGTTCCATGCTGCTGGCTGTTAATGAGAAAAAAAAGAAAAAAAAAAAAAAAAAAAGGATTTTATAAAAGGAAAAGGGAAATCCAAAAAATACAAAGGTGATGGCAGACCACAGATGAGCCTTAAAGCAGAGATGATTTTTTTGTTTGCTTGTCTATTTCTGAGATGGGAAGAACCCATTAGTTCTCCGTTAGCAGTGGCCTTCTATCACAAACAAATCCCACAGTTTGGATCATGATTATATGCTGAGCTCTAATAACTCTCATTGACTTGGGTGGGGTCTGAACTCTTAGGTACTGAATCTCTAGCTTCTAATTCCTGAGTGCAATATAACATGATCAGGTCTAGTTCACTGCCAAGTTGTCTGTTTATTTTTGTTTGCCTAAGAAGGGATGTAGCATTTGTTGACTTGCAGTGGTCAATATTTTTGAGGACATTAACAAAACCAGTGTGTTAAATTGAGGTGATAAATGAATGGTATAGGAAGTTTTTGATCACCCACATTGGGTGAAACGATGTATTATTCTAAAGTGTATCCATTACTAACTCTTGGGTTATTGAGAATTGGTACAATATTCTTTAAGTCCACTGTGGAAAATTTGACTAGAGACTATACAATAATGGGTTTGAGTCTGTAGTACTACCACTGTTTCATGTGATTATGGTATATAGTACTTCGGTCTATTTTTTTCCAGTGTGTAGAATTTTAATATAACACGGGAAATCTAACATTTCATGCAGTGACCTTCTCCAAATATGCTGCATCAAGGTTGAATAACTTGACCCTTGGCTTTTGCAAAGTAAATGAAGATTTAATGTAGTATTTGAATCTTCAAAAAACTTTTACAGGTTTAGGTGGATCCTTCTGGTCCATGAAGGAAACCTGTATTTGCTATGATACAAATATGTTGAAAATGTAACATTTTATTTCTTCATAATATAATGTTTTTGCCGCCTTTGTTTTTGCTCGTGCATTAAATCAGTAGAGCATTGTTCGCATGAGCAGAAAATTAATGTACTAACGGGAGTGCTGCATTTTGGTTTTCTTAGTCATGTAGTAAATACTTGTAACATAAACGGGAATATTTTCAGTAACTGAACTTGTTTCAAAGGTCTTCGGTACATATAAGGAAAGCAATATACATTTGAAGTCACCTTATTTTTAATAAATTATAGATCTTGCAAAAAAAATGGGTATTGTGGCACAGTAATTTTGTACTGATAACAAATATATAGCTGTTAAGCTATGGTTTTCTTTTCAACTCATTCTTTTCATCCTAATTCAAATCTAATTGATTTTATTAGGTTGTATTTTTCTATATATGTATACAGTTTCAAAATATTATGATTGGATAAATGAAAAACGTAAGTATTGAGTTGATTCTGATACTTAGAATTTTGGAATAAAATACCTCTTAATTAACAGAAATTCTGGGGTGGTTTTTTGGTTGTTTGTTTTTGTTGTTTTTTTTTTTTTAACCCTGTGGCTATTTTTTATAATGCATTTAATTCACCTCAAAATATTTAATTGTATGTGTTTGTAATCCACAGTTATCAACTAAATATGAAAAGGTCACATTTACACAACTTTTACATTCTCAGCTAAAGTGACACATATTAAACCTTGAGTCAAAAAATTTTGTTATCACAAGCAACAAAGAGGATCTAGTCACATTATATTCTGTCACCAGAAAACTGATAGCCTACAAAAATTTTTGTGTAACAACAATAGTATTTCAGATTTTGTAGCTGCCACATCACTGTAGATAATTAATTCTTGTCCTTTGGTTAGGAAAGTTCTCAGAGATGTGGTGTTTCTTTTCTTGTATTATTAGACTAATTTATCTTAGTATTACATTTTTCCTGATTAACAGTCATACTCATCTTTGCGAGTGTTGTGACAGTAAATATTTGTGTCACAGTAAAGGCATACACATTTATTTTACACTGCTAGAACACCTATTTAGAAATAAATGTTGGTCCTTGTAAACCCTTCAGAAAAACTCTGAACTACTGAGTTCCCTGGATTACTAGTGGAGAATGTGTTAGCCTAAAGAAAATAATTAAAAAAAGGACACTGAAAAGATGAAAAACTAATATGTGTTCTAATTAACAGCTTTCACTGACCTCACAGTAGCAGTCAAAACCTGACTCTTAGCATTTGTTCAATACACACTGCAGCCAGCACAGGCTTAGTTTTTGTTAAATAAGATACCTTCGCTTAGTTATCAGCACAGTGATCACTACATCTGTTTAGCAGTTGCAAATTAATGCATTATTGAGAAATTAGTGACAACAGCTGTCTCATTACAGCAACAAGGCAACAAAGTGTCTTTTCGAATTCCCATCTTATGCCATAACCACGTTAAACAAAATAATGGTCCATGTCTTGAGGTCATTTACATCAACACAACTCCACTGCCTCCACTTGAGTTAAGCTGCTTTACATTGTCTAGTTTTCAGACTCTTTGCGTGCATGTATGATATTTCATTGTATGCTTTTATCATTAGCGAGTTTGTAAATTAATTATTAATATATTAATATTTTATTACATATTAGTACATTAATATATTTTTAAATTGCCAGTTCAAGTAATTTTAAGAACATGGTGGAAAAATTGAAGAGGTTTTTTTTTAAGTATTTGTATGAAAATCTCATCAATATATTCTCATATACATAAAGAAATAGTGTTAGTCCTGTCAGCAGCCCATCTTCTCACAAGGTGTTTTACAATCAATTTGTTTTACTGCATCTTTCTGATAAACCTTCTAAAAGTTTGGTGCTGAATCATTACCTGTCTTGGCAGACATACAGGATGTGCTAAGACTAAGCTTGCAGGACACAAATGCACAACACGCACCTGCCAAATGTGAGCAGCAAAAAAAAAAAAAAAAAAAAAAAAAAAAAAAAGTAAAATACCACATTACTAGTCTTTACAACTCACATGCAGACCATGTCTGTGTTACTGTTTTCAGAGAGTTTTGCAGAATCTATCTACATTTATATTTCTATGTTGTTTGTTGTACACGCTTTTGAATCCCCGAAAAAATATCAGATCCCATGTGTTACATACCTTCGGTGGTTAATAACGATGGTTGTAACTTGTTTTAAGTTTGAATAGCATGTGAGCAACTGCAGGAGTTACTGCTGTACATATTTTCTCTAGTAAATACTCAGGTAGTTGAAATAAATTACTTATTATCAGCTTTTATCTCTTTTCAAAGAAAACTTGGTTAAGAAAACATAATCCTGATTATGATTTTTTTTTTTCTGAAATGGATGTTATTGTGTACTCTAATCCATTCTCAGTAACTTATCTAAATGCAGTACAAACAATTCAAAACACGCGTTATTCCCGTTTTGGAGCCATTTTCAGTAAAACTTTTATCACACATTTAACAGATTTGTTTCAGAACTTTATAAGTAAGTAATTGTGCATATTCACATCATCAACATTAATTTAAAATGTTGCACCTGCCAGGTTGGTTCAACTATTCCTCCCCACATAAACTTGATTTATATCTTTCTTAAAAGCCCAAGTCTACAAACATTTGGAAATGGAACATGTATGTGATCCACACTTCCTCAATACCACATACTCATTCACCAGACAAATTCATTTAACGAAGCAAATTGCTTAAAGCATTTACCTAGCTTTTTGTACACCCCTTCCACCTGAGAACACACAATGTTGCAGGGATTCCAAAATGAATTCAACTCTTAACAGAGGCTGTGCAGAAGCAGCCTCTTTTTCTTTGCAGTGCCCAAATAAAAGGTTGAAATAGGAAGCCGGGTGAGAAGATGTTAACTAGGCAAGTAGGCACTGAACAAATCTTTTCTAACCAAAAGCGAGAATTTCTCCTCCTTGTGAGTTGCTGGAGGAGAGTTCCACATCAAGTAACTGATTATTTGTCTGGGTTTTTTGTGCTCTTTGCTTACTTAAAAGAAAGGCCCTGTCAAATGAAATAACGTTTTCATGGCATGGGCGTTTTTTTGGTGCTGATGAAGAAGAGGGAGACTGACAAACTATTCTCAAGAAAAGTATTGAAGAGTACCAGCTGAGGAGAATGTATGTTTCCCAGTGCACCATTATTTGGCTGGCAGGCAGCAATCATTCATAATGCATGAGTGGGTGAAGTCAGTCCGTTCTTGGGCAGTCCCAAAAGGTGCCAACCAACTATCAGCAACTGTGATAAAAGTAAATTGTATTTTCTATGCTAATCCAAAATCTATTTGAAGTCATTGTTAATGGCAATGAATTAATTACATTGGTCTGTATGGAATGACATTGAATCAAAAGGAACAATATATTGTATTTTCTTTAGATTTTCTAAGAGATCTGTTGAAAATGTGCCTAATTGTGTAACCGAATTTCTACTTCTCTATAGTTTGTAACTCTATTCCTTTCCTTTTCCCCTTGCATTGAAGACATTTTCTGAGATCTGAAAACTACAGAATTTGGCCTACTATGTTGTTATGTTTTGAGTCAAGATTTTTATTTGGGTCATCTTTCTTTTATTAAAAGGCAAATAAAGTGTTTTCATACTTTTCAAAGAAATTTATATTCACTACTCAAACATACTTTGAAAAGGTAGTATCAACAAGTTCTGAAAGTCCTTATGACAAAAGATGTTTTACACCTTGTGTTAAGGAAAGAACACAGTGGCTTTGTTTTATCGACTATAAGACAGTGGATAAGAAATGGATAAGAATGTTGTATAAGAAATCCTGTATGTTCCAAAATGTGTAAGAGACCAGAGAAAATGACTTCTGGCCGACCTTGCCAATTCCCCGAGAAGATAAAAACCTTAGGCCTTTTTCGGATAACTTAGCTTAGAGTGTCAATATGGTTTGCGACAAAAGAATGTAAATCAAGAAAAGATACAATAGTGGAGTTACTAACGAACATTCTTTAGGATAAGTAGTATCAAACATGTAACGTGTTCCACGGCATAGAATCACTAGACCCGGGTCAGCTAATGGACAAGTGAGGAAGACTACTGAAGACCACCAGAGGACCCCCTGAAGACCACCAACGATCTCCATCTCCAGTGTGCCTGCACCAAGGACATTTACATATATTAATGAGATCCTGGAATTCAGATGAATATGTTAATTATTTCCATGAAAAATCTTGAATATGATATCCATTTTGTATATAATCTCAACTGTTGAAAGAATTTGTACGCTCGATAGGTGGAACGATCCCCCGTGCATCCAGTGCTGCAATAAAGACTGCCTGCTTTCTAAAACTCCAAAACTGACTCTTAGAAGAGTTTCTGAGGTGCTGACTTACAGTCACGCTTAGTGAACGAGCTGTTTGCCTCAACGAAATCACGGCTTGGGCATGCTCATCAACACTAGCGCGGAATTCACTGCGAGGTGCTCCTAGTATGTGTTTAGCTCTCAACCATGCAGCTGCCTGCGTGCTGTGGGCGAGTTTGATTTGCCCAGATGTGCTGCCTTTGCTCAGGTGTAGCAAGTCTTACCTGCTGTGAACAACCGTAGTAATTTTTCCATGATGCCACCCTGGGTTGTGTCTGTACCTGCATTCCAATTCTACCTGTTATGCGTATCCTTACTCCTAAAAAACGCGTAATGCTTGGCATCGGGACTGTTAATGTGAGTCAACACGTAAGTAAGGCAAAGACGCGCCTGTGCGTACAATCAAAGCTTTAGGAGATAGTACTCATATACAAGGATCGCTGCACTGACTGCCGCTTACCAGCGCCTGAGTGAAGGCGACTTTCGATTAAGATTGCCAATCTTAAGTGTCTGCCCCGTAGCGTGACGTGCTGCGCAGGGGTTGCCAAATGCGTTTTAACGCTCTCGGCGAGAGGCGTTAGAATCGATCGAAGCGCTGCCCGTTCGCAGGGCTGAAAGAAAGCGAACGCGGCGCGGCTGGCTTTCCTCGGTAACTCGGCGGAAGGCCGCAGCGCCGGCAGGCCCCGCGCTCTCCCCTCACCGGCCCGCCTCACCCTCGCCCCTCTGCCGGCCGGGCGGGCGGCCGGCCGCGGGGCGCGCGGCACACCTCAGCCGTCACCGTCAGGCGTTAACGGCGAGGCTCCTCAGGAAAGGCGTTGGCCCGCACCTCCACGTCCTCCGCAGAGGCCTCGAGGCCGGACCGGAGGCGGCGGGGACTCTCCTCCCCGCCGCCGCCGGGCTGCTCGCTCACCGCTACGGAGAAGGACCCGCCTCGCCGCCCTCCCGCTGGCCGCGGCCCGGCCCTCGCCTCGGCGGCACCGTGGCCCCGCCTGGCGCTGGGGCCCCGCCCCCGTCACGTGCGGGGGGCGGGGCGGGCGCAGGGCTCCCCGGCCGGCGGCTGCCGCGCGTGGAGGCGGCCGCTTGCTGCCGCAGTCCCGCCGCCGGAGCCGCTGGTCCCGGCCTCCCGCCCGCGTCCTCGCCCGCAATATGCCTCCGCTGCTCTCGGGCTGCTCGCCATGCCGGGGACCTGCGGGCGCCTCTCCTCCCTGTTCCTGGGGCTGGCGGCCGCGATGCTGCAGCTGCTGCTGTTGCTGATGGGGCGGCCGCTTCCCGTCGACGCCGCAGCCGCCGCCGCCGCCACCCGCCCGCAGCAGCAGCGGGCGGCGCTGCCGGGGGGCGTCCCCGCCGCCGCGGCGGCCTCAGGTACCGATTCCCCCATCCCCCCCCCCCCCTCCCCGCCGCCGGGCGGGTACCCCTATTTCGCGCTTTCCCTGTGGAGATCTCTCCTCTCTCCTCCCCGGGGCTGCGCCGTCGGCGTCCCCTCAGCCCCGCCGCGTCCCTCTCCTCCCGGGGCGGGGGGTCGGCGTCCCCCTCAGCTGCTCCCCGCCGGGCTGCAGAGGGCCGCGTCGGCTGAGCCCGGTGCTGCGTAGTGGCTGCCAGCCTGCGAAACCGGGGGGTTGTGGTACCCTGCGAGGGACGGGCGGCATTGCCGAAAGGAAGAATAAGCTGCTGCGTTTTTAATGAAGCGGGTAGCGGAGCCGTGGCGGCTGCTACGGGGCGAGGAGGATCCATCTTTAGTGTCGGAAGATCTGTATGCAGTTGCTGTAGCGTGTCGCTGGCGTGGTGAAAAATACAACCCAGTAATCGTGTAGCCTGTTTCTGACCTAGCTGGAGATGGTCCCTCAAGTGCCCAGGCAGATGGTCTCTGGGGAAGCGTGGCTCTATGAACTCCTACTTGCTGGCAGGAGTCACCAGAGCAAGATACGTGTATAATAGACGTTAAAAAAAAACCCAAACCAAAACAAAAAACTTATATTTATTTCTGCATATATTTACATCAGTATGAAAATAAATAAATAAAAAGCAGCTGATACATATGCAAGTGTCTTAAGTCTGTCAAATGAGTGATGGGGCTGGTGAGCTCATTAGTTTTTGCATCTCCTCTGCAGAATGAGGAAGTATGTCATTTATCCAACAGCTGAGAGTATGAAAATAATGTGCTGATTTCAGTATTAGGCCTTGCTATTAACAGTCAAATGCATGAGGTTACCCCTTTGCAGAACTGGGGCAAGTGATAAGGTTTAAAAAACATGTGTATATTCTGAAGTCTTAGTGGCTTAAATTAGGATAAAACCAGTATTTTTCTTGACATATTGCCTTTCACCAAAGAATTTCAAAATGGTTTCAAACATGAATTATTTAAGACCTTTTAGCACCAAGGCTCCGTTTGGGCATATCACTAGAGCATATGTTGCATTTTTAACATATATTCCTGTTTCTATTTCCAGTTGACTTCAAGAAGGTATAAAACGTTCTTGGTTTCAGGCATATGGTTAATATTTTGATGAATTGAAGCCAATTTACAAAGCTGCCAAAATATCTATGTTAATTAGGAAATATAAGCAAAGATCTTGAATGATGGTCTTTACTTGTAACTTCTTAAAGATATAGAATAAGAAACTAGATTTGGTTGGTGGAATATGAACACACTCTTAAATTCTCCTGATACACTCTTAAAATTTCTTGGCTTGCTTTTTCGTTTCTTTCTTGTGTGGGTTTGTGTTTGTGTGGTTGGGTTTTTTTGCTGGCTTTTTTTTTTTCCCTTTCCAAATGTTTAAATTATAGGACTTTAAAAAAGGATATTTGATGAACAGCTTGGTTCTTGTTTTTCCTTTTGAACTGATGATTTTTCATTATTTTGTTTCTTATCCTTTTAGAGGAATATACCATTAATCACCAGTAAACCCCACTAAAAGGCATTGGCAGCATTTCTAACTTGTGCAGTGAACATTTTGCTCATGAAAAATTGTGTGGCCAAAAAAAAAGAAAGGGTGGGGACATGGCAGGTTTTGTAATTCAATGAACCTCTTTGGTTTCAGGTATTGATTTCTTTTCAGTAAGCTCCATTACCTTATTGCCTTTAGCCCTGGCCAAAATCTTTGTTGGTACCAAACAATTTGATGCTGATACTACTGGTTTGATGTTGTTGCTGTTGCAGACCCATGTTAGTTGCTGTTGCTTTCTTTTATTTGCTTATTATGCTTCATAGGTTTTGAGGTATGGGAGGCCTGAAAGTGTCTTATAGTACGCAGCTTTCATGATCAATCCCAGTTTATGAATGTTAAAAACTATCATTTGAGCTGATCCTCAGCATTTGTTTATGGTATGTTTAAATACAATTAAAGCTTTATTTCACTTCTTGGCTGGCTTTTGAAATGATCTTGATTAATTTTTTCTTTCATAAAAAATTGAAAAAAGCCAACAGTGATTAATCTTTTTAAAAGACAAGGTAATCACTGCTACGAAACTTTTATTATTCTGAAGAAGCTGCTAAGCACTTTTGGGGTTTTGTGTGGTATTTCCTTTCAGTAAGGGATGTAAGTAATTTTTCCTGTATTGATATTTTTGAAATTTTAAAAAGGAAGAGCCTGATTCCAGGCATATATTTATCAGATACTAATGTTTTTTTCCATGAAATTATCTTTTGATGGTTTACAGCTGAAAGGTAGGCAGGACAAATGGCTGTTGCCTTTCCAGCAGTAGACTGGCAGCAGAGTAATCCCTAGGGGGAATGCTTTGAAGAGGCCACTCCTGCAGCAGCTGCAGGTCCTGTGCTGGGAACTGCCAGGCAGGCAGTGGCTTCTGGAGGTAAGGAGGAGTCTGGCTGAATTTGGATTTATGCTGTGTGTTTGTGACCCCAGTGTTGCTAGAGCAAAGGAGCCTTATCTTCCTAAACAGGGGAGGTGCAGAGCTAAGGTTGGAGTTCGTAACCTTTTCTCATTTGACGTTCCAGTATCGATGTCCCTGTTCTGTCGCAGCTAATTATACAGTTTTACAGATCAATTCCCTCCTGGATTAACAGACTTCTGCTGGTGTAATTATTATGCTGTCTGAGAAGAGATGCTAAAGTCAGCACAGCTGTGTATGAAGGTTTGGGATGCGGAGTCTGTTGCTGACATGTAAATGTAGCAGGGAGAAGGGAGTTGCCGAATGACTGAATCATGACTGAATAGGATTTTTTGTTCATCCCTTCTTTCTTCTCCCCTAAAAACAACAAAAAACTTACCACTGCCAGAAGAACTAAGTAAACTCTAAAGACAAGGCAGAGAAGGCATGCATAAGAGGGACTCGGTTCATCAAGTTACTCTGACTCATGTTATCTAATAGATGTAGCTATTCTTCCAAATTTTAGAAAAAAAAATATTTGGGGAGAGAGAGATGGGCCTCTCTGGTTAGGGTGGTGATTGCTGAAGTGGAGAACCTGTCTTGGTTCCTTGTTATTTATTCTTAGTGAGTTTTTCGATTTTCTGCGTGGCAGTTCAGAAATCTGGACTCTGGTGTGCAGAAACAATTGAAGAGACTTCACAGGCAGCTTTGAATATGCAGCATTGAGGTCAGCGAGCTTGAGCACAGAATTCAGTATATTATAGTCCTGGCTTTGATCCAGGCAAATCTGTTTTTGTTTTCCTTGTTCCCTTTTGTTTATTTTTATGGAGATGCATTCTTTACAGGAGGTAAGGGTTGTATTCTTTGAAGTTCATGGATGCTTTGGATATTCTGGTTGTGGTGCATTGTTATTCTCTATAATGCAGATATTGGGCAGTAAACAGAGCAGAGACCGCTAATTGATTAAGTGATACTTAACTCCGTCAGTTCTGTGGCAGATCTGACTTACACTGAATGAACAAGATTCTTCTGGAAAAAACAGCTGTTGTGCAAATAGAAGCTGTCGCATTATGTATAGGCAGCACATAGGATGACATACAGCATCTTAATGTTGGAATTTTTGTTCCCCATTGAGACCTTAAATTAGACTTGAAGTATGTTTTAAAATAGGTGTTATTTCTTCAAGTTCCTGTCATATAGCTGCACGTTCTATGCTGTGGGTACTGTCCATACCTTTTGTAAACCCAGCACAAACAAGAAAATACTTGCCATGGTATTTATTATAGACCATTCCCAATCTGCCTCAGATTCCAGAATTCAGAGAAAAAGAAATTTATTTTGCCCCCCCCTTTTTTTTTTTTTAGGCAGGTGGTTTTGCATACAATGGGAAGATTAGCTTGATTTTTGTAGGGTGAAATTAAAAAGCAGTAGCAGCTAATGGTGGTCTTGAACAAAGGAGAGGAGAGAATTGGAATCACTGTGCGTATTTATGCAGTTAATTCTGGTTGTTGAGACTGATGAGATAAATATGTGATTGTTGGCAAACCCAGAAGAAAATAAGAGATTACTTTTGTACCTATTGAAGACAATTATGCTGTCTGGATGCTGCCTGTGGAATTTGATTCCGTGCCTATTTCTCAGTACTATCTGCTTGCATGTGATGATGAGTTGCTACCTAATGTGAAGCAGTGTTCTAGACAAGAGTTACCTAGTGAAGATTTTCCTAAACTCTTTTGTATGTTGTCTTATTCTTCCCAATCATTCGAGGAGGAGGTAACTTTCTCATGCTTCCTTTTTATTTGAGATAGTGGAACAGAAATACTTCTTGGACGCATCCTTGTGTGACTTACAGCTTTTCTAATCTTTCTTTTCAGTGTTTCTATTAGTGAAATATTTTTCCTAATGACTTGTATATTGGTGTGTACGTGGTACTTAGGTATTTAGAGGAGCATTTGGTTTTGATAGTTTGTTCTGTTAATCTGGGTTTGAATTTGGGTGGTAATGCATAATGATGCACTTTTTTAAAAAAAACAACAAACTTATAGTGCTGTGTGACTGGCTTGTTTGTTGCTTGATGGAACAACTTCTGCGGTTTACTGTCTCTATAGTCACTGGATAGGGGATTAGTACGGTAGCAATAAATCCAGTTCTGTGTTGGACCTTCTGTTGTGGTCAGATACAGACCCCAAGAAAATGAGTGAGGAGTTAAAAGCTGTGTAGGAGATTCTGCAGCATTCGTATAAAGAAGGAAATTCAATAATTTTCATGACTGAGTGATTACGTAGGATACGGTTCCTGCTCAAGAAGTCAAGGCCGTCTAACTAGGGACTTCTGATCAGCACTGGGGTTAATTGTTTTATACAGCCAGCAACACAACCTTCTTATCCAGTAGGTATTGGAATATAATCGGTGTCAGGGGAAAGGTTTATTTTTAACTTGTCAAAGCTTATGGGTTAAATCATAGTAATTGTTTTCTATTTGGACATGGGGGAGATGGTTTGCAGTCTTTAAAATAAGACTCTTGATTTGTTTTAGATGTATCAGATGTAAACATTTCTTGGGAATCTGTCTGCTCCTTACATGAAGAACCTTAATGAAACTTTGGAAAGCTGACTTTCGATCTGGTGAAAAATAAGTCTTTCTTTGTGAAATAGAACTCCTGAAGTATTACATGCACACACATGTAAAATGGCTTAATGCAAGCAACTAACTCCACCTATGGAAATAAGCTCGGAAAATGTCCTTTGATTTGTTCTTCAGTCTTCTCAGCATTCTCAGCCTCTGGGATTTGCAACAATGGTTTCTCACCTAGATGGGAAAGTAGACAAAGAATGTAAGACTTAGACTTGTCCTGGTTTATTGGAGCTGATGTTCTTAAGTGACTTAGCTTTCTGTGCTGATCTAAGGCTTAGTAGTGCAACAAAATATCAGGAGGGGCATTATGACACTGAGAGGTGATAAAGCATTTGCACTTCCAGACAGAAATGACTAATGAAAAAGAAATATTCACAGATAGTTTCATTTGCGTGTCTATGCGTTCCATAATTTAGGTCACTCAATTGCTAACGCAAGAAAAAGAGGAGTTTGGGGTTTTCCATGGTCAAGCACAGATGAAAAAAGATGTACTTCTCTGTTTTTCAGAAAGAGAACTGCTATAAACAAAAAGCTACTGAGGAGTTTTGAAGAGGTAGGCCGCTCTCCTGAGTTGAAAACTTGCTTTTATTGAAGCTTGTAATATATTATGAAGCATCATGCTCTATACTTCAGAAAACTTGATTTCAGGAAACTTGCATTCCTAGTAAATTTCACTGTAAAGAACTGAGAGAGACAAGCACAGAAATGCGTTTTAGCTTTCACAGAAACAGGATCCACAGTTACACGCTGAGAAGTGGCAGGAAGCAAGAGTGATCGATGATGGCAGGAAGCTACCTATTGCAAGATGGTAGCTTTTGCAGTTCTTACTTGTTTTGTTAAAGTTTCATTACTTCTGTCAATCTTTTGGCAGATGATATGTTATCAAAGGCTAATTGATATGTAAAAACATTCACAGAATTGCTGCCAGCCTGCGAAAAAGGTAGTTTCAGGATTTGTAACGCAACTATCTGGGTCACTGGGGATCTATAGCATGCTTTCTCTGTGAACTAGCTCAGTAGATGAAGTCTTTGAAGACAGAGGCAAAAATCTGAGAGGAAAGCTTATTCAAAATAAACTTACTTTATGGCATGTCAAACTTAGAAAAATAGCACAGGTTACTTTGTCATCTTGAAAGTTGCATATTTTTATATTCACTATATCCTTCTATATGAATGGGGATTTGAGGCACAATGTGACAGAGCAGATGAGTCCTCTGTATTACTCCCAATATTCCATTTAATTCCTAATTCACAGATCTAGCAATCTGGTGTGCTGTAGGAGCACCCAGACCCTGTGAACAAGAATTTCCATTGCACCATAGGGGTTAGCGTACACTTGAATAATGCTTCTGTGCTCACTAGGATGAAACTACCAGATCTAGCTCCTCCTACCTAATCCTAGCTTGCCAGAGGTGTTGTAGCACACCTCATGTGTGCTCCTGAACTGTCATCTTCCACACAAGTCTACAAGAAGCAGTATTCAGCAGGCTGCAGAGCAGCTATTGCATTTCTTGCTCTGCTTTTCTGGCACTAGTTGTTGTAGAGAAAACATGAGGTTCAAAAGCAATTTTCATGCTAGCACATGCTTGAGGGGAGGATGTGCGTGTGCTCACCTTTACAATCAGCAATGTGAAAGTGTATTTGCTGAAACAACCTGTGCTAGAGAACTTAAAGTTAGAAAGCTCAAGAGAATGAATTAATCTTTAGGAGTGCCCTCTGTCCCTAAGCCAGCTGTTTAGTAGGGGAGATTTCACTCAAGTTGTAACTCATCTTTTCAGTTGGAATAGGCACTCCAGATCCATCCAGTAGAGGATCTGGGTCCCTGGGAAAGAGCAGTCCTTCCAAACCATGTCTGAGGCTGCAGCACAGATAGAGCATATGTTCATACAGCCCCACATCTCCCTTTCACACCTACAGAAGAGACAGTCTGTGCAGAGGGTCCCCTTTGGTGAATGTATTGCCCTGTCATTTTGGGAGGGACATAGATTGGGAAGGGATGATGCTTAGACCATTGAGAGAGCACACATATACTGTAGTGTGAGCAGGTTCTTGTGACTAGGTGATAAACATCAACAGGCATAGTCCAGTGTGTGTGGAGGACACTCCAAAAGCACCAGTTGCCTTAAACACAGCTTCATGGGGAGAACACAGGACTAACATGTGGCACCACCAGATCTGTCAGGAAAAAACCTGTATTATATGCTATGAATTTCACGAGCAGCTGTCAGCTGTCTGTAGATGATGTGAAGAAAATCTCCTCCTCCAGTCCCAGTTGGACCAGCTGCTGTAACTTTCCAAATGATTCTGCTTGCCCTCTGACTGTGAGCATATTATGCGTTCTTGTAAACAAAATACTGACAGGTCTGCAGTTTGTGGTACATGCATGGCACGACCCTGGTGATGTGTGTTCTTGTCTGATGTAGCTCCTGAGAGCCATCCTGTGTGACTTGCTGGGATTGACAGGGCTAGAGAGTGATGTTCTTTCCTGTTTGTGCATGCATAAACGCCTTAAGGCTCACTAAGTGCAGGTATGAATCCTGTCAGGTTCCCATGCTATCCTTATTCTTTCCCCTCCTCAAATTCTTGTTCTTCTTTCTCTTCCCTGAGGTTGTGATTATGCTTCATCATGTGGGCTTGAAGAGAGTCTCTACTGACTGAAAGACGTTAAGTCAGACTTCAGGGCACAGTTGGTACTGTTTACAATGTGGAAATGAGACAGTTGAAGGAGATGGATTACAGGGTCAGATCCTCCTGCTGGACCTTCCACATGACCCTTCTTATTTCAGCATTCTGCATTTACTGTTCATAGTACCAGGTACATAAGATAGTGCAGTCTTACTAGTGGAAGAGGCAAGAGGTGGTCTCTCATTGAGATTACGTGGAAATAAATTGTAGCTCTTGGTGAGTTAGAGAGAAGAAAAAAAAACCACAAAAACTTGGCCCTCTACCTTCTGATTTTCCTTGTCCCATTTTGAAAAATGTGATGGTTTTGGTGTGGATCTTACCTGAACTACTGGCAGCTATAGCAGATTAACCTCCAAGTGGCTGAATAGCTGTGGTGGGGCGTGGTTTTTTTGTGTTGAATATGATGCAGTGGTTATAGGTATGAGTGTGAGGCCTGTATTGAGCCATGTACGTTAGGAGGTCATGAAGCAGCGAAATACAGAGAATCTCACAACCGCTTCAACATGTCCCCAGCATACTCCTGCTGAAATGCATTATTGATATGAGCACTGCACCCCAAAAGCGCTCTAAGGTCTGTAGAGTGTTGTTCGATTAATGAGTGCTTTAGCCTGTACAACTGAGTGTTTGCTTGAGCACTTTTACTAAACACAGTGTGCTTTTAGCCAGATAAATTGGAGCACTGACCCATTATCATCCAGTTTATTTTGGAGGAAAGAGTTTAATTTAGGGGTTGGTTTGGGTTTTTTTTGTAGTTTCTAGATGGTCATTAATAGTTCATCTGCCTCTTCTGAAATGTTTTCTTCTGGTGGACATACTTTTATTTCTTTATTTCTCATCAATCTTTTACCCGTATTCAATGATTAAGCTTTCCCACTGGAATGTGCACGTAGCTTTCAGGTTATGTGCTGTAGATGAGTTTAGTTGCAGGTCTGAGCAACCCTTTGATTAGTTGAACAGATTTTATTTTCAGATTCGTCGATGTTTCTGTTTTCATTGACTGCAAGTGTAACCAAGTAAGGCCATGTAAGATAAAAGTATATCTTTTCATCCTATTTCCTTAATAAAACATAGCATTTGCATTAGGTTGTGAGCCCCACATTATCATAGGATGCTGTACTGCTACTAAAACATCCAGTCAGATTTGCGAAGTGTATTACAATTAGCAGCTGGAATAAACCACAATCAAGTGAAGATTATCTTTGTTCTGTGTGGGTTTTTCTTCCGGTGTTTTCTGTGATTTGGAAGTAACTATGAGGATCTGGAATTGTGGAGGTATTCAGGCTGGAGGGGATATCAGGAGCACTCTAGTCCAACCTGCATAACGCAGGGTTGACACTGAATTCAGTCAGACCTGGGAGCTCTTTCCTGTTAGGCCGTGAAAGCCTCCAAGAATGGAGAACCTCTCTGGACAACCTGTGCCAGTGATTGTTTATCCTCAGAGAGAAGAAAAATTCCTCATGTCCAGTCAGACCCTTCCCCGCAGTTTGTGACTCTTGCCTTTTGTTATCCTGCCATGCATCTCAACAGAGCACTCTGCTCTGTGTTCTTGGTAAACTCATGGGTATTGGAAGGCTATTGTTTAGGTGCCCCAAAGCCTTTCCTTTGCAAGGTTAAACAAGGCTCACTTCTTACTGTGGGTCCAAAACTGAATGCAGTTTTCCAGATGCAGTCTAGCGAGTGCTAAGTGAAAGGCATTAATTACTTGCTCTGTTTGCTATGCTTCTGTTGATGCAGTGCAGTGTGCTGTTAGCCTTCGTTGATTCCAGGGTGCACTCCTGACATGTTTATCTTCTTGTTCGCCAGGGCTCCCTGATGTTCTCAGCAGAGCTACTGCGCTGCCAGTCAATCTCTTGCAGGTACTGCTGGAAGGGGTCAGATGCATCATTTTGTATTTGTCCCTGCTGAATTTCATGAGGCTGTTGTTGGCCCCTATCTCTGTCTAGGTCCCTTGAAGCATATTGACTGCATCCTCAGCTCGTTACCATCTACAGGCTTGGAGGGTGTTTTGTCCCTGCCTCAAATCACTGACTTAGACTTTTACATGACTATGGTGGTGTCAGGCACTAATGTTTCTCTTAAAACTTCTGCATTTCATTTTGGGTAGACTGTTTTCCTCTAATGCATGTACATTAGAAGAAAGTCAAATTATATCCTCTGCTGCAGATTGGGGCTGTTTTATAAATATGGTGTATACAGTTGGCTCAGTCTATCGAAATAGATATTAGTGCATTGCATGGACTTCTAGTTATGAAATTTGGCAAGACACCAAATTTATTTATTATTAATTACTTATTATTAATGATTTTATATGGGCAAGGCTCCCAAATGAAACTGATTGGAACATTCTCGTATAAGGTATTTTCTATGAGGTAGCAAATCTGGTTGATAATTTGTCTATGCTAATGTGAGCTAAACTAGAAAAAAAGGTCAATGATGTCAAGATATTTGAAAATATAGGCCATTTTGCTGGAATGAATAAGGAGGTGCTTGCCTCCTCCAACTATTATAGACACTAACCGAATTATAAAGTTTTTTCAGGTCATTGTGGAAAATATTTTTCCTTTGTTCTTGAAGCCTTTCGTTAAGTGACTAAACAGGAGAAATGACTGTTTTTATGTTGGGTAAATGCAGGACATCAGTAGAGTGTGTGTTTGGAACAATAAAAGCTGTTAATAACCTGAACTATGCCTTGTGATAACTATCATAGGAGCTTATTTCATTGTTTGTGAGAGCAAGGAAGAAAACTTATTCTCACTAGGCTGAAGGAGAGATTTTCTTTGGATTATGGACCACCGATGTTGAGAAAATCCTCTAATTATGTTGACTGGAATAGATAACCAGCAAAACATTTGTGAGATACTGCATAGTTTTGGTGCAGTGCTGGGCAAAAGAATCTGTCACAGCTGTTCGCCTCTTAGTTGTCAGGTTCCTTTTCCTTTTCCCCCTTTTGTGTTTGGTGCTTGGTTTTGGGGGTTTTGGTTTGATTTTTTGGGGGGTGGGTGTGGGTTTGTCCCTAAGCACATTATAAAAAACCTGTTCCTCTCTGATTCTGTCTCCTGGATTCTTCAATGTTTCATGGAACACGTTGTCTCAGAAATAATTAAGTGGATTTGTTTCCCCCCAGTCCAGTTGGCACAATATCAGAGGTACTGAATGTATCTGAGTATTTTGGGGGAGAAAACAGTGTTTACTGTCCCATTTTCAGTCTTGGTGTCAATAAAAATATTTCTATCATCCTAGAAAGGTTTCCATGGTGTTAAGTTGTTTTTGAAATATTCCCTACAGGAATATTGGTCACTTGCTGTGAAGGGAGAACTTGTGTGTCTATGTTGGTGCTGTTTGTGTTGGAGACACAGTTGGTGGACAGTGTGTTCATCTTGAACAACTGTCCTTTAGCTGGATCCTGGAGCGCTTTATCCTGTGTGGAGCGGTAGAGAGGCAATATTCAGTATTGCCACTTACCTTGATGGCATCCATGTATGCAGAAGAGTTATATTATTGTGGGGGCAATATTGATTCAATTGTTTTGCTTTATCCTGTCATCTGATTTAACAGATCCTTCTCTTTTTTTAAACTCTTTTTATGGCATCTGTGGAATTTTACTTTTAATTAAAGTTGGTAGGTATCTGCAATCATTTCTCTAAAAACTAATGTCATATTTATTGATGGTTTGTGATTTTTTTTTTTGATCATTCACTTTATGAAACTCAACTTTAATAAAGACTTGTATATGAAAGAGATTATAGCTTGTTGCGTGCTCTTGTTTGTTGCAGCAATATGGATTTCCTGACTAGGACATAAAAAAATTCCCCTCCTGCATGTACAGGATTACAGTTAGGAAATGTTGGCCTGCAAACTTTGAATTGTATTTTCTCCATATATGTCTTTACACACTGGCCTTCTTCAGGGGGTTAGAGGATCATTGCCTATAAGTGAAAGATAAACATTGCTGGAACTTTGCAAATACCTTTCTTTAAGCAGTAGTATGAGATTTTGGAGCTTTTGGGGAAGAAAAGTATTTTCAGCAAAGAATAGTGACCAGCATGTTATTGAATAATGTCACTGAATGCATCAGTAGTTTTCCTTTGTGATTAGCGAGTAACATGCACTGATGTTTGAATTAATAGTTTGTAGGTTATATTATGCCACTGTGGGTTTATACAGGCATATCTGTCTTAAGGCTAAAACCTTCATGGCATTAAATGTCACGTTTGAAGAGGGTACTGCTTTTTTTCCTGTGATTTTGTTCTCCCCCACTCCTTGCCAAATTAAGGGGATGTTTGAATTTGCACAATTTTTTTTTTTTTCCCACTCGCTACCCACCACTAAGAATTACATGAGACAAATACTGTATCTGACCTAACCTGATGATTAATGCTACAGGGTTACTGGAATATTCCTCCTCTGTCCAAGTATATTCACCATTAAAGGGTAGGTTTGACAAATCATTAGAAATTCTTTATAAGAAATGGTCTCATTTTGTCAAGGAGATGATGCTGAATGATTTATTGTTTTCTGTTTACATAATGAAGGTTTGTTTGTAAATTTCATGAGTGGGAAATGCATGTTGTTTGCTTATCACCTAATAGGCACTTGCCCATTTTTCTTCAGGGTATATAATATAATGTGGGTATTTAAGATAGCATATTGAAAATAGAGTATTATGCAGATTTTGATGTTTCCCTTACGTACATTTTTTCCCAGTATTCTATAGCAAAGTGTGAAATTTTAATATTCATTTTTTCATTCCCTCAACTCTGATACAAGGTAGAATGATACAGGCAGTCACCTAAAAAAATGAACGAGCAGCATTACAGGTTTAGTATTAGCCAATGAGTAAACTGAAATGAAAAAAATAATCTTACAATGGCCTCTGAAATGCCTGGGCAAAGGTGTTCTATTTTGTAGGCTTCAGGAACTCTATTACTAGTATTTACTTGCTTATTTAAATCTTTCACTTGCAAATTTATCTTTATTTGATATATAAGTTTTATTAAAGATTTTTGGTCTTGTAATATCAGCCATTTATCTCACTTATCTAAGGTTACAGAAGATGATATTTAAAATAAATGAATCCTAAATAAGTGAAGCTCTGCAGACTGCAGCATTTCATCTTGTCTGCTGCATATCTCCCTTGCTTCAGGAAGGTGAATTATCCAGCTTCCATTTTTCATAGTAACCAGAGTTCTGAGAACCAGGCTGGCTGATGCAACAAAATAGCAGCAAATAAAAATGAAGAGTTGCTATGGTAGTTGTAATTGTCATAGCTTCACTAACAGATGTCAATTTTGAATTTTATTGAAATTCTTACTATTTATAACAATACAACAAGACATGTGAAATATAATTCTGTAATGAAAATTCTGGGTTATTGTATCCTGTGAGTTCTTGTGTTCTGTCTTGGATGGTGAAACATTCTGATTTTAATATGTGAGTTGAATGAAGACTTTAACAGCAGTAAATGACATGCACTTAAAAATATTCCATGGGATTTTTTAAAATGACATATTTATACCATGCAGTGTTAAAGGAATACAGGGGGGGAGGGGAGGGGGATCTCTTCTAAATTTCATAGCTCTTTCTTAGGTAGCCCATAAAAATATTTAAAGGGGAATTCTTCTTTTCTTTCTATTTTATGTATTTTACTAGGTGCACTTGAAAGTGTTTGGGGGTATGTTCCCACTGGATAGGTGAGTGGATTTAGCAGCTTTATGGATTAACCTGGTGACATTCTTGTGTAGTTCTTACAAGCATGATCATTCCAGGAAGGTGTATTATTGATTATGCAGTAGTAATCATGAAGGATACAGCCTATAATAATGTGGTTTGTTTTATTGATTTTGCAGGACCTAAATTTCATCAGCATTTGGTTTGTGTCAACATTTGTGGAATGAATATCATGCTTACTTACTTTCTTTATGCATCTCGTCTGAGATCTTGGTTGGAAGTATAACCATTTACAATGGTATTACTCAGCTGTTGGTTGTAGAAGAGGGTTGTTTTGTTGGTTTTATTTATTTAAATAACTCATTAAATCAATCATCTCTTATATACAACAGATCTTAAAATTGAAAAAGCTGAAATGTTCATTTACCTGTGCAGTGGTACAAATTTCAAACTCTGGGGCTGTCCAGATCATAACATAATTCAAATCCAATAAAATAATTACAAGCCCTAAAAGCTTGCGTGTTTGTGAAGTGTAGAAGTTTTGTTTTTTTTAAAATATGAACTCAAGGTAGTGCTGCAGTCTATATCTGTACAAGTGTGTCGTGGAAGTAGATAGCTGGAATGTTATGTAATGTCTATTTGAAAAATACTAGGCGTTTCTGAATTCTTTCACTTCTCTGAAAAATTAGCTCACGGTAGGCAAGTACATCCTCTATCAAGATGTGATAGCGAATGTTGGCCGTATTTAGTCCTGATTAGATTTAATCTTTCAAGTTGCTTCTGAATTTGGAGGAACCGATTCCAATAGTTGCGAGAAAATCAGTTTATTGATTTACACTGACCTAATGACTGTTCACTACTTTGGAAATCATTTCAGTGCCCAAGTACTAATAAGGCATAAATTTAAACTAATATTTGAGGGCAAGATTTCTATTAAGAATGTTTTGTAATTTTCTTTACCTCCCTCTTTAAAAAACAAACCTCCCTTTCCTCTTGTTTGCTTAAGATTTATGTTTATATATGCACACACATATATACAAAATATAAACCCCTGAATTATGTTGGTATAAAAGGAAAATAATTGTTCTGTTTAAGTGAAACAAAATTATTTTAAGTAAATAAATTCAATGAACAACCTTTTTTGTAAAAGCATTAGTAAAAATTCAGTATTAATTCTATGTGAAGAAATGCTCCTAAGTCCATAAATATTTTTGCTGGAAAAAAACCCTAGAATGTATGACTGAGCCAGTCTATTTCTAAAGTAGTGTGGTTTGGGGGTTGGTTTTTTTTGGTTGTTTTTGGTTGGTTTTTTCATTTACTTCTCTTTGCTACCAAAATCCCTTTTAGAAGGGAAAGAGGCCTTGTTCTTATCTGTAAAATATATAACACTTTTTCTAGCATTTTGGTAGGCGGTCAGCTTTTCCGTATTGTTTAATATGGTTTTATTATAACATGACACTGAATTTTGGGTCTGTTTTGACCTAAATGTATAACTAGTTTTTGACCTACCAATTTACTTAGAACCTTGAAGTTTGATCTGTATCATGTGCTAATTTTGCCACAGGCAGTCCCCTGTAGTTTTTCAGTCTGCTAGATTTGAAGTCTCCTTTTAAAGTGCACATCCTGATAGATTGGATTCAATGCATTTAATTTTATGTAATGCATTTATCACTGTCTTTTAGTTTTTGAAGCTTGCGAAACCCCTAATTTTTATAGAAGTATTGATCTTCATGATCAGCGATCTCATGGGCTAAAATATTATGGGGAGTTGTCATCACAGAGATTACTCCAGGATGGGAGGAATGCTGGGAGGAAGGAGACCAACAGAGTTCTGTCAAGAAAAGAGGACAGTATGAAAGGCATGGAGAAACAGCAACTGGGAAAGATAGTTTTCAGAAAGCAATGAATGAGCAGAAAGCCATGGAAGCAAGGATGAGATGTTTTTATTTGAGATTACAGTAGATTGTTGGGTTTACATCTTTCTTACACGGCTGTTTTGTTCAGCTCTTAAAAGCAAACGTATCCAGTTGTTTCAAGAGATGCAGCCTAGTCTTGATTTGGAACTGAGTTATCAGGATAGTGTGTGAAATGTTTTCTGAAGTACTATTTTTGGTTTTTTCCCAGCAAGGTGGAAAGAAGGGCCACCTGAAGACTGTAGTATGTGCTGGAATAATGCATTTATCAATATGAATGACCTTCTAGTAAATAATTTCCATTTTTTTCTTACCGATGTACACATGCTTAAGGATTCTGGCACTGTGGTCTGCATGTGCCTATCACAGCATGTGATATTGAAGTAAGGAAGTGTTTCTCTGACGTAATGCTTTGTTTGAAGCAAATGTAAAAGAAAATGTTTGAAAAGCTCTCAGAGTTAGAATACAATTATTTTTTTTTTCCAACAAAAGCTCACCAGAGTAGGGTGACAAATCCCCTACTTAGGTAATGGTGTGTTCAAATTTTTTCTAATTTGTAATCTGTTACAGTTTCTCTTGAATATGAAGCAAGTGCTTGTTGGAGACATCTAGATTGGACTAGACTGGGTTAAACTATCTCCTGTAAAATGACTGTAACAGCCTTTCTCTGTGTAAAAGGCACTGGTTGCCCCCCCTCAGGATCTAGCCTTAGCGCCTTCATAATTGGGATTTTGTTGATGGTTTCTGTGGAAATTGGTTGACCAGAAATAGGGCAGTGGGAATACTGTGGTGTCCTACTTTCCCAGACCCCGTTTTGTGGCTTTGTCCTTGGAAGTCGGTAATATATTCTGCACCACTGCAGAATTTTTTGCCAAAGCTGTTCCTCTGAATATATGTCTTAATGTTCAATTTTGCATTCAAATATTTTAAGAGAGTGCTAAACTGCAGAACTGTGCTGTATAGCTTATGTGGTGGTATTAACTCCACAGGATTGGCTGTTCATATACAAAAGGAGCAAATGTTGATTAGCTCTGGGCTCCAATTTATTTAATATTTAATTTTTTACAGTATCTTTGCATTGCCTAGAAGCAGTTCTCTGTAAGTCTCTACAGTTGAACACTATTGAACAGCATCCCTGACATATGGCAGTAAAATGTCAATATCTTCTTTTTCCAAAGCGCATTTCAAGGAGCAGTCCATATTTGCTTTAAAATCAGAGTAATCATGCTGCCCTTTTGTTTAAGATCAACCTAAACAAGGGCAAGTTTTAGCTGTCACTGTAACTTGGGTCTGTCCTTATGCACCCAATGTTCTTTACCAGTCACTTCATGATTATAGTTAGTTACATGGCTGTTTGCTAACTAGATCAAGGTTTTAACTCCCAGAGTGCTTCTGGAGAGGGGTAGTACAACTTTTAACCTTGTGCTAAGTGCAAGAATGGAACTGTGTCAGCTAGTTCTCAATTTTCAGGTGTTTTCTCTTTTCAGGCAGGTAGAACGATTGTATTTGTTATCCTGTGTGTGTCTTATCTAACTCTAACATTCTCTTTTCCAGAGAAATTGATTTTTACAGCTGATTAAGTATTTGCTGAATTTCCACAGACCTTTTGTGAACCGTGTGAGGTTCTTTGCTTCTCAGTTCAGTTTTAATGCATTGAAAATAAAATGTGTAGATTGTACTTGTAACTCATTAATAAAAGACAAAGTTAAAATTGCACAGGGCAAAATGTTTGCAGTGTGTTTTGTATTTTAGTAGTATTCCTGTGTCATTTTAGGGAGGAAAGATAATTTTCTGCATTTATGCTATTATTTTAAATCAGAGGAGCAGCGTATAAATAGCATATAAATATCTTTATAAAGAATCACATAATTAGTTTTTAAATGAGATATTCCATTACCAATTTGGAATATATAGAATTATTTGTGTAGGGTTAGAAATATCTTTATACATGTACATGCCCATCTGTATGTAGGGTCTGTAAATGACTGCATGGAGTAAGACAGCATAAAAGAACATTGATAGTTGGCAAATGAAGACTACGTTAGGATGTACAGCTTATTAATGAGACTTGCAGGTTATTTGATAGCTATGAGAAGCATAATTGAAAGCTGGTCAGAGAGCTTATCTGAGTATCTGAGAATAACTGTCAAAATATAGCCATAAAATAGTTACTGGAGTTTAGGGGTCACCTATTATGTCATTTTAATGCACTATGCAAGGCAGAAAAATCTGTACTGTGTCAATGCATTGTACCTTAATAAAGAACAAAAGGTAACCGCAGGCTGATGGTGCACTGTGGTGAGGAGGGCTTACTTCAGCATTAAATCATTCCCATGTCAGTGAGTTGCTGCCACAACTCACCTTCACGTACATGGATTTTTTAATGAGCTTTAAAGGTATAATAGGCTTTTACTTTTTATAGGTACACTTTTGTAGTTTGTCACTAGCATTACTGTAGTTTTAAGGACATTTTAAGTAGTAATGATTGGGTTTTGTGGGCAGGAGGATTGCTTTAATATGATGTTGTTTTACTAAAGCCAGATGTGTGTTGACTGTGTAGATTATGTATTTCATTGATCTTCCCTGCCCCCACCCTGTAATGGCAAAATCCATTGCAGTACTGCATGTGTAGTAAAACCTGATATTCTTAGAACATGTGATTTCTTCTTTACGGATCAGTGCACCTTTCATGTTCCTAATTATATTAAACCAAAAAATATGGTGTTCTATGAATGGAAAAGATGGAAAAAATGATTGTTCAGTCAGCTAAGACCAAGCAAATTGCACAGCACACGTTTCATCTGTTCAGTTAGCCGAGAGCATGGTAATACAGTGTAGGCAGTTTCCATAGAACACAGATAAGCATGTGCCTTTTCTGGCATGGGTTTAAACATCTCTGGGCAAGGATGAGAAAAGTCTTTTCTGAGAGAAGGTACTAATGAATAATTTAGTTGTAGTTACTGTTCCCTGCACTCCATAAGATAGTTGCTTAATTGGGTAGTTGCCTGTGTTTGAGAAGAGTAACTGCCTCCTTCGAGGTGTAGAACCTCTTTTGCTATAGGACCTTGGTGATAAATAGGAAAAGGGGCTTGCGTCTGGGTCGACGAATGTATAGGAATACTTCCTGGGCAGTGCCCTCCATGTGTGTGTTCACTGCTGTATCTCACAGTTAATGATAAGTGTAGTTTGAAATATATTGGTGCCTGTAAGGTCTGTGGCCTTCCACGTTAATTAAATCTCAGATAAATGTGGTAACCAGATGACTGCTTATCTGCAGGTAAAGGATTAAGAACAAATTACATAGGGGCGTTATAAAGAGAGAATTTTTTGCACTGCTTTGTACCCAGCTTGCAATTCCAAGCAGTTCTTTGGCTTAATTCTGTGATACGATTTCCAAGTTAGGACAGTGATATGAAGCCAAATTCCAGGCATTAGATGTTGCTGCTTGCAGAAATGAGATGTCACTTTACTGGCTGTGACGTATCTGAAGTAGCTAAATATGGTAGAAGGCCCTGTTTGTCTAAGTAACTGCTGCGTTTGTACGATCATTTATCGGCAAACATTTAAATGTTGTGGAAACTGGCATTTCCATTGGACTTGCCAAGAGACAAATCTCCCTTCCTCTGAGGCAGCACAAATCAAATTAGCTAAGACTGAGTTCTTTCTTCTAATTGTAGGAGTTCTGTCAAATTGGTTTAATATTGAGATACAGTTGACCCACTTGTGTTTGGCAAGTGTTAGTGACCGGAAAAAAAGCACAAGTTTCATCTATTGTTTAATTTATCAGCTTTGGTTTTGTTAAACAGTTAACCAACAGTTCATCTCTGCATCTGAAATGTTTTTAATTACGTTTTATTGTGATTAAAAAATGCTGCTGCAGTCTGCATCATATTTGAGGCTTAAAAGTGTCCTTAAAGACTTGTGCATTAAGATCTTTATAAAGAGGAGAAAAACTGCCAGGATTTTCTTTGCAAATTAGATGTCTTGAGTGTTAATATGACATTGTTCATAACTCAATGCCATTAAATGTGTCTGATAAATTTGCACATTAAATGCATGCGAGTCATGTGAGGGGGTTGGTCAAGGGATATCAAGTTTGGAAAGATAGAGATCAGTCATACATGTTGGACCACTACTGCATACACTGTCTGAGCTCTTAGGACCTTATGACTGGTTTGCTTTTAGCTAGGCTGTTACAGCTGGCCTGCTGTAGGATGCTCTGGTACACTCTGTTTTACACAAAACAATAGTGAAACCTGGCTGTGGGGGAGGAAAATTGTTGTTACTGTTGGATGCTGGATTTTTAACTAGGATTTTTTACATATTGTCATTTCACTTACATTTGGATTCAGAGGCATAATATTGTGTGCTCGTGTTTCTGCACTGTTACTGTTGAGGGATTAAAAGGTGATTACTTTTTTCTTTTTTAAAAATGTCTTCCCAAAAATCACTGCACACAAACTTCAAGTGACTTGTTGGCAGGGTATATTCTGGTTGATACTAGAAAATGTATATGTTTTGCTCGTATATATTACTTGCAGGGAGGGAACAACTTCCAGCTGATTGACATACTTTCTCTCTTCAGGAAAAGTCTTGTGTTAGCACAAAAGATAAGGGCAAAAGCAATGAGACCTAGGAATTCAGTCTCCTTTAATCTTTGTCTTAATATTAGTGGGTGTGAAGTGAGCATTTTTCACTTGAGTAAGTGCTACTTACATAGATAACAGTAATATGCAGGTAATTACTCTTTCAGAGCTTGCATTATATAAGACCCTGTCTGTTTTCACATGGGAGACCTTTGTCTTATTAACCCCCTACGATTTCAGTCAGCATTTACAACTACGCTTCTGCATCTTCACAACACCATTTCAGGCAGAGTATCAGTTTTGAAAAATGCTGTGGCAATTTCTGAATCCATATGAGAAATAGGTAATGGAAGTTGAGTGTGGCTAAAGGCAGCCAATGATATTTGTCGCTTCATGATGAGAAAGAGTGAAAATAGTATTGCTTTCTACATTTTTGCAGTCTTTTTTTCTTTTTAACCAAAAGCTTGTAAAAAAGCCGGTTTTAATATGGATGTAGCTGAAGGAGATGAGAGGAAGAAATATTTTTGCACAATTAACCTTTGGATTTACTAACAGCTGGCGGAGGAATGTAGTGACTCCCCAACCTGTATTTTCATTAGGCTTATTGTTAGCAGGAAATGGAAAAATACACATTAAAAGTGTGAAATGATTGAAAGAAAGTGTCTTTCTGAGTACATTCTAGGTTTTCATTGGTTTATGACTTATTTCAGCTGTTAATACTAGGCCCTTTTTCTCCTGACTTGATTCCAGCTGTTAAAATACTAGTTCATACCAGGCATTTCTGGGATTGGTTCCTACTAGCATGAGCTTGGATTTTGTAGTACTGAATTTCTTAATTTTAAATAACATTTCACGAGATATTCCTGGCTTCCAAGTGATTACAGATTCGGAACATTGTACAGTCTGTTTTCCCTATCTAGTAGCCTTTTAAATAGTTATTGACCAAGGGCAAATGACCTGTCTTCCCAGTTTTGTATATGTGTAACTGCATCAATGCCTTGAAGATCTGTTTAGTAGCCGTAATTTGCTTACATAATTTTTTTTTAATCATGTGATTTAAAAACCCTCTAGCAACAGCAATTCAAAAGCAATTTTATTCTAGAAATATCAAACATAAGAAAAAAAAAGACAGATTACATTGTTCCAAGACTATTGTTCATTTTCTGTTTCATTCAGTCAAATATGTTTGAGTACAATTGGGATCTTTTTTCTTTTTTTGAAAGTATATATTAATGGCACAAGAAGATGTAGATTTTTCTGTAACACTGGAGAGAATCAAACTGGCACAGCTGGTAAGTTTTTGCTGTGTATGCAATAAATAGTAATAAATTGAGGCCAGTGTAGCTTTTGTTGTGTGCAGGTCATTTTTTGCTTGAATATATGGTATGCTCCATGCATACAATAGATCTAAATAAATACTTATTTCATAGAGGCCTAACTTGGATGTCTTCACTACATGCTGGGTTTTTTGATGGATTGCACTCAGCTTTTCAAGGCCTTTTCATTCAAATCAAGGTCAATAGTAGTAATCTCTTGGTGCAATGTCAATCTCAATTATAGAGGAGAGAACATAATAAAATTGAACTACGATTTTAGGAAGATAAATTTCAAACAAACTTAGCCTGACATTTGACCTAAATAGAAATGCATGTTCATAATTAATTTATTTGAAAATATTGGGGTATGAAGTAGTGCAGTGGTGTTCAATAGTAGTATGTCTGTAACCAAACTCCTGGAAAACTGATGTTGTTTGAAATATTTTTAACAGTGGTCCATAGATATTTTAATTAATGATAGTAACTTAATTTCACACGGAAATAACATGGAATTCTGTCTGTTTTCATGTACCTGCTGTCTATGAAAAGATTCCCTGATACATTATTTACAATCAAGGTGGGAGAGAAACTGAACATAATTCAGAGTATCTTGAGACTTTTACTCAAGTGGACTTACTGTTTTCAAGATACTGCTCAGTCACTGTAACTATGATCTCTGCAAGATGCTAGGTGTTGTAAAGGAATGTCAGATCCTCTAATTAGACATAGACAAATATTATTTAGAAGTTGAAAACTAGACCAGAAGTGTAAATCTGATGGGACATGATAGATTAAACCAGTCAAAGTGTCTGGATGCTTTGGTTACTGTATAATAACTTTACACATGTAAAAATAAATGTGTTATCCCACAGTCTGTAGACTTTAGGTTCTCTGTTTTTAGAAACTCAAGGTGCTTCTTTAAATGTGTGACCCAAGCCATGGTTTATACTTGGATAAGAAGACCATCTGTATTATCAGTGTGATATTGCAGAGCACTTGCAAGGCACATTGAATCTCCCATTGTCCCAGATGCATTGTTCAAGATTAAATGAAAAGGGGAATAATTGCTTTGTAATTTTGGTTTGCTGTTGTTTTTTGTTTTTAACTGGTTAGGTATTATATTTGCTGAGTTTGGTAAACACTTTTCGGCATCTTTGTGCCCCATCTCAAGGTTCCTTCTTCTCTGTGGTATACAATTGTATGATTACTCCTCGCTTTGGCCAGTTCTTACCCTCTCTTGAGATAGAGATCCACCATACAGTGGATGAATAGATAAGGCATAAACTCTAGGACTTCTTTACAAATTTAAGTTATGGCCCTTAGTTATGATGTGTTATGACCTCCTGTTTTTTCATTCTGTTAATAGGATCTGTTTTTACACTAAAAGTTCAAGTAAATGACATCATCAGTCATCAGTACCTGGGACAAGCGGTTGTAGAAGTGTTTGTTAACTACACGAAGACAAATTCTACTCTTACTGGTAACAATGGAGCAGTATTAATAAAAGTTCCCTACAAATTAGGATTAAGCTTAACTATCCTATCGTACAAGGATGGCTACATGTTAACACCTTTGCCTTGGAAGACTGGGAGAATGCCAAGTACGTAAGCGTCTTAAAGTCCTATTATTAAACTGTATCTGTCGGTAATTAAATTTCTCTCTTCTTCAGCAGTCTGGGTAGTTACTGTCAACTGAAAAAGACTGAATGAAGTCAGTCAAGGGAGGTGGCGCCTGTCAATGCAGATGTAAGGGTGAATGATCCATTAGACTTGTCAAAGTTCTTACTGTTGTAAAACAGAAAATAGCCCTTTTTAAGTAGGTTATATTGTGATATCATGAGTATATTCTGAGAAGTTGTTTACCTAGACTTAGCAAAGGGCTGGTAATGTGTTTTGACAAAAGATCATGTTGTCTTTAGTGATCCTGGAGTCCTTTAGTGATCCTGGATGCTTTGAGTCCTGTATAACAGGTATAACCTGTTGTTATAGTTTCCTCTCAGCAGTGTTTCCTCACAAGTTTTCCTTTTTCACTGTTGCATGCTCTTAAAGTTATATGAAGTGGGGTTTTTTTTCCTTTTAAAAGAGATGGACTCTTAAGAGTTCTAGCTGCTTGTTTATCCATAGAAGGCACAAAACAGTAGCAAACATACAACAGAGATCTTCCTGCCTAACCACTGAAATTCCTGCTCTGGACAACAGGAGTAATTTATTTATCCAGTCTTCATATACTTTCTTTTTTTTAACTGCTCTATTCAGTATTCCCTCAGAACTGGAGATCTTAACAGCGTTTTTTTTTGGTTGCACAGTGTAACAGATATTATCACTTTCCACAGTATACTCGTCTGTGACACTTTCATTATTCCCACAAAGTCAAGCTAATATATGGCTGTTTGAAGATACTGTCTTAATTACTGGAAAACTGTCTGGTAAGTTCAGTGTATGCAGACCATAATCTAAACACTTTGTGATAACCATGTGTACACATACAAAAACAAATTTAGCATGTTCATATACTCTTATAATACCTGTTTACTCAAAGCCAGATTTTCAGTTAATGGTGTAGCTGTATGTGTGGCTGTGAGAAGTGCTAGACTAGAAATAGACAAACCATGGAGAAAATGGGTGAAACCAAGTTGTTATGCTAGATGGATTTCTGAACAGTAATAAAAACACTGTATGTTTTACCATTGCTAAGACAAAATATTACTCTTTTACAGATGCCAAATCTCAACCAAGTGTTCAGTTTCCAAAATTTTTAATAAAGCTTCCAACAAATCATCATATTACAAATGTTACAGCCTATCTGACAGTGCCAGAGCAATTTTTGAAAGTGGACAGCTTTCTCTACACAACAGGAATTCTTCTAAATAAATCTGGTATGTAAATATGTTGTTTAAGATTTTTTTAAAAGAAGAAATCTTCAAATTATAATGCATATGAGTGCACAGTGTTTCAGAAAAACATATGCTTTAAATTAAAAGGGCCAGAACCTGCTTCTGTTGCATTAAATCACAAAGCTTTGTTCTTCTATAGGAGTAAGCTATGAACACATCAGGTAAGTAACTGATGTCACTCTTTGCCTTGTTCCATGTAGTATGAGAACATAACATGTCTTACTACACCAAAATACTCCTTCAGTCTGCTTCTTATACACATGTGTGTGTATGTGTATAGGTTATGTTCAGGATCTCATGAGACTGTGGAACTGGTTTAGTAACCCCCTTAAAAATACGGTTATGGCCAGAGTGTAAACTAAGTGAACCTAAAGAAATCAGTAAAACTGCAGCAATTGACTTGCAGCTGACGGGTTTTCTGCATTTTTACTAGAATGGTTAGCTCTAGGAGCTTTACACCTAGCATAAAGATTGTATGCTCTAGTTTGGCTCACAGACAGTTAATCTGTGTAACCCTCTTTGAAAGTAGTCACTAAGTATACCGAGCGCAACTGTAATCATGTTTTCTGTGCATCTTTTTCACTGGAGAAGTGGTAAGTGGTTTTGTGAGTCGTCATAACTCTGTTCATATGCAGTTGGATCTTTTAGTATTTGTTATTCTATCAGATTTTTTTATTTGCATAAATGCAGTAATCTCTGGTAGATTGTACTGTGTGCAGTTCTGTGTTTCTTTTGTTCTTTTCTTACTATTCCCAGTGGACCTGAAGCCATGAGACTCTTAAATTCATTGCAGCACAGGACGTGGCCACTACATGGCTTATTTGAACTTGTCCTGCTCTCCTTTAATTTCCACTGAATTAAAATCATCATATATATTGATATCTTGACTTACATATTTTAAGACCTTTCTTATCCGTAGTTCACCTCTTTAAATGTAAAGCATAAGAAAATAAGCAGTGTTTCTCCCCTTTGAGTTTTCCTTTCAGCGTCTGGCATATGTTTTAAATTATTCATATACTCCTAAAGGAACGGGCTTCCTTTTAAGGCAGGTGGAAGCTAATTGATATCTGATGCATCAGGAGTTTTCTCACAACCAGCTTCTAACAGCTTGCATAGATTTAACATTTTTCTGGTACTTACTAATTCTGTTTCAGCTTCTTTCACCATCCTGTCATATTCTGCTTTCTGAAATATTTGCAAATTAGTGTAAGGAAAACAAAGGAAACAAACTTTCAGCCTGCATTGTAAAGCTTTGTATATGCAATGTTTCCTTTTGAGTGCTTTGACGAGCCTCTTGATTAACTATTCAGTTGATTATAACTGCCAAATTAGAAAGTTAATCCTTACAGGAGAGTTTAAGAGGACTGTTCAACTGAGAAATGCAGCAGTCATATATCTACATAAGTCTTCAGTTTGATTCAATGTTATATATATTGCAATTATACAAAAAATCTTACATTGTCTATATTTCACATAGGTTAGCTATTTAGTAATCAAATTATCTGAGGGGAAAAACCCTTCTTCCACCACCCCTAAGCCAAGTTTTGCCTAATGATTGGTTCTACAGTCAGCATTGGACCTATGTGTCAAAAGTCTGTTTCTCTTTTACAGATTTGGTGTAGATACGACTGTTTTTTATTTTGATCACAAGATTTTAAAAGTCCAGAAGAGAAGAAATGTTTATTGTTATTTGACCAAGTTGGTGACAGCTGACTGTTTAACTGGTTGCGAATGAGGGCTTGACTTTAGTTATAATAAGGACAGATTCTTAATTCTAAATATATTTTTTTTAAGAAATAGAATATGAATGGAAAATTACAGACAAGATATTTCTTACATTCAGGTTTCAAAAGCATGGAATTAGCTCCTCTTGCTGCAGTATGCGTAAACGTTCTTTTGACTGGGAAAGAACTGAAAGTAAATGGTCCCATTCAGATCACACTTCCTCTTCCCACAAGTACTGTAAAATCAGGAGATGCTATACCTGCGTGGACATTCGATATGAAAACCGGTAAGTGGGCTGAGTTATATGTTGTTCTACCTTTTAGCATATGTGTATAGTTTTGGGCACATGACACTATGTCATGGGACAGTGATTGCAGTAATACATGAGGTAGTGGTAAATAGCCACAAATTTTATTAGGGGTTCTGTATTATTTTTGACTGGTTAACTTGAATTGTTTGAAGGAATTTCCCTGCTTACATGAGTTCAAAAATCTTTGGTAAAATCCATTAGCATTCCTGTTGAACAAATTTTACATGTGATGGATTTGTATTTTCAGAGGAGGCTAAGGATTCAGGGAACACGTTTTAGGTGATGTTAAATTTTAAGCCTGGTAATTTTGTGAATGCCTTCTTAAAAGAAAAATCAGAATTGAAGACTTGGATGCTTTGTTTCCTAGACTATAGCTATAAAGCTATATAGCTATATATTTGACACTAAACCTGGATAGATATTACTTCAGTTAACAAAAGCAATTCAGAAAGTGAAATGAAGGCAAAATAAGAGTTATCAAAGGGAACAACATAGTTCTAACAGTATATGTGGGAAGAGGAGGCTGGGGATTAGACATTCTAAACCTTTTGTCATCCCTTCCTGTCTAATTTTAGTCAGGAGTGAGTAATGAGCTACATACACTTATCCCATTTAGATGTCCTGTATTAGGCATGTGTGCATTAGTGTACTGATTGTCTTAAATTGTACTTTATACTTTCCATCACACTTGGTCTTGAAATATGCATGCGAGTGAAGAGGTAAGCGTCTTACTCCTTATTAAGGCAAAAAGCTGTTATTCAGCTGTTGAAAGTACAGGAGAGGACACCAACTCCAGCAAAGCATTGTTTACATGTTCAAGAAACAAACTGTTCATCTTATTGAAGAACAACCAAAGAACATTAATTTGAATGAAGAATATGCTAATAAAAAATTGGCTAGGTTGTCTCTTGGGAAAAGAGTGAATAGAATAAGTTTTGGTGTAGAAGATTAAGTCTGTCTATACACCTAGAAGATTTCAGAAGGGTAACCAGTGATAAGGGTTAACATTCTTCATCAAAGAAAGGGTTTTAGTCTGACGTGGTAAAATAGCACAAAGGGGTTTGATTTCTTGCTGCCACAGCCACTTTTGCCAGCTCCTGTGCTCATCTGTACCTATGTCGAACTGTTTTAACTCACTAAACAGAAAAGTAGGTCAACAATGGTACTAAACCAAAAAGTTGACAGAGCTAGAGCAGCTGGGCACAGGGTCAGGCTAGAGTATAAACCAGTGTGAGGTGTGTATGTGGGTGTTGAGGGGCCTACTCAACATGCCTACTTAGGCATGTTGGCCTTGGGGGTAGAGCAAGAGTAGGAGTGTGGTATGCTGACCCAATAAAAACTATCAAAACCGTTGGTTTTTTTCCTGTCAGATGGGGTGTACTCTGATAGAGATTCCATAAAGGTAAATTGTTTGTGATGGGTGCTCACTGAGGTGTAGTGTTTGCGTGGAGCCTTCACTGCTGCTTGCTGAGAGAGGACAAGGAGGACTGTGGACAAGCATAGAGACTTTTTGTGCATAACTCTTAACTTCTACTTTTTCTTCCACTTCCTCATCTCTTCTCTACAGTCAAAATTGCAACTGTATTCACTGCTCTGGATGTTAATTCTTAAATACGTTTCTTTTATTTTTACCTTTGATCTGACATGTGCAAAATGACTCATTTCTACAGTAACTGAGTAGCAGCAAGGCATTCCTTAGTCAAGGTTCTGGTAACTGAGGACAGCTGAACGCCTAGGCTCTCCAGCAAGCATTCATGAGGGTCCGTAAGTAGCAGCAGGCCCCCATCTGAGCTGAATGGTGAGCTACCACTGCACTGAATAAGGAGACTCTGGCATCCAAAGATGTTGCATGTGGGTTGTCCCCAGCAAGATGTTGACACACACTTTTAAACTCTCAAGTCCTTGGGGAATATGTCATAATGGTAATCGGAGCTTCCTTATCAGTATTGTTAGCAGTAAGGGAGCAGGTCTGTGTTTGATATTGTGTAGACTGATCCATACATACCAGGAAGGAGATAGAAACTGCTTTTACATGTCTGCTCATGCAGTGTTCCCTGGTGTTACTCAATGTGTAATAGTACTGAGACTGTTCTTGGAAAATGAGCTTTTGTAATTATATTCCAGCTGCTGTAAATGCAGAATTTGTTGATGTATATTGAACTTGGCTTCCTTCTTACTAAATATTTTTCCTCATTAGTACCAAAAGTACTTTATGGATTATAATAGAATTTATAAAAAAAAAAAAAAGCTTGCATTGTAACATTAAATTGAGAATCATATCCTTCTGCTGGGATTGCAGTAAGTCATAAGAGAATATGTGCTTACCATAAATCACATTTTCATGTTTTTCTTAACATGTACTATGTTCTATGGAGTATATCAGGGGGAGATATAATTTTCTGAAGAGGACAGCAGAGATTATATAGCTTCTTACAGATTTGTTCCGTCAGGATAGAACTTCTGGAGACCTAGAATTTTTTTTTGCCCTTTAAATGTGGTGGTTTGTGCTGGTTTTTATCTGCCTGTAAGTAACCCACCCTCTATACTTGTAAAACAATAGTTTTGCCTTATAGTGATATCTTGCCTTAGACGTGATAGGAGAGAGAATTTGAGGATCTGTTGTTGTTGCCTCTAATATGAGAGTTAGGGATGGAAGATTCTTCTGGCTGGTTTTGCTCCTGAGTCTGGACAAGAGGTTTTCCAGGTAACTGAGAAACCACATCTTTCAGGGTTCTAGGTGGCTGGTTGCTGCTGCTATTCCTTTCTGCCAGCCATCACAAGTACCAGGAGAAGGCTGCAAGTTTTACTGCTGAATGATACTTCGTGCGCATGCATGTCTGTGCATGCGCACATTGTGGCATGTGTGAGTTCCCATCTTTACCTCCTGTCTGGTTGATATTTCCTTTTGCTTTGGTGAAAGAAGTGTTCTGGAGAAAAATTGAAATTGTTGGGCTTATATGAATTATACTTTTTGCATGCTTTGGTTATTGTTGTTTTAAAAAAGCTGGTGGTTCTCTCTCCTTCTCAGTATTTGCAGCTTGAAAATACAAGGTCGTTCATATGAGCTTGTTTTCTGTCATTAGAATTTAACAGATGGACCACAATAAATGTGTTCAAGTGCGTTCAGTAGAATTCTGTCTCTTCTACTGCATGCTTTATTAATTGTAGAAGCTAGCATACCATAATACCTGCGCTTTGTGTTGCCAAACAGATGGTGTGGAATCTGTGTCCTAACAATAGACCTTCCTTGGGTGAACTGAACTCTTACTGCCTTGGGGCAGGGAGAAGGAGAGAAACATTCAAGACACTGTTTATCCTATTGTAACTTATTATGCTATAATAATGCTTTGCCACTAAGTGCTGCTAGCTAATATTAGACTTGTATTCGTATGCTTAGATTACCTGCTCCTTAGTAGTTTTTTGTTGGTTTTTTTTTTTTTAGTCTTGGCCTTCATACATGTTTAAGCTCATATAATAGGATTTTTCAAATTATTTGAATGCATATCTATGAAAAACATTTGTTAATAGAAAATGAATTATATTAAATTAATTCTGGTAAGTAATTTTGATGATTTGTTTCAAAGTAAATGTCCACATAGGTATATTTGAAATGAAATTGTCAAGAGAGAAAGTTTGCATGTTTAGTGAAAGCTGTGTAATAAATAGTATATAGGTCAGAAGTTTCAGTTTTTCTTGTGACCTTGTATATTTTTTGGTAATAGCTTAATTGCTAATGGTTTGAGATAAAGAAGAATCCTGCATGGCATGTGCAATATTTTGTCTGGTTTTTTTTTTTCAGGTGCTTGGGTAAGCCGTGGGCTAGGAATGGTAAAGGAAGCAGATGGTCAATTAGTATGGACATATACTGCTCAACACTTAGGCTACTGGATAGCAGCTCCACTGCCTGGAACAAGAGGTATTGCAATGACTGGCAAAGAAATTACTGAGTAGCCTAAGTAACAATGTATCTAAGGCTGTCAGTTTGATGGCTTTATTTAACAACAGAATGGGAGAAAAGACATGCAATTTCAACAGTTAGAAAACTTTTGTTTCAATGCATTTGTGCATATAACAGTTTCCTAGAACTTCAAATGCTATAGGGGGAAAAGTTCAGACTGTATTTGAACTTGTATATTTATATTGTCTCCATCTTTTGAAAGAAGCCTGCAAGGGAACTGTGACTATGGAGATCTAAAAATCAGCAGGACTGTATCCCTTACTGTTGAGGATGATGTATGACAGGAGGAAATACAAGAAGAAAATTAGTCTTGGGTAAAACGGTCGGAGTGGATTCTGTTTTATGTAGACTTGTTGCCTGTTTTGCAAATTCATACGAAGGGATTCTTACTGGAGAAATATGATGTCAAAATTTAAAGACAGATAGCACTTTGTGGTAGAAGCACTAAATAGAAAATGTAGAGTGTGTTTCTAGGTCAGTTTGGACAACTAATACAAGTGTAATTTGACTGGAATTGAGTAGGTGTCATGGTAAGGCTTTAGTACTTGAGATGTACCTTTGAAGACCCATTATATTATAACCACTGTTTGTGTATTTTCTAGTTTGCTGAAATAGCAAGGTGAAAAGGGAAGGATGAATGTAGTGCCATAGGAACACAAAATCACTGGAAAAGTACAGTTTATTAGCTACAGCTCTGCATATCAAGTGGAATTATTTGTTTTTGAGAACTAATTCTTGTCTGCTTTTGTTCGACAATCTAGAATCCATTATTAGTGCCGTTTCCAAGGACATAACAGCCTATCACACAGTTTTCCTTACAGCCATACTGGGAGGTACTGTTGTCATTATCATTGGATTTTTTTCTGTTCTTCTTTGTTACTGCAGGTAAGCAAAAAGAGAGGCTCAGCATTAATAGAATTTAAGGTTGATAAAATAGTCTTTTGAAGTTAAGACTTGTTTCCTTGGCTAAACTATAATGTGTAGCCTAATATTTCTTCAAAAATTACAGTTATTATAGAACTTCATTTTAAGTTTGTGATGTCACATTACACTGCAACTTCCTAACCAAAATCTAGTCTTCAGCTCTCGTAGTCAACAGTCTATTATTTCCTAGTATGCTCTACAGTCACCTTGCATCTCTTTTGCATAGGGATAAATGTGGTCGGACGCAAAAGAAGGAAAAAAATACAACTAGACTGGAGGTCATAAAAAAAGACCAGACAACGTCAACAACTCACATAAATCACGTCAATGCTGTCAAAGGGTCTTTACAGTTGGAGGATAAGTCACAGTTATATACACCGAAGATTTCTTCATACAGCCCTCAAAGAAGGATGTCCATAGACACAGAAGAGGGAAAATCACGAGACAATTTTAAAATCTACACAGAGGATGCTTCTTATCAGTCATCGTGTCAGACTGGTCAGTCAAGAAATTCAGCCAATTCATTGGAGCCTAATGCTGGAGTTAGGCATTTACAGCTGCCGAAACATAGTAACACTACTATTTCCCAGGCTCCTAGGGACATTCAAGACCAAAACAGGTACCTTTCACTGAAGGAGGAAATGTATGGGCTTTCTCATATCCCAGAACATCTAATGCATCTTTACAATCAACCTATTGCTATTCTTCAAACCTCTGACCTTTTCCACTCTCCAGAGCAATTGCATCCTGCAAAATCAGCAACTTTGCCAAGAAAAGGGCAGTTAGTATATAGCCCCATGATGGAACCCATGAATCGTGACAGTTACATGCAAACGTTACCAAAAATGCCAGTGCACTCTCATCCACAGCCTTCTGTCTGCAGAGATGAAAACAGTACATTAGATAGTGAAGAGGGCTTACCTTCTCAAACATCAAACTGGGGCCGATACACTAATAGCTTACTGGAGTCTGTCTCTGTTCCTGGGACATTGAATGAAGCGGTTGTAATGACTCCATTTTCATCTGAACTTCAAGGTATTTCAGAACAAACATTATTGGAACTCTCTAAAGGAAAACCATCTCCGCACCCTCGAGCGTGGTTTGTATCCCTGGATGGAAAGCCGATTGCTCAAGTGAGGCATTCTTTCATAGATCTGAAAAAGGGCAGAAAAACAGAGAGTAATGATACCAGTCTGGACTCTGGTGTGGACATGAATGAGCATCATCCTAGTAGGAAACTGGAGAGAGAGAAAACTTTCATAAAAAATATGCCACATTCTAAGATCCTTTACTTGGAAGATCTGGATCTAAGTAGCAGTGAAAGTGGGACCACTGTTTGCACTCCAGAGGACCAGGCTGTGAGGCATATTTTGGATGGAGGGAATGGGCCAGGCATAGAACAGCATGATGAAGAAGGTCTAAGAAGAAAAACTGTATCAGGAAGTCACGAATCTGGCATCCCTTCTGCTAAAAAAAGGGATAGACCGTCTATGACGAGAAGAGATAGCAAAACCAGTATCTGGAAGAAAAGAGAGGAGCGGCCACTTATTCCTATAAATTAAAACACAATGTGCTTTGTCTTGTTGCTCTCCCTGCTGGTTATTGGTCTCTTGGCTACTTCTGTAATTCTGCAGTGTTGGGTTTACAAGGGAAAGGTTGTTTTCTAGTATCAAGAAAAGTTAAATTGTTTTTAATATACAGATTTGAGTTACTAAACTTCAACCAGGCAATTGATATTCAATGTGAATTGAAAACAGGGAAATGCTACTATTAAAATTTTCCAGTTCCTAGTTTTGCTGGCAGTGTAGGGAAGGCCCACATTTTAATAAGCCTGTCATTCTTGGACACACCTCTGGGAATGCGCGGTTAGAAATGTAGGCACATGTTTCAGGTTTTTTTGCACTTGTTGCTAACGCATTGGTAGACTAGTTTAAAGCCATTCCTCAGCCTTGTTCCTAATCAATGTGACCATCTGTACAGTATTTTATATGTGAACTTTTCTAGGAGTCTGTTACTACTTCTTCATATAATGTAAAGTGTTTCATCAGTTAGTCCCATGACACCAGCAGATGAGCTCTGTTGGATTTATCAGTAGAGCTCTATAGCATTACTGCCTTCCCTTTGTGCCCATCCATGTGCAAAAGTTTGCCATTCCACATAGCAGTGGCAGAAGGGGAAAGTGTACAAGCTCTGTGGCTGCTGAAGTTCTTGGTCCCTGCTGTCTTAAGATGTTGCCCATTTGCTTTGTTTTAATCTGCTTTATTACAAACTGTGGACGTTGAAGACTGACATCTGTGATGAAGTGTCCACATCCAGCAGAAAAGGACTGGTTCTAGTAGCATTCGAAGCTGCTGCTGCTACTGATCCCAGTGTCTTGTTTTGGCTTTGTTGTCAGTTACAGTCTTCTCTCCTGCATGCTGTTGGGCCAGTTGTGCTCCACAACATAGTCTTGAATCGCTGCATATTTATAAGTTTGGCCCAGTGTGCAAGTTTAGACAAATTATGCCTTTGAAATAGTTTCCTTCAGCAGGAAAGTTGGGTACTGTTGCTTTTCATTGTATGTTTTAAAAAATGGAAGATCATCAGAGGTTTATGTGCCTACATTTTGCCAGCCTGAGCTGCTTTTGTCTAGGTTGTGCATCGCAGAGGGGTTAAACAGGCTTTAAAAGTTGGGGGGGTTTACGAGCATGAGAGAGCAGATTGCGAAATTTGGTCTATAATGCAATATAAATACTACTTATGACTCATCTTAGAGTTAAATTTACCAAAAGTCATGAATGCATGAAATGTAACTAAGATATGTATAGAGGAAGGAAAAGGCCATCAGAATATTCTTTATTTTTAATGTTCATCTTGTCAAAGTGATCGTTTCAACTTTGGCTAACAGAAAAGTAGATACATCCCTTAATGTGCTTCATATAGCATATAGAATGTCTTTCTGTGGCTTTGAAGCTGTTTCTCTGATGAAATAAGTTCCAGCATTTTGGCTTTGGCAGTTTGATTATAAATCATCCTAAAAAAGCTTTATAATAATTTCCCTTAGAGCTTGGTTAAGGTTCTGTACCAAGACCCAAACATACAATGCCTATATCGGAATTGTGGGGTGAGGTGCATTCGGTTGTCTGCCCTGTAGTACACTCAAGAGTTGGGAAATATCCTATGCAGCTGGGCTTCTGCGAATATTTACTCAGGAAACATTACTGTGAAGTATGTCTGTTACGTGGGGATTGTCAGTTGTCTGGTCCTGTTTCTAGAAGAATACGCAAGGTAACCAGAGTGGTACTAGCAATACATCAATCCAACTTCTGGTGTGCAGTTGCTTCATGAACAAAGTATGACGTTCTTGTTGAGTTCACTAGTATGAAAGTGCAAAATAAGTTGGAGATAGGTGTGCAAATAAGTCTATAATTAAATTGGACAAAACAATCTGGTTTAATTATACAATTCATTTACTTCAGAGGTGAAGATGGCTTGTCATATTAGCATGCTTTTGGTACTCTTTTTAGGTAACTGTAATTCAGTTTTCCTATACTGAATACATTTTCATAATATTTTTTTTCCCCTATGTGCAGTTCCACTGGATTTTGTGAATGGCTAATTCTCTAGCCCCAAATACTGATATTTTCATCCTTTGCTTTCCTATATATGTTAGTAGGAATCAATTCATGTGTTTTGTGTAGAAGTACATTTCTTCTGAAAGCTGCTTTGACTTTTGAGGTTTAATATTGCCCTGCTCTTAAGTTGCATCAGTTCTGATGGCTCCCTTTTCAGAAAGAGAATATTATGTATTCTGTTGACCATAACAAAATTTCTGACAAGCTAATGGTTTTGAGGTGTTAATATTAAATGGATATGTCTCCACTGGAAATTTTGTTTCACCTACAGTAACTTAAATATATTGCAGATTTTTTCAATGCATTTTTTCATTGTATATGCCAAAAAGACCTAATTCCTCAAACTTACCTGTATTGTTAAAAAATACAGACTACTATAAATGGCTTTATTCATGTGAGTTCAAAGGAACTAAGTTTTGCACTCCAGTGTTCTTGTTCTGCGTCAGACTAGGTATCTGGTCACCAAAGAAGAAGGATTAGAAATGTTGAAAAGATCAGTTATAACTTTGGGACTTCAAAGTAACAGTGCCAAAAAATGTGCTTAAGTAGTACAGATTCTTGTCTGCTCTGCTAGCTGATCAAGAGCAAAGAGAGGAGTTCGGTTCTGTACCATCATTCTAAAGGAGCTTTTGGCTGTCTGGATTAGTCACGATTTTACCCTGCATGTATGGTAGTGCAAAATGGCCCCTTTAAAGGCTGTGCATCAATGATGCATTTCAGCTTTTAGCCAACAAAGCAAGTCAGAGTGGAACAGATCTTGCAGGAGTTTCTTGCTGCTAGGCTTCTCAGTAGTAGGAAGAAAGATAGAACAAAGTTTTCAAGAAAATAAGCATCTCATCATATATAGGATTGGTATCTCTACTAAATAGTAGCTCCTCCCTTGTTTAATGAGGGGGTGGACTTTTCGTGGAGTATTTAAATTCTTTTCTGGAGTGCACATGCTGCAGTTCTGGTAATACCGTTTCCAAGGCTGTCTTCAGCTGTTGCTTCTATCCATGCCAGTCAAGCCACAGCTATCTTTGCTTGCTTTGTAGATCCCATACACCAACTTTTCTGTGTGTAACTTGCTAGCGTTTATCACAAATGTCTTATGCTGCTGGTTGCACTTGAAAAGGCTTCTCTAAAGTTGAGTTTTATATTAAAAATAAATACAGAACTTGTTTTCTGTGTCAGAATATGAGAAAACTATTCTGTAGAAAGAAATTATTGTAGCAGTTGTATCTGCAAAGATAAATGCTACATGAAAACTGCTGATGCCTATAAGCACACAATGACAGGGAATTCTTCCTTGGCCCTATCATGAGCATTAAATCTTGGATTTTAAAAACTCTCTACAATTCTAAAATTATTAGAATTGTACATCATATTTATATTCAGTCCTTACAGAATATATTATTGGAGTCTTCATGTTGCAGCTGTATGTTGGAATTTATGCACTGGAAACCTATATTACCTATTAGCGACTAGAATTCTTTTTGGTTTTAGATCATTAAAAAAAAGGAGTTTGACTACACTGAGTTCTAAAAATTTTAATTCCAGAGATAACAGTATATGATGTGTAACATATGTGGAAAAGACAAAATGTTATCATGAAACTTGTCTTTGTGCTCAAACTAATGCTTTTCTATGTTTATATATAAGATTTCCACACACGAATTTATAGGAATCACTGAATTTATTTAAGATTTTCCTCTGTTGGCTTAGTATTGCAGCGCTAACAGAGTGCTAAAATGCTAGTGCTAACATTAGATCTATGCAAGAAGCAGCAAGGATTTGTGGCACACTGCTCTTGGAAAGGCCAGGGAAACATTCAGAGGTTTTCACTTATTTGCATCTGGAGGTTGATTACCTTGAGAATAAGAAGTGGGACATGCCTAAAACACCTTTATAGTAAGCCCCCCTCTAAGGAGAGGGAATGAGTGGGGAAAATTGTAAAGGATATAGCTTCTTTGTGATGCTTGTTTCCAAACTGATACGTATTTGTGCTTTGGTGGAATCGATTCTTTCTGAAGAACACAAATGTTTGCAAGAATTATATCTCAGTTTTTCACAAGATGCTTCTTGAGCTGTCAGCTTCTGCAAAAAGCCACATAGATGTAAGTAGAGCTTAAAGTGAAGGGTATTAGGTAGATACAGAACACTCAGCACCAATTTTTGTCATATACTTAGGGTTAAAGGTGGTTAATAAACTTCAGGACAGTTTCCCCACCATGGTTGCAATACATGATGTTGGTATTCTTCTTGCAGAGGGGTATATAGTTCCAGGTCTTACATACTCTTGGTAAGGTGGTTTAATGGAGTCAGCCAAGGCTTGTTTCTGCAGATTAATTCATGTGGCTTAGGTCAGTGCTTTGATGTATCATAAATATAAGGGAAGTGATCAGGCTAAATAGAATGCAGCTGTGTTTACATTAATCTGGCTGTGTTAACTAGAATAAGCTAAATGACAGTAACTTTCAGATTGTCACCAAATGCCACAAATTATAGAATTTTTTTTTAAAAAGGGGGGGAATCACTTAACAATTCCTTTTGATTAACAGGAAAAATCTTGATAGAACTGTCAGAAAATAAAAGAACTCTTGTATCTTACAAACCTGAAACCAAAACTCATTTGATGTTTAGGGACATTATTTACCAATGTAGAGCTAGAGATGATGCACAAAAAGTAATGCAGGATGTAGGAATGTTTAGTTGTCTGCTTTGTTTTTATGCAGTAATTTGTACCAAAGAGGATGAAATGAATAGGCACCAGTCTAAACTCTTCTCATTAGTTAAAAAGTGAAACGGGTTAACAATATTACTAATCTAACACTGTGCAAATTAAAAGGCAGTACACTACATCCATTGTCTAGTACTGCATATTAGGAAAATCTGAAGAAAAATTAGCCTGCTGAAGTGCCTTTCTCTTTCATCAAACTTATTTTATCAGTGGGACATCTGACTATCTGAAAAGCACATTATGGGGTTTTTTTCTGTTAGCCAAAAAACCCTCAATTCATACTTACAATTATGTAGGTTTTATAATATTTTAAAAGGCAGATCTAGTGGGTTTTATGTTGGAATACTGACTCCTGCATGTTGATGATGATGGTAATTGCTGTAAACCCTGGGGTTTTATATTTTATGTTTGAAAAGAAATTTAAAAAAATATATCTTTAACAATCTGAACAGTAGTATCTTTTAAAAATGCACATATGGGATCTGATTCAACTTCGTAAGTCAAGAGTAAGCATCTCGAAGTCACTGGTTTTACAGGTATGAAACTGGGATTTTAACTTCAAAAATTAAATTAATATATGTTTATATATGAAAACTATTATAATGATAAAAATCCTTTTTTCAGCTGCTAACCTTCCTTGCCAGTAGAAGCAGAAAGGATGTGGAGATAGGTACTTAATTCTTACTTCCTAGAACCAATTTTTATCTCCATTTCGAGCCTAACCTGCATTGTTTATATAACCCAAGCTTCTGCTTTTTTTTCCCTTAATTTAGTGGAATTATGCAAACCACAGTACTATACCTACAGAGTTAAAAGTGAGCATTCTTTTATAGTAGTTTGCACTTATTTGTGCCACACTTCTAACAGTAGGCAGCTACATTTGTGTTGAAGAATTTATATGAAAGGTGGTTTAAATTAATTTGAGCTTCTTTTTCTTTGAAAAGCAGTATTCACTGTGTTCTGATTATCAAAAAAGAATGGCTTCAGATTTTTTTTTAGACTGGCAGGGGAAAACTGTGTCACTTCTAGTATTAGCACTCAGCTTGAAAATTATTTTACCAAATTAATTTTTTTTCAGTCAGTTTAAGACTAATTGAACATTCCTATATTCCCCCTCCTCAAAATGTACTGGTACTTTATTCCCCAGTTAACTGATTCAGTTTCTTTGAAGAACTTGTTGCACTTCAGTCCATGTTAGAACAGTAATTTTACATCTTATTGTGTAGAATGACACTTTTTAGTGCTCATTAGAGCATGGAGTTCATAAAAAGCCTGGCTCTGAGATGCTGAAAGGTAGGTGAACTGACTGTGCTCACCACCTTGCACGTTGGAGCCTTACATTCAACAAACACTTCATTACCTTGGCAATCGTTTTCAAAAACACTCTAGTGTGGATATTGTTTATGTAAAACATTCTTGATATTCAGCATCCTGGTTTTAAGTATTTCTACCTTTTTATATGTTGTCAGAGGTGTCTTTTCATCTCTGTATTTACTACAGTATCAGTGTATCTGTTGCTGAAAATGTAACTTAAGATTTGTAAAATGTTATAGCTTATGCAATATAATAAAAGTTTTAAAAAGACATCAGTGCCTTAACTTTTATTTGAATGTCTTTGAAGTTGTAAGGTTTTTAGGAACATACCTCTCTTACTTAACACTTTTTCGCTAAATATCACTAAAAAAATGTGTATTTCTGTCATCATCATAATTCTAATGACAATGTTGTTATCCTTAAGTTTACCAATTCTATTTCAGTCACATTCTCTGTTCTATTTCTGCTGAAGTAAGACTTCTATATCCACATGAAACCTGATTCCTGTTTCTTGGTTAGTGCAGCTAAGACTATTCCATGTGTAAACTGATGTTGTTGCAATTGAAAGGGGTACCCAGAGAAGAATATTATTTCAGGTTTTGTTCTTATGTCTAATATCTCTCTTCTGCATTCTTTCATTTAGAGATTTTCTGTGGCTCCAAGAACAAATAAAAGATCATTTCTGTATGTCTGCACAGCGCGTAAGACAGAGGCATCCATTCCAGCTATGAATAAGCTCAAAATACTTAAATCCAGGTAGAAGAACAAGACAATATTGTGACATAGAAGAGCTTAAGCTAAACTTCAGGATATAATGTCCTATTCTTAATTGTATCTAACACTAGTATTTCTCAAGCCTTTTTCTTTTCCAAGCTTTACAAAAGCCACATTTTGGTATTTTCGCCATTGTTCAGAAACCCTGCAAGACTGCAGGCAAGCACATTGTAAAGGTTTTCCTACCATGGGGGGCACTTGCATGTGTTCTATGATCACTCCTTTAATGCTCTGAGAAGCTACAGTCTTCCAGTAAACTACTGCTGTTCTTCTTACTCTCACAGAATAACTTTTTTATTTTCAACTTTGCTAGTAAGTAAATTTTTTTTAACCATTGCAAATCCATTAGATACTTTAAAATAGATGGAGTGAACTTTCTCTTTACAAGAAGCTAAAGAAATCAGAGGAATTTTATTTCCAATTCAATAAAAGAACAGTATTTTCTGTCATATTTCACTTCTATGTAAAAATCAGATATCTGGGTCATCAGCTGATCTGTCAAAATTGACTGAAGTTCAACTTGGTTCTATGTCATCAGGAAATACAAAATCCAAACTATACAGATTACTCATTTAAATAAAGTATGTGTGAGTAGATGATACTGTTTTATCTATTCTAAATAAGTTGTTAGCCATGCTATCACATTTTGATTTCTATTAAAACATAAGGAAAGGTAAGTGGAGAGTCAAGTCGCATATCTGGCTAAGATCCAACAAAATATTCCCATTTTTCTTAGAATCTCAGAATAAAACTTAAAAAATGGCAGGTTCTTACTGCACCTCTCTTGGTTCTATTTAATCAACAGCTGGCAACTGGGTTGAAAGAAAGGTATTTCTCATGCAATCGGGCTTTATATTTACATTTATTGCAGGTATTGAGGTTTAAATCCTCATTACCTTATTGGAAATCTAGACCTTAAATAAAACTAAAATTACTAAAATTTAAATTTATTTGTTATATTACCATTTAGAAAATACTTCTTAGACTCAGGAATTCTTTGGCTTGGCCATCTGTACATGATTGAAAATGGCTAAGTGGGTGGTTCCTGTATACTATTTGGAGGCTTAGCTCCTCTTTTGAGCATTAACTATCAGGAAACCATAGCAGATCTTACAGAATGTAGCTGATACTATAAATAGGTTTCTTCCATCTTGCTTTTACTGTTGCACATTTGAAAGTAGCACATTTCATATAATTTCTTTCAGCAATAATGTTAAAATGAGTCTGGCTTAATTTATTACACCTCCGAATAAGAACTGTTACCTAACTGGTCTCTCAAGAATATAAAAGCTTACTGCATTTCACATTTGAGTAATTTACTTGACTGAAGGTTAAAAACTTGCAAATAAGAAATAGTGACAATTTTACAAGTATATGGCTATTTTCTGAAATACATCTACACCAGCCAAATCAGTTCTTCTGTTTATTTGAGAAGATTTAATATGAACATTTCTCACAACATTGAGGAGCACTGAGTTAATTTTTGTAGTGCCTACAGTTCATGACATCTGATTATTCACTTGCTAATTTGTTTCTTGGTCTCTAAGAAATCCTGCATGTGGAGCATGAAAGTAAGAATATAGGTATGTTACCTAAAATGAGACAACCATGAGCTGGTATGCAGTGGAATTCCTTCCAATAATAAATCTATTTTTCTTGTTTTAAAGTTCAGATTATTATGTTTAGGTGGTCGTCTTGCTAGGAGTCTCTGTTGATGGCTGGTGTTTCTAACATGCTTATTGCCCTTTTTTGAGGAATGGCTTGCTGTGCACAAATTGATTTCAAAGTTCAACTCCCTGGGATATCTTAGAATTGTGTAATTGTTACAGCCATCTTTTTTAAAAGTAACTACTTTTTTAAAAGTAACTACTTTGTATTGCCACAGTCAAACTGATGCTGGCTTCTCTAAGTGTTATGAATGTCATCTTTTCTAATGGTACTGAGCTTCCCAGAAGATGCTGTTTCAAAAGAGCTTAGAGAGTATTCCTTACTATGCCTGGAAAAATCACTTAGGTTTCTACTGCTGTTCTGATCAGATTCTTCTAAATGGAGGTTGCTAAAAAATCTTAAATCCTTTTGGGACTTTGGCACATATTTGTTAGAAAGTTTTCTGAAGATAGTTTGAGAATGTTTTGATGCATGTTCAGATGATGTTTGCTTGTGAAGTAATCCATTTCCAGATGCAAAGCAGGTGGAACCAGAAGTTTGTGTAAGTTTGCCAAGATTTGCATGAGAACCTGTTGGGTAGTTTCCATGTTTGGCTGGCATATCCTTCCACGCATTGCACTGTATACAAAATGTCCATTAATAGGACGTGATTCTTCGCTGCAGTAGCCAACTGTCAGTATATTCCCTATGAAACTGAAAAGGTAGGAAGGTCAGCTGCTGCATAATATTTCTTAGCTAAATATGGACTAAGCAATTGTTCTTGCATATAATTAATTCCAAGAAGCCTCTTCTCTGGTGTTAGAAGTGCAAACCCACAGGAACTTCACTGATGGCTAGGGGGCTATGTTGCTTATGTAGAGAATGAATAGATTCTAGGTTTTGGACACTGGCAAGCTAAAGGAAGTTAGTTAAAATTCTCCTGACTGCTGTAAACTGGATATTTAAATCCCATTTTTAAAAGTGCTGCTAATAGCAAGTTACTTAACTGTAACAGATAATATAATTACACATATATTTGCTATGAGGAATCAGTGATGACTCTGCTAGCCTTCCCTCTCAGCTTAATTCCCCTTTTGATTCTGTTCCATATCAATTCTGTACTTAAAGGGTACTAACTACTGAGATCGTAACCAAGATCCTACAAGTGAGCAAGGAGTTGGAATTTTATATTAACTACTGTTGTGTCATCAGTGAAGAAATACTGCTGGTCAGGTAAGCTAGTTTGAGTTAAATAAATCTGACAAAGGGCTGTCTTCTGTGAACTTGGTTAAGGGTGCTGGTACAAAGTAGCAAAGATGAACTTCACAAGTTGGCTGAGTACTAAGGTATTTCCAAATTATGAAACTTGCTGCAGGATTGCAAAAGGCTCCCCAACTTTAAGGCAAACTCTGCTCCTTTTTGCAAGAAATATACTGAGACAGATCAAAGCTCCACTGCTAAGTGTTTGAAATTATAAACTGCTCAGAGGATGTAAATATACCTCTCCAAAGATGGGAAGGTGCTAACTGACACTGATTAAGAAGCACGGAAAGAGTCTTGTTGTGGCTTCAGCTGATCAACCAGCAAGACTGAACAGGAAATATTTCAGCGTTTCAATACCCAGGTCTAAATCTTTTCAAAATAATCTGTTTTAATTTTTTTAAAAAATTAAGTTCATTCAAGGTCTACTTGGAGAGATGCTACTGAGTTCTGGCAAAATGTATCAGAATTTGAAGAGTATGAATAGTGAACCAGGCTCCTAAAGAGAAGTACCGCTTTATTCAGAATTTGTTCTGTAGAGAAGTAAACACTGGTAACAGTAGATAATGGTGAAGAGCATTGCAGTTGTCACTAATGGCCGTAAAACATACATATCCCTGATGCAATTTTTGTTTCTGATGTTATTTACCTTGTCTAAGCTCCAGGAATAAGAATGCAGACATAGGAACAATCTGATTCATTGCTAGCAGAGTTATGTATCAGACCATTTGATTATGCTGCTCCTTGCCATTGGCTTGTAAAAAATAATTGTAGCTGCCATTCCTAACCACTATGCTTCCTGTGCCTTAAAGCAGATTTTAAGACTGAGGCATACAGTTAAGCAAGGATGCGAACTTTCAGACCGGTGACATGAACACTCGTATCAGTCATGCCTTAAGAGTTCCAATACACCATGTGCTGGAGGGTGTCAGCATTAGAAAGTCCAATGTGCTACAAGTTAACAGGCTATGTGAAGATTTAGCTCTTTAATGTTTACAAGGCTGTTTTTTCTCTTACCTTGTGATTACATGGTAGGATTCTTACATGCTGACCAAGTTGAAAGCTCTTCAAAGTCTACACTGAATACCTGGGGCAAGTAAATTACTATGTTTACTAATTAAAACAATGGGTAAATATTGTACAGTGTTCTTTGGGGTACAACTAGTCCTAAAAGAAAACAAAACCCAGTAAATTCGGAAACAGCAACTAAAGCTGAATGCTTCAGAATGCTAAGTTGTCTTTTGACAGAAGTTTCTCTTCAATAGTACCTTAAATTATTAGATGGGCTAACCAGTTTGTTAAACCAGAGCTGCTGTGAAAGTCATTCCAGTGATGTTGATCTTACTGTGACAGTCAGAAAACACACACCCCTCTCAGAAAAAGAAACTAGTATGTTTATTTAGCCTGAACAGTTGCATGATGTAAGCCATTGAATTTTACACAATACTTTCTACACCAATTTCTCTGAACAAAAGGTACAAAAGTTTTCATGACCTTTTGAAACCCAAGCTCAGAATTCATAACCCAAATATTGTGATTTTTTGCAAAGCTACCTTAGGTTTGAAATTATGTGGGGTGATATCTTGCTCTGTCTTAGATTATAGGCTCTGAACCTAATTCTGTAGTCTGGTTTGGGTAGTCATTGATACTCTTCTAGAGAAGTGATTGATGTTTGAGTAATTATCTCAGTCATTCTTTTCAGTAGTGCTTTTTTTTTTTTTTTTTTTTTTTATCAAAGCATAGGGTAAGGATAAAAGCCTGATCAGCTAATAGTGGTGATAGTTTTTTAGCACTCACATGGCAAGTCCAGGATAAGAAGGGGATCAGGCCCAGTCAGCATGGGTTTACGAAAGGCAGGTCCTGCTTGACCAACCTGATCTCCATGTATGACCAGGTGACCCACGTAGTGGATGAGGGAAAGGCTGTGAATGTTATCTACCTCAACTTCAGCAAGGCCTTTGACACTGTCTCTCACAGCATGCTCCTTGAGAAACTGGTGTCTGGTGGCCTGGATAAGTGCACTCTTCACTGAGTGAAAAACTGGCTGGATGGCCGAGCCCAGAGGGTTGTGGTGAATGGGGTGAAATCCAGTTGGCAGCGGGTCACAAGTGGTGTTCCCCAGGGCTCGGTGTTGGGCCCTGTTCTGTTTAATATCTTTATCGATGATTTGGATGAGGGGATTGAGTGCACCCTCAGCAAGTTTGTGGATGACACCAAGTTGGGAGGCAGGGTCGATCTGCTTGAGGGTAGGGAAGCTCTACAAAGAGATCTGGACAGGCTGGATCGATGGGCTGAGGCCAATCATATGAAGTTCAACAAGGCCAAGTGCCGGGTCCTGCGCTTCGGTCACGGCAACCCCATGCAGCGCTACAGGCTTGGGGAAGAGTGGCTGGAAAGCTGCCCGGCAGAGAAAGACCTGGGGGTGCTGGTGACAGCCGGCTGGATATGAGCCAGCAGTGTGCCCAGGTGGCCAAGAAGGCCAACGGCATCCTGGTCTTTATCGGAAGTAGTGTGGCCAGCGGGAGCAGGGAGGTGGTTGTTCCCCTGTACTCGGCACTGGTAAGGCCGCACCTTGAGTCCTGTGTTCAGTTTTGTGCCCCTCACTACAGGAAAGACATGGAGGTGCTGGAGCGTGTTCAGAGGAGGGCAACCAAGTTGGTGAGGGGCCTGGAGCACAAGTCTTTTGAGGGGTGGCTGAGGGAACTGGGCTTGTTTAGCCTGGAGAAAAGGAGGCTGAGGGGAGACATTAGTGCTCTCTACAACTACCTGAAAGGGCGTTGTAGTGAGGTGTGTGTTGGTCTCTTCTGTCAGGTGGCTGGAGAGAGGACAAGAGGAAATGGCCTCAAGTTGAGGCAAGGGAGATTTAGGTTAGATATTAGGCAAATTTTTTTTACTGAGAGGGTTGTCAAACATTGGAACAGGCTCCCCAGGGAAGTGGTTGTCGCCATCCCTGGAGATATTCAAAAAGCAAGTGGACAGAGTACTTCAGGACATGGTTTAGTGGGCATGGTTAATGGTTGGACTTGATGATCTTGAAGGTCATTTCCAATCTAAATGATTCTATGATTCTATATGGTGTAGAAGAATGACTACCTTATTACTTATAACCATATGTTCATGGTACATGGGTAAAGAAATAGCTTCAGTCTTTGCTTTGGATAGTACCAGTTAATTTCTGAGATGATCTTGGAATGTGAACCTGTAATCCTTTCTGAATGTTTCTTAACTGTTGATCTTTTATGCATGCAGCACCTACATCAGGTAGCACTGTTTTTCTGATGAGAGTCCTTGTGCACTGATGTGGCAGATACAAAGATGAACAAAAGCTTTTGTTTCTCTCTGTATCATCTGTTTCATTTCTGTACAATGAAGCTGTCAGTTAAGTTTTGGTTGTTGTATTTGTTATGTCAAATGTTTGAGTGAAAAACTGCTAACATTTTTTTAAAATACTATTAAACATGTGATATTTTCACTATGAAAATTCAAAATATTGTTCTGATACTTTTACTGCGAGTTCCTAAACTACATGAAGAGAATTACTTAGTTTTCTAGATATATTTAATTTTAACCATGTTATGATGACTTGATGTTTTATTATAAGTGTTAATTACTTTATGTTCTTATTCAAAATATTTTTATTGCCCTTTCTTCAGATACTGTTAAAGTAAAGAAACTGTTAAAAGAATATTTCATGTTTGTCATAATAGATAGTATGGAAAAAGACAAGCATCTTCCTTCTCCTGAAGATACAATATCTCTTCTTCAGTATTATTTCCTGGCTTAAAGCTTTTAAATGTTTGTCCTTGGGCTGTTAATTCTGGAAGCTGTTGAAGAGCTCTCAATTTTTTATTTCTCTTCTGTAACATGCAAAAGTAATTGAGACAAAATGAACTCAAGATAGAGAGGATAAACACTCTTGTAAATGATGAAAAGCGGGGCTGAGAACAATTCAACAAATCTATTTCCTAAAAATTTTTGGTGTAGCAAATACAATTAACCATCTTAAGTGAAATCTCATACTTTTGCAAAGCCTGGAACAAAGAATATCTACTTGAAGTCTTCAGCTATGACTTGCAGACATTCTCATTGTTTATAAGACAACTGTCTCAAACTTGAAATGCTGGTATTTCTGGATATCTAGAGAAAAAGTAGCAGCAAAATTAGCTTCTAAGACATAAGTATATCCATTTGTGGTTACAGTAATGTGAATTCACTGATTATTTTTTTCCCTACTGCTTTGAGTCTACACAGTGAATTAATAGTATAAAAGAATCAGGTATCTGTAGAACTGCACATACTCATTTTCACAACTTCTTAATTTTGTGGTTTCTGTGCTCTAGTTCTAGGCCTGGACTCTTAGCAAATTTCTTCTGGCGCTTATTTGGAAAAAAAATGTGCTGACAGAACTTCCCCCAGACTCTAATAGTCTCAGGTACATCTCTCACACAAGGTGATTGGTATCCTGGATAATACAATTGAGAAGTTAATAAAGTACAGTTAGATTTAATTGGGGAAGATTCTGGCACTGATGCATTATGCTATGCCCTGGGCAAGCAGAGTTCAAAGAAGGTCCAAAATCTTCTCATTTTATGTTTGGTACTATGGCGCTTTTTTTTTTGCATCACATTGTCAACTGCAAGGGCTTATCTACATAGAGAAACAAGAAAGGTAGGTTAAGTAAGCAAGGATGTATTTGCATTTGCTGTCCCTATAAGGGTGCCATGGTGCAATGTATACAAGCAAAGGATGATCAAACTGTCGTAGTTTGTGGTGTTATTTTTGCTTATCTCAATTATCTTTAGCTTCAGTGCAAGGTCTGAATGATTTGTGTAAGGGGAATTGAGATAAATTATTATTGATATAACAAAAGAAAACCTGCTTGGTACCTGTCTAAAAATAAAAATGTGGAGAATGGCAAAAGCCAGTGAAACATTCATGACGCAGGTGATACTCAGTACACCTAAAAGGAAAAACAAAAACACATCAACAGAATAAGGAGCTAGGTTAAAAAGCAGTTAGCACTTTATCATAAAGTAGTAGCTAGATTTATTATTTGGAAAAGGATAATCCCAAATACATACTGCAGAATTGTTTGGAGATGTACTGCACTAAAAGCAACTTAAAACCAAAAATCTTTGCTTTGTTTACCATGGGGGTATGTTTGTTTACAAAGCATATATTGTTTACTCTGTAGGTGAAATTAGTTAGTTTTCATGAAGGCAGAGAAATAAGTGACAAGCTGTAAGATATACTCAAAGACATAACACTGTTGAAATCTTAGTTTAAAAATACTTGTAACAATTTCCTATAATTGAAAATACTCTGCAGTTATTACAAGGGATTCCAAGGTCCCTGGCTGGTTTTGTTGTCTCTGTTGCAGTCACAAGTTGTTTAGAGTTTTTAAACTCTTCTAGAATGAGCCTTAGAGGTGCAAAGTTTTCTCTGTGAAGTGGACACTTCACTACAGAGTCATTCTCCAGTTCATCTTGGTGGTCAGCCCAAATTTTTATACATTTTTTGTCAATGTTGTTATCACAGTTCTATCTACAGAAAACGAATTCCAGTTTCTGTAATCTCTTTAGAAGCATACAAGAAAAATATTAAGTAGTCTACCCTTTTCATTTCCCCCTTTCCCTCCACCCACATTTTAACTTGTAGAGTTGCTGAGTTTTCCAGATAGGAAAAGGACTGTAACAACTGTCAGGTATTTTTTCCTTGTGTATTGAAGCTAGCTGTATTAGCAGATCTTCTAACATTTATTCTATAATTAGAAATGTAGCAAGGCAAGGAACAAATTATGTATTAAACCTGCAGTAAGTGATGGGAAGCATTTTCTTTACTAACTCCTCCTGACAAATGGGACAAACATCCTCTTCATCAATTTCTTTCTCATCAGTGCATCTGTCATTTTTCAGATACAATGTTTGTGAGAAGTTTCCTCTGGATTTTGTGTCCGTTCTTGATGCAATTGCTGAAGCACATCCTCGATTTCTTTTTCCAGAAGACCCAAGCATCTAACAAAATTGAACACAAAAATTTTTTGGCAGAACTCTGCACTTGCCTCACTTGTGGTAATTCTCTATGAAATGCAGGAGGTACTCTCTCTGTCAAATAAATGCAGTACGCTTCAGCCCCAAAAAGTTGTAATTGTTTTTTATAACTTGCACAGAAACTGTTAAGAGTATTGCTTGTGCAAATCCCTATCTAAAATGGTGTCCAGGGCAAAAATGAATCAAAAATGTTTCTAATCTGTGAAGTTTTCAATAATTTTTCAGTAAGTTAAATTTGGTTCACTAAATCTATTGGTCAAAGCAGCATTTCATCCCAAAAGACCCCTTTATAGATATGTTTAAGTCAGAGTAAAAAAGTTTTTGCTTCTAAGTACTGGAAGTGAAAAACTATGGAGGATTTTCTGGGAATATTATTTTTTTGAAAAACTAACAGCATAGTGTTTTCGTCTCTAGTAACCTCTTCCAAAAAAAAAAAACAAACCCCACAAACAAAAACCCAAACAAACAAAACCCCCCAAACAAACAAAAAAACCCCAACAAAAAAACCCAACCAAAACCGCTAAACCTGCCCCCCCCCCCAACCAAACATAAAATCTAAAAATGCTTTTCAAACCCCAAAGAATTAAGCCTTGCACCATCTTTTGATACATGGAATAATAAAGACATAAACAGTATTTCCATAATATAATTCATGATGCTTGAGAATGGAATGTATTTTGCTTCTCATCCAAGATTCAGGAGGCCAATCTCATAATCAAATGCTGACATTTCAGTAAAACACTGAAGGGCCTTCCTTGAAGTTTCCTTATTTTCACAAGGAGAAAATGATGCAAGGTAGGAAATTGTGAACAGCCAGGTTTGGCAAATTAATCTGTTCTCTGAAACTCCGTCAGTCTGGGTACAGTTTTGACACCACACATCACTATATTCCATAGCCAGAAACTACAAATTCTAGTGATGAGTTAGGATGAAAACCAGCTCACTGGTTTCTACGAAAGTTATTTTGCCTGTACAAAACTTCAGAAAGTAAGATTTTCTAAAATCTAATTCAGATAGAAGAATACAAGCCAGGTTCTGACTATGTACAAGATGTTTTGGTTTGTAAATATTTTTTTAAAAGTAACTTCTTGAATGGTGGCTGTTCTTTAAGGTTGGTTTGTATTTAGCTACTTTGTTACTACTTGGGAAACTATCTTCAGACTAATTATTTTGCAGGATGTTTACATTATTTCTGGTTTTTGAGTTCCTAAGGTTCTAGGAAAGGAAATCTAACAAACCACTTGAGATTCTGGCTTATAATAGCCTAAAATCCTGACTCGTGTCAGAAAATTAACCTGGCTATACAGATTATACCCTCTGGATTGTAAAGGTTTGTGGGTTTGGTGACAGAAAGCCACAACTGTCAAAAATCAGTAAAGGATTTCATTTTGCACAGCTTACTTTCTTCACATACCCATAATTTTGAAGGAGAATCTCCACAATACTGGCAGCATTCATGAAATACTACAGTTTACATGATGTGAAAGTAAAAATATCACCCTGAGCTAGAAAAGTCATTGCAGCTATATTAGTTTATGCTGAAGGACTTGCTACACAAAAGTGATAAAAGATGAACTGTAGTTCTATAGCTAATTTCTTATTAAATGAAGCAGCAAATTTGTCAGTGTCTTCCCACTAAATATCTTGATAGCGCTAGATTAACTTCAGTACAAGGTGTTTTTATAAACAAATAGCTTTTACTGTATATATTTGAAATAGTTGATTTTTCTGCATTTTCATTTTTCTTGAAACTGCAGTTGTAATCAGTGATATAACACAAAGTGTTTGGTATCAGAAAAAAATGAAACAAATTGGAAAATGCCTGAGTGTGCTAAATTTTTTTCAAGTGGAAGAGTGTCATGGTTTAACCCCAGCTGGCAACTAAGCACCACATAGCTGCTCGCTTACTCTTGCCCCTGCCCCAGGTGTGAGGGGGAGGAGAATTGGGGAAAAAAAAAAAAAGAAGTAAAACTTGTGGGTTGAGGTAAGAAGAATTTAATAATTGAAATAAAACAAATTATAATAGTAATTGTAATGAAAAGGAAGATAACAAAAACAGAGATAAAACTGAAGCCAGAGATGTGGTGCACAGTACAATTGCTCACCACCAGCTGCTGACAGATGCCCAGCCAGACCCTGAGCAGTGATCTGCCTGTCCCTGCCAACTCCCCCCAGTTTATATACTGGACATGATGTCATATGTTATGGAATATCCTTTTGCCTAGTTTGGGTCAGCTGTCCTGGCTCTACTCCTTCCCAGCTTCTTGTGCACCTCCTCACTTGCAGAGCGTGGGAAAGGTAAAAATCCTTGACTTAGGATAAGCATTAAATAACAGCTACACCATCACTGTGTTATCAGTGTTATTCTCATAGTAAATCCAAAATATAGCACTGTACCAGCTACTGGGAAGAAAATTATCTCTGTCCCAGCTGAAACCAGGACAAAGAGGGAGAGGAGGAATAAGACGGACATTTATAAAGAAATTTTATCAAAACTCCAGAGGACGTTGCTTCACACATTTAAAATTTATAAACTCTACATGCGATCCATAAAAGAGGCTAATATTTACATTCATGATCTTTTAGTAATGGATACTATTTCAGCAGTACCCTAGAATTTATTATCAAAATGTCTGATATGTAACAATATCAATGTGAATTTAGTTGTTAGTTTAGCTTTACAATTTGAAGGTTGCAGCCTTTTAAGAATCTTATGTAGTCTTAACAGAGGAAGTATTAATTGTGGGGTGAGGTGAGAGAAGCTGAGTAATCTCAACTGTGGTAAATTCAGCTTAATTTAAATCCTTTTTCAAAAACTCAAGTAAGGGGATAGTCCCACTCCTAGCTTATGTTTCTGTCACTGATTTCTTAACTGATCTGGTTCCATTCTCCAGACTGCCAAAAAACCTAGCCTACCCACACCCAGTAATTTTCTGTTCATTTAGTGGGTTTTGATTCAGCCTGTCAAATCCTGAGACAAGTAATACATCCCTAACAGTGAGGAGAGAATGGCACAACTCCTGTGGCAGCAGGAAACCCTTCCGCTGATTTGTGTGAGATTTCAGGTTAGGGCAGTGGTTTGTGACTCCATTTGGAGTGGATCAGGGGCTTTGGTGCAAACTGCCTGGTTTTCTCTTCAAGTCTGAAATGGATCTCGCGTGACTGTTTTTGACACCAGGTTTGTCTTTGCTGTGCCGGGAACCCCCCTGCTCTGATCTATAAACCTGTTTACTCACCGCCACGCCCTGCTGGTACTAAAACCAAACAGCTCCATGTCGGTAACGCCAATACGCTATGAAGAAGATACCGGTGTAAGTATACGTTGCCCCGCTACCAGGCTCTGTTCCTTTGCAGAGAGAACTGCTGCGCCTCACGTTAAAGCTGGACCGCGTACGCGGGCGCCGAGGTCTTCGGCCCCGGCCGCCTCCACGCCGCCCTCAAGCCGACGGGGAAACCTGGCAGACGGGTCTGCCGGCGGCGCTTCTGACGGCCGGGAGCCGGCCCCGTCCCGCCTCGCCTCCCCTCACCCGCATAGGTGCCCGCGGGGCCGCTCCCCGCCAGGGAGGCGGCCAGGGTGCACGAGCGCGGCGCTGCCAGCAGCACCTGCCGCAGACGGCGAGGAGCGCCCGCGAAAGACGAGGCGGGACGGGCAGGCTGTGGAAGGGCGGCCTGGCAGCTCCGGCTCGGCCCAGCGAGGACACGGGCCCCGCCGGGCAAGCTGCCCCGCGGCGGCGGGCCGTCCCGGCCCTGCTCCCGCAGCAGGAAGGCGGCGTGCCCCAGCTGCCGCAGGAGGCGCGCGGTGCCGCTCGGCGCCCGGTCCTGCTGCCGCCTCAGCTCGGCGCTCCCGCCGCGAGGCTGCAACCGCCTCGCCGGCCGGTCGCCGTGGCAACGGCACGGCCGTTACCAGGGGCCCCCTCAGCGGAGGCCGCCTCACCTCGCAGGCCGAGCTCCGCGGACTCCCGCCCGCCTTCGGGGCGCAGCCGGCGGGCCGCCGGGCACAGCCGACCGGCGGCAGCCGCGGCCGGCGCCCGCCGCTCCCTGAGGCGGCCTCTGCCGCCGTCGCTGTGCCCGTGCCCGTGCCCGTGCCCAAGCCCAGGCTCCTGCGAGCCTCGCCGTTGCTCCCGCCGGCTGCCTGCAGCGTGTCGCAGCGCTGGCCTCGTAAAGCCGTGAAGATGCTCGGTGCACGGCTGGTATTTTTACTTCGCGTTATCGGTGAGATCTTTTCAGAAAGCGAAGGGTCGACTCCTCACCCAGTTTTGTTCTCTTCCCTCGGCAGTCCTCCGTTCTTTTTTAACGCACTTGAATTACACGTGATTTACTACGCGCTTTCTGTAAGGCAAAGACAGTTCTGAAAACATTTACCACAAAGGTGGGCGGGTTTCTGTTTTGCGTCGTAGTCGCTAGGGGGAACTGTTGCACTCCCTGGAGTCTAAAAAAAGTCTTTTATTTTCACTTTTTCTTAAGTATTTGTATCAATTCTTCAAACAATTGATAGTTACCAGTCTTTTGATAATATAAAAGTTATTTGTGTAGTCTTTACCGGAATATGAACAGATATAACTTGGTAATGAGGGTCTAACTCCCATATATGTTTTTTAAAGGCATAGGAAAGACTTTTTGTCCTGTGCTAGGCTTCTCTGAAGTGCCTTTTCATTTCAGAAGTGACCGAGCCCTGCTGGGAAGTGACAGAGATGGGGCAGAGCTCCCAGAAAGGCAGTAACAGTCAGCAGAGGGGCCCCTGGCAATGCCGGAGGAGTTGAGATGAGGTTATGGGAAGGCAGCGGGAGTCTGGGACCTGGTGCTGTGCCATGTCAAAATGGATGCCCCCCCATGCCAGGTGGTGGAGGAAAAGTGTTGATGAAGAAAAGCTGATCTAGCTGCAGGACCCTGATCCAGATCTGTGCAGAACTGAGAACAAGGTTAGACAGAGAGGAGTTTTTTTGAATGCTATGTTCACAAAAGAAACAGGTGGGGACCCTGGTGCCTGGGTTGGAAAGAACCGTTGAGTAGCGTGGAAGGCACTAACTACATCGGGACTTGATATAGTGACATGATACAGCAACTCAGGTGAGTTGGTCACAAGAGTGACTTGAGTCAACTCAAGTGGACAAGTCAAACTGGAAGGATTGAAGTGGCTGTCTTTAACTAAGTGGTGTGTCAAATAACCCTCAGAGTTTATTCTTCCAACCAATTCATAAAACCCCTGCCAGCAGGCCAAGGCTAAAGGGTAGGGAGCTGGAAGAGGATCAATAGACAAAGTCCCTTGGTGCAACATTCTTAAGCAAATTCCTCAGGGTGTAATTTTTAGCTAGGTATTGCAGACCAGGTTGTTGATGTCCTTTTCCTTGTTTTCACCACTGTGTCATCTCTTCTGAATGATGTTTTAGGAAATAAAAAATTGTATTTCACTTTTTTTTTTCTTTCCCACTAGACATAGATGCCGTAGTGTTAACAGCCATACAGAAACGTATAGTATCTGCTCTGAGGGAAGAGGAATTTTAATAATAGCTAAGACCAGCCCACGGTCTCGTGATTTATACAATTCTCAATGGTAGGTTTGAGAAAGGTACCTAGCAATGCACATATCTTGCTAAACTTTTGAAGGGTAGGATTGCAAACATATATAAAGGACTAAGTCTCAGATTTTGTTGAACTTTTCAGAGAAAGAGCTTCAGAAAAGAAACTGTTGCAGTAAATGTTACAAATTAACAGCTACATTGTGCATATTTCGGACCCACAGTTTATAGGGTCACCTTCTAGTGAGCAAATGGGGAATATTGTTATATTTGGTTATTATATATAACACACGACAGACCATTCCCATTTGCAGTTACAAACTGTTCCATGATGTGATGCAAGATGTGTCATTTTGCTCTTACAAACTGATTGTCTTTTGAACCCTTCCTGTTCTAGAATTGGTCTGGCAGTTACTCAGCTTCTGTTCTGTCCAGCTTACTAGCCTCAGAGTACAAGTGTTCTCAATCCTCATCCTCTTGAAATGTTACAGAATGCAAAATGGCACTGTTTGCTTCACCCTCAAAGCAGATCAGCCACTATAGATCTTTGTCAACATGCCCAGCAGCTTGAATAGCATATTCCTAGTATGAGAAGCCTCATGCTGTGTGGCAGGATCTAGCTGTATTAATGGTCTTTAGAAATAACTGTTGTGTAATAGTACATTTTTTCTAATGTTCTTTGAGATGCCATGTGCCTCTTGATTTGTTTTATTGTATTTTAAGGCAATGAGAGCTTTGTCTTTAATATCAGTGCATAAAAGCTTCTTGAACTTCTAAGTTTTGTTGGCTTTGTAAGAGGTACAGATATGTGGTATCATCTGTTTTCATCTCTCTAAACTGTTACCATGAAGTGTCCAGACAATGGTGGATTATTTCACCCTTATGGGATGCAATTTTGAATACTGCTGGATCCCAGTTCTGAATTTAAATATGAAGTGGAATGTTGAAGAAAATTTCAGTTCCCATCTCTGTGGAAGGTTAAATCTCCATTTTCTGTCTATTTGGGAAGTCTCTGATTTCCAGAGTTTAAGCTATGTGAAATCATACAGGAAAGGGAACTCTGCCTTTCTCTTGTTGAAACTGTGCTTTTGTAAGTCAAGGGTTTTTGGGCCAGAGAGCAGGAAAGTGACTTTTTATCTTGCTAGTTTATATACTAGTCTGTGCACATTTTTTTTTTTTTTTTTTTTTTTGGTAATCCCTCTGTATTAAACATCATTGAACAAAATACAAGCAAGTAGAAGACAGATATGTAATCTTAAATATTTCCTCTTCCAGGTAAGTATCCTGATTACAAAATTTATGCTTTATTCATTATGTTCTCCAAGCAAATTTTGTCATCTTTTCCATGTGCTGGTAGCTGTTGGATACAGAGGGTGGGGGATGCCTCTACCACTGCTACCTTTCCCCCTTCATCCCCTTGAAACTCATTGTGAAGTACTGACCTTCCCATTTCTGGGGAGAAGAGGGTTTCTGTGCCCTCTTTGGGGTTAGGCATTCTTTTTTATATATCTTGGTCCTGTTCTATACATGTATACCGATGTTGTGCTTAAGCCCACAGGATTTGCAGGTTACATACTTCTTTTCCTGTGGAGTTAAGTCTGACAGCTGCTCCCTGCCTTGGTTGAGAATTAATTGTATCTATTTCCAAAGAGTGTTTTGCAACTGCTTTATCCCAGGAACCTCTAAATACTGGGGAGCAGGACAGTAAGAAATTTTATTCCAAAGAAGCTCTTAAAAAAAACCAAAACAAAACAAAAAAACCCACTGAAACATAGGATCAAAGATTTTGGGGATCAAAAAGAATTATTAGATTTCTGAAATCTCCTGCAAGTCATGAAAATAGAAGATGTATCTCCTATCAGAGGTACTGACTTAGTAGTAGAAAAACTATTTATTGTAAGACTTAAAAAGTAGGATGACCTTGTGGCTTAACGGTAGACCAGGACTGAGGACAATCTAATCATCCTGGTTCTTTTATAGACTTCCTGAGTTACCTTGAGCAAATTGCTCAAATGCCTCAGTTTTCTATCAGGAATGTTTCCTTTCTCCTCTTCCCTGCCTTGTCTGTTTAGACTGATGCCCCCTCTTAAGGAGAGGGAGTTCAGGGCTCTCAGTATATATTCAATGAGTTTTGTCAGTATATATTGACAGTGATACAGTGGAGTGCTGATCAGCTACTTTCTGCTTTACTAATGATCATTAAGCAATGATCATAAGTTTGGGATTTGAATTTGTTCAATAGAACACTGACTTCTGTGAGCTCCCAGAACAGAACAGTAGTTTCCGAGTAAAACTACACAGGTACTGATCTCTGGCAGACATCGGCTAACTGCATTCATTCATTCCGCATCATTTCAGAAGCTATGAATATAAGAAAAAACAACAAAGTCCCCAAATCAGAAAAACCTACTTCCTCTCTTCCTCTACCAGAAGTATGAAGCTTGGATTCTGACAGATACCTGGAACAGAGCACAGCATTGATAAATTGGGGCAGATCTGCAGTGGAACATTGCATGTTCAGTCTTGCCAATAATCTTGCCTGGATGTTATTTTAAAATATGTTTTAAATAATATGGGAATAATGTTTACTCTTGCTTACATTATTACATTGACACCACCATCATGATCTGCAGCGTGATTTCCTGACTCCTAAATGATTTAACCGTTGTTAATATACCAGTGTTTAAGAGGACAAGGGTTCTGAGTGTGAAACACAAAACTTTACTACTGCATATTGATGCTGGTATAGGGGCAACAAAATACCCCAACAAATTAAAATTTTCCATGAAAAGATTTTGAAGTATTACAGTTGCTGATGCCTCACCTGACAACTGCAGATTTGTTTTTTTTCTTTCAGTTGCCTAATGTGAGGATGATAGATTACATTTTTTTCTCCCCTCCCCTCCCCCACCCCTTGTATCCATCTCCAGTTGAAATAACTAGAAATGTTCCCCGTTATGTCAGTGGAGATGCTGAAAAATTACTTTTTAACTGGTGGCATCATATCCACAAAGTGAGCACATCGAAAGGAAGAATTTGGTTTCCTGAATCTCCGCTCATAATCTTTTTAACCTTGTGTTTGTTGTCACTGTTTTGTTTGGTTGTTGGTTTTTTTTCCAACAATCATATAACAAAGTCTGAGTGATTTTTTTAGATTTTTTTTTTTTCTTTTTAACTTTTGTGTTGGTGCTGTTTAACTGGTTTTGTAACTATGTAGTGCAAGGTAAATGAGATAGCTATTTTACCAATTTAAAACAATGTAATTCTTGTTAAAAGCTTAATATGCTAATGCTGCCCACAATATCTGGCAGGGCAGTAAGTACCTTACCTTAACACTAACCTGCAAATATATTTTTCATTATATATGGGTTTTTTGTGGGGGTCAGTCCATGATCTTACTTTACCACAGTTTGCCTAGAAGGCCTTACAGATAAAACCCCCAAATTAACTGTTTAGTGGGAAAAGTCATGTATAATGTTTTATACAATATGTGACCTTTAAAGGTCTACTTCAGAAGTGGAGCAGAGAAATAATTGCTAAGAAAAATTTATTTTGGCACCATAAAGTACAGCAGTCTTGATACTACTGACTACTGAGTCATTTCAATTGATGTGAACCTAAGTTTAATGGGTGGTGTATAATTCTTCCTCTCCACTTTTACTTCAGTTCAGTTTGTACAAATGATATTGTCCAGTTGGGACTCAGATTTGCAAGTGTGTTTTTAATGACATTACAAAAAGATTAGTACTGACAGGTTTTTTATATATATTTCCTATGTGGGGCCAACTCTTCCAGCCCATTTCCTTCAGTGATATCTGGAAAGGATCTGATAAGCTTTATACTGCTTTTCACAGGTCAAAGGGCATTGTCTTCCCCTTCACTCCAGCTGCCAACAACAAAGTCAGACATATGTTATCGCCATCACACAGGAAGCTGTGAGCCTGCTTGTGTTCAACAAAGTACAAATACAGGAAAAGCGTCAGGTTAGCTAAAAGCTGATGGAGCTCTGCTAAGGTAGTATATAGCTAATAATACTCTAACCCAATAATACTATTCTATATGCTGTGTATGTTTTAGTATCAGGGAAGAGTGGTTACCTATTGTTGATTGGTTTAATATTACTATAGCCTAAGTACAGATATAAATTTAAAACCTTTTACAGGTGGTATCATCTCCTGAGGTGGGGCTGCATAATGGTAAAAAAACCAATTACTTATTCGGTAAAGAGCAAAGCTGCAGTGGGATTAAGTGATAATTAATTGAACATGAAGTTCATCTGAACAGATACATTTTCATACTGCCAATTAACAAACAGGATGTGAGTTGCATTAAATTTGTTCTCGATTCCCTCATTTTAACATACGGTATGTTGTATGTCAGGATTAAAATGATGTACAACATATTAGCAAAGCTCATACAATGAAATGCTGGGGGTCATGACATCTTAGTGTTGGTAAAAGTGGGTTTTCCACTTCTCTAATTTTGGAATGTGAAATTGGCTTAATAGGAGCTCTATGCTTTTAGCACTGTTAGCCAGTATTTTGGAACCACGTTCATTAGTGCTAAATTTGGATCTATTTGCAGCTTGTCTTCTGCTTCCGGTACATTGTTTACTGCTTCAGGAAAGTCTTCCCAATACATTATACTAGTTCCTATCTTCTGGCTTTTGCTTAGCACAGAACAAATCAGGTCATGCACACTGAGTTCTAACTCTTGTCTCTAAGGTCCAGCTGAAGCTCTACTATGATGTACTGCTACTACCTGGAAGTTCCAGGCCACACCATAAATAACAAATAAAGATATCTGTGGGAATAGAGGACAACAGAAGTAGACTTAAGCCTGCTACTTGCCCATGCCTTCAGGGAAGTGAGGAATGGGGTCTTTGTTATAGTGCCAGTGCCAGTGAGTGCAGCACTGCATCAGTGAACTGTCTTGCTGCAATTTGTCCCATCTCTCTACTTGTTACATCTTTGTTTTCACACCTTCACTGGCTATGCCAAAAGCTTAATGTGCTTTCAGAAGGGCCTTAAAATGGTTTGCTTCCTCTGTTGAGATCACTAGGTTACTTTAAATGTGAAGCCAGCACGTTAGCTTTAGCCATCCAGAAGTATAGATCCAGCATCCAGTACCAGTATCCTGCCCCTTTGGAGTGCTGTGTGGATGGAAACAGTAAGCAGATATGAAAGTCTTGTGAAAACGTGTGATACGTGAATAAATAGGACCATGTCATGACTCAAACCCAAACTTCTGAGTTCCTAGTCTGCCTGTATGTCTAGCAGAGGACACCAAGAGCAAGAAATGGTGAGTTCACAGCAACTGAAGCTCAGAGACCATGGTAAAGCTTTTCATCTAAGCCAAGGGGTGGCACCAGCTGGGGTCAGAGGTTGTCCCTAAAGACTCCTGGCATTAAGCACTACTTTAGGTCACTGCCCTGAGGTGGAGAATAAGGTTGAAATAATATTTAACTGACATTTCAATCATGATCTAAGAGAAGTAGGCCATCATGGCAAGTAACTGTAGGTGTTCCACTATAGAGTTGCTGCTGTAAATATAAACAGCTGCCTTCTACTCACCATCCTGCTATGATCTGGTCAGTCTCTTCTGTTTTACTCGTGAGTGAAGGTGCTTGAACAATTTCATAATTTTATATTATGATCTGTATCATTACTGCAGACTTTATTTGGGCATGTGTAAATGTTTTTACAATACATCAGAAAAGTTTGTCAGTATTTTTCTGGGGGAATAGAAAAGGGAGAAGAAGTATATTGTTAACAGTAAAATATTATCTACTAGCTGGAAAAGACGTGTGACCACATGACATAGCAGAGCTCATGCCTGTGTAGACAGAATGGGTGGATATGTACCTGTCATAGTGACAAGCATGGCTAAAGGTGAGAACAAGGGCAGGCAACAGAATAGAAGATAGGATATTGAATGAAAAATTAAATGAAACTTATGGTTTTAGCCAAGAGTATGGCTGTGTCATTATACCTGTGCTTTAAGCTTGGCTAAACCCAATATACCTTTCCATGATTTTAAACTGAGATGTTCATCACTACAGCAATCCATAAGTCATACTTGGCATCCCTTCTTGTTAGCTAAAATCCAAATGCCAAAAAACCTATGCTCACTGATAGATTAAAAGATGAAAGGTGACAGTGAAGAAATGCCCAGAATTAGACATATGGTGAAGCTAGAGAAAGAAGAGATGAGGCTGAAGGACACGTTTTATTCGGCTGGCATTTAAACTGCTCATCCAGAGCAGATGGCCCACTCAAAGAAGAGATACTTGGAGGAGTATGCTTGTGGTTCTACATGAAATATGACTGGTATTATTTTTCTTCTGCAATCTTTGAATTTTTTTGAGTGCTCAGTCCTTTGAGCAAAGACAGTCAGTGGACTCATTTGAGTTGAACTGCTGAGATTCAGTAGTTTGGTTTGTATAAGGCCTGAGTAGGTGAGCTGTTTGAATGTACAATTGATCATCTTAAGTATTCTGAACCTTTTGATCTTTGTCTATCTGCAGGTCATAGAAATGGCATTAAACATTTCTAGTTCTGATATTCTAGAAGACTGATTCTAAACAATCCTATTCAAGAATTTGTATTGCTTAATACAGATGTTTATACCCTCCAGTGGAACTCTGAACTGTATATACATGCAAACTGGAGGTATTGGAGATGCTTTGAAGAAAACAAGGTTTTCAAACTCATTTGATGACTCTGCACTTTCCTAACTATCCATTGTGGGAAATGAATAAGAGAGCTTTTCTGTCTTGATGGACTTATCTTTATGAAGGTTTATATAGATAACTTTGGAATACCATCAATGCATGAGGGGGTAGTTCAGAGCATTTGTATCTTGAAAATTTTCAGAAAGTGGTTTGCACAGGCACTTTAAATGTTGCAGTGCATGTTGGAAGCAATAGGCTCTTTCCCAGTTATGCTCAGTAGAAGGCTTGTTAGCTTGGACCAGTATGTCTGCACAGTTGTCAGCCCATCAGAGGCTCTGAACTCTGATCATGTTCTGGACCCCAAATGCTTCTTCAATCTGCATAGCAGAAGCAAACCACTACCAGGATTTGTTCTAAAATCATGACACTTGCTGAGACAAGGGTGAGTCTGCTGCAAGGATTATCGACTGAAGAAGGCACACCATAACAATAGATAGTCAGACAGATAAGGAGCCAAGATGAGATGCTACCAGAAAACAGCTGCCCTCAACTGAGAGCTAAATGTCAAGGAGTGAGAAGTAGGCTGTGAGTAATTTGGACTGGCAATCATGTCCTACTGTACTGGTTTTCAATACCAAGCAACAAGAGGGAAGGAATGAACGATTAGCTGGATGGATTTACATGTATCAGGATTGAATACTCAAAACATCTACAATGTATTTTACCTATCTTTTGGGAAAATCCTGTCTTAGAAATTATATAGGAAGGAAAAGTCAATCTAATTCTTTTGAACCATGGTAATTTACCCTCTGCTTGGGATCCTGCCTTAGTTCTGAAAGTCATTAGCTTTCTCATACCCTAAATAGGTTTCTGAAAAATTTCCATTAACAGGAGTGAAAATTGGTACTGGTGGTTTTCCAATACACCGGTATTATATAGGCACTGAATTTATCCCATTGTAAAGTCAGTAAGTCAGTGTAGTGTAAGTTGGTATTCTGTTCACCATTGAAATGTAATTGCTGAGATACAAAGTCTATGAGTAGTTTCATATATGTATCTACATAGATGCAGATATAGAGATATGTCTGGCCAGGCCAAATTTTAATGGGCATTTTGCTACATATGTTCCTCCATTTTTAGTCCCTTGCCCTTCTGCAAATCATATTCATGAAGAACTTAGGCCAAAAGTACTCTGATTAAAGAGAAGTAGCCAATATTATGGTGGTCCTGAAAGCTATGTTTATTATGCACTACTGGAACAGGAAGTTATACCAAAACTGCTTTTTATATCCATGAGTCATTCGGATTATACCTGAGTATTTCCATAGCATGGAAAAATTCTTAGATGGCATAAAGCCAGTGGAGCTTTTTTTGGTATCCTCTGCTTGAGATATAGTAGGCGTACAAACGGTCCTTAAATGACAGAGGTGGAAGGAATTCATACTGATAGGTAAACACTTCTTCTTCTTATCTTGTACAATTTTGTCTGATAGCTACCTTTCTATCTAAGTTAAGACAGAGACAATCATGACTGAAGGAAGCCAAGCAACTATTACCCAGAGAGCAAGCAGGAACAGAATACTGTCACTGTGCTGTGATGCTTTTCTTCATGTGACATCTGTTCTGATGTTGGGAATAAATCAGCAAAAAGTAATGCAACCGAAGTTATTTCATTCAAGTCTCACGATCTTTCTAAAGTGATTTTATCTGGATGGAAGTCTTTCAAACTGTGCAGTATGACATTGTGAAACTGTGCTTGTTTTCTGATCGTTTGTCACAAGAGGGCGTTGGAGTTCTTTGCAATTTATAAAAGTGATGCTCGGCTTTAAATAGGAGAGGGTGTTTAGGTTGTGGGTTTGTTTTTTGGTTATTTTGTGAGGATAAAAGAAGTCCTCCTCATTATGGGCTTATTGTTGGATTGTTCTGTTTTTAAATAATAGACTATAAAATTGTTGAGAAGCTTAGGTCAAAACAATGGGCAGTTAGTAAGAAAACAATTGTTCCATACTGGTTTTTATTTTGTACTTTGAAGGCAAATATATAATTGTAAAAATTATAATGTAAAAGCATTCTTGGGCATGGTCATACTGTTAAGCAGTGAAATTCATAGAATAGGAGTTTGGAGGAAATCTCTGTGAGAAACTTCATTTCTTTATGGAACCACCACAAGGTGAATCCAAGTCATCAGCAATCAGGCTAAAGTAAATGAAATAATGATGCTTTGTCCACCTGAGACACTACCCATGTTTATGATGGTATTTGTAGGATGTCAGCATCCTGTATAAAGGCTCTCCTCTTGTTTTGTGGTAAAGTGACAAATTTCATTGCCGTATTTCAGAATCCTCACTGTGAACAGGTTTTGGAAAAAGTAATAATAGAACTCTAAGTTTTGTTGTTTTTTTCTGGATAATGTCTGAAGAATCTGACAGGTTAGGGGATTCTATACATCCTTGGCTCATTCATTCACTTCTAAGCATGCAGATCCAGCAGGAGGAGTGCATTCTTGGAAATGCTTGGGAAAAAGTATAGTCAATATTATGAAAATGGCTAAGCCTCCACTTTCCACAATGGAATATAGGATGATGTGACTGGGGAGATGGTGTCTTTAATGTTTGGTGAAGAAAAGGTTTGGAAAGATTTATTCTCCAGGTTTAGAGAAGAAAAGAGCTGTCTCAAATGGTAAATGATTGCAAAGACTTTATTTCAATTGGTAGTGAATTATTATGATGCAAGAAAGATAATGCAGAAATCCTGTTTCTCTATGTGGGGAAATCTAAACCTCCTTGTTCTTTCTAATTCTAGGAAGAACTTAGTCATTTCTCTTTGAAGTATTTGTTTATATGCCTGTAATTCTTAGAAAAACTTTTTCACTCATATCTACATTAGCCATGTTCTGTATTTTTATTGTGTTGTATAGTCCATATTAACTGCCAGTAAGCATGATGGGGGTTGGACCTTTCTCTAGAAAATCTCACCATGCAGCAATAAACTGATTTCATATCTTGCATGTCTGGCAGCAATTCAAGATTTTTAAAACAGCAGCAATGCTCTGGGAAGATCTCAATGCATAGCTGAGTGGCTTTGCAGGGCTGTGGCAGTGGCTTTTTTATTTTATGCCTTTATGTTTCCAGTGTCTGAGAATATATATTACATGAGTATTCTTACAATTGAAGTAATAGAATACAAAAAAATGCAGTATTTTTAGGAAAGAAATGGGTTTCAAGGTAACAGCACATATACTTTGAGAAATACTACTTTAACAAATGCAAAGTCAGGAAGAGTAATTTTTAAACATTGTTCGCACATATAAAAGCATATAGTCAGAGGACTATATGCATCCGTTGTGAGGAACAGCGTTATGGAGGCCCATTTTTTGTTTCTGAAATGGAACACAGCTTTTTTCCTTTCAGCTTTGTTTAGTTTACTTCAACATTCTGTTGAAAATCCCAACCAAAAAAGGAAAAAAGAGAAAAAAAGAAAGAATAAAAGAACACATCTCTTGGGCATTACACTGGTGAAAAAAATATCTTACACTTAAGTGGGTTTTGTGTTAGAATTACTGAAGAATTACAGTGGGGTTATTTCCTCACTCTTTTCTACTGTTGTTATTGAGTACAGCCGAGCTCAGAAATCAAGTGTAGGCCATCATAAAAACTTGCCACAATGTGAACTACAATTTGCTTTGTATTTACTCTTGGGAACTTTGAATGAAGGTCAGCATAAGTTTCATTACCCCTCCCATTTGCATTTTCCCACACTTTTCTTTTTCCCACACTTGAATGAATCTACATAGTGCTTGCTTATGACCATCATGGTGTTTTATATTTAAAATGTGACACACGGTTTTGAACACAAATATGATGCAAATTCATAACTGGAGTTCTAAGAGATACGGTCATTAATTCTGTCCTGTTTCTGTCTGTAAAATGAAGACTCTTTCTCTCTTTCCTCCTCTTGCTTTGAGGTCAGAAATGCTTTTCCTTACATTTGCAATGGATTCTCCACTGAAGAATTTTTCAAATTCTTTTTTTTCTTTCTTTTCCTAATGATATTTTTTCTTTAGAACACAGCCTGAACACACACATTTTCTTCAGCTCTACTTTCTTGTGGCCAAGAATTCAAAATGCAAGGGTAGGCAGGCACTGCCTGTTGACCAGGAATTGTAGACTGCATCCCATTTACTTCTTCCTAGCCTATTATTTGTTCTGATGTTGGTCCCCAGCTAAAAGATGCGAAGAAAACTAACAAACCCTTATTATTTTGGCAGGGATTACTATCTATAAGAACAAGACACATACAGACAAAAGAAAAATAATGTATTTTTAAAGTTTTTAAATTTCTGTTTGAAACATTGGATAGAGACTTTGGATCTTTTGCTTTACTAAGTAAGAAATTCCTAGTTCTTTGTTATATGTAATAGAGTTTCAAATTTATACAGGTTTTAAAAACAGCTGGTAATAGAGAAGACTCTTGTAGGTCACAGTCTTCCCATCATAAACTCTTTGCACTGTTCTTCAGCTGTTCAAATAAACATACCTCTGCTTCTTGTCTTCCTGCTGAGAAATAAGTACATAAGCCCAAAGGAACAGGTGTCATACTACACTACCAAACAGAATAGCATTTTTTGGAAGACTTTTCCACTGATGCTGTTAGTTTTACTTATTGTGTTTAATCTTAAAAATATCAAGATTTAAAGAACTTCCAAGGGAGAAAGTTAACAGGGAAACTTACTGGTTTTGTGTATCTTTTAAACAAATGTATATTTGACTGACATAGTTATTTCTTTGTTCATCCTGCTTTGAGCAGGAGGTTGGCCTACACAACTGTAAGTTCTTTGCAGCCTGAATGACTTTATTATTCTTTGCTATTGACTGTTACTCTATGATAAGGGTAATGCATTTATCCTAGACAGGTAAGCCTGGTAAAAGACCAGATGGGCCCATCAGCTGTTGCTCCTATTATGTAGTTACTGTTTTTGTGTTACGTTTTGGTGGTCTGCAGACAAGCAGAGCTCTTGCATCATAGAATCCTTTTAATCTCAGCTGAAATTTGTGTGCAGTCTGAGAAATGAACCAAATGGAGTGATAGTGGCATAATGAAGTGTTCAGCTCTGGAATACCAAAATCCAGTGAATTTGCATTGACACCAAAGCAATGTTATCCTGCAATCTTGAATATCCTGTGGTAAGAACAATCTAAACTCTTTTGGAATATAATACGAATAAAACATACAGTATGAGTCGCACAGACTATACCGTGTATTTGAGAAAGCCTATTTAAAGACTGCACAGAGAAAGGCTTAGTTTTCCAAGATGTGCAGAGCTAGCAGCTAACTCAATTTATTGCCGAACTCATTGTTGACCCATTGTCAATAATGGGTATTTTCTCATATACAAGACAACAGACAAAACAAAGCAAGTTTTATTATCTTGTTCTGTTTAATAAACTTCTTTCCTCATTTTCAGCACAGCTGAGATGCCATTATAATAGCTGTAATACTTTTCCTAAGTAAAAATACATTCAGAAGGAAGGGTGAAAATAATCTCCATAATATATTTTAGTTCTAAAATGAATAAAGAAAAATCAGCAAGCAAAACTCACTATTGTTAGCCTAAAGCTTTTAAGATTACTATTCTTCTGACATCAAAAAGTAATGAAAAAAGCCTTCTCTGCCAAACATTTGGCATTAATGGTAGTAAAAATTAATATTTTCTGAAGAAGAGCACTTGATAAGAATTTCTTGACCAGCTTTAGTTGCAATTATTTTATTTGATAATACCTGCGTTACTGCAAAATGATTATCTAGGTAAAGAATAGGACACTTGAGCAGTTTGTGTGCTGGCACTTATCAGTGGTGGGAAAGTCACCTTTTTCCAATTATATATTGCAAATGTAATTCCAGTTGCATAAAGGTTGTAAGTACTGTGGTTTCTATAATTAAGTGTACCTTCAGTTGCTCTTTTTTAGATTAGTTATATTTTTCTATTATAAGGGTGTTATTTCCAGTATTCTGTTCCCATGGGAAGTTTTATTTATCAGCCTCATCAGATGCCTTGTTATGAAAATGTATACCCAACTCTTTGCTAACTTAGCTGATTATTTTGTATCAAGTATCACCATCTGTTCTTATTATCTGACAAAAATACAGATGATCAGGCTAGAGGTGCCTTAACGTCGGTGTGAGTTTAAAGTTCAGATGTTAGATACACTGGCATAAGCCGTATCTTCCTTCCTACCATAGAATTTGAGTGAGAAAAGGATTAGAGGTGCTGCTTCTTTAGTTTGTTCCTGTTTCATTGCAAAGGCACACCCTCAGAATGTGGGAAGCGAATGTCTTTCTCCTGAATGCAGACCTGAGTGCTGTGGTTATCTCTATTTAATCTATAGACCAGTTTGCTTTCTGCAAACATTTGCTATATGGACGCTGTGGGGCATAGTGAGAATGCAGTCAAAATCTGAGAGACAAGCCTCTGGTGCTGCCGAGATTCACTTTTAGTTAGCAGCTGAGCTCTGTATGGTGCCATAAATCAGGTAGCCATAAAAAGAAAAATTGTTACACAATTAAGAAGGAAGTGGAATATGATAAACTCCTGTTTACAGCGTGAGTGACTTCCTTTCAAGCCATCCTCCTTTAGGAAACAGAAAAATCACCCTAAGCTATTTGACAAATTAATGTCTATTGAATATATTCAATACAGTTTCATTCCTGTTGTGATGGAGCATAGGCACTTTAATTGGGGACTCTGGAGCTCATTGTGCTGGGCACTGTCCAAAGCTTATTGAAAAGGCTGAGCTAGCTCTAAAGGCTTTACATTTTAATTACCAGACAGAGAAATGAAAGGGCTTCCTCCTTCCTGCCTACTCCTCCAACTGTAGGGTATTTGATGCTAGTCTGTAATTCTGGCTAAGGAAGCTTCTGAATGATGTTTTTCTTGATGGGGAACCACACAATTAAAACACGGTTACTTGGTCTGTAAATGGATTTTTGGTAACAGCAAAGCTGCTAAAACCTGTATATAGTTGCTCTGCTTCATTAAAATGTAACTCAACACAACTTTTAAATCAAGGCCCAAAGCACTACACTGAATGTGGGTTCTAATCTTATCTTCAGTTTGACTGTGTTCTGTCGTTCTTTATAAGCTAAATTGGTATATGTGTTCATCAATGAGATACAGCTTAACTGTTGACTTTCAGTGGTATTTCACGGCATTATTGTAGTGTTTAGGAACTCAATTCTTGGGTCCTGCATCCATTGTGCCACACAGGGGAGCATACACTACAAGTGATTGGCCCTGTCTGCATTAGAAAGTTTGTAATCTACATGTAAGAGAAGAGATAACAGACAGATAGGGACAAATGAGGAATTAATTAAACGGTCAAGATGACAGATTAAAAAATCCTGTGGAAGTACATATAAAGAAACTTGCCTTTGAACCCTAGAGTGTCTTTGATCCCAATTTCCCAGGAACAGAAAACTGTTAAGGTTCAGCGTTTTGGTGAAACAAATAACTTATTTTAAACTCCAATCACTTAAACAGTTTCTCATGGCCAATAAGCTAGATACCAGTTTAGTGTTCTCTCTTTAGCTACAGCATGAGGGAATATGAAGGAATGAGTGGAGTCTATTGAGTTTGCTGCTTAGTCTTCAAATAATGAAGTCAGACCTCTGCCTAATACTATGAAAGGATGTCAGAAGTGCTCAGTTTTTTAATCAATGTACTGTCTACAGAGAATATAGTTTTTCAGTCCACTCGAACTGCCATGCCTGCCTCTGTAAATTATGTGATTCTGACTAATACAAGCACATCAAGTTTTCCTTTATTAACAGTGTCCAGTGTTAGATGTGATCATAAAATACACGTCTTCATTTGTAGTTTGGATTTTAGAAATCCCCATAGACCATTTGAGGAAGTGTAAAGAGACCAACCCGAAATGTCCTGGGAGAATTTCCAAAAAAAGCAAAGCAGCAAGACAGAGAAATCAAAATAATGTCTTTCATTTTCTCTGCCCTAAATTCTTAGAACACAACTACTGTTTCAGCCTTCTTGCAAAATCACAGTTATGTTTTGATATTTTGCAGCTACTGTAGACTGAGAAATATTTAAGGTTGTAGTTAGTAACTCTCTCTGTTCATGCCTTTTCAGCCCCTGTCCCCCAACTCTTTTTAATATTGAGTGCCTATGTCGAGCTTACCTAGAGAACAGGCCTTACAACTGGGAAAGGAAATATGTGTAGCCAGCTGTAGTCTGCACTCTCCATAACTTCCTTCCCAATTCTGAAGAGGGCTGTGACCTGTGCAGATTGGATTGGATAGAGCTTGGTGGTTTTGTCTCTGTTGCTACCATAACTTTTGCTCTTGCCTTGTTCATGGCCCACTTTGTCTTCAAATCAGTTCATGATGCTGGCCCTGCTTAGAACAAGACATTGTTCCAAAAATTAAGTTGCAAGAGATAATCTAAGATGAAAAAGTATTCTCATGGGATTGGGTTGGAAAGCTTGCTTATAAATTTTGGGAATTGGTTCCTTAATTCTTATCTTGGTATTTTGAATAAATCTTCTACAGTTATGAGACTTTTGAGACATCAAAGTATACCACCACAGATTATGGTAGCATGAGATATCCAGGATAACAAAATTAATAGATCCTATAGCTGCTTTTTCTACTGAGTAGAGTTAATTCATTTTTACTGATGGAAAGGTGGGTCTGTTGTGGAATTTTGCTGTTACTGATACAATTTTGTGGTCCTAGTGAATTTTTTTCTGATTATTCAAAACATTAGAAGATTAGAATTTCAGATCTGACATCAAAACTTCCCACGATAAGCAAAACTTCTTGATGCTGCACCTGTTAAAATAAGTCATTCTATTGCATTTACTGGGACTAATCATGTTATTTACAGTCTGATGTGCACTTAAGTGATTTACTGAAGACTAGCCAATGTATTCTATAATCTCACTTAATACAACTGTTGCAGGTGGATATATGTGGACAGAGAACAGAGAATTACAGATTGCTGTAATCAGTGTTTAGAAGATTAACCTCACTAAAACAATTCATCAACAACACACTTCTTGATAACGATTAGTTCTTACGCTATATTAATCATGCAAAATTGTTGGTAACTCTTATATTAGCACTGAGCATACAAGACTACAGAACTGATGCTATGTAGTTAGGACTGATGATGAAATCCTTGGTGGTTCTTAGTCTCTGAGATCAAGGTGATCTCTTCTTTGTTCTCTGATTTTGACTGCGTGTGATGTTCTTATGCTATTGCCTACTCCCTCCCAAAAGGGGTGTCACAGTGCTGCTTATCTTGGTGTTGGCTTTGCTGGTCATCCTTCCTGTGTAGTAAGGTTGTTCTGCTTATCTTGTCTGACAACTCTAGTTACTTGAATGCCTGCTACATGTACTCACTCATCTGTCTTTGCCTGTTTGGTGGTCACAGTGATCACATATTTGTATAAAAGTTTTGTACGTTATGTCCAGTTATGCCATCACAGTATTAGAAATTCATTAGATACTGTTGTTAGTTGTGCTATTTTAGTATACCAATATTTGGGTTCAAGGCAAGCGAATATTAATTATATCCTGATTAGTACAGCTACAATTTATGGGTGTTAAAAAGGCCTCTATTTTGCCTACAATGCAAACTTAAGCAAACATCAATAACAGTTTCTCTTAAGATAGAAAACTTGCTGTAAATGTTCAATAAATTATATAACAGATGAGAGCTATATGAATAAACTATTATTAGATTCAGCTTAATCTCCTGGAGACATGGAATAAAGAGTATTGCAGAATAATTTTTTTAGGTTTGTCCCCTCACTAGTATTGTTTGCTTTACTATAAGAAGACTGGGATGCCTGGCATAATACATGATGCAAAACTGGAATCTGGGATACAGCCATGAGAGACACTTCGGAAGTTCTTTTCCGACTAGACATTCGTACAACAAAGCCCTGCAAGAATTTAGACGAAGGTGCTTGAATCTCACACAGTGAAAGGCAAATCTAGATGTTGCTCCCATCTCCCCAGGGCACCTTTTCCTTCCTTTCACATATTTTTCTGAATGAGAGCTCAACATCTCACTCTTACACCACCACTTGCTTCTTCCAGTGACTGTCTTCTCCTGCCAGCAACTACAGCTGGCAGCAACTGTTTGCATTAGGCTACAACAGACAGAAGAGAAGGCTTTTGACTTTTGGAAGAGGTTTCACTGCTCAAGCAGCTGTTCCTGATGTTCCCTGAGGAAAAGTCAGAAATCTGGATGGAAGACAGTTGGACCACATGAATTTGGGTGTCTTTCACATAAAGTTTTTGCATTGTGGTTTCTAAGAGGTTCAAGGAAATTTTAAAGCTGATTTAAGAACAGACTATTGATTGTCAACATATGAACATAAAGCAACTTCTAAACTACATGTGCATCTTTTTTTTTTAATTAATTTTTAGACACAACTGCAAAACATTGTTCTAAACAGATTTTTTCATTAAGCGTTTTCTTCATAATACCACATTTGAATTATAATACTAGATATAGAAATCTGTAATATGCTGATTGCCAACAGCTCTTCATTCTAATGTCTTTTCATTAGAGTACTAACTAGCAGAAAAAGCAGTCCACAGAGGAAATGCAAGTGTCATAAGAATACACCAATATCTCATAATATGGAAAAAAAAAAAAAAAGAAAATGCAAACATCCACTCGTTATTCTTGTTCAAGAGCTACTAGAGCAGCTTAAAAGCTGCCTCACAATCAGCCAAACAATGGTTCAGCTAGTTGATTTGTGATGTGTATGATGGAATTCTTTTCCACTGGCTTGTATGAATTTTCCTCAAAGCTAGCTAATTCTACAAGGCAGGCAAACAATTTCAGTTTTTTTTAATGGGGTAAATAATATATTTCCATAAAGTTGGACTGTTGTATATAATGCCCATTAAATCTCACACAAAATAAGATTTTGAGGCTGGCATGTTATCTCTAGTGGATACAAGCAAACATATTATCCCTGCTGCTGGAAAGTAATTTGTGCCTGTCAGCACATCTGTCTAGGCAAGACAGAGATGTTCATACCACACTTGCCTGCTCCTGTGTTCTCCCTAGAGCAGTGCTTTTTCCTCTATTGGTCCTCAGCATATTGAAGTAGAAATGTTGAAGATGGCTGAATAGGTAATATAAGGTTTTTTTCAATGCACATCCTGCATAGTCTCAAACATCCTTTCTTTGAAAGGAATGAGTGATTTATCTTGGTTGGAGATTCAAAATGATTGAAACCACCCCCCGACCTAACTTGTTAAAGTATGGTTTTGCATGAAAAGGGTGTGTAAGGCAGAGGAAACAAACAACAGTGTCAGCAGAATGACTTGTGTTGAGTTGAATGATGAATTTTGGGATAAAAGGTGCTTATTATACATGGGCTTGTGCAGTGACCGGTAAACATGCTAAGTTGCCTCTCTGTCCTCTTTCTCCCAAACTTGTTTGCTGTTGTTGGCTTAGGACTCTACTTGCGGTTTACCTTGAAGGCTGTCCAGAGTCTTGAGCAGATTGTTCATGCCTTGTGTGGGACACTGGGAGTCACTTCGAACATAAATGCTCTGGAGTACTCACCTTTTGCTTTTAACTGCAGCTAGATGGGCCAGGAGCCAGTAATGGTCTGAGAAAGTGCTGGCTTCTGAAAATAATTATTTTGCTTTAGAAAAGTGCAGAAAGTATTTATCCTGTGTTTCGAATGTTGTATTTATCAGCACCAATGGAGAGCTTCTGCCCCTGAATCAAATATAGTGCAATGTAAGTTTTGTGAATGTAGCTCAAAGGCATTGCTTCTGGTGGATTGTTTTCCTTCTTGACAATATAGCAGCTAATATTTCAAGTTCTTTGCTTAATGAACCATGCCTATAAATAATTATATCAGCTATGTGTAATAATTATAGAATTGTATTGGTTAATTTATTTCCATTTTTCTCTACCAATGTAAAGTTCAAACATTAATATCACTAAGTACTCCAAAGTGTGCCTTTAATTCCCTATAAAAATGCATCTCTGTATTACCTTAAAGGAGAGTATATCTGTGACAGTTAATTAACTTAATATTGTATCTATTTTCTCTTCGGCCTTCTTAGTATCTTCTCTTAAACTAGAGAGAAAATATAAACTTTGTGGCATTTCCAGGAAGCTAATAACAATTTATGTTAAAATAATGTGTTTCATGTGAAGTTTACAGTAACAACTATAGTTTCTCTAAACCAATACATAAGGAATAATTTATTCCTCTATTCTAATTTACAAGCTTGATGAGCTTTATGAATGGAACAAAAATGTTGTTCTCATTAGCTGTTGGTTGTTTTTGAACAGTATCCGCTAAAGCCTTTGGCTTATTTTTCAAAGGGTTTTGAAAATATACCCCCATGAGATTCAAGATTGGTTAATTTCATTTTGAAATAATCCAGACACATGTACTGTTTTCTTAATGTTTGTTTTTGCTGTGATATTCCAGGATCAAAAAAAGGGCATAGATTGTGTTTGCCCCTCTTTTCTTCCCTGCAGACATATGCACATGTGGAGTGTTTAAAAAAAATCTGTTACAATTTGAAGTGAAGAGTTTGTGTCTAATGTTAACATTGGAAATCTTTGTAGTGGTTTTTGTCCTGCAGTTTATTAAGCAACCTTATAATATTTGTACCAAATGCATAATAACATGTAGCAAAATCATTGGTATGGATCATGATGCTTACTTTTTGATTCTGTGTCCTGGAGATATTTTTTTTTTCTAAATTAGAGATTGAAAATGGCACCACTGATCCTCCATGGTTTGGAACCACTCTTCAGTAAAATGCAATTTGCAAAGTAAGTTAGAACCACAGTAAAGGGATTTTCCTGGTCCATTCTTTCGGAGAATTCTGAAAGAAGTGGTGCATTCAGAGTGCAGTTCTGCAAGCTGTGAATGCCACTCTTTGAAGTGTTTGAGTCTTCAAAATCCCTTGGTAGCCTCTGGGTACATACCATGTTTTATAGTTCCAAAAATTTGTTCCTGCATGGCTGACTGGTTCTGAATGGGGATCTTCGCCAGCCTCTTCTCCTTACACCCCTCTTTGGCCATGTATCCAGAATGCTAGTTTCTATGAGAACCTTGTATGTATGTTCTCATTATTGTGTAGGGCTGCCATTTTGCTTTCATTTTCACCAAGGCTTTAACAAGGACTGACAGCAAGTATATGATTTACTGTTGTGACTGAGACAAGAATATAGGCTTTTCCTTTGCACTCTCCTGGGGGAAAGAAAAATAGTCTGAGGACTTCTGAAATTACTGAGGGGCAAAGACAGGAGTGCACTGAGAATTGACTCTCAGCTGATCCAAAGAAAATACCTGCAGCTCTTTGTGAAATAATTGCAGATAGAAAAGGTTACTGTCTTGCTCAATTACTGCTCTCTGCTGCTCTATGGCCATTATTATTTCAATGTATTTGTTTTGGTCATTGAAATGATTTGTTCTGGTAACACTAATGCCAGGTAGTTCCCCCCCCTAGTTTTCTGAGGCACAGTTGTGTTTTAAAATCAAAGCTAGACATGCAAAGCCATCACCAAGGATATCAGAATTATTTAACTTACAACAGCCAATTTTAAATGTCACTCATTCTGAACTGTGTAGTAGTATTATTTAGCTATATAGGTTTATACTGCTTGTGAAATCCAATCAATGAAGAATTGTCTTTGACTTAAATCACAGCCATCTGCATTTTGCTTTTTCACCAGTAAGTTCTCCACTGGCTTCTCTCTTTTATTGCATTGAAGATTATACCTAGCAGTTAATGGAATCAGAATATTGTTAGCTTTTTTCTCATTTTATCTTGATAATGTCTATCATATCTATAATAGCATCCTGCTTTTCCAATGTGGCTGTCAACATATTTCACTGTGTCAAATATTACGTGTCATTAGATGTCAATATTTTAAACGTTAAATCCTGTGCAGATTCCTTACATGGCTGATAAATGTTTTCAATAAAGGACAAGAATACATTTATTCTTCAAGACAGGTTTTGTCCTGAGGACCTATATTACAAAGCTAGCATACCCTATTGAAGGCACACAATTAGGTTGTTCAGCAAAACTTCAGCACTTTCAAGCCACTTTCATGTTAACACATAACAAAAAATGGGCTGTACTATTTATTGCACAACTAGATATTAAGCCACGCAATCTCTTTCTGATTAAATTTCCCAACTAAATAATGCAGCTTTGCAAAATACTTGCAACCACAACCAAAGCTGGCTGACTTTTGCTTTGTGGGTTTTTTTTGGGGTTTTTTTTGGTTTTTTTTTATATAGGCACAAAATTCAAAAGCAGATTTCTTGGAATGTGAGAAGTCTTTTGAGTAATCCATGAGTAATTCAGGATTCTGCCTCAAACTCCAGCAAAAATTAACTTTTAAATACAGGAACATATTTGTATTATGAACATGACTAGCTATTCAGAGAAGCTCCAGTAGAGTCATCAAAAAAAATCAGTCTCTTGCAGTACATGTTAAAGTTCTGTTTGACCTGTTTCTGCAGCTGAGACAGCTGTTTTTTAAACAGTCACTTAAATTCAGAAAAGTGTAAACCAGTGAATGAGTAGAATCTACCTTCCATTTAATGTTAATTAATTTAAAAGGAAGCCTGTTAATTATTTATAGGAGAAAGACATAGCTATGAAATTGTGGAATGCAGGTTTAGGCACAAATATTAAAGGCAAAGATTGAGCAAGTACTTAAAAAGACATCTTCATTATCTATAGAGTTTTTTTAGATTTACAGTTCCAGTTTTTATGTTTATTTAAATCCACATCTTTAAGTGAAAGCCTCCTGCCATGGGTTCCTCCTGTCAAAATATATGACTTACAGTAAACATTTGTATGAATATAAGCAAAATAAAACTTTCACAAATCAGTAGTTTTAATAATCACATGCCTACAAAAGCTGCAATAACTTGAAATACATTCATTTTACATGCCATAGTGCTATTCTGAAGGGGAAATGCTTCTTTCAAATCAGCCATATCTGATTAAACCCCACCCAGTCTAGCCCTTGTGAAGATGCTGCAGAGCTATCTCCTAAAAGGATATCTTTAATTAAAGAGGTGCTCTGTTAGGCAAAATGATCTCCTAACCCTGCATGATTGGAACAATGAGTGACAGGAAAGAAGCACTCTATTTTGATGTGACAGGAAAGAAGCACTCTATTTTGATGTGAGGGACTCCTACGCAGAGGAAGGAAGGAAAAGTCTCATCAGGAGACCTTCTGTCTGCTTCAGGATGTACTGAAATTGAAAGGATTGCATGTTCCAAGGACACAATTGTACATACTTTTAACTGTGCTGTGTGAAGTGATTCCTTTTCTCCATGTTACTCGGCTGACGATAGCTTTCTATAAATTGATTACTCTAAGAAATTACTAGAAATTCCAGTTGTGATCACCTTCTGATTTAATGTCCTAACCATCATCCTGTACTGAATTCTGGTCTAAGTCTCCTAGACTTTCTTTGCTGCTGCTGTTCCATTTTGTACAACATCAGTAACTAATCACTGAGTGTGAATGACAATGACTTAGGACTACCATGATAGCGCTAATACTCCTTTGGAAATAGGACACTGTGGCCTACTCCCTCACTTCCTGGTGTAATTTGTGAAATTAGCATTGGTTTATTGCTTACAAGTAGTTCTAAAAGAATGAAAACCTTTCCCCCTGACTTTGTGGATATGTTTTATTCAACCCCCGGTAAGTTTTTCAATATACAGTGGATAGATTTATTGATGTAATTTTCTTTGTGGTTTGCCTACAAAACTGAGCGCTAAAATTCATAAAGAGTAATTTACCAGTAGAACCAGAGCAACTATAAATGAGGGCAGGGAGAACATTATTTTTTTGTAAATAGGAACTATTTGTTTAATCTACTCAACACAAGCATTTTCTTTTTTCAAAGTTGATTTCCTTTTCAATTGCACACTTCAGTCTGGAAATACTGTGACAACCTTGTAATTAAAACAACCTGAATTGCCATGGAGACCAAAAAACAGAAGTGCTTCCCATAGACCAAGTAAGGAATAAGCCAGACTGGGAATGTCAAGGTACCATTTCTGGAAATTTTATATATATAAACATAGCTGTATGTAATTTTAAGTGTCAGATTAACATTCTTTTAAAGTAACCTAGAAAAGAACAAGTATCATTATAAGCTGTGTGGCTGGCTTTTGCTTATCTGTGGGGTGACTTACGATTTGACAAAACTTTTCTTTCCTATTATTTGAGGCAGAATGCAGAAATTAGGGTTAGGATCATTAGATCTGAAGTTTGTGTTACTGTGCTGGGGGGACACCTTGAATGAAGAGCTGCCTGTTGTCCTGGATCCTCCATTTGCCGAGGCAGAACAGAGGCAGAATTTCTGTCTGGGAATCCTTCCTGCTCCAACCCTCCAGGCTTGTGCTCAGCCGGATGGTCTGGGCCCAGAGGAGAAGTTCAGTGGTGGAACCACGTATGATATTTGGGATGACCAATGTAGTCCATGTCCTGTTGCACAATCTTGTGTCATGTCTTCACATTAAGTCTCTGGAGTACACATCTACACATCCATGGCCTGGGCTGTATCAGCAAAAGTATAACTAGCATGTCAAAGGATGTGATTATTATACTCTACTCAACCACTTGTTAGGCCACACATGGAACACTGTGTCCAGTTTTGGTCTCCCCACTTCAACAGACATGAAAAATTGGGAAGGATCTAGCTGGGAACTACCAAGATGATTAGAGAGTTCTACAACTTGAAAAATGAAGAAAGATTGAAGCAAGTTGGTTTGTTCAGCCTAGAGAAAAGAACGCTCAGGGGAATGCAATCACAGTCTTGCAATACTGGAAGGTATTGCAAGATGGAGGTTTTCTTTCACTCTTCATCATGAGAACAACTAGACATTGGAACAGGTTACCCAGAGAACTGATGGACTGTGTCTCACAGGAACTATTTAAGACTTAGCTGTACAGAGCCCTGGATAACCTAATCTAAAGCCCCATTTTCAACAAAAGATTGAACCAGATGATTTCCAGGTGTCCTGCTCACTCTAGGTTTTTCTATGGTTCTATGCTCAAGAGAGTAGCCTAGTCTGTGGCTAACCAGATGGGATAGCCAAGTCCACTATGGGCTAAAGTGATCAAGTCTCTGAGGTCATCCTTCACATCTTTTTCATTCAAAAAGCGAGTGAGGGGTGCCTTCACTGTATGCAGTTTCATGCATTTTGAGGTCACTGATGTTATACACAGTACCTATCCTCGGCCTGACCCTACAGCTGCCACTTCATTGTCATGAAGCCTTAGTGGACTACTGATGTGGATTTATGGAAACTTTGTCAGGCTTCACCAAACGGGCTCATGATGCCTTTTTCTTCTATAACACCAATGGACTATATGGGAACACAGGAACCTTCTTTCTAAGAAACACCAGGGTTGCTTGCAATGTTTAGATGTCTGACTGCTTTGTGTGAGAGGCAGCATACCCCTTCCACTGGTGAGTCGTGTTTTACAAACTTAAATCTCCTAAACCTATGAGTGTTTACCTTTATTATTTCTTATGTTTTTGCTGAGATTTATGAGCTGCTTTAAAGACAAAAAAAACCAATTCAATGAATTTTATAAAAATAAGGCACCCCAAAATAATCAGCATTAAAAAATTTCACTTTTTAAAATAAGATTAAATGTTTTACTGTGTTTTGCATATAAGTCTTAGAGACTGTATCTTCAAGGCTAAATAGTGAGAAGCATATGAAATTTTACTCTTTTTGAAAATATCAGTTATTCTTAAATTATTCTGGTAATAGTCATACGACATGGACAAATATTTCTCATTCAGAAAGTTTTTCATAGGCAACTGCAGTCAAACTACTGCAAGAGGTGCTTACAAACTGAAGTGTAGATTATCATTGGAATACCTGCAAATGACAGTTTTGTTTAAAATGTTTAATATTAAAAACTTAATGTGGCACTTTTTCAGTCAAAATTAAGTAACAAATACCACAAAAAGAAAAGAATTCTAAAAAAAAAAATTCTAATTAATTTTATCCTAAGGAAATTGTTCTCGGGGACTAATACTGAGAAGTAAACATTCTGAGGCTCCTATTCATCTTGTTCCATCAGACTGGGGGTCATCTTATCTAGGAAAGGATTTTTCAGCCTTATATTATCTTAAGAAAATGCTAGGCTTACATCCAATGAGTATCACTTGAATCTCTTGGTATAGCTTTCCAGTTTGTATTCTAGGGGAATGATTTTATACACAAATTGCATACTTATAGAGATTGTGATCAGAAAGCTGGGCAGTACAGTGCTACAAATACACCTGCATGTTTTACATATGCCAAATCTATGCATGCTCAGATATAGTGGATAAACAATGTGAAAAGGTTGTGTATTGCAGAAATAAAAATACATTTTCCCCCATGTGTAATATTAGTGGCCAGCTGTGACATGGAAAACCTGGAAACTGAATGTTTATGAGATTTTTATCTTTCATTGATGTCTAAATATTTGAGTAAAATAGCTTATTTTGGTGTAAGATGATCAATGACATACAGAGCAAGAGAATAATAATAGGGGCATCTAAATGCTATAATATTTACTGCATTTATTGATTCCATTTTTCCAAGTGAGAGCAATCGAAGGGCATTATGAATTATGGAGACTCGCTGCATTCAGGAGAGCACCTTTATATTATTTTAAAATGTTGCACTAGTAATCACACAACTTAAATATACCTAAGAAAGGCAGACAGCTGAACTTCTTATGAACATGGGATAAAGGAGACTTACGTCTCATCAGAAACAGGTTTCATGTCACTAGCTTTTATTAGGACATGCTGGTCTGTGAAGAATGTTATACATCTGCATAGGAGCCTTATTTTCTTAATTTCTCTGTTATACATAGAGGGATTGAAGAAATACAGAATGGAAGGATGCTTTTCTTTATTGACCCCTTAGTATCTTAATAGTGTCTCAAGGAAAATGTGGACTACTGTGAAACACAGCAAGTGGAAAGACAGCAATAGAAATCACAGTAGAGAAACGTCTAGTAAATCATCAAGCTGGCCATCAGGAAAATTTATGGCTGAAATAAATAAAGTTAAAAATGTATCAAAATTTTCATTCCTCTACTAATGCACTACCGACTAAATGTGTACGCCATGGTATATCTTTGGGACATATTGCAATGGTAGAAAAGAAACAAGCAAACAAGTATGAATGGATGGGAAGGGAAGTAAATAATACAAATTTGAGGAAAAGAATAATCCTGTGTATTATTTTCTTTTCTTGCAAGGGAACAAATATATTTGAACTGAATTCCATCTGATCTGTCTTGGTTTGCATTCAAATCAGATCAGTGTCTTTTGAAAAATAAGAAAAAAATTTCTTTGTTTGTAAGGTGTTGCTTGTTAACTATGTTGAAATTGTTAATTCAGAGCTGGTTTAACTGAAAATGGTTTAATTTACAAAGACTTAATATGGCTCCTTATTAAAAAGGAATTTAATTTCACAAGTATCCTGAAAGCTTGTTAGTCAGCCTGACCATACTTCTTGTGTGGTAAGACAGACCTGCATAAAGTAAACAGAAGCAGCTTTGTTTCAGAAAAGTGAGGGTTTCATTACATGACTGTCTTGCTTAAAACCTATCTTAGGGTCATATTGTAACTGACAACAATTTCACATTTCTGGTATCTCCCCATGGATGGCCTGTCATCCGTTCAAGTAATTAGTTCCTTATCTCCTTCCTAGTCCTCTCTTCCTCATTTTGGTTCTGCGTCTGTTTTCCTCTACATGTCTTATTTGTGCAATTTCTGGCCTTTCTTTAAAGTTTACCTTTTTATTCTCACTATTTTTGTGAAATGCTTGAGGGGTGATTGCTTATATGAACCTCTGTAATAATTTCTGAACCTACTGTAAGTTTATGTGATCTGTAACAAACTAGTTCTTTGCCTCATTTTTCCTACTTCTGCCCTTTGAAAGTAAGCTTTGCTTAAAATTAATCTTGTTTTTATAACAGTAAAGCTATTCTCAACCAGTTGACTTTTGCAAAGAAATTATTAATTCCTTTCTTTATGATACTTACACTGAAAATTAAATATTAACTTGAAATCTGAAGATATAGCCCTAAGAAATGGACAGATACTCATTCAAGTAGTGATAAAGAGAAAAGACGGGAGCTGGCTTCCCACTGAAGGAAAAAGAATTTTAATGCTTACTTACATGAGCCATCCTACACCTAACAGCTTGTACATTTGTACACAGCTTACACGTTTGTAAAATCTTTTAAAACAACAATTGCCACAGAAGGAAAAAAGCCAGCTTGCAGACAATACCCTCTGTGACCTCAACATCCAAATCCTAGTCCAGAAAACAAATATTTCTTTACTACTCGGATGTTCTCAGCAGAGTCACAGTAATTTACCAAGAACTTATGCCGAGGGCTATTGTCCTTTGCGGAAGAAATCTTGTATTTCAGAAACCTGCAGACAAAATTAATAAGGTTATAAATCATTATTATAATTACTCATGCAGAACTTGATTGATGCGGTATGTTCTGAAAGTTCCCATCATATTATTCATAATTATCTTCTTTCTAAAAGCAATGAGATGTTCTGACTATACAGTTTCCCTTCTGGGAAGAAATATTTTGCGTCTTGCAAGAGTTTTATAAAAAGATTCTTTATGCACTTAACGATAACACAGAAGGATAACTGTGGTTTAGAATCCCTGAAGTATGTCAATTGGGGTGGGCTGCTTTACTTATTAGAGCTGTCTACACTACAGATAAATGCATCTTGACGTACAAGGAGGTTCTGATATATTTCAGTTTATTTACATAGTATAATCGATCCCAGCAGAGCTGTATTGCACAACCTTACAGTTTTAATATTGCATTGTGAAGTCTTGGGAAACAGAGATGGATGTTGTGTCTTACCCTAGAGGCATATGGATTACTATTAAGTCCTATCGCCTTCTTTCATTAGCATTTTCTCTCTCTTGCTCTTAGATTTTTTTTTTTAAATTTGCATGGCTTTGGTTAGAGGAAGCCTAGTTTGATCAAAATGTTGCATTTTCTAGATTTGCTATTTTCTAGATTTGCTCAACTTCAGAATCTTTTCTGCATTCTTCTTTTACCTAGAGGTAAACCATAAGCCTGGAATGAACATATCACCTCTTTTTTCCAGAGTCTGAGGCAGAAGGTAGACTAAACACAGCTTTACCTGTGAACATACTGCATAGTGCACTAAAAGAACCATGACTGGCTAACCAAAGGCTATGGTGAGTGATATTTCCTTTAATATTATAATGTCAGTGTCACCTCTGTGATCATTTTATCTTCTGTTGATGAAGACAATCTTAATACTTTTGTGGAGAACACCTCTCATATCTAGTGCTATGGAGTTCCTGTGGTTACTGTGGTCTAGTTTTGTTTTGTTTTGTAGAAACATATTGGAATGGCTACCATTATCCCATGCAAAATAATTGTATTTTTTTTTAATGACTCTATCCCAGTTTTCTCATTCTGGAGTATCTCTCTTCACTTGCAATAATTTAGTGCTTAAGTGCTGCAATATTTTTAGTGAATGTTTACTGCAGTTGCATTTTTGTGAAGTAGAGAGTACTAGTCCCATGTTTGACAGAGAACTAGACTATAAACGATCTATTTACATTACATAGTGCAGAACAATTCTGAGATCCCCAGATAGCTCTACTAAATTGTCCTGTGGAAATATGCAGCATAAAGCCATTAGAAATACTAGCTGCAGACCTGGAAATGATACAGTTGTGTTGTTATAGCACCACAATAGGACTAATTAACACTGTTTCTCAAATTAAGATATCTATTATACCTCCAGGTTCGGAGTTTGAGTGTCTCCGGTCAGTGGTGCCCTGAAAGAATGAGCAGTGATATTCCTAGTGGCTGTGGTTCTGTGAAAGATCAAGGCATAGAGGGTGTGAACATTGCATTGATATGGATTTGGAACATGGAGGGGGAATGCATATCGACTAAGAGCACAGAAGCACTCCAAAATAATAAAATTAGCATTTTAGACCTAACTCGAGTGATTTGCCCAAAGTTACCGCAAGGATCCAGGGACTTCAGTTCCCTCTCCTCTGTCTGTGCCTAAGGACATACATATTAGAACATTGTTTTCACTATGTCCTATTTTCTTTACTCACCATGCAGCGTGCAAAGTATACCACTAATCATATTGCTGTGTGGTTCTTTGGGCTTTTGCGGCTTCCTAGTGTTAACAGGATTGTCTAAAAAAGGAAACACCACCAGGATTTTCAAGAATTCCAGTGTGGACGCAAGGGAGTTGGAGAGAATATTTCCTCTGTTGTTATGTCATGGAGTTTAATGGTCAGCAGCTTTGATGCTCTGGTGTTCAGACCCCACTTTTGCCATCCAGAGCAGTGAAGAAATACTCTGCTTCAGATTCTAGTTACAGTATGAAAATTTTAACATCTTTCCAGAATTACAGGAGTGTAGAAAAATAGGGCTGGAAGGGGCGTCAAGAAATCATTTAGGCTATGCCGCTGACAAAATCTATTTATTCCATAATCTTTCTGACAGCAGGAGAAATTATTAGGTAATGGCCTGAAACAGTCATACAAAATGTCTGATTTACATTCTGGGTGAAATTTGCCTTTATGCAGAAGCCAGCATAGAACATCCCATTTTCTCTCTTAAACTTGCCTTAAGATTTAGGCTGACACAACCCTTTATGATCTTTGTGGGTAGACATCTGGTGGCCAGAAAGGTTCAGTCTAGAGAGGGATGAAAATCTAGTGGGAAAGAGCCTCTTATTTTTTAGCCCACAGTGTGGTGTGCTTGACTTAGTATTTTTCTTCTAATGGATTAAACTTTCTTTACCTCATAAATCATGCTTTTCCACATTGCTGTCACTATAGCAAGTCAAACTGAGGTTAATATATAAATTATTAGCCCATAGCTGGCCACAGTATGGAGAACTGTGATTCATAGCGGCTCAGGCTCTTGGATTTTAAAGTAAATATACCAATACTTAAAGTTTCCTAGTTTCACATAATAAGAATACTCTAGAAGAGCTAAGAACAGATAATTCCAGAATGTCTATGCTGCATATGAACTCAAACTGTATTCAGAAAGATTAAGCACAGTTTATTTTTATGCCTGTTTGGCTCTGTGCTTTGTTATTTTAGGGACTATATCTGGGGGTTGTAGGTATGATAATTTTTTTAATAATAATACTACTTCATTGAATATACTTCAACTTTAAGAAGCAAATGTAATTTAATAATAAAAAAAGCTAGTGGTAAGGATCCTAGAGGGACAGGAATAAAGTCTGACATGAATGATTATAATATCTTTCACTCCTGTACATTTGGCAATTCCTACCAGCTGAGGATCTACATATTTCCCTTTCTCTGAAGAGCACCTGGATAAACTGGCAACAAGTTTGCAACATCTCTGGTAGCCTTCATGTACCAGGAATGCACATAGATGGTAGTCATTCTCCTTCACCACTAACATGCATTTACATTTATATCCTGAATTTTTTTGGGGGAAAATACAGCAACTATACTGGCAAAAGAAGAAACAATATTTTTCTTTTTTTTGAAGTGTATACCAACACATTTCAGTGCTTACCATTTTCAGCACTGCAGTTTTCCTTTCAAGTTGGCGTTAAAAAATAAAATTAATATATTAAAAGTCATACCAGGTTTGGAGTATATGACATACCAAATTTTATGGTAGTCTAGACAGATCCTAATAAGATTTTAAATAATCACATTATATTCTTTAGAGGCAGAAAAGGTCTCCTCCCTAAAGAGTTGGAAGGCTGAGGAAGAATATAAATTTTTTTCATAACCACTTACAGAACTCTGTAAACTGGACTTTTAATATAAAACTCCTTCATGTAGTCCTCTCAAATAATGAAATGCAACTGCCACAATGGAGTGTTCAAATTTACATTAAAAACCTGATTTTTATGTCTTGAATAATCACAGCATCTTGCTCTATAGAATAGCCAACATTCAATAACTTAGAGCTAATTTCTGTAGGCATTGTAACATAAAAAATATTAGAATATAGAGATTGTTATAAGGTATACAATTCTTTATTAGTTTTGTGAACATAAAACAACATTAAATACTTTTTTTCCTAGATTGATGTACAGATAGAAACAGTAGAAGCCAATGCATTGCCCTTGTATCATGGGCCAGAGTTTGTGAGATAATGCATTTGCTGTCAGAACTGAAGCTGGCTGCCTCATCTCCTATAATTTCATGAAATAAATTCTAGCATAATTTGTAGCAGAGACCTGTGGACTCCAGTGAACTCACACATCAGTATAAAAATCTGCTTTCCTCAAATGTTTATGAACTTCATTTTGCTCTTTTGACAGTCATCTGGATGGAAACCACTGTAAAGTCCAAGCATTTCAATGTGTTCCTGAGTGTAATCACAAGTACAACATTTCTATTCAGGTTTTTTGAAGCTGATAAAAGCATGAATAAGGGTCAACATGTTTACTCATTTCAATAATTGGTTCTTTCACATTTCTAGGGTCTACAAGAACACAAATCTGTCATTACAGGGTATCTGGTTGCCTGGACTTGGTCTTTTAGGTTATCTATGTAACAAATAATGTAAAATGCAATATCCTGTCTAGGACATATTAACCACCTGCTAGCCTTTGGCATAGTTATGTTGTAACTTCCTCAAATCTATGTTATTTTAATGCTATAGGTATGGTGAGTGGAGGTTTCCCTAAAGGGACATCACAGAGATTATTATGGTTTAATGTGAAGTAGATGGAAGGCAGCTGTGGTAAATGGAAGTAAATTAGTGTAATTTTTCTAATTAATATCTACACAGTAAAGCCTCTTTTAATATACTTGGAAAAATGCAGGCAAGAGCTTTTCAATTTCTTTGTGGCACATGGTTATCTCAAGGGGAAAGGAACAAGTACAGTTACTGTAATACCTGTTGCATTTTAGAAGCTCAGGGAGGGCTGGAAAGAAAAGCCGTCTAGGGTTTCAAGGAGTGATTTCAGCATAGATTTCTATTAGGAGTTACATACAAATTATGACTGATCCTGGAAGCCAATAAGAAAAAAGAGTTACCAGTGTGAAATCATTACCTCTTAGTTGTATAATTCTTCTAAAATAGATTAAAACATTTCACACACTAGATGCTTTGCCATGTTAAGGCTTAAGGCTTATGTTTTATTTGTTGAAGCTACTGCATTATAACGAAGTGACTATTGAGTTTCCTTACACTGTCATCTCTGCTCTCCCGCTTATAAGACTCTGCATACTTTTCCTGTGATATAAAGAGCAGGAGCTATAAATACTCGAAAGCTAAAGTTTTGGTGAGGGCTTGTAAAGTATTGCTATTATGTGAATTTAGGCTGTTACAAAACTTGTTTGAGAAAACCAGTTTGGTGCGGGTTTTTTTGGAAAACAATAGGGTCAGTGAAAAGCTGGCACTTATTCATTTTCCTTGCTTGCTTTACTGAACTGCAAGATTAGAGCCATACCCCCAAATCATTCATCTCTGGAACATCAAAGTCACACTCCAAATCCCTGCTTAGGTAACCATATTATTCCATTTCTGGATTTGTCCAATCAAAAATCTCCAGAAGTAGAACCTTCCTCTGGGATCCTCAGGGGGGGCCAAATATGAAATCGGGGGTGGTGGTGGTGGTGGTATGTTAAAGATTGAATTATCTGGCCTGTAAGTCGAGGAGGCTGTTGCTAAAACAGTTAAGTCTGTTGGGGCAGTATGTCATAAGGTGCAGTTTAGCACTGAAAATGCTGGGAAATGATCGGCAGCAGGGATATTGCTTTCCTGTAATGAAAAGAGCACACATGCAAGGATTCATTTACAGATTTGCCAAATCTCTGTTGATTAAATATTTCCTCACTAGACCTTTTACCCATCTGTTTCTCTGGAAGTCTTTAAATATTACCAGTTTCACTTTAAAATAGCCAGTAAGCTGGTTTCTCATCTATATGCTAGTTTCTAGAGGAAGAGATTATGACTGATTATGATGACCGATAGTTTAGAAGTGCTAAATCCAATCTCTTTCTCCAAGTCTTCATACCTTGCATAGTTAAAAACAGAGAAACTGGAGAATATTTTGTGTAAGTTGTTAGTCCGAAGAAATACAGAAGACAGAGTAGTGAGAAATGAAATCATCAACCAGAATTTCTGATTTCACTTTTTTCTTAAGGAAAAGTACTTACAACACTGTGATGTAGACTGAGACTTAAAATACAATGGAATTCCTTCCCTCCCTTTTACAAAAGCTGGGCAGTAATGTGGGTTTCTTAGCTTCACATTTAGCTTCAGGGAACGAAGATCTAACTACTCTAGGTGGAATAAATTCAGTATTAAGAAATAAAATTTTTCTTGGAATCCTAAGATTATAGTTAGTATTGAATTGACAGTTACTGTTGGCTGTAAGTTGTATTTTAATGCTGTTTTTTCCTCATCTTTGCAGATCATTTAAATTTACAAAGGATGGTACTGATGTGAGAAAAAAAAAGCAAGAAAAATACATGTAATTTGGTATTCAATAAATTCATAAATTAAAAATAAATATATACATATAAGGACTTTAAAGTAATTTAAATAGACCATTTTGCATTGTATTTAGATTATTTTCTAGTTTTAATTTGTGAGAGGAGAGAAATAAATTCTTGGATTTTTTAAATCAGAATCATGAGCCAGTACCGTTTCCTTCATCACCAGGATTAATGAAATTTTCCAGGTTACCTGTAGTGCCTGTGTTGAAGTAAAGCACATTTTGTCTGAGCTACATGCAGGAGAACTGGATTTTGGTTTTGGCATGAACTTTCCAAAATAAACTGAACAAACATTCAAAAATCAGTATGTTAGAGACACAAATATTGACTGTAATGTTATGCTATTGAGGTCAGGAGGTGTTGGCCATTCATTTTCCTGAAACAGAGAGCAGTTTTCTTTATTTTCCAGTATGTTATTTATAATTTGGTTTTAAATTTTGCATTTTCTCCTGAACACATCGAAATCATTTGAGTCAGTCTCTCAACACCACTTTTTCCCCTCAACAGATTTATCACAGATGGAAGAGAGTAAAATGCTGAGAAAAGTGTAAAATGGCACATGCGTCAACTGGCAGAGGAGTGTCCTCTTGCTGAGACCTTCTTTACTCTACCTGCCCCCCACCTCCTTCATCAGAGAGAAGGTGTAGTCCTCAGATAAGAGGCTGAAGATGGAAGAGGCTACCTGGCAACGAGGTGAGGAAGCATTATAATACTGTAAGCCCTGCCTCACATAAGAATTTTACAGTTTTTCCAAGGTAGCACAGAGATCTTGGGATGTTGTCATTTGAACCCTGACCGTATGGGGTGAGACCAGAACCTTTCATTCTGCAGTCAGCCCCAGAGCTGTCCTTCCCACTCAGGTGTTTTCCATCTCACTGCAAATTCCCCCTCACAGCAAATTACCTGCTGAGAAAAGCACTAACCACTGTTGGAGGAGGAGTTGGGGAATGGCTGAGCTAGGCAGAAAAAAGAAGAAAAGTGCCAGTATCTGTGAACTGATATTACTGGTGAGGAGGTAAAAATTTTGAGCTAAATGCTTGGGATGCCAAAGCTTTTGTTCAAGTAGTCATATCTCAAAAAAGTAAGATTTTGCTATAAATCAGTGTTGTATGTGTGTGCACTGGTATAAATAGAAATATTCTAAAATAACATTATTTGACAAGCTAATATGATTATTTTTACATATTTTTCAAAATAAAGATTGGAGGGTTTCAGTGAGTTCTCCATATGTTATCAAAACTTGACAAATTCTTTCCTCTACATTCCCTTCCCCTTTAAATTTTGCAGAAGTAAAAATGAGCAAAATGAACCCTTGGAAAAACTTGAATATATAATTTTGCTTGCTTTCCATTAGAAAGAAAGTATTCCTTTTAAAGAAGGAAATGTAAAATATCTAAAGGTAAATTCTTACTTAAAGCTCAGCCCAAAAATTTTCAGATAAAGGTGCAGTCATTTTGCTTTTCTGTCTAGATGACTGTGTATATTTCCATAAATGGCAAGCCTAGTGCTATTACAATTAGTATTTTTCTTAAAATTCTTGAGGATATAACAGTGAGGAGTGTAGTACCATAGTGGTAAAAAGATGAGGAAGAGCTCAGAAACAGTAAATTAATCTTGTTTTTTAGGTAGATGAACCTTTGCGTATTGAACTTGTACATTCAAATAATACTGTTTGTGGGAAGACATACTCACCTTGAGAGGTGTGATTACAAACTTACCATTTCTCAGCCTTTTTTTATTTGGAGAAAAACAATATACAAACCTCTCTTGTGTCATGTGCTGGAATGGTTTTCTTTTCTAGCTAAATTAAAACTGGGCTAAGCTTTGAAGTTTTCTTATTACCTCGATTTCTTCATATTTTGTTTGTTTTCTTGCATGGGATTGTGTGCAGTATATTTTTGGTAGGCTTTTTGTGAAACAGCAATAAACTCCATGGACTAAAAAGTAATAAAGATTAAAAGGTCATAAAAGCACAGTGCTGCAGTACCTCGCTAGCTCTACTGTTTCTTTACTTTATGGTTACCCAGCATTTTTAATAGTGGTGTCCTAAGATGAGGGTGTAATTGTGAGAATTTGTGCAGATGGTCATTCCTCTAGTCTCTGAATTTGAACGTAGTTATGAAGATGAGTTTTTAAGGACATATAGAATGCATCTGTGGTCTGTGTAGGCCAGTACTCTTTCTCTATGAGTGGCAAATAGGAGATGCTAGTTGGAGATTGTGAACCTGGTCCATATCTGCAGATCACTCCCCTTTGTACTGCTAAAGCCATTGGATTAAGAGTTAACTATTTATTTTGTGTCTTTGTAAGGGTTGCCCAGCTTAGCCTTAGCAAGAGATTGTGTTTACTTTTTTTTCCTTAGCTGAACCAAAGGTAAATCCTGTTTGTTACTGCAGAAATTAAATCCACTGTGTGTTTTACGTGTTTAAGAAATTGTGCCTGCTGAACTGATGTCCTTCTGTGTGTGGCCTTAAATGCGTTCTACTTTGGGATCAAAAGATTGCAAATAGTGGTTCTATGTGAAAAGCATACTTTATTGGCAACAATCACATATGTTTTCTGAATCGCTTGGAAGCTTTATGTAAAACTACATATTTCACTTATCAAGCTGCAGATATTTTAACATTCACTTGTGTTAGTCAATTTAAATAAGGAATGATAGTCAAGTTGGTCATGGATCACCCCTAGGTTGTCAAGCTAGGTGTTCTTGCAAGTGTTTAGCGGGCCAAATTGATCACTAGCTATATAATCTCATCCCAGTTCAGTCGTACTGCAGGAATTTGTTAGTTTTGTCTGAGTTTATCAGATTAATTCTCAGCTCCTTTTTAATACCTATAACTGAATCAGTCACTGTTATTACTGCTAATAAAAGTCTGGAGCTGAAGTAAACTGAATTCTCTGTAATGAATGTTTATGCACACTTAGCTCGTTCCATTTCCTTGTCTTTGCTCCATAAACTTGTTTTCTCTCTCTTTCTTTCTCTTATACTTTTTTTCTATTGTATTCTGTTTCCTTCAATATTCCCACCCTTTTTTCTCTTTATTTGTATCTGTAGTCAGTTACTTATCACTTTTTCTGTCTTACTGCAGAAGTGAGCAACCTTAGAAGAGTTGCATTTTTTAACTGTCATTTTACCTCATGCTCTGGTTTCTTGCGCTGTAACTTGGTGTGGATGGTTATCTACATCAGAACCCTGCTAATGTGATAACATGTGCTGACTCTGCAAAAGCTCAGGATCAGCTTTCTAGAACCCCAGTTGCTTTTAATGGAAGAACAAGTTACGGCTGTGGCATTGTTCTATGATTCCTGCTGGTATATGGATCCAGCACTGTTGGCTGCCAGTGTAGTTTGAGAAATGTGGCTTTGTCAGGAAACTAGCCCAGTACCAGTAGTTCAGAATAGTTCTATTCTAATCCCATGTCTCTGGTTACCCCAGTAATTATTAGATCCAGCAGATACCCTGGCCCTACATATATGTAATTCCTCCTGTGCTGAAGAGAGATCAGACTTTCTGCAGATTAGGGATATGCATAAAATGATACTCAGTGGAAGGTTAATTTTTTATATATTGTAAATATTATTTTCTTTCTTACTCCCTGACTCCAACAATAGTTGCTGGTTTTGGAAGGCTTGTGTTAGGCCAAGTACTAGGTTGCTTTATGCTTTTCCTCTTTTTCTGTTTTTTCAGTAACTCGTAGTTGAAGAGGTTGATTCTTTTTAGCACAAGTAACTTGTATTTATGGAAAAGGTAATATAACAGTTCTGGAGAACTGTGTGAAATGAACTATGTCCCTGATGATAAGGAACTTTTAAGAAATGTAGTATGTTAAAAATAACTTGATGGCAGAACAGAAATACTCTCGAACATAATCCCATGGAAGCTCTTGATTTTTCGTTTCTAACTGTTGGAACTGCATCTGACAATGTAATGTAAGTGATCCCATTCTAAAGGCTTTAAACAAGAAAACCGAAATGGTGAGTGCAGGCCTGTCACTTGACAGAATATCTTGAGGAAGAGCTATATGACTTGAATAGGTTTGAACAATTTATGAGTAGAACTACCAAAGCAACAATACATTTCCCCTGAAGGCTGTCCAGATTAGTGTAATACTCATCCCAGAGTTTTAAATCTTCACAGTTATCAAGTTATTTTGCTGTTTATAAAGTTTATAGCCGTTGGAAAGAATTTGCTCCCTTTAAGCTTCATTGTTTTGGTTTATATACCCTCTTGTTCCACCACAGCTGAGTCAAAAGTTTATCCATATATATATGCATTGCCAGCCAGTTATATCACTTTCTAGGCACAGCTGAAGTTTTTCTGTTATGTTAGCAGTCATGTCAATGATGACAGCTGTCTTCTTTTCCATATTCCTTTTGAGATCATGTGACCATAGAGTCTAACTTTCATACGGAATATTTGCCTGCAACAAATGTCAGACTGACCTAAAAATTGTTTTATTCTATACTTCCTCTCAGCTTTATTTTCTCAAGCTAGCTGGGTAAGAGTTATTTCAGTTGTAATTAGACCATTATAAATCATGTTCTGCCATTTATATTCCCTCATGAATGCTTGAGAGAAAACATAAGGTTAGACAGTCATGAAGCAGTGAGGGCTGGCTGCTCCACGAGAGAAGGTGAGCCAGGAGCTGAGCGTGGTAATGCAGACAGCAGTACCTGAGTGAGGTAAGCAAGGCAGGTCCAGTGAGCAGAAAAAGGGTCAGACACAGCCCCAAGATGGCCGGTTGGGGACACCAAGACAAACCGAGGCCAGGCCAGGATCAGCCCGCAGGTGGGCTGGAATAACAGGGCCCCTGAGGAGACACAGGTTCAGCTGCATCACAGCAGGAGGTGTAGCTCAGGCAGGGGCAAATGGCAGAGGCTCAGCTTAAAAGCAGCTCCCACGGGAAAGGGGTTAAACACTGGGAGCCTCTCTGCATGGTCAGCAAAGGAAGGGGGATAGCCTGCAGCTGCACTCTCTAACTTGGCCCTGAGCCCAGGTAGACAAGCCTCCAGGAGGGGGGATGCTCTTAGGGCCCTTGCAATACACTTTGTAGTCTTTAAACTTTTAAGAGTTGTTGAACACTGGTATGTTTACTTATTCCATTCCCTAGTAAGATTTCTAAATTGTATTTAGAACCTTGATTTTTCCAGACTACTGGACACTAAAGATATTTGACAAAATCCCACAGATGTTATGAATGTTCATGGGAGTTAAAGGCTTCTTTTCTTCTGTTTTACCTCTTCCAAGTTTATTGTTCTTATTTTGCTGTTGCACTGATACTTGAAGCATTCTCACCTGAGGTATGACCCATGCCAAATGACACATATAAATTATCTTTTGTTTATTCTGTGTTGTTCCATTTTATTGATACTAAGTAGCGGCATCTGTGCAAAATGTCACCAGCTGTGCAGAGTAATGAAGCCATAATGCAGGGCTTGTTTTCTCTCACATGTTGTGTTTAGTTCCATGAGATGCCTTTCTCATAGCAAGGCTGTCTTAAAAGTTTTGTGATCACAGTTCCCCTTGCTTCTGGTCTGCCAGAGAAATTGTTTTTGTAGAACTTTGCAAACTGAATGTCTGAATTAATTATTAATTTGGGGTGAAAGCAACACATCAAGGAAGAGGAGTTTGGTTTTTTTTAACCCTGTATCAGTTTAAGCTTTTAATTGTATGACTTGTTCTGGCATAAATGAGAAGGGAAAAGATAATGGGGTGAATGTGGGAAGGCTGTAAGCATCAGGGAAGTTTACTGAAGCCAGCATTTCAACTATCTACCTGCTGGGTGCATGAGTCTTTAATTTTAAAGCATTTAGTGCTAGTGCCAGTTTAGGGTATTCTCTCCATCTTGCAACTCTGTCCTTCCTGCTTCCTCTGTTACGTGGTGTGCCAACACTTCCATGGAAGTGAACTGAAAGGGAGCATGGAGTGTGTGGAGAGCAGGAACACCTTTGTGATGATTTTCCCCACTGATTCCTATTGTGAAACCATGTATCTGGAATGCACCAAATTAAGCATGGAAGCATTTATTGTATGCTGCACGTGGGAAGACCATATTAGATACCAGTTATAGATTCTTAATAATATTTCTGATGTGAGAAAACCCCTCTATTTAGAAGAAACGTGAAGAACCGATCAAAGCTTTGTGGGTTTGCTCTAGTCAATCTTTGATGGTCAATTTAAAATGTAGCTAATCTTTTTAGCAGAGAGAAAGGCAAAATATTTATTTAGTGGGAATTTATAGGTTTTTCTGAAAAGAAGCATGGTCAGTTTGGAAGAAAATTTCAAAATATGTATCAGGATCATAGAATCATAGATGGGTGTGATGTTACTAGTGCGTGTGAATCAGTTTATGCCGTGGTATACTGACACAGATGCAAGAAGTAATATGTGACTAATACTTGAATACCTAAACTTTTCAAATACCTTTCATGTAGACACTTAAAGGAGAAAAATGGGACTTTTTGCATTCTGATAATTTTAGGGAATTTGGTGTCACCACTTAAGCTCTTAAATAACAGTAGTCCTCTCTAAAAATCTAATTCAAGGCAGTAAGGTCACAATAGAGAGCAGCTATCAAAGCATGTGAAACAGGAGGGCTTCTAACTTAGCTTTTTAAACTTTTTTGCTTTTACTTAGTCTGATATGTTAAACATGACTGCTGTCGCATTGCTTACAAATGTAAACAGTGTGATAGTTTAACAACTCACATTTCTCTTCCCTGCTTGTTTTAGCCTTTCCCACAACAGTTGGTATTTGCTTTAACTATATAACTGAAGTGTTACAACAGTTTTAAATCTACCACCTGTCATTCTTTTTTTTTTCCCTCCACATTGCATACATAATTTCTCTTCTCTTGATACAAACACTGTAAATCTTCTGGATTATATTTCTCCTTGTGTAAAATAAGGCTGGTAACATTCTGAGATTGTATTTTTGTGCACAATAAGACAGAAGCATACCCTGCCACAGAATGACAACAAACCCACTATATTTTACTAGTGTCATAAATTTCCATGCGGTATGTTAAGAAAATGATTTATCATTCCTTTAAGGTTCTTTATAAAAAGGGTGTTTGGAAGCTTTTAGTAATTCAGTGCATGGCACTTGATACAATTCTGTCAGTCCTTTTATCTGCATAAACCTTTTTATGACTACAAGGGTGAGCTGAATGGGGATTTAGTCCTGCAGTTCTAAGTTCCTTTGCTATTGTTGGCTCCCAGCCAGAGCAACATGGAGTAAACATGAAGGATTTTTCTCCTTATCCCTGGAATTTGATAATAGTGGCTCCAAACTGATTTTTGCAGTTAGCAAGCGAGTCAATGACCCACTGGAATTCCTAAACTTGTATGCAGTGACATATGCCATTCTGAATGGAGCAGCAGTATGGATTTACTTAGACTTACTATGTTGAAGAGGGTGATTACTGCCTGTTAATTTTGCTTTGACCTTATGTAAATATTTTAAAAGGTCAAAATAAAACCTCAAACTTTATTACAGTAAAGCAAATCTATTTTGTGTTGCTATATCATGCATAAAACTTTCTGTTAGTATATCACAAAAATTATTTGTCCTGCCAAAAAGACTAGCTAGCTTTATTCTTTTCAGCTTTTGTGGGGTATTTTTAGAGCCTAAGCATTACACAAAAACATAATAGAAAATGAATCTAAGAATGAGCTGTGCAACTCTGTCATGAGTCGATGCCAGTAAAGTTTTTAAGATATTTGCTTAACAGTTCAGTCCTGATCCCCGGGCTGTAATCTTCAAAAGGACCTATAAAGGTTTCCTTGCCTAGTTGGGGCCCTAACTATAGATTTGAAACTGATGAACTGTTTGTCTGTCTCTCTACATGGATGGTACTTAATTACAGAGTATCCAAAGTATGTGAACATCATAAAAAGTACCCTAAAATATCACTAGTGGTCTATATTTCCTAGATTTTTGAGAATGTATGAAAGTCAAAGATAATTTTAATGTAGATTTCCCAGAATGTGTATGCTCCTCTTTTTTAGTCATTGATTGTTGGAATTAAGTGAAATTAATATATGTATTTAAAATACTTTTCCTAAACCATTTTTTTTGGGTTGTGGCAGAGACATCTTCGAAAATGAGTACTTATGTGTTTCTTGTCATCTGGAAAACACCTTAACTGAAACAGGACTGTAAATGTTATCCTGAAGAATCTTTATTCTGGCTACGTTTTTATGACAGAATCTAGCAGAGTGCCCCCCCGTAGCCTTTTGTCACACTGTTCTCAGAGGAGCTCAGTGCTACATCCCAGGTATTTTGAGTCTCTAGGTTTAATTACTCCTGATTTCCCAATTAGATTAATTTCCAGAATGTAAATTCTTTCTTTACTACCAAGTTCTAAGATGCATAGTCCAAGCTATCATTGAGAAGCTAGTTCTTCACTTTTCCAAGTATCAATGTAGCTTCAGCAAAGATGGGATTGCACAGAGCTGATAAACATGTTGGTTTCAATTTAATTTGAAGATCAAAGCATAATAGTGCAGACAGTTAGAATGACTGTTAGAAAAAAATTACCCTCTTGCCCTTCCCTTAAATTAAGTAGCGTCTGCTACCAGATTTGTAGTGTCAGTCCTTCTAAGTTTCATCTTGGGGCTAAAATGACAAGGGAAAAGGTAAAACACATCAAAAAATAAATCCTGGACAAAGTTACTAATTCCAGGATGGTAGAGAAACTTCTGTCCCCCCAGAAACTATCAGATCCTTTTTTCCCTATTTGTCTTAAACAAATGAATCTAATTTTTTTATTTTAACTTACAAGAAAACTTGGGGAATTTTTGCACCTGTGTAGTTCAGCTCTTGAACTGCCGTTACACGAACTGGGGCCATGTTTTTCCCTGTGTGTTCTTGATATCTAGGCAAGTCTGGCTGTTAAGCAGAGAGAACCTAACCTGGTTCTGTGTTAATTACCCAATCTTTTGTAATTTTGGTTTTGGTGGTTTTTTTTCATTTTTGAGAGTGTGTTCCTCTAGTGTAAGCCCTGCATGTGTTCATAGAGGACTTCAAAGAGTGACACTTTAAAATAATCAGAGAACTTAGCAAAAGACAGTAGAAGAAGTTGTTATATATATTAATCTGCTCAACAAATAGAATTTTGTATTTTTCATATCTGTTGAGATAATTTCCTGAGTTGGTATTGCCTCATTCATTGAACTTTGGGTAACCTTCTCTCTTAATTAACTTTGAGAAAGCATGTAAGTATAAGCCTACAGATTAATTTTTATTTCTGTGTGTACTTTACTGTCTGCCAGAAGAAACATTTAATTTCCTGGTGACGGGAAGTCCTCTTTGAGGAAAGAATCCCATTCTTTCTGCTGTTGTTATGAGGTCCAATACTTAATTGTTTCTCAGTCATGTGCAAACAAGGGATCTCTGTGAATCTGAATTAAATAAATACATACAGGATACGTTGTTGATCGCCAGCTTGTATTCTTAACACAAATACATAATCTAGAATGACATGCAAACAGTGTTGCTGGAATTTTTAAAGTACTGTTTTGAAGAGCCATAAATTTCTGTTATACTTCCAAAAGAGATAAACCACCTCAGACACATATGCAAATTGCTGTTTGTCAGAAGGTGTCGAATGTCTCTTGACTTCTGGCAAGCAGTGTAATATTGGAGGCTGGCTCTGTGTCAGCTTCTGCTGTTGGAATCTGCAATAGCTTCCTATAGATAGTAGTTAGTAAAACCTCTGTAATATAAGCTGTTGCCTAATAAAAAGTAAAATCCATTCCTGTCAGTGCCAACTATGACAATTAAGTGATTTGAGCCAGCTCTAAGCTTTGCCTTTTGCTCTTAAGAAAGGTTGATGTATCAACCTGCTCAGCTTCATTTCTTTGAGGCTTCCAGATCTTGTTTCACTGCTTGGACCCTGCTTGTCCTCTTTGTTGTCATTTGGATGGCACCTGCAGAATTGTTTACACCAGTATCTTCTATAGAAACATACAATTTTCCATAGTTTTTAGTAGAATTTTAAGTATTTCAGTGTGAGGTTGCACCTTATGTATTGACATGTCTTTCTTTTAAAGACAAATCCTATTTCTATCACAGGCAGTGGAAAGACTCCCATCATTCTCAGAGAATCTTTTTTTTTTTTTTTCAGTTATGCTTTTTTTGTTGTTGTTTTACACATTGTAAAAAAAGCTATGTCTGCCTTTAAAAAAAATAAATCATAATGCCTTTAGAGATTCTGGTCCATCACCCTCCTTATCCTCTATGCAAGAAGGAGTTCTAGATAAAGAATGGCAAAAGGTCACATCTGAAATTGTTATTAGTGTAGGCAGAAGTATTATTAACTAGAAATTATTAATACAAAGAAAACATGAAACTAGCTGCATTATACTGTTACTAAAATAACTGCAGTCCTCCTTGGAGACAAATGCTAACTGAATGAGTGTTACATCTTAATTCTCAGCTCTCTCACATAAATGCTTTGCATCTATGCTTTACACTTTGAAAAACTTTCCCTTTTTATCCCTCTATGCCTAAATATGGCTGAGTAAAGATGACTAAGTTTTTCACCTTTGGCCTGAATATAGAAGTATTTTTCACATATATTTTTTCTTGAGGGAGGGAGAAAGGAAATGAAAGACTGCCTCATTTAGAGTAGTCTCAAGAAACCGCACTAATCAATGAGTGACAGACATACAGGGTTGATCTCTACAGATACCAGTGGGAGCTTCTCTTGGACTCAAGAAAGGGGCTGCAATGCCATGGGGAATAGACCTAAATAGAATGCAGAGGAAAAAACATGTGAGTGTCTGCACATTCTTGATGGCAGAAGGTACATGCAATAAATTAAAATTATGTATTTGGAGCTAATCAGATCTTGAGTATAACTGCCTTTTTTTTAGATGGTAGGAGTTTGTCTTAAGCTATTTAGCATGTATAGATAATGTCTACACTGGCAGTTTGCTGCTGCTTCTAAAAAAAAAAAAAAACCAAAGAGGAAAATTGTAGGTTCAAAATTATCAAATTGTCATGCTTTATCATTGGCCATTTGCTTTATAACTCTCCAACGTGAATGGGTAGAAGTTGACTTTCAACTGAAAAAACTGAAAAATAAAGTTCACATGTAGCCTTTGGCTGCCACTGTTGGGAGCAGATAGGCCAAGTAATACATAGCAGCAAGGCTTTACCCTCTCTGATTCAAGACAACAGGTTTTTATTATCCATTGCTAACGTGGGTCCAAGTGAATTATTGAATTACTAAATAAGAATTATTTATCCAAGTGATGGATAAATAAGAAACAGATGTTGAGGGACTGATTGATTTGGAAGAAGTGTAGGAGTTTTAAAAGGTAAGACTTTCAAGGTGGAGTTGATGGAATTAAAAAACCAATAAATATCGGTCAAAAAAAGAATCCTATGGAAGTATCTGATGGAGAAGAATATTGCCTGAATAGAAACAAATTATATGTCATCTAGGAGAGAGTGCATGTGCAAAGCCACAGCATAAGTTCTTGAAATACACTTGGATTGTATGAAGCAAAATGTACAAGATTGCAGTAGATTTTAAATAGTTATTTTAAACTTATTTCTTCACTTGGACATGATTGCATTAGTCATCCATTTGGATACATTCAGAAAGAGCCATTGTTCCATCCTTGTTCTTTAATTCTGAAATATAATGTTGTATTGAATCTCTGGAGAAAAACATATTCTCTGTTTCTACAGTGCACAGTAAAAGAAATAAAAGCTTTTTACATGTTGTATCTTTTTTTGGGGTGGAAGGGGAGCAATGAAAAGGAAAAGCATTTCAATCAGAGTAAATTGTCAACAAATTCCTTCCTAGCAAACTTATCTATTTGAAGGACAGTTATCTGTATGGACACAGCGAATGTCCAGGCTTGAATGGCCAACAAAAAACATCTCTCAGTTAAGGAAGCAGCTGGTAATTAATAATCGTTGTGTTGTGCGTTTCTCATTTTGATGTGCAGAATTAATTTTCTACAGTTTACTGTAGTCAGATGATTTATTTCTGGAATAAAGAGTTGAGACTGATTGCAGTTCAAAATATATATAATATTTATTGTTAATAGTTTACTATTTAATTTAGCACTAAAAACTGGAGGATGCCTGTCTTAAGATAAAGGTGGAGTAGCATGAAGTGGCTCTATTGAAAAGAGAAATCAATTCAGTACCATCTTGTAGTTTTGTTCTCCTATTATGTTATGCTTTCTTCTGGTCACATTTCCAGTGTTTCACGGAAAAAAATCAACTTTATTGCCTACTTCTGAACAGTAAATATAGAATTTTAGCAAGAATGTAGACGTTATGAATATCACCATAATCCAGGAACTCTATTTCTACATAGTAGAGTCCGAATGTCTGCTTCTAAGATCAACTACAAATTAAGCTCTCTATCATACATCTCCACCAGCCAGTAAAGAAAATAAAGCTGAGAAAATGGGCAGATGAAAATTAAGATATGCTAGATGAGTTAGATGGAAAAGTAAAATGCCTCTTGTAGGAAAAGACATCTATGAAATACAAAGCATTCTTGGACACCACGAGTCTACATTTTTTTTTACATTTCTGCACTAAATGATTTTGGTTTTTTACTGGAGTATTGTTATTAGAGAAATAACAGTTAAGATGTTGCTCCTGAGATCTGAAGCCCAGACTACTTGAGGTAATCCTGAAGTTCAGGGTAAAGAGAATAATGACCCACTTGAGATAAAAGCCTCAGTGTCATTCCAGACTTCTTTAATATATGAAAAATAATATGTAATGTGACTGTAGATGAATCCATCTGCCCACTTCTATCCAGTTTACATGTTAAAAGTAATCTGTACTGTCACCAGTAAAGATTAAACCTCTTCCAAGACCTGTCATAATCAATCCCATCTCCCTTTTGGATGCAGGTGGGCAAGCCCTTCTGAAGATATATAACCAGAAGTATGCAACCATCTCGCTTATCATAATGTATATACCTACTTTATATTTTAATAGACATTCTGAAGGAATCGTGGAAGCCACTTCTGGGCTTGACCATGATAAGATATCAAATGTATGGCACAACTGTGCTCAAAAAATGCCTGTATAGCTGAACACCCAAGCAACAGGTGCTTGTTTGACTCTTTCTCAATTTTTTAGATCCACATGTTCAGGTTGTGTGTCCCCTGAGAAACAGGTTTTCATTAGTATTTCCTCCTTTTAGAATTACTGGAAGTTTTGAGCCTTTCCCATAGTACCTCACCATTCTGACTCAAAAAAAAGAACTAGACAGTGAGAGGGTACAGAAAAGCAAGTGATATCTAGAAAGTTTTTTGTAAGTCTTTGCTTAATGAAGGCATAGATGACTAGAGCTAAGCAATATCCGTTGGAGCTGCATAAAATAACAAACTATAAAGGATGGGAAGAATGATCTAGTATAGTGACAGATCTCTGGCACATGTGCCAGAATAAGCATGTGGCCATCAGTATGTGAATGGGGCCCAAATATGTAAGGACCAGAGTTGAAGAGGGCAGAAGATGGAAAATAACACATAGCATGAAAAAGATTTGCCTTTACTAGTCTAGCAGCGTAATGGCAGAGCAGTCTGGCAATCTTATGGTCGATTCTAGGTCTCCTTATAGTTCAGCTTACTCAAAATGTCAGTTTTCCACTTTGAAAATAGGGATAATATATTCTGACCTTGCTGGGATGTTGTGAGGATAAAGATGAATGAATTTCAGAAAGCCACTCTAATGCTACTGTGTTGGCTGAACCTCTTGTTAGACATAAAGAGCAGCACTATTCCAGACAAACAGTTGAAAAATCATAGATAATGGGATTTATGTAGGCAGCTTTCACAGTAAAAGCATGGGAATTTAATTTTGTTTATTGAGTGCGATTAACTAAAACAATACAAAACCAAACAAAAAATAACTAAGAAAAAAACCCTAATGTTTACCATTTGTGTGATAAAATAGAAAAAATATTTTGTAAAATTTGGCAACACCTAAGATTTGAATGAGAATGAATGTAGGGTGGAAAACTGGGGGAAGTTGGAGACATTTTTTCCAAGCCAGTTTGCCTGCCCCTGATTATATTCACAACATTAACCTTGTGTTGAACCTGGATGGATTCTAGACAAACATTTGTTGAATTATATGTAGAACTTAGAATCAGAAAAAAGCAAAAGAATATTATATGGCTATCAACTATGCATTATTAAGATGTATTATGTCATAAGATTTTGTAGTTCACTGTAGCACAAGGCCTGTAACTGATTCCCTTTTGTCAGTCTTAATATCCTTTTGGCTTCATATGATAAACAGCTTGTAATGAAAACAGATTATTTCATTTCTTTTAGATGAAAGGGAACCATTCAAATGTTTTTGGGATCTGCCTTATGATTTCAAAATAGAATGAGTTTTTAAATAAAATTGTTTATCACAGCGTTTAGCTCTCCATTTCTAAAAATGGTCACTGCACCTTTTACAAACTGTAATTTATGTTATCTGCTCAGGCTGTAAGTAGTGGGCATCATAAGCACAAGGAATTGTTTTGCAACGATATATGTCTAGCATAACCTAATTATTCTTGCATGATATTTGGACTTGCCTTATGCATGTACTGTTTAGACTTGGCTATATTTTGCTCCCACTGAAGTCAGTGGCAAAAACCACCAAAATTTCCACTTATGTGTCACTATATTAAGCACATTAAAATAGCTAGTGGTTCAGTAATGCTTACCTGAATCATTGTGAACTGGGGCTAAAATACTAGGGGCAAACAGTGAATTCTTACTGGTTTCCCAACTGGGGTTTTGTTTTTGTTTTGGCTTGTTTTTTTTTTTTGTGTTTTTTTTTTTTTTTTTTGTTTAAAAACAAGGAAAGTCTAGTATGTGTTTAGAAATATTGGGAATATAGAGGAAAGTACCTGCATGGAGAGATTAAGTGGTTAGTTATTTTCATTACTTTAAGAAGATTATTGATTCTCATTGTGGGTTTGATGTCTGTTACTTTAGTCAAAAACCTGAGATTGCTACAGTCAGCTTATCTTTCATATGTATGAAAAAACAGGTCTTATGGGGGAGCAATGCCAAGAAAAGCAATCTAGTGCATTTTAGATATGTGACCATCATGACCAGAACTTTCCTCATGACCAAAACCCTGCCTGCTATAAAAGGATTGGAACAAGGCACCGGGCAACGTAGAAACACCTGCAAAAAGAAAACCCATCATAACAAACTAGTTCTTGTCTCAAGAACTATGTCTCAAAGAAAACATAAGCTAGGTGGATAGGATGAAGAGTTGGGGGGAAAAAAAAAGTTAACAGATGTGACAGTAATTGTTCTGATATATAACAAATGTGTGATAATTACATGTTTTTCTTTTGTGATATTTAGAAATTGATTAAGCATTAAATAAAAACAGGTGAAAGATGTGTGGGGAATTCATTTTTATATTGATTGATTCATTTTTCTTAGAAGACCATTGTCTCCTTGCTCACCTTTGAAAAAGCAGTTCCATCAACTGCACTTTGGTGGTTCTACCATTAAGTTGTAAATTGTTTGTGAGATAAAAAGAAAATAATTATTTTAAAGAAAATTCTCTATTGCTTTCTACATTTTCAGGGCTGCAGACATACCTGAATATCTTATTTTTTCAATTTGATACTCCTACAAATATACGTTCACTGCCGTACTGCCTGTCACTTTTTGACTTAGTCATATGAATCATGTTCTACTCTTTGCTGTGGGAATGTAATTCTGGATTGGATTTGAAAACCACGTACACAGAACATCATGTAGGATGAAGGTCCTTTGCAAGATCATGTTTTTGAAAAGGATTAAGGGAACGGGTTGTTTCTTTCTTTTTTTTTTGCCAAGTCAATGGCGAAAGTCCCATAAGGGAATGGAAGTTAAAGAAATTTGCTTATGCTGTAATATCTGGAAGGTTACTTACTACATGTAATAAGGGATCAGAAACAACACTGTGAAGCAGTTTAAGTGAAAAATCATGTTTGACAACTGCATACTTTAGCTGTTATTTGTTCTGTTTGCTCTATATTAGAATAAAAAATGCTGGACAAACTCCTGTTATTACACCATTATTCTGGGTTTCCTAAGGCATCTGACAATTTAGTATACCCCAAAGAAAAAAAAAAAAGGTAGAATTCTTTGAAAGCTAGTGATGCTGCTAACTCTGTGGAAAACAGCAAATGTTGCAAAGTCTCATACAGGCACTTAGTATCATGCGAAGTGAAAATACAAGGGAATAAAGAGGAGATGCAAAAGGTGGCAAATATAAATAACTGCTGCATTTTTTCTTCATGGTATTTTCACATTCAAAATATTTTAGATTTTTTATGTCATATCAGTTTGCTAAGGGTTTATTTTCTATTAAAAAATTGATTTTTAAGGATAACTTGCTGTAGGAATCATTTGTGGATGAGCTATAAAGCTGACTGAATAGAAAGGTTAAACCCTTTCCGTATCTCCCAGGTCCCTTGCTGAAGCAAACGAGTCATCTTCAGGTGACAATTTAAGGAAGAATTGGAGGTGATGAGCAGAGTTGCACTTCATTTACTTACAGTTCTTCTAGTAGCCACAGGAGTTCTAATTATCTAGCCATGCTGAGATGCTCTGACTGTGGTGTTAACTTTCTCCTGCAACTGACCCATTGATTAAGGAGAAGTTGGTAGAAATCTATCTTAATTTCTGCTTCAAACTTGCCTAAAGTAGGGTATTTCTCCCAAGAACTTGTGCTGTTCTTCCTGTGCTATTTCATTCTCATATGTTCTTCTTTAAGGTAGATTATGGCATCTGCTGGAAAAGATGAAGTGCCTACAAGTAAGCCACAGTTACCATGGTATGATAAAAATGCACACAGACTTCTGGCTGAGGTGGAAATAAGTGGAAGGAAAATAAATACACAGGACACTTGTAATTTATGAAGTATCTAGTTAGATTTGTGTGTGTGATAGTTGTGGTAGCTTTGACCCTTCAGAGGTCATGTTTCTGGGAAAAAATATTAATACATGACACTTTTAAGAGATCATACAGTAGTAAATTAATTTAATTTGGAAAGTGTTCTCATTTCTCATGTGCTATGATAGCAGCTTAACAAACACATGGAATCATTGTGGGTGGAAAAATTGTAATATTCTCTGTTTAGCTTCTCTTTTCCTGTATTAGCTTAGGTTTTTGAATGACAGGAAAGCAATTCAAATCTGTTTTTTATTGCCTATTCTTTTAAATTGAAAGCAGTAATGCCAGAGGTATACTGAAGTTGTATTACATGCAACATCTTGCACTTCTGCAGTGACTTAGGCAGACATTAACAAAAGCCAGTACAATTATAACTTTAATGAACTTTGTGAAGTAGCTCGAAATCCTTGAAAATTAATCTTGTGGTAAACTAATGTTGCACTATAGAGAACTGAGAGAACCTACTGAACTCAACATTGCAGTTGTTAAACACTGATTAATTTCTATGGTAAATAGCAAATGGTTAGGTCTTTCTGTCTTCAGTTTTAGACAGGCAAACCAAAATATTCAGATACATGTACATCAAGGGACAGAGTCAAAAAATGGGGTTAGATTCATAGGTCAAAGTTGGGCCAACTTTGATATAAAAGAGAGAATCAAGTTGTCATTTTTCCATAATAAGTAATTATTGTTGCTGGAGTGGATTTGAAGCAGAGTCAACATATTTTGTAAAGTGCTCTGAAGTAAATAATGTTAGTTTGTATAAGTAAGAAGGCACAGATGGAGATCTTAACACCACTTACTTATAGGCATATAATTTAAGTGTGTAAATTAAGCAGCTAATCTGTCCAGGCTTCTAACATAGTCAATAGATAGAAAGAAAGCAATTGTAAATATGCCATCAGAGAGTCCAGCTCTAAAATCTCTGTCTTACAGTAGCGTTACCTGTACCAATGAATAATGACTTAACTGGGTCTCTGCTAGGTCTTGACTGCTACTCGATGGACAGATCTGTCTAGCTTTATTCACGGAAAAGCTCCACTGAAATCAGTGAAACTAAAATATCTGTGTACAGTCATTTCCTCAATTTCTATTTCTTTGCTAGTCCACAGAGGATGGTGTAGGTCTTGCCTTGCTAAGTCGTCCTTTCATTTCAAACCACAATGATCTGTGCTTTTAGATGTATTCTAAAATTCAGGTTCTTATTTTGCTTCTGTCAAGATAGGAGCTGTCACACTCACAGAAGAATTTGTAGGGCTGGTGCAAGAGGCACATAGCAGAATTTATGCTTTGATGGATATTTTGTCTCTTTGTATAGGTTGTTTGGGATTTTTACCTTTTTTAAAATTTTTTATTTTATTTCAGGAAATATGATCATTGATGCAGTGACTAGGGTCACTGAGATTTCAGCTCTTAACTTTCATAGACCTAAAGCCAACATCTTCAAACATCTTCACTCAAAATAATACATCTCTTGTTTTCAATTTTTCTCTGTTTTCAAAGCCACAGCAGTGTGTGATGGGAAGCAGACAGATGAAAATTCTATGATTTTTGTTGTGGCCGAGAGCAGATCTTTCCTGCCATTTAAATGCAACACTGTATTCAAGTCTGATGCAATTCATAATGATGCTCTTATGAGCAAGTGTTTTACTACGATAGCACTGCGCTTTGGTACTAGTAGGCTATATTATCAAATCTAGTCTGTCATTATAGGCCTTGCTTTTGGTATAGAAAGAGAGAAGAAAATTAAAGTTTCTGAACTGTTGTACTGGAATGAACCTTTTCTTCCTTCATGTAGTATACCTTTCATTTCCTTCAAAGACTTGCTGGTGCTTATAGAGTAACGTAGCATTTTCCTTTTTTTATACTGGTTGATGAAAGCTTAATAAGACAAAAGTTGGAAATGATTGGGGTAAAGAGTGGTTTCAGTCTGTAGGTTACAGGAAAATAGAGAATGAAGTCAAACTTGAAAAAATAACAATGTAGCAAATAAAGTTAGTGGGTATGGCAGTATTTTCTATTTTTCACTATCAAATCTCTGTAGCTAAATTCTTACAAGTGAAACAGCATTGACAACACTGACATCAATTGCAATTGTTTCTCTGATTCATAAAGGGTGGCGGGTTGACTCTGGCTGAACGCCAGGTGCCCACCAAAGCCATTCTGTCACTCCTCCTCCTCAGCTGGACAGGGGAGAAAAAATATAACAAAGGGCATGTGGATTGAGATAAGGACAGGAGAGATCACTCCCCAATTACCATCATGGGCAAAACAGACTCAACTTGGGGAAAATTAACTCAATTTATTACTAATCAACCAGAGTAGACTAATGAGAAATAAAACCAAATCTCAGAACACCTTCCCTCCACCCCTCCCTTCTTCCCAGGCACAACTTCACTGCTGGATTCTCTACCTACCTGCCCCAGTGGTGTAAGGGGATGGGGAACTGGGTTTACAGTCAGTTCATCACAAGTTGTCTCTGCCGCTTCATCCTCTTCAGGGGCAGGACTCATCACACTCTTCCCCTGCTCCAGTGTGGGGTCCCTCCCATGGGAGACAGTCCTCTATGAACTTCTGCAACGTGGGCCCTTACCACGGGCTGCAGTTCTTCACGAACTGCTCCAGCATGGGTCCCTTCCACGGTGTGCAGTCCTTCAGGAGCACACTGCTCCAGCATGGGTCCCCCGCAGGGTCACAAGTCCTGCCAGAAAACCTACTCCATGGGCTCCTCTCTCCACAGATCCGCAGGTCCTGCCAGGAGCCTGTTCCAGTGCGGGGTTCCCACGGGGTCACAGCCTCCTTCGGGAACCCACCTGCTCCAGCGTGGGGTCCTCCACGGGCTGCAGGTGGAGATCTGCTCCACCATGGACCTCCCTGGACTGCAGGGGGACAGCCTGCCTCACCAGGGTCTTCACCATGGGCTGCTGCAGGGGAATCTCTGCTCCGGCGCCTGGAGCATCTCCTCCCCCTCCTTCTTCACTGACCTTGGTGTCCGCAGGCTTGTTTCTCTTACATGTTCTCACTCCTCTCTCCGGCTGCCGTTTTCCATCTGTCCCAACTTTTTTTCCTTCTTAAAAATGTTATCACAGAGGCGTTACCACTATCGCTGATTGGCTCGGCCTTGGCTGGTGGCAGGTCCATCTCAGAGCCGGCTGGTATTGGCTCTCTTGGACACAGGGGAAGCTTCTAGCAGCTTCTCACAGAAGCCACCCCTGTAACGCCCCCCCCCGCTACCAAAACCTTGTCACACAAAGTCAATATATAAAGAAATGAGTTTCTGTGTGCAGAAGCTTAATGGTAATAGCTTTCACAGCTAAAATGTCTTGCTATAGAATCCTAATTCAATTGTTTCTTTTCTGTTTCTTTTACTACTGTAGGTAATATTGCTATCGTAATTCAGGTATATTAGAGCACCGACAAGGATGAGTAGTTGACAGCCTTACTCTGTGTCTGCAACTGGAACGTTTACTCTTGTGTCTGGCCAGTAAAAAAGGGCTGTTATCATTTCAGTTGGTTGTATTGGGACTGTTATCATACCAGTAAGCATTTAATAAAAAGGTAGATCATTTTTGTCTTGTCCCTTCAGCAGAGATCAGCTACTCATCTTTACAGCTAATATCTAATAGCAGGGATATCCATGCAGTATTCTTAATTCCCTATTGTAATTCCTTTCAGACTTGGTGCTATATCTGCAACCAGGAGGGCATTTTACCTAGTGGCCCGGTTTCTATTAGCTGACAAATACTGGACAGTGTCCTGCTATAACCCCTGCTGTGTTCCAGTTCCTAGGTATAGTATGTTACCCAGGAAAGTAATGTCAAGGAAAGTGAAAATTGATTTATAAAAAAGATCATATGCACTGTTTAGAAGACTTGAGAGCAACTCTGTTATCCATTATAGCATTTCAAATGTCATAGGAAAAGAGGTTTAGTAATGTTGAAAAGGAAGAACAGCTAGCTTTGAATGTGGTTTGTACATTTGCAAAAGGGGAAATGCTAATTCTGAAATTAGGATTAGTGATAAAACCAGACTTGACATATATAAAGAACTGATGTACAGAACTAGTGTTCTGTCCTATCAATCAGTTGTAAAACTTCTAGTTAAGCTTGTTTTTCCATAATCCTGACATCCTAGAAACACAGCATTTGGAGTTCTTTCTTAAGAACCACCTGACTTGGATTTGATTCTTTTTTTCCTTTTTTCTGCTTCTCATCAAGTTCATGAAGACCAGAAATAACAATTTGTTTAAAGGAAAAGCAAAAGAAAGGAGAAAGCTGGTTTTGTTTGTTTGTTTGTTTTGTTTGTTTGTTGTTGGTTGTTTTTTTTGGGGGGGGAGGGTGTTTGAGTATCTTCTGCATTGAAAAAACCCAAAGCATTGGAAACAGGCAGATATCTCAGCTTTATTTTAGTTAGAGTTTGCATCACTCAGAACTCATACCAATAGCTTTAATTGTCTTGGAGACAACTTTCAAAGATGTTCAGTATTTGTTGGAATACTAAATATGTTCTGTATTATTGCTTTCTTTTTGTATGGATAATTCATTTTGAATGACATAGTGGAGTCTGCTTTTTCTCTATTATTATGCCAAGTTGAAAGAGTCCACAGTACAAATAAAATTGGAACTTTGAAAGTCAAAGGTATTATTTTAAAATATGTTCTTCAAGAATATTTGTTGTTTTACAAGATGACAGATAATGTGCAGAGGAACATAATCTGTTAGACAGAAATCTAATAATCTTTTTGTGGAACTGTAATTTGCTGAAATTCCTAAGAGTCAAACATGCTGTCTAAATGTCACTCACTGCAGGAAAAAAAAAAGTAAGGGAAATGCATTTGAGAACATTTTATTACAATTCTATGTGCTTTCAAAAATTATATTTGTCAAGGCTCATAGAATAATTAGAATATAGTTGAAGCCAGGCTTCTATTAGTAGTCTGATTAGCATATATCCTCAGTGTCCTCCGTGAGTTTTAAAGCCCACAGTAAATGTCTAAGTAGAAAAGATTTGAATTTTTAATGTAGGAGGCAAACTTTGCCTGAGAAAAATACTGTGGGATATTTTGTACATAATAACATCAGACTGATTTCCCTGCTCCCCATCTTCCTTCATGGTTATATTTCAGGGAGAAAATAGTCTGAAGGCAGAAACCTCATCTACTTCTCCAAGAAAATAAATCAAAACTTTCTAAGTGGAAACTGGTTTCCGGCCTCCTACCTGGATTGCTCCCAAATAGGGTAGAGAGTGTTTTGGACATGGGAAAGGTAATTAACATTTCTGAGAAGACTGTATGCTCCAATGAAAAACGCTTTGCTTTGCGAAGGTTCCTGACAGGGCTGTATCCTTTTCTGTAGCTCACCACCCTTATTTGTTACACAAGCGAACATTTCCTCTTCTCTGCAAGTAGTAGATTTAATGCTTCAGAAAGATTTCTGTATTCCTGACCAGACATTTAAAAGCAGGGCTTGTTAGAAGCTTTCCAGCTCATTAAACAAATTGAATTAACTTATTTAGTCCTCAGGCCTGGGGATAGCAAAATTCAATTCTGTGGAGGTGGCAGCCTGGTCAATCTTCAGCCTCCCTTTCTGTGTGCTTCCACTTCTCCTTTATGCCCAGCCCTTTTGGAGGGATGCCTGACAGCTGCATGGTCTTTTTCCCCCGAGCTTCTCACACAGCTTCAGCTTTTATGGTGAATTTTGCTGTCCCATTTGAGGCCTTAGGCAACTGCTTTCTTTGCTGACTGTTAAAACTGATGCATGGGATCAGCCCTGTTTAGAATAAAATTCTCCTACTAGAAAACAATTATTTGAGATATGATGTGTGCTAGGAGAATATTTCTCAAGAGGTGAAGGTGAATACCCAGCTTCCATGTAAATCTATCTGATACCATCTGTTTCTATTGAGAAGGAACATATGGTATAGTTTGGTATAATGAATTAACGACTCAAATGAAACAAACAAAAGGAATTACTTTTCATTGCTGTATGTCTGCATGCATGCATGTTTTAAAGATATATTTTAATCAAGGGCTTAAAATAAATGTAGATAACTGTGGCCTACACAAAAGCTGACCCAGCCAAAAGCATTCTGTAGCTTGTCACAAGATGGTGACATCATTCACAACATACAAATACATTCCTGCCAATGTTTTTCAAAACACAACAGCTGCAAGTTTTCTTTTAGATGAGAAAGTTACTGGAAATAATATCTGAAGGAAATTTATAGCTAGGGGAGCTTCTATCACAAATGCTTTGGTAAACTTTAAAATACAGAATGAAAGAAATTGTTCCATTAAACTATTAGGTAGTTAAAAGGTACAACAAATAACTAAGATGGCTTTAGCTAATCTATTTTACAAGTCTTATTGCAAAGATGGGGACTGGCTTTTCCTTTTAGGAACACAGTAATTAAGATGTCCAAGACTAGGTAGTTGATAATAAGGAATATTACTACTCTATTGTTTGTCTAGATTTTCACCTGGATGACCATTTCTTTTGGATTTTAAAATGCTAATTTCCCCAGCCATTTAGATTTATTTCTTGGCTCAGCACACACATTCAAGACAGACTTCTGTAGATAAATAGGTTTTCCAGCAAATTCATACATGAAATCAAGATTTTGTCAAAGCTCTGAACAAGTATGTGTATCCAAGTCGTATTTGCTTCAGGTCATGGTTTTTATTCAAAGGAGCCTTGATGTACTTCATGGCTGACAGCATAGTCAAAACCAAAAAAATGCCATACTGTGTAAAGCCAGTGGTCTGTCTAGCCCATCAGTACCTCCAATGGTGTAAAGGAGAGGCTAGTCAGGAAGAAAGTGAGATTGGACAGTTCCTGCTGTCCCTGTGTATTGGGCATAATTGGCAGGAGTTTCATAGCAGGGAGACTGCAAGGAGACCTCTATGTGTGTAGGTCAGGCACTGTCCTGTGCCAGGCACACCTGGCTCCACAGTGGACCCACTGTGCACCAGAACTGAACCAGTCAGGGTAGTCTGTGGTGCCTCTGCAAAAAAATATTTAAGAAAGGGTGGGAGCCACTAGGCGGAAGAAACACAGGAGATACAAGAGACGATGCCAGGGCAGGAGAGACACCTGAGCAGGGGCAAAGGAGAAACAAGGAGCACACCTGAGCAGAAGGAACAGGAGAGAGAGAGAGAGAGAGAGATGCCAAAGGAAAGGAGGAGAAACAGGAGAGATGCGATGGTTGGAGGGGTGCCTGAGCAGGGGCAGGAATGAAGAGCTGCCTGAACAGGACTGCAGAGAAGGCATAGAAGGTACAAACCCCAAAGGGCCAGTGGCCAGTGGAGGAACCCACAACAGAACAGTGGAGTAAGAATTGAGGAGCAGCAAAAGAAGAGGAACCATTGTTAATTGGGAATTAAATTGATTGGAATTCCCCAACTGTTTTGTTGCCTGTGACAGCATGCCCACCCTTCTTCCTCAGCATCCAGAACTGTTGTTTTGGGCATCTTAGAGGGTATACCTCTGCCCTGTCTCTGTTTCTGGGTTTCAGATCATTAATTTGTTGAAGCTTTCTCTGAACCTTGATTATGTTGTCCCCGTTCAGCTTTCCCCTTTCCTCCTGATGAGTGCCAGCCTGTTCAGTCAGGCAGCTAATCCATCCACTTGATATTTTTAGTTGCCCTTCATGTGCCTTTTCTAAGTTGATCACATCCTTTTCAGGGGCATCCATCCTTTCCGAGGTGACCAAACCTGCATTCAGCACTCGGGTGCGGATACAGAGAGATTTTATACTGTCACAAAATGAAGCACTTTGTCTTGTTTTTCATACCCTTCCTGAATGACGTCTGATGATCTGTTGGCTTTTTTGGCCGCCACTGCCTGTTTGAGTCACTGATTTCAGAGAACAGCCAGTGATGATTCCAGTGTCCTTTTCTTAAGCTGTAACTGCCAGTCCCAATTTCAGTGTCATGCTGGCATGGTTTAGATTCCCCCCGCTTCCTGCCTCACCCCCACCACCCCCACCCCTGCCCCAATACATTCTCTTACACTTATCTACATGGAAGTTCTGCTGTGTTTTTCCCTGCTCATGGGGTTTGGTGACTTGAGTTACTTGCTAGGGCATGGCATTTGGCTACCTGAAAGAGCATGAGATCATCCACAGACTAGGAGATTTATTACTCTCTCCTGTCTCCAGGTCATTGATCCAGATGAATAAAACTGCCTTCTCCTGCCCACTCACTTGTGCACACTCCTGACCCTTCTCCATCCTGAGAATTGTCCCTTAGTCTGTGTACTTTGCTTGATGCCTTTGAAAAAGACCATAGGAGAGGACTCCAGGCCTGTGACTGCTTGATTTCTGTAATAACCACATAAAGCAAGAGCTATGCAAATTACAAATATATGTTATTGTATCCACTTCTAGAGCTACAATTTAATGGATCATGCACTTGCTATTTAATCAGTACAGCTAGGCTTTGTTTCTGGTATTTGTCAGAAGAGGCAGCACACAGACATGATTAAAGAAGCAAAACCCCTGAAGATGTAATATTTGAAGTATGTAATGTATGCATTCCTAGAAGTTTTTCTGGCTAAAGTGGAATATGGCTGTCAGAGGATATCTTCAGAGTTTGGGGGTTTTTTTCCTCCCATTAGAACTAATTTGTTAAACAGAAATACCTATAGCATGGTATGGGGAATATAATTTCCTGTTACACTTGAAACAAGCCTCAGTCAAGTAAAAACTTTATGATGATATACAGTAATTAATAAATGGAGAGAACATTTGATGGAAGTACCTTTTATGTAACATTATGCATTCAGACACTTTTGTTGAATCACAGTAAACTGTAGTTTATAATTTATGTCATATATCATGTGGGTGTCATATATCATATGAACAGTATATGGATAAGGTAGGAGATGACAAGTTAGGCTGTTAAAGGTAAAATAAGTTTGGCCATTGAGTGGAAGAGCCACCTTGATTGTCAGTGTTTGCGAAGACTACTGTCATACTTTCCCTGACTCTGAGGGATGACAGGCAAGCCATAGAGATTGCTCTGAGGACAGTGATGTCTTTTCCTTTGTCCTATTGCTATTTTAGGAGAAGTAATATTCTAGCCAACAAGAATCATACCCATGTTTGCTTAGCGGATGTATTTGCTGCTCCCTCTTATTTGCTAGCATTTCTGTATAGGCAGCACTCAAAATTATCTGCTACTTGATGTTAAAGTTACCTCATTTATCAGCTGGTCACTTTAGAATCAAAACTATAAAAATGTCAAGCTATTAGGTCAAAAAATATTCAGTAAATTTTAAATCCCCTCTGTTACTGTCAGATAGCTACCAGTCCTGGTAACAGACCTAAACTCTTTAAATGCTTGCTTTTGTATTTACAGCTGAACACGCAGTATTGGGTTGCAAGATGGAAAGGATAGTTGCAGAAAAGTTGGTCTGGTACTTTGCCACAGCCACAAACCAAACAAGTATCAGAATTATTTTATTTTATTTTATTTGAGAATTTTGTCAACAGGTATTAAGTTTCAGAAGGATTCCACATTATTGTAGTGTGTAAACAGACACTTGCTTCCAAACCATTTGCTATACACAGTAGCTACTTGAATTTTCTTGTCTGCTATTTTGACTTTGTAATTGTCTGGCTTGCTGCTGTTTCATCTTTATCCGAGTATTTGCGTGTTTTCGGTATATGCTATATTGGAGCAACAGATTACAAGGACAGAAAGCCTTTGCTATCCTTGTAATATTGCAGAAAGTATTGTAAAATACAGTGGTTTTACTTGTTAAGGCTAATTGGCCCTGCCTCTCTATCTCATGATTTCAGATATTTCTAAGTTCTCAGACACTTTTTGCCAAATTGCAAATAAATATAGCATGACCATTTCTACAGATTTTCTTAAATATTTGACTGAATTACTCTGCTTGTTAATCTGGTAGCTTTCTCACTTGTTATGAATTTTCCTAGTTCAAGGACTTGTTACATGTCAATGGCATAGCTCCAGTGTAATCAGTAGTATTATAATGATGCATACCAGCTGGGAAAAGGATCTCATGAATTAAACTACTTTTACTCAGACATTCAAAGTAACCTAAAAAAAACCCCGCTTAAAGCCAATGTTCAGGGGTTTTGTTTGTTTGTTTGAATTATTTCTGAGGTAGGAGAGTTAAATATAGGGAAAAAGTAAGTCAGGAAAAATATCAAAATATGAATAAAATTTGTTTCAAATAATAAAAACCAGAATGTTTTTGAAAAAAAATGGCCAAAATAAATACATGATCTAGGTTTCTTGCCTATTTTTTTTGTCTGATATTAATTCTGAAAATTGTGCTGCAAAATCCATGTTATAGTACCTGCAGTGTGTATCTATGTTGATATAACCACAAAAAAAAAAAAAAGGTCATGCATGTGATTGTTTTTAGTTCGTGTGGAATTTTAAGCTTTATTGTGTGGTATAATTGAGATCAAGTCATCAGTTATTTGCCACAATTTATATGTATTTAAATCGTGTAAGAGTTGAGTTACACACAAAAATCTTGTATGATGTTCCAGATGAATTCAATTGCCATTCAAAAAGTAGACTGATCCTGATGATGAGTGTAACCTGTAGGAAAAGCCAGGATGAATGACTGTGGGTTTTTTCCATTTTTTATTCATCCTTGTGCAGTGATACATATATTAAAATATGCTACTAATAAAACAAACCTTAAAACACCTTTCAGATCTCAGTGTCTCTCAGAGACCAGATATTTAAATGATTCTCTATAGTCCAGGTAAGCTAACAGTAATTGCGTTCCTCAAACAAAACTGTCTTTGGTATCACTGAGTAGGCAGTAAGAGTAGGTGACTTAGACCGAAGACTGAATCCTTTACAAGAATTGCCTCTATATGGAAAGACATTAAAGCAAGCAGCAAACAGGCATTATAATTTTGAAAATAAAACCTGAGAAAGTTGAGAGGTACATTCAGTACTGTCTGCAAAAGATGTTCTGTTCTCTGGCAATTTTAGTTACAATATAGTGTAGAATAACCAGATGTTTTTTCTAGATATTGGCATTAAATTAAAACAAAAACAACAAAAAAAGACAGTTTTGGCATCCAACTTCTCAATAAATCTAGCAAGGGAACAAAAGCCAAGTATTGTGTTCAATTGTTTGTTTCTACACAAATGCTATTCTACTCCTTAACTTGATTTTGTAATGTACTTAGTTTGAAGGGATTTGATTTTTTTTTTTATTAACATTGATGCTGTTGTGTGCAGTGAAATCATAAGCTTGTTCAGATGAGCCATGTTGAGAAAGATGAGCTGTTTCTTTGTGCTAATACTGAAGAGATAAAGAATACACGTCTGAAATTTAGGAGAATGCTTGTTTCCTACTTGTTCTAGCCATTCAATACAAAGGCTCTGTGCCTCAATTAATCCATGTGTTATAAAAATTATGTGCCAATACATTATTCATGAAAGTGTTATATGACCTCTGAACAGTGGGTGCTGGTGCTAGTGTTGTTAGGATATGAAGCATGAAAATACAATAAATGAAAATGCATTCAAATTATAGGACCATTATTTAAGTTGGAGTAATTAATAGAAGGCCATAAAAACTTGTCAGTATACGAATGTCCTGCAGAAGCAACCAAAATTTAACAACCCAAGCCAAGCATAAGTGAGCTTCACTTAAAAATAAAAATTCTCTTCCCAGTGGAACAAATCAGTAAAGGAATAATTATTCCATGTGACTCTTCATCTTGTCATGTCTTTTCTCAAATATAAAAATTTCCAGTTGTATATTTTCTCTGTGGTACTCTTCCACCTTTTACCATGTCTGATGCTGTCTCAGGTGTTTTGGTGGTTTTTTTTGTACATTGCCTTCATATTCCTTACAGCTGTGTCTTTGGATTTTTTTGGTGTTTTCTTTAAATGATCTTTAAATGCACAAAGGTTCTAAAAAGCTTTTAACTTCTGTACTAATCTCTTGCAAGGAAAGCAAAAGAAAAAGAGCTGTTTAAAAAAAAAGAACCAAAAACAACAGGGAAAAAACCCCACACCACCAGCAAACAACACTCTCCTGCCCCAAACCCCTAAATAAATAGAAAACTAGCTTTTGAATCTTCAAGAACAAACAGAAAACAGCATACAAATGGGTTTTTAAAACTGTAATTATAAGATCTTTCCTCCTGGTGGACGGCTACTATTTTTAAAGCATATCGTCTCAGTAGGATTAGTTAGTATGTTGCCAGTTATATCTTCTCTGCTGCAAAATCTATGTGGGGATCTCCTAAATGAGCAATTGTGGCTGACGGAAGACTTTTTTCTGTTGAAAGAAGATTAATTTCTGACCTGTGGCCCAGGGCTATGCTGACATTGAGTGTGCTCTGCTCCAAATCATTACCTGTTTCCAGGAAAATGGAGCCTGTGTACAGGCTTGGGCTGGGACTGGCTCTCCTATCACCTTTCCACATCACAAATAATGAAGCTTTATTCAAAGGGATTCCCTGATAGGAAATGTGGGTGTTAATATCAGTGGTGCAAGTTGGGGAGCTGGATAGCTAAGTCATTAGTAGGCCCTCCAAAGCTCTAGGAAATAGATGCTCTGCAAACATTTTATTGACTTCTTAACTTAGATTGAGTTTTCATTATCCCTTACTTTGCCTGAGCATGTGACATAATGGGTTATGTGAAGAAAGTACTAGGATGAAGTCCAAGTTTGGCTGAAACTAAAACAAGTCAGTAATCAGTTGTACTTACATTCCCATATGGCTCTGTGCTTTCTTGCTTGCCCTGTTTCTGAGCTAAACTGATAGACAGAAATCACTGAGTCACAGATGGGAAGACGGCATGCAAAATGACAAACTCAGATGATACTTATAAAGATGTGAGCAGCAGAGAATGAAAACATCCATTAAGTAGGAAACGATAAGTTCAAAGACAATGGAAACAGCACTTACTCTCTCAAGATTTTTTTTCCCCTCCTCCTCAAAAAAAGTGCTATATTCCATGGAATTTCAGCTTTATGTGAATTGGGTACTTCTGAAAACTATTTTCTTAATTAAAATTCACAAATATTTTTATGGACATATTTTTTTGTATTCGGTGCTGAGGGAATTATATTGCTCGGTGGTTGAGAAATATCAAGATTAGGCAACATTTTGCCCATTTATACCAGATAAAGTTAAATATCTATACCATATCCAAATCTTCTTGCCAGCCAGAGAATAACATTTAGCTCTACATAAAAATAACTAAGAATTCTGGCAAACACAGCATAAGCTTGATGGCTCTTGTCTGAAACTAAATAAGCTGTAACTGTCTGTCAGAGCAATGCTTGCAGTGAGCTCCAGATATTAACAGGGATTCTTTTGCTTTGTCTTCATCACTTTCTTTATCAGTGGGTTTGGGTCTGGATTTCTTGATATTTTCTATTTGTCAATTTCATAAAAGCCCTTTCTGTTTCATGCTATGGTTCTGAAGTGCACCACTTCATACAGTCCAGTTGCATGGTTAGAAGACAAGAGCAAATTCTGACTTTATAAAGTGAAAATCCTGCTAAGTATCAAGCCCTATTCATCTTATTTCAGGCAACTTGCTTAAGATTTGAAATATACATAGAGAGCTGTCTCCTGTAATTGAAAATGTTACGTGTTTATGAAAACTAGAACAGGTAAGTTTCTCTTTCAAATTCAGTACTTCAGCATGATAATGCAGGATATACATTACACTTGCCTGATTTGGGGATTTTCTTAAATAATAATGAACATATTGGATCACTTTGGTTACCTCAACAGAGGGAAATATTTCTCACATGTTTGTGTTGAATTAGGATGGACTAAAGGAAACAAAAAAGATTAAATCCTTCATTTTTTCATGCTGGGTATGATGTAATTGTTTTAGCTTACCATGTTCAATTATAAGTGCATGTTATTCTTGTCTATGAATATGTTTGCTTCAAGAAAATGCCACTGAAATGCAGTCCAGGGGCTCTAAACTGGAATGCAAAAACTATTGAAGTTTCTGTTGCGGTTTCTTTCTTTCATTCAGAAAACAAAATGATCTTGAACTCATAGCTGAAAGAAGGACTCATCATCTTTATTATAAGGTTAGATCTAAAGGTAGTAATCAAAGAGCTTGTGCCCATGGATAAATTAAAATTGTGTGGATAGTAAAGAGAACTAAGATGAATAAGCGACTAAATAAGTCCAGTAATGGTGGCTGGTTTAGTTACATTTTTTTTATAACAAGGGCATAATCGTCCCCAAACTCCGAAATGGGAGTAGGACCTGATATTGTGCAATGTTTTCACAGTAGGCAGCCTTGCTTAATACAGATGGCATCTTCTTTTTTAGTTAGTGCCTAAATTATTGTTCACTTGCTATATTTTGCATTCTGTATCATTCTTATTTTTCTATACCTGTATGTAGAAAAATAGAAGATTAATAATTGATGTGAGCAAGCAAATAGAACTTGTTTTACAGGAGTAAGAGTTTCCTTTTTTTATCTGTCAGATTTAGGTAAGGCTACCTGTGACTTGTAAATCCTCCTTTCATTCAATCAGCCTGTGGCACTTGATGTTTATTTGATGTCTATTTTGAAACTTTGCTGCAGAGAGATTATATGGAAGGCAGTAGGATTATCATTAAATATGTGATTGGGTGCATGGAACCTTTGCAAGTCAAGAAGAGCTGAAAATGATACCCATACTCAAGGGCTTGTGGGATAGGAAGGAAGGTGGAATTGTTGACAGTTACAGCAAAACAGGAGGGAAGAAGTTGGGAGGAGAGAAGATGAGCTGGTTTTGACATGCTGATTTTCATTTGGCAAAAGGACATCTGGAGAAGATTCTGTAGAAGCAGTTTGAATTACAAGTGTGAACAAAAGGGAAGTGAGGAGGAAAGAAATCTGGGAATCATTGACACAGAGATTATAATTCAAATCCTTGAGAATAGCTAAGGTTGCCCAAGGACAGTTTAGTTATGCTGTGTGCATACTGCAGAGCCTATTCCATCTTAAAAATATAAATCTCACTTAAATACTAATTTTGTGAAAATTGAAAGAAGAATAATCTTGAAACATGGATATCTATTCTTCAAACTTAAATTTACAATACTTCTTTCTAGTAAAATTATGAATAATTGCAGAAATCCATAATTTGAAAATATCTTCTCATTGGACAGTAGCATGTCTTCAGAATTACAATGGTAAAAAATCAAGGTTACTTCATTATGTAAAATTTCCCTGAATACACAATGGGCAACATGATAAAACATTTCTGGTTTTAACAAAGAATCATCAAAAGAATTCTCTTGCAATAATGGTTGAAGTTATGTACTGCATTTTCCTTAAAACAAAACAAAACAAAAACAAAAACAAAAAAGTAATAAACCTCCATCTCCCAGTTACTTTTTAAATATATGAAATTTTTGTTACCATGATTGTCTAAGAAATGCATCTAATTCTGAGTTTCACATGCCTGGAAGTTACTGTTCACGCCCAGCGATAAAAGCCTTGCAGAATACTGACATAACTGGGTGTACTGTAGTTCATCTCCTGCTGACGTGTCTGCCTTTTGGATTCAGAAAACATCAGCTGTTCAGAACACTGCAGTTAATAATAAATGGAGAAAAATATTAAGAGAGTTAGTTTCTTCAGACATTATCAGGCTTCTGGTAAGAGTCAGGTTATCTGCTTCTCATTAGAACTTAGTTCATCTCTTTCTCACAGAATTAAAAAATAAGTCATATTTCTTCTCTTTCTTGCAGAAATTATTTACTGATGCACAAGGTATAATTTTTTTCCCTTCTGTCTAGTCCCTGCTTTTTTTAGTTGTTTTATCATCCATAATTTCTATACTTTGTTATTTGTCCCCCTTTTTTTAAGAAAGGTACACAACCTGGTGTTCATAGCATATCTCACCTGCAGCATCATTAATTTTTGGTAAATAAAGGCCTTGCTTTAGAAACATAATGATTTTCTTAGTCTGTAACTGTTGTTGATGTATGGTTTACCATTCCAGGTTTGGGGTTGTTTTTTGGCTTGATGCTACTTCACTGTGCTGAAGAATGGTCTGATCAGGAAAATGAATGTTTTATTTCTAATTAACTGTATTCAAAATATGCAGTGTTAAGAAATCAGTTGTAGAGCTGATTCAGACAGCATTCTGTTCTGACTTAATATCCCAGTCTACACTGAAATCCATGTAATTTCATGGAGAAATAATGTCTTAATATTGGATTTCAGAAAAGGACATAAAGTATATTTGCAGAATCATCATGTGGGTGCATTATTTGGCATAAATCTGAGTGAATATCCAGAGTTCTCTGCTAGTATTCAAAATCTGTAGCTGTATTATGTTTGTTAACTGAAGGTCTTCCTTGTTCTGAGAAGTAATCTCAAGCTGCAAAACGCGAATCAGATAACAAAAAATAATCCCCCAAACTCTGGCATTTAAATTCAGACCTGCATCCCAACTTCCCCCAACTGCTGAAGGTCAACTTTTGTTTCTTGTTGGTTCAATTCTTGTGTCTCCTTTCTGAGGCTGGCAGAGGAATTGAAAGGAACGTTGGCTCAGGACTGGAGGCTTATAAATGGAATCCACTCTGTTTATATCCCTTCATAAAAGGTAGTGGCTGATGGCTTCATTAAACAGCTGCTTGCATGCCCCAGAAAATGGATTAACTTTCTCCTTCAGTGTAAAGATGAAATTCAATAACTGAACTCTGAGGTGAGATTTATGTGACTGAGAAAAATGTAATACCTGGTACTTTGGAAGAGCTATATGAAAACAAACTTTGGAGCATTATACTGTTCTTGAATAGCAGAGGATGTGGCTACAATGTAAAAAGCACACAAGACAGCAAGCTATTTTGTTCTTTATTATTTTTACTGAACAGTTAGGAAGGCCTTATAGTACTCAATGAATCCTTAAATAGAAATCCTGGTGACTCCAAAACTTTGTGGATGTTACTGTGTACACAGTTACCTTCAGTTGTTTTTTCAGAGGTTTTCATGCTGATAGTTGACATGTAGAACCCTGTAATTACCATCCAGGTGGTAGATGTCTGTATATGGTGAAGTTTCTGGGTAAACTGCCCTCTTAATAGCAGTTTAGTAGCTCCTTTTGGCTAGAGCATTTGTTATGTACTGTTGCTAGTTTTTACAGAGAGCATAGTGCTATAGTATTGAAAACTTTATTCCAAGAATTTATAGGTAGTAATGATTGTGCAAAGACTTAATGATAAAGCAGAAAACAAATGTGTTCTAATACCAGCCAGCTCTTTTCCAAGATAGCTTTGACCATCCTTTACTACTTAGACTGCATAGGTGCCACTCTATCTGGTTTTGCATGATCCAGTATCTAAGCATACAACAGGTGACAACCATCACCTTCTCTGTAAAGTGCAGTTCATTATTCTTGTCAGTTTGGCAGTTGCTGTTTCTGGCAGCAAAATAGTCCCACTTCTGCCTCTTAAACCTGAGGGAGTGGCATAACATGCTGGACAAATCCATCTACAACAATAATACTCTGATTCTTAGTTCCTTTTCAGTTTGGATCTGTTCTGAATTTCCCACGGAGATAAGTCAAATCTGGACCTGAATATCCCCAAACAGTTTTGTTTGAGTGCTTGTCTATGAAGAAGAGACAAATGGTGTAATGCCATAAAATTTTCTCATGTCCGTCAGTTTTCACATTTTTTCTTTCATTTTCTCCTAATAATTTTCTTCAAATTTCTTTGAAGCACAGAATGTTTTAAGGTTTCTGTAGTTTATAATTTATGAGATATTAGCAGATCAGAAGCTTGGCAACTAAAATTCATACGGAATTTCCATTCACATTCTTTCTACACATAAGAAACTAATACAGTATAGTAGGACAAAAATAAAACGGTACTACTGTGTACGAAGTGATGCTAATATGTGTTGGGTTTTTGGTTTTGTTTTTGTTTTTTATTGAATCCTTAGTTACTTAGCACTGCACAAAATAGCTCTTTTATTTCATCCTGAGGTTTTGTTCCTGCTGGGATAAACTTGTTCCTTTTCTGGCCCTAGCATTAGTCATTAGATTAGAACAGGATCTGTGTTAGGCAGGAGAAAAAGGAAAAATCTGCAATTGAATTAGTCCCAGAGCTCTCCTCATGAGAGCAAAAAGGCAAAATTTCACTTCATTGCTCATGGCATAAAAAGGAGACAAATGTTGTCTGCAGATGTGTTTTCAGTATTCAGGGCCACACCTGGTGCAAGAGTTACACTATGTATGGCTATGAAGCTCTAGCTAAGAGGCCGGGGGGTGGGGGAAGCAATTAACTGAAGGAGAGAAACAGCCTGCATTTTGGGAAATGGATGTAGCTGTGGTCACATTTCGCAGGGGCCCTAGCATTGCTAATGGACTCGAAGAGTAATGTGCTACCCACATAGAAGAATATGTGTAGCTGATGCCTCTTCCCTCTGCAGGAATATGAATGTTGGGAGCTCCCCTGTAGAGTCCTATTATGTGTCTTTATTGTGATGTGAAAAATTAAGGAGGAGAAAAAATAGCTTGATCATTGATATAATTTTAGTATTAACTATGTGGGAGGAACACTTTTGTTGTTAAACATAACCATAAACTCACAAAAATGTCTTCATGTTATGGTCATTTTTCAGTTCCCTGTTGTTTACACATTAATAATGAACCAGTAGATTATGAATCTTATTTTAAAGGCAGTTTATGATTGGTTGCTGTTGAGAGAATTCCTCTGGAACTAGCTGTTCTCAAGGAGCTGTGTGTTTAGGCTAAGGGGACTGAAAATCAGAACTGTTGACCTCTGTTCCCGGTTCTTCTGCTAACTTAATGTGTGGCCTTGTCTGAGACTTAACCTCTGCATCTCAGCTTCAAATTCTTTAGAATAAGCATAAAAGTTAGATTTCCTCTGGGCTATTCTGGGTATGAGAGTTCATCCTGAGACTGGAATGAGAAAGTACTGCTAAAATGCAAAGTGACTTTATTGATAAATAGGCCAAATTTGCCAATGTCTTTGTGATTTTAAAACCCCCACAACATTAATAACTAAACTGAGCTCACCTGTTAATTTCCCTCAGCATATAAGACTGTGGTAGTCAAATATTCACTTCGGTGCTGAGCATGACCGAGCCATATAAAAGCTTTGGAGAAGTGTTGCTGCTGACTCCCTGGAGTTTATTGATGAGGTGGAAGTCTACTATTCTGTCTTTATTATCTGGTGCTGTTTCAAGAAGAACATTTCTGTATAAATTTAAGGAAGTTACTTGCTTTATTCGGCTTAATTTAGGGTGATTGTATCAGGTTAAAAGTGACAGCACTGATAGACTGTGTGTCCCTCATCCCCCCACATCCCTCAGGGTCACTTGTGAGCTTGAATGCAGAGGCATTTGTATGGTATAATGCTGTGCAACATTGAAGTTCCCCCTTAAGTAGCATATGCAAAGCACTGTTGTGACACTATCTTCTATCATGAAGCCAAATCAGCATAGCACTGAACCTGGGACAACTGAAGAGAATTAGTTAGTTTTAATGGTCCTGGAATTGGATTAGTTCAACTGACATTGTATCAGGGTGTGCTTGAGTCACATTCAGGATACACATGTCCAAAATAGTCTGATTGCTTGTTGTGGGCATAGTAGGTTGTCTGCACAGTGGTGTCAGTCTCTGTAGTTTGGAAAGGCAAAATACTAAGGTTAGGAGCATAAAATCTTACTGTGGACCCAGTGTAAGTTTAAAAAGAAAAAGGAAAATATTCATGTATATATATTTGAAACAACTATTTGAGAGGTAAGATACACGCAGCATAACTTCCAGGCTAAATTCAGAATGCGTATGTCTCGCTGAATGTGATTAAAAGAGGAAATCTTGTTTTGACCCAGAGATTTTATTTCTCTCAGTAGACATTTAAAACAGGAAGATGTGTAGAAATAGATGCAAAATGTCTGTGCTGTAGCCTGGCAAGTGCCAATACCATATGTAATCTATCATAAGATGAATGGCATGTTGAGAAATGATTCAAGCTGGCTAATTTACAGAGCTCTAATTCTGCAGCAATGTCCTGGAGAATACCAACTGAAACAGCAAGTCCCTTGTTAAAACACTGTAGACCTTTGTGCATGCGTGCATGTATGTATTTAATTGTCATATTACAGTAACAATAATGATTGAGATTCAAAACATTTCCTGGGACTTAGAGATCAGCTGGATTCAGAGTCTGAAGCTTAGCCAGGTGCCATCAGCTCTCACCAGTCAGTCATTAATCCCCAGGAAATGCCTTGCGCTTCTCTCTCTGTTCCTTATCTGAAAGTTCTCTTGCTAAGATTTCAACCGTGTCTTAAGATCTTGTTAATAATTAATTTTCCATAGGAACTAATGGCTTCAATAAAATATAGTATTTCCCCCCTGTGTCTTTAGCACTTACTGAGCTTCCAGTTATATACAGGATTTGTGAAGTTGAGGGGCTGTGTTAACTCCAAAGAGTTTGGCCCCACACTGGGGTTTTCGGTAGTATTTTTACAACATCAGGCAGCGAGCTTGTTTGGAGTTCAGCTGATTTTCATGATGAGTGACTTCTCTATCTCTCTTCAAAGTCTGTTCTTCCTGTATTTATAACATTTCAATGCAAGAGCTGTTAGCTATTATACTGAATGCATTTGGAGGAAAAGTATTTTGGGGTGCTTTTTTTAGTGTTCACATACCAAACTTTTCTGTGGAATACTGGGAGTGGGTTAATAGGGAAGGCACAGGAAATGTTAGAGGAAGGTGTATCCGGGGAGTGTATTTGCCCATCCCTTTTAGGAAGTGACAATCTAGTTCTATGTCATGTCAGTCAGTCAGCTTAAATCCACTTGATGTGGCCAGTTTCCTCCAATTCATGGTTGTGTAAGTAGAGGACTGATAGGCGTTTCTTCTCTAAGTTTCAAAGTCCCCTTCTAGGAAAAAAAAAAGAAAAAAAAAGGCTATAATTCCACCATTTCCTGCAATTGTTCTACCTCAAGCTGAAGAAGATGTCTATAGCTGGGAAGAGGCAGGATCCTGGAACCCTTAATTGCCTTTGTTACCTGATTTGTTGCCAGAGGGAGGGGGGGATAAGATAAGCTGTGACTTCTTCATTGATAATGGAATTTTACAGCAGCATATTAAACTGGACAGCCAATTGAGCAACAATAATTTGAATATATCTCTCCATTCATAGAAGTGTAGAAGCAGAATCTTACTGCCATTCTTCTGCAAACCTGTTCTGTACCTTTTACTTTGAAAGCCACGTGGTAAGATTTAAATTTAGTATAGCTGCCACCTTGTCAAGATGGATATCTGATGCCTAGCTATTCCTTATCCCAGTTCTGCTTAGCAGCTTGAAAACACTGCTGAACTGCTATGCAGTTGGTAGCCTGGGTGTATGTCCAAAACATACTGTAAGAGAAATATCTGCTATCATATTTCACAGACTAAAACACAACTCAAATCCTTTCAGCTGCCTACCATTGAAAATAGCAAATAAAGAACAATTCTTTTTTACTATGGAGAATGTATCCCCAGGTAACTAAACTGTTAGTGTAAAGTACAGTTTAGATTTGAATGTGCATGTTTTCAGGGCTTAGAGTTATTTGATAGTGTAAATTTAATGCCCAGAGATAAACTGAGATTCTGGATGGCAGTGCAAATTTAGCCCAGAATTCACAGATCAGACTTTTTGAAAAAACCAAAAGATCTACAGCCAGAAGCAGGACAGAAACAGAGAAAAATCCACCCTATTATCTGTGCAGACAAGCAAAAATCAGGCCTTACTTAGAGTTCCAGAGGTAAGAGCCTTTCCAATCCAGACATCTAAAATGTCTCAAGCCTGGTCTGGGTAAATGTTCAGAAGTTCTGATTTTTTCCAAAATTTAAATCAATGTAGAGCCTACCTAAGGGAATAGCACAAAATTATTAATGAAAGGCTGATATTTCTTACTAGCTTCTTAGCAGTGATTTAGTACAAGCATTTTCATGTGGTTGAATGTCAGTGCATTTGGAAATGGTTTCAACTAAACCACAAACCGACCCATTTACCTCTCAGAAAGTGACTTTGTAGAGAGTTAGTAAAGAATAGCAATTAGGCTTAAGATTGACATTCCAGCTTGTTTTGCATTTCCCTGGCTAGACAAGCCCTTGTATGAGATTGTTTTGATGTGCTGGAATTGAGATATGGCTCTTGTTAGGTTTTGCAAACTGTCAAGTCCATGAAATTGTTGTTGTTTTTCTATCCAATGTCTTTGAAATATAGTCAAATCAGTGCTAATGCATAGTGGCAGTATTCCGGGATTCCACTTTCAGATCTTGGTTGAAATTAGGGAGGGTAGTGAAATGTTACCTGTAGCCAAAGCTGCCAGATTAAAAATAAGTAAAATAATTCTAGCTATTGCTAAGAATTTAGGTATCCTTACTCTTGAACAGTAATCATTTGTATAACCTAGCTATCTTGTTTATTTGTATAGTTTTTTTAAATTTTTTTTTCACTTTATAAAGCTTAGAGGTAAAGAAGAATAATTATTTTAGAGATATTTGTCATTTTCCTCACTTAATTTTCCATTAGAAAGCATAACAGTTTGCGTGCTTCATCTAATCAACTACTTCTTTAATACATGTCTGATTACTGATATTTGGATATTTGGTTTATAGTTCAAAACTGGAGTTTATTTGTGGAAAAATAATTTGTTACTTTGAGAAATATGAAAGGAAAATGCTTTCTGTTCTTATCTAGATGAGCCAGTAGGGAGCAGTATTTTTCTTGGCATTAATTTTTACATTCAGTATTTGCTGACTGCACCGTAGCTCACTTTTCCTCTGTCAGACTGTGAACACTTGGAAGCAGACATCCTCATAAACAAATTGCCATTATGAGAAGCGGATTCCATACTGGCACATTCGCAGAACAGATGGAGATTCAAAAAAACTCTTTTTTTTTTTTTTTTTTTTTTTTAAAGTTGACATGGCATTATTTTTTATTACTAAGTTTACTCCTTACCTAGCTATCTGGAGGAAGTGATAATTTTATTATGTTAGCTATGAAGTGTGTGGTTAGGTAAAATCCAGTGTGCAGATAATCTAATGGGATCCCTTCATTAAGATAGTCTTTCACAGGTGTAAATGCCTTCACAATTGAAGCATAAATGACAAGCTGCTGCTGTTAGTTTCTGTGAAATCTGAGGCAGGTTTCCCTATTTATAGACTTAATCCCAGTAGAAACAGGACAGTGGGCATAAGAAATTAATTTGGAAGCAGAATTTTCAAACAAAATAAGTTCATGTTTTGACCTGAGTTAGGTGTTGTTCTTCTTTTTCTCTGACTGGATTCATTCCTTCGTCAATATTAACAGAATGAAAATTTGAAATTGTCTTCTCTCCCCAAAATACTACATTAACTTATTACTTTAATGAATAACAATACTGTAAAGTCACTAATGTTAGTAATAATTAAAGAAACCTAAAATTCCTTACTCCTTGTTTTCTTAATTTTTGTCTCTGACACCACTTTTGTATATGCTGCCTTATCTTTTTCAGTGCTAGGTAATTTTGAGCATTTAATTTCGACAGTTTTGAAGATGTAACACATTGTAGCACATTAGTGAGAGGCTATTTATTTTTGCTTACGAAAAAAAAAAAGTGCATGATAAAACCAGATGGGGGAAATGCAGTCACTGAAGAACCTTTAATGCAGTTTTGTATGGAAAATAACTATTTTTCTGAATTAAAACAGTTGGTTTTGAAGTATGTGAAGTTATTTTTACTAATTTAGGGTTCAGATGTAGATACTTAGATTGCTCATATTATTTAGTTTGTATTTATATGCTAGGCTTTAACAATGAGCATGGAAGGGATTCTCCTCTCTCTTCTTTAGACCTGTGGTACTTCATTTAGTATTCCTGCATCCTATTTGTTTCTCTTCCTATGTATTCTTCTGTTTCCTTCTTTCATTTACTTTTACTCACTTTTCTTTATTGACTGCTCTCCTGTATTTGTCTTGGCTTTCACCTTCCTTTGCTTGTTTATTTTCACTCTCATCTCTTTTTATACCCCTGTTTTTCCTTTGCAAGTACATTTTTTTTTTTGCCTGTCATTCTTTTTCCCGTCTCTCCAATCAATGCTGCACCTCCTGTTACCTTATTTTCATGACAACTTTCAAATCACATGTTTGATTACTCCCTTCTGTGAAGAAGTCACAGTAGGGAGCAAAGGCAATTCTTTCACCTTTCTAAAAACTACAGATAACTATCCCAAGGGTGGAAGAATTTTGTTTGGCTTCTTTCTGTTCAAGGAGGTGGCAGACATCAGAAGTAGGAAAATTGATGCTAATGGCAAAGTCTAAGAATTTGTCGGAAAGGGAATTTTCTAGTGGTATTTCCATTTTGCTTTTGTGCTCCCACCTCTACCTTTTCCTGCCTTATTACAAGCAATACTGCTATACTGAGTGAGATCACTCTGCCTGCAATTTAGCAGACAGGGAGGAGCCCAGCAGGCATTAGCACTGTTTCAGGCCACATTAAGTCCTGATAAGATATTCTCCTGAATATCTGCTTGATCAGCTGCAATACAGAACAATTGGTACATGGATTAACCCACCTCCCCAATTCCAGAACAAACACTGAAGGAAGACCTTGGTGAACCCTTCCAGATGAATTTAATCTGGTTCCCAGGGAGGTGGGAAAAAGCTGTGACACTGCAGCTTCTTCACTTGGATACCTTTTCTAAGAGAACTGTTGGACGTCAGTTCCATAAAAGCAGAAGGACCATGATGTCAAGACACTATAGCAGGATTGTTAAATGGTTTGCCTCAGTTTGGAGCTTCTTGGTCATGCGTGTGTAGCTTTATTTTTATTTAATATAGTCTTAAGAAAACAATACCTTGAGAGTCCTAAAACTGCTGTAGGCCTGGTTTTAAGCCAAATCTTTAATTACCTTCCTGTCTTTTGATTGTTGACTCTGCCTTGTAATAGCAAAAGAGAGCCTCTATTTTGGATTTGGTAGTGCTAGTTAGATCATGACATTTCTACTGAAATACTGTTTCTTCTACTGTTTCAAAACCGAGTAATCCTTAGAAATATAGATTAATAAAGGCAGCACCTCTTTCACATTAATCATTCTGCAGATGTCAAAATATAGAACAAACTTTTCATGTGAAGAATGTCCAAACTTGCTATTTTGTATTTTCATTCAAACAAAAGCCCAGGCTTTGTTCTCTGATTTGCAAGAATACAGTTTCTTCCACAGATTGTCAGCAGAGTTAAATCTTGAAATATTTAGGTACGATGCTGTTTCCTTTTTGCAATTTGGTATTTTAACATTATGACTGATAGTTTTCTTGGTACCAAATAACTGACCTCTACCATTTAACCTAAAAGGTACTCTCCTAAATTGGCACCATACTTCACAATTACATTGTGTGTACGTTAAGTTTAAATGGTAGCTCCACATTTGGCTCCACAGGTTTAACTACAGATTAAATTCATCCCAAAGCTGCTTCCCAACTGCTTGGGGTAAATGGGGATATCTAGTATATTAATTAGGAATCTAGAGCTTGGTGGTATGATTAGGAATTTGGATAATGAAACTATCACAGTAACTCTGAAGCAGTATGTGTGGAGGCAATTAGCTACATTAAGAGATTCTTACCAAGGCAAGATATGGCAGAAGGAGAAGCTTGCAAATAATGGTGGTGACAGGTGAGCTGTTGAAATGGAAAATATTAGAGGATTTGAAAAAGTGATGATATGTAGGACAAATGGATACGGTTTTCACTTGACAGAGCAGAAGTGGGTCTCTATGTAACCTCAGAGGGAGACTGTTGTGAAGTGATAAAAGAAGGTGGGAAAGGGATCACCAGAATGAGAAGGCTGTAAAGTCCTAGTATGAACAACAAAAAAAATCACTTACATTGTACTAAATAGTTTATAGCCTGAAACTTTCATGTTTGTGGATATACAGTCAGACCATATCATTCTGGAATCATTCCATTATACTGCATAAAATTATGCTTCAATGTCCTTTCTTGATTCTCTGGAGAAATAGGATAATTTTTTTTCATAGAATAAATGAAAATGGGCCCCGATAAGTTCTCTGCTTATCTCAGGCCTAATTTTTGCCTGCAGACTACATTGAGACCTTTGAAATTTCAGTAGAGCTCCTGTAGAGAAGAATTAACAGAAACATCCTACGATAGCAGGAAGGAATTATAAGATTCCTATTAGCAAACACAGATGCAGCATTATTATTATTATTATTGCCTTGAAAGATAATTTAAACAGAATTAAGTGCCAGATGTCCCCCGAAAAGAACTTAGTTTCTAAAATAAAAAAGCAGTTGCCATTTTCTGAAAAATTTATTCACTGTTCATTTTGTTGTCTGACATTGCATTTGAATGTAATGAAAGACAGTATTTCCAAATATAAAGGAAATGAAACTTGTTTGTATCATTTGGACTGTTTGGGTTTCTAGAGCATAATACCAGTCCCTTAAACTGAGAGGAAAAAAATGAAGGCATATAAGTAATTGTAAAATTAAAGTGTGTTTTTTTTATGGTGTGTTATCAACTATAAAAATCAGATGAAACATAGCAGATGAATATATTTGAATTTCAAGTGGTTTAAATAAGTGTGAAATGTGTATGATATTCCCAGTTTACTTCAATGAAAATTGTCTGGCCTACAAGAGATTTTTCTTACAATTGTTGATAGTCAGCAAAGAAAAATATATGTCTCTCTTCACTTAAGGCAATGACAAGGAGTTGGTAGTTTCTGATGGTTCCCTACCATTACGAATAATCGTTACTTTTCTTATGGTGTTATATTTGTTTTCTGTGGTAAAGAGCTGTTTTCAAAAGGCCTGAAAAACTTGGCCTGAGGAATCAATTACCTGGTAAATATCTGTTTTCAGGGTTTAGAAAATGTTTTGCAGGTAAGTACTTATTTCTATTAGAAAATCAGAAGATTTCCATATCTTAACTTGTTGAGTATTTGCTCATGTAAGGAAAATAAGCCCTGAGCTAATAGTGTAGCACAACATTTTTTGAAATATCTTTAGCTTTACTCAGAAACAGAAAAGGCCTTTGCCCTGTCAGACAGGTGTCTGTACAGGCAGTGTAAATTAAATTCACTGCTAGTCAGTCTCTTAAAAAAGCCTTGACTATTACTCTGTAAGGTAACCTAGTTAGCATTGTAGTGATAGAACATAATATAGAATCAGTTTTTCCTAAAGATTATAATTTGATGTCACAGATGATACAAAATACCAGCATGTTCCTTTAAATTTTATTTAGCTACAAGTGAAAACAGAAAAAAAACAGTGATCCTTGCCTCTTGTGGCTTTATCAAAAAGAATCAAGTGATTTCAAAAGGAAAGGGGCACATAGGCCTTCATTTTAGCCAGCAGATCTGATTGTGCCCAAACAGGAGGCCTGCTGTACCTCTGCAATTGTGTATAGGCACAAAGACCTTTCTAGTTTGAGAGCTCTTTGAGTGAAAGCAAAAGGACTTTTTTTCTTGAGGAATACAAATGTGGAGGAGCTTTTTAACCCTGGTTTATGAATAGTTCAAAGCATGACTGGCTTATGTTTCATGACCTATAATATATTTTGTTATATTCCTACAATTCTTCTGTGGCAGAATGGTTGGTTGCAAATTTTTCAGCTGCTGAATTGTGGCTATACACCTCTGAATAAAAAAAGTGTTCAAATCATTATTCTGTGCTGTCCCTATGTCCTGATCTGTATTCAGGATTTTAAGATGGCATATGTATGGTCTTTAGGACTGAAGTTTTTTTTTTCAGTGTGATAGCAATGCACATATGTAGTTGGCAGGGACATCGTGGAATTAATATGCAGTGATTCTTTGGTAAGAGGTAGAAATCGTATGTTGTTTAGCATCAGTTGCTCTTGGAGGACATTACTGATTGCTTACATGTTGAATCCTATTCTGCTGCTCCTAACTGGGAAGAGAGAGTATAACTTGAAATCTCAGTGTTAAGATTTGAAAAGAGGAGTGTTTGGGCATGGAAGCAAGGCGTAGGAAAAATCTGAAGTCTGGGAATGAGGAAAGATTAATTTTTATGAATGGAATGTGGTTTAATCTGACAGATGTGAGACAGAATTAAAAGACCTTTTAAAAAGGTTATTAAATCTGTTGGAACTGTTAACATGAGTAGTCACACAGAGTTTCTGCTTGACAGTAACATTAATCCAGTGTAATAGTAGATCAGAATAGTTCAGACTCAAAAGTGATGTTGACAGTCCAGCATTCTGATTTGCAAAAAGTGAAAGCAATACTGCACTCCTATTTTGGTTGAGCCTTTATATTCCTGGGAAGTGTGTCTGGTATATCATGTAGGTTTTCTCATCGCTTCTCTGGTTTTGAGGAGGGAGTGGTGAGGGAGGGGAATTTTTTCAGGTTTGCTCTGTGTTCAAGGGCAGGCTTGATGTCTAACAGGATTCCTTAAAGGACTGATAGGCTCCAGTGGAGATTTTCCCTCCCATTGCTCAAAGCAGACAGAAGTTTCACCAGTAAAAGTGTTAAGCTAATTTTGTAGCATAACTGCAAACCATTGTGTTGGCATCCCTAGCGGAGGAGAAAAAATGTTTATTTTGTGAGAGATCCCACAGAGCTTAATGCTAAAATTTTAAACCTCCCTATCAGATTTTTGTTTGTTTGTGGACACACTGTAGAATTTAATACAAAATGATATCATACCTTCAGGGCAAGAAAAAAAAAATAGAGATAATTATGATAAAAATAAAAACCAGCTTTAGATAAATTTCTCCAGAATGCTATTAAATTACAAACAGGGTTCATCTTTATGGATCTATGTACTTTCTTTATGCTTCTGTAAGAAGCTTTCAAGATGAAGAGCACTGAATTGTGGAGACCTTAGAGCAGGCTTTCTGGGATTACATCAAGCCAAAGATTCATGACTGTTTAATGTACAGTGCTTGCAGACTGTTATTTCAGTTAGTTTTAAAAATTCAAATGAATTTTGCTTATACTTCTACATGCTGCTTAAAGGGAACACTTAAAATATATTTAATGCAGAAGTCACCTTAGCCTTCTCACTCATTGCTCCAAAGGCCTGGAGTATTAGTTCATTGTGCGTTACTGAGCTCAGTAAACTAAGGCTTGAAGGTCTCATTTCTGCAAATAAGAGTCTTTGACTGATGTAAAATGTCTGGGCTGTATATTCTGTTGGTAAAAATGTTTCTGGGAACTGGAGCCACTTCTGTCATCAGAGAAATTAGTCCTCCATATTTATTAGAGGAAGCCCTTCCTCCACTAGCTGCATTTTGCTCCTACAGATTTTAGTGTTTCCCATCCTTTAGGTTGCTATTCAGGTTTTTAGGTCATATATTTCATATATTCAAACCATGTGATCACTATTTTTTTAATGGGTTTGACAAATTGATCTAAGGGTTCAGTTTTATGGTGTCTGCTATTTTTTTTAGCTTACAAAGGGAGACCAACAAAGCTTAAAGCTAGAAAAAATGCATGCTGAGGCTTCTCTTTCCCTGTTACTCTACATGTCTTTCTCCCTTCACATAACTATTGAGAATAGTGTTATCTAAGCTAAATTACATGTTGGTACAAAGTCAAATAAACGTATGAATTAGCCATGAATAAATTTAGGTTCTAAGTTAGAAAGTCTCTAACCATCATCTAAATAGTGGAGAGAAAAACTCCCAACTAGCTTTTAAGATGGACCACGGAAACTTTATGAGTAGGAATATGTTCATGATTGTTTACATGAGACAAGACTTAGTGACCTGATGAATCTCTGTATAGTCCACCTCCCTATCTTGCTAAATGCAGAGCTTTAACTTTGATCATTTATGCTACTTATCAATAATATTAGATTAACTATTTCAGGTAGATTGTATCAATTTAAATCAATGGTGTATTTTGATGTGTTGTCAGTCACTGGAAATTATCCTTTTTCACCTTTGTTTTCAGTCTGCATTTCTGCTCTTTTCTTCTTCATATTTGAATTGTATAGAAACTAAATCTGGAAGTAGCATGAATCTGACAGGCCATAAATAGTTTCTGAAAAACCTAATTAAAGACTTGGAAAAATGTTGCTTGGTATCATTGCGAGTTCAGAGCCTGGTTAAATGAAATTTGAAGAATCTCAGCCTCCACTAGTGAAGTTGTTATGGATATTAGAGACAAAGTCAAGAATACAGTGTGATAATTACCAAAGGGAAATATGAAATACAGTGTTAAAACCTAAACTAATATATATAATACTAAGTAGAACACTAATGTCTTCCCTAGGTGAATATCTACTCATATTTCTTGAACTTTTAAGTTGTTTATAATACAGTAAAAGATCATGCTAGAGGGCTGTTTTATGTAAGAAGGCAAAGTCTTTCTCAGATTTTATAATTCTTTCATATCAGCTGTCCTGAAAAATGTTGCAGAGTATTTCTTTACATTGAGTATAATTTCCTTGAGTAACTACCAGATGCTTGGTAAGGTAGAGAGAAACCAGAGTGTTTGACAAAGTAAACAGAAATACATACAGGGCTAATCCAAAGCCCAAGATGTCAATAAAAAGATTTCTACTGATTTAAATAAGCTGTAGGTCAGGCCAGTGTTGCAGAAGTCATCTGAGTAATGGACTCCCCCAGAACACAGTACAAAGGGGACTCTTTATATGTATGTCCAAACAGTGTGTTTGGAATACTTCCAGCAGAGTTTGGCTCTGATTTGATGTTAATTTATTTCAGTTTGTTAAGCCACTACTATATGATTTAAATAAATGTAATTTTAATGGGTGCTGATAAAAAGAGATGGACTTCATGACATGTAGTTCAATTTGTGAGCCTGACTGCTTAAATACTTCAGTTTTGCCAGCTCATAAATAGCTTTTCATTAACAAAACCCCCACAGATATCTTGTAAAAATCTGAAAAGCCTAGGAGTGTATGTTGAGGGGAAAATAAAAAGGCTCAGTTTACAGTTTGAACTCTTTGCTGAGTGAATTTCACATAACTGTTTCTTATAGAAACCATTTGGGGAAGTTTATTAGTGAAATGCTTGAATGTTGTGTTTCAATTGCAATTGAGAACTCCATGGAATTAATGGAATCGGACTGTACAGTAGTTGTTCAGATGAAGGAAGAAGGTTACATTTTAAACGCATAAATACAGAATTAACTAACAGTCCTATTCTCACCAAAAGTCGAGGTAGCCACAGTAAATAGTAAAATAATATTTAGAAACTACATATTCCAATTTTTTTTTTTTTTTTTTTTTTTTCCTAAAACCATTTAGTATTTTGGTAAGGGCGAGAATTGGAACAAAATAAAGGCTTTCTATAAGGTGCAGCTTGAATTGAAGGGATTCCCCCACTTCTCTGTGCAATCTATTGCAATGTTAAATTCTTCTCATGATGAGGAAATTTTTTCTTGTACCCAGATGGATTTCCTCCTGAAGTTACTTGTGTTCATTTCCTCTTGTCCTCTCACCATTTAACCTTGTGAAGAGAGTATCTCTGTCTTCTCTGTAACTACCTATTAAGTATTGTAAGGCTGATTAGATCCTCCAAACCTTCTCTTCTTTTGGCTGAGCAAACTCAGTTCCTTCAGCCTTTCTTCATGTCTCAAGTTCTCCAACCATCTTACCATGTTGGTGATCCTCTATGGGCATTTTCAGTTTATTAATGTCTCTCTTGAAATGGGGAACTCAAATGGGACACAGTGTTCCAGGTGTGGCAGAGTGAACTCATGACATCCCTTGATCTGTTGTCTATACTTTTACTGACACAGCCCAGGACATGGTTTGCCTTCATTGTTGCAATGGGATGACTGACAACTCGTGTTCAGCTTACTGTCCACCAGTACTTCCAAAGCCACACCCTAGCTAGTGAGATCCCAGCCGGTGTGGCTGCATGGGTTTATTCCATCCCACATGCCAGGCTTTACATTTATCTTTGTTAAACTTCACCCATTTCTTGTTAGTCCAGTCTTCTAACCTGCTAAGCTCTCTCTTCCTAAGTTGGTTCTTTCTTGTCTCTGCTGTATCTACCTTTCCTTCTAGCTTGGTGTCATCCCCAGACTTAGTGAGTGTGCAGTCAATTCCATCATCCTAATAATTTATAAAGAGGTTGAATACTATTGGACCCCAATAATGAACCCCGAGGAACCCCATTTGTGACCACCTGCCGCTTTGACTTTGAGCCCTTAAGCAACACCCATAGGGATTAGCCTTCCCTGATTGACATCTCCAACAGTTTTCCATGTGCATTTACTCTGGATATCTCGCCTGGAGGTGGCAATCTTCTAGGCATTAAAAAAATGCACCTACTTTGTAAAGATTTACGGCATTTATGAAATCATAGATGGCTGCGACATGTGAAAGATTAATGTACATACGTATATATACCACCCATCTGGCAACTGCTTCCTAGACAGTAACTTACATAAGATTCATGCATTTCAGAACATTCTGAATACTCTAGAGACCTGTAGTAAAAATGTAAATTGTGCTTTGAAGCAATACACAAGCACACTTATTTTTTTGATTCAATAATTTCTGAAGTATCAGCTTTTGCTATTTTTTTTGTCCATAGTGTCTCATATAAGATGTCATTAGCAATGAAATGAATACAAATAATATTGCTAGAGCCATAGATGTAGAGGTGAATGGTCATTAGAGTGTAAAAAAAAAATATGCTAATTAATTTACATGCTTTATGGCACAATGTGCTTGGTAGCTTGGTTATTATTAGGTTGTTTCAGCATAGAATTTACTAACTTGTTCAGTCTTAAATTGTATGTCACGTCGAAAAGTTGCCTTATTTTTTAATGCTCCTATAGTATATTTCAGGAATCTTATGAAAACAGAAGAATATTGTGACAGCCTGATGTTGAAGATGGGCCTGTATCAAAGTTCTTTACCTAATTTTAAGAAAAAAGAAGTGTGATTAGAGGGCTTGAAATCTAAGTCTAGATTTTAGGTTTATGGCTTTGGTCATTGTAAGCAGAAAGAAGCTTCTCTGGCATAGAGAATTTTTCAATTACAAATTGTGAAGTTAAAAAAAGAAAAAGGAAAATCTCTTCCAAGTAGCATACCCACAGTGCTTCTCTTTTTTTGAGATGAAGGATACAATAAGATTATTAAAGTCTTGTCCATGAGAGTTACACTGTAGCTGGTGTCTGTCTCTCCTTTTTCTTCTCTCTCTCCTCATTCTTCTTAAGTGTTTCTCGTTTGTTTGTTCCCCATTCCAGGTGAAATCTCTGTGGAACTAAACTTTCATTCTTTCCCCAATTAAGTCACTGGAAATCTTAGTTTGGCTTTGGGATGGGACTTTGTTCTCCTTGTGTGGCAGCTGAGCACTGATGTTTCCTGGGCTAAGTTTCAAATGACAAAAGCATGTCACTTGGTCTTTGATCGTTAGTTTCAAGCACTGATGGAAAAGATGTAATCCTCTGCTGTTTTTACTAAGTATAAACCCATTAAAAGTGAGAATTAAATTGCACAAGGGTAAAAATTCTAATGCAGTAACTGAGCATCAGTTTGTAAAACCGAACAAACATCCTGCCTGTATGTTATGAAGAATTTTTTTCACTTTTTCTGTTCAGCTGATTTATTACAATCAGTCATGTTGGAGGGTGCCTGAACTTGCTTCCTCTTTCCTTTTCAGCTTCCTTATTTTAGCTCAGATGGTACTTTACTTTAAATCACATAATATGGTAAAAGGTCTGTTATTTGACCTGGGACTAGGGTCACACGACCAATCTTAGCTAGTCTAAAATTAAATGTAAACAATGCTAAAATACACCGAATAATTCTCAACTTAAACCTGGGAGCTGCCAAGTAGAACAGTACTTTATTATTGCACAATAAAACACAATTAGAATGATGACTGTTAATGATTTAAGGTATTTCTAAAATGAATATACCAAACCTTTTATTCTGCAATACTCTTATTGCAGTTGTACCCTATTTGTTGAGGAGGTGTTTCCTATTTTGTTTGATTTATAGCCTTATAACCTCACAAACAGTAGGAATTTTCCACTGGTGGCTGCACAATGTATGGAAAGGACAAAATTATTTTTAAAACTGATCATGTTTCTCAAATCGCCACTTCTACTCTGTAGTCAAGTATTTACTACTTCTGCAGAGCTTTTTTTCCCTCTTAATCATGATGAATGTATTTACAGAGTTAGCTTTCCAATTTTACTTGTATTGTAGTACACCAACAGGATAATTTTTACTATAGAATCCATTATCTAGGAAAGCTGAAGTTAAAAAAAAAAATCATAGACTATGGTTTTAGAGACACAAGCTATAAAAACTTTAATATCAAGATTAAATTGTTTATTTGTGGGTTTGGGATTTTTTTTGTTGTTTTGTCTTTACTCTGTTCAAATCTATAGCTGCAGCACCTTGGGCAAATCCCTAATAAATTGCCGTGAAAGGATAGAAAAGGCTAGGAAATGTTGCGTGACTTCAGAAATACTCCATGTGGATTCTTCAAGAGAACAAATTCACAACTGCTGTGAATTAATCCAGCTTCCTTGGTAAAGCCTCGTGAGCTGCCTCAGTACTATGTCCACTTCTGTTCCAGAATGCTTTCTAGTATCTCTGATGTTAGATAGGTATCCAGACATATTGTTTATTGTATTGTGTGTCCTAAGAATATCTGTGGTTGGTTTTCTGCTAATTCAGCATGGGATTAATTCATATTCAGATCTTGCTTTGATGGATGTGTGTGGTGAGAAAGATGGTTGAAGATGGCTGATTTTGTTTAGTTACTGTAATTCATTTGGAGCAAAGAGAAAAGAGAAAAAGAGTTTTTTCCCTCAGTCAGAGAAAGCAAATTAGCAGTACTAAAAAAAGCGAAATTATGTGAGAAGATGCAGAACTTCTTTGTTAAACTGTTAAGTTTTTTAAGCATGCTGTCTTACAGCTAGGAAAACTGCAAGCTATTCTGCCAATATTTTGTATTGGTCATGGAGTCCAGACAAGTCTTGTTTTCCATCACAGACACAAACAGACATCAAACGCTTCTTTTGCAGTTTAGTGTCACTTTTTTGGTTGGCCTACTTAATACAGCATTGCTCTGAGAGACTCATGAGTAAGAAAAGCCAAAACTAGAACTATTGTTGGTTGGGAAGCTGCTTGTGCCAGAAATGGTACTTTTCTTAAAACAATCTTCATGTGACTGTGATTCACATAAATTTCTGGTGTTTTTAAAAAAAAAAAAAGTTGAAGGTCACAAACTACTCACCTTCATATATTAGCTCTGCTGCGTGAAGGGAGTAACTCGCTAATGCTCAGCATGTTCTCATTGTTCGCAACACATTTAAAGGGAAATCTGTGGATTCAGTATAGTGGTATGACCTCAGTCTCGCAGCCTAACACAGGCAAAACTTTCATAATGTTCACTCACTTATTGCATAAACTGAGAAGGGGAGTGCCACTTGTAGCAGAGCCAAAGAATCAAGACCCTATCTCATTTTTCATTTTAAATAAATAAATAAATGTATGTCATTGTCATAATCTTTATTGTTGTTGTTAACTGTTTCATTAGAAGCTTCTTTAATAAGAAGTTCAAGTGTATGTCCCTGTGCATGTGTTCTCCAAATATTTCTCTTTTGTTTGCTGTGGTTTATAGTAAAATAAAGCTCAGAGTAAAGTGGTGAAAGCTTGGACAGCAGTTTCAAAAGTGTCTCCTGAGTTCCAGGAACTCGGCTATTGTGAATTATTATTCTGAAAAAAGAAGAGTTTCTGTCATTTAAAAACAAAAAGCAATTTATTCACAAAGTATTAAGTTTTTAAAAGCCTAAAAAAAAGGTCTTTAAATGGGTGGGGTTTAAGCATTGATATGAAAACTGGATTATTCTGGTTAGCTTTTACATCTGAAATATTTGCATTACAGTGCTGATCTTTTGTTTAGAGATTAAAAATACACTGTAATTAGATTCCCTTTTTAATGGAAAATCAATACATTTAGAACAGAAACCCAAACAACTCAAGTTTTGTTGGGTTAATTTTTAGAATAGAAGCTGAAGTTTTGGTGAAATAAGTTTTCCAAGCCACTAGAAATTTTCATTGTATAATACTTAAGACACCCTGGTAACATAACATTCGTTTCTATGAAGAGCATCAAGAAACATTAACTTTATTGATGGTAGTCAGTTACTTTGGTTTTTAAGTTTATGATAGGAACAACAATATTAGAGGAACCTTGTTTTGTCTTGAAGATAATGAAAGCTGAATTTTCATTTGGCTGAAACTTATACTACTGCCCCTGCAAAAATGAATATGAATCCATGTTTGTTCTTGCAGAGAAAAGGTGGCTGGCAATCCAGCATCTGTTAATTAAATATGTGTACTTGTGCCTGAAGGCAAGTACAAAATCAGAAGTTCTGCTTAATATGACCTATTCTATTCAAGAAACATTGTCTGTATTGCTCAGTCTTGCAACACTGGCTAGTCTTTTGCGAATTGAGATTTTTTTGGATCAAATTTAACTAGTAAAAAAAAAAAAGTCTCAGCATGTGAGATGCATGATGCAAAGCCTCTGAGAAAACTATGAACACAGTCAAAGTAATCCAAGAAGTCTTTTCAGACAGGACACAACCTTTAACTTACAGAGTTTTAATCTATTATGTTAACTAGGATATCAGCTAAAACCCAGATATTTGTTAGAAACAGAGATGAATATGTTTAATTTTAAAATAGATTGGTTGATCTTTTCCTTAAAATTATATAGAAACTCATTTTCTTTAAATATCCAGGAAACAGAATACTAATTTCATTGTGCAGAAGAGAAACAATAGAAAGAGATTGCACTGCAGTAAAACAAATGTTGGTATATGCTGACAGAAATAGAGGAAGCTTTCCCAGCACATGAAAACATAGTATGGTTGGAGGTGATGATAGGATCTGACTATTTGTTTGTGTTTGGGAGATCTTAACTTTAAAATTAATGCATATTACTTTAGATGGGAGATTGTTTTACTTCCCACTGGTAAAGGAATTTTACCCTGGCCATAGGAAATGCTAGTAACTTAGAAATTCAGTAGAATTAAAAAGTATTTAAACTGTGAAATCTTAATATAGTTAAGTGTTTTAAATGGCTTAACAGTCTATTTAAGATGTGGTTTTAAGGAATAAGGTTTGTTACCAATTTGTCCACACTTAAAGACTAAGACTAGAGAATGAACTGTGGAGTCTTTCATTTAATGATGGAAAATGTACCCAAGCATTTCTAAATGTAAAGTGCGTATTTGCAGTTTCATTGCTAGCAGTTAGTCAGGCAAAACACCCACAATACTTACAGTAAATATCACCAGGTCTTTGAAATATCAAATGATGTGTACTTTGCTGCTATTCAGCTTCTTGTTTTGGTCCATGTTATAAAAATAGACTGTTATTTCATCTGTTGCATATTGTAAAAATTGAATCTTGGTGTTTTGATCAGTTGATGGGAGGGAGTTTCACAAATGCCTAGAAATATAAAACTGCTCAGGAAAGAGGAGAAAATGTTGTACTTCAAATAAAGTAAAGCAAAAGATTATTGTGGAAAGGTAGGATTTAACCTATCTCTGCCTATATCCCTATTTATAAATCTCATCTTTCTTTCACTAGTTGCTACCATGCTCTGCTCCCTTTCTGCAGTGAGGATGTCCCTGACTTAGGCATGTGACACTTTTGGAGATTCCTCTGAAAGGCTAGCTCCAGAAAAAGGTTTAAACTGGTTGTCTGGCTGGTCTGTGGACTGAATGGCAGCCCCTATCTTTTGTGATTTTCATTTTTGCTGAATAATCAAGTAAAAATCCAGATATAGTCTGAACTCTAACAGGAAAACTTGGTATGAGTATTTAAATCTCTGTAATAAGATACAAAGACAGTGCGTCTTCACTAGATCTTTGCTTTAGATCAGGAGTGCAGTTTTGAAGTGAATCTCCCTGCTGTTCACCCTTACTGAGCAAAGGCTTACACTGCAGAGCAGCCAATGCTGAACAAACAAAATCGTAATAGAAAGCGAGCTCCAGAAGCACACTGGAAAAAATTGCTATTGTGTTTACATTTATATAACCATTTGAGGCTAATGTGTGAGCCCAAGGAGGGGCTGAGAACTTTTCAAGTTGCCTGCTGATTTTGGGTTGCTTTGAAACTTGCTGAATAGATAGCCCTGGAAGTCTGCCAAAGTTGCAGCCAGAGTTGCAGCAAATGACTTAGAATTTGCTGGAGAGATACTTGTTTGTTACTGGAAAAACCAAGAGCATATTCAAAGAAAATAGCAGAGAGACAATATGCTCTGATTTTGTGGAAACACTGGCAGCTTTTCAGGTAATTCATAGGCTGAAAAGGTGATGTGAACATTGAATAATAAATCCTCTATCTTTTGTTGTTTATTTTCAGGGAAACAATCTTTGTAGATAGAATTTTATGAAGGAAGCATGAAACACTCTTAGCAGTTTCTCCTCCTGGTAGTAGTACTATTTCTCCTCTGCCCGTAGAACTATGAGTATGGGTGAAAGAAGCATATGTGGCCCCAGTCTGAATTGCTTCTGTGTGTAGATCTATGCACGTATTGTGGGACCAGTCCCTTGTTGAGGGTATTTTGTGCTAAGGAGGCCCTGTTAGCCTCTGACTCTAGCACCTCCAAACAATCCCTTCCTGACCTAAGTGCACAGCTAAAAAAAAAGAGAAACTTAATTAAAATTAGAACCAAATCATTTGGCTCAGAAAGAAAGGAATAATTACAGAATTATTTACAAATAATTGGAAAAAATCTGACTGGTCTTTTGCCTTCTTCCTTTTCATTTTTATTCTAGTCTGCCAAAGCAGCACTTTTGAAACCATAAGGCATATTTTTGACTCAGTTGGAAATTAATAGGTCACAGAAACCAAGCGTTCGGCCATGCTTCCTTGCTTTTACTTTGCTTTACATGGTTGCCTTCCAAGACCAAGGCTCTGTAGAGTTAGATATGTAAGTCCAAAGTTTGGATACCTCTTGTATTCAGTGTTTCATAGGGACATGAAATCTGCTATAGTTTGTTGCCTAATAGCTTGTTCTGAATTTTTGGTGTAGGAACAGGCATGGGGTTGTACAATTGTGTTAATGCACTCCAGTCTTCTAGCCAGGCATGAGTGCATGGCACTGCACAGTGCTTGTGGAGGACAACTGCAGTCTTCTGTGCCCCATATGTTGTCAGCTCCTAGATGTACTTTTATACAGAACCCACTGAACAATCCTTGATAAATCAAAACCAGCTTGCTGGTAACCATTTTTCTGTATATCTTCTGGTATCTGTGCATCCAGCTCCCATTGGTAAATCTGTGTTTTGTTAAAAATCCTTTGTGAGATAAAAGCCTTCAAAGTTTTAATGTTCACTGCTGAAGAGTTAGTGATTTAACTACGTATGATGGGGAGCATATGTTACCTTTTGGTTACTGACAATAGCATTAAGAAGTTACAATGCAACTGATTTATTCTCAGCACATTGCTTTGAATTAATGTGAAACAGGAAAATAAAGAGCTGACTAATGTAATTGCTTTTAAAACATCACTTTGGATTTAGAACAATCAACATGCCAGAGGATTTCTTGAATACAACAATTTCATTAACAGAATTTATTGGGGTTTTTTGTTGGATGTGCAATCTCCATTTATTTACTTAATTTGTGTTGGGACCATGCATTAGAAAGAGTAATGTCATATTTCTGTGATGCTATTTTAAGTCCTGTATAACCTGTCAAGTAATAGATCTTATCTTAGTTCCAAGATTAGATTTCTTATGTATTATTACATTATAAAAATCTTACAAAACTTGATATCAGAATTAAATTACTTAAATGTTATTACTGTTTCTTCTTTCATGAAAGACAATTGTGGACTGGCACTTTCAGTTGTAAACTTCCGTCTTGGAGAAAGTTAATTTCATTAGAATGGTCCTGATGCATCTTTTGGCTCGTAAGTGAGGATATCACTTTGAATCACAGGGGAGAAATCCTTAATACCAACTAAAAAATAAACATGTTCTGTTTAATACCAGATTTACAAAAGGACATTTCTAAATATCTCACAAATGCTATGCATTTGCTGCAGCATCCTTTGCAATTAGTTCCCCTAAAGAATTTTTCAAAAATAGTCTGTTTAAACTTTTATTGCCATTACTTCTTGTTTGTTTTATTGTAATAACATCTGCATTTGTGAATGGGTACTACATATTCACTTTGATAGTGTAATCACATGAAAAAAGGACAGCTTCTATCCTCAGAGAATTCTTCCTAGACCTTATCTGTAGTGCTGCACTACCCCTCTTCTAGTACAGTCTTCAACCTATTGGGAAACCGAATAGGCATTCTTTATGGTATCCTTTCTATTTAATTTCTGTTTGATACTTGAATGTTTGTTTTTAATAATAACAAATACATTTCAGTCCCTGTGCAGTCACTAAGGCTCTGATCCTAAGAAATGTTATATGTAGCGATCTCAGGATTAACAGTAACAGCAATTAGCAAGATCGTCATATGAGTTGAATGTTGTCTTTCAAAGCTTCCAAATTAATCCTTAGGATTGGTTTCTTTCCTGATTTGAAAAAACAAAGAGAGAAGCTGCGTATGATTATATGGAGTTTTTAGTCGTAGGCGAGCTAAGGTAATTACATTTACCATGGAAAGCATGAAAAATGAAAAGCAGAAAGAAAATGATAGTGTAAGAGATGAATGCCTGGCAGAAACTGATGGCATTTAAGAATCATTTAGTTTCCCATAGAAATGTTAGCTACTCTTGTAAGTAATTTTGCATATTTTAAGTATTTAGTGAACCTGTATAAAAGTTTTAAAATAACTTCTGTTTGAATAAGCCAGCTCTTTGTTCTCTTTTCACTGAGCCAGAGCATGCTATGTTTATCATATGCTCACACATATAAGCAAATTGTATCAGAGACTTTTTTTGTGCTATGCTTGCAAAAATTCTGGGAGCAGCCCCAGCTCTGAGTGCACTTCCTACCATTGTCATAAATCACTAGTTAGATGTTTTGCCTTACTTGAGGAATTCTTTTGTAAATCAATGGCTGCACTAAAATCTGTTGTTTATGAAAATATGGTAAAGAGCTATGCTGTGAGGTTTTTAGTTTTTCTGGGACTCAAACAACATATTTTTTTCTTCCTCTCCACCCAGTTTTTGTGATAATCAAGTTTCAAAGGAAATTTTAATACTCTAAACCCCACAATTATTGATGTTTCAGTAATGAGCTTGGAGCAGATTAATATTGTGTTCATTTTGTGATAAAAGACTCTAATTTTTTTATTTTTTTTTTTAATTCTTATCACTACTTCTGTCTATTTTGAAATGCAGACTGTTCTGCTGCAAAATAGCTCTTAATTACAAAGTTATACAGATGTTGTATTTTGAGTTTGAATCTCCCATTTCTTTGTTAGGTGACTTTTTATTTAATTCACCCACGGTGTCTAATTCCTAGGTAGTAAGTGTTCTTAGCAGGGATTATCATTGTACCAATGAATTTTGTTATTTGTTCACATAATATTTAGCTTTGTTGGGAAAGGGTTGTAGAGATTGCATATATTAGAAACAACTAATCACAGTTGATCATGTTTTCTGAACAAAAGTTCTTATAAGTCCAGCTATTTGTCTTGCTGTGTTTCTTTTGAAATAATCCTACATCATATGGAGTCTTCACTGCTATTTTAGTGAAATATGTATAGTAACAGTATTACTGAAATAATTTCATTGAAAGTAAGAATACTATTATAAAGTACGGTTTTGTGAGTTATTAATAGACATAATTGACATTGGAAATCTTCAATGGTACATTTTTAAATGTAACAAATTCTGCTCTCAGTTGTATGTCTGCATTTCCCAGCACATACTTAACAAATATAAAAATGCGATATTACAGAGTTTAGCTGTGGTACACATTGCTACTTCTTTGAGGCAAACTCAGTTTAAAAGGTAATCTTGTAACATTCTCAGCACATGTTCCTGATAATTTTAATCCTGCCCTCTGAGATGGAGGTCACAGTCCCCTCAGTTCTGTAAACTGGAGTGTTAGCATGAAAATGCTCTAAAACCAATCGGTGAAGTGAGCCTTAAATGAGCTTTAAAAAACCCTCTTTCTAAAAATCATTTGCTTGGGTGGCTTATTTATTTGTTTTTTAAACCAGACCATTTGCCTATTCAGTTTAGGGTGCAGCTGCACAACTGCAACTGAGGAGGCAGTAACATCCAGTAAGGTTGAGTCAGCAAGATGGAAGGTCTTGGAACATGCTTAGTTCAGAATGAAGTTTTATGGGCATAAAAAAACCCCTTTATAATAACTTGGTTCGTTGTAATTACTCTTTGGATTTATAATGATCAGTACAAGCAAATTTTCCATAGGGTTTTCATTGAGATCTCAAGCTTTGCCCAGTCTGTTTCCACAGTGCATCCAGGGATATTATTGTAGCATAAGACGACAAGTTGTTTTCCATAGAGAGGAATGTGTTTTAATCTGTGACTTCATAAGTTGAAGAGTAGTCATGATATATTTGTAGATTCATTGAGAGCAAGAATTGACCAAAAAGAGGCAAATAGATTCAGGCCATTAGACTATAATTCACAGAGCTTCAAAGAGTTGAACTCTGTTCCTGGTGGTAATTTCAGGAGCTGTCAAACTGACTGTTGTCTGTGGTTATGTGTACTAAGCAGTTTAAATAATTACACAGTATTTCTTAAGGCCCTCTTCACAGGGCAAAATAACACTTTCTGCAAACACTGTAAATCTTAATGTTCTGACAGGCACTATTTTCAAAATGTGTATTTTAAATAAAAGTCAGAAAAATAAAATGGTAACCTATGGACCCTCATAACCTGAATATTAGGGTGTAAGTTTTAGATGTTGCATGTGATAACATTTACTCCAAATTAATACAGATCTTAAGATATTCTCGGTATGAATATACAAAATGTTGTAATTGTCAGACCAAACGTCTATTACAGTACTTTTCTCTGAAGGTAGTTATTAGCAGATGCTTGGGAGGGTAGTAGGAAAACACAACAGTGAGCGGAATGATTCTATCCAGTGGACTTGAGAGTGTTTGTAATCCTTTTCAAAGATTACTCATCAAACAAAATAACACCTCAAGTATATGATATCTTGGTATACATACAGTATTTTTACAATCAGAACACAAGAGGTAGAGGTCTGTTATGATGGGCCCAAACACTTTTGTGTTAGGCAGTGTACAAGCACATAACAAGAAAACTTTTGCTTCCATTCCTCCTTTTGTTGCACATGAAAGCTTTGACATTAACAGCATAATTCCACTGCCAAGGTAACTTATTTTATCAGTAACAATTTTGGAAAACAAATGTGGATAGTAAAAAATTTTTCAAAAGCCTATCGTTTCTGCAGCTTCTGAGAATTCTCTTTAATTTCTCATTGTCCTCCTAAGCAGAAATGGAATGTGTAATGAAAGTATACAGAAGACTTTTTCAGAAGAAAGGTAGTTAAGATGAGCCTTAAAATTCATTATTTTCTTCAATACCACTGCTTCACATTACTTTGAAAATTCGTAGCTTAAAAACATTTTTTATGTCACTGCTGTGAACTCTAATGTGTCTCACACTAATATAAATCTGAAATGGTGCAGCTAGGAAAAAGTGTCCTATCCAAATACTCTGCTGAATTGAAATCACCAGATTGTGCCATGCCATTTTATTGTGTCAGACAACAGCTAATAATAAAATGTCAGAATATACAATGTCAAATATAGAGTTTTGCTGGCGGAATAAGCCTGAAGCTTGTTGATGATATCTGCCTTTTCATTCAGGCTGTGAGGCTGATTACAGGATAAAAAAGGGCAGAATTTTTCTGTTCCTAAGAAAATACATATACTTGTAAAATATTTATTCTGAAATTGGAAGCATTTTCTTCCCAAGTTTGCATTGTTCCCTCATACAAAATCCAGCAGTAAGGTAAGCACTTCTTCTTACAGCCAGCCTTAAGATTAATCAAAGGGAAAGCGTGCTTCTGCAAACTTAGCTGAGTTACATTTGTTCATTTCATGCCGGACCTGCAACAGTACTTTGCCTTATGCTTCATTTTATCAGAAAGGTCTGTCAAAAAATATTCATTTGCAGTCTTTCTTTTCTGCATCAAATGGAAACAGATGTATTCATGGGGTGGATGAAAGAGGCGATGTTTCCTAAACTGCTTCTGATTAAATATCTTAATGGAATCATTACAATAGACAGTAGGGGGAAACTGGATTCTCTGGTCTATCTTTTCCCTGGAGCATTCCCTTATACATGTGCAAGTTGTTAATACCAAAGTACTTCATTTCTCCATCACATAGACCAAACACGAACAGTGATGCTAAGAGTCCTTTTTGGTAGTACTACTGTTTTTTAGAAGAGCTTTTTTAGCTTTAAATTTGAGAAGAGGAACACCAAATTTCACTGAGAGGATAGCATAGGTTTGATGAAACTGCTCTATGATGTATTAACTGTGGTTGTTAAGATATCTTGGTTTATACCCATTCTGACTGTGGGTTTGGAAATACATATGTCTCTTACCTGTTACACTGAAGTCACTGGCTCATTTTGTATTGTCTGATAGCTGTCAGTGTGCTGACTTAAAGCTTTTTTCAAGGCTGTAGTGAGAGACTAAATGTTGCATATTTATCTGTGATCTGTCTTAACGTATGTTTCTGTAGTGCAGAAATTGTTCTGTTGTGATGAGGCTTCTAGATATCTTGGTAGTCAACTAGGTCATCTGTGGCTGCGCCATTACTGACAATACAATGTCTTCATTCAAGTGTACTCTGAAGTAATTTCATGATGTGACTCTTACATTATTGTTATTAGCAGGAGTAAAACAAACAAATGTTTTACAACTATGGACTTGTTGAATGAGTGTCAAATGCATATTCAATCACAGATTAACACCCAAGAGAACAACTACTTATTGAGAACCTCTGGTTCCGTAGAACTGGTTGGGAATTTAGCAGGATTTCTAGAATTTCTTTTTTCTAGTAAAATCAAACATACACTGAAGACATTGCACTGCTGATACTGTTTGAATCCAGGAATATGGAAAAAATACAATATAGTAGCACTCAGTGGTACTTCCCCACCTTTTGACTTTACTAGAGTCCTCTGTCTCACTCAGACAGAACTGGCTTCTATAGATAGAGAAAATTATTAGGAGCAGAAAAGGATGAGACACAGATGTATTTTTCTGTGCCCCAAAGCTTAGTCTTAGAGGAATTTGGCTTAAATATTTATTCTTAGTCCTCTTGGCTTGGTTCTTTTCTCTGTGAAGCTGAACTTGCAGTTGATAAATCCTTCAGAGATCTAAACAAAGACCTGAGGTTTCAACCAACTTAGCATCTAATTTAGCAGTTACAATTTTGAAAAGCAAAATGAAGTATTTAGTTTTTTTCTTTCAGACTGCAGCTGTAGAATACCCTGACCATAGGGTTCAAAAAAAAAAAGAAAAAAAAAAGGACGATTTCTGACTAGAAGTTTCATTATTAATGCTCTGTTTAGAGAACTTTCTGTTGCATTAGTTTGACTTGGATTTGAACTCAGTTCCAGAGGTGAATATTCATTGCTGCAGAGTGCTCCACCCAAGGCACCGATCATTCAGGTTCAAGAGATTTCTTTTCCAAATTTTCCACCCAATGTGTAGCGACAGAACACTTGGGATGACACAACTACTTTCTGTATTTGTGGGAACTGTTGCTATGAGCAGATCCTAACCCCATATGTAATGTTTCATTTGCAGAAAACAGAAAACCTAACAACTCCCCACACACTACCCAAATAATAAAGAATTGTTTATTTGAGTTTGTTCAGAGCACTTGATAGCCTCAAAGCAACATGAAGATGTTAACTTATTATTTGGTAACCTGTGCAAATGTTCTTGTCTCAGACCGAGTCCTTACAGCAAAGAAATCTGGACCAGTAAACTCCTGTAATTCCTGCTTTAACTGCAGGACTGAGTAGCCATACCAATAGAAAGTTCCTTTTCGTCTTCAGGACTTTTTCCTCAGACTCTGGTTGTGAAGCTATGCTGTTGTCATAACTTTGAACTTCTCTGAGCAAAATGCTGACTATAAGCTTAAATCAAAATTTATGGCAAGTATGAGTCGGTTTAGCCGAGTAAGGTAAAAGCTTGAAGCTGTAGAATATGACTCCTTGGAGACAGTCAAAACCCAACTGGACAAGGCCCTGGACAACCTACTATAGCTGATGTGGCTTTTACAGAAGGATTGGACTAATTGATCTCCAGAGGTCCCTTCCAAACTCAACCATTCTGTGCATCTGTGATTTTTTGCTGTATTAAATTATAATTATTTTTTTTCCCCCTGTATGGGAACATGTAAAATTAGACATGTGATCTTTGCAGAGTGGCTGGTGTTATAGGAAATGTGATGAAGATAGAGAAGTAAAAAGAATGTAGTTCATTAAAGAATTATTACATTTTGTTGTCCAAATTTTGTACCTTTGCTGGTTTTCAAAGTCCAAGATATTTAAGGTGAGAAGTCAATGTTATCACAGAGCAGCCTTCTGCATAAACAGGTTATAGACTGTTTAACACAGCCATATTTGGGTGAAGCCCACAACACCTGTTTGACATACAGCCTGTTTTATCATACTGAGCCTTGAATCTAAAATACTGCCCTAAACTCACAGCATAATCAGTGAGTTACCATTGTACAATAAGGCACAGTTATTAGGAGAGCCTGTAGAAATGATCTTGGAAACTACAATGATGGATATGTTTTTCCGTAATGTTATGGAAAGCAAAAGTGTGCTAGTAGTGGGAGTTATTTATTAATTTTCATAATTTGTTCAGTAGTTAACACTAAAAAGAGGAAGAATGTAACTAAAAAGGTTGATGCGTGTAATTAATGGAACAGAACCCAGGTGTTTAAGTTGTCCAAATATAATGTTTTAATGTGAGGTCTTGATGTTAGCCTATTAATTTATTTTTCTTGAGGAGTTCTGTAACTGCAAGTTTGACAGTTACCTTGTGAGTTGGATAAATGTCTCAGTGGAAACTGCATGACCTGTATAAACACAATTGAAAGAGGGAAATGACAGATTGTGGCCAGTCACTAATCACAATAATTTTAAACATTCCTTCACAGTGTAAATAAGTCTTTCAGGCCGCTGGTGAAATTTTTACTTTTGGGCAGTTCTTTCTCCAGGATTCTCAGGAGTATTTTAAATGACCTCTTCAGTTAATGTTCACTTTAATGCCCAATTAAGTGGGCATTAAAAGGAAGACTTACACTGTGTCAAGTAAATCTAGGCAAAAAGGAGAATGGTTCTGACTGTTTTCCTGTTTCAAGAATTTGGAAAAGTTATATTTTTAGACATTTTCTCTTATTGAGTATTTTAAAGCACATTATACTTTCCAAAAAATTGGAATAGTTATGACCTTTTTAAAACAAAGCTTGCCTGGCTTGCATTTCAACTATACTTTACTTACTGTTCCTGATTCCCCTTCTAGAGGTGTCATTGAAATAAGGACACGTCATGGTTGGTTTTTTTTTTCTTTATCCTGATGTTAAAATTCCCCCATTCCAACCTCTCCTATCTTCAGTATGAAACTGAGGGCAAAATGGGAGGTTATAACAGCACTCATGAGGAAAGAAAAATACACTGTTCAGATGTGTGTTGAATTTATTTTTGATGCCTGGAGGTACAGGATTAATGCTTATTGTAACCATCTTGCTTCTGGATCTTGTGTGGGTTTCTAGGCTGGGCTTTGTATGAGAGGTTTGCACAAATAAAAGGTGAGGATTTGCACTGATTCTTGGATAAAGAGGATGCTTCTGAGCTGAGCTTCAGTTGCTACATCCATGGACCAACTGCTGTGGTATAGGGCTAGTGCAGAATTAGAAATTACTAGAAATGTCTCTTCTTAGAATGAGAAAGGTCTAGGGAGTTGAAATATGGAAGCTAGGAAGAGGTACCTTCCTTTGTCCTCTCTTTCAATGGTTTCTGAATTTTCTGTTATATTTCTGTCATTAACTATGAAACCTGGAGATATATTTAAATAAAGTTACTACAGAATTTCCAGCCTGTTGCAACAGATTAAGCTCAGACCTTTGTCCGAGAAGGTCTGCCAGGGAGTGCCCAAGGCTTTGCTCAGGGAAAGGTTAGCTGTTGTCAGCAATAGTAGAGTGGTAGGAGGCAAAAGTTAGAGTGGGGAAAAGGCAAACCATTCCTGCAATACCTCTAACAATAACATCTTTTTACAGATCAGCCTCCCCTAGTGGAGCCTGGAACTCTGAGTGCATCCTCTTGATATCCTTATTGTACAAAATGAGTACAACAAAGCAAATGAGGATACTTGGAGGAAAGGGGAAATATATAGCCAGATGGGGTGGTTTTCTTTATGTTTGATACCAGTTGTTGAAACCTGACAAGAATTGCGAAATGAAAAGTAACGATGAGTTGGTTTCTTTCCATCCATCAACTGCAAAGAAAATGGAATGGCTGGCAGCTGAGGTTTCACTTTGTTACCCTTCTGTGTTGCTTAAAATAGCAACACTTTTTGCTGATTTCTAGATAATTCAGTTTTCAAATGCACTTATCCTATCTCTTTTCCTTTTTCTAGTATATTAGAGAAAATGGGCAATCAAGGAAGGAATGAATTCTGCAATGTATCCAATGCTTGTAGAACAGAAACTTAGAGTAGAAATACATACACTTTGAGGAATATAAAACACCTACATTTCAAAATGAAACAATCAGTTGAAGATGGTCAGTTGGACAAAAATGGGGTGGGGGAGAGAGAAAACATTTATTTTGGTCAGATTTCTCTGCATCTTTCAATTATGCAGACCTAGCATAAACTAGAATCACAATATTTGTTAAGAATAGTTGAGTGGTTTAAGCTCTACATTTTGTTAATAGTGTTTTATTATTTATTCTTATTTGTTGCATGTTAAGTCATTGCTACTTATGCTGGTGCTTAAGTCTTACACCATTCCTTCCAGAACTGGTCTTTGAATAACTTCTGATCTTGAACTGCAGTAAAATCTTTAGGTGCAGGTGCTCTTGTGGTCTGGGTATTCATTTATGTGGCTCACAGAGCTGGGTTTTCTCATTGATGTCAGAATTCATGATGGTGATTCATCACGGTAGGGTGAATTACCTTTTATCACCCTGTCTCCTGTTAGGGAGCATATATGAGTTTTAAGTAGCCTTAGTTAGGTGAGGCATGGGTGATTTCTTGATCTTGTGGCATGATTCTTCCAATGCATGTGACCACTTGAGTCTCAGAAACAGGACCAGGTAGTTTTATAAATAATCTCAACCTTTCTGCTTCCACATAAGTTGCCCAAATGAAAGTGAATGACCCTGGAGAGATGTCTAAAATATCACATTCTATTGTTCAGCATCCTATTTTTGATAGTATCAGAAGTATTTTGTTCTTAATGTACATGAATAAGCTTCCTGCAGACAGACAGCCTCCATTAATAGAGTATTTTTATTTCCTATCTCATTTCCTTTGTAATAGACCATAAGACCAGTAGGTACTGTACCTTGGGTTGTGCTCATTTGCTAGTACAAAATGGCTTACTGGGCAATAAGAATGCCTGAAGAAGTAGCTTCAAAAAGTGTTTTGTTGTATAAAGTAGTGATAATTTATGCATAGTGGTACATATTAGTTTTCTGGTTTGAGTATTTTAAGTTGCTTAAACAATTACCTGTTAGTTTGCAAAATTGGCCTCTTACTAAGAACCACTCTTGAATCCCTACAGATATCTAGATGAACACACAAGACCAGAGACAGAAAGCTGTAGGACATTTCCTACCAGTGTGTTGGAATGGTTAGGGTCATGTTAATAAAAATAGACTATCAGCTGTTACACTGAGTTTTGAATTGCTGATCTGTAAGCTGCTTGCAGTCCAGACACTTGTGTTTAAAAAATATTTTGAAAGAATCCCTAAATGATTATTGCCACTGTAACTACTTGGAATTGCTTTTGACTTTTGGATAATTAGCTGTTTGGTAGTACTTTGCTTATTAGTGAGCAGGGCTGGGCAATAGAGCTTTCCTTTGACTTTTAAAGACTATTTTTAGATCAGATTGAAAGTTAATGACTCTTAAAACTAGGTTACATGTGGGTGATATTTGGAACGGAGAAGAATCAGGGGTTTGTTTACATTTTTGCACCTTTAAGTCCTTACCTTGTATATGTTATTTACATACAAAGCTGAGAAATGCCTGTAGCTGGGCTGAAGAATAAGACATAAAACAGGAACTTATGTCTTATTCTTCAGCCCAGCTAGAGGCTGAAGTGGTGAAATGAAAAATATTCTTTGAGCAGCACCAGAATTTTGCCAGTATCTACAGACAGTTGTTTTGCTCTACACACTGTATCACATGGAAAGGTTTCTTTTGTTCTAATTTTCTTTAATAATAAATACTCCTAAGCAATAATTATATGTTTGCTCCTTCAACATGAGAAAACCTCACTATAGAGAAGACAGGTGATTTCATTCTCTGCTTTACATCTACCAAAGAAAAAATAAATCAGAGGTTACATATGCTGTGGAATATTTCTGTCAGTGACAATCAGTCCCTCCATTTAGTGCACCATCATGTCATGTGTCTTCTGTAGGTTAATATTTCCTTTTTAATGCATTTTTACAAAAATGAATCTTAAAATCCTAGGTATAATCCTGATTGAATATATAAAAATGAGGAGTACTTTTAAGTGTGGAGCTTTTTTAAGAGTGGAATGCATCAGTTTTGAGGATTTAAAAAAATTGTTTCTTGAAAACTGTAAGGGTGTAATCAGAGTACAAAGGTACATGACGCCTCCTCCCCAGTAATCAGTAAAATCTCATCAGTAAATATGCATATTTATGACTGATTATATCATGGGAAATTCAAGGTCATGTCAAGCTTAGTGCTAAAAATAGAAATGTAAAAGGAAGCATTTCCCTTGGTTTGTTTTTTTTTCCTAACATCCAGCACTTTTTTTTTTCTCCATTTATTTTCAAATATAGTGTAATGCAAGTCAGGCTCATTTTAAGGTCGTAAGTGAAGATAAAAATATCATCACAGTATCCATCTTGGATATAAAGGTTGGTCTCACTAGGGTAGTTTTTGTTGTCCTTAGAAGTTCTAGTTCTAGCAGAACCAAAGGGAAAAGAAAAAAAAAAAAAAAAAAAGGTTATTTCTTTGACATCAGCTTTAGAACTTAGCAAAACATAGAAGTCTCCATTGTCCCTGGCTTGGGTTTCAGAGAGCTGCTCTTTCAGAATTACAGAGTGGTTGAGGTTGCAAGGGACCTGTTGAGATTGTCTAGTTAAATGCCCCTACTCAAACCAGCACCAACTAGAGCAGGTTGTCCAGGGCCATCTCCACTTTTACTGTCTCCAATGATGGAGACTCCACAAGCTCTCAGGGCAACCTGTTGCAGTGCTTGACCACCCTCACAGTGGCTGAGTAGGAGGAACTAAACCTAAACAAAATATTGGAAATTGGTCTGCCATCAATATATCTTTTGACAAAGAATGTCAATTCTGTACCTATCAGCATATATTTGTAGCAAAGTTGCGTTAGTTCTGCAGCTGTACACTACTGTGTAGGTCAGACTGTGTGTATGCCATCTATATGCAACCAGTAGATTAGCTTAAGTTAAATGGTCTTACAGGCAACCGTTTGCCCCATTTGCATCAATGGTAAAAAAGTTCAGTATTTAAGTATAGTTTGAATAATATTTCTAGCATTTTTAAGTTTTTCTTCTCTCTCCATCTTGGCGTTGGTTTATTAGTTACAGGAAGTTGAATTTAATTTCCAAAAAGCACCCAACTTTGTTGTTTATTTGAACTCTATGTCACTATCTGAACTTTCCAAGTATCTTAAGATTGCATAGTTGTACTGTAAACATTGTGAGAATAGGCTTGTACTGGCTTTCTTATGATTGAATACTTTCAGCTTCATATGGTAGAACGCTGATCTTGAGCATTGTATCATTCATTTGAAATTACAGTGATTTATTTTATAAATTGCTGGTACTAACAGAATTTTCAGGGCCTGAAATAAAGAGAAAGAGCAAGTTTTTTAGATAAGTTCAAAGTCTTTGGATAAACAAGTAAGGATGATCATATTTATATAAAACTCTGAAATGTCTGCTCTGTGCTCCTTACATGAATCAGTTCTTTTGGAAAGCTTCAAGATCTCTGTAATGTGTGAATGCTGTGGGGCTGACTTGCGTGGCTTCACACAGAAGGAAGGTTCTGAAATGCCCCATGGGACAGCCTTGGCCTGGGACTTCTTTGTGTGGTTCTGTTGTTCAAGAAAAGACTGAGCAATCTCAGTGTTGTTGAAGGGAGCGATGCTGGGCAAAATACTAATTTGCTAACGTGCATTCTAACTTGCATGGTACAGCCTTGTGGAAAAATGGATAGCAGTAAAGAAAACCCACTTCACCTCCCTGTGGGGACTAGGCATGTGGTAGAAATCTGGCAGAGCAAGGGTGGTGTGATTTGATAAAGGCCACAGCAATCTCTGCCTCTCTCCCCTCTCAGTCACCCCTTCTCCTTCAGTAGTACCATGGGAAGTGTGTAGAGCTTTATGTCAGTTCTAGGGAGCAACTTGTCCTTTGTGGTCAGTTTTGTGGTGACAGACTTCAGGGATGGGCTTAGGAATATATTTTTGCTCCAAAGTCAATGCACATCCGAAGGCACTAAAAATCTTTTTTTATGGTTTGTTCTCAAGTCTGGCTATAAATGTAACAGAGAAGAATTGAAACCAGCATATTCTGGACTAGATAAAAACTGTGTTGGCAAATAGTGAGTGACAAGGAGTGGCCATTTAGCATGTAATCACTGAATGAGTCATGAAACCAATATTATAATTATGCCACTATGAGATCAGGTTTGCAAAGCCCCACGTTTGCAAGTATACAAGCCAGTCACTGAGAAGGTTTGTTGTTTGGTTTTGAGGTTGGGGTTTTTTTTTTCAATATAAGTGAATTGTAAGAAGGCACCTGTAAAAAAAATTAGTCACACTGAAATGGGAGATGATAAAATGCATGTGCCTCCTAGCTGCAGATGGTGGACATGCTGACTATTGGTTTTATGGCTGATTTATGATACAGTAAAAAATACTTATTGTATTTTGTGTTTACAAACATGTTGGTAAGGGTGCGAGGACAAGGTAGGATTTTCCAGTTGTTCGTGCCATTCTGGAGGTGCAAAAAAATCCAGAAGTCTCACATATAAGCAATCTGGACTTTTCTTACTATGAGGAAACCCCCTTAATGGTAATAGCCAACAAGGCCCATTACATGGTTGTATATGATGCCAGCCTGCAATACATAATTGTATATGATGAACATAAAAGGGTGTGTTTAAAGGACTGGTGGACCTGGATGACCTTTCCGTTATGATGGTTCAAGAACATCCTGTCAGGATTTGACCCTTAGCACTGTATTTTTATAATAACAGGCCATTACACTGTGTGTAATGCCCTAAGAAGGGTCCTGTTTGAATAATTGACTCTGTTTCCAGCTTGATCTTTAACATAAAATCCTGGATATTTGAAAACAGAAGTTCACTTATCCAACCTGAAACTTTATGCTTGGGTCTGTATATTTTTAGAACTTTTGATATGTATTTTGTTTTTTCTTTCAACAAGTCTTTCCAGAATTTGCCTGTTGCTGTTCAGAATCCAACTCTGATTTAATTTGTGGGAATTACAAAGATAAAAAAAGGAGAAAAGAGTAAAAGCCTCCTTATTCATATTGTTATTGTTATCCAAATTAAAAAAAATCTGATGATGTGGGTTTGGAGTTAAAAGCTGTGGCCCCCTAATGTTTCAATTTAATTTGCCTTATGTAGGTAAACCTCCTAATTTCTGAAATATGCCAATTCTTTGTGTGCTAGTCATTGCTAATGCACATTTTCAATATTTAGTGATCCAGATGTGTAAAAAGCTGTTGCAACTTTTTAGAAATTTGAAAATCCATTTCCACATCATTTAAAGTTAGGATGGCTTCTCCATGCCTAGCTGTCATCTCTGAAGAATGCAAGTCAGATGTAGAATAACTAATACTAGGCAGATATGTTGTTAGATGTGAAATCAAAATTAGATATTCTGGTTTAATTCTCTTTTTTTTTTAATGTTTGGTTGACTACAAATAGTGTCTGTTTATAAAGAAGTAATTAGTTCTATAGAACTACTTATCTCCCCTCATTAAATCATATTTGTCAAAACAGAATAATTTACATAGCAATTATTTGTGGTATTATTTTGATTGAGAAATAAGCCTGGAGCAGATGCATTCTTACTGAGAAAAAAGTTTCCTTTTGGGTTCGTAAGTAATGCATGTGTGGAAAAAATAATGTAGGAAAGACTCACAAAACTGTTATTTAATAAATTCTTTTACTAAGTTTATTTTGAAAGATAGGAAGAGTGAATTGACCAGGTGCATCTTTGCTTGTTTAATTATGGCATCTTAGCTGGCAGGGGAAGTGCCTATTATTTTTTTCTTTATCTTAATTCAGCAGAACAAAAAAACATAGTATCAAGGAATAAATTACTATTAGAAAAGTGACTTATATGCTTAGAGCAGTGTATGCATCATATTATTGGAGTTTGTAGTAATGTTTCATGACTGGTGATTAATTGCATAGGCAAAGGGTTATCAAAGGAAGCAGTAACTCAAGTGACAGTAGGTTTTGGGTTTTTTCCAAAAATTGCATATAATTGCGTATACTTGGGAATTATGGCATAGTTATACATTGATTACAAGCATTAAAACTCCACTTAAGTTAATGAGCACATTTTTTTAAAACTATACCCAAGAGCTGCTATTATTTCTGCCTTTTGGGATAAATACATCTATTTATACAGTGACAGTAAGTTTTAAATGAGGAAATGTTCATCAGAGCAATTCAGAAGCAGTCTGTAACACCACACCAGTTTCTACTAGTCAAGAATCTGATTCACATTTTTAAAAACGTATGTTGTTTGGGGCAATCCATAATTTAAGGATTAGTTGATTGGTAGGTATGAATGAATCTGGTAAAAAAATAACATAAAGTTAAAATGAAACTGTGAAAATGTTCTTGGAATAAAGTGTCTTGCTGCAGCTTTTGCGAAGCCGGAACTGGTGAAGGAGGTGCTCCAGTAAATAAGAAACAGAGTGAAAATGTTTGTCCGGCATCAGTCATTCCCTTAACTTCTCGGGCCTGGAGGGTGTGCCTTAGAATCCACACATTTTCTGGTGACAGTTAACCCCATCCTCCAGTCCAGTGAGAAGCAGAAAGCAAGTTTACTTACTGGTTTATGACAAGTTTTTTTCCATTGCCTGTCCCTCTTCTTGCCCAGGCAGAGTGAAGAGGCTGGCTTTCCAGCATGATTTATGCCATGTGTTTGAAGTTTGGAAGTTATAGCTGGCTTTCTTCACTGCCTGATTTTCACTTTCCAGGAATCTCGTTTCATAGAAAGAAGCTATTATTTCTTGTGAGATTTCCATCTTAGTTTCAAATAATGAGATCAGAGTAAGAACAGTAGAGACTTTCATGTCCAGTTTAAAACCTCGTGTATATAGACGTGTCATTACAGCCTGAAATTTCCTCTTCCAATTTTATGAAACTTTTCTTTTGTTCGTAAGGGATATGAGGGTTTCTCCTTTCCCTATAATATGAAGAAGGAAAAAAAGTGGTGCTATTGAAATATTTTGAGTTCTAGTTCTGAAACAGTCCAGAGAATATAAAGGCAGTCATTTATTTGGCTGGGAAGGCAAAGAAAAAGAAAGAAAAGTGACTGTAGAAACAAATGAAAACATATGAGCAAGCCTTTCCCAAGATAATTCCCAGATCGTAATCCTCTCTGTGAAAGGAGAGGCTAGTTTGCTGAAAGAGAAAGAAATGCTAGGCTGATCAGCCACAAATGCAGCCTAATAATATATGAATATTGCCTTAATACTTACTTTAGGTCAGCCTTGAAAATAAGTCTTCTCAAAATTCAGACTTGAGACTTAGGAAACCTGAGAAGGTATTGAAATTTGTTAATAGAATTATTTATGTTGCTCAGTTTCAACTTTTTTATTTATGATATTGTAAACCTTTAAAGGTTTTTTTATTTGAAGTTGGGGTTTGTTGTTGTTGTTGGTTTAGTATCTTTGAAGTTATTTTGAAGTGTGGAAAACTATTAGGTTGGTTGTTTTTCAAAACAGATGTTTTACCCTTGACTATAAAAAGATGATGATTGGTCACATGGAACAGGGCAAACTGCAGAACTCATCTCAGAATGTTTTTATCCAGAGTACAACACTTATTGGGATGTGAACATAATCTGGAATTTAGTGGAATATTCACCATTCCCATTTAATTTGGAATATTCAAATATTTTGTTCAAACACTTTTGCTTTTAGACAGTGAAGAGGTAAATACAAATTAATTCGTCTTTTTTAAATCAATGATCATGAACATGTTGTTTGGCCTGCATGCAAATGAGCTACTTTGCTTTAAAGTATTTTAAAACTATCTAATCCTGGGAAGTTGGAGCCTGCAATTTTCTGTATACCAGCTTTAATAATGACTAATGAATTCTAGCTGTGGTGAAGTAGCTTGTCTCATGTAAGCAAGATATCTTAATATTAACAGCTCACTTTTCTCATTAAAGTAATTATTGAATCAAAGCCAAAACAATTGTTGCAAATATGTTGCACTTCTGCTCTGAAGTGCTGTTCAGAATCAATGCAGCAAAGCACTGCAACATACTAATGAATGAATTCTCAAAAAAAAAATTTGGAGCCTGCCTGGAGAATCCTTATAGGCATAGGGCCATTTGGACAGAAGTTGTGCATCTCTTTGCAAGCTCTGTTCTTCCTTTGGTGGTCACCTCTAGTTTCTTGAGGCAGAGATCCTGGAGGTCCATGCAGCTGGAAAAGCTTCCTGCTGCCTACTCCATTTGAAGATTTTTCTGCCTCTTTGGAAGGGATGCAGAGCAAACTGCAACAATTCAGGTAAAATTACCTTAGGTGTTGAATTCAAACAACTTTAGCAGGAGGTCATCACTGTGAGGGATGAATGTCCATTGGGTATTGATGGTCTTCAGATCCAACCACATAATATCCTCAGGACCCTAGCAAATATGTGTCTTTACAATGACAGGAAGAGGTGGTGGGAACACAGGTGGAATAGACTTTTTCACTGCTCTCCTCTCATAGTTTTCCAGCTCAAGTTTCTGTGCCATTTTATTTAATCCTCTGTTTAATTTCTATAGCAATAGAATGCTATGCTTCTCCATACAAGAAACAAACCAGCTTACTCCTGGACAACAGAAATCAACCTCGCACAAAGCACACGGCTAGTTCAACAACTAACACACAACAACAAAGCATGCAATTAGTTCATAAATTTTCAGATTTATAAGTGTATTGGTTTTGTCTGGCAAGGTTTTGGTAGCGGGGGGGGGGGGGCGGTTACAGGGGTGGCTTCTGTAAGAAGCTGCTGGAAGCTTCCCCTGTGTTCGAGAGAGAGCGAGCCCATACTAGCTGGCTCTAAGACGGACCCGCCGTTGGGCAAGGCCGAGCCAATCAGTGATAGTGGTAACGCCTCTGTGATAACATTTTTAAGAAGGAAAAAAAGTTGGGACGGGGAGAAACTGCCGCCGGAGTGAGGAGTGAGAACATATAAGAGAAACAAGCCTGCGGACACCAAGGTCAGTGAAGAAGGAGGGGGAGGTGATGCTCCAGGCGCCGGAGCGAAGATTCCCCTGCAGCCCGTGGTGAAGACCCTGGTGAGGCAGGCTGTCCCCCTGCAGCCCATGGAGGTCCACGGTGGAGCAGATATCCACCTGCAGCCCGTGGAGGACCCCACGCCGGAGCAGGTGGGTTCCCGAAGGAGGCTGTGACCCCGTGGGAACCCCGCGCTGGAGCAGGCTCCTGGCAGGACCTGCGGATCTGTGGAGAGAGGAGCCCACGGAGCAGGCTTTCTGGCAGGACTTGTGACCCCGTGGGGGACCCGCGCTGGAGCAGTGTGCTCCTGAAGGACTGCACACCGTGGAAAGGACCCATGCTGGAGCAGTTCGTGAAGAACTGCAGCCCGTGGGAATGGCCCACGTTGGAGGAGTTCGTGGAGGACTGTCTCCCGTGGGTGGGACCCCACGCTGGAGCAGGGGAAGAGTGTGATCAGCCCTTGTCCTGAGGAGGTGAAGCGGCAGAAAATAACGTGTGATGACCATAAACCCCATCCCTGTCCCCCTGTGCCGCTGGGGGGGCTTGGTGGTGAAATCCGGGAGGGTAGTTGTGCCCGGGAAGAAGGGAGGGGTGGTGGGAAGGTGTTCTGAGATTTCATTTTACTTCTCATTACCTTGCTCTGGTTGATTTGTAATAAATTGAGTTAATTTTGCAAACTGAGTCTGTTTTGCCCGTGACGGTAATAGTGAATGATCTCTCCTGTCCTTATCTCGACCCGCGAGCCTTTTGTTATATTTTCTCTCCCCTACCCAGCTGAGGATGGGGGAGTGATAGAACGGCTTTGGTGGGCACCTGGTGTTCAGCCAGGGTCAACCCATCACAATAAGCAGTATTCAAAGAGAGAAACAATATTAACACTAGTCTTACACAATAAAAAACAAGGATGTTCACAAGCAAGGAGGATTCAGTCTTTGAAATACCCACACTTGTTCAGTCATGCAGTGCTCTTTTCTTTTTAAATTAATGTGCTCTATAAGCACAACTTCTCAGTTGCACATAGGCAGGTTTATCTAGATTGTGTTATTTATGACATTATAATTGGAATAAGAAATGATCAAGATAAATATGAATGTTATGGGTAATAGAATACAATAAATATCCTGAAGACCTTTGCCATCCTTTGAACATTGTTTATGCTTACTGCTGACAGCCCAATGAAGGTAAAAGTAAATATCCTAGGTTACAGTATGCAGGTAACTTCGTGGATTGTTTGGAGCAGAGGAGGGTAAAACTCTCTAAAATAATGGAGAAAAGTGTAGCAAAAAACAACATCTGGTACTTGACAAGGGAAAAATTAAAAGAGAAATTAAATGCAAATTATGAACAGCAAGGGGCAATGAAATAGCTTATGATATAAGTAATGCTTTCTCAATTCCCTAGTCTCTTCAATTCAAGACTTGCTGGATTCTTTCTGGCAGAATTCATTCTTTCTTGTTACAAAAATAAAACTACATGGTAGTCAACCATGAAAATATGTTACTGATCAGTCTGCCTTAAGTGCTAGTTCATAACCTACAGGAAATGAACAGCTGATTCTCGTAGACCTCTGTTGCCTATGGACCCTTGTGGAGGGTGGATGGCAGGTCTTGGTTAACCTTCTTAGCTGCCATAAGTTAATGTTCATGAATCAGAACTCTTAAGTTACTTAAATCTGAAATCTCTTCACATTGTGTTGTATCTTAGAAATATGAAGAAACATTACTTCTTCAAAACTCAGATTCAGCCAGATTTCTCCCAGAGGCCATCGACAGTGGTCATGTTATTGTTACAAAAAGTAAGGAATCGGAAGAGTGAGCTTGGAATGTCACTGAGGTGTTTAAGGAGAAATGAAGTGTGAAAGTCAGCATAGGACCGGGTATTTGCAATGCACCCATACAGCCTTGCCATGGTAGAGATGTCTATCAGGGTTTGTTTTGTGAGGCTTCATAGACTGAAATACATACCATTGTGTTGACAGTGCAAAGTAACTTGTGAAAAGCAGTATCTGCTGTCCTAGTTCAAACAGGTCATTATTATCCTGGAACAAATATGAAGCTGACTATTAGTGACTGCTAAGCTTCCTTTTAGTTATTCTCTTGGCCTGAATCCTAAAGACACTACATTACCAGTGCAGAAATGGAGTCTTGGGGATTGTTTTAATTGCTGAAGACTCCCTCCCTTAACTTGCTTCCTCCTTTATCAGAGACACAGCTGATTAGATAGGAAAGCATGCTGGCTGGCGCCTTCCCATCCCACTTGTTTTTGTACCTCATGGCTGTGTAGTGCTGGGTCATGTTCCTATTCATTTTTCATGACCTTTCCTCATTACACCCTTTTTAATTGCAGCTTGTCTCTGTGACCTTGGAGTCCTGCAGGCCAATCCAAACGATCAGGCACTGTGTTTTTAAGTTACCATCTAAAAAGGTTGGAAACACAAGGACATTTTTTAGCAAAGAAGTTTGTGTATATGTGTAGCTTTTACTTTTTTATCATATAATATTTGGCTCAGTGCTGTAGACTATTTTTGCAGCCAGCTAGCAACTTCATGAATTCTGGTGTTGAATGATTCTTGTTTACAAATGTTTTATATTTGGTATATGTGTGGCTGTTTTATAAAAAAACCTGGACAATCATCTAATATTGCATAAATATCCATCTGTATTTCACAAGTTTTTGGTCCAACTGCTTTGCTGCTTGTTTCTATACTGACTTTGTGTGTTTCCGCCTCTCTAAAAATCATGCAGTTGTAGTGGCTTTGAACTCATACGTGTTTATTGCATCCACAAGCAAATTAGATCATGTGCTGAACTTATGCTATAGGCAATAAACTGAATTAAAAATTTACTTATATACCTTTTGATGTGCTTTACCACATTTAGATACCCTTGAATAGATATTTTATTTTGATTGTTGGATTTGTTTAATGTTTTATTCACAAGTTCCCTATGCAAAGTTTTGGTTGATAGTCAAGTAGTTTAAAAAGTATTGCGATCCTTTATTGATGGGGAAATGGATTATTACTTATAAAAACTACTTCCTTCCCATCTACAACTGTCTTCCTATCAGGTTCAGAGCCAAAAAAGGAAGATGTGGAGATTGTACAGTATGTTTTGAGAAAATAAGAAGTATGTCTACCTATGTAAGAGTACAGGAGCATATTGTTATAGATCTGTTCTCCCTGATTCAAAGTGGGCCGGATGTGAGGCGCTTCTGGCCAGGAGTTGTGTAACCTAATTTGTGTGGCACCGAGCCTGAGTTAACATACCTTGCCGCTCAGCATTCAGTTAATGCTGCTGCATGGCTTCCGGATTGGAGATTTTTCAGACCTGGTGAGCTGGGTGGAGCGGATACATGATTGTCTGTACGCAGTCATGTCAACATGCACTTAATGCTCCCTGAAAGGGATTGAGAGCTGAGGTACAAGTATTCCGTGTGTAGACAGTACAAGCCTTATAAGACCATTGTCTTTAGGTTAAAATTTTTAATGTTGGGGCTTACTATGATGTATAACCTTGAGGGTTCTGATGCTTGGATGCGTTGGGTTCTCACAGCTCTCCCTAAAGGTGAAAGAGATGAAAGAAAATTAGAAGATGGAAAATCTGGATTCATCCAGATGCCTACATTTGGATAGGTTGTCTTACCATAGGTATTTAAATCTGTCAATTCTGATGTTGATGTATTTTATTATAAAATCCTGTACTAGATGCAGAGGCAGATGCAACCTTCATGTAAATGGGAGGATTCTTGGAGCTAAATGTCCTCTTTATTTGGTATCCATACCTCAGAGGCAAATTAGACTTCTTTGCACTTCACCAATGGCACTTCCTTTCCTTATCTCCTCTTGCTTGCCTAGCTCATCTGTAGAGGAAAGTGGCCAGGATATTTCAGCACCTGTTTGTGCCATTTCAGTTCTTTGGAGCTATTGACTGCTACTGTAAATCAGAACAGTCTTGGGACTGAAGTAGAAGGATAGTGGTCACAAGATACAGGGATGCAAACATTTGTTTTATTCTGTATGGTTCCACTTTCTAACGGCAGCAACACTTTGAACCACAATAACAGGAGTAGTAGAGTACCTAATTGTAAAATTCCTTTGAATAACACCTTGCTGCTCAGTGTTCATAAAAAAAGGTAGTTGTTCCCCCCCAAGATGAATTCAAGTATATTTGAAAGGTAGAACTTTCACTTAGTAGCATGTAGAGCTCTGGCATAATTTAAAATATTTCTTCTATTAATTGTAGCTTTACTTTCATGTGGTGGTTGCAAAGGTAATACTTCTTTTCTAGAAGGACATGTGTTGTCTCTTCCTTAAAAAAATGTAGATGAATGCAGGCTTCTGACACTAATAACTAGTGTTGAGAGAAGCATTTTTCTGTGGTCAGTTACTTTGGAATGAAACATGGTTTTTAAGTTTCTCGGAGGATTCACTCTAACAGGATAAGCAACTGCAGTCAGACCTAACATTTATGCCTGTCAGCCTTTACACTGCCAATTTGTTACATATTAGTATATTGTATATATCAACTTTGTTTCTTAATGTAGTATTGCCTCTTATTACAGTACATGTGTTAAGTACCTGCTGTCCCCAAAAGATTCAATTCCACTGACTCAGAGGTTTTGTTATGGCAGTGGCAAAACAATCTTTTGTCTTATAGCTAAAGCACATATATAAAATTACAGGAAGAATTTTGAAGAGAACTTAGGGTTTGTAAAAATATGCTGCCACTGAAGTTAAAGGGAAGTTTGTCTTCTATTTCAGCTGAAACATAGCTAGCCCCTTGTCAACAGCTTTTGAAAATCTCTCTGAAAAGATAAAAGGAAAATTATTTAAAACAAATGGAATCATATGTTCTGACAACTTTCAGTGTTTCCTTTGCAACTTGAAAAACCTATTAAATCCAACTAACAACAACAAAAAATTTAGTTCATTAAGTGCCGCAGTTACAGGTCTTCCACTGACTCCCTTAGGCACTGATGCAGGCTCCTACTAATTAAGCATGTAAGGACCATGTGATTTGAGCGTAGAAAGTATTTTTTTTAAATTAATTACAGCAATTGAACAAAACCATGTAGTTTTTCTAGCAGGAGATCTCACTTTTTGAAGTGCTATGTAACTAAAGGAAGTAAGTTATGTTTGATAAATCTTACTCTTTTTCATTTTTGCAGAAGGAATGTGAAAAATGTACCTCTTTCTTTAACTTCTCTTAAAACATATGATTTGGTGTAAATCAAGTTTATGCAGAAGCAAGAGACAGTATCTGTTTTAAGGAGATGAAAGCTTTGTTCCTTGTAATGACATTGTAGAAGAGGCCAAAAAATGAGTAATTGCCTACCGGTTATGATGCTACTCAATGGTAATCACTGTACCAAGGGATAATCCAAACAAAGCCTTCCTCATCATTCCTGGAAACAGCTCCCATTGTTCTTGTTCTGGCTGCTTCTGATGATGTAAGGTAATAATGGGCACTAACGCTTTTCATGTTAAATGTTTCCGAGTCGTACATTTGTGAAATAGACTGAAAGGTAATAAGAAAGTCAAAAGTTGTTTAGAGTATTTTCTTACCCAGTCCTTGAGCATGGCTGAGCACAACTCCTCTGTAATGCCTTTTAAGAATTAAAACAATGTTTGAACTCTGCAGAAGACATAAATATACAGCCTATAAAAAGTGGGCTGGACATTTTTAACAGTGAGACCTCAGAGTAATTTCCTTCAAGTGAGTGGGCTGTATGAATACGATTTCTTTATTCAGCTCATACACAGACTGATTTATTTTCTTAACAGTCAATATGAAAACAATTTATTTTAATTTGCAACAAAAGAGGTAAATTTTTTTTTCTGGAAAAATCTTAATGTTTTGTTCAACTTGTATATATATATTTTTTTAATGCCAGTTTCAGCCAGCTGTAATAAAAATGAAGAGGTTGCTCAAAAGCAACCAGGCAGGCACATTTCCTTCTGTCTACAACAATGTAAATAAGCGGTTGATGGGATGGTTGGGGTTCCTGAGATACTCAAGCTTTCATTCTGTGGTGTAATTAATGCTTTGGTATTTTATCTAAAACAGAGTAATTTCTGCAGGAGGGATTGTTTTTTTACAGGTACTGTAGAATATAAGAGTCTGCTGTATGAGACCAAGGAATCAAAAGGATCATTTGATTGTAATATGTGTTCTGACTCATGCACAGAGAGGCATTGACCCTAGTTCCCAAATAGCCTGGCTGTGGTGTTTGAGGTCTGAATTATAAGGTAGAAGGTGAACAGCAGCACTTCGTTTTCATTATTTTAACTGGGTTTGTGAATTTAGTCCCTCAAAATGAGACCCATTTCAACACTTTCTGCCCTAACCCCCTTCTCTCCCTCTCCCCCCTCCCTTTCTTCCTCTTATCTCCTTTTCTTTACATCTTTCTTCCTATTTATCAAATACATTAATATTTTCAGCTAAATTTTTGGCCTTCCAGTATTTGTGCTTAGTTGCAAAATTATCATGAGAAGCTGGATATGAGCAACATTTATGAGTATATTATATATACCAATACCCAATAGTTGCATCGATTCAATAAGGACAGGGTTTGTAGGCAGAGTTGCCTATCTCTTTTATTACTTATTTATGTTTTTTTCTTTATTTTATAGTCTATTTACACCTATAAAATGGTCACTGGTATATAATGCAAATTGCCTATTGTTCAGATTTTAGGCAGTGCAAGATTTAATTGATTAATTTCACTGAAATGGATGTAAGTAATAACAACATTAAAATATTGTTTGCTTTTCAGTATTAGATGCTTGATTAGTAATTTGGCAGATATTACAAGCAGGGAGGGTATTTCCTAATGGTTGACAATTCATTGAGTTGAGTGCCAACAGCAAATCTAAAATCCCTTAACTGCCATTAATTAATTACCAGGAAATACCCGGCTCGGGTGGAGTGGGTCATTATGCTTCTATTCCATGTAAAACTGTGAAGGGTGAAAAGAAATCAAAATAATGTACAAAGTGGATCGTTCAAAGCTAGCACAGAGACCAAACTCTCCATATTCACTGTAGTTATACAGTGACACAAATAGGCCATCGCAGTTGTTCTATTAGCAAGCACAGCTCAGAGGCACAAACACAGAACTTCAAGGTGCCTTTAGGTTTAGAACTGCAATGGGTGTAACCAGGATATATGTTTACAATGGGGTAGCATTTTCTAAAATGCACAAGTGAACAATGAAAATGTCTCCTGAAGACTGCTTTCTAACCCATGTTCTTTAAACATTACATTTTATATTCGTATTTGAGAACCACTTTGTTTGTTAATACTTCAAAGCAAGGATACTTATTCACACAGGATAAAATTAGGTTATAAAAACTGTTGCAAGATAGCAGGATTGCTAAAGTGTGTCTCTGAATGTTCTTCTTTTATTTTAGGTTACTGTCTACAGTTGCTCATTTATTACTGTAAATTGCTTTACTAATAAAAATGAAAGTATAGTTAGTCCTTGATAACATATCATGTCTATTTCACTCAAATTATACTATGATTTTCCAATATATCAAAGGAAAAGGTAGGGAAAAAGAGATATTTTTTTTTTTTCCAACACTCCCTCTCCTGAGACCTCCATGTAATCGTTAACCAAGAGAAATCTTATTTTTTATTAAATTAGAATCCTTAGTCTAAGGTATGAGGAATATGTGATTTAAAGACTTTATGATCCTAAGATAGGAGAGATGTATTACAGTTGTTTCTGCTTATACAAGTCCAAGTCAGGTGAGGACTGAACCCAGAGAGGTAGTTTTAGTTTCCTTATAGTGAGCATAGCCATTCTTTTGGTGACAATAAACATGGAAAAACTAAAAATATATAAAATAAAATGGATACAGGTACATTTCACATTATCTCAGACTGCATAAAGATTTTTCTTCTGTTTTTGTGGATGGTTTTGTTGGTTACCCTAGCTTTTCAAAGTAGGTTATAATTTACTTTTTTAAAAAACTGTTGGTTACCCTAGCTTTTCAAAGTAGGTTATAATTTACTTTTTTAAAAAACTGTTTTTATGGGTTTATGTCGTAACTTTCAGAGGAGTTTTCTTCTCCCTTCCTCCCTCCTTTAGCAGAAATATAGTTATACTTGGAATGTACTTGCATGCACACAAGGCTCAGCATTTCAAATGTTTTGGGGAGCCCAAATCTATTTCAAGCTAGAAAGATAAAGATTATTAAAAAGAAGAAACATGATTATCCCTTGGCACATTTCATAACAGGAGAGAGTGTATATGCAGTTATACTGATCATTTTACCATTTACATTTTTTTAAACTTCCCATTAGTTTGTACAAACTTGTCTTAAATACAAAAAATACAGGAATGCAATTTAGACAACAGAGACATTCTAAATACTTAGGACTTCCACTTAATTTTTTATTAAATAAAATCAGAATTTGGTGAGGATTTTCCAAGATCACTTAATGTACACCAAGACTCTGTACTGTTCAGAAGCAGATTTGACAGAACATCCCAATTTGCATTAATTAAATTAATTAAACAGTTCCCCCATTTTTCTTCACCTGGATGTGCAATAATTTTTTTTCCATGTCCTGACAGCATCAACACCTGGTACTTGAACCCTACAGTCTTTCCATCATTGGACTTTCAACAGAATCTATACGCAGACATAGGAAAGTTATTTTAGGCGGTGGTGCAGGAGGTGGAGACACAAATGGGATGGAGAAAGAAAGGGGGAACTGTAGGAAGTGTACAGCAAAAGAGTTCATTTCCTTATATTTATGAAATGATTGAGTTCCCACACATTATTTTTGACCAGAATTGTGTTACATTTTTTTAAGAACACTTGAGAATCAGTTGATACCAGGGATAGATAACTCATTGAGCCACTGGAACCTTGCCTTTTCTTTAATAAAATAATTCAGATTTGTTTTTCCAGGGTGCTGTGTCTTGGCAAGATTTTATCACATTTAGGAAGAAACAGAATTCTAATGTATCTTAAAAAAACCTAAAGAATACTACAGTTATTCAATGGCTAGTTGTTTAAATTTAAAGTGTTTCCATGGGACAGAAAAAAAGTACCAATAAGAAACAATGTAGTCTAACGGTAAGGATATTTTGATTGTGAGCTTTTCAGTGATCATTGTAATAATTCATGTACTCTCATAACAACAACATATCTTGTAATAATTCATGTACTCTCATAACAGAACAACATATCTTGTACTTACAAATGAAGGGTGGATATTACTGCATAAACTACATACAATGCCTTTCAAGCTTTTTGTTTAGATGCTGTTTAAATATGCAGCTCACATCCCACTATCACTGCAGTGATACAACTTCAAAGAAAGCAAGAACACACCCGCTTTATCTGATCTAGTAGAGATACAATGGGACAATGAAAACAAGAACATATTTATTTTTTCAGATGTAAACTTAAGGATAAGAAAGGAATGTATTGTATTGCTCTGTTTCCCATGTGGGACACATCTAATAAATATTGTAGTATACTTATTTTTTTAATGAAGATGAAATTGCAGATTTTGTTTGCAACCAGATGCCATTCAGGAGATTCAGCCATATTTCTTTTTAACTAGATGTCTAAATTACATTTCTCTTGAAAAAGCAAATATTATATGGCCTAAAACTCAGTTACTAATACCCTAGCCCTGTCCTAAATCTTAGAATCACCAAAGTGATTAATATAATACCATTACTAGGTAACCTGTTAATTTATGGCAGCCACATTTAGAAGTTCAGATGTATAGACAAAAAAGAATGTTAAATGGTCTGATACTAATTGCAGTACATTCTGAATGAGGAAAACTGACCAAGTATTTGAAATCTGGTCTTTCTTTAGCAACACACTTGTCTTTCCTAGAAAATGCAGGGGAGAGTTCATTTGAGTACCATTGGAGATCAAAAATAATTAATTGTTTAACTGAACTAAGGGCAAATGATTGGTATTATGGTATGCATTGCAGAAAAATATGTCCTTCAAGTTCCTTGTAGGTGTACTCTTAAAAAAAAAATCTTTCTTTGTTAAAAGTTGCTTTGGATCTAGTCAGAATAGTATGTTATCCCCTTATTATTTTGTTCCATTTTGTTTCATTGCATCTATGCAATTTTAAAAAAAGGATACTGTCAGATACTCTGCCGATGTTCTTAAGAACAATTCCATTGGCTTTGTGCAGCTTGTAAGGAAACAAATTGTAATGAAATAAAAAAGACTAAATGTATTCAGGCAGTAAAGTGTACTTAATTTTTTTGAAAAAGAATATAAAGTTGTATAACATCTTCATAAGTGTTTCTGTGAATAGATAAGATACATGTTTTACAAGCCTCTGACACAGAGCTGTTCTGCCAGACTATTGTTTCATGCAGAAAAAAGTGGAGCACTGGCAAGTTTGGAAATAATGCACTTGACTATGACTTAATAAAACTCATTTTGAACTCTGTGAGACTTTGAGGACAGAAATGGCTGAGGTGGGTTGACCCTGGCTGAACGCCAGGTGCCCACCAAAGCTGTTCTATTACTCCCCCTCCTCAGCTGGACAGGGGAGAGAAAATATAACAAAGGGCTCATGGGTTGAGATAAGGACAGGAGAGATCACTCACCAATTACCATCACGGGCAAAACAGACTCAACTTGGGGAAAATTAACTCAATTTATTACCAATCAACCAGAGCAGGGTAATGAGAAGTAAAATGAAATCTCAGAACACCTTCCCTCCACCCCTCCCTTCTTCCCAGGCACAACTTCACTCCTGGATTCTCTACCACTCCTCCACCCCCCCCAGAGGCATGGGGGATGGGGAATGGGGTTTACGGTCAGTTCATCACATGTTATTTTCTGCCACTTCATCCTCCTCAGGACGACGACTCATCACACTCTTCCCCTGCTCCAGCGTGGGGTCCCACCCACGGGAGACAGTCCTCCAACGTGGGCCATTCCCACGGGCTGCAGTTCTTAACGAACTGCTCCAGCATGGGTCCCTTCCACGGTGTGCAGTCCTTCAGGAGCACACTGCTCCAGCATGGGTCCCCTGCAGGGTCACAAGTCCTGCCAGAAAACCTGCTCCGTGGGCTCCTCTCTCCACAGATCCACAGGTCCTGCCAGGAGCCTGCTCCAGTGCGGGGTTCCCATGGGGTCACAGCCTCCTTTGGGAACACACCTGCTCTGGTGTGAGGTCCTCCACGGGCTGCAGGTGGAGATCTACTCCACCGTGGACCTCCATGGGCTGCAGGGGGACAGCCTGCCTCACCAGGGTCTTCACCATGGGCTGCTGCAGGGGAATCTCTGCTCCGGCGCCTGGAGCATCTCCTCCCCCTCCTTCTTCACTGACCTTGGTGTCCGCAGGCTTGTTTCTCTTACATGTTCTCACTCCTCTCTCCAGCTGCTGTTTCTATGTCATCTGCAACTTTTTTTCCTTCTTAAATCTGTTATCACAGAGGCACTACCACTATCACTGATCGGCTCATCCTTGGCTGGTGGCAGGTCCGTCTTAGAGCTGGCCGGTATTGGCTCTGTCGGACACAGGGGAAGCTTCCAGCAGCTTCTCACTGAAGCCACCCCTGTAATTCCCCCACTACCAAAACCTTGCCACACAAACCCAATATAATGGCATATAGAAATACGTGCTTTGTAACTTACCCAGCACAATGATTAGAGCTACTGTTACAGGAATAATAGTTCTTGCTGAGACAAGGAACACGAAAAGGTTCTGAAATTGCTAATGGGAATCTTGGAATTTGGATTTCTTAAAGATTCCTTTGGTCATCTTAGCATTTTATTTCATTATTGCACACAAGCTTACTAGGAAATTAGATTATATATGGATTTTATTTATTGTACCCATTGTAATACTATTAAATCTGTATCTGATTCAGTTTGCAAATATAAAATGGTTTTTTTATGTTATTTCAGTTCAGAAAGGTATTAAAGTGTGTGGGAGTGAATATGAGAATATTACTTTCTTTTTTTATATGTACTGTTATTTTCCCGTCATATTGATTTTGTACATTAAATTGTACGTTTAACTTGGAGCAAATAACCCTGGCAGTTAAATGAGTCTGTGGATATGAAGCTTTCAAGCCCGTTATTTTTTTTAAAATTTACTTTACTAAAAATCTTTACTAAGATCTTTCAGTTTTAACTTTGCTGTTCTCTTCAGCAGTATCACATGTTCCCTTAGATGCTGTGTGAGAATTTATTCTCTAGCATAAATGATGATAAATGTAGTAAAATACTTGATTTTTCTTTTAATCATTGGTAAAGATGTATTCGATTCAAAAGACATGTACTAAGAGCGTGTCTTTTGAATAAAGATGTTTTTATGAGGCTTATTTTTAGGTCAGTGCTTTAATGTCCATGCAGTAGATCCTCTCTTGGTGTAAATCAGTGGAACTATATGAAATTACATCCTCTGGTGATCTAACACTAGGCCCTCCTACCACATCCCTTGAAGATCAGAGAAGAGTAGTTGTACTTTTAAAAGACTTATTTAACTTGACATCTCAGGCCTTCAAGTTTACCCATTATGCTTTCTCCACTGTAGACCTGTGCAAAATGATGATGTTAGACATGAGAAATTAACCTTTCTTTGTGTCGTGGTTACTCCCTGTTTTCATCCATAGATGACCAGTGTACGTCACGTATAGCCAAGGTAATCTAAGGTGTAGCAAATGTGATATTTGATCCAGTGTATCTCACTCTAGTGCCAAATTTTAGCTGATACTTGGTTTTGTGCTTTTGCTGTTTATATTGAAATCTACAATGTTTGCAAGTTACAGGATAATCAGAACACACTGGGAATATACGGGTGTAGTTATAGGAGAAAGACTTTTATCTTCAGTGTCTTTACTACTGCCAAAACAAGTAAGACTGAACACAGCCCAGATTTCAGATCTTGTGGCATTTGCAGGGTTGGCAGTTATGGGATAAAAGTTGTGTTGTTTTCACCAGTAAGCCAGACAACTTGAACATACATGTCATTTGCACATGTTGTCAAGACAATTTCAAGGTAGTTCTATGCACTAAAAAAAAAAAAAAAGTATAATATTTCACTGAATTTAATTCAGTTTACTATTTTTATGCTTAATGTATAAAATAATTATTATGAAAAAAAAAGTTTTCCATGACATGAAATAATTTGCTGTTGTGCTTGACTTGCACGCTTTAAACACTTTTTTCATTACTCTGTCTTTTTTAGTGATTTTCAATTCAACTGTCTTTATCACCTACTATTCATAACTTTTTTGTCTGAAGTAACTCACCTTGCCTTAGAGACAATGGCAATTGTCTGGTATCAATTCTAACTTTTAAACAAAGTCAAACGGTAGCACTTCTGCTACCAAAATATTATCAGTATATTGTATGTGGTAGGAAAGCTTCAGGCTTAATCTGAAGCTATATTCTGCAGGATTATGGGTATGCATATGCACACCAAAGTTAATCCTACTGGGAAAAAAACCAAACACAAAAAAACCCCACAAAAGCAAGTCTTCCCATCTCTACATCAGTTTGTATGGCTCAAAGCAAAAATTTACGTTGATATTTCTGAGAAGGTATAAAGTATTTAGATTATTTTTTATCATCTTATTCTACCATGTGAAACATATTCTTTTTACTCAAAAAGAGCTGGAGACATGCTAGATGATGTAAAAGCTGAAGCTGAAAGGAAGAGATGCATATTTGAACTCCCATGGTTGGAGGAGAGATTTGATTGTTATACAAATTCTATATTTGATCATCTCTATGTTTTCTTCATTGAAAATGGAATTTGCAATAATCATATTTTTCAGGAGTCAGATCTTGTTATTGTATGTTAGACAATGTTCTGAATCTGATGCCTGAATCAAATGTCAAAAGGTAGAGGACAAACATTTAATTTCTGATTCCTAATTGGGTTTAGGTGAACACTGCATTGGAAGTGACCAGGAAGCTGCTCTGAACTGTGGATGTTCTAGAGCTGCGCAGATACAAAAATCTCTCACTTGTGTCAATGCAAAAACCACTCTAGTTTCAGCGGCAAAAGTGAGTGTTTGGTATGTCAGTTTGAAATTTGAATTACACTGTTTCATGCAGTTCTTCCAGAGGGTTTATTAGGCCTTTGTAAGCTTAGCCTTAGTATGACTCTAGAAAACTGTAGTTACTTATTAAGTTTAGCTTTCCTTCCAAGTAACCATACAGTCCTAAAAAGGCAAAAATGTCATATGACGGGTATTTTATTCCAGGGATAGCTACAATTCAGGACAATGGAGGACTTCACTTTTAAAAAATGCCTTGAACAGATTCCCCTGCTTCCTCCTATCTCCTCCCACCACAATCCTTTCATATGCTGATAAATATGATTTTTTAAATGGCAAAAACCCTATAACATTCTTGATCGTTATTTGGGGTTTTTTTTCCCAGGTTTATAATACTTTAATATCACCTCTTCATCCCAAATCAGATCCTAAAATTTTCCTCTTTCTTGTTATTTCTGATCCTAATTAACATATCATTTATTCAAAATGTGGAGACTTCCATTAAGGTGTTACAGTTGTCATGTAATTGAGGAACACTACTTTTCAGATATTTTGTCAAATAGATAAAAAGTATGTGACTATCTAATACTCAGCTGCAAAGCAATGGAAATGTTCTTTGCTTTTGATTATAAAGTTTTGGGCTTTTGTTTTGGCAGGTCCTCACTGATATATAAAAGATCAGTAGCCTTCACTGATGATCTCACCAGTGACATATGTCTTGTCCTATTGCCCATGTTTTCTTGTTTTACTTCATCAGTTATGTCATTCTTTGACGATTTTCCTATTGCATTCTCATCACTTTTCTTATCTCTTTCCACAATTGTTTCCTTGTGGTATTGCCTCATTCAGTACATTACATGCTCCAGGTTCCTTGACAGCTTCTAGATTAACTTCTTTTTTTCTTTTATGTAAAGGTTTTGTTTAGCCTTTGATTTATTTTCCTCTTGTGCCAGTTCCTTTCCTGCTATTTCATTTGTACAGTGCTCTTTCAGTGGTATTAACAATTCCCTGTGTTTACTGAACTGCACACCATTAGGATTTTTCATAGTCACTTTCTGGGATTTTGTATTCTTCTGTTTTTAGCATTTGTTATTACATCTGGACTTAAATTCTTGTTCTGCATTTGATTCAGGACATGCATGAGTTCTAAATATACTGAGTTCATCTAATCAAAACTTATTTTTCCAGTTATTTCTCAAGCAAGGTTCTTCTGCATGCTGCTCCATGCTCTCTTTCTCCACCCCCACCCCCCCCATATATGACTTGCCCCTTCTTAAACTGCTTTTCATCATTTCTTGAATTCATATATAAAAAGAAGCATAGTTTTCCATACCACTAGTACTTTTATCATCAATTATTGTCAAAGAATAATTTTCCACTTTTTTATGCTTCCATTTCCTCACTCTAAAGATGGGACCAGCCATGGCTACAAATTGAATTTGGAATCTCTACTACAGTTCACCCAAGCTACCCTGAGTTTACATCCTTTCATTAGAAAATGTGCTAGTTTCAAATTCTTCATTGCTTTAGGTAGAATTAATACTTTTTTCCAGAAATATATCTTTCTTCTGCAGTGTTTAGTTTACCCTGTCTGTATTTTTGTCTTTGTATATTTCTTTTCTAAGTTTTGGAAGAGGAACTAATGATTTTATTGCTGCAAATAACAAACTGCAACAACTTTTATGCAACAATCATGTTTGATTTCAATGTGGCTGTTTTTAGCTTTTGCCATTTTTTCCTTTGTCATTTAGTTTTGACAGTGGGAGGGGGGACTATACAGTAAGCTATAACTCCAAATCCTATGGAAAGGTGGGATAGTAAAGGATAAACACAGTATCCTGTTAGGAAACACTGCTTTGTAGGCAAAAAACCCCCAACAACAACAACAACAAAATCAACAAAAAACCTTCACCTAGATCAATATTTGATGAAGAAAATTTGTTGTGCATGTATTTAAAATCAGTTTCTAGCAGCAGGAGCACAGTTCACTTGTTCCTGCATTGGGCTGTATCTTGCCATTTTACGTGCTGATCCCACATCAATTTCTCTTAAATTTTTCATGCATGGCAGTGAAGTTGCATTGGCAGTACTTAGATTTGCAGGTGAGGGCATAAGTCAATTCTTCCCTACTCCAAGCTGTAGTTTCTAATGACGGGAAGCTTGTGCCCTGTGATGCAGGAACCTTGTATAGTCACAGAGGTGCAGGTGAGAAAGCAGCTGGATTGGTAGGACAGAAGAGCAAGCAATAAGATTTATGCAAAGGTCAGTCTAACTGCAACCTGAGAATCCCTGTTGTGAATGAGGATTGACCCTATTTTCTTTGGCTCTGCACAAAAGAAAAACTCTTGCCTGCATGCTCTCGCAGTCTAAGAGAACTGAATCAACATTCTGTCAATGCAGAGGGACCAACATGAGCCATGTTTCCTGCCTGAAAGCCACAGTACTTCTGAGGTTGAAGTGGCTTCGTGCTGAACCCCTGCAAGGCTTGTCCTTAATGGGAATATCTGGCCCAGAGAAAATATTAGGCACCACTCCACTGCTTTGGCTTTTGCTGTGAATAGTATGTCAACTGTAAGAAAAGCTGTTGTTTACACCTCTATTAATCCCCTGAGGAAGGATTTAATGAAAAGTGTTAATTGGAACTTCCTTTAATTTTAATGAGATTTCCCATTGGGAGTGCTAGCCTCAGAAGACACTAGTATCTTTAATGTGCTTCTTCTAATGTTTCTTAAGGCTACTGACAGGATCCATAATGGAAATATGTTAACAGCAAGCAGGATACCCATGTATCTATAGTAAGCCTGAGGGGTCCATAATCCTTTTCATGTTCTCAGTGTAGGCAGGAAGGTCTTGCTTAGGGTTCATGTGAACCAAAAGTAGACATGCTCTGAAGAAAACCAAATAATGAAGACAATTCTGAGAATGTGTTCTTGAGTGAATTTGACTCTATGTTTGTAATATCTGTAAACATGAAAGGATAAAAGGGAGTGCGTGAATAAGTACTTTGTTAGGAAAAGCAAAACTCACTGCAGAATAGGAAAAAACAACTAAAGAACTAAAACAAACTAAGAAACAAAGGGTAAGCAGGTGCAGAACCTGGAAAAAGAAAAAAATGGGGTCTATTTAAACATTTTAAAATTTAAATCCAGAGATTTAAAAGTAAATCTCTGTTTCCTTATTGTTCTGAAGAACAAGAATATATTTTACACTGATTTACTCCCCTCCTTTTTGATGCTTCTAACTGCCAAGTTGCAACTGCCAGTGATTTATTTTGATGATGAGAGGGTCAATTTTTAATTGTCTTCTTTTACCTTGCATACCTCTTACATGGGTCTCTACTTCTTCCTTATTTAGGTGATTCAATAAGGATTTAGGAACTTTATCTATCGTAGTTTTTAGCCTTAAAAAATGAATACTCTGATGAATATGTCCATTGTTATTAGTAAAACAAGCAAACATTTAGAAAACCCAAACTAAAATCAAAGCCATGGGGGAGCTAGACATACATATATAGTAAGAAAGTGCTTCTGCCATGAATAATTTATATTTTGAAGGGACCAAATAATAAGATAAATGTTATTATCTCATTTCAGATTATGGGATGAAGAACAGAGCAATGAAGTGACTTGCCTAATGATTTAGGACTGAGCTAGGAATAGAATCCAGACTGCCTGACTCCACAGGCAGGGCATTAGAACAGATTGCCCTTATCTCCTCTGTGAGCAATAGGTGAGGGCTACCTGTTTAACAGCCTAGATTTGATGAAATATACACTGTATATATTGCTTAATGAATTATGTTTTATCATAATGGGGGTCTTTTTTTAAAGAATTGGTGTTGTAACTCATTAATGATAAATTATTTTGGGGTTCAATGTGTCACTGCTGGAATGATACTTCTTCCTAATCAAAGTGACTGTATCATGTCAGAAGACACTGGTATTTATTTTTCAGGGAGTAAGTACCAGAAAGTGCTGCACAGGATGTTCTTTCCTATGCAGCCCTTGTTAACATCTATCCCTGAAACACATGGTCTAGGTCTGAAAGAGTGAAAATAAATCTGTCACCTAATATGGTTTAGAATACAGATGCAAAAGTCAGGGTTTTTTGGAGTTAGCATTGTCTAGTGTGTACTGCTGAGAACTCATCCTTTAAAACCAGCCACAGTGATATAGCAATATATATCCTAAGGAATGTTCTTACAATTTACCTCTATAAAATAAATTCTCCAATTATGAATTAGAATTAGAATTCCAGACCTACTGGAGGCTGAGTTGGGTAAATTTTAGCCTGAGAGATACAAAACTTGGAAAAACCTGCCTGGAATGGTATCTCTTTCAACTGACCTTAAGGAAGGTGTGTCCAAGGCAGAAACAAAGAAACAAAAGACCTAAAATAAAAAATGAAACTAAACAATGTTTAGAACACACTGGAACTCACAGAAGAGAAGAAATTTGTTACCTAATTCCATAGAAAGTGTATAGAAAGGTGAGCTGTAAGATATGTAGAGACTGGGATTTAATTGGGACCTTCTTTACTTGGTACATAGGTATCGTAAGTATGATAAAAGGAAAGGAAGGGAAATCCTCACTGCTCTTTAAAGGAGGAAAGTACCCCTGGTTTTGAAGGATTATAAATTTATTTTCCTAAGGCCTACTGACTTCCAGCAGAGACTCCATCTGCATGGTTACCAAACCTTTTGGGGCAGGAGCTCTCCTTTTGTTTTGTGCTTGCACAGCATTAACCATAGCAAAGTTCTGGAGTGCCGTAGCAATAAAAATGTGGGATAATGGTAATTCACTGGGAAGGACATTGGACAGACTGTAAGATATATGAAGCTATTATATCCTTTCAAGGACATTATCTCAAAAGAGAAAAATCCTTCCTTCTGCTACTGCTGAGTTCAGGAACTTTCTGTATATGTTGTCAGGACACCTGCCATCCAATTTAAAAACTTTTAGATGTAGAGAAATTCTCAGGCTTCAATACGAAACCACAAAACCTGTTACTGGAGTTTGCTCCAAAGCATTATGAACATAAATTAGAATTTCTACCAATGTGGAAGCTGAACTTACCTGGTTTTGGCTTTGTGGCATTTTATGTCAAACTTGTAGAGAAAGCATTAGATTTGTCATTTTGAAATACTTTAGCAGAAGGAGCCCTTATTATAAGTAACACGAACAAGTAATATCTGGTAATGGATTTCTAGCTCTGTCAAAATCAGCAGTGTAGTGGCTTTTTTTAGAATGTTTAAAATTAGAAAAAAACCTGGAATTTCTTTGCTTTAAAAACAAAAAACCCCAAACATTTGTAGTCTCATTTTGTAGTAAGACAGGAAAAAGAGTTCCATTTACAGTTTATTGTGTAAGTGTAAAATAACTGAATTTCAGCAAACCTGGCTTCTAGCCAGGCTTTGTATGACCATATTTGTCTAATACAAATAATTCAATGTTTAATATTGTATTGGAACTACATTCTTAATTGTATAGTTCTTTGTGTCTTTAAGAAAAGAAATCCCAAATCAGAACAAATAACTTTGAACAAGTCAGGCATCAGCTTAATGTCTAAGTGTACCAAGACTATGGGTAGCAAACTGAATTTTCAAAATACTAGGATATGTAAAGAAGCTCTCACCACTGCCATCTATACCTAAATCTGTTTTTGAATGTTCTGGTTTTTTTCTTAGGAAGCTAGTTCATCAACTGTTCTCAGCCAAGCACTGCCAACTGAACATTGTATGTGCACATGCAGGTGGGTACAACTTAGAATGTTATAAATGGATTTTAAATATGACTGCACAGTTTTACTTACACCATGATGATAATGAAGAGGAGAGAGTTTTCTGTATGTTATTTAATGTTACTGCAATGAAACGATCTACTTAAAACATACTTCTGGCCATCCCTCATGATGTTTGCTGCCATTGAGAGAGGAAGGGTCATCCTGTAACAGCAGTTTCACTCAGTGTTTAGTTGGATACTTGGTTGTGGAACCAACGAAAAAACAGATGTGGAAGAAGGTTCTCAACCAGCTAACATGAGGGAGAAGACCATCAAGTTGTTAAAGCTGAGTCCTTGATGTGCTGCCCAGTTTGTCCTCACGCACTGGAGAGGGAGGATGTGGGTATTTGTTTGAAGAACTGGTGTAAAGAGTATTTTGCAAAGTGCTCTCTGTGGTCTTCCTAATGGCGCTAGCCAGAGAGCTACTAGTTAGGAATTCTCTCTCATGCATGCAGACTGTATAGAATTTAGACCATATTAGAAATGTATCTGCAGTAGTTGAATTTTGATGATGTAAGTCCAATTTCTCCCCTATGCCACCAGCTCTTTCTCAAAGAGGTTTTCTCTATTGTTCAATAATAGGTATTTTCATTGTTTAGGATTATTTGGTAAAAGCTTGAGTTTATTTATATGACCTGAAAATGGTAAAAATTAATAAAGACCTTTATGGGTATACTTTTTTTTTCCCAGCTACACCTTGAATATTACTCTCCTGAGTAGACAAATTTAATCTGCAAAGTTTTAGATCTCCTTTGCACTTTTTTTTTCCTTTTCAGTCAACCAATGGCTCCAGTCTAGTTGCTTTATTTGTTTCCTTTATTATTTCTACTATAGCTTTTTTTTGTTTTAGTTAAGTTTTATAAAAATTAGTTTGTTACAAATAGTACATATGTGGCTTCATTGCAAGATAGAAACATAGATATATTTGCAGTATAGGAAGGGTAGATAGAACTACCCATCGTATTAAAGTTTCCTGATAACTCTTCCTATACAATTGCATTTTCTGCTGCTTATAACTTTACAAAACTCTGATTTGCGGTATTTGATTTCATTAAAAAATACAGTCAAGATGTTCTAGACATTTCCAAGGAGCTGGAAAGATGTGCTGAATTCCAGAAGAATTTCAGATGTTCCCACTGAGTTTGAAATTTCTTCAAAGATGATTGCTAATATTGATGAAATTGTAGGTGTTTGGTTTTTTTTCTTCACAACTCAATGAGGTTTTAACTAGTCAATTCCAATAGATGCCAAAGCCGTGTTGTTACTGAGGTTAATATTTTAACAATTGACTAATTACCCTGTGTGCCTTCTTTGTAGCGTATCCAGCCTGATCCAGCCTTATTATTATTATTTTACATTTCCATTATGGTTGCACACATAGTCTTCAGCTGATTTGTGAGTGTGCTGTGCTGAATATAGTACAAGTACCAGCAATCAGTGTCTGCTGCAAAGTATCATGAAATTCTGAAAGTATGTCCTAAGCCCTCTTAAAAAACCAAGCCTTTTCACAGCACCTCAGGGAGAAATCCCCTAAATTATGATACTTAAAATTACTTCCAATGCTATTAGAAAAATCAGAGTAGCTCCACTATTCCTATTGTTCTTTCAAGTTTTTCAGGTGTATCAAGAGACCTCATGCATTCTGTATTAATTTTTTTAAGCACTATATTTATAGCAGTGGTGATCAAACCTTCAGGGTTCATATCTGTTGTTCCAAGTTATGTTTACCTCTTATGTATATATTAATACGTAACATGAGCAGGAGGAGTCACCTTTGGCTTGTTTACTTTCTTTTTTTTTTTTTAACAATTCTCTTGTTTTCAGCTGCATATGAGTTCCTATGAGTTTTCCAGTAATTTTAAAATTTTAACTTTTCTTAAAGATGATGTGAAGAAGCCGCCTACACAACTCGTGCAGTGGGACATTGAGCTGCTGCTGTAAAAGTTAAAGAACTGAAGAAATCAAAACAGCCAGGTAAATGCTATCTTATACTGACAAAGATTGAATTGCAATAAATTGGTGTTTTTATCCACAATTTTTGCGATTAAGTTCTTAATCTGATGTAAATCAGGTAACTGCAATGGAACTACACTGACCCAAACCAGCTGTAAATCTTTTGGTGATTTCCATAACTTATGCTCTGGCTTCCAAGCCCTCCTGGTTTTTGTTTTATAAATCAAAGCCCAACCAGTGAGGTTTGGCTGTTCTGAGAGATGGCATCATAAACTCTTGTCACTCCCAAAACATTTTACACTGAGCAGAGAGGTGAAATGTATTGACTGAAGTATATAGAGCAGCTTTCAACACTTTTATTGGATATCTAGGATCTGCTCTCTCTTCCATTGGAAATAGAAGTATTCATACATTTATGGAAACTCTTTTCATGATTTTTGCAAAGTGGAACAGTTTCAACAAGCAAAATTTACCACTACTCAAGGGATAATATTCTGAGAGCTCTGTACATTTATTACAAGTGGAAAATACCTGGAGATTTAATCAAGGTATTATAGATTATAGCAGAAAGAAGCAGGGGTTTGTTGCTAAAGAAATTGGGTCATCTGTGATCAGAGATAGTCAGAGATTTCATGAGAGAGAAGCATTTATGTGTCTGAGTTGCTTTACCAAAATTATATTATGAACCTGTTGTAACAGTTGCTGTAAACATCAGGATTGTAGAGAAAAGGTTTAAAAACATAAATGATTTGTGAAGTAAAAAGTAAGAAAAAAGAAGAATTGAAGTAAATGAGTACATTTGTATATTTAAAAAAACCCCAATTTTCATGCATGTATTTGCAATATTTCATAAATATGCATGTTCAATAACAATGTAAATAATAAGATGGATGAGCCTTAATTTGATTGAATTTCATCTTTTACTGTTATCCTAGTAGTAGTTCACATTTTTTGATCTTCAGCATTTTGGACCCAATTTTATAATCTTTTCACACTAGTTAGTAATCACTTTAGCAAACGGTTTTGTTGCTGGGGTCAATAGGATTCATCATTTTAGGGATATGCTCAATAAGGAGTTCCAAAACTGAGGCCTTTGGCTTGCACTGTGTGTGACTAGGGAGCTCTCTTGTCTTCCCTTTAAAGAACATTGCAAACTTTTACTAATTTGCCAGGAAAACACTGTTCAAAAACCTAATGCATGTAATAAGTAAACAAGGAAATGTTAAGAAAACAGAAGAATGTTTGTAGAACTGCCAAGCTATTTTAAGCTTTGGAAGTGATCTCATAATATGGAAAAATAAAAAGGAATGTAAATTACTTATTTAGTAAAAGGTGAAAAATGACAAGTTGTGCTGGTATCATTTTTCTTCCTGATAGAATTCCCAATCTTTTTGATGAATGATTCAAAGGAAAATGTTGTGCTTATCATTTAAAATGATAATCAATGATTAATTCTTTGATTTTTTGAGATGATGTTGTTAGCAATTTTCTCATTCTGGTGTATCAGTGTCTGACAATGTTCTGTCTGACCCACTGTACGGTTTTTGTGTGTTTGTGTGTGTGTGTGTGTATTTCAGAGTACAACTCCTGTCCCCACTATCAAAGCATGAGATCATCTTTAACTCCAATCCCTTGTTTACCACTGTGGGTTGTTCCAAACAAACCCCATCTTTTCTTCCTTCCAGCATTTGAAGCCATTTTCATCAGCTACCCTGACACTCAGATTACTAACCTGAGTCCTATTCTCCCTACATCCATGGTAACTAATTAAACAGTAAATTAACACATATATTAATGTATGACATGCCTTGGTAACAGTGCATGAAATCCTGTAATTCTTTTTTGTACCTCTGTTATTCTTGTACTTATTTTTTATTCATTGGATTAATTACCAACTAAGATTATAAATTTTTCTTTTATTGTTATCAGAAAAAAAAATTTATTGATCTGCGGAATTTATTGCTTAGTAAAAGCAGAATACTCAGGAGAATCAGTGAAGAGAATCTCTTTTTCCTGAGAGTGATATGTTGGATAATTTTGAATTTCAAAAAACATAAGTATCATCTCATTCCTGGAAAAAATCTTGAGATGATACAAATTTCTTCTTCAGCAAACAGGCAAAGTTTGAACAAATCAAAATGTTTTTAACAAAGAGAAATGAGTCCCAAAGTTAAATTGCGAAGTTTGAGAAGTATCTGTTATTAATGTAACAATTCTGCTCTTAAAGCAAATAGTGAAATGATAGGTTAGATATCATGGTTTTTGCACAGACTTCCTGGCTTCTCTTTTTCTCCACAGCTGGCTTCCAGTTGGTTTAGTATTTGATATCAAGTGCATTTCTAAATGAATTCTGAAGAACGACTTGGGAATTGTCAGATGATTGAAGATCAGTCTCGGATGCCCTGAATAAATAGCAAAAAAGCTTGCATTTGATGCTTTCTGAAATACAGGTATTGGCTGGTAGAGCAGAATTACATTACCATATCAAAATGTTCCAGGTGAAATTTTCAAAGACATACATGATATCACATAAAATTATATTTTCTTGTTTAAGTAGGATAGCAAATGAAAATTCATTTTGACTTCTGTTCAGTTGGTCATATGTCTGGGGAAAAATTCACCTAAAGTACTTGAGATTTAAAAATCTGGAATTCAGTTGCTAAAAAGTCCATTTAGCAAACTCTACTGCCTTTTGTCAAAAAAATGGGCTGAGTGTTTTATATGACATGTCAAGCTCTATTTTTACATTGGATAACTTGGTGAGTTTCCCATAAAGTCACTAAAAGCCTGTGAATGTTCAGTAGTTTTATCCACAACATGGTTACAAGGGACACAGTTTTGAAACTGATACTCAGAATTATGTGTACAGTTCTTTGTCATTCTTTGACAGAAATATTCCATGCTTATTTTGGATATCTTATGACTTATTGAACACTACATATATTTAGAATCAAATCCTTTGGAATCAACGTGCAAATATAACAGAGTTCACATAAAGGCACAACGTCTAGCCTTTCACAAACTGTCAGTTGGTAAGATCAGCTGATCAGCAGATTTGATCCAAAGCTTTTAAAGACACTTTCCTGGACATTTCAAAGCAACTTATTTTTGCACTGACATTGTATAACAATGAAGCTATTTTGGTGTGATTCATATCCTGGTGTTTATAAACACTGTGATAATTTCTTCACCAAATGGTGTTTCCACTAAATGCGCAAGAAATGAACAATATATGTTCTTAAATACCCTCATGTTAACATGTTGTCTTGAAATTCAATAATTGAGTGTTTACCATTCTAACTGAGATCAGTCTTTTATGACTGTCCAGTTAAAATAACTCACCATCATACAGTGCTGTTATTTTGTACTGCTCTGTTGATTTCACACGCTTTGCAAGGTAGTGGCTACACAAACCTATGGACAGATTACTCTGGCTGCCCTAGGCACCCTGGTTTAATTTGTGCAAAATATTGTCAGTAAGATCATGTACTATGCCCATCAGTCAGATAGTATCCTTTTTCTCACTTCTTTCTTTCTAACCTCTCGAATGACTCTGTTTTTCAATATATTTTGCTAACATACCTACAGGCTTTTCCCCTTAGGCACGTTATCAACTCATTACTATTAACTGGAATACAGTAAAAAAAAATTACTTACCTTATAATCAAGTAGAATTTTCCAATTTTCCTGATTTTTTTTTTTCAGTTTGCTTTTGGACGTTTTTTTGTTTCCTTGTTTGCTTTCTGGTAACACTGTAAGCTCTTCACAGTAAAGGCACTGTCTCTTCAGATTCCTACAGCAGGTGGTCCTGATCCTTTATGGAGTTTTGAATATTACAGAATAAAAATAAATGGTGATAATAAATAATAATCTACTCATTTAAGCACTGACTATTACTATTAAGGTGGAGTTAATAACAGTTTTGTGTTAGTTCATTCTGGATGAAAAAAAAACCCTAACAATAAAAAGCACATCATCTGTTACTGCAGCCAAATATTTGTAAACTGAAGTTGCTGAGAGCCTAAGTGGTAACAGTCATCTTGCAAACAGATGGGACAGTCCTGTGTTTGTGAACTTTTGCCCTAGGAAGCAAGAGGGTAAACGAAAGGAGGGAGGAGAAAATAGAATCAATGCTCAGTAATTATTACTTATTGCACAGTATTACCTTGCAATTATTGTTTCCTTCAGGCACATGTGTATAATAAATCTCTATAAATAGTCTCAGCATAATTCAGACATTGCAGGTAGGTGTCATTTTGAAAATTGCCATTGGATGTTTGTATGGTTGTTGGGTTGGCTCCTTTTTCTTAGCCACGGTAAACAAAGTGACAGAGTGGTGTGCTAGACTATTAATGATGTCATAGGTTAAATTACATTCTATAAACAGAAATTTATACCCTGTACTTTCAACTGAACTGAAAAAAATCATTTAAAATTTGAAATAAAGAGTCTGTACTTTTTATGTCTTTAAATCTTCTACTTTGAAGTCTAAATCAATTACATTCATAGGGTTTGTGAAGGTGTCTTAGTGTGGCCTAAAATTTAGGTGAGAAGGTAATGTATTTAAGAATGATCACTTTGTTGTGCTGTAATGTTAAGTGCTCCTCTACTTTAAAGAGTGAACTTAGTTGCAGAATATTTTCATTTTTTATGTTCTAGAATTCCCTATACATCCTGGATGCCATTATTGCAGGTTGTTGATATTCACTGTTAGTTTTATATTTTACACCCTGTTTCATAACTAGCAATGCCACAGTTTTATGCACAGTGAAATTGTTACCACTTTCAAATCTGGTTAGGTAGGAAATATTTTCTACAGACATTCATACATGAAATCTATCAGTGGTTTTGTTCATTACCTTATGCTTTCTGAAATATACTTTGTTATTTTGCAGCATCCTAATATGCTCATCATATGTCTCTCAAACTCCACTGACACTATTCCTCCAACCAGTATAAACTGCCCACAGGCTATCACCATAACCAGCAAGACACATCCAGTACAAGTCAGCTGGGAACAACCTGAAATTAGTGCCAACAGCGGAGATGCTTCTATATCCAATGCCTCCTGCTTCCCGTACAGGACTTGTCGGGTTCAGTATACAGCCCGTGGTGAAGCTGGAAACACAGCCTTGTTCCAGTTTAAAGTAATCATCAAAAAGTAAGTGCTATTTTAGGATAAGGCTTAACAAATCTGACTTGATACTGCTGCCTCCTTCATAGTTCGGTTTCCAGTGCAAAACTCAGTGTCTGTGTGTGTTTCCATGCACAGTTTGATATTGGGTCCACTATACCAAACAGCATAAATATTTTTAGGTTTAAAAGTAGTTTTCTGCCTAAAAATTTGATGCTAGTGAACCAGCTCTTTTCATGGAGTATCACTTTATTAGTTCAGGGAAACACTTGTTTACTGGGGAATATTTTTTATAAAAACTGTTATTTTACCATTTGCTTGAGTCATATTCAGTTGAGGGCTTTGGTGACCAATGACCTCTAGTTGTCTTCACTGCAGTCTGATCACTGTGCTCGATGCTGTCCACAGGATTCTATAATGTTTGTATTCTCACTAATAGAGCCCTGCATTTACACAGTGAGACTTTCCAACATTTTAGAATGCTTCAATGAAATATGCTGAGCAATAATATGATGATGTACTCTCACAAACACACATTTGCTTGGAAAGCTATTGCTGTTGTTGCAGTCCCTCTGTGGAGCATTCTGCTCATGTGGTTGCTCTCTTTAAGCACTTTGTTACAAAGGCCGGTCACTTGTTCAACAAAGGTAAGTTTAAAGTAGTTTAAGCTGTGTAACGAGACTCAGACTTTGTGCCAAAGTGAATGAGGTATGCCTAGAAAGGCCATTATGCCTTTCTTCAGCAGGAGAGGGTCAAAAGGGTGGGATATTTGGTAAGGAACATCAGTAAATCTTATTACTTCCACTTGAGAGTTTACCATCTTCAGTTAACACAGAAGTTTTTAAACTAATTTAAGAGTGTTCTCATAAAGGATTGATAGCTTTTAAGCATTAGATTGACTATCAGTCTATTTGTGTAGCTAAGCACTCTAATATGCAGAAAGAGAACGCTTTCTAGTCAGTAGAACTTTTGAGAAGGTTTTCAAGCTTATTGCTCTAAATTCAATGAGCGTTTTAAAAATTTAACCAAATGTTCTGAACTAGGTCATAACATTGAAAAAGTAGTTACTAAAAAAGTAAAAAAAAAAGAAAGCTACTTGCTCTGGCTTGGTTTCTTATAGAATACAAAGCATGACTACAAAAGCTCATTGACATGATTGCAGAACATTAAAGAATTTTATTGAGGATGAGAACTACCTCCAATAAAACATCAGGAATGGTTTTAATAGGACTTCCAAAGAGCTTTTTCAGAAGTTTGGATTTTGCATGTTCTCTTTCATTTCAGGTGTATTAAAACATCCTACAAACATATTTAGCACTACTTAGCCTTATATTCTATAAATATCATCATTTAACCTGCTTTTTAAATTCTGTGGGAATAGTCTTATGCTTATTTCATTGTGAATTTCAGATGGAAGTTGTGGTTTCTTGGGATTTCTTATATGTACATGTATTTTAAACATATTTTATGAAAATACAATTTATTACCTGCCAAACTTGAGCAGGACTTCACTTTGGGGAGGAAAATAAAGGCAAAGGTTAAGGTGACAGTGGTTTGCTGTAAATGGTTTTACGTCTTTGAATGTAGACAACTGAATGCTACAATAAATTCATAATGTTTTTAGTTGGCTTGTACACATTGTTTAGGAGTAAAGCAATAACATAGGTTTTCTTAGTCAGAACAATACTGCACCAGTTGTGAACAGCCAAGCTGACTGGCTTATTCAAGTTCTCTCATTTATTTTAGAAAACTAGTTTGGCTGCTTAACAGGAAGTGACTTCAGTAAGGAAACACAGTAATTCAAACACTAATTATCAAACATATAGTAAGTATCAAAAACTCCTTTTTCTAACTCTTCCAACAAAATGCATATGAACTCAATGTAAGAAAAACATTTATTTGCAGTTTCTTGTGTTTAGTAACTCATTATGTTACATGCAGCATGATTCACCCTAGAAGGTTTATCTGACATGGGGGAGGCAGGGGGAAGAATGAAAAATTCTAAGACCACCTAAAATATATCATTCAGTTGTAGGCAGTGATACTGTTTCCAGGTGAAGTAGCTAAATCATCTGTTTGAAGGAAAATCCTTCAGCCCCTGGGCCTTCTACCCTTTGTTCCTGATCATCCTGAGACAAGCAATCAGAAAATCTCTAGTTTAGGGACCATACTGCCCCCAGGGCTGCTGTTGCTTTTTGTCAAACATTGAATTTGGATTGCTGAAATTGCAGTGTGTCCTCTAAAGATTGTTGTTAATACATTTTAAGGAATTGAAGTAATGACAAAAATTGAAGAGCATTCAGAGCAATTTACAGTCACTGTTCAAAGTTCACACTCTTTTGCTGTCAGTGAGAAGGAAAACAGCCATTAAAGAGTGAATTCACAAAAATACATGACAGGCAACAGAAGTATCTTTCTTAAGAGAAATTCTAGCTTTGGAGAAAGCTTCTGATGTCTATGGGTAATTTTTTCCCCCCAGTTTTCACTTTCTTTACTTCACACATATAAATTAAAAAAAACAATATCCACACTATGGGTTGAAAAAACCCAGTATCAAATTCATCTGTATTTTCATTTTGGTGGACAAGTCATCTTCACTCTACTTTCAGTATTATGCATGGCTTCAACATACAGCTACCTAACCTCTATGAATAGTGTGACAGATAAGCTCATCCTGTATCTTTGAAGGTGGAAAGAACTCTTTTTTTTTTTTTTTTTTTTTTTTTTTTTTAATATCAATTTAAAGTATAGGGACCATCTGGGTTTTTTTGTGACTAGGAATACATAGCCTCACGAATATGCATTTCATGTGTGGTCAGCAATGTGCCAGCAAGTTTTGTTAAGTATACATTCTGCAGGTAACATGAAGAAAGCTGTAAGCAGAGCCTAGCACTCCTGTGTCCATAGTTGGGTATTTGTCATTCTGGGGAGAAATAGAGAGATACAATAATAGGCACCCTGTTGTAGGGGAGAACAAAAACATCCAAAGGGCTGTGTTGTATGAACAGAGTAAAAGTAATTAAATAAATAAGAAAGGGAATATTTTCACTTCTTTTAAAAAATATAATTTGAAAGATAGCTATGTCAGGTATTTTTCTAACAGTTGGTACTTTTCTGTGCTAATTTAAAGAAACAGGCAGAATAGAAACTTGTGGCCTTTGGGACTCTCCATTACAGCAGGCTACAATTTCATGACTTCTCAGCACTTCAAATATGTAGCTGAAGCAAATGTCATAGTATAGGGATTTAGTTAGAAACCTAAAAGAAGAAACAGAAGATCATCACAAAGCCTCAGAACAACAGTGGAAAGAAAGAGAAATGTCAGCCTATAGCTAACCAATAATGTAATTTATGATACTGGATATAATAATCATGGGAAGAAGGTGAATGCGTGAAGATTTATAAGTAGGTCAAAGTAAACATCCTGCCTGCCTTAGCTGACAGAGTGTATCGGTTCCTTTGGAAAGATAGCTTTATGGAGACTTTTTGCCTAACCTAGCTACATGAGTCAGCAATCTGACACTGCTGCTTTGCAATGGGATGAGATCTGGATCAAGGTCTTAGTGACTACTCTGAGTAGTTATGTTACTGGGACAACAAGAGTAAACTTCAGCTGTTTGGAGACCTTTCCAAGAAGAATACTGGCACAGACGTGCTAGAAGTGAAACTGGAGTTTTGCGGCTTGTGCACCACAGACACTAACAAATCTTAGTGCTGGTGTGATCAGATGAAGAAAAATATTTTTAATCTAATTGGGTTGGGCTGGGGGAAAAAAGTTTGGAGTCATGGAAGGGCTATGTTGTTTGAACCTGTCTGAAAGGAAAAAATTTCTATTGCAAAATTTATCCTAGCAAATTCTTCTTCTTTCTGAGAGTAGACAGATGAGTGTTTTCAATACAAAAGCATGATTTTTGCAAATTGAATATAAACCTGAAGTGGCTTAAGGATTTCAGTGCACTGGCTAAAAGGACAAAGCCTAAAGCATCTATTTGCTTTGTGTGGCATCAGAAAACATGAAACCATCCCACAGTTGTCTTATTTTGCCTAAAATATGAATGCTATATTCAAGACTTTTTGATAAAATCTCAAAATATTGCTCATGGTGAGAAACTCCATGACGTTATTAAAGATGTTAGGACAGTTTGCTGTTATCTCTTGAAGGGTGCTACATGCATATCATTATATATGTTAACTGTTATCAGATTAAGAGTACTATATAAATTGGGAGAGGTGTTTGTTTAAAGCCATTGAGGAGGTATGTAACTTCCTTATTATCAGAAATTAGATACATTTAAATAGCCTGTTTAATTGCAAGTCTGTGTACTGTATAATGCTAAAATAACTGAGACAAACTACAAAGTAGGCATTAGCTGCTTTTCAGCTGAAATGGGACAGGATACTCACTAGAAGGAGTTAACCAACACAGTAGATCTGCCTTGTTATATCCAGTGCATAAATGGAATAGCAAAGAAAGACTGATAATATGGTTGTACTGTTGACACCCCAGTGTTGTGGGAGGACAGTCAACTTTGTGAGGGCAGCTGGGGCTGCAGCTGTGGGCAGTAACATGAACTACTGAGGCAAGATTTTTAGAGTTCATTCAACGCTGCTGTTAAAGACTCAGCATAAAGCTTAAATAGTGGTTTGAAGGAAGTTAATAAAAAGAAAATCTATCCAAAGCCTTTGAAAGATGGCTCTAGAACATGAGGAAAACAGCTGGTAGTAAAGTAGGAGTCTGCATTTAAAGCAGATATGAATGGTAGATAGGGCTGTGTTATAAGATAGATTTACACTGCTATCAAGGATTTAAAAACAGGGATCTGCACCAGCAATTAAAGCATCTGTGATGAGAATACCTTTAATCTACCAAGCTTGAAATGATATCACACGTTGACAAAAGGAAAATGTCAGGGAAAAATAAACAAGGTATGTTGGCTATAATGACAAAAGACCAGAGAGAAGGGAATATGGGAAACTTTAGCATTTCAGAATTTTGCTTTTTGAGTTCTGTGTTTTTTGATGAGTGTTATGAATTTTGATTTTGTGTTCCATATTTTATCATAGTGTCTTAAAAATAATGACCACCTCTCCTGGCAAAATAATTTCTTAGTGAATAACTTCAATTTGTTCTAAAAGGAAACAATTCTTTCCTTCACTATTTCCTCAATATTTGGAAACTGTCATGCAGTAAATAACTTTTAAAAAGATTGAACAGATTAATTTCTTAGAGGGGAGTTTAGTTCCTCTATTTCTTCTGGAGTGATGGAAATGGAGTTTAGTCTGTAACATTTGTTGTATTGCCATTCAATTTAGAACCTGATCTTTCATGTACTAACAAACCTCCGACGGACACCCCAGCAGCAAAATGAACAAACAGCAGCAATTCTGCATCCTGTTCCATATGAAGGGCACTGATTTCTACCAGAGTGGAGGTCTGGCATATTTCTGCCAGACTTCTTATATGACATATTTCTCTTATCTGGATGAAGCCTGACAAATGATAAAGCATCATATACCAGAAGCTTGCACAGGTAAGGCAGTCTTGAAAATTTCAACAGATTTAATTGCTTAGATTTTTTTGCTGATTGAAAGCTTGTTGATTAACGCATTCAGTTGCTGTTATAGAAAATCTTGTTGAATAAGTATGACCTAAATTGAGAAAAGAATGGGTTTGGGTTTTTTGTCTCCAAGTAGGCTGCCTCTTGGGTGAAGATTTTGATGTCAGATAGATACACTGAAGTATATTGAGTTCAGAAGAGTTACATGGGAATAAAGCCAAAGTTACTGGGGAATTGGCTTGAGTATATAGCCTTCTTTAATGCTCTTGCAAACACTGGTTGCAGTTTCTGTGCTTTTGTGCATTCGTAAAATACACATACACCTACACACAGATTTTTAGTGACACAGTTCTTGAAGGCTTAAATATAAGCTTTCTGCAACATTTTTCTCATTGTGCCTTTCAGCAAACCCAGATATCTTCACTTTCTTTGTCTAGAAAAATGAAAAGCTAGTACAGTACATTTTTACTATCAATCATGGCTATTTGCTGAATGGTGGGCCATACCAGATATGGAGTCATGTAGCAACTGTACAAGAACAATAATTTTTAGCACAAAATGATTAAACAAAGATTCTTCAAGGACCTAATATAGGGTATGCTGATTTATAGATCCAAAATATGCCCTGGAGTCTTGGAGAGCCTTATGTTTTTCTTCCCCATTAGCTACTGATGGGCTGACTGTGCTTGGAAATTTGCCAGAGTAGATATTCCAGAAAAATTATTTATAGTTAAAATGTTTTGTTCCAACATGAATAAAGCAAGCTAAGAAAAAAACCATACAATCCTCTCTTATTCTGGAGGAACGGTGTCCACAAGGCGAGCTCTCGAATGACTAGTCTGGAATAGCTATTGTGGCAAACTGCCAGTGTATGAAGCACTTGCGGATGGGTACTGTAGCGACTTTTTAAAAAAAGTCATTAGATGTTGAAAAGAACATCTTGGCTCTTAGAAGAGAGCCAGGATAGACTCAAAGGAGGCAAGAAAACTAGATTAGATAAACTAAATATTTGAACAAAAGAGGATCAGAATATGTTTGACCCTGTACAAATTCACGAGAGCTGCGAGTGTCAAGGAGCTCTTCTCTTGCAAATGTTCCTATATGGCTTACAGGAAAGAATAGGAGGATAACCCAGCACCAGACAGCGTCAGCTAAAAAGGTGTCACCTGAACTAGTTTACTGTCAAGCTGGCTGGGTGGTCACAGACCTTCACTGAACTGACAGGTAAAAATGGATCTTGTCCTAAGTATTTAGCTCTGAGAGTTCAGTTCCTGCTTTCTGGAGCTCTGGCAGGACAGGTGCACCTCTGTTGCACTCTCATTGCAGGCTTCAGGTCTGAGGCTCACTTCTTCTTGTGTTTGCAGACTTCAGAGGCAGTTAAACTAATCTGCAGATGAATTGACTTTGAATCTCAAAGCAAAGCGGTGTAATTTTAATGACACATAGTTGGAGGAGATATAATATTGTAATTCCCTATCACATGGCCACGCTAAGTATTTACAGATGATGAAGAAAGCTTGCAGAAATAAATGACAAGTTCAAAGCAAGTGGGGAGTAGCAAGATCTTTTTTGCTGAATTGTGCTTTCTGCCATCACTGAGATGAGAACATGCTGCTCACACCATCTATTTGTTACTGAAGAGATCTCATGTCTCAATTTTTAAACAGCTTTTTATACTGAAAGGCAATACTATACATCAGAAAAAGTCTGTTTGGCCTTCCTCTGCATTCGAAAGAACATACTGGCTCATATTTCATGCATGTTTAGTATATCCCTTGAACTGCATTGTTTGAAAAATAGAGCATGAAGATGATGATACAGTAATATCTGCCAGGATTGTCCTTTAAATTTAAACATCATTCTTGCACAATGAAGTGTAATCTTGAACCTGTAATTATCAAGCAGCAGTGCAATATCTAGACAGTTCGAAGTCACACTGGGTCCAGAAAAGGAGATTCACTACAGTATCCTGAAGATGACTGCAATGAGGCAGCAATACTAACAATCCTCTAATTTTAGCAACAGTGGAACCCATTTTTGCCAGGTACTCCTCTGTTCTTTCCAGTTGTACCCTGAAGACAGATGTACATCTAGTGATTTTAATACATCACATCTTTCATTGTGATGGAAGTTCATTGTAGGCCTGGAAACATAATACAATATGCCTGGAAAAGGTAATAATTTGGGTGTTAGTTTTTTCTGAAAGCATTGTTAATTTGATTTTTTATTGTGTATTTTAATGTACGTCAGAACACATTCTCTCCCTTTGTGGTAACTCACGTTATCCAGTAAATGTCAATGATTTGCGACTTGGAAGAAAACTATGATTCTTTAAGTGTATCTTGCTAAATACACAGCCTGTCCATCAGTATGCACAACTATCATGCCCTTGATTAGAGGACACACTCCTATTGTCAGTTTTAAAATCTGATGTTTTTTCTGCATGTAGGTGATGATGATAAACTTTCAGCGGCTACTCCAAATAAATGCTTTGGAAGAAATGTATAGGACTTCAAACAAAGATAGTGCAGAACCCATAGGAAAGTTATGAAGAACACAGAGGCTGCAGGGTCAGCTGGTCAAATGCAATCAAGTGCATTAGTTGAAATCTATGGTCTCATAGTGGTTGTTAAGAAGTTGGTGAATGGAACATGCCAAAAAGGAATTCCATGGGTAGACTACATAGATGTTGCTGATTTGTGAATGTGACAGCAGTACTAATTCAAGGGCTAGGTGGAAGCAAGTAGGGAAAGCTTGATTATTTTTTTTATTTAATGTTGCACATCCACATGTATTTAATCCAAATCCGTACAATTAATGTACAATTTAGTTACAGTTCAGAGTGAACGATTTTTAGACTAGTCGTTCTTATTATGTTCTTATATTGTTGTTTTCAGCTACAACCAAAGGAGACATTATTAAAAAAGAAAGTATTTTCAACCTTTAAAAAGATCGTGCTCACTTCTAGACAGTTAGGCTGATCTAGACATCTTATTTAAACCACTTAAAAGTCTATGGGAACTTGTCTAGAAACAGGAGATAGTATTTAAACTCTACAGTAAATACCTTCAACAGTAAATACTGCTTTAACAGAAATAGGAATGATTTCTTTATCTTGGCACCCATTGTAGGGCACTGGGCTGGATGGCTAAGGAGTTCATCATATAAAATCGCTGCAGTTAAAGCCAGATGATATTATGTTGTGAATAAAAGAAGGGGCCTTATGTTGTAAATAAAAGAAGGGGCCAGGGGAGTTAAGGAAGGAAAAGGAAAAAGAGATGAAGTGTAGAGTTGCTACCCTATCTTCTCTTAGGGGTATGGATCATGCCCACTGATGCTAATGGAAGAAGCCTCAGGCTCCCTTTTAACTTTTCCTCTCATCAGCATGTGTGTGCCTGGAAAGCAAGTGAAGAATGTCTGCAAATAGAGGGATATGCAATTTTCTTCTGAAGTACAATTCTTTTGCAATGCTAGGAGACTCTTTTTGGAATTCTTAAATCACCGACACTCCATATCTGCACAAGTTGTTTGGGTGGTGGTTTGTTTTGTTTTTGTTTTTGTTTTTGTTTTTTTTTGTAGCACCACTCTATAGATTTTGCACGCTAATATTGTCTTTGTGTATTTACAGTATTGCCACTGGCTCACAGAGTGTTCATACCATCTATGCATGTTTAGTAATTCTATGCTTTATTTATTTTATGCTTCTGCTGGATTAGAAATACGATGAATTCTTAGATTTGTCTGGCTTTCAACTTGCAGCTGCTGCTGGATGTAGAAATTGATGGGGATTCCTTCTCCATTCAGTTGTTTCAACAACATTAAAAAGGCATAAACAAGGAGTGATTGAGGAGAAGGCCAGAGATTCCACAGCACAGTGAGGAGAGTACAGCCAGAAAACCAGCTCACTGCATTCTTCCGTGCAGGAAGGCGCAATGCCAGTTATTCCCCAGTGCCAGAACAACTTTATTGAGGAAATGGGTGTGAGTTAAAGACTCTCTGAGGTTTTGCTTCCTTCATTCTTTTGCCAAGTGTACCTCAACTGAAACGGAAAGACAGTGAGTGCTAGTGACTGGCCTACTGCGCTCCTTCTGTGGTCCTGGTGCAGCTGGTGGGATTGCGAAAAAGATGCTAGCCTGAAGCAGTATTACCTCCAGTTCCCAAGACCTTTGGAGAGAGCTGGTGGAAGGGAAAGTATCTTGCAGGGCTGTGGATACCTGCTGGGTGCTGGTCTTCGGTGAATACTAAGAAATGAGGGGAGGATTTTATTTAGAAGAAAAAAAAACCATCATGCCAATGCTAGTGAAGTACTGAGGTCTGAGGTGGTGGGAAAGAGAGTAAGGTATCATACTGAAAATATTTTGCTAGAACTCACATTAAAAGTGTATTTTACCATATTTTGCCACTTTAAGCACTCTTATTTGTAAAAAAACCACACTACGTGACTTTTTAAAAAAATCTTTTTTCTGTTACATAATGAAATAACATAACTATGTAGTGCTGTTATTGTCTGCAACAAAACACATTTCCAGGATTCTGGTGCTAAAATGTTTCCATTTTTGCTTTTGATATTTTTCTTATTTCTGTGAAAGTTTCTTGATTCAACTTTCTTCATTAACAATTTCTTGTATTTCAATTACAGATCATTTTAATCAGCTTTTTAATTACAGCTAGGGCAGGCTATTTACAGCACTCTTGACTGTTATAAACTAGTCCCTGTGGCAAATAACAAGAAAAAAAAAGAGGTAATTAGCTTTAAATGGAAATGAAAAATAGCTACTGTCATTTTCCACTGTCAAAAAGAAATGGAAACATTTTCCACACCTTGTAGCAAATACAGACCTGGGCTGGAAAGCACTGTTTGGGTCAGAGTCCAAACCTTGAAATTACCTCAAAATGAAATAGTTTTACCGCAGGTAGTTGCTATGAACATTTTGAAGGACTTGATATTCTAACTTTCTAAGTTCTTGTAGTTTGTCCATTGCATCATCTGGATGAAGTGTATCACAATTACGTTAAACTAAGATACTTTTTGTGAGAGAGATGTGAATATGAAAAGCAAGGCAATATCACTACTGTATTACAAACCACAGAATAGTAATACAACTTTATTATGATTTTCCAAGTCATCTCATTGTTAATTTTGCTCTTGTCGCAGGTTCTGAAATATCCATGGTGACTATCTATCTGCCCACAAAATATTGAGAGACCCTTGAATAAGGAAACTCATACTGTCATCATCTGCCTGAAAGGTGACAGAAGAAGCTAGTGCTTGAAGACAGCTCCTGGAGTCTATTAGGTATCACAAGATGGGAGTCCCTTGTGAGTAACAGAAACCAATTGGGCTATGGACACTATTCTGTGGAATATATGGCCACAGATCCTTCTGGGAAACCTAGCCAAATGCACTTTTGAGCTCTGTTTTATGAACAAATTTGGCTCATATTCAAGGTTAGCGAAGTAAAACATGATCAAGTATTTGTGTTCCTAGCTTTTCACTGATGTTTAAGGTCTTACATCCAGTGAAACTTAGGGGACAAAGTCATTATCATTAGTCTAAGTCTACAAAGGTATGAAAGGTAAAAATACTCTGATTTTAAACCTTTCTGTAGCACATTTATAAAAATAGGCACAAAATAATTCATTCTACTTTTTTTTTTCTTTAATTTAAATCCAATATACCCATCAATGTTTTTCTCATCATGTTTGTCATTGTGTTTAAAATGAATCTCTTTGATAGATATTTCTGTTCAGTGCAGTGTACATTTTGTAACATCAGAAGATTGTTGTTCCCTACTAATTCAGTATTTTGTTTTCTTATATATTTATATGCAAAGCTATTGCACGTACAATGGACTGTCACGGCATGGAGCAACAGTCTGTGACTACCCTTCTTCAGAAGGAATAGACCTGATGATCATGGACTTCACTGCACTCTGTCAAAGACACTGCCAGTTTAACAGCAAACCCTATCCAATGCATGGAGGACCTTCCGAAGCCCTTTCTCCGCTACAGGCACATTTGTCAGGTTTCATTTGCAAATATCAAGGTAAGGAAGTAAGCAACTACATACCTGCACTCAAGTTTATTTTCTACTTCAAGAATTTGTGCAGTCCTTATGTATATATTTGCTGTAGAACTTTAGGATTCGTTCCTAAACTCTGCCCCAAACTCTGGCCACAGGCCCACTGGCAACTTCAAACCATTTCTCTACATAGAAGAGTATGCTCTTCTAGGTCAGACAGAAGAGAACATTGTTACCTTACACTAAGAAGAAGGAGGCTTGCATTCTTGGGCAACTTTAGCTTGTGCAGTGAAAAACTCGGTTTAGATTGCCTGCATCCCAGGTGACTGCACTTACCATTAAAACTTGCTTTAGCCAGACAGCACCAGGGACCCCAGCACCCGTGTTCACCCCTTTGTGGCATTTTTTGGTTTGTCACTGATTGTGCAACCTGAATTTCCAGAAAACCCTGATCGTCTTAAATCGGGAATTAACAATGATGTGCAAGCACTTTTTCAGAAAACATGTTTTAGAGGCTTGGATTTTTCTGTATTTATATTCTGTTAAATTCACATTAAAAATTGTATTAAGCTTTATGTGAGTTAGCACTAATCGGAAGATATTTTCCCTTTGTAACAGTTTTCATTTAGAAAGTGGTGAGGTTTGTTGAGGGGAAGAAAACTTTGAAATAGTCATTAGGAATGGTAGTTGCAAACATCTTTACAATTTAGTGTGCACATTTTTATTTTGGGTAGTGTAAGTTTAATTTAAAAAGCAATCCTATATGTCATTTGTCTCAAATGAAGCGTGAAGTCCACGCGGATGAATATAAATTCTTCATTTAAGCAGTATGTTGTAAAAGCTATTAAAAATATACAACTGTGGGATGATAGATAATAATTCTAATTACAAACAGGGGGCTGTCAGATCTGAACTTCTGGTCAGGCTCTTGTTACACTTTAGAGACAGGCTCCTGAAAAAGAGAATGTTCGCACTGTGTAAGGATGAAGTGACAGCGGAAAAACTTTTGCTTTTTTTGTTGATTATTATTTATAGGAGCAGCGTATGTAAAAAATAGACTTTAGTCAGGCTTTTCTGGGAGATTTGAAGAGGGCTAATTGTTTTTTTCTAAGTGTCCAGACCTGTGTTTGCTTATGTGTTAAATGCATTTTGTACATTATTGCTATTTTAGTATAAGTAAGAATTATCCTGTGGTTCCTAAACTTGTTGCTTCTGGCCTGGTATAATAGCTAGTGTCATAGCTCTACATAATCTTCATAGCAGCCACACGCCTGTAGCCTGTGGAATGCGTGTGTTGGCACATCCACCTGCTTTCTGCCATCCTCCACTTGCCTATTCTAGTTTCAAGTATGGGTTTGAACACAACTTGTTGTCCCAAACAAAACGTGATATGATGCAAAGTTTTGCATTTAGTTTCAGCTTGTCCCTTCTCAAAAGGTTGATAATGACTCTCAATCAATAGAGCCCACACTGCAGTCCAACACTAGCTACAAAGGAGCTTACTCATGTTCACTAGGGTTTTAATTTTAATTGTTACTTTTAATTCTGTTAATTTATCGTTAGTGTGCAGTAGATCAGTTTGCAGGCTTAATGTTAACAATGGGAATTATTCACTTTAGCATGTATTTGGTCTACTAGTTCAAAGTTATTTTTCCGAATTGCTAATTGCTAAAAAGCTAAAACTTTGGATTGGAACGTTTACTTGATGGTGATTGCCATGACACGACTGTGTAAGATATGCTAGTAGAGCACGTGCGATATTTTCAAAGGACGTAATCTTCGTATCTTGCAGAGTGTGGAATGGTATTCTGTGGCAATAGATGATAGGAAATTGGTTGGGGTTTGTTTTGTTTAGTTTTTTTTTTTCTAGTGTATTTATTGGCACATCTAAATGTTACAAGGCTACTTGTGCTATAAAAGCATTTGCTCTTTTAAAATTATGTATAGAATGCAAGAATTGCTGTTTACTCTTATCTACAGAGGTTAGGATGCTATGTTTCATTCTTCTTTCATGAGCAAAATACTGTGTTTACATGCTTTTAGGTGCATATAGTCCAATTGCAAATGCTACTGTGGGTATCATTTGTGTTACTTTTCTACAGGCGGGCATAAGGACAAAATGTTGCAGGCAGTAACATTTGGATCTGGGGGGACTTGCTTTACTTCTACTACTATTTAGATAAAAGTATTAAATAATTGTTAAATGTAACAGTTTGAACTGAGTATATGCAGATACAGAGAATCTGTATTGCTGAGCAGCAGTAAGTGGTATTAGTAGGTATTGGTAGAAAAGAGTAAGCCATATGCTTAGCTGGAGTAATAGACATAAATTAGTATTAGTAGAGTCTGTAAGAATTTCCACTGACTGACATTCAGTCCTAGGAACTAGAGAGCAACCGAATAACCTGGAATTACAAGCTCCTGCTCAAAAGTCAGGAATGGGAGTTGGGAGATTGTGCATTTGTTGATTGGACATCAGCAAAATTTAAATATGGGTATCATACATACAGTAGTATTAAGACCCTGTATTAAGATCCCTGTGTGTTCAAATATTGCTTGGCTTAATTAGGCAGTCTTATTTTCTCTCTTTCTTGAGTACATTTCTTTAGCTCAGGATTGCTTATATATACGCCTTTGCTGAAATGAGATTTCAGAGTGAAGTTGTTTTAAGGCCCAGGACAATGATTTCTTCCTCATCTCCACCGTCAATCACTACCACACATCCTTTCCTGACATCCAACCTCAAAAGGATTCTGTCTCACTTGAAGCAAACAGAGGCACAGTTGGGTTTTTTTTTTTTTTTTTTTTTTTTTTTTTTTTTTTTTTAAGGTTTTAAAAAATACTGTTCTTTAGCTTACCAAGAAATAGACTGAGTCTGATACAACCTTCCCTAATTCAATTTTCATATTATTTTGAGCATTTTTTAAAAGTCATTCTCTCTTTTGTACATATCTTCCCTTCTAAATTGTGAAGTGACCTTTGCTTTGCTGTCTTCTAGAGGGGCTAGAAAGGAGAATATATTTTCATTGCACACAGAGCTCTATTATTTTCTCTGTCTCCTGAAACTGCCACCCCACAACTCCCTTCAGCTCGGTAGTCTTTAATGGTTTTTTTAAAAAAATAATGGTAATAACCCATTTATTTATTCTTCTGTTTGAGTACTTATTCCCTCTCATACTTTCATTTTCCCCCAAAAATAAATATAGGAAAAAAGTAGCTTTTTTTTTTTTTTTTTTTTTTAACCCCTGCAGAACTGCCAAATAGCTGAGGTCCAGCCATCATTCTGTGTCCTAAGCACAACTTTAATCCATCAACTGGACACAGGTTACATCCCAACATTATCACTGGTTAAACCCCTTAATCCATCTTTCAGCTTTTTCACATGGACAGTGAGGTATGAATTATTACTACTACGTGTAAAGAGTTTGAAAAGCTTTAGATTTCAAAAAAAGAATAAAAAGTGCAGCATACTTACCAGCACTTATTTGCTGTTTTGGTGTATATAATCTATACTGAAGTAATTTATGCAACTTGGAACTATATAAAAAAATAATTGAACTAGTCAATCATAGGTTATTCCAGTTATAACTATTGTATCACAGCTGAACAGAACTGAAATTTAATTACCAATTAAGGTGAGATTTCTAGCTGTATTTCTGTCTGTTCTGGGTTGTATTACCTCCCATTTGGAAATAAGTTAAGGGTGTAGGGCCATGGCAACTCATACTATAGCAAGGCCTTTCATAGCAATAGCAAATAAATTACCAAGTATTAGTTTGGCAGTTTTTCTGCCCTCAGTTGAAGTTTTTTGTGCTATCTTAGCTTTTAATCTTGTATCACAAGGAAACTGTGAATAGAGTCATCATGTGCTCATTTGTAAACCAAATCTCTGAAATGAGGAAATACAGGCTAAAAGTGCAGTATTGAACTGCTTTTCATGGCTATAAGCTAGCAATGAATATAGCAAAGAACCATTTTGTTTGTTTACCTAACAGACTTTTAACAATTCTAGATTTCCTATACGCCTTTTAATAAAAGTCTGCTGAAGGAGCGGAGTTTGGTGGCACTTCTCGAGCTGTGATCCACACCTTTAGTTCACCCAAACATAAAGTCTAGGAGCATCAGCCTGAGATGAAAAAAATGCAGACAGGTTATGGGTTATTCTAAGGTTGTTTTGCCAGATTTTTTAGCAGGTATGATAGAAACTCACTCAAGTTAATAAAAAAATAAATTGAAATAGTGTGTTTTACTGGGGAAGCAGGTATAAGCAGTCCAGCTCTAAATAATTTAACAGGATTTGCTCAAAGGCATACAAAACCAACAACTTCCCAGTTTTGGATGAATGAGCAAGTTAAACAGAATTCCCGCAGATTGCACTTGAAAACAGATGCCTAAATTTCTTGTGTCATCACTGTAGGTAAAAGCATACTTAACCTGGTCAGTTTATGAAACAGACTTGCAACAGTGTAGGGAGACCAGAGTGGGCCCAATGTAACTACAATTAAACCTCCCCACTAGAGCTGCTACACCCATATATTGCTGTGGCTAGTGTCTGTGCAGAAGGGCAAGCTGGGTAAGCAATAACTTAAGTTGTAGATTAAGTGCCCACGTACTTTGGCATTTCCCCTATCTGTATTAGAGTGGTTTGATCATCAGCTGATACCATTCAAAAGTTTAGCAATTACATGCTGGTAGGCATCTCTCTGAGTCAGATAGGCTTCAGTATTCAAAGAACAAACTCAATTCTACAGATTTAAAACATACCTGTCATTCATAGCTTTTGTGCAGATGCCATTAATTCTATCAGGGGAGAGGTGCGGGGGAAATCTCACTCATTTTTTCTATTGCCTTCTTGTAGGTCTTACAGAACAAAACAGCTTCTGCGCACAAAAGTCTCTTTGGTTGAGATTTGGTTGAACACCATGTTGAGAGGAACTCCACCTAGACTAATGGAATGAAGAAGATATAGATACATTTACTTCAGTCTCTGCTCTGCTGTCAGCTCATGATGGAACAGAAAATTTGGCTTCTTAACATAAGTAAGTATAATAACTTTTTATTAAAAGGCAGATTCAGGAGAGAAGAAATAGGACTATGAAGCTTTTGGGTAAATAATTTTAAGTGCAGCCCATCTTGTATTGTCACCTATGCAAGCTTCCTCCAGAAATGCAACACTCTACTATGCATTAGAAATGTGTTAACTAAACAAAAACACTTAAAAAGCTGAATAATTGTTAGTAATTCTATGTAATGACCTTCTCTGTGGGCTAATATTTAATTAACACAGTTAAGACATCTGTGAAACCCTAGTTTAGACCAGCTTTGTTGTTTCCATGTTACAGCACAAAAGATCTGAATAAATGTAGTAATATTTTATTGATCACAAACGTAATAGTTCTTTCAGCAATTAAAATGCATGATGATTCATATGAACAAAGTGAAAATAAAGCACAATCGAAAAATTTCACATTTTTTCCCTTTCATTCTTAGTGTAAGCAATAAATACAATGCTATAGCTTCTATTTATCTTATTTACATAGTACAATACTTGATGTTGCCTGGTTTCCAGCCCAAAACTTTCATGACATGAAAAGGAGTACATGTTGCAGCATTCCTACAGCCAAATACTGTAGTAGATCATCACAATGGAAAAAATACACAGCAAAAATGCTAACATTAAAACAAACACACTAACAACAGAGAGGACCCTGCAATGGAGCATTTTATTAACTGAAGACAGTAGCATGAAAAATAGACATTCCCTCTCATAGAATGCTAACATGCTGGTATTACAGATACCAAATATAAGACAAGTATTGCTGTAGCCCCTGTAGATTGATACAATAAAACCTCACTAAACAACAACAAATATAAAGAGCAAATAATAACAGGTAACTGTTTGCATGTTCAAAGGAATCTCACAGCCCCACCGAAACAGAGTTTACTTCCATCCCAGAGAATACAGATAAGCACTACAACATTCTGTAAAGTAGAAAATAAGCCATAAGAAATCAGCGTAAGGATTTGAATTTAATTTATTGTGACAGAAAAACATTAGAAGAAACAGACCCTTCTCTTGGTTTTGTAGGAACTGAAAAAGGTGAGGTAGGAAGACAAAACAGGGAATTTATGTTTATTTTCCAATGCAAAATAGGAACTAGCCTCCTGAGGATGGGGGAAATGTAGCTCTCCTATGTCATGTAACCCTCCACAGCTGCAAACATTTTCTTGCACATCCAGCTGGATGTGTGTTTTTTTTCCAAAGTGAAGACAGATGTGTGCCTAGAAGCATGCTGTGATTGTCCACCTAGAAGTAGGATGATTTCTGTGTAAAAACAATTTTCCCTTCTAAATTACCATTACAAAGTTTCTCTGACAGGGAGCAATTAGCAACTAGTACTTTGCATTAAATGATAAAAATTTATAGGCTATTAAATTTGAACTGCGTAACTGAGAAGGAAGCTTAATTCAAAATCTAATATTGTATCACACTCTAAACTGTCACATAGGTTTTAATTATGACAACCCACCAGGTACCATTGAAATAATTGTCTGATAATATGCCATAAAGGACTTCAAAGCACTTTTGAATGGACAAATATCTGCCTGGGCTTTGATTCTCAGCTGGTACGCATTGATTCTGAAAATGGAACTCAAGAGAGATTTATACCAGCTGAAGATCTGGTCCCCCAAGTGTAAAGCTGCTATAGCAGAGCAGGGATTTTCTGCACCACTAATATTTTCAGAACATTGCACAGATTTTAAGTAACACTACACAGATCAGCAAGCAAAGCTGTAAGTAACCTCTAATCATGTTGTAGCAGATACCCCTACTGTATTCTTACAATGTAAGAGATTGTGACATCTGATTGCCAGATTTCACACTATTCTAAAGTACAAAATCCAACTGATTTCTCAAATCATTCCCATCAATCAACCAGACAGCCTTGCAGAAGAACAGAAATCTTGATAATAAAACACTAAATTCAAACTCCTGACATAAGAACTGTAAAAAAACTACAGAAAGGCGTAAGTGGTGTGAACTTACCGCATCCTCCTAATGTCTTCCTTCTAAATACAAAGCATTTAAAGCCTTATGAAGTCACAAACCAATAACCACTGTGACAGCAAATTATCTAGATGCTAATGAAGCTTACAGAAAGGCTACTGCCAAAAATGTTTGAATGTTAAAATCAAGTTGTTCATATACAAAATTAAATATTTAAAACTGAAATGGTCTCAGAAAGAACTGCCTTTCATTTTTTTTCACCAGCTTACATGCACCAGATGTGCATTAATTAGCATTATAGTCTATCAACTCCAGCATCTACTTTTCTTCTACTTCATTGTTTTTTCCCCACTTGAAGTAGACTTATCTGCAAAGTAAACCAATAAAACCTTTTTCTACTTTTGTGATTTTTAATAAGACTTTTCTATATTCATCTTATATCATGCCCTTATTCTTGAGCATTTTTGTCATTTCACTTAAGAAAACTACTCTTTCGGTAAAGCATAAAGATTTACAAAAACATAGATTGCTATAAAGACACATTTTCTCAAGACCTTCCTGACAACCTCCTCATTTTCAGTGAGACCTTTATTCAGCAGTAGAACCAAATAAACAACTTATGAAGTACTGTTCTAAGTAACTGAGATGATTGATAGATAGAGATTCAGAGTCAAGCACTCCAAAATAATATTAAAATTCTCAATCCATATACTGACATTTACTGTCAGTTCCAAATACTGACATTTACTAATTTGCTTGATTAGTCTGAACGTCATACACTGGCTTTAAATGTAGTACGTCATTTGCATTGCATTCAGTCTTGCATGCTTTTCTCAGACAAAAAAAACCACCACAAAATTAATCAAAACTTTGCCCCAAGAATGAAAGAATAAATTATCAAGCATATGGCCAGGGAATTACTTAAAAATAAAACAAAACAACATGACTACAACAAATTCTGTACATGATCTTGAGTAAATTCCTTAAGCACACAGTGAAGTTCCATCAGCTTCAACTATGTGTTAGTATCTGGAAGGATTTACAGTTACACAGGTTACTACTTTTTTTCTGGCAGTAAGGCCTCATTGATCTTGTCTGTGTTAAAGCCAATAGGAAACTTCCATAAACTTGAGGAGAAGGAGACACTCCTGTATATGCAAAAATAGTTTAAATAAAATTGCTCAAAGCTTGCTGTAAAATATTACATTGCAGTACAGAAGTAGAGTCTCAGACTTGCACTGGTATCTCTACGCTTGGTTTAAAATAGTGGAAAAAACAACCTGACCAAACCAAACCATCAATATCTTTGAGTCTGTTATCTCAGACTACCTGTTAGGCTTTTCTGACAGTCAAATACTGGACACAAAATTAACCTGGACAATCTATAGTTATCATTGCACCTACTTTAACCATTTTCCTTTGTTCTATTTTAGGTTGAATTAAGACCATACAGTATGGTATTTACACTCCAAGATTCTATACGCAAATGAAGTGGCTTCAACACAACACAGTCTTATACAAACTTCCAAGAAAATAAGAAATCCTCCATTGATTCCCGTTGTACAAAAAATTGCCAACTTCGTCTACACAGTAGAAACTGAAGAGGCAAAGTTTGTATCCTTATATAAATGCACATACATATATATAGAGAGATATATATATGTACAGATGTCCATACTATATAGATATAAACCCACAAACATATGTATATATGCATATATATACATACATAAGAAAAAACACATTGGTTTAGTTTGCATCATTCAGGAGAATAACATATCCCAAGTTAGGTAAAATCTTCTGGCCAGGAAGCCATTAAATCACACTTGGAGTTCACGAGGGTAAGCACACTGGCATATGCCGAACCTTTGGCAGTCAACCGTACAGCTTTTCAGTTTTTAAAACAACACTCTCCATGTCATGGTAGCCCTTCCCATTTAAATGTTCACTGGTGCAGTCATGATTGTAGCTGTAGCCTTGAACATCACTGATTGACGATACGGTGTAGGAAGCGGTGCGCATAGCATCCGAGTGGCTGAAGCTGTGCTCAAATTGGATTTTGTACTGATTCCAGTGTCTTCTCAAAACAGCTTGGACCTATGCCAGAAAACAAAAAGTAATGCATATAAAACACCTGGCAAGATATCACTGGACTTCATTTTTTTATGCATGAGTGCCATAATAAATGTGTCTAAGCAAATTAGGGAGTAAGGATCAGTAGTCCTGGAACATGGGGGTACCTACATGTGATCTGTCACATAGGAGGTTCTGAAAGATTTACAGTTTAAGTAGGCATTATTCTTTGGAAAATGTGGTGTGAAATAGTTACATTTTTACAACTGTAGTGTACTAGTTGCTCAGGAAAAGAACAGGTTACTGGAGGAGCAGCAGCAACACAATTTTCTGCTTTCTCCCCTGTGGACTGAAGCCCAGTGTGGACAGATCGCATTTACAGGTGAAAAAGGTCATTTCTATTTAGCCTTATATTCAAAAACCCACATCCTCAGCAGGTGTAAATTCCTATACTCTCAACAAACCATAATTTACATTTGCTATGGTTCTGGAACAAGAAAGCCTTTCTCAATTTCTGACCATACCTTAATCAAATGAATAGAAGAACAATTTCCCAAACTCTGTATTTCCACCAGCATTAAAAATAAAGCTGATGATAAAATAGCTGAAGGCCCCAGCTGGTTTACACGTCTTCACTGAAAGGATGTTACGTTTATCATAGCCTTCCTCTCCTACAATATGGTTAAACACCTGTACATATTGGATTGATGAAGTGCCACACTCATGAAATTCACATGGAATTACTCTTGCAGTGCAGATGCCCAGTGAGAAATGCTAAGAATGGTAATAGCTATTGTTGCTTTTTCAAGAGATTTCTTTTTTTAATGTTAAAAAAACTGCCCACAGATCATGAATATTTAATTTCCTCTTCAGCCAAACTTTTTACACAAAGTATTCCTGCGTTGACTGGCAAGGCACTGACTTTCAAGAAACGCTGAGGGGGACATTGACACATTTATGCAGCAGTGCACCCCAATTCACAAGCCTCATTCACAAGCATGACCTTTGTTTCACTTTGTTACATACAAAAGAACTAAACAGTGAACAGTGATTCCCCCAGTTAAATGTTGATATAGTGGGTAAATATTTTTAGGATTTTCCATATGTCTTCAGGGTTTCTTTTTTGTTTGCTTTACATTTCCCTAACACAATGTAGTCTTTTGTCTGATTTTACTCTGGCTTTAATTATGAAAAATAAAAATAAATAGAAGAAAAAGGATGTAATTTTTAGACTTCCTGCACTCTGGTATCAGAATCCTCTGTTTAAAGGAGAACTTCATATTTCTCAAAATGCTTACAAAGAAAATATAAAAGGGTAAGGGAAGAAGGATCAACTGAGTAACAGAAGACATTAGTATTTTAGGGCAAAGGAGATGCTCTTTTACTGTTCATAAAACCATTCCAATCCACTCAAAACATCTAAACACAAATCTACAAACCCTGAAGAGAAATCAAGTTTCTTAATACTTCTGAGTATCTGATCTTATCACTCTTCATATCAAAAGTCTATATTTCTTCCGAGTCCAAATGGAGAGCTCTTGGTTCATCACAGGAAGGGTTTGATTAACTAATTTGCATTGCATAGCCAGATATAGCCTTAAATCTTCATATGGGTTGAATCCATTTTCTGTAATCCCTCATAAAGCCAAGAGAAGATGCATATTCAAAATTCCATCTTCTAGAAGGAAGCTTGGAATTTATTTTTAAATCATATCAATCAATCTGTGCACATCACTAAGCTATGCTCCATTTGTTCTCCTTTCCATATCCATAGTCAATCACATCAATGAGGTTAGTGTTTTACTGTACACCCCAACAAAAAAAATTACATATTCAGTCATTTTCACTTTTGACAACACAGGCTTGAGATGGGAAAATGTCAGCAACTGCAACTAAATGGCTTAACCAAGGTCAAAGAAGTCTATTGGCAGAGCTGGGGAATAAACTAGACTTGCCAAATTGCAAAAAAGCCTTACACTCAGGTCCTCTCCTACACTTCCTCCAGGTTGCTTCAGCAGCACTTGTTTGTTCGTCTTATTTTCAATTGTTAATAATATTTCTAAACCGGTCCTAAAGGATATCGGTCCCCACAGCTCAAGAAAGCCATCAGTATTGCTGCAAGACAAGTGCCTTTGGGCTACTTCTAGGGAGAAAACAGTCTGTTTAGCTTGCTCTCTGGCCAGTGACAGATTGCTATAAATAGTGTTTCCTGTATGGGCAAACACCGTTTCCTCTATGCCTGCCTCAGTGCCCATTGCATGCTCTCGGTGCATTTCTAAGCCATGTATTTCTGGCACTCTTCCCAAAGCGTCTCTGTTACTGCTGAATCAGTATTTCACCTCTGTCCTGCTACATGTCTATTCTTGTAGGGTGTTGCATCCTTTCAATAATTAATACTGTCTTTCAGTCTTCTCTAAACCATCCAATCAATCATGTATAGAAAAAGATGGGGAAAAAAAAAAAATAAAAATCAATGCGACAACTCATTTTCACCACTAATTATACTCCATTTAACAATATGCATGTCCAGCAGTGAAGGGAAAACAGATCTTTTAGTGCTCTTTCCTCAGCTTTGAGCAGTTGCACAGAGCTGTAAATTCAACTTAGGAGGGGCAGCAATTTGTTACTTTGTTGTAAGAAAGGGTATTATACAATGCATTTAATGAAGGAAAGTAATGTAATAAATATAATTGTATTTCTCAGTCATTAATAGAGGTGCCCGTTCCAGCTGGAATATTGTTGCTTTCTCACCTTACAAGGTAGTAATGGCTCTTTTTGATGAGTTTTCATAAAGGGGTCCTTCCAATCAGCTCTTCAACATACTAGCAGCTTGATGTTCAACATGTCACTAACTAAACAGGCTCAGTAGCCAACAAGGAGAAAAAAAACCCCACAACACAGCCTTGCCTGTTGAGAATGGGATCGTATAATCCTGCAGACCTGAAACCACAATCTTTACCGCAACATTTCCATAGACCAGTGGAAGGAAAGAAAAAAAATCCAAACTACACAAAGCTTACATGGACAATGTAGGTCATTATTATCACCTGTTATTCATAGCTCAATAGGAACCTTTCTAGTGATTTATCAGAGATCTGGGACAAATTTCTCCTCTGACTGCAGCCTATGTCATCCCCCAAGGCCACTCTAGTCTAACTCGAACTAGAAAACCTGATGAGGTAGTCAAACAGCATCTTTGTGGGGTGCTGGGACATAAGCAAAATGTGAGCATCCTTAGGGAAGCCCTGCCACAGAAAATAAAGATGAAGGGTTTGCACGTACGCCCTTGTCTGTAGGAGGTTTGGGACAAACAGCTGCAGTGCTTTTAGTATTTTTAATTGCTAATATCCCACTGGAAAATTTTTGCCCCATTGCCAGTGTCAATTCCGATATCAGCATTCACCTTTAAACCATAGGCTTGCTGCAGACAAGCGTTAACACCACCCTCTGATGCCTATCATTTTGCAGAGTCTCTAATAAGCTGTTGCTATGACAGGTGATGATAAAGCAGCAGCATCTACACAACAGCAAAGCCGCAGTTGTAGGCTTTGTTCAGGCATTTGGTATGACAGCAACAGACTATAATGGCAACAGAACACACGTGTGCCTGCAGGCTCACATGCCAGGAGCAGAATCTTTAAGTAGAGAAAGGAAACCCTTTTTTCTGTGCAGACATTTTTTCCTAACTACACCGTCATTCTCCCCATGGATTTCCTTACTGATATAGTTGTTTATAAAGCAATAAGTCCCTTCTTGAACAAGGTGTAATTAAAAATAAAAAGTGAATAGTGGTCACTGAAGCACTGAACACAAAACTGGTTTAAAAAGCATAAAATTCCACTCTAGAGAGAGCAAATACAGACATGTATGTTTAACTGACAAAGTCAAGGCATAGGGTCTAAAAATTAAATGTCTAAATTAATAAATGTTCAAATGGCTAAATCCCCCTTTTAACATTATCCTGCTGGCAGATGTGCAAGGAGTGATTCATCTGTCACCACTTGTAGGAGTTTTGGAAGAGCTCATCTTTTACCACTGATCAGCCCATAGTGAACTTAGGATACTGAATTAGTGGGATGTCTCAGGTTTGCTTTTCTTACACAGCAGAAGAGAGCATGTAAAAAATGAGTTTGTAACAATGGAATATTAACAGATACCATTCTTACTGATTGTATCATATTTTAAAATTAGGGTTTCAACTTGTTCAAGTAACAAAGTAGCCTCAGAAGATCCACAAGGATTAAAGGGCTGAGCTAGGAAGTGGACAATGTTGTTTCATAGAAAGTGCAGAGATTTTAAGCGTGTCCGTGTCCCCCCCCGCCCCCCATTTTGCACTGGAGCAGAACAAATTCTGTTTGATTTCTTCCAAATATCTGTTTTTAGAAGGCATTCTGAACTATAAAATTTAGAACAGAAAGAGTGTGTAAAATATAAGTGCTGAATGTGGGCAAGTGATCAAATCAGATCCAGAACACTTAATGATGTGTTCTGCTTTGAATCAAATACATAAGCAGGGACTTGAACCTGGATCTACTTTATGTTAGGATCAGATCAAAAACACTGCTCCATGCCCACTAAACTGTGAGAAAGCCTATCTTCATCTTTTCTGCCTCCTTGACAAAAAGTCATTGAGATGCTTACATTTCAGGGGTGGGGGGGAAAAAAACCTTGAAACCCCATGGTAATTTCTTTGCAATTCAGTCAACTTTGGACTTAGGAAGAGGAGGAAGGGCGATCTGCATAAATCAATTCTAGTATTAGCCAAATATTTACCTGTACGTAAATGTTACTGTCCAATAACATTATATAAGCACACCGATACAATTTTATAACATCTGATGAAAGAAAATAAGGGTTGAGTCACATGAAAATATCTGGCTACTCCCACACATCTGCTTACAGCCATATACTGCAACTGCACTAAATGTAGAATAAATGCACAGATATGTAGGAATAAGTGTAGGACTGTAATTGTTCCTCTGCCAGAAGTGTTGGAAAAGTACCAGTTAGTTTTTTGGTGAGGTGGTTTTAGTTTTTGGGTTGTTGGGTTCTTTTGCAAGCAAGAGCCATATTAACAATTTTGTAGATATATATTTTTTTAGCCTTTCTATCACTTTGATCTCTGAGACTGTAAGGCCCTCTAAGTGTACTCTCTACAGCTTGGGGGCCAGAGTTCCTAGAGAAAAGTCACTGTGTGCACTCCAGAGTTACAGGACCTTGATCTATTCAGGATAACAGCAAAGCTTGTTAGCTTCAACAGGATCAGAACCATATATTACTGAATACGGCACAATCCTCTAACATTAGAATAAAGAAGTTTGTTCTTGGAATTGACTGATGATGATTCCCTAAAAGTTCGCTTCTTATTCAACACACATTTCTGACCCAAGCATGATAAACTATTAAGTTCTGATTTTTTGAATAGTATTTCTCAGCAGTGCTAAAAAACCAGTTTTCCAATCTGCAGCCTAAAATTTTCCCAAAGAGCTGTCATAACACAACAGTACCCCAGCACATCAACATGTATGCAATATGCTCTATTCCTGCTGCAGAAAGACCAAATACAGTGATTCTCCAGGACAACAGATGCTGTACAGCTTCTAAGACAGACAAATATACCATCTGGATACTGAATTACATTTTACTTTTACATGATATTTATTGAGAACTCATATCAAAGCGACAACTGTCTTCAATTCCTTATATAATCAAGAGACATGTATATTGCTCAGCACGAGAGTGTCAGTCCTAAAGAACCTAATGATGCCAAGAATGATGGCATAGTCTTTCCCAAGCTCTGCTCTTGGCAGCCAGATTAGTTTTTTAGATTAATTTTTACCTGACAAATTTAGATTTAGATTTTTTTTAAATTATTTAAGAATTACCATCTCTTTAATTGCTGAAAAAACCACAAAATATATAAAATAGGAAAAGTATTATAAATGTATTAAAAACTGTTACTCTACCTCTCCATTAAAGAAGCAGAAAATTGTAGCCACCAGTAGACCCTGTAAAATAAAAATAAAAAAAAAAAATCTGCTTTATTTCACAAGCATATGGATTTTTCCAGGTTTGAGATAACTAGAGGTTCCTCATAAAATTCAGACATAGACAGCAAAGAAAAAATAGTACAAATGTAAACTTGCTGAATTATTTCTAAAAATACATTACTAAAAAGTATTGGTCCAGCTATCTACCATGATGTTTCTTTCCTTTAAGAAATGAAAATTCAGCATAATGAGAAAGTTGAAGTCATTTATAAGAATATTGCATGAAGGTCTTTAAAAATTAAGTTAACAAGATCATTTCTCCTTTATTTGCTTCAGATGCCAACTGCTATCTAGCTTAAGTGAGCAAAAACCGTTTAATGCTTTCTACCTGGTAGTGCATAAGGATGTGCATCACATAGTCATACACTTCCTCAGCGATCCGGCCTTCTGGTCGCCATGGAAACAGCACAAATTCAATGCCAAGCAGTGGAACAAGAATCAGGGTAGCTCTCACTGCTTTCATGTACAGGTTGGATTCTGCCTTGTGGGTGTCTTTCAGCTTGGTTATGAGAACACGAACGATATTTAGCAGGAAGAAAAGATTCACCTGTCATAAAAGAAAATGACACTGAAGATAGTCTGAAAAACAATCCCCCACACCGTTTTGTGATACTAAAACCCAGAAACTCAAGAAAACTCATACTACATGGATAGCATGGTGATTGTACAATAGGCATGAGTTAAAATTCTTTGAAAACACCTTTAAGTAACTGAGAGTGGGCTCTAACATCTATTGCCCATGTCCATTCCTCTAACTTATTAAGCAAGTGTCCATCCAGATAAATGTCCATCTTCCACTGTAACAATCTACGCACCTTTCTCTCTGCTATCACAATAACAGCACACAGGTGAATGATTGGGTTTTTTTACAATGATGATGTCTTTTTAGGTTGGTCAAGAAACACTATTCCTTCTTTGTATTTAAATATGGTTTTCAAAAGGCTGCTTTTTTATTTTTCAAATATGAATTGGACAAATTTATGGAAAAGAAACAAATGAGATTTTTAAAAAATAAAAAAAATAAAATTGCAGTCAAAATGCTGCTACAAGGAACTGTATACTCCTGTAGACAAACAGCAGATTTAACATTCTTACAGTGGCCAATGTTTGACTTTGGGATCAATCAGCAGAGCTGCAAATGGGGCAAGCACTGAGATGATGCTCTACGTCATTCTCATGCACTACTGAACTTGATTATTTCCATAGCTGTTAAGGCTCTTCTTGTTAACAGTGGTGCATATCTGTTCATTCAGTTTCACAAAACAAAACAACAAAAAACCAACCAAGCAAAAAAAATCCCAAACTGAAATCACAACTACGCAGACTTTATCTTTCAACATATGAGCACTCATTGTAAGGAACCACCAAACTAATACACACACACACACGCACATACGTGTGTGTATCGGCATCGGCACCCCCCCCCAACAGCTTAAGGATGCAAGCAACCAGAGCAACAGCAACGTTATGGATGATTACACCATATTGTCATCTATCGTGCAATAATGGCAGCCTCTTATAGAAACTAGAGCTAGAAGAGACCTTGAGAGCTCAGCCAGTTCCATCACCTTGCCCAAGGGCACAGAGGCAACACAATGCTGCTTAGGGCACCCACTATGGAAGGGACAGACCTGGTCCTGTCTCTTCTTCCAGATTATTGTCTGTCCTTGTCAACAACTATCTAGAGACAAAAGTAGGGAGCGAGGGAAGAAGCCAGCAGACAGAGAGACAGACGACTCCCTTCTCAAAAGACTAGGAATTCCTGTTCTAGGGGGAGGTCTCTGTCTTGCTGTAGAACAAGTGCAAACAGGGAAGCCATTTCTGACCATGTGTGTCACCATGCTCTCCACAACCTTGGCGGAATTCTTTCATGTCAGTTATGGTTTTCATGATAAACAGCTGCATATTGTTACGGCAACAAGGCCCTTGACAGATATGTGATGCTATTTATATTCTACTTACATGCTATTTAAATCATTTTAACAGGAAATTGTTTTACATAGGAAACTACTGCATGAATTTCTCCTGGAAGTCTCCAGCTACCTTTAAGCTTTGTTTAAGCAACCAAGGTCTTCTGATTTTTTCTCAAGGGATTTATTTAGATTTTATGCAGCCCACGATCCTCATCCAACTTCCTATAGTACACATAGACAATAAGTCCTTCTTCCATTTCTAAATTTAATCCTTCTCAGATCTACTAGTTCAACATCAGCATGTATCAAACACAGAGTTTTCAGCCCTCTTGTGTTTTGGTAGCATGGCCAATTCCTATAATACTGTCCTTGAATGCTAACTGAAGATGAAAGCTGCAGCATCCAGGAGTGAACTACCACCCAGCAAATTATTTCATTTACAACATGCTGAAATGCACAGAATTTTTCTAATTGTTCCACTTACCCACCAAACCCAAAAAGCACAAAAATAAGCACACAAAGAGTTTGCAAATAGGTATTAGTGTAAACAGAAAAGATGAATGAGGCCAGAGAAGACAGAGAGGACAGAGAAGAACAATATGATTGTCAGTAAAAGTACGCAGCACCAATTTTTGATGTATATCTCTTCTGTCACACATACAGTGAGATCAGGATGAACTGAATTCTTAAAGTGATGGAAACAGGCCTTGACTTTAGCAAAGTAGTGAGTAGATTTTTACATTTCAGCAAAAGAAGGCCAGTGGAACTACTCGCATATATGTTATCATCAAATTGACTGCGATGGTTTGTAAAGCCCCAGAGAAGTCCTGTTGTGCTAGCTGCAGTATGAACACAGAGTAAGATACCGGCAGCTCCACAGTGACCTGAAAAGTGAACTGGGCAAATGAACAAAAATGGAAACAAAGGCAGAGGAGGGAATCCTAGATAAAAAGAAACGTTGGCACCTGTACTGGGAACTTAGTAGAATTTAGGTTCTCCCTTAAGAGTGGCTGCGAACTTAGCTGACCTTATAAGTCAATAGGTGCCACAGTTCTTGAATTAAACTCTCCTCAGGTCCCTGATATTTCTACTTCTCTCCATGTTGAGTTTGTGCTAAGCAGTATGCTAATCCTTGTTAGCATGTAGGTTTAAATTCTGTTTAAATTCCTCCTTAGGAGGATATAAACAGACCATTCTCAGCTCAAGAAACTCAGATATTCTTAGATACTAGCTGGTAGCCATTGTGTGGCTTTTAATATAGTTATGCAGCTTCAGATCTTAGCCTGCTTCAGCCTGGCTTGCTTGGGCAGAACATCCGTATGTGCTCATGAAAAAAAGTTTTGTACCTGGCCTGTGGATGTTCCCAAGGCCAGGCAAATGAATGCTAAGCCTTCAACTTCTAAACTCCTAAGTCTTGTACCAAGTCCAGCTTGAAGTCATTAAATAGGTCAGTGACAAATCTAGGAGCTCCTGAACTTCCTTCTAGTACAAGTTCACTGAGTACACTTACTTCTTCTGCTAAAACAATTTGCATCTATAAAAGGCTGTCAGTCTAAGACACTAATACATAACATTATTATAGGGCAAGAAAACCCCCTCTGTAATATTATTTATATAAATAATGGCATAACTAAATCAAAATCTACTCTTCCAGTGGCACCAATGCAAATTAATTCAGTAATGCACTGGCACATCTGAAATCTACACTGAATTCACTACTGCTTTCACTAAAATTCAAATCCATTGCTTTTTTCACCTCCTGCATTTTGATCAATATTTGTCTAGTGTAAAAACTACCATCACACTCTACTGTTCCATTCCCACACTATTTCTTTAATTGTGGTTGCTTAGGTAAATGGTTGCAATTCAATGGTCAACTGAAGACAATTCCAATCAAAATTCAACCTATGTCTGCTCCCACTTCCAGTTTCTTTGTCAGGGATCTGACCACAGTTATGTAATAACAGGGACTGTAAAAGCAGCGTTATTGTTAACTTCATGTAATTGTAGGTTTTTCAGTGATCTACAAGTTACACTCCCATTGGCTTCTGCCAATTCTCCCTGGCACCCACTTGACAGTCCTCTTCATGTTTTTTGAGATCTTGCTCCTGAAAGTAGAAAGAGTGTCTTCTCCCTTGTTATCTGATTTGCAGTTTAATATTGTTCCTTAAATGTCTACTAAAGCAGGTCATGCTTAGTAAAGTGTGAAAATTTTATCTGGCAAGCAAGCTGCTTAAGCAAATGAGGGTTCTGCTCACAAAGCCTAAACACATGCATTTCATCTAATGTCTTTATCCCTGGCTTGTCTTTTCTGAATTGACATATTTTTTTGTTATCTGAAAGGAAAGCAACTCCTTTAAGGTATTTTCACATCACAGGCAAGATGTGTAGTTGCGTTTAATCTTTATTATTCCTACACGGTTTTCAAATAAATTTGCTGATGGTACTGAGGCAAGAAAAACGCAAGAGAAAAGCCTTCAGTCAGCTCATGAAAAATACAGGAATATCAAAGGTATACATATTTGTAAACTGCAAAGACAATGGACTCGGATTCTGCCCAAACCAACCTCACAGAGGTGATTATGCCTCCAGTAAAATCAAAGGACATTCTTAGTGTTGCCTTGAATGGGGAGAACACTTGACAGTTTTGGGCTGATCCAGTACATTTGAAATCAGTAGGAGTCTTGTCATGGTTTTCAATGTGACTTTGTAGAGGCCACTGCTGGGAAGGAGAAAATGATCTTGCATCCTAAAATGAGGTCATTTCATGGAAGATGGTACAGTCTTATAATTTTACACAATTTTTTTTACTGTTGTTATTTAAGCAAGCACTAATAAAAATTATATTTCAGCTTTAAAGAGCTTTACTTAAGTGATGTATCTGTGAAGAGACACCTGGACAAAGGAAGTAACAATCCACAAGGCAATGCAGAATAGCATACGTATTCTGGGTGAAATACAGCACCACTGAAGTGAGCAAAAAAACCCCTATGCCTTTCTGTGAAAACAGGATTTCACTTTCTGTGTAAATTAGAAAGACGAAAATTTAGAAAGGATTTAGAATTGGTTTTAAGTTTACAGATTAGAGCACTCATTAAAGTGTCTTTACATGAACATACATAGCAGACCTGACTAACAGGACATTATCAGTAATAATTCACACCCCGTGGGCCATGGATCTCAGTTATTTCACGGGGACTGCCTCTGGCTTCCCATGCAGAGGGCCTCAGGTGTGTCATGAGAGCAACACAATCTTCAAAATATAAGTTCACCAGCTAATTTCATTGTGAATGAAAATGGGAGTCACAAGAACCACAGGATTTACGCAATGGTGTTCAGAGAGAATTCGCTATGCACAGAATGCCCTCTGCAAGTATTCATTAACAATTTAACAGAAGAGGAAGTTCATGTAGATCAGAAAGTGCAATTATTTCCAAAAAGTTACTCAATGTTTTCATTCTTAATGAATTTCCTTGGATGAACTGAAAAGCTGTAAGAAAAGTCAGCAGACATGCATACAATACTTTTGCCAGATGAGCTTGAAGTTTCTGCTACAGTAAAAGAGATGACTGTAGTATATAGCCAGCAGCTAATTCTGGTCACATGTAGAATGCCTCTACACAGCAGCATTCTCTACATTATGCATTCATAGATATTAATTATCTGGATAGTTGTGTAAGTAGGTACATATTAGTATTTTCTTTTATTATGCACCTACTTCTATTTAGCAATAACCTACCAACCAACTTGCATAGGTTAAATTCAGTCCTAGAATAACTGAAGTACAACACTGATTTTTATACAGTGGGGTCTTGAGCAAGTTACCTAGAATTTAATGTCTTCAGTGGTAGACATTTGGCTAATAGAGCTGGCATTAACTTGAAGTGTAAGACAGAACACTGTGCTCTGAGTTCATGAGGACTAATAAAGCAGAGGAGTTGCAATACCCGGGTGGCCAAAGCACACATTGCTAGATTAGTATCAGAACAGGGGCAGTCACACTTACTTGCAGAACTATTTCCACTGGTTCTTTCCCAAGGGCCTGCTCTAGTTTCTCTCCATCCTGCGTTCCCACTCACAGTCAGTTGCGACATTCAAGAACCCTTCTTCTGAACCTTGGCAAGGTCCAGTCTGGTAGCTGTTCGGCCACCTTAGCACAGTGACACAATGATGCTTGTAATAGGGTCAACCTGGTAAATGGCCTAGGCAGTGAGAAAGCACTCTCAGCTAAGGGAAGGATTCGAAAGTGGCCCTCCAGTACTCCAGGTAACATTTAGTCCTCTCCTTGTCACTAACATTTAAGTGGGATGATAATCAATATTGCTAAACCTGAGTTTCTCAAAGAACCAGGGGTACAGCTCCTTAATAAGGCCAGGACTTATGTATCTGGTGCATCTAAGGCACCAAGTGTGTTAAGCGAGAGTCCTGTGAATGACAGTGACCTCTACATGTTAGCTGTAGGCTCTTTCCAACTTTGTAAGTCCCTGAAGAACAGCCAGAAAACAAATATGAAAAACAAATTATTATCTGAAAAATGCCTACCAGCAGAGCAGCACAAATAGGTCCATGGATGATGTACAGCAGATGAGTATCAGAGCTGATCCAACAACTAGAGAAAACAAAGAGGAAAAGAAAAAAAAATTTGGCATTTTATTATCTGTTGTATTCCTTTTTTTTCCCCTCCCTTAAAGAAAACGTAACAGTTTTGCAAAGCAAGCTGAGATGCCACTTACTTGTCATTATAATATAAACTTCTAGCAACGGCATGTATGCAGGCAGGGATCAGTGGAAAACCTGTGAAGAAAAAAGTGTTTTCTTCATATATAAACCTGGCTAATAACTAAGTAAACTTGCGTCTCTTGCAGGAATCTTCTGTATTTTCACCTCATCCAAACTATATACCTGCAGAGCAAATAAAGTAACAGGGACCAATTCCGTTTCTATTTTCTCAGACTTCTTTCCGAGGGGCGTATGCAACCTTATTCCCACCGTCTTGCCAGGAACTTCATACCAACACATAGAAAGAAAAGGCAAATCAAATGATAATTTTTTAGAATGCAACAATCAATCTTCATTAACACAGATGTTTATCAGCCTGCAAGCTGCAATAAGGCTAAACAGGTAGGTAATATTAAAAAGGTAATTGCATACGTGACCATAGCTTTAACAGTATGATTAACAATGTTGATCATGTCCTCACTCATACTTGCTGGGTATTCAGAAAACAAGGTCACCTACAAAACAAATTTGAAAACAGACTCTGGTAACCAGGCCGAATTAAAAATTTAAGAAGAATAGGAAAATTAGTTATCTGGTAGTACCTAATTTTCAGAAACTGCTGAGCACCTATGATCTTTTAACCACATCTCAGCTGTGCCTGTAGCTGGACAGCTAGTGAACCAGGTACCAAGTCATGTTATAGCTGAATGTGCCAATACACTGAAGCTGAGGAGAAAGCCCTCACTTGCACTTTGTGAACATGGTGTTGTACATTATCTGAAATGACCAGGTTTAGCTTGTTAGTTTTGATACTGATATTACCTGAGACCTTCAGCTACAGCTATTCTGTATTTGCTTAGTGAACAATACAGGTCAAATGGAACTGCTGGAAAAATAAATCCTTGGCCATCTCTAACTCAGTTTTGACCCTCCACCCTAGACATGGCGAGACTTCTCTGAAAATAAACATTCATTCCTGAATAAACATCTTTGAGATGAGGAACAATGAATAATTACTTCTTAATGTCTTTTTTATAATAGGAGACTATTTTCTCTATACAAAGGAGGAGTCGCTTCCTGACTCCAGAAATGCATAATCTCTCTTTCAGCAGACAGAGGTACATACAGCTTCCTACGTTAACGTTTCTAAGCCTGTTAAAACACTACAGACAAAGAAGAGGGGCGTGTCATCGTTGTTCAAAGCTACCAGCTCAGAGAAGCAAAGGTACAGATGTTTGAATTCTCATGAAAAGGAGGAAGAGATTGAGTTGGCCTGAAAATACAGAACGTGAAATTGCATACCCCAGCCAAGAAGGTAATACCACATCAAGTGTTGTTTCTCAGCAAAAACAGCCACCACAATGAGAGTATGCAGGTAAATGCCTTCACACAGCATCCAAAAGTAGTTGCAACCCATTAGATACAGGTAGATGAACTGTGACACTTTGCAACTAACCTGGAGAAAAAAGCAGAGGACAATATAAATTTTTAAGTTACAAAAATCTCAGAGCTTTATTGTCAAAACAGAAAAAAATACTAGTCAAGTCAAACATTAATGTTTATTCTGTTTTTCACTACAATCACCTTTTTTTTTTTTAATAGCATTTTCATGGAATTACTATTCCATACTTTATGGTGATAAAAAAGATGGTAACTGAGTCTGTATTTTAATTATTTGAACGTGAGGACCTCGAGATCCTCAAGCATGATGGCAGAAAGCTGTAATGATATTTTCCCTTACTGCAAACATTGCCACATTTGACCATTCCAAACAATAGGGAATCCTTAAACTATCTGATGGTAACTGCACAAGAAAATGTACTGTGATGAGGGTAAGCCCCTCTCAGTTTTACCAATCACAACATACAACTACTCCAGAAAATGATTTATGTTTTTAAAATGCTTACAATACTTCCAGTTTTAACCTAGCCATAACCGCACGTAGGGCCTGTTGAGAGCTTACATAGTAGGTTCTGGAAGGAAGCTCTCTTGTTGGCATATATATATTTAGCTTCACTCAAAAGATATTCTTCAGTTGAAATGTTATAACTTATTGTGAAGACTACAATGTGAGGTTGTGCAAAAGGAGCAATAGTTAACTTGCAGATTAGGACACAGTACATCTTTTTTTTTTTCTCCTTCTAACACTGCTGTGTTTGATGGATCCATTTCTGGCACTTAGCTTAAAACAAACCAAAAATCAATATTGTTTTACTATGTTCTGCTACCTAACTCACTTGATGATGATTATTAGCAGCTATCTCAAGCCTGTTTTCCAGCACTTTGATGAGCTTTTACAGAAGAAAGAGAATTTATCTTTTTCCTTGATTCAGCTTCTGGAGTTTTGCCCCAACTTTCACGGAATTTAAATTTATCTTCCAGGTCTACGTAAAAATAAAGCCATAGTTTTGTTTGTTTATGTATTTCATTTTCAGGCTCTTCCGTTGCTATAACTCCAAGCCCTTTGGGAGAGGCTACTGATTCACACTTACCCCAGTATTATCAGGAAACGAGAGAGGGAAAAATCAGACCCGAATGGATGGCTTTTTTTTATTTTGCTTTTTACTTTTAGAATATAAGGGTCAGCTTTAGATCCTTTCGGAGGGAGAAAAAAAAAATAAATTCTTCTCATTTCAACTGAAGATGGCAAAGTTAAAACCATAGGAAATTTTCTGGCACCCAAAATACACTCCAAAGCTTTATTTACTGCCTTTCATTAGTGAATTCAACTGTCATAACCTCACTGACATCATCTAAAATAGGCTACTTTCTTGCAGTTGTTTCAGTGCAAAAGCGATTTGTACAAATTCAGAAGAGCAGTTCTGTATGCTCTGTCTCTTAGAGTGTTTTTACTATTTTGAAACCTCAAATGTGAAATGCCTAAATCATTGTTAGACATCTGTTGTACTACGTAACATGGATACATCATTACTGAACATTTTAACCTAGCTATATACAACATTTCATCAACTATTCATGTCTCATTTATCTCTTCTGTGTTGCTGAAGCTTTTCACGTACAAATCAACAAGCCTGCCAAATATACTTTCACTTACTGGATTAGTTGCAACTAACTCCTGATTGTTGGCAACTGCAGTCAATGAAATTATTGTTACAACAGAGTTGCAAACAAAAGAGAAAAATAGATTTTTATGCAGGGTAATCCTTTGGCAACTCAAGCTCCTAGAAAAGAGAAACAAGAACAAATGAATACACAGGGGAACAACTGTGTGTACTTGGGGACAACTCTGAAATTTTGAAATACTAGAGCTCTTTATTTTATTAAGAGGTCTTACATCAATGCTTTCTCCAGCTCCAGTCCAAATTTAATAGAACGATGTGAAAGGTAACCCCTTCCCTTAAATGCCAACAGGAGGCAAAGCAAGTACATTCAGTTTCAATGTTTACAGTGAAGGACCTGCTTTGTAGTGGCTATCTAAAAAAGATTTGCATAGCAATAATGTAACATGTTTCAGAAGATCTATACCTTTATTTTATTGGTACCTGAAGAATTTCCCAATTAACTATCACACATGAACTTGAAGAAGCTGTCTTACCCTATGTTTCTATTTACCCAAACCTGTAAAGATTTTTTGAGGATAATTCCTTTACTCTCATTCTTGTCATCTTTCTCCCTTAATCTTATAGCTAGAGAAATAACCAAATAAGTAAAATAACACAAATCTTATTTTGACTTTTGTATATAACTAAGTTATAAACAGTATATACAATACAATTATAAAATGCAATATATAACTGCATTTAATTGTGTTAATTTTCAGGGTTTGCTTTTAATCTTGCAATAAAATTAAAGAGAAAAATATCTTTGGAAGGGCTTGCTTTATTTTAATCAGAGGTTCAATAATACTAAATAATACTAGAAGTTGAACATAGTTGCAGCAAATTTCTATTTGTCTGTCATTCTAGAGAAAGTAGGTCTAACTTAGTGCCATTCCATCCAAGAGGCAGGAGTGCTTCTCATTCAAGTTTTTCCAAAGAAATTCAGCTTTGGAGACAAACACAAAAGACGACAGAAACCCTGTATGGATATATAAACAATTCAGATCATTGAGATATTAAGGCTTAACGCTCCAAATTCCCAGAAGAGCAAATAACATCCATTTTGTTACAAAAGCAGATGACGGGTTTACAAAGTTGGGTAAAAATGATCCTTTGAGAGTTAAGTTAGGGGGTGCGCAGCACGCACAAGCAAACTGACTTGATCGGTCATATGAAGCGTAAGAACCGGCAGTCAGGACCACAGCCCAGTTTTGCAGGGTTTGCTTTGCTCAGAGAAACCTCTCCCACACGCACAGAGAAGTGATAAAGACTCTGGTACTGTGGTCACTCTCAGGAAATGGTCTTTGGTTGCTTCAGAGAAAGCATCTACTGGAGCCTCAGCTGTAAAGAGTCTGTGCTTTATAACCACACCTACCTACCCCCATTTAATAGCCAGCAGTTGACTGACAAAATTAAATGACTAACCGTAGGAAGAAAATCTATCACTTACACATGCAACTGCTGTTCACTGTTAGAGAAATCAGAAATATATTGACAAGGTCAGCAGGGGACAAGTCTAAATTGTCACACTGGGGGAAAAAAAAAATAATGAAGTTTTCTAGCCTTCTCAAATAGCACACCTGGAAGGAAAGATGAAGTATGGACGTTGTGATTAATTTTTAATTTGGGAGGGCAAGACAGAGAACTTCATGTTTTAACTAAAAAATGCAGCTATGGAATAGTCACAAAAGCTGTGGGAGTATACTGAAATCCACTGAGAAAGTGACAGATGAAGCAAGAAACAAAATCACCCCACTGAACAAGAGAGACGGTCAAAAAAGAGTGGCTAGAGGTGACTGTGCTTCTTGGTTGCATTCTTTGCAACTGTCACAAGAAGACCGTATGAAGCACCCCACAGATACATGGAGTAAATTAACAGGTTCAGATATGCACAGTGCAATACCATGCATCAGGTGGAGTTTCTGCAAGTCAAGCCTTGGAGCCCTGAGACATTCTAAGCCTCATGTCCCTAAACATGGGGGAAGGAAACGACTCTAGAAACCAGTGCTGTCATGCAGCACAAGGAACTACCCTACATGAACCTCTGGTTGCCAAGGGTTATTTGTCTGAAGAAAATAGGAAAAGAAAAAAAGCGTCTGATATACAGAACACAGGTTTGGATATGAATTAAGTGATAAAGCATATTCCATTAGGCTTTTTAAAATTTTATCTTTGTCTTTTGTTTTAATGCCCCAAAATGCATAAAGCTCTGTAATATGCAGTTTTTAATGTTCTTTGAAAATGTTTTGGGTTGTGGTTTTTTTCCTATATGGTTTATATATGAAAAGACAGGCAACTCTAGATTCCAGCAAAGGGCTTTGTGTAAACAAGTCCTGAAGAACTCTGGAATTCCGTCTGCTTATTGTTAAGTTTCAATGCACAGGCAAGGAAAAGCACGTACAGCTAATGGGGCCATCTCTCAGGGTCATCCAGCAGCTGTTCCTGTTGAATATTCAAACACACCCATCCACACCCACCTCCACCCATGCATAAAAGGGATTGAAAGGATCACCGGACAAGAAACAAGTAAGCAAGACTGATGACATTTAAAAACGAAGACTGCTTTTGGTAATTAAAGGATTTTTTCCTAAGCCTCCCCACCCTCCTTTCTCTGTTACCCTTCCTAGATTCCTTTTTCTGACTGTTTTTCTTAATGACATAATATCCTTTAACCACTTAATTCTCACAATTATGATCTAAGAACATTTGAATGACCTACCCCTGACTGAAACATGTGCAGTAAAATAAAAACAGACCTCCTGCTAAATTACCTATTTCCCTTCCTATATTGACTTCTGTATGTCTTGGGCATTAGGGAAAAATTCATTTCTCCAAAAGAAAAAAGGTAACATTTCCAAAAGCCCCCAGATGTGTTTGAGGCCTAATTTTTTAAGGTATTCAAATACTGCAAAACTCGACCAGGGAGATCCTCATATGCACCTAAGGGGAATTAGCCGTTCAGCTGAAATTAAGGTAAAGTGACTTAGGAACCTCCTATCATCTATCATTCAGTTGTTTGCCCACTCTTTAAGTGTAGTGTTGCTATCCTCTGTGAGTGCTGTCAAGTGATTCGACATGATGCTTGATCAACAACAACTCCTTTATTTCAGGTGGGTTTTTTTTGTTTGGTTGGTTTGGGTTTTGTTTGGGTTGGGGGGGGCATCTTTAAATTATAGCTCCCCTTTCTCTGAATTCACTGGTTTTTTAAGTTTTCTCTTGCCTTGTTTTTCTTTCTTTATGAAAACCATACAACAATTTTAACAGCAGATTTATAATAAACACATGTACGATCTAGAGTATGTAACAGAATGAGAAAGCAGAGCCACCGCAAGAAGTTACATTTATGTGTCACAGATGAATTTCCAGAGGGGAAGATCAGTGTTCCAAGTTTATAGCCCATTTTATGCCATTAAACCAAGAACTCCAATCCACTTGGGGAACACAAGTCACAAACTGGGCAACTATTTCCAATGAGACAATTTTCTGAAGAAAAAACCAGAATTTCAAATGAAAGAAATAAAATGCACAAAACCATTTTAATCTTAAAAAAAATTTCATCTAAAACCCAAGTACTTGATATTTGAAAAGCAGAAGATATTTGAAAAAACCTGTCATTTTTCTTATGGAGAAAAGTACCACCTTTTTAGTCAAACTTAAAGATATTCTAATGGTCAGCAATCCAGCAAATGTCATCTGGAAACTATCAATCGACTACCCGAATAAATTTTTTGGAAACACGACAAATTCAGAGGCACCCCCACACAATAGCAAAAAAAAAAGTCCACCTGTTAAAGCTATGAATAACTATACAAGCTTCAGCCGATACATAATACATCCTGGTATTAATCTAGATCCTTAAATACCCTTCTGGTACTAAAAATACTTTAGAGGAACTGTACATCCCAAGAGAACAGCTTGTAGAGGACTTTAGTTAGCTTCCTTTAAATTTTCTAATTTCCTTTTATATCCCAACATAACCACAGTCGAGAAAATGTGGTTTGTGGGTCTGGATTAATTCCATGTGGTTCTCTGAGGAGAGAAGATCCTTCTACCAGAGGGAGAAAAAAAATCCCTGGAGGGTTAGACAAACATAACGGTAGCAAAGCAGATCACCTGCTTTTGCAGCAAGTGCCACAAGCCATGATGAAATTGGCGTGGTTTTCGTATTATAGTAGAGAAAATTCATGCTTTACTGTCTCTGAACTTTTAAAATCATATCATATTCCAAATCTTTTTGTTTTCTCCTGAGAAGTCTATGTCAAAGCATTTATCCTGCCACATTAGTCTGTTAAACTTTTTGTAACATTTATAGCAATGGTATAGCTCTTCTTAATGCAAAATGAAGCTTCTTATAAGGACTCAGAGCCATTTCATATGTTGATTTTGTGGAGGGAAAATTAATTTGGAAATGGTAAGCATTGCTTTTACAGGTCATATGCAAATAAATTGATTAAAAACCACAAATGTTTTGGTTTGTCCTCAAGAAAAGAAGTCAGAAAAAGCTGAAAAGTCATCTTGAATATTGGATTTCATAAAGAGAGGCTACAAAGTTGAAACACTCATTTATTGGGGACTCGTGGAAATGTCATCCCAGAACCTGGGGAAATAATGCATATCTAAATTGGAAACACTATATTCAGGCAGATGTGACTAAAAAGGATAATTTTTTATCAGATATCTGCTACTTCCACCTAATCAAAGTCCAGAGCACGAGAAAAGAAAAATCTGAGCTAGCCCTACAATTGCTAGTGTATGTGCTATTCATATTTAAATGTTAGGAAAAAATAAAAGATGGAGTGAGACAGTAGGGTATAGTGGTAAGAAACAGGTAAGAACATAGAGCAGATCTGTATTAACCAATGAAAAACGATGCAGAAATGATTAAACTAGTGCCAGTTAACAAGGAAAGCCTACACTGTGCAGTGCAGCATTTAGCACAGATAACAGCTTGTCTCTCTTAGCTCTGCTTATGTGGCAACACTCATGGTTTCACCTTTCTACTAAGCCTTAACAACTTCTTAAAAAAAAATAAAAACTCGTCTTTCCTGGGAAAGAAAAGTACTTTCACAAAATGTGAAATAATAAGAAGACTAATTTTAAAAGACCTGTGCATTATATTACAAGTTGTTGTGACACTGGCAATACACTGCTCAAACTTTCTCTCAAGAAGGTTACATCATAACTGTTAGTCAGTGGATATGACATAACTGTCATAGACATAATTAGGTGAATAAATTAAAAAAAAAAAAAAAGGATTATTTTTATTATTCCCACTCCTACTATAGCTCCTAGCCTTACTTTCTTTACAGTTTATCATATTTTGTGGCTACCTACTTTGGAATGTTACCGTACCTACCACATGTCAACAGTATTTTGGTTTTCATTTGCTCTTTGGTTGATGCCTGGCATATCCACACTGTAACTTATTATTAAAAAACAACCAACCAACCCCCACAAACCCCAAACAAACAAACAAACCTTTCCCATTTCCTATTTTCAATATATTCTACAGGTTTTTTTTTGCAGATTTGGGATTTCAGGTTTCTAAGAAAAGAAACCTAAAATTTTATTACAGTATAATGTTCAAAGCCAAACCAATATAGTGACTTTCTTCACCTTCTTGCTCCATCTAATTTCAATGGGATGGCTGGTCTTTCAAAGTATTGGAACTAGGATTCTTGCAGCCACTGATATTTGGTAAATGATTTTAAATATACTTACTTAAAATAAAAGAATATGCCAAGAGAAATCAGAAGTGATGCAATTGAAAGACCATGTCCAATGATGGCCAAGTAATACAAATTCAGAGCAGTCTGCAATACAAGAACAAAACCAAGCACCTGTGATGCATACAGAACTACTGTTGATAAAGCACATACTTATACATCTCTTCTGCATATAAAATGACTATAATAGCATTAAGAAAATAAAAACATTACAGACAATGATGAATCAAGTCTAGAATCCTGCAAATCAACATCTTACTAAAAACTCTTTCTGTAAGATACCCAACAGATTTGTTGAAATCGTCACTAGAACTTACCTCTTCTCAGTTAAAACATTGGTTTTCTAATATATACTGCTATGTTTTTTCTGACCATTTACATAAATCTGGCTATTTATGCTACTGCACTGGGTAGATTCATGTCTGAGGCTTGATTCATCTATTAACACAACTCTTAAGTAAAACATGTGCTTCCTATATGAATTTATGTATTTTTTCCTCATAGGTTTTTTTCTTACCATTTAAAGATACCTCCTTCAAAGCAAGCTGTGATTATGATATTGGAAATTTAGTTTTCATTTGGCATTTAAGGAAGGGCATGAAAAAATTAACAATGACTCAAAAATAGTGAAGACTAAACAGTCTTGTTAAATAAGCCTACAACCAAATTACAGAATTATGAAAAGCTGGGTAGATATAAAAGGTAAAAATGAGGAAATAGTAAATTAATATTTGGAATATATACAACATGTTATCAATTCTTTGAATTAATAAATATATTAAATTCCACTAGTAACAAACCCCTGCTTTCAGTCATGGAATCTGCCACACAAAATTCCGCTTGTTGCATTAAATGTAAGATTATAATTTTGCACATATGGAAATGAAGATTTTCAGGTTGAACCTTAGACTATCACAATAAAGCATAACTATCTGGATTCTATAGGAAGAATTAGAGCATACATACAAATGCTCATGTACTCCAAACTGTATGTATCCTCTGAATTTATTCTGATTTAAGATAGACAAACTGCAGCTTACTACATATATTGACTTTTGAAATAATGTAAAAAGATTCCAGGTAAAGCTTTAAGAAGGTTGTATAATGAAACAAGGGTACCTCTTTGTACATGCTAGAATTTTTCAAATTAACATTATTTTTAATACTTAATAACTTTAAAAAAAAAAAAGCAATGCAATAGGCTTAAGTGAAACTTTCATAAAAATCTGGAAGCGAGAAAAAACAAGGGTCACCCCTGAAACGCTAAAGCTTGGCTACGTATAAATAATGACAGCCTTTCTATGACAGGTCCATATCCGATATCACCACCTCATTCAGTGACCAATTTAGGCTAAGGTGCATGTTAAGGATTTAGAAGATTTCCACAAAATTTAGAACTGACACAAAACAGTGGTACAGCAGGGACTGCTGATGAGGGCAATAACAATAAGAATTGAACAATGGACAACAGTCACATTTATTATGCATTATCTAACCCACCTTCTGAGCAAAGTGAAAAGATAATGTTGTTTAATATAACAAGACATAGAACTGTAGCAGGCAGTAAGGCTTTCTTCAGAGCTATTATTCCACTTAAACAATAGCTTCTGATGCATGACAGAGTTGAAATATGCTGGCAAAGCAGCCTGAGGGAAACTAGCTCATTATTCATAAAGAAGGACCTGCATGGATCCGCTCCTGTCTGAATAATATTCTCTCAGTTTCCAGCCAAATATTAGCAAGAATCAATGAATTATAGCATTTCTGCTAGCAGAATTAAACTGCCATTAGCGTATTCAATGTCTCATGATTTGAGAAAAAGCAATGAATTATAGCACTTCTGCTAGTAGAATTAAACTACCATTAGCGTATTCAATGTCTCATGATTTGAGAAAAAGCAATACAAAAGTACCTTATTATCATCTATTACCACCTTTTCTCAATATGGTTTCTAGGTAAATACCCTAAAGCACTCTTGACAGCAATAATGTAGGTAGTTAGGATCTCTACTAGATGTCAGTATTCTTGACACAGTCTGCTATTATTGAGCTCTTTTCCATGAGGTCCAAATTAATTTACAGTCTATCCTGACCTGCATTTCATATTCCTAGTTCTTGGGCAATTACAGTTTCAATTTACTGCTTCATCCCATGACTGAATGTTTCATAAACGTAAAGAATATTAGTGGACATACAGCTGGGGACGGGGCAAATATGCAATTATATCCTCACATATCAAAGAGTATCTCAGAAAGAGGGCATTTGGAGATTTACCAGATTTTTATTTTTTTTTAAAATCTGTTAATGGATGGGCAATTTCAAGATAAACTGAAGTCTATAAAAATAGCATCTATACATATACCCACATGGGTGTGTGTGTGTGCATAGAGTCTACCTTTCATATATAGAAAACAACTCTCTCAAAGCATTTTGCTGCCTGGCCTGAGATAATTTTGAATGCTTGCAAAATTTCACTTAAGTAAACTTGAAGTATAGGTTTTCCATTCATGTGAGCAGCTTTGTATCTCAGAAACTGAAAAAAAATGGCACTTGGGAGCCAGGACACAAGATATAACACAGGCAAAGGATCACAATGAAAAACAAACCCTATCTAACACTTCTCATCATTTACTTCCCTTTAGCCTCCAAAGATCCCATGGTGAATCCATTCAACTACAGCTTATTTTCTTTTTTACAAAAGTGTAGACATTAGCCCTGCTTTTCACACTGGGGCAAAAAACCCAACCCCAAAACATCCAAACTCTACTTAAAGCTACCTAGAATACGTATTAATCTCAAGTAAAACTTTGGTTGTGCACCTGCTGAAAATCCGTCACTGTAAGTTAATTGGATAAACCCATGCTCTCAGCACGTCTTTCAGAGATGTGCATACCTCCCACAGTTCTGCTGAACTTGGACCCTACTTCAAAATTACAGAGCAAAACGTAAAGGTCTTCTCTTGTAAGGCATGCACTTTGCTTACCAGTATGACTGGTATGACCTATGACTGTGGATGACCTAGACAAGTACTAGTACTTACACATTTAAAATACCCATAAACAAAAATAGGATCATATTATTCAAGCAGCTGAAATCATCTGTAAAAGACAAAGCAGGTGGGCTGGGTTTTTTTGAGTCTGTTTTGCACAATTCATCCTTTTTATTCAACATGCTTTCTTCTTTTTGCATTTTGATGCTCCATCAACTGCCCTACTATTGGAGTTTTGAAACTTGTGAAATTTTTCAGATCAGTTTCTTGACACTGCTAACATGCATTTATTCCTTTCCTACCTTCACTTTTTCATGTGTATAGATATTACACTGGGTATAGTTTGTCCATGTCCTGTTGCTTTCTGGATGTCTGAACCAATTCCCACTTGGATCACAGATCTTCGTAACTTTTTCTACAGTCAAAGTAGATGGAAAAAAAAACCCAAAAAAAAGAAAAACAAAAGAAAAGCACAACAGTCAGCACTTAAGTTCTACTTTCTGATGCCTAGTATTTAATGAAGAAAGATTGGCAAACAAATGACAGCTTTATTAATATGACTAGAGACACATTGCTTGTTACTATGAATTCTGAGAAACTAGAAACCATTGCTTTTGCTTGGGCAAGGGCAACTGATGATTTGTTTTTCTTAAGAAAAAAAATAGATATCCCTCCTCCAATCTTGTAAGTATCAAAATGTATCAAACTGTTAGAGAACTACCAGGTGAAGTGACAAGAATATTTAAATGGCTTGTTTAACATCCAAGATCTAAACTGAAGTCTGACATCCTACCTCTGTAAATTAGGATTGGACAGGCAGGAAAACATCAATAGAGAAACTGCTCAAGAACCAAACTGGAAAATTTCTGGGACAACATAATGATTTCTATCTTCAAATAGAAAGAGGCATGAAAGGACACTGGGAAATACCAAAAGCAGCAGAAAGAGACAAGAATGAAAAATCTATGACATTTTCCACATGCTCAAAGATGGAAAGTTGAGCCTACAGAAACAGGAAAAGATTCACTTGTAGGAGAAACTCTTGTCAATTCAACTGCGAAATTGAGGTAAAAGACTAAGTCATATTTCTGCTTGTGTGTTAGAAAGAAAAGCTCATCCCTAAGAGGAAAAAACTGATCTAACTTCAACTTCTATTTCCTAATCTACAGAATCCCTCAAGGACATATTTCAGAAAAGAAAATAAGTAACATCAGTTTTCTATGTGATAAAGGGAAAATGCAAATAATGGGTTTGGAGTTACAGAAATTCTGGAGCATTAGTGACTTGAGTAGGGCAAACAGGAGGCATCAAGCTCCCAAACCCTCATTTTATTAAGAAATATGTTGATGTAGAAGCCCATGCACACTCACCTGATGGGTTGAAATCCTGAAAGTAGTCAGGACAACGCTGTACTGACACAGTTCCGGCAGCAACATCACTCCAGCACAACCAGCCATCCCATGTCCTGTTACAGTAAGGACCTGCAAACAAGTAGAGACCTGGTAATAAAATAACAACCATTCTTTCACAACACTCTTTCAAAAGTAAGATGTAAGACTGCATCAAGTAAGTTTCTCACTTGCAGCAATGAGAAAAAAAAGAAAATAGAAAGATAAGATTTAGCAGTAGTTAATTAAAACTCCACTTAATAGAAATAGTTCCTTATATGTACATTTCTTCGAACACATTTTAAAATCCATCATCATTCACCTTGAAATGGTCTGCACCTACAATTTACAAACCTCAGATCTAGAGCACAGTAGACAAAAAAACCTAAATCAATTCAGACCAAATAATGTACATTAACAAAGAACCTTAAGCTTGCAAAGACTGTTTTACTGAACGAACTTACATTTTGGATGTATACGTAGGTTTACTAGTTCATTGAAAACACAGTGGTATCGTAAAAGCCATCAGAAAGGCTGGCTGGGAGGCAGCCACAGCTCCTCTGCCTCAAGCAGAGCTAAGCCTGCAGCAGTCATCACGGACAGACAGTTCTCCCAGTGCTCCACGGAAAGGGAATCCACAGTGTCCCTCAAGAGCCTGTTTCAATGCCTCACGGCACTCCCATGAATGTTAACATCTAAAATAAACCTCCCTTGAGAACAAGCTAGGGTTTTATAAACAAATCCTTTCCCAAAAGGCACACAGAATGACTGACCCTCTCTACAGATTTGAAGATGTTTTTAGTATCTTCCTTCAGTTTTCTTTTTAAGACTTAATAATGCCCCCATCTCAAAGGCTGCATTTTTCAAACATCATGTAATTCCTCCTCATCTGAAGATTTTCCAATTTGTCCAGGTCCTTCTGAAGCTGTGATGACCCAGGCTAGTTGTAAGCTTACACTGTCATACTGATATCCATTTCTGACCTCCAGACATTCAGTTCCTCCAAAGAATCATTTCAGAAAAGAAAAAAAGTCATTGTAAAACAATGCAATTACCTCTTCTTGCCTCAAAAGCCATTCAATGTTTCTAGAAGTTATAAAGTCAGAAACAGTGAATGCTGCGACAGGTAGATGTACTGAAGTTAGCTTAGAATGAGTTATCAGAAAAAAGCATTAATGATACTAACACAACCCTAAAAGCAGGGAAATTGTGTGTATCAAGATATTTTCAATTTTTAAAGGCAGATGTGACCAGGTAGACAGAGTTATTATAAGAGCATGAAATGTAATAAAGTGGTAAGATTAATCAGTCATCATTTTTTAATCTGGCTATCTATTTAAATTAACATTTTCTTATCTCATCAGAAATAAAAGCTTTGTGTTATATAAGAAGTGGTGCTATGGGCAGGTAATATAACATATTACTTTATCTTCATGAATCCTGAAGTGATGTTTCTAAAAACTTGTACAGCTACAGCCTGAAAAATGATTGCTACCAAGACAAGAAACGAATATAACTTAAGGGATCCTGAATTACTGTAATCATGTCTGTGGACCATTTGCCTTTGTAAAACCTTATAAGAAAATGATCTCTACCTTCTTTCCTATGAATAGGATCTTGCATAATTTTCTGGTAGCATTCATACTGTGCTGTCATAATTTTATTACGTGTAACACTCAGTTGAGTGAAGTCCTCCGTCATATTCTGATGCCCTTCAGATGGTATAGCAGTGGCAAAAAACTACAAGGAAAAAGACCTTTTTTAGCAAGTCATGTACAAACTCCAACATAAACTTCTTAAATGTCAATCTTTTTAAATACTATGTTTTAAATATTATTTTACTGAAAGAAAATTATCTTCAAATCTTATTACTGACAATATGATTTTATGTTTTTCTGGTTAATTTAGCAATTCTTCTTACTACTGAATCTTGACAAATATCTCCTGAATGAGCATGGGGGAGTAACAATCTGCAAGATTTATAAATAATAATGGAAAAATGCTTAGAAAGCACTGAGACAGTCAGAAGCATATAAACAGCTTTTACAAAATCCAGTAAAATATATCAAAGTTCCATTAGTCTAAAAGGCATTTAAATCAGGCCCAAAATGATGCTTTATGAAAAGAGATTTTCCATATACCATACGTGCTGAAGGTTTTGGCTTGTTCAGAGCTATTTAGTTTCTCTATAGTCTTGCAAACCATGAAGTCAACCCTCAATACAAAAAGGTATTCGTAAGACATGACATCCACTTTTATAGTTAGTAAAAATAATAACAATAACAAGAATAATAACAATAATAATATAAGAAAGTGGATCTTGATCAAAACCTGAACCTTTTAAGTACATTTTTAAAAGAAGTTAAATATTTTATGGGAAGCTACTAAACTTCACGGAAAAAACAAAGCTGCAGATTGAAATACTGTACCATTGTCATACAATGGGTGAAATTAAAAGTTCCAAGGATGTCCTCTGCATAGTGCTGCTAATATGTCATTTGTCAACTGTTACTGTAACGTTCTCCGCTAGCAAAGGACACGCCAGGTTCAGCAGAGGTAAATACTATTTCTGTTCCTTTACCACCAGAATTAAAAGGAGAACAGAATGTAGATAAAGATCCTGCTGTGCAGAAACTACATTTGAACACAAGATTAGTTGTTTCTGCATTTCCATATTAATAATTTCTATGGTATTCTGTACACAGTTGTTAAATCTGGAAGTGATTTAAAAAAATCCGTAAGACTCACCATAGTAACTGATAAGAAGAACAGCAAAGATGTGATCCAGTTTTTTGTCATTTTTACATCTGGTGCAGTGAATTTTATATTGTAGTTGAATGAGCTCAAACTGCCATGGAAAAGAAAGTGGGAACAAATTTAGTAATTCATGAAAGCCAGAACTGATAAAAGACTTCATATTTTTCCTTCTGAATTAAGACAAATCAATGGAGTTCCTCTCAATTTTCATTCACACATAGTGGCACTGTGTGATATACATGGAGATGTACAATATGATGTCAAAAAAAATGCACTCAATTCACCAGCAGTGAATTCCAGCAGCAGGGTTTTTCCTGCGCTGCTGCCTCCACTGCCTCAACTAAGACCAATTCTCTGGAGGCTCTGGCTCAGTCAGTAGCTGGTATCAACTCTAACAGATGTGTAGCAATTAGCCCTGAGATGCGAGTTGACTCCTGGACATCTCTGCCTTTGGGCAACCATAGCAAACCGCAGTTCAGTTTCCTCTAAAGTAGACTTAGACTTTCACAAACACACACGCACTATTATTTCCTGTTCTCTTCACACCAGCTGATTTTTGATCTTGCCATTTCTGCAAGAACTGATCTAGTAAGTAGCCACTTCATCTTTAAGTTACAACTTTGCAAATGTGACAATGGCAATGCAAGAATTAACTGTGAGCTGTAAACTAGTTTCTGTATCTGCAGTAGCTGTAAACTAGTTTTGTTATCTGCAGTCTGAAGAAAACAGAACTACCCAAAACAGCTATAATCATCTTACAGTGCAGACTTTTCTTGGAATTGATTCTTGAAGTGTAAAATGCACCTAAAACATAAAATACGCAAAATTATTTATTAAGCACCTAGACCATCTATTAAGCACAACCCTGCTGCGACAACTCCCTCAAAAGGAAGGGAAACGTATAAGAGATTTCTCATGCAATATTTCACTGTGTCCTGAGGTTGCCCGAGAAGATCACAAAGCCGAGCCTGGAATTGAGATAAGAGCTTCTCTTCTGCTTGCGCGGTAGCAAAAGACATCTCCACATTTAGATTAAGTTGTTACAACTAAACCACCTTTCAAAATCTAAGTATCTCACTGTACTAGCATCAAAGAAGCTATTACCAGCCAAAATAAAGGGGACCACATCTGAGTGAGTTTAGCTCCCTTGTACAGATTAATTCACTGCAAATAATACATGGCTACTTAAGACATAAAACTCACACACCCCAAAGGTCCTTCATATACCTAGCTCAAAAATCCCACTGCTACCAAAGCAAGAGGGCTGTTGGGAGCTGAGTACCTACATGCAAACCTGTCTTCTGACCCAAGCCACATTCTCCCTTGGATCACACTTGCTCTTGTCTTTGGAAGTTTTTCTTATCCAGCAGTCATGTCCTACTAGAGACCAGTGGATGACAAACAACTGATAATACGTTAGCCAGCAAAAGTAATTTTACAAAAAGCCCATCCTTTAAAAAACCCCCAGTCTTAGTCACAGAAAGCAAGCATTCTATATCTACTTCTTTTCTGCTTTTACACTGAGACTAGGTCCTCTTAACACAACTATAACACAATAAAGAGCATTTTGTAGGATATACCAACTACAAAATATGAGATCACTGCTGTTTATTGTACAGCTTAATGCAAATACAAGAAATGTGTTGTAAAATCAGTTACTGTTGTGCCTGTTTAACCCAGGCTAAAACTGTATCAGTAATCTTCCCTCTATTTTTACCACTGGCATACAATCCTCTAATACTGATTGCTGGAAATTGCACAGGTAATTCAGCGAGACACTGATATTCAACTATGCAGTTCTGAAGGCTCTTAAAACACTAACAGGAAGACCAATCAACATACGTGAAATATATTCTCAGTTTGAGCTAATACTTCTCTGGAAAATCCACATGATGAGAACTACAGTGAATAGAAAATTGTAAAAACCACTATGTTAACTAAAGAAAAACCTAAACATCTATGTGTAGTGACTAAAGATTGACTGAAAACCAAATACAAATTAAGATATCTAAATAAGCAAAGAGGCAATACGATTTGAATTCTGCATGATAACTGGGGGCAAGGGAGATTAATTGAAAACCATCACAAGTTTCATTTGTTTATAGTTGTGTCGGTTTACCTAGGAAGGGGAAAAAACCGACACTGGCCTTCTAAAGAAACTGGAATTAACTACTTGGTTGTAAATTGAGTAATCTTCTCTCTTCAAAGTATGCCAAAGCACGTCTGCACAGGTTTAAAACCCAGAAATTTTGTGCATTGGACAAGTGAAGAGACCAAACACGTAGAATATAGCAACCATAATTTAGTGTCTCTTTTTCTGTATATGTATACAAGAGTTCAAAATAATTTTCTCTATAATAGTTCCAAAAATCCTTATGCCAAAACAAATGTTGGATGGCAAATTTAAAACGCATATTCAAATATTGCCCTCACTTAGCCTTGCTTATTTTTATTTACCTAGAAGATACAATATCATATAAACAACAGCAGAATTTATCTGCTTTGATTCAGAGTCCATGATTATTTCTGTTTCACAATATCAAAAATCACCCTTTAGCTCAGTTCCTTTAATGGTCCAAATCTTTTCATATCTAGTGGTTTTGTAGACATTTCCTATCAACTATTCCAGTATCCACTGCTAAATTATTAATTCTTCCCAGGAGATAAAAGATTAAGTCAAGTCTATAATTCACTCTATGCTTTACACTCATTTCTCACAGCTGCTAACTGCAAAACACCCATATATATATATAAAATCCTTTTTCTAAACAGCACTACTTTTGGACTTAATTACAAAATGCAGGACGAAGGTCATTCAGATGTCTATCTGGACTTCAGGAAAGCATTTCTTGCATCAGTACATGAATTAATTCACTCACTATTTATTCCAGTTAGTTTGGACAAGAATTTTCACAGGAAGATTAAAAACTTTCTTAAGAATGGACAGCAACTTAGACCGTTGATTGAGGTAGCAAGCCAGTACTGCTGAGAAAGTCAGGCTGCTTTTATTAATCATCTGTTCTGATGAAATGCAAACCAAATGTGATTCTCAGAAAGTTCTCTCCTTCTCAGAGCTGGGAGGTATCAGATGCACAAGGAAGAGAAATTAATAATAAGAGACCCATTCTTAGATTTCTTTAAATAATAATGCTTCCCAAGTTGTTGTTCTGCTATTAAACATCTTTGAAAATTCTACTGTGGGGGAGACAGGACAGGACAACTGTATTGGAGTGAGGTTAATTTGAGTGTACTGAATGTTAGCTTCAGGGAAAATAAGGTGGCAGCATAGAATCCTCCGACTCCACTCTGTGACAGTGGGGATCTGAAAAAAAGCCAGCAGGACTGTGATTTTCATGATAAGTATTGAACGATACTATAAGTCAGTGGACACAACACCACAACTACCAGCAGTCCTCTGGCTTAAGTATTTTCCCAGTAAAAGGTATCATCAGTGGGAAGAGAATGGGGTATTGCAATAGCAAATCAGATCTTCAAAATCTCATTTTTATTTTTAGTGCATGTTGAACGGAAGACTGGGATAACTTAAAAAATAAAATAAAATGGAACTGCCTGTTTTTCCTCTTTATTACATTCTCTGTTACCCAGATTAATGACACTCCAAAGGCCTATATCGTGTTTGTCATTGATATCAGTAACATCTACTGAAGAAGAAGGAATTCAGAAGGAACTGCAAGCTTAACTTAGCCAAATTAGTCACTGGTATAGCTTTAACAGATGTTCACATTTCTCTTCCTCCTGCTTTCTCCACAGAGCCATCCTGCCTCATCAGCTGTTTCTACTTTTAACCTTTTCCCATCCTCCCAAGAATAAATGTCATCCTTGCTGAGCTCCAGACACTTCCTACTTCAACGATACAGCAAAAGAGTTAGACAAAGTAGTCAGCAAGAAAAATCATTTTTTTAACTTCAATCACCTGACCACATTTAGTACAAAAGAAAATACACAGGCAGCTTCTACCTTAAGCAGTAACCCTTAAGTCTGACTTTAAGTCAGAATGCAACTCTGTAGGAGTGGGATAGGGGGGAGAGTCTCATTATGTCATTGCATGTACATTCATACGCACAAATGTTTTTCACTAATTGGCAATCTTTGATTTTCCCAGGAAAAGAAAAAAACCCAAAACAACCAAACCCCAAAACATTTTCAGTATAAATTACATATCTTGCAGTGTGCTATACTTTTGCAACACTAAAGTTGAACATGTGCAAATGTAGCCATATAGCCTTCCTCTCTGACTGAAAATGGGGGCCAGAATGGCTATTTTCTTGACTACCACACCCCCTCACCCCCACCCCACCACCCTGGCTGTTGTTCTATCACTCCCTGATTTTGTTTTGTTGCCATATCTCTCAGAAATAGCTATACATGCTATTTTGTTATTTCTGGTTCTTTTTAGAGGGAGGCATACAACTCAAAGTATTCAAAGCCCCAGGCAACGTTTGGTTGTTTCAACCCAATATATAGGCAAAACCAAGAAGTTGGAAAATGCCCAACCCTTTTCAAGTGTCCCTCATTTGAATTGCTATAATACACTGTTAGAAAAAAACCCAGTAGTCTCAAATGGAATTACAGAGTCTTTACTGATGCAGATTCTCTTCTAACTAAAAGGGTTTTGCAAGTGGGCAGTACCAGCCAAACATTAATACACACCAGATTCATTTAGTCCTGAAAGCAGACTACAAAATCTCCATACTTACCTTAGAGTGCAATGCAGGGCAATTTGGAAATCTTCCTAATCAGGTAAAATGCCCTTATTTCTGAGTGAATCACTTCTGCCAGGATTTGGACCAAACTGCTCTGGTGGTATCACATAACAACTCACAGCTGTATGTGTGGGAATTACTCCATCCTCCTAATAATTATGGAGTTAAAAAGGCTCAAAAATAATAGTTATGGAACAAATCTAATAAATGTTGCGTAGTAGTTTCACGGCACTAGAATTCCCTACTCACAGCCACTCTGAATTAAGACCCAGGCATGAGCAGTTACAGACTCCTAAAACAGGTGAGGCAAAAGATCAAAAGAGTTTGATCCTCCCTGAGGCAATTTTTAGAGTACGGAACCATAAGCACTTCACAGCTTCCAACAGATTTCATTGCACTATTCTCTTCATTCAGTTAGTGACAGGGCTTGGTTTTTTTCAAATATAGTCTGCTTCACTTGAAGGAAGTGGTATATACCCAAATATGCCAGATCTACATGTTGCTGTTTTTTAGCATAAACAAAATTTGACTTACTATACTGGTTTAAAACACCGGTACAACTCAATTGTGATGCTAATGGAACTGCTATAAGAAGGCATTCCTATCCTCACTGCAGATATTCTTTCAAACCCCCAGTGTGACCTCCTCTGTTCAAATGAGATGGGGCACAGATCAGGAAAAACCAAAGAGCAAAAAGAAAAAAAAATGCTCCTAATACTATTTTGAACTCATTAGGAGTACTATGATAGAACGTTGTGTATACCACCAACCAGTAGCAAGCAGCACCATAAAGACAGAAAACTGCGAAGAGCTTTTCTGAGAAATGCAGTGGCTTACAAAGGGATAAACTGAGATCCCTTCTTGCACTGCAGAATCAAGAGACTAAGAGGGTTCATGAAGATCTCCACAGGTGAATCGATAATTAGGAAAAGATTTGCAATATTCATATAACCACCATGAAAAGTACTATAGGAAATAAACCCCAAGTTTATAAACACGCCGAGTTTCTTTAGAGATCTCATTCTCTGAACCCACAGCATTGCTCACATGCATGGAGACATAAAAAAATGCCACACTGAAACGTTCCTCCTTCTACCTTTCTTTCCAGGAGTTTTTCCTAGAGAGCCATTGTGGCACAATGGCATTTACTCTCTTCTTGAGGATTAAAATAAATAACGAAGAAACAGAGCAGTATATTTCACTTTTACTGTTCTAGTATTTATTTTATAACGACTTCTTCATGCATTAGGTGGTGGTTAGGCTCAGTATGAGAAAGTACTTGCTGTTTATTTCTTGGGCCACATGCTATGCATGTCTCAAGGTCTCAGGCTTATTGCAAGTAGAAAATTAGGTCTAGTTCGCAGAGATGTTTCACATCTTTTATTCTCTCTATTAGCACGCAGATTTTTTTGGTTTTTTGCATCAGTCTAGCTGCTTGCCAGAGGCCTTGCAGAGATTGCAGAACGATCTGTAGATAAAATTACACGGATTAAAGTATTCCTGTGTATTTTTTTCCCTTTAACAGATTTTGGTTACTGTTCAGCTAAATTTTGTCTGCTGCACCCAACAGACATTACTAGCAGTAATTGACAACACTCTTGGCCAGTTCTAAATGCCTAAAACCATAAGAACCTATCACAGAGTGATGGTGGTGCTAGTTTTTCTCAGGGAGGAGGGAACCCTCACTATTTTGTAATGCTTTCCTTCTTCAGTTCACAGGTTTGGATGACATTGTAAATTATCCTGAGAAGAAACATGGGCTATGGAGGTCCAGTGAAAAACCAAACTAACCAACCAACCAAATACCAGAAAAAAACCACTACAACAAAACCCTCCAAATGAGGGTTTGGATGAGGAAACGTCCACAACATTGTTCCTCTGGAATATTCTGCAATTTCTGCTCTTGGACAATGTTACTCCTCTCCATAAAGCAGACTGCAGAGCTGACATGTTCTTGTGTCTTTGTCCATCACACCAATTTTGGCTCTTCAAAACTGAATTTCCACTGATGAAAGGTAAGAGTATTTCCTTCTTGCTTTTACATAGACAGGTCTTCTCCTGGCCTCTTTGCTTTCAATGCTTTTTCTATCATTTATGAAGGCTCTATCCCTCTTTCTCAAATATGATGAACTTTCTATTGACTTAAGAACGTATGAAGCCAGCAGTAGCAAATGCTACAATTGCATGTGGAAGACAGACAAGGACTCAATTAGGGTTATAGTTACAATTAGGCAGGATATCTAACTGCGCCAAATAAATGCATCATATGAATGTTAAAAATATCAAAGCAAAGTAAAATTATTTAGGATAAGTAAGAGACACAATACTCCACACTTCCAAAATCATTTCACAGTTTTCTTGGTTATAGTATTTCCTGCCTAAAGTACTGATTATTTTATCTTCTAAACAGAAACCTCTATCATTGAGTCTGATAGTGCGATACAGTAAAACTTTCTTATTTCTGACCTGAAATGAGAGAGCAAGAGGTGGCAGCTAACATAAAACCACCTTTACTGCAGAAATCAGTTCCCCAGTAACACACTTCTTTACATATTTTATCAAAATAAAAAAAACCTCTGGATAGTATATCCCCCACTACTTACATTTTTTAAATTATAGTATTTTTAACACTGTCTTATACAGTGATACTAACACCCAAAATGCTTCCTTCCTGAGGAACTAGTTGTTAAATGAAGGTAACAGATTCTGGCAAAGCAAATCTTTACCAACAGACTGACAGGGCTTATTCTCAGAGATGCAACTGTGATTTCCAACAGTTTATCATTATTAATGCCTCCATATTTTTCAGTGAGTGTATAATTCTGTAAGCACTTGTTATACTTACTTTAAAAACTTAACCCTTTTCACCCCATAGCCCTAACCCAAACTGTACCTTGATGTCTAAAAACAAACAACATAGCTACATATGTTATTAGGCATAACTTGCCAAGTTCAGTTCAACGTTCTGTAAGCCATGGCATTTAAATTCTGTAGTATTCATTCAAGCACAAAGAAACTTAGAAGGAAGGCTGCTCTGATGAACAAAGTTACTTGTAAAATGCTAGAGTGGCCACTATCAAACACCCTAGAAAAGACTATTAATGGAAATGAAGATGACAGCAGAATAATGAATGATTAAATTCCAGTAGCTGATTGATTAAGGTGATTTAGTGCTGGTACTTCTCTTTTTTCTACCATATTGACTTCCTGCTATAGTAATTAAAAAATGTAGTTAAAAACATATTCAGTAAACTTTCCTGAAATTTCTCTTCCTCCAAAGGAACTGTTATGCTGTGGCAAGGATGTTCCAATTAACATGTTATTTTAAATACAAGGGGATTGCTTATGACATTCTTTCTTTTCCATGGATTTCACGCTATGAAAAAGTTGGAGAGCTCCCACAGTCTTACTAGGTATATTTTAATGCCTCATTACCCTTTGCCAATCTGTATTCCTCACGTGTTCAACAAAAAAACCACCATAATTGAAACTGGGGCAAGATATCCACAGACATACACAGCAAAACTTGACAGGCCACCCCCCAAAATTCATAGGGATGTGTTACTGATGTGACCTCAAACCCAACCACACAGTATAGCAAAGCACTGCAAGTATGCCACTGGACCTATTGAATCTTCCTGCCTGAGCCCAAATTCTATTGCTTCATTCCAAATGCATATTAAAACTAGTGAATGTCTTAAAGATTTTAGGAGAGGCCTTCAGGAACCGCTGAAGGGTGTGAGGGCAGCCCGTCACTGAGAGCAGACATTGACTTCTTTGCTATTACTTTAAGAGAGAGAACAGAACAGAGGACCCTAACCACATGCCCCAATTTAGAGAAGACAAAAATGTTTTCCATCTTGCTTTCCTCAGTATGCAACAAAAGTGTAACCTGGGGAAAAAAAAGAGAAAAAAAAAGAGTATAGTTACCTAGATACAATTTTATATATGGATGACGCTCTCAGTCATTTGATTTAGTTTTAGGCAGTCCTGCGATGAGCAGGGAGTTGGACTCAATAATCCTTATGGGTCCCTTTCATATAATCATAGAATCATTTAGGTTGGAAAAGACCTTCAAGATCATCAAGTCCAACCATTAAACATGCCCACTAAACGATGTTATGGAGTACCCCGTCTACTTGCTTTTTGAACACCTCCAGTGATGGTGACTCAACCACTTCCCTCGGCAGCTTATTCCAATGTCTGACAACCCTCTCAGTAAATAATTTTTTCCTAATATCCTATTTAAATCTCCCTTGCCACAGCTTGAGGCCATTTCCTCTCATCCTATCTCCAGCCACCTGACAGAAGAGACCAGCACCCACCTCACTACAACCCCCCTTCAGGTAGCTGTAGAGAGCAATAAGGTCTCCCCTCAGCCTCCTTCTCTCCAGACTAAACAGCCGCAGTTCCCTCAGCCGCTCCTCATAAGACTTGTGCTCCAGGCCCCCCACCAGCTTGGCTGCCCTTCTCTGAACACGCTCCAGCACCTCCATGTCTTTCCTGTAGTGAGGGGCCCAAAACCGAACACAGGACTCGAGGTGCGGCCTCACCAGTGCCGACTACAGGGGAACAACCACCTCCCTGCTCCCGCTGGCCACACCATTTCTGATACAGGCCAGGATGCTGTTGGCCTTCTTGGCCACCTGGGCACGCTGCTGGCTCATATCCAGCCGGCTGTCACCAGCACCCCCAGGTCTTTCTCTGCCGGGCAGCTTTCCAGCTACTCTTCCCCAAGCCTGTAGCACTGCATGGGGTTGCCGTGACCAAAGCGCAGGACCCGGCACTTGGCCTTGCTGAACTTCATACAATTGACCTCAGCCCATTGATCCAGCCTGTCCAGATCTCTCTGTAGAGCCTCCTTACCCTCGAGCAGATCGACCCTGCCTCCCAACTTGGTGTCGTCTGCAAACTTGCTGAGGGTGTACTCAATCCCCTTGTCCAAATCAACAATAAAGATATTAAACAGAACGAGGCCCAACACCGAGCCCTGGGGAACACCACTTGTGACCCGCTGCCAACTGGATTTAACTCCATTCACCACTACCCTCTGGGCTCGGCCATCCAGCCAGTTTTTTTAATCAGCGAAGAGTACAACTTTCAACTTGAGATATCCTATGACTCTATGATACATGTGAAAAATATGGTATATTCCTCCAAAGATTTTTCTACCTCCAAGCAAAATTATTACTGTTCTGAATTAAAACAATGGCAGTATGAATTTATGATTTCATCAGATAGACCTTAACACTTGTGTAAAAACCCTTGCTCAGATGTCTGAAGTTTTTTTTCCCCAGAGACTGCTGCTTAAAGGCTGCAGAGAGTGAACTGCTGCTCTGTGTATCCCTTTCAGTCAGTGTTTTTATCTGAATAACTCTGTTTAATGCTGTTTACCAAGTAATGACACAAAAGAGATCCGAAGATTTCTTTGTGAATATGTTTACAGCATGAAGTAATTTTCTCGACTGGCTAAGTTTTAAAAGTTTCTTATTATTTCTTCATTGACATGTGCTAATTTTACAAGAACAGTATTTCCACAGTTCAAAGACTTTTCTCAAGGTCAGAATAAGGCAATGGGAATAGGAGAAAGTGTTAACCAAAATACATCAGGACTTTTGTTTTTTTTCAGAGTGTAGCACTCAAGCTTTTTCTCACTGGCTGCAGCCCAGTTCGGCAGTTAAGTGTATTCTATGAAAACTCAGAGGTTTTGTATCAGTTTCTTCTAGATTCACACCTAGAAGTAAGAATATTTACAACCAAATATACACAAACATGCTCTCATTCAGTTATAAATAATTTTTTATAAAGCAATTTTTTAATGACATTTTTAATTTTAAGGTGAACCATGCCACACCAGCAACTCATGGCAGGATGGGGAGGGAGCAGGTGGCCAGGAAAGGGAACTGCTTATGCCAGCATAAACACAGTGCTGCTACAGCCACTGCATCAGAACCGGTGTCCTAACTTTGGGTTCACCATTGGTCAATGACTTGAACAGAACTGATGAACCAAATAGAGATAAACTCTCCATAGAAATGTCAGAAGCACTATGGTCTTCTGATTTTGTGTTGGATTGCTTTCTTTTACTTTTTTTTTTTTTTATTTAATAATATAATACAAAGAACTAAAATATCCCCTAAGCAGTTTTCTTTTCACAGGCAATAATTTTGGTCTGGCCGAGAATGAATTTTCAGATGGGAAGTTCATGCCAAATATCAACATTTTCTCTCACGGGACATTCCTGATGCATTTACTATTCCAAAAAAGTTCAGGTAAATTTAAGGCAGCTTTAGAAAAATTCAGCTTGGTATACTTACTCAAAACAAAATAAACAACCAGCTACTTCAAAGCCTTTACCAGGTCAACCTAAGTTACCACAATTCAGAACATTTCCTCCTAAATTTAAAATTTCACATGCCAAAAGTCAAAAGTGCAAGATCTGGAATATTTTTCACCCTTTGAATATTAGACAATACATGTTATACTGTGCTAAATTATCAAAACTACTAATCCGTCCTGTAGCAAAAGCCAAGAACAAGGTGCAGCCAAAACCAACCTTTTGAATTCTAGTGGTCTGAAGCTTGTCTCCTTTGCTTTTAATTAGCTACAGATATTTCCCATATTTCCTATGTTTTTCCATCTGTTATATTCCTAAAATGGCATTTCAGCAGCAAATGGTTTAAACTGGGCTCACACAGAGTATGCTAGTGATAAAGGAGTTTGTGAGACTCAAGAAAGTTAAAAACCAGTAGAAGTTAATCTCAACAGTATGGAAAGAAATTACCTTCTATATATTTTTTGAAGTCTATAGCTGTATATTGGTATATGCACACCTTCTTGAGACCCACAGGTCTTGACTTCCAAGACTTCCAAGGGCCTATACTCAGTACAATGAAGAAGAGGAAAGGCTTGTGGATGACTTCTAGTGACAAAAAAGAATGGACACGCATACTCAAAGGACAGATTAAAAACACCACAGTGTCAGAGCTTTTGTCTTTACATTTATAACCAGAGCTTTTCTTTTGATGTATAATCCTCCTTCTCCTCACAGACTAGCCGCAGAAATCATCTTAAGGTAGCCATAAAGTAGGCAGAGTGATAAAAGGTTTTTCTATCCTCTACGTACATCGCCTTCAAGTGAAGACATGTATCAAGATATTCCTACGGCCAATGATGTTTTACATTAACATCATTCTCTGTCAATCTGGGTTAACATTAGTGTTGACAAATTGAGGAAAATATCATTCATCAATGTTTCAAAGTCTTCTAAATGGGAATTCCCTTCAGCTTCAGCCACACCCCACCACACCCACAGGAATATTGACATAAGCACAACTCTGACACAGACTGATGCATCCAGGAGTGAATAAACACTTGTTTTGCTAGCATTGCTGTCAGTTTCAAAATTAATTACAGGATCATAGCAATTAACTAACCAGCTTAACAAAATGAGAAGCATTTGTCTGAACAAGAAGGAAACTGCTACAAACTGACCACACTAACCTCACAGTATTTGCCCTATGCATTCCTCATGCTTATTTGAAAGTGTACACGGAGAACAAAAACCAGCTGGTTCCAGTATAAACACAAGAGTTTCAAACTTTTCTTGTGTCACATACAATACCCCAAAAGGCAGTGATGACTGTTTGGACAGCTAAAGCCATATTCAACCAACTAGAACACATTTATGTGGTGATCTTTATCAATTATCTTTGACAATGTGCACTTACTTTTAAAAGAATAATTTCTCTTCTACATGAGGACAGTCTTTTAGTCTGAATATGGAGTGTATCTAAGTAGAAATCTTTAGCACTAACTGAAATAATACATTTGTATACCTTTTCCAAAATACCACTTATATAAAATGTCTTTCACCTGAAATTGTATACATCAGTCCTTACCTGAAAGTGAGAAACTAACCCTTTTCTAATTTTCAAATTTGTCCATCAATTGTCTCTTGCAAAGTCTTTTTTTTTTTGAAATACTAGAGATTAACAACAGCTGAAAACTGGATGGGGACAGGTCTAACTGGCCTTATATTTTAGTTGATACCCTATTACATTTTCATGCTGTTAATAGAAATGTGATTCTGTGCCATTGACAGATTCTACTTGCAGAGCTTATGCTGCTGGGAAAGATGTTAAAAGTTTGGAATAGCAAAAGCAGTTGGTGGGTCATCTAACAATTTAGCTGGCATGCAATCTGTAAACCACACACATATTTGATGGTCAAGGACTGCACTATTTCACATCCTCTGAATGAGGACTGCAAGAATGACCATTACTAGGATTTTGATATTATTGCATAATTGCATTGCATATTACTGTCTTTTTACAATGCATTCCATCTGTTTCACATAGCTGTATAGTAACACTGCAGCAGAATGAAATGTATCATGGCACATTATCACATAAAATCCTCTGCTCTTTGTGAAGCAGAGATTTTATAGACAGTGCCAGCTGCAATCTGTAGGAAGCAGTGTGAATGTTTCCATGAATTCAGTTAAAGATCATATGCTCAGGGTGTGGCCGTGGGAAAGACTAGTGTATCTTACACACAGTCCCTAAAGTCCAATTAGTGTTCCTTTAATTACAAACAGACTTTTCCATATCCTTTTGCAATATTCCACCCTGACTTACCTGAATGCAAACCAAAATAAAATATTAGCTATGAACATTAAAAATATTACATAAATTGGACACAAAAATCACTGCTTTGATAAACTTGAGTTTCACTTGGCCAAGGTACTTCATGAAGATGAAATATTACATACCAAATGTAATAAAACATTACAAGCACTATAGCTACAGCAGAGTAATGAGAATCAAGCACAGCTATTCTGGGCATAAATTACGTATAAATGTTATTTATATGTCATTTACACATTTAAGCACATTATCTCCACTCCAAATGTAAAAATAATAATAATTAAAAGGCAGAAACGTGTAATGGAAAATCTCAGTTAAACCTTGTCAAAATTGCAAGCAACTGAAAATTTCCACTGCAAGCATGGAAAATATTAAGTGGCTTTAATATAGGTGTCCATATTTTCTGCATACTCACATCCTGCATTTATTTTCCTGGAGAAAAAAAACAAACCACAGAATTCTCATACTGATTTCGCACTCCATTAAAAAAATCCCTGGCAGAAACAAAATCCATGGAATTTGATGGGATGCTTTGATAAGGATAATGTCTACCAAAATTAAGTTAAAACATATTCAATTGAGTTTGTAATTCTACAATTCTCAATGCTACAGTTCCTGCCATTGGTCTACCAGTGTCTCAGGTGAAACTGCAGTACTCATATTCACTAGTTTTGCTAACTGACTTTATAGCAAAGCTTGGGCATCAAACTTTCAGGCATTATTTACCTGAGACTGAGGTACCAGAAGTCACTACGAAAAAATAACCTTTGCATGCATTTTTTTTTATTCTTTCCTGCACCTTTTAACTTAATAAGACACCTTAGAAGTCTCATCAATTTCATGCACACGCATTTTATTCAGAGAGTCTGGACTTGCCCCCCTCAACTGTTTCCCTCTCAAAACTGTATTTGTGTATCCTGTTCCACAGAGCATGCAAAACTTCAAGTTCATCTTGCTGAGAAATTTTGTTCACTGCTTGGCAGGGATTTGGGTGGGGGTGTGTGTGTGTGTGTGTGTGTAGAATTTTCCAAGTGATGGGGAAAAACAGTACAAAACTTTCATCATCAGTGGCCTTGACATTGCTGGACCCAACGGAAACAACATCATCCAACTGATTCCATGCAAGGGAACCATTCAGAAACAAACAAACAAAAAAATCTGCATTTATTTCTATCAAGGTAGCTTATGCCAAGCTTCCTTTGGTGAAATCCAGATTTCTCCTGCATTGGCTTCCTGCTGCTGTTGATAGAGCAGGATATTTGCTGAAACACAGCAGGGAATGAATGTGATATTCTGAATTAATCAGCATACATGATGGAGAAAGACCTCTGTTCTCTTCTGAAGCTGTAAAAACAGCTATCCTTTTTTTTTTTTTTTTTTTTTTTTTTTTTTTTTTCTCTCCGAAGAACTATCAAGTGCTTTATTGGTAAGATGCATAACGAGGCCAAGAGCAGACATAAAATTTCTGTACTACTTCTTAACTGGATGCAAGTCTTGCTGGCAAATGAATTCCATAACAGGTACGTGTCTTACTGACCCTGTAAGTGATTTTTTAGAAATAAAAATGCTTGGCTATTGCTACAGGTCTACACCACACAAAGAATAGGTGACATTTCATGAGCTAACTTGTCATTGCCCTAACATCGCCAGGTGTCTCAAAAGAAATAAAAATTTACAGGAATAAAACCTGGTTGGTTTCCTCCCCACCCAGTAAATATATTTCCCTTTCTCAGAAGAGTATTAGAAAACAACTACTGCACTAGCATATTTTATAACTGCTCAATGCTGAGGATAGTGTATAAAAATCACAAAATTATATTTATTCTTCACTTTCTTTTGCAACATCCCAAATCTTTACGAAGTGTGCACTGCTCAACAGTTGTTGCACATCATTGCAAAACTAGTGGTGGTTTAATGATGGCATTAATCGTTCTGGATCTTGTATAAACATCTTATAGACTAGGAAGCAAGTACTTTTTGCTTTGCCCAAGCAAAGCATAAAATGGATCAGATACAGACCCTGGTCAAGAGGGACACCGATAACTTCAGCTATATTTGGCTCGTTCTATTCTAAAAGACAGATATTAAGTCAGTAAGGCATTGAGAAATCAGCAAGCATCATTTGCAACCACCAGACTAAGTAAATTCATTCCCGTGTTGTTCCTGTCAGACAACTTTGAAGTCATTATTGATCCTCAGGCTGTCTCATTATACCACTTTACAAGGCTACAGAGAAAAGAAATAAACCTTTGATGAGTGTTTTTAGGGAACAGAGAACTTTAAATCTGAAGTGGCCATCACCCAGGGATATGAACTCTGAACCCCATTTGGCTGGTCGTCTCTGAGGGTCAGACATTACAAGGAGGATGACCCTAAAACATCTGTTGAAAATCAGGCTACCAAACTGATGGGAAATTCAGACTAATCCAAACGTGGGAGCCAAATCAGCTACTGAAACTATACAGTGCTACCAAATGTAGAATGATTATACTATGAGGAAAATGGGCTCAGTTCTAAAATCAAGAAACAAATAAAAAAAACCCTTTGATGTAGTTTTTCCTTTAAGGTCATAGAGAAGCACCAAGAAAGAACTTAAAGGGAAGATGAAAGTAAGATAATTAAAAATACTGATCCTGAATCAAAGAGTTGAGAGTCAGTTGCTATCTTCAGTAAGGGTTTTGTGAAGGAATTCTTAAGCAATGTCTGGCTCTTAAAGACATACCTATTGTGAGAGGTATTTTAACCAGCTTAATGTCTGACAGACAATCCTGAGAATCTAAATGTCTTTCAACTACTAATACAGATATAATTTTCATTCATATAGGAGAGAAAACCAGTGAGAAGTGTAGTGTTTAGAATCAGTCTATTCTGATTTACAGTATTTGAGAGGCCTACAAAAACTTGCAGATAAATTTTGAAGGATATAAGGAATATATCCTGATGCGTCTGAGGAAAAAAAAAACCAGACAAAGTGATTTGCCCATCACCACATTCCATGTTGTGTCGTATCTGAGGTTTAAATATCCACTCAGCAATTAGCAGTGGATTTACCATCCATTTCTGTAGGGATTGTCATCAAAGGGACTGCAAAAAGAGTTAAAGTCCTTGGACTAAATAAAAGAAAATCCAGACAAATGAAAAGTCAGGAAAATATAACCCAATATTTCTGCTAATAAATTATCAGTAATTTATTTTCTACAGCAGTCTTTCATCTGTAACTGTACTTGCCTGTCTGTAAGATGGTCTCAGACCAAAAATCTCTTCTCAGGCTATGGTTTGGACACTAATGTCTGTGGTATCGCTAGCGCCACTTCAGATGCTGAGTTTAAAGGAACATCTCCCACAAGATATTCCCAGTGTTAAGAGGTACTTGAGTGAGACAATCCACCTTAATATTCTCTTTGCACCTAAGAAACACGAAGTAGGCTCTTCCCCATACAGCAAAGTGAAGGCATAATCATTTACCTTAAGTGACCTCCCGCGTCCAGCTCTATCCCTTTCTAATCTCTTGCTACCCATTCCAAGCACTCACCCTACAGACTGAATTGCATATAGTAGCATTGTGGATGACAGTTTTTTCAGCCATCTTAATAATGGTTAAATGACGTGCCCCAAAAACCAAATACACCTTCACATTGTGTACTACTTGCAATTTTCAACTGATAACTCAAGACTGCCTACTTTGTAATAAAGTGTAATGAAACACTAGTGCTACATTCCACTAAATAACGGTCACCTGCAATATACAGGCATTACTAAAGGGGACTTAAATAGCTGATTTTCACAATCTGGCAATCAGTCACATTGATTGTCACGATTCTTTCATTTCTCCCCAAAAGTCCTAAGAGGAATTAGAAATCTATTCCTAGACACATAATCACAAAGGAATCGCAGCTATTCATCAAGCCATCGTGGCCAATGAGAATCCTGAATGCAGCTCTACAGCACCCCAGACAAAATAAAAGCACCTGAATTACATTAGGTTTTAAGTACTTCTTGATTTTCAAAGTGATAACTTCATGACAGCAGCCAAACTCACTGTCACATTATTATTACTAAAAATTATACAATTATAACGCCAGAATGAACTACAGTGAATTAGTAGTCCAACCTGTTAAACATGTGTCAGAGGACAAGAATGTTAAGAAAGGACAGGAACCATAAGAAAATTGTTATTACTTGAATAAGAACGTATTCCTAGATTAAAAATGCGAAAAATATTACAATGTAAAATAGAATACAACTTACATTAAAATAGTATACATAATATATATAAGAGCTAGATATCCATGTTACACCACAGGAGATTCAAAAACTAGTATCTGATAATTATCCTTATCAAATATCAATTTTAAAAAGCTGCAGACATAAGATTCAGATCTTTATTTAGATTTTGAAGCACTCTCACAGATTAACAGTGATTTTGAACAAGTCTACAGTCCTTTTAGTCGGGGAAATTTATTCCTAGTGCTGGCAATACACCAAGGATTTCTCAAATCTCTGCACTCAATACAAAACAATAGAACTGAAAGGGTGTTAACTTCAGAAGCTAATTATAGCTTTTTAAGTACCAGCACCATTAACAATTTCACTGTCCAAAAAATACCCTGGGGACATTCACAACACGTGTGGTGCAGTGGAAATGGACCTGCCTAGCTAACCATGATCACCCTTTCATTTTTAATTGATCTTTTACAATAGCAGAAGGTGAACAACACATATGAATATTGTAGAAAGTGCAAAAACATTAGAAATCAAGCCACTACCTCCCATTTTGATTTTTCTACAAACTGCTAGTAGCATAATCAGTCCCTAATATTAATTCCATTTATATCATGGTTGCAATCTGCAAACATGCAGATGTAACTACATACATCCTGCATCTTGCCAACACTACTCCTCACATGTATAGGTAATGAGAGAGATCGAGACCAACGGCTAAGTTCACTTGCCTGCACAATAGGCTCCTTCCTAGTGCCCTTTGAGATGCTGTGAGGGTATAAAAGACATTTGCTATACCTGGCCCCAGTGTCTCTGGGACATCCTGTATGGAGGCAGCCAGGCCTGGTGGGCTTCCCAGGCAGTAGCAGATGCCTGTGTACTGGGTAATCACATCCCACCCCAAACATGTAACACTACAAATCCTTCCCCTATTAATGGCTTCCCTATAAACAGCTTAGCTGAAGGAGCAGGAAGAAAGAAGAAGAAAGAAAAAAGAAAATGAAAAAAAAAAAAAAAAAAAAAAAGGAAGAAAATTTGATGAAGAATAAAAAACCAAAAACCACAGTATGTTTATGTTTTGTGTTTCCTAGCAGTTTCACTAAAGTCACTAAGTCATGACATGCCTGGAGCAGAATCAAACAACTCAAAACCAAAGGTCGTGCGAAAAGGGGGTCACACTTAAAGACTGGATCACCTCCAAAGACTGCAAAGAAAGGGCAAATTGGTAATTAAAATTTTCAGAGAAATCCCAACAAGAGCTAGAAGAGCACTAGGAAAATTTTGGGTAAGATCCCAACAAAGAGCTGAAATGTTGTCGCGGCATGGTTGTTAGAATCCAGAAGACACCTGGAGGAACGTTGCAAACGCAACTTGTGCAGTTTTCTAGCAACTGTAATCGATTAGAGTCACTGGGGCAGATGAGTACCGTAGGCTTTGTTTAATTTGTCTTGTTTACACAGGCTCTTTTTTTTTTTTTTTTTTTTTTAAACAATGTATACCAGAAACATGGACAAATGCAGAAATACGGAGTCATTTTTGCAGGAAACAGCTCCTCCCAGAGTTTAAGTGACCAAAAGATTCAAATGATCTTGAAGTACAGAGAGGAGGTGGAGGAAAGGGTGGTATCCTTTACAACAAAGATTATTTCTTCTTAAGTATCATTATCTGTTGAGCTTTGACACTTGCTTCTCTGATTGTAATTGACACTGCTGGGCTTTGCCAAACAGTCCTAGAAATGGCAGCTCTGAAGGTATAATCTTACAAAAGCAGTACACCATCACCCTTCTCTACCTCCCGAACGAGCTCAAAAGAAATATATCTTTGTAGAGACAATATCTAATGAAGATATATATATTCAAGGAGAAGTGCCATACCTTGCTGAAATAAGACCAGACTGTAAATCTAGATAGTCCCTTGAACAATTTGTAAGTTCTCTCAAATAAAGTCATTTTACCACAGAAGTAAGAGCTGAAAGTACCAAACAGATCTAGCATAAGGGAAAAAAAAAGAAAAAAAGAAAAAAAAAAAGAAAAAAAAAAAGGCAAGCATCCGCATTGCTGTATTAGGTCTAAGTTTTGCTCAAGGTCTCTTCCATGGACCTTTGGTGACTGTTCAGCTGGAAATTAAGGACCCAAGAGATTTTTCTGAAAACAGTAAGGGATATCCTGAGTCCCAGCCAGCAGTCTAACAATACAGCTTCCAACAGCCAAAACTGTGTGAATTGTGTTACGAACATCATTTGTTACTGCACTGTGTGCTTATGGAGTCTTCATATAATTGTATTTTAACTATTAAAAGTGGTTTATTTATGAAAGATGCTACACTTCAAGTAATAAATTCCTACTCTATAAAAATCAAAACATGATTTTGAATTACTTTTTGGTTTTCAATATATTCAGGTAGTCAGCTTTGAAAGCCACGCTGTGTAATGCTAATGTATTTCTTGGGAACACAAAATTAGGCTGTGAAAAGTCCATTCCATACTTCACTTTCATATCATTTGCACTCTCACATCTGACCAGTATTATGTGGAATTTTCTTTATGATAACCTGTTCTAGGCTTCAAGAAAAAAAAAAAAAAATCCAAGACCAAATAAAAATTAGAAAACCTGCCTGGTTTATATTAAATTCTCATTGAAAACCTATGTATCTCCACTCTTTACCATAAAATAGCTCAAGTGCATTTCTCTAAGCAACATCCTTTCTCTCCTACAGGACTGTGACATAGGTGGAGCTGATCACTGTGGGATTGGATTAGTTTCTTGGCAAAAGTTGTTATGACGTACTTGCTGCTACATCCTAAGGTTTGTTAGTATTCTTCGTCCTAGCTGCATCTACCACATCCCATAGGGATAACTAAGGAATTATTGCAGAAAGCTATTATCTGAGCTATGGATTTCAGTATTTTGTTCCTCAGAGCCATGCTTTTGTGTTATTAGCTGCATTTATGTCCAAGGGATGCAGTGCTTCAGTAACTTTCAGTGTTATTTGCACATTATTTCTTGTTTGTACTAAAACCCATGAAGTAAGAAAGCAGAACTGCTTAAGTTACAAAAATCTACAATTTCTAAAAGCAAGTCTTAACACTCTTAACCTAATTTATCTCCCACGCAACTGCTAAAGAGCTATAAGCTGTTTAGAACTGTGAAAATCTGTTTGTAAGTCCTGTCATTTTTTTGGTACATCTGACAGTTAATTTGGATTGTGGTCTTTTGATTTAACTGCAGAGACAGACTTGTTGAGACAACTACAAGTGTGAGTCTTCACACATCTATCATTCTCCTTGTGCTACTTCTCTCCTCGCAGCTTGATTAGATATTGGGAATCAACTGCTCAATGTTATTTCTTCAGCGTTACTCCCCTTAAGTCTTCTGTGGCTTGACAGCTCTCTCAGCCCAGGAAAAGCCTGGGTCTGATCGTAACTCTTCCCTGAAAAGCTTTTTCATTACAGGAACTCTGATTATATTTCTTTTACTCTTCTCCATGCTCCATTGGCCCTTACTCCCTCATGAGAGAAAACAGTCATTGAAATATCACTACCATGTTGAGGGTGTCAGAAATTATTAAAATGCAGAATGCTTCATTTTAATGCTCACATTATTAATCCAACTCTCTTCTCATGTTGATGTTGGAAGGAGCAAGATTAGAGTAGCTGGTGAGTATCGATCCTGTTCTCAATACCAGTTGCTCAAATGGTCTTTGTACACGTTTCATTACCATTCTTGGAGAACCGAAGTTGTAGCCTTAGCAAGCATACTGCCTAGCTGGCAAATATGAATTTTGTCACTATGACAAATAGCATTTATGAGAAAGTAAACTTTAGAAAAATAAAAAAGAAAGTTAGGGAGCAGTGGTTGATCAAGGCTTTAAACAAAACACAAGCATGCCTTCCTTTCTGTGCTAATTCTAGGAGAAGGAAGTCAATACAGTTAATGGTGGATAATTATAAAATACTGTGTTACTTTATATAGCCAAGCATATAGCTTGCATAAACACTAAAGATCTTTCATTTAACTGCTTTCAGTCACTGGCCTGATAATACTATGCTATCTTTGTTAGCTAAATTTGTAGTTAGATACAGATATGTGAGTTTCAGATTAGTAAGTAGTTCCCAAGACCATCGAGAAGAAATATTTTTTTCTTTAGGAAAAGCATTGCAAAGATAAATTCAGTTTCTTCAGGTGATGCATACAGTTTTTTCATTTCAGGAAGCACCATGTACAGGGTACAGACAAAAGTCAAAAGAAGGATACTAAAGCTCACTGGCCTGAGACCTGATTCAAGACAGGAAATCCTCCATTCTGAGTGTAAAGGTTCCAGTTCAACTATACCTGTGAAACAGCAGTGAGTATTGTAAAATAAATTAAAAGCATGAGTTGGATTACAAAAATATAATAATATCCCTGTGATATTCCGATCCCTGAAAACAACGTGTCACTGCTAACAAATAAAAAACCATCTGTTTCCACAATACTAATGAGCAATTTGTTGTTTAGCCAAAATTTTAAAACCTTAAAAAAAAAAATAAAAAAAATCATCAGAATTGGAGAGAAGGTGACAGTGGGAAAGAGAGAGCTCCATCCCAGTATGTGTAAACAAACTTGTGCATTTTCTTTAGTTTACTGGAGAGTTGGTATGTTTGTCAGTTTTACAACATTCCTCAAGCTACAGTTACAGTTGCAAGGTACAAATACATATACAATATAGTATGAATATATGGTAGGATTATATATACACCATCAGCACCTTGAAACTGCTTAAGCCAGAAGATTTCTGGTCCTTGTGTTAAAAATGTCATCCAATAACCACTTAAAATTTGTAAAAACTAAGCTATTTACTCAATTAGGTTCAAGAACCAGGAGCGAATTCACAAATTAAGAGCAAAGGAAAACAAAATCAAGTCTGTCAGCAAACATAAGCAGATACCTAAACCATCTCAGAGTTGAGAACAGACTATTAGTAGCAAGTCTTCTCTGACCTGACTTATTTTGGAGGTACGTGGTTTCCATTATGCTGTTTTTACTGCAGCAGATCTGCACATTAAGGGGACAGAAAAATTTTGTACAAATTTATACAAGCCGGGGGGTGGGTGGGTGCTGAGGCTGAAGTCCAAGGATCGGGAATTGATGAGCAAATTCAGTTCATCAAATAAGTAGCAGCATAGTTGGAGAAGCCATGCAGCCTTCTGTATACATAATGTTCTTCCAAGCACAAGCGAGCTCCTAGTTTCTCCGTATTATTAACAGAGTGCAAAACACAGGCACAAAAATTTAACCAGTACAATTTTGAAACTAAACTCATCAATGTTTGCTGAACTGAGGGTGATACAAAGACGCTAGCACAGTGGTTTCTGCACTGAGCAGACCTAACAGTCTACCAAGAGCTGGATTTCTCCCCCGCTTATTCACAGTGAATACATTTTCATAAGTCTCTCACATAATAGAGGATTTTATGAACATTACTCCTATATGCAAATATTTCCTCAGAGCAGCTGCAACAGTAATAGGTGCTAGAGAAGTACATTTTCCCCAGAAAAATATATGTAACTAAATAATGATAAATTCTAAAAGAGCACCCTAATCCATTTTGCAGTCACAAGTTGTGCTGACCAATGTTTTCTCCCTCACATTCACCACATACATAAAAAGGTTTTCCTCCTAAAATGCAAATTAATTTAAGCTTATGTGATCATCAAACTGTATTTTAGGAGAATATGGATGCTAATGTCATAAATAAAATTTAAACCACACATATCTTACTAGTTTACCTATTATAGAATCAAGGAACCATAAACAGTAATCACCACTGCATAATATATATTTATCCATATATGTAACGTATGTCAAATGTGTTTTTCTTTGAATGATTATGTTTACAGATTTATATCAGTAAAAGATGAAAAACATTTCCAGTGAGCTCAATCCTACTTCCCTGAGAAAAAAACAAAAACAAGAAACAGCACCAGCTGCTTGGCAGGGCTCTGCAAGAATGATAACATGGTCTCTGAGCGCTCTTGTTCAAGCAATGGAATTAATTACTGATGAATACTAACACAGCAATAGCACTGACAACTGCATCACCTATACTGTGTAGCAAACAAGCTGTTTGCTCATGGTGGCCGCTGTTTTAATGCGGAGCTTTTCCAGAATTATTTTTTGCATTTATTGTACTTCTGAAGTAATATTTTAACTAAGTAGTCGACTGTGTCTAAAACTATGAAACATTTACATCTAGCAAAGATTTGGTAGTAAGGAGAATTTGATATAGCAATAGCGTGCAAACTCATTATTAAATCTACCTGAAACTAAGCACAGAAAAAACATTTCCTTAAATAATATCCACCCACTAACTTGGGTCAATAGCCAGTAGTGATACAGTCATAATTAGAACATGAGTATGAACAGGTTCTATAGTTCATTTTGCAAAATTCTCACCACGCTCCGCTTTAACACACTGCTGTTCGTAAAAGATGACATTGATTTCCAAGAGAATGGAGAACGATCAATCTGAATAAAAAAAACATTAACAAAGGAAGGGGACAAAGGAAGTTCTTAAACAGCTGAGAAAACAAGAGTAGAAGAACAGAAGAGTTAAAATTATCAAAAATCTTTATATAAAAAGGCACAAAGGAAAAACTGCAACCAAAAAAAGACCCCAATCCCAAAACCAAACCACCTCCCCCCCCAAACCAAAAACCACCACACCAAAAAACCTCAACCACAAGCTCTGCTGTAATTGTGTGATTGTATAAGTGTCTACACTTTTTTGGATAATGTTCCAGATTTGTTGGTCTGGAAATCTGGAGAGGAATCTCATGAGAACAAGCTTTCTGATGATATTTTAGATACTCCCAGGTCATAAGCCTGCCAGAAATAATGCAAGAGCAGCCTTTTTCCATAGTATATTTGTACTTAGATTCCAATTCCAGCAAAAGAGTAGGAACTGCAGAGGTGTGTGAACTTTAAAGAGGGAATGATCAGTAATAAAACTCTCTTTCCCCATTCCTCACCAATACACAATAAGGTACAGCCTGAATTTTGGGGCAGACATAAGAGGACTCTGATTTCATTTGAATCACTTCACCCTTTTCTAGTTTTGAAAAAAGTTTTAGTTGGTGCTATTTAAAACAAACACCTAACAGGAGTCACAGCTTTATTCAGTTTGTTACCAAATGGTTTTCTAATAAAGATCAAGAATTTCTGTCTTTTCTTGAGCATTGTGTTGTGACTTCACACACAGGATTCCTGCAGCTTACAGATATGGATGGTAAATAAAACAGGATGTTACAAAGGTTACCTTCCTTACACAAAACAAGGAAAATAGTTAATTCATTGAAAGACTGTGAAAAGGGATCTTCTATCAGTAAGAAGGATAACATGGTTGTTACATTTTGAAAGAAAAAAAAAAACCAAAACCAATAACTCTGATTTTGTGTTAGTTATCCCTCAATGCTGGCTACAAAAATAGAGGTAGTTACATTCCTGCAAATGATCACATAAATAGAATTACTGCACATATATCTTGCACTTCTTTAATGGGATGCAACTTAGAAACAGGTCTTCTGATAATCACGCTCTCATGCAATCAGGATAAAGTAAGTCAAAAGGTCTACTGGGGGAGAAGGTTTCTGGCTCAATCATCCTTTGCATTATCCATATAGGTTTGTTGAGCAAGGATTATTCTATGCTTTGTTTTCTTACAACATATACTCTCAGGCTATATGTGGAAAACACATAAAGTTCTTCCAGAGGGTTGCAGAGAAGTGAGAATCCTTATCCTAAAGATTTGGGGATAGAGACAGCTTTGGAAAGGCAGCAGTCCAAGACTCTCAGAGCACAGAAAAAGAAATTAGGATATATTTGGTTGCTCCACAGAAATTATGCGAGATGAAAGAGAGTCCATAGGATCAGACGGAACGCAAAGGAAATAAGAATGAAAAGAATTACACTTCAATTTTTTTTTTTTTTTTTTTTTTTTTGCTGTTTTTAGCTACAAAACAAGGTGTAAATACTGGCAATTTCACAGGAGCAGCACTGTTTTCTCTTTGAAAGTGGAGGTTCTCCAACAGTGGGGGAGGAAAGGCAGCTGAATCTCTTCAAACAGACGGCAGTTGCTTGATAACTTGATGACCTTCCTGTTAAGCCCAAAGGGCCACAAACACAGAGAATCCATATGACCCGTGACATCTTCAAACACTGGAAGTTGTTACCAAGCGCCCAATGTCAGGAAACAACTGTCTGTCTGTGACAATCTGAGTTCATCCCCCTCTGTGGGACTGGAACTAATTTATTTTTTACCGGAGTATGGTTACAATCTCTCTCTTTAGAGAGTCAAGAGAAAGATTTTCAGCAATCCATTGCAGGTTACCTCATTGGAAACCCAACAGAAATAATTTTTAACCACACTTGTGGTCCCTTTCCTGGCATGACACACACCCAAGAAACCTAGTGCTCTTTCGAATGGTCACCCTCTAAGAAAAACCAGCTGATTTAAAAAATCACCACATGCAATCCTTTTGACAGGTTCAATGCTCTAAGCATTTAAGTGCTCACTTTTTAAAGTTAGAAATGGATTCTGGAAATCCACGTGTATTTCTTGGAGCTTTTTCAGTTCAAAAAACTGCTTACATCCATGCACATAAGATCACATGGTGTTTTAGGAGGAACACATTAACAATTGTGCTGTAGTTAATCTGACAGAAATATTGTTGACTGGTATTAATTAGTTGCTTTATTTTTACATTAAACAGTGTAAACTCCCCTTCCTATACCAAGCGATATATTAATAGTCTTTGTTAAGAGGATACAAATAACATTAGGCATGGTAAATCTGAGCACCCTCTATGTCTTCACCTTTCAAAAGGAGCAGTGGTTTGGGCCCAGTGGACAAAAGACATTTTCTCCAACACATACTTTGTCTTCAATATTTTCTTGCCAGACACTAGCTTTTTTCCCCCCATTTGTAACTCCCTTTAAATTGCTGCTGGTTTTGCAAAGCCTTGGCCTTGTTTTGTGCTCTCCATATCACCCATATAGTTTCACTAAGTATGTGGAAATGTCTAAGTACACTACTTGTGACTTCAAGTATTTTGTAGGATTGAAGACTCAAAAGCCAAATGGAGTCAGAGAGCTGAAGAAAAACAGTTGGTCTCTAACACTTCTAATGAGCCATTTGTCAAACCGGACAAAAGCTGTACACTTTGGGAAAGCTTTTGATGAGCAGCATTCATTCAAATCTCATCCGCTGACACTTTATGTCACTTAATACCTTTCTTATTCTGCGAGAACCAGACTCACATGCATACTCCTGTAGTGGCCGATTCCCCCCCCCCCCCCCCGCCCTTGTCCTTGCATGCAAAAGGCAGCAGCACTGAGACATGCTGTAGGATACGCAGCTGCCAGACTTCCCCCTCACAGTTCTGCTAACCTCAATACTGACCTACAGTACCCTTAGTTTTCCATTCGTTAAACTCCGTTACACAAATATAGCCCAGTATTCCAAATTAGGCTGTGTTTATTCCAAGAACACAAAAAAGACCATTTTCACATCTAAGAAAATGCTGTGTCTTGATTAATGATTGAGACATTTTCATACAATGCTGAAAACATACACAGTTTTCATCAGCATCCCAAATCCCTGAGGATTGGTTTCTAGTCTATTCTACTAATTCCTGGATCCCAATCCCAAATTCATGTCTTCCCAAATTCGACTGAATCCTCTTGCTTGAACTGCTTAATTCACATCAGCTGGAAACCTTCTTAAATGTTTGCAGCTGTGCCCATTAGTGGGTGTCCTTCAGCTACAGAGTTGTTAATTTAATCACACATCACAGAAACAGTCCACAATTGCTTCAGAGGCCCACTAGGTGCTATTTCTTATCTTCACCTTTTACATCAGACAGACCCTTTGGATTCCAAGTGTTATAAATTGCAGAAAAAAACCCCTGTATGTCAAAAAGCAGCACTGCAAATAAGCTGTTTTCTTGTCAAACTTCAAAAGCATAATATTTTTCTTTTAAAGGATCTATCTAGACTTTCAAATTCAACAGCCCATCATAAGCTTCTGTGACTTTATTCTGCTAAGTTGACTAGAGTTAATCTGCAGTTTGACAGTGAAAAATTTACTGGCTCTTTTTCTCATTACCAAGGATGATAAATAAATACTGAATATTTACAAAATATATAAATGTGTTATAAATACTAAAAAGCAGCTTTCCACAGAGCTATTAGATAAAATTTGTATTTCATCAAATTGAACTTTGTTAGAAAATGGGCAGTTCATAGCCTTACAACACTAATAATAGGGTGCTGACAAATGAAACAAGCTGGTAAATATAAAGCTTGTTCATAACAAGATTGCACAAGAAAATATACTGTAATGACCCTGCCTTGAACATCCTGTAATAGCCCATTGTTCCTCTCTATTACTCTCATTCAGCAATTTTTTTTTTAATAGCGGATGCATCTCAGCAAAGGAACCAGTGTAATGTGGGATTGCATGTGCACAAATCATGCTACATAACAGAGGTGAGAAAAAGACCCTGGCACACTGAGAGTTTTGAGTGGGCTATTAACTGGACATGGAGCCTTACAAAACCAGCCCACATCTTTGCATAACTTGAGTAAGACAAATAAAATATTTGCCTGAAGGATTTGTAAACACTGAGAAGGTAGCAGAATCATTATACCTATGAAGGGCAACAAATTACAAGAAGAATGGGAATGAAAAAGGAAAATCATATGTTTAAATTCTGAGAGATCATGGAGTCTTATAGTCAGTACATTCAAAGTTTGCATGGTAACAGAAATAGGAAGAATCCTTCCCTTGTATAGATGAAGAAGAGATGTGGTAATAAGTATCTTCCATGTGTGACAACTGGATGTTTCACCTTCACTCTGTATGAGAAACGATGAGCTAACATCACTTAACTAGATCATGTACTAAAACCCAGCATCTGCTTTTGTTGCCAAATTAAAATACTGGATAGACAATTAATTTAGCAACCCTACTGTGAATTCATTCATACACATAACTCCAAATACAGATTTCTCACCATCGAAAAGAATCCTTCAGTTTATCCAAGTGGCTATGCATGTAAAGATAGGGCTTTTGACTGACCACAGGATACCCGACTCAGCTTTGTCTTTGCAATTAGGTCACGCTAAAGACAGAATCATTCCATTTACTGATTTGTTCACAGTTTACTTTCCTATGGGAACTACATTTTGAGGTTCAGATTTTTTTTTTCTTTGTGCATTTGTCTTTCCTTCCATCATTTTATCTTCCTTGTTTCCTTGCTACTAGACTTCATTGTTTTACTGTTACTTAGTGCTCAAGGAAGGAGGAGTTGGACAACTGTCCTGTTTAAAAGCTGTAGATGTTTAGAAATATAAAAGCTTGGAAATCTAGTAAACACAAGGGCTAAAGAAATTGCAAAAATAAAATAAAACCCCCAAACCTCTGGCTTAAGAAGTCCCACACTCCTGCATGGTATAATGCTATTTTTTAACACTTTGGTTTGGCAAATGTGCATTCCCTGAGGAAGCTGAGTTATCATGGATAACTATCTATCTTGCCAGTCTGTTTTCATTGGACAAAATGTATTTCAACAGTATCTTTTCTCCCCTTGCCTAATCTGACTTAGAAAGCTTACTGCAAGCAGTACCTAAATCTGCTTTGAATCTGGGCTTTTTTGGTGCTGACTTCACCCTAACTGTATACACTTAATGTTACACATGACAGTATACATTGATGTGCTCTGGTGCCCCAGTGCCCCCACAGAGACAGCACAAGTATTTTGCCATCCTTCCAACAAACCCTGAATTACTGCCATGTCCTTCACTGGGCTGTAATGTGACTCTAGGAAAAGCTTAGCATGTCAGCAGACTATTTTATCTCTGTAACTCTAACTAAAAAGCGTCCAGTTAAACTACATTGGCTGAATTCTACCCTTGGATTGCATGCACAGTTTTTAGAAGAGGGATCTTCTCTGGAGAAGAAACTCTACCTGTACAACCTGTTCTGAAATAATTGGGGGAGGAAAAGAAAAAAAAAAAAAAACAAACCAAAAAAGACCTAGGTCCAGCAGCTACCCCGGTGGTTCATGCTAAGAGGTTAAAAACATCTGAATGATGTTTTCCTAGCACATCCAGCATGCGGGGTGGGGGGACATGAGGCTCTTGTAAGACTGTGCTGTGACTTCCGCAATCAATCTAAGAATGACATTATCAAGATTTGAAGACTACTCAAATCTCCTCCTTTAGTCAGAAATTAAGCATTTTCAGTGTGAGAAACTAAACATAAATTTAAATGAATATAAATGAATACCCAGTGATTGTACTCCAGATAGAATTGTTTGATCTTCCAATTACAACCATTATTCTTGTTTTATATAAAACCTATATTGTGATAGCAAATAGAAATGAACAAATTTGCTATTTCTGCTTTGCTTACTGATGTATAATTTTTGTCAATGTCAATTACACTTTCAACATTACACACAGAAAATGACAGAAGGGATATAATCTTTCAGATCTCCCTTAGTAAAAACTGATGGAGTATGAGATTTCCCAGCTCTGCGGGGTAGGGAGAACACTGCAGTACTGGAGTTTAACTTGATGTGAGCTCTTATTCTAATTTGTGTATTGGTCTCCAAAGTTGCTCTTCTCTAGGATTATAATTTTCCCTGTTTGTTTTCAGCAGAAAGGCTTTTATTTCCTGATGCACACACACAATTAACAGATTAGAAAAGTTTTTTTTTTAAAAAGAATCCTTCTTTACCCACTCCTTCCAAAACAGGGCAGGGAGGGTGGGAACCAAAGGAAAAAAAAAATAAATAACAAAACCCCCACAAACCTCACACTACACTGGCATGCACGTAACCACAAGAAAGGCTACCATTTAGTTCAGTGTTAAAGTGCCCACTCAGTGTTAAGCATGTGCTTTTTCCGATTGCTGCCAGCTACATAGAAAAAAAGCACAATCCTGGTGGCCTTCTTTCAATGTATTACGATGCAATAAACAACACATTTAATAAAAAAAATGAAAAGTGCAGAATGGTGGCCATGCAGGGAGTACTTGAATAGCACTCAGGAAAGAGCTTTAATTTTGGCTTTCCTGAATTTGTTTAAACTAACTTCTTCCCGAATAAATACTAAATCAATTTTTAAAAGTTTACCAATCTTGATACTCTATTACGGTACACACATCTGTTGTTCCTCTTCAAGGAAGATGACTACGAATTTCAACATATAGTCATTTATGGAAAGGGTTCTTACCCCCACCTCCCCCTTCCAAGAAACTAGACCTGGGAAGACAGACATTTCTCTTTGAGAGGAAGGATAAGGCAGAGGTTAATTTCATCTGCATGAGCCAGTGTAGGATAAGCTTTTGGAAGCATTGTCAAGCCACATTCTTAATGCCTGGCAAAGTGACTCACTCAGAGTCATCACAGGAAAGGAAGTTGAATAGAATAAAAAAACGGAACAGGATGGGGGCTTGAACAGGAGAAAGAAGTGAGAGAAAGGAAACTGGATTGTTTAAAGTGGCCTGAGGTTACAAGTTCTATAGCGAGATGATTTTTTTAAAAAATATATGTGTAAAATATATCTATACACATGTAAATATATACACATTTATTATGCATATATAAAAATACATGTATGTATGCACGTATTTATATAAAACAACTTCTTGAAAAGAGACCTGTATGTGTGGATTGCCTTCCAAAGCTGCCTGCTGAGGTATTTGTTTCAGTACAAGGTGGCATTAACACGGTACAGGAAATAAACAAGAATCACCTGTAGAAACCCACAAGTTTTTAACAATCATGCTCCTATTCCACATAATATGGACTCCACAGATTATGCAGTTATACACTCATGTGAAAATCCACCAGAATGCAACACACACATTGTAATACCATGCACTAAAGAAACGCTCTGCACAATAAACAGGACTTTTTTCTATTAAAAAAATAAATAAATACAGCTTGTACTTTCTTGTACTAGCAACAGTGCAATGTGAAAAAGTTTCTCTTCTCCAAATATTTCTACTCTGAAACTTTGGATAATTAGCCACCCATCATGTCAGTTTTAGCTAATTCAAACAGAAAACAATATGTAGACAGTTTCAATAAATACATTCATTTACAGCAGCATACTGCAGAGCACCTCCTTGGATTTAGTGTAACTGAAAACACATTACTTGTGCAGCTAGAATTTCCAATGACAAAGCCGATAATTTTGGTCCCCAGAGAAGATGACAAAGCATTTTCAAAGATCATAAAGGCAATATTCACCTGATTCCCAGCTCTTTATGTTTCAAAATTGACACCTGTGAGTAAAGCTTCTCATTGTATAATCCAATAGTAACTACTGTGTCATTTTTCATGTTCCAAGAGATACACAGAAAGATGAATACACCTGTTAAATCATGTAATTAAAAAAACCCCAAACTTAAAAATTAAAAAGGCATGCATGGTCAAAAAATTATCCATGAAAAATGTATTAGAATAAATACTTTTAAATTCTACATCTCATCTCCCAAACAAATTTATCTCTGTTTGTGAAATAGTCCTTATTTAATCCCCAGAGTGACACCTGCTGGATTTCACTAACAGAAACAAAAAGGCAGATATCCCCATTATACAGAACATTTCAGGATAATCATTGTAAAAATGTGCCCTTTTAGTCAGAAAAGGTTGCACAGTATCATATTTTTTGCTCCGTTAAAGGCAGTAAAAATCAATACATAGGTGCAACCATAGAAGAAAGAAGCATTGTGTCCAAAGCTCTTATTGATTTCTGAAATATGGATTTTCAAATTTCTATCTAGGAAGGATTACAGAGCACAACGTTGGGAGAAAAACTATATTCATGTCTGATAATATTAATGAGAAAAATATTTGCAAAGCCTAAAACAAATGAGCTTTGGTATAACAAATACATTCTTAGTACATCTTTACTTTAATGAAACTCTACCAGCATTGCCAGTATTAAAATAATACAAAACTTATTAAAATCAATTTCCAAGATCTTACCACAGTAATGGAGGAGAAAAAAAGTGAGGGGAAAATCTAACCTACAAAGAGTGATATATTATGCCCATACAAGCATCAAGATTGTGCAGTTTTCAAAGTCAGAATCATCTAAAGAATATGTGGAAAAGATGATATAGTTTTTAGGAACTAGAAAGATATTCAGCCTAAACACATCTGATGGTTTACCACAGTACACGAGGTAGCTGCTCTGAACATAATAATTAAAAAAAAAAAATAAATTAATCACTGCGTTTTGCTCCTTGTCCTTGGTATTATATGGGAAGTCAGACTGGTACAGGCTTCATTAAACAAAACTCTGTCACTAATTTTGTTTGGGATATTGTTTAAATAAGGCCTGCATGATTCAGCCATAAATCCAGAAATACAACTTTGTTTTATTTTCTAAAATTCAGTTAGTATCTTAATGGTCAGCTACAGCTTAATAGTGGCCAAAACTGTCAGAAAAGTCTTGGGTGACATCTATGCTATATTAAACGATAGCAGCTTCAGAGACACATGCAAGTTTACACCAGCTGAGAATCTGTTTTCTTTCCTTGAAGTTAAGTACTTTGCTTCTCTCATGGAAAGCCTTTTTTTAATGCATTACATTCAGTTAAGTGCATTTCAAATGCATCTTTCCAAGGAAAAGCAATTCTAAATAAATCACTTCTGTTCTTTTGGACAGCATAGACTGCATTAATGATTGAAAGTGTTTGCACAGAACCAGGGCAGAAAAAGAATGACTTTGCTGGGAAAATGTTAACATTATAAACAAGCTTGGGAGACTAAGGCAGATATGAGTGAGAGAACTGTGAAAACAAAACTTTGAAAATGTGAAAGTTTAGAATCTGGGCAAAACTGGAAGGCTAAAATAGGACAAAAAAAGTATTGCTAAAAACAAATGCTCTAATGGAAACAAATTTAATAAGAAGATCTTATATTGTACTGCACTGGCTGTGGAATTCTCCATTAAGATAACAGGTAAGCAATAGGCTAATTTCTCCTGCTCTTTGTGCAAGCGTATTATACTGAAAACATCGGAATTGCCAACGTGAGTACTAAAAAGAAAAAAAAACGGATTGTGAACTCCCACGGAAAACTTTCTCCTTTTTTTTTTAAATATTAAAAGGAAACAAGATTCAAATGTATTCAATTTAAAATATTAACATTCATGACTCACAGTTTTCTAGACAAACGATGAGGTTTAGGACTAATTTACTTTGAAAGTCTCTTTTAAAATGTACATGTTCTCTCTTTCGATACATCAGGAATAATAAAAGTCAGCATGATATAGACCCACATGTATTGTGCATATGTACACAGAAATAATATATTATATATATTATTATATGTCTAATACACATAAAGACATACACAAACACACTTCCAGTTTTATTTTACTGCTTAGAAGTTATTTGTTTGTCAACTCACATCTGTTTTGGTAAAGGAAGCATTCAACGCTTCCTTGGCACAGTGGTATCAAGGATATAGTTAATTCCAGAGCTCTGACAATTTGCTACACCAAAGACTTAAAAAATTTTCCAGTAACAGAATAGTTATATGAGCAACTAAGAGACTGTTTTCCATAAGTGTAAAGCTTAACCGAGGAAACTACTACATATGAAACCCAATGACATAGCTACACATGCTTTTAGAACAAAGATGACTGTAGCACTGAGGTAATGCCAATATTGCGTACACACTCTGTAGGAATGACAGCTAATCAGAAGCACAGAAGGAATTTTGCTAGCAGATCAAGAACACTGTAAACACATTGGGAACAGATGGGAACAACTTCTTAAAGAGAAATTCTATTTTGTTTTCCTAACTGTAGACTTGGACTTCTCATTGGAGAAATTCCTTCAACTGCTTTCATAAATAGCTTATGTTATGTTCAGTATTTACTATAGAAGTGACTAGATATATACTGTTTAAGTATCACTGTGTGCATGTTATTATTAGAAACATATTGATAACAATAGTTTCTTCCAATTGACTGCGGACTGGTTCGAATCTTTTATCTGCATGATTTCATGGACTCTTGTGGGCCCAATCCTACCCAGCTCTTGCATGTGCCAGGAATGCTATTGGAAGCAGCTGATTAGTTTGAATGCACAGAATATAGAACTAAGTTAGCAGTTACACTGGTGGCCAAGGAAATGCATCAGTGTGCTTTCTTCCCTCAGTTTTGTTCTTAATTGTATCCTAGTCTAAATCTGGATTGCAATATCCAGACAGCCCACAGAACAATAATGCATTCCCAGAGCAGGTCCCTTTATTTAGTCAGATAAGACATTAGTCACCAAGAACGAGACATGCAGGTTTGTGGTTTTCAACCTGAGCACACGAAAATCATAGAAGCTGTCAAAACCCAGCTTCCAACAGACTGCAGAATGCAAGTGACTGGATGGGTGGTGTATATATAATTCCTTCAACAGAAAAATACCCACATTGAGGAATATCTTGCCACTGGCTCTTAGTGGGCCAGGATTTCAACAGTTGTGTTGTATCAGGAAAAGCCAATTCAAAGGGGCAAACACTACATTTCTTAATACCGAGCAAGACTCCAGCTGATCAGGAATTCAGAGTATGGTAACATTTGAAGTTGACAGGACATAGATCATGCAATTCTTGAACTTGCGATGCATGGTGCGTATTCAGGTACTTAGTTTTGTCCACTAAAAAGTGCAGTCACATTGTTCTGCACTGCTATTCTGCCACTGTCTTTTTGCATAATCTGCAAATAATGTAGATTCTGGCATTGAACCTGTAAATACACACATGCCTGACACTTCTGTGTGGGCAGTCCCACCACAACCTAAACCAGTTACTTGAGAAGAGCATAAATTAAGAATCTAAATCATTTAGCTGAAATACTTCTGAAGACAGTTGTTCCTACTGCAGTGATCATTAAAACAGCATCAAGACGTTTTATCTTAAGTGTCATCTTGTTTGATTTAGCATCACCACGTGCCTTTTGTGCTGGAGATTTTCAAAGTCAGATAAAGACTTTGGGATTGCTCTTATATGCAGTCAGGTCAGTGAAAGTTTAAGCAGGCTAGAAAAGCAAATACTGCGAAAATACTAATCATTATTTTTAATTGAGAATTTCAGACCGTACTGCAGCATGCGTACTTGGAAAGAAAACACAGGGATTCAGATCTGGTCTTCCTCATATTTAGCCAGATCTAGCATGTCTCCTTTCAATGCAGGGAAAGGACCTCAAATTCAGGGCACAACAATCGGGCTTTTAGCACATCACTGATCTGAACGGGTTTAAAACGTTGTATGCATTATCACTGCAAATGAATGACAAGATGCCCAGCGTGCACAATATGACTGGAAAGACTCTGCATTGGCATAACTGTAAGAGCAGGAAAATCTGTCCCCAGGATATCTGGCCTAAGTTTATTAAGGTAGAGAGCAAAAAAAACCCTCAGCTATTTTTATTATTATTTCAATCTCAGCCCCTGTAAAACGTACGGACGACTAAATGAATCATTGTAGATCAAATCCAAGTGTGATTTATAGCCTACGCTATTTCTTAACTATCCTTCAGAAACAGGATTTCTTTTCCTGGTTCTACAGATCCACTGCTTGCACACACAAGCAAATGACTAGATACGGCAATCTCAGTAAAGCAACCGTATTTGTAAAAACAGAGGATCTCGCACCTCTTTTGGAAAGCTGAAGAAGTGGCGAGACTCATAACTATCTCTCAGCTGGTACTGGAAGGCACAGAATCACACACTCCCCACTGTTTCTGAAGGAAGTGAAATAGCGGACAATTACCTTTCAATAAACCAGTTCGGTGTTCGTGGGAAAAATCTCAAACGGTAACACCCTGGCACGCGTACAAGCTTCAAACTCGAGCTAACTTTTTGTCAAGCGAACAAGGTCCAAACAAAACAGAAGCTTTATCTGTTCAGTTGTGTAATTACAACACAAAACCCAATTATGAAATAACTCAAGTATGACCTCTTTCCGGGGCAATAATGTCAATAAGATTAAAGGAATATTCAGTAAGAAAATCCACACCACTTTATCACCTAATTCAGCCTCTCTCGAAAGAGCTCCAGTTGTACGGAATTAGTCTTAAAGACCCTTTTCAAACCAACGAGCCTCTAATTCTCTCCAGATGCAAAGACAGCAATTCGGTTAGCTAATATGAGAGATTTCAGACAGAATCCTTTAAGTGCTGATCAGGGTACTTTCCTCTCCCTTTCTACCTATTTGTCGCCGGTTGCTTCCTCGAGGCTGTACTACAACGCCACCGGTTATAAAATCAGCTCAACGCTTCGCTCACTAAAAATAAGCGAAGCTTTTCCTCATGCCCCTTCCTCCCCGCAGATTCCATACCGCACGCTGAGGTTAACGCAAAAGCACGCAGGCACGCGTAACTGCAAAGGCGTTCGGACGGCGCAAAAACGTTGTTCCCGGGTGAAAACAATGCAACCGCTTCGATCGCTACTCACCACGCCGAGTTTCCAGGAGAGCGGTTCCAGATAAATCAGCTGGAGCTCCCTTTCCAGCGAGGGAGAAAGGAGAGATGTTTCGTTCCCTCCCGCCCCGGCCACGGAAGAGACAGAGCTACGCGAGCCTGATCCTCCCGCCGGCTATAATCCAGTTACCGAGGCCGGTGGCTGCAGGGGGAGAGGTGCCCCGGCCGTGCCGCGCCGCGCCGCGCTCCGCTCCGCCGAGAAGCGCTGCCGCGGGCAGCGCCGGCAGCCGGTCAGATTGTCAGCGACGGCCCCGAAACATCAGCGCTTCCTGTTACATCACCCTGACCCCGCCCGCAGCCCGCGCGAAGTTGCTCTCCTTTCCCGAAGGGCACGTCCCGGGAAGCCGGGCTGCGCGGCTGTTTCCAGGCGGGAGAGCGGAGCTGCCCGAGTCGCCAGCGTCGCCGCCCGCTCCTCTCGGGACGCGGCCGGCCCGCACCTCGCCCGCGGCCGGCGGCAGCGCGCCCGCCCCGCTCCGAAACCGTTGGTCGGCAAATAGCTCGCTCGCTCGGCTGGAAAGGAGGAGACCGCGGGACCCGGCGCGATTCGTCCTCCTCCTCGAACCAGACCCAGAGAAATAAAACCGCTTTGGACCTTTACTCAGAGACGAGTAACGCGCAATAGCTGCCTTCCTCCGTAGTGTCACTGACCTGACCCACCTCTGCCAGAAACTGCAGGGGCTGCGTTACGTCCTGCACCCTAAGTGCTGAAAAGCTCTGCGGGGAAATAACTTTCGTTCCTCAAACGTAGAACTGCACCAAAGGTCAGAATCAAATTCGCAAGCTCAAGCGAGAGCATGGTTTAAAGCGCCGCTTTGCTTTACACCCGAGAAAAGACCCTGTGTTTAAGTAACCAACTCTTTGAAACACCAAGGGTAGGAAAAAGGCAGCAGGAATACCGCTATTGCTGCGCAGAGCTCTAGGCTGCATTTTTTTTCTCAATGCTGGCGATTCGGAAGCACAAGTATGAGCTTCCCGCTTTGAAAACCACCATAACTGAAGGCAAAACCAAACTAATGGCGGTCCTTCTACTAGCTTCGACGAACCTTCTATCAGGACCTAAAAACGTTTCTCTGAGAGCGTTTATCACTTGTTCCTTGCACAACTGATACCTGTCCTACAGACGGAATCTGGGCTCTCCGAATCAACAGACAGCTGCTGCGTGCACAAGACAACGCTATGCTGAACAAACGGGGAGTTCACGGAGCGTTAAGCTCCAATATTATTAACACCTCTAGTACCGGTACTCCTTAAGGAAGGCCATAAGGACCTCCGAAAGGTCATGGTTTCCTAAGTGCTTATCAAAATTAGAACCACTTAATTTGCTGATGAAATAAGATAAAGTATTGGGCTTTCTTCTCAATACCTGTTGCTCATCCACCTTTTTTACCAGCAGAAACATTTGTGGAGTTAAGTTGTGAACTGGGTAAGGGAATTCATCTAGCCATTGAAAATCTTTCCTTCAAAAAAACCAACCAGCCAACAACAACAACAAAAATCAGCAAGAAACCCAAAGCTAAGAAAAAAAACCAACCTAGAACAAAAACCCAACCACAACCCAGGGTCAGGAAAAATTGGAAGAGGGGAAAGAGGGGCAGCAATACTTTAAATCCATACGGCCACTGGCTAATATCAATTGTGAAATCACACTCCAGGGTCAGTAAAAGAGCAGGCATATGCCTTTAATACTCATTTGGCATATGCGACTGTTGGTGCTTCTAAGGATCTTACATCAACGGGAGAATGTTTGAATTTTATAATCAGCGAAGAACTAAGAACTGGCACCCTAAGCTTCTAGGCAACGTAAACAGACAAAACCCGAGGATTAGCTCTGATTCTGAAGAGCGATAGAAATTAACCTCTCTGAAATAAGCGATGTCACCTCAGGTAGTAGAATTTCATCAGTCGTGAGGGTGGTTGCGTTATTTTAGAGCAATTAGGTCTAGGCTATAGATTACAAGACGGTATTTTACACATTGTAACCTGGAAAATAACCCACGTATTCCAGCCCAGCACACACGTTCGGGGCTGGCGTCTGAACTGGCTGGAGAGATTTATTACATAGGCCGTGTCTGATTTGGCATGTCAAATTCAAGTGGAGTTGGGTGGGGTTTTGGGGTCTTTTATTTTAGTTCCAAAGTCTTACACTCTACTTCTTTAGCTATCGCTGGAAGTTTCCTACTTCTACTCTACAGGTATTTGAGACATCTCAGCTGGTGTAATTTGCACTTCCAAGACGCAGAAGGCCCCCACGCTACTTCAGCTACCCCTCCTTCGGGTTGAAAGGCACGTAAATTCCACCGATACAGGCTGCCCTGGTTATCAACAGCGTGGGTGTGAGCGGTTCGAAGGGGATCGAAATGAGCACAACTGACCGTGCTTTAACCACGGAAAGCTTAAAACCACGCAAAATGGGGGGGGGGGGGGGGGGGGGGAGGAACCAACCCCCAAACTAATTCCACCTCTTAGCACAAATCTCGATCTGATCTGAAAAGTTCAAGGATAAACACGGTTCTGCAAATAACGAGACTGCTCCTCCTCCCCACGGTCGGCTCCGAGAATCCCTCTCTCTAGCGTTGCAGCTGTGACAAACGCCTGCCGGCAAGGGGACGGCCGCGGTCGGCTGGCTCCCCGCCGCCTTTTCCCTCCGGACAGGCACTCCAGCCTCGGCCGTGCCCGGGGCAGCGGCGGCGCTACCCGCCGCGTTTCCCGACCCCGTTGCGTTGCAGAGCCCTCGCTGCCCCACCCCCCACCCCCCCCCCCCCGCTCCATGGGTGCCCTGCCGCGCCCTCGCCGCCCCGCACCTGCGCCGGCGGCGCCCCCGCGCGGCGGTCGGCGGAGCGGCGCGGGGAACGGGGGAGCGAGCGGTCGCGCCGCGGCCCGTCTGCGCCCGCCCGCGCCCCGCAGCAGCCCGCGGGCGGCCGTCCCCGGTCCCCCGCCCCCCAGGGCGGCCCGGCGAGTCGAGGAAGCGGGAACACCGCTTCGAGGCAGGTCAGTGACAAAAGGGACACGTGGGAACAAACCAAACCGTGGCGCGCGACTCGCAACGTGGCACGGCTACAGGTTCACAAGAGATCACGGGAGAGACAAAACCAAGGCAAGTCCTCGTGTTCGGCCTACGGCATGGTATTGCCTATGAATAAAATATTTAGGGTTCCCGTGTAAACACTCCCGTCACCGTAAAATGTATACGCCACTTTACCTGAACCTGGGTCCTTCTCGAGAGAAGATGGCACGGAAAGCAACCAGTTACAAAACATAATCCTCATGTCCACTTTCATATGCTTGAAAGGTAGAATCCAGAAAGGTGAAGACTTTCTCTAAATGTAAAGAAACGTACCAGTTCTGAAACACTAGATGGATGGGAGACGCAGGGAGAAATGCTGGCTCAAATGAATGGGAAAGAAAAGAGAAGCGGGGGATAGCAGTAAAAAGGAGAAAAAGGAGGGCATACCAGTAAAAATGTGAGGGGAAAAAAAGAAGAAATAAAAAGACTTCAAATTATTTCTCAAAGACATCTTGCTGCATCACCTCTATGAACTAAGGGCACATACCACGTTATTGCAGGTCAGATGATACGCAGAAGCTCATCAAACCTCTGTAAAATTGCTTCGGCTTGTTGGCTCCCATCACACAAAGTGGCAGAAATTTCACACCACCCTGCATATTTCCTCCAAAGCAACCGGGGCAGATTCTGGAATGAAATGACTGGGTGAATGGACTCTAGTTAACTGGAAATGGGCAGTCACTCTAACACCTTAGCATAGCTTCATTTTCTGACCTCTTCACCATTCTGCCATCAGATTCCCTATCTTTTCCCTGTGTTGTGGCTCCCTTATATATTGACCCTTTAATTACCTTTGAGAAATGCACAGGTCTTTCTATCTTATTCTTGCATTTGGTGGTTCTGCAGATATTGGCAATACAGGAATGAAAAGTGGTGAATGAAGTAGAAGGGCACGAAAGAAACTTCTTGTGGAGTTGAAGAAGATCAGATCACTTTGCAGTTTGGACTTTTTAAGGGAAGAACTAATTCAATGCACTGTAGAGCTATAAAAAACAAGATAGGAAGACAGCTGGATAACTGGTATGGCGGCCAAACCTAGTACACACACCGAGAAGAGTATGCGCTCTCAGATCAAATCTCCAACTGTAATCAGATCAGTTTTTACACAGTCTACAACATTCCAGTCTTCATTCTCACTGGACTAAGTAACACGCCTAAAAGATGAATCATTTTGTAAAGTTTTCTTAGTCAACTGAAGTAGAGGTACTGTTGAGATGCTATAACTATAAAGTCTTTTCCTGTCTCAACAATGACGTAAGAGATCCCACAATGGATCACTTTTTAAATCACTGTTACTACAAAATGAATGCACAAGAACTTTCTTTGGTATAACGTAAGTAGGGGGTGGCAGAGTATGGGGGAGTACCTACCTGTTAGTCCTGTCCTAGCTACCGCGGTCCTGGAAGAAGAGAAGACCTCACAGTCCTGGAGAGCCACTGAGCATACCCAGTGAGGAGACTCTGTTAGTTTGCAAGAGAGCTCAGCAAGCAGGAGATTTAGAAGGCTGAGGAGCAGCCACACAGCCAGGCTTCTGCAGGGATGGAAAGGATGTTTTTTCGTAGACTTCCAGGGTGGATTTTGTAGGTGTTGAATCTAGGCAGCCAGGGACAAGTCGCTGGACCAAGAGGGAGCCTGAAGGAGAGATACTCCCATGAAATGACACAGGGATCACAAGGCAATCTGTGTACAAACAAATGCATCTGTTCTTTCCTATCTATCTTTTTTATCTATTGTCTCATTCAGAATATTCTGTTTTAGAAAGTTCATCATTCTAGTTTATGATCTAATAAAACTTAAGAGTTTACAAATCCTTGTTCGTGTTCTTGGTGGGACAGCTTTAAGAAACACCATGGGCAAACCCCTTCCACTTCCTCCCAACCCCTGCAAGGCTCCAATCAGAGTCCCATCACAGCTGAAAACACCGCAGTCACACCTGGGCAGAGGACACTGCCTCAGAAACAGCTCTGTCCCCATCACCTTTATTTGGGCTTGATGCTGAGGAAAAACTCTCCTTAAAGAAACACTGCCCTCAATAACACAGATTCGTATAAACACTAGCATTATCTGAATGTTGCACTCCTGCTGCTAAAGAATGAGTTTCATTCTCTTTTAAGTGACAGCTCTAGAAGATGTTTTAGCTTAATGTGAATCATGGTCAGATACCTCAGAATCATGCTAGGGAATACTCCACTTCTTTATAAAAGGATTTTAACATGGCGTATAGGATAGTACTGCCTATCTGTCAGACATCAGTGACAGAAAGCAAGTATTACAAATGTGTTACTTACCCAGCACTTGACACTTTCTTTTTGCTTTAATCTGAAACCATAGACTCAGAATGTCCTTACTGAGTCACTGACCTGCTGGAGAAGCTAAGTTGCACATACCTCAGCTCTGTCTCCACTCCAAGGTACATCACACCATCCAGCAGTTACATTAGTTTTAATACGGGCAGCCCATGGGAAATTATTACAACCAATAATGGAAGATTAGATATTTTTACTGCATTCACCATAAAATTTATACAAGAAAAGGTGCAGATGTTTGTGCACTCACCTGCATTCCTAGCCAGGCAGACACAAGCCAGTGTCAGTGTAGAGGCAGGGTAAATGTGGCATTAGCGGAGTGTTCAGCCCACTGGCAAGTCCTGACTCCTGTACCCAGGGTGCCTAAAGCAACTCCTGCTTTTGGCGGCCACGCACGCTACTGTATTAAGGCAGTTGCTATGCTACAAGCAGAAAGGCCTGGGAGCAGCTTAAACCTTGGGTTGTCCACTTGTCTGCAACAACAAGTTCCAGCTGGTCCAAGTATTTAGCCTACTGCATTGCTCCTGTGCAGCGCAACTCACATCTACAGACTCAACTCCTAGTGCGTGGAGTACAGATGATACCTGGAGAGCAAGGTCAATAAAAATGATGAACTAGAATGGGAAAATACCAAGCTGGAAGTGAAACTGGCAGGTAACAATGCACTAAACTAATTCTGTGTAGAGAACTGATGTTACTACTTTTCATCAGTCTATGGAGTTCAGAGGTTTCCTGCCAGAACTGCACTTGTCTGATTTATATAGTTATTGCATTGTGGTGCTCATCCATTTTATATGAGAAGACTACATAAATATTTTCTGGTGTACATTTAGTTCAAAGTTCATCAGGCATATAAAACATAGGTTTTCTGAAATTGCATGTGCAATTCCCAGTGCACAGGCAAAGGCAGCTTAGTCCAACAGATCATTTATTATTCTGTCATTGCTGTCCTTGCTCCTCACTGTAGTGTCTCAGCCCTTCACATCTATTTCAGCTACTTATTTCCACACCACCTCTTACAAACAGCAGTGTAACTACCCTTGGTGGTTTTAAAAGAAAAACATGTGACACATTAAAAAAAGATTTACATCGTCAAAGAAGGTAGGGAAGTTTCAAAAATATCCTGCTATATTTTGTTTCATAGGCAGCAAGGTGCTTCTAAAAACCTTAATAGGAAACCAACTACCTTTTTTTCCCCCTTTCCTTTAAAAAAATCTCATTATAAAAGATTTACCTAAGATCAGAGAAATGCCTTGCAGAAGGGTGGGAACTGTACCACTGTTTCATGTCAGTCTTAAAAACCCCCACCAAAATCCAACTAAAAAAAACCCCTCAAAGTCAACTGGAGAGTAAGCATAGTGTTATCTCTAAAGCAACTGTATTTATTTCCATGAAAGGAATTCCTTCTGGTTTTTATAAAAATTTAATACCTATTTCTGGAAATTATTAACTTGCTAGCCATGAGTATAGTTCAGTAACAACGGTAAAAATCAATGATCCCAGCAAATGTATTTTTAAATCTTTGCAAGTATCTGTCACATTGCTTCACACATTTACAACTTTAACATTCTCGTCATGGTTTTTGGTGCTTTTCTGATCTCACATTCATTTCACAAGTGTAATTGTATGCACTTTGATGGAGTTAAATCTAGCTTGCATAACCTAAAATAAATCTGACTAAAACAAACCCAGTGTCTATTTCTTTTTTATAGCAATAGACCTATCTTTTAATCTATGATTGAAGCAATCATGCTTGACAAGTGATTACTCTTTGACAAGAATTATGCTTTCTTTAGCACAAAAACAGATGTCAAAAAAGAACAGGGTAATAAAGTAAATTCGAATCTTGTCTACTTTTTAATTATTATAAGTTATACACCCACACAGTCTGTTCTGTCCTGTCTCAGCTCTGACAACTATATACAATCAAGCTACAATTTAAGAGCCTTTATCAAAGTAAAATGTGATGTTTATTAACATGAATGAGGAATACATAATGAAAATATAAGTTGCTTAATAATGTAATCAAAATAATCAGTACAGTAAATACATTTAAATGTTGTACACTAAAGGTTTGCATTCACAGGTGGATAGTAGTTTACCACAAATTTCCATAAAAATCAAAGTTGTATTCTTTCAGGAATTATTTCCTCGCCCAGAGCCTTTACTGACTGTTTCTTTCTTTTCTTGTTGATTTTTATTAATCTTCTTTCGCCTTTTTTTTTATTGAATCCTAAAGGTAAAACGATGAAAGAAAGATTAGATGCTGTGTGACTGACACATCCAAGATTATCAGAAATAAGAGACAAGTCTTGTTTTCAAGAAATATTCTTTAAGAAAAAAAAACAACAAAGAACACTGTCTTACCTAAAGTCTTCATATGCCTGACCAATGCCAGGTTGTCTTATTTCTGTTCTTGTACACTGTATTTTACTGTCCATCTTTCTCTCTAGCTCTGTCTCTCTTCTGATTTCCATTTTCAGTTTTCTAATACTTTTCACTATTACATTTTATCAGACCAATGCTTAGTACCAAAAGTTTCAAGAATGTTTCAGCCTGCACCTCTTATGGCAGTCTGTGGCAGTATCACTACCCATACCTTTCTTGCAGATCCTCAAACATGACTTTCTGGAGGTGAAATTATTTTCATTCCCACCACAACCACTGTAGCTAAATGGGTGACATCTTCCAGTTGAGTAGTTGTAGAAAAATCTTAACTCTTTGGCTCTACAAAGCCCTCTGTCCATAGGGGTCACACACAAAGAAGGGATAGGAGGTGGTTCTAGAGATACAAAGAAAAACAAGGTTAGAGACAACACTGCAGTTCACCAATTTTCTGTTATATTGATATTATATATTAGATTTGAAGCTCACAGAACTTTGAAATTTATATGAAATTTACTGGCAAACTTAATTCTGCCCTCCTGAAAATCCAGGATACTTTACATAAGCATCTGTCTTTTTTTGATTACAAAAAATACCTCAGCAAATGTTATTCTCTCTTTGAATTCCAAAAGCCAGCAAAAGCTTACCTGAAAGTAAGGTTCATTTCCTATATATTTAGTAATAAAATTGCTATTTCTGTGATAGAAGATAGTACGCAAATTCAATCAGAGAAGTTTCAAGTGAAGTATTTGTAGGAAGTGAAGTGAAATAAATTAAACTTGGACAGCTTTAAAAATATGGTAAATATTTATGATCATTAATGAAGTGAATTTTCTTAATTGCTGCTAGACATTCTGTAATCAAGTAGAAGGTAAAAGTACCCAGCATTTCCAATGTAAGACTCAATACCTTAATATTGGGTTTGTCCTATGAATACAGAAAGCTTGACCTAAGTAATAGAAGTCGGTCTACTGGAAAACACTGAGCAATTATCAAGAAATAGATTGTAACTCTCAGAATAACAAAGGACTGAATGTGAAGAATAAGTGCACAAAGTGACTGAGATGCTAGTGCTTTAGTGCTGCTGTTAGGTTTTTACCATTCGAAGAAGTAGGCTGATGGTTTGTTTCTTCAGTGTCACTGCAAGTGAGAGTATGAGATCTGAAACACTGGAAGATGAACCTGAGGTATCCGAAGTACCTGGGCACTGGAACAAGTTGAAGAAGCAAATCTGTGCCAGAATTCCCAAACCTGGAGAAACTCCATCATCTATCACCCTGGAGTGACTCATATACAAAATTAGAACGGACACAATTGCTGCACAGGATGCAAGAAATGGGAGCCATTATATCATCAGTTATGAGGGACCTAAAGGAGCGTCATTTTCATTCAGGAAGTAGCAGAATTGAGATAGCTGAGATCTGAATGCATAAATGGAAACCTGAAGCTAGTCAGATGGCCTTCTTGAAGTTACAAAGCCAGGTAGAAGTGGCTTAGAGGAAAAACAAAGTAAAAGTTTTAAGGAATAATTTGAGTTACAACCAGAGCTGGGGACATCCTGTTGTCACAAAAGTAGGAAGCAGATGAGTTGCTGAAAGCAAGAAGTTATTAAGAAGAATTAACTTGGGCAATTCAAGAGACTGACAAGAAAATATTCAAAAAGAACATGGGACATCTTACATGTCTTACGCATATTACACCTGCTCAAAAAGGTTCATCTGCCAAGTATAATAGCTGAACTGGAATGGTGAAAGACTATGAAAAATTGCTAGGAAAGAAACAGAATGGTGATTTACGGAGAGCTAAGACAGCAAAATGAAATTAATGATATATCTGAAGCTGTGTTAGCAACATCACACTATTCAAAAAGAATCCCGAAATGCATAAACTGAGTCGTAAGTTCATTTTCCAAGATATCTTAAGTTAGTTTCAGCTTATAAAGCAAGCACCACTTAATTTCTTTTTATGACTGTGACATTATTGTAAGAGTAAGGTTCACTCTGGATCCAGAGTAAGAGCCCACAATGTAACACAATTTATATCACATCTACTGTTTTATTTATAATGAAGATGGTAGTTAAATTAACTAATGCAATACTTTTGGTACCACTCTTACTGAGAAGTCTTATGCCTAGAACTAATGTCATCTCTCTCTAGCTAGAGAGGATCTCAGCTTTCAAAGCATATGTTCAGCAACATTAAAAAAAAAATGCTTACCTAATTTTAACCTGATAATTTCTGAACCTAAAAAGAACAAAGCAGAAAGGCTTGCCAGTGATGAAAGGGCCAAATAGCATAGGTTTGTTAATTATATAACAGAATTTAAAGCTACACTTTGTCAAGTAGAGTACTTATCTGGTATGTAAAATTTTCCAGAGACACTCCATAGGCCGCTCATGAGGGAGTTCTCACAGCAACTGTATGATTTCGGGGAGCCATGGAGCCAGTGATGTGGTTACTGGTGAATAAGAACTATCTATGTACATACAATGCAACTGGCAGGGTGGCAGACAAATGCTTTTTAGAATCCCTCTTGTACTCTTTCTAAAAATTGTGTTGTTGTTTGTCTAGCTCATTAGTAGATAAATGTCCCAGATACCAATCATTATACCTGTTCATCCTCAAAATATCTGCATATTCTTTACACTCACAGAAGCAACCAGCCCATGAAGACAACCTCTTATAGTTTTGCCATACCAAAGCAACTTTTTTTCAACAAAACAGTATATTAAAATAAAATTACATAATTTCCTGTCTGTTGAGGATCATAAAAAATATGAATTGATTTTAATATACTGATCACTAAGACTTGTTAACTTTCAGTTACTGTAAATATAAAATATGTACTGTGTCATGCCCACCCCAACATCTCTATTGGCAGGACAATCTATAAACCTGTGAGCTAGTATGTTAACACAGTCACTAGGAGCATTAGATCCAGGTAAGTTTTCTCTGTTCAGCTCCGGCTTCTAATGCTGTACTTATGTATATGATGTTACAGTAAGTTTAGATATTATGCCTGTTCTTGAGTTTCTCAAATGTTTTGGTTTTACAACTTCATTTTTCTGAGAGTTGTTGAAATGTTTTATCTCCTGCTTTTTCTATGGAGGAAAAAAAAGAAGAAAGAAGCAAATCCCATAACCTGCAAAACTACACAGAAGAAGGGGTACACACTGAAAACAGTAAAAGAAAAAAAAAAGCAATACATGTCCCACTGTCAAAATTACATTCCCTAATCTAGTCATTAGAGGTCTATGAATTACAGATGTCAACTGTATTGAGAGACTACTTGAGACAGAAATGCTGTTTTTAACTCTACTTTTTTTCCTCAGTTTAGGTTACCTTTTAGCATTTTTTTTCACAATGCAAGTAGCATTACTCATTACATTACATAACTCATTACCTGTTAACGCTAAGTGGATCGTATGAACCTAAAAATTAATAAATATCATGAAACACTTTCTAACTTTCTTATACATGCAACTACATGGCCCATCCTATTGCCTCTGATGCAATTTCTACAGAAATGAACTGGTTATTTACATTGACAGCAATAAGCCTTAAGAATCTGGCTTCACGCTTGTGTTCATGCTATTCTGTTTATCCAAAATATCTGACTTAAACAGTTTTTAAATATCCAATAGCATGCTCATAAACTTGGAGTTGTCACGTATATTATTTGCCAAAAATACACCATATAAATCAGGTCATGAACAGGCACGGGAAAAAAGAATTTACAATTCATATAGGCAAAGGGCAAATGAAAGCTTCCAAGCTGAGTTAGTCAAACATTTCCAGGTGTAAAGTTTTCTTCTGGAAAATGCTGATATAATGCAATACAAAGTGTTCCTCAGAAACATGCCAATTCCATCAAAAACTTTTGAAGGAAATTAGAGCTTGGAACCCATCTCAAGTGGAGCTTGGGAACTAGAACTCCTGCCACTAGCTCTGCAGGAGCTTCTCAAATGGGTTTCAGGCTTTACAACAGCAAATACAGCACAGATCTTTCTCTTATCTTTCTGGTACTTCTTTTTCTTAATGATGCAGATGTTTGGACTGATTTTGTTTTGGTGAGAGAATGAGACCCAAAACTGCAATATTTTGTTTCCGAAAAAATAGGTAAACTAATTATATGAAATAAGCAGTAGATAAAAAAATGCTATTGTTCTTACCTAGAAAAAGACTATTGTATCCTACCCTTCACGGCTACCTAAACAATCTTTAAATGTGTATGGTTTAAGATGTAATTCTTATAATACAGCCTTTTCTTGAATCCCAGACACCACTCTGTGGTGTAAGCAGATGACCCGATCATACTTCAGAATGTCTGAAATATGCATATTCAGATATAGACTCATATTTATAAAAATAATACCAACCCTGTATTGCAACAATAATCATTATCTCTCAGGCTTAGCTGGGCTCGTGTGACAATGAACTGTTAATTGATCACAGTACAAAAGAAGTTTGAAATGATCTTTGTGAGCTGGATGAGAAACAATGCTTACTGCATTCTCTTTCGCTAGACATGGGTGTGTGACATCCACGAAGCTTCAGATTTATTGCCAGATTTTTGATATATGCAGGCTTCAATATCTCATTTCTGATTGCAGCAAAGAGAAAATAAAAGAATCTTCAAGAAGACAAGCTATTACAAAAATAATGAGTCATCTGCACTTAATGGTACTCTGTAGGTATAAATTGGTGCAGATCCATTATAGCAAATGGAACTGTGTCAATTTATATCAGCAAAGTTATGGCCCTGACTTTGATAAGTAATAACAGCAACTGCCTGTGTGCCATTCCACATTTGCTAAGTTGAAATTGACTTTTGATCCTGCATCCCACTTAGATCTCACAAATCAAATGTAGGGTACAGCACTCAATTTCCTATCGTAGATCACTTTGTATAATCTAAAAATGAAAGGTTTGATTCTTGGATTCACTTTCTCTTAACTTTCCCAGAATAAAAGTTATTTTAAGTCTTGCAGCAGAGTAAGACCAGAACAATCTTCATTGTCTGCAGAAAGTTCACTGCTGAGAGATAGTACTAGATGTTTCGTGTTTATATGCAGAAGAAAAAAATTTGTTTTGTTTGGCCATAGAAGAGTTTAATTTTCTAAAGATCAAGAACTTTGTTGGAAATCTATTAATCTGATATTGTTACAGAGTTATACATACCACCAATAACTTGTATTTTTTCTTGAAATCAAGATGAATAGCATTTCAGTTGTGAGGTAAGGTATTGTATAAGAGACAACTCCTTGCAAAGTTTTTTTTAATGGTGGTCATGTATTTAAAAAAAATAAAGGATATATAGCCAGGCCAATATATTTGCAAAATAGATGTTACAGTGGCAGACCAGCTACTTTGCCTGTGCTTGGAAAGATGGGCATCAGCCACTCCATCCCAAACAGTCCATCTTGACCTCATATGTGCACAGCCAGATTTCTGTCCCTCGCTGAGTGTCATGGGGAATCACAGTGCAAGTTTGCGTGAGATGGTTCTACCTTGCAACTTCAGTTTACACCTCTGCCTCTAGTCATAGCAAGAATGGAGGCTATGTTCTCCACATCTCTGTGGAGAAATCAGCTGTCAGTTTTGGCCCTACTCTTTCCTCCCCCTTTAGTGGGATTGCACAAAAGCACAGGATTTTAGCCCACCCCAGCAACCTGAAAGGTACAGGCAGATAAACAGAATGGCAGCAGGTGGCTGCATGGGACAGGCTAGTGTAAGGCAGACAAAGGTTATATAGTAGGAAGAACCTGTGGTGTCTTCAGACTTTCCACTGAAACACACTGGTCCTTCCAAGGTCACGTTTCTTACCTGACCCATCCGGCTACACTGACTCCACCCACCCTTGTTCCCCGACCCTTTCTTCCACCAACCTTTAAGTCTTCTCTTTCTCTTACCCTCACCTCTCCCTCCCAAAATCTGCTCTACCAGAAAATTCACAATTGCTGACACAACCAAGAACCCCTCCGTTTCCTCTGAGAAAAACATAGTGAATCACACCCCTTTGCTTGTATAGATTGCTTGTTTTGGGGATCTGGGGATTCATATTATGAATAAAAACCTTCAGGGAACATGTATGCTCTCGTGTCCCTAAACTTATTTCCAGGCCTTCAATCATTCAAATATTTTTCAGTAAAATAACTTGCCAGAAGCTTTACAGTTTTATATTCAGTCATTTTAATAACAGAGTGTATTGATGCTCTGTATGTGGTAAACAAACAATCCAATTATCACCAAAACTTACCTCAACCCAACAGCACACGTGGATCACAATGCAAGGAAAAAAATAGAATGTAACACACAGTCAAGCTTTATTAGACATACCATTCGAAGCAAAGAGCACAGGAATGTTATCCTACATGCCCATTATCTTGCACATTGTATAAAACACAAAAACCTTAATGAATCTGTAAGCCATCGCTCAATCCCCAAAAGTACAAGGAAGTGTAAATACAAAAAACCAACAGAAATACTTGGTAAGAACGCTCAGGCTTTTTCCAACTGTTTCTTGTTTCCTCTTGCATAACTGTGGATCATAAAAATGACATGCCTCAAATTCAATCACCCTTTTACAGTGTGAGCAACTACCAGCAATCTATAGTGGACAGTGTCCAGCTGCAGAAACTGTTAAAAACTAGCCCTTTACAGTAAAAGTACAGATTCTCATCTGCATTATAATACATAGTGCAAAAATACCTTGAAGCAGACACAAAATTAATTCACACTCACTTTGATTATACTCAAACCAAGAACTGAGTTTAATATGGTCTTAGTGAAAATAAAAATTAATTATGATAAATATACTGTGCCGTATTCCAAAATCCAAATATGGTACTTTTTTAATGGGTAAAAGGAGCATTAAATTGGCTGCCAATTAGATCCCCACAAAAATATTAATTTGACTAAAAGAACTCTGCATCACTGCTTCTGCTCTTGGTCCTTAAATTTTTGTATTTATCAGACCTACAGGAAGTGCACAGTTTCAGAAGAGGACAAGATGTGGTCAGTCTTCCACTTTCTGATATTTATGGAAGATCTGTAAGTAGCAATATATTTCTTTGCTTTAACTTTCTCTGCTTATCAAAAAATTTGACATAGATTTAAGCCCATTCTTTAGTCTCAGACATGTTGGAAAATGGGTGGAAATGGAAAAGCAATCCAGTAGGTATATAAAAGACTGAGAGTTGAGAACTGCAAAAGTGAATTCTTACCAAAAAAAATGGGAAACTGGTTGCGCTCCTCCTTTGGGGAGCTACTGTTCAGAATATTGGACTTCTCGTCATTTGGAACAGTTGGCAACAAATTGACTAAAAGAAAAAAAAAGGGAGGGTGAAACAGTAAGTGATAGGTTATCTAGACACAACAAAGCTCTGAAAATAAGCTATGATTAGTACTCATTTGCCTTGCTCCATGCCAGTATTAATCCCACCAAAAGGCAGCATTTTTTCAAGTCCTAAAGGCATAGGACACTGATGTGCTGAGGCAACTTTGGGATGGATTCCTTTTTCTTCTTTAATTTTACTGATGTAAGATTTAAATCAAACATGGTTTGGGAAGGTTATTTTTATATTACTAGCAAACATTCTAACCTTTGCAATTGTAAGCCTTTTTCAAAATACGTATTACTGACAAGCAAATGGCTATGAAGCTAGTTTTAATGTTACTGACTTCACTGTGCTTATGTATTTCAGCTAACATACATATCTTCAAATAAATGGGAAAATAAGTGGACAAGCCAAGGAGTGTCTGCATTAAAAAAGGATAACTATTAACAGCAAAAGAAAATTCTTACCAAAAATCCCAGGGAACTGGTTGGGTTCTTCTGCTGGGGAACTACTGTTCACAGTGTTAGGATGCTCTTCAGCTGGAACGATTGGCAATAAATTTGCTAAAAGGAAAACAAAGGGAAAACAATAAGGAAAAAACCACAAGAAACAATTGGTATCAATGTTTCAATATCACTAAGGTAAAAACTGTGATCTATTTAAACCATGGCAATGCCCCCTAATTCTCTCTTTCTTCTTGGGTATTCATACAAATTTACATAGAGGTATTATTGCAGATTACAGTCAGAAAAAAAAAGCATTCTGCAACTTTTAGTCCAGAAGGTAAAGGTAGAACAGGAGCCCAGGAAGAAATGCTTTGGCAAAGGTAGGGGAAAAAGCACATCGCCCTGTATGTATATATTTAAAAAAAAAAAATCTTTACAAAAGAACTATAGTGGGTCTTTCCTATTCTAAATGTGAATGCACTCAAGTTCCCCTTGCCAAAATGACAAATTATGAAACAGTCCTGGAAAAAAGCCTTCAGGGAACATGTATGCTCTTATGTCCCTGGACTTATTTCCAAGACTTGGTTTGAAAAGAGTATATTCAGATATATGGGTTAAAAAATATACTTTAGCATTTTATGATATTATAAGGCCAAACAGCTGGCAGATTTTAGATTAACTGTCATGAGAAAAGTAAAAAAGTAGGAGTCCTGTAATATTCATTAAAGTTAATAGTACCTGCAATTTTTTTAATTTATATTTTTTTATTTTTGTATTTTTATATTAAAAAACCCCATGTAATTACAGTTAATTTCAGATACAAATTATTGGCACCTCAGGGTACCTACCCTAAGTTGCCTTTTTTTTCCATGCAAGATATCTTCAAAACACAACATTGTTTGTACAAGAATAAAGCTAAGAATAACGAGGACAACAACTTACAGTTGCCTTGGCAGGTAATCTGGCATTCTTCCAAATCCTTGAAGTTGTTCTGGTTTCCTAGGCACCCACCATACTTGAATACTTCACATGACTTTGTCTCTTTGTTATAGAAATACCTGGAAAAATAGCCTCGGCAGATTCCAGGGTCTTTCTCATGAAAGCAGAAATTGGGCTTTTCTATGAACAATGGTAAGTGATGAACAGGGTGGGGGAAGAAAAAAAAAAAAAATCAACACACATTCCAAGACAACAATAGAACTGAAGGAAGTTTATAAAATAAACCTGTAACTTTGGACTAAACACGATACAAACTGCTGCTTTATTGTACTGCTTTTGTTCTATTTATAACACTGCAATATTATGCTGGAGCATTATAGGGATATTGCTTTTTTTCCCTTTCAGGTAGCCAGTAAATTATATCTTGGAAAATGAGGACTAATGATTCCTTTAAGTGTCCTCCTACATAAGCTCTAAGATGAAAATCAGTTTTTACTCCGAATTAAAACAAGACTTGATTCCCAGCTGGATCATTTGAACTAAGTACACATTCTTGTCATTTATGTAGTTGGTTTAGTCAGTGTTAGTGTGAATTATACAGAAAGCAATGTCAAAATAGAAGGAAAAAGGAAATAGTTTTTAAAAAAGAACAGAAAAAAAAAATCTAACAATGCATTTTGTCTGTGACAGTCTACTGCTATAAAAGGATACAGGAAACAGAGACAGAGCAGCTATTCTAACTATCATTTTTCAGTCCCAGTTCCTAGTTTGCAATCAGTAACTATAATATCAACCAAGAAAAAGTTAACAAATGAATACTGCATAATTTGACTGAATATCAAGGCATGATATCATGGCTTCTGGCAAGGAAGAAAAACACATAGCCGTGTAATAATCCCCAAATGTCAATTTCTCACCATATTTAATTTTTCCCTCAAAATTATATTCTTAAAAGAAAATCATGGAAACAATAATGAAATATATATGGAGGTATTCTCAAATTCTTGCTAGTAGATACTTTGAAATATGATTCTTGAGTGAGCTGACTTGCAGAGAAAAGTATGTTTAGCCATCATGTAAGACAATCATATCAGATGTCACATATAAAGGCCTTCCTTACCTGTGAAACTCATAGAATACTGAGACTGAAACAGTGTGCAGAGGGCTGCCGTGTTAATAAAAATGACTATAGAACAATTACTTTGAAGTCCCTAACATGTTTGGACTAGATTATGGCATTGTAAGGAAGTTAATCCTATTACAGCTATTTTAGCCAAGTATATAGTAAAAAATCATCACTAGAATAAGAATATTACTAAATTCAATTGATGCACATCATATATTTATATAAAACATTATAATAGCTCATAATTAGTGTTTTTACAAGAAATAATTGTCAATTTCCTGTATTTCAATTGTTATAAAGCTTCATGGACAGCAAAAATGTCATTTTCGGAGATCACATGTAAAATTAAAACATTAAAATGTTCTTGCATAAAGTAACAAAATCAACTATTTTAAGCACTCCTGGATAGCTTAATTTTGATTTTTCACTACAAATTTCACTCTCTGCCAGTAAGTATATATATTCTACAGTTCAGATATTTCATGTTTCTTACTATTCAAATGCAGCACCTATTGCGTTTACAGATTTACAAAATTAAGTTCACAGAGACCAACAAATATGAAAGGTATGGCCAAGGCATACTATATGCTTTCAGCTGAGAATGGAAATGAGACAGTTATGTAGAGAGGTAGCAGGCAAGAATCTACCAGAGTGGTATCTATTCCATATATCATCTATTAGGAACTCACAGACAATAGGAGCTACAAAAACAATACTTTCATCAAACATTGCAAAATATAGTGAAATAACAGAAAAAGATTATTAGATAGATATTAACTGAGAAAGGATGGCAGATAATAATACAGGTATGTAAAGTAGCCTGCAGGATTATGACTGATTCTTAAAAACAGCTGCTCTTAATTTAGAAAATCCTTGTATTAAAATGATTCTTGCAGAAAACAGGAAATAAAGTCCAAAAATGTTGAGCTCACAGCTAACTTTTATAGCCACTTTTGGAGAGATCATGAAGGCAATATAATCCTAACTATACAAACTAGTATTATACTTTTAAATGCCATGTCTTTCTTCAGAGACTCAGTATTCAAAACTACATTACTGGAAACAATAGTAAACGTAATGACGTTGATGACAGCCATGAGCTGCCTTTAAGAGGATATGTTCTGTTTTGTCATTAAAAGCAGGGAACTAGGGTCGGACCTTAAAGGAAGTAGTGCCAAATGTCTGCAGCATCTGTGGAAAATCAACTTTAGTAACTTCCATAGCATAGAATCATGATTAATTTTTTTGTGCATTAAGAATGGAAAAGACAGTAGAAAACAGAAAAAGAAACCCATCATCTTAGTACAAAAATATTCCAAATACCATTCTGCAAAGATAAATTATTTAATTAGTCTATTTCAAAATGTATGTGCAAATATTGGTATTTCTGTGAGGAGTTAAATGCACACCAATTCAAGAGGAAGCAAGTAGGAGGGATGAGGGAGGGCAAGCAGAGAAAGAGACTTGTGAAAAAAATTTACTGAAGCCTGTATTCAGGGAACTCTGGCTACCAACATTGGGCCCAATCCAGATAAGTCTCTAATGTGGTAAGAAGAAGAGTAGAATAAGTCTTCACAAGCTCTGTTGCAAGCATCAAACTTAAATATCCTTGTTAGGAACACAGGTTACCTTAAGAGACCAACAGTGTTTCAGACAAGTGAGTCTCAGTGCTTAAGCTTTGGCTATTTAGGAAGTCTGGGTATCAGGCATTTAAATTTCTGTAAACAGTTTGCCCCTTCAGGATTGGGAAACTTGCCCCCTTGCTTAATGTGTAATTAGGGGATCTGCCCTAACCTCTGTTAGCTACTACACAGGCAATGCTTGAAAAGTTCTGTTTCAAATTGATTTTCTCCTATTTTTGCTAACAGCAAAGGAAGCATTTAAATAATTCTCAAAACACACAATAAGAGTTCCACATCATGGCTAATCATACAATGCTTGAATCTCTGCAGAGTCCTCCTTTTCTCTTTACTGAAGAAAGAGAAAAAAGTGTCATGATGTGTTTATTTTGGTGAGAAGAGATTGCAGCTACCATCTTCAGTGACCACAACTGTCCTCAAAGTCTTTGATGAATACAGAAGAAGAAGATTAGGAGTAAGAACTCACTTCAGTCTGACATTGCTGGATTTGTTACGAGATAGCTTGGAACAACACATAAAGAATTTATCAGAAGAAGCTAAATCCCTTATCATTGTATAAAAGTCTTAGATTACTATGTAAACTTAATTACCTTTCTTAATTTTTGCTAACATCTTCTTCCGGGGCAATTCTGCAATATAAATAAAAAGAAAAGTATTTAGCAAAAGCAGACGTGTTGTCTCACCTGTGACACTAGGGTGCTTAGCAGTGACGATGAGCACTGAGGAGGAAGAATTGAGCATGTCTTCCCCTTCTCTCCTCTCTTTATTAGGGGAGCAGCACAAAAGCTTGTTCTGGAGGACAGAAGTATCATTTCCTTTGTATGAGACCACCTGCTATATTGGAAACTTGAGGATATGAAAGTACTGGAATCAAGTTATGCCAATATTGAATTGAACAGAGAAATTCCTCTTCGTGTGACTGGAACCGTAATCCTGTATTATGTAATCTTACTCCTCAAAAGAGGAGTAATTAGCAGACTAACTTAACCCAACTGCTGTAGCTACTGATATTGCTAATAGCTTTCAAGCTGATCTAGTTAGCAATAAAGACCTCTCTCACGCTATCCAATTCTTTGCTATGCTATGTAGTGTCTGAGTAAATTTTTCATTATGCTGTTTATGATATTAAAGCCCATTTGGCCAAGTATCTACAACTACCTTTAGGGTAGTATAGATGACAAACTTGTTTGCATTGTTCTTTCAGTGCATGCAGTGATGAAGTTGCTATTGTCATTTGTAACGGAGGAGCCTGGGTTTTATTGTACTTGCTCAAGAAGCTGGATATCTGAATTCAACCCCACATTCCATTTCAGCAACTGAAAACAAACCTTCTTCCCTTTCTAGGAGACTGCCTAATCATAAAACTACAAAGGAGTCCAAGGGGAGACTGGCTCAGCCAATGTGTAATAAAGGCTGAAAATTTTTCAGCAGCTGAGACAAAAGTGGCCAAGAATAGCTTATACATTTTTATTACAGAGATATTTTGCAAAGCACATGAAATAGCAGCTTCTGGACTTCACCTAAGTCATCTTAATCACATTGCTTCATAATTCTTGTTTTGTACCTGTGCTTTTCTTAATAACATTATAAAATGCTAGTTTCTCCTTTGCCTACTGAACTCTTGCATATGAGAGAAGGGATAGAGTGGTACAGCTAATGCTTTGCTTGAAGTTGTCTGCTGGAAAGCAAATGCAATCAAACATACTATAATGAAGCAGTACATTTGCCTGACCTCAGCCATCTTACTTAGCCACCACAGCCCCCCTTAAGAAGACACCAATTCCCTGTAGTACATGCCAAGAGTACCAGTTCAGTAGCAGAAGCACTTTACAACTACTTTTTACTGCTGACGGCTCTTCCTGCATCAGTGGACACACATCTTCCAGAGACCTGCTCATAAAGACTCAGTGTAACCCATGGTCTAGCCTTCTTTGAAATATGAAATGAAAGAGAATTGAAAGGGAAGGATAGATTTTAATATGAATTTAAATCACATGCATTAGTCTCTCATGCCACATTCCCCAGAAGGCCTTTAAGTCGTACACCTAAAGGACATCACTACAGCCTGTCTGTGACCGTGTGTGAGATACAGTTGCTCTGCCCAGCTGGCAAAGGTGAGGGATACAGGAGTGCTGTGCCCTGTCTCAGCTTGGAGGTACCTACTAGCAAGACCTCAGATGAAAATAATTCATGCTGGAAAGTAGAGTTGCTGCTGTGCCCTTCCTTGTTATGGTAGCAGTAACAGAAAATACATGACCCATCTCTATCCTCACCTTTTCTGTAATTTGCAATTTTAATAAGGTGTGGCACCCCCCCCCCCCCCATTTATAACAATCTCTTTGCAGTCCAAAATTGAAAGGAGTTTTAGCAGTTTATTCTCCACTCATTCCAGAGCAAGTGTTTCTAGCCATGCTTTATATAGTGATATGCCTTTCGTGGCTCCTATTTTAAGAAGTGCAGATGATGACTAATAATATTTTATAGCATTAGCTTTACTGCCTTGTGTGCTATAATCCTACTGCAGTTTTTTCTTTCTCTTCTGGAAACTTGCCTGTGTTATATTTTCAAAGCATATCTATCGGGTCAAAATTCTGTCATGATACATTTTCCTTGCATCTCTGGGACAATGCAGCTGGCATCCTTAAACAATATTATTTAAATACATGACATGCACTTTAGAGTGACATATCATTTGTTTGAACATATTTCCAGTGCTTCCTATTAGTAGGAGGCTGCGCCTTCAGCATTTAAACCCATGACTTAAAGCATGGCTACTAACATCAGGCCATTTTGGTAATTTTACTCAGCTGTCCCATTCAGGCCAAAATTAGCAATCATACTTTGGCATATGATCTCTACTCCTCTGGCACAGAACAAGAAGAATTTATTCTGAGTGTATGCAGGCCTAGAATATTTTAATCTTACTGCCACGTCAACAGTGTCTTTTTTGCTACTCTTTTCACTCAAAAAGCCAAATCCACAGCTGAGTTAATTTCTTCTTTGTAAACAAACTGTATTTCTGAGTAGAGCTGCTGTGTAAATAACAGAAATTAGAATTCCTGTCACTTTTATCAGTAGGTATTTTCCCATGTTAGAAGCTTAAGTAGCCTAAGATATATATTCACTGCCTTGAAAATTAGGATCTTTATGCTACTGATGACATTTGTGATTCTACTCATATCCAGTAAACAAGGGAGCATATAGGCAAACTCCTCTTAAAAGTAGCAGCCGATTTCTAGGAGACTTAAGTCAGAACTAGGCATCCTGAATCTGAACACTGTCTTAGAGAGTCTCGGAGTGGCCACCTGTAGTTGGGTTCTTTGAACTCTCTTGTACTGGTTTTAGTCAGTTCTGGGTATTAATTCTGTCTTTGACGGCTTGTTCATTCAAAAATTTTAAAAAGTTTTTCTTATTTAAGGAACCTGGCAATTCACTTGTGTTGGCTCATTTATTCTTGTGTTTGTACTTAATATTGGAAAATCAGACACTTTGACTATTCACATTATTTCTTCTGAACTTATATGTATATTGCATAACTTCCCTTCAGCTTATTTTTAGCAATCTTGACCTTCACATTCTTCACAGTGATAACTGAGTATCTCTCAGATTTTTCTTTATTTTTAAGCATCTTCCTATCACTTATACTCTCTTTTTAGTCTGATTTCTACAGTTACTAAATAATAATCTTCCTGCAGTAACAAACAGCGGAAACATTAAGTAAGATGAATATAACCATATACTACAAGATTGCACAGACAGAGCCAGATTTAACAAAAAGAGCCTACTAAATTATATGGGTTTTTACTGAATTATGTCAGCAAAAGCAGGTTAACTTATTAGTTTACTTTGTTTTATGTCTGATGGTCAACAGCATACTGTACATGCCACCAAACCATTTTATTTGCTGTTACTCATTCAGAGAATACACAAATAATATGCCTTTATTGCTCCAGTTCCTCACAGCAGATTCAACACTTGCAGAGTCCTGGATCACTATTATGCATACACCAAATACTGTACTTGGGCAGAGTACCAAGTTCTCATTTTAAATAACTTCCAGTTTTATTCTATGAAGTTACGCCAATTATATGCCAGTACAGGATTTGGTCCAGAAGATCTGTTCCAGATATTGATCCAACATATATGTCAGAATCAAAATAAAAGTATTAGTCAAAATAGCAATATTAGATTGAAAAAATAATTTTATAGATCTTCACTCATGGCACCTGATCATGACTTTCAGGCACTTTTCCGTCCAAATTCTGTATCTATCAAGCCTGCCTTTTTCAGTTCCGCCCCGTCTTAGCCTTTAAATTGGAATTTAGGACAAACACTCCTAATTACCAGGAAGTTGTGTGGTTTGGATGAGATACTGGCAGCAGTCCTGCAAACAACCTTGCTCCAAGCATGGCAAAATGTTGTGTGTCCAGCTGAAACGCCAAACCAGATATGAGATGTAAAGTACCAAAAACCTGCCCAGTGACAGAAAAAGAAGAGCTATCCTCACATCCTAGATCCCAGGTCTTTCTGAAACTGAATGCTAATCAAGAAAAATAACTTTCCATTTTTTTATCTTGAAAGATTATATTCATTAAACTTTGTGGAGCCATAGCTAGTAACAGATTAATCACAATTTTCTCAACAAAACACTGTAGAAGTGAAGAAAATGCCTTCTAAGGAAGGTTCTTCTCTTAGAATGACATTTCTAACATTCATTTTTAAACTTTTATGCACATATTAACTGCGGAGTTTAGCAGCAGGCATCATTAATTTCTGTGCTGAAAATTCAATAAATACAGAAAGAAATGTTTAAGCTGGTTGTCCAGGAGTGGGGGGGGTGGGGAAGAATATAATTTAAAACCACAATACAACCTTATGACTCAGGGAAGCCATATGACAAAGGAAAAATTTTAAATCTAGAAAGGCCATTTGTCAGATAAACAGACAATTACAATGCAAAATATTAATGCCAAAATTTGAATAATTTTTAACTCTTTAAAATTATATTGATCTGTCTTGAATGCTCACGAAAACATCATCTTTCAATTCTGACAGAGTTATCTTCTGGATAACCATACAGAATAATTAATATTAATTAATACTCAAAAATCTGCCCAGGCTGGGTTAAGTAGAAGAAGGACATCAGTTTCTCTAGCCATAAACTTTTACAGGGGTGATGACTACCAAATGCTAAATGTAAGTCTTTTATACCCAGTTTGGTTGTTAGCAACCTTCAGCCAAAATTGGAAGCAAGACTGCCTTTTAAGACTCAAGCACTACATCCCTGCCTTCTCTACCAACAAGTACTAAAACTGGCATATTCTGGTCAGAGAAAATGACCCAGATATAGAGATATCAGAATTATCACTTAGGCCTTGATAACAGAAATCTGAAATGCGTTACTGATTGTAAACTGTGCTATAACCAGCACAAGGCTATGTGCTCTCCTTAAATATTGTAGAGTTCAGTTCCCGAACAGTATGAACAACTAGAACTTTTGATAGGACAATTTGTAGAAATGTAAGAACAAAGCATCAGAGGTAGAAAAGGAGCAAAATGTCATTTTTCTGTTAGTTTTGTATACTGGTCAAGCACAGCCCTGATGTTCCATTCCTTTGTAATGAATTTCTGCATTGTTTGATTTTCTGCCAAGAACTTTCATCCAGTAGTTTCTTGTGAAGATTTAAAAACATATTACTTGAATTCTATCCTACTTTTGTATCTATTTTTCTTACTCAGGTATGAAGAATCCAAGACAGAAGTAGTATAGTCTGGAGAAAGAACAATATTGTAAACAGCTTTTACCCTAACTGATTTCTAAAGAAACAAATACAGCTGCATGAGCACCAAAATAGTAATCTGCACTTCTAGTACTATCTGAGACTTCAACATTAAAAGAAACCGAATCGCTGATCTGAAGATTCCCACCCTTCTCAGCCAGTTCAGTAAGAGTCGGCTTAAGACCCATTTCAGATCCAAGTAGGACAGAGTTCCATCAACTTTGTGTATGCTTGCATTTAGGGCAAGATGTTTATATACAGGAAGATGCTTTTCTGTATATGTTTTGTTGTTTGTTTGTTTTTTTTTTTTACTTGAAATGCTAGATGTCATGTTTTAACCCCAGCCAGCAACTAAGCACCATGCAGCCGTTCACTCACTCCCCCCACCCAGTGGGATGGGGGAGAAAATCAGGAAAAAGAAGTAAAACTGGTGGGTTGAGATAAGAACAGTTTAATAGAACAGAAAAGAAAAAACTAATAATGATAATACTAATGAAATTACAACAGTAATAATAAAAGGACTGGAATGTACAAACGATGCACAATGCAATTGCTCACCACCCACCGATTAACGCCCAGTTAGTCCCCAAGTGGCGATTCCCTGCCCCCCCACTTCCCAGTTCCTATACTGGATGTGACGTCCCATGGTATGGAATACACTGTTGGCCAGTTTGGGTCAGGTGCCCTGGCTGTGTCCTGTGCCAACTTCTTGTACCCCTCCAGCTTTCTCACTGGCTGGGGTTGAGAAGCTGAAAAATCCTTGACTTTAGACTATACACTATTTAGCAACAACTGAAAACATCAGTGTGCTATCAACATTCTTCTCATACTGAACTCAAAACACAGCACCGTACCAGCTACTAGGAAGACAGTTAACTCTATCCCACCTGAAACCAGGACACTAGATTATGTTATTCACTAACTAAGGAATTACGATTTCCATACAATGTTTCCTCAATGGGATGTCATTTCAAGATATACCTTATTTTAATATCATTAGCACTACGTTTACCCATATATGACTCCTGAAAACAGAGTGAGATTGTGCCTGATTCTTGCCACTTATTCCCTGGTGCACATCTGGTCTCTGAAGCTCATTAGTGGATCTTGCCAGAAGCCATCAAAAGATAAGTTTCAAATTAATCCTTAAAGTAAAATGCACCAAAAGACTACCATTCACTTAAAGAACGGAGTGATCTGATCTTTTTCACTTTGAAAAGTTGTTAGTGAAATTTTCTAGTGTTTTTTCCATCCTTATAGTTTTATAAGCATGCAAATGTTTGAAAGCATCTGAAAAATAACTGAAATCTGCTTTCATTCTAAAATTTAAGTTTCATATATTTGTTTTTTTGGTTTTTTTTTTGTTTGTTTGTTTTGTTTTTCCCAAGTGGATTGTCTGTAGTGCCAGATATAACAACAGAAACTGTCTGGTGGTGCCAGCAGATCGGAAAATAGGTGTAAATGCTAAATAATGCCTTGACTTAGTATTTAGTGAGTAAATAAAATGCATGCAATCTCCTTGCTGAAAGATCAAAGGGATGAAGACCAGGAATACCTTTTAGGAAGGATGGTTTTTTCTCTGTTAGCTGTTCTTCCAGTATCTTCTTTATCAGTGAAACTTTGCTCACATACAAGACTTGAGGTTAAATTTTGCTGTTATTGACACACGCAGTCCCATTGAGGCCTTGTTCCACTCAGCCACACTATTATGGCTCACTTTGTGTAGTTAAGAAAGCTGACCTGCTTTGCTCTGTAAATTGTAAATGCCATTGGAAATTGTCATACTAGAAACGTATAATAAATATGTATACTCATGTATTCTTTCCCTTTCTGTGTCTGGACTGAATACAGAGGGAGAAAAGTCTGAGTCAAAGAACTGAATTACAGACTTGAGAAATTTGCAAAGCCTATGCTAGGCAATGACATGTGTTGCTGTTGCATTGGTTTGTAGTCAAACAAATTGTTCTATTACATAAACACATCTCCAAGGAAATATCAGCTACCTATACCAGTAACTGAAAAGTAGTACAAGGAAACACAGAACCTGCAAAAGCTTTTAATAATTTTTCCTTTCACTTTAAACACCTGTAACTTTGAAAAACTTGATCAACCTTGTGGAAGTGTAAATAGGTATTAAGACTATATAGTTCATACAGACAGAAGAGAAGAGATTATACCTACTAGTCAAGTAAACGCCAGACACCCGGAGCTGTACTCCCTGCTCTGATTCTAAGACAGTCTGTTACCTTACTACCTTTCTTTTTCTGTCACTAAAAGGGAAGATAATAAATTGGTCATTTACAATACCTGACTTATTTGTAAGATCAGTTAATGTTTGCAGATTCTAAGGATTAGAAGCTTTATAACTAACAAACATTATTATAATATTAATTAGGGTAACATGCACATCAGCCCCAGCCATTACTCTGACACCAGGATGGGAGATTAATTTGATGTCTAGAATAAATCTAGTGACACAGGTCATAGTAATTTTTATCAGGAAGTACACGTGTTGTGAAACAGACAACGTAACAGATTTAAGGCCTGGTCTAAGTACTACACAGATGTGAATTCTGGAAGGGATGGGAGGTGAGTAACAGACATTTACATTTATTACAGACAAAGCACAATGCTATAAATCAGCTTGTCTTATATATATATATACACACATATAGTCTGTTCGGGTCAGAAAACCCAAAAAGGAGCTTCTGAAATAATTTTTCTAATCTGAAATTTCTGGCAGTATTTTTTGTAACATACATAAACTTGCTGTGCTTGAAAGTGACCTATGCTAATTCTATTAAGTAAAAATTTATATCCTGCAAACCAACTCAGTGCCTATAGCACATCAGCAGATTTTCAGTTCTATGGAAAGGCCCAGGGCTAGAATAAATTATGAAAATAGGGCAAACAAAGTGACACATACCAAGATCTGCATAGAAGTAGAATGCTGCCAGGGTGGGAAAGACTAACAATTTTCATCTGATTGTGCTGCCCATCCTCAGAATAACCTGTAACCTGTTCTCTACTGCAGGATTGGCCAGCATCACTGTCCTGAGCTCAGTAACACTTAATGACATATTTTGCTGCTGGGCAAGGCATATGTGACTGAAAAGTAACTTCTATTGAGAATGAATCCTTCTATCTTACCTCAAAATGTAAATAAATCAACATCCAATCTATGAATCCACTTGGGAAAAAAATCCCCACACAGTTCGTATACTATATGAGGGTTATCACACACCTTTGAGGAGCTCTTGATTCTGGAATTTTCTTTCAAATTCTATTGTCAACCCCCCCCCCCCCCCCTCCCGGCCCCCAGTACCTCCCTCACTATCACTTCCTGTTTACACAGCCAGACACATTCCATCTAACTCCCATGAAAGTCAGATCTGTATAAGGTATCCAGAGGAAACTGTCAATAAGACTTGAATTCCTTCAGTCTCTAAAAATACAAACTTGTCAAATTTCTAGCTCCACTAGCATTAACTTGCAATTTGAAGAATCTTCTAACTTTCATACACTCCTGTGAGGAATAGGAGTTGGTTACTTTAATAAGGCTGAAAGCCTTAGTTAATTACAAGGATCATTTTTAATAGCAAAACCAGCATTCACAAGGCACTTTCTGCATATTCTCCTATGTATCATATTTTGGATCTCATTTTTCTCTTTCAAATGATTAATTGATGAGGTTTCAACAAAACAGATCTCTGATGACAAACAGCTATAACTGACATTTTTAATGAGAATTATTTACTACTGTAGTTCTAATTACGTCGAATCATAGCAGATGTCCAAGTTTTGGACAGTTTCCATCAGCTTCTCAAGTGAAGGAGAAACCTGGGATCAAAAATTGGGTTACATACTGTGAAAGCAATACAGAACATCTGTGCTGCCCACCAGCTTAGACCAGCCTCAAAATCAATTTCACTTTAAGAACTCATTCAAAACAAGGCTCTAGCTAGAAAATAAGCTTTCTTGCATTGGTCTCTCTATTCCACAGGTCCACTAAAAGTAGTCACACTTATCTTTGCAAATCCTGAATGTTTGCTTGCACAATGTAAAATAATTCAGATGACTACAGCATAAGATAATACTTGGGAACATAATTAGAGGCATCACATTACTATATTAATAGGAACTGAAGAGGACCTCTATTTCCAAAATTCATATGGTTTGTGGATGAGAAATAACAGAAAGAAGAACTGATAAGAGGATAAGAGACTGGGTACTGGCCTGTTACCACACACTTCTTCTGACATTCTTCCAGTGTTAGAAAGTTGTTCTCATTGCCATGGCATCCACCATATTCAAATATTTCACACTCACGGCTTTGAATATTGAAGTAATAGCGCAGGTGGATTGCTTTGCATGGACCTTCATCTGCTTTCATGGCACAGACTGAATGCCTGAGTTTCAGTGGTGGCAAAGCAGCACCTGTAATACAGAGGAGAAGCAGAATAACTGGTATTGAGTTAGTTTGCTTCACTGCACATCATAGCTTCAAAATGAGTTTGCTTGTGTCTTCTGCTAGAAAGGCACTGCGTAACATCTGGCTGTAAAGCTCTGAACACACTAAACATAGATGTAAAAAGAAAATAATGATCTACATTGGAAACAAATTCCATTCAAACCAAATGTGCAGTTTCAATTTTCACCAAACCGGCTCATATCATAAACTTTACCTCCTCATCAGAGATGTCTAAATAGCTATGGATAGTGCCTTAGTCACAGGAGCTTGTGAGCAATTCTGAACAACAAAAACATTGAGAAAAATTCTAGTAGCTCCAGAGACACAATGACTACCCCTGCATAAAAAAAGGCAGAAAGCAGGTTCCTTGTGCTCTCTTCCAAGCACTTCTAATAGTGAACATAGCTCATAAAGACATCTCATAGCAGTGTGGGATGAACTAAGCAAGACAGCCCTGCAGAGGGCACCATTCCCCTATCAGATTGCACTTTACTGGTACATAAACCCATCCAGTACAATTGAAAGGTCATCACAGTGTCTTATTTTCTTTGACCCCACTATTCTTGCATTAGAGCTTTCAAGAGCCAAGACATACACAGCTAGAAAGTTAAGGTGAAAAGAAACCGTATCTTTTCAAATTGTGCCATTTCTGCGTTTTTTCAATATACATTATTATGTCAGGGAATGTTTTATAAAAATTTTCACATCAATTGTGAAGAACGCTAGCAAAGTTTACACTGTCAATGTCTATAAGGAAATTCTGACTGACCATCCAGTTTGTGATACTGTTCCCATATAAATATATGGTTTAATATCTTTTTCTGTTTTGCTTTTCCAAGGAACTATTTTACCCTAGAGGATTTTGAAAGCTTTACAGAGTTTGTGTGCTTGCAATAGCAGCCAGAATAACAGACCTGAAATCTTTCATTCATTCTCCCGGAGCTAATCAGAACATTGATGTCTCTTAACATGTATATGCAAAAGTATCTATCAGTGGTCTCTGCAGTGACCCAGGAAACAGGAGAGAAGAAAGAAAGAAAAAAAGAAAAAAAAGAAAAAAAAAGATGAGGACATGAGTTTATGTGATCATTGCACAGCTTCCTACTACTCAGTAGATTAAGCTTATAAAAGAATGCACAAAAATCAGGCTTTATGGCATGGTAAACCCAAAATTTTTTATCACTACTACCTACCTGCTCTGTGGATATCTAATGTTAACATATACAGTTGGCCTTATTATATAATCTGTCAATGAAATGTACAGCTGAGATAAATCCTCATAAGTACTGAGGTCAATGTAATTTTACTAATTTTATTCCACTGAGGTCAATGTAATTTTACTAATTTTATTCCACTTGAGCCACTGATAACTATTAAACCTACAGGTAAGAAACAATTTTCATCATTAAAATATTTAACTCATAGCATTTAAATCCTTGAAAAATTAAACAACCCTTATTAGACAATCATCATCAACACAAAAAATTGTAGCACATAATTAGATCTTCCAAAATTGGACAATTTGGTGTTAAAATACAGATTAAGATGACTAATTTCAAAATTCTTATTAAATATTCAGTCCCTAAAATAGTTTGTGACTGTTTCCTCATCAGTGAAACTATATTTACAGATTTTGAAATTAGGAAAATAGATTTGGAATATTATTGAAGACTTTTTAATAGGAAATGTGGATGAATTAAAAGAAACATTTTTAAGAGATGTTAGATTCAGTAAACTTTCTACGGAACTCAACTTGCCAAACAGATTTCTGAATTTTGTTTCTTGGCAGTTTCTTTATCTGGGTCTTCCCGAGTCCACAAAGAATTAGGATTTAGAAGTCACGAGGGATTCCAGGTTGGACCTCAAAGGTCTAAACTTCTCCAACAGGTTTCAGAATCCTTTGGAAGGGATTTTAAAAGGCTCAACTTGGAAAGTTGAGAGGATACTGCATTGCAGAAATGAAACTTTGGAATTCCCCTACTCAGTAATAGGGAAAAAAATGCCTTCAAAACATCAAAGTTCTCAGTAACTTTTGGAATAATTCCTGAAATGGTAAAATCAAACACTCAGAGCTCCACAGAAACTGATCCAACTCCAATGCGGCTGGGGTGAGGGCTGGCAGCTGGTTTTTAAACACATTATTTTCTTGGCACACGAGAAATGAGGTCTCCTACGTGACCTGTGTCAGTGACCCAGTTCAGTCTAGAAGAGGTTGTGAAAACTTAGTAGGTTTCCTAACTACTGGAATTTCAGACATAGGGTTATGTCAGCTGATTCTGCTTGCTACATTATGCCACACCAATGTTGTGGGCTATCAAAACAGAAACAGTGTGCAAGCGTAGTTGCAAAACTACACAAAGATGACGAACAAATGGCTTAGTAGAGTTTATCTGAGGAACTTTCTGGTCTCAACTTCTAGCCTAATGCCCATCAAACCCACAGAACTAAATCATTGTTTTGCTTACCTCTTAAGGCCTTTCCTCTGCAGTCACAGTGACACTGTTACCACTGTCAGATGTACTGACATCTGCTGCAAACATAATGACTGTTCAGCAATCAGATATTTATTTTCTTATGAGTGCTAGAAAGTTACCACAGACAAAAATCTGTACCCTGTGAAGCCTCCAAGGGCCAAACCCTCCAACTTTGAACAATAACCAAGTGGCTCTGAAGAAACAAGGCACAAAGCGTTCCATGGGAACTAATCATTCTTGTGTCTGGGAACAGTGAAAGAATTTTTCCCGTTATTTTACACCTGGGAACACTTAACTCACACAGATGGTATAAAATTAGCTTTCCTTCTCAGATTAGAGCAGCAGATGAGAAGGCAAGTGTGAGTGTTTGGCCAGTAGATCTGCATCGATACAAATCTGCCTATAGTCATTTCGCATGTCACATGGGGAATATACCTTGAGAAAACGAATTCTTAGTACAAGGCCTCCTCCTCTGCTCTTCAACACTGGAACAAATTGTTCCTACTCTGTTTTAGGTCCTCTGTGAAGAGCACAGTATGTGACATTTAAGAAAGATGTCTGTCAGGAAGGTCAGTGAATATTCTTCAATAGAAACATGGGAAGTTAAAACTGGATGGAATTTTAATGGAGTTTCTCATTCAATTTTTGGCATATTTCTATGGGATAAATACCTTAAGACCTTTTCTGACAGATGTCCAAATTGTTCTTAAAAAAACTCTAGTGAACTAAAATTCCCAGCAACCTGAAGCAGTCAGTTCCAGGATTTCCCTACCCTTCTTACAAAACAGGTCTTTATTGTAATATACAGCCTAAGTATTCTTTATTGCATATTAAATCATTTTGTACTTCCTTCAGTGCATAGAGAGAATAATTTAAAACCATATACATATAGTAAATTTGCTTTCATTTTCTAATCCACCATTCATGTCTTGCAATTCCAGGCTGCTGCAGAAGAGAAAGCTGCCTCTTGCACTCCCAGCCTTTACTTGGGGCTTTCCAGGTTCAGCTCCTTCCCAGGCTGCTAGAAGCATTTGTGATGCAGCAGCCCCCCGGCACTCACTGCGTCACTTCAGTAGCCCACCTCTGGTCTACTTTCTTTCTTTCAGAAGACTCTATACTAAACAAACTCCTTTCTTCCAATCTTCTTATTGGCCTTACTTTCTAACCCTCTTACAACTCTCCTTTGGATCTTTTCCTATTGGTCTGGATTACTGTTAAAGTATGCTGCCCAGAGCTGAACATAATCCTGTACCTGTGGCATTATCAGTGCCAAATAGAGTGGAATAATTATCCTTTTTTTTTTTTTTTTTTTTTTTATTAATACAGCACAGTTACTTGCCATCTTGTACAACAACATCGTATTATTTTTGTAATGCTCTGCAACTTCCACTTACTTGCCAGAAAATACAACCTTGTTATACGGGTCTTCTTTCCACCTTATATTTATGAATGCATTGATTCTCCTTCTTAAGTATAGCATGTTGCATTTGTCATTTTAAAAGAAAATTAGTTTAATCCTCCACATTGGATCTGGCCCTGTTGGATATTTCTTACTCATCCAATTTAGGCATCTGGTCCAAATAAACTTAGAAAATCTATAGAATTATAGGACTGTACTATCCTAGACCAAGAAAATTGAGTTTGTTTTGCTAGAAATACATTAAGTAGTGGTTACAGCTGATGCTCACTGTCACAAAAAAGTTATTACTTGCCATACTAAAACCAAAATAAAGCAAAGCAAAACCTCCTTTCCTCTCCTCCTTCTCCCCTCCGCCCCTCGATTTTTTAATTTAACGACTTCATTACATCAGCTACGTAGGTTTTCATAACAGAAGGCACTAAACATCCACTGCTCTGTCTTAACAATCTTTCCACTCCATAGTTTGTGGTAAGTGCAAAGTAATGCTGATGAAATGGCTGACAATGAGCACAAGTTTAGTGCAGATATTTCATGTCACTACCTTCTTCCTCCATTCCTTCAGTCTTCCTACTTTTGGCAACTGTCAGAAACAGGATACCGGTCAAGACTGTTCCTACACAGCACAGCCTTTCCCACATTTATTGTCATTCGCATGGCAACTTTTGCAAGTCAAGACATGGCAGTTTAACACGTGAACAGCCACTATCAACTAACATGCAGTAATTTCACTGAGAGAGCTCTAATAATCTGCAGACAGTCATGCTGTAGCCCTGAGCACGTGGACCTTATGTGATCAATGCACAGCACTTATCACATTACTAGTAAACGGTATAGTATTACAAAACCAGCAGTGGTGAATAAAGTGTCTAATCCTCTTACATTAATACAAATAAAAACAATACTTTTACCCCAGTTGTAGGCATAATAAAAGACTCTAACTTGACCTTCACACTCTTAAGGAAAATCTGCAGGGCTGGTTGCTAAAAATACAGGCTTTTAAATAGAAAGTGAACCCATTTCTCTATTATACTTACAGCACAATAAATATGAAAGACAACAGTATTACTGCAGAGTTGCTTTTCAGAATAGAACTGTATAAATTAAATTGGGAAAATAAAACTTGGTCAGGAATCTTCCTGACTTTTTATGTAAAATACTTTCTGGTTTTGTTTGCTCAGGTTACGTGTTCTCAACCTTATATGAGTTTCTGTGGTTATCCTTAATTATAAAGATATGCTGTCATCTTTCCATGCTTTTCTTGTAAATGCCTCTCTTTGATAAGTGATATCAATACTAAGCACCTTGTCACTAATGGATAGCTGTTTCTCCTCTCTCCATCTCTGTCAGTTTGACAGCTTTCCACCCGCATGCTGTTCAGTGCTCTTCCTACCCACGTGTTTCCTACCCTTTCTTTAAGCAGTCACATTTATTCTTGATAAACTTTCACATACTAATAAAAAGCACATTCAACTTGTGAGTCATTTTCTTCAGGCTTTGGAACATCAACTGAAATGCTCCCAACCACATAAGGTATTATTGAACAATATGCATTAACTAGTTATTTTTATATCTTTTATTTTTTGTTATTACCCTTATTTATTGGTGGTAAGATGATAGGTTTTGCCAGAAGAGAATAAATTGAGAATCCTTTTTTAACCCATTGGACTTGACTTGCAACCTTAATTATTACTGTAATTTAAATACTAATAGACAAAGAAACCCTCTTAGATTCAGAAAGCACTTGTCATACTTTTGGATCGCATGGGGTTTGTTACAAGTAATGGATGCACACAACTTATTTTATCCTTTAATACCTGAAATTTATTGAATTCTAGGGTAAAATATGTCAATGTTTTATAAGCATCTAACTCAGAAAAATAAATGCTATCAGTGATATTGCAGCCTACAAAATTGCTACAGTTAAAAACCACTGAGACCAGAATTTCACTCTTAAGAAACCACAAATATAATTTTAATTAGTACCAATCTAATAATTTTATAGAAACAGAGCACTGCAAAAATATATATATTTTTTTAAACACTTAACTGAGTCTTCCATAGTCACAAAAACAGGGTCATAGTTTAATTTCTAAGTTTCACATTTGGTTGTTTTTCACTTTGGAATACAAGCCCAAAAGTTCAGAGCTGATCCTCATACTTAGTTACTGGTTGTATAATCTTAAATAACTGTTTGTAAAATAACCAGTGCAGTGATAAAATAATGCCCCAAGAAAAAGACGATTTAATTTTCTCGAGATTATTTTCTTATTGTCTTTTATAAACAAAGGAAAAAAAGATTAATCCTGCAGATTTCTTGTTCTGGTAACAAAGTGTGTTATTTTAACAAGCAAGACAATTCAGCCTTCATGAACTGCAAGCTTAGGCTAAGGATTTTTATAAAACTAACAGTGGCAGGGCAGAGCAAAGATAAATGTCACTTTGCCCTTAAACAAGAAGGGCATTTATGTACTTCAGGGTTAAAGAGAAACAAATTTATTCTGTATGAAACAGTCTTGACTACACAACCAATGCAAAGCATATGCTTAATGCAGAATGGTACATAACTTCAATTGTAGTGATTAATTGTGACATGGTTCTAAAGCACTACCTTCATTTGTAGTATGGCTGTTATTATACACAATTAATATTTTTGTCTCAAGGAACGCTGCTCAAAAGTCCAAATGAGAGAAATAATTTGGATGGAAATTGGACAAGACATGGGCAGGTTAAGTAGAGTGCCAACATGAAAAAAAGGTTCCTCTTAGCTGCACTCGCAGTTAGGCTTCAAAATCAGACCTGTCAAATGGGAGAAGTATCCACTGCATAGTTCTCTGCAGGTTAAGACAGACATCACAATTTCAAATCATTTTCTCAAAGGCAAAAAAAGTATTTTAGTACAGCCCCAAAAGTGTATTTTTCCCTCATCTGGTTTCTCAAAATTGTTTGGGAGGAAACAAAAATATCTTTCACAATGACACCCAGTATAGAAGCTTGATCCACCTTATTTCATTTCAATGAAGTGAAAGTAAACAATGATCTTACAATGGTAAGAATCTTGAGAACCTCCCCAGTTCTAACAGTCACGCTTCTGACATTTTTTTTTCTTAAGAAAAATCTCTAACTGGTGAGTTTTTATTTACCCAGCAATATCAAATCACTTGGGGCTATACAAAGAGTTTCTTCAACACCCAGAAAAACAACTAGGGTAGTAACTGCATCATCTTTAGACCAAACTTTGCAAATTAACTGTGACTCAAGAGAGCTGTGCACAGGACAGAGTAACGTCATTCTACAGCGTCATTCATCATGTTTATGCTCTATTTGTATGGGGAGATAAAACCTGAGTTTACCACCTGTATGTTCTTTTCCCTAAACATTGAACTTTTCCATGGGTCCTAAAGCAGAGCTTGAAGGGAATAATCTTGATATCTAACACAACGTTTGATTAGGATTAGAAGTTTCAAAAAGCATGGGAAACAGAAGCCTTTATAGAAGGCAATTTTGGTAGAGCTTAATGCAAAATTCTGAGCATCTCCCTGTTAATTAATCTCCCTGTTTTCTAATTAGAAATCAGTGCATTTCAAAAGTTTCCCAGAAAAATTCTCAAGTACAGAATTACATCTACAGTGCATTTTAACATAGTGGGTTTTGTTGTTTGAGATAGATTTATGTGTCATTTTTTGCCACCTCTTACCCAAAATATCCTCCTCATCGCTGTCATGTAAGTCAGTAGTTGCATGTCCAGTGATACAGACGAACAGCAAGATAAAGGTTAAAGGTAAGGAACACCTCTTCTTTCTTCCTTTCATCTTTCCTGTATAACATATAAATGACAATACACACTTAAACCAAACTCCTTGAGTGCTCTGCAAAAGTCATTAACAGGGTAGTGCGTAGCCATATGGGTACATATACAAACCGGGAGCTTTGGAAACAACATGAGCTATGTTAGTATAATTATATTGCAAGCACAATGAAAAACAAGACAAGATTTATAGATGTGCTCAGTTGACTGCAAGTCTCCTATCCCACCTCCAGTACAGATCAGAGGCATTGCTATTACTTTGATTTTATTTTAAGCCACAGTTGAAATCATCTCCCAGAACACATAATGATATAAAATGTAACACTTTGTACTTTTCATGTCCTGATCAGTTTTACACAATATAGTTGTGTAAAGTGTAGTTGGCTGGGATGTCCAGTCCTTCCAGATAAGTTTTACTCTGTCTGCAGACCCTAGATTCATTGCCACAAACATAGGATTCTATTTTTAACAAATATTTCACCAATTTATAGTTACCAAGTTCCTGGACTTTTGCATAATTTGCATTTCACAGGAGTCAGTAAACTTTCTGCAACATGAACGTCAATGCTTTAAGAAGTATTTTGTGTCTTGTAGATCCCTTTAATATTGAAAACCTCACTTCAGTGCAGATCTATTATTTTTCACATAGGATCAGTGCAACCATAGTCATTCACACAAAGAAACCACTTGTATTCCATGGCAGCTGGCATGTTCAAGTTTCCAAAGATGAGGCTAGGCATGCACATATGACAGTACCTCTGGAAAACTATTCCTTTAACTTTTTTAGAAATACATATTTTCCAATTAACTAAAAGTTCCTTAAGGGTCTCTGAATTCTAATCAGAGAATAGGCTCAATATCTCCTTTAGCTACCAAGAGATAGATTCCCTAAGATATCATCTTTTCTTAAACCTTGGCTAAGTTAATGAATATTAACTTAATACAAATTAAAGGTCAAAAGACTAGGAAGTTCCTAGTCTTCAGATGCTGTTTTGTCTTTAGTGTTTTTGTTTACCTGCCTGTGAAGATAGCATGTCTGCATCACGTAAAACAGTGAGGGCAGGAAGGGCTATGGGAGTAGATGAGATGACCTGTCACTGTGCTTGGGATACAGCTTTATAGCAGGAAGGCTAAAGAGATGATGCTGAAGGGGCAGGTGACATAAACAGAAGTAATCTTTAACAGATTAAACTTTTCTGAGTGACATATCTTTGTCTATGAAGTTAGAAGTAAATCATACCTATGGTATCTAAGAAAACATTAGCAAGCAACGATGTCTCAGAAAAGTTAAATCCTCACAGAGATTAACCAATTTGACACAGCCACTCTGTGCCAGAGCCAGAAGGTGCAGTTATATCTCTAACACCAAATCAGAGCCAGAATTTCCATTTCTCTCTTGACAACTTATCAATTTTTCCCTTCTGCATACTCAGTGTTTTCCTAACTTGCAGCATGAGTAGTAAAAAAGAAATGCGTTCTTAAAAATAAGTCTTGGTGAAATTACAGACCAGACCATGAGTAGCACTAATTATTTGGATAATTTTTTAAATTCACCATTCCTTTTAGAAGGCTTCAGTATATATTGTAGTGAAAACAGAGATTCTTTTTTCTTTTTTTTTTTTTTTTTGTAAAGGAACAGAATTTTGGGATCAAAGGAATTTCTATTTTAGCCAGAAAATATGACAGCGTTAACTTTTTCATCATAATGCTTTCCTGCTAAAATAAAGAATGCATTTGCCTTTCATTCATTCTAATCTTAATTTCTACACTGACAAATAAAATCCTTTGTCCTTGTAAAGTTGGTAAAATGTTTGGCAAAAAAAATTAGATCTTATTTTGCCCTATTAGTCATGATTTTTTAAACAAACTTTCCTCAAAGACTATTTTTTACTTCTATGAACAAATTCAGAAATTTCTGCTTTCTACTAGAGACATAATAGCTACTCTTGGAATAGAAACCAACTTGTTCCAAATTCTGAAACATTATGTAAACTGAGAAACTGTGCAAGAGCTACAACTGCTCATTTTCAGGTATTTTTCAAAGAAACAGAAGTAGTGTCCTCCTTCATGTTTCCAACTAGAATTCCAGTTTTACATTCCTATATTATTTTACATATTAAAACTTAATCTAATAAGATATTATTTTCCCCCTTTCCCCAGTGACAAATTACTAGTGATCTGTTTTCTCCATTCAGAGTGAATAATTCATAAATAATTTTTCCCCAACCTCTACTGGAGGAATTACTTATGGGCCTCTTAGCTGACCACAGGATATCCCTAGAGTATTGCTAAAACACATGGGGGGGGAAAAACCCCACACTATGGCACTGTGCTATGAATTTATCAGTTATCAGTCCACTCTAACATGCCAGACTTTTAGACCTAATTACATTCATTAATGCTACTGTCTACATTTACTTGTGTACCCCATCTGCTCTCATTTGCCTTAATTTTTTGTCAGTCTGTTTGGAAGTCTCTTGTTTATATGTGATAATTATATGCTAGTTAATTATTTCAATTTTCTAATGCCATCCTTTTCCCAGCTGTTGTCCCGATGTCATCTCACCACTGAGTTTTTAAAATATTACATCATTAGAAGAAAGGAAGAGTCTTTACTGAAATGCTCATTGCTACCCACGGAATACTTTTGAGTTACAGCACCCAACATTAGCATTAGCGTACTCTCTCTTTGGGATATTCTCAGCATTTTGTGTCATTATTCAGGTAATTTTCAGTTTTCCAGTCAATCAGAGAACACATACTCCCTCTCCATCTTTTCCTGAGTACAGTACATATTATAACTTTGAAAGCAAAGTAACTGTTCCAGAGCAAGGGCAATGGCCAGCCTTGACACTACTGTCACAGTTTCAGGAAGTTTGCCCTGAATTTGATCAGCTTCTGTGAAAGTGGGTGAAGTTTAATGCCAGAAGATCCACAGAAATAGATCTCTTATACACTACCTGGCAAAAATAGTGTCTTACGCTTCAGATGCTAGAAATAAATCACATATGTAATAAGCAAACCTTTTAACATATCAAAATAATACCATGTAAAACACAAATCCAAAATAAACCAAGAAAACATCTTTAAAAGGAATTCTGTTGACTATATTTCTGCACAAAGTAATAGAGGTATCAATGTTTCTTTTTAGCTTTCATAGCCCATTCTATGATTTCCAGAAACAGACTACCTCTTACGATGCATTTGGCCTAATACCAGATTTTTCCTCCATGCAAAGCTGCATGGTACATGGCCTTGGAAGAATTTTACTTTTTTTATCCAAAGGTTAGGGAAACAGTTACAGCAAATCTTTTTATTCAGCCCTAATAAAAAGTCCAGTCACGCTTTAAAGGAGGAAGAAGAAAACACTGCACAAGGTAACTGGAAGTAGTCCAAGATTGTCTTTATAATTTGAGAGACAAATGAGTTATGATGTAGTTTGACATTAACTAAAATTAAAATAAATCCACAACTAACAAAAATTGTATGGGGAGAAATATTAAACAAAAAAATTCAAACTGCACAAGAATAAGTACTTAGCATCGTAATGTACATAAGAGTGGTGATAGTTTGATATCATCTAGGCTAAATAAAAGCAGAAATATCATCAAATATTCAGATTTGATACTTAGTAATAACTTTCACACTAAGCCTGGCTCCTGTGAGCTCATGGGAACAAAAAATTACAAAATACACTTTCAATTTTAGTTTTTTAAATGACATGGGAAAGGGGAATTTTCTAAGCACGTTGTTTTCCTTAGAGGTTTTAATTTGTAATCATTGGCAGAGTTGTGACCCTTCATAAAGGAACCCGCAAGTTATCCACAACCTCAGTTGCCCATGGATTAATTCCAGGTTTGCCCCTGGGCTCTCATTTTCTATATTTGAGTTTTTTCAAACATGATGGCAAAACTCTCACTAGTTCAGGAAAATTCTATTTGAATTTGTTTTCAATCACTCAAGTTGAGGCCTTGGTTCCTTCTTCCAGGAACCTGCAGAGTATGGATTTAGATTGCAAAATACAGTAATCCATTTTTACTGAATCATCCAATATTCCCAAAAGCTTGTTTCCAAGTAGAAGAAAAATATAGGAAACAATCAGCCAGAAATGGAAATACTCAGTAAGTTTCTCTTTTTCATTTGAAAATAGAATTTCGTATATCACGAGCTACCGTATATAATTGTCACTGTGTGATTATGAAGATAAATTAGTGCATTTGTACAGAGAACAAAAATTTTATCAGGGTACAGTTCTTCTATTCTTCCACTCAACTCCTACATTTCCCTTAAAAGAGTATCTTGTCAAAAGTAGGTGTTCTTGATGCTTGGGCAATTTCCCAAGAGGGAAAAATTTAGGCTGTATAACTGCATGTCTGTCTTACTGCAAAGTCTACTGACCAAAGACAATCTCCTTTATCTTCTTGTTAATCTTCCCCCAAGGTCACACATTCCCAGAACATTGTGTCGGTGGGTTGAAGGGGGTGAAGGTTTTAGTACTGAATTGCTTAAATCCTTCTGTAGTTTAATTATTTCTTATAATTCCTAAAGGAAAAGTGAATCCAAGATCAAAGTGAACTTGGCACTGCTTTTTCAATTAAAAACCACAACCCCTCTAGAAAAGTCCAAGATTTCCGATTTAATGTTCAGCTGTCCAGTAACAGAACTTTAAAGCTGTAAAGCCTCTTATAATACTGATTTTATTTCCCTTTTTTAATGCACTGTTTATTTTTTACTGTATTTATATGGAAAGCACAATTCTAATTTAGGAGAGCCAGGAATCAGTCCAGCATTAATACTGGCTTTTCTCTACATCAAAGCGTCTTTAATGTAAATTCCAAGAATTCCTAAGACATTCCCTTAGGAACTGCACTCTACTGCTCCCAAACTACCTACCTTTCGAGTCAGACATTTTTATATCTATAACAGACAACATCTAAGTTACTTGACAAAGGAGATCAAAGGTCTATGGGTAATAACTGGCACTAATTTATTTACTGGTTTAACTAAACGCTTTAATTTGTGAATAATGACATTAGCTTCCCTCAAGCTGGACTATAGGTAGACAAAGCAGACCACATGCAATCAAGGAAGTTCCCTGTAACAGATCCTTATTACCTGGTCTTATAACTAGACATTTTTAATCTTGCCACCTAAACACAGAAATACAAGAAAGCTCTCAAGACTTTTTTTTGCTGAAGACAGACAAGTATAAAACTCTGTGTGTTATCCATGCAGTTTGCAGCCTTTGGACCAAGATCTTTTATATATATGAGTGTGTGTATATATGTATATATATATATGCATGTTTGGTTGTTTTGTTGTTGGTTGGTTTTTTTTTTACTTAGCAGTCTCTTCAACACCAATTTCTATAATTACCAGAACGTTTAGAGGCAAACATTTCTTCGCACAGTATTTATCTCTAGCTAGCTAACGGGAAAAAGCAAAATAAAAGCTAGCATTTCCAGTAGTAGCCAAAACCAGACAGCTTTAGAAAATGGCATAAAGTGGCATTGTAATGACTATAAAAGTGACTCATTCACACTGACAGCCCAGGAAATGGAAGCACACATACAAAAAAAACCCCCAAAACTGGCAAAGGATATCAGCAAATAGAGGAATGAATAGCAGGAGATAGGATGTGCATAGTCAGAGGTTGAATTTAGCACAGCCTAAAATTAAAGATATAAAGGTCTAATTAGTCAGGCTTATAGCACCTCTGATGTAAAAGCAGACCTTTTTTCAGTTCACTATACTTCAGAGGCATATTTGCCCTACGATATCTTGTACTACCTACTAGACTTGTATGACAGAGATTTAATTAGACATACCTGTAAGCATTGTCTCCCAAATGGCAGTCAGTGAGTTCCCTTAAAAAGTATTTTACTACATGTGCTATTTTGCAGCTGTTTGAAGGATCATGTTTTCTCATTTACTCTGGAGTAAGTATGAAGAATGAAGTAAATATGAATTCTGTCACCACTGCTCTGATGTAAACTGAACAAAGAATGATGATACATGCCCTAGCTTTCTAAGTCCCAGAGTCAGTGCTGGTCTGTCATTCAAACCCACTTCCACTAGAGCAAAGTCTTACAGTGCCATGGTAACTTAATAAAAAGGGAAGCAGTCTACTGTGGGTCATCAGCACATAAACATTACTGATTGAAAGCATGAGCTATTGGAATTTCCCCCCTCAACTTATCTCCCTCCTGTGCCCTACAGTAGCAGGCCTAATAGTGTCTATCAGTTCTGAGACCAGAGACTCCATCAGATTCCTCCCAGAATTTCAAAATTCCTTCTTGTTATGGTAGAGAATTTTGGTTGGTACCTACCTTTCATCACTTAACACAAATGTTGACTTGCTGCTGCACTATTCCAGTCTCTTAAATTCCCAAGTGAAAACTGGGAAGTGAAAATTGGCAAGTGAAAATTTAGAAAAGCACAGGTCTTCATTCGCTTTTATGCTGAAAAGTTGTATGACCCGATGTCACTGTTTCAGATTTAATCTCCCATTTTAGTTCTGGTTTTATTAAGGTTGTAAATGCTGCTTTGCTAACAGAACCGATGAACAAATTTAAAAGAAAACCTTGCTATGTTTTGAAATTGAAACAAAAAAACCCTTTCACTTGTGCTTTAAAACTGTTTCCCCTTTTCCAACTTAGCTCCAGTACCTGTTTATTCCCTTCTACTAGTCAGCTCACATCTGGCACCGGGTTCTTTTGCCATCCTGTCTCCACTCAATTTCTCTCATGACACAGCTCCAGACCCCTATTCCCTCCTCCATTGAGTTATCCTTCTTACCTGGCTCAGTCAGGGCCTCACATCCCTGATATCCATCACCCAACAGCTGGGAACTGGATATATTCTGGGAGGCAGAGTGATGGTGAGAGTATGTCTTGGCAACAGTAGCTGGCAAGTAATTTTCCTAACTCCCTGATCATGCAATGCAGACCACCTGATGCAACAGTCCAAGTGAATTATAAGCTCTGAAATTAAGAGTGTTTGTTTTTTTTTTAAAAATAGCTGGACTTTTCACAGGAACACTGGATTTGCCTACATCAAATCATATAACTACTAGTGATAGCTTTATGGAGAATGACTTAATTATTTTGTAGCTAATTCTACTAGCCATAGGGGAAAAAAATAACCCAAAATAAAACACACGGCACAAGATCCAACATTATGAGTTTAACATAAAGGACATACTAAGAACATTATTTAAATTTCAGTTTCCACCTCATAGAAGACTGATTCAAACAGAAATAAAGAAATAAGCCAGTTATTTATTTAGATGTGGCAACTGCATCTATCCAACATGCCACACCCCAACCTGAGGTAAATCTCTACTCCATGTATACAGTCTGTTTTCATTGCAACATAGCTTTCAACAGGGAAAGGAAATATTCTTCTGCTCCCACTAAAACATTTTTAAAATGTGGACTAAAGCAAATTACAAGTTTACATAATTTCATAAATCATAAAAAGCAAAACACCAAACCCACCGCACTCAAAGCTGTACTACTTGGGCACAAACTGCCTGTTTATAGCAAAAATATACATCATATAATCCTATTTTCAAAGAGAAAATGCCTTCAGCATCCTCATAGCTACTCTCAGAGCACAAAAGCCACTAACAAAACAGACAAGCAGCAATACTAGTTAAGGTTTTCGGAACACAGCATAGCAGTCCCACATGAGCATTATAAAGCCTCTAGCCTGTTGTTTTTTTTTTTCTAGCAGTTTGGACTGGAAAAGCATAGTCTATGTTTTCAAATCTCAGGTGTACTTATTGATAAATAGTCACATATTTAGAGGTCAGTTAACTTATCACAGCCTTCTTTTCTAATGGAGATGGTCATTTCAGTGCTGTATATTTGTTATCAACCCAGTTGTGTGCAATTTCACATTGTACACACTAGAGAAACACAACTACACAATTTCACTAAAGTGAAGCTGTCAGTTACTGAAAACGTAACAGGCAGGCACCTGAGGAAACTACTTGCCACGCTGATGCCTCTCCTGACTGATTTTGACTATGCCTAGTAACGTTTTGCAACCTCATCATCACACAGATCACATTTTGCACACGTATCAGAGATCAAAATACAAGTTTCTTCACTTTGTCAGGCAAGTTTAGCTCCCCCTGTCTATCTTCCCAGCTGGAGACACCACCATATGTTGTTACTGCAATGGATGCACAAGCTTTGGATCATCACACAGCTCAGAAACACTGTAATTGCCATCAGTGGGAATACCCCCACATTCAGACTGCCTCAGATTATCACCCTGCAATTACTTAAAACCAACATAAAATAACACTGCCATAGAAAAGAAAGGGTCATATTCCCTTCATCTCCCACCACAGCGTAGATCATGCTGCTTATTCTGGTGGCAGGGCCAGTTTCTGTGGTCCTACAGCATTCATCAGATGAGTCTCAGAGCACAGTAAACTTCAGCCTCATCTTTCTACACTACCTTTTCTGTGACTGATGAAAGCATAAATAATTGTCCAGAACTTCATTATGTTAGAGACTATATGAATATAGAGGAGAAAGACTGCTGCTTCTTTGGCATATTCTCAGCCAAAGTAGAAAATGTTTACAGCAAATGCTAATAGCCTTCTGCAGACATTTCTGTGTTCATAAAACCTGCACCAGCTAAGTATTTCCTTCATACAGTAGTTGTATTTCTCATTTACTTGCTGCAATTGCTATTTTCAATATAATTGTTTTAAAATGAGTTCTCTTGGAATACTCTATTTTCTGGAAGAAGATTGAACTTTCTTGTGTCCAGATTACATCCTGGTCAACATGTTCAAATGCCTAGTTTTATTTTTTTCAGTAATCAGGTAAATTAGGTGAACCAATTAACTTCAGAGGTATACTTAATTATGAATGGCACACATCAGGGAAGATGACAATAATACTAAAGATGGAAAATGAACAGCCGTATTAACAGCAGCAGGAAATAATTAAGGAAACCGAACAAAGGAGTTGTGAGAGAAAATTAAAAGGACTAAAAATAAGTAACTATTTTGCTGTGAAATAACTATCAGAGGAAAGGAATTATACAATTCCCCATATGGTTTTGCTTCATTCTGCCCCCAGGGGCACTCTGTCCCTGTTGTAAAGTAAAAACAGTTTCATAAGAGAAACACACAGAAGTAGGCAATTTGTCTCTGCTTTTTAAGACAGTTCTCCCTCGTTTCACTGTGAAGAAGAGCTTTAGATACAAAGACCCCATCAGCTTCTAGTTCTTAGAGAGAAAATATGACTGTTGAGAATGTAGCCCAAACAAAGAGCAATAGTAAGTACTGGAATTAGACAGATTTTAAACAGTTTGCTCCAGAACTGTGTATATGAGAGTCATGTAATTTTTGAGGCTATTAAGCACTACTGATGTTCTATTTTTTGATTTTAAAATTTCTTTTCTTGTTCCTATACACATGCATTCTCAGAACATACTGAATGCACACCAACAAAATCACGATAGTTTGAAAGAATGTCAAGCAGCTACCACTTTATTTTAAAATGCAGAAGAGAGCTATTGCCAGAATCACCTTCTTAAAGTAAATGTAGATGCTAAAGCAGCTTCCCAGAATGTGAAAGATGGTGCCAATGTCTCTTTTTTTCCAGAGAAGATTTAATATTCATGTTTCCAGAAACTACCTTAATCCCATTGATAAATCCATGAGAGCAATCTGTGTTCTCTGCCCTAAAAGTAATTGAAGATCCACAGAGTCAGAAGAATAGCATAAAGGATATCAGTGCCTCTGTACTGCAGAACAGACAATCTGAGTGCTAGTATCTGCTCCTGTTTATGCACTTAACTTGGAAGGGTTATTGGAGAAACATGTAAACAGTCCTTGAAGCTAGATCCAGAATCCCGTAGCTCTCCTTCTATAACTGTGGGTCTGGTCTAGCTAGAGGTGAGATTTCAAACTCACTAAAGGCTCTGGACATGTTCCCCAAAAGCCTGTTAGGAAGCTTGTTACTTTACACCTTTGCTTGGTTTCCTAGACACACTATATCTTGGACCACTTTTCCCCCGATCTCTTAACATTTCCTCTCTGACAGAAACTCTGCCTCCTTTTTGTACACCGTCCCTCGTTGCCCTTCAGATCTGACACTGAACCCTAAAATAGATACCAACAATTTATAAGTTTTTACCATTAGACTTTCAAATTTAACTCCCTGATGAGATTAAGGATAAATTCAATGTCATTAATTGTTCTATCTGTCCTGAGCCAAGAAGATCATAAAAGTTTAACTTACAGTTGTTCTGCATTTAGAATATTAGCTAGATGAGTAACAATTCAGTTTTCATTAGCAATATTAGTAAACAAGGGCATTGCACTAAGAGGCTAAATGCCCTTTAAAGGTCACATAACTACACCAGACAGTTGAAATGCATTACCTCTCCAGATTACAAAGTATGCAATGCACAATGTAATGATAAACATAAAGATTACTGAAAGTCAATTTAAAGTACACTTGGAGATTCTCCAGCATGAAAGTTAGAAAAATTTCGAAGAAATGGTTTTATCAAGCAATTGCCCACACAACTGCTTTTTAATGAACCGTTTCACGTGGCACGTATTTGGCAGGAGAAAAGGCTGGAGCAGAACGCATTTTAATCATCTTTACCTCCTCAACATCGTCCTGTGTGCATTACACACAAAGTAAACTTGATTACAATTCTCAAGTTCATCTTAAACAATAAATCAGATAAATTTAGTGTGGATATAGATACTTGCTGCCTTCACAATCACAAACTCTCTCCTAGTAGAATTAAATAATGAGCAGATTCTAAAGGGAAAAGGCTGACATTTTTCCCAAGTAGGTGCCTAGCAATTCCTACAGCATGCCTTTGCTGTTTGTATCTATACTGACAGCTGGACTTCCTGTCTTTGCGTCTGTCCATAAGACATTCAGGAAGGAAGCTTTATATCTTTACATGTTTTCCATGAAGTACTTTGATGACTAATTTCTAGAGTACTGAGTCACATTGATGTTTCACATACTCCCCCCATCCAAATTGTTATTGTTCGCCCTACTCCACTTCTCCCATTGTTACATGCTTTCTCCTCATTTAAACAGTATTTAGATTTTCTAAAACATAGTTAGCCAAGATTTATTATTTTCTTTAAATACAGGCTAGTATCACTGTTTTTCATTACACACACAGTTACTAAAAATGAAGTTTATGTCAATTCAATTTCAAGTAATATATTACAAAAATCACCAATAATATTCTGGGTTTTTGAGGGCTGGGGGTGGTGTGTTTGTTACATTGGCACCACTGTAAGCCTCATTCACTACACTCCTCATTGCTCAAGGGTTTTTAGTTTTTTGAGAATTTCAATATACATTGTGAGTGAAATTGGCTTATAGTAGCATCAGCTTAATTTGATTCTCCTAAAATGTTCTCGTACTTCTCAAAATATTAATTGCTTCAAATGTTACATGCCTTAGATTTGAAATAGCCTGGCAGACCACTCTGCCTGAATCAAGACTGCCTTGGAGCTACTGTAGTGGAGAAATTGCTTTAGAAAACAAGAGCTTTTTTCCAAACTCCAGCTATTGATCAAAATTAACATATTTACCTTTAGGATGGTTTTCTTTCAAAGAACTGTCTTGGAGCTCAAAATACCTTAGTCTGAGATTCTGACAACCAAAGATTAGTTGTATTAGTAATCATAAAAGTATATTAGTTGTCCTGTTTCAAATTCACAGAGAAAAATTCTCCCTTTTTGCAGCACTCATCGCCGGACTTTGAATCTAAACATCTTACTACTGCACCTACCACATTCTAATGAAAACATACCACTAGACACTCCTTTCTACCAGCTAAAGAAAAAAAAATAAAAATCTCTCACGTAAAACTGAAAGTCTGTTGTAAAGTACTCACCCAACTCCTAGCAACAGTTGTTGAAGAAAGAAAGAATTCCTGAATATGATCCTCCCCTACTAATTCACGTTGAAGGGGTGTGGTGTAAAACTACAGAGGCAGGATTGCAACCTGATCTTCCTAGAGCAGGCTCCCGCCGGTGGATTAATCAGTTAGTCCTTGTTCTCGCTTTCTGTGGAGCACATGCGTTCACTCTGGGTAGAATTCAGAGATCTGCAGCAGCTGCAGGGACACTTCCTGTCTGAAGTTCTCTGATCTCCCTGCAGTTTAGAGCAACTGTTTTCTAAACAGCCCTAGCTCAAATTAAACACACTTTTAAAGAATGAGAGGCAGTCTGTATGATATTCTATTCATTATACCTTGCAGGCTTTGATACGGCTCCTGAGGATGCCATATTAATTGGCTATTTAAGAAAGATATGTTGTGGTTTACTGTTGGGTTTTGTTTGTCTGTTTGTTTTTAAATAAAGCCATGCTATTCGCTCTAGATCCAGGCTGCATTCATCACAGTATCTGGAGCTGTACTACAAAGGCTATTCTGCCTTCAGCTAGAACATACCATCTATTTACAGATCATGCTATTATATACTAAAATTAAAGTTAAGCATCATTAAGAGTACCATGGCTGAATACAGGGACGGGGACTCTAGGTGTAAGACTGAGACCTTATAACTTGTGGATCTAGAGACAGTCGACCAGGATCTTAGTCCTGGACACGCAGGATGAGAATTTCCCAGATAAGGAATTAAACAGCAACAGAGGCAGAAGTAACAGCTGAAGAACAGTAAACTTAACACAGTTAGTAGCTGTAACTGATTGCAATTATTTCTGGGCAAAGACAAACAGGAGAGTTAAATCACTTTCACTCAAGATTTACATTCATCTGCTCATCACCATCCTGAAATAAATTGGAAGTTTCTCATAGTCAGTTAACAGGTTAACTATCTCTTAGCACAAACCAAAGTGCTCCTGGCAGCTAGAAGCACTCACAAAGGGGCAGTTTAAATGCTGGGGGTGGGGTTCTACCATACAGTTACTAATTACCAACTCCTAGCTCAGATAAAGCAAGGAGCAACCCAGCTCAGGAGAAGTCAGTTAAATGAAAATGGTCAGCCTGTCATCTGTATGATGCCAAGCGTCTGAAAAACAAATTTTTGGGGGCCCATGTGTTAAGAATTAGTATCTATCAGTGCTATCCATAAATCTCTTCAAGGGTCACAACTAAGCCCAAAACAGATATACAAAAATAACACCGTGATTTAAAGAAATCTCAGTCTGTAGAGTTCCAAAAAATGACATAATTCCTCATTTTGCTTTTCTTAGAATGCATCTATGTGGATGAACAGAGAGTTTCAAACTTGCTCCACTCTACAAGTCATTCACAGATGAGCTGCTTTATTTTTAGTCATACCAGATGCTGAATGGTCTGAATTTACTAGTCCATGCAAATATATTCTGCATCTAGGGACTCAACCTGGTCAAAACTTCAAGTGGGCTTTTTTTTGGATTTAATAAGAAATATGTGGGTTTTTAAATGAACATGCAAAAAAGAATTTTCAAAGTTTGTGTCATAATGTGTTAGCATCATTCATTTTCTTCTCACAAGATCTCACTCAAGTCACTCAGATTTGGTGTGCAAAATAATAAAGTAATTCTGAAAGAAATAGTCCACACAGACATTAAAGAAAAGAAAATGCTAGACTTTTAAGAGACATTTTTCTTCTTATGGTCAAATAGGCTGAGAATCACATATAAAGAAAAGTACTTTGGGGAATTTATAAGAGAATGAAACCCCTTATTTTGATTAAAAGTTAGATTAAGAAATCTTTGGTAAATAATAAACCAGGACAAGAGTAAAAATAACACCATGTGCATGAAGAACACATGTCCAAAAGAAAAATTCAAAGGAAACAGTATTTCATTTTAAGATGAATATTTTTGCTTTCTAGTCTGTTAATGTCTCTCCAGTTCCCATGTGCAGTCCTCTTAATTTAGTTGTCAGGAGGGTCTCTGGACTGCTTTGCATTATACCTATAACATAAAAGGCTTCAGCTGAAACTGGAATCAAACCGTGAAGATGGAAACAAAACTGTTTTGAACCTTTAGTGGGATCAAAGAATTCCATTCAGCTATGGCCTGGCCTAGACAATCAGACTAACCTCTGGCTTGCCCTGAAACCCGCTGATATCTTAAGACAGTTGTCAATAGTTGAAGGTCCACAGTGAAAAAAGACCCTACAATTCTAAAAAAATATTTTTTGTTGCTTTTTAGAAGCGTCTTTCAAGTTAAGCAAGATGAAATTTGTGAGCTCTAAAACTAGTCACTGAAAAGCATTTTCTAAGGTCCTATGGGAGTCTAGAAACCTCTCAAAATGTAAAACCTGCAAATCGCAAAACTCACCAAGCTAGCTTCTCCTTAAGACATCACCTAACTGTGGTTATTTTTATTAAGCTTTGTTGCTGTTCTGAAGAACCCAAGAATCCTTACTTAGGGAATTTCTAACCTTTGTGTATGTGGCATTATCATTATGTTCTCTCTTCGTGTTTATTTGTCACATATGCTATATGAATCAATTGCCAGTACAAAGATTACAATCTGGAAGATCGCCGTTTCGCATGACTTCTGAGGTCAACCCACACAGTCAAGCTCTAGCCAGTTATGTAGTAGTAGGAACTGTACACATTATTGAATCACTGTGAGAAAAGACCATTTATAGTATGTATATCAGCAGGCTAGCTACCAAATTCTGCTTGTTTTTCACAGATTACACTGGCATGCGGAAGGGCCAGTACAAGCTTAATATTCCAGGCCCCCTCTACAAGCTGCTTTCTGCTGTTTTGAAATGACTCATGTTTGACAGTCAAAGGCAAGTCCAGAGACCATTTACATGATCTTTCTTCTGTAGCTCAGGAATTACAACCCCAGAACATCACAGATTGGAGAGGGGCAGAAGAGGCCCAGAAGAAAGGTCTGAAGGTCAGTAGACAAGACCAGTACCACTGAATGCATTCCAGATCATTCATATCACCGAGAACTTCCATAAAGAAATTTGACATGAGCACAGTTTATACTGCATTTCTGTCAAAATAAAAGTGACTTACAGCTCCATTTTTCATGACCTCTATACCGCATTATGTATCAGTAAACAGATATATACACAAGTACAACTGAAGTAAACTAAAACAGAAAAGCCATAAAAAAATGCCTTGTACAAATTCTTGCAATACTCAAAGGTACTTTGGCTCTGGAGAGTTCAAAGCTGAGATGATTAGATTTTAGCCATCTGACAGTGCACAGAATTGTTACCCACAAATTGGGACATCAGGGAATAGTAAAAAAAACACCCAAACCAAAACGGGGGAAGCTTTATGCGAGAGGTCAGCATCACTACAAGCCTGATGAACGAACAGACACTGCTTGAAAAGGCACACTAGCTGCCATCTGACCACAGGAAAAATCCTTCAACTCCATGTTCTCAACCTGTAGCTCTTACTGTGGAGCTCCTTCTGGTGATTTATAGCTCCACTTTTTCCAACAGCAAAAACAGGAGAGAACGTGCCATCCCAGAATACCCCCTAGCTTGGAGCTCTGTCTTGACTACTGGTCTGCAGAAGGTAGGCGAGGATAACAACCCTAATGGTAAAAGTCTTAGGATTTGAAAAATGCTTACAACCCACAGGTCAAAAATGACTGACTCTTTTTTGAGTCACACCAGTGACTTCAGGTCAGATACTCCACCCTCCTCTCTCCATCATCTGCCATGATACTACCACAGCCTATGTTTCCACCACAGTGTGGCAAGCTATTACTGGTTTTACACTGGGAGTATTGTTACTGCCAGCAAGACATCAGGAAAATGGAAGACAAGGGCTAATAACTAACCTAATAGTTTCAGAGGACTGGGGCAGAATCACTGTCCCCTGGAATGTCTGTCATCAGTTTGGGTTGGTGGTCATGCTGAGACTGAAAGGGATGGAGGAAGAGACAGTGAACTTTAAATTCTCCTATACTGTGCATCTTTGTTTGTACAAAGTGGATGGGCTTTAGCAGAATACGTTATACTTAAATATATTGCTAAATGCACAGTGTTCAGAAATGAAGATGATGCACAAGTGTCCAATCTTGTTATTGTTTTACTATACCAGAGCAGAGATAAAGCAGCACAAAACTATATGAAGTTTTGTGTGTGCATATATTATATATATATATATTATTTTTTGAGCTCTGTTGTCCCTGAAGCAGGATTTACTACATACCACAGTTGGAAAAACACATAAGCATTTGCTTACACAAGCTGTTCTTCAGGTCATAACACAATTGCCTTTCTCAGTGAGGGTGTGACATTACTTGATCTTTAACATAGATGTTTGTAATGTTTTGTTGCCCCCTAGTGATGCCATTTCATTTGTTCCACTGCCATTGCTTCAAAAATTTCCAGAGGCAAGAGCTTCCTGTCTCCTGCTATCAACAAAATAAATCATAACAATACTTTTACATGGTGCTTGAATTAAATGAAAAAGCATGAGTATTTCTGAAACCTCATAAGGAACCAGATAGCAAGCTTACAGGAAAAATACCACCAGCATAGTTGGCTTGCCCCAGTGAGCTTAAAGTCAGAGCTAAGATGTAGCAGTCGCTGTCACCACATAGGGTAAAAGCTTCCAAAGGCCTTTTCCTCAGCACAGACACTAATCTTCTCACACAGTAAGTACAAGGTTGTTGCTCTTGCAGAATTTATGAAAGCACTGAAAGTTGCTGTTTCCCATATACAATGGCATATCACTACAAACACTTACAGGAGGGGACAGCCAGCTACCTATCACACCCCATGTTTGCACTATTAGTAGTTAGTTTTGTAGTTAAGTGTTACATTATCTTAAAGTTAGCTGATCTTTTTAAGGCCATTGAAGTAGATGCCTTCTTTTCCAGCTGAGGTCACCTACATGGTGGTAACATTCAACTTCAAAACCCCCATCAGGTTCTAAAAGAGGAACTTAAGTTCCTTTTAGTAAGAGTTTTGCAAATGGCTCTATTACTGTTTTATATTATATCTGTAGTATTAATTTTATTATGGTCTTTATAGCATTTAGTATTTAAAACCCACCTAAATACACGTGAGAGGAAGTGAAAGTGAAGGCTCTCCTCCAGTGAAAGGAAGATCAGAACCCAGCAGCTGGCCCTTGAAAACCTGTCTCTATAATACAGTCCTCACTTCCCCCTTATTGTTCTTCTTTCCTGCAACTTCCTTTTCTTATATAAACCCATGGCTACCTCAAGTGTTTTCTAAAGACTGAATTAGAATGAACAGAGAGCGTGACTGTTGTTGCTGATTGCAGAATATTGAAATAGTACAATGAGGAAACTCTAAAAACACAGGCTTTGTTTCTATCTTCACTTCAAAGGTAGTAATACCTTTAAGGAATACAGTAAGGCATAATGTTACTGAAGTTGACTGATGGAAATGTAGGAACATTTTTAATTTGGAGGAAATCTTCAAGTTTCCCAGGATTTGCACCCAAATTTATTTTATCACAGATGTCTTGTGGTTTTCTGCTTTGAAAGTCAAACATTTAGCAAGGCTAACAAGGGTAAATTGGGTAAGTGGATTATCCTAACTTGATTTTTTTAGGGGTGAGAAGAAGAAAGGAAGTAAGTGATGGATGAGAGGAAACCAATTATTAGATCAATATCTTACTGGTTGAAAAGGTTCCCCGACTGAACTACCCAACCTGTTTGACAAGAAGCAAGGAATACATTCAGCACCTGCCTTTCTGGTTTCCAAGCCCAGTTATCTTATGTTGAGCAACTGGTTCTCTTGAAATTAAACTTCTGTTTTGCCTAGTAAAAGTACCCTGGTTCTGCAGTCAGCTGATGCTGCTGTGCTTGCCCCTGGAAAAAGTTTGTACTCTTAAGTTAACGTTCCATCAAAACCAGGACTAAAAAAAAAAAAAAAAAAAGTCTTCCTTTGATTTTACTTTTTTTAAGCTGTTTATTTTCTATCCTATAGAAATCCAGTATTGGAATACTAGTAGAAAATAACATTACTTTGTGGATACCATATTAAGACAGGTTAAATACACAGTTTTTTTAGTAATATGAAAACTGCTTAAAACAAGCAGAGAGAAGCAATGCAACTGTGAATAAGGCTTAAATTTTTCTTCTTTTCCTGGTACCATTAGTCAAACCATTGCCTCTTGCCTAAGGACAGATGTGGCAAACTTTCACATTTCTTATTTTGAGCTGGGTAGTTGTTTCCTTTCCAATTCTTTTAATCAGTTTTTCTATGCATTTCTTTTTGCTTTTGGACTTATGTAACTCATATACTTATTTCTTCATTCATCTGTTTCTTAACAGTAAAAAAGTGAGCAAGTTGGAGCATGCTTTAAAGTTGAAATACTAAAGAATTAGTTCCTATCACTACCTTTTTGAAAAGCCCAGAAATAAGCTACTTGTGTAGTACGATTACAATAATCAGAAAGTACAGAACGTATCATGTAACATTTTGAATAATGTGGAGATTTCAAGACCCTGTTCCAATCAGAAACCTTTTGGATAACTGAGAAAGTAGGGGGTCAGGTCAGTACCAGATGCTACTCATTTTTAGAGCCAGAAGCTATATGAGGTTTGAATTTCATTACAAAGCTCACACTGACTTCAGCCAAAACAGAATAAGGGACTTACCTTAAAGGGCAGTAAGCATTTTGTCAGCTTCCCTACACAAGGAAGGTTTCTTAATTCTATTTGGTCTTTTTATTTCATTAATTTGATAAAAATTGAAAGATTTTTCCATCATACAGCTGCATTTAGTTCTGAGCTAGATCATATCTGAAGCAAAATATGATACAAGTGTTACCTACTGAATTCTGTTGTTATTGTTAAATAATAAACAAGGGTATGAAATGCTGCATAGTCTTGTTAAACAAATTGCCTCACTGGACAAGGCACTTAGTTTAAAATAATTTATTCCTCATATGGCTCAGCAAATGTCTTATTCTGAAACAGATATGGATTAAACAAACATTTTATAATTTTTCTAGATTACCTATTTATCATGTTTTGCATTCTCACGCAGTGTCTGTTTATTCTCTCAATGAGTCCAGTGCTTCACTAAGGATCTTCATAAATAAGCCTCCCTTTCCATTCATGTCCTTTAGCATTAATTCCAAACACAGATCAAGTCTAGAAATAACTGGCTTAGTCACTGGATGTCACTGTTGCAGCACGAAGAGCTTAGGTATTTTAACAAAACAGGATGCAAGTATACTTGTATGTATTTTATTCCTTCATTATTATTAAAGGGTTGCATTCCTGCTCAGGTTGAAGTCAGTGTGAGTTTTATTACAGGTTTGAGTATTTGGAAGTGTGAAGCCTGAGGATAATTTAGGGTTTCAGGGGAGACTATTCTACCAGTGGGTTTTCACTTAAGTTTTAAAACTCTGTTTCTATTTTAACTTAAAGATGTGCCTTTTCTTAGTTCTTTGTTCCTGCTGCTCTGATAAGAGTTTTATTTCTGAATATGTTTTAATAGGTATGCAGTGTACATAATTCTGGTACTACATACACACACACACACATACATACATACCAGTACCAGAATTATATACATATTAATGTATATGTATGCACATATAGCATCAACATAATATTTTTAAAAACATTCCAAAACTATTTTCTTGGTAGGTTCATGTAAGCAATAAATTTAAATTATTAATTATTGCAAAAATAAAACACCTACCATTTGCCTTAACAAGCCTGAGGGAAAGCTTAACAGTAAGAGAAATGCCAATCTACATGTTCATAATTTTGAAAATTGAATAACTTAAGCATGTGCGTAAGTAGCTTACAAAGTCAGAGTCTTGCTTCTTACCAGGGCTTTTCCAAAACCACTTGAAATGTATTGAGTCAGCACCAAAGTGATCAACTAGAAGTATACTATCACAGTATTATCTAACTGTTTCCAACTCTCATTTAAATGAAACAAAATGAAACTAAATGGAACCTGGTTCCAAGGACAAAACAAGCAGAATTTCCTATCCACTGGACTTTCTACTGACTTCTCAGAAAGCTCTAAGCATGCCTGTACTTCCTTTGTCTTGACAAAGAATGAGTAGAAGTGAGTTATTTTCTCTCCGAATTTGACTGGGAGACACTAGTTATAGATGCTCCTACGAACAGAACTTAGGCCACCTTCTGTGCCGTTTTGGTTTTTTTAATATGCCAGCTTCTCACAGGTTGAATCCTCCTCTATGGTATGGCTGGGGAATAAAGAAAAAAGGTACAAGAGATGCTCAAACCATGACATAAGGAACAACAATAGGAGTTTCACAATATGCTTTCAGAAAAGTATTTTGAGAGTATGAGTAAGTGAAGGAGATGGCAACTGAGGACACCACCATCTGGTGCCAGATCTGGGAAGTCTGAGGAACTCGTAATGAAGCATTTACCAGCGGACGTGCCAAACCTGTATCCACCCCTTAGCCCCTGCTGCTGCAGTGTCAGACCTGCTTCCTTCTGTTCACCCCACCTCAACACTGTGCCGTACCCTCTTGCCAAGAGCGGCTTTCAGCATCACTGCCCCAGGTGTCATTTCTGATCTATCACCTGCTGACTCCTAATGTCTAAACCAGACATAGAAAGGCAATCCAAGCAAGTAAGCAGGAAACCTGTTTCCCAACCCTACTGGGCTGCTAAAAAAGAAAACAAAGCATTACCAACAACTACTGTGATAAAGACCTGCACTCTCTGGACCTGGATGCTTCCTCACCAACCCACTAAGTTGCAGCCTGCCAGGTGTTTATTTGGAGAAGAAGAGGCTTCTCTAGGAGATACAGAGAGGACAAAAGTCGTTTGGAAAATGCCACATAAGCTTTGGCTGTCTTCAGCTGCTACCCAGTATCTAAGACGACATCTCTAAGCTCAACGAACTCCTAAAGTGTTCTCACGAGAAGTCATTAGGCAACTAAAACCAGCCAGTTGTTCCTGTGTGACAGTTATTGTAGTGCACATGCTTACAAGAGAATGGAGGACAATTATTTACACAGTGTTCATAACTCCTAGAAGGCACAGAACAATTGTCTGCCCTTTGCCGTGTTCCTGCTCTCCAAGAAGCTGGGAACAATCCCTGTTTCTTTCCCAGATGACAGAACGCTAATCCATCTTCAGCAAAACTCATGCTGCTTAGCAGTGAGAAAAAAAATCCTGTTTTTCCAGTATTATTACTATTTTTTCAGTAATAGAGGATAAGTAATAAAGAATGAGCAGATCAGACACAGGTAGGAAGTCTAAATATCAGCCTGTACTTCAAGAAAGGGGGAAGTACTGGATTCAAACTGCAAAAACCTGAGCATGGTCAAAGTCCAGTATCATACTGTTTCAAAGCTAATCAGTCAAGAGAAGTCTATGCCAAACATGGAATATTTTGTACACTATAATACTGAAATTCATGATGCGATACTAACAAGTTGCTTGTCACAGGTCCTGTGAGACTGGTCTAGGTGGGAGACCCCTTCCAAACTCATTAGGTAAGAGCTACCTTAGATGACTGCTATACACCAAATTATTCACTGGTAATATCACTTGCTCCTTCCTTTAGTAGCAAAATGACTTCAGCTAATACACTGGATTCAAAACATCTCTTATGTGCAACAGTTTCATGGCGCACAGACAAAGCGACAAAAAGCCAAAACAGATCCTTTGCAAGACTGCCTGTCTCGGGAAACAGGAAATGGAACATAACGCCTTTCACAAGAGTCTTGCGTTTGGGCTTGATCGTTTCAAAATGAAGAGTAAACATCTGGCATGCTGACCAGTCAAAATCACTTAAGTGTGTGCCTAACTTTAAACATGTAAGTTATAACGCTGAAATAAGAAAGTACTTTTAAAAGGAGAAAAACACATAAGAGGTTGCTACAGAAAATTGTACTTATTGCAGCATTCTTGCCTGATCTAGCAAGGTCAGACAAGTTGGTCTGGATGAATGAACCAACTGAAACTGCATCCACAATAGTTCTTTAATAGAATGACAGTTCATGTGTAACATTCACTAATAGTACTACAAGAGAACAAGTCAGATAGGAAACTGAGAGTGTAGTCTATGGAAGATTGACAACAATGTGATGATGCTGTTTCACTCATTAGAAAAAAACAGTATAGGTGCTTCCCAGGGACTAAGTAAATCTTTAGTACAGCATAATTCAACACAATTGTTCAAAGTACTCACAAAAGTTGTACTTACAATGTATGGAAACCTGTATGGCTTCTATGGAAAAATCCAAGTTTAATTTCTGTAAAATCCTAGTTTGATGAGTGGCAAATTTTTAAATGGTAAGAATCTCCCACTACAATATTCTGATGACATTTCCTGAATTAGCCCATTTTTAATAAGAAAACATAGGGAGAACGAGGATTTTTCATAAAGCTCGTGTGCTGTTGGTAAAAGAAGATTAACAATTGCTCGATATTTTCCTTTGATCCTCTGCAATCTCTTTCCAGCACCACACAAATCTCCTCTAGATTTTGGCAGAAGCCTGACAGCTTATTTAATTTCTTTACTGCATGTAGGATAGCAGGGGTGGTATTTTTTGCTTCTTTACACTACAGGGTAACAAAACCTGCCCAGAGCCAAGACACTGTAATACAAACACCCTGCTCTAATACACTGGATAACTATTCTAATAGAAGCATACAAATTTCTTTCACAGAATAAGCCTTATACAGATAAGTTGCAATTACTCTACACCTATGTTTCAAGGAAGCGCTTAGTACAAACTACTTCCAATAATTCAAACACTGAAACAGTTTCCTCTCAACTAAATGTAAGCTGAACAAAGGTTTCTTACAGTCACCAGAGCACTCTCTTGGACCATATTTAATTAAAGATATTTAAATATTCCCCCAACAGACTTTTCTCCTTTTGTTTTTTTTTTTTTTTTAAATTTTGTTGCTTGTTGGAGAAATAGCTGATATATAGATACAAGATATCTGTTTATGGTGGCTTTTCATCGTATCTAGAAATTCACATAAAATTAAACTAAAATTTTTCTTCAAATTCTTTGTAATCATATAAAAATTTTTAAAAAAACCACAACAAAACCACTTACACAAAAATACTACAATTATTTAAATAGAATAAGGAGCTTACTTGGAAACTATATGCAAAAGAAAGTATGTTACTATTAGATTGATGGAAAGATTTCCAATTTCAGATGGTTTTGATGGAAAGCTAAGTTTTTATTATATACTCTTCACCCCGTGCCCTGCCCCCACCCCCCACTGAAATTCGGGAATACACTGACATGCATAGATTTCAGTCAGGAATGAAAATTAAGAGACAAGCTATGTATTCAGAGAGACAGATTCTGAATACCAACTTCCTTTAAGAAGGCTCTGTTCATTCTGTTGTTTCTTCCAGTTTCATTTTACAAAAACTAGTTGTGAAGTAAGGTCTTGTCCATTGTGCAGATGGGTCAGAATCTAAACTCGGTTAGTAAAATAACCCGCCAGCCTGTGTGATCTTCAAAGCAGAATGTAGAGAAATTCCACGCAGGGACGGACAACAGGATACCAATACGATGATCAAAGTCGCCAGTTTATTGAGCCTAGCTGATCATTCTTATACAATTCTCTAAGTTCCTAAGAAGCTCTGATTGGCTGCTGCATGCAAGCATTTAGCTTGCACGTACAAGCATAAAATGTGATTGGTTATATCAACACTGTACACGTGTATAAACATAAGATATAGTTGGTTATACTAACTCTGTACACGCGCATAAACATAGGACATAATTGGCTATATTAATTAAAACATGCGAAACTTGTCTCAGTCTAATTGGTCAAGACAAACTGCCGAATTGAGGTTGTTTGTGCCAAGTACCCTTTATCGTGGAATGCATACCTGTGTTTTTCTAATTGGGATCTTTCTTTTTCTGTCTTCTTGTTTATTCTGTTCAAGGCCTTCTAAAGGCGTCTGGAATGCTCTTGCGACCATGAGCTACTTTCAGGCCCAGTAACTAAGTTCCATATAATTGACCCCTACAGCAGAATATCTCAGGTTAATCTTTCTTAGCCACCATTTGCACTACAACATGACTCATGCTGGTAAAATTAAACTCAATGGGACACACTGACTGAGTCTGGAAGATTGGCACTTGTCTCAGCAGGTCAGTTCAGCAAAGGGAACGTCAACTAAGGAAGCATAACGAATAGCTGAGCAAGTCAATTGAGAAAAGCACCAAAATAAATAAAGTGTGAAATTGGAAGCTAACTGGCGCCACTTTTGCTATAAAGTTTACCACCTCCAGCAGTGAGAGGTTGGCTATATGCTAATACATCTGTTTTTATGAACAGAGATGCAACCTTGATCTGCTGTGCAGAAATACAGCAGTCAACTAGTACGTATGTTTCACATCACATTTCTTTTTACGCACATTCATGTTTGCATATATGGATGTAATAAAAGGGCACATCAGACACAAAATGTGAATTCTTTCAACTCTGAATAACTTTTGTTGACTATGTTTTCTTGTTAAATGCCTACTTCTGTACATGCAGTTCTGTGCTCCTGAGTTCTTGTATAGACTAGAAGTGCCAGGTAAGTACTGGGAAAAGCATTGTTGCAAGTCATTGAACGCAATGACGATTTCAATACACTCTGGGACACAGTGGCAATTGCAGTATCATTCTGTACTTAGAAAGATGTCACAGATCTGTAGCATATGAAACACTGTAAGGATTGAGCTATAATAGTATGCAGTGTATTTCCTACTGGTCAGGACAGAAGAACATCAAGTTTTAAGGGCAAATCATTCTCAGAAGCTCTTTAGGTTAATTTTGCAGACTATTAGCATAAATATATCAGTTATGCTTTAAAGAAATAATTGTTCTACTTTTGTATCCTGCAGAAGGGAACCAGGTGATCTCTATTTGCACATAAGTACAGAAAACTTGTAACTGCACTCACTGCTCTACCATTTCATGTATCAGCTCCACAAAGCATGACTCTGTTTAATTAGAAAGGTGACAAATGACTACCTGCTCTCCTATTTTTGTTTCCTGACTACTGAACTGACAAAAATAGTTAGAAGTGTGGATGCTTTGTAAATAAAAGAGACTTGAATAGGTTACAGACCCAGAATAGTGTTAGAATTGTTCATACACTGAAATGCGAGAAGAAAATGAAGTTTTTCAGAACTTGTTCCAAAGATGTAAACTGACGTGTATACAGGCAAAAGCATTTTTAAAATTCAAGGTTTTTCTTCATTTCTGTTAGTGTGGTGCAGGGAATGGAGGATGAGGTCAATTTTAACAAGAAAGCAAATTGGAGTGTTCTTCAGAATAATCAGTTGTTCATGAGAAAAAAAAATACGTTGTAACATATGCACAAGAACATACAAAAATTTAATTAATCATTTTCAAGCTAGGCATCTTTGACTCTACTACATGTTTTTCTTTCTTAGCATGAAGACCATTAGTTCAATCAGTGCTATTGATCAGGATGTGGTTTGGGGTTTTTTTTGCAGGTTAAGTCAAAATTTCAGAAATAATGAAGAATGCAGGCATTATTATGATTGCTTTGTTCCATTTAAAACAGAAAAATCTTACTGGTTTTTGAACTCTGCTTTTTGGATACAAACTGTAAGCAGGTGGACAGGCCAGTTGGAAAGCAGAAGAAAAAAAAAAAATTAACCCAGAAAGATGTTAAAATTGCTCAAAGCAAGAGACACATTTATTTAAAGACTAGTCCCTAGGGAGGTTTTGTAAGTATTTTTGGAAATAAAAATATTCATACTAAATTAGGTCCTCCTTCAGTAAACAGCATTTTTTTCTGAAACTAAATTGCTTTCTGCTAAACATAGCTGATTCACATCACTAAAAGAAGGCCCTTTGATTTTTACAGAGAATATTCACTTTTCTTATCAAATCTCATTCTCAACTATTAATCCTTTGCTCACAATAGAGAGCAGAAAAATGATTAAACCAAGTATCTGTGTTAATAATGGGCTACCAGTTCTTCCTGCTTATGAAATTAAGGGGGCACTGAATAATCAATTAAGTGATCTACTGAGTGGATACCTTGCCTGGGCATAAAGCATATCAAGGGGCATGTGCTTAAAATACCAAACATTAAAACACTTTATCGATGATTTATTACTGCTTTTCGGTAAAAAGAATGAAACTTCATAGTATTTAATTTGATTACTTGTAAATGATTTTGCAGAATCATTTGTGACTCTGGTGGTAGCTTTTACTACCATCAAAGTGGGAAAATGATATTTCTTCCCTCATTGTTGCATACCAACTTACTCTTTGTGTCTTTGAAATCAAAGAAAGTAACTGCAGCTCTGTAATAATAAACAGAGTACAACGAGCCTGGAGCTTTCCTCCTAGCTTGCAGATGGTGCTTTATGCTAATGCCTGCAAAGTGTCTAGAAAGAACCTATTTACCTTTTATTTCAAAATGGACTAGAAAAGAGACACTCTGCTCAGTGTAGCTTTATCATTAGGTAAAAAAAACCCCCTGCTCTACTAGAATATACACATCTAAGGTTAAACAGTGGAGTATGTTACCAGATGAAAATAGGATTTGTGGTATGTTTACTCACTGTCTGATGTTTGCAGATTTTCTGTTCATATACTTTGATTTTCAAAAAAATTAAAAAAACCAGAACTGTTTTTTCAGATTTACTTTAAAAAGTTGTCCAGCTATAAGTGACCCAGCAAATATTCTGTATGTGTGATACTAAGCAATGGCTGTGGAAAAACAAAAGTCACTTCTCTACCGAGTATACGTTTGTAAAGTATACATAATATGAAAGAACCACACTAGTACTCTGGTATTACAGTGGCTACTTGTGAGACCATCTCTCTTCCTCCAAATTAACCAAAGTTTAAATAAAGCTGAACTCTGAATATTTACCACCTCACAGGCATGGAGATACTCCAACATCCTCAGGCAAATATCTGCATGTGTTCGGCTCCAGCAGATTTTCAAGTCCACTGCTCAGAAAAGCAGCTCAGCCACTAGAGAGTGAGGAGGTATTCCTGAGGGCAGGGCTATGCCAGTGCATGGTCAATATTTTATGCAAATCATTAACATCACAGTTTTGTAGCATTTTCCCAATACTTGAAAATTTTTCATCTGCATATCGTATAATTTTTTGGAATTAAACATATTTATCAAATTACAGGGGTGTTTCAGTAAACTGCACCATATAGAAACCTGCAAAGTACAACTTCTGTGTAGATATAGACTTTCCTATTAATCCCAAAGTATGCAGAACTTTGCCAGTAGCCAGTATTTACAGCACAACCATTTTTTTCTAGAATGACACAAATAATATAACCTGATAGGGAACTATGTTTTAATTACTGCCATTGGTATAGCCTTTGAAAACATAATCAAAACAAAACCCAAATTAAAACTTGATGACTTGGTATTTTGGCAGACTTCAGCAGTAAATAACTCATAATTGCTCTACACTCACAGATGCTCTCCTTAGAATTCTGGAGCACTCAAAAATATATTGACTGCTTTAAAAAGTTTTCTAGAGGAATGTCTGTACCTCTTTAGAAATAAAGCAGTTACTAATTTGGTCACTATCACCAAAAAATTCTCCCTTACTCCTAAATTTGTCTCTACATTATTATGAAAGTCTTTGCAACATAGTTAATGCTTTCCACACAGAGCAGTCTCCAATCTTAACAAATGCTTCTGACTATATATACTTAATCTTTGGAATCTGCCATAGGAAACATGTATGATGTCATGACTGACTTTAAAACCACCCCAAATTATAATTCATGGGTCTTAAAAGCACAAACAAAAATGCCACATATAAAATATCCACCAGTTCATCCAACAAAAGGGGTTTTCTACATGAACATAATTTTCATTCTGCAAAGCACTTTTGGCAAGATCATTTTCCATGAGCTCTATGTGCAAGTTTATACATGAAAACCCAGTATTTTATGACCTCCACTAGCATGGGTCATTATGTTTAAAGGTCATCTTCAGTCAGAATGCTGACATGTCATTTCCTTAGGACTTGTTCTTCCTATTTTTTTCCAGTATTAAGAAAGGTTGACACCAAGAGTCATCCATCTAGAATGACACACATACAAGAAAACTCCGTTTAGGGAACAGATATTATTTGAGAATAAGAGAAATTCCAGAAACACAGGTCCTTCTTACAAGGTCCTAGCTTCTGTAATTTTGAGAACTTATCAGCAAACCTTTAAAGTAATTAGAAGGCAGAAGAGAAATGAAGATGATTCCACATTTCTCATATAATATTTAAAGAAAATGTGTGAATTGATTTTACAGGTTTTCCTACCCTGGAACCAGTTGCAGAATTAGCTCAAGGATAAGGCATTCCACCACTTAGCTTAAAGTATGTTCTAGATTTATTTTTCTAGTTCACTGGTATATTCTATTATCTGTTCTATTCAATCACTAAAACTGCTTCACAAAGAAGCAGCAATCATTCATTAGTCTAACAGTAGTGAATAAAAGGTTTTGCCTGCAGTATACATTTAGGCAAATTGCTCTTGTAAGATGGCATTTGGCTCATTTAAATTGAAGACAACAGAAGGAAAATTCTAAATGAATACTGCAGCTAAGGGGGATATAACCCATTTGTGTTTTGCAGGATCAATCCACAGGTCACTACTCTATTTGCCTGTACATTTCATGGCTGACAAAGAGAAACATCTTCTTAGCAGAATGACTTTTGCTAACCGTTCCTGCCTATAGTTTTAGATCTGAAGAAGAGGAAATAAATACCTGAAAGAAGGAATCTTTTTTTATTTTATATAAGATGCCCTGTTTATCCATGGCTGCTGCAGCATAAAAAGCAAAAAAAACCCCAACCCCTTTGTTTGATATAATCTATTTTCTTAGGATAAGCAATGGATAAAAGATTTAACTGTTTTCTACAATAAGAAGGTCAATGGATTCCTATATTCATATTACTATCAACTCACTTTGAAAAGTAAAAAGAGGTGATTGAGGAATACGTTTCTCTGATTGCTAAGTCCGCACCCTTCCCCTGCCCAGTCACTGTATTTTTTGAACGGTTTTGTTTGTTTGTTTATTTGTTCAGGTTTTTTAAGTCTGAATTATAACCATACAAATTACCTGGTAGGGACTAAGTCAGGTCTTAATCAGGTATACTGAGTAAACTTCCACAAAAGACAGGCCTTCCCAGACAATCATAGAAAAGGGAAAAAATAAATAATGTAATTGAAAAAGAAAAGCAGTTATGCAGCAGATTAAGCACTTAAGAAGCAGCAGATTAAATGTATCATTAAATCAGAATCCACTTTGATATATTCATGTTTTTTATATTCAAAATGAACTCCGTAAGTGTTCAATGCTTCCAGGGATAATGCAAGGGTTTTTAGAAACTAGGCATCAGTTCAGGACTTTTGAATACGCAGACCTAATTAAGATTAACTTCATTGAGCCCAACCATTAACCTAGCACTGCTGAGTCCACCACTAAACCATGTCCCTAAGGACCACATCTACGCATCTTTTAAATACCTCCAGGGACAGTGACTCAACCACTTTCCTGGGCAGCCTGTTCCAATGCTTGACAACCCTTTCAGTGAAGATATTTTTCCTAATATCCAATCTAAACCTTCCTGGTGCAACTTGAAACCATGTCCTCTTGTCCTATTGCTTGTTACTTGGGAGAAGAGACTGACACCCACCTCACTACAACCTCCTTTCAACAAGTTGTAGAGAGCGATAAGGTCTCTCCTCAGCCTCCTTTTCTCCAGGCCAAACAACCCCAATTCCCTCAGCCATTCCTCATAAGACTTCTTCTTGAGACCCTTCACCATCTTTGTTGCCTTTCTTTGGGCACGCAGCAAGATACAGTTATTTAACAAGCTATAGAACAAGCTATCCTAGCTGGTAATACAATAAAAAGTTTTATAAGACAAAACAAAATAGAGAGAAAATTGGAAAAGAAAATAACCATTGATATAAGGGTAAGTATAAAGTATAATCACTGAGGAATTAAGAAGTTAACCCTTCAGCATTATCTGATGCTATGAAAGTACATAATAGCTCTGCTTTGCATGAACAGGATTTGAAAGTAATAATTATACCACAGGCTTTTCATCAGCATGCAATATGAAAATTGAAGTCATTAATAAGCAATTTTATTCATAGACAAGAGATGATGTAAATGGAGCTAATCTTAAGCAAAGCAAGTCAACTCTTGTCACTGTGCAGAGGGTGAGCCCATGCACTGCTTTTTGCATGCTTAATGAGAAAGACCAGTCTAGTGGCCAAGGAATTAAGTAACTTCTGTGCCACACAGCTCGCAAGCTAAGTGAAAAAGAGGGTCATAATGACACAGTTCTGGACAACTGCAGCAGAACTTCAGGAAATTTTCTATTCCATTGGAATAATATGTTGCTTATTTCCACAAACTCCACAAGACTATACAAATACACATTCTATTTCAGCAACGCAGAGCAGAGAACTAGGCTCACGTTCCTTAACTGGTTATTTTTACAAAGGATGTTTTGAAAAATGTGCTCACATTGCTGGCTAGTTATGAAGAACCACATTCTTGGTACACAACCAAGCTAAGAGGTAGTTTTCTTTAACTCTTTTCTGGATCCTTTACACAAGTAGAGGATACTGTGAATTTCAATAAACATCACATTTATGAAGCAAAGTCTTATGGGTTGTTGCTTGTCACCATTAATGAGAGCAAATTCCTTGAATCAGTGTTGTAGCTTTGTTGGCTGAGAACCAACTTACACACTTTTATGATCAGAGAGAAATGTGTTTTAATTGCTAGGCATTTAATTATAGATAATGAGTCCCAGTGATCATCAAACAATGAATAAAGAAACAGTATTGCTTGACACAGTCTAAGAAAAGGGAAGATACTGACAAATCCTGCTGACATGGGGTGTTCAAGCTTACGGATAGAGGGTGTGGTATCTTAAATATTTCTATGGCTCCTAGAAGGCTAGAAGACATGATGAGTTCTACAACACAACTACCATTTTTCAAGCCTCATTAATGCTAAAACATCAAACCAGGAGCAGAACAGACTAATTCCCAGTTAAGGCTCCAACATTCCTCTTCCTCAGTCTTGGACTGCAGCACAAGGTTTATAACATAGGTCTGATCCTGCACAGGCTCCCCAGTGGGCCCGTTCCTACTCCACCCACAGCAACATCTGTTCTTAACAAGGCATTAGAGAGTACAAGGAAAAGGAGTATTTCTGGTTTCAGTTAGAAAAGCATCAGATACTTGCTGGTGAATAACCTCATCCTTTTTATTTTTGGTGCTGGAGGGACCATTTAACTCCCCATTGCCACTGTGTCCTCAGCCAGCATTTCAGCTGTGTCAGACATTTGTATTCATCTGTTAAAAAAAAATAAAATAAAAAACCCACAACAAGCAAGGGCTGCTAATTCTTCTTTTAGTATTTAATGGCATAAGTTGACAGCTTACATATTTTTATGTTTCTTCCTTTCTCCTCTGTATCTTCTATACCTTTCCAAACCTGTCTTTCTCTGACAGAAGATCAAATAGTGACATTTACAGCAGAAACTTTTGTCCAAAGAAAAAAATAAAGCACAATACAATAACAATAGCACAGAAAATATCTGTAGAAACAAATGATATCTCTCTCATATAATGCTGGAGGAATAGATATTATAACTAAATATCACTTATTACAAAACATGGAATTCTGCAGTGATGTTCCTCATATCATCTGGCATCAAACTTGTTCATTATCCTAAAAGGGACAATTTCTTCATAGTTCTGACAAGTCCCCTGACTACAGCACTTCTTTCTGACCAGCAAGAACAAATCCTTCTTTCCTCTTCTTTGTTTCCATTAAAGATAGAGACGGAACAAGTGTCTTACAGTTAGCTTATCCCCACCCCACCCCAGTTTCTAATAAAATGTGCAATACACTTAAACATGTCCATGCTTGAATTGGTGCCAGTGGAAATCCATTCCTCATTATAGAATTAATTTCAGAATAGGTAATTGAGTATGCCGAACTGGTTTAACTATAGCTCAACAGCAAGTAACACCAACACTTCATGATATGCAGTGACTACGTAGTAGCAACAGTATCATTTAACTATAGTTTAAAGGTAAATTTTAAGCCAATGGGATAAGAAAACACTTGGGTAACAGTACCTGGACTCTGAGGCAAATTTTAGGTGATTTTTACATCTGACCATGATAATTCTAACTATTGAGTTAATAATTTTTCATTAAACTGCCAAGAAGTCACTGAAATTAACACACAAAAGTCTGACAAATACAGTTTCTAACACTTAGCGATAACAACAAGCCTGTAATTAAACCTGGAGTATCTGGAACGGGAATAAAGGCATTTCTTCAGGAAACATAAAGCGTGTCAGAAACAAAGAAAATTTCTTCCAGCTTACATACATGGAATGAACTTTTTGTGTAGCTTATCTTTTATCATTATTACTTTATAGAGTTCAGCTGAAAAGTTTGAGCCTGCAGAGTTTTAACCTGTGTTTCAGTTTGTGTGTCTGGAATGTAACTTTCCTATTAAAATGCAACCCATGCTGCTAACTTCAGGGTTTACCTCCAGTGTCACTGGACTCTGAAATTAACTCCAGAGCAAAATGTGAAGCTTGAATTACTTATAAAAAAACCCCTTGATACTTAGAAAGAGCAATAAACTATCAGCTAATTGGGGCCAAGATTTCTTAAATAGCCTTTTTTTGTCCGCAGATCACTGATCACTTCAAGTACTTTCAGCATTTGATTTACCTAAATTACATTAGAAATTATATACTAATGCCAATTTATAAAAAAATAAATTACAAGGTCAAGAACGAAAGCTGGAATTTAAAGAAAGACTTAATGCCTGGCCCCATACACTTCTATATTTCAGTATTGAAGTAGCCAGTGTACGTGCTGCACATAGCACTGAAGTAAGTTGAAAACCAGTAATCAGTTACTTTAATTTCAGTCTCAGTCCTAAATGGCATATCATCATGGAGGGAAGTCCATTAGCTCCAGAAAACCAGCCAAGGATTAAAATGCAGATGAAATGTTACAAGCACATTTTGAAAAATGCATTTATACAAGCCTTCTGCCTTCTAACATACAAACACACAAGTAATTACTTGCATAATTTCCACATGATGTGGATTTCCACATATGATTCATATGTTATGGATAAAAGGTTACAGACCATGCCTTTGAGTTCTGAACATTTGTTTGATTTCAACACTACTGTAAGCTTTGACAGGAATATCACATACCATCTAAACAATATATAGTTTACTATATGCTATTTCTACATATACACTATTTCTTAAGTTAAAAAAAAACCAAAACACCAAACAGAAAAAAACTTTAGAAGTTATTTCTTTAAAAGTTATTTTGGAGTTATTACTTTTGATTTTTTTCTCGGACAAGTTAGCAGGAAGATTCTACTTTATTCAAATACCTCTAATAACTTGGCAATGGTGTGAAGTGACATAAATGTCAAAAAGAAAGTAAAAATTGTTTAAGTTTTGACAATAAAAGTCATAATTATAACCCCTGAGACCAGTAGCTCCCGCTGAGATGCTCATTACACAGAGAAAATGTTTTGTGCCTCACCCACCACTAACAGCCCGAAAGAAAGGAAAGACAGTCCTAATCCCAGAAAGCTATCTGTAAGCATGTCATACCAAGAGCACTGACAGCTTGAAATTAAAGCAGATTACCCCACTTCTTTTCTTAGAACTCTAAAGTATTGAGCAAAATCCACTAGAATAGACTGAAAGAATAAACCTGGAGGAACAAACTTCCAACCTGAAAAAATAGGAAAAGGGAATACAAATAATAGTACCAGCTTCACACTGACTCTCTATGTTTTCTTCTCTTGCATTATCAGCTGTACCACACTTTGGCTTTTGCTTCAAATCATCCTCTTCCACATCAGCAATTCAACAGAATCAGCACAGAAAGTGAAAGACTCAGAACACCAAGCACACCTTCTATTCAAATATGAAAAATGCTGCAGAAACCCAAAAGTTACTTAAAGCAAGTGGATGACATCACTAGACAGAAAAATCATTAAAAATGTTGAGGTATTGCAAAAAATAATTGGTATAAAAGCATTTCCTCCCTGGTGTTTTATTCTACTATTTTATGGATAATCTTGACAGTGTGATAATCTCAAAAAAACTTCCACTGTGATACTTTCACTAAAACAATCCTGTCATTGAGGAGGTCACTTAATGATTTGCTGGAGGCAGATATGGATGTACCCTGGTGTGCAATACTACTGTATTGGCTGTCTCCACTATCTTGGTATAAGAATGTGACCAAAATATAGAGGTGAAAACACATTACAGAAGCACGTGAATAATTTTTGCTGAAAGGCTAGGCCCCAGTAGTCACAAGCAGTCAGCTCTAGAGCAACTCAGCTAGTCTTCAATACCACCAGTTCCTGAGTGACATGACTGAAAAACTGGCTTTGCACCAAGAAAGCTAGTCAGATTTTATGCACCTACTGAAATGAAAGCAAGATTGAGCTCTAAAACCCCAATAAAGTATACCAAAGCCCTGGTTTGGACCTTTGAGGCAAGGAGTCTACTATGCCCTCCCACTGTTAAACGGTTTTATGAATTCTTCTATTCTGTTGTATACTTAAAAAACTGACGTGCTTAAATTCTGAAGAGCCTATTTCCTCTGCTTTGCAACTGAAACATGCACTACAGCTTTTACTTTCTTTTCCATTCTCCAAGGACAAACTTGCAGGGTTGCTTTATTAACTAACAGATTATAAAAACAGTAGAAAAAGCATTTTCACCATCTAATTTGTCCTTTTGTATAAATCTGACCACAGAATTTTGTTAATTCTTCTACTAAATTCAATTGCTGGCCATATGATATTTTTTAAATACGTATCTAATCTTGATTAAAGGCTTAAGATCATGAAGAGTATTCAATTCAGTACTTTCACAAATATATCTGGTGGCTGATTATCCTCACCACATGCATCTTATTTCTAATAAGAATTTACTACTCCTGGTTCTCAAAAAAGTAGCCTTGTTATGAAGTCAGGATCAGAAATTTCTTCCCAAGCTATTACAGCTGGACAAAGACAACATAATTTTGATTGCTATTAGAATACGCATTATTTCATTTCTCATCTTTATTTGTTCATTTCCTCCCCAACCAATGACCAGCTAATAATTAAAGTTACCAGCAGTATTGTGAGTGGCACTACTAGTGCTATCAAAATTTTTCAAATCATCTACCAATAATACAACAGAGAGCCAGACAAATGTACTAGCTACAAAATAATGTTGCAATTAGGTAATTTCTCTGCATTTTATGTACATGCTGAAGTAAAAATCCCTCAGAAGTCAGCTGCTGAAATAACAGTACAGCTTGAACTAGGAATTTTGGACCAACTCAATTCAGTACAGTCCCAAATAATATCCACTGAATGGCTCCTCTGTGAGTGAATTCTCCTCCGCTATTAATTGGCGAAACGCAGCAGACATCCCACACAATAAAACAGACTCACTAACTTATTGACAGGCATTTTACCTGGATTGGAATAAAACATTAAAGAGTTATTAAGCAACAGTGGAAAGGGAAGACAGAAATATATTAATGCCTTTTGCAACTCTCACTTGGGAGCAGATTCCATAAGACCACAGAAAAGGAAAGCTATAATAACTAAAACCCCATAGTGATTATAGATTTCCCAGTACAAATCTGAAGTTATGACTGCTATATTATAAGATACTGATGCTATGTTTTGTAAACATTCTTACTTTGATTTCAGCTACGGCAGTATGTCTTCACACAAATACAGTTAAAGAGCTTACCACAAAAAGAAAATAAAGCCCTTAAAAGAACTTAGAAGAAATGTGAAAGAGAAACTTTCACATTCTTTGTGCATCAAGATGAAAGCTTCACACATCTGCTCTGCACTGTAATCTTATTAATGTTCTTTAAAAAAAAAACCAAAAACAACAAAACCAACCAATCTCTCTCTAACCTAAACCTCTCTCTCTGAAAGGCTATTATTTCATGTTTACATATGGATTAACAGCCACCTAAAATGTCATAGGTAGATTTGGGAAGGAAAACATCCTTTAAATGTGGATATGCTGTACAAATAGAGATGATATTTCGTGAAACAGCTTTCAACCAGAAAAAGCCAATCCATTGAAACTTAACCTTTTCTTGGGAATGTACCAATACAATGCTACAATCAAATCTATGCAGAAAGCCAGAAACTGAAGACAGATGCCAGAAGTGCCAATATCTTAACAATTAAAACCTTACTTGAAATGAGAAAATGGTCTCAGGCAAGTGTTCTACTTACTAGTCTGCTTTTAATTTTGTCCTTTTTGTTTTGTGACTTAGAAATTTAACAGCAGCAGCAACATGAGAGGTCTGGGCTTTCACCTGCCACAGCAGAAAAAAAAATAAAATAAAATCATTAAATAGGAAAATCATATCTGTAATTAGATAAACATCTCTAAACCTGTCGTTCCTCACACAACACAGAAAATTCTTTCTTTCCTCCTTTCAAACCTTCTGAAAAGCTCATACTTAAGCTCCAAAAATTATAACTTATCCAAAGCTGGAAAAGGAAATGTGTTCCTCCAGCTAGGTACTTCATTATTTCAAAGGATCATTTGTCTACAGCAGCAAAAAATTATTGCTTTCTGATGTATGTCATACTTATTACATGAAACCATAACAGGAGAGTACCGAATACTAAAGTGTTACCTTTCTTTAGCATTATGTGATGATGTTACTAAAACTGTGTGAGACATCTTCAGTATTTATTTGCTTTATATTTACATTTCTAGCATTAGGTGATGGACAGGTTTAGAAATTCCTGGGAGTTGTGACAAAGGTAGTGAAAAATCAGGTGACCTTTTGCCTCCCTTTCTGCCTGAATTTACTGTTAGGATTGGGGAATGGAAATGTAGAAATCCAGGTATGACTGTAAAGATGGCAAGAACGGAAACTATGAAAGCAAATTAAGTTGGCAGGACCAATATCTTGAGTCATTGTTTGGTGAAAGACTAGCATGGGTTACAAGCAACTGTATCACAGGGTACCTTATGCATGACAGAAAGAAGGAGATGTATAATAGCAAAGAAGTGATTGGGACAGTAGCAAAAAAGTAATAGGGATTCTTAAGGGAACTAAAACAGAAGCTGAATACCAGTGCATGTCTCTAAAGAATTAATAATCATTTTGCAACAAATAAAATGTCCTTTTACATCCTGTCTCCCTTGGATTAACGTTAAGATGAGAAAAGAGAAAAAACCAAGAGACATTCTAAGAATGGGGAAGAACAGGAGCTGCCATAGAAAATGCAGGACAGGCAAGCCCTGTCCCCTTTGGGCAGGTGTCTGGGTTGGACAGACAACCATTGGTGTCAGGAATGGAGCTGAGTTAAGGTGAACATGGAATGGGGACACAAAAAATGGGGCAGATAATGGCTGTCTTATGCAACCTGAGGGCTCATAGCATCGATTTCCTACGCTTTAGCTCAAGTTAGCAGTTACTGACACCACATCCCATGGTTGCATAACACGTTTTTGTATCTTTTCCCTTCACAGAATGCCCACAACCCTTATGTGGTTTCTACTGCTGGACTAGACAATGTTTGGAACATTTCTAAAGCTAATCCTGTTACTCATTCTGCTCAGTTTGTAGCCAGCTGTGCTACAGACCTCCCTTTTCTGATACACATGTAGGTCAAAACAACCAAAATTGTTGCCTCCTCACCAGTATCTTTCCCTGAAGTGTGACAGTGTAATACCTTCCTGACACAGAATGGATTGTGATCAATTTACTTTCTCTGCCTCTGACACACAAAAAAATGGTTGCTCTTAATAACCTTGATACTTTTCTAACCTTGTTTTACTTTAAAATACAACTTGTTTGCCATCCTTTCATCTCTCGGGTTGTATTTACATCTTTCTCCAACATGAAATGGTAAATGAAAATCCTCTAGTGACCTTCTCTGAATCATACTCATTCAATATGCTTTTGCTGTGCTCTTTGTTACTCCTGTCTAAATGGAATGAACATATCTTTCTGATCTCTTTTTTTCAGGGAAATCTTTCCTTGTTTAATCTTCCTGATTACCCTCTTGTGTCCTATCTGACTGACAGTAAATGAACTGGGCATTGTATTTAAGGCAATGCATTCCATCTATTTACATTGTTTGCACTGTATTTTCATCAATTTCACCATTATAATCTAAAATAATTTTAAATCTTTTCATCTTGTTTTCTTAATAACATCCTCTTAGAACAACTTGTCAGCGTTTTGCCTGAAGTACCATTTCCTTCTCCCTTATTTGCACACAAAGCCCATGGCTTCACAAAGCAACCCTGGAGAATTATTGGTGATGGGATTGGCTGATACTGCTTTAAACCTTAATCTAAACACAAGTATATTTATTGCCTGTTATTTCTTGGGGTTTTTAAGGAACACTTTAGACTTGTCAGAAAATTTGTTTTAGCAAAGCAACAAACAAACCCAAAAAATTCAAAGGTATTTTGGAACCTTGATTACATACTATCTTGCCTTCTGTCTTTCTGAAGAGTTCATTGTCACAGAAGGTAGGCACACTCTAGTTGCTCTCTTCACTTCGGAGAAGATGCTTTTCTATATAAGCCTGGCAGACTTAAAAAGCAAGGATTCCCCATCACCCATAAAATATTGAGGCAAAGGAAGTACCTGAATTTAAAAACTTTTCCACACAGCTTGGAACTATATAGCACAGAAACAAACCACTGCAGTCTGGCATTGCTTTGTTTGTAGCGCCATGAAATATTTCAACTGATCATAAAAGAAATGCTACTGTATAACAGCTACCCAAAATGTCTTCTCATTTTGGAAACTGTTTTGCTTATGCTGAAACCTGTTCTACAGGAAAACAAATTATTTCAAACCAGTTATTTGCCTGGCACAAATAAAAATAGAGAGACAAACACACTTTGTCAGATTTCATTGAGGTATTTATATCTGCTAATACAAAAGCCAAATATGATCTCTTTGCTTATTTTTTGGATAGAGAAATGTGCTGCAGGCTGCATGAAGAAACAGACTATCAGGGAGGTTGGTTTCTTTGAAGACTTGGAGATGGAGACTGCTGCATCTATTTATCTGTGTAAATTGGCTCGTATTTGTAACAGTTGGTAATGACAAGTAATAATAACCTGCAATGCCTTTTCCATAAAGTTGCTTCCAACTTAAATAGAATGAAATTTTACCCTTCTACCAAAGACCAACATTAAAATCTACTAGTGATCCAACAACTGCTTTTTTGTTTGTATGCTGAATGGTGTCCTTGACTGGAATGCCACAGAGTGAGAAAATAACCAGCTTACAAAATAGCATATGATATAAAACCCATGTCCAATTGTGATCACCCAGAATACTGATCATTCTTCCTTTATCCCCATCCACCCTCATCAAAAATTCTGCTTTTTCATGTGATAGTTTGACTGGATTCCTTCAGGAAATAAAGTATCTTTGTTTCACTTGAGTTACATCACTTAGTTCTAGCCTCTGCTTAGCTGGCTTACTTATTTAAATCACACAGCTTGTTACATTGGATTTTTCTCGGGGAAAGGAGGAACACATTACTAGTGTCTGGAAGCCTCATGACTTTTTCTGGGTAAAAAGCAATTCCCATAAGATAAACACCTTAAGCTTCTTCAGTAGCAAACTTAAAAAAAAAAAATCAGAAAAAGCTTAATTTCCTTTGATGGAACTCATTGTTATATTCAGTTTAAAATTTGAATATATCCTTAAAGAGGAAGAGACATTAATTCATCTTTTTACTTTCTTGCTTGAGGCGCACCATTCTTGATCAAAACTAGAAAGATTTTTACAGACTATATAATCAAATCTTGTCAAGACACATGTTAAACAGGCAAGGAATAACAGAATATGTGGAAAGATTACAAAAGATTAAATAAATAATTCTTGCTTGAAATCATGTGGTACAACAGCTATAAATTGTTGTGGTTCTGAAGTGAGGTAGTATAAGATTTATTTTGTTGTTCCTGTGGAAATTGGAGCAGGAGCATGCTTCTAGAGCATGAAAATAATATACCATATTCATAAAAAAAAAAATTGGCTAGGTAATGCATGGAACAGTATTGGGAAGTATAAGCTGTGCAGCATGAACCAAAATCAAGTCAAATCTACCTAGCTATATTTTTTTAGAGACTCAGAGCAGTTAAGCCTCATCAGATGCAGCTCCTGTCTTCTGTAACGGTTATGACAAACTGCTTTTTCAATTCCTTCAATCCTAGACTGCAACAGCAACTGAAAACACCAAAAGTACAGCCTTTGAAAAGGCAAAATATGAGGTGCATCAATTTGCAGCAGTTACTCAGCTGTGACACAAGATTACATTACAAAGGAATTAATATTCCCATTGCTTTCCTGTTGCTACATCCAATCTCTGCTGTGTTCTGCTTACAATGAAGTTTGACCTCACTATGTAGAGGAGAGAATCATTAAACAACAGTTTTGCATTGTAGGTTCTCTAATGAGACCTAAATACAAATTACAATTAAGTTCTTAGCTGAAATAGTTGAGAAACAAAAGTTCAGATGAAGACAGTAGGACTCTCCAACTTTGAGTATGTCAGGAACCTTTTCTATTTCCCACTCCCATATCCCTAGTCTTGTACTGCTTAATGACAGTGGTCCACTTTATTATTTTTTTCCAAGGTGTTTGGGATTGGATGTGTCTTGTGTTTGTTTTTTTTAAACACAGTAATACATATATGTCTGTGGTAGGTTGACCCTGGCTGGACCCCAGGTGCCCACCAAAGCCATTCTATCACTTCCCCTCCCTCTCAGCTGGCCAGGGGAAAGAAAATATAACAAAGGGCTTGTGGGTCAAGATAAGGACAGGGAGAGATCACTCAATCAATTACTGTCACAGGCAAAACAGACTCAACTTGGGGAAAATTAAGTTAATTTACTGCCAATCAACCAGAGCAGGGTAATGAGAAATAAAACCAAATCTCAAAACACCTTCCCTCCACCCCTCCCTTCTTCCCAGGCACAGCTTCACTCCTGGATTCTCTACCTACCCCCACCGGCGCAGGGGGATGGGGAATGGGGGTTGGGGTCAGTTCATCACAAGTTGTCTCTGCCACTTCATCCTCTTCAGGGGCAGGACTCATCACACTCTTCCCCTGCTCCAGCATGGAGTCCCTCCCACAGAGGACAGTCCTCCGTGAACTTCTCCAACGTTGGTCCTTCCCGCGGGCTGCAGTTCTTCACCAACTGCTCCAGCATGGGTCCCTTCCACGGTGTGCAGTCCTTCAGGAGCACATTGCTCCAGCGTGGGTCCCCCACAGGGTCACAAGTCCTGCCAGAAAGTCTACTCCAGCGTGGGCTCCTCTCTCCATGGGTCCTGCCAAGCGCCTGCTCCAGCGTGGGCTTTCCATGGGGTCACAGACTCCTTCGGGCTCCAGTGTGGGGTCCTCCATGGGCTGCAGGGGGAGAACCTGCCTCACCATGGTCTTCACCATGGGCTGCAGGGGAATCTCTGCTCCCGCGCCTGGCATACCTCCTCTCCCTCCTTCTACACTGACCTTGGTGTCTGCAGGGTTGTTTCTCTTACATGTTCTCACTCCTCTCTCCGGCTGCTGTTTCTGTGTGCCCTGCAATTTTTTTTCCTTCTTAAATATGTTATCACAGAGGCACTACCAACGTCACCGATTGGCTTGGCCTTGGCCAGTGATACAGATGCACACACAACCAAATTCAACAGGCGTTAAAGCTCAGAATTATTCTTCAATAAAAAGTTAGTTAGAACTCCGGTAACATTTTATAAACCACGTGCTCAATGATGTAAGGGGAATTACTACACAGCCAACTTAAGAATCCTTAAAGGTGATGACTCAAGATGCACACATCGCTCACCTAAAAGATGAGGGGTCTCTACCTTGAGGAGTTACCTCAGGCGGTGCCCTGACCCAAGGGAGAGTCCCTGACTGCAGACCTGCTGCCCCAAGGAGGACCGATTCCAATGTGTCCTCCAGCAGGACCCCATTTATACCCTTGTTGAATCTGATCTGTTGTCATTTTAATCCCTATTGGCCAAGAAGGTCACCTCTGCGTACCTGGCAGGTCTCAGTTCGCCAGTTCAAATTTCAACCTGTGGCTTCTAGGGTTTAGGTTTTTTTCCTCTTCTCCCTGCCTGGAAAAGTTTCATTTCCTGCTGGGGGGAGTGTACTGCCACACAATCCACCCCATGACCACAGTCATGATTTGACTGGTTTCCTTGGAGTGGTGGTACAGTCACCTCCTGCCTCCAAAGTTAAAAAGGGAGCACAGTCTGATGAATTTGACGCTCATTGTGGGCCATCATTTCATTCTGCTCTAGAATTAAAATGGAATATCTGACACAGGAATATCCAGCACATGAACAGGTTTTAAGGGAGTATACTTAACCGTTAGTACAGACTTCACTACCAAGCATTTGATAGAACTTATTGCAATACAGATTACAGTCATTATAACTACAAGCATTATTAAAGATTAGAGAAGGCTACTCACCCACCCCATGAAAGAAAATCCAAACATATCAAAACCTTTTCCCCAGTTAGTCCCTGGTGCAGAAGCAATTGCCTCTAGGTCTCTTGCCATTTTCTTTTGTTGATTTAATCTTGAAGCTACATTGACACATTTGGATTGAACACAGCAGTTGTCCACCAACAGATTCAAACTTCCCATGTACTCTTCTCTTTCCCACATTTCGATAGTCATTTTACCCGTGTGTTATAACTGATTGTTCAAGAATCCCCAAATTATCTGATGTAACGTTGCCTAAGGTTGATAGTTGTAAACTCAGTTCTGGAGTGCTCTGTCGGTGTTTTCTTTGGGTACCATACATAGTCACCCCTATGGAATTTCAGGGCATGATGTAGTACCATTCCAACTCCACCGCATGATCTCATGGACTAGTTGAAGAGTATAGTAGCATCTGGTGACCAACTATAAACAACGAGTATAACCTCCTCCCCATACAGTCTGAAACTCCAACTATAATTGTTACATTGCTCCTATGTGAGCTCAAGGGCTCACAATACTGATGTCCATAATTTCTGCCATGACATTATCATACAGATCTTCACCATTATCATTACCAGTAGAAGCACTGGAATAGCTCGTTTCTTCATGGTCCTGTAGGTTTTTTTCCTCTTCTCCCTGCTTGGAGAAGTTACATTTCCTGCTGGGGGGAGTGTACTGCCACAGCCAGTGGTGGGTCCATCTTGGAGCTGGCTGGTATTGGTTCTGTCAGACATAGGGGAAGCTTCCAGCAGCTTCTCACAGAAGCCACCCCTGTAAACCCCCCGCTACTAAAACCTTGCCACACAAACCCAATACAATGCTATTACAAGGATAAAAATAGCGACCTTATTTGCAGAGCACTTGATAAGAAGAGCCATATGCAGGCTGTTGTTATTCTGAGTTTGTTTTCAGAGTCGAGTTTGGGTTTGGGTTTTTTTCCTTCATGATAAGGGTGGTCTGTGCTGCTAATACCAACTGTCTGGGAAGAGGAAAAGAAATTTTTTTAAAAATAATTTGCTGCTTTGTGTGTGATCAAACAGACAATGAACTCGCAGAACAGATTAAGGGATGACAAGGAGATGGCTCAGCCTACGTTCACTGTGCAGATCTGCAGAAAACTTTGGTCAATAATAATTTCACATTCAGAAATACAAGGTAGAAAGCCCAGTCAAAGCCCAATGCTGCATTTATCAATAAGCCAGAATGCACAGGTCTCCACTTTATAAACTAAATTGCACATGGAACTGCTATTAGCAAGTTATGCAGAAAAACTGTACAGACACAGCAAGAAGCTTCTGCTTCGTAAAAAAAAAAAAAAAATTACAGCCCATGCAATAAGTATTGTGTCCATATAGGCAGAACTACTTGCCCTTCATTTATTATTTCCTTGCACTGTTGAAAACATAAAGCAAATTCTGACATCCTACCCAATCTGGATGTGTGGCACTACTTACTTTATGTAGAGAACAGGGTAGACAAGGAACTGTCTTAATTGGGCTGGAATACAGGTTTTCTGAATGATGCGGAAGAGACGCTACTGAGCTATATTCGACATACAATGTATATCTCGCATATTTAGGGTCTATTTGGACCATGGTGGTAGTACAGCAATGATTACTGGATGTACATAAATCCACTAGTACTATTACTACCCTGGAAAACATAGGCAGTCATAGAAGAGCCCCTAACAAGTTCTCTTCCCCTCAAGTAAATCCAGTGCTAGGGTCAACTTAGAGTGACAATGACTCTGAAGAGCCAGGCTGAACAGCATATACTATGTTGTTGAATTGCTGTAGCAATATTTAATCCATAGCATATTCACTCAAACAGCACAAAATGTTGTCCCTTATTCCCCCCAATCAGATCTTCTCCATTCCAGGAAAATACAAAATTTAATCCAGGTGAATAGTTTTTACCTTAGACCTAGTAATGTATTTTAAGGCTTCAGGTTTTGGTAAGCATTTTGTGTGGCATACCTGAGACAGTCTGACTTGGGATTAAAACAAACAAACAGAAAACTAAACAAAAAACTTTGTTTAGGCTATATGTAAATTCCAGGTACTGCACAAAGTATTAAAATGAAATTCTGTTGGCACTGGCATACTAGTACATTTTCTATTCAAAGAATTCCTGCATTTGCTATCTTTGAGCTACTTCCTCTGGCAGACCTAGGCAACCCGAGTTCTCCTATCTGGCTCATTTTAAAGGCCAGTAATTGTACCACTCTTGCCCAATGCCAACATATTAATCACTCCATATAAATGAGAGACTGGATCAAAATTGTACTACATACTTAGAACTCAGGCACTTTTGCATAAGTTTAAGGGTTAGCACCAATTCTGTGTTTTCAATCAGTAAAACCACACTTCCTAAAGTATAGAATATCCACCTATTAATAGAGGAAATTTTACACTATGAAAAACCTTCTATTTGTCTCCCAGCCCTTTAGTTACACAAGTGGCAAAAACTTGCAAAACTCACACTATTTTTTAAAATTGCATCTCATTAAGTTTTATGTCATGCTCTCCAATCATTCATTTTCATTCTACATAGTTCTTCAGTAATACAGAGTGTATTATAACAATTTTTTGACCCAAGGTTGAAAAATCAAAATATTTGTAGCAGCAGCTATGCAATTGTCACAAATAGTCTCATTTTCCATAAATATGGAGTCCGTTTGCTAATCCTGGTCACAGATCTAAATATATTCCCTTTGAATACCTATAGGTGGTGCTGAAATACAATTGTTTCTTAAAAAAAGTAACAAAGTAACTAGCAAAACTATCGATGAAGATAGATAGCCCTCCTGGTTGTGCAGATTTACTTCAAGGAAATGTAGCTGAATCAGAAATCAGATGGACATGCATTATTTGTGTTTTCCTCAAGTACTTATTACAATAGATTTTCTCATATGGCCATGTCTTATAGCCAAGACTTTCCAGGACTGAAGTTGCAAAACATAAGGGTATTTTCTAATTGTTGGAAATACCCAATAACAACAACATAAACTGTGAAAATGTAGCTGTCATGAATATGGCATAACTACAAAGAAAAAGAAACATAAATATGTTCCCCCAGGAATTTCCCTTTCAGGTTGCACGTTTCATCCTGATAATCATAAATTTTGCCATTCAGTATAAATTATGACAATGCAGCTACTAATAATAGCTCTCTGGGCATTAGCTCTGTTTGCTGAAATGAAGCAGAACTAACTAGCTTCTCCACAAACACATAATGGAAAAAACCAAAATCTTTGCCAGGCATAATTAACATGTGGTAACTTGATAATCAACACCAAATGAATCCATACTTTCTGGTTTTGAAAAATACATAGTAATTCCACATTAGTGATTATTTATAGAAAAACTGAAGTGTTTGCAATTATGAACATACTTTATGGTAAAAGTCAGAGCTTAAGCCATTTCCTGTAATGCTAATACTTTACACTTAATTTCCAAGTTCTATTCAGCCTTTTAAAATTATAAAACTTAAGAAAACAAGTTACAGTAAGAAAATAAACAACAGTTCTAGAATTTTTTAAAGACAAATAAGGCATATTAAAAAAAAGTATGCCAGCAAAAACTTGTATAAATAATTAAATGCTTATAATGTTTGTGAACAAAGTTTTATGCCTATCACATCAAACAACTGAACAACATAAAACACAAAGGGAAGGTAGCTACAGAACAAAAGTCAAAGTATGCAGAACATCAAATTCTCTCTCCCTCCTCTTGCAACATAAACTGCAAGCCACAGATGCATTTTCCCTCAGTGCATCACAACATCCAAGGAATGAAACACAGAAAGCTGCATTTACCCCTCAATTAAAAGAAAAGAGCAAGAAAGAAATTATACGACTGATACATTAAGTCCCTAAAAGAACAGGAAGTTTAATTGCTAAAAAATAGTATGGAAACTGACACTTGCTTTCCTTTAATTGCAAACTTAAGCTACTTTCAGAAAAAAGTAGGTTTCATGGGAAGCAGAGTTCACACAAAAAGAAAGAGTCTTTACACGGAGTTCTTCACCAAGATGTACATCACCCTTTCACTCAGCATGTTCTTTTGATTAAAATGTAATCCATGGTTTCTACTCCCCGTCCCCCCATCTTCCAGATGTTAACCACTTCCTTGTAGCTAATTTGGAAGTTTAAATACAACATAATACGTTTAAGATGCAGTAAGGCAGCGTACACAGACAGGTTTAAAATGGCATACAAATTCCATGGAGACCATACCACAGTTTCAGAGCTAATGCAGGCTCTTGCTCTAAACATGAAAGGATGTTATCTTCAGGCCTAGTTTTCAAATGAAAGTATAAACAAGTATTAAATTTGGCAAGGTCATCACACTGCAAAAAAGTTGAAAACCTGCACAGGGCAAACAACTCCGTTATTTCCTTTGGCAAATCTTCACCTATAGTTGCCCACCTCTCCTCGGAGATCTTTTTGCATTCGAGAGCATCTTCAATATTCACTTTTTCTTCCTAATGTCTTCCTGAACCTGGTGTCACATATTTTAGTGGCAAAAAACAGGATTACAAATTGGTAGTAGTAAAGAAAACTAAGTCTTGAGAAAAACAAGAGAAGGGTAAGTAGTAAAGTCCACTAACTAATTTCCAATCTTTGACAAACTTCGATAAACCTAGAGGCAAGTCTAAAACTGATTTAGGCTGCTTAAAGAAGCTGCAAAAAAGTGAACTTTCTCAGAATAAAAACAGTTCTAAGTGCATTGCTCTTCCAGCAAAAGATCGAGTAGACAGCACAAATCAGACACACTGTGGTTAATGTATATAATTATTCTTAATTATACATCTATTATATAGTTTGATTACACAGGGAGCACTTAAGGTAATATGAGTGAGTCATTAGATTAGATAGAGGAGCATTATTTGGCAACATTCAGATTAATTGGAGTTGTTAGGAAAGGACTTCAAAACTTAGGTTGTATAGGTATAGTGCTAATGAATGCTGTGGCATGGATCAATCATTCCATAAGCAGACAGCAATGCACCAAAATGCAGATATTTGTAATGTTCTATATGTATTAATTGAGACTGAAGCTCAATATTTTCACTAAAATCAGAAAAACTAAAACAAAACAATTCCACAACAAAGTGAATTTCAAGCCCTACTCACTCAAAAAGATACAGCTGAACTGGACAGTTTCATTTTACATTAGGTATCTTCCAAGGTTTCCAAACTTGAATGTTTAGTAAATTAACAAGTGTACTACTCGGTGGGTGGTCTCCTCATAGCCTACCTACATAGGGTAACACACTGTATGTATAATTTTTGGAGAGCTATAGAATGTAGCAAGTTTGAAATTGAATGGTAAACTCCGTCAATTGTTAGGCAATATTTACTGTGGCGTCACTTTACCTCTACTTCTGCGAACCTGAATTTGGGTCATGAAGTTTTTCATAATGGCATCACCTCTCCCCTGCAATTTTGGATATATTTAAACAGCATCTTTTACCAATCAGCGGAGAAAGAAATCTGGTTATCCATATAATCCAATTGTATAAAAATGCAACACACTTTGGCATATATGTCTGGCTCTTTTGATATGAGCAAAATTTAATGAAAATAAATGTTGATTTTTATAGGAGGGCCACAAAGATTATCAGGGGGCTGAAGCACCTCTCCTACGGGGACAGGCTGAGAGAGTTGGGGTTGTTTAGCCTGGAGAAGAGAAGGCTCCACGGAGACTTCATAGCAGCCTGCCAGTACTTAAAGAGGGCCTGCAGGAGAGATGGGGAAGGACTCTTTATCAGGGAGGGTAGCAATAGGACAAGGGGTAATGGTTTTAAACTGAAAGAAAGTAGATTTAGGTTAGATATTAGGAAGAAATTCTTCACTGTGAGGGTGGTGAGGCACTGGACCAGGTTGCCCAGAGAGGCTGTGGATGCCCCCTTCCTGGCAGTGTTCAAGGCCAGGTTGGATGGGGCTTTGAGCAACCTGCTCTAGTGGAAGGTGTCCCTGCCCACGGCAGGGGGGTTGGAACTAGATGATCTTTAAGGTCCATTCCACCTTAAACTATTCTGTGATAGGTTGGAAACCTGGTTCAATGATGTGTTTTATCAGTTTAGCACAGAAACCAACTCTGAACTGGCAGCTACATGTTCCAAATACACCCTAAAAAGTCAAATGCAAGAACTGGCCTGCTTAAGTATAATAACTGTAAAAAACCCAGTTTGGTTATGCGAATTATATAAATAAGCCAAGACAACCACCACGCATTAAAATGTTTGTGGTAATCTGGTGTAGCTATATACCTCTGAGGGTTCATAAACTCATCTTGAAAGACTTAGAGGAACCTAAGTTAACACCTTAATTATCTCATTTAGTTGCCTGTTTATAGATTATCCTTTTTTCTGATTGACTCCCCTTCCAAATATCATATCTTACATGAACGACCACTCCTTATCCTTTGGCCCATTCTGTGTGTCCTAGTTGCCTTTAACAGCATGCTACTTCTTTGTACTTCCCAATATATTTAGGGTAGGAAAAGAAAACATCTGGCACATATGTAGCCTTGCATCTGTACTTGAGGGGAAACAACCAGATTTGAGCCATCCACACCAAAGCTGAAACTGTACCTAAACTCCACTACTTCTTTTATCATTGGAAAACCAGTGGATCTCATTTGTCAAATTCTCACTCCAGACAGCTCAGATAGTAGTGAATGGAATATCCTTTCTTCTTCAATGAAGAAGAATAGCTGCTTGGTACTGGAGAGAATTGAGGTAAGTTATTATTCCTACTGTATGCTATGCATAGATCAGAATCTAGAGTTTAAGTCTTGCCATGCTTGTATTGCCAAAAACCAAGTCCAGATCACAGCTCTGTTGACACGGGGTTTCAAAACTTCTTAGGACCAACTACATATTGGTACTGGGAAACCAGTTTTTATACTTGGATCTTCATATAAAGATAGAAGCCTCAGCGAGGGTTGCCCCTCTCCCTTGGGAGCTGGTTTGAAACTGAAGCTCTTACCCTTGGCTTCCACCCTAGCTACACTACAGCAGTGTTGCAGCCATGCCTGTGCCCAGTCACTGATCCGAACCCAAATGCTGACTTCTCTCTTGACCTCAGACCAATCTCATCACTATGCAACTTGCCTGGCAATCACTGGGCTATATCTGACCCTGATTATTCTCTCCAGACCTGATCACAACTCTGTCTTGCTGACTTGACTTCCCAGCTTGACCTTGCACCTGCATCATCACCACAGACTTGTCTGATGATCTGGACTCTTCACTGACCCTGGCTGCCATTACCACAGCTGCCCTGCTTATCTTACTGTCATGCTGTGGGACTGTACTGGTGAGAACACTGCCCTTGCCCACCTTATTATGCTTGTCTCCCTGTTTCTCTTCCCTTGTGGAACAACCTGCCTTTTCTGCTTCCTGACAACTTGATGCATATTTTCTTCAGGGGATGTTGCATTTTACAGCTAAAATCCATATTACAGTCTAAAAGCCCTCTACCTCCTAAAGGTGGATGTCCTATTCTCTCCCAGCCTCTTACCTTTCTTCCTCCCTTTGTTTCTAGCCATCACAGCTACCCTTCTTATGCATCCTTCTGTCCTTCTCACTCAACTCACTAATGCTCAGTAAAGAAATAGAGTTTGTTCAGAGAAAAGGGAGGTGATTACGTACCCCGGTGGATGTGTGAGGGAAGGAAGGAGTAGGGACTCTTATATTGCATCTGATGGTATAACTGAAATGTTCATTCATCCTATCATTTCCCATTAGCCCAGACTGTTGTAGCATTGTGTTTATGGACACAAAATTTAGTTTATAAACTAGAAGTGCTCCCAACAGCATATTTAAAACTGTTAAATGTTCATGTGAGTTATCGTTTCCTTTTTTTTTTTAATTCATGATATCAACACCTAGACAAAAAGGTGTTTTCATGCTCAAAGCAGACCCACTGGAAGCAGAAGCATTTTTTTCTTATCTTCAAGGAGTTTATCAGTTTAGATACATGGCAAACAGATGCTGCTACTCTAGTTTATTAATCATATACTGTGATGACATCTAGAGAGGCACAGAACAGACATGTTTGACCTTTATCACCCCTTATCTCTTCTGCCCTACATATGTTCTGGTTGCAATACCTAAAGAGCACTTTGTGGTGCTGGCAGCTACTGTTTACACTGACTAATGAAAACATGCCTTTCCTTCCCCTCCTGCCACAAAGAAGCCAAGAGCTTTCATGAGGTACAAAGCAGAACAAAGACATTGTTTCTGTAATCACTTCATTAATAACTTATTCCCAGCCATACACAATGCTGGTCTGTCTCCTATCAGGATGCAGCTTACACCACATCTCCAAATTATTTTAAAAACTTGCATACTTACTATCCTCATCAGTTAAGTCACTGAACACAGCTAACAAAGTTGGTCATAGCGAAAGGCGCTGTAAGTTGACCCTAACATTTCCAATATTTGAGAAAACCCCCATTTCAATGAAAACCTGACCTGAAAATGAGCACAGCACATGCATTTCCTGCATTTTCCATCTGCACACCAGCTGTGACTGTTCCAATATTTCAGATACTGCTCCACCAGCACATGCCAAGTGACGAGCTGGACTTCTCTTCTGAGAAGCATCTATAATGTACAAAGTCAACATTTTTAGGTGGCTTCAAACATGCAAGTAAACTACTAAGTTTTCTACACACTTAGTAAAAGTTCGATCACAATACGGGTAAACCACTCATTATTTATCACTGCTCCTTCCATAAGGCTGCATTAACCTGAAAAGACGACTACTGAACTTAAGGCAACCCCCATTTTAAAGAAAAACAAACAAGAGAACCCAAAACCACGCTAAAAACTCAGAACAAACCTTCTTTTCATAAGCTAAAAAGCAGTATTCCCGAAAGCCCTCCCCCCCCTTTTTGGGCCCGCTAAAAGATTTTCACAGCGAGCCGGAGTACGAAGGCGCCAGCGTTCCCGCCCGCCGGCACACACCTCCCCCAACCACCACGCCTCCCGCGCGCCGCACCCGCCCAGCAACGGCTGCGGCGCTGCAGCCGCTCATCTGGTACCGTAATTACCCGCGGGTGAGCGGGAGACTCTGAATTTAAGAGGATCCCCGGTTGCTTAAACCGAACCACCTGTGCTAAGGAAGTTGCCCTCCTTTCCGAGTCACTACGGGCGCGTTGCACAGCCTACTCTTTGCCGTTGCTGGCGGTGCAGGTTCCTAACGGCGACGCCGCGCGCCGAAGCCCAGCCCCTCGGGCTCAAGGTTCCTCTGGGAGAATCGGGGTCGTCGTCTGAAACAACATAGGCGAAAAAGGTATAGGCAAAATTGCTTGCTGAGCAATATAGACAAAGCAATAAAGCTCAAAAAATTTGTAGAGAGAAGCGTGAACACAGGAGAGTCAGGCAAGCAAGCCATCGTGACGGACTCGAAGCTGACAAGAGAGGAAGAAAGCAGAAAGTGTGAGAGAGACACTGGATGTACCTCTGTGGTCTGGTGCAAGGAGGCTGGTAATATAGATCTTCCTCCAGAAGCTGGGAGTGTCTCCCTCTGAGGAGGCTGACACATTAGCCAAGAATGACTATGTAGCTCAATAGTCAAAACCTACGCAGTCAACAGAAGCATTGGCCTAGATGTAGGCTGTAATGCTCTTCAAATTGAAGGGACCGAATGACAGAATATGCAAAAAAAGGTAAAAACGGAGGTCTCTTTCTCACAGGATTAAGGGTTGTTTTTCAAAGAATCAAGGTTTCAAAGGACAGGATAAGACTGCTAGTTGTTTTGACACCTCTGGGAAGGTGGTGTACTTTACACAGAACAGAGAACAAAGAATACAATAGCAGCTACAATGTACTTTATGTGGCTCAGTTTGGCTTGTCCTGATGTTAGTGTGTTCTCCTGAGTTCTCTGAGTTTCTGTGAGCCATGATTAGTTCACCTGATTGTGAGCCATAATTACTACACCTGACACGAATATAAGCATAGCAATCAGCACAGCAGTGTGATCCTGACCATGCCACAGGGACGAGCTGCTTCTTACATTTCAGGTGACACCATTTAGCACAGTGGACTACAGCACTCAAATGTCTGATGAATAACTGAGGTGTTAATTATACAAGTACTCTAATGATTGGATTTCATACATATCTAATGTGACAGACTTAACTGCAAGGTTCAAGCAAACAACTTATTTGAACTTCACTTACAGACTTAACACGCCACTATTGCAGGTTTTATAGATACAATGGAGAAATGCACTATTGCAGTTTTTTAAGGCAAGAGTAGTACATTATTACAACCACAAGCGATTCACAGACAACCACAAATGCATTTACAAACTTAAAGCATAAACAATATTCACTTACTCCTCCAGGTAAGGGCTCTCAATCCTAGGGAAGTTACCTCAACTGGCATCCCGATCAAGGCGGGGATGGAGCGGGGGTGTTTCCTTCGCAAGCCAACTGTATAGTTGGAGAAGTTACTTCCCCCCCCTCCCCCCCCCCCAAATCTTAGAGTTTTTATCCCCTGACTTGTGGAATGGTGTGTATGACTATGTCTGAGTGGATTATGATATAGGCCTAAATGGATTATGTATATCTGAGTGGAGTTTTATCTTTCCTTTGTTGTCTGTGATTCTTTGAATACACAAGGTTGTCATTTGAAGCTGAAACCCTCCAGGTTTTGGGTTTGGTTTTTTGTGGGGTTTTTTTTTGTTGGTTTTTTTTTTTACCTTGCTTCTTCAGCAACTGAATAGTGGTTGGAACGAGACTCAGGGCATACTATCTGTTAAGGGATTTCAAGGCTCAGTTCAGGTTTTGGTTCTTTGAATGGTGCAGCCACTGCCCTGTTTAGTTTAAGGTTTATCAGACGACCCAGGGCTAAGCTGTCTACATGGCTCCCCATGAGTGGTCTCTGCAGAGAGACAGGGCCTCAAGGCAACCCAAGGCTGGGTCACTTTTGTAACCCCCCAAGAGTCGCCTGTGTGCACTAGACATGGTGAAACTCGTTTGTGAACTATGAGCCAGACAATCCACACAATATCTTAAAGCTCTAATAACATCTCATTATTTTAATAGTTGCAGTTAGTTTGGCTCCACTACATAGGCGGTATTCTCACAATGTGTTATGGTTGTTTATAGTGTTCAAAGCACATTCTGTCATTGCTCTTTGTTACAGACCAGCTCTCCTTAGAAGCAGTTCAGTGGAAGAGTATTCCAGAGGTAGTTAAACACCATTCAGTACAGTGAATTTCAGCCAGTTCTTGAACTACATATTTAAACTCCCTTCAGCACTTCTTGTTTCCTCCATTTTTATCACTGCCCCTGGGCTTGATTCTTTCTCCTGGCCATTCAGGATGATCTCCAAAGTATTTGAGGGAGACAATTGCCTTGCCCTTTCCCTTCTCTGCTTTCACCCCACATCCTCTTGTCCAATCTGCAAACAAGGTAACATTCATGGGTTCTTTGGTTCTGAACAAGGGCTTTGCTTTCCATGCTTACAAATAAAAATATTTTCACTTTGGGAAAACAAAACATATATTTATGCTTAGGTGTTTGTCCTGGGTTCAGCTGGGATAGAGTTAATTTTTACAGGAACCTGGGAGGTGGGGGCATAGCCGGGGCAGCTGACCTGGACTAGCCAAGGAGCTATTCCATACCATGGGACATCCTGCCCAGTATATAAATGGGGAGCGGGCCGGGGGGTGCTCTCTGTTTTTGGTGGGGGAAGTGGCGGAGCGTCGGGTCCCGGGTGGTGAGCAGTTGCACTGTGCATCACTCTTTTTGCATAGTTTTTCATTAGTGCCGTTGTTGTTGTTGTTGTAATCTCTTTGTGTTTGTCCCAGTAAACTGCCTTTATCTCAACCCTCGAGGTTCCAGTTTCTTTCTCTTTTCTCTCCCCCGTCTCCTCCCCATCCCACCGGAGGGGGGCGGAGGAGTGAGCGAGCGGCTGCGTGGTCCTTTGTTACCGGCCGGGCTGAAACCACGACAGTGTTTAAAGTGGCTGAATGTGCCAGAGAGCATACACTGCCAGGTGAGTGGAGATCATACTTTCAGGAAAGCTGGGTCAGATTACTGAAAGTTGAAAACTGGCTCAATAACACTCAACAATCCTAATTTAAGTCACACCAAGGAGGGAATAATCCCTGCAACCTCATTTGCTTTCTGTTGGTCGGCAAATGATGGTACAACTGCAGTTGTGCTGATAATACTGTAAGGCTCTACACTAATTTTTGTTTGTTTGCTTGCATTGGAGTGAATTACTGTTTAGTAATTACCTTGCCAGAGTCTTGAGTCTGGAGAAATCTCCCATACTTAAATAATCAAGTGGATAGCTTTGCATGTGTGCCTGAAAATCCAAGTAGAAGCATAATGCTTATTTTGGTGAAAAAGTTTAAGAAAATTACAAGAAATTAGGAAACTAAATAAGATTTTTGTACTATCCTCTAGGGCAGCATATGGACTTAGCCCATTTCAGCAGCTATCTGAGTGAGGAGTGCAGAGGATTTTGAGTGGGAAACCCCGAGGTACCTCAGGAAGGACAGCAGAAAGATTTGGGTGGGAAGCCTTGAGATACTTTTGCAGGGACAATTCCTCTGTGTTTTGGTAGGAAACTACTTCAGGAAGGTGAGCAGAGGGGTTGGAGATTGAAGCACTGAGGTACTTCAACGGGGACAGCAGAAAGCGTTGTTTGGGAAGTCCTGAGGAACCTCAGCAAGGAGAATGTAGGTACTTTGGCAAGGGCAATTGCTGTGTCTAGGTAGGAAACACTGTGATACTTGAGTGGGTGCAGCACCACGGTGAAATAGTGGTTTGATGAAAGCAGTTCACGTGTTTTGTTGGGAAGAGCTGAGGTATCTCAGCAGGCAGAGCAGAGGATTTTGGGAAAGAAGCATTGAGGTACCTCAGCAGGACTGCAGTAAGGTTTGGCATGAAGCTTTGAGGTACCTCAGTGAGGAAGGCAGAAGAGGTTGAGTGAGAAGCCCTGAGGTACCTCTGGAAGGACAGCAGAAGGGTTTGGGTGGGAAGCTATGGTTTACCTCAGCAAGGACAGCAGAATAGTTTTGGTGAAGCCCTGAGGTATGTCGGTGAGGAGAGCTGAAGGGTTTGGGCAGGAAGCCCTGATTTTTGTCAGCGGGGAGAGCAGGGGAGTTTGAGCAGGAATCCCTGAGGTGCCTCTGTGCAGGGAGCAGAATGTTTTGAGGAGGAGGAGTGAGGTGGTAATACTGTGTTAAGGCAGGACATACTGAGTTATCTGAGGACTGCAACAGCATTTGGGTGACAGCTAGTACATAACTGATATAAAGAGTATACCAGCTGATTTACTGGACAAAAAGATCTGAATTATACAAGAAATCTAGTGACTCCTCTGGGTGAAGGGGTAGCATGGAACAGGTAGCCGTTGAAGGAAGAAGAGTATGAGTAGGAGCAAAAAGCTGAGGAAAATCTTTGCTGGAAAGGGGAGAGAAAATATAAATTAGTGTGTGAGGGGACAGGTCTAAGCTGGTAAGTGTACAAAGCAGGAAGCAGGATGAAGATTTCAGTAGGAAACATCAAAGCAGCTTTCTTGACTACTGCTGACAGCTGTAACTCTAGGTGCTAGGTAAAATATATTAGAGCTGAATCAAGAGCCATACCTCATTGTTTGAAGCAGTTTAGAAAAAAATAATGCTCCATCAAGGAAAGAAAACAATCTCATCAGACTTTTCAGACCAGCTGGGGTCAAGCATTTTTAATTATACTTACAAAAGCAGTAATTCCTAAAAAAATGAGAAAGTAAGCCTTAAGCTCCCAAGTTAAAATTTTTGCTATATCCTTAGAGAACAAGAAAAAAATACAGTCTGTGACAGAAAGAAAATTTGTAAGAAAGCAGAGCAAAATGAAGAAGAAAGGAGAATGGCACTTGGGGCACAGGGACTAGCCCGTAATCAGGGCACGGGTCATGTAAGAGCATGGCTGGCCCCATTGATGGCCTGCTTGCCTTTGAGCCGGGTGACCCATGCTGTAATCAGGCCTGGGGTCTTGGCCTGGTTTTGGCCCTTTGCGTTGTTGCTCCTGGTGCTGCTTGGGGAGAGTGTCAATCCTGTGAGGAGGGTCAATTGCACTTTGTCCTCACTGGAGGGGGACACTGAGCTCTCTGGAACCCACTGTCTGCCCCATAAGCAGGGTATAGGCCTTACCCCTGTAAGCTTCCTGCCTGCTGGCCACGTGGCCAGCTTAAGCACTGTTAGAAGTGGGGTGCTTTGCAGTATTGGCCAGCATGCAACCTGCAGAGCTCCCTGTGGGCATCATGAGTGGCCTAGCCTCCATGCTGCCTGGGTGCGGGTCTGACCTCATCCTCTTGCTTGTGGGTGAGAGTGTCAGTGCCTTGATGCTGGCTGCCCTGGCTTCTCTTCCTCTGCTGGGAAGACCTTTTAGGTGTGTATGCTTGTGGCTGCCTGCATGTGTGCACGTACCTGGCAGGATGTGCGAGCTTCTTTTGACTGAGTTTCAGAATCACTGCAGTATAGAAAAATGAGGCTTCCCAACACCAGGAGAAGAAACCTATGTGCTAGCAGGTAGGTCCTGCCTCACAGGCTGAATGGAGGGAGAGTTCAGGCTTGCCTCTTCTTTTGTGGGACAGACCTAGGCAGCTTTGTAATAGTCTGGGCAATGAGACCTCCCTGTAATCAGGGCCTCACAGTCTCTGCCTGTGTGGCTGGCTGTCCTTCTGGGAACTGAGTCAGTGTGCAAGCCCTGTAAGCAAGACATCAGTAACACACCGTGGAGCCCTTTGTGAACCTGCAGCAGCTCGAGTGCCCTTGTAAGCAGGGCTCAGGGGCTGCAGTGCTGCAGCCTGCTGCTTTAGCTAGCAATGACGGCTGCGCCCATAGGTAAAGGGCAGGTAGAGGAACTGCTACCACCTGCAGGGGCAGTCCAAGATTTTGTACTGCTTTTTGTCTTGTATGACCACTCCGCTGCCAGTGGGGTCGAGGTTTTTACCTGGACTCCTTAAGGCACATTGTGCTGCAGCCAGAATGGCCAGCTCATCCTGTGAGTGTGTGCTGGAGCCTCCCACTGTGGGGACTCGGTGCTAGCACTGAGCAGCCAGAGTGACACGCGCACACACACACACACACCCCTTGTCAGCAGGCTGCTATGCATCCCCTATGCCCAGCTGGAGGTGCTTGGAGCCAGCCCCCTACAAGCAGGTAGGTGACTCCTGCCTCAGGCTTTCAGAGTGTTGTGGTTTAACCCCAGCTGGCAGCTAAGCCCCACACAGCCACTTGCTCACTCTCGCCCCCATATACCGGTTGGGATGGGGGGAGAGAATCAGAAGAGTAAAAGTGAGAAAACTCACAGGTTGAGATAAAGACAGTTTAATAGGTATAGCAAAAGCCGTGCACGCAAGCAAAGCAAAACAAGGAATTCATTCACCACTTCCAATCAGCAGATAGGTGTTCAGCCATCTCCAGGAAAGCAGGGCTCCATCACGGGTAATGGTTACTTGGGAAGACAAACACCATCACTCAGAATGTCCCCACACTTCCTTCTTCTTCCCACAGCTTTTATTGCTGAGCATGACATCATATGGTCTGGAATATCGCTTTGGTCAGTCGGGGTCAGCTGTCCCAGCTGTGTCCCCTCCCAACTTCAGAAAAGGCCTTGATTCTGTGTATGCACTGCTCAGCAATAATGAAAACATCCCTGTGTTACCAACACTGTTTCCAGGACAAATCCAAAACACAGCCCCATACTAGCTACTATGAAGGAAATTACTCTATCCCAGCCAAAACCAACACAAAGAAGCATGGGGCAGAGGTCTGGGGAGCAGGTTGTACCTTGCCTGTAGTCAGGGCTAGGGCCCTGGCTTTTTGGGTGGCCTTTTGCACTGTGCTCCGCTGCCTGGCTGTTGAGAGTCATTCGTGTTACTCTGGGGAAAGGTAGAGCTCACTGACCCCCTCCATCTGGACACTGACCTGCCCATAAGGAGGGTCCAGGTCTCTGCAGCTTCCTGCCCAGCTGGTAGCCTGGTTGGTGGGAGAACCCCTTAAATCTGATCAAAGGAGCCTTCTCTTCCCTTTGAGACCAGGGCTGCCTTATAATTTAGGGACTGGCCTGTGCCCTGGGGTCCCTGGCATGATGGTGCTGAGCCAGTGCGCAGCAAGCCCCCCATAAGTAGAGCTGAAGCCTCTTCTGCCGCTGCTTTTCCTGCTCCACTGAACGTGCCCGGAGTGCCCACCTCAACACCAACTTGAATTCTGCAGCTGCAGCTCTCATCAACGCAGCTGGGCAGCTTCCCCACATGGAGGCTGCGTCATTATAAGCAGTGGCTAGTGAGCAAAGGGATCTTGGGCCCAGGGCATTTTGGAGTGACTGGGAGGAGGGCGAGAGTCACATGGGTATTGTTCATATTACTGAGGTCTTTGCGGTGGGACACTTATCCTGTGGCTTCATGCCTTGCTGCAGTGCAGTGCTGTACAGAGAGTGTGGGTGGCTTCTGTGCAGGAGGTATTTCACAATGCCTATGCTTGCGGGACAGTGGGGCAGCCCTTTTTTTGTGCAAAGAGCACCTCAACCTCCCTGTAAGAAGGGTTCAGGTGTGTGGGTCATCAGTGACCTCTTGTCAGCTGGCTTAACAGCCTACCCTTGCCTGTGAGGCTTTGTCACAAGACTAATCCTTGTGGGATGCATGGAGCCTCTTGTAACCTCGACCCCAGAGCTGACCCTTTTGTCAGGGTTTGGCTCCCCACCTTAGGGGTTTCATGCCCTGTTGGCATGCAAGCCAGCGTGGCAGCCCTGTAATGAGGGTGGATGCCATGGGCCCAACACCCTCCCCTCCCTATGGGAGGAACAAGGCAAGCCCTTTGAAGGATAGAGCAATGTGGACAGCTTTGTGAGACAGGGCAAGAGATGTCCTCTCTTTGTACCATGGGTTTGGCTGCTTTAATGATCAGGACAGAAGGGAGACTCTGTGAGGACGGAAGAAATTCTTTCCTATCGTTGCTTCTGGCACCACCATGTCCCGCCCCTAGAAAGCGTGCTTAGAGTCATAGACCTCTGCTTTCAGCCTTGTCAGAAGACAACGTACTGTCCTGGGGACTCTGCAGCTGTTCCTAAGGGTGAAGGAGTAGAAAGCAGTGCATAATCAATAAGACAAATATCTTGATGGCAACTATCAAACTATTCAGAAAAAAAATAAAATTCAAGCAAGTGTTTTTGGTAGTAATGCACTGGTATAATGGATTCCTGATTTATTTAACATACTTGCTACTCTCAGCTCTAGCAATAATCAATAATCCTCCCTTCATAGTCTCTGTACAAATTTTCATCAGAGGGAATGCATTCATAACTTGTATTTGTTTACAGTCATAGAGATGTGAGTAAAATATACTATGCCATTCTTCATAAAGTCTGTATGCCACATAAAACAAGTATAATTCTCAGTCATGTAATCTCCCATAACTCAGGCTGTGAAGAGCATGACAAAATTCATCAGTTGTTAGTCCCAGTATTAAATACTGTATGAATATATGAATAAACAAAACCATGTTATTCTTGTCCATGCAAAGTACACATGAAGAGGTAGTTCTTCAAGTGCTAAGAACTTTATTCATTTATTTTCTTTAGATAATCTTACTCAGTATGTGCTCACTCCCTTCTCCTGACGGTATTTGTGAGCCCTTGAAGAATCACTGACTTCGAGATACAAGAGTGTAAGGCGCAGCCACCACCGTAGCTCAATTAGCCAGTGGCATAATGTAAGTATTTTCACTCTGGCCAACTGTTTACTGAAAATGCTATTACCAACCTGGGTTTACACCTAGTATAAGCATCCTGTTCAGTTTAAGGTTAATTTTCCTGTGTTTTTTTACGCATCTAATAGAGTACAAAGAAATGCAGGGAAGACTAGTAATGACCTCTGCAGAAGCAAGAGAGTTGCCAACACTTTCCTTTCTCCAATTGCAGGTTAGATTCCCATATTCTTAACATGTTCACTTCTGCTTCTTGAGAACTGGTGGGTATCTTGAGAGCTATATAATAAATCCCTAAACAGTGTTAGAAACAGCAAAGTTGTGTTAGTCTCCAGCATTTCAAGATGGAGCATAACAGTTGTTCTGTTTCCATTAGATACAAGACCTAATGTTAAAAAAACCACTAGACTCAAGCAGCACACACATTATTCCAAAGCTGAAAATCTATGTAGCTTCATGCTAATTAATGTTAATATGTTTGTAGAAAAACTATTGTGGAAATAAAGGTAAAAGAATGCTGCTATGGGACCCAGACTGGTGTTAAAGTGTAAGGACTATTTACGAATCAAATACTAATAATGCCACATGGAAAAGGCCCAGGATAAAACACAGTTTTAATGTATTTATCCTTTTCCATACATGCAGAGTTAAGCATGACAACCGTTTGATTAGAATATAATGGTGAATAAATAAGTTTGTATTTTTCTCCATTCACCAAGCATTTCCCAATTACATGACACTGACACTAAGTTGGCCACTTTTGCTGTGTTTGCTAGTTTTGATTGATTTCACAAGAAGAATAATAAATACAAATGATCTCTTTCATATTCCTTCTCAGCATGTTTGAATATTACTGCTTTTACTCTGAGAATTTATTCTGATAGAAGAGAATGCTTGTGCCATCCATACATTTCACTGTGGGAAACATGAGTTAATGTTATTATCAAATTACTTGGTATGTGCTGTAGAAACAATGCCATCTAATTTTGCGATAAATACGACCTACAAGAGGGAAGAGAGAGAAGTCTCTATTTTCATATTATGTTTTGAAACAGCAATGAAAATGATACTCTAAAATGTAGTAGATCAGCAGTCTTAAGGAATAGAACTCCTCTGTCTATGAAGGTAGAGGAGGAGTGCTGTTTTCACAGTACTCTTCATTCTTGCCCAAATCATTTAACAGGGAGCTATTGATAGTAATTTAGTCATTATTGTTCTCTGTTATATTTAAACTAGCTATATGAAGGATAAAGTTACAATTGTTACAGAATTATCCACTAAGTCATCCTCCAGAAGTTAGTTTTTCATAGCACTAGTGCTTGAGATAAACAATTGCTTCATTAATGTAGTCCTCAATTTTTTGCCCTTCAATTTTTCTTTACTTAATCAGGAAATGCTCAGGTTGAATGAGGCTACCTTCTAAGTGATCATCCCATCAACAGGGTTGTCCTCATTGGTTCTTACTGACCCCCCCCCCCCGAGAAGGCACTGCTCTTGGTTGTGCAGTCTCTCATACACAGTAAATCTACCAATTTAGACAGCCTGTAGAAGGTCAAGCAAATGAATATTACAGTTATTCTAGATTAAGTAGTATTACATGCCCCATATGAACACACAGGGTGTACACACAGTAAAGAAACTATCTCAGACTATCCTGTGTAAGAAATGAAAGCCTCATTAAATGGAGTAAACCAGATTTATTTATCTTGTCTCTTGAGATGCCAGGTAAGTCAAGGTGAGTGTGAAGTGAGTACAATAAAAGTGATCTATTTATTGTCCAACATAGCCCGTGCCAATTTAGTAATCTCTTCTGTTCTGCTGGCTAGTAACTGGTGATTTTCAGATGTTTCTTGGTTCCATATAAGACCCTTTGAAACAATCTGGAACTAAGAAGAGCTAATGATGATGCAGCTTGGGAACATTTGCATAAAAATTAGGTTGTGTGTCAGTATACTAGTGAAGAAATTATCTTTTGTAGAGTTTTAATTAAAGATTGAATGATAGTCGGTTAGAGTACACCTTTTAAACAACTTTTCATATACCATAATGCTGGTATAACTTCAAATGGTTAACTAACTTTCTGACATTAGCGGAAAAGTGTACTATAAAGAGTATAAATTAATATGGCTTTGGATTTATTTGGTGGAAAAATTGCTGTGTGAAAAATCCATTGTTGAAAGTGATTATCAGTTACTGATAGGCATTTGAAGTGAAGCAAATCATTTGAAACTAGGACAAATGGCTAGCTCAACTTTGTGCAAAATAGCTTATCTGGTATAAAACCAAATTCTGCCTAGACTGCAGAACATTATCTATTTTATCTCTGAACTTACAAGAGATACTATCACTGTTGCTGAAATTCTGCCTTTTGTCAAGGGATTTATATTAGTATTTAGAAGGCAAACATGCTGGCTTTAATAGTACTGGATGTTAACAAATATTTTTTGCACTTATCTATGCACCACTTTAACTAGAAGCTAAAGTAAACTTGTATTTATGCTGCATGAAAAGAGCAGTAGCCATCTCATTTTCCATGAGGTATTAGAAGATAAGAATAATCTTTTATGATTCATGGTTAATAGAAAGATCCCTTTTTTTTTCCCAATGGAAAACTACTATTATTTAATTTAAAACAAAAGCAAAGAAAATTCAGTCTGTCTTTTCTTTCTCTTTCAAGATGTTAGATAATGCAGTGAGCAAATTACTATTGTGGTACTCAGGATGACATCACAGACTTATTAACTGAGATCATCATTATTTTGTGTGGGATAAGGCATACGCTTTCTGCATTTTGGTTTCCTTTTGGCAAAATGAAGACAATATAACTTTACTATTTTTTCTACTGTATTGTTAGAAGAATTAAATTGAATGTTGTATTAATACATCACTAACTACGTTTATAAAGTGATAATAATAACATAAAGACTGCTATACCTGCATTAAATTTATAGAGGATATGATGAATTCAGATATCATGGCTACCCTAAGAGAGAGACATTTCCTTATCTTCCATGAAATCATATTGTTAATTCTTAGGGGCAGTTCCTACTCCTAGCCCCGTAAGTAGCATAAAGACTTTTTGCCCAACATTCATAGCATTGAGAATTTCAATTAATTGTGTATTGGTTGAAATGCTTTTAATAAACACAAAATACTTTATTGCATGTTAAATTTCATTCAGCCTACATATATCTAGAAGGGAACACAGTTATTTGGAACAAAAAGTGGATGGAGTGAAAAAGACCCAAGTGAGTGATAAAAAGCATTACATGAGAGTTAGGCTATATAAGAAAAGAAATCTATCTATGTATGAATTTTGTCTCCATTAGAGCATGCACCTGTGTTCTATAATGGAACTAAAATTGAGGGCAGAGGGGAAGAGAACTAAGGGATGTTATTAGGTTAAGGTTGGTGTAAGTAAGCTACAGAAACAGAATAATTCATAAGACAATAGGACATGACAGTTCTATTAAGGCTAACTTTTGATTTTTCTGTAGCTTCTTCACTGCCTAAAGTTCACATTAATATTTTCTGACTTTTAACCTCTTTCCAGGGCAAATATTTTCATAGGCATCTTGGTAGTATCAGCAATCACTGATCCTGGCACAGGAACTGAGGAACAAAAGATTTTGTATCAGAGATGTTGCCAACATTATATTTCCAAATAAGTTACATGTGATAATCAGACAGAAATTCATATTTTCAGGGATTTTAAGTAGGAAATTTCCCCAGGTGCTGGGAGGTAATATGTTTGGCTATTTATTTCCTAGATCTTCAGAAAGAATTTGTATATTTAGCTCTTAATTTTTTTACATCCTATTAGCTGAAGTTAAACATTTTTGTTCATAGGTTAACAACAATGGACAGTCCTGTTGGATATCATGTCATGAGGAAAAGTGGTTAATATTGTTGCTCTTTATCTATCAATTACAATGTAAGAAGCAGAATGAGACATTCTACTGACATTTCTTCCTCATTCTGAAAAATCACAGGTTTAGGGCTATTTAAGGTACTTATGCTATTGGACATTGCTGGCACAAGAACAAATGAATATAAATTATCTATGGTTAAATGATAACCTAACATTAGAAGAATTTTTTAATGAGTAGAGCAGGAATAATCTAGAAATGCCTTCCCATAAGACCAGGAATATGGAAATGTGTCTAAATTTAGGCAAAGAATTAGAATAAGTTTATGTACAACTTTATGTGCTGGCAGAATGAGAAGATTCAGAGCGTACAAGATCCTACAGTAGACTATATTGCTATATTACTCTAGAGGGCTATATATTCAATGAGTTGAAAAAAGTAATTTCCATTTTTGATAGCAACAAAATAGGATTGAGCATAATTAATTTTTATCCTGAGCATGGAAGGTTTTTTTCTCAATTTTAATTTGAGTGTTTCTAGGATATGCCACGTTTAGACTTAGAAGGAGAAAATCTGTGATAGCCTGAGCCAATGAAACTAAGCCTCATGCTCACTAGCAAAAGTAGGATATTAAATTCAAATAACTTTGCCTTGGATAACATGTGGCAAAGCATTCTCTTTTTAATTACACAGCTCCTTTAAAGCTACTTATAAAGATAAATCGATTGTAAACTTGTGTGGTGCACACGTATGATATATATTTGGCCTTCTAAAATATTCATCATGTAACTCAGCTTTTGCACAGTGATACTGATTAATGCAAACTGAGGTCATATGTGACCATACACAAGTTGTGTAAAATTCTGTTAACTGATTTGCCTGAAGAAAAAGTTTAGGATCCAAAGACCAATTGGTTCAGTTTTAATAGATGAAAACCAGAAATAGTACGTCTCTCAAGATTTTATGTAACTATTTTCTCTACTTGTCACACACACATTTTAAAAGGACAGAATGATTTCTGTATGTCTAACAGAGTGTGATTCACTGCTAAACTTCTTGACAGCTACTGCTAGTCCATTTTATTGCAAAAAAAATAACGCCGTGTCATTTTTAACTTTTATTGATCTCACCTGCACCCTAATGAAGATCAAAAAGTTAATTGCTCTAGTAATTGCAGCTTTGATCAATAGGAAAAACAATCTGTAATTTAAAAATGTTTTTCTTTATTATACACCAAATTAAGTCATCTTGCTGTTCTAGAGAGAGTGGGTCTTTTATTGCAAAGAAGCAACTGATCAAATAGGTTTTCTTATAGCTTTCAGGTAGTAATTATACTTCAGTATTTTACATATCACAGCAATTATTTTCAGTTCTGTAAAGTCACCCATCATTCTTCTGTGGAGCACTGGATTACAACATGAAGGAGGGAAAAAGCTTAAATTAGAAGCATGCTCTGTATGATTTAAAAAAAAAAAAGACAAAAAGAAAAAGTGGGGTTTTTTTCCAAAGAGCAGTGGACATTATTGAGAAAGGTCTAAAAGGTCCAAGAGGACAATTTTAGAAGCAGTAGGGTGAAACAGAACAAATGAAACATTTAGGATTAACATTAGGAATGTTTTACTAACACTGAGATTGCTAAATTCTAAGCAGTCTCCCTGAGGAAATGGCAGCAGCCCATTTAATAGAAACTGGACAAAGCGCTTGATAGCATATCGTAGCAAAAAAGTCTATATTGAATGTAATGATGAAAATGTGTTTGTTTTGTCTTTAAATATCTGAGAAAAAAAGAAGAAAAATAACAGACTTTTGTGGCACATATCAGAGCTTCAAGGATGGATTGAGTAGATTGATCTGCATACCCAGAAATACATAAGCTCTTCCTCTGTACTTGTGTGCTTCAAAATACTCCTGTGCTTGAGAGATTTGCAGGTCTCAAAAGAATTAATCTCAACATAACATTCATAATTTTGTTTTGAGGAATCATTTCAGATGAATTACTTCAAGCATCATTATATTAGATATTTTGTAATACTATCCATACTGCAAAATTTTATCTTTCAGTATAAGTATACACAGTCATTAATTTCATCCAGCTATTATACTATACTCTAATGTTCTGTTTTCTATCACAGAAATTTACATTAAAAACAAAATTAAAAAAATCTTGAATTATAAAACTACTGAAGTGGCACTTGAAAATCAACTTTCTAAATGTAGGTTTCCACTCTGTGGTAGATAAATTCTATCAAAAAGAAAGGACAAAAGGCTAGTTTCAAATGTTCTCTAGAAAGTGAGTGTTCTTTCATTGTGTGTTGTTTCTATAGAATCACAAGAAGTGTATGAAAAATACATGCCAATACAACATTATTCTACTTAAAGGAAGATAGCCCTCTAACATGAACGATTATTTCTCTGGTAGTGATTTTCATTGACCCTGAGGGATGGTTTTCTTTTAATTGCACCTAATGAGCTGGCTAGAATATCAGTTCTCTCATTTCCACACAAATTACCTCTTGTATAACTAGAATGCTGAAGGGATGAAAGAGAGCATAAACCAGCTCCAATTTCCACATTACCAGAGATATCAGAAAACAGCACTTTCATTTAGGAAAGATTTTTTTTAAATTAGAATTTTACTGTAAAATAGTAGGAAGCAACTTTAATGGATAATTTCTCATGGGCACATTCTCAAATTTGTAGCAAAGAAGAAAAAAGGAAAAGGAAAGGTGAATGCATATAAAGTCTTATTTTTAGACGCATTTATACATTGCTGGATGACATCTTACTGCCCCTTCAAAGCAAGGGATCTATTTTTATCATTGCCCCAGTGGAGGGTTACTAACACAGAACCAGCCGTACCCTTACATGATGAAGACTTTTTTTGCTCCAGTGAAGCTGCTCTAAAGTAGACCAGCTGAGGATATGCTTCTGATCAAAAAATCCATCAGAAGTCAGTGAGACAGCACTATGACTATTAGTTGAGTTATAATATAGAGTTAAATGTCTTGCCTAAAATCAAACAGAAATTGTGTGATCTACCATGCTACAGAAATGCATGGTAGCCAAAGTCTGAATCCAAGTAATTTAAACTTTACCATCAGCATCACTGGCATCAAATTCAAGATCTACTACTTTTTTCTTTTCTTTGCATAAAGATCAAGCAAAATCACAGTCACTAAAGAACAAGCCAAAAGCGCACATTAATTGGTCTACACTTTCCTGGGGAGTAATTAAACCATAATGAAAACCATGAAAACTCTGTAAAGACACGTGAACTCAGACACAAAAGTACCCTGAAATACAAGAGAATTCATGTAAGAAATTTAGACAAATTGTCCCAGAGGCAGGTATCTTCAGATCACTTCTTGTAAAGGATTTAAACTATATATGGCAGACTTTTTTTTTTGCCTACTTCAGTGGTGGCTTCAGTGTGAAGGTACCTGTGAAAGACGTTAATCCTGTAGGATGATAACTGTCTTGTTGCTTTAGTTGATGGTATGGAACTTTAAATGTTAGGTGTCTCTTGGAAAGAGTCTGGTGTCATACTATTGATCATTTTATTTGTTTCTTTGAGTGTGAAATGAAAAGCATGTCTCCTTCATATTATAGGCAAATCTCTGTTCTTTTGCATTTTAATTTCTACTATTATAAGGTGTTCTTGTTCCTAAATTTCTAATGAAGATCTGCATGTGACAAAGCCATTCATGGCAGCCTGCAATTTAACATCACTTGTTACATCTTTGCATTTGGTTAGGTATCTTTTGCCTCTACTGTTTTTCTTAATTAATTGATTATGGTTTTCCAAAGGCCTGCCTTTACCTGAATACCGCTTAGATTACTTAACTTGCCATTCATTAAATTGTGTGCTATGAGATGTTATAATGTTAAGTATACTACATCTAGCAAAAGCAGAGTTTGCATAAATGATTGTCTCTCGAGGATCAGGGAACTGTGTTTATTAAATTAAAATAATACAGTATTTTCTCCAATAAGCATATAAATGTGTGTTTTATCTCAGGGGAGTAATTCTTGTTAGGTCACCAAAGCCATTCTCTTTTACTTGGTGTCGTATGAAGACAAAACTCGGCTCAGTCATCCACTGTTCATCTGAAGCAAGCCTAAAAAGAATTAAAAAGTGCAATTCCTCCGAAAGTGAGATTTATATATCAAAATTATATTTAGCTCTAGACTTTAGTATAATTTCTTCTATCACTTTAGGACTGCATCTACAACTACTAAGTAATTCTGAGGTTTATATTCAACTTTCAAATCATGCACGAATACTATAAAATAATCTCTGTATTTCCAGGACTTGCTGGATCCCTTTTAAATTTGATTATGTCTAACTTACACTGGCTTTCTATAAATAAGGGCATGAAATCTCCTATAATTGAACTAAATGTGCAGTCTCCTCATCTATTTGATTATTTTAGCTCCTTGTTTTTGTTAGAGTCTATGAAACAGAAATGACTGATCTTGACTTTTGACTAAAAATACTTCTCTCAGCAGCAGCTATCAGCTATCAGTTCTGTGTCACTAAAAACTTCATCAACATTGTCTTTAAACTTACTTAGCTTTCCAAAACCTTTATTGGTATTTGCAGTACTAAGTGGACTACCTTTGTCCTGGTTTCAGCTGGGATAGAGTTAATTGTCTTCCCAGTAGCTGGCACGGTGCTGTGTTTTTGAGTTAGGTATGAGAAGAAAGTTGATAACACTGATGTTTTCAGTTGTTGCTAAATAATGTTTAGTCTGAAGTCAAGGATTTTTCAGCTTCTGATGCCCAGCCACCAAGAAAGCTAGAGGGACACAAGAAGTTGGCACTGGACACAGCCAGGACAGCTGACCCCAACTGGCCAAAGGGGTATTCTATACCATGTGACGTCACATCGAGTATATTAACTGAGGGAGTGGGGGCGGGGGAATGGGCACTTGGGGACTAACTGGGCATCGATCAGTGGGTGGTAAGCAATTGCACTGTGCATCACTTGTATATTCTAATCCTTTTTATTATTACTATTGTAATTTTATTAGTGTTATCATTATTAGTTTCTTCTTTTCTGTTCTATTAAACCGTTCGTATCTCAACCCATGAGTTTTACTTCTTTTCCCGATTTTCTCCCCCATCCCACTGGGTTGTGGGGAAGTAAATGAGCGGCTGCATGGTGCTTAGTTGCTGACTGTGGTTAAACCATGACAACATTATATAGAAAGTCTCTCAGATTTTTAAGTTCTGATACAAATACTGCAATACAGTTTACCATATTAAAAACTTAGAGGCATCTCCTGGGTATTGGTTTACACACGTTAATGAGGACCCTCGTTCTGCAATCACTTGTAAAATTTCCTATTCATTTCTCTGCTGAATGTGTAACTTTTGTCATGTGTAATTATGTTTTGTTTTCATTTACTTTTAGCTTAAGCATTATTGAAATATTCCCAAAATTTGGGTAAAGGAAAAACAGCTAAACGAAAGATTGGTGGAAAAAAACCCCAACGTGCTATGAATGAATAAAAGCAGAGGATTATTGTAAAGACTTGTTGCAAATTCACCTATCCCTGCTAACTGTTTATGGAAAACTGAAGATTTTGAATGAGCATGATTCAAGCTTTGAAGAAAATGAAAGCATCTATGGGTATATATTTCACAGCTAATGAATCAACTGGAAAAACAAATGTTTAACTGATTGTACATATGAAACGCTGCCTTAGCAAATAAGATTAGAGGTCTCGCTCTGTTTGAAGCAGACTTATCAGCTAAAATATTCTTCACTGACATAAGCAGTGATAAAACTGCAATCAAACTGTATCTCTTAAACCTACCAGATTTTAGAAAAAGTGGTGACATGGAGCCACCTATCAAGGCAATGATGAAAGTGAGTATGAATTTATTCCAGAAAGCAAGTCAGATTACATTGCTGAAGAATGCCGTCCCTATCGATTCATGTAGTGATTTGTGCAAGTGATATCACTCCCTGCCTGAGGCATGATAATCATAGAATCATAGAATCATTTAGGTTGGAAAAGACCTTTAAGGTCATTGAGGTCAACCACGCTCACTAAACCATGTCCTGAAGTGCCACAATGTGATATAAAAACTTGTCATGTAACATTCTTCATTTATAATGAAAAGCAGGAAAGTGAAAAACAAAACTTGGTCCTAATACAGTAATGTATTTAACATGCTTTTTGGAATAGTATTAATCTATGATATGATATCCATCTATGAAACGATAGCTGACATTTTTGATACAACAGGCATCAAAATACATTTCCCTGCCCTCAACAAACTTTAGCTCAGGCTCATTCTCAGCCAGAGATGGTGTCTTTATGGTCAGCACCCTTTGATGCATGTTTTTCTTCCATGAATAAATCTGGGCCTTCACAGTTTAATTACATGCCCTGTGTAGCACACCTAAGATACATTTTTGGTAGTGCTCATTTATTATGTTTGGCAGTAGCAGTACTACTACAAGCAGTGCTACTACACAGCAGATTTGTGTGGAGTCAGGTAGTGTCTTTCTGAATAGGAATCATTACATGTTTGGGTACCAGTAGGGCACATGTCTTTTGGGAGCATTAGTGCCTCTCTTATTTGAACATTTTTCAGATACCTTTGCTTCAGGGAAACTTACAGAAAACCTCCTATGTGAGCTGCACTCTCTGCAGTTCAGGCAAATTCTGAATCATTGCCCCTAGCTGTCCACTTCACTAACTCAGGGAGACTGAATGCAGACACACACAAAAGGCTGTCATTGACTATCTGGGAAAGGGTTAACTAGTCTCACAAACCTCAACAGCTGGAAGAAGACTCAAGAGGAAGGACGGACCTTGGTCTTTCTTATTATTTTAATTAAAATACAAAAATCACAGAATATCTTCCCTTCCTTCAAAGAATTTATCAAATTAATGAAACTATGATTACTTCCAAGTATTCTACAGTTTCTTTCGTTACAGCTATTTAATTTTTTTCTTTAAAACATATCCTTTTAAAATCAAGTACACATCCCTCCTGTGCAGAATGTGCTTATTAAAAATCAAACTGTCTAAAATATCTCATATAGCTTCAGAACACCCTATGTCTGAAGAGGTACATTTATCAGACCTGAATGCTCTATTGATCCCTTTGCAGAAGACACAAAAGAAATTAAACGTCAGTTACTTAGAAACTGGAATTGATCAACCTCATATATAATCATACTTTGAAAACAAAAATAGGAAGAAAGTGTGCCTTTGACATTAGGTGTTGGGCTGCAAAGGAGCTTATAATAAATAATCGAATTTTCTTTAAAAGTTGGTTTCATATGGCACAGAGAAGAACAGGCATACTAGATTAGGAGTCCTGTTAGCTCAACGCTATCTCCAAAAAAAGATGGGCCTCCACAAGTAATGATCTGTGTTGTTAAGGACCGCCAGACTTCATTTGTTTTGGATCTCCCATTATCTAAATTCTATGCCTCTTGTTTTTTGCATCTGAAATGAAAGTAAGAGTTGTTTCCTATTTGCCTTCTCATCCTTCTATTACTAAAAAAAAAAAAAAAAAGAAAAAAAAGAAAAAAAGTGCTTAACGCTATCCAGACTAATCCATCTTGGTAGTATGGATTAAATTAATTTAAATTTTAATTTAAATCTGTGGGTGTTGTTCCACAGTATTTCTGCTTATTCATCCCACTGCAGGCATGACCTTGCCTATGAAATAGAGGAAAACTTACAGAAATTCATTGATGAGAAAAACTTACAGTAATTCATTGCTAAGGTTACCTCATGTCATAGCTCATTTCTGTTAGCTAAGCTTTGCTGTCTCTGGTAATGAAAAAAGAGGCTTGCAATTTGTAGGGAATACCATTTCCTTCAGCAGCTCCCAAGGGTAGTGCTGTGTTGAGGAAAGGTAAAGCTCCTCCAACAGTTTCAGGTAATCTCAGATGTTCTTGGTAGGGTAGAAGATGAATTTTGTCACATTTACTAGAATAAAAGGGAAGACTTCTCATGTTTTTCAGTCTTTGTCAGAGATTAATCTGTGCAAGAAAGGGAAAGAGACAAGCAAAATCTGAGTGACACAGTGAGAGAGAGGCTTGCAAGGGAGCTGAAAGTAACCTATATTTTAAGGTTCCTGTGCTGTTTTTTTAATACAGATCCAATGTAAAATGGCAGCTTCAGGAAGCATTAGGAAATCTGGATAACTCAGGCCCATGTGCAGTTCTGCCATTTCAATGTATGACTGGCTTATATATGTTTTTGACTGTTAAATCCACTCCATTTAATCACTTAGCATTATATCTAACTCTAGGCAGATAAATAACTCCACTAAAGTTGTTGATAGCATTGTACACATGGTTTCATACTTGATGAATAGGAAGGCTTTTCATGAGAGAGAGAACTGACTTGGTTTCAAATGCTGTTGTAATCATTTATCTTCATCAATCATATTTCACTGACAGGAGAGGTGGTAGGACTCTTGTGGAAGATCCACTCGGGGAGGTCTTTTGTAGCTAGAGACACACACACAAAATCAAAGATCTGTGATATACAGAAATAGTTTCAAAAGACATTGGAAATGACTACTTGGGAGAGCTATTTTTTAGTTTTTGTTTTTTCAAAGTAGGTGAATGTCTTATTTTTATTGCCACTGGAGATCCAAAAGGACATCTGGTGTGCTCAGATGCCAGTGCAATCAGACCATGCTCTCAAAAGAGCTTTGCTAGCTGTCTCTTCCTGTGGTATGGTGTGGGAAACAAACTTGTTTTCTAATTATTTTCAGAAATAATGTATTTTTGGCATGGTGTTAGAAGAAGTATAATTTAAGGTACCAGAATCTTTATTCAGAACATAACCAAGAAATTAGTTTTATTTTGGATATATTCATATAAGTGTAAGGATTCAGCCTAAGAATTATATATTACTTAATACCTATTTTATGCATTTAGATAGCATGGTAAAAGATTAGTAAAAGAGGATTGAAAAGAGGTTAATTTATTACATCACAGCTTGGATTGCTAACAATAAATATGATTGATGAGGACCAGCTCATAAAGAAGCAGAACTATAGTCAGCATAGCCCTTGTGAATTAACTTTCAGTTTCTCCCAAGAGTGAAATAGCTTTTGTGTCCTACTTCAGCCAATTGGACTCTGAAAGTTTTATGATAAAAGTCTTTCATGTACTGACTTTATTTTTTTTCACATATTCTTGTTTCAGCTCAAAGAGCTGTTGATAAAAAAAAAAACAACAACCAAACCTGAAAAGAAATTTTATAAAACAGTTAAGAGATTCATTAAGGTACATAAATTCATTTTTAACTCCGTGCCCATTTCTTGAGCACTGAACTGCAAATATTATAATTAGGCAATAATAATTTGTGTGAAAGTCATAAGAAACATAAAACATAAATAGCAATAGCCACATGACAGTTCAGAACTTTATTACAATGGATGTGCCTAAAGATGCCATCCCTAAGGAACAGCTGCACTGTGACCTAGGAAAATTTAGGAAGGCATCTTCTCCTCAGATTCTGCCAAAGAGCACTTGGCAGGGAACAGCAGGACTGAAAATGTAAACCTGTACTTCACTTCTCCATTCCCCAGATCTCTATGTTCTCCACAGACTAGTTCAGACTCTAGTAGTTAGTGTGGACCTGTTAAGAAGAGTTACAAAACTTTCTAGAAACTGTTGAGATTCAAGAACCTTTTCTCCTGCATCAACAACATAGTCTGTGGAGAAGCAAGAGAGCCATCCCTATCAACTTGTGATTTATTCATGCCAAGGAAAGCAATTCTCCACTAATAGCTCTCCACACACACCCAAACACACCCAAACCATGTTACTATAAGCAGAACAAAATAAAAATAGAAACAGAGTACCATCAGCTGAGAGCACAGACTAAGAACCAGATGTTTTTTTAAAAATAAGTATGAAGGGAAATGCAAATAATTTTATTGAAAATCATTAAAAGATTATGACCAGGGTAACTACTTCCATATATTCATAAATAACTACAGTAATCATACATTTTACTTGTGGGTTGAGACCAGCACTCTATTTGTAGTCTTTCTGGTTTTGCTTATTTTTCATGCTAATACTTAGGATGTTTTGCAAGTGTCTGCAGAATGTCCTCCATAGGTAGAGAGATACTCATTCCCTTCTTTGTTTTGGTTCAGCATATACAGAACTGCACAACTGATTAGATGCACAGTAACTATATTTCACTTTATTTCTTTAGCTTTTTCTGAAGTCTCTGGTTTTTAATAATGTTATTGAAAAAAATACCCAGAATCACGACTGCATTATGTGCACTAAAACCAAAGTACAAACGTAGCACAAAATTTCCCTCATTGCTAACAAAAAAAGAGACTATGGCAATAAACTGATGGCCCAATTTTTTAAAAAAATGGTTTTTCTATTACAGTAGTAAGATTTACCTTTTATTTCCTCACCAGTCCCTAAAATGCAGCCTACAAGGCTTAAGCTGATACTGCGGCACAAAGCCTCAGAGTCGTGATGTCAGCAGGTACAGCTACATGTTGAATTACAGGTATGACACAAGTATATTACACATGAGCTATCTGAGATGAAGCCAGGTAACCACATTAGCACAGCAGTAGCCTGAGGCAATAAATTGCCTGATGGCTTGGATGTAGAGCTGCAATAGCACTCCTAGTCTTTTGTTAGGGTGATCCTAACACCAGTTCCGACTTTAAGGGGAGAGATATGAAAGAAATGGGAAAAAGTTTAAGAGATGCCAATATTTCCTTGTCAATTCACTGAACATAACTCTAGCAATGGGCTTGGCATCAAAACAGATTGAGAAAAGAAAGTACAGTCTCTACCAATGCCACGCAGGGCTCTGTAGAACAGGCAAGAATACCGGCACAATATGGTGAATAAATACAGAAACTTGAGTTTACCTTTAAGCTGTTGCTCTAACAAGTTAGACTAGGCCTAATTTAAAGCTGAACAAGGATAAAAATTGATTTTGTGTAAACAGAAAGAAATAGGAACCTGAATGGATGTACCAAGCTAAAGTGTGCCCTTTTAAAAACTGTGGAAAAAAACATTCACTACTATTAAACTACCCAGCAAACAATCTACAAAGAGGTCAGATGGAAAAACTCTGGGTTTGGGCTCCAGAGAAGACCACTAGATTATAAAAATAGATTGCAGCAATCCCTCAACTTTAATGAAAGATGTAGAAGTAACATAATCAAAAACCTGAGAGACCAGCTTTCACAATGGGATGAGAATCTGTAGTGAACTATTTAGAGACTCTTTGTAAAAGGGACATACATTGTGTACAGCAAGACTGAACAATATTGCTGACAGACCATGAAGATTAAATTCTAGCACTGCAAATGAAGCACTCGGTAACACATTTTTTTTCTGGCACAGTTAGGGAGGCCAGGAGCTACTGTTCAGCAGAGGCCCAGAGCAACAGCATAGCTCGTACAGATTCTGGTGGAAATGCCTATGTGCCATTTTTATGGCTCAGAGGAGTATTTTATACTAGCATTTTTATGGATTAGTATGTGCAAACTGTTTGCGTTGACCTGGACTTCTGGGAAAAGTTGTGTAGAATTAAAAAACTTCAAGCCTGAGTAAAGCCTTAAGAAGTTGGCTTCATCTGCAACACACATGCCTACAAGTACTGAAACACTACACTGAACTGGCTTATCATCGCAACCCTGCAAGTCTTTTCCATTTCACAGCTTCATTTATTTGTTTTAAGGCAGCCACAGGTTTACTCTATAAGTTTACCTAGTTATAGTCTGTGCCATTTCAGGGAAACCTTGATTCTTCTCTGCCATAAGAGCTGCAAAACTTCTAAAAATTTAAATGCGTTCTGCTACAAAGATGTATTACATTAGTTTGAGCTGCTGACAGAACATATAAAACCCCACACATTTTCCATGTCACAAAAAATCTTCAACAACAGACAAGTTCCTATTACTGGAATACATCAGACTCCTGAGAAATGTTAAGAAAGAGCAGGGAACAAGACAGATTGGTGGCTATAATAAAAATACAGTACCAATACAGCAAATTCACCCATGTATCAATACAGCAACTGCTTTCCTAATAGATACATATTATTTCTGAAAATGTATCAGCCTGTGATATTCTTAACTGTGTTGGTTTAAATAAGTACATAGGCAGATGCAGCATTCATTCCAGATATCTGAAATGGTACCAGAGTTAAAACAAGAAATGAAGTATCTCTTAAGTCAGGAGTCAGAGAGCAGTACTCACACAGTTAAGAAAACAAATCCAAAAGGGAAAAAACCCCACATAGCCATCAATTCACAAGGGAAAATTTCTGTGGACTAATGTGGGAGTTGGACAAGAAAAATCTAACAAATATACTCCAATCTGCTGTCTTTATTCTTTCCTGTGATTGTGAAAACAGCCTTTTCGGGAGGTTACAAAAGGTTGTGTTCACACTGTCTGTCTGAAGGACAAGGTTTGGCGTGTGAGCCAGCTCTCACTTTCAAGCTGAACTTTTCCCATGAAGTTAGTCAGTGTGTGTCCAAGTCTAACCTAAGCACACAGAACAACATACAGGTTTCTGAGATTAGGATTTGCACATGAATTCAAACCTAAACAAAATGACAAAATAAAAATCATTTTCATTTGACCTACATAATATATGCAAAGACTTACATGCAGAAAACACACTATTTGGAGCATATAATGCTGTTTATGGTAATAAAAAGTCATTTTATGATTTAAAAAAGATGCTTTATGATAACAAAAAAAGCATTGTCTCAGCCTTTGTTATTCACCTCCAAGCACCTAAAATGGAAAACATAGTTGTATACAGGAAGTATAGGTTTTAAAAGTATTTCATAAACAATAAAACATATATACCAGTTCAAATGTCTGAATCCCTGCCATTATGACCCTCTGAGCCCCAAACCACTAGCCCTGTGCAACAATACTTATTTTTTAATCCAATAAACTTTAGGATTATTTCCATTGTTGACCCTTAAAGTTAATTGGGAAAATAACCCATTTTATCTTGGTTGCATTCTAGAAAAACATTTAACTTTAACCATTTAATAAAGATTTAAAATAATTTTAATAAAGATTAAAATCTCTGGGCTTTATACTAAAATTGCATGATTGGAGATTCAGCCCTGTGTTGTGTGCAAGTAAATCTCTCACTGACGTAAGTCTCTCAGTTCATTTGGCAGCAGAAGATAGACAGGATTATGCCCCCATTCCTTTTGGAAATGATTCTACAATCTTTCTGCATTAAATAAAGGAGAATTCCAATCTTTCTATTTATATCAGTCAATTTTTTTTCTCACTTTGCTTGCAAAATAGGACCATGCAGGCAAGTTGGATGATATATTGCTGCACTTAAGCTTACAAAATCCTTTGCAATTTTTTTCTTTAGTTTTAAAGAGCAGATTTTTCTCTCAAATACATGTTAGCAGCTTTCCCAGAAGTCGTAAAAGTCACATGCTTGTAATGGAGGTAAAAGGTTTTTGCTATAGAGCATAAGCATACAGTAGAGTCTGTGTGTGTTTTGGAAATTTTAGATGCCTGTGTACAACTACAGTTTGTGACACTGGTGCAATATGCTTCTTGGAAATTCTGTGGTTAACTGTGCCAGATATTGTAAAGTCAATCTAAACTCATTCACAAATAAACATACTCATTAGTTTAAAAAATATCCTTTCAGTTTGGAATATCAGGTCTGTATTCCACTGAGTTTTCCAAATAAATCACAGCATTTCCACATAGCATTTTTAACAGAAATAAAATTAAAAGCATGAAGTGTCCACAATAAAAAATAAAGGAGTTTTTCACTAAACTTCAAGTTGGAAAATGAGACTATTTGCAAATAAAGCACACAAAATTGACCTTTTTGACCGTAGATTAACTCAAACATAAACCCCTTTTTGCAGCTTTGAGAGCTAAGAAAATTCTTTAAGGCAAATACCTTATAATAATAAAACCCTCTGTCCCAACCTTCTTTTTGAATGAACTGCTGGCATGTTCCTCTGTGGTACTAGTTCCTTATCTGCTGAATCCCAACTTGCTGAACAGTATCTGAGGTTTCTCGAGCAGTTCAGAAAGCTGAAAATGAGAGGAGAATTTAATTTAATTTTCTAATTCTCACACTGAATCAGAAATGCGTCACAATGGAATAATACATAGCTCTCACGTTACTACCTATCCCATAACTCTGAGTTGCTGGTGGCTGTTAAAAATCAGCAGGGACCTGAAATTGGCATGTCTTAGAAGATGTCACATTTAATGTATGTGCAGTCACATTCCAAACAAACAGCTATACTCAGAAAACAAGCACCTATACTCAAGAAACAAACTAATAATTCTTCTGATTAAAGGTGTCTGAATCTGTACTTACAGTCCACTTTGGACTGCAAAAGAGATCTTCCTTGGAAAGATTGTCTATACAGTCCATTAGTTTTGTTTAGACATTCAACGTGTCCACAAAATCATAGATCTTGCCCTTTGCTGGGAACTCAGTGCAACACTGAGGGCAAGATTCTGCTTTTCATGGCACAGTATTACTGCACTGTAAACAGCACTAATTGACCAAATTTTTCAATTACTCTAACTATATCATGGCCACATTCTGACACAGAAATTGGATAAATTCAACAAGCAAGAAGAAGTTAGGTCAGATAAAAGCCCAGTGCAAAAACAACTCCAGTTTGTTCAGAGTTTGAATCTCAGGTAAACCTTGATCTACACCTTCATGTCAAGCGCTACGTAACAGCTAAGGGACACTGGGGGGGGATATCCTCCCACCCTAAATAGGAAACCTCCAGCACATTCCTAGACAAACGTGGAGCGGGGGCGGGGGAAGGAAAACAACCTTCTGAAAACCAACCATTTGGCAACTTTTCCTAAAAACAAAACAAAAATATTTATTCCCTGAAAGGTAACCAGGAGCCACTTTCTGTGCTACCTGACTGCATGTGTCCGTTCTGTTTGTGCTGTTCATTATGCAACACCTTGGAGAACTGGCAAATACCAGGAGGGAGATTACTAAAGAATTATTATAGAATCTCCACCCTATGTGATTCTTCCCAAAGTTGCACTAAATCTCAGGGTTGATTGCCAAGCCTGGAAGATAGTAACTTTTTTAATAGCTTAAAGTAGATTGAAAGCTTTTATGGCTGAGCTATAACAAGAAAACCGCAAAACTGTGTAACTTATTAGCAAACCAGGTCAGAGTAATTTTCCTTTTGTTAAAAGATGCATTCTTGTTCCCTAAGACATAATTAAAAATATTCTATAGCATCCTAGTACTCATTACGTAAGTTAAAGTAAGCTTAAACTTAGTTATAATACATTTAAGACCTGTAGCCTTTCATATAACTATTCCGACTTTGTGGTTCTAGATAAAATTTCTCACACATACAGCACAAAGAATACCTTTGAAACAAAAAGTTCCCAAGTAAGATTTAATGCTTTCAGAACTCAATTGCTTATAAATTGATTTTCAGTGATGGTCAACACATGATGTTTTCACTGTAATTGGTATAAGCACAAGACCAGTGAATCAGATCATTAAATCTCATAGGTGATAATCTAGGAAAATTCTTATCTACTTCTATCTAAGAAAAGAACTATCAGTTCTTTTTATCTGTGTTTCTTTAAAGGGACATTAAGATGTTATCTACTGATGATTCTGGTATAAAGAAGGGAATACACATATTGACATTTATTCTGGAAAATTAATATACCTGATATCCTCAATGTATTGTCTTAAGATTTACTGGTTTATCTGTACTTTCTTAAAAAGTAATTGTTTTCCCTGTGTGCTCAGATATGATGCTATGAAGCAAAGCTATTTATGCGAATGTACTCACTAATTCAACATCCCATTTTTCTTTGGCTAATTCACAGTGGGGTCACACCATTCCTTTACTGACAGACAATATTATTAAATATTTAGCTCACATAGTAAATAATTGGAGCATTTCTGCTGTAAGTGTTAATTTAGTCATGCTGGTGATTCGTGCTGATCCACATGAGAAAAACTATAACTAAATTCACACTTTAAGCAACAGAAATCAGCAGCTGAATCAGGAAAAAAAAATTGCCATCTAACCTACACAGTTGTGGAGAGATGGAACACAGGCACCTAAACAAGTCATCATATTGGCTTTATCCACATTTTCACATTTTTATTTTTTATGGATTTCCAGTTGGGATGTACAGTACGTTGTTGGACTTTATCCTGTTGCTTCCTTTTTCAAATTCTAAGTATTAAAAAATAGTATATTGCTTAAATTGAAAAGTGACTTATGCATTTTAAATTGAAGAGGTTTGGAGACTGATTCATAATTCCACATATGACTGTGTTTCATTGAACTTGTCATGCTTGGAACATATATATGATAGCAAAGACTTCATGGGCTATTGACCAATGACAAATTCAGACTATTACCTAGAGGAAAAAGCTAGTATAACAATATGCAAATTCTTAAGTGAGCTGGTTTTCATTAATACTTTGTAACAAACCAATCTGAGATTCTCCTGCTTCAATTTCACATTTACTCAGCCTCTTTAGGGTAACTGTGTTATAATATACAACTCGGAAAGCTCTATTCTGAACAGTATTAGAAAATCGAATGGATTTTAATTTTATAAAGCCACAAAAAGAAAAATAATTCAGCCTACACATAGTCTAACATACCCTCTGTGGCACAGATGACTTTGAATGTTGTATACTAGGAACTGACATCTCATTCCCTCTCCTCAGCGTATTGCCTTTTTAATATTCAACTGTAATAAATGCAACAAGCAAAATAAATGCTGTAAGAACACTCCAGCCATTTTTCTCCATGGTATAAAGGTAAATCTTTACCCGTTCAGCATTTTTTTTTAAACTAGATGCATAGCAGATTAGGCAGGTGCCTAATCTCTCTGCAAGGGCTAATAGGTCCTGACAAGTGAGGCAGCAAAGCCTCTTTACCTGATACACATTTTCATGGTAGTTGATCAGACTGCAGTTTCATTTGTTCAATTTTCATTTTATATTAATCAGGAAAAATATCAATACTACATGTATGTCATGGTTTAACCCCAGCCAGCAACTAAGCACCATGCAGCCGCTCACTCACTCCCCCCTACCCACTGGGATGGGGGAGAAAATCGGGAAAAGAAGTAAATCTCTTATCTTGAGATAAGAACGGTTTAATAGAACAGAAAAGAAAAAACTAATAATGATAACACTAATAAAATGACAACAGCAGTAATAAAAGGATTGGAATGTACAAATGATGCGCAGGGCAATTGCTCACCACCCGCCGACTGACACCCAGCCAGTCCCCGAGCGGCGATTCCCCGCCCCCACTTCCCAATTCCTATACTAGATGTGACATTCCATGGTATGGAATACACCGTTGGCCAGCTTGGGTCAGCTGCCCTGGCTGTGTCCTGTGCCAATTTCTTGTGCCCCTCCAGCTTTCTCGCTGGCTGGGCATGAGAAGCTAAAAAATCCTTGACTTTAGGCTAAACACTACTGAGCAACAACTGCAAACATCAGTGTGTTATCAACATTCTTTGCATACTGAACTCAAAACACAGCACGGTGCCAGCTACTAGGAAGACAGTTAACTCTATCCCAGCTGAAACCAGGACAATATATTAACATCTACAGATTTAATAATTTTTCCTAATTCTCATCGTTTGCAGAAAACGATACTGATATTTGAGCTATTTTGCTACAGTTTCCACTAAAAGTAATTTTGGCATGAGGACTGTGGCAAATATCTGGAAAACTCAGGAGAATATCTGATGCTGCTTTCCATAAGAGGCTAGTGGAAACATGCTTGGATTCACTAAGGTCCATGGAGTTACAATGACATAGCAGCTAAAGACTGACACTTAGGTGGTGGGAAGTGGAATTAGGAAAATACGAAACAAAGATTTTCCTAGAACTCTGCAATCATTAATGCCATTTACAACTTGACTATCTATAAGTTGGTATATATTTTGCTGTATATTATTTGGATATGTCCATTACACATTCCTGCTGTTTAGATAATGAGAATACTAACCCTATGTAAATGACAGTGAAAACATGGCTTAGCAGCACTACTTTTCATAGAGATATTGTGAACACCTTTTGTTGCTGGTTAGATGTCCCTCTGTGCATAAATGTTACAAAAGAAAAGATAAACTCCTGTTTCTCACTTGATTGCCCTCTGTTGAACAGAAATCAGTTCAGCATTAATTTGGGTTTCTTTCAGAATGAATGAAAAAACATTTTTAAATAGTTTGGTCACCTGCCCTGTGGATGGTTTCTTCATCCTTTTCACACACATTCTGCAGTCATGGTTTGTCAACACTACTAATCAACACAACTACCATCTGCCATTTCATTTTCATCAGGAGGTTGGTATACTGGGATTGTATAATCTGTTTATGTATTGAATTTTTTCTTGAAGTTAACATCCTTCTACCAATCATGCACCTGACCTTTCAAATTTAAATAACTGCAGAGTCATTAATGAAAAAGTAGTAGTTTAAAGGGAATACAAATGGATGTTTGAGTATTTATGTACCTCTCTGAACTAGAAAGTGATGATACAGCACTCATAGTCAGAGATTTTTAATTTAATTTGTGGAGTTTTTAAGTTAAGTTTCACCAATTAAAAACAAACAATAAACAACAAAACAAACAGCTGCAACTACAATTTTTTGTAGCCATTTTGGCTTGACTCTCCCTAATGTGTATGTGATATCACATCCGTAACTTAAAAATTACATAAAACATTACATTAAAAAAAAAAAGTGAGAGGTTGTGCAATTGTGGAGGGGGAAGAACAGAGAGAAAGACAGGAAGATGTGAATTGCTTAACCACAAATTTTCATTGGAAACACAGCAGGTTCCAAAGGTTCATAAAAATTGTGTAGAAAGCCAAAATGAATACAAATGCTATGAATACACTGGAAGTGTCTGGTGGTTCTATTCTGCAATGAGTTTACTTGACAAACATTGCTCTGCAGCTAGCATAAATTATTCATCAGAATTAAATATTTAGTTCTGCCATATCTGAGTTATGGGCCTTTGCAAGCCCACCTTTTAGTAAATTGCCAGTTCTAAAACAGTACCACAACATCATTGATCTACTATGGCCAGGTGGTGTCCCCATCACAATCTGAGGTCTGCATTGTGCAGCAGAACACTCACAAAAGACTTATGGTTTCAAGATTTAGGTTATCTTTGAACTGTATTACCACTGGGCACAATTAGAAATAAAATCTGACATCTTTAGAAAGCCAGATTATAAAGATGGATGCACTTTAAGGTCAACTGAAAATGTTTCACTGCAGTGGCACATGTTTAAGCCTCTTGGATAAATAAGCAACAGCTCAAAGCAAATATTATGGTTAAATGAACAGCTCTGGAATGCGATCTACTTCAGAACCTGAGGGAATTATTAATGTGCTGGGAGACATAGCACTCTTCATGTATTTAATACTATATATGTCAAAGTATGACAACAAATACGTCAAAATAGAATATATGTCAGAGAACTTGGATAGTACCAAAATCTGTAAGCAGAGAATTGTGAAGGATAAGACAGCTAAAAAGAATTTGATTTATTCTAAGTAGAAAATTCTTGATTTCTGAGAAAAAGAAAATGCACAAAAGTCTGCTTAAAACAGAAAATCTGTAATGCGTAACTAAAGGAAAAATCAATGTTTGTATGCTATGAGTGTATAAAAATGCCAATATATTCAGGAAAAAGGCATTCCCTTGTTTTCTTCTTTCTGAAGAAAAGTAAAACTTCCTACACAGAGCAAGTGTGAGATTTAATCATAAAATAAACAAATGGAAAAATATTTGTTATACTAACTTTTACATACAGCAAAGTCAGCTATGTTCAGCTTTAAAAGACTGTGATTTACTTGCTCTTGACTCTGTATTATAAGTGTATTAATTGTTACCTATAGAAGTGGAACTGCTTTTTTTTGACAAAAAAAGGAAAATAGCTTTTGCATGTTTTGTACTACAGTTGCTCTAAAAATCCCTGGCAAACTAGTTCTCTTTTTGATACTCTGAATTGACATGGGGATCCAAAAAAGTACATATATTACAGCAATTAATAATTACAGATAGCTCTACCCAAGCCCAGCTGTCAAAACTGCAATTCCCTCTGTCGAGATTAAGGAAAAATATATGAGTTAGGCCTGCAAAAATTAAAATTATGTTAATAATTAAACAGTTACAGTGGTAAAATGTAGAAATGCAAGACATAAGAACAAGTTGTAAATATACCCATATTAATTCCATATTTCTTTTTTAGTCTAAAATAGTTTAAAAGACATAGAAGTAATTGCCTTAGGGAGAGTGTATGCAGGAAAGAATGCATTACTTAGGTCATGAATTTTTTGCTACAAATTTGTATGCTGATGATATTAGATGTAAGAGTCAATCTCAGCTGGAATATGCAGGTCAACTTTCTTGGCCTGAGTTTCATACTTTTATTTTTCTATCCAATCTACAATAAGTATAGTCTTGCATTATCAGCCTTTAGTAATCCTGTTTTCATCTCCTACCTCAAAGTGTTTAATTTTTTTTTTTCTTGAAGTATTTGTCATAGTCTTAGAGGTTTCTAAGCCAAAATAAGAGATCAATAGTTTCCTACGTCAGTATATTTGTTAGCTACCTATTATCTAATACTACATCCAGTTTGATAGATTTATTAACGTATTTTTTCATTGCAATCTCAGTATTCTAGAATGGAAATTGTCTATCTCCCCTTCATCCTTATTATGACTGAATTAATTTCCGTTTTCTTCAGATATGGTCATTTCCATTTTCTCTAGTTATTCTGTGTCCATCCTTGTGCTCCATGTTGTCACCCTTACTGAAAACTGAGGTAATGTATTCCTTTAGTTCAATAGCAATATCTTGATCAGCTCTAATCTCATCCTCATTGTCAAAGTATAGAGACACCATTTTATCTTATGACTAAAAGACCATTTTTATCAGTTTTAATTTCCCTCCTAAAATATAATTGTGTTTGTCTTTTGACAATTATTGCTTAAGTCTGATAGCCCCTCACCTTTAAGATATAACTTTCTGGAACATATCTTTCTCTGTAGGCTGCTTGTTTTTTTCCTAATATCCTTTTAAGGATGGTAATTCTTCCATTTAACATTGCAGCATTTCCCTTCAAGGGTCCCTGCCCACCCCCTCCTTGACTACAATACGTGTTATTACCAACGTTATGCTCCCACTACAAATATTTGCTACATGTCACTTGTAACAGTTGCCAATGATTTGACCAAATAATTGAATTGTTTTAAAACAGAAAAAAATAGAAATATGTAAAATGCACTCCCTACAATAATAGCAAAACAAAAAAATATAAGAATGATACCACCATACCATCACAAAAAATTATCATCATACAGATGATATTTTTGGATGAATACAGAGGTATAAAACATCCAGCACTCAGTTAACAATTCTGGGCTACATTTGGCAGGTTTAATAATGAAAATTGTTTTGAGTAAAAGTGCTGCTTTTATTAAATAATGTTTTCCAGTTTAATAAACATGATTTCTCTTAATTTTTTCATGTTGTAGCAAAACACTATATTAAAGTTGCTATAAGAAACCCTTAGAAGCTATTTTCTCTGAACTAGAGTGATAAAAAAAACCCACACTGAAAAACCAAACCACTGCAGCAAGGAACACTGTAATATATCTTCTTTGTTACTTGTCTTTCCTTTAGACATAAGGCAGCAGAAAATAACTTTGCTAAGTTGAAGTTGTTTAAATATCAATAATTATAAAAATAACTACATAGTTTTGACTTAGAACTTTATATTTTCCTCCAAAATAAAGCATTTTTACAGCTCTTGTTCTACACATTTAATCTGACTTCTGAAAAGAAAATAGCAACTTACATGGACAAGAATTTATCAAGAGATGAGGACAAATGTTTGTATACCTTTTTCCCCCACTGTGCTAGCTCAAATAGTACTTTCAGACTAAATAACTCCTCTTTTTCCCTGTATCAGAATAAAGACAGTGTATTGCACCCATCTAAGAAGAAAGAAACTTTTCCTAATATTCCAGAGGAATTGGTATCCTTTATTACATTAAATAGAAAAGTTCTCTCTTACAAAACAAGAATCCTTGCGCAGGAGCTGTGTAGCTAAGGTCTCCTTTAAGGAACACAAACAGCATCCCCTGACACTTGAAAGAAAAAAAGATGTTGAGGCAATGGATATATTGCATTTAAATGAGAAAATCTACTTTTTATCATGATCTGTAATGGAATAGTCCACTGACCAGATCTGGAGTATTAACAGTCATAATCATTCTCCAGAGCTACATCTTTGTTATTTCATACTGTAGTGCTTCTCCCCTTCCTGTGAGGGGCCCACATCATGCACCTGATGCTGCAGCCAACTGTCTTTCTGTCTGAAATCCTTTATTTTGCTCCTTCCAAATATCTTGCAGCTATTTCACTGTAACAGGCAGTTTTTCTTAAAATTGAACCAGTCTTAGCTTCTGCATAGAAGGTAATTTTTCAGTTTGATCTAATGGTCTTTTTAATGAGTTTGTTGCTTGATTAGATTCCCAAGATAAAATCAGTTATGATGCACAAGATATTTCACTGTGAGAAGCTCTGGAAGTAAGAGAAGTTTTTGTGAGCGTAACTTAGATTTTACTGCAAGGACCTTTAGGTCCCAGATCTTATTTAATAGCTGATCTTCAGTATTTATTCCACTTTTGTCCAAGTAAAAAAATATCAACAAGCATGGCAGGGGAAAAGGTTGGGGTTTTTTCTTTCTATTGCTACTTTTAACATTATGCTTGTGACTTAAATGCAATTCTGCATCACTACAAGAAAATAATGCCCATACATTTTTAAAATAAATATCTAAGGAGATTACCTAAAGAAGCTTTTGCAAGCAAATAAATAAATATCATATGAATAAATACAGGAGGGTTCTATGAATTTCTTTAAAGGTCCATCATGTTTCCCAGTGACCCCCTAGGAATTGTCAGTTCTACTGGTTTCAAACCAAAGTACAACACTGCCTCTTCCCTCCTCTCCCCTGCCACCCCCATCACTGTACTAATACAGAAACCTGGTTTTGAGAATAAACCTTTCTGAAATATTTCTCCTCAAGGTACATTGTTAGGGTTTTGTCCCCTGTTTAGATTTTTGCCATAATAAATCTTTATAACTTCAGATGCAAGCAGAGGTGCCTTTGCTGAGGAGAACCATGGGAAATAAGATGTAAACAAACAGTCGAAGACACATCTATAATAACATTTGTTTCTTATACTTTGCAATCTTGTATTACTAAATGAACACCTGAAAGCAAAACTAAATAGAAACAGAGTTGAACTTGCTATTATTCTATTATATTTCAAGAAAGAAAAAGATCAACAAAAAGAGAAGTGGGGAATTATACAGCATAGATTTTTAAACTTGCAAATTTCAACTTTGAGAGATCAGAATCTCTCTAAGCTTTTGGCCATTATTAAGAGAGACATCAACTAGGCAAAATGCCTGCAACATTGGCAGGCCTCCTGCCTACCTCCTCACAGCTCTTAAATACCCTGCTCCTGTTCAGCCCACCTTTGCAACTGATTTGCTACTTTCAGCCAGAACATATTTAGAAATTGGGTTAGCCAGAAAATTCCAGTGTGCTCTTTTCCTATTTATCAGAAACAAGTGCATTGTTGTCTGGTTTTGAATGTAAGATTTAATCTCTAATATCTTACACATTTTAAAAGAAGTCTCAAAAACCAGTAAATGGTCAAGTGACCCTCAGACTAGATAAACTCCACAGAACTTTGCAGTGATGCTTATATATGGAAATATCATCCATGTGCAGTCTGTGATAAAAAATTCTGGAATTTATTGTTCTTTTTAGCCTTTCTACAGTATCCCTGCATTTTCATTTAGCTTCTATTCTTCAGAGAAGCTTACAATTAAATTAATAGGATTTCTCCAAAATCTATGGAAATACATTTAATTCCTATGCATTAATCCATAAGAGATATCCCACAAGAGTCCAGAATGCTGCATTTGATGCACATCAAAGCTGACTTCATGCAAGTCATTTAAAGAATGCATAGCATGCTATATCTGAACCGAAGATTATGGCCCAAACTGACAATCGCTTTATAAAGATATTCTGTTAAGTTACAGAGTATCAGTGTTTTTCTCCCTGTGTTGTATTTTTCATATTTTTTTGTTTCAGTACAGACTGGGCTGGGTAACTGATAGTTACTGCACTCTGCTCAGTCAGGTTCATCCCCAAGAATACTGCAACAGGGAAAAGCATGCAGGGAGGACCTAACAGCAAAGTTCAAGGTCTCTACAGCAGCACAGGCTGATTCCAGAAATTCTGAGTGAGAAGCAGTGATATTCTTCCTAGGGACTCAGAAGGGATTCAAAGGTTTGCTGTAATCCAGGGAGGAATTAAGAAGTTGCTAAGGGGAGAACAAACCTGTAGGAAGAGAAATACCCTGAAAAGCCACAGTAGGCAAGAGGAAGATTTCTTTTCAAAACTTTTTATTTTTATACATTTTCTTTAAGAATCTTCTCTATTTTGAGAATTCTTTTTTCCAATAACACTTTTATAAAATTTATTTTTAGAATGGCATGCTGAAAATCCCATGCCCCACTGTATAAAATCATCCTCACTACATATTTGTACACAGATATGTCTGTATTTCCTAATATTTATAATGTGTATATATATGTTTATAATTTTTGCATTTATCTGGAGAGAAGCATGCTTTTTTAGGACAGATATTTCCAAAGCAGCCTTAGATATCTTAGCCTCTATAGACACTTTATGCGCTATTTAGGTGGAAAAAAACAAAATTTACTTGCACAGCATTTACTTGCTCATCAATCTGACAACATCCACAGATGAGGCATGCTGTAGAAAACAGAGAGCACCACAATAATGCAAATATCTTTCTGGTTTAGTTCATTTAATGCATGTCAGTGGTTTAAGTTAAGCTAACTGACCTTATGTGCAGTTAACTCATGTCTACCTTCTGTAAATTGAATTTTTCAACCTCTGCTAGACACCCTGAGCCATAATCTGAACCCAGAGAAGAAAAACATGAGAAATAGCACCTCAATAAAAACATTCTAAATCCAGATTTTGAATGCTTGTATATACCACCTTTTCACTTAAAAATTAACATATTTCCCTCCCTTCTACCCCCAAGTGCCAAAGGCATATTGGGTGCACAGACCTCATTAAGTTGAAGATAACATCTTCCCTGCTATCAGAAGTTCTCTGACACTTTAAACCTGGTACTTTTTATAACAACTAACCCCCAAAACTTTATTAAGACCATTAAAGACACTGTGATCACAGGAAGGGGTGATTTAATGAATCACTGTAGAATGAAGCTGAAGTAATGCTCCTGTATTTTTACACCTTCTTCGCTAGAGGGTCTGACTGGGAATTGCGAGATGTAATTTTTCAGAAGGTTTTTAGGGGTATAGTGCACAGGAATTGAATCTCCAGCTGTTGTTGCTAACCAAGGGGTTTTGTCAGGTCCCATATACTGAAAAGATGTCCTTCTAATATGATATTGATATAAAGTCATAAACAGAACTACGTGACTACAGCCTATTGGAGAGACAAGACCATATCCTAGAACAGCTAAAACTCATATCATTTAGTATTCATACTTCTTATTCTGCTCCAATAATCAGTGACAAAGAATAAATGGTGAAGGACTGTCAGTCAAGGAGAGATTTACACTGAAGACTTGTTTCCACCATAAACCTCATTAATAAAACAAGAGAAGAATGGCAAAGGTGTTAAATCAATATTATAATTAGCAGGGGTCAATTAGAGAGGTTTTGGCTATCAGTTTCAAACATTTCTACTCTCAAATAAAGACCTTCCCAGTGACAGCACATTCAATACCAAATATCTAAATGCTAAAATCCTATAAAACAAAGTTTGCCTTGCTTTTAACACTATTATTTTTGTCTTTGCAATATACTACAGCTCAGATAACACCTTTTCTTTACAATATTATGGATTTTAAAAAAACCCCACCTTTTAACAGTTTTTTTAACATTTATTGGGGTTTTTTTTGTGTGGAATGTATAGATTTTATCCAAAATCTTAAAAAAAAATACACTAAAACCCACAAAGTAACACAGAATTAAGCAGTCCTACAGAATACTAAAATGCTCACACATGGTCTATATCAAATCTGATTTCAAAAAATCTTTTGAAGAATGAATAGGATAACATCCCTCAAGTAGAGGCAAAAAATATAACTGAGTGCGCTTCCAAGCAGCTAGCCCTGGAACCAACTAATTATTAATATTACATGCTTATTTCAACATTTAAATTCTCTACTGTTGCATTTGCATTTCTTGAGACCATTATCATCTCAAAGCTAGGATACTATGGAAAGAGGGGAATCCAGTTTAGACATTTTGCCCTTGGAGGTAAATTGTGATTACAATCAGGGTTGGTTTTTTTTTTCCACTAAACTTAAAAAAATGCAAAGATAATGAAATGAAGGAAATGCAATGGGGCAGCCCATAAATAAACATTAGTTTCTATTCTAAATCTTGAGGGTATTTTCAGGAGCACAGAACCATTCTCAGGTTTTACATTTCATTTCCTACAATATATTTTCAAAGAATAATGTTCGGTCAACCAGAGTCACATAAGAGAACTTCAGTATGTACAAACTGTTACAGCTCCACTGACAACACAAACGTTTATATGGGGCACACAAGACACTTCAGATGGAAAACCACTGAATTTCCGTGCATTTCTCCTATCAACCTGACCTTCAGTTAGTTTGCAGAGTTGCCAAGATCATATAAGCCACAATACCATATGCTGCTTGCTTTCCTGTGTTTATAATTAAGTTACATTTTCAAAAGCTGCAAAAGATTTTTGATTTAGTTATGCCACTATGCTTGCTTCTGCAATTAAAGCATTTCCTCTTTAGAGTCTTCTGGTCTTTTCATCCCATTCCAGTGCCTACTACAGCATCTTAGCAGGATGATTATTTTCCGTGGACCTTAACTAAAGACATTTACTGCTCATATTCAGATGACTAGTTCATTAATAGTCCTATGTCCTTCACAGAAACTTGTTTTTATGTTCTAACCATCTTTCCAGAGACCAGAAACATAAACAGGTCATTATAAGTTAATTCAAATCAATGTCCAATGACTTTCTAAGTTTCATTTCACACTTGATAGCCCTAGCGTCTGCTTTTGGCAACAGTTCTACTGAAATACTCTTTTATCAGATATTTTGGGAAGTTTTTTCATCTTTCTGAAACCATTTCTAATCAAGAGGGCAGCAGCATGAACACATACCACCATTTCATAGGAAAATGCCTGGAAATTGGAATTCTCTTCAATTTAAACATCTCTGCTCTAAAGCTTCTCTAGGATTTACACTGAATAAATGCAGGACAGAAAAATTTCAATAAACATTTAGGCTTCAATTTCATTCGAAGCATGCTTTCAGTTTTTTTTTACTTTCAGGATTATGCTAAGGAGCAACACCACTATGAAAAAAATGAATGCATTTATTGCTTACATAGGTAGTAAGCAGAGACCATACAAGGATATTCAACCTCACAGTTTTGGTACTTGCTGAAAAGAACTGGTCTTGTGGTTTTGGAATTAGTACTTGAAGAAGGGATTAGTGTAGTCTGCTGCTATGGCATTTTACTTTCTTTGTGTTAAGCTGGGCAGTAAAACTTCCCTTCCTAACAGGATTTTAGTGACTAATAACTGCCATACTCCTCAAAACAAGCATACCTTAGTATATTCTATTTGGAAAGAATAGAATTTTAATCCGGTGGTGTTTCTCCTCTAGCATTCCCATATTAAAAGGATAACTAATTACCTCTTTCTTGATTTTGGTTTACTAAATAATGATTGACTGAAAAATTTACATTTTTTGTGGTACAATTTGAGCTTTACCTCCAGATTTGTTTGGTTTTGGTTTTGTTTTTTTCTTCTCTCCTAATGTCACTATAGGCTGTTGAGATGAAAAGCTTTATTTCCCTGAGCTGTTTATGTCTGATATTTCTATGTTCTGCTTTCTGGGTGCATCTTCGGAGTTCAGGAGCTATGCATTCATAGGCTGTCTCAGCAATATGTTACCCTGCTACATTTCAAATCTTAAGAAAAACTAAGAAAAGCAAGAAAGTGTTTCCTCCAGCTTTGTTATTTTCCACTGAAAGTGATCAGAATTATATCAAACATTCTTGATGGATGAATACATGAACAGTTTGCCAAGTCATACCCAAATCCTCATGCATATGATTTTCATCAACATTTACATGAGTAAATTTACTCCTGAGTGTTTTAAGGTAGAGCTCTCTTGTACATAGCAGCTCACATGCAACATTGGCACTCAACATCATGTCACGCTTGTCCTGAAGCATGTCCATGAGAGATATTACAAGAGACATACAAGTGGTTCATATCACTGTGTCTTTTAAATTAAGGAAGCCATGATAATCACACATATCTCCTCTTGCAGTATATCTTACTATCTTCATGCTCTGATCAAATCAGTGCTCTTCACTAGCCAAAAAAGGGAAATCAGGCTCATCCACTTTCAAAAGTGCACTTAAGAGAAATTATTTATCTTCCTTCTTACTTAATTTAGATCTTGCTTCAGTATCATAATCCTACTGACATTCCTGTCTTGCAGAGTTCCTCAAAAATCCATACAGATCTCTCTTTAAAAAAAATAAACAACTTGGAAATTAAAAACAATTCCCTATCTCCTTATATTTCCTTGCATAGAATCACAAGCAGATCATTCCCCCTCTCCCCCAGCCCGAGATTATTATGAAATTCCTGACTCACTGATAAGTAAGCAGCTATTATTTGAAGAAGATTCTGGGAAAACAGAAGGTGAATCAGAACTGGATAATCACATTATTCAACTTAGATACTTATTATAAATTACCCAAATTAGGAGGTTGGAACCAAGAGCTCAGGGTCTCTCTCAGCCATGGAAAAAGCTGGTGCTCTCAGCTGGAGAATTTAAAACCCAGCATGGTGTTTTGAATGTTTAGTCAATTTCTGCAAACCTGAAGGAAAAGGGTTGGTACAGTCTTCTGAGAGCTGTATTGAAATCTGTTGGTTATTTCAGATAACCTCTATTCATCTCACTCCTTTATCTACCCCTTATTCGATAGCATTTCTGCCCAAGTCACTTCTAAAATCAAAGGAACATAATTTGTTTTCATTAATTCTATTCTTGCTCTTCTAGGCAAACCTTTAATTATTTAATGATAGTCTGTCACTTTTATTTGGTTTCAGACTCACCCAATTAAGAATGATGGTTTGGATCTGAGGCTTTCTGAGGATTTTATTTTCCCCAAACAGAAGAATCACAACCTTTATGTAGATGCCGTTACATCTAGAAATCATCATGTTATCTCAACAAGACAATTTCATGATTTAGTACATAATGATACCCAAGTAGGCTGTTCACACAAATTTAATTAGTGCTTACGAACATAACATGCATCAGTGTGTTAGTTTATTATTGTGCCGCTGTCTGTATTTATTCCTGTTTAAGCACACATTACATTGCTAAATGTTTGACTGACACTCCCATATGCTTAATTTACACTTAAGCTCTACGTAATTATACCGCTACCAGTTCTACATTCTGTGTTTTTTTCCAGTTTCGTTTCTTATAGTCTAACAGTCCTTGCTTTCTAGATTGATGTGTTCTAACCACTATCATGTTTCTGCGGAAACAAAGGGTTTTCAGCCTTTACAAAATTTTGAAACTTTTCTCTACTCTGTGTAATCCTTTCTTTTCTGATGTTTGAAACTTTTGAAATAAGGTGCACATCTCCTCAACTATAATCTGAAAAATAATTCAGCAGGAATTGCTTCATTGATTCATATGAGCTTCTCATAATATAGCCTCAATGGCAGATATATAAATGAACAATAGTAACTTGAATGTTATTTGATATAAAAATTTTTGGACACGACTATTACAAATGTTATATATTACTACACTATTACTTGGATTTAAAGTCAAGATCAGAAGCAGAACAATCAAAAGTCTTCAAGATGAAAATATGCAGCTGTCTGAAGAAACACCCCCAATTCTGTTTATCATCCAATTCCGCTCCCCCCCCCCCAATGCATTGTAAAATTAGGGATCCAGACTGCAGTGATGAATGAACCCTGTAAAAGTGGAAATCTAATTGAAAAACACTGAATAACAGCAGATTATGCTTCGGGCTTTCTTCTTCTTCCTACAGAGTATAATGATTTGTAAACTGTAGCTTATTCTAAAGTTATGTTTCTGATTACTGACAGCATATTCAAAGACTATGATATACGGCAAGATCATAACATCACCAGACCAGAACTCAATACTTTAAGCAAATAAATTCCAACTCCCCCCTCTTTCCTCCTTTGCCAGTTTACATAAACCATAGAGTTTCATTGTCCAAGACTTCACAGAAATATTGTTTTCAGTAAAAGTATTTGAATGGAGAGGTGGGGTTTTTTGGTTTGGATTTTTTTTGGTGGTTTGGGGTTTTTTTTGGTTTTTTTTGTTTTTTTTTTTGTTTTTTCCAAACAAGAAAGTATAGAGGAAATGAGAATCAGAGAAAACAGCTTTCTAACTGGCAGAGAGCAAACGTGATCACCCACTGTGATTTAAGTTCTATCCATGTATGTGCTTTACTGACTTTTTTGTTTTGATTAACTGCCATATTTGACATCTGTCTATATATGATCTGGAACCCAATCATTTAAGCTTTTTCCTGGACTTTCTCATTTTTACATAAAGTAGCTCTTCCTGGTTTCTCTAAGGTGTTGATATTTCATTTCAAACCTAGCACAGACTTTCTAAGTATCTATTCCTAATTTCAAAGGGATGCATAAAGCCATAAATATCTCAAAACCCACTTTGCTTTAATTTAGATATTCCTGTGCCTTAGTATTATATCTAATAGTGATGTTCAGGAACAAAATTACCCATAAAGGAACAACATACTTTAGAAGCAATGGGATCCAAGTAATATAAAAATAATAATAAAAAAATCATAGCTTTACCCTTTTACGATACAAGCACTAGGCTGTGTGGTTAATGAAGCATTCCTCTTCAACTTAATGTCTCGGAAAACTATTCTGTTAAATTAAGGAAACATACTATAGTGAATATTTCTCTGCATGTTACTAATGAAGAGCAAGTTGCTCTGCTGTGTAAAGGTTCTGTCTTCTTCTACCTTGTGTTAACTGTGTGTTGCCTTCTTTAAATAAAAGGTTGGGTTTCAGTCACCATTAGACTTTCCTGTGAACAATAAGGCTGCAGCACAACAGCGAGAGTTTAGGCCTCAAGATATCAAGATTTCCATCAAGGAGATTTAAAGCAAACAGTGCATCCACAAAAGATTTACTTACGTATAAACAGGTTTGAAATAATTTAATATAAATAAAGCCTTATTTATTGTGAGATTTTTCATAATAAAACCTCTAAACTCTCTTTCATGCCTCTGGAAAAAAAACCCTGTTCTTCAAGGATAAGTGATTTTCAGGAGTCTTCTATACTGATTTTCTTCCAGGCTGAGGAACCAGATGGCTTTGATCTACTTACTTGTAAAAGTCTCAATTCCTTGCTACTTATTACTCATTAGGTTTAGTACTGCAAAACTAGTACCATTAACTAGTACTGAATGAGTAGGGCTTAGGACAGCTTTGCCTGTGGAAGGATTCTTACTGCTGTGCTGCTAAAAAATTAATTAGACTTTTAATTAATTATAAAACATATTCACAGCAGAGCTCTTCTTTTAAACTACCATGACAATGCAATACAATGCTTTTCAGGACAAATACCAGCATAACACTGAATTTTTAAAACACCTATTGTGAGTACTGTAGCAGGGAATGTAAACTGTGATTCAGTGGACAGATTTGCCATATGGTAAGCTTTTAGTGCCAGCATTAATTGAATCCCCCAAACCAGCATTTTGCTTCTCAACAATAGAAAAAAGAAAAACTACATGTATGAAGAGAAGAAAACCAGCATCAATTAATGTCAGAACTGATCTCAGTCTAAATTATCTCTATGATATCAAATATTCTTTTCTGAGGAAATTATCCTTGCAAGTATTTTCTGTCATAAGTATTAGGTATGTACAGATGGTTTCAAGCAGTAGTGAAGGATTTCAATGCTATAATCTCCAGTACTTTTGCTTTGCTTCTAGCACTTGCTGCTCCATTGCTTTCTCTCACCTAGCTCACAAAACAGCTTCTCAGCAACTCTTTTATAGAGGACTCCCCTGGGCTCTGACCCTTTTGTTTCCCTTGCTTTATTGTGGGCATATTCTGCAAGGCCAGAAGTAAAGACATATTCAATCTTACCATGTCACAAATACCAGATCTATAGAAAAGTATCAATTATATCTATACATATTGTGGAAAGTACTGATATCCTGGAATAGGTCATGTGCTACATAGCAATTTTTATATCCCACTACACAACACTATATTTCTGTAATATGTGCCCTCTACAAACATCTGGCTGCAAAACAAGTGAGCTAGTCATTACCCGTTAAGTCTAACTGAGCAGAACAAGGTCCCTCTGAGCTTTTCTTGGCATGCAAGAAATGGAAATGCTTTTGTGAAGCCCTGACCTTGCTGTCCCAATGCATTAGACAGTAAAATTCTGTTGACTCCAGTGGAGTTTTATCCAACTCTTGATAAAATCATAGATTTCCTTTTTTTTTGGAAAGTGCATCTGTTCTAAGTACTATCCCTAAGTACATCTGCTACTGTATATGTCAAACCTCACTTGTAGTGTTTCTTAAGCCTCAAAGTGGGCAACTGCATTTAATTTTCCTCATAACAAAGTAAAATATACCAGAACACCTTCAATATTTTCCTGAGATGGTGCAATATGGTACTGCTAGCTTAAGACAGAGCTCCCCGCCAAAAATCAATGCTTACTTGAGATACATCAGGAAAAGAATCAGTTACAGTTTCTAATTTTCTCCATATCAAAGGGACTATGAAGCACAGCAATTCCTATTAAAAAAAAAATCTACTGATGTTTTACCTGTCTTTGTTTTGTATTAAGAATGCTATATAATGAAAGCTTAAAATACATATTACAGGATGACTCATACATGTGCTGTATAAGACTGTTTTACATGGAGAACAAAGCGTTATCTGCTCCAAAGAGCAAGACACTGAAAAAGAAAGTCACATTCAGCATACAACAGACACTAATAAACAGCTCACAGATTCATGCATTTTAGTTAATCAGAGAAATGTTGGATACTCAATACTGGAGACTTCACTCATACAATTTTTATAAGAATTCTGCATGCATGATCAACATTAGAAGGACTATACCAAAAAAGGAAATGTTTCTTGTTTCTCTTTAAAGCAATCTTTTCGCGGGGGAGGACGGGGACAGGGGACGACACATGGACACTGAGACATCTTGAATAATTAAAAATCAAAAAAATGTAGGTCATGCTTTTCTGAATCTTACTAACTTTTTTTGAACTAAGATTTCATTTGGATACCCATTAAAACACATGGATCTTATCATGTTTCATGAGTCCACCAAAGTGGAATGTTAAGTATCTTGAGAAAAGCCAGTCCAGTGACGTTTCTGTTTTGACCCCAGGCTGAGATAGAACCTAGAGAGAATTAGACTATTTAAGTGAATATTTCAGAATTTTAAAGGAGCTTTATTTTGGCTGGAAAAAAAAGATGACTGTTCCAGGCATAAGGTGATCCTATATTACAGGAAGTGTTTCATACATCTGTATTCATTCCAAAGTTTCTTCTGTATAATAAATCTGTCTTGTTAATGCAAAATCAGCCCTGGGAACGCCTGGAGATGCTGGAAGTGAAATAAATTTCTATTTTATTCAGAGGAAGAAAATACAAAGAGAGAAGGCTTTAGAAAACCTACCATTGTGGAAAGGGTCAAGAAAAGTAGAAATCACCTAAATATAGCTTACTAAGTGGAGAAGGAGAAAGAACTGAATCAAGAAACTGGTTTGCTATTCACATGAGACAACATTTGTGAGCTTGTGTCCTTAACAAATATTGGTCTTTCCTTTCCTTTGACATAAACAAGAGCAACCATCAGGATAAATTAATTTTATTCTCCAGATTTCTTTCCCATTCTTGATGTGAGTGTTCCCCTACATAGAGTCTGTTCAAGGACATTTTCAGTTTCATCATCTCAGAAGTCCACAACAGATGAACATAGCTAGCCCCAGGGTAGAAACTCTGCTCCCACAGTGCCAAACAGTTTGGGTAAGCACTATTTTTCAAACTGTGTCTCAAAACCCCTTAGGGAGTAGAGAAGACTTCAAATGGCATTGTGAAGGATTAGAAAAAAAAAAAAAAAAGTAACTAAAAACTAGAAAAATTGAAAGCAGTGGCTCAGCTCCCCTGGACTAGGACAAGGGGTTGGAGAGTGAATAGTCTTGCAGTTGCTTGGTTGTGGATGTCTCTCTGAGCCAGGAGTTCCTGACTTCTTTTACCTGCTGATGATATTCTAGATCAAGGGACTAAATATGTATTGTAGTAGCCAGAAATTACACCTGATTCTAATTCTGCTGTGATAAAGAGAGTGGTGTCTTGACTAAATACTGCAGGAAGACAAGTAAACCAAGATTTGGACTTTTGGAAACTGTGGGAAATTCTTGTATAAAGGGAACAAGAGGTGTGATCAGTTGGGCAGTATAAAGACAGTAACTGTTTTGTTTTGTGGATATAGAAGTGGTCAGAGGCTCAGTCTTCTCCTCTCCTTCAACTTTCACAGCCCCTTTTCCTGTCTGTGTTTGCACAGCCACAGGACTTGCCTGCTTAGCCTTGTGGGCTCTCTATCAACTAAGGAGAAATGCTGACCTTTGAGGTAATCGAGTCCAGCATTTTTGTCTGAGTTGGGCAACGTCATCCAGAACAGTTTGGGGGTCAGTTTGGTCAGCAAACCGCCTGAACTAGGAGCACAAGGAATAAATTATCCAAAGTGAAAACAGAAAATTAGGCCTATGAGAGAATTGATCCTGGAAGATGATGGGGAGGAACAGAATTTATGAGTTTGGGAGTGGAAGTTATGTTTTTTACCCATTTCTAATAATTCGTTTTCTTTTCAGAATTCATAGCTCACATGGGCTTTGAGAGAATGATACAAAGAGGCAATGCTTGGAAACCAAAACTGAGAAAAGATTTCTGTAAACTCTTTAAACTGGAAACTGCTGGGTCAAAGACCACTCTAACCTGAACACACTTAAAGAAGTTTCTTTCTTGTTGGAAATAAGCTGCAATTCATAATTGTTTCCAAATGCATTAAGCAGACAGCACATTTCCCAAAGAGCATATTTATTTTACAAAAATCAACAAACTATAGTGGGAAATCAATCAGATATGCAGCTTGCAATATTTTAGTTTTTCTGCAGCTAAGAATAAAGGGCTACCAGTTATTGGAATTGGTTTTGAGTGATGAGGAAAAAATCTGTGTATACAGCAAGTGATGAATATATTCTGGTAGCAGAATATTCCACATTCTTATTGAAGTTTATAGAAATCTTAAGATTTACAAACCTGACACTATTACAAGATAAACAACATTTTTGTGTAAAGAATGTTTTTTTAATGACCTTTTTTACTTTGAATGGGTGCATACACTAAGGTATACATACCAGCACTTAGGCCTCAGATACGTATTTATTTTTAGTTACTTTGATACAGCTCTGAATATTACAGAGCTGCGTAAGAAATTGCAAACAGTTGCCAAACCCCAGTGATTTCATCAGGAAGGAAGTGTAAGGCTATAAACACAGTATTTTCTTAGTTTTAATGAAGAGAAATAAGTTCCTACTCAGCTTGTGCATGAGCTTATGCTGTATACTGACTTTCTCTAAACTATACTTCATGGTTGAACATGGAAATTTTTGGCCTAACATCACTTTTTTCAGAGTTTAAATCCAATCTCTTGAGCCTTTCTGGAATACCTAGAAATTAAAAAAAAAAAAAAAAGAAAAAAAGAGAAAAAGATGTTTCTGCCATTTTTATCTATCAATAGCAAATCATTAAGGGGAAAAAAAGCAATTGAAACTCAAATTTCGGGCTAGTATCAATGGGAACTATTCAGTGTACCAAATGAGGGGAAAAAAGTGGGAAAAAAACACCAGGAGCTGTAAGTTTGTGATTAATACTGAAATACCCAATCAAATTTCTACCTAATTCTACCAAATTCATTGTGTCACTCTAGAAGCAAACACTGTATTCAGTTTCCCTGACACTGCAGTCAGTGGCTAAACACAAAAACACAAGAACAAGTTCAGACTGAAAGCAATTTAAAAAGTAAAGTTCATTTGTCTTGTAAAATGCAAAGTTCAGTTCTTATAATTCAAATGGCTTCAGACAACACTGATATGTTGTGCTTTATGCAGGCCAGGAAGAGATATAAAAGATTCTGTGGGCTAACTCTATTAATCATAACTTCTAAAGAAATGAAAAACGTGCACTTGAATATTCCATTGCTCTTCCCTGCATTGATTCTTTTGACAATTGTTTTTCTTGAGAAACCATTTATAAAGCTCTAATTATTCACAGTTCCATTTATAGAGTGAGTGTGAGGCTCCAAAATGGCTAGTGCTTTTTATTGTTTTATGATACCTATTGTACCATTTCATTAGGCATTGTACAAAAAGCCAAAGTCCTCTGCCCACAAAGCCACAAACTAAATGTTCTTGACCCTGAAGTATATAAAACAGTTGAAGGACTGCTGCAAAAATAGTATCAAAATACTCCAAAGCAAGCTCTGCATACTGTTTCTTTTCCTCCTAAACAAATCAATTCTAGTGATACAAGCAGTGTTTGGAGACCACCCACCTGCAAGCTGACCAACTTCCCCACCAATTCATCAGTGAAAACATATGCAATAGTCAAGTGTACCAGAGGCTCCAAGTACCATCACACTGCTATCTGAACATGATAACTGTAACTAAGGAAAGCTTTGCTTACACTAACTGGGGCAGGAAAAGTATTCAGCCCCAGAGAGCTGCCTGCAAATCCCTCCACAGTGCAGAAAATCACCAGGAACCCTACAGCAACATTTCTGTAGGGTGAAGCAGTTTTCTCAACAGTTTGAAAGCCCCTCTGTCCCCATGCTGTCCCCTCACCGACATTTATTAAAATCAGCTGCAGTATCATCTCTTTTCTTAAAAATAATTTATTATTAAGCTAAGGCTCTGCCAGGTGCCTTCAGGCTATCTTCAGCCTATTTTTTAAGCAATTTATAAACTAATATATATTGGAGAAATGTTCCTAAGGTATAAATGCATAGGGAAAGTAGCCGGCATGTTCTTTATCCCAGCTTAGCACCGAGGCATAATGCTCAGACTTTTGTTGCTTAGCGCACTCCCCAGAGGCCAGGAGATGTTGGTTTGGATGCTGCTAGCAGGTAGAGGAGCTAGGTGTCCTCCACTCTGGAACAGTGCTTTAATCCTGAACATACTGCTCTTCCTCCAACTCCATTGTCTTCGAAAGCAAAGAGTTCAAGAAATCCTTTCTTCCAAAGAAGGAGATCAGCCTTCAAGTAGGGCAATCCTGCAAGAGACAGAGGCTATTTTCTTGACACTGGAGAGAAGCTGAAATCTCAGAGGGGCACTGACTTTCAAACCCCTCTGTATCCTTGCGAGATAGCTCCAAGGAGCCTTCCCTCATCTGATAACTGGCCTCTTTGGACTCCATCCTGAGGTGCCATGTCCTCCACTGGGCACTATGCAAGCAACTGGAGTTGGGCATACTATGTAAAGTAGGATTTTTAATCATCCCATTTCAGTAAGGTCATTTTTGTACTCTGAAAAATTATCATTATTTAATTTAGATGCATTAAGTTTGCGCCATACCTTCAACGCCTCTGAAAGAGAATGGTCAGTGTGCTACATACAAAGGGACTATTAACTCAGATTAAAGAGGGAACTTGGCAGGTACAGCACATATGCAGGATGAATTTTTATTTTGAAGCTAACAGCAACAGTGAAAATTCTCATTTGCCCAAAAGATGATCATGTCAAATGCCATCACGTCAGATCGCATTAAATAGCAATCAAGCATTATCGGACACTATTTCACTACACTTACATAGCAGCAACTGAAATGACAGAAACAGAGTCATTGCATAAATGGGAACATACTGAAGTTATTTGAGTGTGTGAGCAGGTGTCCTTAAGTGTAATTAGCACTTCACAGCCCTTTTGTTCCTTCAGACTAATCTGCCTAAAATTATCAATTTATAACAGCATACAGCTGCTGAATAGATCTCCCTGCATCTGCCATGCCTATCAACCCAAAATAATTCTCAGTTTTGTGAACCAGCTTGAGAATTAAGAAAATACTAATTCAAACAAGAGAATGTGTACTTCAAATATTTCTTAGCATTGTTCTTTTCCTCTAACATGCTAGCTGACAAGTTAGGCTAAATTTTCTAATGGTTTCTACTTTTCACGTTTCAGAAATAATTAGGAATACATTTCACATCTCATTCTCCCCAACATCCTTTTTAACCTATTTTGAAACTGAGCAATCAAAGTATCATGTAGCAGATGTAGTTGAATATTCAGTGTCTTGAACAGAGGAGGAGGAACAAAAAAAAAAATAATCTTGATTTATAGTCAAAATCTAATTTTCCATCTATACTCAATTCTTTTCCCATTTCAACCTTTATTGAAGACCAAAGAGGACTCATATTTTAAAACATTTTGAGAGAGAGACATGGCCTTCTGGATTTTTTTTTTCCTGAATTCAACTCTGACTAGACCGTTAGGTATTGTCAAGCTAAGAGTCAAACCTCAATTCCAGTACACCTTTTAAAGCTACAGGTAGTGTGCTTCCATTTAAATCTCTAGGTTAAGATCCCTTTAAAACCAACCATTCAACATGAGATAGTATTTAAGCTTTTGTTCACTCACTGCTATCCCTTTTCCCAGAAAAAAAATAAAACACAGACCAGTGAAGAACTTATTTGTAAGTTGGCTCTAGTCAACAATCTGTTTTTCAATAGAAAAACAAAAGTGTGTATAAATTCTGCTACAAGAGGAGATTTGTCAGGGAAGAGAGGGAGATCTGCTCTACCACGGGACAAGTTAGCAATGAGATGAAAATTAGAAATACAGGTCCACATTTTCCAGTAAATATTACAGAGGAAAAAACCAAGATTTAAAAATTATACAAAAATGAGTTACCAGAAATAAACATGAAAACAAAAATTACCAGAAACACCTGGCAAATAAGTTCATCAAACTTATGTCAATATTGCTAGTGTTGAAAATAGAAATATTCTTGTGTTTCAATTTCTTAGTTTCAAAATATTTTGTTATTAAATTTACTTCTCTTTAAGTTTAACACACTGGTAAACAAGATACTGAAGACTTGGCTCTTTTCTCTGTGCTGTGACCAAAGTTTTGATTAGAGCGAATTTGCCATGAAGCTGTCGGGGAATTCAGAGCAAACTCTCCAGCTGCCACAGCAGCATGCATTGCCAAGCTAAACCTGCTGGGCTTGAGGAATGGAAAGCAGATTTGAAGTCCGTTAGGTTACATCAAGAAAACTGTGTAAAACAAGCCCGGTTAGTCTATGCAGACTAAAGATTTTAACCTTCTTGAAGAACTTCCATTTTCTGATGTTACAGTTCCTTGGGAGAAGATATCCTATTCGTATCTGGTTCTATCCTCTGGTTGTTAAACCTTGAGTTCCACAAAAGAAAACAACTGTAATCCATCCCATAAAGGAGAAGGCAAATCATGTACTACTTTCAAGTAGCTATAAAACAGTGTGTGTTAGCAACTCAGTAGGCCATTAAATAATCTTGTTCCTGGGTTGAATTCCTTAGAGTCCCATTTAAAAGAAATTAGGAGCTTTTTATATGCAGAAAACTCTGAAGTGCATGCTAAAATAATATGTCAAAAATTATATAAATTTAGAAGCGGTTGGTTGACTAAAACAGCTTTGCCAACAATGCATTTATAAATTTATGGGTTGTTATTAGAAAATACTAGAGCTATTACAAAAGTATATGGATGCATTAATCAATCACAGCAATTACACAGCATTTTACATCTTTACAGTTCTGTGCAGAAGTATAGTACACAAATATCTTTCATTATTAAACTTTTATTGTTTAGCTAGGTGCTTTTCTTCCCACTGCTTGTGGCAAACCTCACAATTTGCTATTCCCTCAGACTCATCCACCTTTTTCCAGCTGTCCCTCACATTAAGCCACTCTCTCGTTTAACCCTCAATGCCACATTCTTGCTTGTTGCCTCAGTTTAGAAATTCAGCACACCTGCTGTAATGGAATCTCCCACAAAAATTCTCAGGATGATAAAAAGGTAAAGTTTCCTGGGAATTCTCTGACTTTGTATGAGAAAATACTGATTCATTGAAACAAATAATTTTCAGAACACATAAAGAAAACAGGAAAGACTTTTTCCAGGCCAGGATAGAATCTTCTTGTCAGACATCGTATACTTATACAACAAAACAGACCCACAAGAAAGCTAGATCCATTTCCTGAAGTATACAATACACAGGTTCCAGTCAAATAGAACCATGGACTGCAGGTTTTTAATCTTATTTAATTTATTTAGAGACAATTAATCTAGACATGTCTCAGCCAACAACTTAAAAAAGGCTTAAGTTTCTTTGTAAAGCAAACTGGGGAACTTCAAAATCTCAAAAATTATGAAGCAATTTCAGGTCACAAACTATTAAACTTTCTTTGGAGAAATAAAGCCCCAAACCTGTTCTATTAATGCTTAAACTAAGTTCCTTTTGCCTTCAAAATATCTTTCAGACTAAAACTTTGTGCTCATGACATGCAGAAAGCAGCTTTTTTACTTCAAGTCTTCTGAAGTATTCCTTTAACATAAAAAATAAAAAAAAAAGATGAGAATTTATTGACAATAAAGAAAAAATACATTGTTTAGCCTTTATTTACAATAGATATTCTCTTGGGCAGACAAATACTACAGGTTACATTCACTCAAGTAATACTTGTTTCTCTGAAAGGAATTTTCCTAGGACTCCCTAAGCAAGCAGTAAGTTAGTAAATACAATACTGCTTGGATACTTTTCTTTCCAAATTGCTTTTGCAGAATGGTCAAAGAACCATAGCTCCATACAAACAATCATATTCTGCAAAAGATAAGCCTTGCCTTGTCCATGTTCTTAATCTCTTAAACACAACAACATTTGTTTTGAAACTATTTTATGTGAAAAATCATTAGATTGTGGAAAACTAACAGGGATTGAAGAACCCTTGATTTAGACGACACAAGATATTTGGATTAGACTACATATGGGATTGCTCTATGTCAGCAAAGCAAAAGCCTTATAAACCTGGAGGAAAGCTCAATGAAGTTCTATACCAGACTCAAGACAGAATAGGGTCAGTGCATAGACCTCTGACAAAATGAATTTGGCTAGGAAAGCAAGAAACCTCGCAAGGAATCAGCATAAATAAACCTAACCAAATAAGAGGTTCTATTCAGTACTCTTCTGTTTTTTCCAATGCAAATTCCATTTTTGGCAACCCAAACAATACCAGTCCAAATGAAATCATTTATGTACAGCCAGCTGTGGCATATATTTCTTTGCCTAGACTCTAGAAATTGAAATAGAAATCCCATTCAGTATATAGAATGACCAATACGAGATGAAATGCAGACAACAGAGATTTTCATACTCAATAGAAAAAACATACATATTCTATAAGTCTCACTGCAATTTAAATTAATTAAGTAGTGCCATCAGGATTTGTTACTGTGATCGTGGAAGGAGCTCCAAATTTGTCAATCAGCTGACTTGGTATCAAAGGATTAAAATATCTCATTCTACATCAGAACTTTGTGTACAGCCTACACAGGCCTATCCACATCTGAAATGTAAAAATACCTCCACAAATTGAAACATTAAGATAAGCATAATTATATATCACCTCCCCTACCCCTCCTTTTTTTTTTTTCCCCCAGAAAGTTCTGGGAGGTCCTGAAGTATAGACCAAAATTAGCTACAAGCTTGAATTTGACACAAATTTCATAAAAATTGCAAATTCATTCTATTACATGCAACAAGCAAGAGTCGTATTAAGTATAGTGGGATCATATAAAAGAATCTGAAAAAATAGGATCCCATATCCCATCTTTGCAATTTTTGAATTGCCTACACGTAAACCTAGATCGCATTCTCACAAGAAGCTCTATCTAGGTCAATCCCTTTTGAATCTGTGAAAAGTAGACTGTAGAATTGAAGGCTTCTCAGCTATACAGAACTCCTGCAAAACCTTTCCTGAGATTCCCCTGTAACAGACTGTAGACACCTTAGTTCTCTCGCTGTTTTTTTGCTACATACAATCAATTCATCAGTTTGCCTTTGATGACCCAAATACTACAAATCTTCCTGGCGTATACTGATAACAGCAGAACTGTTTTTGAATAAATAATATCTTTGCACAGCTACAACAGCACCCCAATTTTTTTAAATGGTGGTAGATGTTGCTCCCTTAAGCCAATACCACCTTATGGGTAAACTTCCTTGCCTTCCCCATCTCTGATACAAAAGCAAACACTTGCGTAACTCCACTGATTTACCAGTTCAAATATGAAGAAAAAACAATTTCCCACAGTTAGTAAAGGCTAATATCACGAAAACTATCATCCTTTATCTTAGGCAAAACGCACTGAAGAAGCCTTGTGCCATTACTATGAAGAGCCCAAGTTCATAATTGTCAGATAACAATTTCCTGTCCTACTTCTAGCTATAAGGTATCCACTTATTGCAATTTAAGTGAATTTATTCTGGCTGTCTGCTGCTTCATCAGCGTTCCAGTTAAATTATGCTGTCGCTTAATTTGAAGAACTCCACTGATTTCAGGTGCTAGGATAAGGAGGGCTTATTCATCCTAGAGGGACAAAGACTGCCAGAGCAATGATAAAAGAGACTGGAAAAGGTTAAATGCAATCAACAAAAGTGAAGCAGGGAAAAAAAAGACTGGAAAATAAAGGATGATAAAAAACCAGACAAGGACTAGAAGACTGAAAAAGAGACACAGCACTCCTTACATCACTGGTTAGCCTGTAAGAAAGCAACTCTATGCTTCTATAAAATACTTTTCCCCAAAGAATACTCAGTTCCTGAACAGGGACCTGTCCAATGCTTTTCTGATGCATTCTATGCAGTGTTTCTCTTCTAGGTGCCAGCTGCCCAAGGCTTAATATTTTAGCAATTCCAAGGCTCCCAAATATGATCTTAGGTGCAGACACTTGAAGAGAGTTGAAGGGAGAAGAAATCAGTATCAGATCATAAATGTACAGAACCTGCATCTCTAAGTTGATGGGACAATGCTTTGCTGAATACCAGAATATTTTTATACTGCTCACAGAAGACAACAGATACTTCAATCTCATATCAGGGTCTACTTGCGTTAGTTTTAGGCATATTAGACCATATCTACTGATCTTTGGAGTTTGCTTAGATAGATAATGTTGGTGACAAGCTGAAAAAAGATCTACATAATTAAATGACAAATATGATGGGAACATGCAAGTCTGAGTTGATGTGACTCAGACTGGATTTCTCTGATTTCAGAATGAATGCCATAAGCTGAATAAATCATTTACATCTGCACTATTCACCATCAGAGACATCAAATCCCGTTAATCCTTGTTAAATAAAAAAAGCCTCCCTGTCAATTCCTTTCTTGTGTTGAAAAGCAAGTTCAGTGAAACTGTTATTGAGCCCTTGACCTGTGCAATAGACCTTAGTAGGAATTTTGCTACCTATTCCAAAACTCAGTGACTTATGTGGCAGCTTGGACTAAAGAAAAAAAAGCATATGTAGAAAAATATTAAAAGGTCCTTTACAAGATAATGGATGTTTCTTCTGTTTACAGTTTTAATATGCTTATCTTGTTAATATTATCTTGATAATTGATAGCCTACATACTGTTCTTGATTTGTGCAAGTGTTCTCTTAAACTCCCACACACGTTTTATCTGACAAAGTCTATGGTGAGTGATTGGGCTGACGTCAGCCCCAATCCAAAGCTTTTCCTTGATCCTCCTGACTCCTGCTCCTTTTACATCTAACTTGGTAGAAAGTCTAGCACTGCATCTCAGCTATCAGTAGCAGCTAAACTCTGCAAGACAGAAAAAGGCAACCTCTTAAACTGCCTGTACCTATGTGGCGACTCCTAGAGCAAAGTTAGAGGAGTTTGCTTAAAGTGCTACTTGACAATGCAGCAAGAGTGAAAGAAGAGCTTAGGTGAAACAAACTGTTCAACTTTGTGCTGGAACAGAAAACTATTGACAGATCATACAAAATGAGGAGTAGGCTTGGTGTCTCAGTGGAGACATTAAACAGGACTATGTGGGCACTGTGTCAGCATTCCCACACGAAGCCACTAACAAAAGTTCTTTAAGCCAAATCACTTGACTTTGCACTAAGTAAGAAAGGATCTCAGAGGATCAGTAATATTGAATAATGTGAGCAGTGGTTTTCAGAAGCCAGTATTTAGTGTTTTTCTTAGACTGAATTTCTAATGATTTTTATGCTATTCCACCACCTCCTCTGATCTAGAAGGCTTTTGGCCATAAAGTGCAAAATATTCCAAACTATAAACAATATAGAAAAGTGAGTGGTACTGGCTGACTTCAGATGTTAATTTAATTGAACATGAAGACATCGGTAGAATCACGCAGCCCAGTCATTAGTATTGCTTTCTTGAAAGAGAAGTCAAAAGCAGAAGTCTTCTGCCAGAGGATTACATGTAGCCAACAGAACCCAAACAGTAGTGCTTGTTCAGTCCAAAAGAACCTTTAAGATGCCTGTCAGCTTGACACACAAATGCTTTGTATATTAATACATTAGAAAAACAGAAGGATGAGAAAATGCAAAAGTGTCAATAGACTTTAGTATAAAATTATGAGCTTATTTACCGCTCAACTACTTTGTTTTCCATAACAAATCTGTATATGATGAAAGCTGTCTTTAAAAGCATATCCACTGGAATAGTGTGAGTAGACTAGCGCACATGATTACACTAAGGCAGCATAGGAAATTGCCATCTGTAAGAGGCAGCAGAAGTTTGTAACTGTACAGGCTTAGGTTGCTTACAGCATGAGCTGAAGAACACTTGGTCAGTGAAGGTACTTTGGAAAAAAAAAGCAGCATTGCTCTTATCACATTTGGGACCAACGAAAAGCATGCGTATACTCAATTACAGATGGTAACTGGTTAAGCTCTGCAGTTTAGTTGTGCTTGTTTGTGTCTGTACGATAGAGATATTCAATCCTACATTTGAGACTAATTAGATTAAAACTAAAGAAAAATTGAAACGTATCTTTATTCCTTCTGTTGCCAGGAGGAATTATAAAAGCACACAGGCAGACCACTGCTGTACTAGTCACTATTACATTGTCCAAACAACAGTAAGGTAAAACCAAATAATGCTGGTAAGAAAGCATTGAAACCACTTGAGATTAAACTCTTTGCATAGAAAAGAATGGCAGTCTTAAATTTCTTATTCACATAAACTTTTGTGCATTTAGATCTTTTTATTTTAATGGAGCACGCTTATTAATGTTCACAAGGTTTATAATCACTTGTTTTTCTCAGTTTCAACATGTTTTTTTATTCCTACATTTTAATAAAAATAGTGACCCTTTTTGTGTCACAAAGAATAAAAATCTGGGAAATAAAGAAAAACATATAGAGAATTAAAAAAGCAATTTGTAACCTATCACAAGGTATATCTAGTGAAAACTTAAATTTATATTGTAAAATTTTTTAAAATACTTTAATGTGTTTAGATGGCTAATGGTGCAGAGGTCAACAACCAATATTATGCTTCTCAAGTGAAATGACGGACTGACATTAAGGGAATTTTCTTAATAGAAAGGGAATTACTGTTTTTATATTCTTCTTGGAGTGATAAAGTTACTTTAATGAACCTGAACACAGAACACATTTATTGTATCCTTTATTCCCTGTTGAATTTTAATGTGTTACATTTTGGCTTAAAGTAGCTAAACAGGAAGGAGGTTCACATAAAAATTTCATGCAAATTACCTGTTTCATGAAAAGAAATTATCATAGTGGCAGTAGTAAACATGTTGTTTGGTAAAACCTTTCCAGGTCTCCACTTTTCAGTAAAAAGTTATTGGAATTTTAAAGGAAACTTTTGACATTTTTTTTTTTGGTGGTGGTGGTGGGGGGGTGTTCATAGTACTTTATAGAGACATTCTCCGTATTATGCCTACACACTCTATGCATATTTCATATAAAACCAAATTGTGTATATATATGTTCCTTCTCCTCTTACATTTGGTTTTGACAGATGAAATACTCCTTTCTTTCTACTTCCATCTTTTCTTCTTGCTTTTAAAGAAAATACTTTAAAATAGCAATGTTACTTCTATTATTGGCTATTTTCCTCTCAATGAGATAAGAAATCACTAGCACTTACATCTGGAAACACAAGACAAAATGAAAGCTTCATTATGAAAAAACACAGGGAATGCACATTTAGCCACCCATCTGGAAAGATTTTCAATGCTATTAATTATTAGAAATAAATACAGAGTTTGAAATAAGGTTCATTTCTTTTTAAGTCAATTTCTAGTAAGAAATAGGAAAGATGACTATACTGAATTGATGAAGAGCTGCATTTTTAACTTTTTAATATCTTCTCATGATCCTGAATTTTCATGCATGTTCCAATACCAACTGCATTGCTCTAATTTTTTGTGCACTCTGTCTTTTAAGGCAGTAGTCTATTGATATAAAATGACAGAGTTGCCAAATCCTTGTCATTCTTTCAGCAGAGGTTTTAGCTTGTGACATGAGCGGCACTGACAAAGTGACAGGATAAAGTTGGGTACTAACAGCAGTTTTAGAAGTGTTTGCAAGTACATTAGTACCTGATTCACTGGCCATTTTTGTGAAAACAGTCCTATCTGTTCCCAGAACCCTGAGTTTGAGTTTATTCTCCTTTATGCTGCCAAATACTATCTTAACCTTTTTTTTTTTTTAACCATTCTGTGAAGGAAACTCAAACAAATTTAAGAATTCTTTATTTTATTTTATTTTCAAGAAATACAGAGGAGCATAGAATGGTATTTCTTAAGCTCCAGCTAGCATTAGTTCAAATTCTTACTAGTGATTGAGGTTTGGGCTTAGAAGCCTGTATCCAAATTGAAGATGATGAATTGTTGCTGAGAATTGTTATCTACAAGATACAAAAAGGTCTGACCAGCTTCTGCAGCTGTGCTGGCCACAGTTTACCCTTTTCGTTAATCAAGCCCTAAAATGTTCAGCTGTGTCCCAGAGTATTTTTCATAGCATATATAAAAGGAGATTGGAACAAGCAACTACGGTTAACTGCTATAACATAAACTACTATATAAAGTCATCTAGTACTTGCATATTCAGTTAATAGTTCAGACTTCATCTGTAAAGTCTTCAGTTTGTTATTTATAGTTTATAAGCCTGCAAGATACACACATGCATATACACACACATCTATATATAATTAACAAACAAAAAGTGAAAGTTAACTAACTTTTGGCAGCCTCTTAAAAACAATGAAGTGACACAAAAAACTTGAAAGCTATGCATAAATTATATTCTGTCATGTCATTGTTCTCCTGCAGACATACACACAGGGCTATGACTGAGGACAAAACCCTGTCATCTAAACTTTTGTGTTTATAAATATGCTAATCTTGCTATCATGTTGCCTAAAAAGGAAGCAGCCTTTCCTTTACAGCTTCTGACATGCTTTGATGTGCTGTCCATTTAGCTGGTTTATATATAGTATTTTAAACCATAACATAAGAGCATCTGACAACACTGTTACTGTTTTCAAAAAGAAGCTTTTATTGCTGTAGCCAAAGTTTAATAACCATGCTGGAGGAAGACAAGTCCAAAGCAGAGATGGGAAACCCAGTATCCCAGTAACATCTGGTACCTTTTTCACAGGTTACAAAAGTTAAATTGCACAGCTCTTTGGAGAACCAGTTATATTTGCTTCAATATCCAAAGACAATGCAAGCCACAGAGAAAGACAGAAGAGTCAGGGATCCTGATAAATCAAATATTTAGAACAGTCTATCTCTTTCAGAAAAAGAGATACCTATCAAAAATTTACCAGAGCCCTTGGGCAGAAAGAGACAAGGCACCTATTCCACTACAAGGCTCACTTGGACTAAATACCCCTGACAAATTTATTCCAGCATGAATATTTATGACACCTGGCTGTCTGAAAGCAACCAACCTTAAAAATAGGTAAATAAATCTCTGGTAACTTAGCAAGTGATACAGCTGGGAGATTTGATATTTCTTCAGTGAGAACCAAATCTGATCCAGGGTCTACTAGAGATAGTGGAATCCTTTCCTTTTAGTCCAGGGGGCTTTGGATCAGGCTCTTGATTTAAGTTTTCTTTTTTTTTTTTTTTTATTTTAAAATAAAATCTGATATTTAAAATTTCCCATGATGCTTAGGGGCAACATGACAAGTATGATTCAAATGTATCAGGAGAAAAACTGTCCCCTCCTTCCCGACCTAATATTTATAAAAAGAGAGAATATGTTTTCTTCCAAGTTATACCTCCATTGCCAAAACCAACAAACAATACAAATCGTGTTAACTCAGTCCACCTGATCCCAACATAGTATCTTTGTTTCTGAACAGAAAAAATTAATAATACTTAGTGCTTTCTATTTTTTCCTATTGTACTTCCCTGCTTCTTTCACTGAAGCAAGTCAGAGCTGATAAGGAAAGCAGATGACAGAGAGAAAACAAGAAATTCTTCTATTTCTCTTATTCTCAAGTTTGAGAGTATATTATTTTCATACAGACTCCTTCCCCACTTATGGGCCTCAAATACAAGAGAGCAAAACAGATTCAAACCTCGGGCTCTCAAACAGGCCCCAAAAGCAGGGTTGTGGATGATTCTTATTCTCATTCCTTTCTTGCAATAGACAAAAGCCTTTTTACTTTTCTGATCATTCTTTTTAGTAGTATTTGCATAACCCTGCATTTTTTGTTTCACTGACTCTCAGCTAGCACCAAGAAGCATCCCTCTTTTTCCTGGACAGTTCAAAAGCTAAATCAATTATGCTCATCAGCCTCTCCAAATTAACCTATTCAAGTCTGAGTGGTTGATTCTTCTTTTTCTAAGCTTTCATCTACAGGGAGATTTCACCTTTGGGAATTTAGTTTAACTGGATGAGCCAAGTGTGCTTCCTCATTAATTTATATTTCTGCTTCTGATTTAAAACCACCACAGAAATTAGGCCTTCCTAGGGACATTCTGCCCCTAAGCCACAGATAACTAAATGCTACATGTTTTTATCACATCTTGACACTAACAATCCTTTGAGATGCCTATTACCATATAACTAAAACCTGGTTAATAGTTTTGTTTTGAATGTGATTCTGGACTTGTACCTTAAGTTGTGAAAATCTTGTCTAGAATGAAACCCTTTAAGAATTAGAAACCTTATGAAAAAAGTACTTCAACAACTTTCTCAATACCTTTAAACTACAGTTTCATATATAATGTTGTTATAACATATGAGCTACAGTACCAAGAACTTCAGAAGTGGACCCTTTCCAACTTGTTATTTTTTCCATTTTCAGTCACCTGGGACTCCAGAACTATTTGAAAATGGATCTCATATTTTGTATTCCCCAAGCTGCTATCTGGAATTAAAAAAAAAAAAAAAAAAATTAAAAAAAAATTACCACGTTAGCGGAAATCTAGATATAATTTCTCCTATTTCATAGAAATTTACGAGCAAAAGCTCATAGAGAGGAAAACCTGTGTGGCTTCCCTACACAGGAAATAAATTTAAAACAAAATAAAATAAAATAAACCCACTATATTAAATTCTTCAGGATGCTATCGTGATTTCAGATACACAGAAGCTGTAAAATAACAACAGTAATTTTTCTTATTGTAATACCACAGATACCACATAAAACTTTATACTAGTCCTCTGGTGTAGGCACAGGAGTACAAGCACTTTATACATGCAGTTCTTAGCACTCACAAAACCCACATTCCAGGGCAGTGCTGGGAACCTGATGACATGACAGTCAAGGATTTATTCTCACACATAGAATAGCTTGCACACAATGTGATTACAAATATACAAGCTGGACTGATGTAGTTCCAGAGAAGGTATATTTTGTACTTCCACCTATTTTCACAAATCAAAAAGTACTATGTATTTAAAGTAATCTTAATTGTTGAAGAGTTTTCTTTGTTTGTTTATAAGTTAAATTAATTAGAAGATAGGTTTCTTCCATTTTTCTTTACAGTTCCAGTTCATAAATTGCATTGCCACTTTGTATTCCTGCAGTAACCGGTGGTGAAGACTATAACACAAAGGGCAAAACAGGAGCCAAGAGAAATTAGCTTTAACCCTAATTGATTCAATGACTCATTCAATGAAACAACACCAAGACATCCAGCTCAGCTGGAAAAAAGGGGTCACAGAACAGACCTAGCCTGGGGAATTCTGCACTAAAGAAAAAGGGTTATAGAAATAAATAGTGAATTAGGGACTTTTTTTTTTTTTTTTTTTTAATGAAAAGCCTGAAACTATTTTCAAATTAAGACAGGTGTCATTTGCGTATTTCAACATTTTTGTATTTCAACTATGTTGCTGTACAAGAATAGCTGCAGATTCTTTTTATCCTTCCTGTGTTCTGTTATCTTAACATTTGATCTTGCGTTGATCAATGTAAGGCACGACAACAATCAGAGTCATCAAGATGCTTCAGAGACAGACTTTATGGAAATATGGGGAGATATCTTTTTAAAAATTTGATTCATATAGCTCTACATTCTCTAGATTCTTTCCAGTCAAGAACCTAGATTAGCATATCTCTGGCTGTAGGGAGAGGCAAAACTCTGTCACTCAAACGCCTAGTCTTCTAAAAATGAATGGCACTTTGTCATTGACTTGTAAGACCACAACTTCAACCATTTTCTCTATATTTTGATTTATTGTGCAGAAACACATTTGATTCCTGATACCTAAGAAGGCAGAGTAATTATGTTATAAATTTTCCTCCATTTTGTCAGACCAATATACAATGTTACAGTATATGGGCATACCCCTACAAGGAGGAATCACTCTATTCAACAGAGTCCAAATGTTTTACATAGCTTTTTTCATTAGAACAGTTGAAAGCACAGTAGTTGTATGCTTATGTTAACCAGAAGAGGTCATGCTCAGGAGGGGTATGTATTTGACTTTCTTCAGGCTGTGATTTTTATCCTTTGGAAATGTATTCACTACCTTTTCCATGCATTTATACCTATTTGATATTACAGTAGCATTTTGCCTGCTTATGGTGCAATATGCCAATGCCACAAGATTATAATTAAAATGACAAGAATTAAAATACTTAGTTACATCCTAAAAGCTAGAAGTCCCTTCTGTATAACATTGTCATACAATTGTATGGCTATCAATTTGTTCTTCTTGCTTTAGGAAGTTAGGAGAAAAAGTAAAATGGGAGAAGGAAAGAAGCAGAATGATAGCAAGTGAAATGAGATCATTACAGTGATCAAAATTGAAAGGTAATAAAAGGCTGGCCAACTTTTTGACCATCCCAGGCACAAAAGGATTCAACCTTGAAAAAAACCAACAAAACTCAAACACTTAAAAAGAAAGTAAAGATTTCTGTATTTTCCAGGGCTCAAGTAATACCACAGGCAAATACTACACAAAACTAAGTTTCTCGATCTCACAAGGCCATCCAAAATCCTATTTTGACAGTCCAAATATTACACAAGTTATTCACAACCCTTTAAAAAAAAAGAAATTTCAGGACTTTGTCTATTATTTCACCTCATATTAAAACACTAAGTTAGTTTTTAAAAAATCATTTAAATAATTAGATAACTAAATATTAAAATTAACATCCATTCACAGTTCCCATCCTGACTCTCAATACATCTAGCCACAGATAAGGAAAAAGAGAAATCCAGCCTGCCTGGTATGCTACAGCAATGAATATCATAACAAGAAAAATTCCAGAATCTGTAAAGCAAAAAAGAAGAACAACACCTCCTCCAAAACACACACACAAAAAATAAAGTCCAAATCTCAGCACAGCTGATCCTTAAAGGACACCAAGAGAGAAAACCACCAGGAATTTTATCCTGGCAAATGACAGCATATTTTGCTTGCTTGTACATAGTCCTGTACAAAGGACTAGACATATGCAAAACCAACAATAAAAGCATGAAATACAACAATTGCTCATAACAAGAGCAGTAAAGGTCAGAGTAGTGACTATTCCCTACTCTCGTCACCATTATCCTGTTGAACACGCACCATCTATTTTTAAAAAAACTGTATGAATCATTCACCAAAGACCTCTCTGAACACTCTGTGCTATTTAGAAAAGATAGAGCTTTGACTATCTTCTAGAGAAAAAAGTCCTGTAAGTGACCTAGGGCACAGTTCATTGCTTCTATTCATCCAACACAATGGGGTACTTAAGGTGAAATGGATTGGACATATTAGTTTAATCATATCCTAAAGCACACAAGGCAGTATTGCTAGAGAAGTAAGATTATGTTTTTTCTAAGAAATTTTCAGAGAAAGGCCAAGACCTTTATAAAATGGGATTTTAAGCCCCTACTGAAAATATATCTGCTGTCCAAAAAGAAAACAGCATCAATTAAGATATTCCTACAGGCTGTTTATTGATACCAGATTTGCTTTAACAGTTAATCTCCCTGAAAGACTATTAGAACAGCGTTAATGACAAAAGCAGCTCTCCATACGTATTAACTGTTGGGATAATAGTACAAATTCAGTTGAAAAATGTTAACACTTAACTTGCTATTGCCCATATCCAGAGAAGGCTTAATTATACCAGTAAGTATCTGAAGTAAATCACCTTTTTAACTGGGCTACTGCTTAAGATTCATGTTTGTGATGTTTTTTCTTTTCTTTTCTTTTTTTTTTACAAGCCCCTCATTTTGTAGCTAAATAAAAGATGAATCAGTGTTCACTGCAATCAACAGAAAGTATGTCACTGTAATTGATATGAAAACAAGAGGGAAATACTCTGACTTCATTTGAAATTACACCATTGATCCTGAGATACTGTTCGTTCCCTGTCCTTGTGGAGTCCCTATCACATGATCCTGAGAGCAGCCAGCACTATTTCATAGTTTAGTTACTTTATTAGGTGCTTTCAGGCATCAGCAGATGAAGATATAAATACAACTACACAATTCTGCCAATTCCTCAAAAAATGTTCTTTAAATGAGAAAAAAAAAAATCAAGAGTATGTGACCTCCCCATATTCAAAGCATATTAAGTTACTCCAGGACAAATCTCAAAGAGAAATGGCCTAAAAAACCATAAACTTAGATGGCTTCTGTGCGGATCATTCAATCTTACAATAGCTTATTTCTTGTTTGCAACATCCAAGTGGTTTACTTCTGTACTGCTTCAAGTGGACTCATTGGACTCATAGAAGTAATTATCTTGCTGGAATATCCAGTATTCTCAAGCACTGGAACATGGATTTTGTAGGATTAGTTCTTTAACCCCACAAGCTTCTGAATTCAAAATGAATTCAAATGAAATCATCCTCAGTGGAAGAAGAAGAGACTAATAATAAACATTAATGTAATACATTAATAGACAGGGAATGCATATGTTAGTAGGCAGATTTGCTAGAAAGCTAATCAAATCAAAGTCTAAGTTTGCTGTCATATATGTATAAGCATTAAAATCAATGAACCATTCAACTCAGTTGATTCAGTTATCTTGATACTCTTACCAACTTCAGTACTTCTCTAGTCAAAAAACTCCAAGATTACTTACCCTGCTTAATTCTGTAAGGGTTACTTCTTGTCTGGCTAACATACACCAGCAGAACAGATGAAACACAATTTGTATCAGAGTCAAACATTTCTTAATTCTGAGTCATGATCATTGAGGTGTGGAGGGCAAGTCAATGGAGTCAGCATGTTTTGATTCTGTAAGTGTCATAATATAGTTGAAATGGCAACAGTTCAATCCTAAATTGCTACTGAAAGCAGTGACAGTATAAAATGCTTTTATGACTGGAGAGTAGGAGAGATGCCAAGTGCCCATTTAACTCATTTATGATAAAAAAAAAAATTGATGTTGAGTCCATGATTGAAAACATTTCCCTAAGTGACCTGACCAATGGAGGGAATAATATTTTAAATACTTCCTGATAAAAGATTTACAAAGTTACTAACAGATTCAGGCATAGAACTTTAGTATATGGTTTAATGCTTCCCCTTCATTGAGGAAACTTGAAAAGCAAAGGAATACTTTCAAAACTGACTACCAATTTCAGGATTCTCCATCTGAGTTGCCAAATTACTGTATTTTGAAGGAACTTGAACATTAGTACCAAATGCAGCAAATATTACCTTTAACATAAATAACTGTTGCCTAGTTTAGAGCAAGTATCCAAATCCAAACTTAAGAAAGAGCTTTTAGGCACCAGCTGATATCATAACTTTCTGTAATGAAAGGTCCTAGCTGAATTCAGGGTAACTAAATGCAGCTGAAAACTATTGCTTTGCTAGGTAACTTAACTCTACAATTCATAGGACAGGAACTGGTTGTGATTCATTAGTCACATTGAAAAATAACTGATTCCATACAATTCCATTTCTCACAGTGGAACAGTTCAAGGAGAAGGATACTCACCTTTCAGAACAAATAGAAAGCAAATTGTGCTCCAACAGACTGAAGAGGTTACAGAGTGAATAATAATTAGAACTGAGAAAGCTTGAAATTATTTTCTCCAAATTGTTTTAGGTGAAAAAAAATAATCAGGGTTGGGTTTTCAAAATCATCAGGAGTGGTGCCAGTTACTGTTTTTCCCTAGTAGCTGAGTAGTTTAAGAGCTCTTTTGAGATGAAGACTTGTGCTGAACTCAGCCCTTAGTCCAAGAGAGTCAGAGCTGAAATCTTCCATTTTATAATACTGTTCTAAACAGTAACTTACAGGACTCAACTTTGAGTGAGTTTCCCAATCCCCAGCGTTGGTGGGTTTCTGTTTCTTACTGCATGTGGTATCAGGAAAGAAAATCACTCCACCGGCACCCCCAGGGCAAAGACATGTCCAGGAGATAAAAAAAAACTAAATAAAGTTGAACCTTTCAGCAAGAGAATTCACATAAACAACCAGATAGCTGCCATGTCACATTGAAATATTACCAGTGGGAACAACATCCAAATCTATGATGCAGTGCTAAAATATTCACTATCCCATTATGAATCCCTGGAGCCATTCATGCTTTCATTTCTGTCCACCATACTTACTTCAAAAACATACATGTTTTGGAAACAAAATCAATCTGTAAATAAAAACATTATACAAAAACTGTTAATGGTGCATTGCCTTAGAAGTTCCTGTTGTGTTTTCTCATGGAGTCTAAATTGCAGCAAACAAAATTACCTTGAGAATTGAGCGTTGCTGTGTGTGTTTTGCTTCTGACACCTTTATTATAGCCAGATAATTCAGTAGCACATGCTAGCATATTATCATATAATTTCAATACCTCATTACAGGTACTAATTTATTTTGCAAATAGAATGCCTCCAAGATGTTGATTTAGCCCACCATTTTCTGTTCATTACCAAATGCAACTAGCAAAGTGAAATAATTAAAAAAATAGGTTAATGTGCTATTTGATATTTCCATCACATGAAACATTCCTGATTAATTCTTTCCTACCTCACTTCTACTGTCAAAACATAACTAAAAATGTAGCTTAGTTACAAAGGATCAAATAAGATTCCTACATTTTCAAAGGCTGAGGCGCTCTTTGTCTCCAAGTTTTGCTTTTTGCATTACATATAGAACAGAAAGCCTTAACACCAGCCACTTACTCATACCACTCAGACCCCAGAGTGCTCATATATACCTACTTAAAGATACATTATTGGATGCAGTATATATGGCAAAAGTTTACCACATTATCAGAAAAAGGCAGCCCTATTTCATGTACCAAAATCTTTGACTAGAGATTTTGTGTTTAATGTAAAATTTTTAATATTTTTTTGTGCAATGACATCTTCTGTACCTGAACTGTGGTTATCCTATAAAGCTGATCTGCTTCAGTGTCAGTATGCTGTCAAGGATTACACAGAGGCAGGTAGGGATAACATGCTGGTCCTGGTAAAATAGTTGGTGAAATTGTCTTGCCTCCTGTTTGGTTGCAGGGAAAGGAGGAAATAAATGCTTCCAATAGGTAAAAGTCCACATGTTACCAATGTTTCCAAATAAATGGGGTTATTATGTAAATCAATCTATTTCTGGCAACTCTAAACAGCTGTTACAGTTGAAAACACATTTTTCATCATTTGTACCTAATAGCAGGAAAGTGGAAGATTAAAAGCTTACTCTTCAGGTAGGTAATATCTTATTGCTTGTTATTGACACACTGTATTAATGCAATTACACTTCACAAGTGTAAAAAAAGTAAAATTTACTCACTATATTCTAAAATACAAAAGGTGTGGAGATAAATAAAGAGCTAATGCTCACAGTTTTCAAGGTTATTAAAAATTAAAATGGGTAGAAATATTGATAGAAGTAAAATCTACCTAGGACTTAAACAGAGACTCTTTTTTGGGGAGAATGCTCTCATTTGCAGAATGTTGGGGAAGCGTTCAGGAAGAAGTACACCTCTGCTTCCCTATTCTGTAAGCAGATTTCTGCACCAGCTACTTGCCATTGAGACAACGCACTGTTAGCTGGATAATTTTTTACACTCATACAAAACCTGCTGCCATCTAAAACTGACATATGGGTGCTTGATTATTAAAGAGTATAAGGTATATAGAGACAGACATTGGGTAAGTTTGCTGTCTTTACCTGTTAGACACTGAAATGCCTTAATGTCAGCCTGCTGAGACCCCTTAAATCTGGAAGAACTTAGAATTAGATTTAAATGTTTACATAAAGAAATGTTCTGATTACATCCAATTTATAGCCTTCTCACAATTTTGCCAACTTTCTAAAAAGAAAAGTATTCTTATAGTATGTTCTGAAAACTTTCACACAGACACTATCAAATGACTACATTATACCACCAGTTTGACATGTTATCTGTTCATCTGCAGTTTCTCCCTGGAAAGGCATTGCAGCAATTTAAAGAGGGTGGATTTTGAGGCTATATTTCATTTTTCCATAAACTCTGATATGGCAAATCATGGCTTTGCAATCTGTACCTAACATCATAAGTAAAGGGAATTAAAGTCAGTGTTCATATTTAATAGAGATCTATAGCCTATCTATATATCATTCAACTAAACCAAAAGATTTTGAGATAAAGCAGAAAAAAGATATAGAAGGACTTGCAACAGTTACAAACAAGTAAAATCCGTGGATCTATACTGATATAGTCTGGATCAGAATTACATATTTTCTTTATTTAAAGAGAAAAACCAGAGATGAGTTTAGCAGCCTTTTTTAAGGACTACTTGGTAAACTAGTTTAGAGACGAAAAACTTATGTTCTAGCCTTGGTCAATTACCACCAAAAGCTATTGCTATCAACTGACTGCTTGACAGCTCCTGCAAGCAAGCCCGATAGCCTCATCCCTTATGCTGATGAGCAGTAAATGCCCACACATAGCATAGAACTGTCATTGCAAGTGCAATCATCTGGCTCACTCGTTCCAGCACCAAATCAGAAACCAGAACGGAGTCAGACACCGACTCGCGTGATCCTGAGATTATTAAACACTGCAAGCTGTAATATTGTTCCTCTGGGCTGAGGTATAATTGCATAGAAGAAGGAGCTGTGGGAGGCTAAGTGGAAGTGGCAATGCTTCTGTAGCCACTGGCGATAGCGCATCTGTTACCTTCTGCAGACGTTATAGCTTCCATTTTGACATACTGAGTCTTAGAAAGCTTTAAGAGCAGGCTCCTGGTCTGCATTAAAATGGTAGCATTCTGTGGGAAGAAGTATGAGTACGCAGTTAGTTGGTCAGATTCAAGTACACACATTTAAAGTTGTTCAGTTAAAAGGGTACTATGTTTTAGCTCCTTGCTGACTTTCAGAAGAATAGGAATGACTCAGGAAGAAAGATACAAATGTGCAGACTTACAAAAAAGACAGACCGATGTGAAAGATTGATTATATTTATTGCAGCTGAGCCTTCATCATGATACACTAGGATAATTTCATCTGCATAGAATAGCGACACAAGCTTACACAGAATTAATATTTCAAATAATTTCCTTGTTCTATCAGCATGTTTCTGCATATGTTACTCTTCTGCATTTAATATAGTTGTTTGTATTGGCCTGAAGGAAAAGCTGTAGCTAATTTGCCTAGTGACCCTAATGAATGAAACAAATTATTCTATTTCCTTGAACGGCACTCTGATTCAACAGCAATTTTCTCAGCACAGCAATTTCACTGCAGTTCCAGTGCACAGAAATGTTTTCAGTCAACATTTAGTCATTCTCACAAGTGTTATTAAATACTGTTAGTCATATACCAGCCATCCGTATCTTACAACACTCACTTCAATCTTATATTAAGAAATTGTTAACCAAAAGAGAAAGTAACTCCCAAAATACACTAAGCGTGTTCAGAAAGGAGACACTGCTTTATTCTATGCAGGGTGCAAGGTGGAAGATTTCCACAAATCAAGCACACCTACTGAGGTTTTCAGTCCATAATTATACAGTACAGTTAAAACACCACACTTATCTAATACATATGTTCTGCCTAACTACTGCATATTCATTATGCTGAGCAAGCATGACATATTGTTCTCTTAAGCAATCATCCCAGAGTCTTCTACACCTGGTCAGGGGTCTCTGGTGATCTTCGGTGGTGGTTTGGGGAAGACTACCCCTACTCCTTTTGTCTTTTTATGGTCATACATCATCTGAAGACTCCAGGGTTCTTGTTTTTCTTGCCAATTCCTCATTTCTCAATGCCGAAGGAGAATGTATGTCATTGATTAGGAAGTTTGTAACTCTGAAATGTCTGTTATCTGGTGCCTGGGCCATAATCCAAACACTCCTTAAGCATCCTCTATTGAAAGCAGAGTCATAGTCTAGATAAGTTTTACCCTGAGTACACGCAATCTACACAGTCCCTGAATAGCAAGCACGGCTGTCAATCAGGCTTGAGGCAACAAAATGAATGTTACAGGGAAAGATGGGAAAAAATAGCAGACTAATTACTGAAAATCTAAGAGAGTCTATAAACTGAATAAGATTCCATAGGGTTAGCTTTGTTGTACATTGTTTAGTATTTATATTTGAGGTTTGAGTATTTTCTACAGTGACAGACAGATAACATTAATTCATCCAAAATCTTATGATTGTAAAACAAGACAAAGAGAATGAATGAATGAAAAAAACTTTAGATTTCACTTAATTTATCTTCATGAAACCAGAAATAAAATTGCTAGTTTGGAAATGATCTATAGGGCGACACACTTGTGGGATAGATTTAATCATATAATCACATTAAAGGAGGAATTCAAGGCCAACTACTGCTTTTCTTTGGAAGTTAGTCCTCATCATCAAAACCAGTTTGTGGTAAATAATAGTGTATTGGTTTTGTTTGGCAAGGTTTTGGTAGCTGGGGGGGGGGGGGGGGGGTTACAGGGGTGGCTTCTGTAAGAAGTTGCTGGAAGCTTCCCCTGTGTTCGAGAGAGAGCGAGCCCATATTAGCCGGCTCTGAGACGGACCCGCCGCTGGCCAAGGCCGAGCCAATCAGTGATAGTGGTAACGCCTCTGTGATAACAGTTTTAAGAAGGAAAAAAGTTGGGACGGGGAGAAACTGCCGCCGGAGTGAGGAGTGAGAACATGTAAGAGAAACAAGCCTGCGGACACCAAGGTCAGTGAAGAAGGAGGGGGAGGAGATGCTCCAGGCGCCGGAGCAGAGATTCCCCTGCAGCAGCCCACGGTGAAGACCCTGGTGAGGCAGGCTGTCCCCCTGCAGTCCAGGGAGGTCCACGGTGGAGCAGATATCCACCTGTAGCCCGTGGAGGACCCCACGCCGGAGCAGGTGGGTTCCCGAAGGAGGCTGTGACCCCGTGGGAACCCCGCGCTGGAGCAGGCTCCTGGCAGGACCTGCGGATCTGTGGAGAGAGGAGCCCACGGAGCAGGTTTTCTGGCAGGACTTGTGACCCCGTGGGGGACCCGCGCTGGAGCAGTGTGCTCCTGAAGGACTGCACACCGTGGAAGGGACCCATGCTGGAGCAGTTTGTGAAGAACTGCAGCCCGTGGGAATGGCCCACGTTGGAGGAGTTCGTGGAGGACTGTCTCCCGTGGGTGGGACCCCACGCTGGAGCAGGGGAAGAGTGTGATCAGCCCTCGTCCTGAGGAGGTGAAGCGGCAGAAAATAACGTGTGATGACGATAAACCCCATCCCTGTCCCCCTGTGCCGCTGGGGGGGCTTGGTGGTGAAATCCGGGAGGGTAGTTGTGCCCGGGAAGAAGGGAGGGGTGGTGGGAAGGTGTTCTGAGATTTCGTTTTATTTCTCATTACCTTGCTCTGGTTAATTTGTAATAAATTGAGTTAATTTTCCCAAACTTAGTCTGTTTTGCCCGTGACAGTAATAGTGAATGATCTCTCCTGTCCTTATCTCGACCTGCAAGCCTTTTGTTATATTTTCTCTCCCCTGTCCAGCTGAGGATGGGGGAGTGATAGAACGGCTTTGGTGGGCACCTGGTGTTCAGCCAGGGTCAACCCGTCACAGTCTTTTTGGTGGAGAATGCGGGCATCGATCCCGCTACCTCTCGCAATACAAATAGGTATGATAAAATCACTGTTTCTACACTCTAAGTTTTTTACGTGCCAAACTAGATTTCTGATACTGTTAGATACCTCTCTCTTGGAATTCATTACTTGACTATTCCCTTGGTGTTTTGGTATAGGTTTAAAAAAAGTTAAGAATAATTCATGATGTGGACATAAAATTTATACTTCAAAAAAATTCTCTTTTATCAAGTGGCTGGTTGTTTTTTAAAACCTTCATGTATTACCACATAACTGTGTTACAATTTTAATACACCGGTATTATTTCCCCAATGTCTTTGTTTTAAACAAGTCCTCTTACGTTGAAATATATACAGCTCAAATTGGGTTTAAAATTCAGCTGTGCCCAGACTGAAATAAAATTATCCCTAACTTAAGTAAAAAAGGAATTCATACACAAGCATAGTCATGTGTATGCAGCGTACATGAACACAGGGCAAAAATCTTGTTCCAAAAAGTCACCTACTACTGCTAAGATACAACTTTATATATGAACCATACGTACAGTGTTTTTATGACACTTTATCCTCTCCCACCCTTCAGTCCTGCCTCTCCATAGCCCTTCAGGCTACACATAAAAATGCCACCCCAATTCAGAGAGATGACACTTTTTAAAAATAAAAATTGCTTTTTCTGATTCCCACTGTTAGAAAGTTTGACTTGAATCATATCTGACATCAAATTCTAGTCCCAACCTATATGTTGAACACATTTGAATAGCTGAAGATTACTTTTGTGGAGTGTGAAAATACTAGCAATAAATAAGGGGAAAATTCCAATTTCATCTACCTCTAAATGACAGGTATTTGCAAGGTTGTTTTTGAGGGTATCTTCATCTCTTTTTAAACATACTAACTTGCATCACAAAAACACTGTCAACGTTTATTACTGAACAGAAGTCTATCATTTAAAGCTTTACAGGCTACTGAAATTGCAGTCTCTGCCTCATCATTGTTTGGCAACTAAGAGGTTTTACAGATCGCTTTAAATTTAAGCTTCTGACGGATTGCTTACGTAGCCTATACAGTTGGATCCCAAAGAGGTGGTGTACATATACAACAAAGTTCCCCTGTCACGTGAACATATCTGAAGTCCTCAGATGTCTCAAACCCTTAATATCCATTTAATACATTCCTGATATTAATTATTAAGTGGTAACCATGGTAAAACAACTATTTTTTATTAAAAACTGTAGCATTTGTTCTAAAAGCATTTGCACATATAATAATGCCCCTTAAAATGCATTATTACTTAGCTGCAGTGTAGTCCTAGTAAATGATAATCAAGTTAACCTTCACTTGAATAAATGGAAACTCTTTCCAATGGTTTGTACCTTCCCTCAAGTACTAAGATGTAAAATAGAATATATACATATATAATAAAATAGACTTGGAATCATGATTCATAAAGAAATTTTATGTACCTTGCGAGCCAGTGAAAACCCTAGATCGATGCACATTCACCTAACCAAGAGCACAGTGCAAGCTTACATTGCGTGCTTTGTGAAGAAACTTGATTGCATCCTGCTGCAATTTCATTTAAATCTCAAAAATAAAGTCTCCCTGCATGCAGGAAAAGACTGAACATCTGGTCATTTCTGACACCTGTAACAAAGCAAAGGGATGGAAAATGACCAGACTATCCAGACTCACTTGTGTTTCATGACCACTTCAGGGCAATTGGTCACAGTGTAGACAAGGGTCTGAATCCGCAGCTAATGCAAATCCTTTAAATTTTGTTGCAAAAGACATGCAACAAAAATATCCAGACAGATAAATATTGTTACACAGCCTTACCCCATTGGATTGCAGAGCTAAAGACAGGCACAGGCATTTCAGACATTAGATGGTGAAGGGTCAGTTTAGAATTGTCTGTGTAAGGCATGCATTTTGAGTGGGATTTATTTGTCCTTTCTTACACTGACATTTAAAGACACGTGCATTTTGGAATTCTTAACGTTGTTCTTGTTCTACTAAGAATATGTTTAAGGCACTTTAGTCCATCTAACCAAAGATAATTGGAGCTGTATCAACTCACTAATCAGTTTCTTCTAACCACTTCGGATGAATGCTAGTTTCATGTTCCTTCAAAGGTTCAAGAATGTGACTGATAAACCTGGACTAAAACCCAGCTATCAAAACTTTTCAGTGTGAAATTATCATGGAAAGTTGGTCCAATATGACAGTTTGAACAGCAGATACTAATCCAACCTGTTTGGTTCAAAGAAAAGGATTTAATTTCACTTTGTTCACCCCTGACATGAACTTCCAAAGATATGCAAGCTGGCTACAGAAATTTTTTTGCAAGGCACAGCACTAAACAAAATGAGAACATCTTGGTAGTCCTACGCAGGCAGTTTTCTGCTCTCTTCACTAAGATACACATTAGTTTTATTAGTGATAAACTGCCCTAATTTAGGGTTTTGTCTTCTGGATTAACGACACAATACTGAAAGGCTTTAGGACATTCTGAAAACCCTTTGAACTCTTCCCATTCATACAACTCGCACATGTTCCTGATGACAGCGCTTGCTCCTTGGGCAGAGCACAACCCAGTTCTCCTCCCACTGCAGCCATTTGTAGTCCTGATATTTAGTGGATCTTTGTGACCATCAGTGTTTGTTGGCCTTTTCCACTCTCTTCAGTGTTCACCAGCTGTTCTTGGCACTATAAATTTCCCTAGCCTTTGCCAGTAATCTCAACTATTCCCATACTCAACATAGACAGCTAATATAAACAGAATTAAATTTTTAATTACATTTGGCATTTTTTAAGATTTATGTTCACCCTAAACATGAATGTCAAAGGAAAAATTATCAGCTGTTAATGTCTGCAGACTCCATGTCTAGCTGTCAGAAGTAACCCTGGACTCTGTCATTCTCCATCCCAGGTATTAAAAATATAATTACTGAGCATTCAGAAGGCAAGAAATAGTAAAGAGTTGGAATTTACCCCACATCCTACCCCACAACATAACTGTTGAGATAGCATTATGGCCCCTGTCAATTTTGGTGGGTAAGCCTGGTGTCTCATATGTTACCCAACAGAAAATTGCCACAGAAGGTTGTTCTTTTACAGAATTATCATACTCACTGTTCCTCTCTATTAAGACTGCTTGAGAGACAGACTGAAAGACAAATACAGAAAATAAATAAAACATTTTTATTCAAACATATGCCTGTATCAGGTCACGCAATTCAAGCCTCTGAGTTATTTCAGTATGCCATTCTTACGCTGCATATGTAGAAATGTCTTCATGTACAAAAACTGACTTCAGAACTGGTATTACAATTTATTAATTAATGCATTTATAAAAGCCCTGTCAGAAAAAAAACAAAGCAAATTATATTCTTTTCCCCTTCTTTCAGAGACCATTACATTTCTTTCAAACGGGGGTTAAGAGCAAAGGTTCCTGTAAAATTTTTATGGAGTTATATTTTCTACACATGAATCACGTTCTCCTTTATTGCCTTGAGGCACAGTTGAAACAGTGTCCAATGACCCTTAATAACCAAGACATGTCCAAATAATTTGTTTTCTTGTCTATGTCCACTTGTGTTATTCTCTGTTGTGAAAGCAAAGACATTATGCTTCCAAGACTTACGTATTATTTTTTCAAGAATTGTTTGGGTTTACTTTTGGTTGGCTGACATGAACAATTCCTACTACATACCTTCAATCCCACCTGGTTTAATTGTTTCTTCCTAATATTTAATTTATTCTATATTTCCTTTTTTTTTTTGGTAGGTTGTATGTACATATGTAAACATGTCAAAGTGAAAAATAGGAGAACTCACTGCATGTTAGAAGCTAGAAGGCTTTTAATTCTTTTTTCTTCATCTTATTCAAAAATACTTTATGTAGTACACATCAGTAAGCTGTCTTTTTATTGGCTTTTGTAAACCTTCAAACTCAAACACTTTTAGACAATAACCTATGAATGGAAAGGTGAACTCAATTACCTTATATAACAGGACTAAAGTATTGTAAATCTTATGTATGCAGGTCTACAATTTATAATTAGTCATACAAGCTCTTCAGCTAGAAGACACAGGACAAAGTGACCATAATGGAGAAGATTTTGCAGTTTAGTTTTACAATTTTAATTTGCAGTTATTACATTTAAATTCTTCCAAAGTCCTGTCACAGTGATATTCTACGACATGCCTTTGTGCCAAACAATTGTGTCCCACATTAGGGCTCCAAGTGAAGGAAATTATGCAATTACTTTTAAAATCAGCTTAGAATCTAAGAGCTATTACGAGAAGCAACAGCCAAAATCAGGGACAGCTGCATTAACTATTTAAAGGAAAGAAGAAAAATGAGACATTCCAAATCAAAAGCCTGTTAACAATTTTAGAATAACTTCAGATGGTAACCATGGCAAAAATCCAGCCTTCTGCTTTTAGTCTGATACCAATTTCTCTAACAATGTTCAGGAGAGACACAGTTGTGAACTGCCTGCCATGCTGTATATTAAAAAGTCTGCAAACCTGACAAAAATAACATAATGCATTGGAAAGCATACTTTTGGTCCATGGGGGTTAATTTCCTTCTTCTGCTGACTTGCAGTTAAAAAAACACAACTCTTTTTTTTCACCAGAGACCTATTTTCTTGCCATTCCCTACATTCGGGGGGGGGACGGACAAAAAAAACCCAACAAACCCAAAACTATTAGATGAAAGAATTCCTTTTTAGTTTAAGAGCTTCCAGAGCTGACTTACAAGTTATTTTTATGTTGCCAATATGAAATTTGCCATTTCAGACATTTACAGCTAGCGAATTCTATAGACGTGCCTTTCATAATTTTTCTTTTTTATCATGCCAGTCAGAGTCTGCATCCAGAGTTTTTAATTCTTTTGGTACTTATGGCAAATTCTGTTCTTTGCTTTTCTACTTTATTTCCAAGCCCCCAAAATAGTCTAATTGGAAAACATTTGATCTAGAATTCAGTTTGCCCCGGATGGATTCTCTCTTTTTACCTATTGTTGTTTCTCCACTGATGCATTCTCCTCTGCAATGATGGACTGTTTAGACTGATCGCTCACTCTATGAAAGTTACCAAGTATGTACCCCTGCAGGCCCCCTGTCACTTAGAAAAGGGTCCAAGCTTCCAGCCCTCCAACAGTTTTAGTTAAACACAGTAAGAATATGCCGGCAAAGTATTTCATCATTTTGCAGATACAAAAGCTGAATCAAAATTTGAAATGCTTGATCCAGGTCACAAACACAGGCTTAGGTAAAAAATTTAAAACTAAGCCCCCCTTCAAATCTAGTCAACTAACTAGATTTCATCATGTCAAATGTTGAATGTTTAGGTAGTAAATTGGTTCTGTTTTCAAAGCAAGAAGAGAAATAATGTTCACTGAGTGCTATTATAGTTTGCCCACTGATTTGAGTCCTCAATAATCCAGAGACTGGGGATTCTCATTTATCACCAGACTATTTTTCATTATTTAATCTTTTTTATGATCTCAATCTGGTGTCCACTGAATTCAAAAGAAACAGATCAATGACTTCAAGGAGCATTCCAACAGCTGCAGAACTGAGATAAGGCTCATTTCAAAGTATAGGCAAACATCAGAGTCTGGGTGTGAGGCAGCATCTTGATCAGCCTTGGCACCACTGAGGGAAGAGGTGTCAAGTTGGGGAGTCTGAATGCAGTCCTGCAATTTCTAGCCCTTCTAGTAGATTAAGCAAAACGCATATGCTCTCTCCCCACTCCCCAGCTGCTATGTATCAGGCTGCTTACGTGCCCTGCCTGGCACAAGTGGAAAGAAACATTAGTCTGTACGCAGCCTTACCCCTGTTAGAGTATTTTGCACAATTAAGTACTTCTTACAGCAGTTTTCCATGACTGTTACTCTTTGCCTACTATAAAGAGTATTTTTACTGGAACTTATAAGGGGATCACATACTGAATAATATCCTTCTCATAGCAGTCTTATTCCTATTATCATACCTAAGAGAACACATAGCGATACAGTGATATTAATAACCATAAACCCAAAATTTTAGATTGAAAGAGCTATTTCACTCATGCAGTGCTAGTAAACAGGAATAACATACTAATGCTGTGCATATATGCAGTGTATAATTAAATGAATATTTTATCTAACCTATTCATTAAAGTGCAGACTTTACATATAAAGCAAAATCATAACTCTACACTCTTCTCCCCCAGAGTGCCAAACAAAAAAAGCAGCTGCTATACTTATTCATAACAGTTAAGAACAGGCAAATCTTCCACTTAAATAACTGGAAGCTTTCTTTTCTTGCACTTTGGGCTTGCAGCCGAGATAAATAATCTACATGGAAACAGAAACTATTTTTTCCAGTCTTGAAAGATCTATCCATGTTGAAAAGGAATAGTTGGTGACAGAATACCAATGAAAGCGTAGCAACCACAGCCTAACGCTGTACCTGAAAAAGAATCATGATGGATTTTAAAAAGGATTTTGATAGCTAAAGCTAAACTCTCAGGCTTGAAAAAGTATAGGAATTTAATGGATAGTTTGACAGGTAGCACTGGAATCTACAACCTTCAAGCCTATTAATTTTGTTGAAATATCAAAACAATTCTAATTCAGCATGTGTTTGAGAGAACTAGTCTATCATTAGATATCACTGAAGTCTAATCTGGAGCCATAAACACTGAAACTTCTATATCTTAATTGCACAACACTGATGTACAAAACTTTTTTTAGATACAGGGAATCTTGTACATTTTGATCCCTTACAGCATGGTTCAAATTTGATTCAACCATAACACTGTCTTTTATTGGTTTATAATGCTTCTTGAAGAAATCCAAGAATTACTATTAATTAAACATTTAAAGAAATGTAAACCCTTATTAATATGTATTCGAAATGTAAGCTTCAATTCACATTTGTCTCAAAATTACCTAACTGATTTCAGTGGAGCTACCTAGATTTACACTGTATAATTAACATTAAGTCTACACTCCAAATGGTGCCAAATTAACAGTTCTTTAGACAAAAAAAAGTTTATGTTTGTCTGACAGGGAGAGCATAGAAAACTATGTGCTATGGTTGGTCTTGGATTTCATCATTGTTTTTCACTCTTATCAAAGGAGAGACTTGTTCTAAAGACGGGATAAAACTACATACTCACTGAGGTCAGTGAAGCCAGAATTTTACATAAAATTATTTACTCTCAACCGATGAAGTCCCCAGGAAGTATGAGGCTAATAAAAGTTCAACCAGTTGCAGCTGTACCTTTACTATTTCTGGTCCACAACTAAATACAAAAACATTTTACAGAGGCAGTAACTTCCACTAAAAAATAAGTTGTAAGCTTATTGTGTTCTGAGCCAAAACCAAAATAAATTCCTCAATGTAAGCACGTCTGCTATACTAATGCAGTTTATTCTGGAACCTTCATAACATCAATGCCCTTTAACAGGAACTGTTGCTTTTCATTGACCATCTTTATACTATAGAACTTACTTAAATCTTTGCCAGCTCCTCTTGATAAAAGATTACTGGTAACCTAAGGATTTTTCCATAGTCTCTTTGAATATTATTAAAAAGATTTCTTGGTGTGATCTAACACATTCCATCTTCTAGCAACTGAGTTAGCAATTACTTAAATAACTTAAAATAATGTTCCATAAGTCCATAACTGAGACTTGGGAAAACATATTCATATTTTGAAGTGCCACCAAGAAACTATTGGTCCTGTCTCTTACGGTGACATTCCTGCAAAGGCTGTAACTGGCACAATTGCTCCCTGGCGTGTTTGCATTGCTAAGAATCATGTGAGGTGCCTGTTTTGCATTTGCTCCTTTGTTGGGGGCATGACAATAACTCTACGACTATGGGTGCAAATGAGGTAGCAGGGATAAAAAGAAGTACTTAAAAAGCACACTAAAAAACTTCTCATGTTTCTCTGTATAAAGTCCTGTCCTGCCTTCGAAGTTCATCAGACTATTTAGAGAACATGTAACATTACTGAGTACAGTTGAAAAAAACCTGTTGACTTGGGAAACAGTATCTCTTGTTGTGACACAAGCATTGCTGTTTAGACAAATCTAGGTGAATGGAGTAAAGAACCAGAAATTAGAATATTTAGAAGTATAGCCTATATTATTGATAAAGTTAGCAATACAGGAAACTGAGGCACAGACTGCATGAGTCACATGATTTAAGCATTCCTGTCATGTTAGGTACTCCAGAGGAGAAATCTTGTAAAGCTCAAGAGCATAAAAGTGTATATTCTACCAAGACCACCTAGACTTTATTGACAGAATATCACGTTATATTTATTGCACACAGGAAATGAAGCATCAATAATCTCTAATCCACATAAAGGACTTGGGGTGAAAATAGTTTTAGGCAGACTAGTTTGTTAAAGCAAGGCTGTATAGCCAACTTTTTAAAAGCCACACAGGAATTATGGAATTTCATGATTTCTGTTTAGATAAATGGTATCTCTGTACTATACTCACTAAAGTTTTGTTTAACTACAAAACAAAACCAACAAAAAAAATCATGTCAACCAGATACGAAATGGGACATAATGTGGTCAGACAACAGAAAGGCAACAAAAAGACACAGCAACAGAGCAGTCAGACAAGATCTGGATGACAAAACCACCAGTAACAGTATTTCTTGTATTTCTTCCCCTAGATCAATGCTAGAGCTATTCTTTACACCTTAAATTAGGAAATAAGTTGTATGACCTTGACAAGAAGTAGCTAGAGCATAGAGCAATGTTTCCTGGAATAAAAATTTACAGTAACAGCCTCAGACATGGTTCAGGAAGGAGGACCCAGCAGGCAGTCCCAGGGGTACAGCACTACTAAACACCAACACTGAGGTGGTGTGGCATCATGAAGCAGGAACTGGGGAGTATCGTGGTCAGAAATGTAACAGCTAACAGGTTGGATTACTCTGGCTGCCAATACACCAAATTTCTGCCTAGTGTCATGAATTAGTCCTTCCTGTGAACGCCAGCCTGGGATGCAAGATTTGGTAGCAAGCAGTGCTGCATAGCAAGATAATGGTAGGGCAGAGAGATGAAAATACAACTGCTCAGTCTACCCCTCACGGCTACCAAAATGCAGCAGCTCAATATGCCCATCACTCAGAGAAACACATTCCCCTGAAACTGCAAAATCAGTAGGGACCAAAGACAAGACTCGGAAAGCTACAAACTCCACAACCAGAATAGCTCAATGAGTTAAGCTACTCTATGTATTGAAGATAACTTGTTATCTTTAGAGGCAAAATTAAATAATAGACACGAGGATCTCCTGGAGGAAGCCTTTCTGTATTGAAGACTAAGAAAAAGAATGAACAAACAGAGCATTCAGGCTAGCTCTGCATTAGATGCAGAGTAAACAGTGGCAAGCATAGACTTGGGCTGTATTTGGACAGAGGTGTTTTTCCTTGTTTATTATTAAAGGTGCTTAATGATAACAGTTCATTTCAGTCTTCATCTGCTAAAAAAACGCTGTTCATTTTCATATTTTTCTGAATAGAATCCAGAAGTTGTCAAAGATGCAAAATTCATTACACCGTGTCTGCCAGCTGCTGACAAGACAGCAGGACTACAGCCAACCCAGAGGAGAATTCTGCTGCAGATAAACACCCAGAGTGCAGCCCTCTGCTCTCCTGACCCTAAGTCAATCACAAGAGCCAAAAGGCAGATTGCTCTTTACAAGGCTGATAGCCTAGCAATTATAAGCTTGCTTCATCTCTCTCCACACATCCCATTTTTTCCATGAATGCACCTTGTATAGAGTACAGCCCAGCAGCTTTCATATCTTCATTTCCATCCCTAGGAAGGCAAACAGTAATCCTGGGAGACACGTTTTATTTCACACTGTTGTTCTGTATGGAAAACCTGCCCATCACTGGCTCTGCAGACATTTCTATTCTCATTTTTAATGGGCTGCATCAAATCTATCTGCTAATCAACACCTGATTAGCTGCTTACAGACTATGACCCCTTAATAATAACTACAATGAAATGTAACATGTATGGCCATGAACAAACGTACAATTTGGTATTTTAGTAACAGGCACATGCTGATACTTTTCAATGTGAACTTTAAACAAATGCAAAGACCACAGAAGGATCCATCTCAGATGCATGTACCTAAGATAGTAAGGAAAAAGAAAAAAAAAAAAAAATCAATTTTGTTTCACCAAGGGCTTTTCAGAGGACCCTTGGTATTTATATGCAGTTTATGACCGGAACAAATTGTTGAAGAAATCTTGCCTCGTTGCCAGCCTCTACTTCAAAATTCATTACTGTAGTGATGTGACATGTTTACAAATAAGCTTACTGGTGTCTTTAAACCTTGACTGCATGTAAAGCTTAGTGGTATTTTAATGGAGTCTATGAAAGCTATTTGTAGATTCGACAAAAGCAGGAAAAATATTCGTAACAGAAGTGGGAGGTGTAGAATAACCAAAGAGAAATAAAAGTCAAAGAATTAATTATAAAAAAATATGGTAAAAGAATTTGTGTATAGAGACCATAATCTGTAAAAATGTATAGAAAGAATGTAAAAGTATTTCTATATTTTTAAGAATATAGATTGTTTAAATAGGATCTTCTGAACAATTCTAGGTAGAGGCATGAATAGATTTTGTTGAAAGGGAAAATTTAAATTGCTCAACTTGTATTTTCTTTGCCTTTTCTTTTTTTTTAATAGTCATACCTGAATTTTATTTTTTTAATTTTAAAGCTGCACATCTCCCCTCCTTTTACTTCAAGATTTTTTTCATTTTAGTGAACCAGCTAACTGGGTTTCATGCACTATGGGCTGGCTGGCAAGAAACTGAATCTTTTTGCCTACTTCAGTCACATAATCTAGTTCAGTGGCTTGAGATCAAGAGCAACAACATTACAGGTGCTGTAAGACTTCCACATCACTCCCTCATATAAAACTGAAAGTATATTACATTCTGATTTCTGAGTTCAGAAATAACACATACCAATTATCTTTCCAACCACAAAGAGCAAGAAAGTTATGGCCCTAAAAAATAAAAAAAAATATCTCAGCCTTCCACCACAAGCACCAGTATTGGAAAGAACAAAGCATAGCTTCGGCAGATGACAGTAGTCAGTAGCAATGCAGATGCCAGCTTTACAGAAACATCCCGAGATTCTGCGTGTGCACCCATCTGGAATACATGCCCTAAAATACGCTAAATATTAAACAAGTACGGGCTTTTCCAGAGCTGTTATTGTTGCTCCAAGCTGGGTTAACAGTCATGTCAGTCACAACTGGCAAACATTATTTGATTCTGTTATCCTTGCAAATGACTATTTTGAAGTGACTTCTTCTGTTAACTAGCAGAGAAGTACACCTACCTACAGATACATATTGACTATATTCATTTCTGCTGCTCCCCCAAAGTCTATTTATTTACACGTTTCAGTAAACAGAAAACAGGCTGAACTTTTGTTTTACTCCTATGATAGTGAAGGGATGAGATATGATATTTCATATAAAAGGCTAACATTTTGAAGGAAAAACATATCAAACCCGTTTCTTCTTTTGAGTCTACTAAGCTGTTGATTTTACAGCTGCAAAAATGACACCATCTATTTTTATTCCATACAGAGTGCTCCCAAAAGCATGGTGAAAAGTGATTCTTGACAGAATCAATAAAGAGGATGAAGCTCCAGCTCTCAAATCCTTAAGATACTGCAACCACCAAGAATTAAACTATATCCTCAAATTTGACTGCTCAAAGGTTCAACAGGCTGCTGTCTGTAAAGATCAGATGGATTATTACAGGTAAGCATTTTGCCTAAAATGAGCCTAAAGCATATTTGGTGCTGGTTGAATGCCTCCCAATATCAACCACAGCTAACACAGCACTGACGAACCCTGCATGCAAATAGTCTTGAAATAATAGGCACATGGAGGAACTCTCTAACACAGAAGCTTAAATAACTCAGGAACAACAAAACAGATATTAAGACTATGCTATGAGTGTAAAATGTTATAAAAGTTACTTAGCAGACTCTTCAGACAAAAATATTCCTTGCCTACATTATTTTACAGTAGTACAAGGTATGATTGCAGTTTCAGTTGCAGAAGCCTTTGTATCATTTTATTGATTTAAAAATTGCCAGTCAAATGCTCTGCAAAGAAATCATTTATGGTCTATAGTACTATGGGTAATCAAGTATGAATAGGCCCAGGGAAAAGTAATTACATTTGTACCCAACCTCTCCCCTTCCCTTTGCTTCCTGCTTTCCCATTTGTGTAGCATCATCATCACACTACTAGCAAGAAACATTGAAATCTTGTTGTAATACTACCTCGGTCTGTCTCCCTTGCTGAATTTAGAAGTGAAGGAATTTGCTTGTTCGTTTTGCCAGAAAAGGAAGGAAAGGGTTAACCTCCTCTAAGCCAAAATCAAATTGCTTCAGAAAAAGTCTTAATAACACAAAGACTCAGCTTGTAAAATAGCTTTATATTTGCAGGTATCACAAGGGTATTTCTGTTTGGAAAGATTATATTCTTTTCTCTTTACTCCAAAGTAGTAAGTTTTAATACACAGCAAGTTCTTGGTTTAGGGCAGCCTGTACAAGCTGTGGCAAAAATGTCAGTCTCCCATCTTGTTTAATAAGCATTTATGTGTACTTTAGGTTTAAGTATCACCTCTTTAAAAATATATCTTCAAAACTGAACTGCACTTTCCAATAGTCAAAGGTAATACAATTATCTTAAACAGCACTAATAAGCATACTGTTGTATGAATGTCAACACATATTCATTTGACTTCTTACCTCAACTTTAACTACTTGCATGTGGTTTATATATATATACAGACACACACACATTTCTCTTTAGCCTGCCCAATTTTAAAGCACCATTGAGACTCAAGTTCATTTTATTTACCATTTTGTCTTCCTTCATGAAAGGATTTTTACTGGGAAAATTAAGTTTTATCTTATCTTACAAATAATGCAAAAGCAATTACAATAATTAGAGTAACATATAACAAAAATTTTAGGAGTACTTTAGAACTAGCGCAAACACATTACAAAACAACCCCCCCCATATATAGAAAATTCTCTGTGTATTAGATAGAGGTAGGTCAATCTGGTAAACTACTGAGTTTCATTTACATATGGTGGGTCAAAGCTGCCACTTCATGTCTGACACTACTCCAACTTCAGAAGGTAAAGGTAATAGTAAAAACAGAGAAAAAAAAAGTTTGTTACAAATACAACTGACTGGGTTTCACCTTTCTGTACTAATTCAGAATCAGAAGCAGCTTCTCCTGGTATCCTATTCCCTGCTGCAGCTGATGTTTGATTAAAAACTCCTCTCAGATCAACTTGAAGTAACCAAAGTATTTGAACTAATCACGTTCCGTAGAAATTTCATAATCCAAGTAAATGGAAAACATCCTCCTAAATTAGTACCCAAATATCCAGCCTATAAGCACCATCTAATATAAAGCTGATTTGAAAGGAAGCATGGTTATCGTGTGTTTATCAGGTGATCTTTGTTATAAACTGCTAACTAGTTTTTCATCATATTTCATATGAAAATATTACCTTAATTATGAATTATTTTATGATTGAACATTTTCCTTTAATTGGCAAATATTTGCAGCAATTAACTCCTCCAAATTGATTCAGTGTGAATCATGACCTTCTCTTGGGGATTTAACAATTATATAACTCTATATAAATAATCTACCATCACATACAACACCTGGCTATCAACTTATTGAAAATGTTTCTATCCTTATAAATAATGCAACATCCTAATGTTGCTAATTATGACATGTACATAATTTATTGCTCCCTAGAGATGACAGAAATTTCTCTCTCCTACAGTATGCATAACATTAGTTTTTATAATTACAATAATTTTGAGGAAAATTATCTCAAGGCAGGAGGGAGACTGAAATTTTTCTCTCCCTACTTCCATTACACTTCTGTAAATACAATGGGAATTTTCACTAAGTGGGCAATGTCTGATTTAGAACAGTAGACTTCTTTAGTGACAAAGATGCAAATAGGCAGAAAATAGGATTTTCAAAAAATTCAACTCCGGTATCAAATTAGTCAGTTTCTTGTCTGCATCTTCGACTACTTAAACACCCTTAAAAAAAATAATCTCATTTATAAGTACTCATTTGCACTTCCGACTGCATTTGTTTTCAAAGAATTTTTAATAGCATGTTAGGTAGTATCTGCCTTTGACATCCCAGATTGCCATTTATTCTACTAAATATCTCTTGGGCAATGATTCCTCTCAGTTTTTCTTTGGTTTTTTTAGTCATCAAAAAGTTTGGTGTGCATTGACTCAGAAATCTGAAGAGCTACTTGAAAGATCTAGATGACAAAATACATTTAGCACGTTCATTACATGAGATAAAAAATTTTAATGAATGTTGTAGGCTCCTGTTGGTACTATGCAGTAAGTTTGAGAGGACTAGACACAGTAAGTTGCAAGGAATTGCGCAAAGATTTTCATTAACAAGTAACAACTTGGGACATGTTTAGTTTTCAATATGTAACCTGAGAAATGTGAAAGAAGTCTGATTCTTGGTAGATAATTATTTCAGACTTATTTCTCATCCACTATAGAACACTTCAAGTTATTATTCACTCTTGGAAATCCTGACTGTAAATTGACTGTCCTCTCTTTTATTAAAAAGGATTCACATCTTGTTTCCTTTATTTACTGAGAAAGTGAGAGGTTTCATAGGTAATTATTTTGACTCTGAAGCTATATTGCTGTGGTCATGTCACACTTGATCTGCAGTATCCCCATTGCACTAGAACATTTCCTGATCTCACAAGGTTCATAACCTATTTGTTAGGTTGTTCTCCTTCAGCATCAAATCATGTTTGAGCACATATAAACCATTTACCATACTTATTTTGGGGGCAAATTACATTTCTACAGAAACAAATTATTCTATGCAGAAGCATACTGTGGCTGAACCCAGGAGCAAGTGACCAGCACAGACCTCAAGCACTAGCTGGGTTTGGTTGTTCTGCTTCATCTCAGTGAACACAATATTATTCTGTCATTTGAGCAAAACATACTCAAGTTATTTCAAAAACTAGATCTTTACCCTCATACCATGATACAATATGTAGTACTGATGAAGACAAATCTTAAAATAAACTGGAAGTTTTGTTACTCTTTATATGAAATTTTATACAATCCGAGTAGACATATTTCCAGTAAGCTAAAATAACAATCTAGTACATCTTTGGTAAAAAGATCTACTGCAGTAAAAAAGTCTGCAAATGTTTCCTGGCAGCATTTCCATACAGAATAGTGAAAAACCATGACAGAGAACTGAATGCTTGAAATTTCATTCATAAAAAAAATGAAGCTTTTGAAAATAGTAATTTTCTCTGCAAATTAATATCAACTCCTATGAACCCTGACAAGTTCTTTGAATATATGCTTTCTTTTGGAAAATGTCACTGATATTGAATTTCTGCTGCAGCCAAGCGGTAATCTTTTTTCCCTCAAATTCTAATTTTCTCATTTTTAACACAATAGTGTGATTTTTTTCCTTTACTTGCTGAGAATGTCATTAAGTTAGTCTTTTAGGATTGGGGAGGAAAGAGAAGTAAATTGAAGATGAGACAAAGATAGTAACCAATGCTTTTTAAACATAATGTCTATCTTTATAAGACTTACTGAAAAATAAACAGCTTTTTAAAAGCTTCAATATCATGAATCTCAGAATAATCACAGTTCTAAACTTCCAAATACAGATGGCATTTCAGCTTAGTTAAGCTGCATTTATATATATAATTCAAATTTTTGTGAAGGTTGGTGGGTATACTAACCTATTGTTTTTCAGCAATAAAATACATGTATTAGAAAAGATATTATTTCCAGGTGTCATGGTTTAACCCCAGCCAGCAACTAAGCACCACGCAGCCGCTCAGTCAGTCACTCCCCTCCCCCCCCCCCCAAACAGGATGGGGAGAAAATCGGGAAAAGAAGCAAAACCCGTGGGTTGAGAATAAGAACAGTTTAATAGAACAGGAAAAGAAGAAACTAATAATGATAATGATAACACTAATAAAATGACAACAGCAATAGTAAAAGGATTGGAATGTACAAATGATGCGCAGGGCAATAGCTCACCACCCACTGATAAACGCCCACTTAGTCCCCGAGCAGCCGTCCCCCCGCCCCCACTCCTCCCAGTTCCTATACTGGATGTGACGTCCCATGGTATGGAATACACCGTTGGCCAGTCTGGGTCAGCTGCCCTGGCTGTGTCCTGTGGCAGCTTCTTGTGCTCCTCCAGCATTCTCACTAGCTGGGCTTGAGAAGCTGAAAAATCCTTGATTTTAGACTATACACTACTTAGCAACCGCTGAAAACATCAGTGTGTTATCAACATTCTTCTCCTACTGAACTCAAAACACAGCACTGTACCAGCTACTAGGAAGACAGTTAACTCTGTCCCAACTGAAACCAGGACACCAGGGCACATGAAGTCTTCTTCCAAGCTCCAGGCTAACTAGGAATTCTTTGGGTTTTTTTCAGATTTTCTGTATAAGTACTAGCAAAAACAGTCTTGCCAGACCCTCTACGTGTTTAAGCCTTCTGTGTTTTCCAAACCATGGAGGAGGGTTTTATTAGGCCAAAAGGTACTGTGTTTCTCCTATGTGAAACCTACATTCCTACTATTGGCAGGTGGACCACCGCTTTTGTCCAATTACATGCTACCAACACCTACAACAGAAGCACATTTCAAATGTCAAGGAAGCTTTTCATGCAGCAGATAGAATTACATAGAAAAAATAGCAAAGGCTTAAAATAAAAAAGTAACTTCCTACTATCTTTTGCTAAAAAGTAAGATCTATAGGACAGTTAGTTTCTTTTTGACAGCCCCATTACAATGTAATTAGCTATATGTTACACCAAAAATGGGAATGAAGTCACCTATGGTCCAAACAAAATTGTGTCACAATTTTTAACATCAAAATTAATGTACATTAATTTATGGCTCATAAGTGTAAAGACCTTGAACTAACCTCAATAAAGAAATTTCAAAGGCAGTCTTAATTGTAAAATACATCAAGAAGAAATTCTTAGAAACACTAAGAGAGGTCAAGACAAATAATTTTTCTAGAGTTTTATGCCTACTTAATGTTACATAGAAATAAAGTGATTCAGGATATCAATATTGCTATTTATATATCCTTTTGTATATGAAGAGATCACAACTTGCTTATAAAGGGAATTCCTTCATTTAGGATTATCATCTACCATAAGACTAACTGTTGATTTAGACAGCTTTTACCATCCCTTCAATTAAATTTCCGTTCCCGGTGCATAATGCAATCAAGGTCAATCAATTAGCGTTTCAGACCAGATGCAGAAGACTGAAGTCAGTACTGGCTCAGGCTAAGGAGGCTGCTGTAGATCAGAATTTCAAAAGACAAGACTCTTCTGTGATTTGCCAGCACTGCTCCACATCACCTCCTGACAGATCATTTACGAGCATTTCTCTTTGCAATTATGTTCCCAACTTGTTCAGTGAAATTGATTTTAAACTAAATAATTACTTTAGACAAAGTCATGGATTTCTCCACTATGACTGATACAGAAAGCCAGCTGAATGGAATGCATTAATGAATTTGTGAAGGACTTTGAACAAATAACACATTGTTGTATGGAAAATTTACAGCAATAGCAGATCTAATTAAGTGCTTCATAAAGCAAAACATTGGGCAGGTGTCAAACTGATAAATCATGTTACGTTTTGTCACTGTGATGAGTCTTTACTTCCGTTAAGAAATATTTTACCCCACATGCCAGTACTGAGATATCCAATGGCTTCTCTAACATTTGAGAAAGATGAAATCTGCATGTACTCTTATTTTGCAATTTTGTGTTGAGTGAATTGGCATTCAATTACACACAATTCTTAACTCAGAGGCAGAGTCAGATAATTGTGTTTCATGTTTCAGCTGGTACTATTCCACGCACAAGCACGATATCTGTCTTTTCTAAAAGCACATCTGCCATCTATTGAGAATATTCACAGGCACAAACTTGTATTTAGAAGTAGAAACAAAAGTTAGAACCTAGACAGATAAATTTAAAAAAAAATATTTTATGAATGAACAAGTCAGTGGGTTTCATATTACTAGAATTTACCATATCTTGGTAGTATATTTTTATATATTTATATAAAGTTTCTGCTTTTATTGATAATACCATGGATAGGATCAATAAGGAATCTCAAACCTATTTTCATACTACTCGCATGCTAAATTTTACAGAAATATATAGTCTGCACAGCTTATTTACCCAGAGAGTGTGTCATATTGATGCTGCCAGGCTTTTTAGACCCTAATCTAGTTGAGCTACATGGCATTGTCTACTTTAGCAACAAGGGAACCCAAAAAGACCAGATCTGCGAAGCAAAATATTCTAGTACCAGCTAGACACCCAATAGCCACATTATACACATTTTGAGTATCTTAGTTTACTTCATAATAACTCCTGTCTAGTCTGATAATTAAACAGCAGAGTACATTCAGAGTGCATCTCCCAATTTAGTTTCATGTGAAATAAGTCTCATCCATGCACTTTGAAAACACAACACTGTGAAAACCAAACACAACAAGTAGGGTTGATTGCAAGAGCCTCCAGGAAAGTTCACTCTTAATTCAGACCAAGGCACAAATACGAAAACATCCCCTGATGCTCTATTATCTAGTATATCCTTCCACTGTGCTTCAGGGTGCATCATAGGCACACTGAAGTAACTGGATGAAAAGGATAAAACTGAATTCAGAAGAGGATTTTGCCAGCATGGCTGGAGAAACTTAACATCTCTTAGCAACTTGAGCAACACTCAAGACACTGATCAGAACCAGTCAGAATACATGAAGAAAAGCATTTGCAGCTTGTGTGAGCTTGCAACTATTAGACTGGTTTTTGTTTTGTTTTTATTTTTTTACTTTGCACATCTTGAACAGAAGGACATAGGCAAACTGGATTCAGATAATGAAAGAACAAAGAAAATTATGGAAAGGCTAATTAAGAACTTAACTGAAAAAAACCTGTTTGGATATCTGACAGAAAACTGTGACTTGATAACCATCCATAAAGGTCTAGAGCATATAAACATATACTGGAAGAAGATTATTAAAAGTGCCTTAGGACGGCATAACTTAAAATAAATTCATGAAGTAGGAAAATAGAAAATATAGGTTATCATAACAAGAAAAAATATGACTACAGATCCCTTGTAATAACTTTTACATCCAGGAAGACCGTATCATTTGTCAGTACTATAAAGTTGAGTTCACCTGTATAGGTAATACTATTCCTTATTGGCTCAATGGTAAACCTAAAAAGATTTATTTTTCTGAGATTATCTATTGGTAAAGTCAGCATCGCATTTGCTTTGCATTTACTTTTAAAATAAGCCTCTGACTGTTTAGGCTGTGACTTTCTATTCAGGAAGACCTTCAAAGAAAGAGTCCAAGAAACAGGCTGCAACAAGTTGCTGACTCAGGAACAGGAAAAAAATTAGGGGGCTTTCTTGATCCAAATGATATTGTAGGGACGAGAATTTGTCTTCAGAGTAAAGATTTCTTCTAAAAGAGCAAAGTCAATAGGACTATAAACCTGTACCCTGTCCATTTTGTCATGGATTTGGTACAGCAGCAGGCAGAAGAGGAAGCTTCTGAAAGCACCACAAAAGCAGAAGTCAGCAGATCTTACAAAGAGAGATAATATTTAAGTAGAACACCCCTGTTCTGTATCATTGATTTTTCTTCCAGCATCTACATATCCCAAAGGATATTCCAAGTCATGAAAGAAAAAAAGTATGCAAAATAAAAGAAAGGAAGAGTTAGATGTTTAACCTCTACCATTTAACTGGGAAATTGAGCACAGCCATCTTGTTCTGTCAAAAATATGTAAGAAAAATAAAGAGTTGTTTTCAGAAAACTGAAATATTCAGCCATGTCTCCCTGTACTCAAGAAAACAGTACGGCAGCCTCAGACTGTTGTTAATCAAAACTCTAAACAGATTAGAAACACTTTAGCAGTATCAGTGAGGCTGCAGTCTCACCTTTCTGTGCTGAGAGCAACAATGAGGCTTCGCTTCCATAGGTGTATCATCCCTCTTGCTGGTAGTTTACCTTTCAACACAAAGTGTAAATTCATGCATTGCGGTCTACTTTAGTCAGAGAGACCCTATTTTTATACAGAACCTGCATAATACCTGGAAATCAGTATCTGCATTAATCAAAATTAATTATGTAGTGTAAATAAAAACAAGACTCTACTAGCTGAACTGCCGCGTTGGTAGCTACCCTGTCAGGCACTCCATCATCTATGATGGTAACGTTGAGCTATGTGGGCAAATATAACTGCACCCATCTTGCATGTCTGCAGCTATTTCCAACTGTGATTAACAGCACAAAGGCAGCAGATAGAAATTTAGTATTACATTTACATTTTATTAACTAGGTTGAATCTTTGATAGGGCTACAAGTGGGGAAACTAAGACAGACTTGAATGAGTAACTGGAATAAATGAAACCATGTTCCATACACCAGTTTCCTCCATAACACATCTCGCTGTTTTGCTTCCAAGTTGTGTGGGGCATTTGTCTCTTCTCCCCATTTCATCTTTGCTCTGAAACCATAAAGACAGGAGACAGTTCTACACATTTCTTCCATAGGCAATCTTTGTCTGGGCTTTTTAAAGTTTCAGCATGTACTCACCTGGGCTGGAGTAGAAGAGCAGGCACCACATGCATCACAGCTGCAATGGGGCCCAGCATTGTTGACAGCTTAGGAGACATTCAGATGAGTTTTGTGGTTTTCAGTGGTATTTTGGGGCCTCAATTTTAAGGGGTAAAAGGTTTTGTCTTGCACAGTTGTGCTTCCATTTGCCTCATATCTTCCACCATCTACATGAGAGTGAATGAACGGAAGATTTTTGAGCTGGGCATGACCTACAGACATACTGCAGCCCTGATAGAAATCTCAAAGTTACACAGAGATCCACAAATGCTCTCTCATGTGTTTATCAAGTTATTTAATCAAGCAAAGACCAGTTTTCCTCATTTTAAAACAGATAAATGCACACAGAAGTTGTATTTTTACATAGTTCAAGCTAAAATTCAGGTTTTCATCAAAAGGGATTTGATGGCCTAAAAATATAGTTCTGGCCAAATAGAGGCATAAAACAATTGAACTTTACCATAAGGACAACAAACCATTTAAAATTCCTATTCTGTAAAATTTAGTAACATTCAGAAAGATTGAAAAAGACACAGACTGATTCACCACTTTAAGTTCTAGTTTAAGTAACTCTGACTCCATACTTAAGCAAATTAAGTCAATGAAAAAATATTGCCTTAATTCCAGTGAGTTTTGGATCAGCTCTACTACAACAGAAGGCAGCAAACCCCCCTATATTAATTGCATACATTTTAAGCAAGGTGAAGTACTGTGACCTGATATTGAAAGCCACACTTCAGGACATGGTCGCTAAAAAACCCCACACCTATATCATGCTTTTTGCCAAACAACACAGAGATAAGAATCTACAGTTTTCGTATGCATAAAAATCTGTAAAATAGAAAGAAAATAAAATAAAAGCTTTGTCTCAAAAGCCCCATTGCCTATGAAGGTCTCACCAATGTCTTACTAAAGAAAGGTTATGAAGACTAGCATGGTATGCTTTTATAAAATGCCCCCATAACTACAGATAATTAAAAGTAAAGATAAAAGACTGTTTAAAAAAGCAATGTAAAGTTATATCTGGGTATATTTTAAGTGATCATGCTAGAAAAATCAGGTGCTTCTCTTTTCTCCTAATAGGAGCTGGTTGCCAGTTTTGTTAATAATACTAATGACATGTCTTGGTACATGACTCAAAGGCAAATATGACACTATCTATATGCCTCAAAACCAAAAGTGCTGGAAGGCTACAATTGCCCTCATCTTCAGGTCTGTGACTATATACATATATATACTGGGAAACATTCTGATACAGAAACATCAGGGACTGGAAATGAGGTAACCAAAACAACTGTAGCTAGAAACTTAAACACATACCAATTCTGAAAACAAACTGGAAAGAACTTTCCTTTTTTAATTAATCCCCAAATCCAGATTTAAACCCAGGTGAGTGTTAAAAGCTACTCAGATATTCAATGGATCAAGTATTTCATCTATGAAGGGGATCAGAAATGAAAATAAATCACTAGGTACTGGTGCACTTTCACATTCATTCCTCATCTCTCACTCAGTATAGCACAATGAACAGTCTGTGCTCATGACATCCATAAACAAGAGAGAACATGCAGCTCAAGACAAAAAAATAAGCTGAATTTTGACTTCCACAGTTTATGCTATTTAAGTTCCATTTGGGTCATTCAACTTGAAACATCTAAAACATGACTTTTTCAGAGACTAGGTGTTAAACCAATCCCTTATTCAAGAGTTTAAAGGAACTTCAGTCATTTACAGAAAGCAACTTGCTTATCTTATTCAGCTATGTTTTCCACAATTCACTAATGTATTATACCTTCTGCATCCATTCTCTTTTTCTGTCCCCCTTTCTACTGCTTTTAAAGAGAGTAAAAACCCAAAGGAAAAAAGCTTCAGTTGATCAGGTCTTCTTGCTGGCTCAGCAACCCTGGTCTAAGTTTCTTGATAGAACTGCTTGGAAATAACCTAGAAAAATTGTAATCAGAAATTGCAAAAGCATATAGCCTTTGATTCCTCCTGAAAGTATGCAAGCAGAGTGCCAACAACTTGCACTTTGCTACCCTACACAGGGTGCCCCTGCAAAGCCCATACCCACTGTGGGCTGCCCAACAGGGGAACCCTGGAGCTGTTTTGACTGTTCTCCCACATTCAGGAAATACTAGAACTTTCTCATATTAAGTCAGTGATCACAAACTTAGTCGATTGGTAGTCCTAAGCTCTCAGCAAAGCTTAGGGAGCTGCACTAAAACATAAAACTCCCACAGTTTACATCCCAATGCCAGGCAGCTCTTTTCTAGCCATGAGGTTCAGATAGAAACCTAAACTACTTTCTCAGATTCGGTCTACAAGGGAAATTTTTGACATTTATGTCTGTGCTGTGCCTGTTAAGTGTGCAACCCCATCTTAAACATAAAAGTCTTCCAATGGAACTAGTTAAGTGATTTCAAATAAAATTCATTTCTTATTCTCTCTTCCACAAGTTATAAAATTATACTTTTTTGCTGACACTGAACTTTCCCCTCCTCTTCTGGTGAATCTAAATATTCCTTCATCCAGTAACTACTTATATTTTCCTCATTTCCCTTCACCATAGCTTTGTTCCCAACACTGTATTCTCTGGGGGGGGGTGGGGTGGGGGGGAATACACCACCCCCCCACCACCCCCAAAAAAACCCCAAACCCAAACCCAACAAGAAAAAACAAAAAAAACCCAACACAAACCACACAAGAAGCTTGGATTCATTTTATTCTCCAGAAAAAGAGATGAGCTAAAACTAGTAGAGATGAGATCAAGCTCTAGTTTACCTGACAAACTAGCTCTTTCTCCTAATTCATGTCCATGCTATTCTGTTGGTCTCTCACTATACAGTCACTGTAGGTTGTTTTGTTGCTGTTTTGCCACATGTCTAAAAAGCACATACTCATGCCCAAGTGTTTCAAAAGGATCTGCCAACATGAGCTCTCTGTGTGAGGTGGAGGGCTCTTGGGAACATTCAAAAGGGCCTTTAAAGACATTTCATTGGGCAGCGCTGTTAGAAAGCTGATGATGAAATTCAGTTTAACAAAAGAGAAAGCACATAATATGTTAATATTAGTCCATCTAGAGAAAAGGCTTAGCACCAGACATGCTGAGAACTATTAAGTGTACATATTAAAAAACAATCCTCCCCCCTTCAAGATGAGGGTATTTTGGAGGGTTTTTTGGCTGGTTGGTTTTTTGTGGTTTCTTTTTTACTTTGTTGGTGCTGTTTTGGGTTTTGTTTGGGGTCTTTGTTTGTTTGTTGTTTTTACTATTTATTATGGAATTTAGAGAAAAAATTCTCTAAACCTTTGAACAGGATTCAAAACTGATTTTTAAATATAGCAATGATTTTCAAACCTTTATCTACCTCATGACCTTACAGGATTCAGTCTCACATAGGTAAGCAATTATAGAAACAACATAATCCTCTAATACTTCTGTACTTTCTAGGATTGCCCACAAAGCAAAAATGAAACCCAGTTCCTTGTGGTGACATGTCAACAAGTATCCTATGTTATTTCTGTGTATTTTACAATTCTTATTTCTATTTTACAATGTAGAATAAGAAAAAGCTTTCTGCATTTCACCACAGAACCACTAGAGCCATTTATCCTACATTTGGAAGATGTGGCTGCCACTACTTAAGAGTTATAAAACTGCAATAGTATCACTGCTCCTGTGATTGTGAAGGTGTCACATCTGCTGTGACTTGCAAATTCAAGGGAAAGAAAATCTGAAAGTGACAGTGCCAAAAGCAGATGATAACTCTTAGCAGCACAAATTTCCTTTACAAAAAGGATTTTGCAGGGCTTGTCATAATTTTTTTGAAGATTGTGTTGTTGATGCTTATTTGGAAACTAGGAGTGAAACTCAGATAGGAGCTTTATACCACAGCAACTACAGGTTTCTTGGAATCAGTCTGTCTCAACAGCAACAAAGTGTTCACTGCCTTTTTAGATATTTTTATATTTGTAAAGCAGGCAGCTCGCATTCAATGAGTTGTGTGTGGGCAAATGTAAAACTTATTTTACCTTATCTTTCACTCAGGAAATTATTTCTCTTTTGGTAATTGGCAATGCCAAACAGATACGGATGACTAATGATGAAGGTCATTTGCTGAATATTCTTCCTTTCTGAAAGAGATGCTCATTGCTCATCTGCCATGGACAGAAGTAGGAAATTTTGTATAGCAGGCAGACTTTTAAAAAACAATGGATTTTTCTTTTTGTAAAGGAGATTCTTTACATTTGCAGTTATAGACCAAAAATAGTCACAAACACGTTTTCACAAACCTAAATATAACCGCAGGTAACAAATTAACATTTAATAGCTTAAGTGTCAAAGATTTCAGCCTTTGGTTATACTGATTTATTTGGAGAAAACACCCTCTTCACAGTTTATTTTACTTTCTTGCCAGGCAGAAAGGAAGTTTTATACAAGTATCAAATGATCATTATTAAAATTATTCTAGTAAAATTTTTATAACTGTAGGTTCACATAAAATTGCAGTTGTATTTCAGTGGATATTCCAATTACTTCAGTTAATGCTGGTTTGAAAATATAGCTTATCTACAGTCAAATAAGCGAGTATGAATAATCTAAGTTAGTAGTGGTAATTCCAAGTGTCATGGTTTAACCCCAGCCAGCAACGAAGCACCACACAGCTGCTTGCTCACTCCACCCCACAGCAGGATAGGGGGACAAGAATTGGAAGGGTAAAAGTGAGAAAACTCATGTGTTGATATTAGAACAGTTGATTAATTGAATAAAATAACAACAACAACAACATTTTAATGAAGAGGACAATAACAAGAGAGAAATAAATCCAAAGAAATAGAAGTGATGCAAATGAAAACAATTGCTCACCACCAACTGACCAACGCCCAGCCAATCCCCCAGCCAGCCTTCCCCCTAGTTTTATACGCTGAACACGATGCCGTATGGTCTGGGATATCCCTCTGGTCAGTTGGGGTCAGCTGTCCCAGCCGTGTCCCCTCCAAGTGCAGAAAAGACCTTGGCACTGTGTGAGCACTGCTTAGCAGTAACTAAAATATCCCCGTGTTATCAACACTGTTTCCAGCACAAACCCAAAAAACAGCCCCATACTAGCTACTATGAAGAAAATTAACTCTACCCCAGCCAGAACTAGTATCGCAAATAAGTTTGTTTACTAAGCGACACACTGCAACTTTTGAAAGAAAGTAACACTGCCTTTGCACCCAGCCACAGAAACTATGAAAAAAATAGATTTAGTAATTCTAAGCTTCATTTTGTTTAATGGTATGCTCTTTGCAGATACTTCATGGAGCTTTTGCAGCAAATTGCTACGATAAAATATACAACAGACCAGAGAAAAAGACTTCCACTTGCAATCATGCAAGAGCCCTACACTGTTAATTTTTTTTTTTAATGAAGAGAAAAATGCTGTGACAGATGTTTTGAAGTAGTCCATTATAGCTGCTAGACATGCTGTCTCTCAAAGATTACAATCTTCCCTGCATAAAGTGCAAGATTGACGAGGCACTTTGGGACTCTGAATTCAGATGGAGACTAAACTTAGGTCCACACAAGCAAAGCAATCCATAAAAGCCCTGTTACAGGGGACTGCAACATTACTGAGCATCTAGATTTATTCAGAATCCTGGTGATTCATTTTCCCCAATTTACACACACACTTTTTGTTTGCAATGCATAGAAATAGTGCTGACTCTGCATGGCTGTGTACAGATAGTTTTTTGCATGGCTGTGACCCCTATCCTAAACAGGGTCACAGCTGTTTCTTCTCTGCCTCATCCAAGGCATGGGGCAGGGGGGGACAACGACACACATGACACACAAACAGGGTAAGCATTTTTGATCACAGAGCAAACCTATTTCACAGTTACAGAGAAAATAGCCTGTTTCTTCACTTGTTTCAGTAATCTAGTAATAGATTATTTTTTCTTACCAAAACCCAAGTACAACAGAAAGGACCCATGGATTAATTTGGTGTCAATTTATAGTTACACACTGTTCTTTTCTCAGAAAGAATTGCACTGCTATAAGCCAACCCTCAAGCACATAAAATTGTCACATAGTTCTATTTTCCATGGCTTGTACTTCTGTGGAACCATTGAAGTAGCAACATATTATCCCACCAGAAAGATACTATCAGAGATTAATAAGATACCTTAGAAGAAAGCAGATTTCTACATAAAGGCTGCTGTGATTTAGCAGTTGAGAACTCACTCATCCTTCATTATTGTGAAGTAGGAAAATATCTTCTGAGCCTGTGTAATATCTTTAAATTTCCCAACTACTAAAACAAATCCACTAGCAACCCAAATTTCCCAACCACTAGATGTGACAAAAAAGAGATTAAGGAAACCCTTTATATATTGTCCTGCTCTAGTTCATTCTAAAACTAATACTTCAGGTAGTTCATAAAATTTAATGTTATATGGAATAAGTATTCAGTATTATAATACATTTACCTTTTTCCATAAATATAGTCAATCCCTTTCACAATGTAATATCAGTAGCATTCCTGAGATGAATGTCAGAGTTGAAAAAAATGCATTTTTTGACATTTGAGAAACACCATTTTCTATGCACTTGCAGTGATTCAGAAAGTTATCCTAAGCTAATAGGTAACCATTGGCTACCTCTATATCATTAGTATTTTAGCCCAAGAGAGGAAAGGAGACAGAAAAGTGGAATTAAGTATCCCAACTTGTTTTGATATCTATTTCTGGATTCTGTTGTTTAAACACAGAAAATTTACTTGGAATATTCTAGCTTTCACCTGGATTTGAAGTATAATTTTCTCTTTTATCACCATTTCATAAATCCCAACAACCCATCCTGTAATTAACAATTGGATCTAGCTTGTCTTGTGCTTTTTTTGCTTTGCTGAATTGACAGCTTTTGAACCAGCCCTGCAAGGTAGCTGGGAGTGCCAGCGGAGAGAAAATAGGCAAAGAAAAAGGTAGTAGAATAAGCAAAATAAGTAAAAAAGGTAGGAGAAATATAGGAGTAGTTTTAGTAAGAGCATGGGAGAAAGGTAAATAAGCTATTCAATTGAATCAGGTGGCTACTAGTTTCACTTTGCTTCACAGTAGAGAGCAGAAAGCACTTCCTCATGTAAATGCCCATAAGTGAATTTAAAATCAGTGATAAAGCATCTTCTTCCATAGAAGTTATAAATTCCTTTCATCCCTGAAATACCTACATTGCTATTTATATAAATGCTTTCAGTAGTAAAGAGAAAGTTTGAAAGAAGCAGCGTAGTGCATATTTTAATGAGGTGGGAACTAGAAAAATTGAATGCCATGAACTACAGCAGCTAATTTCAATTCCAGCTAGATCCTAGCTCTCACTAAAATAAAGTGACAAAATAATTCAGTGCTGCTGTGACACAATGAGATTGAAAATGTTAAAATGGCTGCAGTACCCTAACAGTAAAATTCATAATTAAATCTAAAGAAAGATTTTTTTTTTTTTTTGGGGTGGGGGGGGGGGGGGGGGGAAGTGCCTTTTTCTTTGGAAAAAAAAAAAGGCAGAAAAATATTTCAGAGGGGAAAACATTTCATTGATAAGCGCTCAACAAACCTAAATGAGAAAGAAAGGAGCTGACAATGTTCCTCTTATTCAGTATTTCACTCTATGGTTACCCACCACACACCACTGAATTGGTTTCAGTCCCTGCCTTCTAATAAGGGAATTTTAATCTGTGCCCAAGGCTAACAACACTTTCTGGAGCAAGACACCACAAAATAACTCATTTCAGTCTCTCCTCTTGATACCATCTTATTAGATAGAAATAGTTGAATATTTATTCAAGAAAGAATTAGTATTCAGATATTCAATATTTGAAGAAAGTGCATGTTTACACTTCCTTTTTTGATATAAATATTGGTGTACTCAGTACAAAGTGAAGCAGCGGGAGTTACTGGTGGTGCCGACCCAGATACCTGAGGTGTGGTACAGGGGTCTGATCTGAGGCAGAGAACAACAAACCATTTCCAGCTCTTGCTGAAGTTCACAGGTCTGTGCTCACAACCAAATATTCTGTTTGTATTTACACTATCTATATTCAAATCCATGTATCATAAGTAAGTTTTTAAAACAAAGCTTTCACAGTAAAGTTGTAACTAGGTATTTTTATTTCTAAAAATATTTTCAAAAAAAGCTCTTGCCTCTTTTATTCAGATTCCACCTACTTTCAAGTATTTTGGTATCACTGCTAATATAAAATAAGAAAAGACTTAACATCTGAAACAGACATTTCTTTTGCTTTATTTGCAAAAATTTTGGAAACCATAGTAGACCATAACAGAACTCTAAAGCATAACACTTATTTTGTGAAAGCATGACAAAACTGATAAGTAATTCTTAATAGCATATTTATTAAAGATACATTTCCTTTAGTTGTCCTCAATCTATAATAATTCACTTTAACGATCCTGTCTTCAATACCAATGACCGTTGAATTATTAAAGCTAGAAGATGGACATAAAGTACACATCAGCACATGCTTCATTCAAGGTGCTGTGAAAGCAAAGTGTAAAGATCTTACAGTATCAGCATTACTAAAGCATCTATACAGCTCTTTCAGTGAAGTTATATGTACAGTCTATATTTTACAGTCCGTATTTAGATTCTGTAGACAGTCTCCTTGACATGACTTGTGCAACTGAAGCTCATTTTAGGTACAGTTAAAAAACTTTTAAATGAACAGTAGAAAGATAGTAAGGAATACAATAAGGAAAACTGCAAACGTAAGACAAAACATTGATGCCAGAATAGTCTCTGAAACTTTTTGGACCTTATTTGTTAAACACCTATCTAGTTCTATTATTATACTGTATCAGCAACTTATATTTATCTGTCGGATTTTAAATAGCATCTGGAATGCAATTACATGTCTCATGATATGTTACCAGCAAGAGGGAAAATTCATTTGATATTCTTAACTTGTCCTTTTGGGATATTACAAGGACAGAGCATGACAAATAAAAAAAATAAAAAAAAAATAAAAAAAAAGAATGCCTTACTAGTTTTAAACAAAAACACCAAAATAAGAAATTCTCATGGTAAAGCTTGAGATTAATACAGCTTGCAATTAATACACAATCATAACAAGTACATAATCAACAATATTATATTGTATAGCTCCAACTCTCAATAAAATGTTTATTTAAGAATGAATATTTTATTCTACTTATGCCAGGCAATTTCTTTGTATAAGCAAAGCCATGGAAAGGAATACAACCTACTTAGCTTCAAGAAACTCAATGGGCTGTCACACCCCCAGTGATCTTTGTGAGAAAAAAGGAAATGTATCAACTAAAATCAATGTTTTGAAAACCCAGCATATAATAATGACTGGCATTGATCTGGAGTTTTTCAATTTTTCCTCCCCCACCTCTGACAATTACAGGAAGTCTTTCTATGATACAAACAATGCCATCCTGCCTGCTTTAGTCCAATCCTAGCCACACAAACACAGGACAGATTCAGAAAATCTTCAAATGAGCAAGAAAAAGCAACAGAACACATCCATGGATCAAGAGGGGCTGGGGAACAGGATATGACAAAGATGCACACAATGATTAGTTGATAAGAAAACTAGTAACTACACAAGAATGAATACCAGCTCAAAAAACCCCAGCTGGTGAAAACACTGTGTCATGACACAGCTTGTGTCATGGAACCCAGACCAAGAAATTAAAGTTTTTGGCCTGAATTCTCATCCCAGTTGGTGACAGTACCAACAAAACTTTAACTGTTGTTCTCATTACTGGTGGTGGTTTCAGTTTTGCAGAAACTTTGAGGAGACAACTTAAGATTTAGCACAAGCTAAGCAAGAAGCTTTAGTGACATATTTCACTATAGCATGTACTGAACTTCAGACAGAATCTCTGAAATTAACTTTGTTAATGAATTGTGTCGCATGGCTCACAAATAACACAAGATACTCAAGAGCACAGACCTAAATGTCCAGCAGTCTTGAAGCTCAGTGCAGAATAATATACCTATCTTCCCCTAAGCATGACTATATTACTGAAGACATCCTCTACAACACTGATAGCATCCACTATCAATATACAAGAGCCTTTAACTTGCATCTGGAATTATATTAAAATAAAGGGTAAGCACACATCTGCCGTAGTAACATATACAATGGGTGTCATATCAGAAAGATAGATTTGCTATTTGAATCTTCTGTAGCCCAGTTTTCAAACCATGGAAAGTACCTTTCAGCAGTATGATTAGCCATCTACCTGCATGTGTGTCTCAGAAAGGAGAAGAAAAAGGACTTTCCCTACTAAACATCACAGTACCTTAAAGACAACTGCAGTTGAGGGAATCGTAGAGAAGTGAAGAGAAATAATGATTCTGTGGGGTGCTGGATTACTTAAACAGCTATATTAACAATGCTAAGCTGACACACTCATGCTAAATAGTTGCATCAGGCATTACATTTACTAATAGTCTGTTCAAGAGAGAGCCCAGCTCTGTAGAAAACAACCTAAAGGCTTCACAAACACCTAGTACTCAGACGAATTACATAAATTCCCCCTGTGGTAAAGACAATGCTTTTAGCCAGTGGTAATGAATGCAGTGCTGGAAGCTTTGTAAATCTTCTCTGCCCTTTATCCCTCACACTAACTAATCTCAGTGGGATTTTGTAAAATGATGAGAAAAGCAACTGTAAAATAGCATTCAATAATCAGATGTATATAAACTGGTATGAGTTACTTCACCAGCCACTGCAATTTCAGAAATCCCAATCTCATTAAGAAACCATTAACACAAACCAATGACATTAGGATGACACATCACAGTACCCAAGCCTCTTTAGAAGCACAGAGTGGCTCTACATAATGAGCAGGGCAGGGAGGGAAAATGGGATTTTTTTTTTTTTTTGGCAAGTCTGCTTTCACATAGGTGCTCAATGTTTCTTTTCAAAGCAGGGCTAGTGGAAGAGGGAGTATTACATTTGTACTACTGCATGACAGTAGAATAAGAGAGGAAGTGACTTATGCAGTTTATGCTTAACCTCAGGAAAGGACTAAAATATTGTAGGTTAGGAGGAAAGATATGAGCATGATTTATTCTGGGATTTTTGTCTTCCTTCCCCTCCCCCGTTAAATCAATTTTGTTCATCTTAATTCTAGGTCTTGCAAGATCCAATTTTTATAAACATGCAAAAAAATTATACAAGCAGTTATACAGAATTTTCAGGAGTGATGATGATGATGATGGGTAGGCACATAATTGCAGTGGGTTTTCTTTTTAACTGACACAATTTTCAAATTTTTCTTTTTAAAAATAATTTCTTATAATGACTCTCCATTAGCTCATTAAGGAGCCATTAGCTCATTTCAGAAGAATTCTTGTGACCACAGCTAGGGAAAGCACTAGTTAGGCATTCACTTTCCATTATTTACATCAGGACAAACACCACCAATACATAAGCCCAAATATGTAGTTGAAAAAAAATATTAAATTTCTTTCCTGCTGTTTTAGAACTCACTAATCATATCTTTTGATTGAAATCACTATTATTAAATTAAGAGACTTTTTGCAACATTCTTATTACTTCAGAACAGATATTGGATCATGCAAGTTCAGCCCTATAAAATACAATGAAGTCACACCTTCAGCAGTAAAAATAACAGGGGGGGGGGGGCGGCGGGGAATAATACAAAGGAAGCTGCTCTAATAAGACCAGAAACACAGGGGATAGATCTTAAATTGCATAAAATCACTTTTTCTAGTCTCCTTATCTTCCATTTTGATATTGGAGAACACTGTATAGATGCAAATCATATGTAAATACAGGAAGAGGGAATTTCAGGAGCCTGCAAATAACAGCGTAACAGTGGACAGAAAAGCAGACTACAGTGGAACTCTCCTCGGGCATAATCTCAATTTTACTAGCCTGAAGTTTAAATTATCATCTTAGAGGTTCAGTTGTGGCTATAATAAAGGCTAATTAATGTCTTTTGATCCTTATACAGGTTTATCATAACTTCAGTGTCTCTGCATGGATCAACAAATAAATATTGGCTGAAGCCGAATGTAATATCTATTGACAAAACTCTGCAAAGTCAGTTTTAAACAATGAAACAACAAATCTTCCAGTAGGTTTAAATAAGAGGTCAAAATAGGCACTGCTTATAAACCTTAAATGATTCTGATTTAATTTCAAGCCAAAGTGTCTGTTTCAGTCACCAATAAAACATTTTAGTCTGTTGGCAAACATTTAAGTAATACTTATGATTTATTTACATTTGTAACTGAACTATAGCCCTTTGGAATACAACATTTGGATAGGGACAAATATATATATATTTAAATCAGACCTGGAAAGATTGAGCTTTTGATTTACTTTAAAAGCACTTTACTCCACCTACTTTGCCTAGGTATCTTTGCCAATGCTGACAAGCAGAGTTGATGGCACCTATCCAAAACCTAAGCAACAATTCTGTTTCTTTTGTGAAACCAAAATGGTGATTTTCAGAATTTAAAACAGTAAATATCTGTAAAGCTCAGGATTTATGTTTTTAAGTTTCTTCTCCAGTCATTTTGTTATTGTGGGATTTGCAGTTGACCAGAAAAATAAGATTGTCTTCATTTAGGAGGAATGTCAGACTTTGTATTGAAACACCAGACTTCAACTCTTTGTACTGCAATTTACCAGTTAAAACATAACTCTAGTAAAAAGATAGCAATGCTTTCCAGCAGCTTTTTTCACTGGTTACAAACTGACTTCTAGGTGGGGGTTTTTTTAAAGCAAAGAAACAAATAGTAACCACTTAAAGCTCTCATTCTGCACATATCCACATCTATATTCATATCATTATACTTCAAGCCTACTGTATTTTTGCAACATTTTTGTTTATACAGGATCCAAGTCTCCTCCGACTCAGGTTTGTAGCTGCAAAAGCTACATAGCTATAATACTACTATAAAGCTACAAAAGCTATAATATGAGAAAATACTCATATTATAGGCCTTTACAGTAAGACAAAGATCCCCCTTCTGTGCTTCCTATCACAATTCTCTTATGCTATACAGAGCTCTCAGTGTCTTATCTACTTGTATTATAATGTCAGAATCCTATTTCTTTAGGTCTTGTGATTTTATTACTGTCATTTAAATTAGCATCTGCTTGCAGTTACCCCAGACGGAAATTACCAAGAGTCAATAATCTTTTTGCTCACTTTATATGATAAAAACGAACAGCTGGCTGGGCTGTTTTGCCATTACAGAGCTTTGCTACTTTTCCATGTTTCAAACTTCACCCCCATGTTACTATAGTCAAGACAAAACTGATTTAAATACATATATTTAAATCATATACATTTATAAGTGCATAGTTCTCTGTCCTGACAGCCCTATTATTCCAAATGATACAACATCAATAAAGTCACACAGAAATAGGAGTTTACAAGCTCTACAGTGAAAGAAGCTCAAACTAAAACCAGTCCTATGTCCTTGAGCTTAAGTATCTCAACTAGACTGAAAGAAAAAGCAGCATCTGTTTGGATATTCATTTATCCCATTTTATTTGTGTGTTTAGAGGAAGGAAATTGTGAAAGAATTTCTTGAGCCAGGATCTGAAACTGTATTTTCACATTGTTTTTTCTGCATTACAATGTTGAGCATATATGACATACTTCTGTATCACATGATATTGATATTTGGAAAAAAAATGGAGATAATCCAAGTTTTAAAGTAAGCCAACAGTGGCCAATGGATTTGAGAACTAAAATATGCACAGTAAGCTCCAAATTCTTATTTCTTTAATGTCACATCAACATTAGCTCAAAGGAAATAATTCAAAGGCTAATTGATTAAAACTTACATTAATAGTAGTGAAATTTTGGTTTAAGATTTAGAAAAATAACACATTGTGGCAAGCTTGACAGGAACCCTACTTCTACTACAGAGTATCTTCTGAATGTAATGAAATTTTCCATTAGCATTCCAAGGCTTCACTAACACATTATAATCTACTGATTCCCTTCAGAAGCAGCTGATATGCAAGGAAAGGATCTAATACTTCCTTCTGCAAAACCCTCTTCATTTTAATTTCAAAGACTAATTCAGTTTCTGGGAAGATTACTTCCAAGGTTGGGTTTTTCCCCTCTGTTGCTATTCTACCTACCTTTATCACTTAGTTCCTATGGTCAATGAAAGGTCAATTTTAGTTCACAAATGGAGAAGCCAAGTTATGCACGACAAGCCAATGACAACTTTCCTAACCGTGCTTTGTAATAACTAGGATAATAGGTAAGCAAATTAAAGTAAAAACCCACAATTGATCTCTAAATAGCCAATAAAGCCAAATCCTGATTTCCTGATTAAATCCCATCCCTTAAATCACTTCTGAAAAAATATTGCAGTACTAGTCAAAATATCACAATCGTTAAAAAACTAAGCACATTCAGCTGTCTAGTTTAGGACAGACCAACATGGGCAACGTTGTTGTGGGTGTCTGCTGTGGACTGATGAGAAAATAGATGCAGATGAGGCCTTCAGGCAAGTGGAAGAAACGTCACATTTGCAGGCCCTTGTCCTCAAGGGGGACCTTAACCACCTGAAAGCCTGCTGGAGGGACACAGCAGGGCACAAGCATTCCCTTGGGGGCTCAATAACAACTTCCTGACACAAGTGATAGGGGAGCTGATAAGCAGGTGTGCTCAATGAGCCCAGTGCTGGTTGAGAGGCAATAAAGAAAACCAAACCAGACTTATTTCATGCCGACCCATCAACACCAACAGATAAAATGTGTAGCCATGCTAAATGTGTCCAAGCATGGAACATGACTGGAAGCTGAAAGTATATTTTACTTAAGTTAATTCACGAGCTTCAGAAAGCTTTAGAGCCTATGGAAGCATCACAACCAATCTTCCATTACAGCAAAAAGGCCCAAGATGAACATAAATGGCGACTTTTAAAAATTTTTGCTTATTAAACTCATGCAACCATTGAGAACCTGCATTTTATGACTGCTCTTAGCAGTACATTTTAATGAGTTCTTTGATTTGTTCTCACTCACCCAGGGCTGCAGAAAGAAAACCAAAAATTCAAGGACAGATCCAGCACTTTCACCAATTCAGTTAGCACGTTAATTTCAATGGTATGCTCACTGACATCTATAATTTTTTTAAATTTGCACATAAGTATGCATGTTGATTTGCCCCCAGAGTTAGGTAAGACCGTTTCCTGCATAGGTTGTCCTCCAATTTTCCTGTAAAAATGAGATAAAAATAATCTATTCTATACCTTGAAAGTAAAAGCTGTATACTGAAATGCCAACTGCTAGGCAGAAGTTTTTGTCAGCCATTGAGAAACGCCAGATAACTCATGAGTGAGGGAAAATACATTAGTATGTTTAAATTTTCCCTGCAACAAGTTATCGCACAATTCACAAAAGAGATTTGAAAGATGGAATCTGATTCCCACCCAATAAATGAAAATGCACAGACTTACTTCCTCCAAAACGTGGAGAAAACTCCAATAATACTTAACTGTCCTGATGCTTTTCTGTCTCCTATTGAAATCTATAAAGTTCAATGAAAGCTTACAAGAACTTTCAGAAGGGAAGATCTAGCGGTAAAGAGAGAAAATGCTTGCCTCGGAATTAAATGCAGGTTTTGCCAACAGACCCAGGGTTTCACTTAGCTGATTTTCACAAATACAGTAATTTCTAGTCATGAGATTCAAAGCCACATTCTTTACCAAATGCAGAAAGCAAGTTTTACAGACAGGAGGAAACCGTTCATTAGTGAACAGATTTGAGTCTGTCCTCTGTACGTTAATATAATTTAATACATGCAATGAAGAAACAGTCAGTCTATCAACATTGATGGACTGGGAGTTATCTACATTTCAAATGAAACCGTGTGAAAATGAGCCTAAAAAAAAAAATCACTGAAATTCTTTTTCCCAGAAGCACAATGAGCAGTTGAACACTTGTGTCTAACTTAACCGTTAGCAAAACAATTTTGAAAATCCAGCAGGGGCTACATGACCTTGCTGATCACATACAGTCACTAGCAGGACAGAAGGTGCATGTAAAGCTAACTCAGTTCACACTACACTTGCTTTAATTCACTTCCGCAGGTGGTAGACAGTTTGGCTGGCAAAAGAAAGGAACCTGGAAATTGTATTCTATCTTATGGAAAATGTAACTGTGATGGAGCACAGCATATTACAACAATGCCAATACAGATTGACGGCAGTTCACTATTACTCCTCCTTCCACGCAGTGAGGAAAAAGGAAAGAAAGCCAAGGCTCAGCATTGACAAAAAAAGGTGCCAAAATATATGCATCTCCTTTTGCTAATAGCTGTTCCTGAAGTCACAATTAAGTTATAATGGAAAAAATTTCCTCTATCATAACAAATATTATTCAAGATTTTCTGATTTAAAGATTTTGGAATAATAATTATCCTAACATCTCTAGATATTACTAGTGTACTTGAGAACGACTAGGAATGAAAACTGAAAGCTTATATACAATAAGCAGTCACGTACCGGACAATCCATTTTGCTAGTTTTTGGAGCAGCCCAGCTAGACCTGAATATTTTAACAATTTGTAAAGATATCCACACAAGTATTTTAATCTGATACATTTTAATCTACATGCCTTTCAAATCCTCCCTTTACGTAGTATTCCAAATCTAAAGAGAAACTAAAGAGAAAGAACATCATCTTTTCTTTTTTCCAAAGGCTTGCTTATAATTCTTTGAAAATGGAAAATAAATAAAAAAAAACATTCTGAATGTAGTATACTCAGTTTCCCCATTTCCAACTCAAGACCATCTCAAGTTAAAATACCAAGTATATTTTCTGGCAAATTTTTCTTCTAACATCCAGTGTTATAAGGTGAACATTCTCATGCAGCTCTTTTTTTGTATAGCTTATTTTCAAATATGAATTATTTTGCATTTAGGCACAGCATTTGAATAGATAATGCAGCACAGTTCTATGGAAGGATTTCTATAGAATGTTTCCTAACTGACTCTGATATGTGTTCTGCGCAAGTCATAACATTAAGCATGTTTGATAGTGCAATTAAATGGAGAAGCCAGTATATTGCCATGCATCAGCTCTCCCATTACACAGCCTGATCCTACCAATAGAGTCAACTAAATACTCTCTCATACAGTATTTCAGGAAGAGGTATGCACATTTATTGTTAACTAGAACAATACTATATTCATCAGCTGAATCATAGTGCTATACAGAATGAAAACCAGTCCACTTAATCATAATTTTTTACCAGGTTACAGGAAGACCAACTCAGTCAATAGTAATGCACGGAAGTCAGTCTATAATTAATTTTTTGTTCCTGGTTATAAATCTTCTAGTTTTGCATAATAAAATACTACACTCCTATCAAATAGGATCCTATTCTGTGGAAGCAAGAACTTAAGAGAATCAGAGCTACACAAATGAAAGATATACTTATGAGGAGAATCATAAGGTAAAGATACAAAATCTCCACCAGCAACTCAAACATTCTTCCAACTTGTCCAATTTTATCCAGTTGCAAAAGCCATTTAATATAGTTTTGCAGTCAACAGTATTTGTCCAAATTATCCTATAGACACAACTATGCTATTGAGTATTTCTTCTACACTTAATCTTCCCTGGCCAAAAAAAACCCAACCAAAAACCAAAAACAAACCAAAAAAACCAACCAACCCCCTACCCCCCATCATTAATATTACTCTCCTGAATCCCCTTACACTGTACTCACCAATATAAAACAAATTAAAATAAAGCTACATCAAAATCTATACTTAGTCCACTGAAGGAATAGAAAGTCTTTACATTCTTTTGGTTGTATTTTCATTATACCTACTGTTGAGGACAATCTTTTTCATACAAATTTATGGGCACATTAGTTATAGCCATTCTGTTTTGCATTTTACCTCTGCAGGAACAGTATTATAAGCTGTTCCAATCATCTGAGTGCATTAAAAGCGTTATGCTTTCAACACATCTTATTTGCCTATGAATAGTTTTTAGCAAGATAACCACAGGCTCCATTTTATCAGCATATTAACATTTAATGTGTGTTTGGACTCATGACCTGCATGTTTGTTTTAAAGTGAAATTATGACAGTAATATTTGTGAAGAACTCCACACTGATGTCAAGGGGGAGTACTTAAACATGACTGACATAACATTGTGTCAGTCATAGCTTTACTCAAGTTTCCTTTTTGTGCAAGGCATTCACTGGAAGACTTCAAATAGTTGTTGCTTGCTCACACTTGCTCTGAAGACAACACTTTCTAAAACTGAAAGCAAAATGTCTCCATCCATACTACCTGTGCAAGCGTCACCTCCTCTGGGCTAGATATCAGTAAGAGTATCCTAAAAAATGTTTTTTCTTTAATTTCAGTTAAAATGAACCAGAAGCAAAGACCTGCTGTTTATACACTTTAAATTAGCTTCTTTGGCCTGAAATAAATAGTTACATGAACAGTTCAAGCTGGCAGATCCGAGTTAGTGATCTTTTACAGAGGACTAGGTGTTAAAACAGGACCAAGCCCCATTCTTCCACTAACACACTTGGTAGAGCACACGTGCCCACAGGGCAAGTAGATTTAGCCTACAAAAAAGTGTACAAACAAATAAAATACAATAAATATATGCAGTAGCACGCAACGTCAGAGGGACAACAACAGTCAGTGTATTCTCAAGATGGCAAAACGTTTATATGCTGAGAAGTTTTAACAGCATTAAGCATTTCCACGAAATGGAAGTTTAATTCTAAGCACATAGGATGAAATTGTCAAACCTACTAATAAAAGATTTGAGTCCTTTTAGAGGGAGGAAGTCTAAAATTGCAGATGGTTAAATCTCAATCTATTTAAATTCAAATGCATTTTGCAAATATTGACTGCATTTCTTTTTCATGGGCAATCACATGAAGGTGATTTTTGCTGAAAACAGTCTTCATTTAAAATACTACATAAAATATGGAATGTATATTTGTATATAATATAACCTTTTACAAAGTTGACTAAGTTAGGCATAAACAGTCCCATAATGGAATTTTTGACATGCTAGCTTTTTTTTTTTCCTCCCTGAAATAGTACTACAGCATTAGCTAAATAGAATATCTCAGCTGGAAAAGTAAGACTTAAAAATAAATTCAGTCAGTCAAATGCATTTTGGCTTTCATTGCCTTCCAAAGATTTAAAAAGCATTGCCTGTTTCAGTCACAAATATTAAAGAATTTAACTTCATTAAGGTAAAGTTACAGCTGTTTGCAAACAGACAGTAATTATGGACCTGTCAAACCAAACTGACTTTAATAGAAATGAACTCTTCAGCCATTCTAATCCTAATTTTGCTAGACAAGTACACAACATATCACAGAACATGACATGAGTAAACCTATGACTACTGAAAAATAGCTTAATACATTAGGGCAATTGAAAACAATTCCATTAGAACTTCATATAATATTTTAAGTGCAAATCTAGGCCTGCATACACAAGAATTAAGATCTGGGTGATGTGCTAAGCATCGCTATTAATTTCCTCTAGTTTTTTTTTGTCATGTATGTCCATGCTGAATGAGCGTTTGGTGAAATTACTGTACTGGAACAATAAATACCAGCAATGTGACAGCACCAAATATCATTCTAATTTGTCACATTTATAAAAGCCAAGTTTTTGAAGAGGTTACTGTAAAAATTTAAAAGCTATCAGGGAAAGGCAATGGAAAAATATTTGTTTTCCTAAGGAGTAGATTTAATGCTTATTTTCTTCTATTTTAAAAAGACCTTTAGTATTAGTGACAGTTAAATTTAAGAAAATAAACTCATTCCTCAAAAGTACATTTCTAGTCTATTAGCAGAAGCTACTATCCTGTTTAATATTACATGAGCATTTCCATTATCAGGTCAAGCTGAGTGAAAAAATGTCTTCATCTCTGTTTTCAAGCTTAGTGCACTCCCCTCGTCTTCCTATAATCACCTTTTCTGTAACCAAAATATTTCAGTGTTTGTCTTTTACAGAACCCACACAGAAGCAGACCAATGCATATAAAGCTACTTGCCAATTCTTTCACTGGTTGGATAGCTCTAAGCGACTGAATGCAACAATGTACTGGGGGCCTTTGGGAACCACTGCCTGACCTCTCCAACTTCCATAGTTTCTCTGCATGAGGCTGTACAAAGATGTTTGCTTAGGCTTGACCCCTATGCATGGAAAAGGCCCAGTATCCCCTCCAGTGGGTAACAGGACTGAGTTTGTAACGACTTTGTAGCCCACTTTGTATGTACTTTTGTCCTGCTTTGTCTTTCTGATCAACACTCAGTATGCTGATACTTTTCCTCCTATTTGAATAAATTTCTTAGATGATGGATTGTATTGAGGAATGATTCCTGTGTTTGAAAACTATCTTTTTATTCACTCTGAGCCCAGTTCAAGTTGCAAAACACTTCTTCAAATACATTCCATATATTGCAGAAAGACATGAAGTCCCTCATCAGCGTAAGTCTAAAGAGTCTTTTGGCTTATCCTTATACAGGTTAATTGAGTTTAACAAAAACCCACGTGAAAGTACAGCTATTTGCACTTCTAATACAAAAGTGTTTTCTACAGAATAATCTAGAGCAGTTATATGAATTACAACATATTCATTCATCATCTTAACTCATTTATCATTTACATCAAAGAAGTCTGTCCTGATTTCGGCTGGAATAAAGTTAGTTTTCTTCCTAGTAGCTGGTACAGTGCTGTGTTTTGGATTTAGGATGAGAAGAATGTTGTTAACACACTGATGGTTCGGTTGTTGCTAAGCAGTGTTTAGACTAAATCAAGGACTTCTTGACTTCTCGCGCTGCCCTGCCAGATGAGCCTGGGAGTGCACAAGAATCTGGGAGGGGACACAGCTGGGACAGCTGACCCGAAGAAGCCAAAGGGGTATTCCATACCATATAGTGCCATGCCCAGTACATAAAATGGGGGAGTTGGCCAGGGCCACCACAGCTCATGGATTGGCTGGGCACCAGTCAGCAGGTGGTGAGCAACTGTATTGTGCATAATTTGTTTTGTGTTCTACTATTATTATTATTTTCCTTTTTCTTTATCTCAATCCACAAGTTTTACTGGTTTTCCTCCTAATTCTCTCCCCCATCCCACTGTGGGGGGGGAGTGAGCAAGCAGCTGTGTAGTGCTTAAATGCCTGCTGTGGTTAAACCATGACAAAGTCCTGTCTTTTTTTGCACTGTTCCCAGAAGTGGGAGAGACCAGGATAATCAGTCTTGAGGCAACAGTGGTGAAATTAATATCTTTCTTACACGTAAAATATATTTCTTAAAAGCTTTTTATTCTGCAGTGATATAAAATATTTAATTTTGACTGCACTTCTCAGTTTTATTGCATCCAACTTAAAAATGCCCTAAAAGGTAAATTTTTTTTAGTGAAAAAACAGCTTTTGTACAGGTAAGAAAAATCTACCAGTACACCTATGCTGTTTACTGCTTTCCCTTCTTTCTTTGACCATGTTAATTGTGATGCTATTGCTTTTGTTTAGTTTGCTTCAGCCTCTTTCTATAGATTCTAATTTTGCTTTTCCTATACTTGAGGGAACACAGATCATCTTCACTTCCAAACCATGAAGTGATATTGTTGTGTGTGGTAAACTTAAAAGTACAATGTTCCCTTAAATTTGTAAGCACTGAAAGCACACATGCCTGCAGTCTTCATATAGCGACATGCCAGGCATGTTACATGCAACACATAGCAGAACACCTGGCTGGTTATTTTTCATTTTCTTTGATTTTTTGGAAAATTAGGCCTAAACCCTTCTACCAAAAATCTGTCCATTTTTTATTGCCTCTGGTGGCTTCAGTTTTGGATATGCCAGGCAGCTGCAAGATTTTCTGTCAGTGAGTGGACGGAAGTGCTGAGCACCTCAGAGTCAGACTATATGCCTATCACTTTTCTGTTGTTTTTCTTACTGTAGAGCGTTTTTATGGCTTTCACCTTTGCACAGCTCATCTCTTCATAGTTCAATGATGCATTTCCTGTATTTCTTATGAGAGTTAAGGTTCAATAGTCATCTGTTCCTGTTTTGTCTTCAAGCCTCCATTTGACTACAGGTTCTTAATTACAGATTTTTTTTCTACATTCTTACAAGATACAACTACAGCTTCTATAGAAAATACTTTAATGTCTAGGTCTATAAATAGCATCAGTTGAACTAGAGGCAGTTCAACACAACCTGGTCCAACCAGCTGAAAATCCCAGAAAGTTCTCCAAGTGACTGCTAGAAGCTTGCCCCTGCAAGTTCAGGTCCCAGGACTGTCTCCCTCCGCAGGAGAAGAACAAGTAAAAGCTCCCTGAAGGGGAGCTGCACCAACTCTGCTACTCCACACAACTTCAGTTCTGTTGGTACTGCACCTCCTGGCCAAAGAAAATTCACTAAATGCCTCTTTCACACTTTCCAGGTAGCCTTGAGGAGCCAAATATTTGCTGTAACTAAAGATTTGAGAACTGGGACAATGCTGATGTGAAGAGACAGACGGGAAAGAGCAGGTACCAGCAGCAACTGATCAAAACCATAGGACTTAACTGTTCTCAGTTCACGCTCAAACTGCTCCTGCACTTGCTGTGAAAACTGCAGGGTCTGTCTAGAAGCTAAGGTCCTGCCCTGAAACTGTTGAAGGTATTTATGCACAGCCCCTCTATTCTTCCCTCAGTAGAAATGCAGTAACCAATATTAGACCATTTCAGTACAGAGAATTGCTACAAGAGCTCCACCTTTGAGTACTCTATTCAAAGTTCTACAACAAAGTTATGCACTTCAGCCATTATGAACACAGGTAGAGAAATCAACTTTCTTTATGTGCCAAGGACCTAATTATTAAGAAATAAAAGGAGGAAGCATTATAAAATGGCATAAGCAGTTTTAAAGATTGGGGAATCACACAGATGAAGACTGAAATGGATTTATTGTGACATGAAACAAGCCACTTTAAACAGGCGCATTCCAATCACATCATGTCCTGAAAACATCAAATTGAATGCAAGGGAGAAGTGAGAAAATGACAGCAGCATTCACAGAGTTTAAATCCAATTTTTACACACGAAGTGAAACTAAACTAGGAATAAAATGAAGTCATGGTTGAAGGAGGTCATTTGTAAAGCAACAGTACAGCTGGTGCATTTAGAGATACTTTTTTTTTTAGTTAAAAATTAAAATATGCAAAATTCTTAAGAAACAAGTTAAATACATTCAAATACACCTGAAGCAATATTTTTATTAGCATTTCAACAATAGATGTTGCAGCATAAAATAATTATGAAAGACTCAGGTACTTTTCTGAGTCTCCATACTTGCTCCATCTTTGTTATTAAGATCCGCAATACAATATTGCTGCAGTGCTGAAACTGTAAGGTTTAAAAATGATGCAGAGACAGTGATACTAGAGCAAGCTTTCTATCAAGATGAGGATGACAACTTGATCACACAAAACTTTCCAGTGTAATAGAAATGAGTCCAGTATGATGATAAAGTTATATGCAGACTATATGTATCATAAAGACATTACTATTACCTCACACAAATTTCTTCTGACCTATTTAGGTCAATTTGAGAGTTGCACCATGCTAGCAACAAGGTACAGAACAGCTGCATTAGAAGAGCTGTGTCCTGAAAATAATTGGGAAGATATTAGGTAACATTAACAAAAAAGTCAATAAAATGCTTCTCAGCACAGTGGTTAAGTTAATTAGCAAGCCAATTATATAAGTATCAATCAACAAACCACCTCGGTAGCCTACAAAAAAAATCATTACTCATATTAACTTAACCTCTTCAGTAACTTGAGAAAATAACACATTGTAAGATGCTTTGAAGCAGTGCTGATGTACTTAAGGAACTTCTTGTAAAATAAATGTTACTCAGTTTAAAATGAATAGAATGCCTATTGAAGCCAGCAAGCAAAAATTTAAAGTTACCCAGAACACTGTCCTAATGCTATAGAAGAAATAAATATTATGTAGGAAGTTTCCTTTGCCCACAACTTAAGAAAAAAAATCCCTAGACTCTTCTCATCCTATTTGTGCATTTGAAGAAATTACTAGCTCCCCACTTATTTGGAATGGAAAAGCTGAGTAACTGATAAGAATCAGATTCACTTCATATTCTTGACACTTTGTCAGTACTTCAGAGCATATAGTGAATTACTACATTATATCATTAAAGCTCATGGAATAATCAATATTAGAGTGATAAAACAGCAGAGCACATAAAAACCAGCCAAATCATCCTGTGTCTTTAGAAATCATGTGATAATGAAAGTGAAACTTAAATAAATTTTCCTCTGAAGCTGAACAGGAGACTATATGGTAGAACATAGAACACAAAGAAATTAAACTATCAGATTTTTAATATACAACACAAGCTATCCAAATTTAAGTTTGACAGTTGTTGCAGGAAAAAAAGAAGTACCAAGGAAATGGTCTGGAATCTGAGGAGGAAAGACAAAATTAGAACAGGAAAAGGAAAGAAAAAAGTACATGAAGTGTCTTTCACTCAATTTAAAGTGCTTCCTCCCTTATACTATTTTTGGAAGGAGCAAAGATTAGAAGATTATCGTCACATCAAAGTGAGTAATTATGTATTCTACATCTAGACAAAGTGCCTGATCTTAACAGCACTTGTGCTGATTAACTTGTATGTATAATTGAAACTGAGCATCAGTATTCTTCAGTCAGTATCAATAAAATAGGTAAGGGAGAACTGCAGGCAATTGAGTTAATTAATCCTAGAATCAGATCTGATCATAGGCAATCCAAACTGAATGACTTTTCAGTTCTATTTTATACTATTTCTTATGAAAGTAAATGAAGAAGTAATAGACATGAATTAAACATTTTCATTTCACTGCACTAAGCATTTAGCCGTCACCCATGAAGCTCATTCCTCATCCCATGGGCTTCAATTGCAGCAGTGCCTGCTTAAAAAATGAGTGCTAATTATTCAAAATTATGAAGAAATGTAGTACTCAGCATATACTCCCTGCTTTCACGCATATTCAGACAGCGTAACAACAGTCTGCCATACAGAATATAGAAGAGGGCAATTACAACACATACATAAACTTAACACAGAGAAACAATAGTGCTAGTAGCTGTATCTGTAGGACTGATTACACCAATTTTTAAGAAATACAGTCTCAGAGCTGGAAAAATATACTTAGAACTTGTGTTTTACAAAAATACAAAATATTATTGCTGTTCCTTCAAGTAAGACATATTTTATTTTCCATAAAAGATGTAAATATACATACAATATCTCTTTCGTCGACAGTTTTCATATGGAATTACAAACTGAACATTTGGAACTATCTATTTTTCAGTCTTACAGTATTTTGTAGCATTACTTAACAAAATAGTTTCATTACTATGACCTAAATAGTAAGACAGCTACAGTCTGCACCATCTGATAAGCATCACAATATCCCCACCGCTTGAATCCCCCAAGCATGCTATGCACAGCAAAATGAGATGCTGAAAAGATAAGAAAATGTTTTTATCAGTACTAAGGTCTACTTTTTTAAATAATGAAATGCTTCCACTACTTTCAATTATTTTACTCTAACATAGTACATGTTGTTAACATATCACACCCAATTAAAATAAATTCACAGCAGCAAAACAAAATTCCAGAATTTTGTGAAGTGAAATACATTAACACATTTTCAAAATCTCAGTATTTCTGATTTAAAGTTATAGATTTTGAAGAAAGCACCTTCTGCATTTAAATAATATTTTTCAATCACTCCAAGATAAACAGGACTGGAATTTAACCATCATTATTGGACACAAGTAAATGCAGACCTTGGCTTGGACTCAAAATTACTTTGTGTTTGAAACCATTTCACACACACCCATTGTCAGCAATTTTGTTAGCCGTTTACTGTATTGCCACATGTATTTCTGTTACCGCAATAGCAAAGGAACTGTAAAACACAAACATTTTGGAAAAAGACCAAATTTTAGATTTTTAGGGTTTTTACTTGAAGAGAATTTTATGCAAGTAAAGCTTCCTGCAACATTAAATAATTTGCAAAATTATCACAGAAAGCAGTATGTTTTCATCTGCACATTTGTCTATACATTGCATCCAAGAAACATGATTGATTTTACTACAATGCCAAGCAAAGATCAGTAGGGGAGACATTAAAACACCCCAACCCACATTAGACTGCAGGTGCAATAAAGCTCTCATACAGACTGAAAAAATGGTATAATTTCACTGTAGCATTAGGGTTAACAGTGAGGACAAACTATGGCCAACCTCACTACACAGATCCATCTCCTACATAACCACCCTTTTTCCTGGGACCCTTCTCTCTATGCCCTGAACTCACCTTTCACCACAGCTGATGAATCAAAAACTTTTTTCTATCTGCACTGGAGTGATTTTGTTGAGGGTAGAAGGACGGGGGGGAAGTAATATTAAAAAAGGTAATTGCTAAAAGCAGAACAAGTCAGGGCCACTAAAAGCTGGTCTGAAGATTCATTAAAATCCAAACCATAGTTTTATCTGGGGCAAGAAATACTATGCTATGTAGAAGCAGTTGGTTTTAAAAATGAACCAGAAGGCATCTAACATTCACATTACGTATTAGAAAGAAGTCAGAGAAAATGCATATTGATTAGCTATGAAATTAAATTCTTATAGGGTTTTCAGATATACTGGTAGTCTATGGTCATTTCAATTTAATATTAACATAATCTGTCAATGTGTTAATAATCAATTGCTAAGAACCAACATATAATAATGTAGGAGAAGAAAACACTGTATGTAAGACAGTGACTTTAAGAGCATGAAAACTAAAACCAGGGGGTGATTAACTAATTGAAAGGATGAAGAATATTGTTTTATTTTGGAACGTAACTGATAATTCTGAGGGAACTCTTATTGTCCCCCCACTTCCAGGCAAGTAAACTGAAGTACCTCAGAATATTACTGCCAATTAAAATAATTCTTATTAACTACTTCCCTACAATAGGGAATATTTTAATGATCTATTGGCATGCAACTGAACCTGTAGAATTCTGATTCTAGAAATGTGGATAATTCCATATTTTCAAACAGAAGTGTGTAAACTTTCCCAAAATTTTGCCAGTTATCTGGGTATGTGGGACATAACTTAAATGGCAGTAAGTTAACACATTTAAATTGATGAAATGTTATGTGACTAAAGGGACTGCATGCCAGTTGGGACTTGTATAATGCAAATTTGAAACCAGTTATTTCTGTTGTTCTGATAATCAAATTTTACATACTCATAACTGTTGATTTAGGACAGCCTGTTAAAGAAAACTCATAGCTTCTACTAGTTTTTAACAGTGTTCAGGCTTCCCCTGTATTGTTTCATTTCTGGATAGTTTCCCACAGTTAGGTTATAATGTTACTCATTTAAATATTTAACATTTGCTGATGGGTAATCTGCACCCAGACTGAAAAACAGAAAATTTAAGTTTTCAAATGGTCTATTTTGAATCAAATCAATAGGACATTATCTTTCCTAACAGTGAATACATATCACATTAATCTAATAAGCCATTACTCCTTCCAGGAAGGAATAGTTTTGTCTCAAAGAACTTTCAAAGTAGTGCTATTTTGGGGGACAATAAAAATAAGAGGAATTGAAGTTATTGCTTATGTTTTTCTCTCCAAGAAGGTATTTTTCTGCAAATGGAAAGCTTATTTCACACATATGCTTGGGCACTAAGCCTTCACTAGGCAGGAATTGATCTAGCAAAACTCATCTGAACCAATTTACAGTAATTTACAAACTCAAATTCCAGAGCATCTTGTTATTACTCCCTTGTAAAGCAGTGACTAGCTACAAAGTAGGAAGTTCCTAAATCATAAATCTCTGCAATCTGCCAGTGTTTCCTTTGGAAAAGCTGGAAATGACTGTATGCTTTTGCTCATTCTGCCTCTTCTCCAAACATCTGTTGTTGGCACCTGTCAGAGACTGAATATTGGTCAAAATAGATACAGTATGACCCTTGTCCTATTACTAATCATTCAGCTGGCTTTCTCATCACTTATTAATTTTGACTTCATTTTAAAGTTCCACACACAGCTAAAGTTGTGGAAGACAAATTTGATTTTTAGAAATTCAGGTTGACTGAAATATTTTACTTTTGATGCTTTTTTCTGCTTATATAGTCTATTTGCACATACACACAAATATAATTTGTCAAAGTATTTAATTTAAAACTAGTCAAAGTATTTAATTTAAAAAAAAAAAGCTACCACTTCAAATTTTATCTGATTTTCCTCTGAAGAGAAACTGATCGCACCACTAATCAAAGAGATGCTGGCACAATTTCGTGATGCCTTCCAGTTCAATTGAAGTATATTCTCCAAAGTTTCTTCAACCACAGTGGAATTTTTAAATTTTTATTCAGGTCTTCATTTTGAGTCATTCTCTCTCTCTTGAATTCCTTCAACTTTTCTCACTTTTTTCTATTTTCTTTTTCAGCTGTGCCTACTCCTAACAAACATTTGCAAGTCAGCTTTTCCTGAACAAATCTCCAGAATACTGTTGGGTATTTAGATCACAATAGACCTTACCTGAAAAACACCAGATTGCTGTCTGACTTTAGGTATCCTCAGAGAACTATATTCACACAGCAGTAAATTCTGACTCTAAATGAAACTATACACCACCTTTTTCCCATTTCCCACAGCACCAATGTAGGGGAGTCGGACTAGATGATCTTTAAAGGTCCTTTCCAACCCAAACTATTCTATGAATGCCATTGTAGCTTAAAGTCTCGCTGCACATGCATACATAGGCAAATGAGACTATTCTGAATTGGATAAATAGCACTTCGGACTCTAACGTGACACTTGGGTTTTTTGCATCTTTCTCATAGCTAAAGTGCCACAGATCAGGTTTAGTTTACAGTCTATAATCTGCACTGCTTTACCTTATTATACATAGTCAAGTCCATCTATTATTCAAAGAGATGACAATACAGTACTATATCAGAGAGGTTTCTGAGCTCTCAGCCATACTAGTTCATCTACAGCATAAGAATAATGCAGTTACACTGCTACCCATGCTTGAAGGGGTTTATTCAGAATTAATTTGACCATGACTATACATGCTGAATTAACATTATGAATTCCTGTTAAGAAACATGTTATGTATTGGAAGAAAGAATAAATAGTACAACTTTGTATATGTACCCCTGGGCACTGTCAGTTTGCCCACTTGGGAACAAAAAAGAATGCAAAGTGATTCAGATTAGACTGGTATTTTGTAAGGTAATAAATCCTGTTTTTTCTACCAGAGATCTTAGAAATGGATCAAAAAGGGAAGAGTTACATCTGTCAGAGAAGGACAAGTCTAAAGAAAATTAATTAACAAGAGGAAAATCTTCTTCAAGTATCTATAGAAACTGTATATCTCACCATTAGATGGCACTGGATATCTTGCCCACCAGAACTGGGGTGGCTGACTTGTAAGCTGGCTCAAATGACAGCCAAGAGGTAAAACTATCAGTAATGCTTACACTACCACACCTTACACCTGCCTTGGTCTCACTGATGTTAATAAAACTGTCAAGGTCTCTGTAGGAAATTTTGAATGGACAAAACACAGCATTAAGTACATAGTACTGTCTCGAGCACTTCAACAGTGACTGAATATAGCCCTCATTCCACACAGACTGCTGACAGCAGTTACAGGCACATAAAAATGGTAGCACATAAAGGGAATGTTTTCTTCACATGTCACAACAAATGATGCCATTTCCTACTTTCCTGTAACACACACTGCTGTCTCCCACATGGTGTAATGGTACACAACAGTTTTGTTACTCTTCTTACACTCCTTTCTTATTCCCACTCCCAGGTTTTCTTACTTTTATCTGACTAGGAGTTACATTAGTGCCCTCAACATACAGTAGCACAAGCAAACAACAGATTTCTGCAGCAACAAATGCCCAAAGACTTAGAAACTTACAATCTTTAGTATTTTAAATTCAAAGAAACAGCTGGAAACATTTTCCAAGTCACAAGCTGCCAAAATACAATACTTTCTCGTTTAAGTATCTCTTCATATGACTGCTGAGGATGCTCATCAGACAACAGGCTACACTGTAAATACTATTGCTCTCAAGAGGACTGGAGCTCCATGACTAGTTTAGATGTCTCTTATACTGATTAAAATTAGCATTTAAAATATACACACAGGGAACATTTTCTGAAACCTAATGGTTAGATTAAGGCTTTGGCTTGGTCTGCATTTCAAAGTTTCACTGATGAAGTTGCACCCATTCAATTCAAGTCACATATACTGCTCAGCAGGTTTTGACTTCATCAGAATTTCTAATATAGACAGATTTCCCTACAGAAGTGTTATTTTGTCTGATTAGTTTATGGGATTCGGGAAGTTCTGATGGCATTTGCTCCATCTACACTAAAGGGATATCAGTGCTCCAATTAATTGCTTCTGCAGCTATAGCTGTCTGCATAAGACTGTCTAGCCAGTGCTCAACATTGCTCTGGCTGCTAAAAGGTAATTAAATCACTTATGAATTCTTCCCAACCCAGCTAGAATTTATGCTGAGTTCAAGATTTGTAAACGTAGGGCCAGAAAACTTAAACTTTATAGAACTTTCACTGAAGTTTTCTTAAGTAGTTTAAAATCTGCCATTGAAGCTTGCCAGACATCCTACATCATGTGTACACCACATTCCACCTGTACTTTCAGTAGTAGAGACAGGGTTACATAAACAGAACTCCTATAGCACAGGACTTGTTCCAGAACAGGGGTGAAGTTGCATTGTAGGAGCCACAAAAAAAATATCTACTGGGTAAAAAAATGGTACCAGTGTTCTGCAACTGGTATAGCACAAGGCATAATGAACCTCCTTCTCTGATATTCCTCAGTGTGTGGCAAATTACAAAGCATATCCCTTTACCCATCAGATTCTTGACAAGAGGCAAGAAGATAAGAAAATTGCCTAGGATCATTTTGACTTTGTAACACCCATGTGTCCTCCATTTGCAAACTTGTATTCACATGACAATATTGCTTTAGGGTGGCAATTTTATACTTGTATTCATTTTTACTTTTAGCTTTCTGAGTAGTAGTGAGAATTTTTTCCTTCCCTCCATCATGTCTATTTTGGCCAATGCAAAACCAGAAATCAGCAGGGAGGGGCGGGGAGGAATAGATAGGGAGGTTGAGTAAAATGCAGTAACATGACGCACTCTGCAAAATCTTACATGTATAAATCAAATCCCATTTTATGGGAATCTGAGACAGAATTTAAGGGACTTGCCTAAAGCCAGAACTGTCAGACTGGGGATTAGAGGTCCTGGTTCCCATTGTCTTCCATTTACTATGCTGACTTACATAGTAACTGCAAAAAGGAGACATAGCCTGACTCAAGAAATGGTATTAAAGAAAAACTAAAAGAAATTCTAGTGTCAGACTACAGCATATGTTTTGCGTTGTTAAAGAAAATAATAATAAAAAAGTATCAACTTAGATTTTAGCAGTAATTTTTTTGTTGTTTTGCAAAAGGGAGAAAAAAGGAAACCCCATCAAATACATAAGTTTGGTGTAAAAAATGCCTTACAATCAGACTGACATTTATATAGAGATGTGAGACATTATATAGGACAATACTGAAAATAGAAAATCGTGTGCAAAATGAAAATTTGATTAAGATCTTTCAAGTTCTCAGAAACAATGTTGGATATTTTTTGAAGTGTACTCCCTGCATCACTCAGCATTTGCTTGTTATCAGTGATGCAATTCTTGCCTAAACACTAGCAGATAAAACAAATATGCAATTACCCCAAGAAGATTGTAACTGCGTTTCTTCAAACCATGTTTCCTCTTCAGGAAAGCAGTGAGAGGGATCAGGCCATCTATTTTCTATCTATGCTATTTTGTAATATCTTTTTATAATTTCTAAGTAACCTTTAAATAAGCAAATAATTCAGTTTCACAAAGTGATATAGCAGCACTAATTATTTTTTCCCAAGCTCCCATAAAATGCTTTTTAGATTTGAGAAAGCAAATCAAAGATGCAATGTTACTAGCCCAGAATACAGGATATTAGTACTGAACATAGTATGCCAAGCTAACAATGACTTTATTCTATTCCCATTTTACTCTCCCCCTCTTCTCCACTTCCTCCAACTGCCTCTTGTTTTTGTCTGACAGACTAGAGAAGAGCTCCTATCAGAAGCCACAGCCTGGAAATGCCTTACAGAAAACAGAAGGGCTTTTTCCAAGTTTTCAGCCAGTAAACTGCAAAATTCCTTCTAAGTTTATGTAGTAATTTTACATACCAGCCCCCAAATGCTCTTTTTTCAGTAAAAGCCACTGCATACTAGATCTTACCTTCTGGATGCTTCTCTTTGACTTGTTCCTAGGCTCAGTTAGAACTTAATCTGCATGGTCAGATCACTATTTTCTGGTTTAGTATAGGTGCTCTCAGAAGAGTATGTGCCCCAACTAGGAACACAGCAGCATTCTCACTTCATCCAAAAGATTAAGGGGGAACAAGAAGTTGCTCATGTACAGAGAGAAAGAATAAAGTAGCATACAAATAAGAGGAAATAGAGTCTGATAAAAGTGCAGAGCAAAATTGCAAATCAAACACTCCTGCTGTGTTGTTCCTTCCCAGTATCCATATCAAGCAGAGAACTGGTTGACAGTTCTGGAACTGAAAGAATTAATTGCATATTTTCTTTCCAAATACTTTTATCTTGTTTTCATTAAACAGAAAGCATATGTGTCCTACAACACTTGTTGTCCTTAAAATCCCTTTTCTTTTGTCAAATACTTCAAATTACTATCTTTGGCAGCCTCCTCTGCATCTTTTCATCCTGCTCAGCATTGCTACAGCTAAAGTAGTGCTTTCTCAAGCTGACCAGCAGACTGCTGATGGGCACAGCAAGTGATCCATGACTAACATGGGGATTGCAGCCCCTGTTACAACTGACACGATAGAAGGCTCTGTGGCTGGGGAAAAAAGTCCCACTCATTGCCATCATAAAAAACAGAATATATAAGAATCTTCCGCTCCAAAACCACAAGAATTGCCCTTTGAATTAAGAAATAAAAGGAGCAGGAGTGTTTCTGTGATGTGGGTTGGTTTTTTTGTTTGGGGTTTTTTTTTTTTTTTGTTTTGTTTGGGTTTTTTTTTTTTTTTTTTTTTTTTTTTTTTTTTTGTAGCTGCTGAGCCTCTAACTCCAACCCTCTTCCCCAAGGGAAAGAAAAAAGCTAACAACTAATATAAATTATGGTTCTCAACTGCCTCAGGAACAATTTTATATGAAAGCAAAACAGTTTGTAATGAACTCAGAAGTATGACACATTGGAGACTGAACAGCTTTCCAAAGACAGGAAATGGGTGATCCATTTTTGCATTTATAAGGTACATCCTGAATTAATCATTAGAAGCTTTTTGTTGCATCTTGCAAAGAAACCAGTCATCGATATGAACAGATTTGCAGAAAAAAAAATAAATCTTAAGTGCCTGCTTAAGTTCTATAGATGTAAGAAAGGGGATTTTCTTCCACGAAATTAAATATGCCTTTACTCCCCACAGATGGGAGAGCTTCCAAGAAACTGGGTGTTACACAGACTATTTTCAAGTGAGTTGCACTCTTGCCATAACAGCAAAATCACTTGAAATTTCCTCTTCAAAACAGAACTTCTTGAAACTGGATTCCCTTGTTAATTCACAGAAAGCCAGATTCAAATTACCACACGAGATAATGTAGGCGTTCTGGAAAACACAGGCTGCTCCAAGGAAATTGGCAGGCATTGCATTTTGGAATATTTAAGGAATAGCACCAAATATTATGAAAACAGCATCTGCCAGTACTTTGCCTAGTGCAGACCATGTTCCAATACCTATATATCTCATACATTTAGTGTTATGCTTCAGCAGCAATTGGAAAATAAGTTTTCAAAAATTAATTCTATCTTTCAAGTACAGGTTTCCCTGAACTTCTAAGTCAGCATGTTTGGCAATTTAAATAAAACTTCTGTTCTTTTATTTGTCAGCATAAAAAGCATTTTTAGTAGAGTCAGTGACATGAAGGCAGGCAAGCATTCTACAAGGCTGCAGAACATCTCACTTATAAATATGGTCATGGACCAATGAGTTTAGCACATTATTTAACTGAAAGAAGTAAAAGCAACAAAACTACTTAATGAAAGAGTCCTGAAATCATTGCAGAGACTAAGATGTAAGTATTTTCACAAGTTTCTTCTTTTTATGATATTTCTAATGTGTTTTTTTTTTTTCTTGTATGTGGGGTGAGGTTGAAGAAGGTGAAATTGAATGTAGTTTTAGTCATTAAAGAAAATTCATGAAAGACAGACCTAGAGGTTCAGCTAAGCATACAGGCTAAGACAGAATTAACATAATTTTTTTTATATATACCTCAAAATGAAAGTACATGGTCTAGGCACATAAGATGTGATTAGACAGAAGTTATCTAATGCTCAAATTAATATGTTCAGACTGCATGTGTGAATTTGGCTCAGGAAGTTTCCAGCCTGCACTATCCAGCACTGACTGACAAAGCATTATTTCTTACTTGGAGAGATTAAAAATATTTAAAGTAATATTTCCATTTTTCATAGCTGTTATTAGTGCTGCTTTAAGGCAAAAGAGGGAAGCTTATGAAGTGTGACAGAACATCAGATCAATGTGAAGGTCACTCTCCGTGAAAGAGCAATCAATATACAACATGCAAAAGAACTTGCTTTTTATTTCCATAGCATCTCACATGTCTCCCTGCAGGGAAATGTACTCAAGCACAGACAGAAACAAACCCCTATCTTTTATATATTTATACATTGCTTTGAAAGTGGCAGTTAACTCATTCCTATCTTTATTTTCATCAGCAGCATCTTTAAACCATATGCTGCTTATATCACAAGCCATTCAGGCAACAGAATCAAAGATGAATTTTTTGTTCCATTAACATCTGTAAGTTCTTCCTCTCCCGAGTTTGATCCTAGCTCCAAACTAGACTTTAGTGTCATTACCACAGAGATTTTATGAGCTGTAAATTAAAACCCTCACATTTCATGCTGAAATCACAAGTTTTACACAGGTTCGGCAATATCCCCATATATCAAATAAAGATTTTTCCAAACATTTTCAAGGAAGCAGGTTGATAATAAATACTGTGTATGTTCCAAGTAACAAGAATTCTTTTTATCCTCCAAAATTCATGAACTAGGATTTCAGGGAACCCAGCATTATTTTTTTATTATTATTTTTTAAGATGTCTATTTCACTATTTTGCCCCAAAATTAAATAGGATTGCAAAATTGCATCAGTCACTGTCATGAGGAATTCAGATCTCTGCTGGGACTGGAATAGCAAGCCAGCTTCTTTTATTTCATATCAGTGCCCAGAAATACAGTTGCTGAAATAATCCTGAGCCTACTTGTAATAATTGTTCTGCATGCAGAACAGCTGTATAACTCAGACTCCCATCTACTTCAACAGAGCTGGGGCAAGTCTGTGAAAAAACACATCAGAAAGCCTAAACAGGAGATAAACTTCCAAAAACACTGCTCAAAAGCAATTTAATGCAAGGAAAAAGAAATGTCTAAAGGAACAGCTTGATGAGACACACATGCAATGTAACTTTTAGCTTGGTTTTTTTTTGTTGTTGTTTTTTTTTTTATTATTATTAAGCTCTTGATAATCTAGCCAGTGACCTGAACATTAAGTTAGGTTCCTTTAGTTTATTCGTCACAGAGATGTAGCTCAGCAGTCACCAGCAATGATCGCACATAGACTGGGGAGAAAAGAAAGAAGGGAGAATAGAAGACAAAAAGAAAGACCCTAGTGTCAAAACCAGTTTTTCTATATAAATATTTGTTTTGACCCCTGAGATAAAGGTACTTATTAGAAAAACACATAAAGAGACAATATTTATCAAGCTGCTTTTCACTTTAGAAAAAATGCTGCACACTATGAAGTCTTCCTTTCACAGCCTTTTCTGTAACTGAGTAGAGGCTACTTGAAGAGCCTTAAATGGTATTAATCCAGTAAGTTTCTTCAACACAGAACGTCTAGATGTTCTTGAAACATATCAAATATTAGCCCAAAGTTACATACATGTCTGCTTCTACATACAGCCTGCTTCCCATTCATTTTATCTCACAGGTCTATCTGTTCATGTTGATCACATTAAATGATGAGCAGTTATATAAAGTATGAACTGAATACTGAATAAGAACACTGTACAGCAAAATGAACAGAGAAATAGATACACAAAACCACTCTTCAATTAAGGAGAATTACATACTGTGCTGACAGAATGTGCCAGGTGCAGAGTATATCGTTAGCATCAAAATAATTAAGGACATTATGTCTTTCATTCCCAATTGTTCTTGAACTAGATTAGTGTTTGTATACTGAAAGCTTTGGGTTTATTCAAATAGATGGTATTCAAACCTAATACCTCTAAACTCTAGAAATACATTTTTTTCTGTTTGATTGCATTATTCTAACAAGATTTCACCATGCAGTCAACTAATATTCACATATATTATATTTACTACTAATCACCACTTAAGGCTATTGATATTACACAAGGCTATCTTATTTTTGCTCACAACAATCTATCTGTTGTGTAATTTACTGACAATCACAAGATCAAACTACTCTGCATAAAGTGTTGTTCCAGTTAGTTAAATCACAAGTACTGACATGACATACAAGCCCACAATTTCTCTGCTTTCCTGCATTGCCAGATTTACTTATACAAGATCCTTAAGGATCCGTATTGATATACTCTAAATGGACACACACATCTTCATGCAAATTATCTATATAGAAAACTGAAATCCATGTTCTTACTCCTAAGCATAGACGAAAAACTCAAACATAAATAGTACATTCTTGTGTGAAACATTTCAGTAAAATGTCAAAAATCAATGATGAAAACATTCCCATAAGACTGCTTTGATTATTTATAGTAGACTTAAGTCTTTGATCTGTAAAAGATGCACTTTCCCTGAGAAGCGATTCATCCATTGAACTACATATTCAACTGGACTGTATTTGCTTCTTAATGCTGAGGCAAATAATATTGTTTCCTCTAAAAGTACCTGTGAGAAAAATCTTTGAGGGACCTTCTTGAAATAAAATAGGCATCAAGAGAAATGGAATTAGTCTGGGCTTTGCTTTGGGGGAAGTTAAATCATAGTTGGAAAAAATTGCTTAAAAAAACATCAAATGGAAAGAGGCTTGCTAGATAATTGCCCATTCTTTAGTGTAATCATTGTCCAAATATTTATGGAGGTTTTCCCCCCAGTGTCTGATTATGTACTACCAGGTGACTACAAGGAGTAGCCTATTATGATAGTAATTCCCTGCAAGATTCCAGACATCAAAATTCCACATAAGACTGCTGAAACAGGAGCTGCATTTTTTCCATTTTAATGTGAGCTGCAGGGAAATACCAGACATAAAAGTACACCCCATACACACAAATTTATAACATTTGTTTCATAGAACAACCCTTTGTTTCAATCACTTCAGGTTTGACTATTTAGCTTTTTTTAAACAACGGGAACTATGACTGTCAATGGCTTTTGACTACACTGTATCAATCTAGTCCTAAAGGTAACTTTCTTACTTATTGATTAAACAGATGGTTACAATATTTGAGAAATATAGCCCACATTTCTGATTAAGAACAGAAATGATTTATGACAAAGAAAGCACAAAGTAGCCATAATGTATAAATGAAAGTTTGTGGTTTAGACATTATCAACTTGGTGGCAAAACAAAAGACAGATGGAATGCTAGCAAGGGACATCTAAAATCTTCCAGATTTCACAATAGACATCATTGCTGAAAACGGTGGTCTGTTCTGTAACTTAATAGCACAACACTAAAAGTAACATTTAAAAATACAATCCTGATATATTAGAATTTGAGACCAAAATACTAACTTCCTTTTTTTATTGATACTACATACTTGAGGAAAAAAGAAAAATCTTAATGTCTATTTATATTGGCTAATTCTATTATAGTGAAGAAAGTACAGACCCTGTCTGGATATACCAGGTCAGGAAAAAAATTTTTAGACTTAGAATGATATTTGGGTAGCAGGAATACACCAGGCTGTATTATACAGCCAATGTTACCCAGTTCCTAGAAATGCTTATGAGAAGATTGGACAAAGAGAGGAGTCTGGTCTCACCAAGAGCTCCAACTTTCTCACAAATACTGTCTTTTCTAGTAGGTCATATTGTCCAGTAAGTCTGTTACATTGAATCCTTCCATGGAGCAGAAAGTAGAATAATTTCCATTAAGCCATTCAATTTCCAAAACCTGCAGAAATTAGCACATTAACTGTATTCCATTTTGCAGCTAACATCTACAGTGTTTTGTGAAGAAAGCAGGGTCAACTGCACTCATAAGTGCTGTTTAATTACTTCCATTTCAATATTCACGCACACACAAAATAGTAGGGCATTCCAAGTTTTAAGTGTCCTTATCAGATAACTAAGAAAGAGTAAGCAGTAACCTGAGGTACTGTCAACAGTAGAAGGTATTTCCTTATTCACTAAAAGTAATCATGGCCATAATTGCCTGATACACATGGAAAAATAACTGCTTATAATATTTCTGCCTTTAACCAGCAGTTTCTGGAAATCAATTCCTCTGTCTACAAGCTTCAGACATGATTTTCTTTAATGCGCCCTCAGACAATTGAGGTTTAGACACACGTGATGCCTCCAAAACAGTTCAAACAAAGAAAATATTAGGAATCATTAGACTACCAAAAATATTCATCCTATATCTTTCCACCAATAATCCAAAAATATTATGTCAGACAAAAATGAAAAAAGTGCAGTACAAGAAATTGATTTTGAAATTCCACATAGCCTCAAGTCCAGAACAAGTAAAAGCCATTTTGAATAAAGTGGAAATCCCTACAGCCTAAATTGCTAAGGAAAGACCTATGACCAAAACAGCATGATTTATGTCACCCTCAAATATGCATTATACAGTCCTTGCTGCAGTCTAACATAGGTACACATCCAAGATATTGCAGTAATTTACCTCCCATACCAACAACAAGAGTTGTGGTAGCACAGAGCTTGCGTGGTCTACTCCCTCCCTACGCTTCCCAGGATGCATATAAACTGAGCACTGCTATCCCAGGACTAGTCTTTACCAGCACTACAAAGCTACCCCAAGGCTGAATGCAGGTGTCAAATAAGAAAACATTAGTGTTTTGCAACCCTACTACAGCACACCTCACCGGTACTAAGCATGTGTGTAGTCCCATTTTTAACCTAGGTCACCTATTTTCCTCTAAGTCAACCTCTCCAAAAAGCTAAGACTGCACTTTAAACTGCATCTTCCCTCGGCTGAACATAAAAAACAAAACCCCAAACATACAACACAACCCCTCAGTTAACTTCTCTGCTCTACTCTAGCTGAAGACCTTTATTTTTACAATATCACATTGCCTATGAAGGTGACAAGAGTCTGATTCATACATGGCTAAAACCAGCTTTTACTGAAGTTCTGAAACAGAGTGTGAAACAAGGCAAGTCATGAACTACAGATTAAGCCCTGAAGCAATTTAAGCATCCTGTGTTCCGTTTTCTGAAGTGTGTACAAAGCATATATTTCAATACTGCCTGCTAAAGCCTGATCAAATTTGAACATCAGATAGCCAAAACTTTTTCAGTTGTAGCAATGTATGTTTATTCTAAGGACTTAAACTTCGAGAGTTTTTTTAGTCCTGAAATCAGAGGCAATGTCTTTAATCTCTAAAACAGGACAATAAACTTGAAAAAGCCCCACCTGAGCTTGCAGGACATTACATTGACACAAGTGAAAGTCTACACTGCTCAAATCTACTTGAAAGATCTGCCCTTTCTCAAGCTTTCAGAGGTTTCTCACAGTTTATATATAATAGGATTCAAATACTGAGCATGAGAATTTATGATTCATGTGAATCCATGTCACAGGATTCACAAAAATCTTTTTGATGAAGTCCACTTATTTTTATTCTAGTCACCATTGTGAAAATCTGGGATACAAATGCAAAATTTTCAGGTTTCCAATGAAATTCAACTGGCTGAACTGTCCATTTCAAAAGTTATTATAGCTGTAGCTTCAGGATAGAACTTGTAACCCACTCTTGGGGAAAACAGAAAATGTGGAAAAATTTCTGCTGGGTGAGCAAGATTCTGCTATTTTCAACTACACATTTTAATTGCTGAGCACCACAGAATGTAACAAAGCAGCAAAATGAAGACAAAAAATTGCAATATATTAATGTCACAGGAATATAGAATACTGGCTTAATTTATTCATTTTGATCAGACTTGAGGCACATTTACCCCATACACAGAGAACGCAAGTTATCTTTATACTACTGAATGCAACTGACAGCTTGGGTTTGTTTCTTCTATTAACAATAGCTTTTGAAGTTGTTCCTTAAAATGGGTTCATTTTTCAAAAAGACTTTTCAACAACATTAAAAAGACCAGGAAAACTACTTTCAGTTAAATAATACTAGAGAGCATATCTACTTACCCTGAAATGAGTAAGGATTAACTGAAAGTCCAGCATCCTTCCAAGTAAACAGAGAAGAACCAAGAATTTATAGTCAGAACAGTAGCGATCTTGTTGGGTTTCACATTGAGGGGTTTATATTCGTAAAACATGCTCAAGATGAGAAGAAGCTTGAGCTGTAACGTAATTCGTAATCTTTAAGGTAATACAAGACTTTCATTTTATTACGGTGCTTGACAAGTACATACATTGTATTTAAATGGCTTTGTTATGTATTTAATGCTACTACTGTAACCAATAATTTCAGTAGATTAACTTAACTAAACAACTTCAGATAAGCCACAAACAGCAAATAATAACCAGTATTAGACCTCAAGAATGCTGAAATTCACAGGACAAAGATGTTGGTAGCCTTATGAAAGCCTATCCAAAATAACCAAGTTATGGAGCTGTTCAACTAAGGGTGAAGTGTTCACTCCAGTTTTTCTATGGTATGAGTTTTGTAGTGTGATACCATGGAAATTCATACTCATAAGCTTCCCTTATCTGGCTGTCCACAAAGCTTCTGATAAAATGCAACCATTAGAGAATATAAGGTCATACACTGAACCCACTACAGACAAATTTTCAAATCCTTTAGGAGGCTATTTGATAATTATCTACCAAGTAGATTGAAAGCGAAAGAAAACAGACTGATACTACATTCAGTGAAACAGATTTCCAGTTAAAAAATGAAAATGTCTTCCTCAGAATATGTGGAAATTCATTGTTTATTGGAATAGCAGAGATTCCTGTAGATAGAACTAATTACCATCTGTATATTCCCAGACACTGTCACTTTATTCTCTCATTTAGAGATGGCTTTGCAAAAGACTATTTCCTAGTCAGACTAATTCCCCACAGTGTGTCTCTAATGACTAACCCAAAAATCATAGCTCAGCAGGTGAGACAAAGCCCATGATCAACTTTTTTCATCCTCTACCAGAAGGCTTCCTGCTATCAGTGCTCTATATCTGGATTTGCACCTCAGAGACAGGTATGACTACGGGAGACGACCTTCTGAAATGCATTACATTTTCAGTAGCATATTTTCCTGCAATTGTTAACTCAAAGTTATAACATGAACTATATAAGACTTAATTGTAGAAGCAAAATAGCTAGGACATTAGCAGAAGAAAGCAATCTCCATCTTCATCTTTCTCATTCTTCTCAAGTGTCATTGTCGCAGCTGGCAGTATTAAGAGACATTGTGTTTATATGGGTAAGGTGGTAAATACTTTCACAGAGTTCAAGAAACTGAAATAAAGTAGACATCAGAGGTTTATTTTAATCAGCTAGAAAGAATAATCTAAAAAAAAATAATCATCTTTTTCCCTGCCACAGTAACAGTCATATTGCTCACTTGGGAATATCTACCCCTGCAGATGTATGCTCTGTTAAGCAAAGCAGTAGTTGGTCTGAAAATTGCCAGCGTGACAGAAGATTAGGCGTTATATGTCTGAATCAGTGTTCACTGTTATCTGCTCACCCAGTAATCAGTAATTCCTTTTATCTTCAGTGCACAACTATTTCTACCAGGAACCTGCTGTTGACATTCATAGTATAGTTAAAGGTATGGAAGTATTTTCCAATGAAGCCCAGTTCCTCCAATCTTACCCATGTTAGTAACCATAAGCAGAACAAGCTGGACTTGACTCAATATTGACACTATTCAAATACAGAACAGAGGATGAAAACCATATGGGCATATGGGCAAAGAAAATTAAGGTTGAAAATTAAGGTTTCTTTAAGCAGCTGCTTAATCCCTTTTAATTGCAATTGTCTAAAAATAACCTCTAAGCCTTAACTCTTTCAGCCCTGTATGGTATTTTCAACTGGTCCTGAGGAATTATCTTAAGTGTCCCACCCAGAATCCCCAAAACAGTCATGCAGCTTTTCTAATCAGACTTTTAAATAAGCATTATGTCAATGTTAGTGATGATATTGATGTAAAATCTGTACATTCATCTCTTCAGCACACACGAGCACTTTGTGATATTAATATTTTGCATTATCAATAGTAACAGGGAAAATGCAAAAGGCCCTGAGTTAAGCTGCTCATAGTAGTCACAAAAGCAGTGTTGACAATACATTTTTTTTTTCACACATCAAACTTCAATGTCATACTTTGAGCTACACATTTGCTAGTCAGTAGTCAGACTCCTGTAATCAAAACAACTTTGTTTCAAGACCTTTAGCCTCAGCAGATTCTAAAGTTAAGAACTAACTCTATCAGATTTAAAACAAGCAAAAAACCACACTGACACTTCATTCTCAATGAGCAAACTAAAAAGTTAGAAATTTCAAAGTTTGATAAGTTGTATTAATATGTAACGTTATACATGATGCATCTAGGGACCACAAGAGGATCAAGTCTTAAGAAGCATTTTGAAGGTAAATATTGAAAAAGATTTCTGACTGTTCCACAAAGGAACACAGCAAAAGCTATAAATGGAGAAGTAAGGTTGAGAAACTGGTTTTCAAGCTTACGTCACAGGGAAACAGCAGAGTAGAGTAGAGTCATGGTACAGAGAAAGTAGGGTACAAAAAACAATGACAAAATAAGAAAGTCTAAGAGCATGAACCTTAAATTACTGTCTTTTTTATCAACAATGCAACATGGTAATTCAGTTACAAGAATATTTTTTGGCATTTGTTAGATGGAACACCCATTTGATTTTAAAAGTTAATGCAGAAGGAAAAATATGTCTTAGAATACCATCTTTCAGAAATCAAAACTTAAAATTATTTCTCTATTGTGTGTTATGACACTTTTATACTAAGTTTAAAGAGTCAGCTTGAATCCAAGTCTATATTAAAGGAGCAAAAAACAACAAAAAATTATGGTCTTTTGACAAAAAAGCACTTTTTAGGCTACAGTATATATTTAATCACATAAATCAAAGAGGCAGGTTTGACAGACTTTGGTAAACTTGTTACAGATTTGTCAGCTTTCAAAAATTATTTCAGCTGTTCCATCCAAGAAGATAGAACAGGGAAGTTTAATAGAGTTCTATTTGTGAAAAATTCTGCAGGAAACATTTCTTTGTTAAAATCTTAAGCCCTCTGTGGACAAATATTCATGTTTGTGTCAAGTATTGGAAGCATACAGCTGGTAATTAGTATCAAAGCAATTGGACTCCCTGCTTTACCCAATCAATTCTCAGTTCCCATATGTTGAAGAGAAAACATGGGATAATTTTTTGAGACACAAGTTTTAACCCCATTTGGGTACAAAGATTCTACAATCAGCTTTAAATGCTTAATTCAAGTTCAAGACCTTTTTTTGAGCCTGGAAAGAATTCATCATATTTGCTAATGTAGGAAACATACTACCACAAGTAATATGCAATATCACACTAATAAGTCACTATCATTGCTTGCTTGTCCTGCTGCTAATTAATTTCAAAGTATAATATATTCAGTATCAAAATAAAGTTACACTCCATTAGACATACTTTTTACAGGCTCTTTACAGGCTTTTTACTCAAGGGAGTGTTATTAGAAAATCTATTTTAATCTATTGATTTTGTCTTTTTTGTAATTTCTACTGCTTTCTCACTTTTCAAAGAGTCTCCTTATTACCTCCCTCAGTGGGCTCTACTCATTGCTATGAGAAATGAGCTTTAGCCTTCAGATTTGAGTCATTTAAACGCTAGTCCTTGACTAAGACTGTTAAACTAAGCTTCTAGTTCCATGATCCAAACACTTAAAAAACCCACAGTATTTCAAAACCATACACATACATCAGAATAAGCAGCCACCAGATACATACAGCCTTATAATAGTTCTGTCACTATAGGTTAAGTTCTGTAGAATTCCAATTCTCTCAATTGAATTTTTACTGCAATTCTAAGCCTTTAGTTTAGCAAGGTTCAGGAAAGATTCCACTATTTCTACAGAGGAAATTAGCACAGACTTTACACCTAACAAAAATTTAACTAAACTAGTTTTGCAAAAGGGAACTTCCATTTGCCCATTTCTTTAAAGGTGGTCTTCCACAACCCTACAAAGAATAATAAACTGAAATCAGGATTTAGGAAAAATAAATGGGGGGAGGGGGAGGGCACAATCAAGTAAAGATGCTCCCTACTCTGCTTTAGACCACACATTTACAGATAGTTTACCACACATTAGGAACTTCTTCCACAGCATTTCTATGCTTCCACTAGAAAAGTATCAAGATGCCCTTTAATAAAAATTAAACCCACATCCTTACTAATTTTCTGTACGTTTTTCACCTATTCACCATATCCAAACACTACAATTCATTCCTCAAATATATGTAGAGTGCCATTAATAATTAAATATATACTTAAAACATCAAATAAATCTGGATTTATAGGACCAGACACCATTAATCTTTACAAAATATGTATGGATTAAGTTAAATCACACCAGAGACTAGCAATAACATTTGGGGGGTGGTGTGCAAGACTGTACAGTGAAGTGACCAAACAGCAAAATTTATTTCCGGGAAGAAAAATGCAGCTCAACTCACCATAAGAAATGAAAAAAACAAGGTTTACTCATAAAAAGGAGGTGACATTACTGTTAGATTGCCCTTATTGTAACTTTAAAATAGTATACATAGTAGTACAAGTATGCACTAATGTATGCATTCTGTGAAGAAGTAAGTTCATAACAGAGATGAACATCAGAGGTCATAATTTGGAAACCCTTCTCTGTCTCAGGATAAATAGTAAGAAGTAATTAAGACATATAACTATTTTAATAATAGAAAAACTGCTTCAAAAAGGGAATTAATGCTATGTGCCTGCATGTTTACAAGGGGCGAATGCCAACTGGAGCCTTAATTCAACCGGCAAAGCAACAGCCCAAAAATTCTTTAAAAATACTCTTAAAACCATTAAACCTGATCTTGTCAGAGCTGTAAAGTTTCAACCATCCTCAAGTGACTTTCTGGAAAAAGAAATTTCTATAAAAACATACCAGTTAAAAACTCCCAAAACTACCAACTGATATTACAATTTTTATTGTAATCATTGAATTATTCCGTCTACACTGATATGTCTCTACTGTTAAACTGAGTAGAACAGTAACAGAGAACCTGCTGTAAAACTCTGTTGCCATGCCAGGGTAGAGAGTGACCACAATCTGAGATCTAACAGTGCCAAAAATTTTAGTCACTTATAAAATGCCTGACAGATAAATAAGGGTTTGTGCCATTTTAACTTTGATCACAGAAATTTGTGAACATGCAACCTCTAAGCAAAATATCATGTATTCAATCAGCAATAAATTATTTCACATAACTGTCATAATAATAAGCCCCTGAAGAGCAACCAAAGCTGAAGTTCAGCTTAGGTTGATAGTATGTGAAAAATTAAAGAAAACCTCTTACAATATCAATGCCATATAGAGCAGTTTTATTTATCTTCTAGTTAAGACAGAATGGACTCATATGTAATAAGGGTTCGAACCGTGGAAAGTATATCTAAATAAGTGCTAAAAATGGCAAGTAACTTAAATGTTCATATCCAAGCTGCCTCTGCAAGCTACGTTTGACACTTTTCCTTTGCAACATATCCAGGATTTAAAATTGAATAAGTGTACCTTATTTGTGCTAATGTTTTCCTTGCCAGAACATTCTTACAGCAGCCTAAATGTTTTGATTTGTTTCACTAGACAAAGCACAAGTAAATTCACATAAGTCCTTCCTTACGGAAGAAAAACAGCACACTGTCACCTGTGAAATACCATGAACATGCATAGCAGCCTCCTTCGGCATTCAATTGCAATGATACATCACATCGATTTTAGTCCTCGGTATGTCTAGGCTATGTTTCACTTTAAGTGCCATCTTGTATGGTGTTTACTTCATGGCAGAATCTTATTACATATAATCCTCAAACTACCTTGCTCTGTAGTCCTCACTTTGAAAGCCCTTTATATACTAAACAGCTTTACTGAAGCCAGCAGACTACTTTTTTCTTTTTGCCATGCTCAGAAAGCAACACTGGGGGAAAAGGGGTAGTTTGTTTGCTACTTCTGTGGGGAGGAGGAAAACAGAAAAAGGAAAAACAATTACACCCAGAGTAGATGACAAAGCAAATAATGCAGAAGAAAAACATGAGCTAATTTTCTCCTCTGCCAACGTCAGAAGATTTGGGACTGAGGGAACACAAACCTATGCCATACTCCTTCCTTTTTTCAACTGCAATCTAGTCACAAACCCTCACGGGCTACCACAGCAAGAGGAAAGATGCATTCTTTAAACAAGTAACAGTATGCAGTACTGCCCAAAGAATCACAGCACATGCCAGGGATTCGCTTCATTTTACCACGGTCTGGAGAATAGAGAGAGCAGCACAGCAAGCCCATCTTGTATCTGATGGATCCCTGTGGCAGCACCCTGCTTTTCCTTCCCCATCCCATACCAGCATGGGAAAGGTGTGGCCCGTGCTTCAGGACCTGATCCCAAAGTCCCCCGGTTCAGGCAGCTGAGCTGGTGAGAGCGAGCCATCTCCATGCCTAATGGCCTGCATTTGGACAGCCACAGGCCTGACCCCTGCGTGCAGCCCCACTCTTAACAGCATCCCAGCAATGGGCACTGCTGTCATACTAGCATATGTTTAGCTGGGAAAAAAAAGCCTGCTGCACAAATAGAACAAATACATACTTTCAAAGGAGGGAAAAAAAATTATGGGATGTGCAAGCATACTATTAAAAGTCAAGTTGTATAGTATTGACAATTTAATAACGTCAGCATACGAGTACAATCAGCCACAAACAGCAAAGATGAGAGGTTGTTCTAACCTGTCAGCATCTGCATTCAGAAAAGCTCATCTTTCACACGCCTGCTGCCATGCAACAGCAGGAATGTACTCTTCTGTCCTCAAACTCACTCCAGAGACATTTGAATTTCCTTGTACCATCAAGGTCATGAAGGTACTCAGATAAACTAGTTGATTCAATCAGTGCAAGTCTCAGCACTAGCATTACCTCTGCTATAATTTGTGTATTTGAAAAATGAAATCCATTCTTTGCCTAAACATGCCTAATAGATAAGTAAGAGCCTTTCAGAGAATTTCAGTAACATTTTATATCCTTTTCATATATTTAAGATATTGGCTGTTGGCAAAGCTTCTAGCTGGACAGATTGGCGATTCCTAATCCTGTAAGGATATTCTTAAATACAAATACATTTTCGAAGTTGTCCTGCTGAAGGAATTACTATCCACAGCACAGGCAGTCAGTTAACAGGCAGTGTTAGAAAGCAATAGTGGGTCTCTATTCTCCAAGTACGTATTGGTCTGGTATGCAAGCCCTGAAGTCAATCTGGAATCAGAGTACTAAACAGAGGGATTTTTTGAGTCTAGAAAATGCTGACAAGAGAAGCTACATCTTAGCAAGCAGGAAGCCACAAAGGTTTAGCTCTAAATTTACTTGCACTACACAAAAAAAAAAAAAATAGTATTTGTTTGATTTAGTAAGCCCTAGTTTAGAAAGCTAACCTCAGAGAAAGATTTCATGTGAACAAATCAGTCTGCATATGCTTTTTATCACAAATATTAAGCTAAGAAAAGTAACTCATGCTATAGACAAATTGTTCTAGTATTCCACAAGTGTCGTTGTACAACAATAAGAAAGGTATTGTGAAACTCTAAATGGAGGCTTTCTGGTAGTTTATTTAATAGCATTTATTTCAATTGATTAAGAGTGTGCTATGTTAAAGTATTCGTACATTGTGTTTGTTGAACATCAGCCCTATACAGCTGCTCACAGTTCACAGGCTTTAAAATTGGTAGGGACCTAATAATGAAGTGGAAAGATTGCATACAAGAGTTACATTAGAGTCACATTAACTGTATATGCAGTCTTGTAACTCAGTTTAATGCTTCCCAGAGAAAGGTTAAGGACTGACAAAGCAGTTCCAACGAATTTTTGAACAATTTTTCTATTAAGATTAGCACGCTATCCCCCAGGTACCATACCCCAGTGACACAGAAGTATTGTGAAAATTGTGGCTGCCTGTTCTATTTTAGCCTCTCCAGTTGTGAACCAGATTACTCAGGTTTTACCACATGCCTGAAGTTACTTATTTGAATTACACAGAAATGAAGTTGTTAGAATGTGCAGTTTGGAAGACTTCCATTGATAGTGTGTAACCAGCAGTAAGACATTACATGAATTAAGTAACTCACAGAATATTACCAGTTACTGAAAGGGTATTTTATAATGTACAGCAAATAGGGTTATAGGGTTAATGCCACAATTCCTATTCTTCAAGTAAATTGTTATTTTTGAGGTGCTTAATATTTTTCAACAGTAGGAAAAGGAAGTAGTTTTTCCTTCTTCCTGATCTGTAATCACAACTCAGAAGTTAACTTAAAAATGCTTGGATTTTTTTTTAATTCACTACAAAAGAAAATATTATGGCATTGACAAAATAGTCTACAGTGCTCTGAATGTATTGCCAAACCAGTATCCTGTATTTGTGATTATCTGATATTTAAAGTGAGTCATGGACATCAGAACAACTTCAGTCTCCAATAGAGATGTATAGGTGGCTTGTTCATTACTTTATAAGGGCATCATAATACAGTACTCCGTAAATAGTGTTAAACTATGGATTTAGAAATAATCCTTCAGTTCTCTTTAACACAAGACATTTATATTCCTGTATCACATTGTTTCTTACTAAAGTACTGTTTTAGAATCTTTCAGAAAACATTTATGGTAAAAAAAATTCTTCAGATACATATTTCAGCTCAAAGTATATTCAGCTATTTTGTAGAAATATTGTAATATATTGAGCAAAGTGTGGCACAGAGGGATAAGATCCCAGGTGGCAGTCCTTGTTGTGAATGTCTTACAGTGTTTATAAAATAAAATAATGGTCAGGAAAAAATTACAAAAATAACATTGTAGAAAACAGTAAAAAAGTAATCATTTACAATACTGAACATGAACCAAGTACCACCTTATTCTTTTTTTCCTTTCTTTAAGTATCCTCTCCTACAAATATTTTTTCAAAGGTGGTGCTAATTTTTTCAGGACAGTGAGAAATAATTTAAAAATTTAAGGAGTGGACAATAGACTGTTATCGTGTGTTACATATGCTTGTGTTTGTATGCACATATAAACTACAGTTCAGAACTACACTGAATGGAAGGACTGGCATAGCATTTACTTGTCTGGAAATATAAGTTTTGTTTCTGATTTTTAATCTCTGCTCAGGAAAAAAGTTATTCTTGGTCACCTGTCAGAATCAATAACCCATTGTAGCATGTGAGGGAGGAGGGAAAGAAACAGGATCCCATGTCAGAAAAATTCCCATGATTCACATATCTAAAAGATTCATGTTCCAAAACCAGATAGTAAATAACTGTAGGAAATCAAGGGAAGAAAATTGGTTTTGCCTGAAAATGAGGTTTTTCCTTAAAAAAATCAGCTGCTTTTTATTCTAACATCAGGAAAATAGTTTCTTTAATTATATTTTGCATATATTAGTCAATAAATTAAACTTATTTGTTTTTTTAATTCAGTTCCTAAAGATCTGGGTTAAAAAAAAAGAAAACATAAATTGCAGAACAAGCATTTAATCCAGAAAATATTTTGGTTATACTTGACTTGCTGAATTATAGGTTATAAGGTTTCTCATATGCCAGCCATCTCTGCTTGCTAAGATGGCTAGATACTAGTGGGACATAGATCATGTTGACAAGTTTCTCTTTTAATGTATAAACCTGCAGTAAGGTAAAGCATGCTACTGCACAGTAACTCAAAATGTAACACTTCAGGAATGAAAATAATCCATCAGCTCTTTACTAGTTCCTAAAGCCACTTTCAAGACAGTGCAAGCATGAGGAAGGCATACGATATTTAGACTAGTAAGCCTGTCACACCAGAAATAACTAAACTTAATGAGCTTTTCTTGAACACATGAGCATGGTAGATAGTCCAGCAACTGAAAAAACTCTTCAGTATTTGATTGGTTTTATAGCAAATCAAGCAATTAAGCAAAAGCTAAATCCAGAGACATGGCTATAACTAGATCTGAAAAGTGCCATTCTTGTAGCCTTATTTATATTTGGAGCTGGTCAAGATTTTTTTGATAGTATATTTTTATCTCCATCACTAGATCTTGTCATCTACTTCAGATAATCATTCTATATAATCCCCAACTGCTCAATTCCATTATAATCTGAGTTCAAATGTTTATGCTCCCACTGCTCTTGCAAATAGCAGAATCATTCCAGAGGCTCTCTTGCAGAGTTCTCCACTGTTACAGGAGTTAAGTGTTCACTTAAGTACTTTTTAGCCCCTAGTTAACAGTGTTGAGTTGTTTGGAGATGCTGTAAACTAGACTGCACAATGATCAGTCTAGGACACCTTGGAATGCAAAAAGACATCTAGCAACAGAAACTGATAGTAGGGAATGAAGCTTGTGCTGCTGTCCATTCTTCTACATACACACGTGGATGGTGAATGAAACATGACTACTATTTGGCAGCCAACAGGATCTTCCAAGTACCATTTAGATTACAATAATTTTGACATGAGCACTCATTATCTTCTCCTTTAGCTACTGTACCAGTGAAGATAATACACAGCAGCATTCAGCACCTTCAATCTCATGACCTGGTCATACATGATCACCTGAGCTACCCAACAACTGAGTCTTTGAAGCTGTTTTGACACAAGAAAGCACCAGTATTGTGTGCTCTCAGTATGTACACAGCTGTAGATTCCCAGAGATGTCATTAGCATTTAGGATCTTTCATTGAAACACCAGAATTCTGTAGGTATTTTAAGAACATGAGTGAAGAACACTTCATTCTTCATGGGCTAAAGCACCTTTAAGCTTTATTCATTAGTAATAAAAACGCATGAGGTCTCATGCAAGTCAGGTAAGAATAGTTCATGCAGGTCCCTGAGAGCGCACTATGGCTTCAAGATACCACATTAATCGAATATCACAGTCATTTATGCACAGTTCTGTAGGCATCTGACAAAACCAGTTGCCATATGCACATTCTAATCACTGTTCTCCTTTGGTCTCTGCACAGCTACTCAGCATTTTAGAAAAAGTGGTGAACCTCCACTATGGTACAAAAAAAAATGGAGAAAAAATTAAACATCTGCATCCTCAAAGGAAAGAAAAATGTCTTCATCCATGCTAAGAGATTATGAAGAAGGGAAGATGAACAGATCTGACAATAAGACCTGCCAGGATATTTTATTTCATCTCCTTTCAAAATGGGAAAGGAAAACTCAGTCAATACACCATGTATTAGAAGACATCTATAAGTCTGTGATGTTCTACACTGCAAGTGCTTGTATTCTCAAAGTCAAGATTTGCTGGCAGTCTTCTCTCCTGCAACCCTCTTACATCTTATTGGGTATAATTTGGAGGCTTTGGGGAATTTTGTTTTGCCTGCTTTGGACATACATCAGCTGTGAACAGTAGAAAATTTTCTCAAATTCTAAACATGGAGAAAAAAGCACATTAATGATAAACTGCACAGTAGAGTGCAGTTAGAAGATGAGTCCACAATTAAAAAAAAACCCTGATATTTTTGAATCTTTCAACCACCCAGGCCAGAATTCTACATTTGAGGTGGTACTATATTCAGATCTAGGCTCCAAACTGGAGTATTGTGCAATAGATTTATAAATATTTGGCTAAGAATTCCTGTTACCTTATTGCAACTGAAAAGTCTTAGTTCAGGCTCCAACAGTCACACAAAGAAAAATAAAAGCTAGAGATGGCTTGAAGAAAGATGTTTTGAAGCACCCTTCCCTCAATTTAAGTAATTAGAAGTACAGGCATACAGAATAGCCAGAAAAACATTTAAAAAAACATTGATTTTTTGTGTACTAATTAAAACTTTTCTCAACTGCAGAGAACAAGATGTTGTGGGGGAGGGGGGCAGCAACTGAGAACAGACATCAAGTTATTGTCTATCAATGGAAATTAGTGGCAATTCCCCAGGAATTAGAGTGCAAAATGTTCAGACCCATTTGTAGTCCACGTATATAAGATCAAGCAGCCTTTAAAACACAACAAGTTTCCAGATCAAATCAATATTTTAATAGAATAAACCCTACATCATTCACATCCACATACAGAGAAAAAATATTAAGGCCCAACATAATTTAGAGAACTTATATGATCTTTTTCAAGGTGTTGCTAAATACTAATTTTTTGAAGTCACAGCTTTGATGAGGACATTGTACGAAAAACATGCAGAGGCAAATATGAAAATTTTAGGGAATAGCATGAATGTTTATGAACTCCCTGCTAGTCTGTCTCTATTACTACCTTCGACAAGGTAATTTGAAAATTTAGGTGCAATCAGCAGCAATATTGATGAAGTCTTCAAATGGATAAGACAGACAATTGCTTGCTTTCAAATACTCTGAGGACAGTGGTTTTTCTGAATTCCAAACAAGGCAGGAATGTGGTACAAGGGTTGTGAGATAAGACACAGTTGTGAAATGGCATAAGTTCTAAAACATTTCCAGTAACTTAAGTACTCAACTATTTGTAGTCTGTCTATACTATCTGATTTCCCCCCTAAATTTGTATATTTTATGAAGCATATAATTAGATATACAAGCCGTGATATACCAGTTTCACAATACTTTGTAGTTTCCCCCACATATTTTCACCTGAGCTACTTGTGAATCTTGGTGTCTGTTCCAAGTGGAGATACCTAGCAATACAGAAAATTGTGGAACTAACAGTCTGACTTGTAGCTGTATTCAAGTTAATGTGGAGAATGCTATATAGAACTGATGAGAATTTTTGGAGAGACATTGAGAGAAAGCGGCGCTTTAGAAACTGAGCTGGAGACTTTGGTCTCTCCCTCTCTGTTCTCTCAAGCAGCATAATTTAAATACAGGGCTGCTAGTAAAGTTTGGATTCTGGAAAGTCTCTCTCAAAAATAAACCAAGTAAAAAGATACAGTGAGAGGACAGCTCCTTCCCCATATTCCACATGGGAGGCACATCTTGGGAATTAGGAACATTGATCTAGGAGGCACATCAAGGGTAATCAGGTCTAGTTCCCCCCTAGACAGCTACATTGTTAATTATTGACTACTTTCACAATGACCTTCAAGTAGTACTTCAGAAAGAAAATAAGACAGTATGGGTCAGACGAAATCTATGCAGCCTTCTCGCAAAGAGGGTTTTCTGCTATTGTAAGAACATCTATTATGTATAGCTGTGGTAACGAAACAAAATGAAGTTATACATGGTTTGGAGTGCATACTGGGCCTGAAGACAGCAACTAGTTTTTTCATGACATTTTTCTTAGGTGAATTAACAATTTCATTACAAATTTTGACTAAGTTGTTCCATAAGCAGCAGTTTAGCAACTCTTTCCCCTGAAAATTATGAACACTCAGATAAGAAAGCCAGCCAGCCTGTTACAAGTAAAATTGTTTCAAAATAGGAAAAAGGTTGTGATGTTCTGAGAATGAATTAGATGACATTAAACATCCAAGGAACAGGAAATAGGTAAATCTGAAGAGCTTAAAAAAGCATTGGGAATTATTCTGTAGAGCTGCAGCAAAAGGAACACAATATGCTATTCAATAAAATAGACTATTCAATAAAACCACACAGGGAGTAATTCAGCTCAGTTTGTAAGTTCTCCATAAATTGCCTTAATATCTTAGAAATTATATATGGCTACATAGAACAAGGATAGCATACTTCAACAGGCATAGCCACCTATCCTTAACCTAAGGATATCACATGCCTTACAAGAATAAAATAATTCAAATATTTTTTCAGAGCCAACTTTGCTTCTTCAGCAAATGTTTTTTTGAAATGGAGCAGAAAACCTACATCACCCACCTAACCACTACGACCTATTTTCCAGAACAGCATAACATAAAACAGAGCTCATTAGACTTTTCTATATGCCAAGCTAATAAAAGTACTAGAGTGCATGTTAAAAGCTGGTAATTAAGTTGGTATCTAAGCCCATAAAGCTACTACTCCTATTCTGATCTGATAATCAGATGTAGAAGGTCAAGCTACAGCAAGGTTCTAAAAGAACAGGTTCCTTGAAACAAAAAACTGTATATTTAAACATGACATACCATGCCATTGAAGACACTCCTACGCAGCTGATGTTTTTAACATCTAAAACTGATAATAAATATTAATACAATATCATAATCCATTTATTTCTAAATATCTTAAAATTCATAAGAAGGATTTCACAAACCAGCCTTTCATATTCAAATATATTCTAAAATTGTGCAGGCAAGAACTATCACTTTAAAACCACCTACAGTCTTTTAAAAAGATAGAGCGTAACGCACTGCTGGACTTACAATTAATTCCCTAGAAAGATTCTTGACAAGCTCTAGGGTGCAGGAATCAGGTTTACTCCCAAATAGTCCTGAAAACTCTGAATAAAGAGGGCTATTCTGGTTTACATTGATTGAGGCTCTAGTCTTGGATATCTTTCCTTCAATGAATAGAAAAACAATAAATAAGAAACTTTAAGATCTTCAAGTACAGAGCATGTAAACTAATCTTAAGAAAAATAGCTTATTAATTGGTTTAAATGCTGCTTCAAAACTACGTATCCCAGTAACAAGGATTGTTTCATAAGTTAGACAGAATCTTTGTTACAGAGGAGTAATTTGCTTAGCTGCTTTGAAAGAAGTATTCCCATCTGCTGCTTCATCTCCAAAACAGATTTCTCTCTTGCATCCCAATTCCAAAAGCCCCAGGCTTTCATTTTCGTGTTGTCCACCATCACCCATGTCACAATGCAGTCCTTTGTAAATCAGGAGTACTTTGGCTTTTATGTTACCCATGATACCATCTCCTATAGCAGAATGAGTGCATGTGTGAAGTCATACATTCAAATCCTACATGTCAAGCACTTAAAACTGTCTTAGAATTCAGTTTATGTAGGTTTGGATTATTTTTTTTTTTAAGCTGCATAATGGGGATGTGTCTTAGGGTTCCACTCAAGGCTTCAGAGGAGAGTGCTTTCATAAGTACTGACATCTATTTCCAAATTCATAGTTTATAATCCCAGTCCAGTTCTCCATCTAATCACTAGGGTAGAAGCTCAAGTGCACCTTTTCTTGCAGAAGCTCAACACTCCATATTTTCTTCTTGTGTTAAACTTGGCTGAAGAACATCCATACAACCAGCTTAAAGCAGAAATTGAGCAATTAGAATGATCAGAAAACGTCACCAGTGATTAGATGTTTAGCAAAGCAAGTCAAAACTAGGAAAAAGGACTTAAAATGTTATTATCAAAATTAGATCTAGCTCTGCTATATGGTGGTATATGACATTGTAGTTAGCATATTAAAAGGTTTGCATTAGACTGATGAAACTCCCTGTTGTTCAATTCAGCAAAATAGCAGATGAGCAGTTAGCATAATTTATTCTTTTCCTTGGCTAAGGAGTACCTCAGACAGCAATTTAGAAGAGACATCCATTCCAAACTCTAGTCAATAGTGTTTGCCTACTTTAATAATTGAATATTATTTGAATATATATGCCTTCCTATATGAAGACCTGAAAGGTCTTTAACTCCCAAATCCTTGGTTAATTATCTTTAGGACTTTGGCACTATTGTTAAAAATTAAAGTATACATGAAAATTACTTTTTGCATGGTGATTATGGTGCTCTCTTGGCACACAGAATACCCCAGTAAAATGCTATATTCAAATACATTTTAATTCATAAAGGGAGGGAAGAGAAGTGCAACAGAATGTTTTCTTTATTACCAAAGAATCAAAACACATACGCCATAATGAATTCCATATTACTTAAACAATCCTAACTTGCAGTATAAGTCTTCCAAGTGTTCTAGTAATGTAATTCAGAATTAGTATTAATGTAGTCATGATAGAAATAAGGATTAAACAGATACCAGAGTTGAAGATAAAATACTTATGTACAAAGTAATTTTGTGCCATGCTGCCCTATTATTTCAGTTTGCAGGGGATTCGTCTGGACTCATGCAGATTTGGGCCAACAAAATGGTCCTGAATATTAATGCAAATTAGCTGACTATCTTGAGCCCCCAACATTGGCTTTTAAGTCTCAAGTACAGACTCCCATTAAATTCCAACCTGTGACAGTATCTCTAAAATATCTGGTTAAATCCAGAGGCCAAGAAAGTTATTTTGCAGAACTGGCAATTTACTCATGTCATTATCCCTCAAACAATAAAAAAAGTTCAGAATTCATCTTCATTTCAAAGTTTGTAACTATAACAATATAATTGAGGTTTAAATTAGTTACATGCTGCAAAATAACAGTGTAATGCTTAACACAGAAATTAGTGTTCCAACATACTGATAAGTTTTTGTTGTGTTTTGGGGGTTTGTTGGGGTTTTTTTGTTTGTTTTTGTTTTTTGGTGTTTTTTTTTTTGTTTTTAAAACACCACGATAATATTATTTTCTACTATTTGTTTTAAGATTTCTTGGCATAGGTACATTGTTTGATTTTGGTTTGGGGTTTTTTTCTGAACTGGTATATCAATACTATTATCTGGGGTAAAATTAAGAAATTGGCCTTTAACATTAAGAACTCTACATGCAGAGTAGGAACGAGAGACAGACAAGATAGTGTAGAAAGGAAGGAATTAGAAAGTTATTGAGAATGCAGAACTAGCTTTCCTCACTTACAAACATTTCTAAGAGTCTATGCCAGATCTTCAACATAATGGTTTAATGCCTTTCGACAGTTTCATCAGTCCCATTGCTCAAAACTAACTACACACAGCTTTCATAATACCAAACAACTCTGGAATCTGAGTGGAAAGCTGTAAACAGAAATAAAAGGAGTCATGGCTTGGATAGCTTAAGTATGAAGCCAGCTTTTTGTTACATCCCTTTTTAGATAACAGACACCTCTTTCAGTATTATAGAAACACACTAGAAAGCAACAAAAGATACTGACAAGAAAAAAAAAACAGAACTCCGTAATTCTAGCAGGCTGTGTTGAGAGTATCACAGCAAGTCCTTCAGCCATACAGAGTCAGTAGCTAAGAAAGAGATGGCTAGAACATAGGAAGCAGAAATAGATGCAGACTTCTGCTTCCCATTGAAGCAGTTTCCACCAACTTCAGAAATACAGCTGCCCTGCAGTTACTACTGTACTCTGTAATACCCAGACATCTGCAGTGAACAGACCCAATATTCCTAAAAATCAGTTTACTTTCTGGGAAACTGTTTAGTATTGATTAGCGAGGCTTCAGCACATAACCATATGCTACAGACATGAAGATTACAATACCATTTGTAGTAGATTATCTGTATTGATTCCAAGGAGACACTTAAGTGCACTCAAAAAATCAGAGGCCCATTGTTATATATGCTGAAAAAAAATAATACATCTTGTATCTGTAAGACTACGAAGTATCCCACAAACAAATAAGACCATTACACTAACTTGTTGTTATATTTGAGCTTTTGCTGAATATTTGTTTTGATTTTTCTAAAAACACTCAGATATTAAGACTGTATTCATCACATTATTTTGTGGTAAAAACAGCAGGCAGACCTAGAAGCACAAGAAAGCTCCCTGACATTCATCCCTTCCAGAAGCATGAAGGAAACTTCTGAACTTGAAGGAAATGTCTTTTGATCCCACACACCATCAGTGAAAAGCCTTTCTTTATCAGTACAAAGTTCTTCACTGGTAATCATTCCTTGCTTTGTGTTGTTACCAGCAGAAAGAACACAAGCCTTTAGAATGGCTTGACTCTCACAGATGCTTTGTTTAGTTATCTGCATTGTCCTATTAAATCAATCCTGCCACAAACATGATGCAGTTCAGGGGTCTACATACAGACAAGTGTTTTACCGCAGACTTGCGGTTGCATAGAAATACAGGAGCCTGAGGACCAAAGCTTCATCTAGTTCCTTTGTGCCATGACAACACTCCCTCATTTCTTTTCACCACTTCTCTCCCGCCATCCCCTACTCTTGCTGTAAAAAAGTGACTTTTGGCATTCTTCTTGTCTTCTCCCTCCAACATCTCTAATAGCTATTTACCACAGTGCAGCTAATAAGGTTGCTGTTATTTCATTACTGTTTTATGTGGTATATTCATCCAAGATTTCTCATTTGCTGGCAGGAAGTCTGTTCTCTATGTCCTCAGTGAGGATTCACTTATTTCCCTTCATTGCTTCCCAAAGAAGTTACAAGACACATCTAGTCATTCACAGATTTTTTGCAGAGTGCTTTGGGCAAGTATATCACATTGAGTTATTCCGCTCTGATAAATATTTGAACCTGAAGAAAAATGTTAAAGCCAAGATAGACAGTTCAAAAGTAATAGATCCTTGGAGGAATGTAGACACATAGCAGCATTGAAAAAAAGATTACAGCCTAGGGTAGGCACATTAAAAGTCCAGGCAAATCTTGTGGCAAACACTGTAAGCATATCCAGCATGGTCATGCAATATCTAGCAGTAATTTTTGAGAAAAGGGCAATTTTAATCAGCCTTAAAAGTTGCTTTCCAGTACAAACCACCAGAGGAGATTCCATTGCAACTCTTCAGCATTCTCACTGCAGGTGCTATCCCTATTCCTACAACACAGGGGAGATTATGAATTTAAGTGTGCTGCTCTAAGAAGGAAGGGCATAGTGTCCCATGTTTTGCAGGGTCAGTACAGCAATGGGATTTCAGAAGCAGCAGATTTAGAGTTCTGATCACTTCTTTTCTATAAGACAGTCAGGTTGTAGGGTTTACTTTTCATCCTTAATAAGTTAAGGAGAAAAGATATCAGACACTACCATGACTTTTGAGCCAAGATTCAGTCTACAGAAAGCACTATAATATTGCAGGTTAGCATAAGCATAGAGATTGTTATCTATTAATGTTCTACAAATTCTTCTTTTACCAAAGAGAAACTCATTGTGAGCACTTCTATGTACAAAGGAAGGAATAGGGAATTAGATTAATGAAGGTAATTCCTTACATGCCTTTATCAGCATAGCCTATTTATCTCTCTCGATGTCATTTAAACACTAAGTAAAGGTGATAGCATAGATTTTTTTTCAAGATTCTTTTACTAAAGATCAGATTCGGTGCTATTCACTGAAGAAAAGTAATGTGCTGAAACATTGGGGTGACTAGTACCTCACATTCACCAGTTCAGGAGACAGACTGTATTCAACACAGTTTAAAAAAACCCACCACAAAACCATCTTAACCAGTTTTATTCACATGTACTGTACAGCATTTAACATGCACACCTACTTTATAAATAATTTACTTTGAGTTACAATTTCTTACTGTTATGACTTAAGTTAGTATTCCCTTATGTGTATAACCTCAAATTTAAGAACCATAGTGCCCAAACTGAAGTTTCAGAAGAGGCTTATTAAACTGACCCATATTTTTGTACCCCTAGTTTTAGTACAAAGTTTGAGTATTTCAAGAAGTCAGAGTTACATTCTACCCATAAATCCTGACATGCTTAGCACTAGTGTACCTTACTCTTACAAATGCTTCACTATCATATCAATTGATAAAACAGATGTATGGAAGTATTGAAGTATTGAATTATTTGCCTCAAGCAGCTTGTTTAATTCTACCTCTCACAGACCTACGTTTATGGGACAAGGATGGTTTTGCTGGATAAACACTAACATGAGAGAAAAAGATCCTGCTGTTGGCAAAACTTGTTTGGTCTTTGACAGTGATCCATACCCACTTTACCTTTTGAGTGCTCATTCAATAAAATAAAATTTGCAATTTGCTTTGGAACCAACCTACAATACCTCAGTACTTCAGGACTGACACACCACTGCATTCAAAAAGATGCTTTGTGAAAATCACATTGATTTCATTTTTTATTAATAAAGATGGCACAGGAGACAAATTACAGGTAGATTGAGCTTTTTTTTTTTTTTTTTAAGTTGGACAGCTATTTAGATTCCTCCAAGACTGACAGAACTGACATATGCAGAAGTATTAAAACCAAGACAAATAATGACAATACAGGTCTCCTTATAATTTCAGCTTTATCATTAACACAATGCATAAAAAAATGTTTAAGGCTGATCCTCAGAAGAAACTGAAAAAACCACCTGGGCAGAATAGCCATGAATGTGAATTACAAAACATTATCAGAAGTGAGCTAGAGAAACACTCTCCATCCTATGAACCCACTCTTCCAAAGCAATTGTATTCTAATAATCTAAAGTCACCTGCAAGAAATAGTTCAACAGCCTGGAAACTATAAATTAAGACGTAGAAGTGGAACTCAGACTGGTAAAACAGAATGTAGTTCCAAACCTTTATGTAACAGAAGATTTAGAACATATTTCAAGAAGCTTTAATTCAGGCCTATCATGATCTACAGCTGCAACTTTATTACCACTATCCTTTGTCTTTTTGTTGCTAGCTCACATTCTTCATCTTATCTTAATTTTGCTGGTGACATTTCAGGTAAGGACACAGCCTTCCTAAAGTTGATGCAGCACTTAGCACAATGGGTACTTCAAAGCAATGTGGGTTTTTTACTTCATCAACATACATAAAGATTGCATGTTTATGTAAAATCTGAGCATGCACATTTTTGCAAATTCAAGTTTTTGCAAGAACACCAGTATCAGGCAATTTTCTCCACAGCTAATTTACTCAAGCTGGCATGAAATACATCAGGGCAATCCCACAGTGGTCAAAATCATGGCTTCTAGAATTTTATGACCACATACCTCAATCCAATTCCTACAGTTGAAATCTCTTGAATGAACTTCAGAGTCATACTAAGTAATAATGTCTTGGGTCATTAACTTTAACACTGCCAGCATGCCCTCATGATTGCATTTACTTTAATTAATGTAAGCTAGTAATTAATGGCACACTTTACACAAAGGACTGCTTTAGCATCTTGCCAGTTTCTAACAAATAAAGCAGTATCAAAGTGCTTGAAGCAAGATTGGAGATAATCTGTTGCAGGTGAGAAGTGTAGATACAAAAAGGGTCAGTTTTTTTTTAATTTAGGTGTAACATAGGTTTAATTGTAATAATAAAAACATGGCACAGATTTTATCACATTTCTTTTGATTTTTTGCAATATTTAACTTGATTAATAATAAAAACTTAAGCCTGCATCCACTGATTCTATGCAAAATTATTAAACTACTGGATAGAGAAATGTTAATTCTACTACAGCAATGAGAACATCAAAATAGAACTCAAGAAATAATCTGTCACTAGCATCCTACTACCTCCAACAGCTCCTTTGCCAGAACATTTGTATTCCAACCCCATCTTTCCCTCACTCATGTTTTGAGAGGTTTCAACTTCTGGTGAAACCGAGTCAAACTTTATACCTATTCAAGGAATGAATTTGTTCAAAACCACTTTATGTACTCTTTCATAAATTTTTGAGAAGACTAGAAAGAAAATCTTCCCACTACCAAAAAGAAATATACACAGTAAATACAGCAACATGGTTTAAGGTAGAAAGCTCATTTTCTAAATACTCCACTCCATAAAAATATCGACACAGTGACTTCAAACCTGAAGACTGTTTAAGTTCAGTACACTGTCCAAAGCCAACAGAAGTTTCTTCTGCAGTCAACGTAGCATTTAGACAATATATTTTAAGCAGGTGATTCTTGACAGAACCAGATCAATTATCTGATCTGGCAGATGTAAAACAACACATTGACATGAGACAATTTGAATCTAGAATGAAGTATCAAGTATAGCTGATTCACAATGGAGAAGGAAGAGTCAAAGAACCAAGTTCTCCCCTTGCTGAGCTTCCTTTTGTGTTACTGTTTTGTGTAAGCTGAAATGAGAGGATAGGCCTACTTAGGTCTGCATGACATTATCACAATGTTCATTATCACAAATGTTTTCACTGGCAGAGAATGAGAGAGACTAAAGACCTCAGAAGAACAGAAAATAATTCCAGGTATCAAATTACTTTCGGATGATTCAGAAAGGCATCTGCCTGCCAGCATTAAGAACAATTTACTTTGAGACTCATCTGTGGAAGATAACTGCACCTCAAGTCTGGCAAAAAGTGCATTTTTCTTTTAATGACTCATTAGCTCACTTTCTCCTCAGACTAATAAAGCTTCCACTCCTGTCTTCAAAGAGGGGATTTAAAGCATTCACAGAAAGTGAAAGAAAAATAGCAAAAACCGAGGGGGCAGCAAAGAACATGAAAAAAATCTGTTTTGGAGAGGGAGATGCACCACATTCCCCCACCCCTTGATTTTCATATTTATTTCCTTCCAAAGGCCTATTCCCTCCATCACAATAGTGATGAAGGATTCATCTGGAAATGTTAAGTATCATGAACAGGTGGGTGGGGATCCTTCAGTCATTTGTAACCAGGGAGGAATCTCAAAACCACTTCAGTAAGTCTCTGTATGCTGGTCTATGTATCGCCTCTAGGTTTTCAGGCAGACTCCAACAGCACACAAAAAAATTGCCCTACTCCCACTTGTGACCTTTGTTTTTTTCTTCACAGTCTCCAGTTCTAACAAGGAAAGTGTAGAGATATTAAAAAACATCAGTGTACTTCAGAGTACAGCTTAAGTTTATAATGTTTGGGACCTATACAATAATTTTCAATAACAAATAGCCATAGAAACTATTCACATGCCTGACATTAGAATTAAGTGGTTGCAGAAACTCAAAACACCTGGCTGACAACTGAAATCCAGCTTGCATAAACACAAGCCAGAGCTGGAAAATCAGGTTCAGCAGATAAAGTTAAGGACAGGGAGAACTCTGATAAAGTTATATGAATTAAAGTAGTTGCTACAGGAATCATATAACAAGATAGCCAATCTACAGAAGTAACAAACAATTACAATGTTTTCTTTCAGCTATCAGTACCAAGAGATATCAGAACATGGGATCACTCCATTGCCACACTACTGATCCTGCCCACTTTATAACCATCCTTCATCCTGACTATCCAGAACAGAACTATTACTAACCAAGTTAACACTGACCATAACATACAAGCTACCTAGCATTGAAATTGCTCATTAGCCAACACACTTGAATGCAACATCTGAAGTACACTCAGACACAAACTATTGAATAGACATTAATAATACCTCCCACTTACTGGCTTCAACAGAAAAGGAAAGGGAGCTGAGCAAAATTAATCAGGTTAAGCAGTGATTAATATGAGGGCGATTGAAGATTACCTTCTCATTATGTAGACAAGATACCAAGATAAAACAATAAGTGAATACGAATGATTACCTGTGTTCCTATCTATAAATATATATACATATGAAAAACAAGAAGGTTGAAGAATTAAGGATAATTACACAGGGAGTACGGGGAACGAAGAATGTGGAATGATTCAGAATACTTTAAGCTAGTGTAAAAGAGTGCCAGGCAGTGGGCTGTAGCTTACTATCACACATCAGATATGAAACAGATTGAGCAACCCAATTACTCTAAGAGGTTTTATCCATCTCTTCCAGAAATCACGCATAAAGTCAAATTAAGCTGCCACAATTCCCATTTAAGAGATGCATGTTCCAAACTGTTCCTTCAGACATAATAGTTATTGGTATTATCAGTAAATAGTGAAGAATGTGTGACAGAGGTCACTCAGTCATTTAAAAGGCATGATCTGTTTGACATACTATTATTATTTCTATGATTCTATTTTAACTTGTTTTCTCACATACATGCTATAGCTTTCATACATGAATGCAAGTATGGAACTTTAAAAAAGGGGTTTCTTAAAAAGTGGATGTTTGACAAACCCATCCATCAGATTGTTGCAATTTCAGAAGATGCATTTGGGAATAGAGAGAGATGCATTTGATATCAAGTTCTGAACTATGCTTCAGAACAGCTTTGCCAAACTCTGTTAAAAATTACTATTTTTTCCTTTCATTTGCTCACTGACCTCCTAACATGGAGCTAGTAGGCAGCTGAACAATAGTCCAGAGCTTCTGAGGAAGTGATCTGGAAATCACTTCCTAGTTAGAACCACAGTCCCCTCGACAAGATATATTTCAGAAGTCTTACAATTCCCAAGGGCTTTCAATGCAGAAAATTCAAGGAAACTGTCCACAATGGAGTTATTATTTCTCTATAGCTAAATGCAATTTGAAAACTTGATGTAGCATAGTTTATATACATATTAATACTACAAGAACAACAACAACAAAAAAAAATCAAGCTAGTTTCATATTTCTGCTCCACACACACTTGTACTATTAATTTGATTTGAGGAAGTGGTAAAATACATGACACATGTAGAAGTGACAGAAGTCAGCCAGTTTCAGCATGCCCACAGGTACAGGCTTCAGTGATGCACACAAAGGGTATTTATTATGCCCCAACCACATTTAACAACAATCAGAGTCAGCTACAATTAGATCTCCACAGGTCTTGTAGCAAGACACTTAAGTTGGTTTGGGGGGCTGTTTGTGGCTTTGGTTTTGTTTAAGAGTGAACAGAATTGGAAAGTGTTGGCTAGCTGGCAAAAAAACAAAACAGATGGAGTAAGAACGCTAAGCCCAAGACTTTTGCTGTAATTGCAACATCAGGCAATGGACAGGCTGATTAAAATCAACATTTTCATCCGAATATTTCAGCCCTCCAGGACATGGTCCAGAGACCAAATTGCTAGAAATTAGTCATGCCTTGCTCATTACCCCAAAGGTACAGACTTGCCTACAATTTGAACATATAACTTGAAAAGCTCACTGCTGTCCAAAAAGAATGCTATTAAAAAAACCCCACAGATTTAGGAAGTTCAAGAATATTTCTTGCATTTCTTTCAAAAATGTTTCTATTAAATATTCATGTCTTCATTTAATATATGTCCTACATATCTCAGGATTACAAATGTATACTTCATCATCATTTAGCATCACTAGGCACAGAAACAATGTAGTCAGTAACCTAACTTCTAGGAAACGATGAAAAAATTCTAATTCAGCTTAAAGTACTGGAAAGTACCAGTAACACAGTTTCCATTTCCACTGCATTATTTTTGTGTCTTGAAGTACTGAACTATAAGACACAACTAAGTATATACAACATACACAAGAAATTGCATCATCTCTATATATACACCCATCTCAAAGCTGTAGGAAGAAGAATATATTCCTAAAGCCAGCTGAAGATATGATTTTACTTGGAAAGAAACAGTTTCTTGAATTTTTTTTCATTTCAAGCTTTGCATACATCAAGTGAAATTCTAATTGGGCATAACCAAAGATCTTTTTCTGATCACTAGAGGGCCAAGGAATTAAGTCAGAAGGCTTATTAGAACCTTAAGTTTGTATTAAGTGATGAACTAAGGTTTAGTGCTTAATTTTTGGAAAAAAATGAGGCAATAATGATTAATCTAGTTTTTGAAACTCCTAACATTAGGCTATGTTTTAAATGTAATATAGAAATTACTGAACAGCTAGTTACACAGATAATGCTAGATGATTATTTAGCCTCCTGCAAAGCCAAGGAAAGGTTATGTTTACTAGACCTTTTTTCCCTTCTTAGTCTGTAAAAATCCAATAATGCCTCAAATCTAGAGAGGTTTCATTTGTTTCCAGAATCATTATTTGTAGAGCCGCTAACTTCCTGAAAGAATCTTTCCCTTAAAACAAACATTAATTTGTCAAGGGCAGACTAAAATAAACTTGCTCTTTGATGCACACAATAAAAAGCTTCCTTTGTGAATATAAACTAGTATGCTCAAAGCATGCCTCAACTGAAAACCAATGATAAAAGCCTAGATTGCTTGTTTTTTTTCTTATAACTATTGAAAATCATTTGTCAAAATGGGTTTCATAAGAGTGCTTTTCCTAAGTGCCTCTAGTATCAAAGGTCTATATGCACCAAGATCAACTGAAATGCAGAAATATCACATTAACAGTAAGTAAACAGTAAAGCCAACCAGTCAAAAATTGGTTTTGAAATTTTTATGCTGATTTTATAATTACTTTAGCAAGTACTCTGAAAACAAGCGTTCACTGGTTTAAAGCAGAACTGTTGCATGACAAATAGTACATTACTTTCTACAAACAAGGCAGCCTTCACTACATTGTTTATGCTCTTCTCATGAATAAGTTTCATAACCAACCAATGCCTGCCTGAGAAGTGGGCTACCATCATAATAAATCACAACTGAATTAATTCAAATTAGAAAAAGTTACATTTCGATGATCCATGATATTTAAAACCATGGTGCTTGAACAGTAACTATCAGCACCTCAGCATAATATATCATACATGTAAATATAGAGGGGAAGAAATTAAGAGTAATTTTATTTCCAAAGAGCTTGCCTTAAACCAATTTTCAAGTGTCTAAACAGGAAAAAAATTGTGGAAAGACTGCTATAACAGCAGTTTGAGTATACGCTACCCATGTGTGCAAGATAACGTCAAACCTTATTATTCTGGAAGAGTAAACTGTTTCCCTTCATATTCATTTATTTTACAACATGAAGCAACAGATGTATTGGTTATTAGTTACATCACTACTTCCTCAAATACTAGCAAAAATTGAATATGCATTGAATATGCTGCCTAGCTCCAAGCTGATTAGCCCCAAGTGTCATTAATCAGCTGCTTATCACTTACAGTACAACAGTTCATGATGCTTAAGTTCACTTTGATGTTAATGATATAACTATGATATTGTAAGACTTGTTTCTGACCCTGATGTTCTAAGAACCTCAAAGAATATTTAAAGACTTTTTTTTAAACTTCTCTCAAGCACCTTATAGACTGAAACAGTTGGTTTCCAGGCAGTATTTCAGTTGATACATTGCACTAAATTATTTTCTATTTTACACAGTTGTGTCACAACATTGAGGCAAAAATACAATTTTTAACCAAAATGAGTCAACTGTAAAGATTATATTTAAGGTTATAAACTGAGGTTGTCTACTAAGCCATGCCCTACAATATCTTTTTTAGGGCAGCAATACAATTATAATCCCTGATTTTCATAAACCTATGGCAAAACTTAGGGATCTGGAAGTTCCCTCTTTCACAGATAGCTTGGACTTGTCGATAAGGAAAACACAATGTTGTTCTAGAGTGGGCTCTAGAAGAAACAGAAGAAACAGAAGTTGTACTTACAGGCTCTCCACTACAAATTATTTTTTTTTTGTCTGTTATATAAAGAAAACAGTCATCTTTTCATCAGAAGCTTGTTGTGATTTCAAGAGAAATGCAGACCGAATTGTTACAAGTTTTTAGTCTACTTAATTGCAAGATTGGGTCAAAAGTTGAGTTACTGATTAAATATTTCATGAAACTAGGGGAAACTACCCAGTCTGGGGACCTGCCATAGAGCACAGATTTAATAACTGTTTTAATTACCTCTTCCAAGAATTCTTGATTAGAAGGTAACTTCTGATCTCCAGCCAGGTTGAAATGATATAGCGTTTTGTTAAAAGTGTGATTCCACAATACACAAAAATTATTATTAGAGAAGTTAACATGCTTCTATCCAATATAGGTAACATGAACTACATCTGAAAATTGTTAAATAGAGAAAGAACATTTCCTAAGGGGTATTTACATGTACCATTTAAGACTTTTTTTGCAATATCACTACATTGACAAGTTTTTGATTAAGTGATAAGCATATTCTTGGACAATGGCATGATGCCAACTAAACAGGAAACTAAGATATCCAATTCTTTGCCTTATTCTATAAGGAAATCTAAACAAGCTAAACTAACCCTGACTACAAAGAAACTACAATTAAACAGAAGTTATTTTGCAGAGACTACTCCATAAACATAATGATGTTTAAACAAAGACAGTTATGATACTTACAAAGGAACAAGCTCAAAATAAGCAGTGCTTAATAACTTGTAATCAGAACCAATCTAGAAAAATTAAAAGCTTATTTATAGTTAATTAATTTTTTGGAAGAAAGCTAGAGAATTTTAAGGACCATGCATTTCCTATGTAAACCACCAGATCTGCCAAAGTTTTCAGCTATCCTGCCTAACAAAAATCAAACTAAGGTTTTTGATACAACCACAGAAACTAAAGACCAAATATGTAATGCAACATACTAAATCATTAAGCATCTAAAATCTCTGTTGTGGATCAAGCCATTAAATTATAGGCTAGAACAAAGACAGCAAACAGTGTCCAAGTCCCTCTCGAACTGAGATGGTTCAAGGAATAAGCAAACAGGCTTCCTGTCCTACCCCAGCAGCAGAAGCAGCTTTATTATGCTATATCTTATTGCCAAAATAGTAAAGATACTGCACATACAGTTACTATTAAGAAATCACAGCTTTTGGGAAGTCCAAACAAATGTGTTGTGCAGGGTGTATTTAAAGATAGGAATAATAAATCACCACTGATGACAAGAGGTTTGTTTTGGTTTTTTCTTGAGTTGAGGCAGTTAATCTGTTGAACAACGCAATTAGAAGAAAAGAACAAGGTTAAAAAAAGTAACCTTTCTACTTCTGTTTTGCAAAATGGTTACAGTTGTAACTTCACCTGTGCTTTGTACCCAACTGAAGCCAGTAGACTGCATCCCTCCATCCTCATCAAGAGATAGTGACTACCGCATGTGTTACATGTCAAAGGTGGACCAGCATCAGATGCACAAAGCCAGCTCTCCAGAAGTTAATATATTTTCCCCATACACATCGTAAAATTATTTCTGCTGGTAATTCCAGATACCATACTGTATTCCATTTTTCGGCAGGATGGCCACATGTTCAACCCTCACAAATATTTTAGTTGCTTTCGAGTATAAATAACTTATAAATACAATTTCAGACTCCCTGGCTTCTAGGTTTAATGCTAGCAGGTAATTTTCACCGAATGTATTCCCTTAAAATCATGACTATTTTCCTCCTAGAGCCCATTTGTACTTCATGATCATTTTAATGAAATGAGAACAAATTATTTAAGCATCTGTAAACCACAACTGAAGTTTTGACTGATTTATAAGCAAACTAAAATATTTTACTCCAGAGCCTTAAGTCTTAAATAATCATTTTCTACATAGTATTTAATAACTAATCTGTTGCAATATGTGATCTTTATAAGGTAAGCCTCCAGAATATTACCATAAAATGAGTTTTGGACTGAGAGAAAGCACAATATTGCAATTCTTTTTCTTTAATCTTGCAAGGTTTACTCTTTTACACATCAAGAAGTGAATATAAGTTATTACTATGTAAAAGTACACTGGAAGCTAAATTTGCATAGCATCTGCATTACTTTACTATAAACACTCTTAAATAATCTAATATACTATTCCAACCACATAATGCTTTCCTGTTCTTTTTATTCAAAGAGCTAACTAGACAAGAGGGAGGAAAGGAAGCATTATCCTCTCTAGGCAGGCAACAGGAACAGAGAATCTTAGTTACTGGTTGAAGTTCATACAGTAATCAAGTCTTTTTCCAAAGAAATCTCCATCACAGGATCATCATTCCTTTTAAAGTAGTCCAGGAGATTTGTAAAACATACCTTGAAATAACAAGGTAGTCCAAACTTCGATTCAGACTGTAATGGGTCTTTCTGCGGCAGCTAAATAGTTTAATAAATGTAGACTGAATTCAAAAGCAAATTCATTTAATCAGGAAGTCACCCAGCAGTGAGACTTCATTATGAACATTGACGGATATGGAAGATTAAAAAAGCTACTTCTGAGAGGCTTCAAAAGTTTTGTGTTTAAAACTGTTCTCTTGATTTTGGCAAAAGCAAATTAACTGGAAGTCTCCTAGAAGTAGTGCCTTTGAGAAGTTCAAGATGTCACAAATACTACAATACAGAAGAATTCCTGTTTTCATCTAACACAAGAACGTTCCACCACTTGTTGGATTACAAAATAAAGAAATACAACACAGGTTAAGCAATTAAAAGGTCATTTCAGTCAAAAGTAAGACTGTTGTTGCTCATCAGGCTCTGTTTCCCTGATTAATTTTTCCTAATTTTATCAGTTGCATAATCTGTACATCAATTTTAAGATACTTCTTGGACTTACAACTAAACTGAGTGACTTAAGCACAGCAAGTAATTTATTCAAACCAGTCACTGAGAAGGGCAATGTTGAAAGCATAGGTAAAACCATTATTTCCCCAGATCTGATAAGTCTTATGAAAATCTCTAACAGTTCATGATAACTGTTTAAAGCATTTATTCTCATCACTAAAGAATGATGGGATTTTGACAGGCAGAAAGACAGCCATAATCTTACTGTCAAATGCAGGAACTGTAACACAAGTAGTGTCATCTGACTGGCATACTTTTCTCAGATATTCTTAAATGTCTCAATTTTGTGATCCTCCTCCACTAGACTAGAGATATACATTACTCAATCAGTCCTTAAATTCTGAAAATACATTAGTTTTTCCTGAGGTACTACCTAGACTTATTAGCATTTTTCTCTGACCCTAAGGATTATTTTCAACACAACAGGAAGAGTTACCTTGTCACAAAACATTGCTGTAAGCAGAAGAGAGTTACTTATGCCCATCAAGTAATTCCCCAAGAGAAAAATGTCATATTTCTTTGTAAGTCTTAATGAGACATACTGAACTGAGAGGTAGACTTGAAAGAGAGGCAATTTATTATTAAGTCCTCTGAAATGTTAATATTGAAAAGTGTAATCCACAGGTACATTGTAGCTAACCTCTGAAGTTAAACTCTGTAGCAAAATCTACAATAAGCAAAGGGGTCTTCATACTGCTAAGACAATTAGTACTTTCAAAGTTAGTATTCTTCAACATGTTTTGTATACAGCTATACAATTCCTACAATTCAAAAGAAAAGTGACAGTTGTTCAGAGGAAAGACTGCATAACATAAAAGTAGTAGATTGAGCAAGTGACACCAGATGTTCAGACAGATGTTTTTACCAGGTCAGACATTCCATCAATAAAAACAGCAGAAGACTAAAGAGCACTGTTCTTCCATTTACCACCAGGGAATTAAAAACAAAGCAGCCCCCCCCAAATCGGTGCCTACACACACGCGCAAACTATATTTTCTAATACATGCCGATTCTTGGGATAGGTACCGACAAAGAATTAAAAATGGACACCACCACCACCACCCTCCACTATTTCAGGACTCTGAAGAAACAACCCCATGTTCCAGGTCTAATGCTTGTACTTTGAGTGCTCATACATTGCTGCTTCTACTTTTACAAAACTTATTCTCAGATACTCTATAACATTTCAGTATTTTAAGAAATTTGCCAGTCACTCTGAGCTTCTTACTTTCAAACTTTCAGTCAGGAAGCAACTGGCAAATGCTTATTGATTTACTGCACTGTAACAGAAAGTTTACTTTGAATATACATTTTACTTGGCACATGACTAGTTACAGCACAAGTATATTCTGCTTAAGATCTTCAGCAACAAGAGAAGTGAAGGCATTCCCTTTCCTTATTTCAGATGTGGCATCACTGGTCCAGATGCAGAGAATTATACACTTCCATCTGGGTGCAGTTACATAAACTTCAGCACAACAGACACTGATGGTGAAAAGCAGTATGTAGGTCAGTATAAGATTCTAGTCCAGCCCTTTGGAATCAGTATTTCAGTTTCTCAGCTTAAGCACTGTACAATAAGCACCAACTTTTAGCATGTTGGTGAGACAACATTAAGCCATGCATTGCATACCAAGCATTTTTAAGCTGGTATCAGTTCAACAGGAATTTGTTTGAAGATGAGTAACATCTGAAATCTTTTGCTCACTTTTTGCTTCATTTCAGATATAACAATAAGCTTCTCCAACAAATAGAAGCTGTGTTTTGTTTTGAGTTTTTCATCCATTTCTGATAAGGCTGTGGCTTAATAGTCTGTTTCTTGGAAGAGTAAACACTGTGCAACAAGTTTGCAAATGCACTACAAATAATTAGGTTTATTTTAACTTACTACTAGCAATTTCTACCTCATTTATGTTAGAATATTCTTGTGTAACTGTTGTATGATTATTTTCTCACAGCTCTTCACTTGATTTTCATGAATATAGTAGCAAACCACTCTGCTGGCAGAATTGGTCGTCCAAAACATAAGTCAAAGCTTCTTTTATAGAAACACAAAAACATGAAGGTAGAATTAAAATTATTATGCTAGATGTTTGCACTGGATCATAAAACCACCCTCTAATTGTACAATGAATGAATTACTACATTTCAAGTGTTGGCTTAAAACATGGAATGGGAAATACAAGGCTCTGCATGATACTTCTGCACTTGAACAACTGCACAATGAACATACCAATCCAGTAAACTGAAATCCTAATACACCCTACCTCATTACTTCATGAATCAGTCTGAAGAAACCTGAAATCAAAACAAACTGAATGAGTTCAGATAACATTAAGTTTAACTAAATCTCTAGCTTTGTATTTACTATGGATTCTTCATTTCTATGAGGAATACACCAATAGGGAACCTGGTTTTATTTTCTCAACCCCTTTACAAAGGGAAGAACAATCCATAGCTTAAACTGTTGCTTCACTTACCAACATGTCAAATCTTGACGTTCATTGTACACTTCTTAACCAGAGGAACTAAAATACTGATTTCAAAGGGCCAAACTAGAATTTTATACTGACCTACATACTGCTTTCCATCATCAGTTTGTCTTATGTTAAAAAAAAAAACATGAAGAAGTACACTAGAAGGTTTGAAATACCCTTCTCCATACTCCCTAACAGAGCCTTCTCATCTCAAATCCACAGCTAGAGCATTTCTTTGGAAATGCTTAAGAGTTGTCATCATGTCAGATGCTCATCTGGCATCCTAGCCACGTAGAACTGATCAGAGACTACTTACAAACAAATATTTGTAGAACCAAATTAATTACTTGGAAATTTTTGTTACTTTACACCCATTACTTTTAATATTCATCCGTATCTTGCATGGCATTGTTTCCAATAGCATTAAGAAAAAAGCATTGAGCATCAACTTCAAAGCATCTTCTAATCATTTCTAGTTTCCGCTTGTTTCTTTTGAGGAAATGAGCATTTTGAATCTATTTTATCATGCTTCTAATATTCACATTGTCTCTGTAGACCTTTTAACCAATAACCTATGCAATAGGCTAAAAGTCTCTTTGATTTTGTAAGTTATGTGAAAAATAAAAGGAATAAAATGAAATTTTTAGTATAGAAAAAACAAAGTCTAAAAATTTGAGGCATCAACTAGAGGTATATTATAAACCTTCCCAAAAGTATCATTCAAATGGAGCATTATTCAAATGCATTTAATTAAGAAAGCAGGAATTGTTTGAACCCTCCTATTCTTTCCTGAATTTTTAGGAACTTTGCAGACTTTTGGTTCTTTTGCACACTTTAGAAAGCTAAATTCATATTAGTCTTGACCATGCATAAATCTGGTGAAGCATTCATGTCAATCAGCGCAGTAAATGAGCTAAGAATAGAGTTTCTCTAATCACATTTTAAGGTAGCTTTGGGTTTGTTTTTTTTTTTTTTTTTTTTTTGGGGGGGGGGGGGGGGGGGGGGCGTTAAAAAATACTTTTTCCACAAGACACAGCTTGTATTCTTTTGTGGCTGCTCCAGGAAAGGAAAAAACCCAAGTAGCTGAGCTTATTGCAGCTAATTAAATGAGTTAAAATGGCAAAACCCTTATCAAGCAAATCTTCAGGAAGAAAACTCAAAGAACATTAAGTGGCTTACTTTCTCACCAGCAAATTGGAATGAGAAGGGACAAGACATATAGCAACCCCTTCTCTCACATGAGAATAATTAGCATTTACAAAGTCTAAGCTTTGAAGGAAAGCAAAGCTTCCAGACATATTCTGCAAAGGAAACCTTTCAAACATCAGCTGAGTGCAAATAAATGATGTGCCAAGTCTGCTAGAGAGAAAGCCTGAATGGCAGAACATTTCCCTCCCCCTTTCTTTGAGGGCAAAAAGAGAAAGACGGATTGTTTATGCCTAGTCCTATACTGAAGTTCCCATAGTGTTCTTAACTCTTAATGTACAAGCTCTAGAAGTGCAATTCATCAGTAAGCAGGCAAGAAAACTGATCAGCTATGGGGACTTAACAGTTATACCATGAGATTTTTGAATAATTTTAGAAAGCTCTACCATAACAGGCTAAATGCTATAATGTTGCTGATACCAAAACATCTGATCCAGACTGACCTATCCAGCAAGCCTAGAGGCAGATAACAGACAAAATCAGATTGCTCTGTTTCCCAATTACAGTCTAACACAAAGGAAAGGTTTTCATGCTGAAAACAAAGAAAAAATGTTTTCGAAAATGAATTTAACCCAACACTAAGTTCGGATAATCAAGTCTGTAAAATTAAGGATCACTGGAAGTCTTGCAAACCTATCTGAACTTACAAACACTGTAGCAGTCCATATAAAAATAGATATTTTCTTTAGAATTTATTTTACTCTGCTATGCAGGACCAATTCCTAAATTCCAAGGACAAAGCAGCAGGTTTAAGAAGGAAAAAACCCAAGTCTATAGAACTAGCAAGGATACACATCTAGTTTACATCCCATTCCTCTGTTTCATAAAATGCGTGGAAAAAGAAATTCTGCAGAATTACTTTGGGAGAAGTGGAATCTATTTCAGTCTAAATTGGCTTCTGAAGATACCTGTGCAAGACAGACTTAGCCTGAACCTTAAACTTCACATACACAGTAGAATCACACCTTGCTGTTACTTTTTACATGATTTGATTAGTCTCTCAAAATAACAGAGCCTGTTAGCAGACTTAACTTTGGAGCTGGTTTATCTGTTCTAACAGAGCCACATTTCACATATTTTCCTTATTCTTGGTTCTATGTCTCCTATGCCCCTGTCTGGAAGAATCTAATAAGTACAAACTCGCTGCTAAACCATAGACAACTGTTACCTGTACTCTCTTCAGTAGGATTATGCCACTTGTGAAGCACTTTGAGACACCTCAAGGTCTGAATTGACCCAGATCCTTTACAGTTAACCTAGCCCATAGGAATAAAGGGTGGGTCTAAATGTTTGCATACCATAGTCCCACATATTCAACATTTCAGTGGCATGATCCCATATAGGTCCCAATGCAAATGAAATGGGACCATTTGTCAAGTTAGATGCTACATGTTTTTCTGAATTAACAGCCCACAAACCTTAATGCTATTGCTACATTTGGGGCAGAGTACAAGCATAAACACTTTCTAGGCTTGCAGCCTTTAATCTGGAGACAAGGATATGTCCGATCGCATTTTTTGTCTGCACAGGGAGAAGTTAATGAACTTAACGCATATCACTTATAACTCAATTCTCTGTCATTGAGTTTCCATTTACACAAACCTGGAACTGGCAGGAGTCTACATCTTCTAGTAATTATCTTAGCTATCATTCAGCATAATAATCAGAAAGTTCAAAAGAACACTTCTGCTCATCTGCTTTACTCATAATCTGACTGGAATATTAAGACATCCCTTAATTTGCAGTTCTACCACAATATACTTCTTCAAAACCAATCAGGCAGTTCACTGAAACAATTTTGAAGCATGTGGATGTACATTAAATCCAGTGATTAATCTTTCAGACATAGCTTACTACTAGCTTTCTTCGAGAAAGTCTCAGAGTTTTCACTTTGCAAAAAAAAAACTTTAGCTTTCCTGAAAGCATTCAGCCTTTGTTGTCAGCTAGCACAGATTACAGTAAACACTACACTTAACATTTTATTGTGACTAAACTTAAAGCTGAAAGCTCTATGAATGCCTGTGAGTCACACAGACCCTGCTCCACAGGTCTTTCCTCTGATTTCAGCTGAAGCAAAATAAGCATTAAGTAGCTTTGTTTTAAAAGCTTAACATAACATCAATATAGAGCTAATCTCTCTAAGAGCTTGTATACACCTTCCTTGCTGTTCCTGTAGCTCAATGTGCAAAGACTCTTCTATTACCATCTTCCAAGTTGTATTTTTTCTTGGCTCAATGTTTTGACCCCACACCCACAAACCAAGGGTCCTTTAAGACAGTTCAGAGGCTGGGCTTTTACCTACCAACCTTCATCTTACCTTCAGTTATCAGCAGTTCCATTCTTCCTCTATAACAGAAGTCAAGCCCCTGCTCCCCATCTATCTGCACCAAGTCACTTCCTTAGCTGTAGACACTCTTCCATTGCACCCTCCAGCCCTAATGAGCCAACTCAAGTTACCTCCTGCAGGCTCAGCTCCTGAGGGTGACTCCACTGCTCTGCATGCCTGAGCTAGTTATAGAGACTTCATACTGGCCGTTATTGACTTTATTGCACATAAAAGGCAAAAGGAGTGCCTCGTGGTTCCTGAAGTGCAGATGTGTCACTCAGTCTTTACATGACAATAAACTCCAGCTGTCCCCAGTGACTACTACTTAAAGGTACATCTTACTTCAGCCAAACAAAAAAACTGTCTCAGCAAACACAAGATTTGAGACCATCTAACACAGCTCTAGAGTTCAGCTGTATATTCTGCTTCCTTTCTGGCAAAAGGACTAGCCTCTACTGACAAGACAGTACCTACTTTTCCAGGCCAGCTGAGCTGGTAATTCTGCTCAAGCAAGGACCAATCTCTTCTGCTGCTACTACTCCCCCCACCCCTGATAAATCCATTGCCAGGTGACAGCACTTCAAATGCTTAATACCAAGTTCTTACAGTTTTGATCAGAAATATATACAGACACAATCTCCATTGACCATGACACAACTCCCAAGTGTGCTACCATTCATGTGTTCCATTTTCTGTCTACCTCTGCAGCTCACTTGTTTTCCCAGTGCTATTCTGTAGCAAAACCATGCCACCTCTTAATCATGAGCCAATGAATGTACCTTTTTAATAGGAACTTATTATTTGGACAACTTTTTCCACCTGAATTAGGATATGGCAACATTGAGTACTAGCAGCAATATACATCCCCACTTCACAAGTTCATGCCCCTAAATCATCTTCCTGTCAGGCAGTATAACATGTAATACAGAAGGAATTGCACCTGCTTTAATTATAACACCTTCTGCTAAAGCAATTTTAGGGAAGCAAGGAAACAAACCACAATAAGCAAAGAAAGGAGTTTTGGCATTGCTGTACAACAGGGTTGTTACTGAATTTTTATTTTTTTTTTATGTAAGCAGTGTAAATAATGGTCCATGGCTCTAATTTTGTCATCCTATCACCACCATTCCCTCACGAAAGTCTGTTTTCTCAGTTAGGCATTTGCCAGGAGCACTAGCAATTGCACCGAGTAGTTTACAGGCACCCTTCTACATAGAGAGTGTTCTACACCCAGACCAAAGGCAGAGCTTTCTGCTCAAGTATGCCAACATCCAGTTTTTTGTAGCACTCAAGATGAATAAGCTACAGTCTTCATATCAGATTCCACTGCTATAAGGTGTTAATAAACTGCTACGTTTTCCTCAATTTTGTACAAACTATTCTAGGTCCCCAACCTGGAATTACTTCAATTCTTCAGGTTTTTGTATGCTTCGATATTTGCTTCTCCTGACAACTGCTTGATAACAGCTCTACCTTGTTGCAATACATTTTTCTTGCTGTTACCTTTTTTCCCTGGTAACTGATTGGTTGTCTTCTACAGTAGTTATCACTTTTTTCATAATTAGAGCTAGACATGCTGCTTTGAATCTTTCAAAATTCACCAAGTACTCCAGCCATACTTTTCTGTGTTCCCTCAGAGAAAAACATTATTTACATGCACTGAATCCAAGAAATGTTGATATTAGAGCAGAGGCTTTCCATAATCCATTTTAACTTCCATTTAGAAGACTGAAGCATTAAACAATCTACAATCTCTTACTTGCTTGGTGGTGCTGCCTACGGACTAGGAGCATACATGGACCATCAACCACAATGGGCATCAGTGTTTTTAACTTAAAACACATGTTGCATTTTCCAGCAAAACATACAGTGCTAAATAAAACTTATACACAGCCTGAGAAAATTTCCCCTCAAGGGGGTCTGAACTTCTACCTGACAATACCTTACACTCATTGTCAGTGTGAGCTAGATAATACTTACCATTAAAACAGACAGACAAACAGGAATCTCAAACCAGGTATTCCTTGTGACTCATCTGATTGTTCTTCACTAAATTTAAACACTAACCAATAAGAAATGGTGACTACTTTGGACACTCCAACAAGCTGCATTTCTTACCATCTTTCTCCCCACTTTAATCTTCACTGAAGGTGGTTACATGTTGGAAAAATATAAGCGACTAGATTTTTATCTTGAAGTAGTATCAAAAGCAATGGTAAAAAAAAAAATCTTTAAACAAACTAGAAGACATTTTCCTACACAATTGAGTCCTTTTATTTTCAGACTTCTGCAGCAGTAAAAAACATGCTCACCATGAAAAACATTAGGATACAGCTGTAATCTTCTGTCCTGAATCAAAATTAATCGAGAATAATGACAATGCCTTCCCCCTTACCAAATATATTTTCATGTGCAAGACTAATAACTTCAAAAACCATGAATTACCTTGCAGATAAGTAGGGGTTTTAATTGTACAATTTTAATGACAAAAACCAATTAATAAGTGTTAGTTATTATTTTTTATCTGCTATACTGACAATTCAAGTATTAGAGGTTCAATATTCCTTTAAATTGTTTCTATTTCACATAAGTGTCATTTGTCTTTGGTGTTCAAACTAATGCTTTATTCATTGCTCACTGTACACTACTGATTGACCTTGTAGATTAGTCTTTTGTATAATATTGTGTAAAACTCTTTACTGTAGTTAAGTGCAATTATATCCAAGGAGTCTTCCATCAGTCCCCTTTGTTTCAGATTCATGACAATTTCCTTTTATGCTGACTCTTCACTACAAAACCATAGCTTGCAGGAGCTGTGATTTCACTCAGTTTCACCAGTTGAGATAGAAGAACAGATTCAGTAATACAATTCAGGTAATTCATAAAGATGAGGATAAATTGTTCATTTAAGATCCAGGACTCCCCATCAGACATCTTCAATTTATATATTTAAACACTTTTTGTTTTAAACTTTTCTGCAGTCTTCCATTTTTCACATTTCATATGCTAAACTTTCTTCATTAATTTGAATGATATCATGTCAAAAGCCAGACCCTGTTCCTAGAAGGATCTGTACACATGCCTAGATTTATACAACAACTTGCCTCCCCTGCCCTTGACACTCTCAGTCCTCCAGGTAAGATAAGTCATACCAGATGTATATAAAACCAGAGACAATTACTTCTGAAAATAATAGGAAAATATAATACAAAATAATATCGGAGAGAATTACACCAATGCAATTTTTTTCTTTTCATTACCCTGTACAGCCAACATCTGCATGATAAAATGCTTTTAACCTACCGTCTTATCCTTCATGTCCTTTTTTGACTGCTTTCTTCAACCAGTTCTGCCTTCACAAATTACTTGAGCATTCAAATGTAACAGAGGAATGGAACCATTCTGCACATTACCCAAGTGGCCCAAGATCAATTAAAATTATAATTTTCTTCTACAATTTACTACTTTTGGAATAGTTTGCTCCAGGATGCTTACAAACAAAATCTAGAAGTACAGTACTCACAGGACTCATTTCTCCATTTTTACTTATACAGTATTTTAAAATCAGGTAGATAAGGAAACTATGACTTAGAATTAAGTCTGAAAGTATAGAAGTTATAAAATCAGAGGTTTATAAATCACTAAAATCTTAGACTTTCTCTTCTCTCTGCGACACTAAACTTCCTAACTACATCCCAATTATATCATGAGCTAGATCTCCTCTGCCATAAGAAAGATTAATAAAAACATTTTTGTAGCCAATCCATACTGAAGTCATTAGCTTGCTGTGCTGTTCTCACTTGATTACTTTTCACCTCAGTATTTCTCAGGAGAAAACAGCCTTCCTGTTCAATGAGAAATATCACTAAAGATTCACTATTTTTCTGAGAATAGAGTGTTCTTATTCACAACACGGAGATATTTGTATGAAGCTTGCTAGCCTCAATCTGGAGCAGAAGCAGCTTCACATATCATCTTTGACTTCTAAGGAAAGACTTCATCAGCCCTGGATTCTTCCCAGCACATCCTGGGGAAGTCAGGGTGGGAAGGTGGAGACACCCCATAGAGCCCAACACATTCTTCTGAGAAGTTTTGATTTTGACAGTTTAGTATTTGAAAAGCTTAAAGTTCCTGATTTTCCTTCTTTATAATTTTTTTTTTTTTTTTTAGACTTTTCTCTGTTAATTCCAGAATAAGGCTGCAATGCCAGTTATGTGATTCCTTTGCATTCCTTTTAAGGAATGGTTGTTTCTGAATTTTTAGTTTAAGATAAATTTCTCTTAAGGCTGAGGTTTAGTAAAGATAAGATCATTCAGAATGAAAATTTTAGATTGTAAATGAGAACATATAAAGTAAGTAATGGGCTTTCTTTCCAGTCCCTGTTGCTTGTAATTTATCAACAATCAATAACTAAAGTTTTTTGATTGTGTTACCTACTCAATGCAAAGAAGTTGACAGCTTTCTTCCCAAATACCAATCTCAGATGATACCAAGTATATAAAATCTCATCTTACAGTTCTAGAAAGTCAAATAAATGGATCCATCACGATGAACACACAATCACAGAAGTAAACACACGCCTTGATTTTAAAGGAAGAGGTAATGAATATTTATACTCTAGTCCTCCATTAGCTTGTGGCCACCCACAACCCTATTTATGGGAGAATCCAATAAAAGTCATTAGAGCCATTTACATTCAGCAGAGTGAAATCTTAGTTGACAAATATTTATGATTAGAACAATCTTTGTTCTGTGTTTGCAAAGCACTGGGAATGCAAATCTTGAAGTGTTTTCCTAGCTGCAACAAAGCAAAGACTTATAAAAAATACACTTGCTTTAATAATTTAATCAGGAAACCCAACAGCCTTTACAAAACCTTCAGAACAAACAGCTGAGGCAAATGCAACCAGAATGTTTGTTCTTAATGCACAAATCAGTATCTACTACAGCATGGTCCACTCAGAATTCAGAAATTCACAACTCTTTCAATAGGAATATATACAGGACAGCTAATCACTGAAACTCTCTTCGTCGCCGCATACATCCTTAGAGCACCTGCTCTATCCCCATCAAGGATAATACTTCAGCATTCCACAAGTAATTTATGGAAGTTATATGAAGAAATAAATAGTGATTAAGCAGAATTCCTTGGGGTCAGGAAGATTAAAGCTACAAACAGATAAAACTGACAGTCAAAGCACAATATATAACTCAAGTTTTTGTATAGGAAGGAGTATTATAGATAATGTCAGAGTTCATAAAATGTGTTGGGTCAGCAGCATTAGCAGCAACTCAAGAGTACAGTAATAATGCAATGAGACCAATTTTCTAATAACAAATGCATAAGACAAGACCTTCCGCTCAGTACAAGAGAAGACTAAGAAAGACCAGGAAAGCACACTATACTACTCTGGTTACTTTGAAGAGTGTGATAACAAGAAAGTGTTACTCCCCAGTGGTAACACAAATTCTTTGTTGACATGGAAAAAAAAATCTGGTGGTGTTTTAATCTTGTAATCTTTCTAGCTACAAAGCTAGAAGTACAAGCTAAAAATAAGTCAAATTATTTGATGCAACTCTACATGAGCTTTTAGGATTTCAAGTCTTCTGGTTTGTAGTAGTAGCACAGCAAAGTTTAAATAGTCTTAATTCACAGATTAAGATCCAAGATATGCCAGTTAGTTTTTACACAGTAAGGCTGAAGAATCCTCAATCAGTTTAAAGTCTCCTCAATGAGGCAAATGAACAAAACAATATGCTAGTTTGCTCACTGGGTCCCTATCTGCATTCATCTTAGAAGACAAGCAATTCCAGCAGTTTATACATACAGTTTCTGAAATGTGCATTAGATAAATAGTTAACAGCAGGCAGAATTTCTTAGTCATGAGAAGGATGATGTTTCTGGCCAAATCTTTAATACTACTGTAATTATCAATAAAAAGTGATATTGTACATCCTTTTGCTCTTGTTTACCTGATTTTGAACAAGTAATACTTTATATAGTTTTTTGGTGGGAAAAGGCCAAACATATCTGAACAAATCTTTTCAGCTGATACATAAAGATATAGAATGACTGATAAATATTCTACTTGTGTTTGAGTAAGATTAAATAAGTTGAAGAATTACTACCCTAGCTAGAACCCTCCTGCACTATAAACCTTTATGATATTTACACAGTGAGGATAATTATTTAGGTAGCAAAAATTTGAGGCTTGAGACATCTAAAAGTTTACCTAAATTCAGTAATTAAATGAATACTATTACAGTCTCTTATTCCGCCCTGTGGAAGGGAGCTGCTCACAATTACAGCTTCATCCTCAGGGAGTTTATTAAGTCATATAAGACTAAGGAATGGGTTTTTTTCCCCTAGCTAAATCTTTAGTTGTAAGAAACATTTAGTTTTCCTCCTTGTCAAAGACAGAAGGAATTACACCAGTATTTGTAATCAGGGTGTCCAGCTTGTTCACCTTCTTGTTCACCTTCCAGTGTGCTTAACTTAATAAATTCTTTTTGTTAAATCAAATGAAACAAGTGTTAGTGCTACTCTAGTGAGCACATTCATTTCTCTAAGCTTCCCAATAAAGCTGAGTAAAAGTAAAAATATGCAGTAGGACTTCTAAAATGAGGCAAGCTAGTAAAAAGCACCTTTCCTAACCAAAATGTGGTTATGAACAACAAAGGAACAAAGAACCAGAACACCAATGATACGAACCATTCATCCTATCTGAGCATAACAGCTTCTCAGAAGCCTTCCTTTAGAATCAGCAGAGAAACAGAGACTGATACAGAACATAAAATGAAATCTAGAAAAATTTCTATGCACTAAGTTCAAAAGACTTACAGATAGACTAGTGTCAGAAAAAAGCAAGAACAGAGCAGGTTCACAGGGAAAGCAAACAAACAGACAAGACTAACCACAACACAAACAGGAGCAGCGTCCTCACCAACAAGGATACAGTCCCACAGACCAGGAACATTCATTGTACCATCAGTAGGCCAGAAATTATAAGACAAGTACTACATCAGGTCTGACATCACAGTGCAAAAATACCATTAGCAGACAGAAAAACAGCACTAGCTTCAAAGATGGATCTTAAATAGCTTTATGCAGAGGGTGTGTGGGTAGAGAGCCCAGGAAAATCTCATCTGGGCAATTAAGGTCTATTGGCACACTCAGGGCCCTGAAAACTAGTTGGCTGAGATTGACATGATTCCTTGAAGCTGAGAATAATTAGCTAACCTGCATGTTTTGACACAGCTGGCTAATGTCTTCCCTGAGAAAGGCACTAATTACTTTTACTAGGGTTATCACAGCTATTACTAGATGTTCTCTAGCTAGTAAGAACATAGGTACATTTTGCAAGGCTTTCTCCAAGGGATTTCAACAAACTCTTCTGTGGGTAAACTAGGAGAGCATTGTCAAGGCTGGTGACATATTTTATGCCTTTTGCACTGAAATTTCCCACTGGATTTGATAAATCCAGTTTTCTTCAGGGAAATCAGAGAGCTGCTCAGAGCAAGCACTATGTAGCTTAAGCTGAGAGTTTGAGGAGCCAGGCTGTCTTTGTGTCTGTTCAGAACAAGATTACGTTTAGGCCTGTGTAAATCACCTTAGATACGAGTTTGCAGCGCTTGTGACAGAGAGCTGTGGACTATGGTTACACACACACATCCTTCTTTCCAAATAGGACTGTTAGTGAGGCCTTTATTTGATGTAAAGCTGATTTGACAAAATCAAAAGAAGTCATTTTGGGCAGGTTCGGTGTTTTTAACAATGCTCCATCTCTGATCAACACAAAGGGAACATCTCTGTCTTTCCTTCCCGCTCTGAGAGCAGGACATCCCTCTGAAGGAGTATCTCTGCACAGCCAAATGAAGAGTGACTGTAGCACATGTGAGCACATTTGTACTAATACTAATCTAGCTGTAAAAACCCAGATATTGCAGAAGGGCCCTCTGCATAGAGCATCGCCTCCAGGATAGCTCTGCTGAGGATTCAGTAAATCACCTGAAAAGTATTTAGCTGCTAGTCCAGCTCAATCTCTGTAGTCACAGCTGTGGTTATAGATGCTGGCCAGTTCACAGCTGGCAGAAGAAGCATGCCAGAGCTAAACCATACATACCGTCATGTCATGTTGTTACTTAGATAAAGCCTAAACATTTTCTGCACGTGCTTGTTTCTGATCAATGTGTTCAAAGCTTTTTAGCATGTCTCCAATCTGTTTCTGAACCTTAATTAAGAATTAAATCCGAGGTCCCTTAGAGCTGCTGGGATCACCATGTGACTTCCCTTCTGGAGGCACAAAAGCATAAAAGTCTCTGTCATTGCTGTTTCAACATTTTTGTTAATTCAGTGTTAAGCTGGGCTCTCAAAGGTATTGGGAGGAAAGCATATACTGTTTGTCTACTAGAGCTATTGTGTATATTTATTAAGAACATAGACCTGTTCTAACAAGATTTTCTAACTACAAAAACAATATAGGTCTCATATTTGGAAGACCATATATATGGTATTATATATAATCTGCTGGTGACTTTTTGAGAGTATTGTATGAGCTGGAAAGAGATTTTTTTTGTTTTATTTATAATCAACTGCCAACTTTCCAATAATAGCAGTGATCTCACCAGAAGTGAAACAGTATGTTCCAATAGACCCAATTCCTCTGGAGAAAGTGTGGGGAAAGGAACAGTTTTCAAAAAATTCCTCTGATTTTCAAGAAGAAACATTGCTAAACTTTTGTTTAAAATAAACTCAAACTCAAAACATCAACCTTATGTTCATTAAAATGCAGGAAAACTACAGAGTCCATGTATTTGAACTACTACAATATTTGCACTACGTCAGCAACAGGATCTTTCTCGTGAGAATTAATGTAGCTCCTTGTGTGGAAGAAGTCGCTGGAGTTTAAGCCACTGCAGATGTAAATTTAAAATTATACTTGTACAAGTATTTTTCTGACTCACATACCCATAGACATATGCACTGATGTGCTGAAAACATTGTGAAACTCGTAATGATAAAGCACCTAAAAAATGTCCCCAAAATATACTTAAAGAATGATTGTATAATAAAGCAGCTTCTAGTAAAAAATATACCACTCTAAGGCAAACCACACCTGAAAAGCCATGGGTGACTCTGCAGGGAGCTGGGGTGTTTGTACTCAATGGGTACAACAGCCACCTGCATCATTTACAGTAAAATACTTGCATGCAGCACAGCATGCTGTAATGTAACAAAAATACAGCTGCTTAAAGAAAAAAGGGTTTTGGTAAACAATGTCAAAGCCCGGAGTGCACTAATAGGCCTTAACTGCCCTGAGCAGCCTCACCTGGGGCCTCCTCTGAATGGGGACTCCGTATAAACTCAGGCTGGGGCCTTGCTATGCTGTGTTCTTGAGGAGCTGTGTGGTTTTTCTGGTGGCTTTGGCTGCTGTGACTGGTGGTCACCAGACTGTTAGTAAGATCTTCTTTCTCTGCTTATCTCATGCTGTGGGGTGATGCCATGTTAGTAAGGCTGCTGGCCTGTGTTGCAGCTCTCTTCAGCTCCCAGTTTGCATTACCTGAGGGAACAGCTGTGCTCTTGCTGCTTACTCATGTATAAACAGTGCTTTAACCTTGTGGTGGGTTTTTTTTAAATGTATCTAGAGTGCAGTATTTGGGGGTGTGTGAATTGACCCAATATCCAAAGACTCTAGAAGCCATATAGTAAAAGTTGCCTTTTTTTTTTTTTTTTTTTTAGCAGGTTCCCTATATGAAGAGCAGAGGGAATAGCAACTTTCTATCAGGAAATCAAGCCTATAAAATGAGAGGTTTTACATATCTTCTGGAAGGAATGGAAAAATAATTTAGTGTGCATCAGAAAAGATAGTAATAGTTGCTATGAAGTTTAATGTAACTTATGCATAAGTTTGAGAGTTGCTTGCTGTGGGCTGTTGGGTACAAGAGAGTGTGCAAATGAGCAGATGAAAAAAGCAGGTTTTTACCCTGCTTCTAAGGACTAAACTAACTTTTTCTGGGATGATGGGAGACACAGTCAGTAACTTAATACTACTTATATTTCCTTCAGAAGTTATTAAAAGGTTTTCTTATGCTATTTCTAGTGTTAAATCAGAATAGTCTGATATATACTAAAGCTTATATTCATTGAAGGATAGGTTACAATAAAGAAAGATAACTTTGATAAATGTAATTCTTATCTAATAGCTTCTCAGGGAAAAGAAGTAAAAACTGAAAACTTAATTTCAGTGCCCTGGCTCAGATATCAAACTTGATTCCTATCTTGATTTCTACAACTATTTGATCAAACCAATTTCTCTGAAAAAGGTATGCTAGTCTAGAAAACTCAAGTATTTTTGAGTGTTAAATGATAACAGGAGGATGGCTATAGATTATTTTTCCCAGAAACTTTGTATTCTGGGATACACCTGTGTGCATCTCACATTAGAAATTGGACTATTTCTTTTATACCTCTGTTTATTAGAGCTTAAAGGATGTCATGCCCATTCCCTCACAGGTGGAGCAGGGAAACTGCTTTTTTGTGTGTAAACAGACTTGGACAGCCTACAACAAGCTGTTGGCTATTGACTGTGAAACCTAAGCCTCAGATTAAAGATGCCTTTAATTGTACATGAAGGAAGCTCTTTAGATTGGAAATACGCAAAATGGATGACTTTGGTGAAATGGTGCATTAGACAGTAACTGATGCTTTACTATTCGCTTCTCTGCCTTCAAACATTGATTTTGTATGAAAGTTGGCATGTTACAGGAAATGGTGTTTTTTCAAAGTGTTTAAGTAAAACAATATCCATTTTCATGCAGGTTTTCTTTTAATTCTGGCTTTGATTTGGCACATTTGGTCTAGTAAACTCCTTTGCTTCTGACTTTAAGGCTTTAATAGGGCTCTTACCTCTTCAGAAAAGCAAAAATTGGAAGGATATTGAAAGGCCTGGTTAAAGACAGTGTGAAGGTACTATGACAAAGTGACAAATTAAGTATCTTGATATAGTAATTAATGACAAAGAGTCACATCAGCAAGCAGACGTGTTGTGGGGTGACTAATTTGGAAAGCCCTATATCTTTCTACCTTGAGCCTGTAGTACCTCTCCAGTTCCCCTTCAGACTGCCTACACCAGGAGTTCGGGAATTGCTTAGTCTCCATCAGGCATATCCCTATCTGGATTCTACTACCTGATTCTCAGATCAGTTGGGTATCACAATATGAATGTAGATTAAGATTTCATTGCTATTTCTTTGCCAAATGTTTAAAAGCTTCTATCAGAAAGAAGTTATTATGCTTGATAACTTCTGTCATCCTGACAGGAGCAGCAATACTTTTCCTCCTAGCACCCCTTCTCCAAGAACTTGACATCTCTAACAGCTATGTGCCAGGTATATACTCTGGGGTAGGAGGGGGTAAAGGGTGGTAGGAGAGAGGCTCTGAGGCAGGTTTGAGGAAGAAGGGTACAGAGGTTGAAAGGGGGCTTAGATTGGTGAGCTGCAGCTCCTAGCTCATAGCTGCAGTATGCAGAGGATGAGCAGCTGGACAGGACTCTAAAGAACAAAAGGAGCCACCTAGAGACCCAAGGGCACTTTGCTCGAGTTTGCTGCAGCTCAGTCAGTTAATTGAAACAAAGGTTGGGATCAAGGACCTGCACTGTAAAGGCAATGGCTGGAAAACAGTTCTTTGTTAACACTTTTATTTCTATACTATCTTCTGTGGTTCATTAAATGTTTTTCTAAGTAATAAGTTAATTATCCTAGAGTATAGTCCAGCTTTTTAGATAATCAAAGCCTTTTGATGTTGGTTAGGTTGTTATAGCAGCCATCTTGCCAGATCCATTTCAGAGGCTTGGCCAAATTGTGTTCAATTATGGCTGCTGCTGTCACAAAGGCTAATTCCTTACCCAACTATGCCCCAGTGCAAGAGCCAGGTGTTCTTTCAATGGATGTCCCATGTGGAGACAGGGAGAGGACTGTGGTCTGTGCCAGCAGGCCACCTGCTCTGGATGATCCAAGGCTTTGGACTGTGAGAGGCAGTGCTAAGCATACCTTGCCTGCAGCCAGGTGGTCACTGGAGGGTGCGGTCTGGACCAGCGTAACGTGTTGCCCACGTACCAACAATAGGTGTAGCTGAATTGACCAAAACCCAATACCTTTAAATAAGGTAAACTCATTCAATAAGATATTAGCAACCATAAAGACAGGTACAGGAGGAGCAGCTATGTGTAGAAATGTATGAGGGAACTGCATTTCAATTCCCAACAGAGGTTCTAAATACTGAATTACCTGTTTAACTGTCTGATTAGTCTTAAGCTAATCATGTTTATTTGCTCATTCTTCACAATCTCTGCTATGTAAAATTGGCAAAATACAAGGAATAAAAGCGAAGCAATACACTCTAAGAAAGAAGCATGGATAAGTTCCCATATATTCTAAATCCCATAAAGCTCTTAATTTAGAAGAGGAGGAGGAGAGTAGGTATTTGAAGCCTGGCTTTTGCAATGTCTGAGGCTGTGGTGCATTGAGAAATGTTACTTCAGTTAGTCTACTGCCACTGTATGTTATGAATACCTGTTCCAATGGCTGTTTCATCCAACATGAACAAAAGTAATGAGACATAAATGCTATGAGGGTTATACCAAACTGAAAAGAGCAAGAAATCATTTACAAAAGACAGATGTGTCTTTCTAATTATCTCTGTGTAGTGGAATGTTTTACATGTAGCAATGCTAACTTTTAGTTTGGCAATCTCTGGAGATGATAATTATTCTTGTATAAAACCTACTGAAATATTTGTTTTGGATGTTCATGGGCCATGGTTTAAGAATCTGCAGCTTTCCAGTTTGAATTTCCTTGACTTTGTGATATGTGTCATTCAGAATGTTATTTAAACACTTTTGCTTGCAGTATTTTCCTTCTTTCAAAGAGAGTATGTTCCTTTGCATGTCTTACAAAATGAAGGCAAAAGAAGGAGGTAATTATGTTCAAAACTGTTTTCTTAAGCTATTTTAAACAGAAAAATTAAACAGTTTAATTCCTTTGCATTACTTGGCTTCCTTGCAATGACCTGTAGCAGTCAAAGCAAATTGAAGTGGAAAAGATTTGTACATTTGTAACATAGTTGTAATGCTACCTTGCAGTAAGCTATTAAGAAAAAAAAAAAAATCACAACCCAAATCTAGAGAAGGTGTTAAGCAGTTAATATTTTACATTTAAAATTTTATAGATTTAAACATTGTATGAAAGTATTAAAAAATGTTCCAACTCTTTTGCTCAGTTTTGGGGGAATTCTATGTTCTGTTACTGAGATAAAGTTGAAAAATCTGTACTTTTACCCTGAAACACAATATAGTAACTCTTTAGGAAGGAAAAAGAGGGATTTTCACTTTCATAGGAACAAAACAAATGTAGGGAAGAGCTTTGTATTTTAACTTCCATGTAAGAACTGTATACGCAGGTGAAAAATAATGGAGTAGAGGGCATAGTAGTTAGTGCACTGTGAACTGGGTGTACTTTTGGTGTGTGAAAAACATTTCACTTCATGTTACATTGTGGAAAAACACTGCGCTCTGTACTTCTCATGTTTTGTTTTCTGACAGCCCTCATTACTATTCAGGCTAGTATGTCCGTTAATTGATCTTCAGCTGAGGAAAACATTTTTTGTAGATTCTGTTGTAGGTCTAAAAAACAGCATTTCTATAAAGAAAGGTAAAAAAGTCAGGAAGTTTGTAGTTTACAGTTGTTCTACTCCCTAGATGTTTATATTGAGTTTTCCTACATCACCCTGCTGTCTGAACACAAGGTCTATGGACCTTTAGGACTGAAGCTTTCCACTTCAACTTCCTTGATTTTTTTGTACTATTTGTCTCTTTCTGATTGTTACTGATGAACAATGCGTTTAATGTATTTTTAGCTAGCAAGAAATGAGTTTAATGTCAATATCCTCTGTAACACCTACTGCCTATTACAGTAAGGTTATACTGAGAAAGACTGTTCACTTTCTCTGGTATCAGTTGATCTCTGTAGTTTAAGAGTATATGAGGGCAAAGCATTACCATCCACACTGGCCAAGAGTGCAGGTACTTATTAATCTGTCTTTTAGGCTTCTCTAGCAGATTCTTTTCAGCTCTGCAATGCTTTGGAAGGGTACAATATCCTAAAACTAAAACTCCTGTAGTATTTTCATTTTCAGAATAAGACTGCCATCACAAAACAACCCCCAAAATGATTCCAAGTTTCTATTATTTGGTTACTCTAAGTACTCTTTCTGAATATAGAATATATGTAACAAAATTCAACTTTGTAGATTTTTCTATTTTCTAAAGCAATAAAGACCCTGGCCTGTGACATACTCTCACAAATTGCAACCACAGCTTGACAAATGAAGTTAAGAAGTTTGGTTTCCAGAATTCATTCTGGGGCTAATATACTCAAATCAATATAAAATATTTGGAAAGTATTTCTTTGGCAAGAAAGAATAGATATGACTTTTCTCCCTGTGTTAAAAAAAAAGTCAGTCCCAATTAGGCCTTACCTTTGTATCTTGAATTGATACTTATCACTGTAAAGTATCGCTGCTTTCTACTGTACAGTGTTTAGATAACTGGACTAGAAATAAATTACTATAGAACTACATTCTGCATTTCTTCAAGTTTCTAGAGATGTTTTTAAAGTGTCTGTATGCACAGACTTACTGAAAACTTTGTTAAAGTGTTTGAGAAGTTTGCCAGTGATAACAAAGAGGTGATGATAGGGAATACTTCAGAATAGCGAACATAAGTCATGTTTATCATCTGGATCTTTAAATAAGAAGGAACAACCTGAAGCTAAAGGCTCTTGTCAACATGACAGCAGGTAGCTAGCCATAAAGCCAAGTTATTAGGCAGAGAGCATGATACCCTATAAGAACATGTTTTATGAATTAGGGAGAGAAAAATCCTGCCTCCTAGCAATCACAAAGGAAAAACTAGAGGGAACAGTTCAGAGCCTCCCAGGGGAAGAGGAATACTGATGAGTGGATAAATACTGTTTGCTACCCAGCACATGATGGAAGGTATAATAGCTGGGGCAGGCTGACTGGGTTAGGAAAGATGTGGGGAAGAGTTCTTAAGCAGTTGAGTCTCTGCCAATTATAATTTTAAGGCAAACCCGGAAGTGTCACAAGAATTGGTTGAGTCACAATTTATCTTTGTATGAATTGGTACAGTTAAGGGCTATTGTCATGGAGCAAAGGAGGGTCTTCAATACTTAATGCCTATCTAACTTCTCAGTACTTGGTTCACTTAATCCTGCTGGGGTCAGGATTTGACCCAATAAAAGTTTTAATCATTCCAGGAAAAAGGTATATCACTACTAACTTATTTTTCACACTGTTTTGAAAAGAATTATTACTCACAAGTAAGTGAAATCTTTTACAGTCTGAATTAAGATGTTTGTAGTCTCAGTTGGTTTAAATATTTTGGGCTAGTTATTGAAGAAATCTTCATCTTTTGACCTTTCCAGTTCTCCTACCTTCTCCTTTCCTTCTTATTTGAACCTTGGGCCAGTTCTAACCAAATTTGACAAGAACTGAAATATTCTTTAGCTGTTATAAGCTTTGCTAAAACAAATGTCTGAGGAGACAGATGGCAGAAACCTTAGGTACAGGAAAAGCTGTGAGTTTAACCACAATGCAAGAAAAAGCATTGAGGAGATGGCATGTGATAGCCATAGGGTATGTCAGGTTTCAAGACTTGCACTGCTCACATACTATTTTATCTAAACTAATTGTAACTTAGACCATAGCAGAAATGTGAGTGGCTGATGTACAGAAGGAAAGAGTATAGAACAGGCTTCTCTAGGATAAACACTAAATGAGTCATGTGGGCAGTGACAAATGCTTTTCCTTCAGCAAAATACTGCATTTTGAAAAAGAGCTGTCTTCCTTAGAGGACACAATAACTGTGTCCCAATATGAGGGTCCAGTTGCATTCCTGCAAGCAACTCTGCTTTTCAGTCTGTTTTCTTCCTTTTCAGGAGTGACTATAATAGGTACCAAGGTTTCCTTGATAGTTGACAAAAAATGTCAAATGAGAAATACATTCCCCCTACCTGCTTTCATTGACCATGTGGTTTTTACAAGCTCTTCAAGGACAAGTTTTGCTTCAGGAAGGACAATACCAATTGCAAAAAAAAAAAAAACCAAACCCCAAACCTACCCCTTTCTCTTCTACTAAAAAAAGAAAAAAAAAAAAAAAAGCATGCAATGAAGTGCCCTGGAAGGACTACATGCAACTGAACAGTATCTGTATTTTGACTGGATTAGCTACTATATTTCATTGGCTGAAAAATTTTGGGTAAAGTGAATTTAGATGTTTCTGAATCCATTATCATGTAGCTAGCAGATCTGTTTTATTGAAATTCTATCATTTCCTTCCACAGAAGAATTATCAAAGACAGCTGCCCTTTATTTCTTAATATCATATGTATGAAGTTTTTCAAGAGACAAAAGGAAGAGTGACTATAACTGTAAGAAAAATCTGCCCTAGGAAATATACTTATTTCTCTCTATAGTTAGTTTTACTTTTTTCCCTTCCCTCCAGTTAATTAGATATTCATGATCTGGGTGTTGTTTACATGATATCTTGATGTACTCTGGTACTCTGAAAAACTTGGGATTCCATTTGCAACTACAACACCATGGCAGTTTGATCAATCTTCTCAAATTCCCCCCAGTATTTTTCCCCTGGGCTCTCACTTGGGATTACAGCTGTAAAGGAAATAACCTGGAGAGCAGGGAGGAGTATGGGGTTGGTTTGTTTCAGGTTTAGAGGAAAAGTATCTTGGCATCTCCCCCAGCTAGTTCACATTACTCATTTAAAGACCTAAAAAAAATTAATCCCATCTCTATTTGTTTCAAGTTATACAGAACCACTTTCAGAAATCTGAGCAGGGATCATGACCGTAATCAGAAAGAACTGTCTGTATTCGGTTTAGTTTCGCGCTGAAGCAGAAACTCTCTGCTCCACAGTAACCTTGACTGTTCAGAGTCCAGTATAGTAACATGTGCCAGGCAATGGGGAAGAAAAATCCAAACCACAACTTGATATATTAGGGAATATTAGACACAGTACAGAGGCATGAATATTTTCCGTGTAACTTAAGAGAAGTCAATATGTTGTTGTGTTGTCTTTTCCAACAATGTCCTTCAAAGGAGAGGTGGTTTCTTGTTTGCTTTCTTTTCCTCTGGTTTCGGACATAGGCTTTCTCTTTCTACTGGGACAGAGAGGTTTGAACAAGTCTAATGCTTGTTCCAAAAGGGACAGGTCCATAATATCTGAGGAAAGAAGCATTTTACTGACTCCAAATCTTGTTTGCAACAACAGGATGTAGTGTTACAAGCAAGAGTTCCAACCATGAATAACAAACAATTTAGATTACTGCATGACAGCACAATATGCATTCCCATTAAGAACTTAGTAATGTAGAAAAATCACATTATCCAGACACCAGTTACTTATTGTTGTATCATGCCTGATTGATGGGTTTTATTTTACTATCATCAGATTAGATATGAGGTGAGATAAATTTAGGAGAGGCATGGGAACTCTCTTATTTTGCTGTCATGCGCCTACTAAGACTACCCTTGAGACACTAATGAGGTTAATTCACAGCAAGGTGCAACAGTAGCTTAGTAATTATCTTAAAAAAAGGCTTGCTACTTCTTTGCCATGAATTTGTAATGAACATATTCTGCCAACTCCCAAAGACAGGTAAACAACTTGTACACAAATTGATTAGCAGCTGGGAGATGTTACCTCCTAGAATAAACAGATGAATGAGTGTTGTTTCCATGTATTAATCAAGTTAATGACAGTCATTTTGCATGCAGGGTTTTCACTTATTTGACACTGTGTAGACTGCTTGCTTCAGTTCTCTTGCCTAGACCGAAAGCAAGCAAGCCATTATCCAGAGCAACTGCCATTCTTCAGGCTTTCAGGAGATTACCAACATGATATGGAATATGAACTTTCCCTGGTAAAAGCCCATCAAACAAGTCAGAAAAGGCTGTTAAGTATATCTACAGGCAGGTTCACTGACCAGATAATCCAATTTGCTCATTTTCTGCTCTCTTTATACTACCCCATCATCCTGCTGAACTTCTTGCAAATTCACCTGTACTTCATGGTACTTAAGTTTCTCTGTGGACTTCCTGAAGCAGAAGTATTATAACAACTGCCAGTGACTTAAAAATAAGCTACATGGGCTTGAAAAGGAGCTCAGATAAGAGAGGGGTCAGTATTTTAACTCCCGATAACATTTGGTGTGTGCGTTTTGGAAGTTACTTGCAATAGGACTTTGACTTTTTGGAGTTCACTTGTTTGATAGACAGCTATTGGTCTGAGAAATAATTAGAAATTATTACACTAGCTGGGTATCATAACAGTAAGAGTCATGTGGGACTTTTTTGCATTGTAAAAATAGTCTGCAATTCTGCATTTCAGAAATATATGTGATCTTTTAAAACTGTATATTGGAATGCGCAAACTTTCTCCCTCATTCCCTATTTCTTGATCTCTGGAAGCTGTGCTAATACTGCAACTGGTGATCATAACTTGAGCAGTGGGAAAAAATAATCTATTTTAAGACTAGGACACTAGGAAGTGAATCACTCAAATCATAAAATGTTAAGACATATTTTGCAGCCTGCCCAACAATGATCTAAAATTAACACATAGCCTCCTATTTGCTTGAAATTTAGGGAAAATAGGAAGACATACTTCAAGAAATGCCTAATAATGAATGCATTTTGTATGCAAATTTACAGCACCTGTCTCTGTTGAACTTAAGTGTGGCTTTAATCAGTTTCACAGTGGTGGAAGTATCATTCAAATTAGAGTTTATACATGGTGCAGTTGGCTTACAAGGAATATCCAGTCTATTCTGCAATCATGTAATGAAAAGGGCCATGCCCTCAATGGTGCTTTGGACCTTCTGATGATTTTTAAGATGATTTGCACTCTGAGGTGAAGTACAAGATTCTAATAGCATTAAACGTGCTGACTTTCTCTTGTTGCCAGGCTGGAGTGGAGACACCTTTTTCTACAGGCATTTTTTCCCTAGGGCCTCCCTTAAGGCAAGTGCTTACCTGGTTTCCATTTTGTAACATAGGAAAAACAACTTATTGTTTCTGTTTTGATAGTCAGAACATGCAAATAAAATCATGTAAAAAGGTGCACTTTAAAGTTATATAATCTTTAGTTACAGAATATAACCAAGTGACTAGTTGAGTTGTACAAATACTCAATAATACTAATTAATATTTATTTAGAATTAGATTTTTTTCACAAAGCATTTGCTTTACTAGAAAATGATTGAACCCCTATGCAAATTGTCCATACATAGAATTTTCTGATGTTCTTGTTTATTCAAGTTTATTTTTAACCAGCTCTTAAAGGTTTTTTAAATAGCAGGGTTTATACTCTTTACCTCTCATAGGACTGGGAAGGGGAGGGTTGTTTTATTTTCAGTCTGCAAGTGCATTTGGAATGAGGAATAAAGTCCAATCAGTGTCCTTCTAAAAAAATACTAATTTTTTAAAAAATTTTTTAAAAAATACTAATCATTACTGCTGTCAACAAAATTAAGGGTCAAAGTTCTATTGCATTAACCTAATCTTGCAGTATTTGAACTGTGAATAATGCACGCAATTGTGTAAATGCTGTTTACCTGATTATTTTTTAAATGCCAAGAAAAACTTTTCTTTTAGGATATATTGATCACCAGGCTTTACAAAAAAGGTGAAATTTGTAATTTTATTCTACCAATGTCCTGTTTTTTAAATTATTAGGAATTTCATTGGACTTTTTTTTTAGTTTTAATCCTAAATCAAATGCAAAAAGGTACAGAGCAACTTGCATTTGGGCAGTCATGCACATGTTCAGAGAGAATTGCCAGATGTTTCTAGCATACTCTTATCTAATCTGTAGTGCTTTCAATACATTCAACTGAAGATCCAAAGACCTTTACTTGTCAGTGTGCTCACATTTTATTATCCGAAGGATTCTTCTCTTGCTTCCTCTGTTACCCCACAACTGAACGCTGCTTTGAATGACAGCTTCATTATCTAAAGTTTGTTGCAGGACACAAAATCAAACTCAGAGTTAAAATGGGAATACATGTCCAGCAGTATGTTTTGTCCTAGTTAGTAACAAATGCTAAGCTAATATGATAGAATGCTACTATTTAATTTACTGATACCTGTACTCTTAAATCAGCTTTGGTCTTAAAGGTCAGCCTCCTATAGCAGTTAGCTTTCCTAGCTCTTAGAAGTAAGTAGTATTACACAGCAAGTTCAATTAAAAACTCACTGCAACTGAGTCTATCAACTTTCAAACACTTCCAATATTTTTAAATGTATGAAAGCTGGATTTTTTTCTACCAAATGGCTCTGTTACTACTTCCTTTCCTATGAATTTTTGTGCTATGAATTAAACAAGGGAGATTATGCCCTCTTGCAATTTTTTTTCTGATCATGAGTATCCTTGCACAGATTATCAAACACCTTGCTATTTCTGTTGCTTTAATGCAAGACAGGTTTTATAGGGGAAAAAAAAAACCCAATCATAATCTATTTTGATAAAATAGATAATACTATCTTTTCTTTTCTAAATGTACACCCTACACTTTGAGGAGGGAATGCATATTTTTTCAGATTCATGCTTCTGAGAGAAGTCTAAGTTTTTTGTGGTTTTTTTTTTAGCCGAATGCTCCCACTTCTGTTCATATCGGCTGTTTCTTCAGCAGAGCTGGCAGAAGGCTATTTTTGTTTGATACAACAAGCTAGTTTGAAAAGGTCTTATCCATCCATGGAGATCAATACAGGCTACTTATTTCTTTCTAGATGTTTTTATTAATATTTATCAATAATATCAAGGACATCAAAGTACCTCTAACTTAAACTGCTGACTTGCAACTATGGTCTTCTTTATTCTGGAATTTTTACTTTTTTTCTAACAAAAATATTTTTGCAGCAAAGTAAATCTTTTTCTGAAAACAGCTGTCTAAACTTGTGATTCTGTGCACTTTCTGTATGTTTTGCTATACTTTGGTTAAAAGTTTCTTTTGGAAGTGAATACACAGACCTAAGCAGTATTTTTAACTGCTATTGATGTTAAGTTGCTTCAGAATTGAATCTTTAAAGCCACTTTGTTTCTCATGTTCCCTTTTTCCCTATTATTATTTTTATAATGCTTTTTCCTCTTTGCCATATAAGAAAAATGAACAGGCAACAGAACCTCTCTGTTCTGTTGCTCATATGCTGAACACATAGTCTTTATGTGTTACGACTTGGACATAAAATCCAGCTGGTGTTGATTTCAATAAGGAGACATTAATCAACCATCCTTCCTCTTTAATAAAATTGCAGAACAATCCCAATTGTACTGATACTGAAGATGCCTCCAAAACAATGAAACTAATAACATGGCAAAAATAGTTGTGCCTTTATAAATGCATTTTTGAAATGCTTATAACTTTTACCAATTGAATGTTCTTTGGCATTGTGTAGCGTAGCAAGATTCACGATGAAGAGACAGATTCGGTGATATGTGATGCCCACTGATAAAAAGTTCTCATATAATAGTACATTGAAGATTTAGCTTCACATACACTAGTATAATTTTTTTTTTGGGGAGGGAAATCATAATAACCTATAATGTTTCTTCTCTCTTGCTCTCATTTATTATTTTGTAAGGTCACAATTTCAAAAATTCAGGCTAGATTAAGTATGAGAAACAACTGTAGGAAACAATAATGAAATAGCAGGGTACATGGTAAGCGATCTTTTGGGTCTTTTCAGTGTCTGATTCCAGACCTAGCTTAAAATAATAAACTATGTTAGGGTACAGCATAAACCCCAAGATTAATACAAGGAAAACTATGAAGGTAGGTTAATGTTCTCATCTCAAATACTTTTTTTTTTAATGAGATGGATTAAAGATTGTCAGAGAGGAAAATATAAATTCATTTTGCTGCTGAAGTTGAGATCTTTCCTCTAGTAAGCTCAGACAGTAAACAGTCAATGCATAAACTGTAAGTCAAGTATGTTTCACAGCTTGTAAATCCAGTTGGTTTTATTGTCTCCTCCCTTTGGATCATCTGTTACCCCAGGTGTCATAATTTTCTCTTCCTTTTCCTACCAGTTTCCTTTTTTTCAGAGTCCTCTCTACTCTCTCTGGTCTTTTTATATACATACTTTCATAAGAATTCCTTTCTATCCAGCTGAAGCTTGTGGATATGTGGACTTGCTAGGCTCCATTTATTGCTGACTGTATTGTTTTAGTCTTTTGCTTTCATTTTTATCCTCATCAGCTGTTAATAAAGGCAAGAGGCTTCCTTTATCTTGTGTTTGGAACCAAACACAATGACAGGTGGCTGAAAGAAAAGAATGTTGATTTACTTTCTGGTCCTATTTCACCAAGAACAAGGATTTTAATTTTTGTTACTCTTTGTTTATTGGTTCCCCAGATCTCAATATATTTTGCAGTTTTGTTCTTTGCGTCTTTGGGGTTTTTAAACTCAAAGTAATTCATTTTCAAGTACACAAGTTAATTCTTGAGTTAACCTGGTTAGTTAACTCTTGTTGTTCTTGTAGAGAACTGTGAAATTATGTACCGAAAATGCTTACTATTTTCCTGTTGATGTGCATTTGATCTGAGAAAGGAGTTATAGACTCAAATCCCAAACTTTTCTTTGGAGATGCTGAATAGTTCTTTTCAAGTAAGAGTATGTGCTTGCTGGATTTCTAGGAGTTTATAAAGAATGTTAAAATTTGCTTTAAAAGTAAAATGTGTATGCTATGAGTTCTCTAAACATAACTAAATGGGAATGTACACTGAGAAACAGTAATTCTAAGGAGACAGCATCTAATTAAATCCTCAAAATGTCATATGAAAGATTAGAAGAGATTTTTGGCTGAAAAGAACAAAGGCAGAAGTTTGAAAGTGAGCTCTTCATACCTTAATTTATGGTTCTAAACCTAAAAATAATCTTTAAGTCCCACTCATTTGAATAGAACAATTTACATCATTGACATTGAAGCTAATACTAAGAAAACTGTTCATTTGCTTTTCATGTAGAGAAGCCAATCCTGCATTCCTTAGGCATCTGCTGACCAAAGGGTGGTATCAGACCAAGGATGATGCCAAAATTGGAGTAATTTCCTTTTTCTGAAAGAGGTAAATAAATATCCCACTGTATGGTGTGATTCCACCCTATGATTTCTGTCAACCCGCTGCTGATTTAAGCAGTTCCTGCAATCTTAGTCTGTTTCTTGCCTCTCCCTCAGTCTCTCCCAGTTGCAGTTTGCTCTCTTTAGTTGTCTTAATCAGTCATTTTTAAGACCCTGCTCTCAAATAGGCAAATGAAAAGGAAAAAATGAACCCTCTATTTCTAGGTTTTTCTTTTCAACACAGAAAATCTGTATATAAACTTGTAAAGAGGCCACACAAAACATTCCAGCATAATTAAAAGTGAGGGAGCAAGTGTTTAAGTGTGAAGAAGGGCAGTAATCCTTTAAAATGCTTTTGCAATCAGAAATTGTCAGAGGAATTGCAAAATTTTTGTTGCCCTTTGTGCATAACTTAAACTACAGCCAAGCAGCCTTTACTGGGGGAGTTCCACTTTTTGTTTGCTTTCAGTGCTCACATTAATACAGGAAAAATGTATCCATGTGGTATCCATTTCAGCATTATTTACTATAACTAATCCCAAGTGTGCAATACTTCCAGCTAATGAGCAATATAGATTAAAGGCAGATGCTTGCTGTAACTATAAACTTGGCATTCATCTCATAGCAACATGTTTAATCTGTGCTCTATATTTACTTCTTGGTATGTTGGTTGTCAAATAGTTGTAGTTCTCTTCTGTTGTAGTTTAAATAAAAAAAGAGGACTCCACCTTGTGTCCTTCAGACATCGAAAATGGAAACTGGCAGTGTTCATCAGTGTTTCATGCATGAGCAGAAAACACGAGGATGTCTGATTGTCCAGAAGCCACTTGAGGCTGCGAATCACCAGGAGTCTGATTTTGGACAAAACTATGATACTTGAAAAACTGGGGAAGTGAGCTGACAAGTTTAACTTCAGAACTGGATGAGCTCTTCCATTCCAACACTTGCACAGCACAAGTCCCAGCCCATCTCTCTACTGTTTTAACTCAGGCATGATGCTTAGCATATGGTAGTCTTCTAGAGCAAACTGAGAAGTGGGTTTATGCATCTCTACTTGAAATAAATAAGTATCAAGTGACAGTTATCTTTTTGTCTCTACTACTACTTGTCATCTGACCATGCATGAGGCAGTTTGGTGCTATAATCTTAACCCAGAGGTTAGCTCTATGCAATGTCGGACACTTAGAAGTTGGATTGTGTTGTGTAAGCACAAGATGCAGTGGGGGGGTGGGGGAGAAGAACCCCTAACAAACAAACAAGATGTAAGAAAGGACTAACGAAAGAAGGGTCGATATTTAATGATATCTAATAGAAGAATAGAGAGTAAAATAAATAAAACAATTTGTGATCACTTAAAAAAAGTGAGAAGCAACAAACAAAAGCAAAAAGATAGAGAACTGTTCTGAGATGAACAATTAGCAAAACTAAGACATTAAATGAACAAGAGAAAAACAACTTATGTAAGTCATTGACACAAAAGGAATGATTCAGAATTATTTTAAGTTAGAGACAGAAGCAGAAAGAAATTATTAGAGAGAAATAGTCTACGAGTAAATATGAAGAAAATACACTTTTAGGGAAGTTAAATTTATATGCTGACATTGGTGAATATGATTTTATTGCTCTAGCAGACATCCCTTAGCCTCACTAAGCTAGAGAAGAGAGATTGCAATGGGGTGGTAGGAGGTTTTTCCAGGGGCATTATTGCTTTGTATTATTAATATTGGCCGTATACTAATGTAAAATTACTTGCCATATTGGTACACTAGTTTTTCCGGAGTATCAAAAGCTTTGCCATTCTAAATATCAAAAGCTGAAAGGCTCTGAAAGGATGTCTTCCTTCCGCGTGAACTAAGCAGCTTACAGTACAACAGGAATGAAAATTGTAAGTTTAGGAAGATTACGTAAGGTTCTTCATGTTCTTTGAAGCACAACATGAAAAATGACTTTTGGAAGAGTATTTTTTAAGTAGGGAAGGATGAGTCCACTTCCCAGGAAGTGGAAATATTTACAGGCACTAGAGAGCTTAGGATAAATGGAGTAGGAGGTTCTAGATGATTCATTGGAAGGAGTAAGAAGGTGGGAAGAAGAGTAGAGAGTTCTTAGAGCAAAAAACTCATGTAGCAATGTCCTGGTTTCAGTTGGGATAGAGTTAATTGTCTTCCTAGTAGCTGGTACAGTGCTGTGTTTTGAGTTCAGTATGCAAAGAATGTTGATAACGCTAATGTTTTCAGTTGTTGCTCAGTAGTGTATAGTCTAAAGTCAAGGATTTTTTAGCTTCTGATGCCCAGCCAGTGAGAAAGATGGGTGAACACAAGAAGTTGGCACAGGACACAGCCAGGACAGCTGACCCAAACTGGCCAAGGGGGTATTCCATACCATGTGATGTCACATCCAGTATATGAACTGGGGGGAGTGGGGGCGGGGGGATCGCTGCTAGGGGACTGGCTGGGTGTCGATTGGCGGGTGGTGAGCAATTGCACTGTGCATCAATTGTACACTCCATTCCCTTTATCATTACTGTTGTCATTTTATTAGTGTTATTATCATTATTAGTTTCTTCTGTTCTATTAAACCGTTCTTATCTCAACCCATGAGTTTTACTTCTTTTCCCGATTTTCTCCCCCATCCCACTGCGGGGTGGGGAGTGAGTGAGCGGCTGCATGGTGCTTAGTTGCTGGCTGGGGTTAAACCATGATAAGCAACACGTTTGGCTTCAAGTCAGTTGTTATGAATAAAGCATGGCTGGGTTATCACAACATAAGGAGTTGCTGGTTAATGCAAGATGCTGCAATAGCAACATATAAGTTTATTTGTAGACTGCTTGGAAATGTGAGAACATATGCACTCACATTTCCCTTATTTAATAGTAAGACTAGCTTCAGAGCTGATGTTTTTAAAGACTAGAGATAAAAATTAGGAAAGATTCAGCAGTAAATGAAAAATATTATGTCTTTAGGACTGTGGTCTCATGTTGCATCCATCTCAATTGGTGGGGACACCCCTGGGCTGTTCCCTCCTGTTGTTAAAACCTTAACAGTTGGAGTGGGGAGGAAAGCAGAGACTCACCTGAAGCCACACAACTGCTACATCACATGCAAAACTTAGGAGAGGAAAACACAACAGCAGTGAGTGCCAAGTAGAAAGTATGACAGCTCTACTCCAGAAAAAGAGGAAAAAAGTCAGTAGAATAAAATCCTTCCAAGGAAAGGAAAATATATTAAGGAAAACAATTTGGCATTTCTTTGGGGAAATGGGAAGACAATATTAAACTAATTTAAAAAAATCATTTTAAATGCCATATTTCAGTCATCTTTGTTTATTTTGTGTACAGTTTCTATGAAAACTTCAGACTGACTTTGAGATTGCTAAGAAGTATGCACAATTGACAAAGAGTATGCACAATTCTTCTGAAAATATTTGTAGAGTATTATCAGCATCTTAATCCCATGTTAGTTGTAGTTTTCCTTTTTCTCACGCTAATTTTGAAGATGATCCTGATTATTAGGTGGGGAACAAAGGAAGGGAAACATAGTGCTGAATTTTTCGTTTTGTTTCCACAGCTGAGACATGCCTTAGAAATGTTAAGTGACAGGGAGGAAAGGAGAATGATAGTGGATGAGCATTTTATTGTTTTGATGTTTTCTTTAGGAACTTTATTTCCAATTTTGTAATTGAGACTATCAAGTGTTTGGTAGAACAAATATGTTGTTTTCTTTCTTGTTTATTGACATGGATAGGGTGGGCTACACAGCGGTAGGTATCCAAATAAACAATGAATACCAGAAATTCACTCCACCCACGCGTCGGAGTGTGAAAGTGTGTGTTTGTTACTCAGCTGTAAGGATCAGTTTGTGAGCTAATATCAGGAAGTATTAGCATGCAAAAATAAATTTACTTGCTAGGTCTTAACTAGCAAGAAACAGCTGGTTGGAGAAATACCTTGTAATTACAGAAGGCTAATGACTGATTAGTCATTACTAATGCCATTATCAAAATCAAAGTTAAACGATGTCAAATTCTATCCTTTCGTGTCCTTATATGAAGGGAAGCTACAAGGTCCAGCACCCAGAAAAACAAATACCTGTTGTCTTTGGTACGGCTATAACATACTGCTGTGTTTTGCCCAGTGACGTGTTGCATTAGCGTAGTTCTCTGAACTGTTTGCTCTTTGTTCAATGGATAATCACCCATGACTTCTTTGAGAGTAATATAATAATAACATCAACCATTACAAATTAGAACAGTTATTACTTTCAAAGGGATGCTTAGGCTCCATTTTGAGGTGTGCTGAATGTTAAATAGTCATCAGGGGGATGTAGGAATTCTGGATAGAGTTAGGGTTCATCTTGACTGAGTTTTTATCACAGTATTAAAATGCTGCTTCATTAGTAGAAATTTTTGAACTTTCAGGTGAAGTATTGTACTCCATGTAATTATATATAAACTTAAAATGCACTCTCTATGGCAGTTCTTTTGAAAGCTCAGCTGGGCTTTTTGCCTGACCAGTTTCAGGTTAGTTTTATGCAACAGCTATTTCAGAGAGTCCCACATATGGTCCAAATTTGGGGGAAATGTTTACTCTTTCAAATTATTGTTCTTTGTTTTCATGAAAAGCATACAAAGATCACTGTCACAAACAGAACTTTAACAGCAATGCTAACTGCATCTGGTAAGAGCAAGCCAGTTTTTAACCTCAACCTGTGGCAGATGGACATCACTGACCAAGGGATTGCCTTGTCCATAACAAAAGGCAGATCTATGGGACTACTGAAGGCATGAACATGAAAGACCACAGTTTAGTTTTGCGAGTTACAATTCCAAGACAGACAACATATTTACTTGAGAGGCTTCACTATGGTATCAATCATAGATGAATTTTTAGACATGTTTTAGTCTTGAGATTGTACAAGTTCCTTGCACCTGTTACTTTATTTTATATAGTGCACCTTTACCTTTTAGACAAGAGTTGAATTTCACCTGCAACATCAAAGTCCATTTACAAGCTGTCTGCAGGCTGCACTGTTTTTCAACCTAAAGCATAAAAAAGGACTACCATGAAAGGACAAACCCAGTAATAATGATGTGAGATATCTATGAAGAAAATGGAAAAAAAAAAAAGTCTGAATTTGAAATGTTTGGCGGAGAATAACAGATAAGTCTCATGGTCTGGTAGCTTTGGAAATATGTGAACTTGTGTCCAGTGAAAGCACTTAAGACTTATGAATGTGCTCATAAATCACATATATCAATTGTCAACTAAGAAATAATTCTATAGTTCATTTCTCACTCCTGTAATTCAAGAACAGTACCTAAGAAACTTACAGGAAAACATGGAAGTTAATTCAAGTATCTGAACAAGTCTGTTCAAAGTCCCTATTTGCAGATGCTAACTCAGGAGTTTGTTTCCAATTAAAAGGCGCTGTCCTGTTCTCCTTGCTTGAAGGTACCTGTTTATACCAGCTCTGAAGAAGTCTGCACCAGAATCTGGCAACCATCAATGCCAAACTCCAAAGTGCTGCTTAGTCCTATTGTTTTACCTAAAAAGAGAAATTAATTGTCTGGAATTTACTGAGGATTCTTATTCTTAGATGAACAGCCACTGGAAGAGATTAACGGCTCTTTCTCCTTTCCAGACATGTATATTCCAGGACAGAGGGTGTATATAAAAATATTTACAGTGTCGAACTTCTGTAAAAAACCCATGCTTTTTCTATGAAAAAAAGAGTAAGCATGAAATGTGTCATGATTTTGCTAATATTAATGACCCATGATGGAGACAAGTGGTTTTAAAAATGATGGTACAGCTGACTGCAAAAGAATACAGTTCATTTCTGCAGAACATAAGTAATGCAGATAATTAATTACACTTCAGACTTGAAATTACAGTGTAGTTGTAATTGGATGTTTATTCCCTTTCCTATAGATAACAAATGCATATTGTATAACATGGCTTTATTTCTTTTCCAGTATTAGGTTTTTTGTTTCAAGATTAACCCTGTGCTGTCTTCAGCTTTCATATCCTTCCTCTAGCCTTCTACTAGTATTACCAAATTTCTTCTCTTTTGTAACTTTTCAGTTTTATATTATATGTGGAAAATAATCCAAGGGTTTTTAACATGCATATTAAATGCATCACTTGTATTGTCTTGGAGATACAAATCACAGTCTTGGTGAAATGTATCTAATGTGAGTAAGTGAAACTCATCCTTAACTGTACATGCATCTACATCCAATCTTGCATAAAGTAGAATGAAGTATTACATATGGAAAAGAAGCAAAGGAACATAGATGAAAGTCTGAGTTATGACACATGCATATAAAATATTGATTTGGCCCTGATTAAGGCCTCAAATAATTCTTGGCTTTTGTGAGGCCTTGCCTAGGCTATTTTACTAGCTTTGAAGATTTTAGTTTCCAATTTACCTGTTGATAGATGCTATAATGTTTATGTCAAGGGACTAGAGATTCTTCCAGAGCTCTATCTCCTTCCTAACATTTGGTCTAAGAGAAGCCCTAAAAACAAAGGCTTTGAAACAGATTATTTTTTCTATTTAGAGGTTTTATTCTTGTGTAAGTATTTTATTACTATATTATAACATTACTCTCTCTGAAGTTCACAGGAAAAATCCTTGCGAGTTCAATAAGAGCCAGCTTGAAATTTTACTTTGGTTTAGGCACCCTTGAGTACATTTTTGTTGCATTGTTTTCAAATACTGAACAGTTTTAAAAACTGACATCCATGTGTAGTACAAATAACAGAGTAATGATTTGTTTTATTCTTTCTGTCTTAAGGTAATGGCATGGTTATTTTTTAGGTTGTCATATTGTTCTAGGTTTTTGTCATGGAGTAAGCAACTTAGACCATTTCAAAGAATTTCATAAGTAGACATTCTGCCACACTTCAAAGGATAACTGGCTTAGAAAAAAAAGCAATAGTCTTACGCATTTTGCATTCTTGTTCTCTGCAAAGAATACTACATATTAGCCTTTTGTTTTTAATGAAAATTCTCTATCGCTGTTTTCTCAAAACTTTAAATGAAATGCTCAGTCTGTTTCTTTCTCTTGGCTTTGTAGATGCGAGGTATATAATCAATATTAGTCTGTGAGTTCTACATGAAAAATTGCTTTTCTATTTTGGAAATATTTTGTAATGGTGGCTACAGTACTTTTAATGTTACATAATTCCACAAAAAGCTTCAGGGATACAGAGACTGACCCCCTTTGGGAAGAAAATTCTGACAGTAATGGCATAGAGGACCTTCCTTTTTAGATATATTGCTAGTTGATACCGATCTCATGCTCAGGTTTACAATGATCAACAGTAAATCAGTCACCTCCACCACCATCCACACTTGAGCATTGTTGACACCCTGTTTTTCTCATCTGTCTGACACTATTTTCCTCAGGCCCTGAATGGAGTTTAACAACTCGATAATTAAGACACCTGGGTAAAATTGAGTAGCCTATGACACCTACCGAATCAAGTAATGTAATAGTTCTTTCTGTACTTAAATTTTTACAACGATGAAAACCCCTCAGTAATAACATAATAATGAGGAAAGACAGTATCCAATATCCAGCAAGAATCCTTTCATAAATGAGAACATGAGGAACGCAAGAAATACTGTGATTTTGAGTCAATAACCCTTCACATCTTTGAAACATGACTGCATTCCCAGTTAAGCAAGCTAGAAAAGATACCTTTCTCATGTTCTTTCCTCTCTCCCAACCTGTTCCATATCAGGTCTCCTAATGTATATAAGCCTCTGTCATGCATTCTCAGTAAATCTTGTCTCAAAAGAGTTTTCCGTCAACTGTCAAACAAAAGTGAAAATTCAGGTAACGTGATGTTATATAGTTGCTTTCGAGATCAGCATCTGCTCTGAGGTGCTGTCCAGCAGTTACCCTGTTACCTGGTTGGTTAAGTTTACAGACGGTAAGGCAGCTAGTTGTCTAGGTACCCAGGTCATCTTGGCCTTTGTCATCTCTGATACAGGAACTGATCACACTGCTAATGATGTCCTTCCATTGATTGAAATACAGAGCTTTTTTTACATCCTCCTAAAATCATTAAGATCAATGTGGAGATCTGATTTTTGTTTACAAGGTGGCAATTTACAGTTCTCTGGCAAAGTGAGGAAAATTTGAAATGGGGATGTATGTTACACCACCATGACAATATTTTAAAAGGCCTAGAAGTGAAATAGGAAATCGGGAGCAAAATTTTCCCTGGCAGTGTTTCTTCATTAAACTGAATAGGAGTTGCTTTGGTTTCTTATTTATTCAACATCCTTGTAGACTAGTGGTAGCTTTTGGTCTATGTGAGAGGTGAGACAGTGCTCAGTAGGGAGGTAAAACTTCTCAGGTTTTGTAATTCGTGCAATCCTTTAGTCTTTGTTCTTTCTAGTAACTATTTTCTGGTAAATCAGTCCAAGTGATTAATATTTAATCTTTGATGTTGTCATAGCTCCAGATCTAAATGAATACTGATTCCATGGATTTTGCTCATCCTCTTATCTCCACTTAGTCTTAACCATCTGTTTACATGACTGACACTTACAACTCATGAGAACAATAAAACCAATCCATTCATGTAAGGAGCCGAGGTGCAAGCATGTGTTTATGAAACGTGATTTTGTTCTCTCCCGAGTATACTCTTTCCATTTCTTGTGTGCCTGGTTCTTTGCTCAACTTCTCTGCAATGCTCAAGAATGATAGCCCCAGTAACGACCTGACTTTGTCCACTTCAGGCGTTGGGGGACCTAGACCATAGAGGAAGTTGTTGTTTTATTCTTTTTGCTCCTAGCCTTTTGCTTCTGGATGACACCAATTAACAATTAAGATGAAGAGGTACCAATGCTGGAGTTCATATATTTTTGCTGTGCTTTTCCTCTCAAATAATTTTGTCATTCCACCCCTCGGTTGCCACTTTTGATGGTAAAAAATGACAGTAGAAGAAAGAAATCATCTTCTTCTATTCCCTTCAAATAATATGCATCAAATTTAAGTTGAAAATAGGTTTGCTCTACATTTCTCTTATTTAAGCACTGCAATACAGATTATGTCAAAAATATATCTCAGAAGAAATATGAAGCTTCCTATGTACTGAGTATTTTTTCTTGTATTATAAAGTCTCACTTTTTAAAAGAAAAATTGCATGCAGAAGGGATTTTGAAAAATGTCCTTTCCTGAGTAATATACTCTGTACTTACATTTTTATTGCATTTGAAATAGTATAACTTAATTTTGAACAAAATCTACCTTGACTTCATCGAATATACTTGACTTCAGAAAAACCTGGTAATGAAAAAAACACCCCTGTATCATATTTTATTTTTAACTTTCTCTGATGAAGAATCTGCTATGGTAACATAAAAGAATTTTAAAGTGCCCTTAATTTTACTTGCTTTCTAAATCACCTTTGCAAAACTGAAGATAACATGTACTTCAACAGCCAAAATGTTTTCTGTTTGTCTAGCATGTGCTCTGCTTTGCTGTTGTGACTATTAGAGTTTTAGTAAAATTCTACTGAGGCTTAGTTTTGGGAAAGATAAAACATGTAAGGGAGTCCATAACTTTACACATAAATATATATATATATATTTAATAGGTAGATCAAAACTTTGAGACTCCACCTACTAACCAGAGTGTAGCTGAGCTTGTCTAATCAAAATAAAAACAGTACACTTACTGAACAAGTTTGAGTACTTGTTTATGACATACAACAAAGACCAACTTTGGATGTATGTTATGAAATGCCAGATACATGAAGATGCTTCCTGGCACCGAAATGAACTGCAGTTTTGCCAAAGAAAGCAGTACACAAACTGCCTTTTTGCTTGAAAAAAACAATCATACAAACATGAAAAATAAGTCTAAATGTTTAACACAATTAACAATTCAAACTTTGATAGACTAGATTACTCTGTGTTTTTTATTTGTGAGGAATTACTAAAAACAAGGTTCTTGGTAGCAATTTACTCGTCTTCCATGATTGCATAGATCATCTCTCTTCTCATACTTCCTCTCACTGTTTTTGACAGGCACAAATGGCTAAGGAGATGCATGCAATGCAGTTGTCAGCTCCAACAAGATGCTGCAGAAGTGTGTACAGGAATAGCTGTCAGTAAGAAAGGCAAAAAAAAAAAAAAAAAAAAAAAATTGCTTATGTATTGACCAGTCATGGACAAGCTGTGAATGAAAGAAGAGTGTTTTGCTCAAATTCATTAGATATTCCTTCAACTGTCTTAATATTGCAGTAAAGACAGGTTTATTAGAGTGGGTTTTGGTTGGTTGGTGTTTTCTTGGTTTTGTGTGTGGTTTTTGTTTTTTTTTGTTTTCTTCCTAGAAAAATATTTTAAGGTTTAGTATCTGGATGCTGAAAGCAACTCCTGGATGTGTTGTTATTTATAATATAATTCCCATACAACTTCCCCAAAAGTGTTTTCTACTTTCTTTCCTTCTCAGAATTTCACTTCTATTTATCTCTTGTAATTCAGCTGGTATGATTCTTCCACAGTCACAACTTTCCACACAGTGATTGTTTGCAACTCTTCATAGCCTGTTAGTTCGATAGTAAAGTTCACAAATAACTTTGAAACCATGTAATATGTTAGCATTTCTTTCCTTTGTGGGACAGAATGAACTGTAGGAAAATTTCAGCAGCTTTATAATAATCTCTGGAGCAGACAAATTTACTACTCATTTGCTTTGGTTTTGTGTACATATTTTGGACTTTAGTAGTGAATGGAAAAGGCAGCCATACTAATTAACTTCTTCCGTAATTCACATGTACGCATGGAATTATCTAGGTCTTACCGATTTAAAAAGCTGCCTGCTCTTGACTTTTACCCTTCATGTTTTTTTCTGTCATGATCTTTCCACTCTTAACTGTAAATTGCCACCCCGAACTGTTTTCCTTCTTGCCTTCAAAAAAAGAAAATGCCTACTGAAGACAAAACACCTTTACTTTGATTTCAGTGACATGTTTTGTTCTGCTAAATGGCTATTCTTGAGGTTTGTCTATTGATTAATGAAAAATGAAAGGCATCCTTCACTGTGCTTTGGAAAAAACTCAGGCAGAGGAATGACAGATGAGTTTCCTGCCTTTCCAAAGACACTATGTGCCCCCTTCCTGGCAGTATCATGGCAGAAGGCCACCAGGAATAAAAGAAATATGGCAGACATTGATTCCTGTCACTTCTACAAGAAATTTGTTATCCCTAACTTGCATTTCCCATGACTAACATGTCATGTCCATGTCCTCAGACACTGTCTTCAAAGTCAGAATGTTACATATCTGTACCCTATCACAATAGCCATATTCGTCACTGTAGATTTAACCAAGACCTGTGGAAGTGTCTCTACAAACTTTTTTTTTTTACCTCAAAAGAGGTTTCTTTGAGAAATGCAGAGATACTACCTTGCATTCCCTACTTTCTCAGCTATTGCCTTCTTTTTGTGATTTTTTTTCCCCCCCCTCACACCTCTTTGCTTCATCAGACTTTCCTTGAGGCAGAGCTTAATTAAAATCAGCTATGATGCCAGGTGAGGTGCGCACATCCTTAAGTCCTGTACTGCCCCGAGGGGCCTGTTCCCCTCTGCTCGGACACATGAACGTGAGCCCGCCTTTGGGGGCTGACAGCGAAACCGCTCGCCGTGGGCCTTCAGCTGCGGGGTACCCACGCTCCCAGTCTGCCCCTTGCCTCGAGGGCAAGGGAGGCTGAACCAGCGCTCGCCCTCCCTGGACCGGCCCCGGGGCAGCGGCACATCCCAAACCCCGCGCTGGGGTCCCGGCGCCTCCCGCCCCTCGGAGGCCTGGGTCTGACTCAGCCGCCGGCCGCTCTCCGGGAGCCAGGTCGGGGCAGCCGCTGCTGGGGGTGAGGCTGCACCCGGCGTTGGCGTCACCGAGGACCACTCTGTGACTTCACGGCTGCGCCTACCGCAAAGTCTGTGGTGCCCGGCGCCTCACAGCGGACCCCGGCGAGGCGAGGTCGCGCGCCGCCGCTGCCCGCCAACGGCCCCAACGGCCAAGACTCGCGCGCGGCCGCGACGGCGCCCCCTGCCGAGCGCCGCGGGGCGCGCCCCTTCCGCCGCCGCGGGGCGCCGGTGCCGGCGGCGCCGCCTCCCTCTTCCCTTTCTCCTTCCCCTCCCTCCCTGCCTGCCTGGCGGCCGGTGGCGGGAGGCAGGGGGAGCCCGGGAGCAGCGGCGGCCCGGCCCAGCGGGCAGCGAGCCCGGCAGGCAGGCAGGCAGGCAGGCGGGGTCCCCCGCCCGCCCTCCCGCGCTGACGTCAGGAAACTTTCTCCGCGGCTGAAGCGGGAGCGGGCCGGAGCGGGTGCCGTGTGCCGGCGCGGCGAGGCGAGGCAGCGGGCCGGCTTCCATCACCTCGCCAGGTACGCGGCGCTCCTCTCCGAGGGGCGGCGCGGAGCCCCGGCCCCCGGGCTGGGGGGGGCAGCTTGCGTGCGCGTTAGGGTCCCGAGGTGGTAGCGCGGGCTCCTGGCCCCCCCCCCCCCCCCCCCCCCCCGCGGACGAGGGCAGCCGGGGTCGGGCGCAGCCGCCCGTTCCCCGCGGGTCCCGAGGTGCGGTCGGCGAGCGGCAGCGGGGAGGGAGGTCCGGGCGCCTGTTGATCGCCGCGGCGGCCGCGCCGCCCCGGGCTGAGCCGCCCAGCCGCTGCCCTTGGCTGGAAACTTCGCAGCCGGCGGGAGGCGCGGGGTGGGGGGGGGGGGGGGGGGGAGCGGCGTGAGTAACGGGGCTCGTTCCCCGGCGGCGGGGCCGCCGCGGCCGCCTGTCGGGGCTCGTCTCTTTCGCGGGTCTGACCCGCGGAAGCGGCGCTGCCCGCGGGTGGTTGGCGGGGCGGGCGGTACCTGCCGGCCGCCCCCCTCCCTCTCTCCCTCCCTCCCGGCCGGTGCTCGGCAGGCTCGCGGCGCGGTGCGATGCGAAAGTTGCGGCGGGCGCAGCTCTGCAGCGGCTTTCTCCTCGAACTTCAAGCCCGCAAGGACTTGGGGATTTTAGGCATGCGATATGCCGCGGTTTAGGGCTTTCTGAATGTCAAGTAGCTGAAAATAATCAAATGCCTTTCCTTCTGTCGTGTTTTGGTGTTTGGTGAGGTTTTTTTTTTTCTTTTTCCTTTTTTGTTCTTAGCAAGTACAGTAAAGCCATTATCTGAGACAAGGTTTTGTTTTTCTTCTGAGGGCTTAGCCGTGGCAGCTTGGCGGTGTTGGGAGGCGAGCCGAGCTCGCCGCTGAGCCTGATGAACGCACAATTGTTTTACAAGGGAGGATCTTCCAGTCGTAGACAAACCCAAACCACCAAGTTAATTTTAACTCCGTGGAGCAGCCGGGTGTTGGGAGGGTGGAGTACTGGAGTAGTGTGGCGGATCGTCATGTGAATAGAAAACTGAAATACGAGCAAGCACTGCAGCCGCTGGCTTGAAGTCGGGAGAGGGACATTCGGGGAGAAATTGTCAGTTTGAGGGGGTCTGAAAGTTGTATGCTAATTCTCTGGAGGAATATGGAAAAGTATGTTGCTCATTTAATTTCATCATCCTTATCATTTATTGAAAGGCACCAAGGGTCAATCAAAGGCCCCTAAAGGTTAATTGTATTCTTCATACAAAGAACTAGATTTCTGGGGTCTTTTTTGAACTTCAGACGGTCATTACACGTTTCTAATTTAAATACCATGCAACTCTTACTTCTTAAATTGCCAGTTCCAACAGTTGCATTGCAAGTTTTTAAGAAGTCATCTTTTTGTAGATCTAACTAAACAGATGTTAAAAAAAACCTAATAAGCTGGAAAGCAAACCATACGTGAAGGCGATTATGAAGGTGCTTTGAATGTGTATAGATGCACATAAAATGTCTTAGCAATATATTTGGTCTACTCCGTATAAATATAAGTATCCATTTTTACATTTTATGTGAATAACTATGAACCTGTCCTTTTAGAAATACCGTTCTCTTTTCTGTGATTTTCTTCCTCTGCATGTTGGACTAACTTATACCTTTAGTTGTACCTTTCATTGTTGTAGTGATAAACAATACTTAAGAGCTTCAAACCTTTGCCAGTTAGGATGGTAATCAAAATAAGACAAATCACTTGAGGGAAAAACAAATGCCTTTCTGAAGGTCAAGCTTTTATTTTTATGGCAATTTCAAAATGAGTGGAAAAGTTTGCCTCCTAATAATAGATATGCTTGATCAATTGGTTGTGTAGTAGTATGTCAGGGACAACCTCTGATATTTGGAGATTATCCACATGCATTCAGGGAAAGGAACAACAAAATAGTGGGGAAAAAAACCCAATAATTTCATGATTATTAGCCTTAGTATGCATTTTGTTTTTAAGTGTGTGGACGCGTTAGTGATTATAGGCCTCCTTAAAGGCATATATTTATGCGAAGAGGTCGAATAGAGTGGTTTGTGGATTAAAAGCCTAGGAATTACGGCACAGTTTCAAAGGATGCAAGGGAGCAGTTTGGTTTGTGTTTTTAACAGAGCAACAGTGGCAGGGATATCAGTGGTAAGAGACTGGCAATAACCAGAAGCAAGCACAAGTCAGGTTGCCTTAGAAGTAAGGATGACAATCTTAAATGTGATCCAGCTAGCGTTGGGCCTGTCTTGCGAGTGATAAGTACAGAAATCAAAATGATTGTGATGCCAGAAAAAAAAAGGAGAAAATGCTAGATGGCAACAGCGAACTACACTATAATGTTCTGTGTAAAGCATTTTAAATCACAAGGGAGAATACAGAACTGATACTAGAGGACCAGAAAGGAGGAAGATGTAATTAACAAGAGCGGACGATGAGAGTGGTTATTGCAGTAACTAATGGTTGGTACTGCCTCCTTAGTCTTTGGTGACAACTTTGTAATCTTTTCAAGGTGTTTTTAGAGTTCAAAGATTGTGCATCTGCTGCTCTGCAAAATATTCACCTAATGTGACATTTCAGAGTTTCCTTTACAAGCTCATTAAAATAATTTGTTAGTCCCTTGCATGTAGACAAGGTTACATCTCACGGTTCAATAGTGGTGTATCTGCATGGGTGTGTTCATACAACATTTGTAAATATTACTGGACGCTCTAAAAATTGTGATCAGAAGACTTGTATGAAGAACTTGAGAGGTCAAATACAATAAACTAGCATTTGTATTATGATGATAGAATTAGTTTTTCTTTTGAGATAATTCCTTAAGAGCATATTGCTTGAACATGTCCTAAGAAAATAATTAGAACTACCACATGAAATAATGAAAGGCCAACTTCAGCTTGAACTGGGGGACTAATGTAGCTTGAAAGAGAACAAAAAAATGAACTGCTTTATCCTTGAATTGTTGACATACCTAATATGACTTGTGGCAGGATTCTAATTCTGTCGTTTTTTTCAAGAGAGGGAGTAGAGCACTGAGAGCTGAAAAGTCCACCAGGTTCACTTCACAAAAATCGCAGCACCCTTAGAATTTTCAGTTATTGTCAATGGTGAAGTGCATGGGAGAGGTTGAGGTTGTGTTTCAAGTAAATCGGCTCTTGAGACAAAAAATCCTGAATTAATGACTTGATAGAGTTGTTACATAAGAATATGCTAATTGGGCACAAATAAACATTTTCCCCATCCCCTTTTTCGCCTTACTTTAGTCTGATTTTTAAAGCGTCAAGTGCCTTGAGAGAATCAGGATGTATCCCATAAAGGAACAAACAGTACTGTCCCTGTTACAACACATAGTGCCTCTGCATAGCGACCCAACGATGTTCTCTTGAGTTCTCTTACCTTCAATATGTAACTGTCCATGTAGATATATTTGTTAATATTCTTGTTCCCAGTGGAAGTCAGTTCCTTCCTAGTATCTCCTACATTCCAGAGATCAGAACCCTGGCTTTTTTCATGCAGTTAGTCTCACTACCCCACTATCAGTTCTTTCCTGAAGATGCCCTATGACTTAAATGCTACATCAAACTGTTTTGTGGACTTGCTGTTGTGGAATAGCCAACTATTACCATTTAATACATACCCTTAACCTGGGTTTACACTCATGGCCTGTGGTGGTTAGGGGCAGGAGGAAGGAGGTATTACATTTACTCAATTACTTGTCATTTTGTGGCCTATCCTCAAGGCATGTACCTGTGACCTAGCAGGAATGGCAGAATGCAGTAGTAGCATTACAGTGAGCTATTGCCCACCCTTTTAGTCGTAGATATGCAAGTGTAGACCTGTCTGTGCCATTTCATTTGCCCAGGGGCACTGGAAGAACTCTGGGAATGGCCAGTAGTAGCTCTTCAGTCTTAAAAATGCTTTCTACCGAGGCTGCAGCTCCACCCCATCCAATAAGCAGAAGGTCATCTGAAGTGCCTCCACTTGCTGTATGGTTTCAAAACACATTTGTTACACTAAACTGAACATCAAGAGAAGGAAGTGATGTTACCACATAAATTTTATCCAGGATTTCAATAGAGAATTTATCTAGCTGGAAATTCATCATGAATTCCCAGGAAAGAATTTACACTGTCATTCCTCTTCCCCTCTGCCAGTTTAAGCAGATGTTCTTACCACCAAACTAAGAGGGTGCTCTGAATTAAAACATTGTCATTTCCTAGGTTGAAATGACTTACTTTTTGGGGGTGTAATAACATATTAGGCAAAGAAAGGAAGAATGTAGAATTTTGTAGCTTAATGAAACAAACATTTCTGTAGAAGAGATGAGACCTGAGTTTGCAACAGCCGTATAAGTAGTAAGCTTTCACTGGAGCAAGAAGCAGAACTCGGGCTTTGTAACACCTACAGTTTCACACAGGCTGCTTGATAATGCGGCAATGTAGTACCGGAAAGCCCCTTAGATTAACATACTGGATTTCTTTAACATCTGCAAATTTCTTTTCTATTTTGAAGGGCAGGCATTGAGAAATTCTGTTATTTTAATTCCAGAGTCTGACCTACTCGGCTTAGTATATGCTGTATATTCTATTCACTTTGTTAGTACTTCATACATTTTACGTCTAACTCTGATTGAGCTGGGTTTTCTCCATTTTCTATCTCACTTGCAGTTATAAAGATTCAGAAACATCTGTGCTGCCAAATGGTTTTCAGTTTATTCTGTCAGCAATACCTGATGAACACCATTGCCTTGCATTAGTTTGCACAAGTGTAACTTGGTAAACAGTTCTCTTAATAACACACTAGTTGGAGCAGAGACTGCAGCTGACTTAATCTTACTTTTTTTAGCTCTTCGAAACTAAGAAGTTGCTAAAATTTGCAGGTTTTTGTCACCAGTAAGTAGAACCATAATCTGTGGAAATTCTTTGGACGTTCTGGTTATTCCTGTGCTATTCTCCTGTGTAGAGAGATCTTGAACAGTGCAAGTAAAGAATACTTTCATTTTGAAAAATGTATGACTTTAAGGCAAATATTCTGACATTCAAAAGTGTCTGATGGCTGTTTCTAGCATGCTGTATTGCTCTAGTGGAGCAGGGTATACGGGTACTCCTGTATTTGGGAATAGATATGGATAGAACAGCCTAATCTCCAAGGTGCTTTGATCTTCTAATAATCCCTAAAATAACATGAAAACTTTAAAACTGCATTCAAATTCCTACTTACTATTTTTAGAGAAAATGAGATCGGTTTTTGAGGACTGCTGGTTCTCTGAAACTATTCAAGATCTTTCATGTGATTTTTTTTTTTTTTTTCATTCGTTCTGTGCTCTTTCTATGCCCCTAGTTTTAATGGGGGCAATCTTGGACAAAGGCGAAATGTGGTAGTAACACGATGTGGAAAACAGAATCCTGACTTGTACCTGCTGCGACATTTAATAGTCTATTCTATTTTCATTTTTGTCCTTTTAAATGCAGATGTTAGATCTTCAGTTCCTTCTAGGCAGGATGGGCCATTAGGAACTTAAACATTGTGCTTAAACTTTCCAAGTGATCTAGGACACTCTAAGTCTGTGTAGCCCGTAACAGTTTTTTTCAGTTCTCAGAAGCCTATGCAAGCCCAAACTTTGTTTCCACCAGAAGAAAAGCTGGGATAAGGCTGCTGCTGCAGTGGGGAAAGGTGGCTGGAAGGGAGGTGGTTGCCCATTCTCACCTCAGCCTTGCAGCACTGCTTGTGGCAGGGGGACCCCCGGGAGAGCTGGTTTCTTCGCAGCTGCAGTCTGTGCCATCTGGGCTTTGGCAAGTAGCTATTTTGCTAGTGCTGGCGATTTCTGTCTGCTACCCTGTGTAACTATTGTTTTTCCTATGCATAAAGGTACTCCTAACATTAATCAATATATTTTCTCTTTTGTCAGATTGAGAGCTTTTATTTTGTGTGTACACATCTTTTAAAGAAGATATCTCTTGAAACAACAGCATTTCCTTCTTAATCTGTTGTGAAATCTTCTGGAAGGTAGAATAGAAGTGAGGTAATGAGCCTAGATAAAGGACTGTGTTCCCAATAAAAAATTATTTTTCCTGCAGTCACATCTCAAAATGCTGTTTGGAACAGCAGTCATCTTTGCATGCCAATTACATTAGGAGTTGTTTAAAAAAGTTTGGTGCGTCCTCAAACCTATTTTCTTAACGTTTGTCCAGACCATCTTTCCAAATGCCTTGCTGTGCAGATACGTGCTGTCTCTAATGCTTTCTTCCTACATGCTGTGTTGGCAGCCGTACGCATTCAAAGATCATGAGTCAGGTTGCCTAGCAAAAAAATCATAAAATAATGAGATTAAAAATAATATAGACTTTGTTTTTTTTGAACATTTAGCATTGTTTTCCTTCTTTAAAGCTTTTTTTTTTTTTTTGCAACTATGTAGATCTGAAGCTTATTTTATATTGAAAACAGGTTTTCTTGTTGTTTTTTTGTTTTTTGTTTTTTGTTTAACACAAGCTCAAAATTTCAGGACTTGGATCTTTAAGAAAAACAGATCTTGTGAGACTTGCCCTAAAATGATGAATGATGGCACCACTGTGTCTGAGCTTCTGCCGATACATGCTTCAGTCTTAAATGAGAGAAATATTAGTCAAGGGTTCATTTTCAGCCGTGTTTATATTCAGATATAACAAAGAGGCCTCTGCTGATGATTCTACCTGCTTGTTCATGCGCTGAAGTCAAAGGAGATTCAATGCTAGACCTGAAAGTACTAGCTGATACCATACCTTTTTCTTCTGCTTCCCGGTTGATAAGGTGACAGAACCATCACTTCCAAAGCAGTGGGTGGCTGGGGTTCCAGCTAAATGGTGGTTTCATATTGTGGGGTATGGTATGCACAAGTCATACCTATTTTAGAGTAACTGTCATTAAAGTAACATGAGGAAACTTGTTAAAACAAAGGAATAAGCAACATTGAGGGGTGAAGTGTACGTGGTATAATATGATGCTGAATCTTTACTTGGGACAGAAAATAGTAGCAGGGGCCTATGTAGGCAGCAGAAAGTAGTTTGAGAGACTAGCCCCCACCATTGTGCCCCTTAATCTATTTCACATGTGTAAGCTTTAAAGCAGAGTGTACTGTGGATTTGTAAACACAAAGGTATTTAACATCTGAGATTAATACAATCTTCTTCTTGATTCAAGTAGCCTAAAAAATGCATAGCTAACTTTGTAAGTTATATGTTATATTAATATTCAATTTATCCTGTTGTACAAATAGGCTTAGGATGGAAGAAATACTTTTCCAACAAATTTTGCAGCTGGAGCTGTTATTAATTCTCTTATCTTTCTGTGCCATACAGTAATTGCACTTAATTGTTTGCTTCTGCTGTGTTTTGTGGTGTGAAATGCAGTATGTCAACACTGATAAACTGCAACATTAGTGTGTATAATGCTAATGTTCTTGAAAGAGATAATTTCCAGAGTTCACCTAACTGGATGAAACAGCTCGTGTAAGTACCAAAGCGGTGCTTTACACATTGTGTAATGAAAGTTTGTAGTTGTTTTTTTTTCCTCAGTAACAGGTTGGTTTTGTCTTCACACGTTTGTGTAGTGTGTTGTACTGGTAGGCTAAAACGCAATATACGAATAGGGCTGGGCCAAAGTCCATGGCTGGGAAACCAGGATGTAAAGTAAGTAACGTTTTTCTTAGCCAGTTAAAAACGTTGGGATTCTCATTACATTGCTTGCTATCCGTACATTTTAGTGCAACTCTCCAAAGTTAAGTCTACTTTTTTTATAGAAGCATATTAGGGTTTTTTTTGAGACCAAAAGAACTCACCTAGAGGCATTCCAACTTGTAAAAATGATTCTACAACCTCCCCTACCATCCTATACTGTGATGGGAGCTCTATTTCTGGCTTAGTCCCCACAGGTTTGAAATCATACTTCTTAAGAAACCAGTCAGTCTGGGAGAGGGCACTTGGGAACTTTATAGTTCCCAGCTTCAGTTCTCTGAAAGACTATTGCTTCTGCACTGAAAAATAGCAGAAACTGCAAGCTGCGTTTTAACCTGTCCATACTAACTTGGAATCTCATAAATTTGTCACAAGTAGTCTGTCATTAACAGCAAATGTAAACTAGAAGAGCATATGAGCTTTTTATTGTTCTCTTTCAAAATTAAATAACTTCTCCCAGAGGTCTCAGTTTCATTCCCCATGTTTTATGTCTGACGATATTGAATGTAGCTATTAAACTGCTAGACTGATTTTGTATTCATAATTTTCTCCAATATGAAGAGTAACTCTTGAATCCAAATCATTAGCTGGCATTTCAGCCATGCAGGACTGAATAATGTGCTTGCATTGGTAATATCCACAACCGTCAGTACAGTTATGCTGGCTCTGGCCAGCCACTCTTTTTTTACTGGTTTTGACTGGGATGGCATGAGGCAGCTGATGGCTACAGATGTAGCAAGTCTGCCGGCATGGAAAATTCACAGAGCAAGCACAGTCTACATAGGTATCGTAGTAATCTGTCAGGAAACTGAAGTGCAGTTGACAGCACTGTTGATTGTTTATCTTAGAAAAGTGCTAGTATTTGCTTTGCTTTTGTACCGATTGGCAAAGCAAAAATGATTTTACTGCAGAAGTGACATTGCTGCTGCAAGGAAGGAGGATATCTATATCACAGTAGGCAAGGATAGTATGCTATGCTTCTGAGTAACTACTTTAATGCCCAGTGTTCTGTATTATGTATGTTTACTTTGCAGTCTTGCACAAATGCAGCAGGGAATGGCTAGTCATTATCCAAAGCAGTCAATGTAAAATTGTCATGTTGTTTTGGATTTTCTCTTTTGTTGTTGCGTTTTCTGAGAGGAAGGAGGAGGGGCTGGCTACTTAGCAATAATATGATGCCATGGTACCATGCTTCCTGTAGCTATGCATTTAAAATAGATAATTAAGAAATAAGGCAGTGTATATCATATAGACTGTTCTGTATGAGCATTTGGTATTTGATGGCAAGCATAACATGTACACACTAATACACATACTTCAACTTGCTCCCAATATAACTGATGGCCTTCAATCTTTCCTGTCTTCATAATGTAGAAAAATTTGCGCTATGAATTCTAAAACCAACCTCAGATTCGGAAAAGATTGACATGCTTTAGTGAACAATTTGCAGTGGCTTAAGGTTTAAGTTTGTTTGTCCCAAACTTGAGCCTAATAGGATAAAGGATATCCTAAGAGAAAACATTTTTTTGTTGAAGTAGAATGCATTTACAAAACGTCTGTCTTTATTTGAATTTTACTCCCATATTAGTCTGTTTTGTTTCCTTTTAAATTCCCAGATTTCGTAAATAAAGCAGCGATGTAGTATTTACTTTTAGATCTCTAAAGAACGCAATGTAGTCACTAAAAACTGATAAAAATAGATGCAACGTCATGTATTTACATATTTTATTCAAAGCCAGATGAAGAAAAAGACACAGAGCTAATACAGATGAGAGATGGTATTGTGTGGGGAAAGTGAGTAATTTTCAATTGCTGAGAGGTGAGGCTTTTGATGAAGTGGAACATGTGTAGCTCCTTTTGCTGGCCAAGGTGGGTGATCATTTAAGGTGGAGTAGAAAGCTTCTTCCTATGGATGCTGTCTGACAACAGAGACTTTTTGGGAAGACATTGTGTGTTTCATATGCTCCATGTATCCAGATATCTTGCTAGTTACTGATTCTCTGATATTTTTAAGAATTTCCTCATCTGTGATTCTTGTTGCCTGAACCTTAATTTCTTTCCAAACCCCACTCCTGGAGGGGTCTGTGATACCTCAAACAGAAGTTCAGTATCAGAACAAATAGTCATCATCTAAGCTCTTGACATCCAGAATACAGAACCAGGTCATATTTTGATGACTCAAGGACATTGTACTTTAGCATTTTTCTTACCATTCTTGGAGGATATCCTGAGTTTTTGTAATTTTACGGCTTATGAAGAATTCCTAAATAAGATTTTCTTCCTCTTCCCATTTTGGAGTTGTGTTTCCTCTGTAGCATTGTTAGGCTTGATTAGGATCTAGGAACTTTTTGAGTAGTGAGTCAGAAAAATAAACAGAAGCTGAGCAAGCAAAAGCTGAGGAATGGAAGAGATTTTTGGTTCAAGTGTCGTTCAAATCCTTTCAGCTCTAAGCTAAAGGTATAGTTTCTCTCCTGTGCGTGTGCACCTTTTCCTTCCTTTTTCCTTGTCCCTTCCCTTCTCTTGCCCTCGCACCCTCAAAAAGATCATTGAGGACAGTTCTCTTATGCCTGCCTTGGACAACTTTGTGGTATGTGCCTAGATGTGTTACTTTAAAAGAGCCTTAAGGGAAAGCTTTCAACCCTAACAAATCTGATGTGTAAAATATGCAAAACAGTAAAATGCATATAGTCATAAACCCTAACGATTCCACAGCAATCCTTTATGTACTTCCTACTCAGAGAATTATCTATGTTGTGACTCTATGTGCTTTTCAATTTTGGACTTCAAGTTTTTTGACATTGTAACTGAGCAGTGATTAAAACTTATGAAGAAATGGACCATAAAATAGATGTTTAGTGAAAGATAAATAAAAACATACTTAATAAGATTAGTGGAATATACTTGAGATGTGTTATGTTACTGGCATACCCATGACTTGCCACTGAAATAATCTGTTGCAATTTAATCCAAATCAATTCCATTTGCTAGGTCATCTGGAAGTTACTTTTGCTGAATAAAGTTCTTAGTTCCTTAGCCAAATGGCAGGGGGAAAAAATGTCAAACTACTGAAGAAATATGCCTTGACAGTAAAGAACATAATAAAATGCTAAAGATCTCAGTTCTGAAAGTAGTAAGTGGTTGGCTGGAAATAATTGCTTTGAATATTTTGAATTCATTATGGTGAATTTTGCCAGATACTGTTGAAGAATATTTGTGTATGGTATTTACTGTGGTGTTTCTTGTGCTTGCTGCAAGGCATGTGTACTGTTGGGCAATTTGATTCTGTTTGTTTATGGTCTAAATGCTCCCACCCCTCCCCCAGCAGTATTCAATTGTGTATTATGCTCAGCTGCTTTTTAGAAGACGCGATGCAAGTGTAAGTCCTAGGCAGTGTTTGTGTAAGGTAGAATGAAGTGTATTTCTTCTTAGCTAGCAAACTTCTTTCAAATCTTGACATACCTTGACAGACTTCTGAAACTTGCATTTCACTATGTACTTAGGAACATTTTACATGGTAAGATCTTTAAAGAGATGTTGCAGCTCAAAGACGTATTTGTAACATGTCTTGAGAAGGTGACTTATTAACTGTACTCTCAGCCTCTTACATGGTGAATGGTGGAGAGAGCTCTCTGCTATATCTTATGTTGTCACTTATCTGGAAATGTGTCAATTGTTCGTTTGAGTCTGCCCTGGCACGTGGATATTAGAAAGGCCTATAGGTATATGTGGCAAAGTATTGGCTAGTGCAACAGCTGATATGTGAAAAATCGCATTGTGAATGACTGCAATTACACGGTTAATAGTTCTGTTTTGTTATAGATGTATGAATTCTGCTCATGTCTGTGCTTTGATTTCTCAGAGTATGCATGGTTTGGACATTCACACCATAGTTCTGTAAGTTGTTTGAGTCAGCAATGATGCTGCTGAAATGGTGGTTGAAGTCTTTCTCTATCCCTTGCCACACTTTTCCTGCCTGATGTGCCTTTCTTTGGGTATTGGCTCAGGTACTTACAGTGTGGCATTGGGAACTGGATTGAGTATGACCAAGAACTGGGAAGTGGGCAGAATAGGTCCAATTATACTCGTTCGGTCTGACTGTGGAGCAACAGTGTAAGATACAATAAAGTTGCTTTTTGAAGTAGATAGAAGCTAAGCTGTAAGCCTTGGTTCAACACTGCTTGCAGTGCAGTTCATCACTGACCTGACCAGAACAGATTCATCGATACAAACATAGTCTCTATCTGGCCTTCATTGATGTAGTTTTATACTCCTCAAGGCACAATCACTTTAACAAGTGAGGGTAAACAGTGCTGTATTGTGGAAAAACATAAAGCTTGTTGTTACTATATCCAGTTTATTTAGCTTTGTCATAAATTCAGGTTCCTAGGCAAGTGTATTAAGGAGGTTTGTTTTGTTTTCCTGCTGAGCTCTATCACAAAAAACACAAAAGCTTTTTTTTCTTGGCTCTTACCTTTCTCTAAAAATGGAGAACGCATTGACTTCTGAATACAACAGAAGGCTTATTTTATCCATTAAATAACAATAGAAAAAAACTAGAAATTGAGAATCTTTTTAGGTTGTTTTCTTTGTGTTTTGATTTTTTGTTCTTTTTTTAAATGCAGACTTCCTTGATTGGCCCTGGTAGCCACTTAAAGAAGTGAGGTTGATGGTTTTCTTTCCATATTTTTGTTACTAACATAATATGCTTTTATCACTTAACAGAAAATGTATTGTATATTCAGTGCTCTTTCCATGGTGAATGACCAAGAATGTCTTAATCTAACCTTTACGGTGGTGTACGTTGCATCATGTTAACCATCAAGCTGACTGTCCATTGTGTAGATTGAATTTCATGGCAAAACCCGCATGTTTCTGTGGCACTCCAATTATAGCTGTAGTTTTAATTTCATTCTTTGTGTGCTTATGCCTGTCCTTCATCAGAACTATTCAGAAGTGTCTGAAGTTAATTTGCAGAATTTTCATCCCAGATTTCATGTGTTTATAAGAGATTAAGAAAGGTTTTCATTTAAGACTACTGTTTCATGGTATTAAATTGGAATCTGATCTCTGTAGTACAGAAGCTAATATTCTTTTTATCACTGTTTAATAGATCAATTGAGGTGGAATATCATTATGTAGACTATTACCATGTAGACTAGATTCATAGGTGTAGATGAGATTCATAGGCTGATAGCTTTTCAGGCCAGGGCAAACAATGTGGTGGTTCTGGCTTCTCCAGTGACTGTTGCGGTGGCTCCCCTGCTCACCCCTAATTAAAATATGTTATTGCTAAAGACACAATTTTGACTTTGAATCTCTGCTATTGTAAGTTTTATCATAATATAGAACAGAATATGCCAGTACTTAATTGCCTTTTGGAGGATCTTTTTACAGTTGATGGTGTTGCTGCTGCTTGAGTAAAGAAGGATTCTGGTGCTTAACAGGTTGGTTGAGCTTGAAAATGAAGGCAAACCATTTAAACTGATTTTTTTCAAACTAGTCTCTAGTAAAATTGGGCTACAGCAGAGTAATCCCATTTTTCCTTTTGCCTCTTTTGCTGGCAGTGATTTTGGAACTTGTTGGCCTGCTCCAGTAAAATTTTTATGTGTTTCACAAAATCTGATGAATGGTTAGAAAAGAGAGATTGACATTAGTGTCCCTGTAGAAGATGTGTAGCTGACTGGAGAATGATGGGGCAGAAACAATGGATTCCTGCTCATTGCCTGAAGTCTGCTGATTTTTAGTGACAGTTTCCTGCAATAAAACCCCTGATAAAAAGGTTTTTTTCTTGCTCTTAAAAATTTATCCATTAAGCCCTGTCACAATGGATGGAAACCCATCTAGCACTTTATTTTGGAGTGTCCTTAGAGGTGCACAACATGGTGAAATTTAATGTCGTTCTTCATCATACTCATGCAGTTCAGTCGGTCATCTCTATTATTTATTATTTCTTTTCTGTTTTTATCACATTTTATCACATTCAGTTTTCTTGAAACTTTCATTTTAGCCTTCTTCAGTGTGCTTTCTCAGTAGACACAATCTTTTACTCATAGTTAATTGTGCTTTAGCAGAATTGGCATGACACATCCAATATATGTACCGTATGCATTAATATTTTTTTGGCCAAAGTTTCTTCAGTGTTCCAGATTTTTGGGGTTGGGGTGTAAAACAAAGAGCTTGCCCATTTTTCTGTAGGAATTCTCAGTTTGCTATGGATGTCTTGTACTGGCTTGAAGGACTTCTACACATTCTGTATGCTCTCAGAATTTGCAGTTAATTTTTTTTCTTGCAAATTCCTTCAGAATCCTGGATGGCTTTAAAACTGGATAGTATGTTTGGTTGTGTTCTGTGTGTTTTTTTTTTTTTTTAAGGAAGAGCTTATGATCCCAGTTAGGCTTGTTATTTGTCAGATGTCATTTCAATATTCTTTGTTCAGCAGTGTTCTAAATGACCTGTTTATCTATGTGCACAAGATTCAGACCTGCCAGGTTTTTTTCTTGTATTTACTTTTGTGGTTTTTTTAATGTCTTGGTATGCTTTAGCATGCTCTACAAATTAAAACAAAAACTAATGGAGTTGGAGGTCTTGTGTGTTGTCTCTGTTGTCCTCCCCTTGTAAGCAGCTATATAATAATGTCTGTCTAGAGGCTTTATTACATGAAAGAATTTTAGGATCTTCTGTCTTTTACTGGTAAGCTTCATAGGGTTGCTTCATCAACTGTACTTGTTCAATTGGTAGCTTTTTTATATATTACTTTTGTTGCTTATTGTTTGCTGCTTATTTTTTTTGTTTATGCTTGGAGAGATTTTTTTTCCTTCCTGCGATTCTTTTGAATTGGATAAAATTTTAAAACATTAAATTTTGTTTTCATGTGTTTTCTTCAGTTGCCTGTTTCAGCTGCTGATTTTTTTTTTATTATTTTTTTAATATATTCTCCATTATTCCCTTTATACCTCTTTCTCCACCGCATTTTTGTTAACCTTGCAATGCAGGACTTGGGCACTGATTCTCGCAATCCCATTTGCTAATTTCTACAGCTCAGTATCACTTCAGTGTTTTTCTTCTTGCATTGAAACTGTATGTGTTTGTCTTTCTGCATCTCCCAGTTCATTGACAGAAGTTAGTGATAACTTAATTGATGAAAGCAAGAATTCAAAATTTGAAGGAATATCAGCTGCATTTGGTCATTATGTCTGATTCCTGTCTGTGATTCCTCAGGAGAAAACAAGGAATAGGTATGACTCATAAACATTGGATTACTTTCATGTATCTCTCTTTTATGGCTTTTTTGATAGAAATGCTACTGCGTTGCCGTTGCAGGTCTGACTCTGCTATTTTAACCAAGGACGCAATTTCAATCTCTACTGTGTTTCATAAATACTCTTTTCCCATAATCATTCTGTGACTTTCCACATTCCCAGATTTCTAAACTGGTTTTTAAGACCTGATATAGATCATAGATGATAAAAATAAAAATGTACCAAAACCTTTTGGGTTAGATACGATCTGATGTTGTCCTCTGGATCAAAAGATGAACCCAGTTCAAAATTTTTTTCCCTTCATCTGCTGCATTGCAATGATGTCATGTAACAGGACGTTTTTAATCTCCTGTGATTTTTTTCATAGTTAATATGTCTTACAAAGGAGGCTTTTCCTATTATTGTTCTCTTGTCTTCTGTGATGAGAAATACAAATGTCCTGAAGAAAATGCTATGTATAATTTTAGCTGGCATACACTGCTGATCTAAATAACGAGTAGGACTCTAAGATGGAAGTGTGATAATATCACAAGTTTCAGCAAGACTTTTTTGGAGATTTATGGTAACTACTAGGGCCAATATGGTTAAAGTATGTTTTTTCCATTTTTCAAGTTCAAAGAGAAAGCAACCATTCAAGTAAAAATAAATCTGTGGTGTAGGCTTCTGTCATAGCAATAATCCTAGGGTTTTTTTTTTGTAGAGTGAATGCAGTATGTTAATTGTGATGTCCTGGACTTTGAAATAATAGTATCATACTAGTGGTGTCGCAACTAGCAGTGCAGTGCCCTGTTGCTTTTTGAGTCCTAAAATACACATTGAGTGTGGTGATATCTGTGAAAGGAGAAAACATGGAATTGTAGAGAACTCTGAATTGAAAATGTAAAGAACATGATGAAAGATCTCCTCATGGTGCTAGAAGGATTTAAAAACAACCCCTAGCTTAAACTGCATTAGTGAACAAATGAGATGAGGCAAACTGGGAAATCGGTGGCAGAGAAGTAAAGGTTTTTCCTTTAAGATTCATGCACCTGCATCCATTTAGTCCATAGGTTAAGCTGTTGACAAAGCTTGACTTTATATTTATTGCTTGGAAACAGAAAATATTTTATATCCTATATGGGCAGATGACACAATTTAGTGATTACCATTAATATATACCCAGGGCCTTTTTTACATTCCAGGATTATCTTTGCTTTAAAAAGACTGACTTGCTCCCTCCTCTGGATAGGATCCAAATCTATGCAGCACCTCTGGGACGCTTGCCATGAAGGACTACCATGTTTTACTCATTTAGTACAACATCTCCCCACCTTCCCAATGTAATGGCATGTGTTTGTGCTTTAATGGTGTTTCAACTCTACCTCTTTAACTAGCTTAAATGAAGGATTCTAGATATCTTTTATCGGTATGGCTAGCTGAATTGTGTATTACTGTCAGAAACATTTCAATTAAAATGTAGATACTTTTAAAGTCATGCAAAATGTCTATTCATACTTACATTTCAATATTTCTACTTGATATTGGCTTAATACTTGATCACCTTGATGCTAGCTACTTCTAAAAATCATTTGTTAGTTAAAAAAAGTAGTGTGTTTTACTCACTTAATTTGAGCCAGCCCAAAGGAGCCTGATTCCAAAGAACAGAGAACTCCTCTCACTTAATATTAGAGATGTTAATTTTGGTACAGACCCAAAGTGGCTTGTCATATTCATAAGCTTCAGTAAAAAACATTCAGTTCCCAAAAAGGAGAAGACTTGGTTTTTATAAATCCATAATTTGCAGTCCTATTCTATATAATCCAGCTGTAAGAGAAGTATCTTCCCAGGCTAGCTAAGGAAGTATGTTATTGTGTACAGTCCACAATAATGAACAGGCTAACATAATTCTTAAGTGGTTGTGATTCATTTAGAGTTGCTTTTGTTAAGATACATCTGAGTAGTTTGCAGTTTCATAAAGGTGGATGGCTGTGTGTGTGGGTGTATCTTGCAAAGATTTTCGTTTGCAAAGTAGCAAAGCCAATATAATTTTGTTTTACTGTTTTTTTTTTTTACTGCTCCTTGAGTTGTTTGTTCATAGGCATAGACCTAAGGTTTGTTGGAGAACATCTAGTTACACTACACAAAAGATTTTTGCTGAAATTAATATCTTTAAATCACTGCAAGATTTTTTAATAGTGTATGTGGTGCGTTGTTTCATGTGCCTATTTTTAATTCTATTTGTCAAACCCTGACACTCATTGCAGCAGTATAACATGGATAGCAGAGGTGTAATAGGAGTAAAGGAGTAGGAAAAAATAGAAATACATATAATGACAATTTTAATGATTCTGTTAAGAGTCTTCTAAATTAAGAAAAATTGTACAGTCCTGTGCTTGGGGTTATGAACTTGCTTATGGATCATACACACCGATGAGTGCAGACAAATCTAAGCACAGCAGCTTCTGATTTAAGCAAACCATATGGGAGACAGGTCCATTCCAGAAATACTGCATGTATACCTCTTTATTCATGTTATCATGCTTCAATACACTCTAAGACAATTCCGGAGCAGGAGAGTATTTAACATAAACAGTGGTGGTCATAAACAGTGTGAAGTTTCAGAGGTCACATGGGTTGGTTAGGGTTCAAAGATTCATGGCATCAGCCCCAAATGAGATGTTGAAAGGCAACCTGTGGAAATCTCTAATTTCCATGTTGTGCCTGTTTATTACTGCCCCTCTGTTTATTCCATTTATATTTCTGTATTTCTTGGTGCAGTGTCTGGCTGTCTCTATATCACTCGTTCCTAGTACGTGAGCGTGGTCAGAATCTTTGTGTAGCTTCTTGACAGGTATTACTGTTAGAGTTGTGCTAGATTTTCTGTTTGGAGTAGCTTAGTCATAAGCTCTTTGGAGTAACATGTTGAGAGAGGCCTTTATAGGTTCATTTTCATATTAGCTACTAGGCTGTAATTTTAATGAGGAAAAAGAGGAAAAAAGGAAAGGAAAAAAGAGGTTGTGTGTTAGGCTCAGGAAGGCTCTAGGTTCAAGTAAAAACTTCTATCTGTATTACCTGATGCTTGCTTTGGACTCCCTCTGTGTAAGCAGTAGCCTAAGGCTTTGAGGTGGCTTCTTTATGGGGTAGTATATATTTTGTTTTAAAGGTCTGTGTACGTGTGTAAGTAAACATGCTCCCAGACTCTTTGAATTAAATAGTTGAATTGAACTGAACAGTTTGAATTTGCAGTGTGTGCAAAATGGAAGGAAAAGATCGATTTGGGAGACAGGAGAGCAGAGGTGTGAGGGAGGTCTAGTCATGAGTATTGGTATATTTCAGGTAGTAGGGCTGCCATTTGCAGGCAAACACAGCTGTAATATTGTTAAGAATAGATACAATGTTTTTGTTTGTTTTTTTTTTAACTACCTCAAATAGAATATTGAAAAAAACACTTGTAATCTGTGCACATTGGCCTCTTGTTTACCTTGGAAATTGGTCAAATTATCCCACTGCACTTGTGTATTTTTAATATTTTTAAAAAGCTGGATAAGAATATGGCTATAAAAACATTGGAATTGGTGTACCTAAAGGGTCAGCTAATACCTACAGTGTGGGAAGGTAGTGACTGGAGTGCCTTAGCAGGAGTAGCAAGCTCTTAAATCAGATCTATTGCTGATGGAACAGTAATATATGATCGCAGCATTAGTTGTCTCATGCTGTGGCTTCTCAAGAATGAATTTTCATTCTCTATCACTTTGTTTGCAGCTTTCAGAAACTGATTTTTCATTGAACTGTATGACTGTTTGTTCTGACTGAATATATACTTTTTATTCTAGAAGCACTTTCCAGTGGATATAGCTGGTCTGCAAATTAGAGACTGGATAATAATTTTAGCTATGAATTCTCTCTATTAGAAGTGGTATGCATATGCACATCATCAGTGCAGATGACAGTTACTAAGATTGCTAAACACTTTCCAGTACAGGGTGCTACTTTTAACATGACCTTTTACTACACTCTTTTCTAGTCTGTTACTTGAGTTATATTACTAAAGGAAAAAAAAATTCTATTCAGAAAAGTAAAAAAAGTAGAAGTCTGTAAAACTTTGCTTCTCATTGTAAAATCTTAGAAATGCCTGATCTGAAAACTTATAAGGAATTAGTGACATGTAGTATTGTTTTTCTCATAGCAATTCTTTATTGGGGATATGTTTTCTACTATTGATTTTAGGAAATTTGCAGAATTCATCTTTATATACCAACATTTTCTTCAGTTTCGTATCTGGAGTAAATATACAATATAATTTGGAAGGGGCTGCTAGAGGTCATCTGTTTGCCCCTCTCTTCCATACCAAAGTGGAGAAACTGGGTCTGTAGTCAAAAAGAGATCAAATGGTTGGACTTGATGATCTTAAAGGTCTTTTCCAACCTAAATGATTCTATGGTAATTTGGATTAAGATCTTAAGGGAGAGAGCCTGGAGCTGGGAGGAAAAAAGAACTTAAGACTAGGAGCCAGTACTAGATCAGATAGTAATTTTGAGGGGAACAGAAAAGCAAGGTCCATCAGGAAGACAGAGTCCTTGTTCAGAGGAGGTAGATGTAATGTGAGGACCTGGTAGTTAAGGCAAAATTTAGACTTCTTGGATAAAAAGGCAGAGACCATGAACTGAGATGATACTAAAAATGGCCAAGGAGCCTTTGTGTGGATTTTCTGTAAGCGAGGAGACTAGGAATCAGGATAATCATGGCGCGTAAGAGGGAAGGAATTTATGTAGCCAAACTGGAGAACAAGCCCTAAAGATGCTGGAAGGGATTTGAACAGAAAGGGTTAGTCTTGCAGATGATGGGAAAGGCAGAACTTTGTCCTTGAGAACTTATTGCCCTCTCCAGAGCCTGAAATGGAACTTAACCCGTGAAATACTATTCTGGAGAATGTGATTTTTCTCTCTGTTTTTCCTACTCAGTACTGGTCAAGATGCTGTAGTAAGCTTTTTGCTGATGTTAGGAATACTTGACTTTAGTTCTTGGCTCTGATTTGAGGAAGTGCTGACTCATACCTGAAATCAAGGGCAGCTTGCTTTGAACATATAGTACTCCATATTTTATAGCTCTTCAGGAAATAACACCTGAGGGCTTAGACACACGTTTCCTTGGCAGATAGCTTCTGTAGTTTCTGCCAGGGTTTACTGCACCTGCAGCAAATCAGTAGAATGGAGTGTTTGAGTGTAGCCAAGTTTAAACTAACTCTTACTAGAGTATGCAGCTAAATGTTTGATGATGATGATAATTTCAGATCGGGACATCCAATTCTTTGACAACATTGAATAGCTACAGTGACTAAATGTAAAATGAGGACAATACTATTTTTGAAATTGAGATTTGAAATACATTGAAGTTTGTGGGCCTTAAAGTGCTCTGGTGAGAACTGCCATAGAGCTTTCTCTTGTGAGGGTCCTCTGTCTTCAGACTCTGCTTTGAAGAGTTTGCAGTATATAATGCACCAGGCTTTACAACGGCCCCTCAAACAAGTTGCCCATTCTGTGAACAGCATCCATTTTGTGTACTGAATGAGGCAATAGCCTATAGAAAAAGTCTTTCATTACACAATCACATGCTGTCATTATTCCTGCGTGTAAGGAATCTCAGTTAGGATCACATAAACAACATTATTTTTGCCATTTTACAACTTCTGAGCAATTACTTCCATTGCTCAAACCTTGCATATAGTACTTCATATACAATGTGGGAGCCTAGCATAATCAGTCATTCAGATTTTTAAGAGGATAGGGCCTCAAACTGAATTTGTGTGATAGAGGACTTCTGGGTCAGTTGTCAGAAATACTGAAAGTCCTTTTTTTCTCTTGGGCTGTACTGGTGACCAGGCTTGCCTCATTGGAAAAGGGAATTTTCAGCAGAAGCATCCACTTCCAAGTGCTGTGTTTTCTGCTCTTTTAGGAAGAGACAAGTTCACTATCTTATGGAGGAGTTCCTTTTGTCTTCCTGTTGTTCAGTCCCTGCAGATTTATCTTATATCTGATTAACAACATTGCTTCTGCCAGAGGGAATATTGGTAAATACTGGACGTGTAAGAGCTATGCAGAAGCCTGTCTTGCTTGGAATACTTCGTATGTTCTTGTTCATAAGTTATTACTGTTAATACAGTGGAAGGATTTGACAGTCACAAACAGAATTCTTATTGGAAAGCTAGGGTGATTTTTTAAAAAAATAGTTTATAGGGATTAAATTATTAATGGAATTTGACAGCAAACATTTTTGCAGAATCATTGTTTCTGGATCATCTGTTTCATGTTCAATGTCCATGACTAATTAGCTTATAACCCCCCCCACCCCCCCCAGTTATTGAGCTAATATCTTACAGAGAAACCTCTGATGTTAGATTTGATTCTGTAATTGCTCTTATAATTGGCATACATTAGAGCTCTTTCACAAGTCAGGGCAATAGGCCTCCTTTGTTTTATTTAGAGAGTTGTAAAAACAATTGGACTGGCAGCTGATTCCAGTTTTCTGTTCAGTAAGCAATTCTGGAAGACTCTGGGTTATGCAGTTGTCTGATTTGCCTAAGTTGTAAAAGTTAAATGTAAAGAGAGATGAAATTTCAGCATATGGCTCTGTATTAGCAATTACATGCATTAGTGGTTAAGCTAGCGTATTGTGTCTGCTTTACAAATGTTTATATTGCAGCTTTCTACTAATAGATGTTGGTGACAGCCAGTGTTATGGAGTCATAAAGTATAGTGTATGGCAGTGATCTTTAGTTATGGCCCAGAAAAAAAACTAGCTACATGTATTTGGTAGCATATCCAGTCCTAACCCATGCTGATAGAAACATCAGCTATTCTGTTGTTCCTTAATAATTTAACATGTCATTGTCAACTGGGATGTGAATGTTTAACTTCTTATATTCAGCATATTCAAGTTCTAGGACTCTTTAAACATAAGCAAGCCTTGGAAATCAAATGATACTGATGCCTACATAAAACGTGTCTTATTAATTCTGAAATATTTTGGAATGTTTTCTGATTGCCTGAGTGCATGTATAAATGAAATATACAGTCTCTTTGTCTATTCCGAAAATACAGGCAGCTCTGTGGTGAAAGGCATCTTTGAAATGTCATGCTGTTGTCAAGAAAATTCATTCACTAATCATTGTCCATAGAAATCAGTGGAAAAATTCTGCAGTTATGAATGGTATCTGGATCTAACTTCTCTAAAATGGGAAGAATGTGTTAAGTTTGAATTAAGCTATGATGGGTATTTAGACACCAAAATATTTAACTTTTGCCATATGGCTTCTCTCAAATTCAGAACTTCTTTCTCATTTGTGGATCAGCTCTGAATTACATGGTGATTGTGGAATGATCTGTTAAAGTTGCAGATACAAAATGGAGCTTGTTTTAAAGTCTTTGTCAGTTGGAGGCAGTCTTCTGGAATTGTTTGTATTAAATTTTTGTGATTGTAACAATGAATGTCTAATGCAAATTAAAAGAAGAAATGAAATATTTCTGGTGGTATTCATCCTGAAACCAAGGCGTGATTAGCAAATAATTAATTGTCAGTATTATGTCTTTGCATGACTTCACTGGCTGGATCCCAGAAGTACTGATGTTTCACAGTGGTGGAAAAGATGAAGGGCTTCTCTCAGATGTTGAGTTCAGGTGGCAGTCTACAAATTCCTGTGGCAAGTCTGAAAAATGACCTCTGGACCTTATCCCAGGCATGTAAGCCTGTGGGGCAAAGACTGCTGAGCTGTTCTGTGCCCACAGTTCTGTGGAGGGCAAGCCACTTTTTGCATTGGAAAGCATTTAGTTTTACACATGCCTGTGGATGCTGATATGTTTTTTCAGTATGGACTTCTTCAGGCTACTGAGAATTGTCTTTTCTGTTTTATTTCTCCACATTTCATATCTTCAGAGGAGATGCCTCTGCTTATTAAAACTTATTTTTTAATCTGTAATATTTGGGAAAATAGATTGTTAATGCGCTTGATGAGATTATTCAACATATTGTTCAGATGGTAGACATATGTAAAGCCCCTATACTAGACATGTTTAAATTGCCCAAAGAAGGCATTTCAGTGTTTCATAATAACAGCTTGAAAGAGCCTGTTAAATTCTTGGGAGAGTTGTAGAGGATTTGTGTCCCAGAGATCGCGTACCTCACCAAAATTCTTAGATGCATTCAACCCTCGGGAGTTAATTAGTCCTTGGCATAGGCAAATTTTTCCTCTGGAGGCTTAAACGCAAAGGATCAGCTGTACTACAAATAATCTCTTGGTTCATGTCTGACCAAGTATTAGGCAAGATAAATCTGATGTCCAAAGTATTAGTAATATATGCAAGCATGGATTGAAGATTTTGAAGTCATGTGTTATGACGAGTTTGATCCAATGATTGTGGTTTCTGAGCTTTTTGATAGATACCTTGGAGGTGAGATGTGAGACAGGTGGAAAGAAGGGGAACCATTAGACCAGGTTCACTAGTAACCCTTTTTGCTGTCATCTATATTTGGTTTACTGAATATCTATGCCTGATCATATAAATGTGCTTATTAACACAGGTAATTAGTTGTATTGGTTACCTGATGTAGATAGAGTTAATTTGTATTTGTTGCTGGATCGGAAATATGACATGAGGTTTTAGGATGTTATTTAAACAGGAGAAAGTCTATAAACATACAGTCCTTTTGCCATCTGAATGCTTTCTGTTGTCAGTTCAGGGCAGCTGAAACCATAGTAATTGTGGAATAGAGGAAGCTAATCTTTATCCTAGACCAGTGTGCTTAAAGTCTTTCTAACCAGTACATGTCTTCACACTTATGTCAACTTTTAATACTAATTTATGATTTGTTGATGTGACTTTTCTTCTTGGATATTCTTTATCTCACTTTCACATGCTGCTTATTTTATCTGTTGCTTTACTTTTATTTCAATGCTCAACTGGGTTAGATCACAGAATGTACAGATGTAGTTGTCAGTGCTTTAGATTATATGTCTGTTGAGAGTGATGTTGTCATTAGTGCTTTGAGAGAGAACAGGAATCTAGCTGTTTTGCTGAGGCAGTTTCTTAGGAAAGTGTAGTGCTTAAAAACTTCTGAAATTCTGTTTTACTTATTCAGCTTGTTTCTTTTCCATTCAAGTTGTCGCATACTGATATAAGGAGCTGGTATTAGTGGCTTGGTCAGGTGGATTTTGAATTTAGTAGGGCTGTGTCGTTAAGATCTGCTGTATGATTTGGGTTACTGGTTTAAATTTCAGGCTGTGATACAGGGGTTTTTGGAGGGGAAATCCTTTTTAGAGCTCGACAAGCACTTTATGTGCTAAAGATATGCAAGTAGGTAAGTGCAGATTTGTTGCTGATGAAGACATAGCAAGAGTTAGCCATGAAATAAAGTACCATGATATTTTTGTTTGATTAGCTGACTTGCTTACAAACCCCTTTAATCATTTTCTCTCAAGATTAAATGGATTTTAATCTGTAAGGTTTATGTTGTAAGAATATAGTTGCATCTTAGATAAGAGGCTTGTGATTAAATAAAGGAGTGTAGGGTGAGAGGACACGTATACACGTACTGTATCATAAGCAATGTTAAACAGCATCAGCCATGCTGTCAGAATCTGAGTGGGGAGTTACACTATGTAACAGATGATGCTCTGGCATGTGTAAAGTATCATAGGTGATGCTGAAGTTTCTCAGTTAAAATATTTCTGAGAAATAAAGTAAAAATAGCTAGATGCTCTGATGATATGCCACAAATTGTGAGCTTTGGCCTCTTAGCTTAATGGAAGTCTTCTGTAAACAGGAGTTGCTGGGATTGTGCAAGTTGTTTGGGGTTTGTTTGGTTTTTTGGTGGTGGTTTGTTTTTTTTTTTTTTAATATAAAGCTAATTCTTGTCTATAAAGAAGTGGTGTTTCAAGGCAGCATTCAGAGTGTCTCCAGCCCTCACTCTGGTGTTCTCTAGCATCAGATTAAGTTGGTCTATCGCATAAATTGGGAGACATAAAAAAGAACCCAGAAATTTGAGTTCTGCAGAATGAGCAGTGTATTGGAAGTCTTCTGAACTTCAGATCTGGCTCCTAAAGATACATTTCAGCTGTGATTGTTAGTGATGGAGAAATATAAATGGGCCCTTTCTGCTTGCGCTTGTCACATGGGACAGTCAGCCTTTGTGTAAAAGAGTCTGTATGAGCTTCGCTTATTTGTCAATTTTTTTCCTTTGCCTTTCTGCCTAAGAATAAACCCCCAAATTTTGATACTTGGATTGTGAAAACTGTTAGATTTGTTTAGTTAAAATGAGCACTCTTCCGGTGTCTTGTTTATGGGGAAGGAAGAGAGGGGACGAATAGAAAACTGTTGTTTATATCAATATTCCCTGATTACTCTCACTAGCATGCCAAATATCTAATGAAAAACTGCCTTGTGAATTGTTTATTTATTTATTTATTGAACAAAGCCTGGTCTGCTGATGTGATCTTACGGTTCCATAGTGCTAGACTAATATACTATAAATGGCGTTAATTTGAAGCTCTGTCTTGGCATCTTTAACTCCACCTATGGGATTAATGCAAGATTTTGTTTGCTTCCCCTTTTCCCTTCTGCCCTTAGTATTAATTTACACGGGAATACTGAATGCTTATTATAGTCAAATTGGAAAGGAAAAAACCTGTTACTTAGGGTATAATGAAGCCAAGCTTTTTTATTTTTTATTTTTACAAATTGGTGGTAGCATTTATCTAAGGTGAGAAGCAGAAATAGTGGAGCCTGTATGGAATGAAAAAGGAAATAATTTTCCTGTTCCTGCTGCAGATCCAGATACTCTTACCACGAGAGAAGCCTTCACTGTACCAGATTTAGTTTTACATGAGTTATGTTCATCCTTTGGGATGTCTTGGTGTACTATAGCATGCTTATAGACAAGGTGATAAACATCTGCCTAGCTTAGTAAATGTGATCACCTGATTTTTTTTTTTTTTTTTTTTTTTTAATTGTACAAAACTCTGGAGTGGGCAATATTCCCTGATACAATGAGCATGAGTGTTGGTACACCTGTATTTTGAATGTAAATATCCCTTTACATGTTACTGTATATTCTTCCTTTAGGTTTAGAGAAGGTTCAGTTTAGTTTTCACAAAGGAAAAACACAAATAACTCTGCTAACCAGTGCACTGAAGTCATTAGCTAACAGCCTCAATTAGCATAACATACAAAATGCAGAACAAATGCAGGAAAAGCAAGACTGACTTAGCCTTGAATTTTCTGTTGTGACCGTATTACTGTGATAGAAGGGTTCATTCAGTAGGCCTGACAGATGACTGGGGACTCAAACTGTTAAAGAATAAATTTTCAGTTTTAATCTTTTTTTGAAAAAAAAACAAAAAACCAAAAAACCAAACCTTTGGAACCAAGGTAGTAATTATTCTGAAGGAGCATAGATTAGCCCCACTTAGAGTGGAATTTAATTATTTGGAAGCAATTAAATTAACATAGACTGAGTCTGCTGAGCTTGGGGGAGCGTTGAGAATAGGGTTTTGTGTCAAAATCCGGTAGTTGGTGCACTCTCTGTGCTTGTGGATAACTGAACTTTATAATTTAACATAACTTTCACCTTGCAATTTATCATTGGTTCAAAGACAACTAGTTTTCTGTAAATAGCCCTTCTTGGTAGAAAAAAACCCCACAACCTGCCTGGCTTGAACTTTGGTTCCTGGTTAGTAATTGCCAGGCAGATAGGACGACATCCCCTCCTTTATTAGACTTGAGATTTCTGCCTCTCTGCTTCTCCCCCTCTCCCCCAGCTTTTTTTCTTCCCCTTTACTACCTAGGATTTGCCGATACGGATGCACAGTTGCCAAGGAATAAGTTTTTCTGGGATTAAGGGAGGGATTGAGGCATTTTCCCACTCTTGGTTTGAGTCAAGATTCACAGAATGCACGATATCCATCTGTCATAGTGGGGGCGGGGGAAGCACTTGGGGCACGTGGATGGATCTGCCACCATGGTTAAAGGCAGACACACACAAGACCGCTACTGGTGGAGCCACAGAAGTGTCAGGAAGGCACCTGGCAAGAAGAGGTCCACTTTGTGTTGGAGCTGCTGGAATTTTTTGCTTTAAAAAAGGATGGGAATGGAGGAACCGAAGACTTAATGGTCTGGTACTACCATCCTTTCTGCAGTGGAAAAGTGAGGACAGTATTGGTGAAAAAGTGGTGCTTGTTGTAGACAAGGTGAAGGTTGAGATCAGTTCTTCAGCAGAGGACTTTAGTGAGAAAGTGCCGGTCCAATGCTGCCTATTTGCCCTGGCTGCAGCTTTTTGGTGATGTCTGCACCCACTGTTTGGGGAAAGGTTCTCTAGAGCAGCCACGTACAAGTTCTTCAATGCCTTGAGCTCGTCCTACGCATACAAGTAAAATGTTGGCCGTGGCTGCTGTTGTAGCTGCTGGAGATGTAGGGCTGATGGACAGCGTGGAGTGTTCCCTCTCTGATTTATCAGTGAGGAGGGGAGGCTGAAGGACTGTGTTAGGATGTACACCAGCTGATTGCTTGTCCATTGTCTGACTTCCAGATAAGAAATTGCTTGCTGAAAATGCCTTGTTTTGGGGATAAGGGAGGATTAAGTGTAGTCCCTTCCTCCCTCAAAAAAACCCTCAGTGCTACTGTAGTTGCTTTTGGCTATTTGTGAAGTGTAGTGCATTGTATCTCCAGTGGTTGCTTTAGGTTTCAAAGCATGTTGCTGTGGCGAGGTCTCAAGAATCCCTTGAACATGTGGGACTTCTCCGCTTTCGGCTGGAATGCTAGGTTTGTGTTTGGCAATAAAGAGTAATAACATTGTAAGATGTAGTCAGTTATGTCTGTGGAATGTGGTTTGGGCATGGATTTTAAAAGGAGGAACACAAGTTCAGATGTGTGCATTTCCAGTGATAGACCATTTTAAAAAAATTATTCAGTTTACAGATAATCTTTTCAAATTTCTCTTGCCAAGTTTTCTTGAAGGAGATTAATGGTATGTGTCACTCAAGACAGCCACATTGTAGCAAAACAGCAAACAGACTCATAGAGATCTAGTCATTCTTAACTTATTATGAAACCCTTTGCATGCTGGTGACTACAAGAATTAAGTTGGAATATAAAGGGAAGGTGGGAAGAACCAAGCCCAGCTGTCTGTGTTTCTCCTCAGAAAGTGACTGTGCCGTTTTGAACACAGACTGCAAACAGGGAAGCGTGACCATAATCTTCCTCCTTAGCCTCTTACATGTCTGGTTAGAAAAGGTAATAAAGGCTTCTGGGCTGGATTTGAACAATGAGCTGATAATCCTATGAGCTCTCTCTCTTAGTCTCCCTTTTCCTTGGAGGGGAAGAAGGAGGGGAAGGAACTAGCATCCTTGGGATGCATCTAGGTTTTAGTGCCTGTTGGTTGTGGTGCAGAATCCTGCTGTATTCGTGGTTTGTTTTGTAGCAGCATCCTACAGCATTATGAACTCTCCTTGCAGGACACTGTGGGTGAAGGTTTAACCCGAGAGGCCTTTTGCAAGGTCTGCAGGGCAGTAATGGATAGACAAAGGCTATGTTTGGAGGCATTTGGGGTTTGTTTTCTAGTTGCAAATACATCTCCTCCACAATTTATTCATTGTACTGTGAATGAAAGCGGATGTTTTGATTTGAAAAGGGAATCTTATTTATAATTCCTGAGTATAAACAAACTGCAGGGAGGAAGCCTTATTGGAAACCAAAACAGCCTTATTAGACCATCTTGTAAGACTGAGTTCTGGGACAGCAAGTAGTTAACCTTTATGGTGTTTTGTGTCAGTGACAAGCGTGTGTGTACATGTATTTTTAGACAGGCTTCCAAAGGGCAGCCTGCTGTGTGTTGGTTTGTTTATGGTTCTGTGTTATGCACAACATGGTATATTCCCAGCTCAACTCTCTTCCTGCTTTAAGTTCACAGTCTGCTTTTATCTGCCCCCTGTGAACTACTGACTGGTGCAGTGAGAGGGAGGCTGGTAAATGATAGAGCTGTCTTTCCGCCTCAGTTTCCTTATAATTGGCATCAAACGGTAATTGCTTTTCATTCCCCACTTCAGAAGGAGTGTGATACAGAGCTAGGGTTTGCTTTTCCCCAGGGTGGCGTGGGTGTGACTGATGGAACAGAGCCAGAAGAATTTGGCAAAGTAGCCGACTGTAAAGGGAATAATCTGTTTCTACTCATGATGGATGGCACTTAGAAAGCAGTTGAGCTTGAAAGCCGTTTCTCATGCTAAGACTCCGCCATGTGCAGGTCAGCCATTGAGCAAATGCAAGACTTCAAAGTGCAAGCTAATAGCTTGGCAGGTTATGCTTGACAAGCGGCAAATGATTCTATTTTAGTTCCTGGGAATGTGTGTGGGTTGTGTTGGTTTTGGTGGGGGTTTTTTGGTGCATTGTAACATCTAGTAATATTAAGATTTTCTTAATTGCATAATGATTGTTTCCAAGTTCAGAAATACCTTAAGGAAGACTCAGTTACTAAGGAAATACATTTTTGTTTCTAAATATAGTAAATTGCTCTAATATCTAAAGAGTGATTCTATTTAACTGCTGCGTATGCTGTTAAGTATATAGGATAAAAAGCATATTTCAGCTTATTACCACAGCTGAGCAGGTATTAAAATATTGGTCCCTCATTTTTCTGTGGAGCAAATGACAGCTACCTGGGACAGAGCATCTTTGTGTGTTGCTATCAAAGAAATGGTCATGGAGTAGCGACAGTGAGATTTGACAGGAAAATCTACAGTGGAGTGAAGCTACATTCATATAGGATAACATTTGTTAGAGACACTTCTAGTCTAATTTGACCAGCAACCCTCTTGGCTCTTGAACAGTTTGTATTGTTATATTTATCTCTGATTTGGCGAAAGAAGAATACTGTCTTGAACATTGCTTGAGGAGAAGCTTGCTGGTAAATACCTAAATACCTAGTTTACCCCCTGAGTTTCAGAGCTGTTTCTTGAGGAGATGTAAACTTTGAACAGCTGCTTCTGTTTGGTGTTTGAGAAGTAAGATGGATGAAGAGATTTTTATATTGAATGCCCAATAAATGATAAAGTATCTATATAAACAAGAATGTCCAAAACCATTATAAAATTTGGATTTTTCTAGTAGAAGATAAACCTGTGAGACTTAGTCACTAGCACACCTGTTTTCTACTGCTCCGTGAATATAGGAAATTCTAATCTTTAAACTGCTTGCGGTAATGTTAAGTGCTGTACTTGCTTCTGTTTAAAGGATTAGGTTTTGAGAACTGTTCTCCCTATGACAATGTAATGTATTATTCAAAACATATTGACTGCACAAATACACTTTGTGAGATTGTATTCTTTAAGCAGCAGCATCTTGACAATAAGTACATTTATTTTAGTGTCTGAAACTCCCTGTGTTTACCAATTATCATCTGTGTTGCTTGATTTGATTTGTTAATCACAAAGCTGGAGTTTGGTTTTACAAGAGTGTATTGACGCAGTAATTATGAGTGCACTTTGCATCTTTATTGCAATAAAAGTTTTAATATCCAATATTTAAAAAGTATTCTTCAGGACACAGACATGTGCATCTTGATACACTTGCATGTGCACTCGAAAACATTTAGGTGAAGTAGGAAACTAAACTCTTCAGAGCCAGGAAGATCCATTGTATTCTTGTAGAAGGAACTCTCCTTACAGTTTCAATTAAACGAAAAAAGCATATGGTGCTTACCAGTTAGCACATTAGTTCAGTAGATGGTGAGGATCTGCTTCAGATTCCTCATGCTACTTTTTATGTGATATTGGGCAGTTCCCAAAGTCCCAACAGGAGTTAAGTACTTCTGTGGTCCTGGGAAGTAGTTCTTTTTCTGGACCTTAATTCTGAATTTACAAAATGCGATCCTGCTTTTCATCTCACCATATTGTGATGTTATGAGGACAACTAAGAAAATGTTGTGAGGTATTTGTATCCTGTTGTAATTATGAGCTTATAAAATCATGTGATAAGACTAGGGTGTCTGCATACAGAAGAAAGAATTTTTTTTTTCCCCTCAAATATTTATGTTCACAAGAATTTGGAGAACAGTAGCTTATATCATTTAGCCTGCAAGGGCCAATTTAATATAATGCCGGATATGGTGTACGGTGCTGACTGCACAGTTATTCAAAACATCCAGTTAGTGGTTGAATGTGCTGGTGTGATTTAATTGAATTAATGCTGAAACTGTCCCTCAATTCAGGGTACTGGCAGCCTTATTTATTGGGGCCTTGTTGTTCTTATCATTAGAAGTAAGTTAACCATATAGACGCATTAGACATTCAAAAAATAGCTAAATAACTGATCTCTGTAGGAGAGATCAGAAAGAAAATGTAGGTATGAATACTTTTTGTGTAGATCTGGTATGTCTGTGATGGGAAGTTATCAACTCTGGACACTTTTAATTGATTTATAGGAAATAAATTGTTGAACAGACAGTAGGTTGCTTACAACATGGATGTCAGTCTCTTCAGAATGTAGAAATAATGAATATATTCATATTTTATATGCAAAATATTGTGTTGTCTCTTAAAATTTGTAAAAACAGACATCTAAAATGTATTCACCCAGTTCAGAGTGACCCTTTAGTGACCCTTTATCTAAAATGTATTCACCTAGTTCAGGGTGACCCTTGGCAAAATCTTTTTCCTTTCCTTCTGCATGTGAAAGACAGACATAGTGATGCTACCTAGTTTTAAGCAAGAGCTAGAGTAACAGATGAATGATGCTATATGTAATTTCGGCTTGATTCAATTTTGCAATATTCATTAGAATTTTTCTTGATTTTTAGAGAGATAACAAACCCAATACAAGGAGAAAGGAATATGGAATGTTTCTACTGTGTTTTCATAATTATACGTTTTGGTAAATTGATGCTCCAGACTTTGACTGATGTTGTGCTAATATTGTGACACATTTTTCTTATCAGGCAGTTAATGCAAAACTTTATTACCTGATGAAGCAATAAAGTGGAATAAGACATGCATTAGTGCTTGTGGCATTGCCATACCATTACTTAGTGTGATTTGGTTTACCAATGCTTCCTTGTTGTTATAACTTTAAAAGGATGCTGGCTACCAACTTCTGACAAGTTGTGACTTAGCCAGATATTAGTGAAGGATTATGAAAATAACTAAAGTGTTTTGTTTTGCGTTTGTACCTGATGCTTTCTGCAGATGTTTAATGTTGTTTCAGATACTAGGTATGACTCGGGTAAGAAGCTGTATGAGCACGAATATTGTTTGGAAATAGTCCTCATTTTTCTTCTGCAGTGTCTCGGTATGGCTGGCATTTTTCCTAGATGTGGCTGTGTGTGCCTGCATTCTGAATTTGATAGTTCCAAGCCATTTTTTCTGCAAGTTTTTTTTATGGTGAAGCCCCTATTTTTTCACCAGCCTTTAATGTGAATCTTCCTGGAAAGTTATGAGGAAGGAATAGGATGGCTTTTAACAAATTTCTTTTCTGGGACTTTCAAAAGCTGCCATACTTGCAGATAGTGGAACGGACAATCGGTCATCCCATGGCTCTTGTGGAGGAGGGACACTTGTCCCACTGTGCAGTAAAGCATATGGGAAAACTATACTGAGTAGTAGCAGAAGAGGGTGAGAGTGCCTTACGCAGACTTTTTCTTAAAAGGGATGCCCATTTCTATCTAGTTCTATGGAAAAAAATGTTCATGCCTAACAGAGTTCAAATGAACAGAAGGCTGTAAGTTAGTATGCCTACAGTGAAGCAGCAGCTTAGTTGTAATAGGTTGCTTTCTGAGATGTCAGTACGGACAAAAAAAATACCAACCTAGACTGTCGCTATTACTTTTTGTTAGACTAGTATAATCTAACAGCTGTCTTGGGAGGGGCAAAAAAGGAAAGTTTTTATTGAGCAAAGTACTTGTCTGTATCATAAAGAGACTTTGGATTTCTTCAAATCAAAATACTTGACACTAGCCAAAATACTTAATTGCACAGAACCTTTCAGAGGGATAAGCTGTTTGAAGTTGAAGGAGACCTTACTTTCCCCCATTGGAAACACTGTAGTTAGTTGACAGTATCTTAACGAGTATTCCTGGTTATGCCCGCGAAGTAGCTCATTATTCTTTAAATCTGGAAGACAACTGCTCCTGGTTTGGGGGTGGGTGGGGTGGTGTTTGGTTGGTTGGTTTAGGTTTTTTGTGTGGTTTTCGTTGTTGTTGAATGCTAAGAACGTGCTTGATATTATACTAATTTTTTTAAGCTCGGTGTAATCTCTGCTATGGTTTCTACAGTTACCCGATGATGTTGTAGTTGTAGGTAGATATAAATGACAAGTCATGCAATTTGTTAGACTGCCTGCTAGTTTTTCTTTCATTGCTGTTAACACAGTAAAGTGCTCTGTGGTGGTAGCAGCAGCTGAAAATCTATTAGATGGCTGAGGAGGTGTGCATGATTTTGGCAAAAGGAGCCTGAAATTAAAGATGATTCCCACAGAGTAGCTGCTAACTGTGGAGGGATTTCCTTTTACGGATGTTTTCAACCACCTGTAATAAGGGCTGCTAATTCTAGATTCGCTGGACTCCTTAACAGAAGGACTGCATGCAGTGTTCAGCCTGTCAGAGAGCTTGGTGAGAAAACTAGTGGGTAGGATGGACTTCAAGTCAAGGAGAGCTTGGTAAAGATGTAGACAGACCCCCATGGCCAGCTTTACTGGCCTGGCCTACAGCAAAGAAGTAGTGGATGGCTTGAAATACTGTACGGGACAAATGTATCCCAGGTAGCAAAGGTGCAGACTTTTGCAAGACAAGATTACAGAAGACTACTACTATACAACACGGACCCTGATCGCCAAATCACAATGATGCCTGAAACTATTTTGGTACGGACAGAGGAAAAAGTACCTCATCTTGTTTTCTTTCCCAGTGTATAAAAAACAATCAGAAGAATCTGCAAAGTTATACTTATCTTCCAAATAACCATGCTAACTTGGTGTCTACATTATATTTTTGTATATACTGACATATTGTCTGGTTTTTGGACACACCTGGAAGAGACGCCACTTAATGCTGTATTTCTGCTGATTATCATAAATCTCTCCTCACGTAGTAGTAGGAATAATGGGAGGAACCTGAAAAAAATCTGTTTATTTTACTGGTCTTATAACAGTAAGTACTAAGTAACTGTTTCTCTAACTTCACTAGGTAAGGTTGCTTAAATTTGGCACTTGCGTCTCCCAAACTTCTTGCCTTCCCTTTCAAAGTTAAAACTGTTTTGTTTTACTGCTAGAGATACTCAGCCTTCATGGAAATAAAGGCTTGGATTTGCTTTTCATTTTTATAGAGAGAAGACAGAATTGTAGTTTCAATAGTACTTTATTAACTGAATTTTGTAGACATAGATTGTGAGGGACTTAAGTGTCCAAAAAGGGCTTGCTCAATGTGCAAGAAAGGATGCACTTTTCTTAGAAACCCCATGCTGCTGTATTGGGAAATACAGCTTTTACCTGCAGCTAAGAGGACCCATGTAAAACAGTTCCTCTTTTTCTGCAGGCTGCATACTCAGCATAATAAAAGAACTCCATGCGTTATGAAACATGAAATTCTAGGCTTGGTAACAACAATAACAACAAAAAAAGGACTGCAGTTGCAGTTTGACATCTCTTTTGGAACTTCTTTAAAGGTTAAAGGTTTAGGCAAAAGGTTTGTGCTTGTGTGATTGGAGTTGCCTGGGGGTAAATTTGAGTGGAAAATCTATCTGGTGTTAATATGAAGTGGAACAGCTCTACGTGAAGCAAAGTTATTTAGAAGCTCTCTGTAGCAGCAATTACTTTGACTCATGAGTTATTCTTCCCCTTGATACACACAAAGACTTTAATAACAACCATGGAACAACTCTTCTGAGATTTTTGCACTCTAAGAAACATCATGCTTCCAAACCTAGTAGCTTTTATCACTTACAAAACTGTTCTGAAAAAGATCAGGAGTAGTGGGAGGAGAGGTGAAGCAACGGAGCACTGCTACAGCCATGAAGGCTTAGTGAACTTTCATACCTCTCTAGCATTAGCAATAGCCCTCTGTTGTTAAAAGTAAGCAGCAGCCTGACGGTTGCAGTCACAGTATGTTTGTTTCCATTTTTGTAAAAGGTACACGCATCTTATGTGATTTGCTTGAACGAAGTTTATTAGGGACCAGTATCATCAAGGTGAAACGAATACTGGCAGCTGCTTGTGTGAGGGAATTTTTATTTGAAGCGTCCTAGGTGGCTTGTGTTTCATGCTGTTTAGTTGTAAGATCTTTGTGTTCTGCCAAAAAAAGTGAAGTATATATTCCAAAGTGTTTTCTCTTGTTTTTTAGGCAGAGAAGTGGTAGTGGTTTTATGGTATAATGGAATGGTAGATTTTCTTGATGGTAAGCAGGTACTGCAGCCACTTTGTTTCTGGCATGTATATTATGGCGTCTTTGACAATGTTGGAAGCAAGGGAATTGGAATTATATTTAATGCGTTGCTTGTTGCTCTCAAAATACAGTTTCTGTTTCTGTCACCCTTATGTAAGAGGTGTTAAATGAAACAGGTGAGCTATAGCAGATGGCATCCCTGACTGTACTGACATTCAGAAGATACCTGTTCCTGCTCCAGAAGTCTCAACTGGGCCAGCTACTTCTTAAATTATGTTTATGTGAGTTTTTTTGTTGTTGTTGCTTGGTGTCCTCCAGATGCTACTGGAACTTCTTCAGGCCCATATGTGACTGTGAGATATTCTGATGTGTCTGGTTATATTAGTGATTGTCTGAATTAGAGTTTTGAGGCCTTACCAATCACCCATGTCTGAAATAATGGGTCTCTAAGGAGGCTCTTTTGTGTGACACCTGTGAGTCTGAAGTGCACGTGCCTTGTTGTTCTCACATACTGGTGCAAGATGTTGAAGGATATAGCACTGCTAGAAAGAATGAGCTGAAATGTAAATGATAGAATAGGTGATTTTTGCTTTGTCTATATCTTAATGAAGTTTGATTCCAAAATACAGCCATGACCATGATGTCTGCTTGCAGACAAAGTTCTTGAGAAACTGGGTGACTGTGGAAAAGATCCATAAAAATGAGTAAAAGACTGGCAATTAGAGACCTAATACTTATCAGAAACAGAAATGAGAAATGCCTTTGCTATATTGGAAAACAGCAGGTAGTAATGCATGTGTTCATTTGGAGGGAGACACATAACAGGAATCAATCACTAAACCAGATGCTGGATAACTCACTTTGGAGGTGAGGCATATGTTTTTGACAATGAAGATGATTAAAGTTTTAAACAAACTGCCATTTGGGAACAACATTGTAGCCATCCTTTGAAATGTTTAAATTGAAACCTAAAGTTTTTGCTTTAGCTTTTCAGAGGTGGAAATCTTTCCTAGATGAAATTTAATGGCCTGTGACAGGTACAACGGGTAATTTCAGTCCTTAAATTTAGGAACGCTTTTGCTTCCTAGCTTTGCACTCTGATGTCTTGTTGGCTGCTGCATATGGAACAGTCTTCTTTGCTTAGTGTTTTTTGCTAAAATGTGATGTGATCTTAGGGTCCAGAGATAAGGTCCCAAAACAGTTTTTAAACTGCTCACCTATTGGCATTGTGAAAGCTTCTGCCATCTTGCTGAATGTCTTTAAAAGGTAGCTTCTTTTTGATTTGTGCTTCTTACTTTTGTCATATTGTTCAAAATTCAGTAGCTTCCTGTGATGCTATTTGAGAAGAGCCATTTCTTAGGATTGTGACAACAACAGATTCACTTTGTCCTTTTTCTTGTTGTAATAAGCCATATTGCAAGAAAGGCTTTGTCTTTAACTTAGTGGTATTTTGACTTTTTATTATTTATGGTTTCAGGCTGTACTCAGAAATATTTTGGTGCCTTCACCAATGCATTGGCCCGAACCTGTCTCTAGAAGAGTGCTCTGTAGCATTGTTTTTTTTAGTATTGTGGGCTCTTCTCATTCTTCTGAAGTTGAAAACACAACTATGTTCTTTACACAAGACCTAGGAAATTCAGGGGATGAACATCTTACTCATCATTTTGTATAGTGGGTCTGTTTGATTCCCCACTGTGTGTATTTTTTTTTTTTTTGTACTAAAACGTTGATCTGAAATGTTCTGAAGTGTTGTTCAAATTAGCATGGTTTAGCCTTCACAGCAGAATGAACAGTGCAGGCATGGTAGCTGTGATCGGGTGCCTTTTTGTTGTTGCCTTTCCTTGATGTAGAATGATCTCTGTGATAATTCATACTGAATTGTCCTTGAAAGACGGTTTCAGTTTTCTTTCCATTTTACTTTCTGTTGTATGCTTGCATTCATTTTTAAGAGTGTGTAGATCAGAGGTACCGACTGGAAGAAGAGAGGCAACTTCTTTCCGTTTGGCAAATGAGTCTGCTTATGGGAGAGGAGTTTCCAGAGACAGCAAGACACCTGGCAAGTGCTGCAGAAAGTCACAGCTGGCATGAAGTGTCAGAAGCTGCAGTGAGGAGCAGAGAGCGCTAGCAAAGCCCTGCAGACTATGGACTAGTCCACCATAAGGTCTAGAAGTGACTAAGCTAGTTTACAGGCTGACAAACCTACTGACTTGGCTGAATTGGAGCCCAGGAGGAGGATTCATTGGCAGGAAAAAGGCTCTGCCTTTTGTTGGACCAATCACCCTGGGTTTTCATTTCTCAGCTGATGTATTATCACAAATGTTTTGATAAAACTTTTCTTTTCAGTTTAAAAAAAACCCTGGATTGTTTTTGGCAGCTTTTTGTAGGACAGATTCATTGGATAAATTCACTTTTAGCGCAGGCCAGCTTTGAGTCCTAGGAGAGCATCATACAGCAGTTAAATAGAAGCAGTGGACTTCAGTATTGGATGGCTTGGACAACAAAAGCTGTAGTTGCTGTGGAATATACCTATGGCAGGAGTTAGAAGAAATTTTAAGAATGGCTATCTGGAAGCAGATTAATACCCTGTCTTCGTGCTATCCTGTTTGTGTACTACTTTTCTTCCTTATCATTTATTGGGGAAGAGTATAAGAATAAAGTAGCACACAGAGCTGCCTTCTTAGTGATCTGTAATGCAAGGACAACTTGGATCGAAGATGATATCTTTTCTGCTTAAAGGAACTTCATGGACATTTTATGCCCATAGGTTTGCCCAGACACTTTTTGAATACTTGAAAGTTTGGAGTATGCAAAAAGCATAAGCTTTTATCAGTGTCCAAGTTAAAAATTCTGTGTGCATATTTATTGAATACACAGGGGGAACTTGTTATTATAATAGTATTGATACAGTTGCCAAACATCAGTACTGGGCTGTTTGATTCAGCACGTGGATTTAAATAGATTGCTTAAGGGGCTTTGAGTGTATTTTGGTGATTTGTCAGGAGCCAGCTACCTGATTAATGGAGGTCTGTTCAAAATTTAGCATACCAGTTGAAGTAATTAGTTAATAGATGGTCCTAGCTATATGTTCTGTAGAGCTTGCTTTGAAAAATGTTAATTTTTTTAATCCTAAACCGTGGTCCTGTTAAATCATTGATGTGAGGCAGGGGAAGAGACTCCAAAATCTCACTAGTTACATGCATAGTTAAGTGGTATGTTGCTTCCAGAAAAATGAGAGGCTGATGTAGGAAGGCCTTTGAAGGAACTTCTCAAAAGGAAATTGAGCACAGTAATGTAAATGGAGTGTAATTCCATTGGATAGGAAATCTAGTGAATAACTGAATTGTGAGAGAACAGAGGTATTGTAGTACCTGTTCAACTTTTAATTAAAAATCAAGGCAGTCATCTATTTTTTTTTCCAGTTCTGTGCACCATGAAAAATGAACAGTTGTACTTGGTTTTGTAAAATATACACAATGTCTTTGTAGGAAAATGCAGGGGGTGGCATGCAACATATATAGAACTAGCTCATGAATTTTGTGGTTGTGTTTTTTTTTAAATAAATCGTTGCTAGAAATCATTTTGATACCTATCAGTCTCTCATATTTTATGTAAATATAAGTTTGAACTGGACCTCTGAATGCAGAGGATTTGCTTATATAAACTCAAGAAGGTCATACCTTACTGGGCTTTCGGAATATTGGTATTACATCCAAGATTGGCTTACTCTTTTCAGTAAATTTAGTTATCCTACAAATGAAGCCCCCAAAATTCTAACACTGAAAAGATAGACTATATGTGCTCTAGGAAAAAGTGCAAAACTTACATGTTCTGGTTTGTGCGGGGAGATTTTTGCAAAAAATGAGGGAGGAGGGAAATGGGCTTGCAGCATAGTTTTGGAAGTTGGTTGATAGGTGAGCAGGAATATCTAAAAGTCTTAGGTAGCATATACCTTACAGAAAAGGAAGGTTCGAATATAATTTATTAGCAAATGCCAAGGTTAGACATTGTGCTGCTGGCAAGTATCCAGAAAGAAGACAAAAAAAAATACTTAAGTGTGTGTTATTGATACATCTTTCACAGTTGATGTAGTAGCCGTGGGAAGGGAGAGAGGGTTGGATATCAGAGGCAATATACAAAAGGAGTAACTAAAAATCCCTTAATCTTAGAAATCTTGCTCAGAATGGTTGTACTGATATAACTTCATGTATAATATAGGAAGAATGCCTTCAGAATTTACCATGCAGAATTTTTTTAATGCTGTACTTCCAGCTTTTCCAGTACAATACAAGTCACTGCCTGATTTAACTGTTACTGGTTAAGTGAGTTGAATTTTCACAGTGGCAGTTCTGACATCTGTCTGTGTTTTTATATGGTCACAAAGTCAATGTTTCTTGCAATAAATCTGTCGCTCACAGTTTTGTTTATGTTTTCATCCACAAAGACTGTCCTGCTTTAGTGTGATTATTTGTGGTAGTGGTATAGATTTGATAAGCAAGGGTGTCCTTAGGATTCTGGTCTGTTTACAAGTCTGGTTATAGAAAACCCAGTTTGACACGTGGCCAGTAATTGGAAAAGCTGTGATAATTTCATTCTACACATAAGCAAATGAAAAGTACACTTCAGATAAAGACAACTGTAGTGATTATCAACATGTATGTGTTAATCACTAAAGTTTTGTTAATAATCATTTTGTTAGTTAATAAGCAAAAAAAATTCTTGGGCTTCAGTGCATTCAGCTCAGTGCATAGAAGTCTGATTCAGATGATACTCAGCTAGAGGGAAAGGCTCCCATCAACTTCCCCCCCACACCCTAGCTACTTGTCAGGGGAGCTTAAAAATTAACCAGCATTTTTAATGATTTCAGATGATATCCAGGGCATTTCTCACTTAGGGAAACTGATAACCTGCAGAGCCTTTGATATGAGCTGGCAAGAGGTTTTCATGTCTCATTCCACCTTACTGTGATAAATCAAAGAGTCTTTTCTTTCTTCACTCAATGCTTAGGATTAGGAGTACTCTGGTAGGAGTTCTGTAGGAAGTGATGAAAACCTTCTCTGTTGTCTTTGGTAATTAGGGGCTTGGGTATGGGTGTGTTTGTGCTCTTGAGTTTTAAGAGCTACAGTTAGCAGTTAGTGTTTTATTATAGAAAATAATCAGGTGAAATGAGGGTAGGGTATCTTTCCTTTATTTAGCACACCATATTGCACTTCTTTCTCTGCTGGACTAGCCTCTTCCCTACTGAGGGAAGTTTGACTTAACTCAGTAGCCAGTAAAGTAAAAAGTAAGTGCAAAATCTACTATGAGACACTGAAGTTTACTTGACCAAAGACTTCACTGTTATAAAATGCTGATTCCACATTTTGCTAGTTTCTACTAAGTATTTCATATCCTGGATTTTGCTGAGTATACGTATCTTAATGTTTTTCCAGTTTGGTTATGTTTCTCTTGGCTGTGACTGTATGGTCATTACTGGACCTTAAGAAAAGGTCAGCTGCATTTTTGCAGTTAAATACTGGGTTTAGTATACTAGTAATCCAGTCCTCTATGAAGAAATGTGTTTTTACTCTTGGACTATGTGCATACATATAATCTTGTAATATATTTTAAAATGCTATCCATGTTCTTCCACTACATGACAAGAATGAATTATATTTTTATACCCAGCTGTTTTAAAAAGTAAATATTTGCTCTCTCAACTGCAGGTTTAGGTTGCTTCTAATCTGAAATAGAAGGATACAGAGATTAGGTGTTTTTTTTTTTTAAAATGTAATTATTTCCTAGAGATGTGCATATAGCCAGAGAAGGCAGAACTCAGATCAGATAGGATTCCTGCAGAGGCATTGGAGGGAGCTTGCATTGGGTCAGGAGTTGGTTACCTTGTTAGCCCCTTGGAGCTGGCCTTGTATGGGGCTTCACTGTGTCTAGCTCTAGTGGCTCTATCACCATCCTTACTGCCCTGTTCTGTGGAAACCCTCAGAGGTGATTGTACTTGGTACAATTTTCTTTTAGGTGGATGTTAATTCCTCTATGTGATGCTGTTGCAATATTGATATAAACCTGGGATTTTCAGTGAAGCTCATGATCCTCATTCCTTCATTGTTTCCATCCTCAAGGGCAGTCATGGTTCATGTCATGCTTTTGGTTGGATGCTCCATGCCTGTAATTAAGAACAAAGTGGATACAACCAAGGGAAGGTGATAACATTGTGTCCAACGCATGAAGGGTAGCCAAAAGTGGAGTAACAGTGAGGATCTTTAAAAGCCATGATCACTGTAGAGAAATACTATTCTAATTTACGAAGTAGTGTCTTATTTACTAGATACTTGACATTCTTTTCCACCTATTCTTGAGCTTAATTTTCTTCATGATTCCACTTAGTTGCTTGGCGTTTTTTTTTCTTCTTATCAATTTTGTGTTATGACGCAGTCATGATGTGAAATAGTAGAGGATGAGAATTAATCTTTTTTTTTTTTTTTTTTTTAAACCATTGAGTTCTGTACACGGAAAGAGTGCTGGAGGTAGCATGCGGGGGACAAAGGCTTCGATTTAGATGCTGTCCGCTGTACTTTGATCCACAGGAGAAGTTCAGCATTGTGGGAGGAGGGTCCCATGTGCTCCAAGTGGTTCTAATCTCAACTGAGAAACTCCAAAGTATCAGGAAAATCCAGGCTGTGGTTGAAGGACACTGCAAGGGTGTGTTTAGGCCATTACAGGGTGGCAAAAGTGATATAATCAGCAGTGCTTCCAGGTGTAGGTCTATGAAATAGAAACAAACAGGAAACTTTTCAGAAAAATCTTAAGGGGATGCAGTATTACAGCCTAGCAGAGACTTAGTCATGGGAACTTGTGTGAGACAGTCTGAAAGCCCAGGTAAAGACCTTCTGTGAGGAGTATGCGGCAGCAGTGTTCACTGCATGATTTCAAAATACTAAGAGAGGGAATCATTCCCCAGTTTGAATCATGTTAATTCAGATTTTTAGGCAAAGATAGTGGGTCAGATTACAACTTTTCCTGCAAGCTGTATGGAGTTTCTGCCTTCCGATAGATTCACTGATGTTAGTCCTTCATGTTGGCAACTACCAGTGTCTCAGCCTGTCCATCCTGATTTGATGAACTTCTGTGTCTTTGTTTGAAGCCTTGATTAGAAGTGATATGCTGCAGAATATCTGGAAGGTCAGTGTATGTTCTGAAGGTGTCATTGTATCTGTTAGAGGAATCCTGTGGACTGAAATCACTTCCTTAATCTTTCTTTAAATGGTGCTCTATATGTTTTAGTTGTAATCACTGTAACTTCTTTTTTATTAATCAACTGAACTCTTGACACATATTCATGTGCAGATAGCAGGGGCTTATCTCTGAACTCTGCCAATCCTTAGCAGTTGATTCAGTGTCAATGTACAAAATTCACTAGCTTTCATAATGGAGGCATTTTTGATCAACGAATGTTACTGAATCAATAAATGTTGACATTGCTTTTATTCATGAGTTTTGATAACAGCAGCCATTACAGTAGCTACATCTAATGTATCATAAGATATAAATTTTATACTTTGGATAATTTCTGTGCTGAGGGCATTTTCTCATAAGTGATGTCACTGTCAGTTGCTCCAAATGTGACTTTATATTAATATGTAGCTACTATCTACATTATGCTAAAAAAAGATATCAGTTACTTGGGATTAAGTGTTGTATGATTTGGAGCTCTTAATCTGTTTTTATTTACTATTTGGAAAACTTCAAATTGTTTGGGTTCTTTTCCTAAATAAACCCAGGATTGGAGAGTTAAACTAAATTAGATTTTGATGTTCAAGGCCTTTGCTCACTATTTGATACAGAGCAAATGTATTTTATTATTGGGAAATAATACAGCCATTTGGAAAATTACTTAGGCTACAATATTTGTGTTGGCAATTTTGTTTTCCAGGCATAACAGTTCTGTTTTCTTTCTATACCCATTTGTGGAAAGATTAAATCATCATAAATCATGTTTTCAAGGGCTGTGATGCTCAAGTTACTCTGTTGTATGCAGCTCTGGGCTGCATGGATTTAGGCAAGCTGTCAGCTGGAACCTGGCCTTATTTAAATAATTTCTTATAAATCACAAGCTGAATCAAACTTTTATCACTGGATAAAAATATATATATTTTTTTTTAAAACTGGCCCCAAATGAGTAACTTGTCAGAGTGTTTAAATCAAAATTGCTATCCAAACGAGAGGAAAAAAGCAGAGTATATGCTTCCTTAAATCAGCTTGAGATAAGCAGACTGTAGGCTTACAAAGAAAGGTTTGTATTCTAGTTTTGGTTGGGTTTTTACAGGACTACTAGATTTAGAGAACCTAGACTGAAAAATCAGTGTATCCAGTTGCTTAAATACGGTGATGTGACTGTTCCTCTAGGGGTGAGGAGCAGGTGTCAATCAGTTGTCTGGATTTTCATTGATTTTAAGTGGTGAGACTGTTTTAAGTCTGGGAACAAAGTTTAGTGTTTGCTGAAAAGTTCAGGCTTAATCTGTATGACTCCTTGGTGTCTCAAACTTGAAATATGTTTTTATGTCTGAGGAGGACTATGAGTTTGAACACAGGATTGCCTCTGATGTGCAGAAGTTCTGAAGTCCCTTTAAAAAGAGAAGTTGGGACACGTGATGAGGCCTATGTGTTGACTATTTCAAAATAATCTTAATTTGTGTATTGCTATTTGGACTTCAGTAAAGCCTGAAAACCACAGCTTTTTCAGGAGTGAATAATTAGTGTGATAGGTAGTTGAACATAACCACAGCCTTATATTTCTTTTTGCCTGTCAGTGTAGCAAACTGGAAAACTTTTCCGGCACTCAATTCACAGCTTTGTTTACTTAACATATTAAGCACAAGATTGTCCTTTTTGAAATGTATAAGGAATGTTTTCCAAGGCTTTGTGGGGAGGGGAAATCAATTTAGTACAGCCATCTACTATAAATTCCTCGCCCCGCTTCCAGCAATGAAATTTAACTTGTTTGTGTCTATTCTCCACCTTCCCTGTCTCCTCTAACTCCATTCCCAGCTTTGTATCTGTCTTTAGACAATGTTCATAATCACTATCTTGTTTTCTTACTGTGGTAACAAATAATGTCTGGAGTACACACTGAAATCTGGCTTAGTACAACTAAAGTGTTGTTTAATTTTTTTTTTTTATTTTTTTCCATCTCCATTTGTTAGTGATAGCTCATGAGGCTTTCCATTAAATATTTAACAGCTCTTCTTAAATGTTTGACTCGTGAATTTACAGTGATATGTGACTTTCCTATCTTCACACAAAATTTCCTAGTCAGAGAGATGCATTTGCAGTATGTCCTCAAGGCATCACTGGTGTTTCTTGCTGTAGAGACTGCTTTTTTTGCTGCATGGTGAGTGTGATATGTTCAGGGCTGATTTCATCTGCCTCTATTAATTCTGCAGTGGATGTGCATGGGCAGTATTTCTGGCTGATGCAACCAGTAATTTGAACTTGCCAGGCTATAGCAGCTGTATGAGGAAACCATCCTTACCAAACAGTAAATCCCACACTACACAGGGTTACAATATAAACCTTTTTTTACAATGAAGAGGGATCCTGTGGGAATAAATTCAGTGCAGTGCAGAGCAGCTTCAGAGGGCAAAGCTGCTCTTAAAGGCAGAGGTGTTTTTACCATCAGCGAGGAACTTGGACTCTTGGCATCTTCACACGCTCAAGTCCACAGAAAACAAAGTGGTCTTGCATGAATCGTGCTGAGGAAGAAGCAGTATTATAATTACATTAAAAAGTGTACAGAGGAAAGAATTCCAAATCCCAACTTCTAAATCAAGAAGTCTGTGTCTCTTGATTGCAAAAGAACAGCTTCTGAGCCTTTCATTGCTCTTTCTGTCTCATCCCTACTCAAACTTAAAGGGGAAAGGGGTGAATAGCTGAAGGAAAGATTGCTTGTCTGGTTTTAGGACTCTCTGGGGAACCATACCACTAACTGAATTATAAAATGCAGAGAAATTGTATATTGGTGCTGTATGCCTGTATACACACACACGCAAGTGCATATGTGCTTACACGTATACATACTCCTTCTATTCATTCCTCAGAGACGTCAGGAAGAGTAACTCACTGCCTTATGCTTTTTTTTTTTTTTTTTTTTAGTAAATTAGTGTGCTCGTTTATCACTGTTTTTTTGATCTCATGAGACTGTCATGATCTGCTTGAAACTATTTAAGCTCGTAGGTGTTTTGAAGCTAGCATGTGGGTATAGAGCAGAAAAGCTTTTTTTAAAACCTCCACATGAATTAAAATATTCTGACAGTCAAATATTTTGGTTTGGATTTTTTCATAGATGTCGTAGACATTTAAAGATTTCTTGTCCCACTCTTTTCTAGCAGAATACAAATATTAGCTGGTCACAGAGTATTTCATGTTTCTGTGACATCTTTTACAATATGCATTAAAGTGTATCATGACAAGCTTTTGTATTTATATTTGTAAACAACTATCTCATATGTATGTATATCTGCAAATCAGTTTATATGAGAATAAGGGGTTTGTATGTGCGTAAAGACTGGGTATTGAGGAAAAAATTGTGTGATCATTTCTTAGATAATGAACTCCAGGCTGGTGGTGTCTGTTGTAAGGCAAGCAGCTGTATGTTAGTTTTCACAGTAGAGCTGTGTGGTATTCTTGTTTGATAACTGTTTTGATTCAGTTTCTTATAAATATTTTTTGAGGTTAAAATTAATAAATGAGGTGTAGTAGTAAAAGATTTCTATTCATACATGGTACTTACTTACCATACAATGAAACGTATTTTAATTTCTGTTAGCTTCCCCTACTTAGTTTGCCCTCCAAAATAAATACTGGCTACCAATAGCTGAAAACTCCTGTGAGTCTTTTTCTAATTTTTCCACGAGTGATTTGCTTACTCATGCAGCTTGGTGTGCTCACACTGTCTCCATTCTCCAGGTCAGTAATCAAGGCACAGTTAGGTGACATTTAATGGTCAGATGAGAAATAAGCGTAGAACTGTATCTTAACTCTCAAGTCACTTGCCTGTCTGATTTTTATGCTTCATTGTTCTTCTGTGTTTTTATGAAAATTTCTGTTGTCCAGCACTGCTGCAGCATGTACATTGTCGTGTTTTCTACATTACTGATTTTTAGTGGGAATAATAATAGAACGAGCAGAAAAAAAATTCATGACAGTATCAAGAAAAACGAAACATTAAATGTATTTTCTGAAAATAAAATGGGTTCATTGGCTATATGGTCATTCTGGCAGGTAGATCAACCCTTGTCACAGTGGTAAAGGCTAGTCAGTGGTTCATAGTTGGCTTATCTGTGCTGAGCAGAGTAATTCAGATTAGCCAGTGACTTCTGCTAGCTGACTAAATTGCCCCTGTACTCTTTCCCAGTATCTGTAGGGGAGTATGAAGGAATGATCTCTGTTGACCTGTCAGTGGTGATGCACTGCCTGAATACCTGGCAAGACAAATGAAAATGTATGTCCTGAAGATGATGTGCTCTGAATCAATTTTAAGCATCTCATATTAATGTGTTAAAACAAATCATGTGTACCGTTACCTGGACCTGCGGCCTATCAAGAAGCTGTAGGATAAGTAGGATTTTAGACAGATTGCATTTCTTCAGTTTGCTTTTGGTTCTTTAGTGTACGGTCAGATTTTGGGACTTCTCAGCAACTGTAAGGAGAATTTCCTTGCTCTGGTCAGAGATATTCGAACTGTTACTTGGGCATAAATTAAAACATAGGAATGAAATAGAACATAGGAATGAAACAGTTGTTGCATCCTGTGATAGGGCTGTATATGTTGCTCGTTTCTCTAGTCTTAGAGATCTTAAAAATATCCATGGGATAAAATTCTCTCATGCAGAGGAATTAAGGTATATTCTGCTTTGATGTTTCTTCCCTGCTTAAGAATGCCTGCATCTTTAGTTCCACCTTTGCAAATACATTCTTATTTAAAGTGTGAGAAATGACTATGTCTAATCTGGGAATTTAATAATTTATTTTTTTTTCCCTAGTCTTTTCCTTGTATAGAGGACAATGTGAGTTTGCACTGTAAAAGATCAGAGCTCTCCTCTCCTGAGAAGTACCCTAACATCCTGCTCCCTGAATTGACCTTAAGAGAATAACTTGGCTATAGTGGATTTTGATTTTTTTGTACCAGTTGGTTTGCTCATTTTTATTTCCCTGAAAGCTCTTACCACCACATAAAAGTTCTGAAAGCTCCCCTGCCAATTTTTTTAAAGACTGTATGGCCAACAGGTTGTTTAGACAACCATTGGACTTGTCAGGAGGTTTCTTTTTGACTTGAATACAGTTGCTGTTACCGAATCCATGTTCTAGCTGCTCCCTTCCTTAATCTGCTGTAGCTCATTATTTTATGGAACTACTGTAATGTTTATCTTGCAGGGTGGTTTTAATTCTTTTGAGTACTTCAGCTTTGCTTTCTGTCTTCTGTTGCCCACCTTAGAATTTACTTTGGGCCTTTACATGTTAGTATTATGATTTAGTCAGGATTATTTCACATTATACCACAGATCTAAGTTTTTTTTGTTTTGTTTTTTTTAAAACTATATTGTCAGTATTACTTTATGGGTATGTAAGTAAAGCCAATTGTAATATGAAATACATAGATACCAAGGTGCTGAGACATAGAGGACTTTTAATCCTATCTCTAGAGTAGCAGATTCTTTTTTACATCTATTGGACTAGAATTATCTGTAACAATTATTTACATGACCCTGCAAAAGAAGAAGAATGTAAAATATTTTGCAAAAGAAAGAGGAGAGTATTAATCGCATTTAAATTCCGTAAGAATGCAATAGGGGATGCATCTATGAACTGGAGAAGATAGGTAGACAGGGATGGGTGTACAAGTTGGAAAGGGGAGTTTTGGAAGGACTGATTTTTTAGCTGAGGCTATTGGGGACTGTGGAGACTTTCCTTTCATGTGGATTTAAGGCTTGGATTTTTTTTTTTTAAATAGTATAATCAAGATAAGTGTATTTGCGCCGGATGTCCTGTATGTGTCCACTAGGACAAGTGTGATTATTCATCCAGGAGTTTTCAAAGAGCAAAGTTTAAATGGTTTGGAACATTATGCTCTGAGATGATGTCAAGCATACTGTACTTCACACATATTTTATAGCCTTGACTAAATGCTGTTTGGTGTCTTCTGAAATTGGCATAGCTCCTACTGGGCTATAATAATAAAGATGCATATTCCCTCTCTTGAGGCAGAATAAAAATGGAATATTTAGGAAGAACTTACACTACGTACTGGGACTTTTATAATTTGGAATGTACTCCGATAGCCAAGTTTCTTATGTGTGCTTCCCTTCCTGTGTGTTATTATATGATGTGGGTAGTATTGACTTGTGCATGATTGCCAAATCTTTTGGCATGTGTAAGTGAAAACATTATTTACAATTTTTATATATAGTGCGCTTATAAATATTTTTTGTTATCATGATAAACAGAAGGTGTAAATGAGGAGAGGTAGTGCTACTCAATGTTACAAATACTATTTTACCAACTACTTAAAGCTGAAGAGCTGCTGCTGTACTCTGAGACAAACTGTTGGCTTCTGTACAAGAACAGAGCACAGCAAAGGGACTTCCATGTCTTTCTCTGATAATTCCAGTTTAAGAACCTCTCTGCATGATTTCTGAAATGTCTGTGCCTTGAACACAACCAGTGAATTGCCTTAAATTTCTGCTGCATATCCAAATCCTTTTGCTGAGAGATGCTCTAGAAGCATAATTCTTGAAATATTGGTTACAGTGACAGTGAACAGTGCAATATGAATGAGTTTCTGAATAACAATTTGCTGGCAGGCAGCTATGTTAACAGCTTCAGGCACTGAAGGATGAACTGCAAATAAGCAAAAAAGAGTAGAGCCATTGGGTCAGCGATTCCCAGTTCCATTGCTCCTTCTGATCCAACCTTGAATGCGGTATTAATGAGTGTTGCCTTCCAGAGTGTCCTATGACCTTTTCTCTTGTTCTGCTTTTGCTGTGAAAAGTACAGGTGGAATACTGTTACTGTATAGTTACCAGAAAAAGTAGGGAGAGGCAAGTAAAAGTGTTTAAACTTTTTGTTAAGCAGGGTTTGAATCTCATGAGTGAGGTGTCAATCTAGGTGTGAATGACACTTAAATATGTGGTTCAGACTTGTTTTCTGGCTTGGATTTTATGTTAGTAGACAAGAAAACATTAGAGTGGATGCTGGCTTTAAAACCTGAGTTTGCAGAGGAGGGACTGAGGATTTAGAGTTTCTGCTGTCTTCAGGGAGATAGGAGGTGCTTGGCTATACAGGTTCAAGTAGAGCCACAAAGTCATTACATGTGGAATATGTTAATGATATTTTTCTAATGTCTGGAATATCAAACTCTTAAATAGTATAGATTTGGATTGAAAGCAGAAGTATGTTATTACAAAAGCTGAAATTACTACTTCTCTACCTCTTGCATTTATTTTTTTTGAAGAAAAAATTAGGAATAGAGCATCAGTGTGAGGGTATAGCATTTGCTTGTTGAGTTCAGTACTGTCATGATGATGAAGTGGTACAAGATAGATTTCACATTAGATCAAGGCAAAAAAATCTTTGTATGTTGTAACTCCAGAACATATTTTCTTATACAAATGACCTTCAGCATTTATTATCTTGGTATTCATATAAAGCCATGAGAGAAGCAAGTGAAATAGGTAAGCATGATGTGTGTCAATTTTAGTAATTACGCAATACATTTTGTTTGGCAGAATAACAAGGCAGTGAAATTACAATGTTGTGGTGCAGTATACAGCCTGTTAGAAAATGTTTCTGATGTATTAACACTCAGCTTTTATTCTACTAGTATACTACATCATTAGTCATTCTTTGGGGGTCTTTTTTGGACTTAGCTTACCAAGTTAGAGGAAGAGCATGAAAGGCAGAACACATTCTTGCTAATTCATAGAATCATAGAATAATGTGGGTTGGAAGGGACCTTTAAAGGCCATCTAGTCCAGCCCTCCTGCAATGAGCAGGGACATCTTCAACTAGATCAGGTTCCTCAGAGCCCCGTCCAACCTGACCTTGAATGTTTCCAGGGATGGGGCATCTCCCACCTCTCTAGGCAACCTGTTCCAGTGTTTCAGCAACCTCATCGTAAAAAAATTTATTCCTTATATGTAGTCTAAATCTACCTTCCTTTAGTTTAAAACCATTACCCCTTGTCCTATCACAACAGACCCTGTTTGTCCTCATCTTTCTCATAAGCCCCCTTTAAGCACTGAAAGGCCACAGTAAGGTCTGCCCAGAGCCTTCTCTTCTCCAGGCTCAACAGCCCCAACTCCCTCAGCCTTTCTTCATAGGAGAGGTCTTCTGTCCCCCTGATCACTTTTGTGGCCCTCCTCTGGACCCGCTCCAACAGGTCCACGTCCTTCCTCTGCTGAAGGCTCCAGGGCTGGGTACAGTACTCCAGGTGGGGTCTCACCAGAACAGAGTAGAGGGGCAGGATCACCTCCCTCAACCTGCTGGCCACGTTTCTTTTGATGCAGCCCTGGATACAGTGGGCCTTCTGGGCTGCAAATGCACATTGCTGGCTCATGTCCAGCTTTTCATCCACCATTACACCCAAGTTCTTCTTGGCAGGGCTGCTCTCAATCCCTTCATCCCCAGCCTGTATTGATACCAGGGGTTGCCCCGACCCAGGTCTAGGACCTTGCACTTGGCCTTGTTGAACTTCATGAGGTTTGCATGGGACCACTTCTTGAGCTTGTTCAGGTCCCTCTGGATGGCATCCAAGCCCTCAGGCATGTCAGCCGCACCACTCAGCTTGGTGTCATCTGCAAACTTGCTGACGGTGCACTCAATCCCACTGTCTATGTGATTGATGAAGATATTAAACAGTACTGGTCCCAATGCAGACCCCTGAGGGACATGACTTGTCACCGATCTCTATCTGGACATTGAGTCGTTGACCACTCCGCTCTGGATGCGGCCATCCAACCAATTCCTCATCAACCAAACAGTCCACCCATCAAATCCATATCTCTCCAATTTGGAGAGGAGGATGTTGTGGAGGTCTGTGTCAAAGGCCTTATAGAAGCCCAGATAGATGACATCCATAGCTCTTCCCTTGTTCACTGATGTGGTCACTCCATCACTGAAGGCCACTAGGTTGGTCAGACAGGACTTGCCCTTGGGGAAGCCACGCTGGCTGTCTTGAGTCACCTCCCTGTCTTCTATGTGCCTTAGCATAGCTTCTAGGAGGATCTGTTCCATGATGTTCCCAGGCATAGAGGTGAGGCTGACAGGTCGGTAGTTCCCAGGGCCCCCCTTTCTACCCTTTTTAAAAACTGATGCAATGTTTCCCTTTTTCTGGTCACCAGGGACTTCACCTGACTTCCATGACTTTTCAGATACCATGGAGAGTGGCTTGGCAACTACATCAGCCAATTCCCTCAGGACTCTGAGATGCATCTTGTCAGGTCCCATAAACTTATGTATGTTCAGGTTCCTCAGGTGGTCTCGAACCTGATCTTCTTACAGGGAGGGACTTTGCTCCTCCAGTCCCTGCCTTGTGGTCCATCCACTTGGAGGTGTGGGAAGAGAGATTGCCAGTGAAGACTGAGGCAAAAGAGTTGTTGAGTACCTTAGCCTTCTCCTCATCCATTGTTACCTGTTTGCCAGTCTTGCTCATCAGGGGCAGTACACTTTCTTTGACCTTCCTTTTCTGCGCCTTGGCCTTCCTGACCCCATCCCTACACAACTGGGCAGTGTCCCTGTACTCTTCCCAGGATACCTGTCCCTGCTTCCACTGCCTGTGCATTTCCTTCTTGCCCTTTAGTTTGACCAGCAGGTCTCAACTCGGCCATGCCTGTCTCTTGCCTTCCTTTCCTGATTTCTTACACCTGGGGATTGAGAGCTCTTGAGCTCTGCGGAAAGCATCCTTAAAGATCTGCCAGCTCTGTTCTCTTCCCTTGTCCCTGAAGGCAGTTTCCCAGGGGGTCTTACTGACTAACTCCTTGAACAGCTGGAATTTTGCTTTCCTAAAATTCAGGGTCCTGACTTTGCTCTTTGCCTGATCCATACCCCTCAGGACTGCAAACTCCATCACTGCATGATCACTGTGGCCCAGGCTGCCTCCGATCTTGATATCCCCAATTAGCTCATTTGCGTTGGTGACCTTCAGATCCAGTATCACATCCTCTCTGGTATGGCAGTCTATTACCTAGCTTAGGAAGTTATCCTCAGTGCATTCCAGGAGTCTCGTGAATTGCCTACAGCTCACCATGCTACTTTTCCAGCAGAAAGTAGGGTGGTTGTTGGGGTGGTTGAAGTCCTCCAGCAGGATGAGAGCCTGTGAGCATGATGCCTCCTGTAGCTGGAGTAAGAAGGCTTTGTCACTAGGTTCCCCTCGACTAGGCGACCTGTAGTAGACACCAACCAAAAGGTTCCCTTTGTTGCCTTGGTCTCTAATTCTCACCCATAAGCTTTCAACCTGCTCATGGCTATTCTTGAAAGACAGTTCTTCACACTCTATCCATTTCTTGATGTAGAGGGCAGTGCCTCTGCCCCTCCTTCCTCGCCTGTCCCTTCTTGAACAACCTGTAGCCACCAATAGCCTCACCCCAGTCATGGGATTCGTCCCACCAAGTTTCAGTAATGGTAGCTAGGTCGTAGCTTCCTAGCAGCATGGTAGCTTCCAACTCCTCCTGTTTGTTGCCTGTGCTGTGTGCATCAGTGTAGAGGCACTTCAGCTAAGCTGTCGGCTGTGTCACCTTAAGAGGAACACCCTTTAGTTCCTTTGAGGTATTTTACCAGTGTTTCCCTGTTGGTTCCCGTTACCTCGGGAGCCTCTGGCTTATCTCCATAAGACTTGCATGCTCCAGTGTAGCCAGCACGTCTTGGAGCAACAGGCTGAGGGCCCTTGCTAGCACTCTGTCTCTCTAACCTTGATGTGTTGTCCCACAGCTTGTCATGGGTGAGCCTGATATTATCCCCCTCCCCCTTCAAGCCTAGTTTAAAGCTCTGTCAATCAGCCCTGCTAGCTTGTGAGCAAAGACCCTCTTCCCTCTTTGAGAAAGGTGAATCCCATCTGATGCCAGCAAGTCTGGTGCCATGTAGACCATCCCATTATTGAAAAAACTAAAATTGTGGCAGTGACACCAGCCATGGAGCCATGTATTAATAGGCTGGGCCCATCTGTTTCTTCCAGTGTTACTGCCCACAACTGGGAGGAGAGAGGAAAAAATTGCCTGTGGTCCAGATTCCCTTACCAACTATCCTAAGGCCCTGAAGTCTCTTTTGATTGCCCTTGGACTATGCGTTGCAGCTTCATCGCTGCCCACATGGAAAAGCAGTAACCGGTACCAGGCTAGGAAGTTTCCTAGCGCTGTCTTTAACCCAGGCCTAAGAGAGGCAGCAGACTTCCCTAAGGAGAGGGTCTGTCTGGTATGCTGGACCCTCTGGTTCCCCTCAGAGGGGAGGGGAATTATAGAAATAGAATTATAGAATTTTAGAATTAGAGAGAATTACAGAAAGAGAGGCAAACTAGCAAAAGAGATTCCTGTTCAGATTTTCAAGTTTTTTGTCAAGGGTTGCTTTTTAGAGGACTTGCCAGTTGTTTCTTAACTTTCTATAGGAAAAATGGGAGAGAAAGTTAATGGATTTTTTCTACTAATTTGTTGATAAAAAGCCAGTGATAATTGTGTGGTACACGCAACAGTACAGATCAGCATGTCTGAAGGACATACTCTGTTGAGTATTGAAGGATTTAGTTAATCAACTTGCTGAACCCGTGTTAAGTATTTTGATGTACGTAGATAACAGACTTACCAGCAACTTGCTAGATTACATTGTTTGGAATATTAGTATTCAAAGATTTTAAGTTTTGTTTGGTAGGTCTGACTTTAGTCCCTAGCAGCATAAATAGGCTAAGTAAGTGCCTGGTACAAGGTCCTGAAGCCTTTCTGTCCCTCTGATGCTATTCCACTTCTTGACTAGGAAAACAAAATCAACAAAAAGTGCCTTACCTAAAATAAACTTTAGGTAAGAATCTAGGTCTAGATTTGAGTAATATTTGATCATGTGGCTAGCTTTCAGTAGAGACACTCAGAGGTTGAAGTTTAATATGAGCTTAACTTTCATAGCGAATTGAGACCACAGTGAAAACTTCGGAATTTCACTTTCATAAATATCAAGTGCATGTGTGATAGTATAAAATCTTAGAGATGACAAAAATAAAAGACGATAGTTCAGACAATCACTTCGTACCAAATTTGTCATCTATTTTATTATTCTTTCTTCTTGTGTTTCTATGAAGATATAAGCGTGATCTAGTGGTAAGAATTATGTGTTTGATAAGGAATGCAGTACTTAAATTGTATCACCTATTTATTCATTGTAGTGGAGTAAGTATTGGGCTGCAATTATTTTTGGTAGGCTCTGTGCTGTAGCTGAAAAGCCTTTGACATTTGTGCTTCTCCAATTTGTAATTGAAAAATTATTTTAAAATCCTTGAATGCAAGAGCTTTGTGGTTCTTTATAACAACTGGCTGTAATGATAAATCAAGTCGGGGGGAGTTGTCAAATAAGGTGGTAGAGGCATTGGTGCAGTCACCTGGTTTTACTTGCCACCTTGACTAATGACATAAGAAAGAGGGAAAACATAATTAATTGGATTGATTTAGGTGAAACTCATTTGAGAACTAATGAAAAAAACTGTGACAGTTAATAGACGAAGTGGTACAAGGTAAGGAAGGACTGTGTAATATGATGAGTTTTGGTTTTTTTTGTTTTCTTTTGTTTTGTTTTTTTCTTGAAGTGAAGGGGGAAAAGCAACCATGTCAGGGAAAGAGGAATGAAATAGACAAACAAGAAATGAAGGAAAAAAAATAGCATGAATTCATATTCCTCACAAAGATGAGTTTTTACACTAAGGCAGCAAAAGATAAACCAATGAAAGGAATGTATAGAAGATTTAGAGTTACTTATTCATTTCATGGATCAGGGGAATAATATTCCCTTGCCGATTAGGTAAAACTCTAGGTCTTGATATCTACATGCCTGAAAGTTAACAGACCCAAGAGGATTGAAGGCAATAGTACAACTAAACATCTCTGAGTGAATCATCCAGAATATCAAGATTTAAATTGGTATGGCTTATCCAAACGTTCAGCAAGGGTAAGAGTATTTTTAAGTCCTCTGTAAATATCTTAAAATGGAGAACATCAAGAAGTGAAGGCCAGGTTGGTTACTTCGGAGGGACCAGGCCCCATGCTGCTCTCTGGTAAAACCAGAAACAGAGCAAGAACAGACTTCTTTGTCTCCTGGTTCTGCAGGAGAGTGGATTGAACTTTCTTATGTGGAAACCAGATGTGGTGCCATTTCTACAGACACATTTCCTAGCATCCGTGGAAGTGCAGTATTTTCTGTTTTTAATTTTTTTTTTAAATTGTGAGACTACTAATCAATTTTTCCTTAAAGGAGCAGGATTTTGGTCTAATGCTGCATGCCTTGTGCATCTCATATTTAGTGGAATTAAATTATTAAATGGTCAAGGTACTGTTCTGTGTGTTAAATGGTTGTTTTGTCAGTGTAGGGCAGTTGTGGATAAGGAAATAATGGGAAAATATTTGTATCAGAATTCCTGTTTGAAAATACAGTTCTATTGGTCCCAGCATTTTAGTCTAGTTTAGTCCTTTCCAGCAGGATTCTATTAAATTGTTTTAATTATTTCCATTAAGCTGTTCATACTAAATTTCTCTAAAATAAGAAAATAATTTCTATGCTTTGATAATACACTAATTCACAACTAATAACTGTCATTTTTTCTTTTTATTCTAGTACATGAGAAACTAAAGCAGCAGTAACAAAGGTTCAAAAATGTTGACAAATGAGTGATCTATTCCACGTGAGAATTAGTATCTGCTCTGTACCTTGGCAAGAAATTTGAATGCAGAAGGGTAAGCTGGTTTTGCTATGAACTGCTTTACAGAAAAGGATTATGCAAATATTTGAATTTTTCTTGGTTGAGATTTTTAAGACTGGAATGAATGATTCAAATTAGATTTTTTGTTTCTTTTCCATTTGAAGTGCTTGTAACAAAGCCAAAAGCCTAAGTTTATAGACTTTAGGTGTTAGAGAGGTGATCCTGTCCATTTCTCCTATTAAACAGTACCCTTGACATGAAGTCAGCTGCAGAGTGTAGGGCAGGACCAAGCTATTGACCCAAAGCTCTCACGGTCTAAGTAACTGTGTTTCAGTAACCCTGTTGCTGAGTGAGAGAATGCTTGTTGGCATGACTATTACAAATTGTCTTTTTTCTCTCTCTTTTCTGTCTTTCTGTCTGTCTTTCTGTCTCCTTTTTTATGCCCCTGTGTTCTCCACAACTGATAACTCAGTGCTTAGATTGAAAACACTGCTACAGTTGACTGATGCTGCAGTCCTCTTGCTTCTCTTCTCTTTAACCTAGAGAGAAAGGTTTGTCTGGATAAAGGAAAAGGAGCAGCTGTCAGTTTCCATTGATTTATTGGAAAAAAAGGCAGAATTGGGGGACTTAAAATGTTATGGCTAAGAGTTTATTTATGGAAGTGGTTGTGATATACTTGTCAAAAACATTAAATAATTTAAATGTTTTCTGAGTGTGGGTAGGGAACTAGAACTCTAGTTTTCTAGAACTCTAGAAAACTGAATATTTCATTTAGCTCAGTGAAAGGAAGGTAAGCTAAAACTATGTAGCAAATTTTTTATTGTTTTGAGGTGAGGATAAGCAAAAGCATTTGTTTAGCAATCTAGTGGTTAACAAAAACTTTATCTTGGCTTGCTTCTTTCAGTTGCAGCAATGTGCTGTAGAGCAAGTGCATATCACTTCATTTGATTATAAATCCCCAAATCTATTGAAGTACATCTGAGAAAGTGTAGAGCTGAAGTCAGATTAGGTTGAGTCAGTCTGTTGATGCTGCTGGCTTTCCCAAAGGTTTTCTTTAATCTGGCACTGAGATGGTTATTGCTGTGATATTATAGCCTCTTCAAAGTACTTGTGATTTCATTACTTCTCAAAAACAGGTAACTAGTGTGCAGTTCCCTTCTGATCTCCTTTGTATATCCTAATGTCTCCAGCATAAGTGTTACGCAAATACTATGTTTCAAGTAAAAGTTTCTTGGATTTTGAATTATTGCTATGGCATTATCTGGTAGGTTGACCAAGGATGACTTCAGTTACTGCTGGTTTTCAGGAAATCAGTGTGTGTGTGTGTGTGTGTGTGTATGACTTCATGCTATTACTTCCCAATTCTGTCTCAGACGGGTCCTATGGTTCTCACTTCCTGGGTGGTTGAGATGAAATGCTGTCCTTGACTTTTCTTCTAAAATAAAACAATGGGTATACAAGCCCTTAGCTTTCTTCCTTAGACTCTTTCACTACTTAGGCAAGAGTTTCTTTTTGAAAGATCTTTCTTATGAGTCAGATGGGAGCTGAGACCAAAAAAAACCAGTGGAGAGCACTGGAGAGAAATAATAATTAAAAAAATAAATAATCAAAGCTTGCCACTTGCAAAAGGATCTTGTAGCCTGGGAACAAATGGAAGGAGACTGATCCTTTCTTTCTGACAACAGTAACTCAATCTCTCCCATGTATGTACTGGATTCTTCTTTTATCTCTGCACTTGGAAAGGACTACCTAATGGGTCTCTCCTTCCACAGGGTGGGGCAAAGCCAGACCCATTGGCAAAAAATGTTGTTGATAGGACTTATTACCAGTCCAAAACACAGACTCATTTTGTAGATACAGACTTACTTGAAACAGATTTATTTAAGATGCTTAGGTAGAAATTCTTTTGCTGATTTGCAGCAGGCTTATGTAGTATTTGGAATTCTGGAATTTAAAGACAAAGCTGGTTTTATGTGCAAAGTCCTTTCTTTTAAGAACGTTGAATCCTTGGGCTTTTAAAGGTGTATTAAAGGTGTATGTAGTTTTAGTGTCCATCACTGAGTAAATGAAGAATGTAACATTGCAAATTTCTGGCAGAAATTACATGGTAAATGCGTAGACTCGCACACAGAAACCTTTAGGGCCAGGATTAATCACTCATATTTTCAAAATCAGAAGTTGTTCCGTGACAGTATCTAAAAACTCCAAAACGGTGAATGTGTTCTAATTTCACTGCAGTGAAGTTAAAAGAAATGTTTCAACTTCCCTGTGTTATTTTGCAGAGGGTTAGATTTATTTTTACTGTAGCAGTAATGTACTACAGTAGTAAATGGTAGGAGGTTCTAGCATGCGTGACCTGGTTCAGCTGGATAACACTATTGATTTTTTTTTTTTTTCAGTGCCTCTGCTTCAGTTAAATTTAACTTCATTCTTGATTAGCTCAGTCGTAAGTTGTCATTACAGCATTCGACTCCCTAAGGACATGATCTATAAGGCAGATTTTTCCAGTGGAGGGTCATGATTCAGCTAATTTACACATAATTTTAACAGCAGTTGGCCTAATACCCTGAAGTGGAATCTGAGGTACTTGAAGTCCAAGAGTGTAATACCATAAATTAGTGTTTATGTTAAGTACTCTTTAGAGACCTGCAGGAGGGGCCAGTGGGACACGTAATGCCCCGTGTGTTTTCAATAGGCATGTGAAGCTAAATTCTCAAGGAAGATTAAGAAAGCAGTTGCACTTCACCCAGAATTGCCATTTAACATTTCATTGGGAAAGCTTTGTTTTGTCGAAGTTGCCATAGTATTTGTTTGCCCAGACTTTGTATTTGGATTTATATTTTAATGGCCTATTCAAATAAATGGGCATAATAAAGATGTCTTCATGTGGTTAGAGCAAGCTAATGAACTCTGAGTTTTGCATTTACTGATGTTTACATTTCTTGTAAGTTTAGGGCTGAGCTGTGTTCAGTTACTTAAAACAATTTTTCTAAGATATAGAGAATTTGTTTCCATGTTAGCATCTAAATGGTTTTGTCAAGCTGAGCTGATGTTTCAGAATGCTGTAGGCATCTGCTGTAGGCAGCAGATTGAGGATAAATGAATTGAATTTGTGTCTTTTCTGGCTATTTTGGTGCAGCCTGTCTGTGGGCTGAAGTGTGACTGTCACTTCACCCAAGATAAGATTGTCCTGAAAGATTTCCTGTGTACATTCATGCCGTGATTTCCAGTTCAGCACCACAGTACAAGCTGGTGCGGAAGTTAGCAGAGACAGTCCTGCTCTTCTTCCACTTTGTAATGCTTACTGTCAGCCCTTTTTGTTGGCACGAGGTAAGAGAAAACTTCAACACAGTTTGTTTTGGTTTTTTCCCCTGCCCAGTTCCTTGACAGAGTTGTCTGTGCAGGACTGCTTGTGCCAGTGCAGGAGAAGGGTAGCATGGGGGTGTTGGAGACAGAAGATAGAGTAACATCAGAGCTAAATATTTCTGTGAAGTGGTTTTCAGCCAGCTAGATGGTGAGTAATTAAGGTGCATTACTAAAGTTTCTAAAAAAATCAGAAACTACTGTCTAGATGTTTTTTTAAGTAGCTGTACTTTAATGTGATTAAGTCAAAACTGTACAAAACATTATCTCATAAGGTAATAACTGAATTTATGGGAGATGGTTTGGATCTGTATGTTTTAATATTAACCATGTATAACTAACAAATATATACATTAAAAAGATTTTTTTCCCTTAAAACAATTAAAACCATTTTTGTATTTGGATAGTGTATTTGTATGGTATTCTAAGTGTGAGTAAAATATACTAAGATGGTGTTCAAATAGGAGTGTGGAGTTATGTACACAATCTGGATTTCGAAAATAGTTGCTATAGATCTTTAAGCCTACAACAGAAGTAGTGAAATCTAGTCTTATTTTCAAGGTGTTTGCCTGATTGGGTTGGGGTTTTTTTTGGTTTGGTTGGTTGGTTTGGGTTTGGTTGTGGTTTTTTGGTTTGTTTGTTTTTTGGTTGTGTGTATTGATTTCCTAGATTCACAAGTGGATCCTGGTTTTAGGGGATGTAACAAATTTTGGTGTACCAGTACAAATTTGTGTGCTCCGTATTGTCGACCATGATCTTATTTAAAGCTCTGTTTCTCTCCTTCGCTATTTCTGCCAAGCTGCCATCATACCTCCTGTCTGTCCGCTGCTGGATCTCTGCTTCTCTTTCCAAACAGCTGGACTGGTTTTATCACTGTTTTTTCTTGGTTCCTTTTATTGCCTGTGGTACTGGCAAGGAGTCAACCAAGGCTGCAGCTAAATGATCAAAATGTAAAATTTCTTCCAGGTCTGTGTCAAGGTATTACCTTGAACTTCTTACAATCACCTTTATTACAGGCATCTTGCCATTTGGGAGAGAGTCACCCCTTTTTAGAGGGCCATTAAACTTTTGAAAGTTTGCAGGTGGTGAAGACTCAGCCACAATTCTAATTAAATTCTTCTTTATAGGCAATTATCCTTTTTTTAACCTGCTTCTAGGATGCATTATTTTTAATTTTAGTTCAGCATTAGGCTTTAGCATCTTTGAAAGTCAAGCAGTTATATCGTTTTCAAATGCTTTTATCTCAAACTTTTTGCAGTATTATTAAAATAAATGGTTGCATTACAGTGCCTTTTGGCATAATGTGTAAGGTCAAACTCTAATTACCCTTTATTTTAAGGTATGTTTGAAATGTAATTCTAGCTGCTTTATCCCTGTTAATTTAAATAACCATAGGAACCGAGGACTTGCCTACAGAAGAAAGGGGTTCATCAGTACCAAGATCTGCTCTGTCATTCAGAAGTGGCAGCAGCCAGAGAACCTACTTGATGCAGTTGATGAAGTTCTTGGATACCCTGCTGTATCAGTGCTCCAGTCTTTACAGTTCACTGTAATCTAACAAAATAGCCTGGTTCACTTTATGCATGACACAAGGAATGAAATGGTGTCCCACCCCATCACTCTCCAGCATGACAGGTGGAGATAGCTGTGTCTTAAGTGGTTTCCAGAAAGGCTGTCAACAGTCTGAGTACATGTAATCTGTGTTTTTAAAAAAGCAAACAAACAAAAATTAATGGATTTTGTTCTCGCATTTGTGATTCTTCCCACTTACAATGTACTGTGGCTAAGTTAAAAAAGGTTAATAATAACCTGAATATAAAAGCAGTAAAGTGCCTTTCCCTGCTCATTTGAATTACGTCCTTTTTGTAATAAGTTGCTACTTCCTTTTTATCCTCATCTTTAACTGTGTTGTGCTACAGAAGTGGGAAGGCTGAAGCTACCCAAAGTGTTTTCAAGGTCCTAGGTGTATTAGAAGTGATGTTTCCACAGTTCTGTAACCTTATTTCCTGATTTTATTAACTTTTTTGGTAATTGGGGCACTTTCACTTGCTCCTGGAATGGAGGTACAAAGACCAACTAGGTTTTCAAATGTTTTGAATGTGAGGAAAGTGTTGCTTCACCTAAAGATTGTCTAGGCTGTAAATGACAGCCTCGTTCATAAGATTTTGAGGGGTTTTACCTAAGTCTCTACTTTGACAGCTCAAAAACTTGATACATTATTTAGCCATTAATAAAAACTTACCTAATTGGCCATTAGGCATGTATACTATTTAAAACACCTCTTTTTTGCATTTTTAAGTGACTGGGATTAGAAATGGAGATGAAAAATCCAGACAAAGGAGATTTCTGAATAAATGTAATTGAATCTTGCTAGATTTAAACCAAAATCTACTTTAACAGACATGAACACTTAAATTTTGGTCTATTTAGGAAAAAAAAAATAAAAATCAAAGAAAATCAGACCTGGCTAGCCAAAAAGGTCATGTTTCAATGATGCAGAATAACAGAAAATAAAGGCCTGTCCTATTACTGTTTCTAACACTAGCACATTTTTTTTAAAAATTATTAAAGTCCTATGAAGCTTGTAGCACCTAAAATAAAAGCGTTTTTAAATAAACCTCAAAAAATCAGAAACGTGTGGATTAACTCTTATTTTAACTCATATTTTAAATTTGTTTTTTAACTTCTGCTGTTCTGGCGTTCGTGGTTGTGTGGTGTGTTAAGTAGGGATTCTTTCACAGGTCCTCTTCTATGTGCTGCCTTCATCTCTTCCTGTTTAAGAATGTTTTGTTTTCCTGGATGAATTTAATCCTTTTTGCAGATTTATTGCCTCAAAAGTAACTCTCAGGCATGTCCATTATCATGTGTTCACTCTGTCATACTGGGACATTAATATATAAGACTCTTAAAAAGCATATAACTTGACTGCCCCTCTGCCTTTGGTAATAGTTATGTCAGCAGCTCAGGGCTGAGGTGACAGTCCTAAGGGGTGGGTGCTGTGTTACCATGATCTATGAAGAGTACTGTCTTACCTTTGAATATATGACATGGCTCAGTGCTTTGGAATTTTTCATCACTAAGGTGCCATGTATTTTGTGAATTGACATTCAAACAATGTTTCAACAGATTCCTGAATGACAGTGTTCATCTAAAATTGCCAGTCTTAAGACTCTTAGTTTATTTCTTCTCTCTGCTGAATTGTTCAAAATTAAAACTTGCATCTGAATATTCTTCTACACCTCTGACTGTTGTACTCTGTGAGCATTCTCTCAAAACACAGAGTATGTTTCCAGGTGTTCGGTTCCCAGCACCTGATTCTGTGCCTTTTTTATATATGCTTCTAATATGGTTTCTCCAGCGTGTTCTGTGCTTTACTGCTAAATGGTGGGAGAAATGTGTTCTCTTGAACATCAGTCTCTGTGTCTCTGCTCTCCCATCTATAAAATGCAACTCTGACCTATCAGGTTGGCAAGCCCTTATTGTGTCATTAAAGAAGGTGTCAAATACTTGATAATGGCAGCTATGTGGATATTTAAGAAGAACAGATAGCTAAGCCAGGTGATTTTCTAGTAACTGAATTGCTATTGAGCTTAGAGAAATGATTTACTGCAGTTTAGTGAATTTCTGTTAATCAGATAAGCCGTGTTAATTGCACAGATACAGCTTCATGACAAGTACAAGATAAAGCACAGTATTTTAACCTTGAGTGACAGTGATCATTTGTTACAAATTTAAAGGTAAGTTTATATTTCTTTATTTTTTTGGTTTGAGGATTTGTGGATATCCTTGCTCCTAAAAATACTCCCCATTGAAAACATGATAAAACTGACTTTGTACTTGGAAATACTACAAGATTGTACTATTATAGAGCTTGGACCATACTAAAATCTAGCATAGAGTTTAGTGGTAGGTATCACAGAGCATTAGAGCTCTGTTCTTGGCCTTTACAGTGGCATCTTGTGCTCAGATTTTGATGCTATTGGGTAGGTATCTTTTCAATAGCAGAAATACAGCTTATGAACTCTTGCTGAAGAGGAAGATGCACAGATCTCTGATGGTTAGCAGTCTATTGAATAAAGATAGTTCTCAAAATTAACTTTTTCAAGGGGGGGAAATAGCCATGTCTGCTAGCAACTTTCCATTTATCACTGGTGAAGTTCTATACAATCTGGTTATTGATTCTGAGTCTGAAAAAGTACCAATTTGAAACTGGGACAATACAGATAAGTAAAAAGAGGTATCAAGAGGGTAAAAACAAAAATCATTTTGACTTTGGGATGAAAAGTGCAGATCATCTAATGCGGTCAACTATCAATTTGTATAATTTTGATCAACATATTGTAATGGAGTATTCACAAACCAGTCAAATCAATAGATGTAAATGTCACAAGTGAGGTTGTTCATCACCCTGAGCAAAGCAAAGATTTGATTTCATGTGAATGAATCTATTCGGTGCTGGAGACTACGGACACAGTGCCGGAATGCAGATGTGGGGAAAAAAAATAAATAAATTCTGTTTAATGTGAGTTGTGGGATAGAGTTGAAGTTGATACATGGATGAGAATTCAGGGCAAAAATGTGTTATCTCGTGCAAAGCAACCTAGGGAGGCTGCATAGGAAAGTTTTACTGGGTTTTGTGTGTACGTTTGCTCCCTTTTGCTTTAACCAAAAAAAAGGGAAAAGAAAACCCTGAAAAGTAAGTAACGTCCTTTTGACAGGAAGCTATGTAATGGTGCAGACCTGTATTTGTACCGCACATTTAGACCAGTCCTGCAATATCTTAAGAGCGCTAACATTTTAAATAATACGGTGGCAAAGTATTTGAAGACAAGATACCCCCTTAGTGTCATGAAATAGCAATAAAATTACAATTAATCCAAAGTTTCACAATATTGAATGCAAATAGCAACAACTAGCTGAAGAAAATTGCATGGTAAATGTATGATTATTTCCTAAATCAGATAATTGAGCAGAGTTCAAGGTATGGTGGTGAACACTCCTTCTTTTATTCCAGGCAGTTGGAGGAGAAACGCCTTGGATATAAATTTCTTAAATGAAAAGTAAGAGTATCATTTGGCAAAGAACTTGTTCAAGTGAACTATCCTGTGTTCACAGAGCAACAGCGAGGAATATGAAATGCCATCAATATCAAAAGGATTCATTAAGCTTGTATGGCCAGCTAGGACCATTTGAGAGACAGAATACCTCCTGCTGTGAGGGATCCCAAAAGCATAGTGAGGAGAGTGAGCTTTCTGTAGAGCTTCACTGGAATCCATGGTGAGTGCCTTGAATATGTACAAATTCAGTGATTCACAGTAGTACCACCAGCACAGTAATCCTTACTTGGGGCAGGGGGCGAATAGGTAGGGGTGTCATCCATCCCCTTTTGTTGATCTTAGCTGTGTTATTGGTCATAAAACGAGAAATGGCGCCATAAAATTAGTGGAAGTTGGCACACTGTCCTGTTTGTAGTTCCACTTTTCTTCTCCCTTTCTGCTTTGAAACCTCCACTTAGAGATCAGTTAATGAAATAGTAGTGAGATCTTCTGTTTGAAAAGTTACGTTCTGGTTCTGTACTAATGTTACACTAACTGTAAATTAAAGAGGAACTGTCTAAGATTGCTGTAAAAGATTCATTAAGAAAATATCTCAATTTTAATGTGCTGAATAACTACTATAAAGTATTTTAAGTTTAGAGACATCCTTAAACAGGAATGTGAAATTCAGAAGTCCTGGGTTTTACTGCAGCTGTCAATTCTTTCAGTGACATTGACAAGCCATGTATTGTGTCTCTGTCTTAATTTATGCATCTACAAGTTGGAATGGTAATAATCTCATAGGAGTACTTATAAACTTTACATAATGTCAGTAGATGGTTCTACATCCTTTGTTGAAAGATTTCATAAATGCTAAGTGCATTATGGGACAGGAAGCAGCTTTCCCAGCATTCACAAGCAACTACCTTCTGTTGTTACACCAATTTTGGCTGTAGCATTACTTTGGCTTTGGCTTATTAGTTCTGACTTCTTTATTTTTTTCCCCTGGGGGAGGGAGCATGGAGGTGGCTTATGAAACTCTACAGAGAATTTGAAGGAAATTCAGGGGTTGGTTCATTTGTTTTAGTTTAAGGTTGCCTTCAAATCACATTTTTCCTTTTGGCTTCTTCTTAAGTGCTGCTGTTTGGTTGTGTACATGTATTGTAAATTAAAAGACTGCAAAATACATTTTGTTTCTGATTGGCTTCATTCTAATGACATTTGAAAAGTTAATTCCTGCGAACTGGTGTAGACTCTAATTTGGGTGTTAAAGCCATTCAGTTTTCAGTGGCAGTATGTTGAGGTTTTACTGCTTAAAAGAACTCTTACACTAGCAGTTTCAGCAATATTCTCCTTTTAAAGGAACTACAAAGTGAAAAGAATATTTTAATTTGGCTGCTATAGTAAATATGCTCTAATCTTGTTGCTTCCGATTTTAATGGAGTTTAAAAACTTTGGTGGTATTAGTAGTTCCTGTGCTTTTTTTAAGAAGTCAGTGTCTGATTATAATAAAGGATAATTTCTGGAAGGTTAAACACACAAAGCTAAACCTTTTTTGAAAAATATCACTGAGTTGTGACCAGCAAGGTACCCTTTTGAAAATCCAGTTAGCAGAGACAATCACATTCTTGGATGAAATAGAAGGGTGAGATTAATTTTGTGCAATCACTTGTGCAGTGGAATTCCAAAAAGATTTAAACATAGGTACAAGAAACAAATTAGAGCTTGCACGCTCACAAAGTGAAGAAAAAGGAGCACAGAGGTTTGGCAGAGCGATCAGGAACTTCTGTCCACAAATACACTATAGTACTTAATGTCTCCATTACTCCCAGCTTACAACAATGCTTCGTCTTCAGTTCCTTTCCAGCTTATCAAGGCATGTAAGTAATTTTACATGTAACTTTCTCTCCTAGCTAAAGTAATGCTTTATGCTTTCAGTTTTCAAGGTAACGGCTAATTAGTCATTTTGATTTTCATCTCTGTCCCCCTCAACCGTAACAGAACTATTTTTTAAATTTTTTTTTTCTTTATATAGAAATTTGTGCTGTGGTTTACATCAGTATTGTTGAGATACTGGTTTCTTTCTTTGGGAAGTACAGTTTTTCTCAAGTGACCTAGATGCTGCTGTTCTGCAACAGCTACTTAAATGTTCTTGGTTTTAAAGGCAGAATCAAATTGGTTCGTAAGAATTCAGTAACAGTCTGTTTTGTCCGCAAGCTATCAGTGAGCCAGTTGAGAGTGCACATCTATGCATGTGCATATATATTCAAGCAATTTCCAAAGAATGAGCTTTGCTTGAGTTTTCTTGCATAAGTTTTCCATTAAAACAGAATGGGGTTTGGAAAACTGCAGAAAACTGTAGCTAAAGATGTGGTGTGTTTGAGTAGGATTTTTATAGCACTGGGCCATAATGACTATTCCCTATTACAGAAATTCTCGTATGTTGCTCAGCTCGCTTTCTTGTATAGTTGATTCTTTGTATAGCAACATTAAAATGTTTCCGAAAAGCAGTATTCAAGAAGTGTTCATGAAGTTGTGTTTGTATGTGAATCCAAACCATCGAGTAATTTAATTTTCATTAGCAACTACCAGTATTACTTGTATGTGATTGTCCTGGAAGTAACTTAAGTAATCTGAATAGTTATGCATGATTCATAAAATTGGCAATGTCAATGTATGTTGTTTGGGGAGGGAGGAGGAGAGAGTAGCATGTAATTTGGTGTAACAGTTGGATATAGGGTGCAGTTTTATGTTGATAGTTCTGATTTTGTCTCACCAGCTAGGTTTGGTTTTTGAAAGCAGCATTTTCTCAAGTGCATGAATGCAGTAGAGTCACTATAAGTTCTGTGGTTTTGCTATGGTTTCTTCTCTCAAAATGGTGTCTGTTGATAGCTATCTAGGAGAAGATTCTCTACGGCTGTGTGTTACAAGGATCTCATGAAAAAACATATGCACGCTGGTGGAGTTTTGCTCTTCATATGGGATGACAACAGTTAGCCCCTGTGAGCTGTGCTTTCCAAGGAAGTTAGCACTGGGTATTCAGGTGCTTAGTGCTTACTGGCAGGGACAGATGTTAAAGACGTATGAATACAGTTCAAGTGCAATTAACTTGTCGTCTTCACTTGCACAAATACATTTGAAAATCTGGTTTAAATGAGGTCATATTTGATACACTGTGAATCCATACTCTGGGTTCTTGAAACCTTGGTAGTGAAGCTTATATTTCTGAAAGGACTGAGGTGCTGTGAAACTGTCGCAGTTTTGCTTCAGTGTTTACAAATCTAGTCGCTGTACCCAAAGCCATAGATCAGAGTTGGTAGCTCAGATCTGTATAGAAAGAAAGGGAAAATAAATGCCTGGCATAGGCATTTAAGCCATTCAATAGGAAACTTTCTGGCAAGGGTCTGTTTCTGTTTTTTAAACACTGTTCTTCTGAAGTTTTGGGATTGTTTTTTTCTTCTTTTTTCTCTTTTTTTTCCCCCAATTTTCAACTTTGAAAACATTGCAGGTGTTGGTACCTACTTTTTGCATCCCTCTTCTTTTACATCCAGTAGTTGAGTTATGGGATCAGTCACTGAATCTGCTCTTAGCAGTTGTTTGAATTTTCTCTGTATACTTAGGAGGATGACCTGTGTTTATTTCTCTCCTCTGGTTCTGGAGGTTCAGCACAGATTGGTGCCAACCTGGGGAGTGAGTTGCTATGTGTAGTCGTTTAAGGATCATTGTCAAAGTATTGTATGCTTGTAAAGGACAGGAGAAGACATTCTTTCATCCCCAGATATTGGAGATGCCTCACTGAGGGTTTTTCTGTGGAAAGCTGAACAAACTGTGAACATGATGTTAGACTTGCAGCATGTTTGCACTACATGGAAGTTAATTGGAGCAGGGACTGTAATCGTGTCTTCCCAGTCCCAAGTAGCCAGTCTTATTCTGTGTATGATGCAATGATTGTTTGAGTCTAAAGTCGCTGATCTGTCACTCTTAAAAACTTACTTGTTCTCCTTGGTCTCAACTGTGTTAAAAGATACAGAGCACTCTTATCCAGGAAAATTGAAGAAATTCAAGTCTTTCTAGCTTGGAAATTCTATTATGTAGTAGTCTGTATCTCAGTAATTCCTACTAACTCTAGGATGGATCAGTTGACAAAGTCTCAAAGTAAGATTCATAATAACCATAATAGTGTGCAAAATCTGAATGTTTCTCCTTAATAGACATTATAGCGACTTACTTGAACACATACCTGATCTACAAGACAGAGATGAGGAGATTAACTTGTCATAAATATGGTAGTTTCCCATGCTTTTGTGTCAGTTTAACATCTGTGCTTTTAACTTCATATCACATCCTCATCAAAATGTTCAGATTCTTCAGAATGTATTCAGAAGGGCTAAAGAAGACAAGCTAAAGGAATGCAATATGATAAAGCCTAAAAACCAGTATAATCTAGTTTCCAAGATACTCACTCTGAGATTTATTTAGTAGAAGTGACAAAATGGATATTGCCAACTTTTCTCAATTTTAAAAACTGGTGAAATCACTTAATAAAGCCCATCTCATCTGTATAAATACAACTTAATGCTATCCTTGAGGCTAATCAATTAAAGCAAAGATTCTGAGTGAATTAACAGTAATGAGAAATCTATTGAATTTAAGAGTAAGAGGTTGTGTTCGGTATCACGAATTTTAAAAGTCTTTGTGAAGTGAATGACACTTTTAAAACTTTTGTTAAACGAATGACACTTTTGTATGTCATTGCTTCAGAAGTATGTGATATATGAACAAATTGGTTATGAGAAAATGAGTTGCTAGAAACTTGTGTGGCCGTGATTTTTTTCAACATGTGACCTTCAGCACTGTGAGGGAAGTGATCATAGGAATTGCACTGTGAAAGATAAGAAAGGAAGTATATATACACTCTGCATAGCAGTCTATATGCCTAGAATTTATACAGGGTTCTGGTTCTCCTTTGAGGGAGAGTTGCGGAACAAGTGTCCTCAAATTACTTAAGGTATAAAAGTACAGACTTGAAGTCCTGCAGATAAATAGGTTTAAATAATGATATCATCTTCCCCCCCCCCCCCCCACACACACACTTTTGACATGATTATAACTTTTTAGCAGGTACTCCTCATTTCCATAAGAGGATGATCTGTGTTAATTTTGTGTTGATCTTGTACACAAAAAAAACCCCAAAACCAAACCCCAAACCATAAAAGCTTTAAGAATTACCCCCCCACACACACTATGACTTCAGATAGTTATGAAACCATTTGTAGTGTCGTAGTTCAGAGCTCATGGGGAAAGGGTGATTCTTTCTTTCATTTTGCATTTACAATAAATGGGAGTGAGCCTGTAGACCTCCTGGAGAGGACTGCAGCAGAGAAAACATCCAGTGTGTACTGTGAAGTCTGTGCAGGAGCAAAGATAATACAGGGATGGGGGGGACACAGGCACATTTCTCCTCGTTCTTCTCTTACTGGTTGTTCCCTGGTTGTTTCTGTCTAAACATACATCTGGGTTTTTCACTTCCTCTTAATCATCTTTTGAACATCAGTAATCAGCTTTTGAACTTCAGTTAATTTTAATGCACATTGACGGAAGCACGTACAGTGATCTTATGGGACCTCTTCAGCATGTATGCACAATGGTATATCTAATGCACTTTTCAAGTTTGGCCAAATATACTTTGGTAGAGTAGTAAAATATCTCTTGTTAAACTGTTGTACCTCTGCAAAGGATCTGCTAAATGTGATGAGCTTTCCATTGTAAGCGGACCTGAACTAAGTTATTTCCAAAATTGTTGTGCATTATTTTGGAGGTCACCTTTAGAATACCTAGTGAGTCTTTCCATCTCTGCCTTTTCTGTCAGTGACACTTTTTACAATGTGATTGTGAAAATGCAGTGAATACAATAAGCATAACCTTAAAAATTTCAGAAGGTTAACAAGAAATTGCTGTTGTTTGGAAACCTGAAGATTTCAAATACTTTTTTTATTGACACACACCCCCACCCCCAGCCCCCCAAGAAAATGAAATGATAGGTTTGAAAATAATCTGCCAGTAATTAAATAAATAGCTTCTCTAGATTGTGTATGGAGCAATTGGAGCAGAAAGGATGATGCCAACACAGAAGTACCCATATTCAGTGTCGGGACATATCTTTCCTTGTAACTATATATATCCATCCAAGCAACAACTGTTTGTAAAATTTTGGAGAATTATTCATGCTGCGAGTCAAAAAGCTCTAGAACCCAGTATGCCTCTACCAGAACTGGATTGTTTTTAAGAGCTGTTCTATGTTTACCTTTTCACGCTGGACCCTGTGGCTGAATCTCACTCTGTTGTGGTTGAAACCAAAACACTAACAACGCTCCCCAGGCTCTCCATCATCCATCTGAAAGTAGTGGGACAGGCAAAAATCTTGTTCAGATTCCATATAGATGATCAAATGGCTAATGGGATGTCAAAGACAGACTCTTTTGTCTGCAAGTGAGCAAGATGTTTGCCATCTGTCTGTCTTTTGGAAGCAGATGAAAGTGCCTGAGTTGTTTGAGAGAGAATATATATAAAGCCTTTCTGCTGGCTCTAAGAGTCTGACGTCTGTAAGTTCTTGTACAGCAGAGTAAAAATTAGACTGACATGACTGAAATCCTTCACCATGTTTCACTGGACACTGGTGCTTGTGGATTTCAGTAAAAAGGAAGCTCCTGTTGTATCCTGTTACGATTATTTTATCAGAGTGAACAAGAGACGAGTATTGATTTTTCTTGCAAAATATAACAAGTTGGGGAAGAAGGGAATATTGCTCTGTTTAAAATTACTCCTTTTGTTTGGACAGTACAAACTGTTTGTTCTGTGAGTAGTGTAATCCACTAATACATATCAGCATAATCATTGATAAGCATAATACAAAATAATTGTTTACAAATAAATATGCTGAAAAAAATGAAATATTTTTAAAATCTAATATCTTTTCTGATGCTTTCAAAGACATATCTAGAGAAATATTTTTGTGAAACAAGTGAATTTTGTATTTCTCTTTTTTTTCCTAGGATTGTGTCATTAGCAACTTGCCTGAGGATTTGTTGGTGCTTGCAGCAGTTTTAAACGTGTTTTCTTCAGATTTCTACTTTAACAGGCAAATTTATTCTTGTTATGTTCCTTGATGTTGATATTTCTTTTTGCTGTAAAACAAAAGTTAGTAGTAACCTTGCCTAAGGAGTTATTTTTGCTGTTAGATGTCTCTGTGATATCCCCTTGTCACCTGTTACTCATCTGGTATTTTCTTTTTTCCTGTTGAAAGGAGCAGGTTATTTTTAGGAAATGGGAGAGTAAAAAGCCACTTACCCGAAATTTTTTGGAAACTGGTATGAACTGCATGAGTTTCATAGAGATTTTTCTGGTTCTTGGCCTCTCTTTGATGTTGGTATTTATAGCAAAACACTACTGTCTGCTTGTCCTCAGAGTTTATGTGAATAATCCTCTAGCTTTGGCTGATCTACTGTTTGAGAAATGCTTTACCTGTGCTTTGAAGGACTTCTTGCTGTGGGGGGAAAAACACTTGTCACAATGGTATTGGGCTTATACTGGTTGGGGGGGGGGGGGGGGGGGGGAAGTGCATGTGTGATTCTTCTGTACCTTCCAGCTGGTTTCAGGAGCCTGTGGAGAACAGGGGCTGTGATCTCTGTCAGACTGGAGGAACGTTTTTAGCCTTCAGATTAGGGTGTTCCAGCCCATCCCATTCACAGTAGGCGGTTGAGCATATTGGAAGGTGAGCTATGTTTTAAGGATGTGGTTTCCAGCCGCTTTGGTATTTGCCAGACCGCTTCTGTCATCTCTTCAGTCGCACTCGGTGAGCCCCGGTGATGGCTCTGGTCACTTCACTCTTGTGTCTGCCTCGCTGCAGGCTCTAGGGCCCAGCTCTGCAGGGTGACAGCTCTTGTTTGAGCTCTGCCCTAGTGAGAATATCATCATCTCAACAGCAAGGTATCCTTTGGTAGTGGGGAGATGAGAGCGTTAGATAGAAAAGCAGTTCTTGACCGGTTTTCCACCCTCCTCTGCACGTGTTAAAAAATACAAAAATTAACTTTGGACTTCTGCAGATTTGCCTCCAGCCAGAAAGTATGCCTGCCACTTGATTCTGGCTAATGAATGTTTTTGATAATGCAGAGATTAATTAAACTTTAAAAGTAACACTTTTCAGTGACTGAACATTCTCCTTTATACTCATTCGTGCAATTAAAAAGCCCAAGCACAGGCTAAGAACTCAGCCGACAATGTTGTTCAATTTTGGTGAAGCCCATAGAGCTGTGCTGTTTTTGAAGATCTTGAAGAGATATTTTTCCTGCAATTTTTTCTAGCACTAAATTCTATTTAAATGCGGTTGTGGTTTATATTCCTATAGACTATTCTATTATCGCTTACAATCTTAAAGGACACACATATTTTCATAACCATGAATTGAACTGCTTGCTTCCTGAACATTAAGAAAGGCTGCATGTGAGTGCAGGTTTGGGCCTGCACTGATTTCAGTCCATTGAGGTGGCAACATCTTTTTCTTACTATGTTACTGTTTCAGAGGAGAAAACGTGGCAAGTTACTGTTTCAGTTATTTGTCATACAAAAGAAAGGGAAGTACATCATGATATGATGATGTTTATTAGGTTTTGTATATCACTTAATGTAGCCTTTTATCATAATTTTTTTCCTTCATTATGTAACAAGTCATACCAGGACAATATTTTCATCGTGTTTTGGTCTAACTCAGAAAAAGAATTTTAAAGCTGTTAACCATATTCTGAAGTTTCTCATCTTACCTTCAAAAGTAACTTTATAAGCCTAAGTTTCATTGCAAGTCAATGAATCACACATTCCTGTATGCTGCGGCCCTTTTGAAAACAGAGTTTAAGACATGTTGTGCTTCATTCTTTAAGAAATGTTAATACAGTATGCTTGAAAGGCTGGGGTCTGAGAAGGGAAAGAGTCTGAATCTTCAGATCCTCTGAAACTAAATTTGGCTCTTTGTGGAAACTCTGTGTGTTTTGAGAGGGAAGGGACAGATTGGACTTCTTTTTTTGTTAGATTTTTTTATTTATTCATTAAAGGGAGTGGATGGGTGCAAGTTAAGGCTTTTGGGGAGGTTTTGTTGGAAGAATTAATTGTGGAATGCAAAAGAGGTACACAAAAAAAGGTTCAGCCTGTGCCATTCAAAGGGACTGGCTGGGGTGGGGGTGGGGGGGGGGGTGGGGGACGGACGGACCCCAAATAAATCCTGAGGAATACCCAAATTTTTAAGAGCAAAGAAGAGACAAATGTGACCAGTTACACTGGTGGTTTGTTTCATCCCCTTCCTAAGTACTCCCTCTCTTGGCTTGTCTGAGACAGCTCTAAATTTAGGAAACATACCAAAACTCAACATTTCTGAAGGAGCCCACAGGCATTTAAAGATGTCTGTGTGGAAGTTCGGTGTTGTTTCAGCAGCCAAGGGAGGACTGCGGTTGCTTGTGCTGGAAGCTGGAAGCCTGCCGCTCTGCTTCCTTTGTTTGGCTTCCTTTGCTGCATAAAGCATAGAAGACAGCAACCAACATTATCGTTAGTGTTAAAAAGTAATTATGGAGGTGATGATTTCAGCTTCAAATCTTACCACCCTTGCACCCCCCAGTCCAAATACTTGCAAATGCTTCAGTCGCCAAATCCGCTGTTTCCTTGCAACCCCTGCCATTTTGCAGTTTCCTCCTCACAGTGAGAAGCACCTCGCCATGAAAAGTAAGGGGTTAATGACAGTGAGGACAAAGGGAAAAGGAGATGAAGGTGTTTGCTTTCCCCCATTACTGTTTAAAGTTTGATACAGCAGCTTAAATACTCAACTCTGCACGCCAGATGCCCATGTTGCTGTTCAGACTGACAATGTTGTGTGCCCAGGATGTTTGGTTGTTGTTTATATTTTTATTACTGTTAGTTTAATACGATGGTTTTCTAAGGCTTTTCTCTCTCTTTCTGTCTCTCTTTTCTTTCTGCCCCAGAGGAAATAACCTGATATAACCCTAAATTTCTGTAGTTTATACCTGTCAGATCTCTTCATATTTTGTGAGTTAACCATTTTGTGAAATCACATGCAGGTTTGTTACTTCCTAGTAGGGTCTGGTTTCTGGACAGAGCTGGAGAAAACTCCCAGGAGTAAGGTGGAGGAACATTCTTTATATAGGTGTGTCTTTCTAAGTGATGAGTAACAAAATGGTTTGGTTCACATTCCTATACCTGAATGGCTCTGAGTGTTACAACTGCTTTACCCTTTCTAAACAAGTGGTTTCATAGGAAGGACTGCCCCCTTCTGCACAGGGTCCCCTGTACCATAATGGGATTTTCTGATTTATGTTTCTTTTGACTTCATTACAAGCTTTTAACAGACTGTTTTGCAATTCAGTTTCTTCCAGCGGCTTTGTGTGTCAAGCGTTGTCAGAAACAAAATCATATTCTACCAGAAAACCTGTCTAGCATCTGTGATCACAGAACAGCTCACTTGCTCCTAATAGTTTTCTCTGTTGGAATATTGTGAGCAAAGATATCACAGATCTAACCGTAACTTTGCTGCTTACGACAGTCTGATAATACCCTCTTGCCCCAAACCCAGCCGAGGAATTTGAAATTAGCCTTGTGGTGTTTGGGTTGTTTTTTTTAAACACCAAAATTTTATGGGGCATTTAACCATCTGCTTTTTCTGCATCTGAGAGGTTGAAGAAGTTGTTCATATTAGAGTTTGAAGGAGTTTTAAAAGCAGTTACATATAGCTAAGTGTGTTTCTTTCCCTGTTTAAATGGACACACACTGATTAAGTATTTTAATACTAGTTGTTGCCTAAGCCATTTCCATATTTTGTTCTTTTGAGGTTTTGCTGGAACTGAAATTATGAACACACTTTTGGCAAAATACTGACCATTTTTAGTTAAGTAGTCAACAAGTTTTGGCTTTTATTAGTGTAGATTGATGGTAGTATGTCCTTGTACATGAGGAAAAAACACATACTGAGTTATGCTGTGTTTTAAACAAAATACTTGAACGGTGATGTCTAGGAATGTGGCCAGCCTCATGATATGTGTGCATAGTCTTTATTTAGGAGATCCTCTACTCAGTAAGCCATCTCAAATATGTTACTTAGTAGTCACTTGGATGAGGACAGGAATACACCATTTCAAAAAAAAAGGGTTCCAAAAAAGGATATGTTATGATCCTATCGTGGAGGAGAACTGAAGTGATTGGTCTAGTGCTGTGCAAGACAACTGCCAGAGGTATGTGAGAGGGAAATCATAACTGTCTTTTTACTCAAAACTGTTTTCTTCACTGACAATGTGAACATTCTGAACAAAGTTCTGCTGTTGCTTATATATCTTAAGCGAATAAAATAGGCTGCCTGCGTTCCCTGTGAAAGTAAACCTTTAAGCTAAACAATTTGTCAGTTGCTTGAACAGTTGAAATTCTAATGTTCTTCACTGCTTGTTTCTTCATTTAAGCTGAATTGATTGTCGTCATTTACACTGTTGAAAGCCCTACTCTGTGCCTTCCCTATGACGAGAACTGCTCGCACATTGGCAGCTTTTGGTGAAACTCTCTCACGACTGAGCTATTACTTACTGGAATTCCCCAAGTAATGCCATCGCCCATTCCACTGGTACTGCTGAAATAATTTCTAGGACTTCAGAGCCCTTATGGGTGTTGGCTGTCTTCACTGACCTCTGTGTATCCACGGCTTTCTGTGTAGCACTGCTGATAGTGAAGACGGCCAGCGGGAATGGCCATGGGTGTGTGTGTAAGGCTTCTGCAGTTTTGCTGTTAAGAGCCACTGTGTTAGTGTACCAAATGCATTGTTTCTTGACTTTGTATCAAAATAACTAGATGGAAAGTATATCCTGCTACCTTTGTTTATTTCATTGCATCCTCCGTTCTTAAATACTCAGTAAAAACTGTAAAACAAAAATGATCTGCTACATGTACTTGGAAGAGCAAGTGTTGGTTGGTTGCACATCTAGGGTAGTACACTTCAGTTTAGGTAAACAGAGATTATTCCTTCATTGTCACAGGATTGTATGGAAGAGAAGTCCTACCACATCAGTGATTATTTGAAAAGAAAATGGAGGTGGGTTTTGGCTGTAATTGCCCACATGTTCTAATCTGAAAAATACCATCCATGTACATTGAAACTAGGATATAATTGCTTTAATTTGTTTTGAACTTGATTATTTGAAAAAAAGGGGCAAGCACCACAAAAAAGTGTTCATGAGCTGCATAAAGTATTTTAAATGAATTTGTTGGTCATCTCAATAGTGATATTTGAAATACTGGCTTAACTTTTGTTTTTTAACAAAAGCAAAGGCAATGTTCTAACTGATTTCAAAGATAATCTGATACCAAGTGCTTTGATTTTCTTTTTTAAAAATTTCTTCTTTTCTTTAAATTTCCCCCCCCCCTTTTTTTTTCTTTGACTGGACTGCTTTGAGAGCAGTGAAAGAGAATGGGCACTGGTGCAGCTCTTGGCTGGGAGATCTGAACGGAATGGAAAGGAGTGGTGGGAATATCTTTACATATAGTTGAAAAAGGGAAATCTTTATACTACAAAGTGGGACGGTTTTGAACAATGTTGGATGTGTTGGATGTTAATTTTTTTGGCTGCAAAATGTTGGTAAAGAATAAAAATCTAAAATAATATTGTGAATAAAAAATTAAGATAAGAATTTAAGAGCATATCAGTGTGTTTAAGTGAAGAAAATACAGAAATTACTGTACAGTCAGGTGTAATCGGAGATAGTTGCACTGATAGAAGGCAATTTTTTCAGTATTAAATCCTTGGGTGAAGAAGAGTCTTTATATTGTGATTTTTGTTCATTTGTTTGTTTGTTTTCAATGTCAAGCCCAGGTGAAGATGAAAGCATAGCCTGAAAAAATCTGACAGCCTAAATGACACAAAACAGGGCAGTGTAAATGTGAACTGAATGTTTTTATGGAGTCTTGCAGTCAGCATTCATTTTAGAGCTTTCTTTCCAACGTATTTGTGTGTAGTATTTGTCTTCATGTGTACATACACCATCTGCTCTGTGTCTATGAAATCTCAGTGAGAAGAGCTTCATAGAAAACTTTAAAATGTCTTTCTGTTTTAAGCACCACTGGACATTGGGACATGAATCACAATTCTACAATTTCTTCCTCAACATCTCCCTTTCATTTCTCTGAATTATTTCACCATTCTTAAAATCATTTACATTGCCTTTAATATGAAAATGATGAGCTAACTTCAAATATAATAACTCTTCTGTTTTCTTACGTGTATTGTTCTGCAGGTTGAAGTGGGGGGAAAAAACCAGGCCCCAAAACTTCGTTGCCTGAATAGATTTTTCAACATGAATCGCGCTTTTAGCAGGAAGAAAGGTAAGTAATTTAGCTTGTGTTCCATGGCAGACATAAATATCCTATATAATTTCTTTAGAATATCAAGAATTATACAAGGAAGTACTTACAAATAATCTCAACTAATTAAGTAGGTAGAAATGGGCAGCCCTCTATAAGGTGTACAGAGCAATACATTGTTGTCTGATAGAGCTTTCTGGATTGTAAGACTCATGTTGAATTTCATAATATTTTCTTTATTTGGAGAGAGAGTGTGTGTGCGTATATATATATATATTAAAAAAATATATACACATACTTCACACACACCCACCCCCTTCACACACCAAAGGATGTGCTGGAGGGTTTTAGAAATTCTAAAGAGTTAGTGATTTCTGTATTTATTATATATTTTCATTGGGTTCTTATTTTTCGAGAAGCTATTTTAGAAAACCGTGTTTAATATACTTGAAATATCTCATGCAACAGAATATCTCTTACCTTTAAGATGCTATTCTGAATTTTTAGCAATCTGAAATGGTATTTTTTCCAAAAGAATATCAAACCGCTAAATATTCAGAGTGATTCAGACTCTTCTGGCATGGCTAGGTTATTCACTTTGCATGATCTGTTTATGATTAAACATAAGTTTTTAGATGGAGCATTAGAGATGCAGCTTTTTTTACTGATAGCTTTGTTGCTCTTTTCCCCATTTGTTTGTAATGTAGAAAAATATTCAGTATGTCCAATTTCTTTATTTTTCGTGTTTTCTTCTAACAATCCTGAAGTGTGATACACACTGAGCTAGAGCTCCTGCTTTAATAAATAGGTGTAAATTCAATTGGAGTAAGTGTATCTTGTTTATGTAACAAGAATTCCTGCTTTTGGTATCAGTATCAAAGCTGGAAATAAAAGGAATCTGCCAAACCTTATGCCAACACGAAATGATAGCATCGCTGCATCCTTGTATGTCTAGTACATTTATTTGTTAAAGCCAAATGAATCGAGATAACATAGGTAGTCCAGAATATCAGCACATGTAGCTTGACTGCAAAAGGAAGACGCTTATTCACGAAGGCTACAAAAGCAGATGAAAGATCATTAAAAACCCCAGTAGCGTGATGGATGCTGAGGAAATAAGCTAAAATCCATAGCCCATGCTCTTCTTAAAGCACTGATGTATTTTCTTGTGTAGATATTTCTAACACCTCTATTAAGAGATCTGTATCTACCAGCTTAACGGTGTTGCCTAGCTTCTTGCAAATAATTTGAGAGACCATTTCAATATTGTTTAATTGTGGATTGATTTATCACAACTGGGAAAGAAGCTTGGGTTTTGTAGATTTTGTTTTGTCTAGGTGACCATATAATTTTTTTCCTTTTTTTTCAATTGACTTTTGATGATGTTTGAAACTTGGCCTGCCATGTTTCAGAAACAGACCAGTTGTGTTTTATGGGATATTTCCTTGGTGTTTTGACTTGCACCCAGAGCACTAAAATGCTCTTTCACTAAGTCTCATTGCCCTTGCCAGTCTCTGCATCTTGCCTTTATGGTCAAATTGTGAAGTTGTATCCTCAGGTATCTGGAATCATTTGAGGGGTCTGGATTAATTCCTTTCTGTTTTCACTTCTTCATAAGAAAATTTTTACTGACCTCACCTAAATTCTTGGAATTTCAGTGTTTTCGAGGACATTTGCTTTGTTGTTCAGTTGATTTTGTGTGTTCTCTTTACCTCAACAAGAAAAAAGTATCATAAAAGAAGCTAGAAGCTGTTGGGCACAACGAAATGCAATTATTGTGGATTCTTAAAAATTATTTAGAACTTGAGCAACCAGAAGAATTAAATACTGTCATCCATTTTTCTAACTCGTAATAATGCACACGACATTTCCATTCTCACATCCTAGGAAGAACGCAGATTTCAGTTAAGCAATCATCAAGAATGAGGTTCAGAAAAACTTGGCTGTATCAGCATTCATGTGTAATAACTGCATTTAAGAACAGGTTCAAACACATTCAATTGCTGAACTTCCTTTATAGTATTTCCTGATTTTTACTCTGAGACCTCAGAGACAAAACAGTTTCCATGCCTGTGTTTGGTGGGGTTGTTTGTGGGTTTCTTGTGTTTACAAGAGCGTGGATATTTTGAAGAGTTAACTACATGAGTGCTGTGACTTCCCTAGCAGTTCTCTCTGAATCCAGATTAGTCTCCTGGTGGCTCTGCTGGTAGGGTTTGTGCTAATCACAAGTTTGCATCAGTCTGTTACCTCGGAGCTGCATAAACAACAGTCTCAAATATATGGGATTGTGAGGGGATTTTAAACAGGTGTAGGTGGTACTTTCATAATAGCCAAAGATTGTCTGAATTGTGCAGATTTGTAGAATAAGTGTCCTCATTGTCACGATCAGTCTATACTAGCCTTTTAATACAATGCATATAGAGGATAGTAGCTGGTGCCGTAGCTCCTTATCTTCTTGAACTGGATAAGCTGGTGACTGGAGTGACTAGGACTGTGCTGTAGTTGCTGAAGAGATCTGTTCTTTCGCCATCACCTGATTCAAGCAATAAAACTTTCCTTCTAAGTGTTCAGTAAGTGATTTCATTGTTGACAGACATTGGTAGAGAAAGCAAGAAGAACGCATTAAAATCAAGCTTTCTTTCTTTCTTTCTTTATTTATTTATTTTTAAAGCTGCTGGAGCCTGGGTAGCCACCTGTGCTTTCACAAAAGAATTGCAAAGGGAATGTGATCCACTAGGAGAGAAAGGAAATGAGTTATTTTTTAAGTTAACCCTGATTCTTTAAAGAAAAATGTTTCCCATAGATAGGATGTCTGACATGAATGTTTATGTGTATTGAGAGAATCGGTATTATGGGAAGAGCAGGTTTGTCCTAAATCAGAGCAATGCTCTTTAGAGCACAGACCCCCATTTTCAATATTACCAGTACTTCATTTTGCAGGAGAATTTTGTACTACAGATATCATATCTGGAGCAAGTACTTAGTGTAAGTTTATTTTGAGGGCCATAGTTTGGGCATGAAACAGCCACTTCAACTGACAAGGTGTGCTGAGTGCTCTGACCTTAAAAACAGCTGGTACAGTCATTGCCTCTCTGACTGTCTGAGATTTAGCACAAACCAGACTTTCTAACCTAGATAGTTTATGTTTGTATTTTAGTTGTAATTATTTTTATTTGTCTGATAGTCATTTTAGTTGAAAGCTTAAATGATATGCTTAAATCTCAAATTGAATGAAATAAAGTTGTTCATCTTTCATCCTAATAATGACAATTAAAATGAAACAATGAAACATAGAAGAAAATGTGAAGCTTAAACAAATTCACCTTGTTTCAGGAAGTACTTGCACAAGTAATCATGAATAAATGGAATCTTTTAGCAGTCTGAGTTACAATATCTATTCTCCTCAGTTAGCCATGAGCTTGTGTAACAGGGAAATAAACTTTATGGGTCAATGTTAACAAAAAAGGTAATTTCTGGTTTAAAGCTGATATCAGCACCTGATGAAGTTGTTGAACAGGTAGTTGAACTACCTGTTCAATGTAAAATAGCCTTTTTCTTGACTTAAGTACAAGTTGGTGGGACTACCAGTTACATATGTTATGGAGAAAAATCTCTGTTGCAGAAATATTATATGACTGAACAAACTGTACAAAAGCATACTCTGTTTTCTGTTCATTAATCAACGAGTGCAGTATACTCTGTTGAAGTAGTTTTTATAGTTTGAGTTTTTTTAAGAATCTCTTCTCCCACAAAAGTAAATTCCATATGTTCTTGCTGCTTTGTTATTATGACAAAGCTTGTGAAAACATTTATGTATCTATCATAGTATCAGGAGCTTGCTCTTGTATGTGATCCAGGATTGGGTCATGATTTCTGAAGAGTCCTCTTAATTTTTCCTTTACTGTCAGGTGTGGTAGCATGCTCACTTTGAAATGTAGTGCTAAAGGTCTGTAGGGCAGATTGAAGTCTGTTCGTCTTAAAATATGTTCTCATCTTGATAATTTCAGTCTCTCTTTTAAGTAGCTTAGGGATATTTACTTAATTTGCCTGCAAGAGATCTTTATAAATGCTGTATTTTCATGTAAATTTTTCTCATTATAAGTGTTTTGGTATCTAAACTGAATTAGCTATTTGTCCTCAATTTATATGTGATTGTGTGTACAAGTAATTTGTATATGTAAAACAGAAAGTGTTAACTATGGGGGTTTTGTTTTCATTTGGTTATTTTTTTTTAGTGAATGGAGGTGCCTCTCCCAAATGAGTTTGGCACATTTTACTGATTCTGTGGCCTTCCATTCAAAGCCATTAGTATAAGGACTGGTGCATATAAGTAAACAAAAATTAACTAGTATTTGTGGGCTTTTGCCTCATCAGAAGTGTGAAAGAAAACTACTGTTCATCCTAGACAGAGGCACTTCTAAGTATAGAATGACTGTAACCCAAATCTGCTGGGAGTAAAAGAGTGAAACTTGTTGACTGCCTCAAAATACTGACAAAAATGTAGGTACTTATGTCTACTTTGGGCTAAATTTAGTACTGAATTATGCATGAAATCCAGTGGACTTCTGTGAGGTTGTGGAGGGTGTAAATCACAGGTGAATTTAGTTTGTTTTTTATTACACCCCAATGGTCCTCCTTCATCCCAGAATAAATGTCAGCTTTAGTTTACATACGGCACAAAGTTCAATGCCACAGATGCTATTGTATGCAGGCATCTGAGTTTTCTAATGTTTTTTCTCCGTACAATAGCAGTTCATAAAATTGGTAATTGGTGTCACATTATCAGCTCATGAGATGTACATGGTATTCATAATGCTAAATGGAATATATTGAAGTAATAGCCTGTCATAAATCATAAGTTTCACCAATCACTTTTCTGTGCAATGGCTTTTTATGAGTCTCATTTAGGAAAGTGTAAGACAGATGCTTTTAATGGGCAGGGTCTGACATATTAAAAAATGCAATCAAAGGTTATAGGATGCTCTTTTATGTGAATGGACTGGCTATAATATGATCTCTATTTTTATTGTAAACTTATGCTGCATTCCAGAGATGACAAATGTTTTATTTTATATTTCTTCTTCTGAATGAGTAGACAACAGGTGAAGCCCCAAAAGGGTGAAGGGAATAAGTATACTCCTAAAGCAAATACTTTCATTCTTTCAGAGAGTGGATTTCACATCAGCGATTTAAAAAAATGGGCTATTGTGTGCTGGACTCCACATCAACAATAATGATAAAAAACATAAAGAAAGAGTAGATACTCATAGACTTTAAAGGCATATAAGTAGGCACAATCTTCCTCATTGTGGTCTTCAGATATTCTTGTGATTGTACTTTGTCCTTTCATAAAAGCACTCATCACTTTCCAGGAAAAAAACAAAACTAGGTCTAAATCTCCTCTGCCCCCACCCCAAAAGAGCTGCTGCTTGATGTTTGTAGGATTTTTTTTAAATAAGAATTTTTTCAAGAGCAAAGTTTGGGAGTAAAAAAGGGCGCTTGTTTGTATACCAAATATTTCTGTATTCAGTTAGTCTCACTTGACACTAAAATCAGTTATTTTAATACTTTTGTAATACCTCCCCTTAAAGAGGTTTTGTGTTTTCTAAATACTGCACCTTGGGTTTCAAAATGCAGGGTCATATGGAAAACCAATATTCAGTGACCAAGTCCGTTTTTTTGGACTGGTAACTGAATATGATTTTTTTAAGTATTGTTTGACTATTATGTTGTCGTAAGGCTATGGAGGTACTCTCTCAAGTATGCCAACAATGAGAGTTGAAGGGTTGCTACCCTCATTTGGCAAGGACCAAATTTTCTTCTGGTGGTGGGACAAGGAAGTGGCCAGTCCTGCACCGTGTGTGTTTGCATGCATTGGTATGCAACTGTGTATGTATTAATTTATATTCTGAAAGCAGAAGGAACAGATCTAATTGTTTAGGAAAGAAATGATTACAGTATGTCTTTAGAGGATGCATAGCTACAAATGAGGAGTACCCTTCGGAAAATTTCTCTATAGGATTCATGTTGGGTCTGCACAGATAAGCCTGATTTTTCTTCCTGTTAACATGAGGAGGATAATTTCCTGGTGGCTATTTTATCTGCATTATCTTCGGAAAGGTATTGCAGAAATAATCTTATCTATGGCCGCCTTTAATAAATATTCCAGGCAAGTTAACGATGGTATTTACCCCAATAACTACTTGTTGCTTCTGCAAAACCTAAGGAGCTCCTTTCAAGAAAGTATGTGCACTGCTTAACCATAAAGCCCTAAATACTGACTTTAGAATGGGAACAGCATTGAAGGAATCTTAAGCTTTTTTGGTTTCTACCTTAATAGAATATATGCAGCCTCATTTACAGAATATTAAATGATTCACACGCACTTTGGCAAGCATATTTTGAGATCTACAAGTTAATAAATTCTTGAAGCTGTTACTAATGTACGATGTAGAGTTCTTGTCCAAGTGTACTATTACAAGTAACCTTCCCAAGCTACAACCTAAATGCTTAAGTTACATAGGTATGTTGCTAGTTAAATGGCTGAATATTTAATTAAAGACAAGTTGTATTATTCTGTGTGAAATAAATTTGGATGTGTACCAACCATACCTTGATAGGAATCACAATGACTGCTTCATTTTATAGGACTTTGTCATATAAAACTGTTGGAAAATGGCAAAGAACATTCAAAATAAGTCACTCAGGAAAATACTATTTTGTGAAATCAAATCCTTTAGGTACATAAAAGGGTGTATGTTAGGTACATAAGCAAGGGGAAGCTACAGAGATACATATTGTAGTTGTTCTGAATGGTTGCTGCCATTCCTTTCTACTCTTTCCTGTTTATTGGCATTTTTAAAAAAGTTCTAATTAAACTTTTCTATTACATTATTTTAATTGTCCTGAATTAGAAAATTAAAATTTTATTTTAACTGTAATGAGATGTACATTTCTGTTCCTTTTCCTTTGTTTTGCCCTACCAAAGTGACATACATAATGTCTGTACTTTAACAGTTTGAAATTCTTCAAAAACTTGCCTTTTTTGACAGTTTTTGACAAGCTTAATTGATACTTTTCCAAATTTATTTATAGTTTTACTGGAATAGTTGACTGAACTCTGACTCCAGAAGTGAAAGGTGGAGTTGGAGGTTTGATCTGCACATACTTTTTTTCCCCTTGTTTTTCCCTTTGATTTAGGAAGCTGAACTTGTTAAAAGTTCTTAACAACAACAAATTAGAACTGCAAAAGCAAAGGTTTGCTAATCGCTGGTTAGTTGCATTAATACGTTATTTTGATCCTATTTTCGTTTCTTGTCAAAACCTACATACTAGCATCTATATCTTAAAAATATATGCTATAAAATGTGTAGGTTATGCAGTTACTATTGGAGGAAATGCAAATACTAGACTTTTTTTTCATTTTGTAACTATGTGAACCCAGCATTCTATGATATCACTTTGCTATTTTAGTAATCAACTGTTTAAAACCATTCACAAGGTCCTAAATATTATGAGAGAAGCACACAGAAAGGCAAGGTGTTCTGCAAAGCTCTCTCTCTTCTAGGGAGATACAGGTCCGTTTTCTTGGCAAAGACAAAATATGCCTCCAAAGAACATTTTATGTTTGGAAGAAAAAAAAAAAGAAAAAGAAAGAAAAAAAGTAATTATTTTTTAATTATGTATATTGGTGGATATTTGCATATATTTGCTTAGGGCAGAACCTGACTCATAATTTCAATTGCTTAATCATAGTAACCTGGTAATAAGTTTAAGAAATTACTGTTATTAGACACACAGATCGTACTCAGTCATTCCTCTAGAAGGTGGTTGGACCAAAACTGTAGCTGAATTGTAGAAGAATATGGGTAGACTTATGTTTGTTAATAATGTTTAGCTATTGCATTTAGATGAAAAGTCTGGTAATTAGCATTAAGTCTCATGGCTCAGCGTATCAGTTCATTTGTTGCCTGCAGTAGTCAAGAAGACAGATTCTACCTTGTCTGACTAGCATAAGTGAGGTTTGTGAGAACACGCCTGTTTCTGCTGCAGTGCAGGGTCAAGGAAATGATTTAACAGGGTGACAATTCTTGTATGTCCCATTGTGAAGGTTTTGTTTATTTATTCAAAAAATAGATGATCTAGGAAAAATGAAAGACATAGGTACGTATATACACACACTGAAGCAAATAAGCTATTTTCCCTGAGGCATTAATACCTATATGTAGCACTGATCTTGTGGGGTGCTGTCTTCTTCAGGTGACTGTTATTAGGCTGCTTGTCATAAAAGATCTTTCTTTCCATAGCAAGTTTTGTAAAGTAGGAAGAAAAGACAGTTGCAAGATTTCTTCTCTTCTGTTAGCAAGGAAAACATCCAGTGATGTCAAAGAGATTTTGATTCAGTAAAGAATAAAGACTTTAGTTTTCACCTTCTAAAAATGACTGTATTTTCACTGTGGCACTAAAAAAAAAAGTTAAATCAGAGTCTTTCTCCATTCATCATATTAAATGGAATGGCCACTAGGTCTCATATGCTTTGATAAACACTTTGGAAACATAGTTAAGTAGAGCCACTTTTAGCATGCATGAATTAATGAGAGTGGGATTTAGGGAAGCGGTTAACTACACTTGCACAATGTTGAGCATTGTTTTGCCATTTAGAAAGTAGTTCATCAATGCCTCTCTACTAAATCCATTCTGTAATATCTGCGGGCAGTAATGTGTGGAGAAAATAATTTCAAAGGGAGAACAATTTCTTGGCACTGTTATTGCTTTCCTTTTTGGTAAAGGAATATAAATGGTCAGCTGTGCTGTTATCTAACCTAGTGTCATCCTCCACTAAGTGCAGCACAGTTGTTCTGGATACTTTATGAAGTCCCTGAGTCTATGGACTTCAGCGTGTGATTTGTCAGCACGTTCCTCTTCCCCAGCTCTCCCCGACACCGCTGAGGCCTCTGAAATGTCTCACACTGGTGCTCCTAGATTGTGTGATGACCAAGCATTTGATGTGAAATGCAGACTGTAAAAGAATCTTTCCTTTATAATGGAAAGGGGCTGGCATGATTCAAGGGGGGCTAGAAAAGAATGAAGTCACAATTCCAAGCAGTTAATCCTCTGACCATGAAAGTGCCCAACCCCCTGCCTCCACCCTTGCAATTCAGTCTGTCAAACCCTGGGGTCTTCCAAATGTTAATTTTATGCAGTTTTCCCAGTGCCCTTAGCAGACTAGTGCATGCTGGCGGGGAGCAAAACCTAAGAAGCTCTTACCCAAGTCCAGTTCTCTTAAAAACTAGATGGGATGCTGTGCTGGTGCTACAGGGGGTCTCTAAAAGGCTGTGCTGCACAGTTAGCACGCCATCCACATGAGGAAGAGTTCTATAAGGCTACAGGATTACTGACTCAGTTTAAGCGGGGCTGTGGTTTACCCTGTGCCCTTGAATTCTGAGCGGTGATCCTTTTCCCCACCTTTTCTCCCACACAGTGCCAGTATGTTTGGCAAAAGCGCCACATACTCAGGGTTTTACCTCCTAGAATCTCGCATACTTCATTTAAGCTAAACTCTACTTGGGTGTTAATGGACTTTGGATGGCTCAGACTCATAATTCTCAAAAAATGATTGGGCACTTCCTTAAACTTTAATGTAAATATTAAGGCAACCTAGATTAAGAGCTTCAGACAACATCTAAAATAACTGTAGTTTTCATGCGGTATGATAGCACAAGTGTCTTTTCACTTCCTACTACTGTTAGATGCATGCAGTTGTCAGTTTTGGTTTTATCTAGGCTTTTGGTACTTTCTTTAGGACTTACTGTTTTAATTATCTATAAAGTGTCTAGAGCTCTTGCTGCTATGTAGCTAATAAAATAGTAATATGAACTGTGATTTTCACTGTAGGATTTTGTATTTTCTTTGTTGCTTTAGAATGAATAATTAAGTATAAAGCTGTGAAAACCCGTTTAAAATTAATTTAAAAAGTGAGGGATAACGCAAACCACAAGCCACATCTACATCAAGCATTTAAATGAATACCTGTTTTATAGGTTTTCTTTTTTTCATATTTTTCTGGTTTATTGGATAAAAAATGTCTGATACTTGGTATTTCTCAACTGCTGTGAAATCAAACTAACTGTAAGCAGTATCTCAAGCAGCTGCTGTGAGTGGCATAAGTCAAAAATCAGAGCTTACAATTCAGAAGGGAATGCTGGTAACAAACTTCCCTGTAATAGCTTGCACGATTTTTTGCATACCTTTGCTATCGATGTGAATTTTACCTTGTATTGATTTTGTTTAGTGTTAACAGTTCTTTCAAAAGTGCCAGCGCTCTGTAATTATTACCTGCCTGTGGGAAATGGGCTTCCAATGTCAATGGAAAACTTTAATACCTATGTCACAGTGTCTGCAGATCTACATCTGGATGTTGGAAGTGCTGTTTGCTGACTCGTTTTAATGGCACAAGACTCATAGAATCCAGGCATCTCTTTGGTACCCTGCTAAGTTACTGATTTCCTTTTGAGCCGAGAGTGCCTGTTCATATTTCCTAATCTTCCCCCTAACTAGGGGTACCAACAGTTACAGAAACACTTTCCTAGCAGCGTTATTCCTTGCTGGAATCCCTATAGCATTACAGTTGGAGGCTGGTAGGCAAGTGGATGATTTCACAAAAACATTTAAAGTAAAGCTTTGTACCTAATAATAATATTGGAAAGATTACCAGCTGCTTAATTAAGACCAGCATTTCAAACCTGGCTCCCAAAATAATTCACTTTTTTTCAGATTTGAACTTGGCCTGCTTGAGGATGGGAAGAACGGAGGAGGAAACATTTGCAAGGAATAGTTAATTTTACTGGTACCTGTGTAGTCAATTGTCTGCCTGTAAAATTGCTGTAGAAGCTACAGCCCTATTGCTTGTTTGTGGTAGTACTGGACACTGAAATGAGTAGAAAACTGTTTGGTTTGGGTTTATTTGTTGTTATTTTTTAAGAGAGTCAATGTTTTCTTTTGGAGCGTTTTTATTAGATTTTCCGTTATGTCTTCATAAATAAGCCAGTGTCGTGCTGAAGCTAGTAAACAGTTGATGTGTAAGAAATGGGGAAATAAAACATTGACATTAACAATGTGAATGCATATTTCGGAGTTAAATTTGCACTGTGCAGGTCTTTACTCTGCTGCAGTAAGCATGATGGGACAGAGAGCAGTCTTGCCTTATGTGCCAGCTTCCTCTGTGTCTGGGACTTGCAGTCAAGCCCCACCACCAGTCTGCTTGCCTAGTCTTCAGCAGTGGACTGACTTGAAATAGAATGCTTGTGCTTATCTTTTGGGTTGTCAGGCTTTATTCTAACATTCCTAATTGACACTGATTGTTATTTTTTACTTGTGGGTGGCATCAGCTTTTGATACTGTACTCAAAATAGTGATCAGGTTTCAGGTCTTAAAACATTCTGGGAAAACGAGTGTGTTTCTCTGTTCTGGTATTCCAATCACAAGCCACAATTGAAAGGAAGAGCCACTTCAGTGCATAATTGTACTCTTGGGAGCTGCTGAATGGACAAATCATGCTTCCTTAATTAAAAAGTGATAATATCACTTTTCTCTAATGGAGCTGAACATTACTGTCATCTTGAATGAAATTTGCTTAAAGAAAAAAATTCCCTCCATCTTTGCAGTTTTCATCCTGTTACTGTGGTGAATATCCTGTTTAACTGTTTTCTTGCTTCTGTATATTCAGAAATATTTAGTTATTGGTTTAGTGTCAACAAATGTCACAGCTTTTGCTCATGCACAGTTTGAAGTGAACAGGGTTTTATTGTTGTTCTGTGTAACTAACAAAAAGCTTAGTAACTGCTATAACTGCAACTCCCATTAAAGGCGAAGAGAATTGTCTGTGAATATCCAAGCGTAGAATTTTGCTTTGAGCTATTATTCTGTTACTTAATGAAATAAAGTTCCAGATTTGTGACTTTAATTCATGCTAATTAAAAGAGGAGTAGTCTCATGTTAGAAACTACTACTAAATATTGAATGTGTGGAGTGTAAAATTCTACTTGGTGTAACTGAATCCCTCATGCGGTTGGTAATACAATTTAGTGTTTTGGAATATCTTACTTTTTTTCTTAAATGCTTTCCAACCAGAAAACTTTTAAAAACTGGTTTCTAAACTTCTAATAAAAAGATTTTTTTTCTAATGTTTGGAATTCCACCTTAAATTATGTAGAACACTAAATGGCCACTAAAAAGTAGGAGGGAAGATGTATTTCACAAATAATTAACTCATCATGTCACCATATGAAATGTACGGTGGGAAAAGACAGACAATAACGCAGTCTTGTGATGTGAAAATCATTAAAAGGAAAATATGCAAAATCATTTAGGATATGTAAGGAAAGATTAAAGATGATCTGAACTTCTGAATCAGTTACCACAATCCAACTTGCTTCTATTTTCTTGTAGAAGGATTAGGGCTTTTTTCTATCCGTTATCACTCTGATAATTTTTCCAAAATAATTTCCTTTGTCCCTTTAATCTCTTGATAATTCATCAAAGCAAGCACATAATTAATAAAAATAAAACCATCATTAGAAGCACAACATGAGGTCAGTGCTTTGAATAACAACAGCAGGATACAGAAAATATCCATCTGAGACAGAAAGAGCAAGCAACCTTAGACCAATAAATACATTTGGGGGGAGGAGTTTGAATTCTTACGGTAAATCAAGTTTGTTAAAATGGGAAGTGTGCCCAAGAGAAGTAACCGGTTCTTTCCTGTAAATGTTTCAGCAGTTTTGGGGTATACTGCATTTACCTCCAGCCCCAATAACTATTTCAGACAGATACTTACCTAAGTAAAAGGAGGGTTGTTGATGTTTTCCAGATAGATACTGTAATAGTTAAATTAACAATTGAATAACCTATTCAGTGCTGCTTTTGTTTTGCTTTTCTGTAGACAAAACATGGATGCACACTCCTGAAGCCTTATCAAAGCATTATATTCCCTATAATGCAAAGGTAAGAAAATACGAAGTTATTTTGTCCTCTAACCTTTAGAACACACCATGTTCTATATTGCTTTTTATTTGAAAACTAAAGAGACATGCATTAGCCAAATGAAGTAGTGAAGAAAAACTTAGTAAATGTCTGTTTTGCAGATGAAAAATTTCTGTTTCTTAAATAGTGGCAAATTGATTCTTGTTCTGAATTATTTGTTGGTTTTCTAGAAAGCAAACCAGTGTTCCTTTTCTACTTGATGCTCTGTTTCCTTTTAATGGATGCTAAATGGACGCAAATTTTGAGTGGACGCTAAATGGACGCAAAGGAATATAACATCAGGCTGCAAGCTTATAGTGCTATAAAAATTAAAATTAATAGCATAAACTTCTTTTGAACAACAGCAAAGTCAATGAATAACAATCCAGTCTGCTGGATCTATTGAAACGTCAAATACTCTGGAAATATGGTAGAAGAATAATGGAATTTTTGCACAGTAAAACCAGAAGTCTTACTCATGCTTTCTTATCCCAGTTAGATATGTAGAACATAGTTCTACAATAGTATTTCAGTTAGTCTAATGACATCTGTTTACAGGAAATGCATCATCTTAAAAATAACAGCTTAGAAAATGGTTTGCTAAAAGGAGGAGGGAATACACGATAATCGGCATAATTCAAGAGTAAACTGCGTAATTGGCTACTGCTTGCCTAAACTGGGAGGATAATTCAGTAAGATTCCATAGTTGTCTGTTCTGGATAAAGTTCTCCTATGATTAGTATTTTTTAATATGAAAATAAAAATTATTTCACAGGCCAGGACTCAGTTTCTTATGCTGGTATTCTCTGCTATTGTTTTTGCAATTTTCTTTTGCTTAGTATTGCCACAAAATGAGTAAGTGTTTGTAGTGGAAATTTCAGTCTCATTCTGCTAGTTGCCAGGTGAACATGTTTTTATTCTGTGTGCTTTCAGACTGAATTTTTGACCAAAGGATGTATTACCACTAGCCTTGCCAGACACCTTGGCTTTTATATTGCAGTTTTTGAGAGGGAGAAATAATTGTTGGGGTGACTGTGCCATCTGTTTTAAGAGTAAGCTGAAGCTATGAATTCTGTTAATGCCCTGAACAATGTCCATTTGTTTGTGGTCTTTACTTGAAGAGAAAAAAAGAAACCTCCTTCATCTTTCATGTCTCACTGTCTTTTTTTAAGAGCATTTCTCATGAATAAGTGTCAGTTCAGATACACAGAAAATTTTTTTAGAGTAAAGACGATGGTGATAAGATGGTAATAACTGTAGAAACATCAACAGTTTCTGGGGGAGAAGAAAGGAATAGGGGATTCCTATGCAAAGGAAGTCTGTTCTCAGTCTTATTAGAAAGTCTCTTGGTCCAAAAAAGTCTTTTCTCTTATTTAGGCTTATATACGCCCAAGTGTCTTGTCTAGGTCTGCTCCTGGTTAATGCGAGTTCTGACCTCATAGGGCCTCCTCGACCTCAGTGTTGCTGCCTCTAAGGTCTGTTAGAATAGTTGCAGGAAGCTGCAGTGTATCAGAATGCTTCCAGGAAGCTGCAATGTACTACAGTATGTATGTTTAAGAAAAAAAAATTACCCATTTTTTATTTGGATCACAGTAGAAAATTATTATTTAGAACTGTCATTTATTTGATTCATTATTCCAAAGCAAGTAAAAAATTGTTCCGGTCTGTAAATGGAGTCTAAAGGGTGTGGGATTTCCACATTGCTTTTTTTATTGAGATCTGGCATAAATTTGCATAGGTTTTATGAGGTTAGCTGGCATATGCAGACATAACAACATTATTAAATCTAGATGATGTTTCACCTCAAATCTCAAGTACCATTTTCATTAAATTTTGCAATATTTTTCTTTTTAAGAGGAAAGCATGTATCTATTAGTACCCCATTTAGGTTTTGTAATGTTTTGATTTTTAACTGAAATATCCCATTGATTTCATATCTTGGAACTATGTTGTGAAATAATGATTAAAAACTCAGAAAGCATTCATAAAACAAGTATTGAAAAAGACTCATTGATTTATTTTCTTTTTTCAAATGTTCATATTGTTCCACTTCCAATTCTGTAAGATTCTATTCATATAACTTTTATATTTGTTGGGAGGAAGAGGCAACACTTTATCTGATTTATTTCACAAGGTAATTATGTGAGTGAAGAATGACATATTCAGAAAATCAAATCAATTTGATGGAAAGCAATACCAGAGATGTTCTTTTTCCATGGGCAAGTGAGCTGTGTTCTGCTACATAGTTTTTTGAATGCAAATTACTGTGTATGAAACAGTGTTTTTTCTTCTTTGTAAGACACAAAAATTGTTTCTCTGACACTAATCTTCTGAGATGATCAGAAAAAGGAGAGCTTCCTAAGAACAAATGGAAAAGGTGGGATTTTGTTTGTTTACTTGATTCCCAAGACATCTTTAAGAATTAAAGAAAGCTTGTTGATAAAATGCAGTTCATGAGTTGACTGTTAGCTTACTAAAAACAAAAAAAAATCCTAGCAAAGTTAACTGGAAATTTGAAGAACCCTGCAATATGGACAACTGGCCTTTTTTCTACAAACTGGAGGGGACTTTTTGATAGAGAATTAGTAATGTCTTGTATCTCTTAGGACAACCTCAGGATAATTTATGGCAATAATCCTCTTTGCAAGAAAATATGAGCAGAGTTGTTACTTCTGGAAGTAAAATCCAGGAGCCAGTAGTCTCATAAGGATGCTCTTAAATGTAAAAGCATCTTGATTTTTCTCTCTCCTTTCCAGCATACCCAGTCCTCACGGTACTTGCTATTTTGAAATTTGCTGGGGTTTAGTGTGGTTTGGTGTATGGTATAAGTTGATTGAGGTCTGGGGTTTGGGTTTTTTGTGGGTTTTGCTGTTGTTTTGGGTTTTTTTGTTGTTGTTATTGTTACTACTGTTGTTTTGGGGTTGTTTTTTGGGTTTTGTTTTTTTAAATCTTACTGATGTTCCCAGTCTTGGTCTTGCAGAAGGCACTGATAATAAGACTCCACACATTTCAGTGTGCTCTGTAGATGAAATCTGGGCCTACTGAAGTCAGAATTTTGCCATCAGTTCGTGATCCTATATTTTTCTTGAATATATCGCACCAAATGAAAGCATATTGGCAACATGGACAGTGGGATTGAGTGCACCCTCAGGAAGTTTGCCAATGACACCAAGCTGAGTGGTGCAGTTGACACGCTGGAGGGAAGGGATGTCATCCAGAGGGGCCTGGACAGGCTTGAGAGGTGGGCCCACGCCCATGAAGCCTCATGAAGTTCAACAAGGCCAAGTGCAAGGTCCTGCACGTGAGTCAGGGCAATCCGAAGAACAAATAGAGGCTGGGCAATGAGTGGATTGAGAGCAGCCCTGAGGAGAGGACTTGGGGCTTGTTGGTTGATGAGAAGCTTAACATGACCCAGCAATGTGACGACCATATCGTGGGCTGCATCAAAAGAAGTGTGACCAGCAAGTTGAGGGAGGTGATTCTCCACCTCTACTCTGCTCTTGTGAGACCCTACCTGGAGTACTGCATCCAGCTGTGGCGTCCCCAGTACGAGAGAGACACGGACTGTTGGAGCAAGTCCAGAGGAGGGCCGTGAAGATGACCAGAGGGCTGGAGCACCTCTCCTGTGAAGACAGGCTGAGAGAGTTGGGGTTGTTTAGCCTGGAGAAGAGAAGGCTCCAGGGAGACCTTATAGCAGCCTGCCAGTACTTAAAGGGGGCCTGCAGGAGAGATGGGAAAGGACTCTTATCAGGGAGGGTAGCGATAAGACAAGGGGTAATGGTTTTAAACTGAAAGAGCGTAGATTTAGGTTAGATATTGGGAAGAAATTCTTCACTGTGAAGGTGGTGAGGCACTGGACCAGGTTGCCCAGAGAGGCTGTGGATGCCCCCTCCCTGGCAGTGTTCAAGGCCAGGTTGGATGGGGCTTTGAGCAACCTGCTCTAGTGGAAGGTGTCCCTGCCCATGGCAGGGGGGTTGGAACTAGATGATCTTTATAATCCCTTCCAACCCAAACCATTCTATGATTCTATGATATTGGTTATGCAATTTTTTTTCAAAAAAGATAATTTTAAATCTTGGTAGTATATTATCAAATATGGAGATACAGGACTCATTTAGATGTAGTAGCATGGCAGTTTTCATGTTTACGAGGATATTAAATGCTAAGGCAAACTGAAATTTCTCTTCTGTGTCATCTTCTTTCTATAATGTTCCATAACGAAGAACAGATGTTTCTGTTATTTTCCATACTGTAGGGAAAAAAAGTTCTCTTTTGCCCTTAAGTTAATTCTCTTGATTTTAGGCCAGTTTCCTTTCTCCAAAAGAAAACTGATCAAAGTCTGACTGTATAATGGAATTTGACTGCAACCTTAACAATGGACTGATTATTGTCATCACGTAACTGATACCCTGATGGCTGTCTTTCTGCTAATAAAAAGTTGCCACTGCCCAAACCAGCAATGTTTAATATGTCTAATATGTTGTAGTAAATTATATATATTCCCTTTTATAGTCACCTGGCTATTTTTTGGCTTATATCTAATTTTCACATGCACGTCTTTCAATTTCCAGATTAGAGGTTCTGCTTTGCAAGCCTGGTGTTTATGTTGGCTACTAGTATACTATGGAGTCAGTAGCTTTGACCTTAGACGAGGCTGAAGAGCTGCTGTTTTACATAATAACATGATGGCATGTTAAACCCTTGGGAGTTTATTTTGCCAAGAGATGTGATGGCTTCCTAGTGCTGAGACAGCTACTGTCCTAATGTTTACTTTAGACTTATTTTAAAACTTTCTATATTGTCATATACATATCTGTGATTCTTGATGAAGTTTAATTTTGAAACTTTGAAGATAAATGAGCAAAGCTTTCCCAAAAAACACTGTTAAACATCCCTTACTTTGTATTATTGTGGGGTTTTGATGACAATTAATTGTGAATTGTTGTGCAGTTTCATGGATGATCTTTCATCTCAATTATTCAATATATATCTTGGACCTGTATTGAAACTGTAGGCAAGGGGGCGGGGGGGCATTAGTAATAAATACCCTGCAAAAAGACCTCGCTTGGCAGTACCTAGTAGTATTAATCTTCACTGCAGTACAATAAGCAGAGTTTAGTTAGGTTTCCAACTTTATGTAATTTCTTATTCCCTCATCAAAGTTTTTTATCACTGAGGAATGGCAGATCATGCTTTTCTGGAGCAGGCATTTTGGAAAAGAATTTTAGGTCAAAAATACTGTGATGCTTCTAATTGATATAACTACCATAGCAGGGTTTTAGGTGCAATTATGTCTTTTGAATATCTGCATATCGCTATCATTAGTGTATTGCTATCATTATCAAAGCCATGTTTTCATGTCATAAACTTCTCTTCTACTACAAGTTCTTGTTGCTATAGCTATATTAGCAATTTCTCTTTTTCTATCCAGTCAGCATACTACAGAATGATCATGATTTTGTATCAATAAAAATAATTAATGAAAGAATATCAAAGGGAAAATTATGTATAGATTTGCCAAGTAAACAGAGATACAAGGCACGGTATTGAAAAGTATACTTAAATTTATGTGGTGAAGTTAGATATAGCAAGATATTCCAAACAGAGCATGAAAATGTTGAAAATTAGAAACTAATGAAATAGAAGAGGGCATTACAAGAACTAATTCATTTTCCTACAATTAATTTATTAGAATTAGAATTAATAACTTAATTCCGATTAACTTTTATTAGTATTGAAATGTCTTGGATGTAATCATAATTAATTTAGGGTTTAAACACAAGAAAAATGAGTATTGTAAAAAGATCCAAATGAAATATGAAAGCAGAAAATTATAATTTCACAAGGAAATGCGTATCTGAACTTCTTAGTTATTTCTGATACATTACAGTCATTAAACTTCAGGCTCATTATACCAAAGATGAATAAACATGTAAATAAGACCTAAAATATTTAGAGTTTGCAAGGGCTACCATCAACAGACTTCCCTGCTTCAGGGAAATGGACCTACCTATTCCATCTTGCTTACAGGATTACATACTTAAAATGGGAGAAGGGTAGGAGAGGATAGCATTATATCCACAAATACCCTACACAATAAATGACTGTGATGCAGAAGGATTGTATCTAAACTTTGAACAGCAGCAAACATCATCTCATGTAAGTAGCTGAAGGAGGGGAGCTGCATTTCAACTGTTCAGCATGAAGTAGTTTCAGTTGTTGTCATTTGTCTCTGAAAACTGGTGAGTATTTCAGCTTCCTTAAAATCTGAACATTTGTTACTTCCTTAGAAAGCTCTGTGGGGTACTGAGTGCTTTTGAAAAGCTGTCAGTCTGTCTCACCTGAGGTTGCAGAGCCAGTTTGTAAAGGGGCAAGGATAACTCTGCACCTCCTGAGTCTTGGTCCAGCCTTTTGAGCACAATCCCACCCCTCACTTTCTGTCAATAGTGTATCACTGGACAGTAATGGAAGTTGAATAGTATTTGCAGACAATTTTATATCTCATCTGCATATGAATGCACACAAGTTCAAAGACTGTATGAATGCATGTTGCACATGCCTGAGTAGCCCACAATGGCCCCTACATGTCAGCACATCAAGATCATTTTGCAAGAATTAGTAGGCATGTGGCTTATGGTATCTGTGTGCATCTGCACCTAGAGTTTTGTCTTTCATGTCCGTTTACTATTGCTTATCTGAAAGCTTTCAAAAATGTGACTTGTTTATAATTGAAGTACTTGTATCTTTTATGACTGAACACTGGCTGAGAAATTTAGAAGAATTTGCGGAATAGCAACAGCATGGTTTTGATGTGTGTGTGGTCTCTTTCCAGGTGTCTATAGCCCTCTGTCAATTATGTGTAAAATACCCAGCTGCATAACTTCAGGCTCTACAGATCACTCTTATTCTGCAGAAGGGGACCTGCTTCAAGAAAGTAATCAGGTTTTCGTTCTTGAGGTCCATTTGTGTGTAGCTTGCACAGAGAGTTTTAGGTCTGACTGAAGCGCTCACTGTCACATAAATGCAAAGAAGTGTATCACTTTGGGGCATATACATGAGACAGAATGCTTAGAACCAAAGAATTAAAATTTGGCAAGGTGGTGAACACTTGGAGAGTGGAGGGGTAGGGATGAGAAGTGGTTTATATGCAGTTGCTACAGGTAAACATACTGCTAATTCTGCAGTGTAGTAGGTGAGTACATATATGTACTGAAAGCAGAGACAGGATTCATAAAGGTACTTCATGTAATGCCTAACTTTTAGTTTACAAATATTACAGCTAATTTTAGGCAAATATGAACTACAGTGAGTGTAAGGGTGGACACCCTGTTTGGTTTTGCCCACCCAGCACAATTGCAGTGTACTATTGCAAAGTCCTCCCCAGGTGTGTGGGAAGACTGTGCAATAGTGTGGTTGCTACCACAGAAAACAGCCTGGTTGCTGCACCCACTCTACAGCTGTACTTGGCATGGCATCATCATTTGACTACTCAGCACTAATAAAAACCAAAAAGGGTTTCAAAAATTTATGTTTCAAACTGAAATAACATAAGGCAATTTAATATAATGTATAATGTTTCATCTCTTTTCCTCTTTCAGGAAAATCAATCAATAGAGTACATGTGTTTTAGTGAAATATTTTTGGTAGATTCTAGTAAAAAAACCCACAAAAACAAAGACAAAAAAACCCAAAAAAACCACCACCACCAGTTAATTTAATTGTGGGAGTGAGATGAAAAATATTGGTCATGTTTCTCAATACATTATAAACTGCAGCTGAAAGCCCAAACAGTAGCTTTTGATCTATTCTCCAGAGCTCTCATCTTCTCTCAGGTTCTGCTTCTGATCCTCTGGTCTCTTCATAAGCTCCATTTTGGTTGAAATGTGTAAGTACTGGATGACATACTTCAGTTACAAGTGTGAAACAAATTTGCAATGCAAATAAGAGATGGAAGCTATGATTTCATGGCAAGAAGAAAAAATAGATCACACCAATTAATGGCAGTGTGTGCAGCATAGGGCCTGAGAAGTATTTAAAAGTCCCTTTCTCAGTAATGTCTTAAGCAATATATTAAAACTGTGTGATGAAGCAGGATTGGGACAGAACCACTAGTCGGCATTGAAGCTGGTCTGTAACTACCACAGCCCTGGAGTGCTCCCTGTTGTGAGCAAATTTAAAGTTTCCTCTGTATCCAAGCAGTTTGTTTCTCTTGCATAGATTGCCTTCACTTCTACTCTTTTTAGCAACCTGGCTGCTTAATTACAGTCTTTTTCCTCATCTCTGACTTTGAGTAGTATTAAGCTTCAGTTCTCTCATCAGGGAAAAATTATTTTTAAACAGCTAACATCTTTAGACACATTTTTTGGTAGAAAGTTCTAGAATCAGTTATTTGGCACTGTATATATAATATCTAACAACTGTAATCTGGATTGAAAATACAAAATTGCAAGAGATTTAGCTCATTGTCGGACTTTGAAATACCCTGAATTTTAGAAAGATGGAATGCCTTATGATTCCTTGAATATTCGAGTTGTCCTTTGGCTACATTGCGCTTGTATTAGGATTTGCTTTGGGAATTGAATGTAAGAATCTAGAACAATTTAGGTTGAAAGGGACGCCTGGAGATGATCCAGTTGATTTCCATCTGAAAATGGGGCTGACTTCAAAATCTGGTGAGACACAACAGAGCCTCATACAATCGAGCTTTAAGTACCAGCAAGGGTAGATATTCGCAGCCTCTGGGCAGCCCCTTCCCGTACTTAATCCCTGTCGTTGTGATTATTTTTTTTTCCTCATTTCTAGTTGTAATTTCTTTTGCTGCAGCTTGTGACTCAGCCTTACACGCGTGTGCACACACATACACCAGCGTCGTCATCTTCCGGCTGGACAAATGCAGCTCCCTTAGCCATACACTGTGGTCCATTTTCTAACCATCTCGTTGCCTGTTGCATCCCTCACCAGTTCTGACTCCAGCTAAGATTTGGCTTTCTTAAGTTCGTCCCTGCATGCCTGGCAAATGTTTCTGTATACCTCCTAAGTAGCCTGTCCCCATGTCCACTGTTCATAGGCTCCCTTTTGTATCTGAGTAGTACCAGGCACTGTGCAGTCCAGCTGATTGCTCAATCAGCTGTTAAGATATGCAGGAATCCTTTGGGGAGTTACGCAGTTCAGCCAACTGCTGCACGGCCCATGGCTTTAAGAGGAAAGTTGATGTTGTCTTACTAAGAGGCTTCTATTACCGTAGCAGTTGGTCTAGCCGTCTTTGACATTCAAGTTAGGTTTAGTTTAAGCTTCAAAGTGTGAATGCCATTTAAGGGAAACAATAAAACTACAAGGGCCTAATTTATTCTGCAGGGCCTGAAGGGTTAGCCTTGTTGGTGTGCCCATACAGGAAAATGCTGTATGTTTCTGCTTACTACAGAGCTGGTGTCTTGGTTGTAGAGGGCTGTGACTAGTGTTTGGATCTGGGATTCTAAAGTTTCTGGAACACAGGTTGTTGCTAGACTTTTCAGTTTCTTTAGATATGGGCAGGAATCAGGCCTAGATGACATTTTAAGCCTTATGTTTTGTTTTACTTAAAGAATGCGATATTATTGCTCTATTTCATCTTGTAATCAAAGGTGCAAAAGGGCTGGAATGTGAAACTTCTGGAATTCATATGACTTCTGGATTATGAGACATAGTTTATGTATGTGTATTGTAAGATTTGATTTCCTAAGTATGTGCATTGTTTTGGTTAAATTTGAAAATCTGCAGCAGGGGCTTCTGTAGTATTGATTTATTTGGCATGGTCTGTAGTTAGGAAGACTTATGTTGGTTGCATGATTAACAGAGTACACTGGTTTAACAACATGGTACCTGAGATGCATCTGTGCCAGGTACATTCTTTAGATTATTTTGGTGGTATAAATTATGATTCTTTCCAGTAGTCTTGGTGTAGAAGAGCTATTTTTTGGAATGTGGGACAGCCATAAGTTGGCTTGTTAGTCAAACAAGTTCTGAAAGCACAAGAATATATTTGTGTGTGTGTGTGTATATATATATATAAAAAATACAGAAAAGGCAAGTAGAAGTTTTTCTGTAGTGGTAATGGCAACTCTCTTTCAACAGCAGTTCTTCATAATTTGGCATTTAGTATTGAACACAGCATCTAAAGCATATTTCTAAAGATACTGTGTTAACTAAAAGTTTTAAAATAAGTTTTAAACAGATGCATTACTACCCTTCTGGATCTGTCTCAAAAGAGCTGAGCAATGAGACTGTTGAGACAAAAGACTCAAAATTATTAGAAGCTTTGTAACAACTTTTATAATGTTAATTTCTTATTCGTTAGAAAAAGAATAAATTAGTATTTGAGTATAAATTTTCACTTTACTATGAAAGATACTCAGAGTCATGAGTTCCAGCACTGGCCAAGAGCAGGCACCAATTAACTGATAGGCAGTGAATGATATGAACGTTCATTCAAGACAGCTGAACAAAACCCAGAGGTTTATCCAAACAGAATGAACAAAACAAAATAAAAAAGCGTGCAAAGAAAAAGGATGGAATTTCCAAAGACCTTAGGGTCAGCAAAGATTTACTCAACTCTCCATGCCCCTTTCTGTTCTTTCTCTGTTGCTGATATTTATTCCCTTGCCTCTCCTTAAGTGTGCTTGAAGCTACTATTAGCCTCATTAGCATGCCCTCTGGGGATTCTTTCTGCGCAGTTATATTTCCATGTGAGCTGTCAGCTGTGAGAATGTGAGGTTTCTTTAAGCAGGCTTTTTGGCCTCTGGACCATTAAGTGTCAAGCAAGTTGTATGTCTGACACTGGGACTAACAGGCTGTAGAGTTCAAACATCTGGATTATTGTACTCGTGGGCTAGGTGGCCCACAGCAGATAGATTGTTCTTGCTTTAAATTAGAATCAGGCCTTCAGATGAATTAACTCCTCATCTCCCATTGTTACTTTAGACGAAGCTGGGTATTTCTGTTTGCTCAACTTTTGCTATGTTTATGGAGCTATTGCTGCCTTCTTACATCTGCTATTCACCAAAAATAATTAGGAAACTCTCCCAAAAAACCCTAGAAAAAATAAATAGAACTGGGTGATAAAAAATGAGACAATGGCACAACTTTTCGAACAGAAACTTCTACAAGGACATACAATTTTACCAACAAAAACAGGACTACAACAGCTAGGCTGTTCATCATTCAGAAAAGAAGTTTCGTATATACTGATCTCCATGATGATCCTCAAGAAACAATTGGACAAGTCACTAGCTGCACTGTCTGACTTTATTAACTTCAATAAAATAATAGCGTACACTAGTCAGTTGTGGAACCTACTCTGTAATTAATATTTCTTTCAGAAATGCCTCCTTCAGATTACTCTGATTCAGAAAGTGTAAAGTCAACCTTGGCCTATTTAAAAAGTATTTGACCTTTGAACCTGAGAATTTTAGGTGTAACTTAATAGAGGAACTAATCATTTCTGGTTTGGGACATAGCAAAGGAAAATATTTGCATAAACTAATTTGTAAAGCTTTGTTAAAATGTTTTGCATTTTTACTAGAAATTATTATTGGCCATTAAAAGGGCGAGAGTGATGGGTTACATTGGTCTAAACTTAAAATTTTTTTTCCTACTGTATACTTTTGCATAAGTAATATTTTCTTCATTCTGAATCCTTAAGGGAAATCAAATCTAGTCAATTCCTGTAGTTTTACAAGTTTGGTTTTTTTTTTTACAAGTTTTACAAGTTGTTTTTCAATTTGTTGCTGCAGTATTACTGAAAAGAGGGAGAATGTAGAAACAGGGATATATATCAAATCTTAATGATCTGTGTGGAACCAAGGGTTGCATTTGAAGGCACAGATAATTTGAAGCATGGTCCCTAAGCCGTATCTCTTCCTATTGCTGTAGCACTTATGTGCTTCTGAAAGGGAGATGCTAGGGAGACAGATATAAGTAACTCAGCAAATGTCATAAATTAGAGCATTCTGTTAATAAGATTAGGTGGGAGGGAAGTCTTGTCTACTTATGAATATAGGATTATTGCTGAAAATCCATTGAAGTCAGGAATGTGTAGGTCTTCCCAAGTCAGAATGTAGAGGCCATATCCCAACTTGCAGTTTGAGGCTTTGAGGAACTCCAACTATTAAAACCAAATCCATTCTCAAAATGAAAAAGCATTCACCAAAATTGCATGTGCATACTTAATGTTCAGAACAGTTTTAAAAGCTGTAAAACTATGTACAGGTTTGGGGTTTGAGTTTTGTTTTGTTTGGGTTTTGTTTGTTTTCTTAACAGATGTCTAAATGACAGTATGAATGGTGTTTCTTTGGTATGTGGTCAAGTGAATCCTCCTTATTCCTTTAGTGATGTATTTCAGGGGCTTGCCATTTTCCCTCTCTTGTCTTTGGGTAACCAGAAGAGAGGGAGGTGGGAAAGTTGGACGTCTTCACTTGCTTTTTATTTTTTGCTGCTAGAATGATGTGTACGAGGAAGAATGGGGTTCAGTGTTTGTCCTGGGTTTGGCTGGAATAAAGTTAAATTTCTTCCTAGTAGCTGGTATAGTGCTGTGTTTTGGATTCAGGATGAGAAGAATGTTGATAACACACTGATTTTTTTAGTTGTTGCTAAGCAGTGCTTATACTAAATCAGGGACTTCTTGGCTTCTCATACTGCCCTGCCAGCCGAGGCTGGGAGTGCACAAGAAGCTGGGAGGGGACACAGCTGGGACAGCTGACCCAAAGAAGCGAAAGGGGTATTCCATACCATATAGTGCCATGCCCAGTACATAAAGTGGGGCAGTTGGCCAGGGGGCACTGTGGCTCAGGGATTGGCTGAGCACAGGTCAGCAGGTGGTAAGCAATTGTGTTGTGCATAATTTGTTTTGTATATACTAATAATTATTATTATTGTTGTTGTTGTTCCAGTTCCTTTTCTGTTCTATTAAACTGTCTTAATCTCAACCCACAAGTCTTACTCTTTTTTCTGATTCTCTTCCCCATCCTACTGAGTGAGGGAGTGAGCGAGCAGCATTATGATGCTTAATTGCTGGCTGGGCTTAAACAATGACAATGTTTTATATTGATTATTTGTAACACTCAGAGGTACTAACTGAAATTGTGCTGTGCTTTTCCAAGAGGTTAGTGTGAATTACCACAGTTCATTAGATCATAAATTCTTTGAAGCTAAGGGCTATCTTTTTGATGTTTGTACAGCCTCTAGAATAATGAGACAGTGGCTCTAGGTGCTACCCTTACGCAAATAGCTGTAGATCAAAGTTGAGAATAAGTAAGCAACAGAAGACTTTGGACTTGACTCTCAAGAGCTTTCTTCTCAGTTGGAATAATTGAATGATAAAGCAGACAAGAAATGGGTGAATTATTATCCTCGGTTTCAAGATAGGCAACTGAGGTAATACTGGAGGGTTTCCACAAATGTGCCCCCAGTCTCTGTTCTCAAATCAGATCCCAAATTTTGAATTCTACTTCAGTGCCTTGGGCTCAAGGCTAATTGTGTTCTCAATACCTGCTCTCGTATTAAAAAGGATTATGTTGCTATTTAGGGAAGACTCTAAATCCTTATTTGAAGGATTTTAAAATACACTGCTTTCTTGTGTTCACCTAACAACGCAAGTATCACTGTAAAGATCTAGACTATATTAATTTTACTACTTTAGCACCAGAATTTATGTCTTTTATTGAAAAGCATAATTTTTTTTTATTAAGTAAGAATTGACAGCCAACGTTAGTGTTGGATTAATTGCCATTGTAAAATAATTTATAAATTACTTTCCAACTCAGTTAAGTTCTTTTAGAACAGTTCATCTGAGATGTCCATCTGATCTACTGATGGATCTTAAGGTCATGATAATAGTGGTTTCATTTTATATCTGCTATTGTCAGGTTGAAGTAGTCATTATTAAACATTTTTGCAGTTTGCTAAAATAACCTTTCTAATAAAAAATCTAGTTCCCTAATTTGTATTGTTTAGAGGGAAAAAATGTTTCCTATGTTTAGGTAGTTCTCTGCAAATTTTTTTTAAATATCTACAAAGTGGTAGCTTGAAGAGGCAGTTCTTTCTGTTCCAAGTATTATTTTTAAATATATGACTCTCATTCTAGCTAGCTTTTGGAAAAACTCTGTTACTGATGTTCTTGAAGTGCCTGAAGGCCAAGCGTTGAATTATGGTGATCACATATATTTTATAGCTGGCTTTCATGTGAGATTATGTGAAGAAAAGACAGCTTCTTCTAAAAAAAAGAGATTAACAAGAAAGAATATAAACAAGTTCATAAAACAATAATCATCATGGAGGAGACACTTCCAGTTATATGTAGGAAAAGTGAAAGATACAGTATGGCTAAACCAATGTAAGAAATGCTTTTCTTGTTAAGGCTCATTGCCTAAGTAGTACTTGCTTCCAGCATCTTTGATGGACTTGAAGAAGAGGGATTCAGAGTAGGATTTTACTTTAATGCAGGCAGGACATTCACAGATAATGAGGCAGAGGTATGTTAAGGGCAAGTTCCTGGTCTTCGAAAGAAAGATTTCCAATATGTTTATGTTATTCCATAAAAATCTTAAATGTGATTCCTGAAGATTCTTTACCAGCTGATCTTGTATCGTGGTCACAAACCTGTAGTAGATGAAAAAGCTATCCAATGCTGTGTTTAAGTGCCACCCATTTAGTCTTAAACTTCCATATGTTCCAGTACACTCCAGCCATTGATCATTTGCTCTTTCAGCTTGCCTCCTAGGTGTGCTTTCTTTATGCTAGTACCTCTTTTCAGTTCAAAGAATGAAAGTACCCAGAACCAGTGCTGGTTTCCCTGTCCTTTTTCTTTTCCCCAAAGATACCCACTTTAAATAAAGTTATTTTCTCAAAAATTCAAACGTGATGCAATTTGGGAGTCACAGTTACTACTGTGCTTTGTCCTCTGTGTTTTTCTTCTCTGCTGCATGGAGCTTCTCTCTCTTTAACTTTCACAGATAGACAGCTAATCTGATTTTCACTTGGCTAACCCAGTCAAATATTCTCTGAAAATTTCTGAGCATATTCTGTGAATACAGTAACTCAGCAAGATGTCTACAGGTGTCATTTGTGTAAAATTAACAATACGTTTAAAGTAGTAGATGGGGCTTAGGAAGTAGTTTTCAGAAGCAAAGAAAAAAATTACAATCTTGGGTAGAAAACAGACATTTTCTTGACCACATATCAAAATACTGCTATTGGTTGATGTGAATATGGCATTTATTTTAGCACATTTTTGTAGATTATCCATGTGATTATGGATTATGCTTTACATACTGACTCAGCATATTTCCCCACTGAAGTTGCTTTACTAAGAATATGTTAGCCTTATTCTTTTTTTACAAATGTAGTGGTTCTCAGTATAGGAATTCTACAGTTTAGGCAACAAAAAACAAAACCAAAAAAACCAACAAAGGTAGTTTACACTTCATGCTCCTGTCCTTTAATATACCTCAGGACCTACATCTGTCCTGAGATGTCTATACATAGAATGTCTGTATAGATTATTTGCTACACACTAGAGTAGTTATAATACTAGAATTTAAAGAGCAGATGATCTTCTGTGGTAATGTTAGTTTAAAAGAAAATGTTCAGATTATGTTCAAAATCTGTGTTGTGTGAAAAAATTACCAAAAGTGGTATTAAATTTCCAGGCTACTAAAGCTAAAGCACTAGGACCCACACATTTGTGATTCTTCCTCCAGAATAACTATTTTCTGGTGCACTGCTTGTCCTCCATTTGACAGCCAAGTGTTTCTATGAATCAAGAATTAAAACAGAAGTTATTTATTCTAATCTGTGGTGCAGTGAGGCTCACAGTATTAGAAGTCCTGATTCAGAAGAGATGCAATGTCCTTAAAATAGGCAATTTCATATTTCACATTAAACTGGAAAAGGGCTTTAATAAACTGAGGGTAATGGCCAATAGTTATTTGTTCCTATTACTAAGGCTGTTTGAATGAGAATTTTGTTCCTAACTGTGACTTCTTGTGGTTTTTGTCCCGCAGGGAATTCCTGTTTCTGTGTTTACAATGTCATTGCATGTTGCCATGGCGAAAGAGTGTGATGATACAAGGTCAGCAGTATCATGTTAGTCAAGGACAAAGGAGGTTGAAACTAGTTTAGAGCAAAATAAACTTGATTCACAAAATTGAAAATTGTCTGTGGAATTGTATCTCTGCTTTTAGAAGATATAGTTAATATTTTCCAGTACAACAGGGTAACTTCAATACTTTTGCAGTTGTCTTTATTAATATATACACTATATATATAAAATTCCATCACAATTTCTTCCGCAACTTGTAGCGTTTACTTACACTGAACAGAGGAAGGCTCTAATGATTTTGTGCACAGCTTCAGTCTGAAGAAGTTACTGCAAGCTGAACGTTCAGAATTGCACAATCCCACCTTGAAATGGCACATGGAAACTCCTGGCTGTTCTTGTACATGTTGTTATGAAAGGAAGAATCTGAAGCCTGCGCGCAGATTCATGCCTAACAATGAAGTCATCTGGGAAATATCTCTCTGAAGGAACAGCCGCTTTCTGAATGACATCATGGCCTGTTTACTCAAGTGGCTCAAGGGTGCACCCCTAATTCAGCAGCTTCACTCCATTAAAAAAGTTCTGAGTTAAAGTGCTCCATATTTTAGAAAGCTTCATCTTATTGGTAAAACAGAATGGTTTTGCCAGTTTTATGAACTAAGATTGGTTTTGTTACTGCTTACCTAACAACATAGATTGTTTTTTCATAAGGGTTTTTTGTCATCTCGTTTCAGTTTTCATTGTTTTGGGGCAGGTTTTGTTTGGTAAGCTGAATATTTGCAACAGGAAGAAAAAAAAAAAAAAGTCAGCAGGACAGATGGAGCTTGAGAACACTGAGTTCAAGCTTTAACTTGCTGTATTTTGTGAAAAAAGCTAGATAGCCTGCAGAATGCTAGTACAGAGCAGACCAGTACATGCTATAGTTAAAGGAACAGTGGCATTATGAAAACCAGTGGGTTGATACAGCAGGGCAAAACAGAGCTAAAAACTAGGACAACAGTTTTGCGTGTCTTATGCAGGGTGTTATAGTGGTAACTCTTAAGAAAGTTGTGAGAATACCAGCACCTGGAATCTTGACCTTGCTGTTCCTTTAATTGTAGCATTGTACTAGATTGGGGTTTTTTGAGGGGGTGAGGGAAGGTCTGTCCCTTAGTTTTATGGGAATGCTAAAGAAAATGAACTGTAACCTCAATTTGGGTAGACTAGTGGGTTTATACAAGTAGTAAGAATGAAGACATTTTTTCATGCTGCAGTACAGTGAAGTTCCCTCTAGACTTGCCAGTGTTGCTAGCTAGCGTCTGTGGAGATTAAGTGGGAATTAAAGTAAAGGTGGTCTCTGTGTTCTAAAATTTCTAACAGTACACTTGACATTTTTGCAAAAGAGTCTGTAGACGTAGAACTGTTTCTACTGCTTCAGTACATTTGAGTGGAACATAGGAATTGTTGAAGTTGTGTCTTACAGTTAATATAAATTAAATCACTGTATTGGCATCTAGTTTATTAAAAAATGCAAGCAAGATGTCAACTTTCTTATATTGGGATATTTGAAAATGTCTAGGACATGGTGAGAAGTAGTATTTAAGTAAATTTGCAGGCTTAGTTTGACTTCACTGTTTCTATAAAGAAATAATGCTTGGGTTGCATCCAATTCCTGTGGTGCAGAACTAAGTCTGCTGTCTAATTATGGACTTGTAAAGCTGAAAAACCTGTCCACTCTGTTATTATGCACTTCTAAAGCTGAAAATTTGATGTTTAAAGTAGTGAATATGAATTATTTTTAGGTGGACTCCCTTCAGTTAAGGTAAAGTAAACATTTTTTACTGGGAACAATCCAGTCAAGAATACAAATTTTCTGAATTGAAGCATTCAAGGAGTATGACATGTCTTCAGTGAATGAGTATCAGAGATGCTTCATGTTTGGAATATACCTTTCTAAAGGAAGTGCCACTTTTGATAATTAGTTCTGTTTTCCCTGTCTGACTACAGAAAGGTCCTTATGTCTGTACAGGTAGCCTTCCCTGTGTACCCACATTATCAGAAGTATAATCTATTTGAATTACCACCTTCACTGAATGTTGGTTCAATAATGATAACTCTTACGGAAATAAAGAGGTGCTATATTTTAAGATTCAACAGTGAATTTAGAGTTGCTAGTTCTTAGTTCTTGGAGATCAGAGACTAAATAAAATCTAAACTAATATGAGAGTAATGATAGAGGATTGCAGGAACTGGCAAGGATGTTATTCAGCATCTGTAGTTAGGTGCCTCAGTCATTTTCTAGGCAAGACAGAAGCAACTCGTAAAGACCATGAACATGGTCAAGCTAGATTGCATTAGTCAACAGTATGCTCATTTGATGAGTTATCTCTTGTTTGTTATCATAAAACTTCCAGGCAGTAACAATGATACACTACAGGAGGCTCTGCAGTTGATGAATAGCAGTAGAGAAACAGAAGATAGGAATTTGATGCCATTGTTTGATGGTAGTTGAATCTCTGTGTTAAGTGTTAATAGCGTCTGTATTGAAGCAAAGGAGTTATAATAACTTTAAGATGGTGCCTTTGGATTACTCACAGACATCTCTTGTTGCAGTAAAAGATGCTGACAGATGCTTCTGCCAGGGAAAAAGAAAAAAACAAAGAAAAAAAAAAAAAACAAAGAAAAAAAAAAAATTTGTTCCCATGTGTAGAAGCCAAAACTGGAAACACTGAGTATGTCCAAATTGAAACCCAGAGGGTAAAGTTTGGAAGCATGTTGTTATTGAATTTACTCCTTCATTTTATCCCATCTCTGAGCACAGGATTCTTGCGTGTGAAAGCTGATGAGTGTTGCAGCACATGTGAAGAAAGAAGGCTGTCAAAAGAATGCATGTGTCCCAATCACAACCAGAGAATCTATAATAAGAAGTTATTTTTCTCCAGTGATAAATCTGCTCTCACTGCCATTTTCACCTGCCCTTGTTTCTTTCATGCCAAATATTATCTCTGATTTTTTTTTGTTTATTTATAAGCTATGGGAAGTGCACCTGGGCTTAAAAGAAAACAAGCCTTCACTATGATATACTACTATTATTAGCATCGCTGTCGTTTGTGCATTGTTAAAATCTTCCTTTTTAAGTCCTTGTCCCAAAAGTTTTTAAAGAATTGCCTAAAATTCCTTGAGCTTGCTGGTTCTTTTGCTCCAAGCTGGAGTATCCCTAGGGGATATTCCTGTTACCCTCCTGCTGCTGCCTGCGTGCTTCCACTGGATGGGAATGTAGAGCTCCCTTAGACCAGCAGTGAACTGTTAGCTCCAGCTAACAAGTCTGCAGAGCAGAGCCAAAGAACTACTTTTTCCTCATCTAGTTGTTTGAGGTGGAAATAAATCTGCATGTAGCTGTGTTTATTCTCAGCCTGTGGCTAAAATCTGGGTAGCTGTAAGGTGGCTGGTAACCCTGTATGCAGTGGGAGAGCAGTGTACACCCTCCCAGCACCACCCCAGCTCCATGATAATCTTCAGATTCAGCCTGACAACTCTTCAGGGCATGATACAGTTTGAGATGTGCTTCTGAAGTGCTGTGTAGATTAATGGACTGACAAAATACTGAATGTTTTCTCTTGTACAACTGGTATTTCCTATAGCGACGGTCTTGACCAGGTAAGCTTTTTACCTTTTCTGCTTTCTTTCTGTATTCCAGCCTGCTCCTATCTTCTTTGTGGAGGTACTAGCTGTATTTCTTAACATTAATTTACCTTTAGGTTTAGAGGTAGAGAACAGCTTTGATAGCTGTGTTGCAATCTGATTTTGTCTTAAATATATCCTTGTCAATAGCCCCCCTGGCATATGACCACACTGATCTCTCTGGAGAAGGTCTTAGTTTTGACCATTTATAAAGTGTGTCTTAAATTCTCCTGAAGTTCTTACTTACAAACAGACTGGTTATGTTAACATAAATGTATGCTCCTGTTGCATTTTCCTTTTTCTGTGCCCTTTAGTTTTTCCCATCTGGCTGTGGTTTAAAATGCCGTGGGACTTGAGGAAGAATATGACCTGGTGTAATTATTCTCATTCTTTTGCCTTTAAAATTATACCAAGCTAGATTCATCTTACTTAGACCACGCTTCAGGTTTCTTCCCAGTGAACAGCTATATAATTTCTTTGGTCATCAAATCTAAACATGGGCTAGAAGACAGGTGTAGGCAGGATTAGGACTGCTGTATGTCCTCAGTTCCTCAGGCATCTTTACCAGAGTCTTTCTAGATATTCCTGCTTCCAGACATTTGGGTTCCTGGCAAGAACCACATCCAGAGCCTGATGAGGTGTACTGCTCCAAAGAAATGTCTATATTGTCTATGTCGCATCAACCATTCAAAGTTATGTTAAGCTTTAGTTATCAAATTATGTTCTGTATTATTTAGCACCAAATTTAAACACTGAGATGATTGCTTACACATTTGATAGTGAAGCATTCTTAGTTACTTGTCGTGGTTTAACCCCAGCCAGCAACTAAGCACCACGCAGCCGCTCACTCACTCCCCCCCATCCAGTGGGATGGGGGAGGAAGTCGGGGAAAAAAAAGTAAAACTCCTGGGTTGAGATAAGAACAGTTTAATTGAAGAGGAAAAGAAGAAACTAATAATGATAACACTACTAAAATGACAACAGCAATAGTAAAAGGATTGGAATGTACGAATGATGCGCAGGGCAATAGCTCACCACCCGCCGACCGACACCCCGCCAGTCCCCGAGCGGCGATTCCCTGCCCCCCCCACCTCCCAGTTCCTAAACTAGATGGGACGTCCCATGGTGTGGAACACACCGTTGGCCAGTTTGGGTCAGGTGCCCTGGTTGTGTCCTGTGCCAACTTCTTGTGCCCTGGCTGGGCATGAGAAGCTGAAAAACCCTTGACTATCGTCTAAACACTATTTAGCAACAACTGAAAACATCAGTGTTAGCAACATTCTTCTCCTGCTGAACTCAAAACACAGCACTGTACCAGCTACTAGGAAGACAGTTAACTCTATTCCAGCTGAAACCAGGACATTACTGCACTTACGGAGAATAGGAGAAAGTACAAGTTAAACCAGTGGCTTGTTGAGGGGTTGCTTAAAATTAAGCACAGTATGTTTTTTACGTCACTAGATCTGGAAGATTCTTTTGTTAACTGTTACCTAATTATTTTATGGTCCTTTCTCTAATGCTGTCTTTTTTCCCCCAACATTTCAATAGCTTATCAAATAGATATTTTTTTTCTTTATATCTTACTGTAAATATTTTCACCTCTCTGTTTTCTCACATTCTCTCGTTAATTCTTAATAATGCCTTAATTCTACTGAGGGATGAAATACCTGGCAATATTTGATTTCCATTAGAAGATTTCTATTAGAAGACCCTTCTGTTTTTTCTTTATATTTTTACTCATGCGTTCCTTCTTTTTTTTTTTTTGCAAATAGTACTTTAACAGTCCCTTAGAAAAATGCGTAGAATTTTTTTCCTGTGTCAGAGTCACTATTTGTGCAGAACATTGCATGTCAGATGCAGGGGATATTCAGGGAATGTGCTGATGTCTGTGGCAATTTTCTCTTTCATACTCATGCGGTGAGTTTGATTTCTGCTCTCATTTGAGCAGCAATCATGCTTGAAAGAGGCAGTTGTTTTTAAGGTGTTGCTAGAGAACTGCTCCCCAAAAGGGAAAAATCTACACATTTATGTACTGTGGCAAAAACCTATATTGGTAGAGAACAAAGGAAGCTGTTACAGGTGGAGAACTGGACTGTAGGGTGGGGAAAGAGAAGGAACCAAAAATAGGAAGAGATGTATATTTTATAGTCCATATTGTACTTCTGCTGTTTAATTGACAGAGAAGACTCATGTATGCAAGTCTGAGCAAAAACTGTTCATTTCTTAGGAAGTGATTAACAGCTTAGACATTTGTTCATCTGTTTTTCTGCATAGCTTTAAGACTGGTCCCACTTCTCTTTAATTCTCATTTTATATTATATACTGTCATTCTGATCTTATCAGAATGTGGATACATTTGTCTTCCTTTCGTCACTAAATACATCCCTTCAATTTCTGCTGTAGAAGGAGCTAATTTGTCAAATTTTGGCAGCAGGTATGCAGTAATTTTGCATTGGTTTTTTCCTTTCTTTATTGGTAAGTGGTTTTTTCACGTAATTACACTTAAATCTGCATAAAAGAGAACTTCTAATATTGAGGGGTTTCAGAGTAATAAAGAAATGTGATACTGTGAAAGATGGGGTTTTTTTTAAAGATTGAAATAAGATGACAAAAGAAAACAGATGTTGTTTTACTATTAAAATATCCTACACTGCTCTCTACTGGGAGAGTAGAAGTCTACATTAAATATTAAAAAGTGCACCTAAAACTCTCTCTTAGTCAAGTTTTAGGTTTAATGATTTTTTTGACCCCGGTAAAATTAACTTTCCCAAAGGATGGATAGGGTTTTTTGTATTTCCCCTAAGTTTTGAAGAAGAGCACCTGGATATATAAAAAGTAGAATGTTGAGGGTCAAGATGTAAGCTGACAGGGAAGAATTATTGGAGAGTGTCTTGTTAATGGCAAGGAAAAAAAGTGAACTGTTAACAATTCACCTGACCTTACTAATAGCTATTGGGCATGTGATTACAGTAATAGACTTGTCAAAACTGTAAAGGATTCTGAATGCCTGAAGTTGCCCTGTGTTTGAATTGACTTTTAATTGTGCCAGCAAAATAAAAGTAAAAAAGACTTGCCTTTTATTTTAATAGTTTCTCCAGCCAAAGTACAACTATAAAAGCATTTTTAATAATTTCACTATGGAATTGGACCAAAAAGTGTCTTGCTCACATTAATGCATAGGAAAATTTTCATTTCAACTACATTCTGAAGGAAGAGAAATTCCCCACAAAGGGTCTGTTTACTAGTTGGTTGTGTAAGACAGCCCTCCTGGCCATTACAGGGCTGAATTATTCTCCCAGTTGCTGTTAATGATAAAAATTCTGTTGATTATAATATGATGAAATAGTGTCTGTTAACCTCCACAGCTGCACTATCTTGCAAATCTTTGCATGTGGAGTGAGCACATCTGGTTGTCTGCTAATATTAGATTATAAATAGTTTGATCTGAGGTGCTCGTCTTCATATATGGCTGGTCAACAGCTCACTTTCTTAATGGCAAACATCAGTGAGGGAAGAACAAGCTTTAATATACTTTAAAGGAACAGTTAAACTGTTTTGAGTGATAAGATCTGTTGACCTCATAAAACATTATTTCTGATTATAGACAGCTGTAAGTGAGATCAGAATAAGTAATGTATTAGAAAAATATCCTTTCATCCATTTTGTAGGGAACGTGTTGGGAAGAAGTGCAGACTGCAATGAAAAATGTATAGTAATTTATATGGGAAAAACATTGCCTTAGCTTGCTTTATGTTATGCAAAATATTAAATGTCATCCTCTTTGAACTTCTTAAAGTATCCAGCTGAAACTCAGTATGATTTTGGTGAACTTCTCATTAGCACTAAACTTAACAATACATAAATATTTAAAAGGATGAGTCTAGTGGCGTGCCTAACTTATTGATCGTTTTTGTTTGAATTGGCTTATGTATGAAGTACACCAACTTCAGGAATAACTCTCTTACTAGTTGCAAACAGTAGATCCGTGTAACAATTGTTATGTAAACATTTTTCATCTGTATTATGTATTTGATGTTAATGAATACTTAAGAATTTAATGCATTTATTAATTTGCATATAGGATTAGTACTGAATGATCTGAAGGGTAACTGCTACGTTATTTTCTGTTTCTCTCTTCTGCAATTAAGTGTAGGAGTTGTATTAGCTTGTTGACTTTCAGGAACAGTTACATTTCATGTTGTTCTTCATCAGCCAGGTCTGCAAAACAACCGTAGCTGCGGGAGGGAACCTGAAGTGATCAAAGCAATCACTGACTTTTAAAGTTCCCCTCTAGAATTCTGCATCACTGTTGCTTTCTAAAGGAGCCTGCTCTTGAAAAGGGAAGTTTCATATTTACCACTTCTGCTTTGAAATTTTTGTTGCAGAAACTCTTCCATGATGAATATTTATACTATTCGTGCCACAGTTGTACCAAATGCCTGATATAACAAATACTCGTTCTCTGTGTTTGGGTGCGATTTGGTGAGAAAAATCTGCTGAAAAGACCATAATGAAATGGCCATCTCCCCATTTCATGAGGATGGTGAATTAGTTGTTAGTTATTTACTTTATAAATCCCAGAGGTGGCAGCGCATCCATTGTGTTAGAGATTATACAAACATAGAGGCCTTTGTCACATTGAGCTTGTCATCTGAAGTCTCAGCTTTGCAAATACACATGTGTTTGCTTAGCTTAACTACTACGAGTAATGCCATAGTAATTGGTACCTAATATTAAACAAAATATGATGATAGGGCAGATCACACAGAAAAGGTACGGAGCAGATGAAAAAAGCGAGCAATAAAAAGGCTCCAGTTAATGTTAGCTATATCTTAAACCTATATTGCATAGTTATTCTTTTGTTATAATTAGAAAATAATTTGTCTTGATTTAAAATTCTGTTAATATTTTGCCCCAAAATAGATCAGTCTAATTAATACAAATATTCAGAATACTTGCTCTTAATTCCTGATTTTCTCTTTATTACTCTTACAAAAAATAAATTAAATGAGAAAGCTTATGAAGGTCAGGCCTGAAATGTGTAAGCAGTTATAACTAAAATTTGAGCTTAGCTGAGAAAAAAAATAGAACTGCAGTTAACAGAGATACAAATATATCAAATGATGCAATGCATGGCATGGTCTCATCATCTCTGATTGATATTAACACTTAAGATACAAATCTTCTTTGTATTTCTGGATTAAATGCATCTTACTATATTTTCCTATGCTGAATAGTTTATTAAGCATAAGTTCTATTTCCACATCCGGTTCAAAACTGCTGAGAGCAACAAAAATTTTAGTAGTGATCCTTAATGTCAAAACAGAATACTCATCTAGAAGACAACGCATTGCGAATGACTGGTGGAATTCTGGTTGGTTAAGTTATGTTCCATGAATACTGATACAATGCTCATGACGTTTCCACATACTTCGGGCCTTGGTTGTTTATTTCTTTTGAAACTTGTTGAGCAAACCCAATTAGTATGTGCTTCTTCAGGTTTTGCCAGTCATTTAAACCTGTGCTTTCAGCAGTTTATCTTTCTATTTAGATGTCGTAAACTCCCTCCCCTCCATGATCAGAAATTGTAATTTCTGATTTGGGGAACATTACTACAGGCTTAAAAATTCAGTGACATTTAACTGATTCCCCAGCTGTGGCAGAAGCTTAATTTGCTGCTTACACTTTCTAAGGCAGTGATGTCAATTAGCATGAGGTACAAGCCCCTGGAAAAACAGTATTTATGGAAGTTACTGTTCATGGAAAGACTGGTCTACTGCTGGGATTTATTGAATACAGTGAAGATACCTTCATCTTTCTTGGACTTTGAGCGAGATAGCTGAGAGGGAAGGGGAGGGGAAATGACTCTATTGCTTTTGAGATGTCTTTTGCCATCTCAGATCTCAGCCGTCTGGATGGAAGTAAGCAAATAAGAACCGTAGGGCAGCCCTGTGCCCTTCTGGGGAAGCGGCTGCAGTCGAGGCAGCGTACCCCGGGGCATCTAGAAGTGTACTCGACAAAATTCCACCCAAGGTCTGGCCCTAAATCTGTATCAAGAAGTACCAGGCTGCTTACACTGACAATGCCTCTGGAGCTGCCAGTTTCAAAAGTACACCAATAATAGGAAGCACGTGTGGATGAAGTATGCTCAGATGTCTTCCATTTCACCATGGGCAGCAGTGACCTGGGTTCTCTGTTCACTGAGCCTTGTCCACACTTGCAGCTGTGTTTATGCAGGATTCCTCTACTTTGTACAACATACCCTGGCCTGCTCACAAACTTTACAGCAAGTATACTCCCATGTTTTCTATTGTGGCAAGTGTGTAGTGTGTAAACGTGCTTGTGTACAGATATCTGTTATTATTGGCATTCCTCTTAGATTCTCATCTGACTTTATCTACTTTCTTTCTTGTCCATTTCAGCTTGTGGTTCCTTTTTCTTTTTTACTCACATACATTTGCTCACATATATTCACTCACCTTTCCCTTTATGTCACGTGTAGTATCCATAATGTCCAAGAATCATTCTTCTTTCTTTACATGCATTTTCTGCAACTGTCACTTTTCCAGGGAAGAACTCACCCTCTATTTATAAAGTCATTGGAGATGTTGCATGAAAGACATTAAATCAATAATAAGAGGTTTCTGCTTTGTTATTACAAAACCTTGGTCTTCTAGCTGGAGAATTGTAATAGTGGAGAATATTGACAGCAGATGTGCATGGTGTCTTGATTTACACACTGTTGTATTCAAGATGGCATATATTTCAGAGTCAGTAGCAAATTTCTAATGAGACGTAATTATTGGTAGAGCTGCAAAGTTTCTTTGCAGGAGTATAGCTTGAGCACATTGACTACAGTAAACACATTTTGAAGTTTTAATAAACACTTGAGAGTTACTATGTTGAAAGCATCTGTAGCTTGGCAAATTTAAGTTCCTTTTGAAGCTGCTAAGACTTAAAAATTATACATATCTGTGTGGCATGTTACACAGAAAATTGTGTTCTTTAGAGAGAAAAGGAGCTTTGTTCTTTCTTGCTAGCATTATTTTGGCATATACAGGTACATGGTGTGACTTAAATCAATGGTACCTCAATGTGAAAATCAGTTCAAAATTAATTATTACACAGCTACGGTTCAGGCAGGTTTATTGTACCTTTCATCACAGTATAGTAGAAGGCAAGCAAAGTTGTACAGAAGAACTCAAAGGTATTTCAGTGTACAAATAAAGAAATGGTAAGATCCCTTTGAAGTATCATGCTTTGTATATTAACAGGTGTATGTTTGGTTTTCATTAAAACCTTACTTGGCAAAAATGCGATCTCCAGTAGAAATTCTTTTAATATGTGCCTTGTTTTTATGTAAGTTGGAGCCTAGTTCCTTTAAATCTATGAAATTACTGTACCAAGCAGCTGTAAGAGCAAAATCAGGCCTTTTTAATTTATCTTGCATCACTGTATTAAAGTTTTAGTAACATAGTCCAAACCATTGGCTCATGTTGATTCATGGGAAGTATCTTATATCAGGGTTTTTTTTGCAATTTTTTCATTATTTTCCAAATGACAATTTCCCAGTGGAAAAAGGTACTTAACCTCTAATTTACAGAGTTGTGTAGGATCGAGATAAAGAAAATGTTTTTTTTTTAAAAGCTGCTTTTGATAACTCTTATATTTGTCTAATTAGAATTTAGTTCTTATTATTCTCTTGATTAGAAATAGCTGTATGAAGATTTGTTATTTATCAACTATTGAAATGATTGTCTTTCCAAAATGTTATTTGGAAATAATTGGAAAATAAGATTTCTTGAGTTATTTAGGCATTTCAAAGCATAACTTATTTCTCACAAATTACAATCCTTTCAGTTTCTTGGCAGTACAGAAGTGGAGCAGCCCAAAGGTACAGAAGTTGTAAGAGATGCTGTTAGAAAATTAAAGGTAAGAGAATTTTTTTAGTGAAATGTAAATGGAATGTATTCTTAACCTGTTTTCACAGCTAAGACACTTTGTAAGTGTTTCTAGGTAAATTCATTCGTTCTAGAAGCAGTTGCTTTTACTAATCTCTTCACTAGTGTGTAGGCCCTTCCCTATTATGCCTGTACTATCAGATGTTCTGCTGTACAAATATTTAGTTGTGTCCTAGATTATAGTATAAAGTTTATGTACCTAAACATGTAATGCTTGTTCTTTGGAAACTTTAGGGCTTCATTAGTACGAACTTAGGTAGCAACAATTTGTATTAACTGCCATCCTCACTTTATGGCTATTAAATGCCTCTAATTATGGCACTCCAGAGTGTTGCCAGAGAATTTAAGCAAATGAACTCTTCCTTGACCAAAAAGTAGTGACTTCAGTAATGCTTGTCCTGCATTTCTCCGGGCTGTGCATTGCTTCCTGTGAGCCCAGTTAAGTGAGTTGCCTCTTGTTGCAAAAAAAAACAGAGTACCCAGCCACTTAAGGTAAGCTGTTGGTGCCAGAGACCAGAAGTAAGAATGTCAAACCACGTTGTAAGTGGGCTGTGATAGTTTTGTGGGTACTGGCTGTCCTTGACTGCTCTTCATCTAAAGCTCACATGTCTGATCCATGAAAACTGACTGTTAGACTGGAGGTGAAGGTTTGTGGCACTGGCATGAATGTCGTTGACTGTCCAGCTGTGATAATTGGTGATATATCTGGAAATAGAGCTGTGGTGATAGATTAGGGTTTACAAACCAAGCCTGTTTATGACAAGGGGCATTACTGCCTCGTCCTCCAGGTCATTATGTTTTGTTGGAAAAGGTCTGTGCGCACAAACACCATCTATATGCTGGTGCATGTAGATGGCTGAGAAAATCAGACGGTTACAATTTCTTCTTCGTTATATGTCCATGGGCACTGAGGGACTCGGTAGACAATTAATAAGTATCCTAGTGAAATGACTTGTTGAGGGTTGCTAACTGATAACACGGCTTTGACTTAACTTCTGGAGTGACAGCTAATATGCTTAAAGCTCTTGAAATGCTATGAGCTGTGGTAGGGAATGCTGATTTGATTTGTCTGCTAACTCACATTGCTGTGGAACTGCACTGGTTTCATGCTTAGCTGCTTAGAGCTATTGGAGCATTAGTTTCTTTAGATGTAAAAATTGTTCTGCCTACTGTACTTCCCATAACTTTTTGGAGGGTCTTCATTATTCATTTAAACAGAACTTCCTCGGAAATGGACAGAAAATTTTGGGAATCAATATTGAAAAATTTGATTCTGTGTTATTACTATAATAAAAAAGAAAGAAAGAAGGCATGAAACACTATTCATGTAGCTCAGCTTTTAAGACTGAGGTTTCCCTTGAGGCAGCCATCTTCACAAGGTTGATTAGTAATTAAGTTAAGGTGTTGAAACAGAAGTTCTTTGCCATTATTTTCGGTCTACCAAAACATTACGGCTGCCTTTAAAGATTCACTTAGTCAATTCTTAGAATGTTTTATGCCAAAAAGATTTACTCTGCTGCCATTCCTCAGAGACAGTTGTTTTCAAGTGGTTTAGGCTAATGTAAGTATGACTCTTTTTTAACCATTGCACCATGCTGCCAGTGGAAACAAAATGTATGAGTTTACAGCTAATACTGGAGTGAAGCCTGCTGTGTTAGATGTTTTGTGTTTATAAAATTCCATTACCCTGAGCAAAGTTAATTCTGTGCAGAAATCTGTCAAGGTAATATCCTGCTATGGAGAAGTTTTGATTCTATTTTAATGATGTTTTATCAGACTCCTCCAAAGTAAAGCAGCTACTAAGTGTCTCTGTCTCGCTGGTGGAAGTCCAGGCTAACCTGGGCTCTCACTGACCACTGGAGGCTTTTGGTGAGTTGTATTCTATGATTTGGTACCTTGAAATAGTTTGCTCTGAAGGTAGGTCCAAAAAGGATTTCAAATAGCTGTTCTCTGAAGTGTAGGAAGAGCCAGAACTATTTTCCTTTCTTGGGGAAAAAACATTTGTCAGCCTAGCACTAAAATTTAAAAGCAGAATTTTTTTGTATATACTTGTGATGTCATTAGAGTATGTAGATATCTGTTCTAACTTTTTACACGTGTTCCCTAAATAAACTGCCTTGGAGGTGCGTGTCTGAATTGTTGCTGCCAGAATTACACTATTTTCTTCAAGCTTGGAAGTTTGGAGCTTACGTGTCAAGTATTACATGGGATCTTGTATAATCACAAGTTTACTAGAAAACTCACAAAGTAATTAAAGGCAACTTTTGGAAAGACTTGAAAAATCTTGGAACAGAATTCAGAAAGCAATATAGAGGTTTGATGTTTGAAACAGTCCTCAACTAACTGAATACTCAGTTTGACATTGATTTATGTTGTGCATCTGAAATCTTTGAAGAGAAGCCTTAGAGGTGCTGGATTTTATTATTAACCACATTGTCTAGCATGTTTTTAGAAAATGTTAATTAAAAATTTTAAACCTGTGAAAACAGTTTGAAAACTAATGTCTTATATTGAAAGAAAATGTATATAGTATTTTTTGGAGTAGGAGAGGTTTTTAAAAGATGTATAGCTTGTGATGCTATATTTATATTTTTTTATTACATGGATTTTATTTTAATCATAATGTTGTTTATCATAATTTGTTTTTAATGAAAATTAATAGCTAGCAGAAAAACAGTTGACTTAATCTTTGGAGCTATTTTTACAGCTGGCATGCATTGCACTAATAACCTTTTGAAGTCATGTCCTTACAGTGATATATAGACCATGAAATACTGGGACTGTAAACTTTTTTTTTTAAGCCATCATGTCATCAAACTGTGTCAGAATAGACATTTGATATACAACTCTTTACTTCTTTAAATCAGAAGCTCTTATCTCATACAGCACAAAGACCTTCACTGGCCAAACAGGTCTGTGCAAAACTGTAGCAGTCCTTCCATGAACTTACTTTTACCAGCAGGTGGAGCTGATGTTCTACAGTAAAATGCGGTAACTAGGAAATTTTTCTTGGTGCTTCATTGTACTTGTTTTATCCAAAATACTACTACTACATGTTGTAAACACTTGACAATTTTGCTGGGTCAGTTGCAATTTGAATGTACGGTTTTTTCAAGCATCTCTAATTTTTCTAGAGGGTTGTCCAGTGGTTTTATCTAGTTGGGATTTCCCCTTGTGTTTTCAAATTTCTTGGAGCTGTACTGCAGGAGAAAGAAGAAAGTTGGACACTAATGTTTTAAAATGTTTATTTTTATTTCTAAGTTAAGGTGAACTGTTCTCATAATTTATTACAAACAATTTTTTCCTTCCAGTTTTCTAGTCAAACTAATTTCTAGAATGAAATAAAAACTAAGGAAAATGTACCAAGACATTGTATCAGAACATGCCTACGGTATTCGAATGTGTAGATGTTGTCAAATCACACTTTATTTTATAAAGTGAAATGATTACTTTCCTTGATACATGAAGGATATAACTTCAAAATTGGACTGTAGCAATGAATTTGGTCCTTCTGAAAAAGTGCTTGAAGGGTTGCCAGAGGTGAGAACAGGTGGAAAGGGCAGCAAAACCAGACAGAAAGGGCAGCATAACCAGACCACTAGTAAGAAAATGCCGTGGAGGGGTGTTAGGGAGAAACCAGAAGTGAACACTTGAGTTTTGGGCTGTTCCTTTTACAGTCTTCAAAGGGATGTTTTTGTGAGGACCAAACTTAAGGCTGTTCTCTTACCCAGCTTCCAATTCAGTCTCCTTTTCTTTTCCTCTTTTCTTCTGTAAGTGATGACCAGAGATAATGTAAATAGAATTAATAACTTTGAAGCCACTTGAAATACTTTTCATCAGCTCATTGACCCCTAAGGATACACAAAGTGAAGAACGCTCTTTCACGCATCTCCACACATGCTGTGATGCTGTCCTGCTGCTGCCCTTTGTGGACCATCAGTGGATATTGTTCTGAGCTGCCTTTTGTGTTAAAGCTGAGTTTCATTTGCTGTTGAAAGGACAGAGAAGGGTGGAGTACAGAAAACCTTTTAATATTGGGATAAAGAGGTTTCCAGTCAAGCCTTACAGTCATGTCTGTTCTCTTTGAAGTACTGGAGAAAGCAGAATGTGTGGTTCAGGACCAGCCGTGGACAGCCAGAAGACCAAGGCAAATCAGATGAGAAAAGCTGAAGAAGAGAATACCTCTTTACCCACACGCGCTCTCTCAAAAAAAAAACCCCAAACCAACCCAAAACCTAACCAAAATCCACCACCAAAAACCCAACAAACCCCCACACCACCAAAGAAGAAAACAACCAAGAAACCCACCCCCAAAACAAACAAACCCCAACACCCCATCCCAAAAAAAAACAACAAAAGAACAAGCCTTCAGGGAGTGAGAGATGGAAAAAAGACTGTACTGCATTGTTTTCCATACTGTGGTTAATAGATCAATAGCCTTCCTCTCAGTCTAGTGCGTGTTTGGGAAATGAAATACAACCTATTCCATAGAAATGGATTTCTGAGACAGCTTTTTTCCCTACCCAGCTGATTATGGAGAGATTCAGGTTCGCATATCTGTGGCGTTTTTATCCTTTTCCTCTTCTTGACAGCTATTTTTCAGAGGTCATAACTTTATTACACCCACATAAAATGGGCATGAGAGTTTGGACCATAATATGACCAAAAAGATACGTAGTCACTGCAAAAGAAATAGGGCCGACTTTTTTTTTTTTTCCAGGCTTCTTTCCTTATAATGAAAAGCATTTTCTCAAAGCCAGGTATAAAGCTGTGTCTCAGCTTAGACAAGTACGTGGCCTTCAAACAGACATCTTTTAAGATGTCCGTATGAAGTGCAATGGCTGATGTCTCACTGGAAGCCTGCATAAAATAAGGTAGTTGAACCTCTGTTTCCTGGGCTGAAGATTAGCACCCAAATCACAGAAACGTCTACCTTTGATGTTTCAGGTTTTTTAATGAACTCTTGAATTGTGCAGTGAGGTGTAAATATTGAAGTACATAGTTTTGATTTGCATAACTTACATTGATTTTGATAGAACTTGTTTTAACCATTATTTCTTTAACTAAAGCTTCTGGAAGTTTTTAAAATGTGATTATTTTTTTGGGGGGGGGGGGATTCCTCATTTTTTGCTGATTAGTCCTCTGATTGTGGTTTGTTAAGACTTCATGCATAAGCTTTTCAAATGTAATTTTAATAAGGGTCTCAAAGTATACAACTTTTCCCTGCTACTGTAATAAAAGGCAAGATACATGGAAGTTTTTTCTTTTTATTTTTTAAAGCTAAATTAAACCATAGAAAAAAAGATTTATTTATGTCTATTGCTTTCCATGAAATATTCAGGAAAAATACAATGTTAATTCCAAAGCAGTTAAAAGCCAGCCCATACTACTGAGCTGCACATATTATTATTGGGCCAAATCTGGGTGTCTTGCCTGAGAACAACATATGTATAAACTAACAGCTTAAGAATTTGGCCCATTGTATCTCTTCCCAAACCATGCTGTGATTCATTATAATTTTATATCATTGTCCATTTTGATGCCAATGGGAGGCTACAGATTTTTACTCTCTTAAATAATGTTGTTACTGTGTGAGCTACAAATATAACTTTGTTTCAAACGTGTGCTGAAAGGAGAAAATAATGTTTGTAAATCTCCCCTGTCCAGAGGGCCCTCAAGGTTGTCTTTAGATAGAAGGAATGAGTAGAAAAAATAGAAGAAAAAAGGCAAATTCGCTGATACCTGGTATTAGGATCTGCTGTTCAAACCCTGGACAAGTTTAGGAGGTGACTGAACGTAGCATTCTGGAGGAGAAGGTCAGATATGAAAGAGATTACTGATCAGTATCTGTACGTTATCTGTTATTACACAGAACAGGGAGTGGGCAGGAGAAGCATTAAGAAAGGAACTGGACCGGATTTTCTGAATTTATCTGCAACTAGTTTTCAGTCACTGTATCCCAGTAAACCTTTGATTAAAAAACTTGTTTGTCTTTCTGGATGTTTGTGTTGAAGAGACACTTTTGTGTTTTTCTTTCACCATTAGCTTGTTTTTGATTTGATGGAGTTTCTTACAAAGTGGGTTTCCAGTCCTCTGCTAGCTTTTGCAAATGTCCTGTGATCTCCATTTTGTCAACATCCTTCTGCATTTGAAAACCTCAGAACGTAACATTTGAGTAGTTTCTCACAAGCAGCTGATGCAGTGCAGCCGTTGTTGTCTTCTTAGGGGTCTTTTTGAAATATCCAAGGATTGCATTAATCTTTGAATTGTAGTTTTGTGAGAAGGTCCACAGTTAGCGGAAAGCGTCCCATGACATCAAGGCTTTCTTAGTTCCATCTTCACAGGGTAGTCTCCCAAGAAAGTAAGTTTGTTCCATATGTATGATTTGCAAAGTTAGCAGTGCAACAGAGATGGGTTGTTTGCATACAGGCAATCTGTGGTGTCCTGGTCGGTGAGGTATTCTCTGTGTTATTTGCCCCTCTGTCAGCCTTCACGGTCTGCAAGCTTCCTCTGTAATGATTTTAGAATTCAGATCATTAGTTATTTTCTCCCCCGTTTTTTCCTCTTATTTTTTCTGCCTGCAGATTTTATCAGTAATTATTTTAATCCTGGTCATTGTTCAATAATGTCATGCTTAAGAAATAAATCCTGCTGGAATACATTAGAAACATATCTTCCCAATGACAATTTCCTGTTTATGACTGCATCTGGAGACTAATGTAACTAACTTAACTAATATTTTTATTGTATTGCTTCATTTCCTAAATATAATGGCATGCAAAACTCAGTCAAATGCTTTGCCTGTTTTGAAAAACTGCATTTTTTGTGAAATCCATATTGATCATGATTAATTTCATTTCACTTGAATTCTCTAGTTCTTGAACTTGATTTATGCCTTTCGAGAGTGGAGATACAGTAGGGTCTTTTTGTTTACCTTTTTTTAGTATTGGCACAGAGTTATCTTCTGGAACTTCCTCAGTGTTGTAAGACTTCTTGACTACTTGGAGCAAGCTTTGGGCAGCTGTTTTAAAACTTGTGCAAGTTATTCAGATCTACTTATTTTAAAAAGTTTTCATGTTGTAGCTGTTGTTTGGGACTTCGATGAGATGATTACAGTTGGAAAAACAAGCATTTTGTCATCATTCTCAACACACAATGTAGCTTTAACTCGGTAAAATCAAATCATCATTTATGCATCCTCTTCATTATTGCACAAAAATACTTGTGCGCATCTTGTTTATTAAGGGATATTTCAAAAAAGCCAGGGTTCATTTAAGTTCAAGGCTGTTCCAAATCAAGGTGCACCCAAGGATTATCTGTTGCATAGGTATGTTTCTGTGCAGTGTAAAGTACACTGGAAATTCAGACGCCCAAACTGTCCAAGTGGCCTGTGGTTTTTGTGGTCATTCAATTTAATGCATAGAAAAGTGAGCCAAGTGCAGAACCCTGTTGTACTATGAAAAAGGATCACGTATGTCCTCAAAGTTTTATCCAATAAAACGACATAATCAAATTATGAATCAGAAAGGGAAGCTGACAGAGTGGGGGTATTGAGTAAATCTATGAAAATGACCTGAAAGACAATTTAAGTTTAATACTCATCTTGGGGAAAAAAAAAAAAAAAATATCTGTGCTAATAAAACATTGATTGACCTATCATTTTCCTATTTTTAAACCAGAGACTTAAAATCGGTTAAATTGGTAGTATAAAATTTAAGTCAGATGGGGGGGGGGGGGGGGGAAGTTAATTAGTAATTTTTATTAAAGAAAAAGGGTTTTTTTCCCTGTAGCAAATTTGAATTTTCCTAGAAAGTCAAGAAATGTTGTTGGCCAAAATACCTGTAAACCAGTGATAGAGGGTTTTTAATTTTATTTTCTAGAAAATTATTTTCTTCTTAAATAAAAAGATGAGTATGAGATAACCCACCTTAATTAAAGGGATGGGGTAGTCATTAAATTGTATTAAAAGTATACTCTAACTATTTGAGAAACAGGCTTGAAGATAAATAGGAGGACAGGAAAAGGATGTGCATATTGCAGGAGCTATATACATGATACTGAAGAGAGACAAAACTAGAAGTTATGTTAGATTCGCTTGACTTCTGACTAGTTGGTTTTCACTAGTAAGTCATCATGTACAAACCTTGATAAAATATTTGGCCAACGACTGTAGCAATCCTAGCTGTTGAAATATAAAATGGGTATTTAGATTTAAGAGCTGGTTTTAAGAATGGCGTAGAGTAGTTTTAGGTGGGTTTTTTTGCTCGTGTTTTGTCTGGGTTTTTTTAACTAACTTGTGAAGCATGCGATACTTATCAGCTAATGTTGTAGATTAATCAGTAATAAACTGGATAAGTCATGTTACTGTATTACGTTAACAGGATTGTTTATAAATTAATGCTTGGCTACTAAAATTTTCAATAGGTGTGCTTTCAGAATGAAGAATGAAATTGGGAGGAAGGGAAAAACAGGTTAATTACATGCTTTTAGGGGGCTTCTTAAAACTAGTTAATAATTTGCTGTGAACGGAACTGCCTACAAGCAGAATGAGATAAAATATATGGACAGAGTCATACTGTGTAAAGCAGTTTTGTTCATGGAGAAATTTCCCAAGTACTAGATGGCATAGGAATAGGGACAGAGCAAAAACCCAAACCCTCAACTGTCACCTAAATAAATAGTTAAAATCGGGGGTTTAGGTGTTCGTAGGGGAGGTATCAGTTGGCTACAGCCAAGTACTTCACAGTCACAAGGTAATTCAAGCTTCTGTCTTCCAGGTCTAACCCTTCTTGAGACAGGTTAACACCCTTGTTGACATCCTATCCTCTTTATGCCATTAAAAGTCATTGTCCTCACTGACTTTTTATGTAGTTTATTTGTACTGATGGTGAATTATGCACTTAGTTATACTTGAGTGGGAGCAAGTTTGAGGACGATGTGTTCAAACATACAGCTGTGAAGCAGAGACTCCAACTCTGCTGGCCTTCAGTGAGTTTTCGTCCTTAATTATGCATTAGAAAATACCATTCCAGGCTGTCAAAGACTTGAGAGGAAAAGGGCTTGTAACAGAGCAATTCCATATCTTTGCTAAGAAAGTTACCAAAATACATGACACTTCTTAACTGCCATGCAGTAGCAAATTTTAGATACTGTGCTTATTTTATATGCAGTGTTCATGAGAGAAAGACAAGTCAGATCTAACAGCTAGAAAAGGACATGTGAAAGGATGGAAAGTGTATTGAAATAGGACATGTTACCCAACCCAGTCATATAAAATGTTGTCTAGCCATTATCTAGTGAACTGTTAGCAAATAAATCCAGAGAATATGATGAAGAGATCAAGTATTTCCTAGGTGTTGCCAGCTGTAGTGCTTTCACACTGAACCTGTTTAAAAGAACTAATTTCCTTAGAGGAACATATGGGAAGTATCCTCTGTGCACATGTACAGAAGTGAGCGTAGAAATACTGGGATATGGAAGAAGTAATGATGTTCACTGCTCAACAACCGAGCAGTTGATAAACTGTCTGAAAGTGTTCATGTTTCTACTGTTCTAGAAATCTCATGCAAAAGCTTAAATTAAGTGCATAAACAGCAGACAAAAGTTTCAAAAGAACCAGCTAAGTAATTTTAAAATATTTTTCCTTGAATTATAGGAATATTCTATAGCTTGCAGTCAGAAGTGCTATTCTGTGCCCAACTGTGACTTTGGGAATGGTTGGCATTGTTTGTAAGAGCTTTTTGAAGAAGGAAGGAAACATCTTCGGGTGGAAGGAGTTGAGAGAAAATGAGAAGTAGTAAATAAAGGAAACTTACTATTAATGTGATTCCGCTTACATTTTTAATCTTACAGTTTGCAAGACATATCAAGAAGTCCGAAGGCCAGAAGACACCTAAAGTTGAATTACAAATCTCAATCTATGGTGTAAAAATTCTAGATCCAAAAACAAAGGTAACAGACGTATATGTTTATGGTGGTAAACTAATATTTAAATATTGTTTTAACTGTTTCTAATTTTTTTTATTGGTTTATGTTTTAAAAAAGTATTATAATGAAAGCCATTCTGTTGATGGAAAATTATTCTAAAATACCATTTCTTGTTACAGCACATGGGTGACATCTTCCCAGTACGTGATACTCCAAAATACAGACTGTCGCTAATGTGGGATATAATTTTTTTAATCTTTCCACACCAGAACTTTTAAACTCTGAGGAAGGTGAAAACACTGTGGTAAATGAATGTTAACACTGCATATGATAAACACCTTTCCAAATGGTCACCATTGTGTGCCCACCTGTAGGTGTTTGCAGATGAAGGAGGAGGCAATTTGTTTGCAATGACACATTCTTCGTGCTGCTTGCACCTCTCTTTCCTTAACCTGTTCATTTTTCCCCTCCTTTTTTTGTGTCTTTAAATCTCTTTTTTATTGTATGCCCCCTCCCTAGAATGCTTATGTTTCTCAGGTGTGTTACCCATTTCTCTAGAAACTTCATGTAGCAGGCCAAAAGCACTCTTGTAGGTGTTTTGATCTGGCACAGCATGAAAATTCCTGCCTTTTCAGCAGTTAAGTCCATTGAGTCATCCTGTGGATGGGTTTTCCGTTCCTTTGTTTGCTCTGGCATTTTGGAAGGGGTTACATAGTAAGCAAAACATCCTCCTGACAGACTTCAAAGAGGAATAATGAGATAAATATAATCAAGCTAAAAAGTATTTATTCAACAGTCAGCAATTCCTAACATCTGAGTGCTCTTAAATCTTTTATACATATGTTGGATTTGAATGAACTGTTTGTTACTGCTTCTTAATTCTGGAGTAATTGCTACCATTCAGGCAGCAATACTGCCTTTTGAGAAAAGGTAGTTTTAGTTCAAGGCTGTATCCACTTGCAACCCGTTTTCACTTCAGACTCCTGATACAACCACAATTCAATAGTTTGTAAGCAGAGGAGGCAAGAAGTATCCATGTCAACTTTAATTGCGGTTTTTGCATCTTCTTTATGTCATAGGCCGCCAGAAAGGGGTACTAAACCCCATATCCTGGCAAAAACTTTTAAAATAACAGTTTTAAATGCCAAAATATGTTAGTCTTCCTAACCCTTCCTGCAGAGATTAACAGAAAGCTGTGGGACCGAAGTTCCTGGGGGAATAGGAACATTCTAATCTCTTAGCAATGTTGTTATTACAACTCAAATGGTAATCAGCTATGAGTAGTCTTTTTATCTCCCCCATTTCGTTTCTTAAAGCTACATATAAATGTAAATTTGAATCAAGTTTTCCTTCTTTTTGCACAATTTATAGATGCTTTAGGAAATTACTTAAATTCCATGTTATCATCACTGATTACAGTATTTTTTTTCTGTGTGTTTTTGAAACAAATCACTTCAGTATTGTTACAGAGGAATATTGGTTTATATTCAAGTGATGACTATTAATTGTGGTAGGAACAGGAGGCCTGCTCATGTATCAGGATTTGATTCTGTACTTGGCACTCAAGAAAGGAGAATTATAGAAAAGTGGTTCTGTCCTTAAATGGTAGAAAGTAAGTATATGGATCTATAAACCTAAAAGAGCCAGAACAAGCATGTGTTACTACATGTCACTGTTAAAGAGCTACAACAGAAAGAGATGAAATGTGAGAGGCATTTGGGGACATGGATGAAGTAGGATACACAGAATGGCTGTAAAGACTGAGAGAAGGAACCCACTTGGGGCAAGGGGAAAAGATTGCCGTATGGTACATTTTTTTGATAAATGGTTGTGTGCAGAGAGGGAACGCCATTGTTTATGAGCTTATAGCAATCTGGGAACCCCAGTGCTGCACAGAAACTTTCTTTTTTTTTTTTTTAATAGATAATAGTTCCCATCTAAACTGCATATTTTCCTTTAAAGCAAATACTGCTTTCCCATGTAATAAGCCAAATAAAATAAAATACCAAGAAGAGACTTACTGAAGAAAAACAAAACCAAAAAAAATAGTTGGGATAGTTTATTTCAGTCTTTTTCAAGCTCTCTCAGCTGAAGAGCATTGCCACTGCAACTTTTTAAATAGCTGGAACATGCTTTTTAATGGAAAGCAAAATGTATTATTGAAAATATGCAAATAATAGTGTTTAAAAGCTGTTTATGTTGCACCTTAAGCAATTATTTAGATGTCTAATTTATTTGTCTGTGCCCCTGTATTTGGATAACACGGTCATTTTATTTCTGTTTTCTATATTTAAGATAGAAAGGTAAGGACTTATTTCAGTAAAAACATTTTAACAAACCCTGGGAGACGATGAAGTCTGAAGGTGGTGTGCACCTGGAAAAAGAACAGACTATTTTACATAATCAGCCCCTAAACAAATTGCACAGGGATGCAAAGCAACAGTAAAACCAATTTTCTAGAACAGAAATTACTGTCCAAATAAACACTTCCGGATAAATGCTGTCCAAATAAAAACTTCCAGCTTACGTTCAGTAAAAATGGGAACATTTGTTAGGAGATGAGTTTGCTAGCCTCTGTTAGACTTTTAAGTCCATTTTTGAGCACTCTTGTGTACAATGAGAAACCATTAAAAAATGTTACTGCAACTTGCCTGCTCTTTGGTACATAAGGAAATCCAGAGATTTACTTTGTGCATCTATATCCTAAGCAAGTATTGTAATTTCTTGAAAATAATCTTTCTTTTTATTTTCAGGAAGTCCAGCATAACTGTCAACTCCACAGAATATCATTTTGTGCTGATGATAAAACTGACAAGAGAATATTTACTTTCATATGCAAAGACTCAGAATCAAATAAGCATCTGTGCTATGTGTTTGACAGTGAAAAGTGTGTAAGTATGCAAGACGCTTTGAAAGAATTTGGGTGACTGTTACAGACTTTGACTGGTCTGCTTTGAAATAAAACAGGAATGGTTAATAAAGGCAGATAGCCTGCCCTAATAATTGGAAGGTCACTTTGATATAATCTTCATGCCAATATAGTGTCTTGTGACTTAGATGCATTAATTTAAAGGAGAGCCTTTTTCATCATTGATCTGCGATGGTTTTCTGGGACAATTCTTCTTACTACCCAGCTTGATATCCTAGGCCAAGCATCTGCAATAGTCTCAGAGAACAGAGTGCATCCCACTAAGCTTGAAATGTTTGCACAGCTGTTTTGCAGAGATTGCTGCAACCCTGTGGCCGAGATACCCTCACAGGCTCTTCTGCTGATGTGTCTGCCTCAGACTTTATTTACAGGAAGGTTCCCCCTTCTCTGCCTGCCCTGCCCCCGCCCCCCGCATCTCTCAAGTTTGTTAATGCATGATGCACTACCAGGGAATTCATTGCACCAACCACTGGCGTTCTCTTGTGTCTGAGATAGAACAGGGCAACTGTTCAAAAATGTGCCATAGCAGGAAAAAAACCAAAATACTTTAGGACAGGAAAGGAAGAAAATGGGGTCTAAGTGAAACACGGTCATGTGTTTACCCTGGCAGAAAGTAATTAACAAATAAAAACACTGGAATCAACACCAAAAATGGATGTTCAGGTTTTTTTTATAATCTGGAGCCTCTCTTTTGTTTTATTCTGAAGTAGCTGAGATATCATACAAAGGAAATACTAAGGCAACAATTATTATTTTTCTAGAAAAAGATGCATATTCACTTTATATTTACTAACATAAACAGTTATTCTTTAAAGCAGTCCTAGTTCAGTTTTATTGGTCTAATTCAGTCTAATTTGGTTGAAATAATTTTGTGTGTGTGGTTTGGGTTTGTGTTTGGGGTTTTTTTGTTGTTTTTTTTTAATAAAGGTAGCTGTATGGGGGGGGGGGGGGGAGGGGGGGCGTTCACAGTAAAAAGATAGAGGGGTTAATTCCCCATTCCTGTAAAACTCAGGTCTTCACACACCTCTACTGAATGACTTTACTGTTGCACTGATGGATAAAAGGCTGGGAGCGTCACATTCTGTACCATTTTTGTGCATGCAGCCCTTCATGTTCTTACAGCTAGTGAAGGAAAACAGTTCTCACATTGAGTGGAATGCTCTGCTTCCATGAGAAACAACCAGTCCAGGTTTTCATTTCAATAAAGAAGAGAAAATTCTAGTAAAGCATTAGCCAGACTAATGTTAGTTCTGATTTTTTTTTTGCCTGCCAAATTGTTTAAAAAAATAAAAAAAGTTATTACTGTGTTTACTTTCTCTACTAAAGTTCTAAGGCAAATGGCACATCCATATGTTCACCTTTTATTGATGCCTCTTGTGAGTCAGCATTCTTCTCTGAAAGCTTGGTGCTCTCAATAAACTTCTTGTACGCTTATTTTTACCCCTGTTATTTTTAAAGTAGATTTTCTGCACTGACTGTATATACATATCACAACATACAACATGAATCAGCATGGAACTACTAAATGATTCTGTTTTGCACATACAAATGCAAATTCTGTTTGGTTGGATTTTTGTAATCGGAAATACTTGCGCAGATAAATACATTTATCTACAGTATGCTGATTGAGATTTTATAGGACTTGTAAAAATAAGTGTTGAAATCCAAATTTAAAAGCAATAGGGGTCAAAACATCCATTAACATGAGAACATTGATGCATTAAAACTAAAACAATTCATTTAATGGTTGAAAAGCCTGTATTTGCTTCAGAAATCATCACTGCAGCATACTACCTGTATTTACAGAAGTTAGAGGCATAATTTATACTTAAAATTAGCTAATTGTGTTCTGCCTGTTCAGTCTCCTTTCTTTATCCAAAGTATATTTAAGTTGCTTTCATGGCATTTTCTGTCAAGGTATTTTGCTGAAAAGTGTTTGCCATACTCCTTTGTAGTGTTGACTTCAAGATGGATGAAGCAAACCCTTTGAGCCTGATACATGGTGTGAATTATTTTGTGATCATCTGAAATGAAAGTAATTAGATAAAATTTTCTTAATATACTAATTTCAATCTTATTTTTTGTGTAAAGGCGGAAGAGATAACTTTAACAATTGGTCAAGCATTTGACTTAGCTTACAGGAAATTTCTGGAATCCGGAGGAAAAGACGTTGAAACGAGGAAACAAATTGCAGGTTTACAGAAAAGAGTAAGTTCTGGACTATGTTTTTAAAAGAAATAAAAGAACATGTTACTTTATTTGTGTTATCTGCTTTCTCTGACAGCGTAATTTCTAGCATTATTCTCAGGTTGCTGAGAATTGCAGCAGATACTAAAAAAAAGAAAACTGAAAAAAGACCTGGTAACTGTGAAACAGTATTTTATGTTTTGCCATCTTGCACGGTCATTAAAGAGAAAAGCAAGGTTGAAATATGGAAGATACAGAAGTTTAATTGTTTTTTTGTAATCAGATAACTAGTTAAACATTGCTTCTAAATCACCAGATCTCAGATAAAACTTACTCCTAATGGACCTTGTTGAAATAAATGAATATCTCAATAGCTGTTGCAATAACCACTTGCTTTGTAGATTCAGGAATTAGAAACTGAAAACACAGAACTGAAAAATAAAGTTCAAGATTTGGAAAACCAGTTAAGAATAACCCAAGTACATGCATCTCCAGTAAGTACATGAACATAACTCTTATATCTGAAGTTATTCTAAATTTATAATCATTGTGCTATGATAATTATTAGCATCCATGGTGTTTCCAGTGATTGTGATTAACATACAGTGATCATGTAACATATCTGTTGAAATGCAGTATTGAAGTAACAGTAAGATTGTGACAGGCCAACAGAAGTGCAAATTGCAGTTGCTTAAACTGTGGTTCTTTAATCCCCTTGTCATATCTATTTGTTGCTGCATAAAGACAGTAAATACTCATTCTAGTAGACATCTAAGCATGCCAGCTAAGGATCAGGAACTCTGTTCTGCACTTAAAGCATCTGGCTCACAAATGCTAATTGGGATTTTTCTAGGAACTTTCTGTCACAAACATATTGTCACTTACAACTGACATTTTCTAAATGACTTTTAAAAAATTTTGTCTGTCTTTCAAAGGAGTCATTAGGTGTTCCGAACTAACAATGGGTGGGTAGGTAAAAAGGAGCAAGTGCAGGTTCCTCTTCTTTGGAAATTTCTAATGCTTTCTGCAGTTCTATGGATGATCACAACAAAAGTATTGTTAAATGACTGACAGTTACTTATATCTAGGCAGGACCTCTAAAAATGCAGGTTGCACTGCAGACTGATAGTAATGACTCCCCTCTTCTTATGATTGTATTCTATCTCTTCAGCATTAGGTAACTGTGAAAATAAATAGAATTTCTTAATGTACATATAGCAAAATCTTAGAAAATGATGGACTGCTTTTAAGCTGTGCATTTTGAGCTGCCTTGTTCCTGCTCTGGATGTGCACCATTTCACTTTAAATGGATGTTTAGAAATTTGGGCAATGTAAAAGTATGTTTATTATGGTGATGACAATTTTTCAGTAGTGTCTATACACTTGATATTGATTAGATGGTTGTTCCCATGAGGAACTGTCATTTCATTTTACTAAAATCTGTTTAGAGGAGAGAGCACCATAAATTATAAATACTGCATAACTACCACAGTGAAAATTGTAAATTATGGATGTCTTCTCACTTGCAAAGAATTCAGTGATAGCTAATCAACTTTAATGCTAGATTTAAAGTCAATTTAGTCAATTCTTTAATATTTTGTTTTCCTCAATTGGGATGACAGCTAGTTTGGTTTTATTTATGAATATAATAACGAAATGTATCTTCTAATTCAGTTAAACAGGCTCGTAAGTCTCTTGTGATAGATACATTTCTCTTTCACTGAAATTAATGAAGAACTTGGTAATTGCATTTAGAAAAAAACTTAAAGAAAATTATTAATAATGACCAAAAAATATCCTGTAGTTTGTGATTTGTTTTATCTTTTAAGACAATGGTGTCTCATTCCTTATTAAAGAGTTAAGAGATCTAAATTTGTAAATTTGCCAGCCACTTGCAAATTCTCTCCCCAGATGGTGTTTTATTGTTAATTACTGTTGGTACAATGAATATGCATATTGCTTAAATAGCACTTATGCTATAACAGAATTTTATAATATGGATAATTATTCATATGGAAACATTAATTCATTTTGATAAATCACTACCAGCTATCATTTTTCACGTATAATTTTACTGCTTTATTTACTCACAATTCGTGTCACAAATTTCTGAGTTTCGTCATGATTAGAATCGCAGTAAGAGGCATCTAGCAGCCTATTTAATACCTATATAGATTCTGCCACAAAATAGATTTATATAAATGAATAAATATTGGAACAGGTTGCCCAGAGAGATTGGAGCTATCTGTACTCCCTGGACATAGTCCTGAGCAGCTTCAGCTAATTGGATCCTGCTTCAGGCAAGAGTTTGGATTAAGCCACTTTCCTCCTACATGATTCTTCGATCAGTTGTGCAGCCAACAATAAAACAAACAAACAAACTCACCCAAACACATTTTTAGAAAAGAGTCCTTCTCAAATCTGGGAACATAACTGTATCTACCAAGCCCTAGCAACTTTTGTACCTTACCCAGAGACATCATTGAAGTAGGTCTGGTTTAAACTAGATTGTGTACATTGTAAATCAGAGTTCTTAATTGTGCTAGCATAAGAGTAAGTATATATAAATGCAACAGGTTGAAAATAAATGAAGGAATGGAATATTGAGGTTATGAAGTTACTTCAGTGCAGGGAAAAGGAAGCATAAATATTTTTAAGATAGTTTGAGTCTGATAAAGGACTCATGAGTCAAAGTGCCCGGAATAGCAGTGGCTATGATTTGATGATACCTGTATCTTCTTTTACTATGTAAGCGACAAGCACATATGAAAGAAGGAAATAGCAGACAACTCATAAGACGATTGCCTGTTAGTTTGCAATTAATTTTATATGCTTTTAATTCAAATCAACTATCATTTCAAGCATGACTTTGCAAAGTCTGAACTCATATTAGAAAAAAGCAGAAGTGGTGCAAAGAATATTTTCCTCTATTTACACATAATTTCTGTGATGAAAAAGATCAATTTAGTTTCAGAAAAAATTATTAGATTTTTTTTGGCTGAACTTAATTTTAAAACTTTACCATATTGTTTAAAATTTCTGTACTACTGCTGCTCTATGTCTTCAGAATTAGAAAAGAAAAATAGCAGTTCTATCTTGTGATCATTTTTTCAGAGTAAAAATTTCAAATCTGCTGATAGTATTTTTTAAATACTGAAATAAATTAGTTTACATAAATGAAGCAGAATATCCAACATGGAGAATAATGCCTCATCTGAATCACTTCCTAAACACTTTTGGTTAGATGGGAGAAAACTTGCTTCCCTGAAGATATTCTTCCTGTTATGTTCTATGAACATAACACAATCAGTCTTGTGATTTAAAACACATTTGTTAAACTATAAATTTTAGGTTTTCTCACAGCTCTTGTATCCATGCTATTGAATTATAAAGAGATGCCAGTGCCATAGGAGAAGCTTTCTGAAGCTTTTTAAGACATAATAAGTGATTTGATTTATATATATTTAGTTAATTTGATACAGCTCTAACTCCTTATCTGTCAGTCCACTTTGATGTTATGCTGTGTACTGAGGTCTAGGGAGGGATCGTTTAATGATCAATGGAAAGTTTAAGCCCTGATGCGTGATACCTAATATGATAAAAATACATGTGCCATTAACTGGCATCAGAGGAGGCAACTACAGATGGTTATAAAGTTGCTTCTGTTTATGCTTAAATAGTACCTTGGATTTTTGGGTCTTACGCTTTCCTCTTTGTATTTGCTTGTTTGCATGCTGTTTGTACTTTCTCAACGTTCGCCACGTGCTGAAATGGCTTTCCTGTCTCATAGGTTGTTGACTGCGCTTTTCCTTTAGTCATTAATGCATGATCACAGAAACACTTGGTAATCAGCAATTGATTTAGCACTTCAGAATTCAACACTAGCAACATGATTAAACAATTATATACTTAAAGAAGCAGAAGATGTTGCAAGGGCCTGTTATGACAGTTCACAGAACATGACAAATACACACATTTGTGTGCTATATCCTCTTCTCCTTCAATCCCCAGCCCTATGGAAGGGGGACTGCAAGCTGTGCTGTCTAAGCAGGCATAATTTCAAGCTGACAATGGGTGTGTATTTTCCTTCCCCATGAGAGAAGACTTAAGGGTTTTAGTATTTATTGTACCTGTAGTGTGAAACGGTGCTGTTACAGACAGCAAGTGATGTCACTGTCATGCTTTATTTGTTAAAATAGTGACCTAGGACAGAGTGTCTTTCCCACTTGTTCCCTTGGGAAGAAGTAATAGAAACTCTCAGTAACTGAGAAACCTTGCTATCATTTGTATGCAGTGCCAGTCTATAATTTCTTTACTCCTACTTCTTCCTTCTGAAGTTGATTGATTTTTTTTTTGTCTTTAATTATTTTAGATACGTTAGTCTTCCCATTAATTTTAAATGAAATGAAGTAGGTAGAAAATACCCTCAGAAATTTGAAGTTCAGTTCTTTTTGTATTATTTCACTGACCCTTGACACTGTTGGGTTTTTTTAAAAAAACAAACAAACAAAAAAAACCCCAAAAAATCCATTGCTGCTTTTTCTGACAGTGAAGCTAAAGTTTGGGTCTACTGATTCCCAGACCATTTTCCCATTAACAGGACCAGATTGCATCTCCTGTTCTCACTTCAGTATCAAAAAGACAATAGAATCTGAGAACATCTTTAAACTGTGGATGGATAACTTAATATGTATATAGTTTTGAATGTTTGGCTCATTGCACATTTACAAAAAAATAATCTAGTCTCGGAGTGCTGCAGTTCTAAGTAGATACATCGAGACTGTCATTTAAAATAAACTTTTCTAACTTCCTCTTGTTTAAAATGGGCTTGCTAAATAAATATGAAGACATACATAAAGCCATTTGCTGGAATTCATACTCAGGATCAAATGTAATAGTATCAAGGCTTAAAATTCAGATCCACTTTTACTTCCAAAATGTTTTAAAAATATTTTGTCTATAGTTTATCAAAGGTGGTACTTCATATATGTGATCCTCAAGAACAAATAAGACATACCAGGCTGGACTGCAATATGTGACTTTACTGACAGATTTACTTCTCTAAAAGGAGTCAGTCGTGTTCACATATTGAACTCTTGGGTAATAACGTAGAACACTTTATTTGCAAAACATTGTGCTGAAACATTTTAATTTGCTCATCTCTGACATCAAAATGTGTACAAACAATGTTACGCATGGTGACTTAACCAAAATCCGCCAGTGGCCTAAGAGAAGAAAATGCAAGCAGCAAATTGCAGACGACACCAAGTTGGGAGGCAGGGTCGATCTGCTCGAGGGTAGGGATGCTCTACAGAGGGATCTAGACAGACTGGATCGATGGGCTGAGGCCAATCGTATCAAGTTCAACAAGGCCAAGTGCCGGGTCCTGCACTTCGGTCGCGGCAACCCCATGCAGCGCTACAGGCTTGGAGAAGAGTGGCTGGAAAGCTGCCCGGCAGAAAAAGACCTGGGTGTGCTGGTTGACAGCTGGCTGAATATGAGCTGGCAGTGTGCCCAGGTGGCCAAGAAGGCCAACGGCATCCTGGCCTGCATCAGAAATAGTGTGGCCAGCAGGAGCAGGGAGGTGGTTGTTCCCCTGTACTCGGCACTGGTGAGGCCGCACCTCGAGTCCTGTGTTCGGTTTTGGGCCCCTCACTACAGGAAAGACATGGAGGTGCTGGAGCGTGTTCAGAGGAGGGCAACCAAGCTGGTGGGGGGCCTGGAGCACAAGTCTTTTGAGGGGTGGCTGAGGGAACTGGGCTTGTTTAGCCTGGAGAAAAGGAGGCTGAGGGGAGACCTTATCGCTCTCTACAACTACCTGAAAGGGCGTTGTAGTGAGGTGGGTGTTGGTCTCTTCTGTCAGGTGGCTGGAGAGAGGACGAGAGGAAATGGCCTCAAGTTGAGGCAAGGGAGATTTAGGTTAGATATTAGGCAAATTTTTTTTTACTGAGAGGGTTGTCAAACATTGGAACAGGCTCCCCAGGGAAGTGGTTGTGTCACCATCCCTGGAGATATTCAAAAAGCAAGTAGACGGGGTACTCCATAACATGGTTTAGTGGGCATGGTTAATGGTTGGACTCGATGATCTTGAAGGTCTTTTCCAACCTAAATGATTCTATGGTTCTATGAATTGTAAGCTGAAGCTTCATTTTCAGAACAGAATTAAAAATAGTTTGGATGATTGGTTAATTTCACATATGAGAACACCAGTTACTAATTGTTTTAATTAAATTCTTTTTTTAGGGAGTAATAATGAATTGGAGTATTAGGGATTTTGTTGAGAGCCCTCAATTGCTCTATTTAAGAAAAATCCACTCACATGAAAATTGAAAATCATAATAATAAAAATAATTAGGGTTGACTTTTCTCTCTCCAGTTCATAAGTAGTGCAAGTTATAGGCTTGTTTGGGAAATACAAAGGGAAATCTAATATAAAACTGCTTTCCTGATTCTTCTTGCTTATATTGCAGATTTTTAGCAGCCCACGTAAGGGTTTATTCGAGGACTCATTTTAAAATACTGGCAGACTGAGATGGGTGTAAATGATATCCATGAATAATGCAATTACGTACCGTTTACATTTTTGCAATGTGTAAGTGGGTGCACAGCACTGACAGCAGTAGGCTTCTGCTTTTGAAGGATACATTTGCTGTCAAAATTATCTTGTTGCTTGGTTATTAGTATCACTATCAAAATTTTTCTGTGGCTGTTCTAATTCTAGCCATATGGCCAAATCAACATCAATCTAATTTAGGTGCTTTTTCTATCAGTTTGTAAACTGTATGGGAAAGATACAATATCTTTCTGAACCTATAAAAGAAGCCATTAAAAGCAATGAGATCATACTTGGAAATGAAAAAAAGAAAACGTAAGTTGTATAATCAATTACTTTTGCATAAAATATATTGTGAAAGTGGAACATCAAATTACCAATCTTCTGCACGCTTTTTCTCTCAGGATATTGTAACTATTTAAATTTATTCAGCACATTCAGTAAATACTAAACTGGCTAGTCATTTTTTCTACTTCTGGGTTGATGTTTTTAGGTACGCTAGTCTTGCTAAAAGTTTAAAAAGTTAGTCCCTAAAATGTCTATATTTGCCAATGCAGAAGTGTTATGCAATAGAAACTGTCGCTTTTTTCCATTTCCTGAATGGATTTGTCAAGGACATACTATACCAAACTAGGAGTTTCCTTAGAGTAGTTTGCCTGCACTTACATGTGCTGTGGGAAATGTTGGCATGGGATGTTTCTTTTGTCTCTCGCTCCCTTGCATGTACAGCTAAAGTTTCCATTACTTTTATATCTGTGCTGTTTACTTTTCATCTGTTTTAGTGGCTTGGCAATACATTAGTCACTGGTCTTTTTTGCATTTGGTCTTGATTTTATGAGGACAATCTGATTTTCATTCTGTTGTTTGCTTATGATGACATTGCTCAAGTTTGTATCACAATAAGACTTTGGATGCTACTGCTATGTATAAATCCAACCTCCAAAGATCAGTGCATCCCTGGGAATGATGTTTCACATGACGTCTGTTTTTGCTATTTATATTGCTAGTGTTACCTAAAGCAGCTTGGGTTAGCTGTACACACAGCCTTTGTGGGTTAGCAGTTAGATACAATTAGCACCCTCAGTTTTTATAGTAGACTGAACAGTAAATCATTGTAGTCCACTGAGGAACCTCTGTTGAGATAAGAGATTTTTAATCTGTTGGGGCTTGGCTGAAGTTTATCAGGCATGCCTTCAAGGTTTTTCTCTTTGAGCAACATTTAAGGCAGAGAAGGAAACTGTGACGACTACATGACTATGAGGTTAGAAGACAACAGGAATGTTCAGGAAAATAACTTAAAAGAGAAGATGATGAAATATGAGGGAAGCAGAATTGAAAGGCAGCAGGAAAAGGTATTGGGAGAAACAGGCCCAAAAGGAACGGTGTTCTTTCATTGACCATAAGTATTGTCAAAGTAGCAGTACGTAATACGTATTCCTATCATGGCAGTGTTGCAAAACCCCGCCATTTTTAAATGGAGCGTTAAAGATACTGATTGATTAGACCTTTTTTAAAGATCTTTAATTGTGACCTAGAAGCTTAGGCCACCTGCACCTACTACTCTCATTAAAAAGCTTTAACATGCTCGTGAGAAAACCCCAGGATAGACATTGGAACTGTATGCATATTTCAGAAAACAGTTTTGGAATATGTTTAGCCATATCACTTAATTCGTGTTTCCATTAAGACTGCCAAGTGGGGAAATGCACATGTTTTTTATTCGCCTATCTTCTGCTTTTTCAATTTTATACTACCCTGTATTCAGTTAAGTGAGCACTTCTTCATGAGGGTTTAAAATTCTATTATGTTTGTGATGTTAAAAAAATAAATTTGAAATTGCGTATGTCAGATTTCATGTTAATGAAAAAGTACTAAATGAATTGAAGATGTAGCAGTTAATTAATGAAATTGCTAATGCTTATACAGTATTTTATGAATGAGTAAATTAATATATCTTTAGTAGTCCTAAATCTCAGGTAGCTTGTAATCAGTGGTTTTGTAAACTAACTGCATAATTTCCACTTCAAGTCACTCACAGTTCCCTATAACATTCACTGCAGTCATCCACTGTGACTGTTATGTATATTACCAACTTGAATGTTCTAAGGAAGAAAAACATTTTCTTATTCGTTAATACACTTATGTGATTCCTATGGGGCTATGACACAGAGATTGCAATCAATGTCTTGAGACACCTAGTAAAAACAAACAATTTTGGAAAGATTTCTTGATTAGCAAAAACTCAATCTTGCTACATTTTCCAGTATGATGCAGCCAAACAGCGCATCTTCAGCATCATGCTAAGTAGAATGAGGCAAAAATAAATCTTTTGACAGGCACATAATAACATCTAATCATACTAGAGACCAAGGCCACTGCACTAGCATGTTAATTTCATTAAGAATGATTTCATGTTGTTTTCTTGCATTGATGAAATGGGGCCGGAATTGGAAAGTAATGTATCAGCCTGAGCAATACTACATGTTCGGTGTTCCGCAGTGGGAAGCTCAGACAAAATACAATTGCCACATATAATGGCAATTTAATATATTTTTACTATATTTTCTTCCTTTATGATTTGGTGTAAGAGTATTAAGTTTCAGAAGTTACACCCTTTTTAGGTTGTATTCTTTACAGTAAGGGTCTGCTCCTTCCTCCTCCTGCATTTTCTGAATCTGGTGATATTTCCTACATTTTAAAAGCCTTCTGTGCAATCCTTATCTTTGTGACCTTCCAATTATTATTTTCCGTTGTTGAATACACTTACATGCTGTACCTGTCCTGTCTGTGGGCTGCTTGAATATGTAAGGCTGTAAGCAGAAAGCCACTGTCAGCCTCACAGGTCTTTCTGGGTCATGGAATGCAACACGTGGAAGAGCGGTCGCAGCACCCGCTGGTGGGCTTCTGTACTGCCCTGCAAATGAAGAATTACTAGTGAAAATTCATTATTGACAAGACATGTTCCCAAAACTGTCATGTAAAGCTCGACACCTTATATGGTGTGAAATGTCCTAAGATTATCGCTTTTCAGGTAAACAGGAAGAAACATGACTGCTCAATGTTCAGAGCTTGAATGATACAAATAATGTATATTCTGGTTTTGTATTGAAACCTTTCATTGCCTGGATTTGATATATGTTCATCTTCCTTATAGTTTTGCTGCTTTGCATCCTATATGCCTGTGGCTGATTTTTCATGTGATATACATGCTTGCTTATGGAAACTACTCATCCTTCACTGTTTTGCATTTCAGGGAAATATTTTGCTTCCTTAATTTGACTGTTTGTATTTAGTATCTTCCAGTGTTTACTATTATGAGATCTATTTTTTTCCATATAAATGTATAGCGGTAGGTATTATGTGGTAGTAATTACAAGGTAGCATTGCAAGTCTTCCACCTGTAGTCTAGTGATACTCTTGAAATAATAAGCAAAATTTTATGTCCAGTCATTTTTTGCTTTCATTTTTATTGATTATCATTCCAAACCCTCTGCTTCACAATTCCAGCTTGGAAACAGATGAATTCTTTACAATTGCAAACAACTTTTTTTTTTTTTTTTTTCCCCCCCTTATGAATTGCAAATTTTCAATTGAGAGTTTTGTGGTGGGTTTTGGTGTTCTCATAAGTATGGCATTTTTACTACATTTGGATACCTGTACCCTTCACCTGGCTCATCTGTAAAGAAAGTGAAGAAAGGAACTAAGACTCAGTTTAAAAGGATTTGAAATGTTCTGTTTACTACATAACTCTGAAAAAAAGATTTAAAATCACTGATTAAATCCTGCTCTATTGATGTTACGCAAACTTCTAGTGAAATAATCATGTCATATTGATTGTGTAACGCTGTGTGAAAAGAGTAAAAGCAAACTTCTGTGCCTATCTACCACTGCTTCAGCCTGGGCAAGTCGGAGGATTTTTTAGGCAAGACGCCTACAGCACAGACCAAATTGCTGCCTTCTCAGTGTATAAACTCCTGGCTCTAGCCAAGAAGAACTGTCTGTACAAGAGTTCAATCCCTTCTGTTAAGATTCAGAGGTGAATCTGTCCTGTGAAGCCTTAATTGTCCAAAGCTGTTTTCTTCAGATTTTGAGGTAGGAATTACAACTTGGCCCCAACAGAAACGTTGGTTGAGCATGTTTCTTAAATATTTAGACATTTCCTTTTTGCTTTTTTTTTCCAGGATCAGTCCTAAAGGCTCTTTGTTTCTAATTTCACCTAGAGAAGATCCATTTCTTTTTAAACCTTTCAGGATTGCAGATATTTCCCATTCGGACAAAAAATAAAGGGATTTTGTTTTTTATCAAAGCCCACAAAGCCCTCAGCTTCGCTCTCAATACACAGTGAATCTTGCTGGAATATATAGTTAAATAGTCCCCAGTCATATGAGGCTGCTAGCTTCAGATTCTTGTCTGCCTAATTCAGACCAGAACCTTGCAGTTACCACTTTGTCATCTTGGGTGAACTCTCCTACCATCTGTATTCTGGTGTGGATTTTATTAATTTGTCTCTGTTCAAAGCTGTTCTGTGGATTTGTTAAGATATCAGAGAATCTTACAATCCTCAACTTTTTTTATTTTCCCAGCAGCAAAGGTTTACTCTGACCTGCATCCTGTGCTGCTATTGTAGGGACATGAGGATTCCTTTGCTTTGCAATAATGAGTCTCATCTTTTGAGATACCTACTGAAAATACCAAGTTCAATTAGTTATTTATCCACACAGAAAAGATGGCAGAAGGGTATTATTGTCCATAAATACTTAGGTGCACAAATTCTATAGACAGGGAAATGAAACAAAGTCTAGTATTAATATAAACATTAAAATTTGTACACCGAGACCTTGTACTGTAAGAAGATTTTAGTTAAATAATTAAATATTCTTTAAATATTGGTGGGATATAAATGGTAGATGTTTCCTTGTTCGGGGAAAGAAAATTCTGTCCTGTGCTTTAACCACCAGAGTAACTCTTCTCCCCAGATATGTGCTTACCTGCTAATTTACATGTGCAGATATGAGATATTGCTGATATGTTGGTGGATTTAGACATTTGTCAGTACATCCGACACACTCGCTTTTGGAAAGATGCCTGTCTTCATTTTACTTGGTGTATTTATCAAGGAGCAAGTCATCTTCATTCCACTTAATACTAGGTTATCTCTTCCTGTGGTATATTTTTAGATTTTGGTTTACAATATTTTCAAGTTCTGTACCTTGTAACTATAGCACTGAACAACAAGTTGCTGACAATTCATTCCCTGACGTTACCACATTCGGTTCCTCAGAGTGTTTTCTCTTTCTCTGATTCCTTTTCAGCTGCTGCACATAAAGTGTGATAATGATGAACATATGTTTCAAAGACCCTCTACTTTTTTCTGGTGTAACAGTGAGGATTCACCTCCTTGTTTAGATATCTCTTCCATTACGCTTACTCCTAGGAGTTCTCCTGACTCTAGAGTACCATCTGGATTGTTAATACCACCACCTTCAAAAAGTGGTCTTCCAAAGCCAACCAGTGAATACAGCTGCCTAAGACCTCGTGTAATCCTGCTGTGCAAAAGCTTTTTCAGTTTTTTTGGCTTTCCTTGTTCTCTGTTGTGATTAACTTGTATTAAAAATGTGCATTTTGTACAGCAGTTAAAGGACAGAGCAGATGTCTCACGTTCTCTAGGGATGCTCTTAAAATATGGAATTGGTGAAGATTGACTTCTACATAGCTTTTTCTCTCCCACCCCCAAAACTTAAGTTCTTATTTTCCCAACATGTTTAAATTAGTCCATTAATTAATTACCTCTGTGTTATTATTAAGAATAGTTATTCAAAACAAATAATACTTAAGGTCCAACTTCAAGGGCTTTCCCCCCATGAATTAAGAGAAAAGCAATCAGCCATTAAATACATTTTTGCATTCTTTATAAAAACTCTGTGCAAAATGAAGATTGAAAATTATTCTTAGATATGAAATGAGCATATTGCCTGCTTTTTCATAGCAATATGCTTATACTCTAAACTTTTCTTTCATTTGCAAGTAACATTTGGCTGTATTTGGCAAACATCCTGGCTTTCTGCATGTGTTCATGAAATAAAAATGCTTCTTGTGCTCATGTATTCAAAATATACATTTCTTAAAATAACTAAATTATAGTTTTACTTAAACTATCTGTATCAATAGTATCAAAATGGCTAGTAGCTTCAACAAAATGGCATATAGACAGGAAATGACAGTGTAAAGTTTGGGTTTGCTTTTTTTGCCTAAAAGACTCATTTAAGACTAAACATAAATACTGTTTGCTTATTTATCTAGCTTCTAGGTAGCCATAAACACTTAGAAAATAAGGAGAATCTACATCAGCATTTACTGTCTCCATGGCATTCTAGGATTATCCATGAACGTTGATGGGAAATGTAGGTTAATACATGGCATACACTTAATGCATTAAACTTGATCCTACCTTCCTGATGCAGACAAAAACCTATCTACAATCAGAGAGAGTTTTGTTTGTATGAGGAAAGGGATATGAGATTCATTATATGTTTACTTTGGGTCAAGCACATCCGTTGCCCTGCTTTGAGTGGGAGCAGATGACATCCAGCGATCTCCCTGATTTAAATTATACTGGTTCTCTTGAGTATGCACAAAGGTGCCAGGAGGTTAATACAAGGTCCGTGAACGTAGTAATAAGAACCTATTGTGTCTAAACACTGCACTGAAATGTCTTCACAACAGATGATCTTTGAAATTGCAATGCTAACTCGTGTTGAGGTCAGTAAGAGTACTGTATGTGTAAAAATCTTAAAAATTAGTTATTGTGTGAAGTAATTCAGCTGTGGTCTTACCAGGGAATAACATGGCTGAGAGAATATTTTGTTTAAATAGAACCAAAAAAAAAAAAAGGCAGCATGTTAAATGTGGATTTTTTTTTTCTTGGTATACTTCAGTATACCTAGGTAGAAATATCCCAGGGTTTTTGAGATATTGAACAGTTCTAGATCTCACTTAATCCACATTTAAAATACAGATTCAAAACTTCTAAGAAATAGGAAGCGTAGGAATTCAGAGTCTAGTTTTCTCTTTAAGCAGTGTATTCAGTGGAAGACTGTGGATCAATATCCTTTCCTTTTCAGCAGCCACTGCAGCCTGCAGAGGGAAACAGAGGTAGTTCAGGGCTACCTAAGGACATGGCTTAGAAATCTGTGGCGTGTGCCATCAGAGGGCAGCTTTGGTTGCTGCAGCAGAGGCACTAAAGAAAGTAGCATTCCAAAATAAGATTTAGGTCCATGAAACTCATGGACCAGGAGTGCTAAAGACCACCTGCTTGCCAGGTTGTTGTATTAATGTATGCTGAAGAAAAGGATCCACGTGACTAATTTAACTTGTGCTTAAAAAATTTTCATGAGAATATATTGGTCAAATTGAATCTTACTTGAAAGTAGCAGCCTTTCCCTGTGCCTGGCTGTATAATCTTTCTAATACACAGAATGTAGGGGGGTTGGTATTGTCTAAGTAATAACATTAACATGCAAACTAGTTTTGCATATATATTCTGCCTTTGGCTTGTCAACCTCAGTTTTCTTCTATTTCATCATCTGTCTTTGATGTTCAGTTTATTCTGACTTTGACTGTGCCTCATTTGTGTTTTTGAAGTAGTGGACTGATGGCAGGAGGAATGAATCACTCAAAAATAAATATGGCTGTAGAACCATGGTAATTGTTGGGTTTGGGATTTCATTGCTTATCCAGTATTTCTTTGAACACTTCCAAATTCCTGGGCCTTACTAATGAAATCACTTCTGTTTTATATTCAAGGATGAGAGGTTTATGTTGGATATTAATATTAGTGTATTGCATGTCTAGGTTGTTTCTTTTGAAAAAACACATTTGAAGCTTTGAATGCACCAGGTATTTTAGGTTGTCAAATAAGTGATCATGTAAGGAAGGAACTAGTAACCAAGAAATACTGGGATTGTATCTTTTAATTTTAGCTACTTGTTCTGTGCACTCCAGAGCATAGCATATTGTTGTTGCAGTATTACCTTAAATGGGTCTTTTGAACATCTGTATTCATACATCTGCAATAGAGAACTGCTTGTCACCAGCTTTTTCAGGTTTAACTGTGATACGTTTCTGGCTGTACAAGGTGGACTGAAAATGGAAAAGTTACAATGCTGCTTATGTATTGGAGAGTTTTAGCATGTCTCAGACTCTGAACTGCAAATGCCATTTGCTTGGTGTCAGGAGCTGTTTTTTGCATGCTGATGGTTACTTTTAACTTTTTTGAATATGTGGCTCTTACCTGCATGCTGAAGAATTCAGTATTGTGATCTTTATCATGTGAAATATTGCCCTAATGTTTATTGTCCTTATTGTAGGCAGGCAGTGTGACACCTAAATCACCCTCTACTGACATCTTTGATATGGTTCCCTTTTCTCCCATATCCCCTCAGTCATCAACACCTACTCGCAATGGTACACAGCCTCCTCCAGTACCCAGTAGATCTACAGAGATCAGTAAGTTTTGTAACAACTGACCTAGTTTTTGCTTGCGTTATATCTTTTTTTTAATAAAGCGTCTTTAAAGATTTACGTACATTTTGCATGAAAAGCCAAATACAGTTTTTTTAAATCACATTCAATAATGCCATTTCATTTCACCATCTTCCCAAAGTCATTGATGTTGTGCCAAGTTACGTTATAAATTATTTACTTGCTTGAAACTATTAAATAAACAGTTTGAAGGAGTTTGGTTGGGGATTTTAACTTGGCTTTTCTTTTACAGTATCTTTTTTGTACTTCCTTCAAGAAATACTTTTACTTCTGTTAGTTCTTTCCTTGTCAAGCCACAGTTGTAGCATCTAAAGCCTACATTTCTGTCGAAGACAGCAGGTGGAGTAAGTATGGTGGTGATATGCAGAACAGAGAGCTGAAGAAATTCCTCAAGATGTAGACTGTCTTGGAATGCTTTTTTTAATACTACTTTTTATATCATCTACAGTTTTATTTTTCAGTTATAGTTGATGAACCTTTCCAGATCTGTGAACCACTCCTAAAAGATCTTCAAAAGATGATTAACAATAGCAATTTTATTTTCCAAAGGCTTGAAAGCAGCTAGGGTAGAGTTCATGGCTTCACTGGAAATCTTTTAGGAGTCCACAAAGTATTTTTAAAAGCTTTGGAAATCCCTTGGGGGAAAGGGGAGTGGAGCATATACAAGCAATGGTAGAGGTTGTAGAAATATCAGTCTGTGCATAGTATCTTCTATTTCTGATGTCTATTTTAGTATGGGTAAGGAACATTTATGTTATTGCCTGCCACCATGTAAAACCACATTTGAAGAGTTTCTGCCTGTTTTGGGGAATGCTGCTAGTATGTAGAATTTTCAGGTATGAATGAGAGCTGTGCACAATTATAAAAATGCATTGTCAGTGAATGTCTTCCCCAATACCGTATCCTATGCACCTTTCGGTTCCATTGCTCAGAATGACTGTCACCCTCTAAAGAGAAAGTAGATGTCGAGGCTATTGATTCAATAAAAAAAAAGAAGTTCTTTTTTAGAGAAGATTTTTAATTAATTTCTATGGGTTTCTCAAAGAGTGTATTAACAGAATTTAAAACTATTCTATTAGGAATAGTTAATATTAACTATTATTAAATAACTTTAAGGAATATTAGAATATTCTAATAGAATATTAGAACTGTGATATTAAAGAGAATTTTTATAGCTTTGTAAAGAACAATAAAAAAATATTTCAAAGACACCCCCTCCAAGAAGTCATTTTGTTTTTTCAAATTTTTTCTTCTGAAACTCCAGCCAGTGCCATAAAGTTGATCTCAATGTGAATATCCAGCTTCAGAAGTAATAACTTGATTGAATTATAGGAAGAGATGGGGTTTTTTAGCTACTGTCCCACTTTGGTTCCGTTGAAAGTGTGGCTAGAAATCTTGTAGCGGTCAGCACTTAATGCTGAGTGGTCTTGAGAATTCCAGCTATGTAAGTTTCGTAGTCGTTTAATCAGTGGGGTTTGTAGTATAGAAAATACTATAAATAAGTTGCTTATTTAGTGATATGTACATTGAAAATGGTTGTTTCTTCTGCACTTCATTCATTTGCATTAAATTAAGGTGATGTGGTTCAGAGACGTGGCAGTCAGTGTCTGTTAATTCTCTGTTCCATGCTTCAGAGGGAGATTACAGAAGTATCTCATAGTCTTTATACTTTTGACACCTCCTCTTTCAGTGTACGTCATGGTACTTTAAATGTTGAAAATTGTTGCATTCATCAGCTATTAACACATTTTGGTGTATTTCAAAAGTGTAATTTGAAACAGAAGAGGACTATTATATAATCAGACAAGGACTTACTGTCTATAGATGAGAAAGTTCAGGTCCCGTAAGAACCTTATTCAAGCTGTGTAATGTTACATTACTACAATAATATACAATAATATGTTGTTTTATGTGATGTTATTACTGCCAGTACAAGCAAGCTGGTATTTCTTTCTCTGATACAAGTCAGATAGGTGGCAACCAAGAGGAGCCGATGCTTGGAGTCTCCCATTTCCTGAGGGAAATCTTTTCATGTTCTTATCTCTACTCTCTTTGTCACTGCACTTGAGTGGTTTTTTCCCATTCCTTTTGATGAAATTACAGGGTGATTTTGTTGGATTTTATAATTTTTATAACTTTCACCTTTATCACGTTCAGTAGTAAACAAGGAGAAAGATAAGGGTGCACCATCTATTTGCTACTGTCAACCTCAGTTGCTTCATTTGTCTCAGGTTCATCTGCCTGTTACCTAGGGATGGCACTTGTGCTGCTCAAGCAAAATGTGCTTTTAAAAGCCAAAGTTCATCTTCCTCATCAACTGGTCAGTTTGACAAATTACCCAAGAATAACACCGCACAGGAAAGACAGGTCTCATTTGCAGGAGACTGGTAACAATACCAAGCACTTTGGATTCTTCCAAGACCAAGAGCTTCACAGATGGTAATTAGCACCAGGATGACAGTTCAGCTTTTCATAAAGAGAAGTGCCTAGAGTTAAGAGTTTTGCTTGCCAGCTCTCCATAGGGTAGTTTCCCCAGCAAAAATTGCGGGGTTATAAATTATACCTTTTGCATTGACTTGTTCACAGCATGTAGTTCAAGAAACCCAGCATTCTAACACTAGAAGAGTGCAACACTGACCTTTTTGTGGTAAGGCAGTTATCTCCAAAGCATTTAAGCTTTAAAAAAGGGAGAATATTCTTGAAATTTTGAGTTCTTGCTCAGCAATATACCAATATGGTTTCTCAGTAAATGTCTGCTCACTACTGGGACTATCAGTGATAGCAAATAGATTGTTTTTACTTATTTTAAAGGAGACAATTGCATGATTTCTGGACAGGAAGTTGTAGATTGGACAAGTATGCGGTGTATCTTTAGGTAATACTTGCAAAGAAGTGATTCTTTCAAAAGCAAAAGTCCTTTCCAGAATTGTATTTCTACTCAAAATGTTGCTGAGAAATACTTCTTTTAACACTTTAACCAGCTTGCAGGCTGAACATAAACATTGCAGCCCAGTATAGTGATTGCTTATTTGAACAATTGACCAATGCATAGTAAGCACAACCAAAAATGCAGTGTTAAAGACCATGCTGCTGCTTCCTTGTGGAGTAAAGGATTGCAAACGTTCTCGTAAGTTATCTTAAAGGACAGCATTAACTTATTAGTTTTAATTAATTAAAGGAGGAATTAATTTATGTTTCCTGTTGGCACAGCCTTATTGTTATATCTTAGAAAAGAACTGGAGAGGAACAGTCTTCATCAAATTGTTCAACATTTATTTTACTCAAATGCCTCTTGAACAATCCAAGGTCACAACTGGCAGATGTAGAAGTCTGCTCTGAGATGCTATCTTTCCAGAGATATTTAAGAGTATGTTGTCAGAATAATGGTGGAACCATTTTTTTTATGCTGTAATAATTCCAAAAGAAAAAAAAATATGGAGAAGCCTGCAGCTAAGGGAAAGGCTTCCTGGACTTCACTACCTCAGCTTATTCCAAGTATTTTCTTGGGTCCCTGTCTTCAGTGTGATTAATTTTTATTTGTCATCACAGCTGTTCCAGGACATCTGGGGAAAGCATATATCAGCATAAGTCTGTGCCTGGATGATAGCTAAGGTAAAGAAGATTAGGATGCAAAATGCAGCAGAAAAGCCAAATAACACACTTTCATATAACACAGGAATTTTAAATGCAGAAAAGCAATTGTACTATGGACTTTTTCAGCTGGTTTACTGAAATGGTTAGGAAGTTATAATAGATATAGTTCCCAAAATAATTATTTTTCATAGAAACTTAGCTAGAAAATCCTTCTCTGTTTTGAATTTGATTCTGTACAGGGTTTATTAGCTTTGTCACTTGGAATAAGTTACACTCTGGTTAATTTTAAAGTCTGCCTTGATTAACAATATAAATGAAGTAATCCTTCACCTGAAGGCAGGTGACATTAAAGGAGCTAAAGCTTCTGCCATTCTCCTGCTAATGAGTTCAGAAGTGCTGTCATTAATAAAAGACCAATAATAAGGCATGAATGAGATAATATGCATAATAGTATACAAAATACTTGCTTTCAAAAATAACGATAAGTCATATTTCAGTACTAAGAAATGCAAGAGTTGTGTTCTTTACCTTTTTTTTCTAAATACATTCCTTGAATGTTTGCTAAGCCTTGGTGTTGAAATTGGCTGCTTTTAGCTGTCTGACCACACAGAAAACTGTCAGCTCCTTTTAAGGGTAAAAAGAACTTGAGTGGGGAGAAAAAGAAAAAAAATGGACTTAGATAGTGAACAAACTTACAAAGAGCAAAAAGCATAATCACTTCTTGCCCAGTCGAGGTTAGATGGAAAGTCAAAGCTCCTACACATCTGAAGGTTACTTGATAGGAGCATCGGAGCATGTAAGGACACTGGTTATACTGGAGCAGACCCATTTTGGCTGTGAAAGAGGCAAGGGATGAGGTGGATCCTAATTTTTACATTAGATTATCCTAGCTAAAGTCTCTTTCGCATGCAGGTGGTCTGCCTCTGCCAGGAAAGACTAGATTTTTTTTTGGCTCAAGTGGACTTTTGGAATAATGCTCTCTGATCTGGGCCATCTCCTGGTCCCATGTGACAGTTTGTAGCTGTTTAGCCACAGTTTTTGAAATATGTAATTAATCAAGTTCCTGCTTGTTTCTGTACTTTATTATGGGAGTGAATGCTAGTAGCTGCTAATTATTTAAAATGCCTATTGTGCAGCCTGATAACACCTAATTGATCCCATGGGTCAAAACCCATGGAGACTGATATGCGTAATAAATGCTGAAGACCCTAGACAAGTACAGGTCTAAAATTCTGACTCCAGGGATGCCAGAATAAAGACATCTGTTTAGCTATATGCCTGTGCGTCAACATTGATAACATGACTGGTAACACTGCAACATGGATTTTGTTGTCAAGTAGTCACTTGTCAGCTTCCATATCGTGGATGTTACAGGTAATATTTTGTGCTTGACCAGAAAACTAGCTAGTCATTTCAAAGATACTAATGGCCTCTTTTACTCTCATGCTCTTAAGCTAACATTGTTTTAAGGTTGGTAGTATGCTTACCAGGTTTCTTGCTGGACTACCATGAAAGTTAGGACATAGGATATGGTTTTAATTTTCTCTCCACTGATGACAAGACAGTATTAACTTGGTTCTGTAAATTTTGCAATCAATGTGGTTGGGTTAGCAAAATTATTTTCTTACTGCTTTAGTTCAACCAGTGTGGGATAGAAAAAGACTGTATAGATGACACCGTTATATGTAGAGGAAAAAAAAAAAATCCTGCTACTGAGAAGGAAAAAAAAACCACAGACCCCAAAAAACCCAACCCAAAATATTTGGGCTGTCAGATGTGAAGAACTAGCATTACACTGTTCTAATAACAGCAACAAAAAAAAGTCTCTTGGAGGTGTTTCTTCTTGTCCAGACAAAAAAGAAACAAACAAACAAACAAAACCTATGACCACTAGAAAGCATACTACAGTTAAGAAAAAGTGAGAAACAGTATTGCATCTGAAGAGAGAAATTTGCAATCATTCTATTTATGGATCCAGATTTAGTGGAATTTTAGGGTAAGTGACCTGTCATGGTCCTATGCTTTTTTTAGTCTTTCTTTCTTGACTTGATCTTATCCAAGATTTTAAAACTCTGACAATTAGTTTTAGTTACTACCAGCTGTGCATTGAGGAACTCTTATCAAATGAAGGCCTTACCTTCCATGAGTAAGAGTAGTTCCTTGTCCTTACCAAGATGTCTTTAACCTGATGGTGAGAAGTGGCAGGCAGGGGATGTGAAGTCTAATTTGTTTGCAAGAATATGTTTCTGACATAATGTTAAGATGACATTTGACAACTGATGTCCAGTTGTTCCCTCACTTATGAAAGTCCTACACATCAATTCCAGAGTGCATTTCAGTAGGAGATGCCCTCTTCAAATTGCAAATTTTTCTCATCAGATCCCTAAAATTCCTCTAGAAGGCACAAGCATTAATGACAGCTAAATAGAGGCTTAAACAGAGGTTCATGGTGTTCTTGGAGAAATATTTGAGTATTAAACTTTGGAAAACTAATCAAGACCTGGCTTTCGAATTTGGATGTTAAAAGTTGGGGTTAATCAGTTGCATATCTGGAGGTGCTATTATTCAGCTTGTAAGGAGATGTGAGCTGACTTTTTCAAAGTGCTATTGTTGTAGCCCATACCTTTTCTCTTGGTGACTCACTTTTCTGTTGTTCCAGAGAGAGACCTTTTTGGAGCAGAACCTTTTGACCCTTTTAGCTGTGGAGCAGGAGATTTCCCTCCAGACATTCAGTCCAAACTAGATGAGATGCAGGTAACTACTGAGTTATCAGTTATGCAGTTTTCTATGGCTCTATGACTATTCTTGTAATACATGTTTACAGTATTCTGAAAACGTATTCCAGACTGCACTCGCAAATATACAGAAAACCCCCTATTTCTGACTATTCCTTTTGCAAGTATATCTCAAGGTCTTTGAGTTGGAGTTTGAATTTGACTGAAGATCCTTACATGGTATTAATATGGACACCTGCACTAATTTAGGGTTTCTCAGCAGTGTAATCAAAATGAATACTGCTACTCCTGCCTGGGAAGGGACTGAGAGAGCTGAAAGAGAGAGCTGAAGTGAGCCCTACAGATACAATGATCTTGTTAGTCCTCAGTTCCAGCAATCACCACCATCCCAGTATACCTTCATTTTCCCCTCAGGAGCATCAGTCTTGTTTTTCATAGCATTGGCATAGGCAAAGTATGTGCTTAGGGGGCCATGGCAATTTTCTGCTCATTTTAAAAATAGCTGTGTTTGACTATGGCACTCTGGGACAATTAAACTATTGAGAATTGATTCAGGAATTCTAAACTGATGTGTTTTTATCAGAAGACATTTGTCGATTCTGAAACACTCAACAGTATCTGTTCAGTTATTGACCCAATTTTGAGGCAATTCTAGGAGAACGCGTTCAAGTTTTGGAATAAATCGCTGTCTTCAGTCAGACTTTCCAGACTGCTAGTTCCTTTCCAGCTTCCTTATCTGGTTTTTTTTTCAGCAGACTGCCAGCAAAATGGAAGGCTGGAAATACTGGGAACTTGAATTTCTAGGATCCTCAGCAGAAAGTGTTCCCAGGGTTTCCAGCCCTCTTATATCTCAAGCACCCACAAAGTCCAGGAGAGCTAGCTCTCAGCCTCCTTCAGTTCCTCTCTTCTGCCTGAAGAGCAGCAGAAACATTTCAAAGTGGCTGAAATAAGATTTAAATACCATTTAATTTTCCTGAGTAAAATTTTTATTGCCTGTTCATTGTGAAACTTTATTTTCCATGTCGGTTTAGGATGGTGCCACTGGCAAATGCCACTCACTGTGAAGAAATTTAGATTCTTGCTCACTTGTACTCTGGCCCATATGATTTCAGATAGCAGCTAAAAGCCAAAACTGGCTTCTTTGCAATTCCAGTAAAAATGCTTGTGTTTTGTGAATGCTATAATGTTATTACCAAGCCCCTTGGCACAAAAAAGCAAATCTTTTAGTATCTCCCATTGACATATATCAATGTTTCCATTGTCTGTAGCCCATTTTAGGAAAAAGTATGCTGTAGCATCTGTGGCTACTAGGAGGAATCCTATGAAAATATCTAACTGTCACACACTAAGAGTTGTTATTACAGGTAATGTTTTGACAAAATTTTTAATTGTTAGCATGTAAGGCTGCAGAGTGCCATCACCTCGTAAAACGTAAGTGAATGGAACAGTAGAAATCTTTATCAAATATTTTTGAAGTCTCAAAATGAAAAACTCATATAATTGTTTGTACTTTCTTGACCTAAAAAAGCAGACAAACAACCAATAACAAAACCCCCAAAGCTTACGGCATTAATATGTGCTGTTGCAAAGAATATTCCATTGGTCGGGTATTCCCCCCTGCACATACAGGTTGTATTTTTTCCAACTTTTTTTGTATGCTTTATAAACTGATCTCACAAGTAGAGAGTCCAGCATATCAGTCTTAGCATACCCTGATATTTCCACTGAAAATTAATTAGTGGGTCTTTATGTAGATTCAAAACTTATTCATGTATAATCCAATTGAGAACAAGTGTAAAGCTGACAGAATGTGAAAAAAAAATAGTATTCTAACTTTGGCCAAAGCAAAAGCTATGTGCAGTTATTTTACTAGGTGGTTGGTGCAAAATACAGATTGAAACGTTTTCCCTAATCTCTCTTTTATTTTCTTGTGCTTTCCCGGGTGCCTAGCGTCAGCGATGGTTGGTATATCATAGTTTAATAACGGTATTTAAAGCATTTACAATTGAAGTGTGCATGTGTTCCTGTCTGGTGTTTTTATGTATATGTGTGTACATATATATATATATAAACTTTTAAGATTTATATTTTATATATACAACTCTAAGTCAGGGCCATTTTAATATTTAGGGGCCTACAATTTTGAAGCTAGGGACAGCTGATTTTAGTTATCTTTCTTCTGTCTTACCAGCTGCTAATACTAAGCCTTCATCTTCATTGCTGTTTGTTTTCCATGTGTACTACTGAAATCTCCAATTTTCATTATCAGATTGTCATTAGTGAAATGGTTTAAGCAAAACCTTTGATACTTAGATTTTTGTTTCAGTACAATCACATTTATGAATGCGTTTTTATTTGGAAGTAATCATTTAAAAACTTGCAAAGAGCAGAAGATAGCTGTGCTAGAAGTAAATGTTTGTTAGATACACAGCCTATAAGGAGGGAAGGTGAAATGGATGCTACAAAAGGTAAAAGCACAGAACATATAATGTGCTCTGGGAAATCCAACATGAAAAAACATGAAAGAAAAATGTAGGCTTCTTTCCTTCTCTGGAATGCAGATTGAAGGAATCCGTTATCTTCGCATTATGAAAGTACAGCCTCAGTTTCAGTAAATATGTATTCCATTAAATATACAAAGGTAAGTTGTTTGCAAACACATCTAATAGTTCAGAATACAAACTTATTCTGAGAGGGTATTAAATACAGCTTCTCCTACACTCAGAGTGGCAAGCTGCCTTGGTGACAGCCTGGTTGGACCAACTCAGTCTAGACTCTCTGCTCCTATTTCTCGCATAGAGCTGTGTCAGATGCCTGGGCAAACATGCCCTAGTCTGCAGAAAAGCTGTCACGGCGTATGCATGGCTTCGAAGGTGACGCATAAGCAAAGTGGGAGAGAAAAGCACAGCACAGCAGAAGAGGCGTTGGAGAATGAACTCTGAAGTAGTGGGTGTCTTTCCTTTGCATCTGATATTCTGAACCTAATGAGATCAGATAAAGTTCCCTGACCTCCAGGGGAACACTTTTATGTTTACACTTTAGTGAGGATCCAACTTTCACACTTGAACTCTTTCCATTCCATTTCTCAGTCCAATCTCTGTTGATCTCTTTGGAGAGCTCGTAACTCAAACATGTGCTGAGATGTGACTTTTACAGCTCAGGCCTCTCTCTGATGACTATCCAGCCTCCTGTTTCTCCCCACCCTTATGCTGAAACGTATTTTCATCTTCTCTGTTTTGACTGTATCTGGACATTAATAACACGAATCTGTCTATTTTCCCAGAAATCTTGCAGTGAGGGGAAGTTTCCCTGGATCATGAATCGTACCAGCAACAGCTGCTATAATTTATTAAAATCTCAAGGTAGTTAATATCATAAAGCTTCCAGGAGCTGCAAGCCATTCTCCTTGCGTGCCCTGATGCAGTCAGTAGGCTTGTCGTCTTTCCATCTGAAATAAGTTAACACTCAGCCCTCTAATTTACCTTCTCAGAAACCTGTAAATTTATCATTGGTTCATTGGGTTTGTGCTGACTTAAGCTCATTGAGTGAAGTTAGCGTGAATTGATAAGTGAGTTAACCTCAGAGCCATAAGGTTGACTTTAACAAATTTATCTTCTGATAAAATGGAAGTTCATTGTCTTTCACTGTTTACTGTTTTAAACCAGAATAGCTCATGTCTTACTATCATAGACGCAAAAAAAGTGGGAGTTTTGGAAGAGGGGTTGTTTTCAGGTTACCTTTTCTAGTGAAAACAAGGTTTGTTCCTCTCTTTAAGTGGCCAATCATATCCTTTCGTACAACACCATTATTTTTCTGGGTAGCTAAGATGTTCAGTCCTTGTGTTAAATCGCCTCCAAAGTAAAATAATTACATGACGCTGTCATCATGGGGATATGAACACAGAAACAAGGCACAATATAGATGCACACTTCATAGCCCTTCCTGTTCCCACTTTTGTCCAGTACCAGACCTTGGCCTTTTTCTGTATTCCCTGTAGATCAGCGGATTTGAGAGATTTTCTGACCACATGAGGAGCTACTGTTTCCTGACCCTGTAAAGTACAGGAAGCCATAGCACACTTTTTTTTAAATGAACAGGTAGTGTGTTATGCTAGGAACACATGTTATTAGAAGCTGAAATGTCTGAATTTCACAAGGCAAAATATTTTAAACTATGCGTATTAAAATTAATGATGCATTTTTTATATATATGGTATTCAATGTGTTCGAAGTGCTGGCTATGTATGTCATTTTTAAATAAAAAATATTCTGCCTAACACATTAATCAAGTTTATTAGAAAAAAGATAAAAACAAATCATAATCTATAGTCTTCTTGGTCATTCCAACTGACTTCATTATTATTACAGCTGCAAATGCTGGGTTTTGGTGTGGAGAGTTGGAAGTAGGCATAGATTCAAGTAAGAGCCATAAGACTTGAGAGATGTATGCAGTTCAGGTGTATATATAAACTGTATTCCTGAAAGTGGACGTAAAGTTTATGGTGTTCTGCACTGCTGTGAGAACTACCGCATAGGATACTTTATTATCTGCATTAATAACAGTTCAACTGTGTTTGGACGTAAAGCAGAATCTTTTTTAAAACTTTGTCTTCCCACGGCTTGCTTGCTTACAGCTGATTCGAATTTTTTTTATTTATATCATATATTTGCCAAAGTATAGTTTTGGAGATTCCAAAAATTATTTAAGAATTTGGAGTTACTGTGCAAAACTTGAGGGATTAGGAATGGAGATGGCTGTGGGAGATCTGAAGTCCATGCTTTCTGGCAATGTGATTGCAATCACTTTGCCAAAGAGTCTGCAGGCTTGAGGGTGTTCTGATTTTTTTTTCTTTTGAGGGCTGCGCTTAATTTAATGGGAATATCAGTTAAGACAATACAGCTTGCTTTGATTTATACTCCTACACACTTCTTGTCCTCCACTTAAATATTTGTGAAGAAAAAAAATCTGGATTTTACATTCTTTTAAAATCTGAAGAATGCCCAGATGGCTGTCTAGATTGCCTTGATGTCCTCTTTATGTTGTTGGGCCTTTTTGATCCTGTGGTTGGCATGAAAGTTTAAGCCTACTAGGAACCTTAGTATCTGATACTTGACAACAGTGGGTTTTGTGTGATTTAACAGGTGAACATTGAAATGTCACGTTCCTGTTAGAGACAGCTATGTGCATGAGCCATTTTAAAATATGCATGTGTTAACACTGCGGCTCCTGGCACTGTAGTAGGAGGTTTTACTTCCTTACCAGTTTTGCCCGTAAAAGAAGCCAGGCTCTCAGGTATGCAACTGACAACAGCACCTGGCAACCACATCACTATTTTCTTTTAGAACAGACAATAGTTCATTATGGTAATAAAGTTAAAAGGCTTTTTAAAGCATTATGATACATATAGTGCAGCAATCTCTTAATGGATTAACATTGATCACATTGCAAATATGTGAAAATGTGATTGTTTTAAATGGAAAATATCACAGCTTAAAAGAGGAAGAGGACTAGATGGGGGGGGAAACAGGTCTGGAGTGAAGTTGCAGAAGGAAAGGTCAAGACGACCACTGTTCTTCAAGAATGTAGTAGAAATAGTTCAAAGTAAAGTCATAGCAAACACAAGCTAAGTGACAAAATATCAGTTTGTATGGACTAAAACAAAAATTAAAAAACCCCACATGATCAACATAATAACAGTGACATATGTGCGCTTCAAAATGCATCATCTGATTTGCTCTTAGCTAGCCAGAAAAAGGGCACTGAAAGCGCAGCTACATAAGACGCCAGCAAAGGGTGCTTAAATGTATAGAAGAAAGACAAGAGCATGCAGGATGTGAATGGGATGCATGTTTGGTGAAAGGGCTCTCTGGACTGCTAAGAATGAAGCTGGTTGTCCTTGTTAAACCAGTTGCTGTAGCTGTTCTACTATTGCGGCTGTATCAAGCATCCTCAGGTTGAAGCACAAACAGTCCCTTTTACAACCTCAAAACTGGAAGCAGCCTTGAAATACTTTAGAGGATTAGCATTTCAGACATGTAGCTGTGAGGTTTACAATTTAACAGGCTGGACTGTAGGGCTAATTCTCTGAATTCTCCTTCTGTGTAAGCAGTCCTCCTTTGACTGCAGTTACATCAATTAATAGCATCCTTTGGGTAGGTGAACAAAGTCTGTTTATACCAAGATGTGTTTGACTTGGAACTTCAGATACTGTTTGCTTGAAATATCTTTTGCATTGAATGCTCTTCCTGATAGCCCTTTGAAAAATGCAGAGGGTGGGAGGGAGTTAAATACACCAGTGAGCTTTGGCAGCGCTGTCACCCAGGTAAGGCAAACTGGGTAGCACTATTGGAGAAGGTTTACACCACAGTACTGCTACTGGCTGTCATAGTATGGATCTGCCTTTAGAAAAAATTCAAATTTTGCTTGGAAAATCTCAGATCACTTAGTCACTATTGCCAGGAAGTTTATTTCTCAACATTACTCTTCTGATGGCAGTAGCTGGTGGGGTTATTAAATACTCATATGCTCTTAAAATTCTAGCCTGTGGTTTAAATCTGTTTGAAATTAAGCTTGTTTGACTTGGGTTTTATCTTTTAAAACCAGAAGGTATGCTCTTGAGGTACTGCTGCTCATTATGAGAAAAGGCTTGGGTTTATGCTTAAGCCCAATACAGATTGCTTTACAAAAAGATTTATTTTGTTTACAAGATGTTTGCTTCATGAAAGCACATATTATTGATTTCATAGCATACGATCAACATTCTCTAAGTGATCTGTATGTTAAGACAACACAGAACTGAACACTTTGACAGCTGCCACTGGACTTGACGTTCTCATGGCATTTCTATTCAGAGCCCTTGTTTCCAATTGCCTATAGCTTTATAGTACTTTCACCTAACAGACTGAAATTTTCGTGACTCAAAGGTGGCTTTTCTCTTGAAGGTCAAGCCACGATTATTCAGCTTCATTTAAAGCAAAAAGAGAAATGGAAACAAGAGCACTTTCCCTGTATTAAAAATGCTGTTGTTATTTTAGAACTGGTGCAAGCTCAGTACTTTTTGTAAACCAAACGCAGGTACTTGTAGAATTAATTTCTTTTCAATAGAGGGGGTGGTAGCACCTAGCTTATAATCATTTTTGTGTTTCCACTAATCAAACTAATGTGAGTAAACAAAGGAATTTTGGTCCAAACTTTTAAAGAAATTCTTTGCACTTTCTAAAGACCATTGTATTTTATTTCACTGAGTTACATGCCTTTGAAATGCACAGTTTGTTCATTTGCAAGAGAGCAAATATGATTTTATTTGCCTTTTTAGTGAAGCTCAGATGGCAGTAGGCTGTAAAGCATACACCTGTCAATTGAACTGCATAGGGACCGATTCAGAACAAACCTCTGAGATGTGGTTGAGTACTATACTTTTTGTTGTACTACTTCTAAGATACAGGATCACTGAATGTAGGAGACACTGGGTATTAGTTACAAAGTCTGTGCCTTACCTGAATCTTTAAAGTGTAAATATAATAAACTCTTTGCTCATATAGCCCTAATCTTTCCTACTTACAAATCATGTTGAATTTTACTCGGGAATAACATAGTGCAAGTCAAGCTTGTTTGGTTTTCTGTCAGCCTATGTATATGAATAGCCAATATTTTTATTCTACAATATTTTCTTCATTTTATATACATACTGTATTTCTTTTGTTGTACAAGATACATCCTTTTATAAGTTAACCGCTAAGACTTACTAAAAACCAGCTGACCAAATAATGTAAATGTCTGAAGTATCCTTACGGTTTATCTGCCTAAAGATAAACTCAGATTTAGATGGTTTTAGAAGGCGAGCTTAATCCTCCAGAAACCACTTTCCTTTTTATTAACTATGTCTTGTTTCATTGCAGGAGGGGTTCAAAATGGGATTAACCCTTGAAGGCACAGTATTTTGTCTTGACCCACTAGACAGCAGGTGCTGATGCCAAGAAACTAAATGTGAAATTCCTACGCAGTGGGGTTTTTTTTCTTTCTGAACATGTATTCACAGATATTCCTGTGCCAAAAATTGCTTTTTTCAACATGTAAACTCTTAACGAGGTTTGCTTCTATAAAAATCCAACTTAGTGCCAGTCTTTCCCTGTACAAATGTAAAAAGTTGTATTTGTTTATGAAATATGAATTAAATTACACTGTTGTGTTTTTCTCTCACATTTTGGCCTGAGTTGACTACGCTTTATGACTATTAGCCTGGAGAAGTTCTTCAGAAAGCTCACACATACCTCTCAGTTTGCAGACGTGCAAGCATGATTTTTACATAATACTTTACCTGGCAGCATTTTAAAATTATGCTTTTAAGCCAATATTTAATATTCAAGCAGTAAAATATCTAGTACAGAAAGTTCAAATTGCAGTGAAAAAGCAGCAAATACTAACCATTAACGTATGCTTAAAAAAAATCTGGATGCCATGTAATTAATTTCCATTACTGTGTATGGTTACTATGCTGTATATATCTTGTTATTAGTTTATAAAATCTGGAAGATTTTTAGGTCCTTAATTCATGTTTTAAAAACTAACAAATTGTTAGTGTGCTAATTAGCATTTAATGAGCATAGAAGAACTGCTGAATTGCAGAATGAAGAAATTAACTGCCCTTTGTTTTGATATTTCATAGCTGAACTGTAAAGTATGTAATTTGGAATTCATTACATGATAACCATAACTTAAAAAGAAGATTATGGTCTTGCATTTGCTTAGGAGTTTACGAAACTTTTTGTATAAGCAGGCACTCAGTTTACTGGCCTCAATTCTGTAAGTTATGTTTGAGACCCGAGTGTTTATAGTCAGGCTCTGTTGAGTATTTTCTTCACTGTCTGCTTTAATGTTATATGTCTTACTATAATTTCGAAGCTTGCTGCAAGAATTCAATATATGTTACTAAGTCCTTCATACCCACTGGTTGTTTATGTTACAGGAAAAAACTGCACACCAAAATTTTCAGCTGCTAGTGAGCTGAATGCCGACCTGTCTATGCATACTCTACATTAATCTTTAGCATAAGCAATAAAATTCCATCCTAAACCTATCTTAGAAAAATTACTATTATTAGTGTTTTGATGCCCAAACTCCACCTTAAATCAATCAAAAACTTTAAAAACTCCAGTATTTCCCCCTCAAAACATACAGAGGTGGAAAAACCCCAAAATTTCAGAGGGTTTTTTTAATATATTTTCTTTCCTTTTTCATGAGAGCTTTTTGTGATACTTATGGTTTGTCCTTAACGGTTATAATTTACACCAAAATTGCATTTTTCAAATTTGTTATCACATGCATATCTTGATGCCTTGTTCAACAAAGTACTTCTGCATATAACGTTGAAGTCCACTGAAATGAATGGGGTTATTCCTTTGCTGAGTTTGACATATGCTCAGGTACCTTGCTGAATGGGGACCTTAATGTCCTACATTACATTAGTCTTCCTCTCTCTTATTCTGTGTTCAACATTCATATAGAGTATTATATATAAATATATATATATAAAAATATATATAAAATCACTAACAAATAGAATAGTATATGTTTCATAAAGAAAAGTCTTTATAATTTTGTTTGTCATATAGTATTTTGGAATTTGTATAATGAGGATGTTTAGTAGCCATAGCAATGGCCTTTTTTAACAAATAGAATTTGTATTTTTATTGTACTTCAAAAAGCTTTACATAATAAGCATCTATTTAGTGGTCATTTATTATCAATGGTAACACTAAGATAATATTTGCACATTTTAAGAAACCTTTTTCGTTACTGATTTTTATGATAGTTGACTGCAAATGGCATGGTTAAATATTACATACCTGGTCAATCCATACAAAAATACTTAAATCAACACAACAGTGCATTTTTAATGAAAAGATTATGTGATTCAATTGGAAACTGTATTTCTATGTAATCTCAAATGTCTGTTTGATTTTGCCTAAAATAAATGTTTTTAAATAAATGGCCTCCTAGAACACCATGTTCGTTCAGTAAAATGCCCTGGGGAAGGGAGGGTGGGGTGGTGCTTAAATGTGTCAAAGTCACCTTATATGCTGGAAAGAATCTGATCTCAGACAGTGTAGAGTAACTCCAATGTCTGACCTTTATTATTGAGTTTGGTCTAATCTGTAATCAGCAGAGAAAAATCTTGTTCTATATGCAGCTACCTAATACTAATAATTAGGGATTAATTCTCTCCACAGTGCTTCATGGATTTAATTGACTCTTTATTGCCTTTTTTTTTTTTTTTATAATGGTACTTAGCTGCTCAGTATACTTAGCTACTAAATTACCCTAATGGTTATTTAAGGAGTAAAGGATGTAATTGAAGTCTTTCTGAATCCTAGAAGGCAAGCCCTGTAAACCAGGTATGTTAATGGGACAGGCTGCTGCATATGGTGTTGAAGCTTTTGAGAAGAGAAAACTAATCTTAAACCACCTGATAATAAGTTCCATTGTGAAATTTCTCTTCAGGCTAATACTGAAAACCCATCCAGCCTCTTTCATTGGTGGAAATGGGGTTTGAACAGTTCATGGCAGTGGAGACTGTCAGGGCTAGTAAGTAAGGGGTATGTGATCTCCTGTGAGTTATGAACATGAGCAATTCTTTCTCAGAACATGTCTCGATGTTCCCACTAGTATCGGTGTTCTTTTACAGACAGTGCAATAACATTGTGTGCTAAATCTTCAGACTATTACTTTAAAAGGGTATATTTGAGACCAGTAAAAGGAGTGTAGGTGATTGCTCTTGCTCTGTTTAAAGTAAACAGGAGTGCTCCCGTTGCTCAGAACTGAATTTTGCCTGTGGAAGCTGTCTTGTTACTAATTTCTACCCTTTCAATTTTCTATTAAAAGCATAGTCTCTAAGCAAACAACAAAAAAAAAAGCTTGATGGTGCGTTTGGACCGAGAATGTGAAATGATTCTGCTAATTGTGTGACCATAGGCATTTCACTTGACAGAAGCCTCTAAAAAGAGAGTAACATCATCTGCTAGGCTAGAGATACGGTGCTAAATGAGTCATGAACAAGACTTTTTGGGGACTTGTAAATTTGCCCTCCAAGAAAAAGAAAAACACCAGTGCAACTGGGTACTACCGGATTTGTCCACACTTTGTTCTTTCTTTTGCATATCTTCTCTTTCCCTTTTTTCTTTTCTTAAATGTCTTTAAACTGTGATCACGCTGCTGATCGTGCTAACTGTGACTATATCACTTTGTGGATGTGTAATACTAGATTTCAGTTCCACTTCTCAGCTGCCTTGCTACTGCGCTCGCATGTGATACCAGCCTATATTAATGCCTAGAAGCAAGATGCCTCACTTTCTATTCCTTTTTTTTGTATGATATGGACTATTTTTCTCTTCCTACCTGCCTATTACCCCATGCCTGTGTAACTGAGGTGCTTGGGGTAGAATTTTTCTTAAGTCAGAGAAGCTGATACGTGGTGAGCTTGTGTGTTTTCTCTTTTTAAACTTTGATAAATTACTGAGCATCACTGCAGGATGTTCTTGGCTTAACCCATTGTCTTCAGATGGGTTTGTAAGTGGCTTTCTTTTGTCCTTCCATGTGACAGATGTGATTTGCACTAAACATATAATTGATCGAATTGTTCAAATTGGCAATGATCAAATCCTTCACGTGGCAAAAGGAATTGAATTTCATTTTGGCTTCACTTATGGAAAGGAAGAAAGGAAGAAGAAAATTCTCACACTTGCAGAAGCGTGGTTGTGTAATCCCGGAGGTGATTGCACTTGCCAAGGAATGGGGCTGGCTCTGAGACCTCATTATGATGATTATTTTTCAGTTTGTGGAACTAAGCACGGTCTCATTCTCACTGAGCAATTCTGCTTCACAAAAAGAGTCCCCTCTGCAAAGGAAGAGAGTGCCACTGCCGGAGAAATCTCTAGTTAAACATCCAGAGCTCCTATTTTCATTATATCCTGCCCGTCACTAGAGATTGTCATCCTTTGGACACCCTCTTAAGACAAGAAATGTGTTAATAATGCCGGGCAAGCTCTCAACTCTGACAAAATTTGACACTTTAGGGTTTTGTTGCTGCTTTTAAAATTAGAGGGTACAGAAGTCACACTTTATAGAAAAATAAAACAATCTCAATAACTGGCCGTATGTTTTTAAAGTGCAACCAAAAATGCCTGCTAGTAGGTGTTCTGTAAGCTTCAGCTAAAAGAAAGCAAGTAAGCGTTGGTATATAATTAATTAGCCTGCATGCCCTCCCCCACCCCTCCACTTTAAGACATATTTTTAATGAGAGACTGAGCCATATGTTGCATTGTTGGTTGGTGAAAAGTACATAGCAGTTCTCGCCAACAAAATAGAGAACAGGATTTCAAATATATTGCTTTGTTCAGTTATTTCAGAATGAGGCAAAATTTTGTCAAAATCACAGTCTGACATTTATAATATATGCAGCCTTCTTCAGAAGCTTAAACATTCAGTGAGTGTCGGTGCACAGATTAAAGAAACTGCACATCTATTTATTCATGAGACCAAAACACTTCCTGGAACTACAAGACTCTTTTCAGTGGATTTCATGGACTGTATACATAATATTTGTGTGTGATGGGATAAAGGTTTCCAAATGTATGAGTATGCAATTTACCTTATGTGTTTAAGAAATTTCTTGAGAGTCTAATTTATAAATGGTTTGGGATAATAAACCCTGCAAGTTTGTTCTTCTGCAGTGAATTCTGGAATGGATTGAACCTTTTTTAAGGCTCATGTGAGTGACAGCAACCAAAAGTAGTATATTTGAGCCTTTAGACTCTTTTTTTGTTGTTGGTTTGGTTTGTTTTTTTGGTTTGGTTTGGTTTTTGCCCCTCCACATTTTCCACTATTTATTTCAGCAAAGCTTATGCCGTGCAATAAATAAGGAGCAGAAATAGGTTAGGAAGGTAGTCTAGAAGAAAATTAAAAGAGGGAAAAAATGTCATTTTGTGCCAACATCACGCAATTTAGTGACGTAATTTTTTTGAGAATGTGATTTGATAATTTATCCCATTCTGGCCCATCACTTTGTATGCCTATCTCAGGATTGCGCAAGGGCTGCCAGAAAGCAGATTTGCCGTATTTGCTGTCCACGAGAACTTCTTTTGGAGCTATTTGAGCTAGCCAGAAACAAGGAATGTTTTTCCTGCCTCCTTGTAGCCCATTCCCCACCCCACCCCACCCCCCGTAGCCTCATTTTACGGAGTAGGTTAACTCACAGTGAGCCTCTTCCAAGATACCTGCTTGCCCCAGGCTCCAGTTTCCATCCATTTATCCTAATTTCTGGTAGTTTGTACCATATTAAAGACCTTGCTAAGTTGTTTATCTGATGAAGGCTTCCAGAAGGACTGTCTTCTGTACTGAACAAAAGTGCTTTAGCTAATTGTCCTTATTACCATAGTGATTGGAAAGCATGACAATAAGAATAATGATAATTTGTATTTTTAAATGCCTATTAATAAATTGTTTATATAAATTAATGTTCTTATGATAAGAGCTTTCCTGAAACAGGAGTATTGGAAAACACCCTTAAGAATTTTCATCAATTCCGTTTCCTTTGCAGCTTCATCCTACACGCGAGCTTTTCTGACTAAAAAGCAACTCAGAAAATCTATTTAACTGAGCTTTTGTAAAAGCTCCTTGGGGCTCTACCATGTTGTGCATTTGAATTGTTGCAAGTTTTATTTCTTGTATGATTGTATTCTGTAAGCATTTTGTTCAGTAAAGGAAGATGCCTTTTGAAGCTTCTGCACAAAAAGTAGAATTGGAGTATTTTGAGCATGTTTCACTGAAAATAACTACATGAGTTCTCTAGGAATCTTTACTGGTTTGCTTTTGAAAACTAACGTGCATTTTAAATGTTCTGGTGTTCTTGGCTTTTTTAAAGGAACTTAATTGTTTTCCAATAAAGTGATCCTTGACACTGGAAAGACTGAGAAAGTACTTAGCCTGTGTGCTGCATTGGGATAACATGCTAAAGAAGATATGGTTCTTGGGGGGAGAAAAAAACAACAACAAAGCCTATTTGAAGGGCCTTGATAGACTGTAAAAATCTGTTTTTCTCATGCTCATCATTAGTTTTTAGGGTATGTTAGAACAATATTATCCTTCACATACGTACTTAGCTATTTTTTTTGTAGCACAAGAAAGCTTCTATAATGGCAGATCAAAGTCACTTAGAGTTTAAACAAAGCAGGAATGAGTTCCCCATGTTTTTACAACTTTACATGTATTAAAATACTATGAAGAAGCCAGAATAGATCTCAACTTCTGAGACACTTCAACCCTGTAAAATCATGACATGATTGTGTAATTTGTGACAGATAAACCTGGGATGCAAAATGAGCAACTACATTTTGAAAGAAAGGTACGAGAGTTTTCGAGATAAGTGAGAGTTAGTGAGAAATTTTACAGGAGAATGAAACTGCTCTATGGGTTTGCTTGTCTGACCAGGCTTAGCCATGCTCTATTCCCAAGTGAGGCACTATTTATATAGTTTTGACTGATGGTCTCACATACTGCTTCTGAGAAGCAAAAAAATAAATAAATAATTAAAATGATTGATGCTGTTTCCAGATTATCAATAGAAGTGTCTAATGATCAGAAGTTTTAATCTTGAATTTAGAAGTTGCATGTCTGTTTTCTCATCTTTATGGTTGTGAGTCTACACTAAAATCTGTCCTTCAACGTGTTTAAGGATAGTTAGCATTCACTCTGTGTATTTTGATAGTACCTGTAGTTTGCCATAGTATTTAAAGTACATTGTAAAAAGATTACACAAGGCTGTGGTGTCTGTCATCACAACTGGATGCTGTTGTAACAGCACAATGGATTAATGTATGAAGCTGAAGTAATATAACGTCATAGAAGGTTCCATTATTTAATAGTCCTTTAAAAATGTAGGTATTTTAAAAGAACCGAATATTATTTAACAGTCAGAAATATGTGACTAGAGACCTAAGTAAACAAGATAAATTGCTTCTTGGCACTCTAGTAAATTAGTAAGGCCACTAAAGCCACATGAGTCATATAGCCATAATGAATTTACTTGAAACTTAGGAAAACATAGATTTGTTTTCTCAGGACCACAGCTTCAGTATGTCACAGCCCTCCCTTAAAAGTTGAATGCTGAAGGGGAAAAAAAAAAATTCCACAAGATACTCCAAGCAATATCTGACTCTGATCCAATGTATTGCTGTAGATATGTTTACATCAAGGTTGAACTAGAAACACGTTCATCACAAGCAGTAATGCAGGCTGTGTATTGTGAGAGTTCAACCATTTAGAAATAATAGCACCACTTGTAAAAGGCATTTGCCACTGAAAAAGTGTAAGAGACGATTATTATGTCTTTAACAGTCTTATTTTAAAATATGCATGGAGGGATCATCTGGATTCTTGTTGTGTTCATAAGCAAACTTTATGGTCACAAAGGGTACTGGGAAGCAATGAGAAAGGTGGCGTAAAATGAGAAAGGCAATGTAACTGAGATTATCAACAGGAAAAACCTGAATTTGCATAACAAAGACCACAGAACTGCTCTGAAAAGATAAATTTTTGAGCATCTGTGAACTTTTAACTGATTCAGAAAATGCTACTGAGCAGTATCTATCACGTGTCTAATACTGTATCACTGTGTTACTGACAGGTTTTGCTTATCAGAAAAATATGTGGACAAACTGCGTACAGTATCTGAAGTGACACTTGCTCATTGATCTATTCACGTTAGAACGGGAAAGCTGGTATCTATTGCTGCACACATGGCATTGTGTGGTGCGCAGATAGTAATATGCAAACGAGTATGCTGAATGCTATTCCTGCAGAGACTGATGCTTCAAAATGTAGCTCTGGAGTCAGGAGGGGAGTTTGAGGTGGTTAAATGGGGACGTGCTTCATACACCGCTATTTCTGGATGAGAATACAGATTGCCAGAGCTGACCAAGTTTGTGGAAATGTCAAGTTGAAGTCCATCAGGATTTCGAGCACAGTCCAGGTAAGTGGCAGACAGATGTCGAAGGCATTCTAGACACTGGCTCCTCTCTCAGCTGTTCTAAAGCAGAGAGCATCTGAAGTTTTCTTTTTTCTTAGCCTGAGAGTAAGCCCATGGGAAAAGGTACCTTCAGATGCATTCCGGCAGAATTTAAATCAAATAGACACACATTCTGACTCCCCATATTTAATTAAAAAGCAAAAAGACAGTAAATAAGAGAGAGTTTAATGGTACACATATGAAATGGATTACCCCTATGTTTTATAAATGCAAGCTTTTGAAACTTGGAGTAGTTACTTGTACATAGAGCATTCTAGCTTCTGTTTGTTTGAATACTACTTACTTTTCTTCTAATTGCTTAGATTTTTATGAATTCATCTATATTTTTTCACTATTTTAATTTTCCTAGAGGACTTTCTGGAAAAGTGTGAAGTACACAGGCTATGTATATTTCAATATTCAGATGTTTCTGCCTAGAAATAACGGCAAGACACCTTTCTTTCTTAAAACCTAATATCCTCACTGGATAGGCCTTAATTGTTTTTTCTCCACAAGCTTTAATTGCTTCCTGTGGAGCATCTGCCGAGAGAGAAACCAGGCTTCCAAGTACCACTGTTCTAGGACTTGTTTGAAGCATAAGTGTTTAAACCTCATGAAAGGCAGCCTAGATATTTCTTATCTAGTCTTCTTCCTAGGAATCACAAATTGCATGTTGGTGTTCTAAAGAGTAAGCAAGCCTACCAAGGAAAGTTGGAAAAAATACTGTGGTTGGCCCCAAGAAGCATGCTGTCTTCCAAGAATGCTGAATTAGTTTGTTATCTCCAGCTCCATATCTCCTTATGGTCATGGGGTTTTTTCCCACACCTTGTGCAACAGCATTACAGGGCTTGAGCAGTGACTGAAAATAATCCGGTGTTACATGCTGGGAACGTAGCATTTGGGGCTGCTTTCCAGGAGAACACTGTTTTAAGCACGAGCTAATGGGAAGTTTGTAGCTATTTAGGTGTGAGTGTACAGAAAAGCAAGTTCTGTGTGTACTGAGACCTGCCAAAAGGCAGGGACAATTCGAGGGTTTTGAAGTTTTGCAAACTGCTTGATGAGCCCTGCTCCGCTTTTTCTGATCCAAGATACCAGAAGCAATAACTTCCAGTGCCGAGACCACCTGTGCAGGTTGCCTACAGCTGCGTTTCCAGTTGGGAGACTGGGACAGGACAGTAAAAACTGGCAGATAGTGTCACTGCAAACCCGCAACTTGATACAGCCACATCTGAAACTATTTGTATAGTATGTTTTGAATTCTGCACAATACGCTTAGACCTCTTTGTTGTTGTTGTTGTTTTTCCCTTCCTCTCTTTTCTGTAGTCCAAGTAATGTCTCTAATTCTCTTTTTTAGGGCAGCTTCTTAGAGCAATGTTGCTACCACCTTGTAGTCAGTCATATCTTTTTTTATCCAGCCAGCTGTTGACTGTTAGTTTTATTCTGGTCTGGTGTTATAGTTTATGTTCTAACAATGCATAATGAATATATACTAGAAAAAAATTGCCAAATTTATAAAGCAGGAGAAGAGAACAGAGCCACACCTTTGTTTTATAAAACTAATTTGTGACCAAAATTCTCATGTGCTGCTCTGGGATTGGCTTCTACATACTAGCTTTTCCAAGCTGATTTGTTAGGGCAAGTGTGTGTTTATGTTTCAGTTGCACTGCTGTACTGGACATTTCCCAGTTTCTTTACCATTGTTGGTGTGGTGGGATAAAGTCAGAAAACTGCCCCTGCCTCTTTTTCTGTCTCTAAGTGTCATTGGCTGGCGGGCCCTTCCTTTCTCTTCATGGGTATCTGCATATTAAGGTGTAGACATAAATAAGATTATATGTATAAATGGTATCTTTTTATATTGTTCCACCACTGTGATCCTTATTCCTTTAAACTGAAAGAACATCAGAAGTTTAGGATAAGGGCATTAAAGGAGTCTTTGATGTTTCATTTCTGGAGTCCTCCTTATTCTTCCAGCTCCCCTCTTCCTCACCCTGGCAGTCCCTGTCCAGGCACCAGAATTGTTCTTGCATAGTTACAGCCACATTCATTAATCTTGTCTCTTGACTAGTTTATAGAGGATTTTCCTTTCTGCTCTTGAAAAGAAATCCTGTATTGAACCTCACTGGATAGGCCTTAATTGGTTTTTCTCCACAAGCTTTAATTGCTTCCTGTGGAGCATCTGCCGAGAGAGAAACCAGGCTTCCAAGTACCACTGCTCTAGGACTTCTTTGAAGCATAAGTGTTTAAACCTCATGAAAGGCAGCCTAGATTTTTCTTATGAATCAGTCCCAGCTTCCCGTTGAAGTCTGTCTGGAACTACTTTCTTTGGTCCTCAGCAGTTCATTTGGTGAGGAGATGCTGGTTGGGGCCAAGCCAAATGTACTCTTGATTTCCATAGTGCTCTCTCAGGACTGGTCCGTGGCAGATTAAATGCGCACGGAAAAGTGAATCGCTGCTCCACAGGCTTGGCTGCCTTGGCTTTCCAAACTCTGCCACCCACACAGTTCTCTGTGACCAATACTCCTGTTAATATTTTCATCCTCCTGCGTGTTGCTGAAGACCCATGTGCTATTTGTTACGAACCCCAAAAAAGGGACCCAAGGCGGTGCATCCTTCAAATTTGTACATTAACTTAGGATAAGACCACACATCCAAGCAGGCTGTAAATCTTCCGGCTTCGTCTCCACCACTGATTGATGGATTAATTCCCAAACAGGCCACTGCCTCTGGCTGTCGCAGTGAGCCATCGCAAGCCTTGGGAACTCCAGGGCACAGTCAGGATCCTGTGCGAGGGCTTTCCCTGACGGGTGGAGGAATCATGTCAAGCAGCAATGAAAAGGCAGGCTCTTGGAAGGTTCTTGTGGTCAAAGTCTTCCCACAACCTTCTTTCCTCTTCATTAGATACAAGTAGCTTTTCTTCTGATTTTTTGCCAGTGTGGCCGGGGGCTTTCCTGACTCCGGCTGCGGGTAGAATACTCTCATCAGCGATGGTTCTGGTGGAGAGAAGGGCGGTGTGTGCTGCAGCCCAGCCTGCGGGAACCGTGGGATGCAGTCTGTCCGTGCAGGGACAGCCAAGCCTTTGGCTGGGCCAGGCCAGGTTATGACAGCTTTATCAGTTTCCTTTGGAAGCTGCGGCTGGAGCTGGTGTTTGGACAGTCTGGCTGGGCAAACAAGCATAAGCACAAAGGTTGGTGGGAGAGAAGGTTTGGACTGGGGACAAAAATGACAAGCTTTCACATTAGCAGCCTGTTGGTGTAATGAAAAGGGAGAGGCAGGGGAGAGCCTTAAGCAATTGAGGACAGTGCTGGGAAAGGCAGGAGAGAAAGGCTGCAAAATTCTGTTGTTCAGTTGCTCTTTCTATCTTGCATCAGCATTTTCGGGGGCTGCCAGAGAAGCAATGAAGCACATTTTGTGTCAGTGTACACGTGCACAGTACATGTACGTTAGATCTTTTATGACACTTGGGGTCTCTTTGGCTTCCCAAGTACTTGCTGCCTGACTTCATACCCAATGATTAATGTGTGTGGAGCCCATGATAATGCATGGAGAAAGCAGTCCTCCTCCAGTCAATGTGCGTTTCAAAATCACGGAACTTATTAACTGCGAACAGCAAAGAATTCCTTGGTTGGGGGGATATATATTTATGTTGGTGCATGGTAGTATGCTTTTATGTGATCCTTTCATGGATTATTATGCATTTAATTTAATTGGTATTGTTTCATAGTAGCCTTTATTGACGGAGTATAATAAATTATTTCAAGCTGATAGTGGCTCTCCCTGTGATTGTCCCATAGGTACCCCTAAATACTTGCCAGGTGACATAGGCACTTATGTCCTCCAGCGTTGGCAGCCATTGTTCCTCCCCTATAATAATTAGCATAACCTATTTCTAATCCTATTTCTAGGGAATCTAGTTAATTCTTGTTTTCCCCCTCTGGAGTAATGTTCAAGTATAAAGTTCATCATAATATAATTATCTATGTTTATATGAAATCAACCTGCAGTTTGGAAAAGAATACAAACCTTTTGCCTTTTTATGGATATGGCAAGAGGGCTTATCAACAAACACATTAAATTCCAGCTCTTACTTTAATCACGTGAATATTTTTATATGAGTGTGTGTCTAAATGCAAATTTTTTTATAGGTATATTTATATATACCTTCAAACAACAACAAAAAAAACCCCAACAAACAAAGATCTTCTGGAAGACCCCACAATAGCACAGTAAGTAACGAGATGAATTAGGTGTAAGAGCTGTGGTCTTCATCGTTAATGATTAATGCTGCTATGAATCTTGTGAAATACTATTGTCCACCCAGACTTTTACTGCAATCTACAAGCTTACATACTCCAATGCTTCTCGATTTATAGGATACATAGTTTATGCCAACTTTACTTTGGAGATCTGAAAGGAGTAGGGGAAAATAGCAATATTTTTATTTGCTCTAGCATTTTCAGTGAAGAATAAAGGGGAGTTTCAAAAAAAGTGATCAAACATATAAGGTTTTTGCTAAATTAAAAAGCTGTTGGCTTGCTACAGTTTGAGACGTCTCATGATGCTGGGTATGTGTGACATGCTATTATTCTAAAATGGCTAAGGCAGTCTTATGTAGAAACAAAAAAAATATTACCACATGTCAGAGATTTGAAGTGGAAGGGCAGTTTTGTCAAAATAAACACATTTTGAAGAGGTTTTATTAGAAGAGAAGTGCATTTCACAACTTAAGCAAAGATAGCTATAATTATGCGCAGGATGTGTTCTCTCTTCGTGTCTGTGTTTTCAGATATATAAATCCTAGTACTTGGTTTTTATTAAACAAATTGTTAGCAATATAAGAGTTATTTGGTTAATTTTCTCTCTCGCCCAAATCATCCTGTGGGTTGGATGGTTCAGCTGCCCTGTATTGTGGTAAAGCAATGCGGTGTAACAGAGGAGTGAGTACACTCCTCAGGAGTCCAGTCTTATTCCTTCCCTCATCTGCTGATCCTCTGTAGTTTAAGACCATCTTCTCTGTGGAAGACTTTTGCCCAGCACGGCTTTCAATGACTGACTTTTAAATTTGGCAGAACCGTCTTCTAAAGGTACCATGTTGTAAGCAGTAGACCGGCTTAACTAAGGTGGTTCTTTCACATTCACACAGGGCTGCCACTGAAAGGACAGGTTTATAGAGCAAACTTTGAGGTGGAAAAGGGAGGAACAGGTGTTTCTGGGAAACAGGATGAAAACTGGGAAATAACATGATTATTTTGTTATTCTTTCTTCAAACATGTACAGAGCAACATCCTCCAAAGCCACCATACAAAGGGTTAAAAATTGTTCAGAATATTTATGTTGTTGTGGGTTTTTTTAATCTAAGGACATTAACATCATTTTTCTTTTATCCTTACTGTGCTTTACCAATACATTTGATCTATCTACAAAGCCCAGAGCTTTGCTCCTGACAAGAAGGCAAAGAAGGATAACGTATAGTAAGAGACATCTGATATTACTACATTTCCAATATATGAAGTTTTGATTCAGTCTATGGTTGTCCATTCTGTACTAGATAAAACTGGCACTAGCTCAGAGGCTAGGCCATAATGACTCAGATTTTATCTTAGAGCCTCAATCAAATTTCACAGGAATGGCTGCAGGCTTTTGAAGAAACGTGCCACACTTCTGAGGACAGATACTCCATAATCCTTGATGCAGGCTTCAGTCAATTTCATGGCCTTCAACTTACTATCAAAATGAACAGATTATAAAGAAAGTTTTTATGTGTTTGACAAATGCCATGGTACTATGCATGAAAGTAGAAATAGAAAGTCCTGCTTATTTCATAAGGAAAAATGAGTTTAAATGTTTATTAATAAATTGTATTATTCTTCACAAATATTGTGTTTCTTAAGCCAAAAAATATCGCACTTAGAACAATATAATGAAATTTTGTAGATGAATATGCAGCCAGCATTTCCAAGGCAAAAAAAAGCCCAAACTACGAAGAGCAATGGAAGAGTTTCTTGGTGCTTTTTCTGTTGAGCTGAATTACTTTGTCCTCTGAGTTGATGTTTTAGCAATCTTTGGCTATCTTAATCTCTCTGTTTAGCAAACTTTAACTAAAGTTAATTTCATTAATACTAATAGGCTGCAATGTTTTTAGGTCAAATATTAGTGAACGTTTTTTTACTGGTCATGATATCTTAATTCATCTATGAGTAAAGCTAGTCACTCACTGGTAACCTGACCTCCTTTCACATGACGTGACCACAAGCTGAACCCTGCAATGAAGAGTTTACTTCTTTTGTCTTGTCCCTGATCTGAAGTGATACCAAGTTTCCGTTGTTTCTGGAAAAGCTCAAATCCAAGCTGAACTCCAACATGCTCTGTGGTTTTGATGTAAGTCTGAACATGCAGTTTGCATATCTTGGGCTGCTCTGCTAGGAAAACCTTGGCAACCACCTACTTCATTTTACTTACCAGAATCTCAGATTAATTTTAGTCACTGGCCTAGCTTCCCTGCTGTTGGCACAACAGGGGAGTCAAATCAGGCCTGTCCCATTTTTATCGTCTTTTAGCAGCTTGGCAGAGAGAGAGAAGCTCGTGTTGAATTTGTAATCATTTACTCTATGGACATACAATAGCAGTGATTCGTTACTGTTTGGGATGTCCCACCCTACCTGTGCACACAGCAGGGGGCTAAAGAGGGCGGAGATACCTACGTCCAAGACAGCAGCCCACAGAAACCCTTCCAAACCACATAGGTGCTGCAGCATCTGTGCCTTCAAATGTCTGCAAGACAGAAATAACCTCGCCTGAGCCGAGCAAGAAGGGTTTCATCTCCCCTCCATGTGGCATTCCCAGGCTGAGACAGGGTAGAAGACCTCCCAGGACTGGACCGTGGCAAGTATGTAAAACCTGGGCAGCTTTGTGTTAGTCCAGAGCACAGCAAGAGTGGTCAAAACCACAGGGCAGTTCAGGGAAGCGAAGGGGGGTGAGGAAAGATGTTAGCATTAGTGACTCCCAACCTTTGCACGCCAGTATCGAGTGTGTCACCCAGGAAGTGGCTTCGACGTCCCGTGGTTCAGTATGACTGCTGTGAGCGCCTCGTGGTACCTTGGGAAACAGCAATGCCGTCTGTCATTTGGGTTTGCTAATGCTGGGGGCGGGCGCTGCTTGGTTGGTTTGGAGTTCGGGGGTTTTTTGTTTGTTTGAACAGATGAGGAGGAGGAAGTACTTCCCAGAGGATTAGGAGTGAAGCAGTCTGAAGGGAGGATGGTTGGGCAGGAATGTTTCCTTTACAGGGAGAGAGGACAGGAATGATGCAAGATGGGAGTTGGAGAAGTTAGCTAGGATAAACTAGCATTCCCACTCATCTGTACTTCTCACTAGAACTGTGAACGAGATGATTTAAACCACCTTGCTGTTAAACAAGAGACTTTAAATCCTTTTAAAGACAACAGCTCATGGAGTTCTTTTTTGTTGTTGTTTTAAAGAAAGAAAATAGAAAAAGTAATAATAAAAAATTTTCTTATTTTATGCAGTTTTAGAACACCTGTGTTTCCTGTCATTATCTTACTACGGACTGAACAGGAATTGGTAAGAAATATCTTCTAAAAGAAGAGTCCACTATATTTCAGTGGTTCTTTCAAGACACTGAAACATATGTAGGCCACTTTGTCCTACCACTTTAAACTGTGGGTATAAAATCCACGTAATATGTGAGCTGAGTGCAGCTTATTCGCACACTGAAACAGTATTGCAGGCTCAGTAACAGGCTATGCGGCTGTGAATGGTAGCAGGGAAAGAAGTAGAAGGAGTAGTCGTCAGACTGCTGGCAGGTTTGCTTTCTAAATCCTAAACAGAGCAAGGCTCTTCATTTCAGTTGTTTCTGTTTATTACTTCGGATGTATTGCCCATTTAATTCCATTGCTGTACTTCTCTTCAGTAAAGCATATCACACAACTATGATTTTAAACAATTACATGGGCCACATATTTATAGAAACCCAATCCCAGCAGGAGCCTGCAATGTTTCGTAACAGTTTCTAAACGATTGCCTGGTGAAATGCTGACCACAGTGTAGTCGATTTAATTTCTGTTACATGCAGATGGCTCTCTTGGTGTGGTTTACTTTGCTGCAACAGCATTCTGTGTCAAGGTGACACTGTACCAAATTACAGCAAGAATTAGCAAAAAACTTAGTGATGTGCTTATTAGACTATTTTATTTGGGAGTTAGTTGATTTTGGTTTTATTGGTGTCCTTGGGGAAAATCCAACATGTTTTTTTCTCAAAATGTTTTGGATCTAAAGCTAATATTGCCAGAGATTATTAAATTATCTGGGCTTGTCTGCTGTTTCCATCTGTTAATAGAAAGTGCAACTACATGCTTTTCTTCTTGATCATTGACATTATGGGGTTTACTTTGAAAATTTTCTGTTTGCAAGAGTCCTTGTGTTACAAACCTGAGACATTTGAGAATTGAACATCGTCAAAACTGCATTAAAAGATACCCTGTGTAGGTGTAACCTTGCTTAGATATCCTCACTTACATGCAGATTGATTTTCAAACGTTTTTAAAGTGGTTTTCTCAGGACCCAGGGGGAATTCAGTATCCAAATTCCACAGAAATTAAGTGAAAAATAACAGCTCATGCAACCAACTGTAAGCTTAGATAGTGGCAGCGGAGAGAGAGAGAGAGAGAGAGAGATGCAAGTCAGAGGTCTGCCAAGAAGAACCTGAGTACTTCTGAGTACTTTGAGCCACTTGATCCCTATTAGTCCTTGCCTGATCCCTCGATTTAATTTGACCGACTCAAAGATGCCCTTGCACAGCCCCTGCGTCATGCTCAGTCTTTTCCCTCGGTGCTCTGCGCTGGGGATTTAATCACCATCCTCTTCTCCAGTGCTGACTGCAAGCTCACGCCCCATGCCAGGCCTTCCAATGAAATGCTCACAGACAAGCTTTTTGGCCATCCCGCTCCATGCCTGAACAGAGGGAAGTCTCCTTTGATTTGTACAAAAGCTTTGAGGGTCGCTTTATAAGATTCAGGATCTGTAGGCTCCCCTAGAACTGCTGGAGGTGATGTAAACTCTCCTGTATCTGATGCACGCTTTCTCACTGGAAACAAAAATTAGTTCCTATGTAAAGAATACAACTGAGAGTAGAAAAAACTGGACACAGATTTTTTTTTTTTTTGAATGAAAACTTCAGAAAATATGGGCATCTGCAATAACAAGTCTTCTGAGACACGTTTGTGGGCCATGTCATGGTGCCAAGTGTTGAGTTTTCCTGATTGTACCAAAAAAGGGATTATTTATTTATTTAGTTAGTTGCTTTTAACCCACGCTGAGGAAAGGGTCTTTTTCCACCTATTGTGGAAAATAGTGGATTTTCCCTCTGTCATGAAGCAGAGATGGAATATTATGCCACAAATCAGATTACTGAAGTGTAATTCAAAAAACAGTATTCCCACTCATCTGTACCTCTCACTAGAACTGTAAACAAGATAATTTAAAACACCTTGCTATTAAACAAGAGATTTTAAAATCTTTTTTTAAAGGCAACAACGCGTGGCATTAAAAAAAAAAGAAAGAAAAAGTAAAAAGTGTAATAATAAAATACTTAATACTTATGTTGAGAGAGACTTAACCACGGATTTCTTGATTTAGAGATCTGTAGAAGAAAAATTCACCATGATAATTCCCAATTTCTTTTCTCAATCATTATTCAGAGACTTCACGCAATTCTGTCTTCCGTATATATTGTGAATCTCACAGTGTAAACTGTTGTCTTAATGAACTTGTTGTACCATTTTTATGTCAATATATCACTCGCATGCATGAGTCTACCAGTACCTGACATAGCCATTAATAATTTTGCTCAGGTGCTAAGATTCAAATGTTCTCTCATTGTTTTCCATATATCTTTTTTTTTTCCTATATAGCTTGACTCTGTATTGTATTGGTTTTGTTTGGCAAGGTTTTGGTAGCGGGGGGGGGTTACAGGGGTGGCTTCTGTAAGAAACTGCTGGAAGCTTCCCCTGTGTTCAAGAGAGAGCGAGCCCATATTAGCCGGCTCTGAGACGGACCCGCCGCCGGCCAAGGCCGAGCCAATCAGTGATAGTGGTAACGCCTCTGTGATAACATTTTTAAGAAGGAAAAAGTTGGGACGGAGAGAAACTGCCGCCGGAGTGAGGAGTGAGAACATGTAAGAGAAACAAGCCTGCGGACACCAAGGTCAGTGAAGAAGGAGGGGGAGGAGATGCTCCAGGCGCCGGAGCGAAGATTCCCCTGCAGCCCGTGGTGAAGACCCTGGTGAGGCAGGCTGTCCCCCTGCAGTCCAGGGAGGTCCACGGTGGAGCAGATATCCACCTGTAGCCCGTGGAGGACCCCACGCCGGAGCAGGTGGGTTCCCGAAGGAGGCTGTGACCCCGTGGGAACCCCGCGCTGGAGCAGGCTCCTGGCAGGACCTGCGGATCTGTGGAGAGAGGAGCCCACGGAGCAGGCTTTCTGGCAGGACTTGTGACCCCGTGGGGGACCCGCGCTGGAGCAGTGTGCTCCTGAAGGACTGCACACCGTGGAATGGACCCATGCTGGAGCAGTTCGTGAAGAACTGCAGCCCATGGGAATGGCCCACGTTGGAGGAGTTCGTGGAGGACTGTCTCCCGTGGGTGGGACCCCACGCTGGAGCAGGGGAAGAGTGTGATCAGCCCTCGTCCTGAGGAGGTGAAGCGGCAGAAAATAACGTGTGATGACCATAAACCCCATCCCTGTCCCCTTTGTGCCGCTGGGGGGGCTTGGTGGTGAAATCCGGGAGGGTAGTTGTGCCCGGGAAGAACGGAGGGGTGGTGGGAAGGTGTTCTGAGATTTCGTTTTACTTCTCATTACCTTGCTCTGGTTGATTTGTAATAAATTGAGTATGTTTTGCAAATTGAGTCTGTTTTGCCCGTGACGGTAATAGTGAATGATCTCTCCTGTCCTTATCTCGACCCGCGAGCCTTTTGTTATATTTTCTCTCCCCTGTCCAGCTGAGGATGGGGGAGTGATAGAATGGCTTTGGTGGGCACCTGGTGTTCAGCCAGGGTCAACCCATCACATGTATACATCACCTGATGTGTCCAGCTCTTCATCTTACTTTTTCTCTGAACCGAGAATAATAATCTATTACGAATATCCTTTTCTCTTCCCAGCCTCTTAGACTTCATGCCAAACATTACTAGTTATATATGAGCACAATACTGGGCTCACTCCCCTGTCTAGGCTTAGTCTGTATTGTAAGCTTGACTTAGTTCAAATGTAAAGCTTTCTTCATTATTTGAGTTCATACCTACATAAAAGCCATTGCGAGAATAAATGTCCAGGTGAGGCAGAGGCTGAGGCAGTGCAGCTGATGTTTCTTTTTAAAGGATATTAAGAATCAGGTTGTGTGTGGACTCTGACTCTTCCATTTCCATCTAGCAGTCACTTTGCTAATCCAGTCCATTCTTATGAATCGTTAAGTTTAAAAGCTCTCTACTGCATGACCATACTTTGTTTTTGTCGTAGTTTAACCCCAGCCAGCAACTAAGCACCACGCAGCCGCTCGCTCACTCTGCCCCCGCCACCCAGTGGGATGGGGGAGAAAATCAGGAAAAGAAGTAAAACCCATGGGTTGAGGTAAGAACGGTTTAATAGAACAGAAAAGAAGAAACTAATAATGATAATGATAACACTAATAAAATGACAACAGCAGTAATAAAAGGATTGGAATGTACAAATGATGCGCAGGGCAATTGCTCACCACCTGCCGATCGACACCCCGCCAGTCCCTGAGCGGCGATTCCCCGCCCCCACTCCCCCCAGTTCCTATACTGGATGTGACGTCCCATGGTATGGAATACACCGTTGGCCAGTTTGGGTCAGGTGCCCTGGCTGTGTCCTGTGCCAACTTCTTGTGCCCTGGCTGGGCATGAGAACTGAAAAATCCTTGACTATAGTCTAAACACTACTGAGCAACAGCTGAAAACATCAGTGTGTTATCAACATTCTTCGCATACTGAACTCAAAACACAGCACTGTACCAGCTACTAGGAAGACAGTTAACTCTATCCTAGCTGAAACCAGGACAGTTTTACAGTCTGAAAACCATAAGTAATGTGACTTGATGTCCCATTACTTTAAAGTACCTGCGACTGAGGTATTGCGTGTGAGTGACTCTGATGACCAGAGTATACATACTGGGAGAAATGTGAACAGAAAACATGTGCAATGATGAGCGGTACCTAGAAAGTACCAAAAAATAGATGATGCAAAAGTAGGTAAGTATTTATAATGTTTGTGGTCTTAAGTTGAAAGCAGATGCAACTGTAAGTACTGGAAATAAATATAGTAAGTAAATAAAACTGCAGGTAAGAGATAATAAATATCGTTTTTCCAAGGACCTTTACATTTCTATGCTTCTAGCAAACTATTCTGTACTTGTTATTCTATACTTATTTTATGAGGTAATATCTTATAACTAAAACAGGAACTCTGCATAATTGTGTATTCAAATATGTCAGTAAAAATATGCAAGAATGAAATCCTCTAGGACTATCTAAATTAAATTCTGTAGTCTCTTACAACGTTTCTGTTAAACCTTATTATTTTTTTAATAAAACTGCAGAAAGTTCCCATAGGGGATCAATTCTAGAAAAAACCCATAACATTGTATAGATTACTGTAGATATCCACAGAAAATAATAGCCGTCCTATATAATCTTTCATCATCATCTAGGTCTCCATTTAGAGATTGAATACTTGGAAAAGTTTTATACAGCTATAAAGAAAATCAGCAGTTTCTGGGTCATGGTTTCTCTTTTCTGCTTCGCATGGTTCAATCTGAATAATTTCTTTTCCAGTTTTCTCTTGTCTCTTAACAAATTATGTTCATGAAAATCATCAAACTAATTCCTTATGAAAGCAATGATCGTCCTCCAGAAGTGGGACTTCCTTACTTAACAAATGAATCCAGCCCATTTTTCTTTTTGAATATCTCTCCTTTTAGAGACTTTCTCCCAAGTACATTGATATTGGGGTTTTGTGTGTTGTGCAAGAATAAAATGATGTTGATCGGGGGAGGGAAAGAAGAAGAGGGAAGTTATGAAATAGAGTCAGAGATTTCTGAACGCCATGTGAGAAGAGGGTGCTGAAAATGTAATAAAAGACAGGAACTGGGATCCAGGACAAAACTTTGTTGGAGACTACTGCAGGACCAGAACAAAACCCTGATAAAATAATTAGAGGTTGGCCAGTCAGTGCAATTCAGATGGAAAGTGTAGAAAGCAGATTACCTTCTTACATCCAGGAGATGATAGAGAATCCAAAACAATTCAGTTGAAGACACTTGAGTACACAACAAAAAGCATATCGTGTTGTCATGTTTGTCACAGCATATGCAAACCAGAACAGTGGTCAGCCTCTGTAGGAAGTATGCACTGGTTTGAAAGTGCCAGAAGAGTGTTCAGTGCCTTGGCAGATAGGGTGACAAGAACACTGTTAATTTAGGACGGATGACAGGATCCCAAGTCAGCCAAGATTTTGAGATCTGTCTGCACCCTTGTTCAAAGCAAACTTACAAAAAAATAAATAAATTCAGATTTGTTTGCATAATATCTGGAACAAGGTAACTTATGAAACTTATGAAAACTCGAAAGAAAGCAGATGAAAATAAAAGGATCTGAATATAACATTTGCCAGCCCTCTCTGTCTTTGAAAGAGAGGATGTTTTCCCTTTTCTCGCTCTCAGTCAAGAAACCTTCTATTGCTTTTTACTTTGCAGCATATTTTACTTAGTCGCCTAGGGGAAAAAGTTTCTCTTTATCCCTACTGCGACCTTGCCATGGATCAGCATCCTGCCTTTGCCACGTGTCTCCTGACTTGTCCGGGCAGGCAGCAAGCAGCGAGCAGGCTGCAGCCACCTCCACATCTCTGGAGGAACCAGGATCACCGCAACAGGAGTATCCGCAGGGATCAATGGGCACCAAAGCTCCAGAGGGTGGTGGAGTTGTCAGTCCAGGAGAAAAGGGAAACTTTCTTCATTTCAAACTGAACAGAGGCTCGCAACCCAAAGCGGTGTCGGTGATGCAGGGAACAATGAAAAGGAAGAGGACAAATACAATCGGAAGATGCTCAGATACAGGGCAGGGGTTGCAGCAGTGGAGCAGAGGGACTAGGGACTTTAAACAGGACCTGGTGAGCAATGGGCACCTGGCAAACAACTCTTAAAAAAAATTGCTTTTTGGCGGCAATTGTGAAAATTTCAAGTTAAATACAAGCATGAGATATCTGATGCCTGAAGAAACAGTGTTCTAGGTCTATGGCAAAAATGCACTGATGTGAAGAGCAAGAAACTATATAGTTTGACTTTATACAAAAAAATATAAACCTGTCTAGACACCAGAAGAGTATGATCTGCAATTTCTGAAGCTCCCATGAAGAATAAGACCCAGTAAAATGGATTGAGTTTATTAGAGTAGCATGGCTGTTACAGCACAATATTAGTCCTTAGCAATCCGAGATGGATTTTTTGCTATCAACAGTATTCATTCTAAGAAAAATGTCTTTAAATTGACATTTAAGGGTCATTTAAGGACTGGGACATATAATAGATGGTTTACATTGGCCCTAAATAAACAGCAAACATCAAGGAAATCATCAAGGCTTTTGCTTGTGCCAAAGATTATAAAAAACCTCAAAGGAGATCATGTCAGTAAAATAGAAAAATCAGCTCCTTGGAATAAGTAAAGATAAGCTTAGGCGGGGGGGGGGGGGGGGGAGGGTGGGGAGGGAGGGGAGGGGGGAGAGAGAGGTATTTGGCTTAATCTCAGACAGTAAGAATACATTTGTGAGATCTCATTTAATCAAATCCACTTTTCCTAGATGCGATGTATTTCAAGTGAGTTGTCTGGCAGATGGCAATAGTTTAGTGAACACCTCAACAGTTTTCTGTGTAGTATGGGGTAAATTCTAAGTATTTCTATCTTCAGTCTAGCAGGTTGGTAAGAAAAAAGGTGTTGAAATAATTGTTTACCAAAAAAAATATGGCAGAGCAACGTGGATATTTTGGTTAGTACTGAGTCACAGTGCCAGCACTCTCTCTGTACAATCCCCAGGGAGTGCAGCAGTGAGAGACAGATCAGGCGGCAGAAAACAGAGGAGGCTGAGGTCCAGGAGCTTTTTCTGTATTTTATGAAAGTTGTCGTCTGCGTTAGCCCGGTGGGAAGCGGTTGTGCTTTGTCCCAAGGGCGAGGCTGCCATTGGAGCGGCCCCCTGAAATGGTGATGCATCTGGAGGGCTCCTGGGGCTGGGAGGCAAAGGGGCCCTGCAGAGGCTGCCCGGAGCCAAGCGGGTACGAGTATTTAGGTTGTCTACTGTGGTGACTACGGTACAGTGGTAACCCAAATATTTATGGTGATGTTTGGCGAGGACCGGGACATGTGGGATCTGGGCCTTTTGAATGGCACTGGAGAGAACCAGGTGGAAGCATCTCCTGGTTTTCAGCATCTTCTGTGAGGTGGTGCGGGGTGACTGGATGCGTGACAAAGTGTGGTAGGCTTCCCGGTGCAGGTGGCTGCCGGTGGAACCAGCGAGCTTAGAGGTGGTGAAGGGGGAAGAGAAGTGGAAGAGCAATGAGGACAGAACAGAAAGCGCTCAAGGTTCTGGTGAACTTCTGGAAAACTTCCTTCAGACAAAAAAGAAACATAGTCAGTATATGGATGTGTATAACACTTCTTGAATGCACGTTCTTCTAAGGTCTAATTTTTGTTATGCACAAAGTGTGTTGCTTCTGCGTCTAACCTCCTTCCCTTCCTTCATGTCTTCTAGGGCTTTCATGTCCCTCTCCCCTTGTCTGGGTTACCCTTGTCTGGAACAGTCCTGTTCCCACCTCCCTTTCCTCTCCCCTCCCAAACTATCTCCACTTCTCCAGGCACCGGTCATTTCCTCAAAGCCTTCAGCTTTGCACCATGGTAGTGACTTTTAGTTCAGTGGTGACTTTTTAATGCCACTAACCTCTTTTAAATAGGGGAGAAGAAGAGGCTGTAGCATTTAGGCCAGTTTTCTTATTTTCTTTCTGGGAAGAAAAATTGTATCTTCACCCACAATGGTGTGCAAAGTTCATGGACACAGTGCAAAATCAAACAGCTTAATGATTTCTCTGGCTGAATAATTCCTGGATCTTTTTTTGTTTGTATATGACCTGTTGATGCATTGCACATCCCTCTGTCCAAATGGAAAATAATGTAGTCAGAGGCCAGATTTGCAGCTGATTCAAATTGGCATGGTTTTATTTTATTCAACTGAGTTTTAAACAGGGTCTAGCTGTGTGTCTAGAACTTAATATTTCTACACCCTGCTTCCTGCTATCAAAACATTTATCTGTAAAAATAGTTATATATAATTGTATATTTTCCAATTAATAGACCAGATAAGATTAAGAAGAAAGGGACTATGTCATGTTTAATTCTATAAATTTTATTGTTAGTTATTAAAGTAGAACATAACATTCTCAGAATAGTTCAAATCTTATTTAATAATCATATTTAAAGCACATAATCAATGCAAAACACTTCAAGAAATTCACTTCTCAGAATTTTGTAACAAGTGATCTCTGCAACTGGGCAAAAAAAGGAATATAATTTTATCATGTTGAAATAAATTCTACAGTTATACAATTTGTTTAGCCAAAATCTAGACAAAGTGTTATATGGGGTTGTAGGAGAGAGTTGTGCCCTTAGTGTAACTGCCTGCTGGATCATCTAAACTTCAAAATATCATGCAGTTTCCTCCTCCTTCTCAGGGAGGTGCTGATGCCTCAAAGAAGTATCATTATATTTTGACAGAAGGCAGTTCTGTCCCTTTCAAATTCTCAGCAACCCTTATTTTTGTGTAAGAATAGGATCTGCTTTTTGTAACCAAAGTTTGTGCATTTTCAGTTCTTACTTTCTATTTCAGTCCATAACTGTCCCTTTGTGACTTCAAAATCAGCAATCAACTGCCTGTTAAGGTGTCAGTTGCTGAGTAAGAAGTGGGATCACTAGCACTGGGAGGCAAGTATTTAAATAACAGGGACAGAGCTCTCTATGTAATGCTTTTAGAGCTCGTTGACATTATTATTGCCTTTCAGTAGGTGATTAAATTATGTAGCATATTTTTTTGAAAGTGTTACTACTATTGGAACTTAATCAGCAAGCTTAGTCTATAGTGTAATGTTAAATTGCTTTAGACAATTCTTTAAAATGGAGAAGATGGATTCCAAACCGTAGTGAACAAAAACAAGAAGCCTTGGAACAACGCCCCCTCTTACTTTTTACAATCCATTACAGGCTAAGCTATGTCTTCCATGAAATATAAGCACATTTCATAGCCATTGGAGCTAGCCATGCAGAAAAAGGCGGGAAAAAAAATCCTGGTTTACTGCCTGCAGCTTGATTTTTTTTTTTATTTTTTTTTCTTTCCCTGCAGAACAGCCCACACAAAATAAAAGCAGTGTTTATCTGTTCAGATGCAAAACAAAATATTATTTGCTGTGAGAAAGTCAATATGCCCTGGAGAGAAACTAAGCTAGCAAAGATTGTCTGCTGTCCTTCTTTCCCACCACCATGGGAAAAAGGCATCGTTAACAATCTGGTTTTGTTACTTTCCAGTCAGGGAATCAAAGCATATACACTCAGATTCATCTCTGGTAATACCAACCTCTTAGTGAACATCACACAGTTAAGGTACGCTTTCCAACCATGCCTACTTATGAAAAAAGTCACAGTAAAGACAAGTGGATTTTCTTGTACATGTCAGTACTTTAAGGGTTATTACATAAGCTGGCACCAATGTCTTGGCTTTTTAGTCTCTGAGAATTGTGGTGACCATCTGTAAGATTTGAATTTTGCAGCTGTATTCAATAAGATACTGTTGGACTAAATCTTGGAAAAAAGTGGCTAATGCCAAACCATCTATCACTGTCAATTTGGCTGTGCTTTAAACTTACAAATATAAATTTCCCTGAACAGTTGGGAAACAATAATAAAGTCAAATGTCTCATTAAGCAATACATGCTTCATCCTAATGAACGTATCACATATGAGATAAAGGATGAAGCATAATTAATGACATGCGTGATAGCACAGAGATTATCTGGACCATATTGGCCTATCTTTCAACTTTAACTCTTACAAGAAAGTAGTTGCTTTACATAAAAAGGGCGAGTTCATCTGGGCCTTGTCCAAACCAGCATTGCCAAATAAACTGAATTATGACTGGGTGTCATACAGATAGTAACTCACTGTAAACTGGCCTTATGTAAGGTCATTAGACATGAGAAAGTTTCTAATTTACTTTGTGAGGCAGATAGGGGAACTGTGGTCAAAATCAAATGCAGCAAGTAAGTGCCTTCAAATAATTGAGGCTTAAATCGGTTCTTCACTCCCTGAAAAGAAAATAGCATATAGATGACAAATCTTGTAAGTGGTCTTACTCGAGATCAATGACATTTAAGGCTGTCAAATGTCTACAAGAAGGTATGAATGGCACTGATCCTAAATCATTCAATACCAGTGACACTTTTTCTGTTGACTTTATGGCGCTATATTTAGATGCAGCAGTTTTTGCTTTCTGATGGTTAAAGCTAAAGCAATTATAACATAAAACCATAATCTAGTAACTCATAGGAGGGGAAAAAAATCTGAGTGAAATGGTCTTGCTTAATATAAAAACTTGTGTTGGCAAATATTTGGTGTTGTGCCATTTAAGTTGCAAATCTTACTTAAAATAGGGGAAAAATCAACATTAGTAGGTGGAAACATAAAAGCTAATGTCATATTGTCATTGTTATTTCCTGTCAATAGGTGTTTAAATTATGTAGCATATTTTTTGAAAGTGTTACTACTATTGGAACTTAATTAGCAAGCTTAGCCTATAGTGTAATGTTAAATAAAATACAGAAATGCAAAATAATTCACATTACATCTATTTGCAGCAGTAGATTTATTTATTCCATTACTGAAGCATCCTATTCTCATTATAAAACTGTTATAAAATGCTTCATTCATAGATGTTGCAAGTTCAAATAAAGCAAGAAGTCCAAGTTTTAAAAAATAGACATATAAGCTTTTCTAGGAGGAAGTGTAGCTTGCACTAATCTGTGCTTTTGTATTGTTCAGGTTGTGCCAAAACATGCAGCTTGAGGGATGGTTCTGACATTTTATAGTTTCTTTTTATAGCAAAGGTCACGCAAAAAACATTTCAAAAACATTTTGCTATATATGTAATCACACCTCAAATATGTAATGAGCGGAGATGATTGTTTCTAACTAAGCCAAAACCAAACCTGGCATTAACGACAGTAAAATTTGCAGTACAGGCATTCTGACTCCGACTAATGCGATGAAGAAATCTTTCATTTTTCTCCAGTTTTCTCATGACAGTTTTAATATCCCCGGGGTTTTGATTCTAACCAGCAGCCCGATTGTCCCTCCAAGCCAACCTGTGATTTCCTCTCCCTTCCGCGTAAGATCTGCTAGCCATTAGTTTAAAGAAGAAGTTTACTGGGGCTTTGACATATTCTCCTAGCTCTCTCCCTCCTGCCCCCTTTTTTCCTTTCAGGCGTGTGTAGCCCAACGCACCCTTCCAGGCAAAGACGTGACAGAGAAGCAGAAACAGTCTGCGTGGAGCATCTGTTTGGGAGCCTTCCGAAAGGCAGGTCCCTGCTGACCGCTGATGGAAATCATCTGCGGGAAAGCAGAGAGTGAGTCATGTGACCTCTCGGGGCTTAATTACTGAGGAGTAAATTGCCTGGGTTCTTCTCGCTTACCGGCTGCTTTTCAAAAACGACAGGCGAAATGCGGACAAAGGAGGCACTTCTCAACCACTCGGGTATGAACGAGCGGCTCCTGCTTGGATCGTGTGTGTGTGTGTGTCTAATCAGTGTGGACCGGTATGATGGCACTCTTGTGTCTGGGAACAAAGAGTATTTAGGTAAAAAGTGAACGTCTATGTTTCTACACAGCATGAAAGCAGCTAGTACAAAGGAGAATAGTCACAGTTTACAAACTGGAGCATAGGTATCGGATATAGCTGATAGACAAAAGTAGCTTTCATATATCAAATCTCGTGGAGGAAGCCCGCACAAATGTCTCTGCAAGAGTTTACCCCAACAGCATACTTATAAATATGCATGCCTGTTTATGAACTAAACCAAGACTCTGGTGGCTTAAGATTCCATCAGCAGCACTTTACGGTGCCAGCATTGCAGCAAAATAATTGCAAAACCTGGTAAAGGAAAGACATACAACATGATTAACATGTCCATCCAATGCAGGACAAAATGAAGCTTCGCCGGGTACTGGGCTAGCCTTTCTGTCCATAGCCCAGGGGTGAATATGTAGGTATTGCTTGTGTTACATTACTGTTAACACCAAAACTACAATTACCTTGCATAGCTGTGCTTCTGCACTTAGAAGCAGCATGTTTTAGTTAATAAAGAAACATGCCTTTCTGGAGGAGCAGGGAAGGTTTTCATTCAGATCTCAGTGATGCATGAGAAGGATTGAATGTGATGCATTTCAAGGATGCATTACAAGAAGATTGCATTTCTCTCCAGTTACTACACAACTGAGATGTACTTTGTGCATAGTAATATAGGAACACATTTAATCTGTTTCTGTTGCAAGACTTTTCTGAAGCAACATCAACACATAGGAGCACAGTACGTATTTTCTGTCAATCTTTCCTGAGGTCTTCCATATTGACAAGAAAACAGATGTACCAGACTAAGGGAATTTCTGTGGTTTGCTGCCAGGATGAATATAGCAACTTGGTGACTGTCCAAGAGTATTAAAAATTAAGAGCTGAGAAAAATCTTTTGTATGGCAATATTTGAGATACCACAGTGTCTCCTGTTCCTAAAGCAGGGGGATTCTGTGGTAGCTGTTGACGAACAATCTTTTTGTACCGGAACCCTCTGTATTATTATGTCTGCATTTTGAACTTAAGTTCTTCCATGCGTTAGCACAAAGATGTGCTGTGTGGCCATAAAGCAAGCACATTGGTAATTTACAGTTTCTGGGCTACACAGCACGACTATGAAGTATGTGATGGGGCTGGGACCCGGTCACATAGATGAAATCTAAAAAACAAGTGTGGCTGGGGAGCGACTCCAGAAAGGACAGGCTAGAGGTCAGGCTGGAGGAAGAAAAAATGTCTTGCAGGAACCCCAAGGCAAGAGGCAGATGGGGAGAAGCTTCTTTTTTTCAAAACACTGGAAGATAGTCTGAAAGAAAGGCTGAGAGCACCAAAGCTGGACAGTGGCCCACGCTGATTGCCAGATCCTCGAGGGGCCCTGAAATAAACAGGCAACGTTTGGAGCATAGACATAGCCAGCAGGTTGAGGGAAGTGATTATTCCTTTCTATGTGGCACTTGTGGAGTCACACCTGGAGTAGCGTGTCCCATTTTGGGTATCCCAGGACAAGAGGGATGCTGACAAATGGTGGGGGTCCAGCAGAGATCCACCAAGGTGGTTGGGATTGGACCGTGTCATGTACGGAGGGGGGCTGAGGGAGTTTTGTTTGTTCAGCACAGAGAGCAGAAGGCAGAGAGCATCTCATTGCTGCTTTCAGCTCCCTTGGGGGTAAAGGTTGCAGGGAGGACAGAGCCAGACTCTTCTCAGAGGTGCAAAGCAAAAGGATGAGATGTCAAAGTCAGAAATTGCAGCTTGGGAAACGCTGCTGGATATGAAGCTGCAGCTGAAGTGATTAGCCCAGAGCGTTTGCGGGCTCTCCATCCTTGTAGGCGTTTGGTGCTGCATCAGACAAGGTTCTGAGCGGTCTGACCTAACTTTGAAGTTAGCTGTGCCCCGAGCACCTGACCTCCAGCGGACCTCCCAGCCTGAATCATTCTGGTTCTGATCTGTACCATTTGGAATGCAACAGAAGGTACCAACCAAGAAATACTCAGTAGAGAAAATCATGGAGCCCAGTGTAATAGGGCATTCGCTAAACACTTAGCCTGTACCATACTCGCCAGTGTGTAAACGGAGAATGAGCCTTACTACGCATGGTATCCAAGGGGATATATGTCTTAGCAGGTGGGGAAAGGTTTGCATGTCCTGGGTTCGGAGAGGAGGCATGAGGAGCAGAGCACTTAGAAACTTGCCATATTTATTGGTAAGTCAGTCGTTATTTTATTTTTACACTTCAATACCAGAAATAAAACACCCTTATCTTCAACTCACAAAGTTAAATACAACCTCGTTCTGTTTCTGGTTACGTTTCAAATGGGGAGCAGGCAGCTTTGAGGGGAGGGTCACCAGTTCTAGTTTGGCAAAAATGAAGGAAAAAAATATTTTTTTTTTTTTTTTCACATTCGTAACGTTCAAATAATCTGAGTATTTGTACTGCGGTTTGCTTGTTGCAGTATCTCTGCATTTGCTGATGGAATGCCTAAACAGGATCTTGAGTGTACTCTGGATACAAGTGTGGATGTAGAAATTGTCTACAGACAATTGTCCACAGACAAAGAAGTGTACACTGCATTTCTAATGTGTCCAAAGACTTCTAGCCACAAATGTATTTAGTTATTTCATTGCTATTTAGTCTATGGTTTACCAAAAATAGGCCGATAAGAGTATTAGAAATTGTGTGTTTATAATTTGTGGCCCTATATCTAGATACTTTTTTAAGGAAAAAAAATCAAGAATAATCTGTAATGAGCCTCTTTCATTTTGTTTCTCAGTCAGGTTTTGTTTGGGTTGTTTGTTTATTTACTCCCCCTCAACTATACTTCTTTCTGGAAAATACTTGTGAGACGTATGTTTTGAATGCTTTTGTTTAACCTTAGCTGACACGACCATCTCGAGAACACATGCATATTTGCAAGCTTAAAGACCTGGTGTACATGCTCTGCAAGACACATGTATCACTTCCAGACTGTAATTGAAAAAGCTTTCTGAGCTCTGCAGTGCTTTATTGACAGCCTGGCTTGGTGTCTTATTCTTTAATATTGTTTTGTTTCAAGACCGATTTCCTCTCCTATGTTTTGTTTTTCTCATTTCATAAGCCAAAGTAGTTCTTCAGCTCAATTTATTTCCTTTCTTTGTTAATGGAACAGAAAAGTTTTTAAAGGTATAAATGTTCCTATTTGTAAAATAGGCTAGTGTTTATTATCTTCAGTTATAGTATTCCATGTAGTGAACTGTAGCCACTTACAGCTTTGTCTCCTGCTTAGTCCAAACCTTTATTACTGGCACAACTCACATCAACACCATTTGGAGGATTGAGGCAAATGTTTTGGCTTAGGGGTCAGTTTGGAAGCACATTCTTGAAGTTTTGAGGCTTTTCCATTGAAGACTAGAATAAGCAAAAGGACCATTCACTTTCGTGCATGCTAGTCACGTGAGTAAAAGATTTTAAAAGGTCTATTTCTCTTTTGTAAATCAGAATTATGTGACCAAAAAGGAACTTGTGCTGAACATAGTGATTCCATGGTTTTAAGCCTGTAGCTTTAAACTTTATTAAAAACTTTAATTAACCTTTATTAAAACCTATAATGAATTTTATTAAGCTACAGGAGGACTTAGAGGTAGAAAGCACTGTTGGTCAGGAAAATCTTTTCCTCAAAGTTTGATAAAATCAAAAAGGGTGATAAAAGGAAATGTGTTTCTGAGAAGTCAAATATATTGACAATAGCAATTCTTTCTGTCAACCACAGCTACGTAAAATAAGGTGTCTATTTGGTGAAAGACATTCTTATCAAACAAAGCTATTATTTTCTGTTTCAACATCCAACGGTGCTTGCATACGTTAAATGGCTTGTACTGAATGCAGATCATTTAACTCCAGATCCTTTTTGGTTTTATAGAAAACTGGCAAATGGAGTAAATATAAAACACTTTTCTGGCAACTAAACCTTGTTATGAGTAGATATGCATTAAACATCCAAGAAGTTTCTCTTTATGGAGTTCCTTCTGCAATATTCCAGCTTTGTAGAAGAGGGTCAGGTCCTATGGAAAATGGGCAAGAGTTTGAACCAATAAACCCCACAATGCCCCTTAATGCATAGGACGCCAGACCTGGTGACAGGAAAGCCAAGTTACTTTGTGCCAGCTGGGGTAGCTGGCACCAAATGCAACATCTCCTGATAAGTAGAAAATCCTCCTCATCACCAGAACCCTGCATATATTGCAGCTACCACTAAAATGACTATAAGGGTCACAATTCACTGCAGACAGCCTTCTAGAAAACACTCCTACTGAAAGCTCATTATATATACAGATGCCTTTTAACAAAACATCCTGAAGCAGTGAATCCCGTCTTTTTCTTTTCCATCCACGCTCATTTTTATATGTTACTTAATTCACATTTTAAGTGGATGCATTGAATTTGCTAGCTATAAAAATACTCTCTTTTAACTGTATTCTACTAATAAACTGAATACTTTGGCTTTATTCTTTAACTTAAAAAACAAAAAGCAAACCTGCCATCTGGGACATGATTATTATTGTTTATAAAATCTAAGTACTTTAGTGCAGTAAGAGCCAATTAGATTCTTCTTTTGTTTAAATCCTGTCCTAGAGCTGAGAGAAGTCTTGGCTACACACTAAAACCTCTAAATCAGAATCTCCTTTAGTTAACTTCACTTATGTATAGGGGATTTCAGTAGCCATGAAAAACTCTACATGTTTGTGTTCCATTCGTGACAAAATCCACATGTTCATTTCCTGTTCATTGTTTTGTTAAAAGCGCAAAGAAATGTGAATGACAAACTATAAAGATATAAAATGGATAATCCAGCCATTGCTTCTATCACGTGGTAGAGCAGGACATCAGGATTTGTTTGGTTTTGGTAATGAAAAATAACATTTTGTTTATCCTGTGCATTACTTGTGATTCAACCACACTACGAAACACTGATGCCTGCAAATACACTTACTGGCCTCCCCACACCCACTTTCTCACTCAGAGAAGAGATTAAGCAGCCTTACACACAGGAAAGGCTAACTGGATCGTTGAGGGCACTTGTGGGATCTGCTCAAGCACGACGGTGAGAGAACTGGTCATTTTTTCCTCCTCCATTTCAGACTGAATCCTGTCACAGATTGGTGACATGCAGCAGCAAAATCCAAAAAGCTTTAAGAGAGAAAGAGCTATTACGAAAGATGGATCTACAGACCCATCTGTGGCCTGCGACGGCCCACCTTTCAGGAAATCTTCCATAGCTTATATCTAGTCCAAGGCTTTTAGGAGAAAAGGGGATCGGGAAAGGCAGAGCTTTATAGCCAGAATTACAAGCTGACCCGAGCGAGTTTTCTTTCCTCGAATTGACGAACATGGGATTGACTGACTGCATCAGTGAGCAGACTGCTGAGTGCTGAGTATGTAACAAATAATGTATGATAAAGTCATCTACTTCCCCAGATAATCTGTACCAACCTGAATGAATAATAGTGTAAGAAAAGAACAACAGTTGGCATATTCGTAGGAAATTTGGCTTATTGCTACTTCTAGCTCTCTGTTGTGTGTGACAGAGGTTTTCCATTTGACGGCTACAAAAATAAGGCATAAAACTGCAATTCCCTTAAAGGTGTGCATTGGAAGCCCCATGCAGATGCTGGCTTTGGCAAGCATGAGAGATGGAGCACTGACTAGCAGAGCTGTCGGTGCCCCAGTGCTAGATGTCTGCTCCGGGTCGCCACAGAGGTTGTTTGGGTTTATTCACCTAGTCACTCAATGGGGCAGTTGAATTTTCTGGATTGCAGCAGAGTGACTGCAAGTCTGAGGCCACGGTTAAGTTCCTTCTGTTTGTAGGTTCCCTGTTTAGTGGTTAGATGTCATGCTTTCACCTATGAAACTTGTGCATGTTTTTCTGCTTGAACTGATGCTTTAAAATGGACTGTTTAGTCTCACATACCTCTGCCACCTCTGAGGTCCCACGGGATGAACTGATCATCGCATTGATCCTGAGTTTGTTCTGTATGCTACTTTTCCATTATGGCCACTACATACTGAATTGCTGCCAGCAACATTTAACAACATTAAACCTTTACAAATCCCATTCCAGAGCCTCCTTGGTAAAGCAGTGTTTCATCAGAGGTCTTTGACATCTTGCACAGCAAGGCTGCTAGTTGAAAAGGTAATCCATTATTCATTTGGGTGATATTTTGCTCAAAGACATGCATAGGACAGATAAATTCTGCATGATCCTTGACTTTTTCAAAGCAGTTGTGTTTCTCTCAGGTGTCTGGAGGCCAAAAAGATGACCGTGGATCAGCACACTCTGTTGCCTCATGTAACTGAATAGGTCCTGAAGCTGGGAGTTTCTTGCATTCCCTAAAACAAGACGATCACCTGGAAGGCAGTTTCATCATCCTGAATTTCTTGATTTAAGTCAGCCCACAAAGCCTCATGCAGGTAGATGTGAAAGCATCTGGCAAACAGTTCTGTGCCAGACTGCGGGCAGCAATGGCTAAGTTATCCACGGGATACAGGGGCGGGAGCTCTGGACAGACAGCAGAGAAGTGCTTAGGATGGGAATCTTCCTGTTCATCTGCAGAGCACTAATTAGACATGTTAGGTAGTCGGGGTTGTACCAGTTGCTGATTGTTCTTCTAGTTTTCTCTTTGGGGCAGAAATGTGCTGCCTACTACCCCGTACCTCTAACACAGCATCCTCTCGGCAGTGCTAGAGGTAAAACACAAGGCAGCTTCGGTTGGTGAACTCCTTGTCCCAGGAATATGATCACACTCTGTGGGACCACCCATCACAACCACCTACAGTCATTTTACCGAGTACATTTTGCTATTTGCTTGCCTAATTAGATGAGTGAAATTGCTTCATCCCGCTCTCTGGTGTAAATCTGTGATAGTTTAATCAGTATCATTTTGTAATCTGTAATGCTGTAACCAACACAGAACATATCTGCTTATTTCCAGAGCATCTGAAGGGCCAAAATGTTACATTTTTATGTGCAGTTGGCTAGATCACTCTTGCAGTTTCCTCTCTAAAAAATGTTTCATTGCAATTTTAGTTTCTCCAGACATCCTCTAGTTGCTAGTGAGTGCTAATTTAATTAAAATACAGTTCTTTCCTAATAAGAGTGAGACAGTGAAATCCATTATCTAATAGTGCCAGGGCTATTATTTGTTGACAGTTCTGTACTAGTGTTAATCCTGCAAACTGTGTACTCATTAAAGAATAAACAGTTTCAGTCTATGAGCTGTGGATTACAAGATCTATTTGTCCCCTGTGAACTTTTCACAGTTAGGAGAACACTTACTCTCTCCTTTGTTCTGCCACCACAGTAGAAAATTGTTTTGCAAAGCTCTTTAGCGGTAGATAATTGGGTACTCCAGTCTATAATTTCCTCTTAAAATGAACAGAGATCTTGGAGATCAGAGGTTAATCTCAGAGATCAATTATATCTCTAAAAAAAAACCCTTATCCTATGAATTTCTCTAAATCGTGTTGTTCAACTGTTTGAATCAATTATGGTACCAAAACAGAATTCATGGCCCTTGGCTTACGTGGTTTATTCTCCTTCTGTTCTGTCGTCCGAGTTAAGGCTAGTCTTCATTTTTACCTTTTATGGACAATTTTATTTATCTCACAACTTTGTGAGATGAATAATAGTTCTTGGACAATCAGAGCAGTTCATCAGATAAGCTTCCCTTTAGCCTTAAGATCCCTGCATGTGCTTCCAAGCCCTGGGGATCTTTCTGGCTAGGACAAGCACCTCTGGGCTTGTGTTGAGCTGAGCTTCTGATGGTATGATAGCCCTCCACACAGGAAAAGAAAAATTTAATTTGTTGCAGTGTGACTGTTCTCGTTTACTTGATTGTCTGGCAAGCTTCACAGAAGCAGGGATTTGGCAAAGAAACACTTAACTCTGCCTCATGTGTTGAGATACATCTGTATTTTGAACTAGAAAAATGTGATCTGAATATAAATGCTAAAAGACATGAATCCTTTTCCTGCATACCTATGTGACTTCCCATAAACACTTATGACACGGCTCTTAGTAGTAGGAACATAGCCAGGCAGCCAAGACACACTATCAAAACCATCCAAGAGGATAATATATAGGCAAGATAGATATGGTCTGATTTTTTTTGCATTGCTTTGTTTGGTTTTTTTTTTTTTTTTGATGCAAGTCTATGTGCATGGTTTAAGTACTTTTATAGGCTATATATAGCACAGGAGCTTCCAACTGATGAGGAAGTTTTAGTCATGCAAACAAGGGGAAAACCACTTTTCAGTCTGGATTGCTTTTAGCAAGAAAATTACTCCTAAGAGACACAACTACTCAAGCCCCAACAACCTCAGAGCTGTCAGTTTTGACCGGTAGAAGAGTGAACCTACATTTATATGAGCCCAACACAGAGAACCTGTATGAGAAGTCACATACAGGGGTTGCTGTAGGGGCATTGCAGCTATATTCCGAGGTGCTGCTACGTGAGACCTCGGAGTATATGCTTTTGAGCAGGGCAAATCCTAATATAAGTAAGTGATGAAGAAAAAGCTTGGGAGGGTATCCTTAGCTGTACATTTTAAGACAAAATAAAATAAAAAGTGAAGGATTAAAAAGTAAGCAATAAGGGTAAAGCAGGCTTTTCACACTAATTCAGAAGAGAGGTACATCCTTAAAAACCTGAAAAGTAATTGCCAAATTAAGAAGTTACAATTTTAAGTGCAATATATATGGTATATAAAATATATTTCAGGTCTGGACATGTACTGCTCCCCTTGTGTCTCAGCTTTACTGAAAATGGCGCTCTCTGCATATTAACCAAGCTGCCTCCATTAAAGCACAATCAGGTAAAATTCCATATCCACAAGGAATCCCTGCATGAACCTTTCAGTGAGAACTACCTCAGTATATTACATAAAAACATATAAATACTTCATAAATCACTTCCCTTTCTGAATGAAGAAAAAAATCCTTGAAGACATACATTGTAAATTAATTTAATCCAGTAAAGTGGCCTATGGCTGAAGTGCATTTCCCAGCACTCTTTAGAAGTAAAGTCAAAGAGCAATTCTTTTTGAGATGAATTAGTTACTAACTCTGGGTATTCTGTGAATGATATGGCACAGATTTTGTTATTCCTGGTATAGGGTTTTTGAATGATGCATTGAAAGATCATAATTTCAAATATTCATCTTTTAATTTCAAGTATGTCTTATTTCTTTTCCCTAGTCCTTAATTTATTTCCCCATTCTCAAATTTCTTATAAAGGATTTGAGTTATCCTGCAACTCCAAGCTTTTTTTTTTTCTTTAATATATTTTCCACCAACCCTCTGTAGTCAAGAGCTGCAAGGTCCAGAACTTTAATTCTCTTATCTCTTCCCTTATGTATACATAAAAACAAGACCCGTTAACTAGCAGAGAGAGGGTCAGGAAAAATTAAAACATACTTCATACTTCCGTCTGCTTGGTTTCTGTCCTCCCTACAAAAAGAGAAATACGAGAGACTCATTCTATGCAACTCTATTTGACTAAGGCAACTATTCACTGATTAATATAATAAAACAGGCTTTCCCAGGGGACAAAGCATCAGGCTAACAAAATAAAAATCAAAAAGATATGTGGGGAATGTGCACCTGGTATGAGCACTATTCAACTACTTCAGGGCTGTGTTACAATATTTAAAACACTACAGTAGTATCTTTAATTGCTTAGGTTCATATATATTTTTTTTAAAAGAGAAAATGCTCTCTGCACTCTAGCGTAAAAGTGCCCCTTATTAATTCTGACTTGTCTTATACAATGTGTGGAGTACAAGCATGTCTGAGATAGAACAAAACTATTCACATATTGATGTTAGCCCTTGTGCACACAGAGAAACTTAAAAAATAAAACCAAACAATTTTTCCATTATTACAGGTATACAGAATGAGCTGTTAGTATGAAAAGTCAGTACATTGTTGTGGATGGCATGAGTATACTATGTACAAGAGATGGCCAAATGGAAGCAAGAGTAGATACTGAACACCTGTGCACAAGAGAGTAACATTAATTACCTATTTGTACTGTAGAACTAGAGATTAGTTTCCTGGTTGCATGATAGTTCATGAAGCTTCCAGCACCTTTCCAAAACACATTTACAGAATCAAATAACTGCTCATGATAATGAAGAAATTCCATACCTATTTGATAATATTGTCATGCAACTAAATCTTTTTATAAAAGTTGTCAGTGCATATTATGAATGCTGCTGCATATTTGACCCCCAAAATCATGCAAACAAGGAAGAAGTATTTTTCTTTTTTCACTTATTTCCATGAAATGGCATGTTGAACATATTTGGCCATTTGTAGGCAGATACAGCAAAAGGACTGGATAATGCATCTTGAAAATTACAAAGCTTCTTGATAAAAAGAATGATAGCTAGTTCCTTCCAGCTCCTTTATCAAAAAGTCAGCAGCACCATCTCCATTTCTGAGAGCAGAAGAAAGACTGTTAGACGAAATTAGGTATAGCCATTAGATGTGCAAAACAAAAGAATAACTACGGTGTGAAAGTGGGAACCATCCACATCCGTGTCTGTGTCTATTTTCAACATTCAGAAGTCAGAAACATCCTTGTGATGCAGTTTTCCTGAACAGAAGATCTAGTTACATGAACTCTGCTTTATTTCAGAAAAACATATCTGATCTTTAGATAAAAAAAAGTACTGTTTCGTGTTAGTTTATTTTTTTAATCACTTATTTGGCAGTCTCATATTTACATGATGGTACTAAATACTTACCTAATACATCAATTTGTTAGCTGAAATGTCCTTTAAAGGAGAAAAAAAATGTAATGCATGGCAGTGTTAAAAATCTGGACATATACATACAGCTCGTGTCTATTTGTCAGGGAGTAACATAGAAAACTACGGAGCACCTCCTCTCTAGAATATGGTCTAGTATATGTCCAAGTTTTGGAAAACATAAGTCCTTCCTACATATTACCAGGATTTTCATGGAAAGGACAGATTGAGTAGAGATGACTAGTTGAGGTGGAATTAGGGAAAAAAGGAATCATGTTCCAGGAATATACTTTTTTAAAATTGTACTCTGTTATCCTGTTTTCACTAATGCTATTTCATGTGGGCTATGAACAAAAAAACAGTGCAACCTACACATATATACCATGATTTATAGATTAGTTTATGTAAATGTCATAGGTCTTTAAGATAGCATTAAAATAATTTCATGTAATTTACAGAACAAATGCTATAGACTGTATTAACCAATTTTTTGCATTTATTGAAACAATGTGTGACTGAAAAATCACATGCTATTTTAAAAAATGTTCAATCATGGTACCAGTTTTAATAGTCCTTTTATAATTAATCACAGTAGCTCATTGAGGAAGAAGAAAAGGCATGCATTTGTTGGAAAGCATCCATGATAGTCATAGGGCTGATAGCCATTTGTGCCTTCGTGTTTCCCCTGGTGTGACGGTCTGACAAATTCAATGTCTCAAACATCCATTAAAGAGCTTTGCTGGAGACAACGGCCTCTGTAAAAACGCTGGAGTTTTGTGAACAGGACAATGTGGCCAGAGGAGAGGGCCCCACGGAGGGTGGGAACGCACTTCTCCAAAGCCCCAATTCCTTATCTTCAGTGACCAGGAGAAGGAACACGATTTATGCCTTCCTGGAGGAAGAAGGCCCCACGGAAGTTGGGACTGTGCTGCTATCTTAAGCGGTCATGCCAGCAGGAAAAGAGAGGCAGCTCCACAATGAACCCTCCCCGCCCCCCCCCCCCTCAAAGCTCACTGACCGATTCCAGTGAACCCCAGGTGCGGGAACTGCGCATGTTGAGATCATCAACTAACACACTATAAAAGAAGAGAGAACGAGTCCTCAGTGAGCGCCCTCTGGAACTGGATCTCTGCGCTGGCTGGACCAACGCTGGACCCAGGACTGGTGAAACCCTTCTCTTCTCTCTTTCTTTCCTTCTTTCCTTCTTTCCTTCTTTCCTTCTTTCCTTCTTTCCTTCTTTCCTTCTTTCCTTCTTTCCTTCTTTCCTTCTTTCCTTCTTTCCTTCTTTCTCCTTCTTTCTCCTTCTTTCTCCTTCTCTCTTTTCCACAGTCCTTTTAAACATAAACCGTTGACCAAGTCTGAGACTAGGAGTGGATCTAGCCGACCCTGAGCTCCTCTTTGAGAAGGAGTCCGGAAAGCAAGGGGGTCTGCTCTGAACCTCATGGCTCAACAGGAGGGCTCTCCTTCCTTTTTCCATTTCATTTTTCTACACTTCCCTCCTCTTCTCAAAGAGCGGCTTAATGACATGTTGCAAGGTTCATATTAATAAGTTCATGTGTACTTGGGCAAGGTTAGCTAGGTTGAATAAATGTTGATTGTTGTTTGAACTCCCCTGGTGTCATTTCACCTTAATTCTGACAAAGGAAATCCACGAACGTGAGTCTCTCCAACTTTGGGATGCGACACCTGGTCTGATCACACATTTACTTGGTAACTTAGTGAAGGTGGGCTTGGGGGTGTTTTTGTACCATGTACAGCTCATCCTTTGTTAACAATGGCAAAGCAGTGGAGAAGGGTCACAGCGTACAGACAGCATCTTCTCCATGGCGTTGCTGCAGAGGTGGCAGCTGTAAGATGACTGGGTCTCAGGAAAACTGTCTTGCATCCACCCACCCACCTACACAGCAGGAGTGCCTGGGTGGATTAGACCCTTGTACATGGACAGCCATAATGTGCTTCTGCATTTCTAGTGAAGAGAGATCACATTATGATGTTCAACAGATCAAGCAACTGCTTTGTTGGCATGCGTGGTTACCTCCTGCGGTCTGGAGTATCCCAAACCCAAGCAATACACCTCTCTTCTCGCCAACCTGAAAACATCACCTAGACACGTAAGCATGAAGCACCGCTGTAGAGAATAAACTAATTCAAGATAAAGAGGTGGAGTGCTATTAGAAAAATACTGGTTTGTGTTGAATAAGGCAGAGCCTAATAGGATCATGAATGTCATTCTTTTTTCAGTTTTGAGGAGTGAATAGGGTTGACGCTTCCTGGAAACCAGAAATCCCTCCAGACACATTAAATTCCAACTCATCTTTATTTTATTAAATAACTAATATGATCCAACTGTCCATATCAACACAAGAAGTGCTGAACACAAGCAAAATATCTCTTTGTATTGTGAATGGGACTTTGTTTTGGACTTAATGGTAGCTTTCCCTGCAATAGCCTACAGAGGATGTGAACTCCCATAGCCCCTGTTTTCTGAAAAAAGTGAAGCACACAGTTAATGTAAATGCTCTGCTTTCAATTTGAGGCTGTGCTACCCAGGCAGTGCCAGACAACACTGTAATAGATACACTTACTCCTACCTCTTTTCTATTTGAAAAAAAATTAATAGATTTTGGTACGTAAGGCGTGCTGTGCCTGCAAAATAGGAAAGTGAGGCAATGGAGTGCAGAGGAGCCCAGTTCTGTAGTAAAAATGATGTTGCCCTGCCTCCCAAGTCTTTCTGTGGTAATAGGGTTTAGAAGCTTCCACCTCAACCCAAATGAATGCTGAAGGACACTTCTAAGTGGTCTGAGCATAATAATCATCATGTGACAGACACCTATCCTGGTCCCTAAATCCTAGCGTGTTTGCATTGAGAGGGTTTTTCAGAGGTCTTCAGGGACTTAGGATGCAGCTTCAGTGAGAATGCAGTGACCCGTGTGGTCGTTCCAGACAAGCAAATGAAGTGCAGGAGGACAAAGTACAGCTTTGTCCTCAGGCAGCCAAAAGGCAGAGTTTGGGCACAGCACTGCATGAATTAGGCTGTACTGCTTCTGAGCTGAGCTGGGACAGTTCTCACGCAATAGTGTCGGATGAGCTAGCTTAAATCCAAAGAAGCCGTGAGCCTCGTGCCTTGTGCTGGGCTTCAGGTGGGACACGTGGCTTGGCTTTGTCTGGGCTGTGCAACTTTTATGCACTTTTATGCTTGCTGCCGACCAGAGTTACTGTTTAGTCGAGGATGCTTTTAGCCTTTTGGCTTGAACTGCCCACTGCCAAGAATGAAAATGCAACAGACGTGTTCGCTCAGATTAACTTGTTCTAAGGTCACATTCTTTCCTCATTGGAAAGGTTATTTCAACATCTTGCTGATGTGTTGCATTTGCTTTCTCTTACTCACTATGTCTGCTCTTCTTAGCACAGGGCGAGCCCATCGCTTTGCTTTGTTAAAACATTTACTGTAAGAAGGCTGAGATCACTTTCCCAAGCTGTATTAGGTGGAAAGCATTGCCCATGTGTTTTGTGTCCCAGTATTCATTCTTTGCTTTTATTTAAGGACAACTTTAAGTAAGTGATGTAGTCTTACATAGAGTAATTGCTAGCCCTATAGCCTCTTGCTAATGATTTATAACCTCTTTGCCAGTATGGTTAGAACACCTTTCTTGTTTGCCCAGCTATTCATTACTCTGTATGCCTTATTTAGCAAATTGCCTTTTTTTTTTTTTTTTTTTTTTCAGGTAGCTAAGCTTCACCAAGAGAACAATGCATTTTTAATGACTGATTTGGTAAGCTGAATCCTACGGAATAATCTCTACAAGAATTTTATTATCACAATTAACAGTTTTTAAGGAATTCACTTCTTTAAGGACTGAGACAGATTGCACAATATTTGGGTTTGACTCTGAATCTGTATTTTCTTCAGTCCCACCTCCCAGGCTGCAACTGTAATGAATAGGTCTGGTTTACAGATGGAGAATGAGCAAGTAGAGGTCTTCCTCCTGCTGCTGTCTGCTGGTCACTGACAATTCCACTTCAGTCTTCCACACAAAACAGAGCAAGCTGCAGAAAATAAGGGTTTCCATGAGAAATAGACAGGGAAACACCTGTCATGGAAAACAAGAGACACCAGTAAATAAAGAAGCTTCAGAAAAGAAGCTGGCTATCCTCTTTTATCAGAGAAAGAAACAAAGAATATTTGCATCTCTCTATAGTTAAAGTAAATTAAAGAATATGCTTTCATAAAAACTTATCCAGTCTTATTTCTTTAGTCTTCCTCTTTCTGACCAAGGAAATAATGTCCCTTCTTAGTGTCCAGACGTTTCAACTCTCATCCCACCATGATTAAACTCAGAAACACTTATATATCGTATGTGATATTCCATTCCAGTTTTACCAATCTGTTTTCTCCAGGATTGTGTTTTTCACCCCAGAGAAGATGGACAGATGTGATCAAGAAGAGTCAGAGCAAATCAAATCTGTGTGGTGCATATGACATGTTGCAGAGTACAGGTGGCAAAGAACTGTTTAACTCCAGCCAGAAACTAAGCACCACGCAGCCGCTCACTCACTCCCCCCCATCCAGTGGGATGGGGGAGGAAATCGGGGAAAAAAAAGTAAAACTTGTGGGTTGAGATAAGAACAGTTTAATAGAACAGAAAAGAAGAAACTAATAATGATAATGATGACACTACTAAAATGACAACAGTAGTAATAAAAGGATTGGAATGTACAAATGATGCGCAGGGCAATAGCTCACCACCCGCCGACCGACACCCCGCCAGTCCCCGAGCGGCGATTCCCTGCCCCCCCACTTCCCAGTTCCTAAACTAGATGGGATGTCACACAGTATGGAATACACAGTTGGCCAGTTTGGGTCAGGTGCCCTGGCTGTGTCCTGTGCCAACTTCTTGTGCCCTGGCTGGGCATGAGAAGCTGAAAAATCCTTGACTATCGTCTAAACACTACTGAGCACCAGCTGAAAACATCAGTGTTCTCATACTGAACTCAAAACACAGCACTGTACCAGCTACTAGGAAGACAGTTAACTCTATCCCAACTGAAAGCAGGACAGGCTGCAATTTGTGAGACTGCCAGAAAAGGAAATCTCATCATATAGTTACACTTGCTGCATATGGAGGAGCTGTAGAGCAAATAAAAGTTTCACTGAATCATCAGGCAGTTCTTTAATGCTCTTACATCTGCTCCTGGTTTTTTTTCAAGACAAGAGTCATAATTTATGCACAAGGAGAGCAATCAAAAGTCCCTAGACTTGTAGAAGTAATGTGCTCAGGTACATAAAGAAAGATCTTAAGATGGCAGATACAAACCAATGTGTATCGATTCTTAATAAAGTAAAAATTGGATGCAATGTTGTGTTTCCATTCTTTGTTATTGTGTCTTCCTAAGGAGATAAATTTGAATTTAAATGCAAAGGTAATTCAAGTGGGGATTTCAGTTTGGTCTCCAGTAAGCCAGTGTTTGGGGAACACGGTGCTCTGTCCTTTATTTGAAATTAAAGTGTTTTTCTTACCAAACACACAAGGTATTATTTCATCCTACAAGGCAGTACCAAAGTCGGAGTGGATGTTTACATATTGGAAATGACCTGGTTTTTAAAGTGGAAACAATTGTAGCAGAAATTGAGGTTTCCTCATAGGATTTTATGATTCAGAACAACAATTCATGCCATATAAACAAAATTGCTTCCAGCCTGAGAGCATGTGTATCAGTTTTTTAGAATGATGAACCCAAAATGGCAAATGGAAATAAAGCTTTATAGTAGAAAAGAAGCTTAGATTTTATTTTCATGTTACTAATCAGAAATTGTATAGTATGTAAATGTCATACATAATAAAATAAAATAGAATAGGTTTTAGTAACGGCATTATGTCAGAACAATACAACTTATATAAATAGTTTGTCTCAGCTAGAAAGAATTCAGCAGTGTTCATAGAAAACTGTTTGTTCTATGCAAATTAAATTGGATAATAGAGAACTATAACACCGCTTGCTGCATCAATCTTAGTTCCTAAGACACTGAAGTCACTCAGCAATATACATGTCTGAAGCAACGTTCAGGCATGCTGGATCACTGGCAGACAGTCAAGGTACTGAGTCTGACATGGAATTTCTCACTGACTGCACCCACTGGCAAGCTATGTCTAGCTAGGCTCCTTCTCATCATCTTCTCCTACCAGGGTCACACGAGGCCAGCAGAAGCTGGCTCAGAATGGGCTTCTGCCTCACTTGACTGCAATGGGAAAAAAAGAGTGGAGAGGCCCCCTGGTACCCTGCTTGCGTAGGAGAAAGCAGCTATCCTTCCACTGCGACCTTGTGGCTTCAGGGGATTCATCTTGTTTACATCCTTTCTTTAGCCTCCTCTCACCATTCGTTTATTCCCCCCGGCAATAGGCATCTGTTCTTTACCACATCTCTTAATACCTCGGGAGGATAGAAGGGCAGGAATGGCCATACCTGTCCTGCTCCCTCTTAATGCTGTTCTTTATGGTGTGACCTTATCCTTCCATATGTGTGTAGCGTTCCTTCTGGCTCACATGGTCCATCGGTTGGACAGACTGCATCTTGCTCTTTATGTGAGATTCACTGTCTATGCATAGAGTAAGGTCAGAAGTAAATAATGGGATAATTCTGGCTTGTAGTCTGTTCTGAGTGAGCTTAGCAGCAAGTCCGTGATTCGTGCTAGAGCTTTATGAGCTCTAAGAGATATTGAGCCTTATTGGAAAGTCTCCGAAGACCTGAATATATCTCATAAAATGAAAAACAGTTCTAATAGCTAATTCTTATTATGAATTTTTATTGTATTTTGATTTTTTATGCTTTAACAGTCACTTATTAGATCTTGTTTTGCCTTTATCTGATATATTAAGAATGCGTTGCTACTTTCTTTCTTACAGACCGTGATCAATCTTCAGCTAAGCATATTTTTTGATACCTCAACTCACTGGATCTCCATTAGTATCCTGTAAGGTAGGTTTTCCAGTTCTTGAAACATTGTTGTAATTCTCTTATGGATCCTTCTGGTAGGATAAACGCCAGAACCGCCTGCAGAGTGGTAATAACACAGTGGTTAACTATCATATCCAGCCACAGAAAGGGCTTCTCCTGATATTCTGTGTTCCCTTCTGTGCCTCTGCTCCTGTTATTACCGTAAAAGCCTTTTTGAGTCATGTTTTTCCTAATGTAATTCCTAAACCATAGGAGTGTCTTGCCTATCCTGTTGATAATTATGTAATTGGAGGATAGTCTTCTGGAAATTATGTGCTGCATAACTTTGAACAAGTTGCCTTCTGTTCCTGTTACGTCAGTAGCCTGTGTATAGAGTGCTGGGGGGAGGAGGTGCTGGGGTGAAAGGGGGAGAGCGCACGAGTGAGAAGTGCTTTAATAGAGAGATAAACACTAAAATGATCTTTAGGAGGACAGGTTCCTGCAGGATGTCAGCAGGATGAGGTATAATGTATAATCACTTTAGTTTTCACTTGGGTTCCTTCCAAGTATGCTCACTAAATAGTGTTTATACCACTAAAGAAATCTGTTATCTATGAAATGGAAGACATAAGGACTATTATCTTTTAAAATAAGTTAACACTTTCTTAAGAGAATTTGGAAAGCTGTTGGATTTGTATGTCTCTTTCTTCTGCTCTTATGGCCTCTGTTGCTGCTGTTTCTTTTTAGTTACGTGAGTTGACTTTTGCTGATCTACTTTGGGTGCGTGACATATATGCAGCAAGTTCTTAAAAACATTAACTTAATTGCACCATTTTCCCCAGAAATTCCCCAGAACCGACAGGGTACAATTTTTAGACAAAAAAATTCCTTTTCAGTTTATAATTACGTTTTGTGAAAACACAGACCTTCATGGCTCAAGCATCCAACCATTCTGAATGAAATATAAGGTGAATAATTTACAAGATTTTATTTTCAGGGGGAAGCTGAAATTCAAACTGATGACACAATACAGATGTTTCAAAAGTTTGCTTTGAGTAACCAGCACTAAATATGGCAACTGCTTTTGGAAAAGGGGACATGTTTCTGAACATGCTCTTGCATCCCTGGATCATCCAAAGCAGCTTACCTGGGCAGGCTGGGTGACCAATGGGTGGTGCATTGGCTGTGTAATTCTGTAAATATCTAAGCCACGCTACAGCGAAAGCGCAGTATCTCTGGCTCCAGTGCAGATGTTTTCCATACAGGAAGCCTCTAATCCAAGCTTTCCCTCCTCTCCTTTTGCTGGCCTCACATGACTTCATCATGCTCTTTGCTCATTCTGAAACAATTATATACATCTGAATGGCAGCCAGACTGATTACAGCCTGTGTTTTTCAAAAATTAGCCAATTGTTCTGATGATTGCATTTATCAGAACATTCAAATCGACCAGGCTACAGGTAGAAAATAATTTTTTTGTTGTTGTTAATGAGCATAAGTATGATGATCCACTAAGCAAATCCTGTTTCTTCTTCAGCCACTTCCCATAGGTCCCTCACTCAGGCACAAATCATATATATATATGTATGTGTCTTTATTCATACTAGAAAATTTCTATGATTTTTTTTTTAAGATACTGAGAATTGCATAAAGGAGATATTTGCCAAAGCATTTTTTTGAAGTGTTTCCACTTATGAACAAAAATCAAGGTGAACCCTGAAAGATGCTGTACAGTATTTTGCTTGTGTTATACCTTGTAAAGCCCAATTCAACAAATCAGGTTTCCTGTGATGAAATGTTACATTCTTGCTTTGAAGTGACAGGATGTCAGAATGACATGAATTGCTTAAAAAATTTCATAGCAGAGCTGAAGTAACTTGTTGTAAAGGACATGTATATTCCTCATGTTTGCAGAATTAAGAAGCAGCTTTGTATTTTTTTCTAGTGCCAAAACACACAGGAAAGCATGCATAATTTATTGGAATACAACAGGATAAGAGAACCTTCTGAAGTATTTTATTTAGATTTTTGTTCTGGTTTATATTTGCTGCTCTTTTTTTGGTGTGTTTTTCTGGCAACTGGAATGGCTCTCAACTTGCACTTTCCCAAAATTTATGGAGTCTGGGCTGTGTGCCTGTGAGCCTATGTGTGGCGTGAGTGGCTTAGCAATATTGTCTCAATCCAGAAAAGGAAACTTTTGTACATATAAGATGATAAATTTTAGAAACGCTTTGAAGGTGAGCAGGAACTAGCTTATCGCTTGAATGATTGAAAAGGCCTGTTTAATATCCACTGTCAATCATGTTTTTTTCTTTGCACATCTCTAATGTGCCCATTGTGTGGCTTAGCTAGAACATGCTTCATGCAAACTAGTGATTTATCAAAAAGCCCAAATGCCTTGCATCCGTTCCCTCTTTTCTGTGTTACACAAAGACAGAACAGTGCCATTGTAGTTTTAAATTCTCCCATGTTGATTCCAGGACACCAGAAAGAGAAGATCTACATTAAATATGGGTCATAAAACATATCTGTAATGCATGGGCCCCCTTGAAATGCTGTTATACCTATGGGCTGTGTCGATATAAGTAAATCCAAGCATGACTGGGAACATTTCCAAGCACTGGGCTGTGAATGTCTGTGCTAGTAAACAGAACTTTAACCTGGCATGAATTCATCATTTTCCAAACAATGCTGTACCCCAACAATTCCTGGGCACATTTTTGTGTTTTGGCAGTTTAACCATCATGGTGGCCGTTCCCTGTGAGCAGACCTCCTGGAACCTCTCCTTTTGGGGACTGAAAGCCATTGTCTAGCATTGGCATAGTCCATCCCAGTCCACTTGGCCTCAGGGCCCAAACACATTCTCAGGCAAAGTTTGTTTACTGGAGCAGGCGTAGCCAGAAGGGACTACTATAAGAACCAGTAGAAGCTGCTATTTCCCTGGACCTTGTGCTGTCATGGAAGGATATTTGGGGAAAAAACCACCCTACTCTCTCAGATAGGGAACATCTGCTCATTTGTGATTTTTAAAATATCAGGTATCATACTGAACTAATGAACTGATATATCTCTGACTTGGTTACAACCCATCCTTCAATTTTGAGAGCAGATTTTCAATTGAAATATTCCCATCTCGGCCTCTGTCCCAATTTATTTCAGTTTCCCACGGACCTGCTGAGCTACTTTGTTGTTGCAAATGAGTAACTGGAAAAACTACAATTATCCTGAAGTTTCAGGGTGAGATGTGTTTGAAAACGAAACTCACCACACTGGCTATGCATTGGACCTCAAAGGGGTGGTTTACAGAGTGCTGGAAAGCATGAAAATCACATAAGGTTTTTAACAGAATTTTGGAGGTTGACAAAGTTATTACAGATCCTCAGGAAGAAGGAAAATGTTCACTGATAGTTGATTTAGGACATCTTCTACTCCTATTAAGAAACAGTTGAAGAAACAGACTTGTCACTTACAAATTTATGTCATAAACAAACAAGAAAAAACACTTACAGAAATAAGCGAAGAATCTAGTCTTTGATATAATGAAGGAAAGTGGAGGTATAAGATGGTGATTTAAGCTATATATTAATAATTTAAAATGTTTGTTATATACAAAATTCCTAACTAAAATCCAGTGTAGTGATGTGAAATAATTTGTGCCTCAGAGATTGACACAATTAGCAAAGACATTTTTGATACTGGAAAAGCCAAAACATAATCAGTGTAAGAGGAAGAATTTATGGAGCAAAAGGAGTGGGTTGCTCACGCCAGGCTTCCTCCTAGAAAAGACACAACGAGAAAGGTTTTTAATCAGTAGCAAAAGATTTTTTAAAAAAGAGAAGTTCTGCAGTGCTGCTGGCTGGCTTCCAGGCCAAGGAGCAGTCAGATGCCTTTTCCTCCTGTTCCTTCACTTGGTGCTAGCAGGAGTCAGAAACTCTGGGGCCAATAGCAGTATTAACAGTGTAAAGGTCTTTTGGGGTCTTCTCAGCAGCGTTGTATTTGATCCTTATTTTTTTTTGACTTTGGACAGCTTTCTGCCAATTTGCCGTGTCTTGTTTTCAGGATACGTCAGGATTGTGGATTTGTGTCTTTCACTGTTTTCTCTCCTTCATGTCTTTTGTTACTCCTATTAATTGTAACTCTCTCTTTTTTTCTCCCAGGAGAATGATTTGCTCCCTTCCTAATTGCTCTTCCATAACTCCTTTCCTATCTTCCCCCTAATCTGGGCCCATCATGTCTGCTTTTCCTCACAGAGCTCCTTATCCAGGTTTCCTTTCTCATAAGTAAAAGAAATTAAAGAAATTTCAAACAATTTGTTCTAATATTTTGTAAATCATTTATTCTACTGTCTTCCATGTTACCTCTTCCCTCACACACACACTCTTTGTTGTTGTCTGTTTAGTTTATAAGTGCTTTTGTATAATCTCTCTTTTTTAAAAAAATAATTATATGCAAAATCTCTTTTGAGGGCTTCACTAACAGAATGGTGATTAGTGGCATGTTGGAATAAGTCAGAAGTGACTCTGTGAGTTTTGAAAAGGAGCAATGTTACGAATGTGTTCTTGGGCATGTAATATGACCTAGCATATCTGTTGCCTCTTAAAACTGGAATGTGACATTCATGGTACATAGCTTGCTCCAATGCAATAGAGAGATGATCTTTCCTTTATCTAAGGGGTCTGTCACAACATTTAATGTGAACTGACTGTATCACAAGAGAAACCATTGCTTGGGGTTTGGCTTAATAGGCACCTTATAGGTATTGTCCTATCTATAAGTTTTGTTTTCAATAGAAGGGAGAAACTGAGATAAAGTTTCTCAGTTTCTGAGCTTTATGATGGTGGTTTTCCAAATGGGAGTTATTTATTAAAAGCAGCTCTCATGTGTATTGCCTAATGCAAGCTAAAATGGGACCTTCTTGAGTAGAAACCACAAACTGAAAAGTAGCCCTGTATGAGTGAATATTGTTGGACTGTATTAAGTCCAGAGACACCAAGCACCTGGCATCTGGTATTTATCTAAGCATTTGGCTTTGGCTACTGAACTCAGCAATATCCAGGAAACTGCTGAGAGAGTTCAAACAGTTGTGACACACATCATAGTTTGGATGACTACTGGCTTTTCATGTGGACAAAATTCTTCGTCTAATTAAACCCTGAAGTTCTGCTGATGTTAGGTACGTATAGTGAATGCCAGTAACATTTTCCCCTTCGATCCAAACGGGAAGCGTTTCCACTTCCAAGATGAAAGAAGTACCAAAAAGGACACACCCCATTAAATAGATTGGCTGTCCATAATGACCTAAAGTTCTACCAAGTTTTACTTAAACTTTAAGGTTTGTGCTCCCTACCACCTTTCTGTTAGATGGTCATAAAAAGTATTGAAATTTGTCCTTAGGCGTTTCTCAATAATGATACTAGGTCAAAGTAAACTTAGTATTGCTATTGTAATAAGCCATTTCTCCATGTGTGTAACACTATCTCTGTAAAATGATTATTATTTTTTGAGTCAATGGCTGGAGTAGTTATAAATGAAAGAAAAGGAACTACAGCAAAGGAAATATGGCACGAACGCCCAACTCTTGCCTTACCACAAGTGAAACCATGATACACCTCAAAAAACCCCAGCTGGGCATCAGATGCAGAGAGCAACAACCCCACCTATGAAAAGGTCATAGGTCCCATGTATTGACCAAATAGGGTACTGACACCTTCCTTGTCTAGACAGTTCTGTTCTGGCATCACTGAAACCTGTAACACCATCAGTTCTGGGGTTTCCCACGACAATACAACTATCCCGGAGATAGTCAGTAACCAGAAATGTTCCTAGAGTAATAGAGATAGAGCTAAATGTATCTGTACCTCGAGATATCCAAAAGGGTCCTTAGGATTACGGGGAGCTGGGCAGTAGTTAAGGACACCTAAATGCTGTTGTAGTTTCTGCCAGGCTTCACATTGTCCCTCCCTGGCAAATACAGTAATCCCATCTATACAGCCTCCCTTCCCCCAGTCACCACGTTTCAAATTGACTTGGCTTGACTGTTACTATTTAAATTATTTCTTCTCTCTTGAACTCAGGTGACCTTACTCTTCAAAGTGCTTGTATACTTGCCTGAAGTTGATTCTACTTTAGTGAGTGCAGCTGCCTGGAAGATCTTATACCAAAAGCTTCCTGTTAAACATGCAAAATGGCACTGCATATGCTAGGATAGATACTTTTTGCAGTAATGATTATATTTTGTGGTTCTCCTGTTTAATGATTCACTTGACCTTTTTTAACTTGGATTTTTACTTTGTATAAAGAATGAAGAAGTTGTATTTATATTTAAAAAAAGAAATACAGCCATGTGTCTCTCAGCTGGTGTGTTTGGCACTAGCCAAATTACCAGGAGTGGGAGAAAAAATTCCAGTGCGAAATCACCCGTAGTCAGAAAGTCACCACAGCAAGCAAAATAGCCATGTAGTTATCTATTTGACCCTGACTGGCTGGTATCATTCATTCTTTGTAAGGCTGCACTGCCTAAGGAATAAAAGGCAAATCTGAACGTTTCCCAGTGCTGGCTTAGCCAGGAGAAGCAATGAGCGTGTTGTCAGCTGACTGACGGTGAAGTCTCAGCAGGCTGAGATGCACAGGCAGAACTTTATTCCAGCAGGACAACCCGTGTCTTTCAGTCAGAGGTGGAATATTGCTGGGGTAAGGGGAACTAGTAAGATGAATGCAAATTTTCTTTTGCTCCCTCTGCTTAGGTTGTTTATGATTTTGAGTCTGAAAGGCAGATTCTTCAAAACAAATAATTCTTTTGATTTGAGTCAATTTGTTCAGCTGCTTTAATGAGGCGCCAAGGGTAAAGATGTTTAACACATATTGTTCAGTGAATGTGGGTGAGATTTTGCTGAGGTTTTGGATTCAGATGACAGAAGATTATAAATTAAGGTCATTGTATAGGTTTGGAAATAGGCAATTGTAGGGCTGGTTCTAGTTTATGTCCTGTAAAAGACTAGCGAAAAAAAGCTTCAGGTTAGGGCTAGTGATCAAATCAGGATCAGTGCTTGAACTGACGGAGGTCTCAAAGCTAGATATTTTTTTTTCAGGATGAGATTAGTGCTTTCATTTAGGACCCAATGAGTTTATTCTCTCTGTAGTGGTAGCAGTTGCTGGCCTGTGATTAAGGTTAAGGCTAAGATTAATGTTGGGGTTAAGTTTACTGCAGATAAGAGCCGTTAAGCAGCTCCATATGAAGATGCTTGCCTAGTTTTAACAGTGTCAAAATGTTGGACTTAAAATTAGTTCCATTGCCCAGAGAGGATGCTCAGTTAGGACCGAATTTGTGTTTTAGCTGGTGGTGTGTGAGGAGCGTGAACTCCATACAGTTGAAATAAGTTTCACCCTCGCAGAAAAAGAACTAGTGCCAACAGAAACACCCTAATTAGGTTCTTTTAGTTGCCAAGAATTTCAGATCAGAGGAAAATCAGCTTATTGCTGGGTTGAAATTAAGGTTCAGACATGTCAAGTGCTACAGAACTGTAACTCCATACAGGAGAAAAGCTTTCCACATAGATAAATCAGGCAAGGACCCCTTGAGTGGATCCAGTCTCTCTAGCTTACGTTTAATGCAGCGGTTAAAGACTGAGGACAGCAACAACCTAACTAGTATTGCAAAAGACTTGGAGAGGCACTGGAGGTGGATTTGAGCCAGTGCTGAAACTGGGTCTCATGACAGAGTAACTGATTTATGGATAAATACAGGATAATAGCTAAGGGTCAGAATTTCACTTGATAGGAGAATTAAGTTTTGAATTAGCGACATTGTGTTGTAGCTAATGAGTTTTAAAGTGGTAATGGATGTAGGTCGACACACAGTCTCAGTAAGGGCTGATGCTACGGGGTTAGGCATGGGCGAAAAAGATGTTCCTAATGCAAGCTTAGTCATAACTCCTTGGCTTTTCTTTTTGGTCATTTCTGGCTGACCAGAGATCTTAAGCTCAACGATAGAGGTAGGGCTGGCATGTAGCCGAGAAGGGCTTATGAATCAGTGTTGCATACTAGGCAGCTAACACTGAGGATTTCATGCAGGAGGGAGTTTCTGTGATTCACACTGATCTCAGATATCTAGAGTCTCTCTCAACTGGAGTAAAGGGGATGATGGGGCCTAATGTTAGGCAATGGGTTAACGTTGTCCTAGTGAAAATGGAGATTTAGGAGTGGTGCTGAGAGGGCCAAGCACATTTGTGTAAGGCTGGGCTAGCAAAAGTTGCCATTTTATGCATGTAGCCAACTTTTATAATTTCTTCAGTGAATCTAGAAAAAAGTGCCTAGCATTTTCACTAGAAATGTTGCTGGTTTGGATATGTGATTCTCCCTTCACAAAGCAGTGATTTTAATTTTTATCTAAACGTAACTGGTCTTCACAGAGTCAGTTGCGATATTATGTGAAAAATTTCTCTGGTACTAAATAATTATGTATGACTTTTAGTATTACAGTTTTTACAGAGTTAAATCATGTTCTAAGAGTAGATGCCATCTATTAACACAGAGCATTAGGGGCAGGTTTACATTGTGTAGTACTAACTTGGGACAAAAGTTTCTCTGTTTTTTCCTAGATTCTCTGTATGGGTACTGTGTTTCTTTATGTGGATGTGTTAGAATTACTGTGTCGGATGGGTGATGGAGCACTCTCTTGCTTCCATATGAGAAGAATCATGGGCTCAGGAAGCAAATTTTGAGAAAGAAGTTTGGATGTATACCCTCTTCCTATTACTGGAATAGAGAGAAATAACATAATTTAAAAAGCAGCAGCAGCAGCAGACTTCTCACCATAATCTTGTCACAATAAACAGAGTTATCTTGTTTCATGAGTTAAATTTGCACCAATAAACAGACTATGAGTTCCCACAAGAACGTGCCCAAGGCGGTCCTCTACAGTCAAAAATTATCCTAAAAATTATCTGAAAAATGCCCAGAGTACAGGAATTATCAGACCTGCAGTAGAGACCTCTGAGCTCTTTGTACTTGTCCTGTAGCCTAAATTTCTTTTGGAAAAAACCTACGGTATGCCCAAATAGTCTCTATCAAAAGGGACCCGGAGGCATTTAAGCATCCAGGAGTAGAGTAGCCCAGATACTGCTCCATTCTAATCAGTACAAGACCTATGAGGAGGGAGAGGTGATAAAGATGATTTATTTAATGCCAGCTCTTTCTTGAAGTGTGTTAACTGAAGTATTGACAGTAGCTGCATTGAAACTAGGTATGGATCAAGTCTTTCAAGTCTGCTAGTGAAAATAGATGCAGTTTGCAATCATCTGCCTTAGCATTCAGAATATTTTCTATCTTTTTTTTAAATGGATGGGATGAGATTAGCCCCAAAAAATAAGATCTGCTTATCCAGTTGCTACATTCACCAGCCTGTGCTTACTGTAAATTAATGATTCAGTAACTAGCACATGAACTTTATTTCTTAAAAAATGCCCACTTTCGGTTATGTTGTTTTCTTGTGGGTCCTGGTTGAATCACAGCTATAGAATTTCATCTGTTCTGTGTCATGTTTGGAGCTAAAAACAAATTTTGAAACAGAACTTTCGAAAAAGGTGCCTGAGTGACCCACCCCTACAGAGAGCCTCACTTTTGTTACTGAATAGTAGGTAGATGTAAAGTTTGCATGGTTCGGTAAAGGTGATTGCAAGCAGAGGATGTCAAATCAAAAGCAATCTTTATGGTACCCCATAAAAATGATGTTCTTTTCTTCTATGATATGTTTCCAGCTCTCTTTAAGTGCAAACTCTGTTTCTATCCCAAATGAACAAAACTATAAATCATAATAATTCTTTTATACCACAGAAAATTTTCACGTAATTCTGCAGCTCGCCCTGTGAAGAGTGGTCAAGTTTAGATGAAGGGTGCAGGTACTCTTAAGTAATTATTATGATTTCACACTTGGGAAACTGACATTTTATAGCCATTAAGCTTAAAAGTTGAACTGGCCAAAAAATGGTGAAAGCAAATTCATGAATGTTTTGTAAATAAATGACTCATTTTTTTCTGTCTTTGCTTTTCCTTAAAACAATATATTATGTGCAAATACACAGAAAGAGTAGGCATTTAAGACTCCAAATCGTTCATGATCTGGATCAAAATGGACTCAAGGGACTTCAGAGAGCAACAGTTCAGCCAAACTACCCTGACAGATGTTTGTAACTGGTTCTCTAAGTCTTTTATGGCAGGGTTAGACTCTTGCCTCCTGGTGCTTATGTACCCTGGAAACCCTTAGTCTATAAATTGCTATGCCTTGGTTTAAGGTACCAAATGAGGAGTAATTTTGGAGATTGTTTAGTTTCTAGATGATTCAGCATGAGTCTGTGAAGTAGGAGGCTTTCCTGTAGGTAAACAAATCTGTAACTGACTTCATGTGCAAAGCTTATTATTCCTATGAAGCACATGATGAAAAGCACAGGTTCAGAATTTCTGCTGAGTAAGGTCTGAGAGACCAGGGCTATGCAGTTTGGGGTTCATACATATCACCAAGCATCTCACCATTACCTTGCTGTATCCATTTTATTTAATTTTCACATCTGACAGTAAAATATTACATTATCACACACTTACTTTTGATAGCAGCAAAAGATTTCCTACTATGACACCCAGTTTAAAAGAATACATGAACATCTTTAAATTAGCAGCAACATAATTTGAGGCCTTTCTCTCACTCATGTAAAACATGTTCCTGATAATTCTAGCGCTGGGGCTGAGGTAGATCTTCACGTTTATCCAAGAAGGCCAAAGTTGATATTAACTAGGCAATGTTAATTCATAAATCAGTGGAATCCAAAGTATTCCAGTTTGACCCAGGGTTTTGGGTGCTGTCTCTCTGCCTAAAAAAAAATATAATTCACTTAAGCTCCTGTAAACTCTTACGTATTTCATGTTTCCTACTGTGGCATTTCTGATTGTGTTCACTCTTACATGTCCTCAGAACATTCACCAAACATTGACTAACTCTGGCTTTTTATTTCAGAAAAAAAACCCATATCACTTTCTAAGGTTCACTTCTAATATGAAGTGTCTAACCCTAATGATGTCCAGAATACTCCAAACTATCTGTAGCATCAGAGTTTAGAAAAATTTGAAGGATGGGAAATACTACTTTTTATGGTATCTATTACAATTTTATTCTGTTTCATTTGGGATGAAACCTTTTATCATTTTGATGACACTATGGTAAAAAAGGAAGTTGTTGACAGTGAAATGAAGAAGTAAATGATAAGATTTTTAGACACGTGCATGAATAATGCTCCTGCTGATAATAGTGGAACCATTCGTGTCTACAAGATTTTCGTCATAAAGTATCAGTGTGGCTGATAAATAATTGTAATGTTGCGAAAATTCATATAGATGATCATTACAAAATAGGTCCTAATACAGGCTAATTCCTCAAAATCAAAGAGTTTAGAATTTTCTGTATTTCATTCTGGTGCAAAATGGTTCAGATGATGCTAAAATACACTCCTCTTCCTTAGGACCTGACTTCTTTTTTCCTTACCTTACTCCCAACCATGTAAGCTCCCTGCATACAGAGCTCCCTTCATTTCTGAGCAATTTCGTGGCATTTGGCCTGCCTTTTTTTATTTTAATTGTGTGTTAAGATGATGGCAGGGCTAATAGTAATAACTTCAGTTTTTCCATAGCTGCACACAAAGCTGGTATTTTCAGTAAAGTTTAGCGGAATTAGACAGTCAAATCACAATAAATTTCAGTGGATGCTGGACACAAAACTGGTTCAGCTGCTTTGAAAAATCCTAAAAGGCTTATAACTTCCTTTGCTTTTTCTAAGTAAATATAGCAGTCTTTTTAAGTGAAATGTTTAGAAATCAACTGAAACACCTGTTCTGAATGGACCTAAATATTACAAAAATCTAGCAGTATAGTTCTTGAAATAGCATACGTACTCTCTTTTCTATCTCTCCTCCCTTTGTAAACTAAGGACCTGAAGAGCCAGCAACTGAAGTCAATGGAAAGTGAAGCTGCTGAGCAACTCTGTAAACAAACTCTCACAGCTTAGAGAGTTATTCACAGAAATACATCCAAAAATGTGCTTTTTGTTTGAATACTGTCTAAATGCTTGATGACTGATACCAACTCTAAACGCAACTGCAGTGCACAGTAGAATGAAAGGATATATGTTAGCCAAAGGGTTTCTTGCAGTCTCTCAAACCTCACAAGTATACAGCAAAAGTAAATGTAACATGGGAGTAGTGAGTCTTCAGCTTGAAAGGCAAAGGCACTAATAGATATGGGTGCTTATTACTTCCAGAGCAAAACTATAGCAGAACATGACTTAATGTTCACAGCAGTTTTCACTAGTTTTTTTATAATACTTACTGTATGCTGTAGGATATATTCAGGTCCGTTTGTGTGTTCTGTTCATTTTCAGAAGTGTTATATTATTTCTGTAGTCTCAGTGTGGAGCATTTCTATGGGTTAACTAATTAGAAAGGTTTTCAAATTAAGTACTAAACCAGCATTTTTCTACTTAATTGAAGGTGGATTTTTTAACTGTTTTTATTTTTGAGAATGCATCTAGCACATTCTGCATGTTTTATCCATCCTCACCATGCAGTTATATGATGTTCTATCTAGTAAGCAGTGATTTGAAAGCCATGATCTTAAAGGATGAATTCAGTCATCTGTTATAGCTTCAAATGCTTAATTGCTTTAACGGAATAAAACTGGTTTGAAAATACTTCAGGATCTTAGCACTGCAGGAATCAGTATCCCTGTTCTGATTGTCATATAATGACAAATCCATTTCCTCAGTAGTTATGAGATAGTGCATCTTTGAATGGACATGACCAAGTACCTGTGTGTGTGAAACTCTTACTATTTACCTTCCTTCACCTATTCTTTACTGATCTACTTACTTTCCTCCAAAGACTGAGGAGGCACAAAGCAACACCCATGCAAGCAGTCGATCCGGTGCAGTGCTGGGACTTCTAAGACACACATGTGCATGGAAACAAAATCTGAAGAATGGGGGGAAAATATGCTGATAAGAAAAATGGATTATATATGTCCTCCTTCACAATTCCAGATTGTGTGAGGTGCCAGACTATTGTGAGAGGACAATTTTAAGGCAGAGATGAGATGCAGTGTGGGTGGGAGAGCTACAAGACGCCAACTTCTCCCACCCTATCTTGGCTTCCATGGCAAGCTAGTCAGCCGCAGGTCCAACTCATGCGGAAAAAGAAAAGTACATTTATTTAGGCCTAGGTCCATGACTTAAAATGTTATGTTGTTTTCTCTGTATTCAGGGAAACCTGATGATTTAACTTTGATTTAATGGCCCTACTGGTCTGACCTCTCCACACCTGTTATGACTCAGCTAACTTAGGATACCAAAACCATTAAGATTATCCAAACATTTTATGTCCTGTTTGACTGTTTAAGTTGCTAAACATGTGCTGTGAAACTTTGATACAGTTTGGATGGCAAAACATTTTGTATTAAATATAATAGTAAGGGATCTGATATATCCATTTGAGAATTGTAGGTCTAACATTCATGCCTATATCGTTGTACAAGCTATGGTGTATATAGGCCCCCTTGAAAAGAAAACAGATTTTATTTAGGGCATATGCAAGCGGCAGGCAAACATAAGCCATCTGGGAAATTGAGCACTATGCCTGAAGCCATTCATTCTGGTATGAACAGTTTGGTCAGCAGTGGTGAGGGAGCAATGTGCCTTTGGCATGGTGCCCAGTGAATCAGAGGCAGAATGTAGGAGACACCAGTTGACTACCTTCCTAAGCCAGAGAGGGAAAGCTCTTTGACCTCTCTTGTTTCACAGTGACACCACTTGAAGAAGGAATGCAGGATCTGGGGGAGCAAAGAGCAGCGTTGGCTAACCATGCTTCTACAGCCCACAAGTGACGGCACTCATCGTCATGGTGAGAGGGGCAGCCTTGAGCCGGCTTCAGCCTCAAGGATGTTTTCTGCGCCTTCTTCAATGATTTGGCTGTTAGTGGGTGACGTGGTTTAACCCCAGCCAGCAACTAAGCACCACGCGGCCACTTCTTCACTTCCCCCCCACCCAATGGGATGGGGGAGAGAATCAGGGGGGAAAAAAAAAGGTAGAAGTCGTGGGTTGAGATAAGAACAATTTAACAGAACAGAAAGGAAGAAAAGAATAATGATAATAATAACAATAATAAAATGACAATAATAATAACAAAAGAAATGAAATATACAAAACAAGTGATGCACAATGCAATTGCTCACCACTCGCCCACTGATACCCAGTTAGTTCCCGAGCAGTGATTCCCCCCCAGGCCAACTCCCCCCAGTTTATATACTAGACATGACATCACATGGTATGCAATACCCCTTTGGCCAGTTTGCGTCAGCTGTTCTGGCTGGCTGTGTTCCCTCCCAACCTCTTGTGCCCCTCCAGCCTTCTTGCTGGCTGGGCACAAGAAGCTGAAAAATCATTGACTTAGTCTAAATACTACTTAGCAACAACTGAAAACATCAGTGTGTTATCAATATTCTTCTCATACTGAATCCAAAACATAACACTATACCAACTACTAGAACTAAAATTAACTCTGTCCCAGCCAAAACTAGGACAGTGGGACATGTGCAAGAGATTGGCACTGGTACTGAAGACTTTTCCTACTAGCAGACTCAGGGCTTCTGTCGTGCTTTGCTTCGCCTCTTGCAACTCATCTCTCTAAAAAATAGATATATATTGAATAAGAAAGCTAAGATATCATTAGGCTTGCCTACCCCACAGCTTGCCCATTTGAAAAGATTTTTTCTGCTATTGAATTTTTCCTATCTATTACAGTTTTTACATCTCTCTATTTCTTCCAGATAGCTGGTTCTCATTAATTATGCAATGAGAGTATGACTCAAAATAAGGACAAGTGATACCCTCCAAAGAACTAATCTGAGCCTTCAACTAGATCATTCCTGCTGAGGCTATATAGACCATTATTTTTAACATGCCCCAGCAAAAATAGCCATGCTGCAGAATGTCTAGGGAAATGAAGAAAATCTTGAGAATCTGGCTAACACATTTTGTACTGGAAAAATCACAGAAACTCATTGAGGAGGAAGATATACCAGGAGAAAAAAGGCACAAAACAAATCTAACAGCTGAGAAGATGAAGGGGTCAGCTTTCAGAAACCAATAGGGTGTAATTCTTCAATTCTGTTCTGCAGATCTCAGAATAAAATCTTGTCAACCTCTCTCTGGGAAGGTATAAGAGGAACAGAGGAGGAAGAAAAGGAAGTAGTTTACCTACAGCTCTCAGAAAGAAACATACTAATTCATTTGACATTAATTTTCCAGAGTTGGAGCTAAGAAGAGAAAAGGGTAATTTTACAGTTCAGTGAATACTTCACCCATTTATTATTTTAATGTTCCAAAATGCACAGTAAGGCCTTAGAAGAAAGCTGCATAAGTGCCATCTATATAGTAATTTGAGTATACCAAATTGAATTGGACCCTTGCTGTTCACAAATACAGGTTTAGGAGTCCAAAAAAATCCCCAGTGTTAACTGCAGTGTGCTAAAATCAGAGGAAAGAGACATATACATATCTCAAAGCAATACATAATACAAAGAATTTAGGTACCATTTTATACATTTGTTTTCTATTGCTTTTTTGTTTTTAATGTCTGCAGAAGGATAGTCTGTTCTCGCATTAAACTTTGCTAGTTAATCACTACTCTTCAATAGCTTTCTTTAATAACAGATACAGCGCTGTATGTTTAACAGCTGATGCAGGAACCTTGGCCTGGGGAGCCTGAGCATTGCTCAATGAGTCCTTCCAGCATGGGTTTGACTCCGTTTCTCTGTGCTGACTCAACAACCTATCAAACAAAACATTTCATTATTTAGGCTCTGTGGGACATGTGGGATACAGAATAGAGAGCATGAAAGGGTAGGAACGCTCCACTACTATTTTCTTATTATTTTGCAGTTACAGAACGTTTGGCAAATGATGGTATACGCTGTTGCAAGGCAGATGCTATAAATTGGGTCAGTATGATATATATGGCTGCCAAGGAGCTGTTTAAGTATATTTTCACTGTTTCCAGCCAAAATAACAAGAGAGAAGTAAAGACATCCTGAAGTAATTATGTCATTTGGAAGGAAAATATGGCAGGGATTATTAAAACATACGTGCAAAATGAAGAACAAATTGAACACATACTACACTTGAAAACCTAATAGAAAAGGATTAATTGATAAACATGAAACTAAACTGTTCAGTTATCACTCAGCTAATCAATTAAGCTATTGACATAGACCATTTCTTCAGTCTCTGAAATATATTTTAAAATCATCAAAGCCTGCCATAATAAAATCAAATTGCACTTTGAAAAGCTATAGCCTTTTTCTAAAACAATAGAAAATAAAAGGCAAACAGTTTGCTTGACTGGACCAATAGGTTACTGTTCATTGTGAATTCAATTCTGAATGGATTAATTTTGGACTTTCTTTCTCAGATCTATCAATAAAGGCTTCAGGAGTTGCCAGAATATGCAACCAAGAGGCAAAAGAGACAGACTGAAAGGCCCACATGCTGTTCACAGTAAGTAGTTCTCTTCAAAACTTCTTAAGTCTGTAGACATCATCAGCGTGGAGACAGATTTTGTATTGCTGCTCACTGGTACATTATACTGCTTTTTAGCACTAGCGTTTCAGTGCTATCCCGATGACTCAGTCAGGGTCAAGCACCAGTTGTAGCCCACATTTTGGAAAACATGCACCAGTCAGCAATAACTTGCAAACTGTCTGTTAATGAGTCTCTTTCCACACCACTAATTCCAGACCATTATATAATTGTAAGACTTTAATACCCCAATTTGAAGGACTTGATTGCATTTTGCATTCCTTAAAGAGAAATAAAGAGAAAAACCACTGAGATCTTGGAATAATTCCCTCTGAATTTACCTGTTTATGTAAGGAGAGACTTCTCATATACAGTACCGAAGGTCTTAGTCTTCCCCTGTAAGACAAAGGTATCTTCATTGCATAATAGAGTCTCAGGCGGCTACATGAAAACTAACACCAGCGGGTACCATTCAGTATTACTTCCCAAACAGTGATCTGTTCATGGAGGGAAAGTGTTACACTGTTAAAACATCTATCAGGAAAAGCAGAAGCGAAGTTGAATATGTAAAATAACATTTTTCAAAGATGAAACCATGCAGAAAAGTGTAAGGGACAAACGGTCAATGTCAAAGGCCAGAAGGAAAAAGATGAGAAAGGAGACTCCATAGTAAATCTCAGGGGAAATTCCCTATTATGAGTGCCAGGAGACAGCAACATGGGGAAATAGAGCAAGAACCAAGGTCACTTGATAATGGGCTGGACTGCAAGACCATGCCTGTGACTAAGTCAGTCCTAAATGACTAAGTAAGTCCTTTCCATCTCCAATGCCTCCAGTAAAACCTCTGCCCTAAAATAATAAACAAACATCCATAGACAAGCCAAAACAGAAAAAGATGTTTCCTCTAGAAAGGAACCACGGGCCTTGAGGGAAATGGAAATGAAATTATTTTGGTTTGGAAGAAACTAATATTGTTATGGGCTGTGGAGACAATCAAAATCCCATAAAGGAATCTAGTAATAGTAAATGCCTACTTGCCCTAAAATGGAGAGGTTAGTTAGCTGCATGATTTGGAAATACTTCTGAGGCATCTCTTTAAAGACTTGGGTATCTTTCTGAATGCAGTGCTTTGTTATCAGGCCCAATGCTGCAAGTTCTTGAGGAGACTTCACACCTTTCTTTCTTTTTAACAAAGCGGCTCACATTTTTAAGGATCTGCCAGCAGGTTTTAGCTACAGAGTTCCTAAGCATATTTTCTAACATGCTAAATTTGCCATGCTGCTTTCCAGAGGCTTGTCTAGCTTGTTATTTCATAGTGAGGATAGTGTTTTGGAGCTGATTGAGTGTTCAGTGTTAAAATGTATGTGGCTAGCTAGCACTGTCTCCTCTACAAAGGAAGAATATTTCCTACTTGACTCTCTTTGCATTCCTATTTTCTTTATGCAACTACTTCTGAGAGCCTTATGGCCAACTGTCTACAACATGCCACTTTTTGTGCTATTCCTTTTTTGGTCTGGAAATTTTTTTTTTTTTTTTTTTTTTTTTTTTTTAATACTATACTCTGTAATGCTGTATTACTCACAGTGATGTTTCACATTTAACCATTTTATGGCACTGTTTAATGGCCTGACTTATGCTTAGAACTTGCAAAGTCACAGGTTATCAGTGTCAAATGATCCAGTTTCTTGCACTCATACTGGGATCACGTTCTGCTCAGGATCTTTCCACTTATTTTAAGCCATGTAGTTCTTTGAAAGCCAGCACTTCTCATAATGTGGGCTCTTCTCTCTTAAGCTTTGTTTTGAACATCCCTTCCCCCCATGGCATTTTTTGAAGCAAATGTGGGCAAATGTAGAAAGAAAACTTCAAGAATACCTAGAAAATAGGAAAAACCTGACAGAAAGGTTTCATAGATTAGCAAAGGTCTCTGAAGTTGAAAGTTCGAGCCATTAGTGAAGGTAGCAGAAGGAAGCAGGAGTTTGGAAGCAAAAGATAAATGTATTTTTTTCCATAGGCTTTGCCTCCAGCTCTGCTTTTTTGCATATACAGAGTATGATGAGAAATGTTTTTGCTCAGGACTTGCATGCTTTTTATTTATTACATCCCGGCAACATGATGCAATGTGCCAAGATCTCAGCTGGATCTGGCCCAATATTCCAAAATTAAGCAAGTAAATGGATGCAAGTCAAGTTAAGTTTTTTCATAGAGTTCAAAAGTGAATTAAGTTGTCCTGTGGATATTCACTCAGTCCATGTTGTCCTGCTTTCAGCAATTACTGAAATGAAATATAGTGTGCCACTGCAGACTTGGGCCCTGATCCCACACATCAGTTCTCCTCTGTTCTCTTTATTCATGCTTCTGAGCTCCAAGGGGGCTTCTCTTGTTGAACTTGCCCATTTCACACCAAGAACAGCCTTTTGGCTCAGTAGGCCTAATAAAGCACGAAAAATGTTCTTGCATAAGTTTTGTTTCCCGTCTGTGGTAAGGTTTGCCCAGGTGGTAAAATTAAAAAGATATTTCTAGTAGCTCTGCTGACAAAAGGAGCAAGCAGCATGACTGTCAAGAGCAAACATGCATCCCAATCAGCTCTGAAGTTACAAGTAAACAAGTACTAAACTATGCAAGGCATATGATGAATAACCACTGGCATTTATTTTCTCCTTCCTACTCCACATGGGTTAGAAAAAAATGGCATAAAGTATGCAGCTACAGTTGAGTTTGAATTAACTAAATAACTAAAAGTTTTTCTCTCATCCTGAAACTATCTTATGAAGCTATGCATAAATTCTTCTCCCAATATGGGGATTTGAAATGATGCTTCCTATTACCCAGTAGGGAGGCTTAATGTCAGGCCTTAAGTTTTGGGCATGGTTTGGGAGATTCTTTCTTCTTTCTTTTGATGCTGTACTTGTGTTTATAAATAAAGATTTCGTAAGAGAAAGGACAAGAATTCAGTTGGACTCGATTCTTAAATGCAGAAGGTAGCCTACCACTGTATTCAGTCATATCTGTCTATCTTAATGACTTCTTCACTACAGGAGACAGGACACACAGAGAAAATGAGGAATGTTCATCCCAGAACAGCAGGCACCAGATCGGTTATATTGTGCTACCAGGTCTTGAATACTTGACTCACTGTATCGAAAACTGTAAGTTATAAGTAGCCATAAAAGTAACTTTTCCATGAGCAGAAGTATTTGCTTACTCATGTCTGCTAGCTGTCCAAAACAGACGGAAAGGAAGGCAACTTTAAGAAAAACATGGATCAACTAAAGTTAGATTAACGTTTCAGACAGCATTCATATCTGGCATTCATACAATGCAGAACAACAACAACAACAACAAAAAAAAAAAAAAAAAAAAAGCAAAAGTGGAGTAAATTGTTCTAAATCCAGAAGAGAAGAATGGATTTGCCAGACCATTTCCCAAATGGGCTGGCAGCCTTTCGCGATGCTGAGCTTACCAGAAGGAATGTGCACCATGTACCTTTATTCTAGCACATTGTCTCAGTATAACCAGGAGCTCTAAGTTTCCCAGCTAGAAAACCTGTTATAAGCTTAATTCCATGATTAAAATTTTTTAAATGGGGTTATAATCATGATGGGCTTTATTAATGAATGTATACCCTTCTATTGTGTGTAAGGTTAGTGATTAAAATAAATTTACTTTGTCCTGCTTTTTAAGAATATTAAGCCTGGAATAGAAAATAAATGCAAGATTTTGTTGAGGTTTGGACTGTATGCGGTTACCTCAAGTCAGGCCAAAATGAAGAAATGATTGAGGCTAACACTTCTTTTGTTCATATAATTTCTATTTTCTCTACCATTTATAACATATCTAGGCCTTTGTGATTCTCTAGATGAGGTTATTTCAAGCTGCATTTACTGTTTGAATTTGATGTCAACAACTATTGGAGGAGGAATCCCAAATTCCTCAGAAATTAAGACACAGGTGAGGAATAATTTCCACACAAGCTATGGCTTGAAGCTTTTATGCATTTCAACTATGCAGAACTGCACAGGTGGAAAATATGTAAAATTAATTACAGAGATTAAAAATATATCTCTGAATTTATGAAGTTAAAACTGTAACAGGAAAAAAAGAAAAATGAAAAACAGTTTGAACATAGTGGAAATACTGAGATTTTTGAAAATGACATGACTTGAATTGACAGGATGGGCAGAAATAGTGTTTCTCCTCTTCACTATACCTTTACCTTCCTCCATAAAAGGGTTGGAAAAAACAGAAAGGCAACAACAGAGCAGGAATCGTGTCTCTCCTAAGCAGCACGAGCTCTACAGTCACCACAAAATACTTTGTGAAACGACCCACTGCTGATGCGATGAACATACTTTCAGACAAAATGGCAATGTTATGTTTCACAAAGTAATAAATTGCTCTTCGTTGCATCATATAAAATTGGAGCACCTCTCACTGATGCTCTTTTCTTTTATGGTACATCATAAAAGAAGTCCCAAACCAACAACTATTTACGCAACGTTTACAAGGGATGTTCCCAGGGCCTTTGAAGGTTTTCTTCTGTTCTCGGAAAGCAAATGCTACTGCCCGCACCGGCGTGTCCTTTGCAACAGGTAAAGCCTGAATCTTCAGGGATTTCGGTACGAGTTACCGCAGAAGGCTCTGCCAGGGGCCGGCAGTGAGGGAGCCAGGGCATGGGCAGCAGCGGCAACTCCAGCCAGGGGCAGCACGGTCCCTGCTGCCCGTGAGCTGCCCTCCTGCGCGTCCATTGCTGCAGCTTGAAGGAGGCAAGATGTCCCAAGCCTGTGAGTGCCGTGTTCATGCTATTTTGTTAATGAGCCCTCTAAATTTGAGCTCAGCCATTGTTGCTGCCTGGTGCAGGGGTTGCTCACGGGAGGTGAATTGGATCCTCTTTTTGTTCTTGTGAATTAATCTCATTGTTTCATTGCCTGAATAACTGAGGACAACTGACCTTGGATTTAAATCTGTGTAGAGTCATTATGTGGCCAAAACAGATGAAGGAGGAAAAAAAAAAAAAAACCACCACAAAAATAGTAGATGAGAGTGGTGGTCAGATAATAAGTCTTAAAAAATGAGCATCTGGTGTCCTGAAATGACATGCTGCCTTGTGCTGACTGGTGTGGAGTGGGAAGCTGCTCCCGTGTGTGGAGGCTGCTGCCTTTCATCCAGCATCTGGCTTGGGTAGGAAGCACCAGTGCCAGCTGCACTACTACCCTGCAGCTTTCCCTGCGTGACCGAGGTTCTCCCACCAAAAACTGCAGCTGCCCAGGAAGGCTAGGAAACCCCTGCCCAGCTCCGAGGCTGTGCAGCATCTCCACCGAGCTTAAAGAGGCTGCTCTTGTTGGAGGGTACAGGCAAAATAAACCTACAAGAAGTAGCTCAAAGATGCTGGGGATAACCAACAGTTTTCTTATCTGGGTGAGCTGGTGAGAAGCCCTGCTAGTTGGAGGCTCACTTCAAAAGGAGGGAGTCAACCTTTATTCTCTCTAGACTGTCCCGAGAGTGCTGTGCTAATCAGAGATATTCCAGTACAAGTTCTGAGTAAGAGGAGGTAAGATAGTACAGGGAGAAATCTGGCTAGCCACAGCAGTCTGTGGTGCAGGAGCACAACACCAGCTTCTGCACTCCTCTCTCCGCTGTGGCCAAAGCATTTTTATCTTTAGTGCTTTCCACAAAAGATACAGGGGCCATCTTCCCTGAAAATGGGTGGCCATTTTTTTGCTTGTTTTCAGGGAGGAAGATGGGGAAGAGATCTGGGAATGGGTAAGGAGTAGCAGTATGTCCCTGTCCCTAGAAGCATTTGGCATCCAGTACTGTTGCACAGAAAGCATGTGCTAGGAGCAGCTGGAAATTCAGATACGTACGGGAAGTGCATATACTGCTGTTATTAGAGGAGAAATAGGTTTTCAGGGAGGAATGGGGGAGCCAGAGAGGCAGGGAAATCAAATACTTTATAGTGCTGGCATGCTTGGAGGCATTTTGCAGCTTGCTCCGTTTCTGAACCAGTACTTGCAGAAATCACACTACTAGCCAGCAGTGTGGTGTCTCTCCCAGCAGTGCTTTTAAGTGTAATGCAAAACCCATCACAGCCTAGTGGCACCGAAGAGTGCTACTTGGCAACCTGCAGCATCGATTTGAGCTCTCAGTCTATTGTTATTGGTGACCAATATCCAAAAATAGACTGCAGGTCTAAATATTGCTACTCACAGTGCACCCCATTCAACAATACTTCTAGTTCCAGCCTCCAAATGTACTATTTGGGAGGATGCTGTTTGGGTCATTTTCTTAAAACAGGAAAAACATACTTCCTAATGTTTTTTAGCCCAGCTTGTTCAGTCTACCCTGAATAGATTTCCAGAAAAGCTGCATCATGATGTTTCCTCCTGGACTCAAAGCAAAAGCCATGCACTCATAACGTTTCCTCTCTCAGAAGGAAATGCTATAGAAGGGGGACAGGTGCAAGATGAACTGCATTGCAGAATTTTGCTTTTACTTTCTTGAATAATACCCACAATGGTGGCAAGGAAGGAAAAAAATAATCACTCCTAACAGCCATGTAATATTTGGCTTGGATTATCAGCACGAAAAACATGGAAAACTACTTACAAAAGTATATACACTGATATGCTTCTGTTACTCTTGGCCCTCATTCGTGGGATATGCAGAGGAATCTCTCACATTTGTGTATCATTTCAAGACAGTGAATAGCAAGTAAACTACCTTTCCTTGAAATTAATACTAAACTAGAACAAGGCAGGGTTTTTCACAAGCATTATATTAAAAGGAAACAAGATCATTACTATTTAATCAGATTAATTAGTGGATTTTGGATCAAATGCCTCAGATATCAGTGAAAACACCTGGCTTCAGGGGCAGGGGGGATATGCAGGCAACTTGCTGCTCTGCTGAAATATGGACATTTCTTCCGTGCTCTGCCAATGCCGTGTGATGGAAGTATATGGATGCCTTATTTTCTGAAGGAGGTTTAAGGCCCTGGAGAAGCGTACTTGGGAAGACTGGAATTTGGAGGAAACATTTTATTCTGTTTTGAGTAAAAGTACACCAGAACAGGAGTCTTTGGGAAACACAGTGAAAAGGGTGATATATTACTGTGGCAAAACAAGCTGAAGTCCAATCTCCAATACTTCTTTCATAGGAATTCATAATGGGTAAGTCAGTGTTAGTCACTCCAGAAAGAAGTACTTTGATTTTTTGTTTGTTTTGTTTTATAAAAAGGTGTCCGTGCTTTTGTTGCTTCCTAAATAACATGAGATATATCCAGTAAAGTATGTGCAAATGATCTATGCTTTCTTGTAATCTCTTCAATTTAGCAACTATAGCGGCTTAAGATGCTAGGGATTAGTCTTGGGCACTGCAACAGGAAAAACACAGGAATTAAAATTTGTGGAGGAGAGGAAAAGGCCAAGCCCATCACTTCACACTTTTTCTGCAAAACCAAAAATGATTATCAGTCTATTCTTAAAAGCAAGATGTATCTTTAAAGATATTCTATTAGTCAAGAACATTAATATTTTAGTGAGGTAATGAAATGTCAGATCAGTTTGGTTGTCCCTACTCAAGGGTCTCTGTATAATGTTCCGTTGTGTGGTATGGGTACACCTACTAGTTTGCACTCTAGTCTAGTCATATCACTGGCAGTTGTTAAGCGTCTTGATAATTGATTTACTCTACAGTATTTTGTCTTAACATGGAAGAGAAAATAGAATAATATTAGGGAAGCTGTTCAAGTAATCTGTGATTTATACTATGTCCTTTCTTGATTATCATTCTGTATGTAACCACTGTTGCAGCAGAAATAAAGAAAAAAAAAATCCACTTTCCAGTAATGAATTTCGTAGTTATATATAGTTATACTGCAACTAGGATGTCATTCATCTGGGATATCCTTCAGTCTCTATACTCAACACTATAATCTCTTCCAATCTGTCAACCCATAGCAAGAGGCAATGCCTGGAAAGGACATTTAGAGAGAAAACTGGAGAGGAAATAGTATTGGCAGTTCAATATATATCAATTGCCTTTCCAAGTCAGCACTAAAATGTTACCCTTTAGAATGGTATTAGGGGAAACAGTGCTATTAGAGTGGCTGAGTAATATCCCCAGGTCTGTTCCAGTGTCTTTATGCCGAGTAGAAGGTTGAAGAGATGCATAAGGTATTCTCAAAGCCTCCTTCCTGTTGAAAGAAAATTGTCTTGGCACAGGATCTCCATAAGACAGCTGCAGACTGCTCCCTGGAGAACCCATTCTAGGCTCCAGCACACCAACGGAGAGTGGAGCCAAGGATGAAGGCTGGAGGAACATGCGAAGAGCACAGCTTTTGCATTACTGCAGTGCAGATGTTTGGAGTGGCACTATAATCCACTTGCACAGGCTGAAATATGGCCCAGGCTTTTGAACTGTCTAAATTACATTGCAGTTGTGAGACAGACATAATCAGGTGGAGATGAGGACATTTCAATGTTAGCTTTAGCTACTGCTTCCACCCCCCCCGACACCCTGACTCCATGGACTCCATGTTGAATCTATATTGAATCTATATGCTGTGTATTCATGGGTACTCTTCACAAGAGAAACCTGGGCAGAGATCTCCAGGTTGAAGCTGACTAAAAATCATCAAGATGCATGGTTGTGATGCTGCTTGCAAGCTAATTAGCTTTGCTGAAAAGCACCTATTTTTAGTTTTGGCATCACCTTTCTTGAAAGAAGCCATGTTTGGGAACCTACACGTGTACCACTGCATTCATGCTGTGCTGCATGGTTGATACTAGCTGGTTTTGGTTGGTGTTAGTTTAAAGACCAAGGAATTCTCTCAGTAGGGATCTAATTCTAAGAGCGTATTCCCAGTTCTTGTGCTTAATCTTCTCTGCCTAACCCCTCTCACATCATGATTCATGTGCTGTCCAGCATCAGGCATTGAATTGCACTTCTGCACCAGGGCATCACGATCCTGAAAGTTACCACGCATTCAATAGAGACTTGAACAGGTATGTGTAGAATTCTGATCTGTTGTCTCAAAAATTGGACAGACCCTGGATACCTCTGAAGTGCTCAAAGGAAAAAAAGGTATAAAGTTTGTGTGGCGATTCTTAAAGTAAGCAGAAGTGTCATGGATAACTGAAGTTAAAAAAAGTTCTCTGTAACAACATCACAATGTTTCCAGAAAGATAAAGAACGGTAAAAATGGATAATTCTCTCACTGGGAAGACAGTCTCACTATAACATAAAATCAAAACTTTTCTAAGTGACACAGATGAACTTTATTTTTGTTGTTAAATAAACTTTATTTTTATTCCAAGATGATATATTCAGCAAGTTAAAGAGGATAGTGTGCATGACTATTGGCAGACTGGAAAGGAAATCTTTTTAAATTGATGAATATCGGGAAAATCAAGCATAGATTAATCATCATTGATGGATCATTAAAGAACTTCCATGACTAAAATAAATTTGTATTTAATTTTAGTCCTGTTGCTATGGCAGTTAATTTCTTTCATTATAAGGTTTTTCAACTAGCTATCTCCCTCTATAAATAACGCTTACAATATTAAAACTGAGATTCTTCTGGATTTTAGTAAGGTAGCACTCTATGTAGAACTAGTGGTTTCCTTGCTCAGTCAATTTTCTGTTTCTAAAGTGTAACCATCCTAATTGCAAGTTCAAGGCTCCCTTCATATTTAAATTTAAAGGGTTAATTCCTGTTCTTTTTTTTTGCTGTGACACAACTACCCTGACACAGATAGCTCTGTGTATGAGACAGACATATAGGTGAGATTCTTCAAAAGCAATGTGCAGATGGCAGTTGTCTTTGGTCTAAGGGGAGAAAATCTGTTCCTTTTTCTTACAGAATACTGATATCTATTCTTTTCCTTCCCCTGAGCTGTTTCTGATGCTACTGTAGTTTTGTGCTCAGTGTGATAGGAAATCAAAGATCAATACCATGTCCGCTGCTTTTTTTTTTTTTAATTACAGGACAGATTGCAGTTTTTGTGTAGACCAGAAATACCCAGGACTAGACTTCAAGAAATTGAAATCAAGTACAGCAGTTTTAACAGCTTGATTCATAGTACAATTTGTTCAACAGAATGATCAGGTAAGCCAAGATGTTGATTTAGGCATAAAAAAACTTCTGTATATGTTAGTATTCAATTTAAGTAGAAGCTAATTTTTATTACTTCAGCTGCATCTTAATGGTTAGGCTAGTATAAAGCCCTCAGATCAAAAAAATCCTGATGAATGAAAATTAGTAGTATTTAAAGTATCATTTTAAAAACCTGTTAGGCCCAAGAAGTTTGTGAAATATGACTGGAATATCTAAAACATTGGCCTACAAGAAGCCAAACAGATTTTATTTGCTTTTTCATATTTAAGACATGATGTATATATAATCACTGGATTAAGAGCAATTTACCTATCTAATCCTAAATTCAAACTTTTTTCTAGATAATATTTAGAGTTAATCTCTTTATGATGTTTAACTAAACTGTCAGCTTTTCAGTTATTGAGAACACAACAATAAAAGTGTAAACATTTCAAAGAATGTCTATGGAATGCTTTAATTTACATATCATTTTCCATTCAGCAGCTAAAAAAAAAAAAAAAAAAGAAAATCATATTCAATTTTTAATTGTTATTCTTTCTTAGGCTTTCTGAAAAAGCCAAATGAAAATGTTCTTTTTTGCAGAATGCATCAGAATGTGCTAAGTCAATATGTCAAAAAAAGTCAGAATAACTGTTCTGAAGTATCAGTCAAAAATTGCTGACATGAATTAAAACTGGTGGATTTTATACATTATCAAGTATATCTCAAAGTTACTTTTCATAAAGCCCTCCTTCCATTTATAAGTCAGACACAGTTCTTTGGCATGTCCTTGAAAGCTTTGTTCTCATCTGCTCAAGTACAGACTTCCTTGTTCACCTAAAATGAGGCAAAACCTGATTTATGACGAATAATTGGCATGCATTGGCAAAAACTTCAACTAATTGGAAGGAATCCAAATACTGTCCACCCATGAAGTCATTTTAAAAATAGTTTGTCACACATATTTGGGCAAACAGCAATAGTACCAATTTATTTGAATATGCTCATTCAAATGCATATTTAAATACAAAGCAGGGAAACCTGAACAATTGTTCTGCATCATTTCCATGGGCATTTTGCATTATTTCTGTTAAATTGAGTTAGAGAGTGGGCAGCACAAGATTAAGGTTTGAATAGCCCACAATCAGGTACAAGAGGAAAGGGGAGAGAAGCATAAATGTACCTATAAGGCATGTGGAGGAATTATTAATTCTAGTTGCTTACTATGAAATTATTCATAAATGTGGTCATTCCGTTGCCTACAGCTGACAATTGTGTACATCAAGAAGTTAAAGAGGGGAGAGCTATAGAAAGTTACTTGTGGGTTTGAGCTTCCTGAATGAGGAGTTTACTGTAAATTAGTTTTGGGGAACCCACTGAATCCACATGTGGGTACTGAATGAAGAGGAAGCATGAAAGTAGGAACAGAAGTTACATTTTAAGTAGTTTGGAGGCTAAGAGAGATTCTACAGTTTGGAATTTAAATTCAGAGAAGCAAGGTAGGGAAAATGAATGTCCAATGCAAGTTGCTCTAAAAAAAAATTAATTTATATTTTATTTACTTTGAGGAAGACATCAGTGTCCAGCATGTGATTGCTATCTCTCTAACTCATAATTTTTTTTTTTATTATTTTTTTTTTGCTGTAAACCTTATGACAGCCATACATTTGATGGAAAGGATAGACATTTCATCAACAAATTTACTCAATTTCAAAGAAAACGTGGAATCAGTTGGAGTGTTCATCTGAGATAAAAGTAAAGACTGGAAAGCTTTACAGCTTATTTGCAAAATGTGGAAAAAATACTGGAAAAGCTGCAAAAACAAGTATTTAAGAGATCTATTCTAGAACTAGAGACTATATAGAATAATCAGACCAGGTTAGATCTAGCTCTAAGGATGAGGTTTTGTTGCAAACTTGTGGCTAAAGTGAAAAGTTGTCCTTATTCAGGCACGTAGTTTGGTAGCAGGGGTAGGTGACAAAGAGTTGCCCTTCTTTTGATTTGAAGATATTAATTTTTTACACTCAATAAAACCAGTCCTTGGACTCCTCCTTTTGCGACTACCCATTTGGGAATTAATCAGCTTCTTTTATCCTCTAATGAGAAGACTGAGCCTTGACTCAGACACAGTGGAAAAAGTAAAAAACCAAACTGTACTACAGGGTATTTCAAAGTAGAGTTCAAGCTTAAAGGAACCAGCAAAAAGATAATGTTCACTTAGAGGAAAAATTAGAAAACAAGATTAAGTTTGTGGCTGAAAAATGGCCAAGGCTTCATATTTAAAGAAATGAAATGGCCTTTGTCCTAAATATATCTGTGCATGTCATATCCTATAGAATAGAATCTTTATGCCTAAATGCTGTTTTCTCCTCTCAAAAAAAAATATGATATGACATCCAATGAATTGGGGATACAGATAATTTCTCAGAAACCTGTGCTCACCCAACCAAGAAGACGGTGTTGCTTGAGTAAATCCTCAAGAAAAAAACGGGTATAATTCTTGAACAACTGAGTGCCTGGCCAAGTTCTAATATGCATTACTACTGAACATAGAGGGTTTATGTCACAAAAGCCAAAAATATTGCATGAAAAGGAGTCCTATAATATACCACTTTATGCTTTCCTTCTGTGAAACTGTGAGTACAGTACTCCTGAAACTGGGAACACATTTTGGAAGTAAGAGTCTTTTTCATTACTGGATGCAGAAGTGTTTAATTGTATGGAAATCTGTCCACTCAACTCCAAAGACTAGTAATAGCAACATCAGGCTTTCCACAAGGAAAAGCTTCTTTCCGTTTCCAAAAGCTCATAGTCCCTTGAAGCGGGGAGACGTGCCAGAAGTCAATAATCTGAAGGTGAAGAGATCTGCAGAGAAAGATGCAGCTTTAATTTTTGTGTTCTCAGAGGAAGAAGAAACATGAGATCTGCTTGAAGATCTCATTAATGATTATTGTTGCTTGATAAAGTGAAAATCTGCATGTGGTATTCCAGGCTTAGTTATCCTAGTAAGTCTTGACTAACCCCAGTCACTAGAAAATAAAACCTTTATGCCGAGTATTAAATAATGTCAATAACTTATGATAGTTTTATGAAAAGGAAAGGGTTTATGGATTGTTCCTTTTCATTGCGAAGTCACTGTTTAACTCTTTGCATCTCTAGAACTCTGTATTAGCTTAATCTGAAATCTGGCAGATGCAGAGAGGAATCAGAGCAGTTTTGGTGTAGAAGTAAGGTTCCTGACATAAAAAGAGCTTCTGGTTTACGGAAGAGACTAAATATGTAAGCACGTGGCTCTCACACAGAAAAGGTTAATATTCATGGACTTAGTTTATATCTTTGAGCTTCAATGGAATTAATGATAAACTCATCAACTTAGTAATGGAGTGTTTATAACTTGTATCATTTCAGGAGAAGGACCAGGAGAAACATGTGACTTGAGCACAACTCTTTTGCTGGTTCTCAGTTGTCGGAACAACAGAGTAATTTATTCCAGCTCTCTTCCAAGTTTAGCACACTCTCCATCATAAATCTGGCCACATCTGTTGGCTGACACACAGAGGCTTAGTGCAACCTGAAAAATGTCAGCTTCTTTTATGCAGGTATATGGAGCGTGTGGTGTGTTCTTTCTACTACTGTGCCTGTAGTCACAACCCAGAGGGGCCAGCAAAATGGACTATATTTCCTGCTGCTTTTATGTGTGGATGCATCTGACTTGAAATAATCAAACCTTCACAATACCTTTCTAGCAAAATACTCTGGTGTCTTTTCGTGTCTTTAAATGCTGTGATTGGGGCAACTACACTGCCATCTTTCTTCCCTAATTTAAGAGAAATCACTTTTGTAACTATAAAATTATATTTGAAAAGAGGAGAGGTTCTATGTAGCAGCCAGCTACAATGCTCATCCCTTTGCTTAAAGGAGGAGAAGAGCTATTCTCCAGGTTGTGACTGAATTTCTATTCCTATCCCCAGTGATTTCAGCTTCTGAAACATGATCTTTGTCAGGAGAAGACTTCATTTGCTGAATCGATTTGTACTGCTATACATCTATATTGAATATTGTCCAAATGGGCAGCATTATTGTATACATTCACATGCATTTAGCAGACACATGGAGGCTATCACTTTTAAAAGAAAAAAAGTACAGTAATTTCTTTTTAATAAATTAATAGATTAACTATAACTTATTTTTTAGTTTTCCAGATAATGAAGGAGCATCATGATCATGATGGTTTTTTTGGTTTTTATCATCTACCCTTGTACCCACAGCTGCTCTTTAGAAGAGAATAATGATGCATCATATAGGAAAGAAGTAATTTTAAAATTACACACTGTATGTTAAAAGTATATTGGAATGAGTTTGTGAGGTGGCAAAGTCGAGGGCTTAAATTACAGCTAAAGTAGTTGCCTTTTCAACTCTCATTTAGGTTTTTTTTGCATATACATTTTAGTACAGTCTCCGATTACAACATCATGTACTTGATTTCTGTTTCATTCTGTTTAGTAGAGGATTGAGTTTGCTCATTAAAAAGCAATTTTCTGTGTGTGACCTGTACTTTATTTACTGTGATGTTGTCAGATGCTACCAAAAATAAGGAATTATTAAGTTATTTGTGGACTGCCACCTGTGAGGCCAATGGAATGCAGAAGTATTATGCAGACTTCCACAAATAAATTAAACAGTTCAACATCAGAGCACCTAATTGTCTCAGATGGTGCAGGTTTTTTTCAAAGCATAGATTTGCATTTTCAAAGTACGTCTTCCAGCAACACTGGGTTCAACTGTGTCTTGCCTGCAGTTTTGCACAGTTGATTTTGGACTTGACAATCTTTAAGGTCTTTTCAAAGCTAAATGATCCTGTGATATGCTCATGCCCTAACTGGACACCTGGCATAAGATTACTAGAGGATCAGCAACAGATGCTATGTATTTGATGACAGTGAGTTTTAGAGTATTTTTCAGGGCAGCATTGTACCACCTTAACTGACACCATCCTTCCTGGTTTTTATCCAGGAGGTAGGTAATCTTGTGCTTCATTCACTAGTTGCCATACAGCTTCTGCCAGGGGTTAGGCAAGCGCAAACAAACAAATCGCATTTTCCTTATGAATTTCACAGAACACGGAATGATGCAAGAGTCCTCGGGGGGTGGGAAGTGTGACATATGAATAAAAGTTTTGTATTATAATATAGGAATGAAAAGTAGGCTAGCACCAGCAGAATGAATGATGAGATTTCTAACCTCTTGAAGTTTGATTCTGAAACTGTAATAAGACAGGCTTTGTACCTCTCACTGGAAAAGAAAGTATTCTTGAGCAGCTGTCTGTTACAGGAACAGAATATAATACGAAATATCACCAACATATTTTTTACATACCAACAAAGGGGTTTTTTAAGGTTTTTTTTTGCATGAATTTTTGTAAAGACACAAGAGAAAATGACATCCTTGATTACACAGACCAGTTTTGATGCCCTGTCTTCAACTACATTGTGGATTAAGCTGATTTCTGCAAGCAGTAACTAAAATAATATTGACATTTCTGTCTAAGGCAGATAGCATCTGCAGTGTAAGACACACATTTTCTCAAACAATGCAAATGTATGCAGTGGTGTTCTTACTATTTGTATTTTAAATGTTCATGAGAGCTCAGTTCTGCCAGCCGATTAACGTTGACTGGTCCTTTTCTCTCAAACATTCCTGCTCAGCTCCTCTGGAATATGTAGCTAAGGTCTTTGCCACACAGTAAAGGAAGAGTCCTTCCATGCAACTTCGTATACCTGGGGGCATACTAGAGTTTCCTGAACTGCACAGGCACAATGGCTTATAATAGATTTCTAAAGTGCAAGTACTCAGTTCATATGCTGAGAATCACACGTGTCAGGATGTTCTGCAACCTGCCAAGTTCCTTCTGCACAGAAAAGCAGCCAGACAAGATGACCCTGAAGGATCCCTGGTATTGAAGGCAGACTGGTCATTCTGTATTTCATAAGATGTATACAGCTATCCAGCCAAAACGTCTATTGGGAGCACAACAAACTTCAGTAGTTCGGCTTTATGTTCCATTTTAATATCCAACACATATCCTAGATGTGTTTGGCCAAAATACCAAGTCTGCCTATGAAAATCTGAACTCTCAGGAGCAGATTTGGTATGGAGCAAAAGGATATTTTCTTTTTTTTTTTTGTGATTAGGAGCAAAAAAGGGTAAATGCAGTTTCAGCCCGTGGAGATTTACTATTTTCAAATGCCTCAGAAATGGACTGTCTTCCCTCCCCTCCATATCTGGACCATTGGGTCCAGGTTCTGGGTCCTGAATGAGAAAAAAACTCCCTGCTGCTCATGGGACAGTGATGTTCTATAGCATGGCAGACTAAAATGAAATAGGAACAGGTGAAGAAACAAATCCTTGTGGAAGAAGAGAATTGGTTATCCTGGAAAAAACAATCTGCACAGTAGCTTACAAATGAATACGTATTCTGGTGTCATTGCAAGATTTAAGCCAAAACCCAAGGAATTTAGTGGAAGGCTCCTGTTTCTTTCTCTGTTTAAACAGAGATTGCCAAAAGGAAGCACAGTGACTCCTTTAAATCAACTAATACAGCCTCTCAACAGCAAAGGGTTAATCACACATCTGCACATTCCAGGGCTTTGCTCAGTCTGACTTTGAAAGTAGTACGGCATGTGGCTTCTTTTCACCTGCTGAAATGGTGCAGATGTTAGAGGGGCTGAGGTAGAGGGTTAGGAGGAATTTCTGTGCCTTCACAGAATCACAAGATCTGGTGCACTAAATCACACACTAGGTTTAAAGTAAACTGTGCTGGAATAACTTGATTGCTTTTAAAAAAATACAGTATTACTAGATGAAGAAACATGAAATAAATGAGCTAATTACATGCCCACTTACCTCTGTGCTAAGCATGATACATCAAAATGAATTTATGTATGCTTATTATAAGCATAGTATAGCTCTATGAAATACATTACAGAGTTAATTATTTTGCAATCTATTTGGTATTGTACCTTGGTATTAAATTTGGTATTAAATTCTACTCCCAGTCTAAATTGTCTGAATTGTAAAAATGACAAGGACAAGGCATAATAACAAATAGGACTAAACTAGAATGTGTGTGGAGAGTTAATAGAGTGAATAGTCAGAAACAAAAGCAGTTAATACTATGCCTCCATTACAACTTCATACATCATCTGAAACTGGAAGTAAACAGCATCTTAACAATCAGGTGCAAAAATGATACTGACTTAGAAAATTTGGTGTGCCCCAGACAGTAACACACTGTAAAACATGGGAATATGAGCACAAAATAACAGGTAGTTTGTGATAGCTCCCTATCTGACATACTGGTACATACATTTTTAAATTACCACATTCTGAATGTGGCATGTAATGAAATGACCAGTCTTAAGATATTTCTTGGGTGTCTAGTTATCATTCGATCCCTTAGAAATCAGGCAGCATCACTGATTAGTCCTAGCAGGGGCTCTGCCTCCCTCCCATGGACTTTGGTAATTTCTCAAGCTGGAATTCAAATTTGAAAAGGTTTGAAAGCAAGCCTAGCTCTCTATCTGTATGAAATACCAGTTTCTGTATCCCAGTGACATGGCATTTCCCTTCATGACTGCAGTACTCTTAATGACAACATGTACAAAGAGTTCTTTGCTCATTGCTCTTGGTAGTGAAGAATATGTTGTGCTGGGATTTTAATTTCACTGATTCCTTGTTAATTTACAGAATGCTAATATAAAGATTCAAAAAACTTGTTATATATGATTTAAGTCCTTAAATTGATGGATTCCCTTCCTTTCTTCTGATTGTTATAGAAACTGCATTTGTCTGAAGTGCCTAAACTGAGTTACTAAGCATGATCATCTCGCAATTTGTGGGAAACATTATGAAAAGGAGAGATATATTAAGTTCTACAGTTACACTGAGAAAACCTCCTTTAAGCAAACTTAACATTTCCACTTGTCATTTTTTCCAGTGATATAAAATAGTACACTGAAATCCTGTAAAGTCCTGCCAGAGAGAGAACTTCTGGATTTCTGCAGTGCTGTGGGCTTTCATTGCATGCTCTGTCTATCCCATTGACAGATCAGTCGGACCATGTACCACATTTTGTTTCAAACCAACATAAAAATTAATGGAAGAGATGGTAGCCTTTAATTGGAGGCTGGTGTAGTTTTTGGAATATCCCTGGATCACCATGTGAATATCCATACATATGTGTAAACAAGGTTTTATTTTGCAAAGCCCTGTGATACATCTGTTTCTCATTTTCATCTTGCAGATGCTATCTTGCTTACAGGGCAGCTTAGTTAAAAAGCCGTGTTGACTCATAAGACCAAGATGTACAATATTCAGTTTTGACAGAAAAGTGCAAACTCCTTTATCATCCACATGGCAAAAAGCTTGATGTAAAACCATGTTTTAGTAAGAGGAGAAGACTGTAGGTCCAGAAGTAGTGTCAAAGCTCCCTTTTTCTGTGAAGCATAGTTGACTATAAAAGCCTAAAAAATATGCTTATTCATCTTATTATTATGGAAAGTCCTGGTGACTCACTGCATTGGCAAGAGAAGATGGTTTAGTTTAGTTATTACTGTTTGTAATTGAGTTTTCTGTTAAGATGGAAACAAAACAGAAACAATATGGAAGATTCTCTGAGCATATGTGAACATGCCTGCTGCCTTTTGATGTTCACATGCCCTTTGAGTTAAGGAGCAGGGGAATGTTCTACAGGCACATCAGTGAACCAGTCAGTTCTTAACAGTAAATAAATGTGCCTAAGACAAGAAGAAAGGGGGGGAGAAGAAAGAGGAAGTCTTAGTCTTCCCCCATCCTCCCCAGAGCCAGGACTTGGAGCAATGGCATTTCCCTAATGGGGAAACAAAGACATAATGTCCAGTGGCCAGCAGTGCGGAAGAGCACTGACCCCAAAGGTCAGAAAGATAAAGAGAAAAATAAACTCAGTTCAGAGTATGTGCAAAAAGTTCAAGTACCCAACCACAGCCAAAAGAAGGCTCGGGAGTATTGAGGCAAAGGAAGCAGAGAAGTAGATGTTAGTCTGTTCTTTTATACATTTGTCTGTCTGAATGCACACACACACACACACACAGATATACTCCAAGTAATTAATGAAAGACAAAACTCATGAATCTAATTTCCTTTTGTGTTCAACCAATATGTACTCCTATAAATACTGCAGCCAATGAGATCTGAAAGCAGATTTGCTCAAGCTTCTGGGGAATGGGGAGAACTAGCCTGGGTAATGCAAATCTAGGACAGGGGATGCAATTCCAATGACTGTAACAAACAGGGAACTCGTTCCCCTCAGTGCATGCTACAGGAAAAGCAGGAGCTGAAAGCTATTATTAAGAAAGCACTTGGCTGTTTTACTGGCTTCTATACATAGCAGACACATACGTCCAGCCAGTGGAAACTCTACTGAGATTGTGAAAGAGAACAGCGTTTGTACTAGGAGATAAGAAAAGGAGTTATTCTCAGTAAAGAACTAACTGCAACTCAGCTTTTTCTGTTATTACCAAACCTGACTTCTGAAATTTGAGAGCTATTGATTCAAGTCAATAATCTCTAACTCAGTTGCCAGTTCCTTCCCAGAGGAATGCAAGCCAGTTCTCAAAGAGTCAAAAACTTCATGCTATCAGCATTTTCACTTCATATCACTCAATCCAAGTTTCTTTTCTCCTCAATAAATGTCTGTTGTGCACATGACTCAAGTGTAGATTCTTTTTTTTTTCCCTTTGGACACCCCAATATGTAACTTCAGCATTTGAAGGAATAATGCAGGTTCTCACCTTTATTTTCAGTTTTTATCGGCCAGTATACAATATAGCATGGAGAATACCAAACCTCAGAGAAAGCAGAGGACTAAAAGTACTCAGTAAAGCAACAATGTAAGTCTTTCAGAAATGTTAACAAGTTAAGTCCTGGAGTTAGGAGGATGCACAAGGGTACTGGTGGTGTACAGAGTCAAACAAATCATACAGATTTTTAATGACAAAGTAATTATATGGGTTTTTTCAGAGTGCTTTACAAACACTAATTATGAATTGCTCCTTAATTTCCCAGGTGAATAAACAGAACTAGGAATAGATTAAGCAGCTTGCTAACCTGAGTGAGTAAGCAGCAAGCTTAGCAGCAGGTCTTTTAGTCTGTGTGGACAAGACTGAATACCTATGTTCACATTGAAAGGGGCAAAGGAAAGTTACATAAAACAATTTATTGGAAAGGTACTGACCAGTTTAGATAAGAGTGCAAACCTTCTGTACATCTAGTTTCTTTTAATTTCCCCTTCACTCTCTTGAAGCAAAAATGATGTTGGACTCAGTTTTACTGGAAAAGAGATCTCTTTGATATGTTTACACATCATTAGTCATTGCATCTGGGAGGTAAGTTGCCCTTGGCTTTCTGCATCTGGCTCCAGTGTAAGTAGATAAAGACAAATGCCTTCCCAATGCCAGGATTCCACAAGCACAGGGTCCAGCCCTCCACTCCTCTTACATTTCTCCCTTCCTTGCAATGTCTTCAAAAGATCCTGTGCCTTAAAAGAGCCAAGTTAGTTATTTTAAAGGTTCCAATAGTTTATTTTTCAGTAAGATTCTCAGACATATGAATCACCAGGAATAGCTGTAGTTCAGGAAAAACTTCTGGGAGTTGGACGTAACTGCTAACACTTGGTCAGAATCAATTATATGGGACCTGGAGGCAAAGGGAAAGGGAAAAGCAAAGCTTTGCAGTGCTCTTTCTTTGAGCACACAGGGAAGCCAAGGGGGCATTTTAGCTCAGTTTAGTGTCACAAACGGGAAAAAAAACCCCAAAACCAAGGTAAAAGTTTTTGACCCTGATTTCATTAATCCCTTTGTATTAAAACAGAGCACTGACATGCACTTATGCTGAACTCTGCTTTGAACAATAAAAGCTTTGATGAAAGGGGAAAAAAAGTTTGGTTACTCAGTTGCATTTTTCTCTTTCTACTCAATATTCCTCAAATATCTTCCAAATTAATGGATACACCCTCAAATGACCAGTATCTTAGACAGAGTTTCTTGAAAAGTGGCGGGCAGTTCATAAAGCCGAGTTCACATTTCTTTTTCAAAATAAAGAAAAACTGGCAGACAAAAAAGACAAGGGAGCTGCAGTGATTTTTCTCAAGCTTTTATAGCGGTACAAGCTAAGCCTTCATCTTAAGTCTTATAAACTCTATGCCTCTAATAAAAGTTCAAGCAACAAAGAGTAGTTTTAATATTGAGTAGAACCAGCAAAACTAGAACACAGAATATGTGTGCCAGCAAAGTATGTTTCTGCACAGAACAGAGTATTCACAGGATTTGTGGTAACCAGTATATGGAATCAATTTATGCCTGGCAAGGAAAATAAAGTATAACATTTCTTGTGTGAAGTTTTTTCCACATTCACTCCAACAGTGTGTGTCATTAGTTACATCTGTGACAAAAACATCACTTAAAGCAGGCTAGGAAAGAGAAACCTTGGCTCACTTACCCTATTACTTCATCTCCAGGGCTTGCCCTGGTGCACTTTTCCAGTAACACGGTATTTGGATAGACTCTGTATTGTCTTATATAAAAGAAATTACTATAATAGCCATCTCCCTATACTCTATGAGGTATCTGTAATTCTTTTACTTGGCTTAAAAAGTTATATCCAGTAATTTTATAATAATACAGAGTTTAGTCCTTGTAAAATCAATCATACTTGTTTATATATCAGATTAATTAGCAACTTTTTTTGGTTTAGGCTGTAAACTGTGATCCGTCACTGTCTTTGTGGACTGAAGATTCTGTGTTGGGAGTTGTCATTTTTGGTTTTATGGTAAATTATAAATTAATTCCTAGTGTGGCTATATCATTTATAATTGTTTATGAAAACTCTAATTGCAACTATAATGTGACTATAAAAATTTTAACTGCTATAATGTTATTTCATATTCATGTAAATCTCAAGGTTTTAAAACAAAAAATAAGTCAATTTTGTGTATTTCACAAAACACAAAACTGATTTGTCATTAAAACCCCACCCACCTACTCCAGTGTTTTCTCCCAAAGACTCAGCAGCAGCCAGTGCCGTACATCGTTGAAATACGTTACATACCTATGAGATATTTGCTGTTGTATTTAATTCTGTAAGGAGGAAATGCAGAATCAAATTTGAGAGAGGTCCAAGCATTTTGTACAGAAATACTTAATCTTATGTTAGATGTCACCATTGAGAGGCCTCTCAGCTGTGAATCTTTAGTGAACTAGAGGAGGAACTTTGAAAAGAGTAGGATTTAAGACATTTAGTATGTCTTAAGTGTGCTTAATTTTATGTAACTCCCTGCTCAGGATGCTGATCTGTCCTGTTCTTACACGCCTTTCTTCATCTCAGTTTGTATTTCTGATTTCTCTAGAGTTACTGTGTAATGGAGGAGAAGAACACCAAAGTGTGCAGGACCCTCAAGCTGCAGGGAGGTCAGGCACTTGCAGCAGTCATTACTGAAGTTCAGCTGGGGAAGAGTTAAATGGTCTCTAAACAGCAGACTTGTATACTGGCAAAGTGTGAAGGTCATTTTAGCTTATTTGATGTATAGCAAGTTGGCTGTCTCTTTTGCCACCCATTATTTGTTCTTGTTTATATTCTGTAGTGATAGCTGAATTTTTTTCCCTGAGAATTCCTACTGCAGGAAATAATTCATTGTCATGCAGATTTCCTTACTTTCAAATGAAACCTTACAGTTCAAGATGTCACTTTTCAGCTGACACCGATGCTTACTGTAGTAAGCTGTATAACAAGAAGTTCATAATACTATAATTAGAGCTATTGCAATAAATCTGACTACTCTGAAACTTCCTGGCCCTACAGTATGTAGGCCAGGATGTAAGATAATGTATTTGCAATCCCTATTGAAAAAAAAAAAGTCTGTTGGCCTTGGTTAAGGGTAAAATCAGACATTTTGATTGCATATGCCTGTATAACTTGCTACCAGAAAAGGGGGGGGGGGGGGGGGGGGAAGCATAATTTTAATCCAACTGCTATAACAATAGATAACAGAGTATCAGGACATAGTAATAGTAAAGGAAACAAACCACAAATGAAACCTAGTAGAGTCCAAAGATAATTAAATTCATAGTTTTGTAGTAGGCAGTTGAACTTCTAAGCCTGTCCTACTGCAAAGTATGTAATCATCCATAACTACATTCTACTATGTTAGAGGGAAGAAGTGATCTACTAGATTCCTTATTTGTAAGCGCAAATGTTTATATGTTATATATTGAGGGAACATTAGAATTGTGCTACTAAGCATCTGATCTTTGAGATATCATGATCATTTAAATGCAAAATTTATCATCTTTAAAAATCTTGTAGTTTCCTGATAACTATCCTTCATAGTGAAAATATTCATCTCTCTGGAGTTGCCTCCAGAAATGAACATTTGGTATAAATGGAAGTGTATGTACTGCTGTATTGTCTCTGGTCCTATTGAGAGTTCCGCTGATGCTATTGTTGATCTTTTGTGTATGTACAGTCTCTGATAATATCAGTGTCTCTGGAATTCACTGTTTCTTATGCCAGAATTGAGGACAGAGTCAAAGTGAAAGGTGAGTTCAGTTTTTACCAGCTGCATCTTTTTCTCCATTTCTAAACTTCTAAGCAGGCCTCTAGTCCTTTCAAGAATGCTTTCCCAAAATATTCCAAGGTCTCTTTAAATAATTGAGGAAATCTTGGAGAAATGATGTACCTTTTGTGCATAGGCAGGTCTAATTCTTCCATTGCCCTGAACGGTCCATTTCAGAGCTCACAGGAGGACACTAGTGTAATAGTAGTCTCATAATAGACTATTGGAAGTATTTGTTACTGATGGGCATTGCATGTGTCATATGCATTTCAAATCTTACTGATGACCTGGTTCCCATGACCTGAGTTCTGGATTTAAGAGATAATATGACACATGCTTTTTAATAACTCCACAACAGGGTATGATTTCCAGGAATTCAGTATATTTGTCACTTTTAATCCAGGTTTTCAGAAGAAAATTATATCTTATGGTAAAAAAAAAAAAAGGAGCTCTTGGATCTTTCAACTTGGAAAGGACTTAGCAAAAATAGTTTCTATTCTTCCAAATTTCAAAGGAAAAAAATGGTATAGAAGAAAAATTGGAGAGACAAAAAGCCAGCATGTATTTCTGCATGGATTGTCCAGCACCAAGTACCTACTTAGTGGTTTATGTAATAATGAGGCTTGTTCAAATCATTCTTCTCAGGCAGCAGCAGAACTAGAGCTGCCAAAACCTGGTGTAATTAATACCGTGCTTGTGCCCAAAGTGCTGTCTTTCAACTATGTGTAATCCCACTGTAGTGAGTAGGACTGTATAGCACATAGTTCTGCAGTAAATAGGAAATGTTGACTGTGATACAGACTTATTCATCCTGAGGACAATACTACACTGGTGCATCCAAATCAGCTAGAAGGTAACTTGCATCATATTCTGCCTCTCCATATGACACGTACTGTGGCAACTCTTGTCTTAATTCCAGACTCTAAATTAGTCTGTGTGTGTAATTTTTCTTGGTTTTTGCCTGTTTATATTGCTCTGAATCTCAAATTACCCATTAAGCTGTGAAAACAGAAACAAGAAAATCCTCCCCTGCCTTTTGTCTCTTTCTGTGTCTCTCAAAATTGCTATAGGAGGGATGGTGAAGTAAGGAGTGGGCTAGACAAGCCATGTCTGCTATTAATAATAATGCTGGGGGGGACTGGGGAAAAAGAAGGGAAAATAGCTGCTCTAGAAATTTCTGACTGCTGGATTAAGCCAATGTGTGCTCCCTCTATCCAGATTTATGTAAAATGCTGCTTCTCAGAGATTTAGACCTCTCAGAGTTTAGAAGGGTTCAATTACACTAAAATATTCTGAAAGTTTTCCCGTATTCCTTTGCTATGACTTTTATTTATCTTCTGCTTATAGAAAAGATACTTGGAACCAATTTTGTCAGATACGTGAATAACAACACCTCCCAATTTGTGTCGTTACTGCTGCAGTAGTGGGGAGGAATGAGTTAAGATGAGAGGAGATCAAAGCAGCTGGGATCTATCAAGCAATCAGGGCCCACTGCCAAGGCAAGAGAAGGAACTGGGGCTAAGACAATGGCTTTGATCCCAGGAAGAGAGGGTTGCAGGTCAGAAAGCATGAAGTAAGGCTAAATCTGTTTACTTTGGCCCTGGTTTTGAGTGGGTTTCTCACCCTTAGAGGTAATGTTTTTCTTTTAATTTTTTAACTTGTGTTTTTGCTGTGGTCTTAATTCAAATTTACCTGTGTGACAGCAAATGTGAAATGGCTAAGAAGCTGTGATGCAAAGTGGTGTCTGAGCTATGTAGAGTGATGTTACGTGGAGAGCAGGCTTGTGGTAGGCTGAGTGCTGGTCTACGTCAGTGAGAGGCTGGCCAGTCTGAGTTAAAAGTTAGGGGTTAACGATGTCTGTGTGGGCTGCAAGATGTTTAAAAAGTCACCAGTTAACCCTCAGTAAAGATGAGCACCTAAGTGCCAATGCTTTCTTTTGGATTCCATAGGTTTAAATCCTTATAGTTTCAATCTACCATCATTAAATTCTTTAAAATGTGATTTTCTGCTTTTGTATGTGAGCAAGCAAGTTAGTTTGGCTAGCAGAGGCTTTTCCTGTTGGTTCTTTTTTTTTTTTGTAGGTCTGTTCCAGGATAGCATTGCTGGGGTTTTCTTTATGGCAAGCTACTTAATGGGTGAGACATCAGCATCAATTGTCTTCAGTGACATAATTCTGGGTTCAATATATGGTACGTGATGTATTTTTAGGTAGCCAAAGCTCCAGTGGACAGGATACAGTATTTTTTATGCTTGTGTAGGATTCTGGCTTCCTGGTGTTACTGTTCATCTTGGTTCTTCCACAGCTGCAAGAAGCTGCAGGTGCTGAATGTGATCTGAGTAATAGCTCTCATGAACAGCTGAAACTAAAACTTTTCTTTATAGCCTATACGTAATGCATCTGTGCTCATGGTATGGGAACTCAGTCCTCAATAATGTAAGAAGTAGTTGTGCTGCAGGGCAAAAGAGCCAACTGTGCTGTGATTTTAGAGAAGGGCCTACCTTGACATCATGAAAAACTCAGATAATAAACACTATACTCTTTTTAATTTGCTGTCTTTCACCTTGTTAAAGGTGGCTTTTACTTTTGAAGGAACATCTCCAAACATTATGCAGTTTTAATATTTCTTTTTAAACATAATGCAAGTTTACTGTTAAACTATGATAATTCCATTAAAATAAATTAACTGCTTGTTATGTAATGTTTAACCTCACAAGTAATTCAAAGCCACCTCTTTTTCAGTTACTTTATCTCCAGACTCTGTATTTCTAATCTGTCTCAATCCTATGTTTCACTCATTTTTTTTTCTACTGGATAGTTTTCTTTTGGATAACTTGAGGAGGAAAAAAAAAAGAAGGAATTTTGTTCAATGACATGGAGGTCTAATTGTCCTGGCACCAGTGTAGATATTTGCACCAATGGAGCTGCAGAGAGGAGTTTTGCTCTGTCAGGGTAAATATAAGGTGGGATTTACAGTCCCCTTGGAATGAACAGTCGGATTCTTGTAACAGAGGATTCACTTTTTCATAGGTTTCCTTTCCTTTTAATATCTTCATGTGAAAACAAAATGATCAAATTCATTCTTGTATGGCAGTGTTATTGCTGTTAATGTATTCTGGAGTAAGAGTTTTCCCCTGGAGAGCAGTGTATGTTCTGGTGAGATAAAATGAGATATTATCTTGACATTTGCCTTGAAGTAACCCTATTCTGCATCACAGCTTTCACAGAGATTAAAAAGCACAAGTGATTTCTTTCTCCAGCACTTCTCACTTCAGGCTTCTGCTGCATTGCTGCTTGATAGAAGTGGAAATCAGATTCTTTCCTACAACTTTTTTATGTACAAATTGCACGCACCAACCTTTAGCATGATGTTTCTGGCATAGCAGAGATTCTGTAAGCTTCTCAGCTCTTTAGGAGGTTTCCATCAAAAACTTCATCCACTGTAATTAGGAAGTTTTCCCTATGCACAACCAGGGCTTTGTGTTCTATCAGGTTACACAATGTCCTCCTATGCAGAAAAAATGTAACTGTAGCTGTTAAATCAACAATCCTGTAATACTTACTGAGGTCTCTATAGATTTTTGTGTCTACATTGATGCTCAGAGGGATGTAGTTTGAACCAGAGCACGTGAATGCTACATGTGAGATGGAGGTATTCTGGGAGTGTGTATGCATGAGAGTAAGTTAGTGCAGAAGTTAGTGTTGTAGCATATACCACAATCCTCAGCAGAGTATTTTGGCACAGGGATGACTATTCATCTGTTGAGCATAACACTGGGACAGTCATTACTAAGAATCAGTGTTGAGGGAATGAAGTCAAAAGCAAAATGATGAACTTTGCACTTAAGGCTCTGTGCTCTGGAAAGTAACAGGCTTTCTGTTTCTTAGTAAGAACCCATTGGGATCCATCATGTGTGACTTTCCCCTGACTTATTAATTTTCTAATATTTTCTGAATAATCTTACTATATATAAAAAAGAAAAGCAGCTTTGTGGTTTGGTTTTGTTTTGTTTCTTGATATCAAGTCAGGTAATGCTTTCAGCCAGAAACAGTGAATATGATGCTTATTGTATTGTTTGTTAACAGCTTTCAACCCTTCGTGCAATGAGAAAAAAATTAATGGATAGGCCCCTTGCACGCAAAATTAAAAAGGACTTTAAGCAGAACAAGAGCTTTAAAAATGATTGGATTTCTTGGTCAATTAAAATGAATGGCTTTTTTATGTCAGTGGAAGAAATATTTTCTCGTTTTATCCCAACCATTTTCTCTGTATACTCAGTAGTGTCTGTAAAATTGACACCTGAGGCTGCAAATAGACGACTGAGTCCACGCTGCAAACCCAATCTGTTCAAAGACCTGATGGGGAGGGATGGGGGAAAAGAAATTTGCTTCATTAATAAGTAAGGAGGCGGCTAATGCCTTGTCCAGAATCAGAGACTCATTTATCACAAATATTTGAGAATACATGAAAATACAGCTGATGTTGATTTTGACTCTGCAGTATCTATTAAGTGCAAGAATACACCATCTTCAAAATGTGCAGATGGCGCTAATTCATCCTGCTACGAATTAGGATTTACTCGGAGACAACTTTGAATTGACATTTTCTCATCAATAGAGGATCAGAGATCAATGTTTGAGGGAAGGACTAAACTACCTGGAATATATTTTGTTACAGATCTCAGAGATTTCTAAAGTTAAGTCAGCCTTAGTAGCTAAGGAGATTTCCTCAAAGGGGAAAATCATACTTCATTTATTTGTACAGTCATATGATTCAAAAAATACTTCCTTACTTTGAACAAAGATAGAAATCCTTTGCTAGATTCCTGAGGGGATAGGGTGATAGATGATACAGTCTACATAACACTTCACCAGTAGAAAAATGAACTGGGGGTAAAAAAAAGTTTTATTTTGTGTTATTGTATGTCAACTGTAGAAGTAATGTAGCATTTTCTTTCACTCTCACTGTTGCAATGTTGGGGTCCACTGTTAAGAATTACAGAAGAAATAATTTCTCCTTCTGAAAACAGAAAATTGAATGCTTCTTATTATGTTTATTACTGCAGCCAAAGTACACATAGTAGAGTTTGAAATGGATATAAAAGCAACTATTTTGCTCTTCCAAGATTATGAAAGAATAGCATTGTATAATGCTGACATTGAAATAGCCTGAGATTTTTTGTTTTTCTATGATGCCAGCTTAAGGATTTGATTCTCCAATTAACTTGGACCAGTTGCAGCACTGGGAGGTTAATATTACAGGCTAAAGTACTTTCTGCTGCAAGGAGATAAAATACCGGAATGGTATTTGAGTCATCAGAAGTTTAAATTAGTTGCAGTCTTGAGCTATTGACTTTTCTTACCTTTCTCCCATAAGATTGCACCTGCATTGGGCTGCTTGAGTAACTTGCGTTGCAAGATCTAATAGTTCTTTCTCAACACTGTTCGGGGTAAAAATGACTGATAAACTCTAAGAGAAGGAAGGGAAATACAGATAAGTAGCTTTATCAGATGTAGGTTTGCACTAAAAATTTCTAGACACTGTGCACTGTTTACATTAAAAATACTAATTTTTAGGTCAAAATGTATTCTTTTTATCCATGATTTCCATTTTTCCCAGCAGTGTGTGGGATGAATTTTGTGCTTTACCTACTTTTGGGACTTAGAGGGCAAAGTGCTTCAAGAAAAAAACAGCAGCTTAACATCAATGTCTCTGCTACTCATATGATGTGTAGCTCCAGACTGGTATCAGACCTGCTGGTTAGAAGTTCAGTATTTTGTTTTCTTGGACACAGTGTTTGCAATCCTATGTCCTCATCATGAACATTTATAGTAAAACTAAGTTTTGACATATTTATAAGAGAACTAAGCCCAATAAATATGAGTTAGCTTAAAAATATACCAAAGAAATCATCATCTGTTATCAAAGAAAAATGGCTCTTTCTAAACTGTATTCATAGCTTGTTTAGAAGCCATAATTTAATGATTTGCAAAAGGCCTAATGACTTTCAAATTTAAAAGTCAGCATAATTTTTCTTCTAGACTGCATTCTTAAAAACACATGGAATTGCTTGTAGCCTCTGTTAATCCCAAAGCAGTATTTTTCTTGTATAACACTTAAAAACAGTGCCTGCTTCACAGGAGTGCTATGAGACTTTCCCGCTCTTCTGTAATCCCCTCAAAGTCCTTTGGTGATAGGTAATTCTCTTTCTCAGAGCTGCCAAATCCTACCACCTAATTCCATTTTGACGTTCAGTGTTGTCAGTGTGATATTTTTAGCTTTCAGGACAATTTAGAAGAATGGCTAGACAAAGAGTGCAAGAGTAGGAAGGAGGTTCCCAGGTCTCCACTAAAAAAAAGATATTTTTTTTTATTATTATTTTTTTTCCATTCCTTTCTCCAAAATGGGCCTAGATCCAAACAGTGTTGAAGAGACTACAGGAAATATTTAGCTCTTGGTATCCTGCAGGGCCAATCAGTTTATGCTTGGAAGACTCTAGCTCTTAGGTATTAGAGTAGAAGTCTGTCTATATGTCGAGTGAATACAATTTATTGTAAATTACTTACTGGTGTGCTTTTAGAATCTGCTTACAGTTTGCTAGCATTTCACATACTTTTCAATACATTTAAAAGGGAAAAAGAAAACCCTTGCAGGTTTGTTGGCACGTATATACTTTTAATACTCTGAGGTTTGGTCATTGTTGCGATGTTTCTGTTGGCTGGTTTAGTAGCTAAATAAATCAAACAGGAAAATTACTTTTCATTCTGAAGTACTTTTGGTATTATAGGTTCATGTTCTCATCCAGCTCAATTAACTTATAAAGTGTGATTAAGTAGTCCCTAACACACCTTTCTCAGAATCCCAGAAAAAGACATGAAAGACACTTTACAGATCACCTAACTATCTGTGTCATTCCGGACATGTTTGGTTTTGTTTTTCCCAGCTTCTTTGCAAAGACTACTGGTGTTGAAGACTATACCATCTTTCCAAGCAATCTGTTTTATGACTTTGCTATCTTTATTGTTAGGAAATGCTGTCTAGTCCCAATTCCTAACACACACACACACCACCACCACCACCACCACCCCCCCCGCCCTTTTTCTACTTTAGGCCTGCCATTTCTTGCTCTAGCCACAGTGAACACGGAGAATATATTCTACTTCGTCATTATGTATTTTAAGACCATTTCTGTATGTTCCACCCTTTAAACAAATTTTCTTTCCTTTAAACATCTCATTTTCTTTCAGCTTTATTTTCTAAGTTGTGGAGTACTGTGTATAGTTCCTGTCCTGATGCTCTTAAGCCATTGATTAAAAGTCTACTTGCATTTCATCTCAAATGATTTATACTGCTTCCCTTTGAACTTTTTCCAAACGATCTACAAATTTCTTGAAGTATAGGGCCTAGAATTCAAATAATGCTGTCTTAGGTGAAATAATTCTTCCACTGTGTTTTATAAGCTAACCTTTTGTTTCTCTGCAAGTATAGTGCTTTTCTTTTCCTAGTCCTATGACATCAATGAGTCACACTCAGATTGCAATGCAAAGTAACACCCATACATCCCTTCTTCAGAGGACAGAGCTCACACATGATTGTCTGAAACAAGTGTGACTTCCTAGGTGCAGTACTTTGCACTTCTTCCCCCCGAATAGGATTCTGCTTTTCCAGTCCTTATCTCCAATTTCTCAGGCTTTTGTACTAGTTTGGGAAGCAGAAAAATGTTTGAATCCTGCTTAATTCTGCTTTTGGCCTCAGAGTCAGAATATCAACAAAAATCTGACTAAACAGTTTTGCCAAATGCAGAAAAGCCCTGACATAAACAATAAAGGAGATTTTCTTCATAACCATGTTAGATAAAGTTTATAATAAAATTTAAGAAATTCCCCCTAAAATTCTATATTTTGAATTTTAGGTATCCTTTCAATTCAGCATTTTATTGTGGCTTTAGTTATAGTAAAAGAAGAGCTATAGAATCCATTAGAAACCCATTTGTCTGCCAGCATATCAGTTCTGAAAAGCAGTTGATTCAAAACATCTCAGTTCTGGAAGGAAAAAAAAATGCCAAATCTTGTTCTTTACATGAACGGATTTGACACATTTTTATTTTTGAGAAATGAATGTCTTACTAGGTTGTTTAGGGTAATCTGTTGAATCAAGAGTCTGTTCTGAATTAGGGCTAAGCAGACATCCCAAGAGGTGGATCTTTTTTTGGAAATAAGTACTCTTCCTCACCGCCCCCCCCCCCGCTCTTTTACTTCTAAACACATGGGTCATGACCAAAAGTACGTGCTGACTTAAATTTGCTGTAGCTCAACATCCTTCAGCTAACAGAAACTAAAGGCTGCTTACCTTCTGAACAAGTGTCTCCCCAGTAGCGCTGAACAGACTTAAACCACACTTGTTTAACTTTGGCCACTTAGCAGTTCACCTGAAGTTTGCAAGTGCTCCTATTTAGGCAAAGACTGAATGTAAGAGACAGGACATTGGTAATGGTGATTTAGAAGTATCCATACCATGCTATGTTTGTGCTAGGGAGTGTCCACCATTTCAAATACTTTATAGAGTGATATGATTCAATGCAGACTTTTAGATGAAATACATACGTAAAGATGTCTGGACTTCAATAAGTCTCTGGACTTACTGAAGTCCATAATAAAACTTCCACTGAATTGAAAATACGATTTCGGACATGTACTTTGTTAGTACTTTAAACATATAGTTTATCCCTTTGAGAAACTCCTTTGACAATATGTACAGAACTCAATGCCAAGATTCAAAGCTCGGTTGTTGCCATACGAATGTGGCTTTAAGGAACAACTGTTTTCATTTATCATCTATCCTGTGTATGCCCTTTTGTCTAGAATATACAGTAAAAAGAATTAGTAGCATGAGTACAAGTGGCATTTGCTTGGAAAGCAGGAAGTTGATACTAGAGTATCTGCACATAAAGTGTAGTCCTTCTATAGCTATAATGCAAGATTAAGATGATGTAACAGGAATGCTTTACCTACAGTTTTTTCTTGAAAACAAAACAAAAATACCTCACCCTTTCATATTTAAAGAAGGTGCATATAGTCTTTTAGGACTATCACACCTGTCTTCCTTTTGAAGATGATCAGGTAGTGTGTGTAAGATTTTTTTTGTTTGTTTGTTTGCCCCTTTTTTTTTTTATTCTATCTTTTATATTTATCTTCAGTATAAAGAATGTACAATGGAAAAGAATCTCAAAAACCTATGTACCTTATTAGTTCTTGCAATTTCTTTGTAAAATCATTTTATGTGCCACTATGAAATAACAATCATACTGGTGAAATTGTATTAGGTCTAAAATATTAAAGCTGTCTCTAGATTCATACAATAACAAGAAACTAAAGATACATTTAATTCCTCATGCCACAGAGAAGCTATTTTGTATTAAATGCCTGCTGTCTTGCTATTTGCATTAAGCAAAACTTGGCTATTTCTACCTGATTGAGATGTTTCACATATAATTATTGTGTGTTGCCTCACCCCTCTCTGAAAGATTTTTTTGTTCAGGACTTTGTGGCTTACAACTGTGGGAGGCTTATGGTAGGCACCAAGGTATGTGTATCTCATGCTGTATAATTCCTGTTCCAGATAGAGTACGACTGTATTGAGAAATGAGCATTTGGTATCCTGGGCAAGCAAAAAAAGGTTTTGGGAATGAAAAAGGGTATGGTATTAAGACTTGCAAGAGGTGGATGATCTTTGAGACCAGTGTTAATAGAAGCAAAAATGTAAAAGGATAAAGCACAACGTCATGGATTTGGGGAACAGTGCAAGCAATTCCTGCTGAAAGAGTAGTTCAGAAGGACTTGGTTTATTAATTATTCCTGTGATATCTGTAAGCTACTGACACAGAAATCTGCTTGGAAAAGAGTAACAGCATTCTCCCTGATAACGTGCCATTCCTGTATTATAGTGCTGACATCGTGGTGTTCAGTGTGGCCTGCAGGCACTATGATTTCTTGTGCCAGATCTTGGCTGTGCCAAGTTCTCTTTACAGTACATGTGTTTACTCCAGCCTCAAGATACTGTTATTCATAGAATCATAGAGTATCTCAAGTTGGAAGGGACCCATAAGGATCACTGAGTCCAACACCCTGCTCCTCACAGGACTACCAGAATTAAGAGTGTCATCATATGACTAAAAGTGTAGTCCAGATGCTCCTTGAACTCTGGCAGGCTTGGTGCTATGACCACTTCCCTGGGGAGCCTGTTCCAGTGACAGGCCACCTTCTCAGTGAAGAACCTTTTCCTAATGTCCAATCCGAATGTCCCCTGATGCAGCTTTGTTCCATTTCCCTGTGTCCTGTCACTGGTCACCAGAAGGAGGAGATCAGTACCTCCCCCTCTGCTGCCCCCCTTGAGGAAGCTGTAGACTGCAGTGAGGTCACCCCCCAGCTTTCTCTTCTCCAAACCGAGTAAGCTGAGTGACCTCAGCTGCTCCTCCTATGTCTTGCCCTTGAGGCCTTTCACCATCTTGGTCGCTCTCCTCTGAACACCTTCTAACTGTTTGATGTCCTTCTTATTGAGGTGTCCGAAACTGCACACAGCCCTTGAGGTGGGGCTGCACCAGTGTAGTGTAGAATGAGACAATCGCCTCCCTCAACCGTCTAGCTACGCTGTGCTTGATGCACCCCAGGACACGGCTGGCCCTTTTGGCTGCCCGTGGCACACTGTTGACTCCTATTCAACCTGCCATCAACCTAAACCGTGGGGACAAGAGGCTGGAGAGCAGTGCCCAATTTGTACATATAACCAGGAGTGGTCCATCCCAGGTGCAGAATCCAGCACCTGCTCTTGTTAAATTTCATACGGTTGGTGATTGCCCAGCTCTCTAGCCTATCCAGATTTCTTTGTAAGGCCTCTCTACCCTCGAGGGAGTCCACAGCTCCTCCTAGTTTAGTATCGTTGGCAAACTTACTTAACATACATTCAATTCCTGTGTCCATTTATAAAAACACTGATGAGCACTGGCCCTAAAATTGAGCCCTGGGAAACTCCGCTGGTGACTGGCTGCCAGCCTGATGTAGCCCCGTTTACTATAACCCTTTGAGCCTGACTCGTCAGCCAATTGCTTACCCAATGTATTACGGCCTTGTCTAGCTGTGAGCTGGACAGTTTATCCAGAGGATGCTGTGAGAGACGGGATCAGAAGCTTTGCTAAAATCCAAAACGCACCACATCTACTGGCTTCCCTTGGACAAATAAATAGGTGACCTTGTCATAAAAGGAAACTAAGCTGGTTAAGCAGGACTTCCCCCTTGTGAACCCACGGTACCGCCAATGACTGTGCTGTCTCTCAAGGGTTTTTCAGCAACTCCCCAAGTAGCGTCCTCCATAATTTTACCAGGCACTAGAGTGAGACTGAAAGGCCAGAGGTCTTCTTACCCTTCTTGAAAATTGGGACATTTGCTGGCTTCCCATCTACTGGGAGGGACCTCTCCAGACTCCCAAGACCATTGAAAAATAATGGAGGGAGGTCCTGCGATGATGTCGCCAGCTCTTTCAGTACCCTGGGATGAATCCCATCGGGCCCCACGGATTTATGCGTATCCAGCTGGAACAGCAAGTCTCGAACGAGTTCGGTGTCAGCTGGGAGTTTATCATCCCCCCAGTCACGGTCTGCCTGACAGACCCGTCCCAGGGAAGGTAGGTTGCAGTTCCAATAACCTCTCTACTCCTCAACCTACTCGCCTCCTCCCCCAGCTCTGCCACGAAGCCCAGGAGTTCCTCTCCCTGGTCGCTAGCGCTGCCCGCGGCTGCTTCTCTACGTGGGGGGGGGGCGTTTTGCCCGCCCTTGCTGCTGGCCCCGCCCAGGTCGCCTCAGCAGCTGCGGCGCGAGCTGCGGGCGGCCGGCGGGTTTCTTCTCCGCCCTCCTGAGGGTCTCCGGGTTCGGGACCCCCCTCTTCCCCCCCCCCCCCCCCCCGCCCCCCAGCGTTGCGCACCGCGCCAGGGCGCTCCGCCGCGGATCCTGCTGGCACCGGAGCTGCTCGCCTCGGGACACTAACTGTCCCAGATGCGCTTGGAGCGCTCGGGTGGGGAGGTAAGGGGGGGAAGAATAAGGGCTGAAAGAGGAGGTTGCTCTTTCCCTCCTCAGGTAAAGCTTCTCTTCTGTCTTGAAGTGGAGCTGAGGTACCACGCTTCTTCCTCCCCCTCCTGCTGTTCCTGTCAGGCACAACTGCTGCAGTCCTGCCATGAGGCTGTGAACGCCGGGGCCTGATGGAGGGGTACAAGTGGCGGTGTACCAAGGACCTTTTGGGAATGACTGAGAACATTAGTGCCCTGATACCATTTTGACACAGGCCTTAAAGAAAGATGAAGTAAACACAGTGAACCATTACCGAGGTGTTCAGGAGGGCTGGGAGAGGCTAGAAGACCTTAGTTTGCTTCAGCTACAAAGTTGAAGACTGAGAAGGTCTCTACTGTTGTTGCCAGCTATTTGGTAGAGGACTTTTTTCCCTCAGTGAAGGTTGGCACAAGAACAGATATGTAAAAAATGGATTAGTTGTTTTAATCTGGAGAGTAGAAGGAAGCTTTAAAACCTTTCTGGAGTCGCCTTCCAATAAGAATACTAGAAGTCTAAACATAAAACCTGGTAATTTTTACAATAAAAAGTTCTTATATAGACTTCTATTGCCAAAAAAGCAAACTCAAGAACAAAGATGATCTTTTCCTTAAAAGCCTAAGAGTACTGAGTCTGAGGAATGCCTCTGTAGCATGGAGAGTTATTTGTCCGAATCCTCTGCTGTATACACACAAATTTCTTTGCATAATTTATATAACTGACATTTAATTCCAACAATTCTGAGAAAAAGCTCAACAATTAATTATATGTGTAAACTGTTGGCCATATCTAAAAGAAACTTTGGCATTGCTTTTGTTTAAGAATGCACCTGACCATTTCTGTTCCCTTGTGCAATGCAAGCATAAGTGTCAGTAGTTTAATAAGACCCAGACAGTAGCAGGGTTGCCAGATTCTCTTTACAGTATCTGTATTTACTCCATCCTCAAGATCCCTTTTTTTTCATAGGACACTAACTGTTGAAAAATATCTGCTTTCCAGATAAATTTGGAAGGCTTGGGTGGGAAGGATGGAGTTTGGAAGTCTGGGAACATGAGGTGGTTCGCACCCTGCTTTTAATCGGTGAACCCAGACTGGAAGAGCCCCACTTGAACTGTGTGTTTTTATGGGCGTGCTGTCTATGCAATCTACACTCATGTTAACACTTACGCTTCCAGTCTTTGCAAATGTTTCTTTAAGCTTTTCTGTATTTCTCCGGAGTTTACCTGCTTCTGGTCTACTCACACTGGCATAAAAATGAAGGCAATAAATCAGTATGCTTTGAAGCATGCATTCAAGGTAATACATTATTTACTTTGGAAACCCCTGGAGAGAACAAACTGGCATAGCTGAGTGTTAGAAAAGTATTATCCTGTAAATCAGGGAAGATATAGATGGGACATTCCTAGAAATTCTTGTTCAGTGGATTTCTCTTTCCTCACTTCAGCCATTGGGCTTGTGTGGTGTGCGGGAAATAATCTGATTTGCATCCTCAGCGTTAAGTTTCAGGAGTCATTTGGGCATATGTTCTTTGGGAGAATTGAGTGCCTTTGCACTATGGTCTGCTGTATTTGCAAAGAGGAATTAAATTTTTCATGTTTCAGCCATAAATCATTTGGTTCTGGCTTATCTGTCACCACTCTTCTTTGTTACACAGTTTGCACAGAGCTCTTTGCTCTCTCATTCAAAGGAAGACATCCTGTATATGAAACCAGATGACTGTCAACAGGTCTTTCAAGGGATTCTCCTTGATAGAGGTCCTTCATGGAGGAATGTGTTTCCCATCCAGGTCTGCTGACTTGTTAACATTACGGACATGCTGCAAATTACACCCACTTATGGAAGTCTTGAATCCAGGGTTTTAGTTTGTGTCCTTACAGCAGTGTTTGACCATACAATTATATTTATTGCTCTCACGTGCAAACCACTCTGCTGCAGCAGCTCCCTCCCAAACAGATGGCAGAAGTTTAGTTTGGTTTTTAAATATAACATCAGACAAATTCAGTCAATCTAATCTGAAGAAGAGAAGCCCGTGAAAGAAGCATTTCAAAGGTGTTTTTATGGAGTTGTGTGTGGAATTCAAAAGACAAATTCCTTAGAGAGTTTCACAGCAAAATCTTATTGCTTGAGATTGCTATGGTTAGCTTTTTACAAGTCAGCCAGTTTACCAGTTGCTGTTGCAGTTTGGAAGGTCTTTACCTGGTAGTTCATTCCTAGGAAATTCCCCTTTTGTCACCGCACCCTTCAATAACAGTGACATAAACCTGCAAGAACAATGACCAATTTTATCTGTAACTCAAGCCTTTGTTTAACTCGGGATGCAAGTGGCATTGCTGTATTTGTCAAGTATCTTGTATTTGTTCCACAGCACAGTTAGGAAACAGTGTGAGGCTGGCCCCCAGCTGTTTTTGTCTGTTAGGCTATGTTAAGTAAAATTAATGTCTCATTTTAAATGACAATATTTTGAAGTAAAAATTTTAATGTAGCCTTAAGGCAGTGTTTAGGTGATCCTCTTTAGTGCCTAAAGCTTGCTGCTATGGGCAGTTCTGTATTTCAAGGTCTCTTAGTATACTTAAAACTTCCTGGGTAAATATGTTTTCCAATTGAGTCTAAACCTAATGTCAGTCTTTTACATAACCTTGCAACAAGCCAGGTCGAAACCCCTGTACTGTCCTTGAACTCAGGCATGCTGTGGATCTCTGAGAAGTGAGGTAACTCAGTTGCTAGGCCAGATGAGAGTAGATTAATGTATGAATTGGTCCAGATGCATGAATTATCTTCTCTTGCATTAAGTACTCTAGGAATTGGGGTAATTTGATATCAGTAGAAGACACTAAACTTATTTTCCTGCAATATTCTTTTAACAAAGTACTAAATTAGACTTCCATTTTCTGTGAATTATTTATGTTTGACAGCACTAGCATAATCTGTATTTGCAAATAAAATCTCCCTCCTCTTTATTGTATACAATAATAAGGAGTGATGTATAAATACACTGCATTTTTTCTGTATCATGCTAAGTCTGTTTTACATAATTCTTTTTGAATTGGTCATATTTAATAAACATCCTTACACACACTGTTGTTTGCTGTGCACCTTTTAGTGGAAGACTGTCAGTTGAGAAACTGGCACTGCAATACTATTAACTGAAGGCATACTTTATCCATTTGCATTTATTTCATGCAACACTTAAAAAAAAAAAATAAATATGGGAGGGGGACATAATGTGATTTTTTTTTTTTTTTTTTTTTTTTTAGGTGGCTTTGAGCAAAATTTTACTCCAGGCATGTGTTTGTGCTTAAGAAAGGTGGAGACATGCTCTGTGTGGCAATACTGTGACTCCAGCTCTGCCTGCCTGTGTTTCTTCAGCAGGGGAAAAGCCTCACTCTAGTGTATATGTTACATCCAGCTCATGGTAAACTCTGTTGCAAAAACTGTTTTTGTCCGTTGGTGTTAAACATCATACTGAGAACTGTCTTACTGGCATAGTAAATTTTATGAGTGTTACTCTGTTCTGCTTTACAAAGAAAGATTTCCAGTTGCCATAGGGCAGAAATACAGCAATGGAAAATACTGAGGAATGAAAAATAGACCTTTTTTCCATTTAAAACAATTCTGCATTCAGATCTTCAGGAGCTGTGTTTCTTCTATCTCCTGGATGCAATGCTAAAAGAATAATACTTTTAAGTGTCTGCTGCAATAAAGGAAAAAAAAAAAGAAAGATAAGGCTGTTATCTTCAGCCATTTAGAAGTTACAAAATCTGAATTTATCCTTATGGATCAGATGGCTAAAACAACTGCAATGAGCCCAGATGTCTTAGCAAGGTATTTCCAAGCAAGGAAAATAGCCAAGGGACAGAAGGTTATATGTAGGCAATCCAAGTAATGAAGCATTCTTAGGTATAGGGTGAATAATGCAGCCAAAAAAAAAAAAAAAAAAGAGCTTGCACAAAAAGACATAGTTTCTTTAGTTAAGAGAAATTAAATTTAAAACACTGTGTTCACATAACAGTCTGGCTGAGTTAGTTGCATGAAAAAAGAGGAGAATGCCAAAATTAAGTCATAGTAAAAAAAAATGCCAGTTCTCTTTTAATATGACTAAAGCGATATTACTATAAACTTAAGAAGATAATCTGTGGCAAAATTCTGGTATGCAATTTTCATATCTTTGAAAGGTAAGGTTCAAAAATTACTTAAACAGCATGGTTATCCTCTTGTGGTTCACTTGTTAGCAGGGTGGCGTTTTAGATGGGTCTGATTTTTGGTTGCTGATAAAACCTGAATCCTAACTATAATCATAAATGTGTATTTTGCTTTATAGTCTGATTTTCTGTAATGTTTTAGACTCAGAAATGAAGTGGTTGTTTTAGATCTAATCATGCATGCATGTTAACAATAAACATGTATGGGATCTCTTATTTCAGTAGGACAGCATGCCAAGGAGTTACTGAATATGCAAAAAAAGTCAAATTTTACCCAAACAGAAGTCAGAATTGTACTATAAGATAAATAAAGATAAAGCGCTGTAGTCCTGACCTATTCATGAAACATCAGATCATCAGAATATAAGGAAAATAATTTAGGAATCTGCTGTGACATTTTTGGGAAGAGATTGATAGAAGATTGAAGGAAAACAAGGGGCAGATTACTGAACTCTAACAGTAAATTACCAGAATTTGCCATTTGTTGTGTGGAGTATGGCTTTTACTGCTTTTGTTTTTTTGCAAAATACAAGAGCTGGAGCAAAATACAACCTCACTGTAGTATTATGCATCACTTTGTTTTTTTGCTTTGGAGTATTGTTTTTAAATTGGGAAGAGTAAAGCAAATCTATGCTGCAGTGCAATTCTCCCAACATAACTTCCTCTGCTCTTTGTTTGACTGACAGACTGGTACCACATGACACTTGGATTTTAAGATAAAAAAGTTCTGTACTCCACATGAATGTAGTTTAGTATCTTTGAAACACGAAGTATTTGACTGAACCATTCGAAAGAATAAAATTATGGTTGACAGATAAAAAGAGAGAATGTGAAGAGAGACTGACCATTTTAAAAACTAATCGATCAGTTAAAATGTAAAATCCAAAGTGAAGCAGATGCAAAAATAAATATTTAGTAAGTATCTCTTGATTCCCCCTTACAATTAAGAATATTTTCTTAAAGCCAACCTCCCTTGCCACCTTCTTATATTCCATCTCCTTAGTTGGCTCTATGCCAAATGCAAAGCCTGGTGCTAGGATGATTACGGAAGAAATGGTAGAAGAGGTCCCCACTTCATCCTTTTGTTTTGCTGTGCTGGTTTTAATACTGGTACCTCGTTTTCCCTTATAAAACTCTGTACTTAGTGAATGGATTAGCTATGGAAGACAACTGGGCAGACTCTTTGGGAACTTTCTTTTTATGTGTACAGTCATTTAAATGCAAACATCTTCTACTGGGTCTGGGCCGAGTGCATAGCCTGGATAATGGAATAAGTGATTTTTGCTTCTAAGAATGAGACCAACTTGTTTTCCAGTTGCAGACCTTTTTACAGTCAAAAGATCTATTGACCAAGTATAAAAAGGGCTCTGAAAACCATGACATTTTATAAAAAGCCTATAGATAATAATCTACACTATTTAAAAGTGTTCGTTTTTAATCAAGATTAACTATTTCCCCTGCAGAAATGTTGTTGCATCTGTTATTAAAATGTGGGTTTAATTCAGACTTTCACAACATTAAAATACTGTGCTGACAACCTGTCTCCCAAATACTGGGAATACTATGGGTAGTTTCCTATACATGAAATTTCTAAGGCTGCTGTTTCCATCACCAACGTACAGTTATGCAAACTTAATCTTTTTCTTACTGTAACCTTAAGCAGCATAAGGTGAAGTTGTGCAAAGTCCCGAAGTGGAATAATTCTAGTATGTGGTTTTTTAATTTCAGAAGTGCACTTTATTTTCAGTGTTGCAGGTTTTTTTAGGTTTGCCATGCTCCAAGCTTCATTCAGTTATGTATTCAGGTGAGGTTGCTCCTCAGTCTGCGTAACTGAAAAAGCAGTTGAAAAACAGGTGCCAGGGCTGGCATCTTGGCAGCAGCAAATACTCAGTTATTCAAGAGGAAGCTTCAAGGAGTCACTGCCAGTTCCTAGAGCTGGGCCTAGCTGAGCTCTACTCTTACTTCCATGTACATTAATATAACTTTGGGTTGTCTCTAGCATGTGTAGCAGGGAACATTCCCCCAAAACCATCTGGTAGTTTCAGACAGTCTGAAAGCAGTATACTAAGCCTTTCTTTGTCCTAGGGGCTGTGGCATGGCCATGGCATATGGTGAGAATTTTCTGGAGGCAGCATCAGAAAGCCTTGTTAGAGAAGATGGTCATGGTGCCCCAAAGTGGCACGAAAAACCGGAGGACAGAAAGACATCTTTACATTTTAAAAACATAGACTGCTCTTTGCAGTCACAAACAACATATTGGGCACAACATATTGTCTATGTTGAGTTTGCAATGCGGTTTCTATGGTGCAATGTTTCAGGCTTGCAAAACATTTCTGGATGCTGTCAGCTGAAGTTTGGATTCTGTAATGCCTTTGGCCAGAGCTTGTATACACAAGGAAGATGTTTTTGGAACTCACAACACATGAGTGGAGCTCCACCAAGATGAATCAGTAGCTCAGGAAACTAAGTCTTAGTACATCTTTCTGGAGCCTTTTTTTTTTTCTTTTTTTTTTTTTTCTCTTTTAATTTTATGTCTTTTTAACAAGTGAAGGCTTAGTGCTGAACTTTTTCTGAAGATCAAATTCTTGCCCTGACAAAACTTTGATCATCTCTGAACAAACGTCTGGGATGGTCAGAATAGTGGTGATGCCAAGTGTCTGTTCTTACCAAAATGCAATATTGAATCCAGTCTCATAGTAAAAATATACCGAACGTTATAACATTGCAGCACCCTAAGGAAGTGGTGTGAATGTTCTGTACAGCGTATAAAAGAAGGAATGCAAGAAGAAGTCTGCAATCATTGTACTCTTAAAAGATATCTTTCTACCAGCTTGTTATCTGGTTTGCTGATGGATTTTAAACTGTAGATAAATCTTGTTCAATGTATTTGCTTTTCAGGGTAGGCAGAGATATGGCATTGATGTGTTTCATTATACCACCAGCAGTTAATTCTGTATATATTTCAGCTAAATTGTCTCGGGTTTTCAGTAAGGATAATGGTCAGGGCAGCGTGTCTATGTGCATTAATTTCACAGGAATGAGTGGTCCACATAACCAATACCTGATTATTTAACTCCTTTAGTGTGTTTATTATCCCCTGAAGACAGAAATCTATGACTGATGTTGCAGTATGTTCCACAGTTATACTTTCCTCTCATCTGCAAATCCAGTGATCTTTTTCATATCCTATACATTTGTTTTTTAATATAGAATATTTGCAGGATATGAAATACTGTATTGCTCTTCTGATGATACTTGAATTCGAGAAAAATATCCAAGTGTGTTTAGGTGTGGAAAAAATACGGTATTAGCACTTTGGTAAGCTTTGCTGGATAAGAGAATGGCATTTTTCTCAGGAAGGGGAGCAGCAACACCAAAAATTTTATGGAACTTCATGCTTGAGCAGATCCTGCTACCTGGACCGACTGAATAAATGGAAATAAGTTAATGGGAATGAGTGAAGAGATAGGAAAAGAACAGTATTTCTGTGATAACAGTGCCCTTACCTTGCAACATAGTTGTAGGTGTTCTCTGAGATTTCTCATAAGCAATTAAGCATTATTTCAGTTTTTCTTCTTGCAGTAGTTGTTTCCAGGTACCATAGTCTTCTCCACTGGTTTCTGTTTTAATGCTACCTTTTCCCCCTTTTTGTGTCACCTTAGTTGCTGTAGTAATGCATTAATAAAATAAGGCAACTGTAGTCTAAAAGAAATAAGGCATATGATCAGTGGAATATTGCCTCCTACCCCATTTTCATCATCCCATAGTTTTGGGGGTTTTAATATCTTTGGTCATTCCACACAATTCCAAACTAAATGTCCTTCCATTCTGCAACATCTGGAGAGCCATTTGTTTGTCCTTATGACATCACATAAAATCTTGTAGTTCTGAAGAGCTGTGTAATCAACCTAGGAAAGACTGATTTCTTGCACTACCAGCGCTGCTGTCGTCCGTCCCCCCGTCCCCCCCCCCCTCCAAAAAAAAAAAAGGTTTCCATGATAACAAAGCAGATGTGAAAGAGAAGAATTAAAAAAATTAAGACTTCAGAGGGAAGGAGGAGTTGTGTTATTCTCTCATCTCCTCTTTTGTTTATGGAAACATATCGGTAAGAAAAAAACTGTCAAAAGGAAGCAAAGATGATAGAATAGGGCAAAAAATGTTATTTTTAGATAGTAAATGCCTTGGTGCTATTTGTTGCTTTTATTAAATATTTCCTGCCCAAGAAAGGAGAAATTAAAATCTGTCAAAATTAGCAGTCTTACTAAAAATGCAGTGTTTTCCCCTTCTGTCCTGTATACCCTGATTTCACTGCCAAATGACACATGCCAGTACATTATAAAGGATCTGAAAATAAAGACCATCAGAGAAATCACTGTTCTACTGCAAGAAATTCTTGCTAACCTTCAGATGACACATTTCAAATGTGGAAATCCATAATCAATCCCAACAATGCCAGCAGAAAGCATTCTTACAAGACAAGCAACCCTGGGTGTTTTGCAGTCATCACTAGAATGGGTGATGTTCAACTAAACCCTCCCTCAAAACCTAATGGTCTTTAGAGGAAGTTGAGCCATATGTCCTTGCAAAATCAGTAGATGAGTGAGCAGTGAGAGTGGTGTGATGTGAACTGGCACCTGCCTTTATTTTCATTCACAGAAAACCCACTCATAAAAAGATGATTTACTCTTCAAAAAAACATAGAAGTGAATGAACTCTTTTCTTCTATCCACCTCTGACTGTGAATAATACAGCATGCTGAATTCAAAGGGGAACTTCTGCATCTTTTGCCAGAAGTGAAGTAAAAAAAATAATAATTTTATGCTGCTAGCAAGACTTTCCAGATTACTATAGAATACCCACATGGTCTGTGGTAAACACTCAGCCAAGCAGTTGAGGTTCTTACCAAGTGCTTTCCATGTTACTGCCTGCCATTTACCATTCTCTCCTTATCCCATAGTTTGAAAGGGAATTATCTGAGAATAAAGCAGTTCAGCTTTAACTAATCAATAGCAACAAGGTAAAAGCAAATTGACATCTCTTTGAGTTTTCAAAATGGTCCATGGTTATTTAAAGTGGTAAGTTCCAAAAAAAGGTAGCATGTAACTTTCAGGATAAAATTAGTGCTAAATTCTCCCAGGAAGTTTCCACCAACCTACAGTATTCAGTTCCCTTTCCTGTTCTAAAGTCTTGGGAAGAATTACTTTATGTTACAGACACTTAAGTGATTCACTCAGTAGAACGTATCCATTTTCTTGTGGTAGGAGGCAATTTTTTTTTCAACGCTGACTTGCAATATTCTTCACTTCTGTGCTCAAGTCTCTTTCCTGTGATATTCTCATATTCTTAGTTTTCTTTCTGTGTATTCTTACATTCATGTGTCTCTTGGAACCATCCAGAAAAAGGACCAATATTTCATAAGAATGCAGAAGGGTAGCTACAGTGGAAGGAAATGTTTTATTAACTCATAGTCCATGATTAAAACACTTAAATGGCAAATAGAAGTGTTTGTTTCATCTGCACTTGTATGTCTGGTGTGGGTCCTCACTACAGCTCTCTAGGTTTAGTCTAAATTTTTAGTGCTGCATCTAATTGAAAATTCATTGTACCATGGTCTGTGGTTTTGGGCTAACGTGGAATATTGCAGAATCTGTCTAATCTTCTAGACCAGGATTTTGCAATATCCCGTAATAAGTGGGGGAATCCACCTTTCTGTTCCAAAGCAATATTCCTTGACTCAGGAGTGTCCTCCATAAAGTTCTTTGTAACTAAGTTTTTTGCTGAAATGATTTTATATAGTGACTTTAGATTTTGATTTAAAAACCAAAAACTTCAAAAAACTTCTTGCAGTGTCAAAAGAAAAGATATGTATTTGCTCTAAAAAATTGTTACACTGGTACTTGTAAAAGTAGAATGAAAAAGTAAATGAAATACCTGTGGAAATCCCTGCATAGGACAAAATATATAGTTTTAATAAAGGCTCCCTGCTATCTTGATTTAATTCTGTCTCTCAAAGTTATCAAAAAAATAGCTTGCAATGTTAAAATAACTGAAAAACACTGCACTCAGAAGCTCCTACTTCAGGCTATAAAATTCAGCACCCTGACTAAAAATAGTTGAGCTCAACAAGAAAAATGCTGTTAGTGTCTAGAAACTCCAAGAAACAGCAGGGAGAAAACAGACTCGGCTTCCTAAGGACTACCTCCCTCCTCCTATTCCTTGCTTTCTAGGACATCAAATGCTCTGGTAACAGAGTCATTCAAGATCTTCCTGGAAAGAACTAAATCTTGTTTGTGTCTTCCTTTTTTCCCCAGCATGTTTACTACATGTATTTGTACATTGATTTCTCTGTAAAGTCGCTCTGCGTTCAGAAATGGAAAGATACTGGACAAAAGGCAGGAAAGGTGTAATCCATTAAGGACTGGATGTGATTGCAATCCAGGTGCTCCATGTTTAGGTAACCTGACAAGTAGATCTGTTGATGGCAGTGACAAAACTTCGGGTACGAACTGAAAATATTTTCATGTGATTTGATGGATAAAGTTATGCATTTTCTTTTTTTGTTCTTTGAATTATAGTATGAAAACGTAGGGCAAGCTGAATCCTAGAATTGCACTGAATAGTAATTATTTTGTCCATACAAAATTGTAATCATAGTCAAGACAGCATGGCCCTTTGACCTTTTTTTTGTATTACAGTAAATTATTTGTACCCAGAATTGCAAAGCTGAGGGCACCTTGATTGAGAGCAGCCCAGGTATGTTAATACAAATGCTACAAAGCAGCACTGCAAAGTGCCCACCGTCAGGTCTTCGTGCCATGCCTCTCAGTCCTCTTGGAGTAATAATCTGTGTTGGGGCTGATCGTAGTTTACCACAGGCTCCTTTGAGGGAGATGCACAAAGTTCCCATATCAGCTTCTGCAGCTCAGCCTTGGTATTTGGGTTATTAAATGTGAAAATGCTTCAGATTTTCTTGCAGATTTGCGTGACCATAGTAGCACTGGACTTGGTACAAAATTGTTATAGAGAAGTGCAACTGGAACACAAAGTGACTTTGAGGTTGAAAAGAATCTGGGGATGCATCTCTTCTGCCTCAGATAATTTCAGTTCAAAAGATGTACAAATGAGTGAAGGGATGGTCTGTAGTTTATAGAACAGACAGAACATCTAATAACAGGCCATTTGAAACCTCTGTAGGACCTTTTCCAAAGGCAGCTTATCAAAAAGCCCTACATTATGACCAGGCCTGCATGTCCTAATGGGAGTCTTGAATAGACTTCCTTTTTCTGTGGGATTTTCCTTTGAGGGTAGCTCATCCTCTGTTGTCATAGTCCTTAGCCCTTAATCTTGATTTAGGAAGTAATTTGGAATAGCTAAGTAGACCATGTGCTCTTCTGCTTGAGTTAGTGTTTGTGTGAAACCAATTGGGATTTTCTCAGCTATTTAATTTATCTGGTAGAGTGCCTGTAAAAATAGTATCAAAACAGGCTTGTATTAGTGCCCTTAGCCAAAGCCTTTCCAAAGAAAATCTTATTAGCCTGTCTGCTAGCTAAGGAAGGTAAGCCATGAGGTGGAATCTCTCTTTCCAAGGCATTTTCTGCCTCTGAGCAGCACATTCAAGTCCTGGCTGCTGACTCTTATGCCCTATCAGGTGCAGAGATGGACCTGCACGGCATGCTGTCCGCTCAGAGATCTAGACTGCACCTCACTTCCCCCCACCCCTTTCTTACAAAGCAGTCATGCATAGCAGTTCACTTTATATAAGTGAAGTTTTGTGTGGTTTAAGTTCTGGAAGGACTTGTGGGGATGCCGTAAGGGTTAGAGGTTTGGGTTGGGTTTTGGTTTTGTTTTAGTTTTCCATGTCCCTGGTGCATTTAAGTCAATAAAACTTTGCTTATGTGACATGCTTGAAGTCATAAAAGGAAATACGTAGTGGAGCAGGACACTGAACGCAGCATGCACCAGTCAAAAAAAATTTGTCACACTGCCACATAAGCAAAACTCACTGACAGCAACAGTTACTTTGGAAGGACTCTTCCCCCTCTCACCTCCAGGTGTTATTGCTGAGCATGATGTGATGTGGTATGGAATATCACTTTGGTCAGTTGGGGTCAGCTGTCCTGGCTGCATCCCCTCCCAACCTCTTGCCCACCCTCAGCTTACTTGCTGGTGGGGCGGAGTGAGAAATAGAGAAATTCTTGATGCTGTGCAAGCACTGTTCAGCAATAACTAAAACGCCGGTGTGCTGTCAACACTGTTTTGGTCACAAAACTAAAACATAGCACCCTACAAGCTGTTATGGAGAAAATTAACTCCATCCCAACCAGACCCTGTACAGCAAAACAGAAAAAATGTCTGTGCTGTGTGTAAACGTGGTAGTAGTTTTCAGGTTCAACACTTGGTAAGTAAAGCTGGGTACTTAAGACTCTAGACATCTGTAGCTGTTCAGTAAGGATGCTTTTTGAAGGATTGAGTAGCCAGGGTAGGCTTTTTATTGTCACTTTTAGAGAAGGAAGAGGGACTATTTTGTCTTAGTCTCTCACAGTTAATGCTTCTTGCTTGCCAGAACTGTACCTGTATTGCTGCAAACCGTGGTCCTTTGTGCGCTAGTTTGAAGAATCTGTAACACTCAAACCTCCACTACAATCACAGCTTTTGTTTATTAGGCATTGCAGAACTGTTTTCAGATGAGTCTTCCCCAAAGGCCTTCACATACATTGACAAACTTTTTTTTTTATGAGGTTTGGACAGTCTTATTGGCATATATAGGTACTTCCTTACAGCCTCACTACTGAAAATGTTAAAAATGAGTGAAACCAAATGGAAAGTTCAGGCGGAATTGGAAATAACAAAGGCATGGTTTCTCACACTGGGATTTAGCAAGAAGCCAGAGACACCAATGTTCCACACTTCAGAGTCTAAAAAAGCTGCTGCCTTCTATTTAACACTGTTCTCTACATTAGGGACCATCTGTAAACCAGCCATTGAAATACCTCTTTCACTGTTACAACAGCTGAAATTTGTGGAAATGATTTTTCTCAGTACAGTTGCAATGAAATTATTCCAACGCAGTATATGGAATGAGTTAGTCTGAGGAAAATCTATCTGAAATATAGAAAATCTATCAGAAATATATCTGACAGTTTATAATTATGCAGCTTGGCCCTTTACTGCTGATGCTGAAATACGTTTCTTGTTGCTCTAAACAAGCAGCTTTCTGCCTTTCAGCATCTTCCATCTTGCTCAGGTATTTCTTACTGCTGTAAAATACAGCATCAGTTATACTGGAGAGGTATAAACTGTACCTAATAGGAAAAAAAAATCTGTTTTGCAAACTACTGAAACTTCAATGACAGGTGAAAATACCTGTTTAATCAAGTATTGTGCATCCTGGACAGTCCCTATTCAAAGCACTGTGTAGTCTACCTGCTTAGTAGGTCAGTGGCCAAGACAAAATAGTTGCTCTTCTGTGGTGACATGATGATGACCAGCTTGCTTTCTCCTGACTGCCCAAAGAAAATGGGAAAAAAAGGAACCTATGACTTCAGCAGTTCACAGAGAAGTGTTTACATGTTTGGGAAATCTTAATTTTGTTACCAAGTGGAGCACGGTCTTGTAAATCACTTCCAGGTGACAATGAACTTTTTTCCCCCTTGTTTCTTCCACCCAGCATGCATTTTCAATCAATCTCAGTGGACTTATAAATATATCACAATGTGATTTCGTCAGAGGCGCCTCTCATATGTTCCACTGTGGAGACACTGCTACTTCCTGAAGTTTGTGGTTCACTTTTGGGGACACAAATAGAATCTCTCTTAGGATGTGGCAGAAGCTGGGCTTGGAGCTGCTGGGCTGATGTAGGCGAAGTATGGGCAGAGTCTCCTGGCAACAGGAGAGAGGCACTAGAGGGTGCAGGCATAGCAGACTTGCCAGGTTTTTGTGAGACCCAGCCTTGCTAGAAGAGACGCCCTTGTCCAGCCACTTACATTTGGGCTTGTGGCAAGTGTTGTCTTCATATCCACGTGTTGTCACTGGAAAGTAATGCCCCCAGTTAATACACACGTCTTTAAGCTCTGAGGAAGACTGACAAATGTTAAGCTGTACTGTTTTCATCGCTCCCAAGACTGAAAGTATATTATTTCTTCATTAGCATTTTTAGAATGATAAAAATAATTTGTTGTTTTCTGGAGTTATTTTTATTTTAAAATTGAGTTTGAGTCAGCTGATACTGTATCATTATTGTTTCTGTTGCAATATCAGCTAAGGATATCACCCTTTAGTCACTATCCTACTGTAGTAGCTTCTGTAACACTAAAGGCTCTTACTCACAGTTAAAGGAATTAAGTCAGTGTGTCTAATATTGAATTATCCGTTTAGAAATGTTTGGTATTTTTAAGATCCATAATATAATTTTCTTTAGTCAATGGAAAAATAATTGGTGACTAAGTGGCTCATTATCAGAAAGAAGTTAAAACACCTGTTGTTTCTAAAAAGTAAATAAGCCACAATGAATAAGCTGAAGTTTCTCTCTTGTCAAGATTAGGTTTTATAAAACAAAATGAGACATTAAAGGTAATTTAACATGGACCTTCAACAACACACCATCCATTTAGAACCTGAAAAAGTGTTTAAAATAATCAGATTAAATGAATTTTTTGATGTGAATTATAACTAAGAATCTGGAAAGAAAAAAAAATAGCTCTGTCACAATACTGTAAAAAAAAATGTTGTACTTACAGAGATTACAAATGTGCATTTGTGTGTCTGTTGTAAAAGAAACATCATTTTGATGTATGTCTAAAATCCTTCAAAATTTTTTGCCATCAAGTCTGGAGAAGGATGATTATGCTACATTGTTGTTTTAGAGTTGTTCTTGTGTGCATCTATTAATGCCTTATCAGTCCTTTTTAAAGTATTTTTTTCCTTTTCTTCTCAGTTTTTTTAGTGCCTGTCCCTCCTATTGGCTTCTATGGGACTGTGCAATACAAGAAAAGATACCTTGAGGATTTGGTTAAAAGTCCTTCAGGTCCTTCCTTGAGGCAATAATAGCATTCTGTTACAAATTACAAGACTGTTTCATCAAAGATTTCACTATGTTTACTGAAAATCACCTCATTAGACACTCTGATGCCTGATTAACCCTGAGTGCTGGGCTGCTTTAGTGGGTGCACAAGAGCTGGAGTTGTCATCTAGCCTTGCGAGGGAGCCAGCGTTTGGTTACTGGTGAGAATCCCTTATGCTTTGAAGTCTTCCTTATATGCATAATGAAATCCCTGTTTAAAAAAAAATAATTAAAAATCCTGTTTTCAATTTTTATATAAGTAGAATGACTGTAAAGCTTGAGTGAGAGTTTGTTTTATAAAATTTTACTGCTTACCTCACTTGAACCCAGTTGCACTTATATCTTTTATGGTGTTAGTATTGACTGATACAGCTGTGAGATCAGAATTTGTCCCTTTGTCAAAACAAACTGTTTTGAGGCACAACAGTGAAATGCCGTGGCCACAAGATGGCCTTCAAAACTGCCAGAAAAAGAATTCCATTCAGAAAGCTAACATCTGTGTGCAAACATTGGTTTTAGGGAAAAAAAACCCCAACACCATACAACAACCATATAGTGTCCCATTGTAAAAGACTGATATGCATGCTTATGTTTACCTCAGAGAGTCGGAGACCTTGCACAGGTCACCTTTTGCTGCTTCTTCCTATTTATTTTCTTGTGAAGCACCACCCTATTCATGATGAGCAATACAGAGTCCTGGTACAAATGTTTTTTGGAAGGACTCTTTGGACCATAAAGTGCTATTTATCCTGAATAAATCCATCTGATCTGGGCCCACAGAGCTGAAAAATGAAGATGTCCTGATAAAGATCTGTTGCATTTCTATTTCATTTGAAAAGTGTCTCTTCAATAACTCCAGAAAATAAGAAGTCAGATAGTATGAGTCATTATATTGCCAGGTGTCAATCTATCATCATATTCAATGCCATCTTCGTGCCACCTTCTGCAGTTGTATTCAGCTCTTATTTGCACTGTCCCATTACTGAGGTGCCTTTCCCTGTTCTGCAGGTCAGATAGTGGAAGAAAAGAGACATCAGCCACATCACTTCATATTAGCATGTTATAAATCATTCATAAGTTCAAAGACTTTGTTAGCAAAACTAACTAAAACTTTCTTCAGCACGGTTCTAATGTCTTTTTGCTATCTGGCTTTAAATCCTGTATAATTCATAGCTGACAAAATAAATGGCAAAATTCAACTTTGACTTCAAAAATCATGGAGAAAAAAACTTTTTTACCTAGTTTCATAGTACATTCAGGCTGGAAAAACCCCTGCCTGTTCCTTTTTTTCTCTCAAGCAAACTGGATCTGATTAAACTTAAGCTGTGAAAAAGATTACATTTTAAAATTTTCTGGTAGTTCAGTTATGTGAAATGTATCTTTCCACTTCAGATAGCATGTATGTGGAACAGGTAGTCTACAGACAGTAGACAGACTTTTAAAATAAGAAATACTACAAATTTCAAGGCATTACAGCGTCAAATTAACCTAGAAATTCACAAATTGAACTAATTTATTTTGATAGCTCCATTCTAGGCACACACTGTAAACTAAGAGCATAAACAGCATTAGTCCATTTTATTCAGCATTTATGAATGTTGCCATATGAGTAATAAGGAATACATGACCAGATATCATCATGCATAAACATCTGATGTGATGTGAACTCCCCTTATGCATGCATTTCTCTGAAATTACTTGTGTGAACTACTCTTGGAAATGCAATATGAATTGTTATGCTGCAGTTAATCACAGCTTAGAATATGTATGTTTTAACTGTTAACTGAGACATCCAGAAATATTTCAGTGAATCTTATATATATATATTTGTTTAACTTCTGTACTTTAGCTGGCTAGCTTCAGAGAGTTTTCTTTGGGGACATCAATGCTAGGATGATAATATGCTTTCAGAGGAATCAGGTGCATAAGTATGGCTCAGTAAATTAATTTTTCTCTTCTGCTTTCTGGAGGAAAAAAAAACCCAAGGAAACTAGTAGTACTGAAGTGATGAGAACAAAAAATAGAATTCTTTTTTTTGTTGTTAAATTCACTCTTGTAAAAATACGTTTTCTAGAGAAAATGTATCCTATTTTATCTAACTTCTGGGTGAGATTTTGGATGGTAATAGTAAACATGAAGCTGTTGCTGTTGAACTCACTGAATTCCCAAATAATATATATGTTTTAATAATTGGTATGTAAATTGCTTTTCTTATCCCCAATAATGTTTAATATTATTATTCAATATTTTTGTACCCTTTTCTTAATGACCTGATCATTATTTATACTGAAGGTGAAGTACCTTACTTAGTCTTCAGTACAAAATAATATTTGTGTTTTCAGTGATATATTGATGAACTGCAGTAATACTGTGTTAACTCAGTTCAATTCCGTCTCCTCTAAACTTTATTCTTTTTTTCCCCATATAACCTCAAATATTTCCTTATTCAATTTCTTATCACAGTTCTTTTCCTTATATTTTCCAAAATTAATAGCAGCTGAAGTAACAATATAAATATAGCATAATGACAAGTGAGCTATACTTGCAGTTCAAAAAAACCAACCAAATAAAAAGAACACAACAAAAAAGCAGATCATAATTCTAGTTTGCCTTATACATTAGTTGCTGCGTTAAAGATAACATTGTCTTAAGCAACTTGAATTACTTAGGATTTGCACTGGTACAAATGAAACCAGATGCAAATTTTGAGTTTATGTCTTCAAATTGTACTTTAAAGATTTATTAATTTAGACATTTAGTAATTTAGAAATCTAGTAGAGAACCAAGTCACAGGATCCTCTTTATATAGAAAATGACACAATCTTGTACTAGTAATGGTTCCAGAGATATTAACCTTACTGCTTTCACCCTATCCCCCCACCCACTAAACCATAAACTCTACTGTATTATATTGCATCAATAGTGAGGTAGACTGGGAGGCCAGTTTTGTCTGGGTTGCTTTCTAAAGATACAGAAATAATTTATTACGTGCTTTGAAACTTTATTTTTTTTTATGATAGCAGAAATCTAGTATGAGTGCACCCATAAATCAAGACTACTCATACAAATAGGATTGATTGCTCCAGCAACTTTATAGCTGAACAAGAAGAGAATCGTGACAGCTTTTTTTAGTCCCATACATTAAAGATGGAAAACCTACTTACATCTCACCTAATGTTATGCTTGCTTTTACTTCTCCATTTTTGTTTCTGTATAGGTCAATTATTGCTCTAAGTTTTTAATAATAGCTTATTCTTTCCTTGCCACCCATTCTATTCAGTAGTTCAAAACTGTAATTTTTTTTTTAATGAGTTAAGCTCCTTGTATCTTCCTTTAGTTTCTCACCATGAATTAAGATTACCTTTCTCATCCTTGAGGAAATATGCCTTTAGTTAAACAGGGTTATTCAAACTGGCAACGTCTCAGTAATATTAGATATTGCAAGTAATTCTGGATGCATGATGTAATAATGAATTCTAGGCTGTGTATTCAAACTGATAAAAGTGGGAATAGAAGTGATGAGGAGGCAACCTATTCATCAATAAACATTTAAGCACAGGGCATATATCTCCACACCAAGGGAAAACCCAATGTTTTAATGTGCTCTTCTTTTGTGCCCTTCTCTCCCAAAACAAAATCTCTGGTATTCCAGATGTCATCTCTTTGGACATGGGGTCTGTGTATTTATTTCTGATGCAATTTTGTCTAATGAAAGCTCTAAAAAGAAAGGAAAAGATCTGCAGCAGTTGCACACTATTAATGCGTCCAACACAGCCAGATTGCTGTAGTTTGTTAGAGCTGACTGTACTCCAGCAGGCTCTCTGTCCACCCCAAACTCAATTTAAGACTGGATTATGGTTATGTCAGCTTGGTAACTGCATTGCACAATCACTGAAGTTGAAGTAGTGCAACCATGTGTATCTGCTTTTACTAAGTGGGTAGTCTTTCCTACTGAGATACTGAATCTTACTTGAGAACTTCAATGTGTGTCACTCATGCACTTGCCACTCTGCTGGGGGAGCAGAGCATCACCTTCAATAGAGTTGCAAGACAATTTTGAAATCATAGAGGGGCACATAAACCATGAGGATACTGGTGAAATACAGTTCATCCTAGACTGCAAGTACATTCTGCATGGATTGTAAAAGTATTGCATTGCACAAATTCAATTCTCTTCAGGAAAGCCAAGATTAATATATTTAATGTATTAAGCAGAGGCTTGCAGTCTATGCAGAATATGATGGGATATACTGCGATATATTCAGCATGTTTAGGTTGGATTTTTGTGCAGAAGGGATTTTGTGTATGTGAGTTCTTCCTCCTCTGCATAAGGTGGAAGTTGAACCATATCATCTTGCCTTGCTTTGGTGTTCATTTTCTATGTTCCTGTGCCCATGTCGGAGAATGGATAAATACCGAAAGAAGACAAGGAAGAAACAGCTCACAGCTAATACGTACCACCTAAACCTGTAGCTAACCCATACTAGTGTTTTGGTAAAGTATTTTATTTTGAGTGACCTGGCACAACTGAGGTTGTAGTACAGTGGCCCCAGTGGAGTGTTAAAATAATGGTCAGGGAAGCTAAACACAGAGAATTGGGTTTCACTTCCTGAGTGCAAGAGCTACTATACTTGCTAAAAAAAAGCAAAACCAACCAACATTGTAAAATAATCCATTTAATTCCATGGAATATGGTGAATTGTAATGTAAATAACTGGAATCACGTTTTTGTGCAAACATAGAAGTTGACAGAGGTAGATATAAACCAAAATATTCTCTACAGAGACTTATAAGCTATTCAGCATATTTTACATAAAGAGAAGTTCTTCTATAAAAATACAGAAGGATAGAGAAAGCTTAAAGAAAGCAAAAATATAGGAAGATGTGATGTTCCTGGAAAATACTGGATTTTTTTTTAACCCTTTGCCTGATTGAAAATAAAAATAGAAAATAGAAGAAATTTTCTGTTTATTTCATTAGAGCTGTTAACACTTTGTTTACTGTTTTGGAAGCCACTAGAAAAAGCTATGCAGAGATAATTTTTTTTAAAGATTGATTATAGATTATAGTTAATTTTCAGTGGACTGCAGTGCTGAACTTGATCATCAGAAAGCTTTCTAATACTGCTCAACGGTAATCCTCTGGGATGGGAAGATTCCACACTGGTATACTGTGGTACTTTACAACTTTTTACAGGAAGGATTTTCTTTTTATTTGGCATGATTATCAGCAAAGTATTTGTTGTCTCTTGCTGATAACAGAGAATGACTTCTACAGTGACTAACACAAATAAGTGTTGAGAAGTCTTTGTTAAAGAAGTATTAGCATTTCACGGTTACATTTTAATGCCAGAATATTGATTTCAGATGATAACCAAGCAGGAAACTTGTCTCTGAAGTAGCAACGTGATTCTTGTGTCTGTGAGGACTCAGCATCTTGATTAATGGAATTCTACGATCATATGAGTAGTATTACCAAAAATACAACATGTATAAACTCTGTGAATCTTGTTTAGGAATCTTGTTTAGGCTTCAGTTTATCCATGTTAATACTCTAGTCTGCCATTTTGTTCTGAATTGCATAATAGTGTCCTAGTCCACCTTATTGGCGATGTTCAAGAAACACTTAGTAGACTTACAGGAACCCCAAAAGATTGTGGAATATGGACAATAGCCTGTGTAACAAAGGAACCTACTGTTGTAGTTAAGGCATTGTATGAAAGTCAGGTTCTGGATCAGTAGCCAAAGATTTTTCTTTGCTTAGAAAATGATGCTTAAACTCATACATATCTGCTTAAGCAACCCAGAAGTATACAGCTCTCTTTTACCTACCAGTGATGAGAAGTTCTTAAGCCTTGCTCCTTTCCCTGTTTTAAGGCGAACATTTTCTAATGCTTCAAATTTTCAGTCGTGTTCTTCTTGATGTGGCATTTTCTTGGACATCCACTGTTGTGGTTTAACCTCAGCCAGCAACTAAGGACCATGCAGCCACTCATTCACACACCCACCCCCCACCCCCCCCCAGTGGGATGGGGGTGAAAATCAGGAAAAGAAGTAAAACTCATGGGTTGAGATAAGAATGGTTTAATAGAACAGAAAAGAAGAAACTAATAATGATAATGATAACACTAATAAAGTGACAGCAGTAATGATAAAAGGATTGGAATATACAAATGATGCAGAATGCAGTTGCTCGCCACCCACAGATCGACACCCAGTTAGTCCCCGAGCAGCCGTCCCCCCGCCCCCACTCCCCCCAGTTCCTATACTGGATGTGACGTCCCATGGTATGGAATACCCCCTTGGCCAGTTTGGGTCAGCTGCCCTGGCTGTGTCCTGTGCCAACTTCTTGTGCCTCTCCAGCTTTCTCGCTGGCTGGGCATGAGAAGCTGAAAAATACTTGACTTTAGACTATACACTACTTAGCAACAACTGAAAACATCAGTGTGTTATCAACATTCTTCGTGTACTGAACTCAAAACATAGCACTGTACCAGCTACTAGGAAGACAATTAATGCTATCCCAGCTGAAACCAGGACATCCACCAACAGCTGCAGGATAGTATTAATGCAGTCGTTTCCATGAATGCTGTTCTCACATGAAGTACTTAGTGAAGTGTCTTAGACAATGACTGGCTGTTTATAGAATTAACTAACTGCTTATTATTAGTTCAGAGAGAGCTAATAAATAAGGAATGGTGCAATCAGTTTGAATTTACTGCATTCCACCACATTAAACATGTGGTTTGTTTCATGTCATGTAACCCTAATTTTAAAGTAAACCATGGACTAGACTTTAGCTGTCCTAAAATATCTATATTTGTTTTCTCTCATATGTTTTACACCTTAGTAGAGTTGTCCTGCATGCACCAAAATTTAGACTCTATGGTACTTAGACTCTAAGGAACCAAAATTATTTGTGTTGACTGAAGCAAAGCATGGGTGCTGGTCTGCCTAAAATTCCTTCATGTATGCTCTTGAGACTGTCAGCATGACTAGCATAAATCAAGGTATCCATTTCTGGCTTTGATTTTTGCCCCTTGAACTGACCATCATGGCAAATGCTCAACTTCCATTCCTAATTAGTGTTTTCATGCCCAAATGCAATTTCGAAGCTCTTGCACAAAATTTACATGAAATCCACAAATCAGGAGAGTTCTTAAGGCATGAACCAAGTCAATTAACCTTAAGAACAGTATACTGGAAATATTTGCTAGGTTGGGCTAGCATTATTGCTTCTTGGCTGTCACTTTGATATTTACACAGAAGTTCTCTGGCTGTGCTGTCAGTGGGTTCAGTACCAAAACACACTGCTTGGTCTTATTACAAACAAGGCAGAGGTGCTGCTTTCATGAGTACTAAATGTTAGTATGCTTCTTTAATTGCTTCAGGAATTTCACTTTCCAGCAGTACTGATCCTTACCAAATTTCATTTAAGGTAGTCAAATTTTTTAAGTTAATCAAAAGATTAGGCTGCGGAGAGGGAATACCTTTAAATTAAGTGAATGTGGTCATAGTTTTCACACTTCTTGTGACTGGAAGAAGACATAAAATGAGTCATTGCTATGACTGAGTAGTGCCATGGGGCAAGTACCACTTGGGGAGATGCCTACCTCATTGTTACCGTTTTCATAAGACTGTAACTGATTATTAATGTAAATAGTGGGTTTTTTTAAAAAAAAGAAAGAGTCCAAGTACTTGGTGATACAATCCAATGCAGAAATAGTCATTGATTTCTTCCTTCACTTCGGTGTTATCTGACTTCAGAATAGGTTCTGTTGATTGGTAGCACTGGCATACCTCCCAAGAGGAAGAGGTTAAGAAGTAGTAGCACATTATTATTGACTATTGTCATGCTTTCTAACTGCAAAAATGATGACTGACCAGCTCAAATAGTAAAAATTAAATAATTGTGTAGTTACTGGGCTCATAGAGGGATGATTGGAGAAAATTAAATTCTTACCTGTTAAAGACCACGTATCTGTAAAGCAGTATATCAGTAAAGCAGTATCACAGTATTTGTTAGAAAAGAAAAATGTACTATGCACGTTTGTAGAACAGACAGTGAACTGATACCTGCAATTCCTAGGAAAAGCTGGGCTAATAACTGTGCAGTTGATGCCAGTGTTATTAGAAAAACTGACATTTGTGGAACCAGAACAGCAGCTTTGTTGGGTTTTTTTGGTTTGGTTTTTTTTTTTTTTTTTTGGGGGGGGGGAGGTGGGTGGTGTTTGTTTTTTTTTTTTTACTTAGGACAGCATCTGTTTCTCTGAAATGTCTAAGAAACAGTATCAGGCCAAATGTAATGTCAACCATTGAGTTCTAAGTAATGAAAATGTATTTTGAGGTGTAGAGAAATAGCTGCTGTTTAAAAAAAACCCGAGTCTTAATAAGGAAAAGAACAGGTAAACAAACAGAAAACAATGCACCAATGCCACAGGATAAACACAGCAAGAATAGACAACTCTGTTATAGTTTAGTATAAAGTCTTGTAATAGAAGCACTTGCTGTGGGCTTAGTTTGGATTCGGGGAAGTGGTTTCTGATGGGAGAATAATTAAGTCAACACTAATGGCTTGAGGAGTTGCTGTTTTGTTAATAGATTCGTTTAGCTGTTTTGATTTCCGTTTATGGCTTTGCAGGATTCTGCCTCATAATGAAAATTGTGTTTGGTTTTCACCCATCATCCAAGCCAGAAAATCTTCAGATTTTCCATGTAAACATAGATGAAAATAATAAAAGACTAAAAATAAAGAGGATAGGCAATTAACACTGTAAGACACAAAGTGGGAAGATATTTTAGTCAGGAACAGAGAGAACAAATGTGAATGGTTTACTCTGAAAAAGCAGCTTGATGTTCTATAATTATACATATTAATCTTTTTCCTTATAATATGACGATTAGATCTTTAGTGTAAGTTGAGAACAGTTTATTGACTTCATCATAACAAGGGTGATAGATAATAACAACAAATCTGGCAAATAATATTCAGCATAATGACTCAAAGTTTCTTCAGCCTCCCAAATACAAAATGAAATGTTTGCTTTCTTATGTGCCTTGCCCTTCCAACTTAATTAACCAAATATGTTGTTATTAATTAACTAAATATTACCAGCCTTAATATCTTCTTGTTATTTAATTAGTCAAATATGTGCAATTTTTTTTTCAGCTGAAACCAGTAAAAATGAAGATTCTGTAAAATAACAAGCTCAGCTTCTTATGATTACAGTGATCAATACAATAACCTCAATTTTGCCATCTCACAAATGCAAACATAAAGCAGATTCATTGTGTGAAAGTTGGTAAACTGTTTGTAAGATGTAATTTTATGCTTTGATCCTGACCAGCATCGTAAGTTCTGATATGTTTACCTTTTTCATTTAGAAGTTTGACTAGTAAAAGCTAGCCAAAGTATCTTCAATGTGCTTTAATTTTAGTAAAATATTGTCCTTTTGTCAAAACTGGGTGTTCTGCAAAGAGAGCTTTTTTCATTAATTATTTATTTTAGAATATACTTAGTCTGGTAAGTACAAAACTTCTGGAGATTTATGATTTAGCATGTAGAAAAGTGATCTGGAACATGAGAGTCACAGACTTAAGCATCTGCCGACATTAGAATAAGAATGTAAGGAGCTTTCCTGATCATACAAACTAGAAAACTTACCTGCATCTTCCTCATTCCTGTACACAGGACCTCTTCCCAATTTGAAAAGTCACATTTTTGTTTTGAAATTGTGCACTCCTACGCGCTGCTCTTTACATGTAGCGCAGGAGAGCACTCCAGAGTCAGTCAGTGCAGCCTTGAAGTTGTTCAACCACTATGAATAAAATCGAATGAATTGTTCCTAAATGGATCAAATCCCTCCACCCCAATGATTATAAATCTTCATGAATTCATAGGCTAATTTTTTTATGGCAATTTGCACCTATTTCCTCTTGTTATAGCTATAACCTGTACTTTATATCTAAACAGCTCCTCTTTTCTTCTGCCATTTAATCCCTTTGATAAACTTCTAGATGGCAATTACGGCCTTTCTAGTCTTTATTTCATCGGGTTGAACAAGCAAAATTTTGCTTCACCTTGTAAGATAGTGGACTGTTTTCCTGTAATTCTAAAAATCTTTCAGTCTATCCTTATCTGAATTCATTTTTCTTAAACAAGAACTGCTTGTTCAATATCACAGGGAAGTTTCCAGCACTGCATCAACTGGTGTTGATGTTTCATATTCCTACTGTGATTGCCTATTGCATCCAGGTTTTAATCCTCCTCTGGTTTTAACTAATGAGATTGTTCTTGTGCATTCCTGAAGTGCATGGGTTTACATTTTCTTATACTTAGCTTAGTCCCACTTCTATCGCACCTATTGTTGAGATATCAAATTTGATAGGTCACTTTGCTGCATATTTGCTGACAATGTTCCCAGCTTTAACTCATTGAGTTCCATAGTTAGTTTACTTAGTGTTAACGTTATAAAAGTGTGCCTCATAACTGACCATTTAGGGAGTCCTGTTTCCTCCTTCAACAGTACTGCAAGTTACCTCACATTTAGCCAAACTTCCCTCCTCCTAACTACTTTTGTGTATGAAATCCAGGATAACTAACAGTACACTATGTGATGCAATATTAAGTGCTTTAGTAGAATCTAGAAAGAGTAGATCTATTTAATTTCCTTTGGTTTGAATACCATTTGTCTTATGAAAGATACCTATTTAATCCGGTGCAATATATCTTTGTGAGGCCTGTGTTTCTTTGTACCTCGTTTTCCAGTTATGTCAGTGTTTTAAAATATTGTCTTAAAATGTGTCCTGAATCTCACATACTGCTGAGGTTAGTCTAATAAGACTGTAGGTGTCTGTTGTAGCAATCATATTTCCATTCCATTATGGAAGAGTAATAGTTTAGGTTTGGAAATTTATTCTTGTTGTATGTCTGGTGCAAAACTGAAAAGTTTAGTCATGCTGGTTTGGGGGGGGGTGTGTGGTGTGTGTGTGTGGGGTTTTGTTTGTTTGGGTTTTTTTTCTTAAAAAAAGTCACCTTTTCTGGCATTACATTCATGCTGCGAAAAACCAAGCAGCAGCTCTTGGAAAAAATGTGGGGGTTTTCATTGTCTTTGTCATTTTTTACATTAAATATTTTATTCTCTAGTCAGTCTGCTGGTACTCCCTATATCATCCTATATGGAGGCACAAAGCTGCCCGTTGCTGCTTTAACTTTTGCTACATCTGGTTAGTCAAACACCTATTGCTAACAGAATGCGCATTTCTCTTGTCAGGAAGAACAAGCATATATTTCCAAGATCCCATTCATTTTAGAGAGGTAGACCTCAGTGGCTTATTTATCCTCCTTCTTTTCTCAAACTTTAGTATAGCTATATGAAGCATAGGCTTTGACACAAGGTTTCATGAAAATAGTACAAGCAAGAGATGTATTAAATGCAGAAATGAAAATTACATAGACTATCTGAGAATACAATAGAAAAATACAAGAAAACTGACAACTGAAGTAAAAAAAGTTTTATATATTTGGTTTTTTTGTGGACAGTGATTTCTTGAAGCCACCACACTTTTTTTTTCTGAACCCAAAAGTCTATCACCTGTAAGAGTTATTATATTTATTACGACTGGGATTTCTTTTACATTTTGTGGGGCATGCTTATCTCTGTGAAGGTGAAATTTATTGTTAGGTAATCAGATACAAAATTTTCTATTCCTGTATGGCATTGTGATACTGCCTTTTGGTTTTCTTTCTGCCCCTGAAAACACAAGACCTTTTTTCAGAAATAAATAATTAAATTTATATTATATTTCAGTGGAGTCTGTAGAGCCCAGCTTTTTGGGATTGCTGTGCTGAGAAAAACATGAAAAGAAAAATGTCCCTAAAGCAATAAAAGCGCAGGCCAACAAGCTTGATGTTTGAGTGGTTTTGGATACATATTTTTCTTTTGTTAAACAGTTGTTTTATGTAAGTAAACACTGTTCTATCCCCTGTTTTGGAAGTTTAGCTTTGCTGGAGAAAATGTGAAATGGTTTTGATGTGGGTCACAAATAAATATATTAGTGCAACAATTAACAATGTGTTGTTACTCATTTTCTGATAGTACTATACAGACTTCTGGTGAGTCATCTTTCATTTACAAAAGAGGGAAGAGTAAGTCTTTCCAGTGTAAAAAGTGAAATTATGTGGTTTGAATAGTGCAATTGATGAGACTTTAGCTTTTGTTTTATGGAAATCAGTAGAATCTAGAGGGGGAATACAGGATTCTTAATGTAGCTAGCTCCATGTGGAAATATTTAGGGCAGCTATGGATGAGTCAGTGATCGGTGGAGGATTAGTGGTCATGAGCTGCAGCATTTTAAATCCCCTTGCAGATGATCCTATTTGGATTTTGAATATGCTTTAACTTATGCTCATTAGCTTCACATAGCTAATTGAGTCTTTCCTGAACATCTCTGCATAAGCAAGCCCAGATGTTCTTTCAAAAGATCATGAGAAAATTCTTTTAAAAGACCATGAGAAATTCTTTATAGTCCTTGATGTGTCTGACAGTATTATGCAGCAGTCATCCAATGTCTGTCCTAACCACAGTCTTAATATCCAGGGCAAAATAAGGCTATTGCAAATAACACCTCTGCCAGTAACAAAGAAAGAGCTTGTGTCACTTCATATATATTTGTAAAAGCCATTGGTTTTAATATTTCATTTTACCTCATTTTCACTGTTGCTCTGCAGTACTAATTAAGTAGATGTGTAACTGAGTATTATGAGTTGTATATAAGCTTTGGTACATATCTGTTGAGGAGAAAAGATGATTTTGGTGGTATCATTGAAAGGAAAATAAGTCACAAACATGCTGCCCAGTCAATCTAAATGTGGGTCATACATCAGAAGTGGGACAAAGGTAGAGAGAAAAAAGAAAATAGAAGAAAAGAGATTCAGTATGGACATACCTTGAAATGAACATTGACATTCTTACTTCTGGAATGCTTCAGGTCTCCTTACCGAGAAGCAACACAGCATGGTTTCAGGTCCCCATTCAAATAATATTTTGCATATTCTGAGCCACCTTTGAAAATTCCATGCAGAGAAATGAGGATAGAAGTATTCCACAGATTAAAAAAGCATTAGAAGTCTTGTTATGCCAGGCACAGGGATGTCAACACTGGGAAGTACAGACATGAACTCCTCTGTCCTTACCTGAATTGGCTGTCAGAGCTCAGCTTTGGCCAGAAGATGTCTGGTGTCGCGTGATGCTCCTGGCAGGTGGTCTTAATTCAGCTACAGCGTTATGCTAATGCAGCTATAGAGCTTCTGTATTGGAGTTTGTTGCAGTGAATCAGCCAGCTTGCTATGTGGATTAACATACATAAATAGGACAAGAAAATAATCCAGTGCCAGATACTGTCTTTTCTGGCAGTGCTTACTGGAGATAATGTGATTGTTCTGTGATATTACCGTACCATACCAGTAATTTTCTGTAAACAGCCCCAACATGGTGGGAAGTGAGGATAACTATATCGCCATTGAAACAGACTTCTGATACGGAATTTCTCCTGCATGAGGCAGACTTGAGATCAGTGTAAAGATAGTATCAAGGTTGTTGTATAGAACATGTTGTTGCACAACTTATGTACTTTTCTAATAATGTTGATTCAGGGGAACAGGTTCTCTGTATCTCTTTTGCCAGTGACTTAGACAGTAGGCACAGTCTTTTTATTATTAATGTAGGATTCAAGGACTTTTATAAATTCCATCACTGATACTTTGTGTTAAATGTTTGCTTGGAACAGTTGAATAAGTTGTAGTTTGGCTTGTTTGTCAGCTCTATGCTGAAAGTACCAAGTGTGTGGTACCTCCTCTTTCTATGTTTCTTGGGAAAGGAAGGGGTCAGCTGCCCAGCTGAGAGTTTTGCTGATGATACTCAATATACTTTTCTGTAGAAGCATTATCTTTAACATCAAGCAAACTATGGCTTTGCTCAAGAAAGAAAGCAGCTACAAACTACAAATTAGTTGAAGTATTGGGGAAAGAGTAACCTCACCTTCAGGTTCTTTAATGCATCTAAATTTTAAGTCACCAGTTCTGGTAATAGCTGTTTACAATCTTGGCAGCCATTCCTTATGAACATTTTAGGCTTTTTTGTATAAACCTGAAATGATGTTCTGCCACACTAAAATACAACCCAAGTTCAAGACATCAATGATCAGGATTTTGCTGGGAAAATATGCCAGCTATTCCTGTGGGCTTCCTGCAGAGCTGTAAACACAATGGGCTAAATGGATATAAGACTTAATACTGTAGTTTCAGGGGATTTATAGAATTAATTGACCTTTTCTAAATAACAAATATAACTGTCCCTTGTCCCCAAGAGATGACAATATAAATGGAATGAAAAGCCAGTCTTCCCCATGGAACTGAACATGGGAATTAAAGCCACAAAACCTCAACATGAGGAAAAGAGACAAAACCAGAAGACTTACATGTTATTTTTTTCTGTGTACTATCAGTATTTGCCAGACAGGTAATTTTCAGCAGTCAAAAATAAAGACTAAGGGAAGCATAATTAGGATTTGGTAAAAGAACAGAATGTTGTTCAGTAAAGTGAAACATGTTTGAGAGGGATGTAGCTGATCATCAATGCTGTAATAATTCCTATGTATGTATCCAAATGGGTGAGTCAAAACCAAACAAAATCTCACAGTACCCTTGCAATGAATTTTTATAGAAGAGCTGCCAAAATAAAGAACAAATTAACCAAAACAATAAAGACTTCTAAAACAAATATGAAATGAGATGGCTAATGTGAAATGTAAACAACTTGAAATTGTAAACTGCTAGATTATTGTCAGTATTTCAGAAATGCAGTAATGAATGCTGTAATGAGGAAGTGGCACGTTCCACATGCTTTGTGTACAAGCATAAGGAGCTTAACTCTGGAGCTGGAATACACAACGTAGATGGATTTAGAAAAAGACAAAAGTTAGCGATGTTGAGACAGAAAAATTAATTTTAATACTTTCATCTTGGACATTCTGCGAAGACTCAGTTGCAGTGAGCCTGAGAGAAGCTGCCTATAATCAGAGGAAAAAATGGCTATAAACTGGCTGAGATTTAGAGATTGAAGGCAGAAATGCATGAAAATTGAATATGTGCACTTTACAGGGAAAGAGAAAGGGAGAAGTCTCCTCAATTCCACCACAATGAAGATCCTGGAAACAGGGAAGATTAGTGAAATGGGTTTTTGGTTGGGGTTTGGGGGGGGTGTTTTTTTGGTTGGGGGGTGGGGTTTGTTTATTTATTTATTTATTAAATCTTTATTTTTTTTAAAAGGTGGGTGTGGACTTCCTGAAATATTGGAAGCTCATTTTAAAGAGAGTTGGCTTGGACTAAACTGCTAAATAGAAGTGTAAGAAGGGCAGTAACAGGCATCAGAAACACTAGGACTAAAAGGCGTTGCTGAAATTATTAAATATTGTAAAGGGAGAAAGACCAGGTGGTTACTAAATTCGGTGGCAAAGCTCTCACAAAAACCACTAGGGCCAGGTCAGACTTCGGAGGTAGAAAAGGAAAGGAACAGCAGGCAAATGGCAAGGATGCCAATAAGAGGAATACCTAGATACAACACGGACAGTGTCAAGTGTAGAAAACATTAAATTGGTATTAGCAGCTTCTGCATTCTGTCTCTGGAGGCAGCAGTTTGTTTGCTCTGCTCAAACAATGCTACAGAAAGGTTTTTGCCCAGTCAAGATTACTTTTAATGTCATCTTGTAAGCTTTCAGGCTCTTAAATATAGATTTAAAAAAAATAAAATTCAAGTACTGTTGATGTTTTTCTGTGAAGTTGCTACACAATTGCTGAAGTAACATCTGTGGTATGAAATTAAAGATCTATACAGAATTATTGTGCATGTTCCCATGAAAAACATGCATATTCCAAATATGAAACTGCTATTACTATTATCAGTTGGACATTTAAAAAACCACATTATTCTTTCATAGTCAGGAAAATATTTTAGTGACTAACTGTGGTTGTCTTTGCTAGGGAACACTTCATTCGTTCTGTCAGATAGTCCCTCTCTGGCAGTGGAAAGGACTGCAAACCCTTTCATATCCCAAATGGGTATATGGCTAGCTCTTGTGTTTCCAGTAACTCTTTAGGGAATTCAGCTTCTTGCTTCAGAATTTCCCATTTGATGTAATGGGTTGTCTGGAATTTGGTAATTACACTGTATATTTATTATTTAAAAAAAACAACAAAAAAACCCCAAAAAAACCCAAACAGTTTTCCAACAGTTCTTGAAAGTACCTTCTAATTATGCAGTTACTGTAGGGGTTGTATCTTCCAAGAAAAGATAAAACGAAAGAACCACAGAGGGAAAAATAGATTTAAGTATCTGGGGAGGTTTGAGTTGTTTGTCTGTCTCAGATTTGTGCAGAATGGACATTGCAGTATTTTGCCTAAAACTGAAATTGTTCACTTACGTTTGAATCCTCAGTTACATGAATCCATGCTGTGAGTTCTTCAGGATGGTATCTTAGGGCTTGTCTACTGCTTGGCATAAGATATTAATCTTGCCTGGGGTTCTACACTGTAAGTGTTTAGCAACATCTAAAAGGATTTGTCAGTGAAATGATACCTTGTGGGATGGTTATTCCACCTCTTGTGTTCTGTCTCTGCCAGCAGCAACTTTTACTCATGTTAAGGTTCTGCATATATTTTTTTTCCTTTTTTTTTTTTTGAAGGGCTTGAAATATCCTATAGTATTATCTAGTCTGCTATGTCATCAGTCTCTCTTTTTCTTCCAATACCTCTACTTGTCAATTTTGCAAATTGCCACAGCAGCATGGTCTTAACTAATGTAATGACCTGCAGTCCTAAATACAGACAAAATTAGAGAGGAAAATGTGCATATTCATAAATTTCCTTTCTAAATGAATGTTTAGTTACTTTTTATTCTTATTTTTAAACATCCATTTTTGGAACTAAATGGTAGGCTTTCCGTATTTCTGAATTTCTAAAATCTTGAGGAACAAATTTAAATGTAAAGCCTCTTTATGCCAAAAAACCCTCTCTCCTTCTTTAGTCACAAAATCTGCATCCCTACATAAAATGCACAAATAAGAATTTATGTCTATTTCTTCACTGGAACAGGCGTTAGGAGAAGGCATTTACCTTCACCAGGATGAAACTGATGCTCCATCCCACAAAAAATAACAACGTTAAGAGAAGGTCATTGTGTCCAGCTGTGGTGATAATCTGATAATGGTGATTTTGCCTAAAGTGGATATAGGCCAATAAATGGATGTCTGCAAAATTTCATCGCTCTAGAAATGATAAGCACAAATTGTGAACAAATAGACTAGTGTGTGATTTCTTATGTTCAACTAAAATGAGCATATTTAAGTGCTAGTGATAACCGTTACAAATATAACAAAAGCAGGGAGAATTTAGATTCCTTCTCCAATATTCTCACATAATAGAGAGGTCATTGTTTGAAGACTAATGCAATTGCACAGCCTTTGTGATTTTACGGCAGGCACCAAGTAATGGCAGTCACGCGATTCATGAGAACACAGTGGGAGAGTGGGACACATCTTGTAGGACATGCTCAGGGACTAGGCACAGTGACTGACTCTTACCCGTAAGAACACCCTGTCCAGAGAGGACACTCATCAATTAATTACGTGGTCCAATTTTAAAACATACTCTGAATCTCAGAAGACTGTTTTGTGAACCTTGTTTCAAACCATTGCAAATTTGTCAAATCAGGCAAATACTTGCCTGAGGCCTTAGGATTTGCGCCTGTGGCATTAATTGCAGGCTCTGTAGTAGAGCAGTTCTTAAGACAGTGCCACAAAATGTTGCAAAGGATCTGTTGGCAAGATGCTCGCAGCTAGTAAAACATACTGTCTTCCCTTTAATGTGAGAGAGTACATGGAGTACAGTAATTCCATCCTGACAGTGATCTTTCATGATTACATTGGTAACTCCTGATTCCACTGTACTATAGTTCTTCCTCTTGGGAGCTATTCAACAATGAATCATTACTAGGAATGAAAGCAGCTGTATTTTGTGTTTCAGATTCAAGAGACTTTGTGTTGGTTCTCATCAGGAATATACAGAGAGAGGTACCTAAATTATCATTATTTATTGTGACTTAAATTATTTAGTATGGTTTTATGGAAAAGGTTATGTTAGTACTTAATAAAATTATAGCTTCCTTTATGCTGTCTGGTCAGTCAGATGAAGTGGTGTTTATTTAATCAGTCAGTAAGTGAACAGTGAATCACTGAAACCCTTTAATATAGCTCTTGCTCAAAGGTCAAAGCAAATTCTCCTTCTTTGTGGAACTACTCTGTGTCAAAAACATTTCTCTTTTATGCAGATATAAAATATTTTATTACTATATCTGGCATAGGTAGACAAAGTGAGTTTCAATTTTCTTGTTTACCTTCCTTTAAAATCAATAGCATAGTTACATAAATCTCATGTGTAGCATCCTTTCAAAACCTGTTGAAAATAACATTTTCTAAAAGGAAAAAATTACCTCACTGTAACACTTCATGTCAAAAAATCCTGACAAATATTCCTTACAAAGCAGCCAAAGGCAGGGGAAAACAAATTTAAAAAAAAATAAATTAAGTATACATACAACTTGTTCAATTTTGAAAAGAATATGTAAGCATGGGTTATTTAAAATTATGCTTAAATTCAGGAGTTTGTAAGCATGACAAATCTAATCACAACTGTTCTACAAAACAATAGTACATGTAAGAAAGAAGCTCTCCAAAAAAAAAAAAAAAAAAAAAAAAGAGTTCAATTTGGAGAGAGAAGACAGAAGTCAGAAGTAGGAAAGATGAGTTATGTAAACTGGGAAAATAATTCACCCCTCCCTGTGCATTGTCCACTGGGCCACCATGGTGACTAAACAATACTGTCTATTTATACTTTTTTCACTACACAGGTAGCTGAAGGTTTTACCTTCTGATAATGCCTAAGATGAATTCTATGTACCTATAAAGACACATGCAGCATGTCCATGGCTGCATGACATCTGTGTCTCAACATAAGGCGGCCGCAGTTGGATGCTGTGTACAAATAGAGTTGCACGACATTGTGTTTTAGCCTGACAAACTTTGTACATCTCCAAATAAATTTTGTAAAAGCCAAACACAATTTTTTTTCCAAGTAAGGGAAGTTATCTGGAACCAATGTTTTATAAGCATCAGCCAAACTGAGGACTATTTTCCTTCTCTGCGACTGCACTAAAAGATGAAGTGTTCTCAAGCCAGCTGCGGTGTACTAGGCCAGAGTCTTTAGATTAAAAAAATGTGTGCTGTGACCTGGGCAGAGTCATCATGCAGCTGATAAAGAATAACAAGTCATTCCTAGGAACAGCTGCTATGCAGAACGAGGGTTCTAACCTCTCCAGTGTAAGTGAGTGTTGTTAGGTCCTATTAATTTAAAGAGACTTTATCATCACAAAAACTGCAACACTTCTCCCTCCAAACAATGGTTTACTGCACAGACTGCTTTGCAGTTACCAGAGGTTTGATCACCAGCAAAGCACTTATCTCTAAAACTGTCCTCTAAGACCTACTCCCAGCAGAGGCATCAGTTTAGTCCCAATGGGCTGTTTCACCATGGGATTTTTTTCAGAGACAATGCATTCTGTGTATAAAGGACAAATTTAAATGGAGTGTTTCAAATTTCTGTGGTAGTGGTAGCATAATGTTTGCAGAGATGAACAGTCAACTCTTCAGGAGTTTCCAGTACATGTTCCCTATACATGCTAGTATAGTCCAAGCGGAATGAGGCCCTGGCAACGGCATGAAGTAACAGGCAGTATGGAGTCAGGCAAGCATGGTTAGTACCAGGCAGAGGTCTTCTCAGACACAGAAGTTGTAGTTGTATAGGATCCTTTGTTGACTGCAGATAGAGCCAGTTCATTTTATCTGCCCAGTCGAATGCCTATTGTTAAATTATTGCCATCTATTAGTTGGAAACTCCCTTTAGAAGCATAAAAAGGCCAACTACAGGGGCATCTGGTTTAAAAGAATTCTAATTTACCTTGCAAAGTGATTTGCTCTCATAACGTATCGGTCTTGCATGTATCACAACGTAAATGGCGCAGTAGTACCAGTGGGAAATAGTGAAATAGCTTATCTAGGTTTTGTTTGCTCAGCGTGCTGGTTTTTAACTTTCCTTGTACAATGTTTTTGGAGATTTCCATTCTTCTTTCTAACCATCCCTAAAAATATCCTATATGTTTGAAACACTGAGGTGAACAACCTAAGGAGGAAACCATGTGGGAGACTGTCCAGAGCCCTAGGTCATGGGAAGACGGAGGCCTAATTTAAGCTAAGTGCAGGTCATCCTAAGTAATGAGAAGCCCATGGCTTAGATTTTACGCGAGGCCAGCCAAAGTCTAATGCTGCGTAGATTATCATTTATATTATCTGCATATGCTTGCACAGTGTTTATGGCCAAGCACTTTCAGACAAATGTATGCTAATATGTACATTTAGGATCATCAGAGGTCTCTAGTCCAACCTTCTGCTCAAAGTAGGGTCAGTTTTGAGGTCAGACCAAGTCACTCAGGGTTTTATCCAGACAGGTTTTGAAAACTTCTAATGGTAGAGACTGTATAACCAGTCTGGACACCCTGTTCCAAAGTTTCCGTCCTCATAATGACAAAGCTTTCCCTTTTTTCCGATCTGACCTCTTTTTCTCAACTTATACCTATTGCTCCTCATCGTCCCACCATGCACTACTGCAAAGAGCCTGGCTGCATTTCTGAGTTAATCTGAAGCTGCTCCTTCTCCAGGCTAAACAAGCCCAATTCTCTCAGGCTTTCCTCACAGGCCAAGTGCTCTGGTTCCTGACCATTGTGGTGGCTCTCTGCTGAACTCACTCAAATTTACCAGTGTCTCTTCTGAATGGAAGGGCCCCAAACTGGATAAAGTATTCTAGATGTGGTCTAATAAATGCTGAACAAAGGGAAATAATCACTTCCCTTGACCTACTGGCTACGCTTCTGTTGGTACATCCCAGTAAGCCCATTCCTCTGGCCTGTCTAGGTCTGTTATATTGTTATTCAGACCAACAGCTTTGCCCTCGATCATGTCAACAAGTCGCCTCAGTTTGCACTGAAATGGACTGGACTGCACAGATGGAAGTTAAGGTAGATCAAGACTTTATTTTTAACTGTAATAGTTAAGAGTAAGAGCTATTGTGTTCTTACGCATCCTGCAAAATGGGAAATCCTAGATTTTTAGAGGATGTAAGCAAACATTGCCAAGTAATTTGTTAATAAAAGCTTTATAATTTAACAGTTTTTAGAAAACTCTTCATACCAAAGCTACCAGTGCATAAGCCATTTTATGAACAGTCAGATGTTAATTTTCAAACTTTCCAACTCAAATGGCTCATCTTAGTTCCAATTTTTTCTCCAGAACAGTTCCATGACTGCTGCAAAGCATTCAGGGTTTTGTGTGGTGGGTGTGTGTGTGTGTGTGTGAATACATCTCCATGGGAAAATCAAGACAAATTAAAAATGTGAAATTAGACTGGAATGGAAATCTTAGTGTCACAGCTGTGATTCCATACTGAGGGATTAGGGTAGAAATAGAGTCCGAGTACTGTGGGTCTTTAGCATGCGTGGAGCCTCTTTTCTCTGGTGTTATACCAATAAGTTCTGCACTGTCCCTGAAAGTGGCCTATCAGGCATTTTGGCTGTAGATGTTCTAACTACAACAGAAAACAAGATGAAAGAGTCTCGCTTAGGTGTTACGTGGGTATTTCAGATGTAGGGAGTATCTGTGTTGTTGGTATTCTGTATGGATACCATTCTTGCTAAGCAGTATGCCTACTTGAAAAAGCTACATGCTACAGTCAAGGGAATTTGAACCGGAAAAAGATTACAAGTTAAATATTTAGCAGAAACTCAAGCTGGAGAGTGAAAGGGATAAGCTGTAAAAGGGTAAGAAGGGGACACTGGGAATATTTGGAAGGACTGTAGAGTTCATCTACTGTTTGGAAGGCAAGTAAGATATACTACTGCTATAAATATATTCATAAAGGGTAAACCTCGATAATGTATTTTATGGGTATGTTTTCTGATTGATTCAATTATGCCAGACATGTCTGGGCTACATCACCTACCCTTGTCTTGAACAGAAGAAATCTGCATCGTTCATCTCAATAAAATATTAAGATGTAAGATATCCATATTTGTGTATCAATTCTTATAAAGACCAATTGTTCCAAATAGAACCAGTCCAAGTCCAGAACATTGTTAATATCACAAGCATTTATAAGGCCAAAATACAGGAAAAAAGAAAATTAAGTTTGTGTCTTGCACAATTTGACCTTCAGGAGGTTGGTATGCAGTATCTCCTGTAAATAAGGTCTTCTCTTCATGTCAGCTTTGGCACCTAAAAGGATCAGTTACTTTGGAATATCTTGGCCATGTAGCATTGACTTACATGTTTGCTCTCAAGCTTGACAAGAAAAATCTTGTACTATATCCAATATGCTTTTTATTACTTATTTTTAAAATGCAAATAATGCGTGTTTTGGATCAACAGTTCAGCTGTATGGAATTACTTGCCGTGCTCCCTCAGTAGTTTGCTGCTATGTCAAAATATTTAAACATTTTGTCCATACCTATCTGTAACTATCACTGTATAATGTGAGTGCAGCTACAGGGATATATATTGTATACCCCTCTGTTGAGAATGGTACATCCTGTCTTGGTATATGAATGACCCCATTTTCATGACAAACCAAAGTCTGTAGCTGTATGCTGATATATAGTAGGAATGGGTTGATCTCTTTAGCTGTCACTAAGCAAATTCTTCAGTGCTTCAAACTTCCCTTCCTTTGCAGTGTTCTGCATAATGGTAGTTGACATCAATAACTATTATTTATAGTTTTTAGTAAACATTTGTTACGGAAATTTAACCGTCTAGCATGTTAGAGTCTGTTGCTTTCTAGCTTGTTCTGTTTGTGAAACAGTATAAATTGCATTAATTTTTTTTTTTTTTTTGTCATCTTCCATCTATTTACTGTGATTGTTGCACAAAAGACTTTATTAACTGGGGAGATGCATTGAGCTTTTAAAAGTGAGTGAAGTCTGATGAGCCATTTTGACTCTTCCTGTGCATGAGGATACGAATGTTTTTCCATTAATACAGTATTTGGTATTTTCTGCTGAGCAAATGTCTTCTAACTTTAACTTGGTCACTTTCTAGTTAATTTTTTATTCGTTTTCCCTTCCTGTGCATGTCTATCTAAAACCTTTCTTCCTGTGATTCTCATCAAGTGTGACCTCATCAAGGTGATGAAATTTCAGATTTTATCCATTCCTTTATTCTAATGAATTCCCCCCCCCCCAAAAAAAATAAAATAAAATAAAATAAAGGTTCTAAGTAAGGTTCAGTCCATTTTACTTAAGTTACTTTGCTTGACCCATTTCTGTCCTTCCTGAATGATCTCTCTGGCTTTTGAAACCTGGGCAAATATTATTTAGAAGAATGAAATGAAGGCGTTTTGAAATACCCGTTATTAAAACAGTGAGGTTTCTTGCACGAAACATACAAAGACGGAGATGCAATTAAGCTCTTTTTTCGCCTGCTTGGTGTACTGCTGAATGGAAACTCATTCTGGCAAAGACAGAAAGCTGTGGCTGGACAACATTAGTGGATGAGTCACTTAGAGAACTGGAAAGAAAGGAAATAAAAACCACCTCTCTGCTGCTTGATAAGAACTAAAATAGGTCCAGATGGTCTCCCATACTTGCCTAAAGAACAGCGGGCAGAAACATCCAGGGCTATGCTTACATTTTCATTAGTTCTTGTTTTCTTGGTACAAAAGGAACTTTCAAGCACATGGGAACCCTCTTCATCAGGTTTCTGCACAGATTATGATCAATCAGGCCAAGCTGAGCACCGCATTGCTTGCAGAGGTGTTGATAACAGCTTAGTAAGGATTAGAACTGTAATCATTAGGAATAACAGTTCAATGACTAAAGACTAATACAATTAACTGAAAATACAGGAGCGGGAGAAATTCATTCCAGTGCCGTGACTTTACAGATACCAGTGCAACCCAGAGCTCCAGTTGCAGAGGATCGCTGCTAAATCCTTGGCCAGATTCCAGGACAGATGGAATCTCTGGAGTAATGACGATGAGGCAAATCCCAATAAGCATGTGCAGGCTTAGTGTTTCAAATGTTTATGCAGTCGGCAGATTTGGTGGGTTTTCACAAGAAAAGTGTTAGGCCACATCCTGTCAGATTTCAACACTTTGCTCCTTAGCAGAGATGCAGAAAGTTTTCAAAGAAAAAACATTATTCTTCTCCTTTGCATTGTTTTCAGAAGTGATATAACTGTTTTGGCTAAGAGTCTTCCTTCCACAGCTTCCTTATCAGCGTGAGATAAAGAGTTTGGTCTTGGATAATTTCAACATAAGGAGCTAGAGCTGTACAAAGCTCCAAAAGCAGAACTACGTGATGACATACTTGGGGCAAATGTGATAAAAGATGATGCTGCCAGTATGGTCTACAGTGTGTGTATATGTGTGAGTCTGTGTTCAGAGTAATATGTGCACCAGCACTGTAAATGCATTATGCTTTCCACTGCTTTTTTCCCCACTATTACATTGTCAGGAAAATATCCTTGAACTAAGGAGTTAAGAGTGTTCAAGAAACTGTGCAGTGCTACGTATATAATTCTAATTTATGTAGATTAGATCTTCTGAGAGCTGTTGGCTGGTGATTAAAACTCTGCCAAACGAGACCCTTCAAGTTTAACTGGCAGCTCTGCATAGGCATTGACTGCTGCGGTGGGCAGGCATCACTCGCCACTTACTAATCAGTCCATTGAAATTCAGTGCAAAGGCAATGCAGGCTGGAATACATTTTGGAAGAGCAAAAACATTAAGAAGCATAACATTTTTGCAGAAGCCATTGTGTAAACCCAAGCGTAAATCACCTTTGAAGTAGCTCAAGTCAACAGGTTTGGGCCTGAAGTTCTTGGCTGGAATATTTCTTGCAGATTGGTATGAAAAAGTGATTAAGTGTGAAGCAGAATGAAGTAAAACTGCTGGCAGCTGCTCTTTGAATTCATCCTACTGAGAATGCAAGCTGAAAACTGATGTTGTAAGACACTGCTTTACCTCATCAGAAAAAAAATAAGAAAAAGAAGTCCTACTAACTAGGGAAGGTGCGGATGTGAGCATAGCTGCCTGACCTTTGCCAAGCAAACCACATAAACCTTTGAATTCACGTCACATTGTGGTGAACTCTGGCTCCTAACCTTTGGCCACCCACTTTTTCCTCACCACGCGCACTAGCAGCTGCTCCCTCTCCAGCTTTGCAAGGGGAGCGAGCAGAGCTGTGACCTGGACAACTCCCTGTGAGGGTTTGCAGTGAGCTGCTGGCCATCTCCTGCATTTGGTCCTGACTGTGCTGAAGTTGGGGGTGGGAGTAGTGCTGTTAAGCTCACTTCCCCATAGCAGAGATCAGCCTGCAAATGTCCTTCGGTGGTCAGCACAGCTGGCTTCAGTTTTGCAAAGGGCAGCACACTAACGGTGTGCCTTGCTGGAACAGTTATTCTGGTAGATTTTTCTTTGGATTTAGTCAGGCCTTTTGTTTTCAAAATGCAAAGCAAATTCCACATAGATGTAGACTGTTTGAAATAGGAGAAAAAGTTCCAGACAGCCCTTAGAAACTGAAGCATCAGTGTTTCATTCAACTCACAGTGTGAGGAGCGCTACGAAGGGGAATGGGTTTTAAATTGGCCTTTAAACCTGGGTTTAGATGTGGACATCCTGGGTTTTGTTGTTGTTGTTTTGGGTTTTGTTTTAACTTGATACAGGAGAATATCTTAGATGCAAAAGAGGCTTTTGCTTAAAAAAAAGCTTGCTTATTCTAGGAGAAAATCTGGAGGGGAAAAAAAATTCGGATGACTGTCAACAAAATGAAATATATGTGTCTGATGTTAATCAAGTTTGTTTTATGTGTTTATAGATTGGAGATGTTTGACAAAGCTGGTGTTTATGTGCAAAGGTTTTTTACAACAGTAGAGAGAAGCACATAAATTGAAAGTGACCCTCTATTGTAACACAGCTGCAGGAAAGAAAAGTTTCTTTAGCATTAGCTTCATTTCCAGGTTAGTTGTTTTTGTGCATGTTTTGAAAAATTCTACTATGCTTTCTTGATTGCTTCCTTAGAGTTATCACAGCATTGCTATGCTTCTTGGAATGTAGTTTGTCAAAAGAAAGACAAGAGGAGAAATGGGCTAGACTTTTAAACTTCACAAGGTCAGCCAAAACCCACATTCTGTAAGTTCTTGTCTGGTTGCTTAAAGGATGAAATGGGTGCTATGGAAGTGTTGTGAGCATTCATACTCAAGTCAATGATTCGATCTCAGGATCAAATAAAAAACTTATGAATGACAAACTGATTTTTATAGGCTTTTAAAGCACAGTTTGGGGTTGCTTTTATGATGGTGGAACGGTCATCAGAAAGTGATGGAGGGATCATTATTTCATATACTTAAAGAATGAAAAAAAAAAAAAAAGCCAGTTAACGCACTGCTGAGAATAATCCAGCCCTCGATTTGGCTACCTAGAGTATTCCATCAATAATACCAGTTCCCTGGTCAAGAGAAAGCGCTTTTTGCATCCACTGGCTGCTTGTAATATATTCCAACAAGGAAGCATGAGCTGCAGAAATTTATTCCTTACCTAACTTAAATGCTGCTAAGAAACAACACAATGTCATTAAAGTTAGCGTAGATTGCAAATACCACAAGCAGCAAAATCTTCTCTTGCTTAACATTGTTTCTGAAGAGTTTTCTTGCAACGTATTATAAATGGTGGGAGCAATATTTATGCGATATAGGGCATATTAGGTTAAGAAATGAAAATTAAAAACCATGAGTGACTTAAACTGAGTCACTCTGATTTTATACAGAGGTAGACATGGAGCACCCACAAGATCTATTCACATTGTGGATAGATGCTGGTTTACTTCCAGCTGACAGCATACAGCTGAACTCACACAGCCTCTCCACATTTAAAATGCAAGCTTTTTAAAGCTAGGTCAGTCTGACTGCTGGCTGCTGTGCTGCTTCTCCCATCCCTGTTTCCAAGAAATCCCTCCTCTGAGATTTCTCACAAGCTAGTTGGATCTTGTACTAAGTCAAGAAAGACTCACACCTTGTCAGCAAGGATCCAGAGAGTTCAGAGGCAGCAGGACCATGCAGCTATGAGGACAGAAGTCAGAAAATAGATGGATACAGGTGCCTGTAGACTTATGTCTTCTGTATGCATCTGCGTCAATCAGCAAGGCTCTTTGATCCTATCTCAGAATTCATCAGATGTGATTAAAATACACCAAAATTTTTAACTTTCCCAAAGAACTTTAAAATGAGCGGATGTCATTGCCTTGTCTTTAAGACTTTGTATTATACAAGAGATTGCCAGGCATCACAACCTCTCTAAGTGTAGACTACAGACAGTGCTGAGAAGGGGAAACAAATACAGAGGGAAGGGAGAGTAGATGTAAAAATCAGTAAATAATGCTAGAATTGACAATCTGTAGTAACCTCTTATGCAGGTTCATCAAAAGATAGGATGCAAGAGTGGAGGAATGGGTCAGGTTTTCAAAATTTACCACTATATAAATTTGTAAAAACAGTCAAAGAAATGTACAGCAACATGAATTTTCTAAGGGATGATCAAACTGACACAGCTACTACAAAAATAAAATCTATGATACGTTGACCTGAAGGGAAGTCTAACAGGAGTTTAGGAGAAAATAATGATTTAAAAGCATACATACACAGATCTTTTGAAAAAGATTCATGAAGGTCAGATGGGGAAGGTATTGTGTAAAAATGAGTCAGAAATTCCATTTATTTGGCACCCAAGAAAGAACAAATAATGCAAATGTGATGGGACTGTGACATCTGTACAAAGAACCAGAGCAAAATTGAAAACAGCTTGGAAGAGTTCATCTTGCAGCTAGCAGTGGCTGGAAGCAGGTAGCAACTCATTTAATCCAGCTGAGAATAAAGCATTGGTGCTGCTGATGATTACAGTAATCTTTTCAGAACTAATCTTAACTAAGCCACGTATTAGTCAGTGTGCTGGCTCATTTCTGACTAAGCCAAAAGCAGCTGAAGTAGTTCTGTGATGAGCTCATTTCAGATAACGGACCATTAGGAATTTTGAGTATTTCCAAAGGACTGGTCTTACACACACATATGCATTAGCACGATTCATATTACCATTATACATAAGTGCTGTGCAAGCATGAACCAAAGAAAATGAGATGTTTAAAACCTCTGTCTCCATTTTATTTGTTGTAGTATGTGTCTTTGGAATTCAGGGCTTCATCCCCTCAGATAGTCATGTCTTTCTGTCTGCAGGCATTTGGATATACAGCAATCTTCTCATACTCACAGCTGCAAATTACTGCCAAAAAATGCATAACTAGTAAAAGAAATGTATAGTAACAATGACAGAGCATTACATTTTTCATCAGGAAACTACAATATAACCATGTAGAATCTAAATGGTCTGTAACAGTGTTGAGTGGAAAGAGTGGGCCAAACCAGCCATATGTATGCGAACAAAGTACTTTAGCAAAACTGGAGACTGACCCTAGTCTCTTTAGTCACAAAAGCTTATGAGAATACAGCCAGTGATGCTTAGAAACTAAGTGAAGGAAAAGAAAAATTAAATCCCAGCTTTCTACTGGGCAGCATGAATCCCATAAATATCTACAAGTACAAGCAGCAACCATCACTCTACATAAGTACAGATCCAGAGTGTGAAGGATCTAATAGATGTTTATTTTTTGTCCTACCTGGTCTGATTTCCATTGCTCTGAGTAATCGTGTATAAGACGGTACATTGATACGCTTCTCCAGTACACAAGTTGGAATTTGGAAAAGAAAAACCAGTTGTGCAGATGTTGGTATGCCAGTGTTACACATTTAAACCCAAATTGTCCAGACTTTTCTATCATTATTATTTTATTCTGGGTTACTTTTTTATCTTTATTATAGAAAGCAATCAGTGTTTATTTTTAAACAGCTATAAAAATAGTTAAGTCCTAAAATATGCAGAGCAAAACAAGGCTAAATGGGAATTCTTGGTTAATGCAATCATGCATTCTAATTTTTATTTTGCACCAGGGGCTGTTACACAACTGGTTTTAGGGAGCATGTGTATTCCCATTAATTCATGTTAATCATAAAAATCTATTTCACTTGAAAGGTTCCTCTGCAACAAAATAATTCCATGAGCAATGGTTTTACTTTACAAATGTAAAATTAGAAATATTTGGAATTATTTTGAGGGTATAGTTATATAGAATAGCTATGTTTAAATCCTATCAGTTTTGGATGTCTATAAATGTGTAACGTACCTATAGTTACTAAAAGACAAAGCCAAGGAGGAGGACACATGGGAGGGGATAAAAATGCCAAATGAGAATGAAGCATCACTTTAGCAGTGTCGTATCCTGATAAGGAAATGCTACTGTACCAGACATGCAAATTTTCTGCAATATAAATATTTATCTTTCCCTGGGGACTCTGTTTTTCTTTCTTCTTTTCACATCATATCTAGTGCTTCTGTGGGGCCATAATTTATTAGTAGAAATGTATTCCAACTTTTTCACTAAGAAACAATCACGTGTAGAGGAGAATATCTGCATTTTTAGAAGAGGAAATTATCAATATTGGTTTGGTTTCTTCTGAAATCGAATTAATCTTCTCATAGGCTAAATTCCTTTTTCCTAAAAGGCCAATTTTTAGAGCATATTGTACTCCCTTGAGGTCAATGGAATTAGCCCATCGGCCAGTATGGGTGATTGATTCCATTTATATGTTTCAGTTCAACTCTGTGAGTCATATTATGTAAATATTTGATAAAATTAGCTTCAAAAAGCTCTATCAGTGTCTCCATTTTTTGTTAGTTAAATTTGGAGACTATTAAGAGTGCTTAATAAAATTAATCAAAAACCTGCAAATTCTTCTTGTTCAATCATTAAAATAATTTCCTAGAATTGATGAGAAAAACAATTTCTGTTTCACATGGCAAAGCAGAAACACTATTCAGAATTCGTCGGCTTTCTTTTTAGAGATGAAAGTTCTCAAGATCTCCTAGAAGATTTAAGAACATGGTATACATGCCGTGCACACTGTAGCAGCAATCATAGTTCACATTGCAATATGGGTATTCTCTGGATTCTAAGCAGAACAAACCCATTAAAGAAAAAAAGGAAGCGATAATCAACAAAATATTATGAGTGGTTTTTCCCTTTTCTTTTTACTAATGGATCCAAACCCACTTAGATTAGAAGCTTCTGGCAGGACACAAGATGCATCTGAAAGCCTTCTCATGAATTTTTAGTGAGAAGTGCAGAAGAGTTTTCTATGAAGGAGTGTTTTGAGAGATTCAGAAGAGAGTGTGAATGTTGAACAGTGGGAAATAAGTCAAGAGGCGTCTTGGATTTAGTATCCCTAAGAATCACTAGGGGAGGAAGACAAATGGAGCCCGTTCCTCTCCAGTCACTATGTGATGCATACTGACTGCCTCTCAGGATGCCGTGATAAAAGCGTGGACTGAGCGACCTGTCATTAGGACTCTTTCTTTCTGGTGGCCTGCTATATGTATTCCCTGCTTCTCCAGACTCTTTCCTTACAACTCCATTTTAGCCTGAACAGTTTGGCAAAAAATGAAGTGTTGGAATAAGTAGAGCCCAGGTTAGAACATCAGGAGAGAGGACGTATAAAGCATTTTAATATTACCAAGAAAAAAAGCTGAATTTGATGGAAAAAATTAACAAAACAAAAAATGACCCATTCAAAGAAAAGAAAGGCCACAACATGTGAACAGAAAGAAGCATGACACTCTGTAGAAAAAGATTTTTAAAGAGAGAAACAGTGATTTCACAAGAGTAAAACCAAATGTTATATTTTATCCCATCTGTTTATGTTGAAAGAAAAACTAAGTAGCACTCGGATTCCTATCACTAAGAGCTTCTGAGCTTCAAAATGAGTGTGGCTAACTATTATGCCATTGCAGTGAGTCACCCTCTTGCCTTATTACCTATCTCTAACTACTTCAGATTGTTCAGTTTTCTTTCTGAATGAAGGAAAATCCATCAGGAATTTAATGATAATTTTTACTTTAAAATAGTAATGTTTGACATATAATCTGCAAAAACATCGAGTTCTCAGTGTACTGTGTACCTTTAGGAATATATGTCTGTCCATACGTTTCTGTAGCTTTCAACAATTTTAAGCAGTAGGGTACCTGTGGGCCTGATTTGGATCAGACCCAAGGTGAATATCTGGAACTCAGGGTGGTTTGCCTTTGAGGTCTGCAGTTCTGTGAGAGGATATTCTGCAGTGAATATTACACCCTTTCCTTTCTCTACTATCAAGTTACCTGCCTGCTAGTGAGTCCTTGGCCCAAATGTTTCTGTGACAAAATTGATGGTACAACTTTTAGGTCAGGAATCTGCTTGAAAGATGCAGGTGTGTACTTGTGATAGCCTCCATAGGTTCCTTTGGATGGTTAACTCCAGAAGTAAATTAGTTCAGTCAGTGTGTGTTGCACTGTTACATATGAAGGTAGATATGTACTGCTGTACTCTGCAACTAATTAATTTTTATGTCTTTTTCATCCTTTGGTATATAAATTTTACCATATTTAATGTGGGTGAGTTTGAAAGAATTGAATTTGCTTTCATCAAATTTCTTAGTGTTTGACATGCCTGTATACAGAATTTATTCACTCTTCTCCACCAAGTCTGTGTAAAAAAGTATTGCAACAGTATCTTTCTCTGTTACGGAAAATGAAGTCTGAGGAGTTTAGAGTTTTTACATATAACTGCCGAAAAAATTACATCACGGAGCCGAACATCTTTAGTGCAAGTGGCAGGACAGTGCCCTCGCTGGAGTGCCCACTGAAGGCAGTGGCGTTATAACAGGAGTGGATATAGTAGAGTTAAAACCAACATGTTTGCTCTGTTTATTGTGATGGAAGAGAAAGAGAAACAGCTGAAAGAAGGAGACCTGAAACTTTTAGTGGGTTGTTTAGTGTTATGTTATCATAGAGAATTGTCTGATATATTTACAAAAAAAAAAAATAATAAAAAAAAATCATCTTTTTACCTTTCCTAGTGTTAAATACATGCTCTAAACATCCTAGAAACACAAGGAAATTATAATTACGTATATAGCACTAGAATAAGGCTGTTCTTCGTGAATGAATTGTTTTGCTTAATGTAGTAACAGGCAATGCCTGAAATGGAAGTTAGGAGCACTCACACCCAAGATGATCAGCTATATATGCATGGCATGCAGGAAGAGCCACTAATGGCATTTTGCCATAGACAATTTGCAAGATGCTGAATTAAAATTTTTTATTTGCTTCCAAAAATACTCTGGTTCAAATTTCAATAAAAATGCACACTAAAGAATCATACATTTTTCACAGATTTTAATTGATAGTCTCAGAAGTAAATTACAGATATCAAAATATTTACAGTACAGCACAAAAAGAAACAAGGTTTGGAAGGAATTATATACAGTTGTATATAAACAAACCTTTGGCAATGACAGATCAGGAGGAAAGATTAATTTTATGGTTAGTTATTCTGTAGCTGCTCTGCAAGAATGTTTTATGCTTTTCTTGGAAGCAAGTGATACCAGCTACTATGGGAGGTGGAAATCAGAGCAGTCAGAGTTCTGATCCAATACAGCAGTTTCACTGTATGACCAAAACCTGTTCTTCCCTGTTTTTTCATATCTTGGATATAATGTTTAGCTGTGACTCATTGGCCAAATGTACAATTTCTGCAAGAGTACAACAGGAGGGCAATATATCTTCATGAAAGAAATGTAAAGGTTACGGTACACAAAAAGGCAGATAGTTACCACTTAACCCAAATTATTTTGGTGAATGAAAATGGCGAAATCTTGAGCTTGTTTAATTTTTATAATTAAAAAACTTCCAAAGAGCTTCCTGAACATGCAGATTTCTGGAGTGATAGAAGATCCCCTATGGTTTGTGACTAATCCATAGCCTGATTAGTTGCAGAATGAAAAGTAAACACAATCTAAGTTTGGAACAACTTCTGCCATCGCAATTTCATGTTTGCAGAAGCTGCCTGAGAAAAGATAAACAGTCATGAGATATAGAGGAGGAAAAAATCCTTTTACTAGGCCATGTAAGATTATATCCTAAAAGGTAACAGCATGCTTAACATTTGCTTGCAAATCCATAAGGCTGGGTTATAGGTTTACATTATAAAATATAAAGACCAAAGAGTAATGTCACGTCGAATCTTTTCTCTGAAAATAACCTTGAGTGTTTACAGGTTCCATCTTAGTCCATGAAAATATAACTCTTAAATACACTTTCTAATGATTTCAAATGGTAGCACATTCTGTGCAAAGATTTTGGGTGTGATTTAGGCTGGTCTTCCCAGTTGTGGCCCTTCTTCATTAGCTTCTCATTTTTTGAATGTTTAAATTAAAATTAAGGTCCCATGCAGATGGGATGGATAGTCTGTTTGAGCTCCTGAGGGGCATTAATACAGGGTTTTGCTGGGCAGGGTTTGTTTTACATGTATTTAAGCTAACTATATGTGAATGAATTGTATGAATTACATTGTACTTTGGACAGACCTTGTGTCGAGCATTATTCAAATAAGCAATTTTAATGTAAAACTCCTGGTTTTAAGAGTTTAGTTTTCTTTTGCTTGGTTAAGACAAAATGTAGGGACTTTATACAGTCAGTTTTAGCAGCTTATAGGTGACTGCACCTGTTTAGATATCCAGAACTTGTAATATTATTGCTATTAAAATAGGCAAGACAATAGGATTGAAAGAAGGTAGGGTAGAGTGACAGTGAAACTGAGAATTCATAGAAGAACTCTTTAAAGATTTTCTTTTTTTTTTTTTACAGAAGTAATAAATACATTCATTAATTGGCCTATTTTATTGTGGAGCTTGGGGAATTTTAGTTGTGCTTTTGGTTATTTTTTTCCATTCTTATGCATTTATGAATTGGGTTTCAGTTGGAAGTTCAGCGTATTGTTCACTGGTCTATAGTTATAATACCATATGGATTTGTAACTCAGGTTCTTCACCACATCTGAGTTACTGTCTCTCCTAAATACTGTGTGGTGTTACCATTATCTTGCACACTTTCCACATCCTTACTGATAGTATCAGCTCTCCAAGTCCCTCCTGAGAATAATGCTGAGCCTTCACATTTGTGGCAATTGCTATGCTTGAGAAGATCCACAGCATCTTCAGCCTCCAGGTGTAATGAATACTTGGTTAAATCCTGTCTTTCCTTCAGCTGTTCCAGGTGAGGGAACATCTGTTGCATTGTACACATTGCTCACATTTGTACGCAACTGAAGGTGATAACCTGTGGCAGATTCTCCCTTTTCAGAATAATTTTGAAGCATCACTCAAATTTCTTAGCCTGCAGCTACTGGCCTTGGCATAAGGAGATTAAAAATGTACCTTTATGTCCCTTGGTTTAAATGAAGGATCTTTGATACTTAGATGGAACTGCTTGACCTCAGGGTTGCATTTTCTAATAGGTGTCTACCAGACCAGGGTTAGAGGCTATTATAGCCCGAGTATAGCTGCTATCCTAATTCTGAGAGATACCTGGTGTACAGTGGAAGAGTTGACACTGCCTAGCCCTTGCCCAGCCAAAATCCCCTTTTTTCATGCTTCAGACCAGTACAGTATGGTGTTTATGGAGCTCAACTTGCAACCTACTCCGGCCTGTTCTGGGTCTCCATCCCCTCCTGAAATTGCATGAACAAGTATTGCATGAAATAGAATGAAAATTGCATTTCGTCTTGAATCATAAGGAATTTTGCCATTGTACTGTGCCCATCTCACAGAGAACTTTGTGCACTGTGGGAGCCCTGACTGTGCTGGAGGGCAGGAATATGCTTTGGGGGTAGCTTAGAGCCAGACCTGCCACCTTCAGTAGCGGCAGGAGGTGGAGGGCAAGCAACTGCAGTGTGCTTTTGAGAGCTGCAGCAAAGCTGAGGCCGCCTGGTCCTCACCTCCAAATCCCCTGCTGGAAGTAGTAAGTGTCTTTCATACCAGAAAGCCTTTCAGATAGCCTTAGCCATCTGTGATGGTTGCTGTTTTACAGATGATATGCAGTATCTTGAGCCTCAAGGCTCTAGGAGGTTTAGATAATGTCCATAGAAGCGATGACTCTGCCTGTGCCTTCTGGAACAGCTCCGGCTCACACTGCATGTCGGTCCCCATTATGCACATTTTAATGTTGTTGCTGGGTTCTGTAGTCTACCTTCTTGGAACCGGATTTGGAACGTCATTTTCAAACCCCTATTCCTTTTATGTCTTTCATTATTGTAATGTTGATCCTCTGATACTTGCAAGTGGAAGCACAGAAACCTTTAAAAATCACTGAAAGTTAAGATCTATCTGTATTATTTAATGCTACTTACCAATGTTGTGTTAGGCACAAATCAAATAGGGCAGATCCTCATTAATTCATTCAGATTTTCCAACTTTACTTAAGGTCTTCTTTTATTTCAAGGAGACTTTGATTAAACACCGACTGAATCAAAACCAAATAGTAGCAGGGGCGAGGGGTGGTGTTTACTTTGACTTTAATAGAGCTGAAGCCCCATTTTTATTCAAAGTCATAGCTAAAAAATATCTTGAACCTACTATATGATGTCAGCATGTTATGCTGTAAAAGTAACAGGAGGTACTAAAAACGTTAGCAAACCTGTCCCCAGTGTTCTGCTGGATATAGGGAATTTTACCCAATAGGCAAAGATTGATTTAGCTTTTATACTTATTTCACTACTAATTCTGCTGTTGTTTTCATTTTATCCATCGTTATTATAAGCCTTTGGCAAAAGAAGCAAAACCAAAATAGTTCCCCACCCAGTATATTCCATGTTCTTGAGGCAGGAGAAAGGAAATAGCCTTGCTGTTTGCACAGTGATAGTAAAGGCTGTGCAGGGTAACATGCTTAAATCTTCCACATTATAATCAGTAGGCCACGATAGTGTTATACATATACGTAAACAGCATTATTAGTATCTTTAAATGAAGTGCAGTTAGGTTAGGCATGCTGAGAAAGCCATCTCCATAACCCTTTGAACCCCCTAAAAAAACATGAGTAATTTTCCATGCTTTTCCATAAAACGTATTATGGACATGGTATTCTGTTCATCTAAATGTGCAGCTTGACTCATTGAAAGAAAGTAATGTAAATGAAATCTGAATTACAGCTGTGTTGTGTTATAATGAATAACGTCTGCTTACTAAGACACTGAGTCAAGGACCTAGTTCTCTGTGGAAGGAAAATATTTGTGTGTTGCACTGGAAAAGCTGACAGGCATACATCTGTGTGTTCTGCTTCACATGCTGAACACTAGAAATAATGCAAATTGATGATTTGGCTAGGAGAAGTAAAAACATGGTTCAAGAATCATACCACTTTCTGCATGACTAATTTTGAGAAGCAAATGCAAAGTCTTGAGCGCCTTTTTTTTTTTTTTTTTTTTTTTTTTTTTTTAAGTCTGTTTAGTTTGTCTTTCATATTTTGCATTAGCTGTGGTATTAGCTTCAGTCTGGAATGTCTTAAGCAAAGCTGAACAAGTAAATCAACACTTATTTTTATCCAATATAGATAACTGATTAGCAAAGCAGGATATAAAATAGGGTATCTTATTATGGTCTGAATTTTTCATGTAAGTGCATGCAGCTTTAAATAAACTCTTTAGCTTCCTGAACAAGCAACTCTTGTTACAGAGTTTGAGAGGTTTCTATGATTTATATGAGGGCTGTTCTAAGAGGAACTTGTCTATTTTTCAGTTTCACTGCAAGGTCAGCTGTGGATATGAGCAAACCTTGAGCATGACACTGGACTTTCCTCTGTTCATGTGTTCCAGTTGCATAAGCTATTTGGAGTATGTGCAAGAGTTCTTTCAGAGTCATATGATAATAGCTCATTAAAATTTCTAAAAAGTCATCTAATAAATGTAGACTGTTTAATCTCTTTCATTTGTGTATCATATATGCTCATATATCTAATACTAGTTTTAAAATTACAAGCACAATTTAGAAGACATTTGAAAAAGCATGCAAAAATGTCAAAAACCTGTATGACTCTTTAACAGATGGTGATGCAATTAATTTTCCAGTGTCCAGATTAAAAAACTGAGAGTTTTGTATGAAATAGGAAGGAAATACTTATTCATTAGGAACAGTTGCACAGTGTCTAGCCTGCTGCTTCCAGGAGGAGGATGGAAGACTTTGGGGTACTGAATCCTGCTGGCTGGCAGGATCAGAGGAGGCCAAACTTTCACCAAATCAGCAAAATAGAAACAGTGCCAGAAATTCAAACTGATGCTGCTTCTCCTGGTGCTATACTTTTCTCAAGCATTGCTTGACTGACCATGCTGATGGCTCAGGTTCATATGTACCAGACTGCAAGTCTCACCTTAAGTAGTGCTTAGGATCCCAAGAAAGACCTAGGTAAACTGAGCCTTCTAAGACCAAAACTCTATTAAAAAAAAAAAGGGGGGGGGGGGGGGGCAAGGGAAAAGAAAAGGGAGTAAAAGCTGCTGCCAGCTATCACCTAGGCACCTTCTTGTTTGACATTACAATTCCTTATGTACCCAGGGCATTGCTCCCATGCATGCCCAGAACTGCCTTTATCTAGATAACTCAGAGCCTGTTTTCTACCCAGACTTGACTTTGATCCAAGAACTAGACAGCTGAACAACTAAACACAAGGCAGCCCCAATGCAGTATGTGCTCTAGGAGCATATATAACACATTCTTCAGAAGTTGAGAACTTTCTGGTTTTAATAGTTGTGGTAATTTAAACAAGACCAAAAGAGTTACCTATCACTATATGGAACATGCGTGCAGGAGTACACGTACATACTGCAGGGGACCACTTTTTACTTCTGTTCATACAGGTTTATTTTTAAAAGCTCTAAGGAAAGCTCTGCTGTATGCGTTAGGTAGGCCATTGAAGATGTGATTTCCATTTCCTTATCAGCCTGAAAGGACTCATGTTTTTGTTTTCCCAGGGAGAAACTTTCACCGTTGGTTGCCTTCGGCCTTTTCAGTGTTTTTATCAGCACCACTATATACCAAAGGTTCTGGGATTATTCCTACTGCGGTCTCCACAGCTTTGCCATTTGTGCAAGTAGGAGGACGCCTTTGCTGAGAGACTAATGTCCGTTAGCATAAAATGTGATTTTTTTACTTGTAGTCCTCTCTGCGTAGTAGATCTGAAAAGGTAATGTGCTATGTATATAACATTTCTAGAAAGAAAGTTAAGTCACTGCAATGACATCTTAAGTTATATGTCATTATTTAAAATAAAAGCACTAAAATTGTTATGGCCCACCTGTCAGGCATTTAAAATGGCAATAGTCCAAATCAGTCTTAATAAAGAGGTAGAGCTTTGTGGGTGAATTTGGTTTCCAGAAAATTTGTTTGCTTTAAAAGTAATATTGATGCAGTCCATATATATGGGCAAGCAATCCTTTTTGTAAACGATATTGCCATCCAAACTCAATTATCATACTTTGCTGCAGCTCTCAAGCTCTTAGATTTTGTTTGCACACTATGCCTTAAGTCCAATTTTGGCCTCAGTGGTGTCAGTGGACGCTAATGAAATCTGATGAAATCTTTTATGAGTGCCTGAAGTGAAATTTATGTAAAAACAAGATTCAAAGTGCCTAGGACCTGGTTTACCACTGCAAGATACAAACAATCTCACTGAGAGTTTTTCTTTGCTAGCTGTGAGAAGTGACTACCTAGCTCCTTTGTAGCTTTTTATGTTACTTGATCTGAGTTACAACATCAACTCATTTCCCTCAAGCAATGTATGTTCTGTTTCTGGGTTTTTTTGATGTTTTTGCCTGGTGGTTTGTTGGGTTTTTTTTCCCCAGAAGTCTATGTTAGGTAAATCAAGTCATGAGAAAAAAACACCACTTCTTTTTATGCATTAGCTTGGAAAAGGTCTCTTCAGGGGCACAAAATAAAATTCTTGTATTTATTCCTAGAAGTAATAATACTTTAAATCTGTTTAGGTTTTTTCATTATTTATTCCCCTTGAAATGAGGTGTGTCTGTTGTAAGTATATGTTTCAAAGCTGCCTTGTAGGAGACAAAGATTAATTCTCAGAATCTGCAAACTTTTAATAAATCAGAATAATTTCTTATTTGTTTACATTTATCTATTTTGTGGCTTTCTACTTGGAACAAAAGTTAATTTTACTAAATAATTTTAAGTGTGCTTCAATATTACATAAGGGTTTGTAATTGCAGGCATAAATCAGGCATAGCTACCATTTTATTTAGGCCATTGTCTAAGTGTACTTGGTTTCCTTCCCTCATCTCTGTACTTTTATTCATTTTTTCTTTTTCTCTTATATATTTACACAATATGATGTTCACAGTTAAATTGTCTCAGTAATTTTGTTCAAGATTTTGGATTTTTGGCATATATTGTGGGATAGTTGGACACTGTGATCAAGCTTCTCTTTCATTTTTGCTTCCCAAACGTGCCATACAAGTCATTCCTTCTAGCACTTGAACAGATGCTTGTGTCTGTTCTGCTTTACTGTATCTTTTCTTGATAACTAGTTGAGAAATGAATAAAAGGACTTTGATTTGCATCCTTTCAGTACTTCAGTCTTACTTAGGTGGCTAAATCTGACTGAAACCAGCAGGGCTTTATGTCCTAAATACTCAGAGCTTATATCTATTGAAACCCAATTTAAAATTTTCTCTGAGAATCTGTTGTGTGGTGTTATTTTTTTAATACACCTAACAACTGTACTTTCTTGCGGTAGCCAGTCTCCCTTGGTATTACAGTGACACTTTGAAATGAGGTTTCTTGATTTATGTTGGCTCTAGGCAGGCCCTACAAAATTCCTCTGAAGCAAGATGGAAGATGAGCAAAGAAAAAGTAACAATTTTCAAATATTTGAGTGAAAATAGGCATCTGGGAAGAAAAAAAAAAAAAGTCTGAGGTTCCATCACTTTAAAAACATTCTTTTCTCTCAGAATATCCCAAACAAATATCACACATTTCTCTTAAGAGTTCATATTACTCTGCTTTCGGTCACCACCCCCACCCCCAATTCACATCAGAAGTAAAAATAAGGGGAAACCAGGCTGAAGCTACAGCTGCTGCTTTGATATGCTGCCTCATGACAACATAGTTCTGTCAGATTTGATGTTGTGAGGCAGTTTTGCACTTCCATGTAAGTGGGAATGGAGGGGGAAGGGACAGACGTGAACATTAATTTCAGTCTTCACGATGCCTTCATGCTCAGCACCACTTTAATTTGCATTAAGCCTTTTTACTGCAAAGGAAAAGAGATCAAACCCTAGTTTCCCTCTTGATATGGACTATTGTGTTGTCAACTGAAAGTCATGGCTCTCCTTCACTTCACCATAAGCTGAATCACAGAGCTAAACATTCTCAAATTTGTGTGGGAAGGAACTGAAATATAACACAGGCATGAATCCTGTGGCTTAAGTCCACCTCTCCATGTGATTTCTCAGTCACTGCATCTTTTATGCTTTTTTGCTATTTAAAAGTGACCATTGCAGAGGTATAGGAAAGCGCTTTCATCAGCCAAGCGTAACCATCAGCTCTGTTCTCTGTTTTTTCAACCTTGAACAGTTATCATGATTGGAGAATGACAGACACATTTGGCCAAGCAACCTAAATGTAAAAAACATACTTTTACAGCACAGAGTTGTAATCTGGCAAGCTCAGTCTCTATAACTTGTAGGCCAAATGGGAGTGAGACAGAAACAGCAGCACTTGCAGATCAGACATCTAGGTCTATGCCAGAAGGAGAGTGCTCCCAGGGCAGGCACGCATTAGTTCAGCAGCCCTTTGCAGTATGGTCATAGGGAGCATGAACCTCATTCAGTCACGCACCCAGAATTCTCTGGAGACGGTCCAGAACAAGAAGACATGTAAGTACTGTTTGCTCTCTCCAAGAGGCGAACTTCAGCTCTTGCCCGGTAGCCCTTCCTGCTTCAAAGTGGTCTACACAGCATAATACTTGAGAGATTGTGAAGAATCAGTCAGGGTATCCATGAATGCTGAAAGTGTCATAGCTTCCAGGAAAGTATTTGGATTGACCTGGGTATTTATTCAAGGAATGTGCAAGGATCTGTGCTATAGAAGTCACGCTCAGTACCGGATTCTGGTTATCTCCTAGTGTTTTTTCTCTGTCTCCCTAGAAGTACAGCCATAATGGAAACGTATCATTAGTTTTACTGCTCACTAATTTCCTGCTTAAAATTATCAGTCTCATAATGAGAAACCAGAAACACTCTGTGGTGATATTCCACTAGAGCAGAAATGAAGCACTCAAAGAAAATACTTTGGAAGCATCCTGTTCTCTGAAATCATAAATCAGGATCAAATGCAAAATGCTCATGAGTGTAAAACTAGTCAAATCTTCAAATGCAAACATTTCTATTCTCTCATTAGGACACTTTGCAAGTAATAGAAGTAAGCATGCCCGAAGAGTGGCTTTTAATGGGGTTTTTTGGTTGTGTTTTTTTTAAAGCATAAATGAAATACAAGGTTTCTTGATGCATTATTTTGTCATTTAGGAGGCTATTTTCCAAATTTATGAAAATCATAATATTTCTTGGTTTAAAATACCTTTTCCTTTTAATACTGCTTATAATTATCATGTATCATGGCATGAATCTCTCTTTCTTAAATACAGTATATGTACTTAAATACAGTATATAACCTAAGTGTGAGCCAAATCTCTGTAAATGCCATCAAATAACCTGGACTTCTATAACTAACTTTCCAAGTAGCACATTCTGATTTACTGCTTTGCTGGAAACATGGGAAGGAACAATAAGACTAGAATTTCTTTCAGGGCTGCCTTTTAACAGAGGTGGTGAAGCCTAGGTATTGAAACAGTCTTTGTAGCATTTATCGTCTCTCCAATATTTTTTTTTTAAGCCTAAATCTGAATTTAGTTCTTTGGGTTCCTGTATTTGTCTTCCTTTATTCACGTAGCAAGATTTCAGGGGGCATAGGAAAAGGCCAAAGTCTTGCTTCATGAAGCATGACTTTCAGAAAATCTTGTTCTCTCTGGCATTTTCCATCTCAAGAATTCAGCATTCAGTTGGAGAGAGAAGTGAGAAGTGAAAATTTCTGGGGGCTGAGCGGCAAAATTTAATATCCAAAACTGAAAAGACTCCCAGATGAATAGAGCAAACCAGACAACCGAGCAGACGCAAACTGTGGCCCATAACCTGCAGATAAATCTGTTTGCATGGACAATTACCTACACAGTTCAATGACGTAAGTGCAAATCCATGCAGAGGTAAGGATTTGTGGGCAGAAGCTTGGCTCTGCTAAGGTTAGGGAAGCTGTTCAGGTATTCTGTTTCTTTGTAAAGTGATACAGACATGAGATGCTTGCTGCCATGACATACTTTTACAGTAGACCATGATTCAGTGCAAGCCACTCAGAATTGCTGGCTGTCAGGCTGAGCCGGGTACTGCATTCATCCTTCATGACTGGAAAGGTAGCTCTGTATCTTAGACAAGGGCATGAGTGGAAATAAGATTTTTTCATCCTATTATGATCTCCTTTTGTTTGCCACACAACAAAGCTTTATTCAATTTTGCCAGTTTTTGGTCATGCATGAGAAGACACACACTAAGAAAGGGTGAAACTGGACTTCTAGCAGAGTTTCATGGGACAGTTCACCATTATGTAACTAACTCAAATAATGCTATAATTTTTGTACTTTCATGAGAAAATTCTTTTCACAACTAAATTCTTTATGCCAGTTTATAAATGTCAAAGGTATTTTCTATGCAGACTTTGTTATAATCCACTCATCACTTATGAAATACAGAAGAAATGTGTTTTATTCATTTATTCCACAATGTTGTTATTCTAAACTTAGATACATATGCTAAATATTTTTAGTTATGTTTCCTCTTATTGTCTCTACTTGCTTTCTCCTGTCCTGATTTTGTATACTCTTAGCCAAAAAGTAACAGATGTCCCATTGATTACTCACATAGAAGACTGAATTTACTCTCAGAAGTCTTTAGAGAAAAAAAGAGAAGTCCTCTGAATAATTCAGACTTCCTGGTCTCTTCTCCTTCATTCTATCTTTGTTTCTGTTTTTTTTTTCTTTAGACCCCTGTGCTCCTTAAAAATAATCTTTTTCTTCCTATGTTCAGAATGCTCTTCCGAAAGTGTTTTCTCTCAGGAACCTAAGCTGGTTTAGATTAGCTTTTGATGGACCAAACCTAAAAGATACAGAACACAGAAACTTTTCTCTAAAATGTATAACGTATCTTGTCGGGTTCAGATGCTAGTTATTAACTTCAGAAGTTAATTCTCTTGGTAACCATCATCCTAAAAGAATCTTGACAGAGTTCTAGCTGAGAAAACTTACGAATTTAGTAAAGAGTAGAAAGAATTGCCTGTTTTTCTGAAGTAAATTATTTTTATTTATAAATCTCCTTCTGGTATCCTGTAAAAATTCTGAGTTTTCGAAGTTGTTCAGGAGGTACATAAGCTTTGTTCTTCAAATGCTTTAAGAATGCTTATATCTATATACTTTATATTCTCCAAGGTTGCAAAGACAAAATTCATACTGAGTGCAAATTGAAGACCAAGGTTTCTGGCTTGACTTTCATGTGGGCAGAAAGAAAAAAAAATAAGCCACATTGTTAACAGCAGTTACCTGGAAGTTTTTCTGAAGTCTCCTTGTGACTAGTTTAAATACATTCTTCTTTCTTATATACTTATGATTTTCTTTTATTTTGTCTTGCCTTTGCACTAGTAGAATTTCCCACTCATCATCTCTGCACTGCATAAAAATCATGCAAGGAGCGTCTCTATAGGGAATAAGGATAAGAGCTCAATATCACTTGGAGCACCAACTGTTGTGGCTAGAGCTTCCCATATCACAGCCTTACAGTTCTGCATGAACGAGGCTATAAAGGGCTCTTAGCCTCTCCAGTAGGTATTTCACTGCTTTATTCACTTTAAAAAATACAGACTCCTCTGATTTCGGCTATTACTTTTCTCTGGCAGAGCTGAATTATTTTATAGGACACAAACCTTCCCACACTTCAGCTCACGTCTCTGGCAAGTCAACCAACTCCTGTTCCTACGGAGCCAGAATGTATGGAAGGCAGCCATGCAGCTGACATAAGTTGATTTAAAAGACTGTGATTGGAGAGAGTAAAGTAATGCGTCCTCCAAAACAGGAGGCTCTCAGAAGAAACTATGGCTGCTGCACATGACTGACCTTTCCATTCATTCCTTCTGGTTTCTGCTAACAGTATCTTGGCCTTCACAAATCATACTTCCAAAAAAACCTTGGACTAAGTGGAGAGGAAAAACATTTTGTCTACTGTATGCAAGCTTTTTACTTCAGGTGTTCCTTTGCCATTCAGAAATCCATAGGGTTTAATTTCTTCTTTGCCACAAATTCTTTTTCTCTTTCAAGTACTTACCGAACTGGAACACCAGGGAAATCCTCAAGACCCTTAGACCATGCTGTCTGCTCTGCATTTATGAATTACCATACTGATCGTTGTTGCAGTCCTTTATCCTAGCCCCCTTTTTAGTCTCTTGTTGCCAGGATACACAATAAATAATAATAATGTGAAAGGACACCTTTTACTGGTTAGATTACGTGCTTGTGTTTTACTGCTAACTGTGTCATACGTAGCAAACAGTGTCTGTGTGAGCTCAGAGGGATAACTTTCTTGATAATCTGTGTTGTAGTACAGCACTGTTGCCTATTAAGTGCTACCTGCACACAAAAAGCAGAGTTTTCCTGTAGGCTACTGTATTTCTTCTTTCAGGTTTCATCACTGGATATATCTAAGAAAATATTTAGTGAGACCACACCGTGATGCCAATATTTTAATCCCATTCTTTCACTACGCATTTTTTTTCTTTGAATAGAACTGTTCACATCCTAATAAAGATTCAATTTAGAGTATTTAATTTGGAGTATTAAGTTTAGCCTAATAAATTATGTTAAATCTAGCCTAAATAGGTTAGGTGAAAATCCAGAAGGTAGGGCTTTAGACCATGCAGAGCACTTTTGTGAAATGTTGTCCTGCCTAACTGGGATTATTCAGGTGTTTAATATTAAGTGTAAAAGCTTTGCTGAACTAGGACCTTGTTTAACCGTAATAATTTTCTTGCTTTTACAGAATTAGGGGGGAATATGGGAAAGCTAAAGAAGACAACCTCAAACAAGATCTGTGCAACTTCCCTGGTATATTAATCTGTAGACAGAGAGGAGGAACAAAACAATAAGCAACATCTGAGAAATGGAATTTGAGGTGAATGTGAGTAAAAGACTTCTCTTGAAAGATAACACAGAAAACTTCTGAATATGTTTAAGCCAGAGACATTTTTCATGTTTCTTACTAACATTAAATCCCAATAGCCCCTATAGAATAAAGAGATGGTTTAATTTTTTTTAGCATTACTAGCTTCAAAAATCTTCCCACCCCTATTTACCCACATTGCAACTAAGGCTTAAGCTTGTAAGGCTAAACTTCCTTGCACACACAGAGTAAACATCTCCAAAAAAAAAATAGGAGTTAAGGCTGCCACAGTGTCCTGTGGTGATGGGCTCTTACTTTTCATATAATGGACAGTAAGTTTGAATATTTTTTTGCTCCTGGAAATAAACTCCCTGTGTTTAAAACACATAAAACTGGAAGGTTGGTGTTATGATGCCTTTCCTGTGTGGGTCTTCTGTATATCTGCTTTCCCATACCATTTTTGTAGTATCGTAATCTTTTATTTCCAATTTCAGAAGGCAAGGTTCAAGTCTTTGTAATCCATTAGACTCTGATAGCATCTTTTCCTAATATCAGCTATAAATAATTTCCTATCTTATTTTTCAGTTTTGAGAACAATAAGCATAGTTTTCTGTTGCGTTTACTATAGGCAATCTCAGTAAAAAATTCAGGAGCACTGGCTCATTTAAACAACTTTGAACTTTTGAGAACCTTGGAAGAACAAGCAATTCTAAAGCTACACATCTCTTAGTTTTAAGTTATAATTAAACAAATCCATGTACCAACAGATATCTGAGCCTGATTATTCATTCAGCATTTTGAAATCCTTGTTCTTCTTGTATATCCTAATTTCTGATTTGCCAAATGTAGCAAAATATAGCTCAACCAAGGTGAACCTGGCTGACTTGTTTGTGACGTCACGCTTTTGCAGCCTGTGGTGATTCTCTGCTTCCTTAAAATTGGCCATTTTGGGGGGCATTTAGTATGATTTTGGTGTTTAAACCTCTCAGAAAACAGTTAGCCAGCATATGCAACAGAGCCTGAAATGGAGAACTGGGTTGAAACAGATAAGGCTTGGATCTGAAATGTTCATATCCCTTTATGAACACAGCACTTTAAAGGATGAAGTATAGCTAAGGCAGTGCACAGATGGAAGGGATGATACCCCACGTTTGTCACTCAGTATGAATGTCATTCAGTTTACTGAAGCTCTAGCTCATGACTGGCCTGAAGTTTAAATGTTGAGCAATAAATGAAAAGTTAGGAAGTATTTTGAACGAACAGAGTGAAAGAACTCGTTATATGAAATAAATAGCAGGCAACAATTAAATGTATATTGTTTGGTTTTCTTTTCAGAAAATTATTGTTTGCGTTTTGGTATCTTCTCATGAATGTGCCAGACGATTCCTTTTCAGCCCAATTATTTCCAACAACCATAACCAAAACAGCTAATTTTTGCATAAAAATGTTCTGGACTTTCTAGCAATTATTGTCCATAGTACCAAACTGCTCACTCTGTTTTTCAAAGATTTGAAACAGTCTTGTGACCTTTATGGTTATGCAGTCTTACATTATAATTTTTAAAGATAAAACAGACAAAAAAAAGTCACAAGGAACAACTGAAATGATTCTGCAAAGAACAAGTTCAGGTACAGTTTACATGAAATATTCTGACACTTCTCTGCCCATTTCTGACCCATCCCTCACTGTTGATTTGGGTAAGTTCTAAGTTTATTTCGAAAGTGAGAAGGTAATTGTCATTCCTGGCATGATGATCAATCATCTGTCCACCAAACAGTGACTGTATAGGTGACACGCTGAATTCTTTTGGGGGAAAAAAAGAGAAGGCAAACCTGTTTCTCTCCAGGTCCCTATTGCCTGACCATAGAGCAATTTCATATCTTTGTCTCCCAGTTGCCAGAGGAGGCTTTGAGATCACACGTTGTCTAGAGAACGATTTGACCAGCACTCCTCAGCCTGAAAGGCAAATGGTTGGAAGAAGCTTTTGTAGTGGAGAAGAATGAAAAAGATAAATAAGGAATGGTTGTGTGCTGCCCTTAGATAGAGGGCATTGAATGACACTAGCAAATGGCAGTATAAAACTGCACAAAAGGATTATTTCTTCACACAACAGAGCACAGTTGAAATTGCCAAGGCCATGGGCCTTGCCATGGGATGCTCTGAAAGCTGTTTGTATAGATTCAGAATGCTCCCGGAGGGCTCAATAAGGAAAAAAAAAAAAAAAAAGAAAATCACATTTGGAAGCTATTAAACACAAAACACCACTTGTGGCTTAGGAAATCCCTTAGCAGTAAATGTCTAGAAGCAATTTTACTCCAGGAGAGTATCAGTTTATAATTGCCCTGCTCTAACGCTCATCCCAAGGGATCTGCTGTTGGTCACTGCTCAAACTAGAATATGGGGCTAACAGGACCTTTAGTCTGATCCAGTATAAGGAAAATAATGTTCTAAATAAGTGATGCATACTGTATTTTGCAGAAAAATCCCTGATACCCAGTGGTTCATCATTAAAAGGTTAGCGTTAAGTGAAGTTAAATATGTTTCTGACCACATAACATATTCAATAAAGGAAAGAAGGTGGGGTATGGAGTAGTAAAGCAGCAGTCAAACTAATTAACTCAGTGCTAAATTCCAACTGCCTGATAATTCTGTAGAAACATTTCATAACGCATGAGCTGGACATTTCGCATTGCATATTTACAAAGGTGTTTTGCCTAGGAGAGTGACAAGTTTCTTATCTGTGACCTAGATTCCCTGTTATGTTTGTTTCTTCCTGAAATAAGGCCACACTGAGAATGCTAGTCTGTGTGTTAGTCTGAAATGGCTAGAAGTATTTATGGATCAGGTGATTTCTCTTGTAAATCTCCAGGCATCTAGTATTTACAGCTCAATTAAATTTACAAGTGTTAATAACCTCATAGGGCTATGTAAAAATATAAATAAACAATCACTAGTTATTATAGTAAAAAGCATTCAAGATTTGGGATGGCTATTTGAAGCACAGTGAAGCAGTCCCTCTCACTACTGAGTTCTTAAAATTGAAATCAAAGTCTCATGACAGCAGATTATTTCAGGGAATACTGGGAGAGAAATGGGGAGGGAATAAAGAAAATTATTCATATACTATGGAGGATACATAAGTATATAATGTAGTAACCATCTATCTATGACTGCAGAAATAAAACATGCACTGAGTTCATAGGTTTTGTACAGCTTTGTGTACATCACAGTTAATGGTGACAAGAACAAGACCAGGGCATTTAAAAGACTGCTGTTATCAGTGTGCTTAGATAGGAATAACACATAGTATTCTTTTTTACAGTTACAGGCATTTTCAGAAATCAGAATATGTAAAAACAGAATAAAATTGAAGCTCTTAGAGAAAAGAGGAGACTCGTTTTTAATATTGACTTTGTGTCATCAGCTTAGGACGTGAAGTACTTTGCCTGCATAGAAGCCAACAGCAGATGAAATTTGCTGTGGAGACAGAGTGAGCAAGACGCAGACCACATAAATATGCATAGTATGTTATTTTAATTCATTCCAAAGGCTGTAATTCAGAAAAGATTTTCAGCCTGTTCTTTTAATTTACTGAGTAGATCCATTTCATACTCTTCTTCATTCTGTACAAGACTAAAGGGCTAATGATGATTTGCTTTAATTGTTTTCTTTGTTTCTAACCAAGTCTTTGGTTAAATGATGTGCAGTTGAGAATATGGAAGCATTAAGCCCCTGCAGTTTTCACAGTAGAGTAATCCTGCTCCAAAAAGTAGTTAAGCTAGTAGTCAACCAGTCACAGATCTCATAGCCTTTGTTTTCTGAACTAATTAAGAGTCCTATTCTGTTTCGTTACCAATTAACTGATGCGTACATTTTGCTTTAAAACTTTTATCTAATCTGCCTCAGGAGAAGACACTAAATTGGCTATTTTTGTTGTTTCTCATGTCTGTGTTTAAAAATTATATATATATATATAATATTTTTATATATATATAATATTTCTCTTCATAGACTGGCATAAGCCTTATGACTAGTTAATACTGAGTTGTGACGACAGCTGTTTTTTAAGGGAATGGGTTTTGCATAATCTGACGTTCCCTGCTGGTTACATATTCTCTTCTCCCATTGTCAAGTTGTTGTTTCACCATCATCTCTAGTTTAGAGTTGCTTAAATCTACTCCCAGCCTTACCACATGTACTGTAATGCTGCATGGAGTCAAGCATCAGAAGTGAGACAAGGTTTCTCCTTTCATTTTCTGTTATACTGATACTCGGTTTAATGCTTTGCAATATCACCCATTGGATTAATTCACGTCTTTTTACCCCATTATGGAGATTTGGAGACATATAATAATGTGTAACAATGTTTCTTTACTTTTAATTCCTGATTCATGGACTGTGAAGTGTGAATATGAAGATACTCACACAGTGAATATCTGTGTGTGTTATATAAACAACTCTTTACATACTGAGTGATCACAAATAAATACTGAGATGGTCTCTGGTATAAAACATATATTTATTAAAATCTTATTCCCTGACCATCCTTGTAGAGAATTATTTTCTTAATGAAGAAAGCAACACCAATTCAAGGAGCAGTACTATCTAGCAAAGCTAAGAATTGTATAGTTTTTACTGGCTTCTACAACACAGAGCTTTACAAAAGGTTCAATATAAAATCTAATGCTACCCACGCCATCAGGAAATATGTTTTCCCTTAGGTAGCATTTCACATCCCCTAAGAAAACATGTGGTCTAAGAATTACAATCCTTTAAGACCACATCATGTTGCCTTAAATTCATCAAAAGCAGCCTTAATTTAACTGTTTATATTTATAGGATACATGAGTTTGTAACATAGTCCTATTACTTTGAAACTTTGAGTCTTAATTTCTAAATCAACATCTTTTAGAAATCTTTTAAGTTAGTAAATGGTTTCTTGCCAAACCAAGCAGCAGCAGCTGCTTCCTTCATGGTATTCAATGTTGAAAACCCACCCCTCAGTCTGTACAGAGGACACTTCCACACCGTGTGTTATCATCTTCCTTAGCTGCTCACAGCTGCAGAACGTCCCCATCTGAGAAGACTGGGTTTATATAGACATCTTCCAATCCAGAATCTGTTCCACAGGGCCCAATGATGGCACAGAAAATTAAAAAAAAACAGGCAGTTTTGTGTTAGGAACTGCAAAAAAAAAAAAAAGGAACCCATTCATTCATTATCTCTGGTGAAGATTATTGTTCTTGCCAGCAGCATATGGTGGTGTAATTGAATGTCATAAGGCTTGCACGTGAAAAATGCCACCAGAATTTTTGTTTACAGCATTGTGAAAAAAAGTAGCAAATAGGAACTGGAAAAGGTAATGCCTAATAAGTTATTCACTCCTTTTGAGCCAAATCATGTACAGAATGAGCTGTAGCATATCCTAACATTAGTAGCTCTTTTCTTGCCAAGTCTTTGAGGAAAGATCAGACTTCTGACTGTTGTACCTTGAAGTACCGCAACATTCAGTTCGTATTTCAAGTACTACATAGGCAGTAGAAAGTGGAAGTATTAACAGTGGAATATACAGAACACAAGCATTTTTTTAAGGATCCCATTTTAATAAAACTCTGGACATTCGCAACAAAATTTTTTGCACTATTTCCTCAACAGCCATGCAGTCCAGGTAGGAAGCAGGTAGGAAATCTTCAGAGAAACAAAACATCTATGGCACAAAGTCTGACTGAATTAGGGCATGTTTACCTAAAAAATTATTATCACTCTTAGAGTATAGTAAGACTGTTCACATCTTCCTGTGGCCTATTCATGGCCATCAAATTTTCATTACTTTCACTACTTTCACTCAGGTGTGTTTCAGCTTCACATAGATGTATTTGCCAAGCAGAGCCTTCCCTAAGCATTAGCCAGCTCACATCAACAGACAGTAGTGTTTGGCACTACTCAGAAATCGGGGGACACAAAAAGATTGATTGAATTTATCTAAGAAAATTTCAAAATCATTTAACAAAATCCACACATCACTTATTTGCAGTGAAAGTCATCCACAGTAAACATTAGCCAATTTTCCAGGAAGGCACATTTCTTTTGAGAAGCAAAATATGTACCATGCAAGAAACAGACTTGCATCTACTGTGTAACGCTGAAATGATGAAGTCAGTCGAATAGTACAGCTGCTCAAGAGCTCCAGTAAAACAATTAAGCTAAGCGTAACCAGATAGTTTAATTTGATTTTACACTCCAAATCTAAATAGTCCACAAATCCCTGTAAGGTCACTTTTTCATTTTCATCTTGTTAGTATGCTACAAAGAAGAGGTGCAGAAAGAAACATTTTAATACAATTTGGCAAGTAGTTTAGCAAAGGATTATTTTGATTGGTCTTAACATGTGACGTTAGGCTAAAAGTCTGAATATCTAATAAAAGTAGAGAAGTGAAGGAGAGCATTGCATTTGTATCAAATATTATGTGAACCGTTACAAAATGTTACCCAGATTACTGAAAACTGAAAAAGTTGATGAGTCATGCTGTTCTCCGTTGTTCCATCCCTGGCATACAGGGGGGAAATATTTATTAGGTTTGCTGTAGTCAAAACAGCTCTCTGGTTTGGCCTGCCTGTAGACATTGCCTACTACTCTGGATGCCACCAAATGCTGTGTCAACAGCTCACAAGCCTGCCTGGCGAATTATTCCTTTCCTTTACAAATATTGATAATTTTCCAAACAAGCTGATCTTCAGTTGGCATTTTAATAAAAAGTCTACTCTCCTGAGTATACTCACGTAATCCTGGAGACTAGAAGTGGAAAGTGCTTATTAGGTCATCTAGTTTACCTGTCTGCCAGTGCATGATTGTGCACTACAGAGCAGTTTTTAATTCTGTGGCTATTGGCATTTTGTGACATCTATAGTGAAACAGGATTTATCACTTCAGATAAAAATTCTGTGGAGAAAAGCCTCTCATTTGCAGATTCTGCATGTCTTGTTTACCTTAGCCAATATAAAGACCGGGAGATTTTGCATGTTCTCCTTTCAGACTGAGACCACAACTCAGTATTTTTGGCTTAAAATTACATCGAAACCGAAAAAAAAAAAAAATAAATGAAGCTTATTCTTCAATTGTTCATCAAATTCATTTGCACCACAACTTTCATAGTTCCCTCTCTAGGTGGTAGAACAGGACAAAGGGTAAAATTAACAATTTATACTGTTCAGAAAATTCACTCTCTAAGTGGTAGAGCAGGGTAAGGGGTAAAATTAGCAGTTTAAACTGTTCAGAAACATAAAGTTTTCTCTCTTTTATTTTTTTTTTTTTTTTTTAACAGAGCTTTGCCCTTATTGGCAAAGTCCCCAGACCAGAGCTTTTCTTGTCTTCAAGAAGTCATAACAATGTGGTGATGAAGCTGTATGGGCCATCTCCCACACTATCTCAGTCCTGATTCAGCTCTCTTTTCCTGCACAAGGGCTGATGCTTTTTGGATTTTGACTGATTTAAAATTACTGTGTTCCTGTCAGTGGAGTCGTAATGAGATTCGGTCCCCGAAACCAGGCTCCCGTAAACCTTTCATCAATGTAGCAAGATACAAGCTAGTTAAGGATCCTCAGAAGATCTATCAGTGCTATCATAAAAATGGTAGTTTGCTCTGCTACTTAAAATCCTTTGGGGCATAAGGTTTCCAGATAATCAAAGATTAATGTCTTTTCCTAGTTGGATGTACATAGAAGGTCCAAAGTTTCTGCTGTTATGCTTTGGTATATTAATATCTGCATAGATATCCAGGGTCTGCTCTTTCATCTTTCCTGCATCTTTTAAGGCATTTGCAAACAAACTGCAACTGATCTGTTCTAAAATGAAGAAAACACTAAGTTAGTTCTCTAAATAACTCTTCAGTTTCTTTGGGGATTCTGACCAACTTTTTCTTCTTTCAAGACTCAGGATGTAAGACCTCAGAAGTGATTCTCTCAATTGTGCTGTTTATCCACCAAATCAGTTGCCTAACATGTGGACACATATTGTGTGCTATTAACACCTTGTATCTTATGTTTCAGTTCTCTCTAACTTTTATAAAAGCCTTGGAGAAAAAAAAGGCCCCAGCATAAATGCATGACGATATAAAGCACAGTTACAGAATTGAACACGGTTTCCACACATGGTTAGAAAACACATGAAGTGTCAAAAGATGTTTGTTAAAATATACTTTATACACAGAAGTAATTGTTTGTGACGTACATAAACACAGTATTTCCACAAATAGTTACATTTTTAGTTCAGTTGCTCACAATCTCTCCTAACACTAATTTCTAGGTTGCCTTGATTGCTTGGTCTTCATGAGAGCAAGTGAAACAGATTCAACAACAGGAACCAAGAGGTTATTACTTCAAAATACCTTGTTCACCTTGAAGGGTGTTTACCCAGAAAGTGGGAGACTTGGTTCAAATCATTCCACTGAATCAAGGAAGTAATTTTGAACTTTGTATTAGTTACAATAATAATAATGTGCTATTTTTATATATGAGATAGGACATGATTCTAGGACATCAAAATGCAAATTCTAGTCCATTTTTTTTCAGGCTCTGGGGAAAGGGCCAGAAGCTCTTCTCATTCTGAGTGCCTTAAAAGAATACCCTATAGCTGAAAAAAAAATAAACAACCACAAAAAACCCAAAGTGATTCATTCTGATTTATTTTGTTCAGCAGATGAAACTTATTTGCCTCACCTTATTTATAACATACATTTAGTAGTCATTGCAATATTGGAAGTTACTGACAGTTTAAGTGTTTTCTAGAAATAAGAAATCAACTGTTCATTTTTTCCCAGGCTTTTATAGATCTTACTGCTATCTAATCTAATGTCCACAAACCCATTGTAAACACAGACTGATGTAAAGTAAACACTGAAGCCTCAGTATCAGATAAACAGAACACTGAAGGTTCAAATTTTTTTCTACACAAGTCTTCCCAACTTAATTTACAGCAAACTTTCCATATGTATCAATTTTCATGGGACTTTATAAATTTTGCATTGTTTTCTTGGGTGAAGTCTACAGTTTTGCTGCCTGTACAGGGGCTTTGATGATATTTTCAGTAGATGTGAATTCAGAAACTAAAGGAGGTGCTGTGTACAATAACAAAATGCTGTGTACAGTAACAAAATGTGTATTATTTAATATAGAGGTCAAGAAAATATATTTCACTTCTTCCAGAAAAAGAAAGAAAATGCTTTAAGAGAAATGTCTTAACTTTTGTGAGAGCTTTTGTATGATTTCTGTAAAACTGTCATGCTTCTCTGACATTAAGACTTCCAAAAAAAAGAGGAGCATTAGTGGGAACTTTTGTAGATGTGCAGAAAGAGTTGCGTCTAAACATTGCTCTTTTGGTTAAGTTCACAGAAGCCAGGAAAAAAGCCTGGAAAGTGGTTTTTAATGAGCTAGATAAGGGTACTATAGGGGCATTTGATAATTAACACTGTAGAGGAAGGCAGTGAAATGTTTTGTAAGAAAAAAAGATGCTTGGCCAGTTGAAGATTATGGTATTAGGGAAGACAAGGGGATGAAGTATGAAACAAAAAACAAAGGAGTTACGACTAACTTTATGTCCAGATACTACTATGGGTGTTTTTAGGAAAGAAGAATTTTTAAGCATAGTAAACAAAATCATTATTTTATATATGCCAGTATAGGCAGAAGCTAATTTTGCAGATGCAATGTAGATAACTGGATTTTATAACGGGGTCAGAAAATTCAGTCAACCACAGTCTGAAATTCTCTAATTAGAAAATACCAGGGATATTTTTACTGAAAAGGTTGCAGGAAATGGTGCATTAGTAGTATTTTCTTAAAAATATATCAGTTACATTTTTGCTTGTGTTATCTGAATAGAAAATATAAAATAGGAACATTGAAGACAGAAATAAAACAGTGCAGGACAGTGAACAGGGCAGAGGTGTAAAACTCAGCCCAGAATGGAAAAGGCAGATTTGGCTGGGATAAAGGAACTGCAATCCAAACATTCCAGAGAAATGCGCAACAGCTTTTGCAAACACTGCCCTACATAATTAGTGCTCAGTTTTGTGTGTTCTGATCATCAGAGGGATTTTCTAAGTGGTGAATTCAAAGACATTCAACCGTGATGGTCTGCAGCACCAAAAAGACCACTTTATCCAGGTGAGTTAGAATAATCCCTGAGTTTACACACATTATTTCTGCTCTTGATAAATTTATGAAGAAATGTCGCAAAAAAGTAGATGCCCTATAAAAGAAATCTCCAGGCAGTTTTTCAGTCAAGGCATTGGCCATAAATTTTCCAAAAACATCAAAGCAGCTTTTAAATAAACATGTGTCCTTCAGGAAAATCATATGCAGAAAACCAGATTCACTGTAAGGTCTTTTTATTCCTAGACATGCCAGAAATTTGCTAATGTGAGTGGATCGGTGAAAGGTTAGCAGACAGATCAATACCTCTCTGCTTCTGCTACATCAATATCTGAAGTAACTGGCTGGTCATTTTGTGGGTGGTTCTTTTTGCTTTTCAAAATCTCAGCTGAATAGCTCTGACTCTGTCCAGGCCCTGTACTTCCCAAAGTACACAGAGATTGGGGAATGAATAACTAACAACTGTGAAAATAACTTAGATATCCAAATATGCTTTCCAAGGCAGTCATCTCACAAAACAGACCAAGCCTTTGAAAAGCGAGGCCAATTTATAATAAAATATATTCTGTAAAAACATATTGTATTAAAGTATATTATGTATAAAAAGACTTTTAAAAAGTGGAAGGGACAGATACACCTTAAAGAAGATGCATTTTTTGAAAAAGTTGGTTTGTGTCATTAGGGTAAACAGGCTGGGAGTTAATATTTTCAGATAAGGAATTTCAGGTTCAGGTAAATGAGTCAAAGACAATTAAGGAAAAAGAGCTGGCCCAAGAGAATATGCTAAAAACATAAAATGGTATAAATAGGCTCTCAACAATGCAGAGAAATATAACTGTTATTGTCCTTTTCATGAAGAAAATAAGTTGTCTGATATTCAAATATGTAATTTTGTCATTATAAAAATCAATGGAATTAAGAACCACACCTGATTTCCAAGGTCTTTCTATTAAGAACATTTTTAAAAGCTCAAAACTGGCACATCCCTAAACTTCTGGATGCACTAAATTGCAAAGGCTGAAGGTCCGTGAAGTGTTTCTGTTGTAGGGTCATCTCATTCCAGAGTGTGTTCTGAAGCACGAAGGGGTCAGTCAATGGATGAAGATTGTCCTGTTGTTGCTGGCTTTGCCCCATGAGTTTGGAGACAGGAGACAGCAGCAGAGCTGCTCCTGCCCTCCCGCACGCTCCCACTTTGCCCCTCCGCTCCCAGGGCAGAGCAGAAAGGCTCCAGGCGGGCTGGCAGGGCTGAGGTGTCTGTCAGCCCTTCTGCATTTCTGCTCTGTCCTAGTGTGGTCTGAGGTCGTAGTTTTCTTCCATTCACAGAGTCCGTGGCTCAAACGTCCACCTCTGCCTGCATAACTGCCCGGTCTAGTTCCTACCAAAACCTAAGAGTTTCATAGTGCCTGCATCCCTTTTCTTGGTCACTCCAGCAACACTCATCCTACACACCTTCATAGTTTGCTGCTTGAATAGCTGATGCTCTCTGCACGATTTTTACAGTTATCTGTTTTGACAGGTAATTGTTTTGATGGTTATCATTGGTTGTGTTTCAAAGGAGAACAAAAAGGCAGAACTGCCCAGTTAAGAGAGGTTAGGTGGTAACTGCTTGCAGACAAACACACTTTCATGGAAATAGAGCTGTCTAAAGATAAAGATCACTAGTGAAAATATTAAAAATATTTGTATTAATGTGTGAACGTATCACATGCAAGAGGAGTATTTTACAATACTTATTTTACAACCTTACGCATGTGAAGACCATTTTACAATACTTACGGCTTAAAAATTACAAGGTGTCCTTAAAAGCAGAGGTATTTCTTATATCTGAAATTAATGTTGAAAATATGAAATTTGAGTAGTTAATTTGAATTTGACCTAATTGTCAAAGCAAAAGGCAAAGAAGAAATACTGTAAGCTCTTCGGGGAAACCTTTTCTGCTCATGCTACAAATATACTTGCACTTAAATAGCAGCACACGAAGAAACCCTGATTTATATGTCCTTAAATTTTTATTGTGTTAAGCGGTTAAAAAATAAAAATTACTAGTGTGATGACTGTGAAACTCCGAAAGGTTAAAAGAAAGAGCAGGTTCTAGCTCCTGATTCCCTTGAGATAGCTGAGAGACTGCAGGGTCAGCCGAGTAAGTGACTTGTTGATGCAAAGTGTCTAGATTGTACCTTGCTGGCTGACTGTGGAGTTGCTTTACACCTCTCCGAGGACAGGGGGTGAGAGGTTTGGAGAGCAGGCTCTTCAGCTATCACAGGTCTGAATAGCTCATCTTAAACCTCATTTGGGGGTTTTTCCTTTCTCCCAGTTTGACTCTAGATGTTGGTGGTGCTCTTTGTTAATCAAATTAGAGTGAGAACCAGATCAGAAGCTCCAAAACCAAAAATGCCGTAAGTGAAAATGGCAGGTATATACACCATCCAAATGCTGTTTAGAGCTTTGTCTTTTAGAGGTGGCCACAGATTCCTGCTGCTGGAAATAAGGCAGTATGTATAGGGGTCCTATTTCTACCTCCTCATGGATGCTTTCTTGAGACAAGTTAATAGTAATTTTTAAAAAATCTTTTTTGTGCCTGGCAAGGCATGGTTCGGATGGGTTTGAACCTGGATTCCCAAGGAGATCAAGCCAGCCTAGATACAGTAAGTGTAACTTTGGAGAAGTCAAAAGTGCTTCAACAGTAAGGAATGTGGCAAGTCTCTTTGTATTGACATGATAGGGCTGTGATGTTTATACTGTATTTGACATATTCAGGGGTCTGGCTTATGTGTTATTCAGCTCACTGAAAAGAATATACTGCATTTAAAAATTGCAGAACACAGCCTCTTCTCATTTTCTTCTACATCCAACGTTGTTTCCCACAGCCATTCCTGAAGTGGTAGGAATAACTCTACAATGAGGGAATATTATTTCTTTCCTGTACCATTTTTGCCTGGCTCTTCCACAGAAACAGAAAATAGAGCAAGATTCTTGCTTGTTTATGCTTTCTTTCCACTATTCAGTTCATTAAAAAGACCTTTATGTGTCTATAAATGTAATTCATATCTACTTTAACACTTGGATAATGAGCATCTACATGGTTTGGACTTCCGATTTATTCTAAAAAGAATCTTCAAAATTTTCTTTCAGCCTGAAGCCTATCAGAACATCAGACCTCAGTATCAATTCCAGAAAGAACCAGATACAGTGTTTCTGGGAAGGACTAATAGCTATTTTTCCTTTTTGAGGGGTTATTAGTTCTGCATGAATAGATTAAAACTGGCTTGCTCATTGTATTCCAAAATAGCCAATGCACTAGGTCCAAAGGAAAGCTAGTGCACATTGTTAGATTGATAACATTGGAAGTTATTCGAGGTCAGATTCTTTGAGTTCTTATGGTTTGAATTATTTTTTACTCTTTGCCTAGCAGAAGTTGCAACCCACACTACTTGTGTGCTTTTACAAGTACCACATTAGAAACATCCCATGAATATTAAAGTATAGCTGCTGACAGCTTTGCAGCTTTCTAAAGATACCGATGAGGTGAATTTTCCTAACGGCCATTTATTTGAAAACAGTGTTTCAATAAGGTTTTAAAGAAAAGCTCTGAAAAGACACCTCATTCTAACTTTGAAAAGGTTTTAAAAAAAATAAAATAGAAAAGACCCCATTCCCCCCTCATCCCATGCTTGCATATAGGAGATGTTTGATTTAAATATATGTTGTTTTTTCACCTACATGACATTTTATTCACAGGTTAACAAAAAAGAATACAACCAAAATCCATTGTCAAAATTTTGAATACTGTCTGTTCATCTTCATTAGAAAGATGCTTTAAGCTGAAATTCAAAAATCCCCTGATCACTAAAATGACGGTGCCGTAAATCTGCACTTAACATGCGCACACCTTGTGCTACAGGGCATAGCTAAGTAAGCTAATCATGAGCCTGTGGCGAGTATGTTGTGTAATGCCTGTATGCTCCAACTCCATTTGCAGAGTCCTGTTCAGATCATAGGTCACTTTATATAGCTTGCTGTCTTACTGGATGGCATGTTCTTTGGGGTCTGGGTAGCTACCTCAGCACAAACAAAAACAATCCTGCAACTACTGTTTTATTTGTATCCTAATATCATCTGTACTGAGAGGTGGGTACGCTCAGGCTTTACTCTGACAGGATTTGTGAGGTTTTTATTTTAAATGGGAGGTACCAACATTCAAAACTTTTTTAGGGTAACATCCCCCAGCGTCAGTTTTTAGACTGCATAGTGTAGTTGTTATAAATTCTTACCAAATATATCATGCAGCTTCCATTTTCTTGACGTTTCTTGAGGATGTGTGCCCTTGCAGTTGGTTCCGTCGAAGCGCATGACCCCCGCGGCAGCCAGGAGCCTGGTGTGGCAGGAGGGGGTATCTGCTTCAGAGGCAGCTGCCGACACAGAAAGCAGGCGCAGCTCTAACTCGGAGGACAGTCGGGAGCAATCCCAGTAGAAGTTCATAAACCTTTCCATGGTCTTGCTTTGTCATTAAGTTTTAACAGTGACGTGTAGCAGTGGCATAACACGTGCCAACACTTTTCACCATTTTACAACAGAAAGTGACTATAAAATAGCATAAAGGTCTCACAGCAGCGCTGTATCGTGTGGCAACCTGCTGCAACATGTGGCAAATTTGCTTCTTTTTACACGAACGTTTCAAGGTGCTGTCGTGCATTCCTACACCCATGCAGCAGCCCTCAGTGGGTCTTTTGCTTTCCAGCCCCCAGGTCCCAGAGCCGGGCACCTTGCCACTTGGCTGTGCGTGTGAAGGGTGTGTAAGAAAAAGCTTCAAGGCTGTTTAAAAGGGAACGGTGTTTTATTCTGTTTTGCAAGGTGGAACAAGTAAATATGCTCATTGGTATTTTTTTTTCATAATTAATAACCTACCAGGTGCTTGATTTTTACCATACTGTTCGCCGAAATCTATAGGGCACCCAGGCAAATGTGCATGCACGCACCCACAGAAGGCTACTACAAAACATCGTCTTGAGATTGCCACAGGCAAAAAGGCAATAGAGCAGACACTGATAGAGAGCATCAGGAAAGATCCTTCTTCTTCTGTTGTTCCCCTAAGGCAGTGACCTTGAATCGTGAAAATGGAAGGAATTCTGCTTAGTGAGAAGGACAGGCACGGGGCAAAAAATCAATTACCGCTTTTATTGACATTTTTTGTATCAATCAGTGAAATCTGTTAGTTTGTTCATAGCTTTTGCATTGCAATGCCTGATTTAGCTCAGAACATATATCAACAGCAGTACAGCTCTCTATAGATTGTACTTATACAAATTTTTAGAGATGCTAACCGTTATAACAATATTAATTAAATGCATCCTCAGAAATTTGTTCTACACTGTGCCTGTATGTAAGAAATGTCTTTTTGGTTTGGGTTGGGGTTTTTTTTTTTTTTCAGAAGTGCAGCCAAAAGTGTAGAAGGTCTGAACCTGGTGATCTGCACTATCTGAACATTGGTAGAGGACTAACGAATCAGCAGCATAAAGCTTCAAAAGGATTTACTGTTTAACTCGCTGGTGGCACAACTCTGATTCCAAAGGTACCACGAGTTTGACAGCAATGCCAGTTATGTTTCTGAGGAATAATGGTGAGTGTCATTTGGCTGGTGAGGACCAAACTTGAGGTACGTGACAACCTCCATAAACTGTAATTCATTAAATATGGCACTGAATCAGGACCAGGATTCTGCTCACATCTTTATTTTGTAGTTTTAGAAAATATTCTGTCTTCTTTATGTTGTAGTTTCCCATTTGCTTAATGCAAAGATGACACTTCTCAGAGATCTAGAGATTGTGTATGTAAAGCAATTAGTCATTCTGAAATTTCCTTACTCTTCCAAAGGAAAATCTTCCTTCCACTTTCTGAGTAGTTAAAATGGTCATGGGTGGTATCTTGAGAGCTGGAAAGATAACAGTATGCTGTGGTTTTGTTCACAATGGCAAAATGTAAATAGGCACAGTAAGGCAGCTTATGGGAAAGATAGTACAATAACAACATTGACCTCCTGACATTTATAAATTAGGAAGTGCAATTTCCAAATCAAAAACAGCACCAGAAGCTCTGGGAATGGAAACAGACTTAATTCTCTGTTGTGCAAAGAACCCAAGATTTCCGTAACAGCAGGTCAGATTTTCAGTCCTGTGTACGTGTCCGCTTGTTTCATAAATTTCGTGACAGCTGTGTGTTCTGCTGGCCTTGGAAACAAGCAGAAGCCAGTGGGGGAGATTTGGGGTGGGTGGCTGGGGATTGGCACTTTTTCCATGCCAATGAGATGCAGAGTTACCCAGGAGAAAGAGGGATTTGAATACTCCTCGGTTCCCACTGGGGGATCTCTTTGCAGTCGAGACCCTCCTCTCCTACAATGTCTACTGAGTTGGCTGAACGCTACCACTGCAGTAAACAATGTACTGCAGGAAAGAATGACCCAGACCAGATCTCTAATCTTAAAATAAATATTCGTCAGGTATAGTGGCATTTACTGAGAGATTCTTTCCACTGCTGTTTCTTTTAATTTTCTGCATGCAAGATTTCTTCGATAGTGTGGGTCCTGGAGCTTGACTGATCTCTAGCAAGAATTTGGTGGAATATCCCTTTGAGGACAGGGAGTTCAGCTGGGGCTGGGAAGGTAGGGTTACATGTATCTTCATTTAAAGGCATAGTCTTAATTCTTTGCTCTCAAAATCATGACTATGGTACTCTTCTGTAATCATAATACTAGCCTCATCGTCTTGTTTCTCAGTACATTCATACCAGTCTATTCACTTTTCTGCCATTTGAAAAAAAGGATCTTTAATACCTTCAAATATGGATTTAATTAACTGGAGTAGACACTTTTCTGAATTCTCCATGTGTGTAGAAAATGATCTGCTGAGAAGAATACATTCTTATATTAAGGAGTAATAAGATTTCACACCTCAAAGCTGTTTATTAAAAAAAGTTGTTATATTGTTCCAATAAAAAAAAATATTCTATTATATTTATTTCCACTTTTCCATGAGACAATTGTTAGGAAAGGAGTTAGAAATTATCTCTTGTCTTTAGGAAACAAAGAATAAATGGATCTCGAATGAGGCATAACAATTTTTCAATTCACAGAATGGTTTAAATCGAATTCATTAGCATAAGTGTTTCAAGTAAAAATGTAAAAAATAATTATATTATTACCACTCTTCATGCCACAGTTTGCAGGGATGAAAAAGAATGAATGTGTGGTATTTTCCTTCTGTTTTCCGGATGATTCTTCCTAATTATTTAACTTGGTCACCAGAGTCCACCACAACTTTGTTGTTACTACTTTGGGGTGGTTTTGTGGTATCTTTTTACTCTGAGTATCTAACAAAACTTTCCCAGACTTGCCTATAACAGCCCAAACAGTTCTTACTGACATACAGTTGATATATTTGAACTAGGGTTTTCTGTTCTGTACTATTAAAACAAAACCAGCAAGCTTATATAGAGCCTAGTCATAAAATGAGTTCAGATCAGTAGTGTAACTACATACCTTATAATTTTGGTTTTTAATATCTTCTCTGTCCGCCATTATACCTGACGTTTTTAGTACAGACTTTGAGGATCTCAAATACCAGGTGGAGATTTAATGTTCTTAGGACAGGATTCATCTTGAAAGGAAAGGTACTTTTAAAACTACCTTTGAAAAGCAGAACAAATCAACACATATGTCTAAACCAAGGTCCTGAGTTGTTCTTGTATGCATGACATTGGACAGATTAATTCATAAGTGCTGCCGCTTTCCAATAGCAGATGTATCATGGGCTCTATGACAATATACTAGAGTTAACAGCAGAGAAAAGAATGTGACAAGAGGTCACAGATCAGAAGAAATCCCACAAAATAGATGTCGAGAGAATCCTTGTAGTCAGCCTCCCAGGCCACCCACCCACGGGGTGAGCAACAACAGGGCTGGCCCCAGCGTGGTACACTTCCCCTCCTTCCAGAAAAGCAGCTGGACACTGTTTCTCCATTCTAGGAAATCAGTGTGCTCTTTGGGACACGTGGAGCGCTTACAGTCCAGAAGAGAACGTCATACCTGCCTCATAACATCAGCCAGTAAGAACGGGCCTGACACTGGTCCTGAAGACAGCTATTTAATTTTTAATTTCAGACTGGGGTTTCATTTTTAGTGGAAGACTCTCGTATTGCCATGTTTTCTGACCTTCTTGCACATCTCCAGTGGCCTTCTTTTAGAATATTTTTTTTTCAAACATTCAATTGTTTTGCCTTGGTAATTTCTTTTGCTTCCAATCGTTTACTACTGGACAGATCAAGAGTTAAAACATTTAATCCTGTGTTCTTCTGTTTTCTGTTTTTTCTGAAGGATGAGTCATATGAGTACGGATCGCCTTTTGTTATTCTTTAGTAAACTCAAACAAGAATATTTATTCCCCCATTAGAAAAACAATAAATCAGCAAACAGAAAAATGTGAAACAATAATTTTTAAAAAACCTTGCTGTGTCTTGCATCTATTGTTCTTTTTTTTTATTTAAAAAAGACCAAAAAAAAAAGTTTTCACAAAATGTGCTCGTTTGCTAGTGCTGGAGCCTAAACCTGGGACCTTTCTATGCTGAGGTCCCATATGAACCAATAGCTGAAGTACAGTACACTTGAGCCCTTCTGGGAACTACATGTACTGTCTGGAGCAATGTTGATTCGAGCAGAGACAACAGATACAGCAACTGGTCCCTGAGTAGAGCCAAGAGAGTGACTGTTTGATTTGTGTGATGCACCCCCACTTTCTACACAAACCCTGTGGTAGAAAGGATAGCCTACTTTTTAAGATAATTTGTTCTTGGACTGCTCTTCTGATGGATTTAACAGGTTTTTGTTGCTTAGAGATATAGCAAAAAATTATTTTTTGTGATTGTGTAAAACTAAACATAGGCACCAATTCACAATCAAGTTTATTCTTAAATTTATAAATATTTTCTGCCATTTAATGTTATTTTGATGTCCAACAACCACAAGTTGTAGAGCACAAAAGTCTCTACAAGACACTCTCCTGCCACAAAATCTCGTTTCTGGTTTATTAAGCACTTCCTTAGATGGATAGGACTGTGGTATTTCTTTAAAAAGTGAATGTCTGGGTTTTTTCAGTTGTACAGTGGAAATCTGAATTAGAGACAAGAAGAAAGGATTCCTTGCAAAATAATTTTGACACCTCAGTGAAAAGGAGAAGCGTCCTCACAAAGGCGTTGGGCCAGTGTTCTAAATTAACAGATTCCATCATTGGCGACAAGAGTAGGTGCGTGTTCAGTGCAGAACCACGCCCTGGCAATAGATTTTGAATTCCCCAGCATTCGGTACACCCAAAGGTCATTAAACTAGTTTGGCTTGTGTCCCTCCTGCTGTGAAGAGAAAATGCTGTGGGTGCTGTCTGCTTCACCCGTATGCAGTCATAATGTTGGCTCTGCCTTAAGAGCCTTCACAGCTGTGCTGTAACACAGTTAGTTCCCAACATGACTCAGATGAAGGATTTTATTTAATCTGCACAGGACTTTTGAAAAAAAAAGAGAATTTTTGTTTGTGAAAACTACTGAAATTTTGTGAAGCTGAAAACAGAGCTCATGTGAACAAGAGACTGCATCTCAAAAGCTTATTTCCCATTGTCTTAGGAAATAATTTCACTGAAAATGGAAAGATGGGAGAAGAATGAAACCATTTCATTGCCTTGGCCACCTTAATTCCTGTAATTAAGACATCAGTCGTAATTTGCATTACTTCTAGTTCATAAACAGCAATGTTTAAAGAATTGCATGCAGGTTTTTTTGTTTAGTGGCTCTAGATTGAGCTTTTCTTGTAGGTCAAGAGTTTTTAAAAAGTAGGCTTTAAGAGAAAAGAATGCCATACATGCATCCTAGCAGCATGTGTTGGTTCACTAAGTACAATTTGGAGGAAAAAAAAAAAAGTTTCTTAACTAAATGCAGCCTTTTTGTTTTCTTTCCCTTCCCCACATGTGCTTTTGGTCACTATTTGCAGTGTTTTATTTCTGTGAAACTATACACTCCTTTTTCAATTACAAGATTTTTTACTATCATGAAAATCCATGCAAAACAAAAAATAAATATCTTGTTCCTGACATAGGGGTAATTCCAACGACAAAAACTGAAGATTCTCAGTTCAGATTAAGCTCTCTTGGAAACAGGGGATAGCTGCCAGCCTGTTCGACAGGTCAGAACTTTGGGAATATTTAAAGTGACACTTAGATCATTTGCTTAAGGACTGACCTTTTGGGGAGGTGGACCTGAAGTCACCTAATCAATATGTAAGAGCGTGTCACTTATTTGTCATTCTGAGGCAGAATGTCACTAACCACAAGCCTCAAATATACACAAGGGTTCCCCAATTGCGTGAACAGCATGAATAGTCCAGTCATCTGACATAGTGGCTGGTCAATAGTTGTTGTCTACACATCTTTCATGGTATCAGCAGTAAAGCGCAAATATGTTCAACAACTTTTACAAGTAATTATTCCAGGTGCCCCCATGGAAAAATGCTCTGATTCTGATATGAGTACCTTTTTCCAGTTTAGTCCAGGTGCCAAGACATTACATCCCTGGGAAGGTGAGTGCTAACCAAGAGCTACTTACTAAATACTCCGAAACTGCCTGCAAGACTCAAGAATCAAGTCAACTGGGCTTCTAGAGGGCCTGTTTCTGTGCAGGGGATGTGAAAAGGAAGGCTTTGATCATGAAGTGTCCATCAATGTTCAGGGAAAGTTGTAGTGCCACAGTCTGTTCAGGCCAGGTAGTTAAAATAGAACAAAATGGTGAATGCCCAGTCAAAAAGAATTGACTCATGACAGCAAATGGCAACTGCCTCATGGTTTTACACTAGAATTATAAAATCAATTCTACAACCACTGTTATGTGAAGGTAGCACTAATAAGAAATTCCAGTGCAGCTGAGCATTGCCATTCATTATTTGCTGAACCACAGCAAATATACTGCAGAACTCAAGGAAGACAAGGTCCATAGGTTATTTTGGTTTTTATGGGATGTAATCATTCAGTGATATTGGTTATGCTTCTATACGGAAACCTCAGGATTCATTTCTGTACAAATTCAAGAACACAGATACTCCAATGCCTATGGGAAATAGTAGGTGTTGTGGATAAATCTGGGTTCTTAATCTAGTTAGAGACTAGTTTAATATCCAAGGTGAACAATCCATAACTGTTCTTAGGATTTAAATTTTACTTGAACAGTCAAGTGTTGTTCTGTAAAAATTGAAGTGTTAGTGAAAATAAGGGAGTCACCAAGGATGTTCTCTTTTTTTGAGAGGATAAACTTAAGAAATATATAAAGATGTTTATTGTGGTCAAATGGGCTGAAAAATTTGTAGAATTCAATATGAGAGTGGCTTTAAGTCAAAGACCATGGTAAAATTTCTCTTATTTTTCCTTTGGCTATTAAATGTGAAAACCTACCATGTAACATTCATTAAGTTTCATCTAAATTAAACAATTGCTGTGACAAACATATAGGCATTAATACAGAAAACAGAGTGGCAATAAAAAACTGATCTGCATGTGATTTTGATAAACAGTTAGTTTAGTTTAAATCTCATTCCATAGCTGAGAATGGTTTGGATCCAGTGTTTGGTCTGTTTGTACATTTCTGTTGAAAAGAGCCAGACAAATCAATCCAGGTATTGTTAGATACTGTGGCTCTAATTTATGTCCTGAGCATATCTCCAAAAGAGAAGAAAACCTTATAGACCCATGCATAAAAATTTGAAGCATTTTGCCTTACATTCTAGGATATCTGTTTGTTGATTGTAACTACTTGAAGTTTATAAACCAAATAACCTAACCTGTTAAGTAATATGATACTGGATGTGAAAACCCAAACCGGCATGAAATAATTCTGCCATCCCAACTCAGACAATGTGGAAAATTCGGGGGGCATATAATTCATGCGGAAAAGTGGTGTGTAATTCCTTTGAAATGTATCAAGCCATTTATACCTTATGAGTGTATAATACACAGAAGAGACTCTCAGGGTATGTTGAAGGTGGTATCAAATTAATTAAGATCTCTTCATACTTGCTTCAACCTCTTCCACCTCGGGTGACCACAGCAGAAGAGGACTTTCCAGTTTAAGTGCAAATGTGTTTCAGATAAATACGTTTTGAAATGAGACTGAATACCTGTCAGATTAAAAGGTAATCTCAAACTGCTCTTATTTTGTTACGCATACACAGATATGGGTCCCTTTTTTTGGGATGACAGTTCATTACATTAATGAATCATTGCTGGGAGGGTTGGTTTCCCGGGTGGCTGTAATCTCAGCAACACTTAAGAACAAATGAATGAGCACTCCTGCAGTTAATGACCTGGATGAAATTAATCGACTGAGAGTAGCAATTAATTTGGTCATTGTTTTAGCAGAGATGCACACTGTGACAACTTTCTGCATTCACTTTGGAGTCTTGCAAACTTGTACTTAAAGCTACATTCCCAGCAAAACTACATTTATAATAAAAACTGCCTAAGACATCTTATTTGGAAAATAAGTTTGTCCATTCTGATCCTACTCTCAGTAAAGTTTTGCATGGAATAAATGGATTAATAGTCTCAAGATTTTTTTTTTTTTTTTTTTTTTTTTTTGTTGTTGTTGTTTGCTGTACCTTCTTGTTTGAGGAGCAAACAGTAAAGAAAAAGGTGGTGCTTGTTCTGCATTCCTTTCAAATGTTGTAGTGACAGCATCAAACTGAATTATTTGAAAAGTTTTAGTTTGAGAGATTGGTGCTTCTGATTTGGGAACTTGTTTTCTTCATAATTTTTTGTGTGTGTGTTTGCTTTCATCCCAAGTCACACAAAGTTATGGTCTGAGGCAGCGATGGTGAGAAAAGCACTGGAACAGAACTATTGCAATTTTCAGGTCTTCCTTTCATTAACTCTGATTGCTCATCAGCAGAAATACCCAGGTTTGCTCTTCCACTTCTGGGATTCTTTCAGTTTGTGTGGCCACATCAGGTACTTACCTTTTGTTTTTGTTAGGGAGCACTAAGAATTAAAAATCCTCTTTGGGCCGTACCCATTGACTCCTAATTAACATGAAAAAATGCTTTACCACAGAAGCTTTACCACAGGACTTCTTTTTTCACATGCATATATCTCACATACAGTGCACGCTAACTATTCATATATAGTCTCAGTGTGCATTTTGTATGCACACAAAAGTTCCAGATGTGCTGTGTAGCTTGTTTAGTTGACTTTATTCTTCTGTAAAGCCAAGAGAAATATTAATCATTCATTTACTGTTAGGGGATGGGTCTTCTTCTCATATTTCAGTAAAGGGGGTGGAAAAGTAAAGTAAGCCAATTTTTTTCCTATTTAAGGCCAAAGCTGGGGAATGCTTGTGGCTGAGTTCTGTACATGGCCCGGTGCTGGAAGGGCAAGGAACAACCGATGTTGCTATTTTGAATAGATTTTTATTCCCCCCCCCCCCCATTTTTATTTTTGCACAGAGAGTCTCATGTCTAATATTTAGACATGATGAGCTTTGTGCAAAAAGTAACTTTGCTCATTCTTGCCGTGTTTCAACCCTCAGTTATTTTGGCACAACAAGACGGTGAGTAATTCAAGCTTCTTATGATTTAATGTTTTTATTTTATTTTTATTTTCACCAATTATTTTAATAGCTTGTAAGAAATGTGTATTCACAAATCTCACCAGAACACTTTTCCTTCACTAATTCAGCAAAGTCATATATTTAATACAGAAGCTGAAAGCTGCAGGAGTTTGCATTAACATCCCAAAGGTTTCCGTTTGCTTTGCTTTCTTTTGTGGTTAAAAGGACTATACAGTGTTGTCTGCCTTAGCTGCGTTTGTTCTTGTTCTTACTTGTTTTCCTATTACAGACACCAGAGAGTTTTTTAACTATTTCTTTTAACTCTTAGAATAACATTTTAACTGTTAGCTCTGTGCTGCCTGGAAGTTATTTGTCACAAGTAGCTTTTTTATTTGGAGTTCTCCTTTGTACTTGTGTGTTTTCCACTAGCAGCGTAGGGGTTTGTTTAAACAATTTGGGTGTGGAAAAACGACCTTAAAATTCTAACCAGTTTTGATGAAACAGTTTTTAAGAGCGTTATATGAAAATATGTCGGCTTACAGGATTTTTACTTTGACATAAAGCAGGAGGGTAAATTAATTCCCTCAGCTGAAGTAGTTTGAATTGTGCATGTACAGGCTGTTTCAGTCCCTCAGGAGACTGATTAGCGACTGATGGTATCTGGGAGTCCGTGCGAGTGTGTGTGTGTTTACAAAGAGCGAGAACACCAAAAATCAAATGAGCATGGAATTTAGAGGGGAAAAAAAATACTTTGTATGCAATAATTCAACTTTGAGTGAAGATAAGTGTGGTACGAGTATTTAAGTTAAACAGATGACATTCCATGAGTACAGCTGACCTTTTTTGGATGTGCTCTGTTCCTGCTTGCCAGACATTGTAAACCAGACCTTCCTTAAGATAAAACATTTTTCTTTCTTGTAAAGATAAAAGATCTGCAATGTATTTATTCCTGCATTGGGGCAACAGATAACTTGATAAGCAGCAGCCAAATAAACTAGTGCAATAAAGGAAAGCCAAATGCCTTTAAAACCATACCCTACCCTACTCTGTGTGATACAAATAATGAAAACAATTACTTTAGCCATTTCATGGCAAATCTATCTGCCTCAGGTACCTGGAAAGGCACCTCTGCCAATGGGGGGTGACTGGGAGTCCACCAGCAGGGTGTTGGCAGTGGAGCAGTTGGAGCTCAGGGGGCTCTGTGCATGAGCAAATCAGGTAACACCATCTACAACAGCAGCATGCCCAAATACCAGCCTCCCTTACCAAGCACAGACGCAGGCTAAGCCTTGTAAAGTATCTTAAGGAAACCCCAATGCGTATAAAGATGTTCTGTAGAGAATAAACACAATATACTGTGCACTGATGCTTTTCTGTTTCTGCTTTTCCAGTATATAAACTATCTCTTCAGTAATCTTCAGTGAAGAAAATATTATAAAATTTGAGCAATCATATGTTTTGAGTTTTCTCTGCTTACAGCAGCAAATAATAAACATATTGCATATATTTAATATGCATTATGTATATTTATATCTATATATCTCTCTTCAGAGGGATAAGGAATAAGGGAACATCCAATCTAAAAAGAAGGAACATCAGTTTTGTTTCTCCCAATAAACAAATCCCCCCTGAGTGCCAGGTCTCTTTCCCTCACTCTGGTCTTATCCCTGGACATTTCTGAGGTGCTACACATATTTGACTCAAGAAATGGTAAATTTGGGGTAGAAGAACAATATACAAATGAAGTGTGAGGGAGTATTCTCATTTCTCTGCCACATTCCTGTTTCATGGTGTAGTAACATTTCCTTACTGGGCTAACTTCCATACTACTTACAGGGGTGAGGTTACACAGAGAGGCTGATAAAACAGTACTTATCCCTTAAAATATCGAATTCTGTCCTCCCTGTCAAATGTTTCTTTCCACACATTTGAATATGCTTTACTCACAGAAAATAATAATTGAAGTAGTTGATTATTAGCTTCGCTAATTCATGTGCAGGGCAGCGGATGGACTAGGAAACCAAATTTTCCACGATTCAAAAGAGAATTTCCAGACATGCTAGAATGCTCTCTCTTGTCAAGAAAAATGTTTATATGGTTAGTATCAAATGTAAGTCAATATAAAATTTTCCTTGGGAAAGCCTGCCAGCGGACCAGACTTGGCAAGATTATAAGGAAATTGCGCAGTATACACTAAGTCTAGGATAGTCAGATGTACCTCTGGGCTATGTGTTTCTTTGTCTTGCTGTAAGAGGTAGGAATGGAGAATTGAGTACAGCCTCAGGTTGAACCTCTTCAAAAGCTTGGGATCTGGGTATTGTGGAACAAGGAATTTTCTGACTTCCATGGACAAAAGCGGTATGTCTTGGTAACCCACTGGGATGCTTTTAGCCTGCAAATGAAATCACCTTGACATAGTTCCGGTTTTCTGATGTGTGTCGAGTTAGTGTAAGGTGTTTACAAGCCCTGACCACGTTCAAGATAAAGTGCCTCCTCGTGGCTGACATGACATGAAGCTGGTGCTTCAGACATGACAGGTGATTCAGATTCCAGCAATGTATATTCAGTTCCACCATTTGAAGGCATCTTTACATCCTGCACATTAAACTACCAAAAAGCGTAAGAAATTAGAATGCTTCTTTAGGAAAGAAATCGATCCTCTACCCAGCCAGCATGATTTGTGCAAGCATTTGCTAGCCTTACAGCCTACATTCATCCCATTTATGCTCAGTTTGTAGTCAATCAAGACAGCTACTTCCAGAAGACAGCATAAATTGTAGCTAGATGGACTGGAGGTATTTGGCAGTTTCCACTGACTATGAAGGAAGCACGTGCACAGCCCCACTCACATCAATGCCAGAAGGGAGGTCAGATGGATTTGGGCCTGTCTCAGCTGCATCTGAGATGGTAAAGGACATCTCAGTCACCTGGAGTGTGACACTTCTCATACATACACCCCGTAGTTCTTCAGGAACTTCACTGAGAGGTCATCAGGGAAACTCTACTGCTCTGAAAAGCAGTGTGAAAGCAGAGCCAGAAGCCCTTCATTATTATTCCAAATAATTTTTTTCTCTAATTTTTTTAGTGTTTTCCTTGCCATGTAAGTATTTTCTTGGATGTTTGGTCAGGAATCCCATTTCTGAGGTAATGACTGAATCCTAAAATATCTCTGAGAAGACTTATTGACCTTTCATATTACTTTCAGTCACAAATTACAGTTTTAAAATTAAATAAAACAACTACATATAGGTTTCAGGAAGCACCATGCAAAGAACTTTTTCATGCTGAGCATCCGCTTCTGATCCCCCAGAAAAGAAGGGTTGTATTTTGGGAAAACTTGCAAACAGCCTGGTTTAGCCATTTTGCTTTCTTTTATTAACTGGAAAGGAATAGGTAATGAAATAGATGGGTACTGCATAGATGCAGTGTATTTGTGAGACTGCCAGACTGATATTTTTAGCACTTGCCTATATGCAACATTGCACACGTGCATTTTGTTGATAAATTAGATAGTTTAAGGGTAATGCTAATGACAGTCAGAACTGTCTTTCCTCAAAGGTTTTGGATAACACAGAAAAGCCCCCCTCCAGAGTTTTGAAGGTAAAACCAGATGATGCGTGTCTGTGTGCCAATAGGTAATTACACCATCATAAGTAACCTGGACTATGTGAAGGTATGAAAGATCAGGGATCTACTGCTCCTCTTCCATTTTTCCTAACTGCTTTTTACCAAGCACATGGCAGGCAAGGTTATGCTTAGGAAAATTGAAACATTCCTTTCTGGTCTGGAAAAGTCATGCTAAATGAAAGCCTGGGGAATCCACCCCCTCTAAACATTATATATATGTTCTTGGAAATATGACAAATTTCATAAACACATTTTAGATCACACATCCCTGGAAGACATTAGCCTTAGGAAAATGAGACCATTATATATCCCTTCATTATTTTCCAGATTTGTTCTTGATTTGAGACCAAATCTACGTAGACTGATTTTTTAAAAGAGGAGGTGGAGTTGGAAACATCCACTGCTTTATTACAGGGGGAAGAGTCAGAGGTAGAAAGGTGTTGTCTCTGGCACAAACATTACTGTTGATGTCTCAGTCAGAGTCAATACATGTGCTCCCTTCTTGGTGCTGCAGATTACAAGCAGATCTATTTCCTCTTCCAGCTTCTGCCAAAGTTTTGAGGTTTGAAATAGGCAGCCAGGTGTCACTTACAAAATCTTAGCTGATGCCAGCCTTACACAACAACTGGATGTTAGTTTTAATTAATGCTTTTCAAGAGAAAGGAAGGAGTGAATTACTATCACTTTTATGTTTCACAGACTGGCTGATAAACCAGGCTGACATGGATCTATTAGTCATTGTCCCGTTTATGTGCTAATGTTGTTCAAACCTTGTTTTAATCAGAAATGTGCAGAAAATGGGACATACCTGGCTTCATAATTGGGAAAGCATGCTGTAGGTCAGTAACATAAATGATGCAGACTGTGAGCATTTTGGATTAAAAGCAATCTCTTCAGAGTTGAAAGGTTCAGCCTGCCAGTAGGGGGAAACAATAACAAAGCATGCTTTCCCAGGCTAGCGGGCACCATGAAAACTATATTGCTCTTGATGTTTTTACGGTAGGTTAGTACTCTGGAGAAGAGCACAAGCCACAGCTGTTGTAACAGTTGCAAGTTTTAGTTTGTTGGTTTAAAGTAATAATTCATCAGAACCCACAAAAGTGCAAATTAGTGCAATGGTCGTGTCCATTAATACTCCAGATTATGCCGTCTTTTAGTCATGCTTGTTTAAGAAATTAGGCAAAAGATCTCAGCCTAGAAAAGAAAAACTGTTGGCAATGGCAAAGATACGTTGTTAACAGAATAGGGTTTTTGGTCTTGAAGTAAATGGATTAGATTCACAAATCATTGCAGAAATTTGATGTGATAGAGCAAAATTCAATTTATTATTGGCAACACCCACAAAAATAAAACTCAGACTTGAAAAGGGTGTAATAAAATCTTTTCTGATTCAACACGAGAACTGTTAGCTAATTCTCTTTGTGGTAGCTTGGTAAATTGTAGATTGCACAATTTTAACGTGGTTTAGAGTTCAGTACCTACCACTTGTATGTCTACAGTTTTGAGACATTCTGATTTTGGTTTTTAGCAGATGGTAAATAACCTTCAACCCAAAATGGAACAAAAATGTTAGTGTTGTTATTTTACCTGCTGCAATATTTTACCAGCCTGCCCCTCCTTCGACACATCCATGATGATGTACCCTGTACAGGAGGAGAACTGGGCACAGGTGCAATTCCGTCTCCAGGAGTGATGCGAGAAATGTTATTTTGTTTCTGTACCTTCAGGTCAGGCTGTTGAGGGGAGCATGCGTGGGTGCAGAAGAATGCTGCAGCCCCTGGCCCTCAGCATGCTGCCCATCTCTAGCCCAGGGGATCCAGTGGATTCCTCCTAGAGAGAAGGCTGTTTGGGGCTGTGCTGCTCACAGTGGTGTTCTCTCTGTTACTGAGATGCTGTATGGTGACTCACTGCAGTTGGCTTCCCAGGGCCATGCTGCTACTAGATACGGGAGCCAGTGCTCTGGCTTAGTTAGTGCTGCAGGACAGCTACTCCTCTATGGATTGTCTTTCTTCCATTGAATCTTTCGATGCACAGGGTTTGTGAACCTTTACTTTCTGTCCTCTCTATGGCTTCACTGACAATAGACGCTTTGTCCCTGGAAAAATCTATAAGGAATTCCCACAGAATTTCTTTATCTTTTTCCATTCAGCACAGTCAGACACTTTGTGTTTCAGGGGAATAAGAGTCCCATATTTATGTGCAGGGGCTATGCCGTTAATATTTCTGACATTGCTTTGAGATTGTATAACAATTTTGAAGATTAACCCTTACGTTGCTCCTGGCTGTGGTTAATGAACTGATAATCTCCACAGGCAGTAAAAAAATGACATATTGCAGGAGTCAGCAAGTCTCTTCCGTAAGCGTAACAGAGAGAGAGGTGTGCTTATCCTATCTTAAATGCTGGAAGGGTGCAAGGAGGGATGAGTTCCATCATTGAGTGTAGAGCAATACATCTTTCACGCACAGGTATAGTAAATTTTATTTTTAATTTATATTTTCAAGCAGTCGTCATTTTTTCTCATCTTGTATTTCATAGGAAAGGTTCTCTCCATTTTGCTTCGAAAAAACCTAACCCACTTCCAACCACTGCTTTTATTTATTTTCACTTCAGAGCCAGTCTTGTCTCCGAGTTTGCAAAGTGGAAGCCTCTGCCTGTTTCATGTCAAAATGACAATGGAAAACATGATATAACCCCCTCCAACAACAACCATTTGTTGGCTTTAGTAACTTCAGCTCTGTGACTTCTGGCTTTGTTTAGTGAAAGTACAGCAGAGGAGATTCCTTTCAGATTAGCTAAGAGACTACTTCCATTTTCCCTCATTTACATCAACCCCTTCATTTAAACATGAACTATTAGAATGAGGATGAAAATGGCACGTCCTTTAACAATGTCTGCACATATTTGTCTTGCTTTGATTCACACAAGTACTCCATGAAGAGATGTCTGCCAGGGAGGAGAAAGCAGGAAGAATGTGATCATAATGGAAAGATACATATTTTAAGGCTGAATGTGTTTTGTTATTTTGAAAGCCTAGGCCTTCTCTTACAGCTAAAGGGGCACCCAAGTGACTCTCAAGAAATGGGGGATGTGACTTGTAGATTTAAGACTTTAGCTGAGCTGGTACCAGAATGGCCTGCAGCATAATACAAAGCTTTCCACGGCCACAGGAGACCCATCCCTTTCTGCTGCTGGTTTTCTCTTTCGGTCACTGTGCATCCCACCCTGGAGGGTGGCACAGGCACCTCTGCTTTCCTGCCAGGCAGCAAAAGATTTCCTTCCACGTGCAAAACTTCTGTGGCTTCAGGTGCTCCTTTATTCCCAGCCCCAGCACCGTGAAGGGCAGCAGAATTGCAGGAACGTGTACGTTTGCAGCAGTAGATACGAAAGGATGATGTGTGTCTGGAAAATACTTCCCACAGCAGTTCGACACTGGCAGTTCTTGGAAAACTTCTGGACATAATTAGTTCTCACTGAAATTCCCCACAATTCACGCCCAGTGACCAGTCGGTGCATTAGCAGGCTGTCTGCTGCAAACATCTATTTTCCTCTATTCTGTCCCTTTGTGCTTCTTTTCTTTTCCTGCTTTCCATTTTCTTTTAGGAAAAGAGGCAAAAGCAAAATTGCAGCTCCTTTTTCAGACATGAGAGAAACAATTGCTCAGCCAAACACAGCTAATGGAAAATGTGGGAAGCATTGCTCGTTGTTCCTTTGATGTTCAGTGTAATAGCGATGCTGAGCATCAGAGAAGAATGAACTATATCCCCCATGCTTTCCTTCAGCTATAAGCAGCGAAAATAGAATTCATATTATCTTGGAAAACACTTCTATGTTCATGAGAGGGTCTTTTAAAAAAAAAGTATTTTTTTTCTGTGTGTGGCTTTAATTCTACTGTATGGTGTTTGCTTGTTTCCCTACAGAGCAGTAGTCATTCTGTGCCAGCTGTTTAAGAGAAGAATGTCCTAGTGAAAGCAAACAATAGGCTGTGCAGTGGGAATTGCAAATCTTTGAAAAGAGTAATTGAAATCTGAAGATTCTTTGCACAATATTCTAAGCCTGTTGGTGGCTTAGTCATTGGCAGGGTGGTCCTCTTTGTAGATCTCTCTTTTTTGTATGAACAGAATAGCATAAATATGGGTGGGGAGCAGGGGGAGAAAAAGGAAAGAAGAGAGGCATTGAAGTCCAACTGATTATTTTCCTGTCAGAGCAACTGAAGAGAGAAAGAGCATTGTAAAGACATGGAGAATCAAAAAAAAGTACAAAGCCTCTTAATTTATCAGGTGTTCTCAGGCTCTTCCACTCATACCTTTTAAGGACTCCAGCAGATAAACTCTGGTAGATCTGGCTCTGCTGAAGATATTCTAGCCCTCCTCTGCCACAAGGCGCTGTTTATTCTCACCCTGTGCCAGCAGATGCTGTTGCTGCTCAGGGCAGGGAGAGCTAAATGTGTGCCAGGCTTCAGGCAGCCACTTCAGCTGCAATGCTTCTGACCTCTGATATTAATAAAGTCAGCTCTGTGCTTGCAGGGTCTTCACTGCACCAGGAGTGTGACTTTTCACCTGATGAGGGAGTTAGGAAGCTCCTTAGGTCCTCATGCCTGAAAAATAGGCATAGAATTTGACACTTAAAAGTGGCCCCAAAATTAAGAAAGTTGTCTTTGGTACCCTGAGAAAACCCTCACTTTAGGAGCCCTAGGAAGTTGACAATACGAACGTTGTATCCAGTGTACAAATAGCCATTTAATATCCTCTATGAGGCAGATTAAGAAGAATTTCAAATACTGCCATCTGTATCCAACAAACTGTCCAAAATGGATGTGGGGTGAATTAGTACAAACTGGAATAAGGAATGAATGAATGAATACGAACTGTTTTGCAGATGAAACTAGGTTAATGATGGTCTATGCATTCAGAATTCCCCCTCGACCTTCTGAATTACAAATACCTTTAATTTATTGGCAGCCAAAGATATGATTCTTTTCTTTAGACAGTACACCAGAGTTCTTTAATCCATCACTGGAATACGAAATACAAGAATCAAGCCCTTCATTTACTTCCAACTTCTGAAATTACGGGGAAATCAATAAAATTGTGCAGGGAGTTATGTTAGTGTAGAATTTGACCTCCTGCTGCTTTACTCATCTCTGATGTAAATTCACTATGGCCATGGAGTTATATTGGGGCTGACTTTGTCCAACGTATCTGAAAATATAAATGATATTACCATATGTACTATACTGTATTGTAACATTTCCCATCTGTTTCAGTCTCAGGAGAGAAGCATTGAATCAAGCTGATTTCTTCCAAGGCAAACCACAGAAACAGCATTGCATGAAATTGTTAGCCCTCTCACTGAGCTAAGGGGAAAGAGATGATCATGTCCCACTTGAAACTTTAATCACCTGATAAAAATGGTTTTAATTACAAAGTTAGGCAATGCAAAACAAAAAGCATACATTTTTCTTTCCACACAGCCTTCATGTTTTATCTTGTGAGAAGCTTGCAGTGTTCTGCATTAAGTAGTTGTAGTTCAGTGTTTTAGAGGAGGTGCTATGTAGAGCAAGCTGTAATGATCACCCATTTCCAATAATTCCCTTTCACTTAGCAGCTCAGAAGCTGAATCTCACTTTCCTGATGCTTTGGATCTGTCAGACTGGTTGTACAGTCTGGGAAACCTGCTTGTACACAATGACTTTTCCAGTTTTTCTTTATTCTTGCCAGGACAGACCTACTGCAAGAAATGTTGCAAAGAATGCTCCAATGTTATAAACTATTTCTGTTCCTGGCTAAAATCACAAATGCAGAAGTATGTCTTTGAGATATACTTAGGGGGTGATTTTTGTTTTGAATGTTCTGACAGAATGTTGTGCTGGATTTTGGTAAATTTTTCCGCTTAATTGATCCTAATAATGTTGAGCATGAAGCTATTGCTGTTCTTTAGAAGTACGTTAGGCCAGCTTCTTATGGAATAAGATTGGAAGTGTTCATGTGTTCAAAATTAAGATTACCTTGACACTTGGACTCTGACTGTAGAAGTCTTCATTGACTGCCCAAGGAGTGGGCAGGATGTATGTTTAAAGAAATTAATAAATCCATAAAACCATCAGTAATCACATCAGACCTTGAATTTATGTCAGTTTCTGCTTGGTTTAAGACACAAGTCTTTGTGCCATTTGGCATAATTCACTATAAAGACAAGAAGCACATTGAAATCAGACTACTGCAGAGCAGTGAGAATTTACGGCAGCACTACAACTAAATAGCCACAAATAAAGTGATTACAGCCTGCTGCTTATTTTTAGAGTGACACCAAATGGCACAAAAGTGATGTGCCAAAAAACATTGTAATGTAAGAACAAAGGGGATGGAAAAATCTCATAGGCATTTTACCAATAATTGGAAGAGTGACTGAAAAATTATGCAATGGTCCCTCTAAAAGGCATTAAATGCACTGAATTAAGATTAAATTCTTGTTTATTGTGTGTCCTGCTCTAATGCAAACAGTTACCCTTATTAAAAGGTTTGATCGGTCAGGCAGTGAAGACCTGCAGTTCCCACCAGAATAATTAGAAATTGATGTTCTTTAGGTCTGATCCAAAGCCCAGTAAAATCAAGGGAGGTTCTAATCAGGCAGTGTTTCCCCTTAACCAGGAATGAATGATACACATTCTGCAGAGTATAGCAAAAGAGGTTTATCTCTACTAAAAAGACAGAAGTATAAATATAATTGTCTGAGTTAGAGTCAACCTGTTGAGAGAGTACTTTGGAGAGGAAATCCCAGAATAACATCTCAATGGTCATTCAGGAATATCTTCCTGCCTTAAAAACACAATTTAGGCCACAATGTTGTCAAGGAATAGCTAACAACAAAAGGACTATAGCCATCTCTTGCATCCACCAGATGTTTTTCTCAAAATTACTTTTATAAGTTCAGAAACAGGTATAACAATTCTCTGGGCAACACCAAAAAAACAGCAATGTGATAGATATACAGCAGTCTGCTCTATCCTGCCCCTTGTATGACTCAGTTTGAAATGACAGTTCTGCCAAAAAAACCCCACCAACTAAACAAACAAAAATGCCCTTCTTGCACTTTGTTTTCCTATTGGTGGTTTTGAAACAAGAAAACCCTTCTGCCATTGTTTTTCATGCCGGACACCAGCAAAAGCCAGTGGGGCTGTTGTGTAACAATATCACTGATGGAATATCTTTGCCCCTATTTCAAAGGAATGCTTATGTGGCAGGATGATCTTTAGAAGTGACATGAAAAACATCATTGAAGTATGTCAACGTATGTGCCTGAATACAGTAATTCGTGAAACATAAACGTTGAGACAGAATGATGTGACAGATTCAGTCACTTTAGACCACATTACCTATGAGAAGAACAATAGGTCTCTGACGATAAAGGAGAAAAATTAGAGTTCTTAACAGAAGTCACACTTTGAAAGATTAGGGAAAAGCCAATAATCTGCAAGGAAAATAGAGGCATTTTGTGTTTTACTTGGTAGCAAATATGCCATAAGGATATTTTTTAATACTGATATTTCTAAAATTTCTAAAAGCTGTAAAAAGGTTGCAGCATTTGGAGCTTATAAAGATGAATGAAGGGAACAAGCAATGATTTGTTTAAAATGCAAATCCTTGTTTGTACCAGTGCAGGCCTGGGGTTTTTTTTCCATTTTGTAATCTGAAAGACAGATTGGTGGGTGGGTCTCAGAGCAAGGACAGTTTGGCGACATGACAGAAGAATCCTTTGCCTGAGAATCTAGCCTCTTCTATACATTGCTAGTGAAACAGTGTGTGTCTCCTTTCTGCAATACCTCTGACAGACAAGTAGAGTATTTTGATTAACGACATTATTTTGTGCTGCTTTCCCTTTCTTGCTCTGCATCTGAGTAGGGAGGAAAATGTCTGGGACTGGCGCAGTGGCAGAACTGTTCAAATGCCAGCTTTTTTGGCAGACAAGCATCCCCACAAGTAAGAAAGCTTCGGTTTCAGTCTGAAAGCACAGGATGTAGCTGTCCTTTTTGGTGTGAAGCTTGGGAAATCTGAACCATTCATTCATACTCCTTTTCCATTCTACCCAACAGCAGTTCGTCCTCCTACAGGACATGGAGCAGGAGAGGATTTTTAACATGGAACTGCTCTGATTTTTCACAGCCTGCATTTGTTTTATCAATTGAGGTTTCAATCCTGATACTTCCCATCACATAGTGGACAAGCCTTACAAAATATTACGTCAGTACCATTAAATCTGAAAATGTCCTAATAGGTAGGTATGCCCAAGTTGGGCCTTATGTCCTCATGCACTGTGTGAAATGGATTCCATTAATTAGCTGGTTGTTGTAAGGCAACTCTAGCTCAGAGAATGTCTGCAGGCCTTGCAGCTGAAAAAAAAATAATCTTGTTAAACCATTTCTTTTCTTAGAGTTCCACCTCTTTTCCTGACTTCTGTGAAACAGACACTATTTCAGACTTTGCAAGTCCTCGGCACTTACCTGACAGGAGAACATGCAGGCAAACCAGACCATTCTGGCTCAGCAAGCCGATTAGTTAATTATGAGAGTCCATTTGTTTCCATTACTAATCTTGGGATGGAATCAGAATGTTTGATTTTCTTATAAACATCATCATAATACCAGACAGGGAGCCCAAACCGTTTGCTTCGAGGTAGACAGCGTGGCATTCTTTTCTGCTCAGTAGATGGAAGGCAGCAATGCTGCAGACACGGGGATGGATTCCTCCGTCTACTCTACGGTAGCAGAAAATTACAGCATTTGCCATTGAAGACAAACAATATGTCTCCTTTCTACTTTGTCCTTCGGTTAAACAATGTATAAAACAGTGCTGGAATACACAAGAAATTTATTTACTATAGAGGAAATGTGAAACACTTTTTGAAGTAGCCATCCTGTAAAGCAGATGACCAAAACCGGGTCAGGGTAAGGAGGCACATAGGCTTTGTACAGTTAAAAGTCCATAGAAAGCAACAGAAAGACCCTTCTTAGTGTCAGCAGATTTTGAATCCGGTCAAATTTAGAGGCAAGGCCTCCTTCATCTCAGTGCTTTAGCCTTTACCAGATTCACTTTAAATAACAGCAAAAACTGTGTGCTTGGCTCATAGTGTTTGTGATCAGATTTTCGCAGATCAAAGCTCCTCGGAGTTTTGCTTCCCAAGCCATCATCGAGCGGCTGCTGGAGGATCGTGAGTCACCTCTGTGTGGACTATTGCCCTTTCTGAGGCAGAACCAGACAAGTTCAAGATGTTCTTTAATATCTAACCACTTAGTCATATCTCTGCACATGGGGTATGTGAGACTGCTACTAATACAATAGCTGGATGTTTGCATTGTCCAAAGTGGAAAAACCTGTGGTTTTTGAGGAAACTATTAGGAGGTTTTTTTCCTTTTGCCATATAAATGTGGTTAAGTAAGTCATGATCACGGCGCTTGCACAAATACAAAGCCAAAAGCAACTACAAAACAGGTCAGCTTCTCAGGTCGTAGCACTCGATAACAAATTCCCATTCACCTCACTGGAATCAGGATTATGTCCCATAGGACATCTGTCATCCTTCAGGCCTACAATGACCATGTTTGGTTTCCCCTGTACACATTAGAGCTCTTCTATGTACCACACTTACAGGTCCTTTGAGACTAAATGGTGATTTTCCTTTCAGCTTTCCCTATTGGTCTGCTTATATACAGCTGCTAGTCTGCTTAGAAAATGGGAAATAATTCAAAACCAGCATATGATGAAGATTGTGTTGCTTTTTTTTTACTTTGCTTTGCTTTTTAGGCTGGTCCAGAGAAATACTACTCACAGCAAAATCTTCAAAAATGTGAATGCACAGTAAACAGCATAAATGCAAAGTTATTCAGGCTTTCAAATATTAAACTTTGATGTTCTGTACAATGAATATGAGATTGACACAGCTTCCAACAAACCACTGCAATAACGGCCATAGGAGTGAAGTGCTGTGTAGCCATCATATTTTAGGGCTTTGGGAAGAAGGATAAGATTATGCATTGCCATAGGCGAATACAGTTGAGTTCTAATATTTTTTAAAAATCTTAGGCTAATATATATGTTTAGGAATCAATAAGAAAAGCTGGCTAAGGCAAGTATGTGACTGTTTTACCACAAGTCTAGAAGTAGGCAAGTCAGCTTTTTTATAACTTTATTATTCCTATATGTTACTTGCCAGTGCTTTAGCACAGATCAGCTTTCCAAAGGATTTTGGAGCTAACAGTTAATCTTTATGAGCAATGCAAAATGCATTATGTCATAACATGCTGACACACAGATCTACATCTGAACACAAAGGGGGTGTCTTAGACTGTCTTTCCAGATATAAGTTTCCTCTGGAAACCTATTTAATACTTTCATTCTGCCAAAGGCTGCAACGATTTTCATTGCAGCTCTCCTAGCTTGTTTCTTAATTCATTTAACAATGTCCAGAAAGTTAGATGCAATATGAATGTCATTATATCCATATGTCTTCGATTTTTCTGTCTCTTTTCTTTCTGTTAAATGATGCCATCTACTGTAGAATAACTGAATGACAGCCTTGTAAAAATGCAGAGAAATCTGCTTTATTTCCTTATTGCTGTAGAATTGTGTCAGTCGTTTTGTGGTACATTGTTAATTTCCATAATTGTCATCGATATTGTTGCCTAAAATATGGAAAGGTGAGTATTCTCAGTGTGAAAAAATCAGAGAAGAGCAGCTGTCTTGAAAACAGAATCTTTTCTAACCAGCAGTGCAAAAATATGGGAAAACCAGCCCTTTTCTATTCCCCATTCAAATTCTCCTCCTCACTGTAAGGCAGCAGGATCACATCCCTGGAAATAACAAAGCAACATACAAATCAATGAAAATGAAGTAAGGATGAAGAAGAAATTGTCATATGAAAATTCAAATTCTTGGATATGAATATACTAATGAGTAAAAACCTTGCTGTCTTAAACACATAGTTAAAAAAAAAAACAGTCGTGGTTTTGAAAGGATAAGAGTGATACTAAGAGCTGAAAATCTGAATATTAATCAAATACATCTTATGGGTCCAGAAGTGTGTGTACACTATGCATTTTTCTATATGTGTATGCCGTTAATATAACCATACATTACCTGTGCACACAGTAACAGTATTAAATTCTTTTAGATCTGTATCAGGGTATTTTTATTTGACAATTATGTATAAACTATGTTTCAGTCTAAACAAAAGAAAAATCATCTCTTCCCTTCCTCCTTACGTTTGTAAATGAGAAGGATCTTTTAACCTCTGGAACTGGGAAGTGCTCAAGCGGAGTGACAGCTGAGTACATCGCTCTCAGGTGAAATGGATCTATGCCCACCTGTGCTCTCTAGGGTGTATCCAGCCAGATCTTAGATGGATAACAAGCTCTAACCTCCCCCATAGCTTTGATGTTATTCTGCCTCCCACAGTATACTGCTTTTGAGGTATTCTTGTGTACAGTGAACCACTCATACACTGAGCTACTCAGCTTTTGCCACTTTATAATTCGGGGGGGGGTTGTGAGTCATAGAGAGATTATAAAGATTATTTCATTCATAACACTACACTTCTCATTTTTAAAATGCATTTCAGCCTTCTTGTTTGTCAGGAAACATTTGTCATTACTCTTGTCAAGGCTGGGTAGTTTGGTTTTTTCCCAAGTGCCCACAGTGAAATCCTGGTTTGTTGAAGGAGGAAAATGTTTCTTTCAGAAACAGTCACCAATTAATTAAGCAGAGAATCAGCTTATTTACCTGGGATCCACTGATATGGTTATGTGGTGTGAGAGCTGGGAAACCAAGCAACTGGTTTAGAAATGAAATCTAGCTTGGTAGACTAAGGAAGAATGTCTAGATCCTCTTCAGAGGTAGTGGTTGTTAGGTGGTATCCTTTGAAGCAGCATCCTCTGATGCCGTACGCTGTGTCACGGCAGGTGTGAAGAAGATGCTGTCCTGGAAATAAGCAATTCTTCTCCACTTCTCTTCTGCAGATTGTGAAGTTTCTGGTGAGGCCCAAAAGGTGGAGAAGTGAATGGAAAAAGGAAAAAGTGAATTTCTAAGTGATAGAAAATGTCTGAGGGGGATTAGTTTTCATATGCCACCAGAATGTTTTAGATTTTTTAAGATTTCTTTTGTTGTTGTCAAAGGAAGGCAAAATGCTGGCTCCCAGCCAAATACCAGGCAAATTAAAAAATACTGGCTTGAAAATGTCTGAAAAGTATTTTTTAAGCTTTTTGCATCTTCTTGTGGTTCTAATCAAGCTGGTGGTCAAACCCAAGTCTTAACCGTAAGTAGTGTCAGCCTTGACAAGTCAACGTTTTCCTGTTTTGATTCTTTTATAGTTGATGTGCAGAAATAACATAAGCTGGTGTATGCAGAAAGCCTGTGGAGGCGTTGAATAGGGAAAAGAGACCTCCTATGCCATGCTGTACCCTGCTCGGAGATCCCCACTCTGGTTTTCCACTCAAGGAGCCAGGTGGTCTTGGTTGTATTCCCCACTGCCCTTACAGAGCTCATACAAGGAGGTGGTGGATTTCATGGGGGACAGAGAGGAAAAAGGTTAATATGGACAAGGAAAAGCTGCTGAGTGAGACACGGGGAAGGGAGCAGAATCTGAATAACTAAGCTCAGTTGAGTACATGGCAATAAAGAAGGTGAACTGTTCAGGTACAAAAGAGAGAAGATTCAGGGAAGATGAAAAGGAAAGTTATGCGTTATGGGAAAGATGAAACAGAATAGAGAAAAAAAAGACTGAAGCAGAAGCATGAGAGGAGAGGAGACGCGTCCAAGTGTGTACCATGCCAAAGAGCGTGGGCATGGGTATGGAAGCAGATACCCACAACTACAGAGAGAAAGAAAAACAACCAATGTAAAGAGGAAAAAAAGAGACCAGTGTGCTAACGTCGTAGTGGAAAAGAGAAAAAACAGATGAAAGATGCCATGTGAGAAAAGAAAAAGGGACTGCATAACCCATAGGAGTGGACTGAACTATAAATCTGGACTCAGTCTCATACTATATAGTCATGGCCATTAGAACAATTCGATGGCATTCGGAATTTTCTTTCTGGAGCCAGCAGCAATTTTAACGTCAGAGCTTTGAATTGCATCTTTTGGCATTTTTCTTCTTTTTGAAGGGTGATGTGTAGTAGGTAACTTATTCTGATATTAAAGTTTTAAGGTACACCAGTAGCTCTTTCTCCAGAATTTTGTGTTTGTAAACTGAATTATTGTTAATTATTAATGGAAAAAATCTTATTCCATTATTCAAGGCATTCACTGATACTTATATTTGCAATCTGAAACTTCTAATAACTTCTACAAAACTTCCAAGGAGTTTGTCTAACTTTGTAGTGTTATTTTCATATTGGTTTCTTGAATGACTGGGCTTTCTGGATCTTGTTTCTCTAAGAAAATACAACCCCAAACTTTAATGTTTGAAGCTGGTTTTCATCAGTCGCTTCAACTTCATTATCTACAACAAATTTGTTTAGTAGAATAGCTGTTGGAAGGAATTCACAAAGCCATGAATATTGCAGATGAACAATGTTTATTCTGAAAATACAGACACCTGTAACATTTGAGCGGGCCAGATGACACTTTAATTGCAAACCATTTGGGCAATTAACGTGAACATTCTTTTAGATCTATTGCACACCTTGGCTTTCAAAAAACACTTGGAAAACACTTGGTGCCAATTATTAATGCAAGAGCTTGTGCTGGACAGACGGCTTATTCCACATCCATGTGCAAGTGCTCATGTTCGCACATGGGGGCAAATGATACACTTGTTTGAGAAGTGTGGCACATTTCCTTTTTAGCTGCAGCAGAGAATTCAATTGCTAATTACACAGTAACTCAGTCTGACACTAAAATTACTCAAGATAGAAGATTTTCACAGATTTAATTGGGTTTTGGATCAGCTCCAGGAGGTTTCCATTGATGTCTATTTATAGATTCAGAGCAGACTCTGCAATTAAAGTAACAGATCCTCCCAGTGTCTGAAGAGAAGTATTTAGCCCTTTACTTCACATGCATAAACCTTATTACAGCAGAAAACAAAACAGACTATCCAACAGCTGTCATGTTATTTATCTTTGATTTGGAAAACACATTTGAAATAATATTGAACACTATTTTGTCTTTCTTTCCAGTCGTAGGATGTACCCATCTTGGGCAGGTTTACGCTGACAGGGATGTTTGGAAACCAGAGCCATGCCAAATCTGTGTGTGCGACTCGGGATCTGTTCTCTGTGATGATATCATCTGTGATGATCAGGAGCTGGACTGTCCCAACCCAGAGATTCCCTTTGGAGAGTGCTGTCCAGTTTGTCCACAAACAACACCACAACCTACAAGAGTAAGTCTGTCCTCAATGTTGTGACTTTGGTGTTGCCACCTTCTTAATCCATGTCAACCTCAATTCATTTTCTTTTAGATGCTCTTAAACACTTTTCTTTTAAATACTAGGCTTGTCACTTTCTGACTCTAGGCAAATACTTAGGATGGGCACATTTTGCCAAATTAAATTAAATTTAAAAAAGCAGCTTGAACTTTCACAGAGTTTTATCTTTTTTGTTAAATTCAAGAATACTTCTGTATTCTATCAGATAATTGGTACCAGATCTGATAAAATAGTTGTTAGTCCTTTGAGCTACGCAGCTGAAAGCATGAGGTCCTTCAACCCAGTTTTACATAGAGAACTGGCACAGATGAATAGTAGAAAGGGACAGAGGGCAACAAGTAGCCATTACATTTTCATTTTAGAGAAGCATAGGAAAAATGCAAACAGCTTATTTGTTGACTGCATGCTCAATCAATACCCATGAAACTAATGCCAACACAGAGTTAAAGAAAGTTAGACAATTTTCACAGCATACTGCTAGTCTGCATTTCTTATCAACTCACAGAGTGACTTTCCTTTAGCAGAGTTATTGCTGACTTAATGCCCTGTAAAGGAAAGGTGATTCAAACCCTACATCCCTAATATATCGTCATCTTGTTTATAGACACCAACATTATCTAAACCAGTTGCAGCGCCTTAACCTCAGGAAAATTGAGAATGTTAGTGCATGCCAAGTCCCCTGCCTAAACTGCTTCACTGAGCAAGCCAGCTATACGGACCTCTAAGGTTATCTCAACATTTCATCCTTGTTTAAGATCCATTTGAGTCTATTAAAGTACATAGATTTCCACAGGCACACTGAAGATTCTTATCCAGAAGATAAAAGAAAAGAGTGAAAGAGATGTGTATATGGAAGAGAAAGGGAGATGTATTTCTGCACCTCTATATTATATCTGCTTAAACATGAAATGTCATATACAAATAACGTCACCTAGCGTTAGTTGCACCATGCTAGCGCAGCTGTACTGCTTCCAGGATTACCTGACCTACTTCACTGAACAGTTTTAGAGGAGTGGTACATACAAGCATGCTGGAGATTTAAGCACAAGCACTCTCTTGTTGAGTTTAGAGACTCTTTTATCAGTTCTGTGGTTCCTGATAATAAAGGACATGTGGATTACTTCCTTTAGCCTCTGTCTTCGATATGTAAGAGTTTGGTCAGCCCACTGGAAGCTGCCCTGCTGACCTTTGATGGTGTGTAGGGAAATGCCACCTTGAAAATTCCAAGATAGTTTCAGCTCAATATTCTTTGCTACCACTAGCAGCTGGACACATAAAAAACATTCTGAACTATTGAGAATCCAGATAGTAATATGTAACTGAATTATTAATTGAAAAATAAATAAATTGGAGGAGTAGATCTGAGAAATTAAAATTAGCTACATTACCACACTTAACATGCTGGACTGAGAAGGATACAATAAAACTGTCCCTTACAGCTTTCCACAGTAGACTTCTGTCCCCATTGTACTCAATGGCAAAGCTCTACTAACTTCATTAGTGCCATGTTTTTGCTTACAGGAGAGGTGTAGCTTTATGAATGAACTGTGAAAATGCAGAGAGACTGACCATCAGGTTTGGGGTTTATTTTTATTTTCTTTCTTAATTTAATTACTTTTTATTTTTTTTCTAGACTCCTGGAATAGTCACCCAAGGCCCCAAAGGAGACCCTGTAAGTGCAGCTTTTGTGTGTGTGTGTGTGTGTCCCCGGAAACTAACAAAATCAAGAGCCAATTCCTGTAGTGCTATATATCCCATTCAAGCTGCTGAGATATCCAGCTTTCGTCGATGTCTGTACTGTCTGCAGGACTGTGCCATATAGTTATTTTGAAGTAGCCCTTTAGCTTCAACAGAACTCTCAAAAATTTAAACTGGAAAAACACAGAGAGAGGGAGTTTAGTCTAAACTGTATTACATTTGTTATTTTTTGGTGGGTTTGGTATATTTCTTCCCAGTAGGAAAAAAAAATTTAAAAAATCTATGGACTCCACTAGCAGTATTAATTTTAGATTCTGGAATTGACCTGTTTAATATTTATAGTGTGTTTGATCAAATGTCAGCTGCAATAAGGCTCCAGCAACTAAGGAGTGTTTCCATGTGTGAATTTTGTCTACTGTCTATGTCATTCCTGAATGTTTAGTTGTGGCCGTAGTTATGTTTGATAGAGGAAGTTTCCTACCACAATTGGTAAGACTTTCTTACGAATGGAAGGATTTATCCTGCGATGCCCTTGCAGTTGGAGGCAAGTGCAGACATCTGTATCTGCTCTGTTTGTGTCTTTGCAGGGTTCTCCTGGGCCTCCAGGCAGAAATGGTGCCCCTGGCCCTCCAGGACAGCCAGGGAGTCCTGGAGCTCCTGGCCCCCCCGGAATCTGCCAGTCATGTCCCAGTATAAATGGAGGCGTAAGTCATCATTCAGCTTCTACTTTGTTGCTCAGAGCAAGACTGTAGGCGCCTATCCCTTGCAAATTCACATGTATTTTGCTTTGAATGGTGTCTGTCTCTCATCGGTGCCTTTGAAAAACACAGCTGAGTGGTAGGTGGGGTTTTGTTGTTGTTTTGGGGGTTTGTCCATAAAATTTGGCTGGAGTACAGTTAAATCTCTGCCTTATCTTATTTTTTAAAACTTTTGGAGCCAGATCTGATGAAGGGCTTACGTAACGCAGAAATAATCTGACCAGAAAGAAAGTGTGCAGGAGGAAGTACGTCCCCTCAAGCTTAATGGTTAGGGAACTCTCTTACTTTTCTATATTTTATCCAATGCATTTTTAATAAAGAAACATTCCCAGGAGACTAGACCGAAACACAGGTCCTCTGCTTGCAGGGGAGTGCCATGTAAGTACTATTTGTCATGCTCCCTCTTCATTTCTGGCCCACTGAATCTTACATTCCCTTCTGAAGAGTCGGGCAGACTCACCAATAGAACTAAATTTAACTGAAGGTTCTGTGCAGTTGGGTTTATTAAGGGAGCTGATCCACAGCTAGCGCTTTGTTAAGAGATGACATTGTCTCCCATGCAATCAAGCAAGCCTAGCTTTACAAGATGGGATTGCTTTAGCACAGAACTGTTAAAAATCATACGTCAAACCAGTTGCTACTTTTGAATATAAGCCACTGTTTATAGCTTCCACGTACAGTTCCCACTCCCAGGTAAGCCAAAAAACTGAGGAAAGATGTCTTGATATTACTTAATTCTGGAAGGGATTGCATCTAAAGGACTGAGGTTCTGGGAGAGATACCCGTGGATCAGTTAACAAGTATCAATGGACATGGGCAGACAATAATATATTGAGAGAGCTACTGGGTTTGAATTGGCAGATTCAGACACAAGAGAGGATGATAGGCTGAATGTCACCCAGTCCAACGCTGTATCAAAGATGTGCTGTTGAATACTGATGAGAGGGTTGATATCACTAGCACAGGAGTCGTCTTGTACCTGGTCAGCAAAGGAGCTGGTTCCACAGTGGTTTGGGTTATCAGGCAGAACACTGCACGTATTCAACCTTTCCTGCTCAACCACCTATGTGCCATTAATGCGTAAACTGCATTAATGCCATATTATTCAACTAAGTTTGCTAGTACCTGCATAATAAAATCAACATATGCCAATTAAGAGGTTTACATGGAAATTCCTTGAAAAACTTACTGTAGACTTTATAATTTTCTTTTTTTTAAGCAGTATTTTATGTAAATAGGTATGTCAAAGATGCTATCTGCTCTCAGAAAGGCCCACAGGACATGTTTTCACTTCATGCCTTGGACTGAGCTTCCATTTGTTTCAAGATAAATTGTCAAAAGCATTGAGGCTTGGCTGCTTGGGCTCAAAAGTGATGATTGTATTTGAATTATGTGGAGTGACATAGTGAACGGGAAGGGAGAAAGGGAAAGATGGAAAATAGCATTAGGGAAAAAGCGTAATACAGTTTTCTGAGATGTGTAAGTTCCCACGCATGAGGTAAAAAAAAAATTATTTGTAATTCAGGGAAGGACAGACTTACACATAGGTAAGAGATTTTTTGCTACAAGATATTCTGAAATGAGACATTCGTTAGTCACAAGTAAAAGAAATTAGGAAAATAATAATAAAAACTGTTGCATTCTTTAGTGCAACAGAAAATATTTCATCAACTTCCTTGAGTGACAGCTAAGCCCAACAGAAAAGCAACTGATAAAGAAAATGGGGGTAAAATCTTAAAAAGAGTTAAACAATTAAGAGGAGAGAGAATGGCAATTTTTTGGTTCAGCTAAGGCCTAGCTGTCAAGATGAAAACTGGATGTGCACAGTGTAGGGAGCTAACGTTACCATGACCTCAAAAGAAAGATACTGGCTGGGCTTCTCTTATGGATGATTTAAATATATGGCAGCTATATGTCAGACAAGTACTAGTCAATAGATACAAATGAGTTATTTTCATACATTTGCCATACCAATGTAAGAAAATACTTATTTGATTTGTAGCAATCACCTTTATTTTTCTTTTTTTTTTTCCTTTTTTTTTCTTTCTGTTTTTCTTTATTTCTTTTACAGAGTTTTTCTCCACAGTATGACTCCTATGACGTGAAGGCCGGTGGACCTGGTATCGCTTACCCACAGCCTATTGTAAGATGATATAGCCTTTTTTCTGTCCTTTTTTTTTTAAAGAACAAATTTTCTGCTCGTAGATTATACCTTGGATGTGTGTGTATGTATCCTGATTTTAATTTAACAAGTTAAGTTTTAATTTAATTGTTGCCTGCAAGTGGAATGTGATGTAAGGCAGCAGATTTCTTGGCAATATCATTCTAGAAAGTAACTATAGATTATCTGGGGATTTTGCCTTTTCTCTCTCTTTGCTCTTTTTCTTACCTTCTTTTTCCTAATCTCTCTCTGATTCACTTTCTTAATGCTACCTAAACATTTACCCCTTTCTCCCTTGCATACCTTCCTCATTTATTTGCTTCAGTATTCTTCTATTAATTGCTTCCCTCCCTTCCACCACTTTTTTACCTCTTCCACTGTCCCTAATCTTCCTGTACCTATTCGGCAGCATTCTGTCTTTACTCAGTATGATACTCCATACTTGTTTACTTTTCCAGAACTCAAATTTGCCTGATAACAAGTGAGCAAACCCCTCTTATAATCTTTTTTTTTCCATCCTAGAAACCAGTCAAAAGCTTTTCACTTTTTCTTTTTACAATTACCGTTTTTTTACCCACAGCTATTCAGACTGTGTACTAAGGATGCTGTATCTGCCCGCTAGGCCAGCCCCAAGCTTTTCACATTTTTTTAGTGAGATAAAGCATGGATTGCCTGAAAGAGTTATGCTATGCTATGCTTCCTGTGTGAAATAAATTTGAATGTTCACCTCGTGAGTTTCCTTTTAGGCACTGGGATTTAGAGATATTCACCATCGATGACGTGGAGTGTTCTTAATTCAGGCAATCTGCTATATAGAGGATGTGGTGAATTGCTATTATTTGAGATTTGCTGCTGCTTCTTTAAGCATAATTATTTTCAGTCCAATACTGCATAACAAGGTTTGGGTATCAGGTGTTGTAACATATCTAGGCAGTTCCAAGTGGATGTGTTATTTCTCAGGGTTCCATCAGATCATCTTATGAAATAAATTTCACTAATCATGGCAGCTGTTCTTCCTGAAATATAGTTCATTGTTTTCTCATCTTTATTTTAATCTGTTTATTTCTACCTTGTTCGTTTGCTAAGATGATCATCCATGCATTGGTCTTCTTCAAGCACCAGTTTTTTGTATTTGTTTAGTCATTTATTCATATTCAGCTCCTCACAGTTTTTGCCCACAGCTTATCATATCATCTATGTTTTGTTACTTGGTGTCTTAATACGGGATGTGTTGAACCAGGCAGGTAACCGAGATACCCTTCAGTTAACTATTACAGTTACTCCTTTCTATTTTGGCATTTTTCCTTGAGGTGCTTAGTGATTTCTTGTGCTCTGACCCCTGGACTTGGGTTAAAAAACCCCCAAACTTAACTGGGCACCCTAGAATGTCTTCAGCCAGGATTGTCTGTATACTTTCACATCATGTGGTCTTTTATATATTGCAACATGCAATACATGACTGCAAAGTAAGTAACAGAGCAGTTACAGGTAGATGTGTCTAAAATCACTAGAACTAAATAATGTTTATCATTAACATTACATAGATTAATTTATTAATTTATAAATTTCATGTATCAATCTTCAACTTAAACACTCGCTTTGAATAAATATCCAAACTGAAATAATTGGGAAGAGTAATAAAATAAAAAATGCCAGCTATATAGCACCAACATTTGTCCGTGGGTGGTTACCATGCCTGGTATTTGCTCAGTCACACATCTGTCCATTACTGTCTTGCCGGTGGCTTTCCACTGCTCATAGACTGATTTTGTACTTTACATCACAGTTTCTCTTTACTTGCTCGTATAACCTCCACATATTGTTGTCTTTGTCTCTTTCCACCAGTACACATGTTCTAACCAAAATATGCTCATTTGTTCACAGTCTGGAGGTGCTGGCAGCAAGCAAATGTCATACCTAACTATCAGTTTATCTCCTCAGCGTGCACCTTGAAAAAAAAATATCTTGTTTGTTTATAGCCGTATGTCAAATCAGTTGATTGCAATTGATGAGTTGATGGCTCTAATTCATGTTGAATCCAGATTTATTTTATACCAAATGAGTTCTAACAGCAAGGGACTCCTCATATTCACACATTGAAGGCAACCCGATTTACCCAGACACTAACTGCTCTGCCACTAGGTGTACTTCTTGTCCTACAAAACAGCAAATATTACAATGATTTGCTTTTTTAGACAAAAGACAATCTGTGAACTAATATTAACATGGTATATTTGTACTATAGTAGTATACTCTACTACATATACTAGCATAGTATAGCAATACTGTTCATCTTGTATTATGAAAATTAGGTTCACGTAACATCTGCAATACATGACCTATTCTGACACAATATGGCAATATCCCATGAAACACATTATGTGCAATATTAAGCTACAGACTATACTGCCACTACTGCAGCACAGAGTGATTCTCATCAATTGTTTTGGCTCTATCAAACCCATAAAGAGTTTAATTTAACAAAACCTTTTTTTTAAAGAACCACTTATAGCTGCAGGAAACCATTGTGCTAATATTAAAATGTTTTCTGTTTTGCAGTATCAAATGCTTTTGTGGTTGTTGCTACAGGAAGTAGAAAGATTAGCACTCTTCCCAAATTGAGAACTCCCTTAGTGATATGTTACTCCCTTTTTTACCAGTTAAAATAAGGAACAGTATTACTGATTTGAGTTAAACCATATGTATATTGAGGTTTCATCCTCTAAGTCCTTTGGTTAGTCCAGACATCATTTATTTCTTATGGCTTAGTACTATTAAAGTTCAGAAAAGATTTCACTGGTAAAAATGCTTGCCTTTCTGACAGTAACAAAAATATGGCCTTAATTCAGTATACCTGTAAGTTCTAAGAAGTCTAGGGTCATAAACAGGGTTTATCATACAACCATCTTCTCATGGCTTGTACATGTATATGTAATATAGCTCCTGAATGCAGGTGAGAAATTTTAAAATTAGTTTTAGAAAGCAAAATCTGGCATCAATAGACTAGCAAGCAATTTTATCAGTACACTTTGGCTCCACCGGTGAAGATGTGTTAGGCTAGTAAAGCTCAGTTACATAGCAGAGATGCTGAAGCTCATTTACTCTGATTAACAGATTAAGAGTTCCACTTATCTAGTCTTCCAGTTTAGGTAGCTGAAAAGCTGAGTTGTGAGCATCCTTCTGGGGGTCTAGAGAAGGGGAATAGTGACTCAAAAGAAAAAATTAGAGCTTTGAAAATATCTTTTGCAGTATGTTAGCTAAGGCTGCAAAGAGAAGTATATGCAGCAATGTGTATATATACTGCTGTTTCTTTTTTACTGCACCAAGTACATGTCACCTTGGATTTTTCTCTGTACTAATATGTAAACATATATTTCACAGTTATTGGTGACTATTGCAACTACATGAAGCTTCATAGCTATATTACATTAATGTAATGACTATTTTTTTAATCTACACTATAGACTGGCTTTCCAGGACCCCCTGGCCCCAGTGGCCCCCCTGGCCCACCTGGTCATGCAGGTCCCCCTGTAAGTAAAATTAATCTTTTCATAATCATCTCATATTCCTTCTCCTTTTCTCTGTCATAAATTTTAGGTACATTTTCAACTGATAAATCTAGATACTATGCTGAAGAATTTTATGGATAAAAGTCATCTTCTGTTAATTGGCCTGTACCATCTATGCACCACCAAGACCCAATGGCCGAGGTCTATATACTGTGCTTGCTTAAGTCTGTTTGTTCCCCTGAGCTTTCTGCAATTCTGTGGGGTGTCAGCTAATGTTGTCTTAAGACATGCCACTGTCTATCATCCTCTGTTAACATTCCCAAATGTTTATTCATACAAAAATTTAACAGGACATAAAGGAAAGCGGGAATCCTAATACACATTCAGTGAACGCACAAACAGTCTGAGGTTTTTTGATGTAAATCTCCTTTTAAAGGAGTAGTTGTAATTCTTTTTTTCATGGAGGCATATTCTGCTTGGTTCTGCTAATTTCACCTTTGGTCCTTTGTTGACAGTTCTGACTATCATTTTCTTTACAATTATGAAATTATTATAAAGTATAGTAGTACCATGGAATGATGCATGTCATTGTTCACATTTCAACTGTTTTTTTGCCGCATTATAGGGCTCTGCTGGATACCAAGGTTCCCCTGGAGAACCAGGACAACCTGGCCCTCCTGTACGTATATGTTACCTATCACTATATATATTAAATGTATGATCTTACAAGCATGAATCTGTGTCATCACTGGAGTTGATTGAAATTTTACCGTTCATCCTGCCTGTTTACAATCACACATGTCAAATGTACAAGTATTTTATGATACCTAATGCATTTTTAATTTGAAAGAGACTTAATATTTTTTTTATTATTACAGTTAATATTAATTATTTTTCTACAGGGACCTCCAGGCCCTGTTGGAATGATAGGCCCAGTTGGTCCACCAGGAAAAGATGTAAGTTCACTATTATTCATCTAGTAATTAATAAATGGGAAGAAAGAAAATTCATTAAATGGTAAGACAGCAGATTAAATCTCAATTAATTTCTCAATTTGACAACACCACTATAATAAACTAGATTTGGCTTACATTAGGTATAAATGTCCATTCCAAAAAAGTTTCAATATTAGCAGGCAAATTTGATTGACAAAATTTTTTAAAAAAAGAAAACCTAAGCATGAAACATGCTATTTTGATCTGGTGCAAAATAAATTAGCAATTATAAAGAAAAGCAGACGATAGTGGTAGCTGCCTTCAAATCTTGCTTTGAGAGTTAAGGCTGTTAAAACCATCTTTTGTGTCACAGCTGGGAGTCCTAAATAGGTATAGTACAAGGTGAGACAAGCAGCTAAAGTTTTTGTCCATTTTGGGTGTTTCACCGTGAAAAATAAGTTTTCTGTGATCATTTCTTCCTAAAAGTTGGCTTGATATAAATCACATATTAACCAAAATCTTGTTAAAAATTGATTTTATGAATTCTGGCAACTGTTTTTCAGAAGGCAGTCATACAGTGAACCATCACCCTGCTATAATTTTTCTGACTGTCTTTGGTGGAAGTTTCACCTGCTTATTCCAACCTGCCTCGATCTGCTAGGACTGGCTCTTTACCAATAACTGAAGGAACAGCAAAATGGTAAAAAAAAAATTTACTTTCTTCCAATAGGGAGAACCAGGAAGACCAGGCAGAAATGGAGACCGTGGAATCCCTGGATTACCGGTATGGAAAGCCCCCAGTAACAAAGGTCTTCTAATCAAAGGTTTTGTTTTCCCATTTTAAGTTAATCAAGTTAACATGACACACAATGAACATTAGCTTGTGCCCTTCACACAGTATGTGATTTATTGAACTTTCTATGTTTGTGTGTTTAGGGTCACAAGGGACACCCTGGCATGCCTGGGATGCCTGGGATGAAAGGTCAACGAGTAAGTATTGAGTATATTGAGTATAGCTGACTCTGTTACTCCACTCAAATTATGGTGTTGCACTGTTGTGCTCTTTCAGTCGTCAATTCCCAGCTAAAGATACTGAATCACAGAATTAAAGGCCAATTTCTGGACAACGTAATCTGACCGTCCGGAACAAAGACCGTTAAATTTTATCTAGTTACCTCAGTTGTAGAGCGCCATCCCAAATGCTGGGCTAAAGCATGCTTTCCAGAAAAGCATCCACTGTTAACTAATAGCTGTGGAGAAATGGAGGCTTCAGAATTTTCTTTCAAAAAGTGTTCCAATAGCTGATAGCACTCATTATTAAAAATATGGCCCTCTATTTGAGTTTGACTTGAAGCTTAATATTTTGCCATGAGGAATCACATTTTCCAGAATGCAAGAGGAGTACTACTCACAGATATGGTCTTCCTTTCCCACAGGGTTTTGATGGAAAAGATGGTGCCAGAGGGGACAGCGGTGCTCCTGGTCCAAAGGTAGAAAACTATAGTGTCATCTTTGTAATAGATAGAGTAATACCCTCCATCATTTGCTATATAGCTATGCTTTGCATATTACACAATTACAAAAATCCATTTAACATTAAAGAAACTCATTGAATATCTCCATGACAAGAATGAGAATCATTCCAAAGGAGTTAGACTTTCTGAACCACACCATGTCCCAATTTTCCAGCCATTATAAAGCTGAGATTACAAAATGAAAGGACATGCCTGGATCATCTGACTTTATTGCATAATATTAAAGGACCAAGTCTTCCTGATTTTTTTTTTTTTACCTGTTTAAATATTTTGTTCTGGCACTTGTTTAGACTTCTCAGACCTCACAGACCTCAGTTCATGCTGAGGAAACTCAGCACCGCACAGAAAGGGGCAATGGATTAGGCAGTCTCGTTTCTTTGTCTCTTCCCCTTGAATATAAAGCAAAAATGTCTCTTACCAAAGTTAATTCTGTCATTGGTGTTTTCTTTCCATAACAGGGTGAAACTGGTCTTCCCGGAGCAAACGGATCACCAGGCCAACCGGTAAATATGTGTACCCTGTAGTATTTAAATGGAAGTGCCAATGGCACATCCTGGTTAAGTGAGTTACTCATCTTTCTTTTAACTTTAATTACCCCACCACATGCGTTGAACAATACTGAAATATGCAAATAAGAGCAATGTCTCTTTGCTCAGGCATATTATTTTGGAAGCCATTTAACAAACTTGTTTTCTCATGTTTTCTAGGGACCAAGAGGTCCAGCTGGTGAAAGAGGAAGACCTGGGAATCCTGGTGGCCCTGTAAGTAATTGCAGCTGTTGTTCTTATCCAGAAGCAGCACATATTTTGTTTCAGTATGTTGAGAATTTCCTACTTCATAGATTTACCTTAAAACAGTTGCAATGCAAAGGATTAGAAAACTGTATAGAATCAGTAAAATCATACATGAAAACTTTTCAGTTCCCAATTAAAAACATAACACTTATAACTCACATGTTCACCATCTTATTTTCTCTTTCATTTTTTTAAATGAATAGATTACATTTTGAGGGAGAGTTAGTGTTTCAGCATAAGCTCAGGTTCAGCCAAGAGCAATAGGGAGGAGGAGTGGAAGCAAAGGGCAGCAACAGAAGGTAGAGGGAAAAAATGCAATCTCAGAAGTTAAGTTGCAGGAAAAAGATAAAATTACTCTTTGACTGAGATTAGGGAGTACATTCTTTGCTTTGAAGGAAGTCATAGTTGATAGCATCCAACACAATCAACAAAGCACAGCTAAAGTATCATAACCAGCAACTTGTTCGTGCAAACACTACATAACCTGAGCAGCAGACCTGGTCTAACGTGTCTAAAAGACAGGCAATAGCATTTAAGTCACACCACCGTTTGTTAGTTTTGGAGTGAAATTTTAGTCTCTCATGTGAATTAGAAGTAACTGTTACTTTGAAATATATGTCTATTGTGTTCTTATTTATTTAACCTTAAGAACTGTCCACACAGATGATGCTTCATAACTGTTATTTCCTTAAGAAATGTAATAAAAATACATTTTTGCATCTTTCTGTCTCATCATTACAGTACAAATCACGCAAGGCATTGGATATTCCTTCACATTTAGTTAATTATTTTAGAGTTTCATGGTTGAGGAATCCTTGGGTCTCGGTCAACTAAGTGGGAATATACAGACACAAGAAGATGGTCCGTGTATCATGGGCTTTAAAACATGTGGGTTCTGTGTCCAGGTTAGTGCTCCGTACCCAGCACCTCTCTTCTTTCTGTAGGGTGCCCATGGCAAAGACGGAACTCCAGGAGCAGCAGGCCCACCTGTAAGTTGACTTACAGATGTTTGACTTTAAGTCTTTGTGTTGCTGAAGTCTAGTTACTTCTAGCAGATGTTCTGCAGTGCCAGCAAACCTGAGACTGGGGGTGCACTGATTTAAGAATGAGCATTTTATTTAATTATATTCCATAACTGTGTTGGTTAAGGCACTTGAAGTATACAATGCAATAGGAGAGCTTTACCACTGTAAATCAGAAACTGCATAAATCCAAAGCCAGATTATTCTCTGAGTACATATAGATAGATAGAATTGCTGTTTTCTATGCAGATCAAATTTTGAATGGACTTAGCAAATACATTATTTAGCTGTCTGAGGTGGGCAAAAGTTTTTCTTTCCCATCTGCCTAGAAACCTGAATGTGTCCACTTGTATGTGTAACAGCTATGTTGGCTTTTTTATTTTCTCCTACACTCTTTTATAATTGGAACAAATTTTGAACGTTTTTTTAAAACTTAATCACTTTAATGATAGCTTTCATGTTTTTTAAATTTACAACACAGAAATTTAGTTGAACATGTAAAAGTCAGGGTAACTAAGATGTAGGTGTGATATTTTAGGGCTAGCCAGACTTCATCTTCTACAGCATGATTTATATTTGCTATTTTACCAGGTGTTTCCTTACTCAGAGAAATATCCCATAATCAGACTTTTTTTTTAAACTTAAGATTAATTCCATATGGCTTTTACCTTTTGCATTAATAGTATTTCTTTCACTTTTAAGGGTCCCCCAGGTCCCCCTGGAACTGCAGGATTTCCAGGCTCTCCAGGTTTTAAGGTATTCAGCTAAAGATGCATACTAATATAGGATTTGGTCCTTTGTCTAGTTAGGCAGCTTATGTCACTATACATCTTTATTTTGTGAGTCCTCCTTTTTCTGGCTGTTATTACAGTGTTTGCAAGCCTAGAACTCATGTGTTTTCATATGCAGCATGAGACAAACCCTTTCTTCATCACCTTCATGAACACCCACCCCAAAACACCACTAAGTGGTAGACCCAGTGCTTTATGTTGCATTATGGGAGGGGTTCAAGTGAACTTCCCACAGCTAGAGGAGCCGTGCAGCATGTGCTGGCTGGAGTCCATGGGTAACTCGTGCTTCAGCACCAGGGTAGCTGTGCTGATTTGGCTCTTGCACTCAGGTGATGATGGTGGTAACCTTCTTCCCAAATCATGCAAAGATGCCACAGTAGAGGAAGAAACTATGACGCTAATACTGATTGTCCTGGAGACAAGACTCAAATGCATTCATTTTTCCCTTTACTGTTTTTCTGTAGGGTGAAGCTGGTCCTCCTGGTCCTGCTGGTTCTAGTGGTAGTCCTGGAGAGAGAGGAGAACCTGGTCCTCAGGGACATGCTGGGCCACCCGGGCCTCAGGTACATAAATACCAGACGGGAACTGAGAAATGTTGTGCCACCTGCTCTTCACAAAGCCCTACACGTCCTTTGGTTTAGTCCTAGGTTAGCAGCATTGGTTATTTATACATTTATTTTTTTCAGGGCCCTCCTGGAAGAGCTGGAAGCCCTGGCAACAAGGGTGAAATGGTGGGTACTTTTCATATCATTGTCTATTGCTGTGCTGTGTTGGTGAAGGTCACTGTTTGGGCTGGGCAGAGTCCAACAAAGCTATGCTTTCTTCATCCCCGTCTGCCATTCACTCTCTACAGGGACCTGCTGGTGTTCCCGGTGCTCCTGGTCTGCCAGGAGGCCGTGGTCTTCCTGGTCCTCCAGGTACAAGTGGAAGCCCTGGAGCAAAAGGCACTCCGGTGAGTTACTAATACTCATTACACTGGTTGTTCAAACAAATATGGTGAAAGTTGTTCTGATACCATTAAAAAAAGCCCCATTGAATTAATCCTATTCACTTGAGTTGGTCTAAAAAATTATTTTATAAAAACAATGGACAATTATTTTTCTAAATATATATTTACCTTTCACACATTTATATATTGCTATATATAAAATTATATATAAATATGATATTTATTTGCTTTCCTAAATTATCTATCAATTCAGAAACACACAACAAAAATAAAAGCTTGTCAAAAATGGCTACATTAGACAAAATCTATTGTTTTGAAATCCTAATTTCACCTGTTTAAATTCCCACGGGCTAAGTCCACAGTCCACTGCACGTAGGGAGTTGTAGCTATTCTTATACTGTCATTTACCCCAGCAGGATCTTTCCTGACAGCCTTACACCACACGTAGTTCTTTGTCAGAGAAAATACTCAGGGACTTCCAGCAAAAGTCTCAATGATGTCTGAAATAGCTCAGAAACAGATGTAAAATTTTACTTGGTGATGTTTAAGATTGTATCACTTCCTTCTGTTACTGGATTTTTAAGGAGCCCCATGCATTCCACATCCAGGTTCAACCAGTGCATGCTAATTCCTTTGCAGAATGTAAAATAATAAAAATGAGTCAGTAATTTGAAAGTTACCATGTCTACTTCGTAATATTTTAGTACATCTGATAGCTCTAGAATAATACCCTGTTGCAACCCATTATTTTAATGGAATTTTCTCCTGTTTAGGGAGAACCTGGTAAGAATGGTGCAAAAGGAGAGCCAGGCCCAAAAGGCGAGCGTGTAAGTAATTTTAAAATGCATTCAGAGGCTTCTTCCAAGGAGTCTGAACCCTGAATCATTCCCCATACAAAACTCAGTGGGGGGTTTTTTTGAGACTTCTAACTTCACTGGCGGGCTTTGTTGTTGTTGTTGTCAGGGTGAAAACGGCACCCCAGGAGCTCCTGGACCTCCTGGTGAGGAAGGCAAAAGAGGTGCAAATGGTGAACCTGGCCAGAATGGTGTACCTGGTACCCCTGGAGAAAGGGTAAGCTGCTGTAGACGACCATGCACACGAGGTACATTTTGAGTTAATACAGAGACAGCAAAATCTGGTGTTCAAAATACTTGGAGGAGAAATTTGGCTCCATATCTGTTCTCAGCAAATTACAGATGTGAAACTGGATTACAAAACTGGGGAGAATTCTTATCTAGTTCCTCATCTGAATTGCAGCACCTGGATCTATCTCAGTCTGAAAAAAATTAATTGCTTTCATTTTTTGATACTGAAGAAGCACTGAACTTATATACCTGGAAGTTTTATCGAAAAGTTTGTGCTGAAAAGCAACCAAAAACTGTGAGAACTACACGGTGGGAAAAAAAAAATAAAATACAAATTTTAAAATTACTTCTCAGTTAACAAAAATGAATAATCAATCACAAATTTCAGCTCTGGAAAGTGAGATTAACACCAATTCTTCTACATTCAGGATATGTCTTTATGTCAACATCTTTATTGTCAATAGATCTTAAATGTCAATAAAACCGATGTTGTCAGGATGTCTTCTATGGTAAAATATCTTTACGGCCAACAGGTTTTTTGGCTAGCAGATTCGATAACTTTCCAAAGAGCATTCTTACAAAGGAATTCCTGAATTGATTTTTTTCAACAAAATAAATAGCAACATACTTACAAATTTCAGATTTCTATTCCCATCTGAACCAAAGGAAATTGTGCTGATCTGTTTATACCTCCTAATTTAATAATTAATTGCAGTATTTGCTGAAGCTATGAGGAAACCAAAGATGCACAGTGAACAAATGAATCATATTAAATATATAAATGGGGCTGCAAATTAAGTTTTAAAATTCAAATTTCTTGTAAGTAATGAAGATAGTAGTAAATATAAATATTAAAACAATACAATAGAGCTCTTCTCAGTATTGAATTAGAAGAAAATAATTATTCAAGACTGAATATGTTGTTTTATTTTTTATATGAATTTAGAAAACTCATAAATAAAGTAACTAATGCAGGGCCGGTTAAAAATAATGGAGGACAGGCTATGATTTCAACAGCAGGGTTATATCCAAAGAGAAAATAATTCTGTAGACTTCCTTGCTACAGTGAAATGTCATTTCCATCTATTTCTTTCCTTAATTTTCATAATAACATGTCTAATGGTAAGTAGTTTAGAAAAAAATCATACAATTGCCATTACCTAAGTCATATTGCCTACAATCCATATTTTGTTCTTTTATTTGGCAGGGCTCCCCCGGTTTCCGTGGCTTACCCGGTAGCAATGGACTTCCAGGTGAAAAGGTATAAGTCTTCCTCTAAAAAAGACCCCAAACTTCTGGAGAATCCATGTGAATTTGAATGGACAATTTCAGATTCATTATGATGCTGATTTCCTTGCTCTGAATTTCAACATCTCTTTTTTAGGGTCCTGCAGGCGAACGTGGTAGCCCAGGTCCTCCTGGCCCCAGCGGACCCGCAGGAGAGCGTGGACAAGATGGAGGCCCAGGTCTTCCTGGAATGAGAGTAAGACAGGACGTTTCCAAGAAAATGTGATAAACTCTGTTAGAGATGCCTCATTTGAGCTGATGCAACAGAGGAGTCCACTTAGAAAATTTTTCTATTAATTCCTTAAAGTAGACTACATATATTCATAGTGCAATAGATAACGGTGCAGAGACACGGGGCATTTAGAGAACATCTGCCACAAGAGAATGAGGAAACGTGGATGAAGCTAAACATGCTCCCCAGTTCTCAGAGTTTGCCATGCACTATCAGCTTTAATGTGAATTAGCATTGGATGATTTTCTGTATTATCACATTTTAGCAGATTTTATAATTTATTATAAAATGCATTGTTTATTATCTTTAAGATGTATTTGGGTTATTGTATTTAAATAGATTTATGTTTAAATTATTACTTAAACAGGCTTAAATTTAACATTTGAATAATTAAATCATACATTAATTTAAATATTTCAATATACTTAAATATTGTATTTATTACTTATTATTTCCAATCACAACAAATAGGCTGTTGGTCAGATTTTCCTAGTACATATCAAGAAGATTTTCAGAGATAACCTATTGCATAATATGTACATGAAGTAACAACATTCTGAGAGCTGTGCTAAGAATTAGCAACTGCTGACAACAAATACCTTGAAATTCGAAAGTCAGCCTGACTGCAGGCTTCTGGGAGCTAAACAAGATTTTATTGGAAATGAAAATGAATTACTTAAAATATAACAAAAAATAATGTTTACAAATATAAAACAAATTAACTAAAATATGTTATAAAGATACATAGTCAAAATTGTTTCATTCCTTGATTTTTACCACCTGAAATTAGTTTTCTTCCCAAATAATGAAAGAATACAATTTTTGTGCACATTGATTAATGTTCAATGCCTCTCAGAGAAAGCAATAAGCTCCTAACAAAATAATTTGTTAGCTTTCTCTGATTTTTCCCCTTAATGGGATGGGGGGAAATGGGAGGAGTTTGAATCTTTATTAAAGAGGTTAAAATCAAGCAAGTAGTTTAAAATGTATTTGTATATTTTTATATTTATGTACATGTCGTGATTTAATCCCAGCTGGCAACTAAGCCCCACACAGCTGCTCGCTCAGTCCCCCCCCGGTGGGATGGGGGAGAGAATCAGAGGAGTAAAAGTAAGAAAACTCATGGGTTGGGATAAAGACAGTTTAATAGGTAAAGCAAAAGCCACACACACAAGCAAAGCACAACAAGGAATTTATTCACCACTTCCCATGGGCAGGCAGGTGTTCAGCCATCTCCAGGAAAGCAGGGCTCCATCACGGGTAACGGTTACTTGGGAAGACAAACGCCATCACTCTGAACATCCCCCCACCTCCTTCTTCTTCTTCTTCTTCGTCCCCCAGCTTTATATGCTGAGCATGACGTCATATGGTCTGGGATACCCCTTTGGCCAGTTTGGGTCAGCTGTCCCAGCCGTGTCCCCTCCCAACTTCGTGTGCCCCTCCAGCCTTCTTGCTGGCTGGGCATGAGAAGCTGAAAAATCTTTGACTTAGTCTAAACACTACTTAGCAACAACTGAAAACATCAGTGTATTACCAACATTCTTCTCATACTGAACCCAAGACACAGCACTGTACCAGCTACTAGGAAGACAATTAACTCTATCCCAGCTGAAACCAGGACAGTATTGTAACTTAATACTACACATTTTAAACTGAAGAATGACTTTTTTTTTTTTTTTTTTCCTTCGATTGCAGGGTTTGCCTGGAATTCCAGGAAGCCCTGGAAGTGACGGGAAACCTGGCCCTCCAGTATGTACATTGTGCAGATACTTTATACTAGTCCTCCTACTGACCTTACCCTCATCCCACAGTATCTACATGACAGGTTGTTATCACAGTCTGATTAATTGTCTCCTTTTTGTTTGTTTTATTTACCAGAGCACTTGATATCCTGTCTCATTGTAATAACATTCTGTAAATCTTGTAATTTATTTAAAATACAGATTATACAGAAGCTTAGTTGAAATACAAAACACATAATAAATTTTGAATGATAATGTCTCTAGCCCTCACTATTTAATAGCCATGGATATTCATTTATTTCACCTAACAGATGCCATGTCTTCATTTCTTTTTTGCTTATCCCAGGGCAGTCAGGGTGAATCTGGCCGCTCTGGTCCACCTGGCCCTCCAGGCCCACGTGGTCAACCGGGTGTAATGGGTTTCCCTGGTCCTAAGGGCAATGAGGTGAGTGGGATTTCTCCACTGCTCCTGTGCTTATGCTTGATCATTCAAATGTTAAAATAAATTTCTCCATAGTGGGGCTATCTCATGCTGCAGCTTTAGGTTATTGTATACTGACCAGAACAGGTATTCTAAATGTGATCTTTCTCTTTTGTAAGGGTGCACCAGGCAAGAATGGAGAAAGAGGCCCTGGTGGACCACCTGGAACACCTGTAAGTTTCATTAACATTTTGTTTTATAATATAATCATGACATAATTAATAATAACTTGGTAAGTCATGTAAAAATTATATCAACTCATAACCATACCCTAATTTTGTCTTTGTATAGGGTCCTGCTGGGAAGAATGGTGATGTTGGCCTCCCGGGTCCTCCTGGACCTACTGTAAGTATGGTAGTCCCATAAGAGGCAATTATCGATTATTGCCGAGATGGTCTGGCATCTGCAGGTAGAGACTGTGAATTTAGGGGAAGGAAAATATTTTTAATGATATAACGAAAAGAAATCTCCTTTTATGAAGACAAATAAAAGAGCTAATCTTTGCCATTATTTTAATAAATTAATACTCGAACCCTTGTTAGGAGAGAGATCTGAGTTGTGTAGACCTGTTATAAGTTGAAATGAAAAGTCAATTTAGAGCTCTTGGGGACCTACCACCTTTTCAAATTGAAGCATATTACTGCTCCCTTTATAGAATGTCAGACTAACATCAAGTATAAATGTGTCTGCTGAATCTAACACAGTGAGTGAAAAGAACAAATACCAGAACACCAAGATACATTAGTCTTTGGGGTTGTGCAATATCATCATCTGATGATAATAAGGAGGCATAGATTAGAGGTGATGTGGAGGTTTTTATACACTGAAGTGACCTCAGACAATTTTTTTTTCTCTTCTCTTTTGTTTGATTCTAGGGTGCTTCTGGGGAGAGAGGAGAACCAGGACCATCAGGTCCACCCGGCCTCCAGGTGCTGTGTGTTTATTGTTTATTGGTTTCTGCTTCTTCTTGATAGACTAACAGACACACACAAAAAAAGAGTCATCTAAACGTTTTCATTAGGGTGCATGTCATCATATTTTGAAGTAAGACAGATCCACTGCTTGACAAAAGTTACTGCTTTGTATTTCATAATTGCAAACCAGATGGCTAGCCCAGCAGATTCTGTCACATAAAACCTCTAACTATCAAATTAGCACCTCCTCCTTTGTAAAGGATTGGAATGAGTTGAGTACACATCTTTGTGTCAAAAAAATTTGCTAGATAGGAAAATGCATAATTTATCTACGAAACATGGATGATAATACTGTTCCTTCATGTAGGGATTGCCTGGTGGACCAGGACCAGCTGGAGAGAATGGAAAGCCTGGAGAACCAGTAAGTAGTAATTCCTTTTTTTTTTTAAGTAACAAAAAATACATGAGTTCTTCCTAGATTACATTTCCAAATTCAGACAGCTATCAGCACTCTGCAGAGCAGAGAAGTCTGATTTTAGGGATGATAGGTGAGAGAAACAGAGTGCCAACCACAATGCAGATTTACCAAGTAAAATGCATGGGTAACTTGCATTTATTTTTTCATAAACAGGGGCCAAAAGGTGATATTGGAGGACCTGGATTCCCAGGCCCTAAGGTAAATCATACAGCAACGTTTCTATAATGACATGAATGAATTAACAAACTATGAACCTGAAAACAAAGCATAATGTGGGCTTTTGTCACAGGGTGAAAATGGTATCCCAGGTGAACGTGGTGCACCAGGTCCTCCAGGACCTCCTGGAGCAAGAGGTGGGCCAGGTCCTGCTGGCTCAGAAGGTGCTAAGGTACCCACAGACTTGCTTGCTTTCCTGCTTTTATGTCTACCATTCAGGTTAATTTTTTTTTTCTTTTCTAATTAGTTTTTGTTACTGTTTAGGGTCCTCCTGGACCACCTGGTGCAGCTGGAGGCACAGGGCTGCCTGGCTTACAGGGAATGCCAGGAGAAAGAGGAGCTTCTGGAAGTCCTGGACCAAAAGGGGATAAGGTAACACACCCACACTCTGCCAATTTTATGCTAATTTAGTGGTAGCTTCCCACAAGGCACTGGATTTGTTCATGTCTTCACTTTTGGCCTGATTTCAGAGGTACTGACTGTGTAGCAGTAGTGTTGATTTAGCTGTGTGATATGGGTCCTATACGTAAAAACATACAGGATTTTTCACCTGGTTTAATATATGCTAGATATTTTGCTGTGCTAGATCTCTTGGGGAGGGGGTACATCAAAACAGTTCTAATGAAGCTAATAAACAATGAGAATAGTTCATTACCATGGGCAAACACTTTGGCATAGACTCCATTTTGAGTTAATTTGGGGTTTTTCCCATCAAAGTGTTCAGTATCTGATGCTGAATACTGGGCAGAAAGTCATCCCCAGTTTTAGATTTGTATTATAACAATAAGGAAATCTGGTTATTGAGAGACCCTGAGTATGAGATCTTCTCCTCAGTAATGTTTTAATTCTTCTTTCCCCCTTGCCTTATGCTTGTCTAATGCTTGATTTTTGCTTATGCTTTTTATTTCTTATGCTTGCTAGGGAGAACCTGGTGGCAAAGGTGCTGATGGCATTCCTGGTGCAAGAGGAGAGAGAGTGAGTCGTCTTTAAACATCTAGCAGTTTATCAGTTAGCTTCACATAGTCTACACTTGGAACATAAGTAAACGCACACTGAATAAGTACTGTCTAGGAGACGTAAAGTAGTAATCCCATTGTATTTCATTCCGGCAGTGCAAATCTGATTTCATAAACTAAATTAGACTTATACTAGTTTTTGTGATTACAGCTGCTTGGGTAGATGGGATAGAATTTTTTTTGCAAGCAGAAGATTACAATTAATTGGGATAATGTTTTTGAGGGAAAGCACCAGTACCAAACTAGAGAAAATGTTACTAGCTTCCTAAATCTAGCTGACTGATGAGAAAAATGCTGGTTATAATGAAGCACAAAAAGACATTATGATAGTAAGTGTTCTCATATACATTACTTCTACAGATACTATATATGATATATTTATATATCTATCTAGCATATACACATAAAACAGACACTTGAAATATACATGTGTATCTAATGAGTACATACAAGCAGTATATACATCAAAATAACAAGGGATGGCAAATATAAAAAACGCAGCTTGTGTAAGTTGGAGGAAATGTAAAAAATGTATTTCAAACCACCAGATACACATTAAATTCTCAAGAAAGAAAAAAGTCAGGGAGCTAGTCAAGAGATGGTGAACATACACTGAAGAAATGTGGACCAATTATTTATATGAAAAGTTAGGGCAATAGATAACTTTGATTGTCTACCATTGAAAGAGACCTATTAAGTTCATGTGGTTTTGGATTAAGTTTAGGGGGGTGGGGGGGGAAGAGAGGATCAATCAATTGGAAATCTCTTATGTCACAAAATGGTGTGATCTCAGAGTGTCACTCCAAAACGTAGTGTGCAACAACACACTGGCATTGTAGGCTTACTTCCATTTAAATATCTTTAGCAACCTGTTTACCCAGAAACATAGATGCTACTGCTCAAAATAGAGGAATTAACATTGTCATATTTTGATAAAAAATATATTATTTTCCAATTCTTCAGGGTAATGTAGGTCCCATCGGTCCTCCTGGTCCTGCCGGCCCACCTGGAGATAAGGTAAAGCACCCACCATAATGATGTTTGATACTGTAAAGAGTCACACCAGTGGCTGTCTCATGGGAAGAAAAATACTTAGTAATCATTCTTGTTCCTTACAGGGCGAGACTGGTCCAGCAGGTGCCCCAGGTCCAATGGGTTCCCGTGGTGGTCCTGTAAGTGATAGTACTTTTCTCCCAGTATAACTTTTACCATGGCTCCTCTAGCCTAGTATAGACATCAGTGTTGCACCTACCCTATCAGGAACACAGGTGGCTTGAGTTCAAAACAAACTAAGCACATTCCACTCCTGTTGACTCTTGGGATTTACAGGTGCTAAGGACTTCAGAAAATCAGTGCTTATAACACTGTAAAGGGATCAGAGGGCTATGGCGACAGTTCAGGGCAAGAGCGTGAGCAATAGTTGTTTCCATCTTGTCTTACAGTTAAGTAAACTTTTATTAGTACTTTTATTCTTATATTTACTTTTTAGATTAATAAAACAGCACATTTGGATCTCAGTTGGATCTGGGGAACACCATGGATTTTGCTCAGGGTTTATACAGATGTAACTGAGATTAGTTTGTCATACTTCAGATAATTATCAGATAATTCCTGAACCGTTATTTTTAGTGCTCAGGAGCAACTGTTGTTTCCAGTTTGGGTTGGGGGTTTTTTCCCCTCCAGAGGCTGATAAGACAAACTTCAGCAGTATTCATGGGAGCATTCTCTAACTTGTAAAGTGAAGCCTATCTTTCCAACATCTTCCATTGCTAATGTTGTTTTTGACAGGGTGAACGAGGAGAACAAGGTCTTCCTGGACCTGCTGGCTTCCCTGGAGCTCCAGTAAGTATAAATACTTAAAAGCAATTGAATGCGATTATGAGTTTTTAGTTTCTGTAAGTTCATCCACATTCAGAAAGGCTTGCTGTAACCCCTTTAATATACATACCTGCTACATACATTTGATTCATTTGCTACTCTTTCTGTACTTAGTCACACACAGAGCAACATTTCTTTATTCTTCCCTTCCTGTACTGTAGACTAATAGAGTTCAACTGCATTCACATTTAATTGAATGTTTAAATTCCCTTCAGAAGAGTATCTGGATAGCGTTTTTCATTTTGAGTCCTAATATAACAACATAATTTTTCTACAGGGCCAAAATGGGGAACCTGGTGGGAAAGGAGAAAGAGGCCCACCTGGTCTAAGAGGAGAGGCTGGACCCCCTGGAGCTGCAGGTCCACAGGGTGGTCCTGGTGCGCCAGTAAGTTTTTGCTGTTCCTTATTGCTACAAAGAGAGGTTTCTTCAGTTCTCCCTCAGCCTCAGGGTGGCGGGGCCCAAGTGCAAGCATTTGAAGTGCTGGAAACTTAATGACACTTCCTACAATTTTAATCTATTTATCAAATCACTTCCTTTATCTATTTCCTTCCATGTAGGGTCCACCTGGTCCCCAAGGAACAAAAGGAGAACGTGGATCTCCTGGAGGCCCCGTGAGTATCTCATTGACTTAGTCACTGATAAATGACTTTATCTATTACAACAAACGTGATGTAAATGAAAAACAAGACCTTCAGTGACTTCGATATCTGCAGTTCAAGAATAATTAAAGTGTTCCAGAAAGAGTAATTAAAGTTGAGGTGTTTAGTTATCTGGCCTACAATGATTTTAATATAAGTAAGGGGCCAAAATAGCTTTTGGCACAATGATCCAAATCTATAAAATGGCTTATCTCAACAATCATTAGATTTACATGCCATCTTTGCCAAGTTTCTCAGAGCCCATTTGTTACCCTTTGAGGAACATACAGGACCTTCGCTTGCAAAAAAAATAGAAAATTAAAAAAAAAATAAAAATTAAAATTGTGAACTTCTTGTTCAGTTACAGGACATTTAATTCAGGTTTTAAGTGAAACAGCTAAATATAATTCAAAGTCAGCTGTTGTACAAAAATCCATTTGTTCGTGTTTTTCCAACCTGCAGAAAATGACAACTAAAAGTATTGATCTCTCATAGGGTGCTGCTGGTTTCCCTGGTGCTCGTGGTCTACCTGGTCCCCCTGGTAGCAATGTAAGTTGCCTTATCCCCTTTTAGACATATATTAATATATTAAACTATATTAAGCTGTGTGCACCTTGGCATGAATATAACATAAGCAAAAGCATTCTGAATATGATGTTTGGACTTAGGGAAAAAATTCTGCAAAAGAGAGTTTACTCTCCTCTTTCTTGTATTATATGGAATAGCAATTGATTCACTTACTGTCTTGGTATTCCTTCTTCTATTATGGTTTTCTTCCCAAAGCCCATCAGAGTTAGTGGAGTCCTTCTCCTGGATCAGGTCCTTGAGTATTTCCGTTGGTGGCAGACATCTTGTATTCTCTCTTGCTTTTCTATGATGCAAGAAATATTCAGTTCAGGACCTTGAATTGGTATGCATTTTCAAAACTACATTTTGTAGATCCCTGTTGAGAATTTTTTTTAGTTGCCTGTAGAATGGAATGGAATAGGATTTAATTATCTTGGGAAAGAGAAGTTTGGAAAGATTCTTTTGGCAAAGTTTCACTCTTGCGATATGGCCTACATCTGACGTTTAATCCACCAGTCTGCAGTGTCCTATTATAAATAGGTATGCTGGTGTATCAGCTAATTCCAATATTTTATACAATATCTGTGTGTGAAGAAAATCTGTTTCATAATATCCTTGCATGTTCAACATGCACCCATTTTTGACTCACATAGTCAAAATTAGATTCTGATTTTTGGTTGTTTAAAAATTAAGAAAATACAAAGAATACAATGGATTTACCCATTTTAAAATCGAAACTATAAATTATCCTTTCTTGTATGGTAACTGAGATATAAAGTAAGAAAATTGTTTTTATGTTTGAATAAACAGATTTTTATTTTCTGTTTTATAGTTACAGACAGATGCAAATTAGAATATTGCTGAATAAAAAGAAAAAAAAGTAGGATTTTATTTAAAGTACCATTAAAGTCAAGGTAATTCTTTCCATTGATTGGCTAAGAGTTTTGATGAAAGACATTTCATGCTGCACATGTCCAGGACACCACCTTAAAGGTATCTGGCATGAGCAATTCAAGAAATCAGCAGGTCTGCTACTATTTCAAATTTCTGTGGCAGAGCCGTGGGTGAGGAATGTGTATCCTGTGTTGGATGCATTACAACCACTGGGCATCCAAAACATGCAAATGCTGCATTATGCAAACTGTATGTCCAGACAGTAGGGAGAAAAAAGTATCAGTTTTGAAAATGGTAGGCAAAAGGATTCTCTTTGTAAGACCAGATCAGATTTGGGTTCACGGGGGTTGGACCCTAAAGCTGCCTTCAGGCAATGACTCTAGTCAGGTTGGCTTTCATGAAGGAAGATCAATGCCGTTAAGCATGTGCTACTGTTTCAGATAACACAGCTCACACTCTTCTTCTTAAAATTCTTTTTAGGGTAGTCCAGGTCCCCCCGGTAATGCAGGGCCCGCAGGCAAGGATGGGCCTCCTGGACCCCCTGGTAGTGCCGGTTCTCCTGGCAGTCCAGGACCTGCTGGAGCAAGAGGTGAGCCCGGCTCACCAGGTGAAAAAGGGCCACCAGGAGCACGAGGAGAAAGGGTAAGTACACGTCCAGCCAGGGACTGTTACACCAATAGGCAGGGATTCTGTCCTTCAAGAATAAGAAGCCCCCTCTTGAATGTTAAAGGTGCTCAGTATTGACTGATCTGACCTTTTTTTAAACAGGGGGCACCAGGCGAAACAGGTCCTCAAGGCATTGTCGGTGGCCGGGGTAACACAGGTTTGCCAGGACTACGTGGCCCAAGTGGTCCACCCGGTATGGCAGGTGCCAAGGTGAGAGTGCATTCCCTGCAGCAGTAGCCTCGAAACTAACCCAACAGCTGTAATCCAGCTGCTAAAAATAGCTTAGAGATACAAAAAGTAATGAATGTGTTGTGGGGGTTTTTTAAATGCTTTTTAGTCCAGAGACCGCCGAATTTACAGTTATTTGTATTTACATCTGTAAGATCAGGCTTTAAAATGTCCAGTAGCCAGCAGCTGTGGCATGTGAGGCTGTCTTTAACCTCTATTACCAAAAGTTCTGGATCACATTGTCTAGAAGTATATAACCACCTTCACACACTTAAGGAGGGTCATGGGCTATAAACTCTTCTTGAGACAAGATTTGAGTCATAGCTTTGCCTACAGCAACTTGTTTATCTTTGCTTAATTCTCAGTATGTTTCTTGCTTAAATATTATGACCCAAACAAGAAAAGTACTTTCACCTCCCTCCAGAAAAGGGGGTCTGAGGCTTGGTTTGTATTTTATCACTAATATAGTGATAGACGGGCATTTTTTTGCTAACTGCTTTGGCTATTGCTTTGGGGCACATAAGAATGGGCACATACCCATTTATTATTTCTTAGTTGGCAAAACCATAAGGAACATTCCTTGGGTTCAATGACCTTGCATGAATATTACCAGCAATGAAAAGAAACCAGTTTGGCCAAGTCTTTCTCTTTCTTATTTTGAGTATTCACCATCACCAAAGTCACACTGGCCCTTTGCTTTATTAGGTGTCCTTCATAATCACTGCATCTTTAATTAAAGATGTATAACGTGATGGTATTTCCCAAGTACATTATCTGCAACTAAACCCTTTCCCTTTTTGTTCAGGGTGAAGATGGTAAACCAGGCACCAATGGTGTCCCAGGAGAACGCGGTGCTCCTGGTCCGCAAGGTCCTGTCGGACAAAGAGGCTTACCTGGGGAGCCTGGCCGAGATGTGAGTGGATGCGTTAGACCTTCCTGCTAGCTTGTGAGTTACAAACGGGAGACTCTGGGAGTCGATATGCTTTAAGGTTCACAAAGCCTCACTCAAGTGCCTGATGCACAGGGGCCTGGGCAGATTACGTTCTCATGTAAGGCGGTGTAGCCTGCTGTCTCTGCTATACCTTTTACTGCCTGTGGACCACATCTGTCTCACTTGGAACTGAACTGATGGCACTGCCCATACACCTACAAAATAATACAGGTCTTGCAGATCTTTTATGGCCCACTCCACCTCCAGGAACTTCTTTCTTGAAAACTCTCTCTTTGATGAGCATTATTTCAGCTTACTGCAAAACAAGCTGTCTATTTGTTGTCCAGTCTATGAACAAACTGTACCACTCTTTTTTTCCAGGGTAACCCTGGCTCAGACGGCTTGCCTGGACGTGATGGATCTCCAGGAGGCAAAGTAAGGAATCACCATTATCTTCAGATTGCCAAATAAATGTTGTGTAGAGATGACAATATACATAGTTCTGTGCTATGTAACTTGTTCCTTGAACCTCCTATGCTCCACTGAATATACTCCTTACATTGTAGTTTTGAAAATGCTTAAATTTATTGTCCTGTCAACTGTTACTATCTGCAGGGTGACCGTGGTGAAAGTGGCTCTCCTGGCCCTCCAGGACCTCCTGGTCATCCTGGGCCTGCAGGTAGCAACGGTGCACCTGGAAAAGCTGGTGAAAGAGGATTTCAGGTAAGACCAAAGTAAATAGCTTACTGCTTATTTACATACCTTTCCTATACAAAATCCATTTCATACAGTAATAAAGTGGAAGTTTGGAAGAGTTGTACATTTGTTACTGTTATAGTTTCTTGGCATTGAGGACCTCTTTTATAAGAATATTGAGGGGAAAGACATCACAGTTTATGTTCCTGAGAACTGTATATAAACTAAGCTCAAAATCCATGTACTTCTTAGGATGCCAAAAAGCACATCATCCCACCAGGCCCTATCTTAATTTCCATCCCATCTGGTGCTCATGCAGCACAAGTGATGTTATTTATTTAAACGAAGGGAGTAACTTTGGAAGTCTTCAAGTTATTTGTGAGAAGTGCTGACACCAGCACAGCTTGAGCACTGAGCACCTCACAAAATGAAGGAGGGGTCTAGTGCATGTGGTATGTATCAGTGCCTACAAGCAGCTGAGTAAGACTAACATGGTAGAAAAAGGAACTGGCTAGAATTCTTGCTGATTATGTAGTGTGTGTGTGTGTGTGTGTAGCTTCCCCTTATTTTCAAACAGCTGCTGGCTTTGAACATACTGCTTATCTGGAAATAAAGTAGTGGTCTATTCAACTCCAAGTGATCCATACCACCTTATTCTTATTGTGTCATAGGGTCCACCTGGCCCTCCTGGCTCTGCTGGTCCTGCTGGTGCTCGTGGTCCTGCTGTAAGTCATATTTAAAGTATTTGTGATATTATACATTCACTATTTCCTGTTATTTGGGCATTTCTCTTATTTCTTTTTATATTCCTTTTATTGCAAACGTGCTCTTGAAGGGTCCTCAAGGTCCTCGCGGTGATAAAGGTGAAACTGGTGAACGAGGCAGCAATGGCATAAAGGGTCATAGAGGATTTCCTGGTAGCCCTGGTCTCCCTGGTCCTCCTGTGAGTATTTTGTATTGGATCGGGAATTATGGCTGATCTTAGTTTCTGTGGTGTAGGTCCCAGGTAACTAGTTAGCTTTAACTAATTTACTGAGGAAGGAAAAAAAATTATAAAGAACCTGTGTGATTTGATTGTCAGATGTTTTCAAAAGTCCAGATTCCCTGAATCAACCTGAAATAAGTATTAATAAAGAACTGGGAGAAGCTGCTAGGAGCTAAAGCTGGGTTTGCTATAATCCCTATCAGTTATGTGTCTGCCTGTGTCTTGAACAAACACTTTTTGCATTCATTTATATAGGCTATTCCTGATTAAATTATAAAAGGTAGAAATAGGGGTTGAAATATCTGTCTGTTAGAAATCTATGCTAGACAGACAACTAAATCCATGAAAAAGCTACTCCGAGTCCAAATACCTCCCTTCTGTCAGTCATCTTTTGCAGTAGTTAATATTAGGGCAAAATGGGCATGAAATTTTACACTACTGAACTGTAAACATGCATTACTGTTTTGAACAGTTCTTAATAGCTAACAGAATTGAAGGGTAATAGACAGGCATGCCGTAGGTATTTATGACAAGTAAAAATTTAAAAAGGAATTTATACTGAAAAGAACTATTACTAGCACTCATGATACAAATGAGAATCAAGAAACTAACTTAATTAATGTACCAATGGTGGCAAAAAGATGGGAGTGTTAACTATAAATGCCACCAATACCAACCTATTTAACAACACAATATAACCTGTTGTCTAACATCTAACACAAGTAAAAAAACCCCAAACTAATAAATTCTCAGTTACACTATGACAGCGAGATGATCAATGATTTTTAAACATATGGCTTAGTTCTTTGTGGTGCATAAATAAAACAAGTTTTTAATGCATTTGAAAACATGAGTGCTTGTCAAATATTTAAATAAACTTTACTGGTAATATGATTAAAACTGCAGCATTTTGAGCCTATAGCTATGTATTCTTATGAATACAAGATTTCATCCAAACCTCATTGATGTTGGTTGGCTTGCTTGCATTTGGGGTATCACATCACTAAGATTTTTTCATATAGACAGCATTTGATATTATTTTCTGGTTAAAGAATGGCAACCATTCTCTCTCATACCTGACATAGTCTTTTTATAAGAATGTGTTTCATATAATCTTAAAAATGTTTTCAATGTCTTTACTTAAGGTACATCCAGCTAGTTGCAAAGTATTACTGAGAGGTGTATGACTTACTTTACTTTTCTTCATAGGGTCCCCTGGGTCCACAAGGTGCAATTGGAAGTCCAGGAGCTTCAGGTGCAAGGGTAAGAAAAACTCCTTACTGAACATAACTGGAAGGAAGATTCAGACTGTTTAACAAAAAAAATTAAAAAATAAAATGGCCATCTTAACAGGCAACGGCTGAAGAAAGAGAAAACACCTGATAAATTGTACAGAAATGTTTGAAATATCTCACAAAGTATTTCTGGATTTGAGATTATCTGGTAAACAATTTTGACCATATTATCTGTGTTCAACATTGTTTTAGGGTCCCCCAGGACCAGCCGGGCCGCCTGGAAAAGATGGCAGAAGTGGCTATGCAGGTCCAATTGGTCCTCCTGGCCCCCGCGGTAACAGAGGTGAAAGTGGCCCTGCAGTAAGTAAATTGTGCTCATTCAAACAAACAAATCTGTAGGGATTATTCATGAAACATAGGGTGCTCTCCCATTTAAATATCTCCCTCAGAAAATTCTGTATTTCATGGACAGAGTTTGCGGTAGGAGGTATCTAGCTATCAAGGCTAAATTAAAACAAATACAGATTACTTGTAGTTCAGTGTAACTATTGATACCCTGGGCATTGTTATAGTCTCAGATAACCATTGACTTTTCTGCATACAAGGGGAAGCAGGATGTCCTCTTCGCTTCAGAGCACAGACTCCCTTTGTCTTGGAAGCTATGAAGTGGGTTTCCTAGACTCCTCTAGAGACACCAATGCTACAAAGGTCACTAGCATAGTCACTTCTAAAGCCAAGAAATGGTTATTCTCTGGATTTTGGTGGAGAGGGTTCCTTCTCCTGCTCAAAACTCAGACAGAAAAAGGACAGTCACAACTTGACAAAATTAGGAAAAGAAAATTCCAACTTTAGGAAAATAAAGGCCCAAAAAGTCTAACAGATGTTTACAGCAAGTGCCATTATTTAATGAATATGTAAATTAAATGTTTATGTGAGAATTCTCATTTTTTAGGATTAGGGCCCACATGGACTTTTAGTTGTAACCTGTGATCTCTACTTAGCACTATGTTCGCTATTTTTTTTAGGGTCCACCAGGCCAGCCTGGTCTTCCTGGTCCTTCTGGTCCTCCTGGTCCATGTTGTGGTGCTGTGTCTCCCCTGGTCGGTGGTGAAAAAGGTCCAGTGGGCTATGGGTATGAATATCGAGATGAGCCAAAAGAAAATGAAATCAATCTGGGTGACATCATATCTTCAATGAAATCAATTAACAACCAGATTGAAAACATCATTAGTCCTGATGGGTCACGGAAGAATCCGGCTCGTAACTGCAGAGATCTGAAATTCTGCCATCCCGAGCTCAAGAGTGGTATGTTAGGTTTTTATTTTTAACAATGATCGCGGATCTTGATTTTTATTATTTTTTCCATGAATGCTATTGTCTCTGAGTATTTAAATGCAGAGATCTGCTATAAAAATCTGGGGTTTTAAACAAATGTCATGATAAAGATGATAAATGTAATAATAATTTTACACTTTAATTCACTGTGCATTTACATAGTATATACACTGACTTCACTCCCTACATGCTTATAAGTGAACGTTTTTTTTCAATAATTTTATGGAAAAAAACATTACAAGTATAAGTTCTATGTTTATTTCTAATGTCAGTCATATAACAGTATTCTCATGAACTCAGTATATTTTTATATCATCTTATTTTCTATGTGGCATCTCTTATGTCAAAACTAATATGCTTCCTAATTCGGCTCAGGAATCTGGCATAGAAATAAGCTTCTCTCTCATGCAGTCGGATTCTTCTCCAAATATATTAAGCCCCCTAACACTTTTTTTTTTTTTTTTTTTTTTTTACCTCTAGGAGAGTACTGGGTTGATCCTAACCAAGGCTGCAAGATGGATGCTATTAAAGTGTACTGTAATATGGAAACTGGTGAGACATGCCTCAATGCTAACCCCAGCACTGTGCCAAGGAAAAGATGGTGGACCAGTGAAAGCAGTGGAAACAAACACATTTGGTTTGGAGAATCTATGAACGGAGGCTTCCAGGTAAGAATTACCACAGTTAACGGCCCAAAAGGTAGTACACGTATTGTACTCACATACATCACAATGTACTAAAAAATAATCCTGAAATTAAACTAAGCTAAACATTTCATGGGTGAAATATAACTATATGGACTGTCCCTAGACATGATTAAACAAAACCTGTTGCTTATGTGTCGTGCTCTGCAGTTCAGCTATGGTGATCCTGAGCTTCCAGAGGATGTCTCAGAAGTTCAGCTGGCCTTCCTCCGCATCCTCTCCAGCCGTGCCTCCCAGAACATCACCTACTACTGCAAGAACAGCATTGCCTACATGGATGAAGCCAGTGGAAATGTTAAAAAAGCTCTGAAACTGATGAGCTCTGTGGAGAGTGAGATCAAGGCAGAAGGAAACAGCAAATTCACATATGCTGTTCTGGAAGATGGCTGTACTGTAAGTAAACAAGACCTTAGTATGGTAGTTTACTAAATAATTCCCTCTCGAGGACTAAACCTGTAATAAAGGAAGAGAGTGCTTTGCAGGACCTGGGTAAGGAAAGGACACAGCTGCACCTAACTGTACACCAGAAGTGTCACTCGTGTAGAAAGTGAGGTGTGGTCCCATTCAAGTCTGGGCTTTACAGGTATCTCCTTGCTTTAGCATCAAAGTCAGGGAAGTCACGGTGCCCAAGTTTTGATCTATCTCATGTCAACTCTAAAACTAAGAGCAGTAGGAATCATCTTAGTCATACAAAAAAATCAAGGCTAGCTGATGCAAGCCATGGGCAATGGGAAGGGGCAAATACAGTCACTTCGCAGATGCACCATTGCTTCACTGTGCCTTGCTTGCTGCAGCAGGAGGTACTGAGGGGTAGTGGTAACATCAGTGAGCATGCTCGTCTATGAGTATCTGCAGCCTTTTCAGTAACAAATAAATACAAAACACCGTGACACCATCCACAATTTGTGTCCTGCTATGTTTAAAGTCCCAAAAGCCCAACAAACACTGATGTGTCTGGCAAACCTGCCATTTAAGGATGCATGAACACGTCTACTTTGCAGCCATTTCTTCATGAACGTGAAGAGCTACTTCATTACTGCTGTCGCTTTTTCTTGAGGCCGAAACCACTTTCCAGAATAGCCATTTGTACCATCTTCCAGCATGCAGACCACATTTTAGTCCTAAGTCAGGGCACAGGCACCACTCCAGAGTACCCTAGTGTCCATCAGGGATCCCATCCCTTCTGAGCTGCAAGGTCTACAACCCCACAAGACCTCACAGAAAAGGACCAGAAATGAAGAATGTCTATCTATCTACATGTTCATTTCTACAGAGACTGCAACCAGTTTTCATGGTGTTGAGAGACACACATTAATATCAAAAGAGAAAGTAGTAAATCCAGTAAACTGTACGATAACTTTCACATAGCCCAACACTGATTTCTCTAACATGTTCTCCTTTTCTTTTCTTTTTAACTTCACAGAAACACACTGGTCAATGGGGTAAAACAGTCTTTGAATACAGAACGCGCAAGACAATGAGGTTGCCTGTGGTTGACATTGCACCCATAGATATTGGTGGTCCTGATCAGGAATTTGGCGTGGACATTGGCCCGGTCTGCTTCTTATAAATCAAAGACCCTGCTCTTTCTGAAACCCCAGCAAACAGATTCACACTCCAACTGTGCTCCTTTGTTTTAGCCTTGTCAGCTAGTACAGGTGACCATCTGTATCCCAGTTATTTATTAACAAAATTTCTGGGGGAAAAATCAATTTGATATTAAGGGTTATTTTTTTTTTTTTGCTATTACACAAACTACAATAAAAATGCTTTTTTTTTGCTCTATTTTTTTTACCAAGTTCCATCTTCAAAACATGTCTCCGTGGTGCTATAATACAGCTTCAACACTTAATAAAACAACACTGTGTTCTATTAGTTGAATGTTAGCCAATTTACAAAGCACTGATTGCTCCCAGTACCAAACTTTACCCTTCTTTCTAAGATGCAGTCCATAAAGCTAGAAAGACCTCCCTGTTTCAACTACCTCAACATGGACAGAAACTGGGATGTGTCTGATGAGTCAAACCAAAACTCAATCAAAACCCATTGGTCAATTCAGTGGAATCATTTGGTACAAAACTGTCTATTTCTGTACTGATTAGCTGTGAAAAAGTACAGTGTATTTTAAGAGTTTAATACCTTAATGTCAGTAGTCACCATAATTTTATTGTTGGATTGTATTCTGTTATCAAAGGTGCTTCTCTACTTTCCTGTCATTGCTGGTCAAGACCACTAAAATTAGGGAAGTGTAAAAGACTAATATGATGGTGCTAATGTATTTTTCACTCCTAACTCTGCAAGTCAGGGTTATTGACTTGCTTAAAAAAAAAAAAGAAAAAAAAAAGTAAAGGATTTAATGCAATTGTAAATGTCTCCTGTCAAAGATCGTCATTGGCATGTCATAGTTGAGAACTTTCTCCCTTCACTCTGTAAAAGTCAATAAAGATGCAAAATTGTGAACTACTTCTGTCACGTTAACACATTTATAGTGTTGAAGGTTAACCATCTTTGTAAGCTTTTATATGGTTGTTGGTCTATTCCTTACAGAGACACATAATAAAATATCTTAATAAAACTCATTGTTGTTTCATAAAACTGACTTTTTTTTCTTATTTTACTATTCATATCTCTCTCTTCAAACAACTTAATATGGCAGGACACAACTCTGGTACCAGTTTAACTGATTTTTTTCTAAAATAATTTTTTGCAGGAAAACTTGGTAATCCTAAGGGATGCAGTTTATGGCATCATACTATGATATTTTCTTTCTTACGTTTTCCACTCCATCCAGTGGCTCATTTTTTTCAAGCACGGGGAGCTGCTCTGGCTATCAGCATGGATTCATGCTACTCAGTCTTTCCCATGAAGGAAAGCACAGAGCCTGCCCCCACATCATTACCGCACCACAACATGTTGCTCCACAGCTCAGGATCATTAAGAATCCTCTACATCAAGGTCAGAAGACAAAAATTAGGGAGAAAAAAAATCAGGTTCTGAAAGGTTCTCACTGGTGATTATGGATCATGCATCCTCAGGATACTTTCTGGATTAGACCAAGCAGGGAAAATGGGCAGAGAAATGGTGTTTAAGAAACTTCACCAGATTTGGGTCTAAGCCAAGACATGGCCCTGCTCTAGCATCACAGAATTCAGACATGCCCACACAGAAGCAAAATAGTAAGTGTCTGGGGAGACCTTAACAGCACAAATGCAGTATCAAAACAGGCACAACTGTGCTTAATGCTACATAAAAGAATAGTGCCAACAATTCATAAAGAAATACTGGCTGTTGCAGGAAACCGCCTCATTTTATGGTGAAAATACCTACCATTTACAGAAGATGAGAATTACATGTATGTAATAATATTAACCTGAGATAAATTACATGGTAGGAAGTCTTTCGATGGGAGTTGAAATTTTATGAAAGCAGCTGGTAAGAAGTCTGACTGGTGGAAAAAATGCATTGGAAAAAACCTCTTCTTAATCCCCACAGCAGAAAAGAAAAGCCTCTGTAATCTCCAGTACTACTGCTGCTGAGTGAATGGCTGGTAACAATTATTACTCAACCTCAAAACTGAAGGTTTGGGGGGGCTTTTTTTTCTAAAGGAAACATATAGTCATCAACTTTTTGATTAATAATTTCTACTAATGAAAGGTGATTACTGGAATGTTTGTAGAAAACACAAAGAAATAGCCAAGACCACCAGAAAGTAATAAATCCAACTACCTTCATTTTTTTCAGAGGATCACTTATTAAGCCTATTTTTTAAAAAAATCTGATTTAATGTGTCAGCCTGCAAAAGGCTCTAGCTTTTATTTCACATGGGAAATATAATTTTTAAAAAAATAATCTTACCTGACTCTTTCAGGCTAGCAGCACCATTACTCACCTTTACAGAGCAGCACATCAAGTTCATAGACTACGTTACTTCTAGGAATAACTCCCTTTCACGCAGGTAACTAATAAAGGTCTTTCAAGGCTGTATGGAAGCACCAACACCTGCTTTCAAGCTCTAAGATAAGTTGATTTTTAAGCACATATATACAAGTTTATCTTCCTTTGGCATTTAAATTTAAAGTTGTATTGGATAAAAGAAAAAAAAGTAGTCTACATACACAGTTGAAAGAGAGGCATGAAGTCAAATGAGAGGCATTAAAAAAACCAAGGAAAGAAGTTACCCACACAGGAGTAAGAAGACTGATAATAAGAAATTTCTCATTCTGATCCACAGCTTCTTATTCAGTTATATGTTACACCAGTTGGTATTCATATGCTTCATAGCACCATATTACTATGGCTCTTTGGGGAAAACAAAAAAAAGAAACAAACCCCCCTGCCTTAAAGAGTTTGCCAGATCATACCAACAGTTTTAAGATATCACTAATTTAGGTTTTAGTATTTCCTAGGAACTTCATCTTTCACAATTAATTATCACCTAAAAGGTGTAGCCCTTTTTCAAGACACCAGAGCTTTTTTTTTTCTGGTGAATGTGGACTCCCTGACTCTTGTTTGTGGCATAGGGACGATTTCAACACCTCCTTTCTACATTCTTTATGGAAATTATGTTTAAAAAAAACCCCAAACACAACAACAATCCAGCAAACCCTTCTCTAACAGAAAAACTTGGCTATCTGATTAAGCCCTAATTTTAAACAAAGGCTCCTAACACCTGCAACTCACTTACTTACTTACACAGTCTTGCCTCCCTCTGAGTGGTAGGTAACGCATTCTCTGCAGCTGTCATACCTAGCAGCTGCGTGGCTCCAGGCACTGCTTTAAAAACCCCACAAGACCCCTTTCACAGCCCTTAGTTGGTGCAGCATGAGAAATCACCGTGGAAGCAGCTCGGCCTCAGCAATCCTCCCCACTGGAGAGAACTGCTATGGGACAGCTACTGGCAAGAGGTGAGTTGTTCCGAGAGTTTGTGTCTCTGCAGCTCTTCACCTCAGCCGTACGTTTGCAGCTAGAACCAGGCCAGGGCAGACAACTGCTCACAATGGGGTTGTGATGGTTTCTGAATTTGAATACCTGCTAGGATTTTTTCTGGAAGCTGGTGAATTATCAACCACTTTCCCTGCTTAAAAAAAAGGAAGCTAGACATTTAAATAAGCAGCAGTGCAATTTGTAACCCTTGCTTTGCTGTGATATCAGCCAAATAATCTTAAGCCTCTATTTGCAGGCAGTAACTTGGAAGAAGAGCTCTTGATAAGAATTTTGAATTCATAAAGGAGAAAGTACTTCCCAACACACGCTTTGCCATGCTATGGCTGTCCTGATAGCTTTAGTAGAGATATCAAATTTCTAGCGTTCTTGTCAGCTGCATATTATTTATATAAGCTAGGAACTGTGTTCTTTTGGAGGACCGGTTATTAGTTACGACAGTAACACAGCTTCACTGTAGTCGCCAAATTAGAATATATTTCTTATTACAGTTAACGTACCCATTTCATCCAAGACCAAAACCCTAATAGTGATTTGAAAAATCAAATCCATTTGTTTTCACCAGGAAAGAGGTCGGGTCTGGCAGGCTATGATTTTTTAAACCAAGTGCTTCTCTTCTGGAAACGTGAGTAATGAGGCAGTTGTTGCACAAATCTTAAGCTACAGTAATTTATGAAATATTTTTATTATGATTTAGCATTTTAATTCAATGTGTGCTTGTAATCAAACATCCGTAATTGTATCTTACTATGCTCGTAAAGAAAAATCTGTAGAAACCTAGATTTAAAGTACTAGAAGAGAATGATATTTTGCACGAGGCTTTAGGAGGTTTTAGGATGTGTGTCTGCGTACCTGTTCACAGGGAGGAGGTGAGTTGTAGTTCACCCTACACTGAGGGATTGCTGTTCCAGGATGAATAAGGTCCACCAGAACAAAATCCTGGTGGTCTTGTCTTCTCACCTGCTCTTTGTCCCACAATAGCTTCAGCCTAGAGGATGTCTTCTGGAAGCATTGACTGTAAACTACACTGCAGCTTTCCCATCACAGCAGCTGCTCCTGCTTGTGACATCTCCTTCCTAGAAGGCCATCGGTCATCATCTTTTCTCTTCCTCTTTAATTATTTTTTTTTTCCATAAGTTGTACCTGGCAAAGCTATGCTTAACCAAAACTCCTCTCTGACAGAGGAGGTTCATGAAATAAACTGCATGACCTCCTTTCAGTATACCATTAGCCATGGACATCTCTGGGTTAAAGGCCAAAACTTAAGTATTTTGCTGAATCCATGTCCACATCCACTGAGAACAAAGTCATTAAAAGGTCACTCTTGGAAGCACTGGAGAGGTTCCAGTTTCAGTGGGGTTTTGTGAATGTTCCGATCATAACTCACATTTCAGCTTCACTGTTTTTGTTATGGTAACTCCAAGGTACCTGAAAAAAAGGCTACTCATTCCTCCTTTCAGTTTGGTAGCATCTGCAAAGCAGAGATTAAGATTCCTGTCAGGAAATGGCTGAATTGATATGGCAGCAGGAAACGCTTTTGACTTACTCTGATTTTTGTGTAGAATCACACAGCATGTTCTTTAGAGGGTAGGGGCTCCTGAATTACAATGATGGCTCCTACAACTGTCACAATCTTTTGTCACTGTTGTGTTTCTGTGTTGCAGGGAAGACTGCTCCCTACCAAACATGTAAAAATATTTTGCTGAAGTTTCTAGAATTGTAATAATGTTATTTTGTTATAATTGTTTGCTTTTGTATCAGATTTTTCACTTAGTTGACTGAGGCCAAAAAGCAGTTCTGTGATGCTTTGTCAGATGTGAACTCGAATGTTTTTTTTCTGCACAAACACTCCTAAATAAGGCTGCAGTCTTCCCTGGGGGATGGATAGTAATACCTCAATTGAGGAACTAATTTTGCAATAGAAACATTTGGTAGTGCACCTTTCTCTGATACCGAAAACACCACAGATCATAATGCTTATGAAATATTATTTAGAGAAAACTTAAGCCAGAGCTTATAGAAAGATGGCTTCTTACTCTTCCGGCAAGGAAATAAAAATGTGCAAGAAATTAATGTGGGGGATGGAGAAACAATTGACTCTTCTAACACCCTGCTCAAACGAGAGTGTTGCCTGCTACCTTAATACTTTTCCAGACCTTTCCCCAGCGAACGATACAACATATAATACTGATAGCACAATACATTATCAATCAAGCTCTCCGAGTTTTTCCCATCTAGCGTAAACCTATAAAGCATTTCAGTTTTAACCTTTGCATCACTATGCTCAGGTTCTCCTGAACACTGTCCAATCCACTGTCTCGACTACAGCACATCCTGTTTCTCATCACTGACATTGTGTCCTTTCTCCTTTGGCTTGTGGAAAAAGCAGATTTCTTTTACTGTTCCTAAAGATATTGTCCAATAGTCACCTCACAGGTATGAGTAGCAACTTCACAAGAAAGCTGGTCTTTTGTACCTAGGTTTCCCTTTGTGACTTTGGGACAGACAGGGTTTAACGCAGGTGATTCTCAATTGTAATTCATCATATTCTTCATAATGGTTCTCACCATGGCTATTTGATACATTAATAAGCATTACCTCTGATATCAACACAAGCTAAATTTCTGAATAGCATGACCGCAGGTAAAATAGGCTATGTAAAAACATTCTACCTCTTAAGAAACTGAATCTAACTCTCTAGTAGCACTCTAGCAATTTTGCTCAAGAAGGCTCCTTTATGGATTTTCTGAACTCTGCAGAATGTGCTTGAAATCACACACTTTAACAAAATCTTTATACTCCTAGCAAGCAAACTGTGATCCAGTGCACACAATAATCCAAAATCAAAATGATGTATTTTTTTCCTAGCATAAACATAGTTTGGCCAACTGGGTCTATGGGTCCACAGTTTCTTTAGCATTTCTATTTCAGGTATTGAACTGCTGATTTTATTTTACCTTTTGTGATGATTTTTTTTTTATGATAATACCACCATTGCCTAATGCTGTCATTTTTACCTTGTTTTCTCTATGGTATTTGCCTACTTGCAGGGAATATATTTTTCTTCCATTTGCACTTAGTTCTGCTTTTCCTTTTGCAATTGTTTTACTCTCTCTTCCTGGAACCCTATTCTTTCTATAATTATCCTCTCTCAGTGAGACCAACTGCCTAGTGAGTATTAAATCTTCAGTATAGCCTCCGCTTCCTGAAAAAAAATAATTTAAAAAGATCCATAGATTATGAGAGTGTTTACCAGCCCAATAACTACTTTGCTCAATCTCAGGCAGCTACAGGAGATAAAAGAAACCTAGGGGTTCGTACCCTACAGCAATAAGAAAAAGAATGTTTTTTTCCCTTAACCCATTTTTAGACTCTTTACTTGCATTCGTAGAGGAAAAAAAAATAATCTTCCTCATTCTCCTCTATTTGCTTGCTATGTTTTGTAGATTTTGGTTGTATTGTTTCTAGCTATTATGCAGCGGCACTTTCCTTCTTACATTTCTGTGTTGCTTGATGCATTATTCTACTGAATGTAGTACTCCTGGTACTCTACAGAATGTTTTTAGTATTAAAAACTTAGAACTGAGTATTTGATTGTTACAAGGAAGCTAACAGATAGGCAAGGAAGGAGTCTGGGAGGGGGAGGCCATGAGATTTGAACTTGTGCTTTCATGCACCCAGAGACAAGCGAATAACCACTGAGCTAGAGGGGAGTACCAAAACAAAAGAGAAAGGACAAGGTCTGTATGGAAGCGGGGGGGAGGACATGCCTCTTAAGCTGCTCCACTAGCCTTTTAAAAAAGCAAACATTGAGTCAAACCATAATTCTTCATAGTCACTCTAAAACTGAGGTGCATAAATCCAAAACTAATTGGGAAAAAAACCCCTCTTGTTCAGGGAGGACTTAAACCATCAATTCCTTGTTTGCCTGACATTTGAAGCATCCAGAATGGCTCATTATAAAGAGCTCTCTGGAAGAAGGCTCCGAGGCAGTAGGGAAGCTATGATCATATTTAATGTATGCATTCAGAGCTGGGATCGTCTAGGAAATACAGATGGAGCAAGAACACTTTATTTTCTTTTTACAACATTAATGTTACTTAATCATACAGTATACAGCACAATATAAATACTGCCCAGTTAAACCACTGGGCATGTTAGCTGATGTATCCAAGAAACTGTAGCACTGTGATCAGTTCTGCCCTCTGTATCTCTTTCTGCTCAAGATAAATTAAGAGAATGTCAAGCAGTAATAAGAGAAAAAACCTTGGAGAAAGCTTTATTAAACTCCTTACAAAATAAAATACATATTTAATATAAAGGTGAAAGATCACTAAAACTAGTCAATAGCAAAATAAGAATATGCTCAGCAATACTTGAATCTTAATTCTTTGTTCATTGTGCTTGCAGATAAACATTCCTGGAAATTAAAAACTTTGTTTATCATAACTTCCAAGGCCCACTGAGCATATCCAAAAGATCTTTCATGCTTTTTCCTCCCTCAGCAAGAAAGTATTTTTTCAAATACTTAACTTGAAAGAAATCTAAAAGTAAAAAACACACTGTAAAAAGTGGTCAGTGTTAGGAGACACTGCTTGAGAAAATAAATCCAAAATGGATTCTACTGTACAGCTGTATAAAATCTAAGCTGTGAAGGTGAAAAATTAGTGTTAAAAACTCACAGCCCTGTAGACCAAAGCTGTTGCTTTTCATACTTGACTGCTTTTTTCTGTTCTTGGCAAGATATTAGAAAGGATAGGTTCCCATTCCACTGATAGGGCTCCTTGTACTAGGTAAGCTCTGCTTCGTCCCCAGTCTGTAATCAGCTGTGTAATTACATACAAAGTCTGGTATTTTAGATGTAGAGGCACAGGGATAAAAGCACAACAGCGATGATGCAAGCAACTTCAGAACAAACATTGTAAATCCAGATGAGTTGGTTAAAATCAAATTATAAAAGAATCCACATGTCTTTCTCTAAATGTTCAAGATATACTACTGTAACAGCTCCACCACTGATGTAAACATAAAGTGAGTGCCAAATTATGAGCAGTGAATAACAGAATTTTACCTTCTAGCTGAGATTTTTAGTGAATAGTTGCCACACAGCTATTGCACTACTGTGTTTGAGAAACCAAGAGAGAAGGTGTCAGCTACTGGCAGTCCTGGGGTTCATTTCTCACTGAGGACAGGTCAGTTATGGAAAATAATAGCAATGACCAACTCTTATAACTTTAATTTAAATGCAGTCTCATTATATTGTCGTAACCACTCTCAATGTTCTTTTGTATCATTTCGGACTCCATTTGCAACAGACAGAACTATGCTAAATGTCATAGCTGGTATTTACTTAATGCTACTTTATAAATTAATCCACCTCTTGCAAATTATCAGCTTATTCATTCTAGATTCATGAAATTAAAGCTGTATTTACATAAGGCTATGCCACATTGCCTGAATAAGAGGTTAAAGCAGTGAAATTTCAACCCCCACCCCCACCCCCCCTTTTTTTTTTTTGTCTGCTTAAAAACATTTTACAATACTTTGAGGAATGCTTAAACAGGGGAAGATTTGTAACGTGCATGTATGCTATAAACATAGTTAAGAGAAGAAAAAAGCATGTCTGACCACTTGCATTATGAAGACTCCTCAGCTAACTACTTGGATTTCCTGAGAGCTCACACTTCAAGTGAGACTTTGCTTTGGTGATTCTCCAGCGATGGTTTTTAGAGAGTATTACCTTAGACTGCTTTCTAGTTAAAGCTCTTTTTCAGTGCTCAAGGCACCTGGTTGAGGAAATACTGCATGCTTGATATGGAGATAGAGATGCAAAGAGAGACTTGAAAAGAAAAAAAAAAAGTATCCTACATAGTGAAATACTCTTCTCCTTCAACAACTTCACAAAAGATTTATACTAATCATGGATTATAATACTCTGCTGATGAAAATCAGGTATTGCAAATCAGGTATTAAAAATAACTTTCAAACATGCATCTATACTCAAAATGTTATTTATTTTGTACATCTGGATAAATATCCTGCAGAGGTATGATCACGGCCACTGGTTATCTACCTCTGCATGAACATGTTGGAGCAAGCCATTACACCTCAGATTATTCAGTGAAATTAATGTTATCTAAAACTTCTCGAGTGTCCAATATGATAATGCATGAGTCACATATTTATAGATATTTCATGCCAGTAAAAAAAACCCTCACAGAGTTCCTGCTTGGGTAATAAAAGCAAACAGATAACACCAGTGTGAACCTGTTAACTGCCCTATTCCCAGTCTCCACCTACCCTGTACTGACATGCATATGGACAGCCTGGAAAATTGCAAAGCTCCTACCCCTTCAGGAGGAGGAAAGGAATGTAAATTCTTGCCACCATGCAACTTTATGGTTTGTCCAGAAACTGTTTTCTAAGAGCAATAGCTTACATTGAAACTGGGAATTGGCCAAGTCATGTTTTATTCAGCTTGAATAAAATTTCTCTTTCTCTAGAGTCTCAAACAATACTAGTTACGTAGCTTTAATAGGACTGCTGCTAATTACTTCACACAAATTGATGCCTATCTTGCAAAAACTGGCACAGAGGTCATTATTCAAAATACTTTTATATTCCTATGTGTAAAATACTTCAGGACAATACATTGCAAATGAGTTATTCAAATAGCAACAAAAGTTAAGTACTTCTATTTTTAATTTCTTAGAAATGAACTGATATGGAACACGCTGGAAGGAATTCTACAAAAAGGAAACCACTTACGTAGCTAGAAGCATGTATTTAATTAAATGCTTTGCAGAGATACATGAATAAAGCTATGTGCGTGACTTTCTTTAGGGATGGCCCCAGCTGTTTATTTATTTTTTTTAAAAGGAACAAACAAAAAATGTGGAGAGCACAGATGCAATAAAGAAACAAAAAAACTAAGTTTGTACCCACATACTTTACAAAATAAAGCATGTTAGTGGTACAAAACATTCTATATACTGTATGACCAACAAATAAATGCACTGTAACATTGTTCTCTCAAACACCATAAACCTAACAGCTAAGCTCTGAAAATGACATTGACAGTAGGCATCTTTATTTCATCAGCCTTCTACAGAGTAATTTAGCACCATCACTTTTTTGTTGTTTTTGCCCTGCCTATCTCCTTTCTCAAAATAACAACAGAAGCATAGCACCTTTTAATATCTAAAATAAAAACAGGAATATTAAATGCATCCCAACTTCCAGAGATGAGGTAGCTCATGCTAAGAAATGATGGAACTTTCTTGCCTTGACAATTCAAGGCCAGTAAGTCAAATTACTGGTGATGCATGTCTGGATGTGAGCTAAAACCAATTAATTTCTAAACTTTCTTTCTCTTTATTAGCAATTGGTCTGGTATACATGTGAATGATTTGCAACATACATAAATTGGCACCATATACAAGACATCCGTATAATTTGATATGTAATGGCTTCTTAGATGGGCAAGTATTGGAGAATCAACAAGTATTGGGTTTAAGATGTATTTTGAAGATTAAATAATTTAATGGAATTACACAGATACATTGTGAGAAGTGAAGTCTGGCCTTAAAATTTAACATATGGGACACCCCTACTGAAAACTTGTATTTACCCCAGTAGTATTTTTACTTCATAAATTACTCATGGCTATGGAATACTCTTTTGAGCAGACTATTACATAGGAAAGTGCAGGAAAGACAATGCCAAATTAAGATGATCTTGTCTGAAGAGATTTTCTTCTACAAAAGATAGAGTTTTCTGCGAATGGCTATCATACTGGCAACGACACGGAAGACAAACTGGGGTAGAGGGAGTAGGTATGATTGAAATATAGCCAACGGTTCACAAAAGTGGTCTACTTTTCTGTTATTCAGTATGCATCCAAGCAAAAGAAATAATCCTTAGAGCTTTACACAGTCCCACATTAAAACTATCTATTTTGAATACCTGTAAATTTCAAAATAATTTGAAACAAAAGTGAGAAAAAGAAGATTCGTATTACTTTTAAAAGGTGGTCATCGATCCTCTTAAAATTGTACTGTTGCACTAAAAAGTTGGTTTCAATCATTTAAAACGGAAGGTTTGTAAGTAAAATAAATATTCAAAAGGAGGCCGGGCATTTAAAAAGAACTGTATATACAATGCTGATCCAATATCAGCCATTACTTCAAGAGTCTCAGGATTAACTTCAATCAGTCTAAGTTCATGTGTTTAACTGCTGCTGTTGCTGGGTAGTGTGTTAATTTCCCCCCTTCCTCTTACACAAAGCAAACTGGCCCAATTTCAATTCCAAACTCCTGGTCGGTACTGCCAATGTCCACCGGTGCAATATCTATGATAGGTAAGCGTGCCACGTTCTGTGTTCTGTACTCAAAAACAGTCTTGCCCACGTTCCCATTACGTTTCTGGAGGGGGGGGGGAGAGGGGGGGTGGAGGAAAAAAAAAAAAAAGAAAAAGAGAGAAAAACTTAGGCCAGAGCTCATGTCAGAAACAGCCTGAATTCCAGCTGGTTGAGCCAGTTGTCTGATAATTCAGAAGGATCTCACTGTATCTTTGCTAAGCAACACACCCCCACCCATCCTGCACCTTGGTTATTTTAAAATGTATATATCTTGCGCTTACAGTGATGAACAGACCTGTCAGATCGACACAGCAGGATTTCCCCCTCAAGCTGGATTGATTCTTATGTTGTGAAATTCTTCTCTATGTGTTAATATGCACCTGCACACATAATCTCGGGCTATACTACTTTAAAGCACAGAGAGTATTCTAATTTATTTCAAGTGCAAAACTAAATTTAGAAATATTTTGCCAGTATCTTAGACTTGACTGAGAATGCTGTTGAACATGAAAAAATTTACTACTTGCTGCTTTTTATGCCCACTAGGTAATTTTGTGGGGAACACTTTCCTTTCCAACTCAGTCTTATACCAATGAGTTTCCTCTAGCGTATTGCTGCAATAATCTTACCCATCTGGCAGACAAATGCTTGAGGTTATCTGACCAATTTGTGTGATTCCACAGAGAGGTAAACAAATACTGGGAAATGCAAAATGGCAAGATACGTATCTTAGTGTGCTCACTAATAGGTAGTAATTTGTAAATATCCTCTGAATAGTTCAGACATCTATTATGTGAAGCTAGAACTGTAGAAATACCTACTTGATCGGTTACTTCTATGATTCAGGATAAAATTCTGCAGCATTTTAATTACTTCACTCTATGGATTTTTTTCTAAATCAAGAAAGAACTGTAAAAGGACAAAAGTCCTTTTTCTCCATAACAAATGACAGAAAACCCAAACTTACAGAACAGCTGTCATGAAGAACAGTGTATCTGAATCGACTGTTTCCCTCTGCTTTGATCTCCAGGTCATTGGCCCCTTTCAGAATTACAGCTTTTTTCAGATTCTTTGTCTGGTCATCCATGTACCCAACACTGTTTTTACAAAGGTAAGTGATATTCTGGGAAGCTTCCTTTGATAGGAGGCGCAGGAATGTCATCTGCGTAACAGCTGTATCCCCATACACAAACTGTAAAGATGAAGAAATAGATCAACATATATTACATGAAAATTCATTAAGGGTTCATGAATTTCAGAAACATCTGCCATTATCGTAACCCTTTCCAGCATGACTAGCAGGAGCCCTATTACATGAAATCTAAGAACGGTTTCTTTTGTAGTTTGCTGCCAGTTGAGGACGAAGAAATGTAGTCACCCTGTAACAGGGATCATTTTGGAGAATTTTAACCGTAAAGCTCTCGTAAACCGCAGCTGAACAACTCTAAGGCAGTTGGGCCTCCACAGACATGCCAAGTTTTGGAATGAATTCTGCCTTATTTCAAAAAGGGATTCTGTAGGAGCTAAACCTTACATATGAAATAGTGCATTAGAGCCACCTCAAAGTAGCTGAGAAACATCAAGCACAGAAAACCCTTTTATGGCGCACCTGCTATATTGCAACTTTAACAACTTGTTTTCTACAGGCTTTGTATTGTATACATTTGCATATGGGCTTTATCATCTAACTAACTTGCACCAAAGTTTGACGAATGTTTTACGAAGTGCCACTGTTTCTATAAGAAACAGAAACAATTTTTCCACCACTAACAAAAATCGTAAAATTCCTGAGATTTTTTTCCCTATCTGTGCAGGTTTCATTTTATTCATGCTTTATGAATCATTGCAACATAAAAATATAAGTCAAGAATGACTAACAATGTATACATTTCACTGAAACTGGTGAAGAAAAGAGGAAATCTTATGCATTGACACTGTCATTTTTTACAAAATGTGTTATATCTGTTCAGCAATTGCAGTGCTTATAATTTAGAATCTGTAAGCAGTGCATATGACTATTACAGAGATAATACTATTAGTTTCAAATTTGACAGTGTTTTCAAAAATGAAATATCCTTTCATAGTATCCCTCAAGATAATTTCTTCCTCCAAAGAGCATCTGACTTACAAAACCCCTATGTGTAGCTCTGCAGGCAGCTAAACATCAACCGTGACATCTTGGGACATGGCAAGTTCTCCTGAATTTAATAATAATTGAAAGCATCTCAAAAAAGCAATCAATATCACATCTGTTCTCAACTGTTGAAGTTCCAAACTGTTCTCAGGAATCCAGCTGATAGCAGCATTATTTTTTACACACCAAATACTTATTTTAAAGATATTTAATTACTCCCTATGAAGTAACAATTGAAAATATTTTCTGTGCTTTTGATTCCATGAACTAGGAATAAAAGTGGCAAAAGCTGGTTAATTTATTATATACTTTGCGTAGCATAAACTTCTGTTATTCGGCAGGATCATTAAGCCTACTTTTAGAAGTTACCACAAAGGGAATACACCACAGAAAGCTGAGTGGAATTTTTGTCTGTCTGGAGACTGATGCATTCAGCATGAAGCATTCTGACACATAAGATAACAATCATACTTTCTTTAAAAACAAATTTATAAAGTAAGTTTTGTACTTTTTAGCAGTAAAGAGTTTTCTGAAAGAAAGAGTAGACTTCAATACAGACAAACAGCAGTGATTTAAATCATATATTAGGGTAAAGTACACTTTTTTTAAGGACAAGGATAGTGAGTTACTAAAATAGATTGCTAGAGAAGTTGATGGTTTTGGGATCAAGAGAAATAAATCTTTCCCAGCAGTGGTCTACTTATAGCCAATCCTGCCTTAGATGCACGCACTCCGTTTTGCCCAGCTCTTGTCTGTATTTACTGTATGGTAATAACAACCAATTGAATATAAGCCAGTCAATCAATAGTCATAATGTTCTGACTGTAGCAGAATCTGCTCAGAAGAGCAGATGAATTTCTAAACCAGAAGGAAACAAGTTTCGTAGAAGTCAATTCTTGACGTTAAATGTACGTAGTTACCTGTGATCCCCTGTTCATATCAAGGCCATACCAAATGGGCTTTAAGTCAGATGACCTGCTGGCCCACCATGTTTTACGTGGTATAGTAGACGGGTTTGCAGAAATACAGGTCTCTCCGGTTTCCATGTTGCAGTATACTTTTATAGCATCTTCAACACATCCTTGGTTAGGATCAATCCAATATTCACCTACAAAGAATATAAAATGTGATTCCGTTATATTGTAAAGATTCTTGAAATAACAGGGACTATGTAAGCAAAAGTATGTCACAACAGTACAAAACACAAGGCAAAACAGGCATACGCTTCATGTATCAACCTGATGTGTTTTGATGCGTCCTTCAGGTATACACTATAATGTTGCTTCAAGATATGAGCTGATCTGTATTTCAAATATTTCAAAATAGGGGAATTCAGACTTGAAAGCTGTTTAAGGTTAAGGTCATTGAAATGCATTGCAAAGGTCCTGAGCACTCCAAGTGCATAAAGAACACACAGTGGCTAGAAGACAATTTTCCTCTACACATGACGAACTTATGGCAGCCCCTCCTAAAATCGATGTTGGAAGCAAAGTTTCAGGAAACGGGGCAAAAGCTGGCAAGGCCTGCCACAAACTATCTCTACCTTCCAGTCTGTTCTGATTTATCCACATAAATTAGGGAAACTCCTAAATGGCATGTTAGCACATTACCACCTACGAATTGCCAGCATGAAGCGGCAGCAGAGAATTCTGGATGGAAAGCATTTGCAAGGTCATCAGCCTACAGGTAACATTTTGAGCTAATAGCAAATAAGCAAATAGTCACAACTGGCATACTAATCTATCTCTATCATCATGTAAGTGGTACTCCATAGCGATAACATTTTTAGAAGTAGAATTCCAAGGAAGTCTAAAATATTTCAGAATTTTTTAATAAATACTGAATAAATAAATAAGGGATACATCAGAATATATACTTCACTGGCAAGAAGAAATAATTTTTTGTGAGAAGTTTTCAAGCTCCTAGTGTGAATGTTGATTTAGGCCATCAAAATCTGTATTACTTATTTTTTCCAGTAACCAAGTATAGACTGGAAACAAGACAGCATCATATGGCACATAGAGGAGATGGTGTATTTATACACACCGCTCTTCTTCGATGGGTGGCACAGCTTCAGGTCATCACAAGTCCGTGCTGGGTGTTTCTTTGAACCATCTGGGCTGCGCATAGTCTCAATCTGGCTGCTCAGTGACTTCAGTGTGGCATGGACTCCTGGATCTGTTTTATTATGGTCATCTGGGGCTGCTTCATCTTCAGTAAACTCTGGTAGCGGATCTGCCATAGCATCATCATAGTGTCCCATAATGTCACCAATGGCAGCAGTGAGATGGCCTGGAGGGCCAGGAGGGCCAGGAGGGCCAGGATCACCTGGTGGACCCTAAGGTTAAAAACAAAGGCAATAGAGGCACAGCAGAGTAAATACTGTGCAAAATGACAGCAAAGCCAGCCACTAAAAAAGCAAAACTTCAGGGCCAGCCACCCTAATGCATAGGGAATGTTCAGATACAGATAGACAATTCACATTTCCAGGAACAGGGTTAAGAGATTAGAACTGCATGTGAGGTATTGTCTCTGCTTCATGCCCTCTCTGCCTGTCTTAATACCTTGCTCAAATTTTTCTTACCCCTGATTTCAGACTGGAAAAAGTCACCAAGGAATGGCCTCCTCATTCCATTTTTTTAAGCTATCTGTCCTTCCTTGTTCAAATCCCTCCCTGATAACTTTATTTCTTAAAATTCCCAACAACTGTAAGTGATTTTTAGAGCAATCTAAAATTCCTGCTTCCCCTGTGTCGCCTCAGGCACATTTTCAATTAGTAAAGCCTGAATGGAAAATTTGGCACTAGAAACATCTTTACATTTATCCTGCACAGTGCTGAGCTTTCTGGCCACAAGTATGAGACAGAATCTACATCATCCTTACTTGGCAAAGCAGGTCTTTTCCTGACTAAGTAAATTTTCCCAAATGTTGGGTTGTAAGGTCCTCCTGTCAACCTGAATTGTGATATTTGGGGAGGTAACTGAGTCTTGACACAAAAAATAGCAGTTAATAAACATTTCTCCACCTGCAAGCTTTGCCAGCTCTTCTTTGGCAGCAGGAAGTCTGTAACATACCTTCATTTGAAGTTTGATGCTCTGGTGCATGAGATTGTGTATCAGAACGTGGCATTTCCTTTGAGAGTAGTTACTTCAGAATTCACAACTAGTGTTCCAAACATTTACTACAGAGCACACACCCAAACTAATACACTCTGTGTCTGACAAATGAAATCTTAACTTTTATTTCTTGCTTTTTAATTCCAATTTACAGTTGCATGCAAGCCACCATGGAAAGCAAAACTAAAAGTACTGGTATGATATTGGTATGATATTTCTTGTACTGTCTCATTACACAGATGAAGTATCTGGATATACATTATATTCTTATGCTCTACTGTAGACTTTTCATTCATGTCTTGGTGCCTCGGCAGAAGTGGAGATACCCATAACTGGCAGAAGTTCAAATGAAATAGGGTGCATATTAGCACACGATAAATGCAGGAAGCACCATGTCTTACAAGACAGAAAAATAGCAGAAACTGCCTTCTGTGTCTTGCTCATTATTCTATTCCACCTCTTCCACTTCTTCCCCAAAATAAGCAATACCAGTCTTTTAATATTTCACATGACTGTCCAGATCACCCTTTTCACAAATTTCACAAATCCCTCTAATTTTCTAACTTATCTTCTTTGGGATAGCGTAACGTACATCTTATGACTTAAGGTACCGTGAATTGGTAAATGTGGAATATGCCTGGGACTTTTAGCAAAGGTTTAGGACTTTTTCCAAAATGGACAAACTATTTTTCATTAGCTGCGAATCAGCTCGTGGTTGATGCCTGTAAACCTCAGATCAGGCTGAAGGTCAGCTGAGGTGAGTGTTAGATTTTGGGCTGGCTGTTTGGACTGAAGGATTTCCTTGACACAAGGCATGATGGAGTATGCTGCTGGCAATCAGTCACATGGCTGTTCTAATTCAGTGCCACCTTTGTGGGACTACTGACTTTGAACTGCTGCTAGTTCCAGATACACCAACTGACCTATGCTTAGGCCTGAGATTTTAGGACCCAACTTGCCAAAAAGTCATGTTGAACTGCAGTGCTAGTAGGATCCAGTGAGCTAACTGCAGAAGTAGCCCCAGGCTGGCCTAAGGAGAGCATAGGTGGACGGGACTGGGATTGTCACAGGTCCAGAAGATGAAAAGGAGTAAGAAATGAGCCCTTTCAATACACAGTTACCCTGGCTACTTGTTGGAGAAACTATATCAAATCTTACCATTTCTCTTGAGCTCATGAATGTTTGAGAAAGTGATGCAACGGCTGGTAAAAAATTTCATTATTTGAAGGTAATCTTTTCCCTCCATATTGCCATCAACTCACCTCAGGTCCAGCTTCTCCTACACTCCCTCTAACACCAGGAGGCCCAATTGGCCCAAGAGGACCGGGACTTCCATCTTTGCCAGAAGGACCAACTGGACCTGGAGGACCCTAGACAATATAAGAGAGAGAAGGAATGGATTTTAGCATTTAATAACAAAGTTACACAAAACAGCCTTTTATAAGCAGTATCTTGTATACATGTATACAGACTCAGAGATACACTGTCACTTGGGAACATCCAAGGGAGTCCTGTTTCTCCTTTACTTTTGAGTGAACAACATACATGAGTGTATGAAAGGCAGAGTAGCAAAGCTACCACATATATGGCTTTGCATTAGCTACAGGAAAACTGTCTGTAAAAAGGGACTGTAGCCCTGTAGTTATTCTGATCTGACCTTTTTATCTAGCTATAAACTACACTTATATCATAGCTTTACTGTATTAAACAATGTAATGTCTCTCAGCAAAAGTTAGTAGGGTAATTACCACATGATACTGAAAGTCAATAAAAGCCAGTGAAGTAAGTGTGATGCAGAAATAGAAATCTGATCATGGAAAAAAACCAAGCAAGAAAAACCTTAATCCTGAAACATACTCACCCGCGGACCAAATGGGCCTGGAATGCCAGGACTGCCCTGTTCACCAATAGGACCCTAAACAGAAGAAATTATTGTATCTTTGTGGCATTTAAAGCATATTCCTTTAGTTTTAAAGAATTAGTGTGTGATATACACAATTCTGCATGAATAGGATTATAATATACATGAACAATGGGTAGTACCTTTCCCTCTTATGATTCATTTTCATTCTATTGTTCTCTTTTGTCACAGTGTAACAACTGTAATCACAATTTAGATTAATAGAATTTACTGGTGCTTGGCTATATATAAAGTTGTTTCTGCAGAAAAGCCTTGCTTTCATGACATTTAGAATCAGACTGGCCTACAAAAGAGGAACTGACGTTGTTATGAAGTGCAAAGATGCTTTGGATGCTGGGGTTTTTTTTGTTGACTCTTTTCCTGCATGTTGAAACTTCTAGCTCTTGCATAGGATCAGCAAACAAATGTAAAAAAATTAAGTTTTCCATCTCATTTCCATTCAATCGCTGCTGAAATTATGAAGTTCTTGCAAATATTAGTGAGAGATACTACCACAATCCTCATGGGATTTTGCATTTGACTCCTTGACTGTAAAGAGTTCAAACACTGGCAAAAAGCAGTTCACACTCTAATGTGCCGATCTAAACTATCAACTTTTGTTATCATCTTGTGCTGACAGGTCATAGACTGTCAGTTATCAGTCCCTGTGGACTGGCACAAATAGAACAAGAGTAGAACATGTATCTTGCAAAGCACAGGTTTACCTCATCATGCAGTAGTATTGTAAAACTGCATTACAAATATTAACAAGAACAGATAGCCAGGCCACTCACAAGCACCTTGGGGGGGGGGGGGGGGAAATAATTCGTGTTTGCTTTTTTTCATATTTTAAATAACTGTGTTCCTGATACATTATTTAACTATCAAGGAAATAAAATTATAGTAAAAACAGAACTTACAGGAGGACCAGGAAGACCTTGAAGCCCAGTGAAACCCCTATGTCCTTTCTGGCCCCTATCACCTCGATCTCCATTATCACCTTTGTCACCACGAGGTCCTTGGGGACCCTGTAAATATCAGTGATGAAATTTAAGATTCTGAACTGGAAAAAAACCCACAACAGCAAAACCCCCTCATTTGCTCTTAGGCACTGCACTCAGACCTCATTCACTTCTAAAGCTGGAAAGAAGGTGATTCTGGGGCAGCTCCAAGAATCTGGATTTTTTTACCAAAGAATAAGTAAATAATTACAGAAATCTGTGTTGTGCTTAATTGTAGTTGTGGTAAATTTAGTCTATTTATCTTCATAATACAGTCAAAAAAACCCCTGTAATAATGATACAAAATAATTTATGTAACAAAATTTTTAAGATTAGAAAATTTCTTTGCCTTACTGGGTATGGCAAATAATTTTTGTAGGATGAGATTGAAATATTGCGGAAGTCTCACAGACTCATAATGGCAAAATGCATTTTCAGGATGTCTCACAGACTCATAATGATAAAAAGTATTTTCAGTATGAAATCCTCCATGTTGCATCTTTACTTCTCACAGCTGCTTTCACCTTCACAACTGAAATTACACTCCCTAACTACAGACAACAACGTCCAGGCTCCCCAGTACAAATAGCTTGGTTTTATTACCATCACAATTTCATTCTTGGTATTTTCGATAGTTTCATACTTTTCATACTAATTCAAAAATCATTGGAAAAAATGCCTTCTACTTTCAATTCTATATTTCTCAGCCCAAATTGCATGCTAAATTTCTTAATGCCAGATTCTAAATAGTTTATCAATGGCATCATTATCACCAACTACTCAATAGACTTTTCTTGTCTCTCAAATGACATCTGCTTAGGGACAGAACCACATTCTTTTGAATTTCCCAAGTTTGCAATTATTTTTTTGTTCCAAGCTTGGATTGTAAAAGAGTTATGTAACACAAAAAGATGGGGTTTGTTTGTTTTTCCATTTGGACTGAAGTCAGAATCTCATGGGTTGAATTAAGGCAGTTGCATGAGAACAGGTGATTTTGTTACATTTCTGCCATTTTTATCTAAAGATGTGCCTTTTCCGCATTCATTTCTTTAACCCTTATTTGAATTATCAGACACAGACTCCAGCCATTTGCTAACTTAGGTCCTACCATCATGCAGACGGCAACACGCTCCAAATAAAGAGGCTTCCAAAGCATTTGTTAATTCTCTGCAAAGTATTTTTAAAGTGTAGAAATACTAGTGTATCCAAACAGATTCATACAGCTTTGCAGCTCAGACGACTACTTTCATCCACTTGCAGTCAGAACACTAAAAGTTGAAGCCCTGTTTAGCACTCTGATTTTGGCCTAGTTTCTCATACACTTTCCTGTAAAAAGGATCTCAGATAAAACCATAGTGACCACGGAGAACTTACAGGCAAACCTCTTTTTCCTGCACGACCTGGGGGACCCATTGGACCTCGAGAACCCTATAAAGATTGCATACAGAAGATATGTGAAGCAATGCACAAAAGCATACACAATATTTTTTTGATAAACAAAGTATTAAAAAAAATGAAGAAGTCTCACTTACAGTTTCACCTCTTTGACCTGCATCTCCTGGAGGGCCAACAGGACCTGGAGTTCCTGGACCCCCTGGAGAACCTGGCAGGCCTGCAGGGCCAGGTTCACCACGATCACCCTGCAAAACATAATTTGAACATTATTTATCTAAAGAGGACTGGACTAGACCAAAGCAACAGGACTCTAGCATTGCTAATCTATTTTCTAGCAATTACAATCTACAAAGATGTTCCTTCTGTAGGAACTCAAGTCTGAGTTTGTGGAGACAGGTGTTCTTAGCCAGGTTTCCTCAACTTTGAGAAGTACTACTTATTCAAAGCTGTGATACACTTTCAGAACAAGTTCTGCATTCAAGTTAAGCAAATGAAGAGAAAATCTACAGTAAGTCAATAATAAAATGAAGATTTCCATAAGTGACTTAAGAAAACAATATATACTTACACGTTCTCCAACAGCTCCATCTCGTCCAGGAGTACCGTCATTACCAGCAGGTCCCTAGAGTTATGGAATAAAAACAGAGCTGTCGATTAGCTCTGTAATCTTGCATTTCTGTAAGAAGCACTAGAAAGTTGTTCTCCACCTCCAACTACAAGTCAAGGAGAATAACCACTAGACTGCCTTTTTTTTGGCATGTTACAAGGCTCTAATACTTACTTCTGGACCAGCTTCACCTACAGGTCCAGTGGCACCTGACTGGCCAATAGGTCCTGGGGGACCCTTATCACCAGGTGGCCCCGTGGGACCTTGTTTTCCTGGTGTACCCTGAAAGAGACGAGAAATATCATATCAAAATTTTAATCACAAAACAAAGTACCTGCTGCCTGCAAAACACTACTCATTAATCCAGTCTGGTGTACCATCAACATTTGTAACTTGAAAAAACCTGATAATTAAGGAAAATGTTCTTATAGATTTTTGAGTACATATTAAATATGTATATACTGTGTATTTTTATGCAGTTTAATTGTGTTAGTTGCTTTTGAATAGGATTTTATCGACTAGAACCTGCACTTGAAGTTCATCTATCTAGTAGCAACTCTCTTAAGCACAAACTCCCTTGATAAATCAATATGTCTGATGGCATTATCTGCAATAGGTAAGGTCTTTTCAACTCTGGAAAAATGTAATGCAATTTGAAATAAGTAGCATGATTTATATTTTTTTTCCTCTGTCTCAACACCAACAAAACTTGTTAGCCTGGAATAATTTCTAGCCAACTTTAACTATAAATTGACTTTATGGATCCTGTGGTAATGGCAGATCCTCCATACCATCCCTTTTACTAATAGTCTATTTAATGGCTTCATCTCCTGGATCATTAGGCTTTCCAATAAATATCCATAAATCCTACATGAAAGCAAAGATGGCACAAATGGTAATTCTGAAGACTGTAGTTCACAATTTATGAAATAGCAGTTACGAAGTATTTACTCACATTCAGGTGACCTTTGGGCACCTAAATGAAGAGTGGGGTTGTTTTTTTCAAGGATCTAGTTTTAAGTCAAATAGGAACATTTTAGCCAGAAGTCTTAATGCTATTATCCACTTACTCTTAATTCAGGTTCAGACCTTCCATTATGGCTGAAACAAAATCTCCCACCTCATATTTGCATGAGATTTAGTTATTTACTATTCTTTCTATATTCGCTCCTGCAATCAGAGTTTTCCAACTTTCTCCTTGTGCTATGGGACACTATGCTCAGAATTCCACAATGATGAGAACGCCCAAGCTGGTGGCATTACTGGCTTGGTCGTTACTTACTGCAGGACCCGGCAGCCCTGGCATGCCTCTTTCCCCTCGCTGTCCTGGCATACCAACAATACCTCTTTGACCGGTAGTTCCTGCTGGACCAGGGGGGCCATCCGGGCCCTGAAATCCACAAAGGATAAAACAACGTTACTATCATTTCAGTGGCAATAAATATAAGTAACAATGAGACCAAGCCTAGAGTCGGCCTAGGGAGATTTTGTAACATCAACCAGGACGTACCGGCTGCCCATCTTCCCCCGCATCACCCTTGTCTCCAGGACCACCAGGAGGCCCAGCTGGCCCTCGATCTCCCACACGGCCATGAGAACCGGGATCACCACGAAGACCTGGGGGACCTTCTTTTCCTGGCTCACCAATAGGCCCCGCAGGCCCTGGAGCTCCCTTAGAAAATTAAAACACCTCATTACAATGGACCCTTTTCTGATCAGGACAATTAAATTCTAAGGACTGTGTTTTGATTAACTATAAATATGCATAGTCTCTAAGGAAGGCCCAAAGCGTGAATGAGCTAAGAGCTATTATCTCATTTATAATCAAAGGGATTAAATAAACATCTCATCAAATTATGTCCAAGCTCCACACCCTACCTCCCCCACCCCCCCCAAGTTTGCATTTCCAAACTCCCTCCTTTAAAAGACACTCTTTTTTTTGTTTCTCTCTTCTTTGCTTTTCTTGGTTTTTTACCTCAGGTGTACAACTACTGCTAGAAAACTCACTCTTGCCCATTCTTTCCAATATCATCAAGCTAAAGTCCATATTCAAACTTTTCATTCACATGGTACAAATTAGTGTTTTAACGGACCTTTGTTCATTTCACAAATACTTTTAAAAGACTTCACATGTATATTACGTTTTCCATAAACTTCATTTTTTGATAAACTCACGACTGCAAGTTATTTTTCCCATCAAAACATTGAAAGGCATATGAAGAAAGTAACACAGTTCTCTGTGTGGAGTTGAATCCTCACTTGTTGATCCACAACTAATTCTATTTTCTTCTTTTTTTTTTTTTTTTTTTTTTTTTTAGTGTTTCTGAAAATGTTTAGCTGTAAGAGATTTTGCGGTTTTATTTTAATGGATGAGTAACCCGACTGATGAGATAGCCTGGCAGAGGCCTCTTCCTTTTCCAAAAATGTCCTAACTTCAGTCACCACTGAAGAGACAAAAAAAATAAAAAGTACAGAAAGATATAGATTGTTGTTTTGTTCCTGTAAGCAATTGAGTCATTAGAGCAGCTTGAACAGCTCAAAGCCTACTTAATCCAGTGAAAAGTGTTGCACTGATTTGGACACACCAGCACTGGATCAAGCCTAAGACTAATGAGTTTTATTTAACAAAGCCGGATGTAAGCATGCAGTCACAGAATTCAGCGCTGACAACTGTTCTCTTCTATTGCCTCAGGCCATAAACACTGCTTCACCTTTTCTGCTTTAATTAGTCTTCATGTTTTCAATGACCAGTTTATAAAACACACCTATTAGGAATATGACAATTGACTTACAGTAGGTCCTGGAGGCCCAACTCTTCCAGCAGATCCTGGGAATCCAGTAGCACCCTAAGAAACATTTTAATGCCAACTTTATCGAAAGAAATACAGCACTGGTTACCTCAAATGTTCTCAGCTGTATTAGTGAGCAAATGTTATAATTACAGACTGTGAAAAACAAGCTGAGATGAGGAATGATACACACATTACATAAAATTTCAGTATTAGATTTTCTTCAGTCAGGTCATAAAAAATAAAATATACTTACGGGTGGACCCTGAGTTCCTCTGCCACCTTTCAGACCAGGAACACCTGGAGGACCCTAAAAGGAACAGAGGAAGAGAAGGGTGATAGTGAACAACCAGAACATTTAAATAAGCAAGATCAGCCTATGCCACCAGTTCTCTGAAGGTGTTATTTATACTTACCGGTGGACCAGGAGACCCAGCAAGACCCTGTGGTCCTGGAGATCCAGCATCTCCTTTCTGTCCAGGTTCTCCAGGTTCACCTTTCACACCTGGCTGACCATCAGGGCCCTATAAGAAATATTGAGAAGAGACATCAGGTCAGAGAATACCAAATCTTTCCAGCCTAACAAAGTAATTTTGTAGGGAACTTCTAGAAGGCAAAAAATAACAGGAGAACAAATCAGCCCAGAAAACACTGCATTTGCTTAACAGTTCAGTTCAAGAGAACTGTAACAGTTCAGCACAGTCTTTAGAAGATCACAGATGAGATTTTCTGAACAGTCTGTGAAGTCAGTATTTCCATTTAAAATATTTGCTTGTCTACGTCACATTTTTCTTTTCTTTAGATTTTCTATTATTATCAGCAGCTATTACATACCTAAAAGCAAAACAGACTGAACAAACATTGTCTTTTCTTGTTTTTCCTACTAAGGGAAGCAGATGCCTGACTCTTTGTGGAAGGTCTAAACCAATACTTAGGCTGTGGGAAAGTTCAGGGTATTAACTGGAAAACTCACAAACCTTCCATTTGGTCTATCAACTCATTCCAGCCTTTGCTACTCATGATGCAAATCGTTTCTACCTTCAGTAGATGACACCTTTTTAATTTGCCTCATTTTAATCTCAAAGGAGCAACATAGCATATTCATGAAAATATGAAATCTGGTGAACAATTACATAATCTTATCAACAAAATCACTTTTCAACTGTCTAGGGTATTTATTGGCCCTTTTCTTTACTCGTTATACTGCTGGGAAATAGAAACAGTTTTCTGCAACAAAAATGTGACTCACGTTCCAGAACACTGCAGTATTATTCATAATGAAGGAAACTAAGTATGTCAAACCATGACTAAAGGAAACTCATTAGTATTACAAAACACATACCGGAGGACCAGCAAAACCAACAGCGCCAGTTGGGCCATTTTCTCCTCGGGAACCCTGGTCAAAGAAATTAGAATAATCGTATTTAACAACTGCCTTTCTATATACAGTATAATTTACAGCTAAATATACAAGAAAGGCTGCTAACTATTTACTGTCATAAGTGTGATTATACTTTTGCTCCATTAATCAGAATAAAATGATCTTCTAATCATAAAATAGATAGTTAACTATGATGTTAAGATCTGCCATGTGTTCAACACTATATTCAAACTTTCAGAATTTAGAAATGGAAGGCATAAGCAAGCACTAAAACCACAGTAGGAGAAATTCTGCTCACAACTACTTCCAGAGATAGCACGATTAGCTGAAAAGGACACACCTTATGCAACCTACCATTCTAATAAGATAGACTGGGGGAAAAAAGCCAGTAGTTCAAAGATGTATTCTTCTACAAGGTCAGAATGGGCTATGAGCTGCTTCAGCTGAGCTTTCCACACAACATTTGTTTGGAAAAGAAGGAGCTGAAAGCTGCCAAGCTCCAGCAGTCCCAAGAGGGGTGGAAGCTCTTCCAATTTATACTGGAAATAAGATTGTTCTGATTTATGACACAGACATAATCAACTCCAAGCAGTATGAAGGATCTAGAAGGGCTGAGCCTCTAATTCCCTTATCAAAGTCAGCCCTTAAAATCACAAATAGGTGGAAAATGACAAGAGTTAACATAACTGGATGAACTAAGGTATACCTCTGCATTTTGACCATCTAAATATTTGTATGTGTACAATAGTACCTGGTATGTGCGTGCTTTTAAAAACATTCAAACAATTAAAAATGTTGGCATACTTTCAGGAGTAAGGTAAATGAGGGTAACTTTCTGTAAATTTTTCCCTAAAACAAGTATAGGACAGAGGAACAAAATCCGCCAATGGTTTTGCAAGTGCAGAGCATCGAGACAGAACTACAGATTTTGGCTACAAAGGAAGAGGAAGAAAAAGAGGAAAATGTATCACAAATGAGACAAATACCTGGAGTTTGGAACAGTATTAGATATTGTTAACGTATGCCAGGCAAAAACCAAACATGTTTACTCACAGGGTTTCCACGGGAACCAGGAGGACCAACTAGACCTCGAGGACCTGGTTCACCCTTAAAATGAAATTAAACATTATTATTTCCCAAGTAACTTATTTGATGAGTAGCAAAAGTGCCAATAAAGGGTGATAATATCAAGAAACTTCAGTAGGGAATAGAATAAAAATCTGTTTACCTTTTCACCAGTGGGACCTGCTGGACCCATTGGGCCTATTGGACCAGGGAGACCCTTTTGAACAATAAGATGAAAGGAAGTTAGAGAAGTGATGCTTCAAAACAGTTAGTTTAAAACTTCTCATATGTTACTATTTCCATATGCTTTTTCATTCCTTTAAATTCTTCTCCTTTACCTCTGAAAACTTGTTGGGTTGTCTTTACTTAAAATTGACTTGCATTTCCTCTCCCAGTGACCAAAACCCCACATCTCAAAAGACTGCTTTCCTTCATTTTCTCTTTCTTCGCTAACTTCATCTTCTCCTTTATGCAGTGTTTATGAATAAGGCCAATGATAAAAAAAAAAAACCCTGGCTTTATTTTGCTCTCTCAGGAGGAAATTAAGTCCTTTTCCCCCACTTGCACAGAAGCTCTGCTAGTATTTAACTAGTGTCCATCATTACTTTTGAAGATTCATTTATATCTTACAAACTCCTCAAAAGTGTCCTTTTTCTCTTCATGGGGCAGTTAGGCAAACAGGTCGCAAATTCTCCATCCAAACCCATCAACTCCGCATAATGATCCCACAGCACTAATTATATTACCTTCTTGAATATCTAGATATCCAATTACAATTCTGTTTCGTTAGAAGCAGAGTACCACAAACTTGCACCCAGTTTATATTGAACAAAATCCCCCCTCCCACAAAAAAATTGCACTGGAACTTAGTTCAAACTGTAGAGAAATAAAAAAAAAGAAGCCATTAACAAATCAATACTCTAGGTAGCAGAGATATCTGCAGATAACTGGCTTTAGAACAGGGATGTACATTTAGCTCACCATTCCTTTACCTGTTCATTACTGTAAGCTATAAATGTGCCTTACAATGATTAAGAACGGTTCTGTATCTTTGGATAATATCTGACTAACTAATAATTGACTAACTATAACTAAATCCAGCTCACAGCTGATAATTTTAAGTTAGTGCTTCTGTATCCTATGGTTGCTCCAAAAACCTTTTCCTCTTTAATTATAAATTTAGTCCAGGCAGGATCCTCATCTTTTGAATGTACCTCAGATTTCCAAATGCCTAGCAGCTAGTACTCCAACCGGTTTCCAAAACGGAAGAATGTCAGATATATGCAATTCATGTAAAAAGTAACTACAATAACTTCTGGGAAGAAAATATGGTCAGTGCATACACAACCAGCCCAGTGCATTTGGGGTTATTGGACAGTTGGTCTATGCAGAAAAGTGTGTACAACATGTCTTGAACATGTCTTACCAGACTAGCCATGTCATTTATGCACAGGAGATTCAAAGCTTTCCAGAAGTGTCAGCAACTTTCCGCCCATATGGGGCTTAGTACATTCACAGGAATTTTCACCTGTGAAACTCAAGACAGACTGTGGACAACTCAGTCCAAACCATAAGCAGGCATCTGCCTTAGTCCAAGAGTCAGAGCTGGAAGGTCTGCTTCTAGGCTATTGAACTCTGCCTGTCCCTTTTTTCATAATTTTACTATAGTCAACTTAGCTGAATCCCAAATCAACACACTACTTCTGGGAATCCTTTCCACTGACATCTTAACTCCCGTTATTGATGATACAAGACAGGGGCTTGGAACCCCAACATCCCAAAGCATTGTACACAGCAGTCTTGAAAAACTTGAAAATTTGGAGGGTAGGGGCAATGAGAATGACTATCAGCCCATGATATCACCAAGTGGAGCAGTGATTAACTCTATGAGCTGAGTACCCTTAGCACAATAAACACTCTGGTGTGTGAAGAGAGTGATAGATTTACTTACTCTTGCCCCATCGTTGCCAGCTGTACCTTCAGCACCTTTCTCACCTATGCCGCCCTATGGAAAATACCCGGAAAGTCTCAGTTATGATACTGAATGCTCAGCAGTTCATACTCCGGAATAACTGCAGTATTAAGAGAGAGGTGATTCTACTCAGGACAACAGAAATAAACAGACTTACTCTGTCACCCTTGGGGCCAGGTGTTCCAGCAATCCCTCTTTCTCCAGGCATACCTTGAAGACCCGGTGGACCTGGATCACCAGGCGTCCCACTAGGGCCTGGGCTTCCCTGAAGCAAATAGAGAGCAAGTTGTTGTCTATTCATCCTAGAAGTATCTTTGTCTCTAGGCTGCGGAATAGGCTGTGACTGTGTTGAAGTCTCTGGGGTACAGTTTTAAGTAATAATTTTCTCTTAAATTTGGACTTTATTAATGTCCAAATACTTTTCTTTTCCCACTGTGTTACTCAGGAAGTTCAGCTGTAATAGTCTTTCCAAATACATTAGTATTTAGTCAGTGCATATTCGGGATGAGAACAGGCAAAAAAAGAAGCTCGTCTGTCTACCTTGACACCACATGGGTTTATTACACAAAGCAGTTACAGGTAGAAGTTGCCAGAGGCAGAGATGCTTTATTTATGCTTTGCTTCTCACACCTCATGTCTATTACAGGTGCCACATTATTAAAGGCACTCCCAACCTGGGGTGACCTTCCTAGGCCTACTTAAATCAACTGCAGGTGAAAGAAAGGCTTGCAGTTTTCACCCTGCCAAGTGTCTTTGTGTAAACTGATGTAGCTCTTAAAACATTGCTAGAGGGTTTTCTGCAGTTCAGAAATGGCTTTGCCCAGTTCTACTGAGAAACACAAAAACCATTTTAAATTTCAGACCTATATAAATTAATACAAAATGTGTTCTCAACGTGTAAGTATCTTGCAAGTTATTAATACTGTTATACCGGCATAACTTGTATGTCCTCCTAGAACCCTTATATAAACAAGATACCTTTCATGAAAAGTTATCCCTTTTATAATAAAAAAGCTCTCTCTTTTGTGTTCATGCAAATGAGCAGAATTATACATTACATCACTGCAGCAACACAAATCTCCATTCAGCTTACCTTTGGACCATCAGGACCATGACCTCCAGCCATACCCTTTTCGCCCTGGAGTCCTGATGCACCTGGTTCTCCCCTTTCCCCTGGATTGCCACGTTCTCCCTACAAAATGGAAAATTATTACTTATTCAGAAGTCAGGGTACAGTTCTGGTAGACAAAATCCTAAATATACCATAAGTGCAGCTCTGCTGTTTAAACAAAGAGCCTGTAAACAAATTCTAGGAGAACTGATCAAATAAAAAAACAGCTTTATGCTTTTATTGTTAAAGGTAGGGGAAGTAGCATGTTGCTCAGCAAACTAAAAACTATCATTTCACAGCCGTAAACCTAATCATTTAGCAGCCAGTACTCAACACCACTTCACGAGCTATGAAACCATTAAAGGTGGTAGGTTTTACAGAAACCATATTAAAACATATCGATGTTTACAACCATTTCGTTGGTGGGGGAAAAGTCAAATATTCACTTTAGCTGTTAAAGTCCACGTTATATATCAACTTTCAACCTCAGAGAACTGTTAGGAAAGTTTAAGCTCTGAAAAAAAATACTTACCCTAGGGCCCAATGGACCAACAGCTCCAGGGTCTCCAGGCACACCCTAAGCAGAACAGAACTCACCATTAGAATGAAAGCATTATTCATAGCCTTATAGTTATGGAAAATAGAGATAAACATTTTCATTTGCAAAGTACTGTGAATGTAGATGGCTACTTCTGAATATTATCTGTCCATGACAAGAGGAAATAGTCCAACTCAGTCCAAGAAGATGGACTTGAAGATTCTAGTATTTATTTTATCCAAAAGCAGTTCTCGGACAGCGTGCAGACTACATCAATACATATTTTTGAAACAGAGTAGGGAATTAAAATTACAAAGAGAAGAAAAGGTAAAACTACTTTATGAAGTGAATTCCTGTTAAATTACACAGAAATTACCTGATCACCTGGCTTTCCTCCCTCACCTGGAGGACCTGGTGGCCCAGGCAAGCCCTATAAAAAAGTAAATAAAATGGTCACTAACATGATAGAAAGTTAGGTAAATCCAGATTTAACTAAGACACCAAGAATATGAATGTAGTATTATACTCAGTACAAGACTATGTCCTCAGAGATCCTCAAGCAAAACAGTTACATGAATATTACACCAGTGTTTTTCCCCCTATAAATAAGATGGCAGCCCTTCTTTAATATTTGTAGGACATAGGCATATAAGCCCTAAAAATAAAGCTCTTTATAAACAGAGATTGACTTGACTTAGTACTTCATTATCAAAACAATTCTTTTGCTCCATATTTGGAACATCTTTGGAAAATCTCCAAATGAAAACTGAAAAACAACAAAGGTTTTCTCAAGGGATACAGAGCTGGTATTTAAGCCTTTGCCAGTTCAGTTTAGTGCACAGCTGATGTGAAAGTATGACTAATTATTCTGAACATCGGTGCCTTAGTTCTGAAGTTGTGTTTTATTATACATCACTTGATTGAATTTCTCCAATTTCAGTTGAAAGAAATGGCGGTTTATTTTTGTCTTTAAAAAAATGAATGCACATACCTGAAACCCTGTAGGACCTGGAGGGCCTTGTTCTCCTCTTTCTCCTGCCAGACCCTATACAAAAGAAAGTTAGTTAGGATACAGTAGAGGAATATAGGCAGGCTCTACAATTTTTCTTCTCTCTGAATATGTGTATTTTTGGTTACATATTTGTTTATTATACATTTTTACTTACCTCAGGCCAAGATATACCCTATCTAAAAGATGTAATAAGATGTATCTTATTTCTCTAAGATCCTCCCCACAAAAATTCTGTGCTGACAGGAAAACACTTAGTTCCATTGAAACCAAGGAAGCTAGGAAAATGAACCATAAGAAAATTTTGCCCCTTGCACTATTTTTTGTAATGGTCAGTAAAAGGAATTAGACTGCTCATATATTTTTTTTTTTCTAATACAAAGCTTCCCATTTTTCTAGGAAAATTTTTTCTTTACACTTTCTTAGGATTTTTTGTTTGGAATCAACAATTGGCATGAAGATAGATAAAAATAGAAGCAGAAAGAATAATGAATGGGTGGAGCGACTGGCAGGCAGGCAGAGTGGTAAAAGTTGGCTTACCGGTGGGCCAACAGGACCAGAAGGACCAACTTCACCATCTTTACCAGGGGCTCCCTAAATTAAAATGACATGGGAAGAAGTCTTGTATAGTGAACACATATAACTGAAAAGCATAATTTTCTGTAATCACTGCAAATAAGAGTCACACTCACTCTCTGTCCTGGGACACCTGCATTGCCTGCTTCTCCAGGTTTTCCAGGATCACCCTAATTTGCAGAAATAAAAATGACTATTTTTAAATACTGTTTTCATCCATTAAAATAAATGCAAATGTTTAAAGTTAAACAGATCTTGGGTACCAGATGCCATACTCACACTACTACCCTTTGGCCCAGGAAGGCCCATGCTGCCTGGCTGACCTCTGATTCCTATTGAACCTGCTGGACCTGGACGTCCATCTTCTCCAGGAGCACCCTACAGAGCATTTTCCACATTAGATTATAAATATGTTTATTCATATGAACCTCTTTGCTCCTGGAAAATGTTTGTATATATAAAAAAATAACATTAACCTGGTCTGGTGCTACAGTTATCAGTCAAAACGTGTTTAAAGCAGACATAGCTTTAGCCATACTGCTGCATTTAACCAAATACTATGCAATTATTATCATTGAGCCATTATAAACAAATACATTATTGTTTCCTTAGAGAGGCAGTTAGAAAAGATATTTCGTTCAAAACAGTTTAAAAATACTGCAGCAGCTGGTAAACAACAGACACTGCTATGCAGACAAAACTAAAGGAACATTATCTCCACTAATTTTGGAGTCAGGAATCTAAAATGAACAATTAATAGCGAAGATAAACCTGAAATCAAGAAAACTCAAGTTAATAAAAGTAATTTCAATGAGTTGGGACCTTCAAATTACTGTGACATTAACTGAAAGGACTAACTTTTATGTCACTTACCAAGGGGCCAAGTTTTCCTTCAGGGCCTTGAACACCTGGATTTCCTGTCAAACCCTAAAAGCGGGAATAATATTGGTGTTAAAGTTGTGCATCTAGAACAATACAGAAACGTAAATAAAGCCAAAAGATATGCTCAGTTACTACCATAGTACAAACTTCTCTGTATCAAAGGTCTTCATCCTCGTCTTCACTTTACAGCTTCATCCCCCGCTGTATTTGATCTTCCCTTTTCCTATTCTCCCTTTTCTTGCTTTTACACCTCTTGAGCTTCTCACAGGCTCATCTTTATTTCTGCCAACATTACCCAGTGTTCTATATCACATCTTATACTTGCTGCTCCCTTTCTCTTTTATGATATTCCAAATTCTCCTCAAATATTTTCCCTGAAAAAAATCTCAAGATGACAGGCACCGCTCAACTATGGAAGTTATAAATCACCAATTTAATGATGGTTAGCCTTCAATTAATTTGGCCTTCATTTCATGCTATCTGTGGTAACTGTGTTTTACAAGTGCACTCCTTCAGTTGCATTAGCTAGTCTCAATCAGGACTATTTCTCCTTTTTCAAAGGCAAAGGGAACCTGTTCTTCCCAACATCAGCAGGAAAAAAGAGAGGTATTTTGGCCTTTACCCTTCAAGCAGCCCCACCAAAACAAGTCCATCCTTAATTCTGCGAAGTTCATTTTTGCCTTTTTCAAAAGAAAAATGCCATGGTTTCTAGCATACTGCTATTAGTTCCTTACCCTTGCACCCGGGAGGCCAGGTTCACCGGGACGCCCAGGATCTCCCTGACCTCCTTTAGGACCAGAAGAACCTGCTGGACCACGCTCTCCTTGGGCACCCTAGAAAGATACCAATGGGCTACTAGTTAACAGGTAGAACAGCAACAGTAAGAGAAGGTTGAATAAAATAGGCATCTTCTATTAAGGACTTATTTCTGCACACAGAATTCCAAATCATTAATATTTTTATTATTATTACTTTTTTCCCCAAATTATTACTTAAAAGTTGTCTCTTCCATAAAGCAAATTTATATAAGAATTTTAGAATCCCTGTATTTTTACCAAGAAGTTAGGAATTTACAGAAACACTAGACAAATATGTATGTGAGTCACTTCCCTGGAAGTGTTAGGAAAGCCAAAAAAGTGTTAGGAAGAAGTTTGGAAAGCCAGAGACAGATAAGCCCATCTCTTCAAGGGACAAATCTAGAAAAACTACACCACACACAAATAAAAGGCAATTTTTCAAATAGTTACCTACTATAGAGCAATACATGAAGCAATACAGCAGGAGAACAGGTCAACATCTCTTATCTAGTCACATTTCAGCATGAGGGAGCATTAAGTCAAGGACAAGCAAGAAAAGGTGAACACCACAGGTATTGAAAGTGATTTTTCCTAAAAAAATTTAGTCTCAAAACATTCAGAACCCTTTCTGGCATTTGTCAATTCCTTTTGATCCTGCTTCCAGTGATTCTGAGGATCTGCCTATTTGCCCAGAAGCAGATGTTTTTAATGGAACACTTTCTTTCTATATATCTGTATTTATGAAAATTTAACAAATGACCCAATAAAAGATGAATGCTTTAATTTCATTTACCTTTGGTCCAGGCAAGCCATCAGAACCTGGAAAACCACGGTTACCAGGAGCACCCTAGAAAAAAGCCACAGATACAAGATTATTATCTTAATTTTTACGTAATTTATTGCAAATAAAGTACTAGGTTTATAGTTTGGGGGTTCAGTTTATTTCCTTAAAACTTTCTTACTAGAATACTTTAAATTTGGGCGTTTTACCACTTGGAGTGGTAAAAATATCAATGTTTCATTCATGTGTGCTGAACAGCTCCTTCTATGTCAACAGCCTCGTTGAAAGCAAGATGACCATTTGTACAGGGTTAAGCAAAAAATTTGCAGATTAGCTCGTCATATCTCCATCATTTCTCCTACCATACTATCCTGTGCACTGAATCCACAAATGAAAATATCCAGTGTAAAGAATAATGCACAGTATTAATTGCTGTTAGGAAAAAAAGTTTGACTACACCCACAATGAAGCTGTAAGGAAATTCACAGTTAGGTCAAGAGGTTTTTCAGCTTAGCAGTACATCTCTCAAGACATATTATTCCTCTGGATTGCTTACCCTCTCTCCAACAGGACCTGGCGGACCTACTGACCCTGGATCACCTCGAGGACCTCTTTTCCCTTCTTCACCTACAGGGCCAATGGGACCCTGGGGACCTTGTGGGCCCTAGTAAAAGTAGAATGTTTTTTAAAAAAATCATTGTTAAGCTCACCACTTCTCAGGTATATTGAAACAGACTGTCTTCTAAACATCATAAATATTTTTCCAAATAAAGGAGAAAAAATAGATAGGTTTTGAATCAGTTAAAAAAAATGCAGCTTTTCAGCATCAGCTTTTCTCTTTTACAATGTTTGTAAGCTAATATTTCAGTAAGAAGTGCACTAGGGGAATTAAGTCTAATTCTGCAGCTCAGCTGTACAGTGCTTATTATAATCACCTACATGCAATAATTTCTATTTATTATTATCAATAAGCTGCAAAGGACTCAAAATTCAGTAAGACTCTAGTAGAAATTCTAAAAGGAGAAGACAGTAGGTGGTAAGGAAACCACTACTTCATCTGTACATTTTTGTCAGTTATTACATGACCATTTAACTAGTGAGAAATTAAAACTAAAGATTGGTTGACAAGTCAAACTGACTCCAACTCTGCAGAATCACTTTTCTTCCAAAATTCACAAGGTTACATCATGGAATTAGCCATATTCTCAAATAATCTTTCACAAATATTATCTGTGGGCTAAACAGCTATTCATACCATACATGTATAAATATGTATATTATTTTAATGTATAAATAAAAAATAGTTAATAGATACATAACTGCATAAGTATAAAATATTTTAAATGTAAGTTTAAAATAAAAAGGATTTTTTAATTATGATTAGCACATTCAAGCATCAACACACCAGATGCTCTTAAATGTCCAGAATCGTATGGATCCATTTCATATTAGATAAATTAGAATACATTCATTCTGTGTGCTACAGAAGCCTCAGTAGATGCACTAATTGGCTCTTCTGTCCTTTAGTACTGTAAGGCCCACACTGGGTAGGTGATTTATAACATCAAAGGACCTGCTTCACCATTCATTGTTAGTACTCTCTAGCCAGGTTCACCGTGGTTTGTCTTTCACAATAATTACTCTTGTGATTATGAGCATCAGAAGCGTCTTGGAAATTGTAAGAATCTATTCAAAATACTCATAACAAGCCTTTGTGATTCCTTTTCATTTAACAAAGCTTATGGAGACTTACAGGTTCACCTTTGGGTCCTGCTTCTCCCTTGAAACCTGGGACACCAGGGTCTCCCTGAAAACAAACACATGAATAACACCCATAAGGTTAAAACTCTGCATAAACCATTTGATCAGTTTGTATTATGCTATAAAACAGAAAAACATTTCCTAGCTTAGTAACTAGTCATAGGCAATATAGCAGGATACTTATAATGGTTTTTCTTTCCATTTAGCGTGCTTGTTTATTATAACGTTATCAAGGCAAAAACCTAAACAAGACAATTTCAGGAGATAACTGTTACTGTTTGTCCAAGCTTATATAGACATTCTTCTTTCTTAGACCTTTAAGAATCCAAAACTGGTATTTTGAACACACAGAAGACTCACAAGATCTGAGTCTCAGCATGCTCCTAATTTATATAAAGGAATCCCACTGCTAATCACTGTTTTAGTTTCATAGAGTAACTATGCAACACATTTGCAAGACATTACAATTACCACAGAGACAAAGACATCATTACCGGCTGGCCTCGAATACCAGGTGGGCCAGTACTGCCTTGTGGTCCTGGGGAACCAGGTGGACCTGACAAACCAGGGGGCCCTCCAGTGCCTGGAGATCCCTACAAACAGAAAGAACAGCAAGCACAGTAAGGAAACGTAGTAAAACCAAGGAAAGAAAATAAATTCACTTACACAATTTCTTCAACAGGTGATATGATTACTTACAGTAGGGCCTTTAGCACCTGGGGAACCATCTGTCCCTTCAGTACCCTAAAGATAATGTACCAACCATTAAAATTAATTTTAATGAGGAGGGTATCGATAACAAACACAGAAGATAGTCATTTTATCTACTTTACAAGACCAGACAATAAAGACTATTAAATAAATACAGCGACATACCATCTACTTGTGCAAATGCTAATACGGGTAACAAAGCGTGCAAGTTAATGTGATGTTTAATCTTTCAGACTTTATGTTGAAGCTTAAGCTTTAAAGTACTTCCAGGATCAAGACTGTATCGAGCTGTGTAACTTTCAGTTTTCCAAGCTGTTTTAATTAAATAATGAAAAGTTATTTTGAACAAAATAAGCACAAAACAAATGAATGAGCACTTTCCTTTCCTGGGAAAAGTAATTTGAGCAAAACTCAGTGTCTATCAAGTGGGGTATTAAAATTCCCTATAAACAGGCAACACGCGCAAGCTGAGCACTGAGGAACTCAATTTAATGTACTTACAGGAAGACCTTGTGATCCAGCTGGGCCCTGTGGACCTGTTTCACCCCTTTGTCCTTGAGGGCCTTCAGGACCACGAGGACCCGTTGGACCTGCTTCACCCTAAGATTTCACATGAGAAAACAACTGGAGATTACTTTGCTCTAAAAAGTAGCGCTACAAACTAACTAAGGAGGAATAATGAGTTTATAAGAGAAGAATAATTCAGGTTTTGAAATAGTTTATTATCCTTAAAAAATATTTTGCTTACCTAATTCTGCTTCTACTACTTCCATGTGAATGTAAACTTCAGAAGTACAAACAGAATTTTTCCTCTATGTATACAAGGACAAGGAAACTTTCTACAGAGAAGCAGCACTATATCCAGTGGCCCAAATCAGATCAAATAATTTAGATAGACATATCTTTCTAAAATCCCAGTATGTACATCTAATTTGACAAGGGGTTGTTTTTTTAGCTTTGTTAACAGCTAAGGCTTAAGATTTAGAAATTATAACACATCTGGTGGTTTTTTGCACAGCACAGGTTAACTCAGTATTGCAGCACTATATTAAATACAAAATCCCTGTAAGATTGGACTGGATGCTCCAATAAAAAAATTCCTCCTGGCATCTCCTTTGAATTTTATCTTTATATAGGAAATTTGCCTTTTGGAACTGATGGCTGTTAATATCACATCTTCATAACTGAAGTCCACATCTTCATTGTATAGTCTGCTTAGCTTTTATGAGTTCAAAGCAGCTATTCAATTTTACATCATTTGATGATCAAACTTGAAGGTAGCTCCTCCTTTTCAAAAGCTTTCATTCATTCATCATGTGACAGCTTCTCCAAATATTTATTTAGGTACTAAGTAGTGCTTAGCCATACCAAAGCATTTTATGACATGCACTAAAAGGTCTATCATTTAATTGTATACATCATGTTAATAGTCTTATTAAGACCCATTTCCAAAAAGTCGTTTCATGAATGGTGCCAGCTTCACAACAACACAAAACATCTGCTGAACTTGGCTACCTGACTAATTGAGAGTTTCTTTCTGTTTAATTTTTTCCTATCATGTATTAGGAGTGTAAAGGAACGAAGAGGAGCAACTGGTGGAGGGCAATAATAAGTATAAGGAAGCTGTACAAGTAGTGTTTTCTGTCTTTGCAGACATAGTCTCAAGGCTAGGAAAAAAAAAAATATTGAGCGCTTTCTTGAAAAATGAGAGGGAAGTCCCACAAAGATAGCGCTGCAGCCAATGGAAGTTTTCCATTTCAACCCAATCACACAGACCCACAAAAGGTAGTAATCCTCATTTGGTCTATTGCGATGAACTGCAGTACATCTCTGTTGGGGTTCAGGCATTTTCCTTACCAGTCTAGGTCATCTCAAAAGCTGTCCTTGGCCGAAACTGGAAGTTTCAGCATTAGAAGGTACTGCTTCCATACTGCCTTAGAGTAGTCCTCGCAGCTTAACTTGCAATAATGCATCTTGTTATTCTTTGAATATACTGGACAAGATTCCTGAGGCACAGCATGCCAGTCCTCTTTTAATCACCCCTTAGCTCAAGCAAAAGCGAGAGCAAAGAAAGTATCCTAACTGTGCTGAATTGCAACAGCTTCATTTGGCTTCTGATTTCTAAGCTCTGCCTCAAGGTCTTGACTATGATTTCACAGCAACTGTTAGGGACCTGTATACAATGTCAGGCTGAACTCTGTGTAGTCTAGTACATATTTTTTAATTCTGTGTTATTAGACATATGAAAAAGATATTTTGATTTTTTACCTTTACACCAGGAGCACCTGGAAAACCTGGAGAACCAGTTATGCCAAGTGGGCCCTACAAAAGACAGACACAGATCTGTAATTGTGCAGTTTAGATCACACAGGTTACTATCTCATCACTGGGTAAATATGGTTCTGGGATTAAATGTATTTTTTAGCCATAAAACATTTGTTCATAACAAATCCAAAATAACTATAAATATAACTTTTCTATGTGGTACATTTTCTAGAATTGTGGTGCAGGATTTTAATAATGTGTTTACTGCCTTCAGCAAAGTTACAGCTCTTGATGCACCTATTAATGCACAAATTGCAATCTACACAGCTGACAATTATTATAGCAATTGTTTTTCAAATTTAGTTTTTAACAAAATATTATATCCTCTTTTTATATCTTTGCTACTGTGGTACGGTAATGAAAAGATCAGATCTTTGTTCAGCCATCACAGTTTGTCCTATGGAATGTAACAAAGGAGAGTTTCAATTCTTTTAAACTTAAAATACTAATCTAGAAAAAAGAAATACAAGCCACACCTACATTAAAACAAATGGGTTGTGTGACACGATTTTTGAGGTAAGCAACACGAAAAGTGAAAATATAATTAAAAGCTATGTAACTACATGCCCTGCTTCCTATTCCTCTGCCCCGTTGCGATTCACAAATTCACAGCCACATTCATCTGCAAGCTTTAAAACACAGATTTTGTACCAAATTTTCAAGGCTCTATAGACAAAGACATACAGCAGAGAGTTTACTGCTTGGATCTTTGTTCAGAGATAGGCAGGTATTTCTGGAAAAGGAAGCAGAGGAAAGGCTGGGTTATGTCACACCACAAAACACAACGCTGTGCAGAGGTACATCTTCAGCTCCTAAAACCAGTGTGCTCTTCCCAAATAGCTTTATATCTTGAGGTAGTCGATGCTGTGTCTAAGAAAGGCTGACAGCTTGAGCAGACCATAGTATTGATGCGGCTACACTAGTTCTCATTCTAGAGCCAAATTCTTGGTGCATTGCGCTGCACAGCGTAGGCGCACCTCATGTGGCTGCGAGGATACGAAGTTTGGGCAGGGATGCAAACGGCTGGGGCTGCATTACATAGCAGACTGTGCAAAGTCCCTAGAAAGCAAACTCCAAGTGTATACACTTGAATATACCTGTATGGTGTGATGCAAACCTTGCTTTGCTGAACAGAAAGACTTTCAGTTAAGGACTTCAGAGTAAATTTGTGAATTGTTTCCATTTTCATAATGCCGCGTCTGCTGAACAAGACATTCAATAGAAGATCTTTCTACTGCATTATAAATTCTCTGGATGGCGGCACACAGTGGTTATAAATATTCACTACAACAATGTTCCCAGATGACTCCTCTTTATCTTTTCCTGATTTTCTGTCTTTTAGTAAAATATGATGCATACTGTGAAAAAATGTTCTATGTAATAAAGCTCTGGTGACAAACTTAGTAAGAACAATCTGTCCCACTGAGCATCAATTACAGACAACATTTCTGCCATGACCTTCCACTGGATTTCTACAGGACTGATGTAACAGCTCACTAAGTATATTTTTGAAAACCTATGTCCCAGTTTATTAAATCACAAATATGTCTGCCAAATCTCTCTCTTGTTGCAGGAAGAATTCCAGAATTACGGTGTACCACTGCACTGACCCAAACAACAACGCATTTCATTAACACTTCCTCCAATGAGAAACATACGCATTAAGTACCAGTATCTCCCTTGTGACACTACATGGGATTTTATAAAACATGTTAGCCAACCCATTATCGTGTACCACGAAGCTGAGCTCATATTTTATGCCAAAGAAAAATTTCAAGCTTCATGTAGAATTTCATAGCTCAGGACCCAGCTTTTTTTAACTTTATAATTTGTTTTCAATACTGAAAAATCTTTTTGTTGTTTGAAAGTTTCTTCTAACAAGTTACCCTTCTTTCACAGTGCACGAAATAATTGAGTTTTGCAGCTTTTAGACACACTCATTTTTTTAGCTTCTATTACAGTTAATTATTCCGTAATGGTTTTTTTTAATAAAACAGTCTGTGCATTAAGATGACACAGGGAAATGAATTTTTCTCAGGACTTACGTCATTATTAAATAAAGGCGATGCACAGAATGAAATTTTAATTGCAGGCAAGTGTGTTTGGGGGTTTTGAGGGGTTTTTTGGTGTGGTGTTTTTTTGGTTTGGTTTTGGTGGTTTGTTGGTTTTTTTGGTTTGTGGTTTTTTTTTTTTTAAGTTGAACATCACAAAGTGGTAAAAGTTCAGGCTGACTACATCAACAAATAGAAACTGTCAACCACATCCTAGAAGTAATGCTTTCAAAAAAAGCAAACAAAAAAAGAATACCACATTTTTAAAATGGAAGCTGGCCTTGCACAAATAGTACAAAATCATCATAAGCTTTCATTTGTAGAAGCAACAAATAATTAGCTGTATGTATGTGAATAATCCCACTGGCTTCCTAATGCTCATGTGAATTCACATCAATGCATTTTGCAAATGCACTGTGAGACTGGATTGTAGGATTGAAACCATCACCCTTTGATACATCGACATCCACCGTTTAAAATGCCACAGTCATTTTCAGCCCTGTTGCAACTGTGTGACAACTTCTACAGTCACGCACACCAGGCTTTCTCAGTTTGGCAAACATTCACACACAGGCTTCTGTTTCTCCAGTTCAATGTGTGACTGTCCATAATTAAAAGGCTATCTTTTACACATTTTGTAATGGATCAATTACAGGTAGCAAGTTCTGCTATCAGTGAGTGGCATTTCTTCTTGCTGAGAATGGGTACTATCTCATTTGCTAACTTTGTATGTGAAGGAAGATATTATGTCTAGAATGCCATTATAAACTGTTTTATATTACAGTGCATATTATTTTAAGACACTTATCTCCCTACAATATAGATCCCACTTCATAAAAGCAGCAAAGCATCACCTCACCAGGGAAGATGCCACTCCTCTGCAAATTAAAACTTTTAGATGAAGCAAACTACAGAGTATCATTTCTCAGAGGACAGCACTAAAGCTAAAATGAGTAGAACTAGGAATCACTTACAGATAATTCCAGGTGCACCTAACTGTTACCAGAAACTGCCTACAATTCTTTTGTGCTTATTTTGGTAGTGTCAAAAAAGTGGGAAATACAAGGTGAAAAAAATAGGTGATTAAGATAGAAACTTACCATTGGCCCTGGCTTCCCAGGCATACCATGCTGGCCACGTCCACCCTAGGTGTGAAAACAAACAAGACAGAATATTTATAAGAACTCTAACTATTTTTTGTACTTATTTATTGTTAGCATTTATGTTAGCAGCCATACATACTAAAGCAATCAAAGAAATGCTAGATTGCAGAGCCTTCCAAACACTGGCATGGAAAACATCTAGAAGAAATTATACTCCCCTTCAAGTTAATGGATTTCTCTATTTTCAGAGAGGCCATATTTTCACAGTGTCATTGTATGAAGCACATAACATAAACAGAGCACATAAAAGTCATGGGGAGAAATGCCAGAAAAAACAATACTTGACACTGGACATAAAGCAACAGAAAGAAATTTCTACTCAAATATGATCTCATGTCAAGGCTAATCCCTCTTTTTGCTGAAAAGCAAAACATTTTTTAAGAAGACAGCTTTATTACCTGGAATTAAATTATAAAACTTAATTTAAATTGAAAGTCTAAATTTTCATTTGAAACTTTTTTCCAGACAAAATCAATACATATTATTTCTAGTTCAGTGATTTTTGTTGAAAATAACCTCTCAAGAAATTTCACAGAACCAAAGAAGACATTTTTGTATTACAGAAAAAAAAGTGTTGTGAAGGTATTTGGCCTTATGGGCAGCAGCTCTGGTATAAGAAATTACCATACAGCTATCATTCTCCTATTAAAACTGGTTTTGACATTTGAAATTTATAGTAAAGGTCTCACCCCACAAAACTCTACTCAGCCCTAACTTTCTTAAGCTACAGCAGAACTCACCACAGAAGTGACTAGCAGTCACACGAATAAACACTTTCAGGCTCAGGGATTTAAATTTAAGTAAAACGAGGGAAGAATTATAAGGAGAGAGAAGGAAGATCCTACTTACAGGGGCACCCTGTGGTCCAATTCGACCTCTTTCTCCTGGCATTCCTCTAGGTCCCTTGAATAGAGAACAAAAAGTGCATTATTTAGGAGCTCATCATGGCAGAATAACAAAAAGGGGAAAACATAGTTCTCTTTAATTTTTTCCCCCCATAGTGGAAAGAACACACATCATCTCCTCTTTTTTTTTTCCTCTCTCCTCCTTTTTCTTTCCTTTTTACCTTTTTTTTTTAAACATACTTGACTTTTCCTTTGCTTCAAATAAGTTTAGCACTGCATCGCTCTTCAGCAATTTTCTGCCCAGTCTTCTTTATTTGCTTTTAACAAGAACATGATTAGCTTCACTGAGACTACAAGCATGATAAGGACAGATGATGCGAACAACAGTTACAGAACCAAGTTATTTTTTTTCCCTCCTGCAGGTATGGCTTATCTTGTCTTACAGCAGGAAAGAGGTAGCAGCTTACATAAATCCTTCCAGCCTCACAGGCTTGCCTAGTGGAAATTTAATAGACTGTAATTCCTTTTTTCCTGTTCCAACAGTATTTCCAGTTTTAAACACATTAGAATAAATTCTGTATATACTCACCAGGATCAATAATGCAATCTCATTAACTATGTCTCATTCACAAACTAGGTTCCACTTCAGGGATATTACATTCTGCATGACACGAGATAGTGCTTCACAGAGAGATGCCATTATCTGATATCAGAAAGGTGCTTTACTTCCAGAAGCACTGCTGAGAGTCAATTTTTGGCATGTTACATTGCTCACAAGTATTCAGTTGTCCAAAGCCACATCTGAATGAAAACCACTCTGAGAAAAATTTTCTCCATTTTATTTCCATGTCATGCATGTTTATCCTCACCGTAACGTCCAAAATCCTCTGTCCGTGGTTTCCTTAGCTAGTGTATTTCTGACCTAAATTATTCTATTTCTATCTCAGAGCAACCTAAATGAGTTTTTCCTCATATGGATATCACTCCATATGAAGCATCAACATGTAAAAAAAAAATAATTTAGCCACCCAACATTTACACGAGCAGGTAAACAATCACAAAACCTACATTCAAGTTTCTGTTGAGCCTTCTAACTTATCATTATTATCTATGTCTGTGAATTGTGAAGAAGAACGGCTTACAGTGGACCAAATTTACTGGTAGTGTAACAGAAAACAAAGCCTTAACTAAGAGAAAGTTCGGCTTCATGACATCAAGTACAGATATCAAAACCTTAAAACTCCTATTGGCAATAGCATTTACAATCTTAAAGCCACTTCTGTAATATCCAATGCAGATGACACTCACTAGAGGACCCGTTGCACCCATGGCACCTGTTGGTCCGGATTCTCCCTAGAAATGGAAATGACACAATTAGAGGAAATGGGTTACAGGAAAATGGAGTTACATGTTTCATCCCTGTCCTCCGTGCTTATGTTAGACAAAAGAGCCAGGTTTGTACAGTCACCTGTGTGCATCACACATGTCAAGGGCACTGTTCCCCATGCTGATGGGAAATGCCATATTTACATATTCTTAGTGAAACAGATTTAACTCCTACCTGTTCTAGATAACCGCCCACACCACCTTCTGCGCTGTTTCTACCAAGTCTTCTGCTGTTGTTGCCTCCCCAGAAAGTGGTAGGCAATTTCAGGAAAGAAGTCTTTTCTTACACAAACTCTCCTTAACTACTGATTTCACATTTAAATTTAGATTTTGGAAGATTCTCTTCATTTACTATGTTTTTAATCTAAAGGAATAGTTCTGTCCCACCTGTGATTATCACCTACACCAGGACAAAAATGCTTCAGCATTAGCACTGATCAATGTGGAAAAGCCTGAAAAAAGAGTGTTCCATGCTCTTTTAAAATAACTTTTAACCCATCTTGAAAGGATTGACTCCAGCTGGCTACCCTGTGTTACCACTCCTTTGAGCTGAAGTTGTGAGGGTGCTACAGTACCGGTGAGGGTCAAAAATTCTAAGAGAATAAAATTATTAGGTGAAAAATAGCCAGTTTGATAAAATATATTTTCTCTTCTCTCCATTGCCTGTTTCTTTTAAGCCAATCTCTAGTATGGTAATCCAAAAGAGGATAGTCAGGTTTTAGTTATGCATTGCTTTATTATTTTATTTTATTTTATAAAAAGATGCTAGAAAACTTGTTTTTCCTCTCTCAACTTGGTCACATAAAGCCAACAAGAACCACAAACTGGCCAAGTGGAAAACTGCAAGAAGTGCATGGGCTCTTTGTTAACACACTTTGTTGTCTTCAGTATTACATAGGTGTCACAGATGGGTCACAGTCAATTCACCCTCTGATACCTTACAGGCCTGAAACTGAGCCCCAGCTGAAGTTATGACTGGCACTACTGAACTCTTTTCCTGTATATAGCTCAGACATGTCATTGTATAGCAGTTTATATGGATCAAACACACAGTAAAAATGGACAATTCCATGTAGTCTCTCCATTCCATACAAGTAGCACTGACAAGAGAGGGTACAAAGCAGTGTTCAAAAAAATCTACTATCTTTCATTATTTTGGCATTACAGAAAATGTGCTTAAGCATTTAGTTCTTTGGGCCACAAAAATACCTTTGCTCCAGCTGCTCCAATTTCACCTTTTGGACCATCAAGTCCTTTCAATCCCTGTAAGTTATTAAAAATATGGAGAAATTACATTTGTATATGTACACACAGAGAGTATTCCTACTCTTATTGTTAAAATAACTTGACACTAAAGTGTTAAGAATGGATCTGAGGTGGCAAGGGTAAGAAAGAAAAAAAAATAAAGAATTAAAAAAACAGATGGAATAAAGTTTTTAAACATTTCCTAAATGGAAACCATTTGTACTAGGTACATTTCCTTGGATTTGGTTTCCTTTTTAAAACAAGAATGTTTTAAAAAAAAAATCCTAAAACAACAAGGAGGAGGCTCTGAGCCATAGGAAACCCATTTATTCCTCCCCAAAGTAAAATTCTGGCCAGAAAACTTGGTAATTTGTAATCACTCCATGTTGCAAACATATCCACCTCTCAAGTTCCCCACCCTAATGCAAGACTTGCCAACAAAGCGAGAGAACTGTCAGGTTTGTGCCTCCTGAAGCTTGGCAGGGCTCATACAAGCTCCTTCCAGATTCCCAGATCATTTGAAAATAGAGTGAAGAAAGCACTAGAGAATATAATACAAAGGTCAGCTTAAAGGGGAGTAGCACTGATTTTCTGCAAGACCCTCTTTCTCTTGAATTCCTGTGACTCTGCTACATTTGGCAGGTCTGTAGTGTAGTCAAATTCACTCTAAATACAAAAAAAGTTTACTATCTTTATACTGAAACTGCCTGGAAACATCATCTATAAGAAGAGGGAAAACCTTGTCTCTTACCCTGTGACCCTTGAGACCTGGGAGACCAGGAGCACCAGGAAAGCCTCGAGGCCCCTAAGGAAAAAGAAAAAAAACCAAACAAATAAAATCCTGATTTCTGCAGATAAACCTAGCAATAATGCTGCTAACAGGGAAGAGGGTAGCAGCATTAATACACTCCTAACACTCCCTCACCTTGGTGACATAATATAGCGAGGCATCGCATTTGAGAAGGTCACAGGTGATACAGCCTAACATGCTATGAAGTTAGACAGTCTCAGCATTATGCGTGTTTTGACTGATATTGAAAGCTTTATCATTTACATCAGTGTATGATCAAGCCTCAAATTTCAACAGAAGTAATGAAATAAAACCAGTGACAGATCAAGTTTTGAGGCTTAATATGGAGAAACCTTAATTAAACAGAGATCAAATCTCAGACCTAACATTTAAAATAAAATAGAAACTGAGATCAAACTGCAGACTGTACATGTTCTTTCAGAATATGTCAGTCAAGTAGCAGGATAAACAACTGCTATTAAAACACATTTAGCAGTTACACCAAAGTTGCCTTGCACTTAGTTTCCTACCAAGTTTCCCAATTTATCTTTCAGGAGAGACTAATGAATAGAAAGGAGTCAGGTGCCTCGTGTTAGAATATAGGTCACATGAATTTATAATAAAAATCACATTAATACCTTCATACTCTCAGATAACAACAATTCAGCAAACATATCATTTCTTCCTTTATGGTACCTCTGAACCAAAGTTCTCAAAAGGATTATAGTTCATACCTTTTGGCATAGCAAAAAATCACACAGCTCTATTATGGAAAATTAAGCATTGTGAAGCAACACTGATATTCAGAGGAGCAAAAAAGAACATCTGAGATCTCAGCATTAGAGAACTTCACACACAGACAAGCTGTTTCCTTATTAGCATCAAGGAACATAAGAAAGATTTTTGTCTTCCCATAGTCAATTATATGAATAAAGTTTGATCATAAAGTTCAGTAGGAAATCACGCCAGAGTTTCCAGACTCCTAAAGAGAAATTTACTTTCTAAAGGTGTGAAATTTCTGAAATGAATAGATTTGATTGCTTGAAATTATTTATAGTCAATGAGCTTATCAGTGAAGAATGATCTCTGTTGTCACACAAGGTCTTGCATGTAAATTTGAAATTGCACAAATTATCCTGGTTTAGACTCAAAGTAGCCCATAAAAAGGATTCATTTGGCCTGTGCTTAGTGGTACATGTATATCCGTTTATACAACCAGGGCAATCAAATGATGAAGCACGGACACGGGACAAGTCACATGACAAGGAGGCAAATCATGTACAAGGCGAAGCAGCCATCGGGTATCTCTGTAGCAGCCTATGAGCCTTGTCATTGATCAAGAAGTGGCACAATTCTGTGATAAACTATCAGGGTATTCAATAGTGTTCTCTACCTTGCTATGCAATTGCAGCAAACTCTTAATGAGGTTTTTGGTTTTTTTTGCATGTGTGCAGTTGCATTACTTCTTTCCTTCACTAGAAAGTCTTCTAAAAGATTATTTTATTGAGCAAAATAGCTTGACCTGTACAGAACAACACTCCACAGACTACATTTGCCTCAAGCAGCTTACCAAACATTGTCTTTGATCCATAGAACTTAGGAGGAAGGCTTAGGAAACAACACTACCTTGTTAAAAAATCATTTCTCTCTCCAAGAGATCGTATCTCCGGTTGCTAACAAAATAGCCAGGCAAGAACTGGACACTTAAAAAGAAAAGGAGGCAGCTTAAGAGATGATGTGTATCAGGTAGCTTCAGTTCTGGGATTTAACTGTCCTCTTTTCAGCTACACTACAGCTCCCTTCCAGGTAGGGAAACTTGACTAATGAAGGTAGAACTCTTAATATGGGCCAAAATGATATACCTCTTTTCTTTTATTTCTGCAGTGAACCATGACAAGTATCCTCTGCAGTACAAGTACCTATCATTTGGAAATTCTTTAATCACATTTGCATATTGAAAATATACATAAAAATAAATTACATATGTCTATGATACAATCCCCTCTTTTCCTGCCCTTAGACTGACTGTTATAAAGGTAAACAGTGCCACCCCAACCTGACATCATTTTACAATCTCTGAGCACTTCCTGCACATGATTATGAATGACCTTGTGAAATACTGGGAAAGGGAGTACAACTTCTATGTACTACCATCGTTTTACGCATATTTCACCTATGAAACAGTTGGAACATGCACCTGTGAAATGACTCTTGGGATTAACTTGAGGACCTTTGAATCACCTGTTTGGTTCTGAGCTATCACACTGATCTGGATCATTACAGTAAGTTAACACAAGTACTTCAGAAATTGAACAGCAGAACTTTGCACTCATTATTAAAAGAGATAGTGATGACATAAATATGATTATTTTGCTAAAAGGTAAATAATCATGCTCTTACCGGAGATCCTGGAAATCCAGGCTCACCGGATTGTCCTGGTCTACCAGGTTCACCCTAAGGAAAGAAAGAAAAGGAACGCAAGAAAATAGCAAATGAGAAAATTAACTTCTCTTATCATTCTTCCATTCAACCAAATGAGGGCATTCACATCAATATTCTGTATCTTTACTGTAACAATTTCAGTGATATAAATCACCTTCATGCATGACTAGCAATGTGTATTAGATAGATTAACTTTAAAAAAGGGTTTTAACCAAGAACTGCGGAAACTGAAGACTGAGTCCAAAATGCATCTCAGCATCACAAGATGGCGCTGCAACGCAGTTTTCCTGTGAATTAGTGCGGCAACCTTTCGTCATCCAGACAGAGTCAAATTACTTTAATTTTCCATAAGAACAGCAATCTAAAACTGCCTGCGTTGTAGCCGGTTACTTCTCCTTCTGTTCAAATGGTTTAAAATGTGTATAATTTCATTCTAGGTCGTTGACTATCTTCTCTGTGACGCAATACGAAAGACACTATGGTAGAATGAAATAAGCATATTTTGAAGATTATTCAAAGTCCTCCAGAGTCACAATCAAACATTCCTTCATATGCATCAATCAGTTCAAATGCATCCAGGACTCTGGGCTACAGGAGTATGACAGGCTACAGCAAAACAGTTTCAGAACAGAGAGAAGGTAAAGTGCTTCACAAACGTAATTAAAGAAACCCATGCATACACTGGAAATGGAAGAAGTTCTTAAGAGCAGTATCAAAATTTGGCTTCGCTGCACTGAGAGTTAACTGTTTTCAAAGATTCTTATAACTCTTTGTACAGTTTAATGGGAAAGCAAGCCTTTACACAAGCTGTGGTAATTTTTATAATAAAACATCCGGTATCTGCAGTTTTCAACTCATTTCCAAGTTATAAATTACAATTCACATGGATTTAGTGTGCTTTGCAAACAAATAATATATGTCTACCGGTAAATTCTTAGGCCATTGTTGTGCAGTACATATATACTTATGCAATATGTATAATACATACATCTTACATATTTGTGTACCTACATGGATAGAATCATAAAATCAGTTATGAATATAATAAATGATTAAAAAGTTATAAAATTTTTAAATACTACAATTTTATGGTCCAGATCCAGATGAATGTTATCATTACAGTTCTTCTAACTCATCATGCAATCCCAAAGAGAGGCGATGCCTCCAATTGCCCCCTCCTAACTGTGGTATCTTATTATGTTTGATTTCATGACATTTCAGTTGAAGAACTGGCTGAGGCAAGAAATAATAAAGAGCCAGTGCTTAAACTTTAGGTATGGTGGTGACATGAAAAGAAAAGATAGGAGGGTTTTGAAAAGGGTTGCTAAGATTTATAGTTGTGATACTGCATTTAATGAGGAGTATGATTACAGAGAAGAATAAATAGAAAAAAGTAGTTACAACAGGTACATCTGCTGGTTAGTCACTGTCTCAAAGATGCCAACATTTGTTTTATTAAACAGAAAACAAGATACAAAGAATAACAAACTTACATCTTCACCAGGTTTGCCTGGAGGTCCTTCTGGTCCACGAGAACCAACTGGACCCTAAGAAATAAATGTATTTGTTGAGAAGTCAATTTGGCCATCACTAAAATATCTATTTGCTCCATTTCAAAGTCTGGTTTTATAAAAACAGATGTAGAGGAAGAATGATTTTATGCCTAAGCACACTTGCTTAATTTTGTAGTGCTTTTTCTAACCACCCTACCCCTAAGAAACCTGCATTATGTTATATAAAAATATAGGATTGATTCTTTAGGAGAAAAAAAAACACATTAAAAATCACAGTTGCCGTTGTTCCAAATCTCTGGCTCTTACTTTTAGTTTTGAATCATTTTATCACCTCCAAAACATAAATATTCTCATCATACTTTGTGTAAGTTACACTATCAGGTATGGTTTTACCAGTGCTTAACCATCCTCAGGTCTGTGCTGGAAAAGTAATAATGATTGTTTATACTATAATCATTATTATGCATGTTCAAAAAATTCAAATTTACTGATTCAGAACAACATGCTTTGAACACCACAACTCTTGACTAAAGTTAATCGCTTTGGCTAAGACAACACAAAAAAAAAATCTGTTTTGAAGTAAGGAGGTATAACATAGCGTTCGCAATTTTATTGTAGATATGTTTGTATTTATTGGTCTTACCATAGGTCCTGGATCCCCAGGTTCACCAGGTGGGCCTGTGGGGCCAGCACCACCCTAAAATTAACCAAAGGTGAATACAGTTACAAATTCCAAAAAATAAAAATATAAGGATATAAATGAAAAACCACGATCAGGAAAACCACAGCCCATAGGACAGTCTGGATTCTAATTCAGAACCAGCTCACATTGCAAAATGAGTGAAAGTTGGATACTAAAAATCCCTCAAGCTTTAGATAAGTCCTGTGCCGTACACGAATCCCACTGGAAACTTAACACCATGACAATACTGAAACCAGAACAGTCACCATTTTCATCGATGTTCCCTCATTAAAAAATGTGGGTTGGGTTAAAACCTTGTTAACGGTCTAATACATTGTTCTTTCTGAGTTAATTTCTGTGTATGGAGTACATCTGGAGCAGAGCTCTTGAGAGCAGCACGTTTGGATTCACCTCTAGATGAAGAGGCATTCACCCATGCATCACCGAAGATGGACATTGCCTCCGAGGTGCAAGTGCGCACACATCAGTTACTATGTGTTTGCCTTCATCTCTGGCCAATTACCTTGAATCCTCCCAGGTGAAGTACTTACTTGTTTTCCTTGGAGACCTTGAGGACCTCTTGGACCCACTGGACCCTATCAAAAACATAACTTGTTACACACTGGCAAACACCCTTCCCCAAGTAACATTCATCCTACAAAGACAGCAAAATGGCCTGATAGTGACCTCCATGATAACATTTCTATGGTCAAACCCTCTGAAAGGCTTTTACTCAGGAGACTGGTGTTATGAAATACATAGAATGGAAATCTTCAAACTCAGAAAGCCACAGCAGTGTAAATTCATTAGCAGCTGAAAATATGGGCTTACTGGGTCTCTGGAACCTCACTGTATCTGGAATCAGTCAGAATAACCGTGTTGCATGCATAGCTCCACTGAAGAAAAAAAAGTAGTAACAGAATAGAGTTGGGGGGAATAGTCTTCCCTTGAAGGGAATCTCATTACTCAGATTAATCTCATAATGGAATCAATGACAAAATAAATTCATGCTGCTGTTCTCAGCCATGAAAAGCAACAAGCAGCAATGGAAGGACGTATTTTCATGAATCACGTAAACCACCAGAACAGCTTCCAAACAGTTGTGGTTTGCCACAGAAAATTCAGATTTCCCCCTAAAATGTTTCATGGGATTTTTAGGAAAAATCTTGTGCTTAATTGTAACTTATCCCATGAAGTAAATGTAATCTTGTCTGAAAGTAATTCTCTTGCTTATAGGAATACAAAAATATCTATAGCAGACAATAACTTGCATTTTGACAGAAGCTTAAGATTTATGTCTTTTACACAATTCGTTAATTTTTACTAATTTTTACAAAGCAAATGTAGAAGAGTGAATAATAGGCCATTTAAAAGTTCTAATCAACATTAAAAACAAAACAAAAACCAATGGTTCAGCTGACTGTCAGCTAGTCAGTTTACAAGGAAAGGAAAAAAGGATAGCACAGAACATGATGAACAAAGACAGTAAGTGAATGCCAACTGACTCTAGTAGACTTTGTGTTAGGCCTTAGAGAGACCTACATATTGAAAAAGACCTTAAAAGATGTGTTAATATCAAAACAAATCATATTTGAGAATGACAAAAGAAGAGGCAGTACAAGAGATGCAATGTCTGGAGACAAATTGAGTGAAAGGATTAAGCAAAACAATGGAGGGCAACAAAGTAAGCAGGACAGACTTGTGGAACAAATCATTGTATGTGCCCACAGCAAATTCACTGGAGAGAGACTTTCATAAAAAAGATTTTTTAAAAAATCATTTCAAAAGTTAATCCTAAAGGAAAACATCAGATTATCTTTAGAACCTTTCAAGTTGTTTTGAAACTGAGTTTGAAGGTTACTAGTTGGGACTTGGAGGGATGAAGATTCACATAGGCAAACTCATGGACAGCATGACCACTAAAGGGTGGTTTCCTTAAGAGTGAGTGTTAAAAATAACAGCAAAGGTGGTAACAGTATCTTCAAGATATCATAATGTGATAAATAAATGTAGTGAAAAGAGATAATACTCAAAAACAACCCCAAGAGTTCTAGCAGAGACAGCTGAGGGTGGTGAAACAGCTTTCATAGATGGTAAAAAATTTCAGTGTTACCATTAAGCCACCAGTGTGCTAAAAGTAAAGGGCATAATCTAAACAGTGAGATGCCAATGATGAAACTGGACCCACTGGAGAAATAGAATGTCTATCTTAAAAGAATGAAGCACAGCTTTCAGTTAACAGCTGGTTTCAGAAATCATTTTTTAAATTACTACCAAAAATAACTATCTTTGATGTCACAATGTGAAAAGAAGCCTTCAAAGTTACATATTTGTTTATTCTGCATTGCGGTATACCTGATGCTTTTCAGTTACTCTGCAGTGACTCCAGATAAGAGAAAATCAGGAGCTTTTTTTTTCCCTGTACCTTACTGTCAGTAGCTGCTATATTTCAGAAGGATGGAAGGAAGACAGCAAGGAGGCTACAGGTGGGGGAAAAAAAGGCTTTCACTTTAACAGAATTCACATTTTTCCAGGTTCTAGAGGCATAGGAAGTTGAAGACGTTGAATTCCCCTTTGGGTTTTTGCATACGCACTCCACTTCTATCGTGTTCTACCTTACAGGGCTAATCTGGTCTTACCACTGCACCGGGCATCAGTCCCATCTGACTACCAAGTCCAGATTTTTCATCCAGTCCTGCCATCTGAGCTGAAAATGGCTGAAAAAAATAAGATGGGTGATTTTAGCTGTCAGTCATTCCAATGGTTCATAAAGCAAAAATCCATGCAACCAAATCTTTGCTGTTTACACTGGCTTTGCAGCACTAAGAATTAAATTCTTGTTTTAATCATTAAAATACAGGTTGTCTTTCCAATAAATTTGAGGTGGTTTAAGGCTTCATAGACCAATCAAATGCATTACATTGTCTGCTTGCTATTCTGACTCAACCCCCCCCACTTGAATATTAAACAAATGAGAAAATTACCTAAAAAGAGGAAAGCCTCCCATTAAATTAATTAGATTTCTTTCACCACCTTCAAATTTAAATCACCTTAACTTCACCTGCAATATTCCTTCATGTCTTCTATGCCTTTCTATTGTTTTCACTTATTGTGTTTCAAGTTCATAAATATCTTAAGCTAAGTGGAAATGTAGCTGATTTTATGATTTCAAACTCAAAATTTAACCATGTTGCCCTTATCCAGCAAAGTTGAAGGCCACTGCTGCTCATGCCAATTCACAGAGACAAATGAGTTAGAGCAGGGAGAACCTTCAGTGCTCTCCTCCTTCTGCAAGCACATAGCTGAAATCAACAGTTTTATTTTGTTTTGTTCAGAGCCAGATCCTCACTCACGGCAGGCCAGAGCTTACAGTGGCTGAGAAGGAGCAGCAGCACAAATGTGCATTCAAGTCTTCTAAGATTTACAGTTTGTTTCACATCAGTTGTGCAAACACACTTGCCACAAAGCTGGAGATTGCCTAACTTCAGAGACAGGAATACAACCCAAAATGTCTTAGATCTCTGGCCACACCTATTCTTTCACATTTTCTTTGGAAATCTATGAAGGATGGTGGTCTAACACCCGTCCTGGTGCTTCTGTGATTCTACGGGATTCTTCTGTGCTGAAGATATTTTCTTGGGCTGAATCTGCTGGATTCAGGACTATTTGGAAAGGTGATTAAGTCAAGAAATGCTGCCCCTGAAAGCTGTTGGCGTAACATGAATATTTCAGCTTATTATAAGTAAAACTCTATTGTTTTCAGTAAAACTGCAGGAACAATGGAGTGAGAAATCAAAACACATATCTTCCCAACAGCAATGCAAGTGTAACTGAATATACTTGAGAAATTCAAATATGTATTTCATTATCAATCATAATTAGTGCTCCATAGAATGGGACGGGATGGGACGGGGACGGGGGGGTGTAAGTCTTGCAGAACACTTTGTCTGTATCTATAGCTGGTTAGCGCTGCTTTTCACAAACAATTCCTTACTTAATCTTCTCAATGTTGGTCTGAACAATTCCAGGAAGAAGCATACTTAATCAGATTTTAATTTCTCTCATTAGTTATTCTGTTATTTATGATTCATCTTACTTTTTCTTTTCTGTATTCTTAATTTGGTACACCAGTTTCCCTGTACTATTGTCCAGACCCCTTGGGTTTAAATCAGGTGGAAGTAACAGAACGCTACTGAGGGTTTTAGATTTGGGCACCTTGGTTTTTCTAGATGGTAAAACCCATTGCGAAAGGTGTGTCCTTTCTGACATTCAACTTGCCCCAATTTTTGGCAGAACTTGCACTGCCGCCAGCTGCTGTCCCTCATGACTGGGAGACACGAACTGTAGGCACAGCATTCCATGTTCATAGAAGCAAACAGAAGTTACTCTTTGTATCCTGTGGATCTGGCCCAGCACTCACTTCACTTTCTACTAATCCAAGTGTAAAACGTACCCTGCTTAGTCCGTCTGGTCCTGGGTGGGTAGGATGCCCTGGAGGACCAGGGTCACCAGGCTGGCCAGGGATACCAGGTTCACCATCAATCCCTTGAGGACCACGAGGACCCTAGAAAGAAAATCAGAAGTGCCAACAGTATGCAAAGGTATTCATTAAAATCATTGTAACTGGCAAACAACTGCCTCATTTGTGATAAATTTGTATTTCTACAGTATTTGTATTTCAAACATCTCTCAAGACCTGTTCCCACCTTCAGATCCGAAGCACTGGCTAAAATCAGTCACAAATCCAACACACAAGTAAACTGCAGTAATTTGTCTCATAGGCTTTTTTAGAAACTCAGGCTTCCTATCGTTCCATATTATAGTACACTATTCCTGAAAAAATTAGGCTTTGCACAAAATCTAGAATATCATGAATTTACTTTTAAAACACATATAGCTCAGATTAGTGTATATACATACACATGATTAGGAAACTCCAGTGTAAGGCTGAGGGTTTTTACAGCCTCCTAACATCATAAATGGTTTAGACAGCTCATACTATTGCTGAATTCTCAACACAGTTACACTGCCAAAAATGTAGAGTAACTCCCTTGGTGTTGATGTTATCTCTAGCTAGTATTATAGGATAGCCTAGGAGACCATCCCATTGATCCCATTTTGATCACCCACTTTTGATTCCTAAACTGCGTTCATCTTATCTTGTGTCACAACTAAAATTAAATATGCAAAACATTAGTGGAACAAACCCAATATCAACAGGGCAAATAAAAATATACTTCAATCATAAATACAGACTTTGAAAGTGTTTATCACTACTGCTTCCTTCATTAGAATAAAATGCTTGACAATGGCAAGGAAAAATTCTATACTGTATAATGAGCTCTTCTATTTTAAGGATCCTTAAACATAAAACTTTGGAAGCCTGGCTCATGAGTCATCTTTACAAACACATTTATAATCAGATTGCTTGTATTTCCCTGAGAGGAGGACTGTGTCTCCTTGCAGTCTGCAACATATTTGAGTGGAATTTATGTCTGAACTAGTATGGATTGCATGTTAAAGCTAAAGCATTCCCTTGGGAAAAGGCTATACTGAGATAGCATTGACAACAAGATTCCTGAAAACTCCCAGAGAATGAGCTAATTCTCTTAATTCTCGATCTGTCTTTATGGTCTGAAATTCCCATAAGCTTAGGAATCAGTAAAAAAACCTTTTCTTATCAGACATGCACATACACACACACCCCTACTTGTAGAATGAATTGCGACTAGATGGTATTTGGAAACAAATGAGAGGATTTGTGCATGTTGGATGGAAGCAGAAGGTTCTAGCAGAAAACTTTAATATTTCTGTTATAAATAAAAATACACACTTGCAAACCTAAAAGTGCATACTGTCCAAAGGAGGAAAAGAATGTTATCTTCTTTCCTTTGTTCTCAAAATAAAAATAAAACAAAGCTAAGCATTGGAGAAAAAACCACTGTTGCCTATAAAGAATTAAGCAAGCTTCAATATAATGACTGATTTTCAGCAGCCACACCAAGACACGTTAACAAAATCTGATATGAAAGAGGTCTTTTTTTCGTTTCTTTTAAGAAAAGGACCTACTTTTTAGCCACCAAAAATCAACCTGCTTCAAGAACAACACTGCAAACCCCCACCCAAACCCCCCAAAAGTCCCCCAAAATAATGTTTATATTTGTAGGTGGCAACTAACCAGCGGTATATAACCAATGTTTGTGAGTTTGTTAATAAAATCTAGATTATACTTTTATTTATTTTATATTATTTATCTATTTCTACGTATATTTTTAAAAAGGCCCTTTCATTTTCTTTCATGAGCTCAAGGTCAGAGGTTTAAAAAAAAAGGGGGGGGGGGGGGGAATTCTCACATAGGCCACGAGGTGGCACCGTTTAAACACCCAATTTACTCATTCCGGCCCATTGCTGCTGCTATTCAAAAAACTATTGCAAGTTTTGCCTGTAATGGAATAAAAGGAAATGTACATCACTCTACAACACTCTAAAACTACTATCCATTTTAACTGCTACTGCAATTACAATCGAATGTAAATCCATATTGAAACAAAACATATCAATGGTTCTGAGGATGCTCAAGCTTATTTTCTGTCTTCAAAAGATCATTTGTAAACACATAAATTGTATCATGCTCCAGAACTCCCCCTCCCTAGGCACACTTTGCAAATGCAAACATGTTATTCCCTAGCTGTTTCTCTCTCATTGTTACACTAACAAAGAACCTGAAGTAAAAAGTATGCTAATATATCTGAATTCATTCCACATCTGAGGGTCCTGCTATTGTAAAAGGCAGAGATCCATAGCAAGGTTGAGCTTCTTCTGCTCACTAGTCAGTAGGAGCCCATTTGAAGAAAAAAAAAACCCAAAGAAACAAACAAAAGGCTTGGGAATGTGCTTAGCGGTTCTGTAATATCACCAGTCAGTAATGTATTTACCCAGACTAATTTTATAAGGGGTGTCTGTACAAGGTTACCTGCTCAATGAAGCATTTTAAACAAACTGCAGTGTGCAGAGAGGTTTTCATAATATAAACTACAGGTGTGAGCTAACATTTTTTCCCCACAAGTATAAATAACAAATCCTGCACTAGCAGTCACTCTGTAACTAAAGCAGTGTTCTTTGGTCTCAGACCTGCGCTCTAACATACACATCGCTTACCAGAACCTTTGATGTAACGTTTTCAAAGGACCTAACTGCAGTGTAATAACCTGTGTCAATGGAACTCAGAACTATTTACAGCCTTTTGGTATTTTCGGTGCTTCTAGCCACCACTCTGTAGAGACATACAAAGGATGCATGGCACAGAATCAGAAATTATTTAGCATCTCATTGATAATTCTGCATATTAGGAAAGCACTTCAGACTTGTCTATAAACACAGTCGAGATTCCTCTGCACACCACAAGATTTCATAATTACTCCCAGTATTCTTTTATGCATCTTGATCCTCATTCATCAGAGAAACATCTTCTGGTGATCTAGAGAGCAGCAGTGGCTTGGCATCCATCTCAGAGAGGCTACACACTTACTCCACTGCTTTAGAAGAAGTGTCATTGCCGTCTATGGACAATAGGCACTCGCTGGAGGAACAGCACAAAGGAGTCAGTTTTAGGCCGATGCCTAAACTCAGTATTGGCTTGCTCTCTCCTGAGGGATAGGAAAATATCCACGTAGAAATTACATTGAAACAACTTTTAAAAATCTGCTTTTAGCAGCTTCTGCTCTTTGACCTAGCTTTTTCAACAGGAACGTGTCATCTTTGGCATTTTCAGCACTCCCTTTTGGCCTTTCTGTGGTTCTCCACATGCAGACACTGAAATTCCCTTATGATGTCTTTATTTCCACTGAGCAATCTTGAGTATATTATTCACCAGCATACCAACATATGTAGTCACGTATTAACTCCTGCTAACGTCCTGAGCTTTGCCTTTTCTGAAATACTCTGAGCCACACAGCTCACACTACTGATGCATAGTAGTAACCAGCAGAAAGTCAGCAAGTTCCTAAACAGGCAAACGTGATGTTCCAGTTTTGTTCTTTTTTCTTTTTCTTTTTTTTTTTTTTTTTCTTAAATCCTGGAGAAAGCCATACTCTCAGACACTACTCTGGATAACTGTTGAAAAAGTATGGCTTTTAATGGAAATACTCCTAAACCTGTCAACTATCTCAAAGCATTCACGTTTCAAATCTACCCAGAGAATGCTGAGATATAACTGTTTTTCTGTTTGTTATCTGATTCTTGAAAAATATGAGGAATGTTCTGGTAACTCTAGAAGACATGGAGACAGTTTAAAGCCAACTAACCTTTTAAGGTTAGCGCAGTACCTAATTTCTGAGAATATTTAATAACTCACAGGTCTTCCCTTTGGTCCTCGTTCTCCTCGTGGTCCTTGTGAGCCTGGAGGTCCCTAAAAGAAAGATTAGAAATATTAAGTACCTTTTAAACTAGTTAATGATTAATAAAGCTCTGAAAATATGAAATGCAATGGTTATTTGAAAATTAATGTGGTTCTTTTTTTTCATGATCGTAAAGAAAACAGCTACCATCACTGAGTAGTCAATATTTTTTCCCAACAGTACATTGCCTGAAGGGAGTAGAACCAGGATGCAGAGATCTACAAAATGGTTTCATCTCTCATGTGCTCCACAGGTTAATTTAGCAAAGGTTTTCTGAATGCTGGAGGCTCTTCATGCAGAGACATACAGATTTGAGACACCCTTCCTGCTAGTCCAGAACTGCTCTCTGCTTATCCACAGCCAGGGACCATACTGCATCTCCTTCTACTCCTGCTAGAAAAGCATTCTCCAGCTTCAACCTCACACAAAGATCCTCAGACATTTATGTGCTACAAGCACACATCCATTCACTCAGGGCATGGGCAGACCTGACAGTAGTGAAAAAATCCCATCATCTTGTTGAGTCCTCAAATCCAGCACCTTTGCAGACAATACCCACTACAGGCATGGAATAGTCCTCCTTCACCTCATCATCACAATATAAAACAGAAATGGCGGAAAGTGGAAAATGTTATCATTGAGAAACAGAAGTCCAAAATGCACTCACAGCTGGTCCCGGGCGGCCTCGTATTCCTGAAACCTAAAGAAGGCAATACAAATTAAAGTTACCACACAACATTACGGCTGTATTTGTCATGACTACCCTACAGAAAATTAGTTAATGAAAAGCAAACAGCAAGACAGAAAATTAAAGCACCAGGCCAATTGCAAGGCTTTTTGGAGAAGAAAGAAAAGAAAAAAAAAAAAAAAGTTCACTGGTTATATCTTTCCAGTTTGGAGTCTTTTTATAAGCAATATCAGCAAAATTTTGGAAGTATCATTGTTATTCCAAAAAAGATGAAACAAATTAGTGAATTACAATGATTTAGTCGATTCTTTTGATTTGTTTGTCTTCATGCTAGGAAGGGATAATAAAGATAGAAAATGACAATCTATTTCACCAGTTTTCTCAAGTGTCTCTACACTTTCCAGATACTAACTTACCAGTATACCTCCACAAAATTCTAACTATAGAAATAAAGGCTATGACAGATTTAACTCAATAAGATTTTTTTCCCAAAAATGGAATTGACGGGAATTTCTCATGTAACATATGTGAAACAGTGTCATTAATTCCATTCCTTTCATTCCTAGGCTGTACATTGTTGTTGTATTTCCTCAAATACTGCAATTCTGCTTTAAAGCACTAAAATGTACACTTCTAGAGTGTGCTGATAAATGAAGAAAAAAATGGACTTACAGGTGGCACTATTCCAGGTTCTCCTTTTTGTCCCTGTAGGAAAAAGATACAAAAACATCAGATGGGGACAAAAATAGTGAAAGTACAATTAACAGTTTCACCAATACCATCCCTGTGGCTGTGACAAATGCTAAGACTTTTCTAAGCATACAACTGAGACTAAATTAAGTTACCTGTGATAGCTAATCCATACTATTTGTAATTACTATGGTCACTGATTAAACAAAGGCTATAAATTAACAGACTTTCCCTAAATGCATAATGTACTGGCTGAAAGAAGAGTCAAGCCAAAAAAAAAACCCAAACAACAAACCCCATGATATTTAAGTACTAGAAAATATGTTGCAGTTCTGTTATTGGATGATTTGCTTCATATGAAATGCAGAGCCCAGAGCAGCATTCAGATTCCATTTCTTCAAGGTATCAAATTAAAATTCATATCATTAAATCTATGGACAAAAAGCCCCTGCATGTCCAGCTGCAGCACAGGGACAGAACACCAACTGGTATCGCATAGCTTCAGAGTGAAGGGGACAGTATTTGCCAATTGACTTTTCTCTGCGCTGAATGTGTTGACAGTGATTACATGTTACATAAAATAGCTGTGTTTAGATTTGTTGGTGGTTTATTAAGGGGAAAAAAGAGGACTTATTAAGGATAAAAAATTTCCTGCCTTGTTTATCAAGTAATAAGAAGCTGGTTACAGTCCATTTATTTCCATGAACTACCTCTGCATAGAGCTACTGGCTTTTAGAGAGTGTATATACTTAATCACCTAAAAATTATTCCAGTTATTTCTTGTAGCTGACTACTATCTTAGAAGCTCATATATCAGAATGTATTTTAATTTATTTTGTAAAAATAGATCTTCTCTTTGTTTAATTGCACACCATGAGCGATGCTGCCCACAGAACCGTGGCTCTGTGCAAGAAAGCATCGTCCCAGTGCTACCTACTGCACACTGGACAGCTAAGTCTCAGCAAAAAACAAGCTGCAAGTTTAAATAGTTTGGCTTCTAATGAACTAGTGGTCCTTTCCCTCATTTTATGGCACTGCTAGAGATGAAACAACCAAACTACTCAAACTGGAATTCCTTTGATGTAGACAGCAGGAATTTTCAGCCAGGGGATTCTCTATATTAAGACCAGGATTTTTGCCTGCATCCTAGCATTTTTTCCATATGGACTGCAATCTCCCTAGCCACTGAGGAAGACCAAGAGGAAAGAATTAAGTGTTTTTAACAGAGCTTACTTATATTTATTTTCTGTGAAGAACTCCAAGGAAGTGCAAGTGAGTCTTTTAACAGTTGTAATACATTTTTTTTTAAAAAAAAAAAAAAAAAAAAAAAAAAGGCAATCTTACCTTTCTTCCTCTACCTATTAAAGTGAACAAAAGAAGAAAAGAGGAAATTAATGTTTTACTCTGAGAGACAGAACACGGTAAGATTTGAGTGAAGGTGTTTCAGCTACAGCCATCCCTGGATCCTGGATGCACAGAAGATGGTGTATCGCCTACAAGGAGCTGGGGAAGTTCCCAGGGACACACATACAGCCTTGTTCAGGTGTAAGGAATTGGAATGGTTTGCAATGATGTCCTCCGATTCTCAGACATCATTGCATAGAAAAAGAAAAAGCACTTTAGGAAAGCAGAATATCTTGTGGGGAATTGTCAGAAGCTGGCCTAGTGATTGACAGCGAAGTTAAAGGAAGCTTTATCACTGACTTCAATACAAGCAATGTTAATGGATCCACAACAAATTACACAGTATTTTTCAAAAGACAGACCTGACTGAGGGATTTTTGACCTTTTCTCATTTGAAAAACACCTACAATATCACATGCTTGCATTCAGAGTTGTATAGCCACACTCACATTCACAAAAATCCTCCAGAGGAACATTTTAATACCTTGAATAACAGTAAGGAACTCTGGAATGTATCCATACCGCTTTTATATTTGCTGGGTGTACCTTGTTGGTGTTGGCCTAATGCCTCCGAAAACAGAGCAGGATGGACCATCTATTTATTAATGCTTGCCACATCTTGCTCCATTGCAAGTCTTTATCGCTACTTTGTACTATATTAAGCTAATAGACAGCGATTATATCTCATGAAGAAATTTCTTTAATTATTATATATAGAATGTAATTCAAATAATTCAATACAATACACGGTTATTAATGAGCATTAATTGCAAGTTAAGAGAGTTTCTTTTAGGAAAATTGTGGGGGGATTGCTTCATCCAAGCCTCTCCAGGAAGAAGAAATGGACTGGAAAAGACATAATCTTTAAGATATATAACAGAAAGTATGCAAACAGGGAGTTAATAATGCTTCATGCTAATTTATATTCCTGTGTCTCACAAAAGGATCACACGTCCATGTTTCCACTTCGGGGAAATACTTTATACTGTTTACATGTAATGTTTACTTTTATTCATTCATTGAAGGGGCCTCAAATTGAGCATTTTATTAAAGCATGTACTTATTTTATTATATATATTTATTATATAAATATATATTCATCTTAATATGTTTATTATATATATTTATCTTAATATATTCATCTTTCCGTTCCAGATGAACCACAAAAAGAAGCTAGAATTCAAGCTCCTTGAAATATCAAGATGGAATTCAGATCAACCTTTTAGTTATAACGCCATTTGGGCTTATATCAGATTCATAGTTAGAAGAAAACTGTTTCCAGAGCCAGCTCAGGTGCAACCCAAGATGGAAGATAACTGGCAGGTATCTACTATTTTCAGGTTTAAACTTTCACCATAGAAATACTATTAGAAATTCCAATATGATGAGGTTCCTAGTTCTTTGGGCTGTCTCTCCTTTCAAAAAAAGCAACCTGGAAAGCAATCTTACCAATGGTGGTGTCAAAATCGCGTGTTGTATGGGGACACACAGGACAGCACTCTCCGGGGGGCACCTGCGGGTTCTCACACTCCAGCACGTCTTGACACTGGATTTCATCGCAAAGAATAGCTCCATTGTCACAGACGCAAATTTGGCACGGTGAGGGCTTCCAAATATCCCTGTTCAGGTACATCTGGCCATTTTGAGTGCAGGCTATTTCTTCAACATCTTCTCCTGGGATAGGAGAGAGAATATACAACACATTTTCCAACCGTGAAATCAAAGGAGGAGTAGGTCTGGACAAGGGAAGAGCACATCTAGAGATGAGAAGCAGTATCATGGACGCAAAGAAAACGTTCCATGGGCATAGCTGATGTTGATATTAAGGACTTTTAAATATGAGTCATCTTAAATGTCTGTCTTATTTTACCACCTTGTTTCTTGATCAGAAAGAAGTAAAATAGAGTCACCACAGAGCGCAGAAACTTGCCACAGTATCAAATGGACATTGCCTCACGAGTCTCTGGATGTCATTCTGCTCAGTGGGGTACTAACTCTGCATCGAGGAACTCTTGCCACGTGCCTGCTCTTTGTAACTCTTGTGCACAGGGTGTTAGAGACGTCTGACTGGGGAGAAGAACCCGCGAGACTTCTGTACGAAACGGCATACACTACCTGCTCCCTGCTCCGGGCAACTTACACAGCCAGCCTTATGACAGTTTTGAACAGACATGGCAGTAGTTGTTGGAAAGAAAAAAACCTCATTTATTGGGGTCTTGGTGTAAGCTAATACCAACATGGAGAATCAAATTTTCCAAACAGGACAGTCAGTCACTGTCCAGTGGCAATAGCACTCTCCATTGCAAGGGTACTTGCAGCAGTGTCTCCAGCTGAGCCAAGAGAGGCTCCTCAAACTACTTCTTTTGCTTAGTGTTCATAATCCAGCTGGTCATGGCTCTACGTGATTACCCCAGCACACTCATAAATTACTGCTATAGATAGATATTAACTATATACAAAATACCTCTTAAATATTTTAACTGTATATGAAAGACTATCCTGTGCGGCCATTTATATAGGAATAGCATTGACTGCCTACATGCATGTATCCTATCTATCTACATATTCACATAATTGTATGGAGGTCATTCTATTTTATTGAAGTTGCATGTCATTTTTACCCTAATACATTCCATTTACAGAAGGTTTACTTTCTTTCTTGTCTTAATACTATTCTTTTTCTTTCTTTTCCTTGAATTCCAATGTAGAATTAATTTCTTACTAATTATTTAGAAATCCATTCAATATAGTTTTTGCTCTCTCCTCTCCAACAAATCTACCATCACCAAGGCAGAACAATTTCTCTGGGTTGAATTTATAACTCAGAAATTTCCTCATTTGACTGATGGCAGCATTTAAAGGAGCATAACCATCTCTTTAGGCACTGTTCTACCCATACTTAAGTCTATGCCTTTGTTTTCTTCCTATTCTGTAGGCAAATACTCCAAATATCTGGATTTTTTTTAACCATGAGATGAGTATAACTCAGTATGTCCCCCTAAACATAAAATATGTCTGATAAAGAATTCAAAAACCAAGTAAAGTGGAAACCTTTCTTTGGGTATCCAACATTTTTCAGAACACTGTAGCAGAAAAAAAAAAAAAAAAAAAAAAAAGAAAAAGAAAAAAAAAGAAGATTGTTTTCACTTTGGCCCAATGAATATTTCATCCTTTAAAGGAACACAAGCACCTGCAAAAGCAATGAACTGTCCCCAGACTGTCCCTAGACAATGGGACACAAACCTGCAAACCAAGAACCCCAGTGCCAAGATGCCCTCTGAGTCACACACAGCAAAGCTGTCACACACAATCCAAGGCGATTCTCCTGACCACTGGGATGCTGTGGAGAAGATTAATCTTACCTGGGTGGAGCTCCATGTGACCACAGAAACCTTCCTATCAAAAAAATTTTTTTGAAACTGGACAATCCAGTTAAAACATTATCTGAAAATTCCCAAACAGCCCTAATTTCTAACTGATACAAGACTGGGAATAAGGGCCATTTTATGTACCTATGTGTGCATATATATATATATATAGGATACATCCCACTAGTCAAAGATCACAACCATTATTGTTTTAAAAAAATCTGTTATTTGCCTAAAAATTAACAGCTCTAAGCACCAGGACAGCTTCACTGTTCTATGCATTTCTGTCCTAATTTAAACCAGATGTAAACAAAAAATCATGAAGTAATAAATACAAACAGATTTGGAATTTCAGTTTCATGCCTCAGCTCAAGTCCAGTTACTCCATCAATGTCAAAACTTGGAGGAATGGAGCAGATGTGTCATTAACTGTTGCCTGCCATTGCTAACTTCTGCAGCTTTCTAACAGAAACTGAAATCCAAATTTTTAACCAGGTCAGCTCCTCTCTTCAATCAGTTTATCACGCCAACTGACAAAATGACTCGAAGGGGTGCTGCAGAAGCTCAGGAGGAAATGTTTTCAGTGTGAAGTAAAGACATCAACCAAGTGTGCTGTGCAGTCCATTTATGACACTGTGAGAATCATTTTCCAAACTGCAGATCGTATTTTGGAAACCACTCTTCTCGCTTCTCCCTTGTGTGCATGACATAACGCACTGTCTGACATATTTAGCCTTTTCCACCCAGATGTCTGGCATATGGTCTATGTCTTCGTTAATGTATCACCCGCAGAACTTGTTGTGCTGTTCAGAAGAGCAGCAGTTTGCATAAATGAAATTTCTAAGTTACTGAGCCCAAAGTCAGCATTCTGTCATAACTTCAAACAAACCACATAGCAACTGCTTTGGCAAATCAGAGCTGAGCCAGATGGTGACTAGCTTCTGCCTGGGTCATGCTCAGCAGCTGAGAAAGAGGCAGAGGAAGACGGGGAGAAAAGCACATACCAGCTTCTCGAGTGTACTAAGTCTGTTTTCCTATCAGATTGCAGATATGCTGATAATATAAAAAAACAAACAAACAAACAAGCAAGCAAAAAACCCACCAACACAAAACCCCACCCTACAATACTGCCAGAAAACATATTTTTAATTTTAAATAATCTGATTACGTTTGGAGCTTCCAGTTTTCCTTTCTGCTGCGACTGAATTGCACTGAGAGAGTAACCTGAAAAAAGCAGCTATTTCAAAGCCAACTCATCTCACAAGCACATTTTGACATTTTACTCTCAGGCCTGAACTGGAGGCATGTTATCCATCTACACCCAAACCGGGAAATGCAGCAAAGGAAATTGTTCTACGGTTTCCTCCCTGGTTTGGAAATCTGCAAGTTTTTTGAATTGCAGAGACCAAGTCACAAACTCTTTATGTTGCATGTTCTTTCTGCCTCTGCAGTTGTAACACAAGGTGCTGAACGGCTTGAGAAGCAGCTTTGGAAATTCTTAATGTGGCAAAAGGTTCTGCTAGCCCATTAACTGATTCCTTTCTCACCAACAAAAAAGCATTGGACCCGAGTAGAGAATCTACAGGGTTGCGAATTCATTGAAGTCAGTGAAAATGAGTTTCAAAGCAGTCTGCAAATATAAAAGGCAGGTAGAAGAAATACCCTATGATATATTTAAGGACGAGTTTGCACAAAGGACCTTTGTGAAAGAGGATTATCAGTGAAAAGCACAGTGAGTACAATGCAATTATTTTTCTGCTACATATTGATCTGTTGGAGTATCGGTTCTACTTTAAAGAACGATTTGATCCGAAGTCAGTCAGTTATTGCTAATATACTAAATCACCATACTCGGAGAACTACGCATTGACAGTTTGGAAGTAAAAATCACATCATGCACTGACATATCCAGGCCCAGTTTTGTGACAGCTCTGAACTTGTACGAATTACCGGGGGAGAAACCCCATCCCAGCCACTAGATGGCTGTCAAAGCCCATCCGTCATCACGAGCAAGTGTCAAAGAAGTTCATGCACAGTAAAGGCGTGCAAGGCACACCCTGCTTTGGGCGTTTTAATGCTGAGCTTGTTTTCCTTTACAATTTCTCTCAAGGTTAATTCCACTCCTCAACAAGCCAACAACAGGACAAGTGTTTTAAAGGATAGCATATGAAACCATCTCAATCTTGCATCACCAGATACACATCATTTTGAAAGCAACACCTGGAAATTCACTGCTGCTTGGTTTGATGTTTAAAGTTACTCCTCATTATTGTACTCATTGCTTTCATTGCCTTCTGGTTCACACCTTGCATGTGAACAAGGAAAGTAAGGCCTGGGCATGGAACCAGGTAGAACAAAAAGAAAGAAAGGAGGAAGGAAAATGACACCATAAAAAGAGAAAAGGGCGGAACACAGCATCTTAAGCAAAATATTTTAAAAGAAAAGCATAAGAAGTGGGAGAAAAGACTACTCCGCATGTACAACAGGGAGACTTGCTGAAGCTGCCATCCTAAGGTCTCATTTTTCCTTGCAGAAACATCCCCAAAGCCCCAAACTACACTCTCCTGTTCCCCATCTCCGCTTATAGACGACCTAATAAAGAAGCAGTCGAACACCATTACCTCAGCTGAGAAGATAGCAGGTATACAATAAAATGCAATACATTCCCCAGTGCCCTACACGTGGGAACAAAATGGCCCGAGTTAAGCTTTCAGATATATAGGTTTTCTGCAGACATTAACAACTTTGGTTCATAGATTAAATGGTAAGGGAAAGAAAAGGATTTGACAGCGAAGCAGCTCCATTTCATTGCATTTTTACTAGTTCTACCAGTGCAATAATTAAAGGAGCCTAAAGACTGATAGACCTACAGCAGTAGAGAACATAGTCCAACAAAGGCAGAAAAGATGATGAACGGTATTGAAAGCAGAGTCTGCCAGTTTTATGCTTTCTTCTGTCAAGAGAGACTTCTTGATGCATACTGTAACCAAACCCCAATGCTTTTACATTGCTTAACATAAAAAGACTGGAACAGAAGAGGTTTGTCTATTTAATGAAAAAAGTTTGGAAACAAAACAGCTTGTGCAGGTAGCTTCTCATCCTCTCTTTGTCATTCAGATGCTAGTTTGTGAAGAGCGTAAGGAAATATAAGATTACATAGATACAGTGGTTTAAGTTTAATAAAATTTCTAGAATATGAAAAGCTGAGATTCAAGTTGTGAATTACAAAATTTAATCCTGCTGACTCACAAAGCAGAGGTGCAGAAGTAAATCAAAGTGAAAGATGATACGTGCTAACAACCATTTTGCAGATGTACTGTTGTTCATGTGTACAGACTGCCAAGAGAGGGATTGGCGTTAATAATCTTTGATTGTCAGCCTGCTGCAACAATAATGTAGGGCTTGATCCACCTCCCATTAAATCAGTGGAAAAAAACCCTCTCATTTACTCCAATAAGAATCAGACCACCTTTTTTTTTTTTTTAATCTTTTGATAACTTTTTGGGGGGGTGGTAATAAATAAAGTATTACCCAAATTAGTGTGCCATACAAATTACAATGTAAACACCAATTATTTTGAAAATCAGATACTTTTCAGGAGTGCTGACAAATACAAAACCTATTTTGCAGTTGTACAGAAACAGTTCTTGTTAATAACGATTAATGCACACAGTTTACATAAGAACTTTACACTTACATACGTGAGGCTGAACCTGAAATCCCTTACCAATAAAAGACTGAACTGATTCACAGTTCACTTAATATGAAATATTTGATTGTCAAAATGAAATCAAATTTACATTCAGACATCTCCATTCAGGATACATCATATATCTCAGTGAACTTTAGATAAGTGCGTTGTTGTACTGTAGCTGTTAAGTCCAAATAACTTGGCATTCTTTTGGAAACACTGACCACTAACAAGGTCTATAACACGGTGTTAATTCACTAAGGGTTACAGAAGATGAATGTCCTCTCAGTGACTTCAAATTTAGTTTAAGTCTCCCCGCATAGCCAAGAGAATAAGCAACGAATGACGCGCACAGATTCGAGAGTATTATGCAGAGGTTTTATTCATTACAGGGCTGTCTAAAGTAACAACTAGCACAGACATTCATTGGTGTAAAATAAGATGACTTTTTCAAAGTCTGTGGCTCTGCATTGTTTTATGCCAGCTGACAGTCCAGATGAACATTTCATTTTGCATTTCCCTTGTGGTTTCCTAAGGAAATTAGGCTTACGTGATCCTACTGGGGGCATTATGACGCCTGTGTCCCCAAGCCCATTTGATTCCAGTGGCTGACTTCAGCCAAGTTTGATAGAGACCAGGTCACTACAATAATTGTGCTCCTGCAAATTTTGTGAACACAGACAGTTAGGAAGAGAAGGGAGTTCCAAGTCAGTGCCCACCAAGGCTCCCCTGCAAACAAGTGGGTAATAATAAATCCCTTTCATCATACCTTTGGGAATGCACACAGGCACACAGTTTAAAACACAAACCTGTAGGAAACCAGGTTTCATCAGAACTGTTGCTTAGGAAAAGAGATGGGTTTTTTTAATCTATCCTGCAGAGTTCCTGCTTAAAAAAAATCCTAGAGCATAATTTGCAAAGTTGACAATAAATGTTTTTAAAAGCATTCCACAAGTCAACAGACATTGAATGGTCTTAATTCTAAATGAGTTTTCAAAGTGATTGAGGGGCTCAATCCTCTAGACAAGGAGCTGCAACCCTTTGTGTGCCTTGTTTCAGAAGTAGAAAAGTCCCAGGGTGTTCTCCTAAATGGTGTAGATAATTTTAAAATATGTATTTTAGGACTGGAAAATTACAGACTCAACTTTTTTCCTGCAGAGTCTACAAATAACGTTAAGTATGAATAAGTACTGCTAAGTATCAAGGTGCAAGTCAACTCCCAAGCAGAGACTTAATTGCTATAGCAGTTAACCAAAGCCTTACTAAAGACATACACTTTGCGGCTGGCCAGTCGCTTCTGGCTGGCACTAAGGGGAGGGAGTTCACCCTCTGAGTTTCATCAACCAAGAAAATCCAACCTCAAAACTCTAAACAACAGTAGAGGCAGAAAGCAACAGCAAAACAATGTACCCTGACTCAGGAGAAAAGGTATCTCCCAGGTAAAGGGCTTTCTGAGTGTGATCTGGCAAGTGGGTTTTGTCTCTGCCAAAAAATTGTGCCAAAATAAATAATTCTGTTTACCACTCAGCACTGTAATTCCAGATTTGGCTGAATAGGGAAAACTGAAGAGGAAAAACTGTGTTTAGGATATTGTTAGACTCCTCTGAATGAATTTTAAATTAACATCTGAAGCATACAACTGCTTCTCCCGTTTCCTTAACTGGAAGGAAACAATACAACCCTACATTTGGTTTGGTAGTCCGTATTTCCCCAACTCACAGGTTCCTGTATTTATGTCTCCATCAGTGCTAACAGGAGTTTTGCTCGCCTTTTTATGGATAAAGTTAATTTCCAACACAAAAAAAATCAAGAACATTGTTTTTATTACAAGATTCGACACATGCTGGATACAAAGGCAGAATATACTGGGATACCTTCCAGTAAAAACGATTTCTGTTGCTGGTCCCACAGCACTATCCAATGTTTATTATACTGTTCAATTCCCTAAGAGCATCTGATGATGCTGTATCTGCATATTAACCTCACTCTTCCCGAGCTACTGAAGAAGACTGAACCCTTCTAAACATCCCATCTTATACCACGGGCAGGGCAGGGAACTGTGCAGCAGCAACACTCTGCTGAAAGGTTGGTCAGGCTGGTCCTTTTCTGTTGGCTACTCCACAGTGTTGGATCTGCATACTTTGAAAGCACTTCGTTAAACTAACTCACTAGTTACCCCATGAATAAGGTTAGGTGTAAACATGTTTTTACTTTGTTTTTCTATTTTTACTTTGGTTTACAAGTAGGGTGGCTGGACACGTTGTTTGGTGCTTGCAGGAGAATAGGGTGAAGGAGGAAGTTTGAAGAGCTTGATCTGCCAGCAGTGCTCATACAAATACTCTCAGATGACAGCAATCAAGCCTCAAGCATACAGTGGCAAATAAAATTACTTCCAAATGTCTAAGGCTGTGCAAAGATTGTAATGGGGAGGCATTCAGGACATGCCTGAGAAAACACTGTTGCAGATTTCAGCAGTTGGAGCAAACCAGTCGAAAGCTGAAGTCAGTAGCAGGGTGCTGGTCTCTGCTGGAGCCCACACAGCCACAAATGCCCTGCTTGGACTTTGTCATGCAAGGTAGTTACAGTGAGATCAGTTCAGCTATAGCCACCATACCACCGTTTTCTTCCTCAGGGCAGAAAAAAGCTAAAAGGAGTGCTCACCATGGCCAATTATTATGTTTTATTACTTCAAAAGAGGCTTGAGGCAACAGAGATCGTCTGTTCTTCTAAGCAAAGTTTTGGAGAACATTCTTGACTCCGAGATGACATTTTCAAGCGGAACCACTTTCATTTGCATGAAGACAGTCTGGTCCCACAGAAACAACAGATTCTTTTGGCGGGGAGCTGACAAAGAGAACGTGCAGCAAGAGCATTTCAGTCAGTGGAGGCAGAACAGGGCCAGGGCTCAGCACTGCTGAATGCTCACAAGTTTGGCAATATGGGCATTGTCTTTAAAATGAAAACAGAATTAAAACTGCAATTAGCACATTTCCTAAAATCTAAGAGGCTTCATTCTGGAAGCAAACGTGCCCTGATCACAGGAATTCTGCCCAACCTGCTGCTACTGCAAATTTAAATGAATCTTATCAGGACATAAGGAACTGTGCCTGATGTATTTAAAACAATGTATAAAATAGCAAGATTACAATGAAAATGTAATATTCTTCTAGAGCCTACTTTGGCTCACTGTTCTGGAATCCACAAATGTTTGATTTTGGTCTTTCCAAAATCCAGACTTGGAATGCTGTGCATCAGTAAAAAATAATGCATTTTGGCTGTGAAGAAAATTCTCTCAGCTGCTTCCTGTGCCAATACCACCGAGACATGGTTTCAACTCACAGTACATTTGGATTCCTGTAGTAAATCTATCAGCAATTCACAAGAAGCTATCTTGGTTGTCCAGCCAGCCAGAAACCAATTGCCCAACCAACAAGCCATGCAGTGTAAGGCTGCACTGTGTCAGCCAGGTTCTGAAATAACCGTTTCTTGATGGTCCCAGCACTAATCCTTGAAGAATGTCACCATTACTCTTCACTGGGTAAAAAACTGGCTGGATGGCCGAGCCCAGAGGGTTGTGGTGAATGGAGTTAAATCCAGTTGGCAGCCGGTCACAAGTGGTGTTCCCCAGGGCTCAGTTTTGGGGCCAGTTCTCTTTAATATCTTTATCACTGATCTGGACAAGGGGATCGAGTGCACCCTCAACAAGTTTGCAGACAATACCAAGGTTGGGAGGGATGGTTGATCTGCTCGAGGGTAGGAAGGCGCTACAAAGAGATCTGGACAGGCTGGATCGATGGGCCAAGGCCAATTGTGTGAAGTTCAACAAGGCCAAGTGCCGGGTCCTGCACTTGGGTCACAGCAACCCCATGCAGCACTACAGGCTTGGGGAAGAGTGGCTGGAAAGCTGCCCGGCAGAGAAAGACCTGGGGGTGCTGGTTGACAGCCGGCTGGATATGAGCCAGCAGCGTGCCCAGGTGGCCAAGGCGGCCAACGGCATCCTGGCCTGCATCAGAAATAGTGTGGCCAGCGGGAGCAGGGAGGTGGTTGTTCCCCTGTACTCGGCACTGGTGAGGCCGCACCTCGAGTCCTGTGTTCGGTTTTGGGCCCCTCACTACAGGAAAGACATGGAGGTGCTGGAGTGTGTTCAGAGAAGGGCAGCCAAGCTGGTGGGGGGCCTGGAGCACAAGTCCTATGAGGAGCGGCTGAGGGAACTGCGGCTGCTTAGTCTAGAAAAGAGGAGGCTGAGGGGAAACCTTATTGCTCTCTACAACTACCTGAAAGGGGGTTATAGTGAGGTGGGTGCTGGTCTCTTCTGTCAGGTGGCGGGAGACAGGACGAGAGGAAATGGCCTCAAGTTGCAGCAGGGGATTTTAGATTGGATATTAGGAAAAAAATTCTTTACCGAGAGGGTTGTCAGGCATTGGAACAGGCTGCACAGGGAAGTGGTTGAGTCACCATCCCTGGAGATATTCAAAAAGCACGTCGACAAGGCACTTCAGGACATGATTTAGTGGGCATGGTTAACGGTTGGACTCGATCTCAAAGGTCTTTTCCAGCCTAAATGATTCTATCATTATCTAGCCACCAGCTGGACTTTGAACTGCCAACCATTACTCTTTGAACTTGATAGCCCCACCGGGTTTTCATTCACCTTGTTGTCCACTCATTCAGTCCCATACTGAATACGGGACAGAATACTTCCCCAATTTGCCTATGGATGCTATGGAAGATGGCATCAAAAGCCTTGCTAAACTAAAGGGAAACAGCATCCACTGCTCTTCTTTTGTGCACTGAGCCAATTATCTCGTTGTAGAAGGCCATCGGATTTAAACAATTCAATGGCAAAGGGAAAGTTCATTAAATAGGTAGCCCCTAACTGCAGTCTGATCTGATCTTCTCTGCACCCGTCTATCCAAACTCTTAAAAGTTCCACTGTTCTAATTTCACATATACTGTAATACTCAAAGTATAACTGATAAAATAACCATGCACTGCAAAAGAAATGGTTTGCCTTCCTCGTTTTGTAGGATTTAGTTCCTTTTAAGTCAGACAAAACGTGTATGGATGTCTTTTCTTATTGCATCTAAGAGAAACACACTTGCTGCTGCCCAAACATCCTCATTCTTTGAAGCTATACACATCAAAGTTCAACAGAAACCTATCATTACACATTGCCTTTTCCGCAAATCTTTTCTACATTGTGGTTTGCAAAGTGGACTCATGTAATCCCCTAAATGCATCCTTGCTGGCTAATATGACCCTCTTTTTCAACTAAAGATTTGTAATTAGTAAGAAAATTCAATTCCATAATTAAAAATCCTTGCATTCCAACAGGCTCAGCATTTTAAACTGAAGCGAAAAATACACAGTGTTTGGGTGGAGTAGGAAGGTATTGCTGGAAATCTATACTCATAATATGGTGTTTGTACAGCAAAGCTATTCATTTGCTGAAACTCTGGGCCTCTGAGAAATTAAAGAAGAAGAATAGTAAGCAAGAAAGTCTGCAAAAATTCCAGGAAGAAAGCCTCTGTTTCTCTTCTGCTACCATTACCTTTACCACACTTCAGACATCTCAGTCAGCAACTTCTGGTTTCAAGATGACATGGAACAGGCTTTGGCAGCCCTCAGGGTATCCTAGCTGCTTTCTGCACAGCATCAGGGATGAAAGTTATAAAGGACTATCCTAGTTTTAAGTATAATCTAAAGTCAATCACACACATGTGCATGAGGAACAGACAGTGATTTAGGTGTGTCTCATGCCCAAGAGAAAGTTTAACTTCTACGCAAGTTAAACTTATTACTTACAGATATAGGAACAATAAGCAGTCTCCTTTCAGTGCATAAAAGTAACAACGTCAGTAAGAACACGTGAGTAGAGTTCAGCTCATTTCAATAAAGGTTAGGGATGAGACAATCCTTGAGACTGAATATAAAAGCAAGACAATTAGCAGTGGTCAGGGATTTTTCTACAATTTTGTTGTTGGAAAGCGTTGAATTACTAAAATACCAAGGAAGGTGCTTTTATTAGATACATCCACTTGAAAACCTTTCCCTTCATTTTCAGGATATTTGAAATTACCTATTGCACTCAAGAAACATTGGGGTTTGCTAGAGAGAACTTTATACCAAAAAAGCCTTGTAAAAAACATCCAAGTCAAGCTGAGAAAAATGCTTTCATTGACCTGACCTGATTCTATCTTTTTCATCACTACCAAGTCATAAGACCTCTTCAAGGTTGCCTCAATCCATCCAGACTGGCTAGGGAAAACCCAGATATTCATAAGCAGCTTCCTCTCTAGCACAGGCTGGTGGTCGTGTACTGCAACTTCCATGATGTCTTCAAGTAGACTCTTACATTTGCAGACCAACATACTTCCCTTAATTCCTACTAGAAGAAGAATAGAGCTAGGTCAGGGGAAGAATATCCTTACTCCATTTTCAGACCATTTCAGACCTTCATTGAATTTAAGAAGGAAGTTTAAACAAAACCCAGTTTCTTATTTTGCCTTTATGTGACAGTGGGAAATGGTAACCTTGTTAATGTTAATAAGGTGTTGTAAGAAAAATCCAGTGTTAAACAAGAATTAGAGGTATCTTTGCCCATCTGGAGACTGTTGCTGCATTCCAAATTTGAATAAAGTTAAATATTGTTATTTCAATTTCATTTTTAACTTGGCTTTGGTATTGTCCCACTTCTTGGTCCATACACATTAAAAATGAGCATAAAAAAGACACTGAATATAAAAAAAAGTCAGCAAAGAAAAAAATCTATCCACCCTGTCATTTAAATGCATAACGTTGATAAATGTTATTTAAAAAGATACATACCATCCATTACTTTGCTCTCCTGCAGGATTATGGTTTCTGGGACAGAGGAAATGAAAGGCTTTCCTGCAGGCTCTCCTGCTCTTATTTGTTGGATATCCTTCCATACTTCAGGGATGAAGCATTATGAACTTTTGTCAGGCAAATAGTCCTTACTAAAAAGGTTTTGAATTAATTAAAATTCAAGTAGGGATGCGTAGTTTAAAACAAACCAGCCGTCATCACCTCCAGCTACTGTTTGCTTTGAACTCAATCTACTTTCTATTTCCCCTGGTTCCTCCTTTCAAAACTACTTTATCATTTTTTCAGATCTTTTTAATTTTATCCTGCTATTGCTTCTTTGATATGAGCCTTTAAAAGCCCAAGAAAGCAGCATCCAAGTTACAAGAACATTTTTTTTCCAAAGCAAAGCTCTACACATACTAACATCTTTCTGCAGCAGTTAACTCTCACAGCAGAGTTAGGAGATGCTATCAGGTGCATGTAAATGCATAAGATACAGAAATGCTGTTTATTTTCCCTTTTGTAAAAGAATGAAAATCTGCGTGGGGTTGAGGGAAGCATCCATGCTTAATGGATGCACCTTAAGATCTTGGACTCCAGATAACTTTTAGGAAACAATTCAGGGTATGTGGGCACTCTAGTGTGACTATGCGCCATTGCTGGTGTAAATACTCATACTTTTCATAAAATACTTAAAGGTCCTCTTTAGAGCCCTGTGGGTTCTACTTGAACAGGGAATTATCACAGGTTTTACATTTAAACAATATTCTGTGATTGAAGCAGCAGCTTGGCATATAAACATGATACAAGTCCATTCACCAGCTCTCTTCGATATTTTTCAAGTGACTCCCTTTGAGAAGCTGAAAGAACGTTTTGCTTGGTTCAGATAAACTCCAGCTTACCACAAGCTCACCTGAGCTTTTCAAGGTCTTACTTTTCCTCAGAGAGCACCTTCTTTTCCTATCCTCTTATGTTCCTATGTAGTTTCATTTTCTGAACCACAAAACCCTTCCACTTCTTCTTCTTCCCAACCCAGAATTCATCCTCTGAAACCATTGTCTTTCCCTACAAAAAAACCCCATATCTTTCCTTTACTTCTCCTTACATATCTTTGAGTGTTACATCAATAATATACCTTAACATTATAATTTCCCATTCAAGAACTGCTCAATAAAATTTTGTATGCATCAGTAACTCCATAGCAGGAATCCACAATACCTCATCCTAGTACAAAAAAAATAAAAAAAATAATCATTACCACTCACGATTTCAGAACAGACAACCATTTGCCTTTTTTTTTTTTTTTTTTTTTTTTTACCATCAGTTTAGAAATAGGAATCCAGTTCAGCAAAGTACTAAGTATGTTGGAACATGCTCTTGGTACCAACAGTAAAGTCCAATGCTTGTTATGATCAAGAGGACAGGAGTGAGATCATTATCTTGGTTCTTCAAAGCGTGCAAGATACTTATGTTCAAGTCCGTTAAGAGGTGGCTTTATTGCCCAAGTCACTACTTCCATTTCTGCGTTAAAACTGGAACATCTATGTGCAAATTAACGTGTTTTGTTCTACCCGCCTACTGAAATTCAGTTAATCACACAGATAATTACAATTATCAAGAGCATCGCCAGAGGTAGTCATATTTCTTACACTTGAAGAAAAAGGCTGGAAATACAGTGTTGCATTCTCAGCTGTTTCAAAGAGTCACAGCTCTGAAAAATCAGTAGCTGTCAGTAAACTGTAACTTCTCCAGTTTATGCCAGCTAAAGTTTTTGACTTTCAGTCCCTTGATCAGCATCTGGTTTTTACATAAATAGCTACCATTCTGTTCTAAGAAAGTTCCCAGAGGATTAGAAATAGCTGGCATCTATCAACAAAGTACACCAGAGGTTTGTGACAATTTCCGGAACAGTGTCCTATTGTTAAATTTCTTCACACTAGTGAAGAAATCTAATATTAGCAGTGTCCTTCCTCACTAACTCCTTCTCCACCAGTGCTCTGTGCTAACGTAGCTACACCCGACAATCTTTCATGCAAATAAGGTCGAATATGTCATGACTATGTTATTTTTTCAAATATCATTAATCCTGCCAGATTAATAGACTTACACCTAGAACCAAATTCTTTAATGCCTTTTTAATGTGATAGAACTTTCTAAAATAAAATGCACTACAGGAAATAAGGAGTGATTACTTCAGACGTTAAAGATGCACACTAGTGCTTTTCTAAGACGGAGAGAGCACCCTCAGAGATGAGTGTCCAACAGCGGACCTACAATGCATGAGCCACAGGACTGAGCTGCACATACACAGAGGCAAGATATGTGAGACCAAGCTCTGTATCTCATGCCAGGCAGAAATGTCGTGCACGCGTGCTGCGCCCAGACCTTCCAAAAACTTTATGAACAGCTAGCACTCAAGAGCAGCTTCCTAACTGGCTTCAAATGTAATGTAACTTCTGCCTTAAAAAAAAACAGCGCTCTAAAAGTGAACTGCTAACACACCAATGCACATGTCCTTGGTAGAGTGCTTTGCTGCCTGGCTCTCTTCAAACATTCACAGGAGAGTTCAGACTTTCAGTAATGTTGCAAAGTATACTAGATGCATGTAATAAAACAAATCTATTTTATACTCCTAGACCACCCACAAGACCTTTTTCATACCTTCAGCAGGCCTTCAGTACTGAACTGGCAACACACTATGAAATAATTCTTCTCTGCTTTTATTCACTAGGGCCTTATTGAAAGTTTAAAGCAAAATCCTCCACGGCTTATGGTCTCCTAACATCTACCTGTTCTCATCAATCTGGCTATTATACATGCGAAAGACAACTGACAGAACTGCGCTAAATGAGCAAAAGAGAAAAACAGGCAAATTTTCACAGACTAAATATGCAGAACCTCACCCTTAGTTTGTATAAATGGGTACAGGTGCACTGAAGTTAATGCATCAACGTGAACACTGACAGAATCTCCCACCATTTACAATGGCTCTTCAGCAGAGTCATCTGCTGCACCAGTTTTTAAACAAGTGGACGAGTAGCAATTTTAAGAGCCGCAGAATGAGATGCATGTCTAAGTGTGGTCACCCTGATGAACGACCAAAACTGATGAACTGGGAGAATATAAAAACAAATACAGCTTTTTGCCTCTGGCAATGAAATATGCATAAATTGATATATTAACTGCATGGTATCAAAAGGGAAAACTATCTTTCAGAGAGCTCATTATGTCAGTAACTGCACTCCTGTATGTTACAGACATTGAAGAAGAGTGCCAAATATTTTCGTAGTGAGAAGTTGGACGAGAAAAGATAATAACCACCTTACTGGAAACAGATGTTTTACACTGCTGTGCTACAGATAAAGTTACGTCAGCGTCGCCACAAAAGGCCTCCCTGTTTCCAGTGGTTTTCAAGATCACAGGCACCATTTCTAAATTAACTAACAAGATACAATCCCAGGAGTAACCTGGAAAAATTGGGGGAAAAGTCGTTCTTGAACTAACAGTGGAAAAGAGAGAAGGGGGATGTTTGTGGGGGCAGACTGACAGAAAAAGTGATAGTATCCCAGCAGTTCACTGATTCCTACCAGAAACAAGTCACTACGCAAGGTTGTATCTCAATCTGCTTTTGTGGATGTTTATGGCACAACTGCAGTGACTTCACTGATGCAGAATCATAAAGCATGTTATCCGTGTCATATGTGTACAAATACTTTGTCATATATATACAAATATGCATATACAATATGTATTTTTATGAACAGTTGTAAACCAAGGATAAGGCCTGTTAGAAACTGAAAATAACACAGTTAAAATAGTTATTTGTGATGTATGTAAAAGGCTAAATCCTAAAAAAAAAAAAATTAAAATCTTTGTATAATGGATGAGCTGTCACACTTCATTACTGCTGAAACAAAACCCAAATTAAAAACAACATTCAGATACATTTCAGAGAACATTCATTGAGCTTTTTCTTTCCCAAAAGTATTTAACCCTGAATACTGTTCTAAATATAGAAGTTAGGGTTCAACGTGTGCTCCTCACTACATAATGGGATTTGAGCAAAGAGACTTGGAGGGAGAATTCAGTCTAGAACTGATGATTATGATAATTTAATGCATGTACACTAACTGTATCTATTGAAAATGAATGGATTTTTTAAGACCTATGTTAAAAGTAGATAAAACTGCTTCTCTTTCCACTCAGTTCTGGATCCAACCCAGAATTTAACATCATAGATTAGACCCCTCTGATTCAACAATCACAAAAGAAATTTTTAACCACATTGAATTTGGACTGGGCTCTTCTTTGTACACTTACACTTTTCAAATTCACTTCACATTTACTAGCTCTCTGTTCTTCCTGTGCTAGAGATTTTGCGGTATTCCAATTTCCTCATATTTTGACCACAAGTCCTTTCTTGACAAGGAATTTGCTCACTGCTTGACAGGGGACTTTTTGGGGGGTGTTTTTTGTGGTTGGGGGGGTGGGTTGGGGGGGGACGGGCGACGGACACAGTTTTTTACTGTTGTGGAAGGCACTGAAAACTAATAATAAATTAAACACTGCCAACATGACAGATTAAATTTGTATCAGATTCTGTGAGCTACTGCAGTTACTTTCATATATAAAACATGAGAATGTACAAAGCACAACAGAGGTTATACCCACCTAAGGCTAGGCAATAGCTTTATATATATAGAAATATTATATATATAATATTAGATATATAAATATTATCTTTATTTTTTTATATATATATAATTAGATCAGTTAAGCGTCTGCAAAATCCCCCAAAGAGACAACTTTTAGAAATTCGAAGACTGTTGCTTTGGTTTTGAGTGAATAAGTAATTGAGCTGAGCATTGAGCTCTTTGGCATTTTGGCAGGGGTGTAGCCTCCTGTACAATTCAGTACTAGTAAGTGCAAACACAAGAAACTGGTATAAATTTGTATTTACTTTGGGGCACAGGGTGGATCTTCCCTGTTGATACACTGTAGGACAAATGGGGAGAAGTTTACTTCCAAGATGAGATGCACCCCACTGTGCACAGCTGATTAATTGCCATATTACACAGAAATTGCTATGATTTGATTTTAAGACAATATTCACCAATTTAGAAATCCAGTAATTTGCTACGGAGTATACTTTGCAGCTATTCTGATGTAATTTTCTTTTACCAGGAACAAATATATGAGGTAAAATGTGCCTTTCTTCAACATCAGCAATAAGTCTGACTTAATGCTGAAAGTATATTATGCCAAAACAGGGACAATTCCTTGGGCACTACAAAGTATACATTCATTTTTTTAAAATTATCTAGTAGTATTTCGGAAGACAGTGATTCAATAAACTTGTATCAACAAGGTTTGGGGATGCAAAATATCCTTTCAATGTATTAGAAGAGCAATATAAATTACGTAGTTTCAAGGCTGACACACATAACACTGTTCCACATTTGACCGCACCATTTTAACAAACAGAAAGTTATAAATAAATTTTGTTCAGAAGGAAACCTCACTTTGAGGCATTTCTTTGATATCCACACTTGAAGAATATAAACGGCCTTGTTGTTTCAGGGCCCCTTATGCTCTTGATATTAAGCAGAGCAGTGTAGTTTACACTCAATAAAGTCTGTAATTCAAATATAACAATTTACAAAAGCACATAGCTCAGAGATTGCTTGTTGTACTTTATAGAATCTTTCCAACAAATCAGGAAGGTGACTGCTGAGTGAGATACAGTTATGGCATTAATAAAGGAGTAATAATAAATAAATAAAGTAAATTCCAAAAAAATAATCTTGTGTAGCTGCTGAGTAACTGGCCAATGAAACTAGTTAAAAATCTTAATATTCTTCAATTTTGAATACAAACCCCAGAAATACTCATTAGTTTCTATTTGTTCATCAGGAAAATACACAATCTCTAAATATAAAAAAAAGATATTATTTCATGGAGATGGTTGCAAATGATCAAACTGAAATTATTACACTGTAAAAATCATTCTTAGACACTAGCATTTATTGATTCTACTGTACAATCTACCACAAGGGTTAAAAGCTTTGATTTGGTATATATCAGCTCTGTACACTATTAGAAACATCCATAGAGACTATCTTCTCCACAATGACTATACAGCATTTTGTAATTACATTTCAAGATCTAATTCAACGATATTTCAGTTAATGGTGTTAACCTAATCTTTTCTTAATTATTATGTTAGTAGGCTCATTTTTAAAGAAACAATATTAAAAATGTAATTAAAACTAAGCATACTGATTAGATTCTCAACATATTAAATTGTCACAAAAATAATTTCAATCCTCTATAATTTCTTAGTTGGTTTGCTTATTAAACTTAAGCATATATTTTTGTGTATCGCATCTACAATTTAATGTAATTTACTTTAGACATGGAACTCTTCTACAAATCTGCCCAAGGACTTGCTTGCCCTGTTAGAAGTTATCTTCATTACATGCAAATAGATTGAAGCAACAAGTTACAAAAAATGATAGAAGGTAGGAGCAGAGGTAGATCACTGGAGGTAGACCTCTTGTGCAAGACCTGCACATTTGTACTTCATTGCACTTGGTTTAGCAGCAGTTCCGGGACTCTTACACAGACAAAGAAAGTTATTTGTAACAGCTGTTCTGTGTACATGAAAGCAAAAGAGAAAAAAAAAAAAAAGAAAAAAACACACCAAAAAAAACACTAAAAAACCCCCACCAGTCTGACCACCACTACAGATACAGCCCTTTTACCAGACCCAGATAAATATCACTGAAGGACATCCACTAAATTTCACTGAAATTAACTGGAATCCCCTCATCCTCTGTAAGAGACATTGCAACCTGTTAAGTCAAAATGGGGTCAGCACCAGATCCCTGGCCAATATTATGCAATAACCACGCTGTAGTCAGCCTTCCAAAAAACCCCCAAAACCCAAACAACACTAGGACTAGATTTCTTGTACGTATGAATATTGATATAATATAACAATTTCCAGATTCGAAGTCACAGAAACCACTGTTGAGCTTTAATGCTCTTATTGAGGCACGAAAGAATAATAAAGATTATGTCATAGTAGGAATGGAACAGTGGATAATGGAGATGATACATTTCAGTATACATCTTTATAAATACTAAGCAAATGCTGAGGTTCCAAGACTTCCAACCATGTGGAAACAGACAAGACATTAGACCCCGCAAGACATACCTGACCCCATTGACATTATCAAGCAGCACAGACGAGAACCAAATATCCACAGGAAACTCACCTGTGTCTGAGAGACTGCATTTTCCAATTAGACAGATGAGGAGCCATCAAAAACCTAAAAGGTATCTTAACAATTCTTGAGAAAGTAGAAGAATGAGGCACACTAAGTTTTTTAATAATGATGTAATCAATAAAAACATAGTTTGGTCAAACACAGAATACTGGGCTCAAGGCTAAATTGGTGAGAATGAATGAAGTGTGATATACAGAAGGCCAGAGAATAGATGGTCACTTTCACCTCCAAATACAAGAATCCAGCGAATAATCTTTCGCAAACTTAAGAAGGTGCTACAGAAATTATTATATTTTATATATATACATATTTACATTTGGGCAACATGAATTATTTCTTTATTCCAAGCTAAGTCATTTTATAGGGACCTGTAATGGTGCTATGGAATAAGTAGTTCACTTAGATACTCTGGAAGATTTATTCTTTAAATACTGGAGAAAAGTTCTGGGGTGAAATCCATGGCTTGCAGATGAATATCATACTGCCTTTCTTTACAGTGCTGAAATTCCCTCTTCAAGACAGACCAACCACTTAGGTTTAAAAGGGGTAAATGCACAAGGAATCCCGATTTTTTGCATTCACTGTGTATGCCCTATGTATTTATTACCATATATAGAACCAAGCAAGGTTTATTCCATGTTTGCCTTCTGAAACCTCTGCTTCACGCTGAACTCAATATATATAGCACAGTCTTTGATATTAAGCAGTCATTCAAATAGCACGAGATTCAGCCTTAACACATCTATGTTATAACGCTCCTTTCAACACGCGGGAACTTTACAGTCTCCACAAAGGGGGAAATTATTTTAACTCGGTACCAGAGAGTCCACCTCAGATAATAACAGAGGGAAGCAAAACTGCACTAAATCACAATAGACTGTGAGAAGACATTCTGCAAGATTTGAAATCCAGGTAAGGTTTGGGGATGTTACAGGATGTTGAAAAAAGCCACCAATGATGCTCCTACGTGTTTTCCTAACTTGTGATTTCTGTTAATTTCTTAGCACACAGGACAGCACGGGATACCTAACTTGAACCCAATTCACAGTGGGTAGGAAAGCAGTCCTAAATGATAAATTCTCATCTCCTGATGAGTCAGTAGAGAGCAGTAGAGGAGGTATTTTAAGGACTGTAGAAGAAGGTTCGGTTCTGCCTGCCCACGCAAGATGGTGTTTCTCCCCGGACATCTTCAAACACACCCACACTATGCTCGCAGGGTGAGCCCTTGAGCCTGGGGGCAGTTCAAGCATGGATCCTACAACAAGGCAAGAACAGCGCAGAGCCGGCAGGATGCTGAGCCCCACACTACAGCAAGCCACCAGGAGTTGCTGAAGCCAGCAGTGGCTCTGGGAACTGCCTGGATGCCTGCACCAATGGAGCAGTTTGAAGAAGAGGCAGCTCACTAAGCTTCATGAATTAACTAGTCTTTAATGACTAAATTAAACTGATTACTTTTTTTTTTCTTCTTCCCTGCTACAGATGCTTATTGCCACTTTGGTACGTAAGAGCTTCCTTAGACGCAAACAGGTCATTTTCAAGAAAAGTTACATTTATTAGACTATCTGTCACCGTATGCTTTGCAAGATACCTTCATCTCAAAAGCATGAATTAATGAAACTATGAAATACAGAGGCACACAGATAGCTATTTTCAAAAAATCCAGAAAACAAAACATTACCCTGTGGTTACTAAGACCAATCGGAAACTTCAGATCTCAGAGAGCAGTCCAAAAGGAGATTGACAAGAATGAGACACAGATAACTAATGACTTTTCCAATACAAAACAAAGCCATGTATTGTCCTCTAAATTGCTTTACTGCCACCCATGCCAAAATAACACGACTCCATTTCCAAACCAAACCCTAAAGTCTGGCTTAATTATTCTTCAATGATTCTCTCACGCTTCACGAACATCTGTTCTAAAAGCTTTAAAACTAAAATTGAATCCTCTAACAAAGTATTTCCGAGAAGTAACTAAGCTTTGTTTAAAATAGCATAACTGTGTCTGTTTAAGGTAAGATTAGCTCAATTTACAGCATGATTAGACTTCTATTCAACTCCTGCAGATGTGTTTTTTGGCTCTCAAATCCCTACCGGTTCAAAGGCCACCGTACAGCTATTGTTTCATTTTCCTTCACTGAATGACTAGTAAACCTTGGATCAATACCTCCAATCAGCACTTTCAGATGGATTTCTATCCTCCCAGAAAGCCTGCCAATCTCAAGAGACAAAAGAGCTTCTGTGCCACATTTTCCATCTATTTTTATATCATAGGAGCTCATTTTCCTAGGCAGCAAGTGGTAGCTCACTGCCAGATCCACCCACTCATACTGCAGCTTCCCATGGTGAACAATTCAAAACACCCAGAGGAGGAATTGTGTTTTGACAAATATCAAAGCTCTCTACCTAAGAAAACTATTGATCTAAGCTTTGCACCCAGAATATTAGCACACAGGTTTCTACATCACCTGTTCATAGCAACATACATGAAAGTACCCCTCCTCTGTGGACCGTTACTACTGCTCAGTCTTCGATCTTCTCTTCAAAGAAAAGAGAATTCCTTGTAAACAGCATATTGCCAGGAGCCGATGGCTAAGAAACCAAACTGCTAACACCATTTTTACCCTCCATTTTCCTTGCTCTGCCTATAGGTTTAGATTGCTTCAGTTACCTGCTCACTAAGTGTAACTAATATATCTGGTAAACCTCTCCCCCCATTACCAAAATATTTAGAGTAAAATTTAAGAAGTTGACTATAGCGAGTGACACTTAGCTTTTTTTGGATGAAGGGGCTTAAAATTTCACTTTGAAAAAACACTTACCCTGAGACATAAAGCAACTTCTATGTCAGAGGCATGCTCCCTCAGAAGTAACGCATGAGTTGGGGCGAGAAATGTAGCAGCATCTATCAGCTTTTTTGCACTGCAACAGGTGGCGAGTGCTTAAAATTTACACATATTCCTCTAATTTCCACTGACTGCAGCACATCACTTATTTTTAAATGGTTTATTTCCATTTATTTGCAATCATCATGTCTCTTGGAAAGCATAATGAATACATGCTCAGATATCTAACAACAAACCAAATCTCCACTTGCCAGGAGAACTTCAAAGCTCTTAGGCACATAGCAAAAAGCAAAACGGTGCTGCAGAAATTTATCTTCCAGCCTCTTCTATTTACAGTTTACTAGCAGCACTGCCTTTTAAGTGTTATCTCTCATAGGGCGAGTAGAAATACATCCTGCTGCTATTTACTATCTTTTGGCACTAGCTGCTAATCACAGCCAGGCTACAGATTCTGTCATTTCATCCCTAGGACTCGGGTCAGCCCCCAGGGGACAGTGACAGTCCCACTTCAGGGAACTGGAGACTTGACCCTATAGCACTCCTTTCCATTGCTAAATGGCTTTGAAACCTGAAGCAGCTGAATGAGACACACACTTGCACCTAACAACCGCATGGCTCAAGGTCTATTATCTGTCAGGGAGTTTTCTTCCAACTGCTTTTAAAAGTCATTTTAGTACTTTAGACAGCTGTCTGTAATGGCAAACAGCAGAAAGTAACATAAGATTTCTTCTTCTCTTCCTATTTTAAAATAAGCCAAGTATCACCTCACATTTACACAGAAATTCTGGAAATACAGATCTGAGCCTAAAGCAGATTTTTTTAATAACCCGAAATAATAATTTCTGTTGGCAAGACAAATGCTGATAAATCTATACTAGTGACATAGTACATTATTTAACTGTTTACCAAAAGATATAAACATGGACAGGGTATAAAAAGCTGCAAAATCTCTTCTAGGAACTTACTCACTTGGAATAGCACTTTACCACCACATTACACCGAACATTGCTGTTCCAATTGTCCTCAGGTGAGGATGCAGTTTCTTTGCATGTTCAGGAGTCCATCACTTCAAGGAATGTGAGCCACAGTTTGAAATACTAGTTTCCCTTTTTCCTTCCATTAATTAAAATCACCCACAAAATTTTAGTTTATGATTCATGGATTACCTCATTTTATAATACCCTGCTCTGTGCTGGACAGCATATATAATAAATGGAAAACAGGCAATAACACCCTGGGATTTCATTCATTCTGAATTTTTGATGGATTTATATGCATGGAATTTCTTTCTGTCTTTCAAATAGCCCAGTCTGGAAGTGTACAGGTTCAACATACTATACTTAACAGACATTTAGTATATGTTCTTACCAGTTTAAAAAAATGGACATCCTAACAAAATAGCGGGCCAGTGCCAGCTTAGGATGGTAGGTTTACATTTTTAAAAAAATAAAAAAACATCAAACTTATTTGAGAGTAGGCATCAAAACAATTGCATTAGAAGTATACAAAGTTATTGTTAATCATTCTTCTGTCCTATCTATTTTTTATTTGTCAAAGCGTTGCAACACAGAGAGGCATTAAAGAGAGAAGTAATTCATTTAGCTGTGTGAAACCAGCTGTCATATGTCATAAGGATAAAACATATCTCAGACTGCTGCACAAGGAAGAAAAACTGGGATGCATTGTGATCAATGTATAGCAGACTGGAAACTTCCCTCCAAGACAGACAAAAATAAGCAGGTTGGGAGGATTCTTGGAAAAGATTTTTTTTTTCTTTCTTTGTGTTTGGGTGGTATTGTTATCATGGCCACCAGTTTCTAACAATACTCAATTCAAACACATTTTTTAATTTAATCATGCAAATCTCTTTCCAATCCGAGTTTATCTTCCATCCGATTTACACCCAACAAATTACTGCTTCTGCATTTTCTTCCTTTCTATTTCATGTTATTACCCAAAGCTAATCAAAATAAAGAAAAAGTCCTGATCTAGGCTATGGCGACTGAAATGGCGCCATTCATCACAAGAGAAAAGCATAATCCAGCAGCAACTCATCATTCAGCTCAGCAATACTTCAGCTGCTTACTTGGCACTGTTCTTTTTTAATCTCAAATATATCACCAAAGTAGAGTTTATGGGGAGCAAAGTTTATGGCTAGCAAGCACCACCAAATAGGTGGTGAGAGGACACCATTTCCATAGGCACATGGGGCATCAACGGACACCTAATTTATAAAGCAAATTAAATGTTCATCACAGGAAAATGCACAGAAATGCCTGATATCTGTAGAAAGCCATGCTGGAGTATAAACAGCCCACCAGCTGGTTCTGTGGGAAGGAGCTCCAAAGAGCCCTCAACCGAGTATGCTCCAGCGTTTCCTCAATGTGGTGTCTGCATGCCCACCGTGCAGTGTGTTTGGAAAATGAAACGCAGGCACGCGTGGAGCATTTTCTTTTCAGTAAAGCAATGCCCCGGTTTGCTGCCTGTTTAAATTTCAAAGACTTCAGGTTTTCAATTTTTAAAAATGTTTAGGGCTTGATCTTCACGCGTTGAGTCTTGCAGTGTCACTAATCACTATAGACCACATATAAATGCAAGTTTATTGACACAGAAACGTACACGTTACTGGTCACGAAGCTCACTTAAGTCAGTGGGTCACAGGTGGTAAAATCCCCCCCAAAAGGTACTTTGCAAATGGGCTGGATGTTTCTGAAGAGCATTTTTCTATACAAGTAATTCTCTTCACTGGAGATGAAATAGCATAGCTAACGATCACATCAGTTCCCTCCCCTTCTTTCAGCTTATAACGATAAAATGTATGCTATTTCGAGCTAGGAACAAACAATTTACGTTAAGCTTGCATTAAAGCGCAAATCAATATATTGATAGCAATGATGATAAACTTCACACGGTTCAAATTACGCTGGCTTAGAGACCATTACAAAGTTTTTCCTGTGAAAACATTAGTAAACCAGAACGGTGTCCAAGAAGCCCAGCACGACCAGCCACAGCGTTCAGCCCAGGAGCTGAAAATTTCTAAGCTCGTTGCGGCAAATCAACCCCTATTCACCCCTATGAATGTATTAATCCCCTATTCACCTATGAACTTAGTTCATATGTAAAGGACGGCATATTTTGTAAAATACTATCAGAAATCATTGTTCCATTGCCTACTGTCCTATCCCTTCCTATCTGCACTAGCTTTACATAGCAGGAAAGGTTATCTCATATTCCTCATCTCTGTACCGCCAACCGGCATTCCAGGCCCTAACAGCAGCTTTCAGAAATCACCACATTACCAAAAAGGAAAAGGCAGCCAAATTGTTTTAGATAATGTGGTCTGGGTGCATAAGCAAGAAACAGCTTGTAGGAAGATGTCTTTGATCTGATCTATGAGCATGGTTAGGAACAGCAGACAAGCTTACTTCTGAAACAGAAGCCACAGATTCAGCAATAGTTTCCTAGAATTTATTTAGACAAATATCCATTAGACCATCCCTCTTTCTCACACACACACAAAGTAAAATAAAGGTATACTACAGTATCAAGTACCCTTTTCAGACAGTGTTTCAGAGCAGTTATTTTAAAAATCTTGAACATTATTTCTTAGCTATCGTTTACCTCTGAAGTCAGGTCAGTATCATCTTTTCTTACAGAAATAGCATAACTGAGCAGTTTTGGAATTTTTTAAGAGCTATGGTACAAAAAGGCACTTAGAAAACGTATTACGCCATATTGTATTTAGTTTCAGTCCAGTTGGGCCTTTCCAGGAATATCAAATACACACATTATATGTTCTAAATGCTTCCTGTTTTCAGTAAATATATATCCTGTGTAATTCGAAACATCAAATAAAGCATGTACCTAACAAATAAAAGGCAAAAGTTTTAAAACTTCACTTAGAATCAAAGTTTCATTTACATAGAGTTAATAAATGACTATACACTGAGTAGTCTAACATTCATGGCTTTCACCATGGCTTAGGAAATCATCTATTTCTCCTCCTATTCATGCATAGCATATTTATCATAATTATAACAACAAAATTCCTTCCAAAAGATATTAAGCATACTTATTATTCCATTATTAAATAGAATATGAATATGACATATAATACACCCTATTTCTGCTTTACATATGATCCAAACATAACCACATCTTCCAGTACCAAGGAGTAATGTATAGGGGATGCATTACCCTATCTATTCCTGTGATTTCATGATGAGTCTGAAGATGCATGGTATTTGTCTTAAAACTATAGATTCTGGGTCATATAATTTATGAGGATTTAAGCTGTCATGGAAAGAAAGAGACAATGCTAGCCCCAAGCTTGTGTAATAAAGCTTTACAATAGAAACTCTGTTTGATGTTTGTTTTTGTTTTTTTAAATAAAGGCGGGGGGGGGGGGGGGGGCGGGGGGGCTAAAAACCTAAACAAATGCAGAAGGCAGCTAAAAAACTAGAAGACTGAGCTTATGATTATTTTTATTTTTCTTTAACATGACTCATGATATTATAAGGTTTTGGATTGGAAATACTGACATATTTCTGTTCCAGTAATTCCTTTAGAAGTGTGTATTCAGGACTGCATACCCTTTCATACCAAATCTTAGTACGTTCTTCCGTCTCTTGAATTTCAGTCCCATTCATTCCCTAAAATATTCCTGCACCATCCCCTAAAATTCTCTATTGTAATTTCAGAAAGGAAAGAATCACCTCAAGCCCTGCCACTCTCTCCCTCTCTATCTAGGCTACCAGGTTTCAAACTAGCCCTACCCTATTCATGTTCCTTACCTGATGTAATTGTGGTTGGTTGGAAATTAATAAATATAGATTGAGAGATAATTCTTACCAAAAACAAATTATATCTATAAAAATACAAATTTGGTTTCTTTGGCAGCAGGACAGTTATCTTTAGTTTTTGTTTTGGTGGGGTTTTTTACAGTGGGAAACCTAGTATTATAAAACACGCTGTAAAATGCCAATGGAGGCAAGATCAACCATCACTGTAGTAAAAATGACTATCTCACACAGTTACTTTACAGTAAAATCCAGGCTGGTTTTCTACATTGACATGACATATTTATTATCTAGTGGTGAAAACACATCTTCCTGGCACTGAGGATAAAGCTATCTTTTTGTCACTTTGGCTCAAAATCAGTTTCCAAATTGAGTTCATCTCGTACTATTGGAACAGTTCATAGATTCATTTAGAATACACAAACTCTCATTTTTGTGGCTGATAATAATCCAAAAGCACCTTTGGCGTTTATTACTTAATTGGTGATTATTTAATTATCACTACACATGCTAACCATTAAAGCACTGCAGTTTTAAGCAGCTGAAACTAAATAGACAAAGGACATCTATAAAAATAACCTCACTACCATTACACACAGGTTTATTCATTTCCTGTTGTAGAACTTCATTTTATGCCAAAGACTGAATCAGAGAGAATATCAATCTAAAAAATCTAGAAATTAAGAAAAGAGTGCAATTGTTCATAGGCAAGCATACATTCACCTTTTATCATAAACCCAATGCAGTTCCACTCAAATCTGAAGTCTAGAAAAAGGCCACCTCAATTTTAAAACTTTCAGACTAATTTATAGAAAAGTTCTGCTAAAGTTGAGATAATCTATTGAGGTGGTCCTGAATTGTACGTTGTCCCTTGCTAGAAGTGTGACCTTAACTCTGTATGTCCGCATTTCCTAACATTCAGGAAGACTCTGCTTTGGTTATTGTCTTGACCTTCTGAAAAAGAGGCCTTTCTTACATTGCTACCGCTGCAGTCCAACTCATTGACACCTTTTGTGCAAGAAAAAAAAGGCATGAAGCAAATTGTAACCAATGTATTCCATACCTTCTTACTGCAGTAAAAGACACCCAGTACCCAGAACTTGTGCCCTAACACTGCAGTTAGCTGATTGCACGTGCTAACGAGCCATAAGGAAGACCAAATATGCTGGCTTTCTGCCGTCACAGCTGTAGCCGTGTGGAGGCCAAGAACAAAGCATGGGACAGAAGTTTTAGAACTCTGTATTCCTCTTCCTTACCTTCATATGAGTCTTCCCTGCGTGAGACATTTTTTAACTCTACCTAACTTGAATCTTCCTTGCTCCGTTTTAAGTCCTGCAGGTTTTAAGGCTGTGGTGGCTGGATCACACCTCCCAGCAAGGTCTGAGCAACATACAGTATGAGACTTACACCTGAAAAAGGCATGATGTGGCTGGATACCATGTCTCAGTAGACCCAGACCCGCTCCATAGCTCACAGGGGAGGAAAAGTCAGATCATCAACACTCCAGCGAGCTCCCGTAGAGCTTCACTTGCTGAAAGGTGTGATGAAACCGCTGCAATGTCATTTCATTTGTGAGTCTAGCGAGTAGAGGTTGACTCTACTTCAGTGACAGGGTTTCACAGTCTCTGCAGAAACGACAGCTGCCACAGCCTTCCTGCAAGCATTTCACACAGAGTACCAAGTAAATCTTTACTGTCCCTCTAAATCTTTAAAACAAAAACAATAAAAAGCAAGTGGAGGCATCACAAGCTATTATAGCTTCCTACTTCAAACATATCTGGTACAGCTAAATCCTCACAGATTTGAGTACTATGCCATTTCCAGCACAGTGGGAAATACTGGCTAATCAACTCCGCACGTGTAAACAAGGCCTTGCAGAACAGTTTTTCATAGGGGCTTGTATATTTTTCCTCTGTAAAGCTGCACACACATCCCCTTTGGCCACGCAGACTCGGTCGTTCAAACAGAACTGAATACATATAAACCATGGAGCTGAGGGAAGGTCTCAGCTGTATGCTCAAATGCAGATTTCGCCCAGAAGAGTGAGTGGTCAGTGCAATAACTACACACACGCTTTTGTAAGCTCATCTGCTCATCCCCCCAGCACATAAGCAGAAAACATCCTCCCACATTTTGGCTGCATTTACTCTATTGTTTCTGAGAGGTTATGGTCTTCTACATATAAAATATGGGCTTAAGAGCAGTCATCTTTGGCAACAAGTGTCCTACCCAGTCATGGTTTAGATTTGTAACAGCTAACTTTTCATAAAAGTGAGATCTTCATGAGCGACACAGCATTAACTGTATTTGTTTCATGACATTAACGGCATCTACTATTATCAGCATCAGATTGTTCCTCCTTCTTGTTTAGTTCTAGTTTTCCATTTCAAAATGGTTTATTAGTAACCAACCTTTAATTAATTGCATATGTTTCCCCAGTTTCCAAGAAAAGCCTAACACCAGCATTATATGTATCAGAAGCATGTAAACATTTTCCAAATCCTATCTTTTCTCCCACATCCTCCTCCCACAAAACATTTACATGCTCACACAAAACAACATAAAAGCATCCCACAGCTAACAAACTCACATTTACTCAACTTCAGAAGTACCAAGCATTCATCTCATCAGATTCATTGATCCAAAAAATATCAAAGGGGACATGCCTCTTTTGCATTATCAAGCAGTTTGAACTTAGTTTACCTTCCTACCTTGTAGAAAACAACTCAATTATAAATAAAAGGTAGCTCAGGTATTTTCCTGTAAAATCCTTTCCAGGTCATGAGAACAGAAAAAGCTCGATGATGAGTCCTGGCCTGCCACCGGTCACGTGTTTACTGTCAGGTTCTGGCAGATCTGCACTACTCGGAGTCAATTTTCCTCAAAGTGAAATCCTGACATGTCAGATATGCTATTTATATAAGGAAAGGCTATTGTTTTTACTTGCTGCTTGATATACATCCTGGTACAGCTGAACTCTGGATTCCTGAGCCCTCATTCCTGCTCCTGCTCTGGCTTCTTGCTCTCCTGCTCTAGACGTCTACCTTGTAACCTGGACTCCTCTTAGTCCTTTGGACTGATACATCCTTGACTTCCTTCAATGACTGACCTTCACTCTCAGAACCTGTGGTGCCTCACTCGGGCTGCATTTTTCATGACATGTTATACAACGTTCTGCTGGTTCACTATTATCCTCTCAATACAGATTTAGCATATGCAAGTATTAACATGCTTGTTGGTTTTATTTTGTAGATGCACCATTGTTATTAGTTGTCTCGTTTTCTAATTAACTTTTTTGCACTGAAATTAAAATTTCAGGTAAAATACATGCTTCAGTCAAGGAATTCCTTGGCATTTTATAAGATTCAAAATATTGCACTAAATGCATTAGTAACAAATGAGCATGAACTACCTTTCAAACAACAATTGCAGGGTTGCGCGTGACAAAAGCCAGTCTGAATATTACTTTAAGTGCAAGGAAGCCACAAAAACGTATATAGACAGTGCAGAAGAAAAACTTGGCGCAGGCACACATTCATCAATATACTGGTCTTGATTCAGTTGCTTACATATAGATCACCTAGTGATATTTCAGATGCCAAAGAGTGCAAGACCTCTAAGCAAGGTTAGCAGATACAATACAGGACGTACAGGAGGACCCATGATCTTCTGGAGTAGCAGCTGAAGGCAAAGCAGGACATATGACTGCTGCTTAAATGGCCCTAGTTATCTACACTCGGGCAACTGTTACGTCCCAGATCCAGCACAGCATGTCAGTATGACCCTGAAGTAAACCATACACTTGAATATTTTGCTGGATGGAATAAGTAGGTTACACTGACTGGGAAAACCGATTCAGCGCTCCTGTGACTGAATCCGTACAGCAATTTATCTCAGTGGCCATAGTCCCAGCATATCTAAAGTAGGTAACAGCCCCATATAATTTTACGTACTTGTGTTATTTCACTGCCCCAGGTTGCCACCTCACGTTTGTTTTCTGCATCCACAAGATAACAAGCTGGTGAGAGTTAAACTTATTTGCCATATATTATAAAACTACTGAACAGTTATAAAAGTCAAAATAATTAAAGTGAGATAAAACCACTATAAATAGATAAACATATACTGTTTGCATAACCACTTTGACTGAGGTAAGAGTAGCTGGAGTTCACTTGTGGCTGTATTTATTGACCCTCAATTTATTTACAATATTTAGGGTTCTGTCTTGACTTACAGAAAGTGTCTTTTCTGAGGACTGCAAATGCCTGTCTGCATCCAACAGGCTGTCACATGGTTTCACTAGCACGTTCAGTCATGCTGTTGTATTCAGGATCACAGCTGGCACCAGTTCATGCTACTTTTGAATCACCTACGCACAGGGCTGGGAGTTTTTTAATATTTGTAGAATAACTTGTGTTTGGGTTTGACTCAACTCCAGTTTCAGCTTGCACATGCCTGGCTTTGCAAAAACCTGATGTCTGAATTCAAATCGAATTATCAGGCAATCTTCTAGTTGTAAAATTATTTAGAGCCTTAAGCCACACTTTGTCTTTTGCTGTATTAGGAACATGAAAATCATTTACCAGGTATTTAGGTTGCATAATTAACATAAACCATTTGCTGCAAATTTTAATGAAGCTGGAAATATTTTGCTTGTATGTAGTGCCTTCAGGAGAAAGAGCAGAGTTTGTTAGCTAATTCTGAAGTACTTAAAACCTCTGATGTAGCATCACACATAATGGAATCAGGGATACAATTTGCAGATACCATGCCTAAAAATGACTAATACTAATAATACTCAGATACCTCTTTTGTAATTTATTTTTTCCTGTTGGGTTTTTTTTTTCCTGTTCATTGAATGAATTAAGAGAAGACAGACTATAAGTTTGATGTACAATATTTTCCTAAGGAGCTTAGGATCCTTACCTTTGCATTACATAAATTCTATATTATACATATATTATGTATATATTCTAAAGTATTTCAAATGTGTAAATAGTTTATCCATGCTAGATTTTTAGTTACAATTAATATTCTGCGAGAAAATTATTTGTGAAATTCATAATTTAAGGAGATTTTTTCCATTTTAGCATGAAACAGCAATATTTTAAGATGGCATTTAATTTACATAAAATATTTTAAAGACATAATTAATTTCAAAGGATATTAAGTGCTTTGGAATTTCAGAAAATCCTAAGTTATATAATATTACTTTGTTCCTATTTTACAGTTGAGTAATGTGTAATATTTGAAAGTTGTCCCTTGTTTATGGTTGTTCAGCTGGAAAGATCTCTTTTATTGTCGTTTTCTAATGAAATGATGTACAACTACCACTCAACCTGAAGTAAAAAGGGCAAGTAAATTACTCCTTTCAAATTCAGGCCTAAAAGTCTCCCAATTTAGAACACTGAAATCTTTACCTCTCCGAAATAGTAGGCCTATTCAGCTTGAGATACTTTGAGGACAGCTACTCACCAAGTACATTCCTTCCTTTTTTTTTTTTTAGCTGGCCAACTAGAGGTCACTCTTCAGAAATTTGACCTTAGTGTGCACTAAATTGCAAAGATAAAAATCAGTGTTTGTTGTTTGGTTTGGGATTTTTTTAAAGCTAGATTCTATTTAACACCTCGTTTGTATAAATTAATAGCTTTTCTAAAATTGGAACACATTTTCAGTATCAAACTGAAATCTATTGCTTTGCTCAGTTTACTCATTTCTCAATAGCAATACTGATTTTGGCGTTAACATGGGAGTTGGACTCAACAATCCTTACGGGTCCCTTCCAGCTTGAGATATTCTATGATTGTATGATTATTTCAACATTGCTTGCCTCATCATATATTGTGAGAAGTCCTGCAGTTCTGTTCCATGAAAAGAAATTTGCTCCCAGAAGTTGCCAAGGGTGTTATTGTGTTTCACCTGCCTTTCTGGACATGTCTTTAAAATATTTGAACGAATTGGGCTTATTTTCCTCTGATTTTGAAGTAAGGTGAGTCCATCTGAGATAGCAAGTTGAATAGAGACCACTCCTATATGCCTCAAAAAAAGTCTTCCCTACTCCACTGAGGATGCAGAAAGCAAAGCAAGTACACTGCAAATAACATTACCAGAAGATCAAGTTTACTTTTTAGGTTTACATTATCTGGCCACTTTATAATCACTCGTTTTAGTTCCAGTTTCTCTCTCACACAAATCTGAGTTCATATCACTTTTACTAAAAAAAAAAAAAAAAAAAAAAAAAAAAAAAAAAAAATGAAATGGACTATAAAAAGATTAATTATACTACAAAAATGAACAATAGCAAGTTAAATTTGCTGACTATATTTTGCTAATAATTTTTAAAAGCATTTTAGCGATTTTTAAGAAAGGTATCTATTACTTACCAATACACCTACATCCCATGCAACATTAACAACACTAGTACTGAAAGAATGCATCTAACCACCTACCTTTTCATCCACTGGAAAAAAAATCCATCAGTTCTTTTCTGAGACATTCCATAAGTATTGGCAGGGGAGTGGGGTATATGTCAGTTTTACTAGAAAGTAACAAACCAGGACACAAACCCCCACTTCACAGGCAAAAGTCTCTGTAATACACTGTGTGTCATTTTTTTGTCACACTCAACAAACTCAAGCTGAGACTGCCAGAAGACAATGGCTAAGCAAATGTACTATTTCAGTCTGATTTCTTCTCATGAACTAGCAATGCCATTCTCAAGTCCAAATAAAGAGGTCCAGTCCCCATGGTTTTTTTGTACCTTGTCTTTTTTTCAAAGCAGTTCTTTTGCAAGGACATGTCATCCTTGGCATGTTTGTTTCAGTTGAAAAAAAGGCTTCTTCATGGCTCAAAGCTGCTTAGTTTTTAGTCTAGGTGGAAACCACTGTTTTCATACTTACATACATACTCCACAGGTGTTTTTTAATCTTGCAATGCACACTTTTTGACCAGATTTTACTCTTAAACACTACATAGCAAGTTTAGCTTATTTCTTCTACTTATGAACTTTTGTCTGTCATTAGTGTCCTCTATCTCCAAGAGAAATGCAATTTCTCCACATTAAAGCTTTGTCAGCACAGTCACAAAAAGGGAATCAACTGCTACACAGCTACCTACCCTGCCCTGACCACAGCCAAAGAAGATCACTTACAGTAGGAAAGCCCAACTTTTTTTTTTTTTTTTTAATTAAACATTTATCTTGACTATCCAGCAATAGAAGCCAGAACCTGTGGTCTTTTCCCTTCCACCGCAGTGACAAACATACCTAAATTCAGAAATGTTTCTAAATGAAGAGCTACACTCCTTACATTCAGATTTAGAACTCTTAAGATCTCACGCTTCTAGCAATGGAGTCAAAGAATGTCCTAATTAGCTATAACAATAAATAAGCAAATAAATGAAACTTTGCACTTTGAATTAATTTGTAATTATACAGAAAGTGAAACTCAACTTACTTTTTTTTTTTTATTGAAAGGGACTTGCCACCATTACACCCACAATAGAATACTCATTAACACAGTGCGACAGTCCCATTTCCTCAGGTAACTGGTAAGTCTGATATCTGGTTCACCGGAAAAGAAAAAGCAGCAGCATAATATATGAAAAGGCAATTACGGAAACTGATGTGATGCCAAGCTATTAAGAGTTATCAAATAGACATCTTCTCAGCTTCAGCATACCAACTATATGAGACTGCTTTAATCTATAGCTGTAAAAATAAGCACCACAGACCACAAAGATTAACACCATTTCCTGCCTCTCCACACTGGCTCCAAATATTTTGATTGCACTTATGTCCAGATCTAATGTAACTAAAGAAAATGCTTGTCAGAATGGAATTTTAGAAAGCTGATGTCAGTGTCATACTTTGCACTTCCATTTTCCCAAACTACTCTAGTCTTTTTCAGTTATGCTTATCAACTGGAAAAAAAACCCAAACCAAACCTGACAAGAATTAGAGGGTAAAAAAACCCCAACATATCTCATCTCATTATGATAATCCATTAACTGCAAAAGTAGGTCATGCCATTAATTCAGTTTGTTTCTGTACATTTCCTTGGTTATTTTTGTTCTGGAACACAAGGTGTATTATTAACTAATACATAATATTAAACAATAACTTACATCCAACCACCTTAGTTAGCTTTGAGCCAATTCTAGAGAACACTAAATAGCACAGAAATTGAAGATCTTAAAAACAAAACAAAAAAACCCCTAAGCTTTAATGGAAAAGCATGCTGATTTAGAGCAAGGCTGAAAGAAAAGTACACACAGAGCCCCCATTTTCAGTGCTGGCCCATGATCCTGCAAAGCAAGGAACCTGCAAAACAACAAATGTCTCCTCCCAATGTGGGACTTGACTCTTCTCCCACTCCTGTTCATGGTTTGTGAATTCTTTGGCCCTGTGTCCATTTTCTTCCATCTACATAAATTTGAATCAAGTCAGCAATAGTGGAAATACCCATGGTAGTGCTCTAGCAAGGACACTGATCTTCCTGGCTTTGGGGGACAGCAGTTACAGAGTTTGTGGCAGAGTTGGGGGTTGTTTATCTCATTGCTTTAAGGAATACTTACACATGGAAATCAGTTAAGAAATTTCCCAGTGGTAGAAGCCTGATGTCTAAGTACCTTTTTTTTTTTTTTTTCTAGTAAATATAGTTTGCTGAAATGAAAAGCTTAATTTTTCAAAACTAAATTTATTTTATACTATTTTCTGCCTCTTGTTTGGAAATACAGTGATTTGACCACAAGAGAAAGAATTTTTAAAGCATAAATTACTCCTAAATATTCCCACAAAAGTTGGGAAAGAAAAGAAATAACATTTCACTATGCCAACATTCACAAATGTCTTGTTTTTCTTTTTAAATGATACACCCTAATATTCATTCATGAACATAATAAACATTTTTTACTTTTGTCCCACATACGCATACATAGATTCCTTTCTATGTGCTTTATAGTTTCCCCCACTCTATTAAGAAGTGCCATGTAGCCATCAGGGAATTTCTATACTTCCAGCAGATGACATGATCTCAAGAAGTTCAAATAAATACAGTTAGCTTATCTGGATGTTAATCTTATCAGCTGCTTCTCTGCCTGACCTAAAATACAGGAAAGAACAACATGGTTATTTGTGGACATAAATAGTTTGCTTAATTTTATTCATTTTACTGGACCATAAGCTTGGTGATATCCCAATGATTTATTTAAATAATAAAACATTTAAGTCAGGAGACAACAAACCAGCCTCCTATGGCTACTTCTAGGTAGTATCGTTAGTAGCTTTATTAGTATCATCAGAATCTATTTTATAGCAACACTTGGAGCCCCAGCAGAGGCTTAGCCAACTCCTGAGGGATCAGGCAAGAAGATCTGGTCCTCTCCCAAAAAACTTACAGTGGTGTCGGTGGAAACAGTAAGCAATCTGCTACAGATTGGGAATTAATGCGCTGAAACCTGCCTGTTTCATTGCCCATGGTCTTTATCTCTGACACAATCTTCACAGGGCTCTAAAACCAGCTGTTTTCATGCGTAACATTAAATGGTATCTGAAACAGCATCAACTGACCACTCATATAAGGTCAGAACTGGACCCAGCTTCTCACCCAGGAGAGGAGAAAAGGTCTCTCTCACTTTCTCCAATTAGGACATAAAGAACTGTGAAACTGCTCAGTAACAACATCCCAACAACTGAATGGGGCCCCAATCCAAGCCTTAATTCAGACATTTTGGGCTATGTTGGATAAGGGCCCCAAAACTAGCAAACAATGAATTGTTACATTTTTATTTGTTGTTTTTTCCAGTTTAAAAGTGTGTGCATTATGGGAGTTGCTCCTATCCCGAAATTACAGCCTGGAGGTTAGGGAGTATTTCCAAATTTATGGGTGTGCTTTATATGCAAGGTAAGCATTAGTAAGGATAATATTTTCATTGCACAACTGCTGACTATGATTAGCATTAGCTACACACACCGCAACGAACAGATCAGCATCACACCAGAAGCCCTCCCATCATTAATACATACATTATGATTTTACAGATAATAGGGAAAAAAAACATGTGGCACACCTGGTCTCTGGATAATGTTGCAGACCCTTTGGCTTGTGTAAGTTATTCCACTGAAGTAATGGAACCACTGTAATTTACACCAGATGAAGATCCGTTCCAAGATCTGCCTCTTCCAAACAGAAAAGTCATGACAGCAAGTCAAATGATCTGACTTGACAGTGCATTTTTTCATGCGTTACTTAACCAAGCGTGACACTGCAATCAAAGGAAAAATATACTGCAAAATTATTCAGTGTTGAAAAATAACCCCAAAGGATTCACTACAGATGTGACCAGTTTCACTACTGCTCAACTAAGCCTTTCAGAAAAGTGCTGGGTGGGAGCTGGCTTCAAACACAGCCTCTAGAAAATCAGTAACCACAGTTTGGTGTAGGGTTTTGGGTTTGGTTTTTTATTTGGGGGGGGCAGGGGGGGAAGTGTAGCATTTTGGGGGGTTTTTTGTTTGGAGGGTTTTTTTAAGGCAATAAGATCAGGAGACAACTCCTCTCCCCTGCAAGCATCTTGTTCCAATCTCCCTGATTAATGTGCACAGAAAGTCCCATTTTTATATCTCCATCTACCGTAGCATGTCAGTAGCCAACAATCCTTGGGTTAACCTGGTGCCAAGAATAATGTTACTGTATTTTCTTTTAGCAGTCAGAAGAATGGTTGTCTAGAAAGAACCAGGGAGACAGAACGAGGACTGAAATGGGATATCACACCATTCTTTCCCCTAAATTAATGACTTACCATCATCCCAATTGCTTTATAATTTTATATTATCACAATTCAAATATGGCCTTTGACAGAAGTTTATTTGCTGGAAAATTTCTACCAAGGGACAGTTCTGAGAACGTAAGTTTTAAACAAATTTTTCTAAGTAAACCAAGCTAATCCTAAACTGCCGGCTTGATCCTGATCTCAGAAAGTTAAACGTAGCCTATTCCCTTGTCTGTTGCATAGATGAATGAAAGCAGACCCCTCCATTAATTAAGTTTTTAGTCCTAGCTACACTGGGAGAAGGTTTTGCACTTGAGTTCTGAAACTCGGAGCACACAGGGAAATGTCCACAGCATGCATCGATGACCTTTTGCAGCCGAGTTCTGGTTTAGAAACAGGACTTTTCAAGTGTCCCAGCGTGTCCAGTTCTGGGGGTTTGGTCCAGATCCAAAACTCTGGGCTTGTTTAATAAGAAGATTCCAGGCAGTCCACAGCTGACCCTGGCCAGTTGCACTGGAGCTCCAGCTTGCTGACGTGGAGGAGGAATACTGTGCAGGGACTGAGTAGGTCCAGATGCTTCTTCCCTCTTTAGAAAGGAAATTATAGTCTATAGAAGAGGAGCTTGGCACAGCCAACTTTCTAAGCTAGGAAATTTCATGATCTGTTGGAATATATTAACATGTACATTTTTAACTCCAACAGAGACATAACTTGTTTCTGGAACAAATGTTTGGTAGGGGCTGAGTTGCAGGGCCTAGGGGAATGTGAGGGGCTGGATGATTTCATTTCCCCTCAGCTAAGGCAGTTGGCAAACTTGGGTATGGTTTGCTGCTTTTTTTGCTTTTATTGTTATGAATTGTGTGGATAGTTGATGGCAGGTTGCCTAGAGCCTGGGATAGGCCTCCTTCATGAAAGCTGAAGTAAATAAACAGTGGCTTGCCTTTATTTCACTGGCTCTGTGCTGATTTCAGAAATAACAAAGACCCGCTTAGTGTGTAAAGGTAGCAGCCCAAAAGAATGGAGCAGGCTAGTTACACGCAGCAGCAGCCTGGATGTCACCCTTGGATCAGTAACTGCTCCTGGGTCTCAGCACCAACTCCAGGAATAACCTCTTCAGGTGAAAGGCATTTTGATTTCCAAGCAATTTTCCCAAGACCATCCCAAGCTCTGAACTTACATTGCATACTGCAGACTAGAGGAAAAATAAATAAAACATGTGAACCTCCTCAGAGCTGCATTAAAAAAAAAACCAACAACAAAACCCACACAAAAAAGGCATGTTTCAGTCTTCATTTTCTCAGTCAATTTTTTTCTTGTGCAAATAAACCTGTTAATATCATGTTCAAATGTAGTGTTTACCATCTCGGTTATACACGAAACCTTCACAGGTGTCTCTCCCTCAAGCTATTTCAATGCCTACTGCATGAAAACCATTTCCACTACATGTAAAATATCTAAGGTTGCTAGTTCAGTGCCGAGTCAAACAAGAATCAAATGTAGTTAAGTTTCCACTTCACAATCAGCTTAGTTGTGAGAATAAAATTCTGCTATTTGAAACATTCATTTGAAATTAATCACTTTGTTTACTTTCATGCTAATCTATCAAGGATAACAAGAAAAATGGACATGTTTATTCAACTTTTCCAATGTAGAAATGAACTCAGACTTATATTTAGGACTGTAGATCAATCACCGGTTTTCTAATTGTTTGTTTCACAAATGGGAATCACTACATATTAAAGAAACCAATTATCCCTTTTTATCTTCAAAGTCATTCATCTGCAATGAAAAGAATTTGGGAGCAAATGAGAAATTAAGAATTTGGGAATTCCCAGTTTGAACCAGTACTGCAAGGTGACCACCAGAGGCAGAGCTGAGGCCAGGTGGGGTGCGAGGAAGGAGCAGGAACACAATCGTCACTGTTCATCTTGCTCAGAGCAAGGAAAACTGGCATGTGAAATGAAGAAATTCAATGTCTTACTCAAAAGTGAATTCCTTGCCCAAAAAGTGTTTCTCACCCTAAGAAGGGGGGGCAGCTCAGCAGGGCTGACCAGTCAAACACAAGTCCAAATCCTGCTTCACTGCCCTAAGTAAATGTCACATTGCCAGAGCGGAGTTCCCTCCGTCATCCTACACATACTTTGGAGTGAAAACGCACCTTCTGAAGTCTGCTAATGCCCTGCCCTTAACTGAGGGCTGAGTAACAGGCTCACAATCAAGCCTGGAGCAGGCAGGAGATGTTTATAAATACAGAGCAATGAATTCCTTGATTGACTGAACTAAAAATACCGAAGAATAAATTCATTTTGTGATAAAATTTCCTACAAATTGGAAGCGAAAATTATTGTAAAGGTATTAAAGAGCAACATAAAGGCATCCTATTGTTCAGTAATATTGTTTCTAGCCAAAATATGGAAACAGCCAACCTCACAGCAGTGCTGATAGAGATAATGTGTTTCTTTCATTCTGTAGATTTGAGGGAAGGCACAGCAGAGGGCATAACTAACCACACGTTTCCCATAAATAGTTATGTAATTTCAGCTTAACTGCACTGTAAGCTCTACAAAATTCCTCTCTGAAGTATATTTTTTATGTGCACCTCATTGTTATGGTTGGCTGGATTTAGGTAATCATGTACAGTTTGAGGTCAATATGGAAAACAGGCTTCATTCATTACTGGCAAGCTCTGTCCAAAAAGAATACACCCTGACAAGCCCAGTGATCAGGCACCAAGGCAGAAGAGCCAACTGGTAAGGTACAAAGCCTGCAACTGCTACATTCAGAACATAATTGCTCTTCAGAATATCTCAACAGCAATAAATTAAATCCCAGATGCGCATCTGGTAATAAACAATGAAAGAACAGAATAGCATCCATGTAAATCATCTCTCTCATAACAGAAGCATCTTCTTCCAAATAAGACAGCACATGAATATGTGTAACAGTCCTTTCCAAGACATCCTCCTGCAACTGAGCTATACAATTAAACATTCCTGATATAAAACAGGTGTCTAGAGCTCACTGTGAAACACCCTTATCCAGAAGGTGGCCACTGTGTGAATGAATCTGTAAGGAGGGCCTTCCCTACTGAGTGTACCCCGTCAGTATCCAAAGGGAATAATCAGAATCAGCAGACAGCTGGAAATAGATGTCTCATCGCTCTATGTTTCCATACGCCTACCTATGAGCAGTGCAACATCATTAATGCATGAAGAACTTAGGCATAACACTTTGGTATGTAAACTGTTTTGGAAGGGGTTGCCATTTTACTATGATGTAGCAATATGATACTTACAAAATAATCCAGAAATAAAATCCATTTCAAAGTTCACATAATACAGGAATATTAAAATATGATTAGTGAGGCACTTCAATAGATCTTGAGAAAAATTTCTCTTCGACTTTCTATTTCCTGTTTTAAATCTCTATCAGTGCTTGAAGAACAAAAACATTATTGCTGCCTTGAAATTTTAGTGCCAAGTCACACAGATCAGAAGAGCTTGTAATACTGACTCAGAGGTACATTGCACAGGAGCTAGACTAGGCTTCACACAGGCTCCAAAACTTGCTTTAGAAACTTAATCCCTTTGAATCAGGACTCAAGCACCTAAAATCCTGGTATTATCCTTTTTAATATGTTTCTTATGAACATAGTAACACCTTAAAGTGAGTGGAAAACTTTCCTATACAACCAACAACTGATTAATTTCAGGTAATTGCTGGACTATTTACATGTTATAAAAATAAAGAATTCAAACACATGACGACTCAGAGAGAATACTACTTAATAAAAAAAGCAAAGTCAGTTTGGATCAAAGGGAGTTGTAATATGTTTTTCTGCTCTCTGTTTTGTTCTTCTTAATATTCTTATGCAGCCTGAGTAATATATATACCAGCTGTTCAAGGCTTCACCAAATCTTTCCTTTTTACTAGATAGGGGATGCTCATGCCCAGACCAAACGGTACACATTGGCATACACACTAGTGACATTTCTTTCTGCAGAAAGTTTCTCTGAGTAAGCACCATCTGAAGCACTGGTGCAACATATGACTTGAACTTTAATCATACATGACACAGGCTATGAAAACCTGAATTTTGCAAGCATATCAGACTCTTCATAATACAACAGTGAGTGTATTAACACAGGCGCTGGAAAACTCATTATGCATTTAGTTGGACTGAAAGAAAAACATTGCCCTTCAGGCAATTTGTGAGAGGACAATTCCATTTCCAAAACCAGAGCTGTCTGGTAGCAGGCTCCTGATGGGAAGGAAAAAAAAAAAAAAAAAAAAAAAAAGAAAAAAGAAACCAAGCAAACGGGAAAAGGCATTTTGAGAAAATACTTTGTGTTCTTCATTAGTACATCTATAATGGCAGTGGCTAATGGCTAAATCTCCAGGTTCTCCCAGCCCCAAATCTACGACTGGGCTACAAAAATGTATAGCAGAGCTATACATGAAGAATGGCACACACCTATATCACACTTAGGAACAGGGGATATGTTTAGTTCATTAAGACTTGAAAGAAACATTTCAGGTGCCTGAAAAGATTGTGCTGCATTGCACAAAAAACATTAATATAATTGCTAAAATCATATACTGTCTGTAATGACCTACAGGTTACACAGCAGTTGCTTTTTATTACCTGTATTCCTGAAAAAGTTGACTTTGCTACTCCTAAGCAAACTGAAGATATTGGCTAAGTTTTTCAGCATAACAGAGGCTATTTTTAGCCAGAACCATATGCAATTTCTTTTATTAAACTTGCCTTAACCACAGTTGTGTGATACCATTTGTTGTTGTCTTCTCAGAGCAAGGCTAGCAGTACTAAAAACATTGTTTTCACAGGACACATGAAGAGGCAAGAGAAGAGGGGAAGGAACAAAAAAAAAAAAAAAAACCCAAAACAACAACACAAACAACGAAACCACCCCCAAGCCCCCAACAAAACCTATGCCATCATCACCCCTAGAAAAAAACCTCACATTCTACTACTGTGACAAAGAGAACCAGGCCTAAGCAAGTTCTAGCCTCAAACTTCACAGTTTGTTAGATATCAAAAGGGCTCATAATAATTAGCTATTTGTCTTGCCTGGCTATGACAAAATGTCTGAAAGCTACCTCTGCCGTTTTAATAAACTGTTATAAGTCAACACTATCTGCAAATGTAGGAGCATCAGTGACCTGGTATTTACATTTCATCGTGAACTGCACTGCGTTGTATAAACAAATGAGTTTGAAAATTCTAAGTCTTGCAAACTTCAGGAAGGAATTTCAGTCTTTCAGCCTCCACAAGGGAGGAGAAAGACAGACACACAGAAAGACAGAAGGAAACACAGAAAGAGAAAGTGTGCGCACACACACACACATGCAGGTGTAAGATGGAGAGTGAATTCAGCCATCTTAAAGAAATAAAATACAATTCAGGAAAAAAAAAAATCATTCCAATTTCTGGTTTTTGTGACCAGAAATATAAGCTGGTAGTTCTAACAAACAACCCCTGGAAACTAGTTTTAGTAAAAGTGTACCTTTTTGCTAAACCAGTCCCAAACCTACGGTTTAAAGTCAGAAGATGAACCACTCCATTAATCCTAACCAGATTCAGTTTTATTTGATTACACTGGGAGATAACAGGGAGCCATTAAAACCATACCTTTTTTCCTTCTGTGAAGGTGGAAACAAAAGGACAAACTGGAAAATGGACTTTGTACATGGGCTCAATAAGTCAGCCTATACTTATACTGTAATTAATTATAGTAACTGCTGCACAGTGTCTCACAGCTCTCTCCAAGAACAAAGCCCTTAAGCAACTATTTGATGAAGCTATACACTCCTGGATCTTAAGACTTTTCTAGCTAATTTCAGTATCATAATAAACCTAATAAATCTGGACAAAATACTATCCAACAGCGCATGCTTTCATTTCAACTCATCTTTCAGCCCACAGACCAACTTCATCTCAAAACCAGTTAAGTATTTTCAGCTATATTTTCAGACACATGTTTTTCAGAAGTTTAGATGTTTAACCTATGGGATAAGCAGGCTTAAAAAAAAAAAAAAAAAAAAAAAGGCAGCATAACGCAAAACGTCTTACTCCTTTTCTCAAGAGAACTCTACTTGCCAAGTAGTCCCAATTAAGTAATTGAGGCTCTGAAAGCAGGGACATTTGATGCAGACATGATGAAAAGCAGCAGGATCTTGCTCTCGTGTGGCATTTTGAAATTGTGTGTCAAGAATTGCTCAGTTGTGATTCCTGTCCCAGCAATGAAAGGCAAAGAACTATCACACCAGAAAGTTTCTTCTCATGGCATTGAGTCAACGCTCACTGACATTTATAGGACTTGGTGTAAGCCACAGCTGTGTCCTGTTAGAAAACAGGACTGTAGGAGCTTCCCCTTTCCAGCCAGTCACATTCCCTCCTACTGCCGTCTGCCCAGCCTAGGGCTCCTGAAGCATTCTTCCAGACAGAGCTACAGATTAGGATGTTACACACACCAAATGTTAAGTCACTATCCAGTTTAGGCATGCTTAATTCTACCCCAAAGCTAAGTCTTTACTGAACGTTTTGTAACTTTACATAAAATTTAATGGGGGTTTGTGTATCATACTAAGCACATGGATCATCTTTAGAACCCCAAAAGCCTTAACTTGCTTGTTCTTTGGCACCAAGATCCTGCAACGACCTTTTCTGCATCAGATTTGAGCACAGAGTAAACTCAAACCAAAGCCACTGAGCTTCTCCGCTTCCTCCTGAAACCAGAATCTGGGCTGTGTTTGTGGGTTGATGTTTACTTGTGATTGTAAGCAACCATCAGTCAAAATCGTGTGAATTTGTGCAGAAAGATAGCAAAACTCAGCATGGTGGTTGATTACAAAAAGTCTGCATAGCTCTAATGCTCCAATGATAAAAGATTCAAAAAACACTGCTCATATGAAAATAATCTCTACGTGCACTTAATTTTTTCAGCATAATTTGTTAAATATTTTTAAGATAACTACTCTTACTAGTTATCTTTGGCAAGATAACTCACTGCTACATCATTTTTCCTAATTAATTCTTAGTGCAGATGAATAGATCCTGATGTTTGTTGCGCTCTTTCAAATGAAAAACTGAAATAATTAAAGTCTTCATTCATTAAGGTAGTTAGGCAAACATAACTAGGTACCAGTCATCTCATTACAACAAATAAGGCTATTCATGTGCTTCAAGTTAGGTTCTAAAGTACTCTCCTGAATGGGAGATTTAAATCACCAAATATTTACTTTCTGTGTTCATTACATTCAAAAACAAACAAAATAATCTGCCCATCTTGCACAGTGCCTGTAAAATAGACAAATTCCATCCTGCAGAGGTTTCCTAGGAAACCAGGGGAGGCTCAAAGAAACAAAGAATAGTTGGAAAAAGAAAACAAACAAACAAACAAAACAATTAAAAAAACACAAAGAACTAAGTGCTCCATATCTTCAATTTTAAAACTATCAGAATGGTATCACTAATCAAAATTAGAGCAGTGCAATTCACACTGGTTGGCCCTGGCATTCTTCATAGGGGCAAATATGCACAACCTGAAGAGATCAAAATTTAACTCTGCTCTCCCCATCATCCCACCCTGCCCCCCAAAAAACTAAAAATACCCCAAGAAGTATGAACATTTGGATACAATGTAGTAAAGCTGCAAAGTTTTGGTCTGTACACTAAAAGGACGGCCAACCCTGCAGAGAGGTGTGCTTACTGAAACCTTACAGCAAGCAACAGTTTATGTGATTCACTGTCTAGAGATTTCTTTGCTGAGGAGCCAGATTCCACTTCTGAAACTAGTCAACTATTCAACATGAAAATTTGTGCAATTCAAGATATATATTATTAGCACAATGACTCAGTATATATATTACAGTAATACCCTAAGGCTTCATTTGAGATGAAGGATGCTTTTTGCTCAGCACTGCACAAATTCATAGGAAGAGCTTGCACTTTACAGTAACAACATAAAATCAAAGTATGCCCAAGCTACTCAGTCTCAGTATTCAGGTTTTGATAAAATTTTCTATCACTACAGCAAACATTTCAACCAGAAAAAAAAAGAAAACAAAAATAGGTAAAGGACAATTTGTCTAACCTCAGTCCTAGTTTTTGAAGTAGGCTTCCGGCACTCTGCCAGTCATTAGTATAATTCCAATATTCAGTGCTGTCACAGCAGCCATACTGTAGTGTTGGCTCTTCCTTCCCCACAGAGCTCCATTTTCCATGTTCTGCTTTGCTTGTTGCCAGGCTTGATGCCTCTTACATCAGGTTCTTCCCTTCCTTTGTTGCCAATGCATGTTCCAGTACTTTCTGACTCTTGCCAAAGCAAGCATTTAAACATCTGGAAATCATCCTCCATTACTTTCACCAGCGAGATGCATCTGCCTTGCAATGTAGTTCCCATACAGTGGGAATGTCTGGTGTCTTAAGACATCACACTTTTTTTTATTATTTATATATATAAAATGTACTACATATATTTAATACACTGTATATTACTCTATTCTAAAATTTAACATGCAATGAGTTACAAACACATGAATTTTTTTAATTTAAGCATGTATACTAGTAGGTTTATAGCTCAAAACATTCCTGATTTGAGGGACTTCTAAATTACAGATATTTGAAATAAATATGGAGCAATATATTACATTCAGAATTGTCATTTTTTCTAATGCACACAATTTGAATTTGAAACTTATCATTTTTTCACTAAGATTTCCTGGGAGGGGAAAAAAAAAAAAAAAAAAAAAAAGCCTGTAATGGACAAAACGAGATTTCAGTTGTAAAACTGGGAGTCCTTTGTATGATCTGCCTGTAATGATGATATCAAAGTGCCATGATTTGAATACTGGGTCTAAGAAAGTCTTAACAGTGTCTTCAGAAGTTGTTGCTACATGCATTCCTGTCGTGGTTTAACCCCAGTCAGCAACTAAGCACCACGCAGCCACTCACTCACTTCCCCCTCCCCCTCCCCCCCCTTGGGGACAAAACCAGGACAATTCCCCTTCACTACTCAGACAATTCAAGCTGTTTTTAAAGGTTCCGTTTTATAAAGTATAGGATTGCTCACAAATCAGATGCTGTGAGTCATAAGATACAAAGTATGCATAATGCAACAATTCTGTCTTGTGAGCCCTTTGTCGAAAACATTGGTTTAGTGCCTCACATGCCTAAATAAACACTGTCAAGGCTGATATATAGCATGTGAAAAGCTCTTCCATGTTCTGCCTGAGTTAAAGAAAATACACCTTCAGCATTAGAGGTTCTTTAACTGCATCATGAAGCTAAGAAGCTGATTACCTTTTCTTTTAGAAACCAATAGATTTTCAATGCATGCATTAAGGTGTGTTGGTTTGGGGGGGGTTGTAATAAAAGAAGCCACTCCTTCAACGGAAAATTAATACAGAGGAAAAGGGATACTATTTCTGTCTATGCCTCCAAAGGAGTGGAAAATGCAAAACTATTTCCGCTCCTTTTCCACGGCCTGAAGTCATTGATAGGGCAATAATGCCTCAGTCACACAGAGCCAAGGGCTCCTCAAGAGGTATGAGCCCCACCTGGCAAACAAAGTCTCTCTGGAAGTTCCTGCCTCTTCTGCTTCCCTTCGTCATCCTTTCTCAGAGCTTTGGACACACTGAGGGTTATTCAGTCTAACAGGTGTGCACACAGCAAAAACCTTGAATAAAAGAGATTCAATCCTCTGAATATCTGTCCTATTCAAGTCCAGGTCCCCTAAATTTCCATTTTACCATCTCCCCTCCCCCCCAACCCCCCCAAATTACCACTTAGGCCAACATTGGACTTGATCACTGAAGGATGAACAAAAGCCTCTCATTCTTTTCCTTATGCTTTTCTGCCTAATGGATCATGAGAACTATATTTTTCTTTACCAAGTCCTACTATGTGACAAAGAATGGCATCCTTAGGTTTAGCTCCCTCTGATCACAGAGCACAATGCAAACTCTGTTGTTGTTATCATCACTCCAGCCTACACTTTTCTGAGATAACTCTCCTCTTTGTATGTTTTACCCATTTTTTTGCAGATGGCAAGTATTTCATTCCTCTATATCACCTGTTTCATTAACATCCTGTTTCTTTCCTGATCTAGATTACAGAAGACCATCTGTGAAACCATGAGATTTCATCCACAGTAAAGATACATTACTCTTAATCACATATCTATCTTTAATTTTCCTACCACTCACAACAGCAACATTCAAGACAATACTAACTAAGATTTCATAAGACAGGGAACCAAATGCTTTACTAGCAGATAAATGCTTTTACATCAACACAGCATAAAGCCATCAAACAATTACCTTTTAAAATCATTGGTGGGGGAACCCTGCAATGTCTTCCCCCTATAACAGCCGCCATGTAAATTATAATTCAACAGTACACACAATGAATGATGCTAAAAGTTCTCCCTTAGGAGACACAGAGAATGGTGCAGTGCCATCTGCAAGTCCGACCCCTAAAATATTTTGGAAAGATCGGTTCATATCTCCAGAGACCTGAAGTCTAATAGATTTTCAAACTTCCTGATGAATAAATCATGAACTTTCCAGGACTGTAATAAATGACCTTTCCTTGTTGAAATAATACCTGACAGCTAAAGACACCTTCAGCCAGATCGGTATCAGCAGCCGTGCTGTTAGGCAACGTTAAGCCAGCACAACCCCAGAACTACAACATGTTTTGCTAGCTGGAGCCCTCTGGTTGATCTCCATTTCAGTTGATTTAGTTGGCAGGTTTCCGTGGGCCTGGTCACAGCTACCACAGAGAATGCTCTCCTTTCTTGACCTTAACTTCTTGTGGAAAGCATCACTACCATTGGGACTGGGACACACGTGAAGATTAAAGTATATTCTCATCTTCTGATGGGAAGAGGAATTTCAGGAAACCTGCAGGAGTCTTAGAGGAAGAGTGAGATGACCCAGCTACTCAATGACACCTTTCCAAGCAGGAGGCTCATCATTAATGAAAGTGAGAAATCCAAAGGTAGATGATACTTTACTTTAAAAAAGATACATGTTTATTGATTATGTTACTTGTTAACAATAATTATAATTCATAATCTGGGTCAACTGAATGTTCATAATTCAGGGTAACTTGATTTGCCCAAAATAGCACTGATGGCTTAAAGATGGCTAAATCATCCTTATGCCTAATAAAACTAACCAGTGTCTCCTAGTTTAAAGGAAGTTCCTCTTGCTAATAAGATTTCAATTATTTCTCTCAACAATGACATGGGATGCCGTTATCCAACTACTGAACATGCGAGGTTCAGTATTTGGAAAACTTAAGGCCCTGCAGCTGAGGGGAAAAAAATCCCACACTTTAAGATAGACAGAAAACGGGACAAAAATAATTATCATAGGATAGCAATCACTATGGCATTACAACACATTTTCATTAGATCAAAAGATTTGGCAGAACCCTGTGTAGAAAATATTTGTGAAAAGCTTAGTGGAAAACAGGCAATCAAGCAAGCACAGCTTCTGTTTGCTGCTCCTACTTTAGTTTTTTCTTTAAATATTTTTTCTTGATCTACTGGGAGATTTAACAGGACAGGACACATGAGACTTCAGACTAGAAAGTGATTGAATATCAATAAAAAAGGTCTTCTATGATTTCTTGGAAGAGAGAGGACTGCTTTAAACAAAATCCTCAGCATAACCTCTGAGGTTACCCATAGTAATACAGCTATCCAGGGACAGGTGACAATTCTTCTCGCATGAGGAACAGTTTCTTCCTGGCTTTTAGCCTGTATTTATGTTACCATTTTAATGTGCAGTATTAATCTTGGAGCAACTGGGCCAGGACAGAGTCATGATGATACCTTTTATCTCCCTTAATCTCTTCCTGCACTACACTGTCATTGTGCCTTTAATCCTTCACTTCAGATGGTCAGCTTGCTGAAGGATGCTGGCAAGCATTTCGCGACCGAAGAGTATTTGGAGAAGATATTGTATGGACCTTCTCAGCCAGCCTTCTACTGCACAGCAGGGAACAGGGCTCAGTAAGACAGTTTACTCTTCTATTCCTACTCTAAATGAGTTCATGTCCAAAACTCTGAATTCCTGCCAGCAGTATCAGAGCTGCTGCTTGTGTTTCTATTCAGCCACATTATCCAAAGAACAGGGGCACAGAGATTCAAATTAATTCTTTAGTCCTCCCATGTTACCGTTACATACTCCAGAGGCTATAAATGAGAACTAGTGAAGACACAAAAAACAGGGAAGTTTTTCAGTATAAAAACAACTCCATTGTATCATGCTCCCAACTGTGTTATTTACACAGTGCTGCAGAAAAAGACAAATTCTCCAAAACTCCAATCAAGTTTCAGCTGGCAGCAGCATGGCCAAGGAACAACCTTAGCCCAGCTCTCCAAAGACCAGACCTATCTGCAGCAGCCAATAAAAATGGAATCCCAAGGGTCTGCATGAATAGAGGTTCCCTGTACAGAGAGCATCCCACCGCTGGCCCTCTGACAATCATTCTTAGTCTTTGTGCTTATATAACACATGACCTTTCCGCAGCAAACATGGGTCGGATAGTGGAATAATGGAATTGTTTCTCACTAGAAGAATAAAAGACAGCACAGCAGGCTATGAAAAATGTACGTTGCTTACTCAGAAAAGATAATTGTAAGTAACGGTTTGGATATTTTAATTACCACAGCACTGAGGGCTTATCAGCATCCAAAGCTTCCTGCATGCTACTGTTTTCATAACCATAAATCAGCCTGTAAACCAAGAATTTATATGAACAAGTTGTTGTGTCACTTCCTATAGGCAGTATCACTGTTTTACCCTTTCTGGTAGTTCAGCAACAGCACTAACTCCAAATTTCTCAGAATTTCAGTCAGGAAAATCATAAATTATAGAATGCAATCAGTGACAAAAAGTGTGGAGAAAAGGTATAATTTGTACACACATAATGTATTGATTAAAGATGTAAACAGAACACAATATCGCCTCTGAGGTACTTCTCATCTTCAAAGTGTTACATGACTTAGAAGCCATTTTTCTCCAGCTTGAAAGCACCTGATTTCTTAAATAACTGAAGAACACTTACTTTATAGTACTGAAAGAAACATATTTTCCTCATTCCCTTCTCATTATGCTTTGAATTATTGCATCAGACATTCCAGATCAAATTATACCTGACCTTCTGCACATGACAGTCTCACCAGGGCTTTCAAAGGGCAGTTTAACAAGGTGGGTCTGTTGCAGTCTGAGATTTCAGGCAACAAGTGGAACAATCTTTCCTCGTGCTCTGGAAAGTTCAAACTGCAAGAAGCCTTTGTCAAAAACTGAAATTCCAAGTTAATCTGATTAATTTATTCATTTTGCACTAAAGGATACTTGGGTTTGCCCTGTGCATTAGATTAAGAATAGGTTCTTTTGACTATAAAAATAAGTTGAAGTGCAAGCCCAGTCTCTTTTCACCGACCCAACTGAGAATCCATTGGATTGACACTTTGATTTATTCTTTCTAAGAAGAATTTTTGAGAAAAAAATTCATACGACCAGAACCTTACACACAAAAATGTGCAAGGTCACAAAGACAAACATGGGTGAAACAATCAGTGTACATATAAGGATAGATCACATGCCTCCAGTTGGAATTTCGACTATTTTTTATTATTACTTCATAATTTTTTGGCACTGAGTTTGTTGCCTTTCTCTGTATATGGAAAAATAGTTGCACACAGGCCATGAACATCTGCTCGGGTTTTTTAGAGGATCATAGTGTTTCATGAAGGTCTGCCTTCAGAATTTCTGCTTCCCCACACATGCACACAAGAATCCTTGTGTTTCTTTTCTCACAAAAGACCAAAAACCAAGTAATGTGGTGACTTCACCAGTCCTAATTGTACCCATAGAAAAATCGTATAACTTCCAGTTAACCCAGATAGAAAGAGTAAATACTACTTAAACACCAGATGCTGTTCCTAAGCGGTGTTTTGCTAGGTAAATTTATAATCAGTTGAGGGGTTTGGTGGACATTCATTTTTTCTGAAAACTGACAAACTGAAAAAGGCTTAGTTTTGTGTTAATATACATTATTGTTAAACAGGACCAATCCTGCAATGTTTTACATGAACAAATCAACCCAACAGAATGTTATCATATTTAAACAAATTGCAAAGATGAAAGGACTTCACCAAGAATGAAGCATGAGCATGCCAAAACGTGAATGACAGCATGACCATTTGGTTTCTATGGCAATAATCTATATTTGTAAATACTGTGGCAAAAAAAAATGCCTACACTAACAACCACAGCATGCAATTCTTCAACCACAAAGTATTTTCTAAAAAAAAAAACAAGCTAATGCGGCTAGCTTAACATGACCCTCAGTTTTACACATTCCATAATTTTGAGCAAAATTTTACTCAGTCTGAGCAGGAAGAATCTTCTCAAGGACTCTTCTTGTGGAAATTTCTCTGTAGAATCTCCTTCCCACACTTTTACAGGCAGGGGAGCCAACCACAAATATTCAGAAGTCATGAGTCAGTCCCCAAAGAACTGTAACTTTTTTTAATATAAATAATGGATTCTCATTTTCTGCTTGTTTAGAGCTATAATCACTTCTATTTTTTAGTTATTTGCTATGATTAAACCCACAAACCTAGATACCTAAGTGCACGCTTTCACATTTAGAAAGTAGAGGTACACAGGTAAGTGAATGATCTGGGGATGTGGAACTTGGGGGTGGGGGGTGGTAATCAAGTATCATAAGATCCTCCCTAAAATTGTGAGAATTAGCAAGAGAGGGTTGGGGTTGTTTCTTTTCATATCATTCTCCTTAAGATCTTTGAGGATTCTTTACAAAGATGAAAGACCCATAAACCCCAAAGAAGCATCTGGCATGAATACTCAATAATTCTCTTACCTCCTCATAGCTACAGTGGACTTTCCCTTGCCATCATATTCCCAACACTTGCTCAGTGAGGAGACTGTGCAATGTAGTAACCTCTTTCCTCACTGAAGAGAACACCTCTAATGTCAGTGGGGGGATAATGGACATCTTTAATAGTCCCCCATTCGACCAGCTGAGCTGTTTCTGTCTCTGTTAAGGCCAGTCCATTCTCCTCTCTCCTTCACACGGTTTCCAGACAAAGGCAAAGACCTCAAGAATTCGAAGGAGGCAAAAAGAATCATTGTGCTGGTTTTGGCTGGGGAAGAGTTAATTTTCTTCATAGTAGCTAGGATGGGGCTGTGTTCTGGATTTGTGCTGAAAACAGTGTTGATAACACAGGGGTGTTTTAGTTACTGCTGAGCAGTGCTCACACAGAGCCAAGGCCTCTTCTGCTTCTCACCCCACCCCACCCCACCAGCGAGGAGGCCGGGGGGGCACAAGAAGTTGGGAGGGGACCCGGCTGGGACAGCTGACCCCAACTGACCAGAGGGGTATTCCAAACCATATGGTGTCATGCTCAGCATATAAAGCTGGGGGAAGAGGAGGGAAGGGGAGGGATGTTTGGAGTGATGGCATTTGTCTTCCCAAGTAACCGTTACCCGTGATGGAGCCCTGCTTTCCTGGAGATGGCTGAACACCTGCCTGCCCATGGGAAGTGGTGAAGGAATTCCTTGTTGTGCTTTGCTTGCATGTGCGGCTTTTGCTTTACCTGTTAAACTGTCTTTATCTCAACCCATGGGTTTTCTCACTTTTACCCTTCTGATTCTCTCCCCCATCCCACCCGGGGGCGGCGGGGGGGGGGGGGGGGCAGGCAGTGAGCAAGCGGCTGTGTGGGGCTCAGTTGCCGCCTGGGGTTAAACCCCAACAATCATGAATTCAAATGGAACAACCATTGTTTGGGTTTGCTTGCTCACACTGTAGAACAAGGCAAGTTAGATACTTTTAAACCAATACCAGGGCTCACGCTGATCTCAGCTGAAGCAGGGCTGACACCACGACAGAGGGTCAGGGAAGGATAAATCACCACAAAATTCACAGGCAAGTGTGCGTTGCAGAAACTGATGAGAACCTAAAGGCAAGTGTAGGATTGCGGTGAGAAATATGGGAGATGGTAGCAACAGACCTCACTGCTATGCCCACGTGGAATTTGCACGGACAAATCCCCTTGAAGGAGGTGATTCCCACAATTTCAGTTCTGATTCAAGTTTACTCAGATATTCTCCACTGACAGTGTGTTTCTAGTTTTCTTAAATAACTCTTTTGAAGAAAGCAATCCCATTTACACTCACAAGCGGATAGGAAAGGATCCCAGAAGCATGCACAGCTTCTGCTAGTAGTTTTTTTTATCCTAAGTCCTAAGTCCTAAGGAAAGAGGAAAGATTACACACTGTGTGGAAATCCCTACACCAAAGGTTCAGGGCTTGCAAGTATTCAGTGCTTAAACAGCACATAATTTCAGCCATCTCCGGGGCACTTTTTGGCCCTACTGCATTTCTGAACTAGTCTGGGCCCCTACACAGAAATTAAAACCAGTATCTTTCAGTCTTTCTAGAATTTTGCAGTGCTGACTTTATTCCTAAATAACTTTTAAGTATGCACATTTAAAACAACTAGTCTCAAAATGAGCAATTTTACCGTACCAGGTTTGAAAACATCTCTTTTTCCACATTTTTAGGTGTGTTTTAAGTGTACATACTATATAGCACTACCAGCCAAGTGTTCTTGAGCAAAAGTGATCAATCTGCAATGGCTCCAAGAGAAAAAAAATAATATAGAAACTGGTGCTACTTAAAAGCACAGCAATAGCAAGTACCAAAAAAAAAAAAAAATATAAAAAATTGTTAAGCAGTATGTTTGGTTTGAAGAAATATTACGGTTCTTTCATTAAGTTTTTTAAACCATTTTACCTGTTTTATTATATTCAACTTATCTATTAATATCACACACTCTTATCGTGATAAAATCTGTAATATGCTTCTGCAAAAGGTATTTCTTTCTTCCACTGTGGTTGAGTTGACGACCAGTATTTAATCTTTCTCGCTTTTTCTAGGACTGGCATGAAAAATGACTGGTAAACCACTGTTTTAAGTACTTTCTAAAAGTCTGATAGTTTTATCTAATCTAAACTTCCTGAAATACCTTCCTTGCTTCCCCAGATACCTCCAATATATGTTGACTATAACACTGATCTTCAAGTGGCACATTTGACCAACCGAATGGGGAGAAGGGAAGCAGCTGTATAGACAAAAATCACCTGCAGTACAATGTGCACCGATGCTAGATGTCTGCACAAGTACTAAACCCAAGACAAACTAAGGGTAAAAAGCTGCCCGTTCTGCAGTATTTCTGGGCTTCGATCAGGAACTACATAAAACCTGAAACCTCTTGTTCATGCAATTAAACTAGGCTGTCGTGTAGGATGTACTCCCCCTTCTTCCTCACTGTGCACCATCTCTCACAACACACTCAAATAGTTTGGGGGGGGGGGGGGGTGGGGTGGGTGGTGTAATATAATGAACATTGGAGAAGGAGCTTCCTTATATGTACGGTAGACAAAAGCTATTACATTCTCAAACAGGAAGATGAATAAGTGAAGTAAGTGCAAACAGATGTCACTAATTTATTACAATATATTTTGCTCTCTGACTTACCATGTACCTCTCTGTTTCCTCAGCCATCAGCATATGGGAAGTACATCACAGAAGGTGTTGCTACGCTACTGGCTCATCCCATAATTTCCATAACAGCAACAAACTAGTAAATGACACGTAATAACCCCACAGAAATCTCATATAAATTTTGCCTCCTCCCCCCCCCCCCCGCCTTTTTTTTTTTTACCAGCAAAAAAGCTATCATTTTTTCTAAAAGGATATATAAAAAACGAAGTAGATGTTTTCACAAGTGATTTCTTTGGTGTTATACGCAACTGAAAAATGCATGATATATGCCTCCCTTTATGGTAAGCATATGAATTATGCTCCCAAGATTATACAAAGTGCCCCCTCTACGGGACTTCTTCCACAGCCGTGCATAGTCAGGACAGTCTAATTTTGCTTTGTAGAAGGAAAGTTTCGGAATTACTGCGCTGTTTTATTCATCAGCCTTTGACTCCTCCTCACTTGTGCAACGCGGCGTCTTCCCAGAGAAGTTTAGTTACAAGAAAAACTAAACTCCTGATAACAGGCAACCAAACAATTGCGAGCTATCGTGGGGCAACGCGCTAGTCCCTCTGTCGGGCGCTGTTTGGAAAAGAAGCCAGCGTTACCCACGAGAAGCCTAGGAAGTGCGTTCGGGAGTACAACAGCTACCCACTGTCCCAAAAGCAGCGGTCTCGCATTTCAGGGAACCGACCTACAGCGCGACACCCATGCAGACCGCTGAAAGAGCACAGTCCCCGCGCCTTCTCCCGACCACCGCGCTCTGTCTCTCGGGCATCGAAACGACGCTAAATAAAACCGGGTAGAAAGCAGCCCGAGGAGGTCAGGTACGGCAGCTTGCCAGCCCGCCCAGGGCGTGCTACGAGCCGCCGCCCGGCTAAGCCGGCCCGGGGGCTGGGAGAGCGGAGCGGAGCGGGGCGGGCGGCGTGCCGCCGCAGCCAGCCCCGGGATCGGCCGGCCCCTCCAGCGGGGGTCGGGGGGAAGGAGACCGAGAAGGAAAGGAAGGAGGAGGAAAAGACAAGGGGCGGGGGGAGGAAAAGGGGAAACCCACGTTTCGGCGTTTCTCTAAGACAAAGAATGCGGGAAAGCAGCTGTAGTTCAGCGCGAACGACTCCGCCCGGCGAGGCTCCCGCGCCTCCCTTCGCCCAGCCCGGCCGGCCCGGCTGCCCTCCTCCAGCCCCGCAGCCAGGCTTCGGCCCCCTCCCCGGCGCTTTCTTTTGTTGCCAACTTCCAGCCCCGCCGGGCAGCGGGGCTCAGCCCGAGCGCTCCGCGGCAGCGCCGGGCGGGCGGTCTGTCGGGGGTCGGTCGGTCCGTCCTTCCCCCCGCCCTGCGCCCGCAGCGAGCGCCGCGAAACCCCGGCTCGGAAAGCCGCCCGCCGCCTTCGGGTCAGCAGCCCTCGGCGCACACGCCGCTGCCCCCTTCTCGGCGTATAAAAGCCACGGGCTCGTTCCTCTCGCACCCCGGCGGCTTTCCCTGCCACCTATTAGCGCACCGCATACAAAGGAGGGGGGGGATGATGGTCTTTTTTGTTGTTGTTGTTCTTCTTCTTCTTTGGAGGGGGAGAGAGAGAAACTCACCACCGTCATAGTCGTCCTCTTCTTGCGCCTTTACGGTTACAAATCGGCCTAATAAAGCAGCGAGGATGAAAAAAGTTCTCGTTTGTACCCAGATTGCCATCGCGCCTAGATATTAGGCATGTATCCTCCCGGGCAGCAAAATGTGCAGAAACGTAAGGTTATTTTAGCACCATGAAGCCAGCTGGGGAGTCTTTCTGCCTTTCAGCATCAGTTCCAGGACAAAGTCTGCGAGCCGTCTTTTTTTCAGCACCCGCTCCAGCGCAGTCTGCAAACACTCCTTTCAGGGGATGCAGCTTTAAATAGGAAGAATGCTGCCTCCACTTCTCTTCCTGCCCCTTTTCAGCTCGTTCAGGCTCCTAACCATCCACTCCCTGCCAAGCAACAGTCTGATTGATGGTAAATAACCGAATCAGAGCTGGCTCCACTCTTCCTCGAACTTTTTCTCTTTAGGAGTACGCTTACGGGATATTTCCCTGCTGCTGTGCAGTGCGTGTGCTGCGTCAGGACCGTTTATCAAGAAAGCAAAGCATAGCTCCGTAAGAAGCTGTCAGGAGGAGAAAGCTCTGCTTTTAACACACCCAGCCCACGCTTCCTGGGAATGGAGGGTATAGCCCCATTTGGAGCCGATTCCTTTATTGGGAACTTGATCTCTTCCAGCTTGCCGAGAGGAAGATTTCCTCCTCTCCCTTGATAACTGTCCCCTGCCTTGCTGTAGCTGCATTATCAAACACGACTCCAGTCCCTTGAGAGAGGCCACAGAGCTACCAAGGTGGCTCATTTCAGGAACCTGTAAATAACCACCTTTCCCCCCAAAGGGGAATAATCTTTCTCGAATGATTTCTTTTCTGAATAATCTTTCCTCAAATGCATGCTCTATGTTTACTCTCCTACCAGTTGGGAAGACTATCACGTATCTCTCTCTGGAAGATGCTCTACACATCTAACACCAGAATGGCAATCCAAACTATCCAATTACCTGCTTTCCTCCGAGGATCTCCACCTCTGCTCCTGGAAGCCTACCTAAGCCCCAGCCTAGTATTTAGCCCCCAGCAATGCTCCTTAATTAGCATTCTAGCGTGGGCACTAAGTAAATCTCTCTTTTGTCGATCACTTGCAACTGGGAGTAGGATGCTAGATTTTTTTTCTTCCCACAGTGTTCACAGTCTGCGTAGCTCCATTACTGATCCCTTCGTTTGCTAAGGATGGGGCTGCCTATACCTGCTGCAGGGAAACAGATTCATCTGTGTTTAGCCATTGCAGCTGGAGAACAATCCCATTTGAAGCAGATGCATTGAGAAGTAAACCTCTTGGCCTGGATTTGTGCAGGTTGGCAACACTAGCCCACTCTGGTTATCATAGCATGATTTAGTGCTTTTCAGCGATGCGGCATCCTAAAGCCTGTGAAGTTTTCTTCTGTCTCTTCAGAAAAGCAGCATACCCAGGAGAGGAAAGGTAACCCAGAAAATGGTGTAGCACTACAATACCTACTCTAGTAGCAAAACCAGGGATTAACAGAAAAATATCCTGAAAGAGAAGGAAATCAAAATTCCCTGCTCTCTTGCACCAAGCAGTCTTGACACAGCAGTCTTAAACCCATACAGGGTTTCACTGCAGGAGCATAATATCCCACAGTCCCTGTTGCTCAAAAGTGAGAAAGAACATGAAATGTTCTATGAGAAAGAACAGAAATAAAGCTGTGCAAGCTGCTGCAATTTTATTTTGAAAAACAATCATAATCATTGGCAAGTATCAGTTGAGAAACTCAGAACTAGAAAAACAAAAGTTCACATTTATTAACCTGCCTAGTCATAGGTTGAAATTCCGTTTTGACAGGTTCATGAGTACTTGCACTGTTTCGCTAGTCTCAAAAGTCATATATTTTAGATGTCATACTTCAGGAGAACCCCAGGAGATCTCCCTTGGAAAGCTGATGTTACACGATGTTGGCTAGAAACACCAGGTGCTTTAGATCATATATCTAGTTTAGAACCATATCTGACCTTTGCCATTTGCACTGTTCTATATGCACATTAGTTTTAAGAGAGCAGCAAACAAGAAAGCTTACAGCCGTAACCCAGCACACTACCATTGCTAAATCATCACATGGAATTACACAATGCAAAATCAGTATATACATTAGAAAAGGAAAATAACACATTTTAAAAACCACACTACACAAGCTTTCCCACGGTTGGAGGTAACCTGTCACTTAGAGTAGTAAATACAGAAATATTTAATATTAATAATTTAAGAGGAGAAAGGCTGAGAATATGGACAGTGTTTTGAAAAGTCTCCTGTGCTCATTGATGAAAAACCATTACGACAGAAATGTAGGTTTTCCTGAACTATACGCTGCTAACTGGAGGGGATTTATGTGAAATTTCTTATAATAAAGCTGACAACTGCTCAGAGAACTCACAGCTCCAAGTCCTCCATGCAGCCTGGGGAAAGCTACAACGAAACCACAAGGAATTCAGACTCCACCACAGAATCACAGAAACGGCTGCACACTGGTAAAACTCGCCTATACAGTTGCTAACTTTCTCTTGAAAATTAGATTAAGTTCTCACACTTATTTCCCAAGTCTTAAGTCTGCAACAGGTTGGTAAATTCATAGTGTATTCACAGAAAGAATGAGAATGAGCCTTACCATCATTATCTCATAGCCTCTGAGAAAAACACCAGAACGAGAACAATATTGAATTGCGGTCACTTTTCCCCCCTCCCCGGATAACTCACTGGTGGTGGGGAGTAAAAAAAAAAAAAAAAAAAAAAAAATCAGAAGGATCCCTTTTACCATTTCCAATGAAACTTTTTTCTGAGGAGTCGGAGAGATTTTCAGAGACACCTTATGCTATTTCAAGTCTAGTCTCTCCTTTGGAGAGATTCCTACAGCACTATCTAAAAGCTGCCCTTCAAATCCATTTCTGTCTTGGTCTTGCCAACAAATTATGCCACATAACCAAAACAGATGAACAACAGAGAATAGAAAATGATGTAAATTTGCTTAGTGAATCAATCCCTTTACAAATAGTTCCTCTCGCCATGGATGTGCATTTAAAAAGGTTTTCAATTTTATTACAAGCATCATAACTACTCATTAAGTCTATCATTTTTCATTTAAACAGATTAACTTCTAGGCCTTAGCTATTTGATAGCATCACATTGGATACAAGTGAGAGAAATTCTTTAGTTAGTACCACTGTAAACAGAGTCAGACTAAGCAATTAAGAGTGGGCAGATAAGTAATTCCAAGTATGCTCAGTGTCACTTCCCCCTCCTCCTCTCAATAGGGGAGAAACCAATATTGCATAGAATAATACTGTATATTTATGCTGCAACTCCTCTCCAACTGTTTTTCACTTTTTCCATCATTTTTAGGATTCTGTAAGAACAGAGGAATGTGGAATTTAGCAAACTAGCCTAAGGTGATATATTCAGTAGGAACCGAGCCAGATACAGACTTTTGGGGGTTCGTTTCTCTTCTGTGCCAAGGAAAACTTATACAAAATGAAAATTCCTTGGGAGGAGAATCCAGGGCCCCAGCTCTTGGGGCTGATTCCCTTCCAACGCACCTTCAGTCTGCTCATTGTTATACATTAAGCTTACAGTATGCAATGAACCTAAATTTAGTAGACAGAGCCACTGCAGGAGTGGTAGGACTGAATATTCTCCTCATTCTCTAGTCCATCTCAGTAGAGCAATAGATCTGGAAACACAGGACAGAAAACCAGACTTTTTCTACTACCAGGAAATTCTTTGAAATTGGGATAGTCTCGGCTACCAATTTGTGGCTGATTTCTGACTCCTAGGAGATGAAAAAGTGATATGACGATTAAAAGATCACTTTCTAATGCTTCATGTTTCACACTAGAGCAACCAGACGCTTTCAAGTTTGAAGGGTCTTTATATCAAATGGAGGGATACAACAAAACAAGAGCAAAATCTTCACACAAAAGCAGCGTGTGCTCCTCTATGATATGCTCTAAAAAGTCTTCAGGAAACAAGAGCTGTCCCCAAAGCTAGGACAAACCTAGAAATGTCAAGATACACTACTCGGGGGGGGGGGGATAGTATAACTAAATACTCCATAATATCCAGTCAGTTAATATCCATTCCTATGTTTTAGCCAATAAGTAGGGACTGTATGTTATCCGACCTAAAAATCACATGTGAATTTCAAAGTTACTCAAAATTCAAAGAGTATTTTGAGTGACAGATGAAGGTAGGGAATACTATTAGGTAGTTGTGAGGACTCAGAAATATATTTAAATATAATTCACAGGCTTACACCTCTCAAAATCTCCAAGTCAGGCCAGAAAAAACAATTAGCTTAGGATGCTTCAGAGCATGGATACATATGAGTAATTAAAATTCCAGTATCCATGAGGGTCTCTTTTCAACAGAGTTTAAGGACATTTCACACCATTACATATAGTGCGACAGTGTTCCTGTTTTAAATCGATTTGTACCAAGCCGACAAAAAGTGCCTTCAGTATAAATGACCAAGCTATCTGCTACAAATAAGATGCTGGACCAGCCTTTTAGCAGCAGCATGAAATCAGCGGAATCATGGAAATTTATAAGAAGCTGTACTTGAATTCAAAAAGTATCCATTCAAAAACAAGCAAGATTTTCAAAAGCAGTGCAGTTTCACTAAAGTCATCTTAATTCAATCTGAGAGTTGCTATCAAATTTTATGTAGCCAGTTAAATCCGTGGTAAGTGCTATTTGAAACTTCCACCTTGTGCAAGTTCTTCATTCACACACTTAGCTTTAAAAAAAAAAAAAGCTGTAAAGTGACAAGAATATAGTCCACATAAAGTCTCTTACTCTTGTTTCTTAAAATTAAGCATTAAAATGAACACAACAGAAATGAGAGAAAAAACAGTTCTTTTCCTTTAGAGTGTGTTCACTTTGCACTTTTAAGAGCCTTTACTGCATAAGGAATCAGTTTTCTTGTTTTTTACAGGTCTTTCATACAGTAAAAGGACAGAAAATTCCATTATTTAAAATAAGAAAATGTAATAAGAAACTACAGAAATTGGCAAGAATATAAACAGAGGAACATGATACTACTTTTAAATCAGATCTTTAAATGGACTAGATTCCAAACTGCATCACCTCAAAATCCTAATCTTTCTGCTGAGAAATCCATCAAAAAAACCAGTATCAGCTAGAAATTTAAACAATGCTACATCAGTAATGTTACTGGTCATTTGCTGGAGAATTTTCCCATCAACTTTTGGGTAGGAAGGTTTAGTAAATTAATTTAAGTCCTTTTTGAGAAGAGGGAGGAAATACAGCTTTCTTGGTTACATTTAACCTCCGTAATGTTGTTTCAGTTAGTTTTAATTTGGGGAAGTAGGATGATACTTTGCTTTTATACGGCTAGTGTGGGGTCTTGGATTACATCAGTCACCATAAATCTGCTTTTGCTATGGGCAATTCCAAACCCAATAAGCTCAGTAAAGTTATTAAATACCTCAATTAAATTAAACTCAACATTAGTCTAAACAAAAAATCAAGAATGATTAAGTCTTGCGTGAAGTCCTTCTGTAAATTCTACTTGTTCTTTACCTAGAACAGGAAAACCAGCATCATTACTTCATTGCTTATTACAAATTCATTGTCAAGCTAGTTTTCATCCATCAAAAAACTTAAACTGATTAAACAAAAACATAAAAGGGTTACAGCAAGTTCACCACTTAAATGGCAAGGGTAAATACTAATCTGTAATCCAAATAGGCCCCAACTGATGATCGGCCTCCACTTTTTTTTTTTTTTTAAATATTAAATTCATTTACCTTGGGACCCTAAGATAGTTTACTTTGTATTTTTTCATTGACTGAAGGTCCATGCAAAAGTAGAGTTAAAGTCCAATCCAACAAGCAGATTCGCACCTCCATTTTTTCTCACCCAGGGAATCAGTGGAATCAACAAGACTGTAAGCAGGGAATTTGGCTGAAAGTTCATTTTCAGCCCTCATGTCTTTTAGGACTAGGCTTGTTATAAACTGTGTTGAGGCTCAGGGTTACGTAATCACCACCTCAAAGCTTTATCCGCAGTTTTAAAAGAATACTACAGTGTTTGTTTTATGCTCATTTCACTGGCATTCCTTTATTTAGAAATCTGTGTCTAGGACTATGTAGAACTAATTCATCTTATTGTCACATATATCAGATCACTGAACTGTGCTTTAATATGCTCAGTACAGCTCCGAGCACAAAATGAGCCCTCTGGTAACTTGTCATGTTGTCCTAGTACAACATAGCATGCCTTTAAGAAACAAAATACTGTATCTGTCATTTAGCGTTTAAATTACATTAACTAAGGGAATGATTAAAATCTTATGTATTTATTTTATCCATCACTGGCCAATTGCTTTCTCACCCCTATCATTACACTTTCTTTTTTTTTTTTTAAAAAAAAAAAAAAAAAAAAAAAACCAACATTGATCTTCAGCCTTATAGTTAATTCTGTGGAATATCCAAAGCTGACAGTCATTTACTGGAGACAGGCCTGGGGAATAGAGCATTTAAGTCTGCAGCAAAATTCTTACCAATCATAACAAGTGTAAGAAGTTCAGGATGCAGTCTTACATACCACATTGCTCCCAAGTTACATCTTATTTCCTAGCAAAATAAAAATGCTGAAAAAAACTGTACACACCATGTGCCAATTAACAGAGTTGGCCTACAGATTTGAACTGAGAACGACTAAAGCAGCAGCAGCACTCCAGGAGGGACTTTAGAATCACCAGACTACTCACAGTAAATGTACATTAAAATTAATCTTAGAGGAAAAAATATACATTTTCCAAGGAAAGCCAGTCACTGATCAAGCTCTACAGACCGAGCTGCCAAATAAGATAAACCCCAAGATAACCAAATGAATTTGAAATTTGTCTGTTAGCTTAAACATGCGACTTTTTCAGCAGTTGCTCTCAGCCTCAGCCTGCTGGCTGCCAGGGAGCTATGGGGGAACCACCCTGGGTGGTCTGCAGAAGGGAGTATCTTGAGCAGATGAGGCACTATGCAAGCCAAAATTGGAGATGGGTCCAAGGAGAATTTCCCTTCTCAGGATGGAAACATTGAGGGAAAGGGCCACTGAACTAAGACATTCCACCCCCACCCCCCAAAACCATATTCATTACTACATCCATGTGAAACAAAGTGCCTGTGACTTTACACACACTATAAAGTAGGACTGAAGCGATCCGTTTACACAGGATATTGTTTCCTGTGTAAAAAAAAAACCTTAGCAGATGTTTAGTGAATGTTTGATATAAGGTCATACATAAAATTTACATTTGCCAGAAAAATCTCCATTTTTAATCATCCTTGTTTTGTCCTGGATAGTGAAAGAGCATTTGATTTTACTTACCCTCTAAAGTTTGGACAAGCCTCAGCTCTATTGGCAAAAGGAACTTAGCTTGCTCAGAGCATCTTACTGGAATTGCTCAACATTTTGTAAGGTAATCTTCTTAAAATACATTTTTAGTATCTTCACATAATATTTTATAACAACAAGAAAGAAGAAACAGGTTTAATCATTTTAGGGCAGCTATCCTTGACACCGTATCAAAGCAGTAGACACCACGGTGAAACATTGGCCCTTTCAAGGTTAGCAGCAGTAGTTCAGCTACTGAATTCGCATATTCCCTCGGGATGGATGTTTTTACCCCTTTCTAACAATCTTTTCATCACACTGTTTGTCTAAGAAAGTTAATACATAAACAGGCATCCCTCTTTGGAGCATTGAGCATAACACCCTTCTGACAAGTGCTAGTGACAGCAGCAATAGTAGTCCCATCCAACCTGTTGTTGCTAAAATGAAAACACTGGTTCAAACCCTCAGCACAAGCACACATTCATACTACGTTGGTGTCGCTGGTCATCTTTCTTTATCCCACTCTGCCCATCAAAAGAATAAGAATGTGGAATCATGTAATTTTTTTTGAGATGAGGAACAAAAGCAGAGCAATAAATAAAAGAAAATATACATACACCTCCTCTGTATAGCAGCAGCCCTAGCAAGCCACGTCATAGCTACTTCAGCTACTTGTAAGCCTTTCCCTTCCACGTGCATCTGGATTTCTTTTGTATGAAGTGTGGTCTTTCTCTGCACACACAGAATCCAGAGCACTTCCCTTGATGCACCAGACCAGCTGCACAGGGTCAGAGCAACAAATGGTGATGGGCAGCTTGCACTTGCCCCACCATGAGAAGTCTAAAACAAAAACTTAGATAAACACCTGCCAGGAATAATGTGGGTTCATCCTGCTTTGAAGGATGGGAATAATCTAGATTATCTTTTTAGATTCTTTCCAGCATTATTTTTCTTCCAGCAAGAAAATGTTATTTATAAACTGACTATATTCTCTCTCAAAAGTGAGTCCTCTTCTGGAAAATACAGTCCACTTCTAACAGACAATAAGGTCTGGTAAATGGAAAACCAGGGAATGAATAAAACCCAATTTGAAAGCATTTTCAAAAAATCATGAAAAAGGAAAACTTGACACATTTTTATTATTTTCCATGTTGACATGGACGTTCCATTTCTCTTTCTTGGAAGCAGCAAGCAAAAAACTGTGTCAACATCAACCAAATTACGGATGATTAATAGAAGAAAGGGGAAGAGCAACAACAGCAGAAGGAAGTAATAGAGAAAAAGGAGCAAGAAAGGAATCAGCATTTGTGTAAGTCAAGGATACAAGACTTGAATTTATGCATCACACTCGCGTAAAGCTAAAACAAGAGAAAATTTGTCTAGGAGAGCTGTAACTCTAACACTGTGGGTGTTGGTGTCACTGTTAGAACTGTAAGCCCAGGACAACATTAGATAAATGTCAGTACAGTTGCCTGGTTACTTATGCTAGATTCAACTACAGAATGCAAAACAGATTTATTAAAGAGAAAGGTTCATTCTGTCTCCTTTACTTTTCCATTTCCTTTCCATGCTGTCTTCTTTCCAATATTTTATAGCTTTTAAGAGCTTTATTACACTATGGTTTGAATACATGTGCAGAGCACATTTCTCACTGCTTTTAAAGATTAAACGCTAATTGAAAACAGTTTACTCAGAAACAAACCATCAAGTTTACATTTAATTTTTGCTGTGAAAAAAAGTGTTAACTGAGCCTTTTTAAAAATTTTATTTTAGAACTCTTCATGACATAGGCTTATTTTCAAAGCTATGGCCCATCAGCAAATGGATTTTCATCTGGTTAACAGGCTGAAACATTGTTCAGGGGAATACCTACCCCCTGTATTCACTGGCATGTTTTATTTTGCCTCAACTGATTGCTTTCGCGATGTATTTCAGGAAACCAGCCTCTTACCCTTTCTAAAGAATGATAGCTTAGATGAGCCTCAGATGTTCTATAAAATAGCTACTAATGCTTAAAGATCATTTTACATTTCCTCAGTAGAATAACTTACGTGTTTCTCAAAGATCCCTATACCCTAAAATTCCCATGGTAGGTAAAAACTTATAAACGGTCTCCTTGTATCTTCTGTTGGTTATGTCATTTCCGACAGCAGCTAAAATACTTAAACTTGATGGCACTGCAGCACACGAACACAACCTCACCTTGTAGCCCTTGATTCAGTAACGAGTTGGTTTAAAACATAGTCAGGGATAAGCAGTAGCCACAGTGGGTGACTGGACTTCTCTCTTTCCCCTCAGTTAACAACTGTTTGATACCTGGGAAAGATTTAGAGTTCTTGTAAGAAATCAGGGGTTTGTATAAAGGATTTATATTCAAGTACTTTAAAAGTACCATACCACGTCACATACACTCTCCTTCGAATCTCCCAGGACATTCATTTACACCCACATTAGTTCAGCATGCAAATCAAGTCTAAATACTGCTAAGCAGAGCAAAGCCCACACAGACTTAGCAACGTAGAAAAAGCCCCAGACAAAACGTGCGCAAAACCCGTAGATCTCTTTCACTGTGCCTACTGCCATCACCTAACGTGTTTTCCATGTGGAGCCCCTGACCAAACCTCCAGTCACATGGAAAGATACCCAGCAGCACTGTGTCCCACAGCGAACTGGTGAGCAGACTCCATCCGCCTGAGCCTCCCGCAGCCCGGCAAGTGACACAGCCCTGGCACTGCAGGCTGCTCTGCAGGTGCGAGATGGAAATCCATCTTTTTGACACTTTCTGGGCCCGCTTTATTCCATGTCCACTACTTTATAGTTCTAATTGTCACATATATTCAAACTTGATTGGACTAAACTTTATTCATTTAATCCAAGCACAAACACATCCACAAAAACTAAGTATAGGGATAGGTTAACTGCAACTTGCATTCCTTGTAATCGTGCTTGTTGGTTAGAGACGTCTCATATTGCATTATCATTTCGATTATGGTATTCCTAACAATCTTTCAGGCTACTTTCAAAAGGATTTTTTAGCTTTGTTATTTAACATGACCTCACATGATATTATCTCTCAAATACATTCCCAATCACGTATTTATTAAAAAAAAAGAGAGAAAGTACATGATATCCCGCAGATTTTAAGAAACCAGGAAAAATGTTTGATTGTTATTGACTATTTTTATGCTTATATTTAAATATCTCATATACTGGGTAGAAAACACAGATGAAAGTGCTGTTTCAACTTTTCCGTATACTTCCAACACTGCAATAATTCTCCTACGAAGAGCAAAGCTTAAATTGCATGAATGATACTTTCAAGTAGGATGGAACAGATGCTTTTGCTTAGTGTTAATAAAAGCTTATCTTTTGCAACTGGAATACAAGCTTTAAATATCTATTATTATTATTTCATATACACTTATAAAACTTGCAACAGAAAATGTAGCAATTCATACACATAGTGAAGGTGGAAAAATTTTCTGCATTTTTTTGTCTGCTTCTTGCAAGTATTTTTAGAATTATACCCAAGATAAGTGACTGGCATAAAATCCTAGCCCTATTCTACTGAGAATAAAGGAAAATTTTCAATATAAGATCTTGACCTCATTTATTTGCATTCAAGAAGCCTATGACAATGCCCCTCTGAAAAGAAAGCAAACACTTACATGTCAGAGGTAAAGTCTTGTCATGAACTAGACATTGATCCCAGCCTTCTCTTGTAATGCTCTCGCAGGAATAGTTGTCAAACTGTCACAAACCCCACTGAAGTCAGTAGGAGTGCATGCAGATGTTGACTCAAGGATGTGGCAAAGTCTTTTAAAGTCACCAGCATTTAGTAAAATATTCCTAGGGCTTGGACGTTCTTCAGGCCTTGCTTTGTTTACTTAATGTATCTTCCCTTTTTCTTTTTTTTAGCCTTTTCTAAATCTTAGATTCAGGCTTGTACACATACACTTCTGAATAATCTTGTAAGAGTACTCTAATATAAAGAAAATAGAGAGAAAGAGAGGGGAGGGAAAAAAGTTACTCCTAACCTCTCCTCGTTGTCACAGACTTTTAAGAACGCTATTTATACCCTTGTAAGAGAATTTTTAGACCTCTGAAAAATCACGTTTCAAACTGTGTAATAAAGCTGTTTCCAGTGAGGCTGAGATCTACAAATAACAGAAGGCACTGCAGTTTCAATATCAGTACTAGAAGAAACTCAGCCCACTGACCTGCTAAAAGCATGTCCTCAAAAAGGACTTCTACCATGGTCTAAGTTAAACAACCTGTGTATCAATAGTGAAATAAAGAAATACAGATTCTGTGGACAAGAAATAAGGCAGATGGAGCCTTTTACATTCTCCATAACCACAGATTGAGGTTATGAGACCACAATACGCTGTTGTTATGATAGTCTTGTAATGGCTACTTGAATGTTTGCTGCTAAACCTAAAACAAAGAATTTTAAAAGCCTACCATCTCACCCATAGGCTACAACAGACCATCAGAAGACCAAGCTGAACTTAACGCACACATAGGCTAGAGAAAGTGCGTCCTTAGGGTGGCACACAGATGAATATTTTCTTTGGCAGAGAACAAGTCTGTATAAACAGGAACACAGCTGAATCCTGCACTTTTTACAGGATTTAAATTATCTGACAAACCACCCCCCCCCCCCCCAAAAAAAAAGACACTACCCCAAGTTATACTACATAGGAAAGAAAAGAACAGACACATAATTTAGAATGATTCCTTTATTTTCATGAAGTTGATCATTTTCAACAGCATATTCCCTTCAGTGCATATTGTAATGTTTTGGAATCTTTAGATATCATGTGTTGTACCCAAAGGACCATTAGTGTCTACAAGAGTGGATGTTGCAGTAAAATCCCTCAATCCATCTAAAGACTGTTTGCAATTGTTTATTTCCAAGCTTTATTTAGTGTCACATTTTCACTGTCAGATTCAAGCCAGCACCAAGGGCCCTTTCTGAACACTGAAGTCAGAAAAGCCGAAGACAAATGCAGCTTTTCTAATGATGGTGAGAAGTGATTCAAAGAAACTGCAGAAACAATTACTTTAAGTGATACTGAAACTTAAGTCTCTGATACTTAGCAGCCTTCATGGAAATCATTCTCCACTGTCTATAAGAGGGATATTCCAAAAATAGTCCTGTCTTTTTTTCACTCACATTTATGCAGGGGCTACTGGAAGGCTTTAATCCTATAGCTTGGCTTGTCTACAAGATTGCTCCCTAAACATACAGGTGCCCAATATTCATCTTGACAGTTAAGTTCTCAATGTTTTGTCCTATTTTTATTTGAAAGTGAATTTATCCATATTATTGAGGACAGACATAAAGGTTAATAATCTTCTGCTGCTTTAGCAAATATTCATGATCTACACCAGGCCTATGAAACTTAGTCCTTCTGCAAATTATCTGTGTTGTTCCTGGAATTCTCAAGATTAACCTATTTCTTCCACCACTGAAAGCAAAAGTTATGCCTAAGGCACTTCAGTAATTTGTCATTTAGCAATCTAGCTCAGTTCCCAGCAAATACCTTTTCATATCCTTGTAGTAGTACCATTGCAGTATCCCTTTAAAAGCAAGTGTACTTTTAAAGTAAGAGCTGGCAAAGGATTCATATGAATATTACTTTTTCACATTTAAACTGATGAATACAGAACTTCTATGAAATGGGTCAGCATTATAATAATGGGTACACTGAGGAACTTAAGGACTAATTACAGAACTTGTTTGTGCAAATCAGGTAAAATCAGTGCAAGTCTTCATCTGTGCAATCTTTTGTTTCCATTGTGGAAATGAGGAAGGGTTTAAATAGCTAATTAGAGATATATATTTTTGTAAGAAAACCAGCTGTGTGCCAGGCTTGGAAAATTCAGTCACTAGCATTCAAACAAAAAAACGAACTATTTTGAAATCCCAAGGTCATCAATGCACCTGTGTAAGTCTCATTAAACTTAGTAGACATTAAACACATTTGTTGAGGGCCAAACAGAGTCTCCTACAGCTGCATCTCTTCTTGAATGACTGCTCATTTTCATGGCTTTTTAAGACGGCAGGCCAGATTACATCTTAAAATGGCAAAAAATGTAGTATGTTTCAGCAGACTAATCAACTGCTTTGGCTTTGGGCTCACATTAACTGGAGGCTCTGCTCTAGGTATGAGAGATGGAGCAGCAAACATCTGTGGCTCACATCACAGCTCCTCCAGTTGTCTACATGCTGGCAGGAGGACAGCGAGGGACTCAAGCTAGTAATTTAACATGCACCAATTTGAAGGACCGTGTGTCTGAGCAGCTCATCCTCTCGCTCTCTGAGCAATCCTGCTTGCTCAGAAAGCAGAGATCTGGGCATGAGCATAGCTGCTTTCCTCTCTGCTCCTGGTGATGAAATCCAGGAAAGCCTCATGCAGCAGCAATAAGGAGTTGGACACAACTGATCCCTTGTTTGGCAGATGTTCCTTAGGACTCATTTTTACCTCTTGCTAGGGTTTCAAATGCATCACTTCAAATTGCTATGAAAGTTGCTAGGGCTTTCACAGCAGGTCAGGGCTAGGGCAGAATCAAGCCAGGAACCAGGGGAACCATGATTAGTTCCTCTGTGCAGCCCTGGGAATTGGTGACAGACTGATTTCAGACACAACGATACGACACTCCCACAAAGCTGAGGAGCGAACTACCAAGGAATCAATAGTCCCTCTCCTGCCGGTCCACCCTGCTCCACCGCCCTGCCCAACTGCACATCATACATGACTTTCAGCCGTAACATTTCTCTTCACATTCCTTTAACACCTGCCCCATCTCACAGTATTTGAACATTTGCAAAAGTGAGCTGTATCATTATTTTGTAAAGGAAATAGGTGCTGAAGGTGTGGTATTGGTTTTTTATACCATTTATTAACAATATGGTAAAGTTACTTAATATAATCCCAGGTCACATTAAGTCATACCTAAATTTTCTGTCACAGTGAAACATGTTGACAAAGACAATTATTCTGTGACTGAGAGATGTGTTCCATTTTATGAACTGGGCAGCTGACAGGATCCGTGAGGTTATGAGAGTGTATGGACAGCTTACAGCTTAGTAACTTTAATGAACAGCAAGTAACATTTGTCTTTTCTCTAGTAAGCAATGTTGTATCGTGTAATATATTTTGAAAGTCATCACTTGAATAGAAAATTCAATTTCAGAACTTTGTGCTAATTTGTTATTTCTGCAAATGTATAAATTGAATCTCAAGACATTTTGTTTAACAACACATGAGATGCAAGCAAGGAGGTGGTGCGTATCCACAAAGTGCCTGCAGTCTGTATTTGCCATACACATACCTTCTTTCCCACCGTGTACCTCCCTTTCACCCTCCACTCTCCACCCACTCCTTTCCAGCTGTATCAGCATCCTGGCTTACAGCAACGGTGGCAGCTAAAAAGAGAGGCAGAAATGTGTCCTCATTTCTGGCTAGTCAGGCACTAAAGAGTACTGCAGTTGCTAAAGGAGGCTGTGGCACACAAACTCAACTTCCCAACTTCGCCAGGGGGCATTCCTAAACTGTGGTTTTTATTTCTACAAGTAATGCTGTACAAATTACTTCAATCTGTATTCCATGCCAGATGGCAATGCATGGTAAAATACCAGGGAAATAGCAGGACATGAGTTAATGTCCTGGCTAAGGAGGGTACTGGATCTGAGAATAAGGCAAGTATAAGTGGAGACACACGAGTAAGATTTCACTGTGGAGGCATGCAGGAGGAGGACTAAGGAAAAAAGAGAATGGAGGCGCATGCCTCCCTTGTGAATGCTCCTGGGCCAGTACACAGCCAAGACTTACTGCTCCCGAGACAGCTCCCCTGTGCAGGCTAAGTGCAAGTACCCAACTTAGGACATTCAAAGGTCTGCAAATTCCCAGAAAGACTATTCTAGCCAGGTTAGCAGAGGTGAGAAACATGAAATAAGTCATCCCGCTTTAGCACCCCACCTTCTTGAAGCAACAGACATGCCTGAGGTTTCCCTTTTCATCAGGCAGCCAAGCAGTCTCCCTTCCTTTCCCCTTCAGGCCATCCCTCAGCAGCCTGCGTAGTCCTATTTCCATGACTCCCTAACCAAATGCATTACTCGCTTCACAGAGGTGTCCCAAAAGCTGTCTTTATTTCACAGCTTTGTAATTCTCAGATGTTAATCTATTTGCTCCTCCCTCCTCCTTCTCCCCTGTTCCCATAAGAACTTAAAAGTCTATTTTCTCAGCAAGGCTAATAAAATAATAAAGCAAGCAAAGAGATTGTGAGCCAAGTCATTTTGGAACCAAAGAAATTATAACTTTTCAAAAATTAATTTCCTGTATATTTCTTAAGCAATGTAACATTAGAAATATTCTTTCTGTCTCTTAACCAAGTTCCCCAGAAAATACAGAGGGAAGTTGGAAATTCAGCATTATGCTAAGCAGAATCTCACTTGCCCTGAACAATGAGGTTACTACAGCTGCACAGTCATCTGCTAGGAATCCCTCTTATGGAGCATAAAAGCTGCCGTTTCATTCGAAAATTCCCTGCTGGATTTATAAGTTCTAATAAGAGGTTCATGTGACATGCAGGACTGATTTGGGGAGTGCTTAAATTTACTTAATAATAGGAGGACTGAAAGAAAGCAATTCCTATGAAAACTTTTTTTCTTTTAGAGTATTGAGATTTGATTTAGTTGAATAGAAACATAATATCATCTTAGACTAGTTATAACTGTTCCCAGGTTTTGGCTATAGAAAGCAAAATTACATCAGCAAACCAATCCCTGACGAGCAGGATGAGTCACATTTCAGTCTGTTTTCACTTAATTAGATATTTTTTATTTTTTTTTTTTTACACATTTATGGGGTTTAGAAAAAAAGCAACACAGACAGCCATTGCAATTGGAAAATTTGGAAATAAAAGGCAAAATGTGAAGAGGTTCTGACTCATTGGCTAGGTATTCCTGACTTCAAGAAAGCTCTGAGGAAATAATGGTACCTTCTGTAATTTGCAGAAATAATGACACAAGCTTGTGAAAGGATGTCTAATGTATTTCTCAGATTTAACACATAGTCTACTACTTGCCCAGAAAAAGGATCCTTATTTTTAATTAACCTGGTAGATATATGTTACGTGAAAAGAAAGAGTGAGAAACAGAGTGAAAATTGGAGAAAAAGCAAACAAGAGGCAGAAGACTACAGCCTGGTTTCCATTTTTGCAATTGGTTTTTATTAATGTCCAGTGAAGATATGGTTCCAGAGTAAAGCAACATGGTTTAAAATGTAAGGTATTAATAATGGCTAAAAAAGAGACTTCAAAGCTTTTTCATCTTCAGAGGACATGCAAAAGATAATATAAAAATAATATTTTTCCAAAGCCACTGAAGTAATTGCAAACCTGTTGCCTTGATCATTTTCCTTTAAAAAGTAAAGGTAATCTTATTTCAAAAATTCTTCAACTGCATCCAAACACATCACTCTGAGATGCATCATGTCACCTCAAAGACTTCGGCACAGTGGCTGTTGCTGAACTGAGATGTTTCCATGGGTATTTCAAGGGAACAAAGTCAAAGTGACTTGGCATGAAGATTACATTGCTTAAGTACAAGATCATGTATAACAGCCAAAGTTGAAAGAAATCACGATTTCTGTGGACACTCTTTGTGCTTGGTCACACTCTTCTAAATACATATTTAAAAGACATCCTATTTCCCTCCAAGTTCAGGAGTGTCGAGCAGGTTTGGGAGGGGGAAAACAATACTGTGTTTAGGGGACAGTACATTTTTACCTACCCGAAATTATTTTTGAAGATATTTACATACCTGGGCCAATTCTGTAGCTTGCTTTATAATACTGTGCAATGGTATTTATTCCCAAATAACTTTATTCCCTAATTTTCATGCTTGGTACCTGTGACTTGGGTCTAGGATAAAAGTATTTCAGCTTCTCCCAACACACATACCTAAATCAGTAGAACAGCCTGGAAAATGGGCAAGAATCTCTTGCTTTCTGCCTACAGCTGATAAGCTGATGCATACTAAAAACTCCAGATTTCCAAGCCCAAAACTTTTTCTTTGATTTCTTTTATCCTTCCTAAAAGCCTCAACCCCATGAAGTGAACCAGTTTTCATATACCAGTTTACCACATACCCACACACTGAAACACTACAGTCAAACAAGCTTATTAGGACACAGGCAAGGGAAAGGGACCAGAAGATAGCAGAATCTCGCCTTGGTTGAGAACAAGGAAGACACTGAAGAGGGAAAATCCTGACCAAAACTGAAATCAATAGCAATGGCTTTGTTATGCCAATGGTTTCACCTAACATTACAGCATATACTCACGAAAAGAGCATACAAACATTTAGCCTCCTAACTACGATTTCCAATCTATATGCTTTTTATTTCTACACTGTATTAATACATTCTTACCTCCTCCTCTTCTGCTTACACCCCTACTGAATTTTCTCTCTCCAAAGTGACTTTGGTCACAATTTCCAGAGAAAAGCAAGACTGGGGGGAGAAAAGGCCACACTTCACTACAGCTTGAAACTTTGCTACAAGTAATTTTCTTTTTGGAGTGCGTTTCAAAAAGGGAAGGGATGGGGAGTAGGGGGGGGGGAAAGGGAGACAACTCAGAAATGCCTGTCTTGCATGCCCTTTCTCAGTACTGCTCTCCTGGAAGGAAAGTATTGCATAAGTAGAGAAAGGCACTGAACAAATGTACTCAATTAAAGAATACTTCATTCCTTACATTTTTACGGTGCCCAGAACTAGTGACTTATTTATGGGACAATTTCCACACAAAAGCTTTGTCCCAGAAATTCCATGACCTTGAATCCATCTGTGTCTGAAAATCCCAAGAACAATACTGTGTTGTTATCAAACCACGTGGACTAGTCAGCCACCTACTTTTCAGTAGAGAAACCCGGACACACATTAGCAAGGATAGTTTCTCTCTCCCCTTGATCTGATTCAGTTTTGTTAATGCGGTTCGTTATTGCAAGAAGCCTAATTGAGCCCATAATCTATACTTGATGCTCAGTGACAGCTTACTTTCAGTCTTCTCTTTGTACCCAAGTTCTTAATTATCATCCCCATTACCATATAAATTAAGTCAGCTATTACTATAACCTCAATTAGTTCTAGTAAAACTGAGCCACAAAACATGTAAAAACAAAGCTTTCTTTTCAAAAGCCAAAGTTTCTTTGAAATGAAGAGCTTTTTCAAGAAATAAAGAGATTTACAATCCACTTATCAATATCCACAATAAAGTTTGACTTAGATGGAGCCAAAAGATTCTCAGGTTATTGCCAGTGAAGTCCATAAATATCCTCAACCTTTTAAAATTATTTTAGTTACAATGTTACAATGTGGACATAGCCTCTAACATAACATAACATCCAAAAACCTGAAACTAACTGATTAGTAATTAACTGAAGGGAAAGCAAGCAATAACTAGGAACTGCATATAAAAAGTCACAGATCTGTTGGAAACCAGTGGAAAATCCACAGTATGGGATATCATGACAGATCACAAAAATTCCAGAGGGAATACAAGCAATACCTTGACTGAAGCCTGCCAATATCAACAGATAAGTTTGCCTGTACAGAAAACTTGGAATACTTCATTTGCATGATAAATGCAGTAGACAATCCAGAAGTGAAGTCAAACCATTACACTCAAAAAAACCCCAAACAGGTAAAGCTTAAAAGAACAGGCCGGTGACAGGCAAAATCAGAGCCAAGACCACTCATTACATTAGGTATGCTATCATTCCTGAATATGCAAGCTCAAAATATGCAAAGCCAACATTTTTCAATGACTACACTGTTGGTTACATGTCTTGTAAAAGGAAAAAAGGCCATATGCCATGCTCTATATGAAAGTACTCCTGTCCTCAATACCACTTGGGGCTTCTATTTCAATTGCTTTTATAATGTAGAAGGAATTCACTTTTATTTGAGCTAGTGATGGAAGAGGAGGACTTAGAGTCAGGAAATTCAGCATCCCAACACCATTCCTTGGTAATCAGATGAAGGCCATAGGCACTAAGGGAGACGTCCTGAGCCAGATCTAAGTAAAAGAATAAGCAGGAAAGTACAAAATAAGAATAAGGAAGAAAGAAGAGACAAGGAAAAATTCTGAAATTCATTTGCATGCCTAAAAACCTCTGTGTGACCATATAATATTCATACTCCCAGAGCAGGAACAATGACCAGACTGTTGATCTCTTGGAGCACATCAGTCCACAGGGGAAAAATGCTATGATTTGCCAGTTGTTGCACAAATTACAGCCTCCAGAAGAAGGCTGAAGCAGAAAAGTAAACTGTTCAGTGTCTTCTATGAGCCAGTTTTTTAGCTGTGGAGTGGTAAAGCTATTATTATCCAAGACCCTGTCCAAGCCCTGCCAGCTCTGTGATACAAAAATGAAGTGAGCTTTACATACATAACAATATGAGCAGGTAACTGGGAGCTAATAAGGGCACTTATCACAAGTCTTGAATTAAATGAGACTCCTTCAATGAATTTCTTGGGCATCATGCACTTCATCAAACCATCTGGGAACACCTGATCATGAAATCCCTATCCAGCCTGATAGGAACACGCTGCATCCCTGCTTGCAACTAACACAGGAGTGAGCAAGTGCAGCTGCCATAAAGGGACATAAGTAGGTGACACGCAGACTCAGAGCTCCACAGTGTTACTGCTCCTCTCCTGCCCTAAGAACCCATGTGCCAGATCCATCTAGCAAATGGGGTTAAGAATCGGAAAGCAGCTACGGTGCCAGGACCATATAGGCTGCTGGCAGAAAAGTAGGACAGCGGTCAATTTTCATACGTGAAATTTTACAGGTTTACCTGAAGTATCACTCCGTACAAGTACAGAGAGTAAAAGCTTCCCATAATTGGTGATAAGGACTCATTTCCAGAAAAGACCAAACAGGCAAATATAAAATTAGCCTTTATTAATGCAAAGTAGAAACATGTAGATCACATTAGAAAATTTGTCTACTTGTTCAAATTTTATTTGAATTCTACAGCCTCTCTTTGATAGTTTTTACTGCTTCTCTCTGATCACAAGTAACTTTTAACTTCCAGTAGTGAATTTACTGACCTTGCAGTAACAATTTTCGCATCATTTACTGCATTGCCAAGCTTCTGTGGATGCTCCCTGGTGAACAGGGAAACCACATAGGTTGAGGAACTGTTTAAAACAAGCAACTTCCTTTTTACTTTGGAAGCCTTTCCACATTCAGTTTCCCGCTATTTTAATGGTTTTCAGTCACTGCAAGTCTAATTGATAGTAAACAACTCTCTTCAAGGCAGCCCTCAGTTTTACCTTATTATACTTGGTATCCTAATGTGGAAGAAGTGCAATTTAATCATATCCTTGCTCTTTAAAAACAATGATGAATGATTCTGCCCTGCCACCATGATATAAGAGGATCTAACGTGGGCTGCTCTTCCATCAGCATGCCCAACTTAAATGCAGGATTTCCCTGCGGACACTTCCTTTTTACGTTTGTCTATTCGCTAGACGTGTCACCTGAATAGAACGTACAGAGGAAGCAATTATATTAAAGGGATTTCCAGGCAGAGAAAAGTATCTGTCCTTCCTGTAAATAGAAAACGTAGCAATTATGCAATGCTGTTTTCTACACTGTCATTTCACTGCATTTGTGTCCTGCTGTATGGTTGTTACATGAAACCATTCTGTAAAAACCGATGTAATTTCTCTTTGACAATTATATAATAGATTTTTACTATATGTTACTTAGATATTATTTGTATTATTTTCCAAACATTTTTCAATAGATCAATCTTCTTGTTCCCTGATACAACTATTAACTGTTCTTAAATAGACTATCACTTCAATCTGCTTTATTTTTAACTTGGAAAGCCAATTTGGCTTTTCTACAGCTCTGAGGGTTCTGATCTTAAAATAAATATGATTTATACCCACCACTGACTGATTATGTCATGAAACTATGCTTCCAAGTAAAACTTTGTCTAAGATATACAGGTTGGAGAAATTTGATCATATGATGCAATTTCTTCCCACCTATGCTTGTAGAAGAGATGCCTTTTCACATTTGCAGCTGCACATAATAAAAGACAGCTGTATGCCATCTAACAGAAGAATCTAAATGATCAAATATTTTGCTTCCACAGCAGACAGCTGGTTACTCCTCTGACTGTGGAGGAGAAGTTGACAAGCATTCATGGGACATAAACCATGTCGTTTAAGCGATGGCTTGGTGCCAATGCAAACCTGCCTGCTTTCATCCTCAGGAGTGACAGTTGTATTTTCTCTTCAGGGAAAGAAGAAACTGCCTATTACACATACTGGTAGGTGGGTTGCCGAAAATTTGACCATACAGCTAGTGACATGTGGAACACCAAGGAGAACCAGATAATTAAATGAACCAAGAATGACCCATCTCTTTCTTGCTCCGTGTGAAGTATTTTAAAATTCTTTAACCTTTAGCTGTACATACTAATGTCTGCATAGTCAGCATTTTACTTCAAAGTTGGGGGAGGGAGAGAGACTGCAGTACATTTTTTATGGCTGTTCTCACAGACTTAGGAATGGTCATACTAGTTTAATTAAAGATGAGTATCTCACAGATCACATCAGGACACTAACAAGGATGGAGTTCAAAAGGTGAAAACCGTTATTTATAGTTCCTGCAACTCTTTCCCAAGAACTAGCTATGAACATTTGATCCAAGTTATTAAATGTAATAATAAATGGGAACCAAAGAAATTAAGATAAAAATCCAAACTTCTGTTAGTTCTGTTATTGGTGCAATTACAGTGCAAGCATCTCTATAAAATCACAGTATAAAGCACAGAGCACTATTCAGTATCAGAACACCAGGATTTTATTTTGGGTTGTTCTGTGGGTTCACTACACTTTGGCAAGTCACTAACTTTATGTCTTAGTTTCACATTATTAAAAAAATTATGGCACACTAAAAATAATTGAGTAGATCTTTTGAGGAGTGATCCTTTTTACATTTTTAAAATAATTTATATGGAGTAGGATTCACCAAGAAGAATGAGAATCAAGTGTTGATATCTCTCTGAAATACAGCGTATTGGGGCCCCTTGTTCTCCACTAACTCTGAATTTCTGAGCCACAACTTTCATGCTAACACTGTGCAGACAGAAGAGCTTTCCAATTAATTTTCACCCTTCTTCACAAATTCAGTTGCTTCCAAGCCACAATCTGAATTGATCAATCTCATCTTGTTATTTTTAAGAAGCATCCAGCTTCAAGTCCTGCTTTCAACTTGGAGATGTCTGTTTGGCCCTAGTGGCGAATATTAAAAGCTCAGGCACAAACTAGTTTAAAAGATCACATTCCAGCACAGGCTGGAACAATAAGTCAAAGAGAAAATATCTTCCACTGCTGTTAAATTCTAGTCAGACAAAGTTTAATCCCTTCTACTCAAAGAAAAATTAGAATTTCCAGATGTTCTACCAAAAAAATACCCCAAACCCCCAGACTTCTGAACTCCCATTTTAAAAAAAAAAAAAAAGACACGCTTAATATAAATCTTTGTACATTCTTCTGGAGTTCACAAAGCTAACAATCACTGGTAGCCAGCCTACCAGGGACTCTCGGGCTGGCAAGAAGTCCAGAGTCCTTAAACAGCAGCAGCATAAATTGTTGGTAGTTATATGCTAGAATAGTTTGAAGACATCCTGATCCTTACAGAAAAAATAAGGAAATATATATGATAAAATAAATTCTAATTGCATCCAAATTGAGGGCACTTAACCATTACTAATGTTTTTAGCAAACATTTATAATCCAGCTGCAAGTATTTGAAACTAACAGAGTAGGTATGCAGGGCTGCCACCAACAGCAATTAGACAAATGAAAACAGACTGCAAAGGAGCTGGGAGGGTCTGAGGATGAAAAACTCAGACTTGGCTGCAAAGTATCTTATGATGTTTCCCAAAGCTATTAGTTGTGTTTAAAGACACACACAAAAAAGCATCTGAGGAAAACACAAGAATGATGAATTTAACCATCAAGCTTTCTACATGAAACAGGCTATTTGGAAGGGTGGGACTTTTAGTGGTTTGTTGTTGTTTTTAACTAACTAATCTAATGCCAGCTTGAACTATGTTTCTCTCCTACTGCTAAATGTTTTTCCAAGTTACCACTGTCATGTGTGTGCTTTGCAAAAGGAAAAACAGGAAGGTTATATGCTCAGACACTTTTAAGGCAGTAAAAAAAAAAAATGTTTTAAAAGCCTGAAAGTTTAAAATACCATCCTCACTGTAAAGGCAACTGTGTAAAAACAGATCTGCAAAGCAACAGACCTATTTAGGTGTTACACCTTCCACTCTTAAGAGTCTGTTCCTTTCTCATCTCTCCAAGCAAATATGAATGGAGGAAATGAAACTGGTTTTCCCCTTACTTCATTTTCAAATAATTTTACAAATGCGCCTTTTAACTCATTTAATAAAATAAAATTCAAAAAGGGTATTTTGAAAATTCAACTGTACATTCATATTCTAATAATAAACACTCCCCATTTAGTTCAGTCTTGAAGTAATATCAAATGAGGATTTGAAGCCGAGAGAAAAAAAAAAGGCAGCTAGAAACCACCTTGTGCCAAATGCAGAATCTAAGGCAAGTCATATGGAAATTCACAGTAATTCACCAACATCTCAATATTCCTTTTTTAAGAAAACAGTAGTTCTGCATAGCAACTGGGGAATGGTAACCAGCACAGCCACTTTATATGCCTAAGTTTCCCATTCAATCTAGATACTTCCTCTGATGCAGAATCAAAAATTGTTGAATAGCTATAAATCACGTAATGATGCTTCTTTATTTGCATTTCAGAAAATGAGACCAAACTAGTTCATCTGGATCATACAAATTTTCTTTCCACCTCAGGAAAGTTTTTTTCTAATAGCAACCCTATTTAAGACAGACGTGACAAAATCAACTTCAGAGTTGAGATTTAAGTGCTCTATTTTTGGGGCATCACAGTTTCCTGGGAAGTCCAATTGCCCTGAGTTCTTAAGATTAAGCTTAAAGACAATCACAAGTGAACGATTAGACACATTCACTTTGGTGTACAAAAAAGCCATTATTGAATTTCATATGTTTTTACAATGACATGGATTAGAAGTTTTCATTCCCCAAAATAGTTGCATCTGTCATCATTTATGTTCCTACCAAAGCAGTCTGGTATTTCAGAGTGGTTATGCTTCTCCACAACTATGTCCAAGTGAAGAAAATGAAGAAGAAATGGATGAGGGATGAAGAACTGTATTTTGAGTATCTGAAAGAGGCCCCAATTATAAAGGCACAAAGCTTTCTAAAAAAAATTTTAAAATAGCCTTTTTTTCCAGTTTCCTGGGGAAGCAAAGCTCATTCATTGCATCTTATTCTTGAAAACATATTTTAAAAGATCAGTGCAACTGGTGCTTTTTGAAATCTGCTTTCCGTCTTAGAAATGTCAATTTCTAAGATTTATAAATCTGGTTTACAACTTAATACAATCAAAAAAGGAGAAATTGGAATAGGTACTTTCACATGCTACTTGATGCAAAAAGTACATACAAAATTTTAAACTAGGTGTGGCAGTCATATTTTGTAGCCTAATTAATACAATACCTTTGCTAAGTAAACATGGGCAAAAGGCAAATCTCATACACATCTTTAAAAATCAAATTAAATGGGCATTCAAAGCTATCACTAGCAATTATTGCATTTATACACCAGTTCTAAGCTTATTTGTAATGCAAGAGTAAATACTTTTAACCAGGAAACAAATCAATTGGGGGGGGGGGGGGGGGGGGTCAGAGAGGAAGGAGAAAAGTGTTTATTCTACATTCCAGTCTCTTTATTTGCCTTTAAGTTCCTTTTCTTAGGCTCCCCTAGAATCGTTACGCTTGTTTTGGGCTTTTCTATAAATACTATGAGATTTTTATGGCTATTTCATCTTTTGACTTATTTCTCCTCACTTTACTTCTTTCAATATTGTTTATAACTAAATTTCATCAGTGTGACAATAAAAAATAGCCTGCTGGAAGAAGCACGTACTAATTTCACACTGCAACAGTGGGCCTATATTTTCTACTCTACAGCAAGATACTACTAGGTGTTGCTTCCTTCTGCCCTTACCACAGTCCACACTTTGTTAACAGGTATTTCTTTGCATCATTGGTATAAACCATGTGTCCAAAGTTTCAACACTGTTGATAAAATAATTATAGAAATAGATATAAAATTCATTTGAATGATCAAAACCTGAACCCCAAGGGAAATATTACACCATGACTAGAAGGAAGTGTTTGGAACAAACATCTGGGCACAGCCCCTTTCTCTGAAGGAGCTGGAGAGGATTCTCCTGCAGCAAGAAGGGGAGCAAAGCAGCGTCTCGTCCTGCCTCATCAGGTGCCATATGCAGGGCACTCCGCTGAATTTTTCTCCTGCACTTCTTCTGGAGGAGACTTTTCAGAGCGATTAACAATTTTGCTTAAGTAAGGGAGCATCCCTCCACCCTCAAGGCATCTCTCGACAAATTCCCTAAAAAGGCACTTCTCACCCCCATCTTTTCTTTGGGGGTCTGCTTTAATGAGCATAGATCTGCCATAAACAACTCGCTTCCCAGACTACCTCAGCATCAACATCTCTGATTTTTGATTTTCCGTTTGAACAAGACATTTGTGTTACAATGTTATCTCATTATTTTCTTGGCTATTAATAACACTGTACTCCATGTAATAAAAAGTTAATGGAACTCTCAAGGCAGTCATGAAACCATTCAGGAGTTCAACTAAAAGTTATCTTACAAAGCAACATTTTGGTCTGGTTAATGACAGAAAAAATTGTTAGCTTTGTCTCATTAAAAACCCCTCTTTGCAGGGTAATATGCACAGACAAAAAATATATATATTTTAATTTTATTTCTGTCTCTAAAACTCCTACAGAACCTCACAGCAAATGTTGCGACTAATTACTAATGCCAATAAAATAAAATTACACTATAATTATCTGTTTTGAGCTCTATTTTGATAACAACCTCCTATATTCAGGCATTAATGAATTCGTACTATCTTGCCTAGCTAATATAAAGAGCTTAGTGGAGAAATTATTGGCACCTTCATGTAGATTAGACAATGAAAAAACTCGTGTTTTTCCCAAACAGATTGGTACTGCATTTGGAAGACTGTGTTTTGCCCTCTATGAACGCAGCTTTGCTCTCCAAGATGAAATACCATTAGTGGCACTGAAATAAGTGGAGTTACCAATCTGCAAAATCAGCACGAGCAGGAAAATGAGGTCTGTTAGGGCCAAATGTTTCACATTAAACATACAATTGCTGGCAAAAAATCTAATGTCTCTCATGTTCATTTCCCTTAAGAAACGGGCAGGATGTGACTCAACAGAATGCATAAGTCATTTAACAGTGCTTCGAAGCACTCTGTATTTCTAGTTTGAGTCTAAAAAGCATTCGAGGAGCAGACTAAGAATAGATCTTAATTAAGGTTTTAATAGTACCTCGCAGGCAGTAAAATGTTTAAATTTGGTCCACTGCAAATGCTCTCCATTGTTTAAAACAACATATGCTGTGCCTCTTCAGTACTCGCAAACATGTAGCCATTTTATGGTGCTAAGAACAAAACTTCCATTCAGCAAACACCGAATTCTGCACAAACCTGTTTCAAAGCCCAATCCTGCTGCAAGCCCTGCCTTTCAGCAGAGAGAAATATGCCAAAAAGGTTTGAGCTATGCTATTCTCAAAACCGTTGCGCTTCCTAAATATAGATCATTCTAAACTTGGCAGATCATGAACATGTCCAAAACTGCAACTCAAAGTTAATTATGTAGTCACATAGCACATGATAGTAAAATTATATGGCAAATATGACACGTGTCTATAGTTCCTCAAAAGAGAGCTTTCATGTGAAGGAACAAGCCTATCTGCTTCAAATAGCAAAGGACCGGTCCCTCCGTGATAAGTTTCAGAGAACTCCGCCTTAAATGTGGAGACCACCACGCTTTCTTTTGATGCAGTTCTGCTAAGAGTGATTCATCAATGGTGGCACAGAAAGATGGATTTGGGGGGCTGGGAGGGAAGGACACACACCCACACCCCGTTTGCTGTCCCACAATCAGGATTGGCTGCAAATGCAGGAAAGGATGCCGAGGGATACCAGACTGGACACAAAACAGCCTTAGGAATCCACAGAGGCTTTCCCTGCTGCCATCTTATCTGCCCCAGCTCTAAGCAAGGGAAGGGCTCAAACAACAGAACATTCTACATATCAGACTTATTCTGACAAATATTAAATATTCTTAGGATTCCCAGTATTAGAAGTAGTACAAAGATTGTTTTCTGGCAATCCACAGATTTTGAATTTCACATCAGGCACTAGTCATTATGAGAACAACGGGACAATTCTTGCCCTGCGGTTTGCACAGCATCCATCTAGGAAGCTCAGCTGCATGGTGAGGAGCTGCAGTACAATTACAGAGATGTAGAATAGTTATTAGCACCATCTAAATTAAATTAGGGGATACTGAAAAAACCTTAGTATCCTTTTCACTACGCAACCTTTTTTACTGTGACATTTGAATTTTTTGGTTTAGAAATACTGTCATTTTAGTGTTGCTTCAGATAATTGCCTTTCACATGCATTTGACTACCAGTTATATCATTCCAGGCAAGGCTAGTTGTTGCTGGCCAGATGATTCATCATCAGCCATCAAGTTTTTTCACTGTAAAAAATAAACACTGTACCCAGTCGAGAGGGTGGGAACACGCACATGTTATAGTGTTAAGAATAGCAGAAGTAATTAAGAACTGCAAATTTTATTAAATCATGAGGCCTATATTTTACAATGGTGTCTGTGTAATTCAGCTGATAATACCGGCATTCAAACTCAGCCTATTTACCTACATTGCAAAAGAGACACCTGCAACCTGACCGAATTTTTAAGGTCACGTGAATTTTTCAAGGCATGCTATTAAATGCATTTACTCATTTTATAAAAGCCACCAGCTTGACTTTGCAGTTCTCATAACTCTGCACAAGATTACTTTATTTAGATTTTCTAACTCAGATATTATTTTTCCTTAATTTTTTTAAAATACAAGACCTTATTTAGGTACTTGAATAAAGCAGTTCTGGGGAGAAAAAGGGATTCAGCGGTTTGACAATGAAATGTAAATATTTTGACTGGTAGACTTCTAATTCAAATGTAATCCACTCCAACAATGACTGAAAGTTAAATTGTAGGATGACTACATAGGTGATCTATGGTTTCAAAATTATTTTCTAGTGAACAAGTGTTATTAGTACGTAAATTGTCATAGCTATCCATCAACAGATGCCCTGGAGGCTGAAACATGCTCTGAAGTTGTCTCGCTGAATTAGGATGAGTAAATTGGCAGCTTGATCTACACCTGTCCATACTGAGTCTGTTCTCAGAAAAGATAAATTTTATTTTTTAGAATTATCAGTGTGACATATCTCACAAGTATTATAGCTGATATAAAAAAAATAACTGAGGCCTAACCATCTTGACAGAATCTCTTTAATCCTTAATCATTTTGCTAATATACTGCCAAATTAGAATTCTACATTCACAAAATTCATTCACTCTACATGATTATATACACTCCACACATTCATATTTATACACACATATATAAGTACGTATATACTGAATGAAGTATCAGGGCAGTATACCTCAACAAGGAAACAGTCACAGCCTCCTGATCCCTTAAATGTGCCTATGGCTACAACAGCTATAGCAGTCACAAAATTCCACCTCTGTACCAAAGACCATCGCTGTGCTACTAATCATTTACAGAACTGCTCACTGCTCACCCTGCGATTTCCACAAGAATAATTGTTCAAACAAAGGTCCTGCGGATATGAGGAATCAAACAATCACCCAAATGAGGGAAAGGAGAAGACGCATCGAGCCACTTCGTGCCATCATCTGCTAAAATACCATAGTATACAACTCCCTAGACATTCATTGTATGCCCCCCTGCCCCATATTTTCACATCAAGTTTTAATTGCATTAATTTTCCTGCTAAGACCCTAACCCACAGCCTGCTATATCTCTGCCCTGTGACTGTTGCTTACAAGATAGCCTTGTATGTACTTCCCCTCCCTTCACCGCAAAATTAAGTATCAGAATGTAAATTCAATCTATGTATTCTTCCCACTTATTTTACTGAGCATTCACAATATAAACCCTTCACCCAATTGGCTGATTTTTCTACTGCATTATAAGACTGACAGTTTCTCCAGGTTTATTAATGAAATGCCGAAACATTTTATTTATCAGCAATATGATAAAATACAGAAAAAGGCATAGATTCTCTTTTTCATTTTCCAAATAAATTAAAAAAGAAGCTTACAAATCTCAGGAAAATTCCTTTTGCTCACTGTCCTCCAGGAGTAGCTAAAGGTGTACAAATATAGGAGTGGCAAATTCCAGAGGAACTTCAAATAGATTATTCTATTTAATCATATTTATCATAAGATGGTACTAATCCTTCCTTGCAGCCACATATTTTAAAGCTCTATGTGGATACTGCAGACAGCTTACAGGGAACACAAACTATCATTGGCCTGCTTTTTAATTTAAAGTGATTTTAGAACTTGCCTGATTCCATACCCATTCAGATGGATTCTGACATAAGACTGAAACAACTTCTTATTTCCCAAGAGAAAAAAAAGAAATGACTGAAGCTTTCAGGCATCTCTTCAGTGGGAACTCTCAGAGTAATCCAAGGCTGAAATCCTACCACTGTGAAAGTCAAAAGCCCTGCTTGCATCTGAGATAGCCAGATTTCAAACCAGACTCCATTTCCCTGACAGCTGGCAAAAGTTTATAAATTATTGCTTTCTGCAGGAGTCCAGCAAAAATTTCAAACCTAAATCTGAGATTAGGGTACAAAAATACATACTGAGTAACTATTTTATTATCAAGGAAATATTAAATCACCATCAGCTATTTCTTAATCAATTTCACAACAGAATGAGAGTATCAACATACAGCTGAACCAGAAGTATATTTGCCAAAGAAATCTGTTTGCAAATGTGACTTCTAAAGAGCAATTGCTTTCTTCAATCTTGAGAAGATGGGACAACAAAATTGATTAGAAATTGGAGACAAGAACTTTATTTTCCCCTCAATTATGTTCAATTCTGAACAAAGACTGTAGAAGCAGCAGCATGGTGATGATTCTGTAATTGTTAGATTCCTGTTATGGTAGAAACATGCATTTAAACAATAAGGTTAAATATAGTTTCAGCATCAAAGATGTTTGTTACTTATTTAGGTACCAGAAAATGCCTGCACGTATGATATACATACCACTAATGGTCAGGATAAATTGGGTTAAATTCTATGGTTTATGTAGCAGACAACAAAAATGAAAAGGTAATACTAACTGTTGGTCCACGATATTTGTCATGTCAGACTAACATTGCCTCCCACAACTGTCTGCAAACATCTTTCAAAGCAGATGCCTGCATTGAAGTACACTCCTTTTTCTCTTTTCACTGAAAAAAACATTGTCTTTGGGGTTCTTTCTGAAAATTATAAACATTTCCTAGGACGCTATTGTATAGCTTCTTTCTTATTTTCTCTTATTCAAAGGAGTCAGTTTAGAAGCAGCAAAGCAAAGACAAGATCCAGGGCTGGAAAAGATGCTCAGACAAATGCTGATAAAGACACACATCTTGGATTCTACATGAGAAGCAATATAAACTCTTCCTGTAGGTAAAATTACAAAGACTGCTTCTTTAAAGCATGTCTTCAAAAGTCAAAGTCTGCTGCAAAACCCAAATCCTACTCATGGATGGAGAGAGAAGTTTCCCTCCTTACAGTATCCTCAGGCTTATTGATGCCAGGCCATCTTGTCTTTGCTTTCTCTCACAGAGATTGCCAGCTCATATATTGCAATACTTCATTTTGCAGTTGATAGTTCTAGACAGTTACAAAAGAAATTTCTGCCAATTTCCTTCTCAATATTGAACTTGATAGAGAGCAAAAATTTTCTCCAAAGACAAAATATCTATTGACCGTTATCCCTCAGGTACATATACAACCAATTACCCCACAAGTTCTTAAAAAAAAAAAAAAAAAAGGAAAAAAATCACACAAAACATCCCCACAACCTGCTCAAAGACAAGGAGAGAAAAAAATAAAGAATTTGGCATTTCAGAAAATTTGGTGGGGTCAAACATCCTTGTCATAATGTAACACACAACGAGAAGCTGCTGTGTTATCACAATAGAGATTACTTCGATATAGACATGACATCACTGAAACTGTGCATACTGCATCTACTCATGCATACGAGAGAGACTGTAGTGGGTGGATGCCTTATTTAGGCAAGAGAGTTACCCATCTGTAACCGTGGGAGGCTGTTCAGCAGATGGAGTTCTGGAGTTCCCCGCTGGAATCTGGCCAGGGCACTGCTGTTACCAACTCCTCTCTTCTGAAAAACAGCCAGAGAACTCGCATATTACAAGCTAAAGCTATTAAAGGACATTAAACAACTAGGAACTGATCTGCCTCTGCTTTGTTCTTTGCAGACTTATTTGTACCTGAAGGAGGTATGTCTAAAACTCCTGCCTCTCTAAGATAACAGATTTGTATACCAATTTTGTACAACTATTAGAAACTATAAAGACATAATGCAGTTGCAATTCCAGTCTTTAGATTGGAATAACCTAAAAATCTTTTCACAACCATACAGGCAAGTGTCATTACTACCTTTAAATAAAGAAAATCCCACAGAATTAATGTTTCGAAATTATAAAGAACTTTAATTCCAAAGTGCCTAAACATCTGAACTTAGAAACTAATTTAAAATAAACCAACATCAAAAAGTGATGGTGGAATACTGACAAAAAAATTCTAATTAAATATCATCCACCAAGGTGTTTTCATGGTATATAAATAGAGAACAGGCATACTTAGTACATACAACAGGAAACATTTCATGAAAGAAACTTTGAAGTTCACTCCTTAGGCTTTGCTCCTGTAGGGTTATGCACGTGTGCATGTCTAAGCGGGGAGCACAGACACAGGGGACAGGGATTCCTTCTGTTATTCTGCCTTTTCATGTGCAGGTTACTCAAGTGAAGGGATGTTCAGCCTGATTTCTGTGCACAGAGCACTTCTCTGCAAATTCCAGTCATAGCCAAAGTGTAGCATATGCTTCTGCCATCTCCACTGCTCAGGCACATCTTTTGCTTCACACAGAAATTATTTGGAAAAGATGAGAGAGTTTGCAGTAGAAGTAGTGAACTTATTTCTCATTCATTGGAGACTAAACACAGGCTTTTTTGGAACTGAGCATTGAAAGTGTATGAAAGTAATAGCTGTAATTGTAAAGCTGAGTTATTCTTTCAGTTCACATGGAAAACTACAGAGTAAACGAGCTCCTCAGATTGCAACAAAAGGCATGTCATGAGTGGGTGTTAGCTTGGAGAAAGCACCTACTTTCTCCCTTAGCTGCTAAGCAGGGGTTATGAAATAAGTTAAGATACAGTCTTCCAGAAATATATGTTCTCCTGCTCATATAATCTGAAACCCTCTGGCTTGCTCTGTTACAACACACAGTGTTTTTCTGCCTTCTGCTTTCAGAGAAGACAATCTATCCAATCAAATAGGAAACCAACATCTCAATGAAGAAAGGCTTCCTCCTTAAAGTAGATTATTCAGAAGTACAATAAACTTATCTGCAGCCATCCCCACTCCGTGCTGCGTCCAGAGTCCTTCCACAGCCTGCAGCTCCCCTTCCCCACAGCGGCCCCAGAAGAACACCCTGCCTGCCTCAGCCGCCTTGAATTTATTGGGAAGCCTGTAATTCTTTTTCTCAGTGAAGTGGCACTGCAATTCATGATTTGAATACAGAGATAAGGAAAAAGGAATAGCAAAAGTTGTACAGTAAAATCCAAGATATACTTGAAAGGAGAAATAGTCCATAGTTCACTGACCGCAACGTCAAACAACTCAGCTCGGAGTAACTGCTGAGGCAGTGGTCCCAGCTGCTGTCCCCACTTGGGGGGCAACTGAAACCTTCACCAACCATCTCCTCAACTGGCACAACTCACAGAAGAACATTTTAAGGTAACACAAACCAACAGTTTACTTTTCTTTAAAAGCTACAAGGGAAATTGCAGTAGATTTAAATTCAACTCAGGAGCAAATCAGCCAACACATTGCTAAGAATCTTATCAGCTACTCCAAGCAAGATGCATCTGTTGCGGATATTAAAAATTTTGAAACCAAAGCTTTAAAGAAAGCATCTAGTCCTTTCAGTCTCGTTACAAGAGGTGACATCACTGGGCACAGATGGAAGCTTGCAGCTAGAGCTGGCCACAAACTGCTCACAAATGCTGTTTTACACATCTCTGTTATGCAGCCTTTCCTAAGGCTCTAAAAATTCCATAAAATCCCCTGAGCTGATGAAATATATCACTTCTTTCCCAATGGAAAGGAAGGAAAAATAAAGTAACGTATTTTGCACCTACAAAATAGCAAATATTTTTTCACAGACTGTGGCAATTTTTCCAGGTCACATTACACCAGTATCTCTGACTTCATCATTTCCTAATCTTAGGTCCTAATTGGCAGTACACTGTTAGATCACATCACTGTATGCAACATGAACTGCTACAAGTCTACAGTTACCAAAGGGTTAAGCCTGATGGAGTAGAAAATACTCTCCAAATCAGAAAGCCTTTATAGTGCACTGTACATGTTGCAGGGACTCTTCAAATTGCTTCCAGACAGCGCTATTTTTGTAATTCCATCACAAAAGCAAATCCTATCCTACACATTTGTTACTTCAGTGCAGCTTTAGATGAGAAGCGCATGTCTCATAAGTCAACCTGTGCCCAAACTGCTGAAGGTACATTCTGATACAGCAAGTTCAGATAAAGCATTAATGAGGTCAGGACTGGAACTCTGGAAGTCCTCTCCAGCCCTCGCTTTTCCGCTCTGCTCCTATTGTCTGTGGGAACCGTATGTCTTAATTTCTGGCAAGTATTTTTTTTTTTTTTCTTCCACAGTGAGCTAATCAGAATGTGAGTAGCAGCGCAGCAGTTGCACAAACTGAACAAAGCCAAAAAGCACTGGCTGCTACCAGGTGCTCAGAAGGGCAAGTGAAGAGCAGCAAGAGAGGACCAGGCACACAGACACTGCAGATGTTTCTGTTGTTCTTGTTATTGCTCCTGCATTATTGTTTTACTTGGTCTGCAATGATTGGATTTTCTTACTGTTTTTATAAAGCCATATTCCAGTTCTGCATGGGAGCCTTACAGTTTCCCCTCCACCAGCCCCCAAGAACTCCAGCTGGTGCTACCGCAAAGCGGTAACATACAGCATTTCTGCACAGCAATAACCTGGAACTACTGCTGAGACCCAGCCGAAGGGGACTCATACCCACAATATTAATTTCCTTCCATATAGTTTCCACTACATAATTCATAGATAGGTCTTTGTCTAGCATACTAAACAAAAGTGATGTTCCATGCAGCTTTTCGCAGACTGAGGGAAAGATGACCTTTTACTCATCTCTAGAGTATATATGGAAACATGAGCTAGGGCAAAGTGCCAGGCACCAGAAAAAAATGAAACCGCTACCCATATGGGTTTTCAATGTGTTACATCAAAGGCACATAATTTACAGCTTAACTTGGAGAGTTAAATTGCTAATACCTAGTATATAAGCGGGGAACTAAAGAATTTACAAGTGCCGCCTTAAACTTTTTCTTCTGATGGCTATAAAGTTAGTTGTCAGCAAATTTCACACAGTAAGCGACTAGGCATTACGAGGCTACAACAGTTCCCATACTCCTGTCAAGAGGGGTGGGGGAAGCACTGCTTCTTTGGGATTTGGCACTGTGTTTCCCACTACATTCCCCCTCTGTGGTCTCCACATTTCTAATTTTGCAGTGTGCAATCTGCTCATCCTACAGAGCTGGAATATTAAACTCTTTATTAAACTGGATTGTTAAACTTTTCCACCCCAAAAAATATATTTTAATATATCTATTAAATTTCACTTTTCCAAGGACGTTCAGAGAAATACGTTGTTTATGCTTCAACCCACTGTAAACTAGAACCCTAAATACAGGCAAAATTGTTGGGTTTTTAACTTAATCTAAAAAGAGCAATTGTATCTCAGACTCTGAGGAACTGTATTTTGTTTGCTTTTAAGTTTATTAAAGGTCTGGCATAGGGGAACACAAGATTTGGCCACTGTGAACTTTCAGATTCACATTCAAACAAGCATAACATGGTTTTACAACACTACAGAACTTTGGGGGGGGTGGGGGGTTTGTTCGTTGTTTTGGGTTTTTGGTTTTTATTAAAACTATAGAACAACATTGTCAGCAATTCAGGTGGTTTGGGGGGGGGGGGGGGGGGGTTCTTGGAGGGGCAAGGGGGGGGTGTCTATACCTCTCCTCACAAGTTCTTTTGTACTTTTTCCAGTGTAATTCTCTAAATAGATTTACATCCTTCACCACATTTTATTATGTATTTTCATGTCTGATGCTTTTAGAAGCCACAAACAAAGCTGCATTCCTAATGCGGCAGTCATCGCACAAGCACGCAGGGAGCCATGCAGCCCTTTCCCAATACTCAGAGGTACCCTGGGAAGTTTTCAAAGAATGGGATTTCAGTGTTCAGCTACAGTTGAATTTGAATGGACATACCTCACTTATACAGCTGTGAAAATCTTCCCCATAAAACCCAGTGGAATTCAGAAAAGCTTTAGAAATAATAGTTATCTATTCCCCCAAAATGTCATTTTTCAGAATAAAGTTTCCCAAAACCAAACCTGATTTCTATCATATTTTATAGGACTTGTTCATAGGACATTATCTTAGAGAATGCAAAAATCATGCTTATAGCCTAACAAATATGAGGGAAATGGTTAAGTGAAAAAATAATTTTTTTTAGATGATAACAAAGTTGCTTTTCTCCTTTCCCATTTATTATTTGGTCTTAAACTCAAATTTCTTCCTTTTCACAAGCCTCTTCCCTTTTCTCCTCTGCTACATAACTTAGTAAAAAGTCCAAACTACCTGATGAGAATCACAGCTAAGAAAAAACCCACACATCTGTGCAGCATGGAAAAACATCAATACCACGGTGACTTACTGCAATGCTTTAAGTGCCTGTTAGTTAGAATTCCAATGGGGAGAGAGAGGGAATAATAGAACATGAATTCAAACTTTATGAGCCTAAAGTTTGGAATTTTCTGTTCTATATAGAAGACATATAGAACTAAATCATACTAGTCCAACCCTACAAACTTTCTAGCAGGCCGAAGTTGCAAGCATTACATTACTATGAGTGACATAACAAACAAGAATCTTTCATTCTTACTAATTTTAAATTACAGTTTCTGTGGGAGCCATAAGGACCATATACACAAAACCTGGATTCACTAAAGCAGCTGGGCTCAAGTGTAGTTGCTAACATTTTTTTATCATTCAGGATAGCATCTCTGTTACAAAGCCAAGAAGCCACAGCAGAATTCAAGATGTTAAGAAAACAGACTTCAAAGGCAATGCAAACAATTTGTGCAAGCTTTACTGCTTTCAGAATTAATAAAACACACCATTCTTAGATATTGCTCATATAAAATGTCCAATTATGTCTTTATAACTTACAAAATTGTATATAAACAGGTATGTCAATTTGATCTAGAATATTCTACTTGTAAAATTATTTATATTAGATAAACACAGTTTAGCAATGCCACACAGGCCTGCTTGTAAAAGCAGACATATGGCTCAAACAAAAGGGGCTTTTTAGATCACTATTTCAAAAACTGGTCAATGCTGGCACATCCAAAAAAATTGTTACTAGTTACTGATTATACCCAGTTTTTACCACGGATTCCTTATTGTTCTTCCAAAATAGTGACTGATTTACCAGCCCCAGAGGTACAGTGAATTCACCTGTGGGGTCTTTGTGTATCACGCCCCTGATTCACAAGCTTCAGGTGTTATCCTGCAAGAGTTTCTATTACCAGAAACTTTAAGCAGGGAGGGGACACAGACACAACACCAAACCAAAAAAAACCCAGAGATTTATCAAGCCTTTAGAGGATTACGTCTAAAGAAAAAGCCCATCTAATCAAGTCCTTGCTGGACATGTCCACATTGTAAAACCACTATGTTAAGTAGCAGTAACTGACCCTTCTGATGAGTGTTAATGCAGAGTAAGGAAGCACGCTTACATTTTAACTCTATGGCTACTGTTTGTTTTACTGTATAATCCCATAGCACCACAGTAGCTGGATTAGTATCTCTTGGTCAGAGCCGACTACTACGAGGAAGATGGGGTAAAAATATTTGGAAGTATCTTTGGGATAAACAAATCACAGTTATTTTGCACACCCCAAGAAAGCTTATTCTTTTATGATTCCAGCAGAATGAAATCTTAAAAATTAAAGGCTTAGTGCTATTTATGATCAGTACATTTCCACAAACAGCCCCATCCGTCTACTCATATAGAGAAGGAAGACAGACAATGCCACGATTCAAGTTCCCATACTTTCCATTCTCACATTTTAATTCCTAGAGTTTCAGTCCTCCTTGATTAAAAGGATAATTCACTTTATAGACTAAAAAATAAAAAATACCCAAAACCATAGCTGACATCTCCCCTAAAGTTTCCCTTCTACTTTGCAAAAATAAGCTTCATAGTTTGACAAATGAGACCTTAAGAACTGCCCATTTCTAACCCTCTGTTGGCTCAGAATAAAGATAGACAAGGCCAGAACTGATATTTTCAGTTATAACGTCTTGACTTGTTGGCAGCAACACCACCCACATTTCTCTAGATTTCTTGAATCTAGAGAATTTGGTAATTTTTACCAAGTGGTCCAGTCCTAACGTAAGCAGAAATTCCACAAAAAAAATGTAGAATCTTTCAGAAAAGCTATTTACAGTTATTTCAATAAGATAACAGGAAAGGCTTCAGGAATTTCTGTTACCACTCCAGTTAATATCTATCAGTCCACATTTTTTTTATGGAAAATGTATGCAGAAAATGTTTGAAACTGCAGATCCTCATTCTATCACAAATAAACTCTATGAAGGTAAACATCTCAAAAATTTGGTTAATATATAGATGTTGTTTTTGGTTAGGTTTTTTTGTTTGTTTTTTGTTTTTAAGGCAAGCAAAGTACATAAGCAACGAAGCTAGTTTAATCACTTCTCAGGAACGAAAAGAAATCACCTCCTCTACTTGGCAGTTACTTCACTTTGTTCTTTCCTTTAAGATTTCAAACATTCAGGAGTCCAAGTCAGAGACAGCATATTCAAAGATTATTTCCTCAAACTCTGCATAAAGCTACAACTCACCTACAGCAAACCTCCACCTAACATGGCCGCGTGCTACTGCAGAAGGTTTCTCCTTCTAACTGCTTATGGAAGAGCTCCTACAGAGCATGGAACACCACTTTTTCAACTCCACCTAGTCCCACCTGGTTTGTGAATGAGCCTGTTAACAACTTTGATGATTCACAGCTGTCACTGAGATTTCTTTTTTGCTAACAAGTGAGTACCCATTTCTTGGCTACTGCACAAAATAATCACAGAAATGTAATTAGTAAAGCCAGCTTTTTAACATTTTGCTATAATGGGTTGCTGTATCTTTTTAAAGCTTTCTTTTCTTAGCATTGTTAGTTATTCTTAAGATGACATAGCATTCAGGCATAGGTTTGCTAAGAAATTAACCTGTTTGAAAAAACAACCTCTCAAGTAACTGTAGTTCCTCTAGTGTTTAAAAAAGAGCAAATTTTAATAGGGTGGAATTTAGTATAAAAAGCCTAATTTAATAGTGGAACGCATGAAATTCAATGCTGTCTGTGATAATGAAATGCAGCTTTTTAGTTTTAAGATAATGCTCAGACGTTTATTTGTAACCACCTTTGAGAACTGCTTTTGTTTAGCAGTGCACCAGATCAGTGACTCTTCTCTTTCGCTCACCCCACGGACATAGAGCTAGAAGAATGCAGTAGGTACCATAAATACAGAAAGGCATCAGTGACCTTGGATTCACTCAGTGAAATTATATAGCAAGAATTTGTTAAATGTGTTAAAATATTTAATTTTAACTGGAAAAGAAAAACAATGCCAAATTAATTTTAACAATGTAAGGCAGGCAACCCTTTACAGAAATTGAGTTCTAGCCATTCCAGAAGCTGACAATATTAAGCATCAGCAACCTGGCCTCTATGACAGCATTTCTATTGCACACTCTGATGGAGTCTTAAATATTGTAAAAATAAAATAAGAATCACAAAATATTTCTGCTATTTACTGCATACAATAGACTCATAGAATCATTTAGGTTGGAAAAGACCTTCAAGATCATCGAGTCTAACCATCATCCATGCCCACTAAACCCTGTTATGGAGTACCCCGTCTACTCGCTTTTTGAACACCTCCAGTGATGGTGACTCAACCACTTCCCTCAGCAGCTTATTCTAATGTCTGACAACCCTCTCAGTAAATAATTTTTTCCTAATATCCTATTTAAATTTCCCTTGCCACAGCTTGAGGCCATTTCCTCTCATCCTATCTCCAGCCACCTGACAGAAGAGACCAGCACCCACCTCACTACAACCCCCCTTCAGGTAGCTGTAGAGAGCAATAAGGTCTCCCCTCAGCCTCCTTCTCTCCAGACTAAACAGCCGCAGTTCCCTCAGCCGCTCCTCATAAGACTTGTGCTCCAGGCCCCCCACCAGCTTGGCTGCCCTTCTCTGAACACGCTCCAGCACCTCCATGTCTTTCCTGTAGTGAGGGGCCCAAAACCGAACACAGGACTCGAGGTGCGGCCTCACCAGTGCCGAGTACAGGGGAACAACCACCTCCCTGCTCCTGCTGGCCACACTATTTCTGATAAAGGCCAGGATGCCGTTGGCCGCCTTGGCCACCTGGGCACACTGCTGGCTCATATCCAGCCGGCTGTCACCAGCACCTCCAGGTCTTTCTCCGCCAGGCAGCTTTCCAGCTACTCTTCCCCAAGCCTGTAGCACTGCATGGGGTTGCTGTGACCCAAGTGCGGGACCCGGCACTTGGCCTTGTTGAACTTCATATGATTGGCCTCAGCCCATTGATCCAGCCTGTCCAGATCCCTCTGTGGAGCCTCCTTACCCTCAAGCAGATCGACCCTGCCTCCCAACTTGGTGTCATCCGCAAACTTGCTGAGGGTGCACTCGATCCCCTCATCCAAATCATCAATAAAGATATTAAACAGAACGGAGCCCAACACTGAGCCCTGGGGAACACCACTTGTGACCCGCCGCCAACTGGATTTCACCCCATTCACCACAACCCTCGGGGCTCACCTATCCAGCCAGTTTTTCACCCAGTGAAGAGAAGAGAAATTTCTCCTTCAGAATAAGGACTCTATCTAAAGTCTCTCTTATACCTTTTTCACCAAAATAGTTCTTTCTTGCCAAGTTGATCAAATCTGTTGATAAAAATAAAATTTCCAATTTCAACATTATATTAAAAAAATTACACATTTTGTCATCAAACAACTGAGGCTTCCCTTCTGTAATGACTGTTGCATAGACACGTTTATGCACAGAGGACAACTTTCAGAATTTGGATCTAGAGACCTGCTGCATTTATACCACGCAATGAACCAATCATTGCAATAGCTAAATCTTTATCATAGCAGATAGAAATTATATTTTACATGAAATGCTGCAGTATCTTAAATCTGGTTTTATTTGAGAGGATTTGTCTGCAATGTGGGCAGGACAGCCCAGCAACTAAGGCTGGGCTAGGCTATGGCCAGAAACAGCAAAGAGACTAAAACACAAACCTGCTGGGAAATGAAACTCTGACCAAACACTCAGCTACAGCTTGACTGCCCACACAGACCTAGCCAGGTTTTATGAAAGACCAGGTGGCTGGTACAGCCTGAACAACTACACGTAGCGCAACGGCACTCAGACTGCGTTCAAAACGAGAACAACACTTAAATTGACGTTTCTCATAAACTCTTTCAGAGGGAAGAAAACAAGCATTCGACAAACAGGATTTTGTTGTCTAAATGTCTTTAAGATCTGCCCTTAGGCATCTTACATGAATCTTAAGGTGGATAAATACCTTTCATAACCTGGATTTAACTATGCTATGATTCTAAATCTCAGCTAATGGCTTTGCTTATTTGTCTGCCAAAGCATGAAAGTTATGACAAATACAAAAATTTAGAAAAGTACAAATAAAATGTCATAAATTATGAAATATTGTAAGATTCAGTTTTACTTTTATAAGAAATCATGTTCTTTGATAGAGTAACTTTACAAGGTATTTTAATCTAAGATACAGTTTATGGAAGCTCTGATCAGAAATGCGATACTGGGTGGACTGGACAAAGCTGTCTTACAGAAGGATATTACTGAAATTCATTACCTTCCCAAAATATGGGGAGCCAATGCTGATGCTATGGCTTCCTAGTTATAGAAATCTGGTAGGGATGGACCCACAGCCTCCAAGGAAACTGCTGTCCCTGTGGGGAGAAAACTGTTCGTTCCAGTTCTCAGTACAACAGCTTTGGCTAGTCTTGTCATCTGCGCTGAGGTAGTACCTGTAACAAAACATTATTTTCTGTAACTAGTTTTCTGTTAAGGGTTATTATTGGAAATGCTATATGAGAACTTTCAATCTTAGGTCTACTACAGTCCTGATAGTTTTCTGTACCTTTAAAAATCTTATGTCTAGGCTGCATACTTTACTCAGACTGTTCTTTTTTGCAAACAGATCACTATCTTCCCACTGTAGAACACAGAAATTTTGTGATCAAATAGTTCCACATATCAGTGTGGCCACATTTCTTCTCCAAAATAAAATCTGTGCAAACTGATAAATTAAATCAGGCTGAACATGGGAGCAATCTATGGAGTGCCAGACAAAGGTCACAACGCATAGCCTGGCACGCACAGAGATAAGCAAGCAACAGCCAGGAGACACTTCACTCTGTTTGCTAGCTGCTCAGAGCACTAACTTGTCAAAACAGGAATTTGCAACAAGGAAAATGAAATTAACTGCCACATGAAGAACCCAGTTAGAAGCACAGTCAACTAACTTAATTTATGCTAAATAGAATTCCCTCACGTTCTTACAGCTGAGCTGCAGAAAAATCACTGCTCTGCAACTAAAGTGAATGGAAAAATGTTAAGAAAGCCAGGATTGGACAAGACTTGTGAGTCACTACAGAGCTATCCAAAGGGATACAGAGGTCGTCCACTCGCTAGAACGTGGGCTGAAACAGTCACTGATTTATTTTCCAAGAATCCCAATAAGAGGCACTCTCGGGGGAGCACAAGACAAGAGACTTTGCCATGATTGCAGCTACAAAGATGACTACAGTTAAGAAATTCTGGCAAATGTTAGTGGCTACAGTAGTAAGTCAATGCTGTACTCCAAAACCTTTGAGAATGCAAGAACTGATGGGGAAGCAAGACATTACAATAGCATAACTGGTATGAGAGTTTCTGAGTACTAAATGTGTTTATTAATTGATTTATTCTTATGCATTCTTATCAAAGAAAAGATCTAGATCTAGTGTTTGGAACTCATGTCTTATGACTGAGTGTTTAAAGGTAGCTTTAGACATCCCTCTCTGAATTACGGGATTAGTGGGTATTCCTTGCTAGGAAGGAATGTAAGTAGTGTTACGTTTACTGCTGTACTCAGTTTACCTACTCCCCTCATTCCACAGAAGTGGTGAATTCAGACTAGCAAAAAAGACAGACATGTAGGACTACTTGATGAAATGAAAAATGTAGAATATAAAATTTGAGACATTATAAACGAGCCTTTCTGCTTTAGGTTATGGATCAGCCTGAACCAGGTGAAATACAAGAATTTATAATTTTATTTAATATATTATTCATTTAAAATTAAAACAATAAAAACCCCACCTCTAAGGCTCTAAATTATTTAACATAATTATACAATATGCTAAAATGCAATTCAACTAAAACACAAAACCTTGGCTAGCTACTACTTTCCTCTTCCATAATTTAAAATTGAAGCATTTCACCTGCCTGGCAGAGGCATGTTTTCTTCACGTATCCCTAGAAGTCACCAAATTCAGACTATTCCTGAGTAAGTCATGCATAACTCCTGGTCTTTGAGCCCTTGCAAGATGACTTTGCTTGCAGCCCAGCCACTTTAATAATAGGGAGATACAGTTCTGGCAGCTCTACTAATTATACCTGTAGCACATGGAACTGCACATTAAAGAAACTCTGACATCAGCTGGTTAGAACGAGTAGAAATTACCTTACATGACATTAAAAATCACTTGTCCCATACAAAATTAAATATATAAGACATACAGTTTTAAATGAGGAGTTTAGAAAGGCAACAGAAATACAGGACCTCAATCTTCTTTGATTTATGAGTGATCTCAGGCTGAAGAAAAAACCCTGCCATTTGGGTGGTACAAGCTAAGGACATACAGAAGTCCAGACCAAAAGTGACTAAGTCTGTAATTTTATGAAGTTACTTTCTGTCAGCTGATTTTGTCACACTCCTGTCTGCCCCAAATTCATCACAGGCATTATTTTCATGCTCAAAACTCAGTTTTGTGCAACATATGGGTTATTTACCTGTTTTATTATCCGTAAATAGAAAGAACAAGAAGCATGATTTGCTTTCACTTACTTCTTGAAAACCCTTCTGACCTCAGTAGCATTTTTTAGGTGTTGCCAAAGGGAGGGCTGGGCCATAGTAGCCATGCTAAAGGTCACCAAGCTTCGATTGATAAGTTTCTTGGTGCCCGCATTGCTTCACAGACTGCTAGCTCTCTGCTTGCTTCAGATGCCTGCCTTATCACTGATTATTGTATTATGAAGGTTCTGAGTCAGATGTAAGAAAAAAAGTAAAATCAAAGACAAGTTATGACTAGGCTTTCTAACGACCCATAAATAAAACTTCATGTTTAGCCATTAAAGCAGAGGTGGCATTTTGCAGCCACAACCATTTTTCCTTTGTATGATAACATATGTTACCAGCTTTTAATGTTTTTAATGGTGTATATATTTTAAATGGGGAAAGTAATCACAAAACTGTATAAAATCACTATGCCAGATATTGATGTAGTAGAAGAGGAATCCCAGAGATATAATAGACTGGAAGCCACAGTTCATCTAGGAAGCCAACCTGGAAAACATGACTAGTGCTGTGGGTAATATTGGAGTTCAAACATCAGTCTTTTCTTCCAGAATGAAAAAACCCACACCCTGGAATTTTTTAGAGCAACATATATCAATGCATGCTCTGAAAATGCTATGAACTTTTACGTGCTATTTTCTGTCTGCTTTTTAAGTAACCTCGCTTTGAGTGCAGACACGGCCCTTCATTTTTGTCTAGAAAAGATGACTAATATGATCTTAGAAATGTACAGTTTTGAAAATATTATCCTGTGTTTTGCATCAACTGTCCACACTAAGATGGGAAATATTAATCATTGTAAGCAGTCTGCCGCACACAAATAGATTCATTTAACAGATGTAAGATTTAGGTAAAACTCTGTGGTCATGATGAAAAATTTGGAGTAAATCCAACACAAGGAAAATAAAGCACAAAACTTATTAAAGGAAGAAATGTGAGAAAGAAGTGTCTCAAACATCCTTCTCATTCTTGCCTTCTTAGGAGGGCTCCCTGCTGGGCAGCCTTGGGGAAGGAGGAGGAAGTCCTTCTGCTCCCTGAGGGAAAAATGGGAAACAAGAGAGTCATTAGCCCTCACCTTTGGAAAGCTGAGTCCTGCTCAGTCATTACTTGCACACAAGAAGAAGGAGTGTGTGTGAAAATCCTAGACAACAGCACAATGCCTATAAAGGGGTATTCTTCTGTCTGACTTCCACTGGTGATTAGATTTATGATCTGAGAGACAAGTTGTTCAGTTGCATGAATGTCAGAAGGAATTAATTTTTTTTTAATCTCATGCAAAGATCTACAGAAATAGCTGGAAAGTTCTGAAACTTCAACAGGATTTGGATCAGTTTCATTGAATTAGAGGATGACAAAATAAATTGTGCACTACACTGTTTTCCCTGGATAAAGTACACAAAAAGCCCACACAAATGAGAGCTCATCAGTTTTTTTAGTAAATCAAGACAAAAAATCTCACAGAAGGACAATTCCTTTCAGTGATCAAAGTATTACCTCATCTCTCAAAGCATTATTAAAATACCATTCCCCTAACGTCAGTTGGTCTTACTACCATCAAGCAGGAAAATCTGAGTAAATGGAGTATTTAATTTGCAGTCTTACTACACAGCTAGAAATACACTAACAGGTTGTAATTCTTCAAGGATAATAAGCTGTAATATATGCTGTGGCTACTTTTTGGCTTCTACAAATTTCTAAAATAGACCAGTATTTCCATTTTTTAACCAAGTTATTACAGCTTTAACATGTTTTATGTTACTGCTGTCAGAATATACTTAAACAACTGATGACTTAATTTTATTTTGTGGAAAGGCTTAGAAGTACCAGTCAAATATTATGTCATAACAGCGTTATGGTGAGAATAGGAAACAGGAAGAGAGAGCGTGTGCAACAGGTGAGACTCCAAATCACAGGCAGAACTACAGGGTAATAAGCGAGATAAAGTTAGAGTTAATCCCCTGGCTAAATATTGTTGGGTATTTGGAGCTGTCTCTGGGTTGACAAGAGTTATAAAGATGGTCAGTAGGTGGGGGTTGGGGTGGGGGTTTTTGTTTGGGTTTTTTTGTGGTTTATTGTTTTTTGGGTTTGGTGGTTGTTGTTTTTGTTGGTTTTTTTTTAACAGAAAGCTTTCATGAATGATAGGCTTCAGGAAAACCAGAGAGCTTGCTGCAAACAAAGAAGTGGTGAAGTTGTACATCACTGGTAGCAAAGAGATGTGGGTGAGCTAGAAATACATTAGTTAACAAATAAGTAAGGGATTGGATCATCAGACATATTTAAAGTGGAGATAAGGTTTTACTAATAATCCTAAACATAAAGTTTAGAGCTTATTGTAACTTTCCTTTCATTAATAAAACTTAGTTGAGACAAAATTTCTGTTCCGTAGAGGCACCTGAACAACAAGTTAAATGGGAAAATGAAGAGCAGTTAAAATGCCTTCTACTTTAAAGTAAGCAGAAAGCACCAGAAACATGAACTGGAAAAATGCAATCCTGCATGCGTAAATGAATAGAAAACACCAGGTTCTATAGGACAACCTCAGAAATTAGATAATGGTAGTAAACTTTCACCACAAACACATTTGCAAGGTCATATATCTATTTCCACTTTTGGAGAACTGACATCAAACATGCTAATTCCCAACAGAAACAGGAATGCTTATATTTATTTTTAATAGAGTTACAATATTTTTGCTGAAACTTTTAAGGAAATAAAAAAAAAAAGCCGTTACTGTGTTTCAAAGTATCCAAGTTATCATTGCACTGCATGCTAAGGTTACAAGTTTCTAGTCAATGCTCTTTGTACACCTGTAACAAATGTGCCAGAATTGCTTTTACCAAGTCTTTGATTCTCTAATATTAATTGCTTAATATAATTATTACAGTCATTACTTTCTTGCCACAGGAATAGTTTATGAAACAGTGTATGAAATATAACTTCCAAATGGACAATACAAATGTCTAGACCCTCTCTTATTCATAGACTGCAGATTCCAACCCAGAAACTCATTTGAAAAAGGGAGTGTCAGAGAAAACATCTTCACTGATTAGAAATGAATTAAATTAGTTCTGTGAAATGGAGAACAAGTAGGATTAATCTGGAGGCAAACATCTAAGACGCAATCTCTATAACTGATAAAACACTGTACTCTTCTTGCAGAAAAACAGGCTTCTGGATGCAAGGCAAATTGCACTGTTATTGATTTGAGTCTGCAAAATGTATGTAACTGTGTCCATAGCATAATATACACTTGTACGCTTTTTTATTTTTTACAGAGGTTTGGGTTTTTCTGCCCTACTCTCCCCGCAAAAAGGTAGGAAATCTTGATATTTGCCAAAAAGCTCAAGTTTGCTGGAATTCCCACTCCTACAAACCAAATAAAAACAAGCTGATATAAATCGTCATGTAAACTCACCAAAAAAAATAATCCAATAATACTTCTATACTTTCTAGACTCCCAGTGTTCCCATTCCTTCATGTCCTTTTGCTCTGTTCAGATCTGGTACCGGGGTGTGCAGTTCCCTCTACTCTATTCTTAACTAGGGGAAAAACAATTTTTTCATAAAATTTTACACCATATCACAGATAATAGGGATTAGAATTTATTCAAGAAAAATACAAACCAGCAAAACATGTATGGTAGGGCATATGGAGCTCTTATTTTTACTATTCATTATCATGGTTTTCTAAGGTAATATGAGAAAAGAATCCAAGATGACAATGAAACACGTTTCTTGCTAAGATCACTTTCTTATTTCTATTACAAATCTAACATAGGAGAGAGAATAACAGGAAGTTTCAGGTTCCCTTCCATGTCCTCTTAAAATTTAATCTATTTTGACTCTGTGGTCTAGATATGTTTTCATACTTTCTCTTAGGTTTTTTCCAGTAGTTTATTCTAATACAAACATTAGTTTAGCACTCTTTTCAATTAAAGCAATGTTCCAATTCTTTCACTGTAGGTATTCTCTCTTTCCAAAGAGATTTTTTTTCAGTACTACTATAGCTAAAGTTACTATTTTGCTTTTCTTCACCTTCTTCATCTTCTGAGGACCTAATGCAGCTTTCATTTATGGATATAAATACTTTCACACCAGGGGTCAATTAATATAACTTCAGTTTAATGGAAGATAGATAATGGGGGGAGGGCAAGAGAGAAAAAATTCTGACAGTATGTTAAACAGTATTTTAAACATCTACCTCGCACCCTCCCCCAAACTACAGCTGCTTCACTTACTGAATAGCTGCCATTTATGAAGACTGATGAGTTTAAGGTGTGTGTTGGGATTTTCTCATCTTTATACCATTTTCCTCTTAAAAACACTTCTGGGATAAAGGCAAAACACTAAATAACTTTTCAGTTTTAACCATGAAGTTGCGATATGCTTGGAGATGAACATAGGTAATACTGACGTTTGGGAAGCAATTACAGCAGCTCTGAAGTGGCTTATGTTTTGTTGTTATATTGTAACTGAGCGGTGGAATATGTAAGTACAAAAGCATTTTCCCTTTGCAAAGGGCCCATGAGCATAAAATTCAAGTGACTAAAAGTAATGTCCTTCTTACAAGACCACTTATGGATAGCATGGTTAGTATCTTTTAAGTAATACTTGTACCAAGATTTAGGAAAAAAACTTGTATCCAGACCTACCTATATCATATCTCAGAAGTAAGCAGGTTTGGATCTAGAGAGCAGCCAGCATTCAGTGCTACTTCAAGTGTGAGCTGGGTTAAGGAATACACATCTCTTTTGACAGAGCTAGAATCAAAGAAGAGGTTTTCCAAGCAATTAGCTTTCTGTCCCTTGACAAGCATTGGTATTTTCAGATTTCAGACTGTCATGTTTGGAAGTAGGTTCTCCCTAAAGTTTTGTCAGGGTTGAAAGCCTTCCCCACTAGAATCAGAATCAGACAAAGGACTTCCAAAATCCAAATCTCCCCCAGAATACAATGGTGATTAACAAAGTAAAGAAGGCCATTTTTAAAAGGCACAGTGTATATATAACGATAGATTTAAACCAGTTAATTCCACTCAGAAGAGAGACGTTGGGGTTATAGTGCATAGTTCTATGAAAAATATCAGTTGTTTGGTAAGGTTAAAAAAAAAAAGAAAGATAATATTAAGAAGTGTTAGGGAAAAGTGAAAACAAAACATTTTTCTGCAAAGTGATAGAACCTGAGGAGCATTTCCAGAAGTGCAGAAGAGTCCCCATCTGAGAAACAAACACAGAGACTTTTTCTAGGAAAAAAGAGATACCAAAAGAAGGACTATGACGGAAATCTGAAAAGAAAAAAAAGAACAGTGATACTGAAGTGTAGAGAGATGGGAATTGGTTGTATTTCTTTAAAATATGAGAATTAGGGGAAAGTAAATTATCCAGGGGCATAAAAGGGGCAAAACAGATACCTTTAAACACAACAGATGGTTATGCTGTGGAAGTCATTAATGCAGGATGCCACAGAGATCAAATGCTTATGAATTTTTCAATTTGCAATTTTATAAATTGATAGTAGAAAACTTCATCAAGATCTACTAAACAAGATATTACCTGCTATCACACTTAATTTTAAGCATTTGAATTATATATTTAACCCAAGGTATTGCTTGCTGTATACTCCTCTATGATCAGAGACCAAGAGAAACCTCTAGAATGCAAGTCAAGTCACAGATAGGCTTTGCTTAGGTTAACTAAAATGAGTCCAAACCAGCTTGTATACTCCCCTGAACACTGAGGGTCCCAGTCAAGGAACAGCATCCCCACCCCTGAATGCTGACACTTCTATTCTATATGAAGGCCATCCTTTTAACAGCAGTACTGGCAGAACATGCTGGCACCAGAATTCACATAACCGTGGCCATTAAAAGTAAAGCTTGCCAGCTTTAGCTTCCATAACACAGAGTAACATTTCCCTGACAAGTTATGCCAAAAGCTTTTTCAGTCTGTGGATCATAACAAGCCAAGAATTCTCTACAATCCTCCCAAAGGTGAAACACAGAATCTCACTCAGAAATCAGTTTTGGTCACTGGCCTCAAAACATGTCCCTTCCTACTTTATCCAAACTCCTTTCCCCACACACACTCACACACTTCAACAGGTTGAGCTTGCATCATTTTTGTTATCCATTACATCAAGGACTATTATAAACTTAGAATAATGACTATTTATTTCTTTACGTTATAAGGCATCTTGGTAAAGCTAATACAATTATTTTAGTCTGCTTTTTGTGGTTAGCGTCTAGTGAAAATAATTTGACTGAAAAAATTAGCACAGCATAACTGCAAAATCTCTGAAGATTTCCACAGGCTGCACTTCTAGTATAGTTACAGCAGCCGCAGGTAAGATACATCTAGAACTGGCTACATTACAACAGTTTGCTTTAACTGAAGATGTGCAGTCTTAGCGAAATGTTTTGTTGATACAATTTGCCAAATTACTTTTTAAGGAAGTATTTTATTTAAAAAAAAAAATAAAATCAAAAAGCAAGTTTTGTAACATTTAACCAGTATTAAATATTTTTTGTCTTTTGCAAAAAATCCCCACTGTGGTCCTTCCGCAGCAGTGTTATTCAGCTTGCTTCTCATAAGTAATTTTTCAAAAACAAACCTGGATAGACTCTTGCGACACAAACACGCATATTACTAGAACAACTTGGTCTGTAACTAAAATATTTTATGGACTATAAAAGTGATAAAAGATCAGAGAATTATGAAAGATATTTACAAACCTATTCAGAACGAGAGGAGTAGAGAAATTAAAAACATGTAAAAAGAAAGAGAATTATCTTTGGCATGATATCTCCCTGCATCTACCTACCTATGCATGCTAAAGACATATATAAAGACATACTAAAATGAGGCACAGAGCACCACATGACTCAGCACAGCAACACCAAGCAATCCTGAATAGCTGAAATGATTTCTGGAATTAAGCAGTCAGGAAGTTCCCAGGCTACTGTAATTTGTGCTGGTGACAATCTAGCATGCTACCCAGACTCTTTGCAGAGAAATCTTCATCTCAAACCCTCTCAGCTTGTTTAAGTACAAGCTGCTCACAAAAATGATTCAGACCACTGGGTACAAACACCTAAGCAGGACCCATCATTTTCAGCAAAACAAATAATAGCCAGTCAGGAAGACTGGTGTAAACTGAAACAGCGCTGTCTTCTGTTTGCTATAGATAAAAAAATTGTTTAATTATTTCATAGCTAGTCAGCTGCTGGGTTTTTTTTAATTTCTTCTAAAAGTTTGAATTGCTTCATTTGCACATTTTCAAACAATGAAGTGTCACAATTTTAGCAAACAAATGTCATGCTGTGTTTTCCCAACATCTAAAAAAAAAAGTACAAATTTTAAGTAAACTGTCTTTTGCATGGCAAAAAGCTTTTCATCTTTGGTTTGTTTAGATCATGACAATCAATCAGCTGTCCAGGTGTCCCTTATGAGTACCAAGTGCCTGCTGGAAACTAATCTGCTGAAACTGTAAACCCTATATTGAATAATATTGAACAGGTTTGCAATTGTACTGGGAGCAAGAAGTATCTAACGGTAACAGTAGTCCGAGTGCAATGTCTATTTAGAAAGAGCATTTACATTCAGGACAATTACAGGTGGAAACACATGAAAAGTCTTCTCTGTGTAACATACTTGCTTCACTCTACAATAATTGTATATAGTAGTTAAAAATAAGCAATAATTACAGTTTATTAATATAGCTTTTTCAACCAGTTGATCTAAATAAATCTGGAGTTTTGTAGAAATAAATTAGCTCAGATTTAAACTCATGTAATTACTGGAATCAAAACAGTGAATAATTGAGTGGAAGCCTGTGAGAAATTGAGGATAATCACGTTCAGCAGAGCATAGAAAATGTCCCAGTTTCTCTTCATGCTCCCAGTACTCTGTAAGGTCAGATATCACTTTCTAATCCGAGTTTCGTTCATAAATTTATTGTAATGGTTGCATTTCGATAGCACTTTTCATCTATACTTCAGTTGCAGGCGATGTCAGCTCACAAGTAGCTTGTCACCATTTTGAGCTCTTGAGGCACTTGCTCAGCCTCTGGTGCAGAGGGGGGGGACACAGATGTGCCCTTGCTAGCACAGACCAACACTGACATCTGGTGCCAGCAGAGCCATTTTACACTGGGGCAAAGATTCAACCTCACAGCTCACTGAAGAGTTGCTGGTTTGACACTAAGATACATCAGCACCTTCTATTCAGCACCAAACCACATCAGAGTTTGACCATAGGGAAAAGCAAGGAAACAGTAAAAATACCAAGTATGTACTTAAAGCCAGGAGAGGAAAGCGAGAGTACATTCACAGTATTTTTTCTGCAATGCACTTTTTCCAAAATGGCGGTATTGGCTGTCATATCTCAAAATAATTTTAGCTGCTGCTAAAATAGGGAGTTCACTATTTTTGTGAGAACAGTGTTAGGATTATCTTCGCCAGGATGCGAAGAGCTTGCACCCTGGAAAAGCACAAGAGTTGTTTGTATTCTGAATGTAAGTGCTCAAATTGTAGCTGGCATGAGCTTATTACCTTGCTTGAACTGCTACAACCACTACATGCCCCATTTTGTGGGCTGGGGAATCACCCTGTGCCAGAGCAAATTGCTCCTAGGCAATGGGGCATTCAGCCCAATCCATATCAGTAAGTCTAGCAGAGTTAGGGTTTGGGGTACAATTTTTGTATGTACAGGTAATGTCCATTTTTTTGCAGGCCACAGCCTATCACTACCAAGAATATCAAAGGCAGGCTGACAAACCAGGGAGGATGATCCCAATAGTAATCCGATGACTTTTTCCAACGCTGTGAAGAACCAATTACAACAGAGTACAGTGACTGTCTTAACTAGTAAGGAACTAAACTTCTACGCTGCGCTTGGTTCTGCTACCAGCTGCTAGCTCAAATATGTCCGTGAAAGATGCACAAACCTGCCACAATTACAAGCCAACCTCACCATTCTCTCATGCAACTAGCCAACAGAGAACTATTTCCAGCGCATAGCTGTTCTGTGCATCAAAACGTCTTGCAACATGTTCTCATTCCCATAAGGCACTCTGCAGCCAGCAGACTGTTGTAATAATATTATTTGCAAGAACAGACTTGGAAAAAAATGGCTTTTTATTATTGCATCTTTGTGCCAGTGCAGACAGTATCCTAACTTACCAGATGTTTCTTATTTCTTTTTTCTAAACTGCACTTGGGCTTTTGGTATTTCTAGAATTTGAAGGTTTCAAACAAAGAGGTTTCTGTTACCTTAAGAAATCCCATTTTACACTGCCCCAAAAATCTGTGATTATATGAGTAAAGCTTGATTGTGAGAAAAACACCAAGCCTCCATCCAAAGCGAACACTTTGGGTAACTCTAGTAACCCCACCTCCTTAAAAAACATGGAAACAGTAATAAGCTCTGCAAGTTCCATGAATGGAAAAGCATTCGTTACGTGAAGTTTTAAGGTTCTGGGAGGGAGAGTTTTGCTTGGGGCGGGGGGGTGTCCCCACTTTGTTTTTTTTTAAATTGAGACAGTGAAAAATACTGAAATCCCAGAACTAAGTACAGCCCTACATTTTGCAAGGAAAAAAAACAGAAAAGTATTAAGGATTTTGAATGCATGTGCAGGGAAGGGGGTGCAACACCATACCTAATAAAATGAAGTACATTTTGTCTGGCCAGTGCAAAGTGTTACAGATTAGTTTTCAGTTCACCTTAACTAAGAAGGCAAGATCTTAATTTTAAGTACCACAGCTGCCTCAGCAAACGTGTGACTGAAGATTTAGATTTTCCTGCTTGCAAGAGATGCCAGTACATTTCAGTTCTCGAATCCCTAACATGCAGCAGCTTCTGCTAAAAGAAAATATGAGCACATATAGAAGGCACACACTTTACAACACCTTATTTTACTGACTGCTTTTGGAATTCAGTGTGCGGCCAGTACAAGAATCGCACTTGAATTATGGATGGTCTCTAAGCCCTACGTTAGGAGTCTGCATTACTTTTGAAAAATAACTGTAACTCAAAGAATGTGGAAAACAAAGTGAAACTCTCATTCTCTGGATAATAGATAAGACAGAAGGAACTCGCTGGGGTAGGGGATTTAAAGCAATTCAAGCCCAGTAGCAGACAGTTAGGCAAGAAGCAATAGCAAATGAAAAAGTCCCCACAGCTACTGCAAAAGCTCACCATGCAGTTTACAATTTAAAATAATGTTATGTTGCAGTGAAGACTCAACCTGTCATCTTCGGTTTATCTTCTGTCCCACTTCCGGATTTTCATCATCAGAATAACAGCTTATTAAACCAGGATGGGTCCTTTTTTTTTTTCTTATTTAATGAGCTGCACTACAAACAGGCAGACGCAGCTGGCTGCTTTACCACTTGTCTAACTACAAAATGTTGCAGTTGCATGCTCAGTGTCAAAAAAACCTCATCTTTTTGAATTATACCTTTACTAACTGCTTATTGACTTCTATATCTTTAAATCTACTATTAAGTATAAACAATGAGAAATCAACGTGAGTAACCAGGTTCCCTGTGATACAATCTTTTTTCTTCTGCCAGTACACGTGGAAATTCAGGACCCATCATTACACAGTTTAAGACTTGGGCACAGTCTCTCCGAGTAAATAGTATCATGTCTGACTGCAAGACTTCCATGTAGTCATTCCTGACTTCTTCAAGGTCTCATTTGTGTTGCCTTCCTTTTCTCCTTTTCCCACCCTTCCCACAGTTAGGACAAGGGGGATTCCTTGTGTTATCCTACAGGCATTTCCAAAACGTGCCGTTTGCGGCCTGTCAGGGCCTAATACTCAACTGTTTTCAGATTTCAAAACAACTAGGGAAAAAAAAAAGTACGGTGTCTACTACAAGAGCTTAAAATTTAACGAATACTAAACTGATCCTATGTGCAATGTTAGCAAACATCTGCGTCTTTGAAGAATTTCCATTCACAGAAGCTGTCCAAGCTTGCTTCTGCTCCAAGCCCTTCTCATCGCGGTAACCGTAACACACGCTCAACTACCATAATAAATACTCGTTCACTCATCTTCTATCCCCTCCTTAAGCCTGCTGCAATACAAAAGGCTGCTTTCTTACCAATGGTGCTTACACAAAACTTTCGCTTCTGTGCGACCTTTCCTATCCAGCGCAGCTTGGAGCCACCAAGCGTCCTTCGCGGGCTGCGCTGCCAGTCCCTGATCCCCACCGTTATTGGCCATTCTCCAGCTGGCACCCTCACCAACAGCTACAGCAAAAGTGACAGGCACGGGGATGGCCCCGGGAAACTGCCGTTTTCACGAATACGGGCTTGTTCCCTGGGCAAAGGCACAATGCCAGAGCGAAACTTTTGCCCTTCCTATTAGTCAACGGCACGAAGGCCTCACAAAAACAAGGTGCAACTTCCCACTACCGTCAACCAGAACTCTTCACAGGCACTATGAAAGTAGGACAGGTGTTGCTGCTCACTCTGTAGTCTCTGCAGTAGGACAGCTGACTTCTAAGTTATTAAACAAGATACAGAAGAGGTATCTCAAAAAGTTTACAGGAACCACAATAAGCATCCTGAGACCAACATCAGTCTACCGTGCTTATTTTTTAAGCACAATTTTCCCAATTTCAGTTAAATCTGAACACAATACATACAACAAAATTGTTCATTTTCTCTGAATTTCATTGGGATATGATTTTAGCCCGAGAATAAAACAGGTGGGCTGACGGCGGCAAAGTACATGTCACCTCATTGCTGATAGCAATGGAAAAATCATCTGCTGTGCGAGAGGTGTATTGAGTCGTAAGCTGCACGGTGGGGATGAAAGCCTGGAGTGTACCTATGCCTGGAAAGCTTTATGAAATCCATGTGAACACAGTGACATGCAGAGAATAGCTAGAGTTGTCCTAGCTTTGACTTCCTAGACAGTCAGAGAAAGTATTTCTTTCCTTACCTCTTTACAGCTGACCTTTCTGAAAACAGAACTCTAGCATAATTCAAGAAATAAGACATATAACACTAGATTTTCTGCCACTACAATTCATGCATTCCTCTTGCTTTACTCCCTGACATTTGACACAGAAGCCTGAAAAAAAGGGTCTGAGTTTCATGTGGTATCTGTTGCAGAAAATAAAAGCTTAGTAAACAATGGATTTTTTCCCTTATTTGAACCATGTGTCTTCTGCTCTGTAATCTACCACAGATGGTACTTGTCTTGTTACACAGATGTAGCATCCACTACTTTTAAGGAGTTATGTGTGTGTGTTTTATGAGGGAACAATATAATACCGTGAATTCAAGCAAACGTTTTTAAAACCAACTTGAAGAGTAGTTTGTAAATTACAAGGAAGCACAAAGCTACTTGGCATTGATGTATACACAGAAGGGCCGTTAAGGACAACAGAACAACTACTTGATTACAGCAAGACAAGGCCAGACAAGTTCAGTTGCTGATTCTTTTTGAGCATGCTCAACATTGGTAAGTGTTCAGAGAAACAGTTCCACTTCTATTTTCCACATTAATTACCGTGTTGCTGATGATTTCTTTGGTTTCAATTTAGAGCTTGCAAAAAATAAAAATAAAAATAAAAATCAAGCATACCCTTTAAAACCTGTAAAAATACTGCAATTAATGGATGCCTAGGAGAGTGGGTCAGAGGGGAATATTTGAACACAGATAAAAGACATTTCCTTTGGCCACAATAGATTTTTTTATTAGATACATATTTGAGGTCCTTTATTCAAATCCTGCAAAGAGTTTGAAAGAGGGTTTAGGCTAAAAATTGGTCAACAGGGTATCAGGAGATCAACGTGGTTCCTCTGATGTAGAATCAAATGAATTAAGGGTGTAGATATATTTCAGAGAGGTACTACTTAGAAGTGTATTGGTGTTAAATATGGTTTGGATTTACAAATATAAAAGGAAATATTTTTGAGAATTTGATTAAATTTCTGTGGCGATCAGATATTAGAAAGCAACAAGAACAGCAGAAGACCCTGCCTATTACAACAGCAGTCACCACTAATAGCATTTTGAGGGAATATTTAAGGTATTGTGTCTTTCTGTAAGGGATTTCAAATCCAACATGCAACACAAACACATATACATTTTGATAACTTAAAAGAGAAAATGACATTAACAGCACAATTTCATGCATGCAAGTGACCACTTGATTTACTTCATTTTTTTAATCTAAACATAGCTTTGCAAGCTTAACATTTTTACTTAGTAGTTTTCAGAGAAAGAATATTCATTTCAGTATCTGAAGAATGGTGAGAATTTTGAGACTGGTTCTTGATGCTCCTTAATCTATGTACTTAAGACGAATGGTGATCAAAGTCCAGTTAATGAATGACATAAATAATAATTCTCTCTGAATATACAATTACTTCATTGGTCTCCTACAAACAATAGAGACTTTCAAATATGTGGATGAACTATGTCATCGCAGGAAGTTAAAAGAAGAGTTGTTAAGCTTTCTTTGACATTGCAGTCCAGGCTGTGAAAAATAGGTAAGCTCTACTACCTTATACTAGAAGTAGAGAAAACTATTTATCTGTGTTTCCCATGTCTTACATATGCATCTGCTTTCTCAAATGCATATCGGAAAACTGTCACTTTGGAAGTGAGTAATGCAGATTAAAACAAAGTTTTACCTCCACATCATTTTAGGCTGCCTCGAGAAGCATCTACAGAACAAGCTGAAATGTGGAAATTACTTTTAACCAAAACAAGAGAAGTGATTTGTCAGTCAGGTAAACATATCCATCATAAACTTCTGATATAAGCAAACCAGTTATAACTTACTTTACCACTAACTAGATAGACCCTAGTAAAACAGTTTAGCTTTATTGAGAATCAAAAAAGAAATCCAATCCAGATTAAGAAATATTACTTTAACTAGCAAATACTACTGCTCTATTACGATTCTATAAAAACTCTCTTGTAGATTATTGGGCTGCTTGTAAAAACAAAACTTCAGAGAAATTCAACATATGGTTTACAGATCAGACAGTTCACAGCTTTGTAGTTAAGGTTTTTGTTTTGATTTTAAGAAACAACTTGTACTTCATATACCACACTTATTAATGGGCATAGACCTAACCATCTGGTGTGTAAGGCACAGTCTAATTTTTTAACCCTTATCCACCCCACTTTATATGTTACTATTTTTCAGTTCTCGACTTATGAAGCTTTCATTAAAATGCCAATCACTCACATAGCTAACAAAGCCCAAGATAGGAGGGGAATTTGCGGAGAGTTTCGAGCAGGGAAGACACAGAACACTCAATATGAGATCCTGCAAGCGTCTTCAATCTTTATTTCTAACAGGGTTCTTTTATATGATTTCTGTAACATATGCCTACTAGCCATTCTCTTATTGGTTACATGATAAAAAGGTTACACTCACATACTGCACGTACTCGCGGTCATCAGCTACTTATTTTTACATTTCTTTAACCACAACTTCTCTTCACCAAGTTCCTTACTTTCGTCGCCGTCTTGTCTCAGCAGAAATCTTCTTGCTTGCACAGCACCTACACAGACTTGTGACCCTGTTCCATTAACCATTCCTCAACAATTCCCCCTTTTTCTTTTTGTTGAACAATCCAAACCTGCTTTACAACCGATTCTAAACCCTTCTTCATACAAGAAAAAGCACAACAAATGATAACAAATACAATAATAATAATAATAACAAAAAACCGAATGCCTTCCTTCATCAAGGTTTTTAACCAACCGGTAATTCCCCATTTCTCAAACCAGTCATCAACAGGATTTGCAACTATAATAAGTTTTTTCATGTTATCTTGCAATTGAGAAAGTTTCTTATGAATAGATTCAGAGTGATCAGAAAGATTCATACAACACATTCCTTCAAACTCTTCACAACCGTGTCCCTGTGCTAACAACAAAAAATCAACGGCAGCTCGATTTTGCAACAAGGTATGCTGTATACTATCAACATCAGTAATGAGTTCATCTATTATTCTAGAGGTAATATTAATTTGTTTTCCTGTCCAACAAGCTAGCCGCTTTAATTGGGTTAGTGCTTTGGTAGAGGCAACTTGAGGTGTAAAAAGAGATGTTAAAATAACAGTCGGACGTTCCCACAATTCCACATTATCTTTACATTCAGGTCCCAATTGATATATGTCACGTCTGACACGTTTAGATTTGTGACTTATATTATTCATATCTAACAATTGATGAATGCTGGGGGCAAACAACGTTAATTTGCCAAGATAACATGGTCCCCCTTGTGCTTTTGCAGGTATGGCTGGCCAAGCACGATCTCCACAAATAAGAAATATCCCTGGTGGTAACATTTTTGCCTTTTTCACTTTGTTATACCCGGTTACGGGCCAGTTCCAACTATTACAATAACCAGTAATGTTATAATACCAAAAAGATTTAGGGGTAATCCAGATACTATCATTTCTCGGCTTTTCAGGTTTAAAGTTTTTGATTTTAACCAAATCTTTACCTTGATAATTTCCGAAAGTTAAACAATATTCTCCAGGTATAGACCCCAAAATATCAAGTTCCTGAGGTTCTATACCAGTAACATTCAATTTTTTAATAATGTTATATGTCTGGGCTCCTAAAGGATTTATGGAGATATTTAATATGTCACACCAATTGTATCTGATTAATCCAGACCAAATGGTACAGAAATCAGTCTTTGTTTGATTTAGATCATCATAAATTTTGGTTGTCGTCCAAGGCTCAAATCCTTTCATGCTTCTTAAAGGGACCCCAATTAAACACGTACGAAACGGATCAGACGGGGTAGCTAATGATAGACAAAATGAATCCTGTCCTGTCTCGTTAGCCCAAGTAATCCACATATTCTGTCGAAGGTCAATCTTGTGAAGGTTTCCCAATCCCTCTCCTAAGATAACAGACAGTATGATTAAAATCTTCATCCCGGTTATAATTCTATCCATTTTCTGTTATAAACAAGTGGAGATTCAAAATTGTTAGTAATGATTAGACAGTCTATAGTTCTATTTACAAACCAGGCGTCTCAGTAGAAATGTCGTTTACAGCTGGTCTAGTCCACCTGGACGGAATCCACTGTAACCCTGTTGGGGTAAGTACACACATGTGACCTCTTCCCTGATAAACAACTTCAGCTGGTTCTTGCCAAATCCCAGTCTTCAAATCTCTATATTTAACCTTAATTTTTGGCAACTCAGCAGACTTTGTTTTTGGTTTTATATCATGAACCCAGGCTGCAGGCTGATCTTGCCCAAAAATGCAAAGATGATTCAAAGTAAACAATGTACGAGCTAGGCGTTCTTGTATATCCACAATATCATCATTCTTTTCTAAGTATCGTTTTAATACTTGATGTGTTCTTTCTATAATAGCCTGACCAGTGGGCGAGTGTGGTATACCTGTTACATGTTTCACCCCCCACATTTGCACAAATTTTTGAACTTTCGTACTGGTATATGCTGGACCATTATCAGTTTTAATTTCTTGAGGCACCCCCATAACAGCAAAACACGTAGTAAGATGTCTAACCACATGGAGTGCCTTTTCTCCAGCCTGAGCTGTGGCCCATACATATTTACTGTAGGTGTCAATGGTTACATGGACATATTTCAAACGCCCAAATCCATTTACATGTGTTACATCCATCTGCCATAGTTCATTCGGACCAAGACCCCTGGGGTTTACTCCTATTCCCAAACCTGGACCAAAATGGCTACATTTTGGACAGCTTTGTACAATACCTTTAGCCTCATCTATGGTAATTCTGAATTGTTTGAACAGTCCCTTGGCATTTTGGTGAAAGGCTTCACGTGCCTCACGAGCCTTCACAAACTCACTTAGAGGTACAGTCAAAGATACCAATTGATCAGCCTTCTGATTACCTTCACCTAAACCTTCTGACCATTTATGACTTCTAATATGAATCATGCAATACGGTTCTGACCGTTGATGCACGGCAGATTGAAGTCGCCGTAATAGTTCAAACAATCTAGGATTGTTAACCTCTTTTATCCTTGCTCCTTCTATTCGGTATACTATTCCAGCCACATATAATGAATCAGAAACAACATTAATTGGTTCATTTATCCACTTAACAAAGGTCCATACGACTGCTGACAATTCTAACAATTGTAGTGAATCTCCTTTTTCTGCTGCGATTATCTGATGACTCCACTGTCCATTCACTTCCCAGGTGACAGCTGCTGTCTGTGATTTTTTACCCGCATCTGTATAAACAGTTAATGCATTCTTGATAGGAGCTTCACTTCTCTTTGGTTTTTCAATCCATTCCGTTCCAGACATCCATTTTAGTACTGGACTTTTTAAAGGGCTCAAATTGATAGGCACACCCTGGGTTAATAAACTTAATTGTAACATTTCCGAATGTTGTAACCACCAGTCCAAATCTTCTCGCCGAATTGGGAGATAAATTGTTCCTGGTTCTTTACCCAAAATCTGTAACAATCGCGTTCTACCTTTACGAATTAACTCTGCCAAATTTTCTTCTTTTTGTTGTATCGTCTTTTTTGGTTGCAAAGATGTAAAGAGCCACTCTAAGACCCGAGGCTCCCTCTTTTTCTTTTTACATTGGGTTAATGTACCTATGAACTGATTTTTGGAGTGTAAGATAGTGAGATCGACAGGTAAATCTGGATCAAAGCGGTCCACCATACGAGATGTAATAACAGTGGAGATGTTTTTTATTGTCTCTTCTTGCAGACTTGATAATTTCACTGGTAAGGACGGATCAGTTCCCTTTAACAAAGGTCGTAAAATTTGTAACTCCTCATTGGTAATTCCCACTATTGGTCTCAGCCACTGTAAGTCTCCTAGCAGCTTTTGTGCATCGTTCAAGGTTTTGACATCAGTCTGTATTTCTAGTTTTTGTGTCCGTATCTGGGAATCTGTAATAAGCCATCCTAAATATTTCCACACTGGTTGACGCTGTATCTTTTCTGTTGCAATTTTTAGGCCATGCTTATATAATGTCTCTTCAAGATATTGTTCCTGGTTTGTAGAAAATGGTTGTTGTTGGGCCAACAAAATATCATCCATATAGTGATATATTATTGTCTTGTCCCAGGTTGATCGGATTTCTTTCAGGGCATTGTCCACAAAAAGTTGACATAAAGTAGGACTGTTTTTCATGCCTTGTGGAAGTACAATCCATTCAAATCTGCGAGCTGGGGCAGCTCGATTAACCGATGGTAACGTAAAAGCAAAGCGCTCAGTGTCTCTGGGATGTAAGAAGATGGTGAAAAAACAGTCTTTTAAGTCAATTATTAATAAGTGCCAGCCTATCGGTAACATAGCTAGGCTAGGCATTCCCGGTTGAAGTGCTCCCATGGCTTGTATCTGATCATTGACTGCTCTGAGATCATGTAATAGCCGATATTTGCCCGATTTCTTCTTGATAACAAAAATGGGTGTATTCCACGGGCTAGTTGAAGGTTTAATATGTCCCAATGCTAATTGTTCATCTACCAACATTTCTGCTTGTTCCAGACTTTCCTTCTTTAGCGGCCACTGTTCGATCCAGACAGGTTCATCATTTGTCCAAACTAAAGGAATCGGGAAAGTCCAATCAGTGACCGCTCCTAAAAAGGTGACTCAGTTATCAATCTTACTCCTAACTGGAGAAGAATATCTCGCCCAATCAGGGCTAAAACTCCATGAGGCAAGGGCATTACAGTAATTGTGGCATTGGTTTTTCTTCCATCCAGATAAACTACAATCCTATCCTGACTTTGTTGAATACTAACTGTTCCTCCAATTCCTTCCACGCCTCCAGCAACAGTCCTTGTTGGCCATGATTCTGGCCAAGAATGTCTGCTAACGATAGAAATATCAGCTCCAGTGTCCAACAAAGCTTGTAAAATAACTCTCTCCCCTTTATTTTCCAGAGTGGCTGTTGTTATTGGTCTTTCTGTGAGAGGCATGGGTAACATCACTAATCCTCCTGTCGAGCCGAATCCTCTGTCACCTCTAGTTTGTTGATTTCCAGTTGTCATTCCCTTAGTTAATTGTAACAATGGCACCAACTGTGCTATCTTGCTTCCCTTCGGTATAACAATTGGAGGAAACAAAGTTTGTGCTACAATATAGATTTCACCTTCAAAGTCACTGTCTATTACTCCAGGTAGCACAAATATTCCTTTTATTCCACTTGATGAACGTCCCAACAGCAATGCCCCTTGTCTTTCGCCGTTTATAATTATTGGTTCGCATACTCCTGTAGCAATCCTTTGTGGTTTAGTGTCAATAAGTGCAACATCTACTGCTGTTGCCAAGTCCAATCCGAGGCTGCCATGTGTTGCTGGGGATAGTTGTCCTGCTGAGATGAGTTGAGATGTGGCTCTGGAGCTGGTGTAGGGTAGTCCCTCAATGATGCTGGAGCCGCGATTGGTGTCCTCACGCTGCGACCCCTCGCGCTCGACGTCCCGCTTCCCGATCGACGGCACGCAGTGGTACTGTGGGTGTCTTGCCGGCAGTTCTGGCACCAAACTCCTGGCTCCCTACACTGTTGTCTCTTATGACCCAGCTTCCCACATCTATAACACTTAAACTTTCCACCCCTACTATCACTAAAGTCTCTATTGCCCCCTAATGGTTTTAAAGGTGCAAGGGCGGCTGCAAAGGCTTGCTGTTGTTGTTGCTGACCTTCAATTAACTTTTCCCCTAGTCTCTCTAATGATTCCACTAACATTGCCTGTGGACCTACAGGGACCTTGCTCATACGGTCTAACATTAGTTCAATTGGTGCATCAGCTGGCAAGGTAACCAATACAGCTCTGGTGGCAGCGTTACAGTTTTCCAAGGCACATTGTCGCAACAGTGCAGCTTTTAGAGCCGGAGGCATATTTGCCTTATTCAAGGCTGCTGTGAGCCTATCCACAAAGGCTGCAAGGGGCTCCTGGGTTCCCTGTTTGATTGACATATATGATGGAGTGGCTGGAGCTTCCCTTACGTTTGACAGGGCTTCCCGAGCCAAACGCATGGACTCCAGACATTTCTCGGGACCCATTTCCATCTGCATTGTCACATGTGCAAAGGCTCCTGTGCCCATCAATTGATCCACTGTAACGTCAGCCAACGGGTCCCCGTGTGCCCGTGCTGTCTGAGCCGAGATGTCACACAACCTTTGCCAGTGTGCATGCCACAACAATAACTGTGAGGGGGTTAATGCCATACGAAATACCCCTTTAACATCTTCTGGTGTTAATACATGTGTATTCCAAATGTAATTTAACAATTGTTGAACTGGTTCTCTTTGTACCCCTGATTCATTGACTGTTGCTCGTAACTGCATTAACAGTTTCCAGTCTAAAGCATGATAGGCAGCTTGCTGACCTCCTGGTACAGGTGTAAAAATAACTGGCAAAGCCTGCATACCAGTGGCAGCAGCAACTACTTTAAAATTTCCTTCAGCTGCAGCATGAGTAGCTAATGAGCTCCAGTTTATTCTTGATAGCTGTTTTTTGGCAGCCGCTTTCCCGCTAGAAGATATAGATAACTTTTCTAACTGTGTCATGGGTGGAGGATCAGGAAACTCCATCTCCTCCTCCTCCTCCTCCTCCTCTGCAGCCTCCTCATCACTTAACAAAAGTGCAGCAGGTTCTGGAGGAGTAGGAGACGGTGATCTCACTGGCCCCTTCACCGTAACTGATGCACAGGTATTAGGAATTGCATCATATCTATAATCCATTGTAATTTTCCCAGGTTCTCTATCTGTTACCCCCTTGCTGGGCATTTCTTCCTTTAGGGTTTTTGTTGCCACAGCAGCTACTTTCTTTTCACAATGATATCTCTTTAAAGCATTTATGGTTTCTCTCCATGGTTTCAATAATTTCTTATATTCCTTACTTTCCTTCTTTTCATCTATAATAGCATCCCATAACATATCTCCATATTTTCTCCATTCATCTACAGAAAACAATTGCCCGGGATCCCCAAAGAATCCTTTGGCTGTGCCTAGTGCTACCAGCCCTGCCAACTGTTTAACACAGGAATTCACCAAATCGAGTTTTGGAGAAAATCTGTAGTTATTGTAGTCATGGTAGTCACTGCCCTAGAATAAGTTCAGCTTTTTTTTTTTTTTTTTATTAAAGCAAATTACAGAAGAAAGTCAAGTCCACAAAAGCCAATCAATTATTTGCATTCTTTTCACTAATGTACAAACCCTGAATAACAACTGAGAGGAAATGCAATCAACAGCTCAAGTGCTTGAAAACAAAAAATTCTAGAGAATAACTTTTGCCTCTAGATACTCATCTGAGTATAGCTGCATATAGTAGAAGTTACCAGTGCCCCATTTATTCCAGTAGGACTAAGAGTTTACAAAGGTAAGCATTTGTCCATATAATTTTCTTTGTGTTACCGAAAATCAGCATGGATAGAACCTTTGTGGCAGATTTCACAAATGGCTGTAAAATTCAAGAAATCCAGGAAGCTTTTTGGTTTTTTCATACTATAGAATTTCATCTCCTCTCCATCATTTCCAGTGAGTTAGCTGGGAATAGAGAAATCAACAATACATATATTAGTTTCATAAAACATTAATCATTGTTTCTGGGTATTGTTGCAATGTTTTACTTTACAAAAGAACTCATAATTCACCTGCATTTGTGGGTAAAATCTAACCTTAACATCTCCAGAAACTAACTCCAAGAAGATCCACGGGTGTCTGGTGGACTAGGGCACAGTTATTACAGCGTTCATCTCAGGTCAGAAATAATGGTTTCACACAATAGGAAACTCAACTTATATTTCAGAAAACACTTCTTCGCATTTCTTCCTGGCTCTGCCATAGAGATAAGTCCTATTAATTACTGACTTTCTTGGACAGCTTGTGGCAAGAGTTCTCAAAACTTAACTCCTACTACATCTCAAAGCTCCTATCTCCTCCAGGAATGACTTCTTGGCACAATTAACATTTCAAAAATGTGAATATTTTATCTGTCTGAAATTGCCTACTTATTAGAAACAGGTAATAATTTCCAGTAGCAGAAACCTAGCCTTTGCCGGTAGATTTTGGCACTGAAAATTCTATCATGAGAGTGCTATGTGTTGTTTCGTTATCAAAAAGGTCTGTAAGCATAAAGAGATGGAGAGATCTACTAGAAACACCTTATTATTTTTCTTTCTCAGAAAGCATTTATTGTGGTGGCAGTTTAGCATTCAGGTACTCAGCAATTCTGGTGGTAAATCTATTTTTGTGAGGAAATGGTCCTGCAATACACTTTTGAAAAGTGCCAGCACCAGACATCAGTGCAACTCTGAGCTCAATTGCAGTTTCATCATAAACAAGGGTAAAATAGTTGTGTTACCACCAAGCATGCAGTAAAACTACTTAGCAAGTTCTCAAACTCAGAATTACAGTTATAACATCCCAAAGGCAGATAGCGCAGAAGGCGATACGTGAAGAAATATAAGCACCTCTGCTAAGCATAGGCTAGTGCTGGCATACTAAAGAAAGATTTACAGGAGGACAGATGTTAAGTCCATGAAAATGCTTTCCATTGATCCAGATACGAACTTTTATAAATGCCTGAAATCAGTGTGTAAAGTTCTTACTGATTTACAAAGCAGTGGCAGCTGCTACGCTATATACCTGGTCAATGCAGTTCCAAGGAATATCAATGAAGTTGAGAGTTTAATTTCAGGGTATTTTTGTTTGACTGCCAAGAGCTTTAGATGGTTCCTGGATTTCTCTTTATGGCATCAAAACCAATTGGACATAATGTCTGGAATATCTGCCAGTGTTTATCCAGTTTCATTCTCCTCCTGTAGTTTTATAGCCCCTATTAAGGGGGGGAAAACCCCCAACTTTCCATTCCCTCACAACAAAGCTTTTCCAAATTTTGTCTTGCTATGCATCAAATCTATCCAAATTATTTGTGAAGCAACCTTGAAACAGGGAGAAAGCATGCCTCAGCGCTAAGTTATTGTTACTTGCAGTAAGGTAAATCAACTCTAGTTTGAAAAATAAACACTTAACAGAGCCAAGAAGCTGAGTAATAGTATAGAAAGGCAAAATACTCTAGAACAGCCCATTAAAGAGGTTCAAAAGCTTGTTTCATTTTAACATCTGGGAAAGCTGCTGGTATGTATCAACAAAATTTTACTTGTATGTATAGGAAGCTGATGAAGGTTAAACCTACAGTGTATAAACACTGAAAAAACTCTTGGTTGCTTAGAAACTTCATGTATAGGGCCCATCAGGCTCTAAAAATCTGTATTATATGAGCAGACTTAATTAAATGTATTTTGGAAAAAAAAAAATAATCAACTGAATAGTAAGAAAAAAATGAAAGCCAGAAACTACAGTACATAGTTGAAACCCAAATTTAAGATGTTTGCTCTAAAAAAGTATCACTAGCTCTATGGTAAAATACACTTAAAGAAAAGCTAAGAAATGAAGGCATCTTCTGTTTAGTGACGTACAGGATGACCTGCAGATTGCTCCTGGAATTTTGCAACGAGTGAATGGTTATGTGCTGAGTGTGGTGGGCTGCCTATATGGTATATATAAAAGAAGAACACTTCATGGAAATCCCAATTTTATGAGACCATGCTAATTTTATTTTTTTTCCCAAACTTTCAAAAGGAAAAAATGAAGTAAAATCATTGTACCAGTTTTCTGCTGTACCAGTGTTTTTTCTGAGAAAGCATCACACAACCAATTCAGCTCTGGCATAACAGAAAATAAACCGAAAAAATATCGGAGAATAAAACAAGACTAAATTGACTAAGTGAAGGTTTGCAGAGAAAAAAATAAAGTATCTTTATGGTTTCTTGTAAGAAAAACCAAGGAAGCAAGCAGAGTATGACAGTCTAAATATATGAAAGATTTAAACATTGGAGGGGAAATGGTAATCAGAAAATACTAATTAGGAACACTGATATAAAGTTCAGAGGTACCCACGCTTCCTAATAATGAAATTGAGGGATTTCACTATCAGCTGATATAGCTCCTTCTGCCAGTAAAACCACTTAAAGCACTGTTCTTCAACAAAAAGCAGAAACACACTAATGTGGGCAAAACAGAAGATGTGTCATGGACCCTATAATCCTACAGTTTACAAGAAAGCAGGCTATGACTTATATACATAGCTCTCAAGCCTGACTTGAAAGAGATCTTTGAAGGCTGGTTCTGAAGGAAAGAGTAGTTAAATTATTAAATAAACCTTGTTTTCACATGCCTGATCTTTTACAAACCCATGGCAAAGTTTGGATTCACGTTTGTATTGAGAGTTTTGTTGGAACCAGAAGTAGGATTGCAAAACCAGAAGTAGGTTTTTAGCTGTAATGCCAAATCTTTTGCCACTGAATACACTGTGGATGGAAAGAGCTGTAATAAATAGCACAGAATGTTCCAAAGGCTGGTAGAGATGAAATATGGTGGTTTTGTTTTGGTTTTTTTATCCTGCTTGGATTAAGCTTTGTAAGCACAGAAAAAATGTGAGCAAGTCGCAGCTGATTCAGATATAAGTAGATTTCAACTCCAAACTGGAATGCAGTGGGGTTTTGTTAAATGCTTTATCCACCTTTGGGGTTTTGTTAAGTGCTTTATCCACCTTTATTCCCAATTCTGAAGCAAAGGCCACTTCCTTTCTGTAACTGAACCAACAGGAACAGATCACAGTAGGACAGAGAGTATACAGAGCTAAGATGCAGTTTGATAATTTTCACAAAAAATAATTTGAATTTTAAGATTGAAGAAAAATTATTCAAAAATTTCCTGGAAAGGAGTTTTGAGAACTCCATAGCTAACTCCATGCTGAGAAAGAGGGGCAGACATCGCCAGCTGTCCTGCGTCAGCACTTCCAGACATATGCAGGAGGCCAAGTCTTCAATACTTGGAAGTTATCTCTAGCGTTGTCTGAGATGCCACAGATTTCCCAACTCTCTTCAAAGAGGCTTAAGAAATACATTCACCAGCGCTTTTCTCAAAGACATAGGCAGACTGACAATAAATAGTGCCCCATGCCGCAGTAATAGTGATTTAAAATATATACATATATAAATAAAAACTCCATTAACAAGATAAAGCTTGGATTATGTATTGCTGCCTCTGCTTTGCAGTAGTGTTTCTAAAGCAGAAACTGTAACTAGAAGATTAGAGGAGTTATGGAAACACTGACCTTTCAGTTGAAAAAGATTCACTGGCTTATTTTAGAAATTATTTAACTGGCAGTTGCTACACTTGGCCTTTTATCTGTTCCACAGCATAAACTCTGGGTCTAACACACTCTCTTTTTCTCACTGCTGGCCAGTTCGAAGTGTGCATTTTCCAGTGACTATGTAATTCTGTTTTGGACTGATGTCATGGCTGCCACTCCAGCAGACCCATTAAAAATATAAAACATACACATCTAGAACTTAAGCTATTATCCAAACCAGAAACATGTGATTGCAGAAGCAAGCTACACCACCTTATAAAAGCGTTTTGTTGTAGAGCATCTGTTTTACTGATAAATGCTGTAGATTAACAACTAAAAGTACACACAGTTTAAGAGCACTGAAACTCTAAAAAACCAATACTGCGCAGCATTACAAGAATACCAGATTCCCCCCCAGACTTTCTCTGATTGCAACTGTAGTCATAAAAACATAGTAAATTGATGCAGTTGTAATACTTAGCAAAAGCACTATTCTACTGATATACTCTCATGCAATTCTATTTTAATTCACTGTAACACAAGCTTAAAGAGTGACAAGGCTGCTACTTGAAAAAAAGCTTAACTAAGGCATGAAACTAGAACTAAAATACAGAAGAAAATTCAGTGTTCCTTCAAAATGGAAACTCTCAGGGAATGCTGTACAAAAGGGGAAGAAAGATTAAAAGCTTTTTTAAAAGTGTACTTGATGATGCTGGTCAGAAGACAAGTTGCCAAAAATCTATTTTCATGCACAAAACATTCATTTCACAGCACATGCATATTTGAGAAGAGATGGACAGAAATAACTCAAAGGCATGCTTTGGCAAATGCTTAGTAAATATGCTTCCTTTCCTCTTAACTTAAAAAACCATGCCATAGACATGAGATTCTGCACTTTGTTATAGCAAGGCCAGGTAACAGATAAATACTGAAGAGCTTTCATTCAGATTTATGAATCAGAAGACCAGTAGAATTTCTGAAAAAAGAAGATTGCATATGTAGTACTAAAACTGTCAGCAAGAAGCTATTGCTATGAATTCTAGAAAAAAAACATTTATTAAGGCTGTCAATGATCTTGCCCAAATATACACAGGCCTACACAACTGTGCTTTGAACTCAGGAGATGCTAGCTAATTAATGTAGCTGTAACAGTGGAAAAGTCAGCTGGGTTAGCTCTTTATCTAGTTTTCCTCAGAATGTAGAATATACCAGCTCAAGCAAAAGCAAGTGACAGGTTAAAGAAAAATACACCATTCACTATGGATCCACAGAGGCCTTAACAGATGCTGATGAAGAACTACAAATTCTCAAGCCTGACAATGAAAAGCTGCTGAGTCAGAGACAGAAAATGCATCAGCAGTTCATCATTTCTGAACCGTTCATGGTTAGGTAGTAGCTAGTAACGATGAAAATCATGACAAGAAAACAAAAACCAAAAATTTAAACTTTCATACAGAAATATTTTATAGTCTCATTAACTGAGTCAACACATGATATCTGGGACACCTGGATATGGACAGCTAATAGGTCAGAACAGACCGCTGATGCAGATTTAAGGCAGATAGTTTGTTAAATAGATTTATCAAGGAATTCTAATGAGCAATCAAAAGGAATAGACATCTTGAAAAAAACTACATAACAACTTATCTTTGGTTTTGTTAATATAAATTTAAAATATATATCGCTGACTTGTATTGTATAAACAAACTAACCTATCCATAAGCCAACTTTCTGACAAAAGGTTTTTCAAAAGAAGTGTGAAACATACCAATACTAATTTACCTAGGAGTAGGAGCTTGCTGTATATTTTCTCTTCCCAACCATCTCAAACACGTTAGGCAAAACCAAGTCAAGACAGTAGTGAAAATTTTTCTTTCGCTACAGCCACTTACAGAAACAATCCCCTTTAAACTACTGTAATAATGTGCACAACAGTAGTAGTCAGAAGACATCCTAGAAAGCAGAAGTGAAGGTACTAGCAAGCACAGATGATTTGCTACCTCTGGTTGTATCTATATTTGAGGAGAGATGGACTAGTATAATACTTTCTTAGATGTACCTTCTTAGGAGCACACCCACTCGTGATGCCGACTATATACATCACACACCTGAACAATGTTTAAGAAAAGAAAACAGTAACCTGATTACTCCAGGTGTCAACAAAGTCCCACTTGAAGAAAAGCATCATTCTCTACTGCAAGCGCTGATATGCGTACTTTTTGTGTAGCACGGGGAAAGACATGGCTGACAAGTCCTCACTGTTACATGGCACTGATATTCATAAGGGAAGGCGGAAAGCTTCAGGGAGATCAAGAGAACTGTTTAAATTCTAGAGCTAGCTTTCCTGAATTATTGCCAGTAAGTGCATTGAACTGAGAACATTCCAATGCCATAATGCAAACTACATAACACACTACTGCCTTTTCCTTCAGCCTCCCATCTCCTTTTCCTCCATTCTCTTCCTTCATGAAGAAAAGAGATGGTCACACAAAGCGCGCTTTCAGATACTTACAAGAGGCAAGACAGTAGATTTTTTTAGATTTTAAGCTCAAATGATCAGATAGATGACTCGTTTTCAGTACTCTTTTTTTAGAGCTGTACTAGCTAAGTTTGCGAGAAATGACAACCAAATAAAATGGAAAACTGAAAAGAAACCATTGTGAAGTCAAGGAGATATAGTCTATCAGCACATTCAGCATCTCTCAACTACCTCATGGTAGCTTCAAAAGAAAGAAAGATAGTTTTTAGTTAGAAGGAAGGATTACAATATTAAAATATTACTACCCTTATGAACTAAAAACATTGTTCAAAAAGAATAAAAGAATGTGTGTTTAGTTTACTAAAAACAAACAAAAATGAAGAAACAAAAATTACTTTTAATCTGACTTTTAAAAACACAATGATGGATCAATTACCTGTCACCAACAACGGCCAACAGTAGGTGTCAGGAGACAGTCATATTTGTAGGTCAAACTTATACTGATATTTTCCCACTGTCTTCTTGTCTGAAATGGATCTGGTCTCTGTAGGTGACTTTCCATCACACAACCTATGTACAGCATGACTGAAAATAGTGACATGCACAATTATATTTTGTATTCTGTATTTTATTTTGAGAGCTTTGAACCAAGAATTTAAATATTAGGTAAAATGATCATTCTTAAAGGCCAAGTAAGACACACCTATTTTCATTTATTTTGAATAAGTGTCTCAGGAATACAAAACAAAGCTATTCTTTTGGGTATCTAATACTTAAATGTCCTTTTTAAAAGGCCACATTTTCAGAAAGCAGCATAGGGGATTAAGAAAAAATAGTCCCACTACTGGCCAAAGCCAGATGGAAGCAAGAATGCAAAATATTTGTGTTAAGAGCATTTTGCTGGAAAATCCCAAACCTCTCTGCAAAAAGTAAGACGTCTGGTGCTCATACATCGAGTCTGTGAACTGCAAATGTTGTCTAAATAGTTTAGTGAAGAGAGCAGTGCAACATGAAAAAAAAAAAAAAGGTAACTTCATGATGATGGCTGTGCAGTATACTGTGTTGCACCTCCTGAAATTTGTAATCTTAAATTTTAAAGCCTGGTTCTCAGAATAGGTGGATCATGTATATTTCCAAGTGAAGACAGGTGGTTGTGAACAAACTCAGAATTGGGAAGAACAGTGTCACTTGATTATGTTAAGTGCTTGGAAGATGCTGACTTTGCCCTGTTCAATACAGGAAAGTATTCTGTAGGTGTCTGAATTATGCAAAATAAGCAGAAATCTTCGTTTTCTAAAAATATTCTCATGTTTACACTGATTTTCAAGTAAGACTACGGAAAAAAGACGAAAATCAAATTCTCCCCCCTCTCTACTGTTACGGTCACTAATACAAGTACCTATTTTGTGGTATAGCTAAAACATCAGGACGGCTCCTTGAATAGGAATACAAGTCTTCTCTTTTTCCTACTAAAAGCCCATATATTATTTTGATTAATAACGTGTCACAGATTTGCTTGGCTGGTCTAACAACATGATGGAATGCTTTTTCCGCTATAACTAGAAAAAAGATTTTCCTATTCAGCAGATGAATTATGACTTTGCTTTCCTCTAAAGAATTGGCTTTGAAATGGGTTTAGGCAACATCTTAAAAATAACAAGGGCTGGTTACTTCTCTTACTCTCTGGGAAGGTTGGTTCTACTAGACATCACTCTGAGTAAACACTGGGAAACAGAATCAGGCTTTAAGATGCTTAAAATAACTAAAGCTAAAATATTAAAGAATAGTTTATATGTCCAAGTAATCTATACATAGAATACCGGTAAACTACAAGTTTCACCACTCAGAGAAGGTGGGATATGTAATGACTGATGTAGATAAGAAATACCTTCACGGAATACATGTTGTTTAAAGTATATACATTAACCAGGGTAGCTCTAGGCTCTCATTGTATGTTCATGTCAAAATTTTACCTGCAAGTTAAACATAGAAGTCTGATGTTTCTTTTTTCAATCCACAAACAGTTCATTATCATTTACAAAATAACAACAGATTCACTGCTAGAGAACTACTAACTACTGAATGCCATTCTTGTTAATAGTTACTGTTATCTCTTTCACCTCAGAAGGACTTAATCTTTTTCCTACACAGAGTAATGCACACTTAGAATGAGCTAGTTTATTTAGGATGAGATATAGGCTTTGCCCTTCTCCTACCTAAGCACCATACTCTTTAAAGTTTGAATATTTTGGCACTTATATCTCAGCACAGAACAAGAAGTGATATACTTCAAGCAAAGTATTTTGGCTTGGAGAAGTAATCTTTCCAAGTCTTACCTGTACTCCTAAAGGCTGAATGGAAATGTGCGCAATTCAGGCTTCTCCATAGGTTTTGTCTGGTGCTTCAGATTTTAGGGTATTTTTACTTTTCTTAAAATTAAATCCATAGTCTCAATACCCTTGACTATACGATGTCTGTAGACTCCCCTCAAATTTGCTAAAATTAGGAACACTATTGTATGGAGAGGACTAAAAGGCATTCATTTAGGTTTTATGAAAGACTGTCTTGAAGACCTCTTGCTTGAGCAGTTAGTAATTAGTATTTTATTTCCTTTAAAAAAAAATATGATGTCACATTCTGGAAAGCGGATCCTGTGTTTGCCAGGGAACAGGCTTAAAATAAAAGTTAAGCCTTTAGGCAAAGGGCAAGTTATTCCCAACATTCTCCTTATGTATGGTAAGGTCTCCTGGAACTACAAAGCACAGCTGGAAATGAGTTGAAGGACACTTATTTTCATGAAAGGGAGGTAGAAGACTAAGTAGTTCATTCAAAACAAAAATGCCACTTTTTTTTTTTTTTTTTAAATTAACTGATCAACATAAATCTTACTTAATGGCTGGGTATGACTCATTAGGCTGCAGCCACTCCTCTTTTCTATGCCAAAGCATCTTCCAGAGTGTGGGGAGGATGACTTAGGAGCTGACTTCATGTAACTCATTCAAGCAGGGCTGTCCTCTGAATCCAAAAAAAGGAACTGGCACAAAGGAAGTAGAGGAATGGATTTTGAAAACATGTAAATAGGTAAAGGTGAACTAATAAACAATAGGGAACAGTATGATCTGATGCAGGTTCCCTAATATATCACAGGTGTACTCCTCCTAAAGCTCAAACACAAGGGGATGTCCTTTAGTACCTGCTGTGGTGACTATTGAGCAGCTATCAGTATCTACACAGTGTATATTTAAACATACATCTTATTGCTGTACATAAATTATAACTTCCTCACACTCACGTTCTAAGAGCTAATTTATTAAACGCCAGTGTGTAACATAAGGTGCTCAACAGTTAGCTCAGTGGAAAAAACGATCAAATTGTTCCTCTGCCTGCTTCTCCCTCAGCCTGCTGCCAGAACGCTGGGCAGCTGCCAAGGGGGAGCATACAGCAGTCACATAAGTTGATCATATTCTACAGCTCCTGTAAGGATCACAGGAGACTGTCTCAGAGAAAGCTGTAGGTGAGCAGAAACAAGGTCACACACTCTTGACAGTTGCAGAGAAGCAAAACTAGCATCCACCCCACTGAGGCTCCCTGCTTTAGCAACTCTCTACCTTTAATGGTTTGAACAGGAACCAGAATTTCTAAGGCCAACCAAGGCAAAAAAAACCCCACAAACCACAAGAGCTGTGCAGAAGTTATTCTTCTACCCCCTTTCTGTCTTCATTCATTCTGGGGCATTTCACATTAGTCCTCCCAGGCAAAGAGTGTCCCGCACCTTCCTTTCTTCCTCCTGTTTCCCTCATTTAGGGTTTTAACAAGTTTAGACCACACAAAACTTTCTCTTTTGATTTTTCTTTTTTTTTTTTTTTTTTGCCTTTGCAAGCAAGAAAACACTGTTGCCAAGGTTCAGGCAAACAGGTCTTCTCTGTCAGTATTAACCTAGTTACCCGAGAGAATAAAACCTTACCAAGACTGTGCCTGCTCTTAGTTTTAGTTTCTTTAACACCTCTTAAACTAAATGTATGCATTTAAACTGAGTAACTCGAGAGGGAAACATTACTTAAGAAAATGCAAGTATTACCATGTCCTGCCCAGACACATCCAAAGACCAGTTAGCTCTCTGAGCTACAGCCGTACACAACTGTTCGTCACATGATGACCTGATGATCCATCACTTCCAGCTCCTACAGACAATCACCATTTCCCCGGATTGTTGTCATATGCCTGTACCAATCGTAATTGTTTCTGTTGACATGATAGAAATATGCATTATTTTACCCTTTGGATGCAAAGATCCAGAATATTCTGTATCTGTAACCTTCCTCATTAATCATGACACCAGTCTCTGCTATCTGCAAACTTTGGTAATATGCACTACAGGCATTATTAAACAACCTGTCTCTGCCTCCTCTTTCCAGATCTATCTGCTGCAAGAGAACGCTTCAGTTCTGACACAGTCATCGTGACTTCCCCAGCTCTGGGGCAGTATATAAGTACAGCCACATTCATCAAGTCAGCATAGTGTGCTTCAGCATTTATGAAAGTTGCTCTCCATAGAACAGAAGGGCCTCAGTATCACATATAAAATGACAGAGAAAAATGTATCTATTAAGATAGGTGCACCATGAGACAGTAACAGTAGTCCAAAGCAAAACTAGGCCAAATTAATTCTAAATAAATTTCTAACTTAATACAAGAATGCGTTTCACATGAAATAATTGAAACTGAGTAACAATTAAAAATGCTCGTCACATGCCACTTTTACATTAGCATTGAAGATAAAATTATCAGGTTCACTCAGTTTGATCTTCACACTTTAAAACTTATTTCACATGCTTCATTTTTTTATGTAAACTTCTGTTTGAATTACAAAGCCATTTTATAAATAAAAATACAACTGCATTCTTTTTTTCACTGCATAATTCCCAGTCAAAACATTTCCAGCACTTGATTTCTATGGAATGACCTAATGAAAGCATCTGAAAACAGATGCTTTCCATATTATCCTCAGAGAAAAAGGGCTGATATCCTCCCAGTCTGCATGACACTGCCAGTGGCAAGGTCCTTTCCTAAAAAGGATTATCACCAAGCTCTCCCTCAGGTAATTTCACTTTATTCTATGTAAGTTGCATCATCCACAGGTAATATAGAAATAAACCTCTGTAAACCTCCTTCTGTTCTTCCATTCAGGTTAAACAGTACCTACATCACAAGTAATTTGCCCATTTTAATGGAATTGCAGCATGGTTGCATATGATTTTGTGATTATTCAGTGCAAACTGAAAAGTTAGATGTTCGTACTTCGTGCTGTAGCAAGATTGCTAGGGAAAAAACCTTTGGGAGGGATACAAAGACCCTGATAAAAGAGACCTGTCTTTGCTGCCGGGAGCATGTTCGTTTTCTTATCTGTGAAAGATTAAGCTGGCAATTTCCACTGTTTCATTTAAAAGTTCTCTTTTTTCAGACTACATATAACTTTAAGGCTAATGAAGTGGGAGACAATGGTGAAAACTAGGAGCTCTGTTTTCACCCACACAGCACAGGCAGTTGGCAGTACAGTATCTCTTTAAGTGTCTCCAAAGATTCTCAAAACTCTAGGCTAGTTACCATCCCTAGAAAAAAGTCAGACGAAAGTAATTCAGTTTCATGCCCTTCTGGTCCTTTGTATTTCTGCTGATCCTCCACCCCAAGTACAAACTGCTGATGTGTGCTGATGACATTCCATAAATATCTTTTCTGTATCTTGACCTTAGTCTTCTCAGATCCTTTCAACACATGACACAAAGGGAAAGATGTTCCTTATTGTTAAGTCTCAGAAGTTTCAACCTAGGGCCTGCCTTTTCAGACTGTTATTATAGTTTATAACATTCAGCTTTGAACATTGTCTTTCCTTCTTTTCCAAAAGCCTCACCTTTTTCCCCCAAATGTACGGTTCTGTTCAGGATCTTCTAAGAATTCCTGGTGTGCTTAGTGAGTCAGAAAGCTGTAATATCACATTGAGATTTGTTCCCACAGTTATCATATGCTCTGTTCACCTATTGTCTTTTCAATATTGTCAAAAGAAAAGAATGTTGAAATTTCTGTCTTCACACTATCATGCTCCACTGTCTTGACTCCCTGTCCCCCACACCCCCATTTTTTTATACATTGATTCTTTTGCTGCTGGAAAACTCAGCTGTCCTCTAGCTTTCAAAACCACAGTGAGACAAAACCCCTAATCTATTCAACAAAAATCTTTCCTCTTGTCCTTGAGAAGAGGAGGTTCTTTTTCATCCGTCTGTACCTAAAAATAACATGCCTCTTAGGAAAAACTATTTTTCAGCTTGAAGTTTTGAAGCAAAATTATTATTACATATGCATCCACAAATAAGAACAGAAATTAAAGCTTTACTGATTTTTTTTTTTCAAGATTATTCCATTTTAGTTTCAGGTGACTGTGGTTTTGGCATCCAGACATCCTGGGTCAAAGCAGGCTCTCTACTGGAAACCTGTGTAATCCAAAGCGTGATAAAGTATAAAAGTTACTTATTTCCTCTGGACTTCCAGGGCAGCAAACAGCCTAGCTTGCCATTGAAGTGTGGATAATACATTTCAGAGAAAAATATTTTTATTGATTTCAGTCCATATCAAACAGCAGGGTTTGTTACAGAACCTTCATATTTATTCTACTTTATTCTGGCTTATGTTCCAGTTTCTTCCACACACCTATAAATCAAACACTACTTCTCCTGCACACACCTGTAACAGACTTATCACCATAATGTGGGGGACGAGAGTGAGGTATCTTTCTCATGACATCAACACATGTACCCAAAAAAGAGAACAAGAAGGAAAATGGTATCCAACTAACCAGTTTGTGCCAGATACCTGCCTACCAGATGCAACTAGCAAGGTCTGCTAGTGTGATGGAAACAAAAATGCTTCTTGTTACAACATTATAAGAGTACTACTGAGAAATTACCTTTCATCAGTTAACATTCAATCAGTTTCAAGGAACAGAAAATAGGAAGGACCAGCAGCACTGCCCATGGAAATGGTTTAGAAATACAGTAGTACCGCAGTTCTTTCGTTTGTGGGCTCTTAGTAATAAATAGCAGCATCCAAGTAAAAGTAAACTATATGAAATTTCACTCAAACCATTTAATATGGTATTCTCTTACACCATTTGCCTTTTTTTTTAAATTTAAATTGAAAGCTCATAATCCACAAAGTTAACAGTTCATTACTTCCATGGGCCTGAAGCACACCCATTCAAACAAAATGCAGATGTAAGCAAATTTCAGCATTTGCCATAAGGCTGACTGAATCCTGGCTTTCTAGATTTGTACAGGAAACCTTTGTTGTATCTGGCAGCCACTCTCCTGTGTAGCTCTCAGGGGTTTTTTTTGTCTACAGACATAATGGCTCAATAGAGGAAGAAAATTTAGCCAAAAAAGTCAGTTGCAGATACCTTTGCTATTTTACTTTGACAACCTAGATTATTTTGGATATTTCAAAAGCTACATGTCCACTAGGACAAGATTATTTAACAAACCAACCTTCGGTCCTGCTCCCCAAACCTGATAGTTAACCTAAGAGCACAGATTCCACAGAAGCCATCATGTGGCTAACAAATACATTTTGTACAGAAACTGAATACTTATCAAACTCTGTGCCTTGCCAGCCCAGTACTGCGGTTCCTCCTATACCATCATGTAAGAGACTAAACACTTCTGATTCCTTCTTCTCCTCCACGCAGAAGTGACTAGAAGCACTGCAGTAACAATATACCTAGTCTCTGGGGGAAGGGAGGGCCTCAAATTGCTCAACTGCTAGTCTGCTGGCTGACCAAAGAGGAGATTTTAATGGCTCTGGCAGGAGCTGTCTCTGGCCTTTCACAGCCAGTAACCATGAGTTCTCCTAAATGATGACAGCTGCAAGCCTTCGGAAAGAGTGGAAGCAAAATATTTATCCACAAATGTCAAATATAATCTTATTTAACCATCTTTGAAATAGGAAATACCTGCATGATATGTCAATATAACTGATAAAAGTAGGCACATGGCAGACTCTTACTGTAATTAAAGGACATTAGCTACCTAGACACCTATTAAGGCAGCAAAACAGCAGGACACACCATCCACTAGTTTATGGAATGTGTTGGTGACATTTTTCTTCAGAGACAGAGGAAATTGCTAGGGAGTGTCAGTTTCTTGACCTCTGATATTGATCAAGAAACTATTAAAAATTTTGGAATTTGGAAGACAATAATTTGGAAATGAAAAAGTTTAGTATTGTAAGCAGGAAAGGTGTCACAGTAGCACAATAAAGACAATAGGCTTCAGAAAAAAAAAACAACAAAACACATTTAACACAGTTTTACTGCAGTTTGCAACCAGAATATCACTGAAGAAAATGTAAAGCCTATTATGGATCTTGAAGAGAAACTACACAGAATGTATCACAAGAATTTATATTAATTACCTTCAAAGAGGGTGGAATAAAAGTTGTAGTAGTAAGGATAAACTGAAGTCTGCCATGGAAACCATAATAACTTGGGATATATTAATTTACCCAGAGCAAACCATGAATTAAATACATAGTCAAGATAAGAGAATGCATTGAAACAAAAGAAAGAAAGAAATGGAAACAGAACAAATAAGCAAATAATTCCAGTTAAAAATTTTGGAGGGAAAGGATTTAGAGGAACAGGTGTCTCAGGAAGATTCTCCCTCACAGGAATAACAAGTATGCAAAAATGAGATAAATCAGCTTAACATTAATTTTACCACAATGTCCAAAGAATTTTAATTGGCATGAACTGACCCAGATGTCCTAAAACAGTACAACCTGAGGTGTTTATTCACACAACCAGGACATTTTAGTCCAAAGAAAGAGAGCAAAACTAGATTAAGTATAATTTGGAACAGGAGGCTGACTTAGTGTTCATGAACACCAAGGTACCCCAAATGAACGCTTTCATTCCACAGTGTGTTTTCTCTCACCTCCGTTTAACTAATTATAAATTGTATCAAATACCTGGTAAACTGCACCAGTTCTGTAACTCCTAAAAAGTATGTTTCTTTTACAGTCTTCTGGTCCAGATGGACCAGAAGCACAGTTTGTAGCAACCTCTGGTTCTTTCCGCAGGAATACATTTCAAGGCTGTCATGAAATAAGTCCAGAAGTTCATGCAAGTACTCACACTGGGATCCTTCCATAAAACCTGCCATCATTTGAAGACAACAAAGATGTTGCTACTTCTGCCTGCAAAAATATGGCACTATCCCTATTAGTTCACTGGAACAGTACCTTCTTTCTAAGTCATGAAATCAGCTGGAGTTCATTACTATGAACTTTTTACTCTGTCAGTGCCCTGTAAGTACACCGTGCGGGTCAGGAGCACACAGTGCCAATATAACATGCAGCCTGCAGAAAAATGTGCCAATAAAAGCTACAAAACAATAGCAACACGAATGATAGCAACAATTGCTAAAGGCAACATGAACCTAAACCCAAAGACCGCATTTCCTCCACTAGCTACCATGTTCTAGTAAACTTTGGGAAAGGGTATGTAAAGTATGTAATGGATTAAGATGTGCATACCATTTTACAAGACCCGTTAGTTAGAATTAGTGCCTATGAATTAAGATTGTGAAAAGAGCAGGCATGCAGCAGTACAACAGTCTGGGTTAGGCAGGAGAGAATTTGGAGGGTGTCATGCCTAAACCACACTTTACACACTCACATAATCTGTTACTTGCATGTAAGCTACGAGATACTCTCCTATTAACTTATGCTTGTCAGTCCAATAGACTTTAAAATACAAAAGCTCTTCCACGATGACAGACTGTTTTTTCTAATAGCTAAAAAGCCCCAGTTCAGAATACCCCATGGTTTGAGGTGTTTATGTTGTTTTTCTCCTGCTACTTAAAGCAGCATCATTTACTTAGAATAATAAAAACACTGTGCATTAAAAGACACCACACCACTCTGAAATAAACAGTAAATTCGGACTCACTCTCCCCTCCAAGATCCTCCTCTCAGTAGAGATCATGGTAACAACCATTTGGCAGCAAAAGAATTTTCCCTGCTATGAAACTCAATACAACTGTTCAAAAAACCACTCCGCAGCTGCTGCAAGAGAAAAACCCAAACCTTACCAACAGGCTTCTGGACTTGGCCCTTGGAAATAATTTGAGAAATTAGTTTTACCTCAACTCGAATATACTTATAAACTAGAGGTCTGTTGGCATTGTTTATCTCAGAGGAGACCTGTAAATAGAAAAGGATCCTTCAGCAAGGATCAGCCCATGTGTGTCAGACAAATGCCAAGGCATGAATGAAACATCAGAGCAAAATGCAGGACGAAAGCAGAGGATGCGTTTCTCATGAGAAATAGGTGCGCGAGAGGAAAAAAAAATGGTAAACCCACTAGTTGCAGTGTCAGAAGAGGGGAAGTGGGTCATGACCTGACCCATTATATTATGTTACTTGGGACAGGACACCTACCAGTTCTGAACCATCACTCCCACTGATCTTATCTATGAACTTTTGAGGCACCTCTCAGAGTTCTCTCCCATTAAAGATAACCACCTCTCTTTAGGAATATTTTTAAAAGTAATTAATGAAAATACTGAAAAAATAGGAATCTATGCTAGCTTTCTGAATTGCATCTGGAAAAGTAGTGCAGACAGTTAATCCTAATGAACTAATGCAAAAAAAAGTACTATTTTTCTCCATGAGTTCCAAGTTTTTACAACGAGACTTTTCCCAAAGGCACTAAAAGCTGCACCAAGACCCCAGTCTCTTTGGCCTGCTTTCTTCCAGTCACCAGGCATGTAATCCACTGCTGGGCCCTGTTCTTGCTGGTTTCAACAGGAATGGGATGGGATTTAAAAAACAGAGTGATTATCAGTAGTAGGGAAGTAACACAAGTCAGATGAAAACTGAACAGTAAAGCTTACAATCTGTTGCTTTGTGGTTGGAAATGCTAAGAGCAGAACACTGTTTACACACAGTAATACATAGTTACAGCTGGTTTGTATCAGAGGAGAGGTGGTGAACATTTGTTAGACTACAAGCACAGTTTCTAAAAGACTGAGAGTCTCTCCTTTTAATCCAGAATCTTTTTGTAAATATTGCAGTACTCACCTTCCCTAGCCGTACGAAGCTTGGCCTCCTTTGCTAGTGGTAAGGGAAAAAAATAAAATAAATCTTCAAAGACATTATAGAACAGGAAACACTAGAGATTCAGCCGCTGCTTGAGGTAAACAAGCTCACAAGGCTCATTTGATCCTCACTCCCCCCAAACTGTATCCTTCCTTCCCAACAGCCACTATTTAAAGAGAACAAAACCTTGAAGCAAGATCTTCACACAAAATAATATATTCTTAAAGTATACCTATCTTTTTACAGCAGATTCTCTGCACAGAACAGTTTCAGTTTAGAAAAAAAGTTAAAGATGCAGGCTCAGTTTTGCTTACCAGGGTATCTTTGGAACACTCAACATCTGTTTAGGAAGTTATGAGTTGCTCTGTTTTCATTTTTGTGGAAAGAAAAAAATGTCCAGCAGTAGCCAATGCCTTATCAATAAAGTAACTTGAAGTCATTTAGTGTCACAGCTGATTATGAAGGGCTTACTCTCATTTATTTCAGAGCTTCTTTTTGCTACCACAATAGTAGAGAGATGCCAGAACATAAAACCAGCGTTGCACCTCTACATCTGGCTGGCAGTAATAAATAAATGTAATATTTATAATGGAATCCAATAAAAAACAGAATTTGACTGGCAATGCCATTGCCATCAGAGATGTGTACAATACATAGTATCTATTTTTCAATGAGCAAAAACAAGCTGTAAAATGCACGTGGATTAACACTCTCTCTTGGGTCAATCTAGAAGATAACCCCAGCGCTTTATCTACCAGGCACTTGGCTTGCCCACTTGAAGCCCTGACTCTTCTACGATTGTATTGTTGTAAGGCACATACAGATGCATAAAATGCAGATGACGCACAGCTTTTAAAAACTGCCATATGGGACAACGCATACATAGGACCATATACAGGTCCCATACAGAGGCTAAGAAAACTATTTGCAACCTGCATGCAAAAGCACGGCTGTACTTGTATGGAGTTCAGCTGGTACCGCATCTCCACAGAATGTCCCTTCCAAAGGGAAAGGCACAATCCAGTGAATGAAGAAAAGGTCAAGCACATCCACACCACCATAAGGTGATCTTCTGCTGGCCTTCGATGTTAAAGTTTTTCCTATTTCCATAAAAGGAAGATATTATTAACCACTAGAAATGGCCAGAAAACAAAGCCTATTCCCTTTTTTTTTACCCCTAAAAAAAATAATCCAGAAATTCTTAAAATGGGAATAAATTTCAGCAAAATCCATGTTGGCAAATTCTAACGCGAACTCGAACTCTCCATTTTGTTTACTTGCAAGGCTTCTCACCATGTCATTAATTCCCTACTGGGTAACTGATATCTCCTTATAATAAAATGTTGCTAACAAAAATTCCAACCGGCTCTATTGACAAACTAAATATACTTCAAAAATTTGAGTACTTACTTGCCAATATTTCCACGACACTTAAAGAACTTATAAAATCAAACTATTATGGGATGACATTACAATCAAGAACTGTGTAGTATTAAATATTGTTATAACCCCCAAAAGAGAGCAGTACATTCAAAATTAACTATTTTAAATTAAACTGAAAGTATACCAATTACTCTGTTTCACAATTTACCAGAGACCAAAGCATACAAAGAGATGAAATTATTTAAAAGGCCAACTTTGGAATTGCTATCAAAATTCAAACTTCCATTTACAAAGCTGGCCTCTACTCATTCCTGCCATATGCTACTTAGTCCCTCAATTTAGAGATGTCTCAAAACAAAACTTCTTTGAAAAAAAAAGATCAAATTATTTACATATGTTTTAAATAAAAAATACTAGCTGAAATACTTTTGTTAGGATGTTGTGCACCACAAGCTGCTGGTCCATTATGATCTCAGTAAGAAAGGTTCTCACAAAATTAACATTATTCCAGCCGAAACCAGGACAGTAAACTATCGTTTAAAATGCTATTTTTAAGGGCTAACACTGTAAGGAGAGAGTAGTTCGGATAACCTTGAATCCCTTTAGATGGTGGGAACCGCTGGTGGCGTAACATCAAACAGGCCCACGGTCCGTGCGGAGCATGCTGGGCAAACCCCCCTCCATAGAAGAGATTCTCCCCTTCCAGTGACGAAGGCCCTACCACAGGACATTCTCACAAGAAAACCGCTCTGTTGGTTATTTCCACCGTCAAACAGAGGGGATATTCTCGCGAGAACGGCTTGCTGCATTCTTAAAGGCAAGGCCACTCGGCTAGCATAGCCGCTGGCGCCGACCGGGAGCTGCCTGCAGGCTCCTCTGTCACGGTGCGCTGGCCGAGTTCATCCTGCGGCCGACCTGTGAGACACCAGACAGGCCCGAAGGCCACGCCGCGCGCGCAGCGCAGCACCGCACAGCACCGGCCTGGGCACGCTCAAGCTAATTGTGCCGTGGATCACCAACCCCTCGATGTACAACAGAGTCTTCCGGTCAGGATCACCGCTAGATTTGGTAACAGCTATTAAGATGAGCATTTGCCATCTAATTCTTTCTACGCTTTTTCCTTCTGATGACACGTTGATGTTCTCACGGTCTGGTACGAGACGCCACCACCTGTTGACCGCTGCTAAGGAAACAGAGTACGCTACACCACGGGGTCACGATAGGCCACCGCCTTCCCTTCGACTGTAGCAGAAGCAGCAGAACGCAGGCGGGCCGTTTATGGTACGACTGGGTTGGAACTGGGATCTCGCAGGGACACCACAGCTCAAGCAAGTTCCACTGTCCTAGAAGGCCGGGCTTTAAGTACGGAGTTCTTGACGTTGCAGTCGTGCTTCCAGCACCCTCTAGTGTTCGCGGCAGTCATGCATCGTTACTATAGCGGGGACATGAATCTCATCACAAACCGATCCTCCTCTCCAGGAAGAGCTGCTTTCCCAACCTGAAAAAAACTACCGATGTGCTCCACTGTAGGAGCTTCCCACAACAGCATGTGTCCCTGTCACATACCGAGTTGTAAACTTTGTCACGTTACATTTCCTTTCGGTAAATAAATGAGATGCTAGTTTTCACGTACCATAGAATGGAAAACAATGTCATTTCCCCTCGAATAAATGTATTCCCCGAAGTGGAAATTAACATATGAATTCACCGCCTTTGCTTTAAGCAAGTTCACACAGGCAAATGGTAATCGATTATTTGAGTCAGTTACATCACCTCCTAAATGATGGGGTTATAAAAACAAGCAGCCTTTCTTGTCTCTTATTTCATTACAGAAGACTGCAAGGCATAAATTTCAGAACCCTCTTGTACTCTTTGTAATTCCCAAGATAGTGAAGAAAAAAGGAAAAAAAAAAAAACACTAAATGGAAGACCTGTCACTATCAGTGATTTTTTTCTATTGCTTTGATTTATGACAACAAAAAGACATTCAAGACCACCACTGGAGTTTAAAAACAGATGATATTTTGAAATGTGCCAGATACATTGCCCTCATGCTGAAATTTCAGCCAACAGGGATCTCAATGTTAAAGCAGCATGCAGGGGACAGCAAGGGAGCTGATCATAGCTCTCTTTGAGCAGCCTTCAGAACAGACAATGATACGTAGCTGTATATTCCATTTAAGCTGCAAGGTTGAGATGAAATGAGGTCCAAGTAAGAGACCTGCTGAAACGAAAGTCGGATGTAAAATATAATTAGCATTTCAAAACAGTTTTTGTCCTAAATTTTATTACTGTAATTCATGAATTACAATGGCACAGTAGTGTATCACACCCTGCCATTCTGCTCCCTTGAAGTCAGAGCTGTGGCTTTTTCCTGATCGCTCTTACACTGCATTATTTATATGGGCTTTCACAAATGTTTGAACAGTTAAGAAATTTACAATCTAGACATAGTACATAAACCTAACTAGTAACATTTGTGTAGAAATAACTTGCCTCTTTGCCTGGAAGGATTTCCTTCTAAGTTTATAATATATTCAAAAGTAATTCTATTTTAATCTATGACATTAAAAATAAATGTTTCAGAACTACAAATGCATTCTCTCCAGTTAGTTTACCTAGAATTACTTACACAGTCACACAGTGAATTTTAAATGCAAACAAATCTTTGGCTCATACATAGACTATTTGCTCGATTCATTGCAATACATTAAAAAAAAAAAAAGTTGTAAAAATTACACCTTGTACTACTTACAATCACTTCTGAAAGAGTCACAAATTAATTCCTCCTAAATAACCATCAGGCTGAACACACTAGAATTCTTACTGTATCAAAACATTACAGAACATTACTTTGGGAGAGACAAAGGCAAATTTCTTCAGACTTACACAGAAAAACATATTAATTTTATATACTGAAAATGTAAACAAATAAATCAGAAAACCATAGAAAGCCCCCACTTCAACCAAATTAAAACAAACAACAGGTTAGATTAGTTTTGCTCCTTACTCACTTGAATACCACAAACCAGATACTTTCAGTATCTCCTACTACCCCAGCCCCCCAAAACTGCTACAAGTAAGTTTTGGTTCTTTATACACCTATGCACCAAGCCACATTTTCCCCACTTAACAATACAGGTTATGACACTGAACTAAAAGGCTAAGTGCATTTAAAAAAACAACTAAAAAAAAAAAAAGTTTTGTTTAACACACACAGGACTGCTAGTAAATTTATGGCAACCATTTTAACTTTGAATCCAAAAAATCTTTTAGAGTTCTTTTAAAAAGAAACTCTGGGAAAATACTATCAGTTGTTTCATTAAGTGAGACCTGACCATAAGCTGTATACATAACCTTACATTCATTAAATATGAGACAAGGTTTTCAGGATCAATTTTCTTTATTCGTAACATCATAGTAGAAAGACACTCAAATGGATGAAAAATATAGCAATACAAAGTTTAAATTAAAAAAAGAGAGAAAGGAGTATACAAGAAACATATAGCATAGGGTCAGAGCAAAGATAGATAAAATACACCATATGCTGCCAGTACCAGTGCAGAACAGCTCCCCCACAGCAGTCACCACTTTCAGCACTTGGTTTCTCTGCTTCCAGCAGCACAAGTAAATTCGTATTTTCCTCCCCATGCTTAATCATTAGAACCCCATAATGCAGCTATAATTGATATGATTTCAGTAGTAAAAGACCATTTGCTAGTTATGATATACAGGGTTTTTTCCATCTATAGGTGCACTAATTGTTCTAAGTAATGCTGTCCAAAGATACTAGTAGCACTATTCTAAATATGGAACCTTACACTGAATTGGACTGTGTCACTACAATAAACCTGGTATTTACCCTCCCAGTTTGGGGGCAGTCTTCAGTTCTACATGGTTATTATCTTCAAAGCTCAGGACTGACTTCTTAAAATGATAAAATGAAATGTGCATTACAACAGTATAATAAAAGCATATGCATTAAGATGCACAAGATATTTGCCTTTCCTCTTCTTCAAGACAAAAGCTAAACAGGCCAAGTTTCTCGGTTTTAACTAGGCTTGACTAGATTCAGTGTAGGCTTGGACTAAAGAGATAAGATGACTTTTCCCATTCACATAATTAACGTGGATTAAATTTAAGGGGCTATCTTTTCCTAGAGACCTTGACTCCCCCTCCCCCCCTATGCTAGAACTCTGGCTTTACTCAGTACCTGTGGCTCAGAACTCAGTCATGTCATACTGTCCCACACAGGAAGAACATTAGAGTGCATCTGCCTTCACTTTCTAAAATCCCAGAAGGAGAGAATGACACAGCTGCTAAGCCCAACAGCTGTAATTAGGCAGAACTTGTAAATTCTGCTCTCAGCTCCAGAAAGCGCATGCTGTTTAACTGTTAAAGCATTTGAGATTAGGAGCCAAGTTTCCGGATGCATTATGCTCCCTCACGCCCATACCCAGTTCCCTATAACTACAATACTCCAATACGTACGCTAATCTGCCCACGTGATCCTCACTTAACCTCCAAACTAGAACTAAATCAGCCATTACGGAAAGCACATAACTTGGCCTACAGCAGGGTAATCGCATCTAGCCCTCCGGCATACACCTGTTACTCTTGTGGTTGTTTTAAGCGGGACTGTTTAGAAATCAATTACAAGCATACCAGAGATTGTTTCAATAGTGTAAACAGCAGCCAAAGATGCACAGCTGTGCAAGAATTGTAACTACTATTCTAAAGCAGAAGTGAAGGGCCCAGACAGCATAAATCATGCCTTATTCCAGACGTTCAAATCGCTTCTGACCGTTTTCCTACAGACGTGAGGACATCATGTTCTCCGCCACTCAGCAAACTCACGAGTCGTCCAAGTCAGTGAATAGCTGAGGTTTTCACAAAGCATACCTATCCATTTCTTCTGCTCAGCCTTTTCTGCCCACTTCAGCAAGGGAGGTATGTGGTTTTCCCCTCAGACTGTCGCACCCGCGCCAATCCCAGACCCAGCCGGAGGGCTTTCCCTTGCAGCCAACCCGGCAGCCTGCCCAACCCTCGGTAGCTTCGGTTCAGCAGCCACCCCCCGGGGACCAGAAGAGACCCGAGTGCTCGGGTGACTTCGAGCGGACGAGGGGTGCCGCGCACCTGCAGGCGCCCGCCGGCCGACACCAGCCACCAGCGGAGCCGAGCGCATTCCTGCTCCAGCGCTCCCCTCCGTCCCTCCAGCGCGGGAAGGGAGGAGGGCGACCGAGGCCAGGGGAGGCTTCTGCGGGAGGGCTGGGCTCGGCGGACGGCCGGGCTCTCCCCCGCGGGCGGCGGGAGCACCGTCCCGCGCCGCCCCCGAGGGGAACGCCCGGCCAGCCGTTAACGGGCGGCGGAGCGCCCTCAAGCGCCGCGAGAGCGCACGCGCAGCACCGCCCTCCGCGCGCGCCTGCGGCCCGAGGAGCCAACCAGCGCCGGCGCGAGGCCGCCATGCCGGAGGCGGGCGGAACCGAGCGAGGAGCCCGGGCACCATAGAGTCGCGGTGGAGGGTGGGGCGAGAGCGGCCGCCCTCGCCGGGGGTGAAAGGTCGGGGGTTCCGCCGAGGGAAGATGGTGGCGCCGGCGACGCTCCGCGTGGTGCGGTGCGGCGGCAGCACTCTCCACGGTGCCAGAGCCGTCTTCTCCGCCGACTCCAAGCAAGTGGGGGCCGGGGCCGGGGCCGGGGCCGGGACCGGGACCGGGACCGGGCTCGGGGCCTTCCAGCCTTGAGGGGGGCTCCTGAGCTGGCGTCGCCGCGGCCTGCCGCTCGCCACCCCCCTCTCCCGCGGGCGGCGGGGTGACGGCTTTCCTCCCCCTCCAGGTACCTGCTATGTGCCGCCGGCGACTTCGTGAAGATGTACAGCGTGGCCACCGAGGAGACACTGCGGGTGATGGGGGGCCACGCCGACCTGGTGACGGGCGTCCAGCTGAACCCCCACAACCACATGCAGGTTCGGGGCGGCGGGGGGGGAGGAGGTCTGGCAGTAGGGGGTGCTGGGGGTGCTTCTGCCCCCCCTCGGCCGGGCTTACGTGCCTCTGCGGGGGCTGTCCCGGGTGTTGGGGGGGTTGGCTGGAAATTGAGAACGAGCTGGAAGCGAATATAGCACGGTTGAGCTGACGGTTGTCCAAAATCTGCCTCAGAAGGTAAACGTTATGCCTGTTTTCCGCAAATAAAAAGGTGAAGCGTCGCGTGGATTACACTCGTTGAATGGGACGACAGCAAAATGGAAACAGGAGCAAAAATTCCGGTTTTTGGATGATTCGAGGGGGAAGAGGAGCACGTGGGAAAATTGACAACGCTCGCTGTGATTGCTGTTTCCCCCTCTCTAGCTGCTGATACAGACGTAGATTTGACTAAACCCCTTTAGTTTGCCCGGTGGCTCTCTGCCTACCAGCAGCCTGCCTTCCCTGTTTGCTGCTGCTCCTGCTCTGGCTCTCAGTTTGCTTGGGTTTTTTTGGTGTCCATATATAAACAAGAATTATTTGCCCAGATGGACTGTATCTGCATATTATCTATGCAAAATCTGATGCAAATGTTAATAGGTGTTCACATAATGGGTATGTGTGCATACTCAGTTAGTCTCAAGCGATTAAAACCAAATACCTGTTGTTTCTTTCACACTTTATGAAAATGTATATTGCAAACTAGAACAGTAGTGTTTAATTTGCATCGCTCTTTATTTGAAGGCCTCAGAAAGCTGGTCTGTGTCCTGTATTTCTGATGATTCAGCCACTCAGAATTGCAGTTCTATTCATCAATCCTTCAACTTTTAAGCTGTGATTTTATGTAAAAGCTGGCTTTGATATATTACATTAACTTTTTTCTTTTTTTTTTTTTCTTCAGCTCTATTCTTCCTCTCTTGATGGCAGCATTAAGCTGTGGGACTTCATGGATGGGATTCCCATTAAAGTATGTTGAGTTATTCCTGTTGAGCACATGTCAAAATTCTTCTTGATCCATTGGTAGTATAATAAGGATTTCTGCAGCTGTTACTACAAATGGGCACAAATCAGTCTTGAGATGTGTTGGTCTGCCATTAACACAGCCTGAAAACCATCTATTTTTGGCAGTAATAGAATGTGGCAATTGATGTCTGTGTCGCTGCAGAAATTCATGATGATGCAGAATCTTTTGGGGAAAAAGATGGGATATGAACTGACATACTAACTTTGCTACTTGCTGCAGTTCAGAGTCCGGTGTAGCTCTTAGGCAGTGCGCTGCAGTTTGTGATACGCCAATAGGAATTGATATGACGGCTTGAAAACGTGGGCTGCTAACTGTCCTGTTGCTCCCATTTTCTGCTAAATAGAGGCAGAGGGGTAAGATACTTCCAGGTTTTTCAGTAAATCTGATCTCTTACACTTTATTAGTACTGTTTTAACATTTGTATTAGTCCTTAATAGAATAAAGGTCTTTTTTTGTGTGTGTTAGAATCGAGAATTTTAATTAATACACCAAGGTTTCTTTAAAGCAGGTGTGTTTACTATAGAAACTTAGCATTATTCACTGTTGAAAACCATACGCATGAGTGTAGTAGTTGTTGACCTCCTTCCCTTATTTTTTTCTTCAGACTTTCACTGTAGGATCCAAACTTCTGGCACTGTACGCTCTTGCTAGTTCCGAGGACTCAGTGTTTGTTGTAATTCCAAAGAGTGGTGAAAGAGGTACAGTATGATTAGCATCATCCTTCTCATCTAAGTCATTCTATGTCTAAGCTACTGTCACATGGGTGAATGGTATGCTGCAAGAACACGCTTTAATATATTACTTTTTAAACTATTTCTTAAATCCTGAGACAGACTGTGGTGGGTTGACCCTGGCTGGATGCCAGATGCCCACCAAAGCTGTTCTATCACTGCCCCTCCTCAGTTGGACAGGGGAGAGAAAATATGACAAAGGGCTTGTGGGTCAAGATAAGGACAGGAGAGATCAACTCACCAATTACCGTCATGGGCAGAACAGACTCAGTTGGGGAAAATTCACTCAATTTATTACAAATCAACCAGAGAACGGTAATGAGAAATAAACCCAAATCTCAGGACACCTTCCCTCCACCCCTCCCTTCTTCCCAGGCACAACTTCACTCCCGGATTCTCTACCAACCCCCCCCCCCCCCAGCGGCACAGGGGGTTGGGGAATGGGGTTTACGGTCAGTTCATCACATGTTATTTTCTGCTGCTTCATCCTCCTCAGGGGAAGGACTCATCACACTCTTCCTCTGCTCCAGCGTGGGGTCCCACCCACAGGAGACAGTCCTCCACAAACTTCTCCAACATGGGTCCTTCCCACGGGCTGCAGTTCTTCACCAACTGCTCCAGCATGGGTCCCTTGCACAGCATGCAGTCCTCCAGGAGCACACTGCTCCAGTGCGGGCTTCCCACAGGGTCACAAGTCCTGCCAGAAAACCTTCTCCGTGGGCTCCTCTCTCCACAGATCTACAGGTCCTGCCAGGAGCCTGCTCCAGTGCAGGATTCCCACAGGGTCACAGCCTCCTTCAGGCACCCACCTGCTCCGGTGTGGGGTCCTTCATGGGCTGCAGGTGGATATCTGCTCCACTGTGGACCTCCATGGGCTGCAGGGGGACAGCCTGCCTCACCAGGGTCTTCACCATGGGCTGCTGCAGGGGAATCTCTGCTCTGGCGCCTGGAGCATCTCCTCCCCCTCCTTCTTCACTGACCCGGGGTTCTGCAGGGTTGTTTCTCTTACATGTTCTCGCTCTTTCTCCAGCTGCTGTTTCTGTTCATCCCAGCAACTTTTTTTCCTCAAAATGTTAACATTAGAAATGAAATGATAACATTTCTTAAAAATGTTATCACAGAGGCATTACTACTGTCGCTGATTGGCTCGGCCTTGGCCAGCGGCAGGTCCGTCTTAGAACCGGCTGGTACAGGCTCTATCAGACACAGGGGAAGCTTCCAGCAACTTCTCACAGAAGCCACCCATGTAATTCCACACACACACACACCCCCCCCGCTACCAAAACCTTGCCACACGAAGCCAATACACAGATGTCTGCAGTCTTGCATTTTGTACCTTTTTCTGTTTTCATTTTATGACATCTGTTTTTTTAATATTTGTCTAGAAGATTGCCTGTCTTCACTTTGGAAGCATATACTGTATGTATCCGATGCGGTAGATGCAGTAAATCTTTAAGCAGTGCTTACCGTGATAGAGGGTGTGCTATAGTACTTGACACTACTCTTCCACCTTAAGTAGTATTAATATGAGTAGACTTGTCCTATTTAACAGTATGCTTAAATATTTTTTTCCCTAGAATTTTGTCTGAAATAAATAAAAATACAGCTTGACCCTACTCTTAACTATATTGCTACGAATATCACTTTGGAGCAAGAGCAAATGTTGTGCAACTTTGCTTGGTTTCTGCTTACAGTTGCACTGGTATCCACTACCTAGTCCTCAATCTTCAATGCTGTTGTTTGAATCAAAATATTTGAAACAGTTATTTTTTGAAAGGTATTACAAACTTTTTCAAACTTATAAAAAATTTTGGAAGGTACTAACATGTTACTTTTAAGGTAGAAGAGGTGCAGATCCTCTTTGTAAGGGACGTACATAAACTTGTTCATAAAAGCCTTCTGAACAGATTTTTCTTTGGTCAGATACATTCCAACTGGTCTCAGTTAAGCTGACAAAAGCAGCAGGCCAAGATTTGGAAGCCAAGGAATTGTCAGTGGTTTTGGATGGTGTGGATGCATCACCGAAGCGTATTGCGTTTGGAAGAGAAGTATATTCACTTTTGGGGTTTTTTATTTCTGTTGGGTGTTGGTTGGTTGGGGTTTTTTTTCCTCTCAAATGAACTATAGGCTGTTTATGTTTTTATACAAGCACAGCAGCACTGAAACAAAACTGAAGTTAAATGAATCTGTGTAAGACCTATGCTTTCTTTTATTAAAAAAAAAAAAGAACACTTATAATAGGAAAATATTTACTTAACGTCAGCTTATATGTTATTTCCAATTTTAAGTACTTTATTGTGAAACTTTTTTTTACATTCATGTGTAAGAACATAATCTGTATGGCCTAAGTTGTTGTTTTGCTGTAACAGGGTGAATATGTGGCATCAGTGAAAGAGGTTAATCTCCAAGTGTTTTTTTTTAAACGGAAACAGTTGAACAGGTAAGAATGAAAATGTCAGGTATTGATTCAGTCCAATAAATCATAAATGTTTGTTAACTGGTGATGTGTGCACACATTATTTTATATTTGTCAGCAACCATTTGGTATGTAGTCACTATATAAGAAGCTTCCGGTAGAGGCAGACAGTGGTGCTGCACTGGCATTAGTAGCTTATCTTTTCAGCTCAGGCATGTATTTTTTTCAGGTAAATGCTTAGGCTGATGCTGGACTGAAACAAGTGACAGTTTAGTCAGGGCCAAAACAGGGACAGGAGGGGAAGAAGAAAGAGAGAGAGAGAAAGAAGGAAAAATCTTTCAGCTTGATTGAAGGCAAAGAACTAGTGAAATAAAGAGAAATAAATCCATCACTACTCTTTGGAGAGTGACTGTAATTTTGACAACTTGAAAATGTTTAACTTTACTAGTCAGAATTGGTTTTATATGCATTTTCTGATCTTTTTGAAGCTTTGTTTAAAAAAAAAATAAATAACCCCTGATCTAATTAAAGGTACTTTCTTAACTCTTGAAGGTTTTCTGTAAGCGCAATAAAGACAAAAAGCGGAAACAATCACTTCACTTGCATAGCATGCCATCCTACAGAGGATTGTATTGCAACTGGCCATGCTGATGGAAAGATTCGCCTCTGGTATGCACATTTTGATTCAACTGTGTACCCTATAAACTGATGTGACTATAGGAATTAAGTGAAACCTGAGCAAAGCAGTCTAATTTGTCCTTAGTGTTGCCATTTTCAGAAGTCGTAATGAGGAAGGCCCTGGGAAGCTGCAGTACTGACATTGACTTCAGGGTACAGCTTCAGTTTAATGTCAAATAGGAAAATATTCCTGTTAAGCTATGCTCCACAAATCTAAACTGTATTTGAAAAGGGTAATGCAGGAGCAGCTGAAGTAACTCTTTATGGGCAAGTAGAGTCCTGGAGAGAGAGCACACTAATGGAACTGCGTGGTTAAGAACAATATGCTTGCCGAGTTGCTCAGTATGTCTAAGATGCACGGTGTGCACCAGGAAGGTGCTGAAAACCTGCTAGCGTGGTTCTTTCCCTCGCTTTGTATCACTTGAGCATACCAGAAACTCTAGTCTGGAAGTTAGAGGAGAGGATGGTATACTTGATTCAATTCAATATTTCCTTTCGTTTGCCCTGTTGTTGATGTTGTGCTTAAAGAACTATTCTGTTCCTCCCCACATAGGAGAAATTTCTACCACAAGAAAGACTACACATTTTCGACACTGCACTGGCATCATGATACTGTCATGGATCTAGCTTTTTCTATGGAAGGTGAGTAAAAACCAGAAAAAACAGTGGAAAAATAGCCCAACAAACAATTAAACCTCTCAAAGTCGAAGAGCTGCAGCAGGGAGGGAAAAATCAATAGAAGTTTGAGTTTGTCCACTTACTAACAAATTAATTTCTAGAATTTTAAATATTTCCAGGAAGGATCTAAAATAAAAATGGAAACAGTTGTTATTTTTTTTTATATATTCTGATTGGCATTCATAATGACAAATATCTACCTTCTGTGGTAGAATGTAAAATCTAACCCCTCCTCTTACCTCTTTTCCCCCACCTCCACTCTCCCTTCCCCTGCTCCTCTCATCAGTAATACGGATGAGTTCTTGCCAGAGTCTTACTTGTATCCAAATAGAAAAAGCCAGTCTTGTCCGAGCTCAAACCTAGTGACAAAAATACAGTTAACTTTTATCTGAATTGTGTGATCTGAACTATTCTCCTTAGGATGTTTTTTTTACTGCAGAGTAATTCTGATGGAATACAGCTGAACTGTTCTACTTCTAACACAAATACTCAGCTGATTCAGAAAGTAATGGGATCTACTACTCCAAAGCATAGTTTAAATTTTACTATAGGCACAAATTCTTGTTACTTTTTTTTCTTGTTACTAGTTTTTCTAGAAATTTTAACATGGGATAATGAGAAATGTATCTATTTGTGTTGCCCAGGCTAGATATGAGGAAAATTGCGTTGTATGTAGCAGTTTAAGAAAGGTTTTTGAGAAACCTATGTTTGTCTGTCATTGTAAACACCTATGCTGATGATATTTTTTTAAGCAAAACCTGTAACTGCATTTTTATTACCGGAAAAGGAACCAGCTTGCTGAGTGGCGGAGTTGAGTCTGTTCTAGTTCTGTGGCACAATGAATCAGACTGTCAGAAGGATTTCCTTCCTCGTTTGGGATCTGCTATTGAGTACATCTCCATGTCATCTGATGGCACGCTCTGTTGCACCTTGCATACAGACAACAGTAAGCCAAAACATATTTTAAGTATCATTTAATGCAAAACAGAATGCAAATCTGTATGAGCTTTATTTTGTTAATCTCAGATGAATCAACTAGGTACTACATAAAAGTTCAATATTGACCTGAAAGAACAGGTGCTTGAAGTAATCTTTTGCTCTTTCATCAGTTCTGTGAATTTGCCTGGTGGCTGCTCTAAGTTGGCTTTCCACCTTAATGTAGGGGTGTCATAAATTGAGAAAAGTATACATTTATAGGATTAAGTACAGTTGGTTATGGTCCCTTCCCCACCATGAGATGTGGTTACATTGCAGAAGCCTTTTGCAAGATTTCATCTGCTTTTCCTTTCAGGAATTACAATAATCAACAGCAACTTAAGATTTTGCAAAAGTATTCAAGGGCTAATCAAAAGTAAGTGCAATAAAATTTATCTTCCACTTAGAGGACAGAATGTGTCACTTCCCATCTTAGGTCATTTGTCATCTGATTTTTATTGCCAGGTACAGATGTCAAAACTGGTCTAGTGGTTGATCCTAGAACCAAAGCTTTGGTCCTGAATGGAGAGCCTGGCCACTTGCAGTTCTATTGTCTCCAGAGTGACCAACAGCTGTTCAGTGTAAGTTGGATGGGCTTGTACTAAAACTTTAACTTATTCAATCAAGTAAGTTATGCGTCAGAATTTATTTGAAGACTTAATATGGCAAACAGGAAAAAAAGCCAGCAGCTATACCATGGGACTAGATTTCAAGCTGAGATGTTTTCAGCTTTAGGGCAAACTTCTTTTACTTGTTAAGCATAGCTGAATGTTAATAGTTGAATAAATATCAAAACAGTGTGCTCCTGTTAACATTATTGTGGAATGTACATATCATAGTTATGCTTTCCCTGCCTTTTTTTTATGCCACAGCCCATTCAGTTCTAATCTGTCCTTTCAGAACATTTTTCCCATGGTTTTATGAATGATATCTCCAAACCTACACTTGAATTTTGAAATTTAATTTTGGCCTTGTTGTTTTGCAGTTGGATATTGTGCAACGACAATACATTAATCAGGCAGGTTTAAACCAAGCTGACTTGGTAAAAGTTGCGTTTAGTGCACAAGGCAAGTGGTTAGCAACAGTAGAAGAGAGAGAAGAAGTAACTGACCCTGAGTTACAATTGAAGCTGTGGTTCTATGATGAAGAAACACAAAGGTAACAATAATAGAGCTGGCCTTCTACGTGTCAAAATCAAAAGTATCACACAATTATTTACACAGGCTTTGTTTTGCGAAGGCAGAGTTTTCCAGACCAACTAATAAAATCCTAGGGAAGACCCTAGGGAGAGTTCGCCATGCATGCTACGCACATCTGAAACAATGCACAGAGCTGACATAAATACAGATTGGAAATAATTGCTCTGAATCTAATTTACTTATATTGATCAGCCAGGCAATTTTAAACATAGGACTTAAATTCACATATTTACTTGGTATTAAAAATCATGGACTTGGCAGAATGGTTCTATAGCTTGTTCAGTTTTCCCACCTTTGTCTAATCCATCATTAATTGATTAGTTCTTCTAGGGTACAGAAGATTATGACTTTATTGTTGATTATTTTTTTTTTAGTCAACATATGCATCTGGTTTATATACTTCCCTGATTTTCAACATATGCATCTGGTTTATATACTTCCCTGATTTTTTTATTTACAAAAAAAATATATATATATGTGTATATATTTTTTACTATATAGTAGCTATGTGATGGATATTCTAAGTACTGGAAAGACTGCCCAGAGTTCAGACTGAATATTTGAGAGTGATGCTTGCTTAGTGATAATCTTTTCTCGGTGCTGGGCTACAATGTCTCTTGCTGTACGGAAGTTATTAGGGAAATCTGATCTGTAAATGCGATACCATTTAGCTATCTAATTAGACAGAAGTTTCTTTGATTCTTCGTCTCCCTGCCCCTTCCAGAATCATCTTAAATGTAAATCTTCCCCAAGTTCCAAATGAAATAAAACAGCAAGCTTCTATTTTCTTTTCCTATAGCTTTAAGCTGAACACTAGAATAAATATGCCCCATGAGGACCACATAACAGACATGTGCTTTCGTGAGATGGATGAATTGGAAGATGACTCTCTGATACTGGTAACAGCTGGCAGAGACTGTGTGTTTAAAGTCTGGGTGATGGTAGAAGACACTGATCCAGAAGGTAGGTATGGTCAAAACATAACTTACTCTTACTTGCCACCTTGTAACATGCTATAGAAATTCTGATCCTAACTTCATTCTTTCAGAACTAGGCCCTCAAGGCCCATGCATTTCTCTGTTTCTGCTGTTGCATGGAGTACTGTGTTCCCCTGAACATCCTCTGTGGTGAATTTCTCTCATAGTTTTGCAGTATTATGGACTGATACGGAGGTTCCTGAAATAGCAAAGACCTTGCTGAGCCTGCTGCAGAAGGGAATGGCAGCTTGTGTTGATTGTTTAAAGGATTATTTCTGGTAATGATTTTTCCATGCTAGGAAAATGGATTTTGTTATTCCTCTGGGAAGTCTTTTTATTTGAGATTTCTGGTCAAGGGAGCAGGATGCAGAAATGTGTCATTCTGTTTTAGTTGACTTAGTGTAAAATGATAGCATTTTGCCATTCTGCAGCTCCACCCCTTCAGAGTTCATTTTTTTTACATCCTTCCTTCCCATTAGATATTTGAATGCCCTAGAATGGATATTTAGGATCCACTTCCAAGATACTCAAGTAACCAAATTTCATCTCTTGGAGTGCATGCTGATGTTCACTTGTTTGAAACAGAACATCTGAGGGATGTGTATTACCCTGTATGCCTTTGGATGTGAAATACAAAAGGTTTCCTGCTTCTTAATTTCCTTTTACTTAAATGTTATTACAGTGCCAGGCACGCTTAAGTGAGTTGGAACTTTCTTGCCACTTGGGTGTCTTATCTTTTCGTGTTCCCAAATAGATGCAGTAGTGGTCTTGCTGAACTGCTTGCAGTTTGGTTTGTGTTTTTGTGGGCAGGTGAGAACATGTTCAGAAGTAGTTTTGAACTACTAAGATTTTCATTTGGCAAACTTACTTTGCCAAATTGACTTTCTCTTTCAAAGCTGTTTGCTCCATAACAGTGGCTGCTCGTGAGAAGAAAAACAAAAGCTTGTATTCATTTACTAGGATTTATGCATATATTTACTTAATAGCAGCTCCCTCAGTGGTATCTGAAAGAGTGGGGTTTTTTTGTTTTTCCTTTTTGTTTGTAAATGATTCTGAGCCTGGATTATATCTTAACTTAATGAGCAGATACTTTTGATCTTGAGTACAGTGTGGGCTGGGGATGAAACCTAATGGGGTCTGTCTCCTTCAACACGATAGTTTTGTATCTGCTGACTGGCCTCTTTGCCGGGGCGGGGGGGGGATGTATTTTTGGTTTGTTTTTTAAGTGACTGTTAAACAGAGTTCTGTTTCTTGGCATGTGTAAAAGTACAAATTAGTGCTGACTTCTGTGGTGTATTTGCCCAGTGGAGGCAGCATAGGAATGCTCAGGTGGAAAGATTCAGCTTCTGTGCAGCAAGTATTAATAAACTAATTAGTTCCTAGTAGAATACACTCTGTCATGTGTTTATTTGCAGCAGATCTCTCGCTGTGCCTCTAGATGGTGCCATGCAGTTTAAAGTAGTGAACTGTTTCTGGCTGTTTTTTACAGGCAGGTCTTTTAATCATCAACTTGTAGCCATTATATAAAGGATATCTTAGCATAGGGTGAATTTATTTTCCTTTCTTTCCTCATCCTATTCGTATGTTTCAAAAGCATGCTGTATGAATTTATTTATACTGGGAAATGTAAGTTATGTGGTAAGTACATCACTTCGCTTCTGTTTATTTCATGGTAATTACCAACAATGGGAAAGGTATCGCAACTGAATGCACTGGCAGGTTAAGCATGCTGATACGTCACTTTGTGATCCTCAAACTTTATGTAAATGAACCATGAGCTTTGTTGGACTCAAATGCAACCTGTGTTCAAATTTTAGTAATGCTCATGTTCTTGCTACATTTTTAAAAAAAACAATATGTTTCAGAACCCTAAATGTTGACTCTACTTCAGTATCTTTTTTCTTTTATCTAACATCTGCTTATTTGAGAGCACAGTTAATGTAGTTGGCAAAGTAAACATGAATATTGTACCATGTCAATCTCAGGATTCACTGTTCAAATGCAAAACTGAGGACAAATGGAAAACCTACTGGATGTTTCTTGTACTAGAACAGGACAGAGTCTCTGTACTCTTAAAAAATGTAAGCCTTCTGAAACAAAACTATTTTGCTCTTGAGCCTATTTTGCAGCCCTAATACTTGAATTCTTCTTTCTTCATGTACAGACTTGAATTAACTAGCTTGTTTATTTAATGCAGCACAGCAAAGTGTGAGCTGGAGCTGTGACTTTGTAGGCAGCTACCACAACTACCAAGCTACTAACTGCTGTTTCTCAGAAGATGGCTCTTTGCTTGCTGTTAGCTTTGAAGAAACTGTCACTGTATGGGATTCAGTTACTTGGGATCTTAAGTGTACGTTTTGCCATCCACCTGGAAAAATAAGGTATGTTTTTTATCTGGTTTTTTTATGTCTTTCTTGAACTCTCAAAACAGAAAGAATCAATTCATAGTAGTCCAAGACCTTGTATGTATTCACATTAACATTGAATTTAACAGTCTTGAGTTCATATATAGAAAAGACTCTAAAATGGCTTCTGGGTCATTGGTAACTTACTGTTAAAAATAACAAGACCAGGCTTTGCAGTTTCATCTTCTTACCTACTTATGACTCCTGTACCTCCATACACAAACATGTATCATTGGGCACACAGTAGTGTGTTAATAGCCCTTCTCTTTTTCCCATTAATCTAGGAGTGAATCAAAGTACTGAAAAAGTATAAATATAGGAAGTTTGTTCTCTATTCATGTACACATGCATACAAATAGAAATTATATCAATAAACCATGAAGGCATATTGACCTTATTAGCTGTATCATAAAATACATATCTTGATCCCTTGGCAGACTGTCCCAGCATGCTCCATTGTATGCTGTCAAGATAAAAGACATCCTGAAGGTCTAGATACCATTCCATTGTGTAAGGATAATGAGGAATGGCGTAAGTCGATGGTAGAGATAAAAGATAGAGACTCAAAGAATAGGACAGCCTTAATAGCAAGTTTCTTGGACTGTGCAAATATAGAGCAGTTTCTGATCCAGGTAATAAATCACTTTTCTTATGAAAATCTTGTAAAAAATAGGGCAATAGGTGACCTTATTTGGTTCATCTACGTAATATCTGTGCCAGATCTCTGTATCTAAACAATTGCTGAAACAGGAAAATGCTACAAACCTACCGCAGCATTCTCTTTCAGTGCTAAGGTTTTTCTAACTGCTTCTCAAAGTCATTACTGCAGTAATGTTAGAGGTACTTCATAAACCTGCTTCCAGGAAACACCTAAAATGGAAAGCAAAATATTGCATGGTCACAATGTTTTAAAGACTCTGACATAAAGAATCATAGAAAGATACAGAGATTTCTCACTTCCATGTTTTTGCATGTATGTTTGTAAGCTTTTCTTTTGTGTGATGAAGCCTGTTTTGTTTATACTGCTCTTCTAAGATTAGAAATTGAGAAACATGATTCTAAAACTGGTGTGCGGGAAAATCGTGGGAGGCATGTAAGCCACATCTTTACTGTATCTGTGGAGAAAACTTCTCTTGACAGCTTGGTCCAGCAGCAAGCTTTTCCCAGGCTAGCTGCTCCTTTTGTAGCCTTTACTGTATGCTATATTAAACGGAAATAAATTACTCTAGGACTATATTAAATGACTGTAATGATAATTATGTTAATTGCATAACTTCAAAAGGCTATGTTTATAGAAATTCCATCCCTTATTAGCTTTTTTTGAAAACTTTCTATAGCATTAGCAATCAAAAGGCTGTTCTATTGTTCTCAAACAAGAGAATGAGAAATTAAGTGAAAACAAATCACACACTTTCTTCAATTGGAGCAGCCTGTAAAAAGAACTGCTTTTTTTACTACTCTCTTTCTAGTGCTTAGAGCGATAGTAGGAATTCTTAAATACGGAATTTATTTTCCAGTCCCAATGTGAACACTTACTATTACTTATGGGTTTGTAACTTGAGAGCATAAAATCACTCCTTGAAATCAGTATGTTGTAGGAACATATAAGTCTTCATAGATTTATGCATACTGTTAAATCTCCCTGACCTATCTGGTGGTTGCCTCTGAAGTTTCATACTACTAGAGGTGAAAGCAAAAAGCAAACTTCTGATTTAAGTATCAGAACTAAATCTTAACTGAATGTTTTTTGTGACTTACAAATTGTTGCTAAATAGAGAAACAATATGAAATCTGAAGGTCACTAACTTGTTTTGACTTTCTACTTCTGTAGGAACATCTGCTTTGGGAGACTAACATGTTCCAAGTACCTTATTGGTGCCACTGATTATGGCTTTCTGTGTTGCTGGAACCTGCTCAGTTGTGCATGTAAGATCAGCTTAAATACGTGCTAGAGTGGTAACATTTAACACTTGAATTTACTATGAAACCTTAAAATAATTGTAGTTTGATTCCAGATTGACCCACTACAAAATGTCCTGTGGAAGTGTAGTGATTTTCATACTTCAGTGAAGATGGTATCCTGTCCAGCGTGGATGTGCTTTGTGTGCATGTGCATACTAAATTCTAAGTTAGATGATTGATAACACAATAATAGCTAGTATTTCCTACATTTGTGTAGAAGTTGATAGTATTTGTGTATTTTTATTCATCTGGGAATAAATGAAGTTGCATGCCTCTTCCAGAGGTTAAGGCCCTGTGTGTCATTCCCATTTGACCTTTTGTTTGGCAAAGTAGTTGGATAGAACTGAATGCCTTCTTTTTATGTCTCGCTGTTGCTGTGTTTGCTTTTCAGTGGAATGGAGTGCCCACCTCAATGTCTTAGTTCTGCAACCTGATCCCCTTTCAGAACATATTGCTGCTGTCTCATGGCTCTCAAAAGAGTCCAGCTGTAAGTACAAAGGCTTCTTTGACAAGTAATAGTCAGTAGAATTTAGAACTGTGAAAGCATAATTTAGAAAAAGTTTTCTTAGAATTCAGCCCCATGAAAGCCATAAGACAGATTTGAGTCTATGTGTGCACCTGTGGAAAACTGAGGCATGTCTGACAGCAACAGCCAAGTAAAGCATGTTGGTTCCCATCTTTTCTTCCAACAGTTAGTTTCTGGTACAGGAAGTAGCACAGGATTAACCGTGCTCTCTGGGTGAGGGCTTTGAATGTTCTTGACCCTCTGCTGTAAATGCAAAACTGGTTGAACTGTACAGCTATGTTTTACAGCTTTGACTAGAAATTCTGATTATTCTTCCTAGAGCTACTGTTCTACAGAAACGTTAATTTCCAAGTATGTGCTCTGGATTGGAGTACTGTGAAAGGTACCTTCTATTATGCAGTAAGGTTATCCAATTATAATTGCTGCAAACTAGTCCTTAAAGGCAATCTTGTCCAGCCCTTACTGGCTGTTATACATAGGGCTTTGACAGCTGTCCAGGAAGGTAAGAATTTCATGATTTAAAGAGAAGACATTCTTTGTTTTGCAGTGTTTGTGTTTAAACCAAACGAGCCACGGCCAATCTATATCCAGAGAAACCTTTGTAAAGAAAAGATCCAGCTTGCTGCCTTTGTTCCAAGGGACGAACCTGAAACAATTGGCTCAGAAAAATACCATTGGCTAAGAAGATCCCAACTGTTTTTTCTTACGGATACACAGGTAAGAAATAGTGATTGGCAGGTGGTTCCTGGGGAAAAAGTGGGTTCCTGAATGTGGATTGATACAAATTCAGAGTTCTGCTGTTGAGTGTAGGGGTTTCGTTTTGTGATTTCAAGGTGGTGTAAGCCATGCTTTGTTCTTTATTAAGAGTTTTTAACTGCCGAAACAACTTTGGTTCAAAATTGATTATTTCCTGGTTTTCTACTTCTAATAGTTTCTGCTGCCTCATTAATACAAGAAACTAGATAATTTGGGAAAATTGCCTTTGCTGTTTAACTTAAACAACCACCTAGCAGCTGTATTATTGCTGACTATCCAAATGTTTCATATGATACTCAATTTTCCCTGTAATTTGTGCGTGGGTGGGGTTTTTGTTTGTTTTCCCAAAATGTCTGTATAGAGCCTCTAGGTCCATTCCTGCTTCCTTTCAGTTTCTTTATAAGATAAAGAGGAAGAGATGTGTTTCCCTCTTCCATTTGACTGACAAAAGCTTTTGGGCCATTCAAAAGCTTCTGTAGGCAAGGAATGGAAATAGGGAAAGAAGTTTCACATACTGTAACTCTGCTGCATCATTCTGTATTTTAGGAACTAATGACGCTTAGCACAAAGTCTCTAGAAGAAAGGCTTACACCGTCAAGCAAACAGGTACCTCTTATAAAAGTTTTGACACAAATGTACAGAGCAGTTAAATTCTGTTGGTGTTCAGTTCATCAGACTCAAATTCCTTGCTGTCATAAAAATGCACACCAGATGCTTAGATGAAGTCATAGGCCCTTAGTTGAAGGGGCAGTAATTATATTTGCTTACTTATTGACAGAATTGCTGTTTGTAAAAAGCTTTTTTAAAAAAAAAAGTATTAGTAAGCTACTCCCTCCTTTTCTCGTTTCCCCTGAACAAAAAAATGATACTTTTCTAAAAGGATTCAGGTTACACAAATGAAGCAAAACCGCTGATATTTGAGTAAGCTCTTCCCTTATCTTGATTTCTTTAACACTTAGAACCTTGAGTGTGGCCTGAACTGCACTTTGATGAGAATGAACAATTGTCAGTCAATTATGACTTATTAGTGAGAAGGAATTTCAAAATTACATTCCAATATGTACTTCTGTGGAGGAGTAGTCTGGGAACATTGATTTTTTTTTTTTTTTTTTTTTTTTAAATTCATGTTGAAGAAGTGTTTCATACCCACTGAACAGAATAAAATAGTAGCACTTGATTGATTTGGTTAGATAAAATAGATCAAAGTAGAAGTTAGTATCTTTCTAATACAAAATCCAGTGGGAATGTGGTTATAAGCAATCAGTTTCTTTGGAGGGTGGGGGAATAATATGGTACTCAGATTAAGGTATATTGATCTAGGAAAATGCCAGAAGGGAAGTTGACATGTTTTGCTTCCAGTTACATAATTAAATAACTTGGCAGATGATGCTGGGGTATAAATGATCTTTTAGTCATAAGTGGAATGTGAAAGCCATACTTAGTTTTTCTGGCACACACCGCAGCTTCCATATTTGGAAGTTAATTGGTACATCAACCAACTAAAATCTGGTGTTCTTGAATCCAGATTCTTGAGAGTTTTAGTACATCTCTGTAGGACTCTCAGGATGCCTGACAGAGAATGAGTACAAAGAGCTATATGGTTCAGTTGAGTTGAATTTGAGTGTAGAGTTTTGTCAGGTAGGTTGATTCTGAATTTTGGTAACTCAAAATGAGATAGAACTTAGATTTGTGACACTAAAGTTCTACTTAAAACTTTCACCTTTTTAAAGCTGGCAGTAGAAGAAAGTCTTCCTGTGACCCCATTTAGCTTGCTATTGGGAAAGCACAGACGTCAGCAATCACATGAGGATATAGACCTTGGAAAACGAGTTCATAATAAGCACAAGCAAGATTCACCTGCTGTCAAAGAGGTAGGACTAACTACAGTAAAATGTACAAACAAAGCCATGACAAACAAAAGCTTTCGTAAAGCTTCTGTTTTATCTTTTCAGCTTTTGCACACTCCAGCACATGTTTTGCCATCTGCTTCCTTCCTCTGTCCTATATTTATTAATTCACTGCTCATCTCCAAAGAGAACAAAAGGTAAGAAAAATTGAAGAACTCTCCTTAGTTATTATTTTCAATTATGTACATCTTTGTTTGAAGTGTAAAAGCAGTTTTCTAACACTCTTCATCTATTGATGTAAGTTAGTAGAACACTTTATTGTGGCAAGTTTTTGGGTTGGGTTTTTTTGCGGGGGGGTGGTGATTTGGTTTTTTTTTTTGGAACAGCTCAGTTTTGGGGAGATATGCAGACTGGCTATTTAGCCTGCTGGCTCTTTTTGCTGTTGTTTGGCATAATGTGCTCATACACAAATGTTGCCTTTGGTACTCAGTGTTCTTTATGAATTTATCTTTTATTTCAGGGATTTAATGTTTTTAGTGGTATGTTTGGATAAGTGTCAGATTCTCAACTTTATTTAATATTACGATGACTTCCTGCACAATTCTTGGTTTCAGTTTCTAGATACACCAAGAAGTTAGTCCTTAGGTTTAATCTTAACAGTTTGTTTAGACCTCAAATTTCATTCCTAAATAAGCTACGAAATACGAGTGTATACTGTGAACACAATTAGTTAGCTGAGCTTGTCTTATAATGCATTAATCCCAATTTAATGGAGTAGTTTGATGGGTACTTAAAATGTATTGTAGCTTGCTCCTCTGAGATTGATGTATGCTGCTAGAAAATGAATGCAGGCACAGGGGTTATGACTGTAGTCTTATATTAAGATTAATATCTTGTCCCTTACACTGAAGCCAATTAAATGCTTTCATTTTTTGTGCAATCTATTCTTGAAAGTGTTTAATGAAACTCTGCCAAGCCAGAGTGAAAATGTGTCATTGGTATCTATCGGCTGCCGTTCTGAATTTGCAAGCCCAGTGAGAGGATTGTTTACGCTGCCAGTGTTTACACAGAAAAAACCACCAGTTTGAGTAGTTTTTGCATGTGCGTTTATATTCTGCCATAACAGCAGTATAATCAGTTCTGCTGTGTTGTGTTGGCCAGTATTGCTAGCTTTCTTACTGGATGACACAAGTAAAAGTCTTTTTGCCACATCAACAAAACACCAGCAAAAATCTAAACAAGAAATATATGGAAACTTACGTGTGGTTTCAGTACTGAAGAATTTGGGAGTTCAGTGGCCTGTGTAAATATTTGCATATGTAGAGCTTGTACTTTGACACTGGTAATTAGTATGACTGCACATTTAAAGTTACATATGAGGGCTGTAGGATTGGGCTCTTGAAGAATGACAAGAATATATCACTCTATAGATTGATTTTCAATTAATGCTAAATAATTTTATTTTCCTTGGTAGTGTAATATTAATGTATTATACTTGTTTTACCATTTACATTTTGTGAGTGATAGTTTGTATTGGAACAGGTGATTTTTAGGAGATCAGTACATTCTGCCATGCAGGTCATTCCTAATGAAATCCAAAATATCTATACAACAGACATTTACATTAATACTATTAATTACTACATTGTAAATGATAACTGTTCGATCTAATTCTTTGGAAGTGTGCTTTCTACTTCAGCACAAGTTTAACTCAAAGTCAGAAGGGAGTAGCCACTTTAAGCACCTCCCTATGTTTAAAAACAACAACAACAAAACAAACTTCTTCTTTTCTAGTAACACTCTAGGTATTGTAGAAATTTTTAAGACCAAGTGACCTTTTTCAGATTTGAAAGAGAAGAATGGCCGCCTTGAATATTTTCTCATCTACCACAGTATCCAGTGTTGCTAATTCTCTGGGAGTGAGAGATTATAGCTTCTTACATAATGCTGATCTGCCTGTTTTAACATTATATATTGTATTTGGAGAAAGAAAAACATTTTGTTTAAGTTCACTTAAAACATAGGACAGCTGTTTGAAAAATGGCTTGTAATTGAGATGGCAAGTGAAGTGTAGTAGTTTGTAAGTAGCCTGAGATTTAAAAAAAGAAATAAAATACAATGTTTTATTATTTGCAGGATAACTTGCCTCTTTCCTATAGTATGTAATACTATAGTATGTGACAGTGTCCATTAATTTCATTAATTGGGTTGTTCCTAATCATCTTTGTCTCACAGTGCTGAAGAAGTTGCTGATGAAGTAGAAATGGAAAGTGAAAAAACAGAGGATGATTCAGATGAGGAAAGAGGTGTTACTGAAATGGAACAAGAAGATACAAGTGCCATGGAATTATTAGGAGAGATGACATGTAAACTGTCTAAATCCCAGGAAAAAGAGTTACGAAAAATAAGAAAAATGGACTACAGTTGGATATCAGCTTTCTAAACAGACATCTTGTGGTTTTTATACTGTAAGCTGAAGCTTTGTGTATTAAATATTCATCAAAAAAGTCCTTAGAGTCCTTTGGCCATAAATTTTAGCAGCCTCTTATTTCTTTATTACTGATTCTCTGTGACCTTAGAAAACGTTTAACCTGTGGGATTTATTTTCCCCTTGCAAGTGTATTTAAAAGGGTAATAGCAAACCTGAGTTCATTATCTGACTTGTGATCAGTTAGAAGAGTGACAGGTAAGCTGCTGAAAATCTCCTCCATGGAGGCTGGTCTGCTGCTGCCAAAGCAACAGCAGTAAACGGCTTGTTAATAAGACTACTTAATTCAAGATCTGGTAGGGGAAATCAGGGTGGTTAGTAGTAGTGCTGTATACAGGTAAATAACAGGTGTCTCCCTCAGAAGTTCCTCTCTAGCTTAGTATGCCTGATTCTAGAATATAGATACCTACATGTTTGCTGGTGTTCATAGAGATTCCTAGGCATATTTACATGTATCGGAGCATAATGAAACCTTCCCAAATATCAAGAAAACTGCACCATGTAGGGAGATGTGTCTGTTTTCCTGACAGGCAGCTTCATAGGCCTCTCATGCATCAGCTAGAGTTTCTATATATTACTTAACTATACATTTCAGAGTGTACAGTTAGTTTGGAGTAGTAAATTTGAAGGCCTAAAACTGAATACAGTCTCCTGTGGTGTTGCAGTATGAAGGCAAGCTGATGGAAATTGCACAGGTCGCTAAAAGCTCTGAGGAAACAGTATTTTGCTAAAAATGCTCAGATTAAAGAAGTTGGAAGCAGGACTGATACATCAACTCTTGTCAGTGAAAACCATGCTCTCTCTACTTTGGTCCTGCCTTGAAAACAAAGTAGAGGACCTTTTCCTCCCTCTCCTTTTCTAACACCATATATTGGAAGGCAACTACTAGCAACAATTTTGGCTTTTTTAGGGGGGGTGTATCCTTTAACAGGCAAAATTTATCACTTCCATTATTGAAATTCATGCCTAGGAATCGAGGAAAGCACCTCAATGATTTTGCTGGAAGGTTTACTTCTTACATTTTAACACAAATGCAAATGTTTGCAGTGAGCACTGCTGACCCTTGACAGACAGGCAAGTCAACCATCGCTCACCTCTGTATTAAGCAGTTCACAGACTGAAAGCTGGAGATGAATGTTGTAGCATTACCTAGAATGTGACACAGCAGTGACTTCACCTGTATATGTAGCAATGAGGTACTTTGTAGGTTGGGGCTGCCGCGGGGGGGGGGGGGGGGGGGGGGGGGGGGGCGGAGTACTCTGCTCTGAACTCAGTTTTATTAAGAGGACAAAAAAAAACTTTAAAAGTCACTTTTTAACACGCTAGTAACCAAGTATTGCTGTAAGGCATCTCTGACCTGTGCAGCCCCTCACAGAGGATGGGAGGGTAGAGCACGCCTGCAGCCACCCCTCCTGCTCCCAGGCAGACTGACCCCAGGTGAAGTCAGACACCCCCTCTTACCACCCCCACTACCCTCCACCCCGAGGTCTTAATCCCTGAGAAATGGGAAAAGCTGCCTTTTAGCCAGGCAGGCTCCTTCCCCTGAAAGGACACAGGTTCTGTAAGGGTCAAAAGAAAGCTGGTGCCTCACGGTCCAGCCAGCTCCTGCGCTGCCGGACAGGAGCAATGACGTAACCCCTTGCTGTCGACTGGTGTATAGATACGGCTGTTCCTGATCCTTGGCAAGCCTTGCTTGCTGATTTTGATCCACCACGCTTGTCCTTGTGACAGCTGAGGACGGTGCTATTGGCAAGACCACGTGATCTTTGCGTATAATTGTCACAGGCAAGAAGCTTCCAGAAATAAAAAGCCGTATATGCATATCTCCATGCAGTAAATGAAGTAACACCTACCAAACAAAAATACACACTTGAATAAGGACAGGGTGCTCATTTCAAAGCAGACGGAGACAAAGACCACATATGCAAAAATACAGCAATCATTTGTAAACAGCCACCGCACTGAAAAGAACTATTAAAAATAAGTCTACCACTAGGTCTGAGTGCTGGCTGAATCGAAGCCAAAAAAATCATTTTAAAATTCATTATTATAGAAAAGTGGCAAAACTAGTGCACTTCATTGGTTCTGACATCCCTATGTCTAGGATCTGTGATGGTAGAATTCACAAAACATGAACGTGGGGAATATAAACACACTTCAGTAGACATTGCTTTGCATAAAGAGCCTTACTTAGAATTTGTTTCATGCAACTTAGAGTGAACTGTCCAACCATAGCGCTCTTTATATTTCATCCTATTCAGACATTAATGTGAAAAATATATAATTTATTGTTACAGTTTCAGACTAAACTGGCTAGGGTTAACTTTGTTACTTGGCAGCAAAGGGCTTCTGCGGCTTCTCATATAATAAAGTTACCTACTATAGTTCTACAGACTTTATTACTTATGGCTGTGAGGGACAACATTTTCTTCTATCACAGATTACTTACATAGGACTAATAATATTACTATGAATTTTAAGGAAAGGTTTTCATATTTTAGGCATTTTGGTTTGTTGTTTATAGGCCTTGGTATGACAGAAAAATAATGTAATTTAGAACCTGTAAAGGTTTTTCAAAATTTCTTTGCTTGAAAGTTCATCTATTTTTTTATTACTTTCTCTCAAATTTACAGGGAGAGGAAGAGCAAAAAACAGTAACATTGTCATAACTACAGTCTGTCTTCTGGGTTTGTATTTTTCTCCCTTTTTATAACAGCTGTTTAAATAACCTTCTGGTATACATAGCTGAAAAGAAAAATCACAGCTCCCCAAATATTATGCAATTTTTATTTCCATCCCTCTTATCTACAGATCTAGAACTGATACAGCCTTTTCAGAACCTTGGACCCGATGGATTTTTCCCTAAATGAAAAGTTTCAACAGAACAAATAGGGAAAATGTATTAAGACTGTAACTGACAAATGACAGGTTTTGAAAACTCAGAGGTTTTAAAAAAATAGAAAGTAGGGGGGGAGGGGGGGAGGTTAGTAAACAGATTTCCCCCCCTCAAAACATGCACTGTACTAGGAAAGCCACATTGTAAAGATTTTGTCTTTTTTCTTAAGTAACATCAGACTTCAGCTCTGCAGAAAAACAAGTGCAAGTTGAGTAGAGAGATCCATATGCATGTTGTTACGTAAACACTGGCTGCATCAAAGCCTGGTATTGTGTTCTTGTGTCAGCAACACTTAGGTGCAGCTTTAAAGGTGAGGAGGAAATCTCAATATTTATTAGTGTGGGGTTTTTTTAAACTTCACATGTTCACTTTCTTGTGAAAGTGCTTTACTGGAAAATAGCAAGGTATCAACAAGAGACAATTTAGATGCAATTCAGCATCTAAAGATGCTATTTAGTTTTGTGTTCGGGCAGTAAAGCGGCGTGTTGGGAATCTTCATCAAGAAAAGATATAGTTGGAGTTACGTTTTCTAACCTTTGTCTTCATTAAATTTGTTTTGCTTTACGCACTAGGTTGAATGTACTGGGATAACAAAGAGAGTCTTCACTTTGTAGTTCTGTGTGTATGTTTTTTCTACACGGGCAGGAAATACATTTCTGGTTAGAGCTTTACTACATTTAGTAGACACATTCTGACCAACCTTTTTGAAAACCTCTCCTGAAAGATACTACAATTGCAACAATGAAAAATTCAGAGGGAGGGCTGTGACTCATCTGTCTGTGCCTGCTTTGGAATGCTTTCTTTTTAAAACAGTTGTCTTCTGCTGTTCCTCAATATTTTTATTTTTTTTCAAACCTCATGTATCTCAGTGGCCGTGAAAGTTCTCCATATTTACTGCAATGCCCTAAGTCAAATCTTAATTTGATTTTTTGGCTTCTGCTTCTTCCTTCTAAAGGTTACTTTATAAGGATTTTACTAATCTTTATCAGAAAGATTTGACAAAAAAAGACCATCGAGAAAGATATTTAACTTAATCTCATGATTCCAGTTACATGATAAATACAACAGGTAACAAAATACCTCCGCAACATGTAGAGGTCAGTGATTGTGGGCATGTTGTGCATCACCACAGGACAGTGATTTTCACAGAAGGAGTCACAGCTTTATTTAGGCTGAGGGACAGACCACGCAAGGGGAGCAGGAGCCTAGGAGGCGAATTGCTTACTTCCCAAATTTTCCACTCAGACAAGTGCTCAGATAAGTGGTCAGATAAACACTGGGACCTGAAACTTGAGCAGCTATGGAAAGCGTTATAAACAATAGATAGGCAAAGCCTTATGACGTATATCATGGCAATGGGATTTGACTGAGATGCTGCTTCCCTGTGATGCTGCTCAGGTGCTGCTCTAAATGCAGAGCAGAGGTGATCAGTAATTTTAACCCACCGGTTCCAGTCAAGCTTAGTTCCACAGAGACTGAAAATCACTGCTGTGCACCAGTATTTCATAGCCCCAGACTGGTTATTAGTAAACAGCAGCTCCAAAACGTGCCCTGGTCCGCATGGGCAGGGTTGGCAGGAAAGCCACGTTAAAGGCTGGTATTACTAAACAGTGGTGGCTATATTTTTTCAGTTGTTCAAGAACAGGGAAAAAACCAAGAACTGCAAATCATGCAGCATGTGTTAGGATCACCTGGATCTTTGTATTTCACATTGCACTTCTGCTTAACAATGATTTGGCTGCCTAATCTTGGGGGATCTCAATCTGCCAAATCCCAGTCTGCAATGAGCCTTTTAAAGCGTGCAGTAACAGTCAGAATTACAATCAGCAGGACAGAAGAAGACGACGACTTGAAATATAACTCAGGGCAACTTCAGCAGACCTTCTAGTCCACCCTCCTGCCCTCAAGCAGAGTAACTGAGGTATACTTAACTCCTCCTGACAGATGTTTGTCTAATTTTGCAAACCTCTGCTAAAAGTCATGCTATGATCTATGTAATCTGTTAAATGCTTACCTATTCTGACAGTCACAGTTTTTCCTAATAAAAGTAATCTTTCTTTCCTGTAAAATTTCTGTTCTTACATGTTTGTTGTAAATTTCTTTGATAGTAATCTTTAGGAAAAAAAATGAAAACTTGCTACTGTTTCCTTTAAACAAAAAATCGTCTCCTTTAACCTTTCATTTTTGCTTTTCTCTGGGCCCTTAGAAGTGTCAGAATTATCCTCCAGACCTTCTTTGGGCTAATTGCTTACAGGTCAAATATTGTTCTGTCTAATTTATTGTATTTTCAAGGGCAAATTTTGTCAGGATCATTTAATACTGATAAATGTTTCCAGGTAGTCCTAAAGCCTATTCTTTCTCTGGTCTGGCTTGTATTCTGCGTTGATTACCTTTAGGATCTGCCACAGTCTTTTTTGGTGATGGCAGAAGAAAAGGCAGCGATGTATACCTCAGCTGACACTGTGGCATTGCACAGCAAACACCACTTCAGACGCAGAATCTCTGCAGGGCACCGTTCTCTGTGGATGTCCCAGTTCAGATCGAACGGTGTGGGCATTAGTTTTGGCCTGTGGACAGCATTTCTTTGGGGAGTTAAGTAGTAGATTATAATTATGTAAACTGGAATTTAGCCAGGGCAGCAGGGTCACTCACCTCTAGGGTTGCAAAAGACATTAAACAATACTCTGAACAGCTCGGGATTTTAAGTACTTTACTAACTTAGCACGTAAAGGGGATCCACAACAGACTATCTTCACATGAAGAAATCATTATTGGATAGCAGAAATTAATGAAATTTGTGTTACTGTAAAGCAACTCGGCATGAAATCTTGACTCTTCAGAAATCATTGACAAAGCACCCTTTGGCTTTATAGTCCAGGGTCACAAAGACATGTAACCAACAACAAGATCAAGTACTAAATCTTAAAATATGGGGCTAGAAACAGTGTTCTGAGTGGTATGTTTGGTTTGAAAGTGAATGTAGTCCAAGATACTTATAAAGAACTTCTTGATACTGTTCATAACACACCAAATGAAGCCTCTTAAGTAAATAACGTAATGTAGCTGTAAGAGGGAGTTACCACACAGCTCCGGGAACGTGCGTATCAGCAGTTTCTGAGGTTGCAGGTTTCTCGGATGCTTTGAACGCATAAGCGGCCACCATGGAAAGAAGCATTCCCACCTTCCAGCTAACATCCACCGCTCGCTTCTGCATCACCTGTGCCAACACAAGATGTCATTGCCTTTGTGGGGAACTAGCCGGGGGGGGGGGGGGGGGCGGCGAATCTGGCATCCAACAAAACCAGATAATGCGCAAATCAATAGTTTAAGATGTTCACAGAACTACAGCCAAGTTCCACCAAGAGCAGGGAAGGACTTTTCTTCAAGAGGTTTTTGTATGCTCAGGAGATGAGGTTTTAATGTCATACACCCAAAATCCCACTCTTTTCTCACAGAGCCTGTCGCTTGTGCTGGGAGAGCCGCAACCGTCACACCTAGAGCATTCCCAAGAGGTGTTTGTTTGATGTGATACAGGAGACACCTCAGCTCTGGCGCAGCAATTCCTGGTTTCCCCTTACACCCACTTCCTCCTCTCCCAAACTAATGGGCTAAATAAACAAACTTCAAATAAAGCAGTGGCCTGCAGTTCACAGAAAATGCTTTTAGATTCATACTAGCATGGCATTAAACTGTTCAGGGGGAATCTTTTCTTAGCTTCTAAAATAAATCAGTTAAAGAATTACAAGTTTTTTAACATGTAATGAAGAATCATTATTGGAGCCATGACCTTCGTCCTCTGTTGACCTTCACAGATACAGCTGTGTGGCTAAGAATTAGGCTAATCTTTCAGGAACAGACACTGCAGCCATAAACTTGTCTAACTTCTTCGTGAGAGCAGAAACAAAAGAATAGGTTTTGAGATATAAGGTACTTCCCAGAAAAGCAAGATTTTTTTCTGCCCATTTTTCAAAAAGGCTTTCTTATACTGCTAATGCCTTTATTTTAAAATAGCACAGAATTTAAACTTTCTCACCCTTAAAGCTGATTATCAGTTTCTGTTTATTGATGCCTCAACTTATGTTTGTTTGCAGTGCTACTTGGTTTATTATATTTTTAGATTTGAGACTCTGATCAAAGCTTCAGAGATCTTGGCTATTTTATTTCCTTTAGTGACCAAAGCAGTTTTCATTTCTTCCTCAAACCGGTAAAACAAGCCAACAAACAAACTCTCCAACACTATCTGAGCAGTCATCTCTTTCATTTTTAGCCACCTACTTTACAAATAATAAAGAAAAAGTAACTTGGCACTCTTGTAAAGTTTGTTACTCAAGGGCAATATGCAATTTTCACCAACAAAGCTGGACACTTCTGCAAGGAAAGGTTTTGTTCAGCTTAAGTTTCCTCTGTGCTTTGAGCTTCCCTGGGCCCTGCTCTGCTCTTGCTTTCAGTCCTAGCTCTTCTAGGGCATAAATACAGGGGAAAGCAGAGAGTCCTCTTACTTTTCCACTTCAAACATTAAGCTTAATTAAGCAAGAAGTTCGGGGGATTCATTAAAATGATGATAAAGATGACTTTTCAGTATGAAAGCCAACGAAAAAAAAATCAAAGATCTGACTTGGCAGAAGAACTGGAGTGGATTTGTCACCTTCAGTTGTACGCACTGTGACTGCTCAGGAGCACACTATTGAGCTCACGACTGCAAAGACAATGAAGTGCAAGTCCCAACGCGGGTCGCTTTAGCCTCCTTATTTTTTGACGTGAACCAACAGAGGCTGCAGATTGTTCTGTTTCCTATGTCACTTCAAAATCATAGAAGGAAAAGTACTAAAAATATTAAATAAAAGTAAAAAGCAGTGCATATACTCTTAATACAAAGAGACTAAACCCTGAAATATCCTGTACTGAAAAGAGCCCTTTTCAGCTTGGCATAGTGCAAACGAAAGCTGGATTTCTGAAAACTATGACATCTGCTAGGAAAGGAAAATTTTCATAGTGCTTGCTCCATCAGTCAGTACAGTATGTTATTTCTGGACTGCATATTCTGTGAGTAGACTCGCAATACAGTGTCAGTTTATCTTTCCTTTTCTATGTGAAATCCACTAGCTGATCTCAAGGATTAAATGGAAAGAAAAACTCGCATCACTTGCAAAATAAAAAACCACTTCTAAATCAACTGGTTTAGTTGAAGCCAGAAAACCACCCTGAGTGCACATCAGTGCAAATCACCTGGAAGCAATAAAAAATAGCTTTCCAGTTAGTCAGCAAATAAAGTTCCAAAAACATTTCATCTTTGAATAATGCACTGTAAGTAGAACTACTTACAAAACAATTAAAGATGGGCTGGGATATACAAATAGTGGAGGTTTCCTGCTGCCATTCTCAGCTCAGTAATAAATCAAGCCACTTACATAGTTGAGGCAAAATAATCCAGTAGACCCTGCAGCAATGCTGCAAAGATATATACTATGTGTATCTATATAACACAACCATGCTTGAGACCTCAACTTAAAGATGGGTACCAGTTCAAATACCGACATTTCAAAAAATCAAAGCTGCCTATTTACAATTTAAAAATATTCAGAAGTTCTCAAGCAGTTTTTCAGACCAAATACAACTGTGTAATGTATAATATGGAAATCCTACATCCAGAGAAATATATTTTAAGCATGCTTAGCTCTTTGTTACTCAAGAATGAATCTGCAGAGACTCACAGGTACCAGCTCAGATTGCAAGAATGGTGTCAGCAAGAGAAGGAACAGCAAACGGGAACTGACAAAAAAAAGAGAGAGAGAGAGAGAGAGAGAGAGAGACATGGCTTAAAGCTTTAGGAAAAAGAAAACCAAAAAGTAACAAAAAGTATCTATGCACAGCACAGCATTTTCCCATAATTTTGTGGCTTCGGGTTTCGCTTTATCTCCGATGGCTACCTTTCATCTGCCCGGAGCATTCACGTCTTTTTGCCATATGAATTCTCTGGTGCCGAGCCACAGAGTCCTCTTCAGTGGGACGCTTATGGTGACTCCCTCCTCTTACCAACCACTCATCTCAATTAACTTTCTGTAGTGTAACCTCTTGATCCAACAGGGTTAAAACTAACCAAAAGGTTCAAAAGTTATTTGGAAGGGGTGGGGAGGGAAGGGAGACGCACACAGAGAGATTGCAAGAAGGTTCATTTTTCTAATGGAACCAACCTAGAAATCAGTTCTCTCCTTTTGTGTAACTCTCTACTAGTCAATCATGCCAAGTCAGAGAGGGGGCTGCTGTGCCTTTCCCCTGTACTCACGCACTTGGCCACCTGCGGTATTGGGCAATGGAGAGTGATCCAGATGATCATGCCCTAATGCACAGAGACCGGAATCCCACATCAAGACCTTGCTGACCTATGGACTTTAAAACATATTCAACAAAAAGAAACCTAACAAATTCAGTCTAGATCCCAGTTTCTAAGTGAGAGTAATTAGGAAAAGCAGAAAGGAGGCTCCCTGCAGCCGTGTCAAATGGACTTGAAAAGTTACTAAAATTTCGTAATCATTTTATTACAGTAATTGAGATTTGTATAAACGTGTTCAACCAGAGACAACGCAAAAAACTTTCCAAGTGCAACGCAGCAGATCACAAAATATAAAACATACTGTATAACAGATTAGGTTTGACTTTGGGCAACAATTACTCTTTTTTTTTTTTTTTTTTTTGGTTAAGGAAAATTTCCATTGGTGCAAGGCTCTAGGTTCTGTGAATTTGGAGCAAGGTATTAAGAAGATAATTAAAACAACAACGACAGAGATCAAAACAGATGAAAGTAACCTGACAGCAGATGTTAAAGAGCACTCTTACAGAAGAAATTTATGAGACTTTAGTAAATCTGCAGGAAATAGAACTATCAGGTCTATAATCCTCCAATTGATAACCACAGAAATAAAAATTAAAACAAACAAGGATCTTCAAAAAAAAGGAAGAGCTTTACAGAGAAGTAAAGGGTCTCCAAAGGAAGATATAAATAGCATCTGGAAACTGCTGGGTTTTGTTTCTGTTTGAATTTCCACATATAATCAAGCTCTGGCCATCATGTCCGTGGTACTTGTAATTGAAGTGCAGTTTGCTTTTGCACAAGCAAAGCCCTGGCAGCAATAGTGAACTTCTGTTGTTTTCAAAGCACACGCACCTTTCCCATTCACAAATACTTGCTGATCAAACAAAAATGCTACAGACATGAAGCAATATCACAGCTACTTGGTACTGGTTATCCATCATGAAATGTGGAACAAGCCATTGTGCTCAGTTTAATGGGCTAAATATTCATTACCAAGAAAACAGAATTGAGCCATAGAAGTAGGCTGCTTTCATTAGAGAATCTAAATCACGTGGTTGGTTTTAGATATCTTTTTAAAAAAGATTCAAGAGTTACTAAGAAACCACATCTAGACTAGTGCAAACATAGCTCCGATATAAATAAAGTTTAAAATATGAACAGCTTGACAGACCTCAGAAAACTAGATCTTTTTATGAGTCACTTGTTATAATTTTTTTCTCCATAGGAAAAAAAAAAATCTGTCCACTTAACAATAGGGATTAGGTTAATTTTCTTAACGTTTTACTGAAATAATCACTTTAATTGTTATTTTCTTTTAAGTTGCATAACAGCTGTAGGCTCAGATCTATAGAATTTAGTAAGAATGAAATCAGCAGGGCTCCCTATAAATGATCTCAGAATCTTTAGGTGGTGTTATTTCTCAAGAAATTAGAAGAATAAGGAATTTCATAGTAAACATTCAATTTAAAATGATAAATTGAAATGTCTACCTTTTTATTAGAACCAGTCAACATTGATTATTTCTGAAGTAGAATCTGAGAGGTACAGAACAGCATTTTTTTATCCTGTGTTCATTTTCCAAATTCAATTTGACTATTCATTAATGAGATCACAATGCAAAGAAAGAAATGTGAACCAACCCACTGTGCAAGTTTGCTAATCCTGTATTTACTTCATGCTCAAACTATCAAAAAGGTTAGGTGTTTCGTGTTCATAAAGAAAAATTAGCACAAAATGAAGGAAATATGTATTCAAAGAAAGAAAAGCTAGAATATTAGAAAGCTTTGGAAAAATTGAACAATTGGGAAATGCTGAAGTGCCATGCAGGAAGGTGTTATTGGGAGAGATCCGAAAGTGGGTATTTCTGGTGCTATTTTCTGTAAAGCAATAATGAAATAGGGCTACATTGTGCGTAGTTCAGATCAGAGGGGTGGAAAGGCACAGGCAAATATTATGTTGGTCCAAGTTTTTTTGAGGGAAAAAGGTTACCATTGCTTCTTTGGACTAGCTGAAGCCTGCTTTGTGCTACGGGGCGGGGGGTGGCTGCTGCTTAAATACAGCCCAAACGTCACCCAGGGCAAAGAGGGGGTTGTGCACGTTTGCTGACACAAGCAGAGATGAGAGTCAAAAGCAAATTTGTTGGGTTTTTATAGTCAGGGCCTGTAAGGCCAAATACATATTCCAGATACGGCACAGAAGGGACCCTGTGAACACATTTGTCTGTGCATTTGGCTGTCACACTGACGGAGACAAGATCCATCTTGAAAGCAATTACTGGAAGCTCAGTTTTATTCATTTTATGGCTTCGAGGGTAAGTTACGAACCAGAAGACAACAACATCAGAAAAGAACCAACCAAAATCCAAGCCAATTTCCCATCCACCGCCTCCCCACCCCAATTTGGAGAGCAAGAATATTTGTCATTTGAGATTACGGGCTTTGAAGAAATAAGGTTTGTCAACCCAATGTGTTTCGTTTGCTCACTTCTTGAGTCCCTCATGGGAGCAGTAAAAACCAAACAAACATATGAAACAGCTGTGTTTGCATTTAAACAAACATTAATTGATCGAAGTAATGAGTAACCTCAAAAATAGTTTAGAAAGTTCATAGCATCCTTCAAATATTTGTATACTATTAGAATTTAACTAATTTAATTATGTATGTACTCTTTTATTACAACAGTATCTGGAAACAAGAAGGAGAAACCACACCACATTTGTACATCGAAGTGTAATGGGCAGAAATAAAAGATTAAATGAGAGTTAAATATTTTGAAAAGTTTTCTTGACAGTTAATCTACCTTCAGCCTCAAGTTTCCAGAGGACACAGCTCAGCTACACTCCTGCTGTTTCAAGACAAAGGAGAGGAAAAAATATTGTAGAAGAAACCTGACAGCTGTGTCTCTGGGTTACTCCGTTACTCCACCTCCTGCAAATCTACTGATACATCCAATAGATATATGAGCAGATGTTAGTATTTACAGCATATTCTCTTTAGAGAAACATGACAAGTCCTAACCGATAGCTTAGAGAAGGTAAGCAGCCGCTGTCTGGAGCCCCAAGAATGGTTGGGAAGGAAACACAGCACCCATTACTAATATAATACTATCCCATGGCTGCGTTCAACTGGAGAAAATGAAAAGCTTAAATGAAAGGAAGAACACATTTTAGACCTTCATAGTACATCTTTAAAGGAATTTGACATATCCACGGTGTATTCCACAGAACAAGACAAGAATTTCTTACCAGTCCTTTATCAAGTGTCATTCCTGGGATGTCAGATATCACTGCTTAGACAGATTTTACTAACCACTTGTTCCATTAAACTCTTTCAATAACATGCATTGTTGCACTCTGAAAACAATTGGTCATTTTGAAAGAGGAAATGCAACTTTTAGGACTTTTTTTTTTGTAATTCATCTACTTTTCTGAACAACTTAGCCAAATGAAGTTACTAGGAAACTGTCTTCTATTGACCTTAAATTTCATGCCTATAATTAATATAAATTCCTATAATACTTGAGCCATTTATTTCTAACTTTCTTCTCTGGAAATCATAATTAATGTAAAAGGATCCTTTAAGCAATCCATAAATACAGTACAGGGAACTGTTTCATAGCAAAGAATCTATTTCCTTTCAGTGTTTTGCTTTGTCTGTAGTTTAAGCAATATCAACTCCCAACTGTGTGCTAACAAGAGAAATCAGGGAACACTCTGCAATGCACCAATATGCCCAGAAACCACTGAGCTACATGGTAGGCAAGTCCAAAACGTATCTCATTAATCAATACCATGTTTCTGGACTCTAGACTTATTTGCTGAATAAGTTCCAGTGCTATTTAGAAAATAAAATAAAGTAGGTAATCAGAAACAGATTATATACACAGAACATTTATGATTTCTTTGGTTTAATTTTTCTAAAACTCTGGAGCAGATAGTATTATTTAGAAGGATAAAAAGAAAGCAATTCTAATCAAATTTAGCTTGCAATGATGGCAGTTTAGCGCACTAAATAAGTAATTCCCCCAAATCAAGCCCTGACTGTAGACACATAAAGCTGTACGTGCAGGGAACGCACAGCAGTAGACCAAGGGCCACTGCTAATTAACTAAATCTAGTCAGAGAAACTATTCGCTTTGCCAGACATTGAAAATTGTTCCTACAACACTAGATGCAGTTCTAGTATGTTGATTTTTACCAATCCAAATAAGTTCTAAATCTTTCTCAGTCTTCCTTTGTTCAGAACTTTAATTCAATCATTCAAGTTACAAACTAAAAGACCCAGTCTTTCCACACGAGTTAGAGCACATAAAGTTAGACTAATTTAATGTATTGGGACAATTCAGATGTATTAGAAATGACTGACTGACTGACTTACATGTTCACAAAAATCAAAGACTTTTGGAGCCCTTCAGAAAGTGGGAAATGAAGGTAGGAGAGGTGACAGAAATTTCAAGTCAAGGTGGTAGGTACCACATGTTCTTAATGAGCTTCTGGTTTTCCAACACCACACAAGTTGAAGAGGTTCCAAAAGATTAAGCATGAGCTACTGGTCTATTAAGTTTAATGACATTCTTTATCTCCCCAAAGACCCAAGTTCCTAGGTCTACCAAAAAAAAAAAAAAAAAAAAAAAAAAAAAAGCTTACTTGGACAGCAATTCAGCTCCTTGTGCATACATCCATGTTTAAGACTACAAGCAAATGCCATTGAAGCCCGTGGGGTCAATCAGATTGAGAAGTTGGGCAGATAGTACCCTTTTGCTAAGGAAAACTCTCAACTAAAACATATACATGATCTTTCACGGTTCGTGGTTGTAGTGTATAAAAACAATTCAAAGTAATCAGGCATATAATTATATTTGTATTTTGTGTCTTTTATTTCCTAAGGTTGTATGGCTTAAAAGAATTTACAGCTCTGAAATAACAGCATGTAACTATAGATGTTTTTTCACATTTTCTATTATAAATATACCTCTCTATCTCTCTGCCTCTGGAATGAATCCTGGTGTGGTAACATCTAGAGCCACTTCTCAGAGTCACGAAAGACGTAATTGCCTCACATCCCTGGGCTGCACTGTCTCCAAATAACACGCATATTATCTAATATGCACACACAGCACAATTGGTTACCTACTGCAGTAGCTCCTAAACAAGGAGCTAAGACCTGTAAATGCAGTGGGAAACCCAAACCATTTAATTCTAAGAGAGGGCTTATACCCAGAAATGATACCATGCATCCACAAACCCAAAAGTGAGGTTGCCACCAAAAGAATGAGGACCTTTGCTCCATGGCACTGAAATTATGTGTAATTTGTTATTAACTTTCTGCATCTTTAAGGAAGATGGTGCAAGATGTCACTAGACAGTATTTCAGCAGTGAAGGAATTTATGAAATGCATAGTTGTGAATGATTAAAAAAAAAAAATCCAACCTCTCCAAAAAGCCTCAATTTGTGTCAGGGACTTACTAAAGACTCATTTCTTGGGATCACTTGGGAAACCATACTGCACAATCTGGGGCTTCTCTGCTAGAAAAGTTAAGGATCCTGCTGAGAAATTTGTTTCATGTATCATACTGTTGAAAAGCTTTTAAACCTACAGCCTTTTAAGAAAGATGGGGAAAAAAATTATTACGCATATATGTAAAGGATTAAGGATATGTGTAATGGAAGAGCCATCTTGTACTGGGTGACAAAAGATTCTTACTGCATATCCAGTTGGAGGTACCTATATTCAAAAAAACCAGTAATGCCTCCAAGTACACTGGTGATGTTTCAATATATGCATTTTTCACTTTCTCTTCTGGAGAAACTAAAGCAATCCCAGTTTATGATCACAGACTCCAAAAATAGAAAAATAGTGCCAGAATCAAATTATCATGTGAAATTAGACTGTTTTGAGGCCTGATAGATCCCACGGATTAAAGCTAAAATCATGATCCACAACTATTTACGCTACTGAGAATGCTGATCTTACATGGGAACAATATTACTGTGAACAGTACATCAAAGCAGTTTAGACTCTACCTCAATATATTGTAGTTTTTAATTTCTCACACATGGTTTTTAAATTTATATTTTTCCATGCAAAATAATTTTTCTTTTAGTAAATCAAAGCTGAAAACTACACCAAACTTTGCCTTAATCCCCGGAATATATTCTCCAGATCAAAATCATATGATTTGAGGGTCATTTTTATTCCTTAACTGTTACTTCAGAAACATCTGGTCATTGAACCAGTCACAAGTCATGGCACTTCTCTCCTGCTACCAGTACCTAAACCGATGAGAAAGCTGACACAGCAAATATGCTGCGGCTTGGATCGTTTACAAAAGGGGATATTTCATGCTTAGCAATCTTCACAGTTGTGCAGAGAAAGGACAGTCTGACTAACCACAAAAAACCAAAACATCTCTTGAGTAATGCACTGTCTTCATTTTAGCGCTCCCACTGTGTCCAGTTTTTAAAAGAAAAGCTGAAAAACATGTTAAGTTTTCATACACCGTTTATTTATCTTAATTATTCTGCCAAAGAATCAACCACCCAGTAGATAAAGGGAACTGGTTTTGTAGTTTCACTGGAATATATTCCCACAAAAGACCTCCAGGGCTGCAGAAAGGACCAAAACAGGGTACAAAACCAATCCTTAATCATTTACTTCCCACAAAGCATACCTTGTGCTGTGTGGCCTCATTTCGCTGAAGCATCTTTTAGACTGTCTCAAAGTGAACTTTTATTCTAGATAAAATCTATTTTTAGAAAAGAACTATAAAATATCTGAGATGGGGAAAGCATGAAGTATGCCTCTCACTGACTGCTTTTATTTTCCATTTGCGATCTATGGCCAACTATATGACTGAAGGAAAAATATACCATTTTTCCTATTAAAAATTATGCCTATACCAAGGATTTTATACCATTTTTGAGTTCCAAAGAGGAAAGACATTCAGAGATTAGAAACATACACATCTCTTTTCATACTGACAAACTGCAATTCAGTTAGATTAATCTCAAAAGCAGCTTTAGAGTCTTTGGGGCTAATATGAAACAGGAAAAGCATTTCCTTCCTCTAGTTTTTGAGAGCTGACTTCCTTCATGAGATGAAATATATTTCATACGGCTGGGCATGGAAGCAGCTCTCCTCCCCTTGACAGTACCACAGAGCCATTCTGACAGAAAATACATTGTGGAGGAGAAAGGAAAAAAAAAAAGAAACCAGCACGCAAATTCACCCTGTCCACTGCTGAAGGAGAACAAAGGAATGATGATTTCCATTAGGCTCTGGTTGCCAGAAACAATTTTAATTTTCCAGTATTTTTGACCCTTACTATGCAAATTAGCCCTCTGACAGATAGAGCCACTAAGGAGAATGGGGCTATGCATCAGGGTTAGTGGAGTTCATGGTATTCCCCTTGGATTTGACTCCAGCGAGTCTGGCAGTCTGAACAAGTCAGTCTGAAGGCAGGCAGAGATGTCTAAGGGCAACTGGAGAGATAAGAAGAAAGTGCAATGTCTAAATTGGACTCCTTAGACACGTCATTTTTATTTCTCTTTCCGAGACTCCTCTCTCGGGCTGGCCTGGAAAGAAATGCATCTTGCTGAAGAATTGAGAGTCTGTAGGTAGAAAAAGAAAACATGGAGGTTTAAAGTAAAAATATAAACTAGAAATATTAACAGCACAGCAGAAGAGATATTTAGTTGTTACTCCTGACTGGGATTCTGCCTGAGATGGAGGTTTGGGGCTGAGGAGGTTTCCCTGTCCTGAGAGGAGCCTTTGCCCATCTAAGTCACACAGTCAGGAAGACAAAGTTGTTTATCTGCAATAGCATACACCTCTGCTGTTGCTGTTACCAGTGTAACAGCAGCCCAGAAAGCAAAATGCTTTTGCTACCTCAAGTCCTCACCACAAGGAACTCGGGTATGAAAGAAAACAATTTTCATCGTAGTTTTCTTGAACCAAACCGGGTTGAAAAACAACTACACTCACCTCTTTCCCCATGGAGGCATATACCTTCCTGAGAGAACTACAAACATAATGGCTTAAATGGATAGTTTAGTGTGAATGCATTACAAAATTGAAGCCATTTTAACCCTTTCGGGAAAGAGAAACAACATTCAGTTGACACAAGTTTTGGACTGAGTGTGAATTTCAACAGCAAAACGTTCACAAGTGGCTTTCTGCAAATAATCTCCAGAACTAGCAATCTTCACTGACAGTATTAAGAGTCCCCCAGTATAGGCTGGTCACATCACCACAGTGGGAAACGCTGTACACAGTTACACCAAGTGATCACAGACAGGAAGGCTTTGACCTATTCTATGAGTCAATCAGTATGAAGGTAGTAATATTACTGTCCACAATTTTTACTAGTTAACGCTGAACTCTTATTCTGAGGATGAAATAGATTGTCTAATACTTGGGTAAAAAAATTGGGCTTATCATGGAAGGTTGTCTATGTTCGGTGGTTGTCTATATTGATAGATTCTTACAGTACAACGTGCAGAACACACAGACTTTTATAGTATGAGTAATCCCATTTCTGGTTTTTTTCAAGTATTTTAGTTGCATCATAAGCGTGATGTTAAACAACCTGTTCAGACAGCAGTTTAATCCACTAAGCGTAAGACAACAGGCCTGGTTTTTTTTAAACTCTTACCCATCGGAACAATGCAAGCAGCAACAAGGGTATGATCCTGAGAGGCAAAATTATACTAGATAGGACTGGACAACCCAGATACTTAAAACTGAAATACTTGGAGATCTATCAGATTATAATCACACTGCGGTCACACAGCAGGTACAGTGTGGGGATGACTGCTTTTATAATTCTTTGCAAAAGTAGAAGGAATTTAGAAGGAATTAGCAATAATTAGCAGTGGTCCTTATTCTGAAACAGCAAACCATATTTTCTTTCTGGCAAGCAGCTGAATTATTAATGTTTGTAAAGTATACCACGACCCATCAACAGAAAGCGTACTAGGAGCGGAAACCACATCACCACCCATGTGTTATACAGACCTGCATTAATTTTACTCCTTTGAAACTTTGAATTAAGAACTACATAAAACTTTGATGTAGAGCAAATAATTGTTCTGCTCAAAACACAAGCTGTTTTTGTGCTTTGAAGATGTGTGGCAGTAAAGAGCGGGAAGTCACAAATTATTTCCATGGGAAACGTATGACTCCACAGTACTCCTATCATTGCTCAGACATCTACTCTTGGGTCTTCCGATTACATTGTGAAAGGATGTGAAACCTCAGAAGTATTATTTCTTGTATATTTTTACATGTCATGAGCACAATGAATGTGATTGCTCCCAGGAGCAAATCACAGAGCATGCTTACTGCTAGACTCAGAATGCACTAAACTCAGGGTTTGATCTATTAAGATAAGACTATTTACAGCTAAGGTTTCCTTTTTGAAGAAACTTCCCCTTCTGAAATCTCAATATTTTTTTTTGCACATTTAGAGTTTGATAGTACATGTATGCTTACATGAGGATGCACCATTATGCATGGTGCACATATGGTTTTGGTACTAAACAGCAAAAGCTGAAGTAGCATAACCTGTTTTCCCTTGAACATGTACTTCTCCACCACAGAGAACCACCAAAACTTAGCCAAGAAACCCACCTTCCCTGTTTGTAGAGGCCCAAGTATTTTCAGGCCTTAAAAAAAAATTGCATTTCCGATGCTGTAGTAAATAAATTGAATGAAAAATAACTTTCATTCACTAAAAGGCAGAAACAGCACCTGACTGACTAACTTTAGCAGATGACACGTAAGAAAACATATTCTTACAGATTTATAGGCAGACTATACGCTTTTACATACCTTACTGGATTTTATCGTGTTCTAGTTAAGTTTTCATCATGCTCCTCTCAAAGCATCTGAATATCTTTGCAACGTCTTCCTGCTCAGTACCTCTTAGCAATATGCAGCCATTTTGCAGTTGCTGTCCATCATCCCTGTGTTTCTGGTACGTGTCTCTGTGATGTGACAAATAACTTTCGGCCCGTAATACCAATTTTACAAAAACACTTTTTTAATTAAAATGTCATTTGAGAATCCCTTCCTATCCTAGCATCTGAAATTACTTGAAACCAGTATTATACATAGATTTATAACTCATAAAATATTTACCTTTAGTTTGAAGCTTGTCTTCCCTCCCCCCCCCCCAATATATTTCTAGCCTGTGTTAGGGAAAAAGAGAAGTAACTTCTCTGAAAGAGTGTAAACAGGAGCTAGAGGTTCATTCCAGACCATATGCAATGTGAAAGACCATATTAGCTCTTTTCAAGGCAAAAATAAAGATCATGTGAGAAATGTGCCAACTTTCCATAGATAACCAATAAACAGCGATTTGACTTCCTAATTGCATTTCTGTTTTTCCAAGGGCAGAAGAAAGAGAAGAGCTTCAAGGAAATGAAACTCCCCAATTACAAGTATCAGCATGAATACATGTGCTATATCTGTGCTGAGAAACATGATTTTTTCCAAGTACAGAAACAACAGCAAATATTATAACAAGTGACCCTGAAGTAAGGAGAATTTTCTGGTTCACACAGATGTAATGTTTTGGAGTTGACAGATCCTTGTATTAAAGGTCATAGTAAGCCCTCCTGATGGTGAATAGGCACTGGAGCAGGCTCTTCAATGGCTAATGCATCCTTGCTATTCACAGCCTCTGAAAAAGCAGATGAATCTGCTCTCCAGCACAACATTCTTTCTGTATCAGTAGCTGTGTGGGAGACATACATTTCATGGCTGAGGTGAAGTTCATTGTATTAAGTTAAGCATAGACATGGTATACTGTAGATGGTGTTTTATACATTGCTGACCTCATATCCACATCTTTTTAATGTGCATAGAAATGTTTTACTGTACCCTGCATCTCTTTTTAAGGAAGTACTTCCACTATTTTGTCAATAAATTAGTACTTGAAGCCTAGCAAAATATAATGAAGACTACTGATTTTCCATCAAAAGTAGCTTAAAAATTTTCCAGTAATAGATATGCTATGACAGGACTGTGGCATAAGAACTGAACCCTGTGTCACACTGTGTTTAGAGATGCGGTGCTCCAGGGAGGATGGAGGGGAAAATGGCGAAGGTGTGGACAGGAGCTCTGAGCCATTTCTTAATGAATCCTTTTAAAGTGCTACCACTTAGGTGGAAACAAGCTCAAGCTAGGATATCAAGCTACAGATGATCAGCAGGTCTGAATGCTAGAGTAACCTTTATCTAGAGTAAAGTTAGTTGACTGCTAGTTGATAGAAAACATTTGTAACCACTCCGTCAGAGAGCAGGACAGCTGAAATTTCCGTCTCATTGGTAGTTTTTAAGCAGAAGTTTTCCAGAATCTGACAATTTTTTGTTGCTTTTCTGCAATGGGTGATGAACAACAATCTGTTCTCAAAACATGTGAGCTTCTTTTAGAGTGTTGGTTATTGCAGATAATTTTTTTCCTTGTGTCCATTCCGACATCTTAGCCAGTCAACAGAATCTAGGCTGTTTTGAAAAACTACTTCTGTGCATATTTTTCACTTGTAGTCTCTCAACTTAAATGGCATAGTTAAACAACCTAAATGTTACTATTTTATCTCAAAGCAACAAACTGTTTCCTACTTAAGGAGATACGTTACAGTGTTCTGCAACAGCTGTTCTGTGACTTGATAATCAGAATTCAGGTTTGTGATTTAACGCCATTCAAAACATATATTAGTAGTAATAAACAGGTCTTATAGCAGACAACACACATTTCCTGACCCTGTGAGTAGAACTTCTACTCATGTCAGTAAAGAATCAAAGTCTGCAGTCAGAAAAGTGGAGTGTTATTCTGTGATCAGCTGTAATTGTCATTCTGATAATACTTTACTAGTAAGACAAGCAATGCTTTTAGTTCCTTCTCATTCCTAAAGGCAATAGTCCATGCAGGGAATCTGTTTGTGTGAAGTGCTTGCTGCAATAGTTTAAGATGAAAGTTTACTTGAAAAATAAAGGTTCAGGCCTCAAATCAATAGCCTTATCAGATTTGTGGTATACAACCTTTATGTTTATATCCTTCTCATTCTAATAATAAACATTTTCAGAATCTGAAATGAAAGATGAGTGGTAAAGGCCATATTGTTTTATCTTTTAAATGATGGAAGGTCCTGTACAGATTTCTCTGTTTTCATTAAAGAGTGTTATCCAGGTAAAGTGGTTTCAGAGCCTACTTTGAAAGGGTGTTTAGCTTTCCAGGCATACAGAACCACTGGCACATACAGTTTGAGTAGCATAATGTTTTACATAGAAGAAAAAAGCTAAAGCAGGTAAAAGCAAGTCATATCTCCATCCAGAAGTACAATGTGTGTGGGTAAGGGACTTTCTTACATGGAGGGGAAAAAAAACCCAACCAAAACAAACCACCACAGAAAGAAAAGGCTGACACCACCTAGGAATTTCACGAGCACCTTTGCTAAAAGAATCTAAAATAAGTGCAAGATATTGTAAAATCATTACTTTTACCAATGCTCTGGATTGCCACAGATTTCTGTTTTACAGAAGCATATGTTTGAAGTATTTGGAACTTCCAATCAAATTTCAATACTTTAAGAATTTCTCAAGGAACAAACACAGCAGTTTCAAGAGTCAATTTTAGTTTTTCCCCCACAGAAAGATACAGGTATAATGTCAAATGTCCTCTGTCAGCTTCTCAGAGACTAAAATAGGGAGGCATTCAAAACAGCCATGGCAAGGCTCCAACAGTGGTAGGAGGAAAGCTTTGTCGTGCTTGCCAAGAATCTCAGTGATGGCGAGCAGAGAGCTGAACTTTGCCTTACATAGTGGCTGACAAGCCCAGAGGTCTGTAAGGCTTTCATATTCCCGTTTGGCTTTACTTGCTTACAAAAATGTAAACTCTGTGGGAATCCAGGAAAAAAAAAGCTTTCGTTGTAAGTTCTTAATTCATACTGTGTTAAACCAGCAGTTACAGGTCAGCTTTCACTACGGTATCCAGCTCTTACAGATTTCTTTTAACACACCTTCTCATAAATGCTTTCCCCCCCCCCCCCCCGCTATATTGACTGATAGGGTGGCTTTATTCATCTCTTGACCTAAAGGGCCCTGCTTTGCCAGAAATAGCCAAGAGAAAACCTCACATGACATGCCTCACATTTGCATTTCACTGCCAAAGTGTTTAATCTTTCCTGTGAACAGCTGAGTGAACGCAGGAGCCCCAAAAACTTCAGCAGCCATTTTCTTAAGTTACCTTTGCCAAAGGACAACTGATTTATTCTTGGAGGGGTTTTGTTTTCTTAATTCTTTGGTTTGTTGCTATTCTGGTGCCTCGATGTGACATAACATTCATTCTTACCATTTCATTTTCATACACATTGTGCCCCCCAAAATACAAATCAGCAGACCGGGACTATTAACATTAAGGAAGTTTTGTTGTGAATTTGGTTTAACACACCAAACAGCTTCAACCAAAATAAATAGATTTTCCTCTTCACTCGAGTAAAAAAACCAAGTAATTTGTTTGGGGTTTGACATTTAAAAAAACATTTTAATGGTCTACTTTGCAGAGATACTTTTGTTTAGAGAATGTTGCTTTTTAAGTCATGGTTTGGATAAGGCTCAGTGTTTTGGCCTTCCCAAAATATACTTTGGAGTGTGCGTTATTGTGTTGTTAATTCTTTTGTTGTTTTTGCCAAGAACATTCAAGTGTTTGAGGCTGAGCGAGATCCATGGGTTGTGGTTTTTTTCCTTCTCAAGAAATCTCTTTCCCTAGTTCAGTCACTGAATCAATATCTAGTTTTATTGCCTAGATGGAAACTTCAGTTCTGGATCATGGACTGGATCTGCAAAGGCATTTAGGTGCCTAACTCCCATACGCACAACAGGAGTCACTGAGAACTGTGCTGATTATTCTTCACTTTCTCAGTGAGCACTGTGCTATCAAGCCAGATTCTTTCCACCTCTCATTCCCTGCCCCTCCCTGCAAAGGAAATACCAGGAAATTTTTCTCTGGAGGAACATGTTTGATTTCATGAATACTGGAAGTTGCCCTCTACAATCCCACAAATACCCCACAGAAGACACATGGGCTGGGCAGTCCCTGGCAGCGTCGCTTCTGCGGGGAGCTGGAAGCCCACTCGTTGCGCCTAGGCCACCTCGTAACTCCGTAGATTGCAGCGGCTCCCGGGGGCAGCATCTTACACACAGGCTTTTCCTCTCCATGCAAGGAATGGGGTGGACATGTCAAGGGGCATCAGGTGAGCTGCATCTGCCTGAAGATTGAGGGGGAGCCGTGAAACCGGAGTTTATGGGACAAATGGGCTACTGTAGCAAGGAGGCCAAAGTGCTTTCCCACAGTACAGCACCGTATGGGGATTCTTCCCGGGGAAGCTGAAGGAGGAGGTGCACAGCACCGTATGGGGATTCTTCCCGGGGAAGCTGAAGGAGGAGGTGCTCCTGCACATGCTATTAGCCGGCTGCCCAGCGAGACGGCAGGGCAGTGGGGAGAGGAGCTCTGTGCAAAGTGTCCCTGTGTGCATAAAGAAAGGGGATTTATAAACTGCTGAAGTGTCCATCATATGAGTTTTGTTTCCTTTTTAGTTGTTATCAAGATTCTTATGGCGAAGGCACAAGAGCATTGCTTGCTGATCATGTTGCTGTGTTTCTGCTATACAGAAGGAACCCTCAACACAGGACAGTTACAGTAACGCACACCTGACTGCAGGTTAAACAAAAGCATCTCACACACACATCCCCTATTTTAAGATAGTTGTATCCTACCTTTTTCATTATGCTTATGTTCACACTTACACTGTCAGTTCAAATTTCCAGCCTTACAGCTGACCTCTGATCATTGTATTCTTTTTCTCGTCAATGTCAAATGAGCAACTGCAACCAGAACCCCATTTCAGGAAATACAAGTTACTTCCTCTGTATTAGTAGCCTCGAGAAGATGACTTAACCTCCTACCTGCGTGCAAAGTGACATAAAAGTAGTATGGTACAATACAAATGGGTTGACCCTGCCACGGTTATATTTTGTGGATTTCAGGTCTCTTTAGTTCAAACTTAATTTTCTCACGAGAATTGAGGTATCTTAGAGTGCCATACATAATTATATTCAACGGGAATACCTTTAGTGATCATTGTATCCATTTGACCGAGTCCTCTCACTATATTGTATAACCCAACGTGCTCCCATACTTATTAATGAGTGATACATTAATAGATCTACCATATAATCACAGATAAAGGAAGAGAGGAAAACTTACTAAGAAACACGTGATAGCAAGTCTCAAAATACTCTGGGATAGGTTTGAACTACTTGCTGGCTAGGAAACTGCTGAATCATGCCCTTAGGCTCATACCGAAAATAGCATTTCATTTGGCAAAGCACATACAAGCTATTAATGTTCCCTATTGTTGAAAGCCTGCGGAATAGCTGCTCATCACAAAGGATGAAGGACCATTCTCCTAACTTTTCTGCCCCCTTGAGAAAAAGAGAATAGCAAGTATGTTTTCTTCTACAGTAGTTCTCCCTTTCACATCATTAGCTTTTAACAGAACAAGAAAGTCCCCGAAACATTTTCAAAGCATTCTGTGAGCTTTCTGAGTTTGAGACACCTTAGACGAAACTTTACTTGGCTTTTTACACACATAAGTATTGATGGGTAGCAGGTATCACTCATCTCGGTTGTAGTCCTCTCTGGTGAGACTGTGCTGTTCCCAGCTCATGGTCTGCAAGCTTTAGGCCTAAGGGGAGAAAAGAACCTTTCTTGATAATTTAAAGAAAACTGAATTAAAGTGAGGAAAGTAGTTCTCTCTAAGGTCTTAGAGAAGGTGACTGCTTAATGCCTTGAAAAAGGAGGAAGGGGTTTTAAAAAGTTGAGTTCAAAAGCTCCAGCTGGAGTTAATTATGTTCTCTAATAGGCTTTGTAATGACTGTGTTTCCCAGCCTTCAGCATCCCACAGGCGGAAGGAGAGACAAGAGTTGCCCTCTGAGTTTCTCTGGGTGCCTCGTTACCTCCTCCCTTATTCCTTCTGCCCTGGTGTGATGGAGCCCGAGACTGAAGTCCTGGGTTTATCAGCAGAAAGGGTGCAGTGCAGGCTGCTGGTATGAACTTGGCCAAGTCCGCCCAAGGTGGCTGGGAACCCCTCTTCCAGCGGCACGGGTGTCATCCTCTTTCCAGCCCCTGTGCCGGTGTGCTTTGGCCCTAATGCACCAGGGCTGCTGCTGGCCTCACGCTGGGAGTGTTAGGTCTGCTGGAGGGGTAGGTCATGCAGAGCAGCCCCTTCAGCAGAGCTGCCGGGGGACAGGCACTGAGAAATCGTAGAGAGAAGCCTAAGAAGGGAAGAAACAGTATTGCAGTTTGCTCTGCTCAGGCTGGGAGTGTTACTTCCCACCCCTCTGGTTGACTTGACTTCTCCACAGTGGCTGACTGCCATCCACGTAATATCTGACCGTTTAAAACACGCTGGTGTTTTTTAAAAGAACAGAAAGCCTATTACCTTTTAACTGTCTGCCCCGTAACCTTTATACAAGAGTTTGGGTATCACATAATGAAACATTCTCATGCACTTTTTATTACAGGAGGGGTAAGAAAAATGTCTGCGGTGAAACAGTCACTTGAAGTTGCAGGTCTTGCATTTTGTCTGTAGCTTCCATATAATCATGTAATTTTTCTTGCAAATAAAATCCATCTTTGAAAAGCAAACTAATCTCTAGGCAGGAAGTGTGGGCAGCCCAGCTCTCCAGTCTCCGTGAAGGGCAGTTTACTCAGAAAGCAGAGGATGGTATTTCCAGAGTTTCCTTTACGGAACTTTAAATTGTGGTAGGTTGGACACATGAGGTCTGTTGAAGAGACATGCCTTATTTAATTTGCTGCTTTAGCAAAGCTGCTTGGCACAGGCCATCTGCCGTATTGACACTGCACAGGGTTTTATAGATACTTTCTGCTATATAGTTCAGCTATACAGAATGAACCCTCAATGTATGATAATTACAGTTACCTTTGTGCTATGTATTTCTCACAAGTTCATGAGTAATTCACTGAACTCTTCAGCACAGCTGTAATTAGGTAATTCCTCTTGGTCTCTGCCCAATAGGTTACTCTTTTTCCTGAAATCCACAAACATGTTTTGCTTCTTGGTCCTACTTTTTTAGATTTCAATAGCAAATGACTGAGACTGTCAGAGTCCAGAAGTGGTAGTTCCCTGCATTCATCAAGTCCAAGACACAAATGACCTGTATTAATCAACCTTCAGCCAGTATCATTTGGATGGCACAGAACCGTCTCACTCCAGATGACTTCAGAGGCAGGAGTAAGGTCTAGAGGTGCTTTACTGTAGTGTGACAAGCGATGCTTCAGGGTAAGGGAGCAAGGAAAGATGGGAACATCCACTGAATAAATTAAAGGTCTGAAGGGTGCAGGGATTTAAATAATGACTAGAAGAGAGGTAATCATGTGAAACCAATGAATCTCATTCTGCAGTATCTGTGGGTCCTCTGTCACATGCTCCTGGTGGGCTGCCATACCTCCCACTTGCTTAGCGTTCTATACGCTTTTATCACCCCAGTCTGAGCTCCCCAATATGCTCTTCTACAGGTGCTGGACAAATATTCCTTTACAGAAACTGCTTTCTCCCATTCCTCTCTTGCTATCAGCCATACTTTGCTGCTCTGTGAAACGCAGTCAGAACTGTTTTTTCCATTTCTAAGCAATGTTTGTACTTAAGGCTTCCAGAATTGGTTTACTTTCCCCATCCTATTGTTTTGTGATCATAGCCAAACGTCTGGTATAATTATTTAGCATGATGCAAGATAAGAATTGCTGACTCATCCTCAAGCACATCTAATAACGCCTTGTATCACTTCCTCAGGATGGTCTTGCGAAACTGGTCTTTCCCTTTTTTTTGAACAGTGTTATTCATAGATGTAAGCAAAGTTTGCTGAATAAAAATGCATTGTAGGAACTGCAGTCAATCCTACTGAGGTGAGCCATTCCTACCTGTTTTACTGCTTAAACTTTTTCTCAGTAACAGTTTTCACAGGCAGCAATATGTAATGACTAAATTGTTTTTAATGCGTCTAATAAGAAGCAGGAAAACATACTGATATCCTTCTGTTCTGAAGTGTTAACGAAGAGGATTAGAACTGTAACTTTTTGTCAATGATTCCATCTTTTAATGAAGAGAATTAGAAGACCAAAATGGTCATAGAGAAATCATTCTCTGAATATATATCTTCACTAATTCGGTACAAAATTTCCATGTCCTTTCCAAAGATGAGGGTTCTTGGAATTTATAATAGCAGTGCATGGAGGTCTGCACAGAATGACCTCAAGTAATGCTTAAATATGATCCCAAGTAATGCTGCACACATTCAGTAAACTATAAAAATGAAAGTTGCTGCTGCCTTGGTCATCTTGTTTGGCACTAGGCTACAAGTAAGGCCTGCACCCTGAAGCTTAGTCCATGAAAACCACTGATAACCCCGCCAAAGTGCCACTGACTGGGTAGCTCCTCTAGATACCTCTTTTCTGGTGTCAAATTTGTCAATGAATACAAAATTATCTTCAGCAAAGAGGTGATGCATGGGAAATGTACAGACCCAGAAATCAGCACCTATCCTGAACCCACAGGTGCAACTCCCATGGTCTGGAGGTCTGTAAATGTGGAGGTACATGGCTAGGGTTGAGGAGAATGCTGATCTGCGCTTCAATTCCCGTATCACATTTAAGAGGACTTACAATTGCCAGAAAGCACTGAGGTTATTAATATGATCTTCTAGCACTTCTGTTCCCATGTTCTGATACTCATCTAACCTATGTTCTCTGTGGCCAAGTGGGGAATGCCAGCTGGACAGCAGATGCAACATGGGAAAGAAGTACAAAATCAACCTGAAGTTTCAGCCTTCTGCTGAACATCCAGCTATCAGCCTTGGTCTCTTCTGTTTGCTCTGTTCCATTTAGATAAGACAACATGTAGATTTTACCGCAGCTGAGCAGATAAAAAGAAACCGTACGTTCCTCTATAGCCCTGAACTTGAACTGGTAACCTATGTTAATAACCCAAGTAAGTCACCATTTTGTTACTGGAAGCCTAGTCTCAGTTAGCAAAGAAGAACTGGGTAAAAATTCATTATTTGTGGAGGGAGGACATACCCAAGCATTCATCTTAAGAAAAAAGAACCTCTGTTATTGTCTAAGCAGGTTGCTTTTGCTGTGAATCCAAAGATACGACATCCTCAGGTCTGATTCCTTTATTCACGGAATTTCTCTATTCAGAAAATCTATTCCTCCTTGTGTCCACAGTCACACAAAATTAAAGAAATTGAGGAAACAAACAGTGGGAGAACAGTTTCTTTTCCCTCTTTCAGCTAAGTATGAGCCTAATGACACAGATTCAGGGGAAGGAATTAAAGGTGATGAGATGCATTTCATTCTTTTGTAGATATTGTGGATTTTGCACTGAGGCTAGTGGTATCTGCCAGCTTCAGGCACTAATTAGAGCAAGCAAGATAGTAGAAAACAAAAGAGCCGAAGCATGACTACTTCTTTGACAACGGAAAATCCCTGGAAAGGGTATCCTGGGACACTAAAGGCAGTAAAAAGGCTGTGAAGTTGAAGGTCTTTGTGCATGACAAAATTGTCTGTTGCTTTATAATAAGACATATAATAAGAGAAACATTCTGTCTGAAAAATAAGTAAATGAAGGCTTCCCAACAGATATAAAGTTTCTTGGTATTTCAGATGGGGAAGAAACTTTTCAAAAGACATTCAGGGGACTTTCTTGTACAAAACTTCTCCCAGGAGAAACATTTAAATTTTTTTTTTTAAATTCCTTGCATGGGCATGTACTACTTCTAGTGCTATTTTGTGTGTTTCTCTCCAGGAGCTGGTTGTATTCCAACTGCCCCACCATGTGCAGGGGTTGTGGGAGAGTTTGTTCCTGATGCCATCCACTCAGTCCACTGACACCTTGAGATTATGCTACCGAAATTTGCAGGGGGGTTCTGCAAAGCAGCTCTGTCTGTGCTCAGACATCCATCAAGGAAACTCTGCAGCTCAGATGGGCTGTTTAGTGTTTCTTTGGTCACCAGCTGTGTCATAGTTTGCTCCTTTCAGACATGGCTGAACAATGCCAAGGTCAGTACAGGATGACAGGGAATAGTATATTGCAGCCAAGCAAATAAAAAAAAAAAAAAAAAAGCTCCTGAAGTTTCATGTAAGTAATTTTTATTCCTCTGAAACTTTTGTCAAAACTGTCCCAAAGAATGGATTCCTTATCTTGTTTTGTTATCTTTAGAAGATAAATGGACTGCAGCACACTTCATACTGTAAATAGTAACTTTGACTGGCCTTAGTCCAGCAGCAGCTGAACAAACATTTCTAACATGGACGACTCCTCCTCCCTCTTCCTCAGCTGGACAAACCACATATTTTTATAAGTCCCTGTCAGTTCTTATGTCTAATGTGGTCAGCCAGGGGAAGGAAGCTCCCAGAAATAAAGGAATTCAAACATTGTATTTACCTTTTCAGCAGCCTTAGAACTAAAATGTGCCTTTCTAGGAGCTGCCCCAGAAAACACGCTGTCCAAATTCTCCAAGTCGAGGTCTGCAGCTCTTACTTGAATCAGCAGGCTACAGACAGCTAAAAGAGCTCAAAGAAGCAGACTGTATAGGATATGTATACACACAATGCAGGCAGGCTCTGCACAGGAACATTACATGTGAGCATTTTGGAAAAGTTTTGGCAAGTCTGCATAATGAAAACACAAATATTTGTACTCATGTACAAAAATAACTTGAGGGAAAATCTAATATTCCTCACTGTCGTGCTAAATAATCCAGAAGACCTTGTTTAGTTAAAGAAGATTCTCCGCTGAAATTATATGAACATTAATCAAGAGGCATCTATTTGAGTCCTTTAGTTCAAGATAAAATATCTGAAATGGTTTGAACTGTACTGAAAATGTTAATGCGAGGAACATGTGCTTTCTTCACTTGAGGTGTCCTACTTAAAAAGGAACCTTAGATGAAAAGGTGCTGAAGCTGCTTTACTTGTACTTTCTAAGCATAAAGAGGATTTTCACACTAACCATTTTGTTCTTTCAACCACGTTGAAAGATTTCAGCTCTCTTCAGCAGCGCCCCTTTGAAGATCTGCTGTATCATTGTTCTATGAAATCTGACTGTGGTAATTGTGGAGTTTTGACAGTACTCAGGAAAAAGGCTTTCATTCTCCTACAAGATGCCTGAACACTTTCATAATCCTGCAGAACAGCTTGTAATAGTAAACTCGGAGATTGCTTATAAACTGAAAGCAAACATTAAGACCTCAAATGAAGAGAAAAGACACATTTACTGATGGACAAGCTATCCATTGGACAGATCTCTGGACGGCAATTAACTGGTGGTTAGCATGTGTGAAAAGTCAGCATGAACTAGTTTACTCTCTCAGCAGTGGTTCTAGAGGAAACCGAACTGGAAGAACTGCAGAAATACATTACATGTAATTGGAGAAAAACAGAACTGGAAAAATGGTACCTGCCCTTGAAGATAATCAGGATTAGAAACTCCACAACTTCCAGGGCTTTAAGCATGCTGTAATCTGACTTTGTTAATGCTTGTCTTCCCAAGCAAGATTACACATTACTCCCATCTTTTAGTCAGGTATTGTTAGCCCATCACCTCTCGGTCTCTACATGACCTTAATTCTTTCACTCTTGTCTCATTTCCCAGAGGTCTGACAGCAACTGTTGCACTCCTCTGGTTTCTCTCCAGTTAGCATTGCTGTTCAAGACAGACTTGAAGGAAAAATGGGATGCAGTACCCCATTTTTCCCGATTCCAAAGAGAACAGCAGCCTGTACGATTCAATTAATGAATCAATCATACATGCTATAGACCTGTTTCCATTTATTTTTTTATATGTTACTTATGTTTGGCCTTTGCTGCGCTATAACCTCACAATTCTCTTCTACAAAAACATATAGGTGTTCCCTATCCAGTGTGTGAGTATTCAGTTGGTCCTGCCTAAATGTAGTGCCTTGCACTTGTCTACATTGGATTTAATCTTATTTTTTTCTGGACCACTTCATCAGTTTGTCAAGATGTTCTGTTGGCAATAGACATACAGCTATATCACACATCACATTACAGGCGTAACACATTTTTACCCATTTTTTCTAAGAACACAGGACCTATGCAATCACACTGTCACCTCCCTCACTTCCTGACAAACAGTTTTTGAACCACTTGGTTAACTCCATCCCAGTATGATGAAAGGGAAAGGTCTCAAAGATTGACTTTAACAGTTGCATGGCAGTCAGCAGCTGGGTAGAGGAGAAGCCTGAAACTGTTTCCCTTCTCCGAGGGGAAAGCCTTTGGCCTGAGCACAAGATTCATGTGTGCTGTTCGTCCTGTCAGCTGGCTAATGAGTCCCTGAGCACTTCGGAGCCCATTGCACACACATCGCTCCTGAGGATCAGGCAGAGCACATGCTCTACTTTGCCCCGCTGATAGAACAGGGAGAGGGGAGCACTGCGAGGAGACCTCGTGGAAGAGCCAGGATTACACAAGACAGGTAGGAGCTACAGTTATTGCAGCTGTGGGTGTGTAGGGACCCAGAACACATACGTAGACAAACCCATGCTTCATTAGTTCTGCCACTCAAGGAAGAACTTATTTTCAGACTCTGGAACGGTGTCATTGGGATGCAGATATCCTGTATGTTGTCTTTCCCCTGACTGAAGTGGACAACAGCTTACCGTAAACAAAGCAGGTGTGTTTTCTAAGCCAATCTGTACAGGTTTAACAAATGTTTTGCTGTTTGGGGTGTTTTTTTGGTGTTAGATACCTACTGAAGTTCTAACAGCAGCATCTACTGTACATTGTCTTTCCCTTATCTGCCAAAGGAGAAGAATCAGATTTTCTAAACATAAGTAACTTCCCATGCATTTACAAAGGATTAAGAACTCTTAGCTCTGCATGTTTGAAAACAGATTGCTCCATCACTCTATACCTATAATAAGAGTGGAAAGCACATGGTTGCGTGCCTCTCTTGTGACCAAATGCAATAAAGTTTAACTAGAAAGAAATATTGACCCACACATGGATAAGCTGAAGTATTTGAAAAAGCATTATTGAACAGCATGCACTTTGTCCATGCACTTTGCAAGCCTTTAAGCAAACATCCTTGTTCAGTTTTTCGTGCCCTTCAGAGTTGCAAAATATAGTCTGTCTTATTTAAAGCAGAAGCTAGAGGCATAGTCTTACTCCAGGAATAAAATACTTCTAATTCTACAGTGATTATTACACCATGCAGTTAACAGCACCTGCAAGCAAAAAAAAAGAATGTGCGAGTACAGGGGGCAAGAAAATAAGAACTATTACTCTAATACCTACTATTAGCTTCTCTAGTACTAAGTACTTGAAAAAGATATGAATGCAGAGTACAGCACAATATATTCCTGGAGGACCTGAAAATATGCCCATCTTGAGGCAGATAAAGCATTATCACCTCCACAGTGCTAGATATAGAAAAGCTAGATCTATTAGTTGCACTCTTTTCTAGCAGAAACAATCTTTACTCTTAATTACTTCAGCTTTTCTTGTAACCTTGTATTGTTTCAAAGGTATGAAAAGCCTATAACTTAGCACTGACTCGGTAATATCTGCTAGTTTTTAATACTAAAAAGCAGTACAAATTATTATTTTAAGTGAGTCTGGAATTGCTTGTTCATTTCTATTACAGAATGCTTGGTTTCTTTATGAAGCTTTACCTGCAATTGTGATCCTTTGTAAACTAAGAGTTTAAATATATGCTTTGCAAAAGTAGTTGTGCAGGAGGCTGTGAAAGAAGCCTCTGTCCAGCAGGAAAGTTGTTAACACTATGACATGAAAAGATGATATCTTTGAGGGAACACACTGCCAACTTATGAGGGAAATGAGTTAACTCTGCTAACCTGGGACATATACACCATATATGTTGTAGAAACAAAGACAGCAGTAACTGTAATATTTTAAAACTACTAGGTATGAACCTACTTACTCTTTTGGAATTTCTAAGAGAGTTTTCTCATTAAAGAAACAGAAAATAGTTTAAATTGAAGGGACTGAGTTCACTCTATCCTTTTCCTTTAACAAGATTCAATTTTCAATCCCTGTATCATCAGTGCTCAGTTTAAGAAAACCCTTCTGAAAATAAAAGCAATTAAGTATTACAGAGCAAAATAATAAAATCTGTAATATGCAATATACATTACCTTCCACAGGCAGGGTTGATTTCTCAACCACCTAGTAAGCAAAGTAGTGCAACCAGCAAGTAAACAGAGTGGTAGCTATCTTCTATCATTCCACCTTTGGTTGCTGAGCACTGAATTTCACAGGATCTTAGAAAACTCAGAACTTTCCAAAATGTGAACACCTAAGTAAAGGAAAACAGTGAAACCATCAAATGGTAAATTGTGAAGAGCCTTCTTCAGTAAAAGAAAGTGTTCTTTATCCATTAAGTATACTACACAATGCCATTCATGATTCTTTTTCTTTATACATACAGGGATGGATCAGTTAACTACATTTTCAAGTCAGTATTCTAACACTTTTCTTTGTTTCCAAGTGATTAGTGAAGGTGGTAAACATTCCTAAAAATTAAAATTGGTAATCTGAATTTAACATTGACATTTTGGTAGCTCCTATTAAAGCAGCACATCACTTGCCCTAATGCTACCAAGCCTGATACATGCAATACAGGCTGTAGTTTTAACTCACTACATTCTAATTCCCATAAGGGAATAACATGTTAATAAGGTAACTGGGGACAACCCATGAAGGTATTTTTCTAGGAAAACCTCTAGTTCAAAGAGGAATCAGTTCAGGGAAATCCTAGTGAATGAGCACAGCATCCTTCCACAGATCGATTTATCCTCAATACATGTAACAAGAAGCAGTCCTGTGTAAAATACTCAACTGAAGTACTTTTCAAGACTAAAACCAGAATATTAAAAGTATCACATTTGTTTGTGACCACTCTTATGCCTAGTGTTCTCACCTATAGGTTGCTGCTACAGAAGGTCATAATCTCAAATTCAGTATGGTAAAAAGATGACTGGGAAGGTAAAATCACTTGCTTTCTAATGCTCAGCAAGTAAATACACAAAACCACTATGTCACCAATGCTGGTCCTGGGCTGAAGTTGTAAGACAACTTCACCATCAGCTATTACATCTTAAGTTACCACTGTGGATGGTAAATAAAAATCAGTTCACTAAAGATAAAGCTATAGGGTCACTGAAAGGCTTTTACTACACTCATTTGCTTCTTCCTCAATGCTATTTGTTTGTGCTTCATGGCCGTTTAACATCCCATCACTACAGAAAACCTTTATCTACAGGGTCCATGCTAAATATAGCACACTGAGATGCCCACAAACTGAATAATACAGGACAAATAAGGTTTTTATGCAAATTTATTAATTAGCTTTAACAATAGTAATACATAAATCAATACTATGTCCAGCATAAGGTTGTGTAATAAAATAGGCTATTCAGGTAAGACTGATTTCTAGTGCGTACATTTTAAGGGCAGTTTTCATCCAAATTGGACACATTAAAAAAAATAAATAAATACAAGGCCAAAAATGCTTACTTAATGAAAGTCCTGCTAAGTAAGACTTCAGGCTCCACGTTGCTTCAAAGCACTACTCAGTACAGGTGTCTGCATACATCTTAGACTTATACACAAATGGGTTGTGCTCAAGCAGCATACATTTTTTGATATCTCAGACCAATACATACAAGGTTTCCAATTTATTATTCCTCTTAAAGCTAGCATCCACCTTTCTTCTTTCTCTTTTAGGATTGTCTTGCCTTCCAGCTGCGTATGTGCACACATGAATCCTAGCAACATTACGCATACAAAATACAAAGGTTCAGTCTCCTCCCAATACTACTTTTTTGGCTTGAGGTCCAGACTGCACTATCTAGTGGAACTATTTATGAAACAAATTGCTACTCAAGTAAGACTACATAGCTCAGGGCAGGGGGAAGGGGGGAAAAAGAACAAAACAATTTTGGGAACATGGTATGCTCCCAGCTCTTATTTGTTATGTTTTTGGAACTCCCTAGCATTCAGGAGTACATCCTCTCTGGGAGGTGTGGTGCTTAGTGCTACAACATTAAGCTTTAGGCACACTGGGTTCTGTAGGCCATAGACAGCCCACAAGAAGCTGCATTTTCAGCTTTGTTTCCCTAATGGCCAGCGAGTCCAATATACACAGTGGCATTCAGATGTTCATCAAAGTGCAGTATAGAGGCATTCACTGACATTCGGGCTACCTTTATTTATATTCAGCAATATTGAAATCTGGTCCCAATTTAGATTAGATACCCATGAGAAAACATATTTGGCAAATCAGAGGTATTTTATTTTCTAGTGTATGTATCACACGCTGTATAGGCTATCGTTTGGGCATATTTATTCTACAAATCTAGATAAGCTTGTTTTATTTGCCTTCTGACTTTTAAATTCTGCTGATGGCAAAAATCCCTTTTCCTTAAGAAGTTATACTCAGGACTGAGTCACAAATTTTAAAACTACTCTAATTTACATATTTTACTTCATTATATCAAAACAAAACCCAAAAGCTTGGTCAAAAGTATAAACACTTATAAACCTAGTGAAAATATCCCTGAGAAACTTTCAGTAACATAGCAGTAATGATTTGGTCCATTAGAGGAGAAAAATTGTTACATCCAGTTATTGAACACTGAGGGCTACAAGTACATTGGTTGTACACTGGATTCCCATTCATTCACTTTCACTCCTCTTACAAAATACTGTATCTGAGACAAAAGCCACTAGAGGTTTTTTACATTCTATTTAGTTTGATATATAACTTCATCATTACAAATTTTAAGATGAATGGCCTAGATTCAGCCCTGATGTAACACCTTTAATGTCAATGGAGTTCACAGACTTACATTGCAGGGTTGAAGTCTGGCAACACAGATGACTGAGTGAAGGATAGTACCTAAAATAACAAAACCTTAAAAGTTAGAGGATACTTTTCACAAGTTGCTGACATATGTTTTTGCATACTACTTATTTTGAAAGCAAAATATTTTACAAAGATTTAAGTTTAGAAGTCATACTGTCATGCCATAGGAAAACTCAGAACACTACCAGGTTCAACACTACTGAGAAAGCAAAGTACATAGCGTAGTTTCCACAAAAGTGCACATACAGTTAATGACTATGGAAGTACTGTGTTAGTACATGTGCAGGATTAAAAGAAAAGCAAGAAATTCTTGAAAATCAGAGGGATATATCATTCTTCGTTGCTCTCAAGTTGCTTTCGAGGGCCACACAGTCCAACATCTCCTTGTTTTAGTGGTATTTTAGAACAAACTAAGTCAAAATTCACCTACATGTAAATCAGATAAATGCGAGTATCTACTTTTTAACTTCTTGTGTGGCATACTAATAGTTTTCCAATACATCAGGCTTCAATAGGGTTTCTGAAAACAATAGCATTCAAAAATAAAGCTGCTTGTACTCTGAGGCAAAAACTAAGTTAAGCCCTAGACTTTATCTTTCTGTACCAGTACTCCTGACCTTAGCACTTTCTGCTACATCAAACCTGAGCAGACCTGTCATTTGCAATTAAAAAAGCCATGCTTTATAATGTTACATCAATAGCTTCTGCTAAAATGAGGCTATGTTTTACTTTATGAAGTGCAACAAAAGTGTAATACATATCTTGTACCTAGCACTTGTCTAATTTGTAAGGAAACATGCAAAAAAACTACAAAGGTGTTTCTGTAAAGTTAAAGCAAAACAGACAGAATACTAAAAAGATATTTTGAGAAAACATTGGAACTTAAGAGTCCACTTAAGGAACCCAAGAAGGACATTTATACCAATTTGAGCAGATAGGGGAGTAGAACTGTTTACGGTAACGGAAAAACAGAGAAAAAACACAAAACCAAATACTGTGTTTCAAGTTATTTTGAAGCAACTAAAAAATACCCCTTTCATTTTGCTCAATAAGCACAAGAATTGTTTAGAATTCATGAACAGATTGAGTATGTACAACCACTAAACAGTATCACTGTGGGAGTCAGTGACAGAAATTCAACATTTTTTTTGTGATCAAATACTAGATGCATGACTTGTGGGGATCCTTTGAAACACCACCTGCCAAGATCCAACTACATTGTTCTCTGCCAAACACGAAACATTTTTACAGGGTCACCGTAAGGTGAATTTTAGGTCTCTTGGGACAGCTTCCTCAAACAGCTAAGTTATGCATTCAACTCTAGAGAAACACCTTAGACAGGGTCACAAAAGGCAGCATATGTGTTTAACTGTGACATTTGGGTAGCAAGTTAGTAAGAGAAATGGATCCTTTCAGACAGTAGATGTATTACCAGGTAGTGAACTGTCAGAGACTGCTTTGGGATCAGGAGTGCAACAAACAAAAAGTTGTTTTCCCAAGCTTTTTTGGGCAAATCTGAAGTACATTATGTGGCCCATTGCAACAAAAGATACAGAAATAAGCACCAATAAGCCAAAAGCTTCAGGGTTCGGGGCCAAGATGACCATGATGAAGTGCAGCAAATCAAGAAGATAATTCATGGAGTTTTGGACACCGTTTATGATGCCTCTTTCAGATTCTACCACATTTTCTTGGAGCAACTGTGTGACAGTCAAATCAAAGGACCAAAGGCCTATGGAGAGAAAAAACAGTTATCCATACAGCTGGGCTTCTCACGGTAAGTTTTCATTACTGGCACAATTCAATTCACACTTCCAAACACTCACTTCTGCCAAAAATGCACAGGACAAGCTAGCCTCTTGTCAGACTAGAATGGATTTCACACTGACAGTCAAGAGCAATTTATTTTCCCTTTACTAATATTTCCTGAAATAATACATACAGCTTAACACACTAACATGCCTGTCACATCTTGCTTCAACATGTAAGCAAAACATGGTTAACTTGATGGACATGTTCCTTATTTAAGCAGCTATTTTACAGCTATTCACACACGTATTCATGCTAGCTACAATTGCTCAGGTTTGCATGATGTTTGCAAAAACAAACACATTTTAAACTATGCAGAATACATCATAATTTACAACAGTGTAAATTAGTCTCAGTTGACACTAGCTTCTATAACTGTTCTATACTAGTCTCTAGTAAACAGCTAGTCTCAGTTGACACTAGCTTCTATACTGTTCTAGTCCATTAATGATTCAGTTTTAAAAGTTTATCTTGCAAGCGAAACTAATACATGTGAATCAAGTATTTTACTCCTCCAAAATTCAGCAAAAGCTGCAGAAATTAAGTACAAAAATTTTACAAATTAGAATTACTGTTCGTTACATTTATGTATTTGACTGCCTGTTCTTGTTGACAGATACTAGTACTACACTAACCAGCAATTCCTCAAAAAATTTAGCTGTCATCCAAATCAAAGTTTCTTCTAAAATTCTTTACTGGTCACAAGTTTAAAGGTTAGACAGTTTATTTAATGAATGCATTAATTTAGTATCTGCTAAGTTTGAAGGTTTTCATAGCAGATGTGTTTAGTTCTGTTTCCTATTAACAAATGGTTTCATTTGGTTGTGAAGGAAGATCAGAAGATCGCTTAGAGACGAGCATTCCAAAAGACAAGTTGCATTCATCTCCAAATGTGGTAACTTTTCTCCTATTAGTGATATATGATATGCAAGAAATTAGTGCTGCAGTCTCTGCAATGGCGACACTATTGCAAAAATCACTTCATTTTTATGTGAAGTGTAATGAATTAGCCTTAGAAATTATATTAACACTTCAACTGTAGCCTAAAATCCTAAACTCAGATTTGTATTCAGTTGACAGGCACTGTACTTTTTAGAATTAAAAGCAGTCAATAGATCAGATTTTAATAGAGATGTAATACTTACCAACTCTAGCAGCAATGACTCCTGCAAACAGGAGGCTAACAGAGATTAAAGGCACAGGCTCAGGACTCATCTCTGGGTTGCTGTCAGCAGGAGTAGTAGACCCGTTTAACAAGTTGGGCATTCCAGTTACAAAAACCATTTCAGGCTTATCTTCTGGAGATGCTATAGTAGGTAATGGTTCGCTTTCAAACATCCTGGCACTGATGTCAGCAAATGGGGAAACAGTCAAATCCAGAGGACTTCCAGGCATGAATACAGAGATGGCACATAAGACCAGACAAGCAAATTGAGCAATTCCAGAAATAAGGCCCGTGCGAATCAGGCCACATTTGCGACGAAGCCAAGTGAAAGCTACTGTTCCCATAATTCCAGTGACTGCCGAAGCACCCATCAGGAGGCTTAGCACAGAGCCACTCAAACCCTGAGTGTATGCATAGCCTGTAGTAATACAATCAAAGCCCAGAACAGTCATATACAGAAATGCAAGACCCATGCCTGCAAGAAACACTGGCTGGTTGTAGTATGCAACCCATCCATCACGAAACGTGATGAAAGGTTCAGTAATCCGGGCAGCACAGCTGATTTCCTTCTCCTGTTGGGGCTCAAAGCCAGTTACATCTTTCTCAACAATTAACTGCACTCCTTCAGCAGGTTTCACATCACTCTCTGTAAACAGAAATGTAACCGTTAGATACAGTCCTGCCTGGAAAGTGCAGCATAAACAGTGTAAATTGTTTGCAGTTAGTTCACTGCTGCAGAAGTGTATCAGTTAAATTCTGCAATCATCCTTCCTCTGATTACTTAAATGTTTTAAAGTGTCCTTAAATCCCATCTGTATAGTAAGATGAAGTAAAGTTTATTCCTGTCAATATAAAGTCCTGCTTATTTAATTAAACTGTAGTAGGAGGAAGCATAGCCTGCTTCTTTTCAATAGACTTGTGACTGAATGCTCCATTTCCATAAAGAAATTATTAATGAATGCCAATGTTAGCTGGCATTTTAACATAGTGCACTTAAACATACAAGTCTAACCACAGAAAGTAGGGAACACTTAAAACATCTGTCAGTATCTCATGTCATGGTAGAAAAACCAAGGCAGAGAGGCTTGCTGAAGCCTGCCAAAAGCTTTCAAAACTTGACTCAATATCTCAGACTATGCTTTTCTACAGCTCCATTTTCACTCTAACATAGGTGAAAGGCACTTCCACTGGTCACAAACTAAAATCCAGAAAACCCACAGCAGTATTTAGATTAGTAATGTGGATAGAAACTATACAAACATTTGGATGCCTGAGCAGTGTTTTTACCCTGTCAAGTTTGAAAAAGAACTCCACATGCAGCAAGACGTATGAAGTATTTCTGCAACTTTTAAAAATGCAAGTCTTCTACTGAAACCAGAATACTGCACTAGCAAAGATTAAGAAACATTTCCTACTTACTGACATTTGCTAAATGCTTCATTCTTCAGGAGCATTCAAGAGCCAGTTGCAAAGCTATAGAGCCTTCTGCCCCCCTCCCCTATCTTAGGCTGCCATCAGCCTAGTCCAATAGCTTACTGGACCAGCTATTACCACAATGGATCTGCTGGCTGGGAAGAAGATACATCTCTTCAGCACTTTTAATAGCAGCCTCCTATGTCACTATATATTGAGCAAAGAACAGATTGCTGGCTAGCTTTTAGAGAAAAAACAGAAATTTTTTTTATCATCTTTAAAAAAAAACCAAAACCAAACCACAACATGTTGTAGTTGGGAGCCCATAGCTGAGCTTTCAGTAGTATTCATATACTGCTATCTTAAAAACGGGAAAATGTTTTGTATTCTAGTACCTGACATTTCAAATACCTCATTACAAAAAGTCTGCTTTCTGAACAATTTTAATTTCTGGTATTAAGACTACCTAAAGTAATGTTTTCAGTAAGTAGTAATCAATTTTAAGGTTGCATATAGTCATAGCCATCTACTCTGCAAATTCCAGTTCTTCAGCTTGGCCAAGAAAGCCAAGTAGAGGGTCAAAGTAGATTTCTTTTCTCCACTATTTCCTGCAGCATGTGGCACTCATTGAAGCATGCCAGACTAGAAATAGTACCACCTATTTTAGAACCTCCTGAAAGCCTGTTAGTACTATGAGTAAGCAGACATGAATTAGCAAGGAGTCCTACACAGGCCGTTTTGCTTGTAGACACTTCAGAGCAAAGGGCTTTGTCAGCTTATTAGCTATGGTATAGATGGACATGAGCATTCCTCTTGATCAGCCCCAATAACAGGACAGACTTACTCTAAAGGATTAAGAGGAGAGAATTCATTCTTGGGCTGCATTTTATGGGATTCCTCAAATAGCTGCACAAAGTATTGTTACTTAGATTACAGTCTCTGGTATCTATATCCAAAACCTGAAACCTCCAAGCTATGAGTATAAAGCTATATAGCCTCAAAGCAGTGTCTGTAGAAGACAACAGTCAACACTTCAGTTTGATACAGTGAATATACTGTGAATTTGAACAGTTACTTCTGTGTTTTCAGTACCTTTCTTTACATTCAGCTGTTTCAGTTCCGATTCCTCAACTTTTGCACATTTGAGAGCCAGAGTAGGGGTTTTCTGATAAACCTTCCAGAGCAGCAGATATTCCACACACATCGACATCAGGTTCCAGCCAGAAATGAATCCACAGCCAATCATCGGGGAGCCAAATGTCATTATCTGACCAACTGCCATTGGGGCCAAGATATTGGTCAACTGATCAATTCTTCTTATTGTGGCATTCATATCTGTCAGAAATTATTTGATAATATGAGATAATTGCTGAACACTTACAGTGAAATATTCACTAACGTAATTGAGGATTGCACATGTATACACATCAAGCTAAGAAGTCTTGCTCCAGCTGTAACTGGTTCCAGCAGGAGCAGGAGGTAGACTGCTAACCAGAGGCACCTTTAGAGTGTCCCAATGTTTAAGTTTACTGCAACGAACCAAAGTGCTTGTAAGCCAAATCCTACTCCTGCCAGTTTTGCCTGCACGAGGTCTTCCAGGTTTAGCATGCTGGGTTTACAGTGGAAGTGTACTCCTGCAGGTAAAACTGTTAGTCATGAGATCAGATTACCCTTACATCCTAGTGACGTTATGGAGTCCTAAGCACATCTCTAACATTCAAACCTAGCATGTACAACTCCAGACATTAATAGGAATCTCATATGGTAGGATTCTTTTCTGTAGAGGTAATTTTAACATCTGCTATCTCCCAATGCTGGACCAGGTATTTCTTGATCTCCTCCATTTACTTATAATAACTGGTGACCACAGTAGCCACTGCGATAGCAGCAGACATTTGAAATGGCTTTAAATTTCCTTATTGAGTCACACTGGTTGATGGCAGTTGTAGGCATTCTCAGAACATACCCAGCAAAGTTCTCACTCCTCTCTGTTCCACGCTCTGATGTATATGGTCGAAACCAGCAGCCCATTCTTAGCATGAATGCATCTTCCATTTACTGGTAGGGGATGTCTCACCCTCCCCATCTTATCTGCTTTAGTGTCATTACACCCACTGGGCTCCTGTAAGTTTCCAATTAACGGTGCCATTATTCCACCCCTAAAAGCTGCTAGATGCTCAATGGTTTTGCACATCAGGGCTTCATGCTGCTTAGAAGTACATCCCAAACCCATTTCAGAGTCCTCTTATGAAATCAGAGCATCTGAAGGGCAAGTGAAACTATACCAGTATGAAGCTGCTTTTCTGAATCTGCAGAGAATTACTCGTTGCCATTCAAAGAAATGTTTAGGTTATTCTAATTAGAATTCAAAGTGAATTAAATGTTAACTCGCATAATATTTGTCTTTGGAAATTCCCAGAACTAAGCTTTGTTTTTTGAGTTATTTGAGGAAGGCTAGTATTTCCACTCAGGAAAGGTACAAAGTAAAAGTGAATGGAAAAATTAAACCAAGGACAATGAAGAAGGGGAAGCCAAGACAAGTTTTTCCTTTCCTATTTCACCAACTTACTTAACTAAGGCTCCTCTCTGAAGAAAGGTAAGAGTGCAAAGATGGACAACAGTATTTGCTGCAAAGTCAGTGCTGGCATTTAGTTTTTTAAATTAAGGAATTTCCACAGTCTCCAAGATACATTATGATTAAACACATAGCAACCCTATTCAGCCTGAAAGAGATCCTTTAGATAGCTCTGTTGAACTAAGGTGCTTAGTTCAGTGGGGTTTTCTGTTTGTAAATTAAGTTGCAAGAGAATTTAGAGTAACCTCTTGCCTGATTTTTCAGTACAGAATTGTACAGAAGTGGTCATACAATTCTGTCCGAGATCATGAAGCAGTACAGAGGCAGGACTGCCTCCCATGCAGCAGTTCTCTGCAGGTGTGGTCTGTACCTTATCTCATGTGTAGTTAAGTAGTACAGGGACCGGGGAGATGATTTGCTGAATAAGATCTACCACAAGAAGAAAGGTTAATGAGAAACATTTGAACTTTAAGGCTTTTACGGATAGATGGTATTTTTCTCCTTGTGATTCACACACATAAAGAAAGTTAACCTGTACTGCTGCTCTACAAAAGGCATGACCTAAAAAGGCACTGCAAGGTCAAAATAAAAGACTATGGTGGAAAATTAAAATGGAAAATGAAAGCAAAACACTTTCATGCCTGTAATTAAGAACTAGCCTCTCCTGGATGAGATGGGGAAATAAGATTCCTTCACTGGAGATAAACATCAAGAATAAATCTGCAACACAGGATTCAAATCCCTACAAGGACTCCGGCATGTAAACTGAACTTTATGGGCAATTTAGGCAGCTTCATATAAAATTAAGAGTCCAGAAGCTGACAAGCTGCTTAGGCCTGGAGGTATCTAAATTCCAGAAGTGTCAGACTTAAAACTTTAGTCCCAGAGTTACTTTAGTGAGCTATAAATGTCTTGGCAATGTTAAGCTGCTCTGTGCCTTGTTTGCACTTCAGTATCAGTTCCTCTATCTGGGACGGCTTAAGCCCCATTCAGAGCCCATATAGCCGGCCCAAGTTCATCACAAAAAATGCTGCTTGCCACACTGTCCGTTACAATCGGAGCAGCAGCATAGCCAAAGATCAATCATACGTTCCTTGGTGTGAATGGCCTTGTGGCTAGGAGTACCCCCCAGTAAAGGAGAGTCAGGTTCAATGCATCCTTGGGGAGGATCCCAAACAATCTTTCACATCCAAGTAGCATCATGACTACCAAGCTGCAGTAGAATTTGAATGGGAACTCATCCTCTCTCCTAATAACGCCATGCCACTGGGCAAGAAAGGGGGAAAAAAGGAAAAATATTTGCCAGGCAAAAAAAGAAGGTTAAGTCTGTAGTCTAATATCAAAGGTACAAAATGTTAAAAGAATAGAGTTTTCAGTTCCAACTCTAGAAAAGTGTTCACAGCTCTGAGTTAGACATCTAATGCTAGAAAAGTGCAACATTTCCAATGTATCTGCATGCACAGCATTTCCTATTGGCAATTTCCTGATCCACCTACTTTACTGTTCTGGACTTCATTCTCATGTACCTCTTTCTTTGATCCCTATGTGAGGAGCCCAGTTACGCAACAGTTTTCTGTTTCATTCCAGGGACCTAAAAATAAAGTATTGCAACACTTGGCCTGGAAGTTGAATAGCTTTTCTATTAAACACTGGTGATTTGATTTAAGAGTGTGGTGTATGTTTATTTTGTTCAGCAAGAATAAAGTTTTCCTGACAAAGCTGCAGTAGGACTAAAAGGAGGACAAAACAAGTTTAGGGATGCCTAACTGAATTGTAATTACACAATCTCAGTGAGTGTAGTCCAGAGCAGGGAAGAGGAAAGTGAAGGTTACCCTTTTTACCTGCTGTTTACTCATAATATCTGGAACTCAAAGACGTGCTGACCTCTGTAAAATTTTAGTCTAAAAATCAAGCTTGGAAAGTAAGACATTTAAGATATTAAAAAGGCAACATATTTCACCTGCCAGTTTGCTTCTGTCTTCCCCTGCAACCACAACAATCCAGTCCCTCTGAATTGTGATCGCTGTGGCAGTGCTGGCCAAATTGGCAATATTTGCTATAGTGATAACCAGGATATAGCACATCGTCTAGAGAAATGGGGGGAAAGAGTTACAAGGTGAGAAACTTGATGAAGGGCGACCTCCACTTCTACCCTGTACAACAAGACACTTTTACATTTGAATCCATACATTTTAGTGTTATTGTTCAGTCAAAACTAGACTAAGTCTGCTTTACAATTCCTGACAGAAAACAATCACCTCTGTTTACCCAGCTAGCTCAAAGTTTCATTTGCCAGTTTTAGCTCCCAGGAATGTCTAAACAGACTAGAGAGAAAAATAAAAATTCAGTCTCCCATGCTCCCCAAAGTTTCCTTTTAAGTTAATTCCTTATTAACAAGTTCAAGCACTCACAAGAAGCCATCCATGATATAAGGTCAAAAGCTGCGTCTTAAACAAGAAGATAATCATCAGGATAATACCACACAGGATTACAGATGCATTCTGTACAACCAAGGATGTCTGGGCCACTGTTTCAAATCAAAACAGAGAGCAACAGTTAAGAACATAAGAATGAGCTAAGTATAAGCTTAAGGAGGTTCTAATTAAGGAACATGCACAGATTCTCTAAATATTTTTATTTTTTCTATTCTGCCCCAAAATATAAGTGGTAAAACTATACTTCATATTAGATTTTGAATCTTCCATTGTCTTAAAGAAACAAATTAATGTCTGATGTAACTTCACAGATATTAACAATTTAGAGTCCAAGTAGGTCTTTTCTCAATCAAAACCCAAACTGTACCTGTTTAAATGCTGACATTATTTTTAAAGCGGTAAAAACAAAATTTAGCTTGAGTCTCTCAAATTCACCTTCAGCATACCATGGAAGTGATGTTATTTTTTAAACTCTTGGAAAGTAAAACCATGTATGAAGAACTTGATGCCGTGTTATTTATAAACAGACTAGAGCATACATATTTAAAATAGGTATAATGTAAATGCAGTGAGTGTTTACACTTAAGTGGAAGATGTTTGGATCCAGAGAGAAGATAACAAATAATACAAGTGTATGTTAGTATTCAACTGTAAAGAACACGGCCTATAGTCCTTCAAGTTATGTGCTTTTTACCTTTTGCATTTCTGCACATCATACAGGTTTAGCCTGAGTAGTGGACATACTGTGACATAAAACCGTTTTCCTCCTGTCTTTGACACTATCTCTGTATAATCATTACCACTCTGAAACACTACCCTTTCTTAAAAAAAAAACCCAAGCAAGCCCCGTTCTTGTATTTGACTTGAGGAGTTAACTCTATCAGCTTTACCTTTTTACATTAATTTGATGCATTCTTAAGTAAATAACCTGCTCTAGGCATCTAACCTTTGAGCCTGGAGTTCTTGTCCACCCAGTCTCCAATAATGGCTCCCAGGAGAAGAACTGATCCCGCCACAACTAGTCCATAAACTGCAGTCAGGAGTAAGCTGTTTCCATAAAGTTCAACCAGGAATACAGACACAGCAAAATGCCACATACGATCTCCCTTTAAAAGTAACAAAGAGGATATACACAACATTACTACTTGCACTTTGCAAGCACACAAGTTGACTATTTCACCAACACCTCAACAAAAGACAGTATTAATATAAAAGTTTGTTACACATGCAGGGGTGGGAGGTGTGTGTGTGGGGGTTGTTTGGTTTTTTTGTTGTGGCTTGGTTCAGGTTTTTTTTAAATTTTGGGGTTGGTGTTTTTTGATGACTACATCCTGTCACCATTGATTTTCTCCCAGTATCACCAAGATCATCTGTCCAGATCAAGCACAACATTACAGCTTGTAGTACGACATCAAAAGTCCCAGATATTTTCTATTATAATATTACAGGACAAAGTCTGTTACCAGCCACATCCAACAAGCCTCAGAAAGCTTACACAGATTCTCCAGCACAGATCAAGTATTAGCAACCAATTTATTGACTACCGATACTATTTAAATAACTTTTCAAGACAGCAGTTTGCTCTTAGATGATCAAAGTTTAAATGCTGCTTTAAAACAGAAGAGCCAGTCAAGCCAAAGCAAGTCATAATACAATTCAGGATAGACGGGTAGATGATGGGTAAATCAATGAAGCTGGTGTCCTAAACGTTAACTCAAGTTGCTGAAGTCAATGGACTTAAGGCATATTAGCAAGAGGTAGAATATCAGAGCTCTTTTAACCTATTGCAAACTCCTTGCTAGTTCAACTTATTTAGCCTGTTGCTAGTTTAACCTAGTGCTTAGAATACAAAATTTTCATGTTCTGATACCACTTACTACAGGTTAAAAAAAAGAAGCCCAAAATGCTAAACATGTCCAAGTGAAGTAATTTTCATATTATTCAAAGCATTTTTAGGTTTGCTACCAAACAGACCTGTGGCTTGCTAATGAATCCATCAAGGTTTTACGTTGTCACATGATGGGAGTTGACATTTCACTTTAGAAATAAACATATTACAAATGTAGTGTATCTGCATGTAGCATGCATCTGCACTACAGAAAATACTTTATGCAATCAATAACAAAGCAGATCAATAGAAATAATTCATACTCTTATAGGGCATGCACTTTGTTTAATAACAGTCCTAATATTAGTCTTTTATAAACCAAACATGAAACCATTTTCCTTTGCAGCCTTACCTTAAATAAGCAATTGCTATGTCATACAGTGAATAGCACACATTGCTAAGGGCCTCAAATATTCTGAAGGGTTGGGGGAGGTATAACATAAAAGCAAAGTCTGCCAAATCTAACATACCATAACACCGCAATCAAGAGATACATAAAAAGCATGCTATTTGGAGGGTCAAAATAATTGCAAAGTTTGATTAAAGTCTCCAATTTAAGTATAGAGGCACAAAAGGAATTCGCCTTCTCATGTTATTGAAGTTCTCTGAAGGAGATTTCTTCAAACACTGTAATGTTTAAACATTCATGTTTGTTTCCTTAACCATAGGCAGAAAAAAATTTACATCCCAATCATGTGGGAAGACGAATTTCACTTGTTCAAGGAAAAGCTCTGGGTTTTTCTATGTTTTTTAACTAAAACCAATGAAAAAAATGCAAATAGAAGCATGATCAGCTTAGACGTGCCCTCTCATATCTAATAAACCAGTTTTCACTCTCCAGAGACGCCTAAAGTCTCCTGTAAAATATGTTCCGCTTTCATTCCATGGTTAGTAGAAGTACATAGAAAGCATTCTAGAAATGAAAACATGGGGATATAATTTCCAAAGTCAAGCATTCACTTAAACTTAATATGACCCAAGTTACCTCTTTACTGAATTTCACTTAAAATGCATCCAGGTGGATTAACTGTGTTTTGATTATCCTGGGTACCTGTTTATTAAGCTAGAAAAATAATCCAAAAGAGTAGTTTCACATGAAAGTTTCATAACAGAAGTTTGTTGTTTGTTTTTTTTTCTTTATGCAGAGATGTTTCAGTTACTGAATCCTGACACGATGAAAAAGGCATTTTAAATAAAAAATGGAAGTATGTGAAAGTCTGTGCTAGCCACTACTGTCAGAGCAAAAAACCTGATCTCACTTGAAACTGACAGGAAGACTCCTTTGACTCCAGTGATATCATCCATTTAAGGAGCCTGTGAACTGTGTTCAACCTTATCCAACACATTTACCCAGAGATTTTGATCAGGCCAAGCCACACAGATAATTTTGGGGGTAGCTAAAGCTGTTCCAACCTGGAAGCATGAGTTTCTTTCAGGAATTAAAACCCATTAAGAGCAAGCAAAGATAAATTAGTGTCACAGAAGAAGAGTATTAGTGAATTACAGAGGTTTGAAGCAGGTATGTAATTTCAAGCTAAGATCTGCTGGAATTTAAGCAGTAAATATTGCCTTCAGAAATGGGCAAAGCCTTGATCATAGATATTTAATCCCACTTTTAAACATCTCCAAAGCGTGGATACTCTAACTCTTTCAAGTAAATAACTACAGCCGTTTAGCCTCACCATCCTTTTAAAGATGGTTCTTGCTCTTCTGTCATTACGATTATCCTTACAACCATCTCAGACTGAATGCATACAATCCCATCTCGGAGCTGAAGCCAATAAGTCAAGCAGTAGCCAGGCTACTACCTACTGACAGGCCTCCTGAGCGCTGAGTGGCACAGACAAGGCTGCGAAGTTGCAGCTGAGCTCCTGGCAAGCATTAGGCCTGGCACCAGCAAAGTGAACCCAGTTTCATTCTGCTCTCTCTTGACTGCCAAGCGATAGACAGCAATGAATTAAAAACATAAAGGCAACAGCATAAGGTCTGAGACTCCAGTTCAGCAGTGCAGTCCTGCCTCTTAAGATCACCGAGGCCAAGCGCACATTCAAATGCTTTACTGAACAAGAGCCTAAGGCATAGTCTAGACTTTGTTCAAATCCGAACATTTGTGGAGATGTGACACATTTAATCATTTACAGCTTCTCTCTGTATTTGGGAATGGCTTAGTAGCACAGAGACCAAATTCGTGGTCTCAGTTACAGCAAAACCACATTTCTATCAGGTTTTGTATTGCGGAGATAGCCATTTTAGAACAAAGATGATTCATTACTTTGAGTTCTGAAGATTAAGGTGCTTGTTTATTGCTCCTGCTAGCAAAAACATTCAGACTTCAGGAACACTAAAGCTTAGGAGACATAAAAGGTGCAGTCCTGCACCCAGTTCTGTCAAAATAAGCTGCATTTCTGTTGCATCAGCAGGTTTGGTTGGGTTTTTTTTTTGAGTCAAGGTTTTCGGCACAAAAGAAAACACACTGGAACAAGGAGTATACTATTAATATTGCTAAACAGCTCAACAGACATCTTGCAGTCTAATGGTTGTTATGGTGTGTGACGTTGCTTTCAAACTCTGTCACCTTTACTCACGTACCCTGAGAGCAGTCCCACTGCTGAGTTTTGAAGCACTCGTCAGAGAGGAGTAAGCAGGGTTTGCCAAATTGCCAGTTAGGCACTCTGTGGGCATTACTGACAAAAACTGTTGCAGGTAACAACCCTGGCCTCTGAAAAGCAGTGAGCCAAATAGAAACATCACCACTGAGCTCCTTCGATAATATCAATAATTGCTAAAATATTGCACTTGTTCAAACAAGCGTTTGGTACCACTCCAAGCCTTCTCCCATTAACAGAAACATCAGCATGACCTCCCAGGTTAGCGAAAGCAAAGAGCTGCCAAAGTTAGCATGCAACGTTGTAACCGTGTATCAGGCACTTGTTCACTGCTACGCAAAGCACCCATTAAACTGGTCCAAATCCAGGACTAAAGACAAAACAGGGAATATTAGGGAGGAAACTTTCCTCTTGTTTTTTAATCAAGCCAAATGGATGGAGCCTTAAGACTGTGTTATAAGTCACATATATATGCTTAATTTTATTATATGGATTAGAACCAGATTGCCTATTTTTAGTGCATATTTTAAGATATTTTTTTTTTAGTATGCTTCAAGCGAGTAAAAACTGGTATAGTAAGTTATGTCGGTACAGAAGGAAAGCCTTTCGGAAGGCAAACATTCCGACAGAAAACAAGACACCTCCTGATACTCTCAACAGGTTTGCTAACGAGTGGCAGTAAAGGGTCCATTCTAAACATCGAGTATTTCGCATTAGTAAGTAGAGAAGTCCTTCAAGTACGTGTTGCAATGGACCGTGTTCCATTCTGCTATGGACTAGATTTCATTTCTTTCGCTCAGAACTCACTCTACGAGGAGCCTCACCGGGTCTGCAGTTACTTAAAACAGGTACAGAACCAGGCCCTCGGGAAATTGAGTACCGCACTACCCCGCCGTAATGAAAACCGAAGCTACTGCAACATACCACGTCCAGATTACGAAGACTGTTAACAGCGAGGCGCCGTAACGAAACCTCCGTCTTCGTGGTGGCGTGCCATTTTGTGAAGATTTGGGGGGAAGTACCGGTAACGCCCAGGCAAGTCACAGCTAGGTTAATAAAATCCTACTTCTAGCAGGCCAGCATCTTACTTACCCAAGTGGACAGCGCGTGCCCAAGATAAAGAAGAAACTTGGCAGACATAAAATAGGCAACCGCAGATCCTAAACGAGAGACGAGAAACAAACGCTGAAGGGGACTCGGGCGCACCCGCCGCGTTTCGGCACACGGCGGGCCCTACCGGCCGCCCCGCAGGAACCCAACACCGCTCCCAGAGCGAAGCCGCCACCGGGACACGACGCCTCTCGGGGCGGCGGCTGCAGGGCGCCGGCGCCCGCCGGCCTCGGCGGGGCCTCCCTCGCCCCCCGCCCCGCTCAACCCGCGCCCGGCCACCGCGCGAGGGGCGCCCCGGCCGCCGCCGCCGCCGCCGCGCACTGACCGCAGCCCCGCCGCCGCTCGCCCGCCGGCTCCGCTCCCCGCGCCATGCCGGCCCGCGCAGCCGCTGCCAGAGCCCGGTGCCGAGAGGAGGCGGGGGGACGCGCGGCTTCGCTCCGTGTTGCCTTCCCCGACTTAGCTAGCACTGTAGCTGAAGTCGGAAAGCCTTAGCCTTATGCGGCCGCGGGCGGCTGGGGACGCTCCGCCGCGGAGAGAGGCGGGGGGGGGGGCCGAGCGCCCTGCGACGCCCGGCTCGCTCTGCGGAGCCGCGGCTGCCGGAGGCGCGGAGGCGTCGGGCCCGGGGCTGCGCCGCGCACCGCCTTTTGTAGGCGGCCGCGGGCACCGCGCCCCCCCCCCCCCGGCCCGCCCCCGGGGCGGCCCCCGGCCCGCCCCCCGGCCGTGCCCGGCCGGCCGGCCGGCCGGCAGCAGCGGCCCGCGGGGCAGGGCCGCCGCGCAGCGGCGGGGGCGGCGGGGAGGCGGGGGGCCGGGCTGCCCGCGGCCCGGTGCTGGACCCCCAGCAGCCGCGAGAGCCGCCGAAGAAGCGTCAGGACGCGCTTTCGGTGTGGCGGGCCACAAGCCTTCTTCCTTCGGCTTGGCTCTTCTTCGTCGCCCTTTTGTGTTTTCCGACGTTTTAGAAAAACGCCCAGTTCCCGAATGCACCCAGAAGCAGGGCTTGCCAGATAAGCACCACGTACCGCCAGGCTGTGGCCGAAACGCTCCCGATTCATGGCTTTCAGAAAAAAAACAAGCCAAGGTACCCGATTTTGAGCTGTTCGGCTGAAAGAGCCCTCTGTTGTAATGGAGGTGGTGCAGACTCAGCCATTTGATGCTGGCTCAGGCTGTCTGCTTCACGCCAAGTATCCCTGTTCTGGCCGTAAATACTTATTTTGCGCCCCGTGTGACCTACTTTTGGTGTTGACCACCAGCAAGCCCTGCATTTTTACAGAACTCGAAAAACGGTCAAAATGTACAATAGCGTCGCTTTTTTAAGGATCCTATGAAAATAATCGAGAAGTATCTGTCCTCGCGCTTCAGAAAACATAAATTACTGCTCTCGGCTGCCAGAGCTGAGAGGATTTTTGCATTGCGTAATACTGCAAAGTTCCCTCCTGCATGTGTAAAATTGCTTTTGGTTTGGGGTTTTTTTTTTTTCCTCCCCCATGTATATAGGCCATCCCAGAAGTAAATGCCTGACGTAATAGACCAATAATCTGGTCTGGGTTTGCCACTCCTGTGATCTTGTTCAAAGTATTTCTTGTATTAATTAGATGACTTTCTATGCATGAATCACGGTTTATCCTTTGCATAAAGGGAACTATACTTTGGGGAAAAAAATAATACAGAAATAAAAATTCATATAAACATAGGAAGCCTAAAATTACTATTTTAATGGGATTGGTTATCCCAGGTGAGTTCAGTGCTTCTTCTTACGGTATGTTCCTTAGAAAATGCACAAAATCTTCTCTCAGACTCGCAGCAAAAGTAGAGGAAATTTCCCTGATGGCTTATCTTAGAAAGCCTCAACGCTTAAATTCTATTCTTTACTAACGGATAAAAAGAGAATTATTTTTCCTAAAACTTAACATTTTAATATTATTAGCCCATATTAAATAAATAACCTACAGTGTATCAAAATCAACTGACACTTAGTTGGTTTTAAGTCTGCTAACTGTCAGCACTTGCACCTTTACTGACAATTTCGGTGTATTCCGTGAGCAGATGCACTGAATGAACTCAGGTTTCTTCTGAAGTAAGGCCCTGACTGGTGGCTAAGTTACTCCTATCTTGGGCAGTAAGGCAACACACAATCTCGAGGAGCACTGTGAGAGGCCCAGAGTGGTCCATACAGGCCAACACATTTGACTTGCATCTCTTCCAGCCCTGTCCCTGGTGGCACTTCTGGCCACGGCTACAGTTTGGTTACTGGACTAGATGGATCTGGGGTCTGATCTAGTCTGTCAGGTACCATATATAACACAGCAGCAGCAGAACTGGATCCTAAAGAGATTTACTCTCCCTATAGTAACACTAGGAACTTACCAGAAAAGCACAGCTGTTTAGACCTTCTTTTGTTACTAGAGAACAATTTGGATGAATTAGGGCTTAAGTACTCATTTGTGATTGAATGCTTGCTGTACTTTATACACGTGCATGGGATTATATAGGTGAAGCCCTCGTCTTCGTTATTTTTTCCTACTGGGTAATGAATCTTTTCTGTGACATTTAAGGCATGAGAAAAGGCCAAGAGAACATACCTACCATCCTTTGAAATTTAAAAAGCAATGGCTCCTATATCTCTCTGGGATTTCTCATACAAAGGATGTCCAGTATGAACACAGTGAACTCAATGTGTCTATGAAATACTGAATGTATTGGATGTCAGTGAAGGATTGTATCATATACAACTTAGAGCTGATCTGCACACAATAAAGTCAGCCTGTCCGTAGTGCACAATGTATGATGCACAGCGCAAATAAACCACGCAGTTCATACACTGTAGGTCACGCATGTCCCAGACATACCAGAGTCACTGCACATGTGATACAGGGTACCTACTACCAATAAGTACAGTAGGTATCATCCAGAATTTGTTATATCTGAAGGCAGTAACAGCACCTCTTCTAACAGTTTGCCTGCCAAATGTCTAGAGGTCCTGGACATACAGCTAAAAGGCCATAGCTGATTGATCAAGCATTTTTCTGCTTCCAAAAACAGTGGAGTTGGCAGCTAGGGGAAATCCATAGCTTTCCTCCTGAACTTGCCACCACTTTGCTGCATGAGCTTGCCCCAGATGCTTATTAAAGTAAGTCTGTGCTCAAGGTTTCATTCCCTCTCAAACAGGGAATAACAGAACATTCCTTACAAGACCAATGTTAAACCTATCATAGTAGCTTGAGTGCTTTGATTTTTACATCTAAGATGCTGCTAAAAAAGTCCCAAATAGTAATACTCCACTAAATCCAAATTTTATTAGATTGCTTAGTGAAGCCCTTGTGACTATTTTTAAAGATGCAGCCCTCGTTTCAGGTTGGCTGGCTCACCGGAGTCTTTTCACCACAATATTTACAGATTTCTGATGCATTTAGGGAGGTGTTTAATAGCTGGAAGCTGTATGAGAGGAGTTACCAGTTTTACTTGGTATGGACTCGACTCAGCAGTCTTACAGCAGTAATTTACATAATGGGACAGCATACCAGCTGTGGATTTGAGCCCAGGTCTGACTAATTGTCACTGGCAGAGTGGAAGTGGAGACAAAAAAGTGGGATTTTGGAGACACCAGATACTTCTTTTGTCTGAACACAGGTGCCAAAAGATGTCTTTAGATTCAGAAAATCTGCTTCCATATTGACGTTTAGGTTTGCAAATAACAGCTTCTGAGTTTTCAGAGGTAATAGGTTCAATAGGATTTGCATCTTCCTTTACAACAAGGGCAACCAGTATGTGCAGAAGCCCTGGATTATGTTAGCAAGTGTTGACCAAAACAGTAAGACAACCTTGCTATGCAGATAACCCTGGCTTTCCACCACTCTTTGGAATACACATGTTTGTGGGCAGCCCTATAGCCTCTTCTATCACAAGGCCAGCCTTAGCCTCCTACTTAATAACTTGACACTTCCTGTTCTTACCTACATCTCTGCTTTTCCTATGGGAAGGCTTAATCATTTCTTTTATTACTACTTTTCCAGGTTATTAGATAGCACAATCTATCTTCGTTTTGCTTCTTTTTTCATGTGAGGAAAAGCCTTTCAGAATTTATATTTACTGCTATTGTAGCTGTCACAAAGGCATTTTATTCTCAATGGAAATCTCTTTAATTCTTTACAGCCCATCTCTGGAGATGCACAGGAATTAACAAGACATATATTTACATCATAGACTTCCTAGCCAAAGTTTTTCAGTGGATAAATTCCTTATGTTTTATTAAAAATAACATGACTAATGTAATCTTCTAGTTACTACTTGAGTGAAGAAATGTAACTACTGGATTAATTTTTAGAATTTTAAAGTTTCAGTTTAAAATATAAAAATAATTTCATTCAAAAGGCAGAAACATTCTTCAAAACGTTTCTAATGAGACAGCTGTCGAACTCAGAAAAGTTACAGTATATTTAACTTGTCTGGCAACAAAAGCAACAATTCAACTACAAGATGTAAACAACTGAAAATGTTTTAATTATTGGTAAGTGCATAACTACGATGCCAAGAATACTCAAAGATACACTTCCAGGAAAGACATGTCTTGAAAACTAAGAGAGGATATATTTTGGCTTTAAACAACTGCCCACATCAGTGGCAGCTTCTTTAAGCACCATGCTTGTAATAGAGCTGCTGAATCTAAAGCAAGAGCAATTTTACAAAATAATACCCGGAAATGTCATCATGGTTTAACCAAAGAGGCATGAATAATAGTGACAGACGTCATGTAAGCGCAGATCTTACACTCAGCTGAGAGGTTTCATGAAGTTTAATTATCATGATGTTACCATTCTTCATTAAGACACCCCTCTTGGTGTGCAGTGTTTTTTACTCATTTAGCTTACACAAGGCCTAGTGAAACTAGAAATAATATATATATAATCTGTGTCTTTTGAAAGATGAAGCACAGAAGCCTTTCCTGAACTGACCCCTGCTATGACTTAGGCATGGAAATCTGTGGCTCTGTTGCTCATGATCCTACACATTCAACTATCAGAACTACCGTCTCTGTATCAGCTGACACTCAGAGTTCAGAGTTTGCAATGCACTTGCACAGGGAAACAGGCAGAGATGGGGCAGAGAAAAGTCTTTTTAGCAGAGAAAAGGTTTTTTAGCATTCCTGCTTCCTTTCAAAAGAGATGCTTTTTACTCCAAAACTGTTCATGTCACTTAAATGTAAGTAATTTGAATATCTATACCTACTAATCCTCATTAAGTAAACATCTACTCCCTCCCACTTTCTCTAACATCCATAGTGTGACGCTCTTATTGGATTTGTTTCTCTCAGACTTCAAAGTGAGAGCTCCTGTCTCAGGGCTAGATGACAGACTGCAGTCATTTTAACCTGAAACAATCATTTTCATGACCAGAACTAGACTCCTGTGATAAACTTGTGGGAAAACCATCCAGAAGCTCTAGCAAATTCAGAATTCAGAGGTTTATCTGGAGAGGCTAGAATTATCTAGCTTATACAAAGCACCAGCTCAGGGGGCTGAACCAGCTCTGCGCTTACATGCCCAAACTAAGATGTTTGTAATTGAAAAGTAATAGCCTAACTAGTGAGCCAAACAACTTGCTTAAAGTGCTATGTTATGTGTGACAACTTGTTTCAGTAAGAGACTCCTTTTGTCAAATCTTTCTCAGCCATAAGAAAACCGAAAACATAAATAAGGAAAGCATCTTGTACCAAATGAGAAAAAGCAATTAAAAGAAAGGAAAACACATCTACTAGGAACAAGTGGATGTTTCACACCCAAATGTCAACAGTAGCATTTCTGCAAACTCCCTATATCATCCTGAACATTCATTCTCAAGAGTGGGAATTAGTGACTTGAATTGGAACACTGTGTTGAGAAAGAGACTGAAACGAGTCTGGAGTGTAAGATAACAGCCTATCTGCAATTTAAGCTCATTTTGTTTGTTTTTTTCATTAGAACTCACTGCTGTTTGTCTCCTCTGGGGTGTCATTGTTCTGTTATTAAACAATACAACAATGCTGAATAAACAGTATTTTGTTTCCTGTCTGTATTTTAGTATGCAGCATGAAAACATTAGGATTTGTTATTTTTCCCACAGCCATCTAATACCTATGAATTTTGTCTTTATTTCTTAATTCAGTGTTCAGGAATTTTGATACATACAATAAAATCAAATGTGAAAGCAAGTCAGACAGTATTTGTATCCCTTAAAAAAGTAACCCTGTTACATCCAGAAGGCACCCTTCTCTTGAACTACTCCTGTTGAAGATTACGGTTGACCTCTTTAAGACAGACAGATTTTGACATCCCTGTTTACCTTTCTGCAATATTTTATTCTATGCCAAGAAAATACTTAAAACCACATTTTTAACTTCAGGCACATGTTTAGTTTCCATTGATTTCAATTAAATTAAAAAAATAATTCCTAGACTTCAGACAATGTTGAAAGACTTTTTGGAATAGAAATGAACCAAGGAATAAAAGCTTCTTTTGACTTGCCATTACTTTGAACTGAACAATCTGTAGTATCAGTGATCCCACAGCAGGAAAAGGGAAATCCCTTATATAACAGCTTCAGTTGCACTATCAATTTCTGTTTCTGTTCTGTCTCCCAGAACAGTCTTTAGAAAAACATGTTTGTCTTTGCAGACCAAAATTCACTTATGTTCAAATTAGCCACAACTTTAAAGTAACTTTTTGGAAGGCAAAGCGTAAAGTACAAGAAGTACTTAGAATTACATGATGAAATAAGTATATGTCAGTGAATAAAATCATCAGTTTGAACCATTCTGCAGTTACACAAATAACATCCACCTCAACAGCCATCAATTTTGTAGGCATCAATTTTGCAGGTGAATGAATATGCGTGGAACCCTTCACCCATATACAGCACTCTATATACATATACAGCATGTGAACAGGGCTCTGTATCGGGGCATGAGACTTAGCCAAATAAATCTTTAGCAAAACCTGCATAGATGATTCTGGCATGCATTTATAAGAAAAACCTCGTACTACCATCTAACTGTACTTGATGTTAGACAGTGATTAACTAAGTTGCCATACCTTATTAAGAATTATTAAGCCAGTCTTTTCCCCTTTTGCAATATCATTAATATAATCCTTTGGTGTTAGCTCTGTATTGATTATTCATAATAACCCATCTAGTAATTAGCCATCATTCTGCAATTACTTAGCTTTCAATTCTCATAAATTCTAGCTTTAGCTTTGAAAGAGTAGTTTACCCATCAGGCTCGACCTGATACCGTCTTGTCAGTGATAGTATATGACTTCACTAACACTAGTAAACATCAACTAACTATTGTTTCAGTCAGGTAAAGTTGTTCCCATAGAACACTTTGTCCATTTCTTAAAAGGTGTTTATTAAAAAGAAAACCTGAAAATGTACGTTTGCTCTAAAATTTATTTTATAGTGGCTCTAGCAAGAACATTCATATTAATATTGTTATGTTAATTTTCTAATTTATCTGAAGTGAAAGTTAAGGTAATGCCAAGGGAAGCACTCCCTCTCTGCTCCATTAATGACACCCGTGACCTGAATCATATTACAGAGATACTGCCAGGGAGACCTCCCCAATATCCAAAATGGTACGTGGAATCTCTTGGCACCAGTATATTTATGTAGCTGTGCTCAGGGTCAAGATACAAACCCCTCTGCCTCAGGATGTTTTTCAAAGAGATAGTCTTTGGCCACAACGGTGGTCTTAGCCCTCAGTTTCAGCTTTGTGCAAGCACTTCTCTATCAGAGCTGAAAATGTGGCTTGCCGTATTTGCAGAGCTCTTTTTTTTCAATATCTTAAGCACAAATCTACTCATTAGCTTAAATCAAGCTAACAAGAAAATGCAAGTATGACCGATAGCTTGCTGTTATCTTGCTATAATACTTCTCCACCCTATTATTATGGCTAGCACTCCCAAATGGATGAAATGACCTGTTATCCTAACCCAGATAGCTGGCTAAAGTACAATTTTTCATGGAACAATTAAGCTCAGTGGCCTAAATTGCGATACATTTAAATAATTAGGGAAATCAAGTCTCAATATAAGTGCCCATTGAAAATCTGAGAAACAAGTGTGGTCAACATTTCAACATAGAGTTCATCAGAAGCAAATGCAAAGTCTTGTATCTGGGATGGAATAACTCTATTCAACAGTACAGGCTGAGGGACAACTATATAAGAAGCGGCTCTGGAGAAATCATAGAATCATAGAATCATTTAGGTTGGAAAAGACCTTCAAGATCATTGAGTCCAATCATTAACCATGCCCACTAAACTATGGTCTGAAATGGATCAGGGAGGCCTGGTGAACAACAAGTTGAACATGAATCAGTTGGACATGAAGCAGTGTGTTCTTGCAGCAAAGAAGGCCAACGGCATCCTGTGTTGTTTTAACAAGAGTGTAGTCAGAAGACCCAGGGAATTGATTCTTTCCCCCATTTGGCACCTGTGAGACTGCATCTGGAGTACTGTGGCCAGTTTTTGATTCTTCTGGACAAGAAAGACATTGACATATTGGAGTGAGTTCAGCAAAGGGCCACCAAAATGGTCAGGGGGCTGCAGCACACTGCATAAGAGGAGAGCCTGACAGAGAAGGCTCAGGGCACATCTTAATACTGTCAGAGGATACTGAGAAGATGGAGCCAGACTCTTCTGAGGTGCACAGTAATAGGATGAGAGGCAACAGACACAAGTTCGAACAAAAGAAATTCCAATAGCTACAATAATTATGTTTTTTTTTACCACAAAGGTGGTCAAATACTACAATAGATTACCCAGAAAGGCTGGGAAATTCCCATCCTGGGGGTGTCCAATACACAACTGGACAAGTCCCTGAGTAACATGTTCTGGGACCTACTTTGAACAGGGTGTTGGACTAGACCTCCAGAGGTCACTTCCAACCTAAATGATTCTATGATCATGGAAACTTTATCAGCTTCAGCACTCAATTTCACAAGTTGCAGGCTGTGGACCTCTCTTTTGGGGGAACTGTAAATAAACCCCATTACAGATCCACCAAGTAGAATCAGCGTATGTGAAGAAGAAATGGTCAAAAAGTGATCCTGTTTCTTTGAAAAGGCAATGTTGATTTGAATTTGGGGAAGGGTTGTACGTAACTAGATAATATAGAAGAACTGCTCTTGAAAAATAAGTCTGTATTCAATGCTCATGAGTGAATTCAATTTAAATTAAGGTTAAATTAATACAATAAGCACAATCAGATCATTAAGATTCTGCACATCAGGAGATCAAACATTAATAAATTAAGGGAACAGATATGGAAAGTTAGCAACATCATGGGGGTCCTGGTCATATGAAGCCTGGCATGTGAGTCAAATGTGAGTTAGCAAGAATCCTTTCCTGCCATATAAGTGTCAGGAAAAAGAGCAAATATTTTCAAACAACTTCAAACAACTCTGAGAAAAAAAGATTTAACAAAGTCTGTATATTACTGGCACTGCAAAGAACAGCTGTATATTAACTATATTCATAAACTACACTGCATGGGTTTGTGCATGGAAAAAGTAAAACAATGGCAAGATGAATGGATTTCAAATTGTTTCTTAATACAGTATATTGATTTTTTTTTTCTGACCTCAATTGGGGCTGAGGAAGGGCTCTTGCTTCACTGCAAGAGAGATTGACTTAAGTTGCTTTTCAAGGTAAATTTCAAGTAAGTCGTCTTTTAAATCTATGGGCTGCTCACTAATTATGTCTTCAGTCCTATAAAAACACATAATTGCTCATTGCTGTATTCAGTAGAAATAGTCAAGTATTCATTATGCACGTGCTTCCAAGTGTTTCCAGCATGAGAGTCCATGCCAAAGTCAATTAAGTACAGGCCTCCAAAATGGTTGGGAAATTATATAGGATAAACAGGCAGAGGATGTTTCTTAAGTGAAGGTGTAATTCTGGATGTCAGACATGGTCAGAAGCATTGTTGTGATGTATTTAACCTTGCGAACAAACAGAAGAGTTGTTGTAACATATAATTATTAAAGAAAACATTGACACAATTAAACCTCTAACTAATGTCCATTTACACAATATTCACATCCATCCTGAGGAGCACAGGTTTTTCATTTGTGAATTCCTTTCTTCTGTAGTCTTTCTGTTTTGACCACATTCTTACTGTCAGCAATCGATTTCATACCTCCCGTTGCAAAACAAGTATTTTGTTTATGCTGTTGTGCATAACAACTTTCAAAATGGTGATTAATTTAGCTGAAAACTGCAGAATGACTACATGCTACATAGGGCCAAAATAAGCCACCTAAACAGAGCCATCTAGTTGGAGAGACCCCTGTATATCTGAAACACCCAAACCGCAAATACAACATACGTCCCCTAAGAGACCTGTGCTCTTCTGGTGTACTAACTGGGGGGCAGACAGGATATTCTCTATCATGTCAGGCTATAATAGATGTCTAAATTTAGAAAAACAGATCAAACTTTTACTCTCGAAAAACCTTACTGAGTCTGCTGGAGACATGCTAAATCTTTAGGACAGTATGTGTTTATTAGTATGGTAAATTTTTGGTTTGTATGTAATCCTCAGAGTACTTTGCCAGTATTTCTACGCTGAGACTCAGCAGCACTTCTGTACTAGGTATTACAGCTACACTGTGGAAGAACTGAGGTCCAGGGAGGTCGAGGGCCACATTCGGTTTTCCCAAATTCTACTTCAGTCCTCGTGTCCAGCATTTTCCACTAGAAGAGCCGACAGCCAACCAATCAAAACACTATCACTTAGTTGCAATTTGGATGGCGTGAGTTTGGCCTTACGTAACTTCCTCCAGGAAGATCGCTGGGGGCCATAAGAACCCTTGGATGGAGTCTTAACGGGGAACTTATCCTGACTGACTTTTAGAAGGCAGTCTGAACGGAGAGAATGAGGGCTCTACAATACATGAGCTTGTGCTGTTGTAGTGAATAGCAGGTTGTAGTAGTAACTGAAGGAGGTACTCACTAGGAAGGTGAGAATCGTTCCAAATCGTCTGAGGGAACATGCCTGTCTTCACAATTATTATTCCTTAGATAATTAAACACATGGAAATTGGCTGTGGGAATCACTGTTTGGAATAAAATGGTTCAGTTCTTTAACATTCTGTATAGATGCCTAGACTTGGAGATTTAAAGGAAGCCATCAACAGAAGTATTTCATTAACTAATTCAAGACATGAGATTCATTCTTGTGATTCAGCTTTGTTAGGTACAGCCATTTAATTAGTAAAATTACATAATTATGCTCTGATTTATCAAATTAACAAATGCAAGATACATTCAATTCAAGGTTTATTACTTTCTCTAAAATGCACAGGCCAAAGACAGGACATAAGGGAACAAGGCAGCTGAACAAGTAGGAAAGGACAGGGGAAGAAAGAAAATTCAAGACTGTACCTGCCAGTGTGGACACAATCTGATCGCCAGTGGGGCCAGCGGGAAGTAGAAGGCAAATGGGAAGAAAGCAAAGGAAAAAAATAATGAGGCTTTGGCACACAGGAAGACGGGACTGAGAAAGAGACTAAATCCAGCAACTGACCAACAGGCTGGGTGCCAGGCTCTTCTGGATTGTGATCTTAGATTAATTGCTGACTCACCATGTGGCCGTGAACAAATGACTCCACCTTGTATGTTTCAGTTTCTCATAAGCAGGGTGATATTTATCTACTAGTTTCACGGAATGTTGTAAAGATAATTAATAAATGTTTGGAAAGTACTTTGAAGATGAAAGGCCAAATTCACAGTAATGGCTAGGAGGGCATGGAACTGACTTGCTCATTCCTTTTCAGCAAACCCAGTCTATACTTACAGAAAGCATTAAAAAAAAAAAAAAAAAAAAAAAAAGCCAGCATGGATTTGTTACTGCTGTCTACTCTCTCCTCTACCTATTTTCACCTGTGATTACACTCTATATTTAGCTAATGTTTGATTCAAGCAAATCATCTGTGTACAACTATTTATCAGCTAATCACATGCCCACCTGATTTGTCAGATTAGATTCCAAGACTAAATGGTGTGTAGAGGGCTATCATGTATCTACAGAAGCATCTGATAAACACTTTTTCAAATACAAATAATAATAGCTGCTAAGTTATAAAAAAGTGGCAAATACATTTAGCATTGATCATCAGCTTTCTTAAGCTGGGACCATTTTTAAGGTCTATTTTTGTTCCTTAGCATCAAAGTACACTGTTGATGGCGGGTGTTCATTAGAATTTTATATTATTAAAATATATTTTAAAAAATCACCACAAACTATAGGATACATTTTTTATTTCATCTAATGTCAAAAGCCTACTACACCTTAGGCAGCTTTGTGTTTATTTGGTCACAGTCAGACCAGAAGCAGACTAGTATTCTGGGCTGGCAAAATTCTGGTTACTTACTTTCCCTAATGACTCCTCTACTGAAGGCTGAGCTCTTTCAGGATGGCAAAACAGTCTTAGCTGTTAGGCCATTAGTGTCTTATGGGTGCCAAAATTCAACTGTAATTTCTATCCAGCTTAATATGCCTGTCCTTTCTATGAGTCTAATTAAAGTTTTGCATGTCAGGCTTTATATATGCAACTATCTGTGAAATCACAACTTAACCAAATTTGGTAATGTTGAGTAACAGAAGAAAGCTCAGTTGAGAAAGTTTACTAGCCATCCCTAAATGAAGTTTATTCGTAAACTATTCAAACAAATTATTTAACAAATATTTTTGAACTATATATTTAGTTTGCTGCCAATTAAAATTTGCTGTATTTGGGTCAGATACTGCCACTGACTTAAATAAATTATGATGACCTGATACAGCAATAGAAAAGACTGCTATTCAGTGTGAATTAGTACATGAAATACCAGACATGCCATAATAATCAAGTGATTAGTCCACTTCTGCTTCTCCTGTACCTCATCAGTGACTAAACCATTTTTTCCATCTAAGGAGAACAAAAAAACCTGCTGAAAGACCGAAATATTGTTAAACGCTGAGACAAAATTTGCTTTTATGGCCTAATACATTTTTAGTTTTGGGCAACCAAGTAAAAAATAATTTATCATCTCTGCAAGGTAGGAAGCAGGAATGTGTCCTTTATTTGCCAAACAAAAAGAAAACTGGGTTGTCCAGCCCATTTTCAAGTGGGAACACAATCAAACACACACATAGGTTTTGTAAAAAAAAGACAGCAAGTTGTAATTATTTAGCAAGCAAAATAACAGCTAGTTTAAAAACAAACACAGGCTGTATCTCCAAACCATAGCACACGATGGCTAGTTTTCAAGAACATCACGTATAACATCACTTGAGAAGTTGCAAAAAGTGACATTACATCTAAATATTCACATCTGAATATGAAAGAAGAACAACAATATTTTTGTGGCTTGAGTAGCTTAACTGAAAATTGGATGGAACCACTGATAATTCACTTGTTGCTTTCTCCCTACTGAAACCAAAATGAAATGATATAGCCGCTTGCTAATCAGTAATCTTGGATTCATCCTGTTTCGGGCTTTGTCACTGATACAGGGTGCACCTATATTGCAGTCTCTAATACCAATCTAGTTATGGCAGCACTGAGTTGAGCAGAAGCTACACAGTCTGTCTAGGAAACAGGGCACATGCTCAGTTAGTTAGTCCATGTCAAGCTTTATGCTGCATACCTACTGGTACTGATACTGAACTCGTACCGCACATGCTATCAACTCCAGGAAAAACATACCAATAGTGTGTCAGATTTTCCTTTATGCTTTATCAGCAGCTTGATAGCTGTAGAGTGACAATCCACTGGTCCAAGCCTATTTTTGCTTCTACCACAGGTCTTTTTTGTATTCCTAAACAAATGCACATTTTCTTTCAGTTTCTTGTGCTATAAAGAGAGAGAGATTTTCTACAGTCTTCTAAAATTTGTGGATGAATAGTGTCCTGCACAGTAAATTCGGGGTGCTGTCGTATACAGTCATGTCTAGTTTTATATCCTCCAATTTCCTCATCTGTAGATGAGGATTATTTTATGTGTTATCATTAACGGGTCACTGAGAGGTTAAATTCATGAATGTCGGTCAAGTATTCTAGAAACCTGAAAACGGAGGCAGTATTCAAAGAATATTATTATTAGTTTCACCACATGCATATTACATAAAGCTTAACTCTACTGAGAGGCCAGGGAGCAGGAGACAGGGAACAGTGATGTTATTGTGCCCAGAGTGATATTAGAACAACGACCATTATAAGCTGATGATACTTTTATCAACTGAACAGAACAATGACCAAGGCTTAGCACCCAGTACTAAATTAGTTGTGACGTTATAAATCAGAGAGATCATAAAAATGAGGTCAGTTCTCTGGGCTAATTGTGTTTGGCTATTTGCTGAGCATCGTTTGCATAGAAAAAACATGTAGTTCAGTTTTCAGATCTACTGTACTAAAAAATGAGAAACTCAAAAGGCCTAAAACTCAGCTGAAGCTCCTCTCCCAGTGGTACCAGTCAGGTTGATTTGTGGCAGGATGCTAAGCGCTTTTAAAAATCCCAGTGGAAAGTGTGCAGTTTGCAGGATTCATGTGTCATGATTTGTGCTTTGGGAGGAAAGTCACGCTGCTAACACCTAAATCATATGTTTACACACTGTCCACAGTACTGGGTGCTCCTCAGGAAACAAAGCAGTTGGACAAAGCTAAGTATTGGGGCTACCACTATGTTTTTCCTCGCCTACTTGATTACTATATACGTGTATATATTATACTAGATGTTTGGGTAATTCGACCACCATTTCATATATATATATATAAAAATATAGCTAACAGCACTGGACTTGTCACACTGAAAACTATTGACCAGCTAATACCCAGTGTATCTAACCTTACTATAGCTCTCCCAAGGAAAGAAGTTCCTTACATAGTCAGTGAAGAGGTGCTGAAGTTCAGATAGATATCACCTTCCTTGAAGGTCTTCAAAGCCCTCTCACCACTGCATGCCTTCCCATGTTTACCACATGCTTTCTGATGTGAAACAGGTTTTTTGGTGACCAATCTGCACAAGAATTGTGGGATAAAGTACAGCTGTTACAGCTGTGACTGTGCAGCATACGGTGAAGAATGTAGCTGCAGGAGCAAAGAATGCTTGTCTGTTGAACAGAGGGACACGAGGGGAAGCAGAATTAGCAGAAGTAAAATCTGAAATGTAAGATGTGATTCATTTATTTTAGGTGTTAGAGAAAACATGGGAATTACAGAATGGCTGGAGCAAAAGGATGAAAGTGGCTTAACTGCCCGGGTCAAAAAGTTTATTCTATTGCAAACAGTGTGATAAAAGCGTGAAAGGTAGGAAAACAGGTTAATCGATCACATACAGTACTATTGTCAACATGAAAGAGGTAAGGAAATTAACTTCAGTAGTTGAGCATACTAAAGAAAACAAAACTTCCTGCAAATATAATAAATATGGTGCACACTGTCCTTGTCCTCTCCTCTATCCAGTGTAACTTCATGGAAGTTAAACAGAAATTCCATTGCAGCCATGGGGACAACTGATCAGTAAAATCTTTGTACTGGAGTCTGGGGCAGATCAGTGCATATGGGAAATGGGGTTTAGGTAGTATTCTACACCAATGCAGGTCATCTAACAGAAGCAGATGTGAGCAGCCCCACTGGAAAGAAGTGCAATCTATTAAAGGAAGATATTGCAGGTAAATATCAGGCCAGATTGTGGCAGGTTTTATGGGACTTGTGAGATGCTAGACACCTTCAAGCTTTTCTTGATCACAAAGATTTGAATAATAGGACAATTCAGGTTGGAAAGGACCTCAGAAGGTCTCTTGTCTAATCTGCTCCAAGCAAGGTCAGCTATGAGATCAGGTTACTCAAAGCTTTATCCAATCTGGTCTTGAAAACCTCCAGGGTTGGAGACTGCAAAACCTCTCTGGACAACCTGTTCCACTGCTTCCCTGTCCTCATCTGCATCTTCTTTTATCTCATCTGAGAAATTAATTAATGCTTCCAGTTGCCAAATATCTCCTGTATCTGTTCCGGCTTCATGCGCATTGATATTGACACCCTGGAATTGCTTTTATTCTGCTAAGGAAGTATAACTAGCTTAATTTTTTTTTTTTACAGAGTTCATACAGTATGAGCTGTGGCAATGTGACGAGAATAAAATACATGGGAGATGATGCTGTGCTATAAACTTCAGAAAAACCACCTTTGTTCAGGGGATTGTAAAGCATTAGCAGATGGCACTGCCATGTAGAATCATAGAATCATTTAGGTTGGAAAAGACCTTCAAGATCATCGAGTCCAACCATCATCCATGCCCACTAAACCATGTTATGGAGTACCCCGTCTACTCGCTTTTTGAACACCTCCAGTGATGGTGACTCAACCACTTCCCTCGGCAGCTTATTCTAATGTCTGACAACCCTCTCAGTAAATAATTTTTTCCTAATATCCTATTTAAATTTCCCTTGCCACAGCTTGAGGCCATTTTCTCTCATCCTATCTCCAGCCACCTGACAGAAGAGACCAGCACCCACCTCACTACAACCCCCCTTCAGGTAGTCGAAGAGAGTGATAAAGTCTCCCCTCAGCCTCCTTCTCTCCAGACTAAACAGCCGCAGTTCCCTCAGCCGCTCCTCATAAGACTTGTGCTCCAGGCCCCCCACCAGCTTGGTTGCCCTTCTCTGGACACGCTCCAGCACCTCCATGTCTTTCCTGTAGTGAGGGGCCCAAAACCGAACACAGGACTCGAGGTGCGGCCTCACCAGTGCCGAGTACAGGGGAACAACCACCTCCCTGCTCCTGCTGGCCACACTATTTCTGATGCAGGCCAGGATGCCGTTGGCCGCCTTGGCCACCTGGGCACACTGCTGGCTCATATCCAGCCGGCTGTCACCAGCACCCCCAGGTCTTTCTCCGCCGGGCAGCTTTCCAGGCACTCTTCCCCAAGCCTGTAGCGCTGCATGGGGTTGCCGTGACCGAAGCGCAGGACCCAGCACTTGGCCTTGTTGAACTTCATATGACTGGCCTCAGCCCATTGATCCAGCCTGTCCAGATCTCTCTGTAGAGCCTCCTTATCCTCGAGCAGATCGACCCTGCCTCCCAACTTGGTGTTGTCTGCAAACTTGCTGAGGGTGCACTCGATCCCCTTGTCCAAATCATCAATAAAGATATTAAACAGAACGGGGCCCAACACCGAGCCCTGGGGAACACCACTAGTGACCCATTGCCAAGTGGATTTAACCCCATTCACCACAGTTATGAACAGTCTCAGGGTATATTTAAATTCTGTAGGCTAAAAGGCTCTAGCGTAGTGATTTTAGGAGCACCCATCCGACTTCAGTGCAAGCTGAAAACATTCTCACTGTCATCAGAACACAGACTTCAGTCCCTAGGGATGTTTTATGAAAGAAGTGAAGCAGCTGTGCAAGCATTCCTGCCAAAATAATCAGCAAACCAGTAACTAACAGCAACTAGAGTAAGTGGCTGTATATTTTGAACCCTGAGAACCGCAGGCAAAGTGAGAGCAACAGCTGTGGAAGAAGTAGTTGGGGAAATAGAAAAGGACAGCAAGATACTCCATGATACAGATTTTTATTTATTCTGAGGTATGCATGTGTGCCTTCTGAGACAGGGACCAGGATGCTCACCTCAGAGAACTAACACTCAGCAACCTTGTTTGTGTCCCAGACAAAGCAATGATAAATGTTCTTCCCACACCTATGCACAGAGGTGTGGCACTCTGGTCTTTCATCAAATCTCTATTTGCAGGAAAACAGCTTACTAGATAAAGCTACCGCATAGTAAGAGCCTTTCATAATGCACACTCTAAACCTGCCTAGGTTACCCAGGAAATTTCCTCCAATTAATAATCCTTCGTGTTTGAAGATGGCTTTTTTGGATAAATCTGTAGAGACTGCAATGTGCTCAAGGGCAGAATATTGGCCCAATTACACCACACTCCCTCCTCGGACAAAATGCAAAATTTTCAGTCAGGATGTTGCAGCTGTTCCACCACTGTGCACAGTGATATCACGCAATAATTCAGGCCAGGAAACAGAAATTACTTCATAGTAATGCAGAGCTGGTGATGATTTTTAAAAATTCTCAGAGGTGAAGTTTTATTTCACAATAAAATGTCAAGAAAATAAATACATGAAGCAATGGCACCAAAGTCAAGCAGGAAGCCGGCTTAATAGCTTTCAAATATGAAGGACTAAAAGTACAGTCTAACATAAAATTACAGTAACACATGGAACAAGTAAAAATATCCTCAGCCTACTTACCTCAACTGCTGAGTTTACAAAAAATATTTAGCCTGCTATTGGATCATACAGAAGCTGCTCCATAGTCAGTAAGAACTACTGGATCCAAGCATGCACGACACTCTGATGAGAAATAAACTATAAAGAATTAAATAATGAAATGCTGCTAAATAATTTTTCTGTGCATGAGGTCTGTACTATTTGAACACAACTGCCACCTATTCTGCTAATCAGAAATTGACAGACACATTTAAACCCTTGCAAAAAGACCTATTTACTATCTACAGCTATATTATAAAGTCTTTTAAAGATGAACTAGTTACAAATTATTAAAAATTAATCATATTAATGCCTAAGCAGAATTCCCTTTTGTTGTATCTCTCAGTAAAAACTGTAGCAAATGCTTCAGTGGACAAACAAAAAAAAATTCTAATGCTAAAGTGCAAATAACTTCAGTGAATCCAGTTTTTTTAATTAATTATGCTAATTAGCATAGTAAAACCCTCAAAATTGAAGATGATAACCAAAGACTAGCATTGCCAACTGCCTATCTTCCCATACAAGAAGACAACTCAAACTAAACGGGCATTTGTGAAATTGTTTTATTACTTAACAGCTAGTAGCAGTTAGGTACAGCACAAGATACTGTGCCATTTTGTTGTTGTTGTTGACTTCTTAAAAGGAACATTTGATACTGGAGCATAAGATCTATTGCATTCATCTAAGTGTCTGACATTCTGGCATTGCTCTGACCAACAGCCAGTACTACAGAGCAGATTTCAGTAGATGTGCAATTCAGTGTTGCATTTGGACAAACTAGTGCAGAAGGATAGTTAAGGGCTTAAACCAATTCCTTTCTGACACCCACTTATATACTGAAGCATGAGATTACGTTCTCCTTGTTCTACTGTATCCTATGACAAAATATATCATCAATGGTCATAAAATTAGTCTATTAAAAAACCCCAAATCAGCATTTTAAACTAGGAATTTCTGTGGCATTACATTTCACCCACCAGCTGGGTGCAACATGAATATTTTCAGTTCTAAATATATTACAATGCCACCACCCATCCCTGCTTTTCTGTTATAAAACTAAAGAGACAACAATCCCTACTATTTGGATGTCTCATTCAACCATTTTTCCAGTTCTAACCAATACAGTTGTAAATAAATTCTCTCACACGTCAACCATATAGTACCAGTGAAGTGTTAGATCAGAAAGATAATTAACGTCAACACTGTTAGCAATCATATTGCTAATCATCTAGCAAGTATTTCCTCATTGTTGTTCTGTGTAGGGCCAGACATGTAGGCAGAATAGATGGTGCAACCTGTCATTAGAAGCTCTGCTGGGAAGAGGCTGAATACTGCAAACCTTCTCCTCTCCCACTCCCCCAAATCACTTCCCTATCTACATGTTAGAACAGAAAATCTTTACCATCAATATCCTCAGCTTTGTCTTCAGCATCAGAATATGAGAGACACACTCACAACTTTGCAATGGCTAGAAACTGAATTGTCCAGTAACTAGAGTCAAATCTTCATCAGCCACGTGCATGAGGTAGCCATGTGTTCTGCCTTGTCAAACAAAAATACCTTCAGTTTTGAAAATCTAAAAGCAGCTTGAATAAGACTGAATATAGCATCAAGATAATAGATTGAGGTATATATTGAATACGGATTATGTTTATCAAGATAAATATTTAAGACCTTCTGCATGGTTTTGGAATGGAGTAGTGCCTGAAAGAAAATAGTAAACTGCAGTGATCTTAGATGTATATTTAGGTCTGATTCATTACATGTGACATGGAAGCTGCCTCCTTTGCTGTTCCATTTCCACTAGTGTTTTAATTCACGTGAGTTTAGGCTTTAATGACTTCTGTAAACTTGAAAAAAACATTAGTTGGGTTATCCATGATGATTTAAAAATCCTTTTCAAAACAGGATCTGGCAAACTCAGAGGTCATCAAGCCTAAGAGAAAATTTATCAATAGGCAATGCAGATCAAAAGTGGAGTAAGAACAGCATCTATTAAGGTATAAAACTAATTAAAATTCTTCCTGTTCTCCTTAAGTGTTTTGGGGTGGTTTTTTTTGTTTGTTTGGGGTTTTTTTAAGTGTTTAGTATCACCTAAGTTCCTTCTTTAACTTCTAACTAATTGTTAAACATTTCAAACAATGTTGGTCCACTAAAAATCCAGACTCTTTTCGTGAGTAACTTCTAGATTCTTCATCCTGTGAACAACTATTCTTGTCACTTAGGGCTTCATCCTGAAATGAGTTTATGCTCTAGGATAAGTCTGACCTTGTCACCTACACAGAGCACCAATTATTCCCATATATTCCACTACCCATACAATGTTTTCCAAATAGTTTACTGTAGTTTTGCTTTTTATACATAACATATCAACAGAATCTAATCAAGTCCAAACTTAATTCTGAAACTAGCATAGGTTTCAACACAAGAGCTTGCTGAAACCTGTGGGCACTTTTCTACAGATTCCTAGTGATTTATACCTGGACCTAACTGAAAAGTCACAAAAATCTAGAACTGTTTAAGCAGGGAAGCTTTTTTTACAAACCAATTCAGCATCTGTGTTGCATCATCATCTCTGCTTTGCCACCTAAAGAGTCTCCTAATCTCTTAGTGTATAATTTTAATACACAGTTCTCAACTTCCAAACTCTTTTCTCTAAGATGATTCAGCCCTTGCCAATTTTTTCACATTATTCTTGTTTGATTTTCACTAACAATTTCTTAAACTTTTCTGTCTACACTTCCAATATTTTATCTCTGCTTCACTCTTTCCTAGGAATGACACTAACTTGGAAATTATTTTTCTTTAGACTTAACTACAAACTCTAACACCATACATATGTATGAAACAGAATTCTACAATATAAAGAAATGCTACTAACAATAATTAGAATATCTAGGATGATTATTATTTAATACAGTATGCTTATGTGCATATATATAAACTTGTATTTCTGTACTCACACAAACTTGCACACACTTAAATTTATATGAATGAGACATGAAGTTCCATTAAAGCTAATAGAAATCCTCCAGCAACAAGACTTCCAAGACTGTGTTGCCTATATTCCCTACAGAAAGAATGCAGTGACTCAGATAGTTCTTTACCAGCTAAGTGTTGCTCATCTGGCTTTGTAATCAACAGTCATTTGACTCAAATTACCTACAAGAGGAAGGCAGCAGAATTTGGGTTTGTGGACTACTATTCATTTAAACAAGTAAGATGCAGACTACATGTCCAAGTTCTTATATAGTAAGATTATCATGTCTTTTATTACAGTTAAAAATATCAAATATGATTGCAAACTAAAAATAAATCCATTTTCCAATTATTACTCAGAACAAGAAATGCTTTTTATTCCCCAATATCATGTATGAACAAAATTTTTCAATTTTTCAGTCATACAAATATGTATTTTGTTCTCCAAGGTGTTAGCTCTTTCATTAAAAAAATAGAGGTGGAGGAAGCATACAGTCTGCAGGAGTCTATTCGAGTGCATGACTGAAAATAAGCATGGCAAGTCTCCTGGCAACACTTTGTGTAAAGACACAGTAAACAAATAAGTGTAAGTTACATGCACAGTAACTGAATGCTAGAGCCTTCATTTCTTATACAAAAACATTTTGAATGGTTCTATGTACTGTTAAGGAGCTGTTGCACCCATTTCAGTAGCAGACAATCCATGAGGACTTATTTAACAGAGGATTAAAAGTAAATTAAATACTTCAGATAAAAAGTAAAATGCAAAAAAAGAAAGAGTAATAATAATCTTCCTCTGATTTTTTAAAAATATCATTACCTCCTTCTAGTTAATGTAATTTTTAATTAGATATCTTCATGTAATTTCTGCAGTAGCTGTTTAACTAATAGAGTAAATCTGATCCTTCTAAGGGCTGGCTACAAGGCCTTTTCAGCAGGTTATTTGCCAAACCTGTCCATTCTGCTTTAATTCTGCTGAATACTTAACAGTTGTGACAAACCTATCACTTAAACTCTGCTCACCAATAAGCCAGGCACAGCCTGTGACACTACTGTTCAGGGGCTTGGGTGTCTTTTTTTTTTTTTCCCCACTGGGACAGATACCTCAAGAGTCCTTGCAGTGCGACTGTCAACATCTTAACCATACTCTTTATGCCTAAGGATTGCTTTAAATTTTGAATTGCCTTTTGAGTTTTGAAGACTGTTCCTAAGAGGATTTTGACCACACTTACAGACTACAAAATATGAAGTCTGAACAATTCTTCAAGAGGAAGTAGCACAGTCTTGTGCATTCTACACAGCAATAAACAAGGGACTAAATTGTAATGCTGACACTGACATGATCAGTGAGAATGGGGCAGATCAATTTACCACAGTCTCCTATTTAACCTATGTTATGCAGAAATTAAAATAGTCTCCAGCAGCCATTTTGGGGATTAATTACTTATCACTTACTACTTTCTGCATACTATAAACACGCATTATTACTGCAATATAGCTTCGTTTGCAGGTTGTCACTGAAAGAAAATGTGGCTTGCTTTTCCTTTTTACCATGCACTTGTGCTAGAAAACTGTAGTTCTCCTAGTGTAATATGCTAAAAGAAGCAAAGTAACTTTTATTCCTTCCTCCCAAATCCTTAGCTGTCCACCTGTAACAACTGAGAAACAAGTTCCCAAGAGATTTTGTTACACACTGGGCTTGCTTTCTCTAGTCTGAGAAAGTACACACCCAACTTCTTGATCAGCAAACTAGGAGATAAATCCATCTCATCTTGTTAAAGGGGGCAGCATGATTTCAAAAGACAAAAGAACTTCTGCCACATAGATCACCTTTTTTAGTGCAATCAGCATTTGAAACCATTTTTTTTTCTTGTTTATACTTCTTTGCATGTTCTTTCCTGGGTTTCATTTATCAAATAGAGATGGAGACAGCCTATAGAGCTAGATGGACCTTTGACCTGAGTCCCTGCAGCCACTGGTGTATTATCTTATGCTCTAACCTACTTTTCTTTTTGCCCACAGAGTGCCATGTATCAGAAGTAGCAGAATTTTCATCATACCAATTTGATCCTGTAATTCAGATGTAAGTATACTGACATACTTTTATGACTGAGGTAACTTTATTGACTATTTTTGGTTCATTACAAGGAAGAGCCATATCCATATAACATACACATAGTCCACACTAGAAAAATCTACCGCGTTCCTCAAATACCTATTTTCAGCTTCCATATCATGGACTGAAATTCATTATCTCCCTGAAAATAATTTTTCAACATTTCATTGAGGATGGAAACCAGCTGAGAAGGCTAAGAAGATACAAATCAAGTGAAAAACAGTTTCCAGTTTTCCCTTCTTTTGAGAGAACTTTCATCCTTTTGGATTGGAATAATTCTAGAAATTTATGTTCCTTCATCACAATTCATTGTCATGCCTCTTTTTTTGTTCTGGTCCAGAGAGAATCAAATGTAGTCACATCTTGTTCGCGTTGCTTGCAATTCTACCAAGAAAGGGTAGCTACATAGTTTAGTTTCATATGCTACTACTGCTAGGCCACTCTAAATATTCCTCCTTGATGCCTATGTAAACTGATACTGACATTACTGTCACCTGCAACCTATTGAGACCAAAAGCAAAATTTGGCAAAGGTTATTTATGCTAAATGCAGTATTCTTATTTCTGACTTCCACTGCTATCCAACATCACTACTTCTGAGTATGTCTGTTAAGTTACGCTGATACCCTCATATTCTTTTTAAAAGGTTTTAAAAGTTTACTCCAACAGCATTAACTGAACTTACAATGTGTATAGGCTGAGATTTCAACTTACAGCATTCTAATGTTAGTTTGGGGTGGGGGTTTTTTCCAGACAGCTACCTTACTGTCTTGATTTCAGAAGTGCTAAATACCAGTATCTTTCATTAAAGAAATGTTGGAATATTTATAAAGATGATATGTTACTCAAACATTCAGTGCTGCAAAATTGTATTATTTATCTAGGCTACCTCACTCACATATGCTCATGTATGTCACTAGCCGGAAGACCTTTTTTAAGCTTTCTATTACCTAAGCTACTGTTAAATTCTGAGCCATGGTCAATGTTTTGCTAAATGTCCACCAGTTAAAATACACGCCAGGAATTATGTAACAATGCCTCTCCCTCCCTTGTGGTTATTCCTGCTCCAAATGACGAACTATTGTATTAAAAAATCAGCACTGTGAAGACTAGGAACTCAGTCAACATTACTGCATTTCAAGTAACTGTATCAGCTACAGATAATACTATTAACATTCAAAGCCTACCAACATTTACATTGCTGGTTTCTTAGCTTCTAGTGGTTCTGCCTTGGAAGAGAAGGAAACCTTTTGAGGGCTATTATACTATCTAAAAGATGAGGTTCTTGCATATCACAGTAGTTATAGTCCTTTTGTACTACTATACATCCTTCTTCCTTAATTGTAACAGCTGTAATTACTCCAAAAATTGTGGTAAGAGTGGGAAAGAGTATAGGATCAGTGATGGTGTTTCACAGGAGGATAGTTGTGGAGAACAGTTAAAACTCAGTGACGTTTAGACTTTACTAAGATGACAATCATAGTAATGCATAGAACACAGCAACTTGCAACTGGTGAATTTTGCCTTTCTTCAGGCTTTACGTCAACATGACAAATGGAAGATGCTTTTGTCCTGTAATATTCCAAAATAAATGTTTCATGGGATCTATTCTGTTAGCTTTTCTGTCAGAGCTCACCTAGCTGTGGAATCCTTAGTCTGCTACCCCATGAGAAATTGATCAGAATATTTTCCTTCCAGCTACTGAGATGAAGTGTCTGGGCTGCCAAGCAAGCATGATGATTTAAAACAGTTAACATAAAAACTGCAATAAATAGATACAAATTCACCATTCAGTGCAGTGATTTTTTTTGTACTTAGTAATTTTCTGACTGTGACTTCACGAAGCAAAACCAGCCTCATTTTAAATATGGAAATAGTAATTTTAACATGGAAATAGTAATGATCATAGGTGGAACATGTGAAGAAAAGCCAGAACCTCAAAGTTCTGTTCCTCACTCTGCCAACTCACACAACTTTGACTTAGTTTTCCTCTCTGTATGTATCTATCTCAGTCAGTCATTTTGAGTTCTATGGACCCTTAAAGCATTCAGAGCACCAAGTATCATATTCATCATAAAATGATGGTGAACAAGTACAACCCTCAAGACTGAAAGCTCTAATAAGATTTCAGTTATTTGGGTCCCGGGTTGTTTTGCCATGTGCACAGGCTGATTTGTACCAAAGCTTCAAGTTGGGGGGAGCGGGGGGGTGGCAAAGCTAGAGAGGAATAAGGACAATGGGTAAATGGGAAGCCCTCAGCATAGCCTAAGACACAAAGAATGAAGTAGAAAAATAAGTGAAGCCCAACAAACTGTCTGATAACATGGCCTCTGGCACATTAGAATTTGAAAACCTAAGAGTTTCCTTTCAATTAACTCCCCTCTGCAAACCTGGAAAAACTACATTTTCTCTCCTTGGTGTCCAAGTGGCTATATTTGCTCACTAGCAAGCACTAAGTCCAAATGTCTATAGCAATGAGAACAAAGGGACAAAAAGCACTTGAGAGCAACACATTTAATAAATCAATCTAGGTAAGATCCTAATCCAACTGGGTGTCTTAAAACAAACAGCCTTACCTTCACTCTTGCCTCAGAGAACCTTGCAAAGGTATTAGGCATTTCCCCCTTTCCCCAGGCTACTCAGACATGTTCTGGTCTGCCCAAACTCACACTTAGGCAGGTCCATTTTGTCTCTATGAGAACATGCTTTAGGGGACTGTAACCTATCTCAGCCAAAATGATCAAGTCCCTGATTCTATGAGACCCGTATTAGAGTAACACAAGCAGGCTGCTACTTCTGTACCTTCAGCCCATCCTGCTCAGGCCTGCCTACTCCTTCAAAGCAATCTAATCGGTGTGTTTTATCTTCAAGAAAATATCAGTTGTACATAGCATTAAACACAGTACTTGCTGTCAGGGAGGCACTCCCAACAGGAAATAGAAGTAAGCACATAATTATCCCTCTAGTCTTCTCCCGGCTTCCTAGCTCAGCTTGCAAAGAGCAGGCTTACTGGGCAGACTGACTCTTCGCTCAGAGTGTATTTGGTGCAGTTGTCTTTTCCTTTTCTCATTAGGCAGAAATATTAGCACTGATCTGATTTTGCATCAGGATGCCCCAATCCAAGGTAATGCAAACGAGGCATAGGTCCATCCAGTGTTCACGAGCAGTTCTAAGCCACTCATACGCCAGCTCCTTAGTGGCATCAATGGAAGGGCTTCCATCTTCCAGCCACCAGGCTTCCAGCTTCATACTGCAAACAAAATGTTTGTTGTTGTAAGACAGAGCACTTGATTTTTTTAAGATCCCTGAACATTCACTGCTCCAAATGTGTATCTGGAAATCTGATCCCATATTCAAACTAGACTGTTGCTATAGTAAACCTGTGTGTTGGTTATTCAAAGTATGTGAGGGACTGCAGTGCCAGGTTATGTTACTTTGTAACAAGAGAGTTAATAAACAAGAGACAAACTCAAATCTTTTAGTTCTACCCTTCTAAGTCAAACTACCACTCACATGAACTTCTCAACTCTCTTTTAAACTCTAGGCAAAGTGCACAACAAGGTGCTCTGCACTAAGGAGGGAAAGATTATGAGAATTAAAGGTCAAACTGTGCTCTCAGCTACAGCAACGTAAGAGAGAGAGGCCCCTGTATTAATTAGAGTTACTTCAGTTTTACATTGAAGAACACAGAGTGGACTTGGGAGTAGTCTATTTTTAAACCTTCTTTTATTTAAATCATCAGACAAAAGACTATGCTGGGAGTATTTTACAAACAAGCTGCTTGGTTCAGCACTTTTAGAAGCTTTAACGAATGCAATCAGATTGTAAAAACTAATAATAGACTGAAGCTATTCAAGTTCTCAGCTATTTTCACAATAGCCTTAAAATCTTCCACGTCAAAGTGATGAAATTCTGCTTTTAATTTGAAAATTAACAATTTTATGCATCTGACCTGTGCAGAAGTTTTGTGCGAAGGAGTTCTGAGATTGCTGTAAGAATGTATCAGAAGTAAAAACTTTAAAAACTGACTGTACTTCAAGCTCATAAAAGTGCTCAGGCTTCTTGTTTTGTTTGCAATAATAGGACTTTTAAGGTGGAACAATTAGAGAGTTTGCAAGGTTTCTTGTGCAATTGATAATCAAGATACTTAACCTAAGGAAACAAACCACAACTTTACATAGATTCCAGTACACAGATCCGTATCCCTGGTTGTATAAACTAACCTAACTCCCTTCAAATCCTAATGTCTCAATCAAATTAGCAGAAGGATTACCATAAAGCAAACCCAAATAATTTCAACAATTTGAATTTTCTTAGACTGGTATGAGTTAGAAAGTTATTAAAAGATAGGTTCAACCGAGAAGTTAACGTAGAGATCAATGTTACATCTCAGAATTTACTCACATGGATTCTAACGTTACAATGTCTAAATACAAAATAACCCAGGATCAGAATTGAAAATGTTCCAAAAAAGGCAAAAAACCATAAATGCAAATACCCTCTGACCATGCTCTCCCCCTTCTAAAGACCTCACCCACCTGTCTTAATCCCAGGTCCATTTTTTCTTTGACTATCTCTGGATTCACCAAACAGCCAGCGCAGTTTTGGCTTGCTCTCTTGTGGCCAACATAAGAGCTGCAATTTTCCTGGTACTGTTCACTTCCAAGGACCTTCACAAGTGTTTTTTCTAAGACATGACAAGTTTCCTCAGATTACAGTCACTTACAGCTGAACCTATTAAATGACTCGAGTTTGAACCCACAATCAAGTTATCATGGCTTAACATGTTACCAAGCACCAGCTTAGATACAGAACTGAGTACATGCAGATTACTAGCCCACAGCAAAGCACGGAAATGTGGCACTGCTAAGCCCCAAAGGCACTATCAGTGCTGCCTTGTACCTCTCACATCTGTAAAATCATCTGACACAAGTGTATTGCCAACATCTTCAAAAAAGGTCTTCAAGACTGATAGTGGTTTTCAGAAGGATGGCCTAACATTTTCAGCATGCTTTTAACAACAGTCTGTCAGCACTTGAGCTTGGTTATTTGAGGGTACTGTTTTGGTCAGGTGTTCGCTCACACAGGATGGCAACTTCAAATATTTTCTGGCATCAGTAACCACTGCCTGTTTTGTAACTGTTTGCATTGCTTGTTAGGTAGTATGGGTTATATTGTACATTTTTAAAGATCCCAGATGCTGAAAAGGTGAGGACTTCAAAAGACTGTGAAATATGCCTTGATCTTTATTAACATTGTGTCAGGCATTATTAACCTCCCCAAAATAGTTTTATGCTATAAATAGTTCAGAGCACCAGAGCTGGCATGAGAGAAGTGCACAGACACAAGCAGGTTGACCAGAGATGTATCACCGAACTACATCGCCCACTTAGTTGTCAGCCAGATCAGCTCCTCAGTCACCTCCCACCCCTCATGAAGAACAGCGCAAGCACATCGCAAACAACGGAACTACAGCAGCCCTGAAATAAGGCTGAATTAAGATGTCACAGTTCTGCACGGGGAGAAGAAAGATGCCGACCTTTTCCTTTGTGAAGTTTTAAACACAGCTGCTCTTAATGCAGGTACAAAGGTGTGTAATTTCAGGAGTAATGATGTCACAGGAATCCATTCATTTTAAAAAGGACTTATCAAAAGTGCATTCCATATCAGTAGAAGAATCAGCAATTCGTGGTAAGACCAGAAGTTGAAAACATTCCACATTCGCTATTATGCCTCAAGACCATTATCATCACTCTTACAAACCAACTGATGAAACATGCTCAGGAACAGAGTGATGAATTTTTGATTAATAAACATTAACTGTATTTATTACTGAACATGAAAAGGATCATCCGTACAGAAATTATACTTTTACTACCGGGTTATTTGATCATCAACCTTTGTAACATATCAACAGCAAATAAAATACTCAGGCAGCAAAGGTTGGGAGGTAGTCAGATTAAACAAATTACTCCATAGAACAAGAGTCACAAACTACAAAGCACGCTGAGCAATAGCACCAAAACTGTTGTATGTGACCCAGGCATTTGTATTCCTTCTAGAATTTGAAGGACAAGCCTCAGAACCTCTCCAACCCCTAGGGAACATTTCCCCAGCAGCTTCAGTTAATCTGCTTTGGGACTGCCAGAATCACGTAAGCACTGGTACACTGCAGAGAAAGCCGGATCAGCTGCCTCACCTGTCTCACCACACACTCAATCCCACAGGCGTGCTGATGCAAGGGTGGAGGCAGAAGTGTGTTGGTTGAAAGTGGAAGGAAGAGCAAGACAGCCCTTTTATGGAAGTGTAGTCTCAGGTTCTCTTTCTGTTAAAGGCAAATAACATTTGCAAGTTACTGTACTATTAAATATTCTTATAGCCAAATTGTCTTTTTTTGTGTTTCTATTAGGAGCCAAAATCCTTATTGTCCCTATACCGCTGCCAAAAATTCCAATCAAGCTTATGGATACCACCAAAACAAGGTGTAATCTTGCTCACAAGCTCCAAGTATTATCAAAATACGTAACACGTATGATTATATGAGTCACAAATCACAAAGCAGCAAAAGTCAACACTTCTACCTCACCTATTAAAGTAGCAGATATGTCAAATAATTCATGAAGATTTGCACAATATTTGTAGTGCAGTCAGTATCATAAGAACTGGTAGGATTTTATGAGATTTCTATCCCAACTGAGCTATCGGTAGTCTCTAAGTTTGGAATGGCTCGTGAGTCTTTAGAATAATCACACAACAATATTTAAAAAGAGGGGAAGGGATAACACGAGACAAAAAAATAACTGTAATGTTCCTACGTCAACTACCTTGACAAAGTCTCACCCAAACTCCCCACTGATATCCACTAATACTCATTAATAAATATATGATCTATTTTCCATGAAAATCAGCGGACTTCCAATTTCCTGCAATATGCAGTTCATTCACCAATCAACTCAGTGATCAGAGCATGTAATTCCTTTCGTAAGTCAAACTCTACCTCAAACTAATTTTTTTTCCTCACTGATTCTACCAGAAGACATTTTCAAAATCTTCTTGTCACAGTAATTGGCTCCTTTTACCATTTCTCAGCCAATTTATTCATGATAGCAAATCACAGGAATATTATTTGTCCTTGCGCTATCATCATCCTGCCACTTAAACAACTTCTTCCCCGACGTATTTATAAAGACGGGAAGACAGATGCATCACTGCCACGTACCGATAGTGAGACTGGAAGAGACAGAGAAAGATTAAGACCATTCCTACCAAAGAGGAAAACATATAATCTTAACGTCCGTAAATATTCTAGAATTCCTATCTACTGTGGAATTCCTTTATTTAAAGGTATTTCAGAGCAAGCTGCCCGACTCAGACCCAGGGTGACCACCCCACCAAACAGTTCCGAGGCAAAGCGCTTCCTCTTCTTTCTCATTTGTGGTTTTGGTTTTTTTCCTTTTTTCCCCTTCACGCTCTACACGGCCCCCTCGTCTCCAGCCCTCGCTTCACCGTGGCCCTGCCAATGCTCTGACGGACGAGCAGACGGCTCACCGCGAGCGCATGATTCCCGGAAACTCTTTCCCCGGGCCGGGACGTCGCCCGCTGCCCGTGCGGACGGCAGGCCGCTACCGAGAGGACCGGCCCCCCCTCACCACCAGCGGCAGCCGCCTCAGGGGCGACGGCGACGGCCCCGCCCCACCCGCTCGCGCCCGCCGGCTGGCGCTCCGCGTTGGCCAGGCCGCACGCATGCGCGCACGCCGCCGCCCGGGCCGCCCGCGTCGCCGGTAGCCGCTGCCGTTACCGGGTTTGTGCGCGTGGTCCCCGGCGGGGCGCGCGCCGGGTGGGGGGGAGGGGGGGATGTCGGGCCGCGCGCCGCGGCAGGAGGAGGGAGAGAGCGCGAAGCTGCGCCGCAAGGAGGAGCTGAGCCGGAGGGTGAGCTGAGGCGGCCTGCTGCCGGGAGGGAGGGAGAGGGCCGCGGTGCGGCTAACGGCGGCGCCTGAGGCCGCGGCCCCGGCCCCGTGTCGTCGTCCCCGCCGCCGGTATCCCCGCGGCGCTCTCGGCTGCGTGGAGCGGGCTGAGGCACATTCAGGGGCCGTGCTGCCGACGGGTGGGGGGTCGGCGGCGGCCCCGCGAAGCCTGTAACCTCGGGCGTGATCGGCGTGAGGCAGCGGAGGGCGAGTCCTGTGGGGAAGCTGGGGCTCCTGTGGTGCGGGGTTTGCGTTGCAGGGCTCGGAGGAGAGCCTCTGTCGTGTGGCCAGCTCTTGTCGGCGCCGCTGTTAGCTCTCTTGTCAGATTGGGGGTTTGGGGTTCTTACTGCTCCACGTTGAGCTCGAAATGTCAGGTGAGTCGCAGTGAGGTTTTTCTCTCTAGTAGTATCTGCTTCAGCTGTATCTACTCAAAAAGTCCCAAAGGATTTCAGTCACAGAGGCTCGCACTCCTCATAAATCTGCTCTGTTTTCCCTGGTGCCAATAGCTTTGTTTAGCGTGAAATCTCTCAAGTCCTATGGAACTGCTTTCCCTCAAAAAATGACGTATGGCCATATTGGGTAAAGTCAGTGGTATCTTTGATTGCCTGGGAAGCTGTAAAGCTAGGACATAACAGCATTGCAGGTTGTAATTTCTGTTGTGCTAAGTGGCTGGTTTAGTCTGTAGCAAAAGATGACACTGCTGGAATTGTAAATATAAGGAGGCATTGATGTAGCTGCTGGAAAAGTTGTCTTTTCTGTAGGCCACGTTCAGTTTGGCTAACCTAGCTCTGTGGCAGCTTTCTGCTGTTGTACCAATTCTAGGAGACGCAAAGGAAGAATGAAGAAAACCATATTGTTTGTTTCTAACAAAAAGCATTAAGTGCCTGATGATCAGGTTTTGTTCTATTTTTAGCTTTTATGATGGTCCTCCTGGTTGTTCTTTGGCATTTGTAGCTGCTGCTGAAAAAGCAAATGGGAATACCTGCCACTTCTGCCAGTGCAGTTGACCAGAGTGGTAAATCCCACTAAGGAAGTTTGTGCAAAACTCTGGAGCAATAGAAAGGCCTCTGTTGCTCTTAATACAGTTTTAGGGGTCTTGGGGTTTTAGTGGTTTCATTTTGAATCTGGATAATACTTGTAACATAAAGTATTGTAGATATTATGTTAAATTTTGTTTTCTAAAGTTATTTGATGCTTTATTGGTTGTGTGCATGGTTTTCTTTTCTTTTGGGGGAAAAATGTGGTCTCTGGTTATAAATAGCTAGAGGTACTCTGGCTTCCCAGTGGTGATTGCTTTTTGAGGGTAGGAGAAAATATCAATCCATGCAAGATAACCTTTTTTTAGAACAGTTAAGTGTTTCATTTTTATATCTACTTCCACTTTGTCTTTAATGGTCCATTCGAAGAACAGCAACTATATATGCATGTAGCTGTCTTAAAATGTCAGTGTGTTCACCACCAGGATTACAATACAGTAGTTTATTTTTAATTATTAAATTGAAGTGCATCTTTTGCCTTTCAGATTAAAGAGCAGAAGGTTGTAGTTGATGAGCTTTCTAATTTGAAGAAGAACCGGGTAAGTATTTACAAGTTTGCTTTTGACGATGTAATTTTAGCATCAGAGAAATAAGCATAGAGACAAGAGGGGAAGCAAAATCAGAGCACGCTGTCTTTTAATTTAATACGGATTTTAATACAGACGTGGTCTGCTATTCTCAGAATAATTTGTCCTCCAAATTATTTGATTTTGTACACTTGTGCAGTGTAATACAGTACCTTGTGGGTTTTTTTGCCTTTTTATGTTTTATCAGAGTTACTTCATTAAGATGTTTGAGTTGATCAGAAGACTTTATGAAGTATTCTTACTTTCCATGTTTTAAAATAGAATGTGATCCTCATGTATGAGGAAAAGAGAAAAGCCGACCAAAAGTCATTGGTTGACCATGAAATGTTTTTGGTGGTACAACATTAGAATGTTGGTGTTGTCAAGGCAGAACTTATCCTTCTGTCATAAAAGTGAAGGGGTATCTTGGTGGACCTACATCAGCTTTTGTTGCAGTGTGGTTGCCACACTTTGTTGCTTTGACTTAATGCAGTGTTGGTTCGTTTTACAGAAAGTTTACAGGCAGCAACCCAATAGCAACATATTCTTCCTTGTAGACCGAACAGAAACGCTATCTCAATGCAAAAGTAAGTTTGCAGTGTAAAAGTTGATCAAGTAGCTAACTATTTAAAAGCTGTATTTGTAGCTGTTAATGATTTCAAAGGTATATTAAAATTAAAACCTGTCAACTGTGTATCAAATACAAAGTAGACTTCAGACAGTACTTGTTTTTCTGGATTGGATAAATGTAAAAGTGTTTCCACTTGATAAATGGATGTGATAAAAGAGCGAGTGCTGAAGGTGTAGGAAGAGGGACAACATCTGCCCAACAAAGGAGCTACTATTCTCAGTGCCCTTTGGGAAGCTGTACAGCACTTTGCCCCTTAAAAAAATCCCAAACAAAAAAAAGTCTAAAAACTGCATGGGATGAGTGGGAAGACAATAATGACAAGTTAAACTGGAGGTTAAGATAGAAATCTTTAGGTAGTTGAAAGAATGGATGTGTGGGATTATGAAGATAGGAGAACGGATGATAAAGAGACTTGATGATGGAACAAATGTTAGAAATGTATAAATTTAGAAGTATAAATTTATTTTCTGCAATGAACAATTGCTACTTTCATTTTCTTTCCTTTGATTTGAGTGTCAACTATTACTGTTCACCCTTTAATTGACAGTTCGCTGCTCTTATCATTACAAATGTGTAAATCGTATTGATTATATAGGCAACAGTTGGCCATTGCCCTAATTCTTATACTTGTAGGGTAGCTTTCTTTGCGAGAAAAAAAAATCATAATCTTTGTATAATTAAAGAGGAATAGGCTACAGTGAGCTATAGTATTGATGTAACACAAACATAGCACTTTTGTTACTTAGCGTTTCATGTTTATCTCTTTAATTGAACAAGTGGCTGGAGTTGCTCATTTCTTACATATGCTCTTAAACTTACCTATTCATAAATTCACTCAAACTTACTAGTTTATGAAACTGATTATTTGTGTATTTTTCTCTTACACAGATACATTAGATGAATTAAAGAAGGCACATCAGGAGATGGAAAATTCAGAAAAGGCTAAAATCAAGAAATAGTCCATCTGAATTCAAAGTCACAATGTGTGGTATTTGTTGCGTTGTTACCTTGTGTAGCCAGCATGCTATTCATGATTTCTTTAACAAAGACATACTCTGCCGTCTTAGAAGAAGAGGACCAGACAGTAGCCAACAGTTGATAAAAACTGTGTCAGATCTCTCTTATGAGTGTCTGTTTTCTGGCCATGTACTTCACTTGAGAGGACTGGTGACTCCTCAGCCTCTGGAAGATGCCAATAACAATATTTTTCTTTGGAATGGGGAAATTTTCAATGGCATGCATGTAGGAGATCTAGAAAATGACACCGAAGTAGTGTTTCATCATCTTGCATTGTGCAGTAGTGAAGCTGACATTTTGTCACTCTTTTCATCACTTCGGGGTCCATGGTCTTTTATTTATTATCAAGCTTCTAGACACAGTTTGTGGTTTGGTAGAGATTATTTTGGTCGTCGTAGTTTGCTTTGGCAATTCAGTAATGAGGTTGACAGTGCTTTCTGTCTTACATCTGTAAGTGTTTATTCTGAATCAGGTAAATGGCAAGAAGTCCCAGCATCTGGAATTTTCAAAATTGATCTCAAAGCTTGTGCAACAACTAAATCTTTGTCTTTAACATTGTTTCCTTGGAAGTACAGCTGCACAGAGAAAACAGCAGAAGAAATATTCCTTAATGTTCTGGACCAAGTTTCAAAAGACTTACCGAACCACATACGTCTTGTGATGAATGAATCAAAACTATGTCTCAGAGCACCAGTTATCCCCTTAAATAAAACAATTTCTGAAGCTTTAGGTGAATGTCCAGGCACTAATACTAGCAACATTATCCATGCAGTTTCTGTAGAAACCCTTCAAGGATTTCTTGCAGAGGAACCCAAGAAAAAATTAGTCTGTCAGTTTATTGATGTTTTAAATGAAGCAGTGAAGAGACGGGTTTTATCTCTCTTTAGAGATGAAGATCAGAAAACAAGGGAAGTTCCAAGCATGTTTAATAGGAAAGCACATGTTGCGGTGCTCTTCTCTGGTGGCATTGATTCTATGGTTATTGCAGCCCTTGCTGATAAGCATGTGCCTTTGGAAGAACCAATTGATCTTCTCAATGTAGCCTTCATGATAAAAGAACAAGCTAAGCAAAAGGGTACTGCTAAAAAACATACCAACCAGGAAGTAAAGCTTGACTTGCTTTGTCCTCAGGAAAGTTGTCAAGATCTTGACGCTAAAACTGGTGCTCATTTATCTTGCTTTGATGTTCCTGACAGAATCACTGGTAGGGCAGGACTGAAAGAATTAGAAGCCATTAACCCTTCAAGAACCTGGAACTTTGTGGAAATTAATGTTACACTAGAGGAATTGAAAAAAATGAGACAACAATGCATTAATCACTTAATTTATCCACTGGATACAGTCTTGGATGACAGCATTGGCTGTGCACTTTGGTTTGCTTCCAGAGGTGAGGGTTTTATTAGTAACCAAGGAGAACTGAAGCCATATAAAAGTCCTGCAAAGGTACTGATTTTATTGTTTTCTGCCTTATGCTTGACCTGTGAATGTAAAACCAGTTCTGTTTCAGAAATCAGCAGGGTTCTTTAATACTCACAAGGCTTCTGAAATTCAGTGGCAGAATGTAGAATATTCTGTAATTATAATCTTTGTTTAATTCTGGAGTTAAAAACTGCATTCAGTTCTTTTGTCATGTAATGTGTATGGCTTTTCATTGAGCTTGAATAAGCAACAATATGACTAGGAAAAAAATAATAACCATCATCTAGCATTTTTGGTGTTTGAACTCCAGTAGTGGGTAACAGCTATTCAGTCCGAACTGAATAGGTTAACAAATTTAGAGATAAATGTTAATGAATTATTAAGTAGTATTGTTTTGTGCCAGCATCCCATCCCTTGTAAAATTACTAGCTTCTTATTTAGGCAGGCTACTTACGTGACAAAATAGCAAATAATAATGGCAGAAAAGATGACCACTTGGATTTTTTTGTAATTAGAGTATGATTGAAGGGCAGAACTAAAAAAAAGTAATTCTTTCCTTTTTCATAACTTATTTTGATGTATGTAGTATTAAGTAAAATCTTCTTACTAACTAGATGATTTTCTTGGGAATTTGATTCTTATTTCTCACTTCCCAATTTCCTGATGGGTTGTGTAGGGAAGAATAAACTATTTCAGTTTCAGGAGTTTGCAGTCCACTGCTGCCTTTGCTTTTTGAGGCTCCTGATACTTTTCTACTAATTGCTAGGTCCTAAAACCACAAAAAAACCCAACAAAAAAACCTCCAACAAACACAATAGTTTGCTTAAAAACTACTACTGTAGAACACAGTTGATGTAGTTGACTGATCTAACTTAAGGATGTACATCTCAGATTCGCGAAACATACAAATTCATTTTAGGTCCAGAATATGTTGAAATGAGTCATGAGTTAATAAAACATAAAGTAATGAAAGTGTTATTTTCCCATCTGTTACTTACTACTGTGCACAGGTAAAAAATTAGTTGATCACTAGCTGGTGTCACACACTGGTGGTAAAACACACTTGACTATTTATGTTAAGAGACTTCCACTTTTACAGTGAATTGCTGTTGAAGGCACAGTAATGGACCAGATATAGTAGTGGGTTTTTCTCTTCGTAACATTTTATGTACTTATTGAGTAGACAGAACAATATGAGATGTTTTTACTTTGTGTAATGCAGTTGTTACTAAGCCAGTAGCTGGTAAAGGAATAGTAATCTGGGTGTACATTTAGATAACTATTTAGAACATACCACATGATCTTTGGCAACAATTTTTTGATAAAGGCTGGTGTTTAACAAATGCTGTTTATTGTAACAGAAACTAACAAAGACATTCTTCAAGGGTACTGGTGTATTTGTGATGCATACATTATTTTGGTGTTTTTTCCTTGCATCGGTAGAAATGTTTGTAATTTAGGTCTGATTGTGAACCTATTTCAAGTTTCCAGTGACTTTATTTGGAACTGTTTCAGGCTCTGTAAATGTGTAAGGCGTATCCCATCATGACAGGTAATGTATTTAGAATATGTGTATTAAAGTTATACTCCTTAAAATGTAGTTCAGCCTCTAAGATCTGTTACATATTATTAGCTTGTATAGATACTAAGAAAGATTTCTTTTATTCTGCTTTCTTAGGTTGTGCTTACAGGAATTGGAGCAGATGAACAGCTTGCCGGGTATTCTCGACATCGTGTTTGCTTCAAAAAATATGGCTTAGAAGGTCTAAATAAAGAACTTGAAGTGGACTTAGATCGCATTTCTTCTAGAAATCTTGGTAGAGATGACAGGATTATTGGTGATCACGGGAAAGAAGCCAGGTACTGTTGTTTTAACATGAAGCAAAACTGGTTTTGCCAGTTAGATTCTGATTTTACCACTCTAACAGAAAGCTTAATTGAAACTTCTATGCATTTTACTGTCTCAAGTTCTGTTGCAGTTTCATTATGTGTACTGTGTTGTAGGGTTTTTTGTTTTTTTAAAAAATGGTCTGTAGTACTGTGGAAGAGTTACTTAAGGAAATTTAGCAACTTGAACATTGGATTTTTATCTAGAAGTTTTAAGAAGCAGCAACAGATGTTGAAATAGGCGAAATCAAGTTGGTTTTATGATTTTAAGTGGAACAGTCATCTGTGCAACTTTGAAGTGTTCTGGTGTGGTCATTTGGGGAGTGACTTTTGGAAAATGACAACATAACATAGAAGCCATGCATTCCTGTCCATGCAGTAAAGGCATGATCAATATCCACTGCATTTCCTGGTTAAGTCAGAGTAGTTAAAGAATCATTTGATTTGTGCTTACTTCCTCCATGCTACCACCAAATTGCAAAAAATTCTTTAGGTGTAGCAGAGGCCACTCAGGTCCATGAAAGGTCTTCATGTGATCTTTGAGCCAGTGTTATTCCAAACCTGTTCTTAGTTGCACATTTTCAATTTAGCAAAAAAACAGTTGCAGTGGTGGACAGGCAATGCTGCTAATCATGCATGTGGTTAGATATGAACGCCTGGAATTTGGAATGTTGTCAGAATTTGTTGTGTAAATATTTTTGTTTCAAAATTACAGTGTAGCTTCATACAGTATTTTTAAATACTTAGGAGTTATCTTGAGAAGTGTTACTTTAAAATTTGTCTTGCTCTTCCATTGTATTTTCTGATTTTCTTAACTTTTGTATGAACTCAACATTTCTGATACTTGTTCTTACTCTTTTCTTTGCCTGACTTTTGAAAACTTTCAGGATTATGAGTTTAACAGGATATATTATGTTTCCTTTCTCCAAGACAGTGTAACTGCTTTGGAGACTTGCCTCTGTACTGTGACACTAACATCTAAGGTACATCTATAGTTAGGAATTGATACAGACTTTTAAGTCTTTGCATGTGGTAAAGGGGAAAACCAAGATTATTTGTATGAGGTTTTTAAAGGGTCTTTCCCCATGTATATCTTCCTTTCAGGTTTCCTTTTCTTGATGAAGATGTTGTTTCATTCCTCAATTCTCTGCCCATCTCAGAAAAAGCTGACTTGACTTTACCTCGAGGAATTGGTGAGAAGTTGATTCTGCGTCTTGCTGCTAAGGAATTTGGCCTTACAGCCTCGACTGTTTTGCCAAAAAGGGCTGTACAGTTTGGATCTCGGATTGCAAAACTAGAGAGCAACAGTGAAAAAGCATCTGACACATGCAGTAGACTGAAGTTATTTTCAGTAGATGAATTATAAAGCTACATATTGAGATGTTGCATTTATTCTGTATGTAAATTCAGTAAATCTTTGGAGGTTTTTTAGAATATTTGGTCTGGTTTTTTACACACTATTATTATTAATCATCAAAGTAATACATGTAGGCTCACTCATCCTCAGTGGGGAAGGGAATACTGGGCTCTGGGGAAGAGAGAATAGCCTAAGGTTGGCTTTCCCACCCTTCCTAATCAATATCAGTGTCACAAAAAGCGTATTGAATCTGTCCAATCTGTCACACATATTGAATTCAGTACAGTAGATTTTCCTGTGTTGTAGAACAGGGCTGGTCTTGCAGCTATGCTTTAGGAGAGGGTTCAGGTTATGGTTTTAGAAGGGAGGGTTCGGTGAGGAGCTGGTCTGGGTTGCCAGAGCCAAAAAGAGCTGAGCGTCTCTGGCCTTGTCACCTCTTGGAGATCTGCCCTCCAAGCATCATGCGTGCCCTTTCATTACTTGAGAAATGGACACCCCACACACACCCTGGGTGCTTTGGGGCCATCCTGTGCAGCCTCCCAGCCCTTGGCCAGTTCTGCAGGGCTGGCTGGTTGGTGGTCCCCAGCCTCAGGCTCCCTTGGCTCCCAGAGAAACTGGGAAACTCCCTCCAGACAGTTCTTCATCCCTCATTGGCTCCCTAGCTTGCTGACTGTCCTTTAGCTTTAGCTCTGCTACTTTTGCTTCTAAAATTGCAAAGCATCTTGTTTATTTCAAGGAAGATCTCTTTTGAATAAAACAAAAAAAAGTCTCCAGAAAAAAAAAAAAAAAAAAGGCAGGCTGGGTGAGTATGTGGATACAATCATGGGGTTGAAATAAAAACATGAATGGACTTCCTCTGAAGAGAAGCTTGTCTTTCTAATTGTGTATGGAAGGATTGCAAAGTTAATGTAAGAAAAACTGGATGCATGCTCCAGTGTTTTTGGTAAGGTCGGAGCTTAGTATTCAACATGCTACCTTACAGTCTGGTTTTTACGTATGTCCAATTAAGTAGAGAAAGGAAAAATCCTACCAGAAAAAAATGTAATATAAAGCATAATATAATGTATCTGTTCCTACAAAGTATCTCTAGGGCTGTAAGTAGATTTTCAAAGTAATTTGTCAAGTCTGTGAAGAAATACTTATTAAAACCTTAAATTTCAGACTGCTTCAAAGCGCTGGCAGATTTCTTACTGGTGCTCTGAGGAAAACTGACTCCCTAGTACCTTACCCTGGGGTGTTTGCAAGAGTTCTTACATCATGCTCCAAAGCAGGTGGAGACTGGACCAAGAGGAACATTAGGCTGATGAAATGTGACTATTGTTCATTGTTATCTCTGTAGTAGTGTTGGAGTGATTATAGAAGTTACGTGTCACCTAGGACCCTAAGCAAAAAGTTGTGCTTTTTGTACCCAGGCAGATCATTTATTTGCCAAACTGAGGCCTCTGATATTTAGAGAAACATGAGAAATAATTTTGGAAAGCTTCTAAATAATTTTAGGTAGTAGTTTTAAAAAGAAACCGTATCATTTGGTGTTGGCAAATGTTTCCATTTATCTGGTTATTCTTGAGAAATTAATTTATCATTGTTATTTATAGTACACTTACTATTATTTATGGAGTTTCTTGACCAAATGTTTGGTTCCATAGGGGGGAGAAATTAAAATACTTGATGTATTGAAATCACATTCTATAACATTTTGGAGCAACCTACAGGAATGTTACTGTCTTTTAATCTTGTCCTTAAGAAATTTATTCTTTTCTTGCAAATACTAGTACAGTTCTTCATTAAATAATATTCTCTCTCTTTATTTGTTAGCCTTTCTAAGTTTTGTATTTTAGAAACATTCTTCAAGAATGCTCAGCCTTGACAGATGTTCCCCAGAGCTGAATAAGCTGATGAGGCAACCTGCTTGTCAAACTTGGTAGCACAGAAAAATGCTAGTGCCTTGTTTGTGAAGTCTGACAGAAGTAAGTAGCAAGAATTAATTACTACAGTGTCCTCTAGTTGGTTGGCTTCAAAAGATGACATACAGTGCTCAGTAGCGCTTCCCAGTGAGAGGCTGCTGGGCCAGCTAAAAAACCCCATGTACCCAGACAGCAACTTTGCTAGCACTGATGCATTCAGATATGCCCTTGTATAATTAAGAAGTCCATCAGATTTTGTGAGAATTGGCTGTTGGAATTTGCTGTTTAAACCTTTCATCAGTTCAGATGCAAATTACCGTTGCAGCACTTCTTGTCAGGTTCCTCCAGCTGATACAAAAATTGGACTAATTTTGATCAGTGTTGACAACATGGTAGAAGTTTGGGGCATGCATACTCAGGGAAATGTGTCTTAAGAGTTTTGGTGCTTTGAAATTAAGATTGATACAGATGGGAAAGCTCTAACAGATGGAAATACTTTTTGAGTATTGTTCAGGAGGTAAGTACAAAAACATTCCTATTAAAAAAATACCTAATATTGCATGTAGTTGATATGTGGCATTCCTAAAAGCTGGGATCATTACTTGAAAAACTATAGATCATTGGCTGTCATGCAAAATTATAAGCTGATACGAATTGCTGTAAATTAACACATTTCCAAAAGAGCTCAGCTTCCACTGTGATACTTAAGTGATTGGTCAGGTTTTCAGAAGTCTTCAGTTCTTGGAAGCTCTCTCTAAGAACAACAAGAGCTCCAGGCTTATGAATTCTTCAAAATACATCTCTAAAGATAGATGCTTCCCCCCCAACATTTTAAATAGTTCTATTTATATTATTTGTCATATCTGTGTAATTAAGATTTAAAATTAGTTGCCTTGCTATATAATAAATAAGGTGGTGTTAGAGACTAAAGAATCTTTTGACTTTCTAACTTACATAGAACTAATAAGTCCCAACATATTAATAAAAGTACTGCCAGGTTAGAGATGCAACAGCAAAGTGCATCTGGCAAATACATTTTAAAAAATTAATAATGTTTACATTTAGGTGGTACAAACCTATTTTTATGGCAGGCAATGATAGTGTTCTGAAGCGTTTCATTTGATCTTGTAGATTTTTGTACTCATTTCTATTTTGCAGGTCTAATTGATATTTCCACTAAACATGATTATAGGGAACCTATGATGAAAATACGAATGAAGATCCAACTTACAACCCAAACAATACAGGTGGAAAAAAAAATATCTTTATGCAATATGCTGGTAATATGCTATTTAAATTGACACTTGGCACTACACAAGTTGAGCTACATGAAAATATATTTAGGTTTGATACAGTGAATAGGTTCACCAATGTGATAAGATCAACAGAGGCCTATTAAGATACAATAACATTCCAGACTGCAGCAGAGGTTAGCTCTTCAGCAAAAGCTTCTGAAAAAACAATTGGAAAAAATCATAGCTATCTGCAGGAATATAGAGTACCTCAAGTTAATGACGTCTGATTCCATTTTTACTGGGGTTTAAAAAGAAGATGGAAATCCCAAATTTAGTAAACGTCTTCAGCCATATTCGAGTAAGAAAACTGTAAATTTACTGATTTTTAAAATTCAAATTTGACATTGATATTTTTATATCATCCAGATATATTTTGTAGATTTTTTTATGTTTAAATGATAATATATTTATATCTTTTATATATTAAGTACTAAAATAACTTTAGTGTTTTAAGCTATTGTTGTGTTGCTACTTCTAAAAAAGAAGAAAACCACTTTTTTTTTATCTTGTGGAGTTAAAACTGAAAGAGAACTATCTCTGTGTGGGTTTTTTGGACCAAATTTCAAATGGCAGCATTTTCAAGATGCACAGAATGAGTATTTTTATGTCCATGGGGGAACTGATTTTGATGTTGGTACTCTGTCAGTAAAGAATATTTCATTAGAGATCATGATTCTAGTTTGCTGTCTGTCTTGGAATGGATGCATCTGTATGTCTTTACAGCTAATAAACTATAAGAGAATATTGTACTTGGTTAAGATTAGCATCAGAGATAAGGAAAGAACATGGTTGCTCCAGGAGTTAATAGGTCTATCTAGATTGACATTGTTGCTTGATTATCTACGTATTTCTTATAGACCAGGCCAATACAGAGTTCAGTACTTAATTCTCAAGTGACTATGCTGTAAGAATATTTGTTGCTAATACTGAACTGTACAAGCTGGCAAAAGATACCTTAATTGTAAGGACAGCATTGCCCTAAAAGCAGCATAGCCTTTAGGTGGCATTTCTGGATGACACAATTAGCAGTCTGAAGAATGATCAAAACAGATTCACCTGAGAAGGTTTAAACTATTCCCTGAGGGATGCTTCTCATTAGACATTGGTTTAATTTGCTGTGATGTGTGCAAATGATCTGTATAAAGAGGCAAAGCACTATTAAACATGAAATCAAAATTGTACTTCAGCTTCCACGTTTGCTGATCATTGGTAAGGCTTCTGAAGCTGCAATTCTATTGGTCATTTTACTGATGTAAGCAGTTAGGTGTTGATGTAAACAATCCTTATGGCTGATTTAGTAACTGTTTTCTCATAGGTCTCCTGGTGTGCATCAGGCTATATAAAGCTCAGTTTTTTGACATGGATATGCCAGGTAGAGAACATTATCCCATTCCAGTGACGGAATTTGGTGGTAAGAGGTAAGGGATGTGCACAGTAATACAGATACTGTAGTATAGTCTTTAAAATAATACAGGTCCTTTCTGATTTCAGATTGGCATTTACTTAACTGAAATTGTTCAGTATACTATGAAGGTTTGAGAGGAATAAAGATTCTTGTAGCTTAAGAAAATGTATTTTGATTCCAGTTTTGATTTTTTTTTAAAACAAATTAAATGACACTTACTATCAAATACTAGTTAAAATTCTGTACATACAGTACTGTTACTGGCAACATACAAGCTGGCTGGCTAAGTATTATGCAACCATTTATTTTGTATAATGCAGTTACTTTTTCTGCAAATAATGAAATGAAAGTTCTGTGGAAACAACTGAAAAACATCATTGTTCATCAAAACAAAAACTTGGGGTTTTTGATGCTTTAAATTCAAGCATGAGGAAAATATCCTTACAAAAGCATTATAAAACCAAGGTTTAAACTGTAAACAAGCAGAGACACTGGTGGGATGTTTTTTAATTCCCTTGAGTGCTGTAAAACTTAAAATGTCCTATAGGAGGCAGCGGTTTTATTAGTTCATGTCAGAAAACTGCTGCTCTTGCTATAGATAAGTTAAATTCCAAGTAAAAGTTTTCCATTGTATTAGCTACTCTAAAACTTACTCAGATGTATTTCATGAAGATAGAATTTCAAGATTAAATTATTTTTAGGTTTAAAATCTTACCAGTTGTGTGACTGTTATGGTTACTGAATATACTTTAAAAATAAAATGACTCCTGAAGTGATATAAAATTATTACATTCTATGGGTTTTAGTAATATCCAGAAGGTTAACATGCAGTGAGGATAAGATGTATATATTGTGTACATTATACCAGTGTGGGGCTGCAAGGCATCTCCAGAAGTCATCTAGTTTATAGCCTTGTTGAGTGAAGAATGAAGTATTTGCAGAGCAGTCTAAGTTATTTTAATACGTAACATGCAGTGATTGAGGAACCTGTTTCAATAGGTAACATACTCCATTACTTCCCTTCCTTTAAAATAGAAAGCTTTTCCTAATAGTTTTTTAAGCATTTTCTGCAAATTAAGCTAAATACTTTAAGCTAAATACTTTAATCCTTCCTGCAATAAAGAGCAACTGAACACTGGTTTTATGACCCATTTTAATAGACTGAGTTCTTCAGTATTATCACCTTCATTGTTTTAGTTAGCCTGTGACTGCAGCAGAAAAACCCAGCCCTGTATTTTTCTCTTAAGTGTTATTCCTATAATAAAGACCAAGTATAAATAAAGACTCTTAGCACTGTATTGTTGATTCATATTAGATTTGATTCCATTACAGTCCTACAAATCTATCTCATTATTCCTAGTTGGTGTATTGTATTTGTTTGTCTTTAAGTGTACTAGTCTACTGAATTTTCTTTATTTAAAACCAAAGATCCTTGTATTTCAAAGTAGGCATTCGTAAGTGTCAGTAGTTCCTTTCAAAACAGTATAAGCTGCAATTTCACGACTTCCTTTTGTGCTTTCAATTTTCAACTACAGTTTAAAAAAAATGTACAGAAAGAGACATTAAAGCAAACCTTTCAAGACCTTGTGTGCTCCATAATCACAGTTCATCAAAAGGCCATTAGTAACTACTCATAGAGCACAGATTTTGAATCAATGGTGTAATCCGTTTTATTTTATTTACTGAGATCGGCCAGGAAGTTATCGTGATAGCATTTCTAATCCCTTGTTACAAGACATCTCCATTTAAATATTTCAAAAAGTCTTTAATAGAATTACTTGGGGCATTGTTCCCATTTACTTGTTTTGGAAGAGCTTTTAAGTATTTTTTTCAATTTAAAAAAAAAAATATCATTTTTGCTCTATAAACTCCCACTTAATTGAGATAAACATAATAGTGACCCATTAACTTGTGTGTAGTATCACACAAGAAAGTTTCTGTGGTGTTAGAATCAAGCTCTCTGGTCCAAACAACAGTAGTTTTGGGAGGCCTGGGATATACTGGAACCACTCTACCTCCAGTTCATAAGGCTGTGACCCTGAGGGGATATATGCGTTGGATTTTAGCAGCATTTACTCTTATCATCTCAGAACCCAGCTATATAGGGATTTCTTCCTCCTCTCTGTTCAGAAAGTTTGGAAGCAGGGAGAGACTTCTGAGCAGCAAGACGGACTGGCTTGTTGGTCTCAAGTATGGTAGGACCAGCACTAAAAACTGGGATAACAGACATATCAGTTATGATACGGAGGGAAAAAAGGTTTTGCTCACTGTTATATTCACAAATTCCAGTCTTTCACCTATGCTGGAATTAGTCAGCCAGATGTATAAACATACTGCTGGATAGGGCATATGAAATGTGATAGTTAAATTTATTAAATGATGTATTACTTTACCAAGAAGATAAAACTACTTAATGATATAAATTACTTTACCAGAAGATAGATTACTTGTAGTTGAAATACCATGAAAATGAGACTTCAGAAATACTACGTAACAAAATGTAAATACTATGTACTCTTCCAAGCTTTCTGTTCAATGAGAGATCTTAAAGTTCTTCCAAAAATTTACTGGGAGAAAAAATAATGCACGTACCCTGTTAATTTTTTACATCTTGCCCTTGAGTTGAAAAAAATTTAAAAAGCAGGCAACTTACCTGTCTGCTTATAACTGTCCCACAGATCCCAATTACTTGTTTGTATTTAAATGGAGGCAATTTTAAACATACGCATTATGAACTAGAAAACTGCTGTCGAAGCGGTACTTAATACTTGAAGTGTTTATTCCAGTAAGTACTACTGCAATGAATAATAATGCCCAATTATCAAAAGGCAAGGCCAAGTAACCCATTATTCACCTCAAAACTCAGAATTTGCATCTTAATAGCTCACTTACACTGTGATTAGCTTTATTGACCTGCTTATAAAAAAAAAGGAGAAAATTAAAAGGCACTAGCCCTATACCCCAAAATTTTAATTTTGTATAAGTAGGAATAGGCTTCTCACACAAGTAGCAGAAAACTAGGTACTGTTGAAATTCAGTTGTACTGTCACAGCTAGCACATTGAGATCTTCTGGAAAATCTGTGCTCTCTTGTGTTTACTTTCTGTAACTTTTCAAGCATGGAAGGTATGAATTTTTTTAACATGTAGTGTAAATTCTAAACCTTATATGAATTATATTGTTAAATTATAATATGGCATATATTATCAGGTTTCTATATTTATAATAAGTTATAAAGTGTAAACAATGGAGATATTTTCATTTGCATAAGTTTATATTTATTAGAAAGTACACTTTTAATTTTTATTTATTGTTCTAATACCTAGAACTCTTAAGACAGTTGTGGAACAGTAACTGGAATCATTTTGGTGGTACGACACAGCATTTATTTCTCTGATGTGATTTTCAACACTTGTAAACTAAGTACTGTCAGTAAATGCAACAGCATTGAAACAGTTTTTATTGAACAATTTATAGTTGCATTTACTTTACTAAGTTACTTTTTAAGATACTAACCATCATATCTTTAAGTTTTGGCACCTTGATGGAATCTTCTTCAAGTCTTTTTGAAATATCAATTCCAAGGGGAGCTCTAGAAAATAATGAAATGATGTATTTGTTAAAAATAAATAACATTATTGCTGTATCACACACGTGCAAATTCACAGACCTTTTTTACAATGAGCATGGGAGTCACAGTATTTTTACAGATTCTCCGCACTGTTAGAACATGTGACCATTAAAATGGTCCATCTGAAGCTGTACCTAGAAACACCTTTACAATGAGGAAATGTTTGCATTTGTAGCCATTCCAAACTCAGGAAACACAGCTCTGATTTTAAAGCCAGCTTTTGGGGATGTGATTTTATTTAGATTCTGATTTTAGTTGATAATTCATTTTACATCTCACTGATGAATGCAGGACACAATAGAGATTCACAGATAATCTCCTTCTGTGATAATCTTAAAGAATGTATTGTCTACAGCAAATAAAATTTAGTAATTTATTCACTGAGATTATATAAAGCAAGATATTTTTGCAGAAGAGTACTTTATAGTTTTTCACATGAAAATTATATTATTTTTTTTTTTGTCCTGAGACTTTCCAAATCTGTTTTCCTGGAAATGGAAAGTGGTAGGTAAAACATGAAAAAAATTTCACGTTTAAGACCAGCTGGTACTTTTGAAATACTAAAATTTTGTTTGGCCTTAAGCCTAGGTTCTACTTAAATCTGTAGAACAAGCCTTACCCAAGAAGTCATTAAAAAAAAACCCCAAAAAACAGTATTATCAGTAAAACCCCCAGTATATATGTCAAATTCTTTTTTTAGAGTGATTGCTCATTATGAACCCACAGTTTGACTTAGGAGCATTTTGACCTATGTCTACAGTGACTGAGAAGCTAAAGGGAGTGTATTACAGCTTAACTTGCTCCAGTTTTCCCATACCACAATGGTAAGAGGAAAATAAATAGAACTGTTATGATGTACAGTAATTTAAGTTTCTGAGCCAAAAACACCATAAGTGTCAGACACAATAATTTATATTTCAGAACTACATTGAAAAGGAAGTGCTGGTAACTTCTAAAGCTTATGTGCACTGCAAAGACACTCCTCATCAGCTTCTGCTACGCTTTTTAGTCTACACCTCCTTCCACTTTCATTGACCATAGTGAATAAGTGAAGGAATAGGCTGTGAATGAATCAAGTCACTTACTTTGGTTCATAGCGGATGCCATCAGTACTATGTAGAACGCCAAGTCCTGCACGTAACCTTTCAATGCCATTCCTAAGTAAGAAAGCAATTATATAAAATGTATGTCATCACTGTCTGAATATGGGTATGTGGTTCAGTCACCATAACCAGAAGTTCTTAACTCCAGTGTCAGCTTTTAAAGAACATTATAGAAACACATGCAAAGAGACAACTCTTACCATGCAATCATAACACCATTATCAGTGCACAGTCTTGGTGGAGGACACAGAAAAGCAAAATCATTTGCGTCTGCCAAAGTCTGTAGACCTTTTCGGATATACTGATTACTTGCAACACCTCCTGATACAACCTGACAGCAGTTTCAAAAAGAAAAAAGGCATTAACTCAAAAGTACTGACAAGTCACACTCAACTAACATCTTATTTAAAAAAAGGTTATCAGATGAAGTTCTGAAGACCGCAATAAAGCATTTTAAGATTAAAACATACTTTTAAGATGAAAACATACCAGAAAAGAATATGATAAGTGAACTTATTATGCTAAAAGAGATGCCTGAATAAAAGCATCTTATAATTACAACAGCTGTCAAGTATTGGGGAGCACTAGGTCAAATTATGTGGCCTGAATTGTTATGGAAAGTCAGATTAGACAGGAAGAAAATCTCTTCTAGCTTAAAACCAAACTATGAAAGACTTTATTGTAAATATTTACATGACTATTACTTTAACCCTGGTATTTTAACAATGTAATACCTACTGACATCTTCCTCACCTGTTAAGGGAAAAAGTACAGCAAGGCATCTGCATCTTCAAATGATGTTATACAGTCAAGTACAAAAAGGAAAAAAAAGTATACGCACCAAAGTTGCATTTTTTGATGATAATATGCTATTTTTTATGCAGAACAGCATGGCTCGATATGTCCGCTGGATAATATGAACAGTCACTGCATGCTGTACAGCAGCAGCAATATCCTTAACACAGGATAGGATCTCGCCTTCTTGAATACCTATGAAAACGTATGATCAAATGGGTTTTCCTGAGTATAGGTCATCAAAACCATGGTTTGTATCTGACTTTGCTTAAAAATACCTTCTTCTTTTTCTTTTTGTATAATGGCTTTATTAACAAGGTTCTGAAGTCCAGAAAAAGAAAAATCACAGTTACGATACTGTTGCATGGGAAGTCTGAACGTGTATTGTTGCCAGTCTCCAGTTTGAGCCAAGTGCTCTATCGCCTTTCCCCCAGCCATGCTGTGGCACTCTGGGTGCTTTCTTAAAGAGAGTCTTCTTGCTACCTAAAGAGAAAATAAACAAGGCTTGGAACAGAGAGCTAAATTAATACCTCCTGTAACTGCATTACTGTATTGCAGTCCGTGGAGTAAAACTGGACACCACAAAATCCAATCCAATGTGAAATGATGAACAGGGCACAATAAGGACAAGCTATATGTCAGTTGGATTTTTTTTTTTTTCTGGAGTAATTAGAAATGCAATTCTCGAACAATTTGGGCAAACAAGGATCAACAAATTTAGCAGCAAACATTAATTACCCAATTTTTTTGCTATAAGAAACACACACACAGACTGCCATACTGTATTGCGCGATGAACGGGAACAAAGTTGGTTTCAACTTTCAACAATCCCCTTTCTGACTCCACTCACTCCCCCACTTTTATAATTAATACACACAGATACTGTTTAAAAACTCTGCTTGTGTTTGAGAACAAAACAGTAAGTGACCAATTTTACTGGTCACTGATTGTACTCAGTGACCCAGAAAACTTAGATTCTGAAAGCCAAACCAGACTTTTCTTACCACAAAAAACGTGGTAAGAAATGTTTTAACATGTATTGTTTTAAACCTGACAGTATCCTTTCAAATACCACTATCAATCTTCTCTAATTCATACAGCTCATTTGTATAACAGGTGTCAATGAAACTTCCAACGTTAGTTTTGGTTGTCTGTTTGCTAAAAATATAATTAATTTACATACGTTACAGCTGATGCTATACATAGATTTTTAACAGCCTGTCCTTGGGCTGATGATACTACCACCATTATGTAGTATAACCGCAATAAAAAGAAGAAAAAACTAGATTCACTGATGTAAGGAAGTATTACCTTATCCAGCATGTCACCTGGTGCTATATCTATGGACTGTCCAAGCAGAAGGAAATCTGAAACTCCCTGTGCTACTGCCAAGATGCAGTGGCCTCCAGAGAGTAAAAGAACTAAGAAGGGAAATTCCACGTGATGTGTTAGTCTGACGGTCAGTGCGTGAGCCTCCATGTGATGAATGGGTATGAACGGCTTCTGGTACTTGTTCACCAAGTTCAAGCTGTACTGCAGCCCCACTTCCAGGCTTAGTGCAAGTCCTGGTTTTACTGTAGTTGCAATAGCTGCAAGTTCCTGTACAGAAACTCCACTGACACCAAGTGCTTCTTTTACTACTTGCTCGATGTTTTCTCTGTGAAGTTGCTGTGCCACCACGGGAATTATTCCACCTGCTCTATCAAAAACAAAGAATTACAATACACTTGTATTTCATAACAGATAGAATGGCATAAAACCAGATTTCAAACACCTCTTAACTTTGCTGTGTCCTGCCTGTTTCCTTAGTACATTCTCAAATGCCTTGTTTAGCATAGAGGGCATCTATGCACTGAAGAGAGCATAATTGTCCCTGGGAGGTTAGAAAAGGATGTAACTTGCCCTTTTTTGGTACATGTACCTCCTAAATGTACCTCAACGCTGTTCCAAAATGACATCTGTAAGTTAATATCCACAAGCCCCCACCTGTCAGTTCATGTACTTAGCCACCAATGCCTATATTTGATTAAAGTAAAATTGAGACATTTGGTGGTTTTATCAGTACTAATGATTTCATCTTTTAATTCAAGCTTGGTCAGTAATCTGTCTCTTTTTGAAAGAAATTAACTGGAGGAAACTTGTTAAATGCACAGCATTTCTTCCTCCACCCTTAGGAATATCTCAAGCAGAACGCGTCGTGGCCCAAGGGATAGGTCTTTACGCCTACCCGCTTCTTACTGAGTTTTCTGGAGAAGGCTTTTATAGTACATGATGATAGTACAAGTAAGAATAACAATAAAATCATTATTAAGGTGAAAGCCCCGGGAGAAGTATATTCTTACTGTAAATGGACTTCCTTCTGACAGTGCAGCGCTTCTCCCAGAACATTGCCGGCATCGTCCACCACGGCAGCGCCTGTGTCATCACAGCTCGTCTCTATTCCCAGAACTAGTTTCCGAAGATGCTGTTTTCCAGAGCGAGCAGAGCTGCTGCTCAGCCACGCTGCTCGGCCATGTTTAACGGATTTCAAAAGAGTTTTGGCAACGCTGTTCATCTTTAAAGATCTGCCTGGTGGTTATCTCTGGAAAAGAACTGTGCAGTTTATTATTACAGAGGGTTTTCAAACACACGCTCTAGTCCGGTTTTCTGAGGAGGCGGCATTACTTTTAAAGTTACGAATGACCACAGCTGATAAATTCAAGGCCCCGAGATAAAAAAAAAAAAAAAAAAGGTCATTTAAGAGTCGGGAGCGAACGTCTTTGCTTCAGCTTGGCGGTGCTTCGAGAGAGCTCTTACCCACGCCGCTGCTCGCTGCGTGCGGCCGGCGCGTCCCGCAGTCCCGAGGGCGCGACACAAACCACAGAGCAGACCCCTCATCACCCGCAGCGGAACCGCGGCGTGGGTTAGCCCCTCGCCGCTCCCCGCGCGCGGCCCGACGCCCCGCTCTTCGGGGCTTTGCCCGGCCGCGGCCTCTTTGCCGTTTTACGGCCAGAGGCTCGGCTCGGCTCGGCTCGGCTCAGCTCACCTCCCTCCCTCCCTCCCTCCTCTACGGGCCCGGCCGCTCGGGCGGCGGGCAAAGCCGGCAGGCGCGCCTCGGCTGCGGCTCCGCGCTGCAGGCGGGCCGGCGGCGCCCACCCCCCCGGGCCGGGCCACCCCGCCAGGCCCTCGCGCCCTACCCTCCAGCCGCTATTTATCGCCCTCCCCTTTTGCCGGCGGCACGTTCCCGCCCCGCCGGCTGACGCTGCCAGCCGGCGCTGGGCGTGGGGCCCACCCGCCCGCCCGCATTCCTACCCCGGGGCGGCGCCCACCGGCGGGAGGCGTCGCCGCCGCCGCCGCCGCCGCGCACGGTGCCGGCCCGGCGGAGGCAAGCGGAGGTCTCCCGCCCACCAGCGGGTCACGGGGCCAGGCTCCCCCGGGGCCGGCGCAGGCGCGGAGCGGGGCGGGGCGGGGCGGGGCGAGCGGCCCGGCCGTAAGGGCGGCCCTGCGCCCCCGCCTCCCTGGAGGGGCGAGAAGCAGAGGCAGCCGTCCGAGGGCGAGTGATTCCCATTCCGCAGGTCAAGAGCTTCGCCCAGCCGCCCCAAGGCAGCCCTGCCCCGTCCGCCGCGGTGCCGGCGCTGCCCGAGGCGCCTCACCACCCCCCCCGCCCGTGTCGCGACGTTCCGTCCGTGCCTTGAAGTCCTGATCACCTGTACGCGGGACCGGGATTTTCAAAGGGCTAGCGCAGCCGCGTGGCCGTCGTTATGTGAAAATCAACCAGTTAACCACGTTCTGCACAAATGAAGAATTACTTCCCAGTGCTAAAAAAAGAAATCGTAACTCATTACTGTTTTGTTTTTCTTTTCAACAACATCTTTATCAAGAAAGCAAGCAGCCAGAAAATTCTCTTAGGAAGAAAAGAAGTATGTCACTGGGGGCTTTTTTTTTTTTTTTGCTTTGCCTTTTTATTTTATTTTTTTTCCAGCTCACCGGCTGTCGCTGCAACCAAAGTGTAAATCAAGTCTTAAATGGAGTCTTCTGTTAAATCTGAGCTGGTTTTGGTTGGCAGACTTCAAAATTAATCCTTTTTCCAAGACAGACAAATAAGTGCTCAGAGCTCTAGATGTACCTCCTTCACTCTAGATCCAGACCTGGTAGTATACAAGATCGCTCCGTACTACACGGTACACCTAAAACACAGCATTCCTCCACGTTTCTAAGACATGCAAATTATCCACACCTTTTTCTGCAAAAGCATGCAGTTAGTCCATGTGATTTGCCTATTCACCTACTTCTAGATCGGTTTCTATCCTAAATTACAACCTATACAGACCTTTTCTTCTGTGTTCCGACACTTCCTCTATAATGGAGCTGTTTCTCCTACAACAGCGGCAACCCTTTCCCTCACCATTAGAGGCCTCTCAACTACTGAAAAATAACCCATCAGCCGAGTATCAGAGAAAACACTAAAAAATCCACACCTTAAGAGGAATTTCAATTTTTCAGGATGTCCCTTTTACACATAGAAAAGTCAGTATCCTGCTGAGCAAAATGAAATAAACACAACAGTGGCAATTTGTAAAAGCATACGTAAACTGAGCTATCAAGTTGACGTAGAAATCCCCTGAGCTGACAGTTAAGGACTTTCTTCGGTCTTTGTGACAAAAAAAAAAAATATCACAAGAACAGATAAGGCATGAATTACACCATCGGTTTATGCTAGCTGTCACAGTATTTACTGTGAGACGAACTTTTACAATGCAATAACAAGCACAACCACCTACAATCCACACAGCAGAAACTAGCTACTTTCACTTAACCTAAGAATGCGGCCTCACCAGTCCTTAGCATCAAGGACTCTGGATTTATATGTAAAGTTACCATTTGCATTATGGTTGGTTGGGTATTTGAGAAACACTGCTCCCCGTTTCAGCTGTTACTCGCACCTTCTTTACAAGTCACTTGCATCAGCCAGGCATATACACAGTCTTAGCGGGGATTATGCTTTAGAGCTGGGCCTGCCCAGTTCTTCATGGAAATCTTTCTCATAGAGGTTTCCAATTCACATTTAAGTATTTGAAGACATCTTATAAATTCAACTTTCATCCCAGATGCTGCTGCAGGAAGTAGGAACTGTATCTCAGATGTAAAAGCAACCCTCATTGAATACGATTAGATAGACGGCACAGCAAACTACTCATTTCCTTCACCTGGGGAGCAGCAGTAGCCATGTCGGGGTGGTCAGCATCAAACCTTCTGCTTAATATTTATTGATGCCAAAGATTCGAACACCATGTAACTGTGGCAGCTTGGGGATAAGCACGGTCAGGAGAGAGGTGGTGTTGAGGATAAAGTGTGTTGGATCATACTTTGTGTAGAAACTCGCCAGGAAGTACCTGCGGGAGAAAAGGGAGCAAGCTTAGCTGATGACACCCTGGTCTAAAAAATAAACAAACAAAGCATAGTTGAAAGAAGTGCTTTAGTAATCGGTAATATTTTACTGGGTAACAACCGATCTATTCCTGTATTAAATATCTCACGTGAGGTTCAAGAATATCTGCAGCAAAATTACGGACTAAGTCTTTTCTTCCCATACTTCTCAAGGTGCTAATAAGCAACTCTCAGCTAGTATTTGCCTCCAACATTCTCCCCGCCCTTCAAGTTCTCTGACTTCTGCAGCTACAGGCCTGATTTATGACAGAGGTTTTAAATAGTGTAAGATCTGTTACCAACACACTCGCAGTTCTGCTATGCTAGCAAGCTCAGTGACAAAGCATTTGACATTTTTCAGTGCAAAAATAATTTATGCTGAGCACATCTGTGATTGGTGTGATTTTAAAATGCTTCCCGTCTGGCAGATGTTTCCAGCACATTTTTCTTTTAAGCTAGTCCACAACCTGTTCAACTGCAACAATAAGGAAATGTGCCTCAGAAAATCCAATTCACTACCAACTTCTTTACACTTTGAGCCAGTAATTTCATCTCGTTCCTTGCAAAAACTAGTCACAGAAATGAGGCTATCAGACTGTTTGGTTTTTTTCCCAGCAAAACGGAGACATGTGCTCAGCTACTTATGCATTACTAGTGCATTAAGAGAACCATGCACAAGTGTTATGAATACAAAATTCCCACTGGAAAGTGGGAAGCAATCTTTGAAGAGGATTTTTTTTGAGGAGTTTTATATATATATATATATATTTTCAGTTTCTATCCTTTGTGAACCAATGTTCTAAACCCGATGCCGGATCTTCCCTTTGCCCCCTGCCATGCAAGTAGACAACGTCCTTTAGGGAAAAACAGAAAGCCTTTTTAGAGTTGGATATTAAATACATATCCGATTTCCTTTAGTTACACAACCATACTTTGGTCAACAGAGACAGGCAGTGTAGAATTTCTAACCTATTTACGTAACTAGTGTAAACAGAAGACAATCCGTACAAAGCAAAACCAACATGCAAAATCCTGGACCCCACTCAGTGACGACTGCCATACTCCTCCTAACTCACAAGTTGCAAAATGGTTAATAAATGCTGTCATGTTCTAAAGGCAAATAGTTTCAATTTTCAGTATTTATGACTTCATGATCTCTTAAAGAACTTCAAGAGTTAATAGTAAGTTTTCCTCACAACGTTTCTAATCTTTAAAACCTGCCCCATTAATAACTGTTTACAAACTTCGACTTCAGTATGTGAACTGGAGTGTCAAAAGCTGCAGGAAGAAAGACTGTTGATTATATGACCTGTAAATATGTACTCCCTACCTCTGTGATGTGGAAACAAACAAGCAAAAAAAAAGAAAGAAAATGCTTTTAGAATGTAAATTGCAACTCATTTTGTTGCAGCTTTTGAAGTCATGGCTTTGTGATTCAATTAATCCATAATACAGTTTCGAACTCACAGAATTATAGGAGAGATTGTGAAGAATTTTCTTGAAGATGTAAACTGTACTCCATAGTCCAGTTGTTCCCAGTGTGTTAGTAGCCTAGCTTTCCCCTGATCAGGTGTTTCAAAAGGAGTTCCCTTTACTGCATGCAAAAACACATACATTCCCTGGGGAAAATAAAAAGTGAATACAGTGGCACTTTTAGCTGTATTTTTTAATAACTGTTACATTGTTCAATGCATTGTAAAAAAAAAAAAAAAAAAAGAGAGTAAATGAATCCTCATCCAGAAGAGCTGCTAGACTGTAATGACAAATTATTGAAGACGAAGGAAGAGACAAGATTTTTATTTTGCCCAAGGTTGTGCAGTCAGTGGCACAGTCAGAATTAAAGCCAAAGTCTATGTGACATCCAATCCACTGCCTTCCACATTAGATGGCAAAAATTGCATGAAATCAACACAATTTTAACAAGCACTGTAACAAGTTTAGGGCTGCTGATTTGTATTACCACTTTCCTGACACAGTGTTAATTAAGTTATGAGGTAGAGTCTGCACAAAGCAAAAATCTATCTGTGAATACTGGCAATATTACAAGAACTTTTGAAAGCTTTCTCAGCCCCCCAGCAGCTTCAAATACTTAGAGGCTGACTATCAGCAATCTGTTGAACACCATCTGTCCATCTCTTTGCTGCTGTCCTTCACCACACTGGACTTTCTTTGTGATTGTTTCTGTTTGATGGGAGCATGCCATATCTGGCCTGTTCTGAAAGATCAATTCAGGCCCATTGATTTCAGATAGGACTGCCTGCCCTCTTCCAGTTGTAACACGCATTTGCTTTCTATCAAAGAGAGTGCAGCAACTCCCATCAAGAGTCTCTATCAGAAGATATCAGACTTCCTCTTCTTTCTTTCAGGTTCTTATGCACATACAGAAATTGTTATAGAAAGCTTTATGTAGAAAAATCACATTTCTTCCAAATTCTTATAAAGGAGGTGAAATTTGAGCAAGTCACTTCACGTCGTCTTCTACTTTTTTTTGGAACAGCCCCCTGACCGGAGGCCTATTAACGTGAGAGAATTAATTTGCTTAATTAATTTTTCAACTCATGATGTTTGCAGCGTCTCAGTTTTAATAACTTAACCGAAAAGGCACTTTTAGGACAGATCCAAATGCTTACTATATATTTTGTTTCATACTGGTGTTTGCAGAAAGGACCACCAAAAATGCTTTTAAGGTCAGCTAAGAGTTTTCCATTAGTGGAAATCCAAGATTTTTTTTGTTTGTCAAACCTTTCAAGGATTTGTTTCCAAAATAGTACCATTTAAATGTTGAAATATCCAAAACTGCAGTTTACACTCATCTTCTAGTGTTTCACTAGTAAACTACTTGCCAGCGCATGCTCTCATCCCTGTTGTCATTAGAGCTATTTGCAATGAATTTGGTAAGGCATTTGGGAAATATTCAGTAATGCTTGCCTCTGCCAACATCTTCCAAAGTCAGGCATGTCTGATGCTGTCCAAGATAACGTACAAAATGCTTTAATGATGCTTACAATCCCACTATTAGTTTTAAACCTACCTACAAAAATAAAAAGCTTGAATTAAAAAGATTTTTTTTTTTTAACAGGATTAAAGAGGCTATTATCCAACCTCAGTCTTTAAAGTGAACTATCATTTTCCTAAATAAGGAAGAAGCTATCTTCTTCTCAAGACTATTTGCTGTTAATCTTAGAAAGCTGAGTTAGCAAACCTCAAGTATGATGTAAATTGCTGGATTATGGCCCTCTTTTCTCTAAGCTTGGCAGGACCAGTACACATACTTGCATTACTTTAAACGATTACGACAAAAATTATAGTATTCTGGGGAGAGAAGGCAGAAAGATTCTTAAGGTCTTCAGTTTCCAAATCCTTTTGCATACAAAAGTCATCATGCAAATCACAACCCACTGAATAACAAATGGTTTCAGGGCTTGGGTCAAGGTAGTCCAGTTTTTCCCACTGCTTTCAAGTAAGATTTTTCTTATGTCATGTGCAGTGACAAAGTTGTATGCTGAAGTTATTCTAAACTAAAATGTATCTAGCTTGACCAGAAATCAAAACAAGAAAAAGAACACAAATGTTTCTGTCCGTGGAAACAGGTAAAGTGCTGAAATTAAACATTTTGGGATACTAACAAAAACTTTAGTAGATAATATCCAAGAATTAAAAATGTAATATATTTTTTATGGATTCAGCACAGCTCTCTAGTAATATAAAAACCACTGTAAAAGTCAGTTGGCATGACGATTTTATGTTTGCAAGATTCTAGCTTAATTAAATGCCTTTTAAAAGAACACATAAACTATGTAAGGAGTATTTCAGGTCTTTTGTGCTTAAACCCAAAGTGATCACATATCACTCCTCCTCCCAAAAACAGCCAACTCATTTAATAGTGGATAAACCAAGTAGAGGTGGTGTTTTGGCTAGTTGGATTTCATTATCCATACAGCCTGGCTATTTTTCTCTTCTCCTGCTACTGAAAATAAATACGTATGAACGAGTTTTAAAATTTTGTTACAAGAGAGGGTACTTACCAGGTTGTGAATCACATTTGTTAAAGTCCAGGCAACAGGGACACTAAAGAAAGGAATGCTGAGCAAGACAATGTGCAGCATGCCGACTCCGAGCGCATATGTCAGCCACATTCCACGACTGTTCATCACCCGCGTGTTTGGATTTACCTCGCTGTGGGCAACTCCTACGTTCATTTTTCCCCTATAAAACAGATCTGTTTGAAGATTGAGACTACTGTTACAGAGAAGTACTTAACATATGCAATTTTCAAATTTGGGAAAAGGCTGTTTTAAATAAGCAGGTCTGGAAGGAACACAGTAAGCCAAGGTGTAGCTCAAGATTTTCAAAGTATGGTTTATAGAGAAGTCAGTACAAAGGGGCTGTTAGGAACTATTTGTTTAAAAAAAGCCCAAACAAAGAAAACCCACAGGCCTGCTACAGAAGGGATATTTAAAAAAAATAGTAAGCTGTGCTGTTAGAAGCTGAAGTTGCAAACCTGTAAGTAACCAAGCTTTGTAACTGTTGTCCTCTAAATTCTTTTCTCCATCCACGACAACATCTGCAGTTCTTTTCCACAATTTTCCTCTTGTTTCTTGTTCATGTAACAGCTAGCGAAGAATTCTGTGTATACCAATTGCCCAGCCACCTACTGCTAGAAAGAACGAACAGGGACTAATTTATGCCTGGTTTTTTTTGCAGCAGAGTGCAGATTTCAGATTTTCCTCCTCTCCCCATCTGTTAGTTTTCAGAAAGACATTTCAATCTTTCAAATCTGGCTGAAATTAGCCAACAGGTTCAAAAGTTTTCTAAGTGACAGACGTACACAGAACAATTTCATAACGCTGGTTTCTTCAGGAGATTGACGGAAGTTACCGGAAGCGACACTCTCGTCCTGTTGTACTAAAATTTGTGAAGATAATTAAAAAACCCCATTGTGTACTTTATACTCGTGTGATCTGTGAGACTATTTATATTCATTTATGGGACTGGGATGGAGACTTTTTAATTTCCTTCTGAATCAGTCTACAAAAGCACCATTTAACCAGCAAGAATAGCTTGCTTTCGGGAGGAATTTTGTTTCTTATACTTGCTTGGTGCTGTAGAGCACTGTAATACCCAACTATCTTGTGGTATTAACAGTAGGCTGTAGAATAAAAAGAGGTGCGAAGAAGCTGAAACTGAACGGGCGCGATGCCGATTTTGACCAATACTTGTTGCAAAGTATTCCCAAACGTGGACGTGCAGGGAACACGGTACGCGAGACGGATGAAGCGAGACTCTTCCTCCCTCCCCGGGATGCAGCACCGCCGGTGAGCCAGTCCCTAGACTCGCATCTTGAGATAATCTACCCTCCCTTCCTATTTTTCCCCCCACGTTTCTCCTCTAACCAGATGGGGACCTCCTCCCAGTGCGCTGTACCCCTGCCTTCCCTCTCTCCTCGCCAGGAGCCCAGCCGCCCGAAAGCAGCGGGACGCCGTGCCCGCAGACCCGGCGCGCAGGTCACCCCCCTCACAGGAGCCGGGGCCTCCCCGCAGAGCCGCCTCCCTTCCCGGCCACGCACCGTGCGGGCTCCCCCGCCGGCCCCCCTCCCGCCGCCCCGGCCCGCCGGGCCCCGCCGCTCGCCTCAGGGCCCGGCCCGGCCCGGCAGCAGCCGCCGAGCGCCCCAGGGCCTGCTCGCAAGCACCGGCGCGCAGGCGGTAGCGGCAGCCCAGCCCGCCGTCCCGTCCTCCGCCACCCGGGCGCGGCCCCACCTTTCCGCAGACCCGCCGGCCCAAGAGCCACCGGCCGCAGCCGCCGAGGAGCAGGAGCGGAGCGCGGGCCGCCGGCCGCAGGTAGAGCCCGCCGGCCGCCCCGTGGGCAGGGCTGCTGGGCGAGGGGAGGGGCCGGGCCTGGGCTGAGCCGGGCCGGGCCGGGCCGCCCGCACCGCCCACGGGAGCGGGAGAGGCAGCGGCGGGGGCCTGGCAGCGCCAGCGCCGCGGACACGCAGGTAGCGCAGCCCCGGGGCCCTGCGGGGGGCGGGCGCCCGGGAAGGGTGGAGGGGCCAGGGGCGGCGCGGGGCAGCTGCCCGCCTGCCTCCCGCCTGCTGCGGGAGGCGCCGCCGCCTCCACGGAGGCCCCCGCCGGGGAGGGGACGCCGCTTCCCCCGGGCAGCTGGCGGCACCGCGGCGGGAATCGCTGCCGCCCCGGGCTGCGCGGTAGGCCCGAGCCCGGGCCTGGGCCTGGGCCTGGGCCGGCGCGGCATCCCCCTGTGCGGGGCCAGGTCCTGCTGAGGAGCGAGGCCCGCTGGCCGGGCCGGGAGCCGCGCGTCCCTCGCGGCGGCGGCTGCTGCTGCTGCTGCTGCTGCTGCTGCTGCTGCTGCTGCTGCTCTCCCCTCGCCTGGCCGAGGGGCGCGGCGACGCTGCTGGTGGCGCGGCACCCCCAGCTTTTCTTGACAAAAAGCTGAACCGGGGACTGGGGGCTGTTCATGCGGGTTTAGGGAAGCTCAAGGGTGGCCGTCCGCAGGTTCTATCTGTAGCTTCCCCCCCTCACCCCCCCCCCCCTTTTTTTTTTTTTTTGTTTTCTTCTTGTAAACTGAATTATTACCTGAGTACGTGTGCTGGTGGACTCCTGAGAAAGGTGGCTGTTGAAGTGGGGTTTGGGTGCTGCTCCAGAAATCTGCGAGGCCGCAACTATGAAGTTTAAGGAGCTTTTGTTCGCAGTTTACCTGATGGCATGCAGTGTTACAGCTGTTCAGAGGGCCCCCGTCACTGGGGTGTCTGACTTCATTCAGAGGGGTCTAAGGATTGCATCGGTGATGGTGCTCAAACACAGAAAATACTGTGCCTTCCCACAGAGCACGGACTGTAATATGTCTGGTCTGTGAGGAGTTATAGTAGCAATGTGGCTTGAGCTATCTTTAGCTAAAAGTAATCAGGGGCTGGATGCATTTCCATAGGTAGCAAGTACTAGAGGTCCCTCCCTCCTAGCAGGTGCCCCCGAGATGTGGCCAGCATGGCTGTATGGCCATGTGCGTCCTCCCTCTGCTATCCAGCGAGCAGCCGGTGGTCCTGCGTGGGCTGGTTTGGGTCCAGGGAAAGGGAGGGCCCACCGGGAGCTAGTTCATCTCCCAAACCGCCTGCATCAGTCACACCTCATAGAAGATTTGTCTTTGGGTTCTGCAACGTTTCTGATTTAAGACCCTCCCTTGTCTCTAAAATTAGTGTCTTTTGATGAAGATACTCAGCTCTGATCTGGCACTTGTCATTAGTAAATCATGAAGCACTTGACATGGGAGTCCTGTATAACGCGTGAGGAAACTTGCCTTCCCGAATGCGTGTACATGATTAATATTGGTTTGTCTTCAACAATACATGTCTTCCCGTGTTCCTCTTCTTTTCCAGTTTGTTTGGTGGAAAACTGATTTGTCAGATCTTTTTATCACATCTGAAAGGCAAACTCCCTTTGGGAGTAAACAACAAGTATAAAGAGAAAACTTCTTTGTTGCTGTTCTTAGAATTAATGCTGCTTTCTCTTCAAAACACTGTACCTTTTTCTTTTTTTCCCAAGTAACCATGTTTTTTCTTTGTCTTTTATGTTTAAAGACTGGCAGTCTTTAGAAGGATATCACGGCAGAGAAGTGTCCTGTAGTTGTTGTATCAAATGCATATACCCTGCAGGATAGTGTTGCCCTGGGGTGCTGGCCATAGTCCCTTGCTGTGTCCTGACTCTCGTCAGGAGGAAGTCTGGGTTTGCTCCATTCCTCCACATGTGCTCATATCCTTGGGACGGATGCTGAGTGTGTGATCTGTGTTCTCCAGCAGATAGCTTGGACTGAATCAATGGGGAAGGCAGGACTGCCGGGATTGTTTGTCTTTCAATGTAAATAACATTACGTAACATAACCCAGTAAAGACTGCCACTGTGGAGAGAAGAAACCCAAGCCTTGAACCATTCTTGAGGTGCAAAGAGCTGTCTAGGAATGCTCTTTTTCCTGCCTTTCTCATATGCATGAAAAACTGTTGTTGAGTTCTTTGCGTCTGGCTACAAGGATTGACAGATTTTTCCTGGAGATTGGTTAATTATGTCTACAGTACTTGGGTACTTAAACAGAAAGGCATGCAAAAATTTACAGATCCACTTACAGTCTCTTCATAGTAGACTGTCTCTATAATGAAGCAGGAATTTTATAACCCTTTTTAAGTCTTTCAGTGATTAAAAACAAAATCTCCATTGGTTTATAGTATGAGGCATCTCCATTTTCAAGTGGAAGATACAGAGACACAGAAATAAACTGAGCTGCCTGAGGGCACACAGTAAGTCAGATCAGAAAGACAGGGTTGTAATTCAGAAGTTTTTGGGGTTTGTTTTGTTTTTCATTACTGCCAGTAGATCACGTTGGCATTGAATATGACTTCTGCCTCAGTACCACTGTGCTTCCTCCCTACTTCTTTCCCATCTCCAAAACGGTTACCTTCCAGTTGTATTTCTTTGATGAATCATACACACAACGCAGCAGTGCTGAGCTCAGAAATTTTAAATGTAGGCAGGGAAAAATGATGTGAGGAGTTTGTTAAAAAAAAAAACAACAAAAACCCCCCAAACAAACAAACAAAATCAAAACCAACCAAACAAAAAAACCCAAGACAACAAAACAAAAACCAAACACAAAAAAACCAAAATGTCGGGTGGTTTTTTTTGTTGTTTTTTTTTTTGCATGAGTGCTGGAATTAGACTTGATGCTGGGTAAATATCCTAGCTGAAGACATTTCTGACTAGCACTCTGCATTACCATCTGGTCCGTCTACTCTGTTGTCATTGCAAGATCACAACCACATGTTATAGTAATTTAGAGGAGATGATGATATAAGTGTGAGATAATACACTGTTATGCTCACTATATCTCTGAATTCTTGAAGTTTTTTATTAGAAATTTAATCTACTCAAATTAGTGTTTTCTAGTCTAGACCTGTGTTCTGTTTCTTCCACAAGTCAAACGCCCACTGACTGCAGAGGAAGCGGGGTCCTTCTGTATCTTGAAGTTTTACTCGTCAGCCGTAGTGTTATGTTTCGCCTACTTTAAAAGTTGCTATGAAACAGTTACTTAGAAATGTGTATTTGTAATGTGTCTTTCATATTCTTTTTCTGTTATCTTTCTATGCAGTTTCTCTGAATCTTATTGCACTATGAAACAGCTGTCAGCAGAGATTATTCGCCTCCTTTCAAGTTCTCAGGTGATTACATCAGTTGTCAGCGTGGTGAAGGAGCTGATAGAAAATTCCTTGGATGCCAATGCCACAAATATTGATATTAAACTGGTAAGTTCTCTTTCTTTCTCTTAAAAAGAATTGGATGTAAAATAAGATGCAAGGAAAGTGGTTCCACTGCAAATGTATTTTTTAGGCTGTTATGGTTTCGGGAATGGAAGGGTATTAGTAGTATTTGTAGATATATATTTTAACTTCAAATAAAAATGGTCCAAAATCAGTTTCCATTAACGTTTTTGAGGCCCCACTGAAACAGTAGGGCATATTTGTGCTTCTGAGTGTATCCTGGGGAAAACTGTCAACTTTTTTAATATTTCTTTTCCTACTTACAAATTACTTTTTCTGAATAATAGCTTGTTTTAAAAGGTGTTGGACTTCAGTTTCACTGCTAGACTGGCATATTTAATGCTTATTACAAAATACTGTCAGGAAGGTGAAGATGGAAACGATGGAAAAGGTCAATGGCCATGCTAGATGTTTTTGTAATATACATTACCACGTGGTCCCTAATTAGCACGGTGAGCTCTGGCTACTTCTAACATTTTATTTTTTTAAGATATTAAAAAAAAAGTTGGCATATGACTCAAGGATACTTTCTGAAAATAGAAAATATTTCTTATAATAAAGAACCTGTGCTTTTTTTCCCCAAATTGGGTAAAATGGCTAACTGATCAGCTTCTCTTGCTGCCATGAGCATTTCTTGTTTTACAGTATTTTGTCAACAGCTGCATAGTAGCAGTATCTCCTACTTAGTAAGAATGTGAGTTGTTATAGTCTGTATAAATGGATGTATCGAGAATTGCATCCAGTTTCCTTTCCTGAAAATAACAGTGAATGTATAAGCTATTCTTGAATTAAGTCTTAGACAAATGCTTTTAATTAGGTGGGCAATTCAATTCCTGCTTGTGTCTTTGTCCATGTCACTGCTATCTTCTGAATGAGTCTCAAGTGTTTTCCATCTGAGTATGGTTTCCTGCAGATTCCAAGGAACATGCTTATTTGTTATTTGCCCTAAGTGAGCTGGAGATACTCTGTCTTCACAATGGTCTGTGATGATCTCTGTCTTCTCAATATTTAGACTGCATAGTATCTTGCTTCATGAGTAACTCCAAAGTGAGTAGTGTGCACATAGTTCTGGGGGTAAGGGTATCAGAATCAGATCCTGTGAGTCGATCAAGAACTGCAAGAAATCAACAGAAGGTTTTGGAGCATTCAAAAATTGTTAGAACAAACCTTGTCTCTTTTACTGGAGTGCCAATGTATAGCCATGCAGATAGCCAGAGGAGAAAGCCCTCTAATCAGCATGGGTTTCACAGTGCAATAACCAGCTGTTTCCGTAGTGAGGGGTCCAAAATCAATTTAAAAGAGCATTTTCAACCATTTCCAGTGCATGAGTCATCTGCACTGCTGTTACATTCTTTGTCAGTTCAGCCCAATCCAAATCACTGTATTTCTCAAACAAACAAACCAACCTGGCTTTACACAGGTAGTCAGTGAGTAAATGAGATTTGCTGTTTTAATCTTTTTCAGATGGATTAGGAAGGCTAGCTGATTCATTCAGACTTGTTACTCAGCTTGCCTGAACAAAGACAGGAATGACTTTTTTGGAGACAGATAGGAGTTAACCTGCAGGTGGAATGGTTCTCGGGTAGAAACCATGGCAGTGGTCAGTTGTAGTGGGAAGGTTTGACTAGTGTTATGTTCTTGTTAACTTCTTGGTTGACCAAAGTCCAATAGGTGATGTTGCTGAGCATCTTTGCACTGTGTATCACCTAGCTCTTACACAGCACTGGGGAAAACATCAGCTTATATTGTAGTTTTAGATAATGTGATATTACTTTAATTACAATTAAAAGCAAGTAATTTGATTAGAAACTGAACTGTGGCCTTTCTATAAGGTGTTGAGTGGTATCCTTTTATTAATTTGAACCTCAGCTTTATTGCTTTTAGAAATGTAAACATGCTAGAGCTTGCCTTGTTAACAGCAGGGTCAACTGCCTCTGTGGCATGGCTGTGCGTTAAGCATCTGTAGAATGATGGTTTTATTCTTGACATGATGTCCTGCCTTCAGGTTAAAAGAATACTAAAAACCATTGATGCAGCAATATAATTGCTTGTATATGGATAAAGAGACTCCGTGGGCATCAGTCTGTCAGTTTCCCTGGCTGATCTCTAACAACAGGAATTTATGAGAATAATCTGCACAGTCTGACTGAGACATGCATATTTTAATTAACAGAGAAGATGAGCAACAGCCTGTGTTAGTAGTTGGAGCAAAGTTGGGGTTCAGGAAGGATGAATTTTAGCTACAGGTTTGCTACTATTATATGAAATGGCTGTTGTAAAAGGCAGACACTCATTTCTATAACTTTTTTCCAATGCATGAAGTGGGAGCTTTAATCCTTAGAACCTTCTCGTAGCAAGTCTAGCTCAAGGTGAGGTTCCGCTGTACACCTGCTTCATCTCATCTCCTGGGAAGCAAAGTCCTATATCATCTGCACAGCATTGTTAGACATTTCTGTCTCTCATGATCTGTTCGTCTTGCTAATGCAAAAGAAAAGTAACCCGGCAATCAAAGTGGATTATTTGTGCCAGTTTAATAAGCTGAATTGACCTTAGAGTTTTTATGAGTAACAGAGCTGTAGCTGAAACAAAGATGTGACCATGCAGTCATTAGTGAAAGAGAAGGGAGTTGAACCATATGGTTTGGCATCAGTGATCTGGTAGAGCAACTTAACTTCTCATGAGATGACAACCTCAGTAGTATTTAGGTCATGTAGCATGGTGGAAGGTGTTACAGAATACAAAGTTTAAGCACTGTAATATTTTAAGTAAAACGTGTGCAAGTGAAAATGAATAATATTAGAAAAGAAATAGAGAATCATTCATGTAACATTTTGATGGAAGGTGAAGTAGATAAATCTTACTTTTCCTAAGCAGTTAAGTGGTCTGGAAGTAAAAATTAGAATAGAAAATAGGTGTTCATTGGAAAATGCTCACACCCTTTGTTAGTGCATACGGCAGTGGGGTAGAAGGTTTCCCATTTATATCTCCTTATGTGTTTTTATGTTCAGTTGAAGTGTATTGCTTAGGTTCTGTTCTGCTCCCCAGTAGGAGGTTGACTCAAATATTAGCGAAAGCATTGTTTTTCACCCAAAGATAGCTTTAGCACCATTCACTAATACGGAAAGTGAAATGTATCCACGTTTCTGTTGTGTATCAGTTAAATAAGTTCTGTGCCCACCTCAGAGGCTTTTGGTGTTTCCTAATGCAGATTATGTGTGAATACAGGTATTATCTTTAGATACATTCCATTTGGTTTTAATTGCATAATTTTTTACTTCAAGAAATAACCTTGGGAGTACATTATATTTTTTTGTAACTATTTTCAGTATATGCCCAGATGGAACAATAAAATTAGTTCTGTTTAATCAGTCAGTTTTCTGAGAGCAACCATCACATACTTGGTACAGCATCCGTGGTGGTAGCCATTCATGCAATATGTTCATTCTAAGCAAAAGCAGTTTTAAGGTTGCCTACATGTATTACACACTATAGCACATTTTTCTGTATGTTATATCATAATCTTTTCAAAGAGCCAGGCATGCTTCTGTAAAAGAAGTTTAGTTAGTGATCCTGCAGCTCTAATTACTTTCTCCTCCTGGCTTGTGATTCTTTTGGGTGCAATTTACACGTGCAGATTATAATGTAGCTGGAAGGAAGCATTTGTTTGCTGCAACTGGTTGAGATGTTATAGAACCTGAATTCCATCTTTCATTTAGCTCAACTAATTATCTGGATTTTCAGAGTTTTACCCTATTTATACTGGTGCTTATTGAAATTACATATTTAAATTGGAATTCTGTAAAATTGTGTTGCATGTATGTAAAGGTAAATCACAAAGATTGAACTTTGTTTCCTTGAAAGCTGTTTTTAAAAGAGTCTCTAGGAACCTTTAGTTCTTTCTGTCAAATATTGTACCTCTAAACAAGCTTTCTTATTTCTGTCTACATTCATGCCTTGCCCCCATTAGAATTTCAGCATCTGTATATTGAGACACAATATAGAGACTGGAAAACTACTGAAGTAGTGAAATCACATAAATCAAGACTGAAATTGAAAACAATTCTAAGTGAGGGCCCACTGACTTTAATGGATGCAGGGCTGGATTTGTGGTGATTTCAAAAAAATTTATACCAAATAGGTAAGGGAGGTAAAAAGAGGTTAAAAAGTCTTTAGCTTTCCAGCTATAGATCTCTTTCTGAGCTTAGGTTTTGCAAATTTCATCATAGTTTAAAAAAAATTTACTTAATTCCTGTTTTAATTTTACTGCATTTATATTAACATGCTGTTTCCAAACCACAGGGTATGAATTACATTATTTAATTAGAGAAACCATCACTACTATACCAACATGTTGTATTTTTTTATTTTTTTTTAAACAGAGACATTAAATGGTTGCTCAGTTTCTCCAGATAAGCAAAACTCCCACTTCTATCTGGGTGGCTAGAAGCTGTAACCTTAGCTGCTTCAAACTTGAGTCTTAATTCATTTGGTTGTTTTAGTGTTCCATTATGTTTTATTCTTTTTTTTAGGAGAATTATGGGTTTAACAAAATAGAAGTAAGGGACAATGGCAATGGAATCAAGGTAGCTGATGTTGCAGTTATGGCAATTAAACACTACACCTCAAAAATAAGCTCCTCCGAGGACCTTGAAAGGTTGACAACATACGGTTTCCGTGGGGAAGCTTTGGGATCTATTTGCTGCATATCAGAGGTGAGCAGTTGCTGTAAGTGTGTCTAGTCTTTTGTGTTGTGATTTTTTTGTGTGTGTGTTTCTGAAAGTTTTATTAAAATATCAGTGCAAAGACTTCAAATTGTTCCAGCAGCCGGGCAGGGATATGTCTTCCAAATAGTTTGGCTTGTGTATACTGCCTTTCCCCCTGCTCCCCAGAAGTCATGTCATACGGTCAGGAAGCAGTATGGATTTGTTAGTGTCAGTCCTGCCTTTCTGTCATACTGGTCACAGCAGTGCTCTATTTATTTTCCTCAGTCAGAATAGGTCAGAGTTTGCTTAGTGTTTCCTTTTCTTTTGTATCAGGGTATGGATATGTGATTTCTTAGAACACTGGCTTATTCTCTTTAGTATTGTCAGCAAATATAATGTCAAAGAGTATGGCTGAGTTTGCTACTTGAATTAGGGTAAATCAAAATGAGGAACAGCAGATAGTAGCCACAAGAAATAATTTGAGGGAACTGATGGCCCACATAGCTACCATTCCAGTAATGATTTCTGTCCTGATGTTATCTAGGTGATCAGCAGTCATGGGATCTTGCTGGGCTCCATATTGCTCCTTGACATGTATATGACTGCAAAACAAACTTTGTTGTCCATATGAATAAACAGGAACCTGCTCCCTGGCCTATTCAAGTCTGATCCATATGTTTGTGTTAAGAGGACTGACAGCGTACTGATATTTAGGATTTAACTTGTTGACTGAAAGTAAGTTTGTTCAGAACCATTTGAGAAGTGTTCAGGCTGTTAAGGAAAGGCACAGCATCTATCTGTTCCATTGTGCTCTGCCTTTCTGTATTCGTGCTGCACCAAGGTCAACTTTTGCATTCTTCTTTCTAAGTCTGCCAAGGATTAGATCCTGCGAGAAGATGCTGATACCTGTGTCTGATTAGAACAGTCAACTCTCAAAGCCAGGAGAGATGTTAGAGTTTGACTCCTTGCTACCTTGGGCTACATTCACATTGCACTAAGCAGGAGTGGGTTGTATGTTTGGATGGAGATTTCCAAAGATGCTTTCAAAAGTGTTGGTGTTTTGACAGATGATGACAGACCTCAATCATTGGTTCCTTCTAATGAGTCGTCAGAGCAGGATGCCATCTGTTCTGAGCTTTTAATCAGCTCTGTGGTACATTTCATAAGAGATGGGAGGTGGCCTGAGTGTATTAAGTACTTTAATAGGTATTACTTTAATCATTGAATCAGTAATTATGTTAATTAAACACTCCTGGCATTGATTGCATTCTGCCTACCCAAAGTGCCCCCTGAAGTTTCAGTTAAGAGGTACTTCACTTAAAGACTTAAGTATGTCTTTAATATTGCTGTTTCCAATTAATCAATTACTGGTTTTTTCTCTCCAGAGGCATGGCTGAACTCTAAATGTTTCATATGAGATACTAAAATAAACCAAAATATCCTGAAGCTCTGTATGTGCGATAACCTTTGTGTCTTTTAGGCGGTTAAAGTGCAGTGGCTCTATTGTTCAAAATGTTGATACCTGAACTTAAGGAACTGTAGTTTTATTGAACTTCTGGTTTATGACTGGTCTTGCTAAAGCTGATCTGTGTATTACCATAATACCTTACAAAACATGCTACTACTGATTGCTAGATATGTTTGGGTGTGGAAAGGTACTGTTTGTTTGACAGTAGTTATTATGTTTGTGGAATCTCACATGAATTTAAGAAGTTGTCATAGTACACCTTCTCTCATAAAGGATGAAAATGCAAAATTATCAATTGATGTAGTTGTTTGTTTAACCTGTGTTAGAATAGAAGAGAGGAGTGTGTGTTGTAGGTAGTAGGGATTGCTATGCTTTGTGTATTAGTGTGATAAAAATGCATGGCTTTTAGTTAAATGGATAGAAAAATGAGTAATAATGCAGAGTGTTTCTGTAAGAAACACCTGTAGAAAAAAGTTAGATGTAATTGTGGTGATTAAAATAATGTAATGGTAGGAGTGGTAGCAAAGCTTATCTAAGCTCATTCTGAACTTTGTGAATCCTTGATTAACATAAGTTTTTTAAATCACTCTTTTCAGGTTTTGATCACAACAAAGACAGCTGATGATGATTTCAGCACTCAGTATGCTTTGGATAGCAATGGGCATATAACTTCTAAAAAGCCTTCCCATCTTGGGCAAGGTAGGATATCATTGTTCTGGTGTTGCGCTGTGACAGAAGTATTTTATGTTTCTCTGAGGGTCTATTTGATGTTGAAATACCTGTTCTGTACTTGAAGGCTGAGTATGAAATCTTTGCAGCTATAAACATTTCTTGCCTTATGTCTGTTAACTGAGAATGTGTTATTATCGTAAGAAATAATATGTCTTGGAAGTTGCTTTAGATAGTAATTATAAACTAGTTTCTCCTTCTCTGACTCGCTTCTTCAAGCTGACAGTGGAAATAAAAGCTATAAAAATTCAGTGCTCCAGGTCCAGGCAGACTTACTATATAAGTATATGAAGGATTTGTTCAGGACCAAAATAATGTTTCTGTACACAGCAAAATCCTTGCTTAAAGGAGTAAGAGTTGCCCTGCTGCTATATGAAGGAGTTGTTGGAAGCAGCATGGCTATAGGACCAGGTAAAGTCACAGTTCTTTCTAACCTGCAGGAAGGGTGTGTTGCTAGAAATCCTTCTGTGTGTTTGTGTGAAAGATAAAAGGTTGCCCTCATTTCAGAGGCAGCCTTGGTGGTTCAGATGTGGTGTAGGTTTGGGGTGGCATCTGCTTTACTTTGTGCTCTGCTCAGCTAATTGTTGCTCAGCAAGGAGGACCGTTAAGACCACACTGTGTCCTTGCATTCACACTCCAGCCGGTGTGTATTCCCAGAAGAGGGGTGCTCCTTTCTTGTGGCAATGGAGAGCTCCTGAAGAAGCAGTTGCAGCTTTTCCATAAAGCTCAGCTTTTCCCAGCTGAGCTGCAGTGGCTGCTTGTCAATATTGTTCCCATGAGCTGCCCCCCAGCTGGCTGCAGTGCTCATACAGCAACGGGGAGCTGGCTGCCGACCCAGCTCCCGTCCTCCTCAGTGCTAACTGTCTGCAGGGAGCCATTAAACCAAAAGAAGCTGCTGAGGGCTAGTCAGTGGGCAGATACTGAAGAAAGAGCTGAAGCCGAGAACTCTAATTTTAGCTAATTTTAACCAGGGACTCTTTTTAAGATTTAGACTGTAATATTTTATATAGCCAGAAAGCCTGTGGGTTGCGTTGTCTTGTCTTTTGTCAAAATTGTTGAATGATTGACTGAATTCTGTGACATATTTAAAATTTTTCAACATCCTTACAGGCTAGGAATTTATGTGATTGTGTTGGTTGATGAATATTCATCCTCTTACTGTGTACTTTGCCTTGAACAAAGGTATCTGGCTCTTCAGATACTACCCTGAAGCAAATGCTTGTGAAGGGCCTTAATGGAGCACAGTGTTCCTTTGCCTCCAGATATGTCCGATTAGATTCTAGTCTGTTAATCATTTTACTAGTGAAAGTTAACTTAATATGCACTGAAAGAGTCTTCAGCTTTATTTAGTGCTGATTCTCGCTATTGTCAGTGTGTACCAAAGAAAGCTTAATGCTGCAATCGTAACTCTAAAGGAGAGGAATTGCAGCTCTATGGGTACTTTTTGGGGAAGGATGACTGCTAATTTGGTATATTTCTTCTCATGCTAATATCTAATTTAGGGTTACTATGGTTTATTCTGTATGCAGTATCATATAGACAGGTGTCTTCAAGTAAAAATGAAGTTTCCTCAGTATCCAGTCAGTGGTGTGCTTTCAGTGTAATTTCTACTTATTTTTTGTCACTTGCTTGCAGGTACTACAGTAACAGTCCTAAAGTTGTTTAAGAATCTTCCTGTAAGAAAGCAGTTTTACTCAACAAATAGAAAATGTAAAGAAGAACTGAAAAAAGTTCAAGATCTACTGACAGCATATGGTATCATAAAACCAGACCTGAGGATAACCTTAACACATAATAAGGTAACAGAGTTTTTCTCTATCAGCTATCTTAAATTTATCAGAAACTGATCCTTATGCTGTTCATCTAATACTCACAGAAAACCTTTCATTCCTAGGAATTTTCTTTCATCACAGGTTTGTTTTTCTTCTTTCTTCCCTTCATAGGTGTGTATTTTATGATGGTTACAGATTTTGATCCTAAACTTCTAAAACTCAGGCTTGGATCTTTTGGTCTGCTGCAAGAGATGCCTTGGTTAGATATATGAAGTATAAAAAATATTTTACATGCTGGTGGTATAAGAATGTTTTTACATGCTAGTGGTTAGTAAAGATGTTGGTGGTCTGCAGAACAGAGAAGTGAGACCTTACTAGACCATGGGGCTTAATCAAGTGTTAACCTAAGCCAACTGAAAAAAACTCTCAAAACTTACTTGGTTAGGCTATTTATCCAGATAGACACTATAGCCCATACAGGTAGCTTGCTGTATGCCGAGTCCTAAGAGCTCAATACATAATGATGGTTTTATTTAAAAAGGCAAAAAAAATGCAAAACAATTTGCCACGTTGGTGTAAGAGTAACAGTATAACAACAGGCTTGTAATTGAGCTAGTTGTTCTTTGTTTAGACTTGGGGAGCAAATTCAGAGGCTGCTTGGAGGCTACTTTGACTTCACAGCATACTGAACAGTAATTCTGCAGCACAGATACAGAAATTATACACACAGCTGCAGAAATGACACGCTGAGCAGTTCTCCTTTACCTGACCCCAATTTAATATAGCTAATTTTATTGGCTGCTTTTGACACCTCTGAGAGGAAAGTTACGCTAATGAATTTCCAAGTTGCCACAAAGTAGAGAGTGACATCTCGTGGCCAGATCCCACAGCAATTCTTTTTCTGTTCTAAAATAATTTTGTGTGTTGATCTTGCTATTTGGCCTCTTCATTGAGCAATTTTGATCAGTTACTCTATCAATCAATCACTCACACTTCGGTTCCTTTTCAGTGGGAATGATGAATGACACCGTGCTTGTCTTGAAATGACAACAGACTGCCCATCACTTTCTGGAGTTGTACAATATGCTCTGATTATATTTATGTATGTATTTCTAAATATCAAAGCGTAGATACTGTGAAAAACAAAACCCAGCCTTGTGGCTACAGAATTAGTATTCCTAAGCTGAGAAAGTGTAGCTACTTTCAGTCTTGCTTCATTGGGACTACAGAAAGTTTGGAACCAGAGATCTCAGGGGCGTGTACTTAGATTGTGTTAAGCTCCTTGACATATCTAGCAGTGGTTCATATTATTGGTCTTAAATGTCGGTTAATAAAACTAATTTTGTCTTTTATTGGTGTTTGTTTTGCCCTCTCTCACAAGTTGCAAATGACTTTTTTTATGCTATTTTGATTTCATCCCCTTTGATTAGACTATTACATTTCTTTATCGAATAGGCTGCCCAGGGAAGTGGTTGAGTCACCATCCCTGGAGGTATTTAAAAGCGCGTAGACGGGGTACTCCATAACATGGTTTAGTGCGCATGGGTGATGGTTGGACTTGATGATCTTGAAGGTCTTTTCCAACCTAAATGATTCTATGATTCTATTCTATGATTCTGTGATTCTTGTTTTTCTTTTTTTCCTCTGCTTATTTTAATATAATGGCAATAATGTGCAAGAAGTTGATCACGGTTTTTTCACAATACTTACTGTAAAAATGGTGTGGAGAGCACCATGATAGTAGCCATTGCACATTTTTTGACTAGCTATCCTATTGGCTTCAGAGGTAAATTCTTTAATATACAATGTGAGTAGGTAAAATAAATCAGTACAATTACTATCTGCAGGCAGTATTATTCATTGTAATGACAGAGATGGTGCTGATTTTTTGGGCTCTTCATTTTGCACTGCCAGCCTTATGCTCATTTAATTTATTTAGGAAAAAAAACCCAAGAAAGAAACTGCTCAAATGTTCCAACACAAGAGGTCGCTCAGTAGCTATTGCTGAGCAGGGAAAATTAAAGGCTTAAGAAATCATACAGAAAGTGTAGTGTGTGTCTGGGCATGTGTAAATGCTTTAAAATAGTCAGAAAATATTAAAAAACTTTGAATGCAGATTCCTGTGTTTCTACTGCTGTTGTCATTCCTTGTAAAATAAAAAAATACCTATTGCATCATACCTTTTAAGAAATTTGAAATTCTGAAATTCCAATGCATAACAACTTTCAGCAGATCTACGTGCATCCATTTTACCATATCACAGAACGTTAATATTTAGTTCTTTTACCTTCAGATGTTAAGTATTGTTGTCATTAAAATTATTAATTCAGATCAGAAGGTGTTTTTCCTACAGTATATCTGTGCTAGAATAATACTTTCTACTGAATAGTATTGTCTGTGATTTTTTTTTTTTTTTTTTTTTTTTTTTTGCAGTGGCTGTTTTATTTCTGTTTGAAATGTACAAGGAGAAAGAAAGAATCAACTTCTTAGAATGGCTTTATTTTTCATGTAGTTCATAGATTATATATTAGTTTAAAAAATTGTATGTGCAGTTATTCAGAGGAGTTCCTAGAATCCCAAATTCTTGAGTCTGAGCCAATATTTTCTGTTGCAATGGAAGAAGATACACGTCAGGAGTAAGATCAGGTTCCAAGGCTTAAAAGAGCAAGAAGGTAGCAGAGATGAGGTATTACAGAAGGAGATGAGGAAAGACAGGTCGGAAGAATAGAAAGGGTAGTTAAGTGAAAAAAGTGTAAATAAAAGTGTATTTCAAAGAAATCTTCAAAATAAATGACAAAACCAGTACATTTAAAAAAAACACCAACAACCCCAAACATTCTTCAAAGTCTTGTATTTTATAAGAAAGTAAAGGACAATGGAACAAAGCATAGCCCTAGCTTTACCGAGGAAGAATGTTATGAGGCTGACACTTTCATAGAAGTGTCTGAGGTTAGGCATCAGAAAATGGTTGCCTAATCGATTCTAGCAGAAACTTGTTTTGGCAAGTCGGGCCTTTTATTGAGCTGTGAATCTATGTGTGTTTTTAGGATGCACAATACATTGCATGTTTTTTTTAAAGGTGTGTTTCTTGTACTTCTGAATGACATTTCAAGAATTTTGTCTTGTGCCACATTTCATATGTGTTTTTGTTCAGAAAATATTACCATTAAGTGTCTGATTTCTTGCCTGTGAAGAACCATTATGCTCTTCCTGCCTTGGGGTTGTTTTTTAGTAAGTGAGAAAATAGATATCCTTTTATCAGTCATCCTAGGGTTCGTTTATTGTGCACTCTCCATCAGTGGATTTCCAAGATAGGAAATACTCAATTGCTCTTTCTGCTCAGAATGTTTTGTTTGCATTAGCAATAAATAATGAATCACTTTGCAGATCAACCCTTGAAGTACTATTGCTATTTTGACAACTTGGATTAGCTAGTGCTCCTTCTTTTTATGAAGGTTTATCCTGCCAAGACATTCTTTGAATACTGATAATGTTGATCCTCTTGCCAGTATGGTTATGTTAGAAAGAGGTATTTTTCTTCTTTCATCACCATGTTCCTTGAAAGCATATTGAATAATGAGACAGCCAAATGGAAATAATTTACATGAGTATTCAGCAAGTTTATTTAAAGTTAACATTATCTGAAGGCATGCTAAGAACATTCCAAAGTCAGCTACCGCTTAAACCACGTCAAACTCTTCAGCCTGAAATGCCATGTTCTAGCCACCTATGAGCCCTGGCTGTATTTTACCTGAGGTGGTGTAGGACTCTTCCCCGGAACAACAGTTTTCACACTCTTCACTGTTTAACACCAGTAGCCCTCAACTCTAGTCTTACAAGCCACTAATGTTCAAATGCCTTTGTGTGTTGAAAAGCTGGTGATACAGAATGCTTTAATTCTTTTCTAGTTGCCTTTCTTCCACAGACACCAAAATGAGAGAGGACACTCAGTAACTATACCTGTTTTAACAATTGCAGATATAATAAGGCTGAACAAATTATGGCAACAGGTGGTTTAGATGGTGCCTATCAGCAGCTCATACCATACACAACTGGTCCTATGTCTTTTGCAAAGCACAGGTGGGCCATATGTAGACTCAATAAATTTTCAGTTCCTGTTGAGGAAAAATCTGCATAAGGGAATATTTTTTTCCCAGAGTTTTTCACGCATAATATTTTGAAGCCTTGGTCACACACAGTTCTGCCTAGAACTATGTCTTGTTTGTTTCTTGAGAGTCATGGGTCGGAACTTCTGGATGCAAGAGATCCATTTTGAGGCTATTATTATAACTGCGGATAGTATTTTTCCCCAAGCCCCCATTGTGGTTGGTGTAGACTTAAAGGATGCCATCTTCATTTATTTTTTTTCTTTACAGTAAGTGTCCTCTTACTTCCAAAGTTGGATAATCGCAACCTACAGTCTGTATCCGGTAGTCAAAAACCAGTTTGTTTTCTGTGTCCGAGTCCTCTGTAGTAAATGTGGGGGCTTTGAGACGGAGTAAGTACGCTGGGGTAAATTTACCATTTTTAACAACGGGATTATAGTTTGCATTCATTCATTGTGCTTCCAAACTCTAGTGTAGCTGCATGTTGAAAAGAAGTTTGCATTAGGCAGAAACAGCAGCCCGTAAGCTTGCTCTTGATTTGGAAAGGCTACTCCGCTTAATGTAATGGTGATAAATTAAGTCCTTCCCTAATCTATGTGTCTTAAAATATAAAGAGGAATTATGATTAAGGATCTGCAGTGCTCTGCAGCCAACATGCTTTCATGCTAACCTGGAATATAGCTCAGTCTTTACTTCCATTCGTTGTTCAGTGGCTTTGCTGAGAAAGCCAAACAGAGAGTTAATTATGGTGTTTTTTTGTGCTGAGGACACCTGTCCACTAGGAAATTCGCTGAGACCCTCAACTCAATTTACATCAGCCAGAGAACAGCTGCCAGATGGTAACTACTTTTGGTCACTACCAACCTGGTTGAATTTGAACTGGTGACCTAGAGGTGAAATGCTTTATATCCTATTACTAATTCCTTGAGGTTTCCAGTTTCTCATCCATCACTTTTTTCAAATGACAGCACAGTATATGTATGAAATCTCAAAACAATTACTGTTTCACATATGCAGTGTGTGTTGCAGAATCTGAGATGTGCCTTTAGCTCTTGCAAGGCTTTCACACTCACTTTGTACACTTAAAGTTTAACAGGAAAATGATGTTTCCAAAGCTGCCTGGGGGTTCTTCCTCTTCTTTGTCAATGTACTTTGTCACAGTTAGGTATGCTATTTTTGTTATCCACTATTTTACAAAAGGCTTTTAAACCTCCCTGTATTTAAATGAATTCACTGTGATGACATACATCTTCTGAATGACAGTTTAGGATTAGGAACTGTGTTTTTTGACAGTAGTTTAATTGTTTGGAAGGTTTGGTTTTGGTTTGGGGTGTTTTTTTTTCCTTCTGCTATGGAGGTGGAATTTCTCTAAACACCTATAGCTGAATGTGTGTGATTAAAGCAGCCAAAAAACTTACAACTCTCTATAGTCTTTGTAATTCTTGAAAGGCTCTGAAGACATGTGTTACCAGATGAAGGTTCTTGACTCCTTGTAGTATCTGTTAGCTCCTAACTTACCTCCCAGCTCCCAGATCCAAGCATTTCTCCACTGCATCATGCTCAAGAAAGCCTTTTTGTTGAGAGGATGCTTTCATATCACAAAAGGGAAATCTGAGCAGGAAATATGTTGGAATTTGTAGGATGAACAGTGCTGTAGAACATTACTGTGTTTCAACAGATCCCCTTGATAGCTGTAATGTGTGATGCCCATGGGATAGACAGATATGTCAACTGCAGCTGATGAAGGGAAAAATGGTGCCTTGGTATTCTCTATTGCATACCTCCACTGGTAGTTGTCCCACCATCACTTATGAAAAGGATGGGACAACTGATTCCTCGGGGGCAAGTATGAAATATATGGGGAAAATAATTATAATTATTTAGATAGTTGCGTTCTTTCTCTTCAAGCTATATTGAAAAACTGCTGTGATTTCTGTTGTCATGGAAAGATTATTCAAGAGTTCTTTTTTAGTAAGATAACTTACCATTCGTTTTAAAACAAGACACTAGTTATGGCATGGAGCTGCTAAACAACATCAACACTTTTCAAGACTGGGATTTTAAAGAATGTGGTTAAGACTTTATCTTGATCTCTTCTTGATCTTAGCTGATAGGCTTTCTTCCACTGCAGAGAGTGTGCCAGCCCTTGAAGCTAGGTGTCTGTGCATCACAAAGCAAAAGAGGTTATACTTGTTATACAGGGTGATGTCTTTTTGTTTCCCTTGGGCTCAGTTCAAACTTTGGATATTGCTGCCTGGCTTTGTTCCTGGTTTTATACTCTCTTAACAGGTAGGCAGTGATGTCTTCCATTATGTTGGAGCCTAATAAACAATTAGGTTTTAAGTCAGGAAAGCTAAGGAACATGCTGGCCCAGAGAGTTAACTATCTGCAGTGAGATCTCTGGTGGCAGGGTGACAGGATTTTTGAAGCATCTAAAACAAAATTAGAGAGACTATGAGATACAGCTCTCTCTTACAGAGCTAACTCATGTTACATTACCAACCTACAGTTCATGTACAGTGCTTGCTGTATGAGACTTTTACACCCTCAACCTTTATTATGGATAAATAAAAATTATCACAAAAAAAAAAAGAAAATAGGTGGTTTCTGGGTAGTAAAAGTCCACTTTGTAAGGTAATACCATTAGGCAATAAGGTGAACAGGATGAATCTGTTTAACTTGTGGCATCATAGTTGTGCTGAAGTAGCCACAATCAGCAACAGCATCCAGTCCCCAGCTCTAATTAAGATTTTTGTTTTGTCTGTGATTGCAAATCATTGTGGCTGCTGGTAGGAGGTCTGAAATATAAAGGATAGCTAGGGGTCTTTGGTGTCTTTGAGGAGACAAATAATGAGCAGCTCTTATTCTCCTTAGTGCCATGTACTGGGGACCCCAGTGGGAAGAGGTTGCATGCTCTTTCTCCACTCTTCACACATTTTTCAAGGAATCCTTCTGGGCTACGTGTATGCATCCTGAAATAAGAGATGCCTGCTCCATGTGTGCACATATGTTGTCATCTTCCACAAAAGTATGGATACGTCCTAGGGCTGGATAAGGGTGGAAAAATACATACACAGAGAGACACACATACTTATCTTCTGTATATGCGCAATAGATTTTATATATGTTAAGACATTTTGTAAGGTCTAGATCATGTAATCCCCTTCAATGAAACAAGGAGGGAGGTGGGATATATTTGGCTAGCTATAGCAAAACCTAAGATGGGCCATATGTAATAATATATCTTTGAGTAGGCTGTTTCTGCAGTGTCATCATACTGACTAGAATCAGATTCTTCCTTGGCTCACCCTGGACACCCGCTTTATATGACCTAAAAAAAAAATATGGGGGGTGTGTGTGTGTGTATTTTTAGCTAAACTAAAGGGTATAAGGAAGGTTAAAAAAAAGGATATTGCAGGAACCTCATGGAAACTGGCACTTTCTAAAATAAATGAAATGGAACAGGCATTGTTTCTTTGTGGATTTTTTTTTAATGCCTGTTGATACATCTGGTGAGTCTAGAAAAATAATTTTCTTTAAATTACCAGCTATTCCTATGTTGTTGCTTCATACTGTGCAGTCAGGGCTAAAAATGAACGCACAATCTATTCTGTGTTTATACAGTACAGAAATTTAGGAGTTGCCTGGCCTCTTTAGTATGTAGGCTTGAATTTAGCCTACAGTGGTAACTAGTTCCTAAAATTTTGTCTGTAGTTCTCAGTATTAATAGCTGATAAATACATGACTAGTTAAAAAATACCCCCTGAACTTATTAACAGTATCTACTTTTAGCAAGTTTGCATTTAATAAGTTCTCATTTTCCACAGCTTTCTTAAAACCACCTTACTGAAGTGATCTTTTCACAGTCCTGAGTATCAGCCATTCAGCAGGTCAAGCAGTGTAATAACCTTGCATTAATCAGCAGCTAAGATTTATATCTGTACCTGTGGCATCACACTAGTATAACCTAAAATAAACAGTATGATGTTTATGTTAGTCATGTAACAAGTGTCTTTCTCAGTTAGGTCACATGCATTTAATTTAAAATACATCCAGTAACGAAAAAATTGTTTGGCACTTTGTGTTTCCATTTTAAGTAATCAATTTTAAAATAGAAGCAGTACAGGATATGTTTTATAAGAGGAGCTGTAAAGAAGAGGACAAATTCTTTCATCACTCCAAAATGTCTTTGAGGAGGTTTACAGCAGGTGTAGAGGAGAGAGGCTGAGAGGCAGCATGCTTCGGGCAGCCCCAGGCTGTCCTTTGCTGCTGCCTGCTGCCAAAGCACAGTGGGGACTCTCCCTGCCAGAGCTGTGGACACCCAGCCTGTGGCTCTGCTTGCTCCTTTCTCCTTCTCCCCTTTTTATATTCGCTGCCCTCCCTGATGTAAATTGTCCTTTATGTTTGAGGGGTTCACGCTTGCTGTAGGATGACTGAGCTGTGAGCCAGCATGTACAAAGGGCTGTCAGGCTGGTGTCTAGGAGGTGAGTTAGATTCAGGCAGGACTAAAAGGCCCCACTTCACAAATGCTGCAGAGCGTATGTGGAAATGGAAAATTAAAGATTTGGGGAATACTTTTAGGCTCAACAGTCTCAAAGTTTTACAATTCCACCTGTCCTGTAGGAAGGGAATATCATTTTACAGGAGCACCGTGTTCTTCCCTGGAATTCACCCCTCAAGGCCAGCAAATATTCCACTGGACAGGTGGAATTTTAAGGCTATGTATTGCATTTCTTGAGATGGGTGCTTGTGTATTCTTTGCTTGCTCATCATGCTTTCTCATGACAACCTGTACCAGAATACTGTGAACTCATTTTGAATTTATTGGACACCTAGCACCTATTTAAAACATCAATTTTGTTCAGCACCGTAACATCAAATTTAACGTGCAACTTGCTTCATTTTTTTTCCTTTTGTGTTTGAATGTTTCACATTGAAATACGCTCAGTCAGCTAACAGGGACAGAAATAGATACGAAGTGGATCTGAATCTAGCTGTCTCAGTTGCCTAGAAGCAAAAAGCCAACTAAGCCAATTTTGTTGACACAGAGCAATAAAAGTCAGCAGATTCAGAGTTAAATTTGTCACAGTTTAGCATAAGACTTCTCATTAGTGAGAGACAAAAATTTCACTTCCCAAAGTAGCTAATACTTTCTGTATATGTAAGTAGACTTGACAGGTAACTTCTGATGCAAGTTGCAGTTCATACTGCCTTACTGCATTTATTAAATCTTTGCAATAGTATCACAAGATATGTAGCTAATAGAGCAGATACCCTTTTATCCTTCTAACTTTTACAAAGTTTTCATTAGACAAACAACTGCTTTCCTTATAAATACTTCCTTAGAAATTGCTCTTCTTTCTAATCAGCAGGCTTGTCATAGACCTGGAGTATCCAGATCACAGCTATGAATGGCTATCTAATGGCCTGATTTTACCAAAATGGCCTATCTCTTAAATACCATGAGCATTGCAGTGCCTGCCTTCAAATGTTGACTACTATGCCAGGGACATGCCATAAACCCTCAATTTATATGATCAGTGAAAACACAAAGCCTACTGCTATATAGCTAAGAGAAGAAGTACTATTTTTATTGATTTGTTTCAGGTGCAGAAGTCCAGACTAGCCATGTAACATCCAAAAATACAAGCTTTGCTTAATTTTCCAATCACTACGAGTCTAAATAAGTAATATAATATGAGAAGTCATGCCAAAAAGTACCATATAGTGTGTGTTAACACCGAAAGTTGTGAATCTAAGAGCTTCAAAGTACAGAATGTTACATATACAGTATGTGTGCAGTTGCATATGCATGTTCATAGACATGACTTGAGTTCAACAAATATAATGTCAAAAATTTGACTCTGTGCCATTTGTTTCAGGCAGTTATTTGGCAGAAGACCAGGGTGTCAGATCACAAAATGGCCTGTATGTCAGTTCTGGGAACAGCCGTTATGGGCAGTATGGTACCTTTTCAACACTGCTGTGAAGATCCTGAGGTGAGTTTAAACTTCCTTCTCCCAAATCCACTTAAAGCCTGTCAATGAAGAGAGCTAAATCAATATTCGAAAAGGAGACTTTGCAACAGAGGGTATTATCTCCAGATTGATATCCAATTAATGCACTTGATTCTATTACTGTCCTCTCTGTAAAATTAATTGGTTTGGTGATTGAAAATCCGCTCCAAGAATCATCTAGTCAGGACTCATGTGGCACTGATCAAATGGCAGTAAAAACAGTTGTGATGACAAATGCAGAATTGCTGGTTGCTCAGAGCTGTCTAAGTTGGGATTCCTGGCCCACAGGCAGGTTGTGCCGTGATTAATATCTAAGCATTTGTATAGTTCTCATCCTCATGGCCTCTTAGCCTTATACTCTAAAGAATATCTCCTCAATTTCAGTGAGGGGGCACCTGAGCAGAAAAAGAAACACACACTTAGAAGTCAAGTTATGCAAAATTTCGACTAAAGATACATTTCAAGGAAATACTAGTTAGTTTTCAAAAAAATTCAGTGCACTTGGCTTCCTTTGCCGTTGTTGAAATTGAGGAAGTTCCCTGTTATATTCTCCTTTGTCTAATATTTTCAAAAATTTTTTTAATCTGTTTCGATTTTTGTTGGAGATGTTCTTATAAAGGGGAGTCTTGCTACTGCTGATCCTTCAAGGTTGCATTTTCCTGTATCTTGTAGTAATAAATCTTGACCAGTCACATAGATGAGATGAATCACTGTCTGTAGAGTCACAGTGGCTATTAAACACAACTTACCATGCTACATTCAGCATGGTAAGTTGTGTTTAATAGCATTATTCAGACTTTATGAAGTCTGAATACATATATGTATTAAAGTTTAATAGCATTTTTCAGACTTAAATCTTGAGTTTGACAGAATGCTTGTAGTATACATATGCAGGTAAATGAGGGGAAAAAAGTGAAGTTGCTTCTTGTAGTTTACAAAGTTTTAGTTGCTTATGTCTGAACAGAACATCCATTCTTACCTGAATACAGGTTGGATATGCCCCACAGGGCAAGTGCAGGGGACTCCGAAGGGAAGACATGGGGGTATTTAGAAGGGACTAGCTTGAAGGAGGCACTCAGGTTCTCACATTACCTCTCTGCTATATCATGAGGTATCCATATTCCTTGAATAGAAGTTGGGGAACATTCTATCTCTCTCTCTGTCTCTAAATAGTGTGTAAAATACCACGTGCATCATTTCTAGGTGTATAAGTGATCTATGCATATTGCTCACGCACAAATCCACGTTCAGAAACCATGGACGTTTCTAAATTAAGCAGCCAAACACTATGAAATGACAGAATTAAGGTTGTCTGTGCAACCTTTTCTTTCTCCTTTGTGTGCAGGTATTGGGATAGGTATTTAATGACAAGGCATATGCTGCTTTTTCCCTTCCCATTAGGTCCATGCCTCATTCAGTACTCAGACCAGAGGGTGGCTCTTTAATGCTTTTCCTTTCCTACTTGTTCGTTGTGTAGCTTCATACTCCTTTGCTGCAAAGCCTCCTCTGAAGACAAAACTAATCTGGCTATAAACAACTTTCTGTAACCTGTATCTTACTAACTGCAGAGTTAAAACTTCTGTAACAAGTGATCCAGGGCCTTCTTCAAAACATCTCCATTATGAGCACCTGAATGAAACAAGAACACATTTCAAGCTGACTTCAAAGCATGCAAACTCAGGAGCTACTTGTGAAATAAAATGAAAACTAAGAAAATAAAGAATTGACACAATTTTTACTTGTACAAAACAGCATCTATGCTTTTCACATCCCATCTTGTAAATGAATGGATCTATTTTGGCTGAAAACTTTCACACAGGAAATTTTCCTAGTCTCTTCTTTTTCTGTGGAGGTTAAGTTTAGCAGATATATATGCCACTGGGAAAAAGGTAAGTCCTTAAGAAAGACATTCTACTGTCCACTTAACACAGATATATTTTAATACATATATAACTTGGTTTTTATTAAAATATTAATTTTGAAAACAGCTGATCTAATTTAAAAGCAAAAATTCTGTGATATTTTCCAGTCTGTAATTTTGTCTTTATATTTCATACACTTTCATATATGAAAAGTCTAATAATTAAGACTAGTTTAGAAATTGCTGCTAACTTTTAATGAGCATGCTGATATTCTATGTGGCTTTAAATAGTAACAGCAGTCAGCCATTTCTAAATCTGGCAGCTGCTTAAATGAGTTATTTAGAGACTTTCAGTTTTGCTTTAATGTTGTCTGTATATAAAAATATTGTTTGGAGTGAAAGACTTACACAAATATTTGGGAATTAGAAAAGGAGCTTGCAGCATAGAGGAGAAACATTCAGAGAGGATGGGCTAAGGTTGCAGAATAAAATCTAGGACTGCTGCTTGTTGTTTTCTGATAATCATCCAACAGATATTTGACACCTCTTTAACTTGACCAGTGGTGTTTGGTTATGTGCGATGCTGCTGACCAGAACACTCCAGCTTTAGCACAGAATGCTTATTACAAGGTCAAGAGGGAATAAGGGAGCACATGAGCAAATAGCTGGCGTGACGTAGATGAATGGGAAGGATAGGCCAAATCCCAGGGATTTTAAATTCCATTTCAAATGCATGATAATTTGGATTTTAGTAAATACAAGTGGTTCTGCCAAGAGCAAAGCTAACGAGGTCTGATTTCTATGTTCAGTGATCCACCCTGCTACCAGAACATTCCCAAAACTTTCCCGTATCTCCAAAATCTCCATCCTCCTGATGGCCCAGTGTTCTTTCACCTACTAGTTGGGGCAAATGGCAGTGGGGCGATGTGTGGGGCAGTATGTGGGCTGGTCGGCATGTCAGTTCTTACGTGCTGATGGATCCTGGCTTTTGAAAAATTACAATTGCCTTTTCCTCAGTAAGGTCATTATCGTGAGGCTCTCCTCTCCAAACAGCTGTCAGTTACCACAGAAATTGTGGAAATATAATATCTTTTGGACTTCTGCTTCTTCATCAGATTGAGTTCAAATCTGTCCAACAGTTTCCAAGTTGCTTGGTGTGGGAGAAGGGGAGGTGATGGGACAGGCAGCACAAGTCATCAGCCTCATTTAGACCTAAAAAGCACTAAGCTAAAGAATCTCAGCAGAAAAATCTTAAAACTTGGAGTTAATGTTAGGTACTCGAATCATGTGGTTTTCTGAGGCTCCTTGGCAGTGTTGTGTGCTCACAGGTTCTCCTGCGGTCTGTGAATCATGGGTGCTCAGCACTCTTGAGAGTCAGATGATTTGGATACAGGTGGCGTAGGTAAATTTAGGTGCCCTGAATAAATGCCCTCTGACAGGCTATTTAAGGTGCCCTGAGTGTAGAATGGGAGGGATTGTGTGTTTTGGGCTTTCCCCGTAGGGGTAATTCACTGCTGCCTTCAGCTTGTACGGGGGTTAAGTTGGCAACCCTACAGTCAGCAAGCCTAAAGCTGGCTGGTGGTGTTCTCTGCAGCCCTCAGCTGCAGACAGCAACCTGGTGCAACTGGCAGTTCAAATGGGAAATTTCTCAATAAATTGATCAAGAAAAATAGATGGGGATAGACCCATCCTTTTCAAACTTTTTTTTTTAAAGTGCTTTTTTTTTTTTTTTTTTTTGTATCATAACTTTCAAGAAGCAACGCATGCATTTGAATGACTTGGACTCCCGTACAATCCCATGTTAATCTCTCACCTCATAAAAACCTTTTTGGGGTTCTTTTTTAAAGACTTTTGCACTTTATTTATTCTATCATTGCAGATAAATCTTTCTGGATTTCTCCCAAAAGCTGAGTCAGACAGTTCTTTGACAAGCCTTTCAAGTTCAGAAAGGAGTTTCATTTTTATAAATAATCGTCCAGTTCATCAGAAAGAAATACTGAAGGTAACATGCTCTAGCTTTTTATTCAAGGAATAGAAATGTGACTTCTTTGAGGGCAGAGACACCTATGCAATCTACAACCTTTTTCCCACATAGAATAACTGGAGTATTACAGGTAAAGATACTAGTATTTACAACAGAAACCTCTTCAACAAGTCTGATGCTCCTGGTGCCTCAATTCTGTTCCATTTGCTGCAGTCACGACTACAGAGCCAGAGGTTATGTTTATGGCTGTTTAAAAAAAAAGAAAAAGTAATTTAAGATACTCTATGTGAAAGTTCGAAATAGTTGATTCTTTCTTCATATTAGCCTGCAGAAACACACCTGTGCGTTTTTCCATGAGGGAACTTTATGTGGTTTTTTGTAAGAGAATTCTTCTGAAAATAAAGTTTTGATTTTTTCCATTTCTTGCTGTGGGCTTATCAAGCAAATACGCGTACTTTCCCTTTAAATTTGTGCATGCATTGGATAAAAATGAAAGTGATAGTGCAGCAGCATTGGCTACAGCTAGGCATTGTGTAGGCAGAATTTGATACTCTTGGGTTTCTCACACTACTGAACTTTGCAGCACCTCACTTGGAGCAGCCTTGCTGTTCTAATCCTTGCCCTCCCCAGAAAAGACAATCATGTTCATGCCAAAGTGTACATGAACGTTTTAAAGTGGAGATAACGAAGTAGTTTGCAGTTGGCAAGCAAAGCTTTGTAGATGTAAACTCCGAACTTGTGTTGGTACATTAAGTGCCAAATAAAGGTAATCTATATCCATGCAGTATTTGATGTGCCTCGTTCTTCTGGGAGTTCAAAGCTCAGCTTGAATCCCATGACAGAGACAGCTTTTTAACCAGAGTGCAGAGGCCTAGATTCAAGGTGGGATTTCGGAGTCCTATCATACAAAGTAAAAATATGTTGCCCTTCATTTAGGCCTGTTCTTGTAGTAGTGCAGGTGATAGTCTGCCACTGCCGGTTTGTTTTTTTTTTTTCTTTTATTTTTGGTCCAGTGTTTTAATTGTTGGGGTTTTTTGGCCAGGTAAGGATAACAATACATCTGTAAAAATACATTTTGATGGGTTTGGAAAACAAGCCATAGATCCCTTACTTTTATCTCCATGCTATGTGTGGGGAAGAAGTGCTGGTGGACCTCTTATTACTACAGTTCAGTGCCAGCTAAGGACAGACTGGAAATATTAAGGTTAAAATAACTTGAAAAATATTTCATCAAGTTTAATGTTATTTAAACAATATTTAAGAATTAAAAATTAATTAAAAAAATGAAATTTAATCTGCAGCAGCTCTTCATTTTTTATGCTTTAAATTTTTTTTGTCTCATTAATGTATTCTTTTCTCCGGTATGGATGTCTGTTGAAGGATCCCTGATACTAGAGGGAAATGGAAGGATCTTTATTTGAGCCTTCTAGTTAATGAGACCAAAATTCTGAAACTACTAAATTATTTTGTAGTCTTTTGGAGGAGGTTTTGGAAGGATTGTAGAGAAAATAGTAAGGGCAAGCAGAGGTTGAGAAAAGCTGTAGATTTATAATTGGGTTAATAAAAGGAACAAATTGATCTTGTTCTGGGAAAAGGGCAGGTCGGTGGTGCAAGTGCTGCTTTCTCAAACAGACTTTAGTTTGGCTGAAACACAGAGCAGCATAGTTGCATGCTATATAAATAGATTTTCTTTAAAAAGCAAACAAATAATAGTATTTGTGTTGACTGAGGAAGTAAGTATTGGAGTTGCAGTCCTATTTGGGCATATATCTTTTCTTCCAAGTTTGATCAATACATCCATTCAGAGGGTCAAAGTAGCTACTATTAGTGTCTTGGAATTGGTTCGGCTTTATTTAGCTATGGAGATGTGGAAACCACCAATAACTGCCCTTTTGGTGATTATTCTGGCATATATGTATACCCACAAGGACCTTTTTAGCATTCCTTTAACTTCAGAAAAAAACCCCCAACAAACCAGTTATGCTCATATAATGTCAAATTTTGTTTCTGTGCCTTTGTGTCTATTTTACTGCCTTTACTAACATCTCTTTATTAAATCATTCTGTAGTTGATTCGACAGTACTACAGTCTGGTGATACACAAGGACTGTACTCGTTTATATCCTGTTTTCTTTTTGAATATTACTGTACCTGCCTCTGCTGTGGATGTGAATTTAACACCTGATAAAACTCAAGTTTTACTGCATTATAAGGTAACTAAGGTTTTAATCTGTTTTTGAGTTGCCGACCTTTTACTTATGTAAGCATATGAAGGGCTTCTGGCGCTACTGAAATGTTTGAAGGTAAACAGTGCCACTGATTTACTGATTTTTTTTTTTTAATTTTTTTTTTTTTTAGTTACATGATAGCTTGCCTTTATCACAGGACTGTTTTGTTTGAAAAGTATTGAACAGGTTAAGTGGAGGATTATTCAAAATTAATTTCCTAGTTGATTTCAAAGATCATTTTTATGCTGTCATCTATATGTGTATCACTTTGTTTTCAGATGGCTTGATAGTGGGAGAAGCTAAATGGAATTATGATGTGTGTCCCTACATAAATCTCATGCTTAACTTCATAATTACAATAAGAATCACTTTTTAAACACCAAATATATTAAGGGTGGGGGCTGGGGTGGGGGAGTTGATTTCTGAACAAAGCAATATTTTGCCATTATGTGTATAGATTATTGTTGACATTGCTTAAGTTTCAGGATATCCTGTTTGTACTATCAGGACCTGAAATTTAGACCATATATGCCCATGTTCTAGAGGCTGTGTAGTGATAAATTTCCATAAAGTCACTCTCACTTATTAGTACTTCATACGAAAAACAGTGTCACAGAAATTAAGAAGGCAACATAGTTAAGGTGGTTAGTCAAAGTGAATGTAGGTAGTCACACCAGTATGTTAATCCTCTTCTTCACTGAAAGTTTTTGTTTTGTATTTCTCTATGTTAATCTTGTAAATGTACTGCCTGTGAAGTGCCACTTGTATGAAAATTAACACAGCATTCTCACATTTGATCTAGTTTAAAATTTTCCTTTGGCATTAGAAAAAGGGTTGTTTTTTTCTTTTTTCTTTTATTTTGTGTTTTTTTTTTTCTTTTTCGCTTCCATCATTTGGTGCAAAGCTGTCTTGGAAGCATGCACCATAAAAGCACCTACACAAACATGCTTACATGAAATGGGATGTTGTTGGTGCATCTGTCTTGAGTATAAGCTTCTAATGCCATTTTAGGTGGGAGTAGCTTTACCTGATACTGGTTTAAGCACTCAGTACCCTGTTATAAAGAAAGCAATTAATCAGTTTTGTGATAACCAGTGAAACAGAATAACTATCACAAAATATTTGAAGCTAAGGGTGTGCAGTTCAGAGTCTTTTTGAGTATGTGTGAACAACAGAAATGCAATAATCTGTCCAGATTTGTCTGAAAAATATTCTGAATAAGATTACTTTGCTTATTGTTCTATATTCTCAGTATCCATCAGTTACATTTTCAGGTGTGCTTGCGTGTGTGGCTTTTCTGTTGGTTTTTGTTGGTTTTGGTTTTTGGGTTTGTTGTTTTTTTTCCCTCCCAGGAATCTGTCTTACTTGCTGTTGAAAATGTGTTGAAATCACTGTATGGGCCACTACCTGCTACCGTCCCTGGTGAAAGTAATAAACCAGATGTTACCTCAGAAGACATGTTTGTTCATAGAACAGAACCAACAGATGTGGTTGTTAATGAAATGGGACCATCTGGAAGCGATGATCTGGATGCTCATACTTCATTCCTTTCACTCAGCAGTGATGTGCAAAACTGTCAAGCAGGAAGAAACACAGAGATCTGCTTAAATCATCAGACATTTTGTGGTGATAATGTACGTACTCACCTGGACAAAACAAGGGTTTCTAAAAGTGATGCCTTTCTAGAGAGTTCCTTAAATTTAGTGTGTGAGGAGGAACAGAATGGACAGAATATGACTGATATTCAAAGTAACAGTGTTCCTGTGGACCCCAAATCTAAAAAAGCCAATGAGCATCTTTTGAGTTCTGATAATATTGACGAAATACAAAAAAATGAGGAACCCTTAGTCCCTAAAGACTTACCTGAAATCTCTGCTGATAATTGGAGTATGGGAGGTGGATTTAAAAACCATCTAGGAGACAACCTGGAACCTGTTAAGATTTTGATTCCTGAAGTTGGGGGAACAATTAATAAGCAAAATGAACATATTGGTGAACAAAGCAATGATCCACAAATCTCAAATCAAAGCATAAAGAAAAGAAATGTGATAAGTGATAAATTCGGACATGTGACAGCTTATGACTTAATTAGTAGTAGAATAATAAGGAAACCAAAGTCTGCAATTGGATTTTTCACTCAAGAATGTCGTCCAAAATTGATAACTGATAATCCAAAGACCAGCATGGAGGACATCCTGCTGAAAATTGAAGAGCAGTGGAAGAATTTGAATGAAGAAGAAAAAAAGAAGTAAGTTTTCAGGCTGCGACTTGCTTCTAAATCTGGTAGTTACGAATGAGTCACCTGTAGTGAATTAAAAAAAAATTTAGCTTCCCAGGTATTTATGAAAAAATAGAACAGAAGATTATTTTTGACTTTTCAAGATCAGCATCAGTATTGTGAGTTGTCGTCTTTTGCTGTGTGCAGATGTGCACTGCTGATTTGAGTTACTCATTTTGCCACTGTGCCACGTAGCAGTTAGGTAGGGACAGTTTTGCTGAACTGTTAGTTAGAGAGAACAGGCAAGAGAATGTACTGTTTAAATGCTGCAAATTTCTGTTTTCTAAGGGCTTGCCTGTATGTTGTCACTCCTGATGCACTGTCATTGAAAACCAGCATGGTGAGGGATGAGGCACCATATAGTTCCTCCAGAGCTTTTCCAGTGAACAGTTCTTTTTTATTGCTACAAAGTGAGAATTTTTATTCAGGATCTTTAGTACTTGAACATTTGGTAAACTCCTTTTCTCTAAATTTAGTACGTATCCCAAGCCAGGCTACCTCAGAATTGTATTTGTAAAACCCAATCAAATGACACAAGGAATTTCTTTTTCCCCTAAACAGCTATTCCAGTGCTGGTTTAGAGAGTATAGTACAGTTTCAATTTTAATCTGTTTCAATCAAACCCAAATCTCTTTTTAGATTACAGTCTGAATGGCTAAATTTCTTATTTTTCTAAAACAAATTGTTGCTGAGTTTTTTAAATCCATCTGCAAGTAAGGGAAATATTTTAGCCTAGTTTGGGGCGGGAGGGGTGTAGTTAGTTAAAATATTATGTGTATGTTGTCCTTTATGTGGAACTTAGATTATGGTAAAAGATGCATTAGAATAACAGAATTTGAGACTTTCTAAGACAGTTTCAAAAAAAAAAAAAAAAGAAACACCAAACCTTCCACATCTTGTTTGTAATTTTATAAAATGTAAAACACTGTAGGGTATCACACAAATGAGGAAAATAGAAGTAGTTCTTCAGGAGTTTTACATGTAGTGATTTAAATTCATATTGTGATTTGTAGCAAAAAGTTTGGGAAATTAAATTTTGGTTCTGAAGAACAAACTCATTAGCAGTGTTGTGAAAATGTGTTTTCTTCATGTTACGGAAACAAGGAGAGGGATTTAAGAAAGACCACTGAAAAGGAAATTATACTAGCCAAACCAGTGTAATTTTAACACTAATGAGTGATTCAATTAGGAGAATGGTAAGAAAGAGAAGCTATACCTATTGAGTTACTGTTAATATATCTGTTTTTTCCTTGTCTTCGTGACTTTGTTTGAAAACATCTGCATTGTTCTGAATACCAGCTATATCAGAGTTAAGTAAAACCTTTTTATCTAGCTTCTGATTTACCTAATTTAAAACTCACTAAGCAAGCAACATGCCATGATCACAAAACCATACATGTGAGAAAGTGCTTTGTCCATCTCTGCATTAGCAAAAATACTAATGTAATAGTAGAAATCTACTCCAATTATATTCATGCTTTTAATGAAATGAAACAAAAGGTTCTGCCAGCTGTTTCAGAAAATTTTAATTTGCTCTGCTTTAGCTTTTGAGATTTCATGGTCGCTTTCCTGGTACAACTGTTATGTTTAAGAGTGTGCCTACAGATTAACTTTGTATTAGTTCAGGAAGGAGACCTCTCTGGTAATGAAATTTTCCTTATATGTAGGATTGAATGCAGTATATTATATATAGTATATATATTTTCCTTATATGTAGGATTGAATCCAGTGGATGTTGAAGTGAATGAAAAATTTACCACTAGTTGTATCTGCACGTTTTAGCTTTGGTGTACCTCTATTCCACTTTTAATCTTTTAAAATTACCTCAGAAAATCACAAAAATAGGAAGAGATATGTAGACATCCTTCCCTCCAAGGCAACAATCCAGAAGAACTGTTGTACGGCTGGCAGAGAACATAAGCCTTGCCTACCAGATACTCTGGATAAATTGGGCCACCTAGAGGTAACAACAAACGTATATACAACAGGGCAGCCAAAGTGCCACGGTTCTACTGAGCACACTATACCTCCAACTTAATGCAACCTTGCTGGCAAGACACCACTTTTCCTGGGTTCTAGGCCTCCATCATTCTGTAATGAAGTCATGCGTTTGTTGCAATGGGTGTGCTTGGCTTTAGCATCTCTGTTTCTCTCTGTGGCTCCTCCAGCAGGTCTAAATGAGTTTAAATCCCTTTTGGGAGTGATACAACCAACAGATGTCTCATAGTGACATAGGATAGCCTTTTCAAAACAAGCCAGCATTTATTACTCAACCGGAATGTAAAATTTTATGGTCTTTAGGTTATAATAGAAGAGGAAACCTTCCATGCATGTCCATGTTGGCAGCATTGCATATCCCCCTGCTTTGCAAAGCCAGGATTTAATTTCTTGCGCTCGCTCTGCTCTTACTTAATACAGCTTACATACGTTTCTGGCCTTAATATTTCTTGTATATCAGGCTCAAGTAGGAGTGGGAGAAGTCCCTCCAAGTGCCATGACAGTGGCTGCAGTAGTTACGCTGAAAGTGTAGGAAAGGTTCAGAGCTACACACACATTATCATGGGACTAACAAATTACCTTGTCAGCACTCCACAGTGATTCTTCATGAGTATATTCGTACCTTGGGAGAAACATCATTTCAGGTAGCATGGCCTTTGCTGTCTGTTGACAGGTAAGAGCGTGCACATAGACAGTCATTAGTGGCTAGTAGTAACTAGCTCATGTGTGGTAGCTTTTTATTGCCTGATAAACTTTCCATGCATCTCATGGCTTGTGTGTGTGTATGTATTATTTGTAACTCTTTCACATTGGGGTAAATATGCTTGCTTAACAATTCCAGAAAAATTATTTTTTTACTGTATTTTAACCTTTTAGTTAACATGTTCTGTTTCGTTTGGATGGAGGTCATTTGGTGGTACCATCTGGTCATTGGCCATCAGTCATGTCTCTAGCCAGCTCCATTCATATACTGCCAGATACTAATCATGAGTAATGATATTAATAATTGGTATCAGTCCTTCCATACCGTTGCTTGTCCCCAGCATCTGTTCAGTCATAATAGTAGGTCCATATTGTCCACTCCTAGGAAATTGTGCTAGTCACCTGAAACCTATGCATTTCAGAAGCAAACTGAAAAGCTGATACAGGCAATTAAAAGGTTTTTCATTTTCCTTTTCACAAAGCAGGGAAACACAGAAGTACTTGTGGTGATAGTTTGAGTTGATTTGGTTTCATTATGTGAGGAGATTGATGCTGAAATGTGTTACATTCATAATGGGATGCTTCTGTATTCTGGACACACATGAATCTACACAAGTGGCTATTTCCAGTCAGAGTTTACTCCAAATAGTCAAATTCAGATTATTTGTCTTATAAGGTCTGTGAGACTTTATATTAAAAGGGTTTTGTTGTATGCTAAATATTTCATTTGGGTTTAAGATGCAAGGGGAAAATAATAAATCATGGACCAATTTTTCTAGGTAAATAAAAGCTGCATTTGAAACTAGACTTTATTCTAGTCTTCCACTCCCTACTTACACCCAGTTTTGCAAATTTCCTTGGCTTTAGGTTTAGTAACTTCAGGAAAGGATCCTGAATTTACAGTCTTGATTCACAAAGCAGAGAAGAAACTGTTATTATACTACTTGTTGATTATACTTGCCTCTGTGGAAGGATTTTTGAAAAGCCTGGTGTTTTCTTTGATTTTAAGCATATCACTGATAGTGTTATGTATGAATTTGCAAAGCCCTCACAATCAAAGCTTGTAAGGCTAGAATTTTTCTCATGGTAGCCTAAAATGACAGGCAAGTTGGAACTTTGTTTGCAAGTGCTTTTGTTTTGGATTATCAGTGTCCAGTTCTCTTTAGTTAAATATTCTCCTGCATTACAATTGGGTCTATTCAAAATAAAGTATTTATTGATCTGGTCAAAGCTATAAATGTATTTGGGATAAAAAAATTACTGTTCGAGTGACTTCATTTTAAAAGGAGCAGATGTTTTTTATCTTAACATTTACTCCATATTTTCTAGGACATGATTTATTGCAAGAAACTATTTAAGCTGACTTTTTTAGTTAACTAAATATTGATACCATATGTGAATGCTAGCACATCATAATTAATTGCAAATGGTGACCCTTTTGTTGACCTTAATTTTCCAGCATGCATACACATAATTGAATCAAACTGTTCCAGCAAGTAGCAATAAATAAATATGACCAGCTAAAATACTTATTTCCAATTCTTACATATGATGGTACTACTTTTTTTATTGAAGATTGGACTGGTTTGAATTACCTGCTAGAATTCAGAATATCAACTAAGGGCAAAAAGAGGGAGTTCAGCAAATCACTCCTTTGGCCTTCAAAAAAGTAAGATTCATATGCAGTAGGCAAGCACAAACCTGGCATCAATAAAAGTTTACCTATCTTCCTGACATTTGTAAACTCATTAAGACTCCATTCAGGTTGTAGAGATTTAGTATGTAATAATGTTTTAACCATTTAGAAAGCATTTAGGAGTAGTTTGTTATCGAGTACTTTTTGAAAAATCTCCAAGTTTGTTAATTACAGAATTCTGTGTTAATCGTACTATTCTGTGATTTCATAGTTTTTATTTATGTGGCTAATTTTAGGCCGTTTGAAATCAAATGTACTTCTTTATATTAAGTAAAGCCTGAGGCTTATGAAGTTATTTAGGGTCCGAACTCTTACCTAACCGCATGGACTCCCCTTGAAGTCTGCAGACTCTAGAAGCTTGAATGGCTTTGTGAATTGGGCTGGATGTGCCTGTGACAAAACTCCTGGAACTATATATCTGATTGCAAAATTAGGGTTAAACACAGTCTTTGGGACTGAGGTCAAAAGCAACTTGCTGTAGCTCTTTGTATGATGCCGTCTACTCCCCCCCCTTCAGTAATTCAGGTTTTGCTGGCTGTCATGGTGAAGGAAAATTTCCAACACATCATCTTTAAAGGGCAGCGTACAGGCACAGTCCCCGATGTCCTTCCATCTCCATCACAGTGGAAAGCATATTGATGTGGCTACTTGAATGAACCATGGGAGTTCTTGTCTGTTGAAATGGTTACCTTGCCTTTTGTTTTAGTATGTTAGGAGTTGGTTTGGGGTTTTTTATCTGATTATGCTACTGGTTTGTTTTCTCTTTTAAGTTACGAAATAAAAGCTGCTAAAGACCTGGAACGGTACAACAGAGAGGTCAAGAAAGCTATGGGACAGACAGCACACCGACCAACAAAGGAGGCAGAAAAACAGAAACCCAAGCTGAAGATTTCCCCATCCGACCAGCAGAAGCTTGACAAGATATTTCATGCTCAAATTGAAAAGAAACAGAAACCTGAACAGCCTACGAAAATTGTGACAGTGCCTTTTTCTCTGAGTTCCTGTAGACATCAGCTTCAGAGACATGAGAAAAATGATTCAGATGAACACGAGCTTTTCCTGATCCGTCGTCAGAGTTTTCCTGATGTCTGGATATTTGCTACTGAAAAAAAGCTAATGTTGCTGAATCCATATAGATTGGAAGAAGCACTACTGCGTAAAAGATTACTGATGAATCATAAGCTTCCAGTAGAGAAACTTGACAATCCAATTGTGTTAACGGACAGGTATAGTACAGCTGAACAAAAATTTGTTATTTCAAGTATCATTTGATAATTATTTACAGTAATCTCTGATAAGGCCCTGTTTGCTAATTCTGTGACTATTTGTACATTCGTTTATCTGTAAGAACAGATTTTTATGTTTTGTATGCTTTTACCTTAATAGTAATTAGCAGGCCTGGTCATACTCTGGTTGAAATACGAAAATTTTGACCAGTTTCATTGGTAATGCATCAAAGACAAGTTTCTTCCCCCAGAGGAAAATTAAATGCTCCACATTTTCACGACTTCACTCTAGCTTATTTTCCCCTATGGATCAGGGAATTGCTGATGTAATTATTATAATATAAACTTGGTCACTCTTTAAGATACGCAAATAGTTGCAATTTTCTTTCTTTAAACAAATTGGTTTTTGAGAATACTTTTAAAAATCTTGATCACTCCTCATCACTTACTACTTTTTTCTTTATTTTTCCCACAGTTTAAATTTTCACAGTAAGGATTTTGATTTTTAACACTTTGGGAATATTTTGTTTTCCAGTCTTATTGGTGGATCTCAGTATATGGCTGCTCTTTATAAAATGCAGAAGGATTACCAGAGTTTCAGTGGATCAGGTTATTTGTCAGATCCAAGGCTTGTGGCAAATGGATTCCAGATAAAAGTAATCGAAGGTATGATGGGTTTAAAATCTTTTAGTCGTATTTGGGCTTGTTTCTTCTGATTTAATGATTTAAATGATTATTAATGTAGATCATGTTATTCTACATCACTGTATCATTTAAAGCATTAACATCCTGCTTTCCTTAACATTGAGATTTTATTACTTGGCAAAGAAGGTACTCTTCTACATAGAACATTCAGTAATGGAAACTGATAACTGAACAGAAAACTTTAATAGTATTTCAAAGAATGGTCTGAAATCCACATTTTATTTTTTCTTCTTTTCTCAAAATGCTGGATGTAGATATCCTTAATTGCCATTCTGACAGAATTTAGATTAAACTGATGAGAATTCCTTAGTCCTGGCAGCTTCTTCCAAGGTAGTACTTGCAGAAGCTTCTGCAAGTACGTGCCTTAGCTGTGACTACTCCTCTGCTGTTGAGCAGCTGAGGAAGTCCAGTAAGGAGCTGGATCTGGTTATTGACTTACTTTCATATCAGAGTTGTAACACAGAGCCCAAAGGGACCAGTAAGGAGAGGGTGACATGATCACCATCACACCTTTCAACAGAGATTGATCTGAACTTTTTTTTGAGACAGCCTACTTTTCAATGCCTCTACGTTGATCACAGAATAAATCTTTCATGTAAGGTCCTTTTACCTTAGCAAGAGAGATCAAATGTTTATACATTTTTCTGAAGAACAATTTATAGGGATGCTGTTGGAAACCCAGGGGCAACCCACCCAGGGTCAATTCTGCAGATCAGGATTTCTCTAGCAGAATTCCAAGAAAAGCAAATATCTTTGTGGGTAGTACCTAGCTCAGAGTAAGGATTCACTATAAGAGCTGTTAGAAATGCTATAGCTTCATGTGCTATAGCTTCATGGGGATGTTACAGATCCCCACATATGTACAGTGATGACAGATCTACTGTAACATATGGGATCTTTTAAGGGTAGGTACAAAAAAGGGATGGAGAGCAACTCCTTCACTCGGAGGCTAGCTCTTGGGAAGACCAGAGCCTAAGCTGTTTTCTTTAGTGAATCATGCACAGCAAAACCAATGAAACTTCTTTCTGACTGGCTAAATCCCTACATAAACAACAAAAACTTTGTAGAAGAGGTGTTCATGGTAATAATCTTAAATTGAATGATTAGGGGAATAAAGCACATATTGTAAGAGGCAGCTCTTAAAAGGTTTATTCAGTCTAGCAAATCAAAAGCTGAGGTCTGTGATATGTCTGTGGACAAATATGGGAGAAAGGGATTGTTGCTTAGCCTTTTTGCTCACATACCTTTTTTTCTTTTTTTGTCCCCATCTCCTGATATTGGAAGTTTGCTCAAAATCTAATTAATATAATCTGGATGTGAATAAATTGAATGTGAAAATTTGAAGACAGTTTCTAGGCAACAATGGAGGAGAGTTGTTGACTGATCTTGTGGTACTAGAGATGGGAAACTAGTTTTAAGACAGCCTGATTACTTTAAGAGCAGAATTGTACAATATAACAGCAAGGGACTCAACACAGTAACTGCGAGGTAGTAAGTGTTCCTAAGTATCTGAAATTAAGGAAATAAAATCTTCTGAAAAAAACTGTTCTTATTTGGTTTACAGTTAGTGAAAGTAAAAGTGCTTTATACGCACTACACAAGTTGATGAACCGTGGTCGTGGACTTGATCAGTACCATACAGCTAGCCCATACGAAGAATGGGAATCTAATTCAGCTTTTTGTCCCAGCTGTATATTTTAACTACTTGAATGAAACGTTAATAACATCTGAGGCTTGTCACTCATGTTTATAAGCTTCTGCTGATGACATTATAGCAGTTATAGGTTCTGTTATTAGAAGAGCATACCATTGCAGATGAAGGTAGAAATACCAGCAAACAAATGGAATTTCTCCCAGCTTTTTTTCCAGCCAACCCAAGCATTTTTACTTAATACTTCATCAGTTCCTCCTTTTCATCCCTGAAATATGCCATCTTCTACAAATATGCTACTATCTTCTACAAATCCTTATTAAAGCTGATTTTTAGAAACACAGCTATCAATTATTAACACTCCTTAGGTGTCCTCTGGAAATTTCACTATGCAGTTTGAGGTTCGTTAGTTTATAGACTCTTGTAGTATAATCTTTCTGAAAGAGACCTGCAGACCAGGAGTGATTTGTCCCACTTACACTTGAGTATTCTATAGGTTTTCTCAACTTTGAGAGAACAAGTTTGTCTCATAAAACATTCTTCGCTATCCTTATAGAAGCATTTTATTTGTTTGCTGTCTGAATTCAGTGTCTATTTTTGTGGTTTTTTGAAACTCAGACACGGCCTGGAAGGTGGGCATTCAGATGTAGTTAAACTTGAAGTTGAACTAGAAGAAAAGTTTTATTTCTTCAGGATATATTGTTAAATTTTTGGGACGGGGTTGCCACTTTGGATGGTGGATGATAAAGTCATGGCTTGCTGTGGAGAGGTGTCCAGAATGCAAATATGCACTTAACCCACAGTAGCTGGAGGGTTTCACCTTAGCAGCAACCATAGAGGCACACCGGAACCCCATTCTTTGTGCACATACCTTTATAACTCATTTTTTTCCAACTTTGGGGGTGAATTGGATCAGTCCTAGTATTTGCTGTTTCTCAACTGAACTATCAACTCTTTCTTGCTGTCAAGGTCCACTGGAGTATATTTGAAGGTCTATACTTTCCTTTGGGACTTCAACCCTGACACAGTCATATTACATGTCCCTTTCTGACTGCTGGTTGATTTCTTATTAATAGCCACTAGTGCATGGCTTCCTTTTTCATCCTGGGTTAAGAGTTTTATTTTCTGTAGTAGCAAATTTCCTTTTTCTGAAATAGACATCCTCTTTTATGTCACAAGCAAAGGTTCCGTTTCTTTAGCTTTGAATTTGAATGTGAAAGCGATATTTCTGGTAGTTTCTTCTTGCAAAATAACAAACCTTTTTGTTGATCCATGTGGATAAGTCTGTGATGCCATCAGAAGCTCGAAGATACCTTCCAAAACAAGAACAAAGGAAACTTAACTGCTTCAATTCAATGTTTAGCAGTTTTGGCTGCAGAGGAAGAGGCTTTCCTTGACCCATGGTGATCTCTGAAGAGGATTGTCAGTCTAGTAGGTTGCATTGATTATTTGTTTAAATCTCCACATATAATCTGCCAAAGGAGAAGAGAAGGACTCTGAGTATTGCTGCCCATTATCATACTCATGATACTCAGATATTAATTTGGAATGCAAGACCTCTTGCTTTGGTATTGAGCACTTTACTAGGACTGTTTCCTAGATGAGTGTAATGACTTGAATATAGGACCATAGATTCATTCCATATTTCCTCTTGGTGTGAGGTGTGTTTTACAGGACTGACTATTTATTCAATAACAAGAAAATCTGAACAGCTGCCTTAATTTAGAAGGTGACTTTGGTAACTTCCTTGTTGCATTGGGCTTGCATCTCAACTGGTCTTCATTAAAGATGCTTCTTTGCAATTTAAATTCCTACGTTTTGGCAACTTATGGCACAGACGAACTTTTTGTAAAGATTTTGGTTCTGATAATTTCTTAGTTGAAAAAAAAAAAAAAAAAACACCACGTAGCACTGTTTTTTCCTTATTTGGATGACTTGTCTGTAAGGGACAACTTCTCTCATAGGATTTAAAAAAAAAAACACAAAACATAAGTCTTGCACTAAATTTAGCAGGTCTTGGGATTAATACTCGGAAATTGAATCTTATTCCCTCACAGTCTTGGAATTTGTAGGAGTACAACTATACTCTTTAATGGCCAAGACCTTTTAGCTAGTGGGGTGGTTCTGAACTTTAATAACCTACCAGGAGTCTTTCTCACAGGCTTAGCATGACATGCCTTACTCTGAACCCCATGGCGCCATGTGACACCAGATGCACTACATGTAGTAGGTTTTTGTAAGGTCTTATTAGGCCTTTTCTTCCTAACAAGGACTCAGTTCCACACGGAGGGTTTTTTTCCTATTCTGTCATTTTGGTAGGAAAACTGTTTGAACTTCTGGCAATGTTTTCCTTTTTCACAAATGCAACCTTTGGGTAGTTATTTTTACAAACCAACGCAAGTTTCAGGCCTTACTTGCCTATTGTTTTATTTGAGGGTAAGTCTGTCCTTTTGAGTGCTCTCTTGCTGTAAGACAGGAATGTAATTTACTTTTGCTCTGTATTGTTCAAAGACTCTGTATGACTGCAGTCAAAGTTGTTCCAAGTATCCTAGATCTTGGATGTGCCCTATCTTCTTGTTTTCAGTAGGCTAAGATCTTTTGTAATGTCTCCTTGTTTCTCTTTATATTGATTGCTCAGCAGTCTAAGGAGTTTTCAACTAGATTTTTCTCTGGATAGCTGACGGTGAAAAACATGTTGTGAAATAGCTCAGAAAAAGCTTCTTGCTCTAAGTGTGTCAGTTAGGCAAAATCAATGGTTTCTTTGTGGAACGTGCCAGTTGTTGTGATTTGCAAAGCTGTGACGCTAAGCTCCAGTCTGTCTTCCACTGCCCTCCCGCCCCCTCATGTTCTGGCCTTACTGAGGCTTCAAGTGATGCTACCTTTGGGAGAGCAGCGTGTTTGCTTTTACTTAACTCAGTATTCTGGGATCTGCCTTTGTTTGCTGGGTATAGCTTGCAATGACCCCTACATACAGAGAGGCATTTCAAGAAGTAAGATGGATTACTCTCCGTCCATTTCTTCTTAAGATGTGTTTGTTATATGTACCTTCACTGCACATCTGTCTGCCTTTTTGAAAGTCCTAGAGAGAGATGTGAATTCTTGGCTGGAAAGAGACTGAGAGCAAGGAACATGTCTTACCTGGTTTTGTAATGACGGTAGGCCTTGGGCCATGCTCCGAGGCAGGCTTTTAGGGTACAATTGCCTGCTTGATAGAATATGTGTACCCAATGTACATATATACAAAGAATGTGCTTACAAGGCCTCAAAGAGCAGTAATAAAATAACCCATCTTCCTTGCTAATATAAGCTGCCTCATCTCTTGTAATGGACCAGTGGAAAATCGTGCTGCTACTTAATTTCAGTTTGATTTTGACCATAGACTGGAAGATAGATAGTCTTATAGTATCACCTAATCTAGGTGGCATCTGGAAGAGAACAGTTTTTCCTGGCCATCAAGAAGGAACTATCCAAAGATGATTGTGAATGCTTTGTTTGGAAAGAGAAAGGGGAAATTTGTAGCAATGAGAAATCCACATTTTTAGTCAACTGAAAGCTAGTTTATTTGTTCATGGAAATGTTTTCCTTGGAAGTTGCAAAGCATTTTGTAGAAACTACCATGGAAACTGCTTGAAGACTGCTGTTTGAATACTCAAAAACTTTAACGTATATTTTGTCAAAAATTTCCAAGTACACTGAGGCTTGGACATCTGCTTATATCATCAAATGCTGCCAATATCAGAATTCCTGCAAAGACTTACAGATAAATATATGTTAATGCATGCAGTGGACGTGCAATCAGCTTTGCAGTCTGAAGAATGTAGGCAGAAAAGGAGAATGGCACACAAACAGAAATACCAAAGAAAACTTCTCTTAGCCAGGATTTGTATTGATTGTTCTTATGTTAGACTCTTTAAAGCCCCCTTTGACTTTCAGATTAATGAACAGTACAGTGAAGTCAAATCTGGCTGTCAAAATTTGCAGACAGGAAAATTGCTATTGGTAAAACTGAAGAGTATTGAGCATTAGGAGCCTTGATAGCAAGCATGTATGATTGGTTTACTGGATTTGAAAAAAACCCCAAAAACAAACAAAAAAAACCACAAAAACAAACAAAAAAAAAAAACCACACCAAAAAAAAAAGTTTTGCAAATCCAGAACCTCACTGTCATGACATTTTAAGAGGAAGCACTAGAAAAACAAGTTTTCAAACTGAAAATCTTAACACTTGAAACTTAACAAAATTTTGTGTCCCATCTTTGGTAGCATATAGAGAGGTAAATATTGAAGGTGGTCAAATAGACTAAGTTCTCATTTTAGAGAGAAAGCAGTATAATCAAATGGGTCTGGAACAGTTACTCAGATCAACTCTTTCAGTAAAGCAGAATTGGGATAAAATTGAAGATTGCTGAAGGAGATTAAAACCAGACTTTATCTTTCGCTCCTGTCTCCTACTGGCAGCCTTTCTTATGGGGAAATATTGGCATAGTACATCATTTTATCTCACCTTTAATAACTGGCTAACTTTCAGATAGTTAAAAATTTTGCTTTAAGCTGAACCTGATCACAGGCTTACAGCAGTACATAAAAAATATGTCTGTTTTTGCTGGCCACGATTAGGGAAAGACAGCTTGAAAAAGAGAAGGAAGACAATGCTGGGTGAAAAAGGAAATAAAGTTTCAGATTTAAAGCAGTGTTAAATATGTAGCTGGAAGGAGGTTATGTGATTGGCGGTGGAGGGGGAGAGCTGTTCCCTGTATCAAAATTTGTACTCCGGTCAAAGTATCTCTTGCCATGAAGCTTAAAAAGGCCCAACAGCATTATTTACCTGGTGACACACCCATATTTAGAAAAATTTTCAACCTGCACAGTCCTCCTGTCCATCTGTGCTCTTATTTAATGACTGTCAAATAAGCAGTGCGTGGTGGTAGATAACAGTCTTGTTCTACTAGCTAACGCAATTACATTGTGGTGACTTACGTTGTATATATATTTTCTCTCTCTTCTGAAATCTTTCACATTTTTGTTTGGATTAAGAACACGAATGATCCCTTATCACAGTTTATTAGTTTCATCTACTTTGTAGCAATCTATTTGTCTCTATCTTTTTTGACTTCGCAAAAACAATTGTGACTCAGGTTGAATGTAATTTATTCTGTCTGGGGTCATTACACTAGAGTGGATTTATTTTCATTATGAATTAAATTCTTCCACGCTCTCCTTGTGAAGCTCTTTACTTCTTAGACTTGTAGTGGAGAAAAAGAGAAAGTAGCCATGTGGGTTGGGTTGAGATTTCTGTGCACCCAGCATGAATGAGTTGGAGGAGCTTTGAAGGACTGCATAAGAATATGTGAACCTGACCCCTAGAGAACTTGCTTCTGCCTGGGAGCAGAAGAACAGTTAGCTGTGCAGTAGCCACTTCATTCAAATTTTTTGCAAGTAGTGTGAATAAGAAGTGAAATCTCTTACACCTCAAAGATTGAATAGATATTTTGTTGAAGGTTGTTTAAATGTTTCGTTCATCATTCCTATTCAGAGTGGTACCCACTGCAACAGTGATGTCCTATGAATGATAGTATCAAGTCTGTCACAGAGCCTTTAGTTATATGGGCTTGAGTTCTTTGTCTGCTATGGTAGGAGAAGAAAATGCTTTTTATTTCAGTAGAAGCTGAATTTGTTATGATAACATTTGAACTCTACCGATGTTTAAACCAATTACATGGGAAATAAGGCCAACACTGTTCTAATTTTTTTTCAGACTAAATTGTCTTTTATTACTGGATTCTACTTTAATTTCATGTATGTTTAATTAAAGCAATAGAAGCTTTAATTAAAGCTATGCTGAAGACTGGGAATGCTGCAAAATGTTTTAAGCATTTAAACAGTGCCAGCTAGGATTTGACTTAAAATAAGCCGAGACATTTGTGATGTGAATATGCACATATCATCATAATGGAAGTAAATGCTTTTCACTCCAAGAGAGGAGCAAAAAAATTTTTCCTAATAGTATTGAATTTGTGAGACTAATTTACCAAGTGATTTTTATCAGTTTAATTTTCTCTGAATTGCTCCAGAATAGAAATCAAAACAGTGTATAAATTACTGTTTTGTTTTTGTATTTTCAGATGCTTCAGCTACAGAAAGTCATCTGGAGATAGAAGGGAAGGCGAATTGTCTGCCATATTATGGTATTTCTGATTTGAAAGAAATTCTGAATGCAGTAGTTAATGGAAATGCAAAGGAAGTATATGAATGTAGGCCTCTAAAAGTGATAAATTACTTGGAGGTAAGACAGAAGTTTGCTTTTAAGTACTGGCCAGCTAAGCTTATAGTAAATCCTTAAACAGCTTGAAAATCTTTCTTCAGCTTTCTGTTTTAATTAATGTAGTTCTGTTCTAAACAGAAGTTACTTTTGAAAAGGAGAATGTCGTATTCTCTCTGAGGTGTATGGGTTCTGCATTGCTTACCAAAATGCTTCCATGAGACATATCCAAAAACAGTTGTCCAATGTTATATAATACATGCTGAAAGCTGATGTTCACAAAGTGTTTCTGTATAGGCAGAAATTTCAGACTAGAAATTTCTCCATGTTAGAATACAGAACTGCCATAAAATTGCTTTACAAAGTTTAGAAGGTAGTTGAATCCAGAATAATCATCAAGATTCAACTCCTTTATAAATAAATCTATGAAGAAGTTAGAAAATTATTTAAGGTAATAGTTTATGAAAAGTAGGCATTAATTGAAGCTTAATTCTCATGTAAACCTCAACAAGATGTACATCATGAAAATCGGAAGGTGCACCAGTTCCGCTTAAAGAAGAAAAATTGCTGTGATTGATTCAAAGAAAGGGCAGAGGTAGACAAATGGCAACTTTTTTTTGCCAGAAAAGCAAGCTGTCACTGGAATTAAGACACTGAAGTAAAAAATGAAGGCTCATATACAGTGAACCCCATACGCCTCTGCAAATGCTTGTGTTTAGTTAACATCAATAACTTCTGCAGTTAAAGGAAGCACATACTGACAACTACCATAGTCTTTGAAGTCCATTCTATTCAATGCAATAGTGACGAAGTTCTGAAGTGCACTGACAGAGAGGGAGCCATGTGTTCTTCACAAGCAGCCAGCATTATTAGTTGCCAGAAATACAGTACTTGAGTAAAAGAATCTTTAATCTGTTTTCTTACAGAAGTTATTATGCAACAGTTGGAACTGGAAGGACTCTTGTTAATATTTGATATGCAAATAGATAAAATAGTCCATCCAGAGATGATAATGGGCATGAAGTTTCAGACACAACTAATATATGGGGTACTAGTTAAAGCTGGAGTAACTAACAAATAGTAGTTTTCTATCACTTCTTGTCTAGATGTTTCACTAATGCTATCTTTAATCCCAATTCTTAAGATCTCTGTTCAAAAAGGTTACCAAAATATATGTTAAGTCTCTTCTTACTTACCATTTACTAACATGCTTTCCTGAATCAGGCTACTTCAAAATGGGACCTAGGCATTTACACAGAATATGTGTTTTATCATTTCAACATTTATTATACAAATCTTTCCCTGTCTTTTTGGGGCAGTTAGTTTACAGCTGCCTTTGGAGCAAGTTATTCTGTTGTGTACTACTGAACCATTCTCATGCACTCATGAAAGAAGCTTAAAGAAGGGATGAGTTAAGTGTTGAGAAAGGAATGGTTTGTAACTTGATTTGGAGGAAGCTTTTCCTGTACTTAAAATACCCATCAGTCAGATTTAGTGGGATGGAGTTGGTTTACATAGAGATACACCCACAAACGTGTGTATATCTCTATATACAGATATATAGAGATATACAGACACATACATATAAAGGTATATATCAAGAGATTATCAAAGGAAGGCTTATTGAGAGCAAAGTTGATCCTGTGAGGAACTGTTAGAAAGAAGATACACATGCAGCAGTTAACAGTAGCTGGAAAATACATATTAACTAGGAAGTATATGGCTTGCCATCATGGAAAAAATAAATAAATAAATAAAAGTAAGCACTGAGGTTTTTGACCATTTGGGGGAGTAAACACTAGAAACACCATTCACTATTGTGTTCAGAATTGCAACGTATGATAAAAGTTTTATGTCTGCAGCATGTCTGCAACTTTTGCTGTCTTTTGGTAGACCCAGAAGAAAGAAGAGGGTAATGGTTAAAGCAGCAGCCTTCCTAGGTAGACAGTAGTCCACAGTGATCTTTTTTCGACTTGGAAGAGTGGGAGAAAATCCCAGACAAACAAAATGAGAAGATTCAATTCGGATTAAAACGTTATGAACACTGCTTCAGGCTTGTACAATGTGAAGGGAGATTGTATGCCACATCTGTTTCTGTCTAGGCAACTTTACTAAAGTACAGAAGAGAAGGCAATGGCAGGAAGGCCCATCTTGGAGGAAGGAAACAAAAAAACCTGACAACTTGGTTTTGAAGTTGCTTGATTCTTTGAGGATGGGTGCTTCAGTAATTCTGTTTAGCAGTCACTTCTGCTTTCTAGTATTGTGAGATGACGATGCAATAGACAATTGTTAATGCAACATTAATCTAAAATTTCACTATAGTATTTTTAAAAGTTTGTTTAGCTGACTGTTTGACTTCATTTATGTTAGTTCTAAAGTTTGTGGTGTAGAATGTGTCTTGTGAACTGGTAAATATCTTCAGCTGATGCTGGTGCCAACGGGAAGTAAGATGTTCAGAAACACAAAGCATCTTGCAAAAGCGGACCCTAAAAGAAAAGGACAACGTGACCAGCAGACTGACTGTGTGACTCCATTGTAAAAGTGTAATGAAATAACCAATAAGATATGTTTAGAGTTACATTTGGGTTTCTGGGATTTGGGATATTTTTCAGCAGAAAAGAGAAGAGTGACCTTTAAACAGTGAGTGCTTAATTCCTGCTTTCTGGTAGCCCCAGGTTAATGTGTTAAAAAGTGGTACTTTAAAACTATTGGGGTTTTGTTTTTGTTTTTCTTTTCCACAGGGAGAAGCAGTTCGTTTAGCTCGGCAGCTGCCCTTACATTTGTCAAGAGAAGATGTACAAAACACAATTTACAGGATGAAGCAACAGCTTGGAAAGGAAAATAAAGGCTGTGTTCATGGTCGTCCTTTTTTTCATCACTTAACAGATATTCCAGAAGTTGACAAGCAGAATTCCACGGAAATTATTCAGTAAATGGAACATTTTGTTTGGGATCATATTTCTCTTGCTTAATTTTGATCATTACTCTGTAATTTCAGCATGTTTTGTGCAAAGCTTTTGTATAATGACTTTTCATTATCGTGTGCTCGCCTCCTAGAGACTTTTTTTTTAACTTAAATTCAAATGCTGCTTGAAAACTGGAAATAAATACTGTAGAGAAACAATTCATCACTATTTTTTAAAAGAATTTATTAAAGAAATGTTCTCAACTGGTTTGATGTTCTTCTTACTGCTGCAGGTTTAGAAAATATCAGTATGCCAAAATTTTTTAGATGTGAAGTGGTTAGAAGTTGCTTTCATTGGAGCCTGACAAACTTTCTTGTACTGAGGACATGAGATGTTAATTTTCAAAGGAATGCCAGGTAGCTGTAGGTATTTAAATGTTGCATTGCCATATGCAGTTGTTATAGTTACATGTTTATGGTGATATATTTCTATTTGGAAACGTTTAACTTGGCATAAATTAGTATTGAAGTCCTAGTGTCCAATCTCCAAAAAGCTTTTTTACACACTTGGAAAAGTGTGATTCTTAAATGTGTAGTACACTCTTAAAACTTTAGATCAATAAAAACTGGCTAATGACTTGAAAGAGTCACAGGAACACAGGTTAGCACTGAAAGCAGATGCCAATACATCTGTGTTGGTGCAATGCTATACACAAACTGTTTGGGGGTGGGAAACAAACTGCCCTCACTCAAGGAGAATGTGGCATAACTAGGGTAAAGTCTGCCATATAAAAAGCTACTGATTCTGGTAAACTTGTTCATTCTCTTTCTACCAGAATGTTTACTCCTCTATCTCAAGTAGTAGCCTACTTCCGTAAAGCTACCCAATTATGCCTTCTTTGCGTGGCAGATGCACTGTCTCTGGAAGAGTATGTTTCAAAAGTTTCAAGAAAGATCACCTGGAAATTCTGTCCATCCCCAGTTGTTCTGTTGTTAGCAGATCTTGGCACTATGAAAATGTGGTGGTAAGACCTAGCTTTGTAGTGTTTCTGTGGCTGCTAGGTAACTGGTTGAAGGTTGCTGAAAGAGCTGAGTGCAAGCTAGTTCGTGGACAGCAAGCTTGGACTAGACAAGCAAATGTACAATCTGAAAATGTAAATTACTGATCTAGTGCTCTGTATCAAACAGTGCTGAACTGGTGAACTAAGTTAAGAAATCACATCACAGCAATACATGACAACTTATAAATTCTAAACTGGAAGGCAATGATTATGGTTTTTATGCCATTAAAGTAAGTTTATCCTTTTCATAAAATGCTGGGATGATCAGAGGGCACAAGCAGGATATCTTTCCAAACTTAACCAGTAAGCAAGGCACAAGATGAGAACGTCAGTGGAAAACTGGACACTTGTTGGCTGTAAATGTCACTCGGTGCAGAAGATGTGAATTTTTAGAATGGAAGTGAGAAGGTGGATGGAGACACAGGAAGGAGACGTGACTCTTGGCTCTGAGGGGGAAACAGGATCCCAGCCTTGCGGTGGATGCAGAAGGTTATAGTTTGTTTATTTTTATTCTTGTTTGGATACAAACTGTGAGAGTTTAGAGAGTAGCCATTACAGTGAGAAAAGCCAAAGGCAACCTGGAGAACTGAAATTTATCTCCAAACTAAGTTTGTCTGAACTTAAACGGATATGTGCGCCAGTTTTAGTCAGTTGCGAATATAACGTGTAGTCTTTAATGAGATGATTAATTGCTAGTTCTTTTCCGAAAGGTAAAGTAGCTGTATCCTAATTATACTCGAGCAAATGCTAGCATCTTTGGGAAGACTAGGGTCAACACCAAGTGCTTTCATATAACAGTACCATTGCAGAGGACAAGTTGTTTAATAGGTATTCAGGCCCTAGGTTGAGGAGAAAAAGCGATTGGTAAATTGGTACTTAGAGGTGCCAAGGTGGGTTTAGTTGCTATGGAAGAAAATTAGTGTCAGGTGTTGCTTTGGGTGCAGGTGCACCAGGTTAGGCAGTTGGGAGTTGGGTCTTCCCTCCTTCCCTACTCCGCTCCCTCCTTCTCTCCTGCCTAGGTTTGCTGTCCTTTACCTCAGAGGGCTGCAGTGGATTTCTTCTTTAGGTACATGAACATACAGTTTGTTTTCTGTCTCTCTGGGATATTGGGGGTTGTCGTGTGGCTGGGTGCTGGTAGCGAGTGCTGTAGCACGGCTTCGGAGCTGTAAGTCTGGGTGTGTCTCCACCGTGGTACTCATGGTTGGGAGTGCAAGTTGAAATTGTGAGTTGCTCTGATGCTGTGCTGGTGGGAGATGGCTTTAGAGAGGGTGAGTTTCTCCTTGCTTTATCCAGTGTGGATGGGAGGAAACATTACTTTGTGTTTCTAGAGGTGCTCTTTCTTTTTCTAGAGATGCTTTCACTGATGCTTCTGGTGACGCGTCCGTTTTACGTTCCTTATTTAAACAATAGAAGTACCCCATTTCTAGATTTACAAGTTTAAAAGAAGTCAAATGGTGCACTTGATTTAATCGTTCTCAAAAAGGAAGGCACATCAACTTACTGCCATTACATCAGCACCTGGTGCCGCTCAGATGTGTCATTAGGTGACGAACCCCACGAGGCTCTCTGGAGAGCGTGCACAGGCTGCCTGTCCTTGCCGTCCCCAGCTCTATGGGCTGTTTGAAAGGACAAGAAAACCTAAAATATGTAACGATGAGTAGACTTGGTTACTGTTGTGCTTTCCTCTCTTGGAGGAAAAAGGAGTGGGGCAGGACCTGGCGCATGCATGTCCCAGCAGCGAGCGGACAGACTGCCGTGTCGGTGTATCCCACGCCGTGGACCCACGCAGCTCTTTCCACCTCGAGTGGCCAAGTCGGGGCATTTCGGGGGACTTCTAGTATTTGCACTGCCCTCTGCTGGCATTTTCTTTTCGTACAATTTTGGCCACTGAAAATGATGGGTAGGCAGGTCTGAGGACCATGAACGAGCACCATTCCTGCCTTCCTTTCAGCCAGCAGCAGCTCAAAGTGTTATTGCTTGTGATGCTTCTCATGGTGTGCACGTTTGCCTTCCTAAAATATGCCTAGTGTGCAGGTAGCAGCGTTCCCTAAGTGGTAATCGGGAGCTTTCCAGACTAAGGCATGATCTCGTAATAAAACTTACAAAACCTTTTGGTTGTACGTAGCTTTGCGTTTTTCAGAGGATCGTTCGTACAGGTCAGTTTGGGCAGGTTCAGTTCTGGTGGTGTATTTGCAGCTCCAGTGTCTGCCTTGCCCAAATTCTGAAAAGTTGCATATTATTTTAATAGAAAACCATTGAATATCAATTTTCTTTTTAAATACAGAAAAACCTCATTGAAAAAAGAATTCTTTTTCCTTGCATATAAATATGGGTATAAACATGCAATGGAGGTAGTGACTTTTACATGTTTCTTTTCTGAATGTACTAGGAAGCTTAATAATGAAGTTTGTTTCCTCTCAGTTAAGAAGTGTGTGTGTGAAGGGTTTTGGAGTATTTGGGGGGGGGGTGGTGGGGGGGTGGGTGTTCCTTTGGTATGAATAGTAGCAATTCAAATCATAGCAAAAACAGTAGAATGCTTGACTTATCTCAGGAGCACTTAGAAGTCATTGGCAACAGTAAAATCTGTATGATGTAATTTGTGATTTGTTAAAATGGATACTTCTTATGTATTTCCATATTCTAATATGGAATATTTAAAATATCTAGGAATAGAATCGGTACTTCCAAGCAATACTCTAGTTATACAAGCACCCGTTCCTCGGTCTCAATTTATGCAATTGGTTTCATTCCTCCTCCTCCCCCCCTCCTCATATTTGTATTACTTTCATCAAAGTAAGCATCAAAGAGCAGCTTCTTAGGTTTTTGAAAGAGTTGTAATATTTGGTCTTCCGAGCTTGTTTTATCTTCTGTAAAGCAGGTCCAGTTTTGGTTTGGTTAGGGGGGTCTGGTTTAGTTTTGTTAAACTTATAATTAAAAACTAATTTTTTGTCTGCAATAGCAATATTGAAAGATTCTTGAATGTTTTGTTTCTTTTAACAGCATTTAACAGGCTGGGTTAGGAATCGAAAGAAACTTGAGGTACATCCATTTAATTTTTGCAAATGGAAAGCTACCACGAGTAGCATTGATTTTTCTTCTTCTCTCTAAGTATGGAGTATGATATCTGAAATTACAGAGAGTATAAATGTGGAAATGTTAAATCTTTTGTTAATGGCTTCGAATTAAGCACACATTGTTGCAGATGATTTGGAGGACTTATTTAAAGTAAATATACAATTTCAAGCTCAATTATCATTCATAGTTTAACTGAACATAGTGAGATATTAGGTCTGTGAATTTGATACAGTGTTACTTCATAATTACAATGCCTTTTTTACAGTAAATTTGATATAGAACAGTTGCTAAAGGAAAGCTGCTGAATAGTGTGACCAACCATTTTATGGGACACATCTGGTGCATTAGTTCAGGATGTGCACTGCAGAAGAACAGAGCCTTTTGCACAAAATGAGAAGGAAGCTAACTCCACATGTATACGTTTTGTGGACATGCGGAGAGGTTAAACAATTACAAGTTAATTGTGTAAGCTAATAGGAGGGGTGTTCGTAATGTCATTTCAAAATAGCTAAGGAGGAAATGGAGGAGAATTATTGTTTTAAAATCTCAAATGAACAGTTTACACCTGTTAATGTTACATTTAGAACAGCTGTTTCTTTTACTATCAGTAAACAGATGCAGAAAGTAATGGAATGTTTTAAAGCAATATGTTAATCTTGTCTTCCACTACTGAACATTCTCACAATATCATGATTAAATATTAACTGTAATGCTGCTGTCATATGCAGCTACAGAATTCTTACTTTTTTAATCACTTTTGTATCTGAAGTTGTAAATGTTTATCCAGAGTTATTGTAGTCTTTCATCAACCCATCATAAGTCTTTTTGCACATCAGTAATTTTACTGATGATTTCATTGGGCTGAATTACTCGGCCAAAGGGACCCTGACTTTGGTTTTGCTGAAAAGTTATTTCTGTATTTGTAATTTCCCCCTGAAATGAAACAAGCTATATTTATAAGGGGAGAAAAAAATTGCTCTTGAGGACCCAGGATAACCCACATTTTGTATGAACTCCATCTGAAGTTGTTTGGTGTGATAGGTGAAGCTTTGCCAGAGCATGCTCAGGTAGGTCCAGCACCGCATATTGGGATAGTACCAACAAGGTGGTACAGGAGAGGTTCTTGTTTAGTGCATGGAATTTTTTGTTTTATGACAAGAAGTTTGATCTTAGTTCATTTATTTTCTGTATGTCTTATGACAAATGTTTTGTGCTACTAAGGTTTTGAAGTAAAGAATAGCTATGGTTCTGACAGCCTCTTTGAAAAAAATAAAACCCTCAAAACTGCAGATGCAATACCACGTGTACCTAGAAAAAAACCACCAACTATTTAAAAACATTTTAAAATTAGTGCCTAAACTGACCTGAAGTTTTCTAGAAACCAGTACCTGCCACTCAGATGCTCAAAGGTGGCAGTAGTAGTTCTTCAACTGGAAAATATGTGTCTTGATTTTAGAATTACAGTATCTGTAAATGTTCTTTAAAAAATGTAGCATTTCAATGAAATAACGTGCGATTGTGGAGCATTACTAACTCAGCACTCCAAGAACGGAAGCACAGAAGATTAATACTGTATAACTTGTTTGGCAGATTAGTTTTCAGGAAATGTAGAGACCAATGAATATGGCAGCTGCATTATTAAAATATTGTATTCAAGCCCAGGTCAAATTGGTCATTCATGCATGGAGTAACTCAGCATTAGTTGAATCATTACATTTTTTAGATATTTTAGGATCACCAATATTTTTTGCTTCAGCACTTAAAATGCCTGTTTAATTTACAGTATTCACAAGGAGCAAACGTTTTGACAGAGGAATGCTGTATGAAGCATTTATATGCGAGTGCTCACTTGTCAGGTCATTGCAGTAATAAAATGGCATTGGTAGAACTAAGGTTCTACCTTGTTTCTAATGTCAGGACAGCCTATTTTTGGAGAATTTTAAAGAGCCTTAGGTAAAATTATCTTAAGTTGACATAAAATAACAAAGAGCGTATGTCTTTCCTTGTTCTTGTTAGCCTGGTACTGTTTATGTTAGATAAATGAGAGAGAGTGTTCCTGATGAAAGGTAAGAGAATTTATTTTCTCAATTAAAAAAAAAAAGGGGGGGGGGGGCAGGAGGGAGAAACCCTCTCGTGTTCGTTAAGTAGCTTTAAAAAAGTCCCGTCATCTCACTTCAGGAGAATGGAAAGGAAAATTCTTTTTGAAATAGTTTGAGTTTATTTCATATAAGGTAGTTGTTGAAAGACAAATAGTTTCAGCTGGAGCGAATCTAGGTATGATTCTTGCCAGTCTTGGCCAAAACTGACTAGTAGTAAATAGATTATTTCAAAGCAATGTGCTGTTGCATTTCTATTCTTCTTCACTTAAGCAGGCAGAGTTTGACTGTTACTTAGTCAGTTAACATTCCTGACGTTCCTTGACAGCTTAGGTGTGTTTTAGAACAAAAGCCTGTTAATACTTACTAAGACACGTGAAACTACATACACGTAGTTCTAGAAAAATGTTCCCTCATCAGAAGGACTCATACAATTACTTCTCCCATAAGGTAGCCTCCTCCATTACAGAACATTTCCTTAATTGTTGCAGTTAGAGCTTCACATACGGCTTCAAAATCCCCTCTTTCAAAACTGCTTGCCCAAGATCCCATTGCCATTTAGGCATACCTTTGATCCATACCTTTGAGCAACTGAAAACGCTGCCAACTCCTTTAGGAAATGTGGATTTGAAGTTCCAGTTTTCATCTGTGTCTGCAAATAAGTAAATGTGATTGTGCATCAGCAGCAATAAAAGGGATACTGGCCTTTTAGAATAGTAGTATTTTATACTATTAGTGAGATTCACTGTAGAACCTGGAAACACTTAATAGTGCACCAACTGCTTATAGGTTATGGAAACTGAAGAACAGCTCAATCAGGCTTGAGCTGGATGCAGAGTTTACAGGGAGGGGGGAAATCCCAAACTCTGCAATTCAGCCAACATTGTTGATTGTTTACTATGATGAGCACATACCTAATAGTTAATGGGTGGGTGCAGTTTATTCTTGCCTAGTAATGAACTCCTTGCGGAGTCCTCAGGGCTGTATAATTTCTGACTCTGTACTACTCAGAGTCATCAAAACTTATGCAGTTTTTCATTATTATTGTGTCCTGTTTCTTCTGAATTTGGATACTTTATAGCAACAAAGTGTGTTGTTGAATTCTTTAATTATGTAAAGTAACGAAGGTTTCAAGCACCACTAGATTTTTTTTCTTTTTGGAAAACCTGTATGGATGCAGAATTAGTAAGGCTAAAATCAAGTCCATCTAAGGAAAGGCTGAAATGTTAAAATATATTGCAGTAATAACTGCCTTGCCGGTTTTCTTCTGGTTGCCCGTCTAAGTCTTCTAACTGTAGGTCAAAAATCTGGAGCAAGTATTTTGGCATAGCACAGTTTGTTGTAAGGAAGATTTAATAGCTTGTTATGTCCTATTTCTATAAACAGAAGTCATTTAGAGTTCAGCAGATATATTTAGAATCAGCATTTGTGCTGGTAGTTACAAGCTGAATAAAATAATCTTTGAAAAGCTCAATATACAGAAGGGAATATGCAAGTTCAAAGTTACCTCGCAACTAATTCTGTTTCAAGAGACTTAGGCATATTCACAAATACTAACCTGCAAAACTGGGAATCGCATTCGCTAATTTATTTACAGATCTTTTGAATAATGAGTTGAAGTGTTGTGTACACTAGGGTCTGCTCCTGCAGTCTTTACCCTGGCAAAACTCCCTAATCTTCATAGAGGGAGATTTCTCTGTCTCAAATAGTGCAGTGTAAGGCCCAATAAAATGGACAGCCAGAAGCTCTGGAGAGGTCTTCTCTGCTTCAGGCTGGTTTGGGACTAAATATTAATAGTTTACATTGAGTGATTTGTAATCTAACCTGTGATTTGTTGACTTCAAGGTGCGCATAATATCTGAAAAACACAGGCGAAGTCAGTTTAAGATACGAGTTTTACGGCAAATAGTAAATTAAAACCATAGTGACCTTTTGGTCTTGCTGATCAAGTGCATAAAGATGTTCATCTGTTGGTCTGTACTAATCACAGTAACAGGGCTCTTGCTCAGGGGATAGCAGGCATGAGCAATACTCTTGTATACTTGTTCTTCTGCTGTGGTTTTTATTGAGGAAGTTTTGCAATTAAAATGTTTATAATCACACTTTGATGCAATGTTTGCATGTTCTGTTTCGGAAAAGATAGTAGTTCTTTTCTTTTGTGAAAAAGGGTTCACTCAGTGGTGCAAATAGACATCAGTGCCTTAGTTTAAATTTCAGTTGATATTTCTGCCCTGGTTGCTGGCACTGGCCACATTGGTGTGAAGTCGGATAATTTCTACTGTACCATTTCTGGTACAGATATTGCCAAACACTCAGGAGTTTGAAAACTATTAATTGAAAGCATATTATATGTTGCGCTTAAATATCTTTTTCCTCCTGTATTTTAACACAAGAAGAATTGTTGTCCTTTCTGCTATATTAAGTGTCCATGCTTTCAGAGTCACAAAAATTGTCACCCAATTGTGTGATCACCCCATCATTAAAGAAGTATCTTGCAAGGATTGTTTTGCAAGTAACTTAAACCCTTCGTTTCATATTCTTATATCTAGACAGGACATTTTTCGTTTTTTACCATGTTTGAATTTTGGTTGTTTCAGTAAGCATCAGAGAAGTTTTCACGTAGGTGTATTTTTTAAAAATGTAATTTCTGAAGAGAGAAAACATGACTACTTTTTTTTTCCTTGTGTTACAGCGATTATAAAATGATACTTCGCAGTGTTCGTTGCTGTTCATCCAAGTGTCAGAAACGTGAAGTTGTAATGAGAGTCATATTATGCCCCTTTGTCCCCTCATTAAACTGGCGTACTGAAAAGAGGACTGGCCGTGTAGCTGGCTGTTGGCAAATCTGGGAACAGAACCTAACACGCTGATAGTGTTTCCCCACTTTAACTACATTGGAAGCCTACTTGTTGGGGAAAATGATAGGCTGGTACCAAATGATATATATGATGTGCAACACAAAAGATTTCCTGTTTTCAGTATATATGACGTGACCTGTGGGCTAACTGAAGAAAACATCACTGAGAAAGTGCTATATCTACATATACAAGTGTTCCTATTGATACGTTATTTTTCTAAGATTTTGCTGAGTAAAGCTATTTCCATACATAAGCATTTTGGCCATCTGCAACTGCTTGTCAATGAGCCTGGTTTGAGAACACTGGTCGTAATTGTAACCTCAGGAATGTGTGACCAGCTCGCGGCCAGCTGTGCATGCCCTGACTTTTCCCAGGTGTTAAGATACATGGCCACTTTTGTTCACTTTAACCGATGGGGCAAAATACAGTCCTTGTTTTTCTCCACCTTGTATTAAACCTAAAAACTGCTGGGTTTTGTTATTTTTTTAATATGTCGTAGCAAACAACTAGATGAAGTTGTCCATGTTGTTTAATTACTAATTACTTAATGCAGTGCACTGCATCTCTATGACAGTGTGTCATAGAGAAATAGAAAAATAGAGAAATACAAGAGAAATACAAAAAGGGTCCTCAGTATGCCGTGGTCTTGCTATAAATTAACAGTGCTGACCCTGCAAATTGCAAAAATGCTCTTTAGTTATGTTTCAATAGCATAGATATTTTTGATGTTTAATCCTCTTCAGCCAGAGTGGGTTTGGCTACTTTTTCTAAGCGGTTTTATTTTAATGATTCATTTCGTGATCATAGGGGCACTTACTAGCTGTCTTCTGCATGGGAGCCTAATTGGAACTACTCCTAAATCCAACCTGGAGTTGTCTGCATAGGGGAGGTTGTATTTTGTCTTTACCTGTGTAGCATTTTCTTTACTTGTCTAGCATTTTCTATATTCAAGGTGAGGCATAAATATCTTGAAAGCAATAGGTAGGAGTACAGGTTCCCTCCTTACAGGTGTTGGAGGGGGAGAACGCTTCTAGTAATCACGAGGACAAAATTTCCTCCATGGCCTTGTGACACTGTTAAGCAAAAAGTGAAAGCACGAGATTAATTTATGGACATGATAATTTGCACAGTGTGATTGTTATAAAGGAGTAAATCCACTTCCCAAGTCACTGCTGTTGGCTCTTATTCGCCAACAAGCTGACATGCTCTCCACATAGTAGGTATGGACAAGAAATGAGTTCGTAACTTAGACCAATTCTTTGTATGGTCAAAAAGACACACGTTATCCCTAAAAGTAACCTACCTATTTGGATCAGTTTCCATGGAATGAACTCAGACCTTCAAGCAGAGCAGGTCAGTGTCTCCTGTAACAAGTTCATGAAGTATGAATTTCTGCCTTTTATGGTCTTTCAAAGACCTTGCACTGTTGGTTTTGGTAATCTTTGAACGTGGTAAGGAGACACAGATTCTAAACCAGCGCTGGGGTTTTCCTAAATGTTCAGAAGTCAGTGAGGGATGAGCACACGTGAAAACTTCATATGCGTCTAAATGCTTTTCAAACTCTAGTTCTTAGGGACTCAGAAAAGCTCCTTTAATCTTCAAAGTCAGTGAAAAATTAGACTCCTAAACACTTGCTTAGCCCTTGAAAAATGAAGCAGAACTGTCTTGGCGGAGGAGGAGAGTATCACACCAATCCAGTGCTGAGAGCTGCTCAAACATAAACTTGTAGCAAGACAAGTTCTTTCCTTATGGCTGCAGTGATACGGAGCACTCTTGCATGACGGTCTTACATAAAAATCTGAATGATGTGGTTTTTCAAGGGTGTTTTTGTAGTTAAAGTACTGGTCTGTGAATCCTCTTTACGAAGCAGGGACCGTCCACTCTTCACCACAGCCCACGGGAGAGCTGATAAGACCTGGGATAAAACTGCGTGCTCCAAGTAACTCGTAAGTGATTTGTGCCTCTGACTGACGTCTCTCCAGTGAAGACTCCCAGATATGTGCCAGCGTTGTGAGATTCCTGTAACCACCGGTCTTCGGTATTTCCTGTGAAACTTAAACCTAATGTTCGAAATCTGCATCAGCACTGAACTATTCTGTCCTTTGTTTTCTGTTCGTCAAGGTGGCTTTTCTCATTAGCATAAATCACAAAGCTCCTGCAGCAGTAGCGTTGTCCATATGATATACAGCATCTCTGTTGTGGCCAAGGGATATTTACAACCCAAAATGCTCTGCTTTGCTGGCTTTGGAGAGACTTTTCATTGTTTCTTCTTTCACAGTTTCCTGCATCCTAATGAGTAATTCATGTTATAAGATGGAACAAATAAGGGTCTTTAAGAGAAAATCATATAGAACACCATGATACTTTTATTATTATTATGCATGTCTGACGTGAACAAAATAAATTAGCCAAAGGCAAATAAAATGCACCCCTGTGGACATTCAGAGGTTTAAAAACAATGAAATAAAAATATCTGCAGTGCATTACATTAGACTATGGTAAAGAAGTTAAACGGGTCTAAATTGTGTGCAACCTAGTTGAAGAAATAAGATACTTCTGTGGGCTATGGATACATAATGTAAACAATTTCAAAGAGTGTTTGGCAGTGTCTTGGTGTTTGCTCCAAATGCTTTCGGTTCAATGGGAGTGAAGAGCTATGCTCCGTTATAGACTCACTTGATGTTTTATTTTGGAGGAAGGAAACTTGGAAGCAAGTCTACTTTTTTGTTTTCATTGCTTAAAGGTGACAATGGAAAAAAGATGAGCCGCATACTCATATTGCTTCCTACCTGCTCATCTTTCTTACTTTCACTGTTGCCTTTAACCTTCGGTCCTACTTGAGCAAAAAGAATTAAAATGCACACACACGTAGCTACTAACATAGGATATGTCGATGAGTGTAATTGGTGACAACTGCTTGCTTCGTATATGAAAGAAACTGATCTGTAGAGATGCTTTAGTTCCCTGCTCTTTCTCAGAGGCTGCTCCTGGACGGGGAATAGGTATTTCCGATGCTATCTTCCTATCTGTGTATCTTTATAGTATTTCTTTGTTGTTATACCTGCTGAGATGATCTTGAGTGCTTTCTTTATGAGGACTTAGGACTCACAGGAGTAGGAAACATTTCCTTGCTGTACGGCTTTTGAAAGATCAGTAAGAATTGCTCTGATTCAGTGCAGCTTTCAATCACGTTGCCTTCTGCTGCATTTTCATCAGATATTGCAGACTAAGTAGTATTAATCGGCTTAGTAGTCGGGTGGAAACCGCAGGGAACAACTAGAAGTTGATTTTGCCCCCGCTTCCTGGAGCGGCATACGAAACCAGTTCAGCAGAGCTGTTAGCCTTGCTCCTGAGGGCTGATATAAATTAAAGGTCCTGAGCACTAGGGGTTGTTAAAATTCTCATAGGGCTCTTTATAAGATGTTAACCCCCATGGTCTGGCCAGGCTCCAAACGGGGTAATTACATTCTTCCTACCTAAATTCCCCCTGCAATTGCAATTCGATGTGCTGGTATTCCTCACTTCCTCTCCTCTGCCGTGCCCCGTGGAACAGTTGTTGCATTTCATCCCAGAGGTACTTGCTTTCAGTGACCGATGGAGTGGTCTGCGTGTAGAGTCTATAAAGCATTTTAAGAGCCTTTTGGATGAAATATAATTTATGATGCTTAATTTTTTAATTATCTGCTGGTTAAAACGGACTAGGTTAATCTGAGCCCTGAATGCGTGTGAACTGTGTGAAGAGACCTGGAATGAGACGGTATCAACAGCTGTTCTCCTTCCCCATTGAACTTCTTCCCAGGGGCTTCTTCGACAGAAGAAGCAACAGACCAAACTAAAAATATAGGAAGGCTTTTCTAAAGGGTTCATTACAAGATAGGAAGAATATGAACTATGTAGTAAGGCTAATGCGATTTTTGCCTCAGCTGAAGTACATATTGAAGTGTGTATTAGGTACACACATATATATAAAACGTTCCCTCTGCTTAGGGATTCTGTTGTAACCTTAAGAGCAGCATCTGAACACTTGCGTTCTAGAAGGTACTCTTTTCCTACCACTTCTTATGCTAGAAATGCCTTTTATTATAAAAACACTATAATTTTTATTAAAGATATTGCGTACTAATTGGAAGTAGACTAATCATCTATAAATTCACATGTTGCCTATAAGTAGAGAGATACAAAGTTAGTACTCGGTGTTTAACAAGGTACTTGGGGAATATCTGTATGTGTCAAATACACAGAGACTTCAAATAGAGTGTTCTGTAAATATGGGGTTTGCTTATCATATATCTGCAATACGAATAGGATAAAGCAATGCTGGGGGACATCTTTGTGTTAGTTTAACATTAGTTTCTCTCTTCGCTCGGGGAGTGACTCATACTAAGCCTAGCTGTGCTACATAGGAAATCTTTGTACAGATGCTAACCTGAATGAACTAAACTTTTATTTCCTGAGATCACTTGGTCTGGTCTGTTGCGTATGGCAGGCCATTGGATTTCACTTGGTATTAGTGTCAAGCCTAAATATTTGTTTAGGTCCGATATTTCCCTCCTAGAACATCAGCACCTAGGCTACAGGTAGAAACAAAAGATCGCTGTTCATCTGTGTAATAATGTCCTCGCTAATTAAGTGAGATCTCCTCAGGTTATCTAAGCAGGTGAACTACTCACGATGCTGCAGGGAGAGTTGAAGATTTTGCATGTGATTTGTCTGGTAGCACAAGAAATGTATTTCCAGTCCCAGATGGCAAAAAATCAATATATGAGCCCATGCATGTGAATATGATGCACTACCTGAGCGGATTCTTAGTGTTACTTTCTGAGTCAGTGCAGATCTCTGACCATCTTGACCCCTGCATCAGCCAGTCGCTCTCTGATGCTTCTGAAGAAGGTTAAAAAAGCAAAACCAACAAATCAAACTGAAAAACCTCTTCTTTGTGTAAATAAATAAAATAAATAAATAAATCTGTCTGCTCTGATACAATTAAGTTTGAAAGCCTGAAGCTTAAAATGTCCTTGCAAGGTCTTTCATTGTGTTTCAGTGAAAAACTGCACTATCATGAACATAAGATATATTTCTCTTTGACCTGTGATGAAAGCTGAAATAAATTTACTTAAATATTTGACACCAAATTTAGCTCAATGTGCTCTACTGCTTGTTGCTTAGAAAGGAGCTTATACTAACTACATAGCCAGATGTTAAAATGAGTTATGCCTATATAATCCCACTCAGTGTGGCTTTAATGGATTTTAACTTGGAATAGGAAATCTAGTTCTCTTGCATATGATCAATTTGGACATATTCTTACTTAAAAACAGTTTGTCATTTAGGATTGAAATAAGCTATTTGTATAGTTTTAGTACTGTAAGCTTTAAGAATGTCCTTTAATTGCAATATATAATAGTAAATATTTGCATAAAATACAGCTGTGCTATGAAGCATTTCTCTTATGATCATTTATAGTTAACATTACCAATGCAGTTTAAAAATACCTATTACATATTACACTACATTTTACATATTACAGAAGGAAATGTGTTATTTTTGATTAGTTTATGTGTAAGTAAACATAAACAGCTTTATTCATACTGATGGTCTCTTAACAGGCACAAGAGCAATGTACTGTCTCTTGCCATCAACTCTCACATGCACTCATGTCTTCTAAGCATCCTAAAGTGTTTATATTCTTTTATTTGTTTGAGCTTTGGCAAATCGGCACCTTTGCACATTTTGTACTAGCTTCTGTGTCCAAGATGAGACACAAATTCCTGGGAAATTTCATGCAGAAAAAAATCTATGTATTCTAATATTATGGGAATATTTCTTTTATTGAATAATATTTTTAGGTAAAGGTAGTCTGACAGAATAAGGCAGCAAAGGATTTATTTAAATGGAAGATGATTTAAAGCTAGATGTTGTGGAGGTGCATACCCCATCATTTTGTGCATCTGTGATCTTTCTAGCTTTTCTAGTTTTGTATCTTTTTTTCTTTACCTGACACTGTGGTTTAACTTTTTAAGCATTTGTTTTCTGTTAATGTAATTATCAAATTTAATTTTTCAGAAATTAGTATCAAAGAACAATGTATTAAATGTGTCTATATTTTTAATTCTTTTAAATTCTGACTTTCTATTCTTTCCACAAATACTGTCTGCTGTTTGTGCTCCCCACCCCGCCCAATCATTTCCACTAAATTCTCTCCTTGGCTGGTTTTTTTGCTGCTGCTGCTTCTTGCATCCTCTCCCTCTGGAAAGGAGGAATGTGCTCTTTTCTTCTACTCATGCATGAATTTCTCACTGTCTCTTTCTTTTTTGTTACACACAACTGTCTGGTTGGTTTTTTTTTTCAAGTCTGCATCTACAGCTTCTTTCCCCCCTAGCACTCACTGCTGTCATGAACAACTTTAATTTAATTAGAAATGCCTTTTGGTTCTATAAAATTCAATTCTATAGAATTCGGTAGAAGCTTTCATATCTGAGGTTGAAAGAAAAAGGTTTTTTTCTATTTCACACAGTTTCCTACCTATTTCTTCTTTTTTTTTCTTTTCTCATTGATACCGTTTTTCTTCTTTCTCAAAACTGTCTCTTTAGCACTCCAAACTCAAAAATTCCCTTCTGTGGTTGCTTGTCATTAAAGACACAGTCTGACAATTAAATATTCTAAAATATGTGCAAAATTCGGTTCTGTGGATTTGCATTAAGCTTTTCTGGGGAAAAATAATTTACAGTACTAGTGTCCTAGTCAACGTGGTAAATATACTTTAGAAATTAAAAAAAAAAAAAAAAAAAAAAAAAAAGCATTAAAGCAATTTTTCTCAGAGCCCCAACCTTCTCATATTTAGGAGATTGTGTAGTCTACCCAGAAGGGTAGATTAATATTGCCATTCATTGGAGTGAAACCATAGCAGTATCCGTACATACTCAGAAATTCATCTTCGTTATGGGATGTTGTCTTTAATGGCTGATCTAAGTTACATTTTTTTACAACTATTATGTTAACTTGGTTGTGGAGTCAGGTGGATATTTACAAAAAATTTCATTGTGCTCTTGGGGAAACCAGCCTTACCAGGAGTATGCACTTTAACTGAAATTGAGATAAATAACTTGAGGGTGACTTACTTAAGTTTTGAAACAGTTAATGCTCTCTTAGGAGGAGATGAGGGGTAGATAAATGGTGAACAACTGGGAAGCTGGCTCTGAAGCACGTGCTCATGAATTTGGACACCGACTAATCTGTTTTGGCTGTTGCTGGCACCGCAAATAACAGCATAATGCAAAACCTTCCTGTTTCTTCCCACTCTGCCGTTTTAACTTTCCGCCGAGGGCAAGCAGCGGCCGTGGGCCGAGCCCTCGCCGGCGGAAGCGGGAGCAGCAGCTCGGCCAGGGCTTCTCGCGCGGCCAAGTCCACAGCCTCCCTCTCCCCGCTGCGGCTCCTCTGGCTCTCGTGCTGATGGATGCGTGGCGGAGCGCAAGTTTGGGAGGTTTCCCGCCCCCCCCCCCCCGGCCTTTGCCAGCCTGGAGTCAATCCGTGACATCAAATGAAGCATATGACTGGTGAAGGGGTGTCAGCTGCAGCCATATGGCTTGTGTGTGCCCAGGAGCAAAACTAGACACCTGTAACTGTTTTGTGCTGTGCCATCTTCTGTGTTTGCCTTGGCAGAGTTACTGAAGAGAATTGCTAACGTGGAGGTGTTGCCATTCAGGGTTATCTCCTGCTGTTTTCTTATTAACTTCTCACACTATGAAGTGCTGTCGAATCTGGGGGGGGGTGGGGGGGGTGGGTGGGTTCTTCCTTTTATTGGTTTACAAAGATGATGATCGGTATGTGTGACTTCCTCAAAATGTTCTCATATTTAAGTTACTTTTGTTGGTTCCCTTCGAAACCCGGTCCTTTGCCTTGTCTTGGAGAGAAGTCACACTCTTCAGAACTCATCACAAACTTAGTGACGTCAAGTAAAGTTTGCCTACTGTTTCATCATCTTGTTCAAATGTTATTCTAGCACTTTATCTCCTTTAGAATGTCTGTCTTTTTTCCTTAACCCAATCACCTAAATTTAACCTTGATTTTTTTTTTTTTTTTAAAGGCATCAATAAAATGGAGTTTATCCTCTACTTGCTCCTCTCAGATGCCTCGATTGTTTGTTTTGCCTTAGCTTAGGTTGTAGACGTGTGGTAAATCACTTGGTTACTGAATTGTTCTCTGTATGCTCTCTTTTCCTCCTGAAACACAACCGTGGTTTGTTGTTGAGGTGTGTATCTAAAGGATAATACCTCCCTGTTCCTTGCATCTGCTTGGGCTTCCAGCTTACGTGTGGCTTCAAGACAATGTGGAAAGTCTGTGTGACTAATGAAGAGTGTGTTGCGATACTCTTGGACACCAAGAGTGGAAGGTATAGTCTGAAATAAGTAAAAAACATGCAGAGAACCTATATACAGAATGTATAGTAATGTGCACTCCATCCTGGAAATATGAAATTTCTTGTGTTAGGATAATTTCGTGTGCGAGACTCCTACAGATGTAAGGTTTGATTATTTGAAACAAAGCTGCCCCACCTGCCCTCTGGGTGCCCTCTTTGCTTTCGTATCTGAAGAACTAAAGGTAAGTAGCTTCAACCACATCATCTTCTCCTCCTCCAAGCCACTTTTGCAGTATTTCATGTTCTGGGCTGGAAAGAATATTACGGGCTGCCTTGCCCTCAGGTCTGATCATCTCCTTAATGGTCCTGTTCTTGCCTCCGTGGGCTGTTCTGGCACCAAGTCCCTTTTTAGCACCTCTGTCTCTCTTGGCTCTATCCCATAAAGCATCTAAAGGAAATGTTCCCTGAACAGCTTCTCATCTTCCATTCAGCCTGGTGTTTTGTTTTGGGCTTTTTATCCCTTCTGGTCAGTGTAGGTGTCCGACAGAGTCCCTGCTGTCCATGTCCTTTCCGGACGCTTTGATGGCGCGCTGTCCTGTGCTCCCGATGGCTGCCCTCTGGGAAGCCACACTTCCATCAGAGGCTGGGAACTTGTAAGCAGCCTCCTATGTCTGTTGTGTCGTTGGACCCACGCTGAGAAACCACCTACCCAATACCGGGAATTTTAAATTAATATAGCCTTCTGCATAGTTACTGCTTCAGCTGGAAGAGATGATATGGAAAGGATCTTGTGGAAAGTCTCCCATATCCTATGTTGCAAGAAGATTTAGGTTATGTTCTCAAGTTGCTGTAAAAGGTTGTTTTAGACTCTCGGTGTAACCAAATGATTTGTCTTCTGTTTTTCCTCTCAAATCCCATGTTTTATTCTGAACCGTGCTAAATTTCACGCTCTCTATGTGAAAAGGTTTTTGTGGTTCAATGTAGAGAAGAATGAGTTGTTTTCATTATTTCCTAGGCCTTTTTCATACCCTTCATGTCTTTGTGCCTGCTCCATAAAAATAATAGGTTTTATCAATCCTGTCTTGATAAAGCCAGCCTTAATCGGTTTCAGACTCTTCTAACTATATTAAGACTAGCTATCAAATAACAAGGAACATATTAAAGCTCTGTTCCTCTGAGGCTCAGACAGTCCCTGCTGCTTCCCAAGGAACTACAGCAGTTCCTTGGTTTTTTCAGGTATTGCTGTTTAGAGTTAGACTCATGCATTAATTTCCTTTACCTGTTGATGCAGAGCTGTAGAAAGGATGAGTTAGTCTGCTCTCCTCACTCTTCAGATAGCACTTTCCTATCTTCAAGCTCAATGTAGAATACCTTTGAATCACATAGGTGAGACTCTGTGTGGGCAATTGCTTGGGGAATAAATTTCATGTATGCTGACATATGTATATGCCTTCAAAGTAAATTTATGTATAGTTACAATGATCCTCATTCTGACACATCCCCCTCACCCCCCACCATCCCAATTAGCTGAAGAAATATAGATTCAATACTTTGAAGTCTAGGTTAAAATAACCAGACCCAACCAGACAGCCCTGCTGAAGTGCAGTCAAGGCTCTGCTACCCTTATAAAGCAGTAAGGAGGGCAAAAAAGGTAGAGTCACACCTGATGGAACCCATAATCCAAGAAAATCTGATTGCAGGCATATAGCAAATATGCAGCTTACGCAGATCTGTGTGGGCAAAACATTTTCCAAATCTATTCCTCTATAATTTTTTTATCACATTCCTTAAGAACAGGAGACAGTCTGACAAATTAAGGGAAAACACATTGACCATAGCCGATAAGTGGTGACTGGAATTAATCAGAGTCTTGGTATGGTGAAATTCATACATTTTCCTTATGGTCCTATTTGCTTCTCAAATATCCTCCTATATTTTTTTGTTTTAGCAGTGATGTCAGTATCTTGGACAAAGTTCAGCAAAGGAACTATATTAGTTTTAAATTTTCCCAGTAGTTCCTTACATCATATTATGGCTCCAAAATAACTAAGTATTGTCATCATGTTTGGTTTGTGCTTTTGATTTCAATTCCCAAGTTGTGTAACTCTTTCAAAATCATTCAAGCCTGATTCAAACTCCTAGAGCAACTGTAATACTGAAAATGGGAAGAGGGACTGGTCAATGTTTGTGTAAATGCTGTTCGCCTCTGCGCCTGTACTTGGAAGGCTGCTTGTGTATGTTATGAACCTGAGGAGTAAGATCAGTAGCAAATGACGATCTTCAGTGATGCAGTTTCTGTTGGAAAGGGGCATCTCAGAGAAGTTAGTTTATGTATGTTTGACGTAGGTTGGCAGATGTGTGGCTTCAAAGATCTTCAGGGAAATGTTGAATGAACACATAAGGATTTTTTTAAATTACAGAAGATTGGGTTTGTGTGGCAAGGTTTTCATTGCAGAGGGGCTACAGGGGTGGCTTCTGTGAGAAGCTGCTAGAAGCTTCCCGCATGTCCCACAGAGCCAATGCCAGCCAGCTCCAAGATGGACCTGCCGCTGGCCAAGGCCGAGCCCATCAGCGACAGTGGCAGTGCCTCCGGGATAACAGATTGAAGAAGGAGGGAAAAACCTGCGCAACAGCAACTGCAGCCGGAGGGGAGAGTGAGAACATGTGGGAGAAACAACCCTGCAGACCCCCAGGTCAGTGAAGAAGGAGGGGGAGGAGATGCTCCAGGCGCCGGAGCAGAGATTCCCCTGCAGCAGCCCACTGTGAAGACCCTGGTGAGGCAGGCTGTCCCCCTGCAGCCCAGGGAGGTCCACGGTGGAGCAGATCTCCACCTGTAGCCCGTGGAGGACCCCACGCCGGAGCAGGTGGGTTCCCGAAGGAGGCTGTGACCCCGTGGGAAGCCCGCACTGGAGCAGGCTCCTGGCAGGACTTTGTGACCCCACGGGGGACCCACGCTGGAGCAGTCTGCGCCTGAAGGACTGCAGCCCGTGGAGGGGACCCATGCCGGAGCAGTTGGTGAAGAACTGCAGCCCGTGGGAAGGGCCCACGTTGGAGAATTTCATGGAGGACTGTCTCCCATGGGAGGGAGCCCATGCTGGAGCAGGGGAAGAGTGTGAGGAGTCCTGCCCCTGAGGAGGAAGGAGGAGGAGAAAGAACGTGTGATGAACTGACCGCAACCCCCATTCCCCATCCCCCTGTGCCGCTGCAGGGTGGGTAGGGAGAGAATCCAGGAGCGAAGCTGTGCCTGGGAAGAAGGGAGGGGTGAGGGGAAGGTGTCTTAAGATTTGGGTTTATTTCTCATTGCCCTACTCTGGTTTGATTGATAATAAATTCAGTTAATTTTCCCCAAGTTGGGTCTGTTTGGCCCGTGACAGTAACTGCTGAGTGATCTCTCCCTGTCCTTATCTTGACCCATGAGCCTTTCGTTATATTTTCTCTCCCCTGCCCAGCTTTGAAGGGGGAGTGACAGAGTGGCTTTGGTGGACACCTGGCATCCAGCCAGGGTCAACCCACCACATTGATGCACGAAAATAAAATGTCAAGTGCCTTTGGGTTTCCCTGTCATTTAGAAAGTAAAGATTTAAGCTTGACTGTAAGAGGGCATTGAAGCAGTCATACGGAAAAGTGAGTCTGGCATGAGTGTATTTAATGAGATGTAGAGTCAAGGTAATGATCAATAATGACTAAATACATTTGTAAACAGGTGCGAAACTTCCCACCCCCCACCCCCCCCCCCGCCTGCCTGGAGAGCTGCCACTGTTATGTGATAGCTTAATATTTCAGCTAGAACTACAGCTGGAAAGGCAATGATATTGAATGATTTTCATTATCCATTCTGTGCTGCTGAAATGAACACAGCCATGTAAAATAATACCAAAATAAACTCATCAAATAGACTTTACAAAAAGGGGAGTTTTGGAGGGGGGGATTTTTGGTAAATGAGTGTACCTTTGTGGAAACCTTTCAAAAGAGCTCTGAGCTACTGATTGAGTTTTCAGGTCATTTCTTTAAAGGCGTATCACTTGAAGTCCTGAGCTACAGCTATAAAAGACCTTACCCCTAAACTTGTCACTACTGCTGCTCTCTGATGGGGCAAGTGGCCTTTGAAAATGGACCACTCACCAGGCCAGTCTGGTACCAGCTTCTGATTGTTTTCCAGTATTACTGTTATAGCACTAGGACTCTGTTGTAGATGCTGCATACTGCAATCCCTGATCTAGGACAATTAGTGACAGTTGCCAGACTAATGCTAATTAGAAAATTAACAGTAATTTGTTTGCAAACTGCATTTCTTGGCTTCACTACAGGTTCGTGCTACAGGTGCCTGGAAACATGTTCAATTTTGATGCAATCATAATGTTGACTTAGCTTCTTGCTGTTCACTGCCTTATGTTCAGAGCATCTATTTTTATGCATCTAATATCAATATGTCTTATAAAAACCTGCGCAGCAATGATTGTAATATTCTTGTGGACAAAGGAGAGCAAGAAAGCAGAAGCATCACTAGCTAACTGAAGATTATTATTTTTAATTCAGTATAGCATGCATAAACGAACTTGAATAGGACCGCTTGGTTTAAAAGTCTAACTAGAGAGAGGTTCTTAATAAATATTTCTTCTAGCCTTGGACTTTTGGACTTGGGAAATATATTAATGTGCCAGTACTAAATATATAATGTGGTTTAGCTTTCCACTAACGTGTTTGCTTTCCCAGCTGTTTCTAAATGTTTGGTTCAACATAAAACAGTGTGAACATAATCAGACGTAAACATAGTCTTTTTAATGCAGTACATTATGTTACTATGTTTCTGAGTTGTATTTCAGATTGATTAGTATAACGTCAATATTAAGAAAGCAGGATGCCAAAACAGACAGTACTGACCAATTATCCAGGTATTTAGAAAATTCTAGTTAATTTTGTAAAGACAAATTTGTCCAAATATCTTATGTTAATAATATATATAATTTATTACCTTGGAAAATCCATTCTGTATTTTAAATTAGATTACTGCTGGATTCAGAAGGATGAAAACCACTGCTGAAGTGTATCAGATTATTCATGGCCCATAGGGGAACTGTGTGCTACGAAAAAGCAGGTGTCTCCTTTCACTAGGAAGGCTTTCCATTACAGGAACAGGATTCAGAGTAACACATGGAAGCCTGCAGGATCCTAAAAATCTCTGTTTCCTGCTACTCTACGTAATTTTTCAACAACCTTCTGGCAAGATGAGGCAAAATCATGTTTACAGGAGTTTTGTACTTACATTGCAAAACTGTAATCTCTTTCAAGTAATTTTATTTTGGGAGACTGCAGCTTTTTGGTGATAATTTAAACATTTGTGGTTTGGGTTTTGAGGTTTGTTTTTTTTACTGTCACTTCTTCATTAATGCACAGGATGTAGTGACAAAACCATGCAAACTTCTTATAAGTTAACCATATTTAAGTAATTTCTATACCTATCCAGTCCGTGAAGCCTGGGAGGTGCTACGGTGGTGGTGGCCTTGTGGGGGAAGCTGTAGGAGTCTCTCAATTTCCCAACCGTGCACTGCCCAGAACAGAGGAGTTCCCCGGGTCACGGCATTTCCAGTGTAACCATGGTAGATAGTATACAAAGAAAAGCTAAAAGCTTTTCACTCACTGTTGAGAGTCCATTGGAGCTCAACATAAAACAAATTGCAGGTGTCTTTAGGGAAAGGCAAGAATTACCAAAAACTGCATTAAGGTCCTGAAGGAAGGCTAAGAAGCTGGCAACCATACAAAAAATGCCTTGTGTTGCATGGCTGCTCTTTGTGTAGGTGATGGGGATGACGATGATGTGTTATGCATCCTTGTCCCATCAAGGAAAGATTCATATTTTCTACATAGTTTTCCCTTTCTTCTGTATGTTACATTTGAGAGGAGTGATTCTTCCACAATTAAAGTGCGTTTTGTCCTAAAAGCAAGCGTCCACCTGCAGAGGTTATTCTGGAATAGCTCTTCGCTAATGTTTTATTCTAAAGGACCGTTTGCGGTTTGTCTTCTTGATGAGTAGCACTAAGTCTCTGCTCTTAGTAGGCCACTCGCGCCGGTGTTCTTGAAGCAATGGGGGGTGCGGGGGTGTTTATCACATGATAGTTTTTTAGCGCTAGGGATGGAAATTGAATTTTCAATTGAATATAGATAGTGATCGCTTGGTGACAAACAGCTTCAGAAAAACAGACAGATTGTAAAATGTTTGGCGCTTTATGTTATGAGATTAGGTGTCGACAGCATTCCTTTGAGGTGATGTGAAGTCTCAGAGAAAACACCCTGGCAAGTTTTTGTCGAAATCGCAAAGGAGTGTTCAGAGACAGTGAAAATTCTGGGGGAATCTTTGCACTGGTTATGCTCAGAGAAGATGTTTTCCTTGGAGGTGAAGTGTTGGGCTTGCCCCAGTCGTGACTTAGCTCAGGTTACTTGATTTGAAATTGAACTTCCACAGACAGGGTCCCCATTGCAAATTGATACATTGCCCCTAAAGGATAGGTACGCTATTGTAAACTATGCCGATGTGGAGGGAGGAGAAAAAAAAGAAGAAGAAAAAAAAAAAAGAAATGTTTTAGACAGGGTATTGCAGTTTCCTACTGCTCTTGGAGCCAATTCACCTTCTGGAATAGTACTTCCAAACGCAAACATTGTATTTCCATTATTGGTGTATCCTCACTGAAATGCTTAAAGTATTCCAAGTTTCTCATTCAGTTCTGTGATAGGGAATTTCTTTTTTCTCAAAGGCATCCAGTGGTGTGGGATCCTCCTGCTATAGTGGTGTGTACACTCAGTAGGGAACCTAAGTTAATCAAGGAGTATAGAGCTAGTCAAAGCTAGCCAATCTCAAATATGCTGTGAAGTGCATGTTAAAGGTCGGAAAACTTCTTTCATTTTTATTTTTTTAGAGTTATCATCATTTTGCAGTATTAAGAAGTTATATTGTATATCTTGTGGTATTGCAGATATTTTCCTAAGATGTTTAAGTCACTGTGCTGTATTTGACAGCTACTTTGCCCTGAGATTTTCACATATGTGCACATAGCTACTGTCATACCAGCTTTAAGAGCTGTATGCATTTCTTGATGGGTTTTTTTTTTTTTAGTACCAATATTTTAATACATTCTGGAAGGATGATTTTTTGTTGCCTGTCCTCTGCTGTCTTGAAGATAAGAAAGCTCACTAGTAGTTGGGTTTTGCGGACGCTGCTTAATGATTCTACAATCCGTTCAAAGTAACTTTTCTTAATCTTCCTATATATTGCTGCTTCATTTTACCATGTACCAATAGGAATGGGAATGTTTTGGGATGTAGTTAATTAGGAGAAAATCTTCTGTATGCACAAATACTTTCTTTAGTTTTAGGAGTGACTACTGACTTGACTGTTGCAGGGCAAGAGGAGATACAGTTATCCTGGGAAACCTATCAAGCATATCACCACAAACTGCAGGAAGATGAGAAGCTATTTGTGTCCCCTCAGAGTGTCACAGTCACCCAAAAAAGATCAAGTCTGGAGCTTGTATTAGCTTTTAACCTACCTTTCACCATCCTATGGTCACGATATTTTCAAATGTTTGTACAATTTAATCTTGAAGGTAGACTTTTGCATAGTTTTGTTTTAAAAGTTAGCGGTGAATCAAAGTGTGAATTAGAGTAACGCAAAGGATGCTGCTTCTAATTTCTTAACACTACTGGTGGGGTTAAGAACAGCTACCGTAGCCAGAGGTACATTTCTAGACCTCAGCATTTCATGCAGGGTGTTCCCGTAAGTGGAATGGAAAATCTTCAATAAGACTATTTCAGTGACTGTGCTGTTGCCGTAGGATTGTCATAAATTCATTGTGAAATCTTCAGAGAAGCCATTTTACACTTCATTTTTTCATTAAGGTTATTTTCATTAGTGCCATCTTGTGATGACGATATGTATTTGTATCTACATGATGCACTTAGAAAGGGTGGACTTTCTAAATAAGTAATTTACAAATATTCTATATATGAATCAAAATCTAGGTATTCAGTGTTTTAGTTTTCAACAGGGAAATTATTAGCTTAATTGCTGGTAAAAAGAATAATACTGTTAAGTCATCTGTGAATTATTTGAAATTATGTCTCTCTTTCTTCGTACGGTAGTTCCTGTGGCTCTACTATCACTAGTACAAATCATGAAGTCTGCTTTTAGCATCTGGCAGTAGTCTGGAGTTTTTGAACAGCGGCAAAGATAACAGGGTACCCCTTTGGTCAGAGTGCACGTGTAATCCAGTCTGTGGCAATGGGAGTTCATGCTCACAACAATATGAAAAATATATCCTTGAAATATGCAACTAATTATGTTTATGATTAAGGAGTAATGATTCTACTATATGATACACAGTTTTAGAACAAATGTGAGTCATGAGTGACAAATATACATCACCATAATTTTCTTACAATACTTAACTGTAAGATGAGTCTTTCTCATTATATTTTTTTTATTTATGTAGCACTATTCAGGGTAATGGGAACATGAGTTCATTATTTTTCCGGTTTTAAAGCAAGCCCTGCACTGATGAGTGAGGCTGTGCATTAGCTGAGGAAAATCTGTAGTTCTCGAGGGGTGCTTGGTCAACAATCTCAGATTAGGGTCGCTTAGTGCGTTGAACAACACAAGAGTGAAACCGACAGAATTGTGCACTCTAAGAATAATTTAATATAAATTATAGCCTGCTCTGCATTGAACTTCTGAGCAGGAATGAAACTGTGGAATTATGCTGAAGCTGAAGTTTCGTGCTAAAGCCACTTCCCCACCCAGAGGTTTACGTGCAGTCAGACTTCCCTTTAATCCCAAACATGTGAAATATAAAAAAGCATTTAAAATATCCAACTAGAAAGTTCAACTTTGAACAGCCAAATTCCACTATCTCACTGACAGGGAGAGTGAGTGAAACTTCATTTTTTTGTTAACAGGTGTACCCAAAGTCAAAGGAAAGCTGGGTAAGAATGGGTATACAAAGAACTCAAACCAGAAATCTAGACTTCTGGTTTCTGAATAGCAGGTCAAATAAATGTTTGTGTGTTTCTATCCAACTGCCTGTGTAGCTTTCTTGGTATTCCCAACTAACTTCCAGGGATGAAATACATTTATTCGTAGTAATCTTTGTAGTGCACCAAAGCAAGCCACCATAACAGTGATACGCTCTTACATTCTTTCCACGTGTATAGAATAAAGATTACTTGAGTATTTTAGCACAACTGAAATCTGGAATTGAAGACTTACATCTCATGAAATAATGGTCATGAAATTCAGATTCCACTCTGTGATTCTATCATTGAGTCCAAAGGGGTTTTAGTCATTGTTTTACTGTTTGCTTAAATACGATGATCTGGACAGACAAAGGAAAGAATCTTCCTGTGGTTTTTGTTTTTTGTTGGTTTTTTTTTTTAATAATGTCAATAACTCTTCAAGTTATTCATGCTGGCCAAGCATTATTAGTAAAGGTCAAATATTTTTAAAAAATATCATTAAAAAACATAATTAAACTTAAAAAATTTCACTGGAAGAGTTTCAGTCTGGGGTTTTTTTGTTGTTTTTTTTTTTTTTACAAAAAATAAAATTACAAAACATTCTTTACTGTCTGAAGCCCCCAGAGTGGGGGATTTTTTCGAAGTCTCATGATCTGGACCACTGATGAATGGTGAGAAAAGACTTAAAAATTGACTGGAACAAAGGGTGTGAAAATATTATTCCTCCTCCCACCTGGTGAACAAGTCTATACCATTCTCTCCTTGCCCCACGTAATATATAATTACTTATTCCGTGTTAGGTAGTAGTGCTTTAGTAGAATTACCCCATAGCTTGAGAGTGCATTCATCCAGGAGGAAAGAAACACAGAATTTAGAAGGCTTCCCATATGTTTAAAAAAACCAAACACCCACACAAAACAAACAACAACAAAAAAAAACCCAAACAACAACCGCTCCCCCCCACCCAAAAAAAAACAGAACAAAGAAAATGTCCAAACCAAAACAAACAAAAAAAAACAACAGCAGCACAACACAGGTAAAAGGGAAGGAGAACCAAAAGAATTTTGTGTTACATAGTTGTATCTTTATAGGACAGATTTGGTGGTAGGGATAACAAGACTTAGGCAGTTTTGGGTCCTGACACAGAAATGTAGATGCTTGCGAGTGGCACCTATGTGTTAGACTTAACTATCTAAAATGTCTGTTTTGGATTTACTCTTTTAATGTTGTCAGATTGTCAAGGTTTGGATTGAAAAGGGGATTTTCAGGGACATCTTTTGGAAAATATTAATTCACTGTATCCCTCTCCTGTAATTTACAGTAGAGAGAGAACATTAATGATTAGAGACTTCTGAAGATCCTGATCCAAGAATATGTCACCTTCTCAAGTCCTAGAGGAAAAGTTACCAAGTTACTTATTCTCCAAAAGATCATCCCGTTTGAGATAGTATTTCTCTGATTTTAGAGAAACAACAATAATTGTAGGTGTAAAATGGAGATGGGTTATCTCATTAATTTATTATACTTTTTTTCACATGACTTTCTGGATATTATCTATAGGATATTTGAAAGCTTATATTTTGTGTAGAATGTAAAATGTGTTATTCTGTTAAATACAAGAAGTATAAAGCCAGATGCCTCAGCACAGTAGGAGCACTGGTGGAACAGGGGCTTCTCAGATCCAGAAAACATTTATTTTTCTGTCGTCATTTCAGTAATAATCAAAAACATTGGCAATTCAAGGTGCCTGACTCTTATTTCTGTGTTAATGCCACACCACCTTGATTTTTGCCAGTGTTTCACAAGCTTTTAGGAAATCAAGGGTTGATGAAGTTTTGCTTTGCTTTGTGGGTTGTTGGTTGGTTGGTTGTTGGTTGGTTGTTTTTGTTTTTTTTTTTGGGGGGGGGGATGCTTTTGTTATGATAAGTATTCAGCTCTTACAGAAGAAAATTTGGCCTTGGCTATAAGTGCCTACATAATCTGTGGTAACCCTGGAAACATTTACTGAAATTCTGTTAAGTGAAGTGTATCTAATTGTACTATGGTTACAGATTGAATGCAAAATAAAAGGTCTGATGGTGGTAAAGGTTACAGAGGCAACAGAGTGAAGTGCAAGAGGTACTTTCATGGAATGACAGCTGTCTGATGTGGCTTTCTGTTATCACATCACACTTACATGGGTGGATGGGAACTGCTCTAGACGTGAAAACTTCATGCTTTGGCTCAAGAAAGGGACAGAAGGTCATTCTTGAAATGATTCCCTTTGAGCTTATCACTTTCTATTTCAATTTTTCCATTTCATGCTTGTTTCAAGTTGTTTAGCACTCTTGAACAGGTGAAGCACACAGAAGAGATGAGGACAGGCTGAGAGAGCTGGGGTTGTTCAGCCTGGAGAAGAGAAGGCTCTGGGCAGACCTTACTGCGGCCTTTCAGTGCTTAAAGGGGGCTTATAAGAAAGATGGGGACAGACTTTTTTATTAGGGCCTGTCGTTTTAAACCAAAAGAGGGTCGATTCAGACTAGATACAAGGAAGAAATTTGCTACAGTGAGGGTAGTAAAGCACTGGAACAGGTTGCCCAGGGAGGTGGTGAATGCCACATCCCTGGAAACATTCAAGGTCGGGTTGGACGGGGCTCTGAGCAACCTGATCTAGCTGAAGATGTCCCTGCTCATTGCAGGGGGGCTGGACTAGATGACCTTTAAAGGTCCCCTCCAACCCACGTTATTCTATGATAAGGCAATACTCTGAAAGAAAAGGTTTTAAGTCATTTCACTGACTTCAAACATCAGTTCTGCCTCCATGAGTTTGCAAGAAACAACCCAGAAATGTTGCAGCTACTAAAAGCAAAGAAATAGCCTTCCAAACATTGACATCAAGTTTATTATGTAGTTATTTTCTCTTTCTATTGTCCACACTGATAGTAGTAACTCATATCGAATAGAAATGTCCCTTTCTGCACGCCAGGTGGGACCATTGCCAGGTTCTATGGAGGTTGTCCTCTGGGTCAGAGTTCTCCTGGGTCCCTTCACCTTTCAGGGCCGCTTTCCACCATGATCCCACCTGCTGCCAACTGAAACGAGCCAGAAGCCCAGGGCTGCTGTTCTGTTATTTTGCCTCCCTCCCTCCCTCATTTCCCTTGCCCTACTGTCTCATAGTCACGACAACACAGTTACCCTCAGTCATCACGTTCCTACCCAGGTGTGAGTAGCAGAGGCAGTAGAAAGTCTCTCCCATGCAGCCCATCCCACACCCATCTCCAACATCCTCCAGAAATCTCTAGGATTGCTGCTGCCCTGCTGTGTTGCCCTTCCAGCAGATGCTGGTGTGGTTGAAGTCCCCACGTTAACCTGTGACCATGAAGTTTCATCTAGTTCTTTAAAGGCGGCTTCCTTGTTTCTTGATTAGGTGTTCCATAACAGACACCCACCATGGTGTCTTCCTCGTTGGGAGATGTCTCTTTGATCCCAGTGGCTCTGTAAATACTTGGAGAATCTTAATTCCTCCTGTATGTTTCCCCACTATGCATCAGGATGTGTATGGGCACTGGAGATGGGCCTGATGGCTTTGTAGCTTGCTCAGGGACAGTACCACTCATCCGTCCACGCGTACTTCCTCTGTTCCCGCACTCACTAGGGGCTTGGACTCCACCCCTCAAATAACCTGTTTAAAACTCCGCTCACTAGTTTGCAAGCTTGCTGGCAAAGGTGCTCTTGGCCACTTTGTCAGATAGATCCTACCTCTCCCCAGCAGTGCTCACCCTCAGAGAGGGTCCTGTCATCACAGAAACCAAAGCCTTGCCTGCAGCCAGCCGTGCAGCCAGCTGCTGAGCTTCAGTAATAGCAAAGGAGGCTTCTACAGCACTCTTGCTACTTCTCCCTGTCAGAAGAGAGCCTTGTTCTGCCTATATAAGCCTCATACAAATGCAGTTGTCGTTAACTGTTTAAATGAAACTTTAATACTTTTTTTTAATAAACCACATATGACTTGGTGTCACTTCTAGAACCATGCAGAAACTATGTAGGTCAAGTACGTATGGGGAAGTCAGGTCCTCATCTGCACATAGTGGCACATTTGGGAGCGAAGCTGGCTCTTCTGACCTGGCTTCCTTGCTGCTAAAGTACTAATCATGTTGTCTTGTCTTAGATAGGAGCCTTATACAACAGGGATAGTTCTGTCTCTCTGTGGGCGAGTAGAAAGAACTAAACCATGAGGCTTGTGGAGCGGTGTTAGGTAAGCCCAGGCTGATTTAACCTCACCAGCTCTAGCAAGAGCAGCTCAAGTGCTGACTTGCAGGCGTACATCCAACTCTTTGCCACTGCAGCTTGACTATTGCGCTTGCATCGAATAGGTTATGTTTAGCGCCGTTATGTCTGTGTAGTCTGTAACTGCATATTCTACTTTCAAGAAGCTTTACGTTTTTGTTGTGAAAGTACGGTATCGGGTATGGTTACAAGAGCTCAATCTCAACTGAAAAATCATTCCACCCTGCCTGTTATTGTGATGAGCAGGATCCAATATGGATAACTTACGAATTGTGGTATAAGCAAGCTGTGGGCGTACTGGAGATGTTGGTGTTTGCTGTAAGCTGGTGGAGAAGGTGTTGCTAAATCTCTGATTAAGATCCATTGTAATGCCGCCAAGGAACAACTGGCTTCCAAACCACAATTAAGGTCCGTGGGAGCAGATCGGGAAAAGCCTCCTGAAAGCTGCATGGCCAAAGCTGAGTAATCGCATTTTGTTCTGACTAAGATTCTTCTTAATCACAGTCGAGGGAAATTTGTGGAACCAATTTTTGGTTGGTTTTCAGCTAAAGATCTGAAGTTCAGCCATATCTAATCTAAACAACAGACACCGAGGATTGTGTTGTACCTTCTATAGACATAATTTGTTTTGAGATCCACTCGAAACCAGAAAAAAAGAAAAAGAATTGTCGTATGTGGTTATGTGGTAGTAACAATTAACGTAGCTCTAGTCAGATGAGATCTTGTACGAGTGTGGTGGGACATTTAAAGAAGTGGGTGGTCATGGACAGCTACGGACTTCTGAAGCATTTTGTAAAGGCCAGTGGTCTTCACACAAGTACACAGATAAAAGTTGGGTAACAGGAGTATCAGTGTCGCCAGAAGAAAATGGTGGTAAAAGGCATGGGTCAGTGTAGGATCTGTTACCAGACCAATACCTTGCTGTCTGAAATCTGTTTTTAAGATGGAAAAGGTCTTTTACTGAAAAACATCTTTTTAAATTCTTTTTTTAATGTTCCTAAGACTCCTATTTTTGAATATAAATAAGTAAATGAATCCCTTCAGAAGTTTTTAATGAGGATAAAGTACTAAAAAGCTAGGGGGATTTCTGGATATTTTTTCCTTGGAATCTGAAAATCTGGATGCACTTTTTTTAACTTTACAGTGAATGTTTTCATGAACAAAGAAGGAGCTTTAAAAAAAGAAGGAAAAAGAGCATTTTAATAGCAGATAAAATTTTTGACGAGCAAAGAAACCTAAGATGATAGTCGCCTTTGGGCTTATCATTTTGTGGCAACTAGAGCTGGAGTCTACATCAGAGTTGGCTGATAAGGAAAGTTGAGACAGTTGTTTGGGAACAAGAAGGGTAAGATGCTCATAGAAATCAGAAGAGAATTCTGTGAGGATGCTTTAACAGTATTTCCAGTTTTAGTAAGATATTAGAAAACTAAAATTAAAAGACATCACTACAAAAGAGTAGATTAATGAACAAGCCACAAGTTATACATGAAAGCTAACAAATAAAAGGTGAGGCAAGTAGCCTGAGAATATTTCAGAGACAACACAGTGGCCTCAAAAGAGAATATTTTGGGCAGCTGCCTTCTCTATCTCCCTAGGAAAATCATAGAATCATAGAATCATTTAGGTTGGAAAAGACCTTCAAGATCATCGAGTCCAACCATCATCCATGCCCACTAAACCATGTTATGGAGTACCCCGTCTACTTGCTTTTTGAACACCTCCAGGGATGGTGACTCAACCACTTCCCTGGGCAGCACATTCCAATGTTTGACAACCCTCTCAGTAAATTAATTTTTCCTAATATCTAACCTAAATCTCCCCTGCTGCAACTTGAGGCCATTTCCTCTCGTCCTATCTCCAGCCACCTGACAGAAGAGACCAGCACCCACCTCACTACAACCCCCTTTCAGGTAGTTGTAGAGAGCAATAAGGTCTCCCCTCAGCCTCCTCTTTTCTAGACTAAACAGCCGCAGTTCCCTCAGCCGCTCCTCATCAGACTTGTGCTCCAGGCCCCCCACCAGCTTGGCTGCCCTTCTCTGGACACGCTCCAGCACCTCCATGTCTTTCCTGTAGTGAGGGGCCCAAAACCGAACACAGGACTCGAGGTGCGGCCTCACCAGTGCCGAGTACAGGGGAACAACCACCTCCCTGCTCCTGCTGGCCACACTATTTCTGATAAAGGCCAGGATGCCGTTGGCCTTCTTGGCCACCTGGGCACGCTGCTGGCTCATATCCAGCCGGCTGTCAGCCAGCACCCCCAGGTCTTTCTCTGCCGGGCAGCTTTCCAGCCACTCTTCCCCAAGCCTGTAGCGCTGCATGGGGTTGCCGTGACCGAAGCGCAGGACCCAGCACTTGGCCTTGTTGAACTTCATACGATTGGCCTCAGCCCATCGATCCAGCCTGTCCAGATCCCTCTGTAGAGCCTCCTTACCCTCGAGCAGATCGACCCTGCCTGCCAACTTGGCGTCATCTGCAAACTTGCTGAGGGTGCACTTGATCCCCTCATCCAAATCACTGATAAAGATATTAAACAGAATATTAAACAAAATGGCGTAACCATAAATGGGATGTACGGTCTGAATGGGTGCCAGGTAACAACTACCTCTGGAGAAAAAACAAGCAAACAAAACCAGATTAAATAAATTTTATTAATTTGATTTATCAAGTTTGTTGGCAACTGTTGGTATATAGCATTGAGCAGACTCAGATCCATGAGATCTGACTGCAGGTCAGTGTATAGAATTTTGATGCTGTGGCCGCTTATTGTGATGTGACTTTAGAGGAATGCTTCTGCATTGGGGAAAAGCCCAATTTTAATGGGCTTTGGAATTTGGAATTTTGGAATAATTCCTGTCTAGAAGGAAAATATTCAGTTAAGACAAAGCGATGCGGCTGTTAGTTGGAGTAACCCGTGCACTTTGGTACCCCTGGGCATACAACGATCGTTGCTGGAATCCTATGGGATTTGTTGTTCCGCACTGCGATGGGTGAGCAACGCAACTGAACAGAAACCGCTGGCCAGCTAGTCAGGTGAAGCTTCAGCATATTGTGGTAGGTGTCACCTATAGCAGCGAAGCAATGGGCTTCCCCCCCCTGGACGAGCACCTAGGCTGTGCCATCCCACATGGCAGCAGCATACAGTAGGCAGCTGAGCTCAGCCTGAAGGCATGTTTTTGACGTGCCTCCCACTCCTCCGACCACCTGGCACCTTGTGCAAGGCGAAGCTGCAACCTGATGCTACAATGTGTGACAGCCAGGTGTTCAGTTTTGCTGTTTCATATGTCAGCGTTACCAAACTCAATGACTACCAATGTGAGAAATGATGGTGAAAATGTTAGTAGGAGAGCAGGTTGCTGTTTGACTAAAATCAGAGTAAACCTCTAATTCAAAGGTGCAGGTGCTAAAGCATAAAGCAAGCCTTTGCTCTGCATGGTCTTGTGTACGATGCTTAAGAAAGAGCATTATTTCAGAGTGCTTTATGGCACTGAATTTGCGATGCTATCTTCCTAATACTATTGCTTGGTTGGAAAGGTAATTGCTCCCCTCCTAGGTGAAAAAACAGTGAGGAAAAAGAAGTTTTGACTGTATTTCTGCAGGAAGAGTCAATGAATCGAATAATCGTATCTGCAAACTATTAACCAAGTCATGCGTAATTATATTTTGGATTGCTACATATTCAGATTATGATGAAACAGATTATGATTAAGTTAGATTTGATTTTGTATGGGGTTTGCGTGGCAAGGTTTTCATTGCAGAGGGGCTGCAGGGGTGGCTTCTGTGAGAAGCTGCTAGAAGCTTCCCGCATGTCCCACAGAGCCAATGCCAGCCAGCTCCAAGATGGACCTGCCGCTGGCCAAGGCCGAGCCCATCAGCGACAGTGGCAGTGCCTCCGGGATAACAGATTGAAGAAGGAGGGAAAAACCTGCGCAACAGCAACTGCAGCCAGAGGGGAGAGTGAGAACATGTGGGAGAAACAACCCTGCAGACCCCCAGGTCAGTGAAGAAGGAGGGGGAGGAGATGCTCCAGGCGCCGGAGCAGAGATTCCCCTGCAGCAGCCCGTGGGGAAGACCCTGGTGAGGCAGGCTGTCCCCCTGCAGCCCAGGGAGGTCCACAGTGGAGCAGATCTCCACCTGCAGCCCGTGGAGGACCCCACGCCGGAGCAGGTGGGTTCCCGAAGGAGGCTGTGACCCCGTGGGAAGCCCGCACTGGAGCAGGCTCCTGGCAGGACTTCGTGACCCCACGGGGGACCCACACTGGAGCAGTCTGCGCCTGAAGGACTGCAGCCCGTGGAGGGGACCCATGCCGGAGCAGTTGGTGAAGAACTGCAGCCCGTGGGAAGGGCCCACGTTGGAGAATTTCATGGAGGACTGTCTCCCATGGGAGGGAGCCCATGCTGGAGCAGGGGAAGAGTGTGAGGAGTCCTGCCCCTGAGGAGGAAGGAGGAGGAGAAAGAACGTGTGATGAACTGACCGCAACCCCCATTCCCCATCCCCCTGTGCCGCTGCAGGGTGGGTAGGGAGAGAATCCAGGAGCGAAGCTGTGCCTGGGAAGAAGGGAGGGGTGAGGGGAAGGTGTCTTAAGATTTGGGTTTATTTCTCATTGCCCTACTCTGGTTTGATTGATAATAAATTCAGTTAATTTTCCCCAAGTTGGGTCTGTTTGGCCCGTGACAGTAACTGCTGAGTGATCTCTCCCTGTCCTTATCTTGACCCATAAGCCTTTATTTACCTTATATTTTCTCCCCCTTGTCCTGTTGAGAAGAGGGAGAGAGAGTGCTGCTTTGGTGGGCACCTGGCATCCAGCCAGGGTCAATGCAGCACAGCTTTGAAACATATTCTAATCTTGGCAAAGGACAGACCTTTTCAGTTTAAGTATTCTTATGGTAGAGGAAGTCAAATTTTAGCAAATGCCTCCAATATCATCCTGAATTTGGGAAGCTAAAATCTTTCTTGCTGTCTTGGGTACATCCCATCAAATTATTTAACTCTTTTAAATATCAATTTTTATATATGCTCAGTTCCTTGAAATACATAGAAGCGGACCATTCTTTGCACGACCGCTTTACAATGAATGTTACATCTTACATGATTTCAGTATATTGTTCTGTCTCTGCAGTCGTCTCCCAAAATGCCTTTTTTAAGTTTTGTGGAAACTGCCTACCAAGTAATGCCTCCATAATGCTTTCCCAGGTACTCTTTCCATACCATCATAGTCTTTAAGGGCTCTTGTTAATTTTACTTGTGAAACATGGAACATAAGGTGCATTCCCTGTCAAAACCAAGTGTTACTATGTTTTTATAACTAGAGAACCTAACCAGATCTCACCCAAAGCTCATGCAGCATTCATCAGGAGTAACAGAAAAGACAGTGCTGAGCCAGGGCTTGTCCTTCTGCCTTTCCACAGGCAGGATTCATTTGAGCCGAATCCTTTCAGCCCGTCAGGCTTTACTTTTACAGACTCAAGGTAGTATGATAAATAGAATGGAAAAGCAACAGGTTTGAAATGAAACTTGATCATTGACTTGTAAGTGAAAGACATTTCTATAGGGACAAAAGGTAAGAGCTTTTAGGGTCACTGGTTAATTTGGATGCATAATTAGACTTAAAGCACAAATAGCCTCTAAGTTAAGAACGGATGCATCACAGGTTGACTCAAGGACACTAAGCTATTTTATTTTCTCTGGAAACTGCTATATTGAAAGCATGCATAGTGTGAATTACGTCCATTTCTGAAGAAAAGGAACAGTCTTTCCTGTAGCCTCAGAAAGCCTTAGCGGTCAAGGCTGGTGAAACTCAGCCAGATTTACACCCAAAATGCTGCAAAGCTCATTGCAGGTCTTGCCACCACATCTACAGAGGGGTTCAAAGCTTGCTGTCATCTATGTTTCTGGAGTACTGAAAAACAGACAGTAGAATACCCACTGTAATAGTTCTTCATACCTCAAGTTCACCCTGTCCAACCAGTAAAGAGAATGATGCTACTTAATTTGTCAGTACACCTAGTAATTAATTGCAGTAGTTTACCATCGAGTGAACTGTATGTTTGCACTTCTCCATTGCTTTTTTCCCCACAAGATTGCTTCCGCAGATGCTGGCATTATCACGTATCTTTTGATTATTTAGAAATTGCTAAGAGTGAACAGAGCTGTACTTCTTCCCTATTCAAATTCAGAAGTTGGCCTGTAGCCCTAACTTCTTCCTTTGGAACTCATCAGGGCTTTCATAAACTACACAGGGGAGAGAATTGGTGCTTCAGTGTTTCCAGAGCTTGTTAACATCTTATTTTTATGGATTCAACCAGGCTACACACGCATTTCAAGGGAGAGTTACGGTCTTACTGCTTGCAGGGGAAGATTGCATGGAGAAGCAGATGCAGTCGCATTAGTAATTTACTGAGTGGTTCTTTGCCATGTGTCTTGGTATTAAATCAATGTGTAGATATCATTGTTGGGATGAAGCTAAAGTGCAAGCACACAGCTAACTTGGGTCAGTTAAAACAGATAACTAAGGTTCTTCATGACATTTTTGCTGAATTGCATAGGTGCAATGTTGTTTTGAAATAAACTTGTCACATAAAGCTTCTTATTAGTGCCTTCCATAACCTACTATTTCCTAACTTTTTAAAATTATCATTCACTACATTTGGTTTTTAAGTTTGTCTGTCCAGTACTTCACATTATACTACCCTGCTTTGTCTTGCTGTAACTTTAATGAAATGTAACTGCCCGGACTGAACTGTCCAAGCCTAGTCTCAGGCTGATTAATTTTTTAAGACATTTAGCCAAAAGAGCTCATTCGCGTCCAAGAATGAGTCAACTCAATAATCTCCCTGATTAGAAAAGAAACCACCCCAAAAAAACCCTACCAAAAAACCCCAAAACACCAATGAACAACCGTAAAAACCAAACAGACTCTACAGAATTGAGGAAAAGCTACCTAAGGCTATGAGTGGATTTGGCCTTTAGTCATTCCTTTGAAATCTGCTCATATTTAGCAAAACAGTACGTCTGTGAAAAATTGCAGTTCACTTATGCTTAGTGGTGATGACTTCTGTGTCAGCTGTTCAATTCCCCAAAGGCTCCATTCGAGCATATTGGAAGGTTTCCCCCACAAGCAGCAGAGTTCCGCAGAAGCAGGATGCGTTGGATCTGGCTAAGGGGCAGGGGGGGCAATACTGCGGAGGGGAACGTGGGGCAGAGCGCGGAGCGTGCTGCGAGATGGGGATGGACCTGGGCTGGGCTGGGCTGGGCTGGGCGGTGCTGGCAAAAACGGGAGGGGAAGCGCTACTTGAACCGCGGTGTAACTGGAACTGTGGAACCGGGTGAGAGGCAGGGGAAGAATAGCACTGGCAAAGGACTGGCTCGTGTTGGGAGGGGAGGAGCTGGGCAGTAGAGCCAGGAGGAAGAGCTAACGCAAAATCGAGACGAGGGACTGCTCCGTCGCAGGTGTGCACACGCATCTTGGGGCACGTGAACGCTGCCTTGGAGAGCTGGATTCTACCTGTGTCGTTCCTATAGGGTTCTTGAGATGTCAGGCAAGGAAATGAGGCTGTTTATTTCTCAGAAATTGTCCCTTGTTGCATATTTCTGGCTTTCTGGGTACCCAGCTTAACAGTGAGATTTGAGTTCTTGACACACAAAGCACTTACGGATGCTGCTGAAGTCTCTAGGACCTGACCCTTGGAAATAGAAGGACGTAGCCGTAAGAACTGAATGAATGCTTGACATCTCAAATTGATTGTCAATAAACGCATTCATTATGAATCATTCAGCAGCTAGAGTCAACAAGACCAGAGCACAGTGCGTGTTCCTTGAGTAGCCACTTGTATGTGAGGTCAATACTAAAAACATGGGAGCCAGGACTGCTTTGCGACAATTTCAAGCTTGGCAAGATATGAAGGACAAATGCTGCATAAAATTTCCATGGAATAAAATTTATCTGAACATCCAGATGGAATGCTGGTTGGAGTAGATGCTTTTGGGAACTCATATTATTTCTTTTCTCAATTTTGGTTAATTTTTCTTTTCACCGATACCGGCAAAAAAAAACAAATCCATCACTTGTGCGCTGCATTTGCGCAGGATACAGTTATTACTAGGCAGCCAATGATGTCACTTATGTGGGGGTAACTGAATTTGCATTAGCTTTAGTTTAGCTATCATGAGTAAAAATAGTCATGCAGGTGTTGTATCAGGACTTCAGTGCAGCCTGGGAATACATTGCGTTTGCTCTCAGCTCCAGAATCCATGCTGCCACATCTCTGTGACTGTTGTTATATGAACTGACCCAAATAAAGCTAGTGAAGGTCTAACTACCTCGTATACAGTGGAAGCTTGAAGTCTCTGAACAGTTCATGGGGCTTTTGGTATGCCTCGTGCAGAGAGATACTATTGGTAGTTCAAATGAGCAGGGACTGTCTGGGTGCCTGAATGTCACGAGGTAAAAACTGAAGGGCAAAAAGCTGGTCTCCCTTAAAACCAGCAGAAGTTTTGCTATTAACTTCAACAAACCCAGGGTTTCTCCCTGAATTCTGTAAGCTTGGGTTTTGGCTGAGAAGGAATTGCGTTGTACTTTTACTTCTTGCGGCTTCACCAAGACTCCATATTCTAAGTGTTTTTAAATTATCTTTTATTCGCTCTGGTTGTGTTTTGTGGGAAACTAAATTGAAAGTGTATTTAAGGGCCCCAGAGACCTGCTCGGATGAGCTCCATCGGGAGAAGTTGAACATCTGCTTGATGCTCGGACACAGCTTTAGCAGAACTCCTAATCATTCAAAAGAAATTGTAGAAAATCTGTTTGCTTTTAAGTTTCAAACCTCATTGCTCAAACTTTAAATTTTAATGTCCTTACATACAAGTAAAAAAAAGTAGAAAACTCAATACAAAATATTTACCACCTAGGGAGAAAATGTATAAAAGGGGGAGGGAAAGAAAATCAAGCATTTTTGCAATTTTAGGGTGGTTTTACACAAAGGAAACTGAACTCCGGAATATAACAAAAATGTGTATCATACTAACACGAAGATATTTTAACAATGATTTCGTTGTCTTAACAAACACCTGTTTTATCAGATGTATTTCACATGTGAAATGAAATGGACTTATAGTAAATAGAATTTTTAATTTCAATTAACAGTTTTTTAGCCTAAGGAAAATGTACAGAATTTGTGTGGAAATCCATGTACTACGTTTACTCAAATAAAGATAATACTTTGCTGCAAATTTTTAAATATAATAAAATGCATTTAATAGCAATCTTTTGTGGTATTATCATTATTTATGGACATAACATTCAAAGTATGGAAATTCAGTTGTGGATCAAAATGACCATAAAAACAGTAACCCAAAGAACCTTATAAACATGTCAACACCCATCATTTATCACAGATGGCCCATACCAATGTAAAAAACATATAAAATGTAGTATAATTCTCAACATATGGTTTACTTTGTTGCATTGTTCCTACATGTTATTTGTGTTAAAATCCAGGAAATTATATTATGACAAGAATATTGGTTTTTGTTTATTAAACTAAATTACAGGTTAAAGTCATTCTTTTCCTGCGATGAACATATACCAACAGTGATTAAAAAATAAACATTTATTTACAAAATATTGATGCATACATATTACACAAGTCAGTTATATCAAAGTGGTTTTTTAAACAATATCTGTAGCAACCAACTATTTGCATTGGTTTATCATAGTGCAAACGGTAATGTTGCAAAGGCAGGTTATAATGTGGGATTACGATTTGAACATTAAGACTTGTCTGCTGCCTTTTGTTTTACCACGTCTAGAAAACTATTCCCTTTCATTTAAAAAATACCTATTTCTTGCGAATGTTGAATAGTGTACCTGAGGATAGGGCAAATGCATTATTAGTCTAAATTCTTTCACTTAGATAACTATCTTTCTATTTACTCAGCCTGCTTACGTAGCACCATTGCCATTGGTTACTAACATACTAATGAGAAAAAGGAATGGAAACACGCTAAATACACTATGCCATCCCTAATTTCAGGATTTGTCCATTTACGTGGAATTTCATCTGGTACATTTCACAATTCTGCACTATATATTCAAGTGTTTAAGGATGATTCTGGTGGTATTGTGTAGTGGTGTATTTGTTGACCAGTATATATTTTCCTGTAAATACAATGTTAAGTGAAGCTGTGAAGAAATGGACTTAAAAGCCCGCTCCTTCCGTCCTCAGATGAGAAGGAGCTTGCTTTTGATTACCAACATGTATTGAAACCTGCGTATAACTTTGCATCTGAATGACTGAATATTGATTCCCTCGCAATATAAGAACTTCATGTGTTAAATCCGGTGATTTTGATTGTAGCTTTTCTGTTTCACTGGCTCAAAGCCAGCCGTTAGATAACTCTATCGTCCTTTAGTTCACGTTCTGTAGCTGGTGCTGCACTAAATCTGTACGATAGCCTATCATACAGCATATAGGATGTCGGCAATGCCTAGCGTACGTAACTTCACAGTTTCAAAGACTGGTGAGGGGCTATAACTTTTTTTTTTTTTTTTGGTAGCTTCCACAATTTATGAAGCAGTGGATCTCACAATGATCTCATGAGCACCCGCAGCGATCTACAACCATGGCCGGTATCTTGCCGTATATTATTTGTTCTTTCCCGTTGAAGTACAGCATGTTTATGGGGGACATCTTGGTGGGCGTGCAGCAAGGGCCTGCCGAACCTCTGGGGTTTGCTTGGTGTACGAGGTGAGTGTGCGGGTATTTTTGTAAAAATACAAATTCGCATTCTCCAGAGCAGTAATTGGCTTTGTATCTTTTAGGTGCGATAATCCAGTCCCATCCAAAAGCTTCAAAATCCACCGTCAGCGGGTAGCGACAACACCGGGATTCTGTCGAGTGCTCGTCACAGTCGAGGCCGAAATCTCTGCGGGACCGTTTCGGTGTGTCTGTAACTCTGACCTCTAAAAATGGGTTCTGTGAGGAGAGGAGAAGGAATCAGAAGCATTACTGAGGTAAGCCTAAGTTCAGTAAAACCATGCAAATATATAATATTTCAGACATTGATGTATAGTATCAAGTCAGTATTTTCAAATAATGTTTGCAGGCGTTTCTGAAGTTACACCCTTTGGAGAACTCTGTCCTCCTCCAAATCTCCGCTACGTTTGAGGTCTGCTCAAGGATTATTCCTCTGTTTCACACCGAGGACCAGCATTTCCTGAAATCACCAGCATCTCAGTGCTAGCATCATTTCTGTTAACTGCTAAAAGAACATTTCAGAAATCTTGAGGATGCTGGATTTTTACTTTTGCTGTGGGGTTTGTTTGTTTTAAAACTGATAATAAGAGCTACTTTTTTGCCATAGAAGAACTCCAAAAACTTTTAAAGGGCAGGACCAACTGGTGTTGGTCTCCTTTTTGTGAGTCTTTCTGAAATTCCCTCCATTAAAATCCTGTTTAGTTCAGGCTTTCTGGATATCAAGGAAGGCTTCTTGTCCAGACCAAGGAGGACAAAATCCACTCTGTAATTGCTATTGCTCTTGAATGACTGCAGTGGCAGTAGAAATGAATGCTTCACCTGCTGGGACAGGTTACTTGTACTTCACAGCCAAATTCAGCCTCTGCCAGGGGGCTGAATTTGCTATACTGAATTTGGAGGGGCCTGAAAGAGCCCTGTGGCCAGGAATGTACTTTTGGCAGGCCTCCGAGCCACGTGCGTCCTACTGAAGGTGTGTTTCCACAGTCACCAACTGAGAATAGAAAGAAATTGCAACCTTTACAATCACGAGTTTGAAAAATCTCCTGATGTTTCCTCCCTTCCACGCACTGATTTCAGCCCCGTGTGTCAGTTTGGCACTGACCGGGGGCTGTCCCATGAAGGAAGAGGCTCCTTAGGAGTAAATAACAGCCCAGCTAACATTGATTGCTAGGCGGGTTTGTGCCTTCCCAGATACCCGCCTTTACGGCTGCAAGTCGTCCAGCTGCTGGAGATGCTCCTCCCAAAATATGGGGAGGGGCTTGGTGAGAGGAGCATCCCTGTACCGGCAGCTGCTGGAGAGGAGCTGGAGGGAAGAGAAGAGAAATTTCCTCTCCCGTTATCAGCCATGCATCCAACCCTGCACTGCTGTTGAACCGGTTTGTTTTTACAGGTGATGATAACCATGGGTTATCCGCATGTGTGAAAACACAGGGCTGGGTATTTGAACGGCTGGAAGTGGTGAGGACATTCCTTATCATGATATCCAGCTGGCCAGTTCCAAGGATGGGAGATCCACTTGTGTAATGGATCTACGATTAAAGATATCACAGCATTTTTCCTCTAAGTTCTTTTAACTGCATTATACTTAAATGAAGTTAAACGTTGCATACCTACATAAACAGATTGATCTATTGCATAGCGGTAAAAGTAAAATGATATTCTTTATTCAAAAGGAGGGAATTCTTGGTTGTGATTGTTTCAGCTGTGATAGGTTCAGGAGTTTTTAGAAGTTGTGGATGATTAGTGATTTGCAGAAACAAATAGCGAGGAAAATGCTGTAGTTTAACTGGTACACTTCAGAATTAATTTGTTTATCTACACTTACAGAAAGAAACCAGGTAGCTATTTTATGCCCTTTCTCATCGTTATGACCCATTTATTGTATCAAGCAGAATTTCTCTATTCAAACATTTCTAGTAGGTGGAATGATGCACTCTATCACATACTGAAAGGTACACAGCATTATGAAGAAGATCTGTTCTCATATTCATAAACATAGATAATTATGGCTGTTGTTAATCGAAAATGTATGCATACAGAATAGGGAGAAACTCCCTCGTGGTTTGAATGCAAAAAACTTTCTAAGCACTATCACAGGCAGCTTTCCTATCGATGAAATAATCCGGCTATTCTTTTTAGCTTTACTGCTTATTATACAGTATTTGCTCTCAAATTTGAAAACAACGTTACTTTTGATAGTTCCATCCATCAGTAATTACCAAAACATTTTCCAGTTAATGCCTCTCAACATCTTACTGAAGTACCGCAATTTCTCTCAATTTTTCACATAGGGAAATGGAGGCACAGGAATGCTATTGATTTTAATGTGATCAGAGAGCAAAGAAAGAAAAAGAATTGGCTATACAGAACTCTTATCTTCCATTCCCTAAACAATACTGCCATTTTATCCTTAAAACACAACTTAAATGCTTCCCAATATAATGCAAGATATTTAAATGGGATTTTTCTAAATAAACTTACCAATCCATCTTCACCTGGTCCTGGGAAAGTTACAGCAAGATCTCGTCCATTCTCATCAAAAGCTTTTATTTCGATGCCTAAATTGGATTCAGGCTGTTTGAGCCAATTTTGCATCACTGTCTTCACATCAATACTCTGCCAAATACCAGTGCCTGGGTTCATGTCAAGTTTCAAAGATCGAATTCCAGTATATCTTGTACCGTCTTTCATGGGTTTAATAAGTCTCAGGATCTGCACAAACACTGTTGTAGGTTTTTGGACTTGCCTCAAGTATATCCACAATTGTGCCTTTACTACTTTGTTATATTGTATTTTAGAGCTAAACTTAAAGAAGCAACATTTTGGTTTTCCCTCCATTTGTACAAGAAAATCAGCTATAAATGAATGGAAAGAACAGATTACTGAACAGGGAACAAGAAGAAATATGCATATATAAACCCGATTTTTTTTTTTTTTTTCCAGACCATGTAGGAAGTCTTACAATATGTTATAAACAGTATCAGTAACAAAGTGGATTTAACTTAATTCGTTTTCTGTGGTTTACGCTCTACAGCAAATTTAATGGATGCGGAGGTGTACTCAGGCTGAAACTCGGAAATGATGGGCAATCACGAGAAACACACACTGTGGAGGACCTTTGCGGTCCTCGGCGTGCTCAGGGCTCTGACCAGTCGTACCAGTGCTGTGGGCTGACGTGTACAGCTGCAAAACAGCCTCTTTCCTGAACAAAAACTACCTGGGGAGAGGGCTCAGCCTATTCCACTTCACAGTGACTACTACCAACTTGCTTCTGCTAGTCACCTCCCAAGGACCTTCATAAAGCATGCAGAACAGCAACTTTGCATAAGCTGGCTCAACATGTATGTGGTGGTCCAGCTACTTCTAATTCATTAAATAGCCTTAGTGTGCTACGCATCGTACGAACGGAGGTGGCCATGGGCAAACTACATGAACACTTTCATTTCTTTTCTCAGTGGAAAAACAAATCATTGAAAGAGTGTTAATCTAAGGATCATTTAGTTTTCATTTGAACAATATTATAGGAAAGTCATGTGCAGTGCTGCGTTCCTTCTTCCTGTAGCCTACGATGCAGCTGTCATACCTAGTCATAGCAATATCTTTCCATGCCAGGATAAAATGGGTAATACTAATCTTAAGTGGTGCAGGGCTTTGACATTCATAAATCTCACCACTTAAGATACCTGTCTCTTTAGTGCATTTAAAATAGTTCAAGGGCTTTTTATAAGAAGTAGGAAATGAACTCAGATCAATGAAGTACAATGACTTTTCTTTAGTTGTCGTAGTTATATAACAGTTTAATTAAAATTAGTTATAAAGCCTTGGGCGTGATAGGCTGGAATAAAACTGCCGGCAGACCTCAACTTTGTGATAAGGCTGCAGTAATATATTGCTGTTAAGTACACATCGTATTAATTTAGAAGTTAAAAAATTGTACAGATAAAGTTGCTTTTTCATCGATGCGTACATTTTTAGCTTGCTAGAGCAGCTGATACATTAATCTAGCATGTGTATTTTAACTGCTAACATGCCTTATATGTCCTGTCATCTTTTTCCTTTTTGACATCATATTCGTAAGTGTTATTTAAAAAAACAGCTGCCATAGCCAAATACTTTAGCTGATGAAGAACATAAGATACTATAGTATTAGCCGTGCAAAAGATACTTGATAGGAGCCATAGCAGATGTTTAGCACTCAGAAGATAACTCAGAATCTGCTCATTCAGTAAATGCCTTCATTCTTCCTTGGCACGACTACTGGAGCTGATTGCTATAGCCTGGCCATTTTAACATTTAAATCTGTTACACACATATTTGCTTTAAATACATAGTTTTCACTCAGAGGTGGGTGGTGCTAGTTTATGGGATCAGCAAAGAAGCAAGAATTTAACTCTATACTTGCACTTGCTCTAACATGTCACAGTTAGGTGGCTCTGGCGCTCTAAGCTGTATTTCTGCTGATTTCTATTGCTCCTAAAAACACTGGCCAGCGCAGCATCCCTCAGAAAAATATAGTTCTCTCGTTATCTGCACTTGTACTTCGTATTTGTGATAGGAAACGCGCTGAGTACTGCAGATAACGAAGTCAACTAAACCGCAGATCTCCCTTTGCTTTCTGAGGGAATGGGCAAATCCGAAGTGCTACAGGGCATACGCGTTATGAGGAGCCGAAAACCGAACAGCAAAACAAAGGATCGCAACACGGCCATCTGAACCTGGCTCAAATTCTTTAGAAATAATGCTCTCCTCCCTCCCTCTAGCAGACTTCAGCCAGCAGCTTGTTGGGAGAGCCCGAGGAGGAGTTGCGTGGCTCTACCGCAGGGAGACAACTCTCTCGGAGGAGCGGTGGGAGGCAAAAGCAGCAGGGTTACTTACACTCCGTAGGCATTGTGATAATCGTTTCGGTGGTGGCGTGATAGTCATCGTCTTCCAAAGAGCCATCGCTACTGTCGTCTCTCTGGACGTCATACTGATCGATCAGTTCCTGCAGTGGAGGAGCTTTGGGTAAAAGTTGTTTAATAACATCCCTGCTAATGTTAGGAGCTTGTTCCAGGCGCAGTTTGCTGAGGATTTGAATTTTTATGGCTTCTATTCTGGAAGATTTTGTATTCTGTCTCCACGTACAAGCATTGCACAGTCCATCTTTTTCGGCGTTCTCTGTGGGCTGACTACTGTCATCAAGAGCCACTGGATCAACTGAAATCAGCATGAGCAGGTAAATATAAACAGAGATTGCTAGCTTTTGCATGATCTCACAGTCAGTGCAGCGCTTTTCCCTTCTCTTTTTTTAGGTTTTTTTTTTTCCCTCCCCCTTTCCCGTTCAGTGCTAAACAGATCCGTGAAAGCAAATGCAATCTGAGAGACAGCTTGCCACACTGGTGTACCTTATATATTCCAAGGGGGCTTTTTATACTCCAACTTTGATTAGGCTCATGTCGTCAAACCCGACGATTGGTTGCTGTCCCAACAATGAATCTGGCTGTCAGAGGGTAAAGCCCTGTCGATCACAAGTCACTAGACAGCGTTTAGTTACAGCCAAGGGTGAACTGATTTATCTGGGTGCTTCGTAGAGGATATGTCTTCGCATTCTGAAAGGATATATTTCCAAGTATTGTGGGCAGCAGTACTGAAAGACAGCACTGTCAGTCTTAAATATATACCAACCGTGTACTTGTACTATGAATCCAGACAGACCTCTCTCTAAACTTGCTTTAAGCTTCTACCAGTTTTTTTTTAACTGGAAAGTTTGTGCTATTTAAAAGAAAATCCCAGGGGATTACTGTTCGCAGGCAGGGAAAAAATACTTTAGAAATGCATTGCAAACAGTGCTAACTTATGTTGTTCGACACCTAAAATATATCGAGCAGTTCATATTTCAGAAAACCTTAATGGGTTTTCCTGCTAGGTACTAGCTAAAGCGGTAATAAAGATTTTGTGCATATAGGACTCTATGTAAACGTATATCTTAGCGGTTTGTCCCTTTAGTATATATCACAATCAACAGAACAAGTCCTTTACTGAATTAACAGTCAGTGATAAAAAAATGAGTCTGTCCCCTCTTCATACGATCACTAGGTCAGCAGAATTCCGGGCAGTAAATTAAATATCGAGAGACCTTTAGTAGCAAAGGTATTTTTAAGGAGTATCTTTAGCTACTCACTCTAATATTATACAGAAGTAATAAAGCTTGCTTTTTCCATTAGTAATGAAAGTATTAGAAGACTTAAAACATTTAAATCTCTCTTGCGAGTATACCTTCTTTTTCCACATCATCCTCTATTTCTGTTCAAAGTGGCTCTGTATTATACCAATTTAAGTGATACCTTTCTGTGCTTTATTTTGCCTTCTACTCCGATAGTTGTAAGTTCTCTGTATACATTACAGTTTTAATAGGCTTTCTGCATAAGCGAAATACATCTAGGTGTGATTTTATACTTACGGGTTATGGCTTATAAAAATCTTACAGCAATGTAGTGCACATTTGATGTGCTGTTAGCAAGAATTATGGAATTCACGCTTAGCTGAGGAGGTGGGGGGTGCTGGGGGTCACCGTTCAGCAGAGGCTGTATATTACAGCAAGCAGAAATCCTGGGATTCGTCTATGTTGTGTATATTTGTATATTTGGAATCTGTATGTTAGAGCAAACAGAAATCCTGGCATTTCATGCAATATGCCAAAGTTTGCCTATCTAAGTTAGGACTGAACTGTCAGTTTCTCACTGAGTTTCTCTTCTTTTTTTCCATCCTGAGTACACCTAAAAACATGGCAACCAGGGTTTTTTGCATATGTTTGTGTAGGAAAAATGTTGGTATCTAGGAAGATGTGGGAGAGAACTTTCAAAGAGCTTTTTTCTGCCTGGTCATTCATATTATTTTGTATCACCTCTCCAGGGCATGCAAATTCACTGCATAGCACAGAACTGAGCCTAATGTTCAGCTCATGACCAGTGACGTAAATCACGAGTATTCAGTTGAAATTGATTGTCCTGCCTTGGTGTAAAGTTGATGCAAGCGATAGATGTATCACACTTGCACATTCCAGGCCTATGGCTTTAGGGTCAGACCCTGATATTCTGACTTCAGCCAAAATCCGTGTTTAAAGCAAGCAGTTTGACTTTTTAGCTTCTGAGTATTTCCTTTTTACACAAGATATGGGTGCAGCTACTCTCAACATGCGGTAGCATAAATGGGCTTGTGGTTCACTGGAACTAGAAGTCAGGCTAGCTCTGACTTTGCAGTGGAGACTGCCTGCCATGCCTGTAACATACTTTAAACAGACTCTTAGTGCATTTCAAGAGCTGGAAATGTATTTTTATGGAAGATGCATAGGATGATTCACAGTAAGAATCTTTTTGAAAAGCGCTGACCCTGTTTGTGAATTTTTTGGGGGGTTAGGCTGGGGTGGGGGGGGGGGGGAGTGTTTGTTTATTATTAAGACAGAGAATGTCATAATAAAACTGTTGTTAATTATTTTTTATTTTAAACCAGAACGATGTAACCAGTTGGGTATAAAAAGGAATCTATCCCCAAGTGGAAACCTTGACAGGTACCAGGTTTCACACTAGAAACAGTTTTAAAGAGAACAGTGAACAAAATAAACAGGTGGAAATAATGATGCGGTCCTGATATCAGAGTATTTAAATGCTCTGGCAGACCGTGGCAGTGAGCCCCTTGTGTCGGAGAGGGGACAAGAGAAGTGCTCAGCAAAGCAATGCCTCCAGCACCGCAACTCATCGTTGAACGTGCTCTGCAGCAGCTTGCCCGGTGCTCGGCGGCCACGCTGGTACCTGGGCTGCTCCTTCTCCTTCAAGGTCTTCCCTCTCTGACTGCCGCTTGCCACGAGCATGCAGAACGTCAGCTGATTTTTTCCAATCCTCTGCAATGATTCCATTGGTTTCCAAAACAGGGCTCCTTTAGCATTTCTTTACGACTGCAGGACCAAAGTCCTCTCTTGTACGCCTGAGACCCCAGTGAGCTCTGAGCGAGAGCTGAGCTTGCTCTCGGCCACCAAGGTGGTGACACGTGGGGGCAAACAGACCCTACTGAGCACCATGCCTCTGCTCCCTGTTTAGACGTAAGAGGCGGCAATAGCAGCTAGAGTGGTGGCATGGGGATTACCGACCAAGGATGGCAAAAGTGCCCCAGAATTCAGCAGCAGCTGCATAACCAGGAGCAGTATTTTTCCAATATTTCCCTCATAAAAAGCACGTCAGATCCACATACTCTGAATAACTCTAGGCTGTTAGTAGAATACCTTTCTCTTCATCTTTTGTTGTTGCCTTCTGCTTCTTTCCTATGAGACTGCAAGAATTTGGAAGAGAGCTTGAACACTTGCACTTGATCAAGAGCTATTGAAGTATCTAATTTCTTTAATAATAACAATACAGTATGCAAATTGTTTTCCTTTCTAACTTTCATTGTAGTGGTTTTGGAAGGTGATGACTACAGAAGTAGGTGACAGAGGTAAGAAAAGTAAATGACAAAGGGACCAGGTAAAAGTTGTTCCAAAAATTTATTTGGCAAAAAAAATAATTAAAAAACCCCAAACAAACAAAAAAAACCCAATCAAAAAACTCCAACACATTACCACCAGCAAAACTAATGAAGAGTTAAAAATGAAATGTGCATCTTACTGAACTTTATGGCATTTTAATATTATCTTTGGGATTTGTGTCATTCTACCCGCCCCGCCTGCCAATAGTGAATAGTATTCCCAATCCTAACTATTCAAAGCTCATGGCTCAGGCCCCCAAAATCAAGCAGTGTAAGAATGTGTTCCTTTCTAAAGGAAAAAGGCACGTGTCTGTCTACCTGTCAACTTCTCCTCTCCTTTTCCCCTTCCACCAGGAGCTTTTGTACTCGTTGGAAAACCTAAAAAAAAGATGGAAAAAAAAACCCCAAACCTACCCCCAAGGCATTTGACCAATAGAGAGGTTTCAAAGACACTGTTACTGTGAGTTTTATGGAAAAACAGTGACTGTGTAGAGGTAAAGGAGATTACTAATGCCCTCCCTGAGGAGAAGGCAAACGGAGCCCAACCATTACCCATCCTTTTTGGCAGCCTTTAATTAGCCAATCAGCTTGTGCTTCTCCGTCGTTAGTCAGCATGCTGATAGCTCTGGACCATCTACAGTGTGTCCTCCCTTGCCGGGCCAGCAACCCAGAAAATATAGATAGTGAGCAGGATGGGATTTGAGCTTGTTTTGGAGGTGGACCAAGGGGACATGGAAGGGAACCAGGACATTTCTGAGAAAAGGGAGAGTTACGGGGGTATGAAGGAGCTGCTCTCATGGCAGGGAAGGAGAGGGACATGGGTTATAACCCTGCCAGAAATCGGACAACTTCATCCTGTTGTAGGCTAGATTTCCAAACACTTCCTTACAGCCTGCAGGACCAGAAATTCACTCTTCTTTTTTCTGTTAAGTTAAATGAAGTAGTTCCCATAGCTGTTTCAGGTCAGAAGGTAGGACTTGAAGAAAAAAATCAGGTGGTGTGAAATGCACCGCAAATCTGTGATTGCTGTTTACGTTGATGTCAAGTCCTACCTCTGAACTAGCTGGCTTCTCTCCCTGGTTTGTCTTGTAAGGAAGATACAACATTCCTCCTGACCCGCTGAGTAAGATACGATTTGAGTCACCTTTTCTTCTCACCTTTGTCAGCACAAAGCCTAATTTCTAGAATAGCATATTGAAATGGATAGAAAATTCCATTTTATATATTTTTGGACCAGATTCATCTCTCACTTAGCTGCAATAAGCTGGGAATAATTTTTGTGAAGTAATTTTGGTCAGAACAGTTAGATTTGAATAGAAACATTCAGATGTATACCTAAATGCAATGGAGTTAGGGTGTTTTGAGTGCTTAACTACGAGCCCAGATGTCTTAACTCACCAGGTGCTTGCTCTTAGCCACCTGAATTGCAAGATAAATGCATTACTTTGAACCTCAAAGCAGATACAAGGTCGTGTCTATAAAACACCTGGAAAAAAAATCCTGCAATACCAAAAAGCCTATGAAAACATCATCCCAATCACATTATGTAAACTAAAGCTGCAGCTACTGTAAGGCAAAAGTAACCACTTTAATATTAAACTTATTACCATGAACTAAAATATGAACTAGTATGAATTCTTACTCTGGAATAAATGCCCTGAAACAGTTTGTCCTCTGCTATACATTTTTTCCCCTACAAAAGTAGTCATATATAACCTTCTAAACATTTTGCTGTATCAGCTATTGGAGGTCAACTTTATTTTGATGGCATGGACATTTAATTCTTTCAGCTGACCAAAAAAGAAAGAAGTTCATCTTCTTTTCGCCAGCGTGGAGTTCCAGGTATCAGAGAGCATATTTCACGTAAGACAAGAGCATGCACGGTGCAGGGTACGTGTGCCCTGGTACACTGGCATCTGGGTGGGGTATGCCGCAACTCCTTCTCAACCCTTGCTGTCAGGTTGTTTTCCCAGGAAATACACAATGTTCAGAGATTTGGGATTTTGAGTGGTCTCTCCCAAGGGGGGGTCTGTGTCTGCAGTTTGAGTACCAGGACAAAACGTCGCTCTGGCAGATGATTTCTTCGACTCGGGAAGAAATGGAGACAGTAGTGAGTCCTACCGGCTAAGGAGTTTCTCACAAGCCGCGGTATGTAAGCATGCAATGGATAAAATGGGGGAAGCAGGTAAAATAGGTGGCAAAAGGGTTCTGTGGCCTTTTTGGCTCATGCTGCACCTCTTGGCTTGCCGAAGAGGTGCTGCTGAATGGAGGCTTCGGGGAAGTTGTACAGGGTCCCATTCAGCTTCTGCCTTATTCTTGCCCTTCTGGCCATCTCCTTCTTGCTTGCAGCTTTTGTGTTGCTGTGCAGAACTGTACATGTGGGATGGGCCAAAAATGCCCTGTCGCTTTTTTCTCTCCTACATATTCCAGTACACATTGCTGCAGAACCAACCAGCTACACTAATGGAAATGAACTTTAGAAACAGATAGGGAAATATATTCCCATTAGGCTCATTAAAAACATTTAGGGAAGGATGTAATTATAGTGAAAGCTGCCAGTTTTTCTGAGTTCTTTTGTATTCAGGATTTTATTCTACAGCTTTTGCTGTGGTATCTATGGATCTTATAATAAATCTTCTAGAAGAGCCCTGTTAAATACCTGTTTACTTCTAAGAGCTCTACCCTTGTTACAAGATGCTATCTTTTCTTTAGAGTTGTAGCTTTTATGCTTTTACCCAGAATTCCTGACATTCATCCTGACATTCATCTTCGATGTTTTTTAAAATAGCTGCGTCAGCCGCTGCATCGCTGATGGGAAACCTTGAATTCCTCTCGGGACCTGGTACCACACTTGGAGAGGTTTCACTTCTGCATTTGCCCAATCAAAGTGCTTGAAATACCAAAATACTACATCTTGGTATTACTAGCTACAAAAATGCCTGTATTTTCTCTGAGGTACAACTCTCTGAAGGGGATTTTCAGCCCCGGAGGTCAGTGATTTGGTATGAGTGGCCTGTCCTCTGCTGGGTTATTCGGGAACGGCATCCGCTGGGAAATGGGGGCCACAGCTCAGAAGTCGTCTTCTTTTTCCTCTTCTTTTTTTTTGTTTTTTTTTTTTTGTTTGTTTGTTTGTTTGTTTGTTTTTTGTTTTGTTTTATTAAATACAAGATGGGTTAAAAAATAACAGATATTCTTGACAAAACCAGAAAAATGCAGTTTTGCAAAATGCAGTGAATTTGACTCTGCTTACTGGCCCGGTGCCATAATGGACTGAATTAATTAACTTCTTTGATCAGAATATAGCTCTGTGTAGGACAGATTTGGCTCCTTATCTCAAACTATCCCTCTGCTGCCCTCCCTGTGGCCTGTGTGCCTCCTTTGCTTTGGTCCCCCTCCATGGCTTTGCCTCTACTGAATAAAGATACAGGCTGAACAGGCACAACCTGTAACACCCAGGACCAGCTTGTCTATAAGCAGTAAGTAAAATCACAGCAATATAATGATACACAAGGTTAAGAATAGCTTTTGGTTTTTCCTCTTCTGATATTTGCAAGCAGAGGAGAGCTGGCTCTGAAGTAAAGTCTTCTAAAGCTCTTAACATTTGGGACAGTGAATTCATAAATACATTGAATTATAATGGTTAAAATAAAACCAGGTTTCTGAGATTTCAAGCCTGGCACATGGTTTCTGCAGTGGCAACACACTTGCTGAACTCCTTTTAAGGTGGGACATAATCAGGCACACTGTAATACTTCTGATAATAATATAGTGTAATTATTTCACAGTGAAACAGATATTCAAAATGTACAGCAGTGTCCTCTCCTGATTGCTGCCATACCTACTGGGACTGGCCAACTGTACTCACACCGTGCATCGATTTCTGCACACACTGCAAAGGTGCCAGTCTTAGGTTTTTATATAGAGTGTTTAGATCCATGTTTAAGTGTTATAAACACAAATATTTCAAAAGTCAAAACAGCTCCAGAAGTTGTAAGACATTTCTTGTAAATACTCTAAATAGTGTCTCCTCTGTATAAGCATAAGGATTTTTAGTTGTGCTAAATTATTTAGATGTTTTTAGGAATCTACTTTAAACTTGAAACAAAAAGGAAGATTATCTTTCAAACTGAGAGCAGCAGATTGTTTAAAATACATGCCGGGAGAAAGGGAGGCAATAAGAAATGTAACACCATGATTTTGCTCGTGAAACTTCTTTCAAAAATGTTCAGTAATGAAGACACAGTAAAGAGCAGTAATACCAACTCTTCCCTTTACAAGGTGCTAGTTTATACCTCATAGCTATACAGGACTGATAAAGGGGGTAATGATTTTTCCTGCTTAGAAATCTTATTTAGAAATACATGGATCACAATTCTTGCCCAAAGGTGTGCACTTTAGCTGATCTCCTGTCATTGCTCCAGGCAAGCAGAAAGAGTAAGATGAAACCCTGGTACAGCTTCTCCCTTCCTTTCTGCCATGGGCTGTTCTGTGGTCAGTTTTAGACAGGCTAATTTGAGGCAAGAGCCTCTACAATTGAATGAAAAGTGGTGGTAACGTTCTCAAGGAAATCAAAGAACATTCGGATCTGCAGTCATCCAAGAAGGCCTTTGAATCTGGCATATTTGTCAGCAAAGGAGTTGTTTAATCGACAACTTAGAGCTAGATTACCTGATTTAACCCTGGTGTTAAAAATACTGGTAATGTAAATTTAAAAAAATCCTGTAAGGAAAAAAAAAAAAGAAACTGCTAATTTTTTAATGAAGAAATACAACATATTAAAGCTTTCAAAGTCATTTAATAACAAAAGTGTATAATGGTAAAAAGCAGACACAAAAGGCCATAGCTTCTGATGTAGCTACTTCTGTTAAAGTGGGGCCCCAAAGAATCAGGTGGGATCTGTGAAAAACCCTGTACAAAATAATGCAGAGACAGAAAATCATATAAGCTGCTTTAGGTTTTTAGAAGACAAAGAGCAGATCAGAGACTGAGTAAAAATCCTTGATGATTTTGATTCTCATTTGGAGGAGAGGAACATAAATGATAGGTTTTGTGATAAATGACGTGCCTTTGGAGGATTTTCACATAACTAGTGCGACTGTTCAAAGGTATCGGGACATCCAAGGGAAGAATACATACAGCTCTTACTCCCTCTCCTTTTTTTATCTTTCCTTATTTGTTGTTCGCTCCTTGTCAATGTAGTAAAGAGGTTTCGTATTTATGAGCTCCATTATGAAGCATCACATAAGAGCATCAACTGAAGGAAAGCTGCCTATACCGGCTAAAGCATCAGCTTTACTGCCCTTTCCTCTTGGGAACTGTCTCTGGCTCCTTTAGCAGAGACTTGCAATTCCTGACAATTTAATGCCTGATGCTTTAAAAATTTACAAGTTCGCTTTTGTTTTGGTCTTTTTTCTTGGGACTCGTGAGCTTTTCTCTCCCATCAGCCTGCTAATTGGCACCATCAGCCAACTGATTGATGAGAAACAAGGATAAACCACAAAGGAATTGACTGTTTGGGTTTTTTTACCTTCAGCAACAGACTTTCAAACTCCCTCTATCATTCTGCAGATATATAAAACCACTTAGGAATTAACTCTTCAGTCTTGTAGCACAGAGCCTGACTATCAATGGAGTTCAGCAAATGTGTTGCCACTGCAGAAACCATGTGCCAGGCTTGAAATCTCAGAAACCTGGTTTTATTTTAACCATTATAATTCAATGTATTTATGAATTCACTGTCCCAAATGTTAAGAGCTTTAGAAGACTTTACTTCAGAGCCAGCTCTCCTCTGCTTGCAAATATCAGAAGAGGAAAAACCAAAAGCTATTCTTAACCTTGTGTATCATTATATTGCTGTGATTTTACTTACTGCTTATAGACAAGCGGGTCTCATGGAAATGATGTAAAGATTTCATATTCTTTATTGACTATGCAACTAATTGAAAGGATGCTTGCAAAACATAATTCATATAATAGATCTGAAATATTACAGTCGATGTTGCTTCAGAGTTTAGTTTTAAGGCGTACTAGCATAATGCTATCTGGAATAGGCATACTCCTATTAACTAACGAAGGCTAGAGAATGGCTTTGAGTGAGTAGATCTGGAAGAGTTAATAGAAAAAAATATTCCTAGGATGTTCAGATTAGTAGATACAGAGCTATTTGTATGCTACTGACTTTGTGATAACTACACAAAGTTTTTTTTATGTCAAGTGAACTTTTGTACCAGGATATTTTGAGTACACAAATCTAAGGAACCTCAAGCAGTAGTTCACAATTGTTTCTGCAGTTTTAACAAGTAAGGTAAAAAGTATCTTACTGCATACAAAAGCCAAGCTTATGATCAGTTAAAAATATCATGGTTTGACCAAAATGTTAAGGCTTTCTAGCATATAATGATTAAAAGAGATGGATGGTACAATTAGGAATGCACTGCAAAATGGAAATAAAATTGACTATATCAAATTACTTTGTTATGCCTTCTACAAATTATCAAAGTAAATCAACATTAAGAAATTGAAGCATTTTGTCATTTTGTCCAAAGCTTCTAGAACAAAGGAAAATTAATTAATAGCTAACGAATTGTGCACTTGGCTGCTTTGCTAATTCTAAAGTTTGATTGATGTATCTGATGATTTCTATCAATAACTCTGAGAAAGCCGTGTGGTAAATTTTAATATCCCAGTAATAACTTGGTAGAGAGAAATTGCTTCACTAGATCCTAAGCTGTGTTAAAAATACTATGTTTGTATATATGTAGTTATAGGGCAGGTGCATGTACATATAATAGAGAGAGAGGTTTTAACTGGACATTCAACCATTCTCTGCTCAAAAGCTTGCTCATCGTTACTTACTACACTGGCTGGCTTAATAAAAGAGATTGCCTTTCTGTATAGCTCTTCTCCCACGTCAATCAATCAGGCATTAGCCATGATGTCACTAAACACTTTCCAGAATGGTGCTATATGATGAATGGTATGCATTTCTTATAAGAAATAAGGTCTATCAAAATAATAAGAAGGAATTACTTATTTCAGCATGTATTTGGAACTGTATGAAATGTATATTTGTTGTTCATATAGGAAGAATATTAGAAATGCTAAATATTTAGTGACAGGCACATCTTCTTGCACTTTGGGCTAAGGCTTGGCATCAGCTGATATCAATGTAAATTAATAATCTATTCTGTTAATGATAAATCAAATTAACAGCTCATTATCTGAGCATTACTATATAGGGTTAAATTTAGTTTTCTCTTTCAGCCATTCAGTACTACTAAAACGCAATAAAAAGAGGAAAGCTGATAGCCAATTTTGTAGCCTCTGCTGTGAGTAATACTGAAGGCACAAACAAGCATGTTACAATGGAAAGGATCTTATTTTTGCGTTATGATGTTCCTGTGTTTCAATAAGTTCTTTGAATGGCCTCAAGCTGTGTTAGCCCAGAGTGAAACAGGACAATGTAGCATGTACAAACTCATAGGAACTTTTTATTATACTAGCAACTACCACTGCATAGCACAGAATTTAATTTTTAATTTCTAGAGAGAATCTAATCAAAAAGTGTATTTCAGTGTAACGGCATCATCCGTGGATTGTAGATAGTGAGAAAGTCACCACTGGCAGTAATTTCTCCATACAGCCAGGTATGATGTGTGTTCTTTTCAGTTAGATTGTATAGGATAAGAGTCCTAAAATGCTCTGAATCTTTGCAGCACTTACGTAGAGAGTGTTGCTTCCTGAAAAATAGCCGTCTTTCTGAGGTGCTGTGTTACAGCCAGGCGCTGGGGTAGAGTCACTCTTGGAGAACCAGTATTAATATGCCATTCCTGCAAGACGTCCATCATGCTTTATGAACCTCTTTCTTCTCAAAGGAGCACGTTTATAAATTGCAGTAAACCTTTCCCATATACCTTCTCTGTTAGGAAGGCAACTTCACGCTGGGACCAAAGCGTGGCTGGATGGATGCTTGTGCCGGAAGGTAAGGCAATAGCACACTTGCTCAGAATGTGCTGAAGGATCTCCTAACGCAAAAGGAACAACTCCTTCCAGGTCGTAGTGGCCTGGCCAAACTTTGCCTCTTTCCATACAGGGAAAGAAAAATCAGCCAATGGTACGTGGGGTGTTTTTTCACTTCAGCTTCCTCACAGCATGGTCCCTGTCGAGTTTTTCATTCAGTATAAAAGTAGACAACGCAACGCAAGTGTTCCCAATCACAGGAATACATGGAGGGTGCGGAGAGACTGACAGGCAGTCCGCAGCTCCCTGGTTTCCAAAGTAATAGCTACTGAGCACGGGAACGGTGGCTCCTCTTCTCCAAGCCACAGACTGTGGTGACGGCAAACAAATATTTCTCAATCTTCCATCCATGGAGTGAGCTTGAAGTGTGTTATTTAAGCTTTAGTTTAGGGGGAGGGAGTTCAGATTTCCTCTTGGGACAAAGTACATACCCGCACTTTGCCTTGGGAGCAGCTTTCCTCACCTTTTTTCCTCCCCAGAAGTACAAAGCAGGTACCAAAGGCAGGGGAAAGAAAGGTGGGGGGCTGGAACCAGCTTGCCCCAATGCACTGACGCTGCCTCATTTCAGCTGGTGTTGAAGGTTGGTTTTGAGACGTGCCTAAAGAACTGAATTGGTTTTAATCTTATCTACACCGGTTCGCTTGCTTCCCATAGCAAAGTTGAAATAGCCGTCACAGTTTGCATCCACATCACTGTTCACAAATTTCCGTAGCAGCAGCAGCAGCAGCAGCCATTATAAAATAGTGTGGGTTTGGTTTGGGGTTCTCCTGGAAAACATCTTTTGGCATTCTACAAATAATCAGAGGAAGAGCGGGCGTTTTAATAGACAACCACAATAAAACACAAATCTGGTTAACGAGTAGCAATCGATAAGAAAGCTAACGGGACTCGGGACAGTTCCTGTGAGTGTCAGAGGAGTCGCATGCCTCCAGAGCAGGTTTTGAATCCGTATGACAAAAATCAGTCAGGACCCAAGAGTTCGGGTTATTTTCATTCCAATTCAAACAAGCCTGGTAAGCTTTCTCTGTTTTTTGTAAAGATCTAATGCAAGTGTCTTTTAACTATCTCATTGACTCTCAGGGTTATGTCCTTGGATCTAATTCAGCCATTTCGCATCCTAAGCATTAACATTCAGTTGATCTGTATTTCTGTGCTTAGTAGTAGCTAGTTCCTTAATATTTATGGGCATCTTTTTTTTCATCACATTCACATGGCTATACCCAGAGGTGTAAGGGGAAACATTGCTACAGGGAATGCAAACTGTGCTTCTTGAATCCCTGTTCCCCCTCTTGTCTTTCCATTCACCTCTCTGGTTTTCACCAATTTCTTTTGTTTGCCAGTGAAACTGTCAGTAAGCTGCATGTTCTATGAAATACATGCTTTTCTGTTTTCTGCTATTGAATTAATAACCCAGCCATTTCGGTCTGTGAAATCAGGAATGACATGCATGTATTTAACATAAAACCAGGTCCTTCAAGTCTGCTCTAAAATTCCTTTTCTTTACCAAAATGATGGGCACTCAGAAAATGTATAATCCGCAAGAAATCTCAGTAAGCCTGCAAAATAATCTGCCTCCTCACAGCTCTCCACCTTGAGCTCTGCTAAGGGCTGGCTTCAGCGTCAAAGCATAAGATCAAAACTCCTGTCCAAACTTTAAGGTGTGTATCACAGTAAATCTAGGTGTTCTGAATCCATTGTAATCATAGCATCTCCTGTGGGCTGATTATGTGTTAGGTAAAGAGATTTGTCTTTTTATCACCATGGAATCTCCTTCCTTTCCTTTCCATTATATGCTCTATTGTACTCTTTCTATGAGAAACAGAAAACAGCAATTTCTTATCTGCCTCCTCTGTTCCATGCATTACTTTAGATAATTTATCATGGTCTTTCTTTTCTATAGTAAATAGCTCTACTTTTTCAGTATTAGTGTTTCATTCCTGTATAATTTTTGTTTCCCTTCTCTAGCGTTACTCCGTGAGGAGTTTGTTTCTCTTAAGATGAGGTAATCAACAATATTCTACAATATTTCAGGGAAGGTAACATATTGATTATACAGCTGTAGATAAAGTATAGTTGTCTTATATTTACCCATTCTGCACAGCAGGTTTTGGAAGTTACAAAAACCACCTGCAGGTTCAACAGAAGTTTTTAATTGAGCTATTCACTGTGGCATTCTCTTTAAATAATAACATTTTTTAAAAAAGTATAATAAACATAAAGCCCTGTAAGCTTTGTAAGTAATTCAGTTCTTCCTTCTGGCTGACTGCATATTCAGTAATCCCAACTGAACAATTTGCTCTATACATCTGTTTGACTGGAAGGCAGAATGAAAGTATTTTTCCCGAAGCTCTTCCAGTTTAGCTATAGTCAAACCACATGAGAACTGCAATTCTTAAAAGCAACTCTAAATTGTTCCATTTTGGGTGGTTCTGGCTACTTCCATAACACAGAAGTTTCTTGAATCTAAAAAAAAAATTTGCACAGGTTAAAATTTCTCAAAGATGAGATTGTATCACATTGACTTTGATTTTCTATATGAGACCTTAAATCTACCTTTCTTTACAAGGTAAAAGAAAAAGCTAACATTATTTTCACTACTACCCAGCGGTGTATACACCACCACCTATGATATTGCCTGCTGCATAGCTCAGTGTTCAGGAACTAAGCTAGAATAAATTTACTTTCCATCTGCTATATGCATGAGTGTAGGAGCAGCAGAAGTATATTTAAAGAAGAAGAGAAAAAAAAAAAGTTTCGGAGCTTAAATAAACAGACTTTGTTCAGTTGACTAACACTCAGTGACGACTTTGAGAAGTGGCTGACAATCTTCCAAAATGTCTTTTTGTGACTGCTGAAGCACGCAGTCTTTGGGGTCTTGATTTTGGGAATGAGGATGAGGTATAGATACTATTGCGGTGCAATGTTCATCAATGTGCCTATGTAAACATTTCTAACACCAAGAAATCCACTGGGGGAGGAAAGCCCAAAACCTTACTTCTAGTTTTCTGCTAGGGAGAACAAAGAAGCTGTACCAAGATCCAAAGAGATGCAAACATTTTTTGACAAAATTCTTTATTCATGCCTATAATACTGACAGAGTCAAATGCAGAGATTTTATAGCATGAAGTGGCTTTCTTCTTTCAAAGGATGAAATAAGAATACTAAATTTGAAGCATAATAAAGATTCAAAAAAGTCACAGTGCTGGTTGAAGAGACCAAATCTTGTATGCAATTCCATTCTCTAATAAGCACATACACAAAGCCATGAGTAAATACTAGTGAAACCTGGCAAAATATCACTAAAGATGTTTCCAAAGGCTGTGTGGATCAAGCCCTAAGAGAAGTCAATTCTTGACTTTGAATTCCAGTAGTGGCCTTTGCCCTTTTGCATCAAGCAGGAGCTTCTTCCAAAAATAACTTCCTGAATGCAAGTGACCTGTTATAGCACTTATTACTTGGAGTATATGTTTGAAGCAGAAGTTAACCATAAATTAGTTGAAGAACACATATGAAACTTGCAACTTCTAATAATAGTGAAGCAAGTCTTCCATATGTTGTTATAATTTTCAGTCCAAGATGATTAATGTGGCTCACAGGCTACTCTTGTAAGATGATAGAAGAGACATTTTTGCTGCCTCTCCTGAGAGGGCTAGTGTTTCAAAATTATTTTCAAAAAAACATCTTTTAAGTGAGAGATGTTTCTCATTTTTTCCTCACCTTAGTAAAAAGGCGATGAACACTCTCTTCTTAACTGTGTCATCATACGAACATCAAACAAGTATCATGACAGTATGATGCGATAACAGTATGTATGACAGCCATAAAATAATATGTTATATTAACTAATACAAGTCATTAATTTATTGTTGCTGTCTTTATGTTTGAAACAGAGTGTTTGTATTGTAAGTGTGCAGAGAATCTCAGAAGTAAATTCAACGGATCCATCTTCACTCAAAGTTATTTGTACTTAAAGTAGGTTTCTATCTAGCATATTTTAAATCAATTCTGTCATAAGACTTTAGGAAAAAAACCCCTCACAAATTCCTTTATTAATTAAAATCATGCCAGTAGTAAATTGGGTAGCAAGTTGTTTACAGCCATAACCAAGTTGTAGTGGCCTGGGATCTTTCTTTTGGCATAGAAGAACATGACTCGCAAAGCTCAAAGGATCGGTTTAGGCAATGAAGAAAGGTTATTTGGTTTCAAAAATCTTAAAACTTGGGTCTTGGCACTAGTGAAATAATCGATAATTCTGTCACTCACTTATGCAAATATTAATTCATCTCTTCATCATGTGAAACCCTGCTCTAAGGAGTGACTATGACAAACTGAAGGGGCAATTTTCTGGTTCTATTCTCCAGGTTGTTTGGATGACCTTGGACAAATCCTTTTAGTATTTCCCATCCAATACCAATAGCTGTAAGAGGACTAATTGTTAAATAGACACCTTATTCTTTCTATCGATACAAGCAGCTACCTGCCTGCCCGGTTGCTGGGCATGCCTGCACCCCACAAAGCAATGCTGTGTTAACACACTGGAGCCAAATCCAAATGAGTGACACATCCCTACTGTCAATGCAACACAGAGCCACACAGCGCAATATAATTACATGTGCCCGGTGCTATACCCTGGCTTGTTCTGAGCCAGCTCAGATCTCTCTGCACAGCCCTTTACTCCATGCACACGTTAAGCCTACGCATTGTCCAAATTTCCCCGCCCGTTCCCCCTCATTGTCCCTTATTTCCTCACTGTTAAAGAGCAAATATAACTTTCCACTTGGAGGATAGTTGTAAGAACAAAACGCAGGATGGTCCAGTATACTGCCCTGATGAGACCTCTGTAAGCATGCGGGTAGGTAGGTAAGGAGATGGCAAGTGGTACAGGTTGCAGACATTAAGCAGTTATTTAATTACTGATAGTATGGGATGCTGTTCAGAGATGAGCTAGATAAAAACACTGAATATTCTTGTTTGGCTGAAGCTATTCATCCTGATTCATCCTCTCTGATTCAGAAGAACTGAGGCTTGAAATGCGTCTCTGTCTGTGTGTACTACTGATGCTTGCTGAAAAGAATTTGTCAGACTGTGTGTGTGTGTATGTGTGTGTGTGTGTGACCCCTTGGCCAAGCCACTGAACAACTCCTTTAGTTCACTAAATGCAGGCTTGTTTTGGAGCTAAGTGACACAAGTTTTGCTGTGGAAATTGCATCCAGTTGTTGGCTTCTCATCACACAGCCTGTATTTGACTAAATTTTTCCAGCTAGTAAGATGTCATGCAGCGTACAAGTAGGATCTTGAACTTTGAACTATGCGAGATGAACAATATTTAATTCATACATCAAAAATCAGACTTCCGACTCGGGGGCGAGGGGAAGAAAGAAGAGCCAGAAAGGGAGTGAAAAGTTATTCAAGTTAATAAGAGTGAGGTTCCAATATTAAGCTGTAGGCTTGTTGGCAGACCACCTGTGGTGGCCTTCATGGATTTTTTGTGCTCCATTTGTCTCTCAGAGATTATATTACCTTTCCTATACTAACTACTTTATCAAAACTTAACCATATAACATTATGCTGAAACTCAGTTCAAGACCTCTCTCAGGTTTATGAGCTATTGGATCATAGCAGATGATTAGTGTACAAAACTATATATATATATATATATGTGTCTATCTGTGCATATGTTTCCTTGTTGAGTCTTGGGACTACATTCCAAACTGATATGGTACAGGATGTCTGATGCTTCTTGACAGATGTGCTCTACAATAGCCAAAGGCTGATCTAGGTAGGTTTAATTCTCAGATACTGCTTTATTGCATTTTTCTTATGTACATTTCTGCTCAGAGAACAAAGACAGCATTAGTTAATACCAACCGAGGTGTGTTCTTTTGTAAACCAAAGCTTACTGGAAAATGGGCGGAGATGGGAACTACCACCATTAAACTTCCAGTGATAAATTTTGTAGCTTTGGGGTTTTTTTGGCAGGTGCCTATAAACTTGTTTTTGCCTTAGATCCTGTTTTTCTTCCAGTCTAAACCAAATTTGTAGGTCAATGTTTAGGCATCACCTCTTAGTGCATTTTGGCAGTGTACTTCTGGACATTTATTTTTGCTCTAGCATCTGACTTTCCCCTAGCTCAAGCCCTAGCTTAGCACAGCAGCCCCTGCCAGTCCCAAACCTACAAGTGTACCTACCACCTGTCAAAGCTGAACTCTAGATCTCAATTAACACTGACCACTAAAACCTAGGTCTTAATCCTGGCTTTATCTTATCCCCAAGCTTATTCCACAAACCCTTTACTAGTTCAAATCGTATGCTAGTGGCATACCAGGTCAATATTTATTTTTTTTAGCAGTAGCTGATCACAAGCTTCAGTGGATTGTTTAGAATCATGCATATTATCAGATCAAGTATTTTGAGTCTTTTCAGTCATAAAAACTTTCTACATGTGATCAAATTTAGCTTTTCTTCAAAGCCGTGCTTTAATGAAATAGATGTGTAGCAAGCTTATGCTGTCTAACTTGGTCTTCCAACTAAAATATTCTTTCCACTGCTATATTTAAGGTAGGAATGGATATCATAAAATTAACTAGAAATTGGGAAAGCTGAGACTTGAAAGCAGAATGCCAGTCCATACCTTTAAAGGGTCCCTGAAATGCGTGCTCGCGCTCTGTTGAATCTCTCAGTGTGGAGTAACTGTTACGCAGACCATCTATTACTAACACTTATTTCAACAGAATTGTTCTGCGATAATCATGATGTCCTCAAGAGAATTTTTTTCCCCCAACATAAATTACTTGTATCATGTTAAAAGTTAATTTTTCCTCCTGAAATCAAATCGCAAAGTTAGGGGTATCGGGGTCTATGTAGATCATGAATGAAATCCATTTTCTTATTTTCTTCTTTGCCATTATGTGGTTATGGATAATATTTCTATTTATGACCTCCAGAAAATTTTTATTGCAGCTTGCTGTTTGATCTGTGTACTGTCATAAATTTCACTGTGTACAAGAGTTCTGATTTTAAGATTCTGTGGCTGAAAACCTCTTGATACACTGGAAAGGATATCTAATATGGGATAGTAACTCAGATGAGATAATTAGATCGTTTGGGTATTGGGTAATGTCTGTAGGTATCAAAATATTTACTATGTGAGCTAATCACAATGACAGTTCTTTGTCAGTAAATTAGACTCTTCTGAAAATTAACTTCAAATTTATCTTCTCATTTCAGTGACAGTTGAAGTCATTTTGTGACTTTATAAAGGAATTTTTTTTTACATTTGTGCTGCAAAAGGTGATGTTGGTGTATAAGAGAAAGTCATAGGGTTTGATCTCAGCCAGCAAGGCAGTTTAGGGAAATGAAAGTCTTCAGCAGCAGTAGCTCTGATTCAGTCACCCATAAATCCCCCCCGAGGGATGTGTATCCTCAGCATCCGCAGCCTTCAGTCCTCTGTCTTTGCCCTAACGTAGCCTCTGAGGGAGTCTCTACCCCAGCTTCTTTTTCAGGCATCTTCTGGCTCATTTCCTATTTGAAAGTCCATTCGCTTCGTGCTCAAAAGAAGCCGGGTTTTCTGCCCACCTCATTAGTGCACTGACCGGTTCAGGCTGCGGCACAGGGCGAGTCTTTGGTGGTCTCCCCATGGGCAGGCAGCTGGACAACACATGAAATAAAAGATGTCCCTTAAAGCGAGGGAGGGATGCATGCCTGCCCTCAAGGAACATTGCGAGAAGTGGGCCAGGCTCTTAAAATAGCAAGAGACATTACAGCTGCTCTCATGGCAGCAAGAGCCCACCCTTTCACAAGTTTGTCTGTACGGCTTAATTTCTCAAGGTTGAGAAACCGATCTTCTAGGCAGAGGTGGTTTGGGGAGTTACTACAAGTACTAGGAACACCTCTCCGTTTCATACTCACGAAGCATCTTTAGCCTTGTCCATATACACCCACGAAGAGCGCGTTTCAGGGAACGTATTAGTCCTTAGGGGCAGGCTGATTCACTCCGAACAAAGCCAGGAAGAAATAATGTGGTGGGTTGGCCCCGGTCAGCAGCCGAAGACCCACCTGGCTGCTCACGCCCTCCCCTCTCCTGCTGGATCTGGAGAAAGTAGAAGGAAGGCGAGAAGACTCGTAGATGGAGGTAAAGGCGGTTTACCAGGAGAAGCCAAAGCTAGGTGTGGAAGCAAAGCAGAGGAGGGCTTTGTTCGCTACTCCCTATGGGCAGGCAGACGTTCAGCTGCTTCCTGGGAAGCAGGCCTTCAGCATGCACGACCGATTGATTACTTGGGAAGACGAGCGCCCTAAACACAGACGTCCCCCCTTTCTTCTCCTTTCGCCGAGCTTGTGTTGCTGAGCATAACGCCGGGGGTGTGGGGTATCCCTTCGGACAGCTCGGGTCAGCTCTCCTGGTCACGTCCCTCCAAACCTACTCACTGCAGGGGGGGGGCGGGGAGCAGAGAGGGAAAGAGAGAACGCCTCGATGCTGTGCGAGCACTGCCTGCCAAAATGTTGGTGAGTTATCAACACTGTCCCGGCCACAAATCCAAACTGCAGCACCCTATGGGCTGCTATGGAGGAAGTTAACTCCGTCCCCGCCAGACCCAGAGCAAATACAAAGCCTGTTACTCTTGTTTCATACTTGTTCACCTTCTTCAGTTGTTGCTCGTAATGATGTTGATGTTAGCCTGAAAATTTGAAGGTACAGACGTTGGTACAACGTTCCTCTGAAACGCGTTACTTCTCCGCATTAAATACATTAAAATCCACAGACGTTACAAGATTAGGAGGAGCAGGGTCTCAGCGTGTCACTGCTCTGCTGATCCCAGCTTCCTCTGCAGCAACACATGTCTTCATCTCTGCTAAGAAGCAATTTCCATTTTAATATTTTATTGTAGTATCTTTTTGGTTTGGGAACCCTGGGAGTGATTTTTATTTCAGGGAAGGGAATGTTATGGGAAGACTGGGTCCTTAAATTCCTCTTATTTCTCTGTATTATTTCCCTTTGTGTGGCAATTTTTGTACAACCACTGCTTTGTTGCTGTCCTCGGGGCTCTTAGTTTTTGGCGTGCCGGTGACCATATTCAATGTGGGGTTTGCTTTTTTGCCAGGTAATTGACTATCGCAAAGCTATAATTTCCAGTGTGGAAAGAAGATGGCGTTGTTTGCAGCCTCATGTCGCAGGGAAGCCTGATGTGATGTATTGCAGTGCACATCCCAAAGTTTGAGTTTATTCTAGGAGAGATCTAAATGTGAAAGATGCACCCGCTTTCTCTCTGTCCAGCTTCTCAGCTGACTAATTCTGGTGGGTGGCTTTTCAGTCGCAAATCTCTCTTGATCCTCTTTGCAATATTCGAATGCCTCATGTTTGGTTAATCCCCTCGCTGTGCTGCTGCCTGATGTTTTCAGGGCTGCAGTTTGCCTGTCCTCCCGTGCTTCATGTCTTACTGCTGTTAGGCATTGATAAAAAAAATAAAAAGAGGACTTGCGTATAAATTAGGAATGTTTCTCTGGCTGGTACACTGCCTTATTAGCAAAAATGTAAATAGTATTTGGTATTTACTGTTTTCCTTGTTTATGTTTTGTAGTACTGCGCACGGGATAAGGATGGTCTCCGTTCACAAGGAGGTTAAGTGCCTGGCTGCACAGGCTGTAGGCAAACCACACCTGAGCTGCTGCTGGGCAGTGGGATGGCCGAAGCCACGTGTCCGTGCTGCCTCTCGCGGACAGCTTATGTTCAGTCTCGCTGCTTACCTTCTGCCAAACACGATCTCCAGTTTCATATGTAGGCGGAAGCAAAAGGTATAGCTGCCTCTTTCCCCAAAGCTCCTGGGGAGCGTTTATTGCTGCTGCTTTGGTTTTTCTTCATGATGAATGCGCGGTGCTGCTTTGGTGATTTAGTGCTCAGCTTCTGTGTATTCCACAGAAGGAGCCATCATTTAGAAAGGTTTCTTAGAAACAAAAAAACAAACAAACAGAAAACCCAAACCCTAGTCATTGCTACGGCACCAAGATAAGCCACGGACTTGAGGCCAGTGTTTGTAATTCCCTGGGGAGCACAGTTTACTCCTGTTAGGGCAGAGCCCAGGTCAGGGCTCACTGCCAGCGAGTCTTTGTTAGCTGAAACGGTCAACCTCCTCCCGCTGGAAGAAATCCCACTATTCCGGAGCCTGTCTCTATCCGGGGAGTCAGCACCGCTCCCTGTTGGAGACACAAAACCTGAAAAGCCCCAGGAGCATTAGGAAAGCATTAGGCTTTTATAATACAATAATCTTTGAGCTTTAGAGGAAGCCGGGAGAATCCAGTATGGTGAAACTACTTCCTATCAGTCACCAGATACTGACAGAAGTCTTGAATTTTTAGTAATTTGGTTTTTTAGCTTGAAAACAACTTTTTGTCGAGTCACACTTCTACAGCATATGGTGCATATAAAATGAGGCTTTACATTACCAAAGTGGCTCCATTTTTGAAAGAAAGGAAGGAAAGATACACTTGTATCTGGTGTGACTAATAATCCAAATGTCGGTTAATCCCATTCTTTCTCTTACAGAATTAATGTTCTGTGAGGTGTCCTCCTTCAGTCCTAAAGTCTTTTTCCTCTATACCCTTAGGCCAGACTCTGGTCCTGCTTTTACCTCACTATATATAAGCTAGGATGCAAGTGTCTTTTTGTATTCTAACAGTGCTACAAAAGATGGAACCCGTGTTAGATAGCTGTGTTTTTCAGTGTTTAACGTTTACTCTGTCGTATTAACGTTTCTTGACAAATCTGCTAAACAAAGGTATAAGATGGGAGATGTACAAAACTGATGGAGAACGGACAAGAGGAGATTTATTACAAACGGGCATCAGGTTTCTGACTAAGAAGCAGCAATAGGGAAAGCATTTTCAGGCCTTACCTTGCAGAAAACAGGGGACAAAAGCTTCCATGGGCTTTCTCTGACTTAATGTTTTCTTGTAAACTTTGTTTTCTCTGTTCTACAAAAAAACCCAACACATTTTCTTAATGTTATTCAATGTATTTCAATGAGATGCCGGATGATGTAAGTTCTCGAAAATATTACAGGTTTTATCAAACAACCAAGACCCATTTTGTGAATTAACTTCATTTTAAAGATTCCTAAGGTTGCCCTAGACAGACTTCCACTACAAACTTTCTATTAATTTCTGGATTAACAGCTACCGCACATTGAAACAATAACTTCTAACAACTTACACATTCAATTAGCTAAAAATTTGGGCTGTATAGAAACATGTAATTTATTTTCTAACCCCTCTTCTGGTTTCTTCTTTTTTATTACTGTTAAGTATAGTTGTTCCATGGGCGAAAAGAATTAATAGCCACACATTGCATCTCATTTTATTTGGGCAGAGTGCCTTTATAGTGTAACATATTGTCATAATTAACTTTTTAACACATTTGTAGGTATCTAGACAAGTTCTAAGTAAATAATGTTGTTTCTTCAAGGAAAATTTTGCAAATATGGTGGCTTAAATAGCTCCAAATGTCTTTGCACAGGTGTTGGTGACAGGATGAAATGAATTACTGCAACTCAGCCTCTATCTACTGAAATACGGCAGCATACGCTGAGGTGTAAGTACGTGAGTAAACCTGAGGACATGCTTCAAGTTCTGCTGCTAAATGGGGTATTTCACGTATTTTTTGGAAAAAAACAGGTCTCTCCCCAACTGTCTCATTGCAATTGTGATGAAGACTGATGATAACAGTCAGCTATCCTCCCATAGTGCTGGGGATTCATTAATGTGTACGAAGTTCATGAATATACTGATGGTTCATGTTGTTTTTCTCCTTTGAGCTGTAGCAGAGGATGCTCATTCAAGTAACAAAAAAAAAAAAATCAAATTAATAGCAATGGGTTAAGCAATATACTTTAAATATTCAGGATGTCTTCATACAAGAAAGTGGAACTAGGGTTTACATTTATATTCTAAACTTAAAAACTATCAAACCCTTTTTTGAGAGCTGGAGGATGGGATGTTCCAAAAATAATTGTGATATAGAAATCAATGTTGTGCCCTAAGGTTAGAAGCAAATATGCCATGGCCACTGCAACATGCTTTTGTAGTAACAGAGTTGAAAACTGGGCAGCACTGAATGATTTCTGTGGCCTATGTTTGGGCATACGCTAATCATACCTGTCCTTCCTTTTAATCAACATAGTTCAAAACACCAAGGAAATATTTTAAGAAAATATGAGCTCTGAGAAAAGACTTTGGTAAATCTCAGTTGTGCACAGAATACGACAGCAAAGCATAATAAAACAAGAATTGAATTAGGTAAAAAAAAAAAAAAAAAGAGAGGAAAAATCCATAGTTGAGGAAAGGAACATCTTTCCCATCAACAAAGTTTTTGAAAATAGAGCACTTATTTAAAAGGCGGTTACTTAGCCTATAAAGCTGGTTGTTTCAGTGAAGTCGACCTTTGCATCATGGTTTTGATTTTGAAACTCTACCAAAGTACATTACTGCAGGGTGGTCAGAGCACATCGGGTAAAACTTTAAGGCTCTTGGATTACTAGGGAGATTTTAGTCAATGAGAAAACCTTGGGGTTTTTTAGCTCTTCAGACTCTATATTGATTCTTTTCAGACTGCATAACATTTTCCAGCCCATACAGTTAGCAGATTACTGCTCGTATAAATAGATTTTGTAAAGTCACCATGTGACTGTGGGCATGCTCTGGGGGAGCTACTGGGGCAGAGAATACTTGTCCTAGCCTCCCTTCTCTAACTCTTCGACTGAGTGAGAAATATGTGCCTCAGTAAAGCCCTCCCTAATACAGGTGTGTGCATGTATGCTAAAAAAAAAAAAAAAAAAAGAATTGAGAAACGGAGCAAGTATGAAGGGATTCAGCCAGCAACCGATGACTAGGGAGTGAGTTGGCGGTTGGAATTGGACAGATCCAGTACTCCTCCATGGACTTCTTTAGCCCTTTTTAAATGCCACATGTCATGTCAGTGGGATCTTCAATTAACTTAAGCACTGCTTGAGCAAAGGATTTCTTTTTTTTTTTTTTTTTTTCCCCTCTGCTTTCTGAAAGAAAGGCAGGGACACAATCTGACCCAGCGTTTGTCGGTGTGCAGGACTGACAGACTGGCCGTCTGGGCAGCACCTAGTCAAAACCAGAACACGTGCTATGTTTTGCCCACCTGGCCAACCACACAGCACAGGTCAGAAGATGTGGAAGAAAGCTGGGGTGGTCGTAAATTGGGCGTAGGTGAAATAGGAGCCAGCTGAGATATTGCCAAACAGAAGAAGATATGAGTAGTACAGAAATGAGCGTAGGATATTGTGGGTTTATGGGACATGGAGGAAGAGTTGAAGGCTTGGACGGGGGAAGGCTTTGCAGACGTGGAGAAGCCATGAAAGGTAGCAGGTGGAAGGATGAGGACAGGAACTGTGAAATTGTATCAGAGGGAAGGAGAAACCAGATATCATTTATTCTGTTACCCTTGGACAGCCTCATTAAAAGTTAGCCATCTGGTACAGAGCCTGGTAAGTGACGAGTTTTGCACCAAAAGTAGTGGTTCAGCAATTTCTTACCTAGGTTCCTCTGAAACGTCAGCGTAGCTATCATCTAGTCTGGCAGCCGTTTACTGTTCCACTTCCATGATTCAGTTTGCACCATTGTCTTCCCATTGCAAATGTATTTATGCCGCGTGCACCTTATTATCAGAAAGTGCTTGTATCACAGTGGGGACATCCAAGCAGTTGTCTCCTGCCGGGGTGAACACGCGCATGCAGAGCAGGGCATGCCAAGCATTTAGAGGGTTCAGACTATGTTAGAGGAAGATCTAGCAAACTCTAATAAGTAAAAAACTAATAAAAATAGCTAATAAAATAAATATCGGATCTTACGACAACGAAAACATCAAACTTGGTTCAAAACAATTTCTTCTGGAGGGCGAGTGCCTTCCTTACCCCTATAGGAAAGTGCTTTCAGCCCCTCAGACTGGGGAGAGGGGTGTAAGAGGCAGCCTGATCTGGGAAACTGAGTCCCAGGAAAGGCTTTGGTGCCTGTGTCCTCCCACAAGCTCCTGTGCGCTGGCAGGGAGTAGGGTACCTTGGGGACCCCACGGCCCCGCTCCCTGGGCAACTGCTGCACCTCCAAGGCCTCCGTGCTGGGGCTGGGGTACCTCAGATTTGGGCACTGTGGTTTTCAACATCACAGCACCTGTGCCTGGCCCCAGCCTTTCATACTGAAATGCTTTACGAGCTAAATATTTCATCGACTGCCTGGTCTGTGCCTGGTGGTAGACATTTCGAATAGATGCTCCGCATTTAAAAAGACTGACTGCTTTGCTTGAGCTGAACATAATAAGCTGTCTTGCATATTCCACAGCTAATAAAATATTAAATATGTTTTGGCACCCAGAAATAAATACCGGCTCGAAACTCTCATCACACCTATCTCCCTCTCCCCGCCCTGCTTTACCCTGAAGTGCTGCTGCTCAGGCTAAACGGCTTGTTGTTGGGTCATGACATGGGGAGGCGAGCGGTGCACGAGTGCCGTATGCTTATTATCTGTCGGGATGTAACGGAGCAATCAAATCGGGCGCTAGTGATGTACTTACAGCCTGTGCCGTGCAGAGGAGCACAGCCTGTGAAATGTCTGCCCCACGCCTCAGAGTTGCTCGGTGGGAACGGCACTGGCTTAAAAGCTGAAGTTAAAAGTGGAGCCTCGTGTTAGAAACCAGGCTAGAATAAGAAAGAGCACAGTAGCCATAAACCGCTACAAAGATATGCATAATTTAGTTATGAAATTCTTGTTTAAAAACCGTTTGTATATAGTTTAAAAATCACTCTTGTAATAATATGGCTCTGTTTATGCAAGGTAACCGTGCCTTTCCAGTACTCCGTCTTGTTTTAATTGTCAGGGCTATGATTTTATTTGATTTGCTCCTCCACCCACCTGGAGGCGAACTAAAACAGTAATAAAAACATCTGACCGAAATGTACCCAGGTCAGAGGCTCCCGAGTCAAAGCTCCTTGAAATCAAAGGATATGGTGCCGCCGGCTTTAATAGGCTTTGGGTCAAGCTCCTAAAACCTGCTCCTGCAAACACTTTCCTACGCGTGCTTAACTCCCAAAGGGCTTGCTGCTGGCTGGGGAGCTCATCGCTTAAAAATCGCACGTGTGGGGAACCGGAGCCGACGTCGGTACCTGAGGCTGCCTGCCCTGGGAACCGCTGCTGTGGGTAGGCTGGCAGGGAGGGTCGAGCTTTGCCGCCCGCCCGCCCGCCCGCCGTTTGCACCCCAGGCCCAGAAACTCTCCCTTCGGTCTCTTGGGGCGGCGTGGTTCCCGTTAGGGCTGGGTGAAATGATGCAGCAGTCGCAGCACGTTACAAAGGCCACGCACGGCGCTTGTCAGCTGAGTGCTTTCTCCGGGCCCCGAAGGCAGTAATTAGTAAAATACTTTTTTTTGTTTCATTAATACTTCTTGATGGACTCTTGGCAAGTAATGAGCGTAATATTGCGTGCTGTTGCCAAACGGTCACAGCAGCTGTAAGCAACGACCCCTTTACAACTGGCCTAACCGCACCACTGGCTTTGGTCTGAGGAGGTGTTTGGGGGTGGCTGCCTGCTCCCTGTCCCCCGGCTCTCTGGGCGAGGGCGGAGGGCTTGGCGTTCGCCAGTCACGGAGCGGGCGGCGGAGACCGGAGGGACGTGGTGCGTATTCTTCTGTGCCTATCCAGCCCCTGGCTCTCCCGGCCCCGCGCAGCCCCGCCGGGGCTTGATAGCAGCAGGGCAACGGCAGCTACGTTTAGAATAGCGTTTTTCTTCGCTAGTATTACTTTCTTTGGCTTTGATACCCTTGCAATAAATTCCTTGGCTGGCCGATGCCTAACTGGAAATAGGTGAGAAACCTCCTTGACAATAAAACTGTTGCCTAAATACGTAGGAGGACTTTGCTGCTGGTCAGGAGCGGGGGGCCGAGCCCCGCAGCACCCCTGGTTTTTGGCCTGTTGCTGTAGGAGAAACCGGTGCCTGGCGTGAGCCCCACGTCCCGAAGCACGGAGCCGGTCGCCGCCAGGACCAGGGGACCGCTGCGGGGCCCGGCGTGCTGTTTTCCAGCCCCGGCCGGGCACGGGCTCGGCGGCAGCCGCTCCGAGGCCGTGCCCAAGGTCGTGCAGTAGCTTTGATGTCAAGACTCCCCAAAGGCGGGAGAGCTTTACCCGCGATGTCTGCTCGCCGCCCTCTCTTCAGACATATTTTTCATTTTTAGCGTCGCTTTTATTTTGGAAGAATTAAAAGCGGTACTTTAGTTTGCTCGGCTCCCTCCTTCGGGAAGCTTTCTTTCGGGGCGAGGGCATTTTTTAAAAAGCTTTGGCACGATGAATATTCTTCTGTAGCGGCACGCGATGTGACGCTGCCTGACAGGACCACATAGGAGAAGCGTCGCCCAGGCCTCACCCCTGGCCTTTCCCACAGTTTTCTTCACTTTAACGTTCACCAGTGCTTCCCCGTTCCCCGGCCCGTTGGCGGTTTTGTCACAGGGCCGCGTGGAACACGCGCTTTCGATAACCGTGAGCTTTTGTAGGGCGACTCTGCCCCCTGAAAACGCTTCCCCTCTGCTAAAAGCCGGCGAAGCCAATGACAGGCGCTTTTCCTGCGTGGGTGATTTCCATAACGCCCCCCCACACACACACACCCACCCCCACCACCTTATTATTTTGCTGTTGTTAATTTTAAATGGCGGGCCCCATCCCGGCGCGGAGGCACGTCGCCCCCGCTGCCACCGGGGGGAGGGGGGTGGCCCGGGGGGGGGGGGGGGGGCGGGGCGGCAGGTGCCGCTGCGGCGGGGCGGGGCGGGGCAGCAGGTTGTGGCCGCGGCGCTGCTGAAGGGGACGGCGGGACCTGCCCGCCCGGCCCCGCCCCGCCCCGGAGCCCGCGGCCGCCGCGGCGGTGCCGCGGGGAGGGCGGAGAGCGCCCGGTGGAGCGGCGCGGCGCGGCGTGAGTGGCGGCTGGTCGGTGGAGGGAAGGAGGGGAGGGGGGGCACTCCCCGGCCGCTACCTGTGCGAGCGCGGCCGGGCCGGGCCGGGCCGGGCCGGGGGGGGGTCCCGGGAGGTCCCCGCGGTGGGTGCGCGGGGGGGACGGACGTGGGCGCCGCCGCTGCGGGGCGGCGGCGGCAGGGCGTTGGCCGCCGGGAGCCCCGCCGCGCCGGCTGCTGCGGGCGCGCTGGCGGGCCGTTTGGCGAAAGTGATGTGGAGAGGGACCCGGGCGGCGGTTTCGCTTCTTTGTCGTTTTGGAGCAGGAGGGCGGAGGACGCGGCGTTGGCGGGACGAGGGCCTGATCCCGCGGAGCGCCTTGGGAGCGGAGCCAGGAGGGAGCAGCCCGCCGCAGCCCGCCCGGCCGCGGGAGTTTCTCTGCCCGATGGACGGAGGCGTGCCGGTGGGATCGCGTTCGCGACGCGGCCCCCCGCGCTTCGGCCGCCGCCGCCGCCGCCGCGCCGGTACGTCAGGCGGGCTTCTCGCTGGCGTCTCGTCTCGCACGGGACTCGCAAGGAGGAGCGGGGTCGCCCGCTGCGGGAGGGACGGGCCGCGGGTCACCGTGTGTGTCCCCCGGCAGCCGTCGCCGGGCGCGGCCACCCGCGGGGCGAGCGGCGGCCGTGGGCAGGACCGGCCTTCGGCCTCGCAAGCGTGTGCTGCGGAGGGATGGAGGAGGAGCCGGGCTTTGAGGTGGGCTCTCCGGGGACGGGCGGCGGCGACGACGCCTCGCTCCTCCCGCCATCTCGCGGCCAGGTCGCTGGCAGCGAAGTCCTCGAAACCGAGGGGAACCGAGGTGCTGCTCCAGCCGGGCGCCGTCCCGCGGGATCACCGGAGGAGCGGCGGAGAGCGAGGTGAGCCGCGCCGAGCGGGAAGGCGAGCGGCGTGGCCGCGTCCCCGTCCGCGGGCTTCTCTGCCGCGGGGGGGGACGCGAGTGCTGGCCCGGGCGGCGGGAGGGTTTCTCGTCCGTCCCGTCCCCCCCCCCGCCCTGCTCCGCCGCGAGTGCCCTTTCCCGGCTTCCGCGCAACGCCGTGCGGGGCGGGCTGCCTTCCCCTAGCGCGTCGTGAAGTACGGGTTTGGTAGCGTAGGGTCCGCCGTGGCAAAAAATCGTAAAACCTTTGGAGGGTCTTGTGCTTTCTCGTGGTTCAGGAAGCAGGAGTCCGAATCGGGTGTTTAAATATAGTGATTTGGGGGAGAAAAAAAAAAAAAGAAAAGAAAAGAAAAAGGAAAAATGCAGGGGCTCATGCTATAGTCTTTACAAAGGGGCGCTTTCAACCTTCACGTAGGTACAAATGAGTTTTTTTTCCGAAGGTCGTGTTCTGGGGAGAAAACCCGTTCTTCAAAACCGCTTTGGTTTGCGCCGGTCACACGAGGGGTTGGGTAGAGCCTGGCGACGTTCGTGTCTCCAGGGCCAACGCGGTTCCGTGGGCACGGTGCTGGGGGAAGAGCCGGCGGTGCCGCCGGGCTGCGCGGGGCGCGACCGCTTCGCCTGGCTGCCGGCCGCCCCGCTGCTCGGGCCCGAAGGCGGCAACTCTCTTAGAAGTAGAAGCTGGCACGTTGGGAGCGATGAAATTCGAGAGAACAAATACTGGGGGAGAGCCGTGAGACGGCGTGATTTTTAAGGCTGACGTGGTTCTTCACTGCAGTTCTGGGCAGCTTTCGTACAGCTGGAGCATCTGGTCGTTAACTCCTCACTTTGTTCTCTTGCTCCTCGGCTGATTTCTGCCAATCATCAGTAACGTCGCTGTGATTTTCAAACACGGGGCTGTGTTTTCCTGCGCGTTCCTGCGCGAGACGTGGAAAAATGGGTCTTCTGTTGCATTCCTATTTCCGATTCCCAGTTTTACAATTGGCTTCTGTATAGGGAGGTTAAAGAACAGAATGGGGTTGTGTGCTGCTTCTCTTGTACTCTTCTCTGGTTGATCTTGGGCAGATCCTGGCCATCTCCTTCCTTCTGACTTTCATTTGCATTAATCCAGTGGGGCCTCTGCCTTCGTAAGGGCATCGCAAAGCAAACCAACGCACCTCATTCATACCTTATGATCTGCAGCTCCCTATGTTCGTAGTTGAGTCTTGTGACAGATACTACAATAAAACGCGGCTGTCAGACTGAGATACTGATCCACTGTTTTACCTGCTGCTGCTCATCAGTTCTCCCTGGCAGGAATCCCAGGCTGGGCAGCAGCCAGTGACAACGGCAGGAGGGGCTGTCTTGCTTGTAAAGATTTGTGCATCCCCGTTCGTCATCTGCAGCAGTCTGTCTTTGGCTGGCACCTGTGGAGGACAGTAGTAACCCTTTATAAACAAGGCTACATCCGAAGCTTTAGCGCAAGTATAAGTAGCTTGATGTTTTAACATGTTCCTGAAGGTAGGCTGTTAAAAAGTAGGCTGTGACTGCACGACTGACTTGTTGGGGTGGAAGTTTTGCAGTATATATAGGAAAATAACCACTTTCCGCTCTCGTTCGTTCAAAACAGAGTCACGGCATTGTAATAAACCAACAGGCTGCTTCGTTTGGACCCCGTGCCGTGCTTTGGAGCGGTCTAACGTCGGTGTGGGACTTGGCCAGTGTCTCTGACATCCTTTGGTGATACGCCTTGTGTTTTCCCCTGCTATGGAGAAAATGTTTGTGGGGGTCGTCTTCAGGCTGTAGACCTGAAGCTAATATATATGGGGGGTGGGCTAATAATTGCAAGAACCGTGGGCTTTGCTGAAAGATGTGTTGAACCCGTATTTTCCCATGTTACGCAGGGCAAGGACACAGCTGAACATCTATGTTAAAAACTTTATATCCATTTCTTATATTTTGTTTCTGTTCAGTCCCCAGTTTTGAGCATTATTTTGTATTTGGGTTCTTAGAGAGTTTCAGATCTCCTCTATGACCAGTAGCTTTTCCTTCCTCTGAACCAAGGCATTCCTCTAAGTTCTGTAGTTGGGTTCCTGAAATCTTGGCTAAACTTCCTGCGGATGGAGTTCCTGAGAAGCTCTGCATCTTCTTCATGCCCTTTCTTCTACAACCTTGCTCCGAGGCCTCGCTTGCTAAGGAAATCTATTGGTCCACTTTTCCTCATCTAGAAAACAGGCTTTCAACAACAGTAGGCATCCCACTCTTGTTTGGATGAGGGTAGGTTAAGTTAATGTTCTCCCCTGTCCGTGGTCTGGCAGAGAGTCTGTACTGATAAATGTCTGCTTACTTGTATTCTGAGACATTGGGGGGAAAAAACCATCAGGCATTGAAAAAATCAAGCAGAATTAATACATTGCACGTATTTCTGTCCTAATTGGGAGAAAACAGTATTATGTTGTAAGGTTGGATGGGGCTTTGAGCAACCTGGTCTAGTGGAAGGTGTCCCTGCCCGTGGCAGGGGGCCTGGAACTAGGTGATCTTTAAGGTCCCTTCCAACTTACACCGTTCTATGATTCTACGTATGGTTTCTTGGACAAGCAGCTAAGTTAAAACAAGAGCAGAGCCTGTAAGAAGTTTTCAGCATTCTCTTCCCTTCTTTCCTTCAGGCTGCTCTCCAAGCTGTGTGCAATTCCGATAAATAAATGCTGTACTGGAGGGAGGATTTCAGGACAGGCTGACTGGGTACAGTTTTACTTTCATGAAATTAGAGAGCTATCAAGCCCATGGTGTTTTTTACTTTTAACAAGACTTTTTTTTCCTGGATGAAAACTAACCTTGCGGCTGCTGAGCACTGTACCTACTAGCATGGCTGTTTTCTGAACTATTGGTATCTTCACCTCAATGTTCCTTGCTGTACTTCACCTTTGCTTTCTACATCAACTGACCTGTTACTGAAAAGCCTTTTGAAGTAAGCTAGAGGTTATGCCCATTTCTGAAAAGTGAGTGTGGTGTTTCCCCATTCAGTTACAAACTGGCTAAGAAGCCTGCAAAAGTTTTATCAATTCTGGTCATGGGGGGGAACCCAAGCCTTTGAAATTCCAGCGTGTACCCTGAGGCAGATAATCAGGAGACTTTCACTTACATGCTAATCCTGCAGAGCAGTTGTTTGCCCTTCCTGCATCCAGCCCTTTCTAATCTGTAGCTCTTATCTCTCCTCGGCAGCAAGTGACACGAGAGGGAGAGGATGGCCCTGCGAGCAATGAGGGCTCTATTTTTGCTCTTTGTCGCCGGAGTTGTTTGGGGTTATTTAGGTATTTCAGTGATTGCCTGCGATAGCTGGATCTTGGGAATTGTGCTCGTCTTAAAATAAGTCTAGCTTTTTAAAACTTCCTTTTCCTACGATTAGACGGAGTCTTTATAATAAATGTTACTACAGTGCGTCTCCTCTGTAGGATTTGCAGAAAACTGGATGTTGAGGAGAGGCAGAAATGAAAACTGGTGGACTGGACTGCTTTGAGAGCCCCTGCCCGGGGCTGCTCTGCACAGGGAGCCTCCGAGTCCCGCAGCGATGGAGGCGATGCTGTGCACTAAGTGAATGATTCATCCCTCTACCATCTATGTGCCGCTGCTCCGTTCAAAACTACAGAATATCCAAAGGCATAATACCATGTGTCCTCCTGAATAACATCCCGCCTTGTTAGGGAGAGGAAAGGCAGGCGTAGGATGTTCTGGGTTTCTGTTTCTCTCCATTATTGCATGGAGGTTGTAAATATTTAATGTGATTAGGTGCAGTTCAGAGGTCTGGATGCCTGAATGCTGTTTGGTTTACCTCTGCTGGTACGTCGGCTGGGTCACCTGCCTTGAGTTTGAATATCTTTGCTACAAAGAGTAATGTTTATTGTTTCCATGGTAATGACAGCACTGTGATTATCTGACTGTTCTCCCTATGCACTTGGATGATAAAGGTCCACGTCTCAGCAGAAGCTGGTGAGGGAGAAGGGAAAACAGGAGAGAACTTTCAAGCTTAGGCAAAAGATGGGGCGCTCCAGATACTGGCATGTTACCCTTCCTATATCCACGCTGATGTTGTCCTTAACTGGACTTGCTGTGGAAGGAGGTTGGCATCCTGCATGTAGTACGGGAGCCACTAGCCCAAGCAGTGGCCCTGCCGTATGCCTGGGGTTAGGTGCTGTGTATAAATTGTTGCAGCCTGCCATTCAATCTAATTTCTGAAGTGCTGTATCATCCTTTTACCTTTGTCAAAGTCAAATACTGTGGGTGAACAGACAGACAGTCTTCTGCAAGGCCAGAACTACATATTCATCTAACTTTGTGATGATACGTTAACTCTGACATCTTCACAAGTGCTAAGTTTTATTTATTGGCTCCCTTTGCAGAGACCCAGTCGTGAAGCTGTCTGGGCTGTACTGGGGACAAGTGGGACAACTTGTTAAAAGCAGCTGGGTTTTTGGTAAGTAGCATACTGAGCTTCTCTTGTGGATACAGAGAGGAAAAAAACCTAAAAGCCTCCCTGGCTGGAGGTGGGTTACAAGGAGTCATATTTGAACCTAAAGTTTGGGAAGGGAGGAGCCTGGCTCTGTCACAGCAGAAATTACTCGCCGTGTTCAATTGGGCAAAGCTGCACCAAGCTATTTTGAAAAGTACGACTTACTTTTAATCCAGTGACTGCTGTAACAGAAGGTGTTACAGAAAGCAGTTCCTTGCGGTATAGCATTGAACTTCAAGGAGATTTTTTCAAAGGTCTTATGGATGGAAACTGTTTAATTGGTAGCAGGAACTTGCTTGCCTACGATAGCTAGAGATGTTGTGTAACAGCAAAACTCTTGCTCTTCTGCCTGCCTTCATCCTATGAAGATGTATTCCAGAGAGGCAGGTGAAATGTATTTTTTGATAGCTCACATTTACCCTTTTGTAATTATTTCTTCTTGATGATTTTAATACCTTAAGAAGTCTTACTTAATAAAACTGCAGTTATGCTATTAATGCTTTTTTCCTGTATTTTATATTGTATAATAGTGAATTGCAGGCATCCTTTTACCATTGTTTTGTTTCCTTCAGTGGTTAGAAATGAACTTACCTTGACAGGAAACACTTAAAAGCCAGGGTGGCAAAGAGACTGTTTAACCCTCTCATGCAAGGCGAGTTCAGCTACCTGGTACGACTCCCTCAGTATTTTCTCTCTCCTTGTATTACCACAGGGCACACATGTAGTAAGTAGCATAATAGGTGAAACAACACCTGAACTTGTCCTTGGGAAATTCCAATTCCAGGCATATGGAAGGGAATTGATTGTTTTCAGGACTCTTCTTAAAATAATACACAGTCTTTATAGTATTGAAGTTAAATGAGGTATTTAAAAGCATATTGACTATACGTCCACTGAAAATGAGCACAACAAGGAACCTGTATTTTTTTCAGATTAATTAAATCAACATTTCACTTACTGTGAAATTGTTCTTTATAAAGAGAAGCTATGTTAAGGTTTGTGATGGTGTTGCTTTAACTCCTGGTTGACAGTGTAACAGAGCAGATTGCAGCTCCCTAACCTCTGCCTCCAGCTAAGCACAGCAGCTTGTCACGGGAGGAGCTGCATCTGCAGAGGTTTTGGCCTGAGCCTCGAACCATCTATGCAGTAGTTTCTGAGCCACAACTGGCAACAGATTAGAGCTTGGACACTGAAGGAAACAGACTGCTATCAGACTATTTTGCCTTGTGCAGTTACTGAATGAAACATCGTGCTGGGAGTAAAATGAGCTGCTTTTTTTTTTTTTTTGCCTTCCCCCCCCTCCGAGGTTGTGAGCATTGTGAGGAAAGGTAGAGATGTTAAAATCCCTGTCAGAACTCGACGCTCTGGAGATGAGTTAGGTGGAGGGGATTTAAACAGCGGTTCACCAGGTATGCACAAGCAATGGTTGTCAGAAAAACAAGAAAGGAGGCAGAAGATTGAGGGCAGCTTCATTTGTGATCGTTTATGTGCCAGCAATTATTAACTCGAGCAGAGCGGGCAAACTATAAAACTTGATGCAGTGACTAGGAAAGTAGTGCGCTCTATAAATAATGAAATGAGCAACAGTCAAGAGTTTAAACTAGGGTCGATAACTTTGCTTTTAAGCTCAACTAGTAATCAATTTGGAACAATTTAGTTGTCTTGCATGCCTTGCTATCTAGAAGTTTTATAGCCCACCCCTTCCTCTGTGTAAGACGGTCACACAAACATTTCATTTAGCCCAAATGAAAAGGCAGAGGTAAGAAGGTGGGAACAGAGGTAAATCCCGCAGAGGAAGATGCTGACCTAGGGAACTTCTCCTTACCTACTTCAGGAGATGTTTGTCCTCCCTCTACTCACATTCCCTCCTTCTTTCTGCTAGACACTAACTCATCAGCTGGTGTCCCCTAACAGAAGAGGAAAGGAAGTCTCCAGCTGTAGGATGGAAACATCTTAAAACAATGATAAAATGCTAACTAAAGCTGGCTACCATTCAACAGACCTCCTTTAAAAAGTGCAAAAAATAGGATAACGTATAAAATAATATGGCTTCAAACGTAGGTAAAAAAATCCAAACCTGAATTCAACAAAGCATCAGGGGTGAAGCTCTGGTAAAACAGGTTGTTACATCAACTGTGGCAAAGAGCATTTGTATGGCTGGGGAATCTGAGGTTTAAATCTACAATACTTACAGTTCTGGCTAAGCCTACGAAGGACACAGTATCTAATCTAAAACTTCTAATTGTTACCAGTAGTGTAGTGAGAAGGGATTGGACAGCATACCTGGCACCTCCCAGTGAAGTTTGTGTATTGCCTTGGCTGGATGAAGACTGCAGATTTCAGGTATCAGCAATGTTGGGTTATAGGTGCTAGTAGTGATAATTTGCCATATTAGATACTTCGAGCTCCAGAAGAGCAAGTGGAAATTATTTTGATTAATGTTTTATTAATGGTAAATATTGAAATTAGACATGCACAAGATATTACTATTAGGCAGTTTTGAATTATTCAGATGTCTGAATTGCTTTCAGACATCTCCTTGGCCTCTGGTCTGTAAGCATGTTCTGTAAGCTTTTTAAGTTTCATCAATGTATGCAGTTGATAGACATGGGTATAAAGCTCATGGGTTTTTGATAAACCTCTGTAGGCATAAATGTGGCTTCTTGTGCAGTGAAGGGAATCCTTCCTTCTACTCATTTAATAACAAGTTATTACCATAAAAATCTCACTGATAGCTTAGCTCTCCTCTGTGTTGGGTAAAACTACAAATGCTAGCAGCAGGGTTTATGTTACAGGCTTGTTAACTGTACTGCCTATTCTAAAATACACTGGCACATGCTACAGCGTGTCATTACGCACAAAAGAAACTTAACCGAATTTTATTAAAGTGATTTACAAACATTTCTGTAGAACGCTGAAATGTTCTGACACAAAGCTAGAGGTATGAAAACATTTGTACGTACTTCATGGTTTCAGCAGCCTTTTAGGTCTGACTTTCTGCCAGGAACACCAACCACCACTTCTGAGTGTTGGCGCTTCAGCCCTACAAACTGTTTTCTAAACAGGTAGTGATGTTTCTGTGAACTAGCAGAAAGAGGAGGGAAGCTTGTCACCATGAACCAGGTTCTCGTGAGTCAGCTGCTAGACTTGGGAAGTCCCGTCCTACCTGTGAAGCACCATTTGCCTGCAAATGGGATTTCCTCTGCAAATATTTGCCTGCGATCAGGTTACTGCATTGGAGCCCCTATCTACCCCAGTATATAAAGCAAATAAATAAGGCTTAACATCTTTGCCATGATTATGTTTTCAAAGGCTATTTACAGAAAACCCTTTAACTTTGGCTGACCTTAGTACAACGTCATCGGGTGAAGCTGTAGGGAACAGTTGGTTTCTGTGCAGCAGTCTTTATTTTGGCTGGCAGTCTATTAACTCTGATAAGCGGGTAAGCTCATACCATGCGAAGTCAGGCATACCATGAGATTCTGCTTTGCCTTCGTAGACAAAGTAGCCTGAGAAACAGCTTTGTAGGCTACTAAACAAAAAAACGTATGCCAGAATTTGGGCCCGAGCAATTCTGATTCTTAAGTTTGACAAAAGGATCCTGTCAGGTGTTTCGTTCCTCACTTTCCCTTCTCTAGATGTAGAGTTGTCCTGTTTTAGTAAGAATGGTGCTCCAGCTCTGTCAGAACTGCCTTGAACACAGCAGTTGGCTGCTGCAACCTCTCAAGGGAAAAAACCAAAAAGCAGCTCTTGTTCCTCATGAATACCTTCCCGTGACTGCATGCTCAAGCCTCCTTAAGCAACAGCAGAATGACACTGAGAATTAGTGTCACTCCTGCCCAAAGGGTGTACAACAGCTATGACACAAGGCTCTCGTTAGGTGGTGGTTGTATGGTGTTTCTGTGGGGTGTTTTGGGGGTTTGTTTTTATTTTCTTTAGCAGCAGCAGTCACTGGAGTTAAACAGTATTTGTTTACAGGTTCAGGAAAAGAGCACTGCATTGTCAGTTTGGAGGAAACATAGATTTGTTTGTTTGTTTCCTGAGACCTTTATGTTCTTCAATGGATTACATCACGTACTAGGAATTGCATTCAAAGGCAGCTTGAATTCAGGTCAAGTAGTAGATGGATGTTCCTGATAAAACCATTTTACGCACACCATGAAGAGATTTATTAAAGTTGCTTCTACAAGCGTCTGTAGTGGATTTAGCTTTCCTTTGAGCTCACTCAGAATGGTAAACTATTTATTGTGTTTATATGAAACACTATTTTGACAGATTTCTTCAGAAGTAAAGAAGCACAAAAGGAGACGTTCTCTTCTTTGAAAATAACACGAACCACTGGCAAGAAGCAGCAACACTGTGCATCAAACAACGAAACCATTTCCAGATTATAAAAACATGCTGTTGAACTGAATTCGGCAGCTGCGTTTTCAAATGTACCATGGGATGCATCAAATCCAAGGATGCCTTTCCAGGTTCAAATGCTATCCAGGATGAAAGGATTGGGGAAGGTAACGAAGGATGCACTGGGGAGAAATCATCACTGATAGCAGTGAAGGTGGATGAGAGAAGTCCATCAAGCACTATAGTGCTAGACTACGCACACCGTCTCTCCCGTGAGATTCTTGATCAGGCGGTGAAACAGTGGGCAGTGACTGAAAGCAAATACAGCGACATCCCTTATATTGAAAGTGATGTGCCCTGAGCCGTGACTGGCAAGGACTGTCTTCACAGTGAGTGTCCTGTCTGTTAAGCAGTTTGTATTTGGTACTAGTGCAAATAAAGTAAAATCAGCTGTGATTTGAGCATAATGCCACTATATGAATGTTCGCGAGGAGAGGCTGAAAAAAATTGCCTTCTAATCTGTATTGCTAAGAAACTAATTGGATTACAGTAGAATCTATTCATCAAGTGTCATTTGTTATTGGCCGTATGTTGAGTATATCCTGTCTTTGTATGTGTTGAATGTGATCAGAAATTGGTGTTAAAAAAAGAGGATGAGAAGAATGTGGCTGCCCTGCAACTGCACAAGCACTGCCACAGAGGCCCCAAAGATGCTTAACAACAAAGCGTGGATTATTTTTATGTACTGCATAAAAAATCACTGGCCAGTTTGTAGGTGAAAAGATAAGAACTCTCTATGCTTGGCAAATTTGTCTGCGTTTTGCTAAAGTGAAACCAAGGTCTGCATGTAGCAAAGAAAACTTCTGTCATAAATTTTACTTTGATTCTTTGACCTGACTAAATCTGTAAACCACAAAATAATGAAGGTGATGAGAAGCATTCTATAAAACCAAGCAGTATTCAGGGAACCATATGGATTATGATACTATTCAACTTCCATTCTTAAGTGAACCAGTGAAAAACATTACAATATTGATAAACAGTGCATTATAATTAACAGATGCTCTGGCTTCTGTAAATGCATGAAGGCTATTCTCGAAGATCCTGCAGTAAGATAGTTTAATGACACCTGATCACTGTGTTCAGAACAAGGCCATTCGGGTTTTTTGGGTTTGGGTTTTTTTTTTCTGTTAGGGTGCTGGTTTTGGGGGGGGGTTCTTTTGTGGTTTGGTTTTGTTGTTTGGTTTTTTTTATTGTAACCCAGATAGGTGTGCAAAAACTACTGAGGCTAACTAGTGAAATGAACCTTCAAGGATGTAACAATGTTTTAGGACTGTTTGTTTCATGGGACCTATGGCTGCATTACACTAAAATTTCACTCTAAAGTAACACCCTTGGGACAGTACACCTTCCTTCAGCTTCTGTAGGCTCAACGCTTACCTGCTGGTAAAACTGTATATGGGGATGCAAATATGAGCTACAGAAACCTAAAGCCTGAGCCATGCACTGAATTAGTGAATAAGCCTTAGGCCCAAAGCTAAAGGGCTACATTCTTTACCGGTTTGATCTAGCTTGCATCCACACGCTGCACCCTGCCTCTCCAGGACTTGCAGCCTGACCTACTGCACTCATAACTAGCATTTGAGATATCAAGAAAGGCATAAATTAATCATAGCCATCTTAAAGCTGTAATTTTGCTGACATTTTATACACAGTGAATGCCTTGTAAAAGCTTGAGTTATTAGCACCTGTTTGTTCCTTTTTCTGTTATAGCCAGTTTAAAAGACGTAGGGATTTTTTCCTAGATCAAAGTGCTTTTCCATTTTATGTCTTCACTTTATAGAAAAATGCTTTCCATACTGGCAAAAACTGTTACTATTTTTAAAAGGTACACATAGTTCTAGTAAATGATATAAAGCATGATTTTTCAAGTAATGGGAAACAAGCAGAAAGAAGACCATTGAAATCATTATTTTTAGGTTATTCTCAGACATAAGACAGTCTATGAATTGAGCTGTTCTGCAAACTTTGACACAAAATTAGTTATTTGAAGCTCACCTATATGGGGAAGTAGTTGTATCAAGAGCAAAGGGTCAAAAATGCTTCTCTGTAACACAGCACAAGACTGCCATTACTTCAGTCACCAGTCTAGACCCTGCTGTGAAGACTGTTCTCAGGCTTTTGCTGAAAAAGGGAACAAAATCTGCTCATGTTATAATGCCTGGTCTATGAAGTAACATAGTCTTTGAAACCACATGTAAAGTGGGACTAAGGTATTACAGCCGGTTTAAATTCTGCTGCTAACAGTGATGTTCCTTGAAGCTCTAAACTATGTAAAACATTAGATCATACCCTACATTGGCTCTATCTAAAAAAACCTCTGCTGTATACTTGGGTGAATTAAAAAGCAAAACCAAAACACTGATCAGATCAGTACATATTAACTGGATATTGCTTAACCATAGTATTAAAAAATATTCCTATTCTTATTATAGCTAAAATAAAGCTGTATTACAAAAAAAGGCCAACCTTTCTGTAACGTTAGTCTTGACTCAAGAATGTTAACATTGCCAAAGACAATAATTAAAAAAAAAACCAAACCAAAAACCAAAAAACAGAAAAAAAAAAAAAAAGCCCAAACTCTATACCATAGACATTAATTACCAGATAGGTGAATAGCAGATAGAAAACAGCACTCAGTTTAGGAGTGCATTTAGGTATATCTGTCTTGATCCTTGTACAAATACCTTGGTGGCTGCCGCAGGGAGTTAGGTGTTGCAATGTGTCACATCCTTTCTTTGGATGTAGCCTTAGCATCTGACGCTCTTCTAGAGTCAGAATAACAGATGCACTTTTGAAACCAGCTTCTCTGTTGGCAGGCTGCCACTGCACGGTCCAACAGCAGGCAGAATTATAAAATAATATAAAATAGCCTAAAGTCACATCATCGCATCTGTACTGATAAAGACTCAAAATTTCCTCAAAGGAGAAAGTTACCTAGGTATAATTAAACATGCATTGCAGTGAGCTTCCTTTTGGAGCACTTGCTGTGTGGGATGGCTGCGCTGCTTGCTCAGAGAGCCACCCATAACGCAATAGCGACTGAATCGCCTGCTGCTTGTTACGTCCAACCAGTCCTTACCTGCAACAACAAAGCTTGTCTTCCCTCATTAATGCTTGAAGATTACAGCAGCTTCAATATGGCCTGAAGTGCAATTCCAGCTGGTTTATGTTACTTTCTATGACATTGGCACTTCAGGGAAAGCATGCAGCAAATGGAAAGCAAATAAGCTTACAAACAACAGGGAGACAGCTTCTCACCAGGAAAACAATCTCTTTTACAGGACACTGTCCTTAAAAAGAATGCAATTACTCTTAATAAAAAAAATAAAAATATATCTGTTCAATACTACAATCTGGTAAGAGATCAAAGGAGATCTCTTGCCAGAGTTCTGCTGTATTTTTAATACATAATACTAACAAATATAAAAAATTCTTTACCTAAATAAAATTACATCTGTGTACTTATCATTAGATTACTCTAAGCTGTCCTATAGTCTTATAAATCCACTTATAGTGGCTTTCCAACTAAGTTGCCACTGATTCTTTGACCTGACTTTGTGTAATAAAGGCACTCCAGTATGGGACTGGCATACTTGCAAAACCGTTTACTTCTATCTAGGAGTTAAAAACACATATGCTTTATATTTTCTCCAGGAAACGTAAGTATAGTCTGAGTGGATACAATGTGACTGACTTGATATTCTAATAATGGTTCAAAACACATTAACTGCAGCACAGCTTTGTAAAATTGACATTTCTGGAGTAAGACACATCAGTATTCCCAAATAAAACAAACTACAATATATTTTTACAATATTTTTTCTGGAAAATATTTTCTTGTGGACCAAATAAAATTAAACTTACCATCCGCTTGTATGACTTTTATTTGATAAAAATGCACAGATTGGACAGGAACTTGTTACTGTGAGTTTGGGTAATTCCTGTTCACATAAATTTTGGAAGCAACTGAAGATGCAAGTCAAAGTTTATTGATTCAGAAGTATACTCTTGCTAAAACGTTTTAAGTCCTTTTCAATCAGAGAAGGCATGGTCCCTGCTTACTGGGGATTACTGTGTTCTTCATTAAATATAGTCACTGAAGATTGCTTCTTTTGTACAAAAATAACTGAATGAACTAATTTTTTAAAAATAAAAATACTAATTGTTTAAGAATCTAAAACATATAAAATTTTTAAAAAATAAGGGGCGTGGTTTACATTTCTTACAGAACCAGCACGAGGTAGAAATTCAAGTCAGATTTTCAGGATTACCCAAAAGGTATTAATGAAATCTCTCAACTGCTTTTGAAAATAAAATCAAGGACTGTCTCATAACAAAGTTGTACATGGTAACATTAACTCACAGCTGAAATTTTCACAATTTTATCTTAAAGAGTCTAGTGACAAAACAAGGTGCCGTTTTTTTCTTGATTTTGCTCTCCATTTTGCTCACCTCTAATTCTTTGAAAGTCACTCTAGTAGTTCACCTTGATGTCTGAATTTCCTGGACTTTGTTTCCAGGCAACAGCTTCTAGGAAGGAAGGAGCCTTAAACCAGTGCAGACCATTACCACCGGTAATAAAAACTGCCCAATGTTGAAAACTCCGTAACGGTTCTGCTGTAGCTCTGACTTTTTGATTCCCCAGTGCTGATTACTGGCTACGTAATTCAAACAAAAGTTTTCTTCTTTTAGTCTCGGTGGTTCATCAGAGAGTCCAAAATTTGTATTTGTGACCTGCCTATAACTGTAGCAACAAGTAGGAAGAGACACTGATACATGATTTGATTAACCATAAAAAAAGCATGCAGTCTTACTGTTGAAGAAAGATTAGTAGCTATGTGTTGCATGCACAATAGAAAAATTAATTTTACCCACCCCCCAAAGATTATACTTTTATCAAGGGGCTCTGGTTATGTCGTATAACTTCAAGTATTATTAGTATCAGAACCCAGCAACCTTTAATGCACATACAACAAGGGGGTTTTGATGTGTATTTAAATTTTGACTCCAACAAAACATTTGTTAGGATAAGTTGTGTTAAAAAACTATACGATCCATGTAGCAGCAGATATTTCACCTTTTCCCCTATTCAGTATCTTCAGTACGTATTGCTGTGTTCCCCCTACTTTTCACAAATTTTCCACCCAGCAGGCAGGATGTTCCTGGGCACAAGCAAATGGCAACTCAGACTAGTTGGTATAGATAAACTCCAGCCACTTGTAGTATTAGGGCCAGGCTGACCTCTACCACTAAAATCATTAGACAATCATTCACATCAACAGGAAATGTGCTGCTTAGTTTCAGAGGAAGGTCTGAGACAGTTATTTCTTTACCACTGTAAGACCAGGAAAAACTAGCAATTTTTGAAATAATGAAAAACTAATTCTGCAGTTCAATCAAGCTTAATGGCATTTTAAAAATTTGGTTTTACAAGCAAGCAGAAGTGTGCTCCGGGCTCTGGCAATATTATGACATTTGAAACAATGTCTATATCACATGGCAAGACTGAATACTGACCAAATGTTAAATCAATAGAACAATTCCTTGCTGTCAGACTAATAATGTGTCAGTCTGACCTTTTATTCAAAAGACTGTTTAACACCATGCATTTAGCACGTCTTGCACTTTCCTTTGTAGCTCTGTTTTAAAGCTTTAAGTATATTTTATTTTCATTGTATAGAGAAGAATCTAAGGCACAATCCCAAGTTAACAGATCAGTGACAGAGACAAGAACACAAAGGTCTCCTGACTTCTTGCTTATCAGGTCATCCCTTAACTATGCTCTCTCCCCAAAGGTTCCTCCTAAACTAAGAGTTGACACAAAAATTAAATGTTAATCATTGTGTAAAGCAGTAAAAATAACAATTTGCCTTGAAGTAATTTTTACCCTTATTAACCAGAGATATGATTATTTTGCCATTATGGCAGCATAACAAAGAAGCACGTTCCTCAATGCAAAAAATTAGACTTACAAATCTTGGGCTAGCTAGAAGTCTCGTCAAGCTTTATCATACTGCTGTTAATTTTTATATCATACAATTAAGCAGATGTATAAGATATCAATAGGCTTGATCTTTACAACTTGAGATCGTTGTTTCCCAATGGCTTAAAACAATCGTCCAGAAATTCATCACTGACTTCTTCTAGAGCAGCTGGCTTCCATCTGGGGGATTGGTCTTTGTCAGTCAGCACTGTCAGGTGGAGTATAAAAACACAAAAGTTATTTGTAGACTTTCTCTAATTAATATGACTTCAGATTGCATCCAGACAGACAACTACAGTGGATGCATGGGGGAGAAACATCAATATGCTCTGGAGAAGACAGTGGTTTTGTAACATATGTATTTCTACTCTAACAAAAATTCTTAAGTTGTGACCTGTCTAGAGTCATATCTGGGAGTTGCCTGATGATACAAGGAACAGTGAATCACTTCAGAAGTAGCCCAAGCTTTGAAGGAATAGACCTGACATTAGTGCTTTCTGTTGGACCTACTACTCTTGCCTGACTTCTGCTTTTTCATGTGAAACTGGGGAACGGTGCATGATGCTCCTTTTGTACAAGGACTTCCACACCTCTGTGCAAAATCTGACTCTTTGTAGAGTATAGGAGATGACTCAAAGTAGGTGTTAAATGCCTAATGCTAATTTAAACACATCATAAAAACTAATAATGAAATAACTGATGAGGAAAGAGTAAAGCAGAGTATCTTTGTGGGAGAATCAAGAATATCTATGTGTAAATACTGATAGATACTGCAGACATATGTAGATTTAACTGTGAAGATTTGTATAATCTTAGCACATACACTTTACACTGTATCCTGGAAAATATGCCACTGAAGATAAAATCATTAGTGAATGAATTGCAAGTAAAACTATAACAAGAAAATATAAATTCTCAAAAAGCATTCCTTGTATCACGGGAATGTTGAAGGCATGACAGCAAGAACAGCTGCACTAGCAAACAGTAATGAGACAAGAGTTTATTTGTGTGTAAGAATAACCAGTATGAATGGAATTCCAGAATGTCCTTCTGAGCACCTTTCTGGCTCCAAGAAAACCCATAAAGGTGCTATTCAAAATGTGAAATTTTTATAATTAAAAAAGAACAGCTATAGTAACTGTGGCTCTCTAGGATGCACTGACTAACCAACATCCCTCCTCAACACACATTCCCTTCAGATGTGTGATATCAGCAACTGATTTGGAGATGCACCTGTGTCCTGGGAGACCTCCTGACCAACACAGCCCACAGCATATAAGGGAGGATGGGCAGGAAGCATCTCTTAAGTGCTGCTGCTAGGAATGGAATTTGTTTGTTTGTTTGACAAAGAGTTCAGTGTAGGATGATTCTAAAGGTGTGTCGGCAGAAGACACTCACAGAGACTAGATATTTTGAAGAATAACAGCTGTTTTTTTGGTAAGTTTTCATATCTTTCTAAACGGACTTCATTATTGATGACTAAACTAGAACAACCCAGGATCAGAAATGTGCAAAGGAGTCGGATTTTAAGTTCAGTGGAAAGAATGCCTACCTAAAGACTGTGTCTTATCAAAAGACAGGTGTTATGGTAGCTTGTGGTAAAAAATGTGTCTTGAAAATTTCTTTTTAACTTCTACCTCTAGAACCAACACTTGGAAGATGCCTAGAAAATAAATACCATTCAAGTGACAACTGCACTAATTACTATTTTTGTAGCTGAAGACATACAGGCATCACAACTCTTTAGTTTGCATCTCCAAAGAGAAAGGAGAATCAGAGCCCTGCATCTACTTACCTGCAAATACAGGACTAAGGACTCCTTGGATACAAATAAACACTAATTTTGAAAAGAAACCCATTATACAGACACAAGCTGCAATTCCACAGAGAGTAGAATCCATGCAGGCAATTCTTTAAAACAAATGTGCTGAAAAAGAGTGATTTTACCAAGTCATTCAACTGGGTAACTTACTGAAAAGTTATGATCCTAGAAGTTAATTTTGAACATTGTGATGTGAAGCCATTGATTGGTTTGGGTCAAAATACATAATTGTCCCAAATCAACTTTATTTATTCTATTGGAGTAGTACTTACCTAATGATTTTCTTCAACATGAGTTGAAGTTCACAATCTGGCTAAAATAGTCTTAACTGTTATCCACAAAAGCCAACACTGACTAGAGATGCTTTAAACTGGGGGGGGGGGGGGGAGTCCATGTATATACTACTACAGCTTCAACTCTGAAATACAGTACTAATTGCTGATAATTCTCCACTCTACTGTGTAATCAAGTTAATCTTTCTGTTTGGATCTGTGGCCAGTTTTACTCTGGTGGATAAACTGAATGCTCATAATGGTCTCTCCAATGAAATCTTTAATCTTCTATGAGTTAAAGTAGTTGCTTTCTAATAGTGTTGTGAAAATATTCCCTTTCTGCATTAACTTCTGTATATTTTGTGTTTCTCCAGCTTGAGATATCAATCACTACATGAACGGAACAAAAATTCTGAAGACTTCTAAGGTAGGCTAAGGGAAGTTCATTAAGATAAAAATAACTGAACATAGACATTGTATTAAGGGTTTGTTCTTGTGTTTTACCTTTTAAAAAAAAAATATCCAACCCCCTTCTGTTTAGTAGCAGTGACTTTATTTGACTTCGGTTAGTGTTCTGTTGCTTAGCTTCATTCAGCACAGTCAAAACACTGATATTTCTAAGTACCTGAAGTTCTGTTAGTTGCAAATGAAATCTACCTACCTACCTGCTGACTGCAGGGGGTTTGTGTGCCCAGGGTAAGGCTCACATCTGCCAGCTGCTAGCACTGCAGGAGACAAGGCAGAAGCCATATGGAAATAAGATCTTTGCAGGATCAGCAATATGTAGAAGGCCTTTACAATTCCATTTGAAGTGTACCTTCCTGCACAAATAGTTAGGAAGCTAATTTAAGAGATTTTTGTCCCCTCAGGCTGCTGAGATTCTTGTCTACCTGGATGTGTTTGAGCACTGACTCCAAAAATAACTGCTTTTCTTATGCAGTAAGAATTAAAAAACAAAATTCTTGGAAATTACTCAGAGCTATGCATTTCTTAGTTTATGTATTATTCTATAAATCAAGGTGGAAAATGGATACCTAAAGTGTTCAAAGACCACATTTACCATTATATGGGAAAATGTTGATGAAATGTGATCTGTGTATTTCATGCCTTGAGGGTTTTGGTTTTCCTTTAGTGGCTCCAATCACAAGAATCATAAATGGGGAAGACTGTTTGCCAGCAGATTTTTCAGTCTGGTTGAAAGAAAACTGGCTAAAAGAAAAATGAAATTTTGACCTCAGGTCAAAGCAGGTTTAAAAAGCTTTTAAACAAACTACTTCCCTAGCATGCCTATTAAAATTATGGTTTGAAGCAGATAAAAGCTGTTATTAAAACCTGACCTATGGCCACTGCTGCTGAAAAACAATCTTCAAAAACTAAAATCTCATTATTATATCTTTACTTTGTGGTAGATCCCCTTGTGGTAGACAGGGCCAACAGCTGTCTCTTAAATGCTTGGAATGTAATGTTTTAATAAAGAAAAAGCTAATATTTAACATTTTTATCATTTTCATTTTTATCCACTATGATTGATCCTGTGAAATACTTAATCTTACTTCCTGTTTAAAAGGATGCTCAGTATGTTGTTGGATAATGATTTTTGAGATTAGACCCAACTACAAAAATGATCTTCATCTTGAGTGAGAATCTGCACCACTCTTAAACAAGAGAAACAATTTTAAGAGGACAAGATACGTGCAGCAATCAGAGAGAAAAAGTACTTCAAGAACAAATTATTATTCTTAGCAATCCCCTTAGTGCAGCTGGATCTCTGGTGGTGGGGGTTTTTTCCCCTTCCCCTGATAGAGTTAAGCCTTTGCTACATCATCTTATGTAAAGAAAAGCTTCCCAACTGCTGTTCTTGCAGCTTCTTTCTTTACAAACAGTTTGTGTAATTTACTGGCCATACTAACGAGTGATTTGCTTTTGTCCTCTACCGCATCCCCACATGATTTAATGACCTTGTGCATTACAAGTGAGAATTTGGTTTGGTGTTCATCTGACTCTCAGACTTTGAGTTTCTCACTTTCTGAATAACTACATTTCAGTAGCTTATATGGTGATTTAGAATATATCTTAAAAAGAATTTTCTTAGGATATCTTTGTCCCCGTTACCAACATAATGAAAACTATATACTTCTCAACATGTGTGGTAAATTCTTCAAAGGACTTTCTGCTAATAAGTGCTGAAGATTAATTAATTAAGATAGGAAACTTTTTCCATGCTGTACAAACAAACTTTGCATGTCTCACCCCAGGCTATCTTCAATACAGTATTACTAATAGTGAACACTCAAACTAATATCCACTACTCAAGTGGATTTTAAACTACTTTAAAAAGACATATCTGTGTGAATTAAAAGCCAGGTTCCCTCAACCCCAAAGAGTTATTCATCCAAATGTCTTGTACTGTAAGCTCCTTGGAAAAGGAAACGCCTCTTTGTTTCATCTTGTGCTGAATAGTACAAAAATAATTATTACAGTTTCTAACAGATGTGACACTGGGTTTGACAAACTGCATAGTGAATCAGCAGTAGAATCAAGGACAGAATCTAAGTCTGTCCCCTAGATGAACTTGCTGAGCTGCTGCTCTACTTTTACCACTACCTATCTTGACCAATGCCTTAAAATGCTGAATTATTTAACATTAAGCTTATATATATAGTTTTTTTAATAGTAAGAAAGATACCTCTATACAGAGATATTTTGGACATGGGTGAAAGTAGTCTAACAATTTTCTGCGCAAACAGTTGTTCTTGTCTTTGAGTCTTAAACCACCTTACAGCTGGCTGAACCGGCTATGTGACAACACTAAATCTGGTTGTATCACAAATGATACAGGTAGCTACTTGCTACTGTCAGTGTTAAATATATTTTGAACTTTCCCAAGGAATTTTTGAAACCTTATCATGGTGCTGCATTACCAGGTGGATAAATAATGTTAGGAAACTGAGATTATGCATGGCTGTTACACTTTGGAACAAATAATAAATTTTGGCCATATAGCAGTCCAATAAACAAAAACTGTAGTAAGCTGCCAAGTGTTCTCTGGGCTGTTGCTGCATGCACTTTTTCTTATCTCCAGAGAACCAACACAGTGAGTTTGCACATTAAGGTTGAGAAATGTTTTTGGTGTGCATGCTTACCTGCTCGAACCCCTTCATAGAAGTCATGGCCTCTCTGAAAGATTAAAAAAAAAAAAAGCTATAACATGACAGATTCTATTTATCCCATCTCTCCCTATCCCACTTCTGCTTGAAATGCACGTTTTCAAGATTCAGTTAAATCCCACTTGTACTGTTCTCATCTAGTCCTACTTTCTCTTTACTTATTAAAGAGCTCTATATCCTCTTGCTTAAATGCAGCCACAGCTCTTAAAATCAGTCTGAACTATAGTTAATCAGCCAACTTTTATGCAGTGTAAGTCCTCTCTGTGTTACATCTCATAGATTTTTCTAAAGAGTTTTGCATGGTGGGGGCTAAGGTGTATAGGATCAGAAATTATTCAGAGTAGGGCCATTCTTCAGGAATTGTGATGTATTCTGCAAACTTGAAACACTTTGCAGTTAAATGGAATCCTGGAAAGATCCAGTTATTTTTTTATAAAAGTAAACATAGCATTTCAATCCCTAAGGATGCTTCACTAGCAATGGAGACATAATACTAGCTTCAGGAAAGATACAGCAAGGACACTGTCAGGTACTACAACGTAGCAGAATTAAATACATTTTAACTTATATATTTTTTAAAGCATTTACTTTAACCATCACAAATAATTTAATCAGACACACAAAAGCCTTATTTTAAAATGTGACAAAGCTAATAATAATGATACCATGGGGAAGCTTTTTGAGGAATTCATTCAGGTAATTCAGTTAGCAACTCTGTTCTACTGAAAGGATCACTTCCTCATATGTTATCCAAGTACTCAGACCTTACTACAAATAGCACTAAAACTTCTTGTGTTCTTTAATAGATTTATATATTGGTTTTGTGTGGCAAGGTTTTGGTAGCTGGGGGGGTGGGGGGGGTGTTTACAGGGGTGGCTTCTGTAAGAAGCTGCTGGAAGCTTCCCCTGTGTTCAAGAGCGAGCCCATACCAGCCGGCTCTAAGACGGATCCGCTGCTGGCCAAGGCCAAGCCAATCAGTGGTAGTGGTAACGCCTCTGTGATAACATTTTTAAGAAGGAAAAAAGTTGGAAGAGGGAAAAACAGCTGCCGGAGAGACGAGTGAGAACATGTAAGAGAAAAAAGCCTGCGGACACCAAGGTCAGTGAAGAAGGAGGGGGAGGAGATGCTCCAGGCGCCAGAGCAGAGATTCCCCTGCAGCAGCCCATGGTGAAGACCCTGGTGAGGCAGGCTGTCCCCCTGCAGCCCAGGGAGGTCCACGGTGGAGCAGATCTCCACCTGCAGCCTGTGGAGGACCCCACGCTGGAGCAGGTAGGTTCCCAAAGGAGGCTGTGACCCTGTGGGAACCCCACACTGGAGCAGGCTCCTGGCAGGACCTGCAGATCTGTGGAGAGAGGAGCCCACAGAGCAGGTTTTCTGGCAGGACTTGTGACCCTGTGGGGGACCCATACTGGAGCAGTGTGCTCCTGAAGGACTGCACACCGTGGAAAGGACCCATGCTAGAGCAGGTTGTGAAGAACTGCAGCCTGTGGGAATGGCCCACGTTGGAGAAGTTTGTGGAGGACTGTCTCCCGTGGGTGGGACCCCACGCTGGAGCAGGGGAAGAGTGTGATGAGCCCTCGCCCTGAGGAGGTGAAGCGGCAGAAAATAACATGTGATGACCATAAACCCCATCCCTGTCCCCCTGTGCCGCTGGTGGGGGGGGCTTGGTGGTGAAATCCAGGAGTGAAGTTGTGCCTGGGAAGAAGGGAAGGGTGGTGGGAAGGTGTTCTGAGTTTTCATTTTATCTCTCATTACCTTACTCTGGTTGATTTGTAATAAATTGAGCTAATTTTCCCCAAGCTGAGTCTGTTTTGCCTGTGATGGTAATTAGTGAATGATCTCTCCTGTCCTTATCTCAACCTGCAAGCTTTTTGTCATATTTTTCTCTCCCCTGTCCAGCTGAGGATGGGGGAGTGATAGAGCGGCTTTGGTGGGTACCTGGTGTCCAGCCAGGGTCAACCCATCACAATTTATCACAGCATTCCTGAAAGGCAGTGATACACAAGTATTCCCATCCTGATGGGAACTGAGGCAATGAGAACTAAGTAATTTAAATAGGAAATCTGTTCAAGAACACCAGGTTTAAAATTATGGCCCAAATACAAAACTTTCTATATTGTAACATTATCATAGTTTTCTTAACAAAAGCCTTCTACCATTCCCATCTGACCATTATTAATGTAGTCTCCTTCAAGTTGCATATAAAGACATAGAACTGGAAGAAAAAAGTGACAGCCTAACAAACACACAAAGATACTGAAAATAAAAATCTATAAATTGTGAGCCCTTGATGTAATCTATATAAAACTTAGTCTCTGACAGATTTGCTACCCGTCTGTGGCTGGAAAGAGACAAAGGGCTCAGCTGCTTGCTTACCATGCATGCTTGGCTCAGTCTGTATTCCATCATGAGTACATCTTGTAAGCTCATGGAAGCTCCTTCTCTGAGCTGTCTGAGAGTCATCTTTAAGGATGTAGGTGACATCTTATTAATAGTCTGAGGAAGACATTAACAATTACTTTTATTCTCTTCAATTTAGACACATTTGTAAGTCTGTCTTTTTTGCATTTTAAACTTTGTGAAGTAAATGATGGCATTCTTTCCCTGAGCTTACTTATGTGATACCTACTCCTTCTGCTCCCTCCCACCGTGCTGTCACACTAAACGAACTTACTTGCATAAACTTTTATCAGCAAGATCTCTGGGATGTATGCCATGACTTGTGGAAAGCCTAGAACTCCTAAGGTTGCATAATTTATGATCAAATTACTACTAGCTAGAGAATCTAATGCAGTGTGAAAGCCATTTCCAAATAGATTCTTTTGAGAAGTGAAGGCAAGAGTTACAAGCAATTATACTCCATTTTTAATATAATATATATAATCTGAATTGCTCTTAGATGTTACTGATATTGTAGCTGATATTAGTGTTGTACAGCATTTAAGTTTTATTTGGTACAATAGTTAGAGCAGTAAGGTAATAGTGAAATTAGCCACAAACTTTAAGTAGTTGCTTTATGATCATCTGCAAAGACTAGACAATATACTAAGAAGAAAATTGTGGAAGAAAAAATATTAAAAGAAATCAAATATAAATGCATATTTGTCCAGGTTTCCTGTCTGGGATCAAGAGATACTGCAGCAATTTAGTCCTACATTGCTCCACTGATAGGAAGCCTGGAGGTCTTGCCCTCCTTTTGACAGAGCTACAGGCTATAAATATTATGCAACAGACAGGATCTGTTCAAGGCACACAAACAAATGCTGTAAATCTGGCTCTCATGACTATCCTTCAATTAACAGCACGCCAAGTAAACAGTAGGGGGGGGTGGGGAGAAAGACAAGAACCTAGTGAAGAAAACAGAACTGAGCTTTAAGGGGTTGTGGGGGAAAGGAACTAAATCTTACTGTTGCTGATCTTTGTTTTCTTGCTCTAAACAAGACTCTTCTTCCCCTGTAAACTCAACTGAAAACTCTGTATTATTCACAGTACAATAGACATTTCCTGTTAATTAGGACATTTTTACCACTACTGAAAAGCAGCAGATGGTAGGATTTGCCTCTTTACATTATTTTCATTGTAGACATTAGACTCCTTACCCACAGACTGAAATGGCAGATTTCCAGTCATGAACATTAACATTTTTTCTGCTCCCAATTACTCTTCATCCCTCTCCAGACACCAGCTGATACAGGAGTGACCCATTTTGCCTAGTTAAGCTGGAAAACATGCAATTGCTGTACAAGCAGGAGGCTGTGCAATTGTACCTTAAAAGCTCTGGCTCTGTCATTCTGTTATTTGCATGTTGACCACTTTGCTTGAGAGAGAAGCTGGTCTAGAAAGAACTAATGCTGGCTCAAACTGTCAACGTTTCCTGAGTTCTGGTGAAGCTCTCTAACAATGAGCTGCCTTTCAGTGGATAAAGAAACCAACTATACCTCTATACATCACTATGTAGGTCTCAGATGGATAGCAACTCTTAACTGGACCCCTTATTTCCCATAATGTGCTGGCTTTACCTTTGAGCTGGACCTTTTCTCCTTTGAGTTTCACATTTTGTCATCTAGATTAGAAAGTCTTTGCTCAGACCAGGTTAAACAGCATGCACAGTGCAGCCAGATGGCTCCCTAGGTGAAACAGTAATGGCGAGTTCCTTCTGGTCAAAGCAAGCACCAAAATCGGGAAGATCTGAAAACAGCACTTAACTAGTCTAGTGCATCCAGCAGCTGCCTTATCATGGCATATCAATGAGGTTGAAGGTGGAGGAGGCACTGCCATAAATCAAGCTCAAGGAAGAGGAATAAGGCAAGAAAATGGGTAGGTGTAATTGCAGAAAAGTGAGTCACCAGTGTATCTATAAATAAATTATCCGTACAAAGAGGAGGAGGGGATCGGTGCTAGGGAACAAGCCTGAAAACGAAATAGGATAGGCTGAAGTGTGGAGTATTAAAATGCAAAGAAGTCTTCATAGAAATATTTGACATCTATTCCAGTTTCTTTGAAACCATCTTGATTTCAACATAATCCTGAAAGCTACAAGCTGAATTTGCAATAGACCCAAATTCCAAAAAGATATTATGTTTTTGGTGACTGAATTAAGTGGCACTGACTCAGTGGAGTGTCTTACAAGAAAAACAGCTGGAATAGTGGCTGCATCTTTTGTTTCCAATGCCCATTAAAGCTCTGACCTGAACTGCTGAGGGTCCTGGAAGGAGGCTTTCTTTAACTTAAAAACAAACAAAAAAAACCTCCCAGAGGTCCAGTGTATCACTTCTCTTGCAATAGATGAAGATACCTGTCACTTACTTTCTGAGATACCAAAGCATTTTTTTCATCCATACCAGACAATGGTTCTGGATGAGCTTTGACAAAATATGAGTACCTAGCCAAAGCATCACAGGAAACCTGCTTAAGGACAGTTATATCACTCTTATTGGTCTGCTAACAGTTTCAGAATGCTTCTTTACTTGAATTCAACTCTACCAAGATACCATCCAGCTTCGTTCCTGTAATCTTTCGCACCCACTTGCTGCATATCCATTTAAAGTTTCAGGAGCTAGTGTCTGCATCCCAGCCTGACCAGTGGATGTAGACGAGGTGTCTTGTAATTCTTAGTCTCTGCAGTGTCTTCCACACTATACTAGAAGTCATTCGGTAACAATGAAGGCTATTAAATCATGAAGTGTCAGTGCTCAGAAGGTGTGCTGTCCTGCCAAAAACAGCTATAAGAAAGCATCATGTGAAAACCAAGTCAAACATCTGATGCTTTTCAGATTTTGACCCCGCATGCTTGCTTCATCCAATTAGAAGTGGTATTCTGTCACTCAGATTAAAGCTTTTTGGCTCCTGTAAATCCTGAAAACAAAGTAATGCTATAAAAGGTTTTAAAAATTATTTTATTATGAGTTTAAAAAGTGTGTTAGTAGTCTAGCTTTCCACCTATTTGTAACTGGGCTCAAAATGTGATTTAAATCATGAAGCCATTCTCAAGTAGAATTTTAACAACTTTACATTCTTCTTATTCAGGCAAACCACTTTAGTATCGGATACATGAAAGCCTGCCAAGCAGGCATGTTCTGAAAGTAAAAAGCAGAAGTACTGTAGATTGAACAGAACCAGATACCTGGGATAGCACAGCTCACAGCATACTTGGATTACAGCAGAACTAGTAGTTCCATTTTATTAACACTAAAAGGTACCTGCACGTCCAAGGTGTGGATGTGCTAAGGTGTACCTCCAAATTAGGGTATTTGTATTAGACTTTCAGTTGGGCCTTATTCCACAGGCTTACTAATACATTTCATAATAAATACAGAGGGAAACAAAGAAAATAAGCATACACGTTGCTGCTACTGAATCCTTTACAGTCTCTATATTTATCATTTGAACATGCTGTTGTTCCTGTACCTGGACACTAAAGTAAAACCTTGGTTTCACAAAGTAACAGGAAACTATCGTCTATGGATGTACTCTTGGTACTGTGATACTACCAATGAGGAAAATGACTTGCTTCACACAAGTCAGCAAACTGCTATCAATGATAATGTCTGATAACATCAGACTGTCCTGGTTTTACTACATGTTCCCTGCTCTAAGCAGTTCTTTGAACTCCACTCCTCTGAGCGATGTGACAGCAGGCCAGTGCTCTGTCTGTAGGTGGTATAAAATGCTCAACTGCCAGGGTGCAAGCTACCATTCCTCCTCCAGCTACAATTAAGTTTAATTACAATTCTACTTCCCTAGTAAAACAGCACCTCCAGTTTAACTGGCAAGCATTTCCTGGAGAAAGCCAGATTTATACCTGAATTCCTTTTAAAATTTTTTTTCCCACAAATGCATTTTCCTTCTTCGGTTTTGTGGATCTTTCACAGAAGAAATTAAGTATTTGATCCTACAAGCTTACTTAATCCTACTGCTTAGTACAGAATGTGTGCTGTTAGAAACTTGTCTGAAACTTAAGTACTTGTTCACATTAATAAGCCTTGCATCTGCTAAAAAATGTGTTTGGTTTTGTTTGTTTGTTTTCTTCCTCCCCCCCAAATTTCTGTATGGACAGAAGCAACTCATTAACACAGTCTCATCTCTTCAATAGAACAGGCAACAGACGATTGTTGAGGAACTTCTGTTGACTCCAAGGGCAGTCATTCATTTAGAAATTATAAGAAAGAAAAAGCTGCTATAAAGTCGTATTAAAGACATGAAATAAGAAAACTGAAGAAGCAACAAAAGAGCCATTTTTTTTGTTCAGGAATTAAAAAAAAATCAGTTACATGAAATCATAACTTGGAAGTAGATGACATAGTTTTAAGTTCTAAATTAAAAATAGGAAACAAAGGTACACACAAGGAACAAGAACTTTGTTTTTTTAGTAGGGGAGATCTGAGTTATGAGGCTGCAGATGAAGGAAGCAAGTTCAGCAGGTTTGGATAACTAGAGCAAATGTGGCAGAACAAACTTGTCTCGCTAACATATTTCAGTAACAAAGTATTTCCAGACTCCTTGCATATTTTGTAGTAGAAACTGTATTTTGAACAAAGCACCCTTTAAAGGCTATATGCTATTTTAAAAAGTTCCACTAGGTCTGATTATGTTTTAAAGTGCCATAAAATTGTACGAAATTAACTTAGGAAAAGGTATATGCAAGTAATTCTTGATTGTTTTCAACCTCCACTGCAACTAATCAATATAATACCCCTGCAGAATTATATTAAACTTCATAAAATCTATAAATAACATACTGCCTTGTAACTCATTACTGAGTCACCAATAATACTGAGTAACTCAATAAGAGCCACCAAAAGTGACTGCTATTAACATGCTATTGGTCTCAACAGACCTTAATATAAGTAATATAAGCCATCTATAACATAGGGAAAAAGTGAAGAACTGAATCATACAGCCTATATAGTTTAGGGGAAAACCATGATAGTAGCCTATAGTAGAAATCAGGTCTACAAACACATAAAATTATTATTCTGGCACTACCTCATTTGACCAATTTATTCAATGAAATTTGAATACAAGCAGGCAAAAAAATTAGCCTTCTCTTTCATTCAGTTTTGCTTTTGTAATACATACGCTAAACTTCCTGCAGTGTACTAGGCATACTGATCGGCACAAAAATAATTTTAAAACTTTCTTTCTCAAAAACTGTTTGAGAGTTCCAGTGACAAAATGTTACATTTTTTGTTTTAGTTCTTAATTAAAGATTTATCTCTGTATCTGGGACAAGATGCCTAATGTTAATTATACTACATTATAAAATAATATTCCTTCTGCTCAAATGAAAGTCCAAAGATGGTGGATGATTTTATTTTATTACAAGAGCAGGATTTCTTCTGTGAACTGTAATTAAAGTTAAACAAAAGCTTTTGTTGGAGAAATGCTTGTGTTCTATCCAATTGTAAATAATATTTTAGTAGCTCCAAGACAAACTTGTACAAGGCACCTGAATACAGATACTTCAAAGGAAAAAGAGAAAATACACACACTACTTATAAATGAATATAAGTTGCTTCTTGCTTTTGAGGCTGAAGTGTGTATTATGTGGGTAGTATTACTGTACGTTTTTTGAGTAGTGACTACACTACACTTAGAAATGCATTAAAAAGACCAAAAAATGCTTTGTGATGATAAATTGCTTGCTGTTTACCCAAATGAGATTATCTGGAATGGAAAAAAAAACCAAACCAACAATATTGTTCTGGCGCTGTTTTATTCCAACCCTTGGCAATAAAATGAGAAGCTATAAAAGGAACCTTTGTCACCAACATCCCCCTGATCATGGAGAAGGGAAAAGGGAAAGGGAGTTTGTTGTTTGTTTTTTTTTTAACTAGATTATAATTTTATGCAACATATGATGGTATTCACATTGTGTGGTTTTACAGAGGAATAGTCTTGTCTGAGTAGAACTACTGACAATCCCACAGGACTATATGTAAGAACCTGAGGATCTCAGTCCAATATCCTACTGGTGTTATGTAGTATTAGTAATGTTAATAAGGTGACTAAAGTCTGCCCCATGATAAGAAAGTAAAGAACCAGACTTAAAATATCTAACAAAAACAATATAGAAGACATTACCTCTAGCTGCTTAATGGCAAAAGGAGAACCATCTTGCTTTAATTTTTTAACAATTTCTTCCATACTATTTGCTGAAAAAAGACTAAAAGAAAAAAAATGTTAGTAAATGAATTAACTGCTCCAGCTTTCCTCTTCAATATGAAGTGCTAGTAACACAGAAATTGGAAACAGAGTGTAACCAGCTGATTTGGCTTTTCTTAGCAATGTGTTCTCTGTTGTTCCGGTTTAAGTAATTCAGTTGACAGGCATCTCCTGTTCCTTTACAATCTCTAGCATTTCAATAAACCTCACTTACAAACTCTGATATTTATAGAGAAACTTTAATTATTACCATTGGTATTATCTGTATTTTTATAACACTTCAAATCTTTAGCTATCAGCTCCATTCTACTGGTTTGGTGTCAACATCTATAATCTCTGAACTTAGTTACTGCCATCCTTCTTCAGGAGTTTTAGCTGCTGCTTATCACTCTCACTTATTTCTCCTTCCCTTTCTGAAATACAGCAAACAATCATACAAATGGCCTTATACCAATGAGTAAATGCACTATGCAACATTTTCTGTCCAACTGAACAATTACTCTCTCAAATCCCCAACCAAATGCTATAGAAAATGTTCATTTTAATATGCCATAGGGTAATTGCTTAATATAATGATGTATGAATCAGGCAAATATGCTCAAGTATTTAAAATACTGATGAGTGAAATATTTAATGAGCTTCAAATAAAGGTCCCTAAAGACAAAAAAGTTTAAATGACTGACTTGAATGTCATTTCTATCACCTTATCTGTGGAACACTAACTGTTACAGGATTTAACTTCATATTCTCTATCCAAAAGAATAAAAAAGAGGAAAAATTGCTGAATACCTGTTAATCTTCTCCATATGTTCATCAAGTACAAACTCCTTTTCTTGATCAACTTTGCTCTATTTAAGAAGCAAATACATATTTTACTTGGTTATTTTAGACTGAAAAGCTTATCATTGAAAAATTGCAATTACTTGTGTTACAGAAATATAATATTATAAATGAACATTTAATATTCATAAGACACTGAGATTTTTAATGAATTACAATTTTGCAGTGTATATAAATGAACTTGTCACTTTATCTTGCGAATGTTAAAAATATCACACATATTTGACTTGTACACAAGTACAAGTACACAAGTAATTATGATTATTCTATCAATAACTTTCTACCAAAAATGTTAAGAAAGCCAGTGTAGATACATCAACTCAAAAACCCGAGAATGTTTAAAAAAAAAAGTTTTATTATGTTAAAAAAATATACAGGCACGTATATCTGTATAAAAAAAAAAAAAGACAAAAAATGAAAAAATGCATTTTTCTTCCTTATCTTTTCTCTGTCACTTTACAAAATTTTACTTAGTTAAAAAGCATGAAAGATCTGTTGGCCTTATGTGGAAAGGCTGTCAACTGTTTCATATCTTCTGGCATTAAGGGGTTTAGGGCATAAGCAGATGTTTCAGTAACAGCACTGAAGCTGAGAATAGTTACCAGAGCTGAAATGACAGGGAACCTAAGATACACAGCTTCCTTTTCCATTCAGTGTCATCTTGTAACATGGTATACTGAAACACATAGTCACTCCTATTTCACAGCTTTCTATTTTGTCAAAATAATCAGCACTATGTAAATTAGCTTATCCCATTTATTTTTCTAATTAATCTTTATATATGAACTTAGTAATTCCAAAACAGAAATAACAAGAGTAGGCACTGCTCATTTTAAAGCCAAAGAACTGGGGAGTAATACTTAGATTGACTGAATATATTGAATCCTGATTTGACTCCAGAATTTTCCTTTCTTTTGAAATAAAATTACAATGCACATCAAAACAGCTAAAATAGCTACTGAATAACCTGATTGTAAAGCCAAAACCTTTTATTTTCATGCCCAGTGTTACATAGGGCTAATGCAAATACTGATGATATATTAACAATACAGTTACATTTACCTCCAAAAATCACAACAGAGAACTATGGGTTTGCCCACTGGGAAAACAGCATCTTTCCCCCCTTGAAAATATTGCTTTAAGACCTCAGATGCTTTCCCTACAATGTATCTGTGCTCTGCGAATGCTTACCCTATTGATAACTGCAGTGCTTATTCACAGTCTTTCAATTATCTCAAAGTTACAAACATATAAGATATTTGGGAAATTAAAGGAACAACTTGAACCTTTAAATTCAGGCTTCAAATCTGGACTGCAGATGGTCTGCATCAAAATAATGCTAAAATTTGCGTCAAATGCATCAAGCTAGCAAAATATTTCTTAAGGTCGATAAAGTTTATAGGATGGAAACATAACATCCATTTCAAGTGAGCAGCATACCATTTAATAATGGGCACTATAACTTCTGCAGCCTCTGGACTAGGCCAGTAGTTCTACCCCTGTCCTTTGTGTTTGTCAGAATCCCCAAATTTCAGGCTAACTTCTCAGATTGCACTTGCCATCATGTACAATCCCAGTCTGCTAGTGGCTATCTATTTTGCCTTCTGCAAAGCATGCTAGAAATCCAAGAGTAACAGGGGAAAAATTAAGCTGCAGTGTTATTTTCTGCATCACCATGCTACTGGCTGGAAACTTACATACACACATAGAAAGAGAGTGAGCTGATCACAGTTGGAATTTGAGGGGTATCCAAAATGAAAAAAAAGTGAAGAAAGACTTTTAAATTTTAATTTTGACCACTGTAGGCATTAGAGCTTCAAATTAGTATTTTATGGAGTGCAAAGAGTTTGGAAACCCATTATTTTTTAACCATAGAACAAATGATCATTAGCATGGATAAAAAAGAATATGTATTTACATATATTTAACAATTCTGCTTGATTTCAGTAACTGATCAGATTACCTTCACATGGTAAGAGTTCAATAAGTCTGCAATATTTTCTGTTGAAGGAGATTTCAGTGCTATCAGGTCTTTCTCTAAGGCAGGTAGCTATTAAAAACAAGATTTAATTAAAAGCAAGTAAACCAAAATGTACTTCTTCGATTATTACTGCTATGGTAACAGTACTATATAGTATATATGTATATAAACACCCTTCCATCCCCCCCAACTTTCAGACAGATCTTAAAGAGGTACCAAGTAAACAATACAAGGAGCCAGAGTTCACTCTTCAGTATTGAACCATCTGGATTTAATTATGTCTGCAGCGATCAGCAAAGAACTCTGCGTCCCAAGCAGACACCAAATGCAGTGCTACAGCTGCAGCAGGTAAAGCCAGCCTACAACAGTCTGACAGGAAAGAGCAGGAGCCTGGCAACCATGCTATGCTCAAAACGGTATCTAACTAGCTCCATAATGACAGTCATGGGTCTTTACACAGAGAAGGAAAGCAAGTCATTGTGTCTCCTTCACTTATGCCCATGCAAGTTACTGGAACATTATGACTCTGACTTTATCAAATATATTATTTTTTACACTTTCTTGCAGCCACTGTAAGAAACAAATAGGGTATCTGTTAAGAAGACTGATAAAGAACACATTAATGGAGTGTTAACCTAGATTAAAAACTTTGCAGTTGTATAAATAATCTCTAATTTCAGATACTGTTGTCTAGATTGTACAATTTTTCAAGCAACTTCAATTATGCTCAGTAAATCATGCCCTTCAACAGTTAGAATCATGAAGACAGCAACATTTGCTCCCTCTTCCAAGCAAAGCTGTCACTAGCTGGCAAGTGTTATAATGACAGCTTGAGAGTATCTTAACGATCCCTGTTCACAGTGCATGGCCAGCTAATATAATTGTGCCTCTGCATACGCTCAAGTTGGTAAAAGTATATTGGTGTGCTACACAACTCAAACTTGTTATTATGGCTGTAGGCTGCACACTTGCTAGCACTGGTTAGCAGCTTACCTTTTCAGATTCTACAAAATGTGTAGCGATGCCAGCTTTTAGGACATCTCTTCCTTTCAGCCTAAATCCTGTTAGTGCAAGGTAATAGCCAATCTTTCCTGATAGCCTTGGCAAGAAATATCCTCCACCTACATCAGGAAAAAGGCCTGTAATAAACAAAACAAAAATGTGAAGGGAGAACTTGTCCTAATCATGCATGTAACTTAGTAGCTATGTCTTCTTGCCTCACTTTCATCTCCCTGACTAGGCATGGCTCTCTTGCCCAAGTTTCTCCTTGACTTGGTTTGATATTTCTCTGTCATCAAAACCCTTCCTAAAAGCAAACTCTTGAACACCTTCCAAAATATCCTTTCCACTGGCACATAATTTACAAACATATACCAGACAATAGTGTTCATTCTATTTGCCAACAACTTGAGACATTTTTAGATGCCTGAAGAATCAAGTGTGCTCTCAGCAAAAAACAGAAGTGAACAGAACAGAATTGTGAAATAATTTGTACAAACTTAAATTGGATGCTGCTTTTTCTCTGCGATCTTTTATTACAATAAAAATATCAAACAAAGATGAAGTGCCTCTTGCACAGCCACATTTGAACCAATTTCAGGGCTAAGAATTCGTTACTAGATCAACATATTGCCAGGGTGTTCCTGAAGGTGGAGGCATGAGATGCTGACCTAATACCTGGCTCTTTGATGGGAGTATGACTAACCTGCAATTTAAAAAAAATTACAAAACTTCCCAGTTTAGTGACTGTCTTACATTTATTCATTTATTTATATCTACAGAGTAGGGTAATTTTTAAAAATTCAAAGCTCTGAATAATATTTATAAGACTTTAAAGTTGTAATTGAAAAATATATAACTACTTTTATCAAAGTTTAAATATTTAAAATCATCAAGTTGTCAATATCTACCTTATTCTGTTATATACATTAATCATCTACAAAATAAATTGAAACGCTTATTGTAACTTTTAACATACTTAAACTTAAGAAAACTTAAGCTTAGCTGTGTCAATCTCAGAAATTAAAATGGAAAGAAGCAGTGTCCGGTTACTACTTCAAAATAATCACCAATACGGCATTCATGAAACTGAATGTGTTTTGAAGAAATTAAAGGTGTGGTGTTGGTTTTGGTTTGGTTTTTTTCCCACTTTGAGAGAATGAACGAAGCATGAAAATAAATAAAGAATACAAATGAGCAACAAGAAACTCAGAAAACATCTGCCAAAACAGAGATATTAACTGGGAAGATTAAGATGTACATAAGGAGTTTAAATGGGGTTCCAACAGAAGGCAGTAATTTTTCACTCACAAGTAATTGCTTTCAGTCACAAAAGAGTCAATGTATGTATTGGAGAAAGACTCTATTACAAGTACTTTAAGATGTGGGAAACTAGTGGTCCCTGAATATTCCTCCCCCTTGGACGGAATCAAGGGGAGATTTCTTACAGACAGCTTTTCTTCAGTGTTTTCCCAAAAATCTTCACAGTTCATCACTGCCTTATGGTCTCTCTTGCCCATCTCTCAGCTTTTCCTCTGGTTCCTTCTTGGTCCTCTCTTAGTTCTGCTGACTCTAATACATCACAAAGTTGGTTTTAGGAGCTACTTCCTATCAGTTATAGTTGGAGTATTCTGTTCCCATTCCCACTGATGTGTGTGTTGCCATTAACTGATTTATTCCTCATCCCACAGACATACAGTTCTTCTCCTAAAATGCTGCATGTCTTGTTGCCACCCTTTAAAAGCCCTAAGCTGTATTAACCCCAATTCACCACTTACCTTCTTTTTCATCTGTACTCCCATTCTGAATAGTCTACTCTGCATTTTACCTTCTCAGTTTGAGCCATCATATCTATAATGTCGATGCCAAGACTGTCATTTAGTTTTATGTTTCTGTTCATCTGTCTCTCCTTGGATATCCTATTACTGCAGAAAAATCCCTCATTTCAAAATGAAACTTCTCTTACAAATGCCCTCTAAAGCAAAAAGGCAATTACATTTTTCTCCTCATCCACCAGGACTGCAACAGCAACAACCTTTTCCTCTTTGCTGTAATTAAAATACTGATGCTGAAGTACTGTTCTCCCCATGCTCTAGTAAGTTTCCAGAGGAAAAGCCATCTTCCTCTTGGGATCTATAGGGCCCTTCCACACGGCCATACACAGGGAAATTAGTTCTAAATAGACTATGATGTTGATTAACTTAAGTTGCTTTAGAGGCAAATAAAACTAAATTGAATGGTTTCTTTAATTATTAAGGAATTTACAAAAAGGATTAGTGAAGGTGTAACTAATCTACTTTAAACTTACTTGACTGCATAAACATAGTCTGCTGTAGCTTCTACTGTATCCTTTTTAAGGACCCTGTCTTCCTTATAATTTTACTCCTCTTGTCCCTGTTCTACATATTCCTCCTAATTCTCTCAGTAATGCTTCCCATATGTTTCTGCTTGCTGCTGGGTTCCTCTTAACAAATTCCATATATTAGATTTTTTTCTTTCTTTTTGATAGCATTTACTAATTATTTCTCAAATCCCTACTTACATAAAAGAACTGAATGTCTGCTGGGCTGACCAGGATAAAAGCCTATGCCTGTAATGCTGACTTGCAGTCTGTGCTCTGAGACAGATGCAAGATCCTTCACTGTAAGCCCAATTGTGAAACTCTGCAGTTGCCAAGCATAAGATAAAGGTAGCGCTGCTACATTGCTACCTTATCTTGCAGAGGTGGTTGGAGATTTATTAGTAAATGACTTACAGAAAACTAAAAACTTAGGTGGATATATAAGAAAGTGTCCACTATTTTTACACCACCGCCTTAAAGCCCACCTCTTACAATATACTTTCATCTTTTGTTCTTCCCACCAGTGTTTTTTCCATACCCTCCTACATCTAAGCTGCTTTCCCGTGCTTTATCTTATCTATGTCAGTTTCAGACTCCTACAATCTAGAATTGCCTTTTATTTCTATTTGCACAGTGGAAAATCTATCTACCTCCTTTTATTTATGGTTGTGTATCAATGCAGAATAATTGTGTGAAAATGTAGCAGCTGAATGTACGCTTTGTTTTCATTTCACAGAAAAGTTGTAATGCTTACTGAAATAAGTGAACATATGAAAAAATCAATTAATACAATATCTAGACAGCTAGACATTTTAAACATACACCAGAGATCAAAACAGCTAAGCCCTCAAATCCAAACAGTTTTCAGTGGTTTTACTTCTAATAGATCCTAAAAGGGTTTTAATTACTTTCTTTCCTAAGCAAGTTCTAAGCTTTTCCTTTACATGTCTTCACAGTCTATTTTATTTTAAATAAGTTCTTGTCAACACAAGAAATGTATGTAAAGTACATAATTTTTGTTACTGTAAGACTACTGATATCTTTACCTTTGAAGAAGAAAGTGAAGAAGGTATCTTGATTAGAATAATTTTATATGCCAAAGAACCTCTCTGTTTAGTTTAAAAAAAAAACCCCGAAAACAATTGTTTCTTTCAAATGCATATCTTGTACAACAACTGATTATGAACTTCAGGGGATTAGCAAATTCATGTTGTATTAATGCTGGAGCTATTTAGTTTACTAAGTTTTCCTTCAGCACAGAAAGATATTTGGAGGGCTGCAATAGTTTTTGCTTTTCTCATCCCAAACTTAATTGTTCAGAAAAATTACATGACATTTATCAACTAGCAGGAATTACTCTAATATGGTTTTAGGAGTTAAAATGATAATGAGCTTGCTTATATCTGGGGGCTTGTTTATGTTTTATTTGACTTGACATAGTTCATTTAATATTTTTGGAATTTTAGAATGAGTCTTGTGCAATGTTTCATACAGGCTGGATAGCAATAAACATTAGATAATACATGCAAGACACCCTTTTAAAAATATGAAAAATGCTAGACCTTTTAAGCATTACTAACAGGGGGCACTACAAAACTCCAATCATTGGCTAAGCGTGTGTTTTAACCTTAGTTGTAATGACATTATTGTATTTAAAATATTCTCAACAAAAGCAGAATATTATAACTTTTATTCTCTCTTCAGAACCAAGTCCTGATTTTTTTTTTAATGTTATTTCTTAGTTTTAATATTATGTAACTGTTTGGAAATCCTTGTAAGAAAATAGTGGTCACTACTCCTTACAACTAATTCTTTGAGGTGAAACTAAGATCAAACCTAATAGCACCAGACATGGTGCCATTTAAGCTGTTTAACCACTAGATAAGGTTCTCTATTCTGAATAAACATGTTCAACAGGGCCATATATTACAGACTAGCCTCATTCTGCTGCTTGAGGACATAAAGATAAGAACAACTGCGATCACCCTTCAGCTGCCTTGCCTTGGAAAGATGCAGAAACTAGAAATTTCACAGGAGAGAAATACAGGATAGGTTATAGGTTTTGAGCACTCTTCATAAACATTGTTAAGAAGCAGGGAGAAAGGACTTGGACATTACTGAAAGCATGAATGGAGTATGTATGCCAGCCAATAACAGGTTCAACGCTGGTGGCAGGATTGTCTTGAAGACAAATGTGAATGATTTCACAGGAGGGTTCACTTTAATCTGACTGACTTTTCTTGAGCCATACCACCATCTTCACATAGCTCTGAGACACAACATTTTCTTTTGTACATCTCAAGAGTTGACAAAGAAGCTGTAGGATCAAACATTAGAAAACACACAAGGTACATTTTGCTATTTAAAAAAAAAAAAAAAAGACACTGTGATCTTGCCTGCACGCAATCTGTACACAACTGTAATGGGTCTACATTAATAATATACAAGAAAAACAGGAATTTAAAAATCTGTCTCATTAACATTGCAGATAAGCTTGTAGTACAGCCAGTTCAACTCATACTGAGTTGCAAATGTAAAGTTGACATACTTGCACTGGGATCTTCAGATTTTGTCTGTCTACAACAGTCGCAAAGACTTAGTTCCTCAGATCTACTTCAATTTTTAAAAAATTGTATCCTGACCGTCTTTGTGTCAGTATAGACAGTAAACCCCAGGCTAAGAACATCAATAATCAACCTCCCAGAATACAGATACATTTCTACTAATATAGTAGAAAATACTTTCCATATATGGTCATCTCCAATTCCTTTTTAAAATTCTTTCATCACCACCACTGCTTTCAGTCAAAGGCATTTCATCATGATTACACAAGCAGTGAAACTTTAAACACATTAACATGTGATAATCTGTTAAAATACTTACCTATTGCTGTTTCTGGCATTGCAAAAAGTGTCTTTTCTGTAGCAACTCGGAAATGTCCATGGACTGAGAGGCCAACTCCCTATGCATGGAGCACAAGCAAAGGACAGAGTTATAAAACTACTGGTAAAAATAATCATAACCATAATCCTATGTAGCACACCTCTTGCTTTGCTCTACAATTAAATAATATTAGATTTACCATGCACATCTCAACAAAATATTAAAAGGCCTTGTACAGTTCAAATGCTAATAAAACATCATATTACCTTTATGATTTGGCTGAAATAGCATTCTATGCTTTAAAAGACTGATGACTCATACAGAGATTAACTTAAAAAAACCACGAGTGACAGAAACAGACATGAGTGACCCCATTTTCTCAATTAGACTACTAAGGGAGTTGACATCCTTTTGCTAATGTTACCCCATCTATAATTTTTGCACATACTTCAAACCACCAACAAAACCAACTTTGGAATATACATGAATTGCACAAAGTTATAATTAAAACCCTTTTAAAAGAAATAATAATTAACTATTCTTATAATGTGATAATTACCTATTTTATCAATACAGAAGTACTTTAAGCAGGAAAAGCTTTCAGCTTTATTGATTAAAATTCAAAGTATGTGGTTATAAACTCACTTATTTAACCTGGGGACTTTTGTTCTCCAAGTCAGACATAGAATTCACATTTCTAAGTACCTGGCCCTCTTCTCTAGCAGTCCTTCCTGATGTGTCACTTCCCTCAAGAGCAGAAAAGCTCCTGGTGTTGTCTATCATATTTTCTGATTTAGGCAGTAAGCAGCAGCAAGGCCCAATAAAAATATATTTTTTCAGTTCACACAAAATTAATTTAATTTACATAAATGTTCAAGAGGCAAACTGACAATTTTAAAGAAAAAGGGTTATCTGACAAAGTTAATATTAATTATGAATAATATTTGAAGTAATCCAAGAATATTTGAATTACTGGGCACAACCACAACATATGGGTAAAGAAGTCTCACTTGTCAAAGCTTATCTACATGATGCATGTCAACAGAAATGTGTGTTAGAACCTACCTGGAGACAAAACCCTCTACTGAGTAGTCCACAAGAAGTTTCTTCATACAAATATTTTTTCTCTCTTCCTTTCCACTGTTTCAGCTTACTTTCTTTCCTCACTGTTAAATTTCCCTTTGCTTAGTCATTCTATCCATCCAATTTTGCTGTTAGAACTACGATATCTTAAATATCATTGGCCAAAAGAAGTCAGTGTCTGATGAAGATGTAATAGATTTTTAAGTAACATTTATAATTGTTTAGATACTAGAAAAATGGCACGTTACCCAGCTAAGGCTACTAGTCTTCACAAAAGTCTTCACAGTATTTCGTACTTTCCATCAGAAACAGTGGGATTAGTTGGGTGATACTTGCTTGGACCTGCATTATATATCTGACAGGCTTTTAAGGGAAGAGTAGAATGTAGCAGAACGTCTTTTTCATTTTGCTTATCCACAGAGATCTTTGGGTGTGTTTTACATTAAAATTTTAGAAAGTTATCTCAATTTAATAAAAATTACATCCATTTTGTTCACACCATTCTCACGCATTCTTCCCTGGCCTTTCTTACAATTCTGCCCAGCAAGAAATTAATTGTGACTGCTTGTTCCATTAGGGCGATACATGACTAAATTTGAAAACACCTCCAAGGTTTTGCTGTAAAATGAATATCTGCCAGTGTCAAGTTTTAATATAGGTGTATGAAGTTTTTAAGATTCTAGTGTAATTTCCTGAAAAATGGACACTTAAGGTAACTAGTTATCACACTTCATTTTATATCCAGAGACTAAGCCAAATCTATACACATGAAGTACTGGTGTTTCAAGGAGGCAAATGGGATTTGAGCAAATACCCAAATCGTATTTGCATAGGGTCCAATCCTATGTCTCATGCCTTATCTGTCCTTCAGCCCTTTCATTTGAAGACTGGTCAGAGGCTGTAGATCTCATCTGAGCAGCAGCAAGGGCAATGGCCCTGTATTTAGTTCTCTTGCAAATGTAAAGCTACGTTCACTCCTAAACCAGCTCTAAAACTCTTAAATGAAATGTAAATGTGACTTCATCACTTCCAACCTTTTTATATATCATAACAGCATACTTTCACTGCATTTGGTAAAGACTGCTGTTATTTTTAAGCATGTTCAGCAACAATGACAACCTTTTTATAAAGATAATGAAAATAAAAGAATCATGCCCATTTTGCTCTTTCTAATGCTTAAATTAGTTTTTTCTAATCCTGAATCTAAGAATACAAATACTATCTATCATAAAGCATTTTTCTGGCTTATTTTCTAGACAATCAGAAGTTTAAGGACTCAAATTTTCAGTGTGAATATTAAGTAACAAGGACTAGAGTGTGAACTCCATGAAGAAAGCTTCTCTTCCAAGCTTGTTTTGTTTCTAGTGATAAAAGTAACTGTAGAGTTTTAATAATAAAAAGTTGAAAGACGTAATTCTCTTTTGAAAGAAGTAATTAAATCAGATTTCACTTTCTCAAGTGCTTAAGCCATAATTGGATTTGTTTTCTAGATAGCTTGAAGTTTTATAGTATAGATTAAAGCTTAATTTCAGATATATATTTAAAAGACTAAAACTGTATTTTCTTCTTAGCCATTATAAAGAAAATGGTGCAAATATGTCCTTACTTCTTTGAAGATAATTGCTAAATAATCCAACATTAAGATAAAATTAGGAGAGAAAAATGAGTTAATGCTTTGAGGGTACAAACGCCAGTAATTTATTAAACTGGTGAACATATGCTTTCATACATTTGTTTACAACTTCCTAAATGGTTATTTTAACACATTCCCTGTATGTGTTTAACCTTCTCCATCTAATACAGAGGATAGATGCTTATTAGTTTAATAGTATCCTGCGTAAAGAATGAAAAAGAATGAACTTTTCCAGTCAGAAGTCTAAATGCATTCCCCCTCTGTTTCTGGATTTTGTAATTTACTTTTTTTTAAACTTTACTGAAATCTTACACAGCTGGAGCTCCACCTAGGAGGCCCTTCATACTATTAAAATACCTGCAGTTGGGCTGGGCTCACTTCACCAAATAGTCCCAGCATTTACACATATAAGTCTTGATGCTATAATGTCTTTATTAAAATACACTGTATCCTGCACTGTTGGTCCTACCTTTCATCATCTTAAAATATATACTAAAGCTAATGCCTTCCTTCAGACTTTTCCAGGATAATAGAGTCCTATGGTGAATCAGGCTTGTTTTCTAATCCAGATAGTTTCTTAATACTGGCATGAAAGGGTTTTTTCCACTGACAGCTGAATGTTTGAATTTTGTAAAGGATACTTAAAGAATGAGACTAGAAGTTGAGGAGTTAAGAAATTAACAAGAATCAATTTAAACAACCTTTCTGTAGGGTTTATATATGAATTAATCAAAAACAGAGCAGAAGTGGTGGTCTGACAATGTATTACTGGAGACAGATTGGCTATGAAGGTGTTTGGTTACAAATTACAGTTTTATTACTGCATGGATATTCAGATATTAATCTTAAAAACAGTGTGTTACAACTCAACTATTAGACTCAGCGCACCTCAAGGAGGCACATAGTATTATAGACACTTTGGTCTGAATTCCTCAACAAGCTTCTGAAAAAGCCAGTAGAGTATCTGAATTTTACTTCCCATACACCTGATTTCCTACTCAATGCCATATTTCAAAAGTCATGAGACTGTGTATAGAAAATTTATCATTTATTTCCATTTTTTTCTGATGATGAATACAGAACCTTATTAAAAGTATTTTTCTAATGAAAAACAAGGTGCAAATTACTGATAGATGGAGAAATGGAATACAGCTACTATAAATCTTGGAAGCTGTAGCCAGAGGGCTGTATTATCTTAAATTGAGAATGACCCATATTAGCAAATAGGAGAACTCATCACATTTAGGGAAGTTATTAAGAAATTGAGGGCCACCACAACAGAGAACTGTAATATGCCCTTCCTGAATGACACATGTAAACATCTGTTCACATACAGAAAAGTAGATCTGTGTCACAGCAAAGCCATAAATCACACTTGTCTATTTACTAAATAACCTAACTCAGACTGTAAAGGAATCACTGCCTAGGAAAGCATAAGCGACAGAATAAAAGAAATACAAACAGAAAAGGTCTTCAGGAATGTTGCTTGTATCATCTTCACTAGGATGATAAAGAATTTTTAGCTGTTCAAGCAAACAATTTTATGATAATACCAATATTAATATTGTCTGCAGTGAAAGTCCTGTTGTAACTGCACATCCAATGATTACACTCATTTTTAACTGCATGAGAATACAGTTCCTGGTAGGTCTAGAACCACAAAATAAATGTGGCAATCAACTAACAAACTGAACGTAACACAACAAAGGGCAAATGTACCTGAATACAGATGTGTAAAGATAGCCAAGGTGCAGGAAAAATGTTTTCAAAAGCATTAGCTGGCAATGTAAGCGAGTGGAATTGATTCAGGAAGCAGCAGGAGCTTATAGCGATGCTAGATCAAAAATCACTGATGTAAGAGCATTACCCCCTGCATCCAGACACAGCAAATCTTAAACTGAATCAAAATTAATCTTTGTTCATCATTAATGTTATGGACCACTCCAAACAGTATAATCCATTTTTATCTGTAGATACTAACAGACAAGATGACTTGGTGACCCAGAACAATGCAGCGTAACAGATCAATTTGGACTAAAAATATAATTTTCTTTGGTTGATGACACATAAATCAACTCTATACAAGTATTTAAAAAAAAATCATTTAAAAAACAGTGCCTTTTGTGAACTTTTCAATCATTTAGTGTGGTATTTTAAAACATGTAATGCTAATGTAATATAACTTAAATATAAAATATTAATTTCCACATACTGATTATGTGTTAGAGATTATGTGTTAGAGTCCAAATTCCTACATACATACAGAAGCACAATGAGCTGACTAGAGATAGATTATCTGTAATAATATCTGATGTTTCAGTCTTGTTCTCCTGACTCCTCATTATTTAAACAAATTTGATCCAACTATATTAACAGTAATCATTTAGGTCAGGTTCTTCTTACAGTAAAACTTGGGAAAGAAAATACATAGGCCATTCTGTGCACCAGTGCTGCTACAATGAGTGTCCTTTATCAAGAGAATTTATGTTGAATTTTTAAAAGCCCTGTTTTGATTGTTCTGCTACCAGCCAAAACTTATCAATGATCTCAAACCATTTTTATTAGGGTAGTTATCTGCAGTAGCTATATTTTTTCCCCTATGTAATCTGCAGGGACTGATCCTGTCTTCTGCTGGTGAGCACCCGTACTAGTGTTGCGATCCCACCTGACAGCATACAGAAGCCATGGTGGCAGTTAAACACATGCCTCTGCAGCAGGGATTGAGTGCCTGCAGTTTCACATCCTCTCTTTCCATGTATGTTGGCTCCTCCAAGGCAAAAAGCAGCAGGTTGAACAGTTTGGTCTTATGGTCCAATCTCGCCTACAGACACTGTGGCTCGACAACCATGACACAAACAAAAACTTCTACCAAGAATTCCTTCTGATTACTCAGAATTTTCTGAAATAACTTATTTCCAGAATTAAAAATGCCTTCCTTGTTTCTTTTTCACTACTGTGTATTACTTTCTAAGACTTATATTTAGTAAGCCTACAAAACTCCCTGGCATCAACAGTCAGCTATGTGTGTTAAAAAATACTCTTTCATGTCAGAGGAAGCAGAACTTTTTATGGACACAAGACTTCTGCTGCCACAGAAATAAAAAAGATGTAAGAAAACTTAGATCTGAAAACCCTATAGCAAAAGTAATTAATTACTAGCAAGTGAAACTTTTTCTAGCGTTGAATTTCAAAGCATTCTTCCCCCACCCCAATCGTTCCCCAGTGTTTCTGGGTACATAATTGGCCATGTTTGTTCAGAAGAAGATAGTAAGTGTGGGTTTTTTATTATCTCTAAAATTCTGGAAGACAAGCTCTGTGCCTTTGTCCCTCTGTATCACCTAAAAATACAGCTACTGCAAGAAATCTGTATGTCCAACTCGCCATATATTAATGTCTCCAGGGAGAGCAAGCAAGTGGGAGGGAACCCATTTCAGCAACTTACATCAATGCATAACTAAGGTTTTAGGTTTTATCTTAAAACTTAAGAAACACTTCTTGTTCTTAAAGACAGGGACATGCAACAGAACTTTCTTCAAAGAGGGGCACAGTTACTGGGGATGACAGGAGTGAATTGAGGGGATTTTGTAATGATGTTCTATTTCTCAGGAAAAAAGTGCTTAGAAAGTATAATACAGATTAAAACTAACTCAAAGAGAAAATGAGCATTCAAATTCTTCTGGAAATGAGAAAAATTAGCAGAAATATGAAAGGATGGAGAAGCAAGCGCAGATAATTCTCTGCAGAACTTTTTTTCCTTGATCTATAATGAAAGGGAAGGAGAGGGAAATAATGAGATAACTCTCAATATGAGAGTAGGCATCTACATGAAAGCCTAGAATTAGAGAAAAATAGTGGAACTTTTTGCAAGAAAGAGTCTGGTGTTAAATGGAAAGAACAAATCTGTGCAGAAACCTGCAAAAATCTCTGCAATGACAGTACAGTGCAGGGGTAGGAAAGCTCTCCCTGAAGCCACAAAGAAAACCTCCTTCAAACACACAGGTTTCAGGAAAAAAAAATCTAGAAAGTACAGTTAAAACTTCAACTTTAGTCTCACAAGTAGACAAGTGATGTTTGCTCTGTCATGTGATCTATATGTCATTACATTGCACAGGAATGCAAACACTGATTCTGTAATTCTAAAATACTAAGTGCAGTATGACTGTATACTACCAACATCTGTACAAGTACATTCAGGAAGTCTGCCTTTCTTTTCTGGGTGTAAAATAGGGGCATCCATTCCTTTTCATAGTGTACATTAAACAACTTGGTCATTGTGGAGTTGGGAGAGGGATGGGAGAGGAGTTTTACTTATTGCACCAGTACTGACCCGTAATTTTAAATACTTGTTTTCAAGTCAGTGCTTTATGATAAGCCCTGTGGGGAATAATATCACATGCAAATCATTGAACATTCAGTGGTTATTTTTTTGTTGATGTCAAGAGCTGCTGATAGTATAGTCCGATTAGCTACAAAATGAAGTGCACCATTTGTCCCTAGGATCATACGCAGGAGCTTAGCAAGCAGGCCAACGTGCCAGATGGTAAATATACTGTAATATCAGCAAAGAGCGAATCCTTTCTTAGCATTGCCTCAGCATAGTTTTCAACATCCTGTATTACAAAAGCTAAGTGGTACACAAGTCAATCTCACAAAGATTTGTTTCAGAGTACAAATAACTACTTGCAAAATCTGTATTCTATTTTACAGTAAAAGCTGTCTTCAGCTTTGAAGCACTGGGAACAAAACAGGCTACAAGCTTCTATGTGGTACGCATCCATGAGTTTCCAGAGGGAGGGTGAGAGGAAGAGAGAGAATTGGAAAGCAGCTTATCTGGGTTTAGTATGACAATTACTTTTACTTCAGGGCAGATTTTAGAGCATAAATTAGAACAAAATCAAAGATGTTCAAGTTTCAGAGCATGATGACTGACAAGAGGCATGACACGTTTATAAAAATGAAAAAAAAAAGAAAAATCAGAAGTCCCAAGAAGCACTGACATTTCTAAGTTCCAGTTTCCTAGCTGTAAAAAAGTGTTAAAGGGGTAATAAAGTCCATTTCAGTATAGAAGTGCTGTGCTATGTAAAAAATTTTTTCATGAACGTTTATATGCTGCAGTTAGTCACCCAAAGCCTGATATGTATATTAATAACTAATAAGCAGAATTTCTATAGTTTCCAATAAAATTTGCCCCACACATTAAACAACAAATGAATTGCTGCTTGTTCTGTGAGCAATATCCACCTGTGCACTTCATGAATGCACATTCATTTAAAAATTGTATCATAAGTGGGCAAAACCTGAGATTTTTAAGATATGATTAATTCTAATGTTTCCTAAGTTTTTGAACATTAGTCTCAAATGCTGCTATCTACACCTCTGTATAAAAGCTATATGCACACAACTTAATGAATCCATCCTAGAAGCAAATAAATTAAAAAAGCAGATGGAAATACATATAACAATGTGGAGGAAAATGGGGAGCTTCCCCTCCCCGTTATATTTTATATGTATGAGGAATATCAGAAGACACCTAACTTAAACATTTATGCAACCGCTGCAATTATTGCAGCCTATGATATTTGTCTGGCTTCTTTTTCTGTAGATTCTCTATTAACAGCTCATAGTTTAAGTAAGATCATGATGAAGTAAAGCAGTTGGTTGTCTTTACACTTCCCACCTTCCTCTTTCAGTCTTCAGTCACTTCAGCTAAACATATTGAAATGCCAATATTCAGTGGTTTACAAGATTTTAACTTTGGCTTTAGATACAGGCTCACAACTTTTATTTAAATACTTTTTATGGAAAAGAACAGGCAAACATCAGGTGTTATGTTCACAATCATTTTGTTTCACTAGTTTGCAAGAAAAGATAGACAGCAATGCCAGGCAACTTGCTCCGAAGGAAAGACTCTGTAGATGTCCATGCCCACAAATGGCACAGAGAGGGAGGGCAGACCCTTCTCTCCTACTTTTACATCACCGGGAACTGGTTTTGGTAGTGGGCAGATTCAGGCTGTGGACCACTAAATCTTTGAGATGTTCCCTCCCTTTCCTCCTCCCACCTACTGCAGCAGTCCAGCTAGTTGTAACTCAGAGGCTAACTCATGAAGCCTGCGAATAAAGAATTTTATTTGTGTTTTTTATCTGCAGCAGTAAGAAAGATGTGTCTTTCCCTATGCTGCTTTGATCCCGACTACAGAACAACAGGCAATCAAAAAACCAAATAATTCCATTTTACAACCATGTAATTTAAATTCAACATTGATGTTCACTTTTTTAAAATGTATTTTGGAAGGAACAAGTTAAAAAATGTTATTTGCACACATATGCCAGAAATTTTACTGTATTCGGTTTGTGTGGCAAGGTTTTGGGGGGTGGGGGGTGGGGGGGTGTTACAGGGGTGGCTTCAGTGAGAAGCTGCTGGAAGCTTCCCCTGTGTCCGATAGAGCCAATACCAGCCGGCTCTAAGATGGGCCTGCTGCTGGCCAAGGCCGAGCCAATCAGTGATAGTGGCAGCACCTCTGTGATAACAGATTTAAGAAGGAAAAAAAGTTGCAGGGGGCACAGGAAGAGTAGCTGGTGAGAGGAGTGAGAACATATAAGAGAAACAAGCCTGCGGACACCAAGGTCAGTGAAGAAGGAGGGGGAGGAGATGCTCCAGGCGCCAGAGCAGAGATTCCCCTGCAGCAGCCCATGGTGAAGACCCTGGTGAGGCAGGCTGTCTCCCTGCAGCCCAGGGAGGTCCATGGTGGAGCAGATATCCACCTGCAGCCCATGGAGGACCCCACGCTGGAGCGGGTGAGTGCCCGAAGGAGGCTGTGACCCTGTGGGAAGCCCACGCTGGAGCAGGCTCCTGGCAGGACCTGCAGATCTGTGGAGAGAGGAGCCCACAGAGCAGGTTTTCTGGCAGGACTTGTGACCCCCACGGGGGACCCATGCTGGAGCAGTGTGCTCCTGAAGGGCTGCACACCGTGGAAGGGACCCATGCTGGAGCAGTTTGTGAAGAACTGCAGCCCGTGGGAATGGCCCACATTGGAGAAGTTCGTGGGGGACTGTCTCCTGTGGGTGGGACCCCATGCTGGAGCAGGGGAAGAGTGTGATGAGTCCTCCCCCTGAGGAGGATGAAGCAGCAGAAAATAACATGTGATGAACTGACCATAAACCCCATTCCCTGTCCCCCTGTGCCACTGGGTGGGGGGATAGGTAGAGAATCCAGGAGTGAAGTTGTGCCTGGGAAAAAGGGAGGGGTGGAGGTAAGGTGTTTTGAGATTTGGTTTTATTTCTCATTACCCTACTCTTGTTGATTGGCAATAAATTGAGTTAATTTTCTCCACATTGAGACTGTTTTGCCTGTGATGGTAATTGGTTGAGTGATCTCTCCCTGTCCTTATCCTTTGTTATATTTTCTCTCCCCTGTCCAGCTGAGGTGGGGAGAGTGATAGAGTGATAGAAGGGCTTTGGTGGGCACCTGGCGTCCAGCCAGGGTCAACCCACCACATTTACATATATGTCAGTAGTGAAAGGAACATTCCTAAAGAGTTGCAGCCACAGAATCTGGATAAAAATGGGACGTGATAAGGACAGCTATTGCTCAACTCCAGCTCCTTTGTGTACTGGAATTCTGTTGACAAATGTATAACATACGAGCTGCTTATGACATCACTACCAATTTACTTGATAAGAAATATTAATACAATAAGGACTGTTAGCTAAATCCTGCTAAAGTGTAAGTTTAGATGTTTGTAACTATATTGCTAGAATCTTCATGGTACCTGTAGCAAGCCTTTAACAACATTGTTCAAGAAAACATCACATTAATTTAGCTGTTGGAAAGTGTTCACTGTAAATTACATTTCTAGTCTCAGTAAACTCTCTTAAACTTGTCCTATATATCTAAGTCCTCATTTTCTTTGATGAATGTGGTCCAAATCTGTCAGAGCACTCATATATAGGCAATATGTTACATACGGACCTGTTAATAAATAACCAATATATTAAGTAAAAAAAATACTGACTGAACATTTTAAGTGGTTTAGAAAAATGCAAGATGCAGCTGTTATTTTGAATATTGAATTGGAAAACTTCTTAGACATTTATTCTATTAAAATAAGTATTAGAAAAAAATGTTACAGCTTCAATTACGTGCAAGCAGTGCAAAGTGTAAAAATACTCCTGAAAAATTGACTTCACCTCTCCTTATAAGAAACTCCTTTATTTTAGGAACTGGCCTTCTTTTCACATAATTCTTCTTATTTCTGTGATTGAGAATGATTTCTGTTAGAAATACCGATTCCTGAAAAAAGATAACTTCCTATGATACCTTTAGAGCAAACTCCTCCACAGCATTCGGCTATTTATTCTATGCAAGAACCTCAAACAACTAAGAAATAAGCGAGTATGTTTTTTTCCATATAGTGCAACCATGGGAAGTCGGCCAATTCCTATTGTGACATGCCAACATGCATTTTTTTGGCAACAAACATCCCTAAACACACACAAGAGCACAGGGGATTAATTTTTTTTTTTATTAATTACTTTCAAAACCTGCTGACTGATTTCACTAGTACTTGCAGTTTATCTAATATTTTGCATGTCAGGCATTTACTTTCACCTACTGAAGAACTTTGCTACCAAGAAGAATTATATATCTGATGTAAATCTCTACCAAGTCTTCACCCATAGGTCTCAGAACATTATTATAAAGAGTCAACATTGGAAACACACAAAGCATTACTGAACAAACTTTTATAATTATAAAACCTTTTCAGAATGTTGTGAGGTAAAATTTCACAAATATGCCTGGCTAAAATTGAAATAAAACACTGCAAACTTCCTCCAGAAAAATATTAATTTAAATTTTGACAAGTCTTTATTGATTAAAGCAGAGTAAAAGCTTAAAACAGAGAAGTGTTCTACTTTTTCCTGAAGTGGGTTAAAACGTCATCCCTCCCCAAAAGTCACGTTCTTCTTAAACCCTTACTAAGACAAATGGACTTTAAATGATGCAACAGAGAATAATTACAGACAAAAGATGCAAATTTCAACTAAGTAAATTTCTGCCTCAAAGACCTACATAACAGGTCCTGAGATCTGATTTACAAGAAAAACCAGATTCCTCTAACAATGTCAGCCTCTGGAATCTTTTCTGAAAATCAAGTGGCACTAACACAAAAAAGTAAAGCTAAATATTAGGTATTCAGTTCACTCTTCTACTGCAACATAAAAAGATGCAGTAATTCTGAATCTGTAGTCCAGAAGGGAACATGGTTAGATGCACAATAGAAGGAATATTTCCAAACCATAGAGTAGGTTCAGGAATTTGGCTTCATCTGTTTCTCTGGAACCCCTACATAACCCCCTGACTAAAATGACATTGTCACTCAGTAAGCAGCGTTCTTAAAAAGCTTCATGTTTTGAACTGCAACGTTTCTGACGCTTCCCCATACACAGCATAGTCTCCTCTCATAAACAAACTAGGGAAACATAGCCTAGATATCACTATGAAATGGAGGCCACAATCATCTGAAAGTATATTAAGAGTTATCAGCAGTCTGCAATCAAACTGAGAGGGCACCCTAGCTGAGGTCACACAGAAGCCAATCATTAATGAAGTTTTATTTGATTATTTTCATTATCTGCTTGGATGATGAAATAAGGATTTCTATAATTTACAGATTATTTTGGGGGAAGGCAAACACTTTGAAGAGCAAGAGCAGAATTCAACCCCATCTCACTTTGGAGATCAGATAGAAACTAACAAAATGAAGACTACACTTAAGAAAGCAAAATCGAATGCAGAGATTACAAGTATTTGGTCTATGGAACAAATGCCTAGACGTGTTTCAGGGATTTATAGCAACCATGAACTTAATACAAGTAATAATGCAATACTGTTGCAAAAAGAACTACTTAAGGTATCACACTACAGCACAGTCTCTACCAGCAGGCCCCAACAGGCTGAAGCATACCTGCTCAGCCTAGATTGAATACACCTGGGAAGTCTAATCAGATTGATGCAGTGGACCTATAAAAGGCAATGCCAGCTGATATGGCACTCAGGTTTCTTGGGGGAGAAAACGAGTACTATTTTTTTTCCTCCTTTGTAGTCTTTGAGGAAAAGGGTAGCTCCACAAGACTGGCTCTTTGACAAAAAAGTTCTGTTCAAGGAAGAGGATTTAAAAATTGGTAAAAGGTAAGCAATAAAGAAATGTACTGTGATGGAATTTTTATGTTATGCAAGGAGTAAGGAGGCAAGAGTAATAGCTTTAAGAATAACTAGAAGTGCTAGCCTCCTAGCACCTGATGCTTTGAGAAGCTGCTATTTACATGGGCTATTTGTGACAAAATATCTCTGAAATATATGGAGGATAATTATTCTGCTCTACTTGGTGCTGATGAATCCTCCAGCTGAAATATTGTCTGATCTCTGGTAATGAACTATAAAGTACACAAATTGGAGAGATTCCAGAGGATTGCACAAAGACCAAGAGACTTAATCTATAGTAAGGGCTGAATAACTATCCTTATCCCAATTAAAGAGAGATGGCTAGAAGCAAGGAATGCAAGTATCTCAAAATGTTCTTAGACAGCTATGACTAAGACAGGAATATATTGCTTACACATACTAAAGACTTAAATTGGACACTAGGGAATCTTAACTTGAAAGAATAACTAAGCACTTGGGTGGAATATCTAGAAAAAAACAGAATTTGTGCTGTTGGAGAGTTCTGAACACATTAGGTGAAAATCTGCTAAGAAATCATATAGCTATATTTAACTCTACTTCAAGTGCAAAAGAATAATCCTGAGGCTCCTCTCAGCTCTACACTTCTGTATAGTCTAAAGCTTAACATATTTGACATTACTACCTGAATGACTAACAGAGTCAGTTCTTCAAAAAACTCTGTTCCCCAATAGTCACCTTCCTTACAAAGAGTATCTTTAACTTAGATGTAGACTCAGTTTAAGTAAAAGACCTTCCCTAAAAAAAAATGGTAGTTAGGTGTGTTGACAAAACTAATGGAAAGTCACTCACGTACACAAAGACCCAGCTAACATGTTGTCTTCTCATACTCCCAGTCCATATACCTGAGGTCCTTCTCTACTGAGGAGAGCATAAAGCAGTCAGTACTGTGTACTGCTATTGCTCTCACAAACTGGGCCCTAGAATCAGAGGGAAGACAGGCATAGAAATACGGTTGGGTAACCTTTATCTCTTAAAATTGCAAGCTGTATTAAAGTTCCAACTTCCTATTACTCTCCCTAAACATGAAGATTAGAAAGTAAGATTCTCAGAATAACTCAAAACAAAAGGCTTTGCAAAGGACTTGAGAGCTGGCAGCTCTACCAAACTCCATTTCTGTACTGAAAGTTTTGCACATTACCATATAAGTTAACATCTACTTGTCCCACAGGAAGATGTTTTCTTATCCTAAAACTCAAAGCATTAATTGTTAAAGCAAGAATTGTAACATAATGGTATAATCTTTATAAATCTGTAACTTGCTAAAATAAACTTAGCAAATATACTGTGTAAGAGGCCAGACTAAAGGATTAAATCCTGTATATAATTGTCCAAAGCCAAGAATTCCTATGTTTGAACAGTCATTACTCATCAGTAGAAAAATAAATATATGGGTGCCTATTTTGGCCTTATTAATAAACACATAAGCGTTCAATAATATTAGATGATAGGCCTGAAACAGAGCAAATTGCTTTTCACAAAGCACAAAATGCACCTGTGAAACTGACTGCCACAGTCCTTTCTGAAGGCCAAGCCTACTCAATGTCAAAAAATACCAGATGAATAGAGAGGTGAATGTGATTACTGACGGTGATTTAGCACCATGGTTCTGAAATAGAGCCTAGCTTAGGAAGGTTCTAAATTATGCATGCTCTAGAATACAATACTAAGGAAGAGGGTACTTTGTACATGCTGTTGCAGATTCCTCCCTAAACTAAAAGCAATGGTCTTTGCTCCTGAAAATTATGTACTTCTGCTTTGGAAATATGCCACTAAAGTTTTAAGTATGCTTTACATAAAGTTAGGCCAGTGACCTGGACCACATCCATTAACTTTCAAACTCTATGCCCTGTATTTATTTTTTTTTTGCTATCAAATACTCACCTTGAATTCTAAGCTCAATCATCTGAAAGCCACCACTCAAATCTGTCTAGTGTACTTTATTCGGCTCTGAAACAGGTTTAAAACACATTTTCATTAATCCTTTTAGTCTGTTGGGAGTATCTGACACAGTAATATATGTTGTGCCAAAGCCTTATTTAAAACCACAGATTTAGACTGAGCTTATAAAGCACACTCCTATTCATCTCCAAAGAATTAGGGAAAAGATTGGGACTTTTCTAGAACCAAGAAGCCCAAACTTAGGACCTCACTTACAGACAGTAATATTAAAAAAAAAAAAATTTAAATACTCTGCATTTATTGTCTACTGTTCAGGTATTTAATTTCAGGGAAATAAAAATCTATGGATAGAAGTCAATTAAAATAACCTGAATAGTAATTTTTAGCAAAATGAGAGTACATGCCCAGTGTTCTCTTCAACAGTATACATCCTTTAGCAGTAAATGTGGTATTTATAACTTGTTTCACTATTGTTTTGTAAAATGCAGTCATCTTTGCTTCATCAAACATACTTGTCACTTGAACTTACTGCTCTGAATAAGTACAAAAAGATGAAAAGATACATCTACATTGAATATCAATTTTTGATGAATTTTACAGGAATATAGACAAGAAGGTGCAGAAAATAAGCTCCACAGCCCCATCTGTTGGCTAATTAAGCTCTCAAGAAAGCCATCTACCAGCCTCTAGCCAGCAAAGCTGAAGTGGAACCAGTTCATTTCTTTCGTACAATTCCAAGTTTTACCGTCACAAATTTATATCTGTGCAGCAGTAGCAACTTTTACTAGCTAAGCGCATAACTGAGTTTCTAATACACTTGTGTGATTTTTAATTTATTTTAAGTTAGAACAACAGAGCATGTGCATAGCACTGCTTTTTTGAGCAAGGTTGAGATTGACTTGCTTGCATTTTCATTCATAGATAAATGGTCTATAGTGAAATTGCAGTGTTTAAGAGGTGTCCCTTGATTTTTAAGCCCAAGCTAAAACCACCTGCTTCTGAAGCCAAGGGCTTGAATGTAATTTTTTTATTTTTTTTAAAGCCATTTACTGTAGTTTGCAAGTGACAAATGTTTCTGGCTCCAATGGACTTGTAGCGACTAATCCAGATCTTGAGCATAGGAAATATGACCCGATTGTGCTAAAAACATAGAAGCTAGCATCTAAGTGATTTAAAACAAAGCATCAAATTATACTAGGAATAGAATAACTCCTCCGTATGACTGCAGTTCTAGTGAATAATTACAGTAGGACAAAGTACTTCCATACAGCAAACAGAACGAGATAAAACTACGACCATGACAAGTTCAAGGGCTGTTCTAGAGGTTTTAATCTATAAAATCCCACTCCAGTGAACCTATTTGTATCACAATAGAAAACAGGGCTGCAAGCCTTAAGTTTGGTTAAGGTCAGTAGTGATGGGGCTCCCAGTGCTGAAAATGGTGAGAGAAAACAGTGAGGGAAAGATAGGAGCTAACGCACTTTTGCTATGTAATCATTGGTCCATTCAGAGGAACCAAACCAAATCTTACAGACAGGGGAGGCATTTGAAAGGAAAAGCATAGAAGACAATGAAAAACTAACACAAAACACATACACAAAAATTCATCAGTGCTGAGAAATACTACTGCTGACCTCCTTTGTTAAATTATCAGTAGATAATTCCATGTACTGCCTGGAGGAAATGTGTTGATGAAAACATGCACTCCTGTAGGAAGGACATTAACTCAGAGTAAACTGAAGCTGTGTAACAAGTGCAAATTAAATAGCACTCAAAGTTTAAAAAAAAAAAAAAAAGGTTTAAAATTAAAAGTAGGCTGGAACTTGAGACCTACCTGCTTGTTCCCCTATGTTAGCTTGCATACTTGCTCAATCAAAATCTAGTCCCCCAAATGAAGATAGTTGCTACTAGTATCTGAAGATAAACAAGTAAGTTGTCATTCAGACTCTGATGGCAGTTAAACTCTGTCAAGGTCGCACTGAAATTTGGGTATCTGTTACTAAAATTTGGATACCCAACTAAAGTTTCAGACTAACTGCTGTCTTTTAAAACCACTTTAAAAGAAAGAAAACTAATAAAGAATCTTAGTAAGGCAGGATAATCTGACTCCATTATGCTCTTTTCAGTTCAAAAAAATACTTTACTTTCAAAGGACAAAATTCTATTCCTGCTTAGGCCACAATCATAACAAGCAATCTATAGGACCTCTGAAAAGGCATTGGCTGCTGGGCAATTTTGCCCTTTCATAACTATCTGTGCTATTACTCAAAACTCCATAAAATAAATGGACTCCCTATCTCTTGCCCACAACTCTTCAGGTCTCCTATGTTCAATAAAAAACTTTTTCTGCAAGAAAAGCAACAAGGCTAGTCCCCTTTATGCTGGAAACTATTTATGTATACTAGATTGGGGTGAAGAAAATGGCTACCTGGCTGAGATCTTTGGAGCTTGGTAGCAGAGAAGAGAAGCAAAGGGGAAGAGAGCTATCGCACGTTCAGATCACAAGCTGAAAAGACCACAACCAAAATAGACAAAATGATACGTGTACGAAAAGACTGAAATGGAAGTCATGACAGGTGATGGATCATGTAGTGTTCCACTTCTTGCATCCTGTCTTTGACAAACTTAATTTAAATAGACTGTATACCCATATCATACTGACATGCAAAAACCAACATAAATTTAAGTGATAATATGGCAGACGGACTTCACTGTCAAACTCATTGCTCAACATAACTTAAGATTATTGTATTCTACTCCTTGCTGTGGTGCAAATATATCCAACAGATGTCAAACCGAAGAGAATAGCATACTAGCATGTAGAAAAGCATGGTATTGCCCTTTTAACTACCTGCTCATGGTGTTTACAGCCAACAATTGCTGAAAAAATTACTAGCATTGAGTATAACTAGCAATGTGATGGAGTCTTCTCCATGTTGCTTTAGTAATAAGGTCCAGCCATGGGGGCATGGAGGGAATTCAGGATCTTGTAGCTCACGTTTTAGGAGTACTGCAGAGGTGAGAAAGTAGATGTATTTCCAGATTATTTGTTGGAAAAATACAGAATTCATGAATGCCTGTTAAAGTATAGCTTAGAATGATATTTTTCAAACAGTTGTCCTTTAATTGTATTTTTATATAGTTCTATTTTTTTAATACAGTTTGAGTGGAGAATTCTTCTCAGCTCTCGTATGACTTACAAACTTGCATTTCAGTATTCTGAAAACCTTTGAGGGCTCTTTCTACAGTGACAGGATTTTCCTCTTTTTCTCGACACTGTCGCCAGATCCTCAGAGAAAGCAGTTGCACTAGCTATCAAAGAACAGCAGAAGCACTAGAGGAGCAGCAATCTATGCTGACAAGCAGAGACAAAGGTTCAGATTACAATGAATTGAAATGTTTGAAACACCATGTGTGCACTTCACTCAACTCGAGTACAGAATATTACATTACTTTAAAACAAATTATATCAGATATCACAACAAGGTACTTAACTTACCCCTCCCATTGTAATGCCATCGATAAGTGCCACATATGGCTTCTTGCAAGTGCCTGTAAGAAATGTAAAAAAATATATATTTTTTTCAAAAGACTGAACCTGTGACTAACTGTATACCTGACACATTTCCCCATGTCTTACTTCAGCAAGAGCAACAGAAAATAAATGGTAAATTAAACAGTAAAATATCAACTTATAATGAAGGTACTTCATGTAATTCTTAAGCAATGAAAAGAAATACCAGTTACTGATTTACTGCATTCTGAGTGTTGTAAGAGAACAATATACAACCATCAAATGTCAGATTGTTTGCTATATGAGTATCTGACAATTTAGCCACATCTGGCTATTATAAATAGCTTTGTAGGATGCTGGGACACAACAGTTTTCCCTTTCACTCCACCTCACAGCCTGGAGTAACAGCACAGTGTGTACCAGCACTTCACTACAAAGCCAGATGCAATGGTAGGTTTCAGCCAAAATGTGACTGTAAACTACTGCAATGCAAACATGTTCTGTCTTGCCAACTCTGTTGCATGTTACAATCCTGAACGTGGCACAGGCAGTTAGAGATGATAATGTCCTAGAGTACCACAGTTTTATCTATCAACTTGATCTGTTGGGGCCTTTTGGAGGCATAAAACTAAAAACCTGATGCTTTCAATTACTATTCATGGAAAGATTCAGAAGTTCACTGTGAATGAAACTGCTGCCTCATATTCAGTGTTTTCAGGTCAGACTTAAATGTCAGTCATGTTGCTGATACGGGTATCCACTGCAACCTTGTTGCTAGCTTTTCTGCAGCAACTATAGATCCTTGTTTAAAAAAATAACTATTTTAAAAGGCAGTTCAATCCTTTAAATTAGTAGGTAGAAAATATAACAGAATTACATTTTTAACCTTGTTCTTACATGAACATATAAGCTAATGCATGGGCTCTAGATGCTAGTCTTTGAACTAAATCTCTGTAGAAGCATGCCTTCCCAATAGCAAATGCTGTGAAAGCAGCTCCCCTGTGTATTTTTAAGTTGTAAAATATAAGATATAATTAAATCTTTTTGGCAGAAATGTCAGTCTTAAAAGAATACAATCGTACCAAAGTTGTTAATAATCTAGGTTTTGTAGTTACCATGCATTATGGACAGAGAACACCCTAACCATTTTAAAAAAACAAAAACAAGCTGCTAAATTATGTACCCTTGCAATAGTTGAATAGACTAGAATAGGTAGTTGGAAGGGACCTAAAACAGTCATCTAGTCCAACTGCCATGGCAATACTAGTTTTTCCCAAGTATATGAAACCTTAAACTATTTTTCTTGATGAAGGCAAGAAAGGTACATGACAAACATGCTAAAACTAGAAACTCTGTCAAAGAAAGTAAAAATAACTTCAGAAATTACTCTTACTCTAATAACTCTATACTCTTCCGTCAACCTAAGCTGATCTGCAAGATGTTCACCTCTCCTCCTGTAGTGAGTAACACTGGATACAATGTTTAAAAAACTCAAACTGTATTCCATTAAAGTATGTTTAGAGAAGTTTCTTCTCACCAAAACACTCAACTATTGACTTTTACCCTAAAGGTTAAACCTTGTCTTAATATCCTTTACCCCACTAAACTGTACAGAGTGTCTTTGCTGTTAGTTATTTTAAGACCACATACTCCTCTGTTCTTTACAATAAACTAAGGCAGTTAACTCCTAGCTTGCGTATTCATTTATGCAGTTTATTTAAATGGAAAGCTTTAACATAATTTGATCTTCCGCTTTCTGCCTGAATACTAATGATTTTCTGTGCATCTATTTTTATCTCAGGTCTTCTTTGAAGTAGATCAATGATACTTAGTGCAGAATTGCACTGTCTGCATCCAAGACTTAATTAATCCATAATGGAAATACAACTACCCAGAACAATGGGATGGGATAAGGTAGCTATCATAATAGCTTAAACAAAAGAAACAAATTCTGCATGCAAGGTATAACAATGAAATACGTTACACTACTGGTATTGAACTTGGTAAAAAAAAAATAATAAATTACTACTTATGTTATCAGAGTCTTCTATAGATTAGCAAAGAGAGAAAGTGAATTTACACTCAAAGCAACTAATATGAAAACTGTACTGCTTCAAAATTTGCTATTAAACATACCAATGGCATTGTTCAGGATATATTCTTCTCTGAAGAAATCATGTGCCAGTCTACCTCCAACTTTTCCTGCATCTGCAATAGCTTAAGAGAAATAAAAATTCTAAAGATAACTACAAGTTTAATAGAAAATAAAGTAAAAAAAATTAGTATCACATGATAACAGTTTGTTTCCTACAGCAATCAAACAGCAACTTAATCCTACTTTGTTTTATTTGAGAAAATTTGCTCAAACTTAAATACGAATGCAAAGTATCAAATTTGAGTCAATTATATTATGTTGGAGACTTTGTCACATACTTGTGATAGTGCAGTCCATTTTATATGCTATGGAAGCCCTCCTAATGCCTGGTAGTCTTGTTTGTGATATTTTGCATCAATATACAGAACAATCACTTAAAACTGGTTATATAGAAGACTCTGAATACTAAAAGTGAGAAGCCAATTAGAGCAGGACATAATTTAACAATAACCTGTGCTGCTTGTTTACCTAAAAGATAAAACAACTGCTAATTTTCACAGTTCGGAGATTTCTTACGGTTCACAGTTACAAAATAATCACAGATACATTGATCACCATTGTCAGCTCTGTATCTAGCCACCTCAAACATCAGACAAATTATCCAATAGTAACAGAGCTACCTATTAGGACCCTTCAGTAATGAAAATATGGGAAGAAAAAGATAGAGACAGGAACCCTCTCTTCCCAGGAATGACTGGCTGCTATTACCAGTTATCCATAAAAACCCAGTTTTTACTCTTTTATACAATGTTCCAACAGCTGTCTCCTGACAAATAACCTAAATAGCATCTGCACATCAAGGTGTCATAAGAAGTCACACAACTAATCTCTCTTACTGTTGTATAGCAAGCCTCTGTTTACCTGAGTCACAGTAAATAAAGGAAATCAATGCAAAGTAGTAACAGGAAAAGATATGTCAAATGTTTAAGTGACTATAGCCCTTACCTCTGATGTCACCCCCAGCACAAAAAGCTTTTCCTCCAGTTCCCTTTATAATTATTAGAAAAGTTTCAGGATCTTGCTCCCAAGTCTAAAAAGAAGTGTTTTCATGTTAAGATTAAAGTCCGTTGCAAAAAATGCTTTCTCTGTATACTGTCTGTAATTCTTATTTTACATTTTCAAAAAGCAAATCAAACCATCTTAAAATTGTTCGTCTTAAACTGAAGTTTGAGAGCTAAAGCTCTTTCTGCCACCCCTGTGTCCTATTCAACCTTGACACTGGAGATCAGCAGAGCTGCCTCACATATTTCAGAAAAACACCTGTGCAGAGCTCCCAAACTCTGAAGAAAGGTAGCACTCCCTAAAACAGGGTCCAACATAAATCTCAATGGGAACAGAATGCTGGAGCAGAAAGCTGACAGTATGGAAGATATAACAACAGTGTTTCAGGCCAAATCATGAAAGTTGTGTAAATCTAAGATGCATGGCAAGGAAAACAGCATTAAAGTTGTTCATGGATTTTGTCAAAATGACTGCAGTCAATGCTAATTGAGGCTGGATCAAATCAACTTGTGGACAGATGTTTTGCTAGGTACAAAGATTATGGGTTTTGTTTTTTTCCTGAATTACATACACTGGTACAAGACTTTAGCAGTGGTCCAACCATATTGAAAAAAAGATGCCTTTTACAGGCTTTTTCCCCCTCCTCTAAACTATGCTTATGCATCCCTTATTCAAGTAAGTGTACACAGATAAAAAAAAGAGACAAGACATTTCTGTATACCAGCAACTGTACTTAAAATTACGCCACCTTTTAAGATTGTGCTTCAAATAAACCCCAGTACTCAGCACTACAGATCAAGTGTTTCTTTCTCTAAGTGTTCTTCAAGGAATCCATAAATTTGCAACACAACCATTTACCAAAATACAAAAAGGCAGGCAAAACTATCCAACAAATACTGGTATCTAATTAGTTTGTCTTTGTGCATATGATAAATATCATCATTAAATTAAAAAGGACTATTTGCATGCTTAAAATTTCACATCACTAGCTTGTAGAAACAGTGCCTGTAAATCCATAAAGTTCTTCTTTAAGGAATGACACTGACAGCACTTTGCTTCCTAATGGCTTGTGTCTTTTATTTCAGCCACACAGCCTTCGCACAAAACGTGCACCCAGTCGAGAGGCAACACCACTGTATAGCTTGGAATTTGTGCATGCCAACTGACTGGCCGGGTGTTGCCAAAAGGAACATATAAACACTGAGCGCTGCTTCCTTTTAATTCAGTTCTGGTTTTAATATGGGTGTCTCTTTATCTATCAAGACGCTAAATTTAACTTTGTCAGACAGTGTGTTTCTCCTACGTGTCTTCTCCTCTTTCTAACTTGCTTGAAACTGTCTGTTCTTTCCCATCCTATAAGTCTGAGCTCATTTGCCAATGCACTCATACAGACCTTCATTCTTTAAAGCAGTATACTAAGAAGTGTCAGACTGAATTTTAAAACTGTTTTGGGATAACGTATGTATAGTGGATGGGTAGAAGCAGAGCTACTAACCTTTATTTGTGGATAAATTTGTTGGATCATAGAAAGAGTTAATGCATTGAGAACCTTGGGTCTATTCAAAGTTATTATACCTGCACCTCCTCTCTTTTCCAACAACACTTCAGCTGTCGAATCTGTTTGCTTAGACATTTTCTGTACACGCAAAAACAAAAAAATAAAGCATATGTCATCAGTTAGATACCTTGAGTAACATACTTACAAGAGTGTTTATGGAAATATATTCTCAAAATGCATTAAGATCATAAAACATGTATTCTGGAAATGTGTGCTAAGGCTTTCCCACTGTACTTCAAGTTTAATTTGCATTTCCTAAACAGTTCTTTTGAAACCACTTTGAGTCCTTTAAAGTAATAAACCTCAGACAAGTTTTTCAGCCATACGCACTTTGACAATGATATTTGGGTTCATTAAAAAAAAAAAAACCACAAAAAAACACAAAAAAACCCAGTAAAACACAAAACCATGATTCATTAAGACTGACATTCTGAAAATACCTGCAACAATAATAACAATGACAATTCTATGTGTCCATACTGGCAGTTTGACACTGGAAACCCAGATGTACACATTGCTTTGTCTTTAAGTAACTTTCAACAGTAGAGAACAAATCACTTAAGTATTTTCACAATTGATCTCAAATGCACAGTTGAATGATATTTAAGGAATATACAGGAGCTAACATAGAAATTAACTATAAAAGTAGGTAAGGCCAAAATAATTAAGCTTTAATTTACACTATAATAGAAACTTGTAACAAAGTGCTCAAGACATGGGCATTATGCCTGAGAAATGAACAATGGCATTCAGAACCCCTGCGAGCAGACATGTTACAAGTTGCATGTGCTGTCTTCCTCAGGGGAGTTAAGAGTCCTAAAAGCTTCCAACTCAGTCAAACAAGATGCTGTTCTTACCAAATGTTGTAGTATCACTTGCAGTCTGTTGAATGGCTTCAGCCTGAAAAAGAAATATTAAAAAGACAGCTAAAACCACAAACCAGCTACACAATCCTCAAATATGACTGCTGAGTTAAGCAAAGCTTTGTCAGAAAAATTTCTGAACACAATTGTTTTACATTCCCCTTTTTAAAATCAAGTAAATTTAGAGTACAATTTTGATATCAAAACACTTGGAAACTTCTTTGCTTACTAGTGAATAGGTAGCAGATACCAATGCCAACTACTAATGTTTTCAGCGTATTCAACTGCAAGTTAGGAGAACCTGGAAATAGTAAGACAAAGAGTTTGGGGGACATGCTTCATACTTTGCAGCGTATGTCTTAAAGGTTTACAGCCCTTTTCTGAACGTTTAAATACTAGCATTTAAAAAAAAAAATGGTCTTGTCAAATACTTGTGAATTTCCAAAGCTTCCATTACAACAAACCTGCCCTCACGTCCTTGTGTGTATATACATTTAGGCGGGGTTTATCTAACAGCTTGAACAAGGCTCATGCTTCTGTTGCTGACAGCAGGTACCCCCGCTGGGACGTTCTGTGAACGTGTTGCTTATTCACTGTCACCGTATCGCGGAAGACCGTTAACAACGGCATTTGCTGGACTTCAGACACCTGGCCTGCATCAACTTTAACGAGCACCTTTATCTTTCAGCTACTTAAGAGCACAAAACCCAGCCAATTAACACGTTCCACGCGAACGTCCCGGCGTCCTAAACTAGTTTTTAAGTACATGCTCGTTTTAGAGCGGGGAAGATAATCCTGGCCTAGCTAATCTAGGCCTAAATTGTATTTTACACTAGTTCAGGGGGTTGCAATCCCGGGCGTTAGAGGCCTTCCTAGACCATCGCTCCCTGCCGCAAAGCTCCGCCGCAAGCTGCGGGCGCGGCCGCCCCCGCCGCCATTTAAGAGCCCCTCGGCGGGGAGGGGGGGGTGAGCGCGGGAGAAGCTCCGCCGCTCCTCAGAACGGCCACCGCCGCTTCCCCGTTACCTGGGCAGCGGCCTCAGTACCCGGGCCGCCATGGCGGCTCACCGGCGCGGTCGATCGCCGTCATCGGGTAACCGATGGGAGAGGGCGCATGCGCGGGGGGAGCGGTCGGCGGGACGGGCTCCGTTCCCCTCAACCCCTCCTCACCGCTTCCCGGGTGAACCGGCGGCTCTGAGGGCGGTCGCCCGCCGCCGGGTCGTCCGCCCCCGCCCTCCCGCCTTCACCTACGTGAGGGCGAGCGGGGCGGGGGGGACGGACACACGACCCGGCGGCGGGCAGCCCCCCTCGAACAGCCCTTTATCCAGTCAACGTAGCGACTAACAAAGGCGTAAGGTCAGCAGGGCGACGGCATGAGGTTAGTAAGCAAGGCTACAGGCCCCTTGCTCGGTAGTTTTATGGAGGGTTTTCCTTACCTTGACAGGATCTGGGCTGAAGGAGTGCTGCTCCCCATCCTGGATTAGGCCGGGAGGTGTGAGGACATGAGGTGAGGCTGTTCCTTCGTCGGTGAAGGCCGTGGTGCCATATGTAGCAATAACGTAAACCGTGGTGGTTGGTGCCCAAGGTGGAGAAAGCCAGCATTGCCGGATTACCTTCACAGCCAAACTTCGTGGACTGAAACTGCGTTTTGAGGATGTATTGTTTTCAGTGGCAAAACTGGTTTCTTAATTTCTGACCTCCAGGTTTCTCCTCGTCCTTTACACCTGCAGCCACACCTCTGCTGTCCTCTTACTTACTGACACACAGTTTGGTGAGCTGGGATTAAGGAGCTGCTCTAATGTAACATCCCACCGAAACCTGGTTATCCTAGAAGGTAAATATAGAGATTAAGCTGCTAGCCTGGTTACTGCCCTGACAGTAGCTACAGACAGAATTGTGAGCTCTAACACAGCATGTGTTCAGCATAAATAGGCTCAGAAACAGCAACTGGGAAAATTGACTTAAAAAAAGAAGATTAAGGCACTTGAGAATTTATGGCCATCACGCTAGGATTCCATAGTACTAAATTCACTTTTATTTCAGTAACTAAATCAGACCATTCCATGGATATTTTTAGGCTGACACATAACCCTGTGAGAGTGATACTGAAAAGTGAACCGGGGAGTAAATGACAGTACAGTGCATTAGGTAGAAATGTAGCTTCATCACCTCTCAATGTAGCAAGTTCTTAGCACTGGCTCTCTTGATTCACATCCCTATTTAAAAACAGTAAAGTTAAAACGTTGTAGCAAAATTTTTTGCTGCAACAAAAAAATCAGCTCCTGGAAGCACTTCTGGAGAAGTCCCCAGAGGGCAACCTTGCTCTTCAAGAAATGATTCAGCCCCTGCTTATAGCAGCATCATCTGTATTGACATTTCCGTTGCAGCAACTCTCAGGGTGTATTAAATTTGGTTGTAAAAATTCAAACTAAATAGGCACAAAAAAAGACACAGAACGTTTCTGTATTATGCAGTCTCAGTTTTCAGTCTTGTACGCTGTGAACAAAAAACAACTGACAACAGGATGTAAGGTGCTTTTGCAGGCATTGGGAGACTGCCTACTGCAAACTAATTAATTGCAGAATTCATTAGGCAATCCAGACTATTCAAACTTTTACCTACAGATTATATGATCATTAAAGATGCAGCCTATTAGTGTCATCTTGAATGTATACAGCCCTGTATGCTGTTTTACAGCAAGTACCATGCAATTTAATCTAAACCAGTCTAAATGACACCAAATTATCACAGCTGCCAAATCTGAACCCTTACTTGGATTTATATTTTCAAAATTATTTTTGAGGATAACTCTGCATCTCTCATCCAGGCATAACCAAATTATGAGGAGTTTGATAAGTGGATAACATTTTTGTACTTCATATCCTATGTCTGAAAGTCTATACATTTCACAGACAAACACGAACAGAACATTTCTGTAGGATGAACTTTTTGCGGAAATTAAGAAATCAGCGTGTGGAAGCTAACCTTGGGTAAGAGCAGGTGGAGGCTGTTTGAAACTGCTGGAAATCTCTTAAATTCCACCTGCACATGGTGCACCTAGACAAGGCTGTGATCAGGACATGATTACATAGGATGTCTGTTTCTTGAGTCCAAAATAGAAGTCACTGGTCTGATTCATCTTTTACTTATGCAGATTTTAATCTATTTCCCCCCTGGCTTCAGTATAAATAATGGTGTAGGTCCTTTCTTTGTTGTCTTCCAGCTGTATGTCTGATTTAGAACAAGAGTGGGGCCTGCTCATTTGTAAACAATGAAGTAACAGCAAGCATTGTCTTGGGACAGCTACTGATTTCTTTCCATGGTGCTGACACAGAATTTGTACTTAATGTTTTCTTTAAACACCCCCCCCTCTTTTTTTAAATTGCTTTCAAGAAGAAGGGGTGGTGACAGAAGAGCCATCTTCCTTGAGCCTAGTATTCTTAGTTTTAAAACATGCTGATGATGGCTTGAATTTACCTATAGATTTTTGGGGGTAGGGGGGAAGTAGGTGTTATTTTCTCACAGACAGGCATTTAGTGCCTGCAAGCCAGTCTAAAGAGTAACTCAGAGATCATCCTGGTTTTTAATAGTCCTCCTGCACACCCTATTTTTTGCAGTGGAATATCAAAGTGAAAATGTTTTCTAAAAAGTAAATAAAAGATTTCTATAAGTAGTGTTAAAGAATTTACAAACGTGGGTTTCTCTAGGTTTGCTTTATTCACAACTCAGAGTTGGGCCACCACCGCAGTGAATGGCAACCCTCCAAAAGTTTTCAAATCTTTTATACCCTTTTGTCACCCATTGTCCCAATCCAAAGTCTCTGTAATTTTCCAGTCGGTTCTCTGTTCTCATATTGTTATCATCCATCATCTTATCTCATCCATTCTCCATTCTCATGTCTCAGTTCTTCTGGGATTGGTGGTCACAGGCAGAAAGTCTCCAGTCATCATCATCACTTATATTCTTACACTTCAAAGGTACCTATGAATTGCTAAAGAAACTACTCAGGTTATGCTATTAATTTATCTTGTTCCAAAGTTAATCACTTACTCCCATGTCTTAGGTCTAATATGTATCATCTGTTCTCTGTTGATTCAGCTTGACTGGATTCTAAGCTAGCCAGGAAAAGGGAGTCTCATAGAACAATTCTGCAGCTCCTAGATATTGTTTATATGCACCTGCATTCTATTAATCATATCTAAACCAATATCTAATCCTTACTTATATGTCTAATATGAATAGTCTTAAAACAATAAGGCAGTCTTAAAACAAGGAGGCTTAAGGCCTAGTTCCTTTTACAAGTAAAAATAGGAAAAAGAGTGAAAATAATGGAGTCACATGAGAATAAGTGGGATGAGATGACCTTTAACCTGCGAGTTTATGGATGATATTACTATTAGCAAAGAGGGCTGCAGGAGACTGGATATACTAGGGGTCACCAGCACTCCTAGTAACCAAGCCAGGAACTCGGGGAGTATAAGTGTGATAGCCAGAAGGATAGGCAGGTTGTAATTCCTCCCCTTGAAGAAATTTCCTGGCAGTGTGTTCAGAAGGTTTGGAAAGAGAAATTGCAGACTGTAGGAGGACTTCAGAGTTGAGCAGATGTTTTCAGGTTTTGTTTCTGGGGCTTTTTTGGTTTCTTTTCCAGAAAAACATGTAACTTCAGGATGTGGGAGCTCTTGCTCCCAAGAAGGATTCCAAGAGCAGCTCAGCTGCATTCTGTATGCCACCTATATAGTCCTATTTAATCATTAATTTGTACCTCTCACTTTCATCTGAGAGCTCTCAATGTAGTTCACCAAGACCAGGTAATAAAATGGGACAAGTACTTCATCATGTCCCATGCTCCTGTGTCAGGCTTGCTGTAAATTTAATCTTTTCCTCTGCTGCTCTAAGAGCTAGCATCTAATTTCTCTCTGTGTGGGTAGTAAGTGCATCCTTGCAGTGTATGAAGGTAAGGGAAAATGAGTCTGTGAAGGCTTGAGGAATAGAATGGGAAAATTTCCAGTTCATCCCTGCTAACTGGTTATTACTGTACTGACAAGCAATCCTGAAATTGTTTTTTCTCAGTCCAGGCTCAGTTGTCAATGTTCAAATTTCCTTGCACCAACATGGACATCTAGTACTAAAGGCTCAGGTCTGCAGTGGAGAGTCTTCTTCCATTGATGTCAGTGAGAGTAAAAGTAGACTTAAAATAAGTGGAACGCTAATCTGTTTCTCCACTCTTAAACAATAGGCCACCCCACGAAGGACTGAAACACATACGTAATATGGTGAAGCAAATTTTTGCTTTTGTCTGTAACATGAGTAATCCCATGGGAACAGAGTACCTTCCCCAGGGCTTTTGGTCAGAGACTTTTCAGATAATGCATCCATAAAACAGCTGACGTCATAGATTTAGGAGGAGGGCACAGCTCATGGCATGCAGTAGTGAAATTTCTCCTATAACAAGAAAGTGTGTGAGAGGGAAAAAACCCCACCCTTTTCTTTTCTTTTTTAATCAGTTAATTTACATCTTATCAGTGGGGAACTAGAAGTGTTTGGAAAAGGATGAAAGCAAATCCATAATGAAACTCTGTGAGTGGAGTAGCTTCCATTTTCTTTTGGCCGCAGAGGGCACCAGGGAGAGTGTGGGGGTGGCTGGGTGCTGCTGCTGCAGATGCTGCTGTGTTGATGAGGCTGGGAGAGAGGCTCCAAGCAAGGTCCATCCACCAGTGGGTTCCTCCCCTCCCACCGCCCCAGCTTAGACATATCACTCCTGCTGCATCCACCCTGCCAGTACCCCCTAGGTTAGACAGGACCCTGGGCAAACACCCTCCTACATCTTTTTTCCCTGCTGCCACAAGCAATCTGTCACTCCTCCCCTCAAACCACCCTCCACCTACATACAAAACCGTAACTGTAAGGAACGCCCTCTTCCCTTCCCCCTTCCCTCCCCACAGGTCTGTTCTTCTTAGTGGGTGAAAAATGCTATCTTCCTAGTGATCAGGTCACCCCTGAATTTGGCTTTGAGACCCAAGCTGTTTGGTATCTTTTAGGACCACAGCTGGGAAAGCTCTGATTGCAGATCTATTGTGTTAGTTTTTCATTTGCATGTAATTGCACATGTGCAGGTGGGAAGGGGCTATTTGCTTCCCACTTGCTTTGATATGCCTCCCTTCCTAAGAGGACCGCTTCCTTCCTTTCCTGCTCTCGGCCTCCCACACATCCAGCAATGAGAAATGCTGCAGAAAACTGACCAGCTACCAACACGCCCACCTGAGGAGGAGGAGGAGCACTAGCAGCAGCAGCAGCACTTTTCTCTCTCTCTCAGCTTTTTAAACACAGTTAAAAAGAGCTGAAGTGTGGGTGGAAATAGCTGTAGGGAGTGTGTGTGGGAATGGGGCCAGAGGAAAGTGAATTTTCTGTTGGTAGGACAGTTAACTTCCAGTGGACCAAAAAAATCCCCCAAGGATATCTTACTCCTGAGGGTGTATGATTAGTTCTTAAGGTTGAGTTTCCCAGGTCTGGAAAGAATGAAACTGAGTTTCTTTTTACCTGGTAGTGCAAGTGATGGTACAGTGGCAGACAGCACTCCTCACTCAGGGGAGCTTGCCTACAAGACTTTGGGAGTCTGCTTAGCACATTATACTTGCATTGCATCCCGTTGTGTCATCACGTCTGTTGTTCTGCTCATGGTGTATCTGGTTGATTCTGTGAGAGTCAGAGCTGCCTGTATGTAGGAAGAGAAAAAGGCATGTGGTTTTCACACAGTGTGGGTCTGTATTTCAAAATACTATCCCTGTTGGACCTCTTGAAATAGCACTATCCCAGAATATCAGTTAATTCAAGATTTACTCTAAATTTGTTCTTCTATATGAAATTAAATTCAAGCATATTTATGTTAACAGGATGTTATTTGAGGTGCTTTGCTTGTATTACATGAAAATAGCAGTGAAACTAGTATAGGAAAACAGAACTTGTAAGGCTAGTAGTATAGAGTGCAAAGTGGTACTGCTGTTTCTTAAGAAATTTCTCTGATAGACTCCATGAACCAAGGGTACAGAACAGCTTTCAGGTTCTGACTTAGTTTGCCTTAACTATCTGGAGTAGAGGTTTTACAATATGTAATCCTAATCAAATTCATCCTCACTGGAGTTACAGGCATTTTTCTCAATCCAAAACTCTACCCATAAATTTATTTTGACTAGATTTCTCACCAGCATTAGACTTATATATATAGATATATCCATTACTGATGCAGTAATGTATATAATGATGATCTTATATCAGGATGTGGTCTGTAATGATTCAAAGAGATGCAATAAGATCCAATTAATGAAATTTGACTCTCAAGTATAGGAGGTTTTTTAAAAATATTGTATAGGGCATGTAATTTTTTCCTAGTGAGTAGTAACCTCAACCTTGGTATTTGAATGGATTTAGCCCTGTGAAGTAACTTTCTTCCTGGAAAAGGAGTGTGAAATCATGTCATAAGGCAACTTACCTTCCAGTCAAGACATAGCAGTTTGCCAGACCTGTTTCACAGACCAGGACTGCATAGATACTATGCAGTAGGGAACTGGGCTCACTGACTTCAGTGCCTCCCCCCCTGCCAGCCTGTCTCTTGTAGCTCCAGAGATTTTACCCTAGAGTAGGAATGAAAAATGCAGGCATAATTCCTTACGCTGATCAGCTCAGAAACAAAGTTATTAATAAGCCTAATTAACACATTTGCATGTGACACAACATAACGATCAGCTGATGGACTTATGTTACCAAGAGCTAAAGCAGTATCAATGTAGATGTAACCTTAATGGAACTAATTATCCTGATGTTTTAAAAGTCTTATTTCTGAATGGTGATTAATATTTTAAATATATCTTTATAACCTTCTGCTGAATCTTATGTAACTCATAATTATAATCTACTGGAATTACATACCCACCCTGAGGGGGAACAATATTCCAAATAGTAAGTTCATGTCACTTGACTGATTTACTTTAAAACATTGCAGTAATTCCTTTGTCAGTAGCATTTTGAAGCACTATTGGCCCACTATTGGCCCACTTGTAATTCTGTCTCACATTTAGCATTGGTTCAGTTAACTTTAAAGGTAGTGCTTTTCATACCTTTTATATCAATGAATGTACATCAGATTTTAAATGCAGATTATATGCTTATCTTGCCAACTACTGTTAGCCTGAAATTTTCCTCGTATGATCTATTGTGGTGGAATGATATTATTCAAGAAGCAGTAAAAAAAACCCCAAACATTTAGAATCATTAAAAATCTATTTTAGGAGCTCAGTCCTCTATATAACATTCCTGTTGGCCTCCCTGTTTTATCTGTTGTTCAGCTGGAATGTCACACACTTTGGTCTTGAACCATCTGGTATCAAAACATTCCTTCTCAGGGATTGTAGTGAATGCCTAGTTACCTCATTTTGTTTCAGTCAAAATCATAGTGAATGAAGTACAAAAGCATTTGATGCTAATTAGTAGCTTTCTGATGGTCCAGGGATATGATTAGTAGAGAGAGGACCTCAGATGTTTATTTTAAGAATTTGTTGCTCTAAATTAAAGTGAGGCTCTTCAGCAGGGCAGTCTGCCTGACAGCATGACAGTCAGTATCTTATTAAATGGATGTGTGTGTATTCAAATCTTTTTATGTTACTCATCTGACACCTCGCACAGGTATTAATTTTCACTTGAAAAGATCTACATTTGATTTTTAAAGTCAATATTAAGAATATTTTTCAAAATTTCTTTCTATTTCATTTAATTCTGGAGTACAACTAGAACTGTTCATAAAATAATGCCTTTGAAGAACATTGCCTAGGGAAAGATATCTCATTTAATGCCACAAATGATGCAAAGGACAGCAGAGCAGATTGGAGAACTTAAAAATGAAGAAAAAAATATGTCAGCAGAATAAATAGAGGCCTTTAAGCTATTAAAAAATAAGCATATATCATTCATTGCTGCAGATACATTCTGTTTGTGAGTATAAATTACCAGCCTCCAATATGGGGTAATTGTGAGCAAATGCTAGCTTCAATGCAACTCAATTTACCAGTTCTGTGTATAATTATTAACCTGGTGGAAAGGATGTGTAGCAAGTCAGAAGGGAAAGTGTTTGTTTGTTGGGGTTTTTTTAAAGAAATATAGTCATCCTGGATCATAAACAAACTTGGAGTGGAAGTGACAGGGATGGAGTACTTGGTTCCTGGAGCCCTCATTCAGTGGATATACTTCCCCAGCGATATACTGCTCAGTGAAGAAAGGCAGTGGCAGCTGTGGCAGGGCACAATATAGATCTAAATTGTTCACAGGAAATGCATGCCTTTAGTATTGTTAGTTCCTCTCTGTAATCTCAATCTTCTGTCTGCCCCATGGATTTCATGATGCCACTGGTTCTCCTGTCCAGACCTGGACAGTCCCTCCTCCTCTCTTGCTCTGTCTCTGCAATAGCAGACTGGAATGGAGGTTCATGCTGCTAAGAGCAGTATATGGGAATATATAATTATTTCAGAAATAACATGCAACACAGTGTGATTTAGTCATACTTTGACACACCTCTGTCTGCCAAGAAAAATGCAGGCACTACCTTATAGAACTGTTGCTAAGAGCACTTCTTCAGGCTCTAGGAGTGAGAAGATGCTTTATTGTATGGTTAACTGCAGGAATTAACAGCAGGGTTTCAATCTGGGACCTGCCAATATATTAAAGCACACAAATCTGTTGCTTGAATTAAAGGCTGCGCTTCTGCCTAGGAGATGTAGCACCGTGTAGAATTAGCCTGGGACATTATTTCGTAAATTGAAGACACTTTGAAAAGTTATTTTAATGACATTTGTAGCCTAAAAAACAATTCAAGAGGAGAAAGTTTTGGCCAGCACCAAGAAGAAATGTCTTTTGTTTGTTTTATGCTAAAGTTAAACAATTTTCTAAGAAAGCAGACACTTTATGTTAAAAAAAAAAAAATTAAAGAAAAATCCAATTTCAATCTGAAATATTAATGGAAATCTTTTTTTTCCCCCATGACTGAGCAGGAGAATCATGGAATACATTTAGACTGTGCATTTCTTTTCCTGTGCCACCACTAGCATCCGTGTAGCTTTTGCGAGCCTTTTGGAACATTCACCATCAACTAGTCTCTTTCTAGTAAGAGACAGCTGAATTTTTGCAGGCACAGCTGTCTGCCATCTTAATTACAATAGCAACATACAATTTTCAACATTCTTTAAATAGTCAGAAGAAGCAGACATTGAAAATAAGTTTGTAGCTTTTTCACTATTCTGCTTTAGTTTTCACTTCTGTGAAGTGAAGAAAGTGACATTTACCATCTCATTGTAATATCAACATTAACTTTATAGTGGAAACAGTAAGATGCTATACACTGGTGATAACAAATTGTATCTTGTCATTGCACAAAAGATAGCTCCTATTATTGAGCTAAAGAGTAAGTATACTTTCTCTATATGTTTGCAGTGCATATACCAGAAAATGCCACATAGCACAATGACCCAGGATTATGGGATCCAGAGGAAGAGGATTCAGATACCACATGCTTTGAATTTCTGTGTTGCTTTACAAATCAACACATGGAATATATTTTCCCCTTCTTTAAAAAAAGAAAAGAAAAGCTGTTCTGTAAACTGTTATAAACAGATATCCGACCAGGGTCTTGTATGTATGTTAGAAGGGATGGGTGCATGTTTTTTCTTTCTAAACAAATAATCTGACTGCTCCTTCACATGCAAGCCTGTAGTGCTGCCACTTATCAGCTGCTACCCAGCTCTACAGAAGAAAATGAGGGTTATTTTTTTTTTTTAGCACAGGACAAAGCAAGCCATGCCATATTAAAATGCGCTCACTCAGCCACATTCCTTTCCTCAAGGGTATTTAAATTATCTTTTCTTCTGAGGAAATTTCCTACCTATCTGAGAATTTCCCACCTTCTTCATTTTTTAAGTAAAAAAAGCCTAGTATTTACGGAAGTAAAAAGCCCAAAATTCTGTCAGGTCCTCCAGTATGCAGTTTCAGGAGGTTGTAGGTATTTGGACAAGCAGTCAGCTCTCTGTTTCACAGTAATTTGTTTGCTTTTGTTAGTTATTCACAATAAGCAGTCATAATGCTTGTAGGTAACATAATTCCTCACTACAAAATGACTGCAACAATGGATTGTGACTTTGTCACTGCGTAATAACAACCAGAAGCAGATGTCTCAGGAATATATTAAATTATTTCTAGAAGGTGAAGGAAAACATTCTCCCTAGAAGATGTCACTTCATCTTAAACACCTGGAAACTTTTTGCCAAAGATTTCGGTGACACATGCTGTGTAACCTTCACCTTTCTTGTCCAGGAAGGGGAACTGTTTGCAGATCTGTGTTAATCTTTCACACCTATCTAACATGTAGAATGTGGACAGTGTTTACCTATCTCATAAAAAAACCCTATAGCTCAGCCATGTTTTTAAAGTGCTTCAGCTCAGTAAATAGCTAAATGAAAGTTCAACTCCATAGAGTTGAAACTGTAGTTAAGTTCACTTTCTCTCTCCATTTCCTAGATAGGCCTGAGTTAATTAGTAGCCAACCTTCCAATATGTGTTTCCTCCTTTTGAGCCTTTTGTGTATATATATTTGTTCAGCCATTGTTGTTGCAAAGAGATCACCCCCACCCAGCTCAGAGTCCAAAGGTTTAGCAGTTTTGTTTAGCTAATAAATCTAAAGGTAGGTAAGATAAGACAGGTTTTGTAAACCAGTTACTGCATTCCATTTTAATGGTACTGCATTGACTTAACATTCTGTGGTGTTGGGTCAAAATTTAAAATACATTGCAGTTTGAGGTCTTTAAAAATTCTTCTCCAGTATTACTATTTGGAATGGTAGTTTATGCTTAAATTATTAATTTAGAAAGTGAGAGAGACATACAAGGTAGACAGGCAACCTATGTGTCATGTACATGTATGTCCATACGCATTCTCATTTTTGTCAATGGAAATTATAAATAATCCAGTTTACCAGAGAATTTTCAAGATTTGAAGTCTTACTTCTGAGAGTGTTGTCTGAAGGGGTTTTAGGCATCGAAGGGCTGATACGCAATTGTCCTCCATAGTGTTTAGGGTAATTGTTTAACTTTTTTATTCCACTACAGCCTGAATAACACAAAACCCTACAATTCACAGCTGATGGCATTTGCAGTCTTTGTAGTGCTATTATTCAGCACACATGCTACAAAGAAAGGAGGAACTGAGATCTTAGGCTTTCCTTAACATTCCCTGCTGTTGCTGTTACCAGTGGCCAAGGCTATGGAAGACACAAGGCACATTTGACAACTGCTTTTCTGACTTAGATACGACTGATGTCAGGAAGGAGCCAGTTGCTGATAGCTTGCTCTGGCTTCTTCTGTCACTCATATACTGATGGACCTGCACTAGTAGGAAATGCTACTGTTTTAAGTACATTAGAATGGCTCTGCAGAACAGGAAAAATGCCTTCCTAACTCAGTACATCTATAAGCTATTGTTTAAGGCAAAGCATGAGGGTTAGTAGCACTTATTACATGGTAGCCTAGGCAACTCAAGGGTCCGTGAAACCATCAGTGACCCAAAGGTGATCTGCAAAAATGGATCTAGTGTTTACTTGAAACATTTAATTATAAGAATGCACAATATTTTGAACAACTGAAGGGAAAATAAACTGTGGTACAAAATGTTTGAGAACTATTGATTTATTTTTATTCTTACGTATTTTAATTGTTCCCCAGAAGATTACAGCTCTTAGAAACAGAAAGACATAAAACCAACCACGCTGAGTCAGACTGAAGGACTGTCTAGCCCAGGACACCATCTCCCAAAACCAGCCCTAAGGGGCTGCATGGGGAAAAGAACAGGGCAAACATGTCTCACACTCTGTTTTCAGCTCAGGGGACTCCTGAGTTGGATGTTGTGGCATTTTTTATTTTATTTTTCGGTCTAGTAGCCTGGGGATTTCTCTTCCATGCATTTGTCCAGCCTCCCTTGGAACTTGACAGATTTCTAGCATCCACAATATCTTTGCAAGCTTTGGACATGTCTCCTACTAGCTTCATTTGATGTTCCCTAATCTGTGTATGAGAAGAAAGAGTAAATTAACCTGCTTTCTCCAATTCATGACTTTGTAAATCTGCTATATGCCTGCTAAGTTGCCTCTTTTCCTGACTGGTGTATACTAGGCTACTCAGCTGTTCCAGGCAGAGAAGTCATTCCAAACTTTTAAGCATACTTCTCTGAACCTTTTCCAACTCTAATATATTCTTTTTGAAATAAGGAGACCATACTGATTTTTTCCTATAATTCATATGGGATCCACGTCTGAATTTCTCTCTGTGTGAAAAAAAATTCCATATATTATACTAAAATAGAATTCTTTCTTACTTTGCAATGGGTTTTGCACTTATAATCTTTTTTAATTTTTCCTCCCCTCATAAGTACTTTGGCAGTTTTGAACCTTCTGGTACTAAACAGTTAACAGCACACTATAGCAATATAAGAAATCCTCAGGGAGCTAGGTTGTACATCCTAAAAGCAGATAAAATTGTCCAACCCTGCAGGCAACAGACCTTTTCACAACTATTAGTAGAACAAGGGGAAGAGAGGGGAAAAAAGAAAAGGACTATAGTAAATTACTTTAAAAAGCATAGGTACTTAGAATTCATAGTTGATGTGCTGATTTAGGAAGTCATGAGATATGGCATAGAAAAAAAGGTAAGAAATGTTAATACTGTTACATAGACAAAGACTATTTTTTCTGCTTTTGTCACCCTCCTGTGTTTTTTTCTTTTCCCACCCAACCGTTTCAAAGGCATATCCTTACAATGACACATCAGTTTCTGTCTGCTCGAGGTTTAGAAATAGCTGAGCTGTTATAAATAGATCACAATCTGCAAGAGACAAAGAGAATGGAAATATTGTAAAAGATTAGCTGAAAAATTTGGATGTGGATGGAGATTTCAGATGTCTCCAAGAGTGGAAGTACTCAGTTTGAAATGCTTTATTAACCACAGCAGAGGAACCCGTGCTCCTTGTGCAGCAGTGAAAAATAGCCACGTAGAATCAGGTGGCACTTTTGGTCACAGCGCCAAGCACAGAATGACGTCCAGCTCCGTCTCCGGGAGCTCACAGTTCAGTGACGTGAGAAGGAGGCACTTTGCTGTTCCTTACTGTGAAGCTAAAACACAAGAGGCAATTACTCTTTTATACACTGTAGAGCCACTAAATCAGAATGTATAACTTTTACACCATAATTTCTGGCAGTACTCATGCACTCTGAATTGGTAGCATTCATCAAGTTTGTTCCCTTTTTCCACTTGGCCTCCAAAACGCCTTGCCTTTAATGAAGTGTCTTAGCATATGTTTGAAACCTTGTCCTTGTCCAGCAAGGCAGTGAAAAAATCAAAACTGGGAAACAGTCTAATATCCCTTTGTTTCTCTTTGAGTACTCCCTTTGTAAGGTAATTTAGATCCTGCTGACACTTCCAAACAGATTTTGGGAGAACAAGTAGTTGTCCTGCACTGAAAACTGGTAACATGGGAGTGGTATTATTCCTCCAGCCACATACATATAGCTGAGGTCCATTTTCTTATCTTCCGACTGTTAGAGTGACTGTGAGAAGGATGATTTGGTGATTGTAGGTAAAATAAGACATTAAATGGAAGGAACAAACTTTCTCTGTGATGTGTTTCTGTTTTGAAGAGAAGCTACCTCCTGAAACCAGGCTGGGTTTCACAGTAGCTACATCATGGCAACTAGCTTGACTTAAGCTATACATTCTCAATCTTTGCCAAATACAATGTCATACCACTAATGTAGGACCTGGTCTTTGCTTGAAGTGTGTCTCCAGCTGTCATTGGTTTTAATAGAAGTTTAGGCCAATACACACTGCAGAATCAGGTTCTTCAAACCTAAATTAACATTCTGTTGAAAACTAAACATATGTTGGTTTTTTTCACTGTCAACAATTTAGTTTCCAGGTTTGGAAAAGAAACATTGCTGGGGAGGAATCCAGTGAATTTATTAATGAGCTCAGTAAGTATGAAACTATTAATATCTTCTGAGATTTTGTTTGTCTTATTTTTATCTTCAACTTCAGACTCTGAAATAAACAGATGTTCTGAAGCTTTCCACTGAGAATACTACAGTATGTTAAGTCCTATCTTAAATGCATTGTGATTATCAGGACATTGTAGGAAACAGGTGAACAATATTGCTGAAAGAATTAGTACCATTACATGAAGTCTGTATCTCATATTGCACTGATAGCCCTAAAAAGAAAACACCTAGAACATTTCTTATATGTTACTAATGATTTTTATTTCCAGACAGAAATCTGAATACAAAAGTGGAAACATTAGTTTATTCTCTAATATTATCAGAGAACATTCAAGCTGCTATTACTATTCCATGGCATGACTGACAACATAGTTTATCTGTCCTAAACACATTTTAAATAGATGAGGGCTTCTATTTGTCTAAAAAGGTTCTTTTTATTTCAGGATCACTTTTGATCAGAGATACAGCTTTGAATTTCGGTGTAACTGAAGCCTAGGGCAATCCTCCTACTGACACTTAAGTACTAAGGTCCTTTGTTCTTTATAGTGAGGAATATCATCTTGAGAATTTGAGAACGGCATCAGTAAATTTCTCATTGTTTTCACACTTTGGGGAGGGGAGACTATTTGAAATTCACCTTGAAACTGAATTCAATTACCAGTATCACTTGGATGTTCTCATATTAACCAAGAAGTTAAAACAGATTAACCCATCAGTTATGGTGGAGGTCCTGAGATGAAATACAAAATAAAAAAGATCAGTCTGCTTTCTGGGGAAAGAGGTTAGATGGCTTGGCTAACACTGTGACTCCCTTCTGTATGAAAAGTGACATTTACTGCTCCTATTTATAATGAGGTAAATTCAGCCCTAGAGAGAATTAGATGTGAGGCCTCTGAAGTCAGCAGCTAGACTTAGCCTGAATTTGATGCATTGTGTCCCTCAGTAGAAAAGATTGTTTCACTGCTTGTATCACTCAAGTAGTTTTCATCAAAAGACACATTTGCCTGTAGTAAATAAAAATGCCTGTCTTAGTCTTGGTTTAGGTTTACAAAGCTACATCTTAGAAGACCTGAATTTAATCAGTGAGATAAGATGATATGACTGTGCTTGTATCTGATTCAAAAAAACCTAGTTCAGTTAAAAACTGCTTTGAGCTATCATCATTTTTTTTAGCAATATAAATGGTGAGAGTTAGTCCTTGGATTAAAGGAGAAGAATATATAATGCTGTGTAAAATCAGAAGTAATTTTCTTGAACAATCTTTCAATATGTAGAATACTGAACCTCAATTAAAATTTGTTTTGGTCAGGGAATATTTTGCTGTGCAGTGGTATTGTATTTCCTTTAAAAGCTATTCTCAGAAACTTAATTTAGTCAAAAGCTGAGAACTCAAATTCCCATCGACCTCAAGTCATTGACTAGTAATTAGGAAAGCAGGGATATCTGACCCTATATCTGATTTTTTGTGGACGTAAAGGACAATGATAGAAAAGAATTTCTTGCGTGAATGCCAGTATTTGCTCAACCCCTTGCTCTCAGTAGGGATAGAAGGAACTTCCTAGGGATCAGAGAGAACTGGTCAGTTTGCCATCCCTCAGTCATATACCTGCAGTTATTAAAAAAACTGCTAGGCTCAATAGTTATTTAGTACATTCAGAATACAGCGTAGAAGGCATACATTTGTATTCTAGAAACTAAGTGTGGAAGCAAGGACCCATCCTGCCAGAACATAGTGGGCAGAGGACGTGGGTGTATATGTCACATTTTTAACTATTCTCCCTGCCCTAGTCAATTTGCATTTTTATTTTAACATTCCTAGTTTTTATTTAGAATAAAATGTGTGTGCATGTGGGGGCTGTTCAAGTTTTAGAAGTCTGGTCTTTTCTGGGGACCTGGCTACAAGAGACGGTCTAAGCAGATCCATCTCAAAGCCCTGGCCAGTTAAGCTTCCCTTCCCCTGTGAAGACAGGCCAATGCAGAATTCATTGCAGGTTCAGGGGCTAAATTGCATAAATTGTCTCTAGTTCCTGCCTGGAGTCAGTCAGCGGGGCTTTGTACACCCTCCAGTCTGTAGCTGTGGAGCTTATGACAGGATCAAGGCCATCATGTTTTTGCACATACTCGGTGGCATCAATGTTAGCAGCAGCCCAATGTAAACAATTTGCTCTGTGGATAGCAAAACTAATGAAGCTTGATTTCCTATGGGCTTGTGTATTATGCTTTTAGAGTCTGCTCCCTTGTCTCCACCACTTTCGAAGCCTCAGCTGTCCCTTCTCCTTTCCCTCCAGTTCCCCCCTCTATTCCTTTACCTGATGCCCAGTTCTTCACAGGGTAACTTAACTGCTGCTTGGGCAGGAACAATGATTCACGGGACAAATGGGAGCCTGCTGTGGAGTTCATGCCGTGGGCTTTCCTCCCGCGGAGGGCACTGTTTTGCCTTTCTTTTCTTCACCAGCCACTGATGTTCACACAACCATGTAGGAATTTAGTATTTGTGAGACTGTCACCGCACATCAAATTTGATATCTGCTAGTGGGTTCAAAGGTTCTTGGGGTGAGGAAAGGTTGACTACTGTATAAGCAGATACCATGCAAACACAAATCTAATTTTGAGGGGGAGAAAAAAAAACCACAAAAAGGCTTATTCAGTAGGAAAAAGTACGTGTATACACACAGAGTAAACACAGTTTCTGTAACTAGTATTTGCTTTTGCGCATTGCTTTGCCTTCTCTTTGCTAATGAATGTAATACTTCTAAAAGTATTAGATTAAAAATTGGAGGAAGAGAATCCTCTGCTTCCCTGCGAAACCAGACAGACCACTGCAATGGTAGGTCATTGTCTTACTGGCTGTGTATATTTTGTCCTTGGTTACCATTAACATTTCTTGCAGCTGTGTATGATTTGCTGATTCACTGGATGACTATTTCTCAGTTCCTCTGCTGGAATTTTTTTCTTACTGGTAATATAGTTGCTTTTAGCCTTTGAAACAGTAGGGAAAAGCCACTTTGTTCCTTACAATGACTTAACTTCTTCCCACATTTATGCTGGGATACGTAGGAACTGTTGTGTTATGAAGAACTTCCTAAAGAGGAAGAAATGAATGCCATAGTTGTCTCAATGCAGTGTCTCTCCTAGCAAAGGATTGACAAAAAAAAAAGTAGTTTTGTTCATGTTATGCAAAATATATTAAAGGTCTGATGGAAATGAAAGCTTTTCTGTTGTCTTCATTGTACTCTGGAGCAAGTCCTAGCAGCACAAATCTCACCTTCAGTTTATCTTTCTAATCTGACTGATGCAAATGATTTTTCTTTCCTCCTTTTTTTTTGGCTCAGAGTGAAAAGCTGCTAAAGGACAGCAGAATATTTTGTGTCAACCAGAAATTCTTGATTTCAAAGTACAGCTCTAGCTTGTAAATGAAACCAAGAAGTTTTTCTATACATTAAAATCTAAGCTCCTAGAAACTATTTCCATAAGGTGGGGCTCAGATACTTTACCTCTGCCATTACTGAAAAATATCAGAAGCACAAGATGCATATATCATACATATAACGTACCAGATGTTTTTCCATGAAAGTTTTGTGTGTTCTGCTATACTTACTTTATTTTTCCTCTAACCTAAGGAACAAGTCACTGAGTCAGATTTTTCAAGCAAAATCTACTGTGGTTAGCAATGTGCAGTTCCAGCAGGTATTTGTATGTAATTTTGTTAATTTTACTTATAAAAGATAACTACTTTGCTTTAATTTTTCAGTTTAGTTGGAGCTTTCTTTTAGACATTTGTCTGGTTTTTAAGCAGTGAGGCTTTTGTAACTATTTTTGGCAAGTTTTCTCACCATGATATATATGGTAAAGTGGTATAGGACACATAAATTGAAATTTTTACAAAGTAACGTATGCATTGAACTAAAAGCCCACAGAAATCTACAGGTATTCTTTCCATTTCATGAATAAGTTTAACCCAGGTGTGGGTTTATAGTACAGAGTTTATTATGTGGCATACATATGTATGAATTCTTTTTATTTTATAAAGAATTATTTCTGAATACTCTAATATCCAGTGGTCAGGTACATATTTATTACTGTCACTCTTTCTATTAGCTAAGAGAAAAAGATTGTTGTTTCGTATATCACGTTTATATATCACATGTGATTCAGAGCTTGATCCAGAAGTCTTTGAAAAAAGACATCTTTCAATTAATTTAAATGGATTTTACACCTGACTCAGCCTTTTATTTTCTGTAATGTTTTATACTAGTAACTGTTGTAATAGAAAACTTTGTACTTTAAGTAGCTTACAACTATATTTCCTTTTCTCTGAACACTGCTTTGCCTAGAAATATATAGCCTTTTGTGATAAAAATACATTAGGACAGTTTGTGTACAGTGCAGCAGTTTCTCCATTTTTGCTAATCCTCATTTTCATAGCTGAAAGAACAGAGAAAGAACTCTCTGAGCAAGTGTAATAATTTCTAACAGGCTGTAATCCAGACTTTTACACAGAGCCTCACTGAAAGAAATAACCACGCAGAGCCCTATTATGTTCAGTTCTGCTCATGCTGGAGTAGCTTGTCAGGTTGGAATAATATTGTTCAGTGCTAAGGCTTTTCGCAATGCTTACCTTATGATGCTTACTGAATGGAGGCAGTGGACCCCAGTTTGAGCTATGTGGCCAAGCTCAGTCGGTACCGGATTGGGTTTTTAAACTCAGTAAGAAACCATTTTTATGTATGTAAAGAGATATATATACACACTTTTAATATATATATAAAAAGATATTTTATATAAGGAAAACATTGTAAATTACTCTGTATTAGTCATATTCTATACTCTGGTCCTCAGCTGTATCTTCTTGTTCACATACCAGGTTATGCAACAGCCTGCAAAGAAATGTTACACATTTTGTCTTTATTCCTCCATTCAGAGAGCATTTTAAATTTTAAATTTTTTTAAAATTTTTTTTTTTTTAGGAAATATCCCTGGCACCTCTGAAACCAATTAGAAGGAAGGGGAATGATCAGGGTGTAACTCCTCAAACACAGCTCCAAGAAAAGGTAATACAAGCAAAGCTGCAGAAGATAGCCACGTTCTTAGTGTGTGGTGGGCAATGTTGAGTCACCAGGGTTTAGGGAAAGACTGCTTTTATGGCTCCGGTAAATGCAGTCTGCGACTCCAAAGATCAGCTTTCCCTTTTCAGTTCCCAAACAATGACTGGCAATGATTTGAAATAACATGTTCTCTCTAAAAGCATTTGCAGTAATTTGCCAAAAAAGTCTCTATCAAGATTAAATAATTTCAGTTGGAGCTGACATCTGGTTTATTACACTAATACTTGGTAATAAAAGCCCCACTGTATGAGGCGATAGTTGTCTGTGTCTGATTCTGCAAGATTACAGGAGGCCTGTGCTCCTGGTCTCCACAGACATAGTTTCTCTCTGTGGTTAATTAGCCATGGGGGAGATTCTCAAAGATGAAGAGTTCTGAAAATCCTTCCAGAGAGAGATGATAAACAAGCCGGCTCCTGCCCCAGGTCATCTGCCCTATGAAATTCAGCTTTTGTCTCCTGCCTCCTTCAGGAGAGGCCTTTACCGTAGGGACAGGCAAGCTTGTAATCGGATGGTGTCCTCCATGGCCTTCGTATAGGCATGCAAAGATCACACCCCATGGGTACGTTAGCGTGGTAGGGGAACGACCTTGAGAGAGCGTGGCTTTCCATGGGGACTGGTGTCCCTTTCACTTCAGTGAGGACTTGAATTAAATGGGTCGAACACCCATAGTGCCCCCGTTCCTCTCCATCTGCCTCAATTAGGCAAACTTGTAGTTTTCTCTCAACTTCTTCCCTTGGGCAAAATAATGCAAATTTTTTTTTCCCTGAGGAAAGGGGGATCCTCCCTCAGAAAAGGGAGGTACGAATTAGAAGATGCCAGTAGTGATGCATTTGCCCTGTGGTATCCCAGTTAACGCTGTCTGTCGTCTGGTCGCTGTCCTGGGCAGAAACCACCAGTGCTGTGCCACTGAGAGGGGTGGCCTGTGGAGTCTACTCGCTTTATTGACTCTGCTTGGACTGTGGCTCAGTCTGAGAGCCTGAGTACCAAACACCATCACTTCAGCTTAATCCTCAAACAACTTTGCTACCTCCTGTTCAGTTCAGGGCTGATAAACACCCCAAATCTCAGGCTGGCCTTTCACTTTCTGTCCTCATTATTCCCCTTCTTTAGCTTAACACTGCTGACCTTTTGATAGTGCAACACGGCTCAGCTGTTGCTCGGGAAATTATCCTCCCTGCCTGTGTTTTTCTGCCTCAATAATTACTGGAAGGTGGGGGGGGGAAGTTCATGTTGTTGTTTTAAGCATTGACGTAATTTTATTTGTATATAATTCTAGAAACAATGTTACTGAAGGGATGATGCTAGCGGCTGCGGAAGGCACTCCAGGTAATAATTTGATTCTTTATGCTGTAATACGTGTTTGGAACTTCTGAGGAGCAGGAAGCACTATGCTTGTGGAGTTATTTGCTTGCTTAGGGTCCACGAACGCTCCCCAAACACTATTTTTAAACCCAGCGCCCAGCCCCTGGCCCAGCGCAGGTACGGCTCCGCCACCCGCAGCCTCAACACAGCATTTAAGTCAAACGAGTCCTTCCCCGTCCCGCCCGGAGCCCCCGGCCGCCCTCCGCTCCCCGGCCGCCCTCCGCTCCCCGGCCGGGCCGGCGACCCGGGAGGGGCGCGGAGGCGGCGCCGGGCGGGCGGGTACGCGGCCCCCCCGCGGCGGGGGGCGGCTCCGTCCCTCCCCGCAGCGCCCCTGCGCGGCGGCGGCGGCCCGGCACGGCGCGGCCCGGCCCGGTACGGCCGGGGGGGGGCGGGCGAGGGTGCGCGGAGCCGCCGCCCGCAGCAGCCGCGGCGGCAGGAGGCGGCGGGAGGGGGCTGCGATGCTCCCGGCTGAGCGCCCCCCCGGAGCCGCCCCCGGGCGAGGTGAGTCAGCGCGGCCCCGCGGTGCGCGGGGGGCCGGGCCGGCAGCCAGGCCCGCGGCCGGGGCCGGCCGGCTGGGGGCCGGGGCCGCCGCCGCCTCCCCGGCCCGCGCTCCGTGGGGCGCCGGCAGCGGGCGGGCCCGGCCGCGGCCCGGCGGGTACCGACCCGGGGGTCGCCGCGGCCCCGCGGGCCGCGCCGCGGCCCCGCCGGCGGTGCGAGGCGGCCGGCGGGCCGGCCGTGGCGCACCTCGCTGCTGCCGGGGCGGGGGCCGTTCGCGCCCCCCCCCCGATCTCCGACCCGGCACCGGCTCCAGCTCCCTCCCCGCTGGGGGCGACGGGCCTCGTCCCCGCAGCCGCCCAGGATGCTGCCGTTGGGCCCTTGCCTCACCCTTTTCCTTCCCTCCTTAACGGCCGCTCCGCTCGGCTTTTCCTCCTGCCTGCGCCGCGCCGGAGCCGATCAGCTGCTCCTCAGCTGAGCCGGGTGGTCGCGTATGCGCTGGCTTCCCTCTTGTTGAGGTCCCCTGACGTTAACTGTGGCTAAGCAGTGACCTCATTAGGATGCCGGCCCTCGTCTGCCGAAGCTCAGCCTTGTGGTTGAAGCGTAACCGCCGTACGTGCGCCCGAGCCATCCAACGCCAAATGCCCCGCGGCCTCCCCCAAGGCCACCGGCGACAGTGCCGGTGTCCCCGGAGGCGGCTGCTGGCTGGGCCCTGTCCCGCTGGAACTCCTGCGCAGGCATCCCCGTGCTTGTCCCTGCTGCCAGCACCCAGGCGTGGTGGTCTGTGTGGCTGTCGTTTGGTTTCTGAACCCTTAAATCCTTAAAATACGATGATTCTTAGTAAGCAGGTTGTCAGTTGCTCCTCTGTTTGTTAAAATAAGTATAGGAACAGATGCTTGCTTAAGAAACCAGGGCTGGAGGTACCATGGGTGTTATGGATGCCTGTTATATCCTAAGTTAGATGGGGTTTAAAACCCATGTTTGGTCAACAGCTCTGAAGTTTTAACAGCGGGCTCTTTTTAAATGTTGTGTTAATGAAAAAGGCAGTGTTGAAGAGTGATAAACTTGGAGTTCAGGGGAGAGGAGAGTGGCTGTATGAACATAACACTGAAGTATTTCAGTAAAAACTCACCCCAAACATTACTACGTTACTAAGATATATAGGGTCTAATTGTCTACTGTATTTAGTAATGTCCAAGGAAAAAGATTGTAAAATGCTTGTTTTCTAGCTTGGTTATTTTTTTTATTTATTTATTTCCCTGGATACAAATAGTGTACAAAGATGACATCTATTTTATTGTTTGTATTCTCTGAAGACCCATTGGGGAATAGGGGAAAAGAAAACAATCCTCTTTTTAAGGATGGTGTTTGTGATAGCAGTCATAAACCCAGTAAAAATCCTAAGCGGATTTAAAAAAAAAAAAAAAGTAAACAGGTGGAGTGAGAATATGAGAGCAAAAGCCAATGATGTGAGAAGCTAATGTGAGGAAGCTGTGGTTGGTTGATTGCTAATGTAGCTGGTGCTAGGGCACAACTTAAATGCAACCTAAAATTCATCTTCAGCTACAGCACAGGGGACCCGAGTTTATACACCAGGGCAGGAGAGTGTGAACTGGTGACATGATCTGGCCGCAGTAGCAGCGGCTGGTCCCCAAGGCTGGGTGTTGCTTGGCAGGCCTCTCTGTTTTGAAACAGACTGGTGCTCCTGCCGGACTTGGTGGTGCAGCTGGGTGCCTGCATCCCTCCCCAGCACTGGAAGCAGCTGTGCTTGTGGAGTACAGCGGCTCTGACCCTGGGCACTTGCCTGGCCTGTAGTTGAAGGAATGCTTGGAATTTACCATCATTAATGAAGCGTAAACCTTGGCAGTGTGGATATGTAGTTGGTAAATTAAAAACTGGTTAAAAAAAATGGAGTCTAATACTGACTAAAAATAAACTGATTAAAAAAATAGAATCTGCTAGGACATACTAATTTGCACATATTAAACAGAAAACATGATTGGAAAACAGGAGTCCTAAGATGTGAGTTTAATGATTTTTCTTTAACAGATGAGGATCTGATAGTGTTCTTGTCTTCTTTAATGTTAATACTAGCACTATTGCATCAACTTGGCAACTTCAGACCTATTATAAAGTGCATTAAGCCTACTATAAACCCGATCTTGACACACTTCCGACATACTGTTGTCTCTCAATCTAATTGACTAAATGTGTCAAAGTATGTGGGGTTTTATATGCATATTGAATAAAGTAAAAAAACCTATAGACCAACACATTAAGTAAGCGCATGCCAAGCAACACAAAATAAAGCAGTTTTAAGAGTTAAGTGGTTTAGAACAAAGTGGTTTCACTTCATGGAAACCCTAATTATGGTGGTTAATGTTACAACACTAATGTCTTGCTTCAGACTTGAAACAAATATATTTCCCAGCACTGAGTTAATGCACTAAATGTGATTTATTCCTGATTTTATAAATTCTTGGTCAGGTGTCCATACTGGGGCCTCACAGGAGTCTGCTTACCTTTAGAGAGCAGGGGATGGTGATGTGGGGCAGGTGGGTCAGCCTGTGTGAGTTGGTCTGTATGGCTTGGCAGGGGACAGCCCCTCCAAGGGCTCCGCCTGGAGGTTGGCCTACCTGGGAGAGGTTTGTGAATGTGATGCAAGAGTAGATGAAGTCTGTGCACTCCTCTGTCATGATGTAAGTTGTTTGCATAACATTCTCCTTTTTGGCATCGATGCAGGCGAGAGCACCAGACTGTTCCTTAGGGGTGAAACTTGCTTGGAAATGGAAAACATGGTCTATTATTCATATTTATTACAGCGATGCCTTGTAGGCCTGCTGGATGCGGGGCTTAATTCTGAGAGACGCTGCACAGATACTGTAGCAGAAAGTCTTTGATCCAAAGGTTTTGTAGCTTAGATCAATGAGACAAGGGGGCCTGAGGAGGAGGTAGAGTACATGAGCAACATGATGGATGCTCTCATTGTGGGGGTTTCAGCAGCTCGGGGATGAGTGAGGTGAGCTTTCTTTGGAAGATGGATAGTTTTTAAGTCTACTTCTCTAGCACAGACCTGTTCTGACTCAAACAATAATTAGTGACTTTAAAAAAAGGGTTTATTTAAGAAACATGCTTTCTATTAGCAGATTTTAAAATGTTCGTGTGAAAACTTAATGTGGCATTTTATGTGTTCGCTACAAAGTCAGTTTGCTAGTCAATGGAGTCTGAAAGGGGAAAAATAAGATGTGATGCCATGTTGGCTGGCTTTGATGTATTCACACAATGTAAACAGCAAGCTAGTCTGCTCTGTTCTTACAGCTGTGTGTAGCCTGAGAGATTACTTAATGATTCCTGTTTTGAAATTCTACTCTTAGAGTATGTTTTCTGAGACTGTATAAATAGAAATCTTCTACAGTGATTTTGCTAGGTATTTAATGGGTTAAGCTACTCTTGATCATTTGCACTGTCTTCTGATGAGCTGTCCTGGGGTTTGTTTTTCTACATTCAGTATACATCCAAACCGTGATTTTGAGGCTCTGCTTTGTGAGTCTTAATTATACTTTAATTCTCAAAGCCTAGCAAATGGAATATTTATGCTGAATTAAATTTTATTTAAAACCAGCAGTACTCCTTTACCCTAAATCTAACTTTCTGTTGGTCTGCAAGTGAAGTTTTAATGCCTTGTGCTTGAAGTGCCATGATACTTTCCCTGAGAGGTTTAGAGATTTGCTACCCCAGTCTGACCTGTTGATTGGCTTTTTTTTTTTTCCTGAGATATAGTACAAAGCAGGTGTTTTGAGGTGGGGTCCGCCCCCCCCCCCCCCCACCTCCTCCAAGGTTTTGGGAAGAGTGACCTGAAGGGGAGAGATGAGGTTTTAGTATAATATATTATTATTTTCCTTATTATGATTTTCCTTTGTTTTATAGGGAACTTCTTGTAATGGCAGGTTGTCTTGAATAGATTAGCTTTTTATCCTTTCTGATCTTGAAATCCTCTTTATTAGGAGAGCCAGAGTAAATGAGGATTGTTTTAAGGGATAAAAAATGCAAGAATGCCAAGAAGATACTTAACTAAATGTAGAATACCCATATGTGCCTCTTTCCACCTACCTGCCAAAAAGCCTCATTACAGTCATCAAAATGACCTTTGCATTGTCATCACCAAATTCCTTGGAACAAATGTTTTTTCCTCTGTTCCTTAGAGAGCTGCTCAAAGGTATGAGTCTGCAGGAAGGTTGCTGTAGCTGTTTGCGGAAGATGACTGGATGAAAGACGTGTCATAGATGTAAGGGTTTGAAAGTGGATTTTGACTTGCTGGAGGAATAGATACAAACCAGGCGGCAGCAATCTGTATCAGGAAGCTTAGAAAAAATAGTAGACTAGAACTTCTGTAAAATATGCTATCTGTGCAAAGCTTGGAGGAAGAATAATCTTGTGGTTAACACATATATTCTTTATGTCTGAAAAGAAGTGCATGCACTTGTGCATAAACAGGCTCAGAGCACGAGTGAACTTGCAGAATAATCCCCAATCTGAGAAAGCTGGGTTGGCCACAAGCTTCCTGTGCACCTGCGAGCAAGGGACTTATGCTTCTGGGCCAGTACGATAGGATCATGGGGGGGGGGGGGGGGGGGGGGGGCGGAAATGGGAAGTTCAGATTTTAATGAAGTCTTCTTCTGTTGTAGCCATGTCAGGGGTGATGGGATGATGAGGTGTCCTGGTTTCAGCTGGGATAGAGCTAACTGTCTTCCTAGTAGCTGGTACAGTGCTATGTTTTGAGTTCAGCATGTGAAGAATGTTGATAACACTGATGTTTTCAGTTGCTGCTCAGTAGTGTTTAGACTAAGTTAAGGATTTTTCAGCTTCTCATGCACAACCAGGGCACCTGACCCAAACTGGCCAACGGTGTATTCCATACCATGTGACGTCCCATCTAGTTTAGGAACTGGGAAGTGGGGGGGGCAGGGAATCGCCGCTCGGGGACTAGCTGGGTGTCGGTCGGCGGGTGGTGAGCAATTGCCCTACGCATCATTTGTACATTCCAATCCTTTTATTACTACTGTTGTCATTTTATTAGCGTTATCATTATCATTATTAGTTTCTTCTTTTCTGTTCTATTAAACCGTTCTTATCTCAACCCAGGAGTTTTAGGGTTTTTTTCCCGATTTCCTCCCCCGTCCCACTGGATGGGGGGGGAGTGAGTGAGCGGCTGCGTGGTGCTTAGTTGCTGGCTGGGGTTAAACCACGACATGAGGGAACAAAGACTTGGTTCCTTGTTCTGAGTTCTGTAGTGGTTTGGAAACATAAACCTGTGGGAAGACAAAAGCTTGTTTGTCTGCTGGAGGACCAAGGTACTTTATTGTGACGTACATCTGCTGCGTGGTCTGCTTGCTACGCCTCTTCCCTTTCCCTTTGCAGGTCTTTCTCCAGATCTCTGTAGAAGTTTCTTCCAATTTGCGTACTAGGGCTTTGTTGTAAGTCTGTGCACTTACCTAAGGTTAGGGAACATGGCTTCAAAACTGTTACTCCTGGTTTTCAGACAGGGATGTTGCCACTCTGCAGCCCCTCTGGTCTCACTTGTCCTGGCTGAACTGATGATGTTCAACAGGCCTCTGCCAAAACTTCGTGCTCCATTCAGCCTCAAACGAGTTAAGATTTATATTCACACTGAAATCCATTCTGTTTACTCTCTGAACCTTTCCTCCTCACTCCTGTTCTCTGTTGTTCATTTTAAACTTGCTGGTAGTGCTGTCTTCTATCCTCCTACTGTCTTGTGGATCAGAAAAAAATTTTGCAAAGTGAAGATACAGTATTTGAAGGCTATGGTGAAAATAACCAGTAGATAACTAGTCTCTTCTCACTTAAGTACATTGTTTTTCCATCTGTTCAATTTGTGGCATTCAATGCCTGACTGGCACAGGGTTTTTGTCACTAGAAGGAAAGCCTCATAGACTATTAAGTTTTTTGTAGATTTTTCAGTAACAATAGCATTTTGATGGTTTTCTCATTTTCAGTCATTTATTTTTAGAATTTAAAAAATTGCTAAATAAAATCACTTCAAAAACTTGACTCCTAAACTAACTAGTGATCAAAACATTGAAGAATGCCATATGGCTCCTACCAGTCTCGATGCTGTTATATTTCTGACGAGTATATTCTGTGTTATTAATAATATTCAATGAAACACTCTCAGGGTGGGAAAATATTTACTGAAATGATTGTGAAATATACTTTTCATAGCATTCTAACCCACAATGTTCTAGTCAAAATACTAGGAGTGGAACTTTTGGATTAATTCTTGCACACAACGGGTTAGAAGAAGATGGATGCTGGGGCAGATAGAAGTTATGGAGGGAGAAAGAAGATGCAACAACTAAAGTGTTTGAAGACCAGCAGTGTAACAATTTTTAATATATCCACTATTAATACAGTGTACAAAATTGGAAGTCCCATTCCAACAGAAAAGGGAAACTGAATTAAAACAGACTGAATACTGATTGCTCTAAAAGCCTTCAGTATAATTTACATGAGATCAGGTGGTTCAAAGCTCATATGTAGGGATAAGGAGTATGGCTGTGTTGTTTAAGTCAGGGTAATTTCAATTCGTACTTGCAATGAAGTTGGCCTAATTTCCAAGTGGTTAAAATGTGCTGTCTTGTCATGTCATGGGGACTGGGGAGGATATTGATTCTTCAGAATTAAATGCTGTAAAGCTCTGATATAGCTAGTAAGCAAGTTGCTGTAAATAGATGAGCATATACTGGTTTTGGTAGGACACAGGAACAACGCTGAAACCTCAGTTAAGTCCCCTTGACATGAGTGGGGCCCTGTGCAAGTTCTGGAGTCTTTGTTGTCAAAGCAAGGTGAGGCATAAAGAAAATAAAAGCCCAGATGATGACTGATCTAATTTACTCATTAGAAGGACTTGTTTTATGGATATAGAAGCCAAAAATGAGCAAATATATGAGAAAAAAACCCACAGTCCTTCCAACTGTCAGGTGGAAGTGGCTGACTGAACCAAAAATTGCAGGTGCTAACAAGACAGCTGCTGGTTTTTGGTTCACGTGGCTTTTGATGGTAGCAGGTAAGAACGAAAAAATGTGTTTTCACATTTGACTGTTCTAACAACTTAATTAGGACTTTTTCTAATCTTTTAGAAATAACTTTTTTTTTAAAATGCTTTTTTTTTTTAATTTATTTATTGGATTGTCTCTGAAGAAAAAAGCAGTCTGTGTGTATATGCTGGCATAATTTTTATTAACTTTTGTCCTTGAATGCATGAATATTTAAGGTTCCAAGATTTTTATGCAACCTTTTCTCCGTAAGCAAAAGCAGAGATCTTCGTAGATAGTATCCCATAGAAATGACATTTAAAAGTGAAAAACGCACACAAACTCATATGAATGTTTGGGATTTTAATGACAGTATTTTTAGACTTGTCTATCACTGAACTGTGTAAAGTTTAGATTATTTTAATGGACTGTTGTTTTTAGAAGTATCAATGGCTTGTTCTGTCAGCTGTTATGTGTATGTTGGATCAGTAAGAAACAATTAATTTAACATACTTGTGAATGTTAGAGTCTCTTTTCTGTTATTAGCCTTGCATTGGTTTGCAAATCCGTTGTCAGTATTTAAATAAATTCCAAATTATAATTAAATAATTTAAAGTCACTGGATATATCAACGCATGACTAATTTTAAGGGGACAATACTGTGCTTTTAGTTGAGTTTTGAAAGACTGAAATTTCATTGGAACTCTTCTAGTGGGAATAAAGTGTAGAACTGCAAAAAAAATACTTCAAATTCCTAGAGAAGATATTTCCAATGATAAATTGAGTGCTCTTAGAGAAATTTCAGGTTCCTCTGGAATAAAATGCTCTTTTCAAATATTGGTCCTTTAAAAGGTTCCTGTATGATAGTAACACTAATCAAAACAGCAAAGGCATGACAAAACCAAAATACATTAAATGTTCAACTTTCTTATAATGAACATGAGCTAATCTTCCTACATTAATTTTACAGCTATTAATATAGCAAAAATAGTTGCCTAATATAGTGATAGAATGGTTTGTTGTTTTTAAATGTGAAAGCTGGTTGGTCAAATCAAACTCTCAGTAGTGGTGAATTTATTTTTAAGTCTTGCCTGTCAGTTTTGCAGTCTTTTACTTCTGCAAAGGATAAGTATGGGCAGCTGCAGTACACTTATCTCCCAATCCACCTTTCTTCAATTTCAGAATTTGACTTGAAGAGATTGTTGTAGCGCCTGTACTTAATTTCTGTCCCTGTGTTTCTTTGCTCCCAGGTCTTTGCCTTCAAGATTGTTATCCTAATTTTGAGGGTCCCTTGTTTTATTCTTAGAGCCCTATCCTAATTCCTACCTCTCTTCCCATTCAGCCTAGAAGCTCAAGCCTCCCACCAATTTCTGCTGTGGTTGTGGACTGCTTGGAAAATCACTTTTCAAGAGGAGATTGATGAACCTTTTGAAGGCCGTTATGAGGCTTTGGATAATAATTTGGTTTGATAATTAAAAAACCCTGGAGAGAGAGAGAGAGATATGTGGCTGCATTATTTAATTACAGAATCATGGCTATCCTTTGGTGTAGTAGGGACTACTGGAAATAAAGCAGTTAGCCTTAGGGGAGAAAAGACAACTTGAAAGAAAAGACTTGAAAATGCTAGCACTTAATTGCCACAGTAACTTTGAATATATAAATTATTCTCTGTCCTATACATGAAAAATGTTTTATGGCACAATATTAAAGCTGCTGTTGTGAGAACTTCACAAAAGTGGTCATAAAACACATTTTTATTGATGCTAACATGTACCACTAGTCTAGACAAATGGCCTTCCCCACCCTGATACTGCATTTATTGCTTAGGAATGTCACTTACAAAAAGAAGCTTTGTCCTTGATGACTGGCATTGCAGGTCTGTTCTCATGTGGTACCTTAATCATGTTATGTTTTATTTGTTTGCAGGGTAGCCCTAGTTCCTTGAGAGTGCACCAAATACTGGATGCTTGTGGTAAACCATGGCAGCTGATGATAAAGTTGCCATTTTAACTGATGATGAAGAAGAACAGAAGCGAAAGTATGTGCTTGCTGATCCTTTCAATGGCATTTCCAAGGATCAAGACTTGCCACCCCATAATGAGTCCCCTTCAACGGAGACAACCACTGTTGCAGACGAAGAGATAGATTGGTTAGAAAAGCACTGCGTCAAAATAAACAATGATCTTCTGATCTCAAAGGTCTTTTATTTTTTCTTCTATTCTGCATATGGCTCTCTCTACCCCTTGCTGCCTGTGTATTACAAGCAGCTGGGTATGTCACCCAGTCAGAGTGGACTTCTGGTGGGCATCAGGTACTTCATTGAGTTTTGCAGTGCTCCCTTCTGGGGAGTGGTGGCAGATCGCTTCAAGAAAGGGAAGATTGTCCTCCTCTTTTCACTTTTATGCTGGGTTTTATTTAACCTGGGGATTGGATTTGTTAGACCAGCCACCTTAAGATGCGTACCAAAGGGCCTTCCCCCAGCCCATCCCACCAATGCAAGCAGCCTTTTAACAACAGTTTTGCAAAACGCCTCGATGTCTCCTCTGCTAACCACAGTAAGTACTGCATCCCCAAAAGTTCGTCGGAAGAGCGACCTGCTCACTTCCAACCCAGTCACTTTGGAAACAACAGGGACAGCTAATCCTGAAATGACATTCCTGTTACCTACACAGAGCAATGATGTGGAGTTTGTCTTGGAAAACAGTACCTATTTTATTTTGAAAAACACCACCACTAGCCCAGTCTCACCAGGAAATGCGACTCCAAGTACCACTCCAGCTGCCATCACCACGAAGCCGAAGCCTTCTGACCAAGCTGTGCTCGTTTATGATCAACAAGAAGTAGAAGCCATCTTTCTACTCATTCTGCTGGTTGTCATAATAGGAGAATTTTTCAGTGCTTCCTCTGTTACTATTGTGGACACTGTAACTCTGCAGTACCTTGGCAAACACAGGGACAGGTATGGATTGCAGCGTATGTGGGGGTCTCTGGGCTGGGGGCTGGCCATGCTCTCTGTGGGAATTGGCATTGACTATACCCATACAGAAGTTGGCATTGAAGGTCAAGGATGTAAAGCTCCTGAGTACAAGAACTACAGGATAGTTTTCATCGTTTTTGGTGTTCTGATGACAATGGCGTTAATTGTGGCCACCCAGTTTCGATTTCATTATGCACACTTCAAGCAAGACGAAAATAAGAGAAAAGAGGTAGAAATCTCACAGGTGGACAGAAGTGCCTCCAATGAATCCTCCGATAACACACCTACCAGTACGAGCCAGTCGCAGTCTTTCAGTTTTTGGGACCTTATAAAACTGCTGTGTAGTATCCAGTATGGCTCAGTCCTCTTCGTGGCGTGGTTCATGGGGTTTGGATATGGCTTTGTGTTCACCTTTCTTTACTGGCACTTGGAAGACCTGAATGGCACCACCACTCTCTTTGGCGTTTGTTCTGTGCTCAGTCACGTGTCTGAGCTGACTGCCTACTTCTTCAGCCACAAGTTGATAGAATTGGTTGGTCATATCAGGTAAGATGTTAGCAATCATTAAAGTGCTACACAAACCCCATTGAATTTCAGGCTTAGCCTTGTGTTAAAAAGTGAAAATCAAGCTAATCCTTTTATTTTAAAATTCCAAGTCCTGCTCAGTTATGTAGCTTGCCTGACGGAGTTGTTTATTACTATTTTAGGAGCTGAAACTGCTCAGAAGTGCTTCCTTTGCATTTGAGTTGCATGTTAGTACATGCGTTATGCCTGGCACCATAACCTTTTGCAGATGGTTCCAGAAGACATCCTGGTTCACTGATGCAAAGCTCTCTTAAGAGATCTTTACAAATCACCACCCATTCAAGGATTGTCTGTTTTGTCATGTAAATATAATTAATTTTACAAATTTTTTTCCTGTGAGTAGCAGTGTTCTGGAAACCTCTATCCTGCTTCTCCTTGTGGGGTAGTTCTTTGCCCCCACAGTAGCCTAGAAAGATGTCACTTGCACGCTGAGAGGGGAGGAGGATGAGACGAAGAAGTGAGGTGAGCACCTCCTGTGCACATGCCCTCGTAATCGGATGCTGGGTGTTGGCAGAATGAGGTTGCAGCCTGGTAGTGTCACTTACCAGTTCAGTTCCTTGCTCTCTTCCTTTAGTTGCAACTGTGCGTGTTAGCTACTGAAGTGAGATGGCTCTTCAGGGCTTCTCCCCTAGTTTTGCCCTGTGCAAGTGAAACTGACTACATCCAGCATGTTAGCGAACACTGTTTTCTACTAAATTCACAATTGACTTAATTTTTGGATATTCTAAATCCCTTCACTACTGTTTAGAAAAAGCTCAAGGGAGGAAAGATAAGGGGGAATCTGAGTTAATGAAGTTGCAAAGGTGGTTTTTTTTATATTTACTCAGGTACTCTGTGCAACTGAGCACAGAGCTCTGTGTGCTGTTAGCATCATGTCCTTTCCAAATGCCCTGTTTATAATCATACAGTCATTGAGATGTAAGTATTTTTAAGTTGTCTGCACTGTTCTTTTTGTGCATTCTTTTCTGTGGTTTTGCTCTTTGTTTTTTTGTTTTGCTTTTATTGGGATGAATATTTTGATTCATTTGACCTCTACTAAACATGTTTGAGATGCTTAGCACAGTACTTCGAGAGATTACTTAAAAGATGTATTTTCTTCCTTTAAACTGAGGAGGATCTCTTTACTTTGAGTCAGTCTTTTATTCTCTGAATTTGGCAATAATTAGTACAAGAAAATATGACACCTTGCATGCAAGGACTGGAGGAAGCATGTGATGATGGAGGAGTGGTCAGCACAGATCATAATCTTGATAGCTAAAGATAGTTTGGGTATGCTCTTTCAATGTATGTTATAGTACAAAATTCAGGCTTAGATTTCAACTAGAGACAGAAGGAAAACCGAAAGAATGCTAGGCTTGTGAATAAGATGAAGTAGAAGGGGATAGAAGTACAGGATCAACTCTTTTTTTTTTTTTTTTTTTTTTTTTTTTTTTTTTCTTTGCACTGTTAAGCCTATGAAGCCAAGATTGGATCAAGATTAAGTTGTTTAAACCCTAGCTCCTATTTGCAATAAAACAACTCTTTATACCTACACCTGGGAAATGCACATTAGTCACATTTTAATGTTATCTAATGCTTACTTGTATTTAGTCATCACAGTTTGAGGTGTCTCCTTCTGGTTGCCTTTCTTCTTGTACTTTTTGAGCTTTGTATAATGCATGGTTTGTTCAAGAGGAAGCAAATTTATTATTTTTTTTAAAGAGGAATGTATAGGAGTCCATAGCTCATATTCTTTGATAGTTCTGCATATGTCTGCTGCCTTATAGTACAGATATTCATTCTCCCATGAATAAGAACCAAGAGCCTCCAACTATATATCCTTCTTGGAACCATCTTAGCCAGAAGCATTTGGGTTCAGTATTTTATATAATTTTTTTTTAATAGCTCAGGATTCCTTTCTCCTGGATTGTTAGACTCCTAGATGTAGACAGTCTTTCTGCAGTATTTATTTGAACATTATCATTCCGTCTTTCCTTCCTGTCCCAATTCTTTGAAGACAGGTATGAATACCAGAACTGCATGCACTGTCACAGTAGCAGGAAAAAAAGTTATTGACTGTCCTTTGTAGAACTAAAAGAAAACAGGCTTTACACCCTTGTCAGATAGAAGCTCAGTTTTTCTTTTCTTGTAAAGCTTTCTGTTTCTACTATGGTACGTGTTGGCATGTAAGACCCTTACAACATTTGAAACCTATTCTGTTTTCACAGGGTTTTTTATAACTAATACTCAAATTATTGTCCAAGCACTTTAACCATGACCATACTAAACATGTTCTGACTAAACCACCTGATTCCTGATTTCATTAGCTTTACTGTTCATACACATGTGCACTGCATGTGTGCACGTTATACATGCTGCTAGTGTTTCTAACATTGTATATTAGCAGGTCACTAGATGAATCTGGAGTAATGACAGTCATCGATTCAGCTAGAAAGCTGTTCTGTGATTGTACAGATTTACGAGGGGAGGGAATATTGCAGATGTTAGGGTATTTTTTGCCTTGCTTCCTCCAGCTGCCTTCTGACAGATGACAGAGTAGATTTTCATTTAAAAGTAAACTAAAGAGTTAAAATGAAATAAGTTGTCAGAAAGTATGGTGAAGACCACAAGTTCTTTGAGAGGATATTGTGATGGAAAAGCATACAAAACTGGCTATCAAATATTTAGACACCTTTGTTGAATGGTATCCTGTGTAAAGCACTCATAACCGCCACTGAGTTTAGGAAGATGATGTTAATCTCTGAAAATAACCTCCTACTTGAGGTTAAGCTTGAATGTGTTTGACCACAATTCCAGAATGAGAGGTTTTTATAGGAAGCAGAGACTGGTAGTCATGGCTGTAAACAGCTTAGTCTCCTTAACATAAACATAGATTCAGTGTTTTAAATGTTTAATCTGTAAGTTGAATATGGTGTCTCTGTGGATACTGCGTATAGGGTTCATAAGGAGCATCCATTTACATTTTCCATTTAGGTGTGATAAAGACCCTAAGTGACTATTATAAATACATTTTTGAAAAGACTCTGTAAATACACAAAAGTTCCCATGTGACATACCCCCCCAAAAGCATAATTATAGAAATATTCATAAACTGTAATTTACCTAAAACTCTGTACATATTCTAACAAATTAAAAGGTGGAACCTGACTTAAATTGCTGCTCTTTAAACTCTGAATCCAAATCTTTCTGCAAGTGTGTAACATGATGGAAAAGCACAGGTAGCCGAGTGTGTTAGTGATGATGGAAAAACTGTGAAGCAGGAGACCTCTTCACATCTCTGGTCTGGCTATGATAGGGAACAGCTGAGATGGTAAGAAAGTTCTTGGTGCACAGGCAAAGGTTTTGTGAGACAAAAGTGAAATTAAGCTGGCAAGAACTGGTCCTAAACAGAGCTGGGTGCATCTGTACTGCTGATGAGGAAAAACAGGTGTATGGTGAGGTGATTCCTTTGTATCCCCACCATCTTGGGCCTTACTCGTAGGGGAATGAAGAGAGGAGCCTACAGACCTTGTATGTTTGCTTACTTTTTGTGGCAAATGTGTCCTAATACATTTCAGAAATGTGACTGTACATGAGAATTACATTTAAGTTGTGGCTATGAAAGGAACTAAGTTATTTGTTTGGAACAGAAGGCATTAATTAAAGGTGGAGATGAAATTTATGATGCATGGCGCAAATAACAAGTTTGTTCTCTTTATTGTATAGTAACGAACTTTTTCATGGCTTCCCATGTTTTCTCCAATGAATGCTTGGGCTTGCATTGCCCAAAGGCAGCTTAAGCCAGCCATTCACGGACCTTACATGTATCTGGAAGCAACACAGTTTGGTCTGATGTGTGATTTGGAGGGGGGGCACTTCCTGCAAGCTTACTCAACTTGTTGAAAGTAAAATATATATTGTCTTCTGTAAATCCATGTTGTTGTGAAATGCACAGACCTGTCTTTATAATTTTGAATGTTTTTTGATATCACTGACATGATGAAAACTATGGTACTGATTTTTTTAGCTGTCAACATCTGTATTTGGAGACCTCAAATGTTAACAAGATGCTGCATTTTTATGTTTGCATCTCACTCTAGATTTTTCAGTGGCTATGTACCATTTAATTAAACCTCAGTCTGCTTTTGTAGAATAACTAACTAAAAAAGCAGCACAAAGAATAATGAGCCCTTTCACAGTGTCTATGCTTACACCTTCATTATCAATTGCATTTATTTCACTTGTGCCCAACCAGGGGTCAACCAAGAAGCCATGTTTGGACAATAAATTATCTTTGTCCCTGAAAAAAAAAAATCTTTAAAGGTTGCAATACAGCATCTTTTCTCAAGCTAAAAACATGTTTTGAATTAAGTCTTTGTTTCCTAAGATCCTTCTAAGAAAAAGAGAAAGATAGCAGGATGAATAAACACCCCAGAAGTAAGCTAAGCTAAATCTGAAAACTGGAAGGGAAAAGTCACCAGGTTAAACAAGCAATGGGAAATGCACTGCACAAATAGTCTTTGTGCTTCATTGTTTGAAAACTGTTAAAACGACCTTTTTTTCTCTTCATTCAGAGATGCAGCATCTGCTGCTTTTCAACAGGATGGTTAAGTTTTATCCTGAGGCATGTTGTTATGATCCATATTGCTTCTGTGGGATGTGTTTTTAGAGTAGTTTTGAGCAGTTTGCAGATACTGGGACTATAAACTTACATTAAGTGGGGTAAAATTAATTCATCTAATACAAACCTGCACCAAGCTTACATCAAAGTGGCAGAATGAATCTCTGAATGATTAGAAAAGATTGTTTGGAAGCGATGTTGAATGTGCTTAGAAATGGTCTCTCTGAAATATAATCCTGTGTAGAGTGTGGCATGGAACTACAGAGCTTATTTAAAAGCTCAGTGGATCTGTTGTCCCTTTTAATTTTTTTCCATTAGGATTTTGAAGAGAGTCTTAACTTTAGCCTCGGTTTGAATATGTGTTGGGAGTGGGCAAGAGGAGGGTTTATGTTTGGGTGTAGGACTTGGAGAATGTATTTTCTGTTGAGCAAATGCTTTAGACTGGCAAGCTGTTTGTACACCTGCAAATTATTTCTGAAGCAGTAAGCTATGTTATACCAAAAAAGAAAGTGCAAACTATCCTGACTTCTCTTTTCCTTACTTCCTTTAGAGTGCTTTATATTGGTCTTGCCTGTAATACAGCTCGATACATTTACATCTCGTATCTGGAAAACGCCTGGACTGTTCTTCCGATGGAAGTACTTCAAGGTAAGACAGTGCAGTAATGCCCTTCCAGTATAAGATCTGGTGCTTACATTTATCTTCTTTTCAAGTGAACTGTGATTAAGTAAAAATCTGGTATTTCTCTGTTTTTTTGACCACAAATATCCCAGAAGACCCAGGTCCATAAAACATTACTGTTTATCTTGGAAAATATTTGACGTCAAAAGGGTGGGTTTGCATTTGATTGTGCACAGATCTCTGTTTATTCATGCAGAACTGTGCGAGACGAACACACCCTTTAACTAAACAAAGAGACAGAAGCACGAGGTTGGTATGCACCTACTGCAAATCCTGTTTGGTGATAAATGTGAACTTCATTAAATGCAAAAGGTCGTGGTTCTTGAAAGGATGCTGTAAAAAAAACAAAACAAAAACCCAACCAAACAAAAAAACCCCAACCATAGTCTGGGTCATTCTGTCTCTTAAAATATTTTGTAGTTTTTCAGTGGTATTGTTTGATCATACCTTTAGACTACGGGATTAACTTTTTTAATAGCTAGAGAGGAAATTCTTTCAATAGCTTTGTGCTAATAGAGCTTCTTCAAGATACTTGCCTTTTAACTAATTTAGTTAGAAGGACAGAGGTGTTGTCTATGGAAAGTAATTTGAGCCCTGTTTTCAAGTTGTGTTGTCAAACAAGTCAGTAAGACCTTCATTGGAATGGTAAAGTATAAATTGTTCTAACTTAGATTTTATGACTTTTTTTTGTCTTTGTAGTGGGTACCACTTCTCAAAACCAGGAGAAGTCTAAACTATTTTATTTTCTGTTTTCTTCAGTATTTGAAGAATACTGAAGTATTTGGGTTTGTAAGCTTGCAAGAGGATGGTTAATTTAAATGCAGAAAATGTTTTCCCTGTCTTTAAAAATAATTGTACCATCTTTGTTAAAGCCAGTGTTTTGGATTTATACAATACTACTTAGAAAATTTTCCACAGATTATACTTAGAAGTTTTATTCTTCTATGTGCAGAATAATTTGAATTTGCATTAACTTTTTCTACTCTATTTATACAAATCTTTGTAAGGTAGATTTTTAACTTGAGTTATAAAATGCCATTGGAGAGCACTGTGTAGATCTCTGCATATACATAGAAAGAGATTTGTTTGTGTCCTGGCTCCTTACCTCCCTGCTAACAAAAACAGTTTATTGTATTAAAACTGCCCCAACAGCAAGTTTCTGAATTTTGTTACTAAAAAAACCCTAAACCACAACTATTGAATTGATACTTCGTTGTGCCTACCAAGTGTTAAAATATGAAAATGTTACAAAGAATGTGTTGCCTGCTTAAACATATGTGGGGAACAAATGATGAATACAAAGCTTTGGATATTACCTTCTAGGTAATCCTGTTTTAAGAGGCACCTCAACTCAAAATACAGGAAAAAATACCAACAACTTGTGTCTCAACAATACAGCCATAAGTCTATGCCCAGAAGCATCCTATAGTCATGGCTGAGAAAGAAGTTTATTTTACTTTTAATCTCATTTTTATTCTGCTGAAATTTCAACATGGATTGCTTAATATGTAGGTTTGCTTTTACAGAAAGGCTGTGAGGGAACTGTTTTCCTGGTTTTGTGTGGTGTGATCTTGAGTTATTGAGATTTAAAGAAAAAACGGAGGACCTTCAAAATAATACTTTCTCATAAATTTATTTGCCAGACTTTCTCTATATCTAGCCACTGCTGAATCATGTACGCTTGGGTTAATCTTTCTGTTTGCAGTTACTTATAGACAGCAAATGAAAAAGTTAAAAACAAACCAAACCAAACACACAGACATACAACCCCTCCCCACCCTGAAAGCCTTTTCATGTTCTACGTACACTTTTCAGCCTGCATCTAACATGCTTTATTAGTGTCCATGAAGTCCATAGGTACACTAGATGTGTATCTAATTACTGCCACTACATTTGCTACATTCCAGTAATCTCATTCAGTATTGCTGAATGGGACATCAAGTATATCTTTTTTAGAAGTACTGTTGAGTCCCCCCCTTATTCTTTTCCCCTCCTCGCTCTTACCGGTTTTAATCCCTTCTTGATTCATTATTTCTTTTGCAGCAGTTACCAGATCCTGTTTCTTTGGGCTCTGCTTTCTTCCCTCCATATCCACTGAATCTGTCGGTAGGGTTAAGGGGTGACACCTTAATGAAATTTGGTGAGGTGGAAGCTCTTATTTTTGTTAAGTGAGTTTGTTGACAGAGGTAAGAGTTGTAGCTGCTTTGCATATGTATGGATTAGAAGTATTTAAAAACAAAAAAAGAGTAGATTGTGCAGAACAGAGGTACCATGTGGGCCACATGACTGCATTAAGTTGATAGGTCTTTTAAATCCCTTGGTGAAGTACTTATTATAATTGTACCTACCTCTTTTTGGAGGAAGCTGTCAAATTCTGTGTAAATTCCAGTTCTATCAGCTGGAGAGGTTTTAAGGTCAACAACAGTTTCAGCTGCCTTTTGTAAAGAATTTATTTTTCTTTTTAATAAGTTTCTGCAATACAAGAATGACTATCCCCATGTGTTGTGCTGAGGGGCATGGAGAGATTTCTGGAAGATGACTCTGCAAACTGCATCCATTGATTGTAATTAGAGCCATGCTGTGTTTCAGTTGCTGTCTGTAACGGGGATAGGGAGGACTCTTTAAGTGCATTGCACTCTCAACGAGTAAATGACGAGATTTAAACTCACTTCTTAACTTAGAGTTTTGAATCCGCATGCTGTATGGACTTGCCCATGCAATGTATGAAAATAAGAGCTTGGGCTGAATCTTTAATAACTGAAAATTTCAAGACATCTTCATAGGCAAATGTGTGTAACGTATATACGTCATCAGTCTGTGAACACACAAGCAGTCTTGTTCATTTCGCACTTAATAGATTTAAGTTTTGATACGCTAGTTAGCTGCAAATTACTGTTCCAAAGCGATGGTCCAAATTCTCTGGTAACAGCTATGCTAGCTCACCAATTTGCATAACAGGTATTTTCTGAATTACAAAACTATATTGATAACCTGAAAATAATCTATTTTCACTTGGCAGTTATCCAACAAACTACAAAACAAGTACTATTCTAAGAAGTGACTCCTACTGATGCTCCAGCAATACAGTTATGTCTAGAGAGCAAAAAGCGTGGGTCTTTAACTGGCAATAATTAGGATGTACCTCTCTTGAAATTAATCTGGCTCCCTGAATCTTCAATTCTTGGTTTATATGTAAATTATCCGAAGTTTGCTAAACATTATTATTCTAAGCATAACACTAGGGTTGTTACACTTGTTGGAATTACAGTCCAGATGGTGAAATGGTGGTTACTGGTTTTAGCAAATAATGTCACAACATATATATTGTGAACAACTTCTTTTTAAAAGAATTGTGGTTAGCAGTAATCCAGACTAGATTTCTTACATAAGTTGTTGTAAAAACTGTTCTAAATAGTCACTGTTCTATAAATAATTATACTAAAGATCACATTAGTAATGTACACATACAAAAAAAAAAAAAAAATGCCCATACCTTTAAAGGCAGGTGAAATAAACTGGTTTAAAGGTATGGATTTGTTTTCAGAGGAACTCAGAACATTGTGTTCTATCTGGATTGCCTAGTAAAGGTGAAAACATCCAAGAACCTGTTGGTTAAGTTATGGCCTTTTGTTTTCAAACAAATACAGTGGTATTGTGCTTCATGGTTCAATTAATTTCTGATGTGTTTTTGATTTGCCTGGCTTTAAAACTTGACTTACTCTTTAATAGCTGATAAAACCAAACGTTTTACATTAATTGATATCCTTTATAAAGCAAAAACACATTATCTATATTAGATTAGCGTTGCTTTGTTATTGGGACAGTTCTTGATTGCTACTTTCAATGCATACATGGGTTTGCATTAAGATATTCAGTGAGTTTTAAAACTCAGAGCTTTTTGCATGGAAAATCTGAGAGTTTTAAAACTTTAAACTGTAGATGGTAAGGTAAAATGTACTCATCCTAATGTAAGCTTTTTATTTTTCAACAAGGTGATATACTATTACCAAAACCAGCTCTGCAATGTATAAAGGTGGCCTTTACAAACCCAAAGCTTGAGAAATTTTTATTTAGATTTGGAATGAAATTGAACTGTACAGCCTTATGGACATCTAAGATGGCTATGCCAGAACTGTATCAATTCCATACAGTGCTACTTACCATTTTACAACTAAGCGAAATCCAAGTTATTCTGTGAGCATGTTACAAAGTCATGTGTTTTCTTGCTCTTATGAGTCTTCAGCCTAAATGCCTAAGTAATTATTGAGTGTCCAACTGTTCATTAATAAGTCAAGTGTAGAGGACAGAAACATGTTGACTGAATCATCAGTTGTGCCAATATTTTTTTTTTTTTAAAACTGAGGCAGTAGAGCTTAAGCATTGGTAAGCTGTGATGACTATTTTTAATACCACTCAAATAAGAAAAAAAATATTCCCACTCAGTCTGAGGGTGGCAAAATAGTTCAGGCTTATTTAATGTGTGACGAGCTACAAAACTGTTTTGTTTTTCCAACTTCTCCCCAACCCTGCCTTTTCCTGTCCTGTTCTTCCCTAATCCACAAAAAACCCACCAAGCTCAAAGGCGAGGGCTCCACCTGCAGCCTGTTTCTGCATGCTGATGGTTATTCGCTGTCTTTCCCCTTAGCTGTCCTTCTTCTGCAGTAGGAAAAAGTGTTCATAACCCTGAATCTACAAGGCACGTGCCAGAAAGAGACTTTCAAAATCTCTGCTGGAGAGCTGGGCCTGTCTGGGATACGTGGCTGTTGTTTACAGCAGCGAGAACCTCTGCTGTGCTGGGTCCCTGGAGCGGGAGTGGGTGAAATGCGAGGCAGCAGCAGCGCACAGCAGTGCCTACGCATGATGCAGTCATAGTGGGAGGAAGGGTGTGCTGACTCTGCCTCTAAACAGAGAGGCAGGCGTGAAAATCGGCATCTTTGGCCTACCCTGAGGAGCTTGTGTGCTTTTCCCCTCCAGACCATTCACTGCTAAATGCAGAGCGTGTTGGTGTTGCGTCCAGAAAGAGTTTGCTTGGAGGCTGTTGGTTCTTGGGGGGAGTGAGAAGAGCAGGAGGGGATTAATTCTTCCCTCTGAAATGACATGGTGCTCTCTGGTCTTGTTTGGATTTTATGACCTTTGCACTGCCTTCATTGTGGCAGTAAGGAAACTGCTGAGCGGCATTAATGCTTTAATTGCCTGCAGCTTATGAAATCAAGACCGTATTTCAAAGGCCCCAGGTCACTCTCAAAGGGACAAGGAATCTGGCAGAGAGACTGTTAAGGCGCTTCATTTAGTCTTCCTAGGGACTGTGTCTCAAGAGGAGAAGTGAGTGTCATCTTAGAGGGAGAAAGAGCTATTGACAGACTCTGCAGAAGAAGGAGTCATCATGTCTTCCTGTGGCTTGGTTGCCAGTATCACATTACCAAAAGCTGATTTGCACTTCACAGACATTTGTCAGTGAAAGGGTTTTGTTGTTTTTCTCCTATGCGTGCTCCAACTGATGAGTGCAGTCACTCTGATGTTGTATTAGTACGCTCTGGACCCTGTACTCTTCGCAACGTTTCATCTCTCTAGGTGTCACGCACGCGGCTATATGGGCAGCTTGTATTTCGTACCTCAGCGCGGCAGTGCCTCCGGAGCTGAGAACGTCAGCCCAGGGAATCCTGCAAGGTCTCCACTTGGGTCTGGGCAGAGGCTGCGGGGCTATGGTTGGCGGGGTTTTGGTCAATTACTTCGGTAAGCAAAAATTGTATTGAAGATTTTTGTTTTACTTATTGAAGTTCTGGTTTTACTGAACTACCAGCTTTAAACTTATTTATACTTAAGGTATGGTTATGTTTTAAAGCGTAATGCACTTTGTATAAAACATGGACTCATAGAACTGCTCAGGCTGGGAGAGACCTCAGGAGATCTCCAGTCCAGGCCCATGATCAAGGCAAGGTTAGCACTGAATTCAGACAAGGTTGCTTATGGCTTTGTCCTGTCAGTGTTACAGATTGAATAAATATGTTATGCCTAGATATTTTTAGTACTGTGTGAGCAAATCTCCAACCTGATCTTTAACTAAGATGAATGAATCCTTTGTGAGAGAATAGGTTGATGCTATGCAGCCTCTTGATGAACAAATGAGCATCTAATTACTTGGTTAAAAATCCTTTGCAAAGCCTGTTGAAGAAGTGATGGGGGAGGAAGATGTAATGAAAGAAGCTAGTAAGAGTCTACATGGGACAAAAGATACCCAAGGAGTGCATAATGCTGACTCATCTTGTATTACTTTATTAAGTAAGTAGATTCTCAGTTTAAAAAAAAATAAATAAAAAAAAATCTCATTACAGGTCCCGCGGCCACATTCAGAGGAATAGGGATGGCTTGTTTAGTGATTCTTCTTCTATTTGCACTGATCCAGTGGCTGTTGGTTCCTGATGAAGAAGAAGGTAAATATTTATGTCACTGTGACACTGCAGAATTAGAGCTAGTGAAAAAAGGTATCTTGGAAGCTGCTCCCTGCAGCTTTTATTTTGTATGTTTGGTGACTTTACTCAGATTTTTACAAAACTGTTTGTTTTCAAGTGAGAAGTTTTTTCCTGAGCAATGATAGAAATTGAGGTGATGTGTTCCTGTTGTAAGAAGGGCAGCATTGCATTCTTGGATGCTGGCAGGAGGAAAGCATAACATATTTTACTACCTGTATGTCCTCTCAGTTCTGGGAATCCCTTCTGTTAGTCTTAACAGCTATAGTGAGTCACTTCAGTTGCATCAGTTCTTTAAGGTCACCTTGACCACTGCATTCTCTCATATTCTACTGGTCCAAGCTACCTCTGCCAGAAATTGTAGAGAGGGCTTCAGAGGACACAGACTTTCATAGCTGCCTCAGTTCTGTTCTGGTACCTGAGAAATCTCCCCTCAGGTGGAACTTGGACTTTTTCATCTCCACCTTTATTACTATAAAGGTTAACCAGAAGTTAAAAGCTTAGTGCAAAGGTAACGATTTAGCATAAATCTAATTCTTACAAAGACAATAAAATTGTGGCAAATTCTGAAAAGTCATGAATTTTTGAGCTGCTTTTTACCCAAATGTTACTTGCCAATATGAGCTCCGAGTATGAAGTGAAAGTTAGTTTTCTTTAGCTAGGATATTAAATGAATTGTCCTTGACTGGTTATCAAGTCGCCTGTACTGAACTGTTCAAATATTTGTTTTATTAGAATTTGCTTCACCTTTGTTCAAAAGATAATGGCAAAAAATGGAAAGGTGAAAAGGATATTTGGTGCTTTAGTTTCCCATCAACTTTCAGTTAATTACACGTGAACCTACAAAAGAATAGTTTTGTTCTTAATAGCCTTATTCTGTTTAGTTTGTTTCAGTTTTTGGTTTTCATTTAATACACACTACCCACCTTAAGAGCTTGTATCTTAATTTTAAGCATGGCAGTAATTAGGTTGCTTTCAACAAGACCAGCTGGATGAGTAAAACTAAGCATGTGGTCAAGTGTGTGCAGGATTAGTCTCTTCATTTCCTCACTACTAGAGAACATTCAGCCGTTGCTTAAAAAAAAACAGTATGATCTAAGAGTCTGTAAATAAAATATGATTTTATAATTTTGAAAAAAAAGATCTTTTTAATCAGTAAAATATTTCTACTCAGAAAAAGTATTTTCTCAAAATTTACAGAATGTGTTATTTACAGACTCGTAGAGAACATACAGCTATTATTTAAAATATCCAACAGTTTCTAACAATGTATTTAATTACTTTTCATATATAAATACTCTGGCTCTTCAAGATTGTAAGGCACATTGTGTTGGGTCATGACAGTCATTTAAGGGGTGACATTTCAAGGCAGTTGTGAAAACTACTTCAGATTGTTGGCAGACCTTAGAGGTAAAGGTCTGTTGGGAAGATTTCTTCCTTTACCTGAAAGTCTGTGACAGATATTTTGTCTCCTCCAGTGTGTCACTCTAACCCTGTTCTTTTCTCACTAACGGCATAACTTTGTAGTAACTATGGAAGGATGGTTTATTTCTTAAACAGAAAAAGGTGGTGAAGATGTGAAACAACTTCGTAAGTTAAATCAGTAAGCTTAGAAATTTTAAGATCAGAAATGGCTGTTCTGATGATGTAGGCCATGCGACTTCACTGAATGGTTCCTGTGTTTAGTTATGAGTACGAGTGAGTTGTAAGATGCAGGCTTTATGCAGAGAAAGAAGTTTGCCACAAGTCTAGAAGAGTTATTTTCAATTTGCATGTAACAGGAAAATTGCTTCTTCCATGTAAAATGAAAATATGAATTTCTAGTAGCTGAGAAAAAACAGACTGCTTCATGCTCATTAGCCCCTCCTGTTTATGCAGCCATCCAACATACCTCACTGCAGTTGCAGAACAGCCTTGCTTATAAGGCAACAACCACATTGCGTTTCCCTAACTAGACTGTGGCATGTCTTGCTCCTGGCTGTTTGTGCCAGTGTTCTGCTTTCTGTACAGTGATAACCATATTATGAAAGCAAGAAACGCTTTGTGTTCATTGTCTGCTTTACACTTTTTTTAAGCTCGTTGGCTTTGCCAATGATTATTTTGTTTTAAAATTCAGAAAAGACAATGCTGGCGGAAAGGATCCCAGTGCCTTCCAGTCCTGTTCCCATAGCAACTATTGACCTTGTACAACAGCAATCGGAAGATACCATGCCTCGGACTGAGCCCAGGCTCCCTCTAAAGAAAACTAAACACCAAGAAGAGCAAGAGGATGTGAACAAGCCTGCCTGGGGCATCAGCTCTTCTCCTTGGGTCACCTTAGCTTATGCTGTCTACCAGATAAAAGAGATGGTTAAACTGTCCAAAACCAATCCAACTCCTGAGAATCAGCCTTTGCAGGTAATCTTCTAATGTGCAGGATGTTCTTAAGTATTTATTAGATACTAGAAAACCTTTATAGCTGTGTAAATCTGTTAGTATCTGGCAGGTATTCTCTGTCAGCCTGTAATGAATTTGGAGTTGTGACACAGCAGTTGAAATACTGCATTGAATAGAGTTGTTTTCTATGTGTAATAGAGCAGGAATAACTATTTTTGCAAGTATTATCTTCCTGAAGATGGGAGGAGAGGGAGAGACATAGAAAGAGACTCTCTTTTACAGGCTTGGATATTCTTGTATTCCCTTTAAGTTTACATTTGTTTTCATGTTAGTTGGAATGTGTGGGTTATGCATTTTGCAAAATTTACAAGGTGATAATTGAAGATGCACAGCTGCTTAACACAGTGTAAAATGATTTTTATTTAGTTTTGCTTCCTTGGGTGTCAAACATCTACATGTTTGCAGAAATAGGTGTTCCAGACAACTACTGATGGGATACAAAGCCCTCTGTTCAAATAAAGTTAATATCTTTTTTTCCTAGAGTTATACTAGCTAAGAGCCATTCTGTGATGTAAAATGTCTGATTGCTGGTGCTTACTTTACACCATTTCCCTTCTGTCCAGTCTTCTCCCAAAATACCTTTTAATACCTTTAGGTTTATTAATGATTGGGTGGGCTTCGATCTTGAACTACCTTTTAATGCTTTGGACATGCGTTTCAGAATGGAGCTGAAGCATACTGCTTAAGCAAAGTGGGGAAAAGTGGTCAATGCAAGTTCTAGAACAGCATGGTTAATGTTAAAACCACTGTGTTTACCTGTCTGGAAGGAGCAGGTGACGTACCTTCTTACGCACCTGGTAGGTGTAAACACAGAAGTGCTTTTTCCTCAGCTGTTGTCTTCAGAAATGGGTTATTTGGAATATGAGTGTGAATCGGCAGAGCAGAGCGTGTAGGAATTTCACCTAGTCAGCCACCTCCTGCCTTTCTTATTTGTCTTTATTCTTGAAAATATATTTACAGGCATGTCTGCTTTGGGTTGGTTGGGGTTTTTGCTTGTTCTTGAACTTCCCTGAGTCAAAGAATGTGGTTTTTATAGTGACACTGAAGATATCACTGGGTCTCTGACATCAGAGTAATTTGTCCAGACAAACCGCTGTTTCCCATTGGTAAACGTCCTCAGGGTCTTGGTTACTGTAAGCTGTCCCCTTTTTAAAAGAGAAATCGGAGAAAAGCAGTCGCACAGAATTTGCACAATGAACATGGCAAGAAAATAATGTTTTGCAGTTGTGTGGTGTTTGAGAGAGACTTGTCCAACACTGCTGGACACCACCCAGCTGCTTCACTGAAAATTTTGAAGGGGCCAGAAAGGCTTTTGTGCCTGTTGGCATCTCTATGCCACATCATCTCTTCATTATTTTTTTCTTCCTGTAAAAATACAGTGCTGATATAAAAGTAGTTCTTGTTGATATGCCAAAAATCAATGCATCCCATTGTATTATTTTCTTCATCATATGTGTTCTCCAAAATCTCTTTTGCTTACTTCAGCACACCAAAAGGACAAACCTTCTCCAAAACATTTCAGGTTTTGTGCTCAGTCATTTATTTTAGGCTAGTGATATTAAAATACTGAAACTAGAAAAAAGCTGCCCAGCTCTCTTATTAAATTTGTTAAATAGCCTCCTTAAAATGGAAATAGATCATTTGGAAGGAGGGTCAGTGCACAGAAAACGGAATTAGTGACAAAAATCATTCCTTCTTATTAAGATTTTTGCTTGATTTTCTACTGCTTGCTTATACTTCTTCAAGCAAAGGGACATACTTGCTGTATTCTCTATTCTTCAGTGCAAAACAAATAATCATAGATAGTGTGTCATCTTCTAATGTGAAATGTATTAGCGTGAAGGCTTTCTGTTTCAACCCTGGGGAATGTAACCAGTGTTTAAATGTGCTCTTTTGTTCCTTAGTAAGGCCTGTTTGAGTAGACTGGATGGAGTCGTACATCAGTACGGCAAAAGTTCTGCCGTTCAGAAAGTCTGAACAGTATCTTGGGGAGGGATGGAACTATTGCAGAAAGCTGTATTTAAGGAGCATAAAAAAATTTTACAGAATTGTTTGGTCAAAATAATGATCTTGTCTGAACATTTTGAAGTCCAGTTAATTGTTTTTTTTTTCCCTTGAAACACAACAAGTTTGTTTTTTGCATGCTTCTTGGGAAAGTGCAGTTAGGAAAAGAGATGGAAGGTAAGCTACTGTCTGTTTGCTATTAGTGTCATCTGGATTTAAATGTACTACTTTTGCTTTGCTTCTTTAAGTTTGAATTGTTGTGTTGCGGGCATTCAAAGTAAGCGCTTTGTGAATTTCCAGAAGTGCCTGAATGCATCTGGGGGTATACCACTGGGGACAGTGTCATAAGTGTTTATACTTACTTTTTGTATGCAATCCTTTCCCCTCTCTTTAGAAAATCAATGAGAATTGCAGTGCTTCATCAACCAGCTCAGCAAGACAACCCCAAAATCTGACAGATTCTGGGCAGTCCAGAAATTGTTCAGCACCAACACCTACAGCAACATCAGATTCCCAAGTAGATGGCGACCGCATTGTGTTGGATCATGATGCTCATCCTGCTGCTGCAGGGCCCTGAGATGCGCTCATCTTATCAAATCCAGTGCATGGAATTCTGCTTCTCACCTGGGAAACGCTGGAGTAGGAGCTCAAAAGTAGGACTTCATCTTAACAATCATAATGTGATGCAGTGCAAGCTTTTAACTATATAAAGAATATTCATATGACTACACAGAGCAACATGAGCAGGAAAGCCAAAAGTTCGGAATTCTTGAGGGAAGTGATGTGGCCAGATCTAACGACAGGAAGAATTTTTGGCTGCTTTGCTAAAGCTGAGTCAAATGCTATGAGATTTCTTTGCAATCTGTAGAAAGAGGGAGTTCACTCCTCACTTGTTGAGGAACAGACTGTCTGACTTGATTGGGTAGTTTTCTTCTTTGAATTTGTTCCCAGGACAAAATGAAAAGGCTTTTTAGGAGAGAAATGGGGTTTCCCTGCATAGTCTATTAGAATATATCAGATCAAGTAAACATAGAAACGGCATGAAACTGTCTCTGTAAAGATTTCTCAGAAACAGCGTAGCTTTAGGAAGCGTGTCTTCATATTATGGTGATGGATTAAGTAAAACTCACACATATTCAAAGAATATGTCTTTGAAGCTAATGTTATCTTGTTTGAGATAAAGGTTTAGTTCTGCAAAGCAAAGATTTTGAACTGGCATTTTAGTGAAACAAAAAAGCTGGAGGAAGGCTTCTGAAGAAGTTAACCTCTGCACTTGCAGCCCTTCACTTGGGCATAGGTTGTGTGCGTTTGGGTAATTTTAGGTTTGATGTTGTATTGAGACAAGAATCTTTGATCAAGATTGCACAGCCTGGGACTGATCAAGGGTTTCAATGGACACACTGTCTTTTTGGTTTATTATTTCATCATCTATACAATGGTTTATTTAATGCAGTGTAGTTACTGTGGTTATTTATTAAGAAAACAGTAAGCTTTAAGTGCCTAGGGAAGGTGGGGGGTAGGGAGGAATCACCTAAAAATCTTAATGATTAGGATTATGGGGCAAAGCTGTTGACGCAGAAAATAAGTGGAGTCAGATATTCTCAGGAGGAAGCAAACTAACTAAATTGCAGTATGTTTAGCAAATTCCTTTGCCCAATGTCAAGACACTGGAAGACTTTGGATTATGTTTTGTTATGCTTTTCAATATTAACTGCAGCCAGCTCACTTGCTGGTGTCTAGTGAAAACTGCTGCTGGAGGGAAATCCTTGGGCTCAGGGAGGAGTCTGGGGGGTTTAGTCAGGATAGTGTTTTGGCCCATTTGCTTATATTAACAGCTTGTTCCTGGGAGATTCTGAGCACTCAGCTTCTATGGGACTGAGTGAGCGCTGCTCAGCCCTCCTTGAAATCAGGTGTATGTGATGTGTCAGGCCTTCCATGGGGAAGGTGCGTGCTGTGGTACCATACAGTGATCCAGAGGCAAGACTGACAGGAGGACAGGGTTAGGGGGGAGGAAGATGGCAGCAGCTAAGCAGGAAAGGAGGAGCACAGTTTTACCCACTTTGACATCCAATCAGCTTGACTGAAGGGGTGTCCCACAGCTGTGCTTTAGCTGTGCTTTCAGAACAACCTGTGTTCTGGTGGTGCCTGGGACCAACACCGTAGACAATAGAAAGAAACATCAATGACTAGCCACTAGTTACTTTTTTTGCACTTGAACTTAAATGTACTGTACTCACGTAAATCCTCATGACTTGTCTAAGTGTCCTTTAAAATCAGAAATGTATTTATTGTATGTTTGTATAACCTGGGGGAGAACTAAAGACTGAACTGGTGACAGGACAGAAGGATGCTAAAAATCATCTTGAGACAAACCGACCACTTGTTGAGTTCATACTGTATGGTGTTACCTCAGCTGCTACTGCATAGCAACTGGATTGTGAGGTGAAGAGCTTGTACACTGTGTTTACACTTCAGAATTGTGTATTTGAAATGCCTGCTCTTTTTGGAATTGTATAGTCATTCTATGTTGCAAAACGGACATGTACACCTGGGTTTTGATATTTGTGAAACTGTAAAAACTGTGGTAAGAAATACAAAATATCCATAATGTATTTAATAGTATCAATCTGAACTTTTATTACATTTGCTCATATTACCCTGCCAGCAGTGAACACAGTCACCTGAATTGAAAATAATTCAACGATAATGACCTTTTGCAAGGCTCGCTGGAGGATAGTATCTGGAGGATAGTGAACCTAGAGCCTAGGAACTACTCTTGCACAGTGTTAAAATCTGTTTCCTGATCAAATCTGACTGTAGGCACAGATTCTCTCCTGTAGGGTGAGGGGAATGTAAGGGATGCACACCGTTGTGCTTCATAAACAGGTTGATATGGAAGTGTGCCAGGACATCATGAGTGAAAGTCAAAATTGGATATTACATTTGTCCCCTAGCAGTTTTGAGATAGAGGCTGCTAAGTGCAGGTCATGTCAGCTTGTATGGAAATACTTCCGATTTCTATTTCTGATTAACAAAATATATTTGCACTATTGCACCTGCCCTGTACAGCAGCAGATTGGTCTGGAATTTATTTTGGGTGTAGGACAGTTAGATTTTTACTATTTCAACTGCTTAACTTGTATGCATACAAAAGTGATGACAGGGAGAGATCAGGTTTGTTTTGTTGTTTACATGTGTGTAACTGCCAGACCTCACTTGTCACCTTATGAATTTGGTTTTGTGGTGGTTTGGATCTGTCATGAGTGGAGAATGGGAATGGCAAGTTCCTTCAGGGAGATGCGTTCAGGTTAGAGGGGACTCTCAGTTTTGGAGCAACCACAGCTAATGCAGTTACCGTTTTTTCAGCCTGCAACAAGGGAGGAAACCTCGGGATATAAACACATCCCATTTGCTTGGTGCCTCCTTGTCATATGTCCTGCTGTTCTGAAAAGAGTAAATGCATAAGGGAGGAGAACCACATGGTTGAAAAATACTTTAATTTTAAAAAATCTTGAAAGTACAAGACAGTATATCAAGTATGCTGTACCATGAATACAAAATAAATATGAAATTCTAACTTTTTTTAAGACCATGAAACAAAGTAAATGTAACTCACCCTTCATTAAGGAAGAAAGGCTTTTATAACAGTTAAGGCAATGGATTAACATCTAGATTCTTTTGCCAGATTTTTCTGGCTGAACACTGTACAGTACTTAACAATTGTGTTTTAGTAAACCTATGTAATCTCCATATATCACAGGAGCACTGTGCAAGTAAACTCACTGTTGGCAAAGGGCTCAATGACAGCAGTTGGTTTCGGTAGGTTTTGTTTATGAAATGCTTCCAATGTTGGAAGAGGCTTGGGAGGATTTTTAAGGTCAGCATTGGCCATCCACTAAAGTAGTTGTCGCCTTTCTCGTACATTGCTGCACTTCTGTCTTGGATGTACTTAGTAGTTTCCTGTTCTCCTTTGGATAGTATTTACCCATCCCTGGTAAATGATGGACTTCAGAGCTACATAAAATGTGGGTTCATTTATTTTTCCCTTGTTGGAGTTGGCGTACCTGATACTGTTCTACATAATTTAGAAAAAGGGACTGTCTGAAAAATGTAATGGCCTATCTTGGGGTAGCTTTTCCATTTAACATATTGCTTACGTAAAATATTATCTTAATGTATTATCTGGGCTATTGTATATAAATACATATTATGTACTTACGGAATAATGATCATCACTACCTCAGTAAAGAGAGGAAACCCACAAAAACTGGGTTTAAGCTAGAACAAATTTGATTCTCCCCCTTAGCCTCAAATCACATGGATGGGAGTTCTTGGCTAACTACAAAGTACACTGAAAAAACCTGTGTACTTTAAAACATGCAAAAACCATTTAACATTAAGACATTTCTTTTAAGTATCTTTTTTTGACTAATCTGTAATGATTTTAAGTACTTCATTTTCACGATGGTGATACAGGCAAAGGTAAAATAAATCTTTAGTCTACTAAGACCATTGTTTGGGGGGGAGTTTCCATCCTTCTCCCAAACCATCAAAGATAATGAAGCTTTCCTCTGCTTTCACAACAGCTAATGCTTCCAGCTTCTTGCTACTGACAGAACCCCCCAAGCCAAGCCTGACTTCCAGAGTGTGGGTGGCAATTTAACTGTGGATTTGGTAGCAGCAGCCTGTCTCGGAGGCGAGTCTTACTGCTAGTGGCCTTCCTGAACAGAACTCTCTTGCTCTATTTTTGAATGTTGTGGACTTAACAGTGAGTGTATTTTGGATCACCTGCTTGACAGGGCTTCTCTCTGCTAAACATGCTGTCGATTCTGCATATGTATTTATAAATTTACAGCACAAAGGGGTGTTAAGTGTCTCTTTACTGTAAAATGGAAGTGTTTATTTTAAAATGAAGCAAAGTTGAAGCAATATAAAGGAGGAAGGACCATGTAAGTAAGGCTTTCAAGCACTAACTCTGAGTGATGTTGTATACAGAGGAGCTCTTGGAATGTGGTATGGCAGCAGTTCTTAGCACTGTTAGAGGTAACAGATTTTCTCCCTTGTCCAGCGATGAACGATGAGAAACCACAATAAAGCACGCACCGCTGAAGTCATGCTGCATCACTAGGCATGTTACAAAGAAAAGATAATACGTTTTAAAGCAAATATATCCTGGTCTGACATGCCCATCTGGAGACCTAACTGCTTCCCACCACTGGCAATTCCTGGTGGGTTTGTAAAGTCAGACAGTGCCAGAATTAATAGTCTTTTGTTTTCTGCAGTTTGGAAGACAGTAAAGGAAAACAGCAAGGCGAGGACATAATATAGGGATAGTCTAAAGAACAAAAGAAGGAAATGACCTTTGCAGGTGGATAAACTGAGGGGACATGATCTACTGCCTAGCCGAGGATCGTGTAATACGTAAGCTGAAAGACATTTGACTGTCTAAATTTCTCTCTCTGTTCTTTTCTTTTCCTCCCCACACACCTCCTGTGATTAAGTCCCAAAGAGGGTCAAAGATGGGGAGGTAGGAGCCAGGTGTCCCTCCCTCCTTGTTTTGCCTGGAATTACTTTCCACTTGTTATTGAATGAGCAAACTACTGAGTGCTCTGAGGACAGTGGAGCTATATGTGGGTTATCTGTATTCCCAGTTACATGGTTACAGCATCACTCGAGCTCTGCTGACAGCAGTTCCTCCAAGCAGCTGAAACAGCCTCAGCCTTTGTTCTCTTTCCTGGGCTGTTGAGAGGCCTGGAATGGACAGCAGCACCCGTCTGAGGTAAGGTGACAGTGAAATTGAAAACAATAGTAAAAATACATTTGGGGATCAAAATCCTCTCCTCTGCAGTTGTTGGAGATGGAGAAGCAGAAGACTGAAGAAAGGTTCAGCAGAGGGACCTGTAGAAGAGGGAAGAAGACTATGTGAAGAAACAGAGACATAGAAAGAACAAAGTGCAGTGTAACTAGGGCGGAGGCCAAGAACAGAACAATACAAGCAGAGGGTGAAAAGTCAGGCAGGGTTCTGAAGAGTAAGAGGAGCTTAAAACAAATGTGGAGGGGCAAAATGAAGCTAACAGACAGCAAGCCTAGCCAGAAGAGCAAACAAACTTTGTTCAACTGTGTTAACTCTCTACTGATCTTTAGCACTGGAAAGTCCCACAAACAATAAAAATAGTTTATCAGCACATTAAAAGCATTATTAAAATTGTTGACACATAGGGTACTTAGTAGAGTACTAATAATGGCTTCTCCTCCCTCTAATGCTCAGCACAGAGGACTTGACAATGAAAAGGGCCAGAACAGATTCTCTGTTCTCTAGAGGTAGTATCCTTGGAAAAACAAGGCGTCCTGGTGGGACAGGCTGCTGCCAGTACTTGCTTTGGAAATAAGCAACATTTACTTCCCCAGTTAAAAGTACCAATAGCGTGAGAATTCTCTTCACTTGAACAGCCCCTGTGGTTTCCTTCTGTTGCTCTAATAAGGCAACATCAGTGATATAGGAAACAGTTTTTTCAGAAATCCTTGTTTGTCCACCAGCAACCACAAGAAATCACCAAGCGCGAGTTCTCAGTCTGTATCCTTCCTAGGACGAATGTGTTTTCCCTCTCCTTTTTTTGGTTATTTCCCAAAACTCAGAGCAACTCAGTAGCATATGGAAATGATATTTGTTTATGCATTTCATCTTCATCCTCCTCATCTCCTTCATGGATGGAATTGGCTGGATCATCTTGCTCAGATTCTGCCCTTGTCTCAAAGAGCTGCTCTTCCAGGAAGAAGCTCCCAATGCCATATTCCTCATCATGCGCCTTTGTTTCTGCAGGTGAGACGTGGGGAGATCCCAGAATAAAACCTGCAAACCTGCCAGATTTTTAAAGAGAGAATTCATCAGCTGAGAAATGAAAAAAAAAAACCACTGTAAATGCAGGGGATACTGCCAGTTAAGCAGGGATGTTGTAAGGACACGCTCACAGGCAGTGCAGATGAGGGGTAGTTGCAACATGAGCTAGGGAGACCTGAATGACAGAGTGTGTAAATCACAATGGATGGCAGAAACTCTGAAGATTTGTTTTCCTGCCTCATCTTTTCAGTCTTTATTCTTTCCTATATAAGTAAATTCTGCTCTTCTGGAGGCCATCTGCAAGGTCTTGTGACTAAGCAAGAAGATCTAACTTCGTTTTCTCATCTTGTCAGTACTCCTGGGGTAATCCAGAGTAAGCATTTGTACAGTTGGATAGATGATACTTTAGCTTCTAAAAATAAATTAAAGCTGTAGCATATTTGAGACAAAGGCTGTAAGAATTCAGGTAAGTTGACATTGCTAATGAAAGGAAAAGAAGGTGAGAACTTCACATTCCTACGTTGCTGCGCCATCACCTTGCTTCTGGTGCTGCATGCAAATTCTGAGCAGGCTGAGCTAAAGTCTTGCCAAAGAATTCCTGCTTTTGGTGAATGTGGAGCTGCAGACTGGGAATTGTGCAGCTGCTCCAAGTAAATGCCAAACTGGAGGTCTGGCAGAACAAAGCATGAACTTAGCACTGACCCTACATTTCAATTTGTCACAAATCTGACTTTCAGTGGACAAGTACATTGAAGAGATAGAACGGAGCTGGAGGTTTCTGGCAAGAGTGTGGAAACAGACGGCAGTTCTGACACCTGGGTAAGTGTCGACAGCATCAGAGAAACTTAAGAAAAAGGAAATGCAGCTACATTCTGGAGTTCTGATATATCTGGTAAACTGATCAATAATTTACATTTTAGACTTAACATTTCTGTGAGATGAATGTTGTCACCTCTCTCTTCTTGGAAGCACTGTTAGTCTAAATGGGGAATAGAGTTGGACTGGCTGTGTTTTACAGGTTTGCCTTGTGTTGAACTATCTTCTGATGCTTAATGGAAGCTTGAAAGGGTACTCAACTTCAAATCAGACTTCTGTTGGTTCTCCTTTTTATTTTTGTATTTTTATAGTGAACAGTTCGTAAGAGCTATATTAACTAAGTGATGGCTAGCAAATACGTGTGTCTCAACTGTTTTGTGCATTTGGCAGTATTTTGCTTTGCAATACTGCAGCGAGTTTTCACTTTTTTGTATCTTTCAATCGTGCTATAGAATGCAAGTATCTTAGAAAATAAGATAGCTTCACAGTAAGTTTATAAAACCTGGCACAGAGGTTCTCTGTGTGACCATCTAAGAAGATGAAGGTTCTGAAACTAGTTTTAACTTTCTATTGATTAAATTCCAAGCTGACTGGGGCTTCTTTGAAATTGTGACACTTGGTTCTGTAGCAAGGGCCAAGTCTTTGTGGCTGGGTAATATGTGAAACTCTGCTCAATATCTCAGAGTTTCAGTTTTGACAGAAATGCACTGCTATTATGATTAATTTTATATTCTGCAATATTTTCTGGCTGCATTTATCTGCCCCTTCCCTTCCTAACATGTATTTGTCTTACATTTGTCTCTTAAGCTATCTCTGGAGCAGCTCTTCTACCTGTTATACTTTGTAGGTGCAGGCACTGATTTTTCTTCCTCTGTATTCTTAGTCTTAGGTATTGGTTGATACTACAAGTAATAGGATTTCTTGGCTGTGCAGGCTTGCAGTTAGAGAACTTAATACAAGTAATATTTGAGCATGTATCTTCAGCGTGCCCCAATACTACGCAATGCATAAGTGTACTGCTCTCAAAACTGAAGAAAGGGGTATTTCACTGGTTAGACAGCCACTTGGGTCACTGTGTAGGAACTTACAGAGGCACTGTAGAAAGTGTGTACATTTTAGGGAAAGCTGCCATTACCATGAATTAGCTGTGAACATCTGCAAACTCTCAGAGTAATTTATGGTTGGAGAGGAACAAACGGGGTTTAATACTACCAGCAAGTAAAATCCTTGAGAGGTGTGGCTGTGATCTTTAGTGGGATTACTCAAGTAGATAAAGCTACCCACACGTCTGACTGCATGCAAGATAAACACACCTGGAACAGTGCCTGAAGTAGTATCTGAGTCTGCTGTGTAACAGTGTCTGTACAATGTGTTTCCTGTTTTAGAGAAGCCAAATTTTCTTACCTGTGTGGGGACTGGAGTTTGGATATAGCTAACCATGATGGGAAGTCAGGGTTCCTGCACAATGAGCGTAGCTCCTCCAGAGCTCTCATAGTTTCTGTTTCACCTTGTTCTCGATACTCCTCTTCAGTAAGGCGTTTAAACACTAACTTTTTTGATTTAAAGTGGTTCTTCATTCTTCTAGAATGAAATTGAAACAATTAGTATTCCTAAAGTCTTCTGGCACAATTATTGTCATCCTTTTTCTCTACTACCTGTTATTAACATGCATTAATCACTTTTATCCTTTTAAAAGGACAAGCTATGTTCTTGCATTAAAATTTTAGGACAAGGTGGCTAATGTTTGCTAGCCAATTTACCCTAGGTCTTAAAGTTGTAGAATTCCACAGAATGTTATCTAATGAGCTCCAAATGAGCTTTGGATCAGGTCCTTATTGTGTATGCATGGGCTAAAATCTCATCGAGTTAAATAGATGGCTGCTTGCTCAGCCATTTTTAGGTGCAATATGCAAAATGTGTCTGCAGAGACATGGGCTGAATCAAAACCCAGTCTGCATATGTAACTTCAAAGATAAGCAGTGCTCTAAGTCTGTTATGAGTTGTTCATGTTGTTTACTAGATCGCGTCTCTTAAATCTTGCTTTAAATTACAAAACTGAGTAGTGTGAGGCCAAAATGTTTACAATCTGATGTTTTTTTAGCTGCTGCGTAGCAATGTATAATATAATTAGATATCAATTAGAAAGTGTGCCATGTTCTGTTCCCTTCTGTCGACTGCTTTCAATTTAAATGTTGTGATGAGTTAAGATAAGCAAGGGCTGGATGCCCATAAAACTTTCAGCTCTGTATAAAAACACCTGCTCCAACCAGCAGCATTCACTTTCTGCTTTATTTCCCCTGTAAAGCAAGAACAAGCTGTAGCCCTGGTTCAGGTCAAATGGTCAGGGTCTTGCTGGCTCAGTGGGATCAGTACTGATCTTAACAACAAATAACACAAGATTCTTAGTTATTTTGATGTATCTGCTGCTCTGAACTGTGTATCTGGCATCACGGCGCCACAGTTTGGTGCTACTGCTTAGTGTTTTGAAACTGATTCCCCGCCCTGCCCCCCCCCCCCCTTATTGTCCAAAGATAAATTTGTAGAGCTCTATTTCAGTGCTTTTGGGCTTTATAGAAGCATGCATCAGATCATGAAAACAAAAGAGGTCCACATGGAAAACTACAGTGTTTCAGGGTAAAACAGGTACGTTCTGACTTCAGTGAGCTTATAGCCAAATCTTACTGATTTCAGAGTGACCTGAACCTGCTTACATCAGGTTAAGTATTGATCCTGTATGTTGCTTTTGAAACAGTTTGTGCTTTTCAGCTGCAGGCAAAAAATCACTCTTCAACAAATGATGAATTCTACCTAAAATAAAAAAGTTTCAACCCAGTCCACCCTTCAACATCTAAAAAGAGCACAAGAGCAAAGCAATATGTTCTTCAAAACTAAACAAGGTGTAAAAGACTAAAAAAAGAAATTATATGTTTTTTATTCCTTTGGTTATGCCAGTTCTAGCCTTTGCCTCTTCCTGGTTCTCTGCTGTTCAGCAGAAGTCCACAGCTACAGACCAGTCTGCACTAAAGTCTCTCAATCTGGATGCCATCACTGAAGGTAAAAAACAGATGTAAATTGGCAGAACTTTTTAGAATCTTCATTGTGTTGTATTGGTGATAAAACATGCTTCAAATTCAGGGATGAGCAAACATGTTGTTCCCATATTGCTAATGAAAATGCCTAGTAAACTTAAGGTCTACATATTTCAAGCAGTTCCCATTCCAAATGCCACAATATAAATGGGGCTCTGGGAATACAGGGGAATGGCTCCACAGTGACAACAGGTTGTTTCCACAAATTAAACGTAGACATGTACATCTAGGATACCAACCTTGGAAAACTAAAATGAATGGAAACCATTACTTTTGTGGACACGGGTTTTTAGTCTCTGAACTCTACACTGTCTAATCTACAGGGACTTTTTAACATCATCTTCCTCGCTGATAGTACACGTTTATCCCATAAGATTCAGTATGAGTTACCTGCAGATTCTCTCACTACACACGAAACTGAGGCAGTATTTCTGCAGTCTAATCAACCAACCAAACAGAAATGTTTTGGTTACCATGTGCTGCAGACTAGAAGGTGCTACATTTGTACTTAAGAGCACAGTCACATTTCTCCATTCTCCATAGAACAAAACTCATGCTTAAAACTGCCAAATGGAAAATAATTGAATTCCTGTGTCTTGGGGCTTTAAAGCTTTTCTCACTATTCAAGTGTAAGGGGTTTTCCATTATCAGCCTCCAGTATTTCCTGGTGATACAGGGACTTGCACATTCACAAATAGATACAAACCTGCCTATGTGACAAGCAGCACCAAGGGGGTAACACAGGCTTTTTGAACAGAGGCTGACTGCAATTAGCGCATACGCAACTTGAGGTATGGTCACACCACAATAAATCAAGACAGAGGCTGTTAATTGTAGCGTCCATGTGAACAAGGTTATGTTCAGTTCACTGGTAAGCGGTCCATGCTGATAGCAAATGGCAAAGCTGGTAATTCCAACAGCCAGAAAATACCCTGTAGAAACAAAAGGAGGACATGGAGAAAAAAGATGCAAACTACCCATATAAACTTCATTAGTTTCGTTCGCAAAGCTTGCAACTGCTGTGAAGTATAGCCTGCTGTTTCTTGTCTTATAGATATTTGCACTAAGTTGTATGTGCTTGATATTTCAAAAGTGTGCCAAGAGTTCACGAGGTGATCTGTGAACAGCCTTTAGCTAATGCTGCAAGCTGCACGTGAATTCTCCCTGTGCGTGAATGTCGAGGCAGGTGCCAGATCAATAGATTTGTCAGCCCCTGCAGCTGCATCCAGTTAGCAATTTATGCATCCAGTTCCCAAATGCAGCAAAATACAAACCAGCATAGTGGCCCTTTGCTGTTACACAGAACGTATGCAGTGGCAAATCAATGAACAAGTAATACAGGCAAAATCTGCTCTTAAAGCTGCTACTGGCCCACTATATCAAACTCCTTATTTAATGACACAATGTGAGTAGACACTCATTTGAATGAATTAGGAACCTTTGGAATATTCCAACGTCTACAGTTTAGGAGAAAAAAGTGCTCCATAAATGAGTCACTTGATTTTGGTTTTTATGTGCAGGTATTCATTTAACCACTAAATTAAACCAAAATCTGAGCACGTTTTTTGATAATTTTCTTACCTAACAAGTAGTTTCTGTGTTCAGACCACAACCACTGCATATTCTCTTTGAAGCAGTAAATAAAATATAGAGAGGACATCCAGCAGCCACTCATTAAGATCCAGAAAGTACTGTGCTGGAAATAAAATTTTAAAAAACTTTAAAAAAAAAAAAAATTTCAAGTCAGAATCAGGACCATTGTGTGCAAGGGAACTCACAGTCAAAACCAGATGTGATATTCAGTAGAGCTACACGGCTTATGATCTGTGTTAGACTTCCACTGTACAGTGCTCTGCATGCTACGACTAAACAATATCAATTTTAAGTGGAGCAGCTGCATCTCTGTATTTGTATATCATGTCCCCATGTCATGGTATAAGCCTATTGCAACGTATTTCCAATTAACATATCTCAGCAATATTGTGAGAATGCACAGACTTTGTAAAAGTAAAGGAAAAATTCACATCTGCCTTGCAATGAATTGTCTCTGGCAAATGGAACAGAATCTGTCCCAGTTGCCACTAAAACTACATTTGGATTTAGACTGATTCATAGATTCAAAAGTAAGCTTAGCTCCAGTCCAATAAAAGAATTTACATTTCAGAATAAACTCTTCTTGTAAATCAACAATGTCTTGTTACTTTAAACTCAGGAGCAAGCTAACTAGAACTTGATTCTAACCTAATTCTGTTTACTTGACGCAAGAAATCCTGCAGTCATTTCAATGGAGTTACCTGGCCACAAAACCAGAGCAAGATCAGAAAGAATCTGGCTCCGTACTCTTCACTTCTATATTATGTTGATGATTATTATTATTTTGTTTAATAAATGTAGATTTACCCTTGGAATAAACCTTTTAAGTGTCAACAGGACAAAGACTAGCAGAGCAAGAACACCCAGTATTATTCCAGAAAGGTAGAAGAACTTGGTACTCCTGCAAGAGAACAAGACAGAAGATGGTGAGAAGTATAATTTGTAATTGGTTAAGTTGCCAACATCTGTAAAAACGGCAGTGATCTTCAGTAAGAACTTAACACAACTGTAAGTTAGAGTTGTAGTTACATGGTTAACAGGCCCAGTTTAGATACTAAATCTGTGTAAGGAAAAATTCCCAACAGATACTTCAGGTCACTGGAGTTGTTACAGGCTAGGAGATGGTGGTGTTTTGTTGTTTTTTTTAAAGCTCACACTATTTCCAATTTCATTGACCTTCTAGTTTCTAGTAATTTCATTTTCTTCTATGTACTGACATGCTTCTGTACTGCAAGAAAAGTTGGGGGGGGTTAATCTAAAATGTAAAAAAACCTCCACAAACCCAAAAGCTTTTTTTTCTAAGCTTATGCATTTATGAAGTCTAACTTTGAATTCAGAGTTAACTCTATAAAACCTATTACTGCTCTGCTTGTTTTAGAGGTGCCTCCTGACAATTAGTTTGTGACTCATTTTGCTTTGAAGTCATGAGACACATGTTTTGCTGTAAGTACCCTCCCTTACATGCTATGCAAAACGTGCATCAAAAGAACAATAGGAAAAGGTTGGCACAAAGGAGGAGGCAGAGGAGGGCCCAGATGACCTCATCCTAAGCATTTCTTGCTGCAGGAAGGCATCATTTATAATACATGCAGCAGTATTTAGCATTCAGCTAACCTCACTGGTCTACAAAAGGGAGAAAGAATTCTCCTGAATCCACACACTTGCTTGCTGAGGATTGTCTTGGTGTTGCCCAGTGCAGGAAGCTTGGATACAAGAACCCTAACACAGCTACGTGATTAATAAGAGTGCAGCACTCCCAAGATACGTCACAATCGGTATGGAGTTTTAAATATATGTTCAGTTTTCTTATTTCACTTTCCCAAAGAACCACCTCTTTAGCTTAGAAAACAGACCAAAGACACACAGGCTTTGGGGAAGAAGGTCAAAAACCAGCACCTAGTACTCACCTGCTCAGGGTGTTTGCAAAATGGAACAGAAAAATTCCAGCTACAAACAAAAACAAGAGCTTTCCATCTAGCACTAAAAAAAGGGGGAAAAAAATAGAAATGGACTTTAGACTAATTCAATCTGAAATGCTGATTATATAAAATATCAACAGAAAAGTCCCAAGCTTCTTACAGAAGAGATGGTACATTCAGTAGTACTGGCAATACCAATCTATCTGTAATTTAAACCAAAAGCTTTTTTACTTACTTTCTCGTTTCACACTCACAATGTATGGTTCGGTTTTGAAGGGCTGTATTTTGAAACAAACATCCTCTCCATATTGTTTTATGCTCATGAAAGTTTCCATAGATGTCTCTGGTTTCCAGAAGATTTGAACAGCACATGCAGCAAACTCAAAAACAGTTTCTGAATTACGACAGTTGCTTTTTTCCGAAATAGGCTCAAACCTGAACATTTCTCTGCTGTTAACTTTTACCTAAAAACAAACAACAGAATACACAAAGAAGTAGCTCAGAACCACTGGGGTTTTTTGTTTTTCTGAACTATATAGCATATAAGCCATACATGTGATAATGAACATCAGTATAGAGAGCTCAAGAATAAAATGCTAGTGCAATTCTTAGTTGTTTAATATTGGTTATTCATATTATGCAAAGATTAATTCTTTAGGCCTTACAAGGTGATTCAGAGAACTCAATGTCAGCGAAGTTCTACAGAGGGGCCTCAATATATCCAAAAGCTCAGTGGGGTTGGTTTTACCACGACACTTAGCCACACACAAATTTCTAACAAAACCAGTAATATTTGACTTGACCACAGTTTCTTCCCCGTTCCCCTCCTGAACTGTAAGAAACTGGACTTGCTTTTCTTGTAGTTGTTAATGCAATCTTCATGTTAAGGACAGAAGAGGCATAAGGAAAAGGAAAGATAGCATAACCAGAAATTTAAATATAAGCACATTCCTGCTGGGAATTTTGGGGTTTCTTGCTAGCTCCTAGCACCCTCCCCAACCAAACTGGTAAAAAATCTTGTCAATCTTCTGAGATGGGATGATCTTCCTGAAGATTGTGATTCATTGTGAGCTCTTGATCAGGGCCTATAAGACAACAAAGACCCATCTACAAAAAAAGTGACGCAACAGGTAATAAAACAGGCTTCTAATGGGAGAAGAGACTACATGTCAGCAAGCGATTTGTTGTGGGAAAAATCTCAGCTTCCTGCTTTTGAACATTTACTCCAGGAAAAGCTTGTGTGACTGCTGGAGGGTTTCACCACCTGAAGTCTGCTACCGTTCATAAAAACACCTGCAGCATGTTCCTGAGGAAGACAGTCCTGGGAACAGACAAAGGGATGTTCCACTTCCTATATCTGAGAGCAAATTCCTCCAACAGAGATGAAGTGAAACTGTTTCCTTCCTTTGTCCAGAGACGTACTTCCCGGGACAAAAAGGAACCACGCAGATAGTCAGCTTATTCCTTTAGCTATTATTGCTTCCACTGTGGAGAGATTTTTACATTGTTTCGAGCTAATCTCTAAAGGTATTTTCTTGTAAGATGACCCTCTGTTACTCAGAAAAACAAAAATGCACTGCTACTGCTGTTTTTACATTAGTCACGATCTAATATGTTTTTGGTTCCTATACTGTGGCCTGGTATGCTACTGCAAGTGAGTTGCAGAACTGCATTTTATCCTCAAATTTAAAAGTTTTATAAAGGCGTTTGGCGATAAGCAAAAACATTTGTTGCAGAGGTTAACAGTGGTCTATCAGCAGAAAAGGTGTGCAACAAAATAAAGCACAACACTATGTTAATGTTTGTGTGGCATCACACTATAAGCCTGGTTGACATCCTTCGCATAAAGAGAGACAAACCTAACTGCATCTGAAGTGGAGGATCGCAATGCTGCATTTTTATCATGGTCCTACCTATACACCATTCAAACTACCAATTACACAGAGAACCTGCTTTGGTCTTGATAACTGATCATATGCTTCACTGGCAAAAGTTCACAAGAAACGTATTGCGTATCTGAATGATCCCCCAAACGGCCTCTTACCTGAAGAGTCGACCAAATGTACTGTAAGTGAATGGTTCTGTTTTGCACATAGCAGTAACAGTTTTCATCCTGTTTCTGGATTACATCCATTTCCTGCAAAAAGCTACAGTTTCTACCTGGGGGAGGGGGGCGGAAAAGTTAATTTTTAGCATGTATCAAATACAAATGTATAATTTTCCTCCATTTCATTATTGTATATGCTGAGGGAATCACAAGCAATTTGCAGATAATCAAACGTGAAAACTATGCTGCAGGGTAGCACATTCAATACCATTTAGCTGAAAATTCAAATCAGACTTCTAATCAAGTCATTTGGGCTCCAGAGTAAACTGCAACACCTTTTGGGGGGGGGGGGGGGGGGGGGAATTAATCTAGGGTGTTATTTTTAAAAAATGTAATCCATAAAAACTTGGCTTTGGTATCAGTGTTTTGATGGCACTGGAATAGGGCCCCTGGGCCAAATTCACTGCTTGCACGAGTGGGTGTAACTCCACCGGAGTTGATGCTTATACCAATGGTGAATGCAACTGTGGGAGTCTGAGCAGGTAAACAGGCTTACATATTAAAATAGTCATTTCGCACATGACACGGCTGCTGATGGCAGAAATCATACTCCTCTCCCTCGGAAATGTTTCTAATGTTAAATAACACAACTCTTCTTTTCAAAACAAATTTTCCTGACGTGGTCCAGCCATGACATGTAACAAGGCAACTGCACTGATAGCTTGCCATAAGTCATTTAATTAGGGATGCTAATTGGTCTAACTCTCCTGAAATGTTAATGAGCCCCTACGATCTTCAGAATTAGATTGCACTTTTGAGCAGAAATGCACCTGAAAGATTTATGGAGCAAACTTTGAAGAATAACATACATTCCGATCTACATACATGTGTAAAATATACCCTACAGTGCATTACCGCAGTGTTGCAGGAACATAATTAAAGAGAAGAATAAAGGAAATAATTACAGATCTGAACAGAGGGAATCATCTGGCTCACTGAATAGAAAATGTAGGTCTAAGCCAAGCTCAGTAATAACTGCTAAAACACCGTCATACACTCAGAACAGCAAAATGAGTATGTGCAAAACAGTCTTAATCTGGACAAGGAGATACTGTTTGCAGGTAAAAACCTGCCCTGTCTCTGTAAGGAAGCTGAACTTAGGCTAAATTATTTTTTTAACCAATTTAATTAAGCCAATGAAAAATACCTGTGTGGATGTTCTTACGTAAGTTTATTAAGTCATTCCAGAATTAAAGTATCCACAGGTCATCCTGCTAAAGTAAATTGGTTTAAACTTAAAATTTGGGCATTTTTTATTGTGCAAAATTAACAATCTGATTAATTTTCATCCATGGCAAATCCAGTGGGAGGGAGCACAAGCCTTCAGACAAGGGCTGGCTGTGGCTGTACCTCTTGACAGGCACTTCCATAAAAGTCATCAGATGAACCTGCAAAAGGATTCATTGGTCTCTGAAGTGCTGCCGACTGACTGACGCGGCAAGCGGGCGAGGCTGGGCACTACCCAGGGCTAAAACCAAGATGATCCAGTGATAGGAAACAGCAATACCCTAGCAGGACCAAAACGCAGCAGAGTGCCCACACCTTCCCTGCAGGGCATATTAGGATTTTCTGCCACTACAGATAAACTGTCCATCCACATTAGAAGCAATGTCCTCCATATACAACGCTAGCAAGTATTTTCTTACCTGCCCTAATTTTAAGGCATTTTCTTGAGAAAAATAATTTGCTTCAAACATGACATCAGCTCCACAGAGCGAAACAATCCCCTTCCAAAAGGAAAGGCACCCCTGAACAGGTAACCGTGAGATGGACGAGGATTTTAGCTACTGTGAGGACACACGGAGAGGGCAACTCTCAACTTCTGAGATTACGAGCAGTGGAGAGAATCGGCATCTGCTGCAGAGTCTGGAGGATGCCCGAGACTTGGGCATGTCAAGGCCAGGGGGGGAAGCAGCTTCTTGACTGCCGGATTACTGCTACAGCTGGGAACAACCGTCTGGGGTTTCGCTGCCTTCGTTCTGTTCTGCAGCCAACGCTCTCTGAATCAAGTTAAGGGGAAAGCCAGCGGGAGTAATGCGGACTACAGCCGAGTTTCCCGTGCCGGCGGTACCCAGCCTTACCCCCCTCTGCCACCCACACGCAGGAGCGGGGCACTTGCTCCACGAGGGCTCGCTGCCGCGCTGCCCACGCAGCTTCTCCCAGGCCGGTCCGCGGCGCCCGCGTCTATCTGTCCCACGAGGCACCACACGCACAACAATCTTGTGGAAACCGAACCCAGGTGGGACAAGCGGGAGAAAACAGCGGAGCGCCTCAGGGACGCCTCCGGCCCCGGAAACCACTTTAGCTCTCGGCCCAAGCAGGCGGGGAGGGAGGCGGCGGCCCCCGCCTTTCCGTCGGGCAGCGCCATTTTGGGCAGAAGCCGGAGGCAGCAGGTCGCGCCGTACCGGCGGCGAATGGAGGCCCAGAGAAACCGGGGGGGAGGAGAACGTGTGTCCCCCGCTCCCTCTTCTCAAGGGGACGGGACGGGACGGGACGGAGGGGGGGGGGGGGGGGGGAGTGAGACACTCCCCTGCGCCCCCAGCGTGTGACCACCCGGGCAAGGGCACGGGCACCCCACCACCCCCAGGAGCACCGCCACCCCGCCCGCGGCCTGCCCTGCTCCGCCGCCGGCGCCGGCGGAGCTTTCCCGGCCCCGCGCAGGCCCCTGGGGGCCGGAGGGGAAGGCCAGTACCTGCTGACGGCGCCTGCCCGCTGCCCCCGGCCGCCCCGGCCAGCGCCAGGAGGAGCAGCCCCAGCCCCGGCCTCGGCCCCGGCCGGGCCCGGGGGCGCTGCCAGCGGCGGAGCGGCCGCGCCGGACTCATGTGGCGGCCGCCGGCTCCGGGCTCGCCCCTCTCGGTGGCGGCGAGGGCGGGCCCCGGCGCGGGGAAGGGGCGGTGCGGCCCTGCGCTCCCCCGCCGGAGGGCTGCGCTCGGCTGGCGGCGGGCAGGGCAGGGCCGGCCCGGGGTGGCCGGCCCTGGGCAGGGGCTTCACCCCGCTTCGTCCCGAGTATTCGCGCGGGGAGCAGGCGGGGGTCCGGCCTGGGCAGCGGCGGGGAGGCGCCTCAGGCACCTGTCGTGGTGCGTCGCGTCCTACCCCTCGTTTCTCTCACTCGGGTTTTAGGGCTTCCGTGGAGTTAAGAGTGGGCGCTTGGGAAGAAAAAGGAAAATGGCGCGAATGCGAGAGCTCAGCAGAAGCGTTGCCTTGCATTGCGGTCCCATCGCTGCCTGGCTGACCGAAAACGTTGACTGCCCTTATCGGTCAAGGTGTAGATCGGTCCCAAGACAAAGGCTCGCGTGAACAGCTCGCGACGCTTCCAAACCTCAACCGGGGCCGCCACTCCAACCGAACAGAAGAGAGTTAATACTTGCCTCCTTAGGCACCCTGCGCCAGAGTCCCCCTTCCCCACCCAGCCTGAGGGAAAGGCCAGGCCAGGTCACCAGCGTGCCTGCAACTGGCGGTGGTTGAGTCAGCCATTGAGCGACACGCATTAATCGGACCCTCTGCCCACCCAGAGGAATTCCCTGAATGAAATGTTACTGGATGCTTTGATGGAGGTGAACGTCCCCTGCTTTTCTGTACTTCCTAGGCAGCCACAAGAAGAGCCTGGAGCAGGACATGCTGTTCCCCCGTCAGCACTGTGAAGACACGAGCTAGGTCCAACTCAGCTCAGTCCCCGCTTGCTCATTGCAGTCATTTTAGATCGCTTGTGAGTCACAGTCAGCAGTCAGGGGTGGAAAGGGCTGGAGTTTTTTTCCTATTCTACGAAAATCAATGAACACAATTTTGCCAAGGCATTCTGGCATCACCAACATCTATTTTTATTCCGAGCCCTACATTTGGCCTTTCCAACCTACTTGCTTTGCTACAATGTGTTCCCTTCCTTGTTCTTAAAACTATGCCATTTCTCTCCATGAAGGTTGCTTTTGGAGTTATTTTTGATTGTTTAGGGCTGGATCCAATTCCCTGGGGTGCCAGAGTGGGCTTTTTTTAACACCTGAAGGGGGCTGCCCACTGCCTCGCACCTTGTCTCTGCGCTTACATCTGCGGGGAGTGGGTGGTGCGGGGCTGCGGCTCGCCTCGCCTCCTACACCCGCTCTGCACTGGCTGGGCTCGCGTGTAACTGCAGATCATTCCTTGCAAGTACTGAGGAAGTGGAGAATAAGGGCAAAAATAGTTGGGATTTGATAGCGTGTGCAACATCTGACAAACTTCAGTCTGCAAAGGAAGCAGCAATTGATTTGTATCTTTATTTGTCTTTATGTAATTTGGGTGTTGTCTTTATATAACTTTTCAGGCGCTTTCTCTAGCAAATGTGGTGAAGAAAGAAATAAATGCTGGGATTTTGCCTACCTGCATCCCTAATAAACGCTTAGAAATATGTTACCTCTCAGTTGCGTGTCTAAACAGCAAGGAACAATTATAGCCAAGTTATTAGAAGAATCCCTTTTGCATTTTCAATTTTCAATATTTTTTCGGTTACGTTAACCTTCTTGACAGTATTTTTCTGGGAAAGGAGACACTCCACATTCAGCTCTTGCTTGTATTTTCATTCCTAGAGCTCTTTGCACTTCACTGCTAATTAACTTTCAATAACTGTCGTAGGGTTACAGTCAGTCAGCATGAATCAGACTGAAAATGTAGCTTTAGGGGACCGCACTCTGTCAAAAATGATTAGAAACCTTTGCTTGATTTCCGAGGAGAATGTACTCGTTCAAGCAGGATACAGCAGCTATTAGGCAGTGTTCTACCGCAGCAAGAAATCTTTAATAAAAGAGACTCGGTGCTTTTGCTACAGCCCTCCTTCTAGGGTGGCTCTGAGTAATTATGTGGCATTTCCTTGCTTCCTGTTTGTTTGTTTGACTTCCTAAATGGTGATGTTGCTTAGGACAAAGCTTGGGTTCTGAGCTTAAAGGCAGTGTTTTTAACTGCTTGCTCGCAAATATAATTCAAAATGGGGGAGAAGAGGGAGGTCGTTTATAGGTGTGGCTCAGCTCATGGAAGCTCTGCCCTTCCCAGGTCTCCTAAGCTGGGGAGAGTTGAGTGAGACCAGCTTTTGGCTGGGAGAGCTTGGGGGAAGACCTGGTTGTGGCAGGCAGCGATGCTAGCAGTACTGGGAATGGGCCACATTCCCAGGATGCAGTATGGAGTGCTCTCGGGCTCCATGCTTTTGACAAATTGCCACTTTAATAACTGGGAAGCTGGCAGTGCAGAGCCATGTCCCCAGCGTGTGCTTTCCTCTCAGGCTTTTGGAGCTCTGGGTTATGCTACCCAATATGCTCTGACACCTAAAACGCTCCTTAACATCATCTGCAATGCCCACATCTGGCTGCTTAAAAGCTGACTGTAATGTTAGATGTAATACCAAATCTTCTTTGTACTGCTGAATCCCTTTTCTTCCACAAGGGCCCCAGCTACTCACTGCTGCTGATTTATTTGGCCTGTGCAGCCATAGAAATAGGCTACATCTGTGTAAAGCAATCCATGGGGAGGTCCTCTGTGCTCCTCAAAGCCTTGCCTACCTTGCGCTTTAGTGCTGTTGGAGACAGACCCTCTCCCTTGCAGCTTCTGCAAGTCTGAGCTGGGGACAAGGCACTTGGGGTCCCGGCTCCTACCCTGCAAGGTGATGCTCATTACCCAGTTGTAGCCTACTGTCTACTTTCTAACTAGAGTTAGTAGAGGCTTTTAGTTTCCAGGTGTGCTGTTAAAATCTCAACATGTGCTCTAGATGACGAAGGATGCTTCCTCTGCTTTTTTCTCCACCCCGCCCACCCCCCCCCCCCCCCGCCTTTGCTCTTCCTTCCCCCTCCTTAAGTCAGCAATGGGTATAACTTGTTTGCAGAGTTGCAGGGTGTTTTATCTTTCTTTGGCCTGCCCCAAGTGGATTGGGGTTTGTTGAAGTCACAGCATTCTTGCTTTCTTAGAGCTGGCATGTGGGCGTTGGATTGTGTCATTTGTAGGAGGTGAACGTCAAAGGAAGTGGGATCAACTGCTGGAGGAGGTTTGTAAGCCAGGTACTTAATATTTGGTTTCCTGGAAAAGCAAGAAAAAAATAGCAAAATAGGCAGCCTTTGTGTCTTTAGTTTTCCCATGCAATCACAATAACACAATACCTATATGTGCTTAAGCACAGTTTGTTTTGGTTTGACCTTTTTTTTTTTTTTTTTTTTGCCTTGGCTTATTCAGGATGGAGAACTACTGTATTTCCCCTTAAAATAGTTTCACATGTTTTGGTGGATTCTGTTGAATGTTTATTCCAGTAATAAAAATAATTCATGTTTCCTAAGTGCCCTCACAAATAATGCCATTTATTATCAGGTACATTATGTTGTCTTTTTATTTGATGTAAAATGGTCTCGTAGAGTTAAAATTAGACAGAAGAGCCATTTGAGACTATTTTGTTCATTTCCAGCTGTTTTTTCAGGAGTGCATTAGTCTGAAGTATTTCATGGGCAAAATACTGAGTTATTTTGGGGGGAGAAAAATTATCTACAAAAGAAAAGCATAGCTACTTATTTTTACAGTAGTTTTATTGTAATCACTATTTTATTTGACATGTATAGATACTGAGCTAGATACTGCTCTACTAGGAATATTTCTTTCTCCTAAACTGCTCTAGGTAGCAGATATCTTCTGTAGTCCTTGGTCAGGCTAAGCTTAAAAATTAACAAGAGAAATGGTGTTTCAAAAGTTACCTGTTTATCTTACGGATTAGGCAAAAGGACCATATTTTTTCATTATGCTGTTTTTTCTTTGCCTATTTAATATAAACGCAGGATGCTTATTCTAGCTGTCCATGCTTTTGAAAAACTATGTGCCATAGCACATTTCCCCGTTGTATCACTAGTGGGGGTCAGGCATGTCTGAGACTGGTGCAGTCTGAATGTTTTTAGATAAATGCCTCTGAGTAAAGCAGCTTTTTCCTTCTTGTATGGCTTCTGATTTACGCAGCGGTCTTGGCATTTAACCCTATGCTCATTTTCCCGTTGCTATCAAAGGGACCTGTAGGTCAGGAGGAAGGAAAGCTCAGTCAGCCAACGGTAAAATGTTCACAGGAGGATGTGTCTGCAGTTGCTGGAAACACAGTCCCTCCCTCTGACTTCAGCAAAGTAATCTGGTGTAAATTCATTGAGCTCATTGATATTATTCCTGATTTACACAACAGTAAGCACTAAGAAAGTACAACAGTAAGTTAAGTAGCAGTGGGCCTTAAATATTTATCTAGTTTATTTTTAGCATGCCAATTGCAGCTATTTATATAGCAAGGAAGCAGTGGTACAAATCTGACTAGATTCCTCCTTCGCTTTGAATCTGCAATAGAGAGGCAGTATTATTTTTTTTTTTTTGACCGTGAGCTCTTACTTATTATGTTAAATTTGCTCTGAATAATATGTTATAAACTTCATTTTTCAAGGGCCTCTTAACCCCCACTTTTAAGCAGAAGGGATCATGTTACTTATCTAAAGGATCCTTGATGCAGCCCAAGAGCAGCTGTGAGATTGCCCTGCAGTGATGTGCAGGCACTAATGCCTTACATGGATTTATCCTTGGGGAAAGGTCCCAAAATTGTGAGCAGGCCCCACAGTAGAGCAAACAACGTGGATGGAGCAGGTACTCTTTAATAACATCTAGTACAGCAAAAAGAAAAAGCACATTTATGGTTGCTTGTTTGCTTACTAATAAAATCCTAGAATAGAATATATTCTCCTATGAGAGACTTTTGCTGGATGTAGGACAGGCAGATGAGGGTACTGCTGTGAGTGAGCCCCTATCTATGCCAGTGTGGCTGGGATGGACATTCCCTCTGAAAAGATACGTGAAGGGTAAACTATAGGCTGGTGGTTGGAGATGGTAGAAAATAGCCTGTGGTTGTACGTGCTGGCTCAGAAATTAGTACTTTTGGCTCTTAGGCCACTAGTTTATGTGCAGCTTAGCATATAAAAATCTGTTGCTTTCTGTTGATTATGGATGGTCTGTGGTAAATAGATTGGTGATCCTAGCCCCGCCTTTAGTTGGCAAAGAACCACATCCCAAAAGCCAAGCCCTACCACTAATGTTGGCATCCCGACTGATAGTCTCAGACACGTACCTGGGACTCTGGTGGCAGCTGAATAGCCCTCACCACCTACAGACGGGCAGGTCATCACCTCGCAGGACCAGTTTTGTTGCTGTATCCCTCCTGTGGAGAAACAGGGGACTTGCCCACTGTTGTGAACTTACAAACATCATTCCATATTTGATTTTAAAACAAACCTTGGGAGCCTGGGAAGGAAAGAGAACTAACAGATGAAGTCGACCCCCCCATGTCTGCTACGAGAAACCACAGAAGATGGTATGGTTTTGTAAAGAGGCCACAGGAGCAATGTCTTGTTCATGGATAAGTCCGTGTCTGTCTGCCTTGCGCTTTCAGATTTACGTTCATATTAACTGCTGTTGCTTGTTACTACATTTATACGGTAGCCTCTAGTAATTGTCCTGGGATTTGACAAAGCACTGTTGGAAGAGTGAGTTGCTAGCAGTGTTAAACAAATGTGAAAAGAATTATTCTCTTTCCAATGGTTCTTGAAATCAAATTTTATCCCCAATGTTCTCAACTACCTTCTTGCTTAATCTCTGTATTGTCAGAGGAGCCTGTCAAGCTCTTTTAGATCAAAGGAGACTGTTTTGTATTAAGAAGATTCTGATAAAGTCTTCCAATTACTTTGTAATCACACTTCTGCACGAACACCATTGCAGTTGCTGGTGTGCCATTACACTGGTCAGGGAAAATCGAGGACTTTTGATCAGCCGCGTGCATGTTTGGTAGGCACCTCTTCTGAACCGTGCCTGTCCACAAGCCAGTAACAGTTAAACCGGCTCAAAACCTAGTCCTTCATGCTGATGCTCTGAGCTCGAGTAATCTGTTGATAGCCGGTTGTTTTATGGAAACCTTCTTGAGAGGCTTCACGTGAGAAAATGCTCGCCAGAAATTTTGAAGAGAGGCGGCAGCCTGCCTTAACAAAGGCATGGAGGACAGGGGAGATCAAGGGACCCGCTGCCTTGGCCCTGCAGGGCGCAGCCGGGCGCCGGCCCGGGCATTGCCCGGCATGGTGCCGAGGAGACCTGCAGCAGGGCCAGCCCTGCTTGTGCCTGAAACAGTTGTCGTTGGCTTTAACTAAGTAAATGGTGAGAAAGACTGGGCGGCCGAAGCCTGACTGTGAAGGCCCAGGAGGGCCAGTCTCTCTTGCAGCTCTCGGGTACAACACAAAGGTAGCCTGTGGGTCTCTGCTGCCTTTTGACCCGTGAAGTTTTGAGGTGTCTTGCTGCCTCCTATTTTCTTCTGTGTGCGTGCTCTGATGGGTCCAGCTCAGGCTGGCGGCTGTTAGCACACGCATAACCGAGCGCTTCCAAACTACCTGAAACACCTCCTTGCTCTCTCAGAGCCCACCTGGTCTTGGTTGTTGACCGTTTCTTTTTGCAGCCTGCCGTTGCTCACCCACGCACCGCTGTACGCCTTCACCCTGCACCCACATGAAATCCACTGGTGTGCAATCAATTCCTGTTACTGGCAAAGTATGCCAGCTTGGCTTGCGTCCCCTCCCTTCCCAGCATGCCTGGCATTTTTAAATTTCTGGTTTTCCTGCTTTCAGACATAGTCCTCCTTCGTTATAAAGTTTCTATGCATCTCCAAACAGGCTGCTTAATGAATATTTTTTTTTCCTCAGCAACTCAGAATTTTTTGGCTGCTGCATTTTTCCTATCTAAATATAAACATGGGAGAGACTAAGAAAAAAGTGCTATTGAATGATTAGGTAGAGATACGCCATTGGCTTTGCTTGATTAATGGATTTACATTGTATGTTACTGATAGGCAGCTTTCCAGTGTCTTTCCTTAAAACAAGGTAATTTGCTTAAAAGGCTATCTTTTGTAAAATACCGCCAAGCAAGAGATACTTGGTGCATGTGTGAACGTCTACGTAGGGAGAGCCAGGATGTACAGTCATTTTGCCCCTGCTAGTCACAGCCACTCCTGCAGGCACTTGAGGAATGCAGGATGTGCCCCAAATAGGTCTTTACAAACATTCCCCACTGCAGTCGTTTCAGCCTTTCCTGGCATTCGTATTAGCTCTTGCTGACAACAACAGGATTTTCATGACAGCGACTGCAGCGGCGTACAAATGCTTTTTATTCCCCTTTCATGCCAGCCGGAAAGTGAAGGTAAAGACTTGCTATACTGACTCAGATGAAAGGTTGAACAAGCCCGGGCTCCTATGTCTGGCAGTGGCCAGAGAAGCTTCAAGAGAGTGGAAGAACAAAACAAACATAAAGTAATACTTTTCCCCACTCCATCCTCCTCGCAAAGTGAGTGCTTCCAGCTCTGGCATCTATTCTGACAGAATAAGAAAGAATAACTTGAAGAAATGGGGTGGCAAGGCAAGGAGAGAGGCATTCTCTTCAAAGTACTAGCAGGGTTTAGTTTTCTGATCCGGTGCCAAATGCGACAGAGGTACTTGCCAAATGTCCTTGCGATGGGACTTGTCCTGGGGCTTTACAGCATTGCACCTCGCTGTCTATGTCCTGCTGCACCGCTTCTGCTGGAGTCGGTGGGGTTCCTCTGATGCCGAGGCTGCTGCCGAGCCTGTGTGAAAATCCTGCTGCTCCTGACTGCAGGGTACGTCTCCGGAGCGTGAAAGAGCAGGAGAGCCCTGTCCACGCCGTTAGCAGGGCAAGCCGTTGCTGAGAGCTGTAATTTCTCCTTGGCTACTTGAGGCTGGGACACCTATGCTGCGCAGGGAGACAGCCTGTTTCACAGTACTGCCTCATTTATCACAGTGACCTGTGGATTGAGGCTGCCTTCTGAAAGTTAGAGTCGATGCTGGGCTGGTCCCTGTGGTTCCTACTGTATACTTGTGACCAACCTTGTATTGTTCTCCCATTTCCTTCTCATGTGGGGCCGCGTTCGGTCTGGTTATAAATCTGCTAAAGGCTGTGGCGTCAGTGCCAGGCTCCTCTGAGGCACTGGTGCCTGCACGGTCCTACTGCAGGATTAGGCCTGCTGGACTATGTGTATGTTTTCTGCAGAAAATGCATGAGAGGTGGAGGCACAAGAGTGACTCCAGGTTGAAAGCTGAAACTGTTTCCGTGAGATGCCAGTTTTTTTAACTGCACAGTGCTCTTCTGGCCTTTTCAGTTGTAAGCAAAAGGATATTTAATATGTCTGTCCATTTTGATGTCAAAGGGTTAGAGTTAACTGGAGAGTGAGCTTCTGACTTGGACATTTTCTTTCACTCGGGGAAAAAAACCTTTTTAAGCTTTTAATCTCAAAAGCAGCATAGTCTGGAAGCATCAGCTTTTCTTTTGTGTCAGTAAACCTCAAGTCTGAATTCCCGGAACTGTATTTCTAAAGGAAAGCATCCATAGGCAGGTGTTATTTGCCAGCTGACTTGGACCTTTGGCAGTTCCCTAGCTCTGAGCAAGCTTCCTCAGCGTGGAGACGCACCACAGAACTGGTAAGCTGGCAAACACCGTTCCCTGCTTCAAAGAAGTTACAAGTACCAAACACACCAGGGGATCCTGCCAGCTCCATAAGCCAAAGAGACTGCAGTCTAAGGAGGTCAGAAATAACTTAGACACACCTGGAAATACTCGTAAAGCACTTGAGCTTCATCACTGTTGCTCAAGGTGTCCAGCAGCTCTGCAAACATTTGAACAATATCCGAGCCAGGCAGGTGTGGCTTCGGTGGCTTGGATGCCCCAAAAAACCCTCAGGAGGCTGAAATCACGCAGGCAGTGCTTGTCTGTTTCTTAATTTGTTCGTATCTATGTCTCTATAGCCCTTCTGTAGGGAGAGAAGATCTCAGCTTTTCCAGGTACCCGGATGCAGAAAGGACAGGAATAAAAACATCCGTGGTTGTGTTCGAAGTGGGGGGTGCGGGGGGGAGCAGTGCCGGCTGGCATCAGGCCAGGAGAGGCTCAGAAACATCCTACTCCGCAGGTGGGTGACCGCTGCCCGTGGCACAGCTCTGCTCCTGCCCTTCCCGGCCACCCTGCCCGCCATCGGCAACAGCATCTTCCAGCCCAAAATGCCCATGTTCTCTAAACTGATCTTGCGTGGCCATGGGACACCTTTAGAAGAATGTTAATTTTGGAGAAAGACAGGGTACTGCCATTTCTTGAGAATTAGACTCTTTTAAAAGGTCCTCTAAGTGACCAAAACTTGCAATGCTCAAAATCATTGGCCGATGTTATGTAAGCATATATTGCTCTGTAAATGTTTCCAGTTGTTGGTTTTACTTCCTAGCTGCGCGTTCAAGCCGGGTGTTGTATTAGTTTCTTTTGCTATGAGTCATAGCACCACAGCCTTGAGAGAGACCATTGCTACATCCACTGAAGATGGAGGCTTCAAACTGTTGAAGAATAGCAGAAATGAGAAGGTTGCGAAGGGTTTACCTATTGTATGCATAAAAGCTACCATTTTTTATGGGGGGAAATAGCAACAGGGAGACTGCACAGGAGCAATGGCTAGAGTGCTCCTCAGCCTCTTCTAGTGGAGGGGTGCATTGCGTTTGGGTTCACTGCATTCCCTTTATTCGAAGGATAATTAACTGTTGAGCTTTTAAGTCTTGCCTACGTGGCTGATGTGCGGTTAGGATGCTCAGAAATGGAGCGGAGTGCTGAGATGCCCCGCATTGCTCGCGATTTCCACTGTTGTGCTGCAGCTGGGACCAGCTTTCAGCGGGCATCTGCACTAGCCGCTGCTGCTTTTGTTCTGAGCGCTCATAAATAGAATTTCCTCCCTTGCGAGAAATACTGATGACATTTAAATTGTTTTGGTGATTTTGATGTAGAGCAATGGTATCACAGATACTGTGCTGTTATTGATTTAGCAGTGTTCATTTTCAGCATGGCTAGTGGGTAGCCAGCACAAACCTCCCCTTGCATTGCTTGATGCTCCTCAGAAGCAGATGTTCTTTGGACTGAGTTTCTTGTTGCCTGATGCTACAATACACTTCGCTCTCTCCAGTGCAAAGGCAGCATTCCTCCTTTGTTCTCTACTGGCGTCTGCAGGAAAGAAAATCTTTGGTTCCAGGCTGAAATAATTCCTACGGTGGTAGCTGTATGCTTTCAGTGTATTGGGAGCAGAACATCAGACTAGAACAAGGCCTTCTGCTGAACTGGCTTTAGAAGTGCACTTGTTAGTGCTAACTGCATTTTTTAACAACCATGGACGGGGAGGTTGAACACTGCCTTGGCAAATGAGTTATTTCACATTTAAGACTTGTGCTTTTACAACTGGTTCCCTGTAGCGTCGCATCCTGAAACTAGGCTTACTGGTATTGTCTGGGGCACGGCACATGGATCTGCAGGACCCTGTTTGACTTTCAGTACTTTTTGTTATTGCAAGTGTCAGCGTCATACCTGAAATGAAATTATGCTTGTAACAAAGCCAGGCAAGCCTCGTTCTGATGTCCTTGGTCCTATTATCAGCACTGCTGGAAGAGGCATTAGAGCATCCTGAAGGAAGTAGCTGGGGCAGAGGGAAGGAGATGCCAGGACTAGGCAGAGTGAGCATGAGGCAATGCAGTACCACCGTGGATGGGACGTGAATGAGCTGGGCCTAAAGAGTCTTGGTTTGGCTGCCAGTTCTCTCAAGTGAAGCTTGACTACAAAATTGTGAACCTCAGGCAACTAGGAACTGTGATTTCTTGCTTAAAGCTGGTGTATTCCCTGCCACAGAAACTGGATTAACTCCTTTAGTGACAGTTTGTAGCACAAATCCTGGCTGTTTAATTGGATTTATCATGGCTATTGGGAGCATAAATGTGTTTATGGATTTGTTGTGAAAGCTTTTTTGTGTGTTTTTCTCTTAGCAAGTCAACTTCCATGTGGTGCAATTATGTTCAAGATGTTCCCTGTAGCACTGGAATAATGTCAGATTATACTGTGTGTGCGTGTTGTTCTTCAAAAGGATTTTATCTGAGGCATGATGCACTGTGTTGGAAGGAGAAAGGGAGCTTAGTCTTTTATTAAGAAAGGCATGTAAAGCTTAAAATGCAAGAAATTCTATCAAATCCTGGTTTATTATAGAGAAATGCTTGTCTCTGTCTACTGAAAAGCAAAACTTTTTCCCTGTTAACTTCCTTCCTGCTCCATCCAACTCTGAGAACTAAGTCCATCTATCTGCAGCTTGCTACTTTTGTGCTGCAGCCTTTTTGGTACTGAAAGGTTGAAGCAAACACAGCGAGACATTTCAGAGACAAGAGTCTGGGGCAGGGGTGGGGGGGGAGGAGCGCAGGGAAGAGGTGACTTTCGTTTGGTTTGGAAAGTTTCTTGGTTTTCGTTTGGTTTATCGTCCCGTATAGTTTGGCCTAGAAACTTGCAGCGTGTTTAATGCAGTGGTACAGGAACCCCACGTGAAGCCTGCTCATGTTCCCAGCCGCAGGGCTGCCGCTGAAGGGATGCTGTGGTACAGGAGCTGCCGTCAGATGTCAGGGGCTACAGCAAACAGTGCTGTGCTAGGGATGGAGCTGGCCCCTAGTGCTCACTGTCAATTTTTTTTTTTTCTTTTAATTAACTTGGATAACAATGCAATTTAACAATGTAATTTCCTGTCTGATGGCAGTTCAGATATTAAATGTCACGTCTGCCTAATACTTTCATTCTTAACTATGACAAGTTTTCCCAGCACTTCTAAAAGAGATAGTTGTGATACATTTCATTCCGGGCTGAATGATAGTCAGAAAACCAAATTTGTTCTGTAACTCATTATTATTATTACTTATTGTTGTTATTAGTAAGCCTTGTAGAGGAGTTACTCGGAACAGCAGCACAACAGTTCTCCCCACTGTGGTAAAAGTCAGGATTTTCAGATGCTACCATTTGGAGCCTGTAACCTATTACTCTGTGTGTTGGTTGCACGTTTTCTTTTTTCAAAGTTGCGCTGAAGGGCAATTTCCAGGGACGTGCCTCTGCTCTCTCCTGCCGCCTCTTTAGTCCATCCCCACCTTACAATGTCTCTCTGTCCAAGGGAAAGCTGCCGAGCCCTTGGCTGAGGTTGGCAATGCAGTGAACGATGCAGGCATTGGAAAACTAGAAAGCTCAAAACTTGTGTTCCTGTGACCAGAGAGATGGATAGAAAGATCAAAGAAGAGGACATGCAACTTGAGAGGGCATAGCGGGCTGTGGCGTCTTAGGGAGCGAATAGAAGACGGGCTCAGTGCCTGTGATGCACAGAGCATTGCTGTTGCAACAAATAGAGTACCTGTGCAGCAAAAATGCATATAGAAAGGCACAAGGAGCTTGCAGCTGTGCTTAGTCTGCCTGTCATCAAGGAGGTCCTGGCAATTACTTGCCTTTCTGTCATAAGTACTAATGAGGTAAGGGAGCAGGAGAAAGGACCTGAGCAGATCAGTGCTAAGTGGAAAGGAAAATCCGTATAGCAAGTACTCACTAAAGATAAAGGTGAGGGATCTCTGGCAGTCAGATTTCTGGTGGGCCTATAGAGATTCACAACAGCTGAGAATCAGGCCCCAGAAACTGAGTGGCAGCAGAGCTGCAAGCTGAGTAACTGTGTATGCAAGCTTTGGGTAATATTTCTCATTGACTTAGTAAACCCAGATCTGCAGATCTACTTTGCTGATTAAAAATTTGGCCTTGCTTTTAAAGACAAAAAAAAAAAAAAAAAAAAAGACAAAAGCCTGAAGCTCTGTGCAGGTATGCAAGCGTGTACCCAAGAATGTAGAAACACACCTTTGTGGGCTTAATCGGATAGATATCTGCCAAACTTTCCAGAACAGTTTGTGTGTTCAGAAGAAAATCACCTTTAAAAAGCACAAAGTATACTTTACAGAAGCTCAGTGTCCAGGCTGTTTTACAGAAAGCAGGTTTTTACTCTGCTTCAATCTGGTTAAAAAGCCTGAAAGATGGGCCATTTTAAAGTGTTTCACAAGACCCACGAGTCTTGTAAAAATCCTATCACATTTTTCCCTCCGCTGAAATCATAGAAGTTATGAACAGTAAAAGAGCTGTTAAATCACAGATAAAGAATGCTGCACAATGGGTTGGTGAAAATAAATAAATAAACCCCCCTACTTTTCCTCCAGCTTCTAATTCCCCGGGCATGAATTCAACTGGTAAAAGCCAAGTATTGCAGCTCACACTCAAAAAGGAGTGGCACGCAGCTGTATCCCTTGCAGAGTTGCCATTCCTTCTCTTGGTTTCTTTACTGCTCCGGGCAAACAGAGATGTTAATACCACTCCTTTATCTAGCACGCTTAATTTCCCCACCCTCTACCAGCTCAACTTCTCTGGCAGGTATGTTGGGGGATGGTGGACCCAAGCTTTCATCTGCTCCCAAGTCTTCTGCTAACAAAATTGCCTGTTTGTGATCCCACAGAACCTGCTCCGTGCCCGGACCCATCCGGGCAGGCAGGTAGGAGGTGACACCGTGTCTGTATAACTCAGCTCTATCAGTGCTGCTACTTCAGTAGTGTTAGGGTACCCGCACCCCCTAGATATTTTTATGACTAGAATAAATCCTGCCTGGAACTACTGCTGGGATCTGTGGGTAAGTGCTAGGCTGGCCTTTCAACTTTTCTTTTTCTGTATTTATTTCTTATGTCACTGTAATTGTTGAAATCCTTCTGCTTTTAGTTTCTTTTCCCTGAAATGCTGTGGTCAGATTTCCCAGACATTGTGTTCCTTGTTGGCCAGGAATTTCTAAAGACTGAGAAAGAATTGAAGGAAAGCACTAGGCAGGGGGTCTTATGTGACCGTAACCATAAGAGCATTTAATCAGAGGGAAAGTCTCAATTTCTATTTCGGTCACCATTTTGGAGCATGTATTGGAGGTCGGGAATTACTTTTGGCACAGATAAAAGTAAATTCAAATAATAGGAAAAATGTGTCATTTTTTTGCCAGTATTTTGTGAAAAATTGAGGAGAAACAACTATTTTTCATTGCTTATGTGTTGAAATCTATATGATTAAACTGGGAATATAGCGCAGTTCAGCAACTTTGCTTGTGGCACAGAGAGGAATAGTTCTGCTTCTCAACAAACCTGAAACGTTCTCGCTATTTAAGAGATTTCTAATGACTTCTCGTTGCTACTTTTTTCAGGTTCCCATTTTCACACATTTTTTCTTTCCCACAGGCACTTCATCCTCTCTGTAACCGGTTCCTGCTAGAGAAAAGACAATGGAAAAAAAGAAAAGAAACCCAAATCACTGTTAGTCATGAAGTTAGAGTTGCACACAGTGTTTTTGGTGACATCCCTCAGAGCTAGATCATTGCCACCAGCCGTACAACAGACAGCAGGGAACCCCAAACCCTGGTCCTCAGTTAACGTGGTGGGGAGGAAGCAGGGCTCACCAAGCATCGCTGACAGTGTCCTCTTCTACCATCTTGTAGTGGTTGATCTAGAGCCTAATCCACTTCTCTGTGCAACGTAAGGTGTAGCAAAAAGGAGCGGTTTGGACCACTTAAAGAATCACTTCCAATGGTATTAGCAAAAGAAAAATTATTTAATAGGAATTTATGTAAAACCATGACTTCACAGTATTTGATGGCAAGGTTCACTCTGTTACTTAATGCATGGATGAAATGCACGCAGGAAAATTAAGTTAGAATCAGACTAAAATTAGGTATTCAGAGACCAAAAATGCAATAGGTTAAAAAAGAGACATATACAAAGAAAAACCGAGTTAGACTTGATTTCTCATGATTTGTACAGAGATCAGGAATGTAAAAAGGGTAAGGGAGACCCTCCCGTTGAGTCACGAGGTTCAGAGAAGACCCCCTTGCTCTCTGAACTCCTGTCGGAGCTTAGGTGCGGCTGGATCGATTCCTAGTCCCGGACTTGGTCAATGGTTTATATCTAAAGGGACTGTAAGTATAACAGCAGCCTGAGATTCATGCACGGTTGAAGAAAGTTCACGACAGTAATGCAAGTATAGATTTGAAAAGCAGTAACTTGTGATATACTTGCTATAGAATATTCAGGTTAGTACGCATACACGTGCATAAAGGCACTAAGATATACATAAGCAAGCAAAAGAGGTATACCTGTTAAAAATTCTCCTCAAGTTCAGTGAAAATACTCACGTTGAATGCTTCAGCATCTTTCTCAATGGGCGAAGGTCAAGCCTCAAGGAGCGGAGAGTATCAGCCCGAGTCGTGTCGGCTTTCGGCAGCAGAGCTCCGATTTTTGCAAACTGGAGAGTTTGCGAGCTCTGACAGGCGTCCTGCTCGGAGGGAGATGCTGGTCACAGCCCGCGGCGGTCCAGGAGAGCTCAAAGGGTCTCACTTAGTACCGCTGCTTATAGGTCCGGGAGATGATTGGCTTTAATCATCAGCAGATTACTGGGATTCCAGTAGTACTGGTACCGTTTCACATGAGTTATGATTCAGATAAGGAAGGCTCTGGGGCTGTCCGAGAATGACTCAAGATTCAGATACGGGATGCTCCAAGGGGAAAACTGGCATACGTCCCAAGGTTGTCAGGAGAGAACAAATTATCTCTACTTTTGTTTTTTTTGTTTGTTTGTTTTTGCCAGTGGGAGTGCTTGGGACGGTCTGCATGCCCCCCTGTCTTAGTCGTGTGAGAGTCCCTGGCATGGCAAAGGGATGCTTAACCACCTGACTCGTTACACTTGTGCTAAGGCCTAGCGAGACTTCCCAAGTTCGTAGATCAGCCCAAAGAGGGGAAAGAAACGCACCACCACGTAAGGGGAGACAGTTAGCAGCAACCTTTGGCTGTTCAGCTTCTTCCTTATTGCCCACCACCGTGTAGGCTCTGCCATCTGATCTTCCCTTTAGCAGTAAAAGTGGAGGGTCAGTAACACCCTTGAAACATCCTTCCATGTAAAATTAAACGTGTCCTGCTTTCAGATTGTTGCAAAATTCCACACATTGTAATGAACTGCGATACTAATTTATTGTAAAATATCTTCTGTGTATGTTAACTTAATGATCCAGGTCTTGCCAATGGTAAATAAGTCCAGTGTAGAAAAGGCTTATGGAATGCGCAAACTGCTCATTCCTACAAAAATGTCATCTGTTGTCAAAAACATCTGATCATGTAACATCTCTAGCTCTCTCTTTCTTGTGGAGTAACCCCAGAACTACTTACACCCACTCCTGCAGGTAGCGGGTCTAGTGAGCAATTTTAATGTCTTGCATAGTGAGGATGCTGATGTAAGACTTCTGAAAACAGGTACAAAGATGTATTGATTTTAAGAAATAAACTTGAGGTAAATACCTGGCATGGAAAACTTTAATCCAAATGATTAAAGTTTAGCAAGATCAAAGTATCTCAAAACAGGGTTTTTTTACAGGAAATGGTAGGTAAGAGATGAAGCTCTCAGCCCTGCTAGTAATCATCACCTTAAGATGGATCAGCACCTTAAGAAGATCGTATAATTTTCTGTCTCTGAAAATCTGGCAGCTGATTTTGAAAACAAAAAGGTCTGTACAGCAATTATTGGAATGTACCTTGTAGCTATCCACATGTTACTCAAAGGTGACCATGTCTTTTCTGCTTTGTTTCTTAGCAAACCCCTTGGAAGGGGTTCTGCATGTATTTTGGTGGTGTTCAATACCTGTATGTGACCTTTCTCACTGATGTCAAACTTGCACAGAGGAGAGCAAGCCGCAGGCTTTGCTTGTGTGTGTCTGTTGCTAAACCCTGGGTGTCAGATGTCTGTGTTGGCCACCAGTTGCTTTCTGACAGTTCACAAAGCTAGTCTTTGTTCCAGTTCATCCAGCTGTCACGGGTGCTCTCTGAGGCACCGCCACCTGGGTCACATAGCAGGAAAAGACAAAATTTGCTGCTCTACCTGAAGGAAGCAGCGAGAAGAAGAAAGAGGTGGGTCTCCTTACTCCAGATGCAGCAGAGGTGGCCATGAAGCTGGTCCCAGCTGTCAGAGCCGGTGATGCTGTGGTGCGTGCTTCCAGCTGCCTCAGAGGGGTTCGCTTTGATGCAAGCATGTGAGGTGACCAGTCATCTTTGTGGATTAGAGGACGAAAGATTGCGGTTTATTTGTGTGTCGGTCGCACCAGGATATCCCAAGCATGGGTCAGAACCCCATCGTGCTGGATCCTGTTGACAAGACAACCCCCGTTTTAGGAGTATGCTGTGTGGATTCAGCAGGTACGGATGGTGGGGATCAGTTTGATGAACAGATACAGCGTTTAGCAAAAAAAATAAAATCCCCCTTTCCTAAGGAGAGTGATTTGTAGGTACTGTGGCAGGACTGCCTTGAAAGACAGCAAGATGCCCGCTTTATACCTTTGGACAGATGTTTTGCCACATGAAGAGCACTCTCTCTGAAATGCAAAGTGCCTGTTCCGTGGTTATTGTGCAGTGGATTTTCCCTGTGCTGGCTTGTCACCATGGTGCTGGACTGGGAAAGCTGCAGATCAAAAGATTTACGGAGCTGTATGGCTGAATTGTTTCTGCTTTCATCGTCCATTTAAAAAAAAAAAAAAAAATCTAAAGGGAAGATGAGAACCTGCCTGCTTTAGGTTCATATGCAAGTAATTGTAGGACTAGGCAGCAGCAAGGTACTTTCTCAAAGATGAGTAGATGGTTGGGCCTCTTCAGGAAATCTGCAGCAAAGAGGTCATTCAAAAATAACTTTTTGAGGCTAGAGAAAGTGGGTGAAAAGAAATAGCTAATGAAAAGGAGAAAACACTGATGAAAGGAAGTGTTTTATCTGATAGCAGAAGCTGTTGGCTTTCATTCTGATCCTGTTGTTTTTTCTGTGTATAGCTTTTAGAGTGCTCTTAAGTTGTCTCAAAAGGTTATTACTTTTCCAGTAGCATTAGAAGGGCTGAAATGATATTTGCAATAAGGGTAAGTGACTCTCTTGAGGTTTTGGCACCCACAGCTCCAGATTAACTGGAAATGCAGGCATTTAGTAAATCTGAAAATCAGTGCCTCTCGGTCCTGCATGCTCCAGAGAAGCCAACCTAACTTTTGTGAATAGGACCAGAGCAGGAACACAGTATAACGCCACACAAGGGACATACATCTGGAAAAATTAAGCCACCCAGAATGAATGCCAGCTCATTAAGGTGGTGGCCTCTGTTCTTTTTTGTCCAGACTATCTCATCCATGGAAGTCAGGGAAGCCCTGCTGTTCGTTGCATCAGTGGGAACAGCGAGATTTCCCTTTCTGGTATTAGTTTTGGCTGACCAGAGGTGTAATTCTTACAAATTTCTGTAATTTAAAATCACCTCAGCTTTACGGTTCCCAGGGTAAAAGAGCTCCATTCAAAGTCTGGAGTACATTAAAGCAGTGACTGCTAATCCAGAACTAGTTCTTGAGGCGCTCCGTGAGTAGGGAGATGGCTTTAACCACAACAAGGTGAAAGGCCAGGGAGGACCTGGCAATAAGAAAACCAGCACAGGGGACAAGAGGATAATACCAATGAGGTATATGTATATATGTACTCCCATATACGCAGCTGTATCTCAATTGTACAGAAATGTTCCCTGCTTCGCCAGCAGTTACTAACTTGTTTTCCTTCCAGAAAGAAAATCCTTGACAGACTTGAAGTGATGAGTAATGACTCCACTTTCTTCCATTCCAGCTGCCACACAGGCACGTAGGTTGGTCCCTCGTTGGCCCAGCAAATTTGAACATCTTAATCTTTTTTTGTTGTCCCATGTCTGCCCTATCACTTACCGGTTGCTCGCTGTTGTGGTGTGGTGGGGTCGTCTTCCCTCGGGAGACCCTGCAGTTGTTTTTGCAACAAGAAAGAATATTACTGATAAACCGTGGTACACGTCTAGGGAAAATGTCAGCGCTTAAACCCGAGTCTTGCTTTTCCCTCTGAGTTGTCATTGCTGGATCCTCTGCCCTTCCTTACAAGTGGGTTTGAGGAGGTGGTTGTTTTGGCTGGAATTGGAGAGGCACAGGTGGTACCACCAGCTGTAAATTGGAGGAGGCACTTCCTGATTATGACCACTGCCTACATGCAGAGCGCTGCCAAGAGAGTTGCTGTGGAAGGCACAGAAGCCTTCTCCTTACTTGGAAAAAGGGCCTGGAGGATAATCGTCGCTCCCCTCTCCCGCAGGCTTTCACCTGTAGGCTTCAGGCTTCTTTGCAAGCACTTAGTTTCCCAAAATGCTGTGATGTGAATAACCCTCAGCCGTCACTGAGAGGTGGATAAACTGAGGCACTGAGTATTTAAATTCACGCCTCTAACAACATTTAGGCACTCAGGTCTGTATAAAGACACCGGGAGCTCAGGAGATGTAAGTGCGCGGTGCATTTGAAAGCCAGCTTACTTTTTTAAGGGACTCTGGTGTGGATTCAGATGTCTGCTTAACCATGGCCAAAGAAGTGGTGAATAATACCTTGACCTCTGCAAGGTCAAGATTTTGCCCTCCAGCTTTATATGTCAGTGGCGAGAGGCTCCTACCAAGCTGCAGAGCGAGCACGCACTGGGCTCTCCTGTGAGGAGTTTGGGATGTTGCTCTTGGTGGGGGGGGGGTGGGGTGTTTTCGGAGGGCACTGCCGGCTACCTGCTTACACAGGACCATCCTGGTCTCAACCGTGAGCACCCACTGCCATTTCCAGTCATGTATTTTTATTGCCAGGTTACAATTTTTTAATTATTGTCTGGTGCTCACGTCTTCCACCTTCACGTAATAGAGGCCTCTGTTGCTGGCCCTGACTTGCCTTGTCTTCAGGAAATTTGGGGTGCCTCGTCTCCTCGTTTGCTGAAAGCCCTTTCCCTGGGATGATTCCTCGGCCCGTTGCCGCCTCACGGTCTTGGTTTTCATCTTTTGTCCTAAACGTGGGTCTGCTGCACGGCGAGCAGCAAGCGAGGGAGAGGCGTCGGAGGATTAACCCACCACCGTGTGCTCCTCGCCCACGCACACGAGGAGGGAGCCAGATTAAAAGATTAAAGTTACAAACTGAAAACCCCCTCGGGGCTCCTGATGAGATCTGAGCTCCTGGCTGCGAAGCCAAACTCCCACTCCGGAGGTGCACTGCCGCGCACGCTGTCGCTCGCGCCGGCGCTGCCGGCTCCCGCCATCCCTTCCTGCTGCTGGCTCCGGCTATGTTTACAGACCAAGAATTAAATAATAGACCAGTTTTGCCCTGAAGGAGGGTCCTGGGCAATGCCTCGGCAATAGCCAGCGTCTCAGGGGGATGGCTGTATGCTCCCCCTTGTTGTACTCCTGAGCTTTCGGGGTTTGCAGCCTCTGCTGGCACCTTGTCCGCTCACGTTGCGGCTGCTGGATTGCTTCGGTTGGGATGAGGGCCGGAGCTGGTGCGGGAGGGGTGGCGATCGGCAGCCGCTGATGGTGGCAACCGTGTGGGGAGGCTCGCAAGTCCTCTGATGCTTTCCTGTCCCTTCATTAGAGGTCTCATACAAGCCTTAGCCTAGCAAATGTACTGCTAGATATGCTCACAGTTAGTGTACTTTCTTGCTTTTCTCCCCCCGCCCCACCCCCATATCTTCACTAGGACTGGGCAAAGAACGTCCTTTTTGGTTTTATGGCTGAGAGGCACAGAAGTAAAACTGTGTCCCAAACCACAAGCGCTATTGCTGTGACTGTGCCTGTATTTTTTTATTTGACCAAAGCAGCGAGTCTGAGCCAAGATGATGATCCTATCACCATCACAATACTCAGTGTACTGAGCTCTCAAAAGCAGTTTTTCTCTGATTACACACACACACACACACCCACCCCGTTTTTACATTTTGGGGTGCTTTTTATCAGAAACGGGCCATTTCAAAGCAAAAAGTTCAGCCCTGCTATTTTGAAAATGTTGAAATGGTATATTTTGACATCTCAGCAGTTGTTCCTCCTCCCTGTGCTCAGATGAAGATTCCCAGATGAAGCTCTTCATCAGACACAGGCTGAACCTGTGAAGATGTTCAGCTCCTCCAGGGCTCCATGTTTCATCACATTCCCCAGCTATCAGATGTTTTGCCCAGCTCATCCCAAGTGCTTAGGTGACACTGGAGCGGAGTGAGCATCAGAACCTTCTCACCCTTGCAAGAAACGGTTCGGTGGCTGGACAAGCCATTGTTAGTTTGACTATCAACTGCCTGCCCTGCTGCCCTTCCCCACCTTTGGCTGTAGAAGCATGCATCGCTCGGGTCTGTCTCTCAAGGGAGGACAGCAGCAGGACCTGTGTTTCCCGAGGGACTGAAACGGGCATGGCTAAAACACCATGCAGGTGCAACTTTAAAATGGAGTAATTTCCAGGCCCATGCCTGTTTTGATGGAGACTAAATGAGAAGTTTTAGCAAAGTCTTGTTTTACGAACCGTATGCTTGCCCAGGTCTTTGCCTGTGATGAATCCGCATCCTCTAACTGATTATAATTAGCGCACTATTTTATTTACATAGGATTGATCTAATTCAAATGACTAGATGAAATTCTTTGATCTTCAGGGTACAAAAGGTGAGACTATGATGATTTTAAACAGTTGCTCCTGGCCATAAAATCTATCTATTCATTTGAAAATCAATGGAAAGATATCACTTGCCGCGTTGATGAGATAATTTCCTCTGCTCCTCAGCCCTGACCCTGTTCTCCTGGTTTTCACCCTCCTGTCAAGTTTAAATGGCTCTTTTTCTGGAAGCTCTGCTCCACACCATCCTGCACAGCTTTCTGTGTGTGTGTGGTACTGTCCTTTTCATTTGAACCCACTTTCTGATTTACGTGCACCGAGCACACAAACTCTTTTTCAAAACTCTTTTCCCAACCATGCATTCAGTCAAGCGTCGTAGCTGGCAAAAATACACGCTGCTCCATATTTGTTCTTTGTTGCATTGGATGAATTTATAGCTATAGTGTTTTGGAGACTGTAAACTTTCTGGGGCATGGTCTCTAACGAGTGCTGTCGTCTGTTCAGCAAGTCCTGCCCGTTGCACGATGCCATGAATATTTATGATGCTAGAGAATAATCCTTGCCTCTGACCCAGCGCTCTTCATCAGCAGTTCTAGCATTGCTTCACTGAGGAAGCAGTCAAATCATTATCCTAATTTCCAGATGGGGAAACTGAGGAGCTGCAAGGTGAAATAACTTGCCTGACATTGGCAGGGGGGAGCTAGGAAGGGAGTGCAGCCATCTCTGGCCCCGGCTACAGGGTCCAGCCACTAAAGCCCGCAGCCTCCTCAATGACAGCTAATAAAATTTGTGTTTATGCAATGCATTTTTCTCTTCCCCATTAAGAGTGAACAATTTAAAGTGTTTTCTTCACCGGCATTAATAGCTTCCCCGAGAAATATGTTTCAACACGCATTTTCAGCAGTACTTCTGCGTGTGTTGTGCCCCAGCTAGCAGCTGTGACCTGCTAGCAGGAGGCAGACTGGGGCGAGGGGGAGAAGTGGCACCTACACCCCTGCGCTCCGCTTCTCTTCCTCCTCCTCCTCCTCCTCCTCCTCCGCCGCTCCTCCGGTGGCAGCCGGGGAGGCTGGGGACCGACCACGGAGATGTTCTGCGTGGAGCTCCTTGGGGAGCTGTACCAGCTGCTGTGTTGGCAGCCTTGGAGTTGCCTCTGGGTCTGACTTGCCGTCTTGTCTCCTTGAATATAATTGCTTGCTGCTGATTTTTTTTTTTCTTTTCTTTTCCTTTGATTCTGTGGCATTCATATCCTACTCAGATTCTTTGTCAATCTTGCAATCTGGGGAGTCTGAGGAAACGGAGAACTGATCATCTGCAGATTTCTTCTGTATATTACGAAAGTGTCCCTATGCCATGTGTGATTCCAATCTTTTTTTGTTTAATCAGACAGAACATCAGAGAGTCAGACTGTACCGGCTAGGCCTGCGTGCCGAGCAGAGAAGGAAGGAGCCGCTTCTTCGGAGATACTCCCTGCTCCTGGCTCCGTAGAGGTGACAGCACATCTGTCGCTTCCCCCTTTCTAACCCTGCGCTTTGCCTCCCCGCACTGCTCAGCCTTGCAAATTTTCTATGGCTGAGCACGTTATCTCTCTCGCAGAGCCCGCTGGGGCAGGACTGCTTGAACAGCAATGGCTACGGGGAGTCCTCGAGGAGCAGCAGAATGCGTCTGCCTCGAAATCTGCACGTGCCATGGATGAACCCATTTCTTGGGCTTTGGAGGTCTTGGAAACCAAATCGCTTCATGGAACTGGCCAGAATTTTAATGATACCCACCCAGGTACCTTAGCACCGTGGTCGGAAAAAAGCATGTGTAGAAGGTTGGGTGGGTTTATTTGGGTGCAGGGGTGTGTGTGCTCTTTAGGCGTTACATTGAATGTTCATCACAAGCTTTTCGGCATTCTGTAGGGCCTGTGTCATGAAGATCAGACTAGACAGTCCTCACACTAGGTAAGGGTCTTAACATTTGGCATTTATTCCCTAGCTGGCAAACATTTTAGGAAAGAAAGGAGGTCTGAAATAGAGGTTGTCTTCTGAGCTGTAGTTCTGCTACCTCCATCGCTGGATCCACCTGATTTATTTGCTTTCTTAACGTTACAACTTCTTGCTTTCACCTGCCTACTCTCAGTACGCTACAACCGTTTCAGAATCAAAATATAAAAGCGTAAAACCAGCTATAAAACTGCCAGAACTCCTTCCATCCCTCCCTTCCCATTTGTGCAGGGCAAACATCTTCTGAAGGACACTTTTACCTCCAGATGTCAGGACATTTGGGGATCAGGCTGGGTGCTGGTTTGTCCTCTGTGGGATGTAAGCAGAAACAGTACCTGGGCGGGAAAGTATTTGAATTTAAATGATAGGATAGTGCTAAAAAACACTGTAAAAACACTTCCCTGCTTTTTGCTGGGAAAGTTTCAATTTGTCTCATTGGCTGCCTCTGGCTTTTTGCCCGGCCTTCTCAGATCTGCTGGTGAAGGGAGACAGCAGAGCACGTTTGTCCTATTCCTCTTCCCCAGCGTGAGATGCCAGACTGGAGCAGATACGGCACCGTTCCTGGTCTAAGCACGCGCCACAGAGGGGGGCTACAGTCTACTCAGCCCTCTCCTACATCTGCCCTGCTATATTCAGTAGCCCAGGACGGGGCTGGGTTACACCTCGTTCGCTGGCAGCCGTCAGAAGCACAGCTGAGCGTCGTGAGCATCTCTGCAAATCCATTTGAATGCTCCCGAAGCAGTAACGTTAGTCTCCCTTTCTCTAGGATAGGCACGTGCAGTTCCAGGTGTGCAGGATCTCTGCCCGAATCCCAGCACAGGATCGCCCTGGGTGGACTTCAAAGGTGTCCTGGGAGCTTCTTGCGGGAGAAGGGATTTGCTTCGAGCATCCCTGGTGAAAATTTGACTTCCCATCTTGACGCGCACCGTCCCCGCACCTTTTCTCCACAGGAGTGGCTGCATTTGTGTGGCACTGGATGCATGGTATATAAAGCATTTAGGACGAAAAGTCTATAGAAGTGTGATACTAATAATATTTTACAGCTTTAATTACCATGATTGTAGTGCCTAGAGGCGTATGCAAAAACATTTTGAGTGGGAGGAGAGAAGGCAGCGCTGTGAACATTTTTGTGGTTTTGCTGGGCAATGTGCAATTGAGTTTTCTCATGGGAACCACGGCACGCCAGGGAAAAAAGCTGCCTCTACCTCCTCGTCTGCTCCGTCGGGATACTGGATCACACCCCGAAGTCGAGGAGACAACCACAGTCGCTCCCGTTTCAGGCAACGGCTAGGCTGACTGTGCCTCCCTCTGCTTTCAGAGGGGCTCCAGGTGCAGGTGCTGCCCTTTTCCGCAGGCAACAGGTATTTTCCCTCCGGGAACATCCCTTCCCTACAATCAGCGATCGGATCAGCGGCAGTTTCGCCTGCGGGATGATTTCAGGATTGGGCAATTGCCGATTTGTGGCGTGGATTTGCCAGCAGCCCCAAGAGCAGCGTGCCCCTTTCTCGGTCAGGGTATGCAATGCAGAAGGAGCCCTTGCTCCCGCCCATGCCATGCGTACGGGGGCAGGGGACAGACAGAGCGGACAGACAGAGGGGCCTTGTGCGGCTGGGCAAGCCCCCCAGTGCCCGCCTGGCCCCCCCCCAGCACCTGCCTGGCCCCCCCAGCACCGGCCTTCCAGCACCCTTCCCCGCGGGAGGCTGCGTGGCACCGCCGATAGGCCTAACGCGAAGTCACTAGCTCGATGGTCACGACTAACTGAAAAATAGGAAAATACCCCAGGCAGGGAGGCGAGTTCTTGAAGTTCAGGTGTTACAAAATAAAAACCGAGATGGAATAAAGATGCTTGCGTTTCCCTAGCTACAGAATGCAGTCCTGCATCTTTAGAAAACTTTTTTTAAACTTTGTTCCTAGATCACGTATTAATTTTCAGACGTACTGATGTAGTTTCTGGGACAGGGATTTGCCATAGGTTCATTACTGAGATTCTACAAAGGCAGTAGCCTTCTATTTGGAAAACCGAAATTCAATTTTATCTGGCCTTGGTTACCAAAGAAACAGTCTGTGACACAGCTTCCTCATGGGCCGGTCCCTGCTCAGACAAACACTCTCTGACAGCCAAGGTATGGATTGGAAGGCAAGGAAAATGGAAAGGAAACCCTGTGTGATAGGTATTCCCGGCTGTGGGAAGAGTTGGATGTTGCCTACAAGATGAGCACTTCCCCCTCCACCCCTGCTTCATCCTTTTTTTATTGTTACCTGCACCAAACATGATTTACATTATTAAAAACTTATACTTTAATCAACTCTCCACCAGTTAAATAAATACACGTTACCATTTCTCCTCACTTGAGCTGACACTTGGTATTTTGTACAGATTCTTGTGTATTTTGCTCAGACGCAAAAACCGAAAAGAACAAATTTCAGTGAAACCCCAGTACCTTAAACAAGGGACCAAGTTTTGCCCCCAGCCTTGCTAAGACTCCCGTGGGGAGCAAGAACGCCATCTCCCATTGTTGTATTAGGTGTTGTACGTCAAGTTTGTATAATGAAAAATCTACCGCTGGGCAATCGAACAGCTAATGGAGATTAGCTCGTAAAGCCATAGATGGAGATCCTTGACATCGCCACCCGAGCCGTCGCCGTGAGCTGGTATCACTGCTACACCCCGGGAGAACGAGAGGCGGGCAAAAAGGAAAATCGACTTTGCTCCTGCTCGGTGTTTTGAGTTCTGCCACTTGCCGTGCTACCCAAACGCATCTCGCAGGCCGTGGGGTACCCTCACCTTGGGAACCGCCGAGGGGTAAGGATGTCCTTCCTTCCTTCCTTCCTTCCTTCCTTCCTTCCGGAGGGGGGGCACTTCCCCAGCAGCAGGCGGGGGGCTGCAGGAATAGGGCTGGGCAGCTCTCCGGCCACCGGCCAGTTCGAGACCGTTGGGCGGCAACACCAAACTCCGGCCGCGGAGCCCCCCTTTCCCACACACCTCACACTTGACACGCAACTTGGACCCAGCCCCAGGGCTGGTGCGTTTGGGGCGTGCGGGGCAGGGAGGAGGAGGAGGAGGAGGAGAAGGAAGGTGGCGTTTGCCCCGGAGAGGTGATGTCTGGTGTCCCGCAACCTGGGGGGCGATGGGTGACTCGGGCCGGCGGGCCTTCTCCTGGCCAGTCCCGCAGCCCGGGCGGTAGCTGGCTGGAAGGTGTCACCCCGCGGCGGAGCCCGGCCCGGGGGCAGCGGCCCTGGGCGCCGGGCCCTGCCAGCCAGACCCCGCTGCTGCGGCCGGCGGCCTCGGCCGGCCTTCCGCCGGGCGCTCGCTTCGCCGAGGGCGCGTCCCGTTCTACCTCAGCGCGGGGTTCACCGCACAGCTCGCTCTCCGCTTCTGCCACCCCCTCCGGCACCGGCCGTGTGCCCGCACCCGCGGGGGCTCGGCCGCGCGGGTCCGGTCCGGTCCGGTCCGTCCCGTCCCGTCCCGTCCCGTCCCGCAGGGGTATGACGGACCGGCAGGAGCCCCGGCCCGGGGCGCACCTCCTTACGCCCCCCGCAGCGGCACCACCTCCCGCCCGTGCCAGCGGAAAGTTTGGAACCGCGTCTTCCAGCGGGGCCGCCCGCTTCGTCCCGGCCTCGGGGGGGGGGGGCCCAGAGCCCGGACGCCGGAGCCCGGTCCGGCCCGGCTCGGCTCGGCTCGGCTCGGCCGCGGCGGGGCGCGCTGCCGGGCGGCCGGTGCCGGTCCCGCCCCCGCGCGGCGGCGGCGGCGGCCCCCGCCAGGCGCTGCGTCACGCGGCGGCCGCGCGTGGGCGGGCGGCGGAGCGCGCGCGGGATCTCCCCATGTGACCGCGCGGGAGGGGGCGGTGTGTGTGCGGGGCGGGGGCCGGCGGCGGGGCCGGGGCTCGAGGGGGGGGGGGGTGGGGGGGAAAGGGCGGGGGCGCCGCAGGCCGCTCCCTCCCGCCGCCCGCCCGCTCGGCCTCCGCGCACGGCAGGCGCGGCCGCGACGAGGCGAGCTGCGCGGGGCGGCGGGGCGGCCGCGCGGCCCCCCCCCGGCGGCAGCGAGGCGGTGGCGGGGACCGGCTCGCCCACCCGCCCCGTCGATGGGAAAGGAGGAGCCTGGGCCGGCGGCGCGCAGGCGGGGGGGGCGCTGGCAGGAACTTCGGCGGGGCTGAGTCTGCGGCCCCGGGACGGCATCGAGGGAAGCCCCGGGCAGCCGGCGGCGGCGGCGGCGGCAGCCTACTGCAGAGTACGTGCGGGACGGCCGGGGGGCGGCGGGGGGGGGGGGGGGGGGGTGGTGCGCGGGGCCGGGGAGCCGGGGCAGCCCGGTCGCGGCCCCGCGGGGGACGGCCGGAAGGAGCGGGCGGGCCGTGCGTGGGTGATTCCCGGAGAAATCCGGCGCGGGGGGGACGGGGGAGTGGGCGGAAAGTACTGAAACGTCCCTGCCGTCTCCGCTGCCGCGGGGCGGGGGCGGCGGGGCGGGACGGGACGGGACGGGACGGGCCGGGACGGACCAGGCGGGCCGGGCCGGGCCGGGCGGGGGCGGCGCCCCGGCGGCGGGCTGCCGGTACTGCGCGGGGGTACGGGGTGGGGGTGGCGGCGCTGTGGTACCGGCCGCCCCCCTTCCCCCCGGGCAGTGTGGTGCCGTGTCCCTCCGCGGCCGCTCCCCCGCGCAGTGGTTCACCCCCTCCTCCCGCCCCGCGGCCCTTGGCGGGACGTGAGGGCTTGGCCGGGCCCGGTGGCTCCGGGCGCCGCCGGCCGGGCCGGGCCGAGCCGAGGGGGGAGACCGCCCCGCCTGTCCGCCGCCCGACCACCCGCGCCTCTCGGCGTAGCCTTTACGGAGAAGCGCCCCCCCGGGGAGGCTTCCCGCGGTCGGCCGGGCCCCGGCCGGCGGGTGTTCCTGTCAGCGGGCTCGGCCGCTGCGAACTTGGTGGCGGGAGCGCAGCCCCTGCCCGTGCCCGCTGCGCCGGTTTCCTCCGCGTCGGCTCCCTTCCGGGGCCGCCGGCGGCCGCGTCCCGGCTGGCGTGACCGTCCCCGCGGCCGGCTCGGGTGGGAACCGTGAAGTGCCGGGGCCCTTTCTTGCTCCGTGCGCGATTTTATTTTTATTTTCATTGCACGTTTCAAGTTTCTTATTAGTTGTGGCGTGACAGGCATCTGTATTTGAACGTGAAACTCGCTTAATAGGTTGTATTTTGGCACATCTCAGAGCTAGACAAGACTACTTAATTTGCTAAGTCTCGCTTCTGCAGCTACGTGTAATTTTCTTCTCCTGCGAAAAGTCCTTTGGAAACGCTGCAAAAATGTAATGAATATGCAAAGCAGCCAGCTCTCAAATCCAAATCCGGTTTGTCTTCAGAGACTTTTCAGAACGCCCAAAGTGATCAAGATGTATTATGAAATAATCGCTTTTCCCTAAAATACAGGAATGGGGTATTTCGCACTTTCTCCTTGTGCATATTCCTAATTTAATCGGTGACAGTTCAAATATAGTTCACCTGAAATGAAAATCTCTAAAAAAATCACTTAGGGTTGCTCAATTGCTTTTACTCCTAGTGCAGCCTTAAAAAGCAGGAAAACTGCTAGTGAAGTCCTTGCCCCGTGCTTACATCCCACAACTCCCGAGTTTTCCTTCTCCCAATACTTCACCCACGTCCACCACCTGCTTACTGCAGCCGCCTGTCTTCCTGCCACCTCCGGGAAATGTGCAGCTCTGAACTCGGACCAGGCAGAACGGGCAGAAACGGGTGTTTTCCCGTGGTTAAAGATGTTGAGCTGGGCTGCCGCCACTGCCGGTTGTCTTGATAGAGGGAGCCGGTTGCAGAAATAGGTTGCGATTCCTACACTGGTTGTTTACAAATATTTAGTAGTGCTGTGTGGTGTCTCTCTGTGGCTTTTGTTTTCCTTTTTCCTAGGAGTTACGTTTGTGGTCAGAGTTAATTTAAGGTGACATCCAGCATTTGGAGAGGAGGGCATGGCATGTGGGGTGATAGGCTGTGGATGTGAATGAGGTAACGTGGAAAATCAGAATGCATGGTTGTGGGTTGCAAAGGTTGAGTGAAAATCTAACTTGTGATTTCCTGGTTCTTCCGTGGCTGTAACAGTATGCAGCCTTGCATGTATTTTAAACAGCTTTGTCTGGGGAATTTCGTAGCTTCTTTGTTTGTAAAAAATGTAAAAGACAGCTGCTTTTCCCTCTGTGTTCTCACACTCCTTACTGGTATGGACAACGAGCAAAGAAGGGGGAGAAGTAGCAGCTCAGCTGCCATCGCCGCGTTCATTTATTCCTGCAGACCCTCCCGTGCCAGCTTCGCGTTCCCGCCTTTTGCCGTAAAAGGGTTTGCAGTTGGCCATACCTTAGAAGATCTACCTGCTCGCTCCTAAGGCAGCAGATCGTTCTGGATAGCTTCTTAGGGTTTGCCAGAGGACATTAGCAGGCTGTTACTCTTGAACCAGGTTTGTCTGGGATCCCAGATTAGAAAGCCTAAGACTTAGAGGGCAGGCTGCGGAAGAGGGGGAACACATGCAGTGCCCGGGGGTCTTACGCGAGGTGCTCTTCCCAGTGAGGAGCGCACACAAGTCTCCTGGCTGCGAGCTCGCCCTGTGTCTTCTCGTTGCATAACCTCTTCTCGTGCTCACCCTTTGCCCCCAAAGCACGGCCCCTGCTGCGCTAAGAAGTGAGAACAACAGTGGTGGAAAGCAGTACTTTAGGTGTCTTAGATGCAGCTTAAAGGTCACCCGAAAGACATGTGGTGCTGAGACTTAAGTGGGAGTGCTAAGGGTTTGCCGTAGCCGGGTAGGTAAGCAGAGCCAGGCAGCAACGGCAAATGCCGTGTGTCCCTTGGCTTAACGGTCTCTTACGATTCAGGCAGTGCTGCGCTGCTTTCTCAGCGAACCTTGTTTGTTGCTTGTCCTCTTCCTAAGCCTCATCTTACTCCTCCAGGTCGACTAGCTTACCTGCTTTGCTGGCTTTATAGGCTGCGAGCTGAGCCGAACCAGTGGAGTGGACCGGTAATGTCTGGAAAAGCAGCGTAGCTGGTGGCATGGTGAGGCTGTCTCGGAAAGGGGAGGGAGCCTTCCCCTTCTAAAAGTTTAGAAATACCTGGGATGTCGTTGAGGTGAGTGCAGAAGGAACTCTGTTTAATGAGAGGAGAAAAGAGGTCAAAAGGAAGAGTGTTTGAAAATGCCTTCTCTGCAGAAATCGGTAGCAGTCGTAAATGGAAAATTTGCGTGGCCCTTTCAGGAGTTACTGTACTAAATTTGGAAAACAGAATTGGTCTTTAAAGTACAAAACAAAGGGATTTCAGTTTTGCTTTAAATGCAAATCTCAATGCAGTCTGAACTGTGGACTCGCTACTGACGCCTCCATAGTACATATTAATCCAGTTTTATCTGTCATGAGGAGATTTGTTGATTAGAAGCCTCTAGGTAAAGGCTGCTCGTGGACTGTTTCTGCTCTTCCAGCCTGTGGGCTGGAAAAATGAGCTTCATGCCTTGCCTGGAGCTCTTGGGCCGTGTGTAATTTCACTGCCACTGTCCTCCCAGGATTCAATTTAGCTCTCTGCACAAAGTCCATTTATGTAGATTTATGTAGATTTTGTGCTAAGATGAATGACTTTCGGAGCAAATGGGTATTCTTTTAACAGTTGCATAAGTTAATTTGTGGTATTGATGGTAGAAAGTCAACATTATTTGAAATGGGAGGGTAGGAACAGTTTATTGAAATGCCACTAAACTGTAATCTGTTAGTTTTGTTTGTCTTGTCAAAGTTTGTATGGAATGGGAGGATTTTTCTAAGAAATTCTGTGAAGTAATGACAATTTTTAAAATACTGAATTATGTACCATTTGAAGGATTACCTCAAGTGATTTTCCTCATTTTCCTTGTTGCCTCTCACATCTTTGAGTGTAGACAGTACTTAATTTTCTGAAATTAACTGTTATTTTTGAAAGCTAAACTGTATTTCTAAAATATGTAGCTCTTAAATGCTTCCAGTTTCACCCTGAATTCCAAAGTGTGTGCAGTTCATTAGCTCTTGAGCTCACCAGCAGCTCCTTGCAATGGCTGCTCAGATCTAAATGGCTATTGCTGTCCATTCCGTTTTACAAATACCAGCGTACAAAGAATTATATGTGCAGCTGGTGGTTTTGGGGTTTTTGTATTTTTTTCTTTTTTTTTTTCTCCAGGGCTCCATATCTCTTCTTGAAGAGATTGTTTGTAGGTATCCCATTGCTGCCACATACGTTTTTGTGAAGTTTCTGTTGGCCTCCTAATTTTATTTCCCTCTAGTAGAGTTTAATCAAAGTTTTGCAGCAAAAGCCTGGTATTTCAGATGCCTCCTGAATAGACTTGAGTGCTGTTTGTAACATCTGTACGTTTGAGTTGCTGAAGAAGAAGCACATATCGTAAAGGAAAAAAAAATATGCAAAAGTGCATATTGTAAAAATAAGTTCTGCCTTAGTTTTACTTTTGATTACCAGCCTCCCAATGTCCCTAAGCATACATATATTCTTTCACCGGAGTTTTGGGGGGAGGGGGTTTGCATGTTACTAAAATAGTTTCCCCCCCAGTGTGTGCAAATCATTCTGTAACTGCTGATTTTTGGGGTTATTACTATGTGTTTTTTAAAGTGCAGCATGATAGTAGAGCCAGAGTAATGCTAGCAGACCAGCTCTGTGTTTTAGTTCTGTTACTTTCCCAACCAACTATAAATTACATGCTTTAGACCTTATTGATTGGTGGTTTAGCTCAATACAGTAATACTGGAAATTACCCGCCTGTAGTTGTGAAAGCCATCATAGAGTGAAGTGGTGTGTGTGTGAGAGATCTTAGAATTCTCTGAAGAGTTTATTATTTGTGGGATAACTGTGGATAACGGGTTTTATGAAGTTGAAACTTGTGCAAATGTTTTTTCTGCAGCCGTAAGTGTAGAACACTGCTGCAGTTTGTCTGTTGGGAGCCCTCGGAGCGCAATTGCTGCACTGCTGAATGGTATTTCATGTCAGAATTATCAACGCCATGCAGGTCTGTTAGCAAATAGAATGGGCAGGTGAATTCAAAATAACATTTTTAAACTGTATGTGTTGGAATCCATCAGTATTTTTGCTTTGTCTGTGGATGTTCCTGCCATAATTGAGCTCAGTAGAAGCATTAGGTCCTTTTTATGCGAAATGGGGAAAACTGTAGAAATACTTGGTTCTGAAACACCCTTTTACTGACCCAGTTCATTAATCCTCTGGGGTTCTGTGAAGCACTTTTCTTCTTTGCTCTCCTTTTACAGTCCTCCACACTGCTATGGGGGGAAACGATTTGAGAATTCAGAAGAATTGAAACTGATGAGCTTTTTTTCTTCAGGGGATCAAGTATTCAGTAATTCTTTGGAGTGTTTTGTGATCATTTTGATCTGAAGATATAAAAGAGAGTCAAGTAGAAGCAGTGAGCAATATTGAATGACATTCTTGGGAACAAACATGAAGTGGCAATGCTGAAAACAAGGTGGCTTTTTGTTTGAATCATCTTTTTTGTAGGTGCATCGCAACTATCTGCTGATTTGTTTTTTCACAAATGTTTCCATTAAGTTAACTAGTCAAAATATCAAGCTTTCACCCCTTTTCTCACTTCGTACGTGTTCTTATAATGAGAGAAATAAATCCTGTCCCCTGAGTTGACAGCCTTACGGAAAGATGGGCGGTGGGGCGGGATGCATCTGGACGTTGGCATTCTGGTGCTCATCTTCCCTCTGTTTTTACTGTTTGCAGGTTCTGTCATCCGTGATGGCGTCAGCTCTACCCAGAACCCTTGGGGAATTGCAGCTGTATCGAATACTACAAAAAGCAAATCTCTTATTCTACTTCGATGCCTTCATTCAGCAGGGTGGCGATGATGTCCAGCAGCTCTGTGAAGCAGGTGAAGAGGAGTTTTTGGAGATAATGGCTCTCGTAGGCATGGCTAGCAAGCCGCTTCATGTCCGAAGGCTGCAGAAGGCTTTGAGGGACTGGGTCACAAACCCTGGTCTTTTTAACCAGCCTCTCACCTCCTTACCGGTCAGCAGCATTCCAATATATAAGCTGCCGGAAGGGTCTCCTGCGTGGCTGGGGATATCCTGCAGCAGTTACGAAAGGAACAGCAGCACCAGAGAGCCTCACCTGAAGATTCCCAAATGTGCTGCCACGACATGTGTGCAGAGCGTGGGCGCAAGCAAATCTGATGTGGTGGGGAACTTATCGCTGCAGAGCGGCAGTGAACCGAGACTCTGGCAAGGACACCACACCACAGAGAGCGAACATAGTCTTTCCCCGGCTGACCTTGGCTCTCCAGCTTCACCAAAGGAAAACAGTGAGACCCTGGATGCCGCTGCTGCTCTGTCAGTTGCTGAATGCGTAGAACGTATGGTTCCCTCCCTGCCCAAAAGTGACTCCAATGAAGTCAAGGAGTTACTGAAAACAAATAAGAAACTGGCAAAGATGATTGGTCACATCTTTGAGATGAGTGATGAGGACCCTCACAAAGAGGAGGAGATCAGGAAGTACAGTGCAATATATGGCAGATTTGACTCGAAAAGAAAGGATGGCAAGCATCTCACCCTCCACGAGGTAAAATACCATGAGCGACAGTGGGCTTCCTCCCCTATTCCTACACCTTTTACAAGATGCTGTTCACAGGGTACACTTTGTAAGGGCACTTCTCACTGGGTGACGAGAGTTGTGTGTTTTACAGGACCTGTAGGCAGTCCTGCCCTGGGATAGAAATCTTGGGTGCAGTAGAAGTACCCTTTCTTGGGGCTGTGTGTGCACTGGTGACCTCACCTTGGTGTCATCAGACTGCTCCGTTACTGGTGCGGCCTATCAGACAGAGGTTTTAAACAGTTTGGCACTGGAATAACAAATCAGCATTGCACTGAGCGTGGCCCTTGGGATTCTAAGCATCTGGCACATTTTTAAAGCAGTCCTGTCTTGATATTCCCTTGCAGCTTTGAGAGTAGACTGGTTGTTTGGGAGATGAGTAACGAAAATTGCTTGTGTCTGGTAACAGGATCACCTGGCTTGGTTACTACCCTCTGCTGTCTTCCCTCACCTCGAGACCCTGCTCTGTAGCTTGTGCCCTTGAGGTAAAAAGGATTCTGCTGATGAGGTCCCTAAGCCTGGTGGGGTGGGATTTTTTTGTGTTTGAATTGGGATGAAGCTTAATTATACAACCTGTGTGGTTTTTTGGGCACAGTGGTCTTTAAGCCAGTCAGGTGAATTGCAGACTGTGTGAGGAGGAAGGGAAAGGACCATCTCCGTTATTGATCAGTGGCTGTAATTTGAAGGTTTGTCCTGTAATACCTGCATAGCATCTGTTCCCTCTTGTCCTTAAAAGTCCACGCGGGCCTCCTTTGCTTCTCTTCTGGCATTCTTGAGGCTCACACTGCATACATTGTAATGCAATAGGTGTGTCTGTGTGGGGAATAGTTCCCTAGTGCCAAAGTACAGTACAAGAGGAGAACAAACATTAATTCAAAGCAGTGCCAAAATGCTGTTGATATGAATGCTGCATCAGCATTTTCACAGTTAACAGTGATTGCAAAATTTCAGTTGGATTTAAAATTTGGCATGTAAGGCTTAGCTCCCAAAGGGAAAGGCAATGTTTATGTTACAGGAGTGCCAAAAAAACTGTACTGGCTTTAGCCTTTTTTTGCTTCAAGAAGAAGTTTTTGTAGGTGTGTGATCCATAGCGTAAGACTAGGTTCTCTTTATGCTTCTGAGTGGAAGGGCAAAAGGAAACAAGGCATATTTCTTTACATTTTTGTTTATGTATTTACATTTATAAGGCAACTGCACATCACCAGCAGTGACTTCACAAGGGCTTTTACTACAGACTGGGGAGACACTTCCAAGGGAACTTGTCAGTAGTCAGCCGCATTTCTACCACACAGTTTTAGCTGTGCAGCTTTCACTTACGTGCTTTGTGGCTTTATGTTGAACACTTCTAATTTATGAATTCATCCAGTGTGCAAGAACAGATCTCGTCCTACTCCCCTGACCTTGCGGGACTCTCTCCCATAACAGAACAAGTTGCGTATGAGATGGAGGCATGATTTGAAAGGATTAATTGTGTAGATGCCCTGTGTACATTGCTGCAGAGTCAGAATTTGGAGAATGGGGGTCCTCCCCAGCTGAGGTTGGAGGCAGTCAAGGTGTACAACGTGTACAGCTGTGCGCTTTTGCAGTTTCTCTCTGGGATAGCAGCTGCAGAAAATGCTCTGAAATGTGGGCAGACATCTTGTAGGATAATTTCCAAGCATCCAGCAGCGTAATGGGAGGTGGGTGCCAGGGGCAGCTTTTGTATCAGGCGTGTGGTAGGCTCAGGAGTGGCTCTATGAAGCTGGAGGAGTGAATAGTGGCGTGGCAGTTTGAAGGAGCAGGGTAGCAAAGAACTGGAAGAAAGGACGACTGCTCTGCCTTGTTAATTTTTCTTTAGTACTGCAGTACAGATCTTACTACATCATTGTAAAACCATATTTAAAAATGGAATGAGAGCATGGTTTGGCTTTAGGAAATATTTCTATCGCTATTATGATTAAGGGCACAAGATCAAAGGAGTATGTGGTTGACTTATGCCTCACTTACGCATGTGGGGCCTCGCTGAACTTGATGGGAACAGCACACATGCAAGCAAGAAGAATTTGCTCATAATTGGTTTACTGTTTGCTTAAAGAGGCCAGATTTCACGAAGTTTTGTCTTGAACAGTTTTCTCTCCATTTCCGTTTTAAAGCAGCAAATACACAAATAGTAGCAATGAGACCATTTTTTTGTTTAAAATCTGCTAAACCAGAGTTTGCCTTTTGGAAACTCAACTTAAGTGGATTTTTGTTTTTGATGGCTTAAACAACTTGCTGCTCAGAAGGAAGGACCATAAACAACCAGGGAGGTAAGTTTCTGCTTGTTCAGAGACTGTGTTTCTGCACATGTTAATACATTCCAAGGCTGTCATTCTGCCTCGCAGTTCAAGGTTTCTCCTTGCAGCTGGCAATGAACAGCTGAATAAACTTCACTATGAATTTAAAAAGCTTAAGTAGTGGTTAGCTTCTTAATGTAAAGATCAGGGTATCTCTGGCTTCTCAAGCAGAGTGGAGTTGCATGCAAATTAAAATCAGACTTGATGGAATTATTAGTGGTGAATTAGTGAGAATAATCTCTGTTTCACTCTGAATACTGGAGTGTCTCAGAGGGCTTGAGCAGCCATTAGAGGCCAGTGAGAGCTGTAAACACTGAGCTGGTTTGGAAACGTGTGCTGTTGGTAGGGTTATCTGCGTAAGGCAGTGATCTAGCATAGAATCTGATGCAGAATCTTTCAGAGACATTCCAAAACTAATAAACATACTGTCCTTAATCCATCCCATTGTCTTGGTATTGCACAGCTTTTCAAGCACGGAGAACACTTTGTGTTTAAAGTTGGACTGGAGGAGGGATGAGTATGAGGCATGCCCTTGAACTTGGTGACCCCCACGTGTTTGAGTCAGATTTGTAATTTGCGTGTTAATATTTCAGTGCTTGTCTAGGTATCTATAAAACTGAAAAAAATGCTGTTTAATAGTGTGAGAAACAGGAATAAGAAATGCAAGTAATACATTTTGTCTAGCTCGGTCTCTTCCTTTTCTTTTGCTGACTCACCAAAACAGTAGGGCTCAGTATTTAATTATGTGTATTTTAGTGGGGGAATCTATGAACCCCATCAGATGGGAATACACCCATCTCTTTCCGTAGAGCCTGTGTGGTTATGTGCTGCTCCATATCATTAAGGCTTCCAGCAAACAGAATCTTTATTTTTAGGCATGCAACACTTTCTAGCTGCAGTATTATGCCTCCTGAAAAGGCAGGAAGCCATGATGCACTTCAATTCAGTAAGTCTGGATGTGACCTGAAAGAAGAAACCGGGAAAAACAAACAAACAAACAAACAAACATTTGGCTTTTCTCATATATTAGGATAAACAGCATTTGCCTACAACTACCCAAAGCATTTGCAGTCATTTCAGCTTTTTGCAACCTTCCAGCATTTTATTGAGGGATAAAAAACATCTCAAATTATTTTGTAAGCATTAGCCATATTATTCATCCTCGGCAAAGCACTAGCTATCACTGTTACTGAAATTAATGCCTGCTTTGGATGGTAAATCTTTTCATCAGTGTTGTATTAACCTTTTATTTTTGTATTGTGTGTGTCCCCCCGTCCCCCCCGTGTTTTTTCTGAGAAGATAGACATTGTAGAACAACTGTTCCTGTCTAAGGGGTAATAGTTTGTTATTTTAGCACACTGTATTGTAGGAACATAACCACCTAGAAATGTTTCACAGATTAAACCTGAACTTCCCACCCTTGTACATCTGATCTCTGTGAGATTATTTTTTTTTTGCCTGTGCAGAGACTAGAGGATCAGGCAACATACCTAGTTCGCCTGTTAAAGACATGTTTGCCCTCTCATTAGCATTCAGGTATTGTGGGAAGTGCCCTACTCGGATCAGAGACTTTTATGCTAAACACAGGAAAAAATGCTTATTAAATATTAAGAGCAGCAGTTCTGTGTGAGGTTTTACTGGAAATACTGCATAGGCACAGGCCTCTGAGAGAATCTCAGCTCTTCCGATACTTGTTTTTGTTTTTTCAACCTCCCTGGAGAACAAGTGTTGCATTAGGCGAAATATATTTTTTCTAATTTGGATGACCTCAAGCACTGTAGTGAAGGACAGCATGGTTGTGTGTTGTTCATGTCTTACGACAGCTTCCATCCTTCAGGGATGGAGCATGCGGTGTTTCAGGTCAGTCGCTGGCCTCTGTGATTTAATTCACAAGTAACATTCTGTGGTGCGGTAGACGGTGGGGTAAAGGAGCGCGTTTCTGAGCCTTCTCCCGAGAGACACCATTTAACTGCAGACCTGCTGGCCTGTCCTCAGCTTCACCTTCTGTCCAGTTCCATGAAAAGCGCTTCTTGTATGAGTAGTGTTTTTGGTGTCTGAGGTCACACGTGTGTGGTCCTGCGTGTCCTCAGCCACATGACTCTGTGCTGAACTGCGGCTGTTCTTTGCACTGCCAGATCAAGTTTTGGGGATGGCACATCTCGATCTGTCATGAATATTGCTGACTGTGCTGTGGAAAACCTAGCTGCTTTGTAATATTCAGTAGCCTGAGAGACGGAACATACTGTTGACAGTAGCAGCAAAGCAGCTGTGCTCATTTGCGAGAAGCCAAGCCCATTCAAAGCAGCTTAATTTCTAGAAACAAAGAGTAGAAGAGTTGCGGGCACTTTGGGGAAAAAAACACCTGTAGTATTCTGTTGCCCTCTTGCTGTTAATGCTTCATTACAAGTACTGGCTGTTCTTCAGCTGAGGAAGAAGTGAAAATGTCTCTTCAGCCCCGCTCACTGTGGAAGGAGCAGGGAATCTCCTCTCCAGCATCTCAGTTGCAGTGTCTCTTGCCTTAATAATTTTGTTGTTTGTCCATACTGTTGACCGTAGGCTTTTCAGACAGCAGTATTGTTAAGCTGGTATAATCCATGTCAGTATCACCACTTCCTATAGGCTTCTGAAGAGCATTGCGAAACCATTTTCAGCCTCAAGGCTTCCCCCCCCAACTCTGCTCTTTATGAAACTGTTGCCAGCACCAGAGGCAGTAGAAATGTGTCCCGGCAGGAAAACATCCTTGAAACAAGTTACATTTGATTCATGTCTGAAGATAGTCTTCACAAACACAAGGGTGAGAAACACAGCTAAAAAAAGTTTAATCGTTTCTTAAACCATCACCTTCTACAGAATTTATGCTGTATTCACCAGGGAAAGCCATCTGTACCCACACTGTCAGGGTGGTTGTTTTTTTTTTTTTTCTTTTTTTTTTTCCCCCAAGTCCTGGGCATATTGCATTTATAAAAATAGTATTCCCTGTAAACCAGGCTTTGGGAGCCAAACACTGTGAACGTTCAGAGCTACTGTTTTATACTGAGATTTAATTAATGCTGGGATGAGGCACAAGCAGTGCACATTGAGAGAGTCTTACAATAACATTTTACTTTAAAGGACGTTAAATGCACCAACTACATTTATATCTTTCCTCTTCCCAGAGGTTTACCTGGCTTAGTAAGGGTATAAATAAACTGAAGAAACCCTCCAGGGTTTAGTATACAATTATAGGTAATTTTAATTGCAGTCAAAATTTTTTTATTATTTCAGAAGAACAGGTACTTTTACAAGCACAATGGGTGAAATTATGCAAAATCATGAATCCCTGTTTTTGTGTTTGATTTCCAGCTAACAGTTAATGAAGCAGCCGCTCAGCTGTGTGTAAAAGATAACGCGTTGTTGACCAGGAGAGATGAACTCTTCGCACTAGCTCGGCAAATCTCTCGAGAAGTTACATACAAGTATACTTACAGGACCACCAAGTAAGGTTTTAATTAACTCAAAAGGACCTTTACTTTCAGGGAGCTAATCAGTCTGATAGCATTTCTTCTAAAGAACTGGAGGCACTTTCTTCTTGCTCTTTAGCGAGCAAAGTGCTCTTCTGAGGAGGGTAGGAAAATGCTGTTTAAGTTGTGAAGCTTTCAAACTGCTAAGATTTCGCTGTCTTGAATTACCTTTTTATTTGCTCTCTAGTTTTCCAGATTTTGCGGTGATAATGCATGTTGAGAGGCATCTGAGAGGCTGGTGTTTCAAGTATTTGAGGCATTTGTGTATTTCAAGGTTAATGCAAATAGGCAGAGTAGCCAAACCTGCTTAATGTATCAGTTATTCTTTTTTCCATATACAGATTTGCCTTCTTAGTTTCCAGGGAGTGAAAAAGATAAGGTCATAGGGAGTGGCTTACAAACTTGCTTTAAAGGAACTGAAGCTGAGTCCTAATTTCAGTTGTTACTGTTCTGTTAAATGAACTACTTTTATGAAACAGTAACAAAGGCAGCTTAACAGCTTTTAAATCCAATTAAAACTTTAGAATTAATAAATATGATTGAAAGTCTTGATACTTTCTATATAATATTTTTAAATGTTCACTCCCTTGAGTAATGCAGTATCCTTTCAAAATACATTTTCCTATACTTCTAGGGGCTTTTTATGGTTTTCCTTTGCTCCCCTTTCTTCTACAGTGATTACTGTAAATATACATCCATTCTGGGTAAGCAATGCCAAAGTAATTTCTGTAATTCTCTGTGCTCAGGTAGCTTTCCTTTCTGTTCGGAAGAAGAGTGCATGAATCTCTTGACATTTTTGAAAACAACACAAGGCGCTTATATTCCTCTATACTTGAGTGACGTTTATTGTCGTCTCCAAGTGAATTGGAGGCTTTTTCTGTGCATCTCACTTGTTCTTGCCTGATTTATTATTTTTTTTTCTGTGACTCTGTCTTTCATTATTATTTCTGATGGTCAGGGTTAATGTGCTGTTTACTGATATTGTATGTGTCTTCTCTTCTAGATCTAAATGTGGAGAAAGGGATGAGCTGTCACCAAAGAGAATCAAGATAGAGGTACAGTATTGTGACTCCTGTATTTTGACCTATGCATGCTAAATAAAATTCACTTGTTTTGAAGGGATCTGTCTTAAGGAAATTTGTCAGAAAAACATTTGACAGAGAGTTGATGGGTGTGAGAGAGAGAGGTGGGGAACATCACCACTGTCTCTGCAAATGTAAATGCTTGATGGAGAAACCTGTAGGAGCAGGGATAAAGAGTAGGATTTGCTTAATTGTAAAGTTACTCTGTGTTTTGCGCTCTGAGTGAGTAGGAGGGGGAGGAATGAGACTGACTGACTTCCTGTGGTGGAATAAGCTTGAGCACTATGGGAAGTGTCTTCCCAAAAGGCCTCCTGCTTTTAAGTCAGTGTGAGGTGGGGTTTGCTTAATTTGCTTGAGTCAGCTTGTGATCCTGTCCAAAATCCAGAGTTCTGGGTAAGGATTGATGGCGGAATGCTAACCATTTCTGACTATGCTATAAATTATAAACCTGATCATATTGAAAAGTCAAAAGCTAACTAAAAGCTATATAAGTCAACAGAAATGTTTGTGCCTGTAGATATTAATTTACAGTTTTGTGTAATTAGTTTTGTGTAAAAACCACATGTACACATGGCTAATGTATACACCTGCACAAGATGTTGCTTAGGGAGATGCTGGGAGTTTCTTGTTAGGACTGCAAGAGCAACATATATATAGTTTATCTTCTTCTTTGGTTACCACTGCTGGGAAGTAAATGTGAGGCCTTTGAAAAAGTCACTTTTAATTTAAAAAAAAACAAAACAAAAAACCCCAAAAAAACTTGGGAAGTATATGTACCTATGTACCTTATAAGAATAGCAGATCTTCCTTATAATTTATTTTTTAAACAAATCGCTGTTTCACTGTTACATGGGTATCTAATTCATCCTTAGTGCTGTGGGGTTTTTTTATTGTACTTCTGCTCCAAAAGGTGTAGCTTAAATGTGCATTAGAATGTAAGCTAGGCCTGAGCTAGATTTGTATGTGACACAGATAGGCGATATATTCTTTAACTGTAGAGAACAGTTGCAGCATCTTCTGGAATGCGTTTTTCATGTGTAACTCATTCTATGAAAAATGATGCACTGAATGTAAGGCTTTCATTTTTTTCAGTAGTGCGATCCTTTGTTACCTGTACAAAGGCTTTTCCTGTGAGGCAGACCCTGGTGAGAGCAGTTAGTTTTGAAAAGGCAATTATGAATAGGTATGGAGGAGTTAATCTTATTTATTTATTTATTGAATTCTGTTGGTCTGTGTACAGCTGTAGTTTGAGTTTATATTATACAAAATATACACATGCATTGAGGATTTACTGGTACCTTTGATGATAAGTCAGTAATTGTCATTTAGATGTGTTAGGATTTGCTTTGACCTATGCTTGTTCTTTGATCCACAAAAAATAGCAGGGAAATGCTGCATTAAATGATTTTATCCACCTTCAACATTATCTGCCTTGACCAACACGTTGCAGGATGGTTGCTTGAGTGTCCCCTCTTTTGTCCAGTCTAGTCCTACCTTATAAGAGCTAGTGGGGAGCTGCTGCTCCTCTGCTTGAAATAGTATTTCACTGACTATTGGATTTCAGCATTAGGAAGTTTTTCCTTCATTCAGTAATAATTGATGATGAGCAACTATCTAAAATGACACACTGCAAGGGAGGTGCTTTATTCCACAGGATCTTCATTGAAAGAAAAAGTAAAATTAAAATCCTGAAAAATACAGGATGAAACAGTTGTTTTGGAGAGCAGGAAATTTGGACAGCCTTTAGGGGATGTGCATTCTCTTATTTTCTGCATGGTGAAATCTTAAGGTCTGGAAGGCCTGCTTTCTCTAGACACTTTTTAGTTCAGTAATTCTGAGAAAGGATGTTTACTTGATTTTCTTTTTATCTAAAATTACAGTCATATTTTAAAATGCTTGTGAAAATTCCATCTCCTAACTGTATAAATGACTATTTCAGAAATAGGACTTTTTTCCAAAATAAGAAATTGAAAATTGAACTAAATGAAATAATCTTTCATTTGATAGCATAGCATTATTAATTATGACATTACCAGTGTTGTTACCAGCATAAATGTCTTTTTCCTTACAAGTTTGGGAGTCTTCTAAGGAGTAAACCATGACTTCAGTGCATTACAATTCTGAGGTACACTGTAAATCATGGACTTTTCTTCAAAGAAATTAAAAAAAGATGCAGCATTACTAAGTAGGTCACTTTTACATGTGGTGTTTTGAGTTCTTGGGGCTTGCATTTTGCAAAAAAAAAAAGGTCCTTTTTTTAGTAGTATGTTTGGGGATTTTTTTGTGTGTTGTGTTTTGTTTGTTTTTAGAAAAGTGGAGATAAAAATGAAAATGGTAGCAAAAGCTGCAGATTTTTCCTTCTGTTCTAGATAAGAATTCCTCATCCTGTTTTTAAAGTTGTAATGCTTCAATGTGTCTCTATTAGCTCACTATCATGCTAATATCATGCAGAGGATCTGAACATGGGTGGATTGTGGGTTTTTTGCTGTTGTTGTAACTAGGTCTGTCTTTTTTCTTTTTTTTTTTTTTTTTTTTTTTTTTTTTGGTAAAGGTCATTTTGCCTTTCTGTTTTAAGGCTGAACTCTGTATTTTGATTCACCATTCCTTTAACCATTAGTCATTAATGTCTCTGCAAAGCGTGGTCTAAAATACTAGTGCTTGCATTTGGAAAGACTTCGCACCCTGTTTGCATAGTGTAAAAGATTACTGTAAAAAAAAAAGATGAGTTAATTTCCTGAAATATAATAACACTTAAAAAAACCTCCAGAGAGACTCTGAAGGTCATCGTTGAGCAGAGCTAGCAGAGCTGTGTGTGCACTGCCAGGTTACAGCCGTCATTGTAAATTTATCCTCTTCATGAATATGAAACTCACACAAGCATTACAAAGAAACAATATGCCATGAATTACATCAAATTACCTGTAAAAGCCTTTCTCTTCCCCTGCGAGCTCTCCCCCTCTTATTCGTAGAGTGGGTGGGCGAGCTGTGGGAGTGAAGTGTAGAGAGGAGAAGGGAAAAAATTCCAGGCAAATGACAGACTAAAGGTGTGAAGGGAGTGAAAAAGGGAATGGAGTGAATTGGGTTTTGGAAGCAGATGATAAAAAAGGGTCGTCATTCCTAAACCTGCTCTGGACAAGAGCAGGACAGGCAAAGAGGGATGGAAACGTTGCACCCTCCTGCAGAGCAAGGATCTCTCCTGCATAGGTGTTGCGGGGTGGGGGCACCCCTTATTTTGTCATCTTCTGTGACTCAGTACCAGCACTGCTCAAAGCGATGAGCTGTTGTGGCACCAGCTTGGAAAGCAAAACAAGTCACAGGTATATCACGCAGAAGTCATGGAGGGAGAAGCTACTCATCGCTGCTGCTGCTGCTTTGCATTGGGGTTGACGAGGTTCCCCTTCAGAGTCAGTGCGAACAGCCAAGAGAGCAAAGAAAGAGAGCTTTAAAAATATTCTTGCGGTCTGCGGTATAAAGGAATTGTTCTGTGTGTCAGTGTCTCCGTTCAGCTGAACGAGAGGGGTGGGGAGAGCTTGCAAAAGCTAATTTCACAAAGCTCAGTGGGAGTCAGGGGGCGCAGCCAGGGAGACCTGAGTGGAGGCTGCAAGGAAGCGTCTTCCCCTGGTGCCGGTACGGGTGGAGGGAGAGGAGAGAAAAGGCCCACCTCCACTTGTTGTTGCCGAGAAGGTTGAAAAGAAAACCAGTCGAAGTGTGGGATATGTGTTTTTCACAAAAACAGCAAAAGCAGTAGAAGCTACTGTTTGCATAGGAAAAATGTCATTAGGGGGAGCGAAAAAGCACATGTGGGACTGAGAACATCTGCTGCACGAAGCCGCTTGAAAAACAACTGAGCAGCAGCATGGCAAAACAAAAATGCTGTACTGCATGCAGCAGGCCCTCCTGACCGCAGAGGGAAAAGGAACCTCCAGGCGGCAAACATGGTGCAGAGCAGGTCATCGCCTGGCCCAGCCTGCTCCTCGTCAGCCCTTACCGACGGAGCAGTGGGGAGGAGAACAGCCAGCGGTGGGGAAAGGCTCCAGGAAGGTGATCCAGAACTGCATCGTCACCAGAGTTATCTGCGTGACTGACGGGTGACGGTCGCGGCAACAAACAGCAATGGGTTGCCGGGCCTGCTTTTAGGAAACAGCTTTTGGTTTGGTATTGGCAAGTGATCACAGATGCGTTATAAAGAGCCGTGCTACCTGTTTTGTTGCAAAAATACGACCCTGAGTGATAGGTTTTTGTGTATGCAGTTTCTCATCTTCCTACACGTAATCGTTCTCCTCTCCCAAACAAATTCAGGTCTAACTGTGAAAACGGTCAGTGCTAATGGAAATGTGCTGCAAAGCCTTTGTTTCTAGAGGATGAGGTTTTGTGGCAATTTTACCTGGTTATGAAATTTTGCATACCTGTCATGTTTATTTTTTCCCTGAGGGAGTATGTTGGGTGGATAAAAGCAATATGTAGTGTTCAGACAGATTTTTTTTTATTATTATTATTTTTCCCCCTCCCCTGAGCATAAAGAATAGCTTCATTGGCATTATGTTGCACTGAGGGTCTGGCCACCTGACATGGGTCTGACCACCGCTCTGCAGGTCAGTAGGCAGCCTGCCAACGGCATGGACCTTGTAGTCCTTCCTCTGTGTTTTTTCTGAAAGATGGCTTTTCTTGTTCTTGGGCTGTAGCCCATTTGTCCAGCTATTGTCAAAAATGTTATTATTTCAATGCATGACCTCTAGAATCCACAAGGAAAATATACCTGATTTGGCGTACTTTTGATACCTGGGTCTACAGATCCTTGGTGACAGGTGTCACTGTTTTCCAGGTTTGGGTCTATCTGAAGATCTTTAGCTTCCTCTCACATTGTGACAGTCACCTGTACTGTGCTTTTGTAAATGTTTCTGAATGTTCCTCTATTTTACATGAGCTTTACTTTTGTAATGCCAAGTAGGATAAATTTCTCATCTTGAACCTTTGCTTCGATGATTAATTCATTTTAATGGAGTCTGGCAGGCTTTCACAGGAACTTTATTTGCTTTATTGGTACATATGCAAGCTGCAAAAGAGCTTTGCATGTCATAAGCATTTGAGACCGAAAGAATTATTGAATCATGATTTCCCATAGTATATAAACTCTTTGCTACCCTACTTTTAAAATGGTGATATTTCATTTTGTGATACTAGTATAGGTTCTGTGTGAAATACGTTGAATTTCAGGAGGCTTTGCTCAGTTTCTCAAGGTTAGTATATCCAGCTGCTGTGCCTCATTCTCAACTTCATATCAACTTGATTTCTTAAGAATCTCTAAAGCCGCTGTATGTAGAGAGTGACAGAAGCCATGGGCCTGAATCCACCTGGCAAGAGTGAATGTGAACTAGTTTAATGTCAGTGACAACAGTAGTGTGCGTTCACCTGAAACTGTAAGAGATGAGATATGATTGCCTGTGTATGCCATTTTAGATATATAGCAGTTGTTGTTGAAAGGCTATGTGTATTTTATGCACAAACTTAAATGAAATGGATAGCACGAATATGTAAATTGCAGTCCAGAATTTTTACAAAAGTTCAGGAATGGTTTTAGTTGTTTTTTTATTTCTTTTGAGTATACAGAGAGGGTGAAGAAAAATCAGTAATATGTCCCTCTTGGTGTTTGGTTTCTTCTTATGCTCAATAGGATGGCTATCCTGATTTCCAGGACACAGTCCAGTCGCTCTATCAGCAAGACAAAATGCCACTTGCTTTGGCTAAAGGAAAGAGTGAAGACTCAACAGCTCTTAATTCCCAGGTAAACCAACTGCACTACACTGTGAATAAAATAGACCATGTCTTTCTTTGTACATCAATTTTGATGTATTGTTTTGATGACTCAAGTAATTATTGTCAATTTTCAAAGGCTACCTAGCTTTGCTGTGATTGCATCACTCTTAATTTGGGTTTACCTTCTGAAACTGTTCTGACACAGTGCTACAGCTTTACCCTTGTTAGTTCCAAGAAGGTAAGATCTAGTGTAGTAGGCTTGAAAATACGCAATTGCTTGTTGGGAGCAAGTAGGGTACTGTTGGTACAGTATGTGCTGTGTTACTTGCTTTATTAGATAGAAATGGAAAGTTCAAGTTACTGAGTCTAGAGGAACAGAGTAGGCGATCTTGGAGTCCTCAGTTCTGACGTTTCTTGTAAGAAGAAAGGCCAATATATTTAGGAAATAGTGAACCTCTGGATCCGAGAGGATAATTTGCTTTCGAAGTAACATCTAGCCGGGTGGAAGTGCAGTGTTTTCAAGTATCCAGAAGGCTTTTTATAAATGAAGACAGGCTTCCGATTCTTTCTTTGTCTTTTCTGTAGTGTATCCCAGCCTTGAGGCAAAATACGCATCTCCTACTGCCAGTTGTTGCCAAGGAGGGATTTCATGCTAAGCTGCTACAAATTTATTTTGTATAGCTGATTTGGGCAAATGTAATCACCAAATTTTCATGTAAGATTACATTTAAGAGTTACACTCCTGTTTCCTGAGACTAGATGTGTTACCCTGTCTTTTACCTTCTTCTATTGCAAAGTCGTGTACAGTCATAGAAATCTGTTCATTGCAATGCATCAAAAAGCAATTATGCTACATGTTCTGATGTCACATGATTAAATGAACTTCATTTTTGCAAGCTTATTTTCATCTGGTGTATGCTTTAAAGTTTTCATAGGTCACTGCTACATAACAATGGACTAGAGATTTATTTTAAGCTTAAATGTATCGACAACTCTACACGTTTTTCTACAGTGATCAAAAGCATTATTGCTGTTTAAAATTCTGGTTTTATCCCAGTTAAACAACAAAGATGGCATGATTTTATTATTTTTAAAAATTATTTTATAGTTCAAAAGTTGTAACAGGAGTGACAGAACAGCAAAATTAAAGCACACTTGAAAGTAAACTGTTTGAAAATAGTTCCTTTTTTTTTATGTACCTCCCAAGACCAAGCTTGAGCTATCAGTGCTCTTCTGCAGAACCTGATGAGCTCTAAGCCAGAGTAAGTAAATATCGGTCATGTCACTACCCTGCTGTCAGGGTCATCACTGTACTGGAGAAGCTCAGATCTTGCTGGTCTATTACGCTGTCATTGTATTTGTAAATTGTTGAACTATGCTGAGTAAGCAGACTTTCATGGGAAGTCAGGGCTTTCATCATCTCCCCAGAAAAGTTAAGTGCTCTGCAATTAATAGGCCTCTGTACTAGCTGAAACAATTATGGCATTACCTGAAAGAGAAATTATTTTTTTTCCTATCAATCGTAGATGTTAAGTTTGTACACTTTCTGTTCTTATGTTCATTGTGGCTCTTCTAAATCAACTTTCTTGACTTGTGATTTTCTTTTTATTTTTGCAAGATGCTTATTTACATTCTCAAGAACAAGATTATATTGAAAGTTTGAATTCTCTTGGCATTAAAGTCAATGACAAACATTCAGACACCATTGCCTCCCACGTTGCACTGCATTGTTTAGTTTCACTCTCTAGAGGTGTATAGGTCTTGTTCTTCTTCTAGACAGACATTTCACACCTTTATCCCCCACAAACATACTGTCATCCTACACTTTCAGAATGGCAGATTTTTAAGCTTGTGTAGTGCTGTTTCCTAAAATAAAGATTCCAAGATGTCTGGTGAAATCTTGGCATAAGTTTTTAGCAGATGTTGCCATTGCTCTTGGAATACTTTTTGGAATACTTTGTGAAGACATATATTTGAACAGAGCTAACTGGATAATTAAGACGTTATTTCTTGCTTTTCTTGAGATTCTCTTCACGTAACCTGCAGTCCTAAAGTGCAGAAAGTGATTTTTGTGTGTTTTCGAAGAACAGAATTTAATGTTGCATTTCTGCATGGATGAACTACAGCAGCTTGCATTTTAAGTATTCTTGAGTGACTCAGATGTACAGTATGAAAATCTTTATGGGTGCAAAAATATTTTGTTTGCTTGATAGTTTTGAAGAAACTGTAAAGCACACATCTGTACATCTGAGTCAACAAAAACCTATATCTAGGCTGTTAGTGTTATCATCTGATATTGTTTTCTTTCCCTGTTGTGACTCGCTGTATGTATGTATATATAGAGAATTCTTTTTTGCTTTATTTGCAGTCAGAAAAGGTGATGGCAAAACAGATGGAGTTTCTTTGCAACCAGGCTGCATTAGAAAGACGTCTTTCCACAGGGTGTTACAGACAAAACTCAGAAGAGCACAGCCCCAATGGCATGTCATTAGATAATGCTGATGGACAAGGTATGGTAGCTTCCAGGCATGGCGTTCCTGCCAGCAAATACATTTGATATTGTGCAACCTTTGTCAGTGGTGTTATTTATCTAGTATAGAACACTGAGCACTGAATGGACAAGACAAGATCTTTGCCCTGAAGTGCTTACAGTCTAAATAATGCAATCAGATGTACAGTCGGATTCTGCTCTGTTACTCTAATGTGTCTGGGCAAACTGCTTTCCCTATGGATAGCATGGGGAGGGAAGAAGGCAGGGTGCACTACTATTCTTGAGGGCAGAACTTGGCACTAGCTTTATCCTAAGTTTTGAAAACAGAGCAGAATGTTGCATGTCTTTCTGTTCTTGCTTTGTGGAAATTGAAAGTGAAGCAGATCGTGTAGTTGGTACCCTTTTTTGTTTACCTGTTTGTGCAGTCTAGGAACAAAACCTGAGAACCTGGCTATGTAAATGACTTAGAACTAAGCAGATTCTAACGATGTTCTTAGTAGCTTGTTATTCTTCAAAAAAGCTTATGGTTTTGTGGTTATCTCTTTGATTTACCAACTGGCTATTCCTTAGCTTGAATTAATTTTCGGAGTGTTTGTTTTGTTCGAGAACTTTCTGTTTGGATTTCTTTTTTTCCTGTTGTGAAATGAGACAAAATGTTATAAAAACAAGAAATACAACCAGAAGTTCTTGTATCTGTTTTTTAAGAGCTAGTTTGTTTAAGGGGGGTGGGGGGGAGAAGCAGTAGAGGGAGAAAGAGAAACTAAGGGAATCCATATAAGTGAATGTTAAAACATAGGTTTTCATTTGGGTGTATTGGTCAAGCAATGCAGTACACAAGTATACAGGAAGAATTAGGTGTGTGGATCCAGCTCTTCTTGATGGTACAAGCTTCTTTATAACATTTATCCATTGTGCAGTGGGAGTGGGACTTTTTAGGATCTCAAAGGGATTGTGCAGCGAGAGCGGGAATTTTTAGGATCTCAAAGGGGTTTTGAGCAGAATAAAAGAGTTGGGTTTTTTTGGTTCCTTGGTTTGGTGGTTTTGGTTGGTTGGGTTTTTTTGGTATGGCTGAGTGTCCCTTTCTAGCAGTACCTGTGGAATAGTCTGCAAAGCAGCATATTTCCATAAGCCTTGTTTTGCTAGAAATCTTCCCTGAGCAGCTGGAATTTAGGATGCGCTTTTTGCTGATAGAATTTATGTCTTTAAGTCTCTACCTGTTTTTAATATTGTTTTGCTTTTAACGCATCAATGTTTCACTGTGAACAACTTCCAGGTGAAAGACCGCTGAATCTCCGAATGTCAAATCTGCCAAGTAGACAGCTGCAGCATGTTTCACTTGATGGAGAGCAGCACGTTGGAAAACCTCTGTGCAGTGATTTGATCCGGCTTTACCCCAGTGGTGAGGCAAAGTCCCAGTCCTCGGGTTAGTGCTGTCCCTTGTAAATTACCCACCATTTCTTACAAAGCCTGTGGTCAACTTACTAATACGTGGTCTCTCTGAGTGAAGAAGCCAGTAGCTCAGACTGGCATGCTTTGTGTGTAACCTTTTAATCAAGGCTTTGGACGGAACTTCAAGAGGAGTGTTACTTGCTAATCTAGAATCAGATTGAATATTATTTGGGAAGAGCTTAAAGGATTCGTAACTAGGTTCAGATAAGCAAGTTCTGGCATCTGTCTGTCCTCAGATAGTGGTATTGACCCAAACTACTGCTGTTAAATACTTCTGTTGCTGTCATTGTAATGCAGTTTGATTATAACATGGCTTCACTCTGTGTAAAGGAATCAGGCTTCTTATAAAGACTTTTTATTCTGGTTTGTAAGGACCTAGCACTGTTCCTGTTCTGTCAACCAAATCATGCATTAAGTCTTTTGAACTGGTTTTCCCATTCACTGACTTCTGCTCACTGGCAATCCTGTCATTTACCTCTGGCATGGGGGGAAACTCATTATAAGGTTGATAGAAGACAGCAAGAATCCTTTGTGAAATCTATATGGGTGGTTTCAATTTAATACTCGGCACACTGAGATAAAGCCAGGAATTCTTGACACTGTCACAACTTCAGGAATAATAATAAAATCCCACCTGAGTATGAAAGATGCAATGGGAAAGAGGTTATTTGAAAGACAAGATGCAACAGTAGTTGTTTTCAAGACTGGGCAGAATCTTACATCTTCCACTTTGGTATATTGCAATCTTAGCTCACCTTTTTTGCAGTTTGTCCCAATCCCAGTGATAATTCACTTAGTGGAATTTCTAGTTGGGGATTTTACCAGTTCCCTTTCAAAATGCAGGTGAAGAGTGCATCTCCACTAAGCCCTGATGCCAGAGAGAACTGAAGTCAATCTGTGGTGATTACTTTGTCGTTGTCACTGCAATGTAACTGAGGTGGTTCTAACCCAGCTGGGTTAAAGCCCAGTAGGAGGAGGCAGAATTTACTGCTTCAACTCTTAGTATCCATATGGTTCATGGACCGTTTTCTTGAATTAAGAACAGAATATATTTGTTTCCAAGCAGCATCTTTAACATCTTTTTTTTTCTTTCTTTCTTTATTTCTTTTCTTAATGCAGAAGGCCTTGGTATTTTAAAGGATTTTCCTCATTCGGCTTTTAACAACATAGAAAGGAAGGTCATAAAAACAGAACCTGAAGACACAAGATAGTCATTCTGCTCTGGAAAATGGTGTCATAGTAAAGAATGAAACTTCACAAGAGAAAAAAAACCAGCCTTAATAACCAGTGTTGCCTCATTCAAATAAGAGATTTCAATAGCCAAAGCCTAAGAACTGGTACAGTAATCTGTGGAAACAGGAAAGCAAGAGACACTGCAAACTAAAACAGTAATACAGGTGGATAAACATTCCTGTAAAAGTGGTTTTATAACGTGGGAAGATTCACAAATTAATATTGTGGGTCTTCATTATTTAAGAATGTATTATGTATTTGTATAACTTATCAAAGTAAATCTAGATGTCGGGACGTGTATTGAGTCCAGTAGATGTGGCTACAGTTCATTTTACTTGAAATTTCAATGTCTACTTTTAAGTGTACCTAGCGTAGATATGGTTGTTAAACATTTGAATTAAAAATCCTTGGAGAATTAGGAATGCGAACCTTGTGACACAATTAACAGCAAGTTTGCAACAATATTTGTAGAAAAAAGGAAAATGCATAAAATATTTCATGGTTTAAAATGTTATGTGGATATAGCATAGACCTAGACCCTGATTCTGTATTATAGCGGACGTACTTGACACTTAACTATTGTTACATCACTTTCAATGGTTTCAGCAGCCTTTGTGTAACACACTTACAGCATAATACCTACCTACAGTTCAGGAGTGTAGAAAATGCCAGTTAGAGTATGGAAGAGTCCATATGATTGGCTCCCGTTTTGCTGGGAAAAACTATGGTTTGATATACTGTATAATTACTAAAAATCTCATTTGGTAGGAAACCCAAGAGACCAAGTAGCACGGACAGGGCTGCAAAAATTGTGATTCAGACCATTATAACTTTTCGGACTTCTCTGTGGATCTTAAAAGAGAAGGGGGAAAAAAAAAAATAAAAAAGCAAGCCTCCTAGGTGTGGCAAAGATGAAATATGATGCAGGATTTGTGCCTCGGTGTAAAAGGTTGCACCTGATATCCAGAAACCATAAGATCTTTTGGAGGAGAGAGACAAGGAGTTACGTCTTTAGCATGTGACTCCTTATTAAGTGCTGTCCAGCCCACATGATTCTATGAATATACCGTATACTGCATACAGTATGCCAATACGTTTCTTTATATATGTGATTAATTAACATCTGTATTCTTTATTTATTTGACAGTTTTTATTTTTTGTACATTTTCACTTTTGCAGATGTCATTTTATCTAAGGAGAAATAGTCGGCATATAACTTTGGAATTTACCATGGTGTGTTTGTGTGCATCCATTTTTCCTCTGCGCAACTCCCTCAATAAGAGTTGCTTTCCTGCAGTCAAAATGGTTATATGCCTCAGTTTCTGAATACAGTTTTTGCCTACAGTGTGTTCTGGAGGGGGAAGGGAGGGCTGAAGAAAGTAAGTTACCATGCCAGTGGGTAAACTTCCATATTCAGGTGTGCACTTCATGTCTGCAGTTTGCTCTGTGTCATAGATGTGTGTTAACGATTCAGTCACAGTCTATGTTGTACTGAAAGGGTCAGCAAAATGTGAGCTGAAATGTCTACACTGCAGTCTCTTATCACTGTAAACGTATCTAATTATTTTATCACTTTTGATTTGTGGAACAAAGCTTTATAGTAGAAACACCAGTAAACAACTTTTTATACTATTAAAATGTTTGGTTTTTTAAAAAAATGTTTCTTGAACTGTATGGTACTGTTTCACTTACTGAAGTATCTTACTTTAAGCAACGGAGTTTGCAGCTTTGCTGTTAGAAATAAGAGATTGAATGTGTAGTTATATTTCCTCTTTCCTGTTGTGTGAGCTAGTAATACGGATAAGATATTTCTTCAGTTTGTAACGTTAGCCAGTGCCCTGGTTAGTATCCGAGTAGCTTTCATGAGATGTGTATGGAACTTGTTAAAGGACAGTTTAAGGTTTGAACTGTACTGGCATGATCAAAAGTTGTGCGTGGATCACAGAAGAAGCTCTTAAGCTTGCTGGTCTCTTCAATTAAAGTGAGAGGAAGGATAAAGAACTTGCTAAGCAGCACGCTGTTTCAGTTGAGTCCAGAATTTATTTTGTAAACACTAATGTATTAAATTTGCTATAAATTAAAGTATATAACAGTTATATTTTTGAGTTGTAAATACAGTACTTTGTGTCACGACCAGTTGGTTATCTCTAGAATGATATTTCAGTTTATAGTCCAACAGGCCATTTCAGTCTCAATAAGCTGGAAGCAATTTTTTTTACTGGTTTGCAGCTGTGTGACTTTTTTTTTTTTTAACCTGGGGGGCGGGGGGAGGTGGGAGGTACATTCCGAGATTGCACATACATTTGGTAATAGCAAATATTCAAGCATTGGTCTTTCCATGACAAAGGTCTTGGTGGACTGCAACTTGGCTAGCCTCTGGAGTCGCAGGTGAAGCCTTGCCCTCATCTGCTCTTGAAGGGTTGCTAGATTCAGGGTACTCTGGATCAAAGGCCAGCCCTGCAAATGTTGCCTGTTCTTATCCACATGTTTATGTTGTTGCTTACGAAATAAAATTCACCGTGAGAACTCTTTAGTTTCCCCAGGGGTTTTTCCTTCTCTCTTTTTTTTTTTTTTTTTTTTTTTTTTAATTTTATTTTATTTTATTGTGTTTTCTAAAAGGAGGTGTTAATTTTCTGGGGATAAGGGGAGGAGGGAGTAGCTTGAATGGCAGCTCTCACTGGAGGAAGCCTTTTCCGGCTCTTGTGGTTGAATCCTCATTTATGGGTGGCCTCGTTACGTGCACAGCCTGCGGGGCTTGAGTGGGCCACGGCAAAGAGGCAGGAACTAAAACCCAGGAAGGGTCTGCAGCGTGCCGGTCATATTTAACGCCCTTCCCACCTCCCGGACTCGTGCTTTTGCGCGCGCTTATATTTGCACAAGAATGCCAACAAAGCAGATCTGCCAGGAGGTGATCCTAGGCAGTTGTCGGTGTTTGTTGGGAATGCAAGAGACAAAGCACAGCTGCCCAGCCCTGTGGCTGCCCTCGACGCTTGTCTTGGTGATCCACCCTGGTTCAACTCGCTTTCTAAATGACGGCCCACATCTCGATAGTCAAGTGCTAAAGTGTCGCTGGAGGACAGAAACCGAAGGGGAGATGGGGTATAAAAAGGGAAGAGAAACAGACCAGGGAGCAAAAATATCAAAGAGAAGGGGGGGGGGGGACACCCCACCAAAACCCCTCAAAAATGGGCAGCTTGCTGCGATGATGTAGAAGTTGGGTGTGATTTAGAGGGGAGGGGAGAATCCGCTCAGCCCGACGGGGTCAGAGTAGGGTGCCATGCCCCTGCGTTCTCCCAGTCCAGAAGAGATTAAATGTGGGAAATTGGAACCAACGGCTGAATGTTTTTGTCTGCACTTCCAGTGTGATCCTGGCCGGTTCTGGGAGAGGAAATAGGAGGGGGAAGGAAGGAGCTAGGCACTGTCATCGTGAAGGATGGGACAGAATATGGCACAAGTTAGTTATTGATCTTCCAGACTGCACACAAGTAGAATTGGAAAACCTTTAGGTACTTACTCTCTTTTAACTTGCGGCAGCTGGCTGAAGTTCAATAAAAACACAGTGATGCTGGGCAGGCAGGGTCCTCCTAGGGCCCACAGGCTTGCGTCAGGCCCACCAGATCCAGTGTCTCACCCAGGTGCTGTGAAGCTTGGCGCCGTGAGCTCCTCAGCTGGGAAGCGTTGTTGGATTAAACAACTATTACAGAAGGGTCATTAATGTTAATTTCAAATTCAGGAGGTGCCTGTTCCTCAACGCAGCCAAAACCCCTCTTTGTCATTTAAATTTTTATGGCTGGCTAACTGCCTAAAGCTCCTGTGTCTTTTTCTAAATAAGGAATTGATATGAGGGGCAGCAGGGAAGGTGTCCGCTCGTGGGGATGGCTTTGCCCACGACAATGGCTGCAGAACTCATTTACTCCACATTTTCTTTTAGAAATGCAGGGTACACATACGCTAGGTTCAGGCACGGTGATGAGATGTCTTCCAGTGGCCCCTAGTTAAAGCACAAAGGCTCGTTCCCACACTTTGGCTTGGACCCGGGCTCCCGTGGCGGTGGGGAGAGCGCACCGTGCTCCGGGCACCCCGCTCTGCTCCTTCCCTTCTGCGCGGAGCGATTTTCCAGCTGAAAGAGCGGCAGCGTCCCTAGCACCTCCACGCTGGCCGCAGGCAGGCTAGGCTGTGGTTTCGGGGTGCTGGCTGGGGGGGGGGGGGGGGGGTGTCTGCTGCCCCGGGCATGCCTCTGCCGGGGCTCCTCGCAGAGGATCCTCCTCGGGGTCGGGCTGCTTCCCAGCCTTGAGCTGGCGGGGTCGTGCCGTGGGGCTCGCTGGCTGCCTCCTTAAGCAGGAAAATGAGGAGAAATGCCATGAGGCTCTTTTCTGCTGTACAGAAGGGTTGGAAAGATGTTGTGCTGCAGTGATTCAGTGGGGAAAGGATAAATCCCTCACATACACCTACGCACCACCACGAGAAAGAACTCCGTGGGCAGAGAAGGAGCAGAACATGAAATATGAATTTCCTCGAGCTGCTCGGGAGGAATGGCTTTCCAGAGCCCTTCCTCTGGCGGCTCTGTGCTCCCTGAGGAGAAGGTCTGCCCCCGGCCCGGGCTGCTCGCCCTGTCCCATCGCTCGCACCTGCAGCCTTGGCGAAGGGCGAGTCCCCTTCTCACAGGGTTTGGGGCTGCGGTTCCCGCCCGAGGAGACGGGTCGAGGCTGCTGCCCGTCCCCGTGTCAGCTGGCAGCTCCAGCAGGCAGCAGCCCCAGGGCCGAGGGAGGCGGCGGGGGCGGCTCCCACGACGGAGAAGCTTGGGAAACCCTAACGTAGGCTTCTGCCAAGTCCTTGGGTCATCAAGTGGTGCCCCAGACGACTGCTTGCCCCAAAACCACCCCTCACCCCCTCAGCCAAATCTGTGATGCTCCTGACTCCCTGTTCTTTGGTAAGTCCACAAAGAATACCCCGCTCCAGGGTGGGGTGGGGGGCTGCGGTTGGAGATGCCGAAAGGGTCGACGGATGCTTCTGCCCGGTTAACGACACGTATGGAGGTCCTTAAAGTGTGTTCATCCGAGATGTGCGCCATGGTCTCCGGTGGAGTAGGGGCCGCGCAGAGCCTGGCGCACTTGTGGAGTCCCCTGGAGGAGCTGTTGCAGCAAAGGTAGTTGCTGCTGGTTCGGGTACATTTGATTTACATTGCAAGGGGTTTTATTCAATTTTGTTTGCTTTCTTAAATATTTTATATTACTTCTCAGCAAATTTGAATTCCTCCTATGTCTTTAGAGTGCGTGTATATGCAGTTAATTTCCTATTACCTTGGGGATTTTAGACAGCTTCATTCTCAGAGCTATTTAGAAAATTATTTAATCACCTTGGAAAATCCTCTGTAGCCGAAAAATCTTGTGTTTACTTATTACTCGGTTGTAAATTGGTGGTGCGAAACATAGCAGTACTGGGTTGTAAAACTGCACATAAGCCTCCATTGAAATCCAGTGCCAAAATTTAGAAAAAAATAAAAAAATTAACTCTTTGCATGCAGTGACACGAATGCAAATGAATTTTTTCATCTCGAGGTTGGGCAGGAATTTCCGAGGTTTCTGCAGAGCCGAGTAACCCCACAGATTCAGGGTAGCTCATCGGTGACACACCGAATTAGGATGTGATCATATTTACGCATTTTGAAACCCCGTAATGACTCATCCGCATGCCATTAAAAGTTTGCGCTTCGTACATGTGTGTTTGGCTGCTGAAAAGGGGCCGTGTCGAACACCCACGGGGTATCGGGAAGACAGCCCTTCCTCCCGCCGCCGCCGCCGCCTCCGGCGGGCAGGGCACGGAGGCACGGGCACCGGGACGCTGCTCGGCGGCGGGTGCCCGCCTGCGGATCTCAGACCTCTTCCCCCTTGTCCCCAAAAGGGGATTTGCACGGACAGAAAGTAAGTCGCTACCCGGGGGGCCCTTAGGTTCAGCATCGCCATGCCGTAAAAAGAAGCGTGAGCTGGTCCCCCCGGCTTCATACAGAAATACCGGGGGTTACGTTTCTCAAGGACCCACTGAAGTCACTCGTCTTCGTGCTTGACAGCACCGTTTACTGGACCCAGTGCGTGTACAAGAACCGCCTCAAGGGACAAACCCCAGCCTTTTCCCCGTGCACAAAATGAAAGTCCGCGGGCGTCTGGTTGAGCCCCCGGCTGAGCCCGGGAGGGGGCACGGTCCCGGCCTGGGGGTGACGCGGTCGAGGGCTCCCACTGGTTTCGGTGGAGCAGTGTCAGCCTCACGCCCGCTCGGCAGCCTCGGGATCCTCCTCGCGCTCATTCAGGAGCTTCAGCTTTGCCGCCACGCACAGACTGATCTCAGCAGCATCCCTCTCGTATCTCCCCTCCCTGGCTCACTTCCAGCCTCTCCCGCGTGCGCCCGGTTATTACTGTAGCATCCAGCATGTTTTACTTCATATTCATCTCTTTTGCACATACCGGCCCACTCACATATTAGATCCGAATCTTTCTTTTCTTTTTTTTTTTTTTTTTTTTTGCTTGTTGCTCGACGAAGCGGTGAGGCACGACACGCCGCGTGTTGTGACACATCCTGACAGGTCTCGGCGGTACGGCACAGAGCAGCCGTCTCCGCTGCGCCCCGGCTGCCTCGCCGGCCAGACCCACCGGCTGTCGGCAGCAGCCCGCCTTCGGGGAAGCGGAGGAGAGCGTTGGATGCCATGGACGGTGATGGCACCAAAGGTGTCTTCGCTTTTAATATATACCTCTTGCCAAAGCAGGGAGAAAGGCATGGAAAACCACAGCTGCCCAAAGCCTTGCTGCAGTCTTCTTCGATAATATTTTGGCTTTTCTTTCTCACGGGCAGTGGCGGCCACGTTAGCTGAAGATGACTCCATAGGGCTGGTTGGGGCCGCATAGGATTCCCTGCTGTGTTGCTAGCACTGAAAGGTGAAATGCCAGAAATAGTGTGAATAGAGTTTTCAAATTAATTTTGCGTGTTACACATGTGGCCAGTTTTAAGGGAAAGGTTTTAAAGCTTGATAGGAACGATGAGTGGCAAACGGGAGGGAGAGCAGATCCTATCTTCTTGCCGAGGAGCGGTCACGACTGGCTGGGGAAGACGTACCAGTGCATGGCTTCAGCAGGGGTGGCATCCCTGTGGCTGGATTTTTGTCTTTTTTGCATCTTCTGAAATCTCGTTTTTCTGTTTACTGATTTGCCTCTTCTGGAGTGACCGACTCAAAAGGTCTAAAAAGTACTTCTGCTGGCTGGTGGAGTCTGGGTTTTATTTAAATTTGTAGAGGAAAGAAGTTGGAATGATATTCAAAGTGGCCATTTTAAAGTATGCATCCGTCGCAAGAGATCTCTGATGTAACTGTAGACATTTTAATTATGAGATAGAGAAGAATTCATGTCAGTGCTTGAAACCAAGTTTACATCTCATCCTCATGCAGATGACTTTCTCTTGGTGTCGGAAAGGATCCCCTCGGTCCCCACGGAGCGGGGTCCCATCTCGTTTCCCAGAGGCAGTTTGTTTCTTCCCTCAAATAGAGGTTAGGAGGCTCGAAGAGCAGCAGACACCGTGCGAATCGCCTTGCTGGCTCCCCGCTTACCTGGAGTCATTTAATTTCACCCTTCGCTGTACCGAACAGTGGCTGGACAGTGCTGGGTCTTGGGTTGGACGCTTGTTGGGGTGGCTTTGGTTTTTTCCTAGCCATTTCCGTGCATTTGGGGGCAATCAAAGAGACAGAGTCAGTGAAGCAGGTGGCAAGCCTGCGTTCATTGCAGGGAGGAAAAAAACCTGCAGACCAAACTGAAAGGCTTTTAATTAAACCAAAAGATTAGATCAACGAAGTATTACAACAGGTGGTTAAATCCTGCGGCTAAACAGCCCGTGCTTTGTTCTCCGAGTCTGATGCATGAAGAGAAACTTTCTACAGGGCAAACAAGGGATCCTGAATACATGGCATTAAAAGTTTATTACTGGTAACACAGCAAAATTGGCACCTGCGTTTCACAGGGAGAAAGCAGAGACATGTAAATGCACGGCTTACATTGACGGGGCCTCTTGAACGATGTCAAAAGTTTGCATTCCCATGGGACGGAAAGAGACTGATTTGGTTTGCTCCTTGCTGCGAGGAGCCGCTGGCCCCTCTGTGCACCCAGGAGGCGCGTGCTGCTGGCCGGGGACACGGGGGGACGTGGGTCCGAGGCCGTTGGGTTTCCCTGCCGCCTGCCCCTGGCTGGCGGCGGGGCCGGGCACGGCCATCCACCCCCCCGCTGCCATCCCCCCTGTCCGTTAAATTAGCGTGAAGTGTTTTGCTCCTCACGGGCTGTGCTATCTGCAAAGCACTTTGAAGCATGCGTCGTTGGCAAGGGCTTCTGGGCAGTTCTGCAGCCCTGGTGGGGAAGAGGTAGGATGCGTTACCTGCTGCAGCTTACCCTGCTCCCGACCCCGCGAGGTGCTGCCAAACCACCTGCCAGAGACGCCCTGTTCTTTGTGGAGGAGCTACACCTTGATTTTCGGAACGGTTGAGCGACGTTTCACCCTCCTGATCTTGGACACTCAACGCCATATACCTGGAGGGAGATGATGATGAGAAGCCGTGTGCACCCAACGGTGCGTGCATCCAGTCTTTCAACATCCAGGTAGGCACCCCCTGCAGCTCGTTGCTTTTTCAAGCTCAAGAGGAGAAGTCTCCTGGGTCGTGCTGGGCAACACGGCCTGCACGACAGAGGACACCCACGCGGGCCACCAGCCTGCTTCCCCTTGGTCGTGCTGGTAGGTTGGCACCCTCCCGCAGGACCTGTCTGGACCGCGTCCTCCCCTCTCTGGAGCTGCTGCAGGTCACCCCTGTGGCTCAGTGCACGGTACCTGCCGCGGCGAGCGCGGGCAGGGCGAGGGCAGGCGATCCGCGGGCTGTTGGCAGCTCCAGGGGATGAAGTCAGCGCCATGGGGACGTGCCCTCGCGGCGGCTGAGCGGCACAGACAAGCCCAAAGGCATTCCCAACGCCGCTTGTGAGTCCTCCTCCGGTGGTGCCCGAGCGTCAGGACGTAGGGAAACGGGGGCACGTCGTGCCTGCTCTCACAACCGCAAATGGTACCGGGAAAAAGAATCGCTAGTCAGAATTGTTAAAATTTTCCTTTGAATTAAGGCTGGAGCGGGGAGGGGGGGGGGGGGGGGGGGGGAGAAAAAAGACACCCACCGCTGAAGTGTTTGGTTGCTTTGCTCTACAGTCTGCATTCAACAGAATTTGGGGGCATGTCTGTCTTCTTGAAAGACAACAACTCGAAAGCCCAACCCCAAACCCTCTTTACAATGTTCCAGAGGGAGGAATTGGATTAGCTATGGCTGTGCGCCGGGGAAAAAAAAGCAGAGCTCTCATCCGATGCTTTTAAAGCATCTTCTGAGCCACCATGTTAGGAGGCAGGTAAGTATGGCAGGTCCCCGAGGAGGGATGCCGCTCTCCCATAGAGCGGGTACCAGCAGGCACAGCCCCAGCTTGGAGCGGAGCTGCCGGAGCAGGAGCCCCGAGAAGCGGTGCCGTGCCGAGGCTCAGTGCCGCCTGCTATTTTTCGCGGAATGAGGAAAGCGCTCTCGCCTGACCTGGGGGCTTCTTCCCCCTGGGAGAGGACAGATGGTCTCCCAGTGAAGGCGTGGGACTGGGAATCGGGAGCTCTGGATGCCTTTCCCGGCTACATCAGAAACGTGCTATGTGGCACCACCTACTTCTGTGCCCACGTTTCCTCCTCCTCCTTCCCTCTCACTTGCCGCTTCTTCCAGACCTTTCACCTTGCTGCTCGAATGTTTTTTTTTTCTTTCACAGAGTGCTTTTCGCAGACTCGAAAGCCTCCCGGCACGCTGTCGCCAGTACCTGGACCAGACGCCCACTCCTGCCCAGGCTTCTTCCCCCTCCTCGCTCTTCCCATCAATCTCTCCCTTCCCCTCGCAGAGCTGCTGCCATTTGATGTCTCCCCCAGATACTGCTTGTGGCCAAAACTTCTCCTTGCTCTACTTTCGGAGCGTCGCTATCGGTTTTGCCGCTGGCGGTGCACTTGGAGGCACGGGCGATCGGGATGCCGAGGGCAGAGCCGGCAGCGGGCGCGGAGGGCGGTGGGCAGCGGGCAGGGCTGAGCCCCCGCTCAGGCAAGCCTGCTGGCAGGAGCATCCTGATACCGGTGGATGTGACTCACGGCGGAGCAGCCTTGACTCAGCGTATGGGTTTTCTGCTCTGGACTGAACAAAACCTTCAGAGCTGGGTACTGCTCGTCCTCTTGGAGGCATTTGTCCCCATTTGGCTCTGGGTTTTGCTGTAATTTGCTGCTTCAGGGTGATGCTCTTCACTTTTGGCGAGAAGCGTGTGCTTTGTGGAGCAGGCGCTGCCTAGCTAATAAGCTTAGGGCACGGTTTTTCACTCCCCAAAGGCGATCTGTGTGACACGACGCTGCGCCTCCCCTTCCCAAGGGCTCCTCGCAAAGGCTTTGCTTTCCGTGCTCCATCCAGGCTGCGGCTGTCAATGTCAATTGATTTTTTAAGTGACTAATCGCAACATCTAGGTTATTTATTGCTCCCTCAAAAGGATGAGACGCCCACTCCAAAGCAAAAACACCTACGCGGTTTCTAAAGCCGGGTCCAGTCCGGGCTGCCCAGCGTACGTTGCCGCTCCCGCTCACCCGGGGGACAGATCGTCGTGACGAGCCGTGGTTAGCAGTGCCAAAACCTTGGCGGTGTCAAACCCTTGAGCAGCATCCTTCACAGTCGCTGCTCGCCGCCCAGCGCGAGCACCGGGGCCCGTCTGAGGCGGCGTTGGAGGCACGGCTGGCGCGTCGCAGCTGCTCCCGCCTGGGACGAGACTCGGGCTCGCTCCCGCTCCAAGCCGCGTTCACGCGGCTCACGTCCCTCGGGGAGCTCTGGCCCGGCAGCCCCATCCCTTGAGGTCCCGTTCGGTCGGTTTCGACCTCGGGCGCGCGCAGCAGTGACTCCCCGTCTTCAAATCCCGGTGGAAGCCTCCCCTTGACAGACTGAGCGTAGCTCTGCCGGGGCACAGGACCCGCGCAATTAATTCAGGTTTTTCCAACGGCAAAGCGTGGGGATGCAATAGATGCTGTAGTCCTTGTCTTCAGCGTGGCTTTTGGTGGGGTCCTACCTGGCAGTCTCACGAACAAGCTGGGAGGATGTCTTCTGGATGCAAACGCCCGGCGGGGCTGAAAACACCAGAGATCCACACCCGAGCGGGAGAGTGCTTAGAGAGGAGACTAGAGGCATTTCCTAGGACCACCGGTCCTCCAAAGCACGAGGGTAAGGAAAACTGGCTCATCCAGTCTGCAGAGAAAAGCTGGGGATGAGGGAGAGGAGCGATGCCAGCAGGATAAGGGGATGCCAGCGTGTAAACCTTGAACCTACAGCTCGAAGCTTTGGTTTTTCAGGAGCGACCCAAAGGTGGGACGAGCCCGGCGGTGCTGAGGACGGGGTCTGATGCTGGCGACGTCCCCACGTACCACGGAAAGGCAGTAGAGCAGAGCAGCTTGTGAAAGTGCGGCAGAGCAAAAGGTGAACCGCAGGGCTGGTTGAAAATATCTCTACTTTTCATAACCCAACAACACGTCTTGCATGTAAATTAGGTGTCTGATGTGTTCCCACCACCATCAGCAGGATTTTTATCTGCCTGCGAGAGAGGGAGCTGGGTAAGAGCCTTGTGTTACTGAATAATCCTGCAAGAGAGGAGAATATAAGAACTAATTAAATTAAATCTTATTTAATACTTGGCTCAGGGTTAGGAAGGTAATAAAAGAAGAGAAACTGTTTCCTTGTTGTAATATGGTAGAGCGTTAATTAAAAAAAAAAAAAAAAAAAAAAGCCCCAAAATTGTTGTGATGCCAAGTTGCGTTAATATCCAGCTGTTGTGCTTTGCATCTGCTGAAGTGCTGGAACAGTCCTTTAAAATGTATGGCTTTAAGTTTGCATAAATAGAAGCAACGATCAAGGCTGGGGGTGGCAAACAAAAGGGAAAGCAGAGATGCTCTACGGTACAGGGGCAGGAGATGGGGTTTCTCAAGGAGCTTTGCTCTCCAGAGGAAAACACAAACCTACCTCTGCCACTGCAGCCTCCAGCGAGGAAATGTTTCTGCACAGTGGAGGTGATGGGACTTTTCCTTTCCCTATTCAGCAAAAGAGATGGCCAGTAAAGCTGATGAGAAAGCCAAGGGAATATTACTTCATCCCTAAACTTGTAATCTTATAACCTAAAAATTAAGGATTCCGAAACGTCTTTTGACCTTCTTAAAACTTTATTTTATGCAACTCATATAGAAATACTTTATTTTGATATTTTTATAAAAATATTTTTTATTTGTTTTGCTATTTCAATCTAAAAATGTATCATAAATTTAAGGAAAATCTTAGGTTATTTATCTTGGGCCCTTCCTGATAAAACTGAAATGTGCCTTCAAAATATTCTGGACTCACTAAATCTGCCTCTTTTTTATTATTATTATTTTTTTTCCATGGAGATCTGCTGGTTCAGAAAGAATTCAGCAAATTCCTGTGATAACACGTTTGAAGATGATGTTTTGGAAAACCAGTAGGTGATACAGGTATAAAGTTCATCACATTTCAGGATTCTTATGAAATGTCACAAAGGAAAATAATCTGTAGCTGCAGATTTAGAACAAACCCAGATATTTTCAGTTTTCCATAAATCAGAATTTTGGAAAAATCTGATTGTTTTAGAATTTTGAGGAAAACCTGTTGGGGTGTCTCAAAATTTGGTTAGTGCGTGGGGATGTTTTGCCACTCCAACTTTTCATGTCATACCTGCGAAGGCGGGGCGTTACGTGCCTTACAATTACTGAGACATCTTAGTAGGACATAAGAGCTTCAATAATTTTTATTTTTTTATTTTTTAATTAAGAGCAGTTTGGGCTCGATACTGACTAAACTACCTTGCCTTTGTTTCTAGATCAAAGTGGCTCCTGTTCGTGTTGTAATGAAACGGTTTGACAGCTTCACTAGGGCACAAGCAGGAGCCACTTTGATCTAGAACAAAGAACAGATGTCTCAAATAGTACCAGATAACAGCTGCTCTTTGTGATTGTACTGGAAAATAAAATGAGAATATTTCAACTATTATTCTTGTCATAATATGACATGATACAATGACTACTTCTGACATGTAATTTAATAGGTAAAAATAATATTATTAGAAGGAAACTCCACAAAATAAGAATGATTTTTTTTTTATTTTTTTTTAAACGGAGAATCCTTCATTTATAAAGTGGCAATTTTCATCGATAAGCATGTTTCGTCAACAACTGAGTTCTGTTTCAAGTGCCTTTGTGATGGAAAACACTTCGTTTGACCAAAAATAAGGCTCTTGTTAGCTCGGAGGCCTCAGTGCTCAGCCGCCTGGGACGCAGGGATGCTCTTGCAGACGTGCCCTGGGTCAGGGGACAGTGTAAGAGCTTCACTCTGCTGGGATGAGAAGGGGGATGCTGACAACATTGACAAGCGGGGAAGCTGCAGGATTTCTTCCCAAGAGAGACTTACTTGCTCAGACTTTTTCCGAAACTGCATGCAAACAGCCTTTGTGGTCTTAACGGATGACTTTGCGGTCTTACTGTGTGCCTCTGACCAAGGTCTCTCCCTGCTGAAGAAAGCTAGTAGAGGAGGGGAGGCTTCCCTAGCCCGCCGGAGCTGGGGTCTCGCTTTCCTCACTCCAAACCCAGAGACTCCAGGTTGCCAACAGCCGCGGCGTCGTGTGGCCACGACCCGTCGAACGTCCCCCCTCGTCCCCCGGCAGAGCCGCCGGGGCAGGCGGGGACCCGACGTGGCCCGTCCCCGCGCCCCGCGGCATCGCGCTCCTGCAGCCTCGCCGCTGGCACGCTCGGAGGCACAGCCAGGACCGGAGAGGCTTCCTGGGGTTTGGGGAAGGAGCCAAAAGTCAGTCTGCTCCCAGCCAGCTGGTGAAGTTCGCTGAAACTTCAGGAGCTGTCAGTGGGGTTTCTGGCCAGCCTTAGCCTCAGGTGCTCCGGTGAGGAGCGGCAAATAAAACCTTAATTATTTTGTGTGTGTAGATCGTCTCCCGAAACAGGCTTTTGGCAACCCTAATGGTTTTCTGCATGCCGGGGTGTAGCCAGGCACTAAAATAAGTCAGTCTGTAGGAGGGATGGGAGGTGGGAGATAGGGAAAACTCTTTTTATATTACTCCCCTTACTATATTAGGAGGCACCGTTCCCTTTCCTGGCTCGAGAAAAGGCTCTCCCTCGCCTTGCAGACAGTCTCTTGTCCTGGTTTAACTGCTCAGAAACCAGGATCTAGGAATCCTCGCTCTCGGCATCGCCACCCGCATCCCTGTGGCCTGCAGGGACGTGAGGAGGTCTTAGCCAAGTCCGGCTGGCGGGTAAGGCCGCGGCGGTGCCGTTAGCTGACGCCGGGGTCTGGGGTCTGCCTCGTGTCCTGGCTTGGTGGCTGGTTGCAGACAGAAAGAACACCAGGAGCTGGGCGTTACAGGGAGGTCCTGCTCCTCCCGGAGAAGGGTCTGATGGCTGAGGGGCACCTCGGGCACTGGCCTTGCTTCTTGCTTTTTTCACCCCCTCCTCCCACTTTTTTTCCTTTTCTTTTTTTCCCCCTTGAAGCTCGCAGCTGGGTGTCGCGGGGGGGGGGGGGTGAGGCTGCCGGGGGGTGGATAACTTTGGATGTACGTGTTTTAAATAATGGCGCCGGGCCCAGAGCTTTTTGGATGGGCGCCGCCTTAGTATTGTGGAAATCCGGGGAAATAAATAGCAAATAAGTGACTCCGCCCCGCAGCCTTTGCTCCTGGCTGGTTACTCCTTATAGGTGAACTTCACCCCGTAAGGGCGAGAATTTGCAGCCCCTTCAAGCACTCCTGTAACGCCCCTCCTTGGAAATGACTCAGGGAGACGTTTGACCTCCTCGGGTACGTAGGGGTGTACCTGCTCGGCTGACACGACTTCCCTACCTTGCTGGAAGCCTGGCGTGCTGCTGGCAGCCGACGCGAGCGCGGAGGAACGGAGAGCAGGCTGTTTTCTTCCTGAAGCGAGTGGGAGCAGGCAGCGGGCGATGCTGCACCCCCGCTCGTCACGGCTGTTGTTTTCCGTCAGAGCGAGGGGGAAGAGATGCAGACATCGCCAAAGCTGGATCGCACCAAACCGCTGTTTCTCCCCACCGTGCCCTCCCCCCCAGCCGAAACTCATCCCAATCCGTCACGCTGCTCAGAGTAGAAATTAATAAGCGTGCATTGTTCCCAAATAGAAAAGCTCAGGTGAAAAGCGGGGCAGGAACACCGACAGCCCTGGGTGCCCGCACGGATCCCGGCGTGTTTGGCATGGCCCTGCGGGGGCCCGGGACCCCTGGGCTCCTCACCACAGCGGGGCCGGGGGATGCTGGGTAACGTCCCCCCTCAAAGCCATTCCGCTGAATGTAAAGATTCGTTGTCGTTTTTCCACAAAGCCTCAATATTGAGTTGCGGCAGAGGTGACGGTGCCTTTTATTTCACCGGGGTTTAGGATAAAAAGCAAGTCAGAGGCGTGATCCCACAGAGACATTATGCATATTTATTCACCCTACTCAGGAGCGGAGATGTTTGTGGGATGCAGCCTTAACATAGCAGCTGAAATTACGCTGCTTGTCTAGATATTGCTATTAACATCTACCCATAACAATAGCATCGTCATTTCTACACAAATCTACCTCAACAGAGAAAACGCAGAGGAGACCCTGCGGTAACGACAGCCTGGCTCCTGAGCCAGTTGCTCCGCCAGAGCCCGAACTCTGCATCCCCCAAACGCTCTCCTTTCCTTCAGTAGTGCAAAGGGAGTGAACTGTGAGGGTCAGGGGGTTCTGCGGTCTGGCCTCATACCGGGAGGCAGCGGGGATCCTCGCCTCTGTATTTTTGGCAGGAGGAGGGATGTCGTACCGATGACCGGGCTGTGAGGAGGAGGAGGAGGAGGGAGCAGGATGCTCCGACTCTTCCCGACAGGAGTGCCAGCTCTTTGCTGGGGCTGCCTACTCCGATACATCGCACCTGGGGCCGGTAGACACCCGGTCCTTGTAAAATGATGGTAACTTCCAGGAGTGCAGGAAACACATCAAAGACCTTCTGTCAAGACTAACTTGATAATAACAAATTTACTTTGTAAAATGGGGCTTTCCCAATGAGCTGATTCCTCAGTGGTGTTTAGAGCCTTTTCCCCGTTTACTCGCATTGTGCAAATGCTGATTTTTCTCAGGAAATCCAAGGAGCCTAATATAGCATTATATTGACTTTGAGTATTAATTCCAGAAACGATCCATTTCTGTGGTTGGAACAAAACCCCACCAATTTTCCACCATAGGGACCACGTTTACCTTGTGCTTCATGTAAGAACAAGGCGTCCAGTGGAGCCTCCAATACTGGGAGACAACTGATCCGGTATTTTCCATCAGGCATGTTCCTACAGGTAGCAAGTAAGCCATTTGTTAGCCGTGACATCTATGTAAGTGTCATCCTGTATTTTTTTCCCTTTTTTTTTCCTCCTTCTTTCCCCAGTCACTCACTTTTTCTTAAGCTCTTTAAAAAGGGCTCCCAATGCTACATGGAGCCCCAGCCTGACAGTGTGAATATTGAGTACATCCAAGATTTCTTCCTACAATATCAGGTGTGCTTTGCGGATTAGACAGCAGAGTCCTCACCAGACGACTTTGCTATAAAGCCTTATGAAATCTGCTCTGACAGGGGCAGGCGATCCCCGCAGAGAGCCTGCTTACAGTGCTGCCTGACTTGTGATGCTCAGATTTATTTTTGGAGTGCTTGGAGTCTTGAATGTGTTAGGCTCTGAGATGCCATTTTGCTTTCTCCAAAAATAAATTTGCAGTCTTTGTGGTTGAGGGCAAAAGTACCGAGTTTATATTTTTCCTTCCATTGTTAAATAGCAAACAGAAGAACCATCCTTTAAAGCTATTCTTTATGTGTATTTCAAAGAAGAAAAACAAGGCACGAGGCCCTTTTGCTCTACAGATCACCTTGGATTCCCATTTGCCGTACACACACCACCCTTTTCTTGCTTGGTGAGTGGAACCAAATACGTTCATTTTTTATCTTTTTTTTTTTTTTTTTTTCCTTTTACGTTTAGCTCCCCAGCCAAAATCAAAGTGGTGGTGCTGGCACAGCTGGGAGAGGGACAGCAGCTGGTCCCTGTTCTCCAGGGGTGTTGCTAATTACATTTCCTCTGAGCAGGGTGGGAGGTAGTCTGTCCGTTCTTGGGCTTCCAGCCAGGGTGTTTGCTAAAATCTCTTTTCCAAAAAGAAGGCAACCCCCCCCCATATTTAAGCAGTCACTGCGTTTCAACCTGTTTTCTTCTTTGCTGTGTTGAGGACTTTCCTTGGGAAGAATGGAGAAGGGAGGATGCAAGAGGATGGATGCTACCACACTGCCTAAGGCTTTGGTGAGATTAAAGCCTCCCTTGCTGTTACCGGCAGTCGTTAGCAGAAGGTAAAGGTGGGTGAGACTGGCTTTTGCTTTGCCTCTTGTGTGAGCATTGCTTGTTGTCAGCTTGTCCCGTGCGAGGCTGATTTTCGTGTCAGCAGGGCACCAGCAGTCCTGTAGTACCAATCCAGGCTCTGTTCGTGGCAGAGGGTACCCAACAAGGGGAGTCAAGTCGTTCTGCTGACCAAGCTAAAAAGCCACCTAATTCATTGGGGCCACAGCTGGGGTCACGTATCACATCTCTAGGAGATGTTATGGGTTTCCTCGCTGTTGTAACTAGATGGGAAGTAAGAAGATACGTGGCACTTAGGGACGTGGTTTAGAGGTGGACTTGGCGGTGTTATGCTTACGGTTGGACTGAATGACCGTAAGGGTCTTTTCGAACCTAAACGATTCTATGATTCTAAGATAAATACGAAGGAGCGTTCAGATATTAAAGAGGTGGGCCAATACCCCATAAGGTGTACGCTGCCACTGGGGTTTAATCTAAAGGACTGACTCTCAGGTGTAGCTATGCACAGATTAATTGAGGTGTTTAATTTAGGAGTGTTTAATCAGGCTTACTGTAATCAGGTTTACTAGTGTTAGTGCAAAAGCCTTTCTGGCTGCCTTCGTTCGTTTAAAAACGGGATTAATCGATGTCAATTAAATAGACTAGGACCACATTCAAAGTGAAATTAGCCATTCTCAAGATAAATAAATGTTCAAGAAAAGGTCCGGGCTGGTTTAAGAGTCAGTGGCTGCGGGAACACGGGGAGCTGGTGGTGGAGGGAAACCTCCAAGCCCTGTCCCTGCACTGGGTGTCTGTGGGCTGCCTCCCCTCTGCGGAGCAATGCTGTGGCTCTTATGGCATGGTGCTTCCCAACAAGCCTATTTTCACTCCCCCGAATTGATTTAATTCCTGCCACGAGCAGTGCCAGCCATGCCTGCGCTTACGCGCCCGCGTTGTTAAAGGCTACATTGATTGGATTTTTGCACGCTGTACCGACGTTGTTTCTTGACACACAGCTTTCTCCCTGTGCTGTAGTGAGTAGGAACAAATGTTCCCCCGTTCAGTCGTGGCCAAGGCGCTTTCAGCAGCTCTGAATGGAGAGGGAGGGCTCACAGTGAGAGCAGTTGAGTGCCAAGACGTTACAGCCGCGGCGCAGAGGCAAGCCTGAAAATAGGTGTTCAAAGACCACAGATGTGTGACCCTCCACCAAAGAGAAACAAATATCTCATCTTATCCCAAGAGAGGTACAGCCCAAAACCCCAACAATACGCATCTTGATCGCAAATAAAATTTGCAAAGAAAAGATATTTAAAAAAAATTAATATAAATAAACAGGGAGCGTTGCGCAAGGCCCTGGGAAGACTCTGAATTTTAACGTTCACGCTGGCTTGCTCCAAACCTCTGCTCCAACAGGCAAACACCCACCTCCGTGCCCACCCACGCGCGCGGCTGTCACGTTCCTTCCGCATCCCCGGCAGCCCGGGATGCAGGAGATGATTAATGCTGGCAGAATAGGCATGCGAGTAGTATTTGTCTCGATCTTACATAAATAAGATGCGTATGGAAATCATTGAATAAACAACAATGGTTTAACTGCATTTCCTCTGGGGTGTATCATTTAGAGCTGATGCGTTAGGAGTAAGAAGGGAAAATGGGCAGTTTCCATCTGGTTTTATGATTCTTCTTGATTCTACTAATATATTGCATATCATTTATAGACCTGGAAGACAAAAAGTCTCCCACTTGAGCCTTGATTGCTTTACTGCTTCCCGCTCGAAGCACTGCAAGAGACTGGCAAGGGCTGCGTGCTGCTTTCTGAGCACGACGCTCGGTGCTGCTGATGGCCACCAAAACGCTAAAAACATTTGAGACTCTTGAGACTTAAGTTGCCATATAATATCTTTTTCTTAAAACCCCTGGTATCACAGATTGCAGTTCTGGCTATTGAAAGGACTTGATTCAATTTCCAGTGAATCTGGTGAAAATCTGGGTTAGGCCCAAGGCAATATTTTTCAGGCTCCTGAAATGTGCTGTTCTTTCCAAATTGTACGCGTCGCTCCCATTGAGCATAAAAAAGCACAAGGAAAGTGCAATGCAATTGAAATCAAGTCACACAATGTTTTTTCTACCCCTTTCTCTTCCTCCTCCCCCGGTTCTCCTGAAAATAAACAAAAACAAAATGAAAGAAAAATGAACAAAAACAAGCAGGAGAAAAAAGGTAGAAGGCGTTGTTCGGTACCAAAGTGCTACATAATTATAGATTTCCTGGAAAAAAAATGCTCGGTGGGGCGTTACCCCAGGCTGCTGAGCCCTGCTGTGCACCCCCTGGGCCATTCAGCCTATTTGTGGCAATTTTTGGGGTGGCCGGGATTGGGGCACAGCTATGTTTTGCAGTAAGGGCCGGTCACCCTCCTGATGCGGATGTTATTCCCGTGACAAATTATCCGATTGAAATCCATGCTTCGCTAGTCCAAGATGTTGAAAATAATAATCATCCCACTCCGCCCCGGCAGCGCGTTCCCCGTGATGCACCACGCAGCGCTCGCCGCGATGCGTGGCTGGGAGATACGGTGCTACCTCTCTCGCTGGCTGCCGGGGAGAGCTGAGATCAGCCGTGCCTGGCGCACGGAGTGCCCGGCCCCGCTGACTTTGTTTAAATAAAGCTCCGGCTCCCGGAGCTCCTTTACAACTGGGCTGTGCTTTGCAGGGGGAGGTGGATGTGCATGGTTACCCCCCACCCCGCTGGTGCCAGGTGTGATGGCAATGATGGGACCCATTAGGAGGATGGATGAATGGATGGATGGAGAAAATAAGAGGGTGAGCCCAAGCCTCAGCCACTGGGAAGCTTTGAATCTAGCAGCAAGATTTGGCTTTCAGTTACTAATCTGCTGTGCAGAAGGGAGTTATTCTGGATGTATACCCAGGGAGCAAAAGGAAGCAATTTGGCCCTGGGTTTCCCATCTCTAATTGCCTGCCTGCAGCCCTCTTCGTGCAGGGTGATGACGGGAGCTTTGCCACTGACTTTGGGAAGCTCAGGTAGAAGGTTCCAAGTTTCACATCTTTATTTTTTTTCTTAATATTTAGCATTTTAGGCATGTCTTGGAATGATCCTTGTGACAACTTCATGAAACCCATCTGGCTTCTCTCTTTTTTTTTTTTTCTTTTTTTTTTAAATTAATTTTCAAATGCATCTGTGCAAATCTAAATAAGCTGTCGATGGTGATATAACATACACTCTGTAAAAGCGTGAACTCTGTGTGCTCGGCGCTTATTACCACCAAGTGCAAATCCACTAAGAAAGGCGTTTCTAGCTGGGCCTCCTGTCCTCGATAACTCAGGTGGTATTTGTGCAGATAAATCATGGCACCAAAGCATTTATTTGCTGTTAGTGACAGGCACCATCTGCTACATGCCTGCGAAGCATCCAGGAAGGGATCCTGCCGCGTGCAGGGAGGCTGTGTCGATGAGAATAATAACAGCGGATTTAGCAGCAATATTTGCAGGCAGCCGAGGGCAGAGGGTACGGCTGCGAGGTCAAGCGCAGGCACAGCCCGCAGTCCTGCCTGCCGGCAGCGGAGGGGCAGGTGGGCTACCTCAGGCACAGGCTGGCGTGACCTGGCAAACAGCGTCCAGGTGGGAACGAGCATCCCCTGAGTCCCCACACATCCCCACATCAGCATCCCCCCCCGAACCATGTCACGGATTGAAGAGATTGCAGGCTTAGAAAGGTTCCCCGATGGCTTTTGCGGATTCACCCCCAAGTGCTACGTGTGGATAGATCGCCGGGTGAAAATACCCACTCGGGAGGAATTCGGGTGCCCCTGGGGCACAGCTCTCAAGATTTGGGATAATGAGGGACCGCCAATCTGCCAGATAGTAGGTGTGAAGTCTTTGACGCGCGCGGCATCTCGGTGGTAGCCTGGGTGTCATTACTGCCTTCCTCTGTGACAGCAGCCAAATCACACAGCCCCCGAGGTGCCTGGGACTGATCATCCCCACCGCCTTAATTAAGCTGCGCTGCTAGTGGCAGGCTGGCTCCCGCTCCTGCTGAAATGGGCACGTTAAGGTTTGGCACCACCATGTCGCCATCTGCAAAGCGAGGGAGAGGGTATCGAGCTGGTAGGGGTGGGAAAAGGCTGCGCGGTAAAGCGCTGCAAGGGGCTTTGACGGAAAGGGTGCCTGAGCACCGCTGTGACCTTGTATCTCAGAAACATGCTATCCCCGCTATACAGATACTTATTTATTTTTTTAGAGCACAATAGGACCTTTTAATAGAAAAGAATCGCTCTTCTTTTTGGATAAGAAAGCGATTCCCTCCTGGAAGAAGCTCCCAGGAATTTTCTGCTCTCACATGCCTGTGCATTACAGCAGGGTCAGCTCTCTGTGCAAGTCAAATTCATGCAAAACAACATACATGTAGGCTCTAGTCTACTGGGTTTAGATCAGAGACGGATCAGATGACTCACAGGAATCTATGGAAATAGATCAAAGTAGCAGCACACGTTTGAAGAGAGCGTTTGCATTCGGCAGGGAGCGGGGTTTTTTTGACAACGGCTCGGAGCATGAGTCAGAGCGTGGGCCGGCGTGGGTGGCTGCGTGGGCGGCTGCATCTGTGGGTGTCGGACCGAGACAGACGCAGATAGATGGCTGCAATTAAGTAGTTAGTGAAATGACTGTAATAGTAAAATGAATTTAAAGGCGCAGGTTGCGAACGCAGCGCTCCCAGATAGCTCCTTCCCGGCAGCTGGGGGGCCGGCGGGCGTTTCCCGTCGGATGCTCCGCTTCGGGAGCCGGTTATCCCTGCTGATGTAGGTGGCGAGTCGGGCGGCTGCTTGCTGGAAACCGGCTTGTTTCCAGCTGCCGTGCACACCCTGAGGAGGGCACGGGATGGGTGGTGGAGCCCTGCCCGGGGCCGCGGGCACTGACCCCGGCACACTCCTGCTGGGGAAGGAAAGCCGGGAGGAGGAAGGGATGCCAAGCAGAGCTGGTAAGGGAACAAGGAGAGGAAAACAGATCTACATTCGCTGGGAATGGCTGCAAAACACCCACGTACTTCTGTGGGACTAGGATCACGCCCAGAGCTCGCAGAAAAGCTAAAGTTGGGGTTTTGTCTTTTTTACGGTGCCCATTACTATCGCTTCTAAATACTGGCGCTGGATCCCACTCGTGACGTGACCCTGGTAATCCGGTCCAGAAAACCTGCTCTTGGGCTGTACCTCTGCCTTTGCAGCAAATGCGAACCACTTGCAATTAACTGTCTCCAAAGGACCTGGGTTCGGCTCCTTCACTGTTGCTCTTGGTGCCCCCAAAGTGGCAAATAGCGCCTGTATTACACCGGCGTGCCAACTCCGTCCTGTGGGACCCCACCTCTCGGCAGCCCCATACGGGAGCTTTCGGGGGTCAAAAGTGGAGCGAGACTCTCTTCCTCGCTGCTATTTTTAGGTATTGCTACTTCATGCCCTGCCACTCAGATTTACTAAATCTGCATGGCGTAAGAGAAATCTGATTAAAATAAATGAATCGATAAAGGCCTCAGTCAATAAGCGATGAAGGAAACGCAAAGCTTGCGGCCACTAACCTGTGCACCCAGCTGAATCTCTGCACATGACCTGGGTGAGAGATCGGCAGTGCCAGATACCTGCTTTGGATTGACATCTGTGCTTTTGACGTTTAAGCTACGTTTCTATGCAACGGTGCCGCTGACTTAACCGATAATATCAACTCGCTCAAGTCTGTTAGTAATTTTTGAATGGTTTGGGGGCAAAAAATTTAAAAAGTCATTCTCCAAGCCCAGCTTTGCCGTTCTGTAAAAATGAGACGAGAAGGAAATATTTCCCTATGTATTGTGCTGCCGCATTTAACGACGAATCGCAATTAGATTTGCTGCCAACAGGGGGGAATGGCATGGGCATCCCATGAGTTGAGAGGATCTCATGTGCTGAAGCACAGCTCCCAGAAAGAGATGTCCTCCCAGGTCCTACGAGTGGGTTCCTGCACGTTTCCAGACTGCGCAGATCTGCCAGTTCAGGATTACCTGTGTGCTCCAGAAAACCTCCTAACTTCTGGAGGAAACCACCCGTGTCTATCAGCAGTAATTTAATGAGGAACTTTTAAAGATATTGCTTGGTAAATACCTATTATTGCCCTGCACCCCCCTCAGCTGGCCTGCAAGGAGACATGTATAGTGGGGATTTCCTTCTCTGAGCAGATGGCTGTTCCGCGGAAGGGAGGATTTATAATTTATTGATTTTTTTTTTTTTTTTTTTTTGCGATGTTCTGCACAGACGAGGGATGAAAGGATTGCTCTTCACTCTGATTGCTACACAGAGCACATTTTAGCAGGGAGAAAGGGTGCTATTTTGAATAATGAAAAAACCCCCAAACCTAACTCTTGAAGTAGTAGATGTGTAAAATTAATGTATTTTTAAAAGTGTCAGTATAAGTGCTTCTAAATGTGGCCACTGTAGCATACGCTGCCTACGCAGTTGCAGCATTTCCCAGCGCGTGTGAGCAGCACCGTCCTCTGCCGAGTGCCGTCAGAGCTGGGCACGGCCACCGCCGACACGGCCACCGACAGCTCCAGCGCCAGAATCTTGCCTCGTTTCTAGAGAAGTCCTGGGTGCAACAATTTGCTTTTTGTAGCTAAACAAGGTCTCACTGAGACGATTACCAGCCCGATACCTTTACGGCTGGTTATCCCTGCCAGCAGGAAGGACAAACACACGGTGGTGAGCAGGAGACTCTCAGGCTGGGTGATGGATGTCACCTGTACCAAGGTGAGGAACTGTACGGAGGTGAGCTGAAACTCGGGCAGTTTCAGCTACCCTGGTGCTCACCTTACTTGCTGCAATTCCTGGGACGTTGCCTGCAAGCAATTTCATGGACTATGAGTTACTGGAGGTAGTCCAGGTTTACTCATTACGTAGCTTTTTATTTTCCCTTTTCATTTTCAGCAATCTCTGGTCTACAGAGGTGTTGCCCGTCGTAATGTAAAATACTTCTGTGTCAAACCATGGATTAGAAAGGCAGAGAAATTAAATTGCAACATGATTTTTTTTTTGCAGGCAAACTTCCATTCCTGTCTGTTCTCGGACTGGGGTGCAATTAGAGTTTATTGGAGCTCAGAGTTTCATTTACCATCTTTGATTGTCAGGCAGTCAGATGCGCGCCTTTCCCCACCTCTCAGACCTGTAATTTAGCTCGTGCTCTGCCACGACACTTGACTCTGCTTTAATTACAGTGATCGCTCGATCTGGAAAGCTCTTTCAAGGGGGCTGAGGGCTGAGCGTTTTGAGCCCTCTCCTGCATGGAGGCTCTCCCCACAGCCAGGGTTGGTCCCCCAAAGCTTTGCGCTACGGGCCGGGATGTGGTGGCCGTGCACCCCGGCAGGAGGCTTTTGCATCTCGTGGGAGAAGCGTTGTAGGTCTAAAACCAGGTAGCGATGACTGCAAAACCGCCCAAGGTCTGGGACGCAGGATAGAGCCTGCAGCCGTTAACCGTCGGAGCTCTCTGCTTTTTAAAATTATTATTATTTTACCCTGTGGCAACTGGGGCAGATGTGTTTTGCAAGGACCCTGAGCGAGAGCTCGCCGGGGCGTGCCGGCGGGGCCGTGGGGCCGTGCCGTTGCCGTGCCGTGCCCTCCCACCTCCCCACTCCCCCAGTCCCACGCGTGGCCCTCGCCCCAGCCCGCTCACACTGACTCATCCTCCTGCCGCCGCACCCTCGCACGTTGCTGTTTGCTGCTCCTGCGCTCCCTGCGTCTGTCTGTCTGTCTGTCTTTTTTTTAAGGCTCTTGAAGCAGTTAAAAACTCAAAAGCATTCTTTCGTGCTGTTCCCCTCGGCCAGCTGGGATGACAGCGAACGGCAGCCTCTCGCCATGCTGGTTTTTTACCTCGTTCTGTGTGTGGTTTTGTCGAGATGTCAACCGACTCGTGGATCTGTGCAGATGCTTCAGGGGATGATGCCGAGATCTTTAAAAACATGGGCGCCCCGTGTACGGGGATCCCACGGCCCTGCAGGGCCAGCACCCCCGTTGACTTTCATTCTCCTGAAGAAGGTGGTAGGACACCAGGTGGAAACCTGGTGGGCTCTCCCAGGCCGCAAACCTCCATGGCAATGAGTTTTGGGTCTGTTTTTAAGCCACAAAAAAGGGCAGGGAGGAGTATGACCTCACCGCGGTGGTTCCCTGTAACGGGGGGGGGGGGTGGGCACAGACCCCCGGTGCAGGCAAGCAGGTGGGGGCACATCTCCCAAGGGAGCAGGGGAAGGGGCTGCTCCTGCTGTCCCCTCACCGGCACCCGGTGGTGGACCAGCTGCAGTCAGCAACTGGGGAGGAACAAGAAGAGAGTGCTTTTCCTCTGCACTCACACAGGTTATTTTCCATTAAAAAACACGCTGATTTATCTTTTTTCTTCTGTTTCAGAAAATGTAAACAATTATCATTTTTATGCTGCTTCTGCCAAATGTCATAACTGCATAATTGTTGAAGCATTCGACTTTTAACATTTTGCAAATTGTTGATACCAAACCATCCCTCTCATCTCTTTTCCTAGACCGAAGGGTCTCCTGTTGGGGCTTCCCTGGTGCTCCCCTGCCAAGTAGCTGCAGAAGGACCTGGTGGTGGTAAAACTCCAATCACCCCGCACTACCTGTGCCACGCAGGCACAGGGTGCTTTGGGTTAGGGAAAAAAGAAATAATTCCAATTTAAACGTTTATCATTGAAGGGAGCATTGAGATGAAGAAGGGAATAAACAGGATGGGTGATACACTGTGGATGCTGGGGGCTAATTCGTTCCCACCAGACACCATCCCTGCCCCAGCAGAGCTCTGATACAGCCAAGCAATTTGGCTGCGGCTGCCCTGGGCTCACAGCAAACACTGAGCGTGTGAAGAGGTCAGGGCAGCTAATGGTCTGTAAATGGGAGTGTTTAATGCACAAGGGCTTTGCCGCGCTGCGACCCAAGTGACCGTGGGAGAAAACTGGTCGTGGGAGGATTAGCTTGGCCAAGACAAGAGGAGCTCTGGCACATATGGCTAACAACAAGGATTTTTTTCATCTAAGCACACAAACAAAAAGTGCTTTCTAATGATAACAGTTCCCCTCCTGTAAGGGGAAAGGGGCAAGTCATTTTATGTATAGCGGCCAGGGCCACATTTCCGGCAGTTTGGGCTTTGGTCAGGAAAGACTCATATGGAGAAAATCATGATCTGTGTGCTTGTAGTCTGGTCTTCCTGCAAGAGAAGAGAAATTTGAGGAGCAAAACACAACCGTGCTCCTCCTGGTGCCCTTCCAGCCACGATCCGTAAGGACGACTGGAGTGGAGCAGAGTTCATCTGGTACATGACCGTACCAGGGTCTGCCAGCCCTGACGCCTGCCCCGCTGCTCTGGCTTCAGAGCAAGGGGCACTTGAGCCGCCCTGGCCCTGCGGGCCCCTTCTCTGCCCCCCCCCCACCCCCCCTACCCCCTTGTCCTCCGGGCAAGCAGAACAGGGTCCTCTGGGCCCCATGAAGGGGTAAATTCCAGTCCCTTCACTGATGGTGCTGCACTTGATGAAAAAAGCACAGGGAAATAATCAGTCTTTGCAAAAATATGTCAGAGTACAGCGTAAGCGACAGCTTCAAGGAAAAACTTGGTTTGCTTTTCAGTGTTAAATCAGCCTCCGTTCAATGCCCATTAATATGCGGTTGGAAAAGACGACATTTAATTTTCTTCTTATTTTTCCTTTTTCCTCCTTCTCTTTTTTGCGGTTCCAATCACTTTTGTCTCTGCCCTGTCACAAGGCTTGCTTTTTGCTCCCCAGAGCTGTTATCTTCAAGCAAATAGCCTTTACCGATACGCTTCGTACCAGCTGAGGAGCAGCTCCGTGTGCCTTGTGAGATCCGGTTTGCCCACACATAGCATTTACAGAGCGAATTTGTTTATTTAAATAAGTTTCTTATTTTCTCCCTACCGGAGCATTGGTAGACATTGGGGTGTCAAATTCAGTTATCCTCTGGAGAGCAAGACGGGAACAGTTGGGCTTTCGCTTGCTGCCTGTAGCCGCTGCAGCGGACTTGCATGAGGACGTGTTCCTTGCCATGAGCCTCCTGGAGCTGCTGATCCCAGGATGAATGAGGGCTGGAAAGGGAGAGCTGGCAACAGTTGGTGGAGAAGCAGACGGGTGGTGAGATGATGTGAATAATGCGGCCATGCGGCACTTGAGCAAAGCCACTGGGGTCATGCAAACGCTTCCGCATGCATGTTTTCTGTCCGCTCCTCTCCCCTGTGCGTGTGTTGCATGTGTGCCTGGGCACTCCCACCCTGCATCCCTGATAGAGCATCTCCATCCCAGGATGATGACCTCAGTTGAGAGCTTGCTTCCTTTCTGGCAAAAATGAGCGTGGGTCATTTCAGTGCCAGTGCTGCAGAGCTGCGCTAGGGCCACGTGCATTTCTGCACCGCTTGTGCTACTCGAGCTGGGCTGTTTGCTTGCTCAAAGCCAGCGAAGCACAAATCTCTTGTGTTTTGCTTTCCTGAGGTCCGTACTGGTAACATGCCAGCCAAAAGGAGAAGCGGAGGGAGGGAACAAAAGCTGTCCTGTAGTGGAAGCGCAGAGCGAAGGACTGGCTCCTGTCAGGCTGGCCTCACGCAGAGCAGAGGAGGTGGCAACCACAGGAGGGCTGGCAACCCAAACCTCAGCTGAAGCAAGTGCTGGGCATGCCTGAGCCGGCACCGCTATTCCCGTGCCGCGGAACGGTTCGGCCGTGAGGAAGAGGTGCTATAAACCGCCAATGAAAATGCTTGGGAAGTCCAGGTGAATTGTTGGCCATGTCTAGCGGAGATTGTGAAAGGAAAACAAATCCCGTGACCAACAAGTAGAGCATTGGCCAGAAATTTAAATCTCCTTTTTACCATCTTTTCCTTCCCCCAGCTGTAGGGAGTGTGTTGGTCACCCTATTATTTTATTCTTAAGTTTTAAAGCTTTGCTGGAGCATTTCATTTCAGTAAAACCTATGGGTTTTGAGTTTCAAAGCTTTGCTGGAGCATTTCATTTCAGTAAAACTCATGCTTTTCTTGGCCTTTTTTTATTTTATTGTAAGTCTCTTCTCTTGCTCAAAGACGGTTGATGGAAAAAACGCTAGCCAGGAGTTCTTACAAATGAATCATTTCTATTTCAAGGTATTTCAGGTTAGCATAGGCTGATGGAGCCTGTAAGCAGTAGATGGGCCTGAGGATGCTTGAAGCTATGCAGGGGGATGCCAGACATTTGTACTCCCACACTTTCACAGAGCTGTTGAAAATTGATTTCTATGAAGCATCCATCCTCCCCTTTGTATTTGTTCCAGGAGGGGAACAAAATACAAAGCTGTATGGATTCTGGAAACAATGCCCACTTTTCTGGCAGCCAAACCTATCTCCAAAGCGAGATAACATGGCATAATTCAAGAAGTCTCCTGACTTTATGAACCGTGCTAATCAATGTTTATATTTAATAGAGTTATAATTGTCTTGATTTACTTCACTCCTAGTCACTCGGCAGGTGAGACTTGGTGGTGCAGCGACCACTGACGTGGAGAGTTCCCGCAGGTAATGTCTGCTTTCTGGGTATTAATGAACTAAAGCTCAGGTTTCTCGCTTTGGGCAAAGCAATGGTTGCCAGTCCCTCTTACCAGTGGTCCAGCAGAGCTGAAGGCACTTACCCGGGGCCAAATTCCCTTCATCCCGGTGCTGCTGTCCAACAGAAGGGTTCCCCTGCAGAGCGGAGGTCCCACGGCACCGCAAAGTCCTTGGGCGCAGGGGAGCCTGCAGTGCAAGCGGTGGTAGAGGTTTGGGTGAGTTCCTGGCACACACCCACGCAGGTTTCCTTCCAGGAGATGATGCTCTGAAAGTGGCGGGGATTAGTGTAACTCCTGTGCAACCGTGCTGAGGCCCACAGTGTTTCTGGCGGGCTGACTGAGAAGAGATTTGGGCTCCATAGGACCCCATTGAGTGGGAGCAGCTGGCAAAGTGTTTTAAAAAATCACCTAGATGGTGTTTACTTGAAGCGTAGAAACTGCTGTGAGATGAGAAGTCATTATTTGCCTGTATTTTTTTTGCTCACCATCCACAACTCACATCTTGGAAAGGGACGCTTGGGGAATCTCAGAACTTCCGAAAAAGAAACACCACTCAAACCCTTGCGCTCACATGTCCTGCTGAAATCCCCCATCCGTGTATTTCCACTGGGCTGGGCAGCGGGGCAGCCTGGCACCAGGCAGCCTGTAGGACCCGGCTGTGACCCAGTGTAAAGAGCAACGCAGGCTGAAGTGGCACAAAATAGCAATATTTCCCAGCAAAAACTTACAAGGTGTCTGTAGGGTAATGTTAGTGCCCCTAACGAAGCAGCTAAGTGTCGGTTGTCAGGCATCTTTGCCTTATATCAGTAATTATTCATATGAGAAAGAAGGGTGGTGTGTCCTGTTAGAGAACTGCCTGGTGAGAGGCGGCTTCTGAAACGCTACCCAGGTCCCCTGCGTGGGATGTAACGCATCTGTGAATGATCACAGCCCTTGCCCAGCTGGAAGATAACTCCATTTATCTCCTCGTCAGGACCGTGTACCCCAGAGACCTTGAACTGGGGACAGGCTTGTTGCCCCCGGGGCAGGGGATGCAGGGTTAGCTGAGAAAACATCTTATTTCCATATGACACCTGCTGGTGAAAAAAAGGCACGGCTGCCCTTTAGAAACAAGATCTGCTTTGTGACTTTTTGTTTTTCAAAAAAGCGTGCATCTCTCACCGCTTGCCCGTACGGGGTTTCTCGGTGCTCCGAGTTGGTATCCTCAGTACTCTGATTCATTTTGGCAGGTTGGAAAGTACTTGTCCAAGGCACTCATGTGGACAGGACGTATCTCTAGATGTTAGATTTCTTTGATTCTGCAGAAGATGAGCTTTCAAAAAAACCCACCCCTAAACTAATTAAGCTTCAAATTATTTCAGCGGAAACAGAAACTCCTCTGAGCGTGAACGAATGCAATATAGCTTAATGCCATCACCATAAGGAAAGGTGACCGTATTTTCACATCGAAACAGAGCTCTTGAACATCAGCAAATTTTATTTTATGCTTGATCATTTTTCTGTGAAGATGTTATCGGCTTTGTGCAGCCTCTGCCCTCTATGTTTCCTTAACTGCCTGCTGCGTTTGCAGGAGGAAGGCAGTAGTGATAGAGAGTAGGAGCGTGGAAACCCCCGTGACTGCCAGTTTGCTAACCTCCGTGGGTCGTGGCAAAAACCTGGTGGACTGCTCTGGTGCAGGAGGGACCCGCTCAGTCAAAGTGCCCTTGAACGGCATTTTGCAGAGCCTGGAAGTGCTGCAGAGCTGCAAAGCATTATTTACATGCCAGTTTTCTGCTCCAGCTGGAGACGTGAGGCTGGAGTTGAGCAGGAATTACAGGCTGCCAGATCTGACCTGAAAGTGGTGAGCACCTGGGCCACAGACGCTGGCTTTATGTCGGTCCACATTTGAGTAAAAAAAAACAAAAACAAAAACAAAAACAAAAAACAAAACAAAACAAAACAAAAAAAAAAAAAAACCAACCAAAAAAACCCCCCAAACAACCAAAAAACTCCACACTGGCTGGAAAAAATATTCTGTGTACAATACTTGATAATGTTTGTGGTGAGGACTGCTCTCTGGCTACATAGCAAATACCAACTTGCTGAAGGCCTGTCTCTGCTTATGCAAATCCCCCTAAGCTTATTCTTAAATCCAAGATCGCCCTGGGTGCGCTGACAGGTTTCAAACGTGGTCCTGAGTGCAGCAAAGGTTGCAAACCCTTGATTTGCAGTGTTGCTATATTCTTTGGCTGGCTGTTTAAGAAGAATATCGTTCAACAAACAGTAGTTGAATGCATTCGTGTCAAGTGAAATCATTCCTTTTAAAGGTTTAGTTGTCAGGTATTCATTAAAGCGGGTTTCACATCAAAATGATAGTCACTAATACAGCGAAAACATCTTTTATAGCTTTCAAATTTTTATGTTGCATTGTAGAAATGCCAGATCTCCACTGGTACAGAAATGTCTTCCTGGACCTACATGGTAGATATGAGACTGGATTTCTCTGGTTCCCTTCAGAAGAAAATTAAATATGGTGGGAACAAGGACATTCCTGAAAGTGCTTTGTGTAAATAGGGTGCAATGGACTGTAGCTGCAAATGTAGCATAACATTCCCATCGCTTCTGCAAACCGTTTTCCACCTTGTAAACACTAAAACTGGAGTTTGTCTTTCATTATCTCCGTAAGGTGAAAATTACCATTCTAACTTCTTCTTTTTTTTAAAGTAACTGAGCTAAAAGGTACTTCTGGCTTAAGAAATGGAAAGTCAGTAGCAATCTGGCCACTTGAAACTCTGATTGTCTGGATGCTTTGGAGAATTTCATTCATCTGGGAGAGTGCTAAATCAGCATTTAGTGCAAACCAGTCCTTTTTTGCTAGTCCCCAGGCTGGAGAAACCCAGAGGACACCGCCAAGGCTGCAATGGCAGGGGGCACCGAATTCAGGTTAATGGGAGCTGCAGCACGCTCAGCTCTCCCTGAAAGTCAGGCAGGTGCCTAAATATGGATCGAGGCATCTCACTTTAGACTAGCTATTTTTGAAACTCCTGGCCCTGGTGTGTGAATTGATGGCATTTCAGTTGCAAAGAGCAGATGGTACTCGCTAGTGATCCAGGACAGCTTTTTTGCATTAGTGTCAAAAATAGATCAAATGCCAGCTGTAGCTCTTTTGGGTCAGTGGAGGTGAATTCACAGAGTGATGTGCACACTATTGCAACGTGCAGTGGCAGGGAAAAATCAGGTGTTACTTTTAGCAGCACAAAGTGCTTTTAAATGGCTTCAAATGCTATTCCTTGTGCCTTTTTGCACAGCTTAATTCCTTGTGTGTCTCACTCAGCAGTAAACTAAATTGCCTGATACTATAAAAGTATTATTCCGCATAGATTTAGCTTTCAGTGTGGTGCAATTCAGCATTTGCACCCAGTTCTTGGAGGCAGCTTTGGCCGTGCTGCTGATGGGGCACTTTGGAGAGGCACGGTCTCTTTCTCAACCCTGTGAGCTGGAGAGAACTCACTAAATTTAATGGTGCTGAGCAGCGTCTGGAGGGACCGGGGCGGAAGGAGGACCTGCGGTGCCCTGGTTTGCCTTCCCAGGAAATCTAGTTTTAGAGGTCCTGGTGGAAAGGCTGCCGAGCTGATCCGTCTAAGAGCAGGCAGTGTAAGGAGGAGCTTGAGAGTATTTTATGTTTATTAGAAAACCAGAGGTGGTTTCTGTTTCTCGGCTTACTGCTCATTTTATGTATTGCTGAACTTTAGTTGTACTCTTAGTGAGAAACTACAGAAAGGTGGTGTACTGTCAGCAAGGATGAGCCTTTTTTGTTAGTTTAGTTGGGTGCATAGCCTCCTTTTTTTTGACTGAAGAAAGCTATGATGCATAAAGAAGAGAGTTTGCATCATTTAAGGCAAAAAATGAGTCGTGTATGTATGAGAAAGCTGGTCCGCAGGCACACCCTGCTGGTGTGTAGGGAGAGTGCAAAGAAAATGTATATATACATACTTCCTAAAAAGGCAGATTTCCTGGGTTTTATAATCTACATTAACTTTTTTCCCATGGTATGTCTCTCTTGGTTTTCATTCCTGAAAACGTGAGCAGCGATGCAGAAGTCGGGGAGGTCGCCTGACCAGGAGGACTCCCACAGCAGATCGCAGTGCTTTTGGAAATCTCAATCGGGTCTGTGTGACTACCAGAACAACTTTATCACGGGTGTAGATGACATGGCTAAGATCTAAAGTAGGTTTTATGTGACACCTCTACGTGCCCTAAGAGAGGTAAGCAACACTGTGAGCTCGACTGTTGTCAGGATTTTTCTGCATGATGAAAATTACTGGAATAGCAACAGAGAAAAAAAACCTGTTCTTTGATTCTGCTCTGGAATCTCTCCCAGATGCCCATGTGATGATTACCTCCATATGACTTTCCAGCCCCCCCAAAAGAATAAAGAATAATAAAAAAAAAAAGAATCAAGGAAATAATTCTCCCTTTAACCCCAAACAAAACGTCTGTACTGATTTGGAAATAGTTATTCCAGGTGATTTCTGCAGGCAGACCTGCTGCTGTTAATAGCATGACTGAATTATCTGGGAGCAGTAAGTGTCTTCAGATTGTATCTGGCCTTCACGGGGCCAATATTAATGCTGATATTTTGAAGAGTCCTAGGCGAACATTGGCCATCCCATTTGAAACTTCTCAAGTGGAGCCAATTTTGAAAAATTGCTATGCAGCAGAAAATCAGGCTTTTTTAGAGATGTCAGACCAGAGATACCCTTGTTCATTAGTCCTGGAATGGCTAAACACCTGCATTTTTCGAGACATATACAGCAATTTTCATACACTTGGGAGTCGTAAGACTGATGGAGAGATAGCGGCCCAGAGAAGGGGGGGAATTGAAAAGGACCCCTCATTTCTGGTGTATGACCCCCAGGGAGCACAGCTGGCAGCACAGCTGCCTGAGCATTAGCATCTGCCGGGGTCTACCCTCTTGTTCCCCCACCCATGATTTGGATAACCACGGCAACCTGGTGCCAGGATGACCCTGCCCGTGATAGGTGGGTGTCCTGCAGCCTCCGGGTGCTCTGGCTGGAGCAGCTTGCTGGGATCGTGCCTCAGCTTGCTGGCCCGGAGTGTGCTGGTAGGACTGGAGGAAGCTGTTGGGGTGTTCTTGGTGTTCCCTGGTAATAAAAGGTATGTCCTGGGGATGCAGGAACACAGAGTTCTCCCTGTGAAATCTCCGTGGGAAAGGGGATGGAGACGGAAGGGGTAGCCGGCAGGGTGAGCAGGCTGCATCCAGAGGTGCTCGGGAAGATCCCTGAAGATCAGGAGCCTCACCTGTTGGTAAGCCGCGTTTCCTTTTGCCATTTATCATCTCTGTATCTGGTGTAAATAATGCTCACGTGGACTCAAGTCTTCCTGACTTGTTGGAGAAGGAGGTGATGTTACAAATTACGGTGCCTAATTCACTTCAAGGGAAAATCATCATTAATATGATGATTCAGCCTTCATTCACCCTTTCCCCCAGTACCCAGTGCTTGTGTTCATAACTGGAAACAGTTTGAAAATTGTTTTGGTTTGGAAATCCTCTTTCAGCCCCTTCCCCACAAAGGGTAAGTGGCAGGCCTTTGCTCTTGCCAGGGTGCATATCATAGAATCGTCTAGGTTGGAAAAGACCTTTGAGGTCATTGAGTCCAACTGTCAACCCAACACCACCGTGCCCACTAAACCATGTCCCGAAGTGCCTGGATTTGGATGCTACGCCCTGGGAACCGCGAAGCTTGTATCCCGTTCACATCCGTAACCCGTTTTTATCCTGTAAGGAGGGCGTTACCTTCATGAACAAACTGGTTTTCCATAAGCATAAGCTCAGTTTGAGCCCTGCAGCCTGAACTGCAGTCTCGGTTTACACCTGTAGGTTGTGCTTCTGGACAGCTTTTCTCAGCAGCAATAATTGCTCTCTTGGACCCGTCCTGTAAAATGACGCACTTTCTGTCTGTCTTCTTACAGCTTGTATTTGTCGGGGAAATTATTAATCGCTTGCATTTGCCAGATTACCTTTGCATTTGTATAAACCTATAACAAGCTTGTAATAAATCAGAGTGAGATAGCCACTGCACGGCAAAATAACCAGCAAATACAGCAACGTCCTTAATAGTAATAATCTATGCAGATATATGCTTGTGTATATTTTATGATACTTTTATATGATGCCAACAGTGTGCTAAGCACTTCAAAGCCTTGGAAGACAGATCTTTGCCCTGCAGCACTTGCACAGTAAACAGCCGTTCAGGGGAAGGGCAGCAAGGAAGTGCCTGATATAGTTGGGATGTTTGAGCAGTAATGTTATTGCTTGCATAATTAATGTCAGTGGCATGAGGAAAATGCTGGGGCTGATACATTTTTCTATGGTTGAGGGGTTTGTTATGTTTGTTTGTTTTTCATGATGAAAGATCCCTGTCAGTGGCCATGCCTGATAACGTGCCAGTTCCCAAACTTTGTGAAATGCGGTGAAAAGCCTGTGCTTGATTTTGCTGTTACAGCAGCGAAGGGCTATGCCTTGTGCTGCTAAATGGAGAAGTAACTTGGATATGGCAGGCACAGGAGGAAAGAGGGAGACTGGCTCAAAAGAAGTTGCATTTAATTACAACAGGTTTTATTTTGTTTTGCTTGATGACTTTGTAGAAGAAACAAAAATATCCCTTGCTTCCGCATATCCAGTTTGCGTTGTTTTTACAGCATGTTCCTTTCTCAGTTCTCCTCCTCCTTCTCTCGCACACACAGAAAATGTTATTTTGGAATAAGCCGTCACTGTGGTATGCATGGTGGTACTACTCAAGGAAGCTTAAAAAAATTAAAAAATAGTGCACCACAACTCTTTTCCTCACACTACAAACCTACCCGTCAAAAATATTTCTGTTGTCCTCCCGTAGCTTTTATGATCTCCTGGCCTTCGTTCTGACTGCTGCAATAGTATTTGTAAGATAACTCGTGAAAGCAATGGGAGATAACTACATGCCCTGCCTTATAGACTCGCCTCCTGTAACACAGTAGCCCTGATTGTTATCTTCAGCGAAGCGCAGGCTGATGTACAAATACCTTTGATTATGATGAGATTAATTTTGGGTGGAGCGGTAAATCCCCCATTGACTCTGCACATGTCTAGGCACTCGTTCAGCAGGGCTCACGTGCCGCGGCTGCCGGAGCGCATGGAGGCTGCCCTTCTCTTCCAACCGAGCACGGAGCACCGGCGGTGCGGCCTCCTTGCTGCACAGCTCTTTTGCGGGGGAGGAAAAAGGATCACAGGACTCCGGAGGGAGAGTCTGTTTCGCGCTGTTTTTGCGAAGCGCTCATCAGCGTTCCTTCAAAAAGGAAACGACGCTTAGTAAAGTGATGTTCCACCAGGCAGGTAGCAAATAAAGAGGGCAGCGGCTGCAAGGTGCCGACTTTCAGCTTGTCCCTTCAGCTAACGTGACTTTTTTTTTCCCATGACTTTATTCCAAATGAATGCTCTCAGGGTTTGAGAAACCGCCACATAACTAACGGCATTTCAGCTTTGGAAGTGAGTCATCTCCAAGCTAAGGGGCACACAATGACTCCTTTCAATTGCCTTGCAGAGCAGGGTGACTTGCATTTGTAGCTCCAGTTGTCAACCTTTGAGCAGACCAATGGCAGGCGTATAGAAAAATCACTGGGGATATTGCTAATCGCTTACAAATAAATGATAAATTACGTTATTTTGCTATCCTAAAGTAACTGCTGTTGCTTAGGCAGAGAAGGCTGAAGGCTAAAGATACTCTTGGCCGCTGGCTTGCTATCCTCAGCTGCCCTGTCTGCAGCAGATTATCATCTTCTCTGTCACCTTGCTTCAATAGTTCGTTGAATCTGTGCCCGAAACAATAGTTGGTTTTGGCTAAAGGCTCGAGAGGGAGTTAGTTGGGCTGGTGCGTGTGTTGTTACTGATTCTCTGGTGCTCTTTGTGAGAGGGCTCCTGGGAGGGATGAGTAAGGGCCCAGCCCAGCCTCCTGGTAACTCAAGTCATGGCAGGGCATTGTTTGATGGGGCTTTCCCTGTTTTCTGTGATGCTTCCGTGACTGTAATGCCCAGGGATCAGGGACGAGGGGCAGAGCTCTGTTGGAGTTAAGCGCTGTACCAACATGTGATAAAGAGACAAGTGCTGAAGAGTTTGCAAGCTATTGTTGGTGGGCAAAGCTAATGGTACAAACGTTACGTGTTCTCTGCGCTGTTTGTTTTTGGGGGGTGGGGTGATTCCTTTTAAATGGTGACGTCAGCTGGCATTTAGCAAAGGAAAAGAGTAATTCTGTGTTCTTCTTTCCACTTTGAGACCGGTACAATGGACACCAGAGCGCAGGTCTATTTTTGCAATGAAGACTAAAGACGAAGGGAAAGCTAAGCCGGGCTGAGCCCGAAGCTTTGCCTTATAAGGGAACTGCCAGGCAGCGCAGTTCTCCAGCGAGCCTCTCCTCGGCAGAGAAATCCACAGAGCAACAGGGTGATGTGTCAGCAAGGAGGTTGCAGGGATGGCCAGAAAAACCACGCTCCTTTAAATAACTTTGCAAAACTTCAGCGTGAAGGAGGCTACAAGTTTCCTTCTGAAGAGCAGTACTGGTGTGCAGGCACGCCAAAGAAATATCTACAAGTTTGCCTGAACAGGAGCCTCCTTTGTCACAGCCGGTGCAGAGAGTCTCTATTGCAGAGTGGTACTTTAGCTGACTTCTCCTCAGCTGGAAGCTATAAACACCTCCTGGACTACCAGGCACTTTCAGCTGGATGGAGAGAGCTCCTTCCCCTGGTTTAGGAAATGTTCCTGGCTCTAGCTCCTGGTTGTCCCCCCGTCCCCCAGTCTGAGATGTCCTCTCTGGCTCCTGGGGCAGATCATTCCCGCTGCGGTCCATAAGAGCCTCATCCATCTGCAGACGTTTCAAGAGGGGAAATCGGGCCGATAGGTCCTCTTCTTGTGCCACAGGTCCCTTCCCGAGTTAACGTGGTGTTAGACAGAAAGGTGCTTTGCAAAGACTGCTGGCTCAGCAAAGAAGGTAATACGCTTTTTTTTACTAAAAGGCCAAGTGGTTATGAAATGTTCCTGAAACCATAATCTAAATAGACATCGACAGCACCAGTTTTGTTTGCAGCATAATCAATTTAAATAGATCTGCTAACGTCTGCCACGCAGCCACGTGACTCCCCTGGGCTTCAGCGTCTCAGCCGCGAGGCAGCGGTTGCCGAGGGCTTGCTGGGACGGGGCGGGATGAAACGCAGCCTCGGTGGGAGAGTATAAGGTCGTCTTTGTACGGAAGGGAGCCTCCCAAAGCAAGAGCATTGTGGCAATGCTCCAGCTCCCAGCTCTGCTTGTGCTTCCTCTGGCGCTGTGATCTGCGATCGCAGGCTAGTAAAACCTACTGTCAGACAGAAACCGAACTTGCAAGCGAGCAGATGTGGGGAAGTTCCCTTGCTTGTTTTAAAAGAGAAGGGCCAAAACTGAGAAACCACTGCCAGCTTGCCGTGCGTGGACTGCCACCCAACAGAAGAGCTTCACCTGATCTTAGCTGGTGTCGAGCCCAACTTTGAAAACCACAGCACGGGGAAGAGACCTCCAATGCTTTGGGAATTCAGCTTGATTAGCCCCCCTGCTTTGGAGTTAAACGGATCCTCCCTGAAGGGGAGAGATACCTCTGAGGAAGGTGTTTAGTGCAGATCACCAGAGAGGCTCTGAACCTGCTTATGACTTTGGGGGGAGCAGGTTCAGCTCCCAAATATACCTTGAGGGCAAGTGGTTGCGTAACGTGCGAAACCTGCTTGTGAGAGCACTCCTGTACCACCCGCTGCTGTTACTAGGTATGGGTGATGTTACTCTGTCACATGGCCATAAAGCTGGGATAATTTTTAGGTGGTGATGGTAAGCAGCTGGTGTTATGAAATGAAAGCTACAACTCCCCTCGCGAAAGGATCAACAGTGTAAAATGGTAAATATATATGTATACTTATACTGCTGTGCATGGAAAAACTTTATTTGTGCAGAAACATCTGATATCCAAGAGCTCAGTTAGGTCTGATGAATGAGGCTGAAGTTACACTTCCAAGAGCAGTCTTCAGAAGTGCAAGGATGTTTCCCCACGTTAAGTACGTACATTAAGTGGCTCTGCAGAGGTCTGAAACATCACCCACTGAGCACAGGTGCAGGAACGCTGCGCCTTGCCAAAAACTCTTAACAGGTTTTAGCAAAACCTAAGCCCTAGGAATAATTAAGAATAATAAATCATTTTTCACAGCATTGTTTCTATTAACGCTGTAAAAAGTTGAATTTAAATTAAACCAGTCCCTATCTTATCCCCATCAGTACTTAGTGCGGCGTCCTTTCTCCCAGTGGGCCTGCTTCACTGCGTGCTGGTATTTAACCTCCTGCGTGGGAGCAAGCCACACCAGAACCTGTCAGATCTGGAAACACGATGAGGTACCTGTCCCTCAGGAAAGTGAAACCTGTGCACTTCCATCTCAGCCTGCAGTTAATAATTGATCTTCCTCAGATGTAAGCTACATGCTTCTGAGGAAACAAAACCAAACACACATTCCTGCCCTGAACAAATGTCCCTGTGTCTGAATGTGAACTGCTAATGAGTAACTTTAGCATGCAGTTTGGGAAACAGGGTATAAGCTCTTTTGTATGAACCTTGGTTAAAACCCTTAGCTTTGCCTCTTGAAATTATTGCAGCTTCTAGAAAAGTATTCTTGAGCATCTTTTTTTTCTAAGCTCTGATTTTTGTGTGTGCTTTTCCTAACTACTCTTCTCCACCCGGCGTCTATCCCTAAATGCATAATGTAGCTTTTTGGAGGGGACAGCCATGCAGATGTCAGGCATACAGTGTGACTTGCCTTTGACTCACAGGCTCGTCTGGGCTGATTTTCCGCAGTGTCTGCCGGGGTGACGGCGGCAGCCGCTTGCGCTGTCTTCTCGAGCGTCGCGGCTCTGTGGGCTGGGATCTGCTACCCGCGTTGCTGGCGAAAAGCAACAGCCGATGTGCCTCTGCCGTCCGCCAGAGATGCTAAACACTTTGGGCTGTGGCCTCCTCAGCATGGGGGTCTCTAAACCCTTGGAAAGCGTGTAGCAGGTAGCACTGCCGCTCACAGCAGGCCCAGGGCAGCCACTGTGCTGGCTGCAGCACTAACCTGATAGCGAGGATGGTCACAAAAGCAGCTGCTGAGGTCCTGCCGGTAGCACCGCTCCTGCAACAGGCATCAAAACCGACCAGAGTCGGTGCGGCATGTACTGAGCACTATGTCCAGTAGCCTCATGGCTTAGCATCTCTCTTGGCTTAGCTGAGCCTTCGTAGGCCTGTATGACCTCCACAACAGTACAAAACAGCCTTGGTATTTTGCAGCACTTTATCCAGTGTTATAGGATGACAGCTTTTAGCTAAAAGTTGAAATGCAGGCTATATTTTCTTGCACAGCAGAAGAAAGATCCCAGCTGTTCTTGAACTGGTGGTCATCAGAAGCTAATGCTGTAGAAACCCAACACCTTACCCTGACAGCAAAAAGTAAGACTATTGCTTGCTCTGCTCTTCATGAAAAAAATTGGTTTTGAGCACCCATCTTAAGCATCTGTCTCTATGGTCAACAGAATGCTCAATCACCATGGCCATTCCTTTTTGCATCTGGAAAAATATACTGTGCGTGATCTATGTCACTGTATTCTTGTTATAGCTACCTGCCTATTAACATAATTCTTTCATTGTCATTACATTGACAAATTACATGCCAGGTGCTGTTGCACACTTCAGCAAGGCAGTTTTCCTTCCAGACATGGCATTTTTTTCCTCCAGGTTAACTGGCAGTGCCTGTCTGGAAGCGATGGAGTCACGCCTGGCAAACTGGGGGGCTCCTGTCTCACCTCGTTTCTGCTTCTTCCACGTCCTTGTTCCTGAAACAGCGTGTCTCCCCTCTGGTGTGTGTGGGGTTTTTTCATGTTTAAATTTAGCCAAAATTCAGGGGCCTCAGGCCTGGCTTTAATCTGAAGACTATAATTTTCACATGTTTCTTTTCACATGTTTTCACATGGTTTCTTTTTTGTTGTTTTCTTCTTCCCTTGCTCATGAAGCCCTCCGTTCCATCTCCTGCCAGATCTACTGCATCCGAGCTCTCTGCCTGCCTTTCTCTGTGATTAATGTACTGTCAGTTTTATGTGCATCTTCAGTGCCTGCTTTCCCAGCTGAGTCCAGCCAGCTGCTGCAGGCTGTGGGTTTAGCTCCTGTACCTGCCAGCCTGAGCAGAAACAGTGATTCTGTGGGAGAACGGTGGCTTTGACTGAGCACCTGTTTGATGGAGTGACACTCGGCAATATCTTAGTGCTGTCAGGGTGCCAGTCACATCTCCAGTGCTTTGACTGTCTGGTTAGGGAGGGTGTAACGGTGCAGACCATGAATGAAATCTGTATTGCCTGATGGGCCTGACTCCACAGTGCTGTGTAGACCAGGTATCTGTCTTAGTGTTTTGTGAACATGTCTGTTGTTTAAGTCTGGCTAAGATCTGCACACATTCTGGTATTTAAGCAGGGACTTCAGAGAGTGTAGGCCAGTTAGTTAACCTGGGCTGTAAACCTTTTATTTTTGGTGTAGGTAGGTGTATTTTGGCTGTGTCGATACATACTTCTCTATCTAGACAGCTTTGCAGATAACGTTTGTGGTATGAATCTTGTCTGATGCTGCCAGTCTAGGAGGTGATGGCGGCTAGCAAGATGGTCAAGTTGCTGTACATATGTCTTCTGGTGGCTTTACTGTCTTGTATGTTCTGCAGGGCAACATTGACTCTGGGTAGCAAGAAAGCAGAAGGAACTTCCCTTGATGCTGCCAAACCACATGAGTTATGCCGGACACATGCAGTATTAGGGGATGACTCACAGGATGATATGTCAGCTATGTGACCTTCTAAGCTGGGGCTTGGAGCCAGTTGGAGAGCACGAACTAGATCACTCAAGATAATTCATGCTTTCTTTGTTATTGTCGATAATGCTGTGGCTGATGTCGCCTGCATGTCCTGAAGCAGCTGATGAAGCACTCGACCACTGGCAGCCTTCTCAGGAGGGCTTGAGTATTGAAATAAACGCGGGGTGGGGTGTGCGTTCACCCCCAGATGAACAAAAAAGGATCTCTTTCACTTGCACTGTGTCAGAGCTCTTGGGACGGTTTAGCATATGCAAAAATGCACATGGTTAATAACACCACGCATATTATTGCCAAAGCTTTCCAGACACAAGACTTTGCATTTGCTTTGCTACGGCTATAGTATTACAGCCTCTTTTATCGTGCACCTTTACTGGGGCAGGGAAAGCTTGCTTTGTGCAGTTGCGGCACTATCGGATTGCTGGAAGCCCTCGCTTCATTTATCTTCAGCTCCTTGGAAGTGCTGATGGCTGTCAGCCAGGCTGCAAAAGATGGCTGCGAGGTGAGGGCGATCGCAGCACTCTTATTTTTCCAGCAGCAGCTAGGAAGGATGTTTTTGCGGTGAGGGGGAGCCAGGCACGCAGCACAGGTACGTGGGCCCTGGCTGTGCACACCTGAGAACGTTGAGGGGAAGCCTCACATTTTTATTTTAATCCTTAGGGTTTAGAGCCAAATAGCTGCATGGGTTCATGACTGCGTCGGTCCCGTATGCAGGAGGGCTGCCCAGAACTGTGGAAAGGGGCCAGTAACTCTTACTTCAAGCGCTGTGATAGGTTATGTCTGTGGTGTAACTGACTGAGCCGTGCTCCCACTCGCTTCGTGTCCTCCCTGTGTCTGACGGAACGCCGCCGCCGCGGGCATCCAGGAAATCCTTTCTGCTGGGCCAGAGCAAGGGACCCTGTCGCATAATACTGGGTTTGCGCTCTATCGTGGCTTCCACGCAGCATTAGGACAGCATCTGCGCTTCCCCTAAACTAATCTTCAAGTATGCTGGTGGGGCGGTAGCAGCCAGCCTTCGTGGGGGTGTCTCCAATAGCGTAAAATGAATTAAAGGGGTGCCGAAGCCCCCTCTTTGCAGGGACGAGCAATGGTCACAGAACTTGCCAGGGAGAGCCAGCAGGCTCCAGCTTACAGCTGCTTCCAATCATTTCCATTTCCTGGATAATGGTGTTCATTTCCTTCCAGATTTTACTTGCCTGGGAATGCAGTAACATCTGTTCCTCCAGGTTTCACAAAAGATGAACTTCCTCATGGCAGAAAAGGCTTTTAAGGTTTGGGGTTTTTGTTGGTTTTTTTTTTTTTGTTTTGTTTTGTGGGTTTTTTTTTCTTCTCAGAACAGTTGCTTTAAGCGAGGTTTAGCTCTGAAAGACAATTATAAAAATGATAAGCTTGCCTCTGTGTTTGGCTGTTTGCTAAACAATTTCAGCTCCTACTTACTCATGACACCAGCCCCAGGTCCAAAAGCCCATCTTCCCCAGTGTTCAGGGCAGCATGCAGAGCACCGACAGCTGCGTCTGTGCCAGAAGCAGCGCTCCCATGCGCTGCCTCGTGTCGTACAAAAGCTGAAAACATTGGCAGTGCCACTAAAATGTACCTGTATTGTAGCCAATTCTACTGAGGGTGCATAAAATGCTTTGGAAATAAACCTTTCCAATGCAAAGGTGTGTACAATCTGTTGCACCAATATGAGTAAAAACTGAAAAGATTCACAATAATGAGAGTGAACTAATTAATTGCTTAGTAAAAAAAATACCTCTTTAAATGGTCACTCTTTTGTGTAAGCTTGCACTTAGAGTTCTGGATTATTATTTTTTTTAGTAGAATATGGCATAGTTCATCTCTGTAGTATCACTTGGGAAACATAGATCACAGGGTTTGGGTTTTTTTTTCATAAAACCAAACCTAATTAGCTTTATGAAAAATGCTGTGGACCTCATGGTTACCAGTAACATCATTCCTCATTGCTTTTCTCCTCTTGTCCCTCTATTATTATACGGTAAAAAAGTATGTATCTTTTCAGGGAGAGGAAGAGAGAAGTAAAGAGTAAGTTCATTCTCATGCAGATCAGTTCTAAAGAATTCCAAGCACCTAGATCTCTTACTGTCTTCAGTGGAAGCCTAGCATCTCCTACAGCTTTTTGACATCTTTGAGGAAGGCATTTATATCAATGACCTCTCTTTTTGGGCATCACGTGGCCTTTTAACAAACTTGCCCAAACCTTTGCACGCACACAAGCCGTGACCCGGTGGACTGACTGTTTCCTAGGACATCTGTTTCTGCTCGAGACAGAGCGCCCTGCCATCCTTCTGCCCGCTCTGCTTCGAGATAATGTGTAACAAACAGCCTGCCAGACTGTTTGGAAATTATCTTCTCCATTCATGTGCAGCTCCGATCTGAGAGCCTCTGAGTTGAAGGTTAAGCAGTTTGAGTTCCAGCTGGAATAAGCAGGCTGACTTTATACATGAACTCTGAAACAGGCATTCAAAGGTTACACCTGTAACTTCTGTGGCACAGTTGCCTCTTGCCCATGCCCTTGAACGCAGAAGACCAGTAGGTAACAGCAGCACAGAGAAACCAGCTTTGTCCTGCTATGGGCAGCCTGAAGCCAGCCTGCTCTGCTGCTGCTCTTTTTGGAGCACAAAATTCTCTATGTTGGGTTGCAACTGTACTTGGCTTAGAATTTGGTTCATCACTGTCCATCTGGGTGATGGCCATCCAGTGACTACGAAGGGTAGTCACCCCTGGGTACACATCCAGTGACTACCCTTCATCTCACGCATGCAATGCTCTTCCGATTTTTAAGATGTAAGTCTCAACATGCCAATAAATGTTGCCTAAACATTAGAAGTGTACAGGGGACAGAAATAAACAGGTGGGAAAGCACAGCTGTAACGCTACTAAAGGTGGCCATTCCTTTTCTCCTCCCTGTAACGTTTAAAAGATGGTGTTGGAGCCAATTGCGTGCAATCTATTCAGGGATGCAAAAAAATAATGCTAGCAGTCTTTTTTCAGCACTACTACGTGGGAAGAGCACTGTTCCTTGTGGTTTTCTCTTTCCAAACAACTGCTTAAGTTGATGGTAATCCTCAGCAGAGCTGACCACTGTTCAGCTGGGGTGCATTGGGCATCGAGAACTGGGCCAAGTTCTTGGGAAACGATCAGCAGCATTCCACCACGCACATCCTTCTGCTTTTCCCAAAGTACAGGGTCACTTGACTGAGCTGGTGGATGTATCGGTTCATTAACTTCATAAGTTAATGGTTCTCGCTATGCAAATTAGTATCGAGATGTAAATTAACCTTTTCCCTGTTAGCTGTTAAAATAAAGGGTATAACCTGTATATTCAGGATGTTTTTACAAGATTATTACTCGTGAGCGTGTGGATTTTGATTGGTTATTTCTAGTAATCATTAACAACTACTGATAGTTTAAGAATTACTTTTTATTTCAAAGGGTAGATTTGGCTTAACATCAAGGTAGATTAAGGAAGACACACTGAGCGGTTATTACCTTTCCCTTCAATCATACTGCTGTGTGAAGAGGCAATACGTTCTATTGCTTGCGCTCTTTCAACTCTGAATTTTACCTTTAATAGTTATAAAATACGTTGACATATCAAACAATGTAACTAATAGGTAAAGCAGAACGAGTCACTACTTAACTTTTTTTTCTCATGCTTTCTCTATTAAAGTATGTAAATCAAAAGACAAAGAGATACAACTGAGAAGATAGATAACCAGAGGAAAAACTTGCAGAAATGTATAAGGCGAGATAAATTGAACAAAAGAATTGCATCAGAATACACACAGTGAAAATCCAAGAAATAAACCAAATTAACTTCTTGATTAAACGTGACTAATAGGAGGACATGTGCTCTGTCCTGAGAGTTTGTAATTCTGCCACAGACATGAAGCAGTAAGTCAAAGCTGGGGAGGAAATAGAAGGATGGCTGGGTGGTGTTTATCTAACCATAGATACGTGAATAATTAAATGTGTCTGCTCTGCATGCCTTCTGGCACAAAATACTCAACATAGTTCATTTGTCATTTGTTCTCTTTAAAGTCCTTTTAGCCCCAAATATCCTCCCTAACACAGCCTGGTTCTCGTCTTGTTGCTCAACTGTGCCACTGTTCTTCTGACTCTGCTCTAGCAGAGCCGATCCTCAGCTGTCTGATGAGAGTTTAGTCTAATGCAGCTTGTATAGCAAAAAGCCTGAAGACAAAAAAAATTTGTATCAAATAGACTAGTGGTAGGCTCAATCAGATTTGTTCTCAGATTAGGCCCATGATGTCTTGGGTGATTACTGTAGGGTATTACAAGATTACCTTGTGTGCAAGTATGTGATGGAATAAAGGACATTCCAGTAACTCCAGAACTGCTTATATTTCCTCCTAAAATCAATATAACAGTATTATCCAGGCAGACAACTGCTTTGGCTTCATGCTTTATTATAAGGATATCTAATTGCCTGAAGCTCTGTTCACTGATCAAGCAACCAGATGAAATTTTATCTAAATATTCAAAATATCCAAGCACTTGGTCATCGTTCAAAAACTGCCTCTGACAGGAAGGCTGTGAAGTCTGTTGTCCGACAACATCCCTTTCCTGTGGTACAAGGCCAAGTATACAGAGAGAAACAAAATTATCAAAATTTCTTGGCTACTGCTCTGCCTTTGAGCCATCCTATGGCATGTTTAATTCAAAGCTCCTCAAGACACGTTTCACAGATTTATTATGTGAAACTCCTCTTTCTCAAAGAGGAGAACTATCACTCATCAATTTTTAACCTAGGTTGTTTCACTCAGTTTACAGCATGACCCGATTCAATAACTGCCTTGGAACAACTGAGGGGGTGACAAGCCATGGCACGTGCGTGGGAATGAGTGACTTTGCCACCAGAGATCATGTAATGTTAGAAATGCTCCAAATTTCAACAGCACAACCCAGTCAAGGCAGAAGCCCACATAATTGGGTTTAATACTGCTATGGAAACTATGCTAAGGGCTAAAAATACTATTTGAAAAGTAGAGATTCTGTTTTTGTGTGTTTTTCCATCAACTCCTCACTTCAGTGAGAGTGGTTTCAAGCACTGTCTGAAAAGATGGAGCATTATGGAGCAGTTGAAGATGATGTGAAGGTGTTCTGTGACAGCAGTTAACTCTAAAGAAATACAAATTTTGGGCTTTTACAAATGTTTCAAATGCACCAAAAATACCTTACAAGAATTTTGAATGTTTGTCTTCTTGGAAGTTAGTATGAACATACACATATTTAAGCGTTAAACTAGTTACTAGCAAAAATATGTACTTAATCCGGGCTAATTTACAACCTTGATTGCTCCATTTTTTTTTTTAATCTTTGAATTCAGTTTTGCAAATCTTCAGTCGCCACTGGCCTACTGTTGAACTGTTCAGAAGTCCTTGTTTAAATATTAAATACCCTTGGAATGTGATGGTACATTGTGTGCTACTGGAAGTGCTGCTGGTAGCATGTCTGCAGTCACCAGCAACATGTTGGCTCGCCCACTGGTAGGTACCATGAGTATCTGCTTTGCTATGCTTCCTTGCCTCCTTCCTTTCACCTCCGTAAGAAAGGTAGGTGTTTATAAAGAGAGAGTTAGATAGGGGAAAAAAAACAACTCTTCCTTCAAGGTTACATCCTTCAAGAATTAAAAACATTGGATGTTTTCCCATCAGTCTTTATGAGACTGTTTCTTTTTAAGTCAACGGGAGACTTAAACAATCTTGCAGCTTGCAAGGAGACTTGCCACTCATGGTGGTGGCAAAGAAAGGCCGAGCCCTAAATCACCCGAAGTGTCCGTTCTTCTTCCCGTAGTGTGTCAATAGAAACAAGAAGGTGCCAAAAAAAAAATATCTGTGTGGTTTTACTGATTGGTTTGCCATTTCAGAAATATTGGGGTTTGTTGGTGCTAGCATTATTCTCTGCACCCGATCAGAGTGGCTTCTGTGTACTCCAGAGCAGCCTTCTGGAGGTCAGAGACCTTTTAACTGTTTGGATTACCATTTATGATGAGACAGTTTCCCTTACAGTCTGATTGCTTGCTTTGCTTGTTTGATTTTTTACCTTGTTTGTTTTGTTTTCCTCCAGGATGTGTAGCCCTGCTCCTAAGCCTGGGTGTCCTTGTAGGCTTAAGCTTCAAGCTTATGGCTTAAGCTTCATAGCCACAGGTAATTTCAACCTCGATTGGCTAAAGGGCAAAACCAGATGTGTGAGAGAGGTTTTTTTCTACATGAGAACATTAAACAGGATGCACTTGTGTCTTTGCTTGAAAGACTGCATCTCTCCAAGTGCCTTTCCGTACGGTGCAGGAATTCGGAGCTGAAAGCAGCCAACTTGGGACGAGGTGTAGCTGGCAGTGCACTGTCATCTCCATCACCTCAGCGATGAGGTGGCACGTGCAGATGTTACCGAATCACCCTAGTGATCACCCAGCACTGCATAGCTTTGTATGTCCCCAGCCAGCTTGTGGTCAGCCTAAGTGCTCTGACCTTTGCTTAAATGCAGGCAGCAATTTCACATGTCTGTTCTCAAAAGCAGCTAGATGTGAGTTGACAGACTCACCTGAGCAGCCTGTCCTTCTGCTCCCAGGTCTCTCATGCACGCTTGGTGCAGACATCTGGGATACAATGGAGCAGCCAGATGATGTTGTCGCTTGTTTCTATTTGCTAGCACGAGGTTACCAAGGCTAGTATTTGAGGATCAGGAACACAAACAGAAGATCCAAGTTTGCTCCAACTCCCTGGCCTGCTGTAATATCAAGTCCTGGACTGCAGTTCGGCAGGTGTCATCAGAATTAAGCATTAAATATGATTGTGGGTGGAATGCATGGGTTTTGTAATGCTATGATTTAGGTATATTATAGCGCAAATAATATGCGGTGTGCTGGATGCAGCAGAGGATGCTTCTCTGCTAGGTAAGCTGTTGGCTTCTGAAGGTGAATGTTCTGATGTGTAAAGAATTTTGCATCTGAAAAGTGCTATTACCGGTAATGTGCCTGGGGAACAATGAATGGTTTTGTCTCACTGGCGAAGATGAAAAGGAAACAGGTTAACAAATAGAGTAATGGGAAAAAAATCATCTTCAATAAACCTACTTCTATTATTTGCTTGCTCTATTATTTGCTATGCAGTGGAAACATCATATATTGTCTCTTAATCATGCTAGGAATGTCCCAGGCCCTTGCAGTCTCTCTTCATGTCAGCTTCAGCAAATCCTCCAGATATTCTTCTTGCTTTCCTTTGAATTATTTCCTCACTGCCCCTATTTTCCTGGAATGAGAGTGATGAGAAATGAGCTATAGTTTCATTGAAGCACTACACGGGAAAGATGATTTTGAATTTTTGCTATTGCTTGTCACTTGAGGTCACTCCCTCAGCTATTACCTTCCAGGTACATTATTGCTCTGAGTATTTTCCTCCTCATTGGATTTCTGAGGTATTATGCCTAAACATTCTAACTTTCATTTTCTTAGATTAAATAGTAACTTTATTTACTACTTAAGCTTCTATGCTCAGAGGAGGCTGTTCTGTATCTGTACAATCCAACAGGGAATGTTTCTTGTGACTGAGCACCTTTCATTTGAATCGCTACCAAAACGTTACCCAAATGTGCAGCAAGTTAGCCTCACAAAAGAAAAATTTAGTTTTAGGAACTGCTGTTAGAATTGGTAGGAATACTCGAGTCCAAATTGCAGTGTATGGTCCTCAGTTCTCTTTTGGAAAGCATTACCCAGCAACAAATGAAATGGAGCCAACATAACCATTTAAAATAGCAAAGTAAACAGTTCATGTCGTAGCCAAGATAATCCTTAATTTCTGCTGCTTATCTGAGATCTGCCCTGCCGATCTGATGGGAGGATTTAACCTTCCTGAAAGCTGTTATCAGTGTATGTGCTTGAACTGGGAAGACCTCTCTCCACTTGCTTTTCAGAGCCCTTTCTCCTGGAAGATTAACACTGCTATGCCCCTTTTAGAAAGAAAAACCTCTGAAATATGGATTATTTTTAGAAGGATATACTAGGAGTATTTTGCTACAACACAGCTTAAGGGAAATACTTAAAAAATAATGCCTATTTAAAAGATTCGCTTTTTTCTTTTTCTTTACAGAAGAACCATGCTGTGTTAATTTCTCATAATTTCTGTCTTACAATAAAAGTACATGTATAGTTGTGGAAATTAAAAAGAGAATCATTGACTTATGGTTACTGTGGGTTGTGTAACCAACTCAAAAGCTACAGGGAATCTTAATTTCAAATTTCTTTGCACTAGGTTAGAAACCATTTTTGTAATTTTCTGCTTCTCTTGGGATACTGTGTGAAACACAGAATGGCAGAGCAGATGGCCTGCCTTTTATTTCCAAAGAGACGAGTAATACCACTCTGTTCAAGTGGGAAGTCTAAAGGGGGTTTCTCTGAGGTATGGGAAAACCCATTTTAACATCTGGGTCAAAACAAAAATCAGTTGGTTTAACAGGTTTAATGTGTAACACTTTTCACAAGCAAATGGACGTATTTCTCACGTTATCTTTACTCCATCTCTTATGGCTTATTTTAAAAGTAAAAAAAAATTTTCCACCTTTAAATTAAGACTCCCTAGTATACCTGTGCCATTGGGAGAGGAAAGAATCGCTGGCTGAAACTTCTTAGGCTTAGTCATAGTAGCAGCCAAGGAGTGATGACTTGAAATATGCAGCAAAAGTTCTCAGAATAGGGAATGAGTCACTATTGCCCTTCAACTTTGTGAACCTGAAACTATATTTATCACTTTGCATTGTTCCTGATCTGTGTATTTGTAGTTCCACACACAGAGCAACTTGCATTTTCTGCCCTGAGGAGCTAAAACACACACATGGGAAATTTCAGGGAGAGAAGTTGCGGATTAATTTCTTGAAGTAAGTTTTAAGAAACGCTTTATTGAACAATACTCGCACTGAGAGATTACTGATGTGAAGATGATACTCACAGGTTAAATAAAGGAATAAGGCAATAGCATATGAAGTAAAAAAAAAGAAAAAGGAAATGAGTAAAATTAAAAGGGTTCATGTAGGGTCAAGAATGTGTAACACGGGGTACTGTTATGAAAGGCAAATATTTTTGTTAATGTGGTACTTTTTTTTTTTTTTTCCCCTTCCCACAGCCTTATTTGCAATGTTCTGAACAGAAACCAGAGCACTAAAAGGAAAGCTCCAGATCATTACATTTTGCATTCTTCTTCTTCCCCCTCTACAGTATAAGAACTGAATTAGACAACTTTTTGAACCAGGTCAGTTGCTAAACAGCTGGCTTGTGAAAGAGCGCAGCTGTCACACCAAAAATATCACCTTGGCACTAAAAATCAGCAGGGAGCCTTGTAAGTGTCTGCAGAACTGTGTGTTCAGTTAGTGACCAAATGCACATACTGGAAGCGCGCTTGCTGTCTCTGGTCTTATGGCAGCAGACCCTGTAAAGAGAATGGAAAAGGTGCTTGCGAGACTTCTATCTTTAGAGTATTTTACATAACGGAATTTAAAAAATGAGAAATATTATTATTGGGTGGCAAGATAAAAGGGGCAGTTATTGGCTTGCCAGAAAGACTTAGCAAATGGAAATCCAGAATTAGTTCCAGGAAATATAAGTAACATACTTATTATGTGAGAACTGTAGGTACTTTGCATTTTTGTATGTGAAGTAAGTGCGGCACAGAATTGCACATCCCACACTGGTATTTCAAGTTTCCTTGTTCAGTGGGAAGGAAGAAACCATTGGTGTGCTGAGGCTCGTTTTATAGGCCTAGATTATCAGCTATCTTTAAATCTGCTTCCCAAAACTCTCATGGCTGTTGTGACAATTTATTAGCATAGGGAACTCCTGTGGGTATTTGTGCTGCAGTGTCAGTACAAGCAAAGGCTATTCTCAATGCCTATTTGTAGCGATTAGCTCAAACTCAGACTGCACGGAAAACTGGTAACAAAAACCCCTCTGTGATTTACGTGGGTCTTTAAGAGCGATTTACCATGCCTAGAGAACTGAAACTTCCAATCTGGGAGGTGGTGGAGAATATCAGTATCTTCAGAGTAAAACATTTCCAATAAAGTGTGCAGCAAGATCATTCTAACTCAGAACTACAACTTCTCCACCCCTACCTCCCTTGAACATAATAAACATACCAAAAGAAATAAACCTCAATGCACGGGGATATTGTTCACAACGAAATTTAGCAGTAATAGGTTCGGGACGCCAGAAGCATTTACATTTTTGCTCAGAAAATGATGATTCCTGAAGTGAGAAAGCTAGTGGCAACTTAAATACTGGTTTTCATGGTGGCATCACTGATGAAGCAGGATGACAACAGATCTCCTCTTCTACTCACAATGGATACAATTTACTAGTATAGATTTGTACTCATCTACGAGAAATTTAGCAATTGGTTACACGAGCGAAGACTTTCACCAACTGCAAAATCTGTGACCTCCCAGATGCTGCATACTGGCAAGCAGCACGCCGGGATGCTGCGACAGAAGCTTACGCATACGTAAGGAGTGACATTTATACCTTGCGCCGAAACCCGGCTCTTTTCTGCTACTCTTCCCGCTTTGGCCATTGGCATCGCGTTACTATGGGCGAGCGGTTCCCAAACGGAGACCTGCAGATGAGCAGTAGCAGAACTTTCGCGCTCTGATTAAATGTCTGATGATGGGAACGTGAAGAACAGCCGCGCCCAGGTGTTTTACTTCTTGTCTGTGGGTTGTTTTGGGTGTTTTTTTTCAAGTTGTACGCTTTGGCCTTCGCAGCAAGCTTTGGCAACGAGCTACGCGATTACGTTTTCGTCGCCAGCGCGTGGAAGCCCACGAGGGGATCCGGGCGCCAGCAGAAGCGTTTGGCCCCGGCGTTGGGGAACCGCTCTTCTGCCGCTCAGGGCATCCCCGACGCGCTTTTGTTTCCCGAGCCCCTTCCCACCGTCCCTGAGGGGTAGGCCGGGGGCGGCTGGGGCAGGCCTGCGGCCCGCCGTACCTAACCTACCGCCCGCCCGCCCGGGCGGGAGCCGCCAGCCGGCGCCGGTGACCCCCCTGCGCCCGCCGCCCGCCCCTCCGTCCCGCTAGAGGCGGCGCACTCGGCAGCTAAAAGCGGCGCGTTTTGGAAAGCGGCCCGCATCCGTGGCAACCTAAGCCCGACGCCGCCGCAGCCCAGCCCGCTTCCAACCCCTTTACGCGCCGCGGGGGAGGGAAGCGCCGCCGGGAGCGTTTCACGCCGCCCCGCAGGTGCCGGCCTCGCCCCGCCGCCCCTTCCCCGCCGCGGCCCGGGCCCTCCCGCGCTGCCGGTGCGGCGGCGACTCCAGTTTTCCCCCCCCATCAAGAGCCGGGGCCGACAGAAAATGGAGGCGGCGGGAAGGGCGGGGTGACCTCGGTGCGGACGGACGGCGGCCCCGGCCCGCTACGCGCCGCCGCTCCCCTCCGCGCCCTGCGGCGGATCCGCCCCACCGGCCGCGGGCGGTACCGGCCCCGCGTCCTCTCCCGCCCGTCCGTCCCCCCCCCACCGCACGCCGCCGCACCGCCGGCCTCGCGCGCCCAGACCCGGGCGGCTCGGCCCGCGCCAGGGGCGCGGCCCGTCACGGAGCGGCGTCCGTGCTGGCCAGTGAGGGCGCCGCGTGCCTGACAGTTACGCGGCCGCCGCCAATCGGGCGAGCGGGGGGCGGGGCGCGGCGGGGCGCGAGCGGCGCCGCAGGCCGCCGCGCTGGGGCAGTCGGCGGAGGGAAGTGGCGCAGCATGATGCGGCTGTGGCGCTCGGCGCTGCTGCGGGAGCTGCTGCTGCTCGGGCCGCCGGGGGCGGCCGGGGGCGGCGGGCCGGGTCCCGGCGCCGGCCCCAGGCGCCTCCCGCCGCCGCTGGCCGCCTTCGGCGCGAGCCCGCCCGCCTGCCGCCGCGGCCCGGGGCTGCCGCCGCCGCCTTCGGCGCGGGGTTTGTGCACTCGCTCGGAGGGAGCCTTGGAGGAGCCGGGGAAGGGGGCGCAGGCGCCGCCGCCGCCGCCGCCCGCCGGCGAGCCCCCCGCCGACAGCGGCCACAACAATAACCACGGCGGCGGCAAGGAGCTGGCCGGAGGCGGCGGCGGGGGGGAGAAGTGAGTGCGAGGGGGGCGGCGGGGGCGCGGCGGGGGCGCGGCGGGGCCGGGCCGGGCCGGGCCGGGCGGCGGGGGATGCGGAGGCGCCATGTGAGCGCCGCCTTCCCCCTCGGACGCGTGGTGCCTGCGGAAGGGGGCCGGGCCGGGCGGGGCGCGGGGGCCGGCGGGCCCGCTTCCCCGGCAGGTGCGGGGGCCGGGCCCTTGCGCCGCGCAGGCATCGCCGCTCCCGGCGGCTCCCGGGGCCGCACCGCGGCGGGCCGGGGTCTGTCACGGCCGCGGGACGGGGCGCGCCGCGGTGTGGGCCCGGCTGCCGGGTGGGTGCTCGGGGCGCCCGCCCGGTGCCGGCCAGCCCCGGGCGGGGGTGCCGCGGGTGGCGAAGGGCGGGCTCGGCGGGGGAAAGGAGGCGCAGACGCGCGGCGCGGGGAGCGTGTGTGGCTCTGGGGGCTGCCCTCGCCGCTGCTCGGGGTCCTGTTCCCCCCCCCGCCCCGCGCCTGGAGCTTCCAGTCGGCGTGGGGTCCGTCCCGCATAAGGCTGCGCGTATGTGCGCGGGGTGCCTGCGCTTTGGCCCGGAGGGGACAGCGTGCATTAGCGTGTCTTCTCTAGCGCTGCGACTTGGTAAAATGTTTTCCAAGATAAGTGAAAGCTGTGTCATCTTACATTAATTATTAAGGGCAATATACGTGGTGTGTCGTTCTGCGTTGGAAGTTTTGCAGCACCCGTGTTCTCCACGTCTACACCTACTGCAGCTAGGGACAGGTATTACCACCCGTTAGTGGTGTGTACAGATGTTTGCAGGTGCTGTAGAACGTGGCCCTGTGCCAGGAGGTCCTGATGTGTCCCTAAGTGACAAAGGTTCATGCAGCTAATAATATGCCAAGACTCTGTATGTTCATGAAGTTAATGTTCCTTCACTTAGAACCTGAAATATGCTTAAAAAAAGTGGTCGGAGAGAGGTGTATCGGCTCCAGTTCACATCCTTGGTAAGGCCCAGTAATGGATACTGGGAATAGAGTATAATGATGAGGCAGATGAATTGATGGTTCTCCTTGGCACTCTGCTCTATTAGTCCTCAGCACTATGGAGGTCTTGAAAAAGTCTTGTTCGTATATCTACGCACACACCACTCCCCCCCCCCCCCCATCTGACAGTTTGCCCATTGTTTATTTGAACCTGGGATCTCTGGTAACCTTTTACAAGAAGTTTGACAGCTTAACTGCAAGCCCCATGAAGACCCATCTCCTTTGTGTGTGCTTGAACATGCCCCTTGGCTTTCCTGTAGGCAGCCCATGTGTTGTCTTTGCACTGCTTATGGGCCAGCATAATTAAAATCTAAACCCAAGCCACTTTCCCAGGCTTTGCTATGCTTATTACCTAGATGAAAAAAGCAAAAGACAGAGGAAATAAGGCCGAGAAAGGAATACCTTCTTTCAACACTGGGAAAAGTCTCTGTTAGCTTAATGCCAAGAGGACGTCTGGAAAAGATTCCACAAGGCCAGTCAGGAAGGCTTCAGCCCTTAGCTTGTTAATAGTTCTGCTTTGGAGTTGCGATTTTTGTTTTGGTTTTGTGTTTTGGTTGGTTTTTTTTATTATTTTTACAGCGAACTTATGCTCCTTCAACATGGCAGGTGGGGAAAGAAGCTATCTTGTTCTTCTTCCCTTTTTCCCACCAAATGTCTTAGCTGCTCAGCTTGGTTCAAGCCTTTCGTTTCAATCGGATGTAGTCTTCTTTAAAGGCATCACTTATAATTTCTCCTGTCAAACTCCTTAAAAAACGTGTGCGTGTCAGGCTATATAACCATATACAATATAATACACAACCATGTGTGTATTATTATTATAGTTGTGCTATTATTTGACATGTATGAAGTCTTGTCTTTGAATTAGCTCTTTACCTAATGTTCTGGAACAAAAAAATTATTCAGCTGTGGCTCAAGGAGGTGTGGTTTATAAAGGTTGTGCTTCCATTTTCTGTGAGAAATACAGATGGTACCATTAAAGACTTAGGAAAAAACAGTACGCCAACTGTGAGGGGTTTTTGAGGATGTTGAAAAGGTGATTTATTAAAGAGGTAACATTTTCTTCAACTGAGCTTTTATAACAGCTTCCTACAGCTAGCGTCAATTAGGGAAATCCTATAATTTCTAGTATGTCTGGTAAAGCTATGCAGTCACAAACCAGTTATACACTTTTAATCATTTTTGCTTTTGACAAGAGGATGTATTTGAAAGTCAGATGCTTGTTCTTTGAGCCTTACTGCAAAATGAACAAGGAACAATTAAATAAAACATATAGCATGTAGTTATGAACAAGGAAAAAACTGGTAACAGTTTCTTTTCAGTTCAGGGTGTGCAGGAATTCCTGGTGGCACATTACCCAGGCTGCTGGATACTTTCATTCTTAATTTTCTTAATGCAGAATTACGAAAATCTTCCTTAAGTGTTTGTAAATGGTACAATACATGTGGAAATCATTGCTATATTAAGACAGAGCGCAGGATTCAGAAGAAGAGTGAAGTTCTTCACAAGACAGGTCTCTCGACTGAATTGACAACTGGGCTAAGTCAGTGCAGTCTGTGTGTTCTGCCAATTCCAGCACTTTGCCATCCAGCAGTATGTAACATTTGAGTTGTGTTTGGCAGATGGCTTGTGGACCCAACTGGGAAGGCAGTAGTCCTTTTTACGCTTTCCTTTTTTTTGTTTGTTTCAGGGGATTATTTTTTTCTATTTGGTTCTAAGGTAATGGTTCTAGGACACTGACATAACCTACAATGTTAAAAGACAGCACTAAGATTTTTCTTGTTTGCTTGCTTAACAGTGCTTCTGTACAGACAGTAGGAGTTGCAAGTGAAAACCTAAAGTGTTTTCTGCAAAGACTGTACAGAAATTTAGAACAGTTTAATTCCTCGTAGAGGGAATGAATTATGAGGTCTGTGGCTGATGAAATAGCTAGTATCCCATTGCATAACCAGATCCCCTTGTGCATTTTTTCCTAAACATCTTCCACCACCTCCTTATCCCTTCTATCCAGCCTTCACTCTGTGTATCCACCTGAAACTTAATATATTTTGGAAAGGAAAAATGTTTGAGCTTAAACTGAGGGTGGTCACAGACTGGCAGTTTTGATTAATGAAGGCTGTGGATTAAAATGCAATCATACCTAAGTTCATGCTTAAATAATTAAAACACAATAACCTAGTACAGTCCTAAATGATAAACTTGTATAATATTTAATAGCGTTTACTTCTACTTTCAATATAACTGTGCATTGTTCACTTTTACTTTCAGTGTAAGTGTGCATTGTTCTTACATCTTATGCTGGACAGTAGGATCAAATGTAGTGTATCGTAGAATAAGCTATTTCTAAATTACAGTGGCCTTGGGTAAGGTGGGAGGGAGGAGCAAAACGTGAGCAACCCTGATTTTTAAAGTATACCTAAATTGCAATAATGATGGGTACTAGTATATGGAATATAGCAAAATGGTTAATGGAAGTGTTTTATTAAGTGTGGGGTGGTTGGGGTTTTTTATGTTGTTTTTTTTCTTAAAATGACAAGGAAGTGGCAGTGCTCCTTTTTAAGGACAGGGATGAATTGTGGGGATACCTTTTAAAATTAATCTTGCTTTTGCACCCAGGCCAGAATCCAGAGGAATAACTGTATAGTAACCAGGCAGTGGTTCGTCTCACTGGCACTCCTGTTGGAGTGTGGCTATAATACTCGCAGATGCAAGAAACTGTTAGAAAGTGCACTTTCATTAGACCTTTCATAACTTCCTTAGAGGCCAAGGTTTTGAAGCAACAGTTCTTGTTTTTACCATAAACCCTTTGACATCAACTAAACCATGTTCATCTTTGATCTAAGTTTATAAATACGTAGTTTTTTCTGAATCTTTGTAAGTTCTCAGGTGAATGGTTACCCACCACTGTTAATGGGATCAGTGTCTTAACTATGCAAGTGGACAGAAAGTAGTTACTTAGTGACTTGACAGGTGTTTATGTCTCCGTTGGAGATCAGTTATCTGTAGTAGGGTGACAGCTTCTTCAAGATGCCTGTTTTAGAGTGGCCACCGACTGTGGGTTGCAGTCCTTGCAGCTTTCATAGGCTCATAGAATAACGTGGGTTGGAAGGGACCTTTAAAGGTCATCTAGTCTAACCCCCCTGCAGTGAGCAGGGACATCTTCAGCTAGATCAGGTTGCTCAGAGCCCCGTCCAGCCTGACCTGGAATGTTTCCAGGGATGGGGCGTCTCCCACCTCTCTGGGCAACCTGTTCCAGTGCTTTACCACCTTTACATTTTATATCATTGTAAAAAAAATTTATTCCTTATATGTAGTTTAAATCTACCCTCTTTTAGTTTAAAACCATTACCCCTTGTCCTATCACAACAGACCCTCTTTGTCCCCATCTTTCTTAAAAGCCCCTTTTAAGCACTGAAAGGCCGCAGTAAGGTCTGCCCAGAGCCTTCTCTTCTCCAGGCTCAACAGCCCCAACTCCCTCAGCCTTTCTTCATAGGAGAGGTCTTCTGTCCCTCTGATCGCTTTTGTGGCCCTCCTCTGGGCCCTCTCCAACAGGTCCATGTCCCAAAGCTGAACACAGTACTCCAGGTGGGGTCTCACCAGAGCAGAGCAGAGGGGGAGAATCACCTCCCTCGACCTGCTGGTCACGCTTCTTTTGATGCAGCCCAGGTTGGCTTTCTGGGCTGCAAGCGCACATTGCCAGCTCATGTCCAGCTTTTCATCTACCGGTGCTCCCAAGTCCTTCTCCGCAGGGCTGCTCTCAATCCTTTCATCCCCCAGCCTGTATTGATACCGGGGGTTGCCCCAACCCAGGTGCAGGACCCTGCCTTTGGTCTTGTCACATGGGCCCGCTTCTCAAACTTGTCCAGGTCCCTCTGGATGGCATCCCAGCCCTCAGGCGTGACAGCTGCACCACTCAGCTTGGTGTCATCTGCAAACTTGCTGAGGGTGCGCTCAATCCCACTGCCTATTTCATTGATGAAGATATTAAATAGTACTGGTCCAAGTATGGACCCATGAGGGACTGTTGTTTGTGACAGTTGTTGTGACCTCATATTTTTATGACTGGTGTTTTAGGATTAATAATGAGCCTGAAACTACTGTTAGCAGTGTCATAGCTTTATATCTTTTGTTGTTCTGGAAGTCATGTTCTGTATTTTGCCAGTTACATCTTGAAGTACAAAGTAGGAACGTTTCACTATAGTTGAAATGTAACCTCTTTTATATTGTAGAGATTATAATTCAGCTTTCCTTAAAATGAAACCCTCCGTGGAATCTGGTATAAGCATCATACTGATGCAGAAGGAAGAGCTGAAGGAAGGAACGATTGATATGAACTGCAAAGTCCTTATGCTTGAAATTCCTGCATTCTTTTTTTCTTTAAATAAACAGAGCAGTGTGGAGCATCCACCAGTATTCTAGTCCACAGGTTAGAGTACCACTGAAGAAGTCTAGTTGTGTAATAGTCTGGTGCTTATTTATTTTTTCTTTCTTAGAGAAGGGAAATAAGTATCAAAAATTATTATTCATGAAATAGAATAAACTGGAATTTCCACTTTAATTCAACTGTGGAAATCGCAAGTTTCCTGACTTGAAAAACAGCTCTCTACAATGTGTGCTGAACAGCACTATCTTGCTAAGTGTGCTCACGGTGCCAAAACATAGCTTTTAGGTTAAGCAAACATTAGTTACTGACATCACTGACCTGATAAACTGCAGAGCAAGCCTTTCCACTTCTATTTAGCTGATAAACTTTATCCAAAGATGGGTTATTTGACAAAGAGCAATTTTCTGTAAATATATTGAATGCCATCCTCTTTGCTTTGGCAGTCAGTGCAGATCCATTGTTAAATTAGGCTGACTGACCCAATATTGAACAGCACCAGATGTGAAAGATATGGAAACTATGTCAAGAGAGAATTTATGCTGTAAAGGTGCATATCTTTGTAATAGATTAAAATCTTACAAAGAGACACATAAAAATCTTTGTCAAATGTCTGAAGTTTTTTTCTGCACCCTTCCAGATACAAATTCCACATCTGGAACAGCTGTAAAATTCTGAGTAATAGCTCAGAAACTTGTAATTAAATAGGTTATTGGTTAAAATATCTCAATGTGTTTGCTGACTTGTTTTGTCAAAGTGAAATATGGAAGTTTCCTCTGTCAGACCTTCAATCCAGTAACAAGTCTTGTAGCAGAGACATTCCTTAAAACATGAAATCTTAATGCTTTGGGGACCTTAGTTAAATGCTGTGTGTAAATGGGGAAAATGTCGGGGTGTAGACTATGTAATTCAGCATAGCTTTAAAAAAGTACGTAGCTCCAGAGTTAGGATGCAGATGCAGGATGAAGCTTTAATTGGTATGTTAGTAATTTTGGTTCTGTTGGCTTGACTGGACATACTGTTCTCAAAAGATTTAAAGTGCAATGTGCTGCGTGGAAGACTTGAATTTTCTTTAGGAAAAAGGGTGTTCAGTACTTTGCTTGAGGTAGTTGCAGGCGTTTGTCTTGGTTGAATTGCCAGCCTGTCTGTGCATTAGTCAGTCAGCATCACTTAAAAAAAAGAAATAAAAAATCCAGGCTGGAAGACAAGGAAAGTTCTGTTGGCTTACAAAGCTGTCTTCTGTTCTTAGTATGTAAGTACAGTGTTTTAAATAAATTGGAAAATGAGAGGTGAGATTTTTACTACTGGTTTTCATTGCTAGTTATGAGGAAAGGAGGAAGGTGAGTGCAATCTAGAGGTTGTCTTAAATTTAAAAGGGTATTTGGATATAATCAGATTTTTATTAAAAATAATCATAAAGCTGACCTGTTGTTGAGCTAGAGTAAGCTAGTATTGGGAGAGGAGGGAGGATTAAATGTCAGTCTGTAAGACTGCATTGGCCTACCTAGGGTCTGTGCTTAGGTGTAGTATTTTATTTTCGTAGTTATAAACTGAGTACTGATATTCAAAGAATTACTAATCTTGTGAAAACTTTCATGACTAGAATTTAGACCTGCTTTTTGTACACACAGGAATAGGTGTATAAAAATAGATAGTTGCCACTGAGCATTCTAGTTTTGGGCAATAAGTTTTATATGTTAAAGTATAGTAACAAAGTATTGCCAATGTTATTAGATTATAAGACTGAGCTTTAAAATTGATGGCTAAAATAATGGAAGACTGCATACACTGCATTTTAGTTAGTTTATGTCTACATTTACTAGAGAACTGTTTTGTTTTGATTTTATGTATTTTTGCTTGTCAAACATCAGAACATTGGTGTTCTCCAAGCTGGCTTTGTCTAGAAGTAAACTTCAGGGGACTAAAAGAATTGATCTGAAGCCCTTTGCTGTCACTGCCCATAGCAGTTTGGAGGTGTACATTGCTATGATGCCGTACTTACAGGGGAAATGTGAAGAACTGAGTACAGGCTTGTGCTCCTGCCTGCTTCAGGGTGTTTGGAATATCAAGGAAAGGCAAAACTCTTGAGGTTAAACCTATAGAGAACTTCCAAAGGCTTTGATGGAAGGCTGTCAGTATTGCGGCTTTCTCTCTTGGAAGGAATCTTGATGCTTAATGTGGTAGGTTTCCTTCACGTTTCACTAAAAATGGAAATAAGTTACAAAAAAATGCAGCCATACAGAAAGTGTATCTGGGAGTCAGGTAGTTAACACATGGAATACTTGGAGAGCCAGTGTATTTACATTGATAAACACAGTGACAATGTATCTACACTGCATGTTAACTTTGTTAAGTACCCACGATGAGGGTTGCTGCTTCTGGTGCCTGAGGTGGTTCAGGTTACTGTATTATGCTGCAGATGGCTTTGCTTGCTTTCACTGTTACTGATGTGGCTTACATAAGCTTCTAGAAGGACAAGGGCTTTTAGGACTCCTCTTAGGAGTTCCTAAAACCAGGACTATTTTGAAGAAAATAATACACATTCATCATCTCTTTCTCTTTGTGGAAGTGAGGCACATAGGTCTCTGAGTCTTAAAAATACTTTATCCTCTGTGCAAGTAACATGTCTATACTCTGTAACATCAAGAAAAGGGGAAAAACAATTCTAAATATAATCTTAACAATAAATGTATGTTAGTAAAAACATGACTATGTTGCAGGTAAGAGTGTTTGCTATTGTAAAGTATATGTATGCTACTTTTAATATTACCAAGTTTTTCCCCTACTTAAAGCTGAATTAAGCTTCATGTTCAATGATAAAAGTGTTCTTTGAAATTAGTGGTAGCAGTTATATTGGTAGTGAAAAATGTGTATAAATAAAAATATGCACTAAACTAATCTATGCATGTGTGTGTTTGTTTGTTTGTTTCAGTAAAATGAAGCAAGGTCTCCTTCCTAGCTTAGAAGATCTACTTTTCTATACTATTGCAGAAGGACAAGAAAAAATACCAGTTCATAAATTCATAACTGTAAGTTTACTGTTCCAGAGTGCTGTATGAAAGCTAACTGCTACAAAGTTTTTTAACTTCCTAAATGCAAGAATACGAAGCAAAGGATTTGTATTATACATAGTTTGCTGCAGCAAGGAATGTAACATATTTTTTTTTTCCCCAGCAAGGTTTCTGTAATTAAGAGAATGAGTGTGCTACTGTTGTTACTCACCTCCTTGCTGTGCAAAAGAGTATGCTTGAAAGCATCTGTGTCTATTGCAGGGCTGGGCAGTATTTGCACTTGCATAAAATGTAGTTGGGCCATTGTGGATTTCAAATTACATTAATGCTTTGGCATAAGATGCAGCCAAAATGGCAAAAGGATCAATAAGGTGTAAAAATGTCTCTTGTGTTGATAACACAGCGGCAGATGTCTCTTACCCTGAGAAATAAGACTGAGCAGTAGACAACTTGATTGTAATAGCATATCTTCTCATTTTAATAATTACTGTTTTATTGTAATAGGCACTCAAATCTACAGGATTACGTACATCTGATCCACGATTGAAAGAGTGCATGGATATGTTAAGACTGACACTTCAAACAACTTCAGATGGTGTTATGCTGGACAAAGACCTTTTTAAAAAGTAAACTTTCTGTCAATAATGTAACTGTATAATTCTAAATGAATGTTGTCTGTGTCTTACTGACTACTGTCTTAGGAGAGACATAAGGTATCTAAATCATTGTGTAATTAGAAAGGGAGTCAAACATACACTCCTACTGATGCTATTTTCATATGAGTTTGTTCTATGGTTTCAGGCAGCAGGCAGATTGTATGATCTCCACAAGGGTTTAATGTATCAATGTTGTTTGCATGTGTATCTGACCCCATACTGCAACTCTTGGTCAGATGCCAAATAAATTAATTGATGCAGCATGGAATATTTAGTAGGAGTACATAAAACTCTCTTGCTGCATCATCAGTTTTTAATCTGAAGTTCAGGATGCTGCTTCTGTGTATGTTCGGAGTATGTATGTAGTTAATTCTAAAAGTGAGTGTATGAAAAATAGAGTGAAGTTAAATTTCAAGATATGTAGAGATGAGAGCAGTTAGGACTGTAGACACTGCTTTGGTCTGTTCTGGGAAAGACTTATGTGCCATATTTCATTGATGCTTTTTTTTAAAGAAAAGTCTGTGGTCAGTTAGCTGAACAATATAAGCACTGTTCAGGTTGTCTTCAGTTCATTCCAAGCACACTCCTTTGCTCCCCTGCTTACAGATCTTGTGTGCCAAAAGATTGAAAGTTTAGAGGCTCTTGAATCTTGAAATGAAATTTGTAGACTGTTTTTGAGTCTATGTTTTTATTCCATTTACTGGGTAAATGACGTAATATCTAAAACTTGCTTCTTTCATGAAGAGTATACTTTTGTCAAAATTGGTACATTTTTGTTGTTCTGTAACATTTTTTGAATTTGTGAACTAATGCTGTTTAGTGTTATTTTCTCTCAGTTAACAATTTAAAATCTATGTGTATGTGTGTAAAAGAAGGTGCACTTACATACATATAAGTATATAAAATATACAGTATATGCTTATACTATATTATATAATTACCTGGTTTATGTAAATATAAAGTATATATGTTATATTTTTTTTAAATATATATAAACATTTTTGGAAGTCCCTTGAGGAAAAAATGGATGTCCGTGTGTGTGACAAAATAACAAACCAGTCAACTCCTTAATCAAATGTGGGATACTTCTTAAAGGTACAACATGGACTAACTTTATTTGTGTATTTAAGTTCAAGAACAGGTCCTCATTGTTTATTCGTCAGCACAGTAAAAACTCTAAATTGTTACAGTCAGAAACCTTCCTGGGTATATGGTTGGATTGGAAAGGAAATACTTTCTCTATTATGCGTTACATTCATACTAGAAAGCTTTTTTTGTAATAGTAAACTATAAATTATGTTTTTAGGCAAGGGCTCTGTATTAAAAAAGGACAAGTGATTGCTAATTAGGAAGACTAGCCTGTGTTCTACCTCACATCTCTAGGATTTGATCCTCTGTGTTAGGGGAGTGGTTGTTACTATGATAATTCATAGAAAGGTTACACAGTTACTTCTTGTGTAGGAAGAGTTTCCAACATAAAGACTATATAGAAGGTGGAGAGGTGAATCTTTTTTCACATAGCAGATTTTTCCTTTGCAGGAGCAGGTGTGAACTTTTTTATAAATTAAAAACCCCCAAACTTCAGTTATATGTTTCTCTTAGGTACACTGCATTTGCTGTGTACAGACTTGTACAGGGTTCCTGTATTTTTTTCTTCTTTTCCAAGTGTTTAAGGTGTGAAATATAACAGTGTATCTACTCAGCTGTACTTACATCAGGACTTTGAAGCTTCAATTCCCTGAACATAGAAGTTAGTGGTGTAATTCTCCCATTGAATTTGAATCCAAAGCTGCTAGATCAAAGAAGGCATCAAGGATAAGTGACGTGGAGTAGTGCTAGCATAAGCTTGACTAAATCAATCAAGTCCAGTAGAAATTACCTGTAAAATATGTTAGCTTATGCATCTGTACTGTCCGTCTCTGTAACAGAAGTTTCAACACCTTTTTAGAGGTTCTAACCATTAGGCTCCAATTTGACTAAAGCTTTATTTTGAAGATTATTGGCTTTACAGTGCTCTCCACTTAAATAAAAATTTGGAAAAAATCTCTGTTACAGGCAGAACAACTTGGGGTTTTAATCTTTCATCTCCAGAGTTTCTTGGATTGAAGGCTTCACTGGTGCACATTTCAGAGAGAGCACTTGACAAATTTCTTGAATTAGCTGTTCATGTTGCGTCTGTATAACATATACGTGGTCTTTGTAGCATGAACAATACCTTGCTGAGAACAGCTTGCTTACTGAAAGCAGTGAAGCATGCTAGTTAGCTTGCTATGTGACTTCTTTTCTTTTATTTTTCTTCTTTTTTTTTTGGGTACCCTAGCTATGATACTACTTAATAAAGTAGTAGTAGTATTACTATCTAACTATTGTTAGATGAAACTTAGGCAACTTAACAAATATGGAAGATTGTACATGCTAATCTTCCTCATGAATTGTGCACATTTTGATATATCCTATTTTTTTAGATCTGTTTCTATGACATTGTAGCTAGTTTGTAAAAAAATTTCTACTAATCTTTGTAAGAAATCCTTGTACCCCTCTTAGTTTTTCCTTTAACTCACAGCTTGTTGCTAACAGAAGTATAGAAGGCTTGCAAAAAGCCCTATCTCTTAACTAACAATATTTTGGCCAAGAGGGTTGGGGGGTGGTGGGGAGGGAAGGAAAGGCATGAGGCAATCAGAATTGAGTTATTTTGAAAATGGCACACTTGAATGAAATAATAGCTACTGAGTAACAGTTATAACTCTGAGGTTTAAACCCAATTCTTTTTCAGAATAACTTACTTGTCTTTTTAGACTTAGCCTTTGTCACAGGGTGGTATCTGTCCCGCTTTACTGACCCAGAACTGTGGTCTTGATAGCTAAATCTTCTCTGATCTGCAGGTAGGAAGCAGCAATCTGGGTATGTTATGTTCTAAGCATAAACCTGACAATCTGTTGCTGGATATCAAACAGGGTTATCTATTTGCTGCCGAATGGCTGTGCTGCTCTCTCATTTTAGGTAGCAAATCCTGAGGAAGACTTTCATTTTAGATATACTTAACCCAGTTATTAATAAATGTGTTCATCCTATTTGAGCAGTTAGAAAGCTTTTGACAGATGATGTAGAGGACTTCTGCTATGTTATAATATTACTACCTCATTTGTCAAAATAATGTCACTTTTTTTTCTAAAATGTCTAAATATAGTGAAGACTTCTACAGACCTAATCTTGCTATTTGGAAATGAAGTTTCACGTTCCTTTCTGTAATGTTTATACTGTAGCTTTTTAAACAGGAAAAAAAGATGTCCATTCAGCTATATAGGTAGCCTAACAGTTCTTCAGATTGGTGGGAGTTCAGACTGTGTTTTTAGCAGGTATCTACTTTGTGTAGGGAAGCAATAATCAGCAGTCCTAGCCAAAATTTGAAAAAGAATGGGTAAATGTAACAAGTTGTATGATAAAGGAAACAAAGTGATCCTAACTTTATGCTAGAGACCAAAGATGCAGTATCCAAAAAAACTGCCAAACTTATCTATATATAATATATATAGATATGTATACCTTCAGGTTATACAGGTCACTGAAAGTTATTATAGATCATAAGACTTGCATCTTAATCTTCCTAATCCAAATGCATCAGGGAAGTTTTATAGTTTGAAAAGATATGTTTTCAAATGGGGGAAGAAATGCTTGGATTGGGGTTTGGCAAGACAGAATTTTTTAGGATGAGATTATAAAGTTTGGAGACAAGGAAGAATTTGAGGTGGGAAGTTTTTAGTGTACCCATCCTGAACAATTCTAGGGAGATAAGGACAAAGTTGTTTGTAAAATTTGACTGTAGAAAGATTTTTATTTATCAATATATTGATTTACTTGAATTCCTCCCTGTGATCTTTTCCTACTGCTCCAGTTTCCTGAGCCTGAGACCATTTGTCTCCAAAGGGTTACCTGGAACATAAAGTGGTTAGAAACTCCAGTGGGGAGATGTCAGTTGCAGAATATTAGAGGCTGTGAAGGCTAGTGTCCTCTTGTTGACTGAAAATATTACTGCCTTGTTAATTGGAGCTTACTAAGACCCCTGTTATTTTGTCTATGCAGTAATTGTTCCAAGTACCCATCTAGATTAACTGAACCCCTGTATTTAATTTGGTCTGTGAATTCATATGATTTGCCTGGGTTAAGGAGTACCAGGATAAATACCCACACACTGACCTTGGCAGAAGTCTGGGAACAACAGCTTCTTGCAGAAATAGGTAATGTCCTTAACCAGCATAGCTACTTCTGCAGTGAGTTTCAATCTCTAGCTTAAAATGATTGAATTATTGAAGTCGGCATCCTAGACTCGATGTAAATCAGTAAGTGTATAAATGCCCTTCCTGTTTCAGAAACATAATGTGGTATTAGAAGACTGTATTTCAGTGCATACTTCCTTCTTGTTGTTTTCCACACTTCGTGTTGAGTCGTTTTAATAGGTTTGGGTAAACTGAATTTATTTTTTTTCTTACAAGAGTGCTTAATGCTGTCCAGGTGGTACAGACAATGTAGAAGTGCATCTGAAGTTTAAACCTAGTGCACGTTATGTTGTTATTCCTTCTGCACACATAGCTGCTGTAACTGTTATTAATTACTTTTGAAAAGGGGTTGGTGCACCTGGAGTAGGTAACTGTAATTGGAGGCTGCTGGGGACAAAAACGAACAGGATTTTTTGCAAGATGTGTAAAAAAGGAGTGGATAAGCATGGCAAATTGCAACAAAACCAACTCAATTGCAATTTTAACGTAAAGAAGTGTATTTAAGATGCCAATGTGTACAATGGAAACTTCTCTCCTGTTTCTCTTTCACTCTTGGAGAGTAGTGCTTACCAGCATTTGAAACGGCTGTCATTTGAATTTGAGGTAAAGTCTTCTAAGTAGAAAAGAGTTGAATCTGAAGGTTTAAAAAAAACAGAATGGGATTCAAAGGGAAGATAATTCTGCCCACTGGTCTTCATCTTCATGCATCTTCATTTTGTGCTGATAATGACTTTTAATAATAGAATTATTGTAATTATCTATTCCAAGAGAAAATATTTCCCTAGAAATTAATTTTTTACTTCTCTGAGTAAGCGTTCGTTGGAAGGATATGTTCTTTTTTGTAGTAAGGGCCTAGATGTTTTTAACTTTCCATTTGTCTGTATTACCAGTACGTTTCTGCTTTTGTCAACATTGCCAGAAAGCGTAGTATGAGCGTGTTAATGAAACTGTTTGATGTTAAACCTCTCTTTCTCTTCCTTGCCCTGGGATAGGGCTGTTAATACCCTTTATCAGGTCATATTTCAACTGATGTGATAATACCTCCCAATTCCCACCCCTGCTCCTGCCCCCCCCCCCCCCCAACACACCACTTACAGCAACATGTCTCAGCTTGTGTTTTGATCCTTCCCTTCTGTTTCTCCTAGATAAGTCCCTTCCTTTTTACCTCATCAGTTTTTTTAGATGTACCAGATGGGCTGATGTTCAGAGGGTGTGGATGATAATGTAACTGTGTTCTGGGTTAAAAGTCAGCAAAGATTCCATAAGTGGTGGTAGTTTGAAGCAAGAGACTTGCAGTACTGCTCAGTGTTAACTTTTGCTTAGTTTAGAAGATGTTATCCAGTACTTTCACAGGGTTTTGCTCTTATTAGAGTGGAAACTCATTCCAGTTTTGTCTGTTGACAGCATTCAGTGAAACCAGTTGAAAGTGAGAGAAACCAACCCTGAACCTCAGAAGTCCAATCTAACTCTGAAATTAACACTTCTTTGGACAAGGGCTGGGTTAGATGACCTTCATGTGTCTTGATCCTAAGAAATGGGTGGCTTAGATCCCTCTTACAAGCTTAGATGCTGCTTGAAGGCAAATTGATAGTACAATGCAGTACAGTCTCACAGTTGAAACTTTGAAGAGGAGCTCTAAGTAAAAAGGCATGAAAAGGAATGCAATGAAACAATGTAAATAATTTTTAAAAAATAGAACTGACGAAGTGGAAAATTGAAAAGTCTTTCTAATAAAGACCTGTTCTGGTAGGCGTATAACTTCAAGGGATGACGGTCCTTATTTAAATAGCATGTAATTGCTGCTTAAGTAGGCTTTTTGACAATACTTTGTCAAAAGACTAATAAACTTTTTAAACTTTTTGCAGGTGCGTACAAAGTAATATTGTGTTGCTTACTCAAGCTTTCAGGAGGAAGTTTGTCATTCCAGATTTTATGTCGTTTACTTCACATATTGATGAGCTGTATGAAAGTGCTAAAAAACAATCTGGAGGAAAGGTAACCTGTTTGTAAATTCAACCTCAAACTTCTGTACATTTCTGGATATTAACCAAATACGTTCTTTGTTAAGTAGACAGATTTTTCTTAATGTTTTTAGCAAAATGTTAAACTGGTAACTTAATAAAATAGTTTTGGAAGTTCAGTTATGCCTGCAGCCTGCAAACTGTGTTAGAAATACAGTTTCTTAACTCTAACAATCTTTTACAGTGTTGAGGTTAGAATGAGAAAATAGTGTTGTTCTTTCTTTATTTTACATAAACTATAAAACTGCTATATAATTTGTCAGACTAAACTTAGTCTATAAAAGAATTACGCTACTACACAACTGGTTGGGTTGTGTGACACAAATAATTGTTAACACCATACCTATGTTACTAATTAAACTTTATTCTAGTGCTTATTTTCAATAAATTAGTTGAAAAACCCTGAACTTTTTTACAAGCTAAAATTTCATATGATTTGAAAATGCTGAACGTGCTGTAACAGAGAACAGACATTCTTCTTAGCATGTGCTGAAGTTCGAAAAAAGGTTTTATTTGATAATGATCTAGTGAATATAATAATCTGTAATGAAGTTTTAGATATACTAGGTGATTATTAGTGGAATAATTCAGTTGTACTTTGTGTATACTTTCCATTGATGTTCATTTTAATTAACGTATATTAACATACAGTTAAATATTTTGGAAGTTGTAATGTCTATCTTTTTTATTTCACATTGTGATAGGTTGCTGACTATATTCCACAGCTGGCCAAGTTCAGCCCTGATTTGTGGGGTGTGTCACTTTGCACAGTGGATGGACAGAGGTATATTCTAACTTCTAGATTTTGCTATTTCAATTATTTAAACTATCTGACACATAAGAGCACTTCATGTTATCTTATGGTTTAATTAAGAAAAAGCTTTGCTGGAGTTGTTCAAGAAGTAAAATACACTTGGTGATCTTAATGTTCTTTCAGCTTCTCTGCTTAAGCTGAATTATTTTGCTATTATAAAATACTGTTTAAATAGTATTTGTAAATACTGTATTTAAAGCTGGATTATATTGCGCTTATGATCCAAACACAATAATGAAGCTGTGAGTAATTTTGGTGATTACCAAAGGACAATACTTACATAGTATTAATGTTTGGAAGTTGAAGAGCTTTGTCTAATAGTACCCGTGCCTCCAGCTGTATTACCTTTTCTGTAGGTCACGATGTACTAAAGTTAGTTCCTCTTCTGCATATTAATGTTCTTACTGTAGCATTATTATATTATCACTATATGTCATTGAAAAAAATCAGATCCATGTTCTTTAAAATGCAAATGTGGAAACTGGACAGAACTTAACGTGATTTTGCTTTTCAAGTTGATTAAACTTTCTCCTGTGAGGGTGTATGTAGGTCTTAGATATAGCTAGAGTGATCTTATTTTTATTTTTTCTTTATTAGTAAGTAAGTGTAGCAGGGACAGTTAAGAGCCTAAATGTAAAGGAGTATATCACACCATCTAGCTGAGAAGTAAGGTGAACTGTTCTGTGTGTACCTTTGTGACTAGACAATGTGAGATAGTCATCAGTTTGCATGTGTCTGCTGGCCTGCAGTTTGATATGGTCATACTGCATATTCCGAGTACCATAATTTTCAGGTGTTGGCTTATGTTCTGGGTGAATAGGGCATTCCTGAGAGAGCATCAGACTTGCTTATGGTGACTATGGATTGGGGTTCATTTTAATGTGATCGTTATGATCTGTATGTTTGTTTCTTATTAGCCATATGCTTTATAATCTCTAGGGGAAGAACTTACAAGTGACCTGAAGTATTTTTCAGCTCCCTGCTTAAGTGTCTGAATTATAATCTATTCATAGTAGAACAGCTTGAAAAATAAAATTGTTCTCCCTTTTGAATATTTTAAATTGGCATTTTGCTTTGTTTTGGATATTATAACTTGTACTAACGAAAGTTTTTATAATGCTAATTTCTGTAATGTTTAATGTTGTGTAATGTTAATTTTTATAATGCCAAAATGGTTTTGCGAGTTTCTCTGAAACCTTCTCGTGTTTTCTGCAAAGAAAAGAAGCAAATACACTTCTGATTTTGCCATCAGACAAGTGGTTGCTTGGAGCCTTTTGCTCTAGATGGGTCTTATGCTGCTTGTATAAGTCATTCTTTAATGCAGTCTGACTTGGATGTTGAAAGTAAACTTTCCAAAAGCTAGCATTTAATAATTGTAATAAAATACCTATGCTATTATGGAAAGGAATGTAAATACAGCTATGTAATTGTTGCCCTCGAGTTCCAAAACTGAATTGGATCTCATCTTTGTTTATATAGACATAAATATATATAGTGGCTATATTCAGGTCAGCTGTACCCTGTTGAGTATGCAGTTTGCAATTCAGTAGGGTAAGTGTGATGCTAGAGGTCTGAGGTGAATTTTTTGCTCTGGTACAAACCAATTTCTGACCTTGCTTTTACTTTGTTACATCGGCAGTAATCACCACAACTGACTTTGTTATGCTTAGTTTATGGAGGAATTGTTAAAACCTTGAAATAGTTTTGTTATGGTCTTTAAAATGAGACTTAGTAATAATATGCTTCTGAGTTTTTTGGTGTTTTTTTAATAGCCCTAGTATGCTGAAGAATAGATGAAGCATTTTACACTCTACTTGCCACAGCTGGCAAACAGGAAATTTCAAACCTCTTCATCTTGTGTTTTTCCCAGGCATTCTGTTGGCGATACCAAAGTTCCATTTTGTCTTCAGTCCTGTGTAAAGCCTTTGAAATATGCCATTGCTGTTAATGATCTTGGCACAGAATATGTGCACAGATATGTTGGTAAAGAGCCTAGTGGATTAAGATTCAACAAATTGTTCCTGAATGAAGATGGTAAGAGATATATAATACTTAATAATGCAAATACTCAATTTTAGAAAATTATAAAGCAAGCTACACAGTTTGATTTTGAGTCTTTTCATTTTGCTGTATCCTCTTAAGTCTTCTTATTAGACAGCGACCCAAAATATTTTGCCATCAGCAAGGTGTGCTTATCCTTTGTCACTCACTTTTGTGTAATTTAGAATGCTAGTAAAAGAAGCTTTATTACTTCTGTTCTATTTGCTAGTTATCCAGCTGTATGAAAAAACAAAGAATTTTGATAATGCAGGTACTGGAAATGTATATTTAGTTGAGTTGGTAGCAAGTGTTCCTTAATCATGCCTTCTGTAAAATGATGATGAAAGAATCAAAGATGTTAAACTGATTTTAAGAAACACGTTTATCACTTTCCTTCTCAGGCCTCTAAGAAGCAGATGCTGATGCCAAAGGCCAGCACTGGCTAGTTTCCAGAAGGCAAAATTGATCACATCTTCCCACAGATTATTCTAAACTGAATTTGGCTACCGATTCAAAACAAGGGGTGTTTTTTTGTTGTTTTTGGTTTTGTTTTTTCCTGTGGCAGGAGTGCTTTAGCAAGAATTTCTTGTACAGTACTTAGCTAGATTATTTCTTTTTCGTATTAATTCTCAAGCATGAAAATGTTATTTTTAAAAACACTGGCAAAAATTTGAGAAGGATGACTCATGTAGCTTTAGAGGAAATACTGGATGGTATCTCTGAAGCACAAATGTTTCTTCTAGCAGATCTTTCTCAGTAAGGGAACAATGTTTCTGTTGCCATGGTATTGCAATTAATATTTAATTAACAGTGTAAGGCTTGGATGATATTTTTGTCAAGGACTGTATTGAGTTCTGACTTAAATATCTATATTACTAACATATTAATGCTACATAATTATATTTAGTACATACCTTAAAATCATCTTTCCAAACTTACAGATATAATAGATCTTGACAATTTATTTCTTCTTTTTTGTTATGTTAGTAAGTGGTAATGAAATACCAATGTGCATGTGTATTGCCAAGAGGGCATTAAGCGTTTTATCAAGGTTTGCTGTCTTGCTTTCCTAGTTTTTCCAAATACAATATTGTACAGTGTGAAGAAGACCATTTTGAAAATTGCCCATTTTTCCCTTTGGACCAATATAGGTGTGGGGGTTTCTTTTTAACTTTTTTTTTTTATTTTTAATGAAATGCCAGAAAATATAGTAATCATTCTCTTCTTTTTGTTGCTACTTTTAAAATTGAACTATGAGAGAAGATGAATTGTTAGGCTGTGGTTTTTTACTATATTACTGTTAGACTTTATGAGTGTTTATAAGACTGTTATGCAATAAGAAAATTGGAATTATTGAAAGTTGTGCATGAAAGTAATAGAGAAGACTACATGATAAAAATTATAATTTTTAAGTATGTGCTTGTGTTGCTGATACAACTGACATGAGAAAAATGTGTTAGAACTAACCTGAACAGCCTATTATCTATACAGTCTTTAAATGAAAGACTAAAACAAAAGATAGAAGTCTAATAAATAGGAACATTGCAGTTATAGGGAGAGAAAGGGAAGCTTGAGTTTCTGTGAGTGAAGAAAGAGGAGGGAAGAAGGGATTACACTTTACTTGTAGATTTAAATTGATTTATAAAGTTTGGATATGCACAGTATTTGGTAGTTTGAACATGCATAACTACTTGGAAGATCAGATTTAAAAATAAAATATAATATAGGTATTTATTATCTTTCAAATTATTCTGATATAGTTGAATTTCATGTTTGTAAATAGGATTTTGTGAAGTGATATGCAGGTCTTTGAAAACTGGTTAGACATGCATGTGAAGCTATTTTTTGTACTTGCTACATTAAAAATTTCTAAAACAGGATGTTCTTCCATTTCTTTGTTTACTAGTATTGAGATTCAAGCTGGAAAGAATGGAGAAATTACAAGACAATTTTAAATTATAGCTAAAAATGCCAACTTATAACAAAAAAGCATTAATATGAATCATGTACATTTTGAATAAGATCTGTGCTCTGCGATGGAAATTTGGAAACTTCTGCAGCCTTGTGAATATTCCATTTTAAAACTTCCTTTATCAAAGGGAACATGTGGCCCATCGAACAATTCAGATTTCTGGAGGACTAAAGCAATTCCCATGTTAATTAAAACCCTATTATTCTAGTTGATTGAAGTAAATCAGGAATTTTACATAGTAAAATGTGTCTGAAATAGGCATCATCAGGAATAATTTTCCTGGTTATGGTCGTCAAGCAGTTTGTAGGTTTCTTCATGCTGATTAAGTTCATGATGCAACATGTCTGACAATACCTGTATATATGTACAGTTAATATCTCTTATCCATACGTGTGACCTTCTCCTGATGATAATCATTTGCAGAATTAGTCCAGTAATATAATTGTTTGTGGAACTTAGTCCAGTAATAAATGCTGCGTTGTAATTGAATGAGGGGTTGATTGCCAGAAAATTGTTTATTCTGTTGCAGGATTTTGTTAACCAAAGATTAAATTCTTTCTTTAAGTTTTTGTATTGGACAAACATATTCAAACATGTCATTTCAGGAAGAGCTTGCCATGATGAACTGTTTTGTGTGTTAAAATATCTGTATTGTTTGTGTGGCAACCTCTGCTTTCTGTGCTCGAAGACTGCAAGCCAGTTGTACAAGAAGGGCCTAAGGCCAATGATGGACAAAAAAGGTCAGAAGAACTGTTAGAGGAAAAGCATTGTAACTTGAGCTTGTTAGGGGGAAGGTCTAGTTCACATATGGCATAATTGCATGGCACATTACTAAAGCAATAGGGCTAATTGTCCAGCAATTTAGAGGTATTAAAAAAATAGATACTTTTCACCATTAAATAGTGATGTCTAGTGGGGATATTTTTAGGTAACTAAATAAATTATATTTTCTTTTATTTTGAATTTAGATATACCTGTTAGATACATTGCAGTTCTCTATGTAAAAGGCTGTTCTAGACAAGTATCTCCTTCCCACAGGAAAAACAGAGCACTGTATCAGTGAAGAATATATTCACTATTCAGAGGCTGTTAGGTGGGTTGTTTATGCAAGAGACAAATCGTTGAATCAGTGCTAGACTTAATCAGGGCACCCCAGTTAAAGGCAAAGGGTTATTATAACTTGTGCTTTTCATTAAGAATAAAAAGATGAATTGACTCGAGTATAATGAGATGAGACAGCAATGTAAGACACTTGCAGAGAAGCTGTGTAAAAGACTTTTTTTTTTCAGTCTGAGCAGATCATTGCCTTTATTATTTGATTATATATAGAAGGGGTATGTATGTGTTTTTGTTTTTAGTGATGTGTGTCAGTTAGCTTTGCAGAGTTTGATACCTCTTTCTAAAGATTAATAGATGAGTTTGTTCACCTCTCTGCAAACTGTTGGAATTACAGTATCAATCTTCTCTTGCAAACTGTTGCAATTACAGTATCAATCTTAATTCCTTGTCCTTGTACAATGTGGAATCCCTTGCTGATGGAACCCACTGTGAAGTAAATTGGTAGTTGCTGCTGCTTTAGAAAGAGACCTGTGTATGACTCCCCTTAAAAATTAATGTAGCCTCAGAACCTACACATCCCTAAGAGGTGAAAAAATACCTGGGAACGGCAGTATTATTGATGGGAGTGGAAGACATCTCCTGTTTGAAATTAGCAGGAATCTTTCAGAATGTAAGATGTTATTTAGGCACCCTGGCCCTTAAAAAGGGCCAGTATATCTTAAGTCTGTGGAGAGGTTCTTCACTGTAGAATAAAATAGAATATTTCAGCTGGAAGGGACCTACGACTGAGTCTAGTCTACCTGCCTGACCTCTTCAGGGCTGACCAAAAGTTAAAGCATGTTGTTAAGGGCACTGTCCAAATGCCTCTTAAACACTGACAGGCTTGGGGCATCAACTATCTAGGAAGCCTGTAGCTATCGTGGCAAGGTAGAAGGGTTATCTGCAATTACAGATATCTATGTATGGGAAGTGTTTGGGTAGTATTAACTGGTGCTATGCAGATAACAGTGAAATTGCTTTCCTGGGACCTGGGTACCCTGACAGAGTTTACTCTGCTTAGAAAAGGCAGCAGTGGATTAATGGAAGGTGTCCTACTCAGCTCTGTGATGTGCTGGTGTTAGGCAGCAGTGAGAGAGACCCTCAAAGAAGAGCTTTTGTTAGTGTGTGGTAAGCTGGACTGCTGTACCTCCACTTCGCTGCTAAGGCTCCCACAGTGATTGTTCCTTGCTGATTTGCCAAGGGGGGAACAAAATGCAACTTCATTTCAGAAGCACATTTAGGAAAGTCCATGCTTCATTTCATCAGAAGGTTCTTGCCATTCTTCATGTGAGGGCAGCACGTGGAGGTGTATTGGTTGTAAAGTGGCCGGAACTGGTACATGTAGTTTGAGATGTTAAGCAGTGAGAGACAGGAATCTTCAGAGCAGAGGAAAAGGTAACCAAGAATGTCTTGTGACACTGAAAGTTAGTGGTGACATCTTCGAAGAAATGAGATGCAGTAGAATCATGAGGGTATATTCTGTGTGTGGACTTAGCACATTGATACGCATTTGAGTTGCTGAATGCTAAATAAACATTACACGTCCTTTTTATTCACATATACATGTGATGTGGGGTTTGGGAATTTTTTAATTTGCTTTATACTGTGTGGCAGATTGAAATCAGAGATGTGCAGAAGAATCAAGAGCAAAACACTTGTAAAACTACTTTCAGAATGGGCTGTATACAAGTAAGTCGTTAACGTGTTTATGGGCTGGAATGATACCTGATGTTGATGTGAGGAAGCTGTAAAAAAAAGAGAATCCTAGCTAGAGCAAGAAATGAGGGTGACTGTGTTCTGACCATGCATGAGGCCAATGTTTTGTTGGACTATATGTCTGGAGTTGGGATCCCCAGTTCAAGGAGAATATTGAAAAACTAGAGGGGGCTCCAGTAGAGGGCTGCCAAAGTGCTGTGGGGTCCAGGGCACATCACTCCCAAAGAGCAGTTGAAAGGGGAGGTTAGGGGCTCCCCTGGGAGCCACTTAAAACTTTTGAAGAGCAGTTGCAAAGTTGAAGATGTGTGTAGCTTTTCTTGGTAGTGACAGGTGATACATAACAAGGGCCAGCGGCCCCACACTGTGGCTTGGAAGGTGCACGTTGGATGTTAGGGTAAATTTGTTCTCTAGGAGGAACAGCATTGCTAGAGAGGTAGAGGATTTGCCATGTTTGGAGGTTTTCAAGACTCAGGTAGATAAAGGCATGACTGACAGGATGTAACCTTGGCAGTAGGCTTGCTTTGAGTGGGAGGGTGGAGGAGATGACCTCCAGATGTCCCTTCTGGCCAGCAGTCTCTGATGCTCTGAGTAGTCATTTGACTTGTAACATCTTTGATTGGTGTTCATGTTTCTGGTCGCTAGGGAGAGAGAGAGCTAGGAAGCTAGGGAGATGCTACTTCTTTCCTACTCAGAATCTGGTTTTAATTGAGTGTCAAATATATTTGACCCAAGTTGCTTGCATTATTGACATGAGTAGAACAGGACGTTCAATATAGGTGGATCTTAAGTACAATCAGATGAAATCAGAACAATTCCTGAGTCTGTTTCAGAGAGATAAGGAATGGCACTGACAACTTTAAAAGTAGTATACAGACATTCAGTTTGTGTTTTAGGGGAGCTTTACTTTTTTGGACAGAAGGTATTGGTCTTACCTTTTTGCTAATAGATCTTTTTAAAAGTTCTTTTTAATATTGATTTTCTGAAAAATACTAAAAGGAACTTGAGATGATTAGTTTTTTGAGATGATCTGATAGTCATAGATGGCTAGGTGCCATTGACCATGACTAGTGTAATTCTCATGGGAGAATAAGTGTGTGTATGTACTGTGAATATCAGATTAATCTCCAAAAAGCAGTCATCTCAAGTTCCTTTTAGTGTGCATGTGTATGTATTATATATAAAAATAGTGAACGCTTTGTGTATTTTTTAAATGAGTATTTTTTTCAGATCTGGACATAAAGTAACAGCAAATAAAAAGAAGAATTCAAGCCTGTTTCAGTATTAAAGTATTGAGAATTGGTTGAGGTTTTCAGACACCAGAACCCTCAAGAATCAACATCCTAGTTAAAAGACACAGCAAAAATGTTAGTTAAAAAAAAAAAAAAGATAACTGTAGGAGGTAGATGTTGATGAATGAAAACTTGTATTTGGGAAAAGCAAGACAGCTGATACAGAAATCTTTCTGGAAAAAGAAGAAGAAGAAAAAATTAAAAGGTGATTCATTCACATGAGCAGCCAAGAATGACTGGGAATGCAAAAAAATACTGTTAATAGGGAGATTAGTGCTACGAAGAAAAACACAAGTGTAGCAGGTATATGCAAGTCAGTTATAAAGTAAGTTAAATTCTCATGAGGATGAGTTAATTGTTATTTCAGAAGCTGCCAATAGAAACTTCTGATTCTTAAAAAGAATCAGGATTTTGTATTCCTGTACAGCAATAAGTAAATTAAAGAACTGGAAATGGTTTGGTTTCGTTTGGTTGGGTTTTTTTGAAAGGACCTGTTTGAACACTTTTTAAATCAGTGAGACATGCTAACTTGGAAGAAAAATTGGAAGGTCCTTTAGAGGTTGTTCTACTTGCAAATGTTGCATTGATCAAATCTTGGAATGCTGGAGAAGATTCAAAATTTTCAAGAAAAGAAATAATGCCAAACCTATTAATTTACTGGACTGTTAAGTAGCATTAGGCTGAGTGTGTTCTAAGCTGTAAAATACTTTACTCAGAATTTTAAAAATTGTGTATAAAGTTGGATTACAGTATTTTTAATTTAGGATTATATTCCATAATGATAGCTTTAAGTGATACATTAATATTTATCATTTTTCACTTAAACACTTGACTGGTTTTGTTTGACAAATGCATCTTGGGATATGTTTGTAATTGAAAACTTCATTTCACAGACAGGCCTCATAACCCTATGGTGAATGCTGGAGCAATTGTGATCACGTCTTTAATCAAGGTAAAAAGTTCACTTTTAGTTTCTCTCAGAGTGTAGAAAAAGTATCTTGTACAGATTATGACTGTTTTCATTTTATGTGTGCAATATCTGATGGCAGTTTACTCATTAGCAGGTAGACAAGCTCTGATGTTTTGGAAATAGTAACACATCCAAACAAATCCAATATTAGACTAGCAGTTTTTAAACAGTAACAGTGCAGCTGAAAGACTCTTTTTTCTTAGCATTTTTAGTTTTGCTTCCTTCTTTAACTGCACAACAGTCGATGTTCTCTTGAGAGAATTGCCTCATACTTGTTAAATGCTAACAGTATGTCCTCAGGAATATACTTTATAGCACTCAAATATGTTTCTGAATGTCTAATGCTCTTATATAGCATAAAGTGGCAAGAGTATTCCTTGCTGTGCAGAAGAAATGGAAGATACTATAATTTGTACAGGAACAATGCAGCTATATTTGCACGTCAGTCTTAATACTGAATGTGTCCGCTATTAACATACTGTACAACTAAATTATGTTTAACTTCTATGTTACATAGTTTCTGTTGGGATGTTAAATATGCTTTCTTAAATAAGTGTGTTTGGAAACAGTTACCCATATTTCGCTGAGTAAACCACAGCTGGATAATGACTTAACATCTTTACTCCATGATCTTGAGACTTTAGAAAGCTATATTTTATTTTTCCTTAGAATAGCTGAATATATCTCTTGAAGTTGTAAATGGCATAAATTCCATGTAATGCTAATGTTTGCCAGATACCTTACTTGTATTTTCTGCCTTTTTCTGGTAGCCACTGGTATAAAAAACTATTTTTTTTTTTTTTTCTAAGGGTACCTGCTTAGGATTGTGGGGAACATGTCAGTCCCCTGGAGTTTTGAAGTAGAAAACCTAATACTGTTAACTTCAGAGGTCTAAAAATATTGTTTACAGCCTTTTTCTTGGTTATGTTTCAAAGTCCCTTAGCTACAGTGTGTTTCCTACCTCCTATTTCCAAGTTGTTGATTTTAAAATTACTTAGCTCATGATTTTCTGTTATTTTATATTTAAAGAAGGTGTAAGAACTCCTGCTTAAAGACATTTATCTTTAATAGCTGTAGGTGAAAGAAAATGGCCTTAAGTATGACAGGTAAATTTATTCACATTTAATATTTTTTTAAAGGTTGACTGAGCATTGAAATTCACTTGGATAATAGTGAATTTTAAAATCTGACTTAACACATTTGTCTGCAATGTCAAAATGTTAGTCCTATTACAACATGCCCTACTGGTCATAAGGCAAAACACAAGCATGTGCCTCTTGCAGAAGGCACATAGTTCTTGATAAATGGTGTACTTCTGAATAGATAACATGGATTTGTATACTGCATGCAATTGTGATATTTGTTAGAAGGTTGGGGGATTGTTTTTGCTGTTTTTTTTTAAATTTTTATTTATTTTTTTGCTGTAATGTTCTTATGAAGAGTATTGCATTGCACTAACATTTTTGCATGTGGTAACTGCACGTCTAATGGACACGTATCTTACTTATCACACTCCATTATTTGTTTTCAGTGTGATTAAAAAGTAGATTATTTTATGTACTGTTTCCACTAAGATACCATTTATCACTTGAATAACTAACCAAACTAGACATACTCTGAATAAAATGACATAGAGGGTCACATGTAAAAAGTAACGTAATAGTTGTATTTTTTGTGAAATAACTGCTTTACAATCTACAATATTCCTACTAACTATTTAGTGATTTAATTAATTCACATTTATATTCAATCTAATCTGAGGCTGACTTCTTTTTTCTGGAAAAGGTGGCTTCATTAACCTATGTTTTGCCCTCACTTCCTCTGCATTCATTCTGTTTATTTGAGGTGTTACTTGCATATCTCGAAGACTGTGTATGGCTCCTAGAGTCCCAAGAAAATTAAGGGGTTGTTAAGCATGACTGAATTCACCATGTATGACAGATCTATCTAATAATAGCATGTTGATAGCTATAGAGAGATTATTGCAGTATTTCAGTGTTGAGTGCTTTTACCTCCTTTGATATTCATTATTTTATCTTTCTGAGAAACTGATACAAGAAGTCTTTCAAAATTTACGTACATTGTACTGAATTTAGCAGCTGTTGGTATGCATGATCTTGCACACAACTGCCCTTAGAATCTGACACAAATTACGATTACTTGTGGATAAGAGATGATGCTTGGAGTAATCTTTTTGTCAGAATTTGTAATATGTTAACATTTTAGGGGAAAAAAGGGTTCTTAGCATCACATACCCAGTTCTGACTTCCATAAGAATTTGGTGGACGCACCTTGGAGCAGAGTCTGAATTGTAATGTTATGTTTAGTCCTTGCTACTCATAATAATAAATAATAAAGCATATATGCATGTTAAGTTGTATATTTATTTGGTTTACTTTTAGGCATGACTATGTCATACTTTTACCAGCTTAAATGATTCTCCAACTGTCATGTGCTTGGAACTACAACATATTTACATTTTGGTGCCCTAACTCCCAGCTCTGTTCTAACTGTACTTGCATTACACTCCAGACTGTTCCAGCAATTTAAAGCCTTTATCTACAGTGAAAATGCTTTAGCAAAAGGACATCCTGTGGGCCAGTTTTGATGAAATAAAATTTTCAAAAAACCCTAAGGACCTTTTCCCTTGTTTGTAATTGTACAGCCATTTGCCCTTACATGCTAGTTACATAAATTACATAGTTATAACAATTTTCAAATAATGTCATCAGAAGAAAATTGGAGTGACAATTACAGGAGTTTGTGGAAAAGTGATATTAGATAAAATGGTAAATTCTTCCAAGTCTCCAAGGAAATACAGGTGCTTGAAAGAAGAAGATTTAGCTCCTGTACAGATTTAGTACAGATTCAGTGCTCTGTAACCACACAGCGTTCTGTACCTCACATTGACTGGGAAAAGTCTTTATTGCCTGTGGTATGGATAGATTTTAATGCTTTGATCTGTTTTTTTTTTTTTTTTTCTTAAACCTTAAACTCAATTCTCAAAGCGTGTCAACTCCAGGAATATCAGTGGTTGCGTCAGCTATTGCCTACTTTCATGTATCTTTACTAACTGGGGAGGATAGCCTGTTAGAGATGCAAATGAGATGAAGAGGAAGGGTTCAGAGCGACGTGTAGAAGGCAGCAGATGGCTGTGGAAGGAATCACCAGAGGACAAGGGATTAATCTTAAGTCATTTTTATTGTATGCTTCAAGATTCCATCTCTAGATAAAAGCTTTCCTAGTATAACAGCAAAGGTTTGGGCAAATACAGTCTATATAAATCCTGTAAGTGCTGACAACCACGTGCAGAATATTATACACAGCGACAGTATACTTGAATGCTCGGTGAAAGGAGGTATTCTATGGTGATCGATTAACGTGGGAAGACTTTAGACATGTTGAGGGCATAACAATATTCATAGTCCTTGCAAAAAATTTGGTGTTCAAGAAAATGAAAATGTTGATCTTGCTGACCCTGAAAAAACTTAATTCAATGAAAGCTTTTCTTCTTTGTATAAAACATAAAGAGGTATATCTGATATACTTAAGAACTTTCTAAATATGCTGGTATATCATAAAATAAATGAGGCAGAGTGGTGGAAAATACCTCTCCAGCTGTGCCAAGGGTCTGTTTGTTGTCAGGATACAGTTATTAGGAAACCTATACAGTTATGGTCTAATACTTGAGGGGTGGGAAAATGAATGGTTTATTGGGTTTATTTGACAGTATAGTTACAATAAATAGTACAGATTTAGCTTAATTGGTCTATGCTACCCACTCTAGTTATCCTTCCTTATAAACTGATGTGTAAATGTACATACATACCACTCTAAAACATGTGTTGGTGTTGTGATCTTCTCTGCCAGATACTTGTCTTTATTTTGGTGAAGTTTTCTCTCTTCCTGGGTTATTCATTTTATTGTAGTAACTAATTTTGGATAGATCATTCACATTATTCTGCACTTGCTTTTTATGATGAGTCAAGTGTATTGGATGTTATTTGACATAGGGTATCTAGTAGTGATAATGTAACTGACATGTATTCACTGGTCATATATGCAAGTATTTCATACCTGAAGGACGCAAAAATAATCTTACATGTATTTGAAGTAGTAATAGTACTGGTCATAGTGAGTCAAATACTGTCTGTGACAGTGTGCTCTCAAGTATTTCAGAGCTGAAAATGGCACACTAAGCAGTCAAGACACCAGTTTTCACATAACAGGCCCAGATTAACAAATAAAATTAAAAATGTGTGTAAGTACAGAAAACTAAAATAAAGACATTAGTAGTTAAGTTAATGTAAAATGCACAAATGTAAAAAATGTTTTCTTGCACTGACATAGCGTTATGATTTTCTTCCTGCATGTCTTCATCACAGTGTAGTGTTAGATTATAAATTTGACTTAAAAAAATCCAGAAATTAATTTTTGAATAATCTTCTATTATTAGAAGATTATAAACTTCTCATGATCCAGATGTTTTTATTAGCTTGGCTTAGAGTAAAAATTTAAAAATTATTTTAACAAGAGACACATGGTAAGAGCTTATGTGGTCTAATAGTATAAATACTGAATGTCAGTCAATGAAAAGTGGCTGATATTAACTACTATTCTAATAAATATTGCCTGATTTTTGTTGTTGCAAGCTCTGGGAAGTACCCATGGGTCTCTTCTTTCCTATGTATGTGTAGGCATGCAACCTATGCAACTGCTTATATTTTTCTAGTAGAAATACAAATTATAAAAGTACCTTGTTTAATTAAAAAAAAAAAAGGGAAGATCACTAAAACCTGACACAGTCAAAAAATTCAAATTTGATTGACAGCCGGAGTGTCCACTGTGGTTTTTAAGTGTTTACAAAATTGTATTGAGCTGTCTTCTGCAAGTTTGAATTTTCTGCCTATCAAACTGCTTCAATCTTAACATACTCAGTTTCATTTTGTATTCATTTAGAAGTGTTTTTTCATATGTATATACACACAAGCATGTATACAGTAAGTGTGTATATGAACATATGTTCCAGTAAATGTACTAAGTGTTTGTGGAGTTAGTGCATGGAATGTTTCCTTTGATGTTCTAGACAGATGAATTGCATCTGAACTTAAATAAAAACGCTTTTCAAGAAGTATTGTCGCAGTGCCCCCAACCTTATAGGCTTACAAAATGAAAATAAGAAGTACTTGTGCAAGAACAGAATTTTTCTTGTCTCTTATATTTGTTTAAATTATTATGGAAAAGTTGTTGAGTATTCTGAATGTTAGGATTTTATGTTTGCAATTGAATTTTAATCATAGAATGTGTGTTGCCTCTGTGTCTCTTCAGCTTTTTAGGAGGAGCAGCATACCTCTGTCAGCTGCTGAAAGAGGGGAAACTAATATGTTGGCTTTTTTAGTCCTCATGTGTATGGAAGCAAAGTTCTGCGTTTTAGTTACGCGTTATGTTAAATCGCTACTGAGGTCTGGGTCATGTGATTGCTTAGGCAAATACTTTAGGTATACGAGCAGTCTGATTTCAGTAACAATGCTTTTCGGTTTGATATAAAGTACCTATACAAGTGTGTGGAACATCAAGGACTAAAACCACATCATCTGAGTTAGTATACAGAAGATTTTCTTCCCAAAATACAAGATTAGATGTAAATTTTAAAAAGAAACCTTTTTTTATAACAAGTTGATGTGGAAAAGTTTGCATTGAATCTTATGCCCACCAATTTTATATGCTGCTAGTAAAGCCAGGTTTTTGTTGAAGAGCTAGGAAATTTTTTTTCAACTGGGAAAAAAAAAAGTGAAGTATTATGTATTTATATTTTTGCAGAAAGCATGATCCCTTTCTCCCTCTTTCTTTTTTTAACAAAAGAACTTGTTTCAATTTATTATACATGTCTAACCATACAATTATCAATGCAGCATCCCATAACTAATGCTGACCCACTTTCCCAGAAAAAGATGTTCATTGTGCATTTGAAAGGTTGAAAAGGTTTTTGTGGTTTAAATGTTGTTACATATTTTACAGCATTAGGATCTATGGAATATTTTGACAACTGCAACAGTTCAATGAAGTTGGTAATTTCTTCTTTTAATTATTTTTCATTGAACAGATTTGGAGTTAAATTTTTAAGACTTGTGTTCTGGTATATTATACAGGAACATTTTGATGAAATGTATCATGAATTTTTTTATCTTATTGCAAATTAGGTAGAGATTATTAGCCTTTAAGCATAAGGTAACCACTGGCGTATAATTTTGACAAAATAGTGTGGTGTTCCTTTCAGCTAGTGATCGTACGTGAATGACTGCACATCCTCTTGTAGATGAGCTGATGCATGGGCTTCAAAGATTATCTGCAATACCCTAATCCACATACAGAGTGGGAAATGAGACTGGCTTTACGCATTTCATTAAGTAAAATACTGGTTGATATAAAGCTTCAGTTTTTTCCACTTTCTTCCCCATTCCCATACTAAACACAGTGCAAGTAATGTTGAATTGTTTGAGATGTTAAACAGAGTTTTGTTATCTAAATAGAGTATCTTTAATACTAAAATTATTTATAAAAACATCTTCTCCAAATACATTGTTTCCACTTGCATATGTGATGCCACTGTTTAAAAAACTTCCTCAAAAAGTTCTACTTGGCTTCTTCAAAAAATTAAAAACGCCCCCAGTAGACCTTGTGCTATTTTTTTACCTCCCACCCCTCTTTCAATGTCTTGCTATAGGAATTTGTGAAAGGTCGCCTGTCAGAGACCTGTAAAGAATTGATAAGTCTTTAACTGGCAACTACTAAATTTGAGAATGTTCTTAAACTGGGGGGGAGGGGAAGCCCCAAAATAACACCCCTTGTCCTCCTTAAAAAAACAAACCAACCAACCCTAAGAATTAAGTTTCACTAGCATTTTTATTAAGTTGGATTTAGATTTTTCATTACATTGTTAGCACAATGATGTACTCCATGATGTGAAATTCTATTTTTCTATTTCATTTTTAATAGGTAGGACATTAATCAGATATTAATCTAATCAGATTTTTTTTATTAAATGCAATTATTTTCATAGTAAGGGGTAACACTTTATTTTAAGTCTTCAATCTAAATTCTTATATGGGCGCTAGCCATGGAAATACTTTAACTTCAGTAGCCTGAACCTTCCTATGCTCAGCTCTGTTGGTAATATAAGAATACCTTTGGGTTACTAATCTATAAAAAGTTAGTGGTTTTGTTATAATTATCCTGATTGTAGTTACTTTTGTATTTTTTGCTTTAACTACTACATTTACTTATGCTAAACGTGTGAAGTTGAATAGAGAGCACTTAAAATAAAGCATACCTTTTTCAGTTTAAACTCATTTCCAATGTACAGGTGTTTAATAAAACTCTTATAGGATTATTTAATGTAAATGATAATTAAAGATTTACTTATCTAACACTTTAATTTTTTCATTAATATATGAAATGATTGTAGTACCTTATTCTTAATTAGCCTCATACCTTAGTTATATGCATTAAAAATCCTAATACTGTTAAGTGAACTAACTTCTTTCTTATGTTAACAATTTTTTAAATTATTTTTTCTTTTCTTGCAGCAAGGAGCAAACAATGCAGAAAAATTTGACTACGTAAGTTAATGTTATAACATTCCTTTTTAAACTAAATTCAGTGGTAAAAATCTCAAGTTGGCAAGGGAATTGCAAGTGAAATTTTAGTAATTTCAAATGTTTTAGTTTTTTTTCTGTACTTGGTTGTTTAAACATTTAGTGATTTGGATTGCATTTGTAAAATTGTGTTACAAGATTCAGGGTGAGGCTGGATTGGATGTTCATCAGTTGTAACTTTCATGTCTGAAAATGTTAGTATGCTCCCCCCCCCCCCCCCCCTTTCTGTCTCTAACAGGTGATGCAATTCATGAATAAAATGGCTGGTAATGAGTATGTTGGATTCAGTAATGCTACGTAAGTATTTTTTTACTTACTTAATGAAGTCAGGTGGAAAGTGCCTCAACTGATAGTTGGCATATTGAGCTTATGGCAAAGTTTAGTTATTTACACTGAAACCATCATTTTCTCCCTAATATTAGAGAGTTTCTTTAGTTCTTGTAAATTTTAAGCCAAAGTTGTGCATGTCTCTGACATCAGTGTGGCTAAATCTCACACAGAAGTGTTGGTTACCTCTTTGAAATTTCATTATTCTGTCTTAGTGCTCTGTTGATGCTATGGCAGTGAGAGCTGTAATTGCAACTCCTATTTTCCTGGCATTCGTATTAAAAATTAAACTCTGCATGTTGATGGCTGCGTATCAAATGTTTAGAAAGCATATTTTATACAATTGGGAGTCTTCATGCTTTTTTACTTTGCATATTTAAATTCTTTTCTAAAACAGTTCCCCTCATTAGCTCAATGTACAGCGTTCCAAAACTCTTGAGAGCTTTTTGAGGCAGCACAGGGAAAATCATAAAGATTCCATACAGCAGAGTTGCTTCCAGGTTGCTAGTTGGCATGCACATGTAGAGAGGCAGAATGAGATAATTAGTGCTTTTCCTGAACTTTGTTCATGTAAAAGCGTTTACCATGGAAGGAACCAGACAGGAGAGAATTACCTACCCTTGTATCATACAGATTCCTCCTTTAGGTTTCATCCTTAACTTAATCATCATGATAAACAGTGCAGCCACCAGTCTGGCTGTTACCTGACCTGCAACCTGATCCTCAGATTCCTCTCTGGTTTGGTTAGGGTTGTCAGTGAATGACCCTTTTACTACAGCTTGTTGTGGGATGTTTCATTCCACTATGGACTTTTTAGAAAAGCTTCCAAGAGTAGGATCTTACACTTTGCCTTATCTCCAAGTCAGCTTATGTATGTGTAGGTAACCAGTACTGTGTATTTGTGTGCATTTGGATGTTAAAGCTAATTCACTCCAACTGGGTGTACTGGGATGAGCTTCTATGGCAACTTCTGTCCTCTTAGTAGAATGTTTGTGTTCAGAACTAACGTATCCTTTACATGCAGTTTTACTGAATTACATTATGTGTCTCTGAAGTTTAGCAGTGTTTTTAAAGTTTGACGTGTTGTCTTGTTGTTTTGGTTTTTTTTTTTTTATTTTGTTCTAAGGTTCCAGTCTGAAAGAGAGAGTGGAGATAGAAACTTTGCAATCGGCTATTACTTGAAAGAAAAAAAGGTTGATCTCTTTTGTTTATTGTATTTTGAGGACTGCATGGTGGGGTTTTTTCATAGTCTATGAAGACTTTTAATTTATTTAATGTACAGTAGGGTATAAATTATTCTAATACTGTATATGTTTTCATACTTTATAAATGACAGCATTTTGAGTAACAGTGATACTTATGTAATTCTAATAGAACACCTGTAATCTCTTTTTCTGTATCATAGCCATGATAATTTGTTTTATTTGTTGTAAAATGCATAATCTGTGCTGTTCAGATGACTCTAGAATAGATGCAGTTTGCAGTTTTCTGATTTAAAGATGTTGAAAGCTGTACTAAAAAATATTTTAATACCTAGCTTATTGATCTCACTGTGCTGTGTTATTTTTAAATCTGATGTGATTTAATATCTCTGCTTGTTGCATTTAATTAAACAATTTAAAATCTGCCTAATGCTTAATATGCTGACAAGAATATAGCTTAATTTATGTCTCTCTAAAAGAGGTATTTAAAAAAAAACCAACAAAACAACCAAACCATAATTTTACTTTAAAGACTCTCTTCATTTTTCTTCCTCAGTGCTTTCCTGAAGGCACGGATATGGTTGCTATACTAGACTTCTATTTTCAGGTAAGTGACTTCAAAATTGAGACTCTTTATAGACTTAAAATTAGTATTATAAGCAGTAGAAGCTGATTTGTTCATAGATATGAAAGCTTTAATGGCTTATAGTTAAACTTGTCAGCTTCTGTTTAAACTCTGGAAATGAATGATGTACATTTGATGTATCCAGATTTGCTTTTTTTAGGTGATGTACTTAGGTGTCTTTATTGCTAATGCAAACTAGCAATAGTCTTTAAAACACTAGTAGTTAGAAGATTAAAATGTCTCATTACTTCAGTGAGTTCGACAAAATACTTTTGCTTCTTTGGGTTGCTGCTCTTTATTGTACTGTGAAGTATTTAAACTCCATGTGTAAATAGATAGTATATGCATGCTCTATTGTAAACTCAAGGGTACTGTTATAAATGAAATAATAGTAATATCTCCTTTTTGTTTAATTCAATGCTTATGAGTAAAACAAAGAATCTAGTCACATATATTCTCCCCTCCCCCATTTTTTTTTTCTTTTTCACTTTCAGCAAGTTATTTGCAACTGTCACAAAATGAGAACTTGGCAAGTGTGAGGTATTTCCTCAGTAAGGGTTTCCTAATATTAAAACATTTACAACTCGGTTAGCTCTGCAGCATGTAGTTCTCAAGAGGCAGTTCAAGTTGTGTTACTGATTCAGTCCATCTGGGATAGTTTAAAAAAAAAAATAAATAAATCCAGAGTTTAGTTCTCAAAATGAATCTGGTTTTGAATCGTGAGACTTGCTTTTACTTATGCAAATTATAAACAATACATCTTAAAATGCAAATTTTATCTGAGTTTTTTTCCTATTGGGATGCACCTGCTTTAATCTTTGGATCAAATGACTGTTTATGAAGTAAGGTATATGTGGTTAGCCTTAGTTGACCTCTTGTTCAGCTGGAAACCAGGTACAAGCTAATACTCTGAACGTCTGTTATTACAGGACAAAACTAATAATTTATTTACTGTTTAAACATGCTTTTTAAATGCTTCCTATCCCACTGCCTCAAGTCCTGATATGCTTCTGAGTGCAAAGCTATTCATAAGTTAAGAAATGCCAAAACTAACTTTTCTGATGTATTTTACTTTGGCGTCATTTTCATACATTATGATCTCTAATTTCACAACTGCGTGTCATTCTTTTTTTTCCCTTGCAAAATCCCCTTCCCACTTCATACTCAGAAAAAGGGCAGCTCATACACGAGCGGTAATTCTGTTTTCTTTTCTTCTCACTGTACAACGCTTACTTTTCAACACTACTCAGATTCTACTTAAAAGGCTAGTTACTTCTTTTCTTTGGGTCTTCTGTAATGCTCCTTCCTCCCTTGTGTAATTGGAAACTTTCTGAACAGGAATAAACTTACTTTCCTATTATCTCTGTAAAAGTGAGGATGGATTATTCTCATTTTAGAGAACTGAGGTACAAAATGCAGGTGCTTAAACTGAGAACCTAGGAACACTTTTTTTCAAAGTAGGTGATATTATGTAATACTTCATATGTTTAAAACACAGTTGCCATTTTAGATGCGTCTCTGACAATCTCTTGATTTGCCACTCCAGTTGGTTGGACTAGGATGTATTGAGTTTGGCACCCGGAAAATAAGAATTCCAGGTAGTAACTACTCATGTAAACGTGGCTTAGGTAACTTCCTGAAGTATCATGTAATGACTGTTGGCAAAAGCAAGAATACAAGCACTAGTTTGTTTACTTTTCAGAGTAGCATTTCAGTTTTAGGTTGAAACCAGCTTATCTTTTGGTTTCTGCAGAAATGAGGCAGCATCAGGTGATGGCATCATATCACATTTCCTGATGTGTCACCAAAGTATGTATAGTCTGTACTGAAGCAGGGATCCTGGGAGAAACTATTGTGTGGTCGTATCATTAATATATCATAAACTATATATGAGAGAAAGGTGAAATAAGGCTGCATCAGCAGGAAGTGCTGGCATTAAGACTTGCATGTGCTAGAGTCTGCAGCTTTAAAATGTACTTCTAATAATGTGTGGGGTCTTCTAAGGCTTAAAAAAACCCAAACCACACAAACTCAAATTGAGAAAAAAAAACAGTCATTCTGTGGCTTTGCCATTTAAGCAGATGAAAAATACTGAGATTGTTTTCCAGTCCTCTTCCTCTCAAAGGAACATAAGGGGGGTGGGGGGAGGAATCACGCAGAGACACTAACCCATGAAAAATACTGTCCCAAACTATTAAGAGGGCTTACAAACACTGTCACTGGGATCTTTATAGTAGGAAGATTCAGACTATATTAATTGATGCTACTAGCGTCATCTGTAATGAATGTTATGCTACAGGTTATTGTATGAGATATTATTATTTCTCTAGAGACATATTGCTGATCCTGCTGTAGTTGTCCTTGATGTGCTGGAAGTATCGGTTCTTATAATCTCTATTTCTTTTTCATAAGCTCTGCTCAATAGAAGTAACATGTGAATCAGCAAGTGTGATGGCAGCAACTCTGGCTAATGGTGGCTTTTGCCCAATCACTGGTGAAAGAGTACTGAGTCCTGAAGCAGTCCGGAATACCTTGAGTTTAATGCATTCCTGTGGCATGTATGACTTTTCAGGGCAGTTTGCCTTCCATGTAAGTAGTTTTCATATATTAATTATAGGCGACCAGGAAGATTAATCTGTGCTCTTGTTTTCCATGTTCCAGGGCTTGCTTGCTTCTGAGGGAGAGGGGAGAGTGTTAAATGAATTGTTTAGAAATTGAACCCACCATATGGGAAAATCTCACCTAGGATTCATGGCACTATTAGTACCACACACCTTATAGCACTTACTATTCTCTGCCACTATTCTTCTGCCACTTCGCATTTGGGAATCCTTTTCATGTCGAAACACAAATACTGTCCCATAAGAAAGGCTGTTCATGACAGAAACAGGTCATGATGCAGATGTAACTGGAAACAGCGTAACTGCCTTTGCAGACAGTTGCTTTTTCTTCATGAACTCAGGCTCATGAATTGTCCTCATGTGTTGTAAAAGTGGCTGTCATACACAGTGTATGTACCACGCTTCTATTTTCCAGCAGTATGTTTCTTACATGTAAGTATTTCAAGATGTACTGCATTGTTATTTGTGTTTTCAGCATTTTGTTTTTGAGTGGTTTTAGTTTTTCCTTATTGGATTCACATAAAATTGATTATGACACTTTGCATGACCTAAAAGTTATTGCTGACAGAGCTATGAGGATATGTGACATGTTAGTTCCTATTGGAAAAAAACAATACTTTTAACCAGATTGTAAATAGGTAGGTTATTGTATGATTTCATGGGCAGACTCTTCTGTTTTCCTGGGTTTTTGTTTTTTGCCTTTTCCTGTCAAGATTTTTTTTACATGTATACCTTTGTACTACTATCTTGTCGCAAACTGTTCATGACAGATACACTTGTGTAGTACTGCTTAGTCATAATTGCATTTTTATAATAGATCTAAATTATCTTTTCCACTGTATTACTCAATCTCTGTGTTACTGAGAGCAAAAAACTTTATGATCGTGTACCTTGGATTGCCATGAACTGTGCTTCAGGTTATTGTCTATCTAAAAAGACATCAGTAATAATGCTTTTCCAGCTTAAAGTGCTTTCCAGGTCTACATTTTATAAATACTGCTTAATAATCTTCAGTATAATTATTCTATAGGTTGGTCTTCCTGCAAAATCTGGAGTTGCTGGTGGGATTCTTCTGGTTGTTCCTAACGTCATGGGCTTGATGTGCTGGTCACCTCCTTTGGACAAGATGGGCAACAGTGTTAAAGGAATTCACTTTTGTCATGTGAGCAGTATTGCCTTTAGTGGTTTTTGGTTTGTTTTGTTTTTTTCCCTTCCCAGCTGATGTTTACTGAGCTTCAGTTAGTATAGCTGAGATCTAAGTGAATTAAATAGTGATTTGTTTCTCTTCCATACATAGCAAGTTTCATCTGATCCAAGGGTGAAAGTCCAAGAAGAGACATTTGCTTTTTAGTAATAAATAACACTTTAATTCAGTGAGCTTTAAGAAAATATGATGCCAGAAACACTGGAGAAATTGATTGTGGAAAAGCTTTGAAAAGGAACACTTCATGAAGTAATGAAAGAGCTGGTGTCTTGTATACTGCATTAGAAGCTCTAGAGCTCTATTTATAGACTTCTTTTGCTCTCCAGTCATAAAGTAAACGATTTTCAAAACATTGGAAATGCAGCTCTTATTACAATAAAAGAAAGATTCTAATGAAATAATGCTACTCTGATGTATTTTTTTAAACCAATTTTTGTAAACAGTGTCACATAAAACATGTCTTCATAGATTAGACCCAGTTGTTCGGCAAGCTCCTCCTAGCTTTGTCACTTGCTTTTGAAAGGGCTATGGACAGTCTGTTGATAGCAGCATTAGAAACAGGAGAGATTTTGTAGAGTACTTTGTAATGATTAATAAAGATGTTTTGTGGGGGAGGAGGATATAAACAATGTTGTCTTCGTTTTTTATTTTCTCCCTAAAACTGCCTTGCGATACTGATTAAGTAATTACAGATGGCAACCGGGGGGGAAGTCTCAAAAAAAGAGAGTAGTAGGCTATCTAGAGCCCCATAGGAAATGTAAGATTATTGGTAATGGTTTGGAAGTTGAAGGCATAACTAGGCTCTTTCTTCCCCCCACCCCCCCTTTTTTTATAGTGATGACAGTTAAGCTGCAGTGATACTAGTTTGGATGGACTTCAGTTCCTAGCGTGAACACTTACTTGTATGACTAGTGTTCACTTAGCTTATTGACAACAGCATGGGATTTACAGTATGCAAGGGTTTAGTTCATGTGGATGAGCAGCAGTTAAAACTTCATACTTCTATTTATCTAACATCTGTACAGCTGCAAGTTAAAGAGTACTAAGAAGTTACTAATTCTAGTTTAAATACTTGAAAGTTTCATATGAAACAGTCTTGATAATTTAAAGGTAAAATCACAGAAAAATAGGTAGGTGAGGGTTTTGCTACATTTATTCTGTGTTATAATGGGACCTAAAGACTGATAGATGATCATGGCATACAAGTAACACAAACGTAACATTTCCGTTTAAATATACAGCAGCATAGCAAAGGTCTGTAATTATAATCTTTTAAGTTGTAGTTCAAACTGATTTAAAATCCATTATGCTCACGTTTTCTTGTTTCATCCTTTTGATTCAAATTTTATGTACTAGACCAGTCCAGACTATTCTTCTGGTTACTGAAGGGTTTCATTCAGCTGGAGTAGAAATATACTAAAATAGATATTTTGCTAAGTGCTACTTTTTTGTACTTCTTTAAAAAGGAGTTTAAAGGTGTTATTAGAACTTAATTATGTCATTGTATTATGTTCAATGGGCCTCAAAGACATTGGTATTGATTTATTAAATAAGCTTGTCTTATTACTGGTTTAAGTTACTAGGCTATGATGTAATACAGAAGTGGTAGCATTACTACTATCTCATGCATTTGATTGTCATATCCAAATAATAATGTATGTTCTCTAAATATTTGCAGGATCTGGTTTCTTTGTGCAATTTCCATAACTACGATAATTTGAGACACTTTGCAAAAAAGCTTGATCCTCGCAGAGAAGGTGGTGATCAGCGGGTAAGTTAATATGTGTGTTTAGTGAGTATTGCATGTAGACATCAAGAAATACGGAAAGTTTTGTCTAAATGCAAAACTGCTCAATGACATGTATTGCATCAAAGCTTTCAGATAAACTAGTTAGTTTACATTATTAGTGGACACTTACCTGGGTGGACCACGCTATCACAGGATTTAGTATAGTAGAATTTCATATTAGATTTGTAATTCCGTTTCATACAGTTCATCTCCCTTGCTAGACTAAGTATATGGTGTCTGATAAAAGTTGCAAAGAGTTTTACTGTACTGGTTGCCTTTAATATAAAGATTTGACCAGCTGGTGGGCTTAGCCTTTCTGTTCTGTGCTGCAATGCATGAGATGTATGTTTAGCGTTTTTTGACAGTGATATCTCTGAGACCATATGACTTGCTGAGAGTTGCACAGGCAGTGAATTCAGGCATTTACAGTGCTGTAGACAAGTGCCAGTTACTAAGGAAGCAGTGTAAGCAATGAATGAACTGAATCCACTGCAGCTACATGTAGAAAAGATAAAAGTGTGAGGGTGCCTGAGATAAGGAAAACCTCTTCGCTTTTATTATCATTAATGTTTTAACTAAGGCATGAAGATTTCAATAGGAGAAGATACAGTAGAAGGATTTTTAAAGTGCTTCTATTTGCATGTATACGTCTAAAAAATACCCAATTTGGAATTTGAATTTTTTATAACGGGAAACAAGAAAATAACAGTTTATGTGAAGAGGTGAAAAACTTGAGTCTGTTAGCATTGACTGCAAGTATGGATTTTTTTCCTTCAAATACACTAATAAATAATGTATGTTGCTTGAACAACTAGCATTCCTTTGGACCAATGGACTATGAGAATCTCCAGCAAGAACTTGCTTTAAAAGAAACAGTATGGAAAAAAGTGTCACCTGAATCAAACGAGGACATCTCCAGAACCGTAGTGTATAGAATGGAAGGTCGGGGAGAGCAAAACTAAATGAATGGGTTCTAGTTTCATTAAATTCTTCTTTTTAAAAACCCTCAAGCATCTCTAGATTTAACTTTGATTTTAATATTGTTTGCCTGGTGTTTCATTTATATATACATTTTGTGTAAATTCTGTATGCTATACCAAAAAGACTGTCAAAGTTCAAGGGTGGTGGGGGGGGAAGCACGTGCAAACAACAAAACCCAAAACTGTTAAATGACTTTTGTAGTTATTTAAAACACATTTACTTTAAAAAAAAGAAAAAGGTAAATCAATCTGAATGTTTTCAAAGATATACCAGTTTTTGTGTATATCTGTTTATTTTTGTTTATATCTGAGAATTTTAAGTAAATTAACTTTAGAGCTAAGCAAGACTTACAGTGTGCGCTCTGATCAGGGTCAGCATGTAAAGATACAAGAATTTTAATTAAAATATAAACTAAAATAGAGTCAGCAAAATACAGCAAATTCATGTATCTCTAAATTGTATATTAAGTGGAGATAGGTTCTGAGTCATGTTATTACTTTAACACGAGCTTTCAAATTGTTTTGAACAGAAATGGATCCTTTGGATATGCCATGCTAGTGAAGATTTTTCTTTTTTCTTTTTTTTTTTTTTTTTTTTTTAATCAGACCTTTTAATAATTATTAATGCTAACATTTAAATAAAAAGAGCAAAAATGACTGGGGAGGACTGGCAGAAGGGGGAAAAAACCCTGCCTTGTTTGCAAGGTAACTAATGCAGCGGAAGGATTTCGTACCGAACTCTTTTGAGTGTCTTGCTAGCTGCTTGTACTGGCAGCTGGTAGTTATGACTCAGAAGTCTGCCTTACTAATAATGCTGTGCTCCACCCTAGAGAGGAATGTAAGCAGTCTTGGGTTTAGAGTGGTAACCGAGTAGTGAGCAGGAAATACATTCAGAGTAAAGCAGATAAGTAGATATTATTAAAACTGTTTACAATTAACTTATTTTTCAACTGCTAATGTGTGCACATGTTCATATATATGATCAGAGGTTTCATTTACTTAGACATGAGCAAATTTTTAAAAAGTTATCACTAATTGCTACTTTTTAAAATGATAGTGAGTTTGCACCTCTGTCAGCTTGCTAAGAAACAGGATTTGCATTATTTGACAGGCAACTGCGTCTGTTCATCTGCATAATTTGATAATTTTGAGTATCTTGAGTAGGGTGTAGCTTGAAATGGTGTACGTAAGCTTCGAAAGGCTCAATAGGCAATGCTGGACAGAGGGCACAGACTTACTAAATTCTTGACACTTGTAGCTATTAGATTCTTAATGATGCTAAAAATCTTAGAAAATTCTTCTCTATAATGCTTTCCCCATTGTAAGTTTGCAGATAATCTGATATATCCCATGCCCAGTACACGTCATGCAGAGTCTTGGTTTATAAAACTGCAGAAAACTTGTCCGAGTAATGATAAATGGTATTAGCTTTTTGAGGATTTTGAGAGACAATGACAGATAATTTCTTAGTAACACTTCCACCCCTTCTCCCTGCCCCCTCCCCCAATCCCTCTCCCTTTTTAGTTTATCTAAAACTCCAAAGTGTGTTCATATGTGAGTTTTGCATAAGGGGAGAGTTAGGTTTTTCCTGCCCCTTTTTTGACCCATCTGGATGTTTGTGAATTCCGGAAGATGCTTAAAGCAAAGCTGATGTTCTCTGAGAAAGCAAGCTGTTCTTAATTACTCTGTTTAGGTATTGTTAGTTTTGCATAAACATTTGAAATAAGCTCTGACTAAACCCTCAATAATCTTCATCTAGCAGTGTATTGTAAAAGGATGGGCTTCCTGTCTTTGAAGCCTGCAGGCAGATTAAAATGTTTAAGCAAAACAATACAGAATGTCAATTTTCAGTGAATTTGAAGTCCTGCTGGGGTGAAGAGGTAAATCTGTGGTGCAGATGTCAGTAATAAATGTGAGTCATAAATTGCTGAATAATAGCTGTTTTATAATCTTATCACTGATGATAAGGTTAGGTTTGTCAGTGCTTATCTTGAAAATAAAGTAAAATAAGTAAAGGCAGAGTCTTGAATTATAAAAATGTTTCACCTGTTTGACGATTTTACAGTAAACTAGTAGTTACAGAGACGTAACAAGTGTTCAGATCCTTCAAAACTACATGTCTTTACCTGAAATACCCTCAACTGCAAGAGGGAACATAATTGTGTCTGTGCTGCTACTGCAAGTATTTACAGGGATGACATGTTGCTGGTTAAATTACTAGTTTAATTAAAAAAGGAAAATGTATGATGCAGGGTTTGCTTGATCTAATTCTGCACACGTTATTTTCTGATTTTTAGTACTATTTGAAGCTCATTCTAAAAACGTGGTTGCAGATGGAAAATTGTTCCTTCTGGGTTTTAACTTTAAAATAAAAATCTTTACCTTATTTATGTTTGTCAGTTACATACCAAACGTGTGGTAGAGGCAAATCCTGCATGGGAAATATAAAATTAAGGAAACAACTAGATCTTTCATATGCATAATAACAATAGTTAGGGTACAGCTTACACAATCTTTACTTTAGATATATATATATATATATATATTACAGTTCTGTAATATATGCTTTTGAAGCCTGTCTCAGAATTTAAGCCAGCCTCTAGTTGGGAGGGGTCAGGAGGAGAATCCTTTGGACCAATTAGTTTGTAACTTGCCAACACTCACGGTTTCTTGTTCTGGCCTGCCATTTGTGCAGATGGCTCTTCTTCATGGGAGGGTACGCAGATAGCTGGGACCACGGTCAGGTCTGCCATGATGACTTACCCATTCCTGCATTATGTTTGGTGAGCGGGTCTGAAAGAATGTGGTGATAGAGGCTAGTCATTGAGTGTTTGAAGTCTGCAACGGTTTTAGTGTTCACCTGTGCTACAGTAAGAGCAATTCTTGATATTCAAGCATTTTAGCTGTTTGTTTGTTTTTCTTTGTCAGCATCATTAACATTTCATTAGAAATGTAAATGCTTTTTAAAATTTTATTTTAGCATTTGTGTTGTACCTTTTGGCTCAGTTGTTAAGTTACCTGTCTCGTTTTCCATTTTTCATTTGCATTGTATGTTATTTATGTATCTTGATTTCCAGCATGCTTATTTTTGTATTGTTTAATAAATTTATTTTAAGCTGATTTTTATTGTATTTTTTTCTCTCAATGGAGAACAGATTTGTTCAAACACATTTTTGAGACTGAAGTGAGATAGTGAGCACTCCCTTCTAAAAAAAGATAAAGTTCTAGAACAGTAGGTGGAATAAGCAGATTTAGTTAAACCAGTCATTGAAAACCTTCCAAAGATTTCTTAAACATTTTGTACAATAATCTAATTATTTTTCTCTTTGAACTGTTATCTTAGAAAGTTGAAAGCAAAAATCAAAGTAGCAAAACTTTCTCACCGTGACTTTTCTAATAAAAATGTCATGGTGCAGTAGGATGTTAACGTCACTGTGTATTTGTGTGGTTTTGAAGGTACTAATTCAGTCACTTGGAAAATATGTGGTTAATGGTACCAGTGCCAGGTTAGTAACTGTTCATCATGAGCATTATGAAGTGAAAAATACAGCTTGTAATAAATCACATATAGCAAGGAAGGTGGTCCAAAAACCACATCCGTGTAGTAGCAACAGTGGGGTCTGAATAATGGTTAGTTGAATCTGGGTTCCTGGCAAAGTGCTTGCCCTTTGTCCCAGGCTTACTTTATTTTTCCGTGAAAATTTATCTGAGATACTAAATAGTAGAGGTATTTGTAATGAGATGATTCCGAGGTAAGATTTTGTCACAAGACATACGCCTATACTGAGGGTGGCCATAATTATTAACTTTGCCTTTTCTGTAGATGGGTTTATAAACTGCAGTTACTTAAACTATGTTTTTAAAATTAGCTGTATGTTCATTGTACATAAAATATCACATACCAAAAGAGTTTATTCTCTAAAAGTCATAAAGATGAGCAAAGGTAGAAGAGTAGTAGATACAAAGAGAGAACCACAGGTGATTTATTGTAGAATTACTTTGGCTCTTATGTTTAGGTTTTCATTGTGCATTTGTGTCCAAAGACCAGTGGGTAGGTAGATGAATGAAAAGGCAATGGAGTCAGAGAGGGTGGGCGGGAGGGGGGATAGGGTGTGGTGTTTTTTCATTGCTCTTCTTTCTCTTGGTCTTGATACATACATGTCATTGATGCACAGGAGTTAGCTGGAGCAAAGTAGTTAATTATGAGCTTCATAATTTATATATAGTGTTTTAGTATCCTAAACCTTGTTTGTAGGCTTTTACTATTTTATTTTTTTAATTTTGTTTAAATATCTCTAGTTTTTTGGTGGGAGTTCAGAAACAGTTACTCCAGTGAAAGAAGAATATACTTTTCAACAGAGTTCTTATTGGGATGACTAAGTACACCTAATAATTTATCTTCAGTGCAGAGTCTTTTTGAGAAATTTGTCACAAATGCCTATATTAGTTGCAGGGATGGCCAGAGGCTTTAAATCAGGTAGAAATCTAACTAAAGCTTAATTTATTTCTTTTTATCATGCTGGTATCTTGTCTGTTCTATAGTTTTTGTCCAGTCTAGAAAAGGCATGAATAAGCAGTGTGTGTAATGACATGCTTTTAAAGGATGGGTCATGCACAGCCCCATTTTCTTTCAGGAACTTATGTCCTGATATGTTGAATATTCTGTTGCAGTGTAAATTATTAAAATACCCACTTTGAATCAAGTGTGGGTTTTGATTTACCATTTGCTCCTTCTAGGGAATATTGCGTGCAAAATAGAAGTGCCCTGTTGGCTTTTGGTTTACATGCAAGTAGAAGTTAATTTTATTGGTGTCTAATACTGCTTTATGCAGACTTTTGATATCACTTGAACCCTTAGCATTTAAAAGTTTTTGCAAGACTTACGAGTGGCACAGCTCTGCACGTAGTTCAGTTACTTCTGAAAATGCACATGCATTTCTTCTGTGAGTAGCAGGCCTTACGTAATGGTTATAGCTGAAGCTGCAGTTTAAGTAAAGCCCTACAATAGAGTTTAGGCCGGCAGAAGAGTGGTGGTGGCAAGTTTGCTGGGTTTTTTGTTTGTTTGTTTCATGAGTTTAAGTAGTTAAAACAGAACTTCATTTAGGTAATGAAGCTGACATGGACCATGACCTAGAGTAAGGCTCTTAAGAGTTAACTGGACTGTGCGGATTTTTAAAAAGGAAAAGACGGGTGTCCTGGTTTCAGCTGAGTTAACTGTCTTCCTAGTAGCTGGTACAGTGCTGTGTTTTGAGTTCAGTAGGAGAAGAATGTTGATAACACACTGATGTTTTCAGTGGTTGCTAAGTAGTGTATAGTCTAAAGTCAAGGATTTTTCAGCTTCTCATGCCCAGCCAGCGAGAAAGCTGGAGGGGCACAAGAAGTTGGCACAGGACACAGCCAGGGCAGCTGACCCAAACTGGCCAACGGTGTATTCCATACCATGGGACGTCCCATCCAGTATAGGAACTGGGGAGTGGGGGCGGGGAATCACCGCTCAGGAACTAACCGGGTGTCGATCGGTGGGTGGTGAGCAATTGCCCTGCGCATCATTTGTACATTCCAATCCTTTTACTATTCCTGCTGTCATTTTATTAGCGTTATCATTATTAGTTTCTTCTTTTTGTATTCTATTAAACTGTTCTTATCTGAACCCATGAGTTTTACTTTTTTTCCCTATTTTCTCCCCCATCTCACTGGGTGGGGGAAGTGAGTGAGCGGCTGCGTGGTGCTTAGTTGCTGGCGGGGGTTAAACCACGACAACTGGCCCTTTTACATGTTGGGAGAGTAATAGACACTCGGACACCTTGGCACTAAGGCTGATGAGGAAACAGGGTTGAAGGAAGGACAAGGGGAAAAGCAAAGAATTCTAGAAGACTTTTCTACCCTCAAAAATGTTCCAGTCAGCCATACTTTCATGTATTTCACTTATGCAGCGGGCATGGGGGGGGCGGCATATCTGTTGTAAGGTAACGCTTCCCGGTTTACCTGCTGCTCTGCTCTGATTTTGACCTAGCTGGCACATAGCTGGTGCCTTCTGTAGTGTCGTCCTCATACTTTCCTGATACCAGTTATGTTTGCAGAAGGCAAAAGCTGTCTGCTGCTTATCTTCTTTCCAGATTTCCTCTGACCCCTTTATCTGATCACTTACAGTGGATATTCTCCAGTTAAGTAGCACTGTTATTTTGTAAATTACAGGCAGTTGGCAGTGCTTCTCCTGTTAGAGATCAGTGTACATTAATTTCATTGTTATTTGGTCAGACTTGGAATACAGTCTGACTTCCCTTCACCCCCCCCTTATTTGCACTTCTGTTAATCGGTTTGGCTTAATGATTTTTCAGTGAAATTGCTTGAATTTGATTCTTGTTTTTTCTGAAATATTCCAAAGATTTGAAATAATTGTTTTGATAATACAGTCAACGAATACCTGTTATTTTCTATGGAAGGTTCTTTAATAGCTAAGTGCTATTGTTAAGCAGGCTTTTCACTTGAGTTGCCAAACAGCTGGTATACAGAATTTGAAGTATTCGTATGTTGTTAGTAAAAAATTCTTTGCACACTGTAAATTGGGAATTTATCTTCGTACTGTATCTTCTCTTAAATTAGGTCAGTTTTACTTAGCTGGGTGCAGTCATCATAACCCATTTGTATGAAGTGCAGGAGGTTCTAGTGGCTGTAAGCAACCTGAGAATGAAACCATAACATTGTAGAGCTTGGAAGGCACCTCTGGAGATCCCCTAGTCCAACCTCCAGCTCAAACCAGGATGTAACATCAGTTAGATCATGTTGCTCTAGAACTTGAAAACCTTCAAGGATTTCTGTAATCTCACTGGGTAACCTGTCCCAGTGCTTTATCACTTCCATCGAAGAATTTTTTCCTAATGTCTAGCCGAAATTTTCCCTTTCTGCAGCTTGTGATGGTGATTCCTGTCTTTTCACTGTGCATGATGAGCTTACTGTCACGTGCAAGTCTGTTGGCCATAGGGAGTCCTAGAAGTGGCATAGGTAAAAATGGCTTTTGGTCAGCAATAACATTTTTACCTCCTGCTGTATTTTTCTACTGGATCCTAGGATGTTTTTGGTTTTGTTTTGGGGTTTTTTTTTCATTTAATTGTTGAAAATAAAATGATTTAAGGATTTGAAAATGTCATATTCCCTTTATTTTTCTATTAAAGCATAACAGGCTAAATGCAAACATGGAAGTATGTTATTTCTGAGGGACAGCATGTTACTGTTTGATCAGAGCACTTATCAAAACACTGAACTGAGAACACAAGTGGAGTGATAGGAAGAGATAATGTTGCTTGCTTCCTGTTGATGTCATTTCGCTAGTCCAGCTTTTTCCTTGAGGCAGGCAACTTTTTGTTTTTTCAGGAATTACTCATTCAGTGTCAATTTTTTTTGGACTGGTAGGCCTGGTTTTGGTTTTATGTGTAGCTCTGGCTTTCTATATGGGAAGTGCATTTCACGCTTCTTTTAAAGGACTTGTCTTTTCAAATTTTCCAACCTGTAATTGTTGGAAAACAACTATTTAAAATGTAATCTTGGTCTGAGAATAAACTGTTGTGATCACATGTGTTTTAAAAAACCACCCATGCCGTTGCAGAAAAGAATTAAGAATTATGATTGGGGACATGGAGAAGTAGACTAGAACAGCTGAGTATGTTTTGTCCTATACACCAAAGGCAGATGGGGATTAATGTAACTGTTCCCAGGGTTTGAAGAGAAAACCATGGAGGCGGAAGATCTGTTTAAGCAAATAAATATTTCCAATGCAAGAAAAGCAGGTACTGAGTAAATAGTCTAAAAATTAGAAGAAGGTTTCTAGAAACTTGTTCCTAATACTTTAGAAACAACCCCCCCAACAAGAGCAGAGTGCAAATTTCTGGTAAGGTTTCCCCTATTCTGCTTTCAGCCTGTAGGGTGTAGTCAGTCTCTTGCTAGTAAAATTTCAGCGAGTGTCTTTAGAGAACATCATCTTTTATTTTGGGAATAATTCTAGCTCTGGCTCCTGTAGTTAAGGGTAAACTGTTGTCCATAAATAGGCAAAGTACCTACAGCCTGGGAAGCGGGAGCATTACTCTACTGGGCTGTATGGATATCAGGTTGTGTGGATATCAGTTGTAGTCAATAGGTCCTTGAAAAGGCAGACGTTCTTTTGTCCTGTCTGCTTAATACAGCTAGCATCACTAAAGCACCCATCAGCATTCTGCTTTATTCATGTGACTATCGTTGATCCCAGTCCTTTGGTCCCAAATCTTGCAGTGTTAGTAATGTCTGTATCCACTACTTCAAAGGCTCTTGTTTTTTTCCCAGCATCCGGAGTCAACTGGTCCGTGTTCGTTCCCCTTGACAAGGTTTCTGTATATATTCTATATGTTTTTCAATGCAGAGGTTAGCCTATGAAAGGACTGATCAGGAACTACCAAAGTCTGTATCATGAGATGATGATAACCCTAAGATTCCTGTAACAGTTTACTGCAAGAATTATTATTTTACCATTTTGGAACTTCCTGTCATCATAAAATATTGACAAAACATTATTTCATTACTGATAAGAAATGCTGAAAGAGTTTGACAGCAGAGTGAGTTAAAGCCTTTGAGAGGGTCATTCCTTTTTTTTCCACATAACTTTGATCCTTTGGACACGGCAGCAAGATTCAAGTATTTCCATCCAAACTACTGGTGGTGAGTGCATACCCCCTAAAACTGAAAATTTGCCTGGTCTTCATCTTCTGACTTGAAGGGTGAAAGTCTTTATGACTCTTTATGCCTTAAATGTTTCACTTGATCTAGTAAACTTTTTGTCGAAGCAATTTGTCTACCTGCTATTCCATTGTCATACTTTTCATGGCAAACAACACAGCAGTAACACTGTTTGTCGTAAGGACAGGAGCCAGGCTGGATTTTTCTATTACTCCCTCCTGTTACGTCATGATTCTCTGGAACTGCCTGATACACTATAGTTATTCTAATTTGGTTTTCCTTAGGTCTTCAAAAATTTTGCTTGCTGGCACAATTTATGAGTTTATGAATGTCCATGAAAGTTGTTTTTGTTTATTTGTTTGAAAAAAGAAAGTGGAATCAGCTAACTTGAGGTCTTAAGTCTAGTGAAAGATGGTTACATTTTTACTTCTTATTTTGGGAGTTTTGTCAGTGACATGCTTAGTTCTGTTGTCTCCAAACGTAAAAAGTGTGTTAATTCATTGATACCAGAAGAAATCAGAAACAGCAGGTGGAACCAAACATGACCGTGTGCATTGTAATCTAGTCAAGGCAGTTCTGGTACTCAAGTTTCGCTCCTCTTCGCAGTATTCGTACCTTTTGAAATCAACATAATTGTCCGCAAAACAAAGGTTATGGGTGTGAGGCAAAGGATGAGGCACCTGGAAGTAACTGTTAGTGAGTAGCTCTTGAGATCAGCTACTCTTCTACCAGACTCATCTGTTTGTCCAAGCACACGTGTGCAGAGGGAGGGAAGCTTTCGAGTCATTACATCATCATCTAAGCCCTGGTGAAGCTTCAGCATTAGTTACTAAAGGCCTCCTGTATTGAAAAATTTAGGATCATCTGTGAGTTGTTCAGGGGTATCTCTGACAGAGCAATATTGGCCGTGTTCATCCTAGTACCGGTTCTTAATATTGCGTACCGTAGTTGTGTATAAGGGAATCTTTAGGCCTTTCTTGCAGGAATTGTCTTCCAACTAGAGAAGTTTCTGTTCCTGGGGTCTTCTAATCTAAATCTGGTGAAGTCGATTGCTCTGAGTCTTGAGCTCTGACTTGTGTGGTTTTTTCTGTGTACTCCTTGAACCAGTTCATCTTTTATGGTGGTTTTAGCTGCTACAAAGGGGAAAGACAAAATCAATCATACACTGCTCTTCCCACAATGTTTCCTGCTGTCATGCCGAGTAATCCCTGCCCCTAATGATGGTACGGGAAAGGAGAAACTGCCCCATCCATACGCTCTGGACATTCTTATGATACTATGTAATACCTTCTAGTAAAAATAGGTTTAAATGCTCTGTTTTTTGGGGAGAGTGTTGTATGCAGGGATTCAGCTAAACTTTGGTTTGTGTGACCCACTCTCTACCTCTGGAGCTCAAGTTCTGGAGTCAGTATTGGTGAAGAATTGATTCTTCTGTCTCTGTTGGAGGAGGCGGTGGTGGGAGCGTAGGGGTTGAGAAACACGGCTGGCCAAAACAGCCTCGGCTCACCCTATGGGGTTTACACATCTCAGGAGTGGAGTAGATGGGCATGGTCTTTCTGAAAGAATCTCAGTTACTGAAGGTAAGTAGATGTCTCACCTAATCTAGTAAATATTTTTTTTAATTGTTGGACTGTTAATTCATTTTAATTAGTCTTATCTGTAATTTAAACAGAATCAGTTTACTAATACTTTAGAATTCATCAATAGCCAGAACTGTAAATAATAAGTGATTGCAAATTCACCACATTTGTTGCCATGAAATAAGGTTTCTGCTTCTGTAGCTTGCCATCTTCAAGGACAGTTCAATTGGTGCTGGTTGCTACTGTCTTTCAGGCACTTGAGCAAAACCAAACATAATATGAAGTAGACTATTACTTATGGATTCACAAACTATACTGGAAATATATAGTATTTTAAATTTCTTTTACAAGATACTAAATCTCATCTATCATTTAAAAATCAGAAGAATTAAATGTAATAATCTCCGAGCATGCAGTGGCTGAATTAATTGTAGAACTGAGCTCAGTCCTATCTATGACTCTTGCTTTTCTCTGTATGAGTTAAAGGGTATTTCTTTGACTACTTGAAGAGCTTGCACCTCCTGCCTGTTAGTATTTAAGATGAATTAGCCTTTTCACAGGTAGAGTGATGTTGTTTTGAGGAATACCAGTGACACAGACCCTTTCCAGAAATTTGTGTCCACTTGATAACCATCTTATGAGCAAGAGGTTGGTATTGGAAGAGGTGAATTCTGGTTAAGTCTGTCTTTCATGGCTCCAGATGTGATCAGAAGAGAAAGTACCTTCTGCTCCCAGTTACCGCTTCTTGTGTCCTTGTTAAGCTTTTAAAATTTTATGCAAAATAGTATGGTAACAGGCCAGAAAAGATGGACAAACAGTTAAGGTGTTGTGCTAGTTTGTAGCAAGTATCGTTTTTAGATGCTTTTAAAATACCTAGATTAATTTGAAGTATTCTGATGAAAAAAGGACGTCAGGCAGAGGTGGGCAAAGAAACTCAGTTTACTGATGGTATTGATACTCTAATTATTTGCAATTTTGGGTGCCACAGTCTAGTACGTCAGACTTTTTGACCTATCTCTAAAAGGTTTGAAACTGAAGGAAATACGAATGGTAAGAATCCATTCAAAACTGGTAGATGGGGGGGCGGGGGCGGACGACGGACGACGGACAACAACGACCGTCTCTGCTCAGCCTTCACTTTCAGGAGGGCTGCCCTTTTCCTTTTGTGACTTCAGTCTATATGTTTTCCAGTAAAGGAGATTGACAGTTGTTCTTGTGTTGAAGGAAGGGGCTTATGATTGTTTTTTTTTTTTTTTCTGGTGTCAAGAGAAGCCTTCAGTTTATATATTTGGTTTAATTAAATGTTTCTTCTATTCAGCTACACGTACAGCTTCTGTGATGAGTACTGAGATGGAGCTACCAGCCCAAGCTTATTTGTATGTTAGTGTTCCTGTGTCTGAACTGAACCTGGTCAAAACTCCCTGCTCCATTTTCAAATTTTAAACGGACACTTCTAGGACCGTAGAAATTTTGTCTGTCAGCGTGTACCAGCTGATTCAAAAATGTAGGCAGTCAGAAGAAGAAAATGACCAGCCTTATTCTAAAAGATTGAATTTGGATTTGAAAGAATTCTGAAAGTCAAATTGCAATAAGACATTTAAAATCCTGCTGGGATTTTGCTCAGCTTGATACACAGTTTTAACAACAACAAAAAAAATTCTTGGTACCACGTAGTTTTTCTGTTGAATTGATCGGTTTGTTATTAAACAGTAACACCTGTCTCGTAACTTCTCCCACCTTCCTTCTCGCTCTGTCCGTCGTGCAGTCTGATGCTGGGGTGAGAGGCAGTAGCCACAGTGCTAGCCCCTCGGGGGCTGCCCTTGAAATTCTGTCTCATACACTGACTGCTAACGGAGCAGCCGTTCATTTCCCATAGCCTGTCTAGCTGCTCCTGGCAGCTGCCCACTGCTGCCATCCTGATCTGTAGTTAGATCGATAATATAAAGGTCAAAAAAACTCTTTTAACTTACAAAATTATCCACCACATTTGTATCATGTTTAGTAAAGTAAAAGCAGTAATATTACTGCTTTTAAAAATTATTATGATTTTTTTAAATAATGCATACCTTGTGTTTCTGTGTCATCAGCTCAACTATCCAGATGCAGTAAGGGTCTGCGTGTGGACTACAGAGCACAGGTCTTTGTTGCGGTCATAAATGCAATGTAACTCATAAAAGTGATTCCAGACTGAAGGCTGTCGGTACTGTATTGCCATCTGATAGGGCCAAGGGGAGACTGAGAAGCTCCTTTCTGAACCTGAGTAAATAATGAAGTGGCTTGCTTGAGGTTTTTGCAGCTCTAGCAGTACAGTTGGTTTAAAGCTGCTTTGGGTATGTATACGTGAAAATACAGCCTCTTGTGTGGCTGCAGTCTAGACACAGCTCATGGGAGAAGAAACTTGCAGTATTCACACGAACTCTGTTTGAACATGGCTGCTGAAAACTGTAAGGCAGTTGACTGAGGAATAAATAAGTGTTTTATGAGTCCGTTAGCTTGTGCTGTTGGTAGAGAACGATGTGAATAACTGCTGTGCAAGCAGCATTTCAAGTTAACTCCACCAGGGAGACTCCAAAAATAAACTCCATGGTGGCAGCATTGAAAGTTACTCTTGCAGCTTTGACTCCAAAAATAAATGCTGTACCCACAGCTCGTAAAACTAAAGGAGCCTGGGTGTCATCCCCTGTCCCAAGCTGTAAAGAGAAGCTTGCACCATCTAGAGGAAAAGAAATGATAGTTGATGTGTTAGAAAATGGACCGGAGAAAAAAAATCACAAAATCTCACTTCCTGTGTTAGTTTCAAAACACAGAAGAGTAAATATTTGCAGATTCTAGAGCTATTTTTGCACTTTCCTCAAATCACATGAGGAAACAAGGATCAGCAGTGCAGAAAATAGGCTAAAGAGATGGGGGAAAAGCCCTGAAGAAGAAATGAAAGTTTCATGGAACAGCTAGCCTTGTTTGTATTTTCAAGTATTTTTGTATGTTATTAATGTGTGTAAGTGTATGCATTGATTTATTAACATATCCTCTAATTATTTCTAGTATAATGGGAACAAAGACTTTCCCAAGGAGTTCTAACTTCATAAACTTCTTGTGAGCCTTGTGTTCATTTAAAGTCGGGGCAAGAGGCTCTGTTAGAGGTGGTTGGTGCTGGGTTGCTCTAGAGGTAGGTGGGGTCTGTTGATCACTCTTACTCAAGCCGAAAGACTTATTTTTGCATGCTTCAGGAAGTTATTTAGAGAAATTGTCTTTTCTTAGGTAACTTAGTTTTCCATAGAATAAGGTAATGCTGTGGCTTAATCCAGAGGCTGCTCAGAGTGTCTTCCTGGACTGTCCATCCCGAGAAATACTCGGGGGCAGAACCTCGCCAGGTGAGCCCTGAGACCGCTGCAGAGCCGGCCGTCGCCTGGGTGGCACCTAAACTAGTCTGGGATTTGGTGAATAAAACACAGCGCTTAAATTTGGCTGTCGTTTCCTGGCAGGCTGCTTGCGTGGGGCTGGGGCACGCGGGTAAGTACAAATGTTCACGTCTCAGCTGTGAAATGGGGATAATGCTTAGCTGTGCTTGGAGATCTCTGCGTGAGAGGTGTTACACGTGCACTTCTCCAGCAGTGGCACGTCTAAATACCAGTTTGGATGTTAGAGAGACCTGTTTGTGCCAGACCAAAAACTTGCAGTTTTGGAAGCTGGAAGAAACTTCAGTGGGAGGGCAGAATAATACTGAAGTCCTTTTGACAAACTCGTATTGCTTTGGCTGGATATTTGTTGGCGGTTCAGTCTTAGTTTTTACTTTTAAAAGTAAGTGTTTTACTTACCCTTAGGTAATAACTTTCACTTTATTTCTTGGGAAACAAAGCAGAAGCTCAGTTGCAAAGATACTGACTTTCGATTGGGATTTCTTTGCCTACAAAATACAGTTTACCTTCATATTGAGGAATGGTATTTTAAAGGATAACTATGGCTGTCTCTTCTAGACTTGAACAGTGATTATTTTTTTATTTTTTTTTTTTTTTTACTAGCCTTGTCAGCAGACCCCGGAGAGCAGATTCCAGTTTATTGCAAATTAATTGTAAATACAAACATGGTCAATTTTTAAAATAGGTGGTCTTGTCTCGTCTGAATGTACAGACACCTGCGTTCCTCTTTGAGATTCATCCCTGATTTATTTTTGTCCTTTTAGGGACTACTTGCATTCTCCTTTTAATTTCAAAGTTGAAGCTTCAAAATTCATTTTGAGCAGTTTTGTTTGGGTTTTGTTTTGTTTTGAAACCTTACATGCAGGAAGCAAGTAATCTATAGGCTATGCTTCAGCATAGTTGAATTAGAAGTTCAGTGTGTAAAAACTGGATGACTAAATTGTTTAATTTGTGCTCTAGATTTACTTTTTTCTAGTTTTTATAGGTCACCACTGCTGTTTCAGAATTTATATTGGCACCTTAGATTTCAGGAACTTTTTTCCACTGATAAAATAAACATCTAAAAATCTGCAGTTTTTCCGGAGAGCAGGAGGAATGATTGTTTTTTGCTACCTACTCAGACGGCCCTTGTCAGGGGATCAGCTTTAGGAAAAGCGGCAGAACAGTGTTACTGTGAAGTTGTATTTCTGTTGATTTTAGAGCTTTTATTACTTTGCGCAGTCCCTTTTGGCTCACATAAACCCCTTGCTCCTGCCTTACTTGTCAGTACTTGGTCATTTGCAAAGGTCAGGAAAATAGGAAGAGTTTACAGCAGTCAGTCTCTGCCCAGTATGAAACGTTAATCCTCGTTCGCCAGACACACACTCACCTTAAACAGCTTAAAAATCTATTTTTTGCGTTTCACGGTTAATCCAGCGCTGAGCCGGATTAGCGATGCCGTGTGCCGCTAACAATGGGTGCGGAAGCTCGGCGCGTACGGCGGCAGCGGCGTCAGGCCTTTCGGCGTGGCGGGGGACGGGACCTCTTGGCGAGCGGGACCTTTGCTGATGTGCTCAGCACGTCGGCGTTGACCCAGCTGCCGGACAGCGGTGGCCTTCAGCGGGGCGAGGAGAGAGCCTGGACGGCATCAGAGAAATGGCTGAGCGCCTTGCGCTCTCGTCTTTCTCCAGGTTGTAACAGTGCGCAGCCAGGATCCGCGGTTTTGAAATAACATCGGTTGGACTTTTCGTATAAATAGGGAAATTGTGCTGCCTCGTCCTCGGTTGTTGGTGCAGGTGCCGAAGGAAGATAGCTGAGGTATCGTGAATGCAGATTACCTGTGCTGTGGCGTTGGTAGGTTTTAGCAGCGTGGAGAAGTGTGCCTCGGAGACGCTTTTGGACAAGTCGGTCCCATTTCTCCGGTGTATTCTGTCTACGCTGGCGAAGAGCTGCAGAGCTTTAGTCCCACTCCAGTGCAGCTCTCCTGCAGCTGGCAGCATTTTTCGGGAGGCTGGGTGGTGGGTATCATGCACCAAGAGTCTTGCTTATCTGGGACCCGCTCTGAGATCCCAGTGCATCGGGACCTGGGGCCGGTATGAGAGTTGCTTGTCACTAGGGAAGTGCTGAGCTGCAAGAGCTGAAGTTTATTTCCCGATTTATCTCTGCGCCCCTGTGCTGTGCAGAGGAACGTTTAAAACTTTGCTCTTCAAGCCAGTTCGCCAGGAGGGCAGGGTTCCCAAACGGAAACACTGCATCCCATTTTAGGCACAAAAAAAGAGATGTGAGAGAAGAGAGTGGTGGCCAATTTTTCTCAACTACCTCTACTGTCTTTCTCTCTTCCCCCCCGCCCCCCTTGTTGTAGTTGAAAGTCTCCTGTCAGCACACTGGGTCTGATGCATAGTAAAGTTCAGATATGGTAAAGTTCTTGAGAAACAATATGCATTCAAACAACCTTTTTTCCCCAATGTTTTGAACACCTTTTTTGAAGGTTAACCTGTGGCGTTGTCCCTAAATATTGTGTAAAGACCACTGGAAAGATTAGGGGGTTCTGTTTGGTTTTCCGTGTTTATATTGCCTCTAGCAGCGCCATTTTAAACTATTGGGCTTGTCTGTATTCCTCAGCCACCTGGAGAAACAGTAAAGTTGGAAGTAATAGTTTTTTAGACTGTAAATTCTGTCATGTTTTCAAGAAATTGGGGGGGGGGGGGAGGAGCGCTCTCAGGAAGCAGGATGCAGTAGGAAATTAAAATCCAGATTCAGTGACCTTTTTAGCTAAGAGCTTCTCATGGAATTAATCCAGCCCTGAGCTAAATTAATTTTTTTCTAAAGGATTTGTTTTCTTTGGATGCACAGCTGTTTGGCTTTTCTCTCCTGACCCAAGCGGAGTACGGAGTGGAGGTTCGCCTGCTGTGCTGGCGTCGTTGCAGCCATAGCAGTGCAGGACAGATAGCCCCGTAGCGACAGGGACACAGGGGTAGGTATGGAGCGCGGGGCTGGCATGGCCACCTGCTTGGGTTTGGTTCCTACTTGAGGTTTGGTTGTTTTATACGAATGCTGAAGCGTGTGAGGCAGTGGGCAGAAGGCGCCAGGTCGCTCTTCGTTTGCCTCGAGACCGTAGCAGTTTGTTTCCATCTCTGGGCCTCAGTTTCCCATCTTAGTGCCAATAAGGACAGCAGCTTGCTCTCTGAAGTGTTTGGAGAGTCTTCTGCTGATAGCATTAGACCTAGGCAGTGATACACATGCTGTTTTGCGTTACAAAAAAAATCCTCTAAACCCGTCTGTGTTACGAGAGAAGTGATTCTCAACTCAGGCTTGTATGGGGATTTGCTATTAGCCATCATGAGACTAAGACTATTTAAATAAGTCTTCTCGTGTCAGCTGGATTTGGGTGTGCAGCTCAACTAGGAAAGATGATAGCCCACCAAGGTTGTTCCCACATACCAGTCAAGCCTTTCAGCTCAATTAGATGTGTTGAAATTTCACTTGTGATAAGTAACTTCAGCATATTAATACTGAAGTTAAATGTATTATTTCATTAGGTTTTTCAGGTTGGTACACTGAGAAATTGAAAAAGAAAACAAAAACTATCATGTCTTACCAAAGTACTTTAGCAATGTGTTTACAGAGAAGGGGGGACAGCGATGTACGTGCTCTGCACTGGACACGTGCTCCCTGAAACGCTGAGACAGCCCTTGTGTTTTGCTGTGCTTCCTCCATTCATGTGCAGTTGGTTTCACATCTGAATCCTGCTGCCTGAAGGAGACTTCTTCAAACCTTTTAGCACAATTAGGCTTAGGAGATACTTAGAATAACTGTGGTATGAAAGCTTTGAACTAGGAGTCACTTAACAGTCAGTTTTCCTTTGTAACTTTCAATGCTGTATCTTACTGGGTTTGTGCTTTTGGGATTTGGGGTTGGTGTGTTTTCTTTTTTTTTCTTTTTTTTTTTCCCCTTCCCCTTTAGGCCCCCCATGTTTATGTTTATCTGAAACATCTGCCACAGCGGTGTGACTTCCTGCTGCTCTGAACTCCGAGTGTTTCCTTCCTTTAACTTGACTTCGGTGTAGTTCTTCAGCAACAACAGTCTTGATTTTTCTTTCTTGTGCTGCTTGCGTTCCTATCTACAGACTCACAGAACGGTTAGTTGGAAAGGTACTCTGGAGGTCGTGGTCATTTGGCCAGCTCTGACGTGAAGCAGGACTGTTGCCAGCATTAGACCGAGTTCATCGTAGCTTCATCCAGCGGAGTCTGAGACCTCTAACACCTGCTAACCTGAAGGTGAAAATACAAGGTGTGGGGTCTGGGACTTCTGATCTTTAGTGTTGAGTGACACAAATATTCCTGAGGAGCCTTTCCTTGCTGGTTTCACTGCCTGGATGACAAGGCTTATATCCAGCACCCAGGAAAGAGGGTCGTACAGGGAGGGTTTCATCCTAGCTAAGTGAGTAGTGCTCTCTCTTTCTGGCATGATGACAAGAGAGCTGTTAAGTTCCTCTGGTGTGGTGCATGCAGGTTTTATCTCCCATTTGACAAAAGGTGGAACAGTTTTTGCTCTGGGTTTGATACTGCTACGTAGCTGTATGGTAACGTTTGATCCAACTCATGTATAGCAAAGAGACTCCGTCCCTTCTCCTTTTATTAAATTTTCATAGCTAAGGAATTCTGTGCAGTAGAAAAAGGTAATTCATGGCTGTCAAGTTGAAGGTAAACTTTCTGTTCCTGTTTCTGAAGATGGAAGGAGAAATTGAGTTAATCAGTGCAGTTAAGAGAAACAGCAATACTGAGTATGGCATGTAGAAGATAATGAGCCACTCAGTGAGAAGCTCAGTGACAGAGTCTCTAAACACTTAAATTAGTTGCCTTGACCCTTGTGCCCTACTTAGGTTGAATGGATACAGCTGATCTGTTGTTCACTGGTTTATTTTGCCCCCACAGTTAAAATCATATGTTTGCTGCTCCTACTTCAGAGTTTCTTTGGCTCTCGATTTTTGCAATGGACCTGTTATTTCAGGCTGGTAGGCTGTGAGTTTGGGGGCAGAGAAATTTTTTTGGCCTTTTTGAAGCCTTGATTGTGCTTGATGTTAATGGCAGTCTAAGATTTTGTTGCAGCTTCTGGCAGCAAGCTGTTTTCACATAATTTTTTTCTCAATGTAAATGATAACCTCTTACATGATGGTTTACTATGTATGCTGCTTAGATTAATATTCTCTTGAAAACTAATTGATGCTCCAGAAGATGCTCATGGAGACTTTATGTTCTTTCTTTGAATTCAAAATGTATTTTGTGTTTGCGGACTTTTAAATTTTACTCTTGAATTCACTTTCTATGTCCATCTTTGTTGTTTATGGCTGCCTTTTGAGCAATTTCATTTCATACCTTATAAAATTTGTTTATTTTTTGGCCTGGACTATGCTGCTGAAAGAGTAGGGTACAGCTACAGGGTCTAGGTGTGTTTTGTTGCTAGCAAATCCAGCCTAATTCTTCCATTAAATCATGAAAGTCTCATTTGAAACAGGGCAAGTAGCCCTGGGGGCGGGGGGGTGTGTTTCAGCTACGATGGCTACATTCTGTCTGTTTTTTTTCCAGCTTCAGTTCAGTCCTGACCAGTTTTGGATAACTATTTTGTCATAATTTTCCTGCTAAATTTGTTTTTCTCCTGCTTTTTGTATCCCATTACCTTTACTGTTGTACGGAGAGCTGTCATATTTCCCCTCAAATTTCCTTCTTCTGAACTGAACAAGAAAAGATTTTTTCTTTTTGTCTGAACTTGCATTTCTTTTTGTTTTCATCCATCGAGAAGTTCATTTGTGATAAGATGACCTTGGAGATTTTACATTATTTGTCTTAAGAAAGGAGTGGCTTTAACCTCTCCCAGGTTGCTGAGAGGCACGGCTGAAGATGATTGTGTTAGAAAAGCCTCAGGAATCTCCAAATTACATTTCGTCACATCACTATAGAAAATGAAAATGTCTTCTTAGCAAAATGTTCAGCTGAATCCAGAGGGATTCTTGGCTGCAGTTGCACTTGGAAAGTTACTTTTTGTAAGGAAGGAATGCATGTTATTTTTATTTTGGTATTTTAACACGCATTTGCATTTCCCAGAAGCATAAAGCGTGATGCTTCCCAGCCAAGATGATCAGTTACCTCTGAAATGGTTTTTGTTAAAGACGTAACGTCATTTGCTCATCCTAGATCCTGCAAAAGGGAGTTTTCAGCACCGGCAGGACCTGAAATGTCTGAGTGCAACCAGGCAGGTCTGCCTGCGGGGCACCAGCAGCAGAGCCACGCTCAACTTCTCTCTCTCAGCAAGGAAAGCTCCTGAATCATCCTGATGAAATTTTGAGATTATCAAGCTAAATTCCCCTTTCATGCCTGCGTTTAAGTAGAGTCTGCAGCCCGGTATCTAGCAAAGATGCTTTTAGGAGGTTCTAACAGCTTGGTGTGACTGCGGTGTTTCCTATCGTGCTCCTGGGTGTTCGCTGCCCTTCGCCGGTGCTGGAAGTGACGCCGTCTCCGTGACACCTGCAGGTTTACCACAGGAACGATGAGAGGCAGCATCCCTGCGCGGCACCTGTAGCGGCTTATTCCCGTGGTCCTGTAACTGCTGTGCTGAGCCCGGGGCTGGAGAGAAGGCGAAGCCCAGCTGTGGGGCGTGGGGCAGCCTGGCGAGGAGCTGCCCCGGGGCAGGGGGGAAGGCTGTAGGGGTGGGTGGGTGGGCTCAGCTGGGGACGGCTGGCTCTCCGTCCGGAGCAAAGCCCGCGCTGATACACACTGTTGGATTCTTAGGCGCTGGTTTTGGGGAGGGGGTTGTGTGTGTGTGTGTGTGTGTGTGTGTGTTTGGTGGTTTTGGGGTTTGTTTTGGTTTTTTTTCCGAAGCTTTAAACCAAAAAATCTTCATGGGAGGAACAGAATTACTTCAGGCCTGCCCTCTGTAATGCTTGTGAGGAGGGTCTGGGAAATGATGTCAGGCCCAGCCTTTGGAGCCAGTCGGGTTTAGGAGCAGCCTGGGGCATACTGAGCCTCCCGAGAAGGGATGGAGACCGGCAGATCCTGCCGAGCAGGTCTCACGCTTGCTGGGCAAGGCTCCTCAGCCTGGTGAACCTCATGGTGCAAACCGAAACGGAGCTGCAGGAGTTCGTGGATGCTGGAGTAAGGAGAGTGGCTCCGTTTCCCTTTTGCGTTTCATCCTGGCCTTTGTGCCTCCGTCTCCTTTTGCTTCGGTCCTTCTTTGCGTCAGTGCATATTTGAGATGTAAAAAATAACAAGCAATTCCACTACTTCAGTTTAGAAGAGGCGCAGATGTTGGTTCATCTGTGGCCCTGTGAAAATAGGCCAGTGTTTTTGCAGAAATCTGTGGGAGACTTGCTTGTGGGTGGCGATTTTAATTTTTTTTTTTCTTTTTTTTTCTGTTCCTGCTTGTTGTAGAAGGTCAAAGCAGCATCAGCTCTCTCTCCTTTATCTCTGTTACATGGCTGGTAGCAGCGACAGAACTTTGTAGACTCAACTTAAAAAGCAAGGCAGCATTTAGAATGTTTACTGGAAATGACTGTGAAATGGTGCCTAGAAGTGGCTCTATCAGTTTGTGAAAGAAGCTGCTGTGGGATGCTTAAAACCATCTGTCTTGTTGGTTTTGGCTCTTGTTAAAACTTGCAGAGTTGTTACAGCCAAGACGTGTTAAAAATGTGCATGGGATGAGATTGGTGTAGCCTAACAGTATTGTTTATTAATTAATAGAGCTGAGAAAAGCACTACTTGCCTGAGACCTTACCTTTGTTATTTGACCTAGAAAGATCCTACTTTTGTCTGCCTTGAAACCTCGCTTTTCTTGTAGTGGCTCATTATGTGATAGAATTTAGAATTGCTTAAAATTGTTTATTTAAGGAAGGTCTCTAATATTAGATATATGCAAGGAAAATCTGTAACGCAAGCAAAACCAGTATCATTTCTTCTCTTCTGCTAACAGTTTTCTCCTAGTATTAGGAGTATTCTCTGTTTAAAAAAAAAAAAAAAAAAATAAAAAATCTTACTTTTCCAGAATGAGTTTATCTTATGAGGTGTTTCTGGTTTATGAATTGTGTAAAGTGATGCCGTCTTTGTAATTCAATACTCAGTATCACTGGGCAATCAAAGAGAGATTTGGTATGTATGGTTTGTCCATACAGCAAGGCTTATCTTTTTTACCACAGTAGAGTAGAAATGCACGCTTTGTGGTTCTTTTACTGTCCTTGTGACTTCAACTTTGGAAAGACAGACCTAAAAGTACTGGTAGCAAAGCAAGTTGGAATGAATTCTTCCAGTGTTTTACACTATCCTGCAAAATGCAGCCAGGGAAGGGGATAAAATTAACAAGTTCATAAGCGCTGGACCAACCAGCCATGCTGGGCTTTTCTGGGTTTTCTGTTTGTTTTCTTTTTGAGGACAGAAGCTAAATAAACTGGACTTCATCTTTCTTTGTAGGTGAAATCTGTGATAAATCTGCTGTTTGCTGCCTACACAGGGGATGTGTCTGCACTCCGGAGGTAAAAATTGGTGTGGGGTTGGGAATAGGAATGCTGCTTGTTTGGTACCTGCTGTTCTTGTTTACTTACGAATATGCACACACACTTTGTCCCCCTTGGGGACGTCTGAGCTGCACTGGAGATTGAATATGTTCACCCCAAAACCACCAAACAAAAAAACCCAACCCAAACCTAACCATCAGAAAGGTACCCTCACCTATCCTGCAGTCCCATTCGTTTTCTGTTTCTTTGGATCATAGTGAAATACAATTCCTTAACCAGTTTTTTTATAGTGATGGCAGAAAATCCTAGTTGTACTCTCGCCTGCTTTATAATTCAATTCTGAAACAGCCACAAAAATTCAGGCTGGAAAATGCATGTTGTTGTTGCAGAGGCTAGGAAATCTAGCTTTGCTTTTTAAATCTGGAATAGAATCTGTCAACATTTAAAGTAATAAGGGTAAGAGACTAAATAAACATATTAATCTGGCTAGAATATATCTGAACATTGTTAGTGGGTGGAAAAATGTATATAGTTTAATTTTGCTGTCCCAGAGCACTGTAGCATGATGAAAGAACTCTCCCAATATGTTAACGCTGTTCAGGATTTTCAGACTTGGAGTCCTTCCTGGATTTCCTCAGCTGGCGTAAATTTACTTTGCCTTATATGACTTAGCTTGTCCATGTTAGATTTTAAATCGGATATGTTGACTGTTACGTTGCCTGCAAAGACATTTCATTTTTCTTTATAACAACTAGAGATCAGAAAGAAAGTTAAGCCCCTACCTTTTTGTGTTTTTTTTTTTAAAAGGCAAAGCAGTAAGGGCCCCTTTCATTATAACCAAAGGTATGATGTGCTTTTGGTGCTGTTGATATCATCTTGCAGCAGAAGTTTCATCGTTTCAGCATAGCAGTGTTGTTCCATGCTAGTTTTGTAACCTGTTTTAATTATGTAAGACTTTTCTCTGTAATCTTTTTTTTTTTTTTTTTTTTTTTTGTATTTTTAGATTTGCTCTGTCAGGAATGGATATGGAACAGAGAGACTATGACTCACGAACAGCCCTGCACGTAGCAGCTGCAGAAGGTAATGTCACCTCATAGATGATTTGCTATCTGTTAATGGAAACGTGGTCAGCTTTCTTTAGAGTATCCTCACTCTCTATACGTGATCAGCTTTATTTAGAGCATCTTCAGTCTCTATATGTGCTACATGGTCAGCTTTATTTAGAGCATCTTCACTCTCTATATGTGCATCCCTGCTTTTTAAAACTTTGTATTTATAGATACTTGTAAGTATGTACACTCACAAGCCTGCTTTTCTTACAGGACATGTGGACGTTGTTAAATTTCTACTGGAAGCATGCAAAGTGAATCCTTTCCCTAAAGACAGGTGAGCGGTTTTATTGCCAGTTGGGAGGACAGAGGCTCTAATAGCATCTCTCTAGCCCCCACGAGGAGAGGCAGCTATCAAATAAGAGTGGAATGTATTGAGCCAGTACACTGAAGCAGAAGGAACAGGATCCTGCTGGTTCTCTGTAGGTTCTGCAGAGCAAACAGGGATAGAAAAAATGGTGAAACCATTAAAACCGTTATTTAAAAGGTTATGCTCAGCTTATGAAGTATTTTCATAGTCACTGAATTTAGTGTAGTCTGTGTGCCTAATTATTAGCACAGTAGTATGTAAAGAACTAGATTTTTGGTGCTTTTGTACTTAGAATGCTGATCTTAAATACTGTGCTCCTTCCTTCCTTCCTTCCTTCCTGTAGGTGGAATAACACTCCTATGGATGAAGCTTTACATTTTGGACACCATGATGTATTTAAAATTCTTCAAGAATATCAGGTCCAATACACACCATCAGAGGATTCCAACAATGGAAAAGAGAACCGAACGGTTCATAAAAATCTAGATGGCTTACTATAATCATCTTCAGCTAGATCCTAAGAATCAAATCACTTACCTATTTAATTGTGGTATACATAAGTAATGAAGAGCGTGTGTGTTTCTATCTGATAGTGGTATATATTTTACAGAAGTCTCTGTTACTTCAGTGTTATGTTACAGGAGTTTCTATACGCACAGGACAAATCCAATCTCTCTCAAAAGAAACAAAACCAACTAAGAATCTCCCTCCATAATGTGAGCAATATTACCTCATGCTGCATATAATTGATGTATAAAAATATTTAGCTGTTGTTGGCTTTACTGTGCACTACTTAATTTATTTTTGTGTTCTATGTGAACTCTAGTCTGTGGTCAGGAATTTTTCTGCTGAATTTTTGTTTCTATAGCCCTCTGTTTCCAGTATGGCCAAGATGAGCCAGAGTACTGTCAGGTATGAGCGTCGGTGAGGTTTTTCAAAAGCTGATGCTGCTGATGTAGATTTAGGCTGGGTGTGTTAAGTAAGGATCTGCACTTAACTTTGGGAAGAAAAAAAAAATAAATCACACAACCATGTTTACATAATATAAATATCAACAGAGTATATAGCTGACAGTTGTGAATGGTCTAGGCTTGTTCTTAGAGATAGTCTTGTCAGGGAATCTGTTTTAAAGTTTGTTTGACCAAATGGCATAGGGGAATGTGACTTGTAACATCAAATGGTGTTTAGTGGGTCTTTTGTTTTTGAAGTGTTTCAGTTCCCTTTGTCTCGCCTCCCTCCTCTCCATGTTCAGCTGCTACAGTACTTCCCCTGTGCCTGGGGAAAGCGGGTGCTTCCACTCTATGCAGTTGTGTTCCTTGCAGGTATATTTGCACTACAGCAAGCCTTGACAAGCTGCAAAACCCCCCTTTTCGGCTCACGTGTGGTGTTCTTGGCGGTTGCACCAGGAACAGCGAGGGGAATGGAAGTATGTGAAAGGCAAAGTACTAAACCAAATATTACATGTAAATCTGACTTAATTTAGGCTTGTAATAAGGAACACGGATGGAGTAAAACAGCTTTAAGGAGCATAGAGCCAATCAAAGCATGAGCAGAGCGGGAGATAAGCCAAATTTTGGGGTATGTTCTCTTCTTGCACTACCATCAACCAGGGAGCGGGATATTGCATCAGTGGGATTCCGCTGGTGTAGAACAGGAGTTCAGCATCAGGAGCACAAGTAGGAGATGCCTTTCGTGGTGAACGGTGGCATTTATTGTCTTGGCACGTGCCCCGTCGTGGGAAATGCAGATACTGGTTGTTTGCAGAAGTACAGTGTTACAACAGTTCCCTATTCTGTGTGCAATTGCTTCTGCCAATGCTGTGGCATAAAACCTCAGAAGTGAGCAGTTGCTTAAAGTTGAAGAGTTCAATATTCACAAAACACCACAGTTGTTGGACATAAGCAAGAATTTTAGCACAAGAATTATAGGCAAGAATCGTTTAGCATATGGAAAAGGAGATTGTGCTTGAGAATTGCGTATATGGCTATTTTTATCCTAGCACATAGTGTACACATCACTAGTAGATCTCAAAGTTCAAATTTTCTGTGTGTAGGCACCAAAATCCTTCTGAAATAATGCCCAAATTCCTTCTAGAATGGCCCAAGCACTTTATAAAGATGAACCACATTACCCTCCTTTGCAAATGTGTACACTAAGGCATAGAGAGAAGTAACTTTTCAGAGTGACCCAGCAGGTCAGTATAGTTGAGAATAAATCCTGTTAAGTTCCTGTACAGTCTCTCGTTGATATGCCATACTGCCTCCCTGTCGGGAGGACAAATCTCATGGAAAAGTGCTTGATACTCATCACGAGCAGTGACTGTCCTCACGATGATGAAATCTTGGAAGAGTCCGAAAGTCTAAAGCTCTGAAATAGCATTTCGAAGCTGGCTGGCATGGTTATCAAACACTTTTTCTCAAAAATCTTAACTGTTCTTAAGCAGCTCTTTTTTTTTTTTCCCCCCTCCTGTTTCTTTTTTTCTGAAGATCAGCTATTTTTCTGAAGGCTTTTAACCTGATCTCTTCACGTCCTGTGTCACAGTCACCTTAGTTCTAATCAAGAACTAAACAAAATTTCCTCTGGCTCTTTATTGAGCCACATTGGTCACTGAATAGCACAAGGCCTTTTCTCTGCTGCACCCTGAACTAAATTCCAACATATTTTCTCTGGCAAGGGATCTGTCAACTTTAGCATAGAGGAGTATTTTCAGATGGATTCTAGTTTAGTGTTCTGTATCTCAGTGCTAATCTGACTTCTTCCATATTTTTTTCCTATTAAAACAGATCCTTTAGCTTCTCAGAAAAATACCTGATTTAGCTTGATTTAACTGAAATCTGCATTGCTCAAACTGGCATTTTAAAAAGATACACATATATAAAAAAAAAATCCCCAACCTACAAAAGAAGGATTTTAACTGAGTTAACATTAAAGATCATGGCTGTCCCTAAGCTTAACGCTTTCCTGAATCATACTGAGTGCTTTTAGCCAGTCTTCGCTTCAGTGCATTTTTGCTGGTTAGTTTTAATATTTTCTCATTGTGAGAAGATGCATTATTTTGTAATGTCCAATTCAGCGATGCAGCTATTTAGTCATGGCATTATTTATAAGTATATGCAGTACATTGGTTTGGCTGTTTATCATTCATGACACTGACATGTAGATTTTACCGTAAATAGCTTTTGGTTATCTTATCAAATGCCGACTTCCTATGCTCCAAAGAGGATTCCCCCACGCCTTTGTTTTTGTCATATATGTTTCTTCTGTATCACAACCTAAAATTGTTACGCTAACTTAATGCTTTGTACTCAGCAATATTGTGATAGTCTTAGCATTAATTAGCCTATCTTTGTGAACAAAATGTATTGTACCAGATTTTTTTGCTTCAGAGCTGGACTATCGGTGACTATACTTCTTGGCAGTGTACTTCTGGTCATTGTAACTGACTGGGCTGATCTTGACTTCTAGATTCTGTATTGTGGGGAACAGACAGTGATGAATGTATTTCTAGCAGTTTCCCATGAATGAATGAATCTAAACTTGAGCTGTACTGGTTCTGAAAATGAAAGTTATTTATTTTAAGAAATAAAATCCAGATAGTGTTGCTTTTTACAGCATAATAAATGGAAATACCAAGATCACAATGATGGTGGTGGGTTTTATTGATTATCTACGTGACTGCCATTGAAATAAGCCTTCAGTCATAGGGAAGGCTGCCCAGGAAAACCTACTCTGGTCATTTCCATTGTGCAAAGCTTACAGGAAACCAAAATGAGTTTATCTGATCTAGCTTTGCTTTTTTTCCTTTTTTTTTCTTTTTGTTTGTTTGTTTGGGGGGGGTGGGGGTGGGGGTGATTTCTTGGGGTTTTTTAACCTGTACTTCTAGAGTTGTGTCCTTTCAGTGGTTGCTTTTTTGTTAATGCTAGGGTTCTTAAGTGGATTGGCCAAGTGCCCTCAACAGCTCTAGCTCTCTTTTGCCTACTCTTCACTCCTGCTATCCTTCATCTCACGAACAGTTTCTTTCCTTTATTATTCTTCTGGCTGCGTAGTTAATATAAAAGCCTGACAAGTGTGAGGCAAAGAATCATGTCACTCACTAGCCCCAGAGAAAAATGATGCAGCAGTGGGCTGGCTTGATAGCTCACAAAGTTCAGCTATACATCAGTTATCCTACTGATAGAAATTCAAGTTGAGTTTATTGAAGCTTGGTTGGGGAAGAAAAAAAAAAATCAGTGTGCTACAAGCAAAAATAAAATTATACTAACAGCCACCTTCTAAGAACTCTGTAATGCAGACTGACCTGCAACAATGCAGTGAATTAGAAGCAACTATTCTTGCCTTAGGCTTCAGAGCTGTAACTGTTGAGTTGCACAAACAAGTTTAAAATGAGATGCACAGTAAACTATTGGCAGATACATCATCTTTATAACAGAAGTAGCGAAACATGAGAGAAAGGGCAAAAGTGTCAACTGACAGTTCCATTTATTTAAAATGGCAAGAGAGTACTCCATCGGGGAAAAACCCATTCTTTTAGAACTATTGGCCTTGTAAAGACAAAGCCATGAATAAGGCCATTGCTTTAAATCTCACAAGAAAGTTTCACCATGGTTGATAAAATTGAAGTATAAACGTAATGAAAACAAACTGCTGCATATAGAACATCAGCACAAGGTGTAGCTCAAACAAATACTGGATTTTTTGCATTACAATACAGATCCGCATTCAGCTCGTTATAATAAGATAAAAGCATTAAGTCACCAGTTGTGATATTCTGTATCACTGTTAACCTCAGTAACCCAGGGCACCAAAACTAAGTCAGTTTAGCAATGCTTTCCATTTAAATACATACTACATGCTCTAGATAGGTCCTTTAAATTTTCTTTCTCTTGAGCTTTTGCAGGGGGCACATCGGTCCTCCTAGGCACAACACACTAAATTGAACCAGTCATTTATTTTCTAAGCAGCAGCTGATCAATCTAGCATTTCTGAACAGTAGAGAAGCAGCTCTGCAATCCCTGTGAGGCACGGTGGCCACTGCTGCCCTCCCAGGCATTGGGAATAGACAGCAGTGGCTTGAGAACTTGCAGAAGCAACTGGGTCACTCGCAGCCAGGTTGAGGTTGGCAGGGACCTCTGGAGGTCATCTTGTCCAACACCCCTGCTCAAACAGCATCACCTAGAGCTGGCTGCCCGGGTCCTGTACCTAACACATGGGATCCAGCATGAGTGTTTGTTGCGCCTGAACACTGTCTGGTGGGGTCACTATTAGCTATCTGCATAGGCTGCCATAGGGCTGTCAGGATGCAGAGCGCAACAGAGCCAGTAGCTGACAGGGTGTTGATTTTGAGTACACTGAGCGGCTGTGCGTCGGTAACGCTGTCTTATAAGGCTGTACCCTGGCTGGGGGCTGGTGAAGTGATTCACTGGCGCTGTGAATCTTTCCTGGCCAAGGGCACTTGACCATATTTTTAATTGTATCCTTTAATTTCATATCTGCTATAAGGGATAAGATGCTTTGCATTAATGAGAGTCATGACATTCATGTGATACCAATATGATCGTTACCATTGTTTTAACTGTAGTATTTTGCACAATAATAGTAGCTGTAAGTGTTGTTATTTTGGTAGATCAATTAAAGATTATACTCAGACAAATAACCGCTGAGAATAATGTCTCTTACTCGAAACTTAGGAATGATCAAGATTGAACCATGATCCTGTAAGATACCTGTCGAATGTTTTCAGACATTACTAACCAGATATTGAGTATTAGTTATCCCGGCTCTATTCAGTTTGGTTTTTGAAGCTTGAGTAGATTGACCGGATTTGGTATTTTGGAGACAAATATAGCAAATTGAATTGGGTGAAAGTAAGACGAGTGAGAAGAGCTACAGGCTGAAAATTTTAACAAAGTTGTTATGAACCAGCCCTCAGCTACTTAACCTCCCCTTTCTGAAATCTACCCAACATGATCCCCACTTTTATTGGATTGTGGCAGTGTTCTGCAGTCCCTCTGCTCAGCTGCATGCTAATTACCAGTCTGGACTAATACATGCCCTTAGTCGAAGAGACCAGCTGCTTAAGATAACTTTGCCTCTTAACTGTGAGTTAATTATCTTCAAACATCCTGAGAAGCAAACCTGTTCCTCCTCTGGTGGAAGCACACCTTTATCCTTCTAAGTACTAGGGATTGCATATCCTGCAGCCATTATTCAGTATAAATGTAACTAACTTCTTCACTTCCCTGTGCCTTATCCCCAGTTGCAAAAACACTTCATTATCAAAGCCTGTAGGGTCTTCTAGGTATTCAAGTCAACAGTTAAATAAAAGCCCTGGTTCATAGTACATGAGAAAATAAAGTTCCAGTCCACCTGTTACAACCTAAATGGGGCATGTATTACCATAAAAGATAGGAGTGACCAGATCCTCACCTTAGTAGATTAAGCACAGTGAGTAAAAACATACTCCATCCCCTTTTGCACTCTTTAAGAGTAGGTTCTTGTTTTGTCCAATGCTGTTGCTAGACAGCATGACTGCCGTTTGTGGAGGCTTTAGTCTTGATTGTACAGGTTGAGTTGCAAAGCTCAGCATGTGCCAATGCACCTTTAAGGTGGTGTCCTAAGAAGTGCTTGTTCTGAGAAAGATTGTGCTAAACATCCTACACAAGACCTTGCCCTAAGAAAAAAGCAAAAATGAAATGCAGGTAACATTTTTGGCTTAGGTTCTCTCAGTATGCTATGCCCTTAGAAAAGATAAAAACCAGGACAAACTTCAGCAGCACGTGGATTCAGTGTGGCATGTACCTGTGGAGTGTTTCTCTTCTCCTTTCTGTGATGCAGATGAAAAATCAAAGCTATAGAAGTTCTTCAGAAGTAGTTACGCCAAAGATGCAGGCTTTCTGAATAGCACCTCTGCAAAAGAACTAGCTTTCCTTTGAAGCCTTCTATGTACAGTCGACTGTTTTAAATGTTAAAATTAACTAACTCCCTTAAACAAAAAAATGCATGTTTCTCCTGTCACTGAGATCTCTCATTCCTATCCTCCTCTCTGGTACAGTTATCTCGTTAACTGGAAATTAAACAAAGAATTTCTAAACAAAAAAACTGCACATAAGGAGGCTACTCAGACTGCTGTTTATATTCCCATTAGTTAAAAATTGCTAATGGACCTTCAGGTTGAGAAACCAAAGAGTTGAAGTGAAGCATGTCACCAAGTTATTGACTGCAGAGCAGGATGCATAAGCTAATCAGCTGTGTTAATGATGCAGTAAAAAGCTCAACCTTTAAGTTGAATATGCTGAACACATCTGCAACAAGAAAAATAAATGTCAATTAAACAAGCCAAGTAAAGCTGTAATACTCTAGTCTTTGCTAACCACAGAGCACAACCAGGTCCTCCCCCAAATAGCACCAGATTCACATCTTGGGATCAAAGGGGGTGGGGGGAAGCCATGCTTTAATTTGGAATTTTTTTCTTAAGTACAACACAAAAGGACAACACTGCTCTGTTAACCAGCAGCACCTTGCCAGCCTTGGCAGGAGAACACTTCCAAGCTGCATACCTGCTCTAGCTTCCCTCCCCAGCCAGACCCCACAGAAAGGACTACAGCGTTATTCCTTCCTCCCTTCCTGTCTTCCCTCCCTCTGCAACATATACACTGGCAACTTCTCTCTCCTTCATCCGTATCCCCACAAACAAATGGAAAGAACATCTGAGAGCAATCCCAGTCTAACTCTGGATTCCCAGCTTTTCCTACACATTTGAAGAGATGCGTTCTTGAAGTGTTAGTTTGTGTTAAGTGTCTGATGTACGTTTGAAGGGGAAAAAAAAGGAAAAAATTACGTTCCAGCTCAATCCTCTTGCAAAAGGCTGTTTTATGATACATACCACAGTGTCAATCTCTGCTGGGCCCACCATCCGAGAAACCTCATCAAATTCTTCAGGAGACATGGGGAGTAGATTTTCTGGAGACTGAAGCCTGGAAGGGTGGCTAATAGAAGGAGAAGAGCAGGGACAAACCTTCACTAAAGAATTGAGGCACAGCTGGGCTACCATGTCTGGCTCTTGAGTCCAGAAGGGCTGCTAATGAGGTCTCTTGTGAAGAAGACCTAGCCTGTGAGCAATACACCATGCTTTGCAAAGGCAGCATGGCTTTAAATGAAAACTGGGACTACTCAGTGATCTACATTCTAATCAAACAAGTCCAACAAGTCTTTAACAACTTGCTTTTCAAGCAATTATTTTCCAGTACAACTTCCTGCAAGTTTCTAGGATTTTTACCTAAAAGTGATGTTTCAAACACAGCACTGCATGAATGTGGTGTGATCGGATCCTTAAAGAGAAAGAGAGGAAAGATTTGATGGGGTACCTACACCTTAAATACTGTGAAGAGACATGAACTACAGCTAAAAAGTTAGGATCAGTTCCAAGAAATCTAGCATTTTCATAGAAACTTACACTTCAGATACAGAGATTAACTCAGTCTTGATGTAGCCGTTTCCCTTGGGACCATCCAAATCCATAGGCTCTGGTGCTTCAAGAAGAAAAAAAAAGCATGTTGGTGTTTTTTTTTTTTTAGCAAGCTCACTTCACATTGCCATCTTTATTGTACCAAAAATAAAGCCTGTGACCCAGATAATATGCAAGTCTCTCTCATGAATTTTACAGCACTATGGTTAATTTATTCCATTTTTAGTCAGATTTTCTTTTTTCCTTTTATTTTCTTTTTTGCTTTTCCCCTATAGAAAATGGGGAACAAAACCTCCCCTAAAGTTTGATGTAACTGTACCAGGCCCACACAGCCAGGCTTTTACACATTAGTCCTGTGTTAACAGTCAAATACGAGCCATGGTTCCAGCTGTTAGTGAGAACCTACATCTCTGAAATACCTCACAGGCTCCCATGAAAGCTGAATTAGAGGGCAAGTGACAATTATGTTTTCAGTTTTTGACCTAACTAGATTTCATGATGTGCCTCTTTAAAACCAGACCTTTTCTTAACCTACTAAAGCTTAGGTGCCTGTTCTCACCTTTCAGCTGAGCAGCACTCAAGCATGGGATAGGCTGCCAAGATATTCAGTCCAACTGCTACCCTTTCCTTCTATGCCACAGAAATTATACAGCGCCCAAGTACCTCAAGAACACCACACACTGTATGAGGTATTCATAGCACTCACCCTCCTTAGGCCTGGAGTAGTATTTGCCAAAAGCATTGTCTTTGGGTATATCTGGGTACAGAAATCTCAGTGGATTTTCTGGAATGTTTTCAGCTGCCATCACTTTGTAGTTGCGAATGATATCAGGGAAGGTAACAGCAGAGAGCTCCTTCTTGGTGTACGGTTCTACCGAATGGAACTGGGGCTCTGCAGATAAGAGAAGCAGGGACTCTTAAAAGTGGTTTCAAAGTTTATTCTGAAACTGTCCAGAAAAGCTTCAGCCACTTCCATAAATTCAGAGGTCATGTGAGCAAAAGGCTTACCTGGATGACACCTACTGTGCTGCAGGTAAATATTTAATGATTGTCAAAGGGAGCCCAATTGTTTCGTGGGGTAGGAAGGCATATAGGGGGATAGCACATAGTGATGGCTCTTGGTGTATTTTGTATTCAGAATGACTGGGGTGACCTGTCGTGGAAATTAACTGCAATATTTCATTAACTAATTTGGTGCTACCTTTTCAACCTCCTTCCAAATGATGTCATTGAAACTCTACTGCCTATTAGAAAGTTTGATCCCAATACACCACTTGGAGCTCTGATGAGTCATAAAGAGATAAAGCCTCCTTGAATGCTCTAAATAATATCACCCTTCTTCGCTTAATTTTTGGATGTCTTAGGTATGAAGGCAGCGAAAGGAAAGAAATCATGCAAGTACATTCAGCAGTTTCTCTTCCAGCTGTTGTAGGACTTGGGCTCATTCAAGTGAAGTGTCAACAGCTGCACCATCCTGGCAGGTGGGGTTGATTTAAGTTGTATGATAAGGGAAGAATGCTGGTTGGGTATAGGGGAGGTGGGTGTTTTGTTTTTGTTCTCCTCTTCTCTCCCCCTTCTCCCCCCTTTCCTTCTTAGCTTTTAAGTCTTTAGGCTTCCTTGAAAGAGGATGGTGGAGTAGTCTAGCTAACTGAAGAAACAAGCTCTTCATCAGTTCTTCTTCTGGAAATGGGAGGAAGGAGAAATGCTTGGAAAATGAAGTAAGTGAATATGTGGTTTACCTAGGGAGAATGTAGGAAGGAAGGAACAAATGTGTCAGACCACGCGGTACAGAAAGCTGTTTCAGAAAGGAGCCTCGTACGCAAGGTGAAGTAGTGGGAGATAACGATAATACTGAGATGATTGAATGTGGCTGTAGTGAACTTTTGCTGGGAAAGAAGTCTCTGATGAGGAAGTCTCTGATGCTATGGGTTTGGAGGGAGATGCAGGTGTGTATGTACTAAGGGTGTCTTGCTAAGAGAGAACCTAAGGGGGCAGGGGAGATGGCCTTGGCAGTTTGTCCTCAACAAACCTCTGGGCTAGAAGCAGTACCTAGGAAGTGTTTCTAGCCCTATCTGAAACCTTGAAGAAGCCACCATGTGGCTTATGAGCTACACCTAGTAAGGTATCTGCCTGCTATTGCTTGTGGCCTGTTGCTTGTAAGGGTGGGGGCTGGTAGAGTAGTGTATTGTACTGGTTCTTGGTGTGAAAGAGAAGAGCATAAACACTTCTTGTTCTGCTGTAACCTTGTATTTTGAGGACAAAGATGTTCTCTGTTACTGACTTACCATTTTGAGATCCTTCTACCCAAGTAAATGTGATTGCTCCCTCTCTGCTGCTTTCACTGAATCTTAGTAAAAATGTTCCTGGGCTCTGGTCCTTCAATAAAGCACGTTCTTTCTCTTTACTGATGAAACCCATGATGCAGCTGTAATGTTGAAAAGAAAAAGTTGAGTTTACTTCTTCGATGTAAAATCTAAGCTGTGCTGGGCTAGCTAGGAAAACTAAAAAAGTTTTGTCACTTAAAAGAGCAGAAGTACTTGTAAAAGCCTTACAGAATGCTTTGTCCTGTGAACAGCTGCAAAGCTAGCAGTAGGACGGACAGGCTGAAGCTGCCCTGTGGAAGCCATGAATCGCTACAGCTTCCCTCAGCACTCTTCCTTTGGCTCGGTGGCTTATACAAACATTTTTCTGAGCTCGGAATAAAAGATATTGTCCTTTGCTGTTAAAGCTGGGCTGTGGAAGCAGAAGTTCTACATGTGTAATATGGTCAGATCCCAGCTAGCAGTTTTAACTTCAAAAGTATATTAAGGAACAGTTGTTTCCCATCTTTGGGTGATGAAACAGTTTGCTAGCTACCAGATTGCATTCATACAGGTGTGGGGTTTGTTTTATTCCTTGTGCACATTTTCTAGATGAGCTGTTAAGCTTGTGTGACTTCTATGCCTCAAATTCACTATGCTCAGCAAATGTCACTGCGTAGGCAGGCAAGGAGGCCAGTGTGGTAATTATAAGAAATGGACTGGTCTGAACAGGTACTGGGGAGGGAGTTGTACAAGCTAGCACTAGGGCATAACCCTGGTCAAACCCCAACTGCTTTTTTAAAAAGGTCAGAATTCCTTTGCACTGCTTCTTATTCCTCAAAGTACTCTATCAATAATGAAGTTTTAAGGAGTTTTACTGTCCTGCACATTAAGGAAAGTGCTTTTTGCACAAAAACTACTAAATAATCATGATTTTGCTTAGAATTTCAGATGATGTAAGCTATCCTGTTTTATGGTCGTGTTTTGTTGGGAGTTTTTTGGGGTTTTTTTTGTTTGTTTGAAATGGCATGCTTTAAGTAACAAATGTGTTGGGTGGTAAATATCCTGTGTATAATGAAAGTATTTTGCCTTCCCAGCCCTCAAGTATAAAGAAAGGCAAGTGTTCTTGAGGCTGTAATACTTAATCTTTTGTACACAAGGGGTATCTCTATCCTAATGAATCCTATATATTTGTCTCTTTCCCACTCAAGTATCTTTACAGTTGGCAAGAGTTTTCCCTTCAGTTTCCCTTTTTGCCTTTCTAAGAAACAAAGATCTGTGACTACCCAATAAAGCCAACGGAGAGGAAAAACTAATAGTACTGAATTTCTGGTTTTGATGACATTCAGGATTTAACTTGCACCTCTTCCTTCTGTTAAACCCTAAACAGGGGATTGCTCTCATAACTGAGAGCAATGAGTAATTCTATTCAAGACTGTATACTATCAAAGCCACGAACCCAATCCTGTAGGCACACAGCCATACTGAGGCGGAACACCAAATAGGACAGAACTGCAATTCTGCTTCAATAATGGTGGGAAAAGTTCCCGCTGCACTGGTGTCCACTTAGTTAAGAAATATGTAGGTTTTAGGTGGTGAAACAAGGCTTTGACAGAACTCATCTGGGGCTAGGGGCTAATAATTTGAAGCCTGCTGCTGAATGTAGCAAGACAGAGCAATCCTGATGTAGAACCTGCAGACCTGTGGGATACTAGGATGCTGCATTGTAAGTGTGCTACTGACAGGGTTTCATAATGTGGCTAAACCTAAAATGCAGGATTGTGACCTTGGCTAAACTTGTTTCTGGCAGCAATTACTTCTAAAATTGGCAATATCAGAGTCAAAAGTTTACTAAACCAGTATTAAAGGGAAAATAGAACTCATTTTCCATCTGGCAGAGTCTTACTGCTTAATATACTCTACTAAAATCAGTAAAGACTACTTTTTGGACTCATATTGAAGATACATAAGTTCAGAGTCTGGCTGCTGCCACCTACAGGAGGCTCACGATAATGTTGGCTTGTGGGTAGGTCTTTTGTTTGTTTTTTGGTTGTGGGGTTTTTTTCCTTTGGTTTGTGGGGGTTTTTTGTTGGTTTGTTTTTTTAAGATGGATGATGACTTTATGACTTATGCTTTGTTGTACTTCAGTCTTCCCTGTCAAACACAAAAGAGGCTCTGTTCTGGGGTGTGGAAAGAACCTACCTGCAGCAGGAGCAGAGGCAAAAAAAATAATTCTAACATTCAAAGCCCTGCTCTGTGACTTAAATGGGACAGCTTGGTCATCTGACGTTTATGCTTTAAGCAGTTGCCTCATTAGAGGCTTCCTCACTACTAGAATTCATTTGCCTTGGACTTTTCTGGTTGCAAGTTCCACTTTATTGGATCCAAAGTTATCTGCACAAACAACCTCACAACCTGAGGATGCAACTGCTAGTCTAAATGAGAGGTCAGAGGCAATGACCACATCTTTGTTAACTTCACTCATGTCTTACCCATCATTCCAGAGACACAGGAGGTGCTTCTTAATAAGCTCCAGGATTCCCTCAATCCACAGCCAAAAGGGGAAATTTTTATCGTTTATATTTTCCTGAAATTCAGAATATGGAAAGGTGGGGGGTAGGAGGGGGAGAACAGGGATAATGTGATGTCAGTTTTATTAAGCAGAGAGAAAGCAAGCTCTCAATCCTTTCAGCATCTACTTGTTCTTGCATTTTTCTCCCCTATTTCTTCTTCCCACCCTCCCTGTATTCTCTTATGATTTTTTTTTTCTCCTTTTCTGCTTCTCTACTCCAGAAGGACAGAAACTATTGGGAATGAAGCATGTACTGAATCTTAAGGCAAGAGGCAGTGCGAGAGAAATGCCTGCTTGAGCCTACAGTACCTACAAAAATATGATCCATTGCCTCTCATGCAATGACACTGGTCTAAGAGCAGAGGAAGGGCTCTGGTTCTTGCCTGGGCACTGTCCTTATTGGAGCTCTTGGACACCCAAACCATCCCATGGGGCTTTCTGCCAGGCTGGCTAGCAGAATAGCTTAGACACTTTCTGTCCTGACTCGGATTTCCATTCCTTGTGAGACACCCACACTAATGAACTCGAGTGCTTGTAGGTCACCAGAGCTTTGCTCTTCCCCTTGGAGTCTGCTCCTGCCTGCTGTCATCTCCTGCTTATCTATACCAGTTCAGGGTCTAAAGCCAAAGAAAAGGTGAAGAGTCTTCCCGTCTCGCTGCAGCCATGGTTCTGAAATCTCATTATGCGGCTTTCTGTCATCATGCTGACCCCTCTTGGCTGCCCTGTGCTAATCCTTACCCTAATCTGGTCTGGTCTGGGAAATGTCCTTCGCTATGACAGAGAAGAATTGTTCACCTTGCTGGGTTTTTTTTGACACTTTCTGTAATAGTTAAAAATCGAGAACTAGTCTATTAATAGCAACTGCATTAATAATAATGAAGATACTGTGTTTGAAACATGCCTTTTCCTATATAGTTTACATGACTCAAAAGCAGTCTCAAAATCACCTACTCCTTGCTATCACAAGCCGTTTTTCCTCCTGCTGCTGCTACTTTAACCTTACCACCAAAACCTCCCACAACCATGTAAGCTCTAGAATAACTAGGGTACACTTCTGAAAAAAAAAAAAAGCACCCTGAAAAAACCCAAACCACAACAAACCCTCCCCCCCCCCCCAACAAACAAACCCCACAACAAACTAAGACAAAACTCCCTCTTCCATCTCAATTTTTAAACTGTGTACATACCTTGCAGAATCTTGTCCAAGGAATAAGGCCATCATGAGATCCTCCGCTTGTTGGCCCTGAGCAGAATAAATTGACTTCAGTCATATTCCGTAAGTTACTTAGTAAGGCTGAAAGGAAGGTACTTATAGCACTAAATTCTGAGTGTTTATTTACACCTCTGAGCTGTTGGACTAAGAAAGAAAAGAAATGGAAGGCTACACAGCTAGTGCAGGGAGAGCTTGCAAAGCTTCTCTCTGGAGAAGTTCACTGCATCAGAATGACCAAATATATTCAAACAGACCTTGCGTAACGGGCACCAATTCATTCTGACACTTTCTATGCTATGCTACTCCTAACACTTGCCAGTTCCAAAATGCTTCCAGGAAGGAGACTGAAATCTTGCACATCTCTTCTCCAGCAAAACAAGAAAACTGCAACCCATAAGCTTTTCAGTAGGAGCTCAGCAGACCCTACAATATCCTTCTGAGATTAAGCACTGTCCTGTCTTGATTCTGGTGGCTTGTAGGCTTTTGCCCCAGAAACTCTCTGACTTCTAGGCCTACCCCAACCACAGTCTCATCTCATTCCTGTTGCAATCACTTCCCACTGCCTTCTTATGTCAACAGTGTTTCACAGCCACATCCAAGCCACAAAGAAAATCCTATGCTGTGACTACAGCAGCTAGAGCTTTGCAGACCCTGACTGTATTCAGAACCAAATTCTTACTGTTACAGATCAAGCTATGGATTTCAATAAAGTCAGAAATATGCTGCTTTTCCCTCTCATAGCCCTAAACATAAAATGGATTAGGGAGCTTGTTTCTGATGCTGCTAGTGTTAGAGATCAAGATTCTGTCAACTTTCACACCACAAAAGCAGCAGGTGAGTTGTATCCTGGCACCCTGTTAGATTCTGTGTCCCCTTGCACTAAGGAATCCTGAATATATAATGTTCAACTACCTGGATTTTTTCTGGTAGTGAAATACTTTTAGCTGTAGACATAAGATTTAAATAGCATCCCTACTGTTACCAGAGCTTTAAAAAAATCTCTGAAGCTCTCAAATGCAAGCAGACCATAGAAATATGTCAGTGGTCACTTTGTTTTCATGATGGTTAATTAAACTAAAAAATTTACTCTCCTTGCAGAACTCTGAAAAGTAATCTATTAAATCAGTAAGCTTTTGTCAGATCTTATGTTTTGGGGAAATCAGAGGAAGGGAATTAGACTGGAATGCTGTACTTACCACCTAGACCCACTAATGTTAAATCCCTTTAAATGCTTCCTGAAATTTAAGGTGAGTGGAATACACTGAATCAACAGTATTTTTATCTAGGGTCTACTATGCAAACTCAGTAGCAGTGTCAAGTGTCCTGCCTATCAGGCAAACTGACAAGGAGTTTGGAAACAAAACTCATGGTTGATTAGGCTTTTACTAAGGACTCTCATCTGGGAGATGTTCAATTTGATATCCTTCAATAGTTTCATAGTGTGTGCACTTTGGTATTGCAACTGTGTTTATGCAGATAGAGTAAACCCCCACTGTAGTTGGGGGCATGCATGAAGTTAAAATAAATGGAGACAGAGTTAAAAACAAAACCAAAAAATTGCCTAGAAACAGCCATCTCAAAGATTGACTAAGCATGTGCATTACTTCTGTAGCTCTTTAAAAGGCAGAAGTAGTCCCAATCTGCACTGCCCTAATGCATAGAACTCTTAAGTTAGAACTGCAGATTTTTTTCACAACCAGACCTTCATTTACAAACTCTACCATATTGAAAACTGAAGAACATTTCATTGCTATAAAGTGATATTGTATGAGGGGAAAAGGTGTGAGAGAAAATGAAAACTTAAAATAGAATGCAGAAAAGATGTAGAATTAGCTTAAATTCAAACAGGCCATCTATGATGGAAGCAGATCATACCAAGTAGCTTCTCTCCCAACATGTTCAGCTGATCTGCATTAAGTCCTCTCTTTGTTACAGAAGAAAACTGCCAACTCAGAACTTCAGAAAGTTTAGACCACTTTGCATAAGGTGGATTCAGAAAGAAGGACAAGTTCTGGAATGGAAGGGAAAAATATAATCTATGGTTAATAAACATTAATTTCAGAATGCCATTTGAAATTATAACAGTGTATTGCCAAAGCAAAATGCAGATATAAGAATGGATGTCAGCTTGACACAACTCTGCAAAAGCAGGCTTCTATTCTGACAGGCGCTTTTAACCAGGAAAAGTAATCTCTGGGACTCTGCTTTGGACATGCCTTCTCCCAGTGGGTAGAATTCCTAGATTACTCAAGTGCACTGAATTTGAATTCTTGAATGTTTATTTGGCCTCTTGCTGTGTACTGTATATACTGAATACAACATATACGATCCTTATATGGGTTTCAAACATTGCTGTGTTTTAGGATAGGGAAGTAAGTCACTGTGCCTCTATCTATGCTTGAAGGCCATTAAGAGTCATCTGCATGGAAAAAAATGCAGCAGCCACTTGTATACAGACAAAGCTTAAAAATTACACAGTTATTTCTGATACAATTTCTTTTTTCAAATACCTTGGGATCAGTAGACAGCATGTTGAACCACAAGATAGAAGCCCATCCACTTGGAAGCTGGCTCACATTTGAGATCACAACAATGGGAAGGGACGTGGTCTGAAAGTGACCCAAAAGGAAACATGTCAGACTATCCTGTACTGCTGCTGCAGTCCTCCTCTAGATTACCCACAAACCAATTTCTGTTGTAATTCCCTGCTTGCATGGTCTTTAACTTTTTCACTCAAAGTTTGTATGTAGGGGAGAAAATGTCAGCATGATGAAGTACTAGAAAGACTTAGGTGATTTTTGTCTGATAAAGACTTTCATTTAGTGTCAGTTATAGCACTGATTTTAACGGTAGAGTTCATAGCATATTGCTTCTGAAATAAATGGAAAGCGGTATCTAGAGAGCTTAAAACACAGGGCTTGTTATCAGACACTTTGGAAAAGCACATCTACTCTTATTTACCCAGAAATTTGACAGCATTCTCACTGTATGTGTCTATACAGAGATGTTGTGAAGTGTCATTCATATATTTTGAAATAACTGAAAGTGCTTGATATCCCAGTACTTAAAAAATAAAAAGATAGTTTAGATTGTCAGCATGAGTGACATAACAGGAATTTAAGTCTATCTGATTCACCTAAGACATACCTCTAGGTCTATTACCAAGCCAGGCTGGCACAGCTGCGTCTCAAAACTCAGAGAGTGAAGCTCTTCAGTTACAATGAGAGGACCCTTTAAAAAAAACAAACAAAACCTTTCAGGGACTGAAAATTGCCTGGGGGGAAGGCAAGGGGATATATCATGGGGAAAAACCTTTTCTGCCCAAGATTACTTGCTGTAGACTTCAGAAACACTTTACAAGTTGTCCTAGTTTCAGCTGGGATAGAATTGATTGGCTTCCTAGTAGCTGGTGTAGTGCTGTGTTTGAGTTGGGTATGAGAAGAATGTTGATAGCACACTGATGTTTTCAGTTATTGCTAAGTAATGTTTAGTCTCAAGTCAAGGATTTTTCAGCTTCTCATGCCCAGCCAGCAAGAAGGCTGGATGGGCACAAGAAGTTGGCACAGGACACAGCCAGGGCAGCTGACCCAAAGTGGCCAAAGGGGTATTCCATACCATCTGATGTCACATCTAGTATAGGAACGAGGGGGAGTGGGGGGCAGGAGCACTGCCGCTTGGGGACTAACTGGGCATCAATCAGTGGGTGGTGAGCAATTGCATTGTGCATCATTTGTTTATTCCAATCCTTTTATTATTACTGTTGTCATTTTGTTAGTGTTATCTTATTAGTTTCTTCTTTTCTGTTCTATTAAACCATTCTTATCTTAACCCATGAGTTTTATTTCTTTTCCTGATTTTCTCCCCCATCCCACCGGGTGGGGGGAGGGAGTGAGTGAGCAGCTGCATGGTGCTTAGTTGCTGGCTGGGGTTAAACCATGACACAAGCCAAAGTCAAGTGACAATGCTAACCTCCTAAAACTGACTGTTAGAATGGCAGGGGTTTGTCGGGTTTTTTTGGCTTCTACCTAGAAGCCAAAGAAAAAATCTGTCTTTGCCAGAAAGTCCTGTTAAAGCTAGATACCAATGAGGGAGAGTCCAAAGGGACACCATTGTGGTAGTAGTTCTCACTTCTAGATACCTCCTACACAGATCACTTCCTAGAAACGCTGAAGTCCTTTCCTATTGATCTGTCATCCTGTGTATTTCTTCTGGGGGCTGAGCAGAGCATTATCTTAAAAGTCCAAATGCCTTTTTAGTATTATGCAAAAGCTTTACAGACAAGGTTAGTGCTGCTTACCTCATTTGTTCTGCTTCCTGCATTTTTCTGTTCTTTCAGTTGCTGCAAACGAACAACAACAAAGACCCCATCACTCATTTACCTCAGCCACAAATAAAAGTGGTAGAGGATGGAAATGTTTTGCATGCCCTAGTTGCTCAACTGTATGCAAGCTTGCTGCATTAGTGTCTGATTCTATTTAGTTCTAAGCTGTGGAAGCCAAAGGATTAAACTGTAGGTAACTACTGCTCTTTTATAAACTATTAATCTGTGAAAATAGATATTGCACTGCTATAATGTAACGCCTTTATGTAAAGAGGCCTTATAAGAACAGAAGCAGTGTGAAATCAGGAAGGATCAGATGAAATACTCGTTTATCAAAGTACCTCTCTGAATTGGACAATAAACTCCAGACAGTGTCTGTCTGGATGAGGAAGGGAGACTTCCTCTGAAAGGCCCCAAACAGCATTTCTAGGTTTTCTTTTTCTCCTTCCTCCAAAGAACTCATTGCAACATAAGCTGTATGGCAGCAAATACTCTTATTTGCATTTCTGGCCCTGTTTCAGTGACAAAAGCAATAGCATTTCAACTGAAACAAGCCAAATACTTCAAAAAGTGAAAAACAAAGAAGGAGAGATGATCATAGTTCCTCTTACACAAGGGTGAACAATGACTTCAATAACAAAAGCAATTTCCTTCCTACCACACCCTCTACCCACACAATTAAATGGATGTGTCAATAAAAGAAAAAAAAAACAAACCAAAACCCTACCAAGTGCCTGAATTCTGCTGCTAGACTTCCATTAGTAGATTCTTCCATGTTCATTACTTTTGTGTTTGTTCCCAAAATATTAAATTTCCTGAACCTTCAAAAAGAGAGAGAGAAAAAGAATTAAGTCTCAAATTCACTGAAAGAACCCAATATTAACATACCAAACTGTGATGCCACATACCCTTTGACGGAGTTCTTCTCACTTACATCTCTGTCAACAAAAAGAAAAGACAAATCTTTTCAAGATGCTGCCACAGAGAAAATGTGCACGTTTGTTTTAGTAGCTGACAGCTGACTGAGAACTGGCAAAATGCTTCTGTGAAATCTTTTGTGTAAAAGAGGAGGCCATTGGTTCAAGCAGTCAAAATACATATTGTGCTACACAGGCTGTCTCTTACTGAGGCTTAAATTTTGCTATGGGGCTTTATAATCAAAGAAAGTCTTTTCTTTTACTACATATGTTTTAACTCTTGCTCTGAGAAAAAACCCTACACAGTACTGTCATTCTAAATCTGCTTTCAAACCATACAACTTGTTGAATAAATTGCTGCTTCACTTGAATCAGTTTTCCTACCACTCAGGATTTTACTGAGTTGCTTTATATCTGGTGCACTTCTCAAAGCCTCAGCTCACGCATCCACCTAAGAATTTCTTTTCCTTTTCCCCATTCCATGCAAGTTCCTGGAGCCCAGAGCTGTTTCAAGTGAACAGAATGCCCCCTAAAGGCTTGAATGGGAAGACAGAAACCCACCTGCTTTCTTAAAAGCACAGCCACTGTCATTATTTTGGAGAGCTTGTTACATTTCCTTCCCTGCCCTTAAAGTGCTAAATTCATCTGAACTGTAGCGCTTGTAAAAAGCTGAACTTGCTTACAAAAGATTAGTAGTAGACTGTTTAGACTGCTTTAAGTTTTTCACTAATTGAGAACGTGTCACAGGTTAAAGGTAGACTGTTTATACCCCTAATTCAAAGACAGCTTTAGGATAGCCAGATTCCTCACTAGAGGCTACCCAAAAAGTAAGATATTTTAAAGACAAGGCTGAATTATGTGACTGGAAACAGTGGAGTTTGATGCTACGCTTTCATCTAGTGCTAGCCCAAGTGAAACACTCGCAACAGAGAAGTGGTTTTGCAGTGCCTTTGCTGTCCAAGTGCTGCTCTGTGCATAGACTGATTTAGCAGTAGTGAGCTCTCCTCAGCGCACCTGAGTGGAGCTGGTGGCAAGAAGCTGAGGCTGTCTGTGCTTTGTGACATGTCTCTAACAGCAGAGAGAGATTTAGAGCAAGGGCATGGGTAAGAAAAAGGGAAGATATACCTGCTGCCATGGAGAACCAGCCTGCTCCTGGCCAACTCAACACTATGACTGCCTTTTGGATTTCTGAACATGGGGACCGCTTACCATTAACGTACACAGGGATGAGAAAAATGCAACGTACTTATCAAATAAAACTTTCACTTTCAAGTTGTAGTTCAACTCCTGCAATTTCACCAGCAATCTGGAAAGAGAATTTTTTTTTTAATAACTGAAATTGCAAAACACAGGTTCTCTTCTATTGCATTGCTTATCACAGGTATATTTAAGCTGCACCACTCAGGGCCACATACAGATTCCAAGCTTGCTCCATACAAGATGGCATTTAGAGAGGAACCTAGATGGGCAAATGAGTTATTCTTTTGCATGACAAAGTGGACTGCATGTGTCTTCTGCTGTTTGGCTGTGTTTCTTATGCACTCAATACCCCCCACTTCTGGTAAAGGGTAAAAGCTGAATGCAAGTTAAAATTTGCTAAAAGACATCCCCCTGCCACATGGCACTTTCTTCCTCCTGACCTTACCACTTGGGCTACAGTGTAAGATGTGCAATCCTTTCAGCTGTAGAAGTCAATGACATGAAAGGCTTACCACAAAACAAGAAGGGGGAAGGGGAAAACATACCTCAGCTTTACAGTAAACTGTACTCCTGTCTTCAGGACTAATGGCCTCTGAGGATGTGTTGGCATGCAAGGCTGCCTCTCTACCACAAAGGAGCTATGGAAAGAACAGATTAAAGGCACTTTGATTTATCAATGTTGTCTTTAAGGAATAAGAAATTACATTAAAAGTGAACTTTGAAAGAACGGCGATTTACCAGTAGTACTATAGACTTCATTCATTCAGTTTCAGTCTACACAGAGGTCTATGCCCTGGTTTCTTTCATTTGTATCAATGGGGCTAGAAATATTCCAAGTATAAAGTGATTTCATAAGGCTTGGCTTTTCCTAAATACACTGATGGCTTGAGGAGGGAGAGTGCTACCTCAAACTTCCCTGAAATCAAACAGCATGTAAACACTCTGATGTAACTAGCATAATCTAAGTGAAGAGTGTTGCTTCATTTGCCATTTGCAGTGCTTGCCAAATTCTTATGGTTACGGTGCTGTGAGACAGTGCTACATAACAATGTGTGCCCAAGGGCTAAATAAGCTAGCTGGGGATTTGACGAGGGCTAGCGAACCCCATGAAGCAAACTCCTGAGGCTAACCTGTTCTGATACACCCCAAACTGTTTCTGTCTTAGGCACCTTTTGTGTAGCACTGTGCTGTATAGACATAAATCCTGAAGTATTTCTACCGTTAACAAGTCCTAGGCAGCATGGAGACTTTTCCTTCCACTATGCTCACAGGCAAGATAACTAAACAGCAGCTGAACTTCTACAGCTCTTCCTCATTGCCTTTGCTTCATTGAAAAGCAGTACCTGTGTCTTGCAATTGGAGATTAGTGGTCAAAGCATTTGAATGGGACTCTGGAAACCTGTGTTCTAGCCCCCTGTAACAGGATGTTACCTACTGTATCTAAGCCCCAGCTCTTGTCTGCTAGATTCAAGTCTTCTGCAGCATTAACTTTTGTCTACTGTATGTCTACAGAATGGGACCCTGATCTTACGTGGGGCAACTACCAGCTACAGTAACTTGCATCATAGAGAATATACAGAGGTAGGGCTGGCCTCCCTACACTGCAGACAAGGAGGATGTGTCCAGAGACAAATGGTTGGAGAATCTAGTGTGTATTTGTCTTGGGCATAGCTTCATGCAGATGGTTTCTTGCCTCCATTTACTTGAACTTTGCAGGGCTGAAGCTTAAAGCAAGAAATGGACTAACAAACTAGGAGTTTGATTTTGTAATCAATGCACGCTGTAGCACAGCTTCTCCGAACTTAATGATGACTGATCACAAACCCTTTCCATGGGCCTAAACCTGTGGAAACCCTAGATAGGCTAAATCTCAAAAATGGTCATTTAGTTTAATGTTTGTGACAAACTTAGGAAAACCTCAGAAAATGCAAAGTTAGCATGCAGGAAATACTGAGGGAACAGAAGGGAAGGAGCTCTCCATCCATTTATTTATGCAAACAAAAAGATCACTCTTGACTGTTACCTCTGGATGAGTTGTTTGAAAAGACTGTATGTTCGGTCCTGCAGAACTTGTTTATTTTTTGTGATGGGATCAGGGTCATAGGTAAACTTCTGTTCCAGTTCCTCAAGCTTTTTGAGCTGCTGACGAACTTGCTGTAGACTTTCAGCAACAATGGTGAACCTACAATTATACAATCTTATTACTTTTAGCATGTTTTTGTATTGTACTAATGCTGAGACACCAGTCAGGTGTGCCTGACTGGTGCCTTTGGACTAGGCAGTGCACAAAGAACGCTTCCTGCTCATTGCAAATGTGGTGAGCTAATAAAATCAATGAAATGTAGTTACGCTGTGACAGAATGAAAATGTGTAATGTAAATAATCAGTCTATTTCACAGATCTGGTGTTCCTTCATAACAAGTGTTCAAGTTCCTGTCCAGTGCAGTCATTGACTAGAGACTTACCAGTTCTGTAGCTGGTCAAGACAGGCATTGGGTGGGCCACCAATGCATGCAGTCTGTTGCCTGTGTTTCCACTCCACCAGCTCCTCATTAATAAGAGCACTCTGTGTGTGCTCTGTGGTGTTCAGTAGCTGGACTATCTTGTTCACCACTTCCTATAGAGAATATTAAATTACCCTGTTTATTAAAAATACTTCATACAGGAAAATAAGTACTATTTTACCTCATGCTATCTGTCTTGCAAAACTCCGCAAGAACCTCGAAGTAATAGTTTCTGTCAACACATGATGTTTTCTAAAAACACCTTCTTCTTTTTAGCTGGAGTATTTGCTAGATTAAGGGGAGAAACAAAGCATATTCAGTATTGCTGAATTCTGAAGAGCTAGTGTCTTGCATCCAAGTCCCAAGTGTATATCTGGGATCACCCAGTGCTTGCTGTAGATTTGAGCACTGCAGTGAGAGTGGGCACATTTAACTCTAATAATAGCCACAGTTTTTTAAATCAGTGTTTTCCTCAAGAACATGACTATTGATATGACATCTTTTTCCTTTCATTGTTCTTTTAGCTTTACCTGACAGTTTGATAAAGGTTGCTAGAAGAGAAATGAAATTGCTTACAGACATCCTAGACCTTTTAGTCAGGATGGAAAGAATGAAATCTTAGTTCAACTGAAAGTAGTAGAAAAGTTTTCTTTTGCATAATTTGTTATGTCAATCCAATGAAAACAAACATATGTTCAAAATGAAGTGCTGTTGCCTTCTGAAAGAAAACTTGAGCATTACCTTTCTCTTGAGGTCAAGTGATAAAAACATCTTCTTGAGATTCATCTGTTCTTTCTTGAATTCCTCCTGCGACACACCATTGGACTCAAGCTCTGTAAAATAAGTCCCAATTGTGAAGGTGAGGCTGAAGGAGTGCTGAAGTATGCATGGCAGAAACACTGCGGGGAGGAGGTGACCTGCCTGGCTAATGTCAAAATGAAGTATATTTTTAAAGCTTAACAGTCTCCTAGATTTTTTTTTCTATTCCTCCTTTCCCCCTTCTGAAAGGACACAGTCTATACGTAAAGCACTAATGCAAGGAAAAGCCACTATCCCAGTAACTGAGATGTAAATTTGCTTGTTTTTCAGAGCAAGAACTTGATTTAAAATAGTGATTACATTGTGTAAAGATACACACTGAGCTATTTGCTCTCATGCTGACTTCAGACATGAATTGTTCATATTACTCAACCTGGCAACAGATGTTACCTGTTATTTCAAGGGACAATGTTTACAGCCTCCTGAGGGTAGCCCAGGCTGACAGATCCTACATAGTCACCCTAGCTACTACCTCTGCTGCCTACTGACCTTAAGTTAGAGGTTCCCATCCGCCTCACGGAAGTGCTCCCTGCCCCCAACTACAAAGAGCAAGACTGTGGCTCAATGCTCCCTTTAGTATCTTCTGAACATGTCCCTCTTCTGAAGGACAGTCACTTGTCAATTTGTGTTGGAAACTGAAGCCTTTTCTAGAACAAAGTAGTGAAAAAGAGAGACAGATCTATATAATGAAACCAGTGTGGGCTTACAGCTGCATGTGCTTCCCTCAGTACACAAAAGCCTACAACTTGAAGCAGGAAGGCATTTGTGAAATATAAGATGGCAGAGAAGCCTAAACTTAACTATTTAGGTGTATGGTTGAACCAGTCAAAGTCTATAGGGTTTGCTATTTCTAGTAGCAAAGGGACGTAAAGGACAAAGGAATGCTGCGTTAATAAAGAGGCTCTTGTCAGAACAGACAGATGCAGAGAATGCATTTTTCAGGAATTTAGGTTTTAGCATAAAGTAGAATTAATGAAGGAGGGACATTACCAGTAAGTTTGGCTGCATATTGTTAGGTTTAGTTTCCTGACATAAGACAGCAGAGTTTACTCTACAAACCATATGCAATAGGGTATGTCCTTGATACTCACCTCTATTCTGCAAGGTTTTACATTTAAAGTCATATTCATCTTGCATATCCTCTAATGTCTTGATGTCTTGCTCCACATCCTATAAGGCACAAATGAAGGTGGCCACAATTATTCAATACTTTCATGTAATGCAAGACTACTTCTGATTAGGAACTGCCTGGTACCAGCCCTTTACAGAGACGAAGCCCAGTTTTGTAGCAATGCATTTTCCTGGAACTCCCTAACAGGAAATATCCCTAAACTTAATCACCTTCTATTCACTCTCCCTCCCTCTTCTCAGCTAACTAAAATCTGTTAATTATAAAATACCAAAAAGCCCTTACTGTCTAGCCATATAAGTTTTGGAGAGTTTAAGAGTTTACGAGAACCTAGGCTACAGTAGAAAAACTTGGAACAGCACACAGAATTTTAAACAAGATTTCAAATTCTTGGATATTGCTTGGAGAAAAGCTTTCTGTCATGACAGTATTTGTTATGAGAATAACCATCTATATACTAAATGAAAATCTATCTTCTAGTTAACAACAAATTGGTCAGTATATGATTTCTTAAGAGGTTTTTTTTCAGTTGCTAGTATTTCAGATAGGCAAAATGTTGCTAAGATTTAGGCACAAGAAATTTGATCTTGCTAAACCAGTCAAATCCCAATGTGTATTATGGTGCTACTGATAAATAATTACTTTCTATTTTCAGACAATCACTCATTATAGACTTGAAAACCAAGCCATTCCATTATTTTTTGTCATTTTAGGCAGTTTATGTACTGAAAGCTTTTCAACATATGTGAATCAACAAACACTACTTTAAATAGTTATACTATACTTACTATAACACTGTTTTTTACAGCCTTAACTTTTGCATCAAGCTCCTTCTGTTTGTCCAGCATCCCAATCACAGTGTTCTGTATGCTCCCCACTTCCATCTGAGGGGGAAGCAAGTAGAACAACAGAAGTCAAACCAGAGTGACGCATGACAGCAAATACTTTTTTCATTAATGTAAGTTAGTGGCTTTTGTTGACAAACAACATGATGAAGTATGGCTTGTTCTGATAAATCATACTAAGGTTTTATAATTTAAAATCGAGGTCAGGTGAATTTGCAAGAAACAAGGGAGGATTAAGAATGCCTGTTGTGTGATAATGCTGCATTTTTTCATCATAGCAATACAAGCTATAAACATATTCCATTTTCTCTCTGCACAAATCCATTATTTTGTTTGCTTATCTTCATGTATCTTCTAAATAAATCTCAAGAAAACAACAACCCTTTAGGTTGGATGACATCAAGTATTAGATTCATCTATACAGGGTATGGGGGAAAACAGGCTAAGAGCCAGAACAAGATAGGTCTATGTATAGGCAAATGGGGTAACCTGGTATGCAGTTTCTTTCCATCAAGGGATTTGAGCACATTTTATCTCTCTGTATAGTTTCTTTGAAAGCTGATCTCAATACCATTCAGGAAGTTTATTGCATGACATCACTCAGGGAGAACTGCAGTAATTTGAAAGACAAGATTTTCTGTTCCACACATTAACAGTACTATTGGTGTTAAAAACTTGCTGTTCCTCCAATGTGGGACAGTCAGGTATGCATTATTGCTCTGATTAACGCTTCAACTTACACTAAGGTCATCTAAAGTACTTCTTTTGGTAAACTGCCAAAGGTCCCCCATCATAGATTTAAGTCAGACTATTACAGCAATCTAAGCATACTCTAACATTCAGGATTCTCCTTTGGTTTTTATGATGCTTTTAATTGTGCCTGCTCTGCATTTTATCTTCTCAGCTTTGGGAAATGAGAACACTTACCAGAACGCAGAGGTAGGGCATGGTGTTGTACCTACTGCCAACAGTAAGTATAGGAGGACTTATTTCTCTTTTTGATGACCCAAATATATTGCATGCTGCCAGAATAGAAACTGAACAGCTGCGCTGCAGCTGCAAGGGCTTTGTCAGAGTCACATTTTTAGAGGAGCTGTTTTGGACATAGCTGCATCAGGAACCTTGTTGAAAGCCTGTGCCCGAGTGCTGCTCTCACTCTAACACTACGCATTCAAAAACTTGCCCTAAAGGGAAGTATGTAAGTATTGAAACTTAACATGCTCGATTAGTCATCACTTTACTACTACATAAGTAGATTACATCTAGCTATATAGTTTCCATGCTTTTCCCAACTGCAGAGGTTTTTTTTTAATTGCAAAACAGTTCTCCTTGCAAAGGAAAAAGCAAGATGATGAAAAATCAGAGAATAGATGAGGAAGGAGAAGAATATGGCTTTACCTATGGTTCAGAGGAAAGAAATAGGCTTCTTTTAAAAAAAACAAAAATAGAAAGAAATACTTGGAGATAACTGGCAAGGAGAACAATGCACCATTTTCCCAGAGAGACAGTCCAGAGAAGCACCAAAGCTCAGTTGCTTAATACAGAGTAAATTAAGGAGTAAAATGCAAATGAAAAAAGCTAAAATCTTGCTGGAGAAATAAGACAAGCACTAATTATTAAACTGTAATAAAATCTGATGAGCACATCAGGCTATGGTACAGAAGCATTAAAAAAAACACATAGCATCACTCAAGGAATAAAAATTACATCCTGGCCATCTCCCCTCCAAATGCTTCATACAGCACAAACAAGCCACACTGTCCAGCTGGTACATATAGAGTATTCACTCTTCTGTCTTTAAGAAACATATTGCTGAGCAGAGAGAGGACAGTCTGTTTCCTCTTTCAGTCTTCTTCCACTCCTCCTGTCCCAAATATTAGGAAAGGGTAGATACAACTGCAGTAGACATTCCAAGACTGTTACCTGATTTGACAACTGGGCACTGTTCAGTATTTTCCTCTCTTCTTTCAGACAGTTGTAGATGATCATTGCCATGTGTATTGGGTCTTCTTGGAAGTTATCCTGGCATTAGAGACAGTCTATCGTTAAAGTTCATGCCTGTAATTTCTTGTCCTTCAGTAAACTAATTGGCAAAAAGATTAGCGGGTGACTGTGTGTGACCCTCAGGGCACATACTGCTCATAGCATGCTCGAAGACTACAAGGAGTTGTGACAGCTACAACCATCTCCAAGAATGAGTTTCTATTTAAGTTCATTACTGTACAAAGAGATGGGACTTAGCACAAAACAACAGGAAAGGGTCAGAGACATTACTGGGAGAAGTGGGAGAAGTGAGATACTACCCTGCAGTCCTAGAGAGAGCTCATCCTCTCTCTCGGAGCCACCCTTCCACACCTTTGAGGTATAGCTGCTGGATTTAAAGGGCACTTGTTCTAGTTTGACAGGTACAGCTCTCGCACAGTGATCTAAAGATGATATGTTAGCTGTGATTTATAAATGCGTAGTTAAGGCTGGATACAAATTCAACCTTACTGTTCTACATGCATACAAAGTTGAAACATGCTCTGGATTGAGTGCTGCCCCAGGGGGTTGCTGAGCTGTACCGGCCTTCTTGACTGACCTTTCCTTGCTGACCTATAGTTACTATCAGGTAAGTACAGCCTGGTCATGTTCTCCTGTCTTCAGAAAGCAGTCCCCTCATCACTGACTTGTGTTGAGGAGAAGCTAGGTGTGTGGGAAATAGACTGTGGAGAAGGTGACTCTATGGAAGATCCTTTGGCATAGAGCCATACAGGGAGGAAGCGAGGTCTGACTAACGAAAGTAATTAAGTCCACTAAGGGTATGTTCTGCATTGTCACACTCACTACCAATTGCTTTGGCCCTTTTCTTTGTCAGTAGAATATGATGCACAGAAGTGCTGTCTAATGACAAGTCCTTTGCTATTAAATGTAGTTCTGCAGTTATATGGGAAGAAGTCCTTCCCCCGTGTTTCTTCTGCATCAGAAGCTTATTAGGACACTGACGAAACCAGCTGGGGAAGTGGTGGAGTAAGTGAAACTACATTCGAGTAAGTGCTCCAAATATATATAGTAAACACCTTACAAACTACAACTTTCTTTTTTTCTAGAGTTCTCAGAAAATGTATCTGTACTGGTAATGAAACTGTAACTTTCTAGCCAATTAAAACAAAAATGGAGCCACATTTTAATTCTGACTTTTAAATTAGGATTCTCATACATTGTCTGTGAAAATCTCTCACGGTAGGGTAGTTTGCTTAGAGGCATCCAATTGCACTATTGAAGCAATTCAGGCAAACGTATAGGCATATACCCCAGCCATACCTGAAGATTACGTTTGCTCTTCCTTATGTTGTGTTGCAGTAAAAAGTTGTTTTCTATCAAGAATCTACTAAATTGATCATCCAGCTGTGACAGCAGGTCATGGAATAACACCGTAGCAAAAGATACGTTGTTGGCTGCATGTTCCCTAGAATAATTTAAGGCATGCTTGTATTAAAAACACTTTCAATAGAGCATTCAAGAAATGCATACAAGAGTACCTTATTTTTAATCCCAAACTCCAGTTGTAGTAGATGCAATCAGTAAGAATTACCTTCAAACATAAGCCAGTTTTTTTCTCTCAACTTTGACTTTACTTTCCTTGATATAGAAATGTCGCGTTTATCTGTATTATTCTTGCCACGTTCTGTGCAACTTCATTTACTCATTCTGTGCACATCAAGAAGCTAAAAGTGAACCTGATGCATGTGCATGTTGTACCACTCTTCTATAAGACGACACTGCACAGAAATCTTGGCAAAAGCTCAAAGTCTGCAAACAGCAAGAGACTGAGCTGCCAAGGTCTGATCGATCTTAAACCAGCTGCTTTTGTTAGAGACCAACCAAGGGAAATATGAGATAGTACACTTGTTACTCTAGGTGTCAGGCCCCTCTAGAAAGCCCTGAAGACGGGCAGGAACACAGGCTATAGCACCCACACATCTACTGAAGTGTCCTACCAGCAAAGGTTCACCTAGCAGCTTGCTTCCCCAGTGTTCTTCTGCTGCCCATAACAGCATGTACAAGAACATGGCTTATCACACAACTTGAAGGCCAATTTCTATGCTTACCAATCCTGATTCTCCAGCCACTGTGCCAGGTACTGCCTGATTTCCATAGGAAAGCTGTCATCGTATAGCTGGTGAACTTGCTCCAAAAACTTGGAATCAAGTTGCTGTAGCTGGTACCACTGAGTCATCCTGAGGAGGGCAAAACAAAAATCAGTGTAAATGTTTAAGTAGTATTTGGACTAAACTGCTGAAAAGTAACTCATTTAAAGTTTTCATGAACAATGGCAAAATTGGAAGAGTAGGAAGGAAAAGTGTTTTCAGCAAACAAAACCATTTTATTTTCATCTGTAACAATTGTAGAAAGCTAATGATTAAAACTAAACACAACTTCTTCTGTGCTTGTTTTAATAAAAAAAAAAATTTGCAAATTAAGAGAGTGTGCTATTGCATGAAAAATAACTCAAAGCTGTATCACCCTTCCCTATGAAATTTTTTTTTTTTTTCCTTTGAAGCCCATTTCACAGCATTTAGGGTACAGGTAGTGTTACTGCTCTCTTCCTTAGTAGGGATATGGGAATGAGGACCTATGTGTTTGATACCTGTGATCAAGACCCTATATGTGGAGTTTCACCTTTTGTTGGTGCAGATGTATTCCCCATTGCCACAAGGTGGAAAAAGTGTGAGTAGAAAATCAAAGAAACCTTTAGTGGCCCATTTTCAGGTGTTATGTGCGTCATCACTTTATGCTCTGAAAATGGACTAGATCTCAAGTCAGTTTAAATGGAGACTTACTGGAGAGCTGGTTTTTTCTACTATATGCTTTAGTTCTCATGATCAAATTTTCAGACACAGGTTACTTAAAATGAATTAATATGACTGAGAGAAGTCATGCTGTACAATAACAGTTCTATAACAGAGTGGTTGTGTGTTCCGATGTATGGCCTCTGGCTGCAGACCAGTTACCATCTCCTCACTGGGCTGCAGGTTAGCGTCCTGTAGTGGAAATGGCATGTAAAGATATGTCCAAGGAACAGTCCAGGCTGAGAACGTGGGTGGTGAGACACAAGTCTAATTGCATCTGCAACTTTTAAAAAAGGGTGACAGTTCCTATGCAAAGAACAGGGCAGCACTGGGGTGGAGGACTATCTTATACATGGCTACCTGCCAAATTCATTAGTGTTTGTATGTCAGTTCCCTCAGCTGCTGAGTGGCATACGCTATGCATGAGAAGCAAATGAGAATTAAAAACGGTATCATGTTTAAAGTGAGGGCTTTGAGGATTTTGATGTGCATGGGATTCGGACTACAGGTAACATAGCACTTGAGTATGCTGTAGTGGCATCAAGGCAAACAGTTAAAGATGACATTGGTGAGGAAAGCTGGAAGAATTTGTCTCAATGCATGAAGATAGACCATTGTTTTCCCTAGTGCTTAAATGAAGATGTACTCCAACCTCTCTGTGTCTTAAAGCGACTACACTGGGAGAGGACCTGGGAGCAGTGGCGGAGAACCAGCCAAAGAGCCGGTTACAGAGCAATACGATATTGCAGCAAATGCACTCCTTGGGGATGCAAGATGAGAAACACTGAAAAAGTGGTAAGTCGGCACCTTTTTGTAGAGAAAGCATTAGAGAGACCAATAGTGGGATACAGGGCTGAGCCTGCCATTGACAAAATGACAAGCGAGGTGGTGTAGGACAGAAAGGCCATTTTGCTGTTCTGCCTTCCCTTGGGTATGGGCAATAGGATCGCAGTCCGTATGCACCTCTGGAGAAAAGGGGCCTTATCTGCAGCTGCGCGGGTCTGCAGGCTTCGGTAACACCCGTGCTCGAGGTTGCCTTCCACCGCTAAGCTCGGGCACCTTCCTGGCTGTGCTCTAACTACGTTTAAACCCCCCCATCTCCCAGCAATTCCGTTCTTCGTGTCGCCCCCGACTTCCCGGGCGATCGCCGCCCAACCACGCGCGGCAGTTCGGGAGCAAAGGGCGAGGGACAGCCGTTCCCTGCCGCCTGCGACCTGGCACGCCTGCCCCCAGCCACCGCGTCGTGTGTCCCGTCCCTCCCCGGGAGAGCGGGTAGACCTGCCAGCCCCGGCCCGCTCTCCCTGCAGCCGTTGGCGACCGTTAGCCACCCACCCCACGGCGCCCGCACTTACTCGTGGGAAGAGGCTGCGCTTCCACTCCGCGCCGCGACCCTCGCTTGCGCCGACAAATACCCGCAGAGCCGCGGAGCTGGCGGCTGGTGGCAGGGCCAATCAGAGCCCGGCCCCCGCGGCCGCGGCCAATGGGAGCGCGGCGCCGCCGGGCTGCCCCGCCCACGGCCCTTTCCTTTCCCCGGGGTGGGGGGAGGCGGGGTGTTCTCGGCGCGGCGCAACCCCTCTCGGCGCGGCGCAACCCCCCTCGCCTGGCCTCCGGGGCCGCCGGCCACACCGGCGAGCTGCGCCGGGGCCCTAATAGTTGCGCAGGGTTTGCCGGCAGAAGCACCGCACGTATAACGTAGAGAGAGGTTGCACCTGTTAGGGAAAGGCTGTCCGGCAGCGCGGCGACGCTGGCAATGGCAGGCGAGGCAGAAACCGGGTGAGCGCCGTCCCCGGGGACCGGCCTCCGCTTCTGTCGGCTTGTGGCGCTCCCGAGCAGCGTTCGGAGCGGGGCGGTGTTAGGAGTCTGGAAAGGTGTGAGAGAGGGTGCAGCCGTTGAGAAGGAGCCAGCAGACGTTTAAGAAGTAGGATTTGTCAGCAGATGTAAGGGGTGCGAGGGAAGCCCGGGCTGCTGCCCGGGAGGAAGGTGGTGCGGTCCCGGTGTCCCCACGGGAAGGGGGGCGACCCTGTCAGGAGTGAAGACCGTGAGGAGATGAGTCCCGCTGTCCCAGGAGGAAAGACGCTGACGTGCGAAGCTCAGCGGCCCATCTCCAGACGGCAGCCAAGGACGGCAAGCTAGCCCGCGGGGGGGCCGCTCTGAGGACGCGACAGGTTCCCTTACACTCCGCGCGCACCCCGCGGCCTTAGCCCCTGAGGTGCTGTTACTGCACCGCCGTGCCGCTCCCCCCACTCTCCTTCGGAGCCAGCTGCCGTACCTCCCCCCCCACCTCTCGGGTAAGGCTCTGGGAGCCGCGCTCACCAACCCTTCCCACAGACCAGCCCGAGGGTGCGTGCGGGGGCCGCCTCCCGGCTGCGCCCCGCCGACCCCGGCCGGGCGCAGTGCGCAGGCGCGGGGGCGGCGGCGGGAGGGGGACGCCGAGGCGGGAACAGCCGCACCACGTGACTTCGGGGAAAGGCGGCAGGGAACCAGAAAGGGCCGGCTGAGGGGAAGGCGAAAGCGAAAGCCGTGGCGGCCCGGCCGCGGCACCGGCCCCCCCCCCCCCCCCCCCCCGCCTCGCCTCGCCTCCCCCCCCGCTGGCCGCACGGCTGGCGACGGCCACCGCAGCGTCCCCTCTCTGACAGCCGAGCGGTCGGCCTCAGCGGCGAGAGCAGCCGCTTCGGGCCCCGGGCGGTAGCTGGCACCCGCGCCCTGGCCCCTGGCATGGCGGTGCCAACCGCCCGGCCCGGCCCGGCTTTCCCTACCTAGGCAGCAGCGGCTTGTTTTCCTCATCGTCGCGATATATTGGGGTTGAAAGCGCCGGGGGCTAAAAGTAGTTCTGAACTGTAAGCAGTAGGAAGCGACCTGCTTCTCACCTTTGCAGTAAGAAAATCTTCCGGTTTTCAACACCTCTTGGCGAAATACTGGGTTGGTGCAGTAATGGGCTGGCCCTGGGAAACAATAGCTGGCCCACAGAAGTCTGCAAGGGTGGCCGGTCTCAGCCGGCTGCGTTGCATGGGTGGAAGAAGGCGTGCAAGTGCCGTAAAGGATTGTACAAACACAGTCGCGATTGTTAGTTTATGAACTGTAACACAGATTTCCACCCAAGTTATGGAAACTAAGAATGCTTATGCAGGTGGCTGAGTGTTTTAATTGTTCCTGGCATTTTGTCAGTTGAGAATTTTTATCTTTGGATAAAAAGGTCTCCTTCACGGTATCTTTCTTGCATCAGTCTTACTCTAGGATGCCGTTACTGCTACTTAGACACATGTTGTCTTGTTTGATCTTGTCTCGTGTATGAAGTGTCAACAAAGACAGGAAGAATGAAAGTCCAGGCTTTGGTGCAAGTCTCCAGGATAATTGGATCCTTTTTGGTATCCTTTGTATCCCCCTCTCTCCTCAGATGGAGGAAATAATTCTTAGTCCATGGAAGAAATAAGTAAATAGAAGGTCTGTTTGGTAAACATTGTGGTACGAGATGCTACTAAGTAGAGATAAATGTGGCTTTAGATAAAAGCTATCGTAGAAGGTAACTGACAGTTTTTACATTTGTTTCATTTAAATCGTTACAGTGATGTGGCAAGACACAAAACACAGAACAATTATGCGATTTTTCCCCCCCCGTTATTTTCTGCTTTGCTGCTGCAAAACACAGTGAAAGCACAAGCAGGGTTAGTAAAAGTACTTGAAAGCAGATGTTTTGTTTCTTCTGGCAGTACCTGAGGCAACCCTTTCAGCGTGCTTTTCCGTGCCCCACCCCCCACCATTTTGCTAGAGAACCCTGTTCTTACTCAGTAGCATAAGGATAAAATTCTCACTTTTTTAATGGAAGGAGGCTTGGGCTGTATACGCTTAACTTCTAGAAAATGACTAATGACTCCAACGTTCCTCTAAAGCGGGAACTGATTTGAAGTAATATGCCTTTCACGTAAATGTTAAATCTACCCCATTGCAAAATCTGTTTTAAAACAGAAACTGTAATGCCAAAACCTGATCCACAGTGCTATTCAGTAACACGAAATATATTGTGTTCAAGTCAAGACTTGAGAGTTTTGAAGAGTTGCTTTGTACAGGGAGCAGGGAGGAAGGAGAGAGAAGATTGATTCATGTGCCACGTGTGGACCTTTTTTACAGTACTTCTCATGAAGGTTAGGTGGTCAAAAGCATAGGGTACCCTCCATTTTGTTTGTATTAATATTGTGAGAACAGGTTAGAATGAAAAGGCATGCAATAGCTGATGTGAGGTGAAGTTACATTTGCTGCTTTAGAGATCTGTTACTGCTTGTAGTTCAGACTCGAGATCAACAAAATGATGGCAAGACTCTATTTTTGTTGTATCTTGAAAAAATTCCACAGAAGTCCAGTATCCAACTTTAAGCCAAAATCTGTTTTTATTCATACTGGTCATATAAATTACAGACGTTTCCAAACTATATACACAGTTGCTCTTATTTTTCTGGCAAAATATTTATACATGATGCTTTCTGAGAGGAAATTACTTCCTATCTGCAGCTTGCTTTGAATCACTCAGATTAATGAAGAGAGACATGGTTGTTCGTTTAAAACCTACTCCCATGTATCAGAGAAATATCTCATTACTCTGTTTCCATTCGCTTGCTTTCAACTAACGTCAATAATATGGGTGAGTGGAGTGAGTAAAAAAGGAGAAATGAAAGTAAAATCCAGGTCTTACTGATTCAAGGAGGTTATGTTTTCATCCCAAATGTCTAATTTGTACCTACTCAAGAAGACTGTAAGGTGCAAATGCTCAAGTGTTCGTATGTATTTTAAGAACTTTGCATGCTTTAACCACGTATCCCGCAGACAACAATTAAATCTTGAATGAGCCTGCATATATGAAATACGGTGGTCTTTAATTGCCTCTTTATTTTATTAACTGAGTTTTTAGAGATAATACCAGGGGAAAAAAACCAACAAAACCGAACAATCCAAACACAGCACTAAACAGTGACTGAAAGAAAAAAAAAAAAAAAGCTTTAAAAAGGTAGTTTACCACTTATATATAAAAACTAGTTTTTCTGCTTATTAAATGAGTCTCTGACAGGCATGTAGTATTCTGTCATGTAGCATGAATTGCCCAGTGGTCAGCAAATGCTGCAGCTCCTCACTAACTTTAAAAACTGTGCTTCCCAATCCATATTTACCAGGTAGTATCCAAACTCTGTCAGATCAGGATTTTTTCTTTGTAGACTTTCTGATAGTACTTGCTGTAGTACCTGAGTGCTTCATGCACAAATAGATTTACTTCTGCAGCTATTTTGTGAGAGGGGTAAGTTTTACTAACCCTCTCTTTCAGTGGCAAAATGGAGGCAGCCTTTTTCACACCACAAGTGTTGTGTCTGTTTCCTTTCTGGAACTCCCTTCTCTTCCCATCCTTGCCTGCCTGCCTGCCTTCCACAGCTTCTGCTGTGGTGGCAGATAAAAATCTATGCTGAAGGTCGTTCATCTTTGGGAAAAAAGCAAACCCTGGACACCTATGGGACAGTCAAGCTCAGGGGGATGAGAATCTTTGCTTTAAAATAGAAGCTAAACCAATGGTATACAAGGTGATGATTAAACAGAAACTATTTAACATAATAAATCCTAATTTCCCCCAAAACATTAACATCTCCAGTTATCTTGTATGCTGTTTTCAGAAGCAAAACATTTTGTTCTTATACTCTCATATTTACAGCAATTCTATGGATGTTAATTCTGCAAGTAAAATTTATACCTGCTGGACCCCACTGAAGTCAAATGACTTCCAAGCCAGAAAGGATCTGGCCTTTTATCAGTGAGGACAGCAATTCTGACTTGCAGGAAGCTATTTGTAATCACTGGGGAGAAGATTCCTGGTTTACATGGTATTGATAACAGAAAGAGGCCCAAGAATAACATAACGGTTTCCAGGAACTGCTGATATACAAAAATGACCAAAAAAAAAAATATTTACTGCATCTTTAACCCATCCAGTGTTCACGTGATTACTAATTTTTCCAGTATGTGAACTTCAGTCAGTTGAATAAGGAGAACTCAGCTAGAAGAAAAGAAGGAAAAGATTAGTCTCATGGGAGTTACTGCTGTTCATTCAAAAATAATTGCAGATGAAACCTTTTTTGGCTCAAGGTAACTGCTCTGTCATTTTGACAATGTAATACAAACTGGTAAGGATCTGAGGATCCTGTTTCTAATTCTTTACAAAATATAGGAATGCTCATTGGAAAACACTGTGTGGGAAATAGTTGCAATAAAAATTATACATATTTTTATATGAACTTTTCTGGTTCTTGGAGCCTATGAATATGGATATGTATAGCAGGGTTCTTACTGGAGTCTTGTTTTCCTGATGGGTAGGGGAATCGGTGGGGGCGAGGGGGGGTGCAGATAAAAGGGAATTCAGCAAGAGTGCAGAAAGTATATCTTGCTAAGACTGAGTTACTGAGTTGTAGGGTATTTTGTCCTGCTGCAGATTTCACTCTAGTTCTCTGCATCTTACGCTTCTTTTTTTTTATTGGCATCTCATGGAGAAAAAGTATCGCTTTAATAATGCAGATTGTGTGCTTACTCTACTTAGACAGCTCTTCACCAGGGTAGATTGTTGTGTGAATTTGGGATGATGGAGAAAAAACCTCCATATCTTCCTCATTTCCATTTAGCAAAGTAAATAAAATGGAAAAAGGAAGATAGGAAGAAATTTTTTAGAAATCTTTCAAAACTATTTCCCCGCCCCCCAATTTCTAGCAGAACTTGAAAATGTTTCTAGTAAGAGCCTCCAGAAATTCACCTAGCATCTAGCAGCATTGAACCACTTATCTAGTAACCTTAAAAACTGCAACATGATTGTATTTGATTGTCTCAATTCATCACCTAACACATTCTTTTTGTGCAGTTATGACCCCAAAAGATGGTAATGGTCACAGCTCATTTGGAAGCTCTGGACAGAACTGGTTTGAGAATTACTGTGCCTGCTAAAAGAAATCAAAAACGTTTGGAGCCTGATAATAAACAAAAGTGAAGCCAACTATTCTTTTCACTGCTGAAACTTTAGGAAATGCAACACAAATGCAGTTTAGAAGGTCAGAGCTGTTTTCATATGTACAAACCAAACAACAAATGAGTGGGAACATGTCTCAAATTGGGTGTGGTAGGTTTTAACGCAGAATTTTCATTCAGGCTAGTATTTCAGTTTTAGCTGAAGAACTAGTCTGTCATGAGCGTTATCAGAGAAAAAGGTGAAGAAGCAAAAAAAGATACTTTGCTCTTGAATAGATCTTCAGCTTGGTGTATATTAAAAAACTCCTCTATTTGTATATATAAAGTTTAACTGTGCTTCCAATCATTGACAGTCAGGATTCTGGTTTAGTTTTTTTCTGTTTGTGGGTGAGGAGGAGTGTTTACAGAAAGGCATTTGAAGGGGGTTGACAGGCTTTTAAATACATAACCATTTTAAGATCATAAATCATTGAACATACAGAAAACTAAGAGCTAGTATTAAGAAAGGAGGTTTTCTGTTAAAGCTGTTAAAGCCAAACCACTGTTGCATTTCCTAATAGAAGTCTGCTGGACAAATCCCCAGTGGGTATACATCAGTGCTCCAAGTACTCTAAGCCATGATGATTTGGAACACAATTTCTAGTCAGTAAGTAAAAGAGGAAAATATTTTTAATAGGATATTGGTACAGTATTTTCCCAACCTTTCTGTATACTTAGTGAATATTAGTTGACTTTTAATTTCTCACTCTGGCATCCCATGTAGAAACTTGCAGCACGGCAAAGTTTTGCAAGTTTTATGTTCCTTGTGCAGCTTCCCTGAGCAAGTTGAGTCCTTTGTGCTATCTACAGAATTAGTGTAATTGTTATGTATTTGTCAGTATAAAGGCTTTGTTTGTGCAAGAACTATGGGATCTCTGAATAATGACATTCATGGTTCATTGGCCAGTGTGTCAGACAATTTCATATAACATAGTGCTTCCAAGTTTGCTTGCAGCATCCTGTCCCATTTAGAATAGGAAACGTCTGTACCATCGTTTCTGAATGTAATACAGCAAATGATGAAAGAGCTCTAATTTTTTCATAATTGTACAAGCAGTCTTTTTATAACCAGCATCCGAGTTGTACATGACCTGTTTGCTTAGTATTAACTTATGAATGGAAAAGTTTGCAACATACAGCAGTTTCAATCACTGTGGGACTCAGGTGTTCTCTCAGCACAGCATAAACGCTTGGAGACATTGGAAGAAGATCTGACGGAGAATGTGGATCTGTAGAATCATTTAAGCTTAAAAAAAAAAACAAAACAAAAACCACAAGAATAATCTTAAAAGCAACCTAAATCCCTCTAACTTGATGCGCAGCAGTGGAGTATGGTGAATGCTTATTAAGTTAGTTAAGCCTGTACTCGGGCTTCCTGGTGGCCCTGTAAGCACATGCCAACAACCTGGCAGACATTTAAAAATGTAGGAGATAGATGGGACCAAGGGAAGGGAGGATAAACCTGACTCTCTAATGTCAGCTGCTGGAGAGAAAAAGGAGGCAGTGAAAGATCAGAGTAGATCAGAGTACTGGAAAGTCTGCATTCAATTTTTTACAAATGTTTTGCCACATGGATGTGAAAAGCACTGTAGAAGTGAGGTTCTTTACTTCCTTTTCTTGTCCTTAGCAGTCCTTGGCCAAATAAAAACATGTGATGTGTTGCTATCCCAAACTATTTGAATGGGGGAAGGGAGGCAGGGAAAACTTTGAAACAGTATGTAAATTTAATAAAAATACCATTTGAAGTGTAATACATCTGTAAGGATACTTACATTTTGGAGACTGGGATAAATACAGAAGGAACATAACCTTTGCCTCCTCCATCTGAGGGCTTTGAGACTAAAAAAAAATGTTAGAGAAATTAAATATTGCCTAGTAATTTTATTATTTATTTGAAATTGTTTATCTGCTTTAAGTGTTGCAGACCGTAATATGTTAAAAAAGAAATGTCCCTGTTTATGCTTAAATAGGCAGCCACAAAAATGAGGGGAATTCCTGAGATTAGTCTTTGAGTTCAGGTCTTGGTCACATAATGGACTGTGCTCCCTTGATATGAATCGCCATCCCAGAATATAATACAGCAACTGATGAAAAAGAGCTCGTTGGGGCTTCAGTAGCAAATATAACTCTACAAGCTTGGTACTTTTAAGCCTCTAGATTTCAGTTCTGCAAATGCTTGCATGGAGCTCTATTTCTACAGATACAGCTTCAGCAACGTCTTTTGCATGAAATTAAGCATATACAGAAATTTTTAGAGGACTGCAGCATTAGGCAAAGTCTGCTAAATTAAAAGGAAAAGGCAAAACATTTGTAGCCTCCAAATATTTTTTAGTAGTGTAGGAATTTGAATTCAAATGGAATTGTAACCTTTTATACTGAAAGTCCAGAAGAATGTGTATTATCTATTTAAAAAATCTCAAGGCTTTGAGGGCTTTTTTGAGAGGCAGCAAGTTTGATCTAAAAATGTAACTTGCACACGAAAGAACATGGGCCTGAATGTATTTGGAGCCATTCTTGTCTAGCCTTTTCTTAATTTCTAGTGCAGTTGCCAGGGGTTTTCAGGAACGTCTGCCATAATAATTTTGTAATTGCGCAGTATGTTGGCAAAAGGCAGTGCAGATAAGCGACCTTTGTTACAGGGTTCCACCAAATGAAATGAAATAAAGGAGATCTTCCAAGCTGTTTGGAAAACACAGAATTTCCTTCAAATTAAAGAGACAGCATAGTATAGCATAACACAATTATGAAGCCAATAAACAGGATGACTTTTGAGTTTCATCTCCTTTGAACACCTGAATCACTGAATTTTGTAATGCATCAGTCAGGAAAAAAAATAATATTATTTTTTGACTCTTTCTACCCTAAGATGTATTTCTTAGCTTCTTTTAAATATTGTTGTCATCACCTCTAATGTAACCTCTAAGACCAGGGATGTATTTACAAAATGAAGCTGTCTAAATGATAGACATGCGTTAAAACAGTTCTCTTGAAGTTGCCGATTAAGGGAGGCATCTTAATCTCTTCTCTTCCTCCTCTTCCCCCCGTTCCTCAAATTGCCTCTTGACTTTGCAGCTGCTTTGCAGAAAGGGTAAATAGAGAAATGGAGCCCAACCTTCATTTGGCTGACAGCTGTAGTGTTTGCCAAAAGCCTTATCTTTGGGAATGTCTGGATACAGATACTTCAGAGGGTTTTCGGGAACGTTGTCTGCCATAATAACTTTGTAATCACGCAGTATGTCGGCAAAAGGCAATGCAGATAAGCGACCTTTGTTATAGGGCTCCACTGAATGAAATGTTACGTCTCCTGTAAAAATACAAAGGCACCGTAACCACTGATAACTGGTAGATCAGCATCTGCAGCTGGAACGTATTTTTGCCTTTCTTCTGCACTTTACACTGATGTGGGTTTTACCTGTTCATATCAAAGTAAGTATCTTTCAAGATATACTTTCTGCACAAGTGGAAGCAAATTTAAAGCCTGCAGTAAGCAGGTACACCTCCTAATAACTTGTATGTTAATATAGAGAACTGAGAGGTAGACTTTCAGAGTTTTGGCTTATGTTTCAGTAAATATGGTACTTGTATCTTGCCCAAAACCATACTAAGACATAGTACACGAGTTTTACTTTCTAACCAAAGAAACCGTGGCTCCTGTATTACAGGTGTATTGCAGAGTTTGAGTTTTATGTTATTTTTTAAAATTATACTTACCATTTTCTAACTGATCCACCCACGTAAAGGTAATTCCACCCAGATTGCTTTCACTAAATCTTAATAAAAATGTTCCTGGTGTCTTGTCTTTGAGCAAAATTCGTTCCTTCTCTTTGCTTACAAATCCCATTACGTACCTGAAGTGTAACAGGAGATCATGGGTTTACTTTTGGAAAAAAATACAGACTTCAATCTGTGCAATGTATCTGGCCAAACTTTATATAGGTGTTCAAAGGCTGGTTACAAAAGCTTTATGAGGTCTTGAAATGATGACAAAAGCTTCATGTGATTTACATGTGGAGTATGGCATTAAGCTCAAAGTACTATGAAGCATGATGAAATTTATCACAGTACTTGACTGTACACCGACAGAACGGATAAATAGATCTAAACCTGCATTTCTGAGAGATTCAGTGGTGTTGCCTTTTGGCAAAAATTTCCAAAAGTTATAAATGGGAAGAGGGAGACAGAAGTATTAAACTCTTTGCAAATTCTCTTCTGCATAGCTAAAACTGAGATTAGTAAAGAAAAAAGACAAAGCAGAGAGAGATCAATATGCAGCAGTTTCCTTGTTGCTCACCCATCAATCCAAAGAGGAAGAATGTGTTTTTTAATTAAGTCCAGGATGGCTTCAAGCCAAACCCAAAACGTAAAAGACTTTCCAGGCAAATGTTCCTAATGGTTAAAAAAACAACAACAACAAAACACCAACAAAAAGAACACACACAAGAAGAGAATTGTGAGAGTGTTGTTACCCAACATCCACATGACATGGCTATCTCAGTTTCTTAAGAATAATCTAGTTTGTTCAAGCGAGAATGAAAAATCTGAACTGCTGTTTTGAGTAACATCTCTCTCTCAGCCTGACATAAAACCAATTGATTTTTAAGATATGCATTGAAAGTGCCTCATTTTTCAAGAAAAAAATAATCACATTTGTTCCTTCTTCCTGGTTATGAAATTACATTTTGAGAGAAACGATGACGAGAAAGTTGCACTTCCTTCCAAGGGTCTATATTTGTTTAAGTAATGTAGTTAATATGAACAAAATGGGTTTACCCTTTTTTCTCAATAACTTGTCTGTTCCTCATCAAAGTTACTGAATATATCAACCAACTTGAAATAATTTAGGTCATAACTGAGCATATGAAAAAAATTACTGTATGCTTTATGAAAGACGTATGCTTTGATAGCACAATCTATTGATCATTTACAGGAATATATAGGGCACGCTATAATGACAGTTTCTGATATCTGTAGCAATGTAACTAAGGAGATTTCTTAGCCCAAGCTTTAAGCTTCTGGAAATATTATTCTCCTAGTTAAATTTTTACAATGAATGTGATTGTACTGGGCTACAAGTCCCACATATGGCAAGCGGGATTCTTATCTGTAGCATCAGAGAGACAGAGTTAGGCACACATGTGGGCAATAAGAGAAAGAAGAATCTAGTTTTACTTTTGCAACTGTACCTTGCAGAACTTTGCCCAGGATAGTTGATAATCATTGTAACTGACTTGTTGTCCTGAGGGCAAAAAAACAACAACTGGTGAGTCTATTTTTCTGAAGTTTTGAAATAGCTATAGCTTGATATCTGTATAGTTGGTGTGGGGTGTTGGGGGGAGAAGAATAGTACATCCAGACTTGGAGAGGGATTGAGAGGGCCATGCTAAGGGGCTGTAGATCAGTTTCTCTGTATCCTTTTGAAGCAGCCGATAATGGTAGTTTTGGGAATATTTGCCTGAAGTAGTCTGGGATTTTGTTTCTACAACAAGCACTATGTGCTCAGTTTCAGTTTTTAGCCTGAGTGTTACTTCTCTTGGCTTTCACTCTATCTTGAACTTCTGTATTTTAAGACAATTTATTTTTTCTTTCTTACGGTTCTTGCTGATTTACATGGCACCTCTCAACTCCACTACCTCCACTCAGCAAGAAATCTCCAAGAAACCATCAGAAAAAGTGACTATTACACAGGGAAACCAGTCTTCGCTTCCCAGCTTTGAAAGCAATAAAAGCACAGATTCCCCCCAGTCTTTGACAAATGCTTCTGTTCTTGTCTGACAGTAGAGGTATTGTTACACCCTCAGCTTGGAATTTCTTACAGCTCACAATATATTTTATAATTGTTTCTTCTCCAGAAACACATAAAGCTTCCTCTTCTGCCAGGTTTCCCTAAGGCCTCTCCCTTCTGGGGGACAGTCAGCTGAAAGTGTTCAATAGTTCATCTTGCTGAAGTTGCATGGCCTCTTTGGTATGCTGTCACCAGTGGAGGATGGGGCCCAGAACTAAACAGACCCACAAGGATGGGTACGTAAAATGAAACAAAACCCAGACCAGACCAAACCCCATAAGCAAGCAGAATGACTTCCTTTTGATTTCAGATGTATGAGATAATTACTTGCTAAGGAAACAAAATAACATCACAGTTCAGTGTGACTCTGATGCCCTCTTTCTTCAGTTTAGCAGCCTGAAGTTCAGAAGTTGAATCACTTTGTGGTAAGAATAGGCTGACGCGTGCTTTTCTTTAAAGAAAAAAATGTCATTGTGGCATTTTTGAAGTCAGCTCTGGAAGTGGAGGTCATGCTTAAAGTCATTACCTTAACTACCAAATATAAGAGCCCCAAACCAAATAAAATCTGTTTCCATACACGTACCCATAAGCTTCTCTGCCAGCATGTTGAGTTGCTCAGAATTGAGTCCACGACCAACATATGATGAAAATTGCCAGCTCAGTACTTCTAAGAGCTGACTTAAAGTGGCAGCAGGTGGATTGTTGAAGAAAGACAAATTCTGCAACAAAATTAGTGCTTTGTTTAGACAGTTAGCAACCATGAAACACACTGCAGGCTCTAAAAGAAGGCTGCAGGTACTTAAACAGGATCTGGAAGTGTTAAAAATGAGGTGGGGGGATATACTGGGGCAAATATGTGCTGGCCTTCCCACCTGCAGCCACCCAGCAAGGTGCGCTCAGGTGCCTGAGCAGAGTTGTAGGGGGAGAGTCCTAGAGAGAGTGAGAGTCTGTGTGTGCATCTTGGATGATAAAATACCTGGCTATGCTTCTGGTATTATCGTACGTTAAGACACTGAAAATATGCTTAAATCCCATCCAATAAATGCAGATATTCTCACTGTACCTTAATGTGTTTGGTGCACGGAAATCTTAAAACTGTTACATACTCAGATATGTTGTTGAATTGTTTGGCTCATCTTAGTTTTTCGTTTGGTTTCTGGGCTGTTTCTGTACATGTAACGCACATACTGAAGACTGTGCAAAGAGTGATAATGAAGCACAGGCTGCTGGTAAGCTGGCCTGCCATCATTCTTAGGTGCACTCCATGGTAAACTGTCTTACCCTTTCTCTCCTCCGAACATCTATGTGACTGCCACTAATCCCCGACTGAAAGCCTGAGAGCTATCGACAGTACTATTCTACAGTCTGCAAATACAGTAACAGCGACTTAATCTAAAACATGTGCTGAGCCAGCTGGAGCCTGAGAAAGAACGATTCTGCGTTTGCTCATGGTTAGAGCCACTAGAAGGTGCTACTTGACACTTACAATCTTCTCCATAGAAAGCACTCGCTCCTATAAAATGCATGAGGAAAAGCAGCTTAAGTACATTACAGACCCACCTATACACCTACTTTGACAGTTTTGAATTGTACTAGTAGAATTATTTTGTACCATTTAAAGTTTTGGTCAACTGCATCCAAATAAGGCATTCAAACTAGAATGGCTGTGGAGAAGGGCTATCACCTTTCCTTTGTTTAAGAACTACTACTTTAGCCTACAAAAAGGAAGGCTACGTGTGCATATGGTTTTATATCTGGGCAGGGAACAAAAGATAAAGCGAACAACATTAAAGTATGATGTTGAAAACAGTGTATGTGAAGAAAATAAGGCCAGTTTAAGAGGGAAACACAGTCTTTTTATAATGAATGTGTTTGGCAACCAAATAATAGAAATGTGAAAATGCAGAAAGTCAGTACTTGCAAAATGAAGACCTACCTGAGGATCATTGGTTGACAGATTGTACCAAATAATAGAAGCCCATGCGTTGGGTAGTTGGCTGACATTGGAAATCATCACCACAGGCAAAGAGCTGGTCTGGTGGAAAGAACGAATGCAGAATGTAAATGCTGCCGAGGAAAGTGGTAGTGCTGTGTTATGCTTTGGGTTTTTTAGCCCCCTTTTCCTTCCTGAAGCGTATGCTTCTGTCCAGAAGTTCTGGAAAGCTTGCATCTGCTTATGGCTCCTGCTGAAGATAGCATCTAGGATAGACAGACCACTGGTCTGGCCCAACACGGTTGTTCTGTAAGCTGCTGGAAAATGCCTTTTATTCTTGCCCCAGAAAATCTGGCCAGAATACTCACTTCCAAGTTTATAGTCAATCCATACAGGCAGACCTGTGTTTCAAAGCTGATGGAGTGCAGTTCCTCCGTCACCATGTGAGAGCCCTGAGGGAGTAAGTAGGTTATAATACTGTAAATGCACAGTTGGCATTTAACACTGTTTTAGTGATCTGACTGCTGAGATTACACAACTTGGAAAGAAAACGTATAATCAAATATATAAGTAGAACAGAAAAAGAAGGAAGTGAAGGAAATAATTTGTTTATTAAACTCTGACATTAAATTAGTCCAGAAGTCTGGTGTTTTTTTCTGATTAATCTAAAAAAAACCCTTGACATTGTTAAAGCAATACTTTTAAACTTTTAACTTTTTCTAAAATGGTGCTTTTAAACACAAATTTGCACACAAAAAGTTAACAGATCTTTTTTTGTGTCTGATGAAGATTGTCTCCAACTTTCCTTTTCCTTAAAGTTTCTTTACTGATTGACAATTCCAATTTAAACAGATGTTAAACTTCAAGGAGAAACAAATTAGAAACAAAACAAAAAGCTACAGCTTTAATGACAAAGTAGGCCCTCATCTAGGAACACAGGTTTGTTGTAAGTATACTTAGAAGTTACTAGTTGAAGGAGTAGAGGCCTAAATCATTAATCCAAAGTAAATCTGGTATTAAAAACCCAAGCTTTTCTTGGATGGGAAAAAAAAAAAAAGAAAATCTGTTTGTCATAGTTGATTGAAGTTTGTAGTACGAGTGTTTTGTTTTGATTACAAACAAGCATAGCTCTGTAAAGATCCAAATCTCTGCCCCTTGGGAAATAGATCTTTCGAAATACATTTCCATCCCCAGAAGTCAAAGTATAAAAATCTGGGTTTCCTTTTCCTGTTTTCTTGTTGTTGTTGTTTTTCACCTCCCCATCACATATTTGTTTTGTCAGACTTTTTAAAAAAGAAACAAAATCAAAAATCCCAAATCAAAATGCTTCCATTTAGTGAAATACTCTGGTTTTAGTCAATGTAAAATAAAACTATTCCTTGGGAAAGTGCCTCGTGGCCTTATCTTTCCCATGGAGCACCTCCTCCAGGACGTGTACAGGCCACTGCAACAAAAGATAGTATATAAATGAGGAATTGAGACCACAGGTGATCCTCAGGCATCTGAATAAGTCTGCCTTGCAAAGAGGAAATCCACCTTAGAGCTGAAGGCTTTTACATGAAATACTGATCCATCAAATGAGCTCAAGTGTTTTAATACAGATAGAATCAATCCAGTTCAAGCCATATTGCTAACACAAAGTTGAGAAAGGTTGGTGAAACTCCCCTTCCTGCCCCATCGTTATGATTTTTGCAAAAACTTAAATTTTTCTCATGGAAAAATCATCTAGGCAAAAAGTCAAATCTACATCAAAGGACAAATCTCAAATACAGAGTGCTTCTGCCTTTTTTTTTGGGGGGGGGGGGGGGGCAAGCCATACTTAACTATACTCTCAGCTTACTAAACATCCTGTAACAAACCAAGTTTTTGAATTATTATGGTTGCTGTTAATAAAAAACCCCAACAACCTAGTTCATGCTAATAATGACTTCACAGACTGTGATTTGACCAGGGAGGAAGTCAGTTAGCAGTTAACCATGTCACAGCTCAGCTGTCCTAATTCTCCACAGCCCTATGTTTTATGTAGGTATAAAGGCACAATGTGTGAAAGTGGGAGTAAAATGCTACCAAAAGTAGAGCACCAACATTTTTACACCTACATTTTCGCATTTGCTTGTCTTGATGCAAATGACTTTGTAAGTGGCAAAGTAATGGGGAGGCAAGTCTTGAGTTTCAGTCTTGCTAATCAGGTTGCAGCTTACTCTGTTCAGAGACACTGTGTGAAGCATGCACAAGTATCTTCTGCTTTAGCATTTTGGTTAAAATTCTCCATGCTGATCACACCTTTACTTTGTACTTAAAGACGACCTGTAGTAACTTTTCTGTTAGTATAACTACGTCTATTTGGGCTGTGATATGAGTGATTTTATTATTTAAAACAAAATTTATTTTTTTTTTAAACTTGCCAATACAACTTTACCCTCAGCGCTTCTACTGTGCTAAAAAGCTGCACTGGTGTGGAGACGCCTTAAGCCAGTACAGGCTATTTCACTTCCTAGGTAAGTAGGTGGCATTCACAGAAGCATCTTGCGATGTCAGCTACCTTGGGAGACACTAATTGTTCTGGCAGCTTTGGCAGAGGCTGTATCATTGGCTGCAAGCTTCTGACTCTTGCTTCAGTCAAGAGATCTATCTGTAGATCTTTGCTGTTAAATAGCAGTGCTAAATTTACGGCGCCGGTCCGCGGCCACCCTAGAGTTTGGGTGTACTGGTGCCTTCCTCCGCCCTGCCTACCGCCTCCAGTTGCTGGATGAGGAGGACATGCTGCCTTCTCCCCTGCAGGGACAGTTCTCCTTTCCCCTCCCGCCAGCGATGCAGAAGGTGAACGAAGGAAGGCCGTAACGTTCTTGCCCGTGCTTCGGATTGTGTCTGTGACAGCCCGGGCGCGCGGGGGAATCACGGTTCGTAGGAAGCCAGAGCCGAGAAGAAGGATGGGGGGCAGAGCTGCGCAGGCCGTGAGGAAGGGGAAGGGGCGAGGAGCTGGGCAGGGGAAGAAGGACGGGGCGGTGGTCTTGGTGCGGGGGGTGCTGGAGGGTGACTCAGGACTGGAAGGAGCGCTCCACGACACCGGGGAACGCTGGGGCACGGCGTTCTGCGTGTGGATTAGCGCCGGTGTTAATACTTCTGCCTTCTGCTCTCCGCAAAGCAAGAGCGTACGGATTTTAAGCTCCTCTTGGTGGGAAGCAAGCACTTGCAATGCCTTTTCGCCTTCTGTGCCAGGGGGTACGTGCACGTATGTCTCTGAAATCTGGGTACTGCGAAGCACCTGCCGGTTTGTTAGGGCTACCGTGTGATAGTACGGCGTCACCACAAGAGGGGAACCTACGACCGGATTCGGATGAGTATTGGTAAACTAAGCACACTTTTGGTCCTGGTTGAGGCGAGCAAACTTCTTCGATGCGAATATAATTATACCCTTACTTCAGCTGTAAACTTGGCCAACGGAATATGTAATTAAAGAAAGAACCGTTCCTATAGGAAAAGCTGTCTCAACAAAAAAATCAAAAAGCTTTTTTTTTTCCTTTTTCAAAATGTAAATGACCAAAAAGGCTGCCTTAAAGAGGAACGCATATGTTCAGATTATTACTTGCTACCTTCTGTTGTAACTTTTTAAATATACAAATTTAAGGCACGTAATTAAAATTTCTGTGAGTAGTTCTGAAAAGTTCTCATTATACTTACACCATCGGATGATAATTGGGTCCTATACTTATTCTAAGAATAATATATACTTCAAAATCTAACATGTCGTTGCTCTTTGATTTAAATGAAGTCCAATCTGAAATACTTGTGAGAGTAATCAAAAATAACATGTAAAATAAATGCACAAACCTCATTTCCTTTGCTTCCAGCACTTGATTTCATTTCTTTGGGTTGCTGTATAAAGCAAAACAATATTTATATGCCAAGGAAGCTACAGACAGAAGTACATATAAAGAATATAATTTGTAACCATGATGTTCTTAATATAATAAGGTTTTATTTACAATACACAAATATGCTGTAATGAAGGCTCTGACACTATGCCTTGAAAAGTCTATTCAGTGAATAGTATTTTGATATTTTTAAAGAAATTTTTAAGAAATTAAGTTAACGTAACAAAGTGTTAATTAGGGTGCTTGTGAAGTGTATAGTACAAAAAAGCACTAAAGACCCTCCATCTCCTTTTGCAAAGCTACACTGAATGTACTGCATCTGTGGTTAAGCCAAAAAAAAAATACCATAGGTGAGGGAGTCTAGTCAGAAAGCGTGACTCACTGGAATATTAGAGAAGTTACAGAAGCAGTACTATAGTCTCTCAGAAGACAGTTATTGCAGGCATTATTTTCAACTAGATCTAAAGCATTCAATTATATATCTCCCCTAGACAATGCTGGCGTAGTTTGGTTTTGTTTTTTTGGTTTGTTTGTTTGTTTGGGTTTTTATTAACAAAACTCAGTTTCTGAGAAGCTGTGTAATTCAGCATGATTTGTCTTTTCCTTTTTCTGGTATTAATTAGGATTTGCTTTGTCATTTCTGTGAAAATACATAGTCTTATGGAATGGATAAAGTATGGAATGGGATAAAGAGGTTCTAGGAGTAAACTGTCTGTATAAGGAAAAGCAAAATGAGTGTAGACTTGACAGTAATACAGTTCTCCCTGCATAGTTTTTAAAGAATCTTTTATTTCTTTACCAGAGGTACATGACAGGAAAAAAAAGCAGTCAAACTTACCAAATGTCGAAATTCTACCGACAGGCTTCCATTTGCGGATTCATCCATGTTCATTGCTTTCACATGTGTTCCACACAGAACGAATCTACGATTACTATGGAAGAAGTTACACTTACTTACGTACTCAAATAACATGGTATTGGATAATTTAAGAAATATGATATTTTATTTTCTTACCTTACAGTTGAAACATTCCTAAAGTAGAAGAGAGGCAGGGGGGAGGAAACAGGTCGTGCATCAGTAAATGTGTAAGAAATAACTCGTACTGAGAAACATACCTTGAGTTAGTAGATTTTGCCTTGTCAAAGTTAATTCGTATTACCAATACAACTGCAATTTTTAAACTAAAGAATTGAAATTTGTACTGTCCAGTTAGACTTTTGCATCTGGCCAGATATAAGTAGTATATTTTATCTAGCTTTTTTTCCCACCATTGGAATGATACGTGTGTATTCAAAGCTGCAGTGCTCTCTAATTGTCTGCGTGCCAGTGTTCTGGGACAATACAAGCCTGTGTAGATAGCTCATAGTGTACTGGGAGAACATGTGCACAGCAGCAAATTGGACGGTACACAGCTTTTGAGAGAAACAGTCCTGGCTTCTTGCCTGCTCCTTCCTCACTGCCTGTTTTCCTTCCTTTTGGGCCAACATCTATGTCTGTGTGGTCAAGGTGTTTTTTAGGGGACTGCAGAAGCACAACACCCAGAAGAAGGGAGGGTAGCTGGTACCTGTGGCTGAGGATGGTGGGTGGTGAGGACTCAGATCACCTTTGCTGATTTTGAAATCATACTTAGACAGCAAGTCTTCTGCCCCATGTTTTATCCTGCTAGGGTGCCCTGACCGATCTGTAACCAACCTTGCTCTACTGTACTGGGTATTGCTCAAAACAATACACCTTGCTGAGAGAAGATGCATCAACTCAAATAGAAATAAATACTCCAGGCAGCATTAACACTGTTTTCACAAACCTAGTATAGACAGGCTCTGAGATGCTTTTTGCTCAGGAAATTATAATCAACAAAAGAAGCTGGGGATCCTGTTCATTTGGGACTGCTGTAAGAATTAATGGAAACACAAAGGAGAAGCAAACACCTTAGAAAGGAGGAGTTTATGTAGCAGTCTTAATTTCAGGCAGGGGTAAAACTCTGTAAGCTGCCATAGTTACTAATTACAGTGCTAGCTTTTCAAGCACAAGCTTCATGTACTACTCCGAGCAGCTGCATTGAAGGTACTGGGCCTATTAATGCAAGCAGAGATAAGTGGTATTTCAAAGCTGACTATCCCATAAATGCAATACAGTTTGATTTAAAGTTTTCGTGTGATGCTACCATTTCAGACTGATGAATTTTATCTAAGTCTTGAAACAAATCTTAAATGGACTTCTTGCTTCCAATTTGAAAACATCAATTAGACATAGCAGCTTTTTTTAAAACAAAGGCAAAGAAATCTTCCACATGAAAAAAAGAAAATAATTTCCCTGATGTTTTAGCTGTTTTGGTTTGTTGGGGTTTTTTTCTTTTCCTTTTTAGAGCAACCTCTAAATCAGATACGGTAGCAATTGAAAAACCTGTGTTGTCTCTGTAGGGAGAGAGAGAATATCTTCACTTTAAAGTTTCTTACTTGTCAATAGTTGCTTTCACTCTGATCTGGTAGTTCAGCTCTGGCAATTTAATTAGCAACCTTCAAAACAGAAAATGTAAAAGTTAATATTAACAGAATAAATTTCTCACCAGAAAACATTGAAGACCAGTAGCTCCACACTAAAGTATCTGAAATTATTATAATCTGAAAACAGATTAGGCATCTAGGATTATATCACAATTTACAGGGTTGTATACTCAGAAAGAGGAGCTGGGCTGTTCCAGTGACAGGTGTTCTACCTTCCCTGCAAGTATGTGGAAAAGTTAGTATACGTGTGAGGGAATGGCTAGAGAGACAACAAAGAAGTAATAATTAAGAGATGGATTTGTATCATCTGTGACTGCACCATAGATGTATGTGTACTTTCCTTGAGGTACCCTTTCCACAGCCCCTAACCCTCCATGCATTCTTTTTGCTGTGAGGTGGAAATGAGATGAGAGTTCCTCTCCAATCTTTGCTCTTTTCACAAGGTCAGGCAAGGAGCTAGTGGGAGAGGAATAACTTGTCATTGATTCACCAGAGCTGCCCCCCCAAGTGCAGTTTCTGTTTCCTACATGCAAAAGTGGCTCTGAGTATTCTGATGTTGGCTTGTATGATGTGGATCATTATTTACTCAGTTTGCAAAGTCATTAAAACAAGAATTCAGTGCATACAGAACTCTGAAGGTGCTAACTTTTGGCCACAATCTGCCTTTCTTCCTCACACTGATTTACTCTTTTATTGCCACTTCCTAAGAGTGACAGATTCTGTGGCCTTTATATGCCCATTCCAGAGAATCCACCTGGAGTCAACAGGATCTCTAACATAACTTGATCTGCTTTGCTTTATAGATTCTCCCAAGATAAAATACAGTATGCAATGAAGGAGTTTATATCATATTTCCTTTCCTTACCTTAATTTAACAGTGAACTGTATTAATGTTTTAAGAACCATTGGCCTCTGGGGATGTGTTGGCATGCAGGGCTGCCTTTCAACCACGAATGAACTGTGTGAAAAGAAGTGAAACAAATACATTGTTAGGAATATGCATACACAAACAGCCGTATTAGGGGCAAAAAAAGTGCTGGTATCTCTTAGAGACTTATTTCTCTACAGATGCTTAAGTGGGAGGTATGTATTCCAACTCTCGGTTCTCAAAATGATCCAGTGGTCTAACTTACAGTTGAATTGTTCTCATGAGAAACAGATATTTGGAATAAATACATTAAAAATCAAACCAAAACAAATTCCGTAGTCCTACAATACAAGGCTGATAAAAGTCTGGAAGACTGAGACTTTTATCAGAACCATAAAACAGAGTATGAAAATACACTGAGCCTGGCTCCAATGAAATTAAACAATTATTTTATCTTTTTTTTCATTTTTTATAAAAAAACAATTGACCATGTTTTGCTTTCAGATAGTCACCTGTGGTATATCTCTAGTATAACCAGTATAAAAAAAAGAGGAATGATGATAATATTCTATCTATTAATAGAAGCATGAATGGTGGTGGAAGAATGTCTTGGTGGGAAGAGGAAAGACAAGAAACAAATTAGCACCTGCCACTTTACTTAAAAAAAAACCCCAAAACCAAACCACAACTTTTCTCAGCAGTATGTACACTATTCCTACTGAAATAAATGGATTTTGTGTGTTCACTTAAGAGTCAGAACTCGATCACAAACCCTTAACTGCTACACAGGAGAAGCTGCCTGGCACCTTCAGTTTCTAGGAGTTTTGATGACAGCTCTACGTACTTTTTATTTTGGAAACTCAGTCTTTAAGATCCTCAGAGACTCAACCTTTTTTTCATTTTTTTTTCTTCTTAACAATATGGGCTCATTGTTGCCAATAAATTCGTGTCAGTTCAGGTAAAATTATCTAAGTTGACAATGGCTTACGCACTTCCGGAAAAGATTGTAGAGCAGAAAGTTGACTTTTTCCAGCAGCTGAGGTCTTTGCAGTGGGATAGGGTCCCCATCGTAAGTCAGTCTGGTCAACAGTTCATCCAGTTTTTCTAGTTGCCTTCTAACTTGAAAGAGACTCTCTGCCAACAGTGTAAAACTACAGCAAGACAAAAGATTAGTTTGCCATCTTTCACGTAAACCATTTCTTAGAACATAGTGGCTACTGAAGTTCTTGCTTAGGGAAATCAGAATCAGTACCGATCGGTGCTTTCTTGCTTTATCCAAACTCATGTCCATTCATCTTTCGTTTACAGGAGTATATAAATACATCAGGCAAATTATCTACTTTACTTTTAAAGATAAATAATTATGCAACAGGCCTCATCAACAGCAATGCAATGCTGTCTGTAGTAATTTGCAAGAAATACATACATGGTCCTGATGTTTTACATGCAGGACACTTGTGCCAGTTTTAATTCTTTCCTACAGCTCATTAGTTTTGCAAAATGTACTCTTTAAAAGATAATAGTTATATAAAATTAACAAGTTACCAAGACTACTGAGGAAGTGTAAAAACAATAAGGAAAATCTAATCCAAACACACTTGCTAACACTTTAATAGGGTATGTGCGTATAAAATCACATTTTTAAAGCTATTTTTAACATCTTCATTGGAAAAAAAATACTTCAGTGGGAACAAAAACCAACACAAAAAAGGCAAATTTTCTTCAAACCTAAAAAGGTTCTTGGTTGTTTTCCTTCCTTTTTTCTTCTTTTTACTACCTTTTCCAGAAGAGAGGTTTGATGGGAGAGAAATGAGCAGGACATTGACATTCTCTGGCTGCATTATCTTTTTTAATATAATGCTATTGTCTTTTTATTCACAATCACCTTTAGAGTTGCCACCACGGAGACTACTACCATTCAATTCCTGTGTAGTTTGAAGTCTGGAGGAGTGATGTACCTAATGAGTCAAAGCATAAAGTGTCTACCCAGCTCCTGCCTAGACAAAACTCCCACTGTCCTCAGTGACAAACTCAGTCAGCACGGTTTTTACTCAAGCAAAACTCCCGAGAGGGTATGTATCATGTATCTGGAACAACAGTCAAACCAACAAATACGTGACTGCCACGGCTCAGGCTCAGCAGTTCACTGTGATGTTATTAATTCTGAATAGCAAATGTTGTCCACCAAAACAAATTGTATTTTTTGTTATTTACTTGCTTAGCTGCTAATGAATTTGCTGCTGTTGCAAGGTAGCAAGGCAACTGATCTAAAGGAATGATCATTTCATGTGCAGCAGACTTCCTGTGGTTTTCAGTGGAAACACAAGCTCAAGGCAAGTTTACCAGTTCTGGAGCTGATCAAGCCCACCATGGAGAGGACCCCCAATGCAGGCAATCTGCTGCCGTCTCTTCCAGTCTAGCAGCTCTTCAGTCAGCATGTTGCTCATAAGTGTATCGATTTCATGAATCACACGCCCTATTTTACTGAGTACTTCCTGTAAAATAGGAAAGGTGTCACAAACTGACCACAGGGAACAGCCGCAAAATTCAGCAATTATCATAAAACGCTGATTACTTTTTTTTTAATTATTTTGGAAGTAATGTATTTAGTCCCTACCACTTCAGTTTCTTTAACTCGGAGGCGACTGGATTCATCACCCATTGTAATTGAAATTAATCCTGAATCTCTACGAACTCTTCCTCAGTAAAATTTCTTTTTTTGGGGGGGTGGGGGAGTGGGAGGGAGGATTGTTGCATTCTTTGTGGGCATAACACCTCCAACAAGTTGACACTTGCAAGCCCTGTCAAGGTCAAAAAGTTCTCCTTTTGTTTTGCATCATATCCAGTGCATTGGTTTTTTGGTTGCTTGCTTTTAACTGTAAAAAGTACATGGACTCAAACAAATTGCCTAAATGTACTGTCTTCTGTGCCAGCAAAGACGTAGTCAGTGGAATATTTGTCATATTTGCAAGTCTCAGTTGCTGAGAAGAGCAAGGTACCATTGGTGAGTTGTTGGGTTTTGTTTGTTTATTTTCTTTGCAATTATTACATTTACTTTGAATACTTTTTAAGTTAAAAGCTACAGACTGCCAGCTAAGTTATCCACTTAGCACAGTACATAAGAGGTCCTGTGAAGTGATGCCTTCGCCTCAGAACCATATCCTTCATTAAGCCATTGCTTAATTGCCAATTTCTTAACCACTAGTCAAAATCACCCATACCCATCCAAACCTTTTGTGGATTTTTAAGTCCTATGTTATTTGTCTGTTCTTCTGAGAGGACAATTGAAAAAGGCACCCATACACATTTGAGTATGCAGTGTGGGAATAAAGGGAGAAAGCAAACGAACCACAAATGACAAAATGTGTCACTAACCTTTCTCTTGTAGTCTAAGGTATTGAGCATCGCCTGCAATGCCAACATTTCCTGTTTAATGAGGGCGCTGTTTTTGTCGCTCTGCTCTGCAGGGGATGAAAAAAAATCAGTATAAATGCGTGTGTGGGTGCGTGTGTGTGTTTATATAAGGGGAGGAGGGGAAAAAACCACGACCAGACTGCAGTATGAACCAGTGAAAAAACAAACTGCAGACATCAGTAGATTATGTAAAAGTGTATTTCATTTGAATGGACTAACTTTAGTACAAGTTAAAGATAAGGTTTTATGACTCCACTCTTTAGATGTGTGTGTGGAGCAGGAAAAGGTAGAAAACATACGGATGATGCCTAGAAATCCATACATTTCTTATTCATGTGCATACTTATGTGTACTAGGTACATCTGGCTTGGATCAGTGATTGATCTGTACACTGCTGAAATATGCTTGTGGTGTCTGCAGTTAGACTAAAGCTCTTTGGACTTGATGTGAATTACACATCTGGCTGAGAGAATGGAGGTTAGGCATTTGAAACGGAGATAAAGTGTTCATCGCTGTGGGGATTTCAGCAGCCAGGAGTACTGATCGCTGGGTATTTCCCCCTCTCCGTAATGTTTTTCCTTCTCTGGATCATGCACTAGTTTCAAGCTTCCCCAAACTTGCCCCCTGCTCTTTCATATGCAGCTCTCCCCACCTTTTGCTCTACTTGCATCTTTCATGCTACCTTCAAAAAAGAAATTGGTGCCAACTGTGTCTCTGCTAAGGTCTGGACTGACATCTTCCCATTATGTTAGGGTAGATGTTTCAAGAGAGGCAGACAAGTAACTGATTGTCAGCTCAGCCACAGCAATTGCTCACACACATTGTAAGGTACTGCAAATTGGCTGTGCTGGTATAGCGCATTTGTAAGCCCTGAAAGTAATTTATGTAAGCATGTTTTATTTTGCAAATGAAGCAGGCTTCAATCATCTGCGTGGTCAATAATTATGATTGGCCTGATGACTAACAACTCATTAAACCATGGCAACTTGATCTCTTCTGATTGTCTGGCCATATCCAGCCTTAAACATATAGAACTGATGTGTTTAAGAACTCGGACGTTTCAAGCCCAATATCTTTGCATGTTCAAAGGGAGTTAATGTGAAAATATCGGAGCAGACACAAGTGGACCTCAGTTTCTTTTCTGAAAGAGATCATGCAAGGACTGTTGCCATGTGCAGATCTCAACCATCACAGGCTGGTCAAACATGCATTCAGAGTGCTTACCAGCTGGTTATCACCACTGTGGTCAAAAAAGAACAGAAAGCCATGTTAGAGTCTAAAAAATCAGTTTTGCACAACTCTACTCTAGCAAGTAAAAGGCTCTTCCACATCCTGCCAAGGAAGGCCCATGTCAAAGGTGAGGAAATTGAAAAATAGGTACTTTAAATTAAGAAAATTACTACTTTTCATGCCATTATGCAGCTTATCTACAGAAAATAACTATACTTGCTCAACAAGATCCTCTTTACCCTCTTAACCCTAAAAAGAGTCATTATGTTCCATGACTATAACTTTATATAAACTAAAAATCCGTTTTTATGTTTACATATATTATCTGGGTAATGCACAAAACCCCCCTGATACTGGGGTCTAGCTGCGGAATCAGCCATTTCCTAGAGAATCTAAAAGTTATTATAAAAACTCTTACCTAAGCTTTGTATTGTTTTATATCTGAAGTCAAATTCCTCTTGCAAGTCTTCCAAGTATTTGACATCTTGGTCAGTCATCTTTCCCAGGAAGAGAAGGTAAAATTACTTGGGTGTTCACAGTGACATAAGAAGGTGTTTGTTTTGTAATGGACAAATGCATAACGTAGTATTTTCCTTGCCTACCATTTGAAAATCCCTAAGCAGTACTGTGAACTCTCGTTTACTATCTTGTAAACTTTAAAAAAGATGATTGAATTATAAATGCACATTTGTAACAACAGATTCATTTTACTTGTTCAGAAAGAATTTTACTAATTCGGAAATTATCCTCTCTCCCACAGTCAAACACTAGTTGATACAGCTTAACCACTTCTTGTTTACCAGTTCAATGACATAGTGGAAAATAGGAATGATTACATTTAGCCTGAGCTAAATTAAAATTATTATGCCAATAATGTAACTTTCTTCTTGGAACTTTAAAACAGGGCAAATGGATAATTTTGCATTGACATCAATGGAACTTGGAATGGGCTGTGCAAAACCAAGAAAGATGGAGCCAGTGACAGCAGCAGAGCTCAGAGACTTTATTTAGAGAATTACTTAAGAATTTGGGTAAAGAAATGAAACATTTTTGCTGCTTTGACTTTTTGCAAGGGTTTGTTTTCATATGTACTGCCAAAAGTTTAGAAAGTGTTTTCTAGTAACAAAACAATGATAATTCAAAAAAAAGACACATCAAAAGAAGGAAAATAAAACCGTAGGAAATAATTTGTTTTACTTCGAAGATCTGTTTCTGTGCTGTTTATAGGAAGCCTTGATTCTGCCAACAACTCATAAACAATCCTTTTTAGTTCCCTGAGATGTGCTTGTTAAGTGTCTGTGAAAATACAAAAACTCGTTTGCTAAATTAGGACACACAGAATTAGCCATTTTGGTTTCCTTTTTATTTTGGAGACTAAACTTTTAAATTATATGTGTAAGGTATGAAATTACATACACAAGGAGCTGGCTGATTTCTTTGTTCAACTTAATTACCTACTAAAAAACCCTTGTATCTAGAAATCATTCTTATTTTCACAGGTCTTTCAGGGATGGCTATACTTCCCCACACAGAAGGAGCAGCATGGTAGGCTGCTGGGTTGCAGGTTTGTCTGCTTTTGCTCTGCAACTCTTATCTTACAACTTTATACGTAGATAGAGATCTAGTATCACGTTCTTCTAAAGCTAGCTTTATCCTTTTAAGGGTTTCATCTCTCTAACCCTTCTTCCCCATGTAGGGAGACACTGATGAGAGAATGCTACTAGGACCTCTTCCCAGTATACCAGAAGTTTTGCTCTTGAACGGCATATGGACAGGTATTTCAAATACAACTTCTACATTGAGGCTACTGCAAAGCTGAAAGTGGGGCTGGGATAGCAAAAAGACTATAGATAATCCTGCCTCGAACTGAATAGGCAGGTATTCTCTGACTGAGCTTTCAAGGTCATTGTGGGAGATAGCTACAGGTTTGGCTCAGCCCAGCTCTGCCCTGCAATGGCATGGGAAACTCTTGGAGAATTGTCACCATCAGCTCCTAATGTTCTTCTCCCCTCACATCTGCAAAACACGTAATTATGTCTCGTAGCCTTCAGCTTTACAAAGATCTTGGTACGTGACTCAGAGGTCACGAAGGCTAACTACTGCTGACCCAAGTAAAAGAGGTGAAGTTGCAGAAACACATTTACGGAACCTCACATCTCTTTAGAGACGGTAGGTATGCCTGCAACTCGCATAGGGATGAGTGTGATAGCTTTAAAATAGGTAGCTCTCATGCTGAATGCAGAGCAGCTGTAAAAACCTGAGGATCCAGGTACATCCTCAGCAGTTAGTCTGGGCCGAGATCCTCAAAAAATGGAAAATGGTTGGAGCAGCTTGGTAGCAAAAGTATTTGTGCTACCCAGCTTAAAGATAGTTCAGGTATGTCTGTATGAAAATCTGTCTAAACAGCAGACAGGACAAAAAAATACCTGAGCGCTGTTCTTGATGGCTGACACTTTGTGTTCTACATTTCTTTGTCGTTCTGAAACCACAGAGTTTTGCAGAGACTTTTCCAGTGGCCCCTGGAACACATTGAACAGGTAAGGGGTGGATGACTAATAATAACAAGTGATAGTAACTGTACTGCAAGTTCTAGCATAGAGAGGGAATTCAGAAGCTGGTCTTCAACCATCTGGAGACTTGTGTAAACAGACAAATCTGTTTAGTTCCACAGATTTAAAAACATGCCACTTTAACTTTGGAATCCAAAAGGTGAAAGGGTGTGGGTATGCTGCAAACATTAAACATCTAGTAAATTAAAGAAACTGAAACATAGCTTATTAGACTTCTGAAAAAGACCCATGTCACAATATTCGTAGAAGAATATGTATTACATCCACAGGTGGTTAAAAAGAACACAGTTGACTTAAAAATTCTATCTGGGTTTTAACTATGTAACAATTCCCCCAAAATAAATTTTATATGTAATTTTAAAGTTTCTTTCTTCAAACAACATAAAAACTATCCAATGCCTTTGCAAGGTATCAGATGGAATGTCTTTTGCATTACATAATTAATATGAACTAATGCATTGCACAATTTAAACTATACACATCTGCTTGTAAAGAATAATCTCTTTAAAGCCTTTCCCACAGATTAAAGTCTTTGAAGATTAACTGTGACATAGAAGTCACTTATAGCAATGTTTGCAGCAGTAGAGCCACTAATGGAGTACAAACATGAGTTTAAAGGGCAACATTTGGCAACCCCTAGTGCACACAAATCACTCTAGTGGAATGAGAGGACAGCATTTGGTCCTAAAAGCACGTGAGCAGACCAACATGGAGCAGATTAATGAAATGTAATTCATTACCTGTACAGGCATGCTAGCTGCAGCCAATATTCTTCTTTCTTCTCTTAAACAGTTTGAGATGATCACTGCTATATGCATGGGATTACCATGATATTTGCCCTGCAAGCGCAAGTAAATACAACTTTCAAAAACTCAGAATTCAGGGTGTCCCTCTGGAAATCACAAACGTGCTTCAGTGTCTATCAGCTACAGCTTGGTGCAGGTGGAAAAGACTCCCTTACTGTTCTCGACCTTTGTTAGTGCTGGTTCAGCCTTGCAGTGCAGCATCAGTTAGTGCCATTGTAATAAAATATTCTTAACAATGCTCTACAGAGATCGTAAAGATACAACTCCAAGATGTACATCATCTGATGATCAAATTGCTCCACTGCTAACACAGCTGTTTTGAAAGGGCTTTCCTGTCAGCCTATTCTGCACGATTTTATCACGTCTTCCATTTTCAATACGATGTTGTTGTTAGCACGTAGCACTTCTGCCAACAAAAAATGGTAAGCATATCAATACAGTAATGATGCAAGCAGAAAAGCTTCCTCAGCATAAAGCAGAGATTTAAATTTTAATGTCTGTGAATGATTTTTCTCCTTCAACAAATAATGCGCCTAAGATGAAGGAAGAAACAACTCTTGTCCCGAGCCAAAGAACCAAAAAATGTCTGTATTTTTACACCACCATAAATAAGGTGCAGAATTGCTGATGTGTGACTGAGGACTGGGCACAATTTGAAGTAATATTGGTTTGTGCTGTATTTATCAAATTGGAATGATTGAGGACTCTCAAGCAGCTTCCTTCATGGTGATGTATTTATTCAGTGTTTCTCAATATCCTTCATGCCTTTTATTCAGTGTTCACATGTCATTCATTCAGGTGCCCTTTATTCAGTGCTTATACAGTTTTCAGCTATCCATTAGAATTAATCCAGTTCATTTCTTTTCCTGTATGGTTTCCAGTTCTGGACTTGTTCTATTTTCTTCCTTTCTGATTAGTTTTTATTCTCATCATATTTTGCTGCCACTCAGAACTTCATTTATTTTTGCTTTCTCTGAATGTGGCACAGTAAGTTTATACATACTTAAACTTATGCTGTATTTTCTGTAGATATCTCATACAAATTGCTGTATTAGAAACAAGGGTGTGAACACATCCGATAGAAATGCGAACACACTACTGCTATATGCCAACTACTAGTATGGCAGTGAACATATATTTCTAACACTTTTTACTAGACAAGCAAAACCGAATCATTTCATGGGTGCTTTTGCATGAAATCCAAGTAATCTGAAAGACTTTTTCATAATAAGTTTTGACTTCAATTACAGGATAAAGAAATATTACATTAAAAATGGTAATTTTAATCATCGAGACTTGTTCCAAGCTGCTTGGTATTAAATACCGTGCTGTTGGTTATACTGTGGTTCCAGGTAGAGACTAAGGTGAAAGACATAGGACTCTTTAAATTACTGACGTACAAAATGTTCCCTTCTAGAGAAGGTTTGACTGCCATGGCATTGTTAGCAACGAGACTAAGCTTTCTAATATTTCTAGGGTTTCTGAAGTCTTCCCAGGACAAACAAAGTACATGCCCCACAGTGCCATCAGTGCACGCTCAAAGTAGTCCTAGTGCTGTGCCTCCTCTGGTCTCTTTAAAAGCAGTTCAGGGTGGTGCTTTACTCCAGCAAAATCATCTGTATTGATTACCCTGAGGAACGGGAGTTATGGACAAGACTGTGATTTTAGGAGTTTCTCTGGAGAAAAAAAGTGGTGAGTAATAGCACCCCAGGACACACAGATGAAACACCTGCTCCTTGCTGGGCAGTCAGGGGGGATTTAACATTAAGGACACACTGCTGACTTCCATGTCAAACGACAGTGCCAAAGATCTGCCATTACTGGTTTCTCCCTGCCAGCTTCTTGGCTCTACGGGTAGTAACGATGTTTTGCTGCACACTTCCTTCAGCCCAGCTGAACTTCAGGTCCAGGAATATATCTGTAGTCCCCTTCACTGAACATATTCCCAAGCTGTCTCTGCGTAGTGTCAGGACGTAACTTTGGGAAGGGAATACAGGCATGTGGGAAATGGCTATGATCTTCCTGCAAAAGATCAAGAGTGAGTGGAGCTTCATGTGGAAGTAAGGTAAAGGTAGGGTCCAACAGCAACAGCGAGAGCAAATTAATTGCTGCAAAGAATGGTTGCGCTCCTGGCTGTGGGGTGCCAGCCCTTGCCTCGTGCCAGTCCACTGCCTGTCTGACTCCTTAGTGAGCCAATCCAGCTTGCTAACTGGGATGGAAACCACTCGCACTTTTTTGCGGAACGGGTTTTCTGCTCCCCAGTGCACCGAAACTGCTCAGCAAAGGATGAGCTTATTGTTAAGGACTAGCGCACGTGAAATCAGTAGAGGTTGGCTGGGAGAGGGGAGAACAGGCCTGCCTTGTTTTAGCTGCAGTCAGTTGTATCGCTAAGCCTGTCTCATCTATCTGCACCTTGACAAGAGGAAAAAAAGGTCCTGGTTTTATTAAGGCTTGGGATGAAAGCTGTGGTGAGAAATCTGTGACTGGTGTCAATGCACTGATGTGCATATTACTTCCGCAGTTAATGTCTGTTAATTTCTGCTTGTTGCTGTTCTTTTTTTGCTGGTAAAACAGGGTCCCACCTTCTACGTAGATGGCTAGTATACGAGGACCATACCACATGTTGGTATCTGCAGCCTATCGGAAACCGCAAAGCTTCAGGAGTGTTTAGTCCCAGCTTACCACTGCCCAACAGAATTCAAGCGCTCTAAGGGCTGATGGTTGCCTTTTGTCTTTGTCCTGTGACAAAAAGGAGTCAAACAAAAGCTATTTAACAAAGTCGAGAAGAAATAAAAATCCTCTCTTGGAGCTGGAAAATGCATTTATGCAGAAGAGGCACTTCAAAAAAAATCTTCTGACAGTAGGATGTTAAAAAATCCCCCACAAAAATTGCCAGGTATTAGGGACTTTCCTAGTGTTTCTAGATACTATTCATATGCAAAACTTTTAAAAACTCTTTCTCTCTTTTTCTTTCTTTCATTAAGAGAAAACCATCTGAACCAAGAGATGAAGTGGAAATTCACTTTTTTCCCCCCTCTCTTCTCTAACTCATAAAGGTCTAGCAATAAGCTGCGCCCGTAGTGATTCCCATACTTGTGCCTGTCTGGTGCTTGTTCAGCTTGATTCAGTTTGAGCAGACACCAAGCAGGTTGACAGGGAACTGCCACCTGCCCTCCTGGAGCAGCAGCTCCTCAGACAAAAGCTGGAATAATGGTGGATCTGCAGTACGAACACTTGTGATCAAAGGCTAGGAACAGACCTTGCCTTTCTGACAGACAGATGCTCTGAACGCTGGACAGCTGGCACGGAGCTGAGCTGTGTGCCACAGCCTGAGTGGGCATCCCCTTCTGTCGATCTTGAGCTCTCTCTCCCAGAACCGGCTATATTTATACAATACATGCTATATCAGCAGCAGCCTCTTTTGAAGTAATCTAGCAGATGGATTGCAACTCAACAATAACAAACTGATAAATAATAAATAAGTTGTAACATTAAATATCTCAATTTTAACTTACTAAGTAACGATAATTACTAAAAGTTATAATAACCAATGTGTTTGGCTCCATCAAAATAATAACACTGAATTTCTTCTCCCCATGTTTTATACTTCTCAGAGGTAATTACACTTCAGAACGTGCCACTCAGTATTCCCTTATTATCTGTCTGCTGCCAACTCTTGCTGTTCTGCATTTCCATTTTGTCTTTGGTTGAGGGCAGAATTTGCTCAAGATGACCTTGGCTTCTGAATGACTAATTGAAAATTATTTCCTATCATTGAAAGAGTAGTATAAGCTGGAAAATAAAGGAAAATTAACCAAAAAAAAGGCTTGAGATGGGGGAATCCTAACTCAATGTGACATGAGCATTGGCAGCCAGGAAAGGAGGAAAGGTGTGGATTCTGTAGTTCTGCAAATTGTATTATTAAGTTTAGATTTTATAGAGAAAACTTATAATTGTATTTTGATAAATACCAACAAAGAGAAATTGAAGATTCACTTTTCATCTGAAGTTTCAAATGGAAACATTAGTCTTATCAGCTAATATTACTTAATTCTGTTGTTGTTAGAAATTTTCTTTCTCCTCTTCTGTTTTGATAAGCTCTTCCATATCATGATTTACAACAAACAACAAATGATCTTATTTGCACTGGCTTCTTCTCAATAACTACCAGCATGATGATAAATATAACTGAATGGAGGAAATTAAACTTTCATTCTGAACAGGTGAAAATTTTCTCTCAATGCTGATGACATTTAGTCAGGAGAAAACCTTTCTACCACCGCCCAGCATGCACTCTCTCTACTCCAGAGACATCTGTTGTGATACCATCTTACTAGGTCATGAAGAAAAACAAAGAGGCATTTCTGCAATAACAATTTATACATTATAATGTGTGGAGTTTAGACCCTTTAGCAAAATTTTAAAACAGCTTGAACGATTTGGGATATGTTAAGATGCATGAAACAGTGCTGGGGAAATGCAAGATTTGATTCTGTAAGTTGTAAGATCATGGAGAAACTTTAAAATATGAATCATGGCACTTTAAAACACATGTGCTTTTAAAAAGAACACCAAACAACTGTCAGTCTGAGTATCTGAAATTTACTGCTTTTCCTGAGACAAATGAAGAAATCTAGACCAGAGATTCATTCTCTTACTCTTTTTCCCATTTTTTTAATTTTCCAAAATTTAGCTTATTTTCCTGTGGGCAGCTCCATCACAAAGTGGATCACTCCCAGCCACAGTAATATTGGCCAGCTTTCTTTTCATGTGTCAAAGGTCTCTATGTACTGGGCATATCTATAAATGAATACTATATATGCACTACTTCAGTATCCTGGCTCTGTTTTCAGTGATTAAAGTAGAGGATTAGGTATTAGCGACTGTTGGTGTCTACTCGTAATGTAGAAGGATGTGCTGCGCAACCTTTAGAAAGTCAGTCAGGGGTTTATCTGGTTATCTCCTGGTTTTCAAGGTGACCTAAAAATTACTTGAGTAGGTTTTAGTGCTTTCTAATTTGAAAAAGCACTTCAGAATTTGGTTAGGTTTTCCCTACTTTTTTTTTTTTTTTTTAAACTATCAAAAACATCAGCTATACTTTTTCTTGTTTCTGCTAGGAAAGCCCTGCTTGAGCCTTTTAATTGTATACAAATAAGAGCTTTACTTGGAGGCATGGAACCATTAACTAGTATGACTGTTGATGTATTTGTTGAAGTTGAATGATTATTTAAAGAAATTGATGGAAGGGAGGTGGGACATGGAAAGACAGGAAACAGGATTAAAAAGTCAAGCAAAAATACATTTCCTTCCCTGTTGCTCACTTGAGATATGCTTATTTTACTAAGTCCGATACTCCGCATCTTTCTAGATAAGCAGACGTCTCATCTTTCATGTAATTAAAAAACAGGGAGAAAAAAATCTTTTGTCTATCATTTTATTTTTGAAAGTAAAAAACCTTTGGTATAGTTTTGTATCTCAAAGATATGTGTGGGTGGGAAAGCATAACCATACACACTTATTTCCCGTTTTCACCTTCAAATATGACAAACAACATTTTGCCTTGATTTGTTTTCTACCTTTGTTTATTCATCCAGGCAGAAAGTCTAATGAAGACAGTACTAGAATACAAAGAAAGAGTTGGTCCTTATGTTACCCTGATATAGGTAAAGTGCTTGGGAGTTTTTTGAAAGCCTGTATTTAAACAGGCAGTATTCTTACTAAAAGAAATCTTGTTCTATTGGAAAGATGGCTCTGTTTTATGTAGGTTTTTAAGTCACAGGAAGTACCTGTGACACTATCTATTTAGACTTCTCTTGTTAGACTTTTATTTTTAGATTTCCCTTTTCCCCTCTCAAAATACATGAGAGAACTTAAAGGCAACCTCATTGTTTTAGACAACTCCTATGATGTGTGGGAAATCCTGATACAATGCACGACTTCCAAAAGATCATACTGGGTTTTTTTTTTTTAGGGTACGTGCAACCAAATTGCAATAGGCAAAGCTGTAAAAGCACAGTGAATGAGCTGTGAAGACAGAGATCTTTTTTTCCATCCTCCAGTTTGCCCCCAAATTCCACTGCTGAGTCCCTACCAGCAGACACTAAAACCAGTCCAGGAACAGCCTATAGAAACCACAGATTTCTAAGCAGGTAGGCTGAGATACAGCTACAGAAAATACATATGTCTGTAGATCTCATCATAAGACAGTAGAGCTGTGCTGCCAGTCGGGATGAATAATGTAGCGAAGCTTCTTATTTAAATGAGATTTATTTCAGAATAAATAGAAGTACAGTATTCCATATGAAAAAGGGTAAAACAGGACAGGAGAGAGGACTGATCCCCCCCCATCTTCTGGACACAAAGACCTGAGTATTATTAACTAATCTGTCGGGCAGATGTTTGACTGCAACTGGGCCTTTAATACTCCAGAATGGACAAAGCCTTCAAGAGGTTGTTTAGTTTGTTTGCTTTTATTTTCACTTCTGTTTGTAAGTTAACTCTTATTCGTTCTACAAAACCAAACTGAAACGTTTATAAACTGAGTTGTGTTCTTTAAATAATAACTAGGAACTCAAAAATATTTTACTTCTAATAAGTAAACCTTTTTTCTGGTCTTGTATCAATCATTTTTAAAAATCTTTATTAGTTGATGTGCAGTTGCCAGCCTGCAATAGCTAACAGCAGACAGCTAGCTGCTTTTAGCATACAGATTTCTGTGTGGGGTTTCCCATTTGTATGCCAATATTTTCCGTAAACAGCTTTAATGGTTGAACTGGAAAACTCACTGGGGCAAGATGCTAATATGAAAGATCAGTCTGAATTGTATTAGACAGCAGGACACACTGGTTCAAAACACACCTCCTACTATAATTTGTTGCTTTGTTGATCTGGCAGGTTACACGCGTGCTAAATACATATAAATAACATTTTGAAATGGGTCTTCTGTGGTGTATTAGAAACTTTCTCTACTTTGTTCCATTCTCACCCTGTTGTAAGCTTTAACAGGAAACTGCAACTTAAACATCAATGGCTATGTTTCCATTCTTTGCAACTGTTTCTCAGTACAGTGCTTATTAGAATTGTTTGTTAAGTACCAACTGGAATGTCCTATTTCAGACCTAATGCTCTTTTGTCCACTTTCTTTGATGTACTGAAATAAATAATCTTAGGATCCCTAATGCATGTACGTTTCTGGTACAGTGACTTGCGTAAACAGTCACCTAAACTAAAAAACCTTTATATGTTCATTTTAGTTCTAACTGGAGAAGCACAAAGATGTTCAGTTCTCATTACGGATGGAAACAAGCTGGGCAGTATAACTGAGAACTTGAAACAGAATCAGGAACGCACTACAGTTACTGTTTTAAGTAGCATCGTGTAAAGTAAGATGCTATTTGTACTACTTAGAAACAGGATGAATTTTATATGGCAAGAAGTGCCATAATATTAATACATATTTTGATTAAGATGGCAGAAGATACTTTCAGATGCTATTCCAGATCTTTCCATAAAAAAAGGAGGGCTATGTAGGAGAAAAAAATATAACTAAAATATTATTTCTGAACTCCATAGTGTAACTACAGTGCTTCCAAAAGCTCATTTTGATATAACTGGTTGGTGTGAATCAGCAAATCTGGTGATTCTGCCTGACCTCTCCCTTTGTAAGCATACCCCAAGGTGTTAATGGCGTGCACGCAGACTTGCTCGTTCAGGCAGAATACCCATTGCCCTCCCTCACCTCATCTTAGGCTCTAGCAGGCCTTGTGAGCGGATAAAGTTCACCAGCACCTGAGAATCTGCTGTGAGTATTAAATGAATATCATGAATATATATCATTTACAGCAAATTGTTCCCCAGAGCACACAGTATGCTCATTAACTCAGGCTTCAATGGTAAATGAGCAGAGCTGCCCTTCTTATTCCTGAAATCTGTTATTTTACTTTTATAAAGGAAGATTTATGTAATCAGATTTTCCCCCGAATACCATAAACAGTGATGTGACACAGATGCATGTTGCCATTAATGAGAAGGGATTGCTTTCAAAAGTTATCTTGAGGCTAGAGCATAAATGAGAGCGTCAGTTATGAGTAGGACAATTCTGGGAATTTCTGCTTTTTCCTGATGTAGCTGTCATGCACCCAGTGGCTCTTCAGTTCCTGGGAGCTCACCTGAGCCCACGCACGGGCCAGGCTGCCTCCCACGGAGCTACATCTTCTCTAGCGGGTACCTGCTGAGTGCTCCAGGTATTTCCAGCTTGGAGTGGGGGGGAAGAGCATCCCCGAGATGAACAGCACTGGAGACCCACAGGCAACTTCCCACCAGCACCGTCCCTAAATGGAGCTGTGGGACACTGGGGTATAGTGGTCATCTCTGATTCCCAGGCTACTCTGAGCCTCCCCTGGTGCACTGCAGCTCAGCTGCCCTCCCCTAACCAAAGGCTTTGGCACGTGACTCGGGAGCACGGACAGTGCCTGTCTTACGCGAGTGTCTCTTTATTTCACCAGTCATCTTTGTGTACTAAATCTACTCAGGTATTGCACAGGAGCTTACATCAGGGACAGGTACGCTGTCATTTAAAAACTTTCCTTCTGAAAACTAAGATGTAATTGTTCATGGGCTAAGGTCGTGTCGACTGCTGCATCTGCAATTTGGTTCCTAGAAGTGCTAGGCAGCTCTTCTGAGCTTAACATCTGCCCTTTATGTTTTGTTGTCATGGCAACAGCACAAAACATCTCCTTGTGACTAATCTGCTTTGCTTTTCTCCATCTAGGTTTTAAGAAGGAGAAAGAACCATAGACATAGTTCTCCCCCCTCCTTCCCCCATTGCCACCAAACATTTTCTCTCCTCACCCCCTTCCAGAACCACTGCTGGGAGAAGGAGGCGTTCTGTAGGAAGATAGAGAATTTAACCTCAGCAAGTGACTGTGCTGTACTGTCTCCCACCAAAGAGCACAGCAACAAAAGGCTGCTCTGCTATAAAAATGAATCCAATTTACTGACTGGAGAAGTAATAATAATGTAAGAAGTAAATATGAAGGATTTTAACTTAAAGTGCTGACCCTGATTTTAATATAATATGTGCATTTATACCAGATTAATGTCAAGAAGCGACGTTTCAATGAAAGCAAGAAATAGAGAAGCAAATTACTGAGAGCTAGCAGTAACCTCAGCTGCTTAGCTAAGTTTCTCAGCACTTTTTCAAGTGCTTATAACTTTGTCAAATCGGATTTTTCCTGGTCAATGTTTCTTTTTGCCTCAAGATAATTTTGGAAATGTCAGCAGTCTGAGCAGAAATGCCACGTTCCATGGTTATTTCTTCAACGGTGAGAGAATCGGGATGGTCCCTGTGGCCTAAAAGCAAGGGTGCCAGGCAGACCCATCTTCCTGTTAAGAATTCTGCTCTTTGCCTTTCACAAATCCTAAGATTGCCCAAAGCTTTGTATTGTGAGTATGAGACAGGCAAGTCCTCTCTTCTTCCGCTACTTCCATCATTATTTTCACGGGGCAACTAAGATGTTTACGTAAAGATGTTTCAGGTGAAACTCGAAATAGAACATTTTCTCCATTTTATAACAAAAATGAATCCTAGGAAGATCTTTCAGGTGGGCTGTGCTCAGCTGTGGTGCTGGTAACTCGTAAGCATAATTCTCTCCAGATTCAGCAACAGCACCAGCAATTTTGATCCTAACGAGTCCTTTGCTGTCTAGCAAACAGCTGCACAAGCCATTTGTAAAGTGTGCGTTGCTTCCTCTTGTAAGGCTGCTCTTCATTAACGATCTAGCTGTATTTCTAATTAAACACTAGTCCCTCATTTTGCTTTTTGTCAAGAATTACAGATTGCTTTTGAATGGCTTTTGTGGGTTCTCTAATTTTAATTGTTTTATTATTGCTATTGTCATAGTATTTAGTAACCTATACCATAACTCAGCATACTACTCTGCATACTTAGTGATAAATGCTGGTTTCCAGCATTACCAAGTTTGACTAGTATTACTTAGTATTGTAACACAATTTGGCTCGAAATAATGAACAAACATTGCACTCTGATCATGTATCGAGGTTGAACAGCTTTGTGCGTGTACACGCTGTACATGTGTCTGTACGTCTGTGAGTGTGGTATAGAGGGGAAGGAAGAGGAGTGAACTGTGAAATTTCAAAGAAGTGCTTGCGCTAGAGAGCAAAGTAGAGATAAAGGTGGGCTCATGGTAACTAACCTTCAGAGAAAAATCAAACCAACACTGTTCACAGAGTCACCAGAAATAAAAAGATGTTTACAAATAGAGCTTCCTCTCCTATTTTGGAACCCAGTCTTTCCCCCATCAAAGTTGGTGAAAAATCTCTCTAGTTTTACAGCGTACCCTTCCACAGTCTTCCTTTCTCAAGGTGGTATGCTGGGACTAAAGGGACCATAGCACTGTACCGTGTACCTCAGTCACCTTTTTCTGGTGTTGTCTCATGAAACTGTCACGAACTAGCTCAAATTGCAAGAGTTGGGTATCTGCCGGTACATCCAGCAGGTGAGTGTGGAGCCAAATGCCCAGTTACAAACTTCCCATATATTGAGCAATAAAATACAATCAGTGACACGTTAAAAAAATTAGACGCATCATTACATAATTTGCATAGTCAAATTTAAGGACATTACAGCAGATACTGTCCATCCTATGTGTCATATACAGTTTATAGTCCATTAATAATACTTGACAGTTAATAACAAGGATAGGATTTCAGCTGATTACAGCTACTATAGCATTTTTTCCTGAGGTACTTACCTAACCAATAAAGAAATAATTTTAACAGCTGAAGCTCAGGAGACTGCCTGTGCAGCTCTATGGAACATGCAGCCCATACTTTGGCTGAAAATGAATTTATCATCGATGTTTTAAAAATTAGAAGTTGTAACACAGTATTTTACACAAAAATCCAAAATACCTGCGTCACAGACTTCTTAAGACATAGTTTAAGTTATTTGCCTTATCCAAAACAATAATAAACCCATTGCAAGAGTCTGGGCCTACTCCAGCCTATAGAAATTATTTTGAAAATCAGAATGGACTGTGGGTTATAGTGCTAACAGTCATGAGAAATCAGGAAAAGCTCTAATAGTGAAAGTGCTGTTCAGTATCTGGTGGTTCGCGTGTGTATTTTGAAACTGAACGAGTAGCTTGTTATCTAAATGCAGGTTATCTGCTGTCTTGATATAATGGAGAAAGGCCAACATTATTAGTGATGGAGAGAGCTGTTGTATTTTTTTGCTCAACTGGAAACATTTTACTGCAACGCTCAAGACTGAGATCCTTTTTACTAAGCAGTATAATTCCAGCGTCACACATGTCCTCTCAAGAAGTTCATAATGCTTTAGACTGCAAACCTACAGACCTTTGCAACCCAAGAGAGCAGAGAGACCTTGCTGCTTGAGAAAGCTTGCTAAGTCACAGCCTTACAGTGCTACAGGGTGATAAACAAGTTGGCGCATGCCACAACTTGTGTGGCATTTCTTTTGGGACCCAGCAATCAAGTGAAATGATGGGTTAGGCTACTCCACATGGACCTTTACTGTCACTTTATCTAGAGAAGGAACAGACCAGCTCTGGTACTGGCTCTGCTGCTGCTGTAAGTACTCTATGGTGACTGTAACCTAGCTGTGCAGTTGTAATGGGGATGCCTGAGTGTTTTGCCTTGTTCTGGAACTGTGACTCAGGTCCTCGCCACCTGAGAAACCACTTAATAAGAAATCACTCAAAACTCCCCTTCTCTTGCTTTTCTGCAATAAGCCTCCTTTGCTTTGTGCTCTTTGGGAAGCACACCTTAATATAATTTCCAAACATGCCAGGACATAGAGAAAATGGTTTTCATTCTGGCCATTTTCACACTGGCTATTACATAAACTCCTGTGTGTGTGCCCAAGGCCTGATTACTTGTCTCGGTATGCCAAGTTTCACAGGGCATGCAGAGCTGCCACTTCAAGTTTTGGTAAAAATTTTAGCATAAAATAAACGGTGTGAAGAAAAGAAGGAACTGTGAGAGACTTTAATTTTGTAGAGCCTGTATGTAAATATATACCAGTCCTTCTGCATGTGCACATTGTGATGGTATAATCATAAATGCACAATCTTTTAAGCCAGGAACACACCAATGAACTGCTTGCTTCAGTGCCCTGAAATGCTCTTTCCACGTGTATGCTACTGTGGGAGAATGCCTTTACTAAGGTGATGCAGCTCTGTCTCAGCCCTACGGTAGTAAAGCATGCCAAGACCATGACAGAAATAACCAGATTAACCTTTCTGCAGTTAACTCCAAAAGCAGTGAAGTAAATTTGGGGTTTGAGCAGTACTGAAATTATAGATAGTGCTGCTACACAACTGAGAAAAGAAACAAAAAGCAACGTTAGTTTTAAGTTACATGAGACTGCTTGCATAACACCGGAAGAAAAAGTAGTAGCGATGGAAATAGAGTCACATTTTTAAGAGGCCACCATTAGGATAAAGAACAGAAAGACACACAGCCATAAAGAGAACAAAATAATTGGCAAGGTCATGCTAAGATTTTCCAGACCAGTGTGTGTGTATATATATCTCTCAAATAAAGAAAATGTTTTGCAAGCAATATAATTGTCATTTAAGTACTTATGGAAAACACCATCAAAGAGGAGAAAAACCCCCAAACTTTCATTAAACTCAGATGCATATCTGTTCTATGCAGCAGACACATAAATGTCAGGAAGTAGGTGACTAATGAAGTGGAACTCTGAGAATCCTTGCCTTAGATAAACAATTATTAGAGAAACATTCAGCCAATCGAAATAAATACCATTCTGCAGAAGCCTAACGGAAAATCCTTTAAGCCATTCATAACAAATAATCCCAGCTAAGCATAAAATAGCAAACATGCTAATGATTTACAGAGGTTCCTTTTTTGGGGTGCTGCTTTAAGCCCCAAATATGCATTTTCATTCCATAGTTAGATATCTGTATGTGTCTGAAAGGTGGTAATTACATTTGTAATAAACGTAAGCATCCATAAGCGCTATACAGTCTTATTCTTAAGAGCTCAGTGAAACACAGATACACACAGAGCTAAGAAGTCACAGCACTTGTATCTGAGCAGCATGCATGAAAATGTGAATTATTGTTCCCCAAAGTAACAGACAGTGGGATTATTATTTTGAATTATCTTATTGAAGGCTTGGTCTTCCCATAGCTACTTGCAGTCTACAGCAATCAGGACAGCTCTGAGCTGTGCACGTGAGCAAACTGTGTTCAACAGAGGTTGGGCACTACCTTTAGAAACCAGTAAGAATATGCAATTTGTCATCTGAAGTAACGACCCACCTGCAGCAGCTTCCTGATTCTTTTCAGGTTGTGTATCAAGAGAAGATTCTTCTCCTGTGAAACCCGGTCCAGCTGTTCATCCACTTGTATTAGCAAATTCTGTAAAAGGATCATTGCCATTGCTTCATTGTTGGATGCAGCCTCCCTGAAGAATCAATGAATGAGAACCATGTGTGTTTAAAATGTCGTAAGAAGTATCAATCTATCTCTACAGAAAATTATAATCTATTCAGAAATCTAGGCAGCAAAAAAAAGGCTTTAAGTATATGGTGACTTGCATATAGTTAGAGGTTTGTGAATAATTGATTTTATGATCCTTTTATTCATATTCATGTAGATGTGCAGCTATAAAGACAGGGTGAGGATGTTCTTAGCACAGGCTATGGAGTCAGCCAGAGGGGAGACAACTGCAGTTTTCTAGTCTTTGGTCCAGTGAATATTTAAATAGTTTTAGCTCACTTCTCAGAAGAAATGGGCTTATGCATACCATCCCTCTCACTCTGTCAGTCAGAGAGATACAATCTCTGAATTTGCTGCCCAGTTTCAGACAAAGTTGACACTGGGCTCGGAGTCTAAAAGATAGTATGTTCTTACAAATTTAACAGAAAACTGGCAGGTTGGTAGAGGAGAAGAATCCAAATTAGTGCCTCCGCTGAGGCAAATGGCAGTAATAACTTGCTCCAGGAGGTAACAGCCAGATGGCCAGTCAGCAGATATATATCTTCACACCAGGCACCAGATGAGCCTTTGCCTGGCCAAACTATTTGGAGATATGGGAAGACTCTGAAGCTACTCGTGAAGGGTATGTAGGGGACAAAGGACACAAACACTCACAGAACCAGGCTTTACTGGTTCTGCTGTTTATAGAACAGCTTGATACACAAAGGGCAATAACATTAATGAGCAAAATAGAGGAAGACAGACTTTGGACTGCATGGCATCCTTGTCCTTGGGATATCGTGTCTCCTTGCCCCCCAAATGGCAGATGCCTGTTTCAGATATGCCTGCTAAATCTGGCAAAAAGGAGATTTTAATGTTTCCCATGTTCCTACAGCCCCATAAGCACTGAGCTATAAACTGTAAGGAAAGATTATATTCCTTAGCAGATTTTTTTAATTTTTTTTTGCAGTAGTCCTCCAATAGCCTTGTGGATTTAGCTTGAAAAATTGAGATGTCTCCTTCTGGTACGACTAATATAAACTTTTTTTGGCATTTAGTTCTGAATTTTCTGAAGATAACCATCCAGTGAATTTGATCCAATTTTGTGAATAAATTCACCTTCGAGAGAGCAGTTCCTGAAAGTAGCTGGCTTGTTCCCCCAAATTATATATCCTGCTTTAAGTGCAGTTTCGGACAAGTGAATAATTTTATGCTGCAAGAGGTAAATGTATAACATTTCCATTGAAAACTAACTTGCATTATTTTTTTCTATGAAAAGCCTGTAATACCATTAATTTGCTAGACCATTTTTATTGGATCTTGTTTAAGAGCAAGTTCAAATGAAACCTCATGTTCAAGCACTCCTTAAATTTAAACTTTGACAGTTCAACGGGCTAAATCCATAACTAGTGGAATACTATTCTTGAAGTACAGGTGCCTGCCCAGCTCCCAAATGAGCACTATAAAATCTGCCAGATAATGAAAGAATTGTTCATGACTGAAATCATATGAGAGGAAGTAAATTTAATCCTACCAATCTTGGCTTTCTATCCATTGCGCTAGTAGATGCCGGATTTCCATGGGGAAGTTATCATCATAGAACTGGTCTACCTGCTCCAAAAACTTTATTTCCAGTTGTTGAACTTGACTCCATTGGGACATACTGCAAAAGATTAAACATGTTTGTCATTGAAAGTTGAATATGAATTAATAACCCAAAGTGCATAAATCACTTATTTTCACTGTAGTTCTTATCATATACTTTAATGTTCCTGTTTATTCTGTCTTTCAAAACAAGTGGTACTTGGCTAAAGTTAGTCAGTTAAAGGGAAGAGGGAGAAAAGAAAGCAAGACCATTAAAAGAAATTCTAGCCTTTACACTTGAATGGGCACCTCTGCCAATTTCCTTCCTTAATGCAAATGTTTTGGGGTACAGTATGATGCTTTTAAAGCAGGGAGATCTACACAGCATCTCTCATCAAGAGAAGTAGGTTAGGATTGTACTCTTCAAATCCAGGTATAACTATTCTTATAAAAGAAGAGTGGAAAGCAATGAATTTGCTCTCTCCTTAGCGAACTCATACCACTCAAATTTTTCCTAAAGCCATAATGGTTGTATGCTATTGTGCTGTTCCTAGAGCCCCACATCTTCTGTTTGGAGAGTTCTGTTTGTTTTATGAACAACATTTATAAGACAAGCAAGAGTAGCATCGCTCATTGCCAGGCTCTGAAATTCTTACTGAAAAAACTATCCCCAGTACGTTTTGGCTGTTTACTGCGATACTGGAGTTAGAAGCTTGGTTGTTCCAGATTTTAGGTGGGCTAAATTAATGCCTGCTCCTCTCCATGGATTAAAGAGATTGCTTTGGGTGAGCAGGCTCTCCACGTAGACCCCTCAGCCTGAGTGACTCTCTCTCCACTTAGGAGAACATTACCTTTCTGATACTTGCACTCTAGGGTTGTACCACATCATCATTAATCCCGCTGGTGAAAACACCATTTTCATTGTCATTTTTTTCAGCGCAGGGAAAGACTAAGATAAAACGTTGCCTAAGGGCAGGCTATGCCAGGCTGTAATTCTAGACGTGGCATGCAGATAAAAAGTCAGGGGTAGGGTTGAGAGCAGGCGGTCGTGGCTGAGCAGAGAAGAGGGATGCCCTAGGGCCTGTGCCCTGGGATCTCCGTCCTCGAGTGGGCTCTGCTGACACCCTGATCCCATACCAGAGGTTGTCTTCCCTTTTGTTAGGATGTTTGTTCGTGTTAACAAAATACACAAAATCCAGTCATGAACTAAAAATTGCACTACAGTAGGTCAACATATGACATCTGTTTGAACATTTTTGATAGAAATTTTTCCTGAAAAAAAAAAGATATTTTATCAAAATTGACGCTTTTATAGAAAGTTGACCTTTTTATAAACAGCTTTTCTATTTCCTATTCTGAATCATAGTTTCAGAATGTCAACAGTTTGAAGTAGAGACGACATCGTGTTTTTAATGATGCGGTCTTTCATTTTGCGTTTTCTTAAGTCAGAGGGGAAAAAAAAAAAAAAAAAGATTAAGTATCTCAAGGTGTAATGGAGTCCTGAGTACTTACTCACGCAAAAGTAAAAGTGACAGCTTTTAGTTTCTCCTTAACAAAGGCTGGATGGGATGATTGTGTGTGTGGTACGAAGGATGCTGTATGTAACGTCAGTGGAAATGTGCCCAGTGACATTTCCCGTCTCTTTATTACCTCCATTCAGGGAGGCAAAAATTTTGCCTGAATGTTTACTTTGTTTCTTTAAATTGTGGGGAAGGAGTAAGGCATAGGAGCGTTTCACTGTCTTTGTTGCCATACTGATAGTTACAGGCCTTATTTCTTGAGATACATACACGGAACCAAATCACGACGCATTAATAACTCGTGCTCAGAAAAAAAATTAGGATTTGTAAGCTTTCAGTGGGACTTTTCACTCCCAGCTTTCAGTGGGACTTTTCATTGCAATTTCTGGTGAATTTTGGTGATTACGATATCCTAAAAGGAGTAGTAAGAAAACTTAATGTTATAACCTCCGGGGGGGGGGTGGGGGTGGGGGGGGGTGCGCCAAGATTTTGTCCAGATTTTGCAGCCCCCTTAGGCCCTCTCCGCAACGCCCAGGGACGCTGACACGCGCAAACGCTTGCAGGGCACAGGGGTACAGCTTGTAAATGTGGTGGGTTTTTTGTAACGTGCTCGGTACAACGCCTCCTGGCATCCTTTTTCCCTCCGTGCAGGAGCGCTCGAAGAGCTCCGAGAGCTGTAGTTCGCTCCGGCCGGCCCCGACGGCAGCCGGCAGAGGCGGCGGGCGGCCCGGCCCGGCCCAGCCCGGCCCGGCACGCCATCAGCGGCGCTAGCGCTAGCGCAGCCGCTTGTCCTCCCCCTTCTTCGGCGGCGAAGCGCTCGCCTACAGGCTGCCGGTTTGCCCTGCGAGCCTCCGTCTAACGGTACCGTCGGCACCGAACGCCGCGTGAATTTTCTCCCGTCGCCCCCCGCAGAGAAGCGCTTCAGCCCTTCCCAGCGCCCGGGCCCGCCCGGGCCCACCCGCTCCACCCCGCCGGCGGGGGCCCGGCCCCGGCCCCGGCCCTTCATCCCCCGGGGAGCCCCACTTGCCTGCGCCAGCGGGTCCCGGCCGAGCCCTTCTGCCGGCGGCGGCAGCTCCCTCCTGCCCGGCGCCTTCCCGCCTCGCCGCCGCCGCCCGCTTTATGCCGCGCCCGCCCCCGGCCCCGGCCCCGGCGGCCGCGGCCTTCCTGTGCGTCAGGCGGGCCCTCGGCTCTGCGGGCACGGCGCGGGGCGCCGCGTCCGGGCCCGGCGCTCCAGAGCCCCCGCAGAAAGACCCCCCGACCCCCGCCGGGGTCTCGGTACGGGCGTGGCTCAGGAGGCGTGAAGCGTGCGGGGCAGGGACCGGAGAGGGAGAAGGCGCGGCGATTATCTCGGGAAGGCTCAGCAGGGGGAAGGAGGTTATTTGTCTTCAGGAGACTTAAAATACGTTATGGTCTCTCCGACTCGCCTTGCCCCGGGGGAGCCCGGCGGCTGGCGCTGGGCTGAGCGGCAGGGAGCCGCCGCGCACAGCCCGGCCGCCCGCCGCACCCCCCGCCCGCTTCTGCCGCAGCGAGCCCCGGCGCAGGGCAGCGCTTCGCGGGGGTCGGCGGCGGAACGTGGGAGCGGCTGTGGGCCCTGGGTTCCCGCAGCGGTCCTCATCTCGGGTCGTACCTGGGATGCGGGAGCTTCGCCCCGAAGTAAAAGATTTGTGCCCTGTCCTGAGGACCTAACGGTCCGACGTCGTATCGGTAAATAATGCTCCTACAGCAAGGGTTATGGCGACGCGGGCGTGCTCCAGGTATCTCTTCCCTAAAGAAGTATATTATTGGAAAGAGGATTTCTGTAATGGCAGGTGCGACGCCGCTAAAACCAAAGCGCGTAGAAAACGCGAAATCATGACCGTTTCAAATCCGCCTTGCCTCGGCACAGAGCGTGAGTGCTAGCATCGTGGCTCTGGCGTGATGCAGAGCAGCTGCAGTCTGCCCTAAAGAGGATCCTTTTGACTGACTGTTGTTTTGTTTGTCATATTTTGTCTTACCAGAACCCCCAGCCATGAGCGAGGCTTTTCTGCGCCAGGCTGTGCAAACCTGGAGTAAGAGGCATGCTCACAGAACCCGACAGGGAGCCGACCAAGCGGTATTAGGCTCTCTGTGTGCTGGGCGAACATGAGACCTTGTTCAAGTGAAAACGCCAGGTGCTGGAGATGCAGTTAAGAGGAAGGTGCGTGTCCCCGTTGATGTGTAATTATGTTTTTCCAGACAGAGCAGAGGGAGAATTGAAAGTGAGGTAAGAAGCTTTGATACGTAGGCAACTTCTAGAGGATCGTATGCAGGTGTCAGCAGCTGACCCGTGTCTGAATATTGGCTGGGTAGACACCATATTCACTGGACATGTGCTTGAAATGAGATTTGGTGTTATCTTTAATAGCACTTAGCAGTTTTTCAGGTGCATTTGTATACAGAGGGCCAGGATCGTAACAGAAGTCTGCAAAATCCTAATTTATAGCATTGTCTGGTCCAGTGCATATTTCAATAGACTCTCTATTTATTTCTGTTATTCTTTTATGTTGTATCATTGCATATTTGTTTATTACCTTTTTCAAGTGAGATGAGAATATAATGTACTAGAGGATTTTCTTCAGCCTCTTATTTTTTTGCTAGATGTCCAGAGTGCAAAATCATGTTAGCTTTACAGCCCAGAAATGAAGGCTAGGCGTACAAGGCCAGAGGAATCCTTCTTTTGCTGTTCATAACCAGACACACACTAAACTGCATTTCGACTTCTCTAAGCGACTGTTCTTGGTTCTGATTTAACTCAGCTGCCACTGGCTCAAAAGAGCTGACACTAGAGCAGAATGACAATATTTTCACTGCCTTTTGTTGGGATCTGGGGACCAGAATGAATGTCAAACTTGCTCTTTGTCCAAAGAGGTCAGTCCCCAAATACAGACAGAGTTTGGCAAGTCTCTGCTCAGACCTGCCATCTGTTCTTTAGATTTCAGCAAGCATCGGAAGCTATACAACTGCACTTTACTTACGGTTCTGTTTTTGCTGATGGATATCCTGGCATTCCATTCAGAACACATACATTCACACACATTTTGTAATCTTTCCATAGGGCTGCATGCTGTCATATTGTATATGTGATAAGTAGTCTTAGGGATCAACCCTAAGTCAGTTTTCTCAAATTTTGTTCTCTACCATTTGGCAAATCTTCATCGTTTTCGAAGGTGGCTGATGTTCACGTGGTTTGCTGTGTACTGGTAAGCTTGTGTAGGTACCCCACTGGGACATTGAGTAATTTGAGGACCGTCCAGGAAATAACATTGATTAGTAATTTGATTTCGTGCTGTCGGTAGGGGGAACTATTGCACTGTACTTTTTTCTTCAGACTTTAAAGAAATATTGGTAAGTATTTATTTTTCTTTTTAGATTAAGTATTCATTCTCTGAGCATCCTTACGTAACTGCTATCTGTAATGATAAGAAGACAGGTAGTTCATACCATCCCAATAAAATAAGACAGTAACAGGTTTCCAATCCCCTTTTTGCTTGCTGTTTCTCTGCTTAACCTAGAGAAGCAGCTATATGACGGAGTGGTTGCTATTAAGATGATACTATGCTTCCTATTACCTGATGCAAATATCTACTCAGGCTTGCTTCAAGAGACCATGAGAAAAAAGTTCAGTTAGGTGTCATTCCCAAAACCTAGGGTAATCAGAGGTCATTCTTCATCTGAGGTTCAGAGATCAGTTTCTGGGAAGATGGTTCCTATTCCCCTCTTCCCTCCTTCCTCTCCCCACTTTCTGGCAGCTATGGCAGTGGAGGCAGGTCAATTGCTGGGATGGAGAGCAGCTGTGGAACCAGCTGTTGGGGGTGCAGGATGCTGGATACGAGCCATGGCTGTGGAGGCAGGAGAACAGGGTGTGATCCTCGCAGCAAGGGGCGCAGAAAAATGAGTGGAGTCGCTTGTGACGTTACAGTGAGTCGGGAGGAACCCTGGGGCTTTACAGAAGCTCGCTGGAGACTGGGGAAGGGAAGTGCACTTCATCTGCAGGAGGGGAGTAAAGACGCTTGTGGTCCTAGGGTGTTAGAGTTGGATGGTCAAAGGGGTTGAGGTATGGCTGAATGTGGAAAGGCCTGAGGTGTGCATGGGAAGATAAGACAGCCTGAGTGGGGGGCCTGTTTGAGGAGCACAGGTGGGAGAGAGGAGTGTGTGGAGCAGCAGAGCATGCTGTCAGGGTGCTGAGGGCTAAGAGGTTCCCTTCCGAGGTTGAGAAATGGTTCAGCTCTGTGCTCTTGGAAGAAGGGTGAGTGGGGTTTATTAGCACACCAGGAAGGATGCGATGGTGCTTGGAGGTGTGAGGGAAACTGCCGTGGAGCAGGACTGAGATGAGAAGAAAGATATGGTCTAGGTCAGTTCAAGGAAGCTCAGGAGGAGAGCTACGTGGATAGGATCCTGGAGGAGATGGCTGGAGGCACGCAGTGATTACTGCTGAGCTAACACATGAGGAAGGTGTGAAGGAGGCATCCACGGGGGCTGAAAGATGAAGCTGAGGGGCAAGGAGTTGTGGCTCACTCTCAGTGGAGGAGTTCAGTAAGGCACACTGGCAAGGCAGGACAGGCTGAAACGATGCTTGCAAAGTGGGGGGCAAGGAAGTAAAGAGCCTAGGGCAGCCCATGGAGGGGAAGGAAGTTTTTCAGCTGCACTGAGTCACAGTAGTACGGTGAGGGTGCAGGTTGCAGCCCCGGAGAGTATGGATAGGTACAGGCCAGGGGAGCTTCAAGCCACTGTTGAGTTTGGCAGGTCAAGGTTAATCTTCACTGTGTAACATTTCATTCCACTTCACCAGTGTTTTAGCACCGGTCGAAGCAGGAGAATAAGAAGTGTCTGAATTACGTGGGCTATTTAAAGGGAACAAAAAGTCTCAAGAGATGGAGAAGGAATTCATGACATGATAATGTTCTCATCAAAAGTTCACAAAGTTGTTTCTAGGAACACTGAGCCAATTTATTACTTTGATCTTTCTGACCAACCTGTAATCAAGATTATCATCTCTTATGTTTGGCCTCTAGTCATTACACTTCTTGACTAACCTTTAATTAGAGTATGTGTCATCTATCTTTTACATACAGGAGACATTTAGCTTGTGCATGCTATACATGCATTATGTCTTGTATCTGAACCATTCATAGCTTTTCTTCTTACATTCAGAACATGGACTTCTGGTCTCAGTGAGACTAGTAAACACTGTAATCATGAGAAATTGTCTTGCTGACAGTGTAGTTCCTCCTAGTCAGCACAGCATAAATCAGCAATTGTGCGTGCAGGTCACATCCCTTACTGTCCTCTATTTGGAGAAAAAGACAGGAACAGCAATGTTGTCCTGAAGTTACATGTTGTAACAAGCTGTTTATGAATACTGGAAAGAACTCTTGGCTCTATATTTGTGTGTAGCTAAAAGAATGATTGTTATGCTTAGAAAAGATGGGGTGGGGGGGTGGCTGTTTGGTTGTTCTCACTTGCTGAAAAACTTACTGTTTTCCCCCTTCCGATAATGAATGAACCATATGTGCAGATGTATAAATGCATATGAAGTGAAGATACATATCTCACCCAAATTGAAGATGATATCAACTAGAAAAAAGTAATTATCTTGCCGTGTAGAGAATAATGAGAAATCAGGAATTGTAGAAAATGCAGTTTTCTCCCACTGAGTTGGGCTCAGGTCTCTGCTTTTGTGGCAGTGTGGCCTTTCGATACTGCAGTCTCTAGCTTTGCTTTTTTTGGCAGGTACAGGTAGAGCGACCACTCAGCAATGCAGAAGCAGGTCACAACGAGTGCCCTGTAGGTAGAGGACTTCCCTTCTGAGGCTTTTTGCTGTGGTTTGTGCCTGTGCCCAGACCTCTTTGGCCCTAATGCAGGGTCCATGCCCATCCCTGCTGCTGGGGAGAGGATCTTCTGCAGTGGTTCATAGCAAGATTAAAGTGAGAAGTTCTTCTGTCAAGCTGGGACATCAGGAGTTCTTTTATTGTTATCTTTGAACAACAGATATGTTGCTTTGATGCATGCTTTATTTACTTTTTTACCTCTTGATGTCATATTTGCAATTTTGCACTGGGTGGTTTAACGTGTATCCTGGGAAAGCTTGGAGGTATTGGCTCTCAAGAGGAAAGATTTGGATATTCTGGTGAGTTTTTTCTGGGAAGGAGGTACTCCACTAAGGAGAAAGAAGCCTGTGCATCTCTCTTGTAGAAGTTAAGGCCAATGCCACTTGGGGTCCTATGGTCACCATGCAAACTTACACACTGACAAAATTAAGGTAGGAAGACATTATCTGAAAGGCCTCAATTCCACCTGAATGCCTATATGCCATTGTTTATGGAAACGGCATGTGTGGAGAAATGGAGGAAGCATGGAAAGAAGTGAGGGCAAAGAAAGTAGTTTAAAAGATCAAGGAGAAGGAGGGGAACTCTGGGCACCTTCTATGAATTACCTTGTAGTGTAAATGAAACTTCCTTTTGATAATGAATAATTGCATATGTGGAATATCATTGTAAATCTGCTTTGCCTTGTATCCCTCCTCCAGTAACTATTTTTTCAGCACTTTTCATCACTTGATATATATGATTGCTTTAACCCTTCCACTTCGTCAATGTTATCGTGCAAATGTAAGGTTTACTTCTCCTGAATTACTTCAGAGTCAGGTTTCCTTTTTTGTTTGTAGTTATGTAGATTATTAGGAATGCTAGTAGTACTATTTTAATAGGCTTTTCCACTCAGGCTAGTCTGTGGGTGCTCAGGAAGCTTTTTTACTTATTTTATACAACGGCTTCCCTGTCAATTGGTAATGATCACTTTTTGTTTGCACAGAAGCTGAAGACTTTGTGATTAGTGGTTTCCAAAGTAGAGTGTGAGAAAGGAATAAAAAGTCAGTGTGATTTGGAGAATGCTGTGGTTTTGTATGCATGTCCCTGTGAAGTACAGCTTGGAGGGCAAAATGGAGACCCTTGGCGATGCAGCGTGATTAGTATGTAAGTCAATGTCGGCTGGACAAGAGAAAAGAGAATTTTTTCATAGTAAGCTCACTTGGGATTTGTGCTGTCAATAGTTACTTAAGTTCTTACTGCCTTCCTTGCCTGGGATCAAGATGACTATGCATAATGGTAATTTCTGAGCATACTTAGGAATATTTTCATTTTGCAGTCTCTTAGGTCCTTAGAGGAGTCCTTGAGTTTTATTACGCTTGCTAGCAGTTTGATGCCGAACAATGACTTCCAAATGAAAAGATCAATAATTTTAGAATTAGTAATGGATCGTGCTCTGAGAAGATAACTTGGTTAATTAATTTAATAAAGTCTTTTCACAAAGGGAGCAATTAAACCGAAGTCTGATTATCTCTGCTTGATGATACTTGAAATATTCTGTATTAAAGTTACAGGTTTTAACTCTGATGGTACCAGAAGAACCTCTTGATTTATGTTACTCTCAGAAACACCTTATCTTTTTATATTATTTGTATAACAGACCACACACCTTCAGAAATGCTGTCAGCTTTTTCCTTGGCTAGGCAATAAGATATCAACAAATCTGAAGCAGTTGTACAGTTGACCGTAATTGTATTGTTGGATATCACAAGGAGGATGGCAATCCCATGCGCGTTACGGACTCATTGTCTTCCTCCTAGGATATACGAAAGTGGTATTTGCTTGGATCCTTCTATTCCTCTCCAGCCTCCTATAACAAATCCTAGTCAGATGAGATTTTACTTTTCCTCCATGAATCTGCTTTTTCCTGGATCTCAGCCCCTCAGCATGCTGTAGGTACGGGTCCTGGTGATGGGAAGGTTAGCTGCAAACTGGCATGTCCCTCAGTGCAATTCCCATGGCAGCAGGGAAGGAGAAGCAGTATGGATGAGTATAGTGATCCTGTATTTATTTTGAAAATCATTATTGTTCCTAAATTTTCCATGTGGCTTTTTATAGTATGTTTCAAAATTTTCAGTATGAATCAATTTTTAGTATGATCGGTTCATACCAGAAATGAAACCGAGCTTGTTTTCACTGGGAGACAATTGGAGTGTCTGCAGGTGTAGGTTGACAGGAATAACTTAAGACTGTATGTGAAAATTTAGCATTGGAAGTTGTTCTAATGCTGTGAACAAAACTTGTGTTGTTCTCTTGTCTTCACAAGGAGAAAAAAGTTATTTCTAGAGCAGGCTAACATGAGGTGAAATGCCAGTAGGGAAGAAAGCAGCTTCAGCCCACAAAAGGACATAGGTAACACCAAAGCTCAGTTCTTTTGTCAGCCTCTGGTTATTCAAGCTCCCATCTTGCACTGTCCCTGAGGCTGCTCTGGTCCTGGGGCTCCTGTAGGGTGGGAATGCGTGTTCTCCTCTTTCTGCTGGAGAAACAGATTTGAGGTTCAAGGAGGGAGCTTGCTGATTCACTGTAGCCTGTTCATTCAGGCAGTCCAGCATCAGTGTCCAAGGACTTTGCGCTTCATATGAAGAAGTTATGATGTCTGGGGTGCATGCAGTGGGAATCAAAGCCCAGCCTTCTTCCCAGTAAGAGCTGAGGGCCTTTGTGGTTGGGCATAATGCTGCTTTCATTCCTGGTCTGGATGAAGTGGCACAGCTTCAGCTGTGGGAGAAAGTACTCGTCATCTTCCCTCTGTAATACTCTGAAGCAGCCTGCAGTTTCAGGATTGCAGGAGTCTGTTGGGAGAGGAAAAGAGGGAGTATGTCTGGGTGCCTCAGTCTGGTAAGAAAATTACAACGGGTCTTTGAGTTCTGCTGAATGGTTTAAATACTGACTTACTGATTTATTTGCAAAACAGTGCATGGATTTGAAGGGAAGGGCGACGTTTGCAGCAGGAATTGCTCCCTGAGACTGGTGCGTGTTGTGTGTTGTTTGAGCTTGTGCTCTGCGTTAGAGCATGCTGAGGTTCTTGCCAAATTGGAGAGTCCTGAATCAGAACTGGGTTAGGGCTGAAGTGGGCAGCAAGCTGTTAAACAAACCTGGGTACCGGCGGCACAGCTTCAATGGCATCACTCAGACGCCCACAAATTCTAGGTGTGTAAAAGACTGGGCAGCAATTCTGAGGATTGCGTTCCTCAGCTCAACTCCTAAATGCCACCCAGATTTCATTTTAAGTGAATTTAGGATCTTGTCCAATTAAAAATGAGGCTAAGGTTTGCTTTGATATGCTGCCTTGTGTTAGACAACAAACTGCTGCATTGTTGCTGTTCTTTGCATGTGGTCAAGTTGGGTGGACATGTCACAGTAAAGAACTACTTGGGTATTTCTGCATCTGTCCTCATCAGGCCTTTGTGTGCTGGGGGAGCATCCCAGCAAGCAGTCTTGTGTTAGACTGACACTGATTATCATGAATTAAGCAAGGGCTTTTTCTCTTCCATCCTAAGTGTCGAGTAATGTAAATGTTGCCAAAATATGAAAATGGTAGGTACTATGAAGGTACTCCTTTAAAATACAAGCCATAAATCACTTTTTTCCAATGTTCTTTGACTCATCATTTCTAATACTTAGTGGTATGTATTTCTCACATATCTCAATACTTTAGCACAGAATAGAGAGTTCCTCTTTCTACAGTTTATATCATTGTTCCTAAAATCAGCATGAGTGGAAATCTGTGATCTCAATTTTCCTCTTCTCTCCTCTAGTTCAGGATCCCCAGCATCTGCCTGGTGAGAACCCGTGACTCTTAGATTTTCAGACAGGGAACCCTGATGATGAGGCCATCTAGACCAGTGTTTTTCAAGGTTTTTTTCATTCATATGGCCTCCTAAACTTATTGGGAAAAAATGGAGAATTGCCTAACTTCTTTGGGGGGAAAAAAATAATCACAAATGCATTGTGGAGTGCTGCCACAGTAGTTATCATTTGCAATCAAAAGAATGAGAAAAATCTTTTGAATTATTATCATTTTTCCAGTGCTGATTTTGTTTAGTTCTTTCCACACCTAGGAATATACGCCTATCTTTCAAAAAAATCTTACATTGTGTTTAGTTGTTTTGCAAACTGCTGCATGAAGGTTTATGACCTATTTGTGACCCAGAGACTGAGAAGTGCTGCTCCAATAGCTACGGCGGTGCAGATAACCTACGCCACTAACGCTATCTTTTGTCAAAAAAGAAACCGCTGAGTTCTCTGTACTCCTGAGAACTGAGCAAGAGGTTCTCAGTTAAACTGATGTTAGTATATCTTGTGGTATTTTTTTTTCAACTTTTTTTACAAGCCATATGTTGTTGTTTTTTGAACTGTTTTTACTGGGAAGGAAATAACGCTGTATTTGAATGCACAGAGCGGTTACAGCACTGGGAGGTGCAGGGCACTGAGCGATGCCAAAAGGTGTGGTATTATTGAAGGTTGTAGTATTTTGTAGAATGTGGCCCAGCTTGTAACTTCTTTCCTTGGAGCGCTAGAAAGAAGACAGACAGCTGAGGGGTTTTGCCCGACCTACTTGTCATGCCTCCTTTTGCTGGGAGAGGTGACTGTGCAGTGGCTTGATGACTGGCACAGCTGTGGGGGGCTGAGCCCCGGGGGACACCTCAGAAGGGACCTGCACAGACACTTGAGGGAGGGAGGTACCAGCTGGAGTCCGTGTGCTGTATAGTTTGAAGACTACATCTTGAAGAGTGCCATTCCCTTGTACACAAACATCTTTTTTTTCTTGAGATTGTTGGAGCCAGGAGTGTAAGTGCGCATCTGGAAGGAGAGGACTACCCTGTCTGAGGAAGCAAGTGATCTCTGCCCCTTGGCAGCTCCTGTGTCATCAGCTATGACTACAAGCCATACATATGAAAACATAAAAAAAAAACATTTCTTAGTATTAAAAGAATAGTTAGCAATAGGAATTAGCTATATACGCAAAGTTAAGTGGTCATACTCAGCTAATGAAAAGAACGATCTTAATGTGTGGTGGTAAATTTTGCATGCTTCTGCAGCTAGTATTGAATCTTCTGTCTTGAGCTCACTACCAGTGTTGTGTAAATCATACCATATGTTAAGCATCTTCAAAAGAAAACTAAGCAAACCACACAGTAATTAAAATTTTTTTTTTTGAAAAATCAGACTTTTTTTGCTTGTTTGAAGATTTATTGTTTTGCAGTTCTGCTGAGAACAAGTATCTTTACATTGCTTTGCAAACTGCATATTTTTTTCTCAAACAGAGGATCCTAATTCTGAATAAATGTGGGAATCTATGGTCTTTGTGCTATGTCCATTAACACTAAGAGGGGAAACGACTATGAAGGGAATTCCCAAATTCAGCAGATTATAGCTAGGGGACAGCAAAGGCTATCGCCTTCTCAAAACTTTTCCCGTTTCATCAGTCTGAAGAGATACAAGTGTCGATAGGTTTAATGAGGTTCTCAAATGACAGGAGGTTGTGTGCTGATGTGGGAGTTGTGTCATGACTCAGAGGTGACCACATCTGAGTTGCATGAATGCATTTGTTTTCAAGCAATGTGGTTATATTGCCTGACTTCACCAAGGTAAAGACTGTGTTTTCCATGTGCCTTTCTTTACCAAAAGCTAATGTTTTGCTAGGTAGTGAGTAATTAGCAAGAAGGAAGCTATAAAGAGATATCCTGATGAAATTACCAAAATTAAGAGTAAAAGGACTGTGCTGCCATTCAAAAAGATCCTGTTGAGAAAGACAGTACGTAAAATTAGGCTCTTCGTCATGTTACAGAAAGGTAATACTGGTAGGATATAGAATCATAGAAACATAGAATGGTTTGGGTTGGAAGTGACCTTAAAGACCATCTAGTTCCAACCCCATGGGCAGGGACACCTTCCACTAGAGCAGGTTGCTCAAAGCCCCATCCAACCTGGCCTGAACGCTGCCAGGGAGGGGGCATCCACAGCCTCTCTGGGCAACCTGTGCCAGTGCCTCACCACCCTTACATTAAAGGATTTTTTTTCTAGTATCTAATCTAAATCTACCCTCTTTCAGTTTAAAGCCATTACCCCTTGTCCTATCACTACACGCCCTTGTAAAAAGTCCCTCCCCATCTCTTCTGCAGGCCCCCTTTAAGTACTGGCAGGCCGCTATAAGGTCTCCTTGGAGCCTTCTCTTCTCCAGGCTGAACAACCTCAACTCTTTCAGCCTGTCCCATAGGAGAGGTGCTCCAGCCCCCTGATCATCTTTGTCACCCGCCTCTGGACCCACTCGATATAGCTTATTTCCAAACCAGATCTTGCTCCCATAGCTACCTTTACTGGCCTAAACATTGGCTTGGCTTCATAGTCTGCCAGCTGGGTGGGATGTGGAGAACCTCTTGAAACTAAGCCAAAGTAATGGGTGTTATGAGGTGTGTTTAATTCCAGTATATTGGAAAGCAAGTCACGTCTCACACTGAGATTCAGACTATCCAAGGAGCTGTTATCCATTAAAACATACGATCAGTATTTTTTTCCATGAGTTGTAAATATTCTTTCTGAATATGGAAAATAGGCTGAAGAGAGTGCTGCTTGGAAGAGGCACTTCAAGCAGTCCAGGAGCAAAGTTCAGATTCAAACTGTAGAAACCCATTTGGTCTTCCATGAACGTTCAGGTTTGTGTATGTCGTATCTGCCAGATCACAGCAGTAAGAATTTCTTCACTCTAATAAAATGTTTCATTTGTTCTAGTATCTGCTTTACTATTTTGGTATTGTCTTCAAAGAGATTTTCCTAATCATGGTTCCGTTTTTTGTTCCTTCTTTTTTAGTGTTTATGACTTTATCTCTAGTAGATATGCTTATTTGACCTGGAGTTAAAAAACCACAATGACGACCACAAAGATGCTTCAGGGTGGTGAGGTTGTGCATCATTTATGCAAACTGGAGGTATCAGATTAATATATAATGAGCTTTATTACAATAAAAATTCCCTCTTGCAATCTTTCCTTCCCATCCAGCCTATAGCCAGGCTTAGGACTGTTACTACTCTCATTGTGTGTGTAGCGATGGTGCTTAGAGGCCCTGACTCAATTTTGCTAAATATTGTATGCACCTCTCGCCCTAGTGCTTATTGTTTAAAAGTAAAACAGTGCGCAGTTGAATGAGTACTAGAAATGTAGGAGAGGGAATAAAAGGTGACAGCGGAGTAATGATCAGCATTCGAAGCAGTAGTCATGTTGCTCAGCTGCCTCTGACTCAAACTTTAAGGCAAAGCCCCTTCAGATAACATGTTTGGCTTTCCGTGCCTCTGTTTCCCCATCTGTAAAATGAAAATACCTACATCCATCTGGCAAGTGTGTTGTCCTGCTTGTAAAGTTCTTGTTGTTTTTGCACGAGAATGCTATTGTGATGGCACAGCCACTGTTTTTGTTAATAGGGGCTTCTGGTATAATTAGAACTGCCTTCTCTAATTTTTTTCAAGTAGATGGTGTTATTAAAATCATCACGATATAGGTAAATAAGGAAATTCAAGTACAGTATAGGTCACTTTAAAGATCACCTCAGTCATTATCTGTCAACTTTTGTTCTTCACTTTGTTTCCCCGTTAGTCTTTTGCCAGGGTGGGGGGGAGCTGTGCAACTAGGTATGAGGGTCCTGTGACACATGGACCTCAAACAGCCAGTGTTTCTGTTGAAATTCACATGTAGAGATGTGATATGTAACAAACCAAGGAAATACTGGTGAGATCACACCAGCAAGTGACTGTTAGGTGTAATTTGGCAGGTTTAGTACTAGAAATGTTTACAGGCATCTTATTAATTTAACTAGGGGAAAACTTCCCAGATTATTTATTATTGGTTTAGTATTCACACTGTAGTTTCTACCCTGTGATTCTGTCTCTCATGGATTCCAAGATTTCAAGCCTTAAAAACTAAAACATACAAAAAATAAGGATTTGAATCCTGCTAAGATTAGCATTGAAACAAACTGTTTCCTTGTACATAACTTTCTTAATATCTTCTGTGAAATTTTAACAATTCAGTTTTTCCTGCTCCCTCTCCATTGACCTTGACTATATGGAAAGTATCTTTGGAACATACATTTAAAAGAGGAGTTCAGAGTCATGAGCAGGCACCCACATACACTCATCGCCTGGAATTAAGTACTTTAATGACAAAACAGGGTGTAGCATAAATCTGTTTGGATGTATCATTTTAATTGAGCAAGAGTTGCTTGTAGAAACACTGGTCAAGTTGTGTTGTTTTTTTTTAATAAGGGAAAAGATGATGCAAGTGCAAATTGTTGTAATGCTGAAATACTGTAGGTGTAGTTTCAGTGGAAAAATAATACAGTCAGGACTAATGTCTCTGATATCTCATCCTGCTGGTTATTTGAAGGTAGTAAAATACCATTTCAGTGCACATGCTAAAACTTGCCACTATATTAACTACTATCATATGAATATTTAATTTAAAGAAAATATTTTAAAACCTAAAGGCTTATTTTTCAGAGCTTCATCAAGCTATGCTCACCTACAAATGGTGCCCAAGTTCCCTCTAAATTCTGTTGAAGTTAAATAAGAGAGAGCTTCTCAGGATTTTGAGGCTTGCTGTGAATTTAGACAGTTTGGCTCTTAACTCTCTGGCTTTGAGACATCCTGAAGTCCATTACCTCTCTTTGTGTTGTTCTTCAGCAAGAACTGATCTAGCCTGATACACTGGCAAAGCAAAACTTTAATTGTCTTTCAGTACTGCTCTTGAATGTACATGCCTTTTTATGAGAAGGTAGTCTTATTTGCAGTAAAATCACTTCTTACAAAGCTGTGCAGTGAAATATTTAAAATGTCACAAATCTGCAGTTATGTCTAAATGAGAGTAGTAGCTAGCCCTCTACTATAGGCATGTATCTGTATAATATTGAACTTACCAGTCGTGACTTCCAAATTGGGAAAACCAACATGTGCAGCACTGTATTTATAAATCTAAGTGATGTCAAACTTTCTGTTGCGGAAGGGGAAGTGCCCAATTTACTAAACCATGTTATTTCTCTGAAGCCTACTGATCTCTTCTTGTTTCTTTTCTTTCATCACAAGGCTAAATGCCCTGAGCTATCTGTATAATGATTTCAGGCAGCAATCCTCATTGTCAGTTTATTTCCCCTGGGTATATTTGGTGTATTTTTGAAAGACAATTTAAAACTTGCATGGATCCCTTTGAAAGGAATACAGCAGTTTCTGTTCAATTTTGCCTTACGAGTGCCTCTAGCAGGCTGAATTACCAAAGGCACACAACTTCTTGGAAGCCTAGTGTGGAATGGTAGAGCACAGCTCAACAGGAAAGGTGGTGTTAACACATCATGCCTCTGGTATTTGATGCTCTGGGCAAAGACTTACAAGACCGGGAAAAGAAAATAATGTATAAGTAGTAGTCACCAAGTCTGCATAGGCAGATACCGTTGCTTGCACTTATGCATTTCCAGGTAATTGAGCAAGGCAATGAACACACCTGGCTTTAGTCACAGATTTTCAGTTGCACCTTGAACTTTGAAGAGCTGAACTCTTAGTTGAGACTTAACCTCTGATTTTTCTTGCCATTAAATAAAACTACCTGGAGATTAACAAGTTCAGCAAAAGCAAATTTACTGATTTTGTATTTTCCAAACCAGAGCTAATTAAAATGTTCAGCTCAAATCTGCAAGGATCAAGGCTGCTCAAGATGCTGAGCTCTGCAAATGGCAACTAAATGGCAGTGGCAACTCCAGGCACCCTCCTGGACCTAGCTGTCCCTCTGCACTGTGTCCGCTCTTTCTGCCGAGCTGTCAGCATGACTTCTAGCCACAAAGAAGATCTTGTACGTTGTGTCTGAACTGGTATGCTGTGCTCTGTGGCTTGTGCAACACAGGTCTTTGGTCACATCTCACCCAAAGGCTCGGACAGCAATTTGCTAAACCCCGTGAGCACTTGTGTTCAACCTTGCTGACTCTTACAGTTACTGAGCTCAATGATGGCTGGGCTGCTTCCCTCCCACCCCCTTTTCTTCCTTCCCCAGCTAAGCAGCTGTGAACTTTGGATCCAAAAACGTGGCAGCATTAGAGATTGTCCTGCCAGAGCTACTGTCTCGTGAAGCCGTGCCATCTGTAAGGACAAGTCCTGTGCTGCTCAGGCTTCAGAGAGAGAAGTCCTCTGAAAAGCTGGCCTCAGCTAACCCATCCCCAAACATTTCTCCCACCATTAACTGCCTACCGAAAAGCCCCCCCTCCAGATGCTGTCATACGCATTTCCATTTCAGATTGCTGTTCCCCAGTGCTTGGTGCTCATGTTTCACGTCACACCTTGCTAGGGAACATGTGCTGGTTTCTTTCTTGCCTCTCAATTTCACAGGTGCCTGTGACTAAAGGCCACCACAGCGGTACTGTTCAGGTGCTCTCCTCTGCTTTAAATGTCACTACAGCTTGTGGATGATCTGCATTTCTGTATCTGGATTTCTAAAAGATTTTGCATATCTGTTTTGCCGTGTCCTTAGTATTTGGTCTGGGTCTTACTCCATACTAAAAGCAGAAGGACTTTCTGTCATCTTCTGCCAAGGAACTGGTGATTGAGTATCAAGCTTTCCATCTGTTAGTAGCTCTTCTTGTGATAGCTGTGGAAATGCTGTTATGACTGAGCAGAAAAAGGAGATAAATAGGTTTGCAGTCCAGAGATGTGTGCACTGCTGTTCTGCTGTTATTTTTAGAAAATTTGTTCTTAGTTTAATTAAATTCCTTGTTCGGTTTTAGAAGAAAATATTTTACTGTGATCTGCGATATAATTGTTAAAAAAAGAAATTGCCTCAATAAGCAGGAGGAGGAATTCAGGTGCTCAGCCCACCATGTGTGTCGCAATATGCTAAATACAAGAAATTGTCTTCTTTACTGGGTTTACGTTTCCTACAGAAACTTGAAGTACAAAACAGCTCACCAGTTTATGAAATCAAGGGTAAAGCTGAAGTATCACTTGCCTTGCCTAAGGAAAGAGATATTATGAGACTGGACTTTAAAAAAAGGTGGTGATCAGTTCATCTTACAAAAGAATACAAACAAGCCTCCTGCTGGCCAAGTGTGAAGAACCCTATAGAAATGTTGGATTTGTTTTTGTGTGTGTGTCTGTGTATAGAAGGTGTTTCTGCTAAAATTGACCTCCAGCTTTCTGCTAAGTTCCTGCACAGCTCTGAAAAAAGCTGCACATACAGAGTCAGAGCTAATGGATTTTACAATTAACACTTTTGCTGACTTACAGGACTCTAACTCTTGATCAAGACACGTGACATCTCAGTTAATGCCATATGGCTTGCTGATTGACAGTTGCATAAACACAGACTTCATAAGGATTATTGCTTGCTTTTCATAGTGCTTTGCATGTTTCACAGGCATGCAATCTATGGACCTTAGGATGCTTTTGAAATTTGCCTCTTTAGTGGCCTGAGTTGATTCTGAGCTTCACAGAAACAGGGTTTCCTTTGTGTTTAGGTGGTATAAAGATTTCACTGGTCCACTCACAGGCTTGTATGTTTAGTGAAACATGTAAGTTCTTCTATTTTACAAGTATATCTATTTTTAAGCTATTCCACAGAATCAAGAAAAATTTTGTGGGAAATGTAGTTTAATTGCAGTGGCCATATTGAGGATGGACTGACTCATGAGTGATGAAATTTTGGATGTGTCTGATGAAGCGTAATTCAGATAGAGTTGTAATCTAGGCTTAGGTGACCCTGTTGGGACAGAGGTGATGTGATTTTTCCTAGTAAATGAGACATCTAAATGGAGTCCTTTCTTAAGGAATACATAGCACCAGAGGATACTGCAGGTGTGAAGCGCACACTCTTGCAACTCATGCCAAGTAATGCTTCTTAAATGGTACACTGGGGCACTATTTTATGTAACTTGCCATCAGATGACATAAATTCTCTGACAACTCTTAACTACACTGAAGCAAGCATTCTTGGAATAGGTTGTCGTACTGGAGCCAAGCAGTTAATCAGGTGTAACATGAGGCTTTGACATGATTTACTGCCTGCTGGTAGCTTGTGCTGGGACTGTATTGTCCTTCTGTATGTACTGTATAATAGTTTTAAGCTGTCCTTGGACAGGGCCCTATTGTAAACAAGCTGTCTGGCTTAACTGGGATATCCTGTAAAAATATGTTAATAAAAACTGAAATCATTGTAAAGGATCCTATTCCTACTATTTCTGTTTCCCAGACTATTCCCACCAGTAAAGTACAGCACATGCTCTTAACTCTTGCTGTGCTGATGCTTTGCTAGTGTTGTAATACTTGTTTCAAAACTGTTCAATCATCGCGTGCCATCTCAGCTGGCTGGGGGTGTGTGTGAATTCTCTCTTGCCTCAGCTTACACAATGCAGAAATTACCACCAAAATAAAGCTTATTCTCAAGGGGTCACATAACTTTATTAGCACTTATTTTATTTCATGTCCCTTCGTGTCTCAGCTTAGCCAGGTCTATGGAGTGAGCTCTGAGGTAGTGCTTTATTTAAGTTAAGGGAGTTTTTAAAATGAGGTAACTTGTCTTTGGTATTAGTATATTATGTCAGGTCCTTGTAGCCTGGAGCTAGTAGGTCAAGATACTGCAGTAAACCCTTCATGGGGTGTAATTTTCAGAAGGAGATTCTGAAAGACGTCATCAGACATCAGTCACTGAGGGCAACCTCCACTAGACTTTCTGGCTAGGGAGAGATGCTGAAAATGTGAGTTCTTGCAAAATGAGGTGTTGTTTATTTAAATGGAGAGATGTGCTCCGGTGGGTTTAGACATGCTGAATTTCTTGAGGAAACAGATGCCGAAAGGTGCATACTGAGAGTCTTGTCACAGAAATCACTGAATTTTTTAGGCAAAGTGAGACATTTAGGAGACCCTCAGAGGAGACAGTGACCTGCATGAAGGGCTCTTGTTTTACTAACCCACCTATGGTTCCTGGAGGAGCAACACCTCTCTTAAGAGGGACTTGCCTCAGTCTGCAAAGAGTAGCACTAAGCAGTAAGCAGAGCGTGATGCTTTGGAGAGATTTCCGGTTCCTCCCTCTCTTCCCCTCACCCCGGATCTCTGCAAAGCACAAATCCTCTGGAATATGGGTACTAGGATTTCAGCAGGACCTCAAAGGGACCCACTGGCAGCTCTAGAGAAATGCATCAATCCCAGTTTGAAATAGCCCCCTTCCACACTGTTCGTTTTTCTTAAAGACAAACGTGATATCCTTCCTTCTGTAAATTAATATGTAATTTTGAATGTAAAGCAGGCATCAAATCTTTTTAGTAAGGATTTGGATCATCCCCATAGTTGGAAACAATACTTGTGTGCTGCGTAGTGGTTTGGGGATGGGAGGGTCATGTGTGTGCAGCTGTTAAAAGCCATTAAAAAGTGACTTGAGCCCCCCTGAGAGCAAGCCTAGGATTAACTGTAAATTGATATAGCAGTTCTTAAACAAAAATTTCAGATTTCTGCATGGCAGAGGTTTGCTAAATGTTCTTATTCCAGGTATTCTGGTTACACTAATCTTTCATGTACTTTTAAAAATGGACTGCACAGCAAGCCGTCGGGTGTTGATACAATTTAATAATTGAAGAGTTAATCTTTCAAATCTGAATTAGAAGCGTGAATGCCCTTGATGTATTTCCAACATAGTAGTTAATTTAAAACTTATCTTAAGAAATAAGGAAGAAAAAAAGGACTGACAGTTTTGATTTTATATTACAAAAGGAAAAAAATATTTTTCTTGCTTGGTTTTTAAATTTAGAAAGGTATGTTGTCTTTGCTCTGGTAAACATTTGTCACTGAATGCTCTAGGACTTAGTGTTGTGATTGTGCTGCTTAAAGGTTGTGTGGATTGTCCAGCTCATAGTTCACAAACGAGTTTCACCATGTCTAGTGCACACAGGCGACTCTTGGGGGGTTACAAAAGTGACCCAGCCTTGGGCTGTCTTGAGGCCCTGTCTCTCTGCAGAGACCACTCACGGGGAGCCATGTAGACAGCTTAGCCCTGGGTCGTCTGATAAACCCTAAACTAAACAGGGCAGCGGCTGCACCATTCAAAGAACCAAAACCTGAACTGAGCCTTGAAATCCCTTAACAAATAGTATGCCTTGAGTCTCAATCCAACCACTATTCAGTTGCTTGAGGAAGCAAGGTTAAAAAAACCCCCCAGACCTGGAGGGTTTCAGCTTCAGTTTCAAATGACAACCTTGTGTATTCCAACAATCACAGACCAACAAAGGAAAGACAAGGGGAAGCTCCACTCAGATATACATAATCTGTTTAGGCATATATCATAATCCACTCAGACATAGTCATACACACCATTCCACAAGTCAGGGGATAAAATCTCTAAGATTCAGGTTGGAAATGGGGGAGTCACTTCTCCAACTATACAGTTGGCTAGTGAAGGAAACCCTTCCCCACCTTGATCGGGACGCCGGTCGAGGTAACTTCCCTGGGATTGAGAGCCCTTACCTGGAGGGGTAAGTGAATATTGTTTATGCTTTAAGTTTGTAAACACGCATGTGCTTGTGGTTGTCTGTGAATTGCTTGTGGTTGTAATAATGTACTACTCTTGCCTTAAAAAATTGCAATAGTGCATTCCTCCATTGTATCTGTAAAACCTGCAATAGTACTGTGTTAAGTCTGTAAGTGAAGTTCAAATAAATCATTTGTTTGAACCCTGCAGTTAAGTCTGCGAGTGAAGTTCAAGTCGTTTGCTTGAACCTTGCAGTTAAGTCCTTTTCCATCACATTAAAGGTTCAGTAGAGCTTGGAAGAAAATTTGGCAGTGTTGGACAGAACAAGATGGTGGGTCCTGATTTAGGTTTGAAGGAAGCTTGCAAGCAAACCTCCTGTGATGTAAACACTGCTCCCTTGGTTCTGGCATCTTTTTTTTTTCTTCTTTTTTTTCCTTTATCTGATTAACTTGAAGTTACTGGGGTGAACTTCTAAAGGTGGGTGCACTGGTTGTTTTCTGGGCATCAGTAACAAAAGTGAAATTACTTCATCAAGACAGTGGAGCTGGGCATCTGAGGTAACGTGTTCACTGGGTAAGCAAGGAGCGCTTTCGGGTGGAGTATTACCTGCAGTGAGACACTTCCCTGTAAAACCCTGTAGCTTACTGAATCCGGTTATCGTGCCTCAGTATTGCAGTGGAGACAAAGCGGAGGTGTTGACCTCAGCCAGCAGCTTCAGACAGAAATGGTACTTGCGCGGGGCCGAGGGGCCAGCAGCAGTGACCTGGTGCCGATACTGGCTTCAAGTGTTTCTGCTGAGGCGAAAGCCTCGCGTGACCCTTCTCTGCGAGGGTTTGACGAAATAGCAGCTGCGTGGGTTGCCTTGCTGTGGAACGGTTTGATGACGGTGGTGTAGGCACGAGTCGCAGAAAGGACGGGGTGTCTAGCCAGGCTGGTTAACTCTTTGTAGGTGGCAGCGTGGCCCAGGCCTGGTGAGCCCAGAGCAGCTCCTTCAGCCACGCCGGTTCCTACACACTCGTGTTGATGGACAGCTGTTCCCCCAGGAGCTCCTGGGTATTCTGGAGACCTTTGGGTAAGCCCACGAAGTGCTTCGTGAGGTAAGAGTGAATAATTTTGAGGTGCCAGAGAGCTAGAAGCAACTAAACATTTCAAACAGCCTGAAAACGGTGGCAGTTGGCTAGCTGTTGGGGCTGGCTCTGTAGCTTACCTGTATTTGCAATCACCTGATTACTGCCACTTGAAAGCCAAAAAAGATTCAGGAGGTAGAAAACCATATCCTTAAGTTCACGGAAGTGTTTAATATTTAAAAGGCCACAGTTTATTATTTCTTTTGATTCCTGTGAGTAGGACCAGTTCCAACAGCTCTGGAAGCAGCTATGCAGGACAGTGACAGCCGCTTTTCAGTGGGAATATAGAGCTCATGAGTTAGTGTGTGCCTTTTGTGTCTGCTTATGTGATTTTTTACTTTTTGTTGATGTTTCTGTTAACCATTAGCTTAACGAAAACACAAGGAATGGAACCTAATTTTTAAAATATAACCGTCTTCAGAGCAACAACAACAGAAGCAATCATATAACGTTGCATGTAAATGAACATCAATGACTGTTGGGGGGGAAATACAGACAAATCGCTCATTTTTAATAAAAGAAACTGTTTCCCTCCCCTAACATACTGCTTCTTGTTTTTGTTCCTCAGCTCCTGTCTGCACCTGTTTGTATGGGGGTTGGACAACCTATTTTCAGCAAGGTAAAGCTGTATGCTTTCCCATTCATATAAAAGGGTGATGAACCATGGTTTTCATAACATCGTTTATTCACTCAAATGTGATAGTCATGATAGTCATGTCTTGCAAAACATTTTGCTCTAACTTGTCTCTAAATTTTTCATTGACGTAGTTCAAGTTCATCATTCGTTTACCTCCCGAAGCCAATGAGACTCAGGAGGGAGTCATGGCAGAAGGTTAAAGCCTATTGTATAATTCGGTATTTAAGCTGCATGCCTTTTGCATACAGTAAAAGCATCAGGGATTAATGAAAGCATTTTAATGGATTTCTATATTCATGAATCATAGCAGAGCCGTGAGATCATGAGAGAGAGCCTGACTACCAGATTTTTAGATTGGGTAGTGGTACTCTGTGTTATCAAGCATAGTTTTAATATGCATGTGAAAAATTACCTGATGAATGAATGGTGGTTCTATTTCCCCATTGTATTTTTATACTGTATAAGATGCATAATAAAGCTAATCAAAATAATTTTGACAAATAGAGAATTGATACCTTAAATTTGATCACAAGACCAATCCCTTGCCTTCCAGACTAATGTGTCTTTTATCCTTTTTCTGAAAAACTGAAGCTACTCTAGAATGTCATTTTACAATTCATACAATAGATTCGCTGGATTCACATTCATTCCCAATTAGTGATAAAATAAGTGATATTTTCCTATAAATACATTCAACAAAGAGCGTCACAGTAAAGTAATCATCTGTTCATTTAAAGTTAAGGTAAGAAGACAGGTTAAATCTGCCTGTGACATGTAAGTTATCTCTTGGCATGTGGAACAATTACTCTGTGTAATGCCCAGAAACCAGACTGCTCAGTACACTGAAAAGGTGATGTAAAAAATGGCTGGAAGTGTACAGCAGAGGACGGTCTTGCCCATGAGCAGTTTTTGCTGCCTCTGAGTTCTGCGACTAGCAGAGCAGAGCTTGGTCTGCAGCCACTGGAAGTGTTTAGAGTAGCAATTTAGAATATCCTGGATCTGAAATAAGTTAATACTTCTATTCATTCTTTTAACAGTCTTAACATATTGACCTGATTTATGATCCCCCTCAGATTTCTCTAAGAAGAGGCTGTAGGAAGCTGATTTACCGTTGATCTTGAGGAGTGCAGGAACCTTGTTGTAGGCTCGATAAATGGGGTTTCTTTTATCCTGTATCTTGTATGCTGTATCTGTATCTTATCCGCATGGACTTACATAGCGGGATTGTAAAAATGCTGTGGTCTGAATTACCGTCATTCTGCCACCAAATTACAAATGCCCAAGCCTCGGAAGTCAAGGATTCTTGTAACTTCCCTGCCACAAGTCCACTATAGCATTTTGAGGACAACAGTATGTGTTGATTCTGAACACAAGACTAGAAAGCTATTACTTAATATTGCTAACAAATACAGAATTCATAGATGAAATGTCACCTTATGCATCATTGCCATCCATGAAGAAAATAGAATCAGTGCATATGGCTTGTACCTCACTTGTTTTTCTCTTGAAATGCTAGGGAGCCTAACTTCTCCCTTTCTAATGAGACCCCTTTACTTCATTCTGGCATTGTCAATGGGCCTTAGTCAGGCTGAGTTTTATGCTGTTCCTCGAAGGTCCCCTATACTGCTGGAGGGAGTAATAAGGAGTATTTAATACAGATGTAAATCAGACATAGTGCTCTATCCAGGAGACAATAGCCCTGTTCATAGCTCTGTTTATAAAGTCATTAAAGAACGAGGAGAGTGACTGCAAAATAGCAGAATGAACAGACATGTCCAAACACCATTAGAAACTGAACAAGCTGGACAGAAATTCACGTTTTCTTATAAAGTGATAATTGTTTCCTATAGAGACCATATGGAGCTTGACAAGAACAGTCGAGATGACCCTTACGGTTTTAGTCATGAGCTTTCCTTAACCAATCATTAAATTGGTTAATGGCTGCCTCCCCCCCCAATCAAGATAAAGCTACAGTGAAGCACATATAGTGGATAATGCTATGAATGCTTTCCATGTAGATATAAGTTTGCCCATTTGAGCAATGATGTCAAAATGTCTAACAGTGTTCTAAAGAAAATGGCAATGCATACATTTAGGCAGACCTTGGTTGATGGCTTACAATTCTTTGTAAGATCTTGTTTGCAAAAGATGCAGGGCTTGCAGAAATGAAGACCTATAGAATACAGGATTTAATACATAGCACTAGTCCAAATCGACTGTTTTAGGATGTGGGGGAGAATTCTCATCTAGTTACTACTATGCACAGTTTTTTTCAATTTTCCTGATAGTTTCAAAGCATAGAAATACCATTTTGCCCCTCTCCTGATTGCTGAAGACATTTTGATTGTTAAAATACATTTTGTATAATTTCTTCACTTAGCCTTACAGTGCCCCCTTTGAGCATCTGTTTTAATTATACTGAAGCAAGCTATGATTTCGCTGGCTTAACATTTCCAAGACTGGATGCCAGTAGCAATGTGTTTGGCTACTGCCTTACTCTAGTTCTGCCAAAGCAGAACTCCCCAGGCTATTCACTTCTGATTTTTTTTTTAATTTTTCCTTTTTTTTTTTTTTTTTTGCGGGTGTCAAAACTTAAAACAAGAGATGCATGATCCAGTGTTAATTTTGATTGGCTTTCAGTCTCATTTATCAACACATGTCCCTTCTTCTCTACAAAAATAGTACATAGGAGATCCATAATAATAGAAAAAAATTCCACTAGCTTTAGCAATGAGAAGAGAAGGGATCAGAATAGACCCAGCGTGAAAATGTTGTGATGGTGAATATTAAGCCTTGCAGTTAATGTTTATAGCTGTAGAGGATGTTTTCTTGTAATCTTATTCTTGTCTTTATAGTTATTATACTGAGTAACTTATTCTGTTTGCTCAGGAGATGTCTGTGTTTGGTATCCTGTGGAGCTGGAATATGTAATGCTTTCTTCTTTTTTAGGAAGTGTACTCTGAAGAAAGAGAATAAGACAATATTTAACACATCCCTTGTGCAAATAAAATGAGTTACTATGGAATACTGTTATGTTTGAAATCAGCTATAGCTAACTGGTTAACAAGGAAAGCGGGGAAGGAGATGCTGCTTGAGATTTCTTGACACAGATGATGGAAGGACTCAAGCAGATGAGCAGGATTTCTCTTTTTTTTTAAAAAAAAAAAAACCAACTTGTTTTTTGTTTACTTTTTAAGTGCCAACTGAAAAAATGTGACATCTAAGATCAGTGATTAGCCTTACTTTTTTTTTTTTTTTTTTTTTTTTAAGACAAGTCATAGATATGCATGGTCTCCCTAGTTAAAATTACAAACTGCTTAATATTAAATTAAATGAGCAATTATGCCTCAGAACACCAACTCTGAAGGAATGTCTGCAGTGAAGACTAAAGCATGACTTCAGTTCCTGCAAGAAGTCCTTGCTAGACTCCATTCTGCCGTGACTACGCCCTTGGCCATATCAGAGGTGGTTCAGAGGCAGTCTGGGGGCTCCCATCCATGGGTTCCAGCTGCTGTAGCTGGTAAGTATTCTCCTAAATTTAAAAGTTCAGCTGGCATCTGGGGGCAGACTGTTTCTTCTTTCTTTCTCTTATTCAGCTTACATTTCTGTGGGTCCTTTAGGAAAATAGAAGTTGAGGGGAGCAGTTTCCTCAGCTGTGTCATAGTCTTCTGCTAATGAGGACAAGCAAGCTGCATGTCCTGAAGGAAAAAATTGCTATTTAAGTGATAATTGGGTGTTCTTGTGTTGGATATCAGTGTGGTGTTGTATTTACCCCTGTGTGAAGCAGTGGCACAATCCTAGACTGTGCTTGGGCTTCAGGAAGTTTGTCTTGCTGTGTGCTTTTTCTTAAGTACAGAGATAAAGTTATTCTAAACAAACTTTCCTGGAATGGGTGTCTGTTTTGAAATATCCATGTAATGTGGACAAGGGACAATTATGTTGACAATGACATTTCCATCACATCTTTATGTAAATAACTTTGAATCTGAGCTTCATGATGTGTTGTATTTGGAGTGGTGGCAGATAAGAGCTTTGGAACAAAACCAGACTTTCCTGAGGAAGTGTTAATGCAGTTGCGGGATCAAGCTAAAAGGTGAAGTCCTTCACCACCTGATACCTGCAAAGCTCCCATCTTAGAGCAGAAAACAGTTTATTTGCTGAATATGTATTTCACTAAATTTCCTAAAAGTTTGGTTCCAGTGAGGGCTGAAAAACCAAGAGGGATAAGAGGTGGCAGAAGTAGCTGGAACCTTTCTTCCACTCCAGTTGGAAAGGATGTAGAGGACTAAATGAGCTTCACTAGCAAGTAAGAGTGCACTTGCCCCTTAATTAGTTGAATCTTGCTTGCAGACGATAGGGCTTTGTTTCTGTGGGTGGCTGAACATAGTAATTGTTATTTCATGCCCTTTTCTATGCACATCTTTCTGTTGCAACTTTTTTCTTAAAAAACTTCAAAGATTAAACTGCAGTATTACTGAAAAAGTCAATAATACAGATGCTGAGTAAGCCAGAGCAATAAGAAAGGAGTCTACCCTGAGGGAAGGAGTATGAAGCCTCAGTGCAACATATTGAACGTTTCAACAGTGATATGTCCATGTTTAATAAATTCTTGAGAAGCTGTTGTGCAACAGTACACAGAACAGATCAGTGAGTAAGCATTTGAAAAGCCTTGTTTTAGTAGATTAATAATTATGCAGGGCTATTCTAATTTCACAGGAGATATTTTAGTGTATGATCTGAACTCCTATATATGAAAAGTATAAGTTCAAAAGACTTCATAAAAATCTAATATTAGTAGAAACAGTTTCATGATTAAAAAAATTGCACAAAGGCCTTTTTATTTTAAATTAAACACCTGTGTGGTTTTTGCAACAATATTGCAGCTGTAGACTAGTGGCATAATCAAAAAAACCAATAAAAAACTAATCAAAGGATAAAATGAACCTATATAAATTCACCTCATAAATGGGGTGAAGAGACTAGTTTTCTGAAGGGTTTGTTTTTAAAACTGATGTGATATTTAGTTTCTGGCTTTCAGTATGGCTTTTAATTTGGAATCCTCTGCTCCTAACATGCTCAAGGAATTGCAAAACCATAGCTAACATTAGTACATCCAGTTGTGTTGGTATTGTTACCTTTGGTACAAAGATTCAGCATCTCTTTTTAGCTTTCAGATACGGGAGCACAAAGTAAAAGCCTTTTAGGGTGAGAATGTGCCTTTCTGTTTTCCATCAAGGCTCCAGGACAGTTTCCTTTAGTCTCTGGGTTTACAAGGACAGCCCAAAACTAGGCCTACACGGCTGAGGCAAAATTGCATCAAATCCTGAACATTTTGCTATCTGAAGTCCAGCCACTGCCACTCAGGATAAGCTCATTCCTTTTGGCTTGACCAATGCTTAGCAAATAAATCTGGCTGTTTAGAAGATTGAGGACATGATAAACTCAGATACTTGCCCATATCCCAGTCTGGATGTTTAAACAAGACCAAGTTGTTCATTAACATTGGTAGCCTTTAAAAGAAATTCTTCCTTAGGTCTGAGCTTGATTAAGGGCCCATGCCTCTCAAACTGCACTGTCAGGAGGTGAGCAACTGCGGACTAATCAGGGTTGATATCCTAGTTTCTGCTCTGAAAAAAAAGAACCAATGAACCAATGCATTTTCCTCACAAGCTTCGAAATGTCAAAGTGGCAATAGTTGGTGAGTGTTTGCATGAAATGTGCAGTGGTCTCTGCAGTGCTCATTCATTCCTCTGAGGCCATGTCTGCTGGACTTTCTCACATGGATAAAGTTATCTGTTCTTTAAAGAAGTAAATGTAAATTAATGTCTTTTGTAGGAAACGTGCTGAATAAGGATCTCCTGCAGACCTAGTTCTGTATGTAGGCAGAGACATTTTCTGGACTCAAGCCATTCATTTTTCTCCCTACAGTCAAAAACATTCATTATAGCCTACGTAGTTTTACTTGAAGTCTACCAGCGTTGTTTGCAATAAAGAATCCAGCCTTTTGGAGACTTTTCTATCTTTTCTGGTATGCTGTCTTGATAAAGTTACCAGCCCTAATTCTTCCAATATGGCAAATGTGTTTTATCCGTCCTTTCATCAGACCACAGAAACTCCCTTGCCGTGAGTGTTTTTTTCAAGGGCTTGAATAGCATACATATCCTCAGTATCTGCTTCTCTGTTGCCTTTTTACATTGTTTGTCCTGTGTTTCAACAGCCTGCTCTGTTCTGTGACCTTGCTGACACATCATTGACTTTGACAGCATGCTTGGCATGTTGCTAAACCATTACGCAGAATGGTTCCCTGTAAAGTACAGTGCGGTAACCCTCATCATGCATCGTATAGTGAAAGGTTTTCTGGCATTGTCCCTGCTGAGGTAACTGCTAGATATGAGGCAGTACAGCAAGGGCGCTTCTCATTCTTTTTGCATAGGCATTAAAGAAGCAAATGAGATGAGGAAGAGGGGCAGGCACCCTTTTCTGTCATCAGTTTCCTAGTATTTAAGATGTATGGCAGGAACAATCTTTGTGCTCTACTAAGTACAACGCATCTAACCCTCACTGGCTCTTGGGATGGGTGATGTGCTGGACGAAAGGTTCCTTTTTTATCTCTTTCTCTCAGGACCCCCTCTCATTAATTTTTTAAGGCAAAAAGAGTAATTCGTCCCTTAAGCAGGTGCTTCAGAGCTCACAGACAAATTATACAGACGAAATGGCAGCTTTCTAGCTATTTTCTCTCTCAGTTGTGCATTCCTAAAGAGAATAATCATAGAAACCATAGGGTCATATGTGAGCCCTTTCTAGTTGCGTGTTATATTAAAACAGTAAATCACTTTCTTTCATTAATGTGCTTTTTCTGTGTGGAAGCTGTTGAGTAATTTAGTCCAAAGTCAACTGAACATCTTAATTACTTCAGAGATAACGTATCCTACAGATGGTTTCAATTAATATTTGTTCCGGGCTGTCTAAAGCAAGTAGCCAGTCTTCTTGTTTAGTAAGTGTCAGTTAGAAATATCTCTATTTATGCACGTGAAATGTGACCTTCAGACCTGTTGTGGTCTGTGGGGTAATACCCCCAAAATGGCTTGGCGCAGGATTTTAATTTATGTCCTTCGCTCTTTACCTTTCTTTACCCCATGTTGGAAGTGGGCACAATACCCAGGGCTTGTGGGACAGTCAGTCCCAAGCCTGTGCATCTGTTCAAGGAACAAAAATAGTGATCTTTGTTAAGCAGTTATTATGGATTTTACAGAGTATATTTTTGATGTTCAAAGCCTGGTTCAGCC